>NC_136063.1:1241904571-1246704571 GCF_964261635.1 Lissotriton helveticus | reverse complement strand
GCCACACACAACATCAGGTGTGCAAACATGTCCAATGTAACGTGCACACATGTCTAAAGAAGTGCCAACAACACATCACTGAGGACCCAAATGTGGACAAGCGTCACCACAGACACACATGCACGTGCACACACAATACGAACATGGAACACACCCTCCTTGTCTTCATGCACCAATGACCCCACCTACAATGCTGGGCATCCTCACATGACATGCATGGGCACACAACAGGCAACACAGATACGCATACACAGAATGCATGTATACCCCCATCATTGTTACTTGCACACACAAACCACACACTCACCACAGCTTCTGAATGTGGTTAGACACCCTTGAAGTACTGTGTAGATGTGTATGAATTAGAACGTGTGTAAGCATAACCAAGACGTCAACACGTCGCCATGCACATGTGTTGCAACTTGGGTGCACATCAATAGCCATAGTTAACCACTGGCAAGGTCAATAGTATGACTACACATGACAAAAAGTGGACTTGAAATGCACACGTGGCCACGGGCCATTGACTTGACACCATGATAGTTGCAGCATTCTGTACATGTCCTAACACACATGTACAACTGTCAACATTACATGTGTGCAGAGACATGCAGTGTGTGTACATATGCCATGTGTGGACGCCTTCCACCTACACAGAAGATGATCGTTGTTCATGTAATTGTGCATGACATATGCTGTATGGACAAGTACCATCACGGCCACACCCCTCATGACGCATGTGCGGACTACCGTGACGGTGCATCATTTGAGAATGAACAGTCAGTGGCGTCGCTATGGCGGTGCACGCATTCCGCGTGGGCGGTGCCGCCCAACACATACTTTAGAATATGCAATACGAAATGGCAGTTGATAGACCCCCTTACAGTCACATTGCAGCACCCGGTCACCCACCGCCGGGTGGTGGCCGGTCACCCACTGCCAGGTGGTGGCCAGTCACCCACCGCCGGTCCAGGCCAGTCACCCACTGTCGGGTGGTGGCCAGTCACCCACCGCCGGGTGGTGGCCGGTCACACACCAACGGGGGCTGGCGGTGTGTGACCGGCCACCTCCTGGCGGTGGGTGACCGGCCACCACCCGGTGGTGGGTGACCAGCCACCACCCGGCGGTGTGTGACCGGCCACCACCCGGCGGTGGGTGACTGGCCTGGACCGGCGGTGTGTTACCGGCCACCACCTGGCGGTGGGTGACTGGCCTGGACCGGCGGTGGGTGACCGGCCACCACCCGGCGGTGGGTGACTGGCCTGGACCGGAGGTGGGTGACCGGCCACCACCCGGCGGTGGGTGACCGGCCACCACCCGGCGGTGGGTGACTGGCCTGGACCGGCGGTGAGTGACTGGCCTGGACCGGCAGTGGGTGACCGGCCACCACCCGGCGGTGGGTGACTGGCCTGGACCGGCAGTGGGTGACTGGCCTGGACCGGCGGTATGTGAGCGGCCACCACCCGGCGGTGGGTGACTGGCCTGGACCGGCGGTGGGTGACTGGCCTGGACCAGCGGTGGGTGACCGGCCACCACCCGGCGGTGGGTGACTGGCCTGGACCGGCGGTGGGTGACTGGCCTGGACCGGCGGTGTGTGGTTGGTGCTGCAATCTGACTGTAAGGGGGGCATCAACTGACATTTTAAATTGCACATTAAAAAGTATGTGTTAGCCTGCACCGCCCACGCGTAATGCGTGCACCGCCATGGCGACGCCAGGCTTTGATATGGTTCAAATGATGCACCGTGGCGGAAGCGCGCACTTGCGGTTGCAGATCTGTGACCGTGACGGTCCGTGCACATGTAGCCAATAGAAATAGGTAACACGGGGCGCGTATGCACATTCAAATATAGCGGAAGCCATGCACCGCCACACCAGGGCCACTCATTGGCTCTTTTTGAATGAGGCATCCCGAGAAAACCAATAGCTGCAGACGTGTGCCACTGATATGAGCTCTGGGCCCTATATATGTGTGAATTTTGGCTGCACACATTCACGGATTTCAGCCACTGCTGCCTGACATTTGAGTCAGGGTAGTGGATTGGGCCATACTACGTTCCTGCAGTGTTTGGGCTAGTGGAATCCAACAGAATACCAAGCCCACGAAATCTAACACTGCCTGGACGAGTATGGATGAGGATGCGGGCGGAGGTCATAGCGTACCTACTATGCAGGATGTCATGGGAGCGTTAACAGCATTACAGGCTCAGGTACAGGATCTACGGCAGGAAAATGCAGGACTGAAACAGGAGCTTGGGGCAGTGAGGGTGAGAGAACAGGCAAGAGAGAGAGGACCAGGTCCTATCATACAACCAGCAACTTTTCAGTATGGAGGAGGGACGGGACAGGGTTCAGGAGGAGGAGCGCCTATCTCTGTTACGGTTACATCACCTGTTCCTGTTCCCTTGGCCCCCCCGGAGAGGTTTACAGGAGATAGCGATAAGTTCGGGACTTTTATGAACCAATGTCAGCTGCATTTTATGTGCAGACCAAACGCCTTTCCAGATGACGCAGCCAAGGTGGCTTTTACTGTATCATATTTGGCTGGCACCGCTGCTCAGTGGTCGATCCCCCTTGTGGATAGTGATGACCGCGTTTTGTATGACTACTCAGCTTTCAAGGAGTTAATGAGAGGATTGTTCGCTAAGCATGCTTTTATGCAGGCTAGCGATGCCGAGCTCTTAAAGCTGAGACAGGGTAGACAGGACCTGTTAACATATATTTCTACCTTTAACAGATTGGTGTCAGAGACTCACTGGCCAATGGCCAAGAGGACATCCTTGTTTTATCACGGTCTTAATGAAGAACTGAAAGACGTGGTGTCGCAAGTAGTGGACCCTCCAGACGACTGTGCCGCTTTTATCGATCTAGTGGTAAAATTAAATCATAGGTTGTCTGAAAGGCGTGGGGAACGGAATCGTTTTCAGGTGTCCAGGGGGAGTTATGTGAAATCGGAAGTAAAGCCCCTTGGTGATCATAAGGCTGCTCCTGAGCCTATGGAGATAGGTGGGGTGAGAGGCCCAATAACCATGGAAGAGAAGAAGAGAAGGAGGGAGCAGAATCTATGCTTGTACTGTGGTCAGGGTGGTCACTTTGCAAGGGAGTGCCCTGTAAAATCTTCTGGCGTGGCGTTGAACAAGAGGGTAGCATGTATCCATGTGGACTGTCATCCAGCCTTTATGGAAGGAGCTGGGGGAACGTATGATGTGCTGAGTGTGGTGGATCAGGTGCCTAGGCATTTTTTTATTCCTGCTTATCTTTTGCTCTCCGTAAGTAACCGAGTTCCTGTGTCAGTCTTGCTGGATTCCGGTGCAACCGGGAATTTTATCGATATCTCTTTGACTGAAAAGTTAGAGATACCGTGTCAATATAAGAATCAGCCGGAACCTGTGAGAGCCATTGATGGCACGGAATTGACTTCGGGTTCTATTACCCGCCAGACTGAGCCGTTGAAGTTGTTGTGCGAGAATGGTCATTTGGAATCAGTGGTGTTTGATCTCATTGATGCCCCTTCCTTTGGTCTAGTATTGGGGGTTCCATGGCTTCAGGAACATAACCCTAAGATTGATTGGGTGAAACGTTTGGTGACCCTGGATTCCTCACATTGTCTTAAGTATTGCTATAAGGAGGCCAGTGAACGTGTGTCCCCATTGTCATGTGCGGTGGCTGATGTCGGGGCTGTGCCGGTGCAGTATTCTGCCTTTCAGGGTGTCTTTGACAAGATTCAGGCTCAGGGTCTTCCTCCACATCGGTCTTTTGATTGTAAGATCAACCTGGTCCCGGGTGTTCCTTTACCTAGTTGTCGCATATATGCGCTCTCAGAACCTGAGGAGTTACATCTTAAGGGATACCTGGAGGATATGTTGCGGATGGGCTATATACGCCCCTCCACTTCGCCTGTGTCATCGGCGATTTTCTTCATTCCGAAGAAGGAGGGGATATTGAGAGCCTGTGTGGACTACAGGGCTCTTAATAAGGCTATGGTGAAGAACAAATACCCTCTTCCACTCATCCCCGTGTTGCTGGATCAGCTCCGCAAAGCAACGGTGTTTACCAAATTGGACTTGCGGGGCGCTTACCATCTCATACGTGTACGCCCTGGGGATGAGTGGAAGATGGCATTTAAGACCAAATATGGCTTGTTCGAGTATTGCGTAATGCCGTTTGGCTTATGCAATGCGCCGGCGGCCTTTCAGTTCTTCATAAATGAAGTCCTCCGTGATTACCTAGATAGAAGTGTCATCGTCTATCTAGATGACATCTTGATCTTTTCAGAGACGGGGGCGGAACACCAGGAACATGTGACCCAAGTGCTACAGAAGTTACAAGATCATCATCTGTATGCTAAATTAGAAAAGTGCCAGTTCAGCACCCCTACGGTGGAGTTCTTGGGGTTTATCATTTCAGCGGAAGGTATCCAAATGGACCCCAGGAAGATACAGGCTATTGTCACCTGGCCTGTACCATCCTCTGTAAAACACATCCAGGTCCTTTTGGGTTTTGCCAATTTTTATCGGCGTTTTATATCTCACTTTTCTGATATTGTGTCTCCCATGACCAGGTTGTTGAGAAAGGGGGTTCCCTTTGTTTGGTCTGTTGAGGCTCAGGCTGCCTTCCATCTATTGCTGGAGAAGTTTACATCGGCGCCTGTATTGGTGCATCCCGATCCGGTCCTACCATTTTTTGTGGAAACGGACGCTTCACTGTGCGCCATCGGTGGGGTTTTGTCCCAGAGGGATGCTGCGACTGGTGATATGCACCATTTTTTTCTAAGACCCTGTTACCAGCAGAGCGTAACTATACGGTAGCGGAGAGGGAGTTGTTGGCGGTGAAACTGTCTTTTGAGGAATGGCGGCATTATTTATGGGGCGCTCGGCACACCATTACCATCTATACCAACCATAAAAATCTGGAGTTCTTCCGGTCTGCCCGTGCGTTAACACCTCGCCAAATGCGGTGGGTCTTATTTTTCAACGAGTATGACTTTGTCATAACTTATCGACCCGCTGCGCAGCAGAAGGAGTCCGATGCCCTTTCTCGGATACATGTTGTCATTAGGGATGAGGGACAAGAGAAGGAGGATAGACCTATGATCAATAGTGAGAGGATCATAGGGAGTATGTGTATTGAGGACTTCCCTAAAACAGTGAAGGATCAATTGAGGCAACTGGATTTGGCCCCTTGGTTAGCATTGCCCCAGGTTGTGGCTCATGAGGGATTATTGTACCATGAGGATCGCTTGTTTGTTCCCCCAGTCTTGAGGGAGATGGTTTTGCAATGGTGTCATTCCTCTGCATTGGTAGCACATCCAGGGATGCAAAAAACAAAGGAGATGTGCTTGCGATGGTTTTGGTGGGATACATTGGCTAAGGACATTCAGAGTTATGTGACAGCTTGCCCTGTTAGTGCCACTAGTAAGCCTACCCATTGTAAACCAGCTGGCCTGTTGCAGCCCTTAGAGGTCCCTCCTGCTCCCTGGCACACTGTTAGCATGGATTTTGTGACCGACCTTCCCTCTATGTCAGGATATACTGCCATCCTGGTGGTGGTGGATCTATTTACCAAAATGGCGCATTTCATCCCGCTCTTCAAGATCCCTACCGCTAGAGAAATGGCCTTGGTGTTTATGTCCTCAGTAGTTAGGATCCATGGGTTACCTTCTGCGATTATATCTGACAGGGGGGCGCAGGTTGTGTCCCATTTCTTGACTGAGCTCTGCTCTGTGCTTAAGATGGAAATACGATTAACATCGGCGTATCATCCGCAGTCCGATGGTCAGACTGAGCGGACCAATCAAACCATGGAGCAGTATTTGAGGTGTCTTGTGTCATCCTTGTCTTGCGATTGGGTGGCTGCTCTTCCCATAGCGGAGTTTGCCTATAATAACAGTTTGCATTCCGCTTTGGGTATGACTCCTTTTTACTGCTCGAAGGGGTACCATCCTAGGGCGTTAGCCATCCAGCCCACTGGGCATGTGCCAGCCATAGATGATACATGTAGGAGGTTGAGCGACATATGGGGTGAAGCACAGAAACATTTACAGGAGGCAAAGGTCAACATGAAGGCCCAGGCTGATAGACATCGAGTCCCAGCACCACCTTACCAGGTGGGAGATCAGGTGTGGTTGGCCTCACGCAATCTTAGTCTGCAGGGGTCGCGTAAGTTACAACCTCGGTATGTGGGCCCGTTCTCTATCGTGCAGGTCATTAATCCCGTGACCATGAAGCTTGAGTTGCCTGACGAGTATAAGGTCCATCCTGTGTTTCATACGTCTCTGCTGAAACCATACGTTCATTCTGCTCAGGTATTGCCACCACCCCCTCCCGTGTTGGTTGATGGGGAGGCAGAATTTGAGGTTCAGGCCATTGTAGACTCCAGACGTAGGCGAGGTCGCCTTTTCTATCTTGTTGATTGGAAGGGTTATGCCCCTGAGGATCGAACTTGGGAGCCGGCTGGAGGGGTACATGCACCTCGGTTGGTCCGTATGTTCCATAGACAGCATCCCTCTAAGCCCCGCCCTGTGGGGAGGATCGTAAGGGGGGTACTGTTAGGAACTGGTCTAGTCCGCTTTCTATGGCCATGCTTTGCCATCACAAGACCTCCCTGTTGGATATTTAAGTTTGGCCCTGCCCATGACCCAGTGCTTGGTATCTTGTAGTTTTGGGTTCCAGGTTCTGGGCTGTTGCATTTGAATCCCGTTTGGTAGGGTTCACGGGCTCGTGTTCCCTTGCTAGTTTCCTTCCCTTCCTTCCCTTTTTGTTGGTTTCTAGTCCCTGGTGCCTATCTCCAATCCCTGCCCTTTTCGTATTTTTTGCATCTTCCCTCCTTGCATTGGACCTTGTCCTTGGAACCTGGTTTGTTGTGTGTTGTGTATCGTCGAGGGACTGCTGGGGCTCCAGCCCCCTCGGACGCTTACCGAAAGAAGAAGCGTGTTGCCTTTGGACGTCTCCGGAGACACAGCAGGATTGCCACGGAAGACGCCGCCTTGAGATCGAGCAGCGCGCTTGACTTCCGCGTGTAGTCAGCCAGTCCTCGTCGTTGTGGGAAGTTTGGGCGTTTTCAGACGTGCTGAAGACGCTGAAGACACAGACGATACAGACGAGCGCCTTTGGTGCCGGAAGCGGTGTTTCGGTTCTGTTTGTGTCTACTTCGCCCCTGGCCCCTATATTCCACAAAAGTATTGTCTCTAGGGTTTTTTTTATGCCCTTAGTAAGGCTTTTTCCCCCTAGAAGTCCGTTTTGTTTTGTAAGTCCCTGGGTGGAGAGCGTTTTCCTGGAAACTCCCCTGGACTAAGAAGCACTGTAGCAGACATTAGCAGGCACTTTGTTCTCCCTGCTACCAGGACCTCCCGAAGCCGATCCTGTATTGCACACAAGTAAGGAGGTCGTGTCATATATATGGCAGAGTGTGGTTATAGAGAAGGAGGGAAGCTGTTAAGTAAGTAGTGGGGATCGTGAAGTAATTGTGTGTATTACTCTTTAGGTATAGAAGCGTGGAGGTGGTGGCGAGTGTTGGTCTGCAGTCCAGGTTGGGGTGAAGCCTTCTGACGTCTCCTTCCCTTGTTTTGTTTTCCCATCCCCTGTCCTAGGCTCCGGTGTTATCTCATGGTTATATACTTCGTGAGTGACATTTGAGTCAGGGTAGTGGATTGGGCCGTACTACGTTCCTGCAGTGTTTGGGCTAGTGGAATCCAACACTACCCGCTCTAAGAGGGGCCGCCAATGACTTCACCCTTGTCTGAGCCTGCCATTCAGCCTGCGAACTATCCTGTCCCACAATGCCAAGCATTGCCACACGTCTGTTGGACTAGCTGGACATCACACATTGTGGTGTCCCCACGGTGTTTTCATCTGCCATGACCTTCAACTCTCACTCCCCCTCAATACTTCTTTGTAAATATGCACCAACATCAATCCTCAACCTGTAAATAAACATCACGTAAACACTCAATGATGTGTGGCCTCCATGTTTTAATCACATGATTGTCTTAGAATGTAACGTTACCAGGTGAGGGATCAATGTTGTTGAGAATCATGCCTCTGTGGAAGTGACCTAGGGATAATGAGAGAACAACAAACACAGGTCAGGAAAGTGATTCACACCCATCACAACACACTGTACTGCAACATCCCACAAACCACACTCATCACCAATTAAGTGGATCACAGGACACACATCAGGGAGCATTGCATGTACACCATCTACCACACACATTTGCAAACAGAACATACCAGAATAGGCATCATAGACACACCACATCCACACTCCACCAGCAAACATACATCACGCATTGTCTGGCTGCACAAGCAGTAGTTACTCACATTCAAGGGAAATAGCGATCAATGAGCTGACGCCTCTGGTCCACACCTTCTTCCTCACCACTATCCTCATCAGTCGACATGGGTGGGATGGGAGGCCGAGCAACCTGTTGGTCTTCAGGGTCCATGATCAGTTCAATGTTATTGCGCAAGGCCAGGTTGTGGAGCATGCAGCAGGCAATCACGATTCTGCATACTTTGCCTGGTGAGTATGGTAGGGCCCCTCCGGTTCTATCCAGGCAGCGAAACCTAGACTTCAGCAGTCCAAAAGTACGTTCCACCACTCGACGTGTCCTCCCATGGGCATCATTATAACGGATTTCACCAGGTGTAGTAGGATTACGTATGGGACTCAGCAGCCACGGTCAGTTTGGGTACGCAGAGTCACCTATGTGGGGGAATGACAAACACTAATATCATTACCAGGATTGGTGGGTACACCATTCCACACATACAACACAACTGTCCTCACAGCATACTCACCTACAAGCCATGCACGTTCTGGACGCAGATTAGCCATCAGTTGGGGACAATGCTGCTCCGCAGGATGTGTGAGTCATGTGCGGAGCCTGGAAATCTGGCACACACATGTGAGATGATGTTGTCAGCCAGGCACACCACCTGCACGTTCATCGAATGGTAGTGCTTTCTATTGCGATATACAGGCTCACGTGCCTGGGGTGGAATGAGACCGATATGTGTGCCATCAATGGAACCCACTAAGTGTGGTGTCTGTGCCAGGGCATAGAAGTCCCCTTTGACTGCTGCCAACTCTGCCGGACGTGGAAAATGGATGTACTCATCCTTGTAAAGCATCATGGCATTCAGAACATCCCACAGTACCATGCTGAAAATGAATTGTGACATCCCCCCGGCATGTCCAACTGTGTACTGGAAGGTGCCAGTTGCAAAGAAGTGAAGTGCCTCCATCACCTTTGCTGTGGGTGTAATAGCTCCAGGATATGTTCTGCGTGGCTGCAGATGAGGTGACAATTGGGCTACAAGCTCCAGCAATCTACGTCGATCAAGCCGGAATTTGCGGGTCACCTCCTCATCAACCATGTCCTCCAGCACAGTGTATGGTCGATGCACATTTGGAGCCCTCCTGTGTGGGAGTAGATGGGAGCAGATGTCAATTGACCAACAACGCATAGCTGTTCCACACTATCACATGTTGCCAAACACAATACAAATAAGACATGTTTCCGACAATACTCATATGTGTCATGTGACCAATATTTAATGCAATACAGATAAATAAATAAACAAATGTTGTGCCACACACAACATCAGGTGTGCAAACATGTCCAATGTAACGTGCACACATGTCTAAAGAAGTGCCAACAACACATCACTGAGGACCCAAATGTGGACAAGCGTCACCACAGACACACATGCACGTGCACACACAATACGAACATGGAACACACCCTCCTTGTCTTCATGCACCAATGACCCCACCTACAATGCTGGGCATCCTCACATGACATGCATGGGCACACAACAGGCAACACAGATATGCATACACAGAATGCATGTATACCCCCATCATTGTTACTTGCACACACAAACCACACACTCACCACAGCTTCTGAATGTGGTTAGACACCCTTGAAGTACTGTGTAGATGTGTATGAATTAGAACGTGTGTAAGCATAACCAAGACGTCAACACGTCGCCATGCACATGTGTTGCAACTTGGGTGCACATCAATAGCCATAGTTAACCACTGGCAAGGTCAATAGTATGACTACACATGACAAAAAGTGGACTTGAAATGCACACGTGGCCACAGGCTATTGACTTGACACCATGATAGTTGCAGCATTCTGTACATGTCCTAACACACATGTACAACTGTCAACATTACATGTGTGCGGAGACATGCAGTGTGTGTACATATGCCATGTGTGGACGCCTTCCACCTACACAGAAGATGATCGTTGTTCATGTAATTGTGCATGACATATGCTGTATGGACAAGTACCATCATGGCCACACCCCTCATGACGCATGTGTGGACTACCGTGACGGTGCATCATTTGAGAATGAACAGTCAGTGGCGTCGCTATGGCGGTACACGCATTCCGCGTGGGCGGTGCCGCCCAACACATACTTTAGAATATGCAATACGAAATGGCAGTTGATAGACCCCCTTACAGTCACATTGCAGCACCCGGTCACCCACCGCCGGGTGGTGGCCGGTCACCCACCGCCGGGTGGTGGCCGGTCACCCACTGCCAGGTGGTGGCCGGTCACCCACCGCCGGTCCAGGCCAGTCACCCACTGCCGGGTGGTGGCCAGTCACCCACCGCCGGGTGGTGGCCGGTCACACACCAACGGGTGCTGGCGGTGTGTGACCGGCCACCTCCTGGCAGTGGGTGACCGGCCACCACCCGGTGGTGGGTGACCGGCCACCACCCGGCGGTGTGTGACCGGCCACCACCCGGCGGTGGGTGACTGGCCTGGACCGGCGGTGGGTGACCGGCCACCACCCGGCGGTGGGTAACTGGCCTGGACCGGAGGTGGGTGACCAGCCACCACCCGGCGGTGGGTGACCGGCCACCACCTGGCGGTGGGTGACTGGCCTGGACCGGCGGTGAGTGACTGGCCTGGACCGGCGGTGGGTGACCGGCTACCACCCGGCGGTGGGTGACTGGCCTGGACCGGCACTGGGTGACTGGCCTGGACCGGCGGTACGTGAGTGGCCACCACCAGGCGGTGGTTGACTGGCCTGGACCGGCGGTGGGTGACTGGCCTGGACCGGCGGTGTGTGGTTGGTGCTGCAATCTGACTGTAAGGGGGCATCAACTGACATTTTAAATTGCACATTAAAAAGTATGTGTTAGCCTGCACCGCCCACGCGTAATGCGTGCACCGCCATGGCAACGCCAGGCTTTGATATGGTTCAAATGATGCACCGTGGCAGAAGCGCGCACATGCTGTTGCAGATCTGTGACCGTGACGGTCCGTGCACATGTAGCCAATAGAAATAGGTAACACGGGGCGCGTATGCACATTCAAATATAGCGGAAGCCATGCACCGCCACACCAGGGCCACTCATTGGCTCTTTTTGAATGAGGCATCCCGAGAAAACCAATAGCTGCAGAACTGTGCCACTGATATGAGCTCTGGGCCCTATATATGTGTGAATTTCAGCTGCACACATTCACGGATTTCAGCCACTGCTGCCTGGGACCATCACCTCGACCTGCTGCTGCTGAGATATCCAACAACTGCTTCCTGCGACCATCACCTCGACCTGCTGCTGCTGAGATATCCAAGAACTGCTGCCTGCGACCATCACCTCGACCTGCTGCTGCTGAGATATCCAACAACTGCTGCCTGCGACCATCACCTCGACCTGCTGCTGCTGAGATATCCAACAACTGCTTCGGTACTGCCACGTTCGTGAACGTTGCCATGCAGGGAGTGCAAGAGACTCGGTCTCGTCCCTTCTCCGCAGCGGAGCTGGAAGTCCTTGTGGACGGTGTGCTCAGCAACTATGACCGGCTATACGGTGGCCCTGGACAGGTGGTAAGTGCAGTGTGGAACATGTGGTGGGCATGAGGTGGTCACTGACTCCTGGCTTCTGCAAGTTTGGCGGTGTACTAAGGGGCCTTCACATGTGTTGTACTGAGCATGGCTGCATGAAGATACGTGTTGCTCTTATCTGTGTGAATGTCAAACAGTCCACTGACGTTCCTCCCATCATGGTAGGTCAAGCTGCACCTTCGCAAGGCCGTGTGGAGGACTATAACACCTGATGTACGGGCAGTGGGGGTGTGCAAGAGACAACACACACACTGCCACAAGCGCTGGGACGACATATCCAGGCTGAGCAAGAATGTTGCCAAGATGACACTGGGGATGATTCCAAGATCAACCCGTCTGGCCCGACGCACCATGACCCCTCTAATGCACCATATCATTGCTGTGACGCATCCTGACCTGTCCGCCCGGCTGGGAGGGGATCAACAGCAAACTAGCGGTAAGCAGACTGTATGTGTGTGAGACTTGTGAGTGCATGCATGTATAGGTGCTCATGCACAGTAGTGACATCCGTGGTGCGTTTGTTTGGCTGCAATTGCATGTAGGTGCCATTAGCGGAGTGAGCGTTAGCCTCCATGTCCGCCAGGTGGTCATGCTACTTGCTTTGTATTTGAGGGTTCCAGGACATGCTCTTGAGGTCTGTGGTCCCATGGCATGACATGTGTGCTGGACTGCATGCAGTTGCCCTGTTTGTATTACGTACATGTTTCACAGCCAACACTGGTTCTTTGCAATGAAGATGTCTGGTAGGGGTGGTTCGTGTGCAGGATGGGTGATACATGTTATTCGATTTTAGGGAAAGTTGTGATTTCTTAACATTCAATACGTGCGTGTGGCACCTAGGTAAAACTCTTTTCTCTCTCTTTCAGCTTTGGCAGAGGGCACGGACCCACAGACTACGGAGATGAGTGATGGCAATGCATCGGGATCCGAAATGACACACACGCAGACTGACACTGAAGAGGGCAGCCACGGAGAGGGGGACAGAACCGTACCAGAGGACTCACAAGTGGAAACACCATCTTCCTCATCATCAAACAGTGTTGGTGAGTCATCACTGTTGTCACAGACAGGGAGTGGGCAATCAACACCTTCAGTCGGGACACAGCACATAGGGCCCACACTGCCACCCACTGCAACATGTACTGCTCGCGCTCGCCAGAGGAGGGGGAGCAGAGTTGCCTTCGGTGCAGGCACCGCGGAGCCTGCCCCTGTGACACAAAGTGCACTCTGTGCTGAGGCAGTAGATCTGCTGCGACAGCTGTGTGTAGGGCAGACCAACATGATCAATGCATTCCAAGACCACGATAGGAAGTTGGGGCAAGTGGTGGCATTCATGGAGAGTATCAATGGCGATGTTGCTGGTCTCCACAGAACAGTTCAGTCATTGGCAAACACTGTGTCTTCAGCCATTGTACAGTCGCATAGACAGGGTGCTACTTCTGTACCACCATCCACACCACTTGATGTTTCAGGGGAGAGTGATTTATCAGACCAGGCCTCTTATTCAGGTTATTTCACTAGGAGCAGCCACAGGCAGCAAGGCAGGGCACGGAGGGCACAGAAACCATCCCCTAGGACTGGGATATCTTTCACCAAAGACGATGTGAGCTACACTGGAGTTGACACACAGGATCATCAAGGGGTGTTGGGGTAAATGGCTTCACATGCTACACAGGCATCCCCCACAAAAGGAACTCCCAAGGCAAGGGCACATCCCAAGTCCAGGGACACTCCCAAGGACAAGGACACTACAAAGGAAAAGGTACCTCCCAAGATCAGGGACACTCCCAAGGACAAGGACACTACAAAGGAAAGGGCACCTCCCAAGAGCAGAGACACTCCCAAGGACATGGACACTACAAAGGAAAGGGCACCTCCCAAGAGCAGGGACACTCCCAAGGACAAGGACACTACAAAGGAAAGGGCACCTCCCAAGAGCAGGGACACTCCCAAGGACAAGGACACTACAAAGGAAAGGGCACCTCCCAAGAGCAGGGACACTCCCAAGGACAAGGACACTATAAAGAAAGGGCACCTCCCAAGAGCAGGGACACTCCCAAGGACAAGGACATTACAAAGGAAAGGACACCTCCCAAGAGCAGGGACACTCCCAAGGACAAGGACACTACAAAGGAAAGGGCACCTCCCAAGAGCAGGGACACTCCCAAGGGCAAGGTCCCTTCAAAGGAGAGGGACACTACAATGGACAAGTCTGCACCCAGGGATAGGGCACCGCCCAGGGATCAGGGACATTCCAGAGACAGGACACCCCCTACGTCCAAGGCACATCCCATGGCCAAAGGTTCTCCCATGGACACGAGCACCATCAGGGACAGGCATACATCACCCCTGGCTGCACTGAGGCTGATGTTTAAGGAACGTATACCACATGTGTCAGCGGTGGAGTCCCCCCATACCTCTACTCCCATCCACGCCCCGCAGAAGCAGAGGAAGGAGTACACTGTTGTTGCATCCCCCATTACACATGATGCAGAGGGCAGAAGGCAGGCCCACAGCAAACGACAGGCAGGGTCCAGCACGTCCCCAGAGAGCAGACCACCACAAGCACATGATCCACCTTTGATGTCTGATGATGCCACTCCACTTACCAGTCCAGTCATGTCCGGGGTGCCCCTACATTTCACAAAGAAACGGAGGCACACACCAGTGACACCTGACCACCTCAATGTAGCTCCAGTACAGCTTTCCCCAGCTCCCAAAGCCACCCTGCCTCCTGGCCCATAGAGCCCTGTGGCTCATCATTTCAGTGGTCCTAGTGGGTCAGCTGCAGTTCACTCTCATGTGTCAGATAGTGGCACTGTGTCTATTGTACGCTGTCATGCATCATGTAGTAGCACTGTGTCAGTTGTGCCCTCTCCTGTTGCAGGTACTGGCACTGTGTGTGTCCGCCACTCTCATGTGTCAGATGCAGGCATGGTATTTGTTGGTCACTGTACAGGGACATGCCCTGGCAGTGTGTCTGGGTCTATGGCTCATGTGTCAGTCACTACAGCTGTGGCTGTGTCTCACACTCCTGTTGCTGGTGCTGGCAGTGTGTTTGGGTCTATGGCTCATGTGTCAGTCAGTAGATCGGTGGCTGTGTCTCACACTCCTGTTTCTGGTGCTGGAGGTGTGTCTGGGTCTATGGCTCATGGGTCAGTCAATACAGCTGTGGCTGTGTCTCAAACTCCTGGTGCTGGTACTGGAAGTGTGTCAGTGTCTATGGCTCATGTGTCAGTCAGTAGATCGGTGGCTGTGTCTCACACTCCTGGTGCTGGTGCTGGCAGTGTGTCTGGGTCTATGGCTCATGTGTCAGTCAGTAGATCGGTGGCTGTGTCTCCTACACTCCTGTTGCTGGTGCTGGCGGTGTGTCTGGGTCTATGGCTCATGTGTCAGTCAGTAGATCGGTGGCTGTGTCTCACACTCCTGTTTCTGGTGCTGGAAGTGTGTCCGAGGCGAGTAGTTCAAGCACTCCACCAGATTCTGTGGTGTGAGGTTTAGTTGCCATCACTCACATGTCATTTTACTTTGTGTGTAGATAGACAAATGTAACCACCCTGACATTATTATTGTCCTTGGGATGGGTAGCTTGACACACGTACTTGGGTAGCCAGTGATGTACCTGCTCTGTTGGCCACAATGCCCTGTTGCTGTTCTGATACTGCATTTTGCCCTCTCATGTGCTGCCAGTGATGTACCTGCTCTGTTGGCCACAATGCCCTGTTGCTGTTCTGATACTGCATTTAGCCCCTCTCACGTGCTGCCAGTGATGTACCTGCTCTGTTGGCCATAATGCCCTGTTGCTGTTCTGATACTGCATTCTGCCCTCTCATGTGCTGCCAGTGATGTACCTGCTCTGATGGCCACAATGCCCTGTTGCTGTTCTGATACTGCATTCTGCCCTCTCATGTGCTGCCAATGATGTCCCTGTTCTGTGCAATGGACTGTTGATGCATTTAGCCCCTCTCACGTGCTGCCAATGATGTACCTGTTCTGTGCAATGGACTGTTGATGCACTTAGCCCCTCTCACGTGCTGCCAGTGTTGTTCCTGCTCTGTGCAATGGACTGTTGATGCACTTAGCCCCTCTCACGTGCTGCCAGTGTTGTTCCTGTTCTGTGCAATGGACTGTTGATGCACTTAGCCCCTCTCACGTGCTGCCAGTGTTGTTCCTGCTCTGTGCAATGGACTGTTGATGCACTTAGCCCCTCTCACGTGCTGCCAGTGTTGTTCCTGTTCTGTGCAATAGACTGTTGATGCACTTAGCCCCTCTCACGTGCTGCCAGTGATGTACCTGCTCTGTTGGCCACAATGCCCTGTTGCTGTTCTGATACTGCATTCTGCCCTCTCATGTGCTGCCAGTGATGTACCTGCTTTGTTGGCCACAATGCCCTGTTGCTGTTCTGATACTGCATTCTGCCCTCTCATGTGCTGCCAGTGATGTACCTGCTCTGTTGGCCACAATGCCCTGTTTCTGTTCTGATACTGCATTCTGCCCTCTCATGTGCTGCCAGTGATGTACCTGCTCTGTTGGCCACAATGCCCTGTTGCTTCTCTGATACTGCATTCTGCCCTCTCATGTGCTGCCAATGATGTACCTATTCTGTGCAATGGACTGTTGATGCACTTAGCCCCTCTCACGTGCTGCCAGTGACGTACCTGCTCTGTTGTACCCAGTGCCCATGCTCTTGAATACTCTGCGATTATACACCTATTATGTTAAATAAAGCTAGTAAATCATATTTTGTGATTTGTCGTTGTCATTCCTGGTTGTGTACTTCAATTGTGGATATATTGGCGCGATCGTCAATGTAGTTTCCCAAACATGACACTCCCCCTTCCAACGTCACAGCCCTGGCAGTTACTTCCCTTCCGACTGCAATTGGTGGGTTGGCGTACCTGCGTCGTCGTCGATGATGGTCCATGACTTGCTGGTGGTGGATCACGAAGAGTATCGGAAATGCGTGTAGCGCTGGGTCCATGACGGCGATCTGCTTGTGGTGTGTATCTCCACTGTGGTGATTCCGCCGTGTTCAGGCAGGTTGTTTTTCCGCAGCGATTTTAGGTGTGTTTTCCGCCATCGTGATTTGGAGGACGGTCAGAGACGTCATTCCGTACGGCGGTGTGTCTGGATTGGGTGCGTCCGCAGCGGAGTCGGGTGTACTTCCGCGGCGGTGCATGCTCTTCCGCCGCGTACGGAAATTTGACAGTGTTTCCCATCCTAATATGGCGGACAGAAAAAAGGCTTTTTCCGCCTACTCCGGGACGGCGGTCGTCCTTCCGTCCGCCATCCTAATCGACCCCAAAATTTGATGGTATTGAAGAACTACAACAAATCAGTCGTTGTTCTGCCCGTTTTTTGCTTGTGAAAGATTTATATGTCCGCAGAAAACAGTTTCCTGTTTCTTTGGCATATGCAGTAACTATTCATAAATCTCAAGGTTTAAGTGTTGATAGTGCTTTGGTGAATATTGGAAATTCTGTGTTCAAGGAGGGTATGGCATATGTTGCTTTATCTCGAGTCAGAACTTTATCAGGATTGTACTTGATTGATTTTTGATGAGACAAAGATTAATGCAGATCTAAATTGTGTAAAAGAATATAATAGGTTAAGAAGAGAGCATGCTCCAAATTTACCTCAATATCCTCTATTTGAAAAGCGTGCGGTAGGCCGAAGAAGAAGAAATGAGAAAAATTGTAGTGAAGTTGTAGCAAAAAGAAAAAAGGAAGATGAACAAGTAATTGTAAGCAGAAACAAAATGGATTCAGTAAAAGATGTTGTTGGATTTCAGTTTAAAAATAGTTCTGGTGTCAACTGCTATGCTAATGTAGTGGTTAATGTTGTTTTCTTTCTCCAAACTGTACAAGAACAGTTGCTGAAAATCGTGATCAAACATTTGTTGTTTATTAAATTCTGTATTAGAGAAATGTAGCAGTGATAGAACAAAAAAACAAAGTGTTTCTGAAATTCGAAATGTTTTAGACCTATGTTCTGGTCTAAATCAATTTTCACAGAATATTCAGCAAGATTGTCAGGAATTTCTAATGTAAATAATGTTGTGGGTTATGGGTAACAATAACACACTGGGAACAGGATTATTTAAGGTTAGAGAATTTATTCTCTGAGAAACGAGCCACCGCACCATACACTGGCACAGGGAACTGCCAACTGACAATAAGTAGAATTAGAACATCAACAGAGGTACCATGGTAACTTAGCAAGTTCCAAGAAGGAAATATAAAAGCACAAGTAAATGCAACATTATCTTTTTTTTCCAAATAAAAGTAAAAAAGCACAGGGCAGAAAATGGAAAGAAAAGAGAAAGAAAGGAAAAGAAACCAAGATGCAAAAGGTAGCAAAATTACAAGTTGATCAAATGAATCATGGGAGCTTCAACAAACTAACGAAGTTTCCAAGGAAGATGGGTTACACGAGTGGACTTCCTTACAGACGAATTTCCCATATGAGACACATCGGCATTAAAGCTCAAAGGGGGCAAAGCAGGTCTCACAGGAGAACAGGTAGCATCAGGTTGAGACACATGAATGCCATCACACATATTCAGCTTGATAACTTTACACAAATTCCACCAATGACCTCCCTCCACCATGACCGCATTACCACACACTTTTTCAACACGAACAGGTTCACCAAAAGAGTCCGAACCTTTCTTAACAGACCTATAATGTTTCACACGCACCATATCTCCTGGAGAAATACTGATATTCTTAGTGGATTTTTTTTTCATTGAACCTGGAGGCCATTTTGTGTTGAGCATTTTTGACACGCAACTCCAACTCATCATCACCAACAGGATGTGTAGAAACCTTATGGGCAACAGTTCTCAAAAGCCAGGCAGGATAAAGGGCTGACGTAGGCATTCTGCCTCTAAGAGAAACAAAGGGAGCGACCTTGGTTACTGAATGTGGAGTGGTACGGTAGAACCAAATCATAGACCTCACTGAGCTCTCCACATTGAAATTGTTGCCCTTGGCCCATTTAATACACTCCACAAGCACACGATTCATCCTCTCAACTTGACCGTTGGTTTGAGGATGCCCCACCAAACTCCTCAGATGCTTTATCCCAGATTCAGACAGAAAAACACGCATTTCAGCATTTACAAACTGGACACCATTGTCTGAAACAAGCGACTCAGGAAAGCCTTCTCTCATAAAAATTTCTCTAAGAAAAAGAATAGCAGAACTGGCAGATGGATTAGAACAGAACTTGACCTCAGGCCATTTACTGTGAAAGTCCATAAGCACAAAAGCAAATCTCAGATGAGAAGGAAGAAAGTTGAAAGGACCAACCAAATCAATACCTATTTTTAACCAAGGTTTGGAAGGAAAAGGAATAGGTTGCAAAGGTGGAACAGAAACCTTCAATCCTTTTTCAGCAGTAACACACACACTACAACGCTTAACTCTTTCATCCACATCGCCATCCATAGAAGGCCACCAATAGTGTAGTCTTAAACGTCTCTTGGTCATCGTGATCCCAAGGTGTCCCTCATGAGCTCTGTCGATTAACTTCACATGAAGATTGAGAGGAGGAACGCACCTGTCATCCCTCATGATAACACCATCTTCTATAGAAAGCTCTTCTGAAATCTTCCAAAAGTGTTGGATGTGTCTAGTAAGACTTCTTTTGTCTTGAGCATTTTTGCTCAAGACCCTTGGTGAGGGAACACAGAATAACGGTCACAGTTTTAGAGGTAAGCTGCAGAAGTGTAACAAAAATTTGAAGACACTTTAAAAAGGAATAATCGCTATGAGCAGAAGCGTTTCAGTAAAAACGTGTCTGTAGTGTACACGTTCGGCAAACAGTCTCAGAGAGGCTTTTTCACCATTTCTAGTCAACGTGGCAAATACAATGACCTGCACTGCGACCTCCTCACCTTAAATAAATATATGAAGATACTGCCGCTGGAGAAAATTAATTCTCTTTGAAGTAACAGCCGCTGGAGAAGGGAGTGGGGTCATAGGGTTTAAGCACGATGTTGATTGAAGAAGGAATTGTTCAATTTCAACTCGAAGCAGTGGCTCGCTTTTTTCGCTTCGTTTCTTTTGGTTTCAATCATCCCATCCTCGTCGCCAAAATAATGTTGTGGGTTATAGGTAACAATAACACACTGGGAACAGGATTATTTAAGGTTAGAGAATTTATTCTCTGAGAAACGAGCCACCGCACCATACACTGGCACAGGGAACTGCCAACTGACAATAAGTAGAATTAGAACATCAACAGAGGTACCATGGTAACTTAGCAAGTTCAGAGAAGGAAATATAAAAGCACAAGTAAATACAACATTTTGCTTGTTGTATTGCAAGATGAAGGTGTAGATGTAGAAAATCTTTTTGGCCTTTCTTATAAATGGCAACATGACTGCAACAATTGCTCCTTTTCAAGTAGTACTACAGTAGACACTGAAAGACTTATATATTTGACTTTACCAGACTGCAAATCAGTGTCTTTTAATAATCTGGTTAGAGAAGCAAATCAAAACATGGTTTGTACTCAATGTAAATCTGCAATGCTATCAACTTTATTTTTACGAAGATATGGACAGTATGTTATTTTAATGTCCCAACGATGTAGACCTGATGGAACTAAATTGACAACATTAATTAAAAATGTTGTGGCTTCTCAATTATCAATTTCAGGAAGAACCTTTACAACTGCAGCAATTATTTACCATGATGGTCCTTCAACAACATCAGGACATTACACAGCTTATTTAAAATGTCAAAAAGGCTGGAAACACTGTAATGATAGTCAATTGACTTTCAAACAACTTTTGCCTTCTAACTTACTAAATTCTTACCTAGTGTTCTTACAACCGAAATTTTAGGGAAGGTAATTGGCCTATGAAGATTGCAGCAGTCAATATAACTTATTTTGCTGTTCAAAATTACTTTCTGAATGAGAGTGATGAAGATAATAAAAAACATGTCGTTGTCATAGAGATGGTATATGTATATCATATGGTGTGTGCTGTGAGTATTATACAAATTATTTATAAAAAGTAAGCTAGAGGTGGAAATAAAACTCTTGTTTCATAATGTAAAAATGTTGGAGCTTTTCTTTCAGAAAGCCGGGTAAATGAGAAATTAAGAATACTCTGGACTAATTTCCAAAGAAAAGGACTTTCCATATACTATTTGGCCACGTGGAAAAGTGGATGGATCAAAAGTGAGTTTAGATATGTTTTTCGAAATTTTACATTATTTAAGAAAAGATTTTATGTTTTTTTTAAACACAATCATTTTGATAATGTTTTTTTTTTTGCCCGCTGTTATAGGATGAGTACTATTGAAGTCACTGTTTTAAGTGAAATTTAATATATTCTGAGAACAGCAAAAATAAACCATATAACATGTTTTTGAAATTATTTTGTGTTTTCTATTATTAAATATATATTATTTTCCCATTCTCTTATGCTCACTTACCTATTTCCACCCTCTATCACTCCTCTTAACTCACCCTCACTGGCCTTTTTTCTCTCTCCCTCACCTCTCTTCCCTTATTCCACTTTCCTCACTTATTCTCATAAACCACTCCTTCACTGCCCTTTCCCTCTCTCCCATCCACTACTTTCCAGCTGTCAGTCACTCTACTTCACTCCCCTTCACCCTTGTTTTCTTTCTTTGTTCCCTCAATAATTCCCCTTCTCTCACTCACCTTATTACACTTCACTCACTCCTTCTCTCACTTCCTCTGTCCTCTCACATCCTCACTCCCTTTCCCTCACTCCCTGTGTCTTAGCTTGAGTCTCTCGATCCTCTCACTCTCTCACTCCTCTTCCGTCATGCTTACTCCCTAAAACTCACCCACACTCCCTTACTTATCTTTCTTTGCTCTCTTACTCAGTTTCTTTCTGCCACTCTCTCCTTCACTACCTCTATGTTCTCACTCTTTCACTTCCTTTGTCTCAAGCTCATTTGCTTTTATCCTCTTTTTATTTTTCCTTTTTCATCAACCTCACTCTCCTTCACTCACCCTCCCTCACCCTTGTTCCCTTACTTCAGTTCCTTCAGTTATGCTCAATCATCATCTTTAACTATCCTTCTTCTTTCTTTCGTCACGCACTCACCTTTTCCCAGTCCCTTTGCTTCACTTTTCTTCCCTTTCTTCCCTTCCTTTGCTCTCTCAGTCATTCTCCTTCCCTTAATCACCTTATTGCCCTTTACTCACTCTTTCTCTTACTCCATCTATTCTCTCATATTCTCACTTGTCTTCCCTCACTCCCTCTCTGTTACCTTCACTCCCATTGTCTCCTCACTGTCTTACAAGCCTACATTCACCCTCACTCAAATTCCATGCCTCATTGTCATTAATCCACTGTTATTCACTCCTGCTTCTCTGTCACTCACTCCCCTTTCTTTACTCCCCTTTCTGCCTTTAGTTTTCGTAATACATATTCCTTTAGGATCTTACTCACCTTCAGTTTATTTCTCTCTCCTGCTTTTGTTCACTGTCACTGAATGTATCTGTCCATCACTGTTGTGTTTGCAATTACCGCTCTAAGTGTACTGGGGATGCTCAGACGTGAGTCCCAGGCA
This sequence comes from Lissotriton helveticus, assembly GCF_964261635.1. Taxonomy (NCBI): domain Eukaryota; kingdom Metazoa; phylum Chordata; class Amphibia; order Caudata; family Salamandridae; genus Lissotriton; species Lissotriton helveticus. The sequence goes on along the minus strand of NC_136063.1, from coordinate 1,246,682,133 downwards.
CTCCACACCACTGGAATCAAGCTAGCCGGGCTGATGAGAGGTGTTACCTCGAAACCGGGCCGGTCCTCGGATGCTTGTTTCCGTTCTGGGAAGGACATGGCTTTTGTAGTTCGGACTGGACTGTTCCCATGGGGCACAGGGTCAGCGCTGATTTGCATATCGCCATTGTCTAACCCAGGGTGGTGTGGAGTGGAAAAACGATGGATTTGGGCCCAGATCTTTGGACTGGGGTGAATGTGTGACATTGATCCACATTCTGTCCATCACTGTTGTGTTTGCAATTACCGCTCTAAGTGTACTGGGGATGCTCAGACGTGAGTCCCAGGCACTCCACACCACTGGAATCAAGCTAGCCGGGCTGATGAGAGGTGTTACCTCGAAACCGGGCCGGTCCTCGGATGCTTGTTTCCGTTCTGGGAAGGACATGGCTTTTGTAGTTCGGACTGGACTGTTCCCATGGGGCACAGGGTCAGCGCTGATTTGCATATCGCCATTGTCTAACCCAGGGTGGTGTGGAGTGGAAAAACGATGGATTTGGGCCCAGATCTTTGGACTGGGGTGAATGTGTGACATTGATCCACATTCTGTCCATCACTGTTGTGTTTGCAATTACCGCTCTAAGTGTACTGGGGATGCTCAGACGTGAGTCCCAGGCACTCCACACCACTGGAATCAAGCTAGCCGGGCTGATGAGAGGTGTTACCTCGAAACCGGGCCGGTCCTCGGATGCTTGTTTCCGTTCTGGGAAGGACATGGCTTTTGTAGTTCGGACTGGACTGTTCCCATGGGGCACAGGGTCAGCGCTGATTTGCATATCGCCATTGTCTAACCCAGGGTGGTGTGGAGTGGAAAAACGATGGATTTGGGCCCAGATCTTTGGACTGGGGTGAATGTCTGACATTGATCCACATTCTGTCCATCACTGTTGTGTTTGCAATTACCGCTCTAAGTTACTGGGGATGCTCAGACGTGAGTCCCAGGCACTCCACACCACTGGAATCAAGCTAGCCGGGCTGATGAGAGGTGTTACCTCGAAACCGGGCCGGTCCTCGGATGCTTGTTTCCGTTCTGGGAAGGACATGGCTTTTGTAGTTCGGACTGGACTGTTCCCATGGGGCACAGGGTCAGCGCTGATTTGCATATCGCCATTGTCTAACCCAGGGTGGTGTGGAGTGGAAAAACGATGGATTTGGGCCCAGATCTTTGGACTGGGGTGAATGTGTGACATTGATCCACATTCTGTCCATCACTGTTGTGTTTGCAATTACTGAATGTATCTATGTCATTAATCTTTTAGCAATTTGCTCTCTCTCTATTTCTTTTTAACTCTCTCTGACCTTCACCATTCCTTTGTTTTTCTTTATGAGTCCTTCACTTCTAGTTTATCTCTTACTAACCTTTTATGACTTTTAATGTCCTACTTTGTCTCTTGTATTGTAAAATATATATTATAAATATTCTAACTTTTTTTGTCTTTCACAGATATAAATTTTACTGAAAATATGAAATTAAGTTTACATTACTTATAAGGTAAGTTTGATGTACAAAATGTACTTTCCCTATACTCTTTTCCTTAACCTCACTACTCTTCTCTGATGCTCCCACACCTCTGTTCCCTTATTGCGCTTGCCTCACTTATTCTGAATCCCCACGTTTACTCCCCTTTTCCACACTCCTCTCTTACACTCACCTTCTTTCAGACCTTCTCCTTTACTTTCTTTCCTCTCTCTTCTCTTACTTCATTGCTTCACTCTTTTCCCTTCCCTTACTCTCCTTACTCCACTTCACTAAATCCTTCTCTTTCTTCCTCTGTCCTCTTAGTTCTACACTCCCCTTCCCTCAATCTCTTTCTGTTAGCCTCATTCTCTCTGTCCCCTTAGTCTCTCACTCCTCTTCTGTCACGCTCACACCCTATAACTCAGCCACACTCCCACACTCACCTTCTTTCAGACTTTCTCCTTTACTTTCCTTCCTCTCTCTTCCCTTCCTTCACTCCTTCACTGTTTTCCCTTCCCTTACTCTCCTTACTCCACTTCACTAATTCCTTCTCTTACTCCCTCTGTACTCTTACTTCTACACTCCCGTCCCCTCATTCTCTCTCTGTTATCCTCATTCTCTCCATCCCTTTAGTCTCTCACTCCTCTTCTGTCGTGCTCACTGCCTATAACTCAGCCATACTCCCACACTCACCTTCTTTCAGACCTTCTCCTTTACTTTCCTTCCTTTCTCTGCCCTTCCTTCACTCCTTCACTGTTTTCCCTTCCCTTACTGTCCTTACTCCACTTTACTAACTCCTTCTATTACTCCCTCTGTCCTCTTAGTTCTACGCTCCCCTTCTCTCATTCTCTCTCTGTTACCCTCATTCTCTCCGTCCCCTTTGTCTCTTACTCCTCTTCTTTCATGCACACTCCCTATAACTCAGCCATACTCCCACACTCACGTTCTTTCAGACCTTCTCCTTTACTTTCCTTCCTCTCTCTTCCCATCCTTCGCTCCTTGACTCTTTTCCCTTCCCTTACTCCCCTTACTCCACTTCAGTAACTCCTTCTCTCAATCCCTCTGTTCTTTAACTTACTCACTCCCCTTCTCTCACTCTCTCTCTGCTACCCCCATTCTCTCCGTCCTCTTAGTCTCTCACTCCTCTTCTATCACGCTCACTCCCTATAACTGAGCCATACTCCCACACTCACCTTCTTTCAGACTTTCTCCTTTGCTTTCCTTCCTCTCTCTTCCCTTCCTTCACTCCTTCACTGTTTTCCCTTCCCTTACTCTCCTTACTCCACTTCACTAATTCCTTCTCTTACTCCCTCTGTATTCTTACTTCTACACTCCTGTGCCCTCATTCTCTCTCTGTTATCCTCATTCTCTCCGTCCCTTTAGTCTCTCACTACTCTTCTGCCATGCTCACTGCCTATAACTCAGCCATACTCCCACACTCACCTTCTTTCAGACCTTCTCCTTTACTTTCCTTCCTTTCTCTGCCCTTCCTTCACTCCTTCACTGTTTTCCCTTCCCTTACTGTCCTTACTCCACTTTACTAACTCCTTCTATTACTCCCTCTGTCCTCTTAGTTCTACGCTCCCCTTCTCTCATTCTCTCTCTGTTACCCTCATTCTCTCCGTCCCCTTTGTCTCTCACTCCTCTTCTTTCATGCACACTCCCTATAACTCAGCCATACTCCCACACTCACGTTCTTTCAGACCTTCTCCTTTACTTTCCTTCCTCTCTCTTCCCATCCTTCGCTCCTTGACTCTTTTCCCTTCCCTTACTCCCCTTACTCCACTTCAGTAACTCCTTCTCTCAATCACTCTGTTCTTTAACTTACTCACTCCCCTTCTCTCACTCTCTCTCTGTTACCCCCATTCTCTCCGTCCCCTTAGTCTCTCACTCCTCTTCTATCACGCTCACTCCCTATAACTGAGCCATACTCCCACACTCACCTTCTTTCAGACTTTCTCCTTTGCTTTCCTTCCTCTCTCTTCCCTTCCTTCACTCCTTCACTGTTTTCCCTTCCCTTACTCTCCTTACTCCACTTCACTAATTCCTTCTCTTACTCCCTCTGTATTCTTACTTCTACACTCCTGTGCCCTCATTCTCTCTCTGTTATCCTCATTCTCTCCGTCCCTTTAGTCTCTCACTACTCTTCTGCCATGCTCACTGCCTATAACTCAGCCATACTCCCACACTCACCTTCTTTCAGACCTTCTCCTTTACTTTCATTCCTCCCTCTTTCCTTCCTTCGCTCCTTCACTCTTTTCCCTTCCCTTACTTTCCTTACTCCACTTTACTAACTCCTTCTCTTACTCCCTCTGTCCTCTTAGTTCTACACTCCCCTTCTCTCATTCTCTTTCTGTTACCCTCATTCTCTCCATCCCCTTAGTCTCTCACTCCTCTTCTGTCACGCACACTCCCTATAACTCAGCCATACTCCCACACTCACGTTCTTTCAAACATTCTCCTTTACTTTCCTTCCTCTCTCTTCCCATCCTTCGCTCCTTCACTCTTTTCCCTTCCCTTACTCTCCTTACTCCACTTCAGTAACTCCTTCTCTCAATCCCTCTGTCCTCTAACTTACTCACTCCCCTTCTCTCACTCTCCCTCTGTTACCCCATTCTCTCCGTCCTCTTAGTCTCTCACTCCTCTTCTATCACGCTCACTCCCTATAACTGAGCCATACTGCCACACTCACCTTCTTTCAGACCTTCTCCTTTACTTTCCTTCCTCTCTCTTCCCTTCCTTCAGTCCTTCACTGTTTTCCCTTCCCTTACTCTCCTTACTCCACTTCACTAATTCCTTCTCTTACTCCCTCTGTCCTCTTACTTCTACACTCCCCTTACCTCATTCTCTCTCTGTTAGCCTCATTCTCTCCGTCCCTTTAGTCTCTCACTCCTCTTCTGTCACGCTCACCCCCTATAACTCAGCCATACTCCCACAGTCACCTTCTTTCAAACCTTCTCCTTTACTTCCCATCCTCTCTTCCCTTCCTTCGCTCCTTCACTCATTTCCCTTTCCTTACTTTCCTTACTCCACTTCACTAACTCCTTCTCTTACTCCCTCTGTCCTCTTAGTTCTACACTCCCCTTCCCTCATTCTCTTTCTGTTAGCCTAATTCTTTCTGTCCCCTTAGTCTCTCAGTCCTCTTCTGTCACACTCACTCCGTATGACTTAGACATACTCCCACACTCAACTTCTTTCAGACCTTCTCCTTCACTGTTCTTTCTCTCTCTTCCCTTCTTTCACCCCTTCACTCGTTTCCCTTCTCTGACTGTCCTTACTCCACTACAGTAACTCTTTCTCTTACTGCCTCTGTCCTCTTAGTTGTACACTCCCTTTCCCTCATTCTCTCTCTGTTAGCCTCATTGTCTCTGTCCTCTTAGTCTCTCACTCCTCTTCTATCACGCTCACTGCCTATAACTCAGCCATACTCCCACACTCACCTTCTTTCAGACCTTCTCCTTTACTTTTCTTTCTCTCTCTTCCCTTCTTTCACTCCTTCACTCTTTTCCCTTCCCTTACTCTTCTTACTACACTTTACTAACTCCTTGTTTTACTCCCTCTGTCCTCTTAGTTCTACACTCCCCTTCCCTCATTCTCTCTGTTAGCCTCATTCTCTCCGTCCCCTCAGTCTCTCACTCCTCTTCTTACACACTCACTCCCTATAACTCAGCTACACTCCCACAATCACCTTCTTTCAAAGCTTCTCCTTTACTTTCCTTCCTGTCTCTTCCCTTCTTTCGCTCCTTCACACTTTTCCCTTCCCTTACTCTCTTTACTCCACTTCACTAACTCCTTCTCTTTCTCCCTCTGTCCTCTTAGTTCTACACTCCCCTTCCCTCATTCTCTCTCTGTTAGTCCATTCGCTCCATCCTCTTAGTCTCTCACTTCTCTTCTGTCACGCTCACACCCTATACGTCAGACATACTCCCACACTCACCTTCTTTCAATACCCCTACTTCACTTCCCTTCCCCTCTCGTCCCTTTTTTTCCTCCCTAACTCATTTTCCTTTCCTTTCTCACTGCACTCCACTTCACTCACTCCTTTTGTATTTGTTTAGAATACAGCTCTTTTTGGAGAATTGGAGGTAGTTCTAAAAAGAACTGTTTTTTTTCTTCTTTTTAGGTTTTCTTAGTGAACAAAAACAAAAACAGGGAATTTCAAACTGCTCAACAGGAGCAAAAAAAAAGAGTCAAAATTAGGGCTGGGGACGGCAGCGGTGGTTTTCTCTTGTTCGGACAATGTTCATAATACTTTGTTCACCGTAACAAAGTAGTTCATCACAGTCTTTACATTTGATAGTGATGCCATCAAAAACAGGCTGAATATTTGGAATCAGCTGTTCAGGTCTCCCCCTCACCGATGATGCAGTTGGTCCTCCAGTCGAACTTGAAGCACCATCCCTTGGAGCATCTCGTGCCAGAGCCCTGACATTCTCCCGGGCATAGTTCTGGGGGTGCCTTCTCTGAACATGCCGAATCATGGTCGAATTGCCAAAACTGTTTTTCCTTGTAGGGTCACCCCGTAAAAGGACAGTATGGCAAATTCTGCACTCCACCTTTGGAGCATTCACCTTTTTTTACCAGCTGGTATGGAAAAAAACTTCCAAATGAAGTGCTCCTTTACCCTGGGCTGAGGAGCCTCTTCCTGTATGAACTCATCCGAGTCCTCACTGCTACTGGTGGGTCTATCAGCCATTATAATCCCAAAAAGGTTCAGCAGAAAAAAACAGGTCTTGCAGTCACAAAAGTGAAAGAAGAAGTAAAGGAAATGGGTGGGGTTTTCATTCTTTGTAAAAAAAAACTGTTAGCAACCAATGAAAGTTGTTATTTTAAGGTCACATGACTTGACGCGCTTACGCTGCTCGCACCGGAGCTCTTCCGGGAGCGCTTATGCAGCACAAACGTGGGCGCTTCTGTGGGCGCTTACGCGGCACGCCTAAATGACGTTTTGCTAGCTTTACGGAAATGCAAAATCATTTCCATTCTGAAAATCAAAAATACTACTTTTATAAGTATGGTACTGAATGTCTTGCATTATTATTTAGTTTTCATACATATTTTTTTTTAACAATGCAGAAATGGCGCTCTCGCTGCGCTCTCGGGTGAGCACCCTGAGCGCCCCAGGAAAAAATGATTAAAAAAAAAGAAAAATACATTGAACAAATATTTTTTTTTTAAATTATTAATAATTATTAGTTATAAAAAACAGCTAATAAAAAAAACACTAAAAATTGTAGGTTACAAACTCGATATACAAAGTAATTAGCTTTAAAAAAACCTTTGAAATTCACTGAAAAAACCAGAGGTTTCACAATCGTTATAGTTAGGAATTATCATTTAAAAAACCTTTGAAATTCACTGAAAAAACCATAGGTTTCACATTTGTTATAGCTAGGAATTAGCATTTAAAAAACCTGTGAAATTCATTGAAAAAAAACATAGGTTTCATACCAGTTATAGTTAGCTGAACATTTTACTCATACAAAACCATTGAAATTCCCACGTTATAGTTAGTTGGACTCACTATAACTCGTGCACCCGCAATCCACTGCTGATGATGTCACATATTACATCATTCATGACATGGTCAGTGACATCACTGATGACATCACTGACGACATCTCAAATGACATCACTGATGACATCACTGATGACATCATTCATGTGATAATACGATGCACCTCCTCACACTCTAATCTAACCTTTGATACATCCAGTGTTAAATACAGACTACCATTCCAGAAACCATTGACACACCAATACCAGTTACTACATACACACTCACTGATTCCTAAGTCTACACACACATCCACTCATTCACCCATACAATCACTCATACATACAGTCACTCACCAATACAACACTATTATGTGCACTCATCCACCTATACAGACACTCACACACTGCCACTCATTCATGGAGTTACTCACACACCTAGTCAGTCATGCAACGAATCAATCACACTCCCATTTCCTTATCTATACAGTTATACACACAAAACCTTACTTATTCAAACATAGACTAACACATACTTACTCTCTTTTACAATCACTGATACAAGTACACATTGATCCATACAGCCACTTGCGCAATCACAGGGTCTCATGTATAGTCATTTATATATGCCAACTCTCACATGCACTGTGTTTTACATATGTACTTACTTGGACATGTAGCACTGAGATATCCATTCACTCACCAACACACCCATGCACACAGTCAACTACTCATACAGCTCTTTCCACATGCACTCTTGAACCCATATACCAAGTGAATCCACTGCTCACACATCTATGCACAGAGTCACACACCTCCCAGCCACCCACACACACACTCACCCTCACATACAAATACTTGGGCAACCAATCAATAACCCATATAGCCACTCATATAGCTACTGATCAACACATGCAGCAGCTTACACAACAACAGACATACTGATGCACCCATTCAAACAGATTAGTCACTAACCAATGCATTCAGTAAGACACATTTAATCACTCACTCATACAGTCAGTCACGCACCTACTAACTCCTTCATCCAGACACTCATACATCCACTCATTTTTCAATATATAAAACATATTTTTACTTTTCAGAAACACACATTCACTGGATGATGTCATCAGTGATGTCATCAGTGATGTCATTTGAGATGTCATCAGTGATGTCATCAGTGATGTCATTTGAGATGTCATCAGTGATGTTATCAGTGATGTCACTGACCATGTCATGAATGATGTAATATGTGACATCATCAGCAGTGGATTGCGGGCGCGCGAGTTATAGTGAATCCAACTAACTATAACGTGGGAATTTCAATGGTTTTGTATGAGTAAAATGTTCAGCTAACTATAACTGGTATGAAACCTATGGTTTTTTCAGTGAATTTCAAAGGTTTTTTAAATGCTAATTCCTAACTATAACAAATGTGAAACCTATGGTTTTTTCAGTGAATTTCAAAGGTTTTTTAAATGATAATTCCTAACTATAACGATTGTGAAACCTCTGGTTTTTTCAGTGAATATATATATATATATATATAGATATGAATACCAAATCGATCCAAATTTCAAGCATCCGGGTGCTCTCAGGCGATGCACTCAAATCGCGGCAGGACCCAGCCGCGATTGTATTTCTTTCCGGTTTTCCGAAAGGGAAGTTTTTTTCTTTGTGCACTCCCAAGCTTCAAAAATATTTCCTCCACATGCTTTTCAATATGTATTTCTCTTTAATTTCACAGCAAGCCAGCAACACCTTACGCGTTTCGGTCTCTACGGAGACCTTGCTCACAGGAAATCATCACCATGCTTTTTTCTCCCTTTTAAATAAAGTGCTTACACATTCAATACCTTACATCACTTCCTGTTCAGTTCACAGGGATTTCTGGGACATGTAGTTTTTCTGTGTGTTACGCAAAACAATATAGTTTAAACCACCCCTGTGTTTGCATACATCAAGTTACTATTCTGCCCTTCTGTGGGCCTAGCGCATTTTGATATTAGCATTATTAATACTGCGTTGTAATTTTAATCTTTCATAAAACCCTCTAGTGGGTATTGACTTATTCATACAATTTGGGCCCCCCAACAACCATGAAACAACCCCAAATTGTCGATGCCTCAATTATACATGGTGCCCAGAGTTGTCAATTACTACTGCAATTATTTAACTCATTAATCAAAAGATATATAGTGAAAATGAAAATGAAAAAGTGAAAAAGCTTAAAAACTTCAAGGAAGGTAATTTTTCGTGCATTTGTTCATTCAGTTTATATATATAGTTCATAGGTAGTTCAAAGATGGCAGTGTAATTCCTCGTCCTGATTCAATCCATACGGGCTCATCGTTCTAAAGTTTATTATATGTTTTGATTCTCTTTGTCTCATCATTAGTTCACGATCCCCTCCTCTTGTGTGTGATTCCACACTCTCTATGCCATAACATTTGAGCTCTTTCCAGTTACTGCCATGTTCCCTTTCCATATGTTTCGCCACTGTATTGCTTCTGTCATTATTAATTGTGGCTCTGACATGTTCAAGTATTCGTTCTTTTACTTTTTTCTTGGTGCTGCCCACATATTTTAATGCGCAGGGACATTCCAACACATAAATAACAAATTGTGAGTTACAGTTGATCAATTGTTGGATTTTCCATTTTTGATTGTTAGCCAGGATGATTTATTTCGTGTTTTTGGCAATGCAACAGACTTTGCACCCTGAGCATTTATAAAATCCTTTTGATTTTGGCCATACTTCTGGTTTTTGTTGATCAACAAAATGACTATGAATCAATCGTTCTTTTAAATTTGTTGCTCTTTTGTAGGTAATATTTGGATGATCTCCCACGATTTCTGCTGATTTAGGGTCCATGTGTAGTATGTGCCAGTTTTTTTGCAAGATCTTCATTATGGATTGATTTGCTGTTGAGTGAGTTGTAATAAATCTGATTTTATTCTCTCTCTCTTCTAAGCTGATTGGCAATTTTTCCTTTAATAACTCAGTTCGGTTTACTCTGGAGGATCGATTCAGAGCAGATTTGACAATGCCTGGATTGTATTTGCATTTTTCGAATCTCATAGAGGCTTGTCTTTTGTTCATATTCCAATCTTCCTCCCGAGAACATATCCTTTTTATCCTTAGGAGTTCTCTGTAAGGAATGTTTCTGATCAGGCTAGATTGATGAAAACTTTGGGCATGCAATACCGCATTTGTCGCTGTACTTTTACGGTGTAAAGTGGTGTGTATCTGATTGTTTTCAATGAATATTACGGTGTCCAAAAATATCACTTTCGATTCGCTGAGTTCATAAGTGAATTTTAAACCAAAGTTGGAGTCATTCAGTTTGTTAAACTACTGTTCGAATTCTTCTTTTGAGCCGTCCCATATTATTAACAAATCATCAATGTAACTCAACCAGGCTATGGTTTTGACCACAGCCTCATCATTTTCTTCCTTCCATGCCCAAGTTTGTTCCCATAGACCCATTGTGAGACAGGCATACGAAGGGCTAAAAGCAAAACCCATCGCGGTTCCTTTCGATTGTCGGTAGATTTCTTTTGCAAACATAAATATATTTTGTTCTAGACACATCGAAATCATCTCCAATAGCATGTCGTTGTGATCCGCATATTGAATGCTTCTATCCATCAGGAAGTATTTGCATGCCTTCAATCCAATTTCATTTTGAATATTTGAATACAACGATATAACATCCATTGTGATGAGTTTATATGAGGATTGACATGGAGTATCTTGCAGTCTTGTCAGCATGTCTCCCGTGTCCTTAATGTATGATGTTAATCCTTGTACATAGGGTAATAAAAATGTATCTAGGTAATTTGCCATAGGTTCCAATAATGCACCCTTTGCCGATATAATTGGTCTCCCTGGTGGTTTAGTGGGGTGCTTATGGACTTTAGGAAGGAAGTAGATTGTAGCCATTTTGGAATGGGCTGTTTTTAGATATTTGTATTCATCGTCATCAATCAGATTTCGTTGTAGCCATATGTTCAGCTTTTGATCTAGTTCTTCCTTCAGTTTAGGTAGTGAATTGGTTTTTAATTTCTCGTAATACTCTTTATTCTGTAATTGAGAATATGCTTCTCGCATATGCCTCTTTATCTTGGACGATTACATTGCCCCCCTTATCCGCCATTTTGATTTCAATGCTGTCGCCCTCAGCTAGGTTGTTCAAAGCTTGGCGTTCATTTTTGCTGAGATTGTCTTTTTGAATGGGAATTTTCAGTTGGTACAGATCCTTAATTACACATTCATGAAAGAAATCAATTTTATTTCCTGCTGGTAATTGGGGATAGAATTTAGATTTTGTTTTTTTGGGAGATTCCTGCTCCCAATTGTACACAGTATGCTTGTACCTCTTGTCCACTGCTTTGTGGGTCTTGGCTTAGTTCCATTAGGTTAGTAAAGTGTTCTGCATCCTGCATTGGTACTGCCATTGTTGCACGTATTATTGATTTTTTATAATTTGCCATATTTGGTTTATCCAAGAAAAGTTTGGCCAGTTTAATCTTGCGTATGTATTTGTAAAGATCCACTCTCGTTTCTGCCAAGTTCATACTATTTGTAGGACAAAAATTCATTCCACGTTTGAGGAGCTTTAGTTCCAAATCCGTTAGTTTTTTTGAGGACAAATTGATCACCTGTAATTCCTGATTTTCAATTGGTAAAATTGTGTCTGTATCTTGCTCTAATAGTTTCACTTCTTCCGCATATTTCTGGTCATTGTCACTATGCGGTTTGCGCCAATATTTTGTTCTGCATCTTTGCTTGCCTCTCCTTGTCTGTGTTTGCGCGTATCCCCACGTCCTCTTCCTCTTCCCCTGCTGTTTGTTTTTGGGGACATCATCGTTTTTTCCCAGGTTTTTTGGTGGAGTGCCAATTTCAGTTTGTCTAAAAAAGTGCACTTAGCTCTAGCCTCTCTTTGCTCTTCTTCCCCTCCACTTACACTTGGCTCTGTTGATGTTGCTGAGGTTAGTGAGGACAAACTTCCCAATAGTGCCATGCTGTTTCCACTTTCACTTTGTTTGAATTTGTCGAATTTTCTTGCATATGTAAATATGTGACCCTCTTGGTAATCTTCTTTGTCCCTCTGAAATTTGGACTGTTTTCTCAATCGCACACTCTCCTCGTGTTTCTCAATATAATGCTCCAATTCTGCTTTAAACTTTGTCATTTCTGGATTTAAATCCTTTTCCATTTCTTTGAGTTGTTTCGTTTTTCTTTCCAAGGCAATTTCTATATGTTTCACCAATATTTGCATTAGCCCCAATAATGAATGTAAAATGAATTCACCCCATTCACTCAGCAGGTCATTGCTTGTGTCTTGGTGGTTGGGCATCAAATTGATACATAACCCTCATGGTACTCGTTTAACTTCTAAATACTTCTTTAGAGATGCCACCTCCCACCACTTGTTTATTTCTTTCTTTGATAGTTTTTCCCAAGCACGTAATTTGGTTTTTATGTCTGATTTTCGTGCGCCTCCGCTTGCGCCATTTGCGGTCACATCGTCATCAAAACATGTTTGAATTATTGCACTTCTTGTTACCTCCCTTTTATCCATGGTGTGCTGGCGATACACTTTTCAAAGCTGTATTGTTTTTCGCTTTTCCGACTAGTTGTAAATTTGTGTGTTAGTTATGCTTGACTCAAAAACTAGTGCCTGTGTCAATAATTTTCCTCCATCACAGTCAATTGGGAAAAGTTCCCCGAGTTTCTCTCTTATAAAGGACTTGGGCATTTTCAAGAGACCAACCGACCTCAGTGCATATTTATGCAATAAATGGATACAATGTTATTCAGGGAGAGTTTTCAGTTTGCTTACCCACCTCAGGGTACAACCGCTCCACACGCTCCCTCCGTAGACTCTGCTTCACGTTTTCACCTGCGCCGGCTCGCTTCCTCGATTTTCTTCCCAACGTTGCCTTGTCTTCGATATGAGGTCGGCGTTCACCCGTGCTTTTTACCAAATGAATACCAAATCGATCCAAATTTCAAGCATCCGGGTGCTCTCAGGCGGTGCACTCAAAGCGTGGCAGGACCCAGCCGCAATTTTATTTCTTTCCGGTTTTCCCAAAGGGAAGTTTTTTTCTTTGTGCACTCCCAAGCTTCAAAAATATTTCCTCCACATGCTTTTTAATAGTAATTTCTCTTTAATTTCACAGCAAGCCAGCAACACCTTACACATTTTGGTCTCTACGGAGACCTTGATCACAGGAAATCATCACCATGCTTTTTTCCCCTTTTAAATAAAGTGCTTACACATTCAATACCTTACATCACTTCCTGTTCAGTTCACAGGGATTTCTGGGACATGTAGTTTTTCTGTGTTTTACGCAAAACAATATAGTTTAAACCACTCTTGTGTTTGCATACATCAAGTTACTATTCTGCACAAGGGTGGTTTAAACTATATTGCTGTGAAATTAAAGAGAAATTACTATTGAAAAGCGTGTGGAGGAAATATTTTTGAAGCTTGGGAGTGCACAAAGAAAAAAACTTCCCTTCGGGAAAACCGGAAAGAAATATATATATATATATATATATATATCAATGCTCGAAGGTGTCCACCTTTTTGAGTAGCACGTGAACAGCAGCTTGGTTTATGTATAGGTGAGGACGGGGATCCACTCATAGACGCCGCTCCATACGGGATCTGCCCGACGCGTTTCGAAGCTCCATATGCTTCTCTTCAGGGGCTTTAACGGAAGCGGTGTGCGCAACCGCCGACCCACTTCCCCATTTTATATATAACACACCCACCGATGGGAGGCTCAAATGAGACTGTGCATTCTGGGAAGTGTGGTCCGGGAAGCACACAATCAAGTCCTGTAAGGACTCCACAAGTGGGCCCGTCCTCGATTCCAAGTACGACTGCTGCTTCACTTTAGTGACCCCCAGGGTACCGGGGTGGTGCATACTCCGCGGCTGGACGGCCGCGTATAAATCAATGCTCGAAGGTGTCCACCTTTGGGTAGCACGCAAACAGCAGCTTGGTTTATGTATAGGTGAGGACGGGGATCCACTCGTAGACGCCGCTCCGTACGGGATCTGCCCGACGCGTTTCGAAGCTCCATATGCTTCTCCTCAGGGACTTTAACGGAAGCGGTGTGCGCAACCGCCGACCCACTTCCCCATTTTATATATAACACACCCACCGATGGGAGGCTCAAATGAGACTGTGCATTCTGGGAAGTGTGGTCCGGGAAGCACACAATCAAGTCCTGTAAAGACTCCACAAGTGGGCCCGTCCTCGATTCCAAGTACGACTGCTGCTTCACTTTAGTGACCCCCAGGACTTGATTGTGTGCTTCCCGGACCACACTTCCCAGAATGCACAGTCTCATTTGAGCCTCCCATCGGTGGGTGTGTTATATGTAAAATGGGGAAGTGGGTCGGCTGTTGCGCACACCACTTCCGTTAAAGCCCCTGAAGAGAAGCACATGGAGCTTCGAAACGCGTCGGGCAGATCCCGTACAGAGCGGCGTCTACGAGTGGATGCCCGTCCTCACCTATACATAAACCAAGCTGCTGTTCGCATGCTACTCAAAGGTGGACACCTTCGAGCATTGATATATATATATATATATATTAATTACCTACTGCTTCCCGCGCTTCTTTAATAATTAGCCCCGGGGCAAAAATATTTAATTTAATGGGGGGCCCAGTAGGGCCCTCCAGCCCCGGGGACCGCCACCCCCTGGGGCTACAAAATAAATGGGTGGGGGGCTCAAAGGCCACCCCCAGCAAAATATATGGGTGGGGGGCTCAAAGGCCTCCACCAGCCGCGGGGACTGCTACCCCCAGGGCTTTCAAAAAAATGAGTGGGGGTCACAAATGCCTACCCAAGCCCCAGGGACCACCACCCCCGGGGCTTTGTACATTGTGGGAAGGGGGCCGCGTGGCCCCCCTCCTGGAGCCGTCGAGGGCCATGGGGTCTACCACCCCCCAGGGCTGGCTCCTGCAGTGTCTTGGGGTGTCCACCCCCAGGACACTGCTGTTTGCTATGGCAGGGCGGGAGCCTCACGGCTCCCTCCCTGCCATAGCAAGCTTGGTTTGGATTTTGACAGAGAGAGCAGAGAAACCTGCTCTCTCTTTCAAAATGCAAACCAGATTGCTTTTCCACACGGGGAGCTGCATGTTAGCAGCTCCCCATGTTGAAAAGCAATGCCGGCTCCCAAAGTACGCGGGGAGCCGGCGGGACAATGGGGGCATTGGGGCTCCCCCCACGGTCCCCAACAATGTATATAGGCTCCGGGGGATGGGGTCCCCGGGGATAATAAAAATCAGAGGCAGGTGCTAAAAAAAAATTTACAGTAAAATTAGGAGTGGCCCCCTGGTGTGCAAGCGCTGAGTACGCGACTCCTAACTTGTTGGGTGCAGGACTCCTAACGCGTTGGGTGCGCGACTCCTAACGCGTTGTGTGCGTGACTCCAAGCAAAAAAAAGTAATATTTTTCAGATATATATCAAGCTTATGTGTTTAGATCTTGGGTGGCTCTAAAAAGAGCCCTTGTATTTATTGACAGATTTTGGTACCTACAAGTAAGTACTGATGCAGAGTCTAAAGTTGTAGAGGAAGACTCTGTTACCCTCATCTGTAAAATGTACACCATCTCTCCTATAGATGCCGTCCATATTAAAACACAGATTGTTGTTGTAAATGGACCCCATTCTATAATCTCTGAGATAAAAAGAAACAGCTTTATTGACATGTTTCCTAGCTTTCTGAATTTGTGGACAAAATTGATTGGACCAGTTCCATTTCTGTCTTTGGTATATGTTAGAATAGACAAAGGTATTTTGGGGGAAAAGTGACATAAATTCTCCAAAGGAGTCCTTCATAAGCATTTCCAGACCTACCCCGGTCAAAGTGCCTAGGTCATTGCCACCACAGTGCACAGTTATGAGGTCAGGGTGTTGGAGATGCAAAAAGGATTTAACCAATGGCATGAAATGGTGCCACGTTAATCCTCTCTGTCCAATCCATTTAATGTCTACATTTGGCAAAGCTAGGTCTTTGTCAATACCTCTGTTTTCTACATACCTTTGGCTCCAGAAAATATAGCTGTGTCCCACAATCCACACTCTAAGCATCTTGAATGGAGGTCTGGATGCACTCAGAAGGTGTCTGTATATGAAATGGCAGTTTGAAAACTAAGGTGTTTCTAAAATGTGGCTTAGATGCAGTTTTGGAAAAAGAAAAGAAATGATTGACTGTTTGAGAACATTATAGACTGAAAAGTAGGGTGCATGTTTCTGTTTTTTGAAAGCATGTTTCTTATTGGTTAACAAAAACTGTTTGAAAGTAACATTACATAGGATAAGCTGATATTTTGAAAAAGTGAAGCACACTTCCTGTTTGGATTAGCAACATTGTGTGCTGAACTTGTGACCTGTGAGTTCAGTTGAGGGTTCCATGAACTGTTACTAAGGTAACAGGCAGTAAGCAGATTGGGGGTAGGGTTCAAAGTTATGTCAATTGGAAAGCTTTGAAGTGTGTAACCAATAGAAATGTGTGTTAGCTTTTGAATTAATGTGGGAAGCAATGTGATTTGATATTTACATGTATGTGTGCAGCATGAGAGGGAAAGTTTGCCATTTGTTTGGTTTTGCTAAGAGCAGTGCAGTTCAGACATTCTGTATAAGACAATGTGGTGTGTGACTGACATACCTCTTAATCTACAAATCAATTTGAAAGGTGAGTTATTAATTTGTGAGGTGTTGCATGAGGTGCCTTTGTTTTTAATAAGACAAATGTGTTTCCCCTGCTAAAGTCCAGGGAGTAGTCTTGCTTGTCTAGGATCACATTGTGAGGCTGTGTGCATTTGAGCAACCATTGTCAGAGAACCTTTTGGTAACTTCATATTTTTGCTGCCACGTAACTGTTTAAAAACCTATCCTGTGATCAAGTTTTAGTCGTATTAGAAGCCAGTCATTGCTTATGCATTTGCAGAATGAGTCATGTATTCACACTAGAGTGAAGTAGTGAAATAAGTAGAATGTGTGCAGTCACTTTACCCCTTCCAGAGTAGTGAGTCTGTTTAGCTAAAGTCCAAGGAATAGTGTTGCTTGTCTAGAATCACACTGTGAGTCTGTGTGCATTTGGGCAACCATTGTGAGAGAAGCATTTCGTTACTTCGTGTATTTGCTGACACATAACTGCTTAAAAACCTATCCTGTTGTCATGTTTTAGTAGTATTAGAAGCCAGTCATTGCTTATGCATTTGCAGAATGAGTCATGTATTCACACTAGAGTGCAGTAGTGAAATATGTAGAACGTGTGCAGTCACTTTACCCCTTCCAGACTAGTGAGTCTCTTTGGCTAAAGTCCAAGGAATAGTGTTGCTTGTCTAGAATCACACTGTGAGTCTGTCTGCACTTTGTTAACCATTGTGAGAGAAGCATTTGGCAACTTCAAGTCTTTGCTGACACATAACTGCTTAAAAACCTATCCTGTTGTCAGGTTTTAGTAGTATTTGAAGCCAGTCAATGCTTAAGCATTTGCAGAATGAGTCAGGTATTCACACTAGAGTGCAGTAGTGGAATGTGTGCAATCACTTTACCGCTTCCAGGTTGGTGAGTCTCTTTGGCTAAAGTCCAAGGAATAGTGTTGCTTGTCTAGAATCACACTGTGAGTATGTGTGCATTTGGGCAACCATTGTGAGAGAAGCATTTGGTTACTTCATGTATTTGCTGACACATAAGTGTTTAAAAACCTATCCTGTTGTCAAGTTTTAGTAGTATTCGAAGCCAGTCATTGCTTATGCATTTGCAGAATGACTCATGTATTCACACTAGAGTGCAGTAGTGAAATATGTAGAATGTGTGCAGTCACGTTTCCCCTTCCAGACTAGTGAGTCTCTTTGGCTAAAGTCCAAAGAATAGTGTTGCTTGTCTAGAATCACACTGTGAGTCTGTCTGCATTTGGTTAACCATTGTGAGAGAAGCATTTGGTAACTTTATGTCTTTGCTGACCCATAACTGCTTAAAAACCTATCCTGTTGTCAAGTTTTAGTAGTATTAGAAGCCAGTCATTGCTTACGCATTTGCAGAATGAGTCATGTATTCACACTAGAGTGCAGTAGTGAAAAATGTAGAATGTGTGAAGTCACTTTGCCCCTTCCAGACTAGTGAGTCTGTTTGGCTAAAGTCCAAGGAATAGTGTTGCTTGTCTAGAATCACACTGTGAGTCTGTGTGCATTTGGGCAACCATTGTGAGAGAAGCATTTGGTTACTTCATGTATTTGCTGACACATAACTGCTTAAAAACCTATTCTGTTGTGAAGGTTTAGTAGTATTAGAAACCAGTCATGCTTATGCATTCGCAGAATGAGTCAGGTATTCACACTAGAGTGCAGTAGTGAAATATGTAGAATGCATGTAGTCACCTTACCCCTTACAGACTAGCGAGTCTGTTTTGGTAAAGTCCAAGGAATAGTGTTGTTTGTCTAGAATCACACTGTGAGCCTGTGTGCATTTGGGCAACCATTCTGAGATAAGGATTTGGTTACTTCCTGTATTTGCTGACACATGAGTGCTTAAAAACCTATCCTGTTGTCAAGTTTTAGTAGTATTAGAAGCCAGTCATTGCTTATGCATTTGCAGAATGAGTCAGGTATTCACACTAGAGTGCAGTAGTGAAATATGTAGAATGTGTGCAGTCATTTTACCCCTTCCAGGCTAGTGAGTGTCTTTGGCTAAATTCCAAGGAATAGTGTTGCATGTCTACAATCACAATTTGAGTCTATGTGCATTTGGGTAACCATTGTGAAAGAAGCATTTGGTTACGTTATGTCTTTGCTGACACATAACTGTTTAAAAATCTATTGTACCCCTTGCATTTCTCTAGTGGCCCATTCAGCACCATGTACTAATCCATTCACTGTGCCACAACCCAACCGCTTATAAATTATAATACTTGTATTTACATTTGCAGACTCTTCTTGACACTCATTGAATTATTTTGTCCTGATGATGACCGCAACTCTGAACAGCGGTTGAAACGCCGTCAACGTACATGTGGCTCATAAATTCTAGAGGACACATAATCCTTGTATATGTTGTACCCCTTCTTTTGTAACATAATTGTTGTTTGCCACTTGTCTGGTCTTTTTTATGTTATGTATTGTTTTGTAAACCAGCAATTATCCTTTTGAGCGTAATATTTATAATACATTTGTGATATTTTCCTAAATAATTTGTTGACAAATTTGATTTATGGCTCCCCTCTCTTTAACCCTTCCCTTCTTAGTTCTTCTTTTTTCTTTTTCTTTTGCAAAGTAGAATTTGGTTGTAGTTGATTTTTTGTGATTGTCATTTGTTAATCGTCTCCTGAACTGTTGTTAGGAATACTTATTTACTGCCCCTGATTCAGGTTGGTGGGTTGCCCCTGTGGATGTTCATGATATAAATTCACCCAGGCACTCTCTTTGCAGTACTCTAATCATTCAATCAGTACCTAAGTACTCATGCAGTGAACCAGGGCCTTAGCACAAGGACTGCTTCAAACTCCTACGCACTATGCATGTAGTCCTCAAACCACCTACATACTTGTGTTTCAGGCCTACAATTCCCCAGTCATTATACATACACACCTACAAACACTGTGTTACTCCACGTGCACTCGTCTAGTGACCCATTGAACACCATGTACTAATCCAGTCACTGTGCCTAAACCCATCCACTTATAAATTCACCCAGGCACATTCCTTGCAGCATTCTAATCATTCAGTCAGTATCCAAGTACTCATGCTGTAATCCAGGGCTTACGACATGGAGTGCTACAAACCTCTGTCCAATGTACATGTAGTCCTTTAATCACCTATACACTCATCTTACACACATCCATTTACCCAGGCAGTATCCATACACTCCAGCAAACACCCTGTCACTGCTCTTGCAATCCTATAGTGACCTATTCAGTACCATCTACTAATCCATTCACTATATCAAAAGTGAACCACTTATACATTCACCCAGGCGCTCTCCTTCCAGTACTCTAATCATTGAGTCAGTACGCAAGTACTCATGCAGTAATCCAGGCCTTACACCATAGAGCATTACAAACATCTGTCCAATGTGCATGCAGTCCTTTAATCACCTATGCACTTATTTTACAGACATTATTTACCCAGGCAGTATCCATACACTGCAGGAAACATCCTATCACTGCTCTTGCAATCCTGTAGTGACCTATTCAGTACCATCTACTAATCCATTCAATGCGCCAAAACTAAACCACTTATAAATTCACCCAGGCACTCTACTTGTAGTACTCTAATCATTGTTTTGGTACCCAAGTACTCATACAGTTAGCTAGGTCTTAACACATATACTTGTACGAACTCCTGTCCACTATACATGTAGTCATCTAACCACCTATACACTTGTGTTTCACATCTTTAATTACTCCGGTAGTACCTATACACTCCAGCAAACACCCTGTCACTCCCTATTTACTGCTCCAGTCAGCCACCCAGCATCATGTAGTAATCCAAACACTGCACCAAAACCCAAACACTTATACATTCATCCAGGCATTCTCCTTGCAGGACTGTAATCATCCAGTCATTGCCTAAGTACTCATATAATGTCCCACGGCTTAACACAAACACTGGTACAAACCCTTGTCCATTACACATGCAGACCTCTAATCACCTATACAGTTATCTTTACACCTTCAATTACAATTTCAATTAGTGATTACAAAAGAAAGTGGTTAAATGGTTTTTATATACAATGTGTTTGTATAGTAATAGAAAAGTATAATTTATAAATGTATTAAAATACATTTATTTATGTTTATTTTTTACAAATATTGTTTATCATCATTAAAATAAACTTATCATGCCTGAAAAATCAAGAAAGAGAAAAGGACAGAAATAGGACAATTATTTGAAGAAAATTCAACAACAAGTATTGGATGACCAACATCATGTGGGTAAAAAGGAAAAGTCTTCCAGTAAGACAACAAAAGAATTCATTAAAAACCTTTCAAAGCCTAGAAACAGTGTGCAGATTGTGCAAACTACTGAGAATGGTTCGACCAGAAAAAAGAATATGAATAACAGCAAAGGAAAAAAAGAAAAGTTATATTCAAAAGATACAATGTATGGTAAAAGAAGGCAAAATCAGTATAAAGAAATAAGAAAAAAGTTTATTTTATAATAGAATGGTTTTTAACTTACTAAAAAAAGTGAAAACATATTTAAAAAAGAGCACTATTTTATAAAAAAGAAAAAGCATATTGAATCCATTGTTCAAAAGGCTTTTGAAGTAAAAAGGACACTATTCATTTTAGTTTTAAGCACAATTCGATCACTAGATAAACCAATCCATTTAATGAAGGCTAAAAGTAAGAGGAAAAGAGTAATTAACAGAACTAATTTTTGTGATTTTTTGGGATGAATGGAAACACAGTTCAAGTTCAGAGCCTTTCTTTAATGAAAAGAGTTATTTTCAGACCAATCATTTATTGCATGCAGTTGATACCAGTGGTCAAGCTTATGAGGTTAGAAATGGTTGTCCAATTGAGAAAGAGAAGATGGTTCCCAGAAATGCAGAAGAAGTGTTAGCTGATGAAGTTCTAGGGAGACGTCCTAATGCCCCATTGTACACTTGGGATTGGAGTAGTATTTGTAGTGTACAACAAGAATCTAAAGATATTTTACGAAATTTCTGACGAGAATAAAGTAAAATAATTGTTAAACAAAAGATTAAGATATTGCAAGGACTAGACACTTTCAGAGTGAGACAAAATACTGGTTTGCAAGGTCATTCTATGGCTTGTCTTTTTAGAAAAGTATGTCAAAGTGTTTTTCATAATTTCAGGATGTTACAGTACATCATTCTCAAATGCGGAAGTTAGTCAGAAGATTGTATTACGCAAAAAGTCCAGCACTAATGTTAAATGAGTTGAACAGTGCTCTTTTGCGTGGGTCGGATCAGATGTGAAGAAGATTTGGGATGAAATTGAGTTTTGTTACTTTGGTCCTGAACAAGAGAGTGCAGAAACTAACACATTAATAGAAGAAAATGTTGAAGAGATTGTGCAAGATAATACTACAAAAAATTTTGAAGAACAAATTACAAAGTTTAAGGTGATTTCAGGTGAAAGGCCAAATTATTCATGTATTTGTTGTCGGCAAACTCACTATAAAAGTCAGACTAGGACTGTTGATCTGTATTTAAAAAGTGAAAAAGAAAATAATTATAAGTGGAAGGAATTTGCAACTAATTTGTTAGTAGAGAATTGTTTTGATTTGTGTTCTGATCAGCGTATTTGTAAATATTGTTATAACACATTAGATGAGAATAAAATGCCCGCTAGAGCTGTCCATAATAATCTAGAGTTGGTAACTATTCCTCCAGAACTGATAGATTTGAATACCTATGAGTCTATTCTTATTCAATGTGTGCACCCATTTCAAGCTATTATTGGTATGGAGCCTAAAACAGGTAAATTGCCTCCTTCAGATTTACAGAGAGGATTAAAAGGAAGAGTTGTATATTTACCTCTAGATTTAAAGAAAAATATTGGAACTATTGGTGTAGAGAATGTAGAGAATGGTAAACCACCTTTACAGCAAAACTTTCATTCCGCATACCTTCACTCTGCATACTATTATAACGAAAGTACCATTGCTCCGTAATACTATAATAATGCATGGCATTACATTTTATATGCTTTTACCACGCGTGCTTTTACAACGAAATTCATTGTAATAGCATGAATGGTAAAAGCATATGTTTTTTAATATTTAAGTTTAAGGTAAGTATATGGTTTTAGTTTGGGTGTGTAGGGGTATATGTTTTGGGGTTCAGGGGTATTTTAAGGGTTGAGGGTGGGTTTAGGTTATGGGGTGCACAGGGTATTTTTAGAGTATGGTATTTTTAGAGTACAAGGTTAGTTTTGGGGTGCTTGGGTATTTTTAGGGTTCAGGGTGAGTTGAGGTTTTGGGGTGCAGGGGTATTATTAGGGTTCAGGGTGGGTTTTGGGGCTATGGGGTATTTTAGGGTTTTAAGGGGGTATTTAGGTTTTGGGGTACAGGAACAATTTCAGGGTTTAGGGTGGGTTGGGGTTTTGGGGTGCAGGAGATATTTTTAGGGTTCAAGGATAGTATAGATTTTGGGGTACAGTTTTTTATAGGGTTCAGGGTGGGTTTGGGTTTTGGGGTACTGGGGTATTTTTAATATTTAAGCGGAATTTAGTTTTTGGGGTACAGGGGCATTTTTAGGGTTTAGGGTGGCTTTGGGTTTTGGGGTGCAGGAGCTATTTTCAGGTTCAGGGGGAGTTTAGGTTTTGGGGTGCAGGAAGTATTTTTAGGGTTCAGGATGGTTTTGGGTTTTGGGGTGCAGGGTGTATTTTTAGGTTTTAGGATGGGTTTGGGTTTTGAGGTGCAGGGTGCATTTTCAGGGTTCAGGATGGGGTTAGGTTTTAGGGTGCTGTTTTTTTTAAAGGTTTACTGAGTATTAAGGTTTTAGGGTACAGGGGCATTTTTAGGGTTTAGGGTGGGTTTCGGTTTAAGGGTGTCTGAGTTAATTTTAGGGGTCAGGATGGGTTTAGGTTTTGGGGTGCATGGGTATTTTAAGGGGTCAGTGTTAGTATAGATTTTGGGGTACAGTTTTGTTATAGGGTTCAGGGTGGGTTTGGGTTTTGGGATACTGGGGTATTTTTAGGGTTTAAGGGGAATTTAGTTTTTGGGGTACAATGGCATTTTTAGGGTTTAGGGTGGGTTTGGGTTTTGGGGTGCAGGAGATATTTTTAGGGTTCAGGGGGAGTTAAGGTTTCAGGGTGCAGGGTGTATTTTTAAGGTTCGGGATGGGTTTGGGTTTTATGGTGCAGGGTGTATTTTTAAGGTTTAGGATAGGTTTGGGTTTTGGAGTGCAGGGTGTATTTGTAGGGTTCAGGGTGGGGTTAGGTTTTGGGGTGCTGGTTTTTTAAGGGTTTAGGGAGTATTAAGGTTTTGGGGTACAGGGGCATTTTTAGGGTTTAGGGTGGGTTTGGGTTTTGGGGTACAGGGGCATTTTTATGTTTGAGTGTGGGTTTGGGTTTCAGGGTGTCTGGGTTATTGTTAGGGGTCAGGGTGGGTTTAGGTTTTGGGGAGCATGGGTATTTTAAGGGGTCAGGGTGGTTTTAGGCTTTGGGGTTGCAGGGGTATTTTTAGGGTTCAGAGTTTGTTTGGGTTTTGGGGTACAGGTTTATTTTTAAGGGTGTAAAGGGTAATTTACAATATATATATATATATATATATATATATATATATATATATATATATATATATAAATATATATATATATATAAATTAATTTTACTAAGTTTATGTCTTCACCACACATGCATTTGTGTTGTAATGGCATGCATGGTAAAGTCATATGTGGGGTAAAAGTTTGCGGGGTGATGGTATTGCGAAGTAATTGCACCTGCGTTGTAAAAAATGCGGAGTGATGGTATGTAGGAAATAGTTTGCGGGATATCGTCATATATTCGTCGAAAATGAACCACTAGTTATTCTAGTTAATGGTGTTCCTACTAAGAGTAAGAAAATCTGGCAAGAATTAGTGGATGTTAGGAAAGTGCAAAAGGTAACATTGTATCTGATAAAAAACAATTAGTACTATAAAAATGTGTATGTGGGAGAATAAGAAATACTTTTAGGAGATGATACTGAAACGTCAACGGCTCAAATTGAAAAAGTGGACATGTCTAAAAGTGAAGAAATCTATGAACATTATAGTGTACATCCACTTCATTCAAAAGAAGTCATGGGGAATACTATTGAATTATTCCAAATGAAAAAAGCAAAGGGAAGTCCCATGAGTGTATGGGAAAAAAGTTTGGGAGCTCGTTGTTTTCCTCAGTTGTTCCCAACATGAAAAGGTGGATGATATGATGAACGAACTGTGCAGATTCCTGCATCTGAGTATCAGACAACAAGATTGTATGCAGAAGATCCAAGATTTCGACAATGCATCCCATATATATTTTATCTTTTGTTTGAGAGTGACTTGTGTGGACTTTCATATGCAGTCAACCACATATTGAAAACAGAAGTACATCTTCAACATGTTTCTGCAAAGGAACTTATGGATAAAGTACATCAGAGAGATGATCATTTAGAATCTCAGCTGATTAATCTGATGGCATGTCAGCATGGTAGTAATGAGTATTGGTACCGTTGTCATGGAGAACTTAAATGTATGCTAAGGAACTTAGGGGCACATGCATCAAGGTAGGCTTCTGCGATACATTAATTGCGATTTCTAAAACATCCTTAATTGTGACTCATAAATTGCGAGTCGCAATTAAGGAATACCTCCCTATTCATTCTTATGGGCCTAGAGGCCCATAGGAATGAATGGGAAGACATTCTCAATTTGCGATTTTCAATTAGAGAATCGCAAATTGAGAATGCAATTTCAAGGGTGCCAGGGTGTCAAAAGGACACCCTGTTGCACCCCTGAAGTCTGCATATGAGTACATCTTGCATATATACATGCCCCAAGGGCATGTGTGTGTGTGTTTGTGTGTAAAATGGAACTTTGAAAAATGCACGTTAGTGCATTTTTCAAAGTTTTTGCAAATTACCATGAAGTTCAACTTCATGGTAATTTGCTCCCCGTATTAGCGAAATCGCTAAGGTTTTTACTTTGATGCATTCCATTTAAGGAATCTCAATTTGAGATTCCTTCAATGCAATCGCAATTTAAGTAATCCCGATTTTGCGATTTCTTCAATTGCGATTTTTGCATTTAGGATGATGCATCCCAAATGCAAAAATACTGGTCGCAAAGGGTCAGATTCTGAGAATCTGCCTGTTTACGACCGGTTTTTCCTTTGATGCATGTGGGCCTTAGGAACTCCTACGTGGTTCCTTACCCTAAGCTGTGCTGAATACGCTTGGGATGATTTACTTGAATTTCTTCGAGAGGCAAATTCAAATATAAAAAATATTGAATTGAAGACACCTGGAGAATTGTGCTCTTCGGATCCTGTTAATGTATGCTGATATTTCAGTCATAGATTTGAAGCTATGATGTCTTTTATCTACAATAAAAAGAATCCTCCTCTTGGAGAAGTTGTGGATTTCTTTTGGTGAGAGGAGTATCAAGCTAGAGGTGCTCCTCATATTCATATGCTGATATGGATCAAAGATGCCCCCAAATTCGGAACTGATTCGGATGATACTGTTTTGTCTTTTATGGAAGAATATGCCAGATGTCCTAAACCAAAAAGAACAGAAGAAAACAACTTAAGAAAACAAGTCTTATGATTACAAAGTCATCGATTCGGAAAATACTGTCGACGAAAGTACAAGCCTAAGGAAAAGTTTTATACCAAATGTCGTTTTGGATTTCCAAGTCCTGTAATATCCAAAGGAAGAGTAAACAATTTTATGTCAGCTATTAGACATACCACCACTAGAAAATTTCCCAAAAAATAAATACAATTTGAAAAGAAGTGAGGAATCAAAATACATAAATGATTATAATCCAGTTATTCTCTCAATGTGGAATGCTAATATGGATATTCAGTACGTTGCGGATAATTCCATTGTTGTTGCCTGGTATGTGACATCCTACATTACAAAATCAGAAAAGACAGAATTGAAAGAAATGAGGGAAGAAATTTCTCACGAGAAGAGTCTTAGTAGGAAATTGTACAGTTTCAGTTTGAAGATGTTATCCCATTGAGAAATTAGAGCGTATGAATGCTCTGATCGATTATCATCTGCAAGTTTATACTCAAAATCTAGAAGAATCATTTGGGTGAGTCTTGGACTTGCTGCTACGCGAAATCGAGTACTTAAATCTGTACAAGAAATTGAATATTTAGCAGAAAAAGATCCCAAAGGAAAAATATTGTCAAAACAAACATGTTGGATACATATTATCCAAATAGAAGTCATCATCTTGAGAACACGTCTCTATGAAGTGCTGCAATATTACACTTTTAAACGGAATACTACAGAAAACATCAATGAAGGAAAATATGCAGTGATTGGTTCCGAAGGATGTTTGGTGAAACAAAGGAAAGGAAATTTGATTAATCACAGAAAATTGAGTTGTGATACTCATGATAAAAGGGGATTTTACTATTTGGTACTTTTGCAACTGTTCAAACCGTGGCGTACATAATTTGAATTACTTGGAGATTTTCAAAGCTATGAAGATTCCTTCAATGCTTGTAAAGATACCATAGAATGTACTGTTTTTGCAAATTATCTGAAAATGTTGAACGATGAAATTGATCAAAAAGTTACTATTGCAGCTGAGATTGCTAGAGACAGTTCTCAAGACAGTCACAGTTCTACTCCACTGAGTCTAGATCCACTAGGACAACCAATTCTTGAAAATGAAGCAGCAATCGCCATGGAAGAAGCGGAAACAGCAATGCATTAAGCTCAAGAAGATATTATGGACTTAGGAAATTTGGAAGAACAACTAAATGTTGAAACAGAAAGAAATATATCACCAAGTGAGACAACAGATTGACCATGGATTTCTTCATGAGAAGAAAGAATGCACATGCACCTCATTTCAACCTATCCGTATGTATGTCAGTGGTCAAGTTGGAACAGGAAAATGTTTCTTAATGAAAGTATTGACCAGTTATCTACAGAAAACAACTGATTCACATTTGTCTTGTGTTGTAACTGCATCAACTGGGTTAGCAGCACACAACATTAAAGGAATTACATTGCATCGTTTACTTATGCTACCTGTAGAGCATGAAAACAAATTGGAATAACACAAGCTATCTGGAGAAGCTTGTTATGAAGTTTCCAGAGCGCTAAAGAAAATGAAACTTCTGATTATTGATGAGGTAAGCATGGTCTCAAACTTAATGCTTGCTTTTGTGCATTTAAGAATGCAGCAAATTCTTAAAACAGAGTACAATGTCTTATTTGGAGGAAAACATGTCATAGTTTTTGGAGATCTACTGAAACTTACTCCCGTAAAAAGACAACAAGTATTTAAAACACTCGTGCATGAAGACACCAAAAACTCTTTGGGAAGTGTTGGAAATGTTAATATTTGGTCATATTTTGAATATAAAGAACTCATCACAAATATGCGACAGGCAAATGATGTTGATTATGGAACTATTCTTCAAGATATAAGAATTGGAGTACTGACGGAACATGATAACACAAGCTTTACAGAGTTGACTACTTTCAAATTTGTTTCCAAATGAAATATAGTTCCTGAGAAAATATATATGAAAATTGCAGAAAATAAATCTATAATCTGCTTAATGCCAACACTGCACGAGTGTTCTATATTCAATGAACAACTTTTGAACCTAGAAAATGAAGAAATAATAAAAATGGAAGCCATTGATAAAATAGAGCATGAAGGAATCACTATTTTTTCGATGGAAAAATTGAAAACAAAATTGGATTCTTTAGTGAATAGGATGTGTGCTGGTGTGTAATGTCGACATAGGTGTATAAGTATATTTGATAGTGTTCTCTTGATCATTGAAAGCATGTATGAGTGAATCTATAGGTAAGTGATTAGATGTGTGTGTATATCTAGGTATCACTGAGAGGATTTTTAGAAACTTGTATTGGTGTGTCAATGGATTTAAATATGGAACTCTGTATTTTACAGTGAGTGATGAAAGATTATACTAGTGTATGATGAGGTGTATCTGATTGTCACGTGGATAATGTCATCAGTGATGTCATCAGTGTAGTCATTTGAGATTTCATCAGTGATGTCATCAGTGATGTCACTCACCATGTCATGAATGACGTAATATTTGACATCATCAGCAGTGGATTGCGGGTGCGCGAGTTATAGCTAGCTGAATCAACTATAACGGAGGAATTTCAATGGTTTTGTATGAGTGAAATGTCCAGCTCTGAAACCTATGGTTTTTTCAGTTAATTTCCAAGGTTTTTTAAATGCTAATTCCTAACTATAACGTGCCTAAAACCTATGTTTTTTTCAGTGAATATATATATATATAAATATATATTCACTGAAAAAATCATAGGTTTCAGGTACGTTATAGTTAGAAATTAGCTTTTAAAAAACCTTAGAAATTCACTGAAAAAACCAAAGGTTTCAGGGGCGTTATAGTTAGCTGGACATTTCACTCGTACAAAACCATTGAAATTCCCCCGTTATAGTTAGTTCAGCTAACTATAACTCACGCGCCTACAATGCACTGCTGATGACGTCACATATTACATCACTCATGACATGGTCAGTAAAATCACTCATGACATCACTGATGCCATCTCAAATGACATCACTGATGACATCACTGATGACATCATCCAGTGAATGTGTGTTTTTCTGAAAAATAAATATGTTTATATATGTACATCTCAAGGTCCATGGAAGAATAAATGGGTATATAAGTGTCTAAATGGATGATTTTGTTTTGTAAAATTGATTGTATAACTGACTGATTAAGTGTATTTTAGTGAATACATGGGTTAGTGAATAATGTTTAAATATGTAAATATCTGTATCAGTCTCTCACTTGGTGTATACGTGGCTGCATGGGTTGGTGAGTAGCTACATGAGTGTCTATATGGGTTACTTGTTGGTTTATGTGAGAGTGAGAGATTGGAAGAGTTCCTGTAGAAATAAGTAGGTGTTTCTAGAAGTGATTGTTTAACCACATTGGTGCTAAGGCAATTCCCGCTGGGTGCTGCAAACTCTTGATTCCCATTGTTCATGACAAAGTCAGCTCGTCATAAGCACAGCTCCAGTGCACTGCATGACGAGCTGACCTTGCCATGAGCATGGAAGGGGTTAAGAGAGTAAGTATGTGTAAGTTTCTGTAGAAGTAAGTGTGGTAGTGTGTGTATAACTGTATATGCAAGTAAATGGATGTTTGATACTTTGTTTGCATGTGTGAACATGTGTGTGAGTAACTCTATAGATGAGTGGTGGTGTGTAACAGTATGTGTAGGTGTATGAGTACATATGATGAGTGAATACATGTATGAGTGACTGTATAGGACTGTTGGTGAATGAGTGGATGTGTCTGAAGATCTTGGAATTACTGAATAGATATGTTATAACTGGTATTGGTATGTGCATTGTTTTGTAAATGTTAGTTTGTATTTTTCAGTGTGTGTATCAAAGGTTATATTAGGGTGAGAGAGGTCTCCCACTCTATCACAAGGATGATGTCATCAGTGATATTATCAGTGATGTCATTTGAGATGTCATGAGTGATGTCATGAGTGATGTCACTGACCATGTCATGAGTGATGTATTCTGTGAAGTCATCAGCAGTGCATTGCGGGTGAGCAAATTATAGTTAGCTGAACTAACTATAATGGGGGAATTTCAATGGTTGTGTACGAGTGCAATGTCCAGCTAACTATAACGCCCCTGAAACCTTTGGTTTTTTCAGTGAATTTCTAAGGTTTTTTAAATGCTAATTTCTAACTATAACGTGCCTGAAACCTATGTTTTTTTCAGTAAATTTCAAAGGTTTTATAAATGCTAGTTTCTAACTATGCCTACAGAGGTAGGACGTGTGAAGAAAGAAGAAATAATGAACAGAAAGAAGCAAAAGAAATGCAGAAAGAAGCAACAGAAGTCCTCAAACCTAAGAAAACTGCAGGAAGAAGGAAGATGTGCAGAAAGAACAAACAGAGGAGCAGAAATAGGCCTTGTTGCCAAATCATCCTGTACCCTCAACTTTGTCTGATGGGTACTGGTGGTAACTGACTCTGACTAATCAGTCCTCGAGCCAGTGCTAGGCTAAAAACACTTAGAATACAGTGAAAACACCAAAATACACTAGGGAACAATATGCGTTGGGGTACCCCTGTGATTGCCATGGGCTCCTCTGTAAGCCCTTACTACATAACAGGGCAGGGGGATTAAACCTACCTCTTAAAACGCGCCACAGGCTGCGTTTGCACACTGGTGAAGGGAGAGGGGCCTGAGGTGACATGTGTGCAAACACACCCTGTGGCCGTTTGAAGTTGGAAAATTAATTCCACTTGAATCCTGAGGGTTCCTAGGATCCAACTAGCCCACTAGGTACCTCCAGTAAGTGCCACAGAGCTGCGTTGCAGAGAGGTGTAAAAAGGGGCAGGATCTCTGCAGGAGCCGGCCTTGGGGGTAGTGGTCCACAGGGCCATGACAGGGCTCCAGGAGGGGGCCACGCCGCCCCCCTCCCAACATTTCCAAAGCCCCGGGGAGGTGGTGGTCTCCTGGGCTGGGGGTCCGTCACAGACCCCCCTATAATAATATTTAGAGCTCCGGGAGGTGGTGGTCCCCGGGGCGTGTGGGGGGGCTCAAGCCCCGCACACAGTTTTTTGTTTTTTTAAATGAAAATCAAGCCCCGGGGGGTGGTGGTCGCCAGGGCTGTGGGGGGGCCGAGAGCCCCCACAAATATTTCATGAAGCCTCTGAGGGTGGCAGGCCTCAGGGCTTGGGGGGCCTTTGAGCCCCCCCACCCATGTATTTTTGAAGCACCTGGGGTGGCGGTCCCTGGGGCTGGGGGGCTGTGAGCCCCTGCAAATAATTTCATAAATCCCCAGGGGGTTGTGGTCCCTGGAGCTTGGGGGGGGTCCTTTGATCCCCCCCATCCATTTATTTTTGAAGCCCCTGGGGGTGGCGGTCCCCAGGACTGGCTGGCCAGTGAGCCCCCCCACACATATTTTGGAAAAGCCCTGGGGATGGCGGTCCCTGGGGATGGTGTGCCATCTGGGCCCCCATTAAAATATTGCCCAGGGACTTGGCCCACCCGGTGGCTAATTATTAACGAAGCACGAAAGCCCGCGCTTCGTTTTTTTTTCATTACGGCGCCGGTGCCAATATAAAAAAAAAAGAAATTGGGGGGACCTGGGGGTCCTTGTGGGACCCCCTAAGCAGGCCTAGGGGGTCATGGTGTTATTAGTATACCCTGCTCCATTTTTGTATTTTGCACATTTGTTTGACTGATTTCTTGTGCATCGGTTGTACTGAGGCACATGATAGCTGCCAACACTTCCTGTTTCCCGTGTTGACAGCCAATTAGGATACAGCTCATGATCGGGAGGGTGTGCGGATCCTCCGCGGCGTAGATATCGAAACTTTTTTAATTTTGATTTTCTCAGCAACTACTGAATGGATTTACACCATTTAACATAAAGGGATCTTTCTGAACCAAGAGCTACCTGTTTGCCAAATTTGGTGTAATTCCATTCAGCAGTTCGGGCTGTGGCCGTGTCTAAAGATTCCTATGGGAAATTGCACGTTTTGGGACCCCCCTTTTTTCTTGGCCCCCGCTTGCCGAATCACCCCGAAACTTTCAAGATAGGAGCGGACCAGGAACCTCCAGTATGCACCAGGGAGCTGTGTTGCAGAGAGGTTTTCAGAGGCCACACCCCTTTTTACACCTCTCTGCAACGCAGCTCTGTGGCGCTTAATGGAGGTACCTGGTGGGCTAGTTGCACCCCAGGGACCCTCAGGATTTAAGGGGAGTTAATCCCCCAACTTAAAATGCGCCAGAGGGTGCGTTTGCACAGTGGTGAAGGGAGGGGGTATGACCTGATGTGACATGTGTGCAAAGACGCCCTGTGGCGCGTTTTAAGTTGGGGAATTAATTCCTCTTTAATCCTGAGGTCCCCTGGGGGCCAACTAGCCCACCAGGTACCTCCAGTGAGCGCCACAGAACTGTGTTGCAGAGTGTTGTAAGAACACCTCTCTGCAACGCAGCTCCCTGATGCATACTGGAGGTACCTGGTGGGCTAGTTGGCCCTCAGGGACCCTCAGTGTTGAAGTGGCATTAGTTTCTCAACTTACAACTCGTCAGGGGGTGCTTTTGCACAATGGTGAAGGAAGGGGCGGGGCCTGAGGTCATGTGTGCAAACACGCCCTTTGTCGCGTTTTAAGTTGGGGCAATAATTCCTCTTCAATCCTGAGGGCCCCTGGGGGCCAACTAGCCCACCAGGTACCTCCAGTATGTGCCAAGGAGCAGCATTGCAGGGAGGTGTTCAGAGGCCGTGCCCCTTTTTACAACACTCTGCAACGCAGCTCTGTGGCGCCTACTGGAGGTACCTAGTGGGCTAGTTGGCCCCCAGGGGACCTCTAGATTGAAGAGGAATTAATTCCCCAACTTAAAACGCGCCACAGAGTGTGTTTGCACACGTTACCTCAGGCCCGGCCCCCTCCCTTTACTAATGTGCAAACGTGCCCTGTGGTGCGTTTTACGTTGGGGGATTAACTCCTCTTGAACCTTGAGGGTCATTGGGGGTGCAAATAACCTACCAATTACCTCCATTAAGCACCACAGAGCTGCATTGCAGAGCGGTGTAAAAAGGGGCGTGGCCTCTGAACACCTCTCTGAAAGGCAGCTCCCAGGCGCATACTGGATGTACCTGGTGGGCTAGGGGGCCCACAGGAACCCTCAGTATTGAAGTGGAATTAATTCCCCAACTTACAACTCGTCAGGGGGTGCGTTTGCACAATGGTGAAGGAAGGGGGCGGGCCTGAGGTGACATGTCTGCAAACACACCCTGTGGCGCGTTTTAAGTTGGGCAATTAATTCCTCTTCAATCCTGAGGGTCCCTGAGGGTCCCTGAGGGCCCACTAGCCCACCAGGTACCTCCAGTATGCGCCAAGGAGCTGCGTTTCAGAGAGGCGTTCAGAGGCCACACCCCTTTTTACAACACTCTGCAACGCAGCTCTGTTGTTCTTACTGGAGGTACCTAGTGGGCTAGTTGGCCCCCAGGGGACCTCAAGATTGAAGAGGAATTAATT
This sequence comes from Lissotriton helveticus, assembly GCF_964261635.1. NCBI lineage: Eukaryota > Metazoa > Chordata > Amphibia > Caudata > Salamandridae > Lissotriton > Lissotriton helveticus. Next base: position 1,246,648,387 of record NC_136063.1, on the reverse strand, counting down.
CTCCAACTTAAAACATGCCACAGAGCGTGTTTGCACACATGTCACCTCAGGCCCCGCCCCCTCCCTTTACCACTGAACAAACGCGCCCTGTGGCACTTTTTAAGTTGGGGGATTAACTCCCCTTGAATCTTGAGGGTCATTGGGGTGCAACTAACCCACCAGGTACCTCTATTATGCACTACAGAGCTGCGTTGCAGAGAGATGTAAAAGGGGCGTGGCCTCTGAACACTTCTCTGCAACGCAGCTCCCTGGCCATACTGGAGGTTCCAGGTGGGCTAGTTTCCTAATTTATTGGTCCTTGGGTCGCCATCCTCTAGGGCCGGACTCCTTTTTTTTTGTTTAAAGAAATTTGAAGGGGCCCGCGTGGCCCCCCTCCTGAGACCATAATGAGCCCCGGGGACCCCATCCCCTGGGGCATGGCCATTTTTATTTGTTTTGCTTTTTTTTGGAGGGGGGCTGCGTTGACCCCCTCCTCAGGCCATTTACGGGCCCGGGGACCCCATCCCTCGGGCCGGCCTTTGTTTGTTTTTTTTTTGGCTTTTTGAGGAGGGGGCCTCATGGCCCCCCTCCCGGGCGGGGACCCCATCCCCTTGGGCTGGCCCTCTCCGTTGGGGACCGTGGGGGGTCCCCAATCCCCCCACCGTCCCGCCGGCTCCCCGCCTCCTTCGGGAGCCGGCATTGCCTTTCTACATGGGGAGCCGCTAGGATGCAGCTCCCCGAGTAGATGCAGCTCCCCATGTTGAAAAGCAATCTGCTTTGATTTTTGAAAGTCTGCTCTCTCTTGCAAAAACCAAAGCAGAGTTTTCTATGGCAGGGCGTGAGCTGCGAGGCTCCCACCCTGCCATAGCAAACTGCGGTGTCCTGGGGTGTGCACCCTGGGACACTGCAGGAGCCGTTTCAGGGCCATCAAGGGCTCCAGGAGGGGGGGCCGCGTGGCCCCCCTCCCACCATTTACAAAGATGGGTGGTGGTCCCTGGGGCGTGTAGGGGGTTCAAACCCCCCCCACATATATGTTTATTGTACAAAAATACAAGCCCGATGGGTGGCGTTCCCCGGGGCTGTGGGGGCCATGAGCCCCCCACAAATGTTTTAGAAAAGCCCCAGAGGGTGGTGGGCCCCGGGGCTGGGGTGCCCCTTTGGGCCCCCATTACAATATAAAGATTGCCCCGGGACTTGGCCAAGCTGGGGGGTAAATATTAACGAAGCGCAGGAGTCCGCGCTTTGTTTTTTTTTGCAGCCGGATCAGCGGATCCTCCACGCATCCAGCAATTTATTTATTTATTTATTGGGCCTTGGGGGTCCTTGTGGGACCCCCTGAGCAGGACTAGGGGGTCAGGGTGATTCTACCCTGTCCCCTTTTCGTGTTTTGCGTGTTTGTTTTTCTTTTTTCTTGTGTCTCGGTTTCACACAAGTGAAAACTCGATTTTTTCTGAACCTGTATGCAGCCTCCTTGGAATAAATGACAGATGTAACCGACCTACAGAGGCTCTTCCATTTTTGAGCAAACTCGTTTTTGGGATGTTAGCAGTCTGCTCTGGCCGCAGAAGAAGCCCCGCTGGGAAGGCAGCGTATGAAGGTGACGCCACACGATGTCACCACCATTGTGGGTGAGGAGTCGTCCATTGAGGAATAAGCGTGTAGCTGAGTAAAGTACATTGAACATCATCCCACTGCGGTTTTATTTTTTGTAAATATCACAATTTTTGAACAGACTCACTTGAGGTTATTGAGACTGCAAACGTTTAAAACTACAAGTACCAGAGGGCCAGGTGAGGTGGCCCCGCCCACTGCGGCGGATGTTACAAACTTAAAGAAAGGGTTGCAGTCATCAGTCTTCAAACGTGACTGCCATTGACAAAGAGTGAAAACTCGAAACGCGTTTGGCACAAGATGTATGATGCGATACAAAAGGGGATGATGGACGGAGCGTTTGAACAAATCAAACACTCACCCCCAGTCAACTGATCTGGGTTTAATCCATCACCATTCTTTAGTTCACTCAGCCACCCCAGTTCAGACATGGCTATATGCAAATCAGTCTGACCCTGTGCCTCATGGGAACAGTCCAGCCCGAACTGCCATGCCATGTCTTCCCTGGACCGGAAACAAGCATCCTGGGACCGGTTTCGGATTCATAATCCTCATCAGCCAGGCTATCTTGAATCCAGTGGCCAAGTGAACAAGGGGCTCACGTCTGAGCATACCCTGCCACACTTAGGGCGAACAAAGCGATACAAAAGGGGATGATGGACGGAGCGTTTGAACAAATCAAACACTCACCCCAGTCAACTGACCTGGGTTTAATCCATCACCATTCTTTAGTTCTGCCTTCCGAGCGGGGCTTCTTCAGCGGCCAGAGCGGACCGCTAATATCCCAACAACGAGTTTGCTCCAAAATGGAAGAGCCTCTGCAGGTAGGTTACATCTGTCATTTATTCCAAGGAGGCTGCATACAGGTTCAGAAAACCGGCATCATACATCTTGTGCCAAACGGGTTTCGAGTTTTCACTCTTTGTCAATGGGAGGGACGTCTTCAAACGTATGCAGCCTCCTTGGAATACATGACCGATGTAACCTACCTGCTGAGGCTCTTCCATTTTTGAGCAAACTCGTTGTTGGGATTTAAGTGGTCTGCTCTGGCCGCGGAAGAAGCCCTGCTGGGAAGGCAGCGTATGAAGGTGACGCCACACGATCTCACCACCATTGTGGGTGAGGAGTCATCCATTGAGGAATAAGCGTGCAGCAGAGTAAAGTACACTGAACATCATCCCACTGCGGTTTTATTTTTTGTAAATATCAAGTTTTTTTAACTGACTCACTTGAGGTTATTGAGACTGTAACCGTTTAAAACTACAAGTACCAGAGGGCCAGGTGAGGTGGCCACGCCCACTGTGGCGGATGTTACGAACTTAAAGAAAGGGTTGCAGTCACCTGTCTTCAAACGTGACTGCCATTGACAAAGAGTGAAAACTCGAAACGCGTTTGGCACAAGATGTATGTTGCCGGTTTTCTGAACCTGTATGCAGCCTCCTTGGAATAAATGACAGATATAACCTACCTGCAGAGGCTCTTCCATCGTTGATTTATAATCACTGATGACATCTCAAATGATATCACTGATGACATCATCCAGTGAATGTGGTTTGGTTTGATATTTAAATATGTATGTTAAACACACTACTTTGCATTAAAGAATAAGTGGATTTATAAATATAAATGTCTGGATATAGAAACAGTGTCATTGATTGTTTCCTTGACTATTTTGTAGAGTCTCACTAAATATAATGTGTAGTTACTAAACTGTGTGAATGTCTTTATTGTTTTGTCTTTATTGCTATGTAAAAGAGTATGGGCCAGATGTAGGTGGCCATTTACCGGCCGGTAACGGGCGATTTCGGCCGTTACCGACCGGTAAATGGGTTATTGGGATGTAGGGGGCCAATTTTACCGAATCGGTAAATTTACTGATTCGGTAAAATACCGAATCGGTATTTTACCGATTCGGTAACTTCTAGATGTAGGTGGGACTCTTCTGAGTCCCAAAGGCCTTTCAGATTCGGTATTTTACCACCCAATCCAATTGGGTGGTAAAATACCGAATCCAGGTGTGCATGCACATGTGTGCATGCACACCTATGCCATGTGACAGACAGACATGCCCTTAGGGCATGTCTGTGTGCCACATGGCACACATGCCTGTATTTGGGGTGCTAGAGGGTGTCAAAGTGACACCCCCTGCACCCTTGCTGGAATCGGTATTTACCGAATCGGTAAATACCGATTCGGTAATGCCCATTGATTCCTATGGGCTTCAATGCCCATAGGAATCAATGGGCATTGCCGAATCGGAATTTACAGAATCGGTAAATACCGAATCTTAACGATTTGGTATTTACCGATTCTGTAATAAATACATCCCCCCCTCTATTTTACCACTTCTTAAATACCGAATCGGTAAAATTCGGTATTTAAGAAGTGGTAAAATGAAATTACCTACATCTAGGCTTATATTTGTTAATGTTTTTTAACTGAGTATTTGTATGGGTAAATGAATGTCTATGTGGTTTGTTGGGGGGTGTGTAATTGCCCAAAAATGTGTGAATAGTTCATTCAGTAGGTAAATGACGTTAAGACTACATGTTGTAACAGTTGTTTCAGTGAGTGTATATGTTTATGGGTTTGGTGGTGATGAAAATTTTCTCTCAATGGTACATCTCCATTAAACTTGAAAAAAAGCAGTGTATCTTACAGTTTAATCTAATTAAGTGAGCCTAAGACTTAGTGATTGTATGAGTCACTGTATGGATAACTGTATATTTCAAATAGTGATTTTATAACAACTAAGTGTGAGTTACTATCTATATGAATAGATGAAGTGGTGTTTGTATAAGTGTGTAGGTGAGTAAATGTAAGTATGATCCATTGTTTGCATAAGTCAGTAAGATGTCTTTATAAGTGAATACAATGTGTGCTGGTGTGTAATGTTGAAATAGGCGTATAAGTATATTTGATAGTGTTCTGTTAAATATTCACTGCATATAACACTGAATCTATAGGGAAGTGATTAGATGTGTGTATAGATCTATGAATCACTGAGTGGGTGTTTAGGAATTTCTATTGGTGTGTCAATGGTTTCAAATATGGCACTTTCTATTTTACATTGAGTGATGAAATATTATACTAGTGTGTAATGAGGTGTATTTCATTGTCACATGGATGATGTCATCAGTGATGTCATTTGAGATGTCATCAGTGATGTCATCAGTGATGTCACTGACCATTTCATGAATGATGTTATATGTGACATCATCAGCAGTGGATTGCGGGTGCGCGAATTATAGTGAGTACAACTAACTATAACAGGGGAATTTCAATGGTTTTGTATGAGTAAAATGTCCAGCTAACTACAACTGGTGTGAAACCTATGTTTTTTTCAGTGAATTTCAAAGGTTTTTTAAATGCTAATTCCTAACTATAACGTGTGTGAAACCTATGTTTTTTTTAGTGAATTTCAAAGGTTTTTTAAATGCTAATTTTAAAATGTATCAATTATTGTCTTTTTTGTGTTATTATACAAATGTTCTATATTTTTAACAATACTTAAATTTAAATTTTGATTTATGTAATAATATTTACAAATTTTTAATTTTTTTGATAATTCTGGCCTTTTTTTTGTGTTTTAAAGGTGCGCGCACGCATGCGCGCACGGTGTTTGCACACATGCGCGCATGGTGTTCGCACGCATGCGCGCACACTGCACGCACGCCACGAAAAAAATTTCATTCCAAAAAGTCATTTCTGTAAATGTAATGTACATAATAACCCAAGACATTCTGTGACATAACTGTAAAAATAGTATTTTTGACTTTTAAGAACCGTATATAAGCTTTAAAAGCATTAAGAAAATCGGGTAAAACGTAATTCATATGCGACTCGTGCATGCCCCGGTCGCGCAACGTGCACGCACCCTGCGTGCACGTAAAGTCATGTGACTCGAAAACAACACTTTTGATTGGTTTATAGCAGTTTCTTTTCCAAATCTGCAAAAACCCCACCCACTTCCCTCACAATCTGTTTCACTTTCCTGGGAGAAGCATCTACAGTGTTTTCTTCGTGCTTTGAAAATGGCAGAACAGCAATCTTCAGACTCTGATGTGGAGTTTTTGCCTGAACAGCCTAAACAAAAGAAAACAAAAGAGTCTTTTGTATGGAAGTTTTTTACTTACCCAGAAGGCCAAAAAAAGGTAAATGCCTCCAACGTTACTTGTAAAATCTGTGGCACCATCCTTTCAAGAGGTGATGCCTCCAAACATTATTCGTTCAGCATTGCGAGTATGACTCGTCATCTCAAAAATCTACATCCCAACAACTATGCTCGGGCATCTACACAACACATCAGGGACAATCCTGCAGCTGCTGTCCCCAGCACATCTTCTTCGGGCGCATCTCCATCTTCAACTGCTCCAGATAACCGGCCGAATTTTGCAGACTTGAGCATACGTTGCAATTATTGCAACAAACTTTTATGTTATGGAGAGCAAAGCATTGAATTGATTGTGCGAAAGAAGAGGCAGCACAGATGCTCCCGCGATTAATTTTTTTCTTTTATTATTTTTGTTCCTGTTCCTGTTGAGCAGTTTTTGGTTACCTGTTTATTTTTTTGTTACAGAAAATAAAAAAATATAAAAATGTTAAAAAAACACAAAAAAAAGTCAAACAAAAAAAGACAAAAAAACAGTTCTTCTAAGAACTAACTTCACTTCTCTAAGAAGATCTATATTTCTAATATACTGTGTCATACTTTTTTAAAATGAATGTGTAGTGTATAAATGAATGACTGAAATGACTGAGTGAAGGGGAGGAAGGGACTGAGGGAATGAGTGAGGAAAGGGGAGTATGGTGAGTGAGGAAAGGGGAGTCAAAGAGTGACTGAAAGAAGGGGACTAAGGGTAGGGGAGTGAGGTAAGGGGAGTGAAAGAGTAAGGAAAGGGCAGTAAGGAAAGGAAAGTGAGGGAGGGGGAGTGAGAGAAGGGGAGCGGGGGACGGAGACAGGGAAGGGGAGTAAGAGACGGAGAGGGGGAAGTAGAGCAGGGTAAGGGGAGTGAAGGTAAGGAAAGTGGAGTGACGGTGAGTGAAGGGGTATGAGGATGAGAAAAGGGGGTAAGGTAAAATGAGAGATGGGGAGTGAGGGAGAGAGAAGGGGAGTGAGAGATGGAGGGAGTTAGGGAAGGGGAGTAAGGAATGCAGTGAGGGAAGGAGAGTGAGGGGGAGTGAGGGAAAGGGAGCGGGAAAGGGAAGGGGTGTGAGATACAGACAGGAGGAAGTGCAGTGGGGGAAGGGGAGTGACGGTGAGTGAAGGGCAGTGACAGTTAGGGAATGGGTATGAGGGTGAGGGAAGGGGAATGAGGAAGAAGTAAGAAAGTTAAGAGAGAGGGAAAGTGAGTGAGGGAGAGAGGAAGAGGTGGAAAGACAGAGGAAAGAAGATTAAAGGTAACGGAGAGAGAGGGAAAGAGTGAGAGAGAGGGAGAGCAAGGGACTGAGAGGGAGTGAGGCAGTTAGAGTGATTGAGACAGAGGGAGACAGGGAGAGAAACATGGAGGAAAAAAAGTGAGGGAGGGAGTGAACAAAGGGGAGTAAGTGAGATGGAGTAAGGGAGTGAGGAAAGAGGAGTGAAGGAAGGGGAGTGAGGGAAGGGAAGTGAGGGAAAAGTAGTGAGGGTGAGTGAAAAGCAGTAACAGTGAGAGAAGGGTTATGAGGGTGAGGAAAGGGGACTGAGGGATAAAGTAGGAGTGAAGGAAACAGAAAGGGGAAGAGAGGAAGGGTAAGGGAGAGAGAGGGAGAGAGTGAGAGAGAAAGAGAGGGAGAGCAAGTGACTGAGAGGGAGTGAGGCGGTTAGACTGAGTGAGACAGAGGTAGAGAGGGAGAGAGAAATAGAGTGAAGGGGAGTGAGGGAGTAAAGGAAGGGGAGTAAGCAAAAGTCAGTGAGGAAAGGGGAGTAAGGGAAAGGGACTGATGGATGGAGTGAGGGAAAGAGAGTGATGGGGAGTGAGGGAATGGGAGCAGGAGAATGGGAATGAGGCATAGAGAGGAGAACATGAAGTGGGGGAAGAGGAGTGATATTGAGTGAAGGGCAGTGACAGTGAGGGAAGGGATATGAGGGTGGGGGAAAAAGAAGCATATTAAGAGAGAAGAAAAAGGAGTGAGTGAGAGAGAAAGATTTATGGAAAGAGAGAGTAAATAAAAGGAAGAGTGGTGGAGAGAGAGGGAGACAGTGAGAGAGAGAAAGAGAGGGAGAATGAGGGACTGAGGCAGTTATAGTGTCTGAGACACCGGAAGAGACTTAGAGATGGATGGAGGAAAGGGGAGTGAGGGAGGGAATAAAGGAAGGGGAGTGAGCAAAAGGGAGTGAGGGAGTGAGAGAAGGGGGGTGAGTGAAAGTGAGTGAGGGATGGTGTGAAGGAAAGAGAGTGAGGGGGGAGTGAGAAGAGAGTGAGGGATAGAGACAAGGGTAGTGATGGAGGAAGAAAGGAAAGAGAAGTGAGGAACACAGAGGGGAAAGAGGGAGCAGGAGAAGGTGAGTGAGGGTGAGGGAAGGGTACTGATGGTGAGAGTAGGAGTGTAAAGGTGAATGAAGGGGAGTAAGGAATGTGAGGGAAGGGGAGTAAGATGAGTAAAGGAAGGGGAGTAAGGGAGAGAGTGAAGAAAGGGAAAAAGGGAAAGAGAGTAATGAAAAAGTATTTTTGTTTGTCATACTTACCTTATAAGTAATGAAAAGTTAATAATATATGTTTCATAAATATAGTATCTGTGGAAGAGAAGAAACAATTGAGTTATAATATATATTTCACAATACCAAATAATTTGTACAATATGTTATGTATCTTATTTTGCTGTTCTCAGATATATTGAATTTCACTGAAAACAGTGAATTCAATAGTACTCATCATATAACAGCGGTAAAAAAAAGACAATCAATAAGATTGTGTTTGAAAAACCCATTCAACATTTTCATTAATAATGTAAAAATTTGAAAAAAACATATCTTAAATGTTTTTTTCGATCAGCAGTTTCTTACGTAAATATGGGACATCTCCAACAATCACAAAGTAACAAAACATTATTACTTCTTTTTTACACACTCTAAATAAAGTTATGTACAAACATATGCTAACAACATTTACCCGAAATAGTCATTTTTTGTTTCAGATATCATTCCTCATGGCCAAATAGTATGTGTGAAATCCTTAGGATGGAAGTTACTTAATAGTACTCTTAAGCATCAGTTTAAGCATCAGCACCAACATCTTTTGTACCATCTAACAATGGTTATACCTCCACCCGATGCTATTTATCATGTACATAGAACCTTAAACAACTAGAATGCTATCAGAATCTCAACATCATCTGGTATGCCGATGACACTCTGCTCATCCTTTATATTAGAAAGGAGCTGTATACTATTAAAAGAAACCTCTACAAGGGAATAAAAAATGTCACCAACATCTACAACAACTACAACAAATCTAAAACACCTCTGCCTCACTGATGATCAACATCTCTTGTGATAGCCACATCACCCACTATCTGATACACTTATACTACCTCTACGTCAACTACAATAATTTTTTGAACCTGATCACCCTCACTCACAAAGTACTTTTCAACACCAGACTACCCTTTCTTAACAGCAGTAATTTTCCCAGGCCAATTATTGTCCCTACAATTTGGGTTGTAAAAACACTAGGTAAGAATTTGGTAAGTCATAAGGCAAACGTTGTTTAAAAATCAATTGAGTATCATTACAATGTGTCCAGCCTTTTGTACATTTTAAATAAGCTGTGTAATGTCCTGATGTTGTAGAAGGACCATCATGGAAAATAATTGCTACAGTTACAAAAGTTCTTCCTGATATTGATAGTTGAGAAGCCACAAAATGTTTGATTAAAGTTGTCAGTTTTCTTCCATCAGGTCTGCATCGTTGCAGCATTAAAATTACATACTGTCCATATCTTTGTATACATAATGTTGATAACATTTGTGAGTTACATTGGGTACAGACCATGTTTTGATTTGCTTCTCTAACTAGATTATTAAAAGACATTGATTTGTCAGTTTCCTGCAGATAAAAGCGGCTATAATGTATCGCCCGTCCTTGATAATATGCCCCTCAATTTCTTGTACAGATTTCAAAACTCAGTTTCGTGGTCTTGCAAGACCTAAACTCACCCAAATGATTGTTCTAGATTTGGAGTATAGACTTGCAGATGATAAGCGATCTGAACATTCATATGCTCCGATTTCTCGATGAGACAACATCTTCAAACTGTAGCTGTACAATTTCTTACTTAGGCTCTTTTCATGAGAAATTTCTTTCCACATTTCCTTTAGTTCCGTCTTTTCAGATTTAGTAATGTAAGACGTCACATAGCGAGCCACAGCAATGGAGTTGTCTGCAGCATATTGAATATCCATGTTAGCATTCTACATGGACAAAATGACTGGGTTATAGTCATTTATGTATTTTGACCCTTCATATCTACTTAAGTTGTAGGTATTTTTCGGTGATTTTCTTGTGACAGTATGTCGCAAAGATGACATAAAATTGTTCACTCTTCCTTTTGATATTACTGGACGTGGAAATGCAAAACGACATTTTGTGTAGAACTTATCCTTAGATTTGTACTTTCGACAACAGTATTTTCCACAACGATGGGTTTGAAATCGTATGACTTGATGCCTTAAATTCTTTTGTTCTGTACTTTTTGGTACAGCACATGTAGAATATTGTTCAATAAAACTCATCACTGTGTCATCTGAATCTGTTCCAAATTTGGGGGCATCTTTGATCCATAGCAGTATATGTGTGTGAGGAGCACCTCTTGCTTGATACTCCTTTCTCCAAAAGAAATCCAGAACCTCTCCAAGAGGAGGATTTTCTTTGTGATGAAAGAAATCATGGCTTCAAATCTATGATTGAAATACCTGCATACATTAACTGGATCCAAAGAGCACAGTTCTCCGGGTGTCTTGTATTCTATATTTTCTATGTTTGCATTTGCCTCTCAAAGAAATTGAAGTAAATCTTCCCAAGCATACTCAGCAAATCTTAGAGTAAGGAACAATGTACGAGTTCCTAAGTTTCTTAGCATACATTTCAATTCCCCATGACGACGGTACCAATACTCATTAGTACCACGTTGACATGCCATGAGATTAATTAGCTGAGATTCCAAAACAGTATCTTTCTGTTGGACTTTATCCATAAAGTCCTTTGCCGAAACATTTTGCAGATGTACTCCACTTTTTAGTACATGGTTCACTGCATAAGAAAGTCCAGACAAGTCACTCTCAAACAGAAGATGAAACAAATATGGAATAAATTGGCAAAACCTTGGATCTTCAGCATATAATCTTGATGTCCGGTATTCAGATGCAGGAATCTGCACAGGTCGTTCATCATATCATCCACCTTTGCCTGTTGGAAATAAGTGAGGGAAACAACGAACTTCCAAGCTTTCCTCCCATACACTAATGGGACTTTCTTTTGCTTCTTTCATTTGGAATAACTCAATAGTATTCCCCATCACTTCTTTAGAGATAAGTGGATGCACACTATAATGTTCATACATTTCTTCAGTTCTGGACACATGCACTTTTTCAATTTGTCCAGTTGACAAATCACTATCCTCTTCTATAGTTGTTTCCTCTTCTCCTACATATACATTTTTATAGTATTGATTATTTTTTACCAAATACAACGTTGCCTTTTTCACTTTCCTAACATCCACTAATTCTTGCCAGATTTTCTTACTCTTCGTAGGAACGCCATTAACTAGAATAACTAGAGGTTCCTCTTCCACATTTTCTACACCAATTGTTTCAATATTTTTCTTTAAATCTAGAGGCAAATATACAACTCTTCCCTTTAATCCTCTCTGTAAATCTGAAGGAGACAATTTCCCTGTCTTAGGCTCCATACGAACAATAGCCTGAAATGGATGCACACATTGAATACGAATAGACTCATAAGTATTTAAATCCATCAGTTCAGAAGGAATATTTACCAACTCAAGATTATTATGTACAGCTCTTGCAGGCATTTTGTTTTTCATTTAATTTATTATAACAATATTTACAAATACGTTGAGCAGAACCCAAATCAAAACAATTCTCTACCAACAAATAAGTTGCAAATTCCTTCCACTCATTATTATTCTCCTTTTCACTTTTTAAATATAGATCAACTAACCTGGTCTGATTTTTATAATGAATTTGTCTACAACAAATACAAGAAAAGTTTGGCCTTTCTCCTGAAATGACCTTAAACCTTGTAATTTCTTGCTCAAAATTTTCTGTACTAAAATTCTGCACATTTTCTTCCACATTTCCTTCTATTATTGTATCAGTTTCTGCACTGTCTTCTTCAGTACGAAAGTAACTAACCTCAATTTCTTCACAAATGTTGATTACATCTAATACAGATCCATGTAAAAGAGCACTGTTTAACTGTTTTAGCTTAAGTGCTGGACTTTTTGCATAATACAACCTTCTCACTAATTTCCTCACTTCAGTATGATGCACTGCTAACATCCTAAAATGGTGAAAAACACTCTGACATACTTTTTTAGAAAGACTAGCCAGAGAATGACCTTGCAAACCCGTTTTTTCTCTCACTCTGCAAGGGTCTAATTCTTGCAACATCTTAATCTTTTGTTTAACACTTTTCTTAGTATACTTACATAAGAAATTGCACAAAAAAACAATTGAATCCTGTTGTACACTACAAATACTACTACAATTCCAAGTGTAAACTGGAGCCTTAGGACGTCTCCCTAAAACTTCATAAGCTAACACCTCTTCTGCATTTCTAGGGACAATTTTCTCTTTTTCAATCGGACAACTATTCTTAACCTCATAAGCTCGACCACTGGTGTCAACTGCATGCAACAAATCATTACTCTGAAAGTAACTCTCTTCATTAAAAAATGGCTCACAACTTGAACTATGTTTCCATTCTCCAGAAAAAACATTACAAAAATTAGTTCTATTAATTAGTCTTTTCCACTTACTTTTGGCCTTCATAACGTTGATTGGCTTATCTAGTGTTCAAATTCTATTGATTACTGAAATAAACAACTTTTTTTAATTCAAAAGCCTTCTCAAAAATACTTTAAATTTTTTTTTCTTCTAAAAAGCTGTTTTCCTTTTACAATTCTTTATATTTTTTAATAAGTTTATAACAACTCTGTTATAAAACATTTGCTTGCGAATTTCAGCGAACTTATTTTTTCGTCTTTTACTATACACAATTTATTTACCACATAGTTTTCCTTCATTTTTCTTTTTTGTCTGGTGTTTCTTTGTAGTTTCAGATATTTTTTTTTTCAGATTCTCCACACTTTTTGTAGTTTCTGTTATTTTCCGTATAAAATCCTTTGTTGTCTTACCAGGAGCTTTCTTCTTTTTCTCCACACATTGTTGTTTAGATAAATCTTGTACTTGTTTTTTCTTGGAAAAGTAAGCCTGTTTATATGTTTTTCTTTTCTCACTCTTTGAAGGCATAATGGTATTTCTTTCTGTAGATAATTAAAATCTGTTGTGAAAAACAAAACATGTTATTTTTTTTTTTTACAATTATAGACCACTTATAGCATACTACATAGCAATTAGAAGCACTATATATTGTAAAGTCTGGTTCACTCCATAAGTACGTTTAAGGCACAGCAGCAGTGTTCGGGCAGTGTAGGAGATCATGCAGGGAGTGCTGTTTCAGGGTTTAGGGCAGTGCAGTGGTATTTCAACATTATAGAGGCATTCACTGAGAATGGTGTTTCAGGTTTTATAGCAGTGCAGTAGTGTTGGAAGAGTTTAGCAGGTTTTGCTAGGGATGGTGTTTCAGGGTTTAGGACAGGGATTGAAATGTTTGAGTTTAGAGCAATACAGTTGTGTTTGGGCAGTGTACGGTATCATGCATGGGCTAGGAATATAAAGCAATGCATGTCCTAAAGCCTAACTCACTCCAAGAGTACACGCATCCCCATGTCTGCAAACACATGCACCGAGCAAATGATACTGTCACAATATTCCCAAAAACACTGACTCACATTGTGATTCTAGACAAATAAAAATATCCCTTGCAATTCACTGAAATGATTACTACATCCTACAGAGAGAGTTGCTATGGGATTTCTACAGCACACCCAGGATCTTTACTACACAGCATTTAGACTATTTGGGAATTAAGAGGCCTGACAGACATACTGCATAGGACTTTCTAGCACTACATGTCCTAAAGCCTGACTCACTTCATGAGTAAATGTATTCCCATATTTTTAAACACATCAACTAAGCAACTTATTCTGCCACAATTTTCTGAATTAAATACTGACTCACACTGTGATTTTAGACAAATGACAGTATCCCTTGCAATTCAGTAAAATGATTACTACAGTGAAAGAGGGTCTTGCTGGGAGTTCTGTTTCAGGGTTTAGAAAACTACAGTAGTATTCAACCAGTGTAGGGTGTATAGCAGGGGGTGTTTTTTCAGAGTTTAAGGCACAGCAGCAGTGTTCGGGCAGTGTAGGATATCATGCAGGGAGTGCTGTTTCAGGGTTTAGGGCAGTGCAGTGGTGTTTTCAACATTATAGGGGCATTCACTGAGAATGGTGTTTCAGGTTTTAGAGCAGTGCAATAGTGTTGAAAGAGTTTAGTAGGTTTTGCTAGGGATGGTGTTTCAGGGTTTAGGAGAGTGTAGTGGTGTTCAGGCACTGTAGGGGGTCATGGTGGGATTGAAATTTCTGAGTTTAGAGCAATACAGTTGTGTTTGGGCAGTGTACGGTATCATGCATGGGCTAGGAGTATAAAGCAATGCATGTCCTAAAGCCTAACTCACTCCAAGAGTACAAGCATTCCCATGTCTGCAAACACATGCACCGAGCAAATGATACTGTCACAATATTCCCAAAAACACTGACTCACATTGTGATTCTAGACAAATAAAAATATCCCTTGCAATTCACTGAAATGATTACTACATGCTACAGAGAGAGTTGCTATGGCATTTCTACAGCACACCCAGGATCTTTACTACACAGCATTTAGACTATTTGGGAATTAAGAGGCCTGACAGACATACTGCATAGGACTTTCTAGCACTATATGTCCTAAAGCCTGACTCACTTCATGAGTACATGTATTCCCATATTTTTAAACACATCAACTAAGCAAATAATTCTGCCACAATTTTCTGAATTAAATACTGACTCACACTGTGATTTTAGACAAATGACAGTATCCCTCGCAATTCAGTCAAATGATTACTACAGTGAAAGAGGGTCTTGCTGTGAGTGCTGTTTCAGAGTTTAGAAAACTACAGTAGTATTCACCCAGTGTAGGGGGTATAGCTGGGGGTGTTTTTTCAGAGTTTAAGGCACAGCAGCAGTGTTCGGGCAGTGTAGGAGATCATGCAGGGAGTGCTGTTTCAGGGTTTAGGGCAGTGCAGTGGTTTTTCAACATTATAGGAGCATTCTCTGAGAATGGTGTTTCATGTTTTAGAGCAGTGCAGTAGTGTTGAAAGAGTTTAGCAGGTTTTGCTAGGGATGGTGTTTCAGGGTTTAGGACAGTGCAGTGGTGTTTAGGCACTGTAGGGGGTCATGGTGGGATTGATATTTCTGAGTTTAGAGCAATACAGTTGTGTTTGGGCAGTGTACGGTATCATGAATGAGCTAGGAGTATAAAGCACTGCATGTCCTAAAACCTAACCCACTCCAAGAGTACAAGTATTTCCATGTCTGCAAACACATGCACCGAGCAAATGATTCTGTCACAATATTCCCAAAAACACACTGACTCACATTGTGATTCTAGACAAATAAAAATATCCCTTGCAATTCACTGACATGATTACTACATGCTACAGAGAGAGTTGCAATGGCATTTCTACAGCACACCCAGGATCTTTACTACACAGCATGGAGACTATTTGGGAATTAAGAGGCCTGACAGACATACTGCATAGGACTTTCTAGCACTACATGTTCTAAAGCCTGACTCACTTCATGAGTACATGTATTCCCATACTTTTTAAACACATCAACTACGCAAATTATTCTGCCACCATTTTCTGAATTAAATACTGACTCACACTGTGATTTTAGACAATTGACTGTATCCCTTGCAATTCAGTAAAATGATTACTACAGTGAAAGAGGTTCTTGCTGGGAGTGCTGTTTCAGGGTTTAGAAAACTACAGTAGTATTTACCCAGTGTAGGGGGTATAGCAGGTTTTTTTCAGGGTTTAAGGCACAGCAGCAGTGTTCGGGCAGTGTAGGAGATCATGCAGGGAGTGCTGTTTCAGGGTTTAGGGCAGTGCAGTGGTGTTTCAACATTATAGGGGCATTCGCTGAGAATGGTGTTTCAGGTTTTAGAGCAGTGCAGTAGTGTTGAAAGAGTTTAGCAGGTTTTGCTAGGGATGGTGTTTCAGGATTTGGGACAGTGCAGTGGTGTTCAGGCACTGTAGGGGGTCATGGTGGGATTGAAGTTTCTGAGTTTAGAGCAATACAGTTGTGTTTGGGCAGTGTATGGTATCATGCAAGGGCTAGGAGTATAAAGCACTGCATGTCCTAAAGCCTAACTCACTCCATGAGTACATGCACCGAGCAAGTGATTCTGTCACAATATTCCAAAAAACACACTGACTCACATTGTGATTCTAGACAAATAAAAATATCCCTTGCAATTCACTGAAATGATTACTACATGCTACAGAGAGAGTTGCTATGGCATTTCTACAGCACACCCAGGATCTTTACTACACAGCATGGAGACTATTTTGGAATTAAGAGGCCTGACAGACATACTGCATAGGACTTTCTAGCACTACATGTCCTAAAGCCTGACTCACTTCATGAGTACATGTATTCCCATATTTTTAAACACATCAATTAAGCCAATTATTCTGCCACAATTTTCTGAAATGAATACTGACTCACACTGTGATTCAAGACAAATCAAAATATCCCTTGCAATTCACTGAAATGATTACTATCTGCTACTGAAAGATTTTCTATGGCATTTGTGCAGCACGCCCAGAATGTTTACTAGACTGCAAGGAGACTATCTGAGAATTCTAACCCTGATATACAAGTGTATAAGTGGTTAGACCACTTCATCTACACAATCTACATTTTTAACAACAGCACTTTTAAAAAATATCTCCTCAAATACATTAACATACCAAATGCTCCTATCACAATGTTTTTCCCAAAGCAGGCAAATTCAGAATCAGACTCTATACAAATAAACTCCTGCTTCCACATTAGAACACATGTTTCCTATTAACTTAAAGTGCACAACAAAGATCCCTTTACAAATTAACAACACACCTTTAAAAATGCTTTTGTAGATTTAGAACAGTGTCAATCACACACCAGATTTTCTTAAGCAGAATCTCTGAATTGTGCACCAGTCACTGGAACCATAGAATAGCATTGCTTCCTCTCATTTTCCACACATATTCATGTAAATAACCAATGAAATTTCTTCCCACACAAATTCAAAACCAAACTAACATTTTAATTGGTTCTACATTTCAACACTTTCAAACTCACATAATATTCAACCTTCCCCCACTGCTCTCTCTGCCTGTTACCATGGTAACACTCCATAGAACACCTAACTGAACACACAGGTGAAAAGTTTATAACAAAATGTTACAAACCAAACCAGCAAGGGTGTTTGACTTTTCAATATACCAGCTTATCCTGTGCAATGTTCCTTTCAATGACTTTTTCTTAACCATTAGCTTTACTCCTTTTAAAAAACAGTACCATGCACCCTAGTTTTCAATGTTGAATTTTCAGAAACCACCAATCATTTCTTTTTTTTAAAGTACACTGAATCTCATCCACATTTTTTCCTAAACTCCTACTTTTCAAACTGCCATTTCATTTCCAGAGCCCATCTGAGTACAACCAGATCTCCCTTCAAGATGCTTAGAGTGTGGATTGTGGGACACAGCTATATTTTCTGGAGTGAAAGGTATGCAGCAAATAGATGCTTTCTCAACCTTGATTTAGCAAATGTGGATATTATGTGGATTGGCCAGAGAGGATTGAGATGTCACCAATTGATGCCATTGGGAAAATCCTTCTTGCATCTCCCACACCCTGACCTCATAATTGTGCACTGTGGTGGCAATGACCTAGGCACTTTGACTGGGGTAGGTCTGGAAATGCTTTTAAAGGACACCTTTGGGCAATTGATGTCACTTTTTCCACAAACTGCCTTTGTATATTCTAATATATGCCAAATGCAAAAATGGAACTGGTCCAACCAATATTGTCCGCAGATTGAGAAAGCAAGGAAACATGTGAATAAGTCTGTTTCTGCTTTCCTCAGAGACTATGGTATGGGTTCTATATACCACAACAACTTGCATTACAACATGCAAGGCATTTATAGAGGAGACGGTGTACATTTCACAGATGAGGGGAACAGAGTCTTCCTCTTGAACTTTAGACTCTGCATCAGTACTTACTTGTAGGTACAAAAACCACTAAATGAACACAACGGCTCTTTTTAGAGCCAACCAACATCTAAACACTCAAACTTGTTATTTAACTGTATTTTTGTGTCTTTTTTTGTCGACGTACGCGCACCGTGCGCGTACGAGTGCGTGCACCGTGCACGTACCCCGCGATTTAAAAATAAATAAAAGGTTTTTTTGCCTTCGGGGTCCTTTAGTGACCCCCTGAGAAGGCCTAGGGGGTCAGGGAGTATCTACCCTGCCCCCTTTTCACGTTCTCCACTTTTGTTTTTGGCTCTCTTCTGCCTAGGAGACACAAAATGGCGGCCAACACTTCCTGGTTTTGACCGATTGGAATGTTGACAGACGTCTAACAACAAATCAGAATTCCGCTCAGGCAGACCCGATACGCGAACCGTACGCGCACGGTGCTCGCACGGTGCGCGCTCCTAGATATATATATTTTTTTCTTTTGATTTTCTCAGGAACTACTGGAGGGATTTACACCATTGAAGCAAAAGAGTGATCTGCGAATCAGACTCTACCGTTTTGCCAAATTTCTTGTAATTCCGTTCAATAGTTCGGGCTGTAGCCGTGTCTAATCGTCCTATGGAAAATAACATGGGGAAAACACGTTTTGGGACCCCCCTTTTTTCTCAGCTCCCACTTGACAAATCCCCCCAAAACTTTCAGGGAAGGAGCAGAGCAGAGCGGGCCATCTTCTTTGAGAAATTCGCGAAGTCGCCAGTAGGTAGTTATAGTTTGTGATGTATTCCTATAGGTTCTGAATCGATCCCCCTATTCCTGACCCTATTCTGGTTAACAAACCAACAAGTTAACTAGCAGTCAGCCCATGAGGCAGCAAACCCCCATGATGCAGATACCGTTATCTGACGAAGCCACACTACGGCACAGGAACGTGTTATCTGATTAGGTCATAACGCTTGCGATCTAATTAGACAAGCGATATTCCTCCAGCCCCTGATAAGGCATACGGAGTTCTCTAAACAAATCAAACCTATGACAACCTGGAAAAACCCTGCGGCCATTGTTTTGATTTCACCGAGAACTTCAGCAAAAGAATGTGCTAACGACCAAGTCGTATGACATCCTTATTGACGTATCTATGTCCATCCTTACGTCAATCTCGGCACCTTAAAGGTATAAATATTACCGATATTGCCCTATGCAAACACACGCGGTGGTGACGAGACGGAGCAGCCATACTTGCCGAAGCCCAGAGCAGAGCAGACCCCGCTGGCGCAGCCCCGCCTTCCTGACGCGCTGAGAACGAGACGCGCTGCTTTCTCCTGCCGAGAGATCCAGCACCGGCGCTTCCGGGTAGCCCTCGCAGGCAGCCTGGAATATCGAGACCAGAGAGAGAGATACCATCCCTCATTCATCTTAACTTCCAGGTACAGAACTGAATAACCCCTCGCAGAGAATTCTTTAGTCAGTCACTTGGCAAAAACAAACTTAACTTAAACTGTAACTTTCTATTCCCGCCCACGTATTAGGCTTAGGTCAGGTACACGGGGTAGGCGTATTTAGAAACACCAGTTGAGTACGTTTAGTCAAATGTATATGTGTATGTAATATATTTTAATCATTTTAAACCTTCATATGGCTTAGAAACCATATCAATGTTTTTACAGTATTATTTTATACTTCTGCTTTTAATGTATGCACTTTACTTAACTATAAGTATTGCAATAATATCGATCCATTTCTCTTGTATGAGAAAAGAGACTGATCAATAAATAACATCTTTTATTGAACACGCCCGTCTCTTCCTTTTCTCTACAATCTGATGAGACTAAGAATGCACGTACTGACTGAGTAAAATAAATTGCCTTTTGTTCACACGACTCTCGAGATACACTCTTGATTAGGGGAGAGCAAAGTTGTCATGTTCTATGGTTGTCAGAAACTAAATCCCTTCTTGTCTAATCAGGGAAGTTAATTCTTTCCTGAACATTCGAGAAAGTTTCTAGTGAACTCTGAGCTAAGCTGGCAAACCCAAAACTTTAAGTCTAATATTGACAGTAGTAGACCTAGTTAACGTCTGGTCTAGGCCTATACTATTGAAGGTATTATTCCAATGCGCAGAGCCTATTGGGATGATAGGAACTACACTACATGGCGCCCAACGCGTTTGGAAAGGGCGATAAAACTAACGTAAGACATTTAGAGTAACTCAGTCGTGCTTTCTCACTCAGACCCCTTTCTCCCATAATACTCCAAAGACGTCTGGAGTGGGTAAAAGGTAATATCCTCCAAAACCTCGCAGGAGGGAACTCCTATGTATGGTTCTTGGTATAGTCAACGTTGAAGGATACACCGTTCCAAAATATTGTGCATCTAATCCTTTGTTTCCATAAGAAACCTGATCTGCAAACAAACAGAATAACCTTCCTGTCGGTAAAATGGACAGTGAAGATGAAAGAGAGGCAGTTAGAATAGCAACTGAACTCGCAGCAGCTGATGCTACTATGCAAGAAGCAGACCAGGATATAATACTCATCCCGGTCATCAAAAGGAAATCTATAACCTTAAAACTTATAGAAAATGGACTGACACCTAGAGGTGGCACAGTCATATTCGTAATTGAGGCACACGAATATCGGCAGACTGAGGTATACTATTCATGGATACATTTTCCAGCAGCAAATGCTGTAACAAAGTACTTCCACTATTACAAGATAGAGGAACCTCCTGATATTTACACTCCTTTCGAGGAGGTGGAAGTACCACTCAAATTTCAAGAGCATTTGCTCTTATTTGATGGCGCCCTAAAACATAATAATCACATCACCAGGCTCGGTCCTTTAGGTAGACCAGGAGCAACGTGGCCGGTCCTAGCCGGATACACACCACATCCAGACATCGAAAGAATGCCTGCACCAGAGCTTTTAACACAGCTAAAACAATTAATAAAAGTACATAGACAATTAGTCCAGTATGTGATGCAGACTTCAACAATTCAACCAGCAATTAAAATTCCACAGCTGACCCCTCACCAGGGGAACACAAATAAAATTACACCACAGAACATACAGTCCTGCCTAGGTAAAGTACCGGCTAAACGGGAACAAATACCATTCTGGTTGGCACAGAAAATCACCCAAATAGAGGCGGTGTTTCCAGACACCACCCCATTAGAAAAACACAGGATTCTGACTATGTGCCTTCCAATGGGAATCGCACCACACATTGAGGACTGTGACACTTGGGGTACAGTCTTTGCTTCCATTTACACAAAAACGCACGGTGTTCCATCCATTTTGGTAATACCAGATGTGCTAAAACAAATTCAAGATGAATACGGTCCAGAACCCGCTTTAACTCTTGGTATGAAATTACTAAAAGACTTCAAGCAGGTCTCGGCTATATTATTAGCCAACATCAAGGGAGAAGCAGCAAACGTAGCGATCCGCCAGAGGTTAAAAGAAACAGATATAGCAGACCAACCAGCTGAAATTGCCAGAATCATAGAAAAATCCTATGAGGAACTAGGTAGGGATAGTTTAGGTGGAATACAAGTAAAACCACAACTGATTGAAAGTCCTGAAAAAATATTTTTTAATAATAATTCAACATCACAGAAAAAGAGCTGGGATGGAAACAAACAATCCAATCCTAGAGAAAAGAAATTCCAGTCCAGAGGAAGGTCTCCTAGGCGAAGAGAAAAATCTCCGAACCAAAGACACAGGTCACCCCAAAGTGACCCCTCTGGGAAAAGATATAACCTTAGAAATAGGGATAATATAAAGAAGCCTGATAGATATCAAGACATTGATACACGTCCCTCTCAATCTTTTCAGACTTCCTCGCAGAAATCGGAAAGAAGAGGACGATCAGAACAAAGAGAAGAGCACGCCAAGTCCAAAGACAAGGAACCTGCTCAGCTAAAAAAGAAATTACAATTTCCAAAAAAGAAGGTAGCCAGTATCAAGGTAGTTAACAATGCCGAGAATACTGAGGACACAACTGAAAAACGGAGAATGGGCTCAGACGATGCTAGACAGCGCAGCAGAAGTGAGCATAGCTCGCAAAGTCCTTATGAATCATCTGGAGACAGTGGACACGAATGAATATCTTCAAGTGGAAACTGCAGACACCAGAGTTAGCAAACCTCACAAAATATACGAAATAACATTGCGTATAGAAGGGGATAAGACTAGAAAAATAAGGGGACTATTTTGGGATAATCTCTCCAAGGGCTATGACATCCTTCTAGCTGAGAAAGACTGGCCACCAGAGTTTGTTAGGGAGTGCCCTCATGGCGAAGAAATAATTATGCCTGCCTTCTCAAATCATATCCCAATTCCAAAAAAATACACACTTGCTAGAAAGTGGGCAGTGGCTCAAGCTCCTGCTTTATATAAAAATCACGTAGGATGGGATGAGGACTCTCCTCCTCACAAAATCCAGTTAAAATCACAACCTACTGCACAAAGGCAGTACCCAATTAAAAAAGAAACTAAAAAACAGGTAAAAGAAATCCTAGATCAGCTAGAATACCAGGGGGTGATTGAAACTTGCACCTCACAAATGAACAACCCTTTGTTTCCGGTCTCCAAACCAGACAATTCATACCGTCTAGTTTTGGATTACCGACACCTTAACTCATGTTGCAAAACTTTTGCAGTGCAAAATTCGCATAGTGCTGCACTAATGAATAACATAGTGCGCAAAAAATACAAAACAACATTAGACATCTCTAATGGATTCTTTTGTCAAAACATAGCACCAGAGAGCAGATATTTGTCTGCGTTCTCAATAAATGGCACTCAAAAACAATTCTGTCGGTTAGCCCAGGGGTACAAGAACAGCCCGGGAGTATTCTCAGCGGGAGTAACAGAATTACTACAAATATATGATGATGAAGCATTATCTTATGTCGACGACATATACTTAACAGATAATGACCTGGAGACTCACTTGAAGAGAGTGAACACCATAATACTTGGGTTCGCAGCAGAGGGTTACAAATTCAACTTTAAAAAATCCAGAATTGCCCATCTGACAGTCCTGTTCTTAGGATATGAATTATCAAGTGAAGGCAAAAGCCTGGCTGACAATTTTCTAGAAAAATGTGCCGTACTCCAAGCACCTAGAACACTAAAAAACCTACAGTCAATTCTAGGCTTCCTAAATTTCGGAAGAACATACATTGCAAATTACGCAGAAAGGGTCAAACCCCTTTATGATCTAATTAAACCAGATTTTAAAAGAACCAATTGGACTCAAATACACACAGAAATTCTGAGATCCTTACAAACAGACATGTTAATTAAAACAAAATTAGAAACACGTGATAACACACGCAATCTTGTGATTCGAGTCATCCCAGGAAGATGCGGATTCACATACCTGACTTCTAATGAGGGAGAAAAGGTACCAATTGCATTCAAATCACACTTGTACACAGAAGCTGAAAAGAAGTTCAGCAGTACAGAAAAAATTGTTCATGCAGTTCAAACCGCAATAGCTACAGAAAAAGATAAAGCTGACGGTAGACATATCATAGTCAGAACAGCAGAACCAGCCTTTGAGGCATTAACAACACCATGTAATTTGCCAACAACAGCATTGAATCCAAAGTGGATACAATGGGTGAATTCAATCACAACGGACAAAGTATACTATTACCTTGATCCAGAACTAGAAGAGTTGAAAAATCTAGATTATGAAAGAATATTCCCTCTGCCAATCGACATTCTGTGTAATTTATACAGACGGACATGCTGGGGAGAACAAGCATACAACCCCACATGTGGGATTACAAAAGAAGTGTGGCGCGGAGGTAAACTAAGACCTCTATTAACAAAAATACACTCAGTAGAAACTAATTCAGAACAACAGACTGAAATAATAGCATTAAAAATGGCGCTAGATAATGCGGATCGCGAATTCCCGACACTTATAGTGTCTGATTCATATTACTGCGTCAAATCATACAACAAGGATTTGCAGACATGGATTCAAAACGGTTACAAAGATGACAATGGTGCACCAATAAAGCAGAAATTGCTCTGGGAACAAATAGCTCTTTTACAAAAAGAACTACCAAAGACTCACGTGACACACTCACTGAGTCATCAACGTGATGGCGTTCACGTTGCAGGGAATTCATTGGCTGAAACAGCCACAGCGGCAGCCACTAAATCGGCTCCCGTAGTTCGAGAAAAGCGTACATTAAAATACATTGACGGTGAAACAGTGCTGGCGGTGAAAACGTCATCAAAAGGCGACTGCTCAGCGCTACCGATCAACTATCCACTCAATTATACATACATAATCGATGCAAACTCCGTCCCTTTTGCTCGAATCCCTGGAGTGGGGGATAGAGTGATTCCAAACATGGATAGGAGAAACTTGTTAATCGCAGACGCACATATGGGCGAGGGTCTCAGACACCTCAAACTAAAAGATTCTCTGGAAGAATTACAATCAAGGTACTGGTGGCCAGGCATGAGCCTGCACCACACCATGTTTGTAAAAAACTGCCCAAACTGCAACAGAAACCGCAGTGGGGAGAGAAACAGTGTAATACCTCGTTGTTTCACTCCAGGAAAAATCAGGAGTAAAAAGCAAGGCTTGCGATTAACATATACGGGCTAGTTTCCACTTATAATGTAGATCACCAGCACTCGGCTGACGTCTGGACTGTTATACAAAGATTTGCGAGTCTAAATGGCATATACGCTAAAAGCATGCTACGTTTAACCATTGTTTTCACTCTAGCCCTCCAGCCTGAGGGGAAACATGGCCAAATGAGCATAGCACAGCAGGAATCTTCTCACTTCCTTCCTGAGGGATACGGGATGGTGTAAAGAAAAAACCAAGGCATAAAGCAATCTATAACGGAAAGGATATTAGGTTCGGGAGCTGGGTGGGTCAAACATCTAATAAGTGTCCAACGTAGTCTAAATAACTTGCCAAGAAATTCTCTGAAGGGATTCAGTCCGTACGAATTATTATTTGGAACTAGGATGTTGATCTCTGACCTTGATAGTCAGACTTCAGTGGTGAAAGAAAAAAGCTTTGATATCAAAGACCGTTTGGCTATTTTGCAGGACTTAAACAAAACAAGAAAAGACCTGAGCAACATAAAGTTGAAACAGAAGCCAACAACCACTGAAGAACCACCACCTGTCCCAGCAAGACCTGTCTGGATTCCAAAAGTCGGGGATCTAGTCAGAGAAAAGATCGCGGTAAAGAAGGAATTTAGGCCTTCTTACAGAATAGCAGTTCCTGTCTTGTCTGTCAACGGGACAAGATCGGTTGTACTACCGCCACTTGCTGGTAAAAAGGAGAACCGAGTTGTATCCATCGACCTGGTAAAACCACAATCATGTGGCCGATAACAAACAGTAGGCCAAGTGGACTCCCAATAAGTAGCAGAACACCAAGGTTTGCTACCAGTACAGAGGTCCTAACAAAGAGGCTAATCACATTCGAAACGCCTACAGAAGAACAACAAGGACTATGCAAAAATGCAATGGAACTTAGACCTCTGAAAACCCAAATAAAAACATTTAGCAGAGACACACCAATCTATAATGAAGTACCCTGTACAAATGCAAGAAACAGTGATCATGAACCAATTGAAACAATTGACAGAACTGCATCCGGCTACTTCATAAACTTCGATGATTCCTCTGAAGGCTTCAGTGAATCAAAGACACAGCCATCATCAAAAACCTTTAAAGATAAAGCTAAAGAACTTTTGAAACAACTGAAAGAAACATATCTGATTTCTCCATGGATTGAATTTTGGGTGGGTTTTGGTGCATTTATCCTCATACTTTGGCTCATCATGATACTAACTTTGGGACGCTTCATTGAGGGAAAATATGCTAAAATGGACACAGCAAGTCAGAAAATCAACTTGATCCTCAAGCCACACACATCTTCACACGTCGAGAAAAGAGAACTTTCTTCAGTCAACTTCACAGCCAATCCTATACCGGGTGGGGTAGCATGGGACAACACTGACTACGAAATCTATGGTCCGGTTGAAATCCTGAAATATCCACACCAAATTAAGATCTCATTGAGTGACTTTGTAAAACCATACTCATTTGCTGATGATTGGGACTTCGAAAGCATTAATAATATGATGTCTGACTTAGTGATGTCTGCTAAATTTACCAAACATGATTATTTGCAGGGTTCTACAAATTATGATAGTATGTATTGCTACAACCACTATGGTAACCATTTTATACATAGATCTGCACAACCTAGAAATGTTTTAAATTATAATCAATGGGAACATTGTGCAACACCTCCAAAAGGAAGCTCAAGAACCGTTTATGACAAATATTCATACTTTTCAGGTTTTAACATAAGTAATGCTGAAACATTTTATTTCAAATTGTCAAATAAGACAGGGACAAAGACCATGATAAAAAATACAAAACTGATGTATTCAGACTCATTCTTCGAACAAATGAATACTTTTGGTTTTGATTATTGGGACAAAAATGTTGAATTGAAAAGTGTTTGGGGCACAAAAGAATGGCAAGTACAGGGTATAGAATCTTTGTTTAGAGCCTGCATGATCCCAGAACAAATTATATTTTTAAATGACACTGTTTAACAAACCACCTGTCTTGGCTTAGCCAAAATCAAAGACTTAAATAAACCGTCTATTCCAAAACCAACAATGAACAGCAATAGCTCTACAGATGAAGAGATAGACGTAAACTATGTATTAAACCAAAACAGAACACATCCAGATTGGAAACAGTGGTTGATCTGGCCCACAGATACTAATAACTGTCAAGACAGATTCCTGAACAAATCACAGGGGTTCAAAATGACCAGGCCAGACCCTAGATATCCTCAAAGACAACACACAGGGATAATAACCACCTACAGTGTGGGCAAATTATGCCTTCAATGGCTACAAACTTCCACACTGGCAGAAATTAAGCAACACCTAACTTTACTTACTGATGGTGCTGACTTGCGTGATTTCACTATGGGACCACGCAAACAGCGTCAAAAGCGTTTCATAGCAGCCTCTGTATATGCAGCATACAACGAAGCCTGGAAGGTTACTCAAATTGAAACAGCAGAGAGAATACGGGAAATTGACCGTATTAATTTGGAAAAATCACTTTCTGTAGTGGACAATGGGTTAATGACTCTGTCCTCCAGAATTTTTTCTCTGGACAGCATTGTGTCTTCAGCAATCGATATATTATCGCAGGACTTACTGTTATTACAACACGGTCAGTCTCAATTGCGTTCTATTGTACAGCTTGGCTGGACGTTACAAAATCTGCGTTCAGGCTATGTGCCTTGGCGTTTAATCAACACAACGTCACTATTCCATATCTTTAACCTTACTGATAGACAAATCAGTATGGCCCAGAAGGGTGCTGATTATACAATCCTGAGCATTGAGAAACTTGAGAGATTACCAGTGACAATGTCAGAACGACCTGTCAGTGAATGGATAATACATGGGATAATTAATATTCCAATATCAACCTTCAGGTTTCAATACTGCCAAAAATATATACAGGCTGGCATGTACGAAAAATTGGGGAAAGGGTACATTAAAACAACATGGAACTTGCCCTATTCACATGCATGTGTCAGTAATAAAGGACAGAAAGTGTTTCTTAGTGGCAATAATTGTGCGATGTCACTAAGCGGCACACTTCTGTGTAACGGAATTAGTTTGCATGGAGCCTGTGAAGGGAACTCAAATAACCTTTCATGTCACCAGCAAGGCGCACCTGCAACAGAGATAGAACCATTCTTTCAAAGACTCTACAATGGGAGTTACATTCTAATTGTAGATCGCAGATGTTGTAGTCTTATGCCCGGGACTCCTTATCTAGTAACTACGACTGCGAAGGTCAAGTGCTGTGGACACTCATTGTTCCCCAGCTCCTTTCCAGACAGGGAGGCAAGGGCATGGCCCAACTTGAAAATTACTTCTATTCGAATAGATACTTTAAGCAGAATGAAAACAGTGCTTCTTCAGACGCCTACCAGGCTCACGTCATCAAAGGAAACGTATGATCTACAAGTCGCAAGGACGACTGCAGAGATACATTCATTGTTATCAACTAATTCCCCCATACATTTCGCAGAAATCCTGAACGAAATCTTAAATATTTCTGATACCACTGGGGTCTCAAAGGTATTTAAGACAATATTTACGATGGCAATAACACCATTCAAAGCCATACTGGGTATTTTTCCAGACTTCGTCCATTCGATTTTTGGCGGACTTCCCCTCATTTTAGAACTGATTGCAGGAATCCTATTCCTAGTCCTTATTTTTCGTTATGGCAAACCGTGTCACAGACAAAACACCTGCAACAAGGGAAGAAACAATCCTAGCCATTGGATACCGGGACCGGATAACAAAAATCCTGGGACTATCCCGGCTTAGAGACCTGAACATGACTTGGTTTCTATCATTTCGACCTATGTGGCAAAGATGTGTTTTACCTGTATTAAGGTGCCTGCTATGCGGAGAAGAATGCGTGTTAGACACCTGTCTGACGCTGCAATCGGATGCGCCAATGGATGCAGAAACATTGTTGAGTCCAACAAAGGCTCACGCTTTGTGCTGCCCTCAAAGGCTACCAATCCTGATGACGGCATTCGTGGAAGCTTCACCACTACGATTAAGGGGTAGTGAAGTTCAAGATGAAAGCAGCATCGATCAGGTACGACCTTCTGTCAGCAATCCAAATCAGAACGTCAATGGAGACAATCATGCGCACGAATGCATGGTTACACCTTTTTCCGAATTAGTGGAACTTTCCCAGGAAGCTGTTGACAGCTTTTTCGAAAGCCTAAATGATATGATGTTCTCACCAGAGCAGAAATAGAGACTTTTGAGCAAGCTCACACACGGCGTTCCCGACACCCTGAATTTGGCCTTCAACTTTAATAATAGAGTCACATGAACAATTTTCCTTCCAGTTCACGGACAGCAATTTTTTTCAGCAACCTCAAAATATTTTTGCATATTTTTAGGGACACTATCTTCTGCTTAAAGTAAGAACTATTCTTAAAGAACTAAGATTTCTATTTTTAGATAGCTTATAGATATCAGCTGCCCGCTGGTATGTTCATAACTATTTTATTCTGTGATGAAATGGTCTCGAACTTTTTTTCTGTATTAAGAGCCATTTCATGTGTAAATTCTTATATACCAAATAGCAATAATGTATACAAATGCGTAATTACTTGACATTATTCTACAGCTTGAGTGCATACTATACATATGACTGCTTTTTCCGTATATTTGATAATTTCAAAATGCATTTATGTATTTTGGGGTGGTAAGGTATACACGTTACCCTGTAGTATGTTGTACTATGTTTTACTATGCCTAGATTAGTAAATATGTCCATAGTTAGCGTGGAGTGGGTGTGATGTATTCCTATAGGTTCTGAATCGATCCCCCTATTCCTGACCCTATTCTGGTTAACAAACCAACAAGTTAACTAGCAGTCAGCCCATGAGGCAGCAAACCCCCATGATGCAGATACCGTTATCTGACGAAGCCACACTACGGCACAGGAACGTGTTATCTGATTAGGTCATAACGCTTGCGATCTAATTAGACAAGCGATATTCCTCCAGCCCCTGATAAGGCATACGGAGTTCTCTAAACAAATCAAACCTATGACAACCTGGAAAAACCCTGCGGCCATTGTTTTGATTTCACCGAGAACTTCAGCAAAAGAATGTGCTAACGACCAAGTCGTATGACATCCTTATTGACGTATCTATGTCCATCCTTACGTCAATCTCGGCACCTTAAAGGTATAAATATTACCGATATTGCCCTATGCAAACACACGCGGTGGTGACGAGACGGAGCAGCCATACTTGCCGAAGCCCAGAGCAGAGCAGACCCCGCTGGCGCAGCCCCGCCTTCCTGACGCGCTGAGAACGAGACGCGCTGCTTTCTCCTGCCGAGAGATCCAGCACCGGCGCTTCCGGGTAGCCCTCGCAGGCAGCCTGGAATATCGAGACCAGAGAGAGAGATACCATCCCTCATTCATCCTAACTTCCAGGTACAGAACTGAATAACCCCTCGCAGAGAATTCTTTAGTCAGTCACTTGGCAAAAACAAACTTAACTTAAACTGTAACTTTCTATTCCCGCCCACGTATTAGGCTTAGGTCAGGTACACGGGGTAGGCGTATTTAGAAACACCAGTTGAGTACGTTTAGTCAAATGTATATGTGTATGTAATATATTTTAATCATTTTAAACCTTCATATGGCTTAGAAACCATATCAATGTTTTTACAGTATTATTTTATACTTCTGCTTTTAATGTATGCACTTTACTTAACTATAAGTATTGCAATAATATCGATCCATTTCTCTTGTATGAGAAAAGAGACTGATCAATAAATAACATCTTTTATTGAACACGCCCGTCTCTTCCTTTTCTCTACAATCTGATGAGACTAAGAATGCACGTACTGACTGAGTAAAATAAATTGCCTTTTGTTCACACGACTCTCGACATACACTCTTGATTAGGGGAGAGCAAAGTTGTCATGTTCTATGGTTGTCAGAAACTAAATCCCTTCTTGTCTAATCAGGGAAGTTAATTCTTTCCTGAACATTCGAGAAAGTTTCTAGTGAACTCTGAGCTAAGCTAGCAAACCCAAAACTTTAAGTCTAATATTGACAGTAGTAGACCTAGTTAACGTCTTGTCTAGGCCTATACTATTGAAGGTATTATTCCAATGCGCAGAGCCTATTGGGATGATAGGAACTACACTACAAGTTAGGACCTACTTTCCATAGGAAATCCACAACTTTCTATTTGGAATAACTTTGGTGCCGGTGGACAAATATTCTCCAAGAAAATGGCATGCTCCACTCTGCTCCTTCCCTGAAAGTTTGGGGGTGATTCGTCAAGTGGGGGCCAAGAAAAAAGGGGGTCCCAAAACGTGTTTTCCCCATGCAATTTTTCATGGGACCTTTAGCCAGGGCTACAGCCCGAACGGCTGTACGGATTACACCAAATTTGGCAGAGAGGTAGAGTTCGGTACGCAGACTGTGGTTTTTGTTAATTGGTGTAAATCCGTTTAGTTGTTCCTGAGAAAATCAAAAGTAAAATCATAGTGATATCTAGAGACGAAGTACTGCACGCGTACGGAAATCCGTACAATTACGAGCACGAGCTGCATGCTGATTGGATGTCAACTGTCTGTCAACACTCCAAACCAGGAGGTGTTGGAAGTGTTGGCAGCCATCTTGTGCCTCGGTAGAACCGAGTCACAAGAAAACAGTAAAACAAAGTTGAAAAATAAGGAAAGGGGGCAGTGTAGAAATATTCTGACTTCCTAGGCCTGCTCAGGGGGTCCCACATGGATCTTTGGGCCCAAAATATTTATTTTTTTAAAATAAGAAATCGTGGGGTACGCGTATAGTAGGCGTGCGCGGTGGATAAGGAAAAAAAAACTAGAAGTCCGTTTTATTCTTAATTAGCCCCGGGGGGGGGGCAAATCCCAGGGGCTTTTTTTTCCATAATGGGGGCTTGTAAGGCCCCCTGCAGCCCCGGGGACCGCCACCCCCTCGGGGTTTTTAAGTTTTTTTTTATTTTTCAAAAGTATGTTTTCAGCTCCCCCTCCCCCCGTACACGACCCGGGGACCGCCACCTTCCTGGGTCAGTAATATGTAAAATGACCTTTCAACCCCGGGGACCTGCACCCCCGGGGCTTTTTATTGTTGGGAGGGGGTCACGGGGCCCCCCTCCTGGAGCCCTTGATGGCCCTGGGGACCACCGCCTCCCAGGGCCGGCTCCTGCAGTTTCTCGGGGTGCCTACCCCCGGGACACTGCTTTTTGCTATGGTAGGGCGGGAGCGTCACGGTTCCCACTTAACCACAGCAAACCGCATTCCTATTTGAAAGAGAGAGCAAGTTAATCTGCTCTCTCTTTCAAGTAGGAAAGCAGATTGCTTTTCGTTAGAGAGAGCAGCATGTCAGCTGCTCTCTCTGACAAAGCAATGCCGGCTCTCGAAGGACGCGGGGAGCCGTCTGGGATCGTGGGGGTATTGGGGCTAAAAAAAAACCAGTTCTTTTTGAGAGCTAACTTTACTGGTGAAAAAAAGAGCTAATTTTCAATGATTGTATGTGAAACTTTCCGTTTTTTTGTGCACCAGTTGTACTCTCTATGCATGTGCAGCCTCGTTTCCAAGCCCATGTTTCTTTCTTTTTCTTCAAGTTCGCCAAGCAAAGCTGTCCTCATTTCAGGTATTACATTTGCAGCTTTCTTTTCCCGGGCCATGTGTGTCATCCGTTGCAATACTTTTGTAATATATTAATAATTACTTTCTGTCTATATTTATCTATCTATATTTATTTGAAAAGTATTGCCGAGGCGCCAAACGTTGATTACATACTCCGTGCACCGCCATTTTATCGGTTTTCGTCCGTTATTTTTATCATACCTGTCACTTTCATTTTACCCTCCGCCTAACTTCTCTGTGATCGATGAGATTTCCTGCCACAGACACCACAGTGTTTGTCCTTGGCCTCCGATGTAATCAGACTTGATCACATGCATACCTAAAAACTAATTTGAGGCACGTAAGCCACAGCCATTACAACGCGTGTCCGTCACCAGAAAGCCATTATCATGCTTATGCCTTTATCATGGGTGGTAAATGTATGCTAGTTGTAAAAGCATGTGTGGTAAAGCCATATGCTTGCTAATGGCTTCGTGGTGACGATCACACGTGCTTATGACCGCGTTGTAATGGCTGTTTCCCCCAATGGACACTGCAGCAACCGGGTCTGGGCATCGTGGACTCCAGGGCACTAGGCGGAGGGCCACACAGCCCCTCTCATACAAATATAGAAATCTTTGGGGGTTGATTGTTTCCATGTTTTGAAGGGTGTTTTTGAGGCCCACACACTTAATTTTGTGGGGGGGGGGTAGGTTTGCACGGGAAAATGTCGCAAGAGGTTTGTAAATGTGGTACACATTGTTTTGTTTTAGTTTGATTTCTTTTCTATGTTGTCCATCCAGAGAAAATATAACTTATTGCACAGTTAGTACTTTTCAACCCTGCTCTTGAACATCTTACTATAGTACCTCAAATTATAAATATTATTTTTATTGTGGACCGTCACCCCCCTACCCCCCAAAAAGGAAGTATGTTGTTTTTTAATTAACTTTTATTAAAACAACAATAACTGTAAATGTAACTTAATGATAACAATTTAATAAACAAGTACAAAAATAACTTTAATAAAACATTATCAACAAATTGTGATGGGGACTCCAAAAGACGTATAATAGGTAATCTGCAAAACAAAAAAGAAAATTAGAGTTTAAAATTATGTAGATGTGAGTAAATGAAGTGAAACATTACAAGTCAAGGTAACATACGATTTTATGTGTGCAGTGTGCCTGGGACATTTCACTTCTGTATAGTCCCGCGTTCAAGTGGTGTCTATATGGAAGTGCCTACTGCGTTACTGACACAAAAGTGGTACAACGGGATTGTAAATATGCCAATTTATTTCTAATGCTTTAATTGGAGACATTGGATATCTAGGCCACTGTGCTTACCTTGTATAAACATTGCGGCCATCAGAGTTCACAACTTCAATTGAACTCTGTTTGTATACGTCAAAGTATATTCAATAAGTTGCGGACAATTCCATTGCTGTTGCTAGATATGCCGTGATTGCTCCTGAAGGATGTTTGGTGAAGCAAACAAAAGGACATTTGATCAATCACTGTAAACTGAGTTGCGAAACTCCTGTCAAAAGTGAATTTTAATGTGAGTACTTAATATTGCATACCTATACTGTTGCACCCCATTGACTTGCAGAGTATGGAGTTGAGAGTTTTTAAAAAAAGTTAGACGCAGATTTACAAGCTCCTTGCACCACTTTTCCCATGTTAAAAGTGACACAAAAGTGGCACTATAAGCTTGTAGATCTGTTCTTCAGAGTGTTGTAACCTATCTATTGTCACTGCTCGGTGGTAAATATACATTTCTACACAGTCAAGCTGCTGCACACTATCGACTCTATCCTTTCACAGATAATTTGTTGTTGTTTAGGAAACAAGTTTGTTTGCTCACCTAGTGCCATAGACATGATTAAAAGAGGGTTGAAGCAGGCTTCACTGTAGCCAAAAGAGTTCACCACTTAAACTTGGGTAAAATTTTATACGGCACAGTGGAGACAGCAGTGTCCATAAATGTACAAAAGAAACAAAAATGATGTGAGAGACAGTAAGAAAGAGAGAGATAAAAGGACATTAAACTGTGGAAGAGACACAGATGATGGGTGGGGTCTGAAGCCCCGTTAGCCTAATGGGTATTGTGCGCCTGCTGCATACTACATATTCTCTCCTTTGACAGATAACTTGTCGTTGTTTCGGAAACAAGCTTTACGTTCAACCATATACGATCAATTAGAATAGAGGCATGGGAAGGCCACGTGAGGCAGTAATAAATATTAAAAGTCACGGGAGGATTAGGAGGGAGCAAATACGAAGAAGCACAAAGAATGTTGCACACAAAAATAAAGTAAAACAGATCTGGGAGGGGCACGTGAGGCAGTAAAAAAATAGTACTATTATGAACGCACAATTTATAACAATACAGGCTAAATCACGTGACACAGTTAAAAAATACGACACAGAAAATTATGCACGCACAATTTATTTGAAAAAGGCCTAGGAGGGCCCTGTGACGCAGTTGGAAATATTCCGATCAGTAATATACGATCAATAGGAATAGGAGGGAGAAAATACGATAAAGCACAAAGCATGTGGCACACACAAATAAAGCAAAACAGAGCTGAAAGGGACACGTGACGCAGTAAAAAAAATACTATCATGCAGGTACAATTTACAGCGGAGGCTGATCAGCCGCGGTCGGTAGTAGGAGTTTCTGCAGGGCGGTGATGTGGGGAGGGGGAGGGGCAGGG
The DNA here is from genome assembly GCF_964261635.1 of Lissotriton helveticus. NCBI lineage: Eukaryota > Metazoa > Chordata > Amphibia > Caudata > Salamandridae > Lissotriton > Lissotriton helveticus. The sequence goes on along the minus strand of NC_136063.1, from coordinate 1,246,613,398 downwards.
TGGGGGGTAGTAATGTATGGATTACAGAGTTTAACAGGTAAGTGAACATATAAATAAATAATAAAACAAATTTAGTTGTGTGCACTTCATCACCAAATGCGATGCAGTGCACGCAACAAAATTCATTTTATTAATTTATATGTTCACTTACCTGTTAAACTCCGTAATCTATACATTACTTCCCCCCACCGTGCCCCTCCCCCTCCCCACATCACGCCCTGCAGAAACTCCTACTACCGACCGCGGCTGAGGCTGATGTTGTGACGGCTTCTCTTACCTTTGCTTCTGTTGTCTCTTGTCTTGTCTTCAAAGGCTGGAGCTTTGACTGGGCCTGTGGTGGGCTAGTCGCAGGTGCTGCCGCCACTGCGCCTATGGTGGCCTGGCTGGGCGGCAGCAGCAGTGACACCACGTCGAGTCTCAGGAGTCCTCCTCCGCTCGAGCAAACAGTTCGTAGTACAATCGACGACGACAGTCTGTCTGTCGAGGCAGCACAGGCAGGCAAAAGAGAACGTGCTCACATTGTATGGGAACCGCGGGGCTGACCAAACCAAGCCCAGGGCCATCATTGGTAGCGTTTACGCACTCTACAAGAATGACGGCCCTGGGGGACCTCCCATTGGCTAATGTATTGGCTTCCAGGCTTAGTAATAGCAAGAAAGCTAGGTGGTAACATCTGGGGAGTGTGGGCAGGCGTTCACCGCGCATGTGCAAATGTGAGTGTGTGCACCACCAATTAACAACAGAGAGAGACGGGGGCGAAGTTATCATGTGCGCAGAGGCAGGCCCAGAATCGGATCTCCAATGAGTGACCACTTGTAATCATTCTCGTAGCGTGCCCTGTGCTCTGATTTGACACTGAGAGGGTGATCGCACCATAGTTTGTACTGCTAATCATACTCAGCGCATTCCCGCTAATACGCTACGAATATGCTTTGACATTACGCGTCGCATCAAAGCTTCCGTGTGACGTCATTTACGGTGCCCTGTACGTGAAAGGCGCCAATGTTTTTAATTGTTTAAAAACATATATTTATGTATTTAATGTACATACTAAGGGTAGAAATTATCTGGGATAATTATGAAAATAGTTGTTTTAAACTGTTAACAATCGTATATTTCTTTTAAAAGCAATTACATAAATCGCGGTGGAACGTCATGCGTACTCGCATCGTAAGAGTACTGTAAGCCCACCGTAAGCATACGCAAAGCCATGAGCCTTTAAAAGAAGAGATTTGATTGGTTCATAAGACTTCCTATTCCAACTGTTGAAAGTTCCATCCCATTTTAATCATTCTACTTTGACTTTCTAAAAAGAAGCATCTCTTCTGAGAATCCTGTCAAATGGAAGGAAGATCACCATACTAACAGCAGTGGACTCATCTTCCAGCTATTCTTCAGAGGGAGATTTCATTCCTGAAGAACCTCCAAAGAAGAAGAAAGAAGCTCTAATTTGGAAGTTTTTTACTTTGCCTGAAGGGCAAGAAAAGGTTAATGCTCCGAAAGTAACCTGTAAAATTTGCCAAACAATTCTTTCAAGGGGTGATCCATCTAAAAAATACTCCGTTGGCACAGCAAATATGGTGCGACACGTGAAGAACTTGCACCCCAACAACTTTGCTCGAGCTGCAACATGGAGGTTGCAGTACAACCCACCTGCTACCGCACCAAGTACATCAACTGCTGCAGCAGCATTTTCAGCAAGCAGTCCACTCCCACAAATTGATGCTGATTTTGGTGAAGTTAAAATTCTATGCATTTATTGCGATAAACTTTTGTGTTATGGGGAACAGTCTATCGACCTGATAAAACGCAGGAAGCAGGAGCATCGCTGTCCTCGACATTCATTTTTTTTCCATTCATTTGTTCCTGTTGGACACTTTTTGGGTTCCAGTTTCATTTTTTTGGTTTGTAAAAAAAAATTGTTGAAAAAACACACAAATAATAGAAAACTAAAAACACAAAAAAACTGTTATTTTTGGAACTACCTTCACTGGTCAAAGAAAGAACTATATTTCTATGTTAGTGTATAAAAGTTTCTCAGAATGAATGTGTAGTTCATAAATGAATGAATGAATACATTATTAGTGTATGGTGAATGTGAAAGTGCAGAACTATAAGGAACTGCTACAGCATAAATCTATAAGCAGCTTACCTATAGTATACTGTAGTACCTCCGAAGCACTTGAATGTAACATATGCACATAAATATGTTACAAGTCTATGCTTCAATTTGCACTGCTGGTGAAACTGCCTGGATGAATTTCTATGTGTTACGGGTGGATTTACAACCCCCTTGTGCCTCTTTTAACACAGCTGTTGCGTCACTTTTGTGATGGACTGGTGGTGCAAAAGATGTGCCATGGTGTGTAGTATTTACAATGTGACACATCTGGAAGGTGCATCACATTATAAAGCCCTGCGCCAGAAGGAGGTCATATCACAGTACACAATAACTGGCATATCTCTGGGGATGTACCACTTATTGTACATCTGCTGATTAGTGTTTAAATGTAGTGAATGGATTCTTTTAGAACAGTGTATAGATAAGCACATAGTGCTGTATGGTCACTAGAATACTGAAACAGAAGTGTGATAGTGTTTACTGGAAGTGTAAGGATACAGATTGGGGAACTGAAGATATAAAAAACATTTTTTTCGGTGCATAGAACACTACATGCATAGTCTATAGGGGTTTTCTCAGGAACTACTGAACGGATTTACACAATTTAACAAAAAGCACAATCTGCGAACTGAACTCTAACTTTCTGCCAAATTTGATGTAATTCCGTTACCGTACACGTATGGTACGATTACAAAAAAAACCAATGAAAAAGGAATTATATAGAATACAATTTTAATATATTGGAAAACAATAAATAATAATAATTTGCAATTTAGTTTTGTTATTATTTGACAATAAGAATATGAAATATAATTGAAAAAATAAAATAAATATAAATATTTATATTAAAAATGTAAGAAATTAGTAAAAATGGAAAGAAATATAATAATTAATACATTTAAAAATTTTCATTGACAAAACTTTTGAAATTCACTGAAAAAAGCATAGGTTTCACACACGTTATAGTTAGGAATTAGCATTTAAAAAACCTTGCAAATTCACTGAAAAAATAGTCAATTGAGGAATAACCGTACTTACCATCTATGCTTCAATTAGCACTGCTGGTGAAACTGCCTGGATGAATTTCTATGTGTTACGGGTGGATTTACAACCCCCTTGTGCCTCTTTTAACACAGCCGTTGCGTCATTTTTGTGATGGACTGGTGGTGCAAAAGATGTGCCATGGTGTGTAGTATTTACAATGTGACACATCTGGAAGGTACTCACCTTCATACGCTGCCTTCCCAGCGGGGCTTCTTCCATGGCCAGATCGGACCGCTAACATCCCAACAACGAGTTTGCTAAAAAATGGAAGAGCCTCTGCAGGTAGGTTACATCTGTCATTTATTCCAAGGAGGCTGCATACAGGTTCAGAAAACCGGCATCATACATCTTGTGCCAAACGCGTTTTTAGTTTTCACTCTTTGTCAATGGGAGTCACTGACCATGTCATGAGTGATGTAATACATGACATCATCAGCAGTGCATTGCGGGTGCACGAGTTATAGTTAGCTGAACTAACTATAATGGGGGAATTTCAATGGTTTTTTATGAGTGAAATGTCCAGCTAACTATAACATGTGTGAAACCTATGTTTTTTTCAGTGAATTTCTAAGGGTTTTTAAATGCTAGTTCCTAACTATAACGTGTGTGAAACCTATGTTTTTTCAGTGAATTTCAAAGGTTTTTTAAATGTTAGTTCCTAACTATAATGTGCCTAAAACCTGTTTTTTTGGTGAATTTCATAGGTTTTGTAAATGCCAATTTTTAAATGTATTAATTGTTATATTTATTACAATCTAGAAAAATATAAGGCAGTGTATGTGTCAGTTGTATATAAATAAGAATACATAAGACTCAGTGATTGTATGAGTGACTGTATGGATAACTGTATACTTGTAATAGTGATTTTATAACACACTAAGTATGAGTTACTATCTATATGAATAGATGAAGTGGTGTTTGTATGAGTGTGTAGCTAAGTAAAAGTAAGTATGATGCACAGTTTGCATAAGTGAGTAGGATGACTTCATAAGTGATTAGGGTGTGTGCTGGTGTGTAATGTCGATATAGGTGTATAAGTATATTTGATAGTGTTCTATTGATCATTGACAGCATGTATGAGTAAATATATAGGTAACAGATTAGATGTGTGTATAGATCTAGGAATCCCTGAGTGGGTGTTTAGAAACTTGTATTGGTGTGTCAATGGTTTCAAATATGGCACTCTGTATTTTACAGTGAGTGATGAAAGGTTATACTAGTGTATGATGAGGTGTATCTAATTGTCACGTGGATGATGTCATCAGTGATGTCATTTGAGATGTCATCAGTGATGTAACTGACCATGTCATGAATAATGTAATATGTGACATCATCAGCAGTGATTTGCGGCTGCGCGAGATGTAGTTAGTACAACTAACTATATCAGAGGAATTTCAATGGTTTTCTACGAGTAAAATGCCCAGCTAACTATAACACCCCTCAAACCTATGGTTTTTTCAGTGAATTTCTAAGGTTTTTTAAATGCTAATTTCTAACTATATCAGGCCTTAAACCTATGGTTTTCTCAGTGAATTTCAAAGGTTTTGTAAATGACAATTTTTAAATGTATTAATTGTTATATTTGTTTGTTTTGATACTGATTTAATACATTTTTTAAACTATTTTTAGATATTTTATTTTTTTACATTTTATTATAATTACATTATCCATTACATTACAAAATATACTTTCTCAGAATGAATTACTTTAGTTTAAATACTTTGCAAATAAATAATAGACTTTTAAGTACAGAAGTTTCAGTTGTTGCAATGCACAACACAATTTCAGACACAGTGTAACATTGAGCTCAATGTGAATTTCTAGTCAAATGCAATTAGTTACTTTTTGGATTACTTTTCTAACCACAGGACTGAATCCTAGATTCAGTCCTGGAATTGTAAACAGTTGAGTAAAAGCGTTTTGGTTACAGTAGTGATTTTTAAGGAATATTATTGTATTTTAAAAGTTGACACTTAGAAACATTTTCACATAGAATCACCAATGTTATCCTAAGGGAGGAAATTCACTTATCAGGTAATTAGTATTAACGTTACTTTTTCTTACACAGTGGTGGATCCTTGCTCCAGCACAGGTGCATCTCCTGTAACCAATTGAAAGAATGCGTTTAAGTCATACAGACAATTTTTAAGGAAGATTTTTAATTTGTGAAAATAGACACTTAGAAACTTTTCTGCTAAAAATGGATTCCTATGGAAGTAAATACAAGTTACTTGTAAGTACGCTTAGAATTACTTTTCAGGGTCAGTGCTGGGCTAAAAGATGCAGCATTGGGTTCTCTCCTAATAACAGGTGAGTACATCGGAATTCGTAGTTCTGCTGATTTTAAAAGAATATTTGTAAGTTCCAAAACTCCACACTTAAAAACTTTTCTGGTGAAAACCACTCAATGGATTCCTATGGAAGGAAATTCAAGTAACTAGTAAGTACGGTTAAAATTACTTTTCAAGATCAGTACTGGGCTTAACGTTGCAGCACATAGGTCTCTCCTGATAACAGGTGAGTAAATTGGAATTCGTAGTTCTGCTGATTTTATAGGAATATTTTAAAGTTCCAAAACTCCACACTTAGAAACTTTTCTGGTGAAAACCACACAATGGATTCCTATAGAAGGAAATACAAGTTACTGGTAAGTACGGTTAGAATTACTTTTTAGGGTCAGTGCTGTGCTAAAAGATGCAGCACTGGGTTCTCAGCAGGATGCGCGCATCCCGCGATTTAAAATAAAAATGTTTTTGGGGCCTTTGGGGTCCTTGTGGGACCCCCTGAGCAGGCCTAGGGGGTGAGGGTGTTTCTACCCTGCCCCCTTGGCATCTTTTGCGCACTTGTTTTTCAGTTTTCTTGTGCCTCGGTTCAATCAATCAATCAATCAATCAATCAATCAATCAATCAATCATATCATTTGTAAAGCGCACTACTTACCTGTGAGGGTCTCAAGGCGCTGAGGGGCGGGGTGCTGCTACTGCTTGAAAAGCCAGGTCTTGAGGAGTCTTCTGAAGGTCAGCAGGTCTTGGGTCTGCCGTAGGTGGATGGGGAGGGTGTTCCAGGTCTTGGCGGCGAGGTGGAAGAACGATCTGCCACCTGAGGTCGCTCTTCGGAAGCGGGGGACTGTAGCGAGGGCAAGGTCGGCGGAGAGGAGCTAGCGGGTGGGGGTGTAGAAGCTGAGTCGTCTGTTGAGGTACTTTGGTCCGGTGTTGTGGAGTGCCTTGTATGCGTGGGTGAGGAGCTTGAAGGTTATCCTCTTGTTGACCGGGAGCCAGTGCAGGTGTCTCAGGTGGGGTGTGATGTGGCTGCGGCGAGGGATGTCGAGGATCAGGCGTGCAGAGGCGTTCCGGATGCGTTGGAGCCGTCTCAGCAGTTTGGCCGAGGCTCCCGCACAGAGGGCGTTTCCATAGTCCAACCTGCTGCTGACAAGGGCCTGGGTGACTGTTCTTCTCGTTTCAGTGGGGATCCACTTGTAGATCCTACGGAGCATGCGGAGGGTGTTGAAGCAAGAGGAGGAGACGGCATTGACCTGTTTAGTCATGTAGAGGGTGGAGTCGAGGATGACCCCTAGGTTGCGTGCGTGGTCGGTGGGTGTTGGAGCGGTTCCCAGTGCGGTCGGCCACCAGGAGTCGTCCCAGGCCGAAGGGTTGGATCCGAGGATGAGGACCTCCGTCTTGTCCGAGTTCAGCTTTAGTCGGCTGCTCCTCATCCATTCAGCAATGGCCTTCATTCCTTCGTGAAGGTTGGTTTTGGCGGTGTGGGGGTCCTTGGTGAGGGAGAGTATCAGCTGGGTGTCATGGGTGTAGGAGAGGATGTTGAGGTCGTGCCGATGGGCGATGTGGGCGAGCGGTTCTACCGAGGCACAAGATGGCTGCCAACACTTCCTGGTTTGGAGTATTGACAGTAAGCATGGGCGTAAAATCCGTTCCGCTCGCGGATTTTGCGGATTTTCGGCAAATTCGCAATCCGCGAACTCTCGCGAATTTGTCGAAAATCCGTGAATTCGCTCGCTGTGGATTTTTTGCTTGGTGATACAATATTGCGGCGCGCGGCGTGGTGCACGGCGTTCACTTTCCGTCATTAAGCATTTGCCGAGTTGTTTTTCTCGATCATATTTTGCGAGTGCTGCGCCATTTTGGATCTTGCTGCGGGATCCCGCGGGAGTTTGGCGCCCGCGAATACGTAATCGCGGCTTGCCACCTTGCAGAGCACGCCTCGCGAGAGTTCGCAATTGCGAACACGTAGTTGCGGCGGACGGGAACAATCTCGCACTCGCGAAATAGAGATTTTGCAATTCTGCACAAGAAATCCACCAGCAAACAGCATAAACCTTCAGAAAATGATGATTTGTATCAGAATGACTCCTCAGGTTGACATTTGCATGCACTTTGTTTTTGCAAGGAGTCCATTTTTTGGGGGGGGGGGAGGAAGGAAGTGCCCCAGAGTCTCCAACTTCCTGTTCCTGTCCAGTCCAGCAGGCTCCTCCCAGTGCTTTCTTCATGTGCTGGTCACTTTCATTTGGACCTTGACCTGGAAGGATTACTTTTTGTGGGTGCTGCTGGATATTTGGATTTTAGGCCTTTTTGACTTTCTTTGGATCACTTTTGGATTAGAAATCAACTTTCACAAGTTAGTTTGTTTGGGGCATTACAGTTGCTGCAACTTCAATTTTGGAACTTTTTCAGAACATTAAATAAAATATATTGTGGGCAGCCACAGTATCCAGTAGGACCAGGGTTGGTTATGGGTGCATGATGCAACTGTTTTGTTGAATTTAAACACCATTGAGGCCATGGATAGGCTGGGATTGTGCTGATTTTTGTGGTTTTTGTCGTTTCTTTGGGGCTGCTGGTGGGGCCCTTTGCCCAGGGGTGGTGAGTGTTGCATGGGCCTAGTCTTTCTGTGGGGTGTCTTCTTGAATTTAAACATCATTGAGGCCATGGATGGGCTGGGATTGTGCTGATTTTTGTGGTTTTTGTCGTTTTTTGGGGCTGCTGGTGTGGCCTTTTGCCCAGGGGTAGTGGTGCATGGACTGAGTGTGCCTGTGGGGTCTCACTCTCTTTAATGTAAACATCCTGGATGGCATTGGATTGTGGTGATTTTTGGGTGTTTTTCGGGTTTTTTGGGGGTGTACTGTTGATGTGGATTGGACATGTGGGTTGTGGTGGTGGCCATCTTGAGTGCTGGTACAGGCAACATGTGCTTGGGGTGCAAGGGGCCATTTTGAAGACAGGCAGTGTCTGAGGCCTGCACTTATTTTGCCTACTTTTCAACCATTATGCCCAGGGGTAGTGAGTGGTGCATGGGCCTAGTCTTTCGGTGGGGTGTCTTCTTGAATTTAAACACCATTGAGGCCATGGATGGGCTGGGATTGTGCTGAATTTTGTGGTTTTTTGTCGTTTTTTGGGGCTGCTGGTGGGGCCCTTTGCTCAGGGGTGGTGAGTGTTGCATCGGCCTAGTCTTTCTGTGGGGTATCTTCTTGAATTTAAACATCATTGAGGCCATGGATGGGCTGGGATTGTGCTGAATTTTGTGTTTTTGTCGTTTTTCTGGGGCTTCTGGTGTGGCCTTTTGCCCAGGGGTAGTGGTGCATGGACTGAGTGTGCCTGTGGGGTCTCACTCTCTTTAATGTAAACATCCTGGATGGCATTGGATTGTGGTGATTTTTAGGTGTTTTTCGGGTTTTTTGGGGTGTACTGTTGATGTGGACTGGCCATGTGGGTGGTGGTGGTGGCCATCTTGAGTGCTGGTACAGGCAACATGTGCTTGGGGTGCAAGGGGCCATTTTGAAGAGAGGCAGTGTCTGAGGCCTGCACTTATTTTGCCTACTTTTCATCCATTATGCCCAGGGGTAGTGAGTGGTGCATGGGTCTAGTCTTTCGGTAGGGTGTCTTCTTGAATTTAAACACCATTGAGGCCATGGATGGGCTGGGATTGTGCTGAATTTTGTGGGTTTTTGTCGTTTTTTGGGGCTGCTGGTGGGGCCCTTTGCCCAGGGGTGGTGAGTGTTGCATGGGCCTAGTCTTTCTGTGGGGTATCTTCTTGAATTTAAACATCATTGAGGCCATGGATGGGCTGGGATTGTGCTGATTTTTGTGTTTTTTGTCGTTTTTTTGGGGCTGCTGGTGTGGCCTTTTGCCCAGGGGTAGTGGTGCATGGACTGAGTGTGCCTGTGGGGTCTCACTCTCTTTAATGTAAACATCCTGGATGGCATTGGATTGTGGTGATTTTTGGGTGTTTTTCTGGTTTTTTGGGGGTGTACTGTTGATGTGGACTGGCCATGTGGGTTGTGGTGGTGGCCATCTTGAGTGCTGGTACAGGCAACATGTGCCTGGGGTGCAAGGGGCCATTTTGAAGACAGGCAGTGTCTGAGGCCTGCACTTATGTTGCCTACTTTTCATCCATTATGCCCAGGGGTAGTGAGTGGTGCATGGGCCTAGTCTTTCGGTGGGGTGTCTTCTTGAATTTAAACACCATTGAGGCCATGGATGGGCTGGGATTGTGCTGAATTTTGTGGTTTTTTGTCGTTTTTTGGGGCTGCTGGTGGGGCCCTTTGCTCAGGGGTGGTGAGTGTTGCATGGGCCTAGTCTTTCTGTGGGGTATCTTCTTGAATTTAAACATCATTGAGGCCATGGATGGGCTGGGATTGTGCTGAGTTTTGTGTTTTTTGTCGTTTTTTTGGGGCTTCTGGTGTGGCCTTTTGCCCAGGGGTAGTGGTGCATGGACTGAGTGTGCCTGTGGGGTCTCACTCTCTTTAATGTAAACATCATGGATGGCATTGGATTGTGGTGATTTTTGGGTGTTTTTCGGGTTTTTTGGGGTGTACTGTTGATGTGGACTGGCCATGTGGGTGGTGGTGGTGGCCATCTTGAGTGCTGGTACAGGCAACATGTGCTTGGGGTCCAAGGGGCCATTTTGAAGAGAGGCAGTGTCTGAGGCCTGCACTTATTTTGCCTACTTTTCATCCATTATGCCCAGGGGTAGTGAGTGGTGCATGGGCCTAGTCTTTCGGTGGGGTGTCTTCTTGAATTTAAACACCATTGAGGCCATGGATGGGCTGGGATTGTGCTGAATTTTGTGGTTTTTGTTGTTATTTGGGGCTGCTGGTGGGGCCCTTTGCCCAGGGGTGGTGAGTGTTGCATGGGCCTAGTCTTTCTGTGGGGTGTCTTCTTGAATTTAAACACCATTGAGGCCATGGATGGGCTGGGATTGTGCTGAATTTTGTGTTTTTTTGTCGTTTTTTGGGGCTGCTGGTGGGTCCCTTTTGACCAGGGGTGGTGAGTGTTGCATGGGCCTAGTCTTTCTGTGGGGTGTCTTCTTGAATTTAAACATCATTGAGGCCATGGATGGCTTGGGATTGTGCTGATTTTTGTGTGATTTTCGATTTTTTGGGGTGTTCATGGGGACTGGCCATGTGGGTGGGGGCCATTTTGAGTGCTGCAACAGGCAGGCCCTGGCCATGTGCTGGGAGGCAGGCGGACATTTTGAATGCAGGCAGTGTTCTTAGGTCTGCAACCATTTTGCTTAGCTTTCAACCTTTATGCCCAGGGGTAGTGAGTGTTGCATGGGCCTAGTTTTTCTGTGGGGTGTCTTGAATGTAAACATCATGGATGGCATGGGATTGTGCTGATTTTTCTGTGTTTTTTTATTTTTTGGGGTGTATAACTGAACTGACGTTCCTCTGTCTTCCATTGCTTTTAGGTGCACAAGACTCAAGAGAACCACCAGTGCCAGGAAGAAGTCCTGCAGCGGTGTGTGTGTGCAGCATAACTTCACGCGACGTCACGTCTGGACACAGACAACTCTGCAACTCGTGCAACTGCTGCCTGCTGTTCTGACCTGCTCTGAAGAAGATGGCCCCAAAAAAAGTTACCCGTAGCTCCTCTAGCAAGAAAGTTGCCAGTAAGGAGCAGAAGAAGCAAGTTACCAAGGAGACTGGTGTGCCGGCCGCCCCTTTTTTTGGGAGTAAAAAAAAAAGTATGCCTGCAGCAGCAGCGGGATCTGCTGGGGACCAAGCTGGGAGCAGCACCCCCGCTCCATTAGGCTCAGTGCCACCACCACCACCACGCCAACTTAAGTCCAAGCCCTTCACTGCTGCAGAGGCACTTAGTTGTTCAATCACCATCGACCAGTGATGTTGGCTCATCGCAAGAAAGTAGCAGCAATGTCCATCAATCAACACAGGTTGTTGTAACTCATCTGACGAGTGTTGAACAACCACAGCCGCAACAAAAACCACATGTGCAAGTACAAGCCCAAGTACATGTGGAAGGAGAGGCAGCGCAAGGAGATGCGCAAGCAGAGGTGCATGGAGGGTCACAAGTGCCCACAATAGTTGTTCCTCCCGAAGTAGGGGCACATCAGGAAATCGACAATCAAGGCGAGGTATCATTTGAGGAAGCCACTCCTCCTGATGATCATTCATTGTCTTCCACACCCCTAGCAAGGAAGAGATCAAGGGTGGTGTCTACATCTTCTTCAAGCACACCTCCTTCTGATGATACGGATCAAAATTGGGAACCAGCACCACTGCCGTCTGAGAGTGAGGCACACCATGATCTGACAAAGGTAGTTAAGCGTAAAAGGAAGCTCGTCCAAAGTCTCAGAGTTATGGAGTGTGATGAGGCTCAACAAGAAGTGGCGGATACTGCTGCTGATGAAGACTCTGACAACGACGACCCAGTCATCATAAAGGTCACTGCAGCCCCAGCGGGCATGCAGCAAACAGACATTTTGACCCTAGCCCGAAGAGCTGCTGAGCGTGATGATGATGATGTTGTCGACGAGGAGGCAGTGGAAACACCACAATCATTTGAGTTAAGTAGTACACCAACTCGTACCGCTTCCATATTTCTTTCTCGCAAGAAGGGACCTCCATCCACCTCGACCTTAATTAGTGGCGGTGAAAGTGCACAACGTACTAAAGTTCGGCAATCCACATCCTCCACTTCATCTGGCATTAGCAGCATGACCACCACCACCAGTATCGCCGCCTCCTCCGGCCCCCACAGACAATTCAAGTCCCCAGTTTGGGACTTCTTTACTGTTTGCCCAAAAAGGGAAAAGTTCGCCATTTGTAGCATTTGTAAGATTGCAGTTAGTCGTGGTAAGTTTGGTACCAACTATGGTACCGGAGGCCAGAGAGGTCATCTTAGGAGACAGCACGCTGTCCAATGGTTTGCGCACCTGAGGGAGATCAAGGAAGCCCGAATTGGAAGTCAAGAAAACGTTGATGTTTCATCTGATGATGACGAGGAGGAAGAAGACGTGTCAAACCCTTCACTTACACCCAGTACCCCTGTCAGCAGCACACCCCATGAGAGGCACACTAAGAGTGTTGGAGCGAGTGAGACACCAATGCGAAAAAGTTCACCAGCGAGCATAATTGGGTCAACGAAGTCATTATCATCCCGTAAATGCTTGGTCCAGGGCAACATTAGAACCATGTTTTGTTCAGACGCGCCATATGAACGCAACCACCCACTGACGCGTCTGTATAACACTAAGCTGGCTAAAATGCTAGCTCTGGACCTTCTCCCTTTTTCTTTTGTAGAAGCGGTAGGTTTTCTAGAATTAGTGGCAGCGCTCTGCCCTAAATGGAAGGTTCCTAGCCGGTTCTATTTTGCCCGAGTTGCGGTTCCAGCACTACATGAACATGTGCTGGAGGTGATTGGGGCAGCTTTGCAGAAGAGTGCTGTTCACACTATACATCTGACAACAGACATGTGGACCAGTGGCGCAGGCGCTGATTACATGTGCATCACTGCACACTGGGTCTCTTTTTCAGGGGTTAAAGCAAAGCTAAACGCAGGTGTTGACCCGGACCAAGTTTTTAAAGCTGCTCGGAAACATGCAACACTAGCCATGTTTGGCTTGGAGAAACGTCACACAGCACGAAACATTTTGGACGAGTTTAACAAAAAGGTCTTTCACTGGCTGTCCCCAAAAAAACGCCAGATTGTTTATGTTTCCATGGATAATGGCGCCAATGTAGTTAAGGCCATGGCGCTGGGTGACTATTTCAGAGTGCCGTGTTTGGCACACTGTATCAACCTGGTAGTTCAAAAATTCTTGAGTGATAAAGACAGTCCAGCGTGCGAGGTAATGGCCACCTGCCGAAAAATGTGCAACCATTTCAGCCATTCTTTTAAGGCCCGGAAGCATCTGAGGAGCCTGCTACATCAACGTCGAATGCCAGTGAAAGCACTCATCCAGGAGGTGTCAACACGTTGGAACTCAACCTTCTACATGCTTGAGCGTCTGTATGAGCAGTATACGGTACTCGATCACTATTTCTTAAAACAGGGTACAGCTCAGAAGGACCTGAGGATGGATGCGGCGCAATGGGACATAGTTAAAAGCATGACAGAAATGCTTCGTCCTTTTGAGGTCTTCACGCTTGCAGTCAGCAAGGAGGACTGTAATTTGGGAAAAGCTATCCCATTGTTGTGCATGCTGGAGCACCAAGTGAAGGCGGTGTCTGAGTTAGAAAAAGATGAAAAAAACAAAGACCCTTTTGTTTTGTCGGAGAAATTATTAGAGCGCCTTCGTGGTGATGAACGTCTTAAAATGATCAACTCAGAACAGCATTACATTTGTGCTACTATTCTGGATCCACGCTACAAAAAGGCGCTGGCAGGCCAAGCATTCTTTCCTTTTGCTGATGAAGATGTTAAAAAGTACAAACTTTGGCTAGCCAGGTCAGCCAAGAGGTTTGAAAAAGAACGGCAGGATATTGAAGGAGAAGGCAGTACATCAGCATCAGCATCAGCAGGCCATCCCCAGTCAAAAGAATCCACTTCTGCACCTGTGGCTGTGGCACAAGTGACCTCTCAGCCGTTAAAGACACCGGCAACCGGATCATCTGCACCACACACAAGAGTAACATTGGCTGCTGAAGAGGATTGGCTAACTTGGCTTGGGTATGGTTCTCGAAAAAAGGTCACAGGCACAGCAGAAAGTAAGCAAAGTGGAGGAACCGTTGAGGACCTTGAGTCGATGGTGCTGGACTATCTGAATGACTCAACAGAGCTCTTTCTTAATGATGAGCCATTGGAGTATTGGCATGGGAAAAAACAATTGTGGCCACAGCTCTCCAACCTGGCTATAAACTACTTGTCTTGCCCACTCGCAAGTGTGTCTTCTGAACGTGTTTTCAGTGCTGCTGGTGGCATTGTAACTCCCAAACGGAGCCGCCTCTCGCCCAAAAATGTGGAGAGGTTAACAATGATAAAGATGAATCAGCACCTCATACCACCAGATTACAAAGTACGAGAAACCACGCCGCATGAAGACGAGGAGGACAGCAACATAGATGAGGGAATTTGTTCTCTGTTCGGTGACACTGACCGCATCCTGCCTGAATTCGCAGAGTATGATGACGAACTCTTATTCTTATTCCCTGACACCGAGCCCTGAAAATGAGACAATGAATCAATAACTTTCTTTTTCGTCCTTATTCACTTTTATTCCTGTGTGTCTGTCTTTCTTTGTTTTGCACAGTTAATTTAATTCAAACTTTAATCACCTAATGACAAAAACAAGCTCATCAGCAGAACTGTCTTCACTTGTTTGCTTATTGATTTGAAGGTGCCGCAGTGTACATTCCTCAGGTTCACAAGTTCAGAAGAACATGCTCCTCTATCCTCCTCCTCCAGACTCCTATTTCCCTCAAAGCAGAGGGCTGGATCACGCCCAATGAAGAAAGACTCAGCACTTGTGGGGGTGTTCTACTTCTTTGCGGGTGAGTTGAGGGCTCTGGGGCCATTGCTGTGAAGCTCTAATAATGGATAAAAGTGGTTTGGACCAAATATGAGGCGGAAATTTCTTGCCGTTTTTGCTGACTTGCTTGCCTTTGAGGTGCTCTTTGGCGGGGTTCCGGGTGTTTGTGGGTGAGTTTTGGGGTCTGGGAGCACTGCTGCGACAGTCTAATCTTGATTGTATTTGCTTTTCAGGAAATCCGTGGTGGAAAACAGGAGTTATGATGATGACCTAGCTGTACAGCGCGTTTGGACCGAAGGCCGAGAGATATTGTAAGTATGAGATTTTGCTTTTTGGCTGTTTGGGGGTGTAGTCGCGTGCTTTTTTGCGGGTGGGTTGGCGGGTCTTGGGGCATTCCTGGGAAGGTCTAATACCGGATAGAAGTGGTTTGGACAAAATCCATGCAGAATTTTTTTTTGCTATTTCTTCTGACATCTTGCTCAATGTAGCGTTTTCGGGGGCCTGTTTGGGGGGCTTCCTGGTGTTTGTGGGTGGGTTTCGGGGTCTCTGTCGGAGCACTGCTGCGACAGTCTAATCTAGATTGCATTTGCTTTTCAGGAAATCCGTGGTGGAAAACAGGAGTTATGATGATGACCTAGCTGCACAGCGCGTTTGGACCGAAGGCCGAGAGATTTTGTAAGTATGAGATTTTGCTTTTTGGCTGTTTGGGGGTGTAGTCGCGTGCTTTTTTGCGGGTGGGTTGGCGGGTCTTGGGGCATTCCTGGGAAGGTCTAATACCGGATAGAAGTGGTTTGGACAAAATCCATAAGGAAAAGCCTTTTGGCACTTTTTGTAACTTAGGGTTCGTTAGGGTTAGCCCTAGCAGCAGGATTGCATGTGTTTCGGGGTGTTCTAGATTTTTGCAACTGAGTTCTGGGGTCTTAGAGCACTCTTGGAGTGATGATGGCTATGGATACTTTTGCTTGCTTGCAAGTGGTTTGAATACAATCCACGGTGGGTAAGGGGGTATTTGGGCCTACTTTTACTTTCAAAGTACGTTTTGTCACCAGTTTTCTGCTAGGCCTCGTTTTTTGAGATCTGATTGGGGGTCTTCTACATTTTTGCGACTGGCTTTAGTAAGGGTCTGGGTGGGAGCACTGCTGGGAAGGTCTAATTTTGTTCTAAAACACAGTTTACAGTACACCTAGCTTGAGGGGAAAGATCCGCTAAATTAATTTGGCCATACTTATTTATCCTTCAAAAGGTGACTCAGACAGAGTACGCACTTTCAAAAATATTGTACTGTCTATTAGGAAAATCAAAGTATGACTTTTTGCACCACACAGCGTACATACCTTATATTTATTTATCAGTGGTATTGTAATAGCACTTACTGTTTTCCGTTCAATAATTACAGGCCGGGTTTCAGTCTGTGCAATGGGGAAAAAAGATGGAGTCAGGCTTCACATTAACGAGCCGCAATTCAACATCCGCCAGGCAGGCAGTGGACAGGGTGTCTTCTGTCAGTGGTCACCAACATTGATGGACGAAGCGTCAGCTGGAATGGAGGAGTAAGCATGGGCGGATTTTGCGGATCCACGATTCGCGGATCCAGCGGATTCACGGATCGTGGATCCGCAAAATCCGCGGATTCAGCGGATTTGCGGATTTGGGGGCGGGGCTTCCTCGAGCGTGTGGGCGGGGCCAAACGGACGGGGCTTCCACGCGAGCGCACATGCCTCTTGTGTGTCTAAAAGGTGACAGACCGATCAGAGCAGCAGATTAAGAGACAGAAGCCCCTGGTCACAGGAACAGCACGGGGGTTGCGCTCGTGAAAGTCAAAGATGCCCAGCCTCCCGTTTTTTTTTTGGGCTGCTGAATGAGTCACTGCATTTGCGCTTCAACTAGTTCCAGCGACCAAGTGTGTGTCACTATGCAATCGCGCCGAAGTGCGCAGGGGTCCCTTGAGTGAAATGTCCATCATAGTGGGTAAATGGCGGGAAGACGGTGCACACCTCGAGTGTGTGGGCGGGGCCAAACGGACGGGGCGTCCATGCGAGCATGCCTCTTGTGTGTATAAAAGGTCAGAGACCGATCAGAGCAGCAGATTTATTATTTAATTGTGCCAGGACCGTCGTGCCCGAATGAACCCTGCCCTTCATATTTATTCAAGAAGACACATCACTGTTGAAGTAATTTACGATGGCGCCGGCAAGCTGCCAGCGCCATCGCCATCCTGCAAAAGTTACTTAATTAGCTTCAACAGGAAGCTCCAACTGCTAAAATAAAGCAGGCGCTCGAGCCCCTGCTGTATCTTATCTGTTAGAGCTTCCTGTTGAAGCTAATTAAGTAACAATTGCAGGATGGGCGCTGGCAGCTTGCCGGCGCCATCGTTAATGAGGCGCGCTTGAACTTTTGACCGCAAAATCCGCTCCGATCGCGGATTGCGGATTTTCGGCAAATCCGCGAGAGTTCGCGGATCGCGGATTTGCCGAAAATCCGCAAAATCCGCGATCGGAGCGGATTTTGCGCTCATGCTTATGGAGGAGTGCCGCTAATAAGAGGAATTGTTTGCTGCATGCAACTTACTTACCAAATTCAACAGGACAACTCCAACAACATACAGATACAGTCTCCATTGGTTTTTTCTATGAGTGTGACTGCATTTCTTGGATCTCTCTCTGCTTCTAAATTGATCCCTACAGCCATTCTATAGGTTTTACTTCGGCTAATTTTTAAACCTAATTTAATGTAAGAAGTGTTTCTCTGAGTGCAGAGATAGGCTAGTGAAAACACAGCAGCCCTGTACTGTCGCATTCTAGTACTACTTACTTTTCAGTAAAAATGCATGCAGTAGGGCATGCACTTCCTTTATGTCACTTAAAAGATTTGTGGTTAGCTTTAGTTTGTACCCAAAGATTTCTTTATCTTCAATTATTGTTTGTCCATGCTGTGCTTTTTTTTTCTTCTCTCAACAAAACCTACCCAAAAAGAAACCCCCATTCCCATCCATTTTCCAAACCCTAACCCTCTTCCCCCGGGCTGTGTGGTTTTGCTTGATGTGTGACTTAATGACATCAATAATTCCACACACTTGCTGGGGAGGATAAGGTCATAGCAACAGGCTGGTGTAGGAATCCGTGGATATATTCTAGACTTACTCAGCTTCAGTACTATTTCTTGTAGTAGTAGGAGCCAATGTCAAATAAATTCAACGCAAGTACTAGTTATACTTGCAATACTTTACCATTTGTTAGGCTACATTGTGGCACTGTTCTAGTGTACTGTCACCTGCTATATTCTCTATCGTACCGTAACCGTTGTAATGCTACAGTAAGGACAAACCAGGTTTCGTTTTCTTTTTTACCATATGCATGCAACTGCCACTGTGTCACACCACTAGTACCACCGCAATGAGGACATTTCATCCGCCCAGGATTGCCAACCTTAATCCCCATTTCCCGTGGAGCCAGCCCTGGGCCTAGCCCTACTTTCAAACACAAATTACAGGTAAGATAAGCGTTTGGTGGGAGGTAGTATAATGGAGTATTAGGACTAGACGAGAGATTGACGGTAGTACTACTAAAGTCCTAGGACTCTTCAGGAAAACAAACTTACTGTTAAACCCCCACCCACCAGACTCAAAAGCAGTAAAAAACAGGTATGGTCAGATAAAGTTTAAAAAAGTATATTTATGTAGCCCTAACAAAATAATCTCCCTCAAGACCCTCCCTAACCCCAACGATTGTCTTTCAAAAGTCCCAAAAAGAACCCAACTCCCGAATCCCACCCCCCAAAAGTCTCTAAAAAAAGGGCAAGGGACACTACACTACTGGAGGGTGCTGTTGAATTTAGCGGCCAGGGCATCATACTCCTTGCGGAGGGTGGCATGGTCGAAGCGGAGGCCCTCCACCAAGTTCTTGTAGCTAAGGACCTCCTGCTCCAGGTAGGACACTCTGAGGGATAAGCGGCGTTGGCGTGCCTTGCAACTCCTGTGGGGGGCAGCTGATGTCTTTGCTGCTCGGCGGTGGCGGTTGGCTTTGGTAGCCCGGCTCCGTAACGCTGGAGCACTGCGCTGGCTGGCAGCCCGTGGGGGCACGGAGGAGGATGCAGCTGTCCCAGTGGAGGATGTTGTGGTTCTACCGGTTGACTGCGTGTCCTCCTCCTCCAGGGCCACCAGCCGCCGATATTCGGCGACAGTGGCATCCAGCCTCCGTTGCCGGGCCATTCGAGCCTGCTCCCTCCGTGATGTCGATTTGGAAGGAGCAACTATATGAAGAAAGAAAGACATAGTCTGTAACCAATGCTCCTTAACATTAATAACACAAAGTGATTGAGCCGAAAGTTGTGTCACAGTACAAGTAGCAAATTGAAAGCACAGTACATAACTATTGAGGACAGTATCTATCTAACCTCCCACTTCTGCATCCTTGCTCTAACATTAGTGGGAGTTTAATGAACAAATTCTACGACCACTATGGACTTCCATTACAGTCGACTATGACAGTACACCAGTCTTATTCTTCTTCTTCTCTCTTGTTTAGGAAAATTGGTACGTTATCTTATGCAAGCCGGCAGAATGCCAGCGCAGTGAACTTGCACCCGAGAAAAACAGACGCACACCATGATGAGTGAGACAGACTTGCGTTACTGTACCGGTCCAGTACATGCAGGTGGTGAAGCTATTACTTTTCTATTACGGGTGGCACTGAGAATACTCTGTTACAAGGGCTACTGCTTAATTAATTTAGCTTTCACCCTACAGTGCAAATGAGTACTAGAAAAGGAAAATGAAGAAGCTAAATAATTTGATTATCTATCACTTCACATGGAATGTATTTGATGACATATGGGATGACTTTAGGTGCTTTGCTTATTATTGAGTGAACAGTGATACACCCACACATGAATGACGTACTACTACGAAACTAAAGTTATTAAGAGAGGTACGGAGTGTCCACCGTAATAACCGGATATATGCTGTGCTTGCAGTTGCAATACAAACTACTGCTACTATTCATGGTAGTATTTGGACAAATTTACAACTTCTTTTCCTTGCCTTCCCTACACTGGAACGGACGTGCGGGTGCGGTGTTACATGCTCTTCAAGGTAACACTTAGTTCATCCAGTGTAGTGACCATCTACTCTCTCTGGATACACATATGCTATCTAAGAGTCAGATAATACCATGCTCCAGGCATCCATCCATTCAAAGTATATGCACACATATAGTTTCTGTTTCACCCACCCAGGCTGTTCTCCTTCCACCCATCCTTGCTTCATCATTGACCCAGCCATGCACCATACCATATTCTTTCCTTCCCAGCCACCTCGGGGACCAAGCAAATACATATCATTCTTCTTTGCCAGCCATCATAACATTTCTCGTCCTTCCACACTTACTTACACCCTTCTTTCGCTTTTCGTTCATCCCATCCATCAAGTTCATCTAAGATCTTATTGGGATTCTTCTCACCAAAAACTTCACAGCTAAGTCGAAGTACATTTAGAGGAGGCTACTACCTGGTTGATTTATAATACACCCGTGCAGAAAGCACACTATGCAGTCTTCAATCTCAATAAGTAAGGAATATATAGCTTACCTCTTCCCGCCACCACCGTGTGAACCCTCACAGGAACGTCCGGCACTTGCACCGCCTCCTCCCCAGAGTCCTCCTCCAACACCACCACCTCCGCGCTGGCCCCGCCACCAGATGTTCCACCTACAAAGTACATTTAAGAATGTTAGAATACACCACTCACTACTATATAATATTTGGTCTAGGAGGAATAAAGAAATGTTAAAAAAACGAAATACAATGTAATAATTTGTAACTGTCTACTCTAAAGTAAAAATGTCCCTTTTTCCAGGGAAGGCTGTTGACTTGCTGCACTTTTTGGCACAACTGATGAATGCTTGCTTTTTATTTTTAACACACACCACTTTTTCTCCTAACAGAAGCTTGACTTCTAAGAACACGATCAGGGTCAAGCTCAAGTTCAAACCAGGTGAGAGCTCAGCTCGACCACAAGAAATGTGTCCAATTAATCGTTAGCACTTAGCACTTTTCCATTTTCAGTTAAACGTTTACATTTATGACAAAGTTGATTTTAATAAATGTGTTTACTTTTAATAAAGCTTTTAAACTTAAATAGACTCTGTGGTTTTCGGTCCTCCAGACTAGAGTGGATGAGCTAAAGGTTTTGGAATTTTTGCAAGCATGAGTGCCTCTGACACTTCTTGACTCTGACTCCGTACTCTTGTCCTGCGTTGGATAATCTAATCATCATTGGGGAATGGGATCAATCATCGGTGACTTTGGGAGCTAAATGACTCTGCCACACTATCTAGTCACTAAGGAGATTGGGGGTTCTTCAAAGTCTGATATCACTGAGGTATGTGGAAAGAAAGTCTACCTGCGCCTATTATATTTGATAAACAATGCACTATTTAGTGTTCATAGTTCGGTTTGTGCAGATTTGTCCCTGCAACAGTAGTATAATGGATTGTCCTCCTATCCAAACCAAAAGTAAAGTAGTATCTTATTCTTTCTTGGTGGTCATTCACCTTTTTATTGTTGGCAATTGTCAAAGCATAAACATTTAGAAGACTTGAAAAGACATTATGGACAATCCCAGAGGACTGCACTCAGTGCATAGAGCTATTGCTGACTAGAATGGGAGTCCAATGGAATTGCCAAATGTTCAATCTTAGTTAGCTACACAGACAGACTAATAAGAATAATCTAGTAATACCACAGGGAGTCATAGTCGAGGCAGGATAAGAATTTAGATCCAGTCTACAAGAAGATCAAAGACGATTTAGAAAAAATCGAATGAGGAACGCTAGGAAAAAATAGGTACTATTGAAATTAAAACTTACTGGGGCCAGCAAAGGAGCCCTCGCCTGCCTGATCCTGGCGTGCATCCTCCTGAACAGCACCCTCCTCCTCCCGTGTCCTCTTGCCCTTGGGGGGAGCTGATGTACAACATGAAAGAAAGAAAGACCAGAAAACATGGATGATATTTGTCAACCAAATCAAAAATTTCAAAAGAACAATAACAAAATATTTTGGCGAAATAGCAAATAGATAGACAACTATTCCACGGGATATATTGACCAATCTCATGTGGTATACTACGTTATTCGTATTGCCTGATTTGCGGACCGTTGACTTTGAAAGTTCCTATGTAACTCACTAAACAGACTACTAAAAAGGTTTGCCTAGGCCTGGCAGGCAGCAGTCCGCAGCACGCGAAGTGACAGACAAAGTCCATCGTGCTTGCAGATCAGTGAATACTCAAACTATCAATCCACCGACCACCACCACTATTTCTTCTTATAGCCATGTGTCTAAAGGAAGTACTGGACTTCAGTCTGTTGGGGCTGATTTAGAAGTCCCTTGCGGCTCATTTTCCTCCATTGTTGCGTGACTTTTGTGACGCAGCGGCAAAACAAAAGAGGCACCATGGTGCGGCGTATATAAAAAAAAATGACGCATATGGGAGATGCATCACGTTGTAAAGCCCTGCGCCATCAGGGGGCGTTCCGGCGCAAGGGAGGGCGTTCCTGCACAGGAACGAATCCTAAAAGTGGCTGAGGGAAATCTACAAGATGTCAATCAGTCACTTTTAGGACAATGATGCGTGACTCAAACCCTGCGCCTGCTTGAAGCCGACGTACGGCTTGATGCAGCATTGGGGAGATAGGGCACCCCAGAGCATTGCTGGAGCTGCGCCATCATTGGCACGCAACTCCAGCAATGCACCGCCTTTACGGCACAGATGCGTAAGGCTTCTGTGACGTTTTGGGCCCATGGGTGGTGGTGGTGGCATGGCGCACAATTACTGCCGCATCCCTGCTACTTTGCAGGGATGCGCCGGTAATTGAAAATATGACCCTTAGTGTCTAGCATTACGCAGTTCTTTACACTACACTCATACATAATTTCTCAGGCCAATGAAATGAACACAAAATACAAAACAAAATAAGCATAGTAGCAAGGCTACTGAGAAGGAGAGCAGTGCACCTGAAATGCATAGAAGATTTTGAAATATAGTTTACCTACAATGTAATCGGCAGTATTATTGCTCTTGGTAAAGAACAAAGATTTGCAAATAACAGAGCCGGATAAAACAGAGTAGTGATGAAATAGCTAGAAATAGCTACTACTACTCACCAAGCCCGGGGACCTCTACGCCGAGCACGTCCAGCAAGTCGCGTTCCCGGTCCATGACATCCGTCCAGCGGTGGGTGGCCTGGTTATAGGTGCGCCGGACGCCAGAGAGTTTAAACATGGCCCGGCACACCTTCTCCCACCCCTTCCGGCGCTCCCGGATGCCGTAGCCGGTTGCGATCTTGCCGCCTCCCAGGATGGTCTTGGGGAGGCGGCGCTGGACGTGGAATATTAGTGCGGCCACCTCCTCCGCACTAAAAATCTCCCGGGCTGTCACTGTCTCCCCCCTCAAACGCCCGCACGGGAGCCGGGCACGGGGTGCGGGACCCTTCCCCTTCTCAGGGTGCTTCCCGGCTCCCTTTACCATGGTCTGGGCAGAAATGAAGTTAAATAATAAAGAAGAAATAGAATAGGAAAGAAGAAAAGAAAAGAGTTTAAAAAAGTAGTTTAAAATTAACAAAAAGTAGCAGAAAACACAAAAATATAGAGCTCGAAAAATAGAGGGATAGATAATAAGTAAAATAGATCAAAAAAACTTCAAACAAGCAAAGGATGGCAGAGATTCAGAGAGGATACAGAAAGCATGCCCAGAACCATAGCAATGAATGAGAAACAAGATGGCCGCACCCTTTCACGACGGCGTGGGTAAGTTCGCGCGAGATTTTCCTCGCGATCACGCGCGAAATTGTACTAGCGAGCCGCACACTTTGCGAGATTACACATAGCGGCCGGAAACGGAATTACGTCACGCAAACAAGATGGCCGCGCCCGTGTACGACCGCTAGGGTAACTTCGCAAACGTATCGCTACAAGCGCCTTGCGAACACGCAAAAAAACACGCGAACATACACGCCGCAAAAAAAAAAAGTGTATTCGCACAAATTCGCGGCTTCCGAAATCGATCTTGCACGGATTCGCGCCCCGCAAATCGCGCGAAATTGCAGAAAAACGATTTTAGCAAAAATGAAAGCAATCAGCAGGTGCAAAAGTTCAAACTTAACATTAGTAACCATTCACTCTAGTGCTTCCTGAGGGGCCCCTCCAGAGTTCAGTTGCCTATTTGCAACTAGTCTATGACCCTGCTATGACCCAAACAGCAGGCTCATAGAATAGCTACAAGTAGACCATAAAGGTCCTGTGAAAAAAAATTTCACTGCAACAGAAAGCAAATTACAGATAAGGAAGGAAGCAGGTGCCAGCCAGACTGGAAGTTTCAAAATTACTGACACAATACTCAACCCCAAATTAATTCATGGCAGTTGAAGAAGGGCAGGTGTGCTTGCTTTCACTGCAACAGAAAGCAAATTACAGATAAGGAAGGAAGCAGGTGCCAGCCAGACTGGAAGTTTCAAAATCACTGACACATTAATCAACCCCAAATTAATTCATGGCAGTTGAAGCAGGGCAGGTGTGCTTGCTTTTTTTCACCCCCATAATCTACAGTGATAAACAAACCTAATGGGTGGCAGTGAGGATGTACCAGAGGGTGGCATGGGTGTACCAGAGGGTGGCAGTGGTGAAACAGAGGGTGCTGTGAACCTGTGATGATAGACGTAGAAACAACATAGTCGCGGCCGTTACGAGCCGAAAAGTAAGTTCGCAATTGCGAAATGGTCCACAAATCCTTGCGAACGCTCGCCAACACAAAAAACATAAAAATCCGCAAATCCGCGAGAGTTCGCGGATTTTGCGGATTGCGAATCCGTAAATTCGCAAATTCGCGTTCGCCAGATCCGCTAGATCCGTCCATGCTTAATTTCAGACAGTTAACAGCCAATTAGCATGCAGCTCGTGCTCGTAAGGGTATGTGTATGATCCTCGGAGCATACGCGTACCCTACTTCGTTCATAGATATATCTATGATTTTACTTTTGATTTTCTCAGGAACTACTGTACGGATTCACACCATTTAACAAAAAGCATGATCTGCGAACCAAACTCTACCTTTTTGCCAAATTTGGTGTAATTCCGTTCAGCAGTTCAGGCTGTAACCTCACTTAAAGGTCCCTATAGAAAATTGCATGGGGAAAACACATTTTGGGACCCCCTTTTTTCTCGGCCCCGCTTGACGAATCACCCCGAAACTTTCAGGATAGGAGCGGAGCGCCCCATCTTCTTGGAGTATTTTGCGAAGATTTGTGAACCGGCGCCAAAGTTATTCCAAATAGAATGTTGCGGATTTCCTATGGAAACTAGGTCCCAACTATAACTACCTACTTGCGACCGTCAGTGGGTTATATATATATATATATATATATATATATATATATATATATATATATATATATATATATATATATATATATATATATCCATACAATTAGAGCCAATTCCAGGCGCGCTCTCTGCGGGTGCTTATGAAGGGCTCAACCCTAAAGTCCAGAGCAAATTCCAAATACAAAGTACGTCGCACTCAGTGATTCTGTATTCCAATAGTTTATTTACAAAACAGCTCTACTCCACCAACGTATTTCAACCTCACAGGGTCTTTTTCACAGTGAGTTGGTCTTGTTTACTTTTGATTTTGTACTATCTCCATCCTCTGCCTGTTATGATGCATGATGGGAGTTGTAGTTTTTAAAACATCATATGTTATACTGTTGTAAATCATGGCATTAACATTTGGCGTTTAAATATTGAATTAACATGGCCGAATTTATGGAACAATGTTTCTGTGCTACCAATTCACATTGTTAATCAATTGTTCATTGATTACTTAATTCAATGTTAGTTGAATAACGGGGACATTGTACCAACAGTATTCAGATTTTTGGATCTCCTTATCAAATGTAGGGGTGTGTCAGTGTTGAACCATCAGAGCCTATGTAAATCATGACTTTTCAAATATATAGTACATAATAGGCTTATAGTGACTTCCCATTCACTATGGTTTAGTACCAAGGCTCTAAATGCTTCCCTAGAAACAGTTTCCTAAGGATTCTATTTACAGTCATTGTTTCTGATATAGTACAATCAAGTCCCCCAATAATTATTTACAGGTGCACAAAAAGTTCTTCATCAATATTGAGGCCTGTCGGCACCTTGGTCGTAAGTTTTATTATATATTGTGATTCAAGTTGTCTGAGTTTTCTCATTCTATCTTCCCCACGTTCATTCAGGGGGATTGTGTCTAGGCCATAGTAACGCATTTTTCTCCAATCCGCATTTTGACATTCATTCAAGTGTCTTGCTGTTGCATAGGTAACATCTTTGTTTTTCACTGCATGTATATGCTCCAATATTCTTTTTTTCAGCATACACGCCGTGCTTTCAAAGTATTGCAAACCGCACTGGCATTGAATTACATAGACTAAATGTGTAGTCTTACATGTGATGTTGTGTTTTATTAATATTGTCTTTCCATCTTTGTCGATTACTGCTTTTTTGTTTTCCCCAATCTTGCAGGCTTTGCAACTATTGCATTTTACTAACACTTTTCTTGCACCAATTAGCCAATTTTGTGTTGTCACTATTGTATTGGTTTGTAGGTGACTTCGTACTAACTTATCTTTAAGTGATTGCGTTTTCTTAAAGGTCACCGTTGGTCAATTGCCCAACAACTTTCCTACATCTGGATCTTGGCTGCCTTAAGAGCCAGTGTTTCGGTACAGCATTTATGATCTTTTTGCTTTCCTTACTGTACGTTATAATTAGCCTGGGTGCTTCCTGATTTTTATTCTTTATTTCGTCAGTTTGTTTTTTGAGATCAATGTTTCAGCACGTGTTTTTGTTTTCACTTTTTCCAGGCAGGTGGCAAGGTACTTTTGTTTGTATCCTCTCTTTTCCATCATTGATATTGTTTCTTTAAATTGATGTTCTGCATCTTCATCCTTTCAACAGTTTCGACACATTCTTATTAATTCCCCATAAGCAAAGCTTCTCAGCAGAGATTTGGGGTGGAAGCTTTCACCATGGAGTACGCTGTTCGTGGCTGTTGCTTTTCTAAATAGCGTCGATTGGATTGTTCCTGTTTCTATGTAAACATGTGTATTCAGAAAGTCTATATTTGATTGACTTGTGGTGCATGTAAATGATAATCCAATGTTATTTTGATTCAATTTCTTAAAATATTCCATGAAGTCAGTTCTGCTTCCGTTCCATTTTATGAAGAAGTCGTTGCTGTATCTGACCCGCAATATGATTTTATCCAGTTCTTGTTGATTTTTTGGACCCCATGCCACTTCCTTCTCCCACCATCCCATTGTGATGTTGGCATATTTTGAAGAAAATGAAATGCCCATGGCGGTCCCACATTTTTGATGAAAAAAATCATGATTGAATAGGAAAACGTTGTTTGTCAGGCACATTTCGATCATCTTCAAACGCATTTTTGAATGCTCTAGTTCATTTATATTCCTCTGTTTCAGAAAGTAGGTGCAGGCCTGCAATCCTACTTTGTGTTCAATTGACGTATAGAGGGAAACAACGTCGATGGTTGCCATCATGTCGTTTTCATTCCAGTCGGTTTCTGATAGAATCCGTAGAAAGTCACCAGTAGCTTTGATATAAGAACTTAGACTCTGTGCTATGGTTATTAGGTATGAATCCACATACATCGATACATTCTCATAGTAGCTTTGATATAAGAACTTAGACTCTGTGCTATGGTTATTAGGTATGAATCCACATACATCGATACATTCTCATAGATTGATTCACATTATGACACAATTGGTCTTCCTGGAGGGTTTACCGCTATTTTGTGGATTTTCGGCAGGAAGTATATTGTCGGCATTGTAAGTTGTTCTTTTATTATTAATAGATGTTCTTCCTTATTTATTAGTTTCAAATTGTCCAATTCATTTAACTGATTTTATAGTTCTACTATCATTTGATTGATGGGATTGGATGGTAATTTAATGTATTTCTTCTGGTCATCCAGTTCTCTATAACCTTCCTGCAAATAGTAATTTTTATTTTGAAGGACTATATTTCCTCCCTTATCTGCGGGCTTGATTATAATCTGATCATTATTCATCAGTTCCTTTGGAGCAGCACGTTCATTGCAACTTAGATTTTCTTTCCTTGGTTGTCTGGTCTTTGTTATCTATTTCAATTCTCTAGTTACTGCATCTGAGAATATGTCAAACTTATTACCGGGTGACAGGCTAGGGCAGTATTTAGATTTCCTCTTGAACTTACTAAACTTGTGTTGATCAATTTCTATTGGAAGATCCTGCAGTATTTCCTTTCGGTCATCTCATCTTCGCAGAGGTTATACATCAGATCAAACATGGTTTTGAGATTGGGTATCAGTTCAATTGTTAGTCCAGTATTTTTCTGTTGTTCTCCTGTTGTCATTGTTTTAGGTCCAGTTTGTTTAGTTACATGTATTTTGGCCAACTTTAGTTTCCTTACGTACTTATATAGATATATTTTAGTGTCTACATAGTCAAAATGTGACTCTGGACAGAAGGACAATCCTTTGTTC
The DNA here is from genome assembly GCF_964261635.1 of Lissotriton helveticus. NCBI lineage: Eukaryota > Metazoa > Chordata > Amphibia > Caudata > Salamandridae > Lissotriton > Lissotriton helveticus. The sequence goes on along the minus strand of NC_136063.1, from coordinate 1,246,584,920 downwards.
AGAAGCGTTTTTTCATTGTCTTTAAGTACATAATTGGAGAGATTGATTATTAAGTTGTTTTCTTCATTCGGAGTTATTTCTTCTAGTTGCGGTCGTGCATGGGATATTGTCTTTTTCCGCTTTAATCTTCTTGACTTTCTTGTACTGCTGAAGACTTTATAGCGCCTCTGCCATGTTCTCTGCCTACCCCTCTTCCTCTCCCCCTCCCTTTTATCATGGTTTGATCCAGGTGCATGAGTCTCAGTTCCTCTAAAAAAGTCATTTTCACTGTGAGGGTTGATGTGCTAGTGCCTCCCCTTCGCTAATATCATATTCAATTGTTAACTCTCCCAGTGTGGTTTGTATTTTCTGTGTTGGATAATTTTGTTTCAAGACTTCTAATCTCTTTGCAAAGATAAGTATTCTCTCATGTTTATAAACCAACTTGTCTCTGTGGAACATTCTTTCTTTCTTTTCTTGGATCTCTCCCTCATACTTTTCCAATCTGCTTTCCATTTCTTTTCTTAATTTGACTACTTCCTCTTTCTCTGGATTGATGGATATTTTTATTTCCATTTCTTGTATTATAGTTTGCACCTCATCAGTATCTATTTTGGCATGCTTAATTAGGATCTTCACCATATTGATGGAGCACTGCATATTGTTATGCCCCCATTATTCCAGTAGCTCCGATCTCGTGTCGGGATGTGTGGGCATTGTGAAAATCCTCAAGCTCCTCGGTACTCGGTTTACTGCTACATATTTTTCAAGGGCTATCACTTCCCAACTTTTGTTGATTTTTTTCTTATATAGTCGTTCCAAATGAAAAAACAATTGTTTTAATGTGCCTCCTAGATTCCCTGATACTGACTGTGCACGGCCCATTGTTGTTTCATTTCCTGAAACTGGTTGAAACATTGTTGCCGCTTTGGCTGCGCTTTTCACCTTCTGTCCCTCCATTGTGACTTAAGTTTCCTGCTTTCTACCACAGACTGAGTTTGGTTTCCAAATTAACTACCACTATCTTTTAATGTCTTGTGTGGATCGTATTTCCGTAAATTTTTATTGTGTCCCCAAATATTCCCACTCTGTTAACTTAAAAGATTATTTCAGTTTCTCCTGAAAAATATTGTCAGTATTGATGAGTCATTTCAGCTTGTTCCAAACTCTGCTTAATTATTTGCTGCCACACATTTATAACTGTTGTAGTGCATACATTATCCGGTCCATTGTAATTATTGTAATTTTGCTGTCACTGAATCACTGTTCTGCGTGTTTGGAGAAGACTCGGGCTACAGTACTCTACACGGTCCCCTTGCTTTTTCCCTCGAGGAGGGCTTTCCCGCACAAGCTGCTTCAGCAGTCAACACTCAATTCTTGTTTCCCAATTGGGCTCACCTACGTTGGAGACCTCCGTCAAGGAGGCACCCTCCGGTCCCGTCCTTTCGATGTTTTCATGTTTCCATCCTCCAGTTAGTTTTCTTTCCTTGTGTTGTCCCGGGGTCTGCCAAGATTCAATATTTCCATACAATTAGAGTCAATTCCAGGCACGCTCTCTGCGGATGCTTATGAAGGGCTCGACCTTAAAGCCCAGAGCAAATCACAAATACAAAGTGTGTCGCATTCAGTGATTCTGTGATCCAATATTTTATTTACAGAAGAGCACTACTCCACCAACGCGTTTCAACCCTCAGGGTCTTTTTCGCAGTGAGTTGGTCTTGTTTATTTTTTATTTATACTCTCTCCATCCTCTGCCTGTTATGATGCATGATGGGAGTTGTTGTATTTAAAACATATGTTATACTGTTGTAAATCATGGCATTAAGATTTGGCATTTAAATATTGAATTAACATGGCCAAATTTAGTTTCTACCCTGCCCCCTTTTCTTTTCGTCAACCTTTTTTCTTTTGACTCGGTTTTACCGAGTCACAAGATGGCTGCCAACATTTCTTGGTATGGTGTGTTGACTGACAATCAAAATTAAGATTGTGGTCAGGAGGGTTTGTGTATCCTCCCTGGTCACCCGATATCCATATTTTATATTTTTGAATTTCTCAGGAACTACTGAATGGATTTACACCATTTAAATCAAAGAGAGCACTCTGGGCCAAGAGCTACCTCTCTGACAAATTTGGTGTAATTCTGTTCAGCAGTTCAGGCTATAGCCGCAACAAAAGTTCCAATGGAAATTAACATTGGGATATGGGGAAAAGGCGTTTTGGGACCCCCCTTTTTTCTCGGCCCACACTTGACGAATCACCCTGAAACTTTCAAGACAGGAGCTGACCAGAGTGGGCCATTAGTTTTTTTTTTTCGGAAAGATTTGTCAAACAACGCCAAAGATATTGGCAAATCAAAAACGCTTTTCCTATGGAAAGTAGGTCCTAGCTATTGGTAGAGCCAAACTTAAACCCTGTCTTATTACTCGAGTTTGGCTCGGATGGTCTTTTATTTGCCTGCTAAAGTTTGTTGAGGTGAAACACAACACATCAAAATTATACTTACAATTTCATTATGCTTTAAGGGCCACAAACTCCGAATTCCAATTATGGATTTTATCAGAAGGCCAAAAATAATTGTATATAGACACACCGTAATATCAATGAATATAGGTACAGAAAAATCAATATAGAGCCAAATCTGCGCATCTAATTAATTCGGCAAAAGAGCCACAAAATTACAAACTCCAAGATCAGCACACAACACACGATGGAGGCAGAGTCCAAGTCCCTTTTCATCAGGAAAGAGAGCATAAAATATCTCTCCCTACACTACTCTCATGAATGATAATTCTATGTGGCTCCCCTGTCTCAGCTTTCAAAGTTGTCAGCACGTGTAGACTTCCTAAGAAGTACTCACGTCAAAATGGGTCAAATAGCTTAAAGCTATAGAGCTAGTTTTTAAGGTGCTCTCTCTTCTCCAAAATCTAGAAGTCTGCCGTTTCTGTCCCTTCGCATAATACAAAAGAGGATAAATTTAGCCCCCTCCTGTGGGTAGCACGTGACAATTTTCTTTAATTTCTCCACAGTTTCCAAAGGTTCAGTGTTTTTCCGTAACTTCTTTAATGAAATCATCTTGCTTCTTATGACCTTGGAGTGTAGATAGGCCAGGCACAGAAGATATACTCCCCTTCTCTTCTCAGGCTTCTTCAAAGACATTCCAAGTATCTCCCTAGTTGGAAATAATGATGTTATTCTTTATACCTGCAATGGGAGGGAAGCACACTGTCTCTGCACATATAAAAATACATTTAATTATGTCTTCAGTAGCTGAGAGTAAAACTAACTCATAAACAACTTGCAGTTTTGGGCCTAGACTGCAGGCAACTTTAACACATAAAGATATATTTTCATGAATATACTAATTAAAAGGCACACTTATACATGTCAAAATTATGGTGTTTTCTAAACCATGCACATTCTTTTTAAAGTGCACATTACATTTCTTATTGATCGTGTAGAATAAATGCATTCATATAAACATAATCCAGTGTAACACTATGATTATATATGGGTGTGTCATTAACAGGAGTATAGTGCACCCTTACAAATTAGAGTGCTATTTGCGCTCTATCATTAGATATAGAAATATATATATATATATATATATATATATATATATATATATATATATATATATATATATATATATATATATATATATATATATATATTACCTACTGGCGGTCGCCAGTAGGTATATATAGTTAGGATTTTTTCTCTATGGGATTTTTGAAAATTCTATGTCTAATAACTTTGGCGTTTGTGGACGGAATTGGCTGAAATTTTCAGGAAAATGGAACATTTTGTTTCTGAGCAGCCACTGAAAATTTGGGGGGGTTCGTCAAGGGGGGGCCGAGAAAAAAGGGGGGTCCCAAAACGCGTTTTTGCCATGTTAATTTCCATAGGGCGGTTGGCCTCACTTTTAGCCCGAACGGCTGAATGGATTTGCACGAAACTTGGCAAAATTGTAGGGACTGTTAGCCCAATGTGCCTTTGCTAGGTCTCAATATATGTGCTCCAGTGGATTTTGAGAAATTAACGTTCAAAAAAAGATATATATCTGTAACAGCGCTCCGGGTAGCGCTCCGGTTCGCGTACTTGACGCGTAACGGAACTTCGCGAAGCGAAGCTGATTGGCTCTCCGGTGTCTGTCAACATTCTAAACAGTCCGGAGCGGCCGCCATCTTGTCTCTCGGTAGGATCGAGAGACAAGAGGAGGCCAAAACAAAGGGGGAAATGACCATAAGGGGGCATAGTAGATCCTCCCTGACCCCCTAGGTTTGATGTGGAGGCTTTAAAAGGGCCCCGCGGGGCAAAAAAAAAATTGTTTTTTTTCGTGGGGTGCGTCCGGTACACGTAACGGAAAGCGGACTGGGGAGCGTACTACAAGGAAACAAGAATGATTGACTTTTAACTTATTGTATGTTTATAGACTTTTTCTTTTTTTTTTTTCTGCTGAGTGACGTCTCGGCCTATCTCCACGGGATGCAGTCCCTACCATCTCGGCGTTTAAGCCCAGGGGGACCGGTAGTGTGGGAGAGATAACGTCTGTTAACGTTCGATTCGAAGGAAATCAGGAAGTGTTGAAAAACATTGTCTGCGCCATCTTGCCTTTTTTCAAATGCCACACTTTTGTCGTGCACGGCAGCCATTTTAGATGCCTTGACCAGACCCACTCTCTGCACGCTGTCGATCCTTAGCATGGCTCCCCACCCTCGCAAGCATCTCCCCCAGGCACTGGTCACCCCCGCTCTCTGTCTTATGCATGGGCAATAAACCTCCCCCCATCTGCGCTGCTCTTCCTTGAGAATCACACCCTGTGCCCGCCCAACACCTTCCTGTCGCCCTATTCACTACCGCACCCTCTGACACTCCTCTTCCTCTGTGTCCGATTGTCCAGGCCGGTCCCAGGCTATCACCTAGCCTTGCAGATGTAGTTTATGGCCCCAGCTGTAAAGAATCACCCCTCTTCAAAGGAGTTACAGTAGATCAAGGCCCCCACCCGATGAGATCCGTCACACCACACGCGTTCCTACTATCTGAAAACCATCCTGTATTGTGATTGGGGAGGGGACCGAGCCTGAAGCGGAAGATTCCAGGGATGCCTCTTTGTACATCAAAGTTTTTACAATTATGTGTCACATTAAAAATATATAGCACTCCAACAAAGTGGTAGGATTATAAAACTTTAATAACTTATAAATATATACAACGCAACAAAAACAGTAAATACATTTAAACATTTTTTTGAAAAAAGAAGCAACAATGGTCAGTAGCTGTGTTTTGTGCGAATAGTCCCAAGGCAGCACAACGTGCTGAGTTCTGGACGGCACCCAGGTGATGTTACCTGGGTGCCGCACTGGTTTTTGGTATCCTACAATGCAGCTCCGAAAAACGCCGTGGGGCGTCCCGGGGGGTGCGGGGGGAGGCCTCGTCAGTAGCGGTCTGTTGTGCGAATAGTCCCAAGGCAGCAGAACGCGCTGAGATGTGAATGGCACCCAGGTGATGTCCAGTAAGTTGCCGCACTGGTTTTGGTATCCTACAATGCTGCTCCGAATAACGGCGTGGGGCGCCCCGGTGGGGGGGGTGAGGCGGCGTGAACGGGCCTCCCCAGGTGGAGGCTCGTCTGCTGTAGTGGGGCGCCCCTTTACCGTTTCAGTTGCCATTCCGCCCGCTTTTGGTACACTGTGCCAAAATCCGCCATTCAGCTGAGTTGCGCCCACTCTTGCGGTGCAGCGATAGGCGGCTGCATCATGGACTCTCAAAATGGCGGCAGGCTCTTTCCTTTTTGGGCCTGGTCCACTGAAATGGCCCTGGGACACCTTGGAACTCGGACGCTTGTCTGCTAGGTCTTGGACCCCATTCTCGAAAGCGTCCCCTCAGCCTTGAAGATTCTACAAAAGTCTTGGGGGCCCCCGACTCCTGCAGGCTTCCGGTGGGGAGCGGCTGCCATGATTGCTCGCGGAATGACCACGACGGAGCCACGAGATGGTGGTGCTTTCATGCTGACGCCAGCTTCAGTCTGAAACATCCAGAAACAAGGTGGGGCTTTCATCGTTTGGGAAAAAAAAATGTTTTAATCCAATGAAAAGTGTTATTTTTAGGTCATATGATCAAGCCTTCCATCATTAGGAAACCAAAAGTAAAATGAACCAATGAAAAGTTTTATAAACAAGTCACATGACCTGTTATGCGGCATAGGGCTATAAAAAGCGTAGAAAATCCGTTGGCACGTGAGGCGGCGTCAGTAGCGGACCGATGTGCGAATAGGCCGAAGGCAGCACAACGCGCCAAGATCCGGATGGCACCGAGGTGGTGTCCAGCAAGTTGCCGCACTGGTGTGGCCATCCTACAATGCTGCGCCGAAAGTCGGCGTGGGGCGCCCCGTTGGCCTGTGAGTTCGCGTCAGTCAGTGGAGGCTGTTTGAGGATCTGACTGCATTGGAAAGCAATGTGATGCTGTGCGTCGCCCCCAAGATGGAGGTTCCTCGGCTGCAGTGGGGCGCCCCTTGGTGTTTCACTCGCTATGCAGCTGAGTTGCGTGCGCACTTGCGGCGAATAGGCCGAAGGCAGCACAACGCGCCGAGATCTGGATGGCACCGAGGTGGTGTCCAGCAAGTTGCCGCACTGGTGTGGCCATCCTACAATGCTGCGCCGAAAGTCGGCGTGGGGTGCCCCGTTGGCCTGTGAGGTGGCGTCAGTAGCGGACCGATGTGTGAATAGGCCGGAACCAGCACAAGGCGCCAAGATCCGGATGGCACCGAGGTGGTGTCATAGTTGAGAGTTCTGAGCAGCGCTTGTAACACTGTCTGAAGCTTATTTGCACCTGCTGCAGCTTCACTATTGCCCTGGTGTGGCCTAAGATCGCCCATGACATAGGCGGCCGCCTCCCGGGGTCCGGCAGAACTTTTTTCCTTTTCCTTTGTGCATCTTGTCCCACAATCCGTTTAACCTGAAGACACGACCAGGTCCCTGAATGTGTGCAGGGGGACGCTATTGATTGAATCAAAATGGCGGCTTCACACAAAGCTGACTCAAGCGTTGCTGCTGATGCTATACAGACAAAAAATGGTTTTCAGTTTGTACATTCTTCAGGATTTTTCCATCCAAGGCTGGTTGAGAGTTTGTAGAACAATGGCTTCAGATTTTCAACATACTACTCTTCAACATTCTTCCTAAATGTAACAATGTGAGACTCACTAGGAGAACGGTGTAGTGAGGGCCACAAACGGCTGTTTATCTTTCCTTTCAAAATGCTGCCAACAATATTTTCGGAATGGAAGACACCACAAGGCGCTGAGATTCGGTTGGCACCGAGGTGGTGTCCAGCAAGTTGCCGCACTGGTGTGGCCATCGTACAATGCTGCGCCGAAAGTCGGCGTGGGGTGCCCGAAGGGGGGGGGGGGGGAAGGCGGCGCAAACGAGCCTCTCCCGCTTCTCCATGTGGAGGCACTTCATCTGCAGTGGGGCGCCGAGATCCGGATGGCACCGAGGTGGTGTCTAGCAAGTTGCCGCACTGGTGTGGCCATCCTACAATGCTGCGCCGAAAGACGGGGTGGGGTGCCCGAAGGGGGTGGGGGGGGGAGGCGGCGCAAACGAGCCTCTCCCGCCTCTCCAGGTTGAGGCACTTCATCTGCAGTGGAGCGCCGTCTAGCTGAGTTTCGCCCGCTCTTGCTGCTACAGCGACAGGCGGCTGCAACAGGACTCTCAAAAGGGCGGCCTGTTCTTTGGATTTGGGCCTGGTCCACTAAAATGGCCCTGGGACACCTTAGAACTCGGACGCTCGAATTTTTTTCCCTTTCCTCTACATGCAAAAAAGGTAAATGCCCGGTACGTTACCTGCCTCATCTGCCACGATGTACTCTCCAGAGGAACCGAAAAAAAATATAGTTATGGTAATTATACCATGCATTGTCATATGGAGAGGTGGCACCGATTAATTATAGTGCTGCACAAAAGAGAGATTTGGAGGACAACCCCCTACCTGCCAGTACATTCACCAAAGAAGTGGCACTGACAGCATCAGAGGCAAGGGAAACGGTCCCAAATATTCAGAAGAACTTTGGAAAGATTAAAATGACATGTTTAGATTGTGGCAAATTAATTTCATGTGGACAGATGAGTGTTACTCTAATAAATACAGCATATGAACATCATCATAGTCGATGGTTGGTGGAGACATTTTGACTATATCCTGGACCTGCCCGTCCTCGCCCAAAATGGCGCCGTAATAAATGGGACTCGTAACTCCTTGTTGTGTACTGGTTGCACAACCTTGATATCACGAGATACGTATGCAGTTTTGAAGCACATGGCAGGCGGGGACGAGAATTGATTGAATATTTCGACATCCCTATTGATATTAAGTTCTGATGTGTTATTGATTACTGTACTATTGAAAGTTCGAATTAACGTCACCCATGGTACTTGCCCGCAAATGTATATCTAGATAATTTTATTGTAACTGGCCCTGTCGTATTTTAATTATAAAATGTACGTCCACCGATTCCGCAACTGTTAGACACCTTAGTTCTTGCAACCTAATGGCCCGCCCGTTACGTTCCTCTACAGTGTAAATGTCTCCTCATCATATACGATTACAGTTTGCTCCGTGGCCGGCCCACGTGGTTATAGGCCCGTATTTGTATACTGACATTTTCACAATAAAGGTTTTTAAAAGAAAACATGGTAGTAGTATTTACATTGGTAAAGTTTTTAATAATAGTCACTGTTTTCGAATCAGTAAAAGGCAAGTGAAATAAAGCAGTCCAATTACATGAAGGGTAAAAGGTATAATACGCAGGAACGCAGTAAAGATAAATGGTCAAGGGCTGTTGTGTTTTCTACTCCTGCAACATAAAGTGATCGATAAGAATCTGATATTCAGGCGTATCGGCGACTAAGACAGCAGGCCGAGCCTCTTTTGCTCAACGGCTCCGTCATGGGACGAAGAAACGCCCTTTTTCTCGAAAAAGGAATATATTTTACTTGCAGGACAGTTGTAAATTTTCCGGGAAAGTACATTAGCTTGGAACATTATAACATATATGTTTAAGAAAAAATAATGGTCGAAAGTAATAAAAAGTGTAATTTTTAGGTCATATGACCAAGCCTTTCATCATTAGAATAAGAAAAGTAAAATGAACCAATGAAAAGTTTTATTAACAAGTCACATGACCTGTTATGCTTACGTTACGCGCTGCGCGCCGCGCCCCGGATCGCTTCCGGGAAGCTGCGCTTCGCGCACCGGAGCACTTCCGGATGCGCTAACGCGGCGCGTCATATGACGCATTACGCGACAACGCAGGTCCAGAATATAGTTAAAATGTCTCCACCAACCAGCGGTCGGAACACAACCCCTTTCAGCAGGCTAAATAGTTCTGTTAAATGACAACAGAAGGGACAGGCAACAAGAACCATCAGTCAAAGAGGGGAGGGCAAGTTCTTCTCTACCGGGTCACGTTGGGGCGCTACCGGAACTGATCGAATTGGTAGTCTACAGTGTTTCTGGATGTTTCAGACTGAAGCTGGCGTCAGCATGAGAGCACCACCATCTCGTAGGTCCGTCGTGGCCATTCCACGAGCAATCATGGCAGCCGCTCCCCACCAGAAGCCTGCGGGAGTCGGGGCCCCCAAGACTTTTGTAGAATCTTCAAGGCTGAGGGGACGCTTTCGAGAATGGAGCCCAAGCCCTAGCAGACAAGCGTCCGAGTTCCAAGGTGTCGCAGGGCCATTTTAGTGGACCACGCCCAAATCTGAAGAGCCGGCCGCCATTTTGAGAGTCCTGTGGCAGCCGCCTATCGCTGCACCGCAAGAGCGGGAGCAACTCAACTACATGGTGAGCGAGACGCTGTAGTCGCAAGAGCGGGCGGTAAACAGCTGAATAGCGGAAGAGGCACAGTGTAGCAAAAGCGGGCGGAATGGCAAGTGAAACGGTAAAGGGGCGCCCCACTGCAGCGTGTCTTTAGGTCAAATGGATTGTGGGACAAGGTCAAGAATGGAAGAGTCACCAAAAGGCAAAAAGTTCCGCTTGACCCCGGGAGCCGGCCACCTATGTCGGGGGCGATCTCAGGCCACACCAGGGCAACACGACTTGGGGAGGGGGCCGGAGCCAAGCGCCCCCTCCGAGTCCGCGCCATCACACCGTCCCTCGGGGGCCTCCGTCAAGCGGTTCAGGGAGGCACCGCATCACATTGTTTTCAAATGCAGTCACGTCCTCAAACAGCCCCCACTTACATTGAGAATAGTGAAGCTGTAGCAGGTGCAAATAAGCTTCAGACAGTCTAACAAGCACTCCTCAAAACTTTGAACTATCAGAGTGCATGAGTTTCATGCTCGATCGATTGAGCTAGCCGGATCGGGCAACAAAAAGTATAAAATAGTTATGTAAATAGTTATTTAATAAAATGTTTTACCCTGTTACTTTGCTGGTGTGTTGTATATATTTGTAATATTTGCATAGAGTTTATCGTTATTTTGGGCGGGGTGGGTGGCGGAGCCGAGCTGTCTTGCAGCCATCATGGTGTGGAGCTCAGTTCATCTCACTAGTTTCGTATTTCTCATGAGGGGTTGTTCCTAATGTTTCTATTTTAGCGAGGTCAAAAAGAGATCCCATTAGTGGCCTACTAATTTTGCTCGATTCCTTTTGTTTTTTTACACGATTTTTCACTATCTGCAAAGACTAAACAGAGTATTGCGACTCTGTGCTTGTTTGTAAATAGAGAATGAACCAAAGAGAACCAATTCTAAAACAGTAAATGCTTGGATAACAATCAATCAAATGGAGAGAGAAGCAGGCACGACGGATTACAACGGGGGCAAAGGCCTGCGTTAACTACCCTTCACTATCTGCAAAGAGAGAGTACTCCTAATAGAAATGAGGGGGGGGGGCAGCATTCAAAGCAGATCAGTGTGCATAAACACGAAAATGTTTTTACTTACCACGTACTTGACATTCGACAGCTTATATTTGCTATTAAAAAACCATTGAAATTCACTGAAAAAAACATAGGTTAGAGACCATATATAGTTAGGAATTAGCATTTACAAAACCTTGAAAATTCACTGAAAAAACCATAGGTTATAGACCATATATAGTTAGGGATTAGCATTTACAAAACCTTATTTTACTCGCACAAAACCATTGAAATTCGCATATATAGTTAGTTGCGCTAACTATATATTGCGCACCCGCAATCCACTGCTGATGATGTCACATATTACATCATTCATGACATGGTCAGTGACATCACTGATGACATCACTGATGACATCTCAAATGACATCACTGATGACATCTCATTTGACATCATTCTTGTGCTAATACGATGAACCTCTTCAGACTCTAATATAACCTTAGATACACTCAGTGTATACAGACACTCACACACTGTCACTCATCCATGGAGTTACTCACACACCTAGTCAGTCATGCAAAGAAACAATCTCACCTCCATTTCCTCAACTATACAGTTATACACACCTTACTTATTCAAACATATACTAACACATATTTACTCTCTTATACAATCCCTGATACAAGTTCACAATGATCCATACAGCCACTCACACATTCAGTGGCTCTCATGCACAGTTATTTATATATGCCAACTCTCACATGTACTGTGTTTTACATATGTACTTACTATGACATGTAGCATTGAGATATCCATTCACTCATCAATACACTCATGCACACAGTCAACCGCCCATGTAGCTGTTTCCACATGCACTCTTGAACTCATACACCTAGTGAATCAACTGCTCACACATCTATGCACAGAGTCACACACCTCCCAGCCACCCCCACACAAACTCAATCTCCCATACAAATACTTGGGCAACCAATCAATAACACATATAGCCTCTCGTATAGCTAATGATCAACACATGCAGCAGTTTACATCACAACAGACATACTGATGCACACATTCAGACAGTTTAGTCACTAACCCATGCATTTAGTACGACACATTTATTCACTCACTCATACAGTCAGTCACGCACCTACTAAATCCTTCATCCAGACACTTATACATCCACTCATTCTTCAATATATCAAACATATTTAAACTTTACAGAAACACACAGTCACTGGATGATGTCATCAGTGATGTCATCAGTGATGTCATCAGTGATGTCATCAGTGATGTCATTTGAGATGTCATCAGTGATGTCATCAGTGATGTCACTGACCATGTCATGAATGATGTAATATGTGACATCATCAGCAGTGGATTGTGGGTGCGCGATATATAGTTAGCGCAACTAACTATATATGCGAATTTCAATGGTTTTGTGCGAGTAAAATAAGGTTTTGTAAATGCTAATCCCTAACTATATATGGTCTATAACCTATGGTTTTTTCAGTGAAAATATATATATATATATATATATTACCTACTGGCGGTCGCCAGTAGGTATATATAGTTAGGATTTTTTCTCTATGGGTTTTTTGAAAATTCTATGTCTAATAACTTTGGCGTTTGTGGACGGAATCGGCTGAAATTTTCAGGAAAATGGCACATTTTGTTTCTGAGCAGCCCTTGAAAATTTGGGGGGGGTTCGTCCAGTGGGGGCCGAGAAAAAAGGGGGGTCCCAAAACGTGTTTTTAACATTGAGTTTTCCATAGGGCGGTTGGCCTCACTTTTAGCCCGAACGGCTGAATGGATTTGCACGAAACTTGGCAAAATTGTAGGGACTGGTAGCCCGATGTGCCTTTTGTAGGTCTCAATATATGTGCTCCAGTGGATTTTGAGAAATTAACGTTTAAAAAAAGATATATATCTGTAACAGCGGACCGGTTAGCGCTCTGGTTCGCGGACTTTTCGCGCAACGGAGCTTTGTGAAGCGAAGCTGATTGGTTCTCCGGCGTCTGTCAACATTCCAAACAGTCCGTAGCGGCCGCCATCTTGTCTCTCGGTAGGATCGAGAGACAAGAGGAGGTCAAAACAAAGGGGGAAATAACTATAAGGGGGCATAGTAGATCCTCGCTGACCCCCTAGGTTTGATGTGGAGGTTTTAAAAGGGCCCCGCGGGGCAAAAAAAAATAATAAAAATAATAATTGAACGGCTGAATGGATTTGCACGAAACTTGGCAAAATATTAGGGACTGGTAGCCCGATGTGCCTTTGCTAGGTCTCAATATATGTGCTCCAGTGGATTTTGAGAAATTAACGTTCAAAAAAAGATATATATCTGTAACAGCGCTCCGCTTCGCGTAACGGAGGTTTGCGAAGCTGATTGGTCATTCTGTCACTGGGCTATAGTTGGGCTACATCTGGCTGATATTTGGGCTACATTTGTTTTTTTGTGTGTCTGGCGGCCATCTTTGGGCTACATTGGGCTACATTGGGCTTCATTGGGCTACATTCGGCTAATTAGCAAATAGCTCATCGCAAACTAGGAATGGTAAAGAATCGCTATTTATTCCTTAAAGTTCGCTATTTAGGAAATGCAAATAACTTTGATGATACATATGGCGGTTCATCTCTAACAAGATAAGAAGCATAGGGATAGATTTATGATGACTGGCGCATCACCAGGGATGTGTTAGTCATTCTGTGCCGCTGTTCCGTCACCTATGGTGTGCTGCATTTACAATGCGGCGCATCACGGGGCAAAAACAGCACAGATGCGTGATGTATCTGTGCCGTAAAGGTGGCGCATTGCTGGAGTTGTATCGCAAGTGTGATGAAGGTCCAGCAAGGGTCGGGGGTGCCCCTGTCGCAGGGTTTCTGTTCTCACACAGAACTGTGGACAGAGGATTGGAACCTCGGCGAATTAGGGTGTCCCAAAACTCACGTTAGTAATCAAAAACTATTTAGCAAGCTAGGTACAGTGTCACATTGGATATAACAAACTCTCAATGTTTAGACAATCCAGAATATGAACTTATAGTACCTCAGGATACGTGGAACTCATGAACAGTCGGTCGTTATATATTTCTTAGAAACCAGAACATGGAGTTAAGAAGAACACATGTGTATTTGAAATGTTTATTTACTAATGCCGTCTTCTCAGGCGTAGTACCTTAGATAATAAAAGTACACATATTATCAGTAGCAAAATTACCAGCATAGTTACTAGTACATAAAAAGTGAATGGTGATAGTATGTTAACATGCTGTAAATGAATAAGAGTTGGCAACACTTATAAGCAGCCGCGGGCCGTGGAGGGAGTTACGGTGAGGCAGGGAGGCGGGGAGGGGGAGAAGCAGGGTGGAGAATACAAGTACACATATTATCAGTAGCAAAATTACCAGCATAGTTACTAGTACATAAAAAGCGAATGGTGACAGTATGTTAACATGCTGTAAATGAATAAGAGTTAGCAACACTTATAAGCAGCCGCGGGCCGTGGAGGGAGTTACGGTGGGGCAGGGAGGCGGGGAGGGGGAGGGGCAAGGTAGAGAGGGCTCCACCCTGCTTCTCCCCCTCCCCGCCTCCCTGCCTCACCGTAACTCCCTCCACGGCCCGCGGCTGCTTATATCTCACCCTCCCTAATACACATATTATATTATTTGCTAAGAAGGTCTCTTTGTGTTGGTTTAGGGCGTGTCCATACTTTAGTGTCTTAGATTTGAAGGAATCACATCAGCATACACCAGCTCTCTCTTCATGTGAACCGCATCAACTGTTGTGTATGTGTGTTCGGCAAAGCAATATAAAACCCGCCTCATGCCCAGAATTGGCAGAAGTTGCACTTATGTTATGAGTATGAAGTCGTGGAGATCAGACCTCATAACAATTCTGTATCGTGTTGTTCTTGAAACTTTAGCACTCGCTGTACAGATATAGTTTAACAAGTAAAGCAGATAGTAGACCAATAACATATTATTCTCATGTAAACCACGATGAACTACTAGGTGGAAAGCTAAAGCAACAACTAAATGTCGTGTGCAGAAGTTGCAAAAAAGGAAAAATGGCGTTTAAACCGGTAATGAGCCCATGCTAACTTAACACGGTGTAAAGATATCCAGGACCTAGATGACACCTCCTCATGATCCGGAAACGAACTGAATAAGATAATAGAAGTGCCATCTCATGAGAGCAGATTGCAAGTTTATATGTGGACGGTCCGCAAGGTAAAGCATTAAAAACTAGGAAAATTCAATGCTAAAGAAAAATAAAACAGCCAAGTACTTTATCGAGTCTTAAGCCAATAGGCAAGGTAAATAATAAAAACTTGACAATTAAGTCAATGAATTGTCAATGAAATGCTAGTACTCAGCATATGAAACATGAAAAAGGTCTATGACATAACTGTGTATGCAAAATAAGCTGCAACAGCCTCCAACAGGAAGTCACCGTCTTCATCCGAAAACAGTTCAGCCATCCAATTTAAAAGCGGAAAAGAACATACGTGCTCTCCCAGCACCGGATCCTCTATCACCATCAGAGGACAGCTCGGTGGGTTTTCAAGAAAGCTGTGTTCCAAGAAAGACTGTGCTGCCGCCAGTAAATTCCAGGGACCAAGTAGTCCATGCATCAATGCCACAGCCATAATCCTTTCGCCAGGACAAATCAACTCGTGAGTAATGATAGGAGTCATCAGCTGATTAAAGTCGACGTCAGGAGAAACCGGTCCGCAGAGACACAAATCAATGGCCCAATCGAAATCACAGGTCAGGCAGTGAAATACAGGCTGGACACAGGTGAAGTAGGAGAACCGAAAAGATAATCCATATGCCGTGCTTAATATCGCCAACGGCATTGTGCCATAATATTCTAGCATGCGATTGCGGAACAGTGTCAGCAGCTGCAGGGTCGGAGGTTGCATAGGAGGGACATCCATATTTAAAAATGTAAAAAAGCACAAGAGCGTCCGCTGGTAATGCAAGTAAAAATGCAATCCACGAACCAGAGTGGAGAAAATGGAATGAAAGGGAGCAGGGATGACTCCAAAGATTTTCTCAAATGAAGTCACGAGACCACTGGTAACAACTTTAAAAAAGTGTGCCAGGGATTTTGTGGAGGATGCGTTAAAGATAGTCGGAAACATGTTGCTGAAATTGAAAGGCAAACCTGTGTACGGGTGTTCGCTATGTGAAGTACGAAAGTTTCACGGGCCGAACTCAAGGCCACCTCTCTCTGAGACAAAAGAGCTCTTATTCTTGTCATGCCGTTGAAACGTGTCCCAAGGTTGGTATTTGTGGCCAGATTGAAAACTCCCTATGTTCATGTGTGGGAGGAAATAGAACATTTCTGCAGCAAATAACCCGTTCACTTACTGTTACGATAAAAGGAATACTTTTAATTAACTCAGAACAATCTTCATTATTGAGCATCAAATAACTACCATTTTCCAACAACTTGAACGTGGGGATGATAGCAGGAACTGGCGTGCCTTGCAACACGCAAGCCATATTTGGTCGGTGTTTGTTGCATGAATCGTGTAACTGTATGTGCCTACACATTAGTGAATGATCTGGCGTCTCAGTGCATTCCTCTCCATTCAGATAAACTTCTTGATCATCTTTGAAACATCTGTATGTGTATGGAAGCGACCAGACCTCATGAACAAAAGCACTACCTAAAGGTTCATAAAGACCTATTGGTATATATTTCATACAATTTGAAAACTTATATAAAGCAAAAGGCAGCGTTATTAAACCGTGGATAAGGCATGTTGCCAAAAAACCCGCAATCCTCTGCTGATGATGTCACTGAGCATGTCATGAATGATGTAATATGTGACATCATCAGTAGTGGATTATGGGTAATAGTATCTCTAGTTTACTCCCCTATAGCTGTCTTTCTTTTAACATAAGTGTGTGTTTCCTTCCCTTATACTTACTGTTTTTGGTTCGCTTCCAGTTCGCGTACCAGCGAGCGAACTAGGAAGCGAACTAAGAGAAATAGAGGTTGGCACAGTTCCAAATATTGTACCAATTTTTTAATAACGGGGAGGTAGTTCTGAAAAGAACTTTTTTTTTTATTTTTCTGAACATTTTTTTAATGTTTTTGAATTTTTCGGAACAGTTTTATATTTTTTTGGGTTTTTCTTGGAGGGGGCAATGAAAACGATTCATTGTAAAGGGCTCAACAGGAGCAACAAAACAAAAAAAAGAAGTATTTATTATTTTGGGCGTTTCGGACAAACTTGCATATGATAGTCAATAGCTTTGTTGATCAGAGTGATGCTTCTTTCTCCGTAGGAAATGAATCCATCGCAAAATACGCAGGTGTGTTTTACTTCACCAAATCTCATTTGTATATTTGGCACCATCTCCCTGCCCTCTGGTCCCGTTACTTCCGGTACAACAGATCTTCTGGCCATAATAGGGAGATTATCTAGGTCGTTCCGAAACTGTGCAGCACTGTAGTTGTTAGGATGCCACCTAGTCATATGGCGATGCATTGTGTAGTTTCCGAAACTGTATTTTTTGTCGGTCCCTCTGGACAGTCTATCTTGACATATAAGGCAAGTTACGTATCTTGCATTTACTTTTTTCTGACCTTTGGGAATTTTAAAAAATTGCCAAATGAAGTTTTCTTTCCGGTGAGACGTCTTGGGCTGCTCAGGCAAAAACTGCCTCTCTTCGTGCTCGTCCTCCTGTTCCTCTTCTTCTTCTTCTTGTTGAATTACAACTTGAGCAGGTGGTCCACTCTTCCTTGGATGTGGTGGAGGTGGTGGGGAAGCACCAGCTGAAGCTACTAAAGAAGCCATTGCTCAGTGATCACAAAGGGTCTTTCTCTCACAATGATGAAAGTCAGAGTGAGGAAAGAAGGAGGGATTTTCATCATTTGGGAAAAACAAGAGTTCTCAACCAATCAAAAGTGTTCATTTTAGATTATATGACCTAGTCTTACATCATTAGGAAACCAAAAGTGAAATGAACCAATGAAAAGTGTTATTACCAAGTCACATGACTTGCTGTGTTTACGTTAAGCGCTTTGCAGGGCCTCCCGGTTTGCTTCCAGAAACCTGCGCTTTGGCACTCGCTTCGCGTACCAGTTCGCTAACGTAGCACGTCATATGACGTATCACGCGACAACGTGGAACGTCATGCGGACGGGAGGCGTCACGATGTTGTTTTCTAACGCGGCACTTGCGGTAAAGAAACGTTTACCGGCTCGCGGTCTATTTCGCGGCATCAAGGTCAGCTAACGGGAAGCTTCCCGATTCGCGAAGCGGGAACGAAGAAAAAAAAATATTTTTAAAAAAAATTATTCATAAACATATAAAATATATTTTTGGATTTAAAGAAGAATACATTTTACAGCTACAGATATTAGCTGTTAAAAAACCAATGAAATTCACTGAAAAAACCATAGGTTATAGACCATATATAGTTAGGAATTAGCATTTACAAAACCTTGAAAATTCACTGAAAAAACCATAGGTTATAGACCATATATAGTCAGGAATTAGCATTTACAAAACCTTATTTTACTCACACAAAACCATTGAAATTCCATATATAGTTAGTTGCACTAACTATATATCGCGCATCCGCAATCCACTGCTGATGATGTCACATATTACATCATTCATGACATGGTCAGTGACATCACTGATGACATCACTGATGACAACATCCAGTGATTATGTGTTTCTGTAAAGTTTAAATATGTTTTACATATTGAAGAATGAGTGGATGTATAAGTGTCTGAATGAAGGTTTTAGTAGGTGCGTGATTGACTGTATGAGTGAGTGATTAAATGCATCTTACTGAATGCACGGGTTAGTGACTAAACTGTCTGAAAGTATGCATCAGTATGTCTGTTGTTGTGCAAGCTGCTGCATGTGTTGATCAGTAGCTATATAAGTAGCTATATGGGTTATTGATTGGTTGCACAAGTATTTGTATGGGAGACTGAGTGTGTGTATGGCTGGCTGGGAGGTGTGTGACTCTGTGCAGATCAATGTGTACTTGTATCAGTGATTCTATAAGAGAGTAAGTATGTGTTAGTATATGTTTCAAAAATGTAAGGTGTTCTGTGTTTAACTGTATAGATGAGAAAATGGAAGTGTGATTGATTCTTTTCAGGACTGACTAGGTGTGTGAGTAACTCCATGGATGAGTGGCAGAGTGTGAGTGTCTGTATAGGTGTATGAGTGCATATGATAGTGTTGTAAAGATGAGTGATTGTATGTATGAATGATTGTATGAGTGAATGTGTGTGTAGACATAGGAATCAGTGAGTGCGTATGTAGTAACTAGTATTGGTGTGTCAATGGTTTCAAAAATTATACTCTCTATTTAACACTGGGTGTAACGGAGGTTATATTAGAGTGTGAGGAGATGCATTGTATTATCACATGAATGATATCATCAGTGATGTGATCATTGATGTCAAGTGAGATGTCATCAGTGATGTCATTTGAGATGTCATCAGTGATGTCATCAGTGATGTCACTGACCATGTCATGAATGATGTAATATGTGACATCATCAGCAGTGGATTGCGGATGCGCGATATATAGTTAGTGCAACTAACTATATATGGAATTTCAATGGTTTTGTGTGAGTAAAATAAGGTTTTGTAAATGCTAATTCCTGACTATATATGGTCTATAACCTATGGTTTTTTCAGTGAATTTTCAAGGTTTTGTAAATGCTAATTCCTAACTATATATGGTCTATAACCTATGGTTTTTTCAGTGAATATATATATATATATATATATATATATATATATATATATCCAACCAAAAATCCCAATTGCCATACCTAGGACACCTTGGTTGAATCCTAGTTGAAATGCAGGCTGTAACTAAAAATTGTGATGTATTTGTTTTTGGAACCATTATTTCTTTTAATCAACCTTACGCTTATTGCATGATTTCTAACCTCAGTGATGTACACTCCCGTGCTATGTCAGAGTAAAACGTCATAACATGAGTTCCTAGGATTTCATTGGGGAAAGGCCACTTTCTAGTGTTGTTTTTATGGTAAAGCGGCATGCGGACACCCACACTACCCTTGGCATCATGGTGATTTGACATTCGTGGTGAAAGGTATCCCTTCACCCTTTACAGAACACTATTTTCATTTTCTCTGACTTAAAATTCATATAAAAGAAAGAACAAATGTATACATGATTCCCTTTCTCTTGAAGTCAATAGGAATAGAAAATATACTGCTCTTGCTCAGCCACGGCCCGTGTAGGGCATGCCACCGGGCAGTGAAGTGGGGCGGGGCAGGGTGGGGGGTTGTAAAATGCAGGAAACGGACGATTCCAGGTAAGTAACGAAAAAAAGAAATAAAACGAATTTTGCTGCGCATGCTGCTTCGCATTTGGCGATGCAGCACGTGCAACAAATTTTGGGGCATATTATCAAGGACAGGCGATACATTATCGCCGCTTTTATCAGCAGGAAACTGCAGCGGCGATAATGGCCTTGATAATATGCTCTATAAATTCCAATTGAAGCCCATGTTAGATGTGAACACATCTAACATGGACTTCGATTGGAATTCATAGAGAATATTATCAAGGCCATTATCGCCGCTTTATCGGCAGTTTCCTGCCGATAAAAGCAGCGATAATGTATCGCCTGTCCTTGATAATATGCCCCTTCGTTCTTTTTTTTTCGTTACTTAACTGAAATCATCTGTTTCCCCCATTTTACAGCACCCCACCCTGCCCCTCCGGCGCCCCACATCACCGCCCGGTGGCACGCCCTACACGGGCCATGGCTGAGTCTTGCCTGTTTACCATAACATCATTATTCAACTATATTAATTGAATGGGAAAGTGAGACCTTTAATTGCCGTGAAAGAAGGATGCTTATCGAATTCCAGACATAAAAGACTAAAATGGAAGCTTTGTGAAGTATCTGCTAATTTGATTATTCAATAAAAAGAACTATGTTAATGGCTTTTGGAAACGTCACAGATGACTTCCTTGTCAGACCTCTTAAACTCTAAATCTATTCCTTCAATACTATTTTTCACAATTGCAAAAATGCCAATAACTTCAAGGGGTGGCTGTATGCAGATAAGCACTTTTTTATTTTTTATTACAACACTGCTGTCAGCGTTTCAAGCATATGTTTACTATAATAAGACTTATTATCAGAAGTGTTCCTGCTCCTAAACATTTTATTAGCAAGTGATGAGAGATGTTTTAATAGCGCCGCTTGAGATGTTTGGCCAGACAAAGGGACTGTGATTGCAGTTTCAGTTATGGCCTTATAGGAAAGTTGCAGCAATCAAGATGATGTAAAGCATTCAGATTTTTACATCTGTCTCTTTCATTTTCCCTCTGTCATCACATAAAATTTTGCTTACCAGGACGAAACAGGAGTGAGGAAAACAACCCTATTTCTAAGAGACTTTAATTCTTTTTTAAAGTTAGGAATAAAGTGGATAACTTATAAAATTAAAACGCAGTCTAATGGAAAGTACTACAGTATTCTATGAAGCTTAACTAAACACTTTACTTAACTCCAGATGATGGAGCTGTCCTTGGATTCTCAATAGAACACGGATCTTCGTCATTTGAGGCATCATGTTCAGGGATTGCATTTAATAAGATGTTATATAGTGCCCAATGATTCCAAATATAGAGTTGTAAGCGGTACAGTAAACTCATTAAAACATATATACATGTATGGCATAACCAATAGGATAAGAGAATTAGGACTAGTTGGGACCCTATTTCAAACAGATGTGTGCATTTTGCAAAATACATATGTATATATCTTATGTTCTAAATCACGAGGATGTGCCCATTTTGCAACATTGGGCGTCACAATGAAGCTAGCCTGTCAGGTGATAAGCTGTGAGAAGCTGGTCTAATAAATGATGTCCACTAATGTAAGTGGGCACATTGTACCAGTCCAGACAACCCTTAAGGTGATTTAAAAATTCTTAGACAACCTTAGAAAGCTCTCTATGTGGTAGCTGTGGAGAGCACCCTTCAGGCTTAGTCCAGAAGGAGTGTAAAGCAGCTTGTTTTACCAGAATGCAATCTTATAGTTTAGATTAAATGAAAAAGATCCACACCAAGTATTTATAAATATATGTATTTATTATATAATACTCTCTAGTACGTTCCAATATCTCCAACATGGAAATAAACACAATGCACACAATACTTCAGCAGAGAAATACAATAAATAGCACATTGTAAACAGTGGGCCCCAGGGAGGGACCAAACCATATACTAAGAAAGTGGAATGAGAATCACGACTTGGATCAAGACTGGGTCGAGAGGGCATAGTAGTGCTGGGACCCCAAGGAACCACCCAAGGTGAGTAGATTGGGACCCAACGGAGAGCGTGTGAAGTATGGGAACACTACCGCATGCCCTGTACAACTCTATGTGCATGCTGGGGTTGTACTTTTAAAGATTAAGGACCCTTCCCAGTGGACCTTCAAGAAACCATATGTAAGACGGAAGGTTGGAGAGGCACCCCACCCATGGATACCAGTTCCATTTTGCACGGTCTCTCATGGTCAGCATAATGCATGCTTCAGCACATGAGTGAGCTCTTGAGTACCTATGCCCTGGTTCCCTTAGTACAATATACTCGGGACTGATAACGGTACCCCTGTATCCAATCTGGAATGTACCTAACTACTCAACACAACCATTCAGGGAGAAAGCAGATAGACGGGGCTCCTTATTAGCAGGATCCCAGTCAGACTAGTCATAAACAGCATTACATCAAGCAAAAAGTGGGGGTAACCATACAAGCAGATCCTACTTTCCTACACAACCTCCTCCCCTTAAATGTAAGGAGATTAGACTAACCTTGTCCAGTCAAGTCTTCATTTTCTAAGTGGAAATATCTGGAGAGTCCATCTGCATTGGCATGGTCACTCCCAGGTCTATGTACCACTGTATAATACATCCCCTGTAGGGAACTGGACCACCTCAAAAGTTTTGGGTTTCCACCCTTCATCTGTTTAAGCCATAAGAGGGACTTATGTTCTATCTGAACAATGAAGTGAGCGCCAAACAGGTATGGCCTCAACTTCTTCAGGGCCAAGACCACAACAAAGGCCTCCCTCTCTATAGCTGACCAATGTTTGTCTCTGGGGGTCAAACTTCTGCTGATAAAAGCTACTGGTTGATCCTGGCCCTCTGCATTAATTTGTGACAACACAGCCCCTACCCCCAACTCAGATGCATCTGTTTGGACAATAAATGTTATGTTATGTTATGTTAAGAGTCTTGTAAAGCGCACGTACACCAAATGGTTTCATCGCGCTGGGGTCCAAGGGGAACTACTGCTTCTTGAGGGGCTCAACCATATGCCTGATGAACAGTCTTCAGGATTTTCCTGAACTGAGCATAAGAGGTAGGTGATCTGATGTCCAGATGGATAGAATTCCAGAATCTGGAGGCCAGGACCGAAAATCTTAGGCCCCTGAATTTCTTGCATTTGAAGAATGGAATGACAAGAAGATTCTTGTGGGAGGATCTAAGCTCCCAGGAGGGGGTGTAACGCTGCACCCGAGAGGAAGCAAACTCAAAACTGTTGCCAAGCAAAGCTTTAAAAATGATGCACCCCAGATTAAAAGTGCTGTGTTTGGCTACCAGTAGCCAGTGTAATTCTTCCATTAACAGGGTAACGTGATGCCATATGGGCTGTTGGTAGATAAGTCTGGCCGCCGGATTTTGCACCAGTTGCAATTGTTTTAATTGATATGCCGGGATGCTGACATAGAGTGAGTTGGCATAACCAATATGGGAGATGACATGGGCCAATACCACTTGGGTCAGAGCTTCAGTAGTAAGGATTCTGCTGATCTTCCTAATCCTTCGAAGCTGGAAGAAGCATGAGGAGACCACTGTCCTGATTTGGGCTTTCATAGAGAGATCACTATCAATAGTGATGCCCAGACAGAAGTTGGAGTTCCAGGGTTTAAATGATCCGCCGATCAGAATCAGCTTTGTTTTGTCCGGGTTCAATTTCAAATGGTTGCTGTTCATCCAGCTGCTTATGAATCGCAAAGTGGACTGGAAATTGAGGACAGAGGAGGTCGACTCATCAATATCAACTATTAATTGAAGATCGTCAGCATAGTTGAAGGTGCAGACCTTCCTTTCTTGGAGGGAGCGAATGAGGGGCTGTATGTACAGATTGAAGAGGAGCGGTGAGAGGGAAGAGCCTCAGAGGTCAACTTAACCTTGGGGGAGGAAAGGTGGGCAGGACGTAAAGGCTTGGGAGCGGTCATCCTGAAAGGACGATAGCCACTTAAGGGTGGCCCTGGATTCCGGCGCTACTGACACAGTCGATCAAAAGATCATGGTCGACCGTGTCGAATGCTGCAGATAGATCAAGGAGTACCATGGCCTGAGTCATGCCCCTGTTAGCTCCCTTTCTGAGTTTATCTAGGACCATAAGAATGACGGCCTCAGTGGACTGGGCTGGACGAAAGCCCGCCTAGTGGGGATCAAGTTGGTGAGTGTGTTCAATAAAGGGGCTGAGACAATTGGCTACACGTGTTTCCAGAACCTTGGCTAAAAAGGGGAGGAGGGAGATTGTGCAATAGTCAGAGCTAAAGGGTCTGCCCCTGTTTTCTTTAAAATAGGGACGATTTCTGCTTCTTTAAAAGCATTGAGGGCAATGCCCTGCTTAAGGGTTTTACTCAGAAGCACCAGAAGAGGATCCGAACTTTTGAGGAAGACTTCCTTTAATATGTGTGGAGGGCAAGAGACAGTAGGGGAGCTGGGTCCCACCTTCCTTAGAAGGCTAGAGAAGGCTACCCCAGTGATGGGAGGGATCTGTTCCAGTAAGTGGGGGTTCCTAAACGTAGATAGTTGAACAATGGGGAAGGGATTAACAGGTATGCTGGTCTTTATGGTAGCAATTTTCTCAATAAAGTAGGTGCTGAGGGAATTGCATAATGCCTGGGTGGGGGCGGGTTTAGGTGCAACTCTGTCGGGCTTGGATAGTTCAGCCATTATGGCAAGAATGTCTTTGGATTTATTAGATGAATTCAATATCTTGTTCGAGAATTTAGTGGCCTTGGTTTGTAAAATGGAGTTTTCATAGTGTTTAAGATGGTTTGAAAATATATCTTTCTTGTCTGGGGAGTGATTACATCTCCAGTTATGCTCAGCTTGATGTAAGGCAAGCTTCTTAAGCTTCATGTCGTCGGAGAACGAACGTTGGGCATCATGGGGTCTGACTATATTGACTTTCTTGATGGGTGCAAAGCTATCACTAGCAGATTCCAGCCAAGATTTAATGCTTTCTTCATATATGGTAGCCAACTGCTGTTCAGAAGGGACCACCCTGGCCAGTAGAGTGCAGAAGTCTTTAATGTTGGAGCGTCCCCAGTTTCTTGCCATGCGGCTCATCTTCAAGTTAGGTTTGGCTAAATACATGTTGCTAAGGGGGAATTTTATGAAGTAGTGGTCCGACCAACTATAAGGGAGAGATCATTAGATTGGAAACCGTCTAGTTTTAGGTCCAAACTTGGTCAGGAATGTGACCTTCAACATGAGTGGGGAGGGTCATGTGCTGGGTACAGTTCAGCCTGGTAAACAAGTCTGTCAGTTCAGAGGAGCTGATGCCGCCAATAGGGTCGTTCGCTCAATAATTAAAGTCCCCAATAATTAGAGATTTGGCGAAGTTGATAGCTAGTTGGGACATTGTTTCACTCAGTAATTGGGAAAATAGTGCAATGTGATTAGGAGGTTGATAAAGTAGTACACAAATATGAGGGGAACGTGGGGACTCAAATTTCAAGATAAGGAAGTCAACAGAAGGAATGTCCAAAGCTGCAAGGGAAATAAACTGTACCTTCTAATGAACTATGGCTGCGACACGTCCCCCTACTTTCCCAGGGGGCCTGTAAGCTTGGAGGATATAATGATTGCTAGGGATTGCTGCTAGGATGTCTGGGGTGAAGTCTGCAGTAAGCCAGGTTTCAGTAAGAAGAAGTATGTCTGGTTTATCAGAATCCAGGAGCTGGAAGATTTCTAATTGGTGTTTAGGCAAGGATTGGGTGTTCTAATATGAAAATGTAAGGGCAGTCCACGCATTACAGGGTGGAATTGCAGGGTCAAGATTAATGTAGTTTTCTTTGTCTGATAGGGTTATTCAGGTGCGAGGCCCAAGAATGAGTTCAGGGAAAAACTCTCTGTGTTTTGAGATGCCAAGGTCCTCAAGCTTGGAGCAGGTAGCAACATCAAAGCATAAGGTCACAGGAGTGCAAGGTTTTAAGCTCCAAGAGGGAGTAGCATAAAATGTGGCAATAATATTTGGCCCCAGGCCCCATCTGGACGAGGCCGGGCGCAGGCGGGCTTCCCCTAAGGCGGCCATCGGCACCCCTGCTGCGCGCCTCCGCTGCGCTCCCGCGCCACAGCTGCCATTTAATGGCCTGGTGCAGAGCTAGCTCCTCCCACCGTGATTGGCTCCTCCAGCAAGAGAATGTTCGCGGCATAAACCAGTCACCGGAAGCAAAGCTAAAGCTGAAGGCTTCAGGCACGCACAAGATATGTGAGTGTGAAATTAAAATCCAAATAGTCAATACAATTTTTGGAAAGTGCATGTAAATTCTATTTAGCGGCTGAAGATTCATTAAAGTAAACAGCAAGTAGTTAAAAGAGAAATCGCCCCACAATCTTAAAAGTGCATGTCAGATTCAATTTAGCAGCCAAAAATTCATTAAAGTAAGCAGCAGGCAGTTAAAAGATAAATCGCCCCACAAGGGGATTCAGCAGTCATACCCTAGAAGAGCATCCTCTGCTCAATGGCCGCTATTTAATGGCCCAGTGTGGAGCTAGCTCCTACCACCTCCCGCCATGATTGGTTTATCAGCAAGAGAATGAGTGGGGCAAAAACCAGCCACCGGAAGGAAAGCTAAAGCTGAAGGCTTTAGGCAAATGCAAGATACGTGAGTGCGGAATTAAAATCCAAATAGTTGATACAATACATGTTTTAGAGCAGTCAGGAATCTGCAGAATGGGAGCAGTGCACATGTCCTGATTGAGGTCATCAAATGCCTTCTGACAGCTAACTGTCCACTGAACTTTTTAGGGCATTTTCTTGGATGTAAGATCATTCAAGGGAGTCACTATGGACCGGTCTCCTTTGACAAACCTTCTGTAATACCCAGCCAGGCCCAAGAAAGCTCTGACCTGAGTCTGGATAGTTGGACCAACCCATTCCATTATGGTCTAGATTTTGCTCTGAAGTGGTTGAACCTGGCCTCCACCAACCAGGTGGCCCAGGTACACAACCTTTCTCTGTACTATCTAGCACTTAGTAGCCTAGAGAGTGAGGCCTGCTTTCTGCAGAGCCTTCAAAATGTTCTTCAGGTGGACCTGGTGATCCTTCCAGGTGGAGCTAAAGACAGCTATATAATCTAGATATGCTGCACTCTAGGCTTCCAGGCCAGTAAGACATTTGTTCACCAACCTTTGGAATGTGGAAGGTGGATTCTCCAAACCAAAGGGCATCACAATAAATTGATAATGCCCACTAGGGGTTGAGAATGCTGTTTTGCTTTGGTATCCTCAGCTATTATGATTTGCCAATAGCCAGCAGTAAGGTCAAATGTACTTATGAACTTGGCTGAGGCCAAAGTGTCAATATGCTCATCTGCCGCAGGAATTGGGTGAGCATCAGTCCTGGTGACTGCATTGAGTCCACTGTAGTCCACACACAACCTCATCTCCCTTTTTTCACCATTTGTGTGAGGTTTAGGTACACGGACCACTGGACTAGCCCAAGGGATATCTGAGGGCTCAATCTCTCCCAACTCCAGCATCTTTTGGACCTCTGTCCTGATGCAATCACTGACATTTTCAGGCTGCCTGTAGATTTTATTCTTGACAGGTAGACTCTCACCTATGAATACTTCATGGGTACACCGGGTGGTTTGACTGGGAGTCAGAGAAAACATATGCCTGTATTAATTGAGGACGTTCCTCCAATCAATCTGATGTTGCTCAGTGAAGCTGCCTGACAAGGCTACACCATCAACTGACCCATCATCAGGGTTTTGTGAGAGGAGATCAGGGAGAGGGTCACTCTCTTACTCCTGTCCCTCCTCAGTTATCATGAGCAAGCCCACATCAGATTTGTCAACAAAAGGTTTCAGACTATTCACTTGAAGTAGCCTGTGGAGGCTTCTGGGAGTGCCAAGGTCCACCAAGTAGGCGACATTACCCTTTTGTTCAAGTATGGTGTGGGGTCCACTCCATTTGTCCTGGAGAGCTGCTGGGACCACTGGTTACAACATCAACATCTTCTGGCCTGGTTGGTAAACAGTCAGGACAGCCTTTTGGTCATGTCAAGCTTTGTGGAGTTCTTGGCTTGCCTTTAGGTTTTTGCTGGCCTTCTTCATATATTCAGCCACCCGCTAGCACAGACCAAGTACATAGTCCACTATTTCCTGTTTGGGAGGTTTGAGAGGTAACTCCCATCCCACCTTCACAAGACACAAGGGACCCCTAACTGGATGTCCAAACCGAAGTTCAAAAGGGCTTCAGCCAACCCCCTTCTCAGGGACCTCTCTGTAGGCAAAGAGAAGGCAGGGTAGTAGAACATCCCATTTAAGCCTAAGCTTTTCTGAGAGGCCCATGATCATACCCTTTAGAGTTTTGTTGAATCTTTCAACTAACCCATTGCATTGAGGATGGTAGGGTGTGGTGGATTTGTAATTCACTCCACACTCCTTCCACATTGCAGTAATGTAACTTGACATGAAGTTTATACCTCTGTTAGTTAAGACCTCCTTAGGAAAGCCCACTCTGGAAAACATTCATAAGAGGGCCCCTGCAACCACAGGAGCTGTAGCGGTCCTAAGGGGTAGGGCTTCTGGATACCTAGTAGCATGGTCCACCACCACTAGAATGTAACTGTGCTCAGATGCAGTTGAAGGGTTCATTAAACTAATTATATCAATCCCAACACTCTCAAATGGAACCCCAACCACTGGATGTAGAATCAAGGGGGCCTTTGTGGTGCAACCTGACTTGCCACTGACTTGGCAGGTGGTACAGGAGTGACACAACTCCTTTGTGTCCTCAGACATGTGGGGCAATTGAAAGTGAGGGGAGAGCCTCTCCCAAGTCTAACTTTGCCCTAGGTGTCTTGCCACGGGAATGTCATGTGCCAGGGTGAGTAGGAAGTCTCTAAAAATCTGGGGTACGTATAACCAACCTCCAGGCGGCACCAGGCTTGTGGTCTCTATCCTCTGAGTATAAAAGTCCTTCATCCCAGTAGATCCTGTAAGACTCACAAACATTCGCAGCTTGCTGTCTGAGAGGTTCAAGGGAGGGGCAGGTCTGCTGCTCCAAACTCAGGCCTGCTCTGGAAGGGCCTCCTGCCCTCAAGAGCTCAACCTGTTCAGGTTTAAGCTCATCTTGGGCAGTTACTTCACAGATGCTAAGGTCATCTCCTTCAAGAGATTGATCCTCACTCTGAGTCTGGGGGGAAGGCACAGCCTTACCATTCCTGCTCCTTTTCTTGGAAGACACCTGGTACATTGTTCCAGGATCCAGGGCCTGTTCAGTGGAAAGCTACTTTGCTTGTGACCTGGTCACAGCAAACACACTTGCAGAGATGCCCAACATTTCTGCACGAGTCCTTAGCTCTACTTCAGCCCAGACTGAAGTCTCCAAATCATTGCCCAACAAAGAATCTACAGGGAGGTCTGAAGACACCACAACTCTTTTAGGCACAGTTACCACTCCCCAGTTGAAAATAACAACTGCCAAGGAATGATCAGTCCTGACATTGCTAGCATTGGTCACTTGGTACATTTGTCCATGTATGATCTGGTCAGGAAACACAAGATTCTATGTCACCATAGTGACACTGGCACCTGTGTCCCTAAAGGCCATTGCCTCTTTTCCATTTCTCAAAGGATGCTGCCTGTACTTGCCCAGGTTACTGGGGCTGACGAGTATGGTGGCAAGATCTATGCAGATTGGCAGGGTATGCTCAGACGTGAGTCCCTTGCTCACGTTGCCACTGGATTCAAGCAAGCCTGGCTGAAGACGGCTAAAATGCCAGAAACCGGTCCTAGGAAGCTTGTTTTTGGTCTAGGGAAGGCATTGCTTGGCAGTTAGGGCTGGACTGTTCCCATGAGGCACAGGGTCAGACTGATTTGAATATGGCCATGTCTGAACTGGGGTGGCAGAGTGGGCTAAAGAACGGTGATGGATTAAACCCAGATCTGCTGACTGGGTGTGAGTGTTTGATTGGTTCAGATGCTCCGTCCATCACCACCCCCTTTTGTACAGCTTTGTTCACCGTATGTTTTCAGGGTATGCTCAGACGTGAGTCCCTTGCTCACGTTGCCACTGGATTCAAGCAAGCGTGGCTGAAGACGGCTGAAATGCCAGAAACCAGTCCTACGAAGCTTGTTTCTGGTCCAGGGAAGGCATGGCTTGGCAGTTCGGGCTGGACTGTTCCCATGAGGCACAGGGTCAGACTGATTTGCATATGGCCATGTCTAAACTGGGGTGGCAGAGTGGGCTAAAGAACGGTGATGGATTAAGCCCAGATCTGTTGACTGGGTGTGAGTGTTTGATTGGTTCAGATGCTCCATCCATCACCACCTCCTTTTGTACCGCTTTGTTTGCCATAAGTTGGCAGGGTATGCTCAGACGTGAGTCCCTTGCTCACTTTGCCACTGGATTCAAGCAAGCCTCGCTGAAGGCGACTGAAATGCCAGAAACTGGTCCTAGGAAGCTTGTTTCCGGTCCTGGGAAGGCCTGGCAGTTCTGGCTGGACTGTTCCCATGAGGCACAGGGTCAGACTGATTTGCATATGGCCATGTCTGAACTGGGGTGGCAGAGTGGGCTAAGGAACGGTGATGGATTAAACCCAGATCTGTTGACTGGGTGTGAGTGTTTGGTTCAGAGGCTCCGTCCATCACCACCCCCTTTTGTACCACCATCACTGACTAACACAGCCTGAGCTGGAGTTCTGAGTAAGTCAGACCCCACCTCAGAACCCAAGGTTAACCCAACTAATCCCTTGTTCCCTGTACCACCACATGTACCCATGCTAGGGGGCGAAGTTGCTTAGGGGCAGTGGTGGTAGGAGTGTTCTCCTAGGGTTTTTGACAACCAGCATATTTTATCCAATGGGTTTTCAGCTTACAAAAGTAACACCAAGGTTTCCTCTTGCCTTGTGACTCCCCCAAGATGCAGGTTTTTGGGGCCCTTGAGAAGACTCTTTCTTGTCTTTGCCCTTGCCCACACCCTCATCCTGAGTTTTAGAATAATCTTGCTTCTTCTGGTCACAAATATTGGTCTGGTTTTTCTGTTTCACACTGATTCTAACCCACTTATCTGCCTTCTTTCCCAATTCTTGGGTGAAGTCGGATCTGAGTCCTCCAGGTACTGATGCTGGTTCTGACAGTTAATAAGGATCTGCTCCCTCATAATCAAACTATACAATCCTTGGTAGTCATGCACTCTGCTGCCAAGCAATCAAACCTTCCAGAACCTTATTAGCACTATCCATAAAGTGTCTATAAACTTAATCCTGTATTGTTCAGTTGTTAAGCCAAACCCATCAATGAGAACACTTTTCTACACTGAGTAATTATCAGAATCCTCTTCTCTAACAGTGAGGTGGTTATCTCTACTTTTGTCAGAATAGGAGGGGCCACAAGATAGCTGCCCACTGCTCTTGAGGGATCATCTGAACATTACAGGCCCTCTCTAAAGCAGTTATCCATGTGTGGATGTCATCCCCGACCTGGTAGGGATGGACAATCTTGTTCAGGTTCCTATGTTCGAAGGAATGTTCCTTAACTCTAGGGAAACGGTTGCAGCCACCATGCAACTCTAGTGTTATGACTGCCACTCACCTGTTCTCCAGGGTGTTCAATTTTGGTGTCGATAAATCCCCAACTCCTTCGAGGTAAAATAGAAAGGCAGTAGTAGAGAATACACAGCCAAACTATATCACCCCAGGGAGGAAAGGGAATGGGTACAAAAAGAGAGACATAGAGAAAATGATGAGGTGTCATCAGACGTCTTACTGCACTGAAGTCTCTTCTCTTCTCTTCGGGATGTGTAGGTTTTCTATGGGGAGATGCGATTTCTGAATTCTGTCTCGTTTTGAACAGAGGTTGATCACGTTACTTCACGTTACTTCTTTGATTAGTTCTAAATGTAAATAAACAAAAGATAAACATCAAACTAGTCAATATACAATGATTTTTTATGTTTTGTTAAAGTTCATTTGTAAATACCTAAAGTCTCGGAATCCTGATGCTCTACTCTTGAGCTTTCTAGAATATTATTCATTCAAGAAAAATAATTATTTGTTTCTAAAACACAAGAAATGGTTAGAATAATTATTATCAGCAATCATGAGTGGAACAATTCACAATCCTATCCGTAATTAACTCTCCAACTTACAGGGTTTTTACTCCTTTTGTTCGCCTCTCTAAACAATCTCATTGGTACACACCATATCCATTAACCATGTTCATAAATCCATGGAAAGAGAGAACTGAGCACATAAGTTCGTATCTCAATGTTCACCAAAATAATAATTGTTCAATTGTTTTCTTTTAGCAGTCCAACCTCTTTGTCAAACTGCTTCTTGTAAGTCACTTTGTAGAAATTAGCAAAAGTTAGTAGGTACGCAGAGATCCTTTAAATGATTTGTCGTCATTAAATAAAGTTAAAGTAACTCACCGGGAAGCATTGAGCTAAATTTCTTGAAGATTCACTTTCTTACTTGCGAATGGGCACTATTGCTATCTAATAATCAGGCCTTTGTGTGTTTCCTTTTTTAGGATCTGGAATTCCCAGCCAGGAAATAGGAAGGAGGACGTAGCAGTGAGACGGACCCTCCGGAAGCAGAACAAGACTCAGAAAAATTCTGCCAGTAGGAGAAGCCGATCAGATGTCGCCACCGAAGAGGAATCTGGAAGCAGAGGAGGAGAAGCCAGTCCACAGGCGCCACCCAGGAGAAATCTGGAAGCAGGTGAGTGACGCAAACAAACGAGTCTAAGCGAATCTCAAGGGACGGGTGTGGTTTAAATAGGTTTGGAACAATGCGCTTACACATTCACTTGTACAGCACGTTTGTCAGTTAACATGTGCTCACGTTTTGACAGTTACCATGTGCACACGTTGGTAACGTCTGAAAGCTGTCAACTGCCACTGCTCCCATTTGCATACTTGTGTCTGATCACGTTAAAAGAGTTATCACATACTAGAATCTTATTCTGCTTTCTTTTGAATGCACGCTATAGATCAGGACATGTGAAATCTATATAACCACATTAAGCTGTATAAATCATAGCAGTATTGACATCTACTCCCAACTTTTTTCTAGCTCTCTAGATTTCAGGGGACTCTTTATCCAGGGCCAGCTGCTCTTGCCTGAGCCTCAGCCTAGCCTTCTTAAGCTCAAGAAGATGGTGTACCGTGTCAAAAGAGTTCCCCCTCTTACTAGCAATGGAGGTCCCTATTAAATGTATTGAGCCACTGGATTCTGCAGAGGAAGATCTAGACCTCCTTTGTCTACTCTGCACCTTCCCAGGAGGATTAAAGGGGTCATCCTCTTGGCCACCTGTGTTCTCCTCTTTGATTTTCCAGGTGGAAGTCATCAGGCTCCACGTGGTCAGGGTTAGATTCTAGGTCAAAGAAGGGCTCCCCTCCTGTCCTATCTTCATTACCTTCCCCACCCACTCTTTCCTGTTCATCTGACTCACAGGTTTTCCTGCGGTCATCTAACAGTTTAACCTCCAGGAGGCATTGAGTACTAGGGCTTTTCCCTGTGTTCAACTTTCTAGAGGCACACAGGGCTTTCAGTTCTTAGAACAAAAGTTCACTGTATCTAGAAGGCAGAGAGCCACTGGCTTCTCATTTAGTAAATATACCAAGTGTGGTGTAGTGTTGCACCTACCTAAACTAGTGGGAACTAACCTCTCTGAGATTGGAGAAAGGGTGTGCTAGACCCTTGACTTACCCAACCCTAAGTTCAGGAGAACTTACTTATTCTAAGCTTGTATTATATGTGCCTAGCAGTAGTGATATTTTTTCAATTAATCAATACAAAGATTTATCTAGTAAAATTATGCAAGCTTAAATCCCAATTGCTGTACACCAATGTGAGAAGCTGGCCTGGTATTGATGTCCACTAATGTAAGTTGGCACCTTGCACCAGTCCAGACAACCCTTACAGTGATTTAAGAGGTCTTAGACAACGTTACAAAGCTCTCTA
The DNA here is from genome assembly GCF_964261635.1 of Lissotriton helveticus. Taxonomy (NCBI): domain Eukaryota; kingdom Metazoa; phylum Chordata; class Amphibia; order Caudata; family Salamandridae; genus Lissotriton; species Lissotriton helveticus. The sequence goes on along the minus strand of NC_136063.1, from coordinate 1,246,550,817 downwards.
AGTGGTAGCTGGGGAGAGCAGCCTTTAGGCTTAATCCAGAAGGAATGTAAAGCAAAATATTGTATCTGAATGCAATTTTATAGTATAGATTAAGTGAAAAAGAACCATACCAAGTATTTATAATTTTTTTTATTTATTATACAATACTCTCTAGTACGTTCCAATATCTCCAACACAGAGATAAACCCCATGCGCACAATACTTCAGCAGAGAAACGCAGTAAATGGCACGAAATACACAGTGGATCCCAGGGGGGGACCAAACCATATACTAAGAAAGTGGTAAAAGAACCACAACTTGGATCAAGACAGGATTGAGAGGACGTAGAGGTGCTGGGCCCCCGAGAAACCACCCAAGGTGAGTAGGTAGGGACACCACGGAGAGCGTGCGCAGTGTGGGAACATGACCCCGTGCTCCATACAACTCTATGTGCAAGTTGAGGTTGGATTTCTAAAGATTAAGGACCCTTACTAGTGAACCCTGAAGAAACCCCATGGAAGACAGAAGGTCGGAGAGCCATCCCACCCGTGGATACTCTAGTACCCACATTACCTACACCAGGGAAGCTGGATGCATACGTGTGAAGTGGTGTCAGAAACTGCAGTCAAACCCAATGGAGGACATCAGGAAGATGCCGCTGTGGAAGATGGAAGAAGTGTCCGGTGGGATCCGAGGATGGATTCAGGATGAGAGGTACCTGTAAGCAGAGAGGACAGGGTCCATGTCACTTGGGAGTGACCAGGAGACTTGGAAGACGATTGCCCTCAGATGTCGGATGTTGCAGGATGGATGACGATGACCTTGACTCTGCAGCTGTGAGGATCAGGCAATGCTGAGGAGGACCAGGAGCCACGCACAAGCTGTCCGTCGAAGGATGTCGAGTGCTGAGGGGACGGTGTGCGGTGGGAGCACCAACAAGCCGTGGCAATGGCAAGCAATGCAGGAACCAAAGAAGGAACAACGTCGGGACCTTAAAGGTCTAGGGGACTCGCCAAAATCAGAAGAGTCATGGCAGGCTCAAGCAATAAGGGGAGCCCAAAAGAAACAAGTGTGACCCTCAAGTGGACCAACAGGCCGGAGGCACAGGAGTCGCGAGAGGACCTCAAGCAGCTCACCAAAAGATGCAGGCCACGATGCACATGATGTGGTGTGGCTGAAGATTCTGGTCACTGGAGGTGCTCGAAGTTGAGGCGACTAGGAGCCCGAAGATCTTCTTGCAAAGAAGCCAACAAGTATTTGCAACTGCAAGTTGTACACTGTGCACAAGGGTTCCTTTATTGCAACCCCCCACAAGGGATACTGACCTGAAACCTGGTGAGAGGGCAGGACAGGCCTCAGGGGCTTTGCAAAACCACCACCTGTATTGCAGAGCCCACAGAGTCCTGAGGAGCTCAGGATTTGCAGACTGGTCAACTTAGTTACGGTGCTTGTGAATGCAGGGGAGTGACTCCTTCACTCCAAGTGAGATTTCTTCAGATTTCCTTGATGCTTCACAGACCTTAAAAGGTTCCTGTATGATGCACAGGAACAGACAATGCAGCAGACTGGAAGGGAGACGAAGTCAGGCCTAATGAAGTACAACGAAGTCCAGAGTGCCCAGACAGTGAAGTGCAGTGGTGTTGGATCTGAATTCTTATGTACCCTAGGGAAAGAGTTTGGATGATTCAAGGGACCCTGCCAGGGTAGGGGCCCAGACAGGGGGAGGCATCTCCCATGTCCTTCTTTCAGTTTCAAGTCAGAGCGGGAGCCAACAGCTCCCAAAACTGGTTTGAACTGAACTATGCACAGGGACATCAAATGTGCCCCTCATGCAGATTGAGTGGTGCTGGCAAGCACACCAACCCCATCCCAATACACTAAATCCTGTCTGGGAGGTGGTCACACCTCACTGTGGAAGGATGCCTATTGTACTGCCTTCCCCTGCTGGAGCTTGGTGGCAGCAACCAAGCTGGTACCGGGAACACTGAGAGCCTAATAGAGGGCTCTTGCAGTGCTTGGAAACATACCTCCGACACCGCTCTTGGTGTGGGGTTATGACTCCAACATGTTTGATACCAAACATGATAGGATTTGTTGCAGCCGTTTTTAAGAAGGTCATCGCATAATTACACGGTGCCCCTCTACAGAGTATATGGCTGCTTCACTGACAACCCGGGAAAGTGGACTCCGTAGGCTGCAGCAGTGTCCTGCTCATGCAAGGACACTCTTTCACTTAGAACCAAGCACCCTGCCTTCAGGGTTGCAAAGGCCTGCTATAGGGGTGACTTACAGGTTTTAAGTGCAGTGACCCTTAGATATAGGAGACCTATATCTCAAGTAAGTGGTACAAGCACCAAATTACATAGGCTGCAATTGCAGGCCTGTAGTTCCATTTGCATGGTCTCTCATGGTCTTGTCAAAGGCAAGCAATGCAGGAATCAAAAAAGGAACAACGTCAGGATCAGAAAGGTTCAGGGGACACCCCAAAAGCAGGAGAGTCATGGCAGGTCCGAGCGATTAGGGGAGCCCAAAAGAAACAAGTGTGTCCCTCAAGTGGACCCACAGGCCGGAGGCACAGGAGTCATGAGAGGACGTCAAGCAGCTCACCATGCAAGGGCACTCTCTCACTTAGAACCAAGCACCCTGCCTTCAGGGTTGCAAAGGCCTGCTATAGGAGCGGCTTGTAGGTTTTAAATGCAGTCACCCTTAGATATAGGAAACCTATATCTTAAGTAAGTGGTGCAAGCACCAACTTACACAGGCTGCAAAGGCAGGCCTGTAGTTCCATTTTGCATGGTCTCTCATGGGCAGCATACTGCATGCTTCAGCCCATGGGAGACCTCTGGGGTATCGATGTCCTTGGTACCTTAGTACCATACACTAGGGACCGATAAGGGTACCCCAGTATCCAATCTGGAATGTACCTAAGGACTCAACACAACAATTTAGGGAGAAAGCAGATAGACTGGGATCCTGATTAGCAGGATCCCAGGCAGACTAGTAAAAAACAGCATTACATCGAGCAAAGAGTGGGAGTAACCATAGAAGCAGATCCTACTTTCCTACATAAGCACATGTTTTTTATATTACGAAGAGCAGACTGTGAAGCATTACGATAGTCAAACTTTTATCACTGCCAGTTCTCTGATCAGGGAGTTTTGATGGGAAACTGAGGACGACTTTTCAAAATAAATGGTCGTACAATCGATGACCTTGGGGCACAACAGAAATTTGCACCCAATTTACATGCAGCAACTTCTATAATAATTCTATTGTGGGTCCAAAGTTATTTTCTGCTTAAAGTAAAGTGGTGATTAGCTCAATTTTGAACTACAGCTCTGTGTTCCCTTGCTGTGCTGACAGTAGAATGTTTATTTTAGGTCTGGCATTAGCCAAGACCTTTTGATTTTTACAAAAATTATATGTATAAAATGCATAGGGGCTGATTTAGATTTTGACATATTCAGATGGTCTATCAAAAACCGTCTGTGTACCCATCAGCCACCATGGAAGTCCATCCAACCCATTTAGAGTGAGGCGGTTGAAGAGTGAAAAACATATTTTTCTTTCTCAACTAATGGTGGTACACTATAATCATGATGGGCGAAGTGATGAACAAGTCACTACTCAAACTTTAGAGCATAATTTCTGTTGATGGAAACATGGTGGTTTGTTCGACACACCTGGTTTGGAGGAAAAAGTGTGTAAATAGCCAAACCCCTTCCACAACTGCTAAACAGCTACAAAACTTCTCTATTAACATGTTCGTGCTACTCCAAACAATGACACGCTATCTGGCAGTGCATGCACAAAAAAATTAAACACAAGTACAACTTCTTATATTTAACTTTGTTAACTATCAGTATCAGCTATGCCAACTATCAATGGAACTAAACTTAAATGTATGAACAACAAACTATATCTAACATCAATTTATCATGTCTGTCCACATGCCTCACATTACATTACCATATAAATACTCACTAATACAATTTTACTACCCCCACACACCACAAGCCAGTAAGTGATTGGACATTTTTAACAAATGTGCATGACCACCAAAACATATAATGCAAGCACTCTACAAGTAGGCCTTTTTAATTGGTTTTTAAAATAAATGTATACTAATAGTATCTGACAATTAGAGTGTTTTACATAAATCACACAACTATCCTGAGACTAACCTCCACCCAATTACCACACACACCACAATTATATGATGCCATCATGTAATCAAGTACAGATTTATACTACCTATTCAATGATGTGATACCAATTTAAATCTGTTAAATCTGGCAAATAATATCAAGGGTTGAGCACACACTCACATGCCAGATATTACACTCATATCCTTAACCTAGGTGTAGGCATACAAAAAGAGTGGCATCTGAACCCCAATATTTCAAGGCATTCCTACAGGTAAAACAAAAATAATGATGTTAAATGTAGTCACACAAACTAACCTTCACAACACCACTATCACTTCCTTTAAGACACATGGGGAAAAGAATGAACAACATTTCCCATAATGCAAGAAACAGACAATTACCAGACTTGAAAATGGAATGGAAGTCAAGGGTTAACCTATGAAGCAAATTTGAATATGTAATCACATATAGCGAGCATAATAACATCTAACAAACATAATTATATCTCCAAGTATACAACAGACACACAGTTTTTATTCTAATTTTTTATAAATAAACACAGGCACTCTCAATAAAGGGCTGTGGTATTGGTCATATTTGTAACAGAAGAGCTGTCCATCAAACTCGTAATCCGTAGCCTGTCTAAATAAATCCTGTGGACTTGGGAAAGAAAACTTCTTTTACAGTGTACAGTTGTGATCTTATATTGCAACCTGAAAACTAGAAAGAATGGCTAAGAACTTAGACATTTTTTCAGGCTAACACCATCGCCCCATTGTCGCTGCTCCATGGGCTACAGCACTCTATTCATGTCGGGGTAGACCACTGTCAGGATGTGTGGTATCATGGGGGGCAGAGACCCTCAAACCCATTTTTTTTGGTGGACCTTCCCAGTTTTGTGTGACAAGACAGGCCCACTACTAAAGGTCCTCCCACTGTTTCCTGCAATAAATGCTCCAGCGCTTAAGACTGTTTGTGGGCACACTGGATGGGCAATGGCCTGCCGGACCTTTTTCTTGGTATGGGTACTGACCTATAGATAGAAAGATAAGAAAATGTAATACAAATACATCAATAATCATGTTTACTTAAATACCACACATTTTCAAACAAACCTATGCTTATGTATTTTTACTTTTTTATTAGCATATATTTGGTGTAGAATGAGCTTTTGTTTCAAGTGTTACTGCATCACAACTGTGATGGACATTGGGGCATATTCACAAGGACTTATTGCCACGTTAGCTGCCCTTTTCTGCCGCTAATGCGGCAATCATTTTATCGCCCTATTACCAAGCTGTCGCTAACAGCCATTAGCGACAGTTTTTAGGAGGAAACATCCGTTATAAAGATTGCTACTTCTGTTAGCGATAATTATATGCATATTCACAAGGGGATCCTTGAACTTCTGAAGACCAAAAAACTGGTTCTAACTGCAGTTAGAGCCAGTTACTTAAGACCAGAAAATAGCTTATTTTAAAAATGGGGCTAACGCTTGAGGCCACATCACAGTATGTTTTGGTGCTGGACAGCGCTGCAAGCAATGTTGCAGCGCTGCCCTGTGACAAAACTACAGTGCAGGAATGCGCATCATCAATAAAATAGTGCGTATTCCTGGGCCCAAAGACAGTGTTGCAACACTTCTCACTACGCCCTACTTGCGACAGCATGGATGCGCTGTGTTCACTGGACAGCGCTCCATGACACAAGTAATGACAGATAAGTCAGGAATCCTGACATATCTGTCTGCGCTAAAGTCACGCATTGCTGCAGTCGTTTCAAAACCATGATGCAACTCCAGCAATGCATGGGGCAATCCAATTCCTTTGGCACTGCGTCACCCTCATGCCTGCCATCAGGCAGGCGGAAGGTACTAATGCAGTGCCGTTCATCAGGGGGGCCCAAATGTCGGCGTTGTTGGAGATCCATCAGTGGTTGTTGCGTGCTGCAGTGTCATCATTTGGAAGCATTGGTGGAGTGTTGTTGCGGAGGGAGTGGATAAAACATTCTTCGGTGGCCTTGATCCAGCTGCAAGGGGGTGCGATGATGGCGGTGGCATCCGGTGGGCAAGGTGAAGACGTGATGTTACCAATGATGGTCCACCAGGAGAGTCCGGTGTTGGTGCTGTAGTTGAAGTTCCTGCTGGCGGAGGTGGCGTGTTCGACTGTGTATCCTGATATGTGGCTTGTTGAGGTGACTTACTGAGGTGACTTGCTGCTTGCGTCTAATGTAGGGGAACTTCCCCAGGAGGGGGTTGTCCAGGTGGGACTTGAGTTCACAGAGTAGGATGTCGTCAGTGGATGGAAGACCCTGTGGTGCAATGAGGTCTACAATGGTATTGGAGAATGGGGAGCCATGGCCCGGGGAGGCATGCACATGAGGTTGCCGCAGAGGATGTGCTTGGGCTTGGTCTGGATCCGGAAGTTGAGGTGGTCCATGGTTACCCTTGGGACATTAGAGTGTGTGGTCAGTCGGAGTGTGCTTCTGTAGGTGATGGCAATGCCTCTTCCTTGATGGTCGGGGTGCTCCTTGCGGGCGATACTGCAGCTGTCAGTGATGGCGATGTCCGGTCTGGAGCAGAGGTTGGTCCTGGCAGGCGAGGTGGTGCCCAGGGTTGATAGCGAGGAGGGTGCTAGCATCTTAGTGGTGGAGTGTCCAAGAGGAAGACTCCTTGGTGCAGAGCACGGTCCAGGGGCAGACGCACGCAAACAGCATAGCCTATGGGTTGCCTTTGGCATGGGAGATGACCATTACAACGCAGGCAGTACATCGTCAACAACGCAACCCCGACAACGAAGGTGCCTTTACATTGCATTTGATTACAACGCATTGTGAGGTCAGTAATTTAAAGTTTTTCGGGTAGGTATGGGTTTCGGATGTAAAATATGGAACTTGTGGTGTGTTTTGGGTTAAAATATGGAATTTGGGGTGTGTGTTGGGGTAAAATATGGAATTTGGGGTGTGTATTTGGGGTATATTATTGAACTTGGGGTGTGTATGTGGGTCAAATTTGATTTTTGGGAAAATGTGTTTTGGGGTAAAATATGGAATTTGGGGGATGTGTTGGGGTAAAATACAGAATTTGTGGTGTGTTTTGGGGTAAAATGTGGAATTTGGGGTGTGTTTTAGGGTAAAATAAGGAATTTGAGGTGTGTATTTGGGGTATATTATTGAAATTGGGGTGTGCATGTGGGTCAAATTTGATTTTTGGGTGTGTTATGGGGTCTTAAAAATGAATTCCAGGGTTCATGGTTGGGTTTGGGGTGCAAAGGTCAAGCCCGACTGCGCCTGGACGTCGCCCGGACCCCTGCCTGTTTGGACCCAGATACTGATTCCAGGCATTGGCCTCCCAGCTTCTTCAGGTGAAAAATTGTATTACACCATGCCCATTAGTCTCAACTTTTGCTAATCTCGAAGGACCCTTTGCCTGTTTGTACTGCCATTTTCACAGCTGTGATGATATTTGTGTCTCCCCAGATTCAAGGGGGCGGCAACACTAGCTCTGATACACTGGCAGGGGTGAGTGTGACCCCTCACAGTCAAGTGAGACCACTCACCACAAACCTGACTCCTTTTTAGGTCTCGCTAGAGGCCAGCGCTTTCGCTGGTCTAGCGAGATATTTAGAAAGCCGCTTTTGGAAGTGCTTCCAAAGCGGCAACCAGCTTACCTTCACGCGCTCAAGCACGTGCACAACGTGCACAACACTTTTTTTCGTTGCGCGCGTGCGCACAACTCACGTTTATTTTTTTAAGCGGCCATTGCTTGTTTATTTTTATTGCCGCACGGCGTTACTTTTACAGGCGCGCAGCCAATGCTTGTTCTTTTATCTGCTTGAATACAGACTACCCCAGATCCAAGGTAGAAATTCCAAGCCACCTTCGCTCCATATTTTGTGGGTCCTTATATGCCACCCCGGTCTCCTGCTTGCAGAATGTTTGTTCCTTTGCTATGCCCTATTGTGATTTCTTCAGTAAGATTTGAGTACAGTTAAACAGCATGCTGTTCGAACTCCGTCTGTGTCCCTCTTTGCGATGTCCCTCGGTTACGATGTTAGATAGTTGTTCCTGTGTTTACTTTCAGAAGAAAAGTCTGTCTGTGCTGTAGCAATGTGCGCATTTGGTTTTGCTTAGGGGTGGGAGGCTTCGTGTGGGGAAGGATCGATGATGGTTTTATAGACCCACTAATTATCTATTTGCTGGCTTTAAAAAAAATCAAAAGAAAAATAGCCAGTGGAATACCACCAGTATGCCAGGCTCACTGCGATGAATATGTGGCTTATGTCATCAGCTTTTGGATATTCAAGGAATTGGCGTGACTTGTTAATATCAAAGGAGTATATCTACAGAGGTTATCTTTCTTGAGCAGTCAGCAGATTCAGTTCTGGTCGTCATCTTCACCTACGAGGCAGCACTACCGCGTGTTATGTAGGTTTACCTGCTACCCATTGCATTTGCATTTAGTGGATTGTCCAATTTCTTTGACGGAATACCATGCCCCTGAAGAAGGGAGTTCCTCTCGAAATGCATTGGGCATAGTTCATCATTAAGTATTCTGTACAAATCTTGTAGCTCTCATATGATTAATGTTTCGTTGCATGTCCGAATTTTTGTTGCAAATATATCCCTTTGTTGAATATAAACAACGTTTTTTGTTCAATACAACATGTCTATTCAAAGAATGTAGACTATCAGTCTTTATCATTTCTGTTCAATCTTGTGGCAAATTATTCGTTGATCATTTCTATGGATACAATTGTGTTTAATAAGTAAGGGTCTTTATGAGTGATACACATTAATACTTTATTCATCGCAGTGCGCCTGGAATACTGGTGGTATTCCACCGGCTATCTTTCCTTAGTACTTCTGGTTGGCAACCTGCAACCAGGCAACACGCACTCTAGAGTACATTTAGGTTTCATATTGTTTACATAGGACAATAGGGAGTGCTCTTACTTCATACTTTTTTTAGTTTAAATAAAAAAATCACCATGCCCCTCATTTTAGGCTTCTGGGTATGGAATAACTACTGAATTGAGTGTTTCTTTCAGCTCCATGAAGAGCCAGGCACCATTTTTCGCCCAATCAGAATCCGCTGAACATTTGCATGGTGTCTAAGGGTGACCAGCCTCTCTCTTCCAATCATCACAGGCCTTGTAAAATACACTCCTTACGCCTGTCTCTGACCTGACCACGTAAGGACAGCCCTTGTGGCAGTGCCTGCGTCTCAGATGCAGGGCCTCAGTTTGCTGGTGTGGTTGTTGTAAACATAAACCGCAACATAGCTCGGAATGTAGTTCACATGTGAACAGTTGTCGACAGGTCCGTCCGCTCCCAGGCCTGACTTGTTGGCGGCTAGCTTCTTTGTATCCTTCGCAGGGCCCAGGAAGGGTTTCCTATCTCCAGTTACGTCCATTTCGTTTTGTTCCTATTCCTTGGCAGGAACTTTGACAGTGTGCAGCTTATGCCTTCCAACCCCAATTTTCTTGGGTGGCATGTAACAAGTGCTAAAGAAAAAAAAATGTGAATGATTTTGTTTGTGAGGAGCCAAAAGTAATCGTATTTACGAATGGTAAATAATGATGTGGTTGTGAAAATTGGGCAATAAATGGAACAAAGCTAGTGTGCTCATGTCTTATGTTTAAGTAACAATGTCCGCCATCCATCTAGGTGTTTACAATACAGTCACTGAATCATAGATGAAGGCATAAGTGTTTTCATTTGAATAATCCCAAGTGAACAAGTACAACTCTCAGAATGCATTGTTTTAGTTAAAAAAAGACACATGATAGTGTTCTCAGTAAATCTAGACCTTTATTAGCAGAACAAAACATTTTGACACCACTACATCTCTAAGAATGCTCCATCAAATTATCGGTCTACTATTCGAATTGTGTAGACTTTAGTTTCAGCTAGAAACACCAGTACTTCGACAGGAAAGTTCTACCAACAACTTATTTTTATTTTTATTAAACTTATTCTTATCTATCTATCTGTTGCCCTCTATCTATCTATCTTTCTATCTCCCTCTATCTATCTATCTATCTATCTATCTATCTATCTATCTATCTATCTATCTATCTATCTATCTATCTATCTATCTATCTATCTATCTATCTATCTATCTATCTATCTATCTATCTATCTATCTATCTATCTATCTATCTATCTATCTATCTATCTATTAGATCTGGGGGTCTCTAGTTGGCAGAGGTAGGTACCACTGTCCAAATAGGGACCCTTGCTTCTAGTCAGGGCAAGGAGATAACCCTCTGAGATAACCCCTGCTCACCCTCTAGGTAGCTTGGCACGAGCAGTCTAGGCTAACCAGAGGCAATGCGTAAAGTATTTGTACCAACACTCACAGTAACACAGTGAAAACACCACAAACTGACTCCACAATAGTTTAGAAAAATAAAGGTATTTAATCTAAACTACACAAGACCAAAACGACAAAAATCCAACATACACAGTTCAAGAATATGGTTTCAAAAAGAGTTCTTAAGATTGCGTTAAAATTCTTAGGTTGCGATAGAATTCTCTACGTTGCGATAGAATTCTCTACTGATGCGTGAAAAGTTCACAGTTGCGTCACGTTTACTCACAGTACCTTTAGTTGCAACAAAGTTCCAAAAGCCGAAGCTGGTGCAGTGGAAAACAAGCGATGCGTTGCTCCTGAGACCCTGGGGAGGCGATGCGACAGCCCCGCTGCAGCAGCGGGCGTGTTGCGACGAATCCGGTCTGTATGGGGAGGAAGGCCACTTGTATGGATTCCGGTGCGTAGGTTCCGTAGGAAGTCTGTTCTCGCAAAGGCACGATGCGACGATCTCGTAGGGGCTGCGACGATCTCAGGGGCGACGATGCGCGGTCCAGCGGGGATCCTCTCTCTCGCAGCTCCTCAATGCGTTGATTCTGCGACGACACTCGCAGCGACGTGATGCGACCCGCAAGCAAGCGGTGCGGCGATCTCACCCAGTGACGACAGGCTCTGCGACGATACTCGCAGCGATGTTCAATTCTCCCGCACCGGTCTGGTGCGTCCCGCAAACGAAGGATGCGACGGCTCTGGCAGCGGCATCAGGCGCTGCGACGATCTCGACCTTCGTAGCTGCGGGAAACTTCTCGCACTGTCGGGGATGCGCTCCGCAAGCGAGCGATGCGACACTTTTCAGATTCAAAAAGTCTCTCAAGCTTAGTTTCAAGCTTCCCAGCACAGGTACAACCTCCAGAGGCCCCACAACTGGATCAAGCACTCTAGGAGGGACAGAACTCTCTCAGCAGAGTTCAGGGAAGCTGGGGTGAAGTACTTTTGTTCCTGGGACTTCAAAACAGGGAGCCAGCTCTTCTCAGGCCCTTGGAGATTCTCTCAAGACAGGGGACACAGCACACAGCAAAGTCCTTCACCTCTCCTTGGCAGCAAAGCAGCAGGTCAGTCCAGCAGAGCAACAGCAGGACAATCTTCCTTCTTCAGTTTCAGCTTTCTCCTTGGCAGAGGTTCCTTCTTGATTTCCAGGATGATCTAATTTTCTGTTGTCAGGGGTCCTGTACTTATACCCCTAAAGTCTTTGTTCTCTTGGTGCATGTGGGCCCTGAGCCCGGTCTGAACCAGTTCTGGGTGGATCCTGAGCACTTTGTTTTGCTGGCTGCATCTTTCCTTTCAGAGTGAGGGCAGGGTCCTCAGCCGCCCAGCAGGGGGGTGGAGCCAGCATTGTGGAAGGCAGGCACAGCCCTATTCAGCCCAGGTGCTAACTCCTCCCACCACTCCAGTTGCAACTGCAGTCATTCAGCCTAGTGATGACTCATCCATCCTGCTGGGGAATTCCCCAGCCCCTGTCACTCACAAACCAGACAGTCAATACACAAACAGGCCCAGGCACACAGAAGGGTTAGACAAGAGAACAGCAACTTTCTAAAAGTGCTGTTCTCAAACACAGGATCTAAAAACAATCTTTCCTAAAAGATGTGTTATTAAATTCTGAGTTCAGGGATACTAGATACTTATGTCCTATCTTGTTCCTATGAGAAGAAATGCTGTTAACCACTGTAGCCAGCATCCCCCATGTTAATCTATGGAGCAAGATAGCCTTACAATAGTGAAAAACGAAAATGGCTGTAATTCACTACCAGAACATGTTTCCCGCACCAGTACATGCTCTACCTTTCACATACACTGCACCCTGCCCAGGGGGGTACCTTGGGCCTTCCATAGGGGTGGCTGATGTGCACAAAAAGGGAAGGGTTAGGCCTGGTCAGTGGGGACACTGACTAGGAGGACATGGCAGTTCTAAACTGCCCATAGGCACTGCAGTGGCAGGCCTGAGACACCATTTTAGAGCTACTCCTGTGGGTGGCACAATCAGTGCTGCAGGCCCACTAGTAGCATTTGTCATCACCGGCCCTGGCACACCCAGTGCACTTTACTAGGGACTTCATGATGATACAAATATGCCAAACATGTATATTCAATCATAATAACAATTTACACAGGGAGCACTTACACTCTGGCACTGACAGCAGTGGCAGAGTGTCCAAAGCATCTAAACCAGCAAAAACGAAATCCAGCACAGCATCAAAAATACAGGAGGTAGAGGCAAAAAGATAGGGGAAACCACACCAAAGATGCCAGGTCTAACACTATCTATCTATCTATCTATCTATCTATCTATCGCCCTCTCTATCTATCTATCTATCGCTATCTATCTATCTATCTATTGGCCTCACTCTATCTATTGGCCTCACTCTATCTATCGCTCTCACTCTATCTATCTATCGCCGTCACTCTATCTATCTATCGCCCTCACTCTATCTATCGCTATCTATCTATCTATCTATCTATCTATCTATCTATCTATCTATCTATCTATCTATCTATCTATCTATCTATCTATCTATCTATCTATCTATCTATCTATCTATCTATCTATCTATCTATCTATCTATCTATCTATCTATCTATCTATCTATCAATCTATCTATCTATCGCCCTCACTCTATCTATCGGCCTCACTCTATCTATCTATCGGCCTCACTCTATCTATCTATCGCCCTCACTCTATATATCTATCGGCCTCACTCTATCTATTTATCGGCCTCACTCTATCTATCTATCGCCCTCACTCTATCTATCTATCGCCCTCACTCTATCTCTCTATCGCATCACCACAGCATCACTAAGGGGCACCACAACATCACTATGCGCTACTACAGCATCATTCTATCTATCGCATCACCACAGCATCACTCAGGGGCACCACAACATCACTATGCGCTACCACAGCATCACTGAGTGCCACAGCATCACTGAAACCCACCACAGCATCAATCTGTGCAACCATTCAACAACAACTGGTTCAAATATGTTCTCTCAATGTTTCAAGCTTTATTACAAATGTCACAAAAAGATGTTAATATTTCACTTCTGTTCTTGGATTTTCGTCACAATGAAATACACTGAACATAATCTTCACAAAAGTTATGTACAAAAGTTTAAGCTTTTGCCATTATAAATTACAATAACTTTTATTTAAGTATTAATTATTAAAAAAAAACTTAAAAGCCATTGTTATTTGTCATATCAATACATCTAAGTCACGTAAATACAACACATATGGCATTACAAATGCTATAGGTGTCACATTTGCGAAAGTTAAAACTATTGGCATTGTAAATGACAAAGCTACTAATTTAGCTATTTTCAAAACCAACACATAAATAAAAAAAATTACAATACCAATAGCTCAAAATTTCCTAATGCGAGACCTATTGTATTGCAAATGCTTGTTAGAGTGGTTTCTTAGCGAATGTGCGTTCTTTACATAAAGATGCCATGGAACTGTGGGGTCTGTGGAGCTCCGATTCCTCAGATTTATGCTTCCTAACGGAGTCCTGGCTTACCTACTGTAGGAGAGTAGGGTCTGCTTTCCTATGGTCACCCCATTTTTTTTGTTGATTTTTGCTTCACTGGTTTTCTACTTAATGTGGCTGTGGGCCTGCTAAGCAGACCCACAGCCCCACTGTTATCTCTCTAAATTTAGCACCATGTACTATAGGTACATCACCAATTGGGATTTGGGTCACTCTTATGAGTCCCTGTACAGTGTACCATAGGTACCCAGGGCATAGGTGCACCCAAGGCCTATCAGGGGCTGCAGCATGTATTATGCCACCCCTGGCTGGCCATCCAAACTGACACAATGGGCTGATCACTCAGCTGGGGCAAGGTGGTGTAATCACCCCTTGCTTAGATATAGTATTCCTATATCTACCTTTACATATAGACACATATACACCTATAAGTCACTCCTATGGCAGGCCTTAACAATCCTGAAGGCAGAGTGATTGGTTATATGTGAGTTGGTGCTCTAGCATGAGCTGAGCCTGTCTGCAGCTTTCGGAACCATGTACTTATAGCTGTTCTATGATATTGCCATACCATATACTCTTAAGTGCATTATAATCCTCGCGGTTATTGCTAACTTTGGTTTGGCTTTATCAAAACATGTTGTGTAAGGTGTCATACGCTTTGGAATACCACCCCCTCTCCAGTTCTGGCGACGGGGGTAGCATTCCACCCTTCTAGAAGGGGAATACATGTTGTTCCTACTAATCCCAGTTAAAGTTAACCAGAGACTCAGCATCACAAAATGGATGCTGCTGCCACAGACACAAGTCTGACCTCCTGGTGCTGGGAGCCCTTCCAGCAAGGAAGGCTTGGACAATAGGTTTCCTGTCACAGGGAGGTGCTAGCACCACCCCAGACAGGCCATAGTGTATTGGGGCAGGGAGGGCTGAATGAAATGAGACACTGCCTGGGGCACACAAGGTGCTCCATGCATAGGCCAGTTCAAACCGGTGCTGGGGCACTCCAGCCCCATCTCTGGTGTGAAACTGGGCAAAGGGAAAGGGGTGTAACCACCCCCTTCCTGGGTCCCACCCATAGGAGGGACCTAGCAGGTAATCCAACCCGTGATTTGGAATAAAGGCAGGAGCTGAGTCCCAAGACTTTAGATTTATCCTGACTAAAACTCTGATATGAAACTCTGGACCTTCGACATCCTACTCGACGTAGAAGATTGAAGAATCTCCCTTGTGGTCAAGGAGTGACCACCCTGTGCAAGCAGGCACCATCAAGCGCTCAACAGTTTGCTTTGTCGTTGCTCCCGCCAGAGCTCGAACACAGAGCCTGACAATACCCAGACTTCCAGACTTCCTTCAGCCCGATCCACAGCCACAGCAAAGCTGAGACCCGTGGAGGTGACGCGAGACGTGGCACCGGCCATCTTGGAAAGTCAGCGAATTGCTTTCCGTGCAACTTCTGAGACACCCTCGAAGTTGTGCATTGGGGATTGAGAAGCCCCAGCCTCGAGCACCAACTGCACCGAAGATCACCTCTCCACACTCACCGAGTGTTGCGTGGGGCCCTTTTGCATATTCCTGCTCGATGCGTCTGTCCGGTCACTTGCCTGTTGGCTAGTGGCCTCTGTGACGACGAAAACTTCAACTTACCCTACTGGTCTGGTTGCTCCAGACTGGCCCTCCCTCTCCTGAAAAGGAGCGGCCCATCAGACCTTGCTGGTCTGATTAAGAAGCCATCTTTGATTCCTGCACAAGTTGCATTTGCCAGGGCCTGTTGACTCTGATTTGAAAACCGACACCGCCGACAGCGAGAGCTTTTGTGAGACAGTTCACAACCAGCTCTTGGTCATTGTCAATGCCCCTTGGTCCATGTGGCAGCAGAGACAAGCTTCACAACATCGCCTGATTGCTTCCCGACATCGCCTGGTTCCTTCCTGGTTCCATCCTGGTCACTGGCTAGTGACCCAGACTCTGTCCCCTCTGCTTTCAGGTACTCTTCATCCTCGATCCACCCTTGGATCCAACCGGACTCTTCTCTCCTGGTCGCCTGCTGCATCTTTACTCCAAGGCTCCATAGAACTCCACGACGAAACCCGACACACTTTGGGACCTATGCACCCGCGTCCTGTGGGTGAGGTAACCTGGGTACTCCGGTACTCCTGTGCAGATTGACCATCCCAGTGTCCTAGTTTCAAGTGGTTTAGTTCTAGTCCAGTCGGAAGACTCCTAACTCTTTAACTTTCTAATTTTACACACCCATTGACTTCCAAGTGTGCACGCGTGTGTGTTTAGACACTGCACACGCATCGCGTGGGCCTCCTGCTCCCTAACAACTGTTAGTCCAGTGTAGTCCCAGCGATTCCCAAGGCCCTAGGCCTTACCATTGTTCGTGACGTGGTTCTTATACCACAATTTTAGTATATGGGTTAGCGGGCCACCAGGGCCTATCCATATTGTGCAACTTATTGTATGTTATATTAAGCTATTTGTTATGCGCTTGTACTTCTGTCCTCATAAAGAGTACAGAGGGTTGTTTTAGAAATAAATACATATATATTTTGAATATATAACCTGTGTGGTGTCCTTTCATTTGGTATTAAAGGGATTGCATATGGTAAAACAACTGACTTCACATGCCCTCTTGAGTTTAGCCTAAGACTGCTTTTGTCCATGCTACCACTAGGATAGCTGGTCTATAAGGTTGACTTTACAACCATCACCATAAGGGTTGTTTGGACTGGTGAAAGATGCTCACTAGAATAGTGAACATCATATACCAAGCCAACTTCTCACACCTACCTCACTACCTGATATTACCCTTGCCTTTCCTGATAAATATCGTCTTCTTAGAGTAGACAGAGAAGGAAAAGTGTCAGGTGGTGTTGCTATAATATACAAAGATGTGCTGAAAGTCGCAGTCATTGACTACGCCTCTGACAATGAGATGGAAATTTGTATATTTAAAATTTCCCCCCCCCCCCCCCAGGACAGTCTAAATGGCGCACTTATATATCGCCCTCCAGGGCCACTTAAAGACTTTAATTTAAAAATTATGGAGAAAATTGCCCCTCATACTATCACCTCCAAACACTTTTTCCTACTAGGGGACTTTAATTTTCATAGCGACGATAGTGAGAATACAGAGGCTGCTAATTTTCTTGACGATATGGCCTCCCTGGGTCTTGTGAAGATCAATACTGGCCCTACACATTCGGCAGCCGCATACCCTAGACATCATACTCACTAATTCACCTGTTATATCTTCTGATCCCCTTATCCTGTGATGTGGTCAGATCATTCTCTGATTTCGCTCCAGATTAAGAGCTGCATCAGAAACCAATTTCATACGTTCTCCCAAAACAGTCTCCAAAGGCAATGGCATAAAATCACGCCTGACTCTTCTAGCAAAAAGTTTGTTCCTCCTATTTTCAATGAACATATGGACATTGTCAATAAGCTTAGGGTTTTCTTTTTTTGTTTTTAGGAGCATTCCTTTTTATTTTAAACTCTTTATTAACATTATCACAGTTATAACCAAATCAGACTGAACAAAAATAGATTACAAATTGTATCCAAAGCCCCCCCCCACCTCCCCCTGAAGCCCCCCCACCTATGGCTGACCAGTAGTTAATAGGGTCAATTTCATTGTCAGATTTTTTTTTTAAAGAATTGCATAAAATGGAAATACAGAGCAAGATATTTTAAGTTCATTATTCACAGTTCAGATAGGACCAGTTCGTTAGGAGCCCAGATAGCCAGGCATTTAGCTTTCGATTTGCGGCCTTTTCTAGACTAAACAGCTTTTTCGAATCGTATATTGAAAGAAATCTTTCAAGCCACTGTTGACCTGTTGGAGGAAAAGGATAGAGACAGTGAGTGGCTAAACATAACCTAAAATCTGTAGAAGCAATAAATAAAAAAGATTGGTTTTGATTCGAAGAAAGAGACCCTCCTAACCCTAATACAATCAATTGAGGAGTCAGATCAATTTCCCTGCCCAGCATAGTTGTTAAAATGCTACTAACCCTTAATTTCAAAGTATCTAAAGCAGGACATGTGGCGAACATATGAACACTGTCTGCTGCTGGAATGTGGCACCAAGGGCAGATGGAGCCTGCTCCTCTACCCCATTTGGCAATCTTAGCAGGTGTAATATACAGGTTGAACCCCGTTTTAAAACATTGTAATTGTAGATTAGTCGCCATAAGTTACATCTGGGCCAGATATAATGAATCTTCGGTTTCTCCAGGTTCGCTCCCTAGCAAATTTTGCCAGCGATATACATGTTTGGTTAGGTCATCAGGTAATAAGTCAATTAGCATTTTATACAATCCCCCTTTGGTGCTTGAGCCTTTAAGTACTTCATCCATCAACCTTACCCAGGAGAAGCCGGAGGCTCCCCCCAACTTTTCACTTATAAAGTCCCTTATTTGGAGGTATTTAAAAAACTGTTGATTATCTAGCCCAAACTCATCCCTTATGACATCAAACAATAATAGGTCAGACTCGTTTGTAAGATCACCAATTGTTTGTACTTCTTTGTCATACCAATGCTTCATACGACCATTTTTAAAGATATGTGGAAAGCTATTATTCCTATATATTGGAGTATAGGCATTAAAACGTCCGAGCCCGAGTTTATTTTGGACCGAAGTCCAAACCTTAAAAGCACAGATTAGAGTTTCTTTTTTAGCATGAGAGGGAAATGATGCACCCGCTGGACCTCTTTTTCCCAATCCCACTGTACAAGCTCAGGGAAGCTCCCTTTCAGCAGGCGCAACACAAAACCTCTGATATCGCCCCCTCCACATTTTCTGGAATACCAAGAAGCCTTAAATTGTTGCGTTGCTGGCGATTTTCAAAATCTTCAAGTTTCCACATAACGTCCATCATATGTGACTCGTTTGTGGAGGCTTGTTGGGCTGAGCTCTCGGCACCAGTCTCGAGAGCTACTACTCATTCCTCCAGGGTGGCCGTTCTCTCTGTAATCTCAGCATAGGATTTTTTTACTTTGCATATTGCACCTTGAAGCTTCTTTGTCGCAAGATGGGCACGTTTATGTTCTTGTCTTGCCTCACCTTGCATCTGTTTAAGGGTTGCGTATATCAGAGTAATTGAGAGGGGGGACTCTGCGGTATTTTCGAGCTTATCGGTTGGTTTTATGTATCCGGCTGCCAGTGTCTCGATTACCATGCCCGCCTTCCTCACTCAGAAAGTGAGTGGTTGAATAGTCCCATTTGAGCTGGCTATGATAACAACCGGATTGCCTAGATTCTTGTAATATACTCCCATTTTTTGTTTTTTTCCTGCATTTAGTCAAAGAAGGGAGTCGCTTTTGTGTACTGGGGTTAGAAACCGGGCTATTCGAATCCATCCCTGTTATCAAAATCAGTAAGATCGCTGGTGTTGGACAGTTCGGAATCTTCATTCAAAGAAAAAAATGTTCTCCATATTCCGGTGTTCAAGGGCACTCTCCCAGTATATCAATAGACTTAGAGTTATTGAATGGTTTCCCATTCATATGTACACTTTCCCCTGCACTTTCACCATCTGCTATATTGCTAACCAGGGCTTCACGTCTCTCCACATCTTCCCGTGCTAAGTCCCCTACCTCCACCACACTGACAGCGCCTTTATTAGTATTTTTGTTGGTACTCGCAGTATCCTCCTTTGGCTCCTGGGTCTTCTGGGTCACAGTGTCCCCTACTAACCCTTTGGGCAGTAGTGAGGGTAGCTCCTTCTCAGTGCTCTTCGGCTTTGCTGCAGGTTTGCTCAGTCCAGAAAACATCCCAGGTATCACCCGCTGTTTTGCAGAGCCGTGGCCAGTTACTTCAGACAGACGCTGCTCACGCGCCTTAGGCTTCACTACTTCCCCCTCGTCAGCCCATAGTGAGAGTAGCGTCCCTGGCTTTTTGCCCGCTCAGCGCCTTCCATGAAGCCAGCGGACCTCCGCGTCCCCCTGCTGCCTCTGCTGCACCACCAGCCGCAGCGCCCCTCTCGCCGCGATCCCGCAGGGGCTTTGGTTGTTTTGGCGGCATATCGCGTCCAGACAACTGAAATAGACGTCTTCCACTCCCATACTCCGCAATCGCCACACACGCTGCAAACACCTTCAGGACCGCCCTCAGAGGTACACAAACAAGCGGCCCAGTAAGTCGTATATAAATTTCCCCTGCTGTATGATGTTTGTTAACAGTTGCGATCAGCTTCATTTATCCGAATCAGTTTGTCTATCTAGAATGGGGGTTTTAGGCCACTGTGGAGCATTGGACGGGCAGCTTCAGCAGTGATCACACAGCCGCCATCTTGCCTCTCAACATCAAGGAGCATCAAACTTAGGGTATTCAATGAGGTCATCACTTCTGTGATAAATACTCTTGCTCACCTGAAACGACAACAAATTAACACTCATAAAAAATGTGCGGATTGGTATACTGCTGAATTACGCAATGAAAAATCTAAATGTAAACACTTGGAGAAAATGTGATGCGAAACCCATATGGAAACGGAGAAACTTAACTATAAAAATGCCCTCACTTCCTACCATAAGAATTTTAAAAAGGCACGAAAAGCTAATGGTATTTTAAAGCTCAATCAGGCAGGTAATTCAACTAAGGAACTCAATAAAATTCTCAACACATTCACCAATCCTAAATCCTGTTCTCAGAAGATTCTCCCTTCTCAGGGATTATGTGACAATATAGCTAATTATTTTGATGAAAAAATAAACCTAATCTACAATCAATTTCCTCAGGACTCCTATCCCCTGGATCCTTCAAATTTGCAACCCTCAACTCTAAGAAGTTATGATGAAGGCCTTCAGCATTTCAATGTGATTCATACTTCTCAGGCTGAAGCCATGCTTAGAGCAGTGAAATATGGATCTCCTCTAGATGTTATGCCTACGCATGTATTTGCCCTCCTATCTCCTGGGCCCCTCCATCAGTGACATCCTTAACACTTCACTGCGGTAAGGGGTTCTTCCACTTGATTGGAGGGCC
This sequence comes from Lissotriton helveticus, assembly GCF_964261635.1. Classification (NCBI taxonomy): domain Eukaryota; kingdom Metazoa; phylum Chordata; class Amphibia; order Caudata; family Salamandridae; genus Lissotriton; species Lissotriton helveticus. The sequence goes on along the minus strand of NC_136063.1, from coordinate 1,246,529,837 downwards.
GCTCAAGTGGTCCCAAAAAGCTCAGTTACCCGCCAAAGTGATTGCTAACTATCACCCCATTTTGCTTCTGCTGCTAATGAGCAAAATGGTGGAATGATATGTCAACACTCAGCTGATGGGCTATCTTCAAGCTCAAGGCACCGTTGACCCATCCCAGTCTGGGTTTAGACCATTCTACAGAAACTACCCTCATTGGTGTCACTGACTATATAAAAATGGCTTTGGCTAACAAGGCAGTTCTGCTGGTTTTATTGGATCTGACAGCAGCCTTCGATACTGTCTCTCATCAGAAATTGATTTTGTAACTCAGAGAATCTGGTTTGCAGGGACAGGCACTTAAATGGCTTACTGGCTTTCTAGATCAGCACACCCAGACAATCAATGTAGGCCCCTTTAAGCTTAATAAGGGGGTGCCCCCCTTGCCAAGATTATTAGGGAGTACAGTTTTACTCCCTATTCCTATACTGATGATACGCAACTACTCTTGTCCTTTGATAAGGATGCAGAGTTAGTTGAACAATATTTTGCCAAGGGCATGCCAACCATATCAGCCTGGATGACTGAAAAGGTTTTCCAACTGAATGCGGCCAAGACCCAAATTCTGCTGTTTGGTTCGGCTCAAGCGTCCTGGTTCCCTAAGTGGTGGCCGGCTGTTTTGGGCACCTCCCAACCCCTTCTTTTGTGACAAAAAATCTAGGGGTCCGTTTGGATGTCTCGTTGTCTATGAGGGATCAAGTCATGACCACCTGGAGGACCTGCTACCACACCCTGAGTCTTTTGCGCAGAGTGTTCCAGTGGTTGCCCCTATCTGTTCAAAGAACTTTGATTCAGGCATTGGCCATTGGTCGTCTTGATTACTACAATGATCTGTTGGCATCAGCAAATTAATCTCTTCTGAGCAGACTACAGATTGTCCAGAATGATGCCGCTTGCCTGGCTCTCAAAAAGCTGCCCCGTACCTCCTCGGGCCATTGCAGAAACAGCTTTATTTGCTTCCTATCCGCCAGAGAATTAAATTAAAACTTTGCTGCCTCACCCATAAAACTCTTTATGGTATGAGTCCTAGCTACTTGGCAGACAAGTTTACTGTTCGACCAGACTGCTTAGATCTGAAGGTAAAGGGCTGCTTGTGGTCCCCCGCTACAGGAAATTACGAACAGGCGGCAGAACTGTTGCATACCTTGCCCCGAAATATTGGAACACTCTGCCGGAGGTCTTGCGCAAATGTCCCATTCTCCTTTGACTCAGAAAACCCCTGAAGACTAAATTATTCTGGGACTGATCTGTGCTTGTCCTGTACCCTCTCTTTCTGGTAGATGAATCCGGCACTTTATAAATCCTATACATATACATACATAAAGTGAACTGTGCTTTGATAATAAAAGTTATCACAGGGATATCTAGAAAGTGACCTGAACTAAGTGCCCTACACAAGTATTGCTAGCAAAAGGTGTGCAATGCTCAATAGCAGCCATGTGAGGTAAAATATATGGTGTGACTGCATATTAATGTAAAATAGGGCCCCATCTCCTGAGTTGTAATCAACTCAGAAGAGTTAACGACCAAGGGGCTTTTTTACAAGCCCCTTGCACCACCCGTACATCACTTTTCCCATGTTAAAAATTACGCAAAAGTGGTGCAAGGGGCTTGTAAATAAGCCCCCAAGTGCAGGGCTTGCACCTTCCTTTCTGTGTGTTTGATTGGTACTCGTTATGCATGTTTTTCACTCCTTGTTTAGAAGTTGCGGTAATCAACCTTGGGTTCTAAAAAATGCCTCATGGTACCTAGTTGTCTAAACATCGGCTTAACATAATTTAACCATGGTACCTCACCTATTTACTGTAGTCCTAAGCAATCATTAAGAATTAGCCTGGAAAATCACGCTCTAGACGTGCACCAAATCTTGGACCAAAGCAGTAAAGGTGCAATGAAAACAGTGTCAGCCTAAGTGGTTCAGAGTCAGACCCATTTAGTGTGGCCATTAGCTTAGGAAATGGAATGAGGAGTGGCTAATAAGCAACAAACAAATCAATTTTCCATTGTTTGAAGACTTTGGGGCAGACTTACAAAAAGTGACGCATCGCTGCCGCAACGCCGCTGCAACAATGCAAGTGAACGCGGATGTGGCAAAATCGTCAAGGTGATGGACCGTGGCTCAATGCAGTGGCCTGCATCAGAAAAACTGACGTAGGTGCCGCAAAACTACCGCAAGTCATCCTGACGCGACTGCAGAAAAAGTCACGTAAGTCCGATTTGCAACACGCAACGCCATTCCGACAACCCTGCGACAGTTCAGGCTGTATGAAGCGGCAAAAGGCACCCAGGAAATGACGCAAATCCCCAAAAAGACATTTGTGGACCACAGAGGACCTAACAATGGACCAGGAAGGTAACCCCAGTAGCCAGGATCCTCTGGCAAACACCGGTAGCAGAAGCCCTGATGAACAGGCTGAGCCTGGGGCAAAAAGAAAACAGAAGTCCAATTGCAGTCGCGAGGAAAATGAAATACTGGTGATGGAGGTCACCAGCTACCAGCACCAGCTGTTTGTCAGTTCCAAGCAGCCTCTTGCTAAAAAAAGAGGCGATACATGAGAAAATCGTCCAAAAGATCAACCGTGTAGGCCAGTCCAAGAGAACCGTCATGGACTGCAAAAAAAAGATGGCATGACTGTAAGCGCTGAACAAAAGAACAACTTGCAGCAAACTGTTAGGCAGCCTCACAAACTGGAGGAGGCAGCCCAGCAGACCAGGAGGTACTGGATGACCTGGAGGAGGAGGTGGCACAAGTCATCCCAGAGGAAATTGTAACAGGAATATCCGGACAGGATAGTGCCACCAGAGAAACTTAAGAGCAGACAACGGGTAAGTCACAATAAGTGCACAGATGTCATTAATGGGCCATGGTGGTGACTGCAGCTAGAAATGTTCCTGTGCCACAGTCTGATGTGTGCATCTTGTTGTCCTTATACTTGTCCACAATCACAACTATTCTCAATGTAAGTTAATCACATATGACAATCACATATTGAAAATGTCAAAATAGCACTGCCCTGTCCATCCCTGATGGAGCAGATACACTGGACCTCATTTATGAAGGGCCTTGCACCACCGGTACCTCACTTTTGTGAATGTCCAAAGTGAAGACCCGTTGGTGCAAGGACTACATTAAAGACGTTCACAAGGTCACACATATGCCTACATGAGTAAATTAGGTAATACGGTGCAACGTGGTGCCACATCTTGCCTGGTCTTTCTTGAGGTGTGCCTGTGTGTTGGGGCAGTTTGAGGTCAATGGTTGGAGGACGTGTGTAGCAGGGTAATTGTATGTAAGCGTTGGCGGACTGGTGGGGCCAAGGGACTCAATGATAACTGATTAGATGTCCTGTATCAATTTGTGAAGTAGATCCATGATGGTGTTGGAAGGCATTGTGAATAGGTGACATTTACAAAGATGGTTGGTCCAGGTGGATCTGGTGGTGTGGCTGTAGTTAAATCTGTCTACTGGTGGAGGAGATGTGCTTGTCTGTGTCTCCTGTGATGTGGCTTGGTGTGGCCAATAGCTGCTTCAGTTTGATGGCAGCAAGTTTACCCAGGAGGCAGTCGTGTTCTGTTCACTGGGGTTGTCCAGGTTGAACGAGAGTTCTCAAAGTAGGAATGTCGTTGGTGGATGGGAGAACCTGGTGTACAATGATGGCTACAATTGCATTGGTGAATGGGTGTCCATGGACCAGGGGACCTGCAAATGAAGGTGCTAAAGTGAATGTTGTTGCCCTTGGTCAGGCTTTTTAAGTTGTGTAGTACTATGGTCACCGCTGGGTCATTAGCGTGCGTAGTTAGTTGGAGTGTTTTCCTCTCTTGTAGGAGATGGCAATGCCTCCTCCTCTATGGATGTGGTGGGCATTGTGAATAATTTAGTAGCCATCACTGATGGTGATGGTGATTTCTGGTCCAGAACTGAGGTTGGTGCATGTGTTTGTGAAGAGGTGACATATGAAGAGTTTGCAGCAAGGTGGTGAAACATTTCTGTAGTGTGCATGTGTAGGGCCTTCAGGTTGTGGAGGATGGAGTTGAGTTGGTTGTGTGGAGTGTTGTTTGGCTGGGTGGCATGAGGCACTGGTGTGTTGATGTGGCAGAAGGTTTGTTTTGAGATTCGACTGGCACAGGGTGCACGATAAGCATACAGTCTTGCAAGATTGCAGGTGGTGTTGCATCCAGGGTAGATGGCGAGGAGGGTGTTTGTGTCGCAGCGGTGTAATGTACAAGAGGAATGGTCCTTGCTGGTGAGTGTGGGTCAGGGCCAAATGGATGCAGGGAGTCTTATCCATGGCTTGCCTTCGTCATAGGAAATGTACATTACAACACAGTTATCACATTGTAATACCAATTCCAAGTAACTTGCATGCCATATCAACACATTGTGATGCAAGTAATGAAGTTTCATCAGTTTCAGCTTAGGTAATGTGTTCTGGTGTCAGATAAAAATATAAGGGAGGTTCTTTGTGATCAAATATAAAATTTAGGCTGTCTCATGCCCAAATAATGAATTATAGTGTCATTTTTATTTGGCTAAAATCAAAAATGGATTTCTTTTGCGGTAAAAAATGATAATTAGTGTGCCTTCTGGGGTCATACATTGCAATTTGTGTGTCTTTTTGGGTCAACATTTGAAAATCGAGTGTCTTTTGGGGCAAAATATGGAATTAGGGTGCCTTTTGGGGTCAGAAATGAAATTAGGGTGTCTGCCCTCAAATGTGACATTTAAGGTTGTGTTGGGGGTCTGAGAGGAATATCAGGGATCTAGGGTTGTTATGTGTTACAAGTTTTCCTTTTAGGGTTGCACTCACTGTAGTGGGAACTGAAATTTACAATGCTACCCTATCCAGCTCTTTCTCCACTGTTGCAATATGAGACCTATTGGTATGCATCGTATTGGAATACAATGTAATGGTATGCCTTGCAACCAAAGATATTCCTTTGGTTTACCACTGATCTGCCTGCTGTGCATGGCTGCACAGCATCTGGCATTGAGAAATTAAGTAGGGGGCACTAGACATCTGGGAGGTGGTAGAAGCCTGAAAAGACACTGGAGGGGGCATGGATGCGGGGGGTGCGAGCAGGGTTTGGCATCACTCTACCAAAGGAAATTTGCAACAAGGCTTTGTCCTGCGTATTCTGTGCTCCTGCACCTCTGAATTTGCTTCAAGGGACAACAAGCAGCCAGCCAGGCTCCCTCACCTAAGTTAATCACAAGTCTGCAATGTGGTGTGGTGATTGCTCATGCGTGCAGGGACAGTGCGTTCAGACAGGGGCTTGAGGGGTGGGCATGTTCTCCATGCACGCTGAAATGCTGGCTGCATTGCAAACAGGGAAGTGCACATGCCCGTTCCGGTCAGACTGAGAGGACAAGAATCAGTCATTGTGCACTTTAGTGGGCATACCACTGAGCCCTGGGCCTACTTGTGAGTAGAGCAGTCCCAATCACCCTCCCACCCAGAAAGGAAACATAGCATTAGTACATATAAATATGACCTTCATGGTATTCGTTTCACCATCTAGCACTGCTCAAATTCATGGGCCAAATGCTCCAGCACCATAGTGGATTATCCACCACTGGGGGCCCTCACTCACAGGTGCTACCCTGGCACCCCACTATACCCTGGGCATCTTCCGCTACACATCACACTTCCACTCACTTTGACATCGACACAGTGGTGTTATCTGATGCACCCTCACAAAGTCAGTGACTCAGCCAGCATGATCCTCAGCCAGGTGGGCTTACACAAGCCTGGGCACAGCATTCACTGTCAAGACAGCTGAGTAATCACACGATGAAGGTGATGCAACACCCATCCCTTAGGTGTGTAGTTTCAGTGCTTGTGCAATATAAGTTTGCATCATCTCAGGGTCGCAGCCTCCACAGTGCATGGCCAGTGACACATCCTCCGGCCTCTGATGCAGATATGCGTTGGCCAGCATTGGCAATATCCTTTGTACAGCACAGTGTACTGCTGGGGCACGGTATGCAATGTGTACCTCCCTATGTAGTTACTCAGGAGGACATGTACCCTTCACAACTACAAGGGGGACCAGGGTGTGTTCTCACACAAGTCTGACTCTTGCCTCCATGCGACCTGGCTGACTACACTACCAGGTAAGGGTGATCACTAATGCCTCAAGGCCTACCACCACAGACCACCAACTACACTGCACCTCCACATCACAGGTCGGCTCACAAATTGTGGGCCACCAATGCCACCCTGGAGAACTCATTGGTGCTTAGATGGGTTTGGATGCCATTGTGTAGCAGGATTGCCAAATGAGAAGTGATGCACACTGGTATTGCTCAGCAAAGCGCTTGTACTCAGTAGTGTAGCCCAGATTTTCTCCTCTCCCTAGGTCTCTGGATGGTCATCATGGCTGTGGGGGGTTTGGGGGGAGTTGTTGATTTGTGATGTACTGGGGCCAGGCTAATTCATTCAGCATTATAAATATTTTTAGTTATCTAGTTCTTATTGTAGGTTGACTCATAGGCTTGTTTTCACTGTTGATGCGATAAAAAATAGGGCTGACTAATTTGATTTCCTTTGGCGCTAATGTGCCTTTTGTCAGTCATTGCCTGCTAACGGTGGAATTATTAGTGCTTTTCCAGCAGGGGAAACATCCTTTACAATGCAACTTTTACCACGCAGTGCCTTTACAACGCAACTTTTACAACGCAAACCATTACAACGCATTGCGCTGGGGGGCGCTCTAGGATAGGGAATAGGTTTAATGTACTATCCAACACCTTCCCTACTATCCACGGTGACTGGAGTTGGAATAGTAAATTAAACTATTCACTATCCAGCGCCCCAAAGCACTATGCGTTGTAATGGTATGCGTTGTAAAACTTGCGATGTAAAGGTAGGCGTTGTAAAAGTATGCGTTGTAACGTCATACATCCTTACAGCAGTGTTTCTGGCAGTCATCATTGCAGCCAACTGAAAATCTCACCATGTCACAACGTATTGTGGTAACATCCCTAACAGTGCGTTCTTTGTGCGCGAAAAGCCAGAACATCGCTAACTTCTGCTAAACAGTGTTTGTGGTAGTTTGAGTGAGTACTTGTGCATATGGGCCATAATGTCTCCAATCTGTGAATGGAAACATATCTTTAGTTTGGCAGTATGCTGTGCTTGAAAGGAGGCCAACACACTGTATCATACACTAATTAACAATTGCAATTGCAGTGTTGCCAGAAAAGTGCATCTACCACTAAGAGCAACATTTCCAATGTGGTGTATGTCCACAGGTCAGTAACAATAAATACCAATGACTAGCACCACTACTGTAACAATAAGTGGTGCAATGTCCATGTAAGTGGGTATGAGTCTTGAGCATCAGTCTCCATCAGGACGTAGATCGCTTGAATGTGACACTCAGATCAGCTTTGATATGCCGCATGAGACGCCTCTTACTAAACCTTACTACAATTGAACATGCAAACACAACATAACACATTTGCACCTTATTCTTCAGAGGATGCTCCTTCAACATCACAACGGGTGGATGACACCAATCTTGTTGAGGAAATGAACGACACCCTGCCATCCATTGACAGTGATACACTGGAGGACCTCATTACCACCATACAGTCACCTACAGCACCTCCTGAGAGTGACAATGGTGTGTTAGCTGCTCCAGCTGAACCCCAACCACCACCACCACCAGAATCTGCCACAACAAATATAAGCCCAGACTTGGAGAACACACAGGAAGAGTTCCAAAGATCCACTGTAGCTCTACAACGGGAACTCCTCAGGGAGGTCCATGTGGCGTGGATAGTATGGGTGGCATCCTGCAAGCAATACTGCGAAGCCTGAATCCTGATTTGGTGCTCATTGGTATAGAACAAGCCAGCAACACCTACACACCAGGACTTGCGCAATCTCTGGCCAACATAGCCAACAAAATGAGTCAGAGGCATGTACAAATGCCACCACAAAGTGGCACCAGGGATGTTGCTCTGCACCTCCAAAACATCGATGAGTCAATTAGATACATGCAGCAACAGCAAGACATGTACATGGCAACTATGACAGCCTTTCATGGGGAATTGCTGACTGTTGGTAAAAATCAGCAAGTGATGTTGAATGCGCTAATGGCAAACTTCATGTCACCAGAATACGTGTTCCCTCACACCTCCTCTGCCTCTGCTGGCGGTAGCAGTGGTACAACACGCCTTGCAGCTACAGAACCAACAAAGGCCCAATCTGACGACTGGGAGGAGGACGAGTCAGCAACACAGTTCAGGAGGAAGACTGGTCACTAAAGTGACACAAAGTCACAGGTGGCTTATGACAACAGAAACAATTTGACTCTGATTAGAAAAATGTCGGACAGACAAGATCATTTAAAAAACGGGAACACCTGTGCCACACATCTTTTTTTCATCACTCACTGAAGTGGAATACATTGTGACAACAATGTATTTATCACAAAGCAAAATACAAATAAAATCTCTTTGTTGCAACACTCACAAACATGTCAACATAAGTGCTGCTTCACTAGTTTTGTGTCAAGAACAATGTGCCCTTGTTTCAGGTTTGTACCATTCCACAATATCACTAGGTATAATGTTTGTTGTAAAATTCAGACACACGGGAAAGAGTGTGTAAGTACTTGATCAATGTCTGTTAGTATGACTATGCAAATGTGAAAATACATGTCATATGAAGATTTAAGGTGCGGATTTACATGAATGTGCTGCAGCACAGCACAACAAGCCCTTTGTCTGTGCCACACTGTGTAACTTTCTGAGCACAGGAATGACACATATATCCAATGAAAATGTGGCATTCCTGTGCTCTCCCCTGCGCTGGTGCTGAAACAGCTGCCATGCACATGTGCATGCACCCTTGCACCATGGGGCAAGGATGCCTTCGTCATGGTGAGATTATTTGTTGTGCATGAAGGGGCACCACCCTGCACAAAAACGGTCACAACAGGCTTTTTCCTAAATTAATGCATGCTGTAGACTGCAGCACACCTTCAAAGTTTCAGAAACGTGGAGAAATGAAAAGCCTACTCCTCAAAGCGCCTCTCTATTCCACCCCTTGTGTGGCGTAGCATGCTGACGCATTGCCAGGTTTACAATTCCTCGTAAAGCTAGAAATGTGTGTGGTTCTATGGGTGTCAGGTGAGAACACCCACAGCAACCACATGGAACGCCCCTTTCATAAATAATGCTGTGTGTAAAGTGACTGTAGTTACAAGGACATGAAAGGCCAGGCAGGGTAGCTAGTTAAGTCCTTGCGATTATGGAGCAGAGAAAAGCGCTGCCAGTGTGTCACAAAAGGTCACGTACTGGCAGCACTAGTGGATTATAAATCTGCACATAAAACAATAAATGATGTAATGTCAAAATATAAAACTTATACAGCCCATTAAATTAAACATACCAGCAAACAAGATGTGGTCAAATTTTAGGGGACTTCATACACCAGCCGTGCCACTCAACTCTGCCTGTATGCAAACTCTGGGTTGTCCAGTCGTGTGAATTAGCCACTTGTAACACACTGACTACTTGCTTACTAGTATATTATAGCTATGACAACACCAAGAGAGATAATGTGTGATGTGTACGTTCTCTACATCTGTGCATGAGACAACCCTCATTTCACTTACATATGGCAACATCATACATAGCTGACACACATTTGTGATAGATACACATGCAGAGGAGTCCATGTGCCCACTTACTCACTTATACAACTTACTAAATGCTGACCATCAAAGAATATAGTTAAAGCTTGTGAAATAACATTAATTTTATAACAATAGAATTTGAAACTAAAATCATCAATAATCTAAAACACTCATCCTAAAATCTCTTAAAAACGAAAGTAAAATCTTAAAACCTATCTATACTAACTATGCCTAACCTACCTAACTTAACTTAATTATCCTAAGCTAAACAAGAATGACGTGAGACCACTAAACATCAACCTCACCCCCATTAACACATCAATGCACAATAGACGTACACATACCTACCCTATACATAAACTAACTAGAAATGTATTAAAACACAAATAGATGTTTTATTTAAACACGTAAACACACACTAAAGGACCCACCCACCCCTAAATATTATAAAAATACTCTATGATAAAAACAGAATAAAGTTATTAATAAGAAGCACCTAACTAACTAACCTAAATAAACTAACTATGGGTACCTATATTAAGAATCCTAACTCTACAATAAAATTAATATTAATTATAAAAAAAATACACAATATATATAACAATATGTACAGTGATCCCTCAGATCGGCTGATGAGATGGTCCAGGGACTGCTCATTTTTTCCATTTCTTTAGACATGTTGTCCATCTGTTTCTCCAGGCCATCCATCCTGTTTTTGAAATAGTCCACACCTTGGCTAGTCATGCCATGTCCAACAGACTGTCCGGATATGGAGGGGTGGGTACTGACAGCTCCGAGGGCTGGGGTTGGGGCTTTCGATGCTCCAAGATGCTGGCAGGAAACCTTGCCCATTCTTGGCTGGGGCCTTGGTGTTCCATGTATTGGCTGCCTGCCTTCTGCTTGTCATACAGATGGGATGTCCATGGAAACCACTTCGCTACCTCACAGATGTGTGCATATCGGGTCTTCCGTATGTAGAAAACCATTTCCTCTTCCGCACTCATGTTATCTGTATGAAAAGAAGTACACATGTGTTAATCAATCAGTACATGACGGACAAATGTTGTTAGGAAATGCATGCTATCATGTGCGATGATTCCAACATTAGGGCCAATCATCCGGTCATTGTGTGGCCCACACAACCCAATACAATACACTCAGTTGGTTAATTAAATACTGGGCAGACTGCTGAATGTCATGATTCTACGTAAATCATTTTCACACTTTATAACTAATCAATTTATGAAGAGCCAAAGAAATTACTAACCAGTTAACATACATCATGGCATTTGATCATTTCCTAAAAAAAAATCTCATTATCCCCATGTACAAATCATGGAGTCATGTGATCCTTCATCTGCAACAACAGCTGAGAACAGACAGTGTCACAGTGTGTTGTGGATGGAGATCATCTTCTCTGGACATATATGCCTCTTCGCCGTTCATTTCACACATCCACAGAATAATGCACTTTAGTTACAATTTCCATTTTTGGAAACAGATATGTGGTTGCTGGCTCACCACAATGAACCTCAGAATTGATGACACTACTCATGTTGACTGGCATGCAGCATGCCACGTAGCACTAGCAGGGTGAACTGCACCTCAGCTTATTTATCAATCATACATGCACCTACCTTCAAAACATTGATTCTAGCTTTTGTGTACATTGTTCAAACTACGACACACAAAGCATACCAACAGTTTGATCACAGCTACTTAGTCCTCATGATAATGGACCAAGGATTAATTACAGCATCATGACATAAGTCTTACGGAGTCATGGCTGTGAAGGTAATTTTGGAGTACAATATGTGCCACACTTGTGTGATGACACAATTAAATATTGTTCTTGACACAGCACAAGGATTACCCCATCCAAATACATACAGCAGACTGCCATTCCTAAGGCTCATTTGCATACAAATGAGTATGGTTTATGCATCTTGTTTGAAAGTGCTTCATTGATCAGGTATTCCTAGTATGATACATCAGACATTTGAGGCATGGATGACAAATAACAGTCACAAAACTAAACTTGTTCACACTTAAAATATCAAAATCGTGAAGAGACATATGACACTGATGGACACAGAGCATGGCCAGTTTGTGTTTGGTTGTTCTGTGTGTTACTATATTGACTCAATGCGAAAATGCACTGCAACCCATGTACTTTCCTAGACCAGCTGACTCTGACCATGCACCAACACTGCAACCCAGGCAGAACATCCTGCCCAACGATTGTGCACAACATCACTACCCACATGTAGTGAGGACTGTGTTAAGCATGCCTTCCTCTCCAAACATCATCCATCTGATGCTGCTGTCTTCACTTGGATTCTGCTACTCCAGTCTAAGTGGCAATGGGCACTCCATTTTGCAATGTGGATTGAGGGCAGGCCTGTCTGACACTTTCATGGCTTTCACTGTGTCCACACATGTCTCCACGCAGTACAACATTCACAATGTGTTTCATCATGGTTTTTTAAGTTTGATAGCGATCAACAAGTTGAGACTGCAGCTGGATGTAATGATCATACTATTGTTGCCCACATAAAGAATCAAGCTTTCATCCTTGCATATCACCAACATCACAATCAGTGATGAATGACACTCACCGGTACTGTTGGGGTCTTCAAATGTGTTGACCTCCCCCTGTGTATATGGCAGTGGTCCACCTAAGAAACATGAACAGAAGTACAATCATGTTGGAATTCCAGACATATGTACATTCTATCGAAAAGAATAAGTTAGCATGACACATGCATGTAATTACCAGACCATATAACTCCTTTCACATTAAGTACAGCAATGTTGTGTCACTCACACCTGGACATTGTAAATGCTGGATCAATTCCACATCACAGTTCACTAAGTGTTAACAAAATACATGAGGTGCATCCCTATGAGTTTGCATGTGCTTTGACAGATTCATCAGACATGCCCTTACGCAGACACAATTACACACTGCTGTAAGGTTGTCTGGGCCCAAAAATGTGTCTATGCATGCACATGTGTACACAGTTTTTTGATGTGAGGACTCACAATACTTCTTCGACTCTCTACATGCCTGCAGCATGTTAAACTCTATCTTGTTGCCTGATTGCACACTGATTGGCCCTTGCTTGTGACTTCTGCATTGTTTATTGCACATGTCTTGTTGTTCTTTTGGCTGCCCGCTTCCCCCTCCGCACCAGATGCACCTGCAGTGCCTCTACCATGACAATTCCAGAGTTCCAGCTGCGCATCCGTAACCCCTTCCTAATTTGATGGTGTTTGATGCATGTCCACACAGCAGCCATGCACAGTATTTGCTCAACAGCCAAACCCCACTGCAGCTGTCAAAAACCCAAACTCAACCAGCGCCAGAGGTCATGGATCTCTAAAATCCCTCAGCTATGACTCAGAAAATGTCCTTGCACTGTACCAGTGGAAAATTTCAGAAATACTATCTTTACATATAGAGCAACAACCATGGACAGTAATCCTGACTACACTGCCCCCAGACCTTCACCAGCAACTGCACACACACACACACACACACACACACACACGCACACACACTATGTACACACCAAAATGCACCAACTCGTGATCCCTGAAATGCATCCTCCTCAAAGTGTCCTCCCTGCACAGACTAGCCATAGAGATCTGGATCATCATCGACAACCTTGCACCAAATGTAGCGTTACTCACAGCAACCATGGAAAACCCCACCTTTGCCAACAACATTACCAACTGCATCCCTGAACGATATAAAAATATGAGGAAGGGCCTGCAACAACCGCCCTGTATGAGGCCTTACCATTGCACTTAAGAGCTAGCTCTGAATCACAAACTCAAGCTCAAGCAACAGCCTGCTCAACACCAAACACCTACACTTCCAGATCCAGGCCAGCCCAAGGACAACCCTGTGAGGGACCCTTGGCTACAGACCATCCAGGCCTTGAACTATGTACACCACCTACATCGCAAACATTATTGCACAACATGCCAGCACATACACGTAACATACCTCAACTCACAGCTTTACAAACTTAGTAACAACACATTTGATAGCCGCATGGACAACCTTGCAAACATCTGACAGTAACAACTTGTCACCGCCCACAACCACAAGCCATGGCAGAACATCATCACATCCCCTACATCCAGACCCAGTAACTCCCATGGACTGACCTGCACGGCGTACACCTCCACGTCAACAAAGCATCTGCGTATGAAAATCCAAAATGCACTCCACAAAGGAACTGACAAGATGAACATAGAACAACTATAATCAGCCACAAACCAAAATGCCACCAACACCTTTCACAACACAAAGTTTGCTCTAAATGGACCCCAAAGATGGTTCTCAAAATATGTAGATGAACTTGCAGCAGTATGTAACACCAACACACAGCAGCACAGGAAGCCAACATGGTTCCAGGTCAACCCACATCAATCGTGACGGACATGCAGATGCCTTGTGGAGAAGCAGAGTAACAGCAAATACCCTGAAGACGGATCCAAATGCCAGAACACCATATCAGAATTCCAACCACACATCAGACTTACAAAAATGAAACTTAATCCCACACTTGATCCTCACAAACTCGAGAAATGCAAAGTAACAATTTAGCATCATCAGTTATTTTTGTAAAACTCACATGGATAACTCAGACATCGCGCCCTCCCAGGACCACTACAACAAGCTCTGCTCATACTTCCACACGGATGTCATGTGCCTCTAAGACAAGTTTGAAGACCAGACACAGGTCTGTGAAACCACACACTCTTCAAGCAACCCCAACTACCCCTCCATCTCATCCCGGACAACAATCAGCACCCAAGACAACACATCTACAATGAGAGGCATCCACTCATGATCACAAACAGACCCCTGTCCCACCCCTCATCCACAAAGCTGCTGCAGCCATCACTCCTGCATTAAAAGATTACAATCAACAGCAGCGTCAAAAGTGGCTTTTTCCACGTCAAGCGGAAGTGCGCATAACTCTGACCCACATTCAATGAGCTAACAGTCATCAGCCTGCGCAAACCCCACCCTGCACATCTTCATTGCAACTGTAAAGACCTGACTCTTCAACTGCACGCAGATGCTCCCCCACGCATTCAGATCCTCACATGTGAGTAACGCACTTATAATTTCAATGATTGGTTGGTTGGTTGATTGATGCCTCATGCTTACATACACATCCAGACTTATATATATCATGAGATTTACACAGGATATGGCCAGATTTCCAAGAGTGTGCCGCAGTGAGGCACCACAAGCCCTTTGTTGCACCACACTGTGTAACTTTCTGAGCACTTCAATACAACATGGCTAATTTCCTAGACCCCTGTGCCACCAGTACTTCACTTTTGTTGACGTGCTGGTGGTGCTGTGCCAATATTTGCAATGACATGAAAATCCTGCCTGCGTGACTTTCATGGCGTTGTGAATCTGCCACCTTTACGCGCAGTAGTTTGCAAGGAAGGGATGTTCTATGGTTGTTGCTGTAGGTGTTCTCCCGCAACATCCATACCCACTGATGCATTGCCAGACTTACAATAAAGCATAAATCTGGTAATGCATCAGAATGCGATGCCACCCTAGGGGTGGCGTAGCGGGGTGCAACACGGAGAAATGTATACATTTTTCATTTTTCTTTTTCATCACTTATTGCGTGCTGCATTCAACAGCACACATTGGATGGGGAAATCACCTCAATTTTTTTGTTTTGATGCAGGAAGGTGCTCCTTCCTGCACAAAGACAATCTCCCCAAGACGCTGGCAGCCTAGCACCATGGTGCAAGGTTGCCTGTGCCGGCACATGGCCGCAGTTTGCGTGCCAGTGCAGGGGTAAGCACAGAGATGTGACATATTGTTGTAAATATGTTGCATCCCTGCACTTTAAAGCTAACGCTGCTTTGCCCAGAAAAATGACTTGCTGGACTGCGCTGCTTTAGTTTCTTGTAGATCTGACACATAGTTATAACTACACAGAAATATTTCCACCTTTGGCACTGGTGCTTGTGTGTGCGCCAAAATACCATTTATAAGTCAACATCAGATAAATTGGTTACAACATATGTGTCTGTGAGCACACAACATGCAATTATTTCTTTGAGGTCAGATATTCTTTTCTCCGACACCATTGCGACACCACTGAATCTATCTGAAATTATTGATATTGCAATGTATGGCATAGCTGTGCACCTCTTACAAAATCAATATGACTAATATTATACATTTACTTACCAGTTGGACCACCTACCTCCAGGCCAAGATGGTCCATCAAGTCGGCCTCACGGTTGATCACATCCTGCCAGCGGTGCTTGATTTGGGGGGGTAGGCGTTGCACTTCGAAAATCCTGGCAAGATGTTGCTGGAGTCTGCCCCACCTCTGCTTGCGGTCAGCTGCTGGGTAGCTCTTGGTCACCCGGCCCCCCGTGCGGATCATTCTCAATAGGAAACGATAAATCAGCCAGATGAGGCCACCAAACTGCCTGTTGGTCAGGTTCTTGGACCTGCCGGACATGCTCAGTTCTGTGTAGTAATTTTAAATGAAACTTAAAGATTGCTATAAAGGAAATCTATAGAAAGTTAAAATACAGAAAACATGTATTTATCCCACCTGTATATTAATCCTACACCTAACTACCCCTAGGAAACACACACACCCCAAAATACAACTATTTATAACACACACAAGACTGACAAATGACAAAAGACAGACCAAGAAATGTTCAAACTACACACAGGACTGACAAAACACACTCCAAAAGACAAATCTCAAGCTCAACAATCTACACCAGCCTCCTCCACCAAGCACACTCCTAGAGATAGTAATAGAAAGTGAAAGTAACTGTGTACTTCCTGGTTTAGAACATTCTAGAATCATTGCATCATTTCCTGCTTAGATGCAACAAGTTATGACGTTTTGCATCATATTTCAGATGATGCGTCGTGTTTTTAACTAAATTGCCAGTTCATTTCACATCTGCATGCGTGACGTTTCTCTGTTTTACGTGTGTTTCCTGTTAGTTGCGTTCGGCACCATGTGTTAACAAGCATAACAGATTTAATTTTGCGTCGCGCTTTGTTCAGATGCTACCAGTTTTTGATTATTTGCGAAATTTTACGGGCGGATGCAACACATTTCAGTGGGTCTGAGTGAGCCAAGGCAGATTTGAAGATGCTTTACGCTTCGGACTTTGTGACACTTTACGGTCAGATGTGACACGTTTCAGGGGGTCTGAGTGAGTCAAGGCAGATTTGAAGATGCTTTACGCTTGGGACTTTGCGACACCTTACGGTCGGATTCAACACATTTCAGGGGGTCTGAGTGAGTCAAGGCAGATTTGAAGATGCTTTACACTTGGGACCTTGCAACACTTTATGGTCGGATGTGACACGTTTCATGGGGTCTGAGTGAGTCAAGGCAGATTTGAAGATGCTTTACACTTTGGACTTTGCGATACTTTACGGTTGGATGCGACACTTTTCAGTGGTCTGATTGACTCAACGCAGGTTTGTTAGTGAACAGATACATATATGTGTTGTTGTGCAAGGCATGTATCATGTAAAGTACATGTGTGTATTCCTTCTCAACATGTTGCATGATTTAATAATGAGTTGTGATGTTTCCTGTCACCAACATTCAGGTACATCATGGGATATGTATATATATTATTTGGAAAATTGATTAGCTTGTTTGTGGTACTTTTAAATTGCACTTGCACAGCAGGCGGATAACATTGCATCACACATCGCTGGCACTACCTGCAGTACATTTATTACAATGTCACAGCGAGTAACCATGTGGCTTCTTTTCAGGCCCCTTGCGGCACTGGTGCACCACTGTTCACATGTCAAAACGTAACACATCAGCAGCACAGGTTCTTTTTATTTTACCCCTGTGTTTTAATGAGTGATGTGGGTGCCACTTTCTGCAGCTATGCATGTCAACCATACCACACAGACATCCTTAGATCATGGTGCAAGGGTGCCAGCAGCACTGAATGTCAACTGTTTGTACACAATTGCAGGGTAGTACACAACAATGCAACACATCATTGTGATAATGTAGCATTCCTGTGCTCCACGAGGGCCACAGCTTGTCACAGCCAAAGTGCTTGCACTGGCATAGCAGCAGCAGTTTCATGTTAATCTGCACATATATATTTATATCATATGACCTATGAAGCAAATGGACACAAAGTTTAGGCTCCTACTTAATTTTTTATTGTGAATATGGTACATATTGTTAGAAACTTAAATTTGCTACATCATCAGAAGAATTGTGTGACAATGCGTGTGCGATGTCTTATCCCTGCTGCAGTGTGGCGTATGTCTCATCCTTCTTATTCAGCTTCATCATCACCATCATCCATTTGTTAGGGGGCTGTTCCTCTTCATCCCAGGGCACATTTGTTTTGACACATATGTTATGGAGTATTGCACATGTCAATATCATCTTGCACACAGTTTCTGGAGCATAGAGTAGCCTTCCGCCTGATGAATCTAGGCAACGGAACCTGGACTTGAGCATTCCGAAGCTTCTTTCTATGATGTTTCGAGTTGTGCAATGGCCATGGTTGTATGCCTTTTGCGGATCATCCTGTGCATTTCCAAATGGTGTCATCAACCACTTCTGTAGACCATATTCTTGATCAGCTGTAAGTGGAAAGTAAGTAAAAAGTGTTACTTTTGGGTGATATCAGTATACATGGCATGTGTTGTATGTCATGTTTGTGAAGATTGTAATAGTGAATTACGTTGGTGTCAATTACATGTTGGGGCTTATTTACAAGCCCCTTGTGCCACTGGTGCGTCACTTTAACATGGTAAAAAGTGACGCAACAGTGGTGCAAGGGGCTTGTAAATAAGCCCCGTTGTGTTTAAAGTTGGTGGTCAGCTTTTCGTGGTCGTGACACTGTCATTGCGTCACTTTTTGTGACGCACTGGCGTCGCATTACACTGCCCCATATTTAAAAGGACAGGAACAGCCACCCTGCGTGGCTTTTCCTGTCCTTGTCAATACGGCCCCTTCAAACTCAGCACTTTCCATTAAAGGTGCTTACATGGTTGTTGCTGTGGGTGTTCTCATGCAACACCCATGGAACAAGACACATTTCCAGATTTACGAGGAATCGTAAATCTGGAAATGCTTCTGAATGCTACCCCACCCTAGGGGGGTCGTAGAGAGGCGCAACGAGGAGAAATGTTTTCATTTTTTTTGTTTTCTTTCTCTTTCAATGCGTGCTGCATTCTACAGCACACATTGGAAGAGAAAAATGTCTCTAGTGATTGTTTTAGTGCAGGAAGATGCCTCTTCCTGCACAAAAACAATCTCCCCATTATGCAGGCATCCTTGCACCATGGTGCAAGTGTACCTGCGCCAGCTCATGGCAGTTGTTTTTGCGCAAGCGAGAGCACAGGAATGCGACATATCATTTTAAATATTTCACTTTCCTGTGCTTTGGAAGTGCCGCAGCATGGCACAGCCTAAGGGCTTGCATTGCTGCGCTGAAGCACTTCCTTGTAAATCTCCCCGGAATGTTTTGGTTGGTTGCACACTTTCAAACATTGTGCATTGCACATCTGGGCACATTTCAATATGTGAGTACAACAAATGTGTAGTCTGTGCAAAAGAGAGTCAGTTGCATGTCATAGTGGTCCTACACATTTTCTTGACATTACGGTTTGATGTCTTTGGCCCTGCATTATCACTCATTTGGCATAATATGCCCCTGACCAGGTAACTTTGTCACATGGTGTACCAATACATGCATCCTGTGTGTAATTGATATGTACAATTATATACACATAAATGCACATGCCCATTATATTTGGATTTTTTTGCTATTTCAATGCATTCCTTACAAAGCATTGCACCTTTAAATAGTTATTTTGTGTTAGATGCCATTTGTGCATATGTCGACAGTGTGACTTATTGATCT
This sequence comes from Lissotriton helveticus, assembly GCF_964261635.1. NCBI lineage: Eukaryota > Metazoa > Chordata > Amphibia > Caudata > Salamandridae > Lissotriton > Lissotriton helveticus. The sequence goes on along the minus strand of NC_136063.1, from coordinate 1,246,510,199 downwards.
AAAAAATCGTTATGTAGGATATTTGCATGCATTCCTATCTGGTGTCCCTTGGAACTTTAGGTTATGCTCCTACGTATGTATGCAGCTTTGGACTGTATGTTATGTGGTTATAGTGTATATGTGGTTCTGCATTTACACATTGAGTTCTTGCATCATTCGGACATAAGGGCATGTAATGTGCCAGCTATTCTTGCAGAGTACATTTTCATTTAAATTAATTTATGCTTACCTACAAGGAGCCCATTGCCATATTGTCCATTTTGGAAACGGTCATTGATGATGCTATTTCTGAATATATATGAATCATGCACACTCCCAGGATATTTGGAAAATACATTGATGTATAGTACCCGATGGGCCACAATGACCAGGACAATGATGGAATGTGTGTGCTTTTGGTTGCAGTATAGGTGTGAATTTGCTGCAGGTGGTACAAGCTGAACATGCGTTCAGTCCATTGCACCAACTACATGTGGGAAGCCAGCAATGGCATAGAAACCTTGTTTAATGTCTATCTGCTGCTGGGGTGTGTTTGGGAAATGGATGTGCTGTGGTGTGAGCTGAATGTTGGCATCCAAGACAGAAGGGAGGAAGGTGGAGAAAGATGCCTGTGAGACTACTTCCACTCATGCTGCTGTTGTTTGAAAAGATCCGGAGGCCAAAATTTGTAAAACCGCTAGTAGCTTTGTCAGCGGTGGTTTATTGGTGACTCTTTCATTTGAAGTCTGTAGCTGTGGTGTGATGTGCCGCAGAAGGGTCACAATAGACGCTTTACTAAGGCGATACATTTTAATGACTTGTTCGTCCCGAAGTCCAATGAGGGTGGTCCTTTGACGGTAGATTCGCTCCCTACTCCTGTGCTGCCTTTGTGGTAATGAAAGAGGCTGAGGTTGTAGGATTTGTTGTGGGGGTGGTTGTCGTCTTCTTGGTGAAATTCCCAGCTGCAGTATTAGAAGGTTCATGTTGCTTTCTCTGCTTCAAAACTGCTCTGCTGCACTTTTTTCAATTTATGTAGTACTTGCATCATTTCCTGCACGTGGGTTTATGAGGTGTAGGCTTGCGAGCGCATTTTCCAATTTGTGTGATGCATCTTTTTAGATGCGTCGTCGTGGGGGGTTGATGTAAATATGCCTGTGTTGGAAATGCATTGGTTTTTGAGTGGGAACGCCTACCTTGCATATCTTAATACTTAAGCGATGCAGATGAATCTCGCGCAGCTCCATTCTGTCACATCTCCGTTTATGTGACACATCTTCATAGATGTGTCACCTTGTAAATTTACTTTAAAAAAAACCCCACCAATGCATCATGAAAAGTGACACATCGGTGGCACCAGGGGCTTGTTAATCTGCCCCTTTCTACATTGGTCTAGCGCAATACACCAGCACCATACAGTCCCACTGGGATACATTTATTCTTATATCTGTGATCAAACTCCATTTCTGGCTTAGATCCTGACCTGAAGGATAAATGAAAAACTGCTCCAATGGCTCTCTGAAATTGTTGGGATCTAATTTTGAGTGAATGGCCCCAGTTATAACCAGAATTCAAAGGGTATCCCCAGATAATTCAGGAACAGAGCCCTAGCAACTTGGACACCCCTTATGAAGTGCAACTTAGTTTTAGTATTTTTTGGGTCAGGAACCATAATAAACAATTTTGAGTAGTTCACTCTTTCATTTTAACTGTGCATAAAGGAAGGTAATGACTCCAGGAGTGACTGCAGCCCATTAGCCATCCTAGCAATCAAAAGAGCACCATCTGCATATCTGAGACTGAGGACAGGAGTCACAGGACGTCTCCCAATCTGTGGTATATCTTTCACATTGAGCAACAAAAAATGACCCAGTCCATTCATATAAAAAATACATAAATGGGGCCGTGATACAGCCTAGCACTCCTTCTCTTTTAACTGATTGGCATTGTGCACTCCTTATTCAAGTCATAGTGTATTTGTTAAGAAAGGTGTTACAATGGAAGCATCAGAAAAGTGTTACAAGACCACCTTCTACGCTCATAGTCTCCATCATGGTCCAAAACTACTAATACTGGCATGAAAAACAAAGAGGACAGGCAATAAAACCTTATTGATTTCTGGTCAAGCCTCTAACCAAGAAAGTAGGACCCTACCAAAAATCTTATTAGTAGAATCCAAGAGGAAAATGGGTAGATAACAAATAATTTGAGTTCTCTCTCCTTTCTTAAAAATGGGTAGAACATTTTGCCTCCTTCCATGCATGACCCTATGACAGGCCCAGTAATTGCTGCTTGTAGGACATTAGTTATTAAAGGCACCCAGAAATCTATACATCACTTAAAGAGGTCTATCATAACTACATCTAGACCTGAAGACTTATCTGATGGACTGTTTTTGACTGTTGTTGTTACTTCATATTGCTTGTAAGTCTCAAGGCTAAGGCTGCCACCACATCAGAGACATCTGACCTCCCCTCATCCCTAGGTTTCATAAAAACTTTATCTGAATCCAAAACTTTTGACAAGTGGGTTGACCAGGTTTCAGCTAAAATTAAACTTTCTTAGGAACAGTATATATAGTAAACATTTTTTTAAAAACATGGTTCACCACATCCCAGAATTCTCAATAATAATGTAACCTACAGGCAGCTTATAGGTCATCGCATGCATCTCACCTAATAAGAAGTTTCCTGAGATTAAGAGCTTTTTTAAGTGCCCTTTAAGCAAATGTTATTGACCCTTGTCTCTAGGGGTGGCTTAAAGATCCACTTTTACATGGTTATGGGTGGCAGAGCATGCACTTATAAACAATCTTCATAACAGGACTCTGTTCTTGGGATTCCTAGCTATCAACATTGATGACAGAGGCATATCCGGTAATGAGTGAACTTGGTTCAGCTTAAGGTGATAAGCAGACCTGTAAAACATGCTCATTATTCTTGATTAGCTCTTGAATAAAATTATCAGGACACATTTTATTCCATTTGAAACTTAGTCCTCTATTAGCTCAACAATTTAAATCCCCCAACTTGTTAGATTTATGGCTCTCTTGTGCTCTCAAGTCGAGAACCAAAGAAATGGGATTGTGATTATTAATTAGCATTGACTGCAATATCTGAAGTGAATACTGAAAAATCTTCTGAGGACAAAATAGAATCAGGATATCACCGTTACAGTTCCCATTATAAATTGGGATTAGTGAGCTAATACTGGGCCCCATATCAACTACAAACATGATATGATTTTTAGCTAGGATCCTATATAAGGCTTCCCATAAAGTGATGTGCCTATAGTGAGAAACAGTTTCACATTTCACAATCACGAGTCCACAAAATGGCAGCCCGCTAAACTTGCACACATTAATATTGAAATCCTGACCCACAAAATTGCTATCCGTTAGTGAGTTTTCAAGATAAAAGCCACAATAAAATGATCAAGATCATTATCACCTCAGTAACCTTTTGGTAAAAGATATTATATTACTAATAAACGCGCATCAAATCTCGAGGACCTGATAAGGTTAAATGTAAAATTTGAAACAATGTGTTACAACAAATTTCTTTAGGCTTCATAGCTAACAAATTTACTGACACCATTACAGCTGTCTCCCCGATTGCCGACCCAGCTGGTGAGGGAGTTGCTAAATTACAGTAGGTTTGATGTCCGTCAATGCAAAACGAATCTGTCATCCAGGTGTCTTGCAAGTCATATTTGCTAATAAATGTCAGCCAATCAGTATTAGAAAGTTTGGAGTGAAGGCCAGCTGTGTTCCATGAAATAGGAAGACTTCCTCCCCCTCTTGAGACACAGTCCTCTGTGGGCCTGGGGATGATAGTTAACTCAGCTTTTTGTGAAGGGTCCATCCAGATTATGAGTGCCATCAAATGTCAAGGTCACATTACTAGTCCCAGATATCAGTGAAGATGGGAGTCTTCTACAGAGTTGAGGGCCAAAAAGCAAATATTTATTTTAATTTTATGCCTGTTGTAAGGGCCCCTATCCACAGTTGGGGCTGAAACAATATTAACACATGGGTGTGGGTTCTACATATTTGGCCGGTAGCAATATCCCAAGGGATGAGCTTGGAAGCCGCCACATTGATTGAGGAGATGACTTAGACTATCCAGCAAAAGTCCTGCTAACCTAAGGTTTCTAAAATATATCACTGTTCCCAGACTTTGGATCATGTTAGGCCCATTTAAGTCTCCTAACTAAAAGAATTTAATCAAACAAGTCTGTAGTGTTGTCTTCTATTATTTATGCTCTGCGTGTGATGATTCTTTATTGCTTGTGCATGCTGCTCTGGAACGCTGTCTTTCACAGTATTCAGGAGAATGACCATTGGTTCGGGGACCCTTGCTTGGAGTGGCCGAGGGTACTTATAACTTGACCCCAAAAAAGCTTTTAACTTCTATTGACGTGCTGTGCCACATATTACATCTGGCAACTGTTGGGAACTGCTTATGCGATGCGAGCTGTCACAAGCGTGGTGGTTTTCTCACAGCTCGTGACTGGCTCGTGTCGAATGGGAATGTTGGGGAGAATGTTGTGTTTTAAATATGGTGGAACCATGTTGTAATGCTGTTGTGAGGGAGGTTGGCATTAACTGACTGGTCTTCATTGAGAGCAGACGCTTGAGTCAACTACGTCGCTCATCACTTCATTTCGTGCTTCTTTGCTTTATTGGATCATCCTACACTGGCGACGGGCGGGATTCGTTTACCGCTATCATTCCTTTTGAAGAGGAGGACTTTATTTGGTTTTTTTACATTTTTTTTCTTTCTCTTGGATGAAGCAGCGAATTGCTGATTGCAGATCTACTATTGTAAGGACTGTGTTTCGTCCTCGTGAAGGATTAATTTATTAAAATTTTTTTTTGGTTTTGCCTTTTCTGCAAATTTAAGAAAATAATCCTACTGTTTTGACGGCAGCTTTCAATGGGACAGGAGTTCCATCGTGTTGCTGCTTAGCTTCGTTCTGTTCTGGAATCTTGGATGAGCTGGCGTTTGTGCAAGCGTGCGTATTGATGCTTTGCTTTGTCATCACGCAACGTGCGACGCCTTATTTCATCATCACGCAACGTGGGCGCCATTTTCCTTGATTTTTGTTGTTCCCTAGCAACAGTTCTCGATCAGCAACATTTGTCGAACAACGCTTTCGAGGACGTTTTCCTTTACATTTAATCTTAAATTCAATGTGGAAATTATATTCTGGATACATACATCGGTGACACGCACACCGCGTGTCTCATTTATGGATTTTGGGGTAATTATTGCATTGGTGACACGCACACCGCGTCCCTCATAATTCATTATATTGTATCTCTAAAAACAGAACTTTTTTTTTTTTTCTCTCCTTATTGTTTTTTTAACTGGTTTTTATCGTGTCTGGCATTGTTCCTCCTCCATCTTTTCTGCCGTCCCCAGGAGAACCTCCCATGGCTTGAGAAATATGGGAGCCTGTTTTTCTGGCTCATGTGGAGGTGTTGGAGGGGGAAGAATGTGAGCCTGACAGGAAATTGTCGTTATTAAAACACTGTTTAGGTGGTATTGCTTTGAAAGAACTAAAAACTTTACCAGCTCTTGTTAATCCAGGAAATCTTAATGTGTATGAGTATGCTTCTTCGCAACTGAGTTTGCGATATGGTAGGAAGAAGAATATTGTTATGGAGAGGTTTATTTTTTATTCGTGGAAACAACGAGAAGATGAACCTGTAGAAGATTTTGTTTCATCTTTAAGATCATTAGCTGTTCCGTGTGATTTTGAACACATTTCTTATGAGCAAGTTTTAAGGGACCAAATTTTGATGAGAACAAATGACAAAAAGGTGCAGGAATGACTTTGGACTACATCTGATATGTCCTTGAACAATGCCATAGATATTGCCAAGTCTATAGAACATTCCGAGAAATTTGTGAAGGAAATTAGAGGCAATGATAAAAACAATGTTTTCAATGTGTCTAAAGATTCTGATAGGTCAAAGAAAAATTATTCACCAAGGAGTGACTTTTCATCTAAAGTGGAAAATAAGTTCAAGAGTCAGAAGTATGAAAAGAAGAATTCAAAATTACTCTGTTTTAGATGTGGAAGCGATGGACATTTAACGGACTGTAACAATTGTCCGGCCTTAGGGAAAACTTGTTACAAATGCAACAAGAAAGGCCATTTTACGAGATTTTGTAGATCATTACCCAGCAAAGTGAATTGTATACATGATTGCTGTGATAGTGATACTGTAGATGATGAGAACGAGTTTCAAGTCAACACTGTTATTAATGTATGTGAGGATGGGGAATGTACAAAGTTTCCTTCTTGTGTAGTAACTGTTGACGATATTGATTTGGAATTTCTTGTTGATTCATGTGCATGGTATTCTATCATTTCGTTGGATATTTTTCATGAGAAGTGGCCTAACAAAACTCTGTCTTCACCTGATGTATCTCCCAGTGGTTATACAGGCCACAAAATTGATCTACTTGTTTTTTTTAATGCTAACTTACAATTTTCTGGCCGTCATACCTTTTGGAAAATTTATGTAGCAAGATCAGGGCTGTCACTTCTAGGGTGGCTGCACCAACATCAGTTGGAAATGAAAATGGATTCCAGAGCCAATCCCTCTGTTTTTGCTGTGGAGCCATGTAGTATGTCTGGTATTCACGGGAATAATTCCCAGTTGGTAGATGGTTTGATGAAGTTATTTCCAAGTGTTTTTAGTGGTACTCTTGGACGATTTCAAGGTTTTGAACATGTCATCAAGTTGCATGATAATGTCGTTCCTGTTCGACATAGAGTAAGGAATGTTCCCCTAAGTTACAGGAGCAAATTAAAGGATATGCTTAAGGACTTATGTCAGAAGAATATTATAGAACCGATTGAATCGTCCCCTTGGGTTTCTCCCATTGTGATTTCTATTAAGTCTTCTGGCGAGCTTAGGTTGTGTGTGGACCTTCGCAGTGTTAATAATGCCATTTGGGTTGATTCCCATCCCTTACCCAATTGTCACGAAATGGTCTCCACTCTAGCGGGTGCACAAGTTTTTTCTTGTGTCGATTTGGCCAGCGCTTATCATCAGGTGGTTATTTCTGAGGAATCTAAAAACATTACTGCTTTCATCACACCTGAGGGTCTTTACAGATTTTGTTGTATGCCATTTGGCTTGGCGAGCGCTGCTTCAGTGTTTCAAAGGCTTATGAGAGACACTTTGCAGGGGTTAGGTGGCACTGTGGCATTTCAGGATGACATACTTGTGTACGGCACAAATGATGAGGAGCATGATAATAATCTGGAATGTGTGATTGCCGCCTTGTCAAAGAAGGGGCTTACTCTCCGTCTTGACAAATGCAAGTTTAGGCAAAAAGAGGTTGAGTATCTAGGGCATACCATTAGTGGAATGGGGATTAAACCAAAACGGAATCATGTTGAAAGTATTGTAAACGCTCCCATACCTTCTTCCAAAGAACAACTTGTAGCGTTTTTGGGACTCATTGAATTTTATGCTAAGTTCATACCTAATGTTTCTTCAAAGGTTGATCCTTTTAGATGTCTGTTAAAAAGGAATGCTAAATTTGTTTGGACTGATGATATGACTCAGGCTTTTAGGAAATTGAAAAAGTTTATTGTGAACGCGCCGTGTCTTAAACCTTTTGTGTGTGGGATGAAATGCATTGTCATGGTGGATGCTAGTAGTTCTGGTTTGGGTGGTGTTCTTTTGCAGAGGGATAATGAGAAGGAATGGGTGGTTGCATATGCCTCAAGAGCCTTGAGAGATGCAGAAAAAAATTATTCCGTCATAGAAATGGAATTGTTGGCGTGGATTTGGGGAGCTGAACACTTTAGACCTTTTTTGTGGGGTACGAGATTTATCATAAAAACTGACCATAAGCCTCTAGTTTTTCTCATGGCTTCTGGTGGTGGCAGGACCATGTCGGCGCGTCTTGCAAGATTAGCTTCCAGATTACAATCTTTTCAGTGCCAGATTGAGTATGTTCATGGTAAGGCGAATGTACATGCAGATTGCATGTCCAGGCTAGTTTCTCCTATTGAAGCTCCTGATGGGGTCTTAGGGGATGATTATGAAGTAGCTTTCACTATGCGTGATGTTGACTTTGTGTATGGTGAACGGTCATGTTTGCAGGAAGGTGTTTGGTTAGTGGAGATGGGTAAGGATTTAGAATTGTGCAATGTCAAGAAGTATCTAGTACAAGGTTAGCCCGAACAGAGGAAGTTATCTGGGGATATGATGGGTTTCTATAAGGTTCAGGAAGAGCTTGCTGTGGAGAATGGTGTGGTTTTAAGAGGAGACAAAATTGTTCCACCCTTTTCTCTCAGGAATGTCGTTCTTGGGATTGCTCATGAGGGGCATTTAGGGATATCTTTCCCCAGAAGACGTGTGAAGGAGTTTTTTTGGTGGCCTGGCATCGATTCTTGTGTGGACCCTTTTGTGAGTTCATGTGTTCATTGCTCGAATAGTGACAAAACGTCTGTGGCTTTGCGTCCTGAACCTCATCCTGTTGATTTACCTCTTGGTCCTTGGCGTAAACTTGGTTTAGACATCATTGGTCCATTTATTTGTTTGCCTAAGCAGGAAGCTTTTGGCATTGTTCTTATTGATTACTATTCTAAATGGCCGGAGGTCAAGATGGTTAAGGATGTCACTTCCCACAAAGTGATAGAGTTTTTGGATGAGATTTTTTGCAGGTAGTGGATTCCCCAAGAGGTTGTAACTGATAATGGCCCCCAGTTTGTTAGCAAGGAAATGGAAGACTTTATGGTTAAATGTGGTATCGTTCATAGGAGAATTGCTGTTTTTTATCCTGAGGCCAATGGCCAGGTTGAACGGTTCAACCGTGTGATCAAAGAGGCTATTCAACTCTCCATTAAGGGTGGTTTGAATTGGCAAAATGCGTTGCAATCCATGCTTTTGGCATACAGAACTTCTCCTAATTCTGTAACTTTGGTCAGCCCTTTTGAACTTTTAAGAGGACGTAAACCTAGTACCAGGTTGGCACCTTGGTGGTTAAAGAAAAATATAAGTGGGTCTGATAATTTTTTGAAAGTGGATTTTGAGGCGGTTCAACGCAGAGTTGAGATTTATAAAAATAGAATGAAACATTGTATGGAAAAGAGATTTGGTTCTACATCTAGTCACTTGATAAAGGTGGGTGATTTAGTTTGTATTAAGAAGAAGGAAGCTGTAAGTAAGGGTTTTCCTGTGTGGTCGAGTCCTAAAAAGGTAATTGAAGTTTTTAAGAATGCAGTTAGGGTTGATGGTGGTTCAGTTTGGAATTTGAACAGAATTTCTGTGTTTACTGGGGTTAGCCCAGTTCAAAATGACTATGATGGTAATGTGTTTTTGGATGTTGGGCAACAAAGTGCACAAGAGAACTGTACTGATGCTGAGAGCAATCCTGGTAACACCAGGATCACGCATTCTCACCGTCTTCCTACTAGGTATAAGGACTTTGTAATGAGTTAATTTTATGATGTTGTTGTTCTTTGCCTTTCTGTTTTTTTTTCTTTTTCTTTTTTTGTTTTCTATTTTTGTTTCAAGGGGGGAAGGTGTGTTGGGAACTGTTTATGCAATGCGAGCTGTCACGAGCGTGGTGGTTTTCTCACAGCTCGTGACTGGCTCGTGTCGAGTGGGAATGTTGGGGAGAATGTTGTGTTTTAAATATGGTGGAACCATGTTGTAATGCTGTTGTGAGGGAGGTTGGCATTAATTGACTGGACTTCATTGAGGGCAGACGCTTGAATCAACTACGTCGCTCATCACTTCATTTCGTGCTTCTTTGCTTCAACTACGTCACTCATCACTTCATTTCGTGCTTCTTTGCTTTATTGGATATTCCTACATCAACGAGCTGAATTAGCGTACCCTCAGAGGAATAGAACACACAGCCTCATACTATTTACAAAATAAGCTGTCTGAGCTTACTGGCATTTTGAGAGAAGTTCAGCACGATGCAGCCGTGAGTAGTGGTCCTGTGATCGTATCCTGCTCCTGAGAATGGAGGGGGAGAGCAGAACCACAGTAGAGGACAGTATGCAGTAACACATTCAGCTACCAGAGCTGCACTGCATCAGGAAAAATCGGAAGACGATGACTGGAAGACTTCAAATTCCTGTAGAAACAAGCCAAGAACTTGAAGCTATTGTCAGAAGGAGGTCGTTCAACCTTAGGTAAGGGTGTCTGCGCATGTGAGGAGGACATGTGTCGGCAGAGTTAAAAGCTCATGTTCCTTAAAAAAAATTATAAAAACAACGGCAGCCATCTTTACAGTTTGGGAAGGTCTCTGGTTCAGTGTATTGCCATTGAATGTGCCTACCAATTTGAGGAAAATGGGAAAAAAACAGCGACCATTTTGTTCAATTGGGACAATTCAGCTACAGTTACATTTAACTACGACATTTGCATATATATATTACCTACTGGCGGTCGCCAGTAGGTATATATAGTTAGGATTTTTTCTCTATGGGTTTTTTGAAAATTCTATGTCTAATAACTTTGGCGTTTGTGGACGGAATCGGCTGAAATTTTCAGGAAAATGGCACATTTTGTTTCTGAGCAGCCCTTGAAAATTTGGGGGGGGTTCGTCCAGTGGGGGCCGAGAAAAAAGGGGGGTCCCAAAACGTGTTTTTAACATTGAGTTTTCCATAGGGCGGTTGGCCTCACTTTTAGCCCGAACGGCTGAATGGATTTGCACGAAACTTGGCAAAATTGTAGGGACTGGTAGCCCGATGTGCCTTTTGTAGGTCTCAATATATGTGCTCCAGTGGATTTTGAGAAATTAACGTTTAAAAAAAGATATATATCTGTAACAGCGGACCGGTTAGCGCTCTGGTTCGCGGACTTTTCGCGCAACGGAGCTTTGTGAAGCGAAGCTGATTGGTTCTCCGGCGTCTGTCAACATTCCAAACAGTCCGTAGCGGCCGCCATCTTGTCTCTCGGTAGGATCGAGAGACAAGAGGAGGTCAAAACAAAGGGGGAAATAACTATAAGGGGGCATAGTAGATCCTCGCTGACCCCCTAGGTTTGATGTGGAGGTTTTAAAAGGGCCCCGCGGGGCAAAAAAAAATAATAAAAATAATAATTGAACGGCTGAATGGATTTGCACGAAACTTGGCAAAATATTAGGGACTGGTAGCCCGATGTGCCTTTGCTAGGTCTCAATATATGTGCTCCAGTGGATTTTGAGAAATTAACATTCAAAACAAGATATATATCTGTAACAGCGCTCCGCTTCGCGTAATGGAGGTTTGCGAAGCTGATTGGTCATTCTGTCACTGGGCTATAGTTGGGCTACATCTGGCTGATATTTGGGCTACATTTGTTTTTTTGTGTGTCTGGCGGCCATCTTTGGGCTACATTGGGCTACATTGGGCTTCATTGGGCTACATTCGGCTAATTAGCAAATAGCTCATCGCAAACTAGGAATGGTAAAGAATCGCTATTTATTCCTTAAAGTTCGCTATTTAGGAAATGCAAATAACTTTTATGATACATATGGCGGTTCATCTCTAACAAGATAAGAAGCATAGGGATAGATTTATGATGACTGGCGCATCACCAGGGATGTGTTAGTCATTCTGTGCCGCTGTTCCGTCACCTATGGTGTGCTGCATTTACAATGCGGCGCATCATGGGGCAAAAACAGCACAGATGCGTGATGTATCTGTGCCGTAAAGGTGGCGCATTGCTGGAGTTGTATCGCAAGTGTGATGAAGCTCCAGCAAGGGTCGGGGGTGCCCTTGTCGCAGGGTTTCTGTTCTCACACAGAACTGTGGACAGAGGATTGGAACCTCGGCGAATTAGGGTGTCCCAAAACTCACGTTAGTAATCAAAAACTATTTAGCAAGCTAGGTACAGTGTCACATTGGATATAACAAACTCTCAATGTTTAGACAATCCAGAATATGAACTTATAGTACCTCAGGATACGTGGAACTCATGAACAGTCGGTCGTTATATATTTCTTAGAAACCAGAACATGGAGTTAAGAAGAACACATGTGTATTTGAAATGTTTATTTACTAATGCCGTCTTCTCAGGCGTAGTACCTTAGATAATAAAAGTACACATATTATCAGTAGCAAAATTACCAGCATAGTTACTAGTACATAAAAAGTGAATGGTGATAGTATGTTAACATGCTGTAAATGAATAAGAGTTAGCAACACTTATAAGCAGCCGCGGGCCGTGGAGGGAGTTACGGTGAGGCAGGGAGGCGGGGAGGGGGAGAAGCAGGGTGGAGAATACAAGTACACATATTATCAGTAGCAAAATTACCAGCATAGTTACTAGTACATAAAAAGCGAATGGTGACAGTATGTTAACATGCTGTAAATGAATAAGAGTTAGCAACACTTATAAGCAGCCGCGGGCCGTGGAGGGAGTTACGGTGGGGCAGGGAGGCGGGGAGGGGGAGGGGCAAGGTAGAGAGGGCTCCACCCTGCTTCTCCCCCTCCCCGCCTCCCTGCCCCATCGTAACTCCCTCCACGGCCCGCGGCTGCTTATATCTCACCCTCCCTAATACACATATTATATTATTTGCTAAGAAGGTCTCTTTGTGTTGGTTTAGGGCGTGTCCATACTTTAGTGTCTTACATTTGAAGGAATCACATCAGCATACACCAGCTCTCTCTTCATGTGAACCGCATCAACTGTTGTGTATGTGTGTTCGGCAAAGCAATATAAAACCCGCCTCATGCCCAGAATTGGCAGAAGTTGCACTTATGTTATGAGTATGAAGTCGTGGAGATCAGACCTCATAACAATTCTGTATCGTGTTGTTCTTGAAACTTTAGCACTCGCTGTACAGATATAGTTTAACAAGTAAAGCAGATAGTAGACCAATAACATATTATTCTCATGTAAACCACGATGAACTACTAGGTGGAAAGCTAAAGCAACAACTAAGTGTCGTGTGCAGAAGTTGCAAAAAAGGAAAAATGGCGTTTAAACCGGTAATGAGCCCATGCTAACTTAACACGGTGTAAAGATATCCAGGACCTAGATGACACCTCCTCATGATCCGGAAACGAACTGAATAAGATAATAGAAGTGCCATCTCATGAGAGCAGATTGCAAGTTTATATGTGGACGGTCCGCAAGGTAAAGCATTAAAAACTAGGAAAATTCAATGCTAAAGAAAAATAAAACAGCCAAGTACTTTATCGAGTCTTAAGCCAATAGGCAAGGTAAATAATACAAACTTGACAAATAAGTCAATGAATTGTCAATGAAATGCTAGTACTCAGCATATGAAACATGAAAAAGGTCTATGACATAACTGTGTATGCAAAATAAGCTGCAACAGCCTCCAATAGGAAGTCACCGTCTTCATCCGAAAACAGTTCAGCCATCCAATTTAAAAGCGGAAAAGAACATACGTGCTCTCCCAGCACCGGATCCTCTATCACCATCAGAGGACAGCTCGGTGGGTTTTCAAGAAAGCTGTGTTCCAAGAAAGACTGTGCTGCCGCCAGTAAATTCCAGGGACCAAGTAGTCCATGCATCAATGCCACAGCCATAATCCTTTCGCCAGGACAAATCAACTCGTGAGTAATGATAGGAGTCATCAGCTGATTAAAGTCGACGTCAGGAGAAACCGGTCCGCAGAGACACAAATCAATGGCCCAATCGAAATCACAGGTCAGGCAGTGAAATACAGGCTGGACACAGGTGAAGTAGGAGAACCGAAAAGATAATCCATATGCCGTGCTTAATATCGCCAACGGCATTGTGCCATAATATTCTAGCATGCGATTGCGGAACAGTGTCAGCAGCTGCAGGGTCGGAGGTTGCATAGGAGGGACATCCATATTTAAAAATGTAAAAAAGCACAAGAGCGTCCGCTGGTAATGCAAGTAAAAATGCAATCCACGAAGCAGAGTGGAGAAAATGGAATGAAAGGGAGCAGGGATGACTCCAAAGATTTTCTCAAATGAAGTCACGAGACCACTGGTAACAACTTTAAAAAAGTGTGCCAGGGATTTTGTGGAGGATGCGTTAAAGATAGTCGGAAACATGTTGCTGAAATTGAAAGGCAAACCTGTGTACGGGTGTTCGCTATGTGAAGTACGAAAGTTTCACGGGCCGAACTCAAGGCCACCTCTCTCTGAGACAAAAGAGCTCTTATTCTTGTCATGCCGTTGAAACGTGTCCCAAGGTTGGTATTTGTGGCCAGATTGAAAACTCCCTATGTTCATGTGTGGGAGGAAATAGAACATTTCTGCAGCAAATAACCCGTTCACTTACTGTTACGATAAAAGGAATACTTTTTAATTAACTCAGAACAATCTTCATTATTGAGCATCAAATAACTACCATTTTCCAACAACTTGAACATGGGGATGATAGCAGGAACTGGCGTGCCTTGCAACACGCAAGCCATATTTGGTCGGTGTTTGTTGCATGAATCGTGTAACTGTATGTGCCTACACATTAGTGAATGATCTGGCGTCTCAGTGCATTCCTCTCCATTCAGATAAACTTCTTGATCATCTTTGAAACATCTGTATGTGTATGGAAGCGACCAGACCTCATGAACAAAAGCACTACCTAAAGGTTCATAAAGACCTATTGGTATATATTTCATACAATTTGAAAACTTATATAAAGCAAAAGGCAGCGTTATTAAACCGTGGATAAGGCATGTTGCCAAAAAACCCGCAATCCTCTGCTGATGATGTCACTGAGCATGTCATGAATGATGTAATATGTGACATCATCAGTAGTGGATTATGGGTAATAGTATCTCTAGTTTACTCCCCTATAGCTGTCTTTCTTTTAACATAAGTGTGTGTTTCCTTCCCTTATACTTACTGTTTTTGGTTCGCTTCCAGTTCGCGTACCAGCGAGCGAACTAGGAAGCGAACTAAGAGAAATAGAGGTTGGCACAGTTCCAAATATTGTACCAATTTTTTAATAACGGGGAGGTAGTTCTGAAAAGAACTTTTTTTTTTATTTTTCTGAACATTTTTTTACTGTTTTTGAATTTTTCGGAACAGTTTTATATTTTTTTGGGTTTTTCTTGGAGGGGGCAATGAAAACGATTCATTGTAAAGGGCTCAACAGGAGCAACAAAACAAAAAAAAGAAGTATTTATTATTTTGGGCGTTTCGGACAAACTTGCATATGATAGTCAATAGCTCTGTTGATCAGAGTGATGCTTCTTTCTCCGTAGGAAATGAATCCATCGCAAAATACGCAGGTGTGTTTTACTTCACCAAATCTCATTTGTATATTTGGCACCATCTCCCTGCCCTCTGGTCCCGTTACTTCCGGTACAACAGATCTTCTGGCCATAATAGGGAGATTATCTAGGTCGTTCCGAAACTGTGCAGCACTGTAGTTGTTAGGATGCCACCTAGTCATATGGCGATGCATTGTGTAGTTTCCGAAACTGTATTTTTTGTCGGTCCCTCTGGACAGTCTATCTTGACATATAAGGCAAGTTACGTATCTTGCATTTACTTTTTTCTGACCTTTGGGAATTTTAAAAAATTGCCAAATGAAGTTTTCTTTCCGGTGAGACGTCTTGGGCTGCTCAGGCAAAAACTGCCTCTCTTCGTGCTCGTCCTCCTGTTCCTCTTCTTCTTCTTCTTGTTGAATTACAACTTGAGCAGGTGGTCCACTCTTCCTTGGATGTGGTGGAGGTGGTGGGGAAGCACCAGCTGAAGCTACTAAAGAAGCCATTGCTCAGTGATCACAAAGGGTCTTTCTCTCACAATGATGAAAGTCAGAGTGAGGAAAGAAGGAGGGATTTTCATCATTTGGGAAAAACAAGAGTTCTCAACCAATCAAAAGTGTTCATTTTAGATTATATGACCTAGTCTTACATCATTAGGAAACCAAAAGTGAAATGAACCAATGAAAAGTGTTATTACCAAGTCACATGACTTGCTGTGTTTATGTTAAGCGCTTTGCAGGGCCTCCCGGTTTGCTTCCAGAAACCTGCGCTTTGGCACTCGCTTCGCGTACCAGTTCGCTAACGTAGCACGTCATATGACGTATCAAGCGACAACGTGGAACGTCATGCGGACGGGAGGCGTCACGATGTTGTTTTCTAACGCGGCACTTGCGGTAAAGAAACGTTTACCGGCTCGCGGTCTATTTCGCGGCATCAAGGTCAGCTAACGGGAAGCTTCCCGATTCGCGAAGCGGGAACGAAGAAAAAAAAATATTTTAAAAAAAAATTATTCATAAACATATAAAATATATTTTTGGATTTAAAGAAGAATACATTTTACAGCTACAGATATTAGCTGTTAAAAAACCAATGAAATTCACAGAAAAAACCATAGGTTATAGACCATATATAGTTAGGAATTAGCATTTACAAAACCTTGAAAATTCACTGAAAAAACCATAGGTTATAGACCATATATAGTTAGGAAATAGCATTTAGAAAACCTTATTTTACTCACACAAAACCATTGAAATTCCATATATAGTTAGTTGCACTAACTATATATCGCGCACCTGCAATCCACTGCTGATGATGTCACATATTACATCATTCATGACATGGTCAGTGACATCACTGATGACATCACTGATGACATCTCAAATGACATCACTGATGACATCACTGATGACAACATCCAGTGACTGTATGCTTCTGTAAAGTTAAAATATGTCTTACATATTGAAGAATGAGTGGATGTATAAGTGTCTGGATGAAGGATTTAGTAGGTGCATGACTGACTGTATAAGTGAGTGATTAAATGTGTCTCACTGAGTGCATGGGTTAGTGACTAAACTGTTTTAAATTGTGCATCATTGTGTCTGTTGTTTTGTAATCTGATGCATGTGTTGATCATTAGCTATATGACTAACTATATGGGTTATTGATTAGTTGCCCAAGTATTTGTATGGGAGACTGAGTGTGTGTGTGGGTGTCTGGGAGGTGTATGACTCTGTGCATAGATGTGTGAGCAGTTGATTCACTAGATGTATGGGTTCAAAAGTGCATGTGGAAACATCTGTATGGGCGGTTGACTGTGTGCATGAGTGTATTGGTGAGTGAATGGATATCTCAGTGCTACATGTCAAAGTAAGTACATATGTAAAACACAGTACATGTGATAGTTGACATATATAAATAACTGTGCATAAGAGCCAGTGAATGTGTGAGTGGCTGTATGGATTATTGTGAACTTGTATCAGGGATTGTATAACAGAGTAAATATGTGTTATTATATGTTCCAATAAGTAAGGTGTGTATAACTATATAGTTGAGGAAATCGAGGTGTGATTGATTCTTTGCAAGACTGACTAGGTGTGTGAGTAACTCCATGGATGAGTGACAGTCTGTGAGTGTCTGTTTACACTGAGTGTATCTAAGGTTATATTAGAGTCTGAAGAGGTTCATTGTATCATCACATGAATGATGTCATCAGTGATGTGATCAGTAATGTCAAATGAGATGTCATCAGTGATGTCATCAGTGATGTCATTTGAGATGTCATCAGTGATGTCATCAGTGATGTCACTGACCATGTCATGAATGATGTAATATGTGACATCATCAGCAGTGGATTGCATGTGCGCGATATATAGTTAGTGCAACTAACTATATATGGAATTTCAATGGTTTTGTGTGAGTAAAATAAGGTTTTCTAAATGCTATTTCCTAACTATATATGGTCTATAACCTATGGTTTTTTCAGTGAATTTTCAAGGTTTTGTAAATGCTAATTCCTAACTATATATGGTCTATAACCTATGGTTTTTTCTGTGAATATATATATATATATATATATATTACCTACTGGCAGTCGCCAGTAGGTAGTTATAGTTAGGACCTAGTTTCCGTAGGAAATCCGCAACATTCTATTTGGAATAACTTTGGCGCCGGTTGACTAATCTTCGCGAAATTCTTCAAAAAGATGGCCTGCTCTGCTCCGCTCCTTCCCTGAAAGTTTGGGAATGATTGGTCAAGCGTCTGCCGAAAAAAAGGGGGACCTTTAAGACGGGCTACAGCCGAACTGCTGAACGGAATTACACCAAATTTGGCAAAAAGGTAGAGGTTGGTTCGCAGAAGATGCTTTTTGTTAAATGGTGTAAATCCGTTCAGTTGTTCCTGAGAAAATCAAAAGTAAAATCATAGATATATCTACAGACGAAGTACCGTCCGAGGATTATATGCATACCCTCCCGAGCACGAGCTGCATGCTAATTGGCTGTCAACACTCCAAACCCGGAAGTGTTGGCAGCCATCTTGTGCCTCGGTAGAACCGAGACACAAGAAAACAGAAAAAGAAACGCATAAAACAAGAAAAGGGGGCAGGGTAGAAACACCCTGACCCCTAGACATGCTTAGGGGGTCCCAAAAGGACCCACAAGGCTAAAAAAAAAATATATTTTTTAAATCGCGGGATGGGGAGGAGGCCACCCCCCCTCCCTGCACCACTCTGCAAATGCAGCCCTTTTGCAGAGTGGGAAGTAATTATCCTTGAATGCTGGGGGTCCCTGGGGGCCAAGTAGCCCAACAGGAACCTCCAGTATGTGCCAGGGGGCTGCGTTGCAGAGAGGTGTAATGAGGCCATGCCCCTTTTTACAGCTCTCTGCAATGCAGCACATAGTGGAGGTTCCTGGTGGGTGAGTTGGCCCCCAGGGACCCCCAGTATTCAAGGGGACTTAATCCCCCAATTTAGAATGCACCACAGGGTGCGTTTGCAAAGTGGTGAAGGTAGGGGCAGGGCTTGAGGTGACGGATTGCACCACTCTGCAAACGCACCCCCTGGCATGTTTACAGAGGGGGAAGTAATTCCCCTTGAATACTGAGGTCCCTGGGGGTGAACTAGCCCACCAGGAACCTCCAGTATACACCAGGGGGCTGCGTTGCAGAGACGTGTAAAGAGGCCACACCCCTTTTTACACATCTCTGCAACGCAGCCCCATGGAGGTTCCTGGTGGGCTGGTTGGCCCCCGGGGACCCCCAGTATTCAAGGGGATTTAATCCCCCAAATGCATTTGCACATTGGTGAAGGTAGGGGGCGGGCTTGAGGTGATGTGTGTGCAAACACGCCCTGTGACACGTTTTAAGTTGGAGAATTAATTCCTCTTCAATCAAGATGTCCCCTAGGAGCCAACTAGCCCTCCAGGTACCTCCAGTAAGCGCCACGGAGCTGCATTGTAAAAAGGGGTGTGGCCACTGAACACCTCTATGCAACGCAGCTCCCTGGCTGCTATTCAGTAATTCCAAAATCTACATACACATCCACTCATTCACCAACAGTTCTATATAGTCACTCATACATGTACTCACTCATCATATGCACTCATACACCTATAGATCCTGTTACACACCTACACTCATACATAGAGTTATTCACACACATACTCACACATGCAAATAAAGTATCAAACATCCATTTACTTGCATATACAGCTATACACACACCACTACACTTACTTCTACAGAAACGTACACATACTTACTCTCTTAAACAAACACTTATAGAAACACATACTGTTGTGAACCATTGTAGGACACTATTGTAAATTTCCCGATTCATACCCTTATATTGGTATAAATCACTATGTTCTTATATAGGCATAAGCATCATAACCATATTTAGTCATAGCTCATGAAGTCCAAATACGGCAGGGCTACTTCCACTAGTTCCGAAAATCTACAACGATTTCTTGAAAAACTCGGCTTCAGCAGCTAAGGACTTTCCCTTGCTCGAGAACTGACTTGTCCAAGAACTCATGGAGTTTTCAAAGACCTGAGAGTCTTTAATGACGTTATTATGTCCACCTTTACGTCAAACTTAGGCCAATATCTCTTCTCCCTTTCCCGGCCAAGGTAGTGGAACGGGTAGTGAGTGGCACACTGTCCGCGCACCTGGAACAGGCTAAACATCTGGAGGAGGAGCAGTTCGGTTTTCGACCGGCTCATGGTACGGAGACGGCACTGGTGACCGTAATGGATGAGCTTCGTAGGTGGGCAGACAGGGGCCAGGCAGCAGTGTTGATTCTGCTGGAACTGTCTGCCGCCTTCGATACGGTCAACCACAACATCTTGTTGAGACGGTTGAGTGAGGTGGGAGTCACGGGAGTGGCCCTTGGATGGTTTCACTCCTTTCTTTCAGGGAGACAGCAAGCGGTGTCCCTTCCTCCTTACCAATCTGCCTTTACTCCCGTCTCACATGGGGTGCCTCAGGGCTCGGCCATCAGCCCCATTCTTTTTAATGTCTATTTGAGACCCCTGCTGACGATCATCAAGCGCTATAACATCAAAGTCATCAATTACACTGATGATACGCAACTTATTCTCTCCCTGGAGGGAGAGCAGTCCATCTCAGTAGAGGGGTTTCATAGATGTTTAGAAGATATGTCACAGTGGCTGAAGGAGAATTCCCTTCAGTTTAACATAGCTAAAACTGAACTGATGCATTTTGAGACGCATAGGAACATGGGAGGGCCGCCCATGAATCTGTGGCCCCCAGAGTTTCCCAACCCCGGCCAGCCGGTTAAAACAGTCCGTAACCTGGGGGTAACATTTGATTGTAACCTCTCCCTGGAGGCACATGTGGGGAAGGTGGTGAGCTGCTGCCTGGCGATTATTCGCTCTTTGAGGAAGATTTTACCTCTTTTACCCCATCAAGCCCGCGCCCTGATAGCACAGAGCACGATACTTAGTCAGGTGGACTATTGTAACGCTCTGATCCTTGAGTCCCCTAAATTCCTGCTAGACAGGCTACAGCGTATACAATCTGCTGCTGCTAAATTGGTATTAGGATGGTCAAGGAGGTCTTCTGCCTCTGGAGCACTGACGGAGCTGCACTGGCTCCCCATGACACAGAGAATTAAATTCAAATCTCTGTGTCTAGTATTTAAAGCCCTGCATGGAAAAGGACCCACCTCTTTCCAGCAAAAGTTTGAGTGGTACGTTCCGGGCAGAGTGCTTCGCTCCTCGAGAGGCATGTCAATAAAAGTCCCACGTTTCAATAAAGTTAGAGCAGGGGGCAGATCATTTGGGGTGGCTGCTGCCAGGCTGTGGAACACTTTACCTCTTGAACTGAGGCAACACAAGGATCTCCTTGTGTTCAGAAAGAACCTTAAAACTTGGCTTTTCCCTAAGAACTAGGCCTGTGCATTAGCCCCCTTCCAGTGTTGATATGGTCTCTGAGTTACTAGCGCCAAGATGCCTGTCAGGTGGTAGCGCGCTTTAGAAATTGTATAAATACAGTGTTTCTAGGCTACCCTTGTTGGTTGTTGGGAAGTCGAGTCCTGAGCCTGACCTTCTTCGTTCCAAACTAAGGTACGGAGCTGATTAGACCCTAAGAGAAATCTTGGACAGATTCTTGGCAAAAAGAATACTACATTTATGCTACACCTCACTTACTTCTTCCCACGTACTAAGATTAGGTTAGGTACATCGGGGTAGGTGTATTTTAGAAGCACCAGTTGAGTACTTTTAGCCTCTGTTATTTATGTATGTATTTATCTATGGTTTAGGAACCATACAATGCTCTTACAGTATTATTTAATTCTACTCTTTATACTGTATGCCATATATTTTACAACCAGTTTTATGATTGTAGCAGTTTATTTCTTATGCTTGAGAAAGAAGACTGTTTAATAAAACCTTTTTATTAAAAACGCACGTCTATCTATTTCTCTGCACCTCTGGTGAAATGAAGCATGCACGATTGACTGAGTGAAATATCTATCTATTGTTTCCACGACTCTGATGATCAGTTTTATCTTGGGGAAACAAAGTTGTCATGTTTATGCCGTTGTCAGAAACTAATCCCTTCTTGTGAATTCGAGAAAGTTTCTAGTGACCTCTGAGCTAGTTGGCACTCACAATTAAGTCTAATATATTCGATTGAGACCTAGTAGACCTCATTCCTACGTCATATCTATAGGATATGTTATTCCAATGCGCAGAGCCTATTGGGAATATAGGAACTACACTACAATACTTATTTATACAGGAACTCTTCCAATCTCTCACTCTCATATAAACTCACTTATATACATCAATACTCTAATATACTAGTTTAAAACATATGTAGTTACTCATAAAAACACTATTGAGACAGTCATTCACTCACTAACACACCCATACACACACTCATCCACCCATATAGTCCTGCACACATGCTGTCTTTAAAACACATACAAACAGTGAGTCAGTCATTCATGCTTCTATGCGCTAAGTAATAGCCCCCACCAAACCATACAGACACTCATACTGATACTCAAAAAACTAACTAAATACCCATATAGACACTCATGTAGTTACTCACCAACCCATGCAGCCACTTATACGCAAATTGAGACACTGATACAGGTATTTACATCTTTAAACATTACTCGCTTATACATGTATTCACTAAGATACACTTAATAAGTCAGTTATACAATCAATTTTACAAAAAGAAACATTTAGACACTTATTTACCCATTTATTCTTCCATCGAACTTTAGATATACATATATAAAAAATATTTATTTTTCAGGAAGACACACATTCACTGGATGATGTCATCAGTGATGTCATCAGTGATGTCATTTGAGATGTCATCAGTGATGTCATGAGTGATGTCACTGACCATGTCATAAGTGATGTAATATGTGACGTCATCAGCAGTGGATTGCCGGCGTGCGAGTTATAGTTAGCTGAACTAACTATAACGGGGGAATTTCAATGGTTTTGTATGAGTGAAATGTCCAGCTAACTATAACGCCCCTGCAACCTATGGTTTTTTCAGTGAATATATATATTTATATATATATATATATATATATATTCACTGAAAAAACCATAGGTTGCAGGGGCGTTATAGTTAGAAAATCCACCCATGCAGTGGAGGCACCGGTACTATGCATTTGAAACCTACTTGGGAGCAATTGGTGCATCCAGATTTAAACCTGAGAGGAGAAGCTATTGATCCTTGCACTCTTTAGGTTTTGAGGGTAGGTCCATGTTTAAATATCTACCTGATATTCAAGTTGATGGGGAGATGAGCAGGACATCTATGAACAAACCATAAAGAAACTCGTACAAAGGTTTGATGTTGCTCCGAATCTTGTTGTTTTGAGGCACAAGTTCTTCAAAAGGGAGCAAAAGCTAGTAGATGATGTTGACACGTATATCTCTTTCCTGTGCAAGTTTGCAGTGGAATGTCTGTTTGAGAATTTTGCAGATCAGCTTATTAGAGATCAGTTTATTTGGCACTGCACTGATAAGTATATCAAACTTATATGAAACAGAAGTTACTATTGTTAGGGAATTCCTCTTTGGCTTATACTATTAGGATTGCTTAGAGCATTGAAATGTCAGTCAAGTCACCCAAAGAACTTGAAGACAAAGTTGTTGAACAGGTTATTGCAGTGTATTCCTAAAATGACAAAGGGACTACCATGAAAGCAGCTGCTACGTTAGCATTGTAACCTCATATTCCTGCACAGCAGAATTTGTTTTTCAAACATAGTAACATGCGTTTTAGGTGTTGTAATCCACCACATCAGAAGGGCGGTAGGCCTTGCCCGGCTTAAAATACTCAATATAGACTTTGTGCAAAAATTGGCCACTTTGCTAAAGTTTCTCAAAGTGCGAGACGTAAAGGAAGTAGAGTCTCAACTGTGTGTGATAGTTGTGAGGTTGATGTTGACAATTCAATGAGTGACGTCCAAGAAATGGTTTTGGTGGTTGGCCATGACAATTTGGACAGGGCTGAGCAGGAAATTTGTGTCACCCCATCTCTATGGGTAGGTGGTAAAAAACAACTCACCCACAGAATATGTTCTAGCTGAGGACTTTCCTCCCCCAGCCCCCCGATGCCTTAAGACACATAATAGGAGTAAGACTGGCCGAATAACCTTTTTATGTTAATCGTATGTTTGTTTTCTTCGTGTGTTGGTCCGTGTATGTCTCTTTCAAGTACTGATATATTTGCACGTTTTTTAACCCCGTCCTCACACATAGTATTGAAAGGATGGATTACCACGCCACTACATTTTGGATGCGCGTGTGTTTAAAATAAAATTCAAAATATCCGCCACCACCCATACACGTATTGATCAGTGTGTATGATGGACCCCGTTTTCAAAGCATCAATTTAGCTGCACTACGAACGGATATACGTAAAAGCTAGCCCCCGGGATCTCCAGCCAGCTACACAATAATGGGATTGGCATGTTGCATGTGGACACAAAAGAACCATCACAACGTTACAGGCACGTAATAAAAATATTTACGACCGTCTTTGTGTTTCTTTTTTTCCCACAGTTCTTTTTTATCATTAGCTCGCCCATTTTGGCTTGAGCTCACGCCTCAAGCAAACCTTCTTGCTTATCTGGCTACAAGAATTTAGGATTGGATACGCCTTATAGGGGGTGTAGACCGTCCATTTTCTTGCACTTTTGGTCCTGATGAAAACCTGGCACATTCCACTTAAAGGTTGAAACATGTAGACCAGACCACCTACAGAGATACTCTTGGTCATAATCACCCTCAAAGTATCTCCACACTTCTTTTAACATTGTCCAGTTACTTACGAATAAAATATATTTTTTGAGTCAAACCAGGACAATTTTTAACATAAAATTGTTTTTCTTTGGACTTCACACTCACAAACCAGCTCCACTGTACTTCAGGTGTTGTAGCACACCCTGATGGCACTCGGTCATCAGGGTGGACCCCGATGATGAAGCATGTCACCACTAGGCTGGTGAGTGAGGTTTTTTTTTATAAAAGGATGAATTCTTTCCTTTTTCAAACATACATCCCATTAAGAATCTATGATTCTCTATGGTGATACTCCTTCTTTGTTAATTGTGGTCATTGTTTCCGCCTGATAGATCTCCATATTTTTATGAGGGTAGAACAATGGATTTGAATGGTTTCTTTGAGGAAACATATTAAGGGGAGACACATTTGTGGAAAATGTATGTTGCTGTAAAGGTTTTAAACATCTTGGGATGGTCCCACCAGGGATTGTCTGGTATGATTCGGTGCCCTGGTACAAAGGAAAAGGTCACAGTTATCACAGCTTCTAATGACATTAAGGGTTTGTTGAATGTATTCCCAAGAGTGCTTTCTGGTGAACTGAGGGAAATTATAGGATATCAACAATAAATAAAGACAAAAGCTAATGCAATTCCTGACAAACATAAGTTGAGGGGTGTCCCTTTCAGTGTACGTGGTGAGCTGGGAAAGAATTGGAAGGTTTACGGATGAAAGGAATAATTGAGCCTGTTGAGTCCTCATTGTGGCTTACACCCTTAGTAGTGGCAAAGAAGAAGAATGGGGAGTTGAGAGTTTGTGTAGATCTTAGGGCTCTTAACAAAGCGATCTGGGTAGATTCAAACCCTCTTTCCAAGACCAGTAAGATGAGGTCAACTATCTCTGGGGCTAAGAACTTCACCAAACTTGATTTAGCATCCACCTATCATCAAGTTAGAGAGC
Source organism: Lissotriton helveticus (assembly GCF_964261635.1). Taxonomy (NCBI): domain Eukaryota; kingdom Metazoa; phylum Chordata; class Amphibia; order Caudata; family Salamandridae; genus Lissotriton; species Lissotriton helveticus. The sequence continues at coordinate 1,246,484,790 of NC_136063.1, read as the reverse complement.
GCATAAATCACATCACTTGACAGAGTTTGTTACCTCTTTAGGGACGCTCAGTACTGCAGCATGCCATTTGACAGTTCGGGCTGGACTGTTCCAATGAGGCACAGAGTCAGACTGATTTGCATATGGCCATGTCTGAACTGGGGTGGCAGAGTGGGCTAAAGAACGGTGATGGATTAAACCCAGATCTTTTGACTGGGTGTGAGTGTTTGATTGGTTCAGATGCTCCGTCCATCACCACCCCCTTTTGTACCACTTCAACCTGGCTTCAGCAGCCTCCTTTTCCAGAGACTGATGTCTGAATTACTAAAGGGTATTTCCAAGGTCTCAGTTTTTCAATATGATGTACTGATCCATGCAAGCTCTCGCAATGAACATGACCACATTTTAAGATAAATACTTACAGCTTTTGATAAAGCTGGTGTTGTTCTTAAGAGGGAAATGTGCCAATTTGTAAAGCTGTCAGTGGAATACTTAGGACACATAGTTTCAGAGGAAGGTGTCTGTCCCAAACCTGTTTTGGTTGATGCTATTCTGGAAATACCTCTCTTAGTGAATAAAGCAGGGGTGATAAGCTTTTTGGGTCTATGTGAATTGTTGAAGTACAGGATGGAATTTTAGTGGAATGATGAGTATACACTGCTTTTGCTGATATCAAACAGCAGGTAAACTTTATTATCATGACCTTAAGTGTTGGCTGACTGCAGATGTGAGTAAGTTTGGTGTTGGGGCTGTCTTGATGCAAAAAGCTGGTGCATAGAGAACACTATTGAGTTTGCGTCTAGTGTTCTCAGAGATGAAGTGATCCATTATTCTGTGCTAGAAAAGGAAATCCTGGCTTTCTGGTGGGACAAAGAAAAATGTAAATGCTATCTCTGGGGGAGACATTTTGTGTTGCAAAGGGATCACAAACTGTTAGTTTCAATCATTAATGGCACCAATTGCAAACCTAGTAATCCCAGGATTGCTAAATGTGAAGCTAAATTATTACAATTTAATTGTGAAGTGGTTCATATTTCTGGGGGGAGAAATGTGAGGGGCAATTATTTATCTAGAAATCCCATTGTTGGGAAAGATGAGGTGTCAGGCAAGACTGAAGGCAAGTGTTGTCTGATTGCAGCCATGGAAGTTGAAAGTGTCAGTCAGTTCACTGAGGAAGCGTGGAAGAAATACTTGATAAATGACTGGGTAATGAAAGAGGCAATGGGACATGTCAGAGCAGGGTGGCCTAGAGAAAAGTCATTGGATTTTAATCTACAATCTTTTTTTTAAAATTTTGTATGAGTTAACATTGAGGATTTGTTGCTTTTGAGAAGTGACAAACTGATACCCCCAATGAAGTTGAGAGGCCTGATACTGGAAAAAGCACATAAAGGACACTTATGGGCTACATCCGCAAAACAGAGGGAGTGTGAATAATTTTGTTGGCCACAAATGGATGGTGAATTCGATTTGTTTGTCAAGAGTTGTGCTGTTAGTTCCACGTCTGACAAGTCACTTAAAACAACCACACTACCTCTGAAACCTATTGAATGTCCTTCTGGTCCTTGGTAGAAACTGGGGATTGATCTTGTGGGGTTGTTTAATGTTTTGTCACATAATTTCCATTTTCCACTAGTTCTCATGGATTACTAGTCTAAGTGACCCTATTTTAAGTTTATCAGTGAACCAAACTCCAAGGCAGTGATTCTGTTCCTCAAAGACATTTTCATGAGTGAGGGTTTGACGGAAGAGATCATCTCAGACTATAGGGTTCTGTTTGTATCGTGTGATCTGGAGAAATGTTTACCTGAAAGCTCCATTAAGCATCTTAAAAGTTCACTGTACCAACCTCAAACGAATGGTCTAGTAGGAGGTTTTAACAGGGCGCTTCAGAGTGTGTGAGGTGGGCAATGACTAATAAGTGTGACGTTTACTGTGCAGTTCAATCCATGTTGTGGTTTTATCAAACCATATCACATTGTATCACAGGCATTTCCCCATTTGAATCTCTTAAAGAAAGAAAGGCTGCAACGCAGTTTAGGCCGACATGGATGAGTACCTTTTAAAAAAAGGAAATGTCTCATCAATGTTGTCATTCTATCATTCAATATAACATTGAGCATGCCCAATCCAAGCAGACAAAATACTATGACGCAAGAAAAAAAGTTCAGTGTCTGCTTTCATGGTGAGGGATTGGGTCCGCATTAAAACACCTGGGTTTGTGAGAAAAGGTGACCCGAAGTTTTCGGATCCCATGTACATAGATGAAGTGAGTGGGAATGTTGTTAGAGTGCTGGTACGAAATTGGTTGAACACAGCCACATTGGCCAAAGTTCCTGTATAAGTATGTTCAAGGGTTCAGAATGATAAGTTAGCAAAAGATAATTCATCTAACAGTGATTTGACTCTGTCTGAACTGAGGGGCTTCCTAGTGGGCAATGTGGGTTAGTTCCAAATGAATCTCTACAGAGGAAGTTTAGGGCTCACAGAATACCATTGTTGTTCAGATAGTATGTTAATTTAGAAATACTATATTGTATCTCCTACTGTTCCCTTGTTTGTCTGCTTGCATTTTTTTTCTCTTATTTATTTTATTATCTTTATGTTTTTTAATTATCTTGATCTTTGCTGCTTCGTTTCAGTTCATGGTTGGATGGGGAAGTTTGACTTTTAGGTTAAAAAAAGGAGGAAAAAGGGAAAACTCATGGTAGTGGTGTCTTCTATTATTTATGCTCAGCTTGTGATGATTCTTTATTGCCTCTGCATGCTGCTCTGGAATGTTATCTTTCACAGTGTTCGAGAGAATGACCGTTGGCTCAGTGACCCATGCCTGGAGTGGCCGAGGGAACTTGTAACTGGATCTTAATAAAGCATTTAACTTGTATCGACGTGCTGTGCCACTAAATACATAGTCATTAGGTGAATGTGAATTCTTTATTGGCCAATAAACTACCTTTGCTTTTAAATCAAACTCCTGTTCTTACTTATCAATGGTCAAGAGAGGTACGTTATTTAGCAATAGGACATAAGGAGTGCATTCTGGTGGTAGATAAAGGGGGGCATTTTTACTTCCCCTATATAATTTGAAACTGGCTGAGATAGAGTGTGATTATTCCTCCTAATTGGTATAAGAGAATGACTGGAGCATTTTTCCAACTCAAGGGACTCATCTCTTGGTAACTGGACTTCCTTGGGGTTACAGGCATTGGTGCTGTTTTTTCCACTGTTCATCACAGGGTTGGCTATACTATTATTGCAGGTATTTCCACAATGGCACTGTTTATTCATAGACTGAGCTTGTATTTGTCCTCTATTATGTTGAAATGATTCAGAAGTTCAAAAAAGGGCAAAAACGCTATAACATGTCCTCTATCCTCATAAAAAGGATGAATAGTGATCTAAAATGTTAACATGAAGCTCAACTAGAAATGATCATTTAAGTTTATATGAACTACTGTCTACTGTAGATGTTTAGCTCTACACTCGAACGGGGAGCTCTAACTATCTTGACTTAGCTGGGGGCGGTATGACGCTGGGGTTTATCGCGAGGTAAGACCTTTTCTATATAGCTATCCCCGCATTCTTCATAAACATGGGGGTGACTCGATAAGGAACTTGTTTGTTTGGTTTTGTTGCAGCATTGACCACTGCCTTGTGTAATAATTTTTGGATACATTATGAGAAGAGTTCAGGTATGAATTTATTGAAATGGATTAAGACTACACTAGCGTAGTGTCCCGCATGGATTTGATTCACCATTTTTTTAATGTTTGGTCACATGACATCGTTCGTTCATACTGTTGCCCCTTTAGAACGTGGGTTGAGGTGAGCGGAATTGAATTGGTGATTCTGACTAACACTCATGACCATGAGATTCATAGATACTAATGACACGGAGGTGGCGTTTATCTTACACACTTTTCTTTTCTCTCTCTTCATGGATAAAAGTTTTTTCTTTGAAATTGGGGTCTCTTTCACATCCTGCAAGTCCTAAGTTTTCTATTGTGTTAACAACATGCAATTGCATGTTCTCTCATGACACTACATTTTGTGTTGTAGATTCAGGACGCAACGTCACAAGAAGAATTGGAATGACTCTCTCATTATGCATCTGGATTATTGTATATATCTCCTGATGAAGGGTTCGGCTTTGAACCTGAAATGCATTGGGTTTTGATTTTATCAACCAATTTACATTGTGTTATTGTTATCTTTATTTCACAAGAAACATTCAGTGAAACAGTTGAAATGAGGAAATAAGGCTGTTCAGAATGCATTGTATAATGAATTGAATTATACTTTAAGGTTTTCTGATTATGTTTATCGTGTTCATGCAGATAAATGATTTTGAGCATCAAGGTTTTTTGTATAATTTGTTTCATACTCTTTCTAGAATATTCAGCAGCATTGTTTTTTTTTTAATTAGGTTGTTTATCAACCCTACAGCTGTGCAACACACAGTCCTTGGCCCCAGGGACTCTTTCTTTACGTTTATCAGTACCCTGGAGGGAGGTGGGCACTCTCCCCACACATGTGTTAGCACGCAAAAGAAATTATGCTTTAAGATTTACCTTCACACAAAAGGCTTCTAATTCAGATAACAAGAGGGTGTGCAGATCCACCAACTCATTTTCATTATTACTGTAGATGTTGGGCACTCATTGGCTAAATTAGCTTTCACTGCCTTTTCTCCTTTTGTGAACCCCCAGACTTTCTGCTAGTTATGACATGCACCTCCTGCCTTTTCCTTTTGGGCGGTGGTGAATTGATGGGGGCTGTTTTTAGCTTCATAACATTCACCAGTGAATCATTTAGAATACATGGACTTGACAAGGAAATGGCTGAAATCTTAGGTTTCGTGCCATCAACATCATCAGTGAGAGGGATGACTCATTATGTGATAAGCTGGAAACTCTACAAGGTGCAGGGCACAATGAGGTGGGAGACACATCCTCCAATTGGCAATGCACTAAATTGATCCTTTTCTCCACCAGACCATGTTCAGTATTAATCAACCTCATAATTTACAAAAAGCAGTTGGTAATAGATGAAGTTGCAAGAGCTGTTGAGTAACTTCCACCTTCAAAGTTACTTGCTGCTGTCTTTCCTATTATGACTGGTTGGGGAAGTTAGGCCTACCTTTTTGCAGTGCCTTCTGCTCCTCTTGCTACTTTGCCATGAGCCAAGTGGGGCAACCCAGCCCAGCCTCATATGTGCACCAATGGGCCTGGTATTCACCCAGGCAGCACCCGGGCATGACCCGGACAGCAGTTTGAGTGTGGGCACTATTTACCGCTGTGAGACACTGCCCTGCCTCCTCAAAGGTCACAAATGCAGAACAGTATGGGCAATGGAGTTCTTCTGCCAGGTGATATGCACTGAAACAAGATGACTGTCAGCTCTGGATAGCAATGTGAGGCTCTGCCCTGCCTCCACCTAGGTCCCAGCTGCAGGGCAGTATCGGCAATAGAGTCCTTGGTGTATATGTAGAGGCACTGACAACTATTTCCCTCACTACACCGTACTTCATGAAACGGTACAGATCTACACCATCCATACTACTGCCATTGCCTCCAGGGGGAAAATAGAAATTTGGGTCCACCACCAACCCTGGAACAGAATATGAAAATTGAGCCAACGGGGATCATGGTCTGTGGGCCCCAGGACTTTGGAAAAGGGTTCATAAGAGGACAAATGCCAGGTATAATTAATTAAAAAGGGGGGAACCGACCAACGCAGAATAAAAGTGGGGTACCGCCTCTTCTTTGGAGCAGAAATCCTAAACCACCATCTGGTGGCTTTTTTCAGATGAGAATGGCATAGATACAAATCCAGACCCCGACCAGCTTCTAGTGGCTGTTCTCTGACTAGACTCATGTGAGAAAACAGGCAGCTCCGCTGAGGACGGCACGTTCAGCTGAGAGTGCAAATCAAAACCACTGGGAAAAGCATGTGCAAGTGGGGGGGGGGACATTTTATTTTATATTTATTTTTAAAAGGAATATGTGATAGAAACAAATGGAGAGAAATTGTAACCATTCTTTAACAATGATATGATATTTGTCATGGTCAAAATTTTTAAATTGTTCTATTATGTCTATTGGACGTGTGTGAGAATACAACATTGACACATTACACTCAAATATTAAACTTATATCTATCACTCCCCAGGGAAGACAGAGAACAATGCATCAATTTAACAAATGTACAGATCTTGTCCAGATTTAGAAACCGTGCAGGAAAGGCACATCATAAAGAAGTATAGTTTGAACACTATCAGCACTGAGGCTTTATCACAACAATTTTAATCTGAACTTTGCCCGGCATCGGAATTTAGACTCACATACAAACCATTTTAAAGATTATGGCAGTGATACATTCCTCTGCTACTGACCTCTTTCCGTTCACAGTTAACCACTCTAAATGGATGTTACAGCCAACTTTTTCAGCTATCCTCAGCTAGGTCCTGGATGCTATGTTGAGATATATAAATGACTACATTCAATTTCCAAAAAGTATTTCTGCATTGAACAAGAACAAGTTCTATGGTTGAGAAAGCATACAACATGTGGTTGGGTGTTGGCTATGAGACCCATATTGCATTGATGACACATCATGACTGGGCATCAATTAAATATGAGGTTTCTGTGGTGTAAGTTGCCTGACCATTGGTTGAAAAGAATTGCAATGCACTTCCCATCATTTATTAAAGTGATGCCAGTATTAATGAGTTCCAGCTACGATAAATGACGTGTATGTTTCAAAGTTTAGAACGCAGCCATGATGACGTAAACAGTAGCATGTGTGCTGAAATTTGTTGTAGTTCATGAATGTGTCTGAGCATAACATCTGTGCAAAAACAAAATGTAGCCTAATGTGTGGCTGAAGTAAGTAAGTAAGTATGCATCTTGTAGAGCACGCACATGCCAAGGGGTTTAGTGCTAGTGGATCCAGAGTACGACTCTCAACTCTAATTAGTTGAATTGGAATACAGCCATGTTTTTAGCTGCTTTATAATTAGGGAGTAAGTTGTAATTGATCTTGGTTCTAGGGGCATCGAGTTCCATAGTTTTCTGGCTCAGAAGGAGAAACTTCTCCCTCCCCCATCTAGCCTTTCTGATTTTTTTCCACTGCAACCAATCTTGCTGAGCCAACCTCAAATGCCATCCTGGAGTATACCATGCAACAATCTTCTTGAAATAGGCTGCACCCCTGCCGTGCACACCCTTATGAACTATGCAAAGAGCCTAATATATAATTCTATGATTTACATGCAGCCATTGCAGGTCCCTGATTCCTTTGAAAATTGAAGCAAATTTTGTGATGCCCAAAAGCAGATATGCTGCCACATTCTGCAATGATTGAAGTCACAAGCGGAGAGGATACAGCCATATGGCTCGAGCGGCAAACCTCAATGCTGGGGAACTGTGTTTGAGTCTTGGCAACAATGCTCAACATCCTGTAATTCTGGGAAAATTACTTAACAAGCCTGTGCCTAACAAAAAATGAACATGTCCTTCTGTAACAAAAGTGGTGCTCATGTAAAGCGATCTGATACCCGATATCTTCGGGTCTAGTTTGCGCTATATAAAACTCTTTTAAAAAAAACAAGCACAATTCTAGAGGTACCTAAATGTCATGCGTTGCAATAATCCAATTGCAACCATACCAACATTACTACAACCACTTTCTGTGAGTCACTGGCAATAAAAGGTAATATTTTTCTAAGTACCCTGAGAAGATGAAAACAGGAAAAGGCAACCTAGTTAACCTGGTCTGAAAATGGCAAATGATTGTCAAAAAAATCTTTTATAATTTTAACTTTCTACACCAGACAAGGAAGCAGCCATAAGTCAGTGGGCCAACAGGAACTATTCGAAAAGGATGTATCAACACGGAAGATGATTACCTCTAATTTCAAGCAGTTTTCCTGATGACAATATTTTCTAGACAGTTTTTAAATTGTTTTGCAACTTGCTCAATGTTTGATGACATTGCTAACACTATTTGTGTATCATCAGCATATGATACAGCTGCAAATCCATTCGATCAAATAAGTTTAGTCAGGGGAGTGACACAGATGTTTCACAGAGTAGGCGATAGGGATGAACCCTGTGGCTCTCAACAAGGAAGAGAGAATGTCTCTGATAAAGAGTCTCCAAAAAAGGCTCTTTGTTCTCTTTCTCGCAATTATGAGTGGAGGATGGCAAGGGATGTGCTCCCAACCCCTGATACTCTCCAGTCGATTAATGAGTACGGTATGGTTTACCGTATCGAAAGAGTCTGAGAGATCAAGTAGAACCAACACAGCCCTTCCTCCGATCAATCTGGCTGCGAATCTCCTCTTTTGCTCTCAATAGTAAAAATGACCTGATTTCCTCATTTAACGCCTTCTCTAATATAATTGCCGGAAGGGGGAGCATGGATATAGGTCAGTAATTTGTTATCACTCCAGGGTCCAATCAGGGTTATTTCAATAGTGGAAGAATGATGGCTTTCTTCCAAGTCTTTGGATCAATTCCAGACTTCAGTACTTTATTAAGACGGGCAGTGAGATGAGGGAGATGATTCCATGTGCAGCATATATGGTGGACATAGATCCAATGGTGACACAGATTTTATCACCTCCAGAAGATCAATTACTCTATCATCCTTAAGATTGGCAAAATTATTTAAAATTCTCCTGGATTTTTTGGACAATCCACATTCCCTGCAAGAAGATACTCAGAAGTATCAAGATGAACTACCCTGTGAGAGGTATAGAATTCCTATGATACATCATTAACCTTGACTTGAAATAATGTTTGCTACTTTCGGGTAAAAAGTTTGTGACATAACAAAAATCAGAGTATTATTATATTTTGAAAGACTGTTTATTGTTTCAAATAACTCACTTGATTAATCCTGCACTGCATTTCTTTTTGCAACATGCCTGGGTGTATCTACCGTTATCAATGCTTTGTATTCCTCAATTAGCTATTCTTTTTTTGTTTTTCAACCCCCTGGTAATCCTTCCTCCACTTGCGTTCATGTGCCCTACATTTTTTATTACATTGTTTAAGGTCAGAGTAAAACTTGGGGGCCTAATGACAATTCCCATGGGATTATTAGGTATCAAGGAGAGAGGGAGGAACAGCAGGGCTAGTTCTCTTCCCCTAAAGTATATATGTTATCAATGGGAACTAGCCTCAAGGGGCATAGGGATATTGTGTTTGTACAGAGGAAAGAAATATTATTTCTTATGAAAGCCCTCACCCACCAACCTAGTTGGTGGCATGCTCATCATCGGGCTCCACCTGGTGACACCGAATGTGTCCCAGGTGTGCTTCAACGCCTGTTTACAGTGGAGATGGTTTTGTGGTGAGTGAGTGTGCAGTGATAGCGTGTGCGTGTGGATTAAAAACTGTCCTTGGGTCCCATTTCCTATTATAGGTATTTTATTAGCGGGCCCTTGGCAGTGTTAAAAACAAGGCAATGGATGTATTGTCGAGTTATCTATGGTCTCCCACATCCTGTGTAGTCAACATTTTCAGCCAGGCCTTGGTAATGAGCTGCCTTTCTTCAGGACCTTAACGTGTATAAAGTGCTTGTGAAGTGATTTAAAAAGAGAGGGGGTCAAAAATGAAGTGTAAGTGACCCGCTATGTGTTGCACTCGCTAAGGTGCAATATGGGTAAGAGGGGGCTTCCCTCTGTGCTTTGTACCTGTAAAAATAAAAGACATAAATCATAAGAAATAAAAATGTTTTCCTCTGTACAAACACACTATCCCTATGCCCCTTGAGGCTAGTTCCCATTGATAACATATAATTCCTATGGGATCTCACACTCTTTTCAGGCGCTAATTTATTTTCTCCAGCTCGTCACCATCTACTTTTTTCCAAGGCCTGATATTTACTTCCTTGACCACAATAGAGAGGTAAGCTCAATTTGTTGGGACCTCAATATTAAAAAATACTGCTCTATGATCGGTCCATGATTAGCTTTGTGGTTAGGTTGAGTAACAAATTGACTATGACCAAAACTGGCTAATGAGTCAAATTCTTTCAGAAGCCAGATTTTTTTCGAGTTCTACGTGAAAACTGATATCACCCAATAAAGCAACATTGGCAAATTCCATGCACAATTCTAAAAATGTGCCCAATGATGTCACACACATATCTTAGGCCCAGGAGGCTAATATATCCATGCCCCATTAAATGCAGAATTGTTTTTGGTGAATATCAGTGCTTCCCCTTCTAGCTGTGTGGCAGAATTTAGCAATGCTTTCAAATTAATGCGATAAACTACTGCAAATATCATATCCCTCAATTATTGCAATTTTCAAATCAGGTTCTGACCCTTAATCGGTCCAAGTCTATGTGAGAAACGCAATGTACAGTCCAGAGATGCTGCAAATTCATTCTTGTTCCTAACTAATGACTTAGTATTTAATAGCACGCTCCTTAGTGGTTCATTTGAACCGCCTACAGTCTCTGCTCGACCAAGAATTAGGACTTTACTTCATCTAACCCCTCCTTCAGGCAGAACACCGAATATAAAATCGCACATATTACAGTGAAAGTCTCTGGCCGAGGCATTGCAGTTAAAGATTTCACAATTCAACAACTTGCCCACAAACTCGAACCAAAATGTCCATGTGAAACTTTTTTCACCCTAAAACAAATTTAAAAGGCCATTACACCCATGAGATGGTGTGATTTAAAAACAGGAGCAAGGCAACTCCCGGGTTTGCTACATGAAAAAACACCATTTCTATTGCTAGTGTATTTAGAGGAGCAGTTGCCAACAAAATGTAACACTAACTTTAAATCTTCACAACAGGGGAATCATTATATACGTTTCATTGTAAAAATAATGTTCTTTGTCATTGTTACTTATAATATATTTTTATGTTTGATCCTATACATCATAATGTTGTGTCTTCCCTGCATCGTTTTTATGAAGACAAGTATTTGTACACATTGTTGGCATATTCTCTCATGCTGGTCTTTTGGGTGTAGAACACTTTTATATTAAACTGTACATGTAACAAACAACTATAGATGTTATTTGAAATACTGAGATTAGGGTAATTAAATATTAGTGCTCTGGTGAAATGTGTATTGTGTGGATATAATGAATGGTTGACCAATGTGAAATTGATAGAGAAATATTGATGTTTTCTTAATACATCCATACTTCGATGTAACAATACGTTTTCTGAAAACAAGGTTGTAACGCAATGTTACCTGTTATTTCTGTAATTTAAAATTTAGAACAAAAATTATAATTTCTGCCTCTCTGAAAATAAGTTAAACTGTATGTTCGATGAGGAATTAAGGATGACTCAACATTTGCTTAGAGTTCTTTTCTAGATAACAGTTGATAAGTTGTAGGAAATATGTGGATAAGGTGAATAGTTCAGAAGCTCACATTAGGATATCACATTTTGCATCCCTTGGTGGCAGGTTCTTGGGTATTATCCTCAGCCAGGTCAGATGAACGTACCCTCCTAAGCCTACTAAAGTAGTCTGATTGTCTACAGAGGGTATCATAGGTGCCTCTGTGTTGGATAGAGTCCTGCTGTCTCCGGAGCATTCAGATGTAACTGTTTCTGGAGCTGAGTAGGTAACAGATAGTGTTTGACTGTAGAAAGCAACAGATACATGAGACAGGGCTTTAGAGGATATTTTGAAGCCTTCCTGCATCACCCTGGAATGTAAAGTGTGGACACTTATGATATGTTCCAGTATATTTGTGTGTCATCTGGATCTCATTCTGATCCTCCTGCTGTGTAGCTGGACCCATCAGGGTTCTACTCATGCTGGTGACTTTGGTGACTGCACCCTGGGCTTTCCTCTCTGCAGCAGGTCATGCCCAAGCTTTTTCCAAACTGCTGTGCATCCTTGACTTGGTAGCCACAGGGAAGTCTATCCTGGCTCTACTGCAGATGCATTGGCTGTGCTTGACACAGGAACCAATACATGATGGTGTGGGATGATAGGAGTCTTGTGGAGGCGCTGATGTGCCATGGAAAGAATTTACCTGCTGAGAGGTCTTGGTGGCTGCAACACATCCTTAGCAACACACGCCATCAACACTTAGTAGAGAGAGAAAAGCAAGACTAGTGTTACCCAAGAGTGGAAATGAAAAGAGGACAAACAAGAATGCCCACCAAAAAACAGGAAGAACCTATGCATGTACATTCTTTAAAAAACTAGGACGCATGTTCAGATGCTGTAATCAAGAGGACGGCCAACACTGTGGAAGATGGATTGGCAGGCTGATCACTAGAATAAGCGAGCAGAGCAAGCAAGATGCTGCAGAACTCGTAGGACCTGACTGAGCCACAGGAACCAATAGAGTCTATAATATTGACCTGCAATGATGAGGCAATTTGGGTGTGACACCCAAGGAACCCAAGGAATAAGAGTCTCTTTTAGGCATGAGAACAAACAAACAGTGTCTCAACTTGGCCTTGATTATGGGCAAGTACATGCAGGCTAGGAAGAGATCAATCCACCTTGCCTTAATGGACTTGTCCAGTGCCTTCAATACAGTTAACAGGGTGAAATGTGCTTTGAGGAACCTCTCATCACCCTACTGAATAGGCTGCATGCATCCACTATGTTAGCCATACGATATGGTCCATGGGGAGAGAGGACTAGACCCATTGTTTTCAGTGAGAGAGTCCGACAGGGGTGCATATTGGCCCCCTTTCTATTTCTCGTGTATACGAATGGTCTAGAATCAGCCCTGATAGACCAGAAATTAGACTTTCCAAAAATTGGTGCAATAGAGTTTTAATGGCTTTAACTACAAATAGCTTGCGGAGTTCCTTGAATGCTTTTGCTGATTTTATGTCAGCCCTGGACCTAAAAGTAAACTTCACTAAATCTTATGTCATGGTCTGCGGTCCAAACCACACCAAATCTAGAAAATTTTCTGTAAATGGCAAGTCAATTGGTAAGATCTCTAATTTTACTTATTTGGGGAATGTTTTTAATAATAAACTGAACTGGGACACTCTTATCACATCATAGGTGTTGAATACTAACCGTGCCAAGGAAGGCCTTTTTTGTTTTGCATGTAAACTAGGTCACAAACCAATGATGGTACTGATCACCTTACATAAAGCAAAATGTTTGTCTTTTCCGACCTATGGGGCGGGAGTATGGGGAGATTACAAAAGTACTCAACTGCAAACATTCGAAAATAACTTTTTGAAAAGATTCTTGATGTTGATGGTCCCAAAAAGTGCACTGTCAGCATTTTGTCATCTCGAGGTAGGGATGGGCTTCATTTCAGATGTGATTAACATTACCCCATCAATGCTTTGGGACAAAGTCTGGTTGTCAGAAGATTTAAATCTCACAAGAGCGATCATTAAGGATTGTATGACGCTTTATAATGCTGAGTCCATTTCATCATTTTGCTACATGAAACGAAAATGTTATGAAATAGGCCTAGGGCATTACTATGATAATCCATCGAGCATCGACACTAATATGAAACTAATCATAAAAAATGCATATTTTGCTGAGCATAACCCCCTCAGCAACTAGGGCCGCACCCCCTCCAAGATCAGCACCTTTTTCTACAACAATTTTACTTGTCTTTTACTACGAACTTGCAGCACAGATTTTTATTGACCAGGTTTCGACTTTGCACATTGCACTTTTTAGTGGCCTTTCCTAAACAGGCTGGCTGGTGCAATAACCTTACTCCTTGCCCCTGTGACGGTTTAGCACAACAAAGCACCCTGCACGTTATTCCCTTTTGCGCACTTAACAAAAAGCCAAGGACACGTTTCCTTATGCCATTTTTAAGAAACAGTTGCCCCCGCAATTATCAGGAAGATTTCGATCTCCTGTGATCCCTGTCCTCTGAAGTTATTTGTCCTACAGTATTACATTTTATTAGAATTGCATTTTTAATAAGGAAACAGTATGAAATGGAAATAAAATGACTGTTTGCCTTTTTTTTAATAATTTCAACCTTGAATCTTTTAAAATAGGAAAAAAAACTCAGTATGTGGTATTTGAGTCATAATGATGTATTGATGAACAAATTTAATATGCACATTTTATTCATTTCTTTTTGTATGTACGTTATACTTTTATGGTCAATTCTTTGAACCAAATAAAGTTATTCTTGACTTGCAGAGTTTCTTTTAGTTTTGAAATTATAAAGTCCGGAACTCCATGTAGGAAGTAGGAAAATAGCCCACAAGAGACACAGTGAGTTTACTAACAAAACCCTGAAGACAAGGAAATAAATACATACTTTTTTTTAAACATTTTATTTGTTCCTTCCATTGATACTTACCATTTGCTTTTTGAGGCCCCTTAAATGGAGGTGGTTCCCTGGTTGCTGTCCTGGTTCAAGCACCTAAGAGGAAGATGAGGAAAAACTTAGTAAGGAAGAGATGTATCACAATCACAGAACGCCTACAATAACTTTAAATGGAAGGCCACCTACTGAAAATATATATTTTTTTGTGACCCGTTGGCTATAGTAAATTGCTGTAACCCACTCAAAAGTTGAGGCTGTAACTTTTTTAATCCATGACTCACAACTGGTATCAGAGATTGGATATTTTTCGAGACTCCTAGATACCTTGGAAGCAGCTGTTTATCAGCTTGTTGAAGACCAGCAAAAACTCGAGTGAGCTCACAAGCATTATATAAAATCTGACGACCAGCATGAAGAGTACCCATAGCAGAACCGACAAGGTCAGACGGACCGATTTTCTCAAATGAATCTGGCTCAGGTGCCCCTTTGGGGAAGTTAATTAAGTTCCTGTCACAACCTGGGTGCAATACTCATACTCCCTCCATGATCCTATAAAAATGTACGCAAGGAGAGGAGTGGGCTATTGATTTAGTAACTACAAACAGAGTTCCCAAGCAGGCATTTGCCCCCTGATAAATGAAGTAATTTTCTTGGACCCCTCTATTCAAGAGACCCGCAGGCAGCTTATCAATCTTCCAATCCTGCACACACTACATTTTACCAAGAGGATAAAAGACTACTTGAATGGTTGGGAGTTGATGAAACCTACTAGGTTAGATTTAGAGAACAAAGTGGACAACCCGCTGATGATCCTCTGACATTTCTTGCCAAATCAAAGACCTAGGTGACAAATAGCTAAATCTGAAGGAATCATCCAGATTATGGACAAGTTCTAACTTGAGCAATTTAATAATACCTAACCTGGAAAGATTCAGAACAAGGTGAAACAGCACAACCATTTAACTTTAAATACTGACATAGAAATGGGCAGTGCTTTTTACTGCACTACTGAATTTCGTAGCAAAGACCCAAGTCATTCCTGTCATCTGAAATTGACCCCACCCAACTCATTCCACCCAGCTGAAAACCTTGCCTATCCTACCCGATTGAATGCCTCCCAACAAATGGGGTCACAATGCTGTTTCTCACTCAGTCGGGAAAAAAAGGATGAAGAACTGATGGATATCAGTTTTAATACTCATAAATTATGTTATTCTGGCCAGAAAACACCTCAGTACTACTTGCCTGTTCAGGCAAATGGGCACACAGTCCAAGTCCACTTTGACACCTGCTGCTGCCAATCAATAATTCGGGGCTCCAATATTTCAATAGCAGAATACCCTCTACCAACAATTAAGATTGCACAACCTTTTAATCCTTCTTATATTCAAGCCCAAATGGGCAGGATCCATAATTATCTGAATAAATGATCACTAGAACCGACACTCCACACTTCAATACCTTCTTGAATTCCCAGCTTAACACTGAAACCTCAGAATGGGATCCCACATTCTAAAAAAGAGGTGGAATTTTCTGAGCCAATGTCCTTCAAAATGATGCCCGGTGTGATTTTAATAGCACCTATGCAATCAGAGTAATTTTGGTAAATCTGAGTTACTCTGTGACTCAGAATTACAGATCTCGCAATTATGGTTGCGAGCGTAATTAAGAGTAATTTGGGGAAAATAATTCTACTGTAAGAGCACATTTACCAACTGCTAATGCTCGCTATTTGTGTTCTGATGCATTTAGCACTATATATTGACACAAAATGCATCCTTGCATCCATTTTGCATGCAAGGGTGCATTTTGAACTAAGAAAATAATGCTAGATGATGCTGGGAGAAAGTTGGGGGGGGGGCAATTCTACCCCAACAGCACATTTAGCACTGTTTCTTAGTACAAAATTTCTTCTTGTACTCATTTTGGATATGAGGGGACATTTTTGTGGTAGGAAATAGCTCTAAATGCTTACTTACTCTTTTTGTGCAGTTATGCATAATCTCGCTGAATTGTAGGCCATTCCATATGACTATGCGACGCTGAATTATGAGAGTTAGGCCCACCCCATTCCAAAACCCAATGAGAAAGGCAGGGAGAGAAGGAAAACTCCTTCACTTTCTTTCATAGGATTATTAACTGAGTCTTGTAAGGAGGATATCAGTTTTAGAGCGGCTCAAAGAAACTATCCGTTGTTACAACATGTCAGGATCAATGCTAGTTCCACTGAACTGGTTTAAAGATCTCTATTTCCTGGTAAAGAATAAGCTCATAGTCTACCACTACCACCAACCTACAAATATTGGTACCAAAGCCGATTCAAGATCACATTTTTTTGGCCCGTTCTCTCTAACTGCGTGGACACAGCAAACTGATAACACTTTTACTGGCCAGAAATGTTCATCTATAGGGGGCGTGGTCTCTCGCCCGACCAAGATGGCAGCTCCGAGCAGCTCCGATAGGTCGCGGAGCTCGCTAACTGTGTGCAGCAGCAAATTTCAACGCCTGAGTGAAGGAAAAGCTCTCCTGATGTCTCCGAGCTGCGGGGCATCTTTCGAGCCATTTTTCACTTTTTGCTACCTCCTGCCTGAGCCCATGACGACTACGGTAATTTTCTCGTCCTTCACACACGAACGGCTGCCTTTTTGTGTCTGCCTCTTGTCTCCTCTAACCTCCTACTGAGGTCAAACGAGCGCTTTAGTATGTAGCGCTCGGCAACATTTTTCACTGTAATTTTAGTTTCTCTTCTCACTGGCAAACTCTAATCCTGCAATATTATGACCTATTGCTGACAACTTTGACTATTTTTCCTTGCTACCTTGGAGCTATTCATTTCCTGCTGTTCCCACAAAAGTGCGCTTAAATGACTGTTGCTCAGATGATGTCCACATTAAATTTTTATTAATGTTTGGTCATATTGAGAGCCTTTTCTGAGGGGTCAAAAATACCTTCTTATGGGCACTTACTTACTATTTTAAACCAACTCCTGTCTGCTTTAAATCTCAAACGGAGAAGGAAAATGTGTTCTTTTTTTGCATATGGGCAGATTGAGGTCGCCATTGAAAGTGATTTTTCGTCCTTCTCGACATTCCACGATGGCCAGGGACAATTCTTCTCATGTCAAAGCCTATTCATCTGGTACAAAACCTAAGAGGGCTTAGAATGATCCCCCGTGCCCCGTCATCGCATACCTCTGTCCTTGATTCAATTCTTGATGAGGTGAGTTGGTTTTATTCTTTTATGTCCACTACCAAGGATAAACTCCAACAAATTGAAGATAGATGGATCACAATGGAAGCGAACATATTTGACATGGAACAACGTATTAGTGACTTCCACGATGTCTCTATCAAAATTCCTAATCTGAAGCAGGAGATTCAGTGTCTTAAGCTTCACACTAAGGACCTTGACAATCGCAATAGACGCAATAATCTTCACCTTTATGGCTTACCAGAAAATATGGACGGTCCTGACATTCTTCTTTTTCTTGAAAAATGTCTGTCAGAGCTCCTTGATCTTCCTCTAGAGCCTTCACTGAATAGCCAGCATGCTCATCGCTTGGGTAGTCTTCAACCGAACTCTGTTCGACTTAGAGGAATTACAATGCTATTTTTGGAATTCACAGACCTCATGCACATCTTACAGGCAGAAAAAGTGAAATGCCGACTTGTTTGGGCTGGTCACACCATTTTCTCTCTCAGGATATCTCCAACACTACTAATGCCAGAAGGAAGGAATTTCTTCCACTTCGTCCTCAGATGAGACAGTTAAACATTCGATATGGCATTGTGCAGCCCTGCTTGTATAAAATTACTCATAATGGCTCCTCTTGCTCGTTTGATGATTATTTTTGTATTCATCTAATATGTGGTGTTTTTCTGCTTCCAGCTGTTCCCCTGAAGTGTATCATCTCCATTCATGTGTTACCCTCCCCTCCCTCCATTATGTGTAATGTTGTCACGTGGAATGTTCCTGGTCTTGAAAACCCCGTCAAAAGACAAAAGGTACTCTCTCATTTGTCTGAACTGAATTCTCATGTGTCGTTTATTCAAGTTGTTTATTTTCCAGCCTCTAATCGGAAAGGTGGTGTTGCTATACTATTTCATAAATCGATACATGTACACATTTTATCTACGCAATGTGATAGTGATGGATGCTGGGTAATGGCTAAGGTTGTTATACAAAATAAAGAACTTGTCTTATTGAATATTTACGGCCCTGTTAAACCAGACCATAACTTTTGGAATAATATTAAGATTTGACTCTCCTCTGTTGATGGCCCAAATATTATTGTTGTTGGGGATTTTAACCAATGGTTGGACCCATTCTCGGATAGACAATCCAATTGTAAATGTAATCCTGATAAAACTCATAAATCATCTAAATCTGCCATTGCCTCTCATTCATTATATGATGTTTGAAAGACCTGTACCCCTGATACCCTTGAGTTTACTTTTTTTCTAATGTTCACCATACTCGTTCTAGAAGTGATTATATTTTGGTTAGTAAACCCTTACTCCCATATATTCAATCCTCTGAGAGTGGATCTATTTTTATTTCTGATCATCCCCCGTCATTTCTGTTCTTGATCTTTCCTAGAGTTCTACAAAATTTGGTCGTTGGAAACGTAATAATTTTTTGTTATCAGACACTGCTATTGTAACTAAAGCTACTACTTTTATTAACAAGTTTTTTACTATTAACAATCCTTTGGACACCTCCATTACTAATAATTGGGATGCCTTTAAGGCCTCCTTCCGTGCTTTTACTATTTCATACTCAGCAAAAAAGAAGAAACCCACTAAGGCCAACTATACAACTTTACTACAACAACTCAAACTGCTGGAACAAAATTACTTTACTTCTAGATCTTCCTCTGTTCTCCATGAATTAATTAAGACCAACTCTGCTCTTAACATGCTTGCCACAATTGATGCATGTAATGTCCTTCTTAAAATTAAGTCTAAGTATCACGGGGGTCAAAACAAAGCTGGCAAGATGTTGGCCAACTACTTAAAAATGAAATCTGAACGTAAAAATATTGGTCCTAATCTAAATGAATCTACAATTAATTTAGCATCATCTGATGAAGATATTGCTAATGCATTCGATGATTATTATCAATCATTATATTCTGATGATACAAATTCCTCCAATAAAAATTTACACACCTTTTTTTCGGGCCTCCCTAAACCCCCTCTGCTTCCTGATGAATTTGAATCACTAGAAATAGAGGTTATTCTTCAAGAGATAAATGAAGCCATTAAATCTTTAAAAAAATCGAAAGCACCAGGTCCTGATGGTCTTTCTGTTGAATTATTTTCCCCTTTTCCCTCT
Source organism: Lissotriton helveticus (assembly GCF_964261635.1). Classification (NCBI taxonomy): domain Eukaryota; kingdom Metazoa; phylum Chordata; class Amphibia; order Caudata; family Salamandridae; genus Lissotriton; species Lissotriton helveticus. Next base: position 1,246,465,199 of record NC_136063.1, on the reverse strand, counting down.
ATTTTTGCTCCCAAACTTCTGGCCCTTTTTAACTCATTTATTGTTAATTCCAAAAGCTTCTGGTTCCTTTATGAAGGCCTTGATTGTCCTTATTCCCAAACCTGATAACGATCATTCCCTCTGTAAAAACTATTCCCCATTTCATTAATCAATTGTAACTGTAAGATATTTGCTAAAATCCTTGCCTTTCGCCTCGTGGATATTATCCTACTATTGGTTAAGACAGATCAAGCTGTTTTTGTTAAGGGCAAATTGGCTTCAGACAATGCTCACATGTATGCTAATGTTATCTCCTTCAGGAGGAAGTACAAATCTCCACTTGCAGCATTGTCCTTAGATGCCGATAAGGCTTTACATCGCATAAAGTGGCAATTCATGTTTAATAGACTCCAATGGTTTGGTGTTGGTCCAAATTTTATTTCTTATGTTAAACTTTTATATTCTTTTCCTCGTGCTAGTATTTTTGTGAATAGCCATTTTTCTAAATCTTTTCCGTTATATAGAGGTGAACACCAAGGTTGTCCCCTTTCGCCATTGTTATTTGTTTTATGTTTTGAACCTTTCCTTGAGTTAATTGACATGTTTCTGGCTTTACACATAACTCTATAGAAACTAAATTGTCAGCATATGCTGATGATATTCTGGTATATATGTCTGATCCTAATACCTCCCTTCCTCCCTTTTGGATGAGGTTCAGTTGTATTCCATTATCTCTGGATATAAGTTGAACTTTTCTAAGACAGAAGTCTTACTCTTGAACTCTCTCTGCTATCAATATATGTTTATTAATACTAATTTTACCTGGTGTCCCACAAAAATTCAATACCAAGGTATTTGGTTTTCCTCTACCTTATCTTCCACCATTAGTTATACGTTTAATGTACTAGCGACCAAAATACTGTCACTCCTTATTTCTTGGTCCCCTCTTCATTTGTCATGGTGCGGTGGATTAGATACTATAAAAATGATGATTGTGCCCCATGTCCTTTATACATTATCCATGTTACCTTTTCAGGTCCCTGTTTCATATTTTTCACAGATTAATTCTATTTGTACAAAGTTTTTATGGAATAACAAACACCCAGCATAGCTCTTATGAAACTCAAACGTCGCAAACAGAAGGTGGTGTGCATTTTCCTGATTTTAAATCCTATCATTCTGCATTTTCAATTTGTCGATTTGTTTCCTTAACTTATGATTTTGCTGATATCCCTATCCCTCATTGGATTGTTTTTGAACGTTCCCTATTGAAAGATGTTTCTTTTCGAAATATAATATATATGTCTAATTGCACCATTATATCAGATAATCCTATTTTAAAATACGACAAGTATTATATAATATTTTTTCCGATGGTCTGGATTCATATCAATGTTTTTTGTCTTCCACTATCTGGTATAATAAATTTATCAAATATAAACATAAATCATGTTATTACAAACACTGGAAGTAGGGACTTGTTTTTATTTATCAATTAAATTAATCCAGCATAATTCTGTAATTTCCTTCCGTGAATTAAAATTACAATATAATTTACCTGATTCATTTTTAATGAACATCTTTTAATATCAACAGCTTTGCAGTCTTATTTATCTTCCAACAATTTCCCTTTAGCTTCTCCCTTACTCACTTCACCATCACTGTTATATAGTGTTCCTCAGGAACATAGGCCTAAGGCTGCCTCTATTTATAGGATGTTGTTATCATTTGTTACTGAACATACTAAATCCCATGTAGACTTATCTTTGTTACTTCCTATCTCTTCTTGGGATAGATTATGGCTCAAGTTATTTAAAACTTCTATTGCTGCACGTATTACTCAATCCCTATACTTTATTTATAGTAGAGCTGTTATTACCCCTGTTTGTATATCCAAGTTTTCCCCTACTTCCTTGTCCCTATGTTGGTCGTGTTCTGAGTCCACTGGGACTTTCATTCATCAACTTTATGATTGTTCTAATGTATTGAAGTTCTGGCAATCAATGTGGTCTAAATGTATGAAAATATTTCAATGTAATATTCCATTATCAATTCAAAATGCTTTTCTAGGTTCCTCCTCACCTGATTTTGATGTTTCTAATCATATTTCTTTGCTGTTTGATTTATTTATTGCTCTAGCATTTAAAGTGATTCTGTCCTGTGTAAAGATAACTCTAAATTATCATTATTAACTTAGTGGAACTATATTTGTGACAAACACAGTATTGCTACTGTTTCTTCTCTTACGCTTTCTCAGAAAATTAAATCTGACCTACAGTGGCTACCTTTTACTACTTATCTTTCTACACATGCACCGGCATATTAATTTCTTACTTTCTCTTAATTTCTAACTTTCTTTTATTTATTTTTTCTCTCTTTATTTCTTCTCTTCTTCTCCTCTCTGTGTCTTCCTTTCCTCTTATTTTCTTCTATCTTTCTTCAGCTCTATTTATCTTCTTCTCTTTTGAATTACTTGCTCATGTTTTTCTCTGATATGTTAATTGTTATATTTTATTCATGTGTTGATTTGATTAATATATGTTTCTCTTTATCTAAAAACATATTAAAAAACTTATTAAACAAAAAAAAGAAATGTTTATCTATATTCAAAATGAGTGCAGGCTGCTGGGAGCATCCAACATGCTGGTAAACTAGTACCTGCAAGCCTCCTAATGTCTGTTACAAAATATACTCCTAATAGAAATCCTCTTCCAACGTATTGTATGAATTCAATAGGACCCCTCCTTCCTTTCCAGAAGAGAGGCAGACATTCTGGTTTTGGTAGATTAGGCCACCAGTTATCTGAGGCTGTTACCCTTCAGGAAACAGTAATACACCACCCGTCAGATAGCCACATACCTTATAGAAATCGTGTTCAACGCAGGAATTCCAAGGGAGTTTCTCACTGATAAGGGCCCTCTGTTTATATTGTTACATATAAAAGAAGTCTAAAGAACTTGGATAAAGCAGCTGAGAATATTTGAATTACATCCAAAAACCGATGTCACTGTCCACACTAAATCTCACTCTAAAATAAATCTTTTGATGGAGAAAGACGGAAGTGGGATGAAATGCTTCCCGTAGTCCTCGTCACCATCCAATGTCAAACTCAATCCAGTCTGGGATTCTCTCTGTTTTGAACTTTTATTCAGGCATAACCCGAATCTTCCTTGAAATGGCTTAGGGAGGCTTGGGAAGAACAGAGCTATTAACATGAAACACTAGTTGAATATGTTACTGAAAGGCAAGTACGTTTTAAAAAAAATCGTTTTATAAATTGTATTGTTAACCGCATCGGTGCTGCGCATTTTCCCGCTGTGCGCTGAAGATTTGAAAATCCCGCGGTTCATGACTGGGCGTACGAGAGGTGTACCTCATGACGAGCTGAGCTCGTCATCAGCGTCGATGTGGTTAACAGTACACAGTATAGTGTTTTGCCCAATCATTTACATGTCATTCAGAGTGATTTATTAGCTTTTTTTGGCTTCTTTTCCATCTATGTGTCTTAAGTAGATTTTGTTTGTGAGCGCTTTGAATAATTGACACGGTTTACTCTGCAAATAAAACAATATTCCACTTTTCATAACAGATTATTAAAGGTCAGCAATGAACTTGGCAGGTTAGGTAGTTGTACAGCTTAGTTTGACATTGTGCTGATTGTTGTCTCAGACATAATGTTACAGCTTACCTAAAAGTTTGATTGTACTAAATGGGTAATTAGCATAATACTCCTCAGGCAGGGGTGGAGGGGTGGTTACCATTGGTGCGGGCAATACATACTTTATTGTTGACCAACAGTAATCATACAAAAAACATATTCCAAGACAGGCGAGTTGTATTATGCCAGTAGCTACTCCAGCACCTTCTGATTGTGTGTCTGATGCAGGAGAGTATCATCCTAGTTTACAGCCTTGTATTCAAACGGAATTGGGGGCCTGCCTTGCAATAGGGTGCTTTTAAGGAGCCCCTGGGCTTCTCTCCTGAACAGTCACGGCTGGTGACATTTGAAAGAGGTGGGGCGTAAAAGTCACAGCAACGCAATTTAGCGAGCGAGCTTGACCCTAAATACTTTTTATTACATGACCTTGTCATTGGAGGGCTTCGAGTCCTGCAAATGCAAAATGCTAGAGCCTTCCTCTTCTGCACACGACGAGATCCGGGCCCCAGCTCGAAAGTACGGTGACTATTGGGGGAGGGAGGGAGGGGCATTACAGTCGGCTAAGCAGATTTGGGCACCAAAAAAGTCTAGTTTAATCATAAAAGTAACCATTTACATAGCACACACCACACGAAGCATGATTTCTTGCCGTATTAATAATATTTTTCTGATCTCTAGCAGTCGCGGCCGGCATTCCGGGGGGGTGGGGTGGGTCGCGCTGCGGAAGGGATGGCGGGGAGGCGGGAGGGGTTTAATGGAAATATATATAAAATAAAGTAAACTTACCGTCACTGCCGAGACTCCCGACTCCCGCCGTACTAGTTTCGAATTCCTGCAGCACTGTGCACATCATCGGGAAGGCGGCAGGCAGCCTCCCTCGCCTGCTGCGTTGTTGATTGGTGCGGCCGCTGCCCCACCCGCGTCATTTTCTCTCTGTATGCAGCAGCATACAGAGAGAAGAGGGAGAGTTGCTCGAGGGCAGGCGGGAGCGGCTTTCCCACTGTTGTTAATACTGTCTATTTGGGCGGCCTCAGGCTGCCCAAGCAGTCAGTATGAAGAACAGTGGGCAAGTCACTCCCCCCTGCCCTTGAGCAACTCCGTCCACCCCCAACCAGGAACTTCTGCTTTCTCGCCGTGCGAGAAGGCAGCAACAAATGGTAGTTATTATGGCAATAGCTACCATTTGTTTCTGCCTTCTCGCAGGGCGAGAAAGCAGGGGGGCGGTGCCCAAATGCCCCCATAGAGGATCCGCCACTGCTCCTTAGACACTTACTCCCAGCTTTGATGCAAATGGGGGTTATATTGGCCTTCCAAAGCCATGCAGTGGCTCTCTTGGCAAGCAGCAAGGCTAGGTCTAGGAGTTTGTTTTTCTTTGTGTGGTGAAATGCCCCTAATGCACAAGCGTCCAAAGTGTCTATTGCAGCGTATCCTGTTATTAGTGAATGGACATAACTTCAGAAAGGGACAGGCAGGACCACAGCATATACTTCATAACCGCCTCAGTAGAATCAAAGCAAGGGCAACTGCTGGGAAATAATCATCAATTTTAGCTGAAGCGACATAGGCCCTGTGGAACATATTCAATTGAACAAATTTAAACCTAGCATTTCAAGACACTGTTGAAGGGTAGGCCAATATTAATTCCTACTCTTTATCATGAAGAACCATATCCATCTCAGTTCCATCTATCATGTAGGACTATGATAAAAATGTATGTTCTCCCAGATCTTTAGTCAAGCAGCTGACAAGCGGGATGGCAGTTACCATAGTGTGAGGATTTCTTTTATGGTATGTGTTTGTGGCTCAGATACAATGTTCCAATGTGTGCTGAGGGAGTGTCTCAGTACCTTGAATGCCAGAAATTGACCCCTGTAGATATTGCATTGTCCCAATAGCTCATCAAAGGATTTATGCTGACCCTCGTCAAACATGCCACTGAGGGTCTGGACGTGGTGCCAACTGACACAACTGTAAATAAAGTGGAGGGCACTATTAAAGGGGATTACACTGCTTCTAATTTTGCTTTAAGGGCCAAAACCTGTGTGATTGTACTAGTGAATACCGAGGCTACGAATAATGTTATATCAAATATCTAGACAAAATATCGAAGACCTAGGTATCAAAGATAAGTGCACTCCACACCTTTTTACCTTATAAAGAAAAAAAATGAACACATACATATATATCTATATAGGACAGGTGAATCCAGTGCATTCCCACAGGATCCTTTATTGATTAAAAGCCAGCATACAGCATTGCAAATCTTTTTTGCTCAACGCTTTTCAGAGCTCCTGCTCCTTGCTCACTGGCTGCATATGCTAATCAGCAGAAACCACAAGTCCCTTATTCATTTCCTTTTAAGCGCCCTCCGTGGAGCTAATACAATGGATTTCTTGGCTTTGTAGTAAAATTACACTCTTCCATGGGTTCCGCATAAAAACGATATTTAAATACATTTTCAAGCTCTCCAATGAGCCTCCAATGCGTTACCAGTTTGTATTTATCCCAAGAGGGGGTATGGGGGGTAGCCGACCACAGGGAGGTCTCCCCCTGGGTGTTTTGGGAGAGGCAGAAGGGGGGTGGGGGCAGGCTTCAAGCCAGCCATTTTGTGCTAGGCTTCCTAGATTTGTAGGCCAAAGGGAGCCCAATTAATATTTAGTTTTTTACCATTTTACCATTTTACCATTTTAGGTTTGGTGACCTGATGGCTGGGAGCGTTTAGGGTAGTGCTGTTTTTGTCGTTGTGTTTTGGAGTTACATTGTGTGGTAGGTTTAAGGCAGTTATACTTACCATGGCGTCTGAGGACTACAGCGTCTTGGAAGCTCTGTGGCTCCTTAGTGAGGTCGGGAGGATGGACATCGTGATTGGAGCTGTGGAGGGGCCGGCGCGCCCGGCACGGCAGGCTTCCGCCAGTGTTGCAGAGGTCGTGGCTGCATGTACCTCCCCAAAGAAGGGTAAGGTATCCCCTGTGAGTTTGCGGGCTGCCTGCAGTCCAAAAAGGCGGCCTCGGGTGTGGTGCAGCCTGGTGGGGGGAGGGAGGCAGTTCAGGCAGGGGAGCACGGTGTCTCCAGCTGCTGTGCCAACTAACGTAAAGTCTAGAGCGTCTGCCAAGTCTGTGCGGCAGAGGGCGGATGTCTATAAGGAGCCTCCGGAGCATTAGAGGCACCGGGGCTTGGTGGGAGAGCTAATTCGTTGGCGGCTGGGCCATTGGGCGTGACTTCGGGAGCGGCCGCCAAGTCCGCGCAGCAGAGGGCGGCTGTGTCAGCGGAGCCTCGGGAGCCATGAGAGGCACCAGGGCTCAGTGAAGGGGCGGGTCTGTGCCCATGGTGAAGGTTGGCTGTGGCGGGGGTGGGGCAAGCAGGGAAGTGATCAGCAGCAGGGCCGCAAGGGCTTCGTGGCTGGACCTTGGCCCGTGGAGCGGGTGAAGGTTCGGCATCTGTTTCTTCTGGTGCAGAGGGATCTGCGATGCCGGGATGGTGGGGCAACTGGTTGGTGGGTGAGGGCGGGCCGCGTCTGCAGGCATGGCTGTTGGGAGTTTGGGGTAGGTGGCTTTGGTACAGGATGGGGTTATCTCGCCCGGGGGCCAAGAGGTGCTCCTCGTGCGAGAGGCAGTAGAGAGGGGCCAGGGTAGGCGGCATTCTTTAGAGACTCTTTTTCCTGATCGCCAACGGGCAGGGAGAGTCAAGACTGGGTCTTTGGGGGGAAGTTCTAGAGGGGATGGAGAGTGGACGCTGTTGGGGGTTTGGGAGGATCTTCAGGGGGCTTCTGGCTTGTAAGTGGAGGTGGGGGCCCTATGGGGCTGCCCCACCAGTACAGGGAGCAGCTGTAGGCCGGAGGTGAAGGGGGGCTGGAACATGAGGGATTGGGAGGAGGAGGGGGAGGAGTCCGGGGGTAGTGGTTTGGAGTATGATGATGATACCCTGGAGGAGCTCGATACTGCAGGGGGGACAGGCTTGGGAGGGTTTGGATGTTTTTCCTCGTTGGTTAGAAGGGGTGAGGGGAATGGACGGGATGCAGCTTAGGGGGGCGTCTTTGGCGCACGGAGGCTCTGGTTTGGGTCCTGCGTCTTCCGTGGTGTCAGCGAGGCTGGAGAGGAGTGGGGAGTAGGATGGGGGACCTCCACAGGGGTGCAGAGGGAGGGGCAGGGGCGGCAGGTGCCAGGGGCCACAGATGTGTTTTCTTCGTGGGGGGGGCGTGGGGTCGGGAGCTTAGAAGTGAGGGACCCAGCACATCAGTCCAACCTCTTTTATTGCAGGGCCAGGATCCTCGCAGCGCTGCTGACTCGGCAGGGTCAGGGGTGACCCACATGCGCAGAGGTGAAGGGAGGGCGGAGCCTTGCGCAGCATACCCGGGAAGGGTGGGGGAACCCTACAGGGCCAGCATAAGAAGGTCCTGTACAACCTCGCTGGACCAACGGAGAGCAGCTCGCCTTACATGGCGTACCCGAGAACGTCAGGGTAACCCGGCGCGGCCAGCATAAGAAGGTCCCGTGTGACCTCACTGGCCCCAACAGAAAGCAGAGCGTGGTGGACTTCCGGGTGGTTCCGTTCGGAGAGGGTGACAGTTGAAGGCGCTAAGGAGTACCGGTGTGTACAGTCGGCTCCGCAGCATGGTGTCTCTGATGGGTCCGGTAGGGCTCGCGGAGTCGGCGGTCTCGGTATTAGCTCCAGGTGGAGGAGCCGATAGTGTTGGATTACGATGTGGAGAGTCCTGGGGAAGGAGAAAACAGGGCGATGAGGGTGAGGGGGGCACTCCCAAGTGTTGCCTAGTGTTATGCAGGCCCCAGCTAGGAAACCTCGAAGTGAACATGGCTATCTGGTGATAGCGCCGCATGGTACAGGAGGGAGTGACACAGGGCCAAGGTGGGCGTCATCTGTCCGGACACCTTCCTTAGAGCCAGGTAAGGCGGTTAGAGCGTTGGATAAGCCTATCATGGTGTCAGTGGGGATGGGGGAGGTGGGGGGTTGAGGGGAGGTCAAGGGGCGTTTACAAAATGGCATATAGGTGATGGATGTGGGTGTACGGATCCGGGATGGGGGGATCACAGGTGGTGCCAAGGTCGAAAGTGGGACTAACACAGAGACAGTTGCCGTAGAGAAAAAAGAAGACCTGGAGAGTAAGGAATTAAAAATGAGAAAACTTCCCTATATGGGAGTGATGACACCCCTGGGAGCGCTCTTGATGTTGTCCACCAAAGAGCACATTTGGAAAGGAGAATACGTGGAAATGTTGAAGCTATTACACCGAGAGGTACGGTCAAAAGAGAGTGAAAGGAGGAAGAATACAAGCTATCCAAATGGCCTAAAGTGCCCTTGACCATAGAGAAGTGGACAGCAGCGTTTATCTACTCCAGTGTGAATGGTGAAAAATTCCCCGAGCGTTGTATGGGTTTATTTAAGTACATGGATTTAATTAGAAAGGCCCAGATCACTGGGGGGATATGCGTGGGCGCAGTATGGTGAGGAGGTTCGGGCCAGGATGGCGTGGAATCCAGAGGCTAAATGGGGGGAGTTGGACATGGATTTGTGGCAACATACTAGGGGGGCCACAAAATGGGGTTACATGATATTTACAGCGAGTGGGTTGCCTATAGTGTACCGGGCCTTTCAGGGGAAGCCCACCAGGGGAGTATTGGGGGACAAAGCTGCGGCACAGTCAGGGGTGGCAGGTGCATGCTGGGACTTTAATAAAGGCCTGTGAGTGCGGGAATATTGCAGGTTTCATACCTTGGTTAATTGTTGGGGCTGTCGGCAACAAGGGGGCCAGCAGTGGCAGCAGTCAAGCAGTGATGCAGAGGGACAAGCACAGCAGTTCCAGAGCAACAGGGGGGGTTAGGGGCCTCAAGGTCCTAGGCCCAAAGGCTCATACACAGTTAAGTTGAAAAGGTCCGAAGAGGGCCTGCGGGGGTATGATGATTTGTGGGCTAAGCTGGTCCTGTTGGTTGGGTTCAGGTGGAGGTTTCATTTGGGAACTAGGGACTGAGACAGAGGCGGTGGGTGGATAACCTGAAGTCAGTGGCAGAACACAGCCAAGTGGTGCGGGCCAAATTGGACAAGGAGGTCCAGGAAGGGAGGATGGCCTGTCCTTTTGATGATTGGCCGATGAAGACCTTGATTGTCTCACCAATCGGTGTGGTGCCCAAGAAGGAAGTGGGGCAATTTCGCTTGAGTCAGCATTTGCTGTGGCCGGAAGGGGCTTCGGTCTATGACTTTATTGATGAGGAGGCGGCCTCTGATTCTTACTCTTCAGTTGATGTGGTCACTGGTGATGATCGCTGGTGCAACTGCTGCAATGGCAAAATGCGACTTCAAATTGGCTTTTTGGTTGCTTACAGTCCATCCAGACGATTGGGATTTTCTGGGTATCCATTTCGAGGGTAAATAGTACGTGGACAAAGCTTTGCCGATGGGCTGTGCATTGTGTGTGTTTTAGCACTTTCCTGCAGTGATTTTTCACGCAACATACGGGTCACAGGTTTGTGACGCACTACTTGGATGACTTATTTTTTGTCGGTTCACCGGGCTCCACGGAATGCCAGGCAGCCCTGGACACTTTCCATGAGCTAATGGATGAACTTGGGGTGCCATTGACACCGGAAAAGACAATGGGTCCCAGCACGGCTCTGTCTTTTTTGGGGATGGAAATTGATTCGGTGGCTATGCGGGCTCGATTGCAGATGACAAAAAGGTGAAAATGTTGGAGCTTTTGCACAAAATGTTGTCAAAACAGAAGGCGACAGTTAAGGACATACAGGTGCTCCTAGGCCATCTTGATTTTGCGTGGAGGGTGGCCAGGGCTTGGAGGACATTTTGCAGGAGGCTAGGGCGGGCACTGGACGGACATCATCTACCTAATCACCATGCACGCCTTTCAGCGAGGTGAAAGAGGATTTGCGTATGTGGACTGTTTTCTGCAATCCTTCAATGGAGTGCCATTGGTTCAGGAGGTCGACGTTGAGGGGGATGGTCAAATTTTTTATGATGCTGCGTCGGGGAAGGCTTTGGCCTTTTTTGGTAGGGTAGATGGTGTGCTGAGCAGTGGCCACAACAGTGGAAGGAGGGGGGAAGGAGTATTGCTTTTCTGGAATTGTTTCCCTTAGTGGTAGCGCTGACACTCTGGGGTGAGGAATTGGCCCACAAGAAAGTTATTTTTCGAGTTGACAGCATGGTAGGGATTCAGATTGTGAATAGCCAGTCAGCAAGGAATGAGCAAATCCTGAAGTTGTTGAGGGTTTTTGTGCTAGGATGCCTCAGACATGACATTGCTTTTAGGGCATTACATGTCCCCGGTGTGGACAATGACATAGGCGATGGTTGGTCTCGTTCACAGTGGGGTAGATTCCATGAACTGGCCTTTCCTGCAGTGATTTTTCATGCAACATACGGATCACAAGTTGGTGATGCACTACTTGGATAACTTTTTTTTTGTCAGTTCACCGGGCTCCGGGGAATGCCAGGCAGCCCTGGACACTTTCTATGAGCTAATGGATGAACCTGGGGTGCCATTGGCACCGGAAAAGACAATGGGTCCCAGCACGGCTATGTCTTTTTTGGGGATCGAAATTGATTCAGTGGCTATGTGGGCTCGATTGCAGATCACAAAAAGGTGAAAATGTTAGAGGTTTTGCACAAAATGTTGTCAAAACAGAAGGCGACAGTTAAGGACATACAGGTGCTCCTAGGCCATCTTAATTTTGCGTGTAGGGTGGTCGGGGCTGGGAGGATCTTTTGCAGGAGGATAGGGTGGGCACTGGCAGGACATCATCTACCTCATCACCATGTACGCCTTTCGGCGGGGTGACAGAGGATTTGCGTATGTGGACTGTTTTCTGCAATCCTTCAATAAAGTGCCATTGGTTCGGGAGGTCAATGTTGAGGGGGATGTTCACATTTTTTATGATGCGGCGGGCAGGAAAGGCTTTGACCTTTTTTGGCAGGGTAGATGGCGTGCTGAGCAGTAGCCGCAACAGTGGAAGGAGGGGGGAAGGAGTATTGCTTTTCTGGAGTTTTTACCCTTAGTGGTAGCGCTGGCACTCTGGGGTGAGGAATTGGCCCACAAGAAAGTTCTTTTCGAGTTGACAACATGGCAGTGGTTCAGATTGTCAATAGCCAGTCAGTCAGGAACAAGCAAATCCTGAAGTTGTTGAGGGTTTTTGTGCTAGGATGCCTCAGACATGACATTGCTTTTAGGGCATTACATGTCCCCGGTGTGGACAATGACATAGCCGATGGTTTGTCTCGTTCACAGTGGGATAGATTCAATGGGCTGGCCAAGGAGGCAGACAGGAGACCAACACCAATGCCTGCTCACTTGTGGTATGTAGGCAACGTAGGGTGCTACAATTGGTGGTAAGCTCATTGTCGACGGCTACGTGGTCCACTTATAAGCTGCCGGAGAGATTTTCTGGCGTCGGGTGCTCAGTGGTGGGCATAGCATTGGCGCCAGTCTGAAGATGTGATTCAGCTTATTATGGCCCTCATTGACAAGGGGCTTTCCAGGGTGACCATCTCCGGGAAGTTAACAGGCATTGCCTTTATGGGTAAACTGTAATGGGGTTACCCCTCGTCGGCTGGTGAATTGGGAGGAGGATTCTGGAAGGGTGGCTAGGGCTAGGGAGCGAACGGGGGAACGGGTGTTGCGGTGGCCTCTGTCGTGGCAGATTTTAGCTTGCTTGATAGCAGTGTTACCGACGGTGTGCAGAGATGGGTTCTAGGCCGCTTTGTTCTCGACATTGATGATGTGGATGTTTTTTGGGACTTTTCGTGTTTCTGAACTGTTGGGGAGAAAGGGAAACGGGGGGTTCGCAGGCAGGATGTGACTCCATTGGAGACGGGTATTCAAATCTGGTTGGGCATATCCAAAACAGATCAGGGAAAAGGGGTCAGGTTGGAAGCATTGCTGCCCAATTGTACTTGCAGGCTGCGATGGGCTCGGTGTTGGTGCTCATTGTCGGGGGATTCTGGGGAGGATATGGTGTTTAAACAGGCAGATGGGCAGGGGGTGACTGAGTATCAGTTGTGCACAGTGCTGAGGAGGGCCTTACCTCTATAGGCTTGGAGGGGGCGTGCTATGGGGTGCCCTCTTTTAGGATTGGGGCCGCGACTGAAGCAAGTAGCAGGGGCTGGTCCCAGGCGAACAATATGCTGCTGGGGCACTGGTCTACAGACTGTTTTCAGCGCTATGTTTGAAGGGATGCAGGGGAGGTGCATGACTCATCTCATTTTTTGTGACTCTCATGTTATTTTCTTTAATTTCAGATTCCGTAGCAGGCCCACGTTCCAAAGAACTTACCATTTGGATAGTGGGGCACTAGTTTATCAAATGGGCTCATGTACAGGCGTGCAGCAGCTTTTTAGGAGCACAGTTGAGATTTAAGGAACGTTTGTTTAAAATTGTTTGTAAGGGAAAGGTGTTATGCTTTGGAGGGAATTAATTCCTTGTTTAAACAAGTGGAAGGCAGGGGGTCATTGCCCAGATGTGTTACTTCTTCACCTGAGTGAGAATGATTTATGCAGGGACAAGGGAGTGGTGCTACTTCATGCAATCAAGAAGGATTTTGCTTTACTGAAGGAGCAGTGGTCTGGGTGCCACGTGTTGTGGACGGAATTGGTGCCTCTGAGGATTTGGAGAGCTGCGGTGAAACCTAGTGCAGTGGACAAGGCTCGGCGAAAGTTGAATACAGAAGTAGCTAGGTTTTGTAGAGCAGTAGGTTCCTGGCGGGTGAGTCATAGGGACATATGTTTTGATTCAGTGGAGTTTTTCAGAGACAACGGGGTGCATTTATCCCAATTGGGCATTGACTTATACTTGTTGGAAATTAGGGAAGTTTTGTCTAGATGTTTGAACGTCCAGAACAATTAGGCTTGAGGTGTATGTTAGCAGACTTTTGGGGGGGCAGAAAGGTGGGGGTCCGATGTTCTTCCCCCCCACTTTCTGGGTGGTGGAGGTTATAGGAAGTTTGCCGGGGTTGGCAGAGTTTTATTGGTCATGGTTCAAGTTGGGTTATCGACAAGGAAAGGGGAGGCAGGTTATTTGGAAGTTAGGGTAGACATGTTGGGTGATTTACAGTTGTAATGAGGCAGGCAGGGGAGGTTGTTTGGTCAAATGCAGAAGTAAAGGGGGTTATAGTTTCATGCAATGTTTTGTATTTGATTGTAGTAAGGTAATGTATGGGTGGGGGGGGTTTGGAAATTTTAGGGGCGGGGTCACGGGTTAGACATTTTGTTGTATTAGTGAGGTTTTAGTTTTGTAAAGCAGTTGCCTAGGGTTGTTTCATTGATATGTGCACCTGTTTCAATAAAGCAGCCTTTTACATACAAGTCATTGGTTTGTGGTCTGATCCCCCACCTTCCCTCCCTCCCAAGGGGTGTTTGGGAGGGGCGGAATGGGGGTGGGGGTAGGCTTCAAGCCAGCCATTTTGTGTTGGGCTACCTAGTCAATTCCACCCGCCCTAATCCTTGCTTGGATGGGAGACCCCTGCAGAGGGTAACCATCTTTGAGTAATTAGGAATGACCCTGACAGAAAGAATGGATTGGGGTGCCCAAATTAATAAAGCAGGGCTGAAATTAACCCAAACAATTAGGGGCATTTTAAAACAATATAGGAGCTGCACTGAAAAATTTGTCTCCCCAGTAGTGGAAATCTATAAAGTACAGGCTAGGAGCGCTGCTCTTTATGGAGCAGAACTTTGGGGTAAGTATGGGCGAAATTAGCAAATTTGCGGTACGCGAATTCACGCGAAAACGAATTTGCGGTCCACAAAATCCGCAAATTTGTGCGAATTTGCGGATTTTTTATTTTTGCGTGTTTGCAGGGTTTTTTTGAGCGCGGCTCACGCGAAGTTACCCTTGCGGTCTTACATGGGCGCGGCCATCTTGTTCGCGTTGCGTGTTTCCGGGCGCTAGTTGCATGCTCGCGTTGCGCAATATCCTACGTGCGGGGCGCAATTGCGTGTTCGCATCCGTTTTTGCATGCACACGGGGGAAATATCGCGCAAACTAACCCACGTGGTCGCAATGGGCGCTGCCATGTTATTTTTCATTCATTGCTATGGTTCTGAGCATGCTTTTTCAATCCTCCTTTAATCTTTGTAATCCTTTGTTTGGTTAAACTTTTTTTTATCTTTTTTACTCATCTATCTCTTTATTTTTGTACATCTATATTTTGTGTTTTTTGTCTACTTTTGGTTTCTTTAAAACTGCTTTTTCTAACTCTCTTTCTTTTACTTTCTTTCCCTATTCTTTCCTATTTTATTTTCCTTTAACTGTCCAGGACCATGGCAAAGGGAGCCGCAAAAATCTGAAGGGGAAGAGCCCCGCACCCCGTAGCCGGCTCCCTTGCGGGTGCTTAAAGGAGGAGGCAGAAACTGCCCGGGAGATCTTCAGCACGGTGGAGGTGGCCGCACTGCTTTTCTTTGTCCAGCACCACCTCCCCAAGACCGTCGCGGCAGGCGGCAGGCCTGGTACCGGGTACGGGCTCCCGGAGCGTCACCAGCTATGTGAGCTACTATGCTTACTTGTTTGCAATTTTGTGCTCATTTGGTCTGGGTGATTATGTATGAGTGTGCTTTACAGATGTGCATAATGCTAGACACTAGAGATTAAATTGCAGGTACATTATGTTTCAAAAGCTTCTGTGATTGCAGGTGCTGGCCTGCTCACTGGCGGTGCTACTATGTTTACTTGTTTACAATTTTGTGCTCATTTGGTCTGAATGATTATGTATGAGCGTAATGCTAGACACTTGAGACTCAAGTCTAGTCCTTCCTTTGTACTCCTGCCACTAAGAAGAGATAGTGGTGGTGGATTGATAGTTTGAATATATTATGACTGGTTATTTAGTAGGAAACTTTTTAGTGGTCTGCAATCATGCGGACTGTGTCTGTCACTTTGAGTGCTGCGGAGTGCTGCCCGCCAGTTCTAGTAGAACCTTTTTGTAGTTGGTTTAGTGAGTTACATAACTTTCCAAGTGGATGGTCCGTGAATCCAGCAATACTAATATTCAAGTAGACCACATCAGATAGGTCAATAAATTTAGTGCAATTGTTTTCTGTTTCCCCGAAATAATTTGTATTTTTTTTGTTGAAATATTTGATTTGGTTCACAACAATCATCCATGTTTGTGTCTTTCTTTCATGTTGTACATCAGCTCCCCCCAGGGGCAAGAGGACAGAGGAGGAGGTAGGGGCGCCGGCGGAGCAGGAACACGAAGGCCAGGATAGGTCCGCCGAGGGCTCCTCTGCTGGCCCCAGTAAGTTTTCCTGTTAATATTATTAATTATACTTGCCTATCTTTTACAGCACCTATTTATTCCAAACGTTCTTCATAATTCTATTTTTTCCTAAATAGTCTTTGATCTTCTTGTACACTGTTTCTAAATTATTATCCTGCCTCTACTATGACTCTCTGTGCTACTACTAGATTATTGTTAGTCTGTCTGTGTAGCTAGCTAAGCTTGCACAGTTGGCAAAAGGTGTTAAACAAAACTCCTATACAGCAATAGTTCGAGGCACTGAGTGCAGTCCTCTGGGTTGTCCATAATGTCTATTGATGTCTTCTAAATGTTAATGCTTTGACATTGCCCAACAATAAAATGTTAATGGCCACCAAGAATAAGATACTAGTTTACTTTTTGATTGGATAGGGGGACATACTACTACTGTTGCAGGGACTATTCTGCACATACACAACTATGGACAAGAAATAGGGCATTGGTGATAATAGGCGCAGTTAGAATTTCTACATACCTCAGTCATAACAGAAGTTGAACCCCCAATCTCCTTACTGACTAGCTAGTGTGTCAGAGTCATTATTTAGCTCCTGAATGCAGGGATGATCCCCACTGATTATACAACCCAGAACATAAGACTACGGAGTCAGAGTCCGACCTCTCAGAGTTACGGACTCATGCTTGCAAATTGCAAACCCTTTCGCTCACTCACTCATGACCAAAAACCACCGAGTCTATGTAAGTTTTAAAGCTTTATTAAAAATAAAACAACTAGCTCTGTGTGTACTCTGTAAAAATTTTAATTGTGCATTATATAAAAACATTTATTAAAATCAACTTCATAATATAGGATAAATGGTGAACGACTGAAAAGTGGCAGATTTCACACATTAATTGTGGGAGAGCCCTCACCTGGTTGGAACTTAAAGTCTTGGTGGGGATGAATCGTTGACGTTCATATGATCTTGCTCTTGTTCGTAGAAGGGAAGCTTCTGTCTGTTATGAGAAAATTGGTGCATGTTAAAAAGCAAGCATTCATCAGTTGTGCCAAAAAGTGTAGCATCACATGTTATGGCTAAGCACCTGAAGAAAGGGAAATTTTTAGTTTAGACTAGAGAGTCACAAATGATTAAATTTGTTTATGTAGTACTAGTAAAAATGTTTCATTCCTAGACAAAATACTGAGTGGTGTATATGGCATCTCAAAATATTAAATGTATTTTCTAGGCGTAACACCATCGGCACAGCCAACCAACATGGTAGTGATTCAGATTGTGAATAGCCAGTCAGCAAGGAATGAGCAAATCCTGAAGTTGTTGAGGGTTTTTGTGCTAGGATGCCTCAGACATGACATTGCTTTTAGGGCATTACATGTCCCCGGTGTGGACAATGACATAGGCGATGGTTGGTCTCGTTCACAGTGGGGTAGATTCCATGAACTGGCCTTTCCTGCAGTGATTTTTCACGCAACATACGGATCACAAGTTGGTGATGCACTACTTGGATAACTTTTTTTTTGTCAGTTCACCGGGCTCCGGGGAATGCCAGGCAGCCCTGGACACTTTCTATGAGCTAATGGATGAACCTGGGGTGCCATTGGCACCGGAAAAGACAATGGGTCCCAGCACGGCTATGTCTTTTTTGGGGATCGAAATTGATTCAGTGGCTATGTGGGCTCGATTGCAGATCACAAAAAGGTGAAAATGTTAGAGGTTTTGCACAAAATGTTGTCAAAACAGAAGGCGACAGTTAAGGACATACAGGTGCTCCTAGGCCATCTTAATTTTGCGTGTAGGGTGGTCGGGGCTGGGAGGATCTTTTGCAGGAGGATAGGGTGGGCACTGGCAGGACATCATCTACCTCATCACCATGTACGCCTTTCGGCGGGGTGACAGAGGATTTGCGTATGTGGACTGTTTTCTGCAATCCTTCAATAAAGTGCCATTGGTTCGGGAGGTCAATGTTGAGGGGGATGTTCACATTTTTTATGATGCGGCGGGCAGGAAAGGCTTTGACCTTTTTTGGCAGGATAGATGGCGTGCTGAGCAGTAGCCGCAACAGTGGAAGGAGGGGGGAAGGAGTATTGCTTTTCTGGAGTTTTTACCCTTAGTGGTAGCGCTGGCACTCTGGGGTGAGGAATTGGCCCAAAAGAAAGTTCTTTTCGAGTTGACAACATGGCAGTGGTTCAGATTGTCAATAGCCAGTCAGTCAGGAACAAGCAAATCCTGAAGTTGTTGAGGGTTTTTGTGCTAGGATGCCTCAGACATGACATTGCTTTTAGGGCATTACATGTCCCCGGTGTGGACAATGACATAGCCGATGGTTTGTCTCGTTCACAGTGGGATAGATTAAATGGGCTGGCCAAGGAGGCAGACAGGAGACCAACACCAATGCCTGCTCACTTGTGGTATGTAGGCAACGTAGGGTGCTACAATTGGTGGTAAGCTCATTGTCGACGGCTACGTGGTCCACTTATAAGCTGCCGGAGAGATTTTCTGGCGTCGGGTGCTCAGTGGTGGGCATAGTATTGGCACCAGTCTGAAGATGTGATTCAGTTTATTATGGCCCTCATTGACAAGGGGCTTTCCAGGGTGACCATCTCCGGGAAGTTAACAGGCATTGCCTTTATGGGTAAACTGTAATGGGGTTACCCCTCGTCGGCTGGTGAATTGGGAGGAGGATTCTGGAAGGGTGGCTAGGGCTAGGGAGCGAACGGGGGAACGGGTGTTGCGGTGGCCTCTGTCCTGGCAGATTTTAGCTTGCTTGATAGCAGTGTTACCGACGGTGTGCAGAGATGGGTTCTAGGCCGCTTTGTTCTCGACATTGATGATGTGGATGTTTTTTGGGACTTTTCGTGTTTCTGAACTGTTGGGGAGAAAGGGAAACGGGGGGTTCGCAGGCAGGATGTGACTCCATTGGAGACGGGTATTCAAATCTGGTTGGGCATATCCAAAACAGATCAGGGAAAAGGGGTCAGGTTGGAAGCATTGCTGCCCAATTGTACTTGCAGGCTGCGATGGGCTCGGTGTTGGTGCTCATTGTCGGGGGATTCTGGGGAGGATATGGTGTTTAAACAGGCAGATGGGCAGGGGGTGACTGAGTATCAGTTGTGCACAGTGCTGAGGAGGGCCTTACCTCTATAGGCTTGGAGGGGGCGTGCTATGGGGTGCCCTCTTTTAGGATTGGGGCCGCGACTGAAGCAAGTAGCAGGGGCTGGTCCCAGGTGAACAATATGCTGCTGGGGCACTGGTCTACAGACTGTTTTCAGCGCTATGTTTGAAGGGATGCAGGGGAGGTGCATGACTCATCTCATTTTTTGTGACTCTCATGTTATTTTCTTTAATTTCAGATTCCGTAGCAGGCCACGTTCCAAAGAACTTACCATTTGGATAGTGGGGCACTAGTTTATCAAATGGGCTCATGTACAGGCGTGCAGCAGCTTTTTAGGAGCACAGTTGGGATTTAAGGAACGTTTGTTTAAAATTGTTTGGAAGGGAAAGGTGTTATGCTTTGGAGGGAATTAATTCCTTGTTTAAACAAGTGGAAGGCAGGGGGTCATTGCCCAGATGTGTTACTTCTTCACCTGAGTGAGAATGATTTATGCAGGGACAAGGGAGTGGTGCTACTTCATGCAATCAAGAAGGATTTTGCTTTACTGAAGGAGCAGTGGTCTGGGTGCCACGTGTTGTGGACGGAATTGGTGCCTCTGAGGATTTGGAGAGCTGCGGTGAAACCTAATGCAGTGGACAAGGCTCGGCGAAAGTTGAATACAGAAGTAGCTAGGTTTTGTAGAGCAGTAGGTTCCTGGCGGGTGAGTCATAGGGACATATGTTTTGATTCAGTGGAGTTTTTCAGAGACAACGGGGTGCATTTATCCCAATTGGGCATTGACTTATACTTGTTGGAAATTAGGGAAGTTTTGTCTAGATGTTTGAACGTCCAGAACAATTAGGCTTGAGGTCTATGTTAGCAGACTTTTGGGGGGGCAGAAAGGTGGGGGTCCGATGTTCTTCCCCCCCACTTTCTGGGTGGTGGAGGTTATAGGAAGTTTGCCGGGGTTGGCAGAGTTTTATTGGTCATGGTTCAAGTTGGGTTATCGACAAGGAAAGGGGAGGCAGGTTATTTGGAAGTTAGGGTAGACATGTTGGGTGATTTACAGTTGTAATGAGGCAGGCAGGGGAGGTTGTTTGGTCAAATGCAGAAGTAAAGGGGGTTATAGTTTCATGCAATGTTTTGTATTTGATTGTAGTAAGGTAATGTATGGGTGGGGGGGGTTTGGAAATTTTAGGGGCGGGGTCACGGGTTAGACATTTTGTTGTATTAGTGAGGTTTTAGTTTTGTAAAGCAGTTGCCTAGGGTTGTTTCATTGATATGTGCACCTGTTTCAATAAAGCAGCCTTTTACATACAAGTCATTGGTTTGTGGTCTGATCCCCCACCTTCCCTCCCTCCCAAGGGGTGTTTGGGAGGGGCGGAATGGGGGTGGGGGTAGGCTTCAAGCCAGCCATTTTGTGTTGGGCTACCTAGTCAATTCCACCCGCCCTAATCCTTGCTTGGATGGGAGACCCCTGCAGAGGGTAACCATCTTTGAGTAATTAGGAATGACCCTGACAGAAAGAATGGATTGGGGTGCCCAAATTAATAAAGCAGGGCTGAAATTAACCCAAACAATTAGGGGCATTTTAAAACAATATAGGAGCTGCACTGAAAAATTTGTCTCCCCAGTAGTGGAAATCTATAAAGTACAGGCTAGGAGCGCTGCTCTTTATGGAGCAGAACTTTGGGGTAAGTATGGGCGAAATTAGCAAATTTGCGGTACGCGAATTCACGCGAAAACGAATTTGCGGTCCACAAAATCCGCAAATTTGTGCGAATTTGCGGATTTTTTATTTTTGCGTGTTTGCAGGGTTTTTTTGAGCGCGGCTCACGCGAAGTTACCCATGCGGTCTTACATGGGCGCGGCCATCTTGTTCGCGTTGCGTGTTTCCGGGCGCTAGTTGCATGCTCGCGTTGCGCAATATCCTACGTGCGGGGCGCAATTGCGTGTTCGCATCCGTTTTTGCATGCACACGGGGGAAATATCGCGCAAACTAACCCACGTGGTCGCAATGGGCGCTGCCATGTTATTTTTCATTCATTGCTATGGTTCTGAGCATGCTTTTTCAATCCTCCTTTAATCTTTGTAATCCTTTGTTTGGTTAAACTTTTTTTTATCTTTTTTACTCATCTATCTCTTTATTTTTGTACATCTATATTTTGTGTTTTTTGTCTACTTTTGGTTTCTTTAAAACTGCTTT
The DNA here is from genome assembly GCF_964261635.1 of Lissotriton helveticus. Classification (NCBI taxonomy): domain Eukaryota; kingdom Metazoa; phylum Chordata; class Amphibia; order Caudata; family Salamandridae; genus Lissotriton; species Lissotriton helveticus. The sequence goes on along the minus strand of NC_136063.1, from coordinate 1,246,444,036 downwards.
TTCTAACTCTCTTTCTTTTACTTTCTTTCCCTATTCTTTCCTATTTTATTTTCCTTTAACTGTCCAGGACCATGGCAAAGGGAGCCGCAAAAATCTGAAGGGGAAGAGCCCCGCACCCCGTAGCCGGCTCCCTTGCGGGTGCTTAAAGGAGGAGGCAGAAACTGCCCGGGAGATCTTCAGCACGGTGGAGGTGGCCGCACTGCTTTTCTTTGTCCAGCACCACCTCCCCAAGACCGTCGCGGCAGGCGGCAGGCCTGGTACCGGGTACGGGCTCCCGGAGCGTCACCAGCTATGTGAGCTACTATGCTTACTTGTTTGCAATTTTGTGCTCATTTGGTCTGGGTGATTATGTATGAGTGTGCTTTACAGATGTGCATAATGCTAGACACTAGAGATTAAATTGCAGGTACATTATGTTTCAAAAGCTTCTGTGATTGCAGGTGCTGGCCTGCTCACTGGCGGTGCTACTATGTTTACTTGTTTACAATTTTGTGCTCATTTGGTCTGAATGATTATGTATGAGCGTAATGCTAGACACTTGAGACTCAAGTCTAGTCCTTCCTTTGTACTCCTGCCACTAAGAAGAGATAGTGGTGGTGGATTGATAGTTTGAATATATTATGACTGGTTATTTAGTAGGAAACTTTTTAGTGGTCTGCAATCATGCGGACTGTGTCTGTCACTTTGAGTGCTGCGGAGTGCTGCCCGCCAGTTCTAGTAGAACCTTTTTGTAGTTGGTTTAGTGAGTTACATAACTTTCCAAGTGGATGGTCCGTGAATCCAGCAATACTAATATTCAAGTAGACCACATCAGATAGGTCAATAAATTTAGTGCAATTGTTTTCTGTTTCCCCGAAATAATTTGTATTTTTTTTGTTGAAATATTTGATTTGGTTCACAACAATCATCCATGTTTGTGTCTTTCTTTCATGTTGTACATCAGCTCCCCCCAGGGGCAAGAGGACAGAGGAGGAGGTAGGGGCGCCGGCGGAGCAGGAACACGAAGGCCAGGATAGGTCCGCCGAGGGCTCCTCTGCTGGCCCCAGTAAGTTTTCCTGTTAATATTATTAATTATACTTGCCTATCTTTTACAGCACCTATTTATTCCAAACGTTCTTCATAATTCTATTTTTTCCTAAATAGTCTTTGATCTTCTTGTACACTGTTTCTAAATTATTATCCTGCCTCTACTATGACTCTCTGTGCTACTACTAGATTATTGTTAGTCTGTCTGTGTAGCTAGCTAAGCTTGCACAGTTGGCAAAAGGTGTTAAACAAAACTCCTATACAGCAATAGTTCGAGGCACTGAGTGCAGTCCTCTGGGTTGTCCATAATGTCTATTGATGTCTTCTAAATGTTAATGCTTTGACATTGCCCAACAATAAAATGTTAATGGCCACCAAGAATAAGATACTAGTTTACTTTTTGATTGGATAGGGGGACATACTACTACTGTTGCAGGGACTATTCTGCACATACACAACTATGGACAAGAAATAGGGCATTGGTGATAATAGGCGCAGTTAGAATTTCTACATACCTCAGTCATAACAGAAGTTGAACCCCCAATCTCCTTACTGACTAGCTAGTGTGTCAGAGTCATTATTTAGCTCCTGAATGCAGGGATGATCCCCACTGATTATACAACCCAGAACATAAGACTACGGAGTCAGAGTCCGACCTCTCAGAGTTACGGACTCATGCTTGCAAATTGCAAACCCTTTCGCTCACTCACTCATGACCAAAAACCACCGAGTCTATGTAAGTTTTAAAGCTTTATTAAAAATAAAACAACTAGCTCTGTGTGTACTCTGTAAAAATTTTAATTGTGCATTATATAAAAACATTTATTAAAATCAACTTCATAATATAGGATAAATGGTGAACGACTGAAAAGTGGCAGATTTCACACATTAATTGTGGGAGAGCCCTCACCTGGTTGGAACTTAAAGTCTTGGTGGGGATGAATCGTTGACGTTCATATGATCTTGCTCTTGTTCGTAGAAGGGAAGCTTCTGTCTGTTATGAGAAAATTGGTGCATGTTAAAAAGCAAGCATTCATCAGTTGTGCCAAAAAGTGTAGCATCACATGTTATGGCTAAGCACCTGAAGAAAGGGAAATTTTTAGTTTAGACTAGAGAGTCACAAATGATTAAATTTGTTTATGTAGTACTAGTAAAAATGTTTCATTCCTAGACAAAATACTGAGTGGTGTATATGGCATCTCAAAATATTAAATGTATTTTCTAGGCGTAACACCATCGGCACAGCCAACCAACATGGTAGTGATTCAGATTGTGAATAGCCAGTCAGCAAGGAATGAGCAAATCCTGAAGTTGTTGAGGGTTTTTGTGCTAGGATGCCTCAGACATGACATTGCTTTTAGGGCATTACATGTCCCCGGTGTGGACAATGACATAGGCGATGGTTGGTCTCGTTCACAGTGGGGTAGATTCCATGAACTGGCCTTTCCTGCAGTGATTTTTCACGCAACATACGGATCACAAGTTGGTGATGCACTACTTGGATAACTTTTTTTTTGTCAGTTCACCGGGCTCCGGGGAATGCCAGGCAGCCCTGGACACTTTCTATGAGCTAATGGATGAACCTGGGGTGCCATTGGCACCGGAAAAGACAATGGGTCCCAGCACGGCTATGTCTTTTTTGGGGATCGAAATTGATTCAGTGGCTATGTGGGCTCGATTGCAGATCACAAAAAGGTGAAAATGTTAGAGGTTTTGCACAAAATGTTGTCAAAACAGAAGGCGACAGTTAAGGACATACAGGTGCTCCTAGGCCATCTTAATTTTGCGTGTAGGGTGGTCGGGGCTGGGAGGATCTTTTGCAGGAGGATAGGGTGGGCACTGGCAGGACATCATCTACCTCATCACCATGTACGCCTTTCGGCGGGGTGACAGAGGATTTGCGTATGTGGACTGTTTTCTGCAATCCTTCAATAAAGTGCCATTGGTTCGGGAGGTCAATGTTGAGGGGGATGTTCACATTTTTTATGATGCGGCGGGCAGGAAAGGCTTTGACCTTTTTTGGCAGGATAGATGGCGTGCTGAGCAGTAGCCGCAACAGTGGAAGGAGGGGGGAAGGAGTATTGCTTTTCTGGAGTTTTTACCCTTAGTGGTAGCGCTGGCACTCTGGGGTGAGGAATTGGCCCAAAAGAAAGTTCTTTTCGAGTTGACAACATGGCAGTGGTTCAGATTGTCAATAGCCAGTCAGTCAGGAACAAGCAAATCCTGAAGTTGTTGAGGGTTTTTGTGCTAGGATGCCTTAGACATGACATTGCTTTTAGGGCATTACATGTCCCCGGTGTGGACAATGACATAGCCGATGGTTTGTCTCGTTCACAGTGGGATAGATTAAATGGGCTGGCCAAGGAGGCAGACAGGAGACCAACACCAATGCCTGCTCACTTGTGGTATGTAGGCAACGTAGGGTGCTACAATTGGTGGTAAGCTCATTGTCGACGGCTACGTGGTCCACTTATAAGCTGCCGGAGAGATTTTCTGGCGTCGGGTGCTCAGTGGTGGGCATAGTATTGGCACCAGTCTGAAGATGTGATTCAGTTTATTATGGCCCTCATTGACAAGGGGCTTTCCAGGGTGACCATCTCCGGGAAGTTAACAGGCATTGCCTTTATGGGTAAACTGTAATGGGGTTACCCCTCGTCGGCTGGTGAATTGGGAGGAGGATTCTGGAAGGGTGGCTAGGGCTAGGGAGCGAACGGGGGAACGGGTGTTGCGGTGGCCTCTGTCCTGGCAGATTTTAGCTTGCTTGATAGCAGTGTTACCGACGGTGTGCAGAGATGGGTTCTAGGCCGCTTTGTTCTCGACATTGATGATGTGGATGTTTTTTGGGACTTTTCGTGTTTCTGAACTGTTGGGGAGAAAGGGAAACGGGGGGTTCGCAGGCAGGATGTGACTCCATTGGAGACGGGTATTCAAATCTGGTTGGGCATATCCAAAACAGATCAGGGAAAAGGGGTCAGGTTGGAAGCATTGCTGCCCAATTGTACTTGCAGGCTGCGATGGGCTCGGTGTTGGTGCTCATTGTCGGGGGATTCTGGGGAGGATATGGTGTTTAAACAGGCAGATGGGCAGGGGGTGACTGAGTATCAGTTGTGCACAGTGCTGAGGAGGGCCTTACCTCTATAGGCTTGGAGGGGGCGTGCTATGGGGTGCCCTCTTTTAGGATTGGGGCCGCGACTGAAGCAAGTAGCAGGGGCTGGTCCCAGGCGAACAATATGCTGCTGGGGCACTGGTCTACAGACTGTTTTCAGCGCTATGTTTGAAGGGATGCAGGGGAGGTGCATGACTCATCTCATTTTTTGTGACTCTCATGTTATTTTCTTTAATTTCAGATTCCGTAGCAGGCCCACGTTCCAAAGAACTTACCATTTGGATAGTGGGGCACTAGTTTATCAAATGGGCTCATGTACAGGCGTGCAGCAGCTTTTTAGGAGCACAGTTGGGATTTAAGGAACGTTTGTTTAAAATTGTTTGGAAGGGAAAGGTGTTATGCTTTGGAGGGAATTAATTCCTTGTTTAAACAAGTGGAAGGCAGGGGGTCATTGCCCAGATGTGTTACTTCTTCACCTGAGTGAGAATGATTTATGCAGGGACAAGGGAGTGGTGCTACTTCATGCAATCAAGAAGGATTTTGCTTTACTGAAGGAGCAGTGGTCTGGGTGCCACGTGTTGTGGACGGAATTGGTGCCTCTGAGGATTTGGAGAGCTGCGGTGAAACCTAGTGCAGTGGACAAGGCTCGGCGAAAGTTGAATACAGAAGTAGCTAGGTTTTGTAGAGCAGTAGGTTCCTGGCGGGTGAGTCATAGGGACATATGTTTTGATTCAGTGGAGTTTTTCAGAGACAACGGGGTGCATTTATCCCAATTGGGCATTGACTTATACTTGTTGGAAATTAGGGAAGTTTTGTCTAGATGTTTGAACGTCCAGAACAATTAGGCTTGAGGTGTATGTTAGCAGACTTTTGGGGGGGCAGAAAGGTGGGGGTCCGATGTTCTTCCCCCCCACTTTCTGGGTGGTGGAGGTTATAGGAAGTTTGCCGGGGTTGGCAGAGTTTTATTGGTCATGGTTCAAGTTGGGTTATCGACAAGGAAAGGGGAGGCAGGTTATTTGGAAGTTAGGGTAGACATGTTGGGTGATTTACAGTTGTAAAGAGGCAGGCAGGGGAGGTTGTTTGGTCAAATGCAGAAGTAAAGGGGGTTATAGTTTCATGCAATGTTTTGTATTTGATTGTAGTAAGGTAATGTATGGGTGGGGGGGGTTGGAAATTTTAGGGGCGGGGTCACGGGTTAGACATTTTGTTGTATTAGTGAGGTTTTAGTTTTGTAAAGCAGTTGCCTAGGGTTGTTTCATTGATATGTGCACCTGTTTCAATAAAGCAGCCTTTTACATACAAGTCATTGGTTTGTGGTCTGATCCCCCACCTTCCCTCCCTCCCAAGGGGTGTTTGGGAGGGGCGGAATGGGGGTGGGGGTAGGCTTCAAGCCAGCCATTTTGTGTTGGGCTACCTAGTCAATTCCACCCGCCCTAATCCTTGCTTGGATGGGAGACCCCTGCAGAGGGTAACCATCTTTGAGTAATTAAGAATGACCCTGACAGAAAGAATGGATTGGGGTGCCCAAATTAATAAAGCAGGGCTGAAATTAACCCAAACAATGAGGGGCATTTTAAAACAATATAGGAGCTGCACTGAAAAATTTGTCTCCCCAGTAGTGGAAATCTATAAAGTACAGGCTAGGAGCGCTGCTCTTTATGGAGCAGAACTTTGGGGTAAGTATGGGCGAAATTAGCAAATTTGCGGTACGCGAATTCACGCGAAAACGAATTTGCGGTCCACAAAATCCGCAAATTTGTGCGAATTTGCGGATTTTTTATTTTTGCGTGTTTGCAGGGTTTTTTTGAGCGCGGCTCACGCGAAGTTACCCATGCGGTCTTACATGGGCGCGGCCATCTTGTTCGCGTTGCGTGTTTCCGGGCGCTAGTTGCATGCTCGCGTTGCGCAATATCCTACGTGCGGGGCGCAATTGCGTGTTCGCATCCGTTTTTGCATGCACACGGGGGAAATATCGCGCAAACTAACCCACGTGGTCGCAATGGGCGCTGCCATGTTGTTTTTCATTCATTGCTATGGTTCTGAGCATGCTTTTTCAATCCTCCTTTAATCTTTGTAATCCTTTGTTTGGTTAAACTTTTTTTTATCTTTTTTACTCATCTATCTCTTTATTTTTGTACATCTATATTTTGTGTTTTTTGTCTACTTTTGGTTTCTTTAAAACTGCTTTTTCTAACTCTCTTTCTTTTACTTTCTTTCCCTATTCTTTCCTATTTTATTTTCCTTTAACTGTCCAGGACCATGGCAAAGGGAGCCGCAAAAATCTGAAGGGGAAGAGCCCCGCACCCCGTAGCCGGCTCCCTTGCGGGTGCTTAAAGGAGGAGGCAGAAACTGCCCGGGAGATCTTCAGCACGGTGGAGGTGGCCGCACTGCTTTTCTTTGTCCAGCACCACCTCCCCAAGACCGTCGCGGCAGGCGGCAGGCCTGGTACCGGGTACGGGCTCCCGGAGCGTCACCAGCTATGTGAGCTACTATGCTTACTTGTTTGCAATTTTGTGCTCATTTGGTCTGGGTGATTATGTATGAGTGTGCTTTACAGATGTGCATAATGCTAGACACTAGAGATTAAATTGCAGGTACATTATGTTTCAAAAGCTTCTGTGATTGCAGGTGCTGGCCTGCTCACTGGCGGTGCTACTATGTTTACTTGTTTACAATTTTGTGCTCATTTGGTCTGAATGATTATGTATGAGCGTAATGCTAGACACTTGAGACTCAAGTCTAGTCCTTCCTTTGTACTCCTGCCACTAAGAAGAGATAGTGGTGGTGGATTGATAGTTTGAATATATTATGACTGGTTATTTAGTAGGAAACTTTTTAGTGGTCTGCAATCATGCGGACTGTGTCTGTCACTTTGAGTGCTGCGGAGTGCTGCCCGCCAGTTCTAGTAGAACCTTTTTGTAGTTGGTTTAGTGAGTTACATAACTTTCCAAGTGGATGGTCCGTGAATCCAGCAATACTAATATTCAAGTAGACCACATCAGATAGGTCAATAAATTTAGTGCAATTGTTTTCTGTTTCCCCGAAATAATTTGTATTTTTTTTGTTGAAATATTTGATTTGGTTCACAACAATCATCCATGTTTGTGTCTTTCTTTCATGTTGTACATCAGCTCCCCCCAGGGGCAAGAGGACAGAGGAGGAGGTAGGGGCGCCGGCGGAGCAGGAACACGAAGGCCAGGATAGGTCCGCCGAGGGCTCCTCTGCTGGCCCCAGTAAGTTTTCCTGTTAATATTATTAATTATACTTGCCTATCTTTTACAGCACCTATTTATTCCAAACGTTCTTCATAATTCAATTTTTTCCTAAATAGTCTTTGATCTTCTTGTACACTGTTTCTAAATTATTATCCTGCCTCTACTATGACTCTCTGTGCTACTACTAGATTATTGTTAGTCTGTCTGTGTAGCTAGCTAAGCTTGCACAGTTGGCAAAAGGTGTTAAACAAAACTCCTATACAGCAATAGTTCGAGGCACTGAGTGCAGTCCTCTGGGTTGTCCATAATGTCTATTGATGTCTTCTAAATGTTAATGCTTTGACATTGCCCAACAATAAAATGTTAATGGCCACCAAGAATAAGATACTAGTTTACTTTTTGATTGGATAGGGGGACATACTACTACTGTTGCAGGGACTATTCTGCACATACACAACTATGGACAAGAAATAGGGCATTGGTGATAATAGGCGCAGTTAGAATTTCTACATACCTCAGTCATAACAGAAGTTGAACCCCCAATCTCCTTACTGACTAGCTAGTGTGTCAGAGTCATTATTTAGCTCCTGAATGCAGGGATGATCCCCACTGATTATACAACCCAGAACATAAGACTACGGAGTCAGAGTCCGACCTCTCAGAGTTACGGACTCATGCTTGCAAATTGCAAACCCTTTCGCTCACTCACTCATGACCAAAAACCACCGAGTCTATGTAAGTTTTAAAGCTTTATTAAAAATAAAACAACTAGCTCTGTGTGTACTCTGTAAAAATTTTAATTGTGCATTATATAAAAACATTTATTAAAATCAACTTCATAATATAAGATAAATGGTGAACGACTGAAAAGTGGCAGATTTCACACATTAATTGTGGGAGAGCCCTCACCTGGTTGGAACTTAAAGTCTTGGTGGGGATGAATCGTTGACGTTCATATGATCTTGCTCTTGTTCGTAGAAGGGAAGCTTCTGTCTGTTATGAGAAAATTGGTGCATGTTAAAAAGCAAGCATTCATCAGTTGTGCCAAAAAGTGTAGCATCACATGTTATGGCTAAGCACCTGAAGAAAGGGAAATTTTTAGTTTAGACTAGAGAGTCACAAATGATTAAATTTGTTTATGTAGTACTAGTAAAAATGTTTCATTCCTAGACAAAATACTGAGTGGTGTATATGGCATCTCAAAATATTAAATGTATTTTCTAGGCGTAACACCATCGGCACAGCCAACCACCAGTGCCGGGGCCAGCGCAGAGGTGGTCACTCCAGGGGCGGATGCGGTGCCACAGCCAGCAGGAACGGCTGTGGGGGATGCCACGGTAGTGTCGGGCAGTGGTAAGCTATTATATTCCTTACTTATTGAGATTGCAGAATGAGCTCTCTGCAGGGGTGTATATGTTGAACAGTACAAGTACACTTTACTGTTAAGAAGACTTACAAATTTAGAACTAAGTTTTCGTCAACCAGGTAGAAGACAGTCACCCTTGACTTCTCATTAACAATAGCATTAGCGGCGGGAGTTGACGAGTAACCAATGGCCTCCTCTAATTTTAACTTCAACTCAGCTGTGAAAGTTTTATTGAGAAACCAAGTCAGATCAATCAATCAATCAATCAATCATTACATTTGTAAAGCGTGCTACATACCTTTGAGCGTCTCAAGGTGCTGGGGGGGGGCTGCTACAGATCGAAAAGCCTAGTTTTGATAAGTCTTCTGAAGGCTAGCAGGTCCTGGATCTGTCGTAGGCTGGTAGGGAGAGTGTTCCAGGTCTTGGCGGCGAAGTAGGAGAAGGATCTACCACCGGCGGTGGTTTTCCGGAAGCGTGGAACCGTGGCGAGGGCGAGGTTGGCAGAGCGGTGGCTGCGGGTGGGGGTGTAGAAGCTGAGCCGGTCGTTGAGGTATGCTGGTCCGGCATTGTGTAGAGCTTTGTGTGCGTGGATGAGGAGTTTGAAGGTGATCCTGTTGTTGACGGGGAGCCAATGCAGGCCTCTCAGGTGGGATGTGATGTGGCTGAGTCCGGGGACGCCAAGGATCAGTCGTGCCGAGGCATTCTGGATGCATTGCAGCCATCTCAGGAGCTTGGTTGTTGTTTCTGCGTAGAGGGCGTTCAATTGGTCCAGCCTGCTGGTGAGGAGGGCCTGGGTGACGTTTTTTCTCGTGTCGGAGGGGATCCATTTAAAGATCCTGTGGAGCATTCGGAGGGTGTTGAATCAGGAAGCGGAGACGGCGTTGTCCTGCTCAGGTCATGAAGAGGGAGGAGTCGAGGATGAACCCCAGGTTGCGTGCGTGGTCGGTGGGTTCTGGGGCTGTTCCTAGCGATGTTGGCCACCAGGAGTCATCCCAGGCTGAGGGGGTGGGGCCAAGGATGAGGACCTCCATTTCGTCTGAGTTCAGCTTCAGCCTGCTGTCCTTCATCCATTCGCGACGGCCTTCATTCCTCTGTGGAGGTTGGCTTTGGTGGTGTGGGGGTCTTCGGTGAGGGATATGATCAGCTGGGGGTTGTCGGCGTAGGTGATGATGTTGAGGTTGTGTTGTCGTGCGACGTGGGCGAGTGGTGCCATGTAGATATTGAACAGCGTCGGGCTGAGGAATGATCCCTGTGGAACGCCGCAGATGATCTCGGTGGTCTTGGAGCGGAAGGGTGGGAGGCGGACACTCTGGGTTCTGCCGGAGAGGAAGAAGGTGGTCCAGGCCAGGGCCTTCTCTTGGATTCCGGCGTCGTGGAGGCGTGCTGTTAGAGATGAACTTGATGGATGGGATGAACGAAAAGGGAAAGAAGGATGTAAGGAAGGACGAGAAAGTTAAAATTAATGACTGGCAAAGAATGATACATGTTTTTGAATGCTGCCCGAGGTGGCTGGGAATCAGATGCATGGCCGGTTGACGACTGAAGCAAGGATTGGTGGAAGGAGAAAGAAAAAAAGAGGACTGCCTGGGTGGGTGAAACAGAAACTGTATGTGTGCGCAATATATCCTTTGGTTCAAATTTAAATGCAAGTCAAGCACGGATGCATGGCTGGCGGTTTGCAAAATAAAATAAAAAGATTGTTTTGGTGAGAAAAAGTAAGGTTTGTCCAGTTGAGAGTCGGACATTAAGAAGAATGATTGACATTTACTTTGAATGGATGGATGCCTGGATGGTATCTTCCTCATAGATAGCATAAGGGTATGTAGACAGAGTAGATGGTCACTGGATGAAGAGTGTTACTATGACGAGCAAGTAACACCGCACGTCCGTGCCAGAGTAGCAAAGTCGAGGAAAGAAGTTGTAATTTTTCAGAATACTACCATGACTAGTAACAGTAGTTTGCAAGCACAGAATATATACGGTGTTTACGGGGAACACTCACTACCTCTGTTAATAATTTTTTTATAACTCTGTCATTCATGTGTGGCCTATCGGTGTTCACTCAATCAAAAACAAAGCACCTAAAGTCATCCCATATGTAAGCAACTATCCTGTGAAGGGATAGATGATCATATTATTTATCTTCTTCATTTTCCTTTTGTAGTAGTCAGGGACAGGGCAGGGTAAAAGTTAAATTAATTAAGCAGTAGCCCTTGTAACAGAGTATGGCCAGTGCCACCCGTAATAGAAAAGTAAGAGCTTCACCACCTGCATGGACTGGTAACAGTAACGCAAGTCTGTGCCATCATGACCTGCGTCTGTTTTTCTCGGGTGCAAGTTGACTGCGCTGGCATTATGCCGGCTTCCACAAGTTTATGTACCAATTTCGCTAAAAAAGAGAGAATAAGAAGACCGGTGTACTGTCTGAGTCTAATGTAGTGAGTCCATATAGTGCTAGTAGAATTCCTGAAACTCACTCTAATGTTAGAGCAGAGGCCGACGAAGTGGGAGGTTAGATAGATACATGCCACAAATGTTATGTACTATGCTTGCAAGTTGCTAGTGCTACTGTGAAACAACTTTCTGCTGCATTATTTTGTGTTAATCTTGAAGAGCATTGGTTACAGTATGTTTTTCTTTCTTCATATAGATACTCCTTCTAAACTAACAAGGAGGAAGTTGGCTAGACGGGCCCGGCAACGGAAACTGGAGGCAATTGTCGTTGAATATCGGCGACTGGTGGCCCAGGAGGAGGAGGATGACTCGCAGTCGCAGTCAACAACATCCATGACAGCTGCATCCTCCTCCGCTGCCCCTGGATCATACAGTCAGCGCAAAACTCCAGCGGTACAGAGCCGTGGTCCGGCAGCCACCCGCCGCCGCCGAGCAGTAAAACAACAGCTGCCACCACAGTACCTGCAAGTGCAAGGCTCATGTGCACCAATTGACCATGTGAGTATCCAACCTTGTAAAGAAAGTGAAGCGGTTGCGCACTCCAGCTACGGACGCACTTATTGCAGACCACCAAAGTGTTACAAATACACCAAGTTGCTCGATAATTTCATCCATTTATTCCAAGTAATCCAAATTGTTCGTCTAGGTGCATCAAGTTACGCGGTAAACAAATTGTATAGTTAGCTTCTACAACGGCAGATGAGCTTCAAGCCTCTTTCTGTCGCATGCTTTATACAATGTTCATATCCTTAGTGATTATTCTCCAATGCATTTCGGGCTTGATTTATAGGCCTTCTTCAGGGATTCACTAAAAAAGTTAAAGAAAACACGACCATTGAATTATACGTCCCCACTATATTTCGAATTTCAAGAAATAGTTTGATGACATAACCCGACTCTTTGATTTAACGTTTTCCCGCTATACGTTTTAACAAGCTTAAATCACACTCCCCTCTGAAAGTCCCAACCTGTATTATACCACATTGTGATACAAACACGATATCCCGCATTTCAATGCCCAGTTACCCAATTGTTCTCCCCTGTATTCCAAACTTTCAAATTTTACCCAACTACGAGCCTTCCTACCTTTAGATGTCAATCATTACGAACTGTCATTATCAAAGTGCAGTGTTGTGTTTAACTTCAAAACTCCTCACATTTAAACTGATGTTCTACATACTTCTCCCCTTCAATTAGCCAATGACATTGCTCAGCAGTTACACGTGATTGTACGCCTGAACTGCAACTCCCATAATGCATGAAATTCAACAGTGATTATTTCCTAGGTAAGCAATATGCCAATCATTTCAAATATTTAAGCTTTGACACGTATGCCCCGCGCTCCCTTAAGAATGTACAAAATACGTCAAACCAAATATTTAAAAAAACAACTCTAATACACGTAAATAATAGGATGGTAATGAGACGTATTTTGGCTGCAAATCATCAGCTTCTTGTCGCCATGCTCTTCAAACTGCCATTAATGAAAGGATAGATGATGGTTCCAAAGTCATATCGTGTAACAAAGTACGTTTGTTTTTTGTAGGTAATCGTGGGTGCCACTTGTATTAGGGCAGAGTCATTGTCATGCAGCAAAGGTATGAACAAGTGCACTCTGTGGTAATGTAACTTCAGTAATTTAACCATGTTTCAAAAGTAATTGCGTGCAGCCCGGACCGTGGCCTGCCCTGGAGCCACGTGTTTAGTAACGAAAAAGGAAAGTGAAGCGGTTGCGTACTCCAGCTACGGACGCACTTATTGCAGACCAACAAAGTGTTACATATACACCAAGTTGCTTGATAATTTCATCCATTTATTCCAAGTAATCCAAATTCTTCGTCTAGGTTCATCAAGTTACGCGGTAAACAAATTGTATAGTTAGCTTCTACAACGGCAGATGTGCTTCAAGCCTCTTTCTGTTGCATGCTTTATACAATGTTCATATCCTTAGTGATTATTCTCCAATGCATTTCGGGCTTGATTTATAGCCCTTCTTCAGGGATTCACTAAAAAATTTAAAGAAAACACGACCATTAAATTATACGTCCCCACTATATTTCGTATTTCAACAAATAGTTTGATGACATAACCCCACTCTTTGATTTAACGTTTTCCCGCTATACGCTTTAACAAGCTTACATCACAATCCCCTCTGAAAGTCCCAACCTGTATTATACCACATTGTGATACAAACACGATATCCCGCATTTCAATGCCCAGTTACCCAATTGTTCTCCCCTGTATTCCAAACTTTCAAATTTTACCCAACTACGAGCCTTCCTACCTTTAGATGTCAATCATTACGAACTGTCATTATCAAAGTGCAGCGTTGTGTTTAACTTCAAAACTCCTCACATTTAAACTGATGTTCTACATACTCCTCCCCTTCAATTAGCCAATGACATTGCTCAGCAGTTACACGTGATTGTTCGCCTGAACTGCAACTCCCATAATGCATGAAATTCAACAGTGATTATTTCCTGGGTAACCAATATGTCAATCATTTCAAATATTTAAGCTTTGACACGTATGCCCCGCCCTCCCTTAAGAATGTACAAAATACGTCAAACCAAATATTTAAAAAACAATTCTAATGCACGTAAATAATAGGATGGTAATGAGACGTCTTGTGGCTGCAAATCATCAGCTTCTTGTCGCCATGCTCTTCAAACTGCCGTTAATAAAAGGATAGATGATGGTTCCAAAGTCATTCGTGTAACAAAGTAAGTTTGCTAGAAACCGGTCCTCGGAAGCTTGTTTCCGGTCCAGGGAAGGCATGGCTTGGCAGTACGGGCTGGACTGTTCCCATGAGGCACAGGGTCAGACTGATTTGCATATAGCCATGTCTGAACTGGGGTGGCAGAGTGGGCTAAAGAACGGTGATGGATCAAACCCAGATCTTTTTACTGGGTGTGAGTGTTTGATTGGTTCAGATGCTCCGTCCATCACCACCCCCTTTTGCACCGCTTTGGCCGCCATAAGTGTGGCAGGGTATGCTCAGACGTGAGTCCCTTGCTCACTTTGCCACTGGATTCAAGCAAGCCGGGCTGAAGACGGCTGGAATGCCAGAAACCGGTCCTCGGAAGCTTGTTTCCGGTCCAGGGAAGGCATGGCTTGGCAGTTTGGGCTGGACTGTTCCCATGAGGCACAGGGTCAGACTGATTTGCATATAGCCATGTCTGAACTGGGGTGGCAGAGTGGGCTAAAGAACGGTGATGGATCAAACCCAGATCTTTTGACTGGGTGTGAGTGTTTGATTGGTTCAGATGCTCCGTCCATCACCACCCCCTTTTGTACCGCTTTGGCCGCCATAAGTGTGGCAGGGTATGCTCAGACGTGAGTCCCTTGCTCACTTTGCCACTGGATTCAAGCAAGCCGGGCTAAAGATGGCTGGAATGCCATAAACCGGTCCTCGGAAGCTTGTTTCCGGTCCAGGGAAGGCATGGCTTGGCAGTTTGGGCTGGACTGTTCCCATGAGGCACAGGGTCAGACTGATTTGTATATAGCCATGTCTGAACTGGGGTGGCAGAGTGGGCTAAAGAACGGTGATGGATCAAACCCAGATCTTTTGACTGGGTGTGAGTGTTTGATTCGTTCAGATGCTCCGTCCATCACCACCCCCTTTTGTACTGCTTTGGCCGCCATAAGTGTGGCAGGGTATGCTCAGACGTGAGTCCCTTGCTCACTTTGCCACTGGATTCAAGCAAGCCGGGCTGAAGACGGCTGTAATGCCAGAAACCGCTCCTCGGAAGCTTGTTTACGGTCCAGGGAAGGCATGGCTTGGCAGTTCGGGCTGGACTGTTCCCATGAGGCGCAGGGTCAGACTGATTTGCATATAGCCATGTCTGAACTGGGGTGGCAGAGTGGGCTAAAGAATGGTGATATATCAAACCCAGATATTTTGACTGGGTGTGAGTGTTTGATTAGTTCAGATGCTTCGTCCATCATCACCCCCTTTTGTAGCACTTTGATAATGACAGTTCGTAATGATTGACATCTAAAGGTAGGAAGGCTCGTAGTTGGGTACAATTTGAAAGTTTGGAATACAGGGTAGAACAATTGGTAACTGGGCATTGAAATGCGGGATATCATGTTTGTATGACAATGTGGTATAATACAGGTTGGGACTTTCAGAGGGGAGTGTGATTTAAGCTTGTTAAAGCGTATAGCGGGAAAACGTTAAATCAAAGAGTCGGGTTATGTCATCAAACTATTTGTTGAAATACGAAATATAGTGGGGACGTATAATTTAATGGTCGTGTTTTCTTTAAATGTTTTAGTGAATCCCTGAAGAAGGGCTATAAATCAAGCCCGAAATGCATTGGAGGATAATCACGAAGGATATGAACATTGTATAAAGCATGCAACAGAAAGAGGCTTGAAGCACATCTGCCATTGTAGAAGCTAACTGTACAATTTGTTTACCGCGTAACTTGATGAACCTAGACGAACGATTTGGATTACTTGGAATAAATGGATGAAATTATCGAGCAACTTGGTGTATTTTTAACACTTTGTTGGTCTGCAATAAGTGCGTCCGTAGCTGGAGTGCGCAACCGCTTCACTTTCTTTATTAGTTACTAAACACGTGGCTCCAGGGCAGGCCACGGTCCGGGCTGCACGCAATTACTTTTGAAATATGGTTAAATTACTGAAGTTACATTACCACGGAGTGCACTTGTTCATACCTTTGCAGTATCCAACCTTGAGCAGGAGGTGGTGAGGCTGAAAGCCCTGCTCAAGGACCTCCGGAGAGAGCAGCGTGACCACCTGGCCAAAGGACACCACCGGCGGAAGTAGAGAGACTGTCCCTTGCCCCTTTTTTAAAGACTTTTGGGGGGGTGGGAATTGGGCGTTGGGATTTTTGGACTGGGGACATTGATTTCATTGACATTGGATGGGGTTAGGGAGGGGGGTGGGTCGAGTCTTCTTGTGGGATAGTTTATTTTTGTTAGGGCTCAAATAATTATCTATTTCATCTTAAACATAGCATCCATGTTTTTTTACTGTTTTGTGGGGGAGGCAGGGGGTTAACTGTACGTTTGTTTTCCTGAAACTTAACTGGCTGGTTGATTCAAATTGTTTAGTCGCCCAAATTTGTACAAAAGTGCCACTCACAGACTTAGTGAATTCAATTGTTCTACTACTTTACTAGTACTACCGTCAGTCTCTCCTCTCCTCCTTCTCCATTATTCTTCCTACCACAAAATGCTTATCTTACCTGTGATTCGTGTTTGAGAATAGGGCTAGGCACGGGGCTGGCTGCATGGCAAATGGCGATTAAGCTTGGCTATGGAATCCTGGACGGATTAAATGTCATTGTTGTGGTGGTAGTAGTAGTGGTACGCACTGGCAGTAGCAGCACATGAATAAAAAGGAAATGAAATAGTGAGTGGCCTGAGCGGAGCATTAGAACAGTACGATAGATAGTACAGTACACAAGAACAATGCCATAAATTGTAGCCCAAGCAATGCTAAAGTATTCAAAATATAAGTACTAGTTGCGTGGAGTATGGCTACTACAAGAAATAGTACTGAAGGTGAAGGAAACAGCAACGTAAACATTCGTCACGTGTAGGAGGAGGATGTTGTTGATGATCAATCCACTTGATGGCGCACATGAAAATCTGATTTGATTTGCAAATACTCATGGGCGTGCGTTAAGCAGAATAAGAATTTTAATATATCCTCGGATTCCTTCACCAGCCTTGAAATTCATTTTCTGTTACTTTGACCTTATCCTCCCCAGCAAGTGTGTGGAATTATTGTTGTCATTTAGTCACACCTCAATGAAAACCACACAGCCCAGGGGAAGAGGGTTAGGGTATTAAAATTGGATGGGAATGGGTGTTTTTGGGAACGTTTTGTGGAGAGAGGAAAAAAACCACAGCATGGATAAACAACAAATGAAGAAAAACAAAGCTTTGGATACGAAGATATCCATAAATCTTTTAAGGGACATAAAGGAAGTCACTGCATGCAGGAAGTTGTTTGCTAAATGGATAGTTAGGTTACTGAAAAGTAGTACTTACTAAAACTTACTAACTATGAAGAAACAATGTGACAGTACAGGGCTGCAGTAATTACGCAATTTCACTTTCCTCTCTGCCCTCAAAGAGAATAAACACTTATTACTACATTAAATTAGTTTTAAAAATAGCAAAGAAACTTATCAAATAGCTGTAGGGATGAATTGTGGGGCATAGAGCAAACACACAGAGTCACACTCATAGAAGTTCACAACAGTAACATTATTTAAAAGATAAGGAGTAGTGAAGAGGATACTGTAACTGTATGTTCTAGATGTCCTGTTCAATTTGTGAAGTTCCATGCATCCAGCCATTCCTCTTATTCGTGGTACTCCTCCATTCCATCTGACGCTGTGTCGATCAATCTTGGCGACCAGAGACACTGTCCACTGCCTGCCTGGCGGATGCGGAATTGCGGATTGCTAATGGTAAGCCTGAGTTAATGTTTTTCCCAATGCACATGGTAAAAGCCGCCTGTAATTGTTGATGGAAAATTAGGAAGGGATATTAAAACACCACGGAGAAAAAATATACGGTACAATGTGTAGTGCAAAAATAACACTTTCACTTTCAGAGGCGACAGTATTACATACAACCATCATTTCTAAAGTGCGTACTCTGAGTCTCCTTTTCAAGGATAGTAATTAGCACACAGAAGGCCAGGACCATGCTGACGGTCAAAGCAGGCACCACTAAGTGAACCAACCTGATATAGCATACCTCTTTGACACAGAGAGACAAAGCATATCTAATTTTATGCAGCAATTTAATTTACATGAACTGCTGTCTGAACTCTGGCATAACAACACTACACTGGCTGGACCACTCCGTACCACGACTAGACAGACATGAAGTTCTGCTGTGGTTGGTGTTGACTTGTTTACCTGTTTACCACTCACCAAATGGCCATAGTTCTTCCGTAAACCGATGATGATGATCCATCCCAGTGAGTGACTGTAAAGAATAAAGATATTATGAAACTTTGATCATCAAGACTCATCATCATCATGATATATTGGCAAATATTGTTCATGTAGTCACAGTCTACACACAGTGAGTCCAAGGACATTTTCCATATTAAAAAATGCAACATAGTGGCCCCTGCAGTAGAAGTACAATTTGATTTAAACAAGGTAAAAACAGAGTAGACTTGATTTACATTTAGTGTGTAAAAGATTAAATAATAAAAGAACACATATGATTCATTTCATGCACAAAAAACAATCAACAATTGCTTTCATCAGAGCCAGACAGCCAGTGTTGTCCACTGCATGCCATCTCATTATTCATTACCTGTTCCACTTTTTATCCGCATCTTCTTGTTCCCTAAAGTGAAGGCCCACCGGGCAGCCTCTCATGTCAATTTCAGAAGTAACAGTCAGCAATCAGCATATAGTCAGTAATTCCAGTCCCACTTCTTTTGAGGGGACTCGTCTACAAAGCAACAGTTTCTTGATTCTGCATAATCCAGCCATCTGCCTTGAGGGAAATGGATAGGGTGAGTCTGGAGGAGGAGGATAGAGGTGCATGACTGAGTTGTGAACTTGTGAACTTTAGGAATGCAGACATCGCACCTTCAATAAGGAAATAAGACAAAGACAGTGCTGCTGATGGATTTGTTGTAATTAGAGTTTTGTTGTGGTAAAAGTTGCAAAACAAAGAAAGACACACAGGAATAAAAGTGAATAAGGACAGAAAAAAAGGAAGTCAGTATTTCAGGCCTAGGTGTCAGGGAAGTAGAGCTCGTCCTCAAACTCTGTGAATTGAAACGGGAGTAGGTCAGCTAACAGAGAAGAACTTCCGTCACCTAAGTCGGTGTCCTCTTCTTTCTGCGTGGATTCACGTATTTTGTAATCTGATGGTATGAAGTGCTGATTCATCTTGATCATTGTTAACCTCTCCACATTTTTGGGCGAGAGGCGGGTCCTTTTTGAAGTTCCAATGGCACCAGCAGCACTGAAAACACATTCAGAAGACACGCTTGCAAGTGGGCAGGACAAATAATTTAGAGCCAGCTTGGTGATCAGTGGCCATTGACCCCTTTTTCATAACAATACAGCAATGGGTTCTGATCAATGAAGACCTCTGTTGGGTCATCCAGATAGGCCTGCACCATCCACTCAAGGTCATCCGGGGGTGCTCCACTTTGCGTACCATCTGTGGCCTTTGTATCAACACTGGAACGAGCAAACCATTGAGGAGTTATCCAATCCGCTTCCGACAATATTATGGCTGGGCCTGGTGCAGGTGAGGATGATGATGATACGGTTGCTGGTGTCGGTAATGGCTCTGAGGGACAGTGACTGCCGTCGGCCACAGAAGTGGACCTTGACGCCGGATGGCCTGCTGATTCAGTAGTACTTCTGCTGGTTCCTTCAATTTCCTGCCGCTCTTTTTCGAACCGAGTGGCTGACAGAGCTAGCCAATGTTTGTACTTTGAAACATCTGCTTCATTTAAAGGAATGAATGTATTGCTGGCCAGTGCCTTTTTGTACCGTGGATCCAGAATAGTGGCACAAATGTAATGTTGTTCACAATGTATTCCTTTGAACCTTGCATTGTCAAGTAGGCGGGTTAATAAGCTCCCAACTGATATGCATCTTGCTTGTCAGTATCATCTTTGAACGTTGAAGACACCGCCTTCAGTTGGTGCTCTTGTATGCGCAACAATGGGATAGCTTTGCCCAAAGTACAGTCCTCCCTGCTGACTTCACGCGTGAAGACCTCAAAAGGACGAAGCATGTCTGCCAGGCTTTCAACTAGGTCCCATTACTCCACCTCTAGCCTCATGTCTTTCATAGAAGAACCCTGTGCATTAAAGACATACTCATTGATTACCAAGCACTGCTCAAACAGATGCTCAAGCATGTAGAAGGTTGAGTTCCAACGTGTTGCCACCTCCTGGATGAGTCATCTGACTGGCACACTACGGACACGTTGAATGATCCTCAGCTGCTTCCGGGCCTTAAAAGAATGGCTGAAATGTGTGCAGATTCTTCGGCAGGTAGTCAGTAACTTGCTGACTTTGTTTTCTTTTTTCAAGAAATCTTAACCCCTTCGGGGCGGATGACGAGCCCGGCTCGTCATGGTGCACACCGGTCATGCGCTGATGACGAGTCCAGCTCGTCATGAGCCCCACCCTCGGGGGAAGCGCTGGCGCTCCCCCCGAGGGTCTTCGATTTCAGTTTCCAGTTTGGGGGTGGCAGCGGAAGAGTTTCCGCTGCCCCCCCAGCCCCTCCCCATGGGAATCCCTGATGACGTCAGTGCGCACAGCACGCGCTGACATCATCAGGGATTCCCAGGTGCTCGGGAAGCCATTTGCTTCCTGCACGCCAAGGATTCAGGTGGGTTTCTCGTGTCTGGTGGGGTTTGGGGCCACAAAGAGGCATCAGGGGAGAGGAAAGAGAATTTCCTCTCCCCTGATGTCTCTTTGCAGGGCATTTCTGCCTCACCTTTGTGCACAGCGTCGCGATCGTGCAGCGGAAATGCCCACCACTAGCACCAGGGATTTAAATTTAGTTTACAGGAAGCGACCCCTTCGGCAAGGGTCGCTTCCAGGTGGCCTGAAATTATCTCTTCGTGTTTCTGCCCCCCCCCCCCGGGGACAAATCGGCCTGTTTTTTCGGCCTTTTTGCCCCCAGGGGGGGGCAGAAATTCCCCACAAGCACCAAGGTTTTTTTTGGGGGCAATGTTTTTATTTTGGAAGCGACCCCTTGGGTAAGGGTCGCTTCCTGGTGGCCAGAAATTATGTACATGATTTTCTGTCCCCCCTGGACTGTTCCCATGAGGCACAGGGTCAGACTGATTTGTATATAGCCATGTCTGAACTGGGGTGGCAGAGTGGGCTAAAGAACGGTGATGGATCAAACCCAGATCTTTTGACTGGGTGTGAGTGTTTGATTCGTTCAGATGCTCCGTCCATCACCACCCCCTTTTGTACTGCTTTGGCCGCCATAAGTGTGGCAGGGTATGCTCAGACGTGAGTCCCTTGCTCACTTTGCTACTGGATTCAAGCAAGCCGGGCTGAAGACGGCTGTAATGCCAGAAACCACTCCTCGGAAGCTTGTTTACGGTCCAGGGAAGGCATGGCTTGGCAGTTCGGGCTGGACTGTTCCCATGAGGCACAGGGTCAGACTGATTTGCATATAGCCATGTCTGAACTGGGGTGGCAGAGTGGGCTAAAGAACGGTGATATATCAAACCCAGATATTTGGACTGGGTGTGAGTGTTTGATTGGTTCAGATGCTCCGTCCATCATCACCCCCTTTTGTAGCACTTTGATAAGGACAGTTCATAATGATTGACATCTAAAGGTAGGAAGGCTCGTAGTTGGGTAAAATTTGAAAGTTTGGAATACAGGGGAGAACAATTGGTAACTGGGCATTGAAATGCGGGCTATCATGTTTGTATGACAATGTGGTATAATACAGGTTGGGACTTTCAGAGGGGAGTGTGATTTAAGCTTGTTAAAGCGTATAGCGGGAAAATGTTAAATCAAAGAGTCGGGTTATGTCATCAAACTATTTGTTGAAATACGAAATATAGTGGGGACGTATAATTTAATGGTCGTGTTTTCTTTAAATTTTTTAGTGAATCCCTGAAGAAGGGCTATAAATCAAGCCCGAAATGCATTGGAGGATAATCACGAAGGATATGAACATTGTATAAAGCATGCAACAGAAAGAGGCTTGAAGCACATCTGCCATTGTAGAAGCTAACTATACAATTTGTTTACCGCGTAACTTGATGAACCTAGACGAACAATTTGGATTACTTGGAATAAATGGATGAAATTATCGAGCAACTTGGTGTATTTGTAACACTTTGTTGGTCTGCAATAAGTGCGTCCGTAGCTGGAGTACGCAACCGCTTCACTTTCTTTATTAGTTACTAAACACGTGGCTCCCGGGCAGGCCACGGTCCGGGCTGCACGCAATTACTTTTGAAATATGGTTAAATTACTGAAGTTACATTACCACGGAGTGCACTTGTTCATACCTTTGCAGTATCCAACCTTGAGCAGGAGGTGGTGAGGCTGAAAGCCCTGCTCAAGGACCTCCGGAGAGAGCAGCGTGACCACCTGGCCAAAGGACACCACCGGCGGAAGTAGAGAGACTGTCCCTTGCCCCTTTTTTAAAGACTTTTGGGGGGTGGGAATTGGGCGTTGGGATTTTTGGACTGGGGACATTGATTTCATTGACATTGGATGGGGTTAGGGAGGGGGGTGGGTCGAGTCTTCTTGTGGGATAGTTTATTTTTGTTAGGGCTCAAATAATTATCTATTTCATCTTAAACATAGCATCCATGTTTTTTTACTGTTTTGTGGGGGAGGCAGGGGGTTAACTGTACGTTTGTTTTCCTGAAACTTAACTGGCTGGTTGATTCAAATTGTTTAGTCGCCCAAATTTGTACAAAAGTGCCACTCACAGACTTAGTGAATTCAATTGTTCTACTACTTTACTAGTACTACCGTCAGTCTCTCCTCTCCTCCTACTCCATTATTCTTCCTACCACAAAATGCTTATCTTACCTGTGATTCGTGTTTGAGAATAGGGCTAGGCACGGGGCTGGCTGCATGGCAAATGGCGATTAAGCTTGGCTATGGAATCCTGGACGGATTAAATGTCATTGTTGTGGTGGTAGTAGTAGTGGTACGCACTGGCAGTAGCAGCACATGAATAAAAAGGAAATGAAATAGTGAGTGGCCTGAGCGGAGCATTAGAACAGTACGATAGATAGTACAGTACACAAGAACAATGCCATAAATTGTAGCCCAAGCAATGCTAAAGTATTCAAAATATAAGTACTAGTTGCGTGGAGTATGGCTACTACAAGAAATAGTACTGAAGGTGAAGGAAACAGCAACGTAAACATTCGTCACGTGTAGGAGGAGGATGTTGTTGATGATCAATCCACTTGATGGCGCACATGAAAATCTGATTTGATTTGCAAATACTCATGGGCGTGCGTCAAGCAGAATAAGAATTTGAATATATCCTCGGATTCCTTCACCAGCCTTGAAATTCATTTTCTGTTACTTTGACCTTATCCTCCCCAGCAAGTGTGTGGAATTATTGTTGTCATTTAGTCACACCTCAATGAAAACCACACAGCCCAGGGGAAGAGGGTTAGGGTATTAAAATTGGATGGGAATGGGTGTTTTTGGGAACGTTTTGTGGAGAGAGGAAAAAAACCACAGCATGGATAAACAACAAATGAAGAAAAACAAAGCTTTGGATACGAAGATATCCATAAATCTTTTAAGGGACATAAAGGAAGTCACTGCATGCAGGAAGTTGTTTGCTAAATGGATAGTTAGGTTACTGAAAAGTAGTACTTACTAAAACTTACTAACTATGAAGAAACAATGTGACAGTACAGGGCTGCAGTAATTACGCAATTTCACTTTCCTCTCTGCCCTCAAAGAGAATAAACACTTATTACTACATTAAATTAGTTTTAAAAATAGCAAAGAAACTTATCAAATAGCTGTAGGGATGAATTGTGGGGCATAGAGCAAACACACAGAGTCACACTCATAGAAGTTCACAACAGTAACATTATTTAAAAGATAAGGAGTAGTGAAGAGGATACTGTAACTGTATGTTCTAGATGTCCTGTTCAATTTGTGAAGTTCCATGCATCCAGCCATTCCTCTTATTCGTGGTACTCCTCCATTCCATCTGACGCTGTGTCGATCAATCTTGGCGACCAGAGACACTGTCCACTGCCTGCCTGGCGGATGCGGAATTGCGGATTGCTAATGGTAAGCCTGAGTTAATGTTTTTCCCAATGCACATGGTAAAAGCCGCCTGTAATTGTTGATGGAAAATTAGGAAGGGATATTAAAACACCACGGAGAAAAAATATACGGTACAATGTGTAGTGCAAAAATAACACTTTCACTTTCAGAGGCGACAGTATTACATACAACCATCATTTCTAAAGTGCGTACTCTGAGTCTCCTTTTCAAGGATAGTAATTAGCACACAGAAGGCCAGGACCATGCTGACGGTCAAAGCAGGCACCACTAAGTGAACCAACCTGATATAGCATACCTCTTTGACACAGAGAGACAAAGCATATCTAATTTTATGCAGCAATTTAATTTACATGAACTGCTGTCTGAACTCTGGCATAACAACACTACACTGGCTGGACCACTCCGTACCACGACTAGACAGACATGAAGTTCTGCTGTGGTTGGTGTTGACTTGTTTACCTGTTTACCACTCACCAAATGGCCATAGTTCTTCCGTAAACCGATGATGATGATCCATCCCAGTGAGTGACTGTAAAGAATAAAGATATTATGAAACTTTGATCATCAAGACTCATCATCATCATGATATATTGGCAAATATTGTTCATGTAGTCACAGTCTACACACAGTGAGTCCAAGGACATTTTCCATATTAAAAAATGCAACATAGTGGCCCCTGCAGTAGAAGTACAATTTGATTTAAACAAGGTAAAAACAGAGTAGACTTGATTTACATTTAGTGTGTAAAAGATTAAATAATAAAAGAACACATATGATTCATTTCATGCACAAAAAACAATCAACAATTGCTTTCATCAGAGCCAGACAGCCAGTGTTGTCCACTGCATGCCATCTCATTATTCATTACCTGTTCCACTTTTTATCCGCATCTTCTTGTTCCCTAAAGTGAAGGCCCACCGGGCAGCCTCTCATGTCAATTTCAGAAGTAACAGTCAGCAATCAGCATATAGTCAGTAATTCCAGTCCCACTTCTTTTGAGGGGACTCGTCTACAAAGCAACAGTTTCTTGATTCTGCATAATCCAGCCATCTGCCTTGAGGGAAATGGATAGGGTGAGTCTGGAGGAGGAGGATAGAGGTGCATGACTGAGTTGTGAACTTGTGAACTTTAGGAATGCAGACATCGCACCTTCAATAAGGAAATAAGACAAAGACAGTGCTGCTGATGGATTTGTTGTAATTAGAGTTTTGTAGTGGTAAAAGTTGCAAAACAAAGAAAGACACACAGGAATAAAAGTGAATAAGGACAGAAAAAAAGGAAGTCAGTATTTCAGGCCTAGGTGTCAGGGAAGTAGAGCTCGTCCTCAAACTCTGTGAATTGAAACGGGAGTAGGTCAGCTAACAGAGAAGAACTTCCGTCACCTAAGTCGGTGTCCTCTTCTTTCTGCGTGGATTCACGTATTTTGTAATCTGATGGTATGAAGTGCTGATTCATCTTGATCATTGTTAACCTCTCCACATTTTTGGGCGAGAGGCGGGTCCTTTTTGAAGTTCCAATGGCACCAGCAGCACTGAAAACACATTCAGAAGACACGCTTGCAAGTGGGCAGGACAAATAATTTAGAGCCAGCTTGGTGATCAGTGGCCATTGACCCCTTTTTCATAACAATACAGCAATGGGTTCTGATCAATGAAGACCTCTGTTGGGTCATCCAGATAGGCCTGCACCATCCACTCAAGGTCATCCGGGGGTGCTCCACTTTGCGTACCATCTGTGGCCTTTGTATCAACACTGGAACGAGCAAACCATTGAGGAGTTATCCAATCCGCTTCCGACAATATTATGGCTGGGCCTGGTGCAGGTGAGGATGATGATGATACGGTTGCTGGTGTCGGTAATGGCTCTGAGGGACAGTGACTGCCGTCGGCCACAGAAGTGGACCTTGACGCCGGATGGCCTGCTGATTCAGTAGTACTTCTGCTGGTTCCTTCAATTTCCTGCCGCTCTTTTTCGAACCGAGTGGCTGACAGAGCTAGCCAATGTTTGTACTTTGAAACATCTGCTTCATTTAAAGGAATGAATGTATTGCTGGCCAGTGCCTTTTTGTACCGTGGATCCAGAATAGTGGCACAAATGTAATGTTGTTCACAATGTATTCCTTTGAACCTTGCATTGTCAAGTAGGCGGGTTAATAAGCTCCCAACTGATATGCATCTTGCTTGTCAGTATCATCTTTGAACGTTGAAGACACCGCCTTCAGTTGGTGCTCTTGTATGCGCAACAATGGGATAGCTTTGCCCAAAGTACAGTCCTCCCTGCTGACTTCACGCGTGAAGACCTCAAAAGGACGAAGCATGTCTGCCAGGCTTTCAACTAGGTCCCATTACTCCACCTCTAGCCTCATGTCTTTCATAGAAGAACCCTGTGCATTAAAGACATACTCATTGATTACCAAGCACTGCTCAAACAGATGCTCAAGCATGTAGAAGGTTGAGTTCCAACGTGTTGCCACCTCCTGGATGAGTCATCTGACTGGCACACTACGGACACGTTGAATGATCCTCAGCTGCTTCCGGGCCTTAAAAGAATGGCTGAAATGTGTGCAGATTCTTCGGCAGGTAGTCAGTAACTTGCTGACTTTGTTTTCTTTTTTCAAGAAATCTTAACCCCTTCGGGGCGGATGACGAGCCCGGCTCGTCATGGTGCACACCGGTCATGCGCTGATGACGAGTCCAGCTCGTCATGAGCCCCACCCTCGGGGGAAGCGCTGGCGCTCCCCCCGAGGGTCTTCGATTTCAGTTTCCAGTTTGGGGGTGGCAGCGGAAGAGTTTCCGCTGCCCCCCCAGCCCCTCCCCATGGGAATCCCTGATGACGTCAGTGCGCACAGCACGCGCTGACATCATCAGGGATTCCCAGGTGCTCGGGAAGCCATTTGCTTCCTGCACGCCAAGGATTCAGGTGGGTTTCTCGTGTCTGGTGGGGTTTGGGGCCACAAAGAGGCATCAGGGGAGAGGAAAGAGATTTTCCTCTCCCCTGATGTCTCTTTGCAGGGCATTTCTGCCTCACCTTTGTGCACAGCGTCGCGATCGTGCAGCGGAAATGCCCACCACTAGCACCAGGGATTTAAATTTAGTTTACAGGAAGCGACCCCTTCGGCAAGGGTCGCTTCCAGGTGGCCTGAAATTATCTCTTCGTGTTTCTGCCCCCCCCCCCCGGGGACAAATCGGCCTGTTTTTTCGGCCTTTTTGCCCCCAGGGGGGGGCAGAAATTCCCCACAAGCACCAAGGTTTTTTTTGGGGGCAATGTTTTTATTTTGGAAGCGACCCCTTGGGTAAGGGTCGCTTCCTGGTGGCCAGAAATTATGTACATGATTTTCTGTCCCCCCTGGACTGTTCCCATGAGGCACAGGGTCAGACTGATTTGTATATAGCCATGTCTGAACTGGGGTGGCAGAGTGGGCTAAAGAACGGTGATGGATCAAACCCAGATCTTTTGACTGGGTGTGAGTGTTTGATTCGTTCAGATGCTCCGTCCATCACCACCCCCTTTTGTACTGCTTTGGCCGCCATAAGTGTGGCAGGGTATGCTCAGACGTGAGTCCCTTGCTCACTTTGCTACTGGATTCAAGCAAGCCGGGCTGAAGACGGCTGTAATGCCAGAAACCACTCCTCGGAAGCTTGTTTACGGTCCAGGGAAGGCATGGCTTGGCAGTTCGGGCTGGACTGTTCCCATGAGGCACAGGGTCAGACTGATTTGCATATAGCCATGTCTGAACTGGGGTGGCAGAGTGGGCTAAAGAACGGTGATATATCAAACCCAGATATTTGGACTGGGTGTGAGTGTTTGATTGGTTCAGATGCTCCGTCCATCATCACCCCCTTTTGTAGCACTTTGATAAGGACAGTTCGTAATGATTGACATCTAAAGGTAGGAAGGCTCGTAGTTGGGTAAAATTTGAAAGTTTGGAATACAGGGGAGAACAATTGGTAACTGGGCATTGAAATGCGGGCTATCATGTTTGTATGACAATGTGGTATAATACAGGTTGGGACTTTCAGAGGGGAGTGTGATTTAAGCTTGTTAAAGCGTATAGCGGGAAAATGTTAAATCAAAGAGTCGGGTTATGTCATCAAACTATTTGTTGAAATACGAAATATAGTGGGGACGTATAATTTAATGGTCGTGTTTTCTTTAAATTTTTTAGTGAATCCCTGAAGAAGGGCTATAAATCAAGCCCGAAATGCATTGGAGGATAATCACGAAGGATATGAACATTGTATAAAGCATGCAACAGAAAGAGGCTTGAAGCACATCTGCCATTGTAGAAGCTAACTATACAATTTGTTTACCGCGTAACTTGATGAACCTAGACGAACAATTTGGGTTACTTGGAATAAATGGATGAAATTATCGAGCAACTTGGTGTATTTGTAACACTTTGTTGGTCTGCAATAAGTGCGTCCGTAGCTGGAGTACGCAACCGCTTCACTTTCTTTATTAGTTACTAAACACGTGGCTCCCGGGCAGGCCACGGTCCGGGCTGCACGCAATTACTTTTGAAATATGGTTAAATTACTGAAGTTACATTACCACGGAGTGCACTTGTTCATACCTTTGCAGTATCCAACCTTGAGCAGGAGGTGGTGAGGCTGAAAGCCCTGCTCAAGGACCTCCGGAGAGAGCAGCGTGACCACCTGGCCAAAGGACACCACCGGCGGAAGTAGAGAGACTGTCCCTTGCCCCTTTTTTAATGACTTTTGGGGGGGTGGGAATTGGGCGTTGGGATTTTTGGACTGGGGACATTGATTTCATTGACATTGGATGGGGTTAGGGAGGGGGGTGGGTCGAGTCTTCTTGTGGGATAGTTTATTTTTGTTAGGGCTCAAATAATTATTTATTTCATCTTAAACATAGCATCCATGTTTTTTTACTGTTTTGTGGGGGAGGCAGGGGGTTAACTGTACGTTTGTTTTCCTGAAACTTAACTGGCTGGTTGATTCAAATTGTTTAGTCGCCCAAATTTGTACAAAAGTGCCACTCACAGACTTAGTGAATTCAATTGTCCTACTACTTTACTAGTACTACCGTCAGTCTCTCCTCTCCTCCTACTCCATTATTCTTCCTACCACAAAATGCTTATCTTACCTGTGATTTGTGTTTGAGAATAGGGATAGGCACGGGCTGGCTGCATGGCAAATGGCGATTAAGCTTGGCTATGGAATCCTGGACAGATTAAATGTCATTGTTGTGGTGGTAGTAGTAGTGGTACGCACTGGCAGTAGCAGCATATGAATAAAAAGGAAATGAAATAGTGAGTGGCCTGAGCGGAGCATTAGAACAGTACGATAGATAGTACAGTACACAAGAACAGTGCCATAAATTGTAGCCCAAGCAATGCTAAAGTATTCAAAATATAAGTACTAGTTGCGTGGAGTATGTCTACTACAAGAAATAGTACTGAAGGTGAAGGAAACAGCAACGTAAACATTCGTCACGTGTAGGAGGAGGATGTTGTTGATGATCAATCCACTTGATGGCGCACATGAAAATCTGATTTGATTTGCAAATACTCATGGGTGTGCGTCAAGCAGAATAAGAATTTGAATATATCCTCGGATTCCTTCACCAGCCTTGAAATTCATTTTCTGTTACTTTGACCTTATCCTCCCCAGCAAGTGTGTGGAATTATTGTTGTCATTTAGTCACACCTCAATGAAAACCACACAGCCCAGGGGAAGAGGGTTAGGGTTTTAAAATTGGATGGGAATGGGTGTTTTTGGGAACGTTTTGTGGAGAGAGGAAAAAAAACACAGCATGGATAAACAACAAATGAAGAAAAACAAAGCTTTGGATATGAAGATATCCATAAATCTTTTAAGGGACTTAAAGGAAGTCACTGCATGCAGGAAGTTGTTTGCTAAATGGATAGTTAGGTTACTGAAAAGTAGTACTTACTAAAACTTACTAACTATGAAGAAACAATTTGACAGTACAGGGCTGCAGTAATTACGCAATTTCACTTTCCTCTCTGCCCTCAAAGAGAATAAACACTTATTACTACATTAAATTAGTTTTAAAAATAGCAAAGAAACTTATCAAATAGCTGTAGGGATGAATTGTGGGGCATAGAGCAAACACACAGAGTCGCACTCATAGAAGTTCACAACAGTAACATTATTTAAAAGATAAGGAGTAGTGAAGAGGATACTGTAACTGTATGTTGTAGATGTCCTGTTCAATTTGTGAAGTTCCATGCATCCAGCCATTCCTCTTATTTGTGGTACTCCTCCATTCCATCTGACGCTCCGTCGATCAATCTTGGCGACCAGAGACACTGTCCACTGCCTGCCTGGCGGATGCGGAATTGCAGATTGCTAATGGTAAGCCTGAGTTAATGTTTTTCCCAATGCACATGGTAAAAGCCGGCCTGTAATTGTTGATGGAAAATTAGGAAGGGATATTAAAACACCACGGAGAAAAAATATACGGTACAATGTGTAGTGCAAAAATAACACTTTCACTTTCAGAGGCGACAGTATTACATACAACCATCATTTCTAAAGTGCGTACTCTGAGTCTCCTTTTCAAGGATAGTAATTAGCACACAGAAGGCCAGGACCATGCTGACGGTCAAGGCAGGCACCACTAAGTGAACCAACCTGATATAGCATACCTCTTTGACACAGAGAGACAAAGCATATCTAATTTTATGCAGCAATTTAATTTACATGAACTGCTGTCTGAACTCTGGCATAACAACACTACACTGGCTCGACCACTCCGTACCACGACTAGACAGACATGAAGTTCTGCTGTGGTTGGTGTTGACTTGTTTACCTGTTTACCACTCACCAAATGGCCATAGTTCTTCCGTAAACCGATGATGATGATCCATCCCAGTGAGTGACTGTGAAGAATAAAGATATTATGAAACTTTGATCATCAAGACTCATCATCATCATGATATATTGGCAAATATTGTTCATGTAGTCACAGTCTACACACAGTGAGTCCAAGGACATTTTCCATATTAAAAAATGCAACATAGTGGCCCCTGCAGTAGAAGTACAATTTGATTTAAACAAGGTAAAAACAGAGTAGACTTGATTTACATTTAGTGTGTAAAAGATTAAATAATAACAGAACACATATGATTCATTTCATGCACAAAAAACAATCAACAATTGCTTTCATCAGAGCCAGACAGCCAGTGTTGTCCACTGCATGCCATATCATTATTCATTACCTGTTCCACTTTTTATCCACATCTTCTTGTTCTTAAAGTGAAGGCCCACCGGGCAGCCTCTCATGTCAATTTTAGAAGTAACAGTCAGCAATCAGCATATAGTCAGTAATTCCAGTCCCACTTCTTTTGAGGGGACTCGTCTACGAAGCAACAGTTTCTTGATTCTGCATAATACAGCCATCTGCCTTGAGGGAAATGGATAGGGGGAGTCTGGAGAAGGAGGATAGAGGTGCATGACTGAGTTGTGAACTTGTGAACTTGTAAACTTTAGGAATGCAGACATCGCACCTTCAATAAGGAAATAAGACAAAGACAGTGCTGCTGATGGATTTGTTGTAATTAGAGTTTTGTTGTGGTAAAAGTTGCAAAACAAAGAAAGACACACAGGAATAAAAGTGAATAAGGACGGAAAAAAAGGAAGTCAGTATTTCAGGCCTAGGTGTCAGGGAAGTAGAGCTCATCCTCAAACTCTGTGAATTGAAACGGGAGTAGGTCAGCTAACAGAGAAGAACTTCCGTCACCTAAGTCGGTGTCCTCTTCTTTCTGCGTGGATTCACGTATTTTGTAATCTGATGGTATGAAGTGCTGATTCATCTTGATCATTGTTAACCTCTCCACATTTTTGGGCGAGAGGCGGGTCCTTTTTGAAGTTCCAATGGCACCAGCAGCACTGAAAACACATTCAGAAGACACGCTTGCAAGTGGGCAGGACAAATAATTTAGAGCCAGCTTGGTGATCAGTGGCCATTGACCCCTTTTTCATAACAATACAGCAATGGGTTCTGATCAATGAAGACTTCTGTTGGGTCATCCAGATAGGCCTGCACCATCCACTCAAGGTCATCCGGGGGTGCTCCACTTTGCGTACCATCTGTGGCCTTTGTATCAACACTGGAACGAGCAAACCATTGAGGAGTTATCCAATCCGCTTCCGACAATATTATGGCTGGGCCTGGTGCAGGTGAGGATGATGATGATACGGTTGCTGGTGTCGGTAATGGCTCTGAGGGACAGTGACTGCCGTCGGCCACAGAAGTGGACCTTGACGCCGGATGGCCTGCTGATTCAGTAGTACTTCTGCTGGTTCCTTCAATTTCCTGCCGCTCTTTTTCGAACCGAGTGGCTGACAGAGCTAGCCAATGTTTGTACTTTGAAACATCTGCTTCATTTAAAGGAATGAATGTATTGCTGGCCAGTGCCTTTTTGTACCGTGGGTCCAGAATAGTGGCACAAATGTAATGTTGTTCACAATTTATTCCTTTAAGCCTTGCATTGTCAAGTAGGCGGGTTAATAAGCTCCCAACTGATATGCATCTTGCTTGTCAGTATCATCTTTGAACGTTGAAGACACCGCCTTCAGTTGGTGCTCTTGTATGCGCAACAATGGGATAGCTTTGCCCAAAGTACAGTCCTCCCTGCTGACTTCACGCGT
The DNA here is from genome assembly GCF_964261635.1 of Lissotriton helveticus. Lineage (NCBI taxonomy): Eukaryota > Metazoa > Chordata > Amphibia > Caudata > Salamandridae > Lissotriton > Lissotriton helveticus. Next base: position 1,246,411,438 of record NC_136063.1, on the reverse strand, counting down.
GAAGACCTCAAAAGGACGAAGCATGTCTGCCAGGCTTTCAACTAGGTCCCATTACTCCACCTCTAGCCTCATGTCTTTCATAGAAGAACCCTGTGCATTAAAGACATACTCATTGATTACCAAGCACTGCTCAAACAGATGCTCAAGCATGTAGAAGGTTGAGTTCCAACGTGTTGCCACCTCCTGGATGAGTCATCTGACTGGCACACTACGGACACGTTGAATGATCCTCAGCTGCATCCGGGCCTTAAAAGAATGGCTGAAATGTGTGCAGATTCTTCGGCAGGTAGTCAGTAACTTGCTGACTTTGTTTTCTTTTTTCAACAAATCTTAACCCCTTCGGGGCTGATGATGAGCCCGGCTCGTCATGGTGCACACCGGTCATGTGCTGATGACGAGCCCAGCTCGTCATGAGCCCCACCCTCGGGGGAAGCGCTGGCGCTCTTCCCGAGGGTCTTCGATTTCAGTTTCCAGTTTGGGGATGGCAGCGGAAGAGTTTCCGCTGCCCCCCCCAGCCCCTCCCCATGGGAATCCCTGATGACGTCAGTGCGCACAGCACGCGCTGACATCATCAGGGATTCCCAGGTGCTCGGGAAGCCATTTGCTTCCTGCACGCCAAGGATTCAGGTGGGTTTCTCGTGTCTGGGGGGGTTTGGGGCCACAAAGAGGCATCAGTGGAGAGGAAAGAGATTTTCCTCTCCCCTGATGTCTCTTTGCAGGGCATTTCTGCCTCACCTTTGTGCACAGCGTCGCGATCTTGCAGCGGAAATGCCCACCACTAGCACCAGGGATTTAAATTTAGTTTACAGGAAGCGACCCCTTCGGCAAGGGTCGCTTCCAGGTGGCCTGAAATTATCTCTTCGTTTTTCTGCCCCCCCCCCGGGGACAAATCGGCCTGTTTTTTCGGCCTTTTTGCACCCAGGGGGGGGCAGAAATTCCCCACTAGCACCAAGGTTTTTTTGGGGGGCAATGTTTTTATTTTGGAAGCGACCCCTTGGGTAAGGGTCGCTTCCTGGTGGCCAGAAAATTATGTACATGATTTTCTGTCCCTCCTGGGGGCAAATCGCCCCATTTTTTTGGCCGTTTTGCCCCCAGGGGGGGAGGCAGAAAATCCCCACTAGCACCAGGGAATTGTAAATTTAGTTTTTAGGAAGCGACCCCTTGGGCAAGGGTCACTTCCAGGCGGCCTGTGAATATATTTCCGTTTTTCTGCCCACCCCCGGGGGCAAATCGGCCCATTTTTGGGTCCGTTTTGCCCCGGGGGGGGCAGAAATTCACCACTAGCACCAGGGATTTGTATTTGGGCATTGTTTATGTTTTGGAAGAGACCCCTTGGGCAAGCGTTGCTTCCTTGTGGCAAATATTTATGGTTTCGATTTTCTGCCCCCCCCTTGGGGCAAATCGGCCCGTTTTTTTGGCCGTTTTGCTTCCAGGGGTGGCAGAAAATCGCCACTAGCACCAGGGTTATTTTATTTGCAAGGTTAGTATTGACCCCTTGTGCAATGGTCACTTCCTGGAGGGGGCTTAATTTTTATGTATATTTTGTGCCCCCCCGGGGGCAAATAGGCCAGTTTTTTTGCCCTTTTCTGCCCCCGGGGGGGGGCAGAAAATGCCACTAGGCACCAGGGATTGTTTTTTTTTGTAATGGCGGCTACTTCTTGGGCAAGGTTTGCTTCTTAGAGGGAACTTGTTTTAGGTTTGTTTTTCTGCTTCACCCCCACCCCCCTAGGGGCGAATTGGCCATTTTCTTTTCTGTTTTTTGGCCCACTTGGCCCACTAGGCCCTAGGAATTGAGTTTTGTAGGGTGTGAAAGTGAGCCCTTGGGCAAGGCTTGCTTCCAATGTTGGTTATATTTTTGGTTGTTTTTTACTGGCCGCCTCCCTTGGTGCTAGTTGGTCTTTTTTTGTTCTTACTGCCCCCCTGTGAGGGGGGTACTGTTAGGACCAAAAGACCGACTGACACCAAAGGGGTCAGGCAGTAAAAAACTTTCAAAACATTAACCAGTGTCTTGATGAAAACCCTCACCTAATCCCAAATGGTCTAAGCCCTATTTGATGGCCCATCTGGGCGAATGTTTTTTTGGGGGGCAAATTTGTGTGTTGTTTTTTAAATTGTTATATTGTTTGTGAAATGTGGTAGTAATTTTTTTTTCTTAACTATTTTTGTCTTGTTCCAGACTTTTGCTGTTTGGATTGTTGTAGGTTGCGGTTCTGTTACTGCTGGTTTTGCAGCTTTTGCAGTTGCATGTGCTTGGTAAGTGAATGTATTTTGTTCTTCTTTCCCTAGATGATTGTCTTTTTGAAAAAGGTGTACTTATAGCAGTTTGTGTGGCTCTGTGTTTTTTTTTCTGCATTAGTGCTTGATGTGCACTTTGTTTTCTAATGTGTAATTTTTTTTCTCTTTCTAGTGGGATATCATTTCTTTTTGCTGTTTCTCAGCAGAGTAGGTTCTGGTGAGTGTAGCTACATTTTGTAAGAGTGAAATTGTTTTGGATTGTATAGATCTTTGTGTGAAAGCCTTACCTTGTTTACTTCTTACTTTGCACAGTGAAGGTTGTTGTTCACTTGTGTGTGCAGTCTTCTTGCTTTGTAAGGATAATGGCCAGTCTCGGGATTACTGCTCAGCAGGTTCTTGGTTTGCTTTTTGAGTCTTCCTCTGACCATGGTTCAGAGACTGACTCCGATTCTGACCCAGAGGTAGGAGCAGAAGATTCAGGCAGTGAGTTTTCTCTTTGCATGCAATCATCAGATGATGAATCTTCTTCTAGTGCTGATGAAGTGTCTATGGTAGAGGAGGACATTGATGTGCCGGTAGTGGGCCAAGAGGCATCTGTGCTGCTGCCTAGGGCTGCAAGGTTTCCTTTCTTTTTACGTCGGCAAGAGGCAGGTGGGCTGCAGCCTGCGCCCAAAAGGCTTCACATTGCTGTGGTGCGCAGAGGGATGGCCTCTGGGTTGTCACCATTGTCAAAACCACCAGCTTTTGCAAGAGGGGTTACCTGGGTTTTTGGCCCCGTGATAGACGGCCATCTAGAGAAACCTACCAAACCCACACATTTCTGAAAAGTAGACACCCGGGGGCTTCCAAGGAGGTATGGCTTGCGTGGATCCTCTAACGTTCCTTTACCCAGAATCCCTTGCAAACCTCAATTTTAGCTGAAAAAATCTGATTTTTCACACTTTTTTGTGTGGGAAAGGTGGCATCACTGGGCTCACACAAATTACCTCCCACCCAGCGTTCCCCTAGGTCTCCCGATAAAAATGGTACCTCACTTGCGTGGGTAGGCATAGTGGCTGCAACAGGAAAAGGCCCAATTCGTACGGTGGAGACTTAAAAATTACCTTTAGCAAAACTATCTCATTTTTTGAGGGGGTCACCTGAGCTTTTGGCCCGGGGCTTGACGGGCATCTTTGGAAACTACCAAACCCAAACAGTTCTGAAAACTAGACACGCGGGGGAGTCCAGGGAGGTATGGCATGCGTGGGTCCCCCAATGTTTTCTATAAAGAAACCTTCATGGATTTAGACAAATGACCCCTTTATGAATTCAGAATTTTGTCTACTTTTCGAAAATATACAGCTTTCCAGGATCCATTATTGCTTTCAAACTCATTTCTACCATTAACTGGAAGGAGGTGGAAAGCTCTAAAGATAGCAAAAATAGGCTATGTCCCAGAAAAATGCCAAAACTGTGTGAAAAATGTTGGTTCTCTGACAAAAAACTGTCATTCCCTAAAAGCTGAGAAAATGGAGATTTTAGCCCCACAAACCCTTTTTTGATACCATTTGCAGGGAAAAACCCACAGGCTTTCATTTGCAGCACGTTTTTCCCATTTTTCTGAAAAAAACAAAAAATTCACTATATTTTGGTTAATTTCTGGGACCCCTCCAAGGGAATCCACAAACCCTGGGCACCTTTAGAATCCAATTGATGTTGGAAGAGAAGGATGCAAATTTGGCGTGGATACCTTATGTGGTCAAAAAGTTACAGGGGCCTAAGCGCGCACTACCCCAAATCGCCCAGAAAAGACTTAGCACAGGAGGGGAAAAGGCCTAGCAGCGAAGGGGTTAAACAACAATGGTAATACTGTGCCCCAAAGACGGCACTCTGAAATAGCCACCATCATTAATGGCCCACACTATATTACTGCCATTATCCGTGGAAACATAACCAATCATGCGCTTTCTTGGATGCAGCCATTTAAAGACCTTACTGTTAAACTCCTCCAAAATGTTTACTGCAGTATAAGATTTCTCCATGGCAAACATGGCTACTGTTGCATGTTTCCGACTAGCTTGAAAAATTGTGGCACTGTCAACACCTGCAGATATCTTGTCTCTAACCCCTGGAAAAGAGACCCAGTGTGCAGTGATGCACATGTAATCAACGGCTTGGCAACTGGTCCACATGTCTGTTGTCAGGTGGTTAGTGTGAACAGCACTCTCCTGCAAAGCTGCCCCAATCACCTCCAGCACATCTTCATGTAGTGCTGGAACCGCAACTCTGGCAAAATAGGACCAGTTAGGAACCTTCTATTTAGGGCAGACTGTTGCCACAAATTCTAGAAATCCCACCTCTTCCACGAAAGAAAAAGGGAGAAGGTCCAGCGCTAACATTTTAGCCAGCATTGCATTATAAAGACTTGCCGTTGGGTGGTTGCGTTCAAATGGCGCCTCCGACCAAAACATTTTTTCCGTTTTCATATGTGATTAGGAGGATCCAGAACTTTTCAACCCAGTTAGGCTCATTGATGTACTTTTTCACATTGGTGTCCCTACCAGACTACTGTGCCTCCTTAATGTTGCTGGGGTAGAGGAGGTGTGGGCGCTACCACTGCAGTGCTGCTGCCAGGGGTACTGTGCGTACCAGAAAAAATGTCTCTCGGTTGTTCACCTCCCCCCTGCACGATCAGCTTCTCCTCGTCATCAGATGAAATATCAATATCTACATTTGGATTTGTACTTTTGGCTTTCCGGATGTTACTTAGGTGCGCCTCCCACTGGATAATGTGGTGTTTTTTTAGATGACCTCTCTGGCCTCTGGTACCATAGATGGTACCAAGCTTACCCCGACTAACTACTTGTTTACAAATCGAACAAATGACTAGGTTTTCCGCCTTTTTGCTAATACTAAAGAAGTCCCAGACTGGGGACTGGAGATTTCTGGTGGTGGTGGAGGTGCTACTTACAATTCCAGATGAAGTGGTGGATGGGCGTGGCTGAATTTGACTCTGTTGTGCACATACAGCACCACTACTTGAGGTAATAGAGGTCGAGCTGGATGGAGGTCCCTGCCGGCCCTTCTGACGAGAAAATATGGAAGCTGTAGGTTGTGTTGGTGTAGTAGTTACCTGTGTTAGTGGTGGCTCCAGTGCCACACCGCCCACATCCTGCTCAGCAGCATTTCGGGATAGGGTAAAAATGTCTGTCTGCTGCATGCCCGCTGGGGCTGGAGTGACGACTGTGATGACTGGGTCGTCATCATCTGACTGATCATAAGCAACAGAATACACCACTTCTACTTCTTGTTCGTCGTCTCCCATAAGTGAAAACCTTGCGGAAACCTTCCTTTTAGCTACCTTTGTCGGCTCATGGCGTGCCTCCCTCTCAGACTGCATTGGTGGGTTCCAATCAAGATCTAGATCATCAGAAGGAAGGGGGTTTGAAGAAGAACTTGTACTAGCCCTCCTTGACCTTTTGCTTGCTGAAAAACAATGGATCATTAGGAGGAGTGGCTTGCTCGGATGATACCTCCACTTGAATCTCGATTTCCTGATTTCCTAATGTGCCCCTACTTCTGGAGGAACAAGAATTGTGGGCAGTTGTGCCTCTCCATGTGTCTCTCCATGCTCCTCTACTTGCGCCTCTCCATGCACCTCTACTTGTGCCTCTACTTGCGCCTCTACGTGCGCCACTCCTTGTGCCACTCCTTGTGCCACTCCTTGCGCCACTCCTTGCGCCACTCCTTGTACCTCTCCTTGCGTCTCTCCTTGCGCCTCTCCTTGCACCTCTCCTTGTTGCACCTGTGGTTGTCATTGCGGGTGTGGTTGAACATTCGTCAGATGAGTTACACCCTGCGTTGATTGGATACTACTTTGCGATGAGTCAACGCCAACATCACTGGTCGATGGTTAAAGAGCAATTAAAGAGGCTGCCTCTGTGGCACTCATGGACTTGGGCCTAACTTGGCGTGATGGCACTGAGACCAATGAAACGGAGGTGCTGCTCCCCGCTTGGTCCCCGGCGGACACAGCTGCTTCAGGCGTAGTTTTTTCCCCCCCAAAAAAGTGTCTGTCGGCACACCAGTCTCCTTGGTAAGTGCCACCACTTGCTTCTTCTGCTCCTTCTTACTGGCAGTGGCACTGGCAACTTTCTTGGTAGAGGAGCTATGGCCACCTTTCTTTGGGCCCATCTTCTTCAGATGTCAGAACAGCAGGACGCAGTTGCACGAGTTGCAGAGTTGTCTGTGGCCACCACACATGATGTCACGTGACGTTGTGCACACACTACAGCAGGACTTCTTCCTGCCACTACAAGTGATGATGATGAGGATGATTTTGTCAGTCTTTGTGCACCTAAAGCAATGGAAGCCAGAGGAACATCAGTTAAATAAATGTTTCATATGTCGTGCTTCAATTAATATTTGCAACTAGGCATTTATTATTATTAACACATCACACCCAAAAACGGAAAGACCCAAAATAAAAATTGCAATTCTAATCAAAAATGGATGTTTAAATTAATAGAAGAGAGAGAGACTACACAGAGAGAGTTGTTTCGTGCACCACTGAGTAACCCTGGGCATAATGGATGAAAGCAAGGCAGACTGGGTGCAGACCTATGGCACACAGCATACTGCCTGGCTTCATAATTGCCCCTAGACCCCCACCCACATGGCCAGGCCCTGGACCAGGCCTCAAAAATGGCCCCCACCCACATGGCCAGGCCCTGGACCAGGCCCCCAACAACACCCCAAAAATCGAAATACACACCAAAATCAACCCAATCCAATGGCATCCATGCCCTAAATGATGTTTTAAATCAGGAGAACACACAGAAAGACTTGGCCCATGCACCACTGACTACCCCTGGGCATAATGAATGAAAGCAAGGCAGACTGGTTGCAGGCCTATGGCACAAAGCACACTGCCTGGCTTCAAAATGGCCCCTAGAACCCCACCCACATGGCCACTCCCTGGACCAGGCCTCAAAAATGGCCTCCACCCACATGGCCAGGCCCTGGACCAGGCCCCAACAACACACAAAATAATAAAATACACACAAAATTCACCCCAATCCAATGGCATCCATGCCCTAAATGATGTTTTAAATCAGGAGAACACACAGAAAGACTTGGCCCATGCACCACTGACTACCCCTGGGCATAATGAATGAAAGCAAGGCAGACTGGTTGCAGGCCTATGGCACAAAGCACACTGCCTGGCTTCAAAATGGCCCCTAGACCCCCACCCACATAGCCAGGCCCAGGACCAGGCCTCAAAATGGCCTCCACCCACATGGCTAGGCCCTGGACCAGGCCCCAACAACACCCAAAAAATCAAAATACACACAAAATATCACCTCAATCCAATGGCATCCATGCCCTAAATGATGTTTAAATTCAAGAGACCCCACAGAAAGACATAACCCAGGCACCATTGACTACCCCTGGGCCTACTGGCTAGCGTGGTTTTAACACGCACCCCAAAATTACAAAAAACATCCACATAGATATAATAACAGTGAACTATTCAATTCCATGCCATCCATGCCGTAAATGATATTTAAGTTCAACAAAACTCTCAGAAACAGTTGAATCATGCACCCATGACTAACTCTGGGCCTACTAGATACTGTGGCTACCCACAATATATTTTAATTATTTTTTAAAAAGTTGTGAAAAAGTTTATAAATTGTAGTTGGAGCAACTGCAATGCCCCAAACAAACAACACCAACTTACTTGTAAAATCTCAACTCCAAAAGTGATCCAAACAAAAAGTCCTCAAATACAAATATCCAGCAGCAGCCACAGAGTAATCCTTCCAGCTCCAGATCCAAATGAAAGGTGACCAGGACATGGACAAAGCACTGTGAGGAGCCTGCTGGACAGGAACAGGACGTTGGAGACTCTGGGGCACTTCTTTCCTCCCAAACCCCCAAAAATGCACTCCTTGCACAAAAAAGTACAGCCAAATGTCAATCTGAGGAGTTATTCTGATCCAAATCATCAATTTCAGAAGGTTTATGCTGCCAGCGATAGATTTCTTGTGCAGAATTGCAATTTTTGCTATTTCGATAAAGCGGGAAGTTCAAATCTCCCACCGAAAGTCAGCTGCGCGGCGCAACTACGTGTTCGCAATTGTTTACTCTCGCGATGCATGATCGAGGGCCCTTATCATTCATTCGCGTTCTGAGTGTCTCCCAGTGCAAGATGGCGGGACGCTATGATGTACTCACGGTCGAAAAGTCTCGCGCGATCACGCAGCAAGATCGAAAATGGCGCAGCACACGCAAACCGGGAGGAAAACAACTCGGCGAACTCAGAATCACAGTAAGTCAACGCCGCGCGCGCGAGATTGGATGTTTGAAGCGCGACCAAGCAAAAAAAATCTGACAACTCGCGAATTGTGAATTCTTTGACAATTTCGCGCAATTCGTAGACCGCGAAATTGCCAAAAATCGCAAAATCCGCGAGCGGAACAGATTTTCAGCCCATACTTACTTTGGGGACACTGTGCATTGGACTCGCTAGTCTGTACTGAGAATTATTTTATCACAAACCTCATGGGCCTTCCTAGTAGTACCCCCCTAACATAACTCCACCTGGATCTTGGGGTTAGACCTATGCAGATGAGGTTGCTCTCAGACCGCTTCTCTTTTGGCGCCGTCGTTGGAACACCCCAGAGCTAGCAGCATATAGGGATGAATTGACTGATGTTATGGGCCTGCAAACTTCAGGTCAGATTCCATGGCTGGTTTACATTAAGAGTATTGTGAGGGTTTGGGTAAGGGTAAATTATAGAGAAATGCAGGCGAAACCTCCCAAACAACCTCTAGAAGGACCCTTGTAGAGAGCTATAGAGATTATAGGCTTAGGGATCTCGAAAGGAGTTCCACCTTTGGCCGCCTGACGGCGGAATTCCTGACAGTAAAAAACAGATACAGCCTAGATCTGGTGCTGGACGATATCCAGCCACTCCTCGCCAAAAAACATTATGTACAATTTAGACATGGAGTACTCCCGTTGTGCTCTTTTACTAATAAATGGGAGGGAGCTACTAACGGGGGGTGTCCGGCGTGTAATATCACTGAAGAAACGGAACTCTGCGTGCTATTTTTCTGTAAGGGTTACAGGCGGGCAAGGTCACGCTGGTTACTGCAATTGTGTAGGAACCTGGGTTCTAGACACTGTAACGAAGTATACAGGATACTGAAATCTGACACACAAATGCACATTGTCTTCTCCATTTCACGGTTCCTATTCACCATGTGGTGCACCCGTGGGGCCATCCTAAAAAAGATGGCACATTAGAATGCCACTGTAGAAATTCTCAGATTAATCTCCACAATGTACCTCCCCAGACACAATTTGAGCTAATACGGGAGTGACCACACAATAAATCGAATACTAATTATTTTTATGCCAAATTTTAACTGTGAAAATTTTACGAACGTAATGTGTTATATTGGGTGATTTTAGTGATGCTTTTATGGCCTTGTGTGCCGAAAAAAAGTTTTTATGAAGTGAGTAAATATACTGCGCATCACAAAAGAGACGTTGCACGTTGAGTATGTAAATAAAGTGTGTATTCAATACATATGAATTAACACAACATGATCATCATGTATTTCTTTGCATAAATCACATTTGGAAATATCATTAGCAGAAGAAACCTCAACAATGTTAAAATGAAATAAGTACTATGCATACTTGAGAAAGATCCTACTTTATTCCCAGGACCCTTATGTGGTGCACAACGTTGTCAGAACTAGGCCCACCTTGGCAATTATTATAAATGAATACCATATGGTTATAGGGTGTAGCACAGATCACAACGATATAAAAAATGTGTACACACAGATAATTAAAACACTTTTAAACAGCACTGTGGGTCAAGACTGCATGGGAAAAACAATGTCAAATGTAGTATTCTTTTGGCAAGGATTCAGTGTGTAAAACAACACTGCCGGGAGTGTAGTTAATAACAGGTGGTCCTCATGCAGTGACTCCCACATGCTCACTCAGCACCGATATGCGATGCTATGGATATTAGGCCAGGCTGTGTGGCACACACTCGCGCACTCACAGTTTACAGCACTGTAATGCGGTGCAACTGATTTTCATCAGGTCAGCTGACAATAGACATACAGACACCATGGCCGAAGCCATCTTCCACCTTTCTACTAATCCTGACAACCTAAGTCCATGCATTGGAGATAAGTAACTCTCCCCCTTGATACTAGGCCAATTGCTGCTGGACTACCACTTAGTCAGGGTCCCAGGGAAGAAGATGGGGGTAGGTAGCAGGGCTAATTATGTGGCAGTAGACAAATGGGGGTTTGCCCACCACTCGGGAAGTTCATCCTTGAGATGCAAAGCAAAAGTGGCTGAGGGCGCAGACTATAACCGTCTTGGAGGCAACGCATCACTTCCCCTTTCAGTCTGGATTCAACACATCACTTCTCCTGTACGCAGCAGAACTGTTGCAATGTCTCCCGATGGTCTCGGGAACTGTAGCATCTCTTTGTTTCTCAATGCTTCACCATCTCTGCGGCTGTTTGGGCTTGTGGATTTTGACACATCCACAGGTACTTTGTGAGAAATCGTGCATCCATTGTTTTCCATTGACCCAGTTGCTTGAAACCATTTCAAAGTCATATTCTTATTACATGTATGTTGGGACACCAGCTCTTTTGCATCCACGGAGGCACTTCCCTTCAGGCAGCTTTCTCCATCTTGACTTCGCCCTCACCTCACCGCACCCGCTTCGCGGGTGCCGCATCGCACAGGAGTGCGTGGGGCTCCGTTTCCTTTACTGCAAGGCGGCTTGGGCGTGAGGCTCGGCGGGGCTGCGAGCGTGCGGGGGACTCTATCTACCAGGAGCCCCTGCTAGACCGGGAACCAGCATCCGGTCCGCTCTCCCTGCTGGCCCGCCCCCCGCCCACCTGAGTGCTCTAAAGGCGCCCTGCACCTGATTTCCCTGGGACACCAGTTCTTTTGCATCCACGGAGGCACTTCCCTTCAGGCAGCTTTCTCCATCTTGACTTTGCCCTCACCTCGCCGCACCCGCTTCGCGGGTGCCGCATCGCACAGGAGTGCGTGGGGCTCCGTTTCCTTTACTGCAAGGCGGCTTGGGCGTGAGGCTCGGCGGGGCTGCGAGCGTGCTGGGGACTCTATCTACCAGGAGCCCCTGCTAGACCGGGAACCAGCATCCGGTCCGCTCTCCCTGCTGGCCCGGCCCCCGCCCACCTGAGTGCTCTAAAGGCGCCCTGCACCTGATTTCCCTGGAACACCAGTTCTTTTGCATCCACGGAGGCACTTCCCTTCAGGCAGCTTTCTCCATCTTGACTTCGCCCTCACCTCGCCGCACCCGCTTCGCGGGTGCCGCTTCGCACAGGAGTGCGTGGGGCTCCGTTTCCTTTACTGCAAGGCGGCTTGGGCGTGAGGCTCGGCGGGGCTGCGAGCGTGCGGGGGACTCTATCTACCAGGAGCCCCTGCTAGACCGGGAACCAGCATCCGGTCCGCTCTCCCTGCTGGCCCGCCCCCGCCCACCTGAGTGCTCTAAAGGCGCCCTGCACCTGATTTCCCTGGGACACCAGTTCTTTTGCATCCACGGAGGCACTTCCCTTCAGGCAGCTTTCTCCATCTTGACTTCGCCCTCACCTCGCCGCACCCGCTTCGCGGGTGCCGCATCGCACAGGAGTGCGTGGGGCTCCGTTTCCTTTACTACAAGGCGGCTTGGGCGTGAGGCTCGGCGGGGCTGCGAGCGTGCGGGGGACTCTATCTACCAGGAGCCCCTGCTAGACCGGGAACCAGCATCCGGTCCGCTCTCCCTGCTGGCCCGCCCCCCGCCCACCTGAGTGCTCTAAAGGCGCCCTGCACCTGATTTCCCTGGGACACCAGTTCTTTTGCATCCACGGAGGCACTTCCCTTCAGGCAGCTTTCTCCATCTTGACTTCGCCCTCACCTCGCCGCACCCGCTTCGCGGGTGCCGCATCGCACAGGAGTGCGTGGGGCTCCGTTTCCTTTACTGCAAGGCGGCTTGGGCGTGAGGCTCGGCGGGGCTGCGAGCGTGCGGGGGACTCTATCTACCAGGAGCCCCTGCTAGACCGGGAACCAGCATCCGGTCCGCTCTCCCTGCTGGCCCGCCCCCCCGCCCAACACACCACCCTATATCACACCTCCTAACTCCCGCAGCGCGGGACGCAGCTCGGGGCGAAGACCGGGCTAAGAGCGGGCCGTTTGAGGCCGTTCGAGGTCTAAGAGGTCTGGTCTGGGCCCCTTCTCTTTCGTCAAAACTCTGCTAATATCCAAACCCGTATTGTCCTATCCCATTGTATACGCTGGTTGTCTACATTCTTACATATGTGCACACGAGCTAGCCGCAGCAGGGCTGCCAAGGAGGGGCTGGTTCACAATGGTCCCATGGATGATTTTATCACACGCACAAATATTGCCATAGACCAAGAGATTACTAAACTTCAAACTCGAGTTTCCCTTGACTTGGCGGCTGCTAGGAAATTGACACTAGAGTTTGCTAACTCCAAGAAATCTTCCTTAGGGCACATAGCATCAGCCATTACTCCGAAGCGTCTGAACAATCAACACTGTGCAACAACGCTGGCGGATGTTCATGACACTCCGGCTTTGCCTATCTCTCCACCACCCCTGTGTCCCCCACCTTTGTCCGCAAGCCCGTCCCCACATGTGGTCAGCCCTCATCATCAACTTACCCCCCTTCTTCATTCTCCAGATGTTTCCGATGCGTCCACTTGCTATGGCACATTCGATAGTATTAAGGACAATTTGCACTAAAGGAAGCGTACCCCAAGGTCGGCTTTCACACACAAGAAGGCCAAAATTGTTGGGGCACACCTATTTAATGTTGCTAACATCCCGGTGAATGGCGGTATAGGAGGGCATGTCACCACGTTACAGGCTTCTCAGTGCACTGATAACGATGGCACAGTACCCGTAGCCACTAAAGGTAACACATCCAAAGAGAAAGTAGATCTCTACTTAAAGGACCAGGAGGGGAGGGAAGGGGAATTTATAGGAGTAGTTTGGGAGACCCTAAAAAGACTCCTCTCTCCCCTGGATTTAAGACTCTCTCGAATTGAGAACCATCTATTAGAGATGGATAAAAGTATTATAGCCTTGGCTACTCTTGGCTTACGAGGTCTTGAAAACCAAGGTCTGATAGAGAATAATATAGCTCCACAGATTCTAATCCCTTCCCCTACAGCCCCGCAGAGTTCAACTTCTCACCCCACTGTGCCAAGCCTTATACAGCCTATCCCTAAACCTCGTACCAAGGGAGTCGCTATCAAAAACTCTGCACCCCTGTCTGGGGCTAATATCCCAAAGGCACCCACCTCTCAAACCCACACTCGTACCAATATGGCTGCTCCTAGGAGGCAGAATACTATCAGTTCCTCCCATCGTCCTACTCAGGGCTCACAGAATAATACTTCCTCCCGTCCCACCTTGGGCTCACATAACAAGAGCAATTTTCGAGGGGGGTATATTGATCTCCCTCCTGAAGCCAATGACTACGTGGTGGTATTGACGGGGGTGCCGGAGGTAGTGAATGGCCACTATGAAAATCATTGGTCCTTAAAGAACAAGGCCATGCATTGGCTCAATACGCACAGACCGATTTCTAATGGCAGGACAAGTAGAGTCAAAATGGTGCGTAGAGTTTCCTGGGTGGGCTCCTCACGGAAATCTATACCCGGTGATTGTATAGTCGTGACGTTTGAAGACCCACATACGGCTAATTATTTTTGTTCGTGGGCTATTGAGGATGAGGGTTTATCCATTGCCCCGAGGCCATTGTCTTTCTTCTATCCACCTCGAGATGTATACTCTTATGGGGGGAATTGGTCTATGGTTCACCATCAGCCCAGAAGGGGCTATCATACTAATGAGCACAATCCAACTAGAACCTGGTTCGGGATATCTACCTCGAACAGGTACAACTGTCTCGAGGATGTGGATTGACTGCCCAAGCCCCCTGATCTGGCATTACCTTCTACGACTCCCGCACCCCAGGTGGAAGTGGGCTTTCCTCCCTTGTTGACTACCCTTGTTGGGACTAGCCCTGCCCCCCTTATCCAACTTAGGGCACAGGCCCTGTCAGTACAGGGTGCGCTGCATCCTGTTAATTCCCATAGTGCCAATGCAATTGTGTGCGAGACAGTCGCTGTTCCGACGTTCCATACAATCCCTCTCCAGCTCTCCCTGCCTGTCGGCCCTAACAGTGACCCCCCCTGCCCTTGTCCCTTTGACCTCTCAGAGTCCCATAGATAATTCCCTGTTGAAGATCTTAAGTTGGAATGTGGCAGGGCTCGCACGAAACATCGATAAGCCAGATTGGAACTCCTTTGTCGACCCTTATGGGATCTGTCTCCTTCAAGAAACTTGGTGCTTGGAGCCCTTCCATAGGGTAGGTTTCACGACCTACTCTGTGCCAGCATCCAAACCACAGGGCAGTAAAGGCCGCCCATCGGGTGGCCTTCTTATTTGGGTCAGTATTGCACTGGGATTATCCATAAGGCACATAAACACCCAATCTCCTGACCTCTTGAGACTCGCTATACAGTGTCCCGGGGGTAGGAAGTTAGAAGTGCTTAATCTGTATTTAAGGGGGGCCAGGGGGGGAATTCATTGCTATCCTCAACTGGTGTAGAAGAGGAGCTCAGAGCTTGTAATATCGATTCCCTTGTTGTCCTGGCTGGAGACCTTAACTGTTGTTTTGAACCGTTAGCCAGCGAGGACATCTTGGACACCTGGGAAGATGTTCTGCCTGGTTTCTCAGATTAGATAGGACCAGCTCATCAGAGCATTACTAACTCAGCCAGAACGTTACCCTCTCCCCCTCCCTAGGACCTATTCACAACAGGTAACAACATATATCTACCACCTAAGGACAGGGAATTCCTAAGATGCATACCATGTACCTCCTATAATATCAGCAATCGGCGGCCTCGCGGTCCCATACGAACCCAGACCTCTCTACCCAGACGGCAGTATCAGAATCGGCGGCCTCGCGGTCCCATACGAACCCAGACCTCTCTACCCAGACGGCAGTATCAGAATCAGCGGCCTCGCGGTCCCATACGAACCCAGACCTCTCTACCCAGACGGCAGTATCAGAATCGGCGGCCTCGCGGTCCCATACGAACCCAGACCTCTCTACCCAGACGGCAGTATCAGAATCGGCGGCCTCGCGGTCCCATACGAACCCAGACCTCTCTACCCAGACGGCAGTATCAGAATCGGCGGCCTCGCGGTCCAAGACGAACCCAGACCTCTATACCCAGACGGCAGTATCAGAATCGGCGGCCTCGCGGTCCCATACGAACCCAGACCTCTCTACCCAGTGGCAGTTTATCCTATGATTACCATTACATAAAGGGATCAGTCTCACTATTCATCAGGGGTATAGAACTACAGTATTCCCGATCACACAACGGTTGCCAATTTGGATAATGTACAACTTATTCTCTAATTCAAGGGGCTCCTCTCTCCCTTATTCAGTTACCACTTACCTGATCAGGGTTAGCATCTGTTCACATAGCAGCATCTGACTAGAAGAATAGGTTACCCTCTCATACAAGAACACGCAGCACATGTCGGTTCACTAAGAACTGGGGTACTTTATTTCTCATTACAATAAACAATCATATAACACCACACTACAACACATAACCTGCAAAGAGAAGTGAAAGATTAGGTTGTACACTCTAATAAGAAAGGGTCGACATCACCTTATTAATAAGAAGTCTGCACTCAGCAGTCATCTAGGTTCCCTTCTCGTCTGTGCCTTGGCTCGTCTTGAAGTCACACTTCCGCAATCACGGGTACACGGCTGCACCGTTATGCGCTGTTCCCTTCACCCTTCTCCAAGTCACTGGAACCTTCCTCTCATCGGCTACTCTCTTTTCCCTGGCTGTTCTGCTAAGAGAGTATCTGTTTCTCGATTCTTCTCCGCCTTTGGAATAGCGCCTGTCTTCCCTGGAATAAGTAATAGCTTTGCTGCTAACGGCTAGATGCCGCCTACGGACTAACTCACTCACTGTCTCGGACTTTCACTAATATAGAAGCGTGTCTCCTCATGGAAAATTCCGGCCAGTACCCTGCCGCCCACCAAATTCTTGTACCTCCCCGTACCAAGGACACGTTCCCAGCCGGCCGGCCTGATGGTGTGTCTTCGGTATGAAGAAAAATACAATCCTTCGACAAGGGCCGGCCTGAACCGGTTCTCTCCAAGCGAACAACACCTCATAACTAAAACATTACACTTGACCTAGAAGCATCCCAAGCTGCCAGAGCAGAAAGAAAGATGGAGTCTCTCCCGTTTGCGGCCTACCAGGCCCGAATTCAACATAACTCCATGGAAAGTATAATAATACCCTCACTAAAGGACGGATTATCCCTAATACTAACGAATCTATCCCCTAGCCTATGTGTATGAGCCCTAATCTAAGGAGGAGAATACAGAATTATAGCAAAGTGCCTTGTAAATAGGCTCTATTCACTACTCTAGCCCTTGCACTGGAATGATAAGAGACTGAAGTCACCTTCAATCACCTTTCCTCAAAAGAGGGCCGGGAAAATCGAGCAGAACATTTCACCCTTGACTTCAGTCTATTATACATTCATCAAACAGAACTAACATCTGTGGACGAATAATATGAAACAAAACTAACTGATCTATGTCTAGTACCAGGTTTGCAGTATTGAAGTAGAGAAGGAATACACTGAATAAAGCAACAGATAGCTATCAAAATGCTAATAGTAATCAAAATACCCCCTAATATTTGACGTAACATATGTAAATCAGGTAACCAATTAAAGAGCCAGTCAAACCAGCCCTGGTCAATGTGTTTTCTAACCTCTTCCGTCAAGTCATGAAGTTTGTCAATATGGGCCTGAATGGATTTCGTATGGTCAGACAGGTTAAAACAACAAAGACCCTCAAAGTCAGAACAATCATGTCCATGTTTGAGCAAAAGATAATCAATAGCCGCCCGGTTCTGCAAGATAGCTCTTCGTTCACCCTGGGCGTCTAATAGTATGTCAGACAGGATTGTAGAAGTATGATTAATGGATTTTACCATCCAGCAGGCCATTTTCCCAATAGACTTGGCATTATAGACCGCCAAGGCAGGAACACCAACAATTGAGATAGCTAAACTAAGGTATTCCGATTTGGAATATAAGTGCATAGACGAATCACAGTCCTCCTGTAACATTACAGTATCTCGGATCACACGAGAATTGGCATTAGGATGCGATGAGAACATCAACAAACTCAGTCTGGTAATGGCACAAGGGCCTCCGGAAATGTTCGCGGGAATATATGGCCAGGATGTATTACCACAAGAGAAGAGCCACCCAGATGGTAGCAACATTGTACGATAATGACTGGGGGCAACCACTAAACTCTTACAAGTCATATTATTTTGAACAGAAATACATGATTTCGGTGATCTTCGGAAGCACAAAGTTCTTTCATGAGCTGTGAATGAAGTAGTACCTTTCAATTTTAAACGCACACATTCAGTAATAACATTGGGATCGCAAGTAAGGAAAAAGCATAAATCACCCTGCGTGATATTATAGGTGATTATCTGGGACTGGATCGGGGGTGTCAAATCGGACAACACAGTACATAAAGGGCAGTATTCATGTGTAGCAAAATCTCCCAAAAGGACATTAGGACGGGTATTCGATATATTAAAAATATGGGCCAAAGTCTCTAATGAAGCAGGGACAGCAACTAAACAAGTCGCTAGAATGTCAGTCACCGAACGCATCGGTGTTAAACAAAAATGAGGGGCATTAGTCACTCGCTTGGCTAAAGTAGTCCAAAAGTTCGATGACGAATCCCACGCAGCAAAGGAACGCGGTACTCGGGTTCTCAGATCAGCCCGGGTCGATGGGTTCCCTCCTCTCTCGTCGTAGCAATCCAAAAGGAGTCCAACGCCGACACATCCTGCAGCAACAGTCCAGAGAATGATCTGAAAGAAAATCAAATACAGGCATTATTCATTCTCGTAGGTAACATTTGTCAGCCGGGACAGCTTCCCAGCTATCTTTCCCTGGTCTCATGACTAGAACAGTATTATCATGACCGGTTGCAATAATCTCAGCTTGTTCAGGGGGATTCTTAGGCGATTGCACCCAAACTCTAGCTCCAGGATTATCCGTGGAACCAAATCCTTTTTGTCCTCGTACAGTTAGCAACGTTGGGGCAGTGCCTTTTGTGATCTGACCACTGAAAACAGGCATTATCAACAATTGAGCAATTCGGTCAGTTTTATGTATCGGTAAATCAACCTCACTGCTATTCAGCAGGAGCACCTTAATCTCTCCCTGATAGTCACTGTCAATGACTCCTCCGAGTACTTGAACACCTTTCACAGCCAGCCCCGATCTAGGGGCGATTATTCCAAAACTTCCAGTGGGTATACAGACACCAACACCGGTTTCAATGATGACTCGATCTTTACTTTTTATAATAGTATCATTCATGGCATGCAGGTCCAGACCTGCCGACCCCGGGGTTGCTCTGCATGGAGCCAGTGCTCCGGGGGTAATTTCCCAGTACATCACAGTGTCACTAATAGAATTGGGTTTTGCATCAACATTCGGAGGAAACAAACGCATCAATGGAGATTCAGCATTTAGAAAGGGGCGATTATTCAAAATTAACAATGCCTGGAACAAATAATCCCTCCAATTTTTATACTTGTCATCAGTCAATTTTCGCAATTGATTTTTCAGCAAACCGTTCAATCTTTCAATCAGGCCCGAGGCCTGCGGATAATATGGTATATGAAACACCCATTCAATATTATTTTCCACACAAAATTCCTGTACCAATCTTCCGCGAAAATGGGATGCATTATCAGATTGAATTTGGAATGGGACACCATAATAAAGCATAATCAATTCCAATGTTTTAATGGTATTTACTTGGGTGGCTTGTTTACAGGGGAAGGCCACTAACAGGCCACTGTATGTATCAACAATGGTGCAAATGTATTGACAATTTTTACTCATAGGAAGTGGACCAATATAATCAATGTGCCAAATTTGAGCGGGCAATTTTCCGCGATGTAAATGACCTTTAACAATTTGAGGCACTTTCCGCTGTCTAGCATGCTGACAAATGGGACAATGCAAAATAATGTCTTTGATTAAATCTAAAGGAATATAAATTCCTCGATCAGCGGCCCACCTGCTAGCGGCTTTCTCTCCATAATGTCCTGCTTTCTGGTGGGCCCATTTCGCCAATCCTTCCATATCAGAATCCTGCATGTCCACCAGTGCCTCAGCAATTTTAGATTTTTCATCTGCAATATTATGAAAGAATTTGTCAAGGGAGTCTATTGGGGTATGAGCATCCACTTGAAAGATTGTAACAGTACTTTGCGGGAGCATTTCCCAAATCTCTTGCCATAATTCTTTTCCCCACAGTTCTTTTGAATGCAATTCCCAATTATGGGAATGCCAAGTTGGTAACCAAACTGCCAATCCATTGGCAGTAGACCAGGAATCAGTAAAAATATGACATGTGCCAGGTAACTCTTGTTTCAGAACTTGATAGACAGCATAAAGCTCAGCGAATTGGCTGCTCTTTCCCTCACCAGTTGTACTCAGCAATTTTTGTGTGATCGGATTATAGGACACTGCCTTCCAATGTCGTTTTGTACCTATGAACCTTGCCGAACCATCCGTAAACCAAACATGGTTTCTGTCCTCTGCGGACAGATCATCAAATGGTTTACCCCACTTAACAGGGGATTCCTGTACTAAAGGTACGGAACATTCACTCTCCGTCTCAACCGATGGCGCCCGCGCCACCTGCTCATGCAAGGATGCAGCTCCTTTTGGTCCCACACGTGCCCTGTCTTGTATGTACCATTTCCACTTAATCACACTCGCCTCCTGAGCGTGTCCAATTCGGTGAGTTTTCGGCGAACTCAAAACCCACTGCATGATAGGAATTTCAGGTCGCAGGACCACATCATGTCCCAAAGTTAATTGCTCGGTATCCACCAGAGCCCAGTAACATGCAAGCAACTGTTTCTCAAAAGGTGTATAACGCTCACCAGCATCAGGTAACTTTTTGGTCCAAAAACCTAACGGTACTTTACTTTTTCCTTGTTTCTGCCACAAACTCAAATTTGCATAAAGGCCTTGTACAGACACATTCAAATCCACATCACCATCGCACACAGGCCATAAATCCAAGGCATACTGAATCGCTTCTTTTGCCAAACTAAACGCATC
Source organism: Lissotriton helveticus (assembly GCF_964261635.1). Taxonomy (NCBI): domain Eukaryota; kingdom Metazoa; phylum Chordata; class Amphibia; order Caudata; family Salamandridae; genus Lissotriton; species Lissotriton helveticus. The sequence goes on along the minus strand of NC_136063.1, from coordinate 1,246,390,914 downwards.
TTGCTGTGGTTTACCCCATTCAAACGCATTCTTTTTTACGAGTGACACGATACAAAGGGGCCAATATTTGACTCAAATGTGGAATATGCTGGCACCAAAAACCAAACAAGCCGATGAAGCTTTGGGCTTCTTTCCTACTCCTCGGAACTGCAAACTCAAGAATCTTCTGTTTTACCTGTGGGATCACTTCTCGGTGACCTTCATGCCAATTAATGGCCAAAAATTTTACAGTCTGGGATGGACCTTGTAACTTATCCGAGTTGATTTCCCAACCTTTCTCCCGCAGACACTCAAGGATTTTATCTAATTGGGTCTGAACTTCATCTTGTGTTTCACCTTGAATCAGAACATCATCAATATAATGACATATCTGAATTCTCGAATGTACAGGTACCTCAGCCAAATGCTCTGCCACCAGCCGGTGACATATCGTAGGACTATGCACATAGCCCTGGGGAAGACTTCTAAACGTCATTTGACGTCCGTTCCATGTAAAACTGAATTGTTCCTGGCATTCAGGGGCAATCGGGATTGAAAAGAAAGCATTAGCAATATCAATGGACGCATACCATGTACCTGGATGCTTTTGGATTCTTTCAATTAAAGTAATGATATCCGGTACTGCAACAGTCAAAGGGGGTGTATACCTATTCAGTTCTCGATAATCAACAGTCATGCGCCAAGAATTATCACTCTTACGCACGGGCCAAACGGGATTATTCCAAGCAGAAGTAACCGGAGTTATAACTCCTGCATCCACCAAATCCTGAATAGTGGTACTAATTTCTTCATGACCACCTGGGATACGATACTGCTTCTGACAAACCACTTTTGTCGCCTGGGGAATCTTTAGGGGGGCCATTCTTAAACGACCAACCCGTACAGGTCTGGATGATATATAATGTTTAGTTCCAAATTGATAACATCCATCGTCCAAATGCAAAGTCATTCCTTTCAAAATGTCAATTCCAATTATGTACTCTAAGAGTGGCACGACTAATACAGAATATTCTTTTCTAGGAATTCTGCCTATTCTCATTTCAAGTGTAGTTTGTACTGCGGGAGTTTCCTTTCCACCTAAACCAGTAATTGTAAAAAATTGGCCTTTAAATTTCTTTGATTTTCCATGAATAAGAGTGGCCTCCGCTCCTGTATCTACCAATGCTCGGGCCCTTTGGATATTACGATGTCTCCAAAAAATTTCAATATCTACATAGGGTCTATTATCTCGGTGAGCCCATCTGTGTACGGGAGCTTGACCTACTTCCTAGTCATTTTTACTGCGTTCTGTCAGCCAGGACAAATCAGGATAAATGTTCTCACGTTTCTCAGGTATCAATATATCATGTTCATATCCATCTCCATTACGAAATGGATTCCTGTCCTCTGTATTGTACTGCGAATTTCGATCGGAAAATCTGTGTCGATCCTCCCTCCTCCTCAACTCAGGGGACTGATCCCTTTCATCTCTACGTCTGCTGTTAACATAATCATCTCTCCCCCTTTCTCTTTCCCCCTCTCGCTCTCTCTCTCTTCCACGTCGAGGGGACGCATCAGGTACATATCGTCGATCATCACGACGATCAGAACGCACACGACGGTTGTCATCACCGCTGTCATCAGAATAATCACGATCGCACTCATTCGTCCGCACACGCCGGGCACCCTCCTTTCGGTCTAAACCGCGTTTGCGAAACAAGTCCCACAAACGAGTAGTAGTTTCACCATCAATATCCTCCTTCCTCACACCATCAGCCAAAAGTGCAAGAAACATGTCACGTCTAGTATGTTATTGTCTCCAGGAGTACGAGTGTCAGACCGGGACTGTCGTTCAGGTTTAAACCAATCACCCAACTCACCGAGCTGGCGTACAGATTCCAGTACCATAGACAACGCGTTACCAGTCTGATTGATCAATAAAGTCATCATGACTTGCTTATAAGCAACCGGGGAAGAACGAATAATACGATTCCGCACAGAAGACGTCAACAAACCATCAAGCAATCTGTCAGCAGTACTCAGAAAAATCGCAGTTTTCATCACCTCCTCTTTGAGACGTTGTGCAGCATCGCGCAATGTATACCACGGCTTGTCATTCACAGGCCAGTCAGATTCAGTAGGGTACTTTTGATTACAACCCTCAGTCGCCAACTGAAGCAAACTGATTTGACCAGCACCATTATAATTACGAAAATGATCTTGAACAGTAGAATCTGAACTCAAGGAACAAAATTTCAAAGAATCGCCAGCATCCAACATAATGCCAGCAGCGCCCAGTTCATAAAGGCGCACCATCCACGTAAGCAAGGTCTCACCTGCTCGCTGTCGAAATCGCTGTAAAATATCACTAATTTCCTGTTGAGTAAAATCCTCCAAAGAGTCCAAAGGAATACCGTTCGGATTACCGGGAGCCTGCTGCAACTTCCTACGAAAAACAGGATGTACAGAGACCGCAGGAAGAGCATCACAAGGAGCCCGATCAGTAAACTTAGGGGAACAATCTGTATGAGAAGTATCAACACAATGCAAAGAGCGATCGTAGTCGCGGGACTCAACATCTGTAGCACAAGAAGCAGATTTAAAAGCCTGTCCGGAGCGAGAAGACTCGCGATTGTTAGACTCCTCATCCGAGGAACGAGAATCACTCGAATTCCAGATATTACCATCCCATTCATCAGGATTCCAATCCAGTCCGGCTTTCGCCACGACCAGTCGCACTTTCCGTTTAGAAACGCGACCACGACGATTCTTGTATTTATATCGTGCAATCCGAACAGCCGCCCTTTCAGCGATAGTCTGATACGTTTCAAGTTTGTTGGCAAGCAATTTATTTTGACACCGCAACAAAGTATGAGCATTTTGAATTTCAACAAACTTCCGTTCCATATCCACATGATCCTTCTGCAATTTCGACAACCTCTCATGTACAAGCCTGTACGCAGACAAAACAATTCAACCTCTGCGCCCTAAAATAGGAAGCTCCTCACCCTTCGCTACTGGCGCCTTCTGCAAACAGGAAATCACATCAGCCGGCTCCGCCAGCTCCAGACAAGAATTCCAATTTTCACTCAAACCAGTAGAATCAGCCCACTCGCGGGCCAAGGCCTCATAAGGCGCGGAATCCCAGCCGGGAATATCAACAGGCAACTTAAAAACAGATTTCGACTTTCTCAAAAACATCCTGACAAAACAAAAACTATACACACAATTATATACAAATAATATACAAAGGAAACCACGTACGCGCCGAGTACAAACTCAAAAACAACCACAACGCACACAGGTTTCGTAAACGGTTCGTGACGCCAAATGTTCTGCCTGGTTTCTCAGATTAGATAGGACCAGCTCATCAGAGCATTACTAACTCAGCCAGAACGTTACCCTCTCCCCCTCCCTAGGACCTATTCACAACAGGTAACAACATATATCTACCACCTAAGGACAGGGAATTCCTAAGATGCATACCATGTACCTCCTATAATATCAGCAATCGGCGGCCTCGCGGTCCCATACGAACCCAGACCTCTCTACCCAGACGGCAGTATCAGAATCGGCGGCCTCGCGGTCCCATACGAACCCAGACCTCTCTACCCAGACGGCAGTATCAGAATCGGCGGCCTCGCGGTCCCATACGAACCCAGACCTCTCTACCCAGACGGCAGTATCAGAATCGGCGGCCTCGCGGTCCCATACGAACCCAGACCTCTCTACCCAGACGGCAGTATCAGAATCGGCGGCCTTGCGGTCCCATACGAACCCAGACCTCTCTACCCAGACGGCAGTATCAGAATCGGCGGCCTCGCGGTTCCATACGAACCCAGACCTCTCTACCCAGACGGCAGTATCAGAATCGGCGGCCTCGCGGTCCCATACGAACCCAGACTGCTCTACCCAGACGGCAATATCAGAATCGGCGGCCTCGCGGTCCCATACGAACCCAGACCTCTCTACCCAGACGGCAGTATCAGAATCGGCGGCCTCGCGGTCCCATACGAACCCAGACCTCTCTACCCAGACGGCAGTATCAGAATCGGCGGCCTCGCGGTCCCATACGAACCCAGACCTCTCTACCCAGACGGCAGTATCAGAATCGGCGGCCTCGCGGTCCCATACGAACCCAGACCTCTCTACCCAGACGGCAGTATCAGAATCGGCGGCCTCGCGGTCCCATACGAACCCAGACCTCTCTACCCAGACGGCAGTATCAGAATTGGCGGCCTTGCGGTCCCATACGAACCCAGACCTCTCTACCCAGTGGCAGTTTATCCTATGATTACCATTACATAAAGGGATCAGTCTCACTATTCATCAGGGGTATAGAACTACAGTATTCCCGATCACACAACGGTTGCCAATTTGGATAATGTACAACTTATTCTCTAATTCAAGGGGCTCCTCTCTCCCTTATTCAGTTACCACTTATCTGATCAGGGTTAGCATCTGTTCACATAGCAGCATCTGACTAGAAGAATAGGTTACCCTCTCATACAAGAACACGCAGCACATGTCGGTTCACTAAGAACTGGGGTACTTTATTTCTCATTACAATAAACAATCATATAACACCACACTACAACACATAACCTGCAAAGAGAAGTGAAAGATTAGGTTGTACACTCTAATAAGAAAGGGTCGACATCACCTTATTAATATGAAGTCTGCACTCAGCAGTCATCTAGGTTCCCTTCTCGTCTGTGCCTTGGCTCGTCTTGAAGTCACACTTCCGCAATCACGGGTACACGGCTGCACCGTTATGCGCTGCTCCCTTCACCCTTCTCCAAGTCACTGGAACCTTCCTCTCATCGGCTACTCTCTTTTCCCTGGCTGTTCTTCTAAGAGAGTATCTGTTTCTCGATTCTTCTCTGCCTTTGGAATGGCGCCTGTCTTCCCTGGAATAAGTAATAGCTTTGCTGCTAACGGCTAGATGCCGCCTACGGACTAACTCACTCACTGTCTCGGACTTTCACTAATATAGAAGCGTGTCTCCTCATGGAAAATTCCGGCCAGTACCCTGCCGCCCACCAAATTCTTGTACCTCCCCGTACCAAGGACACGTTCCCAGCCGGCCGGCCTGATGTTGTGTCTTCGGTATGAAGAAAAATACAATCCTTCGACAAGGGCCGGCCTGAACCGGTTCTCTCCAAGCGAACAACACCTCATAACTAAAACATTACACTTGACCTAGAAGCATCCCAAGCTGCCAGAGCAGAAAGAAAGATGGAGTCTCTCCCGTTTGCGGCCTACCAGGCCCGAATTCAACATAACTCCATGGAAAGTATAATAATACCCTCACTAAAGGACGGATTATCCCTAATACTAACGAATCTATCCCCTAGCCTATGTGTATGAGCCCTAATCTAAGGAGGAGAATACAGAATTATAGCAAAGTGCCTTGTAAATAGGCTCTATTCACTACTCTAGCCCTTGCACTGGAATGATAAGAGACTGAAGTCACCTTCAATCACCTTTCCTCAAAAGAGGGCCGGGAAAATCGAGCAGAACAGAAGATGACACTAAGAGAGGTATTCCTTTGCTCGCCCTGTATCCGATTAAAAAATGGACCCAGAATGTCATTGATCTCAACTCACTTTGTCTAGAATACGATCTTAGAGCCACCAATGGTCGATCGAAATCAGATTCTAGGGGTGCGCACACCTATACCAGGGTGGGTCACACCTCTAGAATTGATTATATATTGTTAAATCATAATCTTTGGCAGCACTTCCACGATATGGAAGTCCTACAAACATTCGATAGCGACCATAATCCCTTAGCCCTGACCCTCACCCTCCCGTGGGAAGATGGGAATCCAACTTCGTCTCGATCCATCTGGAAATCTTCCCATGAAGTTGTCCCATCTAATTGCGGTAGGCGATTAAAATGGGCTAAAGTTGTTGCGGACGAGGGGAGAATGGCTCAAGCCGAGACCATAATGACAAACGTAAAGCACCACTTAGGTGCATCGGATTTCACTAACGATGTCCTTACGGCCTTCACAGAGACTGTTTCAGCCCTGAGTAATTTGTTTATAGTCCCACAGGGTAGGGTTAAGGCTTTTGGGAGTACGTCAACTAAAGGTAGAGACAAATGGTACTCCTCTGCTTGCCGTGCTGCTAAAAGTGAACTTATCCGGGCGGTTGATATTAAAGACCCAGATCAAATCAGACTTGCTAGGAAAAGTTACAAAAAAATTCAAGCTGTGGCAAGGGAAGCACATGAAACCAATTTTTGGAGAGACTTAATGGACGCTAGTTCCAAAAAGGATACGAAGGGTTTTTGGGATTTGCTCAGAGGTAGGGATAGGCCTGTCGAATCACAACTGACTTGTAACATCACAGGGGAGGCCTGGTTTGCACATTTTTCCAAGCTTTACTCCATTCCATCTGGGGTACCAGGACAGAACAGGGGTCCCAGGCATAGAGTGTCGGCCGGTAACACAGACAATGACCACACCTTTGTAGCCAAGGAAGTTGAAGGAGCAATTAGGTGCCTTGTTGCCAACAAGGCCGCAGGTCCAGATGGCGTCCCGGGTGATTTGCTACGGGTCAACACAGAGGTGTGGAGCACACTCATTGCCCTACTTCTGAATGAGGCCATGTCTGGTGGATGCCTCCCGGACTCCTGGATGGGTGCGGAAGTCGTCCCGATTTTTAAGAAGGGCTATAGGGACGACCCTGCTAACTATCGACCTATTAGCCTGCTCGATTCCACCCAGAAGGTAGCAGGCAAAGTAGTCTTAGGAAGGATTTTGCAGTGGGCCGAAGAAAATCAGGTTCTGTCCGACTTCCAGGCCGGTTTTAGATCAGGAACTGGCACTATTGAACAGACATTCCGATTTTTAATGCTCTATTGGAAAGTGGTCGTACTGGGCAAAGGCAGTCTGTATCTCGCATTCATAGACCTGCGGACTGCCTTTGACCTAGTCCCACGTGACCAATTGTGGGATGTCTTAGAGGGTTTGGGTATCCCCCCGTATTTGCTGGCTTTGCTTATTAAGTTCCATGAAAGCAACTTTGCACAAATCAGATGGGGCGAACAGGGCCAAAAAACATCTCGTATCTCTGTAGATAGGGGTGTCCGCCAGGGGTGGGTGCTAGCCCCCACTCTGTTTTCACTCTACCTAAACGGAGTGGTGGAGCATCTTCTTGAACAACCATCAGACGCACCCTCCCTGGTGGGCAGGAAGATACCAACTCTCCTATTTGCAGATGATACCCTGCTGATTTCGAAAACTCCGGTAGGCCTCCAAACGTTGCTTACTAGGTTCCAGGACTTTTGTGACTCCAGGGGTTTAGTCATCAACATAAGCAATACCAAATTCCTGGTCTTGAATCCCCCTAGGAAGTCAGTCCATCCTCCATCCTTAGACTCAGTCCCACTTGAAAGGGTAAGGGAATTCGACTATCTAGGCATCCGACTCTGCGACTCTATGAGTTGGAAGGCTCACCATCAAAAGATCATTCTGACTCATAGGAGGGTTACAGGGGCATTGCTAAAAGAACATCGCGCCTCACCCCTTAAACCCATCGGGGTGATACTAGATATCTATAGGGCTAAGGTGGTGAGCGCGGCGCTCTATGCTGCAGAACTGTGGGGTACGCAGAAAATTGATAACTTGACCCACCTTGAGAATAAATTTCATAAAGAGCTAATGAGGCTACCCCACAGCACTCCCACTCTCCCTCTTTTATTCGACGCAGGTACACGCCCCATATCCGAGCAAGCAAAGCTACGCCCTCTCTTATTGTGGGCTCGAATATGGAATGTACCAGAACTCTCAAGTTATGCAGAAGCCCTGCGTGAACTCCTCTCAACCCCGGGCTGGCACAAAGTTGGTTGGCTCATGGAAGTAAAGCGGCTCCTTTGTGAACTGGGCCTGGGAGACGCTTGGGCCAAGAGAACATCCCAACCTAAACAGTTGTTAAAGAAAATATTCTGGGCTTGGGTGGCAAATGAGAGACTGAGTAATTTCAAACTATGCAGATCTGCCGTTGAGTTTTTGCTAATTAAAGATCTCCCCTCTAGAGAACCTTACCTGGACTTGATCTCCAACCCGATGGATAGGTCATTGTATTTTAAATTTAGGGTGGGAGTTCTGCCTTTAGGACAGTGGACAGGAAGCTGGAAACCACCTTGGCAAACCATACCGTTCTGTCCTTTTTGTGCTGACAGGGTCGAGTCTATTGCCCATCTTATGTTTGAGTGCCCAGCGTATGTAGCACCTCGCCGGAGATGGCTGAAACCCCTTTGCATGAGTCTGGGCACTCGGTCACATTTGGAGGCCCTACAGATCCTAAGATCGGACGCCCGTCCTTTGTTTGCTTGTTGCCTGGCAACATTTTTGGGCTGGGTATGGAGGATAAGATCTGTGAGGAAATTGCCCCTCCAGTAAAGCTTTCCCCGCAGACTCAACTTGTTTTAAAACCACCTGATGCTTTGTTCCCCCTTCCTTATCATTTTACCAACGACTGTATATTATTGTGTTTTGTACAAAGTGTTAGGGGGTCGAATTGCTAAACTGTTTTATATTTTTATCTGCTTTTCTACTGTAATGCTTTTATGAAATGACAAATATTTCGAAATAAAGCTATTCAACAACAACAACATGTATGTTGGAGTTTTGTTGTTTTGTTCTTGTTGAGCTTAGATAAAGATACTTTCTTTTTCTAAACTGGTGTGGTGTCCATTTTTGGTGTTATCACTGTATTACTGTGCGTTTTGAGTACAAATACTTTACGCATTGCCTTTGGGATAAGTCTGCATGCTGCTCATGCGAAGCTCCCCAGGGGGTGAGCAGGGGTTATCTAAAGTGTGTTTCCCCTTTACCCTGACTAGAAGCAAGGGTCCCCGTTTGGACAAGTGTACCTACCTCTGACAACTAGAGACCCTCATTTCTAACACTGGTGGTCAGCGGTGAGGATTTGAACTTGTATTTGTAGTTGACCCACAGTGATTGGTATACATCACAGGACTAGTGAAGACCACTATGCAACCACATACTATGTTTTGGTTTATTTTTTATGTGACCCTTAAGATATCCACGCACTATGTCTCTAAAGGGTAAACAAGCAAGTGAGGCTGCAGAATTGGAGTTTTACATTGAAATGTTAAGTAGTTGTAAAGTAGAGCAACTCAAGCCGTTCTGCAAGAGCTTTGGATATCCCAAGAGGAGCAACTCTAGGGGAAGAGGAGCTACAGAAGGCCTTTTGGGCCTGGTGAGAGGCCAGAGAAGCTAATGAGATAGATGATGCATATGTGGATGGGGTGTGTCAGAAGGGCATTACAAATCCCAGGATTTGCCTGTTGGGAGAGCAGCCTCTATGCTGGCAGCAATCATTCATCCAAGAATTTTGTTCGAGAGGATTTGAAGGAAAGGCAAAGGGCCAGCGATCATGAGTTGGAGGTCATGAGGCTCTGGGCAAAGGCAGAGGAGAGCAAGAACGCATATGCCTTCGAAGAGAAGAAATTGATCTTGGCACATGAGCTGAAAATGAGAGAGCCTGACGAGGAGTTCAAAAGGGTTGAGGCCATTAGTGCCTCAGCCAAAAAGAGAATGAGTGCAACTGATAAGGTAAGCTTGGCTGGGTTGGAGGTGTAGACCAGCTCAGATGGTGGCAGCAAAAATGTAGTGTCTAGCGCTGAGGGAGAAGTACATACACCCAGAGATGTGGTGCCTGACTTGAAGGAGGGAGTTAACATACAACAGGGAGTTCAGCTTTATGAGGTAGCTCCAGTGGTGCACAGTGTCCCTGAAGTGAATTGGGGAACTGGCACAGGGGTCCATATTCCCAGTGGTGGGAGGGACATTTTACTGACTCTAGATGAGAGTGCAGTAGAGGGGTGCCCCATGGTAGAAGCCTTAGTATGTGAATATGGAGACTGCCCAGAAATAACTCTCTTGCCAGTCTCAGGAGGGTGATATGAAGTACTTGTAAGAGGCACTAGATGAGCAGGCAAAGAGTAGCTTGGTCAACGCTTGTGTGGAGCTGTGTGATTCAATTGTTGGAGAGCATATTTTAACTCCCTATTTTCCAGAGCTATGCCAATAGCTGTTGGATTGTGAGTTCTCTGTCCCAAAGGAGCTTGCACCGGAAGCAGACCTTTTGGTGGATTCCAGAGGGGCCGAAGAAGCTTTTGAGAGAGATCCTGAAGGGGGTGGCTCAGGTTTTCCCCAACCTTGTGAGGTTGGGGAGGTTTGTGATCGCCCAGATAGGTCCCAGTGTAATGGAAGGGGTGGAGTGTTCGATGTCCTGTCTCAGAGAAGGAGTGGGACTGGGCTGTGTCCCAAGGAATATGCGATGTTACAACACGATCAAAATGATCGCAGTATGTAACATTGCAGTTTATACATCACAACTTGCGCTTGAGGGCGCTGGACTTAGAAGTAGTAATATTTACTATTCCAACACCAATCTATGTACAGTAGGGATGGTGTTAGAATAGTAAATCTTACTATTCCTTAGGTTATAGCGCCATCCAGCGCAAGTCGATATAACGCTTGCATTGTAATGGCGGCATTCTAAATGCATCGCCATGTAATCACTGTGATGTAAAGGATGTTTACCGTCCCAAGACACCCGAGACTCAGTCCCAGGGCCTGGTTGGGTCCATGAGTGAACACCAGGAGGGGGGCCTAGTCTGTTCTGGAAGGCCATCCCCTGAGAGGGACCCTAAAGTATCAGGTGAACTGGGGGGCCTTGGTAACAAGCATTCCACCACTTCTGGTATCTAGCAGCACCGCTCCAGTTGGCAGGGTGCATGAGTCCAGAGAAAAGGGTGAGGGGGGGAAGCAGTCCCCAGTCGAAGGACCAGTGGGTCAGGGGTTGCCAGCCCTAGGTCAGAGCACCCCAGGACTGAACTTGGTGAGGCCACTTCTGGCATGGGGGGTCTTATTGCTCTGCCAGATGAACAGGAGACTGGAGTCCTGCCCAAAACAGACTCTCGCATAACTCATGAGGAGTGTGTTTCCCTTGGGGGGTATCGGTGTAATCCCACAGAGGTCCTCGGTTGCTGGGCACTGGTCCATCCTAAGGATACGGACCCTGTGTTGGAGGGCCAGTTTCAGGGTGTCCCCTCGACCTTGAGAAAGGGATGACTGCTAGCAGTGCCCATACCGGTTTAAGTTTGGGGTACCACTCCAGGTAGGAGGGTGCAGAGTCCCAGGCAGAAGGTAGGGAGAAGGTAGCCTCACCCCTGACCCCTGTTCAGTCTAAGGGTACATACCCTAAGCTGGTGTACCATTTGCAGGATAACAGCCCTGAACTGATGGGAGAAATGTGTGGAACACCTGCCACAGGTGCCCCAACAATTCTTGTATACGGGAGTACCGTTCCCAGTTGGAAGGTACAGAACCCCAGGGGGGACGACCGGGTGTGGGAGAGCCCATTCCAGTCCTGTGTCCAGCCTCAGGGTACAGACCTGTGCTGGTGTACCAGTTGCAGGATAGCACCCCGGAACTGGTGGGAGAATTGTGCAGATTACCTACTGCAGGTGTCCTGACAATTCTTAAATCTAGGCTGACTGCTCCCGGTGGGGGGGGGGGGGGTGAAGAGCCCCAGGGAGGAGCACAGGGCATGGGAGAGCCCACCTCAGTCTCTTGTCCAACCACAGGGTAAAGACACTGGGCTGGTGGACCAGTGTCGGGATGCCATATCTGACTTGGCAGTGGACCAAGGGTGCCAGGCACTTGGGGCTAAACCCCCCCACTCTCTGACACCACAGAGGTTAGAGAGGCCTGAAAGGCATGGGGCCTGGCTCTCGTCACTGACAGATGTCCGTGGCCACTGTGGCTGGCCAGAGTTGCCCCTGGGGTGGGGACAAGAGTCAAAACCCCAGGGGTGGACTGGGCCACACCACTGTGTTGGCCATGTAAGTACTGTCTCCCTGGTGGGACACATCTGTGAGTAAAGTAAGTTTAGGTGCAGCACAGATGTGGTACACTGGTGAGGAGAAGGGTTCCCCATGGGTCAGCTAGTGGGCCCTGAGAATATGGCTTGAGGGATTCAACTGGGTTCAGAGAGGGTAGAATGGGAATAGACCCCTTCCATGGGCCAATAGACCAGGTTCCATGTTCTATTGCCCCAAGCAGGGAAGCCCATTGACGTATGGATTGGTCTACCCTGGCTTTAGGCTGGAAGAGGGTTGTGTTAGGCTTGGCCCTTTTTGCAGACTTATCCCCAAACTTTTTTGCATCTTCCTCCTTTGCTTTCCTGACCTGCTGTTGTTGTTGGTTTTACCACTGCTGATCAGTGATAAAGTGCATCTCTGTATAAATTGTTATATTGATTGGTTCTCACTGATGCCGACTGCACCCATTTGCCAGGCCCTAACCTTCCCTTTTGTTACATGTATGGTAGGCCCAAGGTACCCCCTGGGCAGGGCTCAGTGTATGTGAAAGGTAGGACATATACTGGTGTGTGTGACATGTCCTGATAGTGAAATACTGCAAATTTAATTTTCACTATTGAAAGGCCAGCTTGCCCAATACGATAGAATGGGAAATGCTTTGTAACATCTTACAAGTATAACTTCCCACTGTGTCAAGATAGAGAAATAAAGCTTAGGCTTTCTGATTTCAGAATTTGATAACACATCTTTTTAGTAAAGATGGTTTTTCAATTATTTGTTTGAAAATGGCACTTTTAGAAAGTGGGTGTTTTCTTTTTTAACCATTCTGTATGCCACTGACTGGTTGTGTATTGACTGTCTGGTTTTGGAGTGACAGGGGCTGAGGATGTGCATTCACTGGAGACAGCCACTGGAGGGGCTTGATATGTGCCTAGCCCTTCCTGGATTACTCGGATCTGGGCTGAATAGACCTTGACTGAATTTAGAGTAGTGGGAGGAGATTTCCTTGTACTTGAATTTGACCTGTCTCCCTTGCACAATGCTGTCTGTACCCCCTGTGGTCATACTGCACAAGTGAGGACATAACTGGTTTGGACGGGCCTCAGCAACCCTTGCCCAAAGAGAACAAAGACATTTTGGGGTATGAGTATTAAACCTGAAACCCCAGAACGTTAGGTCACTTCTGGACCCAAGAGGAACATTTGCCAAGGAGACGAGCTGAAGAGCTGTGAGAAGGAGTAATGCCCCTTTGCTATGTCCTGTGTTGGGGTGGCCTGCAGTTGATGTTTCGGCCATGGAAAGGATAAAGAGTAGACCTTTGCTGTGAACCTGCTTGAAATAGGTCTCAAAGGGCCTGTGTGTGCTGGCCTCCTGTTTTGAAGTCTCAGGGCCACAAAAACTTCACACCCAGCTCCCCTGAACTCTGCTGCTAAGAGTTCTGACCTGCCAGGAGGTGCCTGTTCCAGTTCTGGGCCTCCGGAGGTTGTGCTTGCTGCTGGGAGCTGGAAGAAACCTAGAGAACTGAAGAAATCAATGCATCGGATTTCTTGCGGCTGTTTCTCTGACGCAGCACCGCTGTGCGATAAGAATCTCCATGCATAGCCGTGCCACTGCCAAAACTGGCACAGCTCCTGTCGCCGCTGCAAGAACTGACGCATCAAGGGATAGCAGCTGAAGAAACCGACACAGCGCCACTTGATGCTGCTGCATCGATCGGCGGCGCATCCCGGATTTCCATGTACCGTACTTGTGCAGCCAATTTTCCTGACGCATCACACTTGGACCAGAACTGTCTTAAAATTGACTATCACTATCCCTTACAGACTGGATTTGACGCATCGCTTCTCGTACGTGCAGCAGAACTGTTGCATCACCTCCCCATGGTCTCAGGAACAGAAGCATCTCTTTGTTTCTCGATGCTTCCCATCTCTGCGGCAGATTGGCCTTGTGAATTTTGACGCATCTGCGGGTTCTTGCTTGAAACCTTTTCAAAGTCATATTCTTATTACATGTATGTTGGAGTCTTGTCGTTTTGGTTTTGTTGAGTTTAGATAAAGATACTTTATTTTTCTAAATTGGTGTGGTGTCCTTTTGTGGTGTTATTGCTGTATTACTGTGTGTTTTGTGTACAACTACTTTACACATTGCCTTTGGGATAAGTCTGCACATGCCAAGCTACCCAGGGGGTGAGCAGGGGTTATCTAAAGTGTGTATCCCCCTTATCCTGACTAGAGGCAAGGGTCGGTATTTTGACAAAGGTATCTACCTCTGCCAACTCGAGACCCCATTTCTAACAGAAGGCCATCCAATACCCTTTTCTGTAGGCTTGGAAAAACCAAATACTATGGTTGGTGTCCTAAAGATATTGCTCCATATAATCAGAATTCTAGGTGAAAGAGCACTTTAAAAGCGTGAGAAATTTAGACGGTGTCTCCAAACACCAGGAATGAAGCCTTACTACTGTTAGGAGGAAAGACTGCAGTTTCCAAAGTACGGTTCATTTTGCATTTGGCTGTGTTTACCCTAGACAGGCAACTGGCAGCTGTCAGGTTATTTAGGGGATCTAAGATTTCTTTTTTTGATAGTAAAACTGCTCATCATTTTAGGTGTTTATATTTGAGAAGATCTGTTTTGCATTCTTCCCTACTTTCTTGGAATGCACCCCTTGTACTCAATGTTTTACAGGAAAGTCACTTTTAATCTTTACATTACATTTCTTTTAATTTCCTAAATTTTGAGGGATTTTGATTCTTGATCATTTCTTGAGGGCATTTATTGAGGGAGATTTTACCTTTCTTTCTTCTGGAGCCTTTCATTGAGATTTGAGGATAATGTGATTTTAAGACTTGACCCTTCCTTTTTGCCAAGATGACCTGACCTTTTCACCACACTCAGGAATTTAGTTTGTCCTATGTTTTTCCTTCTCCCTCTACAGAGCAGGCAGTTTTCTGGCAGACTTTAGACCTTCACACAGACCGGTCTATCATCTACAGAAGATCTCTTCTTTCCAACAGGTAATCTCCTTGTTTGCTGCTTTTTGGGTTCTCCAATAAGAACAACCAACCTTCAATTTCCACTTTAAGTAGATGGATTAAATATTTTATATTTTTTAGCCTATTTCAAGCCTGGTAATACTTTGCTATTTCCTATTCATGGTAGATCTACATGAGGTATGTGGTCATATTTAGCAGTATTGAAGGCGTTTCCGTTAAAGACATTTTGCAGCAGGAATACAGGGCTCCCTGAATAATACATTTCTCACTGTAGACATCAAGTAGAAGTATTTTCTTCTTCTTTTAAATAATCTGCGTTGTCTGTGCTAGTTAAAGGTGTTGTGTCTTTTTTGATGTTCATAAAATATTTGTTTCCCTGGGCGTTGCAGTTTTTGGTGATGTTTTTAATATCACAGGGGCATAGTACCAACAACTAGCGATAATTATCGCTATGTTGGCTTAGCGGCAATAATTTTATCGCCGTGTTGCGGCGATTTTTATCGCTTAGGAGCCTTGCTATTATCAAGGTTTACCACCTAAGCGATAAAAATCGGCCAAAATGCATGAATATCGCTGTAAAGTCAGCGATATTCATGCATTACCGAGCTAATGCTCTTAGCCATGTTATCCACCTCCCATTGGATAACATGGCTAAGAACTGCTCAGGGCAGGTGTTAGCTTTTGGAGATATTCGCGCTTAGCGCGAATATCTCCAAAAGTTGGTAATGGGAGATAGCGATGTTAGCGACTGTTTCCAGTCGCTAACATCTTGGCACGCCTACTTTGCATGTCATTAGTGATAAATATCTCTGACATGCAAAGCGGGGCCCAAGATGGTCGCTATCTCCTACTAGCTGTCGCTAACTGGTATTAGCGACAGCTAGGTAATAGGGAGATAATTTTATCTCCGCTTTCTTGGCTTTTAAAGCCAAAAAAGCAGAGATAAATCTCTTGATAATATGCCCCACAATGTTTACTTTCCTTGGGGTTATGCTCATTCTGTGAGGATTGGGACGAGGAAGACAGACGAAGAAAGTAATGATCGAATTACTTATTGATCAGCTTCATTATTCTGAATTATAGTCTTCCACATAACTGTCCTAGTTACCCCCCCCCCCCCCCCCCCAAGGACTGTGACGAGGAGCACTATGACTCAGAGTGATCACTTTATCAGTAAGTAATCCGAGTATTATTCATATCATCCTTGTTTTGTGGCTAAAATAAAGGATTGTAGAAACTCATTATGCTAGGTCATGCCGATTGACTATATAGTTAAAAACCAGTGGGATTATGCATCATTTCAACTTATAAACAGTTCCTTTGTGCTTGCGTGCGCCTGTATGGTTGTACATTATTCATGAAAATAATATAATTCGAGCCTTGAAGGGCATCCCTGTTATCTTGCACATCAGACTGTTATCACAAGAAAGTCATTAACCTAGCTCTACCTCCTTCCTGCTGCGCGACTGTGGCAATAATTCCCTACTTCTCCCTGCTAATGTGGCAGCTCAGAGTAATAATCACCATTTCCAGGATTGTAAAGTGTATGCCTACCCTTGGGCAGAGCAGTTTCATAGGTCGTAGAGTACATCCAGCTGAAAATTAGATATGTAGATGGCAGGGATTTCTTTTTATTTTTTTTTAGAAACCTTTGCACTTTGTGTGTAAAGCAGAAGAGCCTACTTTGGCATTCTATTAGGAGCTTATTTTGCATTAAAGTACACGATGTCCTGACAATTTCCTTGCCTCATCGGGGAGAAAGGGAGAGTTAAATCTCACAGCGTGTTCAATGTTTACACTCTGCAACAAGAAATGGGATATACTTAGCATGGCTTTGACAGATCACCTGAACCCACTGACAGTTCGTGGTAAAATTAAACGACACTTGGGGAAAATGTCTCAAACATTATACCATCATGTGAACATTTTAAGGGTTGACTTTTAACTTCAAGTGTCTGTTGTAAATGCAATGTATAAACAGCATTTTCAATTTGTAACGCTATGTCACACGAAATGCGACTGAAGAACTTTCAAAATAGTGTTAAAATGGGAACTTATGTTTTATTTTATATACTTTGATATTTTTCTACAGCTTTTAAGGAAATGTGGAATTGGTGGGAAACGTCCTATTGGACGAAGCCAACACAGCACCGGCAATAGAACGAACACGGCCTTAGCACGCATTCACTGGGCACGAAAGTCGTAACGATGACTTGCTTTTAGGGGGGTGCATTTTTGGAAATCTGTTGGATTTGATGCGCAGACTGGAGTTGGAATAGTAAATTAAACGATTCCAACATCCAGCACCCCGAAGGCAACTTGCCTCTGAACAAATGCGCCCTACAGATGCGTCCGTTCTAATGACGGCGTTCCAAAGGCATGCGTGCCCCAACGCAATCAGAATGCCGTCATACATTCAGATTTGGAAGGTTTATATGTCTCCTATGAGGAGAGCCCTAACTAAAGTGCCTTCAGATGTGTCTTGAGAGGGGAAAAGTTGTAGCAGGGCAGAACTCAAGGCTCCCTGTCTTCTAATTCACATATAGCTATGTCAGGCTTCTTCTCAGATTTGTGAAGTTTCAGACACCAACGTGTAATAACAAAAAAAGATATTGAAGCATTCCCTACTGATCAGGATACTAGGTACTTGCTATAAGACTTAATATGCTAGGCCAAGACTGACTCTTCATGGTCAGTTTCTTTTGTTGTAATACAGGTTTGCACTGCAGAGTTGTTGCTTAGTTAAAGTAACACTTCAATAACATCTTAAAAATTCATGCAGATGCTGAAAAGTATAATCAACAATCAGAACACTCAGTTCAATAAACAAGCATTGCAGCAACATTGAAAATAAGGTAAGAACATTCTGACATGAATGTAAATTGGGTATCCGGTTTGAGATCATTTCAGTGATCACAATCACTATGCTATCCATAATCAAGTGTTAAAAAACAATAACAACCACTAATCTCTCACAAGAATTTAAGACCAGTGTTATCTATTGGGAATGACTCAAACTAGGGGGACGCACCAAGGAGCTTTCAGCCGGCTAAACTGGACTTCTCATTGAAGGAAATTGAACTAGGAATAGCAGGGCTTAGTAAAAACAAAGCACCGGGCCCGGACGGTATTCCACCTGACTTATTCCTAAGCAGACCTGAGCTATGGGCCCCACTGCTCACTAGGGTGTTGAATGAGGCAGTGGTGGCAGGACTGCCTCGGTCCTGGTCAACAGCGACCATAGTCCCCATTTATAAAAAGGGGAACCGAGATGACCCTCAATGCTACCGACCCATTTCCCTCATTGATGTGACGACAAAGGTATTGGGGCGAGTCATTTTACAGCGGCTGCAAGATTGGGCCGAGGAGCACCAGGTCCTCTCGGAAATCCAATATGGCTTCAGGGAGGGCAGATCCACCACCGACCAATGCTTAAATTTATACCTCCTGACAGCCAAATACACCATCGCTGGGAAGGGGTCCATTCACATGGGGTTTATGGACCTCTCAGCGGCGTTCGACCGCGTAAACAGGAGGAAGCTCTGGTCTATGCTGCTAGAACTAGGAGTGGACCAACCGTTAGTTGACACCCTGCAAAATCTCCACTGGAATACCACCGCAAGGGTGAGGTATAGCCAAGAGGGAAAAAAGACCGATCCCTTCACCTGCACCAGTGGAGTAAGGCAGGGATGCATTCTGGCGCCCTTCCTTTTTAGCATTTATATTAATTCGCTGGAAAGAGACCTCCTTAAACTCAAGGTGGATTCACCTCAAATCGGTCATCGTGCTGTGCCTGTACTACTATACGCCGATGACGCGGTTTTGCTTGCCAGAACCCCTCTAGGATTACAAAAACTGATCGATGGGTTTGTCATATTCATGGCTAAGCTGGACCTGGCGACAAACCTAGAAAAATCCTATATCATGTCATCGGGGCAACTGAAAAAAGGGAACTTCACCTACCACATCGGGTCACATAAGATAGACCAGGTCAAGACCTTTTCATACCTGGGGGTACTGTTCGATGATCATCTTAACTTCAAACCCCTGGCAGAAAAGCACTCAATAAAACTGGCAGCATCAGTAGGAGCCATCATGGGGTATGGCCAAAGGCTAAGAAGATGGTCTCCAGAACAAATATTGAACCTGTATAGGTCAATCTGCTGCACGAAGGTATCCTACGGGGCAGAAGTGTGGGGCTTCCTGGGTAATAAAGTACAGCAAATTCAGACAGAAGAAAACAAATTCCTAAGAAGAATTTTGAAAGTGCCCCAGAGCGTATCAGCTCACATCATTCATGAGGAAGTGGGAGAACCCTTTTTGGAAGATAAGATTAAAATTAAACCTCTCTTGGCATGGGTCAAAATATGGACTAACCCTGAGGCGGCCCTAACAAGACAAATTATATTGGACTGCCTCACACAAGATAAAGGCCTAGTCATCCCCTGGCTGAAGTACGTGGAAAAATCATTTGCAGAGATTGAATGCACAAACTTCTTCACAGCCCCAAACTGTCTAACAAACGAGAGCAAAGCTCTGGTGAAAAATCTTTTTCCGGCTCGGCTTCAATCACTAAGGGCAGAGAAAGAAAGCCAGAAGCCCACCAGTGCATGTTATAATGAGCTTATAACAAAGCAAGGAATGGAACCTTACTTGAGGGTCATGTACAACGCCCAAGACCGGTACATGATGACCCGCTTCAGATTTAACATGCTTCACCACCTCTTCGCGGTCCCAGTCGGGTTCACCCGTACAGTGGCAGAGAAGGGTCCCTGCGGCTGCGACCACAGGTCTCCGCAGGACACCCTTCACTTTGTTTTATTGTGCCCATTCTACACTGTCCCAAGATGTAAGTTCCTGGTGGGGATTTTGAAAGACCTAAAATTCAAACATGCAAAATTGGCCTTGAGGTTCTTACAGGAAGCCGAGGATGCTTACACTCTTTTTTGTACCATAAATTTTATCCGGATGGCAATACGGCTGAGGAACACCAGAGAATCTGGACCCTAACATTATTTGCCCATTTGAATAATGAACTCTTGTTTTAAGAACAAGGATGATAGACAATTTTATCTCTTTATAATCTCTTTTAAAATATGAAATTTACTCCGTTTTAAAACATTCTTGTGTGTATTCTGTGCATGTGCTTTTATGGTGTCTTTTTAAGAATCGAATAAAGATTATAAATTGAAATTGACTCAAACTACCAAATTCTCCCTCAAACAATTCTGACTCCCTCTGGAGAGAAAGTGGTCAAACAGTGATGGTGAAACTGTATTCACAAGGCTTGGATCACAATCCTCTCTCATAGTAGACTAACGTCCTATGAAATGAGTATGACTACCTGACTCACTCAGAAAAGGTTTACTGCATTTAATGCATGGTTAACACTCAAAAGCTGATTTAAATCACTAGTATAATTAAGAACAAAGACACAATACAACAAATGCAGGCTGGAGACCTCTCACAAAGATAATCCTAACAAATATCAAAGTTCTCTTTGCTCACATTTAGAAGTTTTTCACTTAAATTCAGAAAAGGTTAGGACTCTTTGGAGAGGGTTTCAATTTTAACAGTACCTTTAAAAAAGAGTATCTTGTCAATCAAAGTACTAGCAATCTTGGGTTAATGGCACCATTAAACAAAATATATAGACTATGAAAGGGTCCACACAGTGTTTTGACCCTTTGGCAAAAGTGGGAGATCACCCAACAAAGACAAAGGGATTACGCAAGGACTGCTCTGACTGTTCTCTAGCACTGGATGAGTCTACAAATGAAGTCAGAGAGACCCTGGACTTTTGTGCGGCTCAGCATAGTCGAGCACACTTATCTGCCATTGAGGACACTAGTCGTTGTGTGCTCTATGCCACACCACATCGAGGAAAAGGTTGAAACAGCAGTTCCGGAAAACATGAACTCATGTGCATGTTAGAAAATGGAGAAGGTTTACTTACTAGAGAGTCTTAGCATTCATTTTACATGCAATTGGACATGTGTGAGAAGTCTTCCTCAGATGTTTGGTGAAAGACAAAGGAAATTCCAAAGACCTCTTGGCTGGGGTTTTCTACACATCCCAGTCAGTAGCACCAACAGGCATGTCAGAACAGTTTCAGTAGGGCTCTGGACTTTTGACTCTGCCGGGAAGAACTGGACAGCTGTGTAATGTTCCCTCTGCACTTGATGCTGGTGGCAACATCATGTGAACTGGAAGTCTGTCCGGTGTATCCTGCTCCCGGGGAGTGTTTGGTTTGTCCCACATGTGACATGAGGAGTTCAATAAAGGAGGGGGGATATGGCCTGCAATGACTAACACACACAGCCCGCGACACACTACACCTCTGTCTTCTGGTGTGATTATTTGGCTACGCGCAGTTCCTGCTTAAACCACAGAGATTTGTGCAGCAGGCCACCACCTCAGTCAGAAGGCCTCTACACTGGCCACAAGGTGGATAGAGTCCACTTGCTGAAGTGACAATGGCCCAGAGCCCAGATGGGCCCAAATTGTGGTGGCCACCTTGCTTCATACCGCCAGTGGTGCATACGCGGCAGGTGAATGGCACAACCCCCCTCGACCACAGGTGCGGAAGAGGACTGCCTAAGCATTGTCAGTGCTCTTGCCGTGCCTGAGGTCCACACCAGCAGAAACACCACACCCAACACAGGCAAGAGAGGCATTAGACTGGTCCCTCAGCTTTCGGTTGGGAGAAAAGGAGGACAACCCAGAACACCTGCACCCTGAAAACACTAGAACAACGGAACTGAACAGTTCCCTCGAGGACACCGGCAACAGTAACTTGGCAAATGTACCGGCTATGGAGTCATTTTTTATTGAGGGAGCTCCAAGTGGAAAGAATGGGTCGAAACTGAGTCGAGCCCCTGGAACTGTAGTTTGAGGCCACTGAGTTAAAAGTGGATAGGAAAAGAGACCTACTGCTAAATCTAGGGGGAAAAGAAATACACACATTTTACAAGGCAATCAATGATGCGATGGCCAAGACTTACAACACTCTTGTCACTTCCCTTAAAGCCCATGGCTAAGCAAGACTATGAGCAATTCATATTCAGACATGCTCGCCAAGAAGTGGAGGATTCACTAGACTGTTTCCATATTAGCCTAAGGGAATTAGCCAGCACCTGCGGGTTTGCTGACTTACGAGAGGGCAGATCATACAAAGGTGTCCCTTGACAAAGCTCAGAGAAAACATTCTACAAGAGTCAGGAAAGTGCCTACAAGACATCCTTACATGGAAAGGCTGAAAGAGCTCTCTAAGGCGAGAGCATTCCATATCGAGTCATCACTTCACCGGACAATCGAATTTGAGCCCACCCATGCAACACAGGGAAAACCCAAACAAACACTCTATACAGTAAAAATGTGTGGGTACTGTGGAAGGCACACCCAAAGGCTAAAAAGACTGCTCTTCAAGGGGAAAGGAATGCTCAGCACGCGGAAAGTAAACGTCACATCTGTGTGCAGATTGTCAAAAGGGAGAAAAGTAAAAGAGGCTATTAATGCTATTTTAGAAAGAGAAACTGAAGATGAGGGCATGGACAGCAAAGTCACAGAATACATGCTACACTTAGAGTTCACTGTCAGCAACACCACTGCCACACAACAACCATTACCCACATCAATATAATGGCAGAACACCTGTACCAAACCATGCCAAAACCACTCTCACTTTCCCATGCCAACATGTGAGTACCTTTATATGGACAGGATCAACCCCTGCCTATGCTAGACATCTTCAAAACAATTCTAGTCGAGTTTGCCTTTGGAATAGGCACAGAGAAATTAGCCCACATCCTGTCAGAAGCCTCAAGCCTAGTCGAAAGGATTGGGTGCCTGAAGAACAAGATAGTCCGGCTTCAGTTCGACAAATCGATGCAAACGGTAGTGCTTTGACGCAGCCGGATCACATTCAACCTTTGATCCAAAGTAGAGAACATATTAGACAAGTTTGAGAACGTGTAGATCATTGAGAAGGTCATCAGCCCTGCCCCATGGGTGTCACCCATCATTGTGCTAAAACCAGCAAAGCAGCTTAGAGAAGTTTGTGTCTGAATGGACACAAGGCTGTCCAACATCCCATTTCACAGGGAATGCGACTTCAGCCCCACCATCAACAAAAGAAATTAAGAGCATAATGGTGCCTGCTGTCTTTAAAAGGTAGACCAACAGTCAGGGTATCACCAACTTACCCTACACCAAAAGTCAAGGCAGATAACAACCTTCTTGATGCATTTGGGGTTCCGAAGATACCGCTGCCTCAATTTTTAGAACTCCAGCACAGCAGAAGTTTTTCAAACCACCATACAAGAAATCCTAGCTATCTTGCCAGGGGTTGTCAACATCAGTGATGACCTTCTCGTCTATGTTCCTTCAGTCAAGGACAACCTTGACAGACTCTGAGTAGTACTGCAAAGATTCTGAGAGGCAGGGCTTTCTCTGCATCGAGACACATGTGAATTCATGAGCAAAGAGTCCGCTTCTTCGCATACATCTTCTCAGGGGATGGAGTGGCCCCTGTCCCCAAAAAGGTGCAGGATGTCAATAAATTCCCATCCCCATCCAATGTGCCGCATCTGAGAAGCTTCCTGGGCATGGTTACTGTGGCCATTTTATACCTGATCTAAACAACCTCACACAGCCGTTTGAGACCTCTCAAAAGCCGCAATCACATGCACATTAGGTGAAAACTAAGCTGGGGCATTTTAGGTGATGAACAATGCTATGTCGACTGACACCATGTTGGCATATTTTCATCTCTTGAAACCCATGACCCTTGTGTTGACGCCTGCCCTAAAGGGTTAGGAGCTGTTCTCACCTAACAGCAAACAAGCAGAGGATTGTCCCCCATGGCATCTACACTAGGCTTGCCGGCACTTCCACCTCTAGCAAACCCACCTGTGGTGACCATTGACCAAAAGCCACCGGTCACGCTCTGCCGGAGCACCTCCTCCAAGTCACTGCCCGCATAGAAACGTGAATACTACAGCCCCCAAACTATGATTGTCAAGTGCAATAATGGCCTGGGGTGAATAACTTGGCAGATTACTTCTCCCAACACCCAAGAGAGGCGACATGGGATAAGAGACAGAGCCGGAAGACCAGATGATTATGTCAGGCTTGTGGTGACACAAAAGGTTGCCTGGTAAGGGGGCCTTGCCTATCCATAACCTCCAGCCTCAGAGATCATGTGGTGTGACTGAAACACAGAAGACCTCAAGGAGTGGAGAAAAAATTACTCAGGAGCAAGGTACAGTTCCCACTCATGCATGAGATTCTAGTGACCCCCATACGTTTGTTCCAATGATGCTAGTAGCAGGCCCCCCGATCCGCTGGCACCTGTGATTAGTGACGAAGGTTCTAGAAAACTGTAGTTGTGTGCCATTCTTGACTTTAGCTGCCGTCCTGATGGCATGTAGAGGCCTTGGTACTAATAGACATCTATAGAAAATATCCAGAAGTGGATATCAGGACCTCTCAAACCACCAGCAAGACACTGTCCAAACTTTAGAAGATGATGGCCATCCATAGGCTTTTGAGGGGACACTGAATCAATATTGCCCCCCTTCCATGGCCAAGAATTTGCAACATACTCAAAACAGTTGGAACATCAAACATAAGACGGTGACTGCATGGTAGACACAAGCCAATGAGAAAGCAAAGCGGTTTATGTGAAGCTCAACAAAGTGGTCTGCATCGCCCATGCCAACCATCAACATCTCAAATGGGCCATATATGCCTTCTTAACAAAGAACCACCAGACCCCACCCTTCACCATGGGGCAGGCCTCATTACAAGTCATCATGGGCCGGGTTCATAGCAGACTCCATTCTTCATCATCCACAGTGGCAGCTTACCCTCCGCCAATGATCACCTGAAGCTGCAGAAAAGGGCAGTGACCAACCAAGGTGCAAGCATCTGTCAGGGCAACAGGGAGTCAGGCGTTCAGCCACAAGACCAAATTCTCATCAAGCACAGGTATGCCAGAAGCAAGTTCTGACTCCCATTTGAACCAAACCTGTTAGACGTAGCCTGGCAGCAAAGCACCATGGTCACTGCCCTTCACAAAGGAGAAGTAGTCTTCCAAATGTATTATTCATTAATATTGCCTGCAGTAGCACTGGTGCTGATCTAGGTGACCGGGTGGATCGAAGGGCTGACGATGGAGCCCCAGTGGAAACCGTGAACCCAAAAATCATCGGGCAGCCAACCGAAGCCAGGCTCCCCTACCATAACCAGCAGTCATCCATCCACTGCCTACGAGAGGTGACTGGAACAATCCACCGCCCCCAAGACAAGACAGAGTGATTGCATGAGATACCATCTGAGAAGAAACCCAGTGCCCTTTCCATGGCTAAGAGACTTTGTATTCTGAAACAGTTCCCCTTGTTGCAGAATGAACCCAATGGGTTTTCATTTGTTGTTTTTGTTATGGTTGAGAAGGAATGTAGTATGCCACGATCAGGGAGCAAGTGGTTGGGGCGGTAGTCCACATGGTGCCCCCTGCCCCCAGAGAATGTTTGATTTGGCCTATATGTGATGTGGGCAGGTAAATTATGGGGAGTTGCACACTGCACTTTTGTTAACCAATGTGATTACTTGGCTGTGTGGTATCAACTCAAACCTCCGTGAGTCATGCAGCAGGCCACAATGCCAGGCAGCAGGCCTCTACAAGCTGCAGTGTACAATTCAAGAAGGCACCAAGGCAAGATCAGGCAAAGTCTGTTGAGCAGGGAGTGCTCAATGATCTGGAAGCAGCAGTCAGGGACAGGGCAGAAATGCAGAAACCCATGGGTAATCATAAGTAGAAGTGGGCAGAATGTTTAGTGTAATTACTTCCATGGAATTGTCTGACTTTTGCAACTCTGTGTCATTTTTGTAACTCAGAGTTCCGGTCAAATTAAGCCAATCTCAGCATTGCAGAACTTTTTTCCACAAAGCTTTAGAAATAACCCTGTGAGCCACAATTGCTATCCCCTAGTGCCATTTTCTAAGACGGATGGTTGTAGTGAGAGGACTGCTTCTTGAGTACATTTACTGCCACTTGAGTAGATTTTCTACTCAAGCGGCATCAAAATCAAATCAAATAGTTGTTTAGTATTGAGCACTGAATGGTGCTGTTTGTGCTTAATTGCAGAGCAACATCAATTTTTCCACCTGCTGGTGGAACTATATAATCTTGCTGAGTTATGTAACTATATGAGTTCCACCTGCTGGTGGAACTATGTAATCTTGCTGAGTTATGTAACTATATGAGTTCTACACATCCCTAGTTTCGATGTTCTGCTTGAATCTCACTAATGCTCCTTGTTCCATTGGCAAAATATTGTGATCTCTTTGTCCTTCTGTAGATCATGCGCATATTTTCATTAGCAAAGTTTTCACTGGACAGCAGATGCCTGGAGATTATACCGTGTTTTTGGATTAATCATTTTTTTATTTTATCCAAATGTTTCATATAAGTACACCCAGTTACCTTTACTAACAGTTTGGATTGCGATTAAAAATAAAGAATAATTGAAAAAAGACAGATTTCCAACATATGTTGACTACAGAATCTCTAATGTGGATTTATACAATTACTTATGTATGAAAGGAGTTGAGAAATGACCCAGATTCCAAGTGGAAGGTCGTGTCGTACACAGTAAAGAATCTGGCAGTTCTCTAAACATATATGAGTTTCTATGCAGATGAGGCACATTGTAGTTTACTAAAAACCAAGGAAGGATCCTGCTCACACAGTCTTCATCGTGCTTTCCTGCTTCTCCGCTGCAGTCCTAGTGATAAAAGTGTTTGACAGCCTTTTGTGTAAAATCTTTTCGGGGGCATGTGGTCTCCACAGTATCTCTAAAAAGCACAAGAAATGAAGGAAATCATTCTTGAACTCAGATGGTCCAATAAAATGGACTTTAATGATGTACCCAATGAGGAATCTCCAAGGTTGGATAGCACTTGAAGGAGAAGAGAAAATGGAACAATGATTGGAGAAGTAGCATCTTTGGCATAAGGGTGGCACAGGAGAGACGATGTAATCAGGCATCTGCAAATATATTGCTTTAGCTTCACAAATAAGACAAATCTACCAAAATATGGCTTTGGAGGCAAAATTTAAATTGAGTGTTTTTTAAAACTATCTTCGCTATACTGATGCAAGAGGACTCAGCCAACACAGGGGGTGTGCAAAGATGAGATATATTTTCTCTCTCTTCCTAAAAGACTAGAAAAAAAGCAATTTGCAAAAATGTCCACCTTGGGGACACCAGCGTGAAAATCAGGACTTTGGCAAGAATTACAGTTAAATGAACAATGTTCTACAAGAAAATACTCACCATGAAAACCATTGTTTCCTTCAATGTCATTTGTGTAGAAACTCCCCCCTAAATATCAACCAGTAGAGGAATAAGTTTGCATATGTTTTAGCTTTCATATTATGCATCAAATGAGCTAATTCATAATAGCCTAGTCATTGTGTTTGGAGGTTGATGAAAAAGGGTCAGAGCCACATTGTTCGGCGAACATAGGAGAGGGGCTGACCAAGAGATAAGTAACATGGCAGCATAGCACTTACCCACCCGTGACACAGGGAAAAAAAATGGCACAAGTGTGTGCACACGAGGAAAGCAGTGACAAGGATACATGTAGCTCCTCACAGGTGTATGACAAAGACAGGCAAACCCAGAGGAAGATAATAGCTAGAAAGGAAGACAAGACGTTTAAGTACCTGTTTTGTGACTTATTAGCAAATTGGACTGAGGAGAGGGACCAATATGACAGGTCTTGGCTGAGGGAATTTGTTTTAGCCAGAGGACATGGCAGTAATGGAAGATTGCATCAGGCATGAAGGAGACAACTCTAAGTGGGACTTCCTCTACATGCAGCAATGCCTCTTGAGATGGGAAAGGTATGTTGTGGAGAAACCTGTAGAGTCACCTAGCATGAGAGTGCTCCCGCTACTACAGAAGGGCGCAGTGGGTAAAATATACGTGCCATAGGTCCAAATGGATAAAGAGAGGCTGAGTACAAGGTTACCTTCATTGCTGGATGCAGTAGAGAAATAGATTACATGCTTCAAGAATACAACACAGGTATCAAATCAAGTATTAGGAGGCATTAAGTGCTTGCTAAGCAGCCTAATTGGGTAGGAGACTAACATGGTGTTCACCAAAGCTCACATTCGAGCAATCATGCTGATAGATACCCAGCATGACGAGACCACATTTAATATGCACATTAACCCGATCTGGACTGCCCTGAGAGAAATAATCCCTGACCGCCCAGATCTAGGAGGGATGATGACATAGACCATGATGCCAGAGGAGAGCATAAACGATTTCCTAAATAGAATGAGGGAAAGATGGGGACAATAAACCAAACAGCTGTGGGCCACTACTGGCCCACAAGTCAAATTTTCTTTAATATTCTTAAGAAAGGGTTACCCACCCAGATATTGAGTGGGTTGGACAGTGTAGTGATTAGGATACCAAACCCTGGCGGGAGATACAAGCTCGTGTAATCCACTACCACAAAATAAAGCAAGAAACAGCCAGAGAGAAGCAGGAGGAGGCCCAAAGAGACACAGCAAAAATAATTCAACATAATTTGAAAAAGACTGCCTTAAACTGTGAAGCGATGCCCTCAGCCATGCAGATGGCACCAGTCATAATGGGGCTCCACTGCAAACCTTTAAAGGGTTCCAAACATGCAGTCCAGGAGCACAAATGATTATGGCAGTGGAGGCCAGGAAAGCTGGTCAAAACCAGACCCTAGAGAGTGCTGCTGCTGTTGCCATAGGCGAGGTCACCTATTAGAGAGGTGCCGGATAAAGGCATACTACAAGCAGCCACCACACAACCCTGTGAACATTGCTCCTCAGGACCTAACACAGGGTAATCAGAATGTACCATATAGTCAGATGGAGGGAGATCCGCCAATCACCAAACAACTTCTGCAGGGATCAAGCAATTGGGTGAGCATGTGGCAGCAGAAGCCACAAACAGGGAACCCAGAACAACAGGGACTGAGGTTACTACCCCAGAAAGGAGGGGTAAACATGTGGGGTGGTAGCACCTTCATACAATTATAAATTCAAACTACCCAATAAAATAGCCCCCCCCCCCCCCAGGAAATAGAACAGGAACAAATAATACAACCACCGACCTAACCCCTTGTAGTTGCCCTCCGGTAGTGAAGACAAACTGCACCCCCCCTTTCCCCTTTCTTAGAACAGGAAAGACTACAGACAGCATTGGGGGCCCCAAGCGTTTTTCTTGCTTCCAGGAATTCATGTTTGGTGTGGGTGTGTCCATCAAGTGTCCACACTAGGTCCTCATTGGCGGTGAGTCCGTGGAAGGACAGAATTATCAGGTTGCCTAAAGTGTCTAAAGGGTCCCACTTTGCTTCTGATTCCCCATGGTCATGTTCACCTGCCTCACCCCAGGGGCAGGGCAGTCTGACGAGGGGGGCAGGAAAGAAAACTGTTTTAAAAGCCGAAATCCAGGTCCTGTAGCCAAATCATTTTTTAAACAAGAGTGCTGATCAATTCATTCCGCTGGTGTTAAATCATGGTTAAAATACTAGTAGGTTTGATTATAATAAGCTTCAAAATGACAATGTTCAGGAGTTTTTAGAAATGTGAGTTTAAAATGCTGAGAGGCTCCTGTTGTTTCGGCTTCAACTGGAAGCAATTGAGTTCAGGCTAGTATGAGTTTCCTTCTTTCAGGTTTAAATGTTCCCATGGGTGAGTGATGGTTCCAAGTCTATGACCATTTGGCACTCTTCACATGATCCATGAGCTTGTTGGTACCGCGTAGGGGCTGCTCCAATGGCTTTATTGCAAGAATCAAGGCATATGCAGTGTGGGCATTCATAGTTGCTGCTTAAGTGAGTGAGTATTGAATTATGCTGTTGCTGCTTCAGTGAGTGAGTATTGAATGATGCTTGTCAAAGGCTTTGCTATAATCCACAAAGCAGCAAAATATGAGGGTTGCTTTCTCTTAACAGCCTGTGTGAAGAGGTACGCCAGGGCCAGGATTGTATCCATAGTGGACCAGTTTGGTCGAAAGCCTGATTGATATAATGGGAGAATGCACTTGTTCATGGCCCAAGATTCCAGTTCTTTTAAAAGAATGCATGTGTAGGCCTTCCATATCTAAGAGAGCAGAAAGACTATAATTGTCCAGGTTCCCTTTTTATGGATGGGAATGGGGAAAAGAATTGAGCCCCTGCAGGACGCAGGTAGTGTTACAGTTGCAAACGCAAAGTTGGATAGAGGGGTGAGTGTAGTCTGTCAAAATTCTTACACTGTTTTGAACATGGCTTCTAGAATCCCATTGGGCCTTGGTGCCCAGTTGCTCCTCATTTCCATGATTGTGGTGAGAACTGTACTTTGTGTGGTCAATGTGTTGTAATGAACCCCAAAATCTGGGGTAGGGCCACATATCGCAACATATCCCAGGTATGTTCTATTAACCTGGCTAGTTGTGTAAAGCCAGTGCATGTGACTTAGCCAGTCCCTTAGTGCCACTCAACTCTCTTTGGGTGCCCCCGGATTGTTCAGGCAGTTTATATATCTCCAAAGATGGGCTTGGCTTTTATCTTTACTAGCGTAAACATTTTGAACCACACTTCTACCTGAGGTTCTTATGGTGCACCCATTCTAGCTTCTTGTGGGGTGCACTGAGCAGGCTGGTGGATTGGTTGTTTCCTAATTTAAAGCCTCTTCTCCTGGCAGCAAGAGCCCTGTTGAGGGCCCATTTGCTGGTAATGATTTCCTTTGAGTAACGGGCACTCTGAGTGGTTGGTAGCCAGTGTGGGATGTTAGGTTCACCATTACCCAGCGCCTTCTGGAGATCCACCACATGCTCTCCCAGTGGTCAGCTGCAATTATAGAACTGTTTGGATTTCTGGCAGACTTCCTTACTTCTATCCACATTGCAATTGCATCCCTTATCTTAGTCAGCCATTTGATTCTGTGTAGAACTCTATGTTGCTCTCCTCCTGTCGGTTTCCCTAGGGAAGGTATGGGTGATGAATTTATAGAAGCTGGCTGCAGTGTTGTCCGTAGGAGGTCTGTGATCGCTTTCATCCCTTTCATCTATTTCGAAAGCAAAGGGGTTGATGGTTAGCCCTTCGCTGATGAACAAATAACCAATTAAGGAGATGTTCCTGAAACCAAGAGGGAGAGCTGGCTTCCTTGATGCTTTGGAGTGAGGAGATATGGTGATTAGCCAGGAGCAATCGTACAGGTGTAGCAATTGCTAGAGTGTCTGGGCTATTGGTAATTTTGCCTACGTCCATGATGTTGAAGTACCTTACAATGATTGCCTGGTGAGACTTGTAATTGATCAACAGATCTTCTATGGTGTTTGATAAAAGGTCACCCACTCAGCCCCCCTTTTATGAGGTTCCAGTACAAAATAGGTACCAAGCCCTGAGCTTTTTGGATATGGATGATTGACATACACAGGACTGTGAGCCTCCTGTGTATGTGACCCCTATTCATCTGGGAAATGAATCAGGTGATATGATAAAAGCACTGAGCCGGAGAGAGTTGTGATGGGTGAATTGTGTTTGACCGATGTAGGGGATCAAACAGTTTTTACCGTTGAGAGGTCTGCCTCTGATCAAGGCCCTATTGATGCGGAAATGATTAGTGCTGATACATATGATATAGTGATTAGAGATGATGGCAATAATTGTCTTAATTCCCAAGAGCAGTCTAACTGTTGTAACGTGAGGGGGACTTCTATTATCAGTTGGAATATACCTGGTTGGGCTTCCAAAGAAAAAATGTTGGGGTGGACAGATTTGATAAGGTCTTATGACATCCTCTGCTTTCAAGAAACCTGGTGCTCTATTAAACCGAGCCCTGATGGGTTTGTAAGTTACCATCTAGCAGCGACCAAGTCACGATATGGCAGAGCTAAAGGCGGTTTGCTTATTTTATTGTCATGGAACCTTATGTTGACTGTTGTTAAACATCTAACTGTCGGGACTCATTCACAAATCTTATGGTTACGTGAGAAAAAAGGTAAAGAGGTGCTTATAATTAATTTTTATAATAATTGTTTTGACAATACTCGACACAAAGTTATAGAGGAACTGGAAGGTGTCTTATTGAAGCTTACATCACAGGCCAAAACTGTTTTAGATTTTATTTGGTTAGGCGATTTTAATTCCCCAATTTGTTCTTTGTCGACTTCCAGGGCTTGTGGTATACATAACAATAGGGGTGATAACACACCACATTTCCCGCATAGTAAGTACGGTGAGGCTATAAACAATTTGCTGACAACATATGATCTAGAGCTCTTGCAACCGGCAACGGATGCCAAGAGCCAGCCAATTCCGACCTTTACAGGCAGGAACAGTAGTTCCCGAATTGACCATGTTATGGTTTCATCTGGTATCGTGCCTTATTGTCATCCCCCGGTCATTGATGAATCCCCTATTAGTGATCACAACCGTATTATAATGCGGAATGAGATTTGAAAAATTAGATCACCACAGATCTCCAAAAGTGTTGACAATATGGAACCGCACAGATCTAATGGGACTAGGCTGAGATGGAACGGGGAAAAAGCTGAAAAGGGACTGAGTCTAATAGTAACAAAATCAATGGCAGATATTAATAGTATCAAGACTCCTGGGAGTGACCCCTATTTTATAGTAGCACATTTTATTAATATTAACACGACTGTGGACACCATATTTACTAGGACTAGCAAAGAGAAAATTACCAGAAATAAAGGATGGTTTGATCATGCATGTACAGCTCTCTACTCCAAATTGAAACAGGCCTTAACTCTCAGACCTAGGGACAAAGAAGGGGTAATATCCCTGAGACACGAATATAAATCGGCTGTCTCTACAAGGAAGAGGGAGCTGCAGCAGGAAGCCTGGGACAACCTAGCGCAGGCCGCGGATACTTCTGACTGCTGTCTGTTCTGGGCTACAATCCACTCCCCCTTTCTTAGAGATGATAGGGCCCCCCATCTTGCATCAAATGTTAGTAGTGATGCTTGGGTTTTACATTTCTCAAACATATTCCAGGAAGGTGGCCCAAATAATCAAAATTCTACATCTTGGCCTATAGTCCCTCTAGATATCACCTTAACTGAGGTTGAAAGCAGTATTTAAATTAGCAAACAGGGTAAGGCCCAGGGACCGGATGGGGTACCCATTGATGTCTATAGAACTCTCCTGTTACTATGGGGACCTATACTTACCTTGGTCCTTAATGCTGCCGTAACTACCATGATTCCACCAACTTGGGGTGGTACCATTATTGTACCCATCTATAAGAAGGGTGACAAGTCAGAAGCCTGCAATTATCGCCCAATCAGCTTACTCGACTCGTCCGTGAAAATTATGAGCAGAGTGTTGCTCACCAGACTGGAAGATTGGGCGAATGTAGTGGGGATACTGGCTACCTCCCAGTATGGTTTCAGAAAGGGCTGCGGTACAACGGATCAATGCTTACATTTAGAACTACTAATTGGCAAATACACCAAAGCCAAGCGAAGCACTCTATATCTTTGCTTCGCCGATTTGAGCAGTGCATTTGATCTGGTTGACCATTCACTTCTATGGCCTGTCCTGCTAGACCTCGGTGCCCCAGAAGGAATTATTTTCTTTCTGGCCCGCTTATATGGAAAGATGCAAGCCTGTGTGTGATATGGGGCTAGCGGGGAATGCACCCCAAATTTTAATGTTAGGCAAGGAATAAGGCAAGGTTGCGTTCTCGCCCCCTTGCTTTTTACCCTTTTTATCAATGCTGTTGACAAGATTCTAAAAACTGTTAAAGCCGATGCACCTCAGGTTAATGGGTCTGGAGTACCAGTATTGCTTTATGCAGACGATGCTGTGCTTCTGTCCCGGACCCCCATAGGACTCCAATACCTGATGGACCGATTTTCTGCTTTTATCAATGAACGGAAACTATTAATTAATAAAAGCAAAACCTATATCATGATTTGTGGTGCCAGGACGAGCAAAAAACACAAATTTTATATAGAAGGGGTGAAAGTGCAGCAAGTGGAAAATTTTAGTTATTTTGGGTGTGACCTTCTCCAGTGATGGCAGCTGGTCGAAAGAGCTTGCTAGCGTAAGGTCCAAGATGTCTAAAAGTGCCTTCGGAATTTTCAAATTCGCCTCCAAAATTGGTGATAGGCGAATTATTGACCTGATGCAGATTTATAAGGCTAAAAGTGTCTCGGTTGCATTATATGGGGCAGGAGTTTGGGGCTATTCCAACGTATGCAGTTTACAAACGGAAGAAAATATTTTCTTGAAAAAACTTCTCTGCTTACCCTCGTCGGCTGTAACTGACTTGACCCACAGGGAACTGGGGGTTGATTATTTGTCTGATCTTGTCTCATTAAGGCCCCTAATGATCTGGCGTGCCATATGGCACAAGGAAGAGACACTTTTTAACCAACATGTCATGCGGGACTGTCTTAATTTAGCTAACTATGACAAGATTCCTTGGCTAAAATACACCGCAGATGCTTTTTTGGATATTTTTGGACTGGACATAATAGAGAATCCTTTTGGTGCAGGAGACATTCCTAAACAGGTTTTAAAAAAGAAATTTTTAGCATATC
Source organism: Lissotriton helveticus (assembly GCF_964261635.1). Classification (NCBI taxonomy): domain Eukaryota; kingdom Metazoa; phylum Chordata; class Amphibia; order Caudata; family Salamandridae; genus Lissotriton; species Lissotriton helveticus. Next base: position 1,246,356,458 of record NC_136063.1, on the reverse strand, counting down.
AAGTAGAGAGGCGTCAAGTTAACAATGCTCGCCTGACTTCTGTGAACTTTTCCAACAAATATAATGACTACGAAGGTCTGCAGTTGTACTTAAGCCAGGTATCTAGACCGGCCCACAGGTTCTTTCTTACAAGACTCAGATTTGGACTGGTCCACGTCCTGGTGGCCTTCCCACATCCCAAGAAACAACCTGTTGGCCCCTGCCCATGTGACGGGCACACAAAGCAAAGCACACTGCACTTTATGCTAATCTGTCCTTTATTCTTGCACCTTTAATTGGTTTACCGTAAACCAATATTTATTAAATATGGAATCCGCAGCATTGATGAGGCTATGAAATTGATTTTTAATGTGCGTTTGCCGGATATATGTGTTTTTACTGCTACTTTTATATGTAAATCCATTTATCATCGGAAAAGTATGATGTTTTAATCTTGTTCACATTTGCGATGTATACTTTATGTAATTGTTTTTCTTTGCCTGTGTGCTTTTATGGTCATTTGTGTAACATGTACCGAATAAAGCTTCATGAAATGAAATGAAATGATAAAAGGTCAAGGACCATTTTCATCCGGAGCAATGCTGGATTGATGTAGCAGTTGATCAGAAACAGGCGAAGCGATTGTAAGTTTTGCTTTATGCCTTTGAAAAGCAGTGCTTGAAGTGAATTTGACTTAATGGGAATTGCCATGGCCACTATTTTTCTCAATAATGGTTTCACATGGGCAGGAGCCCCTCTTAAAGTTCTGGGTAGCTAGGATGTTCTCTTTGATAGTATCCACCCTGAAGCTTAGGTTGACTAGTTGCTGCACAATGGATTCCAGAAGATCTATTTGAAGTTCCATTTTTGAGGCTTGCCAGTAGAGAGTTTTTTTATTGAGTTTTGTTTTGCATTGAAGCTTGAGGTGCGTAGGTCCTCCATGCTATTCTTGTCTTGCGTTGTCGAGCAAATTGTGCAAGTCTCTTTCTGTGCTCTAGACAGCTTTGGGGTAAGCTCCAATGTTCTTTCTATTTTCATCTCAAGGCTTTGTAGAAAGGAAGCTGTTAGTTTGTTCTTATTGATGTTTTCGGCAGTTGGGCTGTTCACCAGACAACTTGGTCTTGGTCTGAGAGCTGTTACTGGACGATCCAGCTTCAGTTCCCCAAAGCTGGATGGGATGTGATGATGAATTTGAGCTTTTGTTGTTGGCGCTTTTTCTTCTTTATTCAGTTCATGTGTGCCCCAGGGGCCAAGGCAGGAGCGTGATCTGCGTTTCACATTAGCAGAAGATTTTTTTTTACTGAACCTGTACTTGCTCAGACTGTTCTTGTTGATTGTCTCTGCTGTGGACCCAGAGGCCACTGAAATAAGAGCTGACTGAAAATGATGCATGATTAGGCCCTTGTGGGGCGTTTTCTGAGTAGGTGGCTCCTTGGTGTGGTTCGCGTAAGCCGCTATCATCTTGGATGCAGTCTTAGATGTAGAGTTGCAGCTACTGACAGACTTCTTTTCTTAGGCCGTGGTGGGGAGCACTAATCACTTGTTTTGGTTTGCAGTGTTTTTCCAATCTGAGGTCCCGGTTTTGTTGTGTTGGGGCACGACTGTTTAATTGTGATGATCTGGTTGCAGAATGGCAGGGCTACAAACTTGGTACTGGACTCCCACTGTTCCCCCAGTGTTCTCCCTGTGCTCTCTATGCCAGTTGGGCTCTGCGGAGGCCTCAAGGATGCTGGTCCCGCCTGGGGGTTGAGGGCTGGGTCGTTCTTTAGGAGGAATCTTGGGCTTGTACATTGGGCTTGGACATTGAACTCTGCCATGTAAGTTATGCCAGAGCTGGTGGCCAATACTTGTGGGCCTGGGGGAGTGCAGGCCCACCCCCAGCCCAAGCACCAGCTAGTGGCTGGCTCTTTCACAAGCCTGCTGTAGTTTTCCATGAGTTTACTGGTTTTACTGGCTGTCGTTATCACTTAGGGCTTGTGGGGAGGGTTCAGCTGGCGATCATGTTGGTTGGGTGGTTGGAGCAGTTGTCGGTGATGTCGGTGGTGTCGGCAAGGCAGTTGTCCCCCCTGTGGTGCAAGCTGCACCGGCCTAACACCTGATACTCCCACCCCACGGGTAGGAACGCAGCACTAGCCTGACTTATCCATTGGCATGCGCCGCCATTCCTTCTCCCACACTCCTGTTCACTCTGACCACCGATCCTAGGAACAGTTGTTGCCCTAGAGTGCAACTGGGTGACTGATTAACAGAGTCTCTGCTCGAAAGGCTGTCACGTCCTCCGGGGCGGCCGCACACCTGTCTTGTATCAGCCGAGTCTCTTTACAAGGTTGCGTTCTCTGTCGGCTTGTCATTTGGATGTGGGAACTCTGAATTCCAGCTGCAGGCTCTCCCAAACGCTGCGGGTGCAGCTGCAGCGGAGGGTGAGGACGGTGCCCTTCAGCACCCACTACGGCATAACTCCTCTCACCTCTTTACTGCAGGCCATGACTCGGCAAGTCATCAGCAGGACCCTCAAGAAACTCGTAACACAGCCAGAAAACTCCAGTAGAAGTCTTCCAAACTGGGAATAAGTGTTTAGCGTAAAGCTTTTTAGCAAGAATATTGGTAGCTGAGAGATCTGTACACCTCAAAGGCCAATAAAAATCTGCCTTAACTTCTAACACTGTGTACATTAATTAAAACATACAGATGTTTCAGCAGCAGTCTTATCTCTTCCCCCCCTTCCAGGAAGCAATTGTCTCAAACCTCATGCCGTACAATTGAAACAAGCAGACTTTCTCATCTCACAGAACTTGGACAGTTACTGTAACCTTGAACATCCCTCCATTCCTGATACATGATAGGAGGATTTATCTGCTCACCTGGTCTTTACATTCTTGCCAAGATATCTTTTCTCAGGTCTTACTATCAAGAAACTAATATAGAGAACAAAAATCCTTTTCTCTAGCCAATGAAACCTTTAGAACGCACCTGCAAAAGCAAGAACAACTGACAAAAAAAACCACATATCAAATTAAGGCCACTAGTTTCGTGTTTATAGGTAAACACGTGTAATTTCCGATAAACTTTAAAACGTGAACAAAGAAATACATGATTTAAACAAATGTAACTTGAAGTGTGAATGTAAAACGTGAGTAAAGAATTAATGATTCATGTTTTGTTGAACATTAGTGCACACGGTTACAAATCTCAAAGTTCTACAGTGAACACATTTCAATATTGCGTTTAAATATGTTGTACCCTTTAAAAATTTTAAGGCACACCCCGAATGTTATATCAGGTGCATGTATATAATTGCACTGTGACTTATAAGGGTGGAGTCTAAATTATATTGCTCCAGAACAACAGAAACTTCTATGTAGAATTTTAATTGTGAAAGGAATTGAAGATGTTCTGGTGACAAGTGGTACAAAAGGGGTTGGAGCATGGAATGTTCAGGATTGTTCACGTTCTCTGCTGCAAATAGTATACATTGCTGTAACATGCATTATAAAAGTTATTTGCCAAGAACATCTTTGTGAATTGGCCCATAATACAAACTATTCCTACGTTTTATCATACTATAAGGCACCCAAATGGCATGCTATATTACATCATTTTATCAATTATCAATGGCTTGGAAGAAGCAGATGCTGCAATGCATCAAGTAGTTGTTGATTGATCTGCGACAGGAGGCATGTGCGTTTTAAAAATTATTTTAAGATGGTAATAATCAATGACAGTCACATCAATTGCAATTAAATGGCAAGAAATAGTATAATGGAATATCACATTTTTTGATATTCTTAATAGTTTTTTCATAAACCAATAGTAATAATAAAGTTAATAAAAAAATATGAAAATATTGAAAGCCAATTGTTGACTTGCTTGTCAACAGTTGTACTAGCAGGTAATAAAATGGTGCCTTCCTTTTACTTCATTTTCTTGTGGTGCTAGATCTGTTGACATTGTCCCATCCTCTGGAGACATCAATGTTTTCTACGCTGTGAAACACATTTCTCTTTTCAGATCCACTCTTTTATGCTTTGCTTGAAATATAACAAGGGTCTCATTTACAATATTTGACGCACAGCAGAGCAGCAGGCATTCCTGATGCACTGCCATGCATCAAAAGAAAAGGGCAGGATTGCAGAGTATCTAAAAGATAGCAGCTCATTCCTGCCGTATTCCACTCCCCTGGCATACTATAGCCTGCAATGCACCAACCAAGACACCCTTGCGACATCGTGCAAGGGTGTCTGCTTTGTAGCAGGGATTTTTCTGTGCAGGAAGGGACACCTTCTTGCAAAAAAACAATCAAGAGAGGTGTTTTCCTTTTTCTATGTGTGCTGCACCTATCTTACACCGCCCCTAGGGAGGCGTAGGAATCTGATGCATTCCCAGATTTACGAAACATTGTAAATCTGGGAATGCGTCAGATTCCAGGGATTTTGCTTGGGAACAATGCAGAGATGATTGTGTTTGTGCAGGAAGGAACACCTTCCTGCACAGAAATAATCTTTAATGGCATTTTGCTCCTTCTATGTGTGTTGCAATATGCAGCACACATAGAAAGGGCAAAGACTCAGGTGGAATAATAGTATTTCCCCTCGCTGCCTCAGATTTTCCAATCCTTGTAAATCTAGGGCAGTGCCAAAAAAGCCTTGGGTGTTGTGTGGGAACACCCTCAGCAACAACTGTGACACGCCTGTTTAATGCAGAATACTGAGTGAAAGAGGACCATATTTACAAGGCTGTTTAAAGCCACACAAAGTGGCTTTGCGTGGCATTGTAAATACGTGCTACGGAAGTGTAAAAAAAATGATGCTCTTACTGCACTAGGGGCTTGTAAATATGTCCCCATGTTTCTTTCCTACCACCTCCAGTTTTGTAGTCACGAGCAGATTTGCCCTCTTGTTTCCTTTCTATAATCTCGACATTTTTACTTCTCGTCAGCTTGAATTATTTTGTATTATTATCTTGAATTATTATCTTTCTTAGTTGCCATGTACAATGCAAATGAACCAGATATTCTTGTTTTTGTTAAATACACATTGACTCTTTTCAATTGAATACATCCGTCAACCGAGGTGCATATTATATGGAAGAGAAAATGGACAATTGCATTATGCAAAGATGAGGCTTATTTTTTTGCCATGTTCAAGAACACATTTTTACTTCTTCTTTGATAAAAGTAAACAATTGTTCTTTGCCAAACCTTGTAAAATGTGCATTTTATCTTGAAACAGAAAGCATTACTGAACTTCACTTTCATTTATTTGTACAGTGTGCAATTCTGATCATTTTTTTTCCTTAGGGACCACTTATGTGAATTTTGAGCTGAAGACTTCTGAAGTTTGCAATTGTTTTCCGATTAGTAAAAGTATGTGGAGTGCATTGTTAAATGAATACTTCTAATCTGGCAGACATTTTCAGACCCTGAAGTGTTCCTTTTATTCTGGTACGGAAATAGCAATAACAATCATACCTGCAGTGAAAACACTTTGCAATGCTTGTTAAACAACCCACTTGCTACTCTCAACAAGAGCACGATGGCCTTTCAGCATAAAAGTCCATGATAGCACTTTACTGCATTTGAAAAGAATCTGTTTCCGTCCTGTTCCGAAGAGGTATAAGTTCACATCAGTAAAGTCAGCGTTACAAACCACACACATTGCTCGTAATTGGATTACGGACTATGGAGAATTCCCTGCCCGTGTGAAGCAGCTGGAGGTCCCTTTTTCGCCAGGACTCTGTTGCTTTTGGGGAGCCTGTGCTACGTGTTCTTGAGCAGCTGAGAGGAGAGAGAAGGGGAGACCGGGACTGCGAGGACCAGCATTCAGCTGAACACCCGCAGCTGGTTCCTCTTCCCGGCCGTGCCACGCCTCCTCTCAGTGCTTTATCACCTCTCGCGGCCCCCGCTCCGCGGGAGCCGCTCGTAATTGGATTACAGACTTTGGAGAATTCCCTGCCCGTGTGAAGCAGCTGGAGGTCCCTTTTGCGCCAGGACTCTGTTGCTTTTGGGTAGCCTGTGCTACGTGTTCTTGAGCAGCTGAGAGGAGAGAGAAGGGGAGACCGGGACTGCGAGGACCAGCATTCAGCTGAACACCCACAGCTAGTTCCTCTTCCCGGCCGTACCACGCCCCCTATTACGCATATAATTGAGCGCCCATCGCGCATCGTGGGACGCGCGCGGGACTCAGCCCGGGGCTAAGCCCGGGCAAAGGGCGGGCCGTTTGTGGCCGTTAGAGGTCGGTAGAGACCGGACCGGGCCACCTCCCTTTCAACCATCTACCAGGAATCTATTGCTTCTTACTGTGACCAAGGATGACAACGATGGAAACAAGGAGTAAAAGCACGCAGGCGGTTACAGGAGCCACAAAAGGTACTTTGGACAATTACTTTGTAAAAGCTGGGTCACTATTGATCGACGAAATTACAATTCTCGAACGGCGCATTTCCCAAGAAATTGACTGGGTGAGAAGGTCCTCCATGGGCCCCCTTGCACAAGCCAAGACCCCAACCAACAGACCCAATTGCACTGAGCCACCTGGCATTAGCATTGGGGCAACTAGTAATAGCGAGCACGCTATGAATTTAGACTTGTCCATCTCTAGCTCGCATACTAGTGTAAAGGAAGTAAGTGACCTTGATGACATGAGTTTGCTAAATCTCCCACCAGTCCAACTCCACTCTGCCCAAATCTCCAACCCGACCACGTTTTAGACGTGGTAACTACCAAGGACAGAGTTATACTGCAGGGGCTAAAGGAAGGAGCAGTACCCAAAGTGAAAAATAGGGCACAGAAAAGTGGCGGGAGGAAGACAAAAACCCCAAAGAAGAATCCTTTCCCGAAGATAAATAGTCACGGACCAAGCATAATGGGGATCACGCCTATTGAGGGAGCTGAGGCAACTTTACCAGAGTCTCAGACTGCTATGTCTTTAGAACATACCACCATTAATCCCCATGATACCTCGGGCGAAGATATTACTTTGGCCGACATAGGATCACTCCTGAGAACCTTATTATGTCCTTTAGAAACACGGCTAATTAAAATGGAAGCCAGGCTAGTGAATATAGAGAAATTTACGGCCCTACTAGCCGATAATCCCAAAACAGACAGTAAAATAGAGGACAAGGGTGGCAGACCAGGGACAGAGACCAAGAATAGGAGGAGTGCCCTAGCTAACAGCAAGACGGGGAAAAGCGCAGGTCCTTTAGTACAGCAGGACAAACCAACTGCCCCCTCAAATAAGATCATGCAACCTAGTACTAACATAGCAACTCCCAACCACCCTCAGGTCCCCCCTCCCAAAACCATTTCTAACCAGCCTAAGGCTAACACTCCTGCCCCTAGTTTACCCCAAAAAGCAGTCACACTAACAGACGAGTCTCTAGGGAACAAAAAAAAGCCAAGAGTAGTGAACTTGCCGCCGGAGGCCAGCCAGTACACAGTAATCTTAGCAGGGGTGCCAGAGTTAAAAACAACACCGATAGAATCCACCGCTTCTCTTAAGAACAAGGTGATGGAATGGCTATCTATGTATAGACCTCTACCGCAGGGTATAACTAGTGATGTCCTTATGGTAAGAAGGGTCCCGTGGGTGGGCAGTACTAGAAAAACTATTAAAGGAGACTGCGTCCTGGGCAGCTTTAGAGACCCCATGACCATCTCTCACATCTGTGGCTGGCATTACGAGGACCAGTGAACCAACATTCAATCCCTACCTCTCTCCTTTTTCTATCCCCGGCTGACACACGCTTACGAGGAGGAGGGATGGGGGAGTCCCTCTGAGGCAGGTGGGAGAGGAGACTTCTACTATCCAAGTCGCCACCAACCAGTGTATCATCCTCCAAACACCGAAGAAGAGGGATGGGAAATCTGTCACAGAGGGGGAGGCGGTTGGAGGAGAAGAGAGAGAGTTGATTATCGCCACCCCAGATTCCAACACCATACATTCTTCCCCCTGTCTAATAGGTACAGTCACTTGGACATGGTAGAATGATAGTCCAGGCAGAATGTCACCGGGGATAACTTGTACCTCAGGGAGGGTGTGGAGGCAGATTCCATTCCCCCTGGACATACATCTGACCCAATGCTAGATTTGGGTCAGTCTGTTGAGAAAAATCAAACTAATGCAGACACCCCCCCTACAAACTCGGAGACAAGGGAACCTAGGGGTGCTCGGTCCCCTAGCAGTGATCGGACTCCGGTGGTAACATCCGTGGTCAATTTAAGTAACAATGTTATGTCCCCAAAACTGGTTCCGACTTCAAAACCACCATCCTTGAAGCTAATTTCGTGGAATGTGGCTGGCTTAGGCAATAAGCTAGACCTACAGGAATGGACCGCTTTTGTGGACACCGGGGATGTATGTATGTTCCAGGAGACCTGGGCGAGGGAAGAATATTCCCGACGGGGTTACCTGGCATTCTCCATTCCCGCAAAGTGGGCGGGAAGGGGCCGTCCCTCTGGCGGTCTCACAACGTGGGTGGCGAACCATTTGGGCTGCCAGGCAGCACGTCTTCCCCTGGCATCTGAGGTCATATTAGTGGTTTTGTTAGAATGGCCTAACTCAGCCAGACTTGCCGTGATAAATGTTTATTCAAGGCCTGTCAACATAACACGCGAATTGCCCACCATTGAGGAACTATCAGCTTACCTCAGTGAAATTCCTAGGGGCACCCCATTATTGGTCGTTGGGGACCTGAATTCACATTTTGAGCCCCTAGCAGGCCTCTTGGATGTTTTTTCAATGGAAGAGGATCTAAGGTGGGCGGTTCCCTCCGCAGGGCACCCCCTCCCAGAGCTTGGACACCTCTAGCCTTACAGATTACTGCCCTAACTCTTAAGCACGGAGTTAGAGCCTGTAATGGGCGTATCAAATCTGATATACCGAGCAGACACACTTACAACAGAGTGGGAAGGGAGTCGCGCTTGGACTATGTCCTTGTACAACTTTCTGCATGGTCACATATCATTGACTTTAGGGTAGCAGAAAGAGCTGATAGCGACCACAATGCTCTAGAACTAGATTTTGCCCACCCTGGCATGGAGGTCAGTGATCATAGCACGGCGGTGACCAAACCTGAGCTCCTCCTTGAAAACAACAGAAGGAGAATTAGGTGGGAAAAACTAGCTGCTAGCCGAGAGAAGCTTCCAAAGCTTTATGCTGGAATAATTCCGACCTTGGAAAAAGTGGGTAACTTAACTGATGAAATCCGCAATGAGGATACCCACAAACTAATATATCTGGCTCACGAGGATCTTATTAGGACCATGGCGGATGATCTCTTTACCGAAGCCCAATCCAAAAGGGGGGGACCACATTGCAAGTCCTCTTGGTATAATGCCGCATACCGCAAGACAAAGGGAGAACTCCTCTCATTTATTAAGGAGGGCAAAGGCAGAGGGGAGATACAGGCCAGTAGACGGGCATACAAGAAACTGGTCGCCCAGACAAAGATTGAATGGGAGGAGGGCCAGTGGGAGGACCTCTCTAGTTCCTTAGCTACCAGGGATTATCGCAAGTTTTGGCGAATTGTGAATGCGGGCTCTGGGCACTTACTTTCAGCAATTGAACCAAATATTGCTGCTGGGGCGTGGCAGGCGCACTTCCAGTCGCTCTATACCTCGGATGCTGGGGACACTTGTAATCCACTCCCAAGTACGCCCATCCACTGCAAGGGCGACTTGTTCACACTAAAGGAGGTGCGAGCCGCTATCGCGGGACTGGCATCTGGTAAGGCCCCCGGATTGGATGGACTCCCAGGTGACCTGTTCAAACAAGAGCCTGACGTATGGGCCCCCTATCTCGTGACAATATTTAATGCTGTCCTGTTGGGCATGGAGATCCCTAGCACTTGGCTGGGGGCAGAGGTGGTTCCTATATTCAAGAAGGGCTCGCCTCTGCTCCCAGCCAACTACAGGCGCATCAGCTTAATAGATGTGTCCCAGAAGCTTTCTGGCAGGCTTGTATTAGATCGCCTTCAGGCTTGGTTAGAAGAAACTGACACTCTTAGTCCTTACTAGGCAGGATTTAGAAAGGGGGTGTCCACAATAGACCAGATTCTCCGCCTAAACCTCATCTATTGGAGGACGGCACTATTCGAAGGGGGCAGCTTGTACACGGTTTTCGTGGACTTGCGAGCCGCCTTCGACTTGGTGCCCAGAACGAGATTGTGGAGTGTGCTCGCTGAGATGGGGGTTCCACCTGATATCCTTGAAATTCTACAGAGATTGCATCGGAACAACTTTGCACGTGTCAGGTGTGGAAGAAATGGCAAATTAACAGATAGATTCCCCGTTGACAGAGGGGTGAGACAGGGCTGTGTGCTCGCACCGACCCTGTTCTGCCTCTTTGTCAACGGGGTAATCGCCCACCTGAACGGGATCGAACACACCGATGCCCCCAAATTGAATGGCAGCAGGGTGCCCGCAATCATGTTTGCGGACGACACCCTGCTGCTGTCCAAAACCCCAATGGGGATCCAGCGAATTCTTGACTCTTTCTTGGTATTTTGTACGGAGAGGGGCTTAGAGATCAACGCTCTAAAAACAAAATATATGATCCTAAAAACCACTCCGAAGACACGTCCCAATCCATTGCTTGGTTCATCACGCTTAGAGAGGGTTTCCACATTTGAATATCTAGGTGTAACCTTAAATGAGAACATGACATGGGGGACACACCAGACCAAGGCAAACTTGAAATTGATGCAGATCGCGGGAGGTATCACAAGGATGATGACCAAATCAACATATTGTCCACTGGGCCCAGTCATCCAGATCTATAAAGCCCAGGCCCGGGGAGCTGTTGCTTACGGGGCTGAACTATGGGGTCACACTTCAGCCCAAAATTTGATGAAAACTGAAAATAAATTCATCAGACAATTGGTTGCACTTCCATCAAGCACGCCGCTACTCCCCTTGAGACTAGACCTGGGACTTAGACCAATTATAGAGGAACTAGGTCTCAAACCTTTAACATTTTGGCGAAAGCTATGGAGCAGCGAGGATCTTATCAACTACAGGTCTAAGCTCAATGAGTTTTTAATCCAACCAAAAGCCATCCAGATTCCTTGGCTAAAATACATAAAAACATCATGTGAGAGTCTAGGGTTCGCAGAATTATGGACTGACCCAGCAAATGCATCTGCCAGGATACCACGCAAAGTTCTGTCAAAAGCTTATTATGATCTAAAACTAACTATTGCTCTAGACAGCAAGCGTGAGGGTTCACTGACAACTCTATTTATTCAAACTAAAGACTCCTACTGTCGGGAAAGTGTACTGGATGGGATGACCCCTGTGTCAACCAGGAAGTTATTTCTCCAGTGGAGATATGGCACACTGCCTCTTAGGTCTTTCACCAGCTCCTGGACATCGCCACCAACTACCAAGCAATGCCCGGCATGTGCTCTCGCTGATGAAAGTGATCTACATGTGGTCCTATTTTGCAAGGCCTACCAAGACATCAGAAAACACTGGCTTGTCCCCCTTATCAAAAACTTTGGTTGCAGACAGTTCTCTCCCATGTACAGAATTTTAAAAACTGATGTTTCACCCCCAACTGTCTTTGCACTGGCAAAATACCTCACAGCCATGTGGTTTATCCATACCCGCATCTTGAAAGCGGAGCTGGGCCCATAACAATCTCATTTTATTTTCTTTTCATTTCATTTCATTCATGTTTCCCAGCCTCTTGCTGACGGACTACTTTTATATTGCCAGCCCTATTCTTAACTAATGTTTTAAAATGATTGTGATTATTTGTATATCTTTGATGGTCTAATCGGTCGAAATAAAGATTGAAACTTGAACTTGATTTACAAGAGGCAAACTCAGAAGAACAGCAAAAGGTTGCACATGCGCAGATATTATCCACCCACTACAACCTCTGCCTTTTAAAGTAGGATTGTGGCTGATTAGGTCTCGTCTAAGACAACACACATGCGTTTTCTCTTGCAAGAGATTTTAGTGACGTTCTGGTGGCGATGTCCCTCTCCCCTTATTTACAATCTTAACGCAACCTTGTAAATAAGGCCCCTTTTCACACTTCACTTAGCGTGAAAGGGGCGTGCAATGGGTGTTGCAGTGGCCGTTCCGCCCCAACACCCATTGCTTTTTTACGCTGCCCATATTTACAAGGATGAGGCAGCACCAAAAACTAAGACTAGGTAGAACCAGGTCCTAGGATGGTGATACAAGGCAAAATTATTAAATTCTCCCTTATATTTTGCTCTTTCTATGGTGTACCCTGCAAGGGTGCTTGCGCTGGCTCTAGGCAGGTTTGTTAGCGCCACCGCTAGGGAAAATGCTGGTGTATGCCATATTTTTGTAAATACGGTGCATCTCTGCGTATAAAAAAAATGTTGTGTAGACGTTAGTAATTTTGGCATAACACCGTGCTTCGTCATTTTCTTGTAAATATCCCCCTTTGTTTACTGCAAGGAGCTTGGAGCCTGCCCAGTGCTTATCACTTGTAGGCTTCATTGTGACTCTTATTTGCTGCCTCCTGATTGGTCAGTGCATGCCTGTTTCATTTGATCTTTTGTGTGAAGCATGGACCAAGCACTGATTGCTTCATTTTGATTAGTGTCCTTCACCTGCGCACGCTATGATTGAGGTGCTATTTTTCTTTCTTCTTTCCCTGTCATTTATCGTTGTCCATACTGCTTCTTGCATTTTGCTTCTTCCTTCCCACCCCCCATTGTCCATGTTGCTTCTTCTCTTACATCCACCAGTTTTACATGTTGCTTCTTACCTTCAATACCCCCTTGTCCCTGTTGCTTTATCTCTCCCACCACCCACCCTCCAATTGTCTATTGTGCCGCCCCGCTCAATCAGCCCAAGGAAAAAAAAGAATTATGAGGCATCAAGCGCTGGCCACAACATAGCACCCATTGTTCATGTTGCTTCTTACCTGCCACACCATTTCATCCCAATGTCTGCTGCCCCCTCACCTGCTACAAGAAAAAAAGCACTATGTTGCAGCCAGTGCTAGCCACATCTAGCGCTTTTACTTTCCCATTGTTCGTTTTGCTTGTTCCCTCTCTCCTGTTGTCTATATTGCCCATTCTCTCCCTCTCTCCTGTGGTTCATGTTGGCCACATCCACCCGCCATACAGAAAAGAAAGTGCTATGACTCGGCCATGCTAGCGACGTCATAGTGCTTTTTTCTGACTTTTAGCCATGCTGCACAGCAGCCTTGTCGCTCTACAACATGCCTAAATGATATCAGTAAAGTCATTAGCTTCACATAGTTAAGAGGTAAGACCTATTGACTTTGCAACTGCTTTTTAATGGACAGTTATATCTAGTGATTGCATTGGTGTAGCCTCTCCTGTGTAGGTATGGTCACTGTTGTACCCTTGTATCTTTTTATTAATTCCATCTTGCCTAATTCTATGACTAAGCATTAGGATTTTGCATTCACAAAGTGGTATTTGTTTCATCTAAGTTCAGCTAAAATGCAGAAAAAAGGTGTGATTCAGGTCACAGGTGCCTATGTTCTCTTCAGACACCTCCAATATTTTGGGGAGGAGCACTGAGAGAGTATCACCAAGAATAACAAATTTACGGTCAAGCTTATAATGTCATAGCACTAACTTCAGTGTAAAGACTGTGATAAGGGAAAAGATGTAGGCCACAATTACAATGAACTGATTTGGGCACAAATTGTGCACATGGTAAGTAACATTACTGCATGCCATTTGTGCAAATGCCAGGTGTGATTACGTGCAAATGCCAAGCCCTGCATTGTCGTTATTTGTGCATGCACTATTGCAGCATGTGCAATCAGTGCATGCGCTATTACAACATGAGTTCTAAAACGTACAAGTGCAGGCAACCTCTATTTAAGTCAAAAATACTATTTGGATCCAGGTTTACTATTATACGCTTTAGGACACATTTTAGAGAACATTTTCATAACAAAGGGAACCCTAACTGTACTACTGGGCCTGCCAGAATTATTGAACCTCCTCACCCCCCCAAGCCACATCAAGGAATCAGGGTGTCATTAAGTAAGTAAGTAAGTAAACTTTATTGTTTAGTTAATTAAAACCATAACAAATATCCTTTACAAAAAGTATCCAATATTAAAAGAGAAAGTAAAATTCATCAAAATACAGTTTAAAACCGAGGTTTGAAATAAAATGATGGTCTTATTAAATCTAGAGGTGACCAGTTGCTTTCAAGCGTTGTTCTAAGGCCATCAAAAACTTTATCAGCTAGCAGTATAAAAGAGAAAAGTTAATATTAATAAGAGGCCTCATTAAATCTAAACATGACCAGTTGCTTTCAAGCGTTTATCAAAGGCTATCAAGAACTTTAACAGTTTGCAATTAATTATAGGATCTTTTGAGTCCAAACCACCAATAACAGCAGTCCTGCAGGTGCGTAGTCTCTTGTCCAGAAAAATGTTCTTTAAAAAGAGTGTGCGCTCCCGGCTCAGATTCTTGCAATGACATATGATATGAATTATATCTTCTTTTGTGGTGCCACAGAGGCGACAGACAACTGTATCGTAATATTTCCAGGCAGGTTCGTCAGCCAAGGTTGGGTATTTACTGAATCTCAGAGCCATCAGCTTTTTTTTTTATAGAGACAGAATAGATTGTGTCTAAGTAGGCAGCGGGGGTAAGTTTTTTGTAACCGTTGATCACAGTCCAGGAATGGGAGCGGTCTGAAAAAATGGCTTTGTCAGTAATAAACGAATGAAATGTTGCCGCCTTATTTAATGCCTGTTTAAAGGAGATGAATGGCAAGTTTTGGTCTCACAGGTTAGCAGTGCACGTTTGCTCCAGAGCGCAAGTCAAGTATTTGTTAGCTTCTGAGTTTTTTTGTAATTCCATTTCCTGCCATAAAAATCTATTAAGATTATTATCAGTAGCGTTCATCTTAATTGGGTACCATACCCTGATGCTTGTGTAGAGTCTTCCTAGTGTTTCATTCATGAGGCCAAATTCTAGGCGCATCTGAGCTGGTGAGGCTGAGCTAGGAAGCCGGAGAGCCTTTTTATACATTTTTGTAATCAGGTTGTTTAGAATGATAGCGTCCTTACCCAGCATAGCTACACTAGCATATGCTAAGGTTGGAAGTACTTTGCTGGCAATCATTGTCAGTAGTGGTTTAAACGAGGGGCCCTCCAGTTTTTTTGACAGAGTGCTAAGTGCAAATATTAAAGCTCCAGCTCTTTGCGTCATATAGTGTTTCTGAGCTTTTAGGGTACATTTGTCGTCGATATAGAATCCTATATATTTATAAGTTGATACCCTTTCCAGGTGATTTCCTTCCAGCATGATATTAAGATGTGCTGATCGTCGATTGGTGATTAACATTGTTTTTGTTTTGGACAGGTTGAGAGCAAGGTTATTCACGGACAGGAATTCTGATAGTTCTGTTACTAATCTGGACAAACCAACTTTAGTTAGGCTCATAAGCACAATGTTGTCGGCGTATGCCAGATGTGTTAGTTGTAAGTTGCCAAGTTTCGGCGAGTGAGAATTGCAGTTGTTTAGTTTACCTGAGAGATCTGAAATAAATAAATTGAATAAATGTGGAGCCAGGACGCATCCCTGTTTTAAGCCGGTTGTTGTATAGACTTTTCTTGATAATAGTGAACCGTCCCCTAGTTTGATTTGTGTCCAGGTGTCAGAGTAGAATAACAGCAGGCCCCTTAATATGCTCTCTGGTATGTTCCATGCTCTTCGCTTTGCCCATAGAAGATCCGATCGACACTATCTAATGCCGCCTGCAAGTCGATAAAACACAGGTTCAGCTCTTGCTTAGTGCGCTGGCATTTTTCTGTAATCATAGTTATAGATAAAATGTTCGAGGTTGTTCCGATTCCTGCTCTGAATCCAGTTTGGTTAATTGGGATCATTGCTTTCTCTTCTGACCAGTTTGCCAGATCTTTTAGAAGAAGAGATGCGAAATATTTGGCTTCGACGTCCTGTAATGTTATTAGTCGATAGTTAAGGCAGTTAGATCTATCTCCTCCTTTATATATGGGCGTGATGATAGAGCCTTGCCAACTTTCAGGGATAAGATTGCAAGTTTGCACTTCTGCGAAGAGTTTTTCAAGAGGTGGTGCCCAAAATTCTGGTGCATATTTAAAGGTGGCTTGTGGGGTACCATTCGGTCCTGGTGCCCCATTACTTTTGCCCTATCTGATTATATTTATTATCTCCTTTACAGAGTAGGTGCCCCATGGTACAGAAAGGTGTGAAGTATACCTTAGGTCAGTTGTTGGTAACTGACTACAGCATTCTTCTTCGCTGCTGGTTTTAATAAGATTAGCTGAAATGATTTGCTGGCCAAGTGCCTTTACTCGATTTTCTTTGAATTTTGACGACAGGAAAGTTACCCATTCAGATTCCTGAATGTTCGATGTCAGGATGTTTAGCGGCCTTGATAGTTGGTTTATGGTCTTCCTGAATTTACTTGAGTCACGGAGTTTAGAGCTGGCCAGCAGATGGATCCAGATGTCTTCATTCATCCATTTCTTATGCACCCAAACCCGTTTTTTATATAAATTTCTTTGTGCAAGAAAATTATCCAAGTGACGCCGATCTTTGTCGTTCAGCTGCAACTTCTTTTGACTTCTGCGTAAGTCCCTTCTTAGGTCTTGTAGCTCCATCATCAGTTTCCTTTTGAGTTGACTCTTTTATCCCTTGTGTTGGATGATTTCATTTTTGTCTTTAAGTTCTCTAGAAAACAAGACCAAGCATCTATCTCGTTTGTTGTAGTGCGTCCTAACTCATTCAGTATGACCTCTATTATTGACAGCCACTCCTCTTTATTGGAGTTAGACCAATTTATTCGTTTTTGATTAATTGTGCTTAGTTGGCCCCCTAGTGAATACAAAGGCTGAAGTCTTTCCATGCAGAAGTTTAATTTAAGGTGTTGCATCGCGTGATCGCTCATCGGTGTATATTCAATATAGAAGGTGATCAGTTGGGGGATCAGTGAAATACTAGCGATAGTGAAGTCCAGTGTTGATTGGGCGTGCATGTCGTAATAAGTTTTTTTTCGGTGGTCTATATCTTCTTCAGTCCTTCCATTCAGGATGCGCATGCCTAGATACTCCAGCTCCGTTACCAAGTTTATGCCAATGTGGTCCTTCCGACTCCTTGTCGCGCCTTGTGTCTGCTGAGGAACGCTCCAGTGCATGTTCTCTGCAGCTAGTATTTCGTCTTCATCTGGAGTATATATCAGGTTGGAATTGAAATCTCTGGTTAGTATAATGTTCCATGATAGCTCAGTGCTTCGAAGACTCATTATTACCTTGCATAGCAATGCATTTTTTATCTTTTTTGCTTGTAGATTAGGTTGAATGTAATAATTAATCAGGATTATCATTTTGTTATCGTTTGAATTATGTCCTGATAATTTAATTAGCTGAATGCTTGGATATGGAGATTTAAGTCGTTCCGAATTGATTTTTAAAGCAGTAGGCACATAAACTGAGAGGCCTCCAATTGCTCGACCGTAGGATTTACATTTTTCTGCGGCTACAGTATAATGAATGAATCCAACCAGTGCTATGTCTTCCTGCAGCCATGTTTCTTTCAGGGCGATTATTTCGCAGTTGTCCCATTCATCTAAAGCTAGTCCATCCTCCAAAAGTCTTTTCGCACCAGCGATATTCCATGATAGTATGTGTATATCATTGTTTGCTGCTATGTTTGTTGCAGCTCCGTTCGGTCAGTTCTTCCGTTTATTGTTTAGCATACTGGGGAGCCATTTCCAGGTATCGCTTAATATTAACGAGTCCTCCTCTCTATCTGCATTGAGACCTTCCTGTGTGGTGGCTGCGCCGTTTCTGCCTTTGGCGTTGTGTAAAATAGAGTAGACTGATTTTTTGGGACCAAATTCAGCCAGTTTCCTAGTAATTTGCGGGCTGCTAATTTTCTTTAGAGGTAGCGGATATCTTGGATTAATGGGCTGTGAAAGTTGGATGCCCCATGTTTGAAATATATCCGATTTCCCTAGTATTAATTGCACTATAGTGGCGGATTTCCAGGTGGTCAGCGTTTGTTCATTTATTGTATCGCTTGATCCGCTTAGGAATTCAACCTGTTCTAGATCGGTAGTTTTAATGTGACTCAATTCCTTGATTTCCAGCATAAGTTTCAATATATTGCTCCTGTTAAGTATATCATGTCTGCCTT
Organism: Lissotriton helveticus; assembly: GCF_964261635.1. Taxonomy (NCBI): domain Eukaryota; kingdom Metazoa; phylum Chordata; class Amphibia; order Caudata; family Salamandridae; genus Lissotriton; species Lissotriton helveticus. The sequence continues at coordinate 1,246,338,317 of NC_136063.1, read as the reverse complement.
GTGTCTTGTACTCCGGAGTCAAGATGATTTGCAGACAGACGTCCTCTGGCTTTGTAAAGTCTGACCTTGGCTTTACTTCCGCCTCCTGGTTTAATTGCGTAATATCCTTGTTCAGTATGCAGAAGCTTAATTTGGCCTGAGTAAGATTACGCTGCGTTTCTGATATTGGATTATGATAGTGTGGCGGTAAATTGTGTTCAATGTCTTGTGTTTCTGGTCGTTGTGCTATTTTTGAATCAATAGCTGCCAAACCCGTTTTTTCTGCTTCTTTATGATGGACCATTTGTAATTGGCTAGCTGCACAGTCTGGAACCCCTTTTATACCCTCGTGTTTTGGGGTATTTGTATTGGTATTATGTTGGTGGGTTGGTAGTGCCTAGCCGCATTGTTGATTTCCAGGGCTGGCGCCAGATCTTGAGGTGTTATGCCATTCCAATCGTCTTTGGACGGCAAGATGTCCTCTGGATCGATAATACTGGTGTTATCCCTTGACGTAGTTGTCTTGGAATTTTGTTCTGCGCCTGTAACCGGCAGGTTGTTCGCTTTTAGCGAGGCATTTTGCTTCGTTGTTAGCATCAGAGTTGAGCTTGTTGGGCTTCCTAGTGGGCGGGGACCCTTAAGATCCTTTTTTGGCGACAAGTTAGCGGTAAAGGGCATGTTAGCTCCTGCTATTAATGGTGTCATTAAGCATGCACACCATTCCTGAAATCTGGCAGATAGCTTATCAAGCATCCCTTCCACAGTGCTATTCTGGGCCAAAACAACCCAAAATATCTAGGTCTGGTACCATGCAGACTGTCTGTGCAAGCTGAAATTTTCAGTCCAAGGCCTGATTTACTAACCTTTCACGCAACACAAAGCAGCAAGACAACTTTCTGCACTGAGTGAGAGGAAAAGAGCAGAAGGATATGTCACACTTCTGCTCTGTCAAAGCACTGGAGAACTTCAGGCATCCTAGTGCCAAGCAGGCCCCCTTATGACCTGGTGAAAGTTTGACTGCAGTATGGGCAGGACTGTTTTTGAGCATGAAGGCATACATTACTGAACAAAAACAATACTAAAATGTGTTTTTCTCTTTCTATATGTGCTGCAGTGGCACACACATGATGCAGAAGGTATTAGTGAGTGCAGGAAGATATCAATGCCAATCTGGGGAATGTTGAAGCATGCTTTAGTTTAAGTGATTGGCACAGGAGCAATTTATAAAGGAGTGTGAAATTAGTGGGCCACAAATTTGGCAGGGAACAAAGGGAAATGCTGGTAATAGAATTACAAGAATGGGCAACTAGTGTCAGTGACTCACCCAGATCTATGGGTGAAGGCATGGTCAGGATACAAGATGTAGGTCCACACAAATGTTTGGAATACTTTAGCATTACATATTCAGTAAACATTCCATACATGAATGTGTGTATATCTTTGCATAATGATGTGTGATGCATTTATAACTACAGAGCATTGTAATTTGATATGGCATGAGGAGCCAAATCCCAGTGAGTAATCAGATGATAGAACTGACCATGAAAAATTAGACTCAGATGAAGGACCCCCCCCCATCAGCCCACCACAGCTGCTAAAGCTACACGGAATACTCCTGCTACAGTATCAGCTGTAGCAGTAGAACCCACACTCTTGGCCACAACGTCTTCCAGAAAATCAGCTACAGCTGCCAATAGACCCTTGGCCAAAGTTGCCCCATGTGCACCTGAAAAAACACAGTTAAAGTGCAATTATGGCTAAAAATAAACTGGAATTTGCCAGTCAAGCTTAGATAAACTAACCATAATTTATGCCTGGATTATACACTCCTTATGACCTAACCTGTGACTTCACTTTTGACATGATAAATGATTGATGACATCACTGATAAGCTCTTAGTTTAACTAACCATAATTAGTGAATTTATGTGTTTTTTTAAACCATGACTGCACTTAAAAGTCTCTTTATTTCAGTATATGAAGAACAACAGACTAAACGTGTTACCACAGCAAGATGTGCCCGAGTGACTGTATGAGAGAGTTATCACGTTAGATGGACAACACTCTAGATGCCATATTTTTTAGTTTAGTACAGAGGAGTTCTTAATGGTGTAAAATAAATATAAGAATCAAATGTGGTGAGTGTGTGAAGCATCATTTAGCCAAGCCGTTGAAGTAGGTGGAAGCCTGTGAAGCCAGAATACAGCTAATCTATGATTAGTGTTAGCATAGCAGGCAATTTCCTATTGGTATGGAATTGTTAACAATATATCTAAATATTGCAAGCAGAAGAGACAGTTGGTGGAGCATGGGACTTCAATAAATAATTGGCCTACGATTCAGAATTCGTGTCTTAGCATACCTGTAATTAAAGTCTCTACTCTTACTGGGCCGTAAGGATACTGATCTTTGACGTAGGTAAAGAATTAATCAGATGCTGTAAATCAACATTCTAATTACAAATCTCAGTTGAACATCAATTATGTAATAGTCAATGATGAGATTTATACATGAGCTTAAATGGTTTAATTAATCTCTTGTATTAAACATTTTGTTATTAGTCAGGAATAAGTTATCAATTTATCAATAATACAATACAGAATAATTGCATAGGTAGAGTAACTGTTCTCAAAATGAGGGTGAGAAAAGCATCTTGAACCCATAAAGAGTTTGAAATCGAAAGGTGAAAGTATGTTTGGCCCGATTACAATGGCGGTTGGACGGGCGACTGACTGCTATCATTTCAGGAAAGGGACTGGCTGACAGGTAGTCGGCGGTCCAGCCGGCCAAATTATGCCACAATCTAACTGCCATGGAGGTGGTCGGAAACATGCCTGTTTGCATTGAGGCTTGTGCTACAGCCCATAAAATGGCTGCAGCACAATCCCCAACACCAAAAGGCATGTTTGGAATCATCCCTGCACCCTGTTGCAGGCACCATGAGCCCGATTCACAGAACTAACTTAAGACAAAATCCTAAACTTGCTACTTTTGGTATTCACAGAATGCACTTACTACTTTTGGTATTCACAGAATGCATTTACTACTTTTGGTATTCACCGAATGGATTTACGACTACTAACTTTACGTCCGCACTCGGGCTGGAGATTCCGGCCAGATTCCGGTCCGTAGGTGGGACTTCCGGCCTGGAGGTGGGACTTCCTGGCTAGAGGTGGGATTTCCTGCCTGAAGGTGGAGATTTCGGCCATGGCTAAATCTTCGCCACCGGCAGAGGGGTTTACAAAGTGACACATCTACCTAGGTGCATCACTTTGTAAATATGACGCAATATAGCGCATTTTTTACGCTGCTGGTGCGTCACAAAAAGTGACGCACCGGCGGTGCAAAAGGGACGCTAGGGTTCATAAAGAAGCCCCTTAATCTGTCTGCAACAATACAACCTGTTCTCATAATCAAATGGTTGTCTGATATATAGTTGCCACTAATACTAATGGGCTGGGTGAACAATTGCTGCAAATGCATCTGCATATACTTGTTATAATCCAGAGATGCAGCCTTTGGAATAAGGTAAAGCTATCATATACTGTAGAAGAGCACATTAATCCAGTAATTTCGATGTTTGTGGATTTTAGTGGATTTGACACTCTCCATGCTAAGGGTTTTAAAGCAGAGGTAAAACGTTAATATAACGTATGGAATTAAAAAACACTGTCCTTATTTGAGCAACCTCTTTGCAGAACATTGAACAACAGTTCACAGGTTGAATATTTTGCTCTTTAGAGTATTTTCATAATCTTGCATAGTCAGTCCATAACACAATGCAGTTTCAGAAAATCATTCACAACTTCCTTTAGAATATGTTTGATGGCAAGGAGGGCTTTTGCCATCTTAGATTTTGCAGAATAAAGTTGTTACCACATATATTAATGCTAACATTGTACAATAAGTAGTAGTCAAAATATGCAGAATTAGTAGGACCCTTAGAGAAAATAAAATGCTATCAGCTTTTTAAGGGAGTCATTGCTTAGTGTGAAATATATCGGATGTTGGTAATTTTTAGACCTAGGCAAACAATGCTTGTTTTAAAGAAAATACGTTCCATTGTCATTCATATACCTCCAACACAACTATCATGTATACAAGGCGATCCTCTCAGTGAGTTGGTACAAACGAAAAAGAGATTGATAGAAATCTAAATCAGGAAAATACCAGCACACATCATTTCAAATTTAGAAAAACTTAAAAACAAGAATTTTGATTTCTTTTGCTAGTTTGCTACAGGAGATACCTGGAAATGTTAGGAAATGTTAAATGAACTAAACTGGTGCCTTAGAAAACAAAAATTGTAAGGACTTTGATCTTAGGTAATATATATCCTGAATAATCTCATCCTGTCTATAACAACTTTAATTAAGGACAAAAGTTCTTAATTCGAGATAATGGCTAGAGATTCCAGTTTTAATTTAAGTCCACCTTGTGCTGAGTTTGTCTTTGTGGCTTTTTTATCATGATTATGATATATAAAAGGCTTCAGGTTTTTAGCTATGCAGATACTTTCATACAGTTCCAAAAATATATTTCCTATATTTCCATAATTATTCATAAAACATGCCTATGTGAATCATATGTATTGCCAACAGGAGGAAGACATTGTACTCATGTGATAAGGCTTTATAATTTTGAACACTGCACCAAATTTAATGCCAGGAACTTGATTATCATCCTTTAATGAAGCTAGAAAGGGAAAAATGAACAGGTTGAAGGGCAATGAAGACAGGGTACAACATGGCCTTAATTGTTTTAAAACTATCTTGCCAAAGTTCAATGTGTTAAGAGACACAGGGGCATATTATCAAGCCCCAGTGATAATTATCGCTGAGTGCGCTTAGTGCGCTTTTTATTATCACGGGTTATCGCTGGAATATATCGTCAAGCTAGCGCTGTAATATCAACGCTTAGCGCTTTGGCGAAAAATAATCCAGCGATAGCGGGAAAATGGCCAAACATCGCTGAAAAAACAGCAATGTCCCTTTTCAAAAGGCAATAAGCTTGGTGATAAGGCCCTGTGGCCTTAACCCCATAATCCACCTCCCATGTTAGGTATGCCTTAGTCAGGAATTTAGCTGATGTTAAATTCCTGTGTTAAGGCAGAGTTAGAGCGATTATGATTATTGCTACGCCTCTTTGTTAATATCGCAAAGCTGCCTTAGCGATATTTTCCCGTGTTATTTTGACAGTCACGCCTACTTTGCATCTCATTATCGATGCAATGCGTGACAAAAACAGGAGCTAATTCAAAGAAACAATAGCTAGCGTGTCCTTGTTAATAATGCAATGAAATTATCGCGGCTTTTTGCCCGAAAACAGACGCTAAAGCGGCGATAATTTTATCTCCAGCCTTGATAATATGCCCCACACACACAAACTCCCGACCCTTAAGTAAACTTCATAGGTAGGATTGCACTTTGAGGGTGAATTTAATCAGCTGAATGAACATGGGAGCTCCTGGGGCTCCCACAAGATGCCTGCTGAAAAATTCTAAACAAACACTAAGTTAAAGTGTCTTTACCCATGCCCCTTCTTTGGTGGAAAAAACTAAAAGTAATTGTCTCTCACCAACAGTAATAGAAGCCTTCCCTTCCCAGCAAACAAAGAAAAGTAAGCCTTCTTTCCTCAACGTGATATAGCTCTGTAGAACTCTTTATGTTATTGTAGTGCACATATTGCTCTAGCACATTGAAGGTATGCATGCAGTTACTTTCACAAACATTCAGTTTTCCTTGTGGAATACGTAAAGTATTCCTACCCTTTCCCACCATAAATTCAAAAGTGGATGTGTTAGTAGAAAAATATTTTCCTTTGTAATTGGTCAATTCTAGAACCTTATCATCCCCTTCTGTATATGAGGGTAATTTCTGATATCATTTTCAAAAGCCATTAAAAACTGCCTCCCCTTCAGACAGCATTCATTGAACATCTTTAGGCATGGGAAATTTGATTTATTTTGGTTTTTCATCCAGCCCTTTAAATTCTTGATTCTTTACAAAATTACCTGGGTAGCAGTGTATGAGCAAAGAAAGGTTAATAACAAATTAATGGAAAAGAAAGTGGTCTTGAAACTTATATCAAATAGCCAAAGAGGCATACACGTGATTACACACCCAACAGTCAGATACGTTTATGACCGGTAATAAATTTAAACCAGCTGAACATAGGTGTTTTCTCTGTATTCATTTGATGAAGTATTGTTGGGATTGGAGGACCTATCATTGTTTCATTGGTGGATCATTTGTTTGAGCAATATCAGATAAATACAATTGTGCAGGTGGCAAATACAACCCCCAATATGATCAGAATATTCTTCTGCCCTAAATTCCTAATGGACTGAATTGGCCTCCATCTTTTGTAGGCTTCTTGTGACTAGACTGCCTTTGTTGTTTGTCAGTGGCCACTAGCTGGGGTAGCGCATCACTGGAGTCTCGGGGTCTTTGTCCCCCTCCTCTGCTACTCTCACTTTCTTAAAACTGGAGAAGAGTATCTGTGTTTGCAGATTTTCTCATTGCAAAGCTGTGTTCATCATCAGCAGGACTTGGTAGGGCTCCTGCAAATGGGCCTGCAAGCAATTGTTGCAGGTGTGATTCTTGACTAAAATCCAGTCTCCTAGTTCTGGACTAGGACAGATAGCATTCAAAGGTATTGGGGCTACCTGCTGAACGTGTTAGGAGACAGAACGCAGCAGGTCAGCCAGACTTTTGCAATAGTCCATGATAAAATCATCAATCATCAACAGTAACTGACTGGGCATGCCAAGAATCCTCACTAGCTTCCTAATCAAGATCTCCTGGGGGCAAAGAGCAGGTTTCCTACCTATTTAGTGTGCAACAAAGCCTCATTAGCACCACAGGCAGGACATCAGGCCATTTCAAAGTGGGTGATGCCTATAACTTTGCATTTTTTTTTTCTGATACTTTTCAAGCTTTCAAACATACCTGAAGATGGAGGAGTATAAGCACAGTGCAGTACCTGCAGGACATCCACAGCATCATATACTAGTTTCATAATTTTCATATTTGTGTCCAGCGAATTCCCTGGCAAGACTCAAAAACAGAGATGGCTGCAGTTTCTCACTCACACAGCCCTTAGGAACTTAAGCTGAGTTAGTGTAAACTCTGCTATAACAAAGAGATAGTCCCTCAATCATGTCAGGAGCAGTGGACAGGCACTGATTAAGTTGAATCAATCTGTGCTTGGTCCGTGCTCCACAGCAAGCATTGTAAGTGATGTTTCTGACGGGTAAGCCAATTAAAGACGCAGAAAAGATGAGTAGGGCTGAAATGCACAAACAGTAAGCAATGGGAGATCTCCAAGCCCTTTTTGCAAACAATAGTGTCCCGCAAGCAAGTTGCATGTGCATGCTCTCGCACACTTGACCCTAAAGTGGTCCATAAGCTAAACTGGAATGGCTCATTGTAACCATAATTCCTTTGGCCATGCTGTTTCTCCAACAAAATAAACATTTTTTTTTTTCACAACCAATTTTATTGAGCAAATGAGCATTGAGAATGTGGCATCTCCACAACCGAAGAACACCACGACAATATCAAAACAGCAATTACATAGGCAGTAAATGATGGAGCAGACACAAAAAATAGGCTCAGTATAGAAGCTCCCCAGCGACCCACCCTAACCCACAACTCCACCCCCCCAACCCCAGACACCCCCCAACCCCCCCTACCACACGTACATAGAAAGCAATAAAGAAAAGTAAGTAGGTGTAGCGCCACCAGGGCGATGCTGCTTCGGGCCAATAGTGTCACTGTGGTCAAATGTCCTCCTCTCGCTCCGCTGGGGGGTCCAGGGATAGACCACGGTAGTCAGCCCAACGCTTCCAAATTTTGTAGTGCTTGCGAGGGCAGCCCCGCGCTTCAAAGATCGGCCTCTCCAGACCCATGAAGTAATCCAGCCCAGCCTTCCATGCAGACAGGGGGGGGCCCCTCACTGCTTTCCATGCCCGGGCCAGGTCCCGCTTGGCCACGACCAGCCCTAATAGCAGCAAGTGGCGCTTATAAACGTTACCCCCAACCCCTTCCATGATGTGCAGTAGGCCCAACCGGTGGGTACGAGGAAGGTCCCAGCCCAGCACCTCAGCCAGGCAACTCCACACACCCCTCCAGAACCCAGTCAGCCGGCCACACGTCCACACAGTATGCATTAGGGACCCAGGCACCGACCCACAGCGCAAGCATTCCGGGGATGCAATCAAACCAGCTTTCCACAATCGTTCACGCGTATAATAAGCTCGATGCAGGTATTTGAATTGAATGAGCCGGAGCCGGACAGCAATGGTGGTTCCACGTGGGGACTCCAGCGCCTCCCTCCAATCGTCTTCATCGAGGGGGCCCACGTCCACCTCCCATGCCTCCCGAAGAGAGTGCAGGGTGGAGGAGCAGTGGATAATAAGCGTCTGGTATATCCTGGAGACCTTCCTGTCTCCCAAGTCTCCCATAAACACCTTAGCCTCGACCGGGCTAAACTCTGGTAAGGAGTCGAGGCCGGCGATGCTCGGGGTGAGGGCATGTCGCAGCTGAAGGTAGCGGAAGAATTGGGACTGAGGCATTTGGAATTCCGTGCGGAGCTCCTCGAAGGATTTGAGGGTGGTGCCAGACATGACCTGGCCCAGTTGTGTGACCCCTATGGCTTCCCAACCCTCAAAGCCGGTCAAAGCCGCCAGCTCCGGGAGCAGACCATTATGCCAAAGCGGCGTCTCAGCCGTCAACCTGCCCCACCATCCCATGCGGCGCAAGGATTGTCGCCACACGGCAAAGACCACCCTTGTGACCGAAGGCAGCCCACGACGCAGGCGAGCCGAATATAGGATGGTGTGGAGCGTGCGATCACCCATGAGCGATCGTTCCAGGGCGTAGGCCGGATCACCTCTATCGCCATACCACCACTCATTAAGAACAAGTAGCTGGGAAGCCTGGTAGTAGGAGAGGAGGTCCGAGGTGGCAAGGCCGCCACTGTATGTGGACAGAAAACACGTCCTCAATGCTACTCTGGCCGCACCACCATCCCATAGGAAGCGACCCAACACCGAGTTAACCTGACGGAACCACTCCAGGCCAATGGGGTATGGGAAATTCTGGAGCTTGTATAGGAGACGCGGAAGCGCCACCATCTTGAAGATGGCCGATCTTCCATAGATAGTGAGCGGCATCCTGGACCAAGTTTTGACATCAGCCTGTACCCGCTCGCACACCGGCAGGACTCCACGCGCCCAGGCCACGACCCGCGACTCCGATAGGAAAACGCCCAAGTATTTCAGGCCATCCGTCACCGCTCGCAACTCCGCAGCCCGAGGGTCAGCAACCACTCCGCCACCCAGCACCCACAGGGTCGATTTATTAAGGTTAAGACGAAGACCCGAGGCCTCGCCGAACGCACGCATAATCTCCAGGACCCGGGGACCCGAGAGCTGTAGGTCGGTGAGAAAGAAGAGGACGTCATCCGCATACAGCGCAATCCTATCCGTCAGGTCCCCATTCCAGACAAAGCCACACAACTGGGCATCCACTCGTACCCGCGACGCCAGGGGCTCCATGGCAAGGGCAAACAGATACGGGGACAGAGGGCAACCCTGCCGAGTACCTCGACCTACATGGAAGCGCCCAGAGGTAGCTCCGGCCACTCGGACCGAGGCCGTCACGTTTGTGTAGAGAAGACGGACATATGACAGGAAAACCGGCCCCAGGTTGAGGCGGGCTAAGAGGGCGAATAGGTATACACAACTCACAGAATCAAAGGCTCTGTCCATATCCGCCAAGAAGAGTGCCGCCTGCTCGTCTCTAGCACCCATAGCATCCACTGCCGCTTGCGCCCGTCGGATGTTATGCCGGGTGGCCCTCCCAGGCATGAATCCAGCCTGGTCGGGGTGGACCAGGTCAGTAATGTGGGGTAATAGGCGGTTCGCTAAGGCCTTAGCCAGAATCTTAGCCTCGATGTTTAACAGGGAAATAGGCCGGTAAGAGTCGTGCCTGTCCGGCTCCCTGCCCGGCTTTAAGAAGACCACGTACTCTGCGTGGCGCCAGTCTGGCGGCAGCTCCCCCTGAGCCCGCGCCGCCTCCAGGGCACGCCGATAGTGGGGCCCCAGCTGGACGTGAAACTTTTTATAGAATTCGCACGGGTACCCGCTCGGGCCGGGCGCCTTCCCTGTATTCAGATGACCAAGGGCCTCCCCGAGTTCTTCAGCCGTGAGCGGGGCGTCCAGGGCAGTCCTGGTCTCATCAGGAACGGCCCGTGGTAGCAGGTCATCAAGATATGCGGAGATCTCACCCTCTTCCAAGTGGTCACAAGGGGCGTACTGCGTCTCGTAATAGCGGGCAAAGCTAGCCGCCAGTAGGGCTGGGTCAGTCATAATTGAACCGTCCTCCGCCGTAAGGCCCGGCAACACAAGAGGCTGGAAGGTCGCCTGACACAATCTATGTAGCATAGTGCAGGACTTGTCGCCCCACTGGTACACCCTGCTGCGCGTGGCGAGACACGCCTGCCGGGCTTCATCATGTAGGACGGAGGCGTACGACTGCTGGGCCTGCAGGAGCCGCCGCACCATGCCTTCGTCGCCCCCGAGACTACCACGCTGCTCCAGCTCCTCTACACGGGCGGCAGCGGTCACAATGGCCTCCCGATGCTTCCGCCGAGCAGCCACGCACCAAGCAATATCAATACCCCTCAACGTGGGTTTCAGCGCCTCCCACACCACCATTGCATCCACATCACCCACTAGATTCTCGCGCCAATAATGATCAATCGCCTCGCGCAGGTGATGCACGTACTCGGGCCGTTGCAGCTGCCAGGACGACATCCGCCATCGAAACGGCTGTCGTTTGGAAGGGAGGGTCATGGTAGCTAGGACCGGGAAGTGATCAGACAGGCCCCTGGGGAGTATCACAGCATCCCTGACTCGACTCAGACAGGCACCCGGCACAAACAGATAGTCCAGCCTCGAAAAGGACCCATGCACCGCCGACACAAATGTGAATTCACGCGCAGCAGGGTGAAAATGTCGCCACACATCAACCCATCCCAGGCCACTCACAGTTGCACGCAATCTGGTGGGAGCAGCAGCGGGGGGGGGATCCAACACAACAGGCATCCGCCTCCGACGATCCAGACCCACATCCATAACCTCATTCCAGTCACCTCCCACCATGGTCAACACCTCCGGAATCTCGTCCTACAGCGCGAACAGCCGCTCAGACAGGGCCCATTGGAGAGGGGGGGGGGCATACACGCTACCAAACACCACCTGTTCAGTACCCAGCAGGCCCTTGATGAAAACATATCGGCCCTGAGGGTCAATCCATTGCTGTTCATGCACGTAAGCCACCCTGCGGTGCACCAAGATAGCCACCCCCCGCGAGCCCCTCGTGAAACCCGCATGGTACACTTGTTGAAAACCAAACCTCTGGAGGCTAAGGGCCTTGGAACCCAGCATGTGGGTCTCCTGAAGCAGCAGCACATCCACCATCTCCCTCTTCCCCCATCGTAGCACAGCCCCTCGCTTGATTTTATCTAAAATTCCTCTCACATTCCATGTCACAACACGCAGGGCCTTTTGAGGAGACATAGTCGTATAATGAGCCATAATCAACACACTGACCAGCACCCGGCCCTCTACACCACCCCGGCGCACCCCACAAAGCAACAGAATCAACAGTCATAGGCACGTGTGGTCCCCCCCTTCCAACCCCGACACTCAGCAACCCCCCCCAGACCCAAACCCCCCCAACTATTAGCAACGAAAAAACATCCCCCCTCGCCCCGCTCCCCCCACCCCAATACCTCAGGGAACATTGAAGTATCTGTCGCGGCATGGGGAGACCCGGGTCCAGAACGGAGAACCCAGGGCCCGCCATACCAATGGATCCCAACACCCCAATCAACACACACACACCACCCCCCCACAACACTCACAACCGTGAGGGTCAGAGGCCCACAAAATGTGCCTCCCGAGCCCCACCGCGCTCCCGCTAAAAGTGATAGGAGTCCGCAAACGGGAACAGACTGGTATAGGGAAGTCAAAATAGAACAGTCTCACCAGCCTATGAAGGGCAACTCAGCACTCAGCAACAAGGCCCAGTCCCATCAGAGTTCAACCGCCGGCATCAGAGTGCTCCGAGTCCCTCGCACCACCTGTCTGCGATGCACTGGCAGAGGCTGACCGCTTCCGAGACCGGGACCTCCGGTGTCGACCCTTCCGGTTCTGACGGTTCGTCCGCTCCGGCGATGACCTCTGGGACCCGCCCGGATTCATACCCGGCTGGGCATGCGGCCGGAGCTGCACCGTCTCGTCGGTCCAACGGAAAACCTCCTCAGGCGAATCAAAGAAATGTGTCCTGGACTGGTGCACCACTCGTAGACGGGCTGGGTACAGGAGAGAGTATTGGAGCTTCAAGCCCCTCAACTTGGCTTTGGCGGCCACAAAGGATTGTCTCTGCTGCTGCACCATCTTCGTGTAGTCAGGAAAGATCATGATGGTACGATTTTCAAAGGTGAGCGAGCCTTTGGTCCTCGCCTCCCGCAGGATGACATCGCGGTCGTGATAGTTCAACAGCCGGGCTATGACTGGCCTGGGACGCTCACCCTCCGGCGGCCGCTGAGTTAGGGCCCTGTGTGCCCTCTCGATAACAAAGCACGTGGACAGCACCCCTTCGGGGAGCCAGCTCTCCAGCCACCGGGTCAAGAACCCCTCCATGTCGTCCTTCTCGCACCGTTCCGGAAAGCCAATAAAGCGGAGGTTGTTCCTCCGTGCGCGCCCCTCGGCATCCTCCACGCGGGCCGCCAACGTCTTCTGGACTCCCTCCACCTCCGCCAACCGCTTCTTTAGGGCGCCAATGTCCGTTTCGGTCACCGTGATCCGGGACTCGGCCTCGGTGATCCGACCCACCGCATTCCAGAGGTCCTGGCGCAACAGCGCGACATCCGCTCCCACCGCTCCGATTTTAGCATCAAGTGTGTCCCGGGATTGGGTGATGGCCGCCAGGATCGCCGCATTGTCCGGCCCAGGGCCACCGCTGCCACCAGCCGCTCCGGAGCCACTACTAGGCCCCGTGAATTTATCAATAGGGCCATGCTTAGGCGGGCCGCAACCTCCGGTTCTGGTCATGGCCCAACGCGGGCTCGCCGGGACCGCACACCGGACAGGGCCGGCACTCCTCCCAACAAGGCTCAGGACCCCCTAGGTACTGCCACTAGTGCTGGAGGCCCCAGGCCCCTGGATAAAGCGTCAATGTAGGAGTCCCAGGAGGCCGGCTCAGGCCCGAGGCCGCGATACTCGAGGTCCCGGCTTCACCCAGACGGGACAGGCCGTCCCCGCGTTTATCGCCACAAGTGTCCGCCCAAGGCGCAGGAAAGGGTGGCGCCGCCGTGATCTGTGGGCAATCGTAGCAGTAGGAGAGCTGAGCCAGGAGCGGCGCAGCGGACGCCACCGCCACCCGCAGGCCCACAGCCGCCGCCGGGCGTCACGAAACTCGGGGGCCCCGGTCTCCAGCCGGTCACCAGGCCGCTCTCCGCCGTCGCCTCCCCCCGATTGCAGGAGAGAGAGGCGTCCACCCAAGGCGCAGGGATGAGAGGCGCCGCTGTGGTCCGCGGGCAGCCGCAGCAGTAGAGTGGAGCCAGGAGCGGCGCAGCGGAAGCCGCCACCACCCGCGAGCCCGCAACCGCCGCCGGGCGTCTCGAAACTCGAGGACCCCGGTCTCCAGCCGGTCACCAGGACGCAGGGCGCCGTCGCCTCCCCTTGGGCACAGGAGAGCGAAGAGTGCAGGATCGGTGCACCGGAGCAGGCAGGGGACTCCACCGACTCAGTGCCAGTCACCGGGTAGCAGTATCGGGCTCGGGGACCAGGATAAGTGAACGAATGAAGTCCGGCCGGCGGGAGCTCTACAAAGCTGCGACCGCCATCTTCGCCTGTCAAGCCACGCCCCCCACAAAATAAACATTTTGAGTAATAATCTGGGGCACACTTTAGGAAATGGTCATTCAACCATATTTTCTGACAACTAGCAGTCATTGCATCTATGCCTTACCTGGTTGGGCCATAAAACAACTTGCTAATGTGTGATAAATAATTTGGCAGCACAACTCAATTCTGGATTTACCCACACTCCTCTTCATTCTTCTTGAAACATTTCTATTCTCATTCCTGCTATACCTCTTATCCTTCACCTTCCTGACATCCTCTATTGCATGTGCAGGCACATTGGCATAGCCAATATTTTAATTAAAGCAGAGGGCCCAGCAGACTCATTTAGTGAATAAAAACTGGCCATTGCACCCCAAAAGTAGTTCCTCTCTACACTTTCTCTAACCATCCTCAAGATGCTGCACATTTGACAACAGATATCTCAGATGGCATCTGCAAAGCTCACAACAGATCAAACATCCAGGGATCATTGTGCAATGGAGTACCAGTTGATTTCAAACTCCCTTTGTGACCAAAGCTTAGCATAATCATGCACCACAACAAATTCACAAGAAGAATCAATATAGGTTACCGCATTCCCACCATAGGTATTGGGCACAAGGCCAAAGCCCTTATGTCCTCTTTTCTATCTAACAGCACCAAGTCAGTCAGTTTGGGAAACTTCAATTCACCAGTTTTCTCACTCCTGTGCAGAGTTCCACAAGGGTCAGCGCTAAGTCCAACTTTGTTCACTATTTACGTGACTGACTTGGCACGAGTAATAAAATCTTTTGGGATGGGACTTAGGTCATATGTTGATGATACACAACTGGTGTTGGCGGTGCAAAAAGATGGAGACACAGTAGCATCCAGCTTTCATAATGACATGTTGGCCATTAGTTCCTGGATGTCAAACCATTGCCTTAAATTAAATTCAGACAAGACAGAGGTAATGATCTTTGGTAACCTTGCCACAGCATGGTCCCCTGCCTGGCGGCCAGAGAACCTGGGAGTAGCCCCAATCCCTGTAAAAAAGGCCAGAAATGTGGGCATCATCTTTGATGATAAACTATCTTTCATACATCATGTCAATGCAGTGGTCTCCTCATCCCTTTATGTTTTAAGATTAATAAAGAAACTGCTACCTTTCATCCCAGCTAGTATCAGGAGAAAGCTAATCTGTACTCTAGTCATGTCGAAGGTTGACTACTGCAACAGCCTTTTAATCAATGCCCAAGAAAGAGTCCTGGGCAGACGGCAGCTGGTACAGAACGCAGCTGCTAGGATACTATCGGGGACTCCCAACTTCAAGCCCATATCCAATGTGGTGCGAAAGCTCCACTGGCTGCCCATAAGGAGTAGAATGAAATTCAAGGCCCTTTGCATTGCCTATAAAGCAATCCACAACATAGGACCAGAATGTTTAAAGACAGCCTTCCGAGCCTATACACCCAGCAGACCTTGCGCTCAGCAGATGCCAGTCTTCTGACTGTCCCCAGAAATAGGAAAGCCAACTGGGGTGACAGAAGTTTCATAGTGGCCACATCTAACCTATTTCTCTCCCCCTCCAGATTAAGGCTAGTCCCATGCTGATATCATTCAGAAAACATATTAAAACTTGGACTTTTAATCAATAAGTTTCCTGCTAGCTTCTGCATACCACCAGCTCACAGCGCCGAGATGCCTACGGGTATTTGTGCGCTTTACAAGTTGCTAAAATAAAATAAATAAAAAAATACATTTACATTTTCTACTTGACAAAATGCTGTTGTGGGAGCAACCAGTTCTGCAACTTGTGCTTCCTGTGCATCTGCTAAAAAAACAGAAGCTTCAATGATCCATCTATGAGCAGCACATTAGGAAAATATCCCAAGGGTTCCTCTTTAATGTCTGGATGAGGTGTTATGCCCAATTCTGTCACCTGTACACAATCTTGCTTTTGATAATTTTGATGGGAAGGCAAAAGCTATACATAAGTGCCAACATTCAAAACTCCAAACTATTTTAAAGATATATTGGAAGTACCAAGCACTCTCACGGGTGACCTGACAGCAATCTATCTATGGTGCTTCAATTAGCCTTCTACTACTTGCCATATGCCTGTATTTGCTGTCAAAGAACAGCTAGGGTTATGTGTGTGCCACTTACCAATGCAGCCAAATCAGGACTGCAAGCAGTGGTTGGAACATAAGGGGAATATCCCTCTGTTTGGTCTGCCCTCTGTCTCTCGGGGTTCACCATGACTTGGTTGCAGCAAATCCATTGATTCAAAGAAATGTGCTGACACCTGTAGGAAGGTGGAATCTGACTATATGGTTACCCCCACTTTTTTTGGCTGATGTTTTCCTGGTTTTCAACTTAGTTGGACTGGGATCCTGCTAAGCAGTCTATCTGCTTTCTCTATAAAATGGATTCCATGAACTTTAGGTACATACCAGATTGGCTACTGGGTCACCTTTGTGAGTCCCTGTATATGGTATCTTAGGTACCAAGGGCATAGGTACCCCAGAGCCTACCAGGGGCTGCAGCATGTATTGATCCATCCCTGGTTAGACTTCCAAAATAACACCCCAGGTCTGCACTTGCAGCCTGGGTAAGGTGGTGTAAGCACCCCTTACTTAGATATAGTATACCAATATCTAACTTATATATAGACACATAGTAACCTATAAGCCACTTCTATGGCAGGCCTTGACAATCCTGAAGGCAGAGTGCTTGGTTTTGTGTGAGAGGGTGCCCTAGCATTAGCTGAGCCCCATCTCCTTATAGCTGTTCTATGATATAGCCATACCATATACTCTTAAGTGCATTATAATCTTTGCGGTTAATGCTAACTTTGGTTTGGCTTTATCAAAACATGTCGTGTAAGGTGTCAAATACTTTGGAATACTACCCCCCCCTGCCAGTTCTGGTGGCGGGGGTAGCATTCCACCCTTCTAGAGGGAGAAGACATGTAGTTACTGGTAAACCCGGTTAAAGTTAAACAGAGCCCCAGCATCACAAAATAGATGCTGCTGCCACAGACACAAGTCTGCCCTCCTGCTGCTGGACGAAATTCCAGCAGGGGAGGCCTGGACAATAGGTTTTCTGTCCAGGGAGGTGCTAGCACCTCCCCAGACAGGCTTTAGTGTATTGGGGCAGGGTGGGTTGCATTCAGTGAATGCTTTACAAACACTGCCTGGGGCACGCAAAGTGCTCCATGCATTTCCCCGTTCAAACCGGTTGCTGGGGCACTCAGCCCCAGCTCTGACATGAAACTGGACAAAGGGGAAGGGGTGTAACGACCCCCTCCCCAGGTCCACCCATAGGAGGGACCTTAGAGTTAGTCCAACCCCTAAACTTACTATAAGTAGAGAACCCCAGTCCCTAGGACTTTAGATTACCCTAGATGAAACTCTGCACATATATTTTGGACCTTCGACATTCCATATCGACTGGAAGATGGAATAAATCTCTCTTGTGGTCAAGGAATGACCACCCTGTTCAAACAGGCACCAACTGCATCTTTGCTGGTTTGCATTTTCGAGGCTCCCGTCGGATCCCGAAGAATCTGCAACACAGGACACAGACTTCCAGACATCTCTGAAGCTGACCCGAGCCCCCAGTAAAGCTGAGACCCGTAGCTGACATGAGAGACGAGGGACCAGAACTCCTGGGCATCCTGCATTTTTGCAACTGCACCTACTTCCCGTGGTATCCCGAAGTTGTGCATTGGGGCGTTTGAAGCGCCTGCCCCGAGCTTCTTTTGCAATGAAGTACAGAGGCCAGCACTCCACGAGTGGCCCGTGAGTCCCCTTTCTTCAACGCAGCTTGAGGTGCCTTTGTGGTTCCTAGTCTGTTGGCTAGTGAGTCCCCACAAAGGCCAATCCTTTGTTTCTTGGGCTTTTCTAGTTGCTCCAGACGTTCTCCCACTCTTCTCCTAAAGAGGAGTCCCTCAGGCCTTGCTGGTCTGCACCAAAGCCAATCTTGTTATCTTGCATAGGTTGCTGTTGCCAATGCTTGTTGGGTCCAATCCGGATTCTGACACAGCAGTCAGCTAAATCCTTTGTTGGACAGTTCGAATCTAGCTCCTGGGTGTCACCAACGCCTCCTGGTCCTCGTGGCTGAAGAGTCAAGCATCACCTCTTTCACCTGAAATCACCCGACATCGGTTGGCATCTTCTCCTCGCCATCCTGGTCACTGGCTAGTGACCCAGACTCTGTCTCCTCTGCTTTCGGGTTCTTCACATCTCCGATCAACCCTTGGATCCACCCGGACACTTTTCCTCTGGTCGCCTGCAGCATTTCTTCGCAGCTCTCCATTGGAATCGACAACGAAACCCAACACCAAAAGACACCTATGCACCCGGCTTCCGTGGGTGAGGTAACTCGAGTACTCCGGTGCTACCATGGGTCTTGACTCTCGAAGTGTCTAAGTCTAAAAGGGTTCCATAGTAGTTCACGTCTAGGTGCCCTTAATCTTTAAAAGTGTAACTTGTTCGTTCTCCATTGAAAGTCAATGGTGATCCGCGGCTGTGTTCAGACACTGCACGCGTCCCCTGTGGGCCTCCTGCATCCTACATTTTGGTGGTTCCAGGTAGCCCCAGCAGTTCTACAGGCCCTAGGCCTGCTTTCTAACTCTGACATGGTTCTTATACCACTATTTTAGTATATGGTTTGTGAGGCCCATAGGGCCTAACGTATACTGTGCAGCTTATCGTATGCTAATTAAGTTTGTATTGTACTTTTATCTCAGACGTAATAAAGAGACCAGAGCGGTTGTGTTTAGATTAAATGCATATATACTTGATATTTACCTTGTGTAGTGTGCTTTCATTTGATCATTCAAGAGATTATAATTGGTAAAACAACTTGCTTAACTCGCTTCTAAGTCTTAGCCTGAAGGCTACTCTCCACAGCTACCACTAGGATAGCTTTCTATAAGGTTGAATTTACAACCTACCATCAATAAGGGTCGTTTGGATTGGTGCAAGGTGCCCACTAATATACCAGGCCAACTTCTCACAACAGCATGCCCGGATTTCTCCACCAGAATTGCGAATGCCCAAACCTTGAATTAAATTCATAAGCAGGATATTTCTTTGAGGGCTAAGGACATGACATGGGAGCTCATGGAGCTCTTACAAGATGTCTGCAAAAATATTCTAAGCACACATAGTTATACCCTCATTCAGTAATGTTAATGTTAATGTTAATGTTATCTTGAAACTTATAGAGCGCAAACTGTCGCTCCGAAAGGAGCATCCTGGCACTAAGGTACGGGGGAGACAACAGAAGTGAGACCTATATGGCCGCTGTACATAGGCGTCTGACAAATTAAAAAGACAAGTTTTAAGTTGGTTACGGAAAGAGGCTTCCTGGTCAAGTAGCCTTAGCTCCTTTGGCATCCCATTCCTAGCCTTAGAAGCCAGCACACTGAGGGTTTTCCCCCCTTTAGTCTTAAGATGAAAGGCGGGGATATTGGCTAAATTACAGCCTGCTGATCTCAGAACTCTAGTGGGACAGTAGTGGGAGTATCTTTTTATAAGATACTTGGGACCAATGTTATTTAAGGCTCTGAAGGAGGTCAACAAGATTTTAAAAAGAATCCTTTTGTGTAGGGGGAGCCAATGTAGTTTCCTAAGGGCCGCAGAGGCCGATGATTTCCTGGGGAGTTTTAGTACCAAGCGGGCCGCTGCATGTTGGACACTTTGTAATTTTTTTAATGTCATTTGTTTTACTCCGGCTATAATACCATTACAGTAGTCAAGGCGGGAAAGTATAAGAGCCACCGCCACAGACTTTCTAGCACCAATGTGGAGAAAGTCAAAGAATTTCTTCAATGACTTAATGATGTTGAAACAACTACTTGCCAAGCTCCTTACTTGCTGGTCAAAAGAAAGTGACGAATCAAAAAGGATGCTCAAATTCCTGGCCGTTTCTACTGAACTCGGAGGCGAGGTGGCACCCACTGGCCACCAATCGTTGGGACTAAAGTTGACATTTTTCCCAATGGGCAGTATTTCTGTTTTTCCAGAATTGCATTTTAGACAGTTGTCATTCATCCATTGGAAAACGTCAGCAAGACAATTCTGGAAATTTTGTTCGGCCACTCTGGAGTTTTTATCCAGGGATACAATCAGCTGGGTGTCATCAGCATATGATGTTACCATTATCTCATAGGATTCAATTAAATAAATGAGGGGCACCATATAAATATTAAAAAGCAACGGACTCAAGATGGAGCCCTGGGGAACTCCTGAGGTAACACTCTTCTCCTTCGAGCAAAACGGCCCCAAGGCGATAGTCTGAATTCGTTCTGTTAGGAAAGATCTTATCCAATTGACAGCCCCATCTGTTATGCCACTCAGTCTTAGCCTATCAAGAAGGATTTTATGGGAGATGGTATCGAACGCCGCCGATAAATCAATAAGAATCAGGACGGCGTTCTTCCCTTCATCCTGTACATTTTTAATGGCATCCGTTAGTTCCATGAGAGCCGTCTCCGTAGAGTGTTTGGGCCGGAAACCGGATTGATGAGGATGCAAAATATTGTGTGTCTCCACAAAGT
The DNA here is from genome assembly GCF_964261635.1 of Lissotriton helveticus. Classification (NCBI taxonomy): domain Eukaryota; kingdom Metazoa; phylum Chordata; class Amphibia; order Caudata; family Salamandridae; genus Lissotriton; species Lissotriton helveticus. Next base: position 1,246,317,868 of record NC_136063.1, on the reverse strand, counting down.
CTGACAACTCTTGGTGGACCATGTGCTCGGTAATTTTACCAAGGATTGGAAGCAGAGATATGGGACGAAGATTCAAAAGATCTAAAGGATTTTTATTTTGCTTTTTCATCAAAGGTTTAACTATGGCCTTTTTCCAATCCAGAGGAACGGTCCCAGAACTAAGTGATTCATTCAACTATTTGATTTATTATGTGATTTACGACCTCAACTATTAGATGAAGGATGTAGGGGGCAGGCATCAGACGGTGCTCCCAATTTATAGGTCATTATGACCTCATGAGTTTGAGCAAGGGTTACATGCTTGAACATTGCAAAGAAACACAGGGCCACTAGTACTCCTTTGATGGGGCGTCCTGCAATCGTTTTATTTTGTCGTAAAAAAAGTCAGCAATCTTACCGCAGAAACTCTGCGATGGAAGGATATCTTGTTTCAGAATTGTCGGGTGGGTAAATGATTTTACTATAGCAAAAACGGTTTTCTGTTTTTGCTGGGCTTCCTGAATGAGTTTCGTGTAGTAAGCCCTTTTGGCAATTTTAATATTTGCAAAATAAAGATTCCTATATTAATGGAAATTTTCTCAACAGTTCTCAGGCTTAGCATAGGGATGAACTTTAATTATTCGTGTAAAATCTTCTTCTGGTACATTGATAATACTTTCTTAAGTAGTGTGCACTTAAAACTGCAGCTGCAATCTTGAAAAGTTACTTACAAATGCCAAATGAGCTCATCCCTGCTATTCACATGCCATCCGGGTTGAGCTCTGTAAAATACCCTTAATTGTTAGTACCTGAAGCTTGTGCAATAGCAATGCGTACATGTGATTCGAAGAAGGAGACAGTTCAGTTTTCACACTTTTGTTTTCACGCAACTTAGAAATATGGTCCACAAATTGAGAAGTTTACTTCATTGTACCTTGAACCAATGTATATTCAGTTCTCTCTAGATTTGTTTGCCCCATCCACCCCGACTGTGAATGAATTAAATTACAACCAAAATCAACAAATTAACAAATCTTTAGAATGAAGTGGAGAAAAAGTTACAATAGTAAAGCTTATGAAAATTTGTATTTGCGTCCTAGTTAAAAAGAGAATGTATATGGATAATTATTCATTTGTTTAGGTACTTATTTTCAATGGTAAGGTTTTATTTAGGGATACAGCTGGTGACAAAGTCTGGAACATTGCAGAGCTTTAACCTAAAAATGACACTGTCCTAATTCAGGCTGATGAAGTAATGTTTGGATATAAAATGGTGAAGGTGCAATTTGGCAATATTTAAACAGAACTATAAAAAGCAATAATGGAAAGATCCGAGATGAAAACAGAAAGAAGAGAAGTCATGCCATCAATCTTCTTCTGTGGAGTCTGTGGGCAGGTAATGTCTTGTGTGCTGTGTATTTTAAGTGCATCTGTTAATTTTGCCACAGAGCCTCACAGATGGAATGTTTCATGATGCTACCTGTGTCTGCAGTCTCTCACTGTCACACCACATTTTGTGAATAGGAGCTATCTCTCTGTGAGCAACTAATGCACCATTTTCGTCTTAGGTGTGATATATTGCTTGATGAAGTATAGGACATCATAGATTGTTTAAATGTTGAGCCTGAATGGCTGTAGGAATTTTCAGTCTGTATAGTCCTGACAGTCTTCCTTTTGTGCACATAAACTGTTTCTGTGGGCTATCCGCCTCCTAATTCTTTGCTTGACTCTACCTGTTAGTTTGAGCAAGCTGTTGCATGACTGGTCTTCTCAGGGTTTATCTAGACGGCCTTCACCAGTTGTGTGTAATTTTGTTTATTTACTTAAAGTGGGATAGTGTGGTGCATGCAGGTGTGTGTCCTATTGTGACCCTACATCCATGTTTCTATATTCAACACAAATGGCCTTGCACCCGAGTAACACAAATAAACAGTGTATGAAACAAATTATTGTCCATAATCCAAAGCAATTCGAACTGTATTTGGATAACTTCCCAAACTCAAAAACGAAAAGGATCGTATTTTTGATTATAGAAGACGATGTCTTTATTCTTTTAATCCAAAAAAATGTTCTTTAAAATACAGATGCATAATTGACAGGACTGCCAAAGCGTTTCGTCCCTCATGGGACTTCTTCAGGACTTGAAAAGTCTGTTATTTTCTATATTATATATTTCCTATGTACGAATTCCGATCAGAGAAAAAGTAAGTGGATAACTTATCAACTATTCAAAGTCATATATCTGGAGACAAAGAGGGAACCAAGCATCACCAAGACGCACTGTTCATGGCTCCTCCAATATGAAATTATGACTGGTGCATGAGTGTTGTGCCTCTATGTTGCTATATTCAGCATCAATTACAATGCTGTATAAGTCATTATTTTGCAATTGTGTTGCTCTTGCTTTGTACTCTTCCTAATTTGTATCTTTTTACTTTGTGGTGCTCGGAATAGAAACAACATTTTATGAATGTCTCCTGTGCATTCTCCGATTTCTGTTGTGACCCATTTTGTAGGTGTAGGAAAGTGGATTTATATTTGGGGTGGACCCCCTTCTAGATGTCACACAAATTACATAAAATAAACTTATACACAATCCCCGATAATGTAATGCAAAGCAGTCAGGTTTAAATCAAAGGGAAAGTGTTAAGTATTTAAGCAGTGTATACACAATAGAAAAAGTCACACAAATCACAATACAATACCACAACCAATGTTCAAATAAAGAGAAAAGTGTTATGAGAAAATTAGAACAAATTGACAAAAAAACCAAACGTAGTACAAGAAATATGCATTTTTAAAGTATTAGGTAGAAATAGCATCCAAAAAACACGAGGCACAAATAATTGTGTAAAAGAGTGGTAGACCAGGACCTAGGCACAATTCCCTTGTGGACAAAGACTTGGTCACTCCCAGGTGTCATTTGACGTTTACTTGTGGCAGGGCAGACCCCTTAAAAGTAAAGTCTGTTCCTGGACCCATCCTAACCGGCCTTCCTGCCAGGGGATGAAAACACCTCCCCTCTGTCAGGCCACAGTCTCTGCTCTGGGGGCATTTTTCACCCCTCTTTTAAACCTCATTGAGGCCAAATACAGGCTGACCATTTGTCAAAGGCGAATGCTAATAAGGCTCCAGTGTGAATGCTTTGCAGAAACTATAGCTAGAATGCACTTACCCACATCTTATTGAAGATGGCTACTCCAATAGGACTCACAAGAATCAGAAGTATAATACATCAGAAGATTCAGAGGTTAATCAGTCATCGGAGAGTGTATCAGTGGCTCTCCTGGTGTCACATGTCAGAGGATTTTTTTTTTTTTTTAGAGAGACCAATCACACCTTCCCAGAAGATTTGGGAGGCGAGCTAGAGGAAAAACATGGATCAGGGACACACCAAAGAATCACCAACCACAGAATAAATACTATCAGTGGGGTCCCCCTCAAATGCAGCAGATCCCACAAACATCCCTATTTTTAACATATGCTCTCACTAACTTTCATGATATGAAATTGCACTCTTGGGCGAAGGACTATCTTTTGTAACCGCTAAAATGACAAAATTCATAGACTTACATGCTGACTAACTTAGATTTTTTTTTAAAGGAAGGTACGCCTGAAGGCCTTCTTTGCACATTGCCCTCCAAGCCAAAAATCAAACTTAACAGGCCTATGTCTGTCCTCTACATTTTCCCCAAAAACAATTTGCCCCTCTACAAAAGTACTTACCTTTGAAAAATAGGTACTTAAGGATCTAGTGGAACTACAACATAAAAGTGTGTTCACACCATATAACATTTTCCTAGCAGAACACTAAGTCCTAAACTCCCTCAAGATACATGTGTCAGTGATCATTAAACGAGTAGACAAGGGATGGGGGGTATTTCCCCAAGACACTGACGCTTACAAGTTTGAAATATATAGTCAATTTTCGAACCATGAACCATGTCCATTGCACCAAGCTCAGCAAAGAGTCCCACTATGGAAATTCAACTTCAAATTCTCAAACTTGCCTCAGAAGCTAAAGATATTGGGGTTTTTGGTAATGATGATTTTTTTTACTTAAATTTGAAAAACCCAAGAACACCACTTATTTATTTATTATCAAAGATTCAAAAACAGTGTAATCCTCGTGGAAGACCAAACGTGTTGGGTTGTGGGTCTATCTTAGAACCATTAATTCAATATATTGACTTTTCTCACATAGACCTTTCCTCTAGCAACAGACAGTTGCATTCAGGACTGCAGGCATATTATTAATCCAATTGAAAACCTGAGATTTCCATCTTCATATTGCCTTTTTGATACTTCGAAATAGAATTATTATATACAAATGTGCCACAATATGAATGTATTAAATGTGATGCAGACTATCTTCAAATACAAGACCTAGGCCACACCAAGTCCCAACATCTTTCATCATCTCTCTTCTCAACCTTGCGTTAAAAAGACATTTCTTTTAACGTCAGCAACAATCTTTTTCTACAAGTAAAATGTACCTCCATGGGAGCAGTTTTCCACACTCTATTTTGCAATTTATGACATGGATAATGTAGAGAGGGATATTGTTTTCGACGATTGGAACCCATTCATAATACACTTTTCCTTTTTTTTAGAAACAATACATTGACTACATTGTTCTCATTTGGCAAGGCTCCCATCCCCTCCTACTACAACTCCACACCTAACTAAACCAAAATTGTAACGGATTATGCTTCTCCATGCACAGTCACAATACAGAGATGTTTCCTAGACCTTAACATAAAAATAATAGCAACCATCTATATATCTTCATTCTTAGTAGAACGACTGAAAATAAAACACTTCTGGCACATAATGTTTTTCTCCCACCCTCATTAGATTAGCTAACCTGCTGCCAATTATTACATGTCAGGCCTGATTGTTAGCGCAAGGAAGATTCTTTAAAAAAAAAGAAACTTTCTAATAAACTCTTTGCCCGTGGTCATCCTGAACATTTGGTGAAACTTGCATACCAAAGAGACTGGTACTGCTCCAGATGATTCTACTTACCTCCGACAACTGAAAGAATAGTTTGTGCCACCAAAATCTCACCATTTTCCAATATGTTTGCCAAAAGTTTTAAAAAACATTGGAAACAGCTTCATGCAGTGGACCTTTTTTGATGCTCCAGTATTGTCTATAAAAAAGGACATACATTAAAAGATCTGGTTTGCAGTGCCATTTCCAGCAAGAAACTTATTTTTTATCCTGCCTGACTATTGGAGCATTCCCTGTCGTAGGCCATTATAGATGTGGTGGCTGCAGCATCTGTTAAGACAAATATGTTCACTTGCAAATAATTATGATCAGCTTACTACAAACACTCTCCGATTGCAATATCATTAATGTTATACATGGCATACTCTACCCATGCTCCCTACTTTATAATGATCAGAGTATGCAAAAACGGAATATCAGAATGTGTTTACATCAGAGTAGATCAATTGCAAGGTCCTTAATGCCTTATTGGCTGCTTAATTTATTGATTCTTGTCACTCTGAAAATGATCTAAAATGGTTGGTGATTCGCACAATATTTCTACCTGAAAGAGGAGGAAATAATGAACAACTTTTGAAGAAAGAGGAGCTGAAATGGATACCCAATTGGACACCATGAATTCCGAACCCAACCATCATGAAGATTGGACATTATTAATCTAGAGACTCATGTTGGCAGACATGAGCATAACATACTCCCCATTTCTTTACTGTGACCAGGGAGTATTTTTTAAATAAAAAGGCTGACCTGGCTCCTGTATATATTTCTTGTGCTTGAGGTCTTGTACTATGTACATATCTTTCTATATTTTATTGGGCATGCAAATAACTCATTTAGGTCTTAATTCTTCACTATACCCTTGTGCGTTTCAAATTTCCTTCTCTTCTACTCTGATACTGATGGAGCGAGATTTGGAAATAATTTTATTTTCAACTCGTGAAGTCACACTCCTATAATATGAAATAACTCTATTAATATTTTGTGCTGTGTATGTATTAATTCAACCTAGTTTAAGTTGCATCTACACAAGAACACGCGGGAAAATTAACATGTGTGCTCATAAATGTGCAGAATGTTGCATTTCCTTGTTTGTGAAAAATAATAAATTAATCGTGTCTAATGTTGTGTCATAATTAACTGCAGCTGTTTAGAATAAATGGCATGTGCTTATTTTGCTTCCCTGTCTATGTGGTGTCACTCTATTCTATATAGGTGCATAAGGAACTCTGCTGGACTTAAAAGAAGAATGGTAGATATAAAATGCTGCTTTATTTGTTGCTTACAGCTCGGTAACTTAGACTAATGGGTTAATCATTAGTAATGGAGGGTGGTAACAGAACGAATTATATTACTTGCATTAATTATTCTTTTGTGTTTGTTTATATGATAGTTAATGAGAAAGGCTTTGGGCCTAGTGAATTTTCGTGTTTGCAAAAATCTGCTTGGAGCCAGAGTGAGTCCATGTTAGCAGCGTTTTCCTCTTGTCCTGAAATAAAATTGCCGTAATGAACTGACAGTCTCTTGCACGAACGAGGCCAAGGCCAGGAACCGGCAAAATGACTTGAAATAAGTTTTACATATCTGAGGAAGGAAAAAACTTTCTCTGTGCTAAATGTTGCAACTGGAGGAAGTTGCGCTGTTCGAAAAATAAAAACAATGGTCTTTGAGAACGTGACGGAACTGTGATTCGAAAATGTGGTGACATGTCACTTGTCACTTTTGGACCAATGAGGACTCCGATTTCAGCAGAAAAATATACTTTTCTTAGATTAGCTAGCGTAGAAAGGTATAACAACTCTTACCCCTTGGAAGAGTTACTCCGCTTCTTCTTGCTGACCTCTTTACCTGGCCTTTATAGACCTGAAGACTGCCTTTGACCTGGTTCCGAGGGAGGAACTCTGGAGAGTGTTGCACGGCTTAGGGATGCCCCCGTACATACTTAACCTGCTCATCAAATTGCATAATGCCACCTTTGCCCAGGTTAGATGGGGCCTACATGGGGAAATGACCGATAAGATCAGGGTAGAGAGGGGAGTGCGGCAGGGCTGTGTGTTGGCTCCCACCCTATTTTCCCTATACATTAATGGGGTGGTAGAGCACCTGCTAGGCGAACCAGCAGACGCCCCCACTCTGGGAGGCGTAAAACTTCCAACACTACTGTTCGCGGACGACACCCTCCTCATCTCAAAGACGCCCCAAGGTCTTCAGAAACTCTTGGATCGCTTCCAGCACTTTTGCACCACCAGAGGCCTTGTCATTAACGTCGACAAGACTAAGTATTTAGTCATGCACCCCCCCGCAAACTGGGCCGTCCCCCTGTTTTGAACTCAACCCCCCTTGAAAGAGTGGCTGAATTTGACTACCTGGGAATCCGTCTAAGTGATTCAATGAACTGGACCGCTCACATCAACAAAATGATAATTGGCCACAAAAGGGTTGGAGGGGCCCTCCTCAAGGAGTACAGCAGTTCTACCAAACATTGTGTTGCCCCACTGATCGACATCTATAAAGCACGAGCTGTCTCCGCGTCACTCTACGGAGCTGAACTGTGGGGTCAAGGCAAACTGGACTCCTTGAGCAAGTCCGAGAACAAATTTATCAAAGATCTCCTTGCTATCCCGTCGAGCACTCCAACAGTTCCGGTGCTAATGGATGTAGGCTGCAAAGCAATTGGGGATCAGGCACGACTTCGTCCTCTCCTGCTTTGGGCCCGCCTGTGGAGGGTTCCGGATCTAAAACCCTACGCTGACGGGTTAGCAGAGGTGATGCGCTCCACTGGTTGGCGAAAGATCAAATGGCTCAGGGTTACCAATCAACTTTTAAGGGACCTAGGCTTGGAATCCTGTTGGCTTACCCGCTCAGCCCCCCCAAAGGACGCTCTAAAAAAACTGTATTGGGAATGTGTCTCCGGGAAGCGCACTAGTAACCAGCAGCACTGCAAAGCCACTGCAGCCTTTCTGCTTATAAAAGATGTTGCTGCGCTCGAGCCCTACATGGACCTAATCACCATCGCCATGGACCGGTCCTTGTACATTAAATTCCGATTAGGAACTCTACCCCTCGCCGACCTTTGCTCCAGGTGGAACAAGTCAGAGCCTGCATCACGTTACTGTGCCCTATGCCCTGACAAACCAGAGACTGTGCCACATCTTCTATTTGAATGTCCGGATTATGGGCGCCCTAGATCACGATGGCTCAAACCAATTTGCAGAGAATTGGGCACCCGCCAGTACACAGTCGCCCTTCGGATACTTTTAACTAATACAGCCCCCAACATTGTTTGTGCTGTCTCTAAATTTTTAAAATGGGCTTGGTTGATTCGACTTAAAAGACTGGCCGTATCAATTTAATGCTGTTTTAGATAATTTATTCTACTTAACTGTGATCTTATTCTTTTTAAATCTAAACGTACAGTCTCCTTTTTCGACATGCTGTTTTATCTTTTGTAATGCTTTTATGATATATGCATATCGAAATAAAGCAATCAACCAACCAACCAATAAATGTATATAATTTGTGAATAGGTTAATTAGGTCACATGATTCAGTTGGTTATAATATGTCATGTTAGATTTATGGGCCTTATGAGAGTTTATTGATTGATGGTGTATATAGTGGAGTTGGGTAGCGTTGCTTATGACATATTTCCTATAGCCCGCTGGATCAATTTTTCTGGTAGCAGATTTGATGGTTGCTATGGTAACCGATATGTTATATGGTAGTTGCATAGGATCGATGATTAACATATGTTGAGTTTGTTCATTTGCGTTAAGGGTAGTCGAAAGGTTTTTTTCCGGTGTGGAAAAACCTAGTTGTACCGGTACAGAGTAGTGTGACCAGAGTGTAAAGTCACAAGTCACACAGTGCATTTGATCTGTCTCAGAGTTGTGATATCGTCGTGTATCACAAAGTGTTGTCATCGAGCAGCACGTGTTAGGGATAGCTGTGTCAGATAGAGTGTATGTATAGTGAGGATTGTCTATGAAATCGAAGCTTTGAGTATAGGGACAATGCGCCCGTTCTAAAACTCTCTGTGGGAAAAGTAATAGAATGTATTCAACTTGTATGAAGGGTAAAGTAACGTTGTTTATTTTACTGACGCTTCATGTTATCAGTGGGGGGTTAGAGTCCCGCCAGGATTTCATGTGTGTGTGGTTAGGGATATTTTCCGTTTGAAAGTGGGTAAATGGTTCTGTAATTCCGTTCGAGTCAAACTTTGAATTGCTACTTAATGTGCATTCAGAGGGAAGCGCGTTCGTTATTACCTGTTTGAAGGGTAGAGTAAAAGTTTACTTTATCGGCGAATGTATATTCTGTGAGAATAGCGTCGTCTATTCCATGCAAAAGAATTTCTTGTGTGATTGTTAAAACTATCACTTTCTTTCTGTTGTTGATTAATCGAATTTCATTGAGAAAAGCGTCTTTAAAATGGCGCTGTGAAAAGTTTTTGTGAAGTAGGGGTGAGCGCTGAGAGTGAGACGCGAGAAACCGCAGCGGCTGTGTACGTCACACGGTCCGCGCAGTGATTGGGTACTATACGTCACTAGCTGTACTCTGATTGGCTCACGTGATTTTCTCGATCAGAACACTGATTGGCTTTTGTGAGACGCTCTGTTTTTACTGGTCGAGCAGGGTGGTGACGTAGCTCGAACCTGATTGGCTTGTTGGTGTGTTTTGCGCACGGATTGGCTGGTGCTACGGAACAACCAGAAAATATTTACGATTATTTCTGATTAAGCGGATTTGATTTTAAAATGACTTATTATTTTAAGCATGTTGAGAAAAAGACTTCGATACTTCAAAAGTTTAAAATTTTTATTTCACCTGACAAGAAAATTCAAACGCGAGGTGGTAAATTACTTCATAAGTACAAGACACCTGCAGCGTATATGGAAGGTGAATATGGTTACCATACTGTTCTGTGGTTTGATGTTTGGAAAAATTACACCAAGGACGACGGCGTATTGGCTTGGCCGGATGATGGTTCATTTAATGTTAAGGTTTTAAGAAATCTGAGAGAGAAGATGTCGGCTCTTGTACCACGGCCTAGACCGACACAATTTGAAGCTTTAGTTGAATGGGAGGATGAAATGTTTCAACTACAGAGAGAAGCAAACGGAATAAAAAGACCTCCAAAGACTCCGAGTTACAAACGAGAAACGCATGAAGACAGAATGCGTATGTGGAGACAGAGAGATATGTGTGATGGTCTCTATTTAATTAGAGAAATGGTTTTAGGGTCCCCAGGCGAAAAGAGAACTGAAAAGAAAAATAATGTGGTTGTAGAGATTGAATCAGAGGATCCAGTCTTAGAAGAAATTTATACAACACGTAATAAAAATGCCCCTTTGATACAGCCTCGTTCATAGTCCACTCCAATGGTTTCTGCTGGAACCACTCCTAGTGCACCTCCAATAAATGATTCTCCAAAATTGTACCCTAATAATGCTGAATCTTTTGGAACTCCAGAACAGTTTGAGACAAGTACTAATTCTAGTGCTTTTATAGAAAACAGAAATTGTCCAATAGAAAGGGAAGCCCCTAGAAACTTAATGAGGACTGACAGGAATGAGGAAGTTGCAAATACTTCAGAATACTTACGATCAAAGGAAGAATTAATTCAACAGTTAACTAAAAGCATGGAAGCAGTGACAGTTCCAGTAACGATTGGTCCTGTTCAACCTGTTTTTGATCAGAAAGAAATTAAACAGCCAGGTTTAACAATTCCATTAAATGCAGAAATTCAAAAAGTAGCTGAGAAATTTTATTCAGATTTGTCTGAAATACATGATGAGAAACCAAGAATGCCTAACTTGACTTTTAATCGAGGATCTTTTAACCAGACACCAATGGGTGCAGAGTCAGACGCTGAAACTCCTGAGAGAAATGGATTAAATTCAAAACTTGATGTTGCAAAATTACAAGCAGACTTGGAGGAATTAATAATTGGCACAATTGGTCCTGACAGTTTAACATTTTATCGAGATGATGAACTCCTGTTCATCAGCAAAAGTATGCAATGGAAAATAAAAAATAAATACGATCAATTGGAAGAACTGGCAGAAGAATTAGAAATTGATTTGAGCAAACAGAAAAATCTGGGAAAGCACTACAGATTAAATTTTACAGAAAAGGACATTGAGAACTTCAATACAGGAGGGAGGATTACACACATAAAAGAATTGATTGTTTACATCAAGAAATTGGGTGACTTGAGTAAATGGAGAGTTAAATGGACCAAAAAGATGGAAGATGAGAGGTTGGATAGGTTGGATAATATGTCTAAACAGTTTCCAATGAGAGAAGTTGCAGGAGGAGGGTATGTACATGTTCCCTGGTCAAGACAGGTCATTCTGCTCTTTACTAATGATTTTCCTCGGCTGAGAGAAAAGCCTGTGGAATGGTACCGACAGGTAGACAGGTTTATTAAAGTCTCAAAAGTTCTGTGGATTGATCTGGATGGCTTTTTCGACATTGTCGTTCCATCAGATCTTTGGACATAATGAAAAATTGCTATAAGCTGGCCAAAAGCTGAACCAGATCGAGTCAAAGAGATGGGTGCTCCAGCACCTGAGGTCATGGAATTTTATGAAAAAGTGATTTACTGGTTAAAACAAAAAATTGCTCCAAAAGAGGTTGATTGGGTTAAAATAGACAGGACAAATCAAGAACCGAAAGAATCAGTTCATTCCTTTTATGAAAGGTTATTGCTGGTTTTCAAACAATACAGTGGCTATGAAAAATTAGATGAAAAGGACATGAGACACTTTATTTATAGATTTGTTTATGGTCTTAGACCAGAAATTGGAGAAATGATCAGAAATAATATTGTCAGATGGCAATCAAATTCAGTTGATGATATTTTAAGAAAGGCAAAATACTGCAGTGATGAGTTGGAGGCAAAACAAAAGAAATTAAAGGAAAAGGCGATGTGGGCACAAGTAAACGTGGCTGAGCAACAGATTGCAAGTCTTGACAATAAAAATGGGAATTTTGTGCAAAATGGAAACTTTATGCAGACTCAGAATCAGGGTCAGGGGAAGTTTAAAAATAATTCAAATAATAATTTTAAGCCAAAGTTTAATCCAAAAATTAAAGAGTTAAAACAAACAATGCCTTGCTTTAATTGCGGGGAAATCGGACATTGGAGAAATGAGTGCAAAAACCCACCCAGAAAATTTAAAAATGCATCATTTAACCCACAGATGCAGAATGATGTTGATCTGCAACAACAATTGCAGCTGCAGCGTCAATTGGGAGATCTGAGTCTTCAGCGACAGCTACAACAGCAGTTGACCCAGCAGCAGAATCAGATTCCATTGCCTCCTTTCCCTAATTGTGGGGGTGGTCAAAAATTCAATCCAGAAATTGGATTCAGCGGATGTGATCAGGTAATAAGGAATCAAAGACAAAATTTGCAAAGTGCATCAGGACAATTTTTGTTGACAGGAAACCAAGGAAGTGACTCTAATGATTGCTTCTGACGGTGCCCGAGAGAGGGGGAAGAGTGTGTAATTGGAGCCACTCTTGAGGTTGACCAGTCTGGTCCATTTGTAAATGGGAAGGTGAATGATGTAGATATCACTTTTCTAGTGGACACTGGTGCTACCCGTTCTACTGTTAGATCAGTGGAAATTGAAAACCTACCTCTCTCTGGGGATACCATCCAAGTAGTCGGAGTTAGTAATCATCAAATGAAGACTGATCTTACTGAGCCTGTGAATGTGGAAATAGGCAATTTCAAAGACAAACACAGATTTGTAGTTTGTAATAGCAGTCCAGTGAATTTGCTTGGGAGAGATATATTGTGTAAAATGAATTGCAGAATATATTGCTCACCTGGTGGGATTGAATTGCAAACTATGGAGGAAGATGGGTTGTACAGACTGACTATGCTAATGATTGAGGCAGAAGAGGAGAAATTGTTTCCTACCTTTGATAAAGAAAACTTGCCAGAGGAATTGAAAGAGACAGTTAAATCAGAGATTTGGGATTTGACCGGAAATGAGATGGGTCTGATGAAACATGTCGATCCAGTCAAAATTACAGTGAAGCAGGGAATAGATTTTCCAAACATTCCTCAGTATAAAATGAAAGCAGAAATGATTGAGGGTGTTATTCCTGTAATTGAAAAATTCATCAAGCAAGGTGTTTTAAAAGAAATTGAGAGCAGTCCTTGTAACTCACCGATTATGGGAATTAAAAAGCCAAATGGAACATATAGGAGTGTTCAGGATTTGAGAAAAATTAATCAGATTGTGGTTCCTTGCTGTCCAGTTGTTCCAAACCCAGCTGTCATCCTTTACGAGATTCCGCATGATGCAGAATGGTATACTGTTATTGATCTTTGCAATGCATTCTTTACTGTTCCATTGCATCCAGAGAGCCAGGAAATCTTCGCTTTTCGGTTCCAAAGTAGGACCCTCGCATGGTGCAGAATCCCTCAAGGGTATACAGAGAGTCCTTCTATCTTTAATGAATTGTTGAAAAGATCTTTGGAGGATTTGAATCTACCAGGCAGATCGACATTGGTGCAGTATATTGACGATCTGTTGATCGCAGCAAAAACCAGAGATAATTGTGTGACAGACACGATTACACTTTTGAATCATTTGGCGGATGAGGGACATAAAGTGTCTCCTGCAAAGCTGCAGTTTTGTAAACAAGAGGTAAAATACCTTGGTCATAGAATTGCAAAAGGAATGAGACAGGTGACAATCGAGAGAATCAAAATGATTCAGGGAATGCAACCTCCAAAAACACAAAGACAGGTGAGAATGTTTTTGGGAATGGTTGGGTACTGTCGTCAGTGGATTAGTGGTTTCTCAGTAATTGCAAAGCCACTGCAGAGACTGACAAAATCAGATGTGAAAGATCCAATTGTACTTACTGACATTGAGTTGGAAGCTTTTGAGAAACTAAAAAGAAGTCTATGTGAAGCTCCAGCTCTTGGCATGCCAGATTATGAAAAGGGTTTTGAGCTGTATTGCAGTGAAAGGGAAGGATGTGCCTTGTCTGTGTTAATTCAGAGGATTGGTAACATGAGAAAACCTATTGCTTATTTCTCAGCGGTTCTTGACCCAGTTGCGAAGGCGTTACCAGGTTGCTTAAAGCAGTTGCAGCAACTAGTGTTAGCCTGGAGCAGAGTGAAGGAATAATAATGGGATTTCCTGTGAAAGTTTATGTTCCCCACTCAGTTGAAATTCTCCTTACAAGAAGTAAAACGCAACACCTGACAAGCAGCAGATTGACCAAGTATGAGAAAATTATTCTGGGATCAGACAATGTATCCATAGCAAGGTGTGTGAATTTAAATCCTTCCACATTGTTACCTGTCACTGAAAATATTGATGAAAATGATGAAGAACATGAATGCTTGGATGTCATGGAATACTGTACTAAGCCAAGGCATGACATTAAAGATGTACCATTGCCTGAATCAGATAAAGTTTTCTTTGTGGATGGCTCTTGTTTAAGATCAGAGGGAGGTGTTTTGAGAGCTGCATGCTCAGTCTGCACAGTAGCAGATGTTGAAGAAGCTTCATGTCTTGAAGGAGTTCGTTCAGCACAAGTGGCTGAATTGATTGCTTTAATTCGTGCCTGTGAAATAGCAAAAGATTTAAGAATAACCATAATTACGGATAGCCAGTATGGGTACGGAGTTGTGCATGATTATGGACAGCTCTGGTCTCAGAGAGGCTATATGACGTCAGCAGGTTCTCCAATCAAAAATGCAGAGTTCATAAGCAGATTAATTGATGGCATACAGTTGCCAAGGGAGATTGCTGTGGTAAAGTGTGCAGCACATCGAAAAGGTGAGGATTTTATCACCAGAGGCAATGCTTATGCAGATGAAATGGCAAAATGTTGTGCAAGAAATAATTATGCACTCAATCGGGGGAAGAACAAAGATTATGGTTCAACTTCGGTGATGCTAACATCTGTTGTAGAGACATGGGAAGAGATTAGGGACTTGCAGAATGAAGCTGATGATGAAGAAAAAGACACATGGTTGAAAGCAGAATGTAGGCCAAGAGATGAGGATGGAGTGTGGACTTACAAAGATGGCAGAGTAGTTTTACCAAATTGCATGATTTCTGACATGGCCAGAATGTATCATGGCCCTGGTCATATTGGAAGAGACTCTATGGTCAGGCTTTTCAAGGAGACTTGGTTTAATACCAAGTTCAGGACAATTGCAGAATCTCTTTGTCAGAGGTGTTTGACTTGCCAACAAATGAACCCAAACAGGAAATCAGTTGTGGGAACAGTGATCATAGGTCGGGAGGGTGGTCCTTTTACCAGATTACAGATGGATTTCATTGTAATGCCTTTACACAATTGCTTGAAATATGTTTTGGTGATTGTATGTTTGTTTTCAAGATGGGTGGAAGCATTTCCCACACGTCATTGTGATTCAATTACAGTGGCAAAGTTGCTTCTCCGTGAAATTATTCCAAGGTACGGTTTCCCTGTCACTATTGAGAGTGATGGAGGTGGACATTTTGATAACAAACTGATGAAATTGATTTGTGAAGCATTACACATTGAGCAGAAAATACATTGTGCATACAGACCAGAGGCATCTGGAGTAGTTGAGCAGATTAATGGAACGATTAATTGGAAAATGTGTCTTGATACAGGTGTAAAGTGGAGAGATGCTCTTCCACTTGTTCTGATGACTTTGAGAAGTACACCAGATAAAAAGACAGGGTTGAGTCCTCACGAAATCCTTATGGGTAGAGTTATGAGGCAAGCCTTTGTACCAGTAGGAAAACTGTTAAGCATTAATGACAGTGCAATTTTGGAGTATTGTAAGTGTCTGTCTGACGTAGTGACTTCTGTGTCTAATCAGGTGGGAACTGAAGCACAATCAAAAGACAAAGTGCAGACACATGATCTGAGACCTGGAGATTGGGTCAGGACGAAAGTTCACCGAAGAAGAAACTGCTTGGTCCCGAAGTGGCAGAAACCGAGGCAGGTGATCCTTGTAACAACGAATGCAGTGAAGTGTAGAGGATTGAAAAGGTGGATACATCCAAGTCACACTATTCCAATTCCTACACCTGAAAACTCTGACAAAGAAAGTGATACAACAGATGATTCAGATTCTGAAGAAGAAGCTGAAGGAAATCTAGATACTGAAGATCGACAGGGAGGTCGACATCTGGAAAGACCATCTGTGAACGGAGATTTGACTGGAAAAGATTTGAAGATCATCGAAATAGATTCTGAAGATGAAAATGATCTGTTAGATAAAGAATCAGCAGAAATATCTGACAAAGAAACAAGAGAAGTGAAAGAATCTGATCAAGGTAAAAGAAAAGAAAAGGAAACGACAGAAGTGTCTGATCAAGTTCAGAAGCAAGACCAGGAGAGTATCGAAAAGCAGAAGACAAGCTCTGAAAGCAGAAACAAGAAGTCCGGATCTGGGAAGTTAAAGGTGATTGAGGAAGTGGAGGAAAACGAATTACCCAGTACCAGTGATGGGAGAAGGAGTGCTGTTCCTAACGGAGTGCAACTGCAGATTAGAGAAAATCCTGAGTCGAAAATAATAATTTCTGACAGTGATTCTGGAGAGAGTGATGAAGAGTGTCAGAGGGAAAGAGTGAAGAAACGAGCGTGGAAAACAGAATCTAATGTGTCTGAACCAAAAAGAAAAGTTCTGAGAAAAGGTGAGACCTGGCCAACGGAAAACGGAGGGTTGAGAGTCAGGTTAATTAAGAAATCGAAAGAGCAGGTGAATGAAATCACGAGTCAGAGTGATCCTGGAAGGAAAGCTGAGAAGGGAAAGAAAATAGAAGTGATAACTAGAAAGACAAAAAGAGTTTTGAAACCGAACCAAAAATATAAGTCTCCTGAGTGGGCTTATATTGTAATACCGCCTGTTATTGAAATTGGCAGTAGCAGTCAGGAAGAAGTTGAGGAAATTAGTGACAATGATTGAAGTACTAACTGTTAGAATTTAGGATTAAGATTAGATTTCTGTTCTTAGCATAAGGCTGAAGAAATTGTGTTAGGTGACACAAGGTCGAAGAAATTATACTTAGTTGGAGAAAAACTTGTGACGCAAGGTCAAAGAAAAATTGTTAGAGGGTTTTAAAAATAAAAAAAAAATAAAAATTTTTTTTTTTAAAAGGGGGGTGTTTAAATATTTTGGAAATTTTGAAAATTTTTGTTTTTCCTTTTTACAAAACCCCTTAAAAAAAAAAAAAAAAAAGATGCTTTATGTAATGGCGCGTGGTAATTCAAAATGTTCCATTTTTAAGAAATGCAGCAAGATGACTCTGGTGTGTGTGCTCATATTAATTCTGCTCTGGTTAGTTCTAGCTGTCATCTTTCCTTTTGGGATTGATAAGGAGAGGTGTAAGGTCAATATGACAAGCAAAGCTTCAGTTAGTCAAAACAAACATAGTGCAACACACAAAGCTAACACAGTTATTGATCATAGACCAGATGTTCATCAGGACAGGTCTGTTGGTGATTTTTCCAGCAATACATTCTCAAGGCTTTTGGGAGAGTATGTTAAGGTCATGGGTGTCAAAGATTGTTATATCTGTGTAAAGCTGCCTGCTTCTGTTTCTGAGGGAGTGACATACAATATGCTTCCTCTTACTTATGGCATAACTTGCAGTGTGATAACTAGCTTATTTTATCAGACTGGACGTTTGGAGTATTATTATTCCAACTATGATGAGATTTTTGCTAATCTAAAAATTGAGGGTGCTTTAAGAAAGCTAAACAGATGAGGGAATTGTTCTTAGTCACTAATGAACGCACTTATGAGTATGCTTACAAAAATAATTTAACCTGCAAATTGAGAGCTGAGGAAAAGACTTTCCTGAACTTAGTTGAGGAGAGAAGGGCGATTTACAAAAGAAATGAGATGGTCAAACAGACCAAATCGAAGTTTTGGCAAAAGGAGGATGCTAAACTTAATGGCAAGGCTTTTGATAATGTTGAAATTCACATAGACAAACCAATTAGTGACAAGCCTTGCATTAGGAGAGACAATACTCTCTTTGATAATTACTTGTTGGTGCTAGCAATTGTGAGGACACTTATCTAATCATGGGAGGTTGGGGATTCAAAGGTGGCAAGGATCCAATTTTTCCTGGGGTTTATTTTATTTGTGGTGATAAAGCTTACTATAATCTTCCTGACCATTGGTACGGAACATGCTTTGTTGGTCTTGTTTTTCCGAAAAATTTTCATGTTGACAGAAATGAAGAAGGTTCTTTTGAAATCAGTAGCCATGCAAACAGGTATAGAAGAGAAAGTTTCTCAGAAATTTTGGGAGATGTCTTTGAGGCAGTGATACCTTTAGTAGGTATAACCCTGAATGCAGGAAGAATCAGAAAATTGTCCACAATTGTTGACAGATTGTCCACTGACACGGCTGGTGGTTTTCAGTTAATGGACGTTGAGGTCATTGCGGTCAGATCGATGGTGATGCAAAATCGCCTTGCTTTAGACATACTACTAGCAAAAGAGGGAGGAGTCTGTGGCATTTTACATGTACAGCATTGCTGTACTTACATCCCAGATGAAAGTAAGAATATTGAAATGTACATTCGAAACATCACAGAGATGCATTCAGAAATAGTTCCCCTAGAAGAGGACGATTTTTCAGAACGTCTTGCAAAAAGATTCCAACATATCAAAACCTGGTTTAAAGAAATTGGGAGTTCAGTTCTTGGCAAGATTTTAACACCTTTGTTTGTGATAATTTTTGTGATAGTTTTGACAAAGATCAGTTGCATGTTACACAAGAGAAAGAAGCACATGAGGGAAAAGAGAAGGATTTACAAACTCAAGAAGGAGCAAGAGAAAGAGATAGAGCTTGAGGAGTTGTGCAGAGCTCAATATGACAGTTGCAAGGATTTTGCTGAAACTAGTCTTTAGAAAGTACTAACACTGTGAAGTTGAACCATTTTCGTTTGAGATAAAATTTACCAAATTTTTGGGTGTGGTGTGGTGATTAGTTAATCCCCAGATGAGGGAGTTGATGGAGCGAGATTTGGAAATAATTTTATTTTCAACTCGTGAAGTCACACTCCTATAATATGAAATAACTCTATTAATATTTTGTGCTGTGTATGTATTAATTCAACCTAGTTTAAGTTGCATCTACACAAGAACACGCGGGAAAATTAACATGTGTGCTCATAAATGTGCAGAATGTTGCATTTCCTTGTTTGTGAAAAATAATAAATTAATCGTGTCTAATGTTGTGTCATAATTAACTGCAGCTGTTTAGAATAAATGGCATGTGCTTATTTTGCTTCCCTGTCTATGTGGTGTCACTCTATTCTATATAGGTGCATAAGGAACTCTGCTGGACTTAAAAGAAGAATGGTAGATATAAAATGCTGCTTTATTTGTTGCTTACAGCTAGGTAACTTAGACTAGTGGGTTAATCATTAGTAATGGAGGGTGGTAACAGAACAAATTATATTACTTGCATTAATTATTCTTTTGTGTTTGTTTATATGATAGTTAATGAGAAAGGCTTTGGGCCTAGTGAATTTTCGTGTTTGCAAAAATCTGCTTGGAGCCAGAGTGAGTCCATGTTGGCAGCGTTTTCCTCTTGTCCTGAAATAAAATTGTCGTAATGAACTGACAGTCTCTTGCACGAACGAGGCCAAGGCAAGGAACCGGCAAAAGGACTTGAAACAAGTTTTACATATCTGAGGAAGGAAAAAACTTTCTCTGTGCTAAATGTTGCAACTGGAGAAAGTTGCACTGTTCGAAAAATAAAAACAATGGTCTTTGAGAACGTGACGGACCTGTGATTCGAAAATGTGGTGACATGTCACTTGTCACTTTTGGACCAATGAGGACTCCGATTTCAGCAGAAAAATATACTTTTCTTAGATTAGCTAGCGTAGAAAGGTATAAAAACTCTTTCCCCTTGGAAGAGTTACTTCGCTTCTTCTTGCTGACCTTTGATGAGGGTGTCGCGTGGACGAACTTTACTTGGAAACATGTAAGACCCCTAAAGACTTTATTCTTTATTCTTCATTATAGCTAGCCTAGTTAGGGACTTATGTTTTGAAAAATGCTAAACTGATAATATTCATTTGCAATAATATTTTTGATTCATAATAAAATTGTCATAACTAAATGCAATGATTCAAATAAAATCGCATTAATAAAATTTCTAATATATTTTCCAAATGAGTAGCTAATAAAAATCTTACTTTGGAAATCAAGCTGGTCTTGTTATTTTCATGGGTATAGGTTATTCATAGCTAGATCTTATCGCCACAGTTGCTTAATTAGCTTGTAGGTTTGTGAAGTACGATGAATTCATTTACCATGGTTGTATATAAATGTATATAATTTGTGAATAGGTTAATTAGGTCACATGATTCAGTTGGTTATAATATGTCATGTTAGATTTATGGGCCTTATGAGAGTTTATTGATTGATGGTGTATATAGTGGAGTTGGGTAGCGTTGCTTATGACATATTTCCTATAGCCTGCTGGATCAATACCATCTATTTGTCTCTTAAAGTTGTTCTCCATTACTTTCCATTACACGTATGCCTTCAATATGGCAAGTAAATAGGTCCTTTCTGGTTTCCTGATTCCTCCCAACATGGCTGCCAGTCCTTACTCTATTTTCTTGACTTGATCCCTCTTGCAAAATGGCCACTGCCACTGCCATTTTATAGGTTTAATCATCAGACAGTGCTCCTGCTTTGTTTAATGGGACTTCATTTCTCCTGTTTATGATGCCTGTTTCAGTCCGCCCTGGCCTCTGCCTGCCTTGTTGTGACTCCAAACACAGGGACTAACACACATTCCCATGTGACGTGCAGTGCCTGCTAACATGGTTTCGGCCTCAAAGTATATGTTAGGATCCTGATGATGATCCTGGTATTTGCTGAGGATTTAAATGTCTACTGATTGTACCGCAGACCCAATTTTGAATATTTGAGTTGGTTTGATGGGCTTTGCTGTTTTGTTTTATTTTGACACACAAAAGATGGTCACTTATGAAGGAACACCAAGCATGTTGTTCTGCACTGGCAATCACATTTCTGTGACTTCAATTGTTTAATTAAAATTTTCATTTGACCACACCTAGTTTCTGAACGTTCCTTGAACTAAAGACATCCGTTCCTTGTTCTACCAGTTTTTCCAGGCCCCGGCTATTACTGTGCTTTTTCTGTGTTAAATTGAACTTCCTTTGCACAGCATGACTCCATTTAAATTCTCCCCAGGACATGGGAGATGGCTTCAGATGAGTTAATTCTTGCTGTGTGTGTGACGGTGTGGGGGAAGGCAGGTGAAGGCTGTTTGGGCAGGGCATGTTATACAAAGCAACACCTTGTATGTCTCTGTTGCCATGCTAAGACCATGCATCCTTCTCTGTTCAATGACACGGTGAAAATGATCTTAAGTTGTGGCAAAGTATTTCAGTGCTTTCTTGGGAAGCTGGGCCTTGAAAATGAGGCAGTAGCCATAGCACTTGGCTTACCATTTGTTTGGTGAGGAAAGTGTAATAACAAACTAATAGCCCGTTTCTGTGTAGCTCCCTTTCCTTTCACAAGACTGAACATTATGGGCCAGATGTATGTAGGGACTTTTTTGCAATACCCTAATTTTGAATTCTTATGATTTACAATTAGGGAATCACAAAACGGCTTCTCTGAAAGTGGGTTGAACACCGTCTGAGATTTTTAGGGCTTCGTAATGACCTACCTCATGAATATTAATGAGGTAAGTCGAAATTTGCGAACCCTCAGGAATCTCTTAAATCACAGGGATTTTTTTTACGTTTTCACTGCGATTCCCACAGAGGAAGGGGCCCCTGGGGACCTCATCCCGTAGGCGTATGTTTTACCACCTACTTGAAGTAGGTGGTTAAATGCAAATGCTTTGCAACCACATTCAAAGTCACAAAAGATACATACATATCTTTACGATTCGCTATTTGGAAGGGGTGCCCTAAGCACGCCCCTTCCAAATAGCGAATCTGTTGTAGTCTTACTCTACTGGATGCACTCCCTCTATGGTGTCTCTCTGCTTTGCCTGCTCAGCCTGCTATGATGTCATGTGGAATGTTAGGGTGGCTTTGTATGTGGCAAGATCAGTTGGTGAGATGGGCTGAGCAGAGAGGACCTTGCTCCTGGTGGGGCTAACAGAATCACAAACCCATTTTGCAATTAAGTAACGGGTTACCGAGTGGCAAAATAGGGTTTGCTGCAGCTGAAAAGCATTTTTTGCATGTGTAAACTGAAAATGCTTCTTGACTTCTTCCTGATTTTTTTAGCAGCTGCTTGACCGACTACCTAAGTTTCATATCGTCTTTCTAGCAATGCCCCTGGTTATTTCCAATAAATATTTTCAACGCATTGGAAAAAAGCAGTAGCTTCAGTGTAACAAAAAATCCTGGGCAAAATGTAAAATGACTTTCGTAGCTCAACAGGAGGGAAAAACATTCTCTGTGCAAATGTGTCTCAATTCACTTCGTTTGTTTTGCCTCATATCTTGTAGATCTCAAAGGATTCAGATTCGTGTCATTTGTCACTCCAATTAAAAAGAACATTCTCATGAGTGTTCTGCAAATAGTGAGTCCCAAGAATGTGTTGTCGCATTAATAAAAATGAATTTGGCAGGCTCCTTCACTGTGAAAGGCAATATTAGATGTCTGCCTAGCCGTGGGGGAAGAGCGGCTTCTCATTTCAATGTCAGGTCATACTGCCTAGAGACATTTTTAGTGACATTGGAAATAGCAGGAGACCAACAGAATGATGGTACAGTGAAGAAACGTCTTAACTCTGAGAGGTCGCCCCAAAGGACAAATATCACTTTCTAGACATGCTGTGATGGAGGCAGAAAAGAAGGAATTCGTAGCCAACCCTCAATGCCTCGTTTGATATTCGGATATATAAAGAACAACAGTAACAATGTTTTTTTGCTTCATGGTGGCGCATTGTTTCATACGTTTAACAGTGCTGTTGTGAAATACTAGCAAGCTATGTGCTGGCCTGAACCTTTTGTCTTCATGTGACGTTGTGTCTTGAGTGTTGTCAGTGCCAACATATAAACAGCATGCCCAGTGGTGGGAAAGGGATGGTTTTCCAAAGGAAACTTTGATGTCAGTTCTTCACGAGATGTTGGTACTTATTTTATTTCTCTTAATTTAAAAATGAACAGTTTCTCTCCTGGAACGAACTCTACATCTATATATATATATATAACAAGCATTTACAATGCAATGGTTTCGCCTTTGGAAAAGTTAGAGCTATTGGCATTGTAAATGACAACATTTGTATTTATGTGTTGGTTTTGAAAACAGATAAATAAATGGCATTGTCATTTACATTGCCATTAGCTTAATCTTTAGCAGTCACTTTGCAGTCACTCTGCACTCCCTAGCACTCCCTAGTCACTCTGCAGTCCCTAGCACTCCCTAGTCACTCTGCACTCCCTAGCACT
Organism: Lissotriton helveticus; assembly: GCF_964261635.1. Lineage (NCBI taxonomy): Eukaryota > Metazoa > Chordata > Amphibia > Caudata > Salamandridae > Lissotriton > Lissotriton helveticus. Next base: position 1,246,294,420 of record NC_136063.1, on the reverse strand, counting down.
CTCTCTACTCTGCACTCTCTCTACTCTGCACTCTCTCTACTCTGCACTCTCTCTACTCTGCACTCTCTCTACTCTGCACTCTCTCTACTCTGCACTCTCTCTACTCTGCACTCTCTCTACTCTGCACTCTCTCTACTCTACCAATAGCACTTTCCCACCTCTCAAAGACCAGTAACCCTACTCTACTAAAAGTCTAACAGAGTAGCAGTCACAATATCACAAGCACTCACAGACAAGCACCACACACTACCAGCAGCGCTAACAACCCTCCGAGAGTAGCAGTCACACCCCTCACAGACTAGCACCACACACTACCAGCAGCGCTAACAGCCCTCCGAGAGTAGCAGTCACACTATCATAAGCACTCACACCCCTCACAGACTAGCACCACACACTACCAGCAGCGCTAACAGCCCTCCGAGAGTAGCAGTCACACCCCTCACAGACTAGCACAACACACTACCAGCAGGGCTAACAACCCTCCGAATGTTGTAGTCACATGCAACTAAAAGCCCCCCCATCCACCACAGACTAGCAGTCACACACAACTGGAAGCATATTCACTCCCCTCACCGGCTAGCATCCACACGCTACCAGGAGTACTTTTACACATTAGCAGTCACACATTACCTTCACACCCCACACAGATTAGTCATAACACTACCGGCAACACTCACACCCATCACTACTGAAGCACACCAAGTAGGAAACACACTTTTCTAATATAAATAGAGGTGCATAGCACAAATTCGCTTAATAAAGCAAACCTATTTTAATGAGGCAACCAAGCACTCTAGCACTCACAAAAACAATGAAATGCCTGTATTGGCAGAATGTTAGTAACGGTTTCTATAAATGGTGGACATTCTTAAAATAGTGAGGCCTACTGGCTTTGTCTATGCTTCTTATTGTTGAAGTCCGGTTGTATTCATCCTCGCTTCTGCGTATGTCACTCTAGTTCTAGTGGTGCTGCTTTTACACGCAGGAGGTATTAGCGCTTCGGAGGTGGTGATTCCGGGCTGTACTGACAGAAAGAAGCAGAGAGGGGAGAGGGGAGAGCGGGAGGGGGGGGAGAGGGGAGAGCGGGAGGGGGGAGGGCGGGAGGAGGGACACGGAGAACTTCAAAACTCACCGGACTGCTTAGGCTTTCATTACCAGGCTCCGGGAGGAAGGCAGGACCACAAGGAGAGCGGGAGGGGGGAGAGCGGGAGGGGGGACGGCGGGAGGAGGGAGGACGGCGGGAGGAGGGACGGCGGGAGGAGGGACACGGAGAACTTCAAAACTCACCGGACTGCTTAGGCTTTCATTACCAGGCTCCGGGAGGAAGGCAGGACCACACGGAGAGCGGGAGGGGGGAGAGCGGGAGGGGGGAGAGCGGGAGGGGGGACGGCGAGAGGATGGAGGGCGGGAGGAGGGACACGGAGAACTTCAAAACTCACCGGACTGCTTAGGCTTTCATTACCAGGCTCCGGGAGGAAGGCAGGACCACACGGAGAGCAGGAGGGGGGACGGCGGGAGGAGGGACACGGAGAACTTCAAAACTCACCGGACTGCTTAGGCTTTCATTACCAGGCTCCGGGAGGAAGGCAGGACCACACGGAGAGCGGGAGGGGGGAGAGCGGGAGGGGGGACGGCGGGAGGGGGGACGGCGGGAGGAGGGACGGCGGGAGGAGGGACACGGAGAACTTCAAAACTCACCGGACTGCTTAGGCTTTCATTACCAGGCTCCGGGAGGAAGGCAGGACCACACGGAGAGCGGGAGGGGGGAGAGACACACACACACAGAGCCAGACACACACACAGAGCCAGACACACACCGGGGCACTTCTACAATGCAGCCCCAAGTGACCTTCTGATTGTACGTCCCTCTCCGTCTATGTCAACATGACAGTATAATTTGACACAGTCATTTTAGAACGACAAATTACAGCCTTTGCAGACAATACACTGACAATTGCTAAACACACCATTTTTATGTTGTTTCCATTCCTTCCTCTGAAAGTGGAGCAACAACGCTTGCACACATTTTAAAATTGTGACCTATGCTCAAAACGAGTCTTTTCAGAGGCCCTCTAACCCGTGTATTCCCTGTGCGATGTAGCCTGTGCTCGTTGTATCAACTAGACGTAATTCTGTTTGTGGTGTTCGCTCTACAATTTTCAAATTCAAATCAATATCCTATCTACGACTCCCTCTATAAGTCATATTTGATGGCCCTTGTTTTAGAATTACACCTGCGCTGGAATGTGTTTGCACCCCTCCCTCACAGCCACCCCCCTTCCTTATTTCAGATATGCGGCAGTGCTCGCTGCCATCAGCAAGAAGCGCATCGATTGCAGTAATAATGCTTCTCTTGATTGTCAATCAATTTCCGGATGCGCATCTTTCATCGTGGTGGAAACGAGGAGGCGGTCGTTATTGCCGCTACGAGCCCCTACCACGCAGCATGGCCACTTCCGGTCTCGCGGGTTACGGAAGAGTGCCATCGACAGCGCTTCTGCAAATATCTGCTCTCCCATCAGCCAGACAAGATTACAGAGAATTATTATGGGTTGAGGTGCCATCCGCGGCCTCTTTTCTCATTCATGGACTTTTCCCCATTCCCTAGTTTATAAGTGTTTAAATCACCGCCGAGCAGTCGGGTGTGTGGGTTTTGCTCACGGCGTTAATCGCTCGAGACGGCAGGTGTAATGGCTCGCATCGCAAGGAAACCCAGCAGTTTAATAGTGTTGCGTGTTATCAGGTCGTTGTGAATGGCAAAATCGCTGCGCTCTTCGGAAGAAAAATCTCATTTTGAATAAGGGAGCTTGCTCGTACAAATGAGTCACTGCGCTCCTCGGGGTGAGGCTGTCAGGGTTTTTGGAAGCGGAGAGAGAGCGGCCCTATCTCCGCGCAGCTGGCCGGGCTGCATTGGTCGCCGGTGGTCAGCCAGGCGCGGCTTACAGCCTTGGCTATGACTCACTCAGCCTTCGGGAAGATAAGGCTGGCTTACCTGCCGAGGGTAATCAGATACAGGCCCCTGCGCATTTTCAGATCAGCTCAAGGCACGTGACTCCACCAAAAGTGAGAAAGATTTATGGCCTCATTTTGCGTCTGATGAGCTGGCTGCCAAACCTCTGGAGCGGTGGAGACTGCACCACTTCCGGTCCAGCTGCGGGTGGCCTGCCATACTCATTCTGTTTTTTGCCTCGGCGGTGTGTTTTTTTTCATCGAAGCGGCTCCTGATCTTCATTGAGGGAGCAGCTTTCGTTAAACAAGCAATGGCAAAGCCTATCGGTCTGGCTTTAAAGTATGAAAACAGAATTTGTGCAGGCCTGTGTTTGCATATTCCATTCACACAAATTGACATTGCCAGTACACACATGATAAATAGACAACAATTAACCAACAATTAACAAGTGGCGGCGGGACTTCCGGCTTGCTTGCGGCCCGGCCGGACCAGATTCGGGGGCGTTCCCGGCTTTCGGCTGACGTCGCGTGACGTCGGCAAAAGCCAAAGAATCTCGGGAACGCCCCCGAATCTGGTCCGGCATTGACGGACAGGCCCCTCGTCCAATGGCTATGCTCCATTTATGGAGCCAGCCAATAAATGACGAGGGCCGACCCAAACCCACACTACAGTTCTCATTAGGTTTTCGCCTGCGCGAAAAAGCTGCGCAGAGCGCAGCTTTCGCCAGGCAAAACCTAAAAACGAATGCATGTCTGTCCTTTATGCATTACTACACTGAAGTGCAGTGAGTCGCGTGCATGGTTTGATTGCGCTCTGTACAATTGTGCTCTATAAAAATTTTAAAATAGCCTCAGCTTTATTTTATTCACTTCCTGACTTACTAGGAAGCAGCTTTTAGTTGTGCTCGCCTCCCGCTTCGGCCCCGTTCCACCGCAGCTGTTGCTGTTTGTTGTGGAGGGCGAACCTGTGGAGAGTGACACGCCCCCAACTGTGTGCTGAAAACTACTTAAAGGACAAACCCAGGTACGCGCGGCTGAAGTGCAGTGAGTCGTGTGCATGGTTTGATTGCGCTCTGTACAACTGTGCTCTGTAAAAATTTTAAAATAGCCTCAGCTTTATTTTATTCACTTCCTGACTTACTAGGAAGCAGCTTTTAGTTGTGCTTGCCTCTTCACCCTCGCCTCCCGCTCCGGCCCCGTTCCACCGCAGCTGTTGCTGTTTGTTGTGGAGGGCGGACCTGTGGAGAGTGACATGCCCCCAAATGTGTGCTGAAAACTACTTAAAGTGGCCCCCGTTCTCACAGCGACTACAAAATTACAAGTCTATTTTTGCACTTCCAGACTCCACGTGCTCTTTTCTGAACTCGTTTCAACTCCCACACTGGTAGGTTTATTATGAATAACGAAATGTCACAATAACAGGGTTTAGTGTCTTTCATTCCAAAAATTAAATCTGGCTACCCTTCTTTCACCTTACAGACAGATTCATTGCGCCCTGATGAGATTCCAGGCAACAACTCCCTGGAATCGAAACGCTTCGGCCATTTAGTAAAGAACTATTGCGATCTGTTCCTTCATACCAGCTTTTGTTGGGTGTAAAAAGAGTTACAAATTGTATTCGCTTCATTGCTAATTTCTTTTCCCTTTTTCTTTACTTCTCTGGGTACTAAACCCATTGTCCAATTTTTGCAAATTCACTGTTTTATATTGCACATGTTTAAACTGTTCTGTTTGTTTTCGAAATTATATTGTCATGCAAGCTTGAATGTTTTTCTTCTCAGACTTTAATTCATTTGTATGATGATCAGTCTATTTATTTTGGTGTAAATATGTACATTGTCTTTGTGTGTCTTCATATTCATGATTTTTTTCGACAAATTTTGATTAATTGATAAAAAGTGTTTGTATAAATAAAAATACCCAGTTAATTACGACAAATTGCGTGGTTAACTTTCCCCAAGTTTGGATTCTAATGTAGGTGGAGAGGCACTTTTTTGGTGTGTTTGTGTAAAGAAGGCCCTGCCTCCTCACCTGTCCAATAGGGCCTGGCTCCCTCCTTGTTTCCTAGAAAACTACTTAAAGGTCAAACCCAGGAATGCGCAGCTGAAGTGCAGTGAGTCGCGTGCATGGTTTGATTGCGCTCTGTACAATTGTGCTCTGTAGAAATTTTAAAATAGCCTTAGCTTTATTTTATTCACTTCCTGACTTACTAGGAAGCAGCTTTTAGTTGTGCTCGCTTCTTCACCCTTGCCTCCCGCTCCGGCCCCATTCCACCACAGCTGTTGCTGTTTGTTGTGGAGGGCGGACCTGTGGAGAGTGATACGCCCCTCAGGTATGCCCCCTCTGACCTCATCCCCCTCAACATCAGGGGAATATAAAAGAAGGCACCCACCCAGAACGCACAGCGGACGCACGCAGCGGGCGCACCGACTGCGAGCCGAAGGCGCGCTAAACGCAAGCCCGTCTGCACCTGTCCACAACCGGCCAGGACCAGGGTCCAGCCACTATGCCCATTGTACCTCTTATACTTCCTGCGAGCTCCGAAACTTACAGGGCAACTGGTCCATTAGCCCTAACACCAAGATCACCCTTAAAACAGAAGGAATTCTGCTTCTCAATCACATATCACTGGATCCCTACCCCTCGAGTGACAGTCACCCACGTTTCTTGTCATCTACGGCCCCCTGCTCCCAGGCTACCAGCCCTTTGGCCATCATTTACCTAAATACCCGCTCAATAATAAAACACCAGTTGGACATTTTACAACTGTTAGACTCAGACAAACCTGACATTTTACTCCTGTCAGAGACATGGCTCACGGCCGACTCTAACCCTGATATCCTGGCAGCAATACCTATGGTGTTCTACATACTCCAGGCTGACAGGGCATCGGGGAAGTCCGGAGGCGGAGTGGCAGCCATTATCCAACACAAACACAAATTCACCTCCCTTCAGATTAATGCCTTACCCCGGGTCGACAGTCTCATTCTGAAATTTCACTACCCCAAGTCCCCCTTCATCTGTGCTCTCATATATCGTCCCCCCTAACCACATGCCTCTATTCCCACAACTCTTTGGCAAACTCGTCTCTCAACTAGCCATCAATCATGCCAGGATTATCATCCTGGGCGACTTCAATTACTGGCCCGCCGACGTACATGAGAGCCCCGTCTCGGTTGAATTCACGGACTGCCTACAGGGCATGAACCTTCTACAACACGTGCATCAGCCCACCCACGTGAAAGGGCATACTTTGGACCAAGTCTGAACCTCTAACCTAGAAATTACCCCACCCGTAGTTTCTCCCTGTACTTGGTCCGATCACCATTTTATCTCCTTTAACATTTATGTTACCCCCTTTGTCATGTCACCTCCTATTAACAATCTGCTGACCAGGAACTGGAAACAAGCCAACCTAGAAGAATTCCATGCTATTCTAACTGCTACCCCTCCCTTAGAAAAAACCCAGGTCTCAGCTTCCAGTCTTGACAAATGGCTAGAAGCAGCCAGTAACAGGGTAGCTCCCCTAAGAAAAATCTCGCTCAAACGCCCCCATGACGCCCAACGTTGGTTCTCTGAAGGCCTAAAAATTGAAAAATTAGCACTTAGGTAGGGCAGAACGCCGGTGGCGCAAAGCCTATGCTCCTGAGGAAAGAGCGACATATGTCATCCTACAAAAAAACTACAAAGCATCCATTGTTAAGGCTAAAAAGGCCTACTTTCCCCCAAAAAATTTGAATTCCTCTACCAAGACCAAGGACATTTTCTCGATAGTCAACGAGCTTGCCCAACCTGATAGGGTCACCCAAAAATCTACTCCTTCACAACTTCTATGTGACTCTCTAAATTCGTTCTTTATAGATAAGATTACTGCTATTAAACAAAATATCCCCGCCCCCACCTTTTCCTCCACCCTTCCTATCACTTGTAAAAACCCTATTACGCTTGACTCTATCCCTTTGATATCAAGAGACGAATTTCTGACACTCCTTAACAGAGTGAGTTCCGGCTCCCAAATTGACTGCTGCCCCCCCACATCTTAAAAGAGGCCTTCGCCGTCTGTCCTGACCAGCCTCTGTCGCTTCTCAGTAACTCTCTTAAAACCGGCATCGTCCCAGATGTTTTTAAATGTGCTACAGTCATCCCCATATTGAAAAACCCTAACGCCGACCCCGCAGTTTTGAGCAATTTTCGTCCCATTTTTCTGCTCCCTTACCTCAGCAAAATTCTGGAGGCTCATGTCACTAACTGCCTCGGCTCATTCATTGAGCACACGCAATTTCTCGACCCCAGGCAAGCGGGCTTTAGGCCCGCTCACTCCACAGAATCCGTCATCTTGGCAATTATGTATGACCTCAAAAATGGAGCCGACAATAACATCTCTCAGGCCCTGGTGCTTTTGGACCTCTCGGCAGCGGTCGACACGGTTGATCACCAACTTTTGATCGACCGTGTCGGTAACGCCGGCATCCAGGGCCTGGCCCTAAAATGGATCATCTCCTTTCTCATTGGGCGCTCCCAGGCTGTACGCCTGGACAATTTCTCGGCAGAGAAAACTAGCCTCACCTGTGGGGTTCCCCAGGGCTCGGCCCTCTCGCCCCTTCTTTTTAATTTATATATGCAACCCCTGATTGTGTCACTACGTAACCATCCTGTTACTATTTACAACTATGCAAACGACCTCCAGCTGGTTTTTAATATTGACTCTTCTGATACTTCCGTCACTGATTTCCAAACCACCATGACTTTTATCAGTGAATGGATGTACCACAGTCAACTTAAACTAAATCCAGATAAAACGGAGTTGGTCTTAATTGGAGGTCCCCATCACCCTTGGAACCTCAGCTTCTGGCCACCCTCATTAGGCTCCGCTCCCAACCCTGTCAACTCTGTGAAGAGTCTCGGAGGAACCATCTGCAGCGACCTATCGCTTAAGCCCCATATAAATACTATAGTCTCCTCCTGCTTCTTCCACCTTCGTAGAATCCGCAAAATCAGTAGATTCCTAACTAAAGAAGCTCTTATCCTTGTAATCATGGCCCTTGTCACTTCTCGCATCGACTATGCGAATGTTTTGTATGTTGGCATTCCATCATACCAACTCCACCGCCTGCAACTTGTAAAAAATCAGGCAGCTAGGCTGATCTTTCACCAACCCAAACACCAACATGTTAGTCCCCTCAAGAAGAGCCTACATTGGCTACCTGTAGCCAAACGCTGTCTCTTCAAACTTGGCTGTACCATCTTTAAAGCTCTCGCCAACAAATCCCCCGTCTTCATCTCTTCCAGAATTCAACGCTACACTCCGTCACGTGAACTCCGCTCCTCTCACCTTCACCGACTTGCCACTCCCACCTTCAGACGAAAAAAGCACAGTGGTCTGAGATTCTCCGTCTTGGCCCCCTGCTTCTGGAATTCCCTTCCTATGGAGAACAGATGGGTCACCTGCTACACTAAATTCAGAACTCTCCTGAAAACTCTCTTATTTTCTCAAGCATATCAATAATACTCACTTGACTCCACTCCGCTTCTCACAGCGCCATGAAACCGCTTAGTGTAAGTGCGCTTAAGAAATTCTTTTACCATACCATACCATACACCATTCATCCGATCGCCATGAAAGTTTGGGAAGTTGTTTCGTACACTTGTTTCTGGCATAACATGTTTTTTAAATATCGGCCCCCCAGGGCCCTCATAATCTTTCGAATACTGATGTACGCACCAAACGGAAAAACAAAAAATCGTGTATCCACAAGCACTCAAATAAATAAATAGAATTAAAATGACACTTTGAAATGTTTTCCATATTAAAATGAATATGTTTCAATAAAAATGACACCATGTAAATTGAATGTTATCATAACGAGTTTCCTTGAATTTCCTTTCTTCGGAGATCGCAGCAACGCACGACGGGTAAGCTAGTTACTTAATATAATGTGTATTTATAAAGAGCACGCTCAACTAGGAGTTTCTTGGCACTATATCAAATACCCATTTCTGGATGGGCCCACCAGCATTTGAATCAATGACCCTTGGTTCAAACACAGAACCCTGCTATTAGACCTGACATCGTTGGCGTGGTATTCCATTATACATTTTGCCTTCACTCCCTTAATTTTACTGAATTCGTTTTGATTAGCTTTAGGAGAATATGCACTTTACCCCTAGTAACCATGGGTAAAGATTTCGTCATCCCTCCCTTCAACATAGAAAAATTGGCCAGCATGTAATTGGTACAGTTAATTTACATATAATTCACCAGACAATGACACTACATTTACCAAAGGCCTGTGAATGAAATACTACAATTGTGCTGCAGCACTCAACAAGCCACCCACTAAAGTAGCTGATAAAACATGTTTCAGGACTGCCAATGTGACCTGTAGTGCAGTTTTACACTATAATTTAAACCTGGTTTTATGTAAACTTTTGTTTGTTCTAACCCTTCCTTTTTAAAACATATACATCAATCCTAAGGTAGGCCCTGAGGCTCAAAGGGCAGGGTGCATGGTATTTAAAAATTTGGACATAGGTGCTTAGGTATTACATGTCTTGACAGTAAAAGTCTGGCAAAGACGTTTTTCCATGTAGCAAGGCATTTTATCCCATAGACACACCTGGTTACCTTAATACACCTAAGTGGTATATTTTCTGCCAAAGCCAAATGTGCCTTTTGGCGCGTGTCCAGAGTCACTATTGTGAATAACTCTCTAGTGAGTGGTGTGATGTGTATTGCTTCCAGAAGGGAGACAATGGTCTTAGGTGTGGGGCACGGTGATCATCTCCTGTGAAGGATGGTCTGGGAGTTGATCTCAGTCCTTCCTAAGCTTCAAAGGAAAGGCTGAGAGATGTGCCTAGCACCTTCCTGACTTCTAAGGCTGCCTGCTCTTCCACAGACAAATGCAGCTCACAGGCATGCCTACCTGCCTTTGTCCTCCAACAGGAATGCATATTTTTGTAGATATTATATATAAGCAACCATGTATATTTGTACCATAGGAACAGGTTGCCTTGTCTTTCCTGAGGAGGCCACGATTTATTATGGCTGAAAAACAACAACCCTTAGAAGTTGAGGAGTCGTTTTGCATGTATGGATTAATATATTTTTAGCACAAGGAGTGAGTGATCAGCGGTGTCTGAGTATGAAGCCTGACCATTTGGTCTACCTCTAGGTGGATTATGAACTGAAATAATAAATTAGAACACCTATATTCCAGATATCAACAGCGAGGTGCCAGGAACAAAAATGCAAATTTGTGCTGTGTGTAAATATATATATATATATTCACTGAAAAAAACGTAAGTTTCAGCGGCAGTTGGACATTTCACTCGTACAAAACCATTGAAATTCCCCCGTTATAGTTAGTTCAGCTAACTATAACTAGCGCGCCCGCAAAGCACTGCTGATGACGTCACATATTACATCACTCATGACATGGGCAGTGACATCACTAATGACATCACTGGTGACATCGCAAATGACATCACTGATGACATCACTGATGACATCATCCAGTGAATGTGTGTTTTTATGAAAATGATATATGTTTTATGTATGTATATCTAAAAAGTCGATGGAAGAATAAATGGGCATATAAGTGTCTAAATTGATGATTTTGTTTAAAAAAATTGATTGTATAACTGACTCATTAAGTGTATCTTAGTGAATACATGGGTTAATGAGTAATGTTTAAATATATAAATATCTGTATCAGTCTCTCACTTTGTGTATAAGTGGCTGCATGGTTTGGTGAGTAGCTACATGAGTGTCTATATAGGTTATTATTTGTTTTTTGAGTATCAGTATGAGTGTCTGGGTGTCTGTATGGTTCGTAAGGGGGTCTTACATAGTGCATAGATGCATGAATGAGTGAATCACTGTGTGTTTGTGTTGAAGACAGCATGTGTGCAGGACTGTATGGGTGGATGAGTGTGTGTATGGGTGTGTTAGTGAGTAAATGACTGTCCCAATAGTGTCTTTATGAGTATCTACATATGTTTTAAACTAGTATACGTGAGTATTGGTGTATATAAGTGAGTATATGTATCAGTGAAAGATTGGAAGAGTTCTTGTATAAATTAGTATGTGTTTCTATAAGTGATTGCTTAATAGAGTAAGTATGTGTAAGTTTCTGTAGCAGTAAGTGTGTTGGTGTGTGTATAACTGTATTTGCAATTTAATGGATGTTTCTCTAATTAGGAGCTTACCTTTTGTGACTTGTTTCTGTGCCGGTCCTGCTGTGGGGGTGACGCTCCAATCCTGACAGGTGAATCTACGCGGCAGCAGTCCAGCGGAACGCCCGGTCTCTCCCTGCCGTCGCAGCTACCCTGTCATCAGCGCGACCGCAGTGGGGGGGAGACCAAGGGGCAGGGAGGAACCACATCTCCCAAGTGCCCTTGCGTTTCCCAGTCGCCTCCGGGGGATCGTGACGCGCCAGGAGGCGCTTTAAAGTGCAGAGCGCCCTCCGCGTCGCGGGAGCGCGCGGGAGCAGCGCCGGGCTAAGCCCGGGCAAAGGGCGGGCCCTCTACGGCCCTCCTAGGCCAAACAAGGCCGGACTGGGCATACCCTTTAACTTGTACGCCCCGAGCCCCGATGTATAACATTTTCTAATTACGAACTCATACCATCAGAAATGTCTACATCTGCGGCTGATGAACTCCCACTCAGGGTAGGAGTATCTATCCTCGGCCCCTTGGATAAATACTTCTCGAGAGCAATTGCTGACGTAGATAGAGATATAGCATTGGCAGAGCGACGTGCGGAACGTCGCCTCTCTATTGAACTATTAAAAAACACAGTCATTGCTCCAATTCCTAAGGAAACAAATATACCACACTTAGAAAACGTCACAATTGAAAACACAGACGCTGATCTGTTTAATACTGAGAGCATCCCTTTAATCTTTCAAGTCAGCTCTTCCCCAAAGCTGGCTAACATGTTGATATTTGTTGTCACCCAGTCAGACCCACCTCCCCCTACCAACCTTTTAATTGATCTTAACACCCCCATAGATCCAAAGGCTCCTGAACATCCTAGTCTAAATCTTTCTGTGGCTCAAATAGGCTCAGGGGTCGATCAACACGTGCAAACACGACCTCCCCCTCCTATGGAACTTAGATCATTAACTGATTACAATTCTTTAAAAAACAAACGCTGAATTATTCGCTCGCCTCCTAAAAAACTAAGGAAAAGAGGCGGGGGAAAAATAGCGAGCCCTGTTTGTAACTTGTTGCCATCTAAAGTCTCTTTGAGACAGGAATTAGCTGGAATTGTAGAAAGGGACCCAAGCTTAGCCTCGACTAGTCCACCTAATATCATCCCTTCTTATGTGCCTCCATCATTGAAAGACTTTACTGAGGCGATGGAACAGCTTTTGAAAGTCTTGCTGCTACCAATAGAGGAGAGACTCAAGAGACTAGGCGCCCAATTAGATACCCTTGTCGAAGGTGCTAAACAAACGATCCAAACAAAAAATGATGTAATAAAATCAACAAACTCGAAGGAGGCAGAAAAAGTGACAACTAAGGTTACAGCAACATCCGCTGTAAAAACAGCTACCATGCAAATACCTTCTGCAAAAATAAAACTAGCGAATAATAAGGTCTCTTCCGCCATCAAGAAGATGCCCCAAGAGTCACAGTCTCTTCGAGTAAATCCACTTGTGGAATCAGCAAGATTGGGGCATGAAAAGACCTACTCCCAGCTGAACAAGGACAAAACCAAACCAACCCAGATTCTACGTGAAAGAAATGTGGATCTACCCCCAGACGCTTCCAACTATGTTATTATTCTAACAGGGGTTTCGCCTTTACCATCAGGATCTTTTGAAAATCATATCAGCCTAAAAAATAAGGTTATTTATTGGCTATGCAACAACAGACCACTGCCACCTCACCTAAATGGTGATATAATTTCTGTGCGACGAACAAACTGGGTGGGAGTGCGACCAAAGGACATTCAGGGCGATGTCGTGATTGTCACTTTTAGAGATCACAGAGTCATCTCGCACATCAGAGATTGGATTACAGATACTAGTAGGGGGTCGATTATTCCTAAAAATTTGAGTTACTTCTATCCTGAAGCCTTGATGCCCCGCAAGAATTATTGTCCAACACAGCCCTGTGAAAACTATTCTTCTTCCCAGCAATATAGATATTCACATAACTCCTATCCCTTAAGGCCAAGATATATTGAAAACACCTTTCCTCGTTCCTTCTCACATGCTCTCTTTGGCTATGGCCACTGCCCACCACCTACAACGCCTCAGTGGAATATTCCTTGTTTTAACCCCTATGCACCTCTTTTCACCCTAGATGTATTCTCGATAAATCGCTTTGAGCACCTTCCTAAATATCAAAAGCCGAACACTGCGCCTTCAAAAAATCTAACGTCAAAAACATCTTTGGGGAGTAAAAATGGCAGTGAGGGTGTAAGGTCTCCTTTTTGTAAAAACAGTATCCCGAAGAAAGGACTTCTTCTTGAGTCTTTGGACTTATACAAAAATGTACACCTTTCTATAGTTGGATCACAGCCCGGTACAAAAGTTTCTGGTAGCACATTGGTTTTAACAAGGTTGGATAGCCCCGAGAGAGGGTATGTAACTGGTGCGAGCTCTGATGTGGCACCTTTAAATAGCGTTTCTCTGTGTACCAAGATAGATGCCAGTGGGTCAGCAAGTCGGGCAGATCTTTCGGACCCCTTAACCAAACAATCTTGGGTAAATCAGGAGAATAACACAGAGGTATCTTCTAATCATCCTATGAATTGTGCCTCACTTTCCCAAATTCAGATACTTAGTTGGAATGTGGCTGGCATTTCCACTAAAATAGGCTTATCATCTTGGCTTGATTTTGTTAGTTCTTTTTCAGTTTTATGCTTCCAGGAGACATGGGTACAAACCCCGGTTCATCTTCTGGGCTTTCAGACCTTGCACTCACCGGCGTTACCGAGCAAGCAAAGACGAAATAGGGGTGGGCTGTGTGTTTACTTTAATATTGCTAGGGGTCTGAGCGTACGGAAACATTCTCTCACGGAGTCTTATCAAATTATCTCCATTCAAACTGGTAAATCTTTGCATTTGTTAATAATAAACTTTTATAATAATATGCCATTACATGGTTTCGAGAGGGTGTGAAATGATTGTTTCACGCCGTTGTTTCTGTTAAAGAGTTGCTTGGGGGGGAATGGGCCATTGCCTTTATGGGCGATTTTAACTGTTACACCTGCCAGTATGCTTCAAGGGGACTTTGTGACTTTATTTCCTCCCCGGAAAATGATGATACTTCAAACCATTTCATGCATTCAAAAATAGGGGAGGCACTAAATAACTTTTTAGCACATTTTAACTTAGCTTTTGCAAATGAGCTATGCTCACCTCCGATACCCTTTAAACCCTCTTTTCACGGAAGAGGCTCAAACTCTACCATTGACTTTGTATTCTTTTCTAAGATGCACGCCTCTTTGATAGCCTCATGGGATACGCTACATCAGATATATGGTGATCATTACCCCATAGCCCTTTCCATTTATTTACCATCCCACATTATAAGTCACCTTTCTCATCCGGTAAGGTATGACCAACCAATTTAAATAGGGGCGGTAAATGGCTACACTCTTAAATGGGAAAAAATTGACCCTGCTGGCCTTCTTAAGAACTTAATAGAGATGAGGCGGGAAGAGGTGCATATTTGTCTGTCTATGACAGAACGCCCTCAAAAAGTTTTACAATCTTTCTCAAAAATACCAGAAACCTTAAAAATGTTACTTACCCGCCAGTTCAAGCCAGGCCCCTCTATATCTAAAGGATGGTGCGATAACAATTGTACACGAGCACTTAAGATATTGAAAAAGGCTTTACATTCCATCCCGAAGTCCTTAGTTGAGATACGTCAGGCTAGATATCGTTACCGCCATGCTATCAAGAGCAGGATAAAAATTTTGAAGGCGGAGGCTTGGCAGACATTGTTGGCAACCTCCGAAAGTCGCGATTCCTCGGCTTTCTGGAAGTTTGTCAACGCCCCACTCCCGTGGGTTAAAATGCCTGAGAAGAGGTTAGACCTGGCCATTGATGGACATACTTGGGCTGCCTATTTTCAACAGCTGTATAGCAACCCAAGTCCTCTCGGTACATCTCCATCGGACCTTATTCCTTCTTGTCCTAGTATTACAGTGGGCTCGAGAGAGTGTGCTCCTGACATTGTTTTTTCATGTGATGAGGTCATCCTTGCTATTAAGGAGAGTCGATCTGGCAAGGCCCCCGGTCCAGATGCTATACCAGTGGATGTCTTCAAGGCTGAAATAGATTTTTGGGCCCCGTTATTAACTTCTGTTATGAACTGTGCAAATGTTTATGGTTTAATCCCAACCTGGTCAGAGGCCATTGTGGTACCTATATACAAAAAAGGGGATAGGCATGTACCCTCTTGTTATCGTCCTATCTCTTTGCTTGATGCCCTAATGAAGGTTGCGGGACGCATTATCCTAAAATGTAACTGGACAGAGGAGGCAGATGTCCTCGCTAGATTTCAATACGGGTTTCGAACAGGTAGGGGCACAGTCGAACAGAGTTTAAATTTATATTTTTTAATTTCTAAATATGTCGAGGCTAAAAATGGGAACCTTTTTGTTACATTTATAGATTTAAGTTCAGCGTTCGACTGTGTTGACCATAACCAGTTATGGAGTGTTTTGGAGCACTTAGGACTGAACTTATCTATTCTTAATTTTATCATTGCTTTGTATAGGGATGCAGGGGCCAGGGTGCGGTATGGACAGAGAGGGGAGTGCTCCTCAAGATTCACCATTGGCAGAGGTGTGAGGCAGGGGTGCATCTTAGCCCCCCTGCTTTTCTCGCTCTACATAAATGCAGTTGGTGATTTCATGCGGAGCTTTGAATGTGATTACCCTAAATGTAAATGTATTGCGACTTATATAGCGCACGTATCACCCGAAGGCATCAAGGCCCTTGCTTAGGGAACCCGTCCTGGTATTCCCCTGTGAGATACCCCGGCAGGGTATCCACAAGGTGAAAGCCAGGCATCCCGCCCCGAGGGGCCGTAGTGGAGATTAAGCAAGCTATTGCCCAGAGTCGCAGAGTGTGACCCCATGAGTCGAGTAGGCACCGGAGCGAGAATTGTCGAGTCCGTGGAATTTTTTTGAGCCCGAGACCCGCCGAGGCGGGAAATCGAACCCTGGTCCACGGCCGATCTCAGCTTCCGGGTCTGCCACCTCTAACCACTGAGCCACGCTTCTGCCAGGGTAGAGGGCCATACAGTTCCAATCCTGTTGTACGCAGACGATGCGGCTATTTTGTCTCAAACAAGGTTGGGGCTGCAAAGGGCGGTCACTAAATTTACTCTCTTTATGAAAGAAAAGGGTTTGAAGGTAAACATTGCTAAGACCTTTTCCTTGGCTTGTAGCAAGGGAATAAAGAAAACCCCATGCCCGATATTCATCGAGGGAAAAAAGATAGACACTGTAGAACAATTTCCATATTTGGGTATTTGCTTTCATAGAAAGGTGTCCTGGCAACCCGCTGTAAAAGCCAGGAAGCTTGCTTTTTCAAGAGCGATTGGCGCACTTCGAGATTTTGCTAGTAAAATTGGGGGAGACCAGTCAAGCAGCTTATTACCATTTACAAAGCAAAGTGCGTATCAACGGCAATCTATAGGGCAGGTCTCTGGGGGACCGATACAATAAAATCAATCCAGAAGGATGAAAATAAGTTCCTCAGATACCTCCTATGTTTGCGGAAGTCAACGTCCACCTATTTGACGCACATAGAGTTAGGGCTACCGTTTATTTCTGATACAATCAAGCATAAGCTTTGGACTACCCCAGAGACGGCCTTTAATCGTGAAGTAATAGCTGATTGCCAAAAATTGGAGGGGGCAAAACGCATAAAATGGATGTCTTCCGTTGAAAGGATGTGTCTTGAAATTGGCCGTCCAGAATTCCTTATTGACCCATCGAGTTTGGAGAAAATATCGAGGAAAGCCTTGAGAAGGCTCTTAATGGACCATTTAGAAGCAAAAAGATGGTCTACCCAAAAGGACAATAAAACTGTTTTGGCTTTCCAAAGGATCACTATGGTTCAGGGTCTTCAACTATACCTGGCAACTGATATTAATTGCTTTTCAAGAATGCTCCTCTCCAGATTTAGATTGGGTTTCTTTTTTCGGCTAATTACTTTCCCCTCTTGCAATGATTGGTCCGGAAACCTGCTCCCTTGACCTTGAATTTCAATGGTTTTGTACGAGTGAAATGTCCAACTAACTATAACGTTCCTGAAACCTATGTTTTTTTCAGTGAATTTCTAAGGTTTTTTAAATGCTAATTCCTAACTATAACGTGCCTGAAACCTATGGTTTTTTCAGTGAATTTCAAAGGTTTTTTAAATGCTAATTTGTAACTATAACATGCCTATGGTTTTTTCAGTGAATTTCTAAGGTTTTTTAAATGCTGGTTTCTACCAATGCCTACAAAGGTACGACATGTGAAGAAAAAAGCAAAAGAAATGCAGAAAGAAGCAACAGAAGTCCTCAAAGATGAAGAAAAGTGCAGGAAGAAGGAAGACGTGCAGAAAGAACAAACAGAGGAGCAGAAAGACGTCCTGTTGCAAAATAATCCTGTACACTCAACTTTTTCAGATGGGTACTGGTGGTAACTGACTAACCAGTCTTGGAGCCAGTGCAATGCTAAAAAACACTTAGAATACAGTTAATACACCTACATTCACTAGGGAACACTATGCGTCAGGGTACTCTTGTGATTACCATGGCCTCCTCTGTAAGCCCCTAGTACATAGCAGGGCAGAGGGATAAAAACTACCTCTTAAAACCCGCCACAGGGCGTGTTTGCACACTGGTGAAGGGAGGGGGGGCCTGAGGTAACATGTGTGCAAACACACTCTGTGGCCATGTTAATTTGGGGGATAAAGTCCCCTTGAATCCTGAGTGTCCCTTTGGTCCAACTAGCCCAGCAGGTATCTCCAGGTAGCGCCACAGAGCTGCGTTGCAGAGAAGTGTAAAAAGGGACACGGCCTGGCCCACCTCTCTGCAACGCAGTGCAGCGGCGAATACTGGAAGCTCCTGGTGGGCTAGTTGGCCCCAAGGGGCCCTTAGATGTGAAGAGGAATTATTTCCCTAACTTAAAACATGCAACAGGGCGTGTTTGCTCACGTCACTTACTTCAGGCCCGTCCCTCCCTTCGCCACTGTGTAAACGCGCCCTGTGGCCGTTTTAAGTTTGGAGATTAAGTCCCCTTGAATCCTGAGGGTCCATAGGCTCAAACTAGCCCACTAGGTATCTCCAGTAAGCGCCCCATAGCTGCGTTGCACTGAGGTGTAAAAAGGGGGATGGCCTCTGAACACCTCTCTGCAATGCAGCTCCCTGGCGCATACTGGAGGTACCTGTTGGGCTAGATGGTCCTCAGGGACCCTCAGTATTGAAGAGGAAATATTTCCCCGACTTACAACTCGCCAGGGGGCATGTTTGCACAATGGTGAAGTAAGGGGGCGGGGTCTGAGGTGACATCTCTGCAAACACGCCCTATGGCATGTTTTAAGTTGGGGAATTTTTTCTTCTTCGATCCTGAGGGTCCTTTGCGGCCAACTAGCCCACCAGGTACCTCCAGTATGCGCCATAGAGCTGCGTTGCAGAGAGGTGTTCAGAGGCCACTCCCGTTTTTACAACACTCTGCAACGCAGCTCCGTGGTGCTTACTGGAGCTACCTGGTGGGCTAGTTCAATGGTTCATTCAAAGAAATGAAAGTTGACCTAAAAAACATTATTTGGTGAAAGGTAATTTTGGCAACCATCTTTTAATATGCAATTATAGCTAAAAAAAATGCAAAGATTATTAAATAATGAAGTAATTATATTTCAGCACCCAGGCAGGTGATCCAAGGGTCCTTCCATTTATCCTGGAAAAAATATGTGATCAATCCTTGGCCCTAAGTGAACTTGAAGCCCCCTTTATGGAGGAAGTCTTTCTGGGCTCCATCCAGGCCTCGGGTGCAGCAGCAGAAGTCTTTTCCATTTTTAACAAAGTCAACAGGATCAATCCTGAAGTCATTATCTAGCAGACAGGCCACCAGCCAGGAAGGGGAATGTCTCATAATATACAAAACAAAACGCCCAAAAGAGGCAAAAAGGAAATTAAGAAACTGACAAAGGTTACATTTCTGGTTGGGGCTATGAAACCTGGAAAACATTTTGTGTTACATACTTATATTTCTGAAACTACCTCTGCCTCCGTTGTCTCCCTGGCTCCAACCGCCCCTGCAGTGGCAGTAATTCCATCTGAGCCTTTGAAGTAAAAAAAAGGGTGGTTCTTAAACCTGAGCAGGCCAACCATGTGGTTCTCCTGGCTCTCCATGTAGAGGGGGTCGCATCCGCAGGAGCAGGAAGGAGGGAGGCTGGATATGAGGTGGATGTATGGAGGGGGCCAAACACCCCTGGCAATTTCTACAATGACATTGTTTGGGTACTCCAATTTGTGGACATTGTTACAGACTCTGAGGCAGATGGGATCCTCAACAGATCATGTATATTATCTCTTCTTCAATCAATCTCAGACCTGGGGAAGATCTCCTCTACAGATATTTTCTTTGTCATCCAGCCACATACTAGTGTGTCATCTGAGACCTGGCCACACGTATGGGGTCACTTCTACTCTAGGGTAGTGGCGGAAGAAGTCCCAAAACCACTGGATCATCTTAGGAGGTCAGGCTATGTTGTTTATGTCACACCAATACATCAGCAGGATCTCCTGCTAAACCATTCATTGCCCACAATCGGTTGTGGGGTCAGGCTGGAGTTTCATCCTTCATTAACCAATTGTATCCCTAGTTGTGGGAGGCTATAGAGGATTTGATCAGCTCTTTGTAGTGAAGATTAACCAGGATGGACACATTTTTACTAACCAGGTGGAGCCAGCAGATGCAATTAAAAATGCAATAGAATTGGATTGCAGGGACAATGAATTTATAAAGGAAGTAATCTAAACCCCTCTTTCAAAGATCCTGGTGCCTCTTGGGTTAATCGTTTGTTATGGAATATAGCTGGGCTGAAAAGGAGCTTTGAGTTGCTCCAGTCAGTCATTAAGGATAATAAAGTAGTGATCGCTGGCTTACAAGAAACTTGGGGAATGGAGGACTGGGTTTTGCCTGATTATGTTGTATTTAGCTTAAAGGCAGTAAAGGGGCAATTTGGGTGCCCAGCAGTTTTGGTAGCAGCTGAGTATGATATAGTGGTGTCTGCCCTCTTTAGAGATTTTGCAAATGTTCTTGCATTATTGATGACCGGTCTCTCGTCAATCAAGATACTTAGTGGGGTCCATAAGGGGGGGACCTGACCTTCTACTAATTAATACATACCTCGCTCCAAATCTTTGCAAAGATAAACAACTTAAGGAGTTGGCATTCATATTAGATAAGATTAAATTGGTATTTCCATATGTGCATATTCTTTTGTTGGGTGATTTAAACGTAAATATCTCTTCTAGGAAGCCGCTGTATGTTATCCAAAGAGACAGAGAAAGTGCACTGAATACTTCCTGTCAAGTTGGTGTCAGTCAGAGAGGAGAGGGGGCAGGTAGGCAATTGGGGATACTTCTCAATATGCCTATAATAAATGAGAGGTGTCTGTAGGATCAGCCAGCTCAGACGTTAGATAATGGGAGGGAAACGTCCCTGATTGATTATGCAACTATGTCATCATCCCTGATTGATTATGCAATAATGTCATCGGAGTATTTGGGATGGAGAAGGATCTATTTGTAGGTTCTTGCTGGTAGTGACTATAAGCCTCGTAGTCTCTCATTGCCTAGGGTGTTTCAGCTAAGAAATCTGTGGGCCAATAGTTTGCCGCTGTACTATAAAAAAGATCGTAGAATATTGTGGCTTGCCCAACTAAAACATCATATTGTAAACAGTAAGAAGGAGTTGCTAATGGCACTTTCCAACTCGCTCTTATACCACACAGTTCAAACTTTTTAAAAATGTATTTCTTCCATAAGGGATGGTGGGTAGAAAGGGTTTGACTCAGTAAGTACTCTCTCAGATTTGAAAAATCAGGAGCCAAGACAACAGTAATAAGAAAATATGAGAGGTGTTCAGAGTAGGTGGGGACCAAAGAGACAATATGGTAAGACAGCACAGGAAAGCCTTTAGGAAAGACATGCAGCAAATCAAGGAGAGGGAAAGAGAAAACTTATGGACAAATGCAATCTTTTCCCTGCACACTTGTAAACTAATGGGCTTTTGGAGTATTACAAATGGCATACTCGGGCTAGCCACACAGATTACAGCAGGTTCAATCCCTGAAGAAACCTAGGTAAGTTGCATCTCAGACTTATATAAAGTTAAAGATGATGGGTAAAATATTGCAGGCACAATCTTGAAGAGTTTGAATGCTAAGGGGGAGGAAGAGAACATTCCACAGCCGATAGTTAGTGGTATTGAAGCAGTGATCAAAGGCCTGAAAAGTTTGAGGGTGCAAGGGCCAGATGGCATTTCCTCAACCTGTGGGCACAGACTCTGGCACTGCTACTTGGAAAAATAATTGAGGGGCATGATTTTCCGCAAACCTACAAAGACAACAGGCATCCAGGTTCTGCTAGAAAAACATGTTAAGCTTTTCAAATTACAGAAACAACCATTTTGAAAAAATGGTTATGATTGCCCACAGGCTCCATTAATATTGCCCTGAGGCTAGAGTTGAGCCTTACTAACATTCTTCTTAAATTTAGGCAGAGGGTGTCCAACTATTGGACTGGGCTCTTAAAAGCAGAAAAAGGCTCCTTAAGGCATCTCGTAAAACTCAATTTCCTAGGGAAGCACTTAGGTCAATGGGTAAATAACATACAGCTCATCAAGGCTTCCCTTAATTTTCCTGCAGTGTATACTCCCTTAAGCATTTCAGCGCTCCAATAGAAACAAGCACTAAAATGTTTAACAAAAGAGTGTTTGCAAAATAGTGGCTTTGCTGATGTTCGCAAGAGAATCAATGTACAGTTTCTATGAGAGGCAGATTACAGGGTCTAATCCCGCCCTTCTTGAGGGATATTAGGAGCAGATCGGTTTGGCAGGGGGCCCTGAAGGTCAAGCTGGGTCCGGTCTGCTCCTTCATTAGCTGGAAGGGGAGTAGTCATGTGGGGATGGATAAGGATCCCTGTCCTTTTTGTGTCGCACATTATCTTTTTTGTCTTCTTTGCTACAATAAGACATAGGCTGCTGGCACTGTTTTTTTTTTTTTTTAGAAAACTGCAGGTACGCCGTATTAGAGATCTGAGGAAAATTATGTTATGTTGGGCTCTGGCAAGATTTTTGTTAATTGAATCATAAAAGCTAGCTACTATGTCCTTGTTTACAAAATAATGTTATCTGCTCTTTGTACTAAGCTTCTGGTCATGGTCATGTAAGCGCTTTATTCAGTTGCTAATTTGTAAAGCTATAAACATGAATTTTTAAGCATATGTGGACACTTTCCCTCCTTTGCATAAGTCAAACGTTTATAATTGCCAAATGTGTCAATATAGTAAACAACCGGTAACTCTTGGGTTCTTGTCAGGGTGGTTTATATAGCTATGTTGCTGATACCGGAGATGGGGTTGGAATAGCAAACCCCTTTTGAAGTTTTATGTATGTACTCTTTTTCAAACACATTCGGTGCAGAGGATGGAAATGTGTGATCTTCCGCCATGGTGCTTTTCTACTGAGGATGGATAAATGCCATCCTCTGTACATGACTTCCAAATCCATCTGATATAAATAGCAGAGGATTTCCTTTTTGGTTGTTGAGTCTCAGGGGCTGGGGAAGTGCTTCCCCAACCTCCTGTTGTATTTGTTTTCAAATGCAATGATGATCACGTGCATGGCACGCTGACATCATTACATTGAACGTGAAGCTGTAATGCGCCGAGGCTCATTTCAGTTTCACTGCTTCGGTGCTCGTGGGGCTATCTCAGCTACCCAAGCACTGAAACACACGTGAAAGGTATCGCTAGAAAGGGGAGAATATCCCCTTTCCAAAGGTACCACTAGATACCCATAGATCCCTGCTTGAAGATCACCACAAGAGAGCGATCCCCAAGCAGGGATCCACCACTAGACACCAGGGAGGGGGGTACGGGCCTTTGCTCCCCCCAAATTTGTATTGGCATTTTCAATCTTTCTGAACCCCTGGGGGCATATGGCCCACAATGGGCAAGCTAATGCCCTCATCCCCAAACACAAAACGGACAGTCTTTCTCCCCCCCACCCTGGGGGGCAGATGGGAATTATTACCCTGATCAGCACCTCAGGGGGGTCAGAAAGCCCATTAGACACCAAGATGGATGTTTTTTATATAAAAGACGGATGGGGGCTGTCATTATGGGCATGCCAGTGCCCCCTCCATCCCAACACTTGAGCACAGTATTTTTGCCCCCTGAAACATTTGAGGGCAATAACTCACAATCTGCCCTCTGGGGGCAGAAAGCCCACTATGCCCCAGGGACCTTTTTTCTTAGTGTAGGGGTGGGTGCTACCCAGAATGGGCTTGCCTATGCCCTTATGCCCCGATAAAAAATGGGGACAGTCTTTCCCCCTCAGGAGGTATGTCGCAGCAATAGCCAACGAAATGCCCTCCAGGGAAGAAAGCCCACTAGGCACCAGGGACTACTTTATTTCCTATTGCAGGGGTAGGGACAGCCATGAAGGGGCATGCTGATGCCCCTAAAACTCTCCCCCAAAATGTACACAGTCAACAGCCCATCATAGTAATCCCACAAGACACTAGGGACTATTTTTTCATTGTCTAGGTTGGGACTGCCAGTGTGTGTACTGGCATTTTGCTTGCTGGTGTGTGTGGACTTGAGCTTGGCTGGTGGTGTGTGGGGACAAGCGTTTGTTGGTAGTGTGTGTATACTGGCACTTGCCTGAGACTGTACTTGGACTGGCACTTGGCTGGCGGTGTGCATTGGATGGTGCTTGGCTAGCATTGTGCGGGAGTGATACTTGGCTGGCGGTGTGTGTGGACTGTCACTTGGCAGCAAGTGTGGCATGCATGGATTCCCCAGCATTGTTTTGCCCAGAATCCTCTCAGAAGTGCTTAGCATGCATCTAGCTAAACCTGACATGTCTAAAAAATAGACACCGGGAGAGTTCAGGGAGGAGTGGCTTGTGTGGATCCCCCAGACTTTACATAACCTATATATCCCCTGAAAACCTCAAATTTAGCTAAGAAAATCACATTTGCCTCACATCTATTTTCCAGATTTATTCCGTTCATGAAGTGTGTTCACTAGGGTGGCTGCACTTGGTGAGCAGATTTCTCATGAATTTAGTCACTTAGACTGATTTGCATATTGCCATGTCTGACCTGGGGTGGCGGAGTGAGCTAAAGAACGTTGATGGATTAAACCCAGATCAGTTGACTGGGGGTGAGTGTTTGTATTGTCAACGCTCCTCCATCACCACCTTTGATTTTTCTTTGTTCGCCCTAAGTTGGCAAGGTATGCTCAGACATGAGTCCCTTGCTCACTTTGCCACTGGAGTCAAGCAAGCCCGGCTGAAGACGGCTGTAATGCCAGAAACCGGTCCTGGGAAGCTTGATTCCGGTCCAGGGAAGACATGGCTTGGCAGTTCGGGCTGGACGGTTCCCATGAGGCACAGGGTCAGACTGATTTGCATATGGCCATGTCTGAACTGGGGTGGCGGAGTGAGCTAAAGAACGGTGATGGATTAAACCCAGCTCAGTTGACTGGGGGTGAGTGTTTGTATTGTCAACGCTCCGTCCATCACCACCTTTGGTTTTTCTTTGTTCGCCCTTAGTTGGCAGGGTATGCTCAGACGTGAGTCCCTTGCTCACTTTGCCACTGGAGTCAAGCAAGCCCGGCTGAAGACGGCTGTAATGCCAGAAACCGGTCCTGGGAAGCTTGATTCCGGTCCAGGGAAGACATGGCTTGGCAGTTCGGGCTGGACTGTTCCCATGAGGCACAGGGTCAGACTGATTTGCATATGGCCATGTCTGAACTGGGGTGGCGGAGTGAGCTAAAGAACGGTGATGGATTAAACCCAGCTCAGTTGACTGGGGGTGAGTGTTTGTATTGTCAACGCTCCGTCCATCACCACCTTTGGTTTTTCTTTGTTCGCCCTTAGTTGGCAGGGTATGCTCAGACGTGAGTCCCTTGCTCACTTTGCCACTGGAGTCAAGCAAACCCGGCTGAAGACGGCTGTAATGCCAGAAACCGGTCCTGGGAAGCTTGATTCCAGTCCAGGGAAGACATGGCTTGGCAGTTCGGGCTGGACTGTTCCCATGAGGCACAGGGTCAGACTGATTTGTATATGGCCATGTCTGAACTGGGGTGGCGGAGTGAGCTAAAAAACGGTGATGGATTAAACCCAGATCAGTTGACTGGGGGTGAGTGTTTGTATTGTCAACGCTCCGTCCATCACCACCTTTGGTTATTGTTTCTGTTTAATTGCTTTGTCCATGCACAGTGTATACAACATATTACATCCTGGTTTTTAGTAACCTGTTGTTAGATATGGTGTGGGGATAATTATATAATCAGTATGGTGTTCGTTGTCATATTTCTGGTTTCTTGGAACTGGTTCCAAGGATCAGTGATTAGGGTACACATCAGAATTTTCTTTAAATGAAGGTGGTTGTTTTAATAAAGCAGAAATATTATTTGACCTCATCAGTGCACATGCGGTGGCCCACACATAAGCATCCACATATATTTGTCCCAGAGGAACAGGTTGCCCAGTCTTTGTTTTGTCCTGAGGAGGCCACAATTTATTGTGGGTTAAACATGCCAAACTTTATAAATGGAGAAGTCCTTGTGCATATATTTGGTCTATTAGTTAATTTAGTTTCAGTTCAAAGAGTGAGTAAACACAGGAGTTGTCTGCGTGTAAATCCTTGCTATTTGGAGTACCTCTAGCTGAATTATAAAATGTAATGATAAGTTAAACACCTATATTGTACATATGAACATTGAGGGACAAGGAGCAAAAAATAAGATTGGAAATTATAATAATTCGTGCTACATTTTGGTGGTGTATATTACCGGATGTATGACGTTACAACGCATACTTTTACAACGCCTACCTTTACAACGTGGTTTTTACATCGCATACCATTACAACGCATAGTGCTTTTAGGCGCTGGATAGTGATTTATTTAATTTACTATTCCAACTCCAGTCCCCGTGGATAGTAGGGAAGGTGTTGGATAGTATATTAAATACATTCCCTATCCTAGAGCGCCCCCCAGCGCTATGCGTTGTAATGGTTTGCGTTGTAAAAGTTGCGTCGTAATGGTAGTGCGTTGTAAAAGTTTCATTGTAACGGATGTTTCCCATATTACCTACCCACGGTCACCAGTACTTAGTTATAGTTAAGACCTAGTTTCCATAGGAAATGTATTTTTTGATTTGCCAATAACTTTAGCGCCATTTGATGAATCTTCACACATTTTTCAAAACTAATACAACGCTTATTTCAGCTGCTGTCTTGTAAGTTTTGGGCTGATCTGTCAAGTGAGAGCAGAGAACGAGGGGTGCATAAAAGCGCGTTTTGCCCATGTTAATTCTCATATGACCATTAGACACAGCAACAGCCTGAACTGCTGAACAGAAGTAGACCACATTTGGCAGGAAGGTAGATGTTGGTTTAGTGATGTGCCTTTTTTGGATTGTGTATAATGCCATTCAGTAGTTGCAGAGAAATCCAAAGACATTTCCTTTAGTATGTACAGGGATGCAGTGGGTCCACAGCCCCTCCTGTTCTTTTGCTGAGATATGATTGGCTGCCAACACTTCAAACCAGGACGTGTTGACATCTTGTGAACTGACATATGCACACATACTCCCATACAGCCACTCACACATTGTAAATCACCCAAAGAGCTACTCACACACTTACTCACTCACCCATAGATTCAATCACACAACCACATACTCACTTATACAGTTCTACACACTCCCACTCACTTATTCATACAGATACTAACACATACTCACTCGCCCAAAATGTCAATGACACAAGCACACACACCTATACAGTCACTCTCTCAATCACTCACTCCCACATACAATCACTCATATACTCCAACACTCACCTATACTACCTTTCATATATGCAGTTACTCACCCACATATCACTGACACATCCATTCACTCATTAATACAGCCCTACACAGACTCAGTTACCCATAGAGCTCCTGACACATGCAATCACTGGCCCATACAACCACTGACTCACCAACTTACTCATCCATACAGACAGTCAAACACCCCCTCACCCGCCCACACGGACACTCAGACACCCATACAAATACTCAGCCAACCAGCCACTCAATTATACAGCCACTTATGTACCCACTAAAAGACCCATACAGCCACCTTGACACCAACTGACATATTAATACAGACATTCACACACCCAGCCACTCACCCATACATCACTGAGATACTTAATCGTGCACTTATACAGTCAGTCCCATAGCCCCTGAATCATCCATGCAGGCAATCATGAACCCACTGATTCACTAATAATTCTTCGTATATATATATTTAACACTCATAAACTTTTTAAAAACACTCACAGTCATTGGATAATATCATCAGTGATGCCATTTGAGATGTCATCAGTAGTGTCATCAGTGATGTCACTGACCATTTCATGAGTGATTTAATAAGTGAGGACATAAGCAGTGTATTGCGAGGGTGCAAGTTATAGTTAGCACAGCTAACTATAACTGCTGAATTCGAATTACACCGTTTTTTTATGAGTGAAACCTGAGCCTAATTATATATATGGCGATGTAATGTCTGTTATTTAGCAAGAACATTATTTTTAGCACGGTTCATGTTTTACCTAAATGCATTGTTTTATTATTGTTCCGATTCAGCTTCGGTTGGGCTGAGAGCATTGGCGCCATCTAATGTACAAACATTATAGCACTTTGGCTTGGTATTACGATATGCCCACCCTTAAGGCAGAGAATATATGTATACTTTTTTCTGTGTTGTCTTTTATAGTTGTGTATGTTCTATCTTCGGTGGAACAAACTGGCTGTGCACTATGCTGTTAGTTACATTTATTATTTTTACTGCACTTTGCATTTTATATATTTCTTTGCCAAAATAAGCTTGTCTAAATAGGCAGGTTTTACCATTGCGCAGTCCATTTTCTATGTTTACATATGCCTTAATTAAGGGGGAGGGCTTTATAATCTTTGAATTTCAGGGCGCCAAGTAGATTGACAAAGCCTGCTGTTTAGGCGAAACGTGTCTCTCTTGTCATGCGGGGTCGCAGGAGACCTGAAGCTCAATAAATAAGCCTTATTCTTACCTGCCTCGTGTACGTACCTCTTCTTGCTGGGAGTAGGATTGTCTTCATATATATATATATATATATATATATATATATATACATTACCTACTGGCGGTCGCCAGTAGGTATATATAGTTAGGATTTTTTCTCTATGGGATTTTTGAAAATTCTATGTCTAATAACTTTGGCGTTTGTGGACGGAATTGGCTGAAATTTTCAGGAAAATGGCACATTTTGTTTCTGAGCAGCCCTTGAAAATTTGGGGGGGGGTCGTCAAGGGGGGGCCGAGAAAAAAGGGGGGTCCCAAAACGTGTTTTTAACATTGAGTTTTCCATAGGGCGGTTGGCCTCACTTTTAGCCCGAACGGCTGAATGGATTTGCACGAAACTTGGCAAAATTGTAGGGACTGGTAGCCCGATGTGCCTTTTGTAGGTCTCAATATATGTGCTCCAGTGGATTTTGAGAAATTAACGTTTAAAAAAAGATATATATCTGTAACAGCGGACCAGGCAGCGTCCCAGGACGCGTACTTTTCGCGCAACGGAGCTTTGTGAAGCGAAGCTGATTGGTTCTCTGGCGTCTGTCAACATTCCAAAAAGTCCGTAGCGGCCGCCATCTTGTCTCTCGGTAGGATCGAGAGACAAGAGGAGGCCAAAACAAAGGGGGAAATAACCATAAGGGGGCATAGTAGATCCTCGCTGACCCCCTAGGTTTGATGTGGAGGTTTTAAAAGGGCCCCGCGGGGCAAAAAAAATAATAATAATAATAATCGAATGGCTGAATGGATTTGCACGAAACTTGGCAAAATATTAGGGACTGGTAGCCCGATGTGCCTTTGCTAGGTCTCAATATATGTGCTCCAGTGGATTTTGAGAAATTAACGTTCAAAAAAAGATATATATCTGTAACAGCGCTCCGCTTCGCGTAACGGAGGTTTGCGAAGCTGATTGGTCATTCTGTCACTGGGCTATAGTTGGGCTACATCTGGCTGATATTTGGGCTACATTTGTTTTTTTGTGTGTCTGGCGGCCATCTTTGGGCTACATTGGGCTACATTGGGCTTCATTGGGCTACATTGGGCTACATTTGGGCTCCAACATATATATAGGCCAATGTAGCCCAATATATATTTTTCAAAGTTAATTTTCGTAAAAACCACTGGAGCATATATCTTGAGACATAGCAAAGGCACATCGGGCTACCAGTCCCTACAATTTTGCCAAGTTTCGTGGAAATCCATTCAGCCGTTCGAGCTAAAAGTGAGTCCAACCGCCCTATGGAAATGAAGGAAATGAATGGGTAATTTGTAATTAGCAAATAGCTAATCGCAAACTAGGAATGGTAAAGAATCGCTATTTATTCCTTAAAGTTCGCTATTTAGGAAATGCAAAAAACTTTGATGATACATATGGCGGTTCATCTCTAACAAGATAAGAAGCATAGGGATACATTTATGATGACTGGCGCATCACCAGGGATGTGTTAGTCATTCTGTGCCGCTGTTCCGTCACCTATGGTGTGCTGCATTTACAATGCGGCGCATCATGGGGCAAAAACAGCACAGATGCGTGATGTATCTGTGCCGTAAAGGTGGCGCATTGCTGGAGTTGTATCGCAAGTGTGATGAAGCTCCAGCAAGGGTCGGGGGTGCCCCTGTCGCAGGGTTTCTGTTCTCACACAGAACTGTGGACAGAGGATTGGAACCTCGGCGAATTAGGGTGTCCCGAAACTCACGTTAGTAATCAAAAACTCCTTAGCAAGCTAGGTACAGTGTCACATTGGATATAACAAACTCTCAATGTTTAGACAATCCAGAATATGAACTTATAGTACCTCAGGATACGTGGAACTCATGAACAGTCGGTCGTTATATATTTCTTAGAAACCAGAACATGGAGTTAAGAAGAACACATGTGTATTTGAAATGTTTATTTACTAATGCCGTCTTCTCAGGCGTAGTATCTTAGATAATACAAGTACACATATTATCAGTAGCAAAATTACCAGCATAGTTACTAGTACATAAAAAGCGAATGGTGATAGTATGTTAACATGCTGTAAATGAATAAGAGTTAGCAACACTTATAAGCAGCCGCGGGCCGTGGAGGGAGTTACGGTGAGGCAGGGAGGCGGCGAGGGGGAGAAGCAGGGTGGAGAATACAAGTACACATATTATCAGTAGCAAAATTACCAGCATAGTTACTAGTACATAAAAAGCGAATGGTGACAGTATGTTAACATGCTGTAAATGAATAAGAGTTAGCAACACTTATAAGCAGCC
Source organism: Lissotriton helveticus (assembly GCF_964261635.1). Taxonomy (NCBI): domain Eukaryota; kingdom Metazoa; phylum Chordata; class Amphibia; order Caudata; family Salamandridae; genus Lissotriton; species Lissotriton helveticus. Next base: position 1,246,263,863 of record NC_136063.1, on the reverse strand, counting down.
GCGGGCCGTGGAGGGAGTTACGGTGGGGCAGGGAGGCGGGGAGGGGGAGGGGCAGGGTAGAGAGGGCTCCACCCTGCTTCTCCCCCTCCCCGCCTCCCTGCCTCACCGTAACTCCCTCCACGGCCCGCGGCTGCTTATATCTCACCCTCCCTAATACACATATTATATTATTTGCTAAGAAGGTCTCTTTGTGTTGGTTTAGGGCGTGCCCATACTTTAGTGTCTTAGATTTGAAGGAATCACATCAGCATACACCAGCTCTCTCTTCATGTGAACCGCATCAACTGTTGTGTATGTGTGTTCGGCAAAGCAATATAAAACCCGCCTCATGCCCAGAATTGGCAGAAGTTGCACTTATGTTATGAGTATGAAGTCGTGGAGATCAGACCTCATAACAATTCTGTATCGTGTTGTTCTTGAAACTTTAGCACTCGCTGTACAGATATAGTTTAACAAGCAAAGCAGATAGTAGAGCAATAACATATTATTCTCATGTAAACCACGATGAACTACTAGGTGGAAAGCTAAAGCAACAACTAAGTGTCGTGTGCAGAAGTTGCAAAAAAGGAAAAATGGCGTTTAAACCGGTAATGAGCCCATGCTAACTTAACACGGTGTAAAGATATCCAGGACCTAGATGACACCTCCCCATGATCCGGAAACGAACTGAATAAGATAATAGAAGTGCCATCTCATGAGAGCAGATTGCAAGTTTATATGTGGACGGTCCGCAAGGTAAAGCATTAAAAACTAGGAAAATTTAATGCTAAAGAAAAATAAAACAGCCAAGTACTTTATCGAGTCTTAAGCCAATAGGCAAGGTAAATAATAAAAACTTGACAAATAAGTCAATGAATTGTCAATGAAATGCTAGTACTCAGCATATCAAACATGAAAAAGGTCTATGACATAACTGTGTATGCAAAATAAGCTGCAACAGCCTCCAATAGGAAGTCACCGTCTTCATCCGAAAACAGTTCAGCCATCCAATTTAAAAGCGGAAAAGAACATACGTGCTCTCCCAGCACCGGATCCTCTATCACCATCAGAGGACAGCTCGGTGGGTTTTCAAGAAAGCTCTGTTCCAAGAAAGACTGTGCTGCCGCCAATAAATTCCAGGGACCAATTAGTCCATGCATCAATGCCACAGCCATAATCCTTTCGCCAGGACAAACCACCTCGTGAGTAATGATAGGAGTCATCAGCTGATTAAAGTCGACGTCAGGAGAAACCGGTCCGCAGAGACACAAATCAATGGCCCAATCGAAATCACAGGTCAGGCAGTGAAATACAGGCTGGACACAGGTGAAGTAGGAGAATCGAAAAGATAATCCATATGCCGTGCTTAATATCGCCAACGGCATTGTGCCATAATATTCTAGCATGCGATTGCGGAACAGTGTCAGCAGCTGCAGGGTGGGAGGTTGCATAGGAGGGACATCCATATTTAAAAATGTAAAAAAGCACAAGAGCGTCCGCTGGTAATGCAAGTAAAAATGCCAATCCACGAAGCAGAGTGGAGAAAATAGAATGAAAGAAAGCAGGGATGACTCCAAAGATTTTCTCAAATGAAGTCACGAGACCACTGGTAACAACTTTAAAAAAGTGCGCCAGGGTCTTTGTGGAGGATGCGTTAAAGATAGTCCGAACCATCTTGCTGAAATTGAAAGGCAAAACTGAATTGAAAAGGGTCTGCACCTCTGTACGGGTGTTCGCTATGTGAAGCACGAAAGTTTCACGGGCCGAACTCAAGGCCACCTCTCTCTGAGACAAAAGAGCTCTTATTCTTGCCATGGCGTTGAAATCTCTCCCAAGGTTGGTATTTGTGGCCAGATTGAAAACTCCCTATGTTCATGTGTGGGAGAAAATAGAACATTTCTGCAGCAAATAACCCGTTCACTTACTGTTACGATAAAAGGAATACTTTTAATTAACTCAGAACAATCTTCATTATTGAGCATCAAATAACTACCATTTTCCAACAACTTGAACGTGGGGATGATAGCAGGAACTGGCGTGCCTTGCAACACGCAAGCCATATTTGGTCGGTGTTTGTTGCATGAACCGTGTAACTGTATGTGCCTACACATTAGTGAATGATCTGGCGTCTCAGTGCATTCCTCTCCATTCAGATAAACTTCTTGATCATCTTTGAAACATCTGTATGTGTATGGAAGCGACCAGACCTCATGAAGAAAAGCACTACCTAAAGGTTCATAACGACCTATTGGTATATATTTCATACAATTTGAAAACTTATATAAAGCAAAAGGCAGCGTTATTAAACCGTGGATAAGGCACGTTGCCAAAAAACCCGCAATCCTCTGCTGATGATGTCACTGAGCATGTCATGAATGATGTAATATGTGACATCATCAGCAGTGGATTACGGGTAATAGTATCTCTAGTTTACTCCCCTATAGCTGTCTTTCTTTTAACATAAGTGTCTGTTTCCTTCCCTTATACTTACTGTTTTTGGTTAGCTTCCGGTTCGCGTACCGGCGAGCGAACTGGGAAGCGAACTAAGAGAAATAGAGGTTGGCACAGTTCCAAATATTGTACCAATTTTTTAATAACGGGGAGGTAGTTCTGAAAAGAACTTTTTTTTTTATTGTTTTTGTTGTTTTATATATTTTTTATTATTTTTCAGAATTTTTTTTACTTTTTTTGAATTTTTCTGAACAGTTTTATATTTTTTGGGGTTTTTCTTGGAGGGGGCAATGAAAACGATTCATTGTAAAGGGCTCAACAGGAGCAACAAAACAAAAAAAAAAAGTATTTATTATTTTGGGCGTTTCGTACAAACTTGCATATGATAGTCAATAGCTCTGTTGATCAGAGTGATGCTTCTTTCTCCGTAGCAAATGAATCCATCGCAAAATACGCAGATGTGTTTTACTTCACCAAATCTCATTTGTATATTTGGCACCATCTCCCTGCCCTCTGGTCCCGTTACTTCCGGTACAACAGATCTTCTGGCCATAATAGGGAGATTATCTAGGTCGTTCCGAAACTGTGCAGCACTGTAGTTGTTAGGATGCCACCTAGTCATATGGCGATGCATTGTGTAGTTTCCGAAACTGTATTTTTTCTCGGTTCCTCTGGACAGTCTATCTTGACATATAAGGCAAGTTACGTATCTTGCATTTACTTTTTTCTGACCTTTGGGAATTTTAAAAAATTGCCAAATGAAGTTTTCTTTCCAGTGAGACGTCCTGGGTTCCTCAGGCAAAAACTGCCTCTCTTCCTGCTCTTCCTCGTCTTCCTCTTCTTCCTCTTCTTGCTGAATTATAACTTGAGCAGGTGGTCCACTCTTCCTTGGATGTGGTGGAGGTGGTGGGGAAGCACCAGCTGAAGCTACTAAAGAAGCCATTGCTCAGTGATCACAAAGGGTCTTTCTCTCACAATGATGAAAGTCAGAGTGAGGAAAGAAGGGGGGATTTTCATCATTTGGGAAAAACAAGAGTTCTCAACCAATCAAAAGTGTTCATTTTAGATTATATGACCTAGTCTTACATCATTAGGAAACCAAAAGTGAAATGAACCAATGAAAAGTGTTATTACCAAGTCACATGACTTGCTGTGTTTACGTTAAGCGCTTTGCAGGGCCTCCCGGTTTGCTTCCAGAAACCTGCGCTTTGCGACTCGCTTCGCGTACCAGTTCGCTAACGTAGCACGTCATATGACGTATCACGCGACAACGTGAAACGTCATGCGGACGGGAGGCGTCACGATGTTGTTTTCTAACGCGGCACTTGCGGTAAAGAAACGTTTACCGGCTCGCGGTCTATTTCGCGGCATCAAGGTCAGCTAACGGGAAGCTTCCCGATTCGCGAAGCGGGAACGAAGAAAAAAAAATATTTTAAAAAAAAATTATTCATAAACATATAAAATATATTTTTGGATTTAAAGAAGAATACATTTTACAGCTACAGATATTAGCTGTTAAAAAACCAATGAAATTCACTGAAAAAACCATAGGTTATAGACCATATATAGTTAGGAATTAGCATTTACAAAACCTTGAAAATTCACTGAAAAAACCATAGGTTATAGACCATATATAGTTAGGAATTAGCATTTAGAAAACCTTATTTTACTCACACAAAACCATTGAAATTCCATATATAGTTAGTTGCACTAACTATATATCGCGCATCCGCAATCCACTGCTGATGATGTCACATATTACATCATTCATGACATGGTCAGTGACATCACTGATGACATCACTGATGACATCTCAAATGACATCACTGATGACATCATCTAGTGTCTGTGTGTTTTTGTAAAGTTTAAATACGTTTTACATATTGAAGAATGACTGGATGTATGGAAGACTGAGTGTGTGTGTGGCTGGCTGGGAGGTGTGTGACTCTGTGCATATCAATGTGTACTTGTATCAGTGATTGTATAAGAGAGTAAGTATGTGTTAGTATATGTGTGAAAAGTATGGTGTTCTGTGTTTAACTATAGATGAGGAAATCGAAGTGTGATTGATTCTTCACAGGACTGACTAGGTGTATGAGTGCATATGATAGTGTTCTAATAATAACTGACTTAGTGCAACTAACTATATATGGAATTTCAATGGTTTTGTGTGAGTAAAATAAGGTTTTCTAAATGCTAATTCCTAACTATATATGGTCTATAACCTATGGTTTTTTCAGTGAATATATATATATATATATATATATATATATATATATATATATATATATATATATCCACAGTGTCCCACTCGAAAAGAACAGGCGGAGGCCACTCGGGGGAAAACTTCAGGAAATCTATTTAATAGATCAGCTCCGCATAAAGCATTTCGGCCTGCCGGCCTTCGTCAGATGCTGCTGAGTACAAGGAAGTGCTTCCCACCCCACCTTTGAATGGTCCATTGTCTATCCCATTTGCGGTAGTCCGCATGACAAGGTCACGTGATGGCAACTTCGCTGCAGCCTGGACATAGACTACAGCTCCCAGAATGCTGTGATGCCGGGTAAGTGTTGCTGGGATAGACTGATGGATAGGCACTGTAGGTGTCAAAATCCTACTGGCAAAGACGTGGGATGTAACAATGATGAAGTCTTTGATGAAAAGTGGCAGATCTCCCTCGGGTACCCTTACTACGTTCCAACCAGGTAGTGTGTGTGTGTCAGCCGAGCCATGAGACAGCAAAGACAGCGCCTCTGTCTCCTCAATGAAAACGAGCTGCGCCAGCAGAAGTCCAAACTTGACGTGCAATCCCTGGTGGACTGGAGTCTATTCGATACCTCTAAGAAAGCAAAGCTGCGCCAGCAGCGGATGCCAGACACGCCCCAGCCTCTTGATAGAGCGGGGCCTCCCACGCGCTTCTGACCAGCGCGAAAAATCTCCGCAGTGGTCCCACTCCAAAAGAACAGGCCACTCGGGGGAAAACTTCAGGAAATCTATTTAATAGATCAGCTCTGCATGATCCAGTGTCTATCCCATTGGCGGTAGTCCGCATGACAAGGTCACGGGATGGCAACTTCGCTGCAGCCTGGACATAGACTACAGCTCCCAGAATGCTGTGATGCCGGGTAAGTGTTGCTGGGATAGACTGATGGATAGGCACTCTAGGTGTCAAAATCATACTAGCAAAGACGTGGGATGTAACAATGATGAAGTCCTTGATGAAAAGTGGCAGATCTCCCTCGGGGCCCCTTACTACGTTCCCACCAGGTGGTGCGTGTGTCAGCCGAGCCTTGAGACAGCAAAGACAGTGCCTCTGTCTCCTCAATGAAAATTAGCTGCGCCAGCAGAAGCCCAAACTTGACGTGCATTCCCTGGTGGGCTGTAGTCTATTCGATACCTCGAAGAAAGCAAAGCTGCGCCAGCAGCGGATGCCAGACATGCCCCAGCCTCTTGATAGAACGGGGCCTCCCACACGCTTCTGGCCAAAACTTCAGGAAATCTATTTAATAGATCAGCTCCGCATAATGCGTTTCAGCCTCCCGGCCTTCGTCATATATATATATATATATATATATATATATATATATATATATATATATATATATATAAAAGCTCAGAATATCCCAGAAAAATACCCAGCCGGGTTAATTAGGATAAAGAAGCACTCCACAGCACGACAGTTGCTTGCAGCAGGGGTAAGTTTATTTCGCTAGACGCGTTTCTGGAGACAACGCTCCCTTCGTCAGTATTTTACATCAGCGCGACCAAAACAAGGTCATTATCTATGTTTCCCATAGATCATGGGCATAGACGAGGGACTAAGCAGAAGCGCCTCATGAGCGCCATCTTATAATGTGCAAATACATTGAAAATCCAAACATTGCTTGTACAAATGTCACACCGCAATTTACGCCGTGTATCGGCAAATTCATCATCCCATTCATTACCTGCATAACTTAAAGACAGACAACCATTAATATCCGTGTTGCAGGGCTAAGATGATAACAGGCTTCAATCTGTCTATCATATCATTGATCATTGATAGAAACATCAGCAAAATCTCGCCGTGGATCGGCATTGGCAGCCCTAATGGACTGCCCACTCAAGGTGGAACTCAGTATCAAGCAATGTATATTAACAAAAAGTTAATACAAGTGGAATCATACACCCCAAGTCTCAACACAATTTAAAACCATCAAAAATTCTCAGAAAATCATCAGACAATAGATGAATCATCATCAATCAATATTAGTACTGGTTCATTTCATATTTCACATCATTACATATTTCACATCATTATCAACCCAAATGTGAGGCCAGTTCTTCTCCCATGTTCAACCCCTTAGGTGCTTTCGTTTCTAGGTCTATGATATAGCGGGACTCGAGTCTCCTCAAGGCAAGCAATCTGTTGCCCCCTCTAGGGTTTACTTCTACCCTGTCCAAACAGAAATATCTCAACAGATTCCTGTCACTATTGTGTTTGATGGAGAAGTGGCGTGCTACAGGATAAGTAAAATCCTTATTAGCTATTGCACGCATGTGCTCTAATATCCTCAATTTGACAGGATTGATTGTGCTTCCCACATACCTCAACATGCATGGACATACTAAGCAATAAACCGCATGGTCAGAATGACAAGGCATAAATTTGTTGATCCTCTATTATGTCCCGGGACCTCATAATTCAAAGTTCTTTTACTTGCAGAGCAGGCCTTGCACTTCCCACACGGAAAAAAGCCATGGGCTTCCTTCAGTGTGCCCTGTCGCTTCTCAATAGGTCGTAGATAACTATGGACTACTTGGTCACGTAGTGATCTTGCCTTTCTATATGTGAGTAATGGCACATTTGGCATATCAGAGCCAATGATTGGGTCCGATTGCAGAATGTGCCAATGTTTGGCCAATACCTCACGCAATTCGTGGGAGTCTGCAGAGTAAGAGGTGATCATGCGGAATTTTCCTTCCGTGCTGGAGACAGGTTTTTTAGTGAAAAAACTAGATCGAGAAACGCTCCTCACTTTCTTCAGGGTCTCTTTTAGAACATGGGGACTGTACCCTCTTACCACAAATCTCTCCATACATTCCTTGGCAGCTTCCTCAAATGAATCATCCTGGCTACAATTACGTTTCAACCGTAGGAGTTTCCCATACGGGATGCTGGTAATTAATTTGCCAGGATGACTGCTGGACGCGTGTAAGACGCTATTCCCAGCTGTCGGTTTGCGGTATAAATTGGTGCAGAGATGCCCATCCCTAATGCTCACCTCCAGGTCCAGATAGTTTACCCTTTCCTTATTGATGTCACCAGTGAATTTCAAATTGAATTCATTGTCGTTGAGCATATCGATATACTGTTTAGCTTCCTCAATAGTACCATTCCATACTAGGAACAGGTCATCAATATACCTGCTCCATAGTACCACCTTAGAATTCCAGGAGGATAGTCTGGGGGCCCAGGCTACCTGCTCCTCCCACCAGCCCACGAATAAATTCGCGTAGCTGGGGGCGAAGCAGGAACCCATCGCTGTACCAGTCAGTTGGCGATATATGGTATTCTGAAAGAGAAAAATGTTATTGCATAAACAGAATGTGGTTAATTCTAATAGCATCTTATTGTGCATTGCAAACTTTAATTCTCTCTTATTGAGGAAGTACTCTATGGCATGGAGTATATATATATATATTTGCCTACTGTCGGTGGTCAGTAGGTATTTATAGTTAGGACATAGTTTCTATATGATGTTTTTTTACTTGGCTATACTTTTGATGTCATTGTCCCTAAAAAGTGTACAGCCTGAACAGCAGAACAAACTTACACCACATTTGGCAGGGAGGTAGAATGCCCACACCAACAGGAATCCTGGGATTGGCTGGACGCAACCTGAACAGAAAGTTGTGGCCACCATATTATCTATCTGGAACAGTTCCTGGGGCTAACATTTTCTGTTAAAGCAATGAGCAGGGGTCAGGGTGGAGGTACTCTGACCCCATGTTTCAGAACTGTAAGTGTTAGTGGCACAAGTTACTAGAGTAGCAAGTCCCTTCTTACCAGTGTCAAAGTTTATTTCACAGACACCTCTTGACACGGTGCATGTGTTTTCCGAAAGAATTATACTGGATATTCGACAAATGAGAGAAAATGAGAGAGGGAACACCAAACCGAGATGGAATCTCTCATGTGAACAAAGACAAGCTGTGACATAGAGTAGTCAATAATTACAGACATGATTTCATTTTATGGCTTTTGTATTATCAAAGAGTGCAAAGTTGAAGAGGTTGCCAATTAGTGGTTGCTTTGCATGAGAGTGATGTACCATTCTTGTGATTAGTTTTTACGAATCTAGACAGTGTCAAAACTATCCAAAAAGAGCTAAAACAACAATACAATCTATGAACTCAGTTCACTGGTACATGCATAACATTTTACTAATTTAAAATCTTACTTTAAATCTGAAGATGCACATGGGACTTTGATAAAAGAGAGTATCACAGTCATATGAAAAACATATATTAGATGAACTGTAACCAGCAGTGTTTGTGGTTTTACACGATTAAAGATAGTTGACTTATAAGTAGTGATTGTTACTTGTAGGGTATGTCTTTAAGATGTTAGTACTGAATGATTTGGAAAGTTAGAGAAAAAGTAATGTGTGCTACTTCATTTCATTATGTACTTTATGGAAAAACAACAATATAGTACTGTTGAAAGTTACCATGAGCAATGTCTATAAAATGTTTTAAATGTCTAAGCATCATGTGCAGAATGTACAGAGGTATGTTATTTGCATTTGTGAGTTGTAGTACTTTTAATCAAATTATTAAACAGGAGTAGTGTAGTCACAAATAAAAGATAAGAAAATGTGCTGTACCTGTATATCAATTAATAAGGACTAACACTTGTTAGGTATGTATTAGGAAAGGTTTGTCAATGTGGTAGGTAACTTATATGACTGGTTTGTAGATGATGGTGAGATATGGTTTTTGTGTTTGCAGATAGTTATACGTACAATGATACTCATGATTTTAGTTAAACATGAAGAGAACCATATATTTTTTGAAAGATGCCCTGAAGGTGTATATCTATTATGAAATCACACAAAATAATTACATGATAATCTATGTTTTTTAAGGGTTTTGTAAATTTCATGGGCATGGTGAGGATGGTGCATTTCTTCAAAGATGCTCTGTTTTAAATTGAGGAGTGATAGAAGTGCAGAGTGTCTTGAGAGATATCTTGTGCTAGTTCCACTGGGAAACAACTTTACAACACAGCTTTTACAACGCACTACCAATACAACAAAACTTTTACAACGCTACATACATTACATCGCATGCCATTACAACGCAACCATTACAACCTATGACACTACAACGCATACCACTACAACGCATGTCATTACAATGCAGTCATTACAACGCATACCATTACAACGCATATCATCACAACGCATAGTACCCTTACACTATCCAACACTTACCCTACTTTTGCACCCCCTGGAATTAGAATAGTAATTTTTACCCCTAAACTATCCAATACTTACCCTACTGTTGCACCCCCTGTAGTTAGAATAGTAGTTTTTACCCCTACACTATCCAACACTAACCCTACTGTTGCACCCCCCTGCAGTTAGAATAGTAAATTTTACCCCTACACTATCCAATACTTACCATTCATGCAATGTAATGGTATGCGTTGTAAAGGTAGGATGCGTTGTAATGGAATGCGTTGTAAAGGTAGTTTTAAAAAATGTGTTGTAATGGAATGCGTTGTAATGGAATGCGTTGTAATGGATGTTGCGTTGTAAAAAATGCGTTGTAAAGGTATGCGTTGTAAAAGTATGCGTTGTAACGTCATACATCCGTTCCACTTGGCCTGTAACTTTTCTTTGAGCAATATTGAATACATGTTTAAAACACACAACAAATATTTAGGAAATTATTTAGATTTTGTGCTTAGAAAAAGTGACAATTGCTGTTTTCAGTTTTAGAAACTTCCTGATGCATGTGCACATTGAGTAAAAGAGCAATATACGCTCCTACAGAGCCATGTATTCAATTATCTATCAAGTGTTATATCTAGACTTCACTCACACAGACCTGCCTCCTCTAACCCAAACCTCAGACGGTATGCTTAGCGCTTGTGCGCCTCAGGGCAGCTATGTGCGCTCTAAAAATCAGAATTCATTCATTCATTCATTCACACATAGCTCAGTAGTATAGGAAAAATACACTAAAACAGGTAGTTTGATAATGACAGAAGGACTTATAGTGACAACTCTTTTATACCTAACGGCAATGGAGGTACTTTCACAGTCACTCAGGCACTACTCAGGTACTCATTCAATCACCCAGTCACTACTCAAGCAGTCATTGAATCACTCAGGCACTACCCACACACTTATCCAATCACCAAGACCATACACATGCACTCTTCCAATTACGCAGGCACTACCAATATACTCACTGAACCAAGCAGCAACTTCCCACGTATTGATCTCATCACCCAGGTACTAAACATTCACTTAGACAATCGCCAAGGCTATACATATGCAGTTACTCAAGCACCCAGGCACCACAATCCAAACACTAAGGCACTAGTCATGCACTCATCCCTTTATGCAGGAAGTACCATTGCAGCGAACCTATCACCCATACAGTATCTATGCACTCATCCAATTACTGAGGCAATACTCACGCAGCGATGTAATCACCACATCAGTAGACTTGGTTTCATCCAATCACTCAAGTTTTAACAATAAAATTATACAATTACTCAGGCATTAATCATGTGCCAAATGTATTATCCCTTGGCTCATGCACTTCTACTTACATATTGATCCCAAATCAATCCTATACACACAATGTATACATTACAATCTTATCCACACACTTGTATAGTTTTGGACCATTTATTAAAAAAAGTTAATTTTTTACACAACTGGTTTAAAATCACAGAGCAATATCACAATGTTACATAAAAAGGTTTACAAGAAACATACACTACAATAATTAAAAAGAGCAATACTGGTCAATTGCACTGAATTTATAAGCAGTACTCACAAATACACCCAGATTGCAGCAATATAGTAATGCAAACACACAGGCAGTAACTGTGCAGATATGGGACCACAAATGTGGTTCCTACATTTTCAGGGAGTCATCCAGGACTATCTATATTTTCAGGGAGTCACCTAGGCACTACCTTGTAGTTCAGTAGCTAGGTTTATCTGCAGATTTAAAACTGCAACATAACATAAAAAACTGTTTTTGTATTATGTGTAAGCCCGTAGTAAAGTAGTTGGTCTATTGGCAAGAATAACAATTAAAATATACTTTATTTTACAGAACAATATCTACAATATTACAGTAAGTTACTTACAATGCCTACAAAAGCTTGGACGAAGAAGCAACAGAAGCAACTACAGTATCTATTCTGAACTGAGACACAAAAGGGGCAAAATGCAGAAAAAGTGGTGAGAGAAGAAGAGCTACAGATAAGAGGACAAAGTAATTTCTTAAAAATATATATGGACATTTGCAAAGATTACAAAATAATGAAAATACAATTCAAACTATGAGAAAGAATAAGAGTGAACAAAGAGTATATTGCAAGAACAGGAATTAATGTAACAAATTGGACACACCATAACCAGGAGAAAGAAGAAGCTTAAGAAAATCAGAGCCAGGATGTTTTCATAGTAGAGTAGTTATAAATCTACAGAGAACTATGAAGAAGTGTAGAAGAAGGAGAGAGGCACTAAAACAGAAAGAACGAGTCACGAGAGTCGTTGACAAGGCTTCTGCTTTGAAGAGAAAGCTTTTCAGTTTGATTATAAATAGAATGAAGACTCCTGACAAAATGGTGTTGTGCATGAAGAGACAAAACCAGAAAAAAGATAAGTGAATAAAAGTAACTTTTGTACAGTTTTTAGAGGCAAATGGATAAATACTTCTAGCACAGAGCATTTCTTAAATGAAGAAATCTCTCTCTAGGATAATAGATTAGTTCATGCTATTGATAAAAGAGGATGAGGTTATGAAATGAAGAATGGCACTCCTATAGAGAAAGCGGTGATGGTACCTAGAAATGTAGAACAAGTTATTGCAGTAGAGATACAAGGAATGTGTAGTCAGGTGCCTGTATACAAATTGAATTATAGTAGTGCTTGTAGTATTCAACTGCAATCCATTGATATATGGAAGGAATTCCTACATTTCTTGCCAAGGCAAAGATTAAACACAAAATAAGTACTTTACAAGGATTGAACCCTTGCAAGGTTAGAAATCATACAAATTTGCAGGGACACTCACTAGCTCGTTCATCAGAGAAGGTGTGGCAAATCACATTTCATCATTTCAGGATGCTAGCTGTACACCACTCAACAATGCATACTTTAGTTAGGAGGCTGTACTATGTGAAAGCTACTGCTTTATGTTTAGGAGAAATTAAAAAAGCACTTTTGCATGGTACTGTGGCAGACATAGAAAAGGTTTGTGATAATGTGCAGTTTCATTTCTTTGGTCCTGAGCAGGTGCCTGGGGAAAAAAAAGAGTTTTTATTAGGTGGAGATGTAGAACAGGACTGTTATAATCTAATATATTCTTGTAATGGTAAATTGTTGTTGAACATTCCACAGCTGACTACAGCTGACTGGTACTTGTGATGGTGAAAGATACTAATAAAGAAGACTCCTGAAATCATCTACGTATCGGCTTCTTTTGCAACAAGGACACAGGTATTACAGTTAATACTTTTGAAGAAGAGGTTACAAAATTTAGCACAGTTTGCTGTGAACAACCAGAGTCTGTTTGTATATGTTGACGACACACTCACTACCAGACTCAAACACAGACTGTTGACTTGTATTTAAAAAGTGACAAAGTAAATAATGATAACTGGCAAAAGTTAGCTTTGCCTTCGTGGTAGAGGAACAGTTTGACTTGTCCATACAACAAGTTATTTGTAAGCACTGTGACAATAATATAAAAGATAATAAAATACCTGCTAGAGCTGTGCATAGCAACTTAGGACTGATTTCTCTTCCAGAACCATTTAAGGTTTAAATATTTATAAGTCCATTCTTATTCAAAGTATGCATCCATGTTATGCTATAGTCCGTATGGAGCCAAAGACAGGCAAGTTACCACCAACAGAACTGCAGCAAGGTATAAAAGCTAGAGTAGTGCATTTGTCATTAGACTTGAAACAAAATGTTGAAATTGTAGGGCTAGATATACATTTAGAAGAAAGACTTGTAATTCTTGCAAATGGTATTCCTATTAGGAACAAAAAGATATGGCAGGAGTTAGTAGAGGTTACCAAAGTTAAAAAAGCTACTTTATATCTAGTACAACATAATGTTTACTATAGACATGTGGAAAGCCTGCAAGATATCAAACATATGGAGGATCAGACATTTCCATCAGCAGGTTGGATTGAGAAGGTGGATTAGTGCAGAACAGAAGAAAGTTATGAACATTATAGTATCCACACTTCGCATTCTAAAGAGGTTATTGGTGATGCCACTGATCTGTTTTAAATGAAGGAGGTGAAAGGAGCTCCATTAAGTGTGTGGGAGAAAAGTTTAGAAGCTTGGTGTTTCCCACATCTTTTTCCTACTGTAGTTGTTTGCAGCTATGACGACCGGCCTCTGCAAATACCTGCAGCTGAATATTAATCTACCAGACTTTATTCAAAAGACCCATGATTTTGTTAGTGTATTCTGTACATATTTCACCTACTATTTGAGCCAGAACTTTCTGGCCTCTCATTTGCTGTGAATCACAATTTAAAGATGAGAAAAGAGAAAATTGCACTATGGGAGTACTTATGAGGAGAGAGGAAGGGGAGATTTCCCTCAGGACAAGAACCCTCAGTTACCATTAGGTAACATTCTTCAACATTTGGATTCCCTCCTCACACCATGGTGTGGGCTACAACTCCCCCAAAGGGGAAGGAGTGGAGGTGTTTTTTTTTTAATATATGAGCAAAAATTAATAGGTGAAGTGAGGAGCAGAGTGCAGTTGCTGTGATAGAATGTGATTTAAAAATGTCTAACTGTGATCACTGAAAGTTTATTAGGCGGTCACATTGACAAGGTTTAAAAGACAAAAGAATATTGAGGGTTTTCAGCAGATATACCCTCATTCATGTGGTCAACATGTTTCTGCCAACAGGCATTCATTAGTACCTATACTCTCAGTCACTCTGCAAAGTGTTCAAGTGAAATGGGGGGCGCTGGGTGGAGCTCAAGTGGAATGGCCGCCATTGAGTGAGGCTCCCGCAGTCCGGCAATAATTTGTCATTTATCCTTGTCCTAATCCATTCCGGCGCCTGTGAAAGTCCGGGTATTAGAAGCGGAATATGTGCGAATGAAGCGGAGCTAGGTTATATGACATCAGGAGAGCTCTTCAGATGTCTGCAGGGAGGAGAAGCTAAGATCGGGACATACCTTGGACCCGACTGGAGCGGTGAGCGGAGCAAAGTGTCCACGCAAGCCCCGTAACGCACTCAAGGTGACAGGGCCGACACGACAAAATGGCGTGCTGCAGCCCTGAAAACTGACGCGTCTCTGCAGGAGTCTGGCTACCGGAGACCTGACACACACGTAGGGTGAGCAGACATCAGAGCAGAAACAACAGGAGACATCGGTAAGCAACTGGGGAGGTAGATACTGCTGCTGTAAGGCATACCCGCAGCGGACGCAAGAAGCACAGTGCACACAAGGCAACGCACAGGGCTCAGCAGACTGCACCAAGGAAGTGGCTAATATCGCCCATAATGACACTTCGTGCCTGAGGCGGAGGGCTTACTGGATGCACAGCAAACCCTACCTTGGCCACATTAAAGATAATATATTCTGTTGAGACTGCAACTTAGAGCCCATACACTATTGGTCGTGGTGGCGTGTCTGGTACCGTGGGCCTGCGACGCAAAGCAGCATATTATCCCGCAGTGATCTTGAGGGGCAAACAAACACGGAAGTGCGTAAGTTGCAGCCCTGGTAATAGTCGGGACACAAGGGGTGGGAAAAGGCCCGATAGCGGGGAGGACATACTGCCATCATTTATGGTGTTCTAGCAGGGTGCGGGGCACTGGGCAATTGAGGCGACACAACTGTACACTGCCTGGAACAATGGAGATGTTACCACAGTGAACAGGTGCAAGGAGGAGCAGGCAGGCACGAGGCGGACATATTGATCCCAGTGTTCAGCGACAACTGGTAAAGAGGCAATTGAGCACTCGGCACTCACCTGTACCGATATACCAGAACTGACACCAAGATTTGCGAAGCTGCACAATAACATCATATATAATTTTATATAAGGGTGGAGCGCAGTGCATCCAAGGGACATTTTCAGTATATCAGGCGCGTAATAGGACATGACCAATCACCAAAATGGGGAAAATGGACACACGACAGCCCGCCTCACTTTTGAAGCTAAGAAGGGCAGCAAGCAGCAATCGATGGAAGAGGACATAGGTGCGGATGGAGGACATCAGACCCAACAACCAGACACAGGAGATGATTTGAAGTCAATGCTCATGGAAGTGCGACAGGGATTTGCGAATATTGCAGACAAGATGGACACGCTCACAACACGGATGGATGCAATAGCTCGTAAACTGGTTGGGCACGAAAAGCGCATAAAAGACACTGAGCAGCGCATATCAGATATGGAAGACCCAGCGGTCCAAATGCAGAAAACAGTCACGCAGATGGACAAACTTTTAAAAGTCATAGCCGCCAAGAATGAGGACATAGAGGCGCGCAGTAGGAGGAATAACGTACGAATTTTGGGGATACCGGAAAGTACAAACACAGACAAGATGGAGGAGTATGTTGAAAAATTGCTCAGAACGGTAATAGGAGCACACTCTTTGTCCCCACTATTTATCGTGGAGAGAGCCCACCGGTCACTTGGGCCTAGGTCATCTCCAGGAAATACACCAAGACCTATAATTGGGAGCCTCCTAAATTATAGAAACAGAGATACAGCATTGAGGGTGGCTAGGGAGGAAAAAGAGCTGAACTACGACGGAATACCCTTTACCATGTATCCAGATTTTACTATACACGTCCAGGAGGAAAGGTGCAAGCTCATCGCTGTCAAGCACAACCTAATCCAAGCCCAAATTTCCAATGCCCTACTCTACCCTGCCCGGCTACGAGTGACATATCAGGGGGAGCACAGAATTTTCACCAAGCCGCAACAAGTGGAAGACTTCGTAAAAAAGATCACGAAACAAAAACATGTGTCCCCAAATATGGAGTTATGCCCAGAATTGCAGACATCGGATGTGGAATAACGATCGGAAGGAGTGACATCTGCTTTACTAACCCTGTACTCTATGCCCTACACGAGTTCAGAGGTGCTGGAAGATAATAGCAAACACTGGACATAGCTCTCGTGGCTCATCGGACAGACTATGTTAAACAGGGTATGGAATTGGATATGAACGGGAAATAGCTGAACAACTGGACACCCGCCGGAACTCACCCAGGGAATCAGGCTGTGCTGGTGCTCGCCTGGAGGAGTGAGAGGTATTGGGGGGCCACCTAGCTGTGCATCCCCGTGAGGGTGTACCCCACTAAGGTTCCTGGTTTGAGTTACTTGACTTTACAGACAATACACACTAACATGGTTGGATGTTATTGTTGTTAGGGAGGGGGCGGGATGGACAGTGCTGCCATGATTGGGATGCTTCAGTGGGGGGCAGGGGGGAGTTATTCTTAGCAGGTATGCTCTACTTAGATGTAAAGGTTGCCTAGCAGGTCAGTTGATTTACATTGTTACATTACTACTAATTGCTTCTAGTTGGAAGGACTGGAGGGATGGCTATGGATGATGAATGTAATTTGAAAGTGATATCATGGAATGTCAGGGGGTTAGGAGATTCGAGGAAACGCAGACAAGGCCTGGCATATCTAGACAGGCAACAGATACAGGTGTTACAGGAAACACACACGATTCCAGGGGCTCCAAACACATTTGCCAGCAAATGGGCAAGCACAAGACTATTTGCTTCCTACTCCACCTACGCCCGGGGCACGGCAATACTCATCAAAAAGGGAACACATTTCTAGAAGATGGGAGCGATAGAGGATCCACATGGGAGATATGTTTTAATATGGGGGAGGCTTGGCAGAGACACAGTTACGTAAGTAAAGTGCTATGGTCCCAATTTAGATACCCCTGAGTTTTTCTCTGCAGTCTGGGGGAAAATCCTCAATGTGCGCTCTACTAACTCATCTCGCTAGAACCTTCTCAGATCACTGTCCGGTGAAATTAACACTTACATTACCTGGATATGATAGGCCAAGATGGTGCTGGAGGTTACAACCATGTACCGTGTTAGATATGGTCTTTCAAGTCGAATATGAGGAGGAAATAAAATACTTTTTTGTCAGAAATAAGGGCTCAGTGGGTAGCGTGGAGGTGATTTGGGAAGCGTTTAAAACCACGATACGGGGTTCTGCATACCCAAAAGTTTCAGAGTGCTCAGGGACATCCAAAGAACGATTCGGAAATTAGAGCAGAAACTGAAAGAACTGGAAGGGAAGATGGTCGGAAGAGAGGCTGGGCAGGTACACAAAGAGTTTCGGGAGAAACTGTCAGAATACGAAGAGACCGTGGAAAGGGAGGCGAAATTCAAAGGCCGACACTGGATGGCTCGTAAGTATGGGGAGGGGGAGGGCACTAGCTGCAGTGACAGAATAACCGAAATTTGCCACTCACATACTAGAGATGGAGGGACCTGGGGAGACAGTACATCGAGACACTCATGAAATACTCGAGATATTCTTCACACACTACAGGGCATTGTACACCTCGCAGAGGCACAAATTGTTGGAGGAGGATAGCATTAAAGGAGATATAGCGCTTGGATGGTTGGGGATACACAAAGAGAATTCCTTAGTTCACCATTTGAGATAGATGATATAAGAGAGGCGATAATGCAGCTGAGCAATGGGAAGGCGTCGGGGCTGGACGGCCTTCCTGCTGAATTCTATAAGAGTTATATAGACATCATGGCGTCGGTCCTCAAAGAGGTGTATGAGGAATCCCTGGAGGTTAGAATACTCCCCTCCTCAATGAGGCAGGCGATGATCACCTCTCTATTAAAACCCAGGAAACATCCTACAACTAGTGATTCATACTGGCTAAACTATTGGCTATCCGCCTATCGCTGCTTCTAGATAAGCTTGTTTTTCCAGATCAGTCTGGTTTCGTCCCTTGTAGGGCCACCTCCCATAATTGCCAAACTTTGTTCTCTTCAGTGCACACAGTAGCGCCTGATTTCCCCCTCGCAGCAGTTTTCTTAGATGCCACAAAGGCTTTCGATTCCCTAGAATGGGATTATTTCTTTGACAAATTGCAGCGTATGGGATTCCCACAGATTTTAATCTCCTGGATTAAACTATTATATACCCATATTATATATAAACTATTATATACCCAACCAACGGCTAAAGTCTTAATTAAGTCTTGGTAAGTGGGCAGTGGCAGTGTCCCTACCGCTTTTTTAATTGCGCTACCGGCGTATTTGTGAGCAAGACTGATACGCTGATACAGCGCTTGTGATCACTTTTACTTCACTTTTAAAACTTACTGTGCACTGGTGTGGAGGAGAGCGGGTCGCTGTACCCGCGCTGCTTATATCGCGCTATTGCAGGATTTGTACCATAGGACTGGCCGCATTCCATAGTCTGTTCTGCTGAGGCACTCGGGAAGCAGACAGGCAGCCACATTAACCAATCAGAAGGCACTGGACTCGCCCTTCCCTCCCGCCTCGTTCTGACGCCGGTGGTTAGCGCCGTTTGTGCAGAGGGCGTGGAGGGTCCGAGCCAGCTGCTTCCTGGAGTCCACCTGCAGCGCTCTAGTTGTTGGGACGCTGGGGGGGATATAAGGCACCAGAATCTGCAGTTCCTCGTGGTAAGTGGGCAGTGGCAGTGTCCCTACCGCTTTTTTAATTGCGCTACCGGCGTATTTGTGAGCAAGACTGATACGCTGATACAGCGCTTGTGATCACTTTTACTTCACTTTTAAAACTTACTGTGCACTGGTGTGGAGAAGAGCGGGTCGCTGTACCCGCGCTGCTTATATCGCGCTATTGCAGGATTTGTACCATAGGACTGGCCGCATTCCATAGTCTGTTCTGCTGAGGCACTCGGGAAGCAGACAGGCAGCCACATTAACCAATCAGAAGGCACTGGACTCGCCCTTCCCTCCCGCCTCGTTCTGACGCCGGTGGTTAGCGCCGTTTGTGCAGAGGGCGTGGAGGGTCCGAGCCAGCTGCTTCCTGGAGTCCACCTGCAGCGCTCTAGTTGTTGGGACGCTGGGGGGGATATAAGGCACCAGAATCTGCAGTTCCTCATGGTAAGTGGGCAGTGGCACTGTCCCTACCGCTTTTTTAATTGCGCTACCGGCGTATTTGTGAGCAAGACTGATACGCTGATACAGCGCTTGTGATCACTTTTACTTCACTTTTAAAACTTACTGTGCACTGGTGTGGAGGAGAGCGGGTCGCTGTACCCGTGCTGCTTATATCGCGCTATTGCAGGATTTGTACCATAGGACTGGCCGCATTCCATAGTCTGTTCTGCTGAGGCACTCGGGAAGCAGACAGGCAGCCACATTAACCAATCAGAAGGCACTGGACTCGCCCTTCCCTCCCGCCTCGTTCTGACGCCGGTGGTTAGCGCCGTTTGTGCAGAGGGCGTGGAGGGTCCGAGCCAGCTGCTTCCTGGAGTCCACCTGCAGCGCTCTAGTTGTTGGGACGCTGGGGGGGATATAAGGCGGATGTTTACTCGGCAGCGCAGCGGACGAGCGCAGCGGGCGCGACGAAGGCGCGCCTGAGTTAAGCCCGTCTGCGCCCGTCCGCGGCCGATTGCGGCCCAGGGCCAGAACCCCTGGCCCTCCCTCAGCCCATATCAGTTGGAGCCGAGAGGATCTACTTCTCCTCCGTCATGAGTATTTGGGACCCTGCTTACATAGCATGGAGGTAGGAAACAACGTGGCCTGCAACTACTGTAGCTTCGCCTTTTACACAGGGGAAGCTAAAGTTAGTGCCCAACATTCTCTGATATGTGGCCTGCTAAACGTACGCTCCCTACGTAAGCACTGCCTCGATATCCACGATCTACTCAGCGGGTTGCAATGGGATCTACTTTTCCTTACGGAAACATGGTTAGATCAAGATTCCATGCCAGAAATTATCGAAGCAATCCCAGAGGGCTACTGTCTTCAAAGACTGGACAGAATAAAAGGGAGAGGGGGGGGCATAGCCATAGTCGCTAAACAGGACTACCAATGTCAGCTGGAACGTACGAACATTGAGGGTAGTGAAGCTGGTGCCTTCTCTATCTCGATAAATGGCAACCTCACCTTGAAAGGCCTTTTGATCTACCGCCCCCCGGTCCCTTCTACAGCCTTTATTGAAAAGCTAGTGGAGGACGTTACAGAAGCTGCACTAAGTACGGATAAATACCTAGTCCTGGGCGATCTAAATTTACACCTAGACACCCCCACGGACAAGGCAGCAAGTGATCTTTGTCTGACTATGGCAAGCCTGCAGTTCGAACAGAAGGTACAACACCCTACCCACAAGATGGGCCACCTTCTTGATCCACTTTTCGCAAAGTGGAACCAGGTGGACGCTCAGACTCCCATCCCTATCCCATGGTCTGACCACTATCTTATTCCTTTTACCATTGGGACACAGGGACCTGGTCGGGCCGACCCTCCTGCTGACAAACATCCTAGGCGAAGATGGGCGGCGTTCTCCCAAGCTCTTTTTAATCAGGCGCTAATTGCGAAGGATCATCCCGGTGGTGTGGGGGTGGAAGAAATTAATTCCAGCCTAGACCAACGCATCACGGAGGCCCTGGACCTGGTGGCTCCACTTGGTGCGGCCAAAATGGGGGGTAGAGTTATGAGATCAGCTCCTTGGTTCAATGAGGACATGCGGGTGGCTAAAGCAGCTTGCAAACGGGCGGAGAGGCAATGGAGGATTGCCTATTCTACTCCCTCCAAAGCAGAATACATAGACTGCAGGCGTAACTACCATAAGCTGCTTAGAAAGGGTAAATCAATGTACTTCTGCACTAAGATTGCAGAAGCTGAACAGTCCACCAAGGAACTCTTCTCTATTTATAAATCCATTGCAGTAGGGAAGCCCGCTGTGATGCCCACGAAACTCTGCACTACGGAGGGCTGCGACCGTATTGCAGAATTCTTTGCTAACAAAGTTACCAACATCTATAACTCCTTTCCTCAGCGGGCAAACAACAACAGCCCCCCACACTGGGAGGTTACTAAAACCAAAGGAGAACGACAGCTTACCTCCTTCGCCACCCCCTCGACTGAAGAATTAATCCGTATTTGCGGGTCGATAAAATCGGGTTCCCCAAGAGACCCGACGACTCCCAGTCGACTCAAGGGTAGCCTGCAAATACTTGAACCCCATGTCCGCCACTTACTAGACACCTCCTTTAAATCCCAGAGTGTCCCCAAAGCCTGGAAGCAAGCAATTGTACTACCCCTACAGAAAAAAGCCAATGTTCATTTTGATAAACTTGACAACCTTCGCCCAATCTCCCTCCTGCCCTATATGGCTAAAGTGGCGGAAAAAATAGCCAACATTCAACTCATGCAGTACGTGGAGGAGGCCTCGCTGCTCCACGACTCGCAATTTGGCTTCCGCCCCCGTCATTCGACGGAATCGGCACTTCTTGTGGCGGTTGAGGCACTGCGACAGGGCGTGGATGAGGGCCAAACCATGGCTTTGATCTTGCTTGAACTAAGCGCAGCATTCGACACTGTAGAACATTCCACCTTGCTACAGTGTCTGAATGGAGGAGGGGTTACAGGCGCTGCGCTGGGCTGGATCAGGTCCTTCCTGTCTGACAGGTGTTTCCAGGTCAGGCTGGGTGAATGCTATTCGAGGGAGATTGAGTTGGGCCAGGGCGTGCCTCAGGGTTCGTCCCTGAGCCCAACCCTATTTAATATCTACGTCTCCCCCCTAGCGGCCATCGTGGAGAGACACGGTCTCCGCCTGGTGTCCTACGCCGACGACACGCAGTTGGTCGTCTCCCTATCGCGTGCACCCGGTCTTGCAGCGGACATCTTCAGGAACTGCATGCAAGATCTTGCAACGTGGATGTCCGCAAACTGTTTAAAACTGAACGGCAGCAAGACCGAGGTGCTCGTGGTGGGGGGAGGGCCTTCTGCTTGGTCGTCGGCGTGGTGGCCGCCCTGCCTGGGCGAGGTCCCTGCTCCTTGTCAGGAGGCCAGGAACCTCGGCGTGTGGCTGGACAGAGACCTGGCCTTTGGTCCCCAGGTTAGCCGGGTGACGGGGATGTGCTTCGGTGTCCTAAGAGCCTTAAGGAAAGTCTTAGATATGCTTCCCATTTCTGCTCGAAGGACGCTGGTGCACGCCCTGGTTACCTCGCGACTTGACTATGGGAATCTGCTCTATCTGGGGGCCACGAAAAAGGTCATGGGCCGCCTTCAAGTGCTTCAAAATGCTGCGGCACGGCTTGTCCTCAGGCTTCCCAGGAGATCACCCTCCATCCCTGCTCTTCAAGCCCTCCACTGGCTTCCTATGGAGAAGAGGGTTGAGTTTAAAGCCCTCTCCACATGCCATCGTATTTTGAGCGGTAAAGCCCCTGAACCACTTCAGAATCTGGTGACCCACTACGAGCCTACTCGTAAGTTACGGTCTTCTCAGACCGGACTGCTGATGGTACCCAGGGTAAGGAAGGCCCGTATGGGAGGGAGATCTTTTAGATATCTCGCTCCCAGATGCTGGAATGTTCTGCCTCCAGAACTACGTCTTGAACCATCTGAAACCCTGTTCAGGAAAAAGCTTAAGACTCACCTTTTCAGCAGGTAGCCTTTAATGGGAGGGAGGGCGGCCACTTTTCACTTACTACAGCGCGGGGACACGCCAGTGGCGTCACCAGGCGCTTTACAAATGCCCAAATAAATAAATAAATAATGGTTGCATGTCTACTGCTTTTACCATTTCGAGAGGCACCCGATAGGGGTGCCCACTATCCCCACTCCTGTTCGCCATAGAAGTCGAACCACTGGCCTGCAGTCTTCGACAATATCATTAGGACAAAGTGTTCCGCTGCTGCCTCCGCCAAATTCTGATTTCGCGGATGACATGACACTTTATGTCAGAGACCCCCCAACAAAATATCAACCCTTTATTACGGGAATTTATAGTGTTTGGCAGATTGTCTGGCGTCCGCATCAACTGGGGGAAATCTCAGGTTTTTCCTCTCACGCCGGCGGTTCCTAGGTTTCATCTCGACTTTCCCCGAGAATGGTGCGACACAGACCTGCGGTATCTCGGCATCCAGGTGACGAGGGATAGAGTGGAGACGCTCCGACTTAATTATGGTACTGCTATCACAAAGTTAAACAGTAATGTCACATGTTGGATATCGCCTCCGTTATCATTGGCGGGTCGTGCTTCCCTTATAAAAATGATAGTGCTCCTGCAAATTCTATATCTCTTTTTAAATATACCATTTCATCCTGGTTCTGTCTTTTTTAAAACCTTGCGCGCTGAATTGACTAGCCTGCTGTGGGGAGGGAAACAACCGTGGCTCAATTGGAGGACCCTCACCAAGCCATATGAACAAGGTGGATTTGACATCTCCCTTGCTCACTTTGCCACTGGATTCAAGCAAGCCGGGCTGAAGGCGGCTGTAATGCCAGAAACCGGTCCTTGGAAGCTTGTTTCCGGTCCAGGGAAGGCATGGCTTGGCAGTTCGGGCTGGACTGTTCCCATGAGGCACAGGGTCAGACTGATTTGCATATAGCCATGTTTGAACTTGGGTAGCAGAGTGGGCTAAAGAACGGTGATGGATTAAACCTAGATCTTTTGACTGGGTGTGAGTGTTTGATTGGTTCAGATGCTCCGTCCATTACCACCCCCTTTTGTACTGCTTTTGGCCACCATAAGTGTGGCAGGGTATGCTCAGACATGAGTCCCTTGCTCACTTTGCCACTGGATTCAAGCAAGCTGGGCTGAAAACCGCTAGAATGACCGAAAATGTTCCTCGGAAGCTTGTTTCCGGTCCAGGGAAGGCATGGCTTGGCAGTGCAGGCTGGACTGTTCCCATGAGGCACAGGGTCAGACTGATTTGTATATAGCCATGTTTGAACTGGGGTGGCAGAGTGGGCTAAAGAACGGTGATGGATTAAACCCAGATCTTTTGACTGGGTGTGAGTGTTTGATTGGTTCAGATGCTCCGTCCATTACCACCCCCTTTTGTACCGGATTTGACATCTCAGACTTCGAAATCTATTACTTGAGCGCCCAGGCCCAATACGCCTATTATTGGGTATACCCCACCAAATACATGCCGCAGATAGCCATGGAAGATTGGCTTGCAGACCCTATACCTTTAAATGGTATCATACATGGACCTAGACGGTAGCGCACAGCGCCACCCACTGTGGTCACAAGCACAGTTGATGCCTGGAATCGTATAATAAACATACTTTCCGAACCTCTATTGTACTCCCCAAGGCTGCCTCTGACACATCACCCTACCATATCCTTATTACATGAAAAGGGATTTCAAAACCAATCTAACCGTATCACTGTATGGGGGGACCTGTTTCATGAAGGACAGTTTAGATCTTCAGAACACCTATTTCAGGGGATACAACCCACTCCTCTAGATGTCTTTCTTTATGTGAGATTGAGGCAAGGGATAAAGACAATCCTCCCGGATTACCCACACGAGCCAATTAATCTTGTTCCGCTACATAATATGCTGGGGTCCTCATACCAGAAGCATTTGGTATCTCACGGATCACTGACAGAATATCGACAGTCAAAATATCGAGTTGGCAAAATATCGTGGTAAAAATATCGAATGCCAGAATATCGACTTCCTATCTACAAACAGGTAAGTACAAAAATATCGACTCCAAAATATCGATAGGAACAAACTATAGACAGTCAAAATATCGAATCTTTTTAAATATGTTAAAATTAATGTAAAACTTATATAATAATAAATATAATTAATTTAAACATACTTAAAATACTTAAATAAACTTAAAATTAATAAATCATTAATGTAACTTAATTTTTTTTTATTTTAAAACATATATATATATATATATATATATATACATATTATTAACAAAACATATACAATATTTTTTCCGTAGGATAGCGAGAAGGTTAGATTTACTATTCCCACTCCAGAGAGTGCAACAGTAGAGAAAGCGTTGGATAGCGTAGGGGTAAAAATAACTATTCCCACTCCGCAGAGCACAACAGTAGGGAAAGCGTTGGATAGCGTAGGGGTAAAAATTACTATTCCCACTCCAGTGAGCGCAACAGTAGGGAAAGCGTTGGATAGCGTAGGGATAAAAATTACTTTTCCCACTCCAGTGAGTGCAACAGTAGGGAAAGCTTTGGATAGCGTAGGGGTGAAAATTACTATTTCAACTACAGAGAGTGCAACAGTAGGGCAAGCGTTGGATAGTGGAAGGGTAAAAATTACTATTACCACTCCAGAGAGAGCAACAGTAGGGAAAGCGTTGGATAGCATAGGGGTAAAATTTACTATTCCCACTCCGGAGAGCGCAACAGTAGGGAAAGCATTGGATAGCGTAGGGGTAAAAAGAACTATTCCCACTCCAGTGAGTGCAACAGTAGGGAAAGCGTTGGATAGCGTAGGGATGAAAATTGCTATTCCAACTCCAGAGAGTGCAACAGTAGGGAAAGCGTTGGATAACGTCAGGATAAAAATTACTATTCCCACTCCAGTGAGTGCAATAGTAGGGAAAGTGTTGGATAGCGTAGGGGTAAAAATTACTATTCCCACTCCAGTGAGCGCAAGAGTAGGAAGAGCGTTGGATAGTGTAGGGGTAAAAATTACTATTCCAACTCCAGAGAGCGCAACAGTAGGGAAAGCGTTGGATAGCGTAGGGATGAAAATTGCTATTCCAACTCCAGAGAGTGCAACAGTAGGGAAAGCGTTGGATAACGTCAGGATAAAAATTACTATTCCCACTCCAGTGAGTGCAATAGTAGGGAAAGTGTTGGATAGCGTAGGGGTAAAAATTACTATTCCAACTCCAGAGAGCGCAACAGTAGGGAAAGCGTTGGATAGCGTAGGGATCAAAATTACTATTCCCACTCCAGTGAGTGCAATAGTAGGGAAAGTGTTGGATAGCGTAGGGATAAAAATTACTATTCCCACTTCAGTGAGTGCAAGAGTAGGAAAAGCGTTGGATAGTGTAGGGGTAAAAATTACTATTCCAACTCCAGAGAGCGCAACAGTAGGGAAAGCGTTGGATAGCGTAGGGATGAAAATTGCTATTCCAACTCCAGAGAGTGCAACAGTAGGGAAAGCGTTGGATAACGTCAGGATAAAAATTACTATTCCCACTCCAGTGAGTGCAATAGTAGTGAAAGTGTTGGATAGCGTAGGGATCAAAATGACTATTCCAACTCCAGATAGTGCAACAGTAGGGAAAGCGTTGGATAGCGTAGGGGTAAGAATAACTATTCCCACTCCAGAGAGTGCAACAGTAGAGAAAGAGTTGGATAGCGAAGGGGTAAAATTTACTATTCCCACTCCAGAGGGCGCAACAGTAGGGAAAGCATTGGATAGCGTAGGGGTAAAAATAACTATTCCCACTCCAGAGAGTGCAACAGTAGAGAAAGCGTTGGATAGCGTAGGGATAAAAATGACTATTCCCACTCCAGTGAGTGCAAGAGTAGGGAAAGCGTTGGATAGCGTAGGGGTAAAAATTACTATTCCAACTCCAGAGAGCGCAACAGTAGGGAAAGCGTTGGATAGCGTAGGGATCAAAATTACTATTCTAACTCCAGAGAGTGCAACAGTAGGAAAGTGTTGGATAGCGTCAGGATAAAAATTACTATTCCCACTTCAGTGAGTGCAATAGTAGGGAAAGTGTTGGATAGCGTAGGAGTAAAAACTACTATTCAAACTCCAGAGAGCGCAACAGTAGGGAAAGCATTGGATAGCGTAGGGATAAAAATTACTATTCCAACTCCAGAGAATGCAACAGTAGGGAAAGCGTTGGATAGCGTAGGGGTAAAAATAACTATTCCCACTCCAGAGAGTGCAACAGTAGAGAAAGAGTTGGATAGCGTAGGGGTAAAAATTACTATTCCTACTCCGGAGAGTGCAACAGTAGGGAAAGCGTTGGATAGCGTAGGGATAAAAATTACTATTCCCACTCCAATGAGTGCAACAGTAGGGAAAGCGTTGGATAGCGTAGGGGTAAAAATTACTATTCCCACTCCAGTGAGTGCAATAGTAGGGAAAGTAAATACATCATATATAAATATAAATAAGAAAACTATTAATACCAATTACAAATTATTTAAAATATTTTACAATTTTATAAAATATATTAATTAATCAATTGAAATTACAAATAAAAATATTTAAAAAATGTAATTACTTACAATTAAATTAATTCCCAAACTATTCCCCTATAAACACACAACGCACTACTGAAAATAAATTACTAAAATTAACATATTTATCAATTAATCAATTAAAATTAATTACCAATTACATTTTGATTAATTACCAATTAATAATGAATTGTCAATTAATTTTAAATAAATACCAATATATAAAATAACATATTTAATTCAATATAATTACATTACTTCCCACCCTATTCCCCTATAAACCCACAACCCGCTACAGAAAACAAATTACTAAAATTAACATATTTATCAATTAATCAATTAAAATTAATTACCAATTATATTTTAATTATTTACCAATTAATAATTGACAATTAATTGTAACTAAATACCAATAAACAAAATAAAATATTTAATTAATTATAATTAAATTACTTCCCACCCTATTCCCCTATAAACCCACAACCCGCTACAGAAAAGAAATTAATACAATTAACATATTTATTAATTAATCAATTAAAATTATTTACCAATTATATTTTAATGAATTAGCAATTAATAATTAAATTACAATTAATTTTAAATAAATACCAATAAATAGAATAACATATTTAATTAATTATAATTAAATTACTTCCCACCCTATTCCCCTATAAACCCACAACCCGCTACAGAAAAGATATTAATACAATTAACATATTTATCAATTAAAATTAATTACCAATTATATTTTAATTAATTACCAATTAATAATTAATTGACAATTAATTTTAAATAAATACCAATAAATAAAATAACATATTTAATTAATTATAATTAAATTACTTCCCACCCTATTCCCCTATAAACCCACAACCCGCTACAGAATTATGTTACACAAATATTAAAAATTATTATTAACTTACCTTAAATTCGATATTTTTGTTGTCTATATTCTGTCTAGTCGATATTATGTCCATTCTATATTTTTAATTCGATATTATGTCCAATTTATTCGATATTAAAATTTTCTAGTCGATATTTTGGTAGTCTAAATTCTGTCTAGTCGATATTATGTCTATTCTATATTTTTTACTCGATATTATGTCTAGTCGATAAGAAAAAGTCTATATTTTGACTCTACACTGTATCTCACATATATAAATACATACGCGCTCAACAAGACACTTCCTTGAGCCCTGCACAAGTACATTGGACAGAGGATCTGGGATCTGATATAACAGATGAGAAATGGGACTACTGCTGCGAACAAACCTCACAAATATCAGCTAGCTGCAGACTAAGGGTTACACATTTTTAATTTCTACAATGTTTATATTTCACACCGACCAAAAAACATCGCTTTCAGTTACAATATCATGACAGATGCGATAGATGTGGTAGGGAGGGCGCGGGCTTCTTGCATCTTGCATGGGAATGGTCGGCAGTGCAGGAGTTTTGCAACCAAGTTTATGAAGCAATTGGCAAAATGATAAATATTACACTTGAAAGAGATCCCATGATGGCCCTCCTCAGCTACATGGCCCAAATCCCTAAACCTTACTGGAAATTTACAGCCATATCGCTTTTACTCGATAAACGAAAAGTAGCCTGTAGATGGGAAAGGGGGCGGGCCCCTAAATTTAGGGACTGGTTAACAGATTTGCTGTACTGTCAGGAACAAACAACCACAAGGTTACTGACTTCATAACTCTTACCATCTAAGCTCTTTTTTTATGTTTGAAAGCTTTATTGAAGTAAAGTTGGCAATACAATAAGGTGACATCAGCAGAACAACAAGAGTAAGGGAAATTATGGGAGAGATGAAACATAAGCAGCCATGTAAGCTCTTTTTGAAGTGTGATGTACTCTATGAGTTGTTTACAATACATATTGTTGTATGCACTTACAGCTGGGAACCACAAGATGTTTCAGAGCATGGAGAGATTATGTATGACTTTAATGCAATTTAGGTAAGCATGAAACTTAAAGTACAATAGAGCACTGAGTGTACTGTGTCTTAAAATATGAAGAGGTCTTATGATATTAACATGACCTTATTTTTTCAGTTTATGTACCCTTTACTAAGGAGAGGGACGTTTAATGATGAACTACACAGTTCCAGTGGTGGCCTGTATACCTTTCCTCCTTTATTTCACTTGAGCACTTTTGCAGAGTGACTGAGAATATAGGTCCTGTTGAATACCTGTTGGCAGAAACATGTTGAACACATGAATGAGGTAATATTCTCTTGTCTTTTAACTTTGTCACTGTGACCACCTAATAAACTTTCAGTGATCACAGTTAGACATTTTTAAATCACATTCCAAAACAGCAACTGCACTCTGCCCCTCAGTTCACCTATGTATTTTCACTCATCTTGTTAACAAAACACCTCTGCTCCTTCCCCTTTGGGGGAGTTGTAGCCCACACCTTAGTGTGAGGAGGGAACCCAATGATAAAGCATGTCACCTAATGGCGAGTGAGGGTTTTTGTCCTGAGGGAAATCTCCCATTCCTCTCAACTTATAAAAGCAGGAGTTTGGAAAAGACAGTGATGAGCCTGTGTTGTCTTTTTTTTAGCAGTATGTACATTGCTCTATCCCAAAGGAGATCGGTGACAAAATATTAAGACAACACGTTCTACAATTCCAAAATCATAGATGCGGAAAATACTGTCAGTGAATATACAGAGCAAAGGGGCAATTTTATACAAGATGTCGTTTTGGATTCCTGTGACCTGTCATCTCACATGGAAGAGTCAACAGTTTCTTATCTGCAGTCAGGCATACACTTACATGAAATTCACCGAAAAATACATTCAGCCTAGAAAAACAGAGGCTTCTAAGTACATTAACGACTACCAACCTGTGAATCTGAAGATGTGGGATGCAAACATGGATGTACAGTTTGTGGCGGACAACTCAATTACTGTTGCTCTTTCTTATATAGCAAAGTCAGAGAAAACTGAGATGAAAGAAGTGTGAGGAGATTTCATCAGAAAAGAGTGTTACAAAGAAAATGTACAGTTCTAGTTTGAAAATGCTTTCTCACAGAGAGATAGGCTATTATGAATGCGTAGACAGATTAAGCTCAGCTAGTTTGTTATCTAAAGATAGAAGAGTTCTATGCATGAGTTTAGGGCTTGCTAATAGTAGTAACAACTTACTGAAGTATTTTTCAGAAATACAATATCTTGCAAAGTTTGAGCCACACAGCACAGATATTCTGAAGAGTGGCATGCTGGATGCTTACTATCCAAGATGAAGTCCTCATCTGGAAAGGATGTGTCTATCTGAAATACTTCGATATTATACATTCAGAAATTACCTCAGTGAAAACATAGAAGAAGGAATATATGCAGTGGTTGGATTTAAGGGATGTTTGGTCCGAAATAACAAAGAAAATATAATCAACCATCAATAGCTAAGTTGCCAAACCCTAAACAAAGGAGACTTTTTCTATTTAGCCTTGTTACAGTTGTTTAAGCCATGGCAAACTGAAAGTGAGCTTCTTGGGGAATTCCACTGTTATGAAGTCACATTCAAAGCTGTGAAATACAGCTTTGAGTTCTCTGTTTTTCCAATGTATCTTCAAATGTTGAGTGATGATATTGAGAAAGAAGAAACATTTGCTGCAGAGATAGCAAGAGAGAGTTCTCAGAGCAGTCAAATTTCAGCACCCGGAAGCCAAGATCCCCCTTGAACAGCCAATCTTTACAAAATGAAGCTGCAATAGCCATGAATGAGATGGAGATTGCAATGCAGCAAGCAAGCCAGTACAGCAATTTAATACAGATGAGAAATACATTTTTGAAAATGTAAAGGTGAAGTAGAACATTGATTTCTGCATGAGAAAAAAGAGGGTGCATGTTCTACATATAAATCAGTACTATTGTACATAAGTGGTCAAGCTGGAACTGGAAAAGGTTTTGTGATAACATTACTGAAAAGTTTTCTACAAAAGACAATATTCCAATTTATTGTGTGTAGTTTTTGCACCAACAGGCGTAGCTGCACATAATGTTAAATTGCCCTTCATCAATTATTATTGCTGCCTTTTGAACATGAAAAGAAATTAGAATACAACAAGTTATCTGGAGATTCGTGTCATGAAATAGCAAAAGTTTAAAGAAATCAAAGCTAATAATTATTGATGAAGTCAGCATGGTATCTAACCTAATTCTAGCTTTCACACTCTTAAGAATGCATCAAATATTAAAAACAGACTTCAACGTGATTTTTGGAGGAAAACACTTAATAGTCTTTGGAGAACTGCTACTGCTAACTCCAGTAAAAAGAACAACCTGTATTCAAGAAACTACTACATAATGAAATGAGGCATTCACTAGGAAGCATTGGAAATGTACACATTTTGGGAAAACTTTCAAT
This sequence comes from Lissotriton helveticus, assembly GCF_964261635.1. NCBI lineage: Eukaryota > Metazoa > Chordata > Amphibia > Caudata > Salamandridae > Lissotriton > Lissotriton helveticus. The sequence continues at coordinate 1,246,231,611 of NC_136063.1, read as the reverse complement.
ACAAGGAGTTAATCAAAAATAGGCTCCAAGTATCAGAAATGCATTGTGGAGATATACTAAAGGACATGAGAGTGGGAGTCCTCAAAAAAAAGGACAGAGTATTAGAAACCCGACTCATCAAAATTCTGTTCCAAGTAATGTTTCAGCTGCAGAAGTTATGTATAATGTTGTTAAGGGAGAGAAGTCTATTGTTTGTTTGATGCCAACTCTTGAGGAGTGTAGTTAATTCAATGAACAATTATTGCAACTGGAAAAAGAAGAGATCATCGATATTAGAGCAAATGATCACATGGAACATCAACAAGTTACAGTGCTATTATCATTGAAACTGCAATCAAAACTGGATACCTTAGAAAAGTCTGTGTCAAAAACTGCAGGATTAGAAAAACAGTTACGTATCTGTATAAATTGTTGTGTATTCTTACACATTGTAATTTAAATGTTGAAGAAGGGCTACTGAATGGCGCAATAGGTAAAGTTATGAAATGTATTAATTATCCAAATAGAAATTACGTGCCATACAATTTGATGATGTTGGTGAAATTCAAGCAGATTGGTAGATGCGTTGTACATTTCCTACTTATGAAAGACTTATATGTCCAGCAAAAGGAGTTCTCAATGTCTTTATCATATGCAGCAACTAGAAATTGCAAGGTTTAAGTGTATATACAGCTCTTGTTACTATTGATAGTAGTGTACTCAAAGAATACATGTCATCTGTAGCTTTGTTGCAAATTAGAACATTGTCTGGTTTATTTCTGATTGACTTTGATGAGAAGAAAGTAACTGCTGATATGAATTGTGTTAAAGATTACAATCGGTTAAGAGGTCAATATGCTTCTTTAGGCCAGTATCCTGTATTGGAAAAACCAATAATGTGTTCAAAATTGAAAATATCGAAGCAGTCTTTCAGAGCTGAACAGAAAGATGAACAAAAAGAAAAATGACAAGGACCTAAGAAAAGAAAACTACACCACAATGAAGAAATGGAAGGCTACCAGTTTGATAAATAATCTAGAGTGAGCTGTTAGGTAAATGTAGTTTTAAATGGACTGAAACATTTGCTTCATTGTAAAAATTATATTAAAGAAAATGTAGATTCAAGAATGTCGTAACAACTATGTAGTTTAGTTGAAGAAATAAGAAGTGACAAAAGTATTAAACATTCTGATACTGGAATAAGAAAACTTATAAATGACTACTGTATCAATGGTGTTTTCTCAAAATCTTTAGCAGGATGGTCAAGATTTTTTTTTTAAAATGTATTAACTTTGCTCAAAAGACCACAGTGTACATAAATCACTGATGTTTGTACATGGTAGAGTTTTACCATCACAGTAATAATATGCGAGAGACAGACAAGACTGTAAACCACCAGTGGCATCATATGCAAAAGTCTATAGAAGGACACACTCTCATCAACATGCAAAAGCCTGCTCACGCAGTCACCTCCCCTACTCCACTTAAGTGTTGCTGGTATATGTCACTCTTCCGCCGACTCCGCTCTATGTCTTTGTCATGGTGTCCCATTTTTTACCACACCCCCTGCTTTTATACACTGTTTCTTCCGCTCGCTGGCACCAGTCAAGATCTTTTTCCCACTCTCTCAGCGATGGTGATAAAGGCGCACCCCACCCTCTGGCAATGTTTTGTTTGGCAATCCTGCTGCAAGGGCCAACCATATTCCTACACTACATGTCAGGGCCAATTAGAGTCTCCTCTAATCATCAGGAGAAGCCATTTGGCGTTCACTGGAGCCATCACTTCCCACAACCTGGTCGATACATCCGTAACTTTGTGCCAAAACCTGGCAATTTCTTGGCATTCCCACAGAATGTGGAAAAAGGTCCCTTCTTGCTGGCACCCCCTGGCACACAGCGCTGTCGGAGCCTGCCCCATTTATATAAGTGGGTCCTGGGATAATAGGTACGATGAAGTATCTTAAGTTGTATCTTGAACGGATTGCAATCTCCATTGGACTTTGTATTGCCTCCTGCCATCCATAACCCCCAGGTCTTCCGTCCATTTTGCGCACAAGGTCATCAAGGAGTCTGGCGCGTTGTTTCTCAATTTGCAATATAATGTAGATGTAGTCCGGGATAGAGGAACTGCTCTGGATATAGCTTCACAGGGCATGCAGTAGTCTAAAGTGTGATATCTCTGCATCTGATTTAGGTTGTATTTCCGCTGTAGGTCTTCAAAAGCAAGCAGAGCCTCCCCCTTCCACATATCACCCAGCTACTCAATGCCTATCATTTGCCATCCTCTGAAGCCCATTAGGGTGGATACTTCTTGCAGCAGAACCCCAACCAATAGCTGGGTTTGACTAGTGAACTCCCCAGTCCAACCCGGATATCTGTTGGCCTCTCTCCATTACTCAACTACCACCCCGTGTGCGTAGGCCACTCTGGGCGCACTCTCCGGGAGTGCAAGAGTAGTTCGCAGTTTCCTTCTGGCAAGATGGCTCTGTCTATTCTATAAGCACGTTCATTGGTATCTGCATAACCCCAGTCATTTCTGACCATTAACTGCGAGGCCAAATAGTACAGCTCAATGTCCGGAACCGATAGGCCACCATTGTATATTACTTTTTGTAGTTTATGAAGCACTATTCTGGGAGAGCCACCCTGCTACAGCAATGTTTTAACCCCCTGAGCTACCCGTTTAACTTGGTATGGGGTGTTCTGGAGGACGTACAAGAGGCCTGGCAAGGCCATAATTTTTAAAAGAGCTGCCCTACCCACAAGAGACAGTGGGAGGGCACACCAGTGATGCAAATCAGTACTGAGCCGATCAATCTGTGGTACTAGATTCTTTCAAGGAACATCCCTTTTCCTCTCATAACATAGATGCCCAGGTACTTAACAACCTCCTTTACGATTGGGACTGCGCACCACACCAGCATTTTAGGTGGGGGGGCCCGATAATAGGAAAACCACTGATTTAGACCAATTAATAGTGTAGCCCGAATTGCTCCCAAACAGCTGAAAGATGTGGAATGCTCTCACCATTGAGTAGTACAGCCTTGCTAGGTATAAGAGTATGTCATCTGCATAGAGCAAAATTTGTTCTTCCCATCCACCTGGTGCCTCTATGCCCTATGTCGTCTGCTGGGCTGCAGGGTATATTGTATTATGTAGCACTCCATATAACTGCCGCAAATTGTGGCTGGTGCTTCTGTTTGGCTTAAAGCCCGATTGGTCCACATGGATCACTTGTGAGATGACAGGAGCCAATCTGTTTGCCAAGACCTTGGCCAACACCTTTGCCTCCACGCTGATTAGGGAGACTAGGCGATAGCAGCTATATTGATCTGGAGGTTTTCCCACCATGTATATTATTACAATTTTGGTCACTTGCTGGTCCAACAGGAGTTGTCCCTTTTCTCATGCTTCTGACAACATGTTCAGTAATTGCGGTAATTATAGAGTCCTGACATTTATATATTTCAACTGGAAGTCTATTTGAGGCAGCTGCCTCCCCTGATTTCAGGGATCCCAGGACACCCATCAATTCTTCCCCTGTGAGGTTGGCCTCTAATTCCTCACATGCTTCCTCGGATAGCCTGGGCATGGAGAAATCCTTTAACAGTTCCTCGCAGTCGTTGTCAGACCTGGTGCTAAAGGGTGCATGCACCCCTTCAAAGTGTGTGGCAAAGGCTTCCGCCATTTCTGTACTTGTTATTCTCATCTGTGCTATTTACTGCTGTAATGACTTGATTTGTAGGGTCTCTTCTTTCCTTTTAGCCCCAATAAGTGTCTGTGCCTGCCCCCTCAACACTGCCTTGTAAGCCTCCCATAAGGTTATGTGGGAGTCCACTGTCCATGAGTTGTCTTTAAAGTAGTACTCCGAACCCTCTCCGATTTGGTCTCTGAGCATTGGATCACATAGGTGCCAGGCTCAATCCTTGGAAATGCTGTTCTTTCAAGGAATGGGCCCTCAATGCCCATGCCCATCAGGAGTGATCTGAAATACCTCTTGCCATGTGTTTGGGATTTGTGAATTCCCCCACCCTATCGTTTTATGTGAATAAGTAATCAATTTGAAAGAAGGAGCCATGATGCACATAGTAAGGTGTGTACTGTTGTGTCAGCGGGTTGTATGCTCGCCACATGTCTACCATGCCCATGGCCGTAATGAGGCCCAACAGGTTACGCTCCCCTTATGGCCCGTTTGAGAGCTGGACCAGTCAAGCTCCGGGTCCATGACTGTATTCATGTCTCAACCTACCAGGAGGTTTCGTAGGGGAAGCTCCATCAAGAGAGAACTGATCTTCAGGAAGGAGATAGTGTGGAGCCCTGGGGTATATAAATTGAGCATAGTACGGTCAAATGCCCCTCCCATTTTCCCGCTGCCGCAACGCAGCAGCCTGCATCGTTAGTCCAAGTGTCCATTATAACTTGGGGTAGCCTGTTACGTGTGAAGATTCCCACCCCTCATGACCTGAATCAACACTATATCTGGGGAGTGCAGCTTAATGTAATGAAGGACAATTGTGCATTTTATTTTGTTCCCAGACCATTCACATTCCAGGTCCTGTAAGCTAGCCAGATTTACCATAACATCAGGTTGGAAAGTATACACATGTGAATCCTCCTGTCCCTCGCAGCAATCTTGTGACCACCTGCTGTACTGTCCGACTATAGCAGTCTTGAGTGAACACACAATCACATATAACGCTAAACATTTTACCCAACGCCCCCTCCCTGCAACCCTGCAAGGTGAGTAACAAACCTCTCATCTCCCAAACATGCACAGTGCCTGTCGAACAAACTGTACCATAACAAACATTAGTGAGGAGTGATGTGTTAGCCTCCAGCATGAAGTAAAGGAATTCTGCTGTGGGATCTAATCAAACCCTTCTTCAAAATGTCACTATAGTAACCTTGTCTATCAGTTCCCTTATTGGTTCCCTGTGGTGGACCACAAGAGTTACAGCATCGCTGGTGTCTATTTGGAATCCCATACAAGAAGACCCTTACTAGTAAAATTTTAGTCCTGGACTTCCCCACCTCATCCCCCCGAGACCCCTGGAAGGACAGATTCAGATACCGTGTCTTGAGGAACGTCCCTATTGTCACTTATTTGCTCGCTGTCACTGTACCTGATTGTTGGGTTCCTACTCTGGTTCCTGTTCTACCGAGGTGTGCCCGCTCCCAGGCGATGTCTGATTTTTGCCCCCTTTGCGTCCGACAGTTTGCCAAGCCTCCAGCCAATCGCTTGCATCGGCTGGTGAGGAAGAGAAGTTTGCCTTTCCTTCATCAATGAAGTTTGCTTATGGAGGTTATCTGGGCTATGATCTGCGTGGGGGCGCCCCGGGGTCGAGGCTTGCCTCCCAAGGCCCGGTACAAGCGTTCTACAGAAAAGAAGGAGGATAGCGTTTGGGCTTCAATTTATTCAGGATCAAGTCCTCCAAGAAGAGGTCCATGGATGGTCCCTCCAATCTCTCCAGCACACCCACCAAACAAATGTTGTTCCGTCGGGATCCCGCCTCCTGTTCTTCAAGCTGGACAAATATTTGGAATTGGGTTTTGTAAGCAGTGAGACTTGCTCCTCAAGATGCCTAGTTTTGGACTGCCATCCCCCAAAACCCTGACTCCGCCGTGGACACCTTTTCAGACATTTTCCGGTGGTCAGCTCGGAAAAGTTTTACTTCCTCGGTGACGGAATCCAACTTCGGTTCCAGGGTCCCACAGAGTTCAGCTCAAGACTTTTTAATGGTAATGCTAGGACTATTAGATTAAGAAAATATGAATTATTTGGTTTAACTCATAAATGGAACCATAACTGTGAAGATCGTGAATTCATGTCTAGCACTGAAATCAATGCAGAACGAGTCTTCTACTTGACGTTATCAGATTGTAAAGCTGTGGCCTTTCAAAATTTAACCAAAAACGCCCATCAAGATATGACCAGTTCAAACTGCAGATCAGAACTTAGGTCTACATTGTGACTACAAAGGAATGGAAAATATATCATAGTCATGCTACAACGTGGATGGTACTAAATTAGACACAGAAGTTACAAACTTTATAGCTGGACAAATTTCCATTTCAAAAAGAACTTTCACAACTATAGCAAAAGTATTTCATGAAGGAGTTAATATCACCTCTGGACACTATTTAAGATGTCAAACAGGATAGACAGAGTGCAATGACATACAAATGACATTTAAATCAAGACTACCGAAAAAGTTACAAAACTCATATCTGCTATTTCTAGAACCGAAGTTCTAAGATAATATTGGCTGAGTAAAAATGGTATTGTATTGACATATATACAGATTATGAGTTTCTGAGACATTAGTCAGCCTAAAAGGGGGTATTTTCTACAGCAAGCTGTTCGGAATGAAAGACTCTTTTTTTAACTGAGGAAAATAATTTATAAAATATTTTAGGACTACATTCTGTTACTACTGATAAAGGTAAAGGGAGGTACTACAATACGAATAGCCTTAAGCTGCATGTAAGAAGTCTCTTCACCACAAAAAAATGCCCCCTTTTGTTTCTGCTACAGCAACCTCTACATACTACTGTGTGTTATGGATTATGAGCAATGACCAAGAACATTTTAGACATCATTTGGCCTAACAAGGATGTTTAGAAATGTATATTGAATAATGAAGACTGTTCATAAATGTTGGACATTTTGTACCAGATATAAAAATATCAGAAACAGTGTTAAGGTAGTAACCTGTCAGCAAGCCAGTATTAACAAACTTATAGTGAGTGGTATGAGCAGTATGACATATTTATAATGATCTACTGTGTACATTCCTTTTTTAACAATACATTTATTGCTTTATCCCACTGTTTGATGATGATGCTTTATACAGACCACTGTTAAAAGTGAAGGAGTATGAACGCTAAAAACAGAAAACAAATGTAAAACATTAACTATGTTGAATTCATGTTTTGGAGAAAAAATATTGTGTGTTGTTTTGGTTATCTAATGTTCCAAATGAAGTCCTAATACTTTTCTCTATTTATATTTTGTTCACAGTGGTTGAAGATCTGGATATATTACATGGGTCAAATCTTTAATCTATTTATGGATTCATCGGGTCACTACTCATATAGTCATCCCACTTCCTCGGTACCATACTTCCATCATCTAATCACCCAGGCACTACCTAGGCACTAATCCCTTCACTAAGGCGGTAGGTATGCACTCATCTGTTTACTCAGGCACTACCCATGCAGTTATGCTATCACGCAGTCACTGCAATCACACTCATTCGTTCACCCAGGCAATGCACTTGTATTCATCTAATCACTCAGGCTCTATACTTATTTCATCCATTCACCCAGGTACTACACTTACACGTATCCATTAACCTAGTTACTATACCTGCAGTTATCCAATGATCTAGGCATTGAACTAACACTCATACAGTCACCCTTGCCGTACCCATACACTTATTAATTCACTCAGGCTCTAACTATACAGCCATGCAATCACCCAGGCACTGTACTTGCACTCATTTATTCACACAGGTATTGCACTTGCACTCATCTAATCACCCTAGCACTACACCTGCTGTCATCCATTCACCCAGACCGAGGTAGTGCATTTGCACTCATCCAATGATCCAAATACTACACTTGCAGGCATCCATTCACCCAGGCACTACAATTACACTCATCTACTCACCCAGGTATGGCACCTGCATGCATCCATTTATTCAGGCACTGTACTTGCTCTCATGCAATCATCCAGGCAGTGTACTCATAGGATCACTCAGGCATTACCCATGCAGTCATGCAATCACAGAGGCACTGCATTTGCACTCATCCATTCACTCAAGCACTGTACTTGCACTTATCAATTCACCCAGGCACTGCATTTGCACTCATCCAAATATCCAGGCACAGTATTTGCACTCAAACAAACACCTAGGCACTACCCATCCACTCATCCATTCACTCAGACAGTAAACATGTAGTCATGCAATCACCTAGGTACTGCACTTGGACACATATATTCACCCAGGCACAACATTTGCACTCAACCATTCACCCATACACTTGCAATTATCGATTCACCCCAAGCACTGCACTTGCACTCATCACTACACTGGCAGTCATGCAATCATCTAGGCATTGCACTTGCACTTATACAATCACTCATGCAGTATGGATGCACCCATCCAATCACCCAGCTACTACTCCTACATATACCAAGGCACTACCCATACATGAATCCAATCACCTAGGCACTACTCATGCACTTATTGAATCCCCTAGGTACTACACATGCCCTCATTCAATCACCCAGACATTACCCATGCACTCATTCAATCACCTTGGCACTATCCCTGCACTCATATAGTCTCCCAGGCACTACTCAAACACTCACCCAATCACCCACGCACTAACCATACTCTTACACAATCACCCAGCCACTACCCATGCACTCATGGAATCACCCAGGCAATGCCTATTCATTCATGCAATCAACCAGGTACTACACATACACACATTCAATCAGCCAATCAGTGCACCTGTATTCATTCATTCACCCATGCAGTAATCAAACCACTCTGGCACTACACATACATTCATCCTATTATCCAGGCACTCCCCATGCAGCCATCCAATCACCCAGGCACTACCCAAGCACTCAAGTCAAGTCAAATCACTTTATTGCTGGGTTTTTTTAACCATAAAAGTACAATAAATTTCTCCTATTACAGTTACAGAATTGGTCAAATGCCCCTCCCATTTTCCCGCTGCTGCAACGCAGCAGCCTGCATCGTTAGTCCAAGTGTCCATTATAACTTGGGGTAGCCTGTTACGTGTGAAGATTCCCACCCCTCATGACCTGAATCAACACTATATCTGGGGAGTGCAGCTTAATGTAATGAAGGACAATTGTGCATTTTATTTTGTTCCCAGACCATTCACATTCCAGGTCCTGTAAGCTAGCCAGATTTACCATAACATCAGGTTGGAAAGTATACACATGTGAATCCTCCTGTCCCTCGCAGCAATCTTGTGACCACCTGCTGTACTGTCCGACTATAGCAGTCTTGAGTGAACACACAATCACATATAACGCTAAACATTTTACCCAACGCCCCCTCCCTGCAACCCTGCAAGGTGAGTAACAAACCTCTCATCTCCCAAACATGCACAGTGCCTGTCGAACAAACTGTACCATAACAAACATTAGTGAGGAGTCATGTGTTAGCCTCCAGCATGAAGTAAAGGAATTCTGCTGTGGGATCTAATCAAACCCTTCTTCAAAATGTCACTATAGTAACCTTGTCTATCAGTTCCCTTATTGGTTCCCTGTGGTGGACCACAAGAGTTACAGCATCGCTGGTGTCTATTTGGAATCCCATACAAGAAGACCCTTACTAGTAAAATTTTAGTCCTGGACTTCCCCACCTCATCCCCCCGAGACCCCTGGAAGGACAGATTCAGATACCGTGTCTTGAGGAACGTCCCTATTGTCACTTATTTGCTCGCTGTCACTGTACCTGATTGTTGGGTTCCTACTCTGGTTCCTGTTCTACCGAGGTGTGCCCGCTCCCAGGCGATGTCTGATTTTTGCCCCCTTTGCGTCCGACAGTTTGCCAAGCCTCCAGCCAATCGCTTGCATCGGCTGGTGAGGAAGAGAAGTTTGCCTTTCCTTCATCAATGAAGTTTGCTTATGGAGGTTATCTGGGCTATGATCTGCGTGGGGGCGCCCCGGGGTCGAGGCTTGCCTCCCAAGGCCCGGTACAAGCGTTCTACAGAAAAGAAGGAGGATAGCGTTTGGGCTTCAATTTATTCAGGATCAAGTCCTCCAAGAAGAGGTCCATGGATGGTCCCTCCAATCTCTCCAGCACACCCACCAAACAAATGTTGTTCCGTCGGGATCCCGCCTCCGGTTCTTCAAGCTGGACAAATATTTGGAATTGGGTTTTGTAAGCAGTGAGACTTGCTCCTCAAGATGCCTAGTTTTGGACTGCCATCCCCCAAAACCCTGACTCCGCCGTGGACACCTTTTCAGACATTTTCCAGTGGTCAGCTCGGAAAAGTTTTACTTCCTCGGTGACGGAATCCAACTTCGGTTCCAGGGTCCCACAGAGTTCAGCTCAAGACTTTTTAATGGTAATGCTAGGACTATTAGATTAAGAAAATATGAATTATTTGGTTTAACTCATAAATGGAACCATAACTGTGAAGATCGTGAATTCATGTCTAGCACTGAAATCAATGCAGAACGAGTCTTCTACTTGACGTTATCAGATTGTAAAGCTGTGGCCTTTCAAAATTTAACCAAAAACGCCCATCAAGATATGACCAGTTCAAACTGCAGATCAGAACTTAGGTCTACATTGTGACTACAAAGGAATGGAAAATATATCATAGTCATGCTACAACGTGGATGGTACTAAATTAGACACAGAAGTTACAAACTTTATAGCTGGACAAATTTCCATTTCAAAAAGAACTTTCACAACTATAGCAAAAGTATTTCATGAAGGAGTTAATATCACCTCTGGACACTATTTAAGATGTCAAACAGGATAGACAGAGTGCAATGACATACAAATGACATTTAAATCAAGACTACCGAAAAAGTTACAAAACTCATATCTGCTATTTCTAGAACCGAAGTTCTAAGATAATATTGGCTGAGTAAAAATGGTATTGTATTGACATATATACAGATTATGAGTTTCTGAGACATTAGTCAGCCTAAAAGGGGGTATTTTCTACAGCAAGCTGTTCGGAATGAAAGACTCTTTTTTAACTGAGGAAAATAATTTATAAAATATTTTAGGACTACATTCTGTTACTACTGATAAAGGTAAAGGGAGGTACTACAATACGAATAGCCTTAAGCTGCATGTAAGAAGTCTCTTCACCACAAAAAAATGCCCCCTTTTGTTTCTGCTACAGCAACCTCTACATACTACTGTGTGTTATGGATTATGAGCAATGACCAAGAACATTTTAGACATCATTTGGCCTAACAAGGATGTTTAGAAATGTATATTGAATAATGAAGACTGTTCATAAATGTTGGACATTTTGTACCAGATATAAAAATATCAGAAACAGTGTTAAGGTAGTAACCTGTCAGCAAGCCAGTATTAACAAACTTATAGTGAGTGGTATGAGCAGTATGACATATTTATAATGATCTACTGTGTACATTCCTTTTTTAACAATACATTTATTGCTTTATCCCACTGTTTGATGATGATGCTTTATACAGACCACTGTTAAAAGTGAAGGAGTATGAACGCTAAAAACAGAAAACAAATGTAAAACATTAACTATGTTGAATTCATGTTTTGGAGAAAAAATATTGTGTGTTGTTTTGGTTATCTAATGTTCCAAATGAAGTCCTAATACTTTTCTCTATTTATATTTTGTTCACAGTGGTTGAAGATCTGGATATATTACATGGGTCAAATCTTTAATCTATTTATGGATTCATCGGGTCACTACTCATATAGTCATCCCACTTCCTCGGTACCATACTTCCATCATCTAATCACCCAGGCACTACCTAGGCACTAATCCCTTCACTAAGGCGGTAGGTATGCACTCATCTGTTTACTCAGGCACTACCCATGCAGTTATGCTATCACGCAGTCACTGCAATCACACTCATTCGTTCACCCAGGCAATGCACTTGTATTCATCTAATCACTCAGGCTCTATACTTATTTCATCCATTCACCCAGGTACTACACTTACACGTATCCATTAACCTAGTTACTATACCTGCAGTTATCCAATGATCTAGGCATTGAACTAACACTCATACAGTCACCCTTGCCGTACCCATACACTTATTAATTCACTCAGGCTCTAACTATACAGCCATGCAATCACCCAGGCACTGTACTTGCACTCATTTATTCACACAGGTATTGCACTTGCACTCATCTAATCACCCTAGCACTACACCTGCTGTCATCCATTCACCCAGACCGAGGTAGTGCATTTGCACTCATCCAATGATCCAAATACTACACTTGCAGGCATCCATTCACCCAGGCACTACAATTACACTCATCTACTCACCCAGGTATGGCACCTGCATGCATCCATTTATTCAGGCACTGTACTTGCTCTCATGCAATCATCCAGGCAGTGTACTCATAGGATCACTCAGGCATTACCCATGCAGTCATGCAATCACAGAGGCACTGCATTTGCACTCATCCATTCACTCAAGCACTGTACTTGCACTTATCAATTCACCCAGGCACTGCATTTGCACTCATCCAAATATCCAGGCACAGTATTTGCACTCAAACAAACACCTAGGCACTACCCATCCACTCATCCATTCACTCAGACAGTAAACATGTAGTCATGCAATCACCTAGGTACTGCACTTGGACACATATATTCACCCAGGCACAACATTTGCACTCAACCATTCACCCATACACTTGCAATTATCGATTCACCCCAAGCACTGCACTTGCACTCATCACTACACTGGCAGTCATGCAATCATCTAGGCATTGCACTTGCACTTATACAATCACTCATGCAGTATGGATGCACCCATCCAATCACCCAGCTACTACTCCTACATATACCAAGGCACTACCCATACATGAATCCAATCACCTAGGCACTACTCATGCACTTATTGAATCCCCTAGGTACTACACATGCCCTCATTCAATCACCCAGACATTACCCATGCACTCATTCAATCACCTTGGCACTATCCCTGCACTCATATAGTCTCCCAGGCACTACTCAAACACTCACCCAATCACCCACGCACTAACCATACTCTTACACAATCACCCAGCCACTACCCATGCACTCATGGAATCACCCAGGCAATGCCTATTCATTCATGCAATCAACCAGGTACTACACATACACACATTCAATCAGCCAATCAGTGCACCTGTATTCATTCATTCACCCATGCAGTAATCAAACCACTCTGGCACTACACATACATTCATCCTATTATCCAGGCACTCCCCATGCAGCCATCCAATCACCCAGGCACTACCCAAGCACTCAAGTCAAGTCAAATCACTTTATTGCTGGGTTTTTTTAACCATAAAAGTACAATAAATTTCTCCTATTACAGTTACAGAATTGGTTATGAGAAAAAATGTTTGAGACATACGAATCAGTTCGGGCATAAAGATTAATAGAAGTACAAAGACATCATTAAGAAGAATAAAATAGCATAAATATAGAAAAACGTTTTTAAAATTAGATTATATTTACATTTCTAAATATCTAAATGTGACAAATAAATCACCCAGTCTCATAGTAAAAATAAGAAACAAAAAGAAATACTAGTTCTCTCTCCGGTTTAAATAAAGTTTTGCTGCTCAGTAAGTCCAACAGCAGTAGGCGCTATTGTCCTGTGCTAAATACATATTCTAGTTTAGTAGGTTTCTACAGATTAGCCAGATGGAAAATAGGAACTTTGCAATTGCAACCACAAAAAGGGGATTGGAATCAGTTTTTAAAATCCTAAAAAAGTCAAAATAATGCCTAGTTCCCAAATTCCTACATAGTTGAATTAGCCATTTCCGCCTAGGGAGTTTATATGCCCGACAGAAGAGAACTACATGCACTACTGTTTCCTCCTCTTCTCGACATCCGGGGCATAAACGTCTTGGGACTCCAGCCCACTTACTAGTTAAAGCAAAAAGAGGTAGAGTACCATATCTGAACTGGAGAAAGAGCTTTTTTGCTAAAATCGGCTGGATGGAGTCGAGCACCTGCTCGAATGCTTAATGGCACTTAAAATCAAGAAATTCAGATGTGAGACTTAGTTGACCTTAAAACTGCCATCAATTTGTGTTCCTTAACTGCAGTTTTCAGTGCAGCTTTTGATATCGCAGGACATGAGACATCCGGTTTAGTCCAAAGGATTTCCATATCTATTGCACTAAAGGAATTCCTAATAAAGGCAAGCCATGGTATGCTGGCTGCCCCAAACAACTTCATTACCACTCTCAATTCTTCTCTATAACTGGCCAACTCAGGAGTGCACCACAACCTCTGCCAATATAGCAGCGGACGAGTTGCGATTACTTCAGAAATTGGAAGAATATTTAAATCCATTCTGAGTGGCACTAAGGGAGTCGATTTTGGGAGAGTTAGAATTTGTCTAATGAATTTATTATCGGTTTGAGCCAGAGAGCTACAGCTTTTATGGCCCCACAATTCTGCCCCATATAGCGATGCCGCTCTCGCTTGGACCTTGTAGATTTCCAGGGGTGGGCCTATAGTTTTAACTGCACAGTTTTTTTGAATTTTTAGGACTACCCCTATAGCCTGCAACAATCTCAAATTGGCCTTATCTATCTGCGGACCCCACCCCATTTTATTGTTTAGTGTAAGGCCCAGATAATCAAAGACAGACACCCTTTCCAGGGGTCTGCCCTCCATTATTGGGTGGGGACAGTTTGTGGGGTTGGCATTAAAAACCATATACTTGGTTTTATTAATATTAATCACGAGATTCCTTTTTCGGCAGAATTGCCAAAATGTGTTTAACAGACGCTGCATGCCCATAGATGACTTAGAGAGCAGCAGCAAGTCATCCACAAACATAAGAGCGGGAAAACTACATGATGCCAATTTCGGGCAATCTATATCCTTTATGGCTAGGAGGTCTCCTATCAACCCATTTAAGAAGAGGGAGAAAAGGGTCGGTGCAAGTACGCATCCTTGCCTTACCCTCTTTTCTACAGGGAAAGGGGCTGTCAATCATCCCAACTTGCCATACCTTAGTCTTGCGTAGGAGCCTTCGTGGAGAAGCTTATGCTGGTGACATAGATATGGTGGGACCCCCATATCCAAAAGAATACTCCAAAGCTGGTTACGGTCCATCATATCGAATGCCGACTTCAAATCCACAAATGTTAGATATAGGCTGCCGCCACCCAATGTGACATGCTTCCAGTAAATTAACTGGAGCCTGAAAAGCTGGTCAATAGTGGAGGTTTTTGCCCTAAATCCTGCTTGCAACGGTGTGAGGATATCGTGATCACTCATCCATTCTTGGAGACGATGAAGTAAAACCCTCGCAAACATTTTTTGGGAAACATCAATGAGGCTTATAGGCCTATAGTTTGCTGGTTCCATTGGTGATCCCTTTTATAGACCAGGATAATCTCTGTACCAGACCTTGTGGCGGGTGCAGGTGACCCCCCCTAAGATTGCATTAAACAATGCTTATAAATATGGGGCCCAAACTGCTTGTTCCTCTCTGAACAGGTCTCCTGGGATCCTGTCCAGGCCTGGCGCTTTATTCCCTTGTACCTTGAGTAATGCCAATTGGACCTCAGCCAAAGTACAAGGTGGGATATCCCATAAGGGGTCGGGGTCCAAGAGACAGGCAGGTAACTCACTCGCATCTACTGAGTGGTTTGAGTATAGTTCTTTAAAATATAGGTGCCACGCTTCTTCGCAGATGTTTGGCTCAATGATGGACTTGCTCTCTGGCTTCCCGGTATGAACCAAATTCCAAAAGGTCTTCACATCTTTTACTTCTAGTGCCGATTTGATAGACTGCCATCTTTCCGCTTCCCATTCTCTTTTGGCATTTAGAATGATTTTTTTAAAAGCAGCCCTAGCTTCCTTGATCCGTTGCTGGTTTCCCTCCTTAAGGGAGGATAGGAGGGTAAGCTTTCCTGCCCTACATCCTTTGTTAAACCATGGATTCTTTACCCCATTGTGTTTGGTCTTAGAGGTCTTCGTATTAAAGAAGAAATTGGCCAGGACTACAACCATTTCCTGGTGGACATCTCCGAAGTCCTCTAGGGGTACGTTGCTAGCAAAGTTTGCCGAGGCTAAGCAAGCCCTTTCTAACAAGGGGATTATACTTTTATATATTCTAGCCATCCTTTCTAGGGATTGGGTAATTTTAGCCCAGCGAATGCGCCTCCCTCCACTCCTGATTATGTAATCTCCTCTTTTTAAAATTGCAGAGCCGGGGTCTGCATCATTAAAATTAATATCTAGTAATGTGACCAAAGGGTTATGGTCACTTTCAATGCGACATTAAAATCTAAGATTCTATGCCAGAAATCTATACCAATTAATAAATAATCAATTACCGAGCTTTGGCCTGCTCGTTCAAAAGTGGGGTGAGCTGGGTTGTCTTTCAGAAACTGCCCATTACAGGCCCTTATAGAAGATGTTAAGGTGAGTGGAGTCATTTGTAAGATGATTGGTGACCACCCCTTAGCAGGGTATGTGTCTGGCGGCGGTACAGATTGCGTAGCATCCTTGTCAGCAGTAATTGGTTGGGCTATGCCATTCAGGGGTTCATAATGGCAATTAAAATCCCCACCAATTACAGGGTGAGTATCACCTGGTGGGAGGGATTTTAAAAAAACATTCAAGGATTCTATAGCACGGGAAGTCCCTCCATACTGTACTGGGTGTGAATAGATGTTTATGAGTGCCAGTTTTTCTGAATTCTTAGTTGTCAAAAGAATGCAGATAATGTCGGGACAGTGTGTATCAAGTCTCTTGACCGTTAGGCCAAGATGGGTTCCCAGCCAAATGCACAATCCCCCCGAAGGCCTGCCTTTAGGTCCCTTGATGGCTGGTTCATAATAGGTTGCGAAGCCCACTCTATGAACAAGGGTCAGGGACCAGGTCTCTTGGAGGAGGAAAATCCCATGTGAGTCAACAAAATCCCCCCCAATCAGATAGAACGAGTTTGGATGCAAGGCCTGCTATATTCCAAGAGAGTAATTTTAAACCTTCAATAATATTTTCTGAAGTATTCCCTATATCACCCTCAGGGCCTAAACTATCTTGGACGTATAAGTCATACTCACAGATTGGGGATTGGGGATTGACTTCAGGAGCGAAGGGGACTATACAGGATGTATTAACCAAAGCCTTGGTACATTCTAGGGAAAAACCCTCAGCTCTATTATCATCTATAAGTGATTCTTCAATAGAAGAAGACCCTACTTCCTCAATACTTGATGGATCTTTACCCATCCTCCCTGGGGACCCTTCAACAGACGGGACCATCTGTCCGACTAAATTGGCGACCAGCTTTGTACCACCTTGATCCAGTCAGTCCACTGAATCAAGTTGGGCAAACCTATCATACAGGGGCATGGAAAATTGTTGACTCCCATTGTTGCATGTTGTGTTCCTTCCCAGATGTCTCCACCTTCCTCCCACCAATTCAAAGTTCCTTGGGATAGGCATGGAGTCTGGGGAATATAGAAATAGCTTAGGTCCCTCACCTGAATGGGACTATATGGATTTGCCGGTATGCCCCAACAGGCATATTCAGCTGCCCTTCTTTCCTTAAAGTTGATGACAATACAATCCCTGTAGAATTTTTCTTTTTAGGTCCAACCCAACCCACCCGTCTTACAAACAAAATCTTAGATTGTGTATCTGTAGGCAGTGGTCTATTGGCATTTAGCCAGTACTTTGTTTTGTTCCTCAGTTGCTCATAAGTTTCTGACTGCCCTTGCTTGAGTGCTAAAATGCCGGTAAGAACAGCAACATATGGCGCGCACTCTGGGGGGAGGTCTAAATGATGGTATACACTTTCTACCCCCTTCCCATTCTGATTTACCCTGGGAGCGGAGTCCGCTAACTGGGACTGAGGCTGACCCTTAGGGCCAATGGCATCGGAACTAAAGCCACCCTGGCGCGTTGTGGTTGCTAAAGGGGGTGGAGGAATTCTTTCTAACCTCTCAAAAGTTTGATCAGTTGCACCACAGCCCACACCGGCATTTAAAGAGATATACGGGACCCCTGGTACAGTGGTCACTACACACCCCACCAATCCCCACCCTTGAAACAGCATTATCATGCCCACCGATTGTTAGACCACTCCTTGTCGCGCTTACAACAGAGGACAAGGAGGACTCAAGTTCATCTAGCTTGCTTTCAATCGAGGTAAGTCTTAATAGGATAGGTTCCAACGATGATTTCATCAAAATACCCAGATTTGTCATCGCCTTTTCCTTTACTTGGCAAACCTTTGATTGCGGGCTATTGCTCGTCGACTGAAGCAATAGCAGGGTGGGAGGTTCTTTAGTTCTCAGTGGTGAGGAGATATACATAATCTGCCTCAGAATCAACCTTTTTTGTGAAGGCTGGGTCCATAGAGAGTCTCCGCTCTGTGATTTCAATCTCATGGGCTAGGACAGATGAGGCCCTCATGATAAATTGATTGAGTGTTCCTGCAGCAGATCTTTCTCCACCCGCCCTCCTATTCCGTCCCTCCCGTGTGGCCATGACTTTGCCTAAGGGTGTTACTTGGTTCAATTGCCCCACACAATTTAAAGAAAGGTCCACTTACTAGTCTCTTGTGTCGCGCTGGGTCCCGTTTGTTAGGGCAAAGAGATATGGCCCAGCCCAGCCTCTCGCGGGCTCGAACGGGCTAAAACGGGCCCGCCCTTGCCCCGGGCTTCGCCCTGCGCGCCCCCGCGTGCGTCCCGCATAGCGGGGGCGTATCCAAGGATATAAGCAGTATGGGAGGGGCAAGGCACAGCCCAGGTGGCTCCAGGTACTCCCTCGCGTTCTGTCAGCATCTCAGCCCAGCACATACTACCCCTGCGAGTGGCCCCCGCGAAGCGGGGGCCGCAAGCGGTGAAATAGGCGGCGTGGGAGGGGCAAGGCACAACCCAGGTGGCTCCAGGTACTCCCTCGCGTTCTGTCAGCAGATCAGCTCAGCCCAGCACAAACTACCGCTGCGAGCGGCGCCCGCGAAGTGGGGGCCACGAGCGGTGAAATAGGTGGCGTGGGAGGGGCAAGGCCAAGCCCAGGTGGCTCCAGGTACTCCCTCGCGTTTTGTCAGCAGCTCAGCCCAGCACAATCTACCACTGCGAGCGGCACCCAAGCACTCATTCAATCACCCTGGCACTATTCATTCATTGTACTTGCTCTCATGCAAACACCCATCCAGACATCACCCATGCACTACCCATGCATTATTCAAATCACCCTGGCACTATCCATACTCTCATCCAGTTATCCAGGCACTATCCATGCAGTCATCCAATCACCCTGGCGCTTCCCTTGCACTAACCCATCACCCAGCCACTACCCATGTGCTCATCTAATTACCCAGGCAGTTTCTATGCACTCATTCAATCATCCAGGTACAACCCTTGCAGTCATACAATTACCCAGGCACTACCCATGAACTCATAGATTAACCCAGGCACAACTCCTCATTGTAACATCCATGCACCAGTCATGCACTCAATGAATCATCCGTACACCAGCCATACAATCATTCCATCATACATGCATACTTTATCTTTTTTTTTTACTGCAAAAGGCGGTTTTTACAGGAACCTTATTTTTGGGGGGATTTTTTTGTGGTTTGGTAAAGTTTTTTTTTAATCGGTCCTTTTTTATGGTAACAAAAATGGCAACTGGGACAGAAAATATTTTTTAAATGTGCACTTAGAAATGTGCAAAAAAATTAAATGAGAAAAAATTAACATGTATGATTTTTTGCAGCATTGCGAATAGCTGTAACACACTGCTCACCAGTGCTTACAACAACACAAAAGACCATGCAATATGTGGCCATTCGTGACAACTCTGGAGTCATATATATTGTAGTAGTCTGAATAGACTTTCTGACCAGGAATTGTTTCTGATGCCACTGATGTAGATGGTCCTCCAGCTTCCCTCTGCTAGATCACCAGTTGGAGGTTTTCTCTGATAGGTTTTAAGATGAAATAACATGGACAACATCCCACATGAATACATTTTTGTTTGATCCATCTAGAGAGTGCCTTGACACATACTGTGCATTGTGCTAGTTTTGCAACAGCTTTCGATTCTCCAGATGTTTTTTTTTAAAAAGTCTCATGCTACACTGCCTCTCTTTTGTGGGGGCTCCTATTCTTCCAAATCCTCAGTCTCCACCTCCTCCACATCCTGGCTCTTGTGATGTTAATCCCCGGATCTCCTTAATGTATTGCCATTTTTGATCTATAAAAGGCACAAACTCTCCACATCAAGATAGATCCACCTGCTCAGAATAAAGTTCAACGTAAGAAGATTCAAGAAGGAAGAGTGGGTGTGTACTTCCTATTGCTGAAAAGTATATTATCTGATGATATTCCTTGCTTTCACAGTCATGTGCTATTCGGGGAGACCAACATATTCGCGGTTAACAACATATTTGCAGATACCGCACAAAAGCGGAAATTCAAAATACAAGTTTAAAGCAGTTTTCTTTAAAAATGGAAACAAAAGCTGAACTTTCACTACTATGAAAGGGAACAGCTACACTGACACTTGTTCACAATATCTCTATATCTCTTTCAGAGTTGTTGAAAAAAAATGCGGTATCCACAATTAACGACGTCATCACGACCTCCGCTCTCTTCATGAAAACGGAAACTAAATAAAAATGATTTTGTTAAAAAATTACTATAGGCAGGCACTTTTAAACAAAAGAGCAGAAAACAACTAGTGTCAAATATCAAGTATATTAGCAGTATATATGTGTCTTAGAGTGTCTGTAAAACATGCGAAGTCCGTGACTACTGATTATCGCGATGTCTGGCGTCACTGCAAAAACGTAAAATAGTCTTTGGAGATGAGTTTTCGGGAAACGCACTACAAAAATATGAGTTGGAAAACTACACTAATAAAGTTCTCCTGTAAAATATACTGTAGAATGTTGTCTACATATATGTTTTACACTTTGTACAAACACAGGCTCTTCCTGCCCACCAATCTCACAGATGTAAAATGTTTTTGTAAAGGTAATTTTCTCCTAAATTAATCACAGAAAGTAAATTTAAAACAATTTCTTACTAAATATTTAGACTTCAACTTTATTTTAAAAATATTTTTAAGTGTATTTTTCAGTATGTGAAATACATTTGCTGATCACATATGCTCCACAGTAAATGTGACAATGTTATTAATGTACTTTCTGATAAACACATACCAAATTAAGAAATATGGTTTGTATATTACAAATGTAATACACAATATACAATTATAGAAAGAAAATACGAAAATCTTAGAGGCTCACTTAAAAACATGGGCATCTCAATTAAGAAATATAGTGTAAAACAAGCTTAGGGATTCACAGAAAAAAACAACGGTTACAGGGAAGGTATAGTTCGGAATTATCTTTGAAAAAACCTTGGAAACTCACTGAAAAAAACAAAGGTTACAGGGACATTTTAGTTAGGCTGACACTTCACTCATACAAACCCAGAGAATTTCAGCAGTTATTGTTAGATGAGCAAACTATAACTTGCACCCCGCAATGCACTGCTTATGAACGCACATAAAACATCAATCATGACATGGTCAGTGACCTCACTCATGACATCTCTGATGGTATCTCAAATGACATCACTCATGACTTCATCCACTTAATCTCCTATGCACCCACTCACACCCCAATATAAACTTTCAGACACCCACTCCAACTTCCACACTACCATTCTCAAAACCATTGACACACCCATACCAGTACTTACACACCTACTCACTGATTCTCAGATATATACTCACATTCACTCAGATACCCGTACAGCCACTCACATAGCAAATCTATCACTAATACAGTCACTGATATATCCACTCATACAACCATGCTACCCCTTTCACACTGTCAGTCACTCATAGAGCTACTCACACATTTACTCACTCTCTTATAGTCAATCAGCCATTTACACACCCCTACAGTTATACACACACCCACTCACTTATTCATAGATACTAACACATACTCGCTCAACTATACAGTCACTGACAAAAGCACACACTCATCCATACAGCCACTTGCACAATCACTCACTCACACATACAGTCACTCATATATACTCCAGGACTCACCTATACTGCCTTTCACATATGCAGTTACTCACCAATACCATTGACACATCCACTCACTCACCAAGACCGCAGTGTCGTAGGTAGTCGTGAAGTGGGCGTGTTTCTTTAAAAGTAGGGGGGACATACTTGGATATATTTTAATTAATATTTGACACAAGTTGTTTATTGTTATGCTTTTTAAGCCTAACTCTTTAAATAATTTTTCAGATTAAAAGCCGCTTACTTTTTTGCGTGATCGCGGCAACACCAGAAGCCGCGATGATGTTGGTGATTGTGATTAGCACATTTTCGGGGGATAGTGTATACCACATATTTATACATATTGCATTGTATGATAAACATGTAAGGTTTAATATTAGTTGATTAACATTTATGTTTGAGTACTTATTGTCAAATAAAATACTATTCCATTTAATTTCCAGTCTTAGCGAGGACACCGATCGTCGCGAAGATCATGTGACCGGGAAAGAAAGGAATATGAATAGATGATGCACTTTTCAACTATAAGAATAGGAAGAATTCTCCCATTTATCTATCTTGAACATTCTTTAAGAAGAGTTCAGTGTGAGCAGCTCACTAACATTTGTTGGAAGTTTTTTGTGTGCATATTTTTGCAAAATGGCAACTGAGCCAGAAGAGGGAGATCAGATAGACCAGCAGGTGTACCAGAAAGTCCAAGAGGTAGTTTCGGGTGACTGTGCAGAGGATGGGCCTCCCCAGAAGAAATCAAGCATTGCATGGTATTTCTTCAGTATTCTGTCGGGAGAATCAAAAACAGTTGACAAATTTGCGCAACATACAGTATGTTAAAAGACATTGTCAAGGGGTACAAACGAGAAATATTCTTGCAGAACTACGGCAATGCTTCACCATCTAAAAACATACCAAGGCAATCATCTGTGCATGGATGATGGACTGAGCATTATTCAGGCATGAATAAATAAATGAGTGCATGAGTGGTTGGGTAACTGCATGTTGAGTACATGAGTGATTGGATGAGTGCATGCGTAGTCCCTGGGTGATTGAATCAGTGCATGGGTTGTGTATATGTGATTGGATGAGTGCAGATGTAGTGCATGGGTGATTAAATTACTACATGGTTAGTGAATGCATAATTCGATGAGTGCATTTGTTGTGCCTGGGTGAGTCAATGAGTTAATAAGTAGTGCCTAGGTGATTGGATGAATGCATGGGTAGTGACTGGGTGATTGGATGAGTGCTTCGGAAGCACCTGGGTGATTCAATGAGTGCATAGGTACTGCATGAGTGATAGTATGAGTTGAAGTGCAGTGGCTGGATGATTGCAAGAGTTGAAGTGCTCTGCCTGGATCATTGGATTTGTGTAGGTGCAGTTCCTCTGTGATAAGTGTAAGTGTAGTGCCTGGGTGAATGGATGAGTCCATATCTAGTTCATGGGTGAATTGTCGAGTGCAAGAACAGTGCCTGGAGAATAAATGAGTACAAGTACAGTGCCTGAGTGATTGTATAACTACACTGGTAGTGCTTAAGTGTAGGGATGAGTCCATGGTATCCACCTTGGTGCAGTGCCTGGATAATGGGAGGAGTGAAAATGCAGTTCCTGGATAAATGAATACGTTCAAGTGTAGTGCCTGGGTGATTGTATGAGTGCAGGGGTAGTGTCTGGGTATTTGGATGAGTGCATAGGTTGTGCTAGGATTATTGGATGAGTGCCTTGGTGTTGCCTAGGTGATGTAATTAGTGCAAGTCTAGTGCCTGCGTGAATGGAGGACTACAACTGTGGTGCCTGTGTGAATGGTTGAGTGCATGGGCAGTGCTTGAGCGATTGTATGAGTGCCTGGATGATTACATGGATGCATGTGTAGTGCCTAAGTGAAGGAATGGATGAGTGCATGGGTAGTGCCTGGGTCAATAAATAAGTGCAAGTGTAGTGCCTGGGTGAACAGATGAGTGCTAGTGCAGTACCCGGCTGAATGAATTAGTACAAGTTCAGTGCCTGGGTGAATGCAACAGCGCAAGTGTAGTGTCTGGGTGAATAAATAATTATAAGGGCAGTGCCTGGGTGAATGAATAAGTACAAGTGCAGTGCCTGGGTAATTCCATGACTGAATGGGTAGTGTCTGAGTGACTGCATGAGTGCAAGTGTACTGCCTGGATGATACATGAGTTCAAGTGCAGTGTCTAGATGAGTGCAGGTGCAGTGCCTGAATGAATGGATAAGTGCAGGGTTAGTGCCTGGGTGAATAGATGAGTGTAAGTGTAGTGCCTGAGTGAATGGATGAGTGCAAGTACAGTGCATGGGTAAATGATTGATTGCAAGGTCAGTGATTGGGTGATTGCATGACTGCATGGGTAGTAACTGAGTGAATGGATGACTCCATGGTTACTGTCCGAAGGATTGGATGACTGCAAGTGTAGTGCCTGGATGGACAGATCAGTGCCAGTGCCGGGCCTGGATGAATGAAACAGTGCAAGTGTTGTTCCTAGGTGATTCCATAACTTCCTTAGTAGTGCCTGCATGAAGGCATGACTACATGGGTACTGCCAGGGTGACTGGATGAGTGATTGAGTAGTGGTTGGGAGATTGAATGCTGTACCTGAGTGAGTTGATGACTGCCTAGGTAGTGGCTGGGTGATTGGATGAGTGGACCTGTAGTGTCTAAGTATATGAGTAGTGACTTGATGAATCGAGCACTAGATTAGTGATTTCACACAAATAATATATTCCGATCTCCAACCACTGTGAAAAAGTATAAACAGAGATACATTTATTAGGGTTTCATTTTGAATACTAATAAACCAAATCTACACCCAATATTTTTTTCCAAAAACGTTAATTCAACTTACAGAAACGTTTTACTGTTTTTTACCATTTTAAGCTTTCATAATTCTTCACTTTCAACAGTGGTCTGTATGAAGCATCATCTTGAAACTGTACCGGGAATTCCGTTCTCCTACAGAACTGTGCATAGAGATTCGGAACCTCAGTGAATTAGGGTGCCCCAAAAGTCACCTCAGTTCCCAAAATCCCCTTACCGAGCTAGCTACAGTGTCTCATTGGTCAGTATGACTTCCCAATGATTAGACAGACCAGAACATGAACTTAGAATACCTCAGGTATCGTGGAACACATGAACACTCTTTCGTTATGCAATCATTTTAAACCAGAACGTGGAGTAAGAGAGGACACGTGCATATTTGAAATATTTATTTACTAATGCAGGGTTCTCAAACGCAGTATCTTAGATAATACAAGCAAACATATTATCACAAGCAAAGTTATCAGCATAGTTAAAAGTCCATAGAATGCGAAAGGTGACAGCATGCTAATATGCTGAAATGAATAGGAGTTAACAACACCTAATTCTCACCCTCCCCAACTAGCACAGAATATTATTATCTATGAAGGCCTCTTTGGGTTTTAGCAGGGCGGGCCCATAACTCAAAATCTCAGTGGCAGAGGATCACATCATCTTCCACCAGCTCTCTGCATGCGAAGCACCATCAAGTGTCTTACGTGTGCTCTCAGCAAAGCAATATGAAAGGCGCGTAAAGCCCGATTTTGGCAGCAGCTGCATTCATGTTATGTCTAGAAAAGTGCTAAGATCAGACCTTACAACAACACTGTCAGAGCAATAACATATTATTCTCATGTAAATCACACCGCTCTTCTAGGTTGAAAGCTAAAATAACAATTATGTGTCGTGTGCAAAAGCAGGTAAAGGAAAAATGGCGTTTAAACACTTTAATAAGCTTATGCTAACTTAACACGGTATATAGGTAAGCAGTATCTATGTGACAAAACAGTAAGGGAAAAATCAATCAATGGCTTGTAAAAAAAACAACAATTATGCACAGTACATGATTACAAATATGTGATACTGTGGATTTGACTGACTACAAGTTTATTAATAGTGGCTTGCTGATTGTTAAACTACCTTAATGAATGCAACTGTATGTTACATTTGTTTCTGATACTTTTATATCTGGTACAAAATGTCCAACAAATCAAATCAAAACAAAAATAGCTTTATTTGATTTAAAATGTAAATCATAAAAGCACAATTTTAGCAGACATTTAAAAACATTTGCAGACAAACAGACACAGACAGTGAATACGTTAATAAGATTTACAATCATGATTAAGAACCAGGACTCATAGTTCACATTGTTTTCATAGAGTTAATAACACATTTCAAATAAGTAACAATGGAAGGAGTAAACATTTTATTTTCTAAAACTGTAAGGCTAAAAGCGCTGTACGACATTGTCTCAAACCCAAGGTTTTTCAAATCGGCACTATAAATGTTTTTCGTGGTATGGAATAAAACGTACAGAATAAAAGAAAGTGCAACGTAGATAGTTGTGATACGTCATTAAATGGACAAGCACCCAGATTCTTGGACCAATCATTTGTAACTGCGAAACTTGTAAGTCTATAAAAAAAACTAGATACAACTTGAGACTGCTGGCATAATAGTGCCTCCATTTAGTTTTTATCTGAAGTACCAGAATGTAGTTCTGTCTGTCTGTATGTCTGTTTGTCTTTTATGCATTACTACGCCATTCATCCGATCGCCATGAAACTTTGGGAAGTTGTTGAGTACCCTCCCGCAAAGGTTTCTGGCATAACTGTTTTATAAATATTGGCCCCCCCAGGGCCCTCATAATCTTTCGAATACTGATGTACGCACCAGACGGAAAAACAACAAATCGTGTATCCACAAGCACTCAAATAAATAAATAGAATTAAAACACCATTCATCCGATCGCCATGAAACTTTGGGAAGTTGTTGAGTACACTCCCGCGAAGGTTTCTGGCATAACTTTTTTTTCAATATCGGCCCCCCAGGGCCCTCATAATCTTTCGAATACTGATGTAGGCACCAAAGGGAAAAACAAAAAATCATGTATCCACAAGCACTCGAATAAATAAATACAATTAAAACGACACTTTAAAATGTTTTCCATATTAAAATGAATAGGTTTCAGTGCCCATTGTTAATGAGAAGCACACAAACCACTAGAGGCTTAACAATGGGCATAACATTTCACTACAAATTCCAGCGTGCACTAGGGACAGAATCTATTAAGAATGGCACACCGGAGGCCTTTAAAATTGAAGGAAGCACGCAGGGGACTGTGGGAGGCTGAAGAATGCAAGTGCTTTGAAATCCCCTCTGAAGAAAGAGCGTGAACGCTCTGAAACGCGTCAGGCAAATGGACACTAAAGCGGAGCTGTAACCCTGTTCTTTTGAAATAAAATGTTTTGAAAATTTCAGCTGGAGGTGTGCGTCTCTATTGCGTGGGCGATTTGGGTGAAGATATTGACACGGCAGGTCCAGCCGTGAGAGTTCGCACCGCCCTGTGACACCAAAAGGGATCGTCAGACCTGAGCTGATCAGGGCTTCAAGTACGGCGCAGCTGGTTCCAGGAAACGGTGGAACAAGATTACAGCTCTGGGGCCCACTGGAGGGCTATTATTAGTCCATGAAATGATTTCAGAAGCACACAAACCACTAGAGGTTTAACAATGGGCATAAAATTTCACTACAAGTTCCAGCGTGCACTAGGAACAGAATCTATTAAGAATAGCACACCGGAGGCCTTTAAAATTGAAGGAAGCACGCAGGGGACTGTGGGAGGCTGAAGAATGCAAGTGCTTTGAAATCGCCTCTGAAGAAAGAGCGTGAACGCTCTGAAACACGTCAGGCAAATGGACACTAAAGCGGAGCTGTAACCCTGTTCTTTTGGAATAAAAGGTTTTGAAAATTCTAGCTGGAGGAGTGCGTCTCTATTGCGTGGGCAATTTGGGTGAATATATATATATATATATATATATATATATATATATATATATGTAAAAATATACACATGTATATACTTATATGAATGTGGGTATGAAAATACATGTAAATATGTGTTTTTTTAAAAACCTCAAATGTCTTTACCACACATGCCTTTACAAAGTAAATGTAAGTATTTCACAAATAACAATGAAGCCTTCATATATAATAAGGTTTTATATTTATGTGCTAAATACTGACTTTTCGTTCTAAAGGCATACATGGTAAAGGCCTATGCATGGTAAAGACTGTCGTTGTAAAGGCATATGTGGTAAAGACGTGGCAATTGTAATGACAGTGTTTTTAAGGCATGCGCTTTTAAGGCAACACTTTGTAATGGCATGCATGGTTCTGTCATACAACCAAAAGCTCCTGTGAGGAAGATGTGTGCATTTTATCCCCCTTGGAAATGTCGGTTTCATTTGAATAAGACAAGAATCACAAAGTTAGCCTTTACTTCATGGCATATAAGATATTTTTCTCCGTAACCCCCCCACACACAGAAGGCATTGATGACACAGCACCCAGCACTCAAAGGCCTCTTATCCCTACACTAACCATTTTCTGGCCATTCCTTCCCCATTGCACACAGCAGGCATAAGTCTCATGGTTCACTAGTCATGGTGTTAGCAGTGCATGTATTCATTAAAATTCAACAATTGAGGGTCATTTACACAATTATGTTCAGAACACTACATGTCCCAGAGTGCACTCCGGTTAGTGCATTCAATGTGCTCCAATGAGGCATTGGACTTATAACTACTGCAGCAATTGCTCAGATTACATGAACGGTGAAGACACATATGTCACCACTCACATCATACTAACAGACATATAATGCATTTCATGCGCTTACCAGGTCTCCGCTGCTCCTATTCCTCCAGCTGAGCATGGAGGGTCAGACAGGGTGCCCTCAGGCCCCTTGGTCATGGGGGAGTCTTTGCGCAAAGGGCAGAATGTCTGCGATGAGAACTCTGAGTGCAGAGGTCCTTTGTGAATCAGGCCCAAACATGTGTTTCTGGGTTTCACCCTTCATCAGTAGAGAGCAGCACTCCCAAACCCCTCTAATACAGGAAGGTGCAGTCAGCCATGTTATGGTCATTCTGAATCATCCTAACCTCCAAGCAAGATCCTCTGCCATCCTGCTGCATTGTTGAACCAAATTGTCCCAACATATATTTATTTCAGTATATGGGTATAGTGCACAACACTCTCCCAAAGGAGCATCTCAGGGCTGTGCTGACCAGGCGAGCAGGAATATTCTTACATGCCAGCTTTTTGACATCTTCTTAAAGCTTATAAAGGCCGGACAAGTACGAAGATGAAGAGGGAGCTTATTCCAATGGTATGTGGCCATTTATGAAATAGATCTGCCCACAAATCTTGAGATGCTGATGCGTGAGATTTGAAAAAGCGATTTATTTGAGGACCTTAGCTGTCTGGGGAGCTGATAGTAACTGAGTCATGGGTACACATAGGCTGGACGGGCCTTCAAAGTACCTTACATGTCCGATAGCAAATTTTGAAAACAGCCCCCTTTTTGATAGGCAACCAATACAATTTTCTTCAGATAGGAGTAGAGGGCGACCGTGCCAGTAGATTGCAGATCAGCTGTTCCATTGTGTTCTGTACTACTTGCAACTTGGCCAGCAGGGTGTAATTTACTGCTACCAGTAAAGCATTCCCATAGTCCGGATGACTGGTTTTAAGAATCTGAAAGATGGCTTTCTTTGGAAGTGTCTGAGAGCTAATGGAAAGCATTTCTTTGAAGCCTCATTGTGGCAAAACAGGTTCTGCATGTGACAATAACTTGTTCTGTCATGGACACTGATTGGTCTATTTTCACTCCAAGATTTTTTTTAGCTGCTTAGGTGCAAGGATTAGTCCTAGATCCAGAGGCCACCAGTCTGCTGACCATATCTTGTTGTCTTTGTCAAAAGGCATGATCTCCATCCTCCTGCTGTTTAGTTCGAGGTACATGTATACATCCAAACCGCGGCTTGCCTCATGCAGCCCACAAATGAGCCTTTCACTTCGTCTGGATTAATGCCAAAAGAGAGGAGAATTTGAGTGTCATCAGCTCATGACAAGATCCCCACACTGCACGATCAAACGATTTGAACTAGTGACATATAAAGATGTTAAACAGTGTTGGGCTTGAGCACGACCTTTGGGAAACCCATTTGTTAAAAATTCGGTTTCTGGTTGGCTAGGGTATGCCCCAAGCCAGGCAGAACCCACCACTTTACAGGGCAAGTAACTTACTCATCAAAGATAACCTGTACTCACTTCTTTGGTAGCTTGACATAGAACAGTCAGGCTTATCCCCAGACGCAACGTGTAAAGTGTTTGTGCAACACATTAGTAGCGCCACACATACACCACAAAGGGACTCCACACAGGATTACATAAAATATATCATATTTTGTACATAAAACATAGACCAAAACAACATGAATGATGTGATGAATACAAACACACCGATCACCCAAAATTGGGCATATTAGGCAAATGCTGGGATGGTACTCATTACCCTCACGAGGCAAGAATGAAAATGATATACATCATAACATCAGGGCTGGAACTGCAGCAGTTAGATACGAGAGACAGTATATAAATCACCCATCGTCGCCATAAGTACGTGAATCACACATGAGTGGAGCCTGGTTTGGAGGCCAAACACCTGAATTGGAGTTGATACATGTGACGTAGCGCACCTGCGCTCTTATTTATTTATTAAGCAATTTGTATTGCGCGTACTAAACCCGAAGGTGTCAAGGCGCCTATCTAAAAAAGATCAGCAAATTACAACAGCACTACTACAGGTAGGCACGTACAAAGAGATAGGTTTTCAGGGCAGATCTAAAGGCTTGGAGAGTGGGGAGAGACCTAACCTCAAGAGGGAGAGCATTCCACCATTTAGGGGCCAGAATGGAAAAGGCCTTGCCACCCCATCTAGCCTTCCGAACACGGGGAACGGAGAGGAGGAGTCTATTGGAGGAACGAAGGTTCCTACCGGGATTATAGCGGGAGAGGATGCAACCAATCCCGGTGGGGCTGGTTTTAGCTAAGGCCTTATAAACCATGCACATGGACTTGAAAAGGATGCGATCCGCAACGGGGAGCCAGTGCAGCTGCTTCCGAGCAGCGGAGGCAGAGGCACGTTGGGGTAGATCGAGAACAAATCTGGCCGCTGCGTTCTGAACCACCTGCAAGCGCTGCAGCTGGCACTTGTTAAGTCCAGCATACAGCGCATTGCAGTAGTCCAGACGCGAGCCCAGCAGGGCCACAGCCAGTTGCTTTCTTGCCTGTAAGGACAGGTAGTGCCTGATTTTCCTAAGGATGTGGATGATCCCCCAACAGGTCGATACAGTCCTGTTGACCTGTTGGCACATACTAAGGATAGGGTCAATCATGACCCCCAAGTTTTTCGCTGAGGATGTGGGGTCCGGGCAGGCACCTAAAGAGTCCGGCCACCATTCGGCGGACCAAATGTCCTCCCTCCCTCCAAACACCATCACCTCCGTCTTCTCCCCGTTCAGTTTCAATGAATTGTGAATCATCCATTGGCCGACTGCCTCCATACAAGATCTAAAGTTGGCGGCAGTCGACGTAACTGATTGGGAGAGAGAGACGAGGATCTGAGTGTCGTCCGCGTAGGAGACTACCTCCATCCCATAAGATCTAATGAGTCTGGCAAGGGGGGTCACATAGATATTAAAAAGGGTAGGACTAAGCGCTGACCCTTGGGGGACCCCACAATGCACAGACAGGGATGGAGATAGAAACTGACCCAGCATCACCCTTTGCTCTCTAAGATCGAGAAAAGAGGAAAGGAGTCCCAGGGCCGCCCCCCGCACTCCAATGTCCCTCAGTCGAGATGTTAAGACTGAGGGAGAAAGGGTGTCGAAAGCAGCCGTGAGGTCTAAAAGGATCAGGAGGGAGGTCTGTCCCCCATCAACCCGCGTGCGGATGTTATCAAGCACTATGGTGAGGGCAGACTCGGTGCTGTGTTCCCTCCTGAATCCATGCTGGGAAAGATCCAGGCATCCGGAGTTCTCCACAAATGCTGCAAGATGTTTGTTAAGGTGGGCTTCCAGCATCTTTGCGGGAGCCGGGAGCAGAGAAATGGGGCGAAAGTTTTTTAAAACCCCAGGGTCAAGAGAAGATTTCTTGAGCAGAGGTTTTACCACAGCATTTTTCCACTGCTGGGGAAAAACGCCCTCCTCCATCGCCCTGTTCATGATGTCAACCAGAGGGGGAAGGAGGGATTCTCTGCACTGCTTTAGGATCTTTAGCGGACATACATCAAGTGGAGATCCAGATTTGGTTTTGGTAAGAAGGATCTCAAGATCTTGGTAGGAGAGAGGGGGAAAAGATTCAAGATCCATGTGCCGGGGAGGGACGGCACCGTTAGAGTCCAGGAAAGCGGGCACCGAAGGCATAATGGTGGAAGATTTTTGGGATTCCAAAGCACTATGAATGTCCAGTATTTTGGACTGAAAAAAAGAGGCTATTTTGTTGCAGAGCCTCTGGGAAGCAACCACCGGATCTGGGGTCTGGAGAGAGGTGAAGGAATCAACAATTCTGAAGAGCTCTTTAGGAGATGAAAGTGAGGAAGTGAGGGCCGTAAAATAATCCTGTTTAGTTTTGATCACTTCCAATTTATATTTTTTGAGCAAGATCTTATGTGCTTCTCTGTCCTTAAGATTCCAACTAGAGTGCCATAAGCGTTCTTGTCTCCTTACTTGTTGTCTAAAGAGCCTTAATTGTTCGGAG
The DNA here is from genome assembly GCF_964261635.1 of Lissotriton helveticus. NCBI lineage: Eukaryota > Metazoa > Chordata > Amphibia > Caudata > Salamandridae > Lissotriton > Lissotriton helveticus. The sequence goes on along the minus strand of NC_136063.1, from coordinate 1,246,199,192 downwards.
AACCAGGGAGCTGAGGGTCTTTTCCTGGCTGTGTAGCAGGACCTAGCAGGAGCCAGAAGATCCAAGGCCTCCGAAATGGTCTTTTCATATTGTGAGACCGCTGATGAGACGTCCTGCTCCTGAGCAGTAGACAGTCTAGGTATCCAAGGAAGGAAAGAATCTTCCTTAATATTTTTAAGGTTCCTACGTACTTCCACCGTCCCTGGAGACCTTCCAGCAATATTCTGGGTCGGATAAGTCAGACTGAAGGAAACAGCCAGATGATCCGACCAAGAAAGCTGGAGGGAGTTGGTAACTGTCAGCCTTTGATCATTAGAAAAAATACCATCGAGCGTGTGTCCGGCTCGATGAGTGGGTCCTTTCACCAGTTGGGTGAGTCCACAAGCCGACATAGCTTCCAGAAGGGAGATGGTGTCATTTGCCTCCAGCAACTCCAGGTGAAAATTAAAATCACCTAAAATCGTGAGATCTTGGCGACCAAAGTAAGGTTCCAAGATCTGAAGCAATTTCAGCCCAAAATCCGCTCTAGGGCCAGGAGGCCGATAGAGCAGAATCCCATTGAACACAGGATTAGGATGATCGGACAGTGAGAAATTTAGCGCTTGGAACGCATCCTTGGGGTCAGAGAGGGGTGTAATGCGACAGTGAAACCTGTCCTTATACAGGATAGCCAAGCCGCCACCCACTCGGCCTATCCTGTCCTGTCTTGCAAGGCAATAGCCCTCTGGGATAGCTTCCACAAGGTCGGGGCCGGAGGAATCTTTAGCCCACGTCTCAGTAACGAGTACCCAGGAGGGGTTCCTTTCTGAGACAAACTCCTTAAAAACAATATTGTTTTTAACGAGAGAACGAGCGTTAATAAGAAAGCCGAAGTCGCTCGACATATTGGGCCCCACCGAAGAGCATAACTCCCAGGGGGTAGGGGGGGGGGAGAGGATTAAAATCCCCTAGGTCTGTCTGAAAACAGGCGCACCCCCGAGGTGGTAAAAGGTCTTCAGGAGTGCACCGGCGAAAACAGGGTGCGGATGGAGGTCTAAGCCTTAATAAATCCTGTAGGGAGTACTTAGGTGGATAGGAGCTAACCTTAGCCTGGCCAGCAGTCCAGCCATCCAGCCCGTCCTCAGCGCGGACGGGCGCAGACGGGCTGGACTCTGGCGTGACTCCGGCGTGGCTGCGACTGACACGCTGCGCGCACACGCTGCGCGTCATGATGACCAGTTCAAATAGGTCTCTAGCCAGTCCTCGTGACTGCTAGAGCGCGGGAGTGACCAGCGTCTCCCTACCCCACCCAAGATGGCGCTCACCAAACGTGAAGCGCGAGGGACCGGCCCGCCAAAGAGGCAGTGAGGGAACTATTAAAATGCAGGTAATGCGGCCGGGGAATTTAAAACCAAGGGAGAATGGTGCAAAAAGAAAATAAATTAAATGGCACAAAAACGGGGCAGTTAAAAGTAAAGTGTCTGAGACGAGCCCAGCTATCGCAGTGCTAGTAGGAGCAAGGAGAGCCTACCTCCTGTTCTATTTATGCCCAAATCCCGGCGTCGGTCTCTAGCCAGTCCTCGTGACTGCTAGAGCGCGGGAGTGACCAGCGTCTCCCTACCCCACCCAAGATGGCGCTCACCAAACGTGAAGCGCGAGGGACCGGCCCGCCAAAGAGGCAGTGAGGGAACTATTAAAATGCAGGTAATGCGGCCGGGGAATTTAAAACCAAGGGAGAATGGTGCAAAAAGAAAATAAATTAAATGGCACAAAAACGGGGCAGTTAAAAGTAAAGTGTCTGAGACGAGCCCAGCTATCGCAGTGCTAGTAGGAGCTAGTAGATGTTATATGGTAAACAAGCACAATCATATAGGGCACAGAATCATCTGGATGCCTATTGCATTCAATACAGTAATTTACTTGTGAAGTGCCTCATTTAGCAAAGCGGGGGCCTCCTTCAAGGTTTTACCACAGACAGGACAAATGCGCCTCAGGTATGTGCCAACACCGGGGTGGGCACAAACACACTTCGCAGAACTGTGGTAAAACATCACAGGGCATCCCACAACAAACAACAAAAGTTAGAGTCCTGCAACCATGTGGTGCAGCTGCTAATGAGGCTCAGCTAAATTTTGTTCCAAGAAAGGGGGCCAAGATGATGCCCCAGTGTGAGATCTGATGAGGTGCTCCTCCTGCCCAGGAGTGGAGGAGCGTGAAATGGTTTCACTGTTCCCCTGGCCCCACTCACCCTCAAGATGCCTCAATACAGAAGAAACATGGTAGGCAGGCCAGGAACTCTTGTGGCTGGCACATCAATTGGCGGGCCTCGGGAGCCAAGATGTTGGTCTCTTTAATCAGGGCTGGGCCCTGTCCACAACATGAGGCCACGGAGTTCCTCCGTGCTACTAGGCAATGTCCTAGTGCCATGAAGACAGGGCTTCCCACATAGTGGCGGTGCTTCTCTACCCTGAAGAGAGCTGCACTGGAGAAGGGAACACAGGGGGTTGTAGGTCCACACTGTTTAAAGTAATGAACCAGCTGCTCATGCCTCCAACATCCAGGAACTGTAGCGCTCAGCACACTCTAATTCTGAATTAATGGAGGAGTCATCGGGTAGCACTGTGGGGGATTGAAGTACTTAATATATGTGGAAAAAAACTAAAAGAAGTGCTTCAGCATGCACTGACTTCTAGTCTGAGAGAGCAGTCACAGGGTCAAGAGTAGGAGCAGACCACAACGCTCACCACGTGCTGAGCACCTGGGAGAACACTAGGGGCACACACACAGGGAAGCAGGCAGCAAGCTAGCACATCAGGCAGTGCAAAGTGGAAGACCCTCCTAGAGCCCAGCAGGCCACTCAACAAAGCAGGCTGTCCAAATGGAAGTTTTCCCTGGCAGCAGGTAAAGCCAGCAGCATCTTGTTACAACTCCCATGCACTGTCTAAAATTATGGGGTCTGAGCCACTGTACTTATATTCAAAATGTCTTTGATGTAGAGGTAACTTCAAAAGAACATTACAACTGCACAGCACCCCCATTGTACCAAAGCCCTGCCTCCAGACATCAGTAGGGGGTAAATGAGCCCTTTGTGTGAGGGCAGGACATGGAAATGTACGTGCACCCACCTTCCTCTTTTCCAGCCCAGGAAGACCATGCAGTACTTAGCTGAATGCAGATGCAACCCAGTTACACCCATCCTTCCCTGTGTGATGGCTGTCTGGAAAGTATGGACAAAGCGTAGCTTTCCCTCTGCCCCAACATGGCAACGCTAGTCCTTTCAGACTAGGAATTACCGCTTTAAAGGAATTTCCAACATTAGTCTGTGAGATACGTAGGCCTCCAAGCAGTGAGAAACCAAATAGGCTTATGGTCACTACCAGGACATGCCACACAGTAAAGGCTCATGTCCTATCTTTTACCTTCACCGCTCACTGCCCATAGGGCTACCTAGGGCCTACCTTAGGGGTGACCTATATGTAGTAAAAGTAGAGTTTCAGGCTTGGCAAGTAGCTTTATATGTTAAATCACCATCGCAGTAAACTACACACGCAGGCCCCACAGTTGCAGGCCTGAGACAGGTTTGAAAGGCTACTTATGTGGGGGACGCAAGTAGCGCTGCAGGACCACTAGTAGCATTTAATTTATAGGCCCTTGGTATATGTGATTCCACTGTACAAGGGATTTACAGGTAAATTATTTATGCCAAACAGGTGTAAGCCAATCATACCAAGTGTAAAGGAGAGAGCACATACATTCCAGCAGTTTTAAAGTGCCCAGAGTCCTAAATTCAACAAAAAGAGGGGCATAAAAATACAGGACAAAGGCAAAATGTTTAGGGATAATTCTGTAAAAAGGGCCAAGTCCAACACCCTTGTTGGTTTGCATCAGTCTTCACTTGAAAGGGCCAAGACAGACATTTTGTGTGCTGTTGTTCAGAAAGTCCCTGAGCCAGTGTAGTGCTCCGCCGTGGAGATACGCCTCATGTAGTCTGTGGATTAAGATAGAGTGGGAGACCATATCAAAAGGAGAGGATGGATACAGTGGGACTAACATGAGTGGTGCCCCAGCATCTAAAGAGAGCCTGATGTTATTGATGACTGCCAACAGTGCAGTCTCAGTACTGTGTAGCTCTCTAAAGCTCAATTGACAGGGGTCCGCGGTCTCAAGCTCTTCACAAAAGGATATAAGCACTTTGTTGGTATAACTTTCAAGAGTTTTGTGAGTAGGGGTAAAAACAAGATTGATCTGTAGTTAAAGAGGACATCAGGATTGGATGAGGTTTTTTAAAGAAGCAGAACTACTTGGGCACACTTTCATTCCCTTGGCACTGGTTAGTGAGAGATTAGATATTTCCTTCACTGATGGGGGTAGATAGGTAGCTAAGCTGGCCGCTATCCTAGGATTACAGGGGCCCTTATTAGAACCAGATTTGGAGTGGGTGAGCATTTCCTGCACCTGATCCACAGAGCAGAATTCAGAATTGTTCAGGCCATTTATGGTGTTTAGGTGAGGATGACTTAACTCAGGTGCTGCTCAAGTCACTCTGGACTGGCTAAAAAGTTATTGTAGACTGTGCTAATCTTAGATTCAAAGAAGTCAGCTATGTCATTACAAAGAGCTTAAGAGGCCTGTTGGAATTGGCCCTTTTTGACAAGTTCACTCCTAAACTTTTTTGCCTTTTCTCTGACATGGTGTTGGGCGTTTTAGGCCTCTGGGCATTTTAGCACTGTGGTCCGGTGTAAAGTGTGTGCACTCTCTGTGTTACATTAGTAAGATTGGCCTGCCCTCCCATAGGAATGTATTTGGGATCCCCTGATCAGTGTGTGTCAGTGGTAACTCCTGTTATGAGAAGTGCAGTGTGGTCAAGTCTGGTATGTATGAAATTGTGAGAATAAATGCTGAGCAATGGTGTGCGCAGATTTATTAGGACTGTTGCAGAAATGCCACTTTTAGAGGTTGGAATTTCTGTGTGCTCTGTGTCTGCCTGTCTGATGTGGATTGCATGTCTGGCTTGTGAGTGACAGGGGCTAAAAGGTGTGTGTGGCTCCAGGAGAGGCAGGAGGACTCAGCACTAGGCTGAATGGGACATCTGGGTTCGAAGTAGTGGGAGGAGTAATCCCCTAACCCTGAATAGGTCTGTGCCCAGCCTGCACAATGCTGGCTCCGCCCCCTGTGGTACGTCTGATCACCTAGCCCCCACCTGACAAAGGGGAAGAGGAGCTTGCAAAAGTGCTCTAAATCCCCCCTGAACCAGTTGCATCTGGTTCCCCCATGCCCTGCACTACAGACAAAGGATTAGGGGGCATATGTAGTAAAATACTTTTTGCGATTCGGAAAATGCTATTTTCCGCGAATTGCATTTTCTGAATCGCAAAAAGAGATGTAGGTAAAAAATCGCAAAAAAATTGCGATTATCAAAAATTAGCAGTTTTATATAGCGATTACTCAAATAGCGATTCCTTAATAGCGAAATCGCTATTAAGGAATCCCAAAAACGGAAAATAGCAATTCAGGTGCAGAATGATGACATCACAACCAGGAAGTGTGACTGCCCATGCTGCACCTGATTGCCAGCACCTGTGTCTGAGAAGCAGCCAGAAGAACACACCAGAAAAAAACCCAAAGGTTTTCTGAGAGGGAGCTTGAGGTACTAACAGAGGAGGTAGTGAGGCAACATGACTTCCTTTTTGGAAAGAGCTCACTCTGTGTTCCAGAGGCAAGGAAGAGGAGAATATGGAATGAGATCCAGGAGAAAGTGAATGCGATTGGCGTAACCCATCGCTCAACTGATGATTTACGCAAGCAGTGGTATGACATGAGGCAAAGGTGAAGGAAGGGGGACGGACGAAGCAGGAGATCGCCGCAAAGAGAGAGGAGTTCCCTGGCTGCCCCGGTAAGTGAGGACGTGCCAATCAAGGCACAACACCAGTGTGTGGCTTTCCGATGCGTTGCGGGCCGCTCCAACGAGGGGGGCCTTTTTTGTTTAGTTAGTCCCAGAGAGGGGATCCATGAGAGGCACGCAGTTAGTGCCCATTGCTGTGCGGACCCGCCGTAGTGGGCAGCTCCAATGCGTGGGGGCAGTTTTTTCCCTAATTTCACAGAGCCCAGTGGCAGCTCCCGATCAGAGCACATTGTCGGTGCTCGTGCTCCTGCCTCAGCTGCATTGCCTGACAGTGGGCAGCTTCCGCATTTCACCACATTGGTTTTAGAGAGTCCCAGTGGAGACCCCAAGGGCACAGAGGTGCCAGTGCCCACGTTTCATAAACAGCGATACCAAGGGGATGATGGAAGGAGCACTGGATTCAAGATAGCCTGGATGATGAGGGTTTTGAACCCGTAACCAGTCCCAGGAAGCTTGTTTCCGGTCCAGGGAAGACATGGTTTGGCAGTTTGGGCTGGACTGTTCCCATGAGGCACAGGGTCAGACTGATTTGCATATGGCCATGTCTGAACTGGGGTGGCAGAGTGAGCTAAAGACTGATGATGTATTAAACCCAGATCAGTTGACTGGGGGTGAGTGCTTGCAATTTTCAACACTCCGTTCATCATGCCCTTTGGTTTTGCTTTGTTTGCCCTAAGTTGGCAGGGTAAGCCCAGACATGGGTCCTTTGCTCACTTTGCCACTGGATTCAAGCTAGCCTGGCTGATGAAGGCTGATTAACCAGAAACTGGTCCCAGGATGCTTGTTTACGATCCAAGGAAGACATGGCTTGGCAGTTCGGGTTGGACTGTTCCCATGAGGCACAGGGTCAGACTGATTTGTATATGGCCATGTCTGAACTGGGGTGGCGGAGAGAGCTAAAGAATGAGGATGGATTAAACCCAGATCAATTCACTGGGGTGAGTGCTTGCAATGTTCAACACTCCGTCCATCATGCCCTTTTGTTGTGCTACATCTCATTCACAGCTGCACAGCAATTATCGTCAGCTGCAACGTTTATTTGGGGGCATTTTTGAGTAAGATAGGAGTGAGATGCACTCCTCTGCCCCAGCGCAATCATACACTTTTGGGTATTGCTGCATTGGCAGCACTCCCTGACACTTTGGACTTAGGGCATTGGAGCCCCTTTCAAGAAGGCCAGTTAGCCAGGGGGACAGTTGGGTTTGTAGGGCGCCAGGCCCTAATGTAAGTTATGTGGTGCTAGGAAATGTGATTCATGTACTATCTTTGGCGTGTAACTCTCTTGTCCTGAATAGAGTGGTGGTTTCTGCCTGGCTTAGGCACAAGCTTTAGCCTACCAGAAATTCCATTCCTAACAAGGCCACAATAGAGGAAGTGCAGGCACATGTTTTCATAAAGCTGTATAATGCTTTTTCTAACTCTTTTGCCCGCATTGGATATTGTAGAGGGTATGTGCGCTTTCTGTGCCACCTGGATCAGATTATGATAATTACCTAACCTAGGCGATATTCTACTTTGTCTGCAGAGGATTTTGTAAGACACCATCTGCGTTCAAGACATTTGCAAGTTGATTTTTCCCGATGCAGAGTGTCTGTGTACCAGGGAGCTTTACTTCCGAATGAGATGAAAACAGATTTTTAAAAGGAGCTATTTGATCAAGTGTGGGTGTTAAGGAGTCATGGTAAGTGGACAGAGCAATGGCCACGTCTGTGGACAATGTTAATGAGGGAAACTTAAAGACTTCAGAGAAGGTGGCGGAAGTTGCTGTGTTCCTGGGGCACCAAGGTCTACTGACCTCTTTCAGAGGTTTTACTAGGGCATTCTTGTGTAGGATGGCAAACTTAATCAGATAGTGATCTGACCAAGGGATAGGAAGCGGATGTTCACTGAGCCAACATATTTGTAAAAATGAGATCTAGCATGTGCCTTGTGCTTAGGGCCAGATACTATTTGCCTAAGCCCTGGTGTCTCCAGGTCTGCTAATAGTTGGGTCACTCCTCTCCCAGATCGCCAGTGTTCTCACTGTGATAGTTGAAATTGCCCAGCAGTAGAAACTTATCAGAGGCTAGAACGGGAGGCGCAATGTAGTCGATAGTCGATCAGTGCCTGAATGAAATATTTCCTGACACAAGTTGGGTGATAGATCAGTGCCCCCTCCTTACTTCTAAAGTGGAATTTATGTTTTTAAAGACACATATCTCTATTTAGCCTGAGCATAAGTTGTTGACTAGCTCAACATTTAGAGAATCATGGAAGGCGTTAGAGAGACAACCGGGTGCTGTATCCTGTAAGATTTGACCACCGAGTAATGTTCCAGTATGGATAGTGAGGTACAAGGGACAACTGAATTGGGAAGCCAAGTTTCTGTGAAGAAACATAGCATGGCTAAGGGGACCGAGGACAAGGCACCCACACATTGTGCGATCCATGAAATGACCATACCAACGGAGGGTGTTTGATAGTTACCCTCTACATTAACTGGGTCCAGAGGAACAGATGTGTGCTACAGCGCACAATGAGATCTGTAGTCAATTTGCTGCATGATGCAGGGTAGTGTGTCTTTGTATGTACTTGCAATGGGCCTAGATGTGCCATAAGAGCAGGGGGTTTTAGTACAACATTACCAGCTCAGTCACTGGTAGCCACTCACTACTGTCATTTATCTCGAAAGGTACCTGTTATGTGAACATGAAACAGTAACAAACCATCATAGGGGTACATGAGTACTGCACGTGTGGTGAATTCTGCATTACACACAATGCAAAATCCCTAGCCATTTTTCAATGGGGCCAATAGGTGTTAGTCAGATTCATGAGGGAGACTGTTTTTTTTATCACATAACTCTGCCATGTTTCCCGGGTCAATTCACGATGTGCTGATCCAGCCCAGATGATCACTTTGAATTCTGGGATGTGAATTCTTTTTTATTCCATAGTGAAACAGGAACACAAGTCCCAGTAACGTATTGCATGGCCAATCTTTTGACTCTTGTCAAGGGCTGTTGTTAACAGACATTATTTATAGCTTACAAAGTAGCCTTAGGAAGTTATTTATGGACAGAGTGTTAAATATCAAATTCTCATCATTGGCAACCGATTGCAAACCACATGAAGGCTGTAACACAACAGGTTGCTCAGGAAAAAAGAGTGTAAACCAGCTGGTCGCCCACCTATATACCCTGACCTCTGTTTCTGTAATGGCCCAGTTGCACAGATTCAGACCTAATTGAGGGACGATGGTTATGTGTAAGCCATGATTTAATACTATGCTGTGCAAGATACAACATGCATATAAGCACATAAGTCTGTCAATTTTAACACACACTATTAGTGGCATATTACTACATGTGTTGAAAGTAAAATTACTATGTTTTTAACTTGTGTAGCCTAGAACATTCCCCTCATGCATAATATTGTATAATTACAGATAGACCCACAGACCACTACACAGATGAGAAATGTACTTCTTTGGTCCTGAAGAAGGTGATACAAAATTGTTTCCACCGAAACGTACGTAGGCCAGTGACACACATCTGAGAGCACTACTCAAGAACCAAGCCAAAAGAAGAAGTAGCCATAATTAAACTGATGGACTTGTGTTTGTTTAAAATAGTGGCATTTGATGACTAAGACAAACAGAAATAGCAAGTAGGACTCCTGTCCAGATGTGTTTTTATTGTGAATTTGTTTGTGTGGTATGATAGTTGGTATGTATGAGTGGAATGAAAGGTGAGAATGGAAGGATGATGGTGTAAACTTGGGGGTTGCTATAATTCAAATCACTGTTAAGAAAATCAAAGAATGTCTTTTTTCCAATTGAAACAATAAAGTGATCTTGTTTTATGTATAAATGTGTTTGTCAATATAATAGATTATAAAGAGTGTGAAAACAAAAAACAAATATATAAAAATATTTTTGATGAATAAACAAAACCAAAAAGAAAGTTATTTTTGTGTTGAGATTCTTTGCTATGGGGAAATGTTCTGATTACAGTTATTACCATTTCAGAAATAGGAAAGGTCAGATAAGAGGTTAATCTCTTTGCAAGATGCAACATGCTACTTTTATCTTGCACACAACTTCAGAGGAATACAGCAGCAGCCTCCCCTATATGGTCAAGACATCAGGGTCACCACTTCAGGAGACCAAAAATGCGCTCTATGATGGCTTGTGTGCATATGTGTGTCCTATTGTACCTCCACTGAGGTACAGTGGTTGCACATCTGTATTGTGTGAGAAGATGAGCAGAGTGTGCATACGCAGCATCACCTACGGAGGAAAATTGGGGAATATTTGCACATGTCCCTCTTACATCGATACAGTACATAATGTATGGAATGGTACATGCTGTGTCTGTTTGGGGCATGTATGTAGCATGAGGAATAGCGCTGTATGATGGTTGTGTACATTTAAAAAACAATCACATATATCAGATATGTGTGGTGCTTGGTACTTACCCAGAGGCCACAGATTGGTTGATTTTCCCATTGCAATCAGCTAGGCAGGAGTTGACCACAGAATACAAAACTGTCATAGGTACTGCCGGGGAACACTTCATGAACATCGTGAAACTACAACCGGCATCACAGACACCCTGCATGTTAATAGAGAGCCTCTGGTGTCTGGTGCAGAAGATGTGTGCATTGTGGCTACGGGGCTGAAGAGTAGCACACTCAACCTCTAACCTTTTTGGACGCACTTGGACTGTTGCGTCACCTGCAGGAGCACCTTCACATTGTACTTTAAATTCAATTACCTTTCTCATTCAAACTTCTTTTGATTCAACCGTTGTGCGCCCTGGCCTAACTCACAAGTAGTATTTACGGGGCTGAAGAGCCACATGGGTGCAATCAATTGCACCTAGTACATGTGGAAAGTGGGAAAAGAGGTATATATCCATAGCTACCCTGTGCATTCTATCCAGTGTATGGGACATTCCTATGTGGTGTTATGTTATGTTAGGGGATTTGTAGAGCGCATGGCTGTCCTGGCTAAGAGACATCCCAGTGCTAAATGTCAGGAAGGAAGGGTGCAAGGGGGGCTGATGTTACTGAAAAAGCCAGGTCTTTAATGCCTTTCTAAAGGACAAGCGATTAGAGAGAGGGCCTTGAGGGGTTTGTTCCACCCACCTTTGGATGATATATACTTCACTTTGAGTTATTTGCACATTGAATTGGCTGCTATTCTCTAGACCCTCATAAACGTTTTAAAAATCTATTTTAGACATTTTTTTACTTGAAGGTTTACTATTGTACTGTATAAATTTGTTGTGCTGACTTCCCCGAGGGCTTGCTACTTTCTGCTTTCCCCGCAGAACAACGAGAGATGCTATTTTGGGAAGTACGCTCTCTAGTTGTCAGTGGAACATCCCCATCAATATGCACGCTGCATGGATGCGTCACTGGTGCATCTAAGGCAAGCCTGTCTGCACCCACCAGCGTCCCGGAGGCAGCCAGCACCGGGCACGCTGCCGGTTTGGCCCCCAACCTGAAGGCCTGTGGCATTATAGCAGCGAGTAATTGCAGACACTCTGCCCTTGTCCCTGCTCCCATCTCAGTAGTTGGGATATGTCAGTGCTCCACCATATCGTTTGCCCAATATTCGGCTTCTGTTTGGGTTCTGGCTCTGTTGACTCTGCCTGGCCCAGTTTTTCTACCAGTATGGATAAGCAGGGGCACCTATTTCATGCCGCCATGATTAACACTCGTTTACTGAGGAAGCACTATAATGATGTTTTTGATCTCCTCGTGGACAAACCAGTTGATCTCCTGTTCATTACAGAGACATGGTTGGACAAATGTTCTAATCCCACTGTTATGATGGCCATTCCCGATGGCTACAGGGTCTCTAGAGTTGACTGCACAAGCGGAAAAGGGGAGGGGTGGCTATTAAATACACAGACAAGTGGGTCCTACATCGGGGTGAGACTCTACCATTGGGGGAATGTGAAGCTTTGAATTTTAGCATCTGCATTTCAGCACCTTTTTCCTTGGGAGGCTCCCTGATCTATAGGCCCCTGAAGCCTGCAGGGACTTTTCTTAAAGCACAGGGTATGTTATTGTTCCCCGGGCACTAATCTTCTCCCACTATATTGTCCTGGAGGATCTGAATATACATCTTGACCAGGCAGTTGCTGGGGATACTCAAGAATTCCTGGACATATTGAACATCGCCCAGCTCACCCAATAGGTTAGCCTCCTGACGCATCTTGGGGGTCATACTCTCAACCCATTTTGCTCCAACTTTGCCATCCTGGTCAAAGACCCCCTTCCGGTGCCTTGATCTGACCACTTTATGACATACTTTTCCTGGGTGGCAGCAGGCATTCATTCCCCGGACCGGACCAATCGCCACCCTGCCTTCGCCAAAATTGACCCGCTTGTGTTTAGCCAGGCTCTGGTGGCTTCCAGGCCCGATCCCACCAATTACTTGGAGGGGGGGCTTGCTGGCTTTAACAGCTGGATCTCAAAAACAATGTATCTCTTATACCCTGCTCCACGCTATAGGCATTACAGGGAATCTCCTTTATAAACTCTGGTTCTCGCCCAATCTGAAAGAACTAAAGCAGGAGTGTAAGAAATTGGAGCGAGGCTGGCGTAAGGAATTTTGCCCTTTGGCGAAGCTTATGTTTAGGAAAAAACAGAAAAACTATTACACCGCCATATCTCATGCAAAAAGCCTCTACTACTCGGCCCGCATTGATATAGCCAGGAATAACACCAAGGATTTTTTTTCCCATTGTTCAGAGCTTTCTAGCTTCCAAAGCTGAACTGAGTACTCTCCCATCCTCGAACGGCTGGTGATAAAAACTCTCCAGGTTTTTTATGGATAAAACCCGCACTATACAGGTGCCATTAACTTCCTGCAGCAACGACACAATTGTGCCCTTGCTTTCGGGGGCTCTGCCCATTTCTTCCCCCCATTCTCTGACTGCCTTCGGACACATCGACCTGCCTAGCTCACTTAAAATCCGCAAGGCCTTGAAATCAGGCTCTCTACCGGATCCCTGCGCAGCCAGACTTCTGCCCGCTGTTGCTAGGACTGTTAACCCAGAAGCTAATAGACTCATCAATATGTCCCTTCAGGAAGCTCTTGTTCCGGCAGTCTACAAAAAATAACGCAGGATCCTCTAAGCCCAGTGAGCTATCATCCCATTTCCCTTTTGCGAGGTGTGGCAAAAGTGTGTGAAAAAGTTGAGAACAAACAGCTTACTGAGTTTATCGAAAATTTGGGGCTTTTACATCCAGCCCAATATGGGTGCAGGGCCTCCTATAGCACTGAGTCAGCTCTAGTGAAAGTTTCGGAGGCCACCCAGGATTGTTTGGATGCTGGGGGGTGGGCAGCCCTGATTTTGCTTGACATCTCGGTGGTATTCAACACTTTTCCCCACTCTTTGCTGCTCAATTGACTTGCTTACATTGACATATCAGGTACTGCTTGGGGCTGGCTTAAATAATTTTTGAAGGGCCGGATGCAACAGGTATGGCTTCCCCCGTTTGCTTCGTTACCACAGATGGTGTCTACGGGGGTCCCACAGGGGTCTTCGTTGAGTCTCCTACTTTTTAACATCTATATTACTCCTTGGGTGTACTTGACAGAGGATTTGGGAGCCAAAATTATTGCTTATGCTGACGACAACCATCTCTTGTCACATGGGGAAAATATTTGTGTTCCACCTCCTCCACAAAGAATTGTCTGACCAAAGTTTTTTATTGGCTTGGCTCTGCCCAACTTAAATGCAACGAGGAGAAATCTGAAATCCTCCTTTATGGAAGCTTCCCCCCTCAGTTTAGAGAAACACTCTTTCCACCAGATTTCTCTATGCCAGCCTCAACGGGGCAACCCGCAACTAATCTGGGGATCTGGTTTGAGGAGAATCTCTCGTTCTCTACCCAGATAAAGAAGCTAGCTGGGAACCGTTTCGGGTTACTCAAAACCCTGAGGAAATTTCTCCCACTTCTTCCTAGGTCCGCTAACAGAACGGTCACCTGAGCTCTTATCATATCACAAATTGATTATGCTAATGCCCTGTACGTTGGCCTCCCAGGCTAGCTGTTTAATAAACTACAAGTAGTCCAGAATGCGGTGGCCAGGCTTCTCTTTAACAACCTCATCAGAAGCAACTTGAGACAACATCTGTGCGCACTTCACTGGCTATCCATAGCAGAACGTGTTAAGTTCAAATCTCTAGTCATAGCAAACCATGTCTTGCCTCAGGTCCAATTTACTTGCAAAAGCGCTTTACTTTCTACACTTCTTCGAGACAACTGCGGTCTGCTTCTCAACTCCTGGCTCATGTCACCCGCTTCCGAATGCAAAAGATGGGTGGCAGTCCTCTTGCCTTGAAGGCTGATCTGGCATTAAACTTGTAGCCTCTTGCTCTATGCAGCATTCAGGACACCAATCTTTAAAAAAAATCAGAAAAGCTTTTTTTCTAATTGGCTCTAACTCACTCCTCAAGGTTCGTGCCGGGAAATTCCTTGGAGTATCTCTGTGCACTACAAATAGAAATACCATAACATAACATAACATAACAGATGTTCCTAAAAGAGAGTGGCAGTGAGTTCCAAAGAGTAGGTGTAAGCAATTTAAATGAGCGTCCTCCGTTTCTAGATCTGCGGAACTGTGGCACCCACATTAGGTGAAGATCTGCTGAGCGGAGAGCATGGTCGGGATGTAGTGATGACATAGGTCACTGAGAATCACCGGGCCAGAGCCCGCCAGTATTTTGTGTGCGATACAGAGCCCTTTTAACCGGATTTTCTGCTCAACGGGCAGCCAGTGGAGGCGACGCAGCACACCTGAGATAGAACTATACTTTGTGAAGATGGAATCTTCTATTGATGCAGCTCGGGACCTGATGCAAGCATCAGGACTGGCTTGCCTGAGAGATGCCAACAAGGTCACCAGAGACCCTCTAAAACAACCTCGTAGCAATAAAATGGCTGCTAGGGTCTTGAACTAGCTGGGATGGTTTGGGAGCGCAAGGCCACAAAGGCACGATCCTGCTCCCACTCACAAACCATCTCCAAGATGACAGCAGAGGGAAAACATTATCTGGCCTTGACATCTTGGCTGGACATCCCAAAGAGGTTTATCCTTTGTCTAAAAATCTTCTCTACTCTTCTCGTCCTAATCCTTAAATTGTTCTGTCACATAGCAAGGGGCAAACCAACAAACAAATTTAGCGACATGTTGCTAGCTCTGAAAGGGTTTGTTTGTGACTGCTCTGCTTGTATGATTGGAGCAAGGCTGGGATTGGCTATTGGGCTAAGGAGTTTCACCTGGAACTGGTTGGGGGGATGGTAGGCACTGAGACAGGATGAAAGCAAACTTCCTCCGCCCCAAGAGTGGAGTGTCCGCCCGGAGAGCAGAGATTCTGTCCCGAGTGCAGAAACTCCAGCCCGATGCGGACGTAAGGATTCTACTTGTAAATGCCCTTTTGTAAATACTGAAAGTTGTAAACGAAGATTTGTAGTCTGAGTTTACCTTTGTGAATACAGGTATGTAGTAAACTTACAAAATAGTGTAAGTTTACCTTTGTGAATCAGCCTTATGTGTGGAGTTTTACGACTCCATACTCCCAATACTTATGTGTGCAGAGTTCTCCCCACATGGGGAATCGGACTTTTTTCTGTGTTTACTAAGCGCCACGCTCCCTAAACACGGGTCGCCTTCTGACCACGCCCCAACCCAGGCACCAGAACACGATCAGGCACGTTTTTTGCTGAGCATGATGCAGACTCAGGAAACAATACGTCATGAGATGGCGCCCACAATTATGATCGCTATTGCACCTGTACATCATCATCCCTTGATGATCCACACTATATAAATTACAAACCCGGAACTACACCTTGTCGCCGGGGAGGAATTGAGAGCGGTACTACGTAGGTGATCCGACGGGGAATTGCCCCACATGCAGTAAGTCTCGATCTTCATGCCCAGATGCAACTACCATTGACACTGTGATCGTGTTTAAACACGGATTACAGTTTAAATACTTTTGTTCACTCCTCTCTTTACAGCAGGTGTAACCACGGGGTACCCCCAGAACCCTCGCCTCCCATGGGGCCAATTGCTCCCACCTAATGGGTAAGATTATTAAACTGCCCTTACAGCTTGACTTCCAGTAATTTTCTGTAATCAGAGGAAACTCTTCGATGGAGTTGAGTTTCTCACACATTTTACCAAGTATGTCTGAATATATCTTACACATATTTCGAATTTCTTTTTGTATTTCTACAGGTCATTGGACCTCTAGAGTGGACAAGGACTATAGGTCATATCTACAGAGTGGCACTACCTATACAGTAGGGTAAGACTGGAGCCCCTTATTTGGTCCTGACGAAAGCCATTGCACCTTTGGGACACTACGGCTGAAACATGTTGACCTCTTGTCTTTTGAAAAATCACATGGCGGTGATTGAATGATTGTTTTCTTATTCACCGCACCTCTGGTTTTAAACTCCACATGGTTCCCTTACTAAATAAAGTTTCATGGGGGAACTCTTGATGGCTTTTTAACTCACTATTCCCTTAGGGCCCCCACTCACTTTAGAAAGTGCATCCCTGTCGTCAGGTGCATGCCCGTCCTCCACCAAACGGGGTTTCTGGAGGGCGAGGACTGGCAGATGATGAAGCATGACACCTGGCGGTGTGTGATGCCAGTCCATCACTTTTTGTGAGATGCCCTAGTACTGCTGGGCAATCCACATTTACTTGGTTATTTTTCTAGAAGTGGTCTATTTTTGTGATATATGATTTAATTGGAGGCTGACCTACTTCTAGAGCCCCTTTTGGCCTCTTGTTCCCTTCTCAGGTCTGTACCTGAGCTTTTGTGGTTTCCTATACTGAGAGGCTGTTTGGCTGCGGGAACATACTCACAGGGCACATCTCTTTACATATAGAAAGAGTTGGGATTGGAATAATATTGATTACCTTCCCATATACGATAATCACTTTGCTGGAGGCACTCACAGGTTACCCCTTCGGTTGCACTATGGAGACTGAACTTGCATTCAATGAAGATGCATATGCAGAGATCTTGAGAACACCATCGTTACTAGCAGAAACAGTGGTATCAAACACGGTTAGAAACTCGGACGAGTGGGAAACTTTAACATCTAAGAAAAAGGATCAAATACGTACAGCCCTTCATGGGGCATTCATGACTGAATATCTCAGGAAGAATGCAGCACCGATGGGCCTTGTGGTTACCAACGAACCGAGACTTTTTCTAAATAATAGAGAGTTCCGCATTAATTGGTCTGGAATCGCATGGAAATGCACTAAGGATTGGTTAGTCCTAATAATCACTACTGCGAGACAACTGGCAGACGCTTTACTTATAGAGATCCAACAAAGCGAGAATGCCCTCAAAACCAGTATTGACATAAAAATCTTCAAAAAGAAGTTAGACGACATCAACAAAGATCACTCTGAATACGGTGAATTTCTAACACAGTCAAAAATTACCAAACTCAGAAAGGATGTCCTAAAATTTAAGAGGGATATAATTTATCCATATACCACTGATGAGTATTATGACAAGGCACCAGAACCGCAACCAAATAAAAGACAACAGCGGGCCAGACCAACCCCTCAGAACTGGTCCTTTAGCTCCGGGGATGATCGTAGCTCTTCCGGTAGCAGCGATGATGGGGGTGCATCAGCGTCACATCAAGGACAACGACCTGGACAATACTCTAACCAGCAGATGTTTGCACCACCTATGAATCCATATGGCTTTTGGCAGCACCCATACTATCCTCCAGGGTTCGGTTTTCCAACAGGACCCCAGCCTTTTTTATTCAGGGGCAGGGGGAGGGGACGAGGCAAACAAAAACCACGAAGGGGAACAGGAGTACATTGGGAGGATCCCGTGGAAGAAACCACAGGGGCTGTAACAAGGAGCAAAGGCAGGGGCAATGCCCCCTTGACAAGCCGGACATAATGAACATTGTTAATCTAAGTAAACATCAACTTTCTAATGATGAGGAATCTGTCCTACAAAAGGGTTTGGGTTTTGTCCCCACTCCACAGAATGACCCTTTTAATCTTCAAGCTGAGTTATCCCAGTTTTTTCGAAAAATGAAACTCAGGGCATTCTTTGGGGATTCAGATACGAACATCACTGAAGTAGATGGACACACTAATCTTAGAAATAAGTCCTGTTTTTCGCCCCCAAACCAAAGCATACCATATAATGTCCTAGCATTTGAACAGGCTGTCCTCACTGAGATTGAAATGATTAATTTCAGTGATATGAAGGGATTTCAAAATCTCAACAGAGGAGAAAGATTGGCCTTACAAAATCTCAAACAAAACCAAGGGATTGTAATAAAGCCCGCGGATAAAGGCGGAGCGACGGTCATATTGGATGCAATCATGTATCAAGATGAATGTTTGAGACTTCTCGCAGATGTTAACAGCTATGAAATCCACCAGAGAGATCCAACCAACATCCTCTTGAATAGGATCAAAATATTGTGCATGAAGCTCTTACAAATGATTGGATAACAAGGAATGAGGCAGAATTCTTAATCAAGGAGGACCCTAGGATGCCTAGGTTTTATACCCTGCCAAAGATACACAAAAATGTATCACCACCACCTGGCCGACCGATAGTATTGGGTATAAACTCGGTGCTAGAACCTCTTTCGCAGTTCTGCGATTGGTTTTTGAAACCTATAGTTCAAACATCTAGGTCATGTCTACGAGACACCAAAGATGTCCTCTGCCACTTACGAGATATGGAAGTTTATCAGGAAGAAGACATCTTTATCACTATGGATATAGAAGCGCTTTATACAAGCATCCCCCAGAGACGAACACTTGAAGTGGTTGAACAAATTCTTCTCGAACAGGAATGGGCTTATGTTACACCACAACACTTTGTGATGCAATGTGCCGAAATTGCCCTTACAAAAAATTTCTTCGAATTTAATAACATCATATACCATCAGATACAAGGCATGTCAATGGGAGCACATTTGCTCCTAGTCTGGCGTGCCTATATGTCCGACAATTCGAGGAGGACAACATCTTCAATGACAGTAACCCTTTCTCTTTGAACCTGAAAACGTGGAAGAGGTTTATAGATGACGTCTTCATAGTATGGAAAGGCACCACAGAGGAAGCGCTCTTGTTTCTGAATTGGGTGAATGGAATTGACCCTCACCTGAGGTTTACCTACAAGCTTGAAGAAAAACATGCCATATTCCTAGACCTCGACATCAGTCTTACTTCTGAAGGAATACGTACTATGGTCCACAACAAACCTACAGACAAAAACAGTCTGTTACTGTACGAAAGTTTCCACCCTAAAGCCTTGAGACAAAATCTTCCAGTGGGTCAATTTCTCAGGATTCGCAGGAATTGTTCAGATCTAACAGACTTCATGATACAAGCAAATGACTTGGAGAAGAAATTGCTTGATAGACACTATCCAAAGAAACTGATAAACAAAGCCAAAAAGAGAGCTAGAAACAATCACCGTGAATCTCTACTAGAGGTTACTCAGAAAGAGAAAACAGATAGACCTGTCTGTGTAACTACATTCACTCCTGCCTCTAACAGAATTCAGAACATTATTCGGAAAAAATGGCATATTCTTAACTCAGGCCAGATGAAATGGGAACAACCACTGTTTGCCTTCAAACGGAGTCGCAACATCAAAGACGAACTTGTACATGCAAAAAACAATACACAGGTGAGAGACAACCAAATAACGCTGTGGGGCCACCAACGACCAGTGGGTCATTTCCCTTGCGGTGGCTGTGTTGCATGCCAATTTACTGATGCTGTGAAAGAAGTGGATATAGGTACTGACAGACCTTGGATTCTTAAGAACTTCAGCAATTGTAATACTGACTATGTGGTATATATGTTGACCTGCCCATGCAAGAAAATATATATTGGCATGACAACAAGGAAGATTAAGATCCGGATCAGTGAGCACCGGAGTACCTTCAGAAGACAAAAGGATAACACCAAGCTCACTAGACACTTCCTGGAAAACAACCATACAGACTCAGATCTCAAATGGACTGTACTTGAAGTAATGAACAACGGAACAACGAACCACACACATGCACTCCACATAAGAGAACAACGCTGGGTGTTCAGGCTTAATACTTCCAGATCTGGCCTGAACGATGATATTCCGTGGCTACAAATGAACCAGTAATTGGATATAACTTACAACTGTCTGACACTAGTAACCCCTAAATAGGATGAGATAGCACCACTTCTGACCTCCTTTTAGGAAATAAGTCTGTATGCTGAGTAAGTTCTGGTTCTACATTTCTGTGGACATCACACTTATGAACACTGGTGTACCATCTGTGTTAAAATATTGAATCGCTATATTATAATGTGCAACTGTATATCCAATGTGATACACCTATTAACACACCATTTATGCTTAACATTCTACATTCGACTCCTTAGCTTGCCTGGAGTTGTGCTCGTGACACTCTGACACAGCTAAATCAGGTGACCTGACAATGTAGCCTTTTGCAGCTCAGCTGCTTTGTTTTAAATTATAACGCTTCAAATGAAGGGAGCCATGTAGGGAAAGGCGCGCACACATATATATAACAATTTGTATGGAAATATATTTCATCGGCTTCTATAAGCATTCTTTGTCTCCATAGACACCAAGGACAGCGTACTATGTTATGCAATCTTTCCGATCACCACGTGATCTCTTCTCTCCAATACGGATAGGGTTATAAATGTTAACAGATGCCAGTTTTTAAAAAAAAACGGTTTTTTCATCCTTCGGGAGATTTTCCTGATCTAGTTGAACACTTAACACGTACCGCCCTCTTGTTAAGCAATGGACTTTGCATTTACACGAGGGCTCACAAACCAACTAGAAGCAATACGTATTACGTCCGCAATTTTCAACGCCCACATGGGGAATCTGACTTTTTTCTGTGTTTACTAAGCACCACGCTCCCTAAACACGGGTCGCCTTCTGACCACGCCCCAACCCAGGCACCAGAACACGATCAGGCACGTTTTTTGCTGAGCATGATGCAGACTCAGGAAACAATACGTCATGAGATGGCGCCCACAATTATGATCGCTATTGCACCTGTACATCATCATCCCTTGATGATCCACACTATATAAATTACAAACCCGGAACTACACCTTGTCGCCGGGGAGGAATTGAGAGCGGTACTACGTAGGTGATACGACGGGGAATTGCCCCACATGCAGTAAGTCTCGATCTTCATGCCCAGATGCAACTACCATTGACACTGTGATCGTGTTTAAACACGTATTACAGTTTAAATACTTTTGTTCACTCCTCTCTTTACAGCGGGTGTAACCACGGGGTACCCCCAGAACCCTCGCCTCCCATGGGGCCAATTGCTCCCACTTAATGGGTAAGATTATTAAACTGCCCTTACAGCTTGACTTCCAGTAATTTTCTGTAAACAGAGGAAACTCTTCGATGGAGTTGAGTTTCTCACACATTTTACCAAGTATGTCTGAATATATCTTACACATATTTCGAATTTCTTTTTGTATTTCTACAGGTCATTGGACCTCTAGAGTGGACAAGGACTATAGGTCATATCCACAGAGTGGCACTACCTATACAGTAGGGTAAGACTGGAGCCCCTTATTTGGTCCTGACGAAAGCCATTGTACCTTTGGGACACTACGGCTGAAACATGTTGACCTCTTGTCTTTTGAAAAATCACATGGCGGTGATTGAATGATTGTTTTCTTATTCACCGCACCTCTGGTTTTAAACTCCACATGGTTCCCTTACTAAATAAAGTTTCATGGGGGAACTCTTGATGGCTTTTTAACTCACTATTCTCTTAGGGCCCCCACTCACTTTAGAAAGTGCATCCCTGTCATCAGGTGCATGCCCGTCCTCCACCAAACGGGGTTTCTGGAGGGCGAGGACTGGCAGATGATGAAGCATGACACCTGGCGGTGTGTGATGTCAGTCCATCACTTTTTGTGAGATGCCCTAGTACTGCTGGGCAATCCACATTTACTTGGTTATTTTTCTAGAAGTGGTCTATTTTTGTGATATCAGAGTTCTCCTCTCCCATTACGGTGGCTCTAGGTGCAAAGAATTATGCACACATAAGTATAGGGATTGTGGAGTCATAAAATGTTGCACGTAATTTGTGCATATCTAAACGTGGTAGTAAACTTACACAAATATGTGAATTTACCTTTGTAAATCAAGCCTACACTACGATGGCTACTGATGTTAGCTAAATCCGTGCATTGACCAGCTGCGTTTTTCAAACAATAGAGTTGCAGAGCCCATTTTTGTTTCCCTTTCCTTGAGGATTAACGTTCAGAGATATTCCACGTGGAATATTCATTAGGTCTTTCTATAATTTAGCAGGAAACACGTCAGACCGCAAGGCTGATGCTTTACTTGTCGCAACCGTCTCCTCAAATAACTCCTACTGATGAATTTAGGGCCATATTATCAAGCAAGGCCGATACATTATCGCTGCTTTTATCGGCAGGAAACTGCCGCTAAAGTGGCGATAATGGTCTTGATAATATGCCCTTGTGAATTCCCATAGAAGCCCAGGTTCTGGTGTTAACCTGGGCTTCTATGGGAATTCACAAGGGCATATTATCAAGCCCATTATCGCAGCTTTAGCGGCAGTTTCCTGCCGATAAAAGCAGCGATAATGTATCGCCCTTGCTTGATAATATGGCCCTAACTCCTTTGCTCCTAGCTGACTGGCTCACAGATTCATAGTCAGTGCGACAGTTGCACATCACTTGCTCTGAATAGCTTTGTGAATATTCTCAGTCCTATCAGCTGAACAATTAACAGTAGCTTTACGTTGATCTAGCGACCTAAAGGCCCAGTCAGAACGCTTTCACCCTGTCTCAATTCTTTCAAAATATATTTTTGTGGTCTAAGGGCCTCACGAAAAAGACCGATTTTCTTTTATAGATGCGCACGTCTCTGGTAAAAGACGTCTGCCCCTCGATCCTAAGTGCTGCGCTAGTATCTTTCAAGTAGATGTGCCCCACAGATAACCTAGATAATAATTAAATCTGATAAGAGTGACAATCTGTACTGACTGATTTTCAGGGCAGACTGAATGGCACTGTTTTTTTGTTCAGAACACCAAGGCAAATGTAAAGAAACCCACAATTAAGTGGTTGGATATTCTAATAATGCTGAAAAAAAACATGAAATTGCAAAATGAGGTTACAACATAATTTGAAGAGGTACATGTCTGAGAAGACGGTGTAAGTAACTAGTTTATGGCCATCAGTGAGAGTTTTCGTGAATACAAGTTAAATATTTTTCTTCATGTAAATTAGCACCGTTGACGTACTGCACACTCAAGCTGCAGTTAAAGGGGACAGTTACTAAGCAAATGCGCTATCGTTCAATTTACTCATACACAATATTGGGCACTGCAATTACTTCAATTGTGAGGATAAATTGCATTTGCAACGCAGGTGTGCATATATGGGAGTGAAATTGCTTCTGCACACAATAGGCAGTTTGTATTACAATCAGGAGCTGATTTTTCTCTAAGAGAGCAGCTGCAAGGCATTGTACCCAGCCGGGAATGTCTTGATGAATGGTACATACCGAGAAAAGGAAGTGAATCAGAGCGGCAATTTTTTTGTGATATACAATATTTTAATCAAATACTCATATTAGATTCACAGAACAATGGCACCATCAAAAGGTGAATTTCCCTGATTGGCTATTGATACGGAAAACAGGATCCGCTGCTTACAAAGTATTTCAAGGGTGATATTTAAAACAGACATTGGTAAGCCCAATCGTTTTAACACTTGAATGTTGAAAAGCTGGTCGGCAAGGTGAACACGAGGCTTGAAGCATCATATGCTTATAGTCATCACCTAGGAGAGAGAGGGAAGGCAAAAATGAGTGAGAGAGTCTAGCGGTTCAGCGGTGAGTTCTATGCCTAACTTCAGTGTTGCAGTAGAGGTTGGATCATGAAACCTGAGCTACTGTTCTGGAAGACCAAGGAAGGTTTGCTGTGCACAAGGCCAACCTTACTTTCTACTCTTGAATGAACAATTATTAAACCTCATGTTTCAGCTGCCTGAAGTGACTGCTCTGTCGTAGTGAGTTTGAGCACTGAAGTCACCGACAGATCTTGTGACGAGGGAGGCTGATTTGTCGTTAAAATGTTCTCTGGCGTGTGGCTGATTGATTCCTCCCACTTTTTCCGATATGTAACATTTGAAAGCAAACAGTAATGCACCTGTCCCTTTGTTTTACGGAATTTGCGGATGGCATAGAAATTCCAGTGAAATGTGGCACTGTATAAAGGGGGTGGGGTTAGTCTGCAGAGAGTGGAGAACACATTCCGCAAGGGGCTGCACAATGTGCACACATTCATTTTGCAGCATAAAGAGTACAGGCCATGCTCTTCTAACAGACAGAACAGATAGAGAGAACTAAACACAACTTTCCCTCAATCAATCAATCAATCAATCACAGCATTTATATAGCGCACTACTCACCCAAAGGGTCTCAAGGCGCTAGGGAGGGGGGGTCCGCTACTGCTCGAACAGCCAGGTCTTGAGTTGCTTCCTGAAGGCGAGGTGGTCCTGGGTCCGGCGGAGGTGGGTCAGGAGGGAGTTCCATGTCTTGGCGGCGAGGTAGGAGAAGGACCGTCCTCCTGTGGTGGCTCTTTGGATGCGGGGGACAATGTGAGACAACGCGAGGGCGTGGCCGGTCGATGGAAGCTGGCGTTTGGGAGCGTAGAAGTTGAGGCAGCTGTTGAGATATCCCGGGCCTTGGTTGTGTAGGGCTTTGTGTGCGTGGGTGAGGAGTCAGAAGGTGATTCTCTTGTTGACCGGGAACCAGTGCAGGTCTCTCAGGTGTCCGGAGATGTGGCTGCGACGG
Source organism: Lissotriton helveticus (assembly GCF_964261635.1). Taxonomy (NCBI): domain Eukaryota; kingdom Metazoa; phylum Chordata; class Amphibia; order Caudata; family Salamandridae; genus Lissotriton; species Lissotriton helveticus. The sequence continues at coordinate 1,246,174,401 of NC_136063.1, read as the reverse complement.
GGGATGACCAGGATGAGACGTGCTGAGGCGTTCTGGATCCGCTGGAGCCTCTTCTGGAGTTTGGCGGTGGTACCGGCGTAGAGGGAGTTGCCGTAGTCCAGACGCTCCCATGCTTAGAACATGTATCATCTGGGAATCAGCAATGAAAAATGTCAAACACAAAACGCATGTATCATCTGGGAATCAGCAATGAAAAATGTCAAACACAAAACGCATACATCATGCACAGCACAAATGCTCAGAGTTACAAAGTCGTTCCAGGTATTGGGTCAAAAGGGACTACACGTACCACATACTTGCTTCTTACTGTGAAAAAGGCCAAGTTATTGAAGACTGGTGCACATCACAATAAAACCACCCCTAGACCTTAGACTTACAAAACTAGACCACACTATACATTATTTCACCAAACTTCCCCCTAACCTCACGCCTAAACCCCATCACATTCTTATCTCACAACTGTAGCTCATTTCGTGACATTGACCTGTCAACCTTTAAATCAATAAGCATTTTAACCTACATCTATTGTTATGTAACTATCAAGGTATCCCAATTCTTAACTTTACCTTTGCATCCTCTGGGTTTAAAATTACCACTCTCACATTGTCTTTCGTCCCCTCTCTTCACCACCATCATATTAATGTATACCCATAGCAAGTGAAACTGCCTACAGAAGAGGTCTATCCTCTCCCTCTCCTTTTCTGACCCCACCCCCCAGAACCTCACTTTGCTCCATTCCCAGACAGTGCCGCCTGAAGTGCTTGTCAAATCTGGCCCATGTGGCGCTCCATCCCATACACTGAAAATATACCCTATCTTCCCTGAAATAATATGGTGCATCAGATCTCAGCTCTGGATATTCCACCTGGCCGAACCCTTCCTCCCTGCAAAACCCCCTCATATCACTGATCTTTCTATGGGCTTTGTTGATGGAGCCAGGCTTATCCAGCTCCTACAGCATTGCCACAGAACAAATTAATTACATATCCCAAATGTACTTTCCCACTGCCTTATAATCTCCAACATATCCCTCTTCAACTCCTTTAAGAGGGCAAGGCCCTTACAAACCACTAAGTCATTTTCCCCTAGATGCAACATGAGAATGTCAGGACATTTACGCCTTTGCATAAGTTTGTCCAAACATGGTAACCGTTCTTGTCATTTCATACTACCTTTTCTATGCCACTTTACTGTAAATAGCTTGTCTTCCACAACAAGGTGGCAGCCACAGCCCTTCTGTAACACTTGCTTCTCAGGCAATTTTAGAAATAAATGTCCTATGAACCATATGGACAAATCAATTACTTCCAACCCAGCTACTGCACCGGTACAGAACACCAAACTAACACTATTCATGAACCCCCTGCCTGTTCATCACGCACATAATGCTGGTAACAATCTGACAATAAGCGACCCAACAGCAGAATACTTTCCCTACCGTAGCCCCACTGCGCTGCCTCTGTGACCACACCAATCTGAAAAGAATGTGTCCTAAAATCCCCTGGTTGTTCCCAGATGCTTGCCAACACCTTTTGCATTAACCAAAGTAACTGAAGAGCTGCACTGGGAACACCTATCGGGCTGGAAAAAAACGGAGCTGTACTATCTTTCCCAGTGCTCTATGATCTGTATTTGATTGTTGGATGTACAGTTCCAATCCCCCCCAACGCGTGCAACACATCACTGCACTCCAAGCCTGGGATCCCCTTCCTGCCAAGAAGATCCGAAACCCGAAAGCCCCCAAAAAATTCAGTACATTAAAGTTGCAAAAAGCACCCACTCTGCCTTGTCCCTGCATATGTTAGGCAATACTGCTATCATTTTCCTGAGGAACCTCCTGCATAAAGGCTTTCACAGCTGAAGTCGCCGACCCCTCTACCTATACCATCTCTCTAGTATTCTTCTACCAACTTCCCCAGCCGTGGGTGTGTGTCTCCAGGAAAGCTTGCCCATGAAAACAATGCCAGCCAGTTTGCCCACTATGGTGACACCCTAGAGACCTTTGTTAATCAGCGTGAGGGTGTGATAAACTACATCTTCTTCCAAGTCCCACTGTTTTGTCCTCTGTTTGGCCCCTCCTGCCTAAATTCCCTCGAAAGCCAAAGCATATGCTTTCTTGATGGATACAGCTAGTGACCCTACCACCAGCTGCAGCATACTGTGTCTACTATGCTCCACATGTCTGCTGGGACCATCACCTTGACTGTCTCAAACAACACAATATGAAAACCCAAAGCAGTTTAAGCACCTCTTGCAGACTGCCTGTTCAATATATGCAAAACTGACATATTATCTACTCTGAATAGTACCTTCCAATGAGCAAGTTCCCACCCCATAACATCAAAGCTACCACTATGGGTACAAAATCCAAGCAGGCAATGCTCCTACCCCGTGGTTTCAGGCTGATGGCCTTTGTTCTGCACTCTATCTGCCTTGCCATTAAATGCCAAAGCCTATTACCCAGCTGCATCCAAGTATATCTGAAAGTTTCATTCACATTCTCTGTGTGTTCTCATTGAAATTCCATTGAAATCATCCAAAAACCTGTTCCACATTTTCAGGTCATCCCTTGTACCAGGTAACATCAACATGTGACGATGTGCCAGACACAAACTTGCTAAGGACATTCCCAAATGTCTGCAAAAAGTCCTCCCCGTCTGGACAACGCTACATGCAAAGTTCAAGTGCCCTAGCAAGACCTTTACCTTCTTGACGATCACCTTTGGTTTGTCCACCATTGCGCTCAAGGAGAGTTGCATTTTTACCTTCTTTTCAACCAGAAGGTGCACCTCCACAGACACTGAATTAGGCTCAATACCTAAGAACTCTAGAGCCACTGGTATCCCTATGTAACCCATGAGCTCTTGAAAACTTGACAACTGCTGTTGACAGTCCGCAGAATTCAGGAATTCCCACCCCAAAAAAACATCCAGATTGCGTAACAGTGGTTTTGCCCTGTGTGACCTAAAAACCCACTGTAGGAAGGAGGTGAAACACTCAAAAAGGGCACAGGACATGACACAGCCCATAGGTAAAGCCTTATCAACATACCACTGTCCCTCAAACTGTATTCCTAGCAACTGAAAATCATCTGGGTGAACTGTTAACAGCTGAAAGGCTGACCTAATGTCACACTTCGCCATGAGTGCACCCCACCTAGTCTGTCCCACCAATGTTATGCCATATCCACTGATAAATATGGCACAAAAGTGTCCTTGTCCAAGAATAATCATTAACTAGGGTCCCTTCCAACCAGGACAGTGCTGTATGTGCTGAAATTGACCTTGTTCTTTCTTTGGCACCACTCTAATGGGTAACACAATCAAATTGAGGATGGCCCATTGCACAAACTGTCCAGCCATTCTGCCCTCCTGTAAATCTTTTGCTAATTTCTCTCTCACAACTTGTTTATGTGACGTGACCCATTTCGAATTGTCCGCCTATCTAGTGACCCTAGATATGTTACGTCTTTTTACAGCTATCAAGTCATTAGAAAAAGTCACAAGTGAAAATATCGAAGCTATTGAATTCCTTCCAAATAAAGAAAATAGCCAAGAAATGACGTTGATAACTCTGAACTTTGCCTATGTATCTGATTTAGTCATTAACGAAAATGAAACCATTTTAAGTTGGGGAATGAAAATGAATAGGCCTCACCAAACGGTATATCCCAGTCCATTTACTTTAAATGAGAGCCTGAAACTCCAACAGAAAAATACAAATCATCAGGTTTTTTCAATATTGAAAAATCCTTTAGGCAAAATGGATAAATCAGCAACATCGATAATGAACCAATCTAAAACAGAAAAGTTCATTAGACTAAACGAAGGATGGATTACAACGTCCCTTCATGGGAGAAGCCAACATTGACAGAATAAACCTAGAAGACCCAAGGAGGAAAAATATAAATACAGTGAATCCTTAAAACTGGGCTCAAGGAATATAAGTGGGTTACATGTAAAAATAAAAAATCCTAACTTCAATGTCAAACAACTACCAGATTATATTTTTACAGGAAACTTGGACTACAATCTCCGTAATGCTTGAAGGTTACAAAGGATATTTTGAGCCGGTAATTAAACAAAATAAATATGGATGCCCTAGTGGGGGCCTAGCAACATTTATAGCCATAAACGTGAGAGTGAAGCATGAACACGTGATTCTGAACAATAATAACTACAGCAAGCTCAAGGAAGAACATGAGCACTGTTCTTACTAGTTTTTTATTACAGCAAATGATTGAGGACCCATCCATTGAATATATTATCTCAGGGGACTTTAATCTAAATCTATTAGTCCCCGTTTTAAGAGATGATATAATCCAAAAACAGGATTATTTATAGGCAATTCCTCAGCAAACATTAACTGCAGTAATCAGTACCACTCAAAGTAAAATTGGACTGAACTTCCTTTATGATATAGAAGCGATGGGATTAAGAATTTTGAGTGGAAGGCTTCCACAAGATATACCTCCAGCATGGACATATCATTCATGTAGTAACAAATCAAGAATCGATTAAACAATAGCATCTTTGAATATTTTTAACAAGATAACATCCTTCCATATGGAGAAAGTGACAGAAAACGACCATAGCCAGCATATACTTGTTATAAAGCTACACTGTATACAACATAAAACATATGCAACTGTACCTGGTCAGATGGGAACAGCTAATTATTGGAGACTAAACTGGAAAGCAGACTCCAAAGAAGTTACCAATAAACTGGCTCAAAAATTGGTTAAAGAATGCTTTGAAGAGGATTCTTTGACTGTAATGGAAATATGGGCAAATTTCATATAAAAACTAGTTAAAACGTGTGTGTCAAAACACCAATATGAGCAATACCAAAAGAGTCAACGTGAAGCAAGAAAAAAATCAAATGATCTCACTCTACGATAAGCTATTACGATCCTTAGAAGATCTTGTAATAGCCTTTGGAGACAGATAAAAAAAAAACAAATTATGTGGTTTTACATTCTAATTAAAAAAGTATTACATCATATCCTGTAGAAGTTAATCTGGGACTAAAGACACTAAGCAAAGCAAGATCTCTGGGCTAAGGTGCATTACACAAGTAAACAATCAAAGTCAAGACATTTCTGGAAAATGATAAATGGTTTATCATGACCTATTGAAACAGCTGTATCATCCACATTAAGCGAAGAAGATTGGATCAGATTCTTGACAACACACCTAAACACCAACTGGGAAATTACCCAACAGGATGACAGTGTGAATGTGATAGATATCCTAAGAAAGGATTTGGACTTGAAATTCACATAACAAAAAAAAGTATGCAAATGAATTCAAAAACAAAAAGATGATGCTCCTGGTCCTAATCCCATTCCATTCGCATTATAGAAGGAAACCCTAGTTTTATGGGCAGAATATCTCACAAAGGTTTTTAAGGAAACTGTCGAGACATCAACAATACTTGAAACATGGAAGGGCTAATTATTTCTACCAATATATACAAAAGGTGACTGGGCACATCCTGGAAATTATCGATTAATTACCATACAAAACACTGATGCTAAAATATTTGCGGGAGTCCTACTATCACAATTAACTGAATGGACAAAGAAGAAACAGATAATATCATCAAATCAAACAGGGTTTATATAAGGATTAGGTACCACAACAAATATATTAGTGTTATCAGTATTAATGGATTATTACATTGCAAAGAAACAACCACTGTTTTTATGTTTTGCGGCTTTAAATCGGCTTTCAATTGTGTACACAGGCAACTGCTTTGGCAAAAGTTCAAAGAACAAGGAATCGCACCAACCCTCTTAACATCAATCCAATTACTCCATTCAAACAATTGGGTTAGAGTTTGGATGGTGGGTGGCTTGTGTGTAATGAAGGAAATCCCAACTTCCATGGGCCTAAAACAAGGGTGTGTTTTGGCCTCATTGCTTTTTAATCTGTTCTTATCAGACCTAACACAAGCGATGGATGAAGTGAATGCCTACCCTCCAAAATTAGCTAGTACTCATATGCAGACTATGTTATCCTATTAAGCCAAACAAAGGTCGGGCTGCAACACCTGATAAATAGGATATTAAGGTATTCACAAGTGAATGGAATGGTTATAAACAACACCAAGACAAAAATCATGGAGGTTAACAAAAATCTAAGGTCAAAGTATAAGCATAAATGGTTCCTCCATAAGTCGCAATTAGAACAAGTTGGATCATAAAAATATCTGGGGGTACTATTTGACGATAAAGGAACATTTCATCCACATAAGAGTGATATGCAAAGGAGAGCTAACACCCTATTAACAGCATTTAGAACCTTTCAGAAGTCATTAGGAAGGCCGAGGTACGCAGCTGATTGCAGAATCCGTGACTTTGCTTCTCTTTTCCTGCTTGCCGTGCCCTGAAGCTAAAGGGTGAATATATCCTCGTGGAAGTGAGTGAGGCTGTTTCAACAGGGGCCGGGACTGCGAGACCCAGGGTTCCGCGCAGGATCATCGAAGCGCACCTGGAGTCTCTTCCCGCCCCCTGCTCCTCCCTGATAGCCTGCCTGCCTACTTAACAGCTCGCGGCCCCCGCTTCGCGGGAGCCGCTCGCAGCTGATTGCAGAATCCGTGACTTTGCTTCTCTTTTCCTGCTTGCCGTGCCCTGAAGCTAAAGGGTGAAAATATCCTCGTGGAAGTGAGTGAGGCTGTTTCAACAGGGGCCGGGACTGCGAGACCCAGGGTTTCGCGCAGGATCATCGAAGCGCACCTGGAGTCTCTTCCCGCCCCCTGCTCCTCCTTTAAAGACACACCCCTGACGCTAAGCGGGACGCGTGCGGGATGCCGGACGGAGCCCGGACAAAGGGCGGACAGTCTTAGACAGTCCGAGACAGGCCGTGACTGGACTGGGCACGTTATACTGTCCGTGTTGAATACGAGATATCTGGCTGCAGTAAGACACTTTGTTCTTTGATATACATAAATTGTAACTCACTACTATAGTATTCTTGATATACATTGTTAACCCCACTTGTATGATAAACCTCAAGCTTTGCTATTAATATACTGAGGATGCCAAAAAAGATCCCAGTCGCTGCGGCAAATACCATGGATAATTATATGGTACATGTAGTATCCAAGAATAATAATGAAAGGAGACAGTCACTAGGTTTAAGTCAATCCCCCAATCTTTCCCCCCTGAGCCCACCACCAAACTCTCCGTGGGTAGATATACCATCTCAGGATGTGGGAAATGAAGCCCCAGATATAGAGATACATGATAGTGGGACACTTAACCATAGTGTACTTATAGAATCCGACCAAGATTCAACCCACGAGAATGATACCGAGTCCCAGATAGAACAAGACCCCCCTGTACATGAGGGTACACAGATGAATACTGTAGATGTAGACCCCCCTGATCATGTACCGGTTACACGTGCGTTTAGAAAGTGTAGAAAACCACAAATACACCGTGGTGGGTCTCATCTAGGGAGAAAGAGGGTTGCATCGCCACCGAAAATCAGGGATAAAAATAAGGGGCAAGGAGATGAAATTGGGAAACAATATATGGACGATGAGTTTTTAACTAGGATAGCTGACATGATTGACAGTAAGTTTAAGGCACTCATTAAACCAGTAGTGGCTAAATTAGACAAGCTCTCTGCTGATGTAAAGAAACTAGGTTCGGTCCAGTTAAAGTTAGCGGAAGAGGTGACAAATATATCAACTTTAGTCACAAATTTAGGTAATAGCACAAAAGAGCTTACCGCGAGAGGAATAGAGGGAGGTGTAAATGAATCACATACCAACCCCATCGGACAGGCACCAGCAATAGAGCATAATCAACCAACGATAAGAGAAGATCAGCCTCCAAAACTATCTGTATCGACCACATTAAGTACAGAAAAAGATTCATTACAATTCTTAGAGGATGCGTCACCTCTTGTGTTGGTACTGGCAAATGTCCCCCCTTTGGCTAATGACCAATTAGAATCCCCCACAGCACTGACAAGTAAGGCCCTGCATTGGCTGTCTGGTAACATGCAGATGGCACCTTGGGGGAAACAACAGCTAGCAGAAGACCTTAAGTCATCCAGAAGGGTACCTTGGATAGGGCAAAATCCCAAAAAGTTCTAAGGTGACTGTATAGTTCTAAACTTTGCAAATTCAGCTGTATTACCAAATATTCTATCAAACATTCTCCCTCCTCAGTGCAGGAGAGGTACCATTGTACCACTTACCCTAGAATTTTTTGGTAAAAAACAGCGAAGCATGATTTACCCAAAGATAACCTATAACTATACCAGGCCAGTGTGGACTGGAACAATAAATGGCTGGGGTTCAGGTACACCAGGTAATAATTGGGGGCACAGTTTAGATAGATGGGAAGGACCTCAACAGATACACCAACAAGAACATCAATACCCTATCCATTTTAACAACCAGTACAACATCCCCATTTCTAACAGGTTTGATGCCTTCTATGGTCAGGGAGGGTTGGAAGGGGTGGAATGACTATTCGATATACCCTTTCCTCCTAGCCATAATGACTGTATACAACAAGATGTAGGACTAGGAAATGAGGACCATACATCTGCGTCGCATGGATTAAACACCGAGATGATAGTTCCATCGGCCCAGATAAATGGACCCAAAAGCTTACTAAATGCACAAAATCTTGTTCCTATCCAAGGTGTCATAATACATAATTCTGTGGAAGCACAGGTAGGCAGTTGTATAGGCCCAATGTTCCCTGTTCCAGTTGTAGAGGAAATTGTAGATAAAACTCTGTGTTCATCATTAACATGTAATGAAAGTTTAATATCTTGGAATATAGCTGGGCTTTATGATAAATCCAGTGATATCGGTTGGTTGTCTTTTGTCAAGGAACATGCAATAATATGTCTCCAAGAAACATGGTTGCTGGACAAAAACGTACATATTGAGGGCTACCAAAGCTTCTTCACTCCTGCAGATCCATCAGTTAGCGGCAGAGCAAAAGGGGGGCTGGCAATATATGTCAACTTGGCTCTTAAATGTCTTAAAGTTGAACACCACACTGGAAACAGAAATATTCAGGTTTTAGAGTTAAAGAGGGGAAAAACTAAGTTCACACTGATTAATTTCTATAATGCAGTGAATCAGACTGGCGATTGTAATATACAGACTCTATGTGAATTCCTAAGGGATAATGCTGGACAGTTGCCCCGCCAAATACTAATTGCAGGCGATTTTAATACACATCCATGTGGGAATCCTGAAGAGACCGCTATTGGCCAACTGGGTTGTAATAGCCTGGAAGGTTTCCACTTTGACCATTCGCGGCATGGAACAGAACTAAACATGCTAATGAATGAAAACAACTTAATCAAAGCAATGTCTACAGTGGCGGATCAAACTATTTTTCCTACTCCCACATTTAAAGGCCATGCAACAGGATCATACATAGACCACATTCTACTGTCTGTTGACCTCGCTAATGTTGTTCTGGACTTCTGCATTCAAATGAGCATTTATAGCGATCATAACCCCATATGTATCAAAATGGGTGGGAAAATCTTTGAACAACGAAAACCATGTGTGGATCGTGGATCCATAAAATGTATAAATGGAAAGCGTCGCTTAAAATGGTCATTGGTGAACTGTGAAAACCTGTATGCTTCTATTAATAACATATGTAGTCCTGAACTCTTAGTATGTATATCATCTGCATCAGTACCGCAACAAATCCTAGAATCCTTTGAGGATGTCGCTTTAAAAGTAGGGTCATTGTTAACGGTGTCAGTCAAAGGGAATACAAATAGTAACCCAAAGTGGTTTGATAAAGTTTGCTCCAAGGCTAGCAGTGACCTTAAGATAGCACTGAAAACAAAACCAAGAGATCCGGCGCTTATTAAGGTCTTGCGCGCTAGGTATAAAAAGTCTCTCGATAATCGCAGGAGAGAGGTAAAGAAAAGTGTCTGGGAGTCTCTGCTAGATCCTGAAACATTGAGAAACAGCTCTAAGTTTTGGAATATTATAAATAAACCTTTATTTGATCACCCAAGAAATCCTACCGTGGGTACTAATATCCTAGAGGAAGAGTAGGTTAATTATTTTAGCTCTATTTTTAAAAATAATGAGTTGCAGGCTGAAAACATTCCGGTTACATTTAAAGAAAACCTGTTGCTCTTCTCAATAAACGAGGTTGTAAAGGGAATTGAAGGGCTGACAAGCAATAAGGCCCCAGGACCGGATGGTCTTCCACCGGACCTTTTCAAATCCTGTACATCACTATGGGCACCAGTTCTTACAGCCGTACTTAATGCGGCTGTGGCTTGTGGTTGCCCTAAGTCATGGGGGGTATCTACCATCGTGCCCGTGTTTAAAAAAGGAGACCGTAATAGCCCCCTCTGCTATAGACCAATATCTTTAATCAACTCTGTTGCTAAAGTAGTAGGGGGAGTAATTCTAAATAGACTGGTCACATGGTCAGATGAAAATAATGTAATATCCCCAATCCAATACGGATTTAGGCCCGGCCATTCTACGATTACCCAATGTCTAAATTTATACCTAATTATAGGGAAGTATACCAAGGCCCGACAAGGAACAATTCACATGGCGTTCATGGATCTTTCGTCCGCTTTCGATTGTGTCAGCCGAAGAAAGCTCTGGGACGCCATGGCGAAAATGGGCGTGGAGCAGAACCTAATTAACCTGTTAGAAGATTTGCACTCTGATACGAGAGCAAACGTTAGGTACACACAAGATATGAAAGTGACAAAAGACTTTGGAGTGTACCGGGGAGTCCGACAAGGATGCATCCTGGCCCCGTTCCTTTTTAATTTATATATAAATGAATTGGAGGAGCACCTTTTAAGTACAAATGCAGACTATCCTTATATTGGACGAAAGGGACTGCCGGTTCTGCTATATGCGGATGACGCAGTCCTTCTAGCCAGAACTGCCAATGGTCTTCAAACCTTACTAAACTCTTTTTTCACCTTTATGAAATCCAGAGATTTGAGTATAAACAACTCTAAATCTTTCGTAATGAAGGTTGGCCAGGGTAATAAAAAGCCAAATCGTTTAAACGTCAATGGAGTATCAATTCCTGTAACAAATACATTTTCCTATCTTGGAGTCCTGTTTGATTATCAATTAAACTGGGGACCCGTAATACAAAAAAAAAAGGGAGAGGTAATCAGGACAAATGCGGCAATACTTGATTTCTCAAGAAAAATGGGCAATAGCCCAGTTGCTGCATTACTCCAACTTTACCAGGCCAAGAGTGTTACCACTGCATGTTTATGGCAGTGAGTTATGGGGATACGCCCCACTAGGAGCCCTAGAGATAGTTGAAAACAATTTCCTCAAGCAGCTACTAAGAGTTCCTAGGGGAACAGCAAATTTTTCTGTACACGAAGAGCTGGGTATCTCATTTCTATGTGATAAATTGGCAGTAAACCCTCTAGTATGTTGGCTAAACTGCTGGTTAAATGATGATATACCTCTCACTCAGCTCATACTGAGAGAAGCGTTAACATGGGAAAATAGGCTGAAGGTTCCCTGGATAAAGTATCTGAGTGACTGCTTTAATGATATAGGGCGACCCGAACTTTTCTTAACACCAAACACATTACGAAACTGGACGTTATATATGTGAAGAAGGCTTTTATTTCTCCAGACTCATAGCCAGGGAGTCTGGTGGAATGAGGAAAAGTAGTGTACGAAATTATGCGTTAATAAAAACAACCTTGCTCACGGAACCGTACCTATTATGGCCAATGTCAAGTTATGATCGTTTTTTGTTGACAAGGTCCAGACTGGATTTATTTCATTTACTCCTGGCTGTGCCCAAGGGATCTCATCGAGGACAAGTGTTGCCGGCTTGCGGCTGCGACGAAAAGTCTCCGCAAGACCTGGCACACTTCTTATTTTTTTGTCCTTTTTATAACATACCAAGGAGGCTATATTTAAAACCTTGCCTTAAAAAACTGAAATTTTTGCAATTCAGACCGTCACTTTATTATCTCCAGCTGCTAAGTTGTGACTGTACCCTGTTCGTATGTAGTTTTTTAAAACTGGCCATTAAATTTAGGAAAAGTATGGAAGGATAGTAGTACTGTTAATTGAAAGGATAACCTTTTTATACGTTTAGAATACTTCTATTTTAGAATCTTAAAGTTTTAATATGCCTGTAACTTTTTGTGAATGTTTCTTCGTTATGTCATTGTAACTGCTTTTTATGTAATTATGATTTAACATGTGTATAGTGTGTAATGCTTTTATGGTTGTTATCTTAAACAACCGAATAAAGTTCCCTTGACTTGGCTTGACCAACCGGATTCAAAAGTAATATCTGCAAAATTATTGCCAAAGCACTCTGTGGAAAAGACTCTATAATCATCAATAATGCTGTGTCAAAAAATGTTAACTCACTTTTGTATCTTCCACATAATGCATCACCTGCAGAAATTAGATTGGAATTTGGTTTAATCAATCAGCTAATTGCCCTAAAAGGCCAATTTATAAAAGTATGGAGAATAATAATAATGGATAATGTAAATCAAATCTTTTATGGCAGCAAACAAAAACTAGTCAGAAGTCTCAGTTCTGAAAGTATTTACAAGCCACTTTAGATTACTATTCAGTGCATTAGATCTTGGAGATGCCAATAACTACAGATTCCATAAAAAAATCTATCAATAAAAGAACAAAACATCTATCAACGTATATTGATAAAGATTCCTTTGCAACAAAAAAAGCATGCATGGTCATTAATAAATGGGTATTCAAAAGTGAGAGTCCAATCATATCTAGAAACTCCATGGTCTCTGAAGCAAAAAAAAAAATATTGTAAAAGCTCATTTTGGTGTCTTCCCTGGCTTATGTCACATATTGCTTGGCTTTGAATAATGGAATTGTTGCTTTATTGCTTATGCAAAATGGGAGAAGAGAATATTAGTAATTTGCTGTGTATATGCCCAAAACTTAAAGCTGAAAGAAAATATATTCTCAAGTGCCATTTTAATTGCAGAGGACATACTTGTAGACAAGCATTGATAAGATGCCTGCATTTAGATGACAAAACACTGAACTCAGCATTTGTAAAGTTTTTATTATTAACAAGAACAGAATTAGACCAGTAAGATTAAATTGAGATGTAATATAGAATGTATATAATATGTAATTGTATTATGAAGTCAGAACTATTAAGTCTGCTATATTTAACAATAAGGATGACTGATTTATTTATTTATGTTTTTATACATTTTTAAACCAGACATTTTACAGTAGGAAGTATTGTTACTATATTGTAAGATTTTAATGAATCAAACAATAAAGAATTACATTGAATAGTGACCCTGGGGATCCTGTAATTCAAACGAAACCCCTCCCAAAAATTATCACTTAATAACTTTGCGCCCCATCTGTCAGGATAGTGCTGTAACCAATAGTCAAGGCGGTCACCCTTAACTGGCTTACAAGATTTTTCCCATATTGACATGCATCCTCCATCCTCCGCTGCTAGTTGTATTGCCCTGCTGTCCAATGAAGGCCCCATGTTGCTGGTTCCAATGCCCTGACTGCATCCCCTGTGATTTAGTTGATTCGGCTGTCATCTCGTCCCGAGGGCTACGCGTTCTTATTAAGACTTATCAGGGTCTGTTAGTACTTAAAGTACCACCCCTACAGTACGAAAATAGGTGGGTCCCTATTGACTAAACCGTGTGACTACACGGTCAAAATCTTTATACTTGCTATAAACACCTACCCCTACGAGGACAGCATCGCTAATAACCTTTGAAGAGGGTACACTATAAGCTTGATGCCGTGTTATGACGCGGTCCGTTTTCTAGATACTTTAATGCTATATGTGTACTAGAACAATCCACTTTTTCGGAAGAATACGTTGCCATTATTGGCTACACCGTGTCATTACACTACGAATGATCTACACTCGCTGTTAATATTGAATAAACAGGAACTATATTTCCTAGTAATCTTGAAGAAGGCACACCATAAGTTCAATGCCATGTGATGACGCGATACTTCAGTATTAATGAACATTAGAAGAAACCATCTTCCTTGAGGAAATCCTCGTCTTTCTGTTCTTCTGTTTTGTGAGGCATCCTGTGTGATTACAAAGTCACAAACGGCCTAGGTTGAGGGGCGTATCATTATAGGACTGTGGACTGTCGCTTCAACGGATAGGTTGACCCGCGGTGCTCTACGGAAAGATTCTTTAACAATACCTGCCTTGAAAAAGTCTCAGAAAGAGACCAAACACGTGTCGGCAGTGTGAGCTGAGAAGTTTTTTGCTTTTTTACATGAACTGTCGAATAAAGAATCTGAAGAATACTCTTTGTTTTGGATCTTAATATACGCACAAAAGACAAGAATTTGACATTGTTCTTATCTGACCTTGGCATCCTCATTGAATAGTCTTGATTTTTTCCGCAATGGAGATCTAGTACTGTCTAGAATTGACATATTGATGACCACAATTTGGTGTGCTGACCAAGCCTTTTCTTTCTTTAGTATGCAACCCCTGTGAGTTACCCCCACTCCATAGCACTGTAGAGGGAATGTCTTCCTAAACACTTTGAACATTTGTGGCTCTTGTGGAAGATCCTTTATTGAAGACCCAGCACGTCCCCATTGTTCCACCCTGCGCCTTGGCCACAGACCCCACCCCCTCAAGTGTGGTGGGGTTGAAAGGGTTGATACACCAGCGGCAACCCACTTGCTGCTTATATCAACTTGCCGAACTTTACCAACCCCATTGTCTGTTGATATAAGTCGGTATCAATTTCCCCCATCTTGGCCTGTGCATCCCTTGCCATTCATGCCCTGAACTGCTCGTTATAATGCACCCATGCATACCCTGCATGCATGATGTGTGCCCTTTGAATGACATCCATCTAATTAAATAAGGATACATATTGCTCTGAATATTTTTCACAATATACACTTGCAAAACTCAAAAAGGCCACTGTCCTGTTCTCTATGGTTGGCTCTGGATGCTGCTTTGCTCTCATCCTTTCAATTGTTTGAACATTGGGAAACTAAGAAGGTGTTCGATTGCTCAGTTAGTTCAGCCTACAATCGTATTGAACCTCTAGTAATACTTCTATCCATAAATAAACAATCTGCCAAAAAGGAGAGTGTTTAAAGCACATGCCAGTGTTGACACATAAGGCCCTCTAGCAGATTCTTAAAAGAGTCTCTTGTAACTCACATATCTTGCAGTTTTTAATTGGCCTTGAGCATGATGGGGTCCCTCTTGGCAGTTAGGGTGATCCACAAAGTCTTGTAAGCCCCACTGTGGCCAACACATGCATAGTGTGGTAAGTGCTAACTGCAGAGGCACATATGTATCCTTCAGTGCTCCACACAAACTCACAAGGTCCAATAACAGCCAGTAATACCTAAACAAAGTAATGCAATAGGGGCAGTTGCTAATATGGATCATTTTGGGATTATCTTCGAGCTACACTTTGGTGTGATTGTTCCATAACTTTGGCCACAACAAGATGGTCACCATTATGGGTATGCTGATTACAGGATCGAAATTATGAGCAATGATTATCTGCTCTTTTACGAGAACATTTGTGTTAGTTGGTCCTTTGGCCATTACTGGATTACATTGAATAGGAGCACTTTCTGATATAGAGTACTTTAGGATCAATTTGTTGCTATGCTTTGAAGTGACTCTTTAGAACTTGTATAGCCCCTACAAGATGTCCACCAGGACTAGTATTAACTGTGACAAAGGGTTTAGAATTGCTAACAATAATGTTCTTATTGGTTGGTCCACTAGTTGTGGCCATTGATATGACAGCTGATATTGCTAAAATGTAACCTAAACAATATAGTCATGTTTATAAACCAATATGGTTCGGTTAATATTACGAAGGGTCTGAATCTTCTTGGATGACAGATAATGTTAACTGACATGGCAGCCTTACAGTACCAGAGTAAACCCAAGATGGCTATGAATATGGACATAAGGAATGGATGGGTTTCTTAGGATCCAGCATCTAATGTCCAACATTATCAAGGTGCTGAAATACACAGTCATTTATTGATTGTGGGGTCAGTTGTTAAAGTGCTATTTCGAGATTCCTAGTGTAAACAAGGCATTATGAGTCACCTTAAGACGGCTGCCGAGCACAAAGTTGAAGTTGTTATAACTACTTAGAACTGCAGCATATATATGGACCAAGATGTAGCAAGTTAAGTAAGCACAGGGTGCAGGGATAGCTTCCTGAGATACCAAATGGGTAAGCACTGAGTCATTAGTTACAGGCGTAGGTCAACAATGTTGGAAGGGTCTCTGAAGGGACCACAAACAATTACGAGTCGGCCAGCAGCAGTGGGGAAAGCCATGAGACTCAAGATGATGGGTGGGAGATATAGGGAGAACTGTGATGGACGGACACTTGGACTATGATGATGTGAATTTGCACTTTGATGGTGGAGGGCGGGATGTGGGGTTAGGGGCGTGGGGTTGCTAACAGATGATGACATGCATGTTCTATGTACTGCCTTGTGGAAAAAACAATAAAAATGTTTTTAAAAAAACAACAAAAAAACAATGTTGGAAGGGTTACATTATTGGTGCTATGGTTTGTTTTCTAACTGGATATTTAATCCTATTTTTGTTTTCAACTATTTGTGCTTTGCTGAAATGTTCTGTTCAATATAATACTCTGACCACAGGTTGCCTATAGCTTTTAGCAATAGAAGTATGTGAATTAGTGACCTTTTTTACTGGATTTAGTAGTTCTTAATATCAACATGCATTAATTAGGTCGCTGTTACAGAAGCCCAGAGTTTATTCTTGCAAAGAATGGGGCTAATTACTTATTACAATGTAATGCTGACACAATTGCTTAATCTTGGATCCGTCACTATATGGCTGTACAATTGGTGTATAGACTAGCCTGGGATCTCATACCCAGGCCACACTATTGTTTTGGTGTTCTGGATCCTGTTGTATCATCTAGCTTGGTATCCTGTTCCCAGATCATTCTATTGATTATTACCCAATTTGTATTGCTTTGTCCTTTATTATGTGCTACATTTGCTGAGGTCTCAACGTGTGAGTAAGGTTCTTACTCAAAGTTATATTGTTTACTGTAATCTTTGAGTTCAAGCTCATTGTGGCACCTAAACCCTTTACCTCATTATGATTGCTTAGGTTGGTGTTTGCTTGATATATAAGAAATAAGCTGATACTATATTTTGTCGTTAGTTTTCAGATGACAGATGTCACTAAAGCCATGTTAGATAATTGGGTTATATTAAATATTGTAGGCTGAAAGTATTTGAGAAGCATATATACTACATTTTCTTTGTTATAGATTGGGTCCATCGTGCAGTATAATATACTGTTCCAGAACCAGACATGGATGAAATATTGAAGTGTGAAGGAACTCTAGAAAAATCAAGGGACACTGGAAGATATTTGACTGAGATATTTTGAATGGGAAATTCACAGATGTAATAAAAGTAAAGGCAATTGACCTTGATGTATCTTACTTAAGATCAATAAAATAAAGAGCGAAGTACTAGATTGGACTGTTTAAAACATGGATGTCTTCACTACATACTGCCACTTTAATTAGTGTGACAGTAGCCCTTGAATGTAAGTTATAGCACTAGGAAGTGGAAAATTATTTGTGGGTGTTGCAAGATATCGTGCTAGGGTATGTAATTATATAGGACCAATTTTAATGAAGGACAATAGGAATCAGTGACTCGTCCTTCCTGACTTATTATTTCCACTACATCAAAGATGTGCTCATTCCACATGAACAAAGCATCATTAACTGGTTATGAGTACCAAAAAATAGTATGTTCTAATGAAATTGTGGAATTGTTAGGATAATTGCTATGTTAGATTTAAGAATAGAATGGGAACTATATGCAATAAGTAGTGACATTGTTTAATATTGTCTATAGGAATTATGAGTTTTTAGTAGGTAACTTAAAAAAATAATTGTGACAAACATTCTTATGTAGATGATTGAGTTGCATATATCCTTTGGTTGTAGTCCAGAACAACTTCATGACGAGTTTCTACTCCTAATAGTCCCTATGAGAAGAAATCAAAAAGAACATTGATTGAAGACATGGAATTATGATCATTCCTGTGGAATGGATGTTTTTTGATAGGAGGATAGTACATCATAGAGAGTGTTAATTGACTATTAAGGAAAATGTAGATGAGAATTCAAACTGTTTTGTAGCTTTTATTTTAGTGGTTTCAGAAATATTTCCAGAACTTCTCCATCTTAAAGCAGAGTAGGGTACTCTCTTTATGGCAGAACTGGTTTACGTAACTCTCTCCTGAGGTGACTTCAATATAATTCGTCCTTTTACCTACCTGACTTTGATAGATTTGAACTTTGCATTGACTAAAGCATTCATATATTGATTGACACTAATATGATGATTTCAAGTTTGTCTAATCAAAAGGGGGACACTCTTCCGGTAGAGGGGTGCAACATGTCACCCACTCAGTGTGAGGATGGAGAGAAAAGAGAAAAGGGGAAAACAAAGAGGGAGGTGTAGGCTCTCCTAGGTATTAGGACCCACTCATGAGAGGGAAGAGCAATTCTTGCCTTTTGTTGCCCTCACACACCTCGAAGTACAGGAAGGTTTCCCTTCCTGTACAGAAACAAACCTTTTTAAAAAAATGCCATTTTGTAACTTTCATGTGTGCTGCATGAAGCAGCACACATGAACGTTACAAAATGGCATTTTAGGATTGTTTATGTGCGGGAAGGGACACTTTCCTACACATAACCATTCCTCCCCTGCACACAGACACCCTTGCAATCTGGTGCAAGGGCGCCTGCGTTGGCGCTAAGTTGTTGAACTTAGCGCCATCATAGGGGAAAATGCAAGGCTGCACCATATTCTTTTAAATATGGTGCAGCCTTGCGTTTCCGAAGTGGCGGAGCGTGCCGTTAAGCCAAAGAGGCTAACAACACGCTCTGCCACTTCATTGTACATATCCACCTGTATGTTATGTCCAGCTCAACCTTCAGGGAAGGTTAATCAAGTGACATTGGCCTGCTACTTCCTTTTAAAAATACTGCATAACATGTTACCATTTCTTTGTTTTGAGCTGAGGAAAACGGTTGTAGTAGCCCTTATCCTGTCTCGGATAGACTACTGCAACACCCTGTCCCTAGGCATTGACAAATGTCAACTATCAAAACTGTAATCTGTACAGAACGCTGCAGCTCGAACCTTGCTGAACATCCCAAAATACAATCATGTCTCCAGTGCTATTAGGAATCACCATTGGCTTCCATTTCAGCAGTGTAGAGAGTTCAACTCTCTGTGTATGGTTCAAAAAGTCCTGTATGGAGGAGGGCCAAGGGACTATCATAAACTATTCCACTGGTACACCCACCCATCTGACACTAAGATCGGCAAAGCAAGCTTTGGTCCGCGTTCCTAAAATTAACAAGGCAAGATGGGGAGGCAGATGTCTCTCATATCTTGCTCCCAAACTCTGGAATGTGCTACCACTCAACATCAGGCTCCAATCATCCAGATCTCAGTTTAGAAGCTCGGTTAAAACCTGGTTCTTCCCCTCCCATGAGTGATCGAATATCCCCCTGGTTGCTCTGCATTTCTCTGCATTTTTCAGCGCCAAGACGCCTCGGCATTCATGCGCTTTACAAGTTCTTTACTTACTTACTTATTAATGTGGAGTTCTGTTTTTAGTTCTGTATGTACCATGCAGGTTAATTTTCAAAGGCTTTGAGGAGCTAGCCATGGGGTGATCAAAATGAGTGTAATTAATGTAATTGGGAGGGGTGGAATTTAAATAAACAAAGGCATTAACCTATATCTATATGGGTTAAAGTCAAAGTTAGGTGGAAGAGTTTGCAACTCTCAAGCTCAATGCTTTTCTTTATGTACTCTATCAGTTACCAGTGTACCGAATATGGAGCTGGGGTGACTAATTCACTCTAGCTCAGTACTGGAAACAGCGCCCACAATGACCTAGAGTTAGGTGGTCCGCCTATATGCATGTGAAGAGTGCTGCCTGGTTTACCTTCTGTTTTCCACAGACTATTTCAGAATCAATTTTAGAATAATATTCATCATCATCCTATTCATTTTGGATATTAAATATTTCATTTCCATAAGTATTCGTACATACAATAAAAGATTGATAAGTGCATGGTACTTTAGAATCTCATCTGAATTCATTATCAAAAATGCTTGCGCTAAAGGAAAGAGAAACTCATATTGTGGTATGAATAACAAATATGGCACGTTAATCTGCATACATTTACAATGCATACCACTACAGCGCGGCTGCCACAATGACCGCGCCGCCACACTGCACATCCCCACAACACAAGTCGGAACAACGACCTGCTGTAGAGGGTGCTGGATGTTGAAATAGTATAATTTTCAATTCCAAACCCTGGTTTGTGCAACAGTAGGGAAGGTGTTGTTTTTTAAATCCAACACCTTCCGCCCCCTAACGCAAGTCGCTGCTCCGACCTGTGCTGCAAAGGCACGCGATGCATCAACACGGTCGCTGCAACGACCGCGCAGCATTGGCATGCGCTGTCTCGCATGCGTGGTAAACACTGTTTACCATAAATAACATGGTACAGTTTATCTAAGGATCTTCAATCACATAGAAACAGCAACTTTACCTTTATATAGAGCTGATCGTAAAGTCCGCAATTGATGCACAGCAATCTCCCCTTATGTTGCAAATAGGAACATATAGATTTTGCACTACAAATATGTAAAAATACTGTTAGTTTTTTTTTAACACAGAAAGGCCCCTTCCTTGTCTTACTTTCACTGATTTCAAAATGGTATTTAACCACATGAATCGAAGCTTTGTTATAACAAACAGGTAAAAAGAAAATACATCTTATCTTCCCTCTAACCCAAGCTGCACAAACAATAAAAGCATCTACAAATGCAAAAGGTTTCGCTTCTCTAATTCTATCCTCAAAAGTGGGGCACAGACATTGGTCTTGAGTTTTGGAGAGGCTAGCTAAGCATTTAAACTAATATGCCAGTTCCATACGTCCTCTTGCACTGGCTCTTCTCTAGGCTGCCTAAATGTTAATGTATTCAAAATTATTTACATTTATGCCTTGGCACCCTCATACTACGGCTCCCCATAATAAGTCTGGGATCACCACCATTTAAGCAGAGCTACCATTTTATCAGAATTCACCACTGTTGTGCCAGGGCCAGCATGTTGCTAAGGAATACCACCATTATGCCAGGACAAGCCTTTTGGAGGGGATTACCAATATTTCTTCAAACCAGATGAACCAGGAGTATTTTTAGCAAGGTCCTGCACACATACTCCCAGACAATATCAGATTCAAGCAAACTAGTGTGCAGTTCCTAAGTGTGAGTAGGAATGTTCAGGTCTTTGATAAAGTGCCCTCCCTCACCCGAGGGGTGTCATGTTTCATCATCGGGCAAGCTCCTCATCAGGCCTGCGCTGCAATGCCCGACGGGCACCCTTGAAGGGGCTCTTTAGCTGAGTTCTTTTGGTGATGAAGCTGTAAGGTGCAGGCGGGTGTGTGGACTTGGTAGTGTAGTGAGTGAAAGTGGTGTTATAATAGGATTAGGGCAGCCCTATAGTCTACATTTTATCCCAGGGGTGCACTGACCTAACTAAAAGCAAACAACCCTAATTGGATGCAATGATCCTAAAGGGCATGTGTGGTGTGAGATGTCGACATATTACTTGCCTTGAACAGCCCCTAACGGATCGAGTGGCAATTCATCAGACCAGTTGGTAATTTAGACAAATGTTGTAAACTCTGACACTACCGTGATGCTAGTGTGCAGGCTGTGGAGTGGTGACCAGCCTTGCAAGTAAACATCAGGTCCGATTGACCTGGTGTGGTACCCGGGGCAATAAGGATGTCACCATAGCTTGACCCACAATGGGCTCACCGTTCTGATACTTACAAGTGCCGCAGGGCTCTGCCTCAATTTTAATATTCTTTTTAATTATCACTTTCTTCCAGGTCTCACCACACCAAAGAGCCTTCGCAGGTGCCCGTCGGGCATTGCAGCGCCGGCCCGATGAGGAGCTAGCCCAATGATGAAGCATGACATACCTCGGGGTGTGTGAGGGAACTTTATCAAAGACCTAAACATTCCTACTCACACTTAGGAACTGCACACTAAATTGCTTGATTCAATTACCACCAATGTGCCAGGACCAGAATGCTGTTTAGAATTAATACTAATGTATCAAGGTCAACATGTTGCTATGGATTTCCACAGTGGTACCAAGGACAAAGTTTTACCAGGAATTACTACCTCTGTGAAAAGAGAAGCACATTGCCATGGTGCCATGTTGGTAAGGAATAATACTGATGTTCATGGGTCTGGACTTTACACGGAATTACCATCAGAGTGTCAGAAATTGTATGCTGCCTGGGAATACTACCATTGGGCCAGGGCAAGCAAATTGCCATGAATTACCACCATTGCACCTGGTCCAGCATTTCATGGGTGGGGGGAAATGGGCAAGACACTTGCTCCTCGCATGCTCAGACATGCACCCGTAACTAGTACAAACACATACATTCACACATACTCTTGAACATACGAACATATGTCTACACACACACTGGCGGACACACACATTTGTGCATGCTGACACACAGTGCAGAAGTTTTTTCTAGCTTACTTTCTTCTTGATTTCCGTTGATACCTTAGCAAGCCTGCCTCTTCTCCCCCAAGCAGCCCCCAATCCACGCTCCCAACAAGGGTGAGGGCCTCAGGAAGCTTTGGAGAGAGGGAGAGCAAGAGTTGGGAGGGCAGTTAAGAGTGCCTGGAGTTGCCAGGAGTGAATAATGGGGATTCACATGGAATGTGGCATGGAGGCGTGATCAAGAGTGTGGGTTGGTGAGGGAAACAGGTCAAAGTGCAAAACTGAGTGGTTGGGAGGAGCAGGGCAGCAAGGGGGGCATGTACAAAAGGATGGAATGGCCGAGGTGGAATCAGCAGCCATCAGGTGTTCTGGGAATGTGAGAGGGCAGGTTCACTGTAGGCCCTGGTGAAGGGATTCTCTTCACTCTGCAAGTACATCTCCTTGGGCATGGAGAGGCAATGCTGTAAAAGTACTCCTTGCTATGCCAGCCGATGTATACACTTTTTCCCTTGCATAGCAATGGGTAGTGTAGTATGCCAAGCAATGTACTGATTGTCCATTTTCCCTTCCTCAAAAACAGTTCACGCTGCAGTCCGTCACAGCAGCACAGTGACATTGAAGCGAAGCTGAAAAAGGCTACCTCAGGGACGTACTTTAAATGTCAGATTAGGGGAATGTAGTTTAACCTTTGAGTGCCAGGATCACTGACTGGGTGATAGTGCGCTTAACAAATCTACACAACATAACATGAGTAAAATGAGAATAATGTCCCAATTGCACTTTTTTTGCCTAGTCACAGATGAGCAAAAAGACATAGGTGATCCTGGTTTTATTATATAATTACCCATATACTAAACACACAAGAAATAAAGAGCACAGACCTAATACACAACCCCCTTCCCCCCAAAAAAATATTCCTTTTTCTGATCTACTAACTAATAACCTCTAAACTTGGGTCGCATTAAAGCATCCTACTCGCTGCAAAGTGCTTTAATGCATCACATGGGGTAGGGGTAGTAAGTGCTATATAAATACCATTTGCAATCAAAATAGAGATGTGTGTCTGGAAATCACTTCAGTCTTCTCTTTATTCTGTCATAAGATAACATAATGTATCTGTAAAGCACATGTTCACCCATTGGAGCATATTGAAACTGAATACCAAATGTTTTTTGTTTCCCAGCCCAATGGAAATTATTCTATTGACCTGGGAAGACTGAAAGGATGGGTGGTCCCACCAGAATCTGAACTTATGACTCTGAAGTCAAACACAGGTCGCTGAAATGGATGCATGTGTCCACCGAGCCACCAGAACCGGCATCCTTTTGTAAATGTAAATGTAAATGTGTTGTATTTGTAAAGCGCACGGCTGCCCACGTGACGGGGCGTCCCGGCCCTGCACTCATACCGCTGTGGAACCCTTCCTGGCTTTTCCATGTGAAATGTCCACTCCTGGGCACCCCCAAGGTGAAGCCAGGCATCCAAGCGCTGCTGGGGCCGTTGTGGAGATTAAGCAAGCTATTGCCCAGAGTCACAGATTGGGACCCATGATTAGACTAGGCACCGAGGCGAGAGAATTATCAGGTCCGGGGAGATTGAGTCCAAGAGCTGCCGAGGCGGGAATTGAACCCTGGTCCCGGGCCAGACCTCTGCATCAGGGTCTGCCGCTCTAACCATTGAGCCACGCTTCTCCACGCTTCTTTGCTAAGGTGCAACAAAATAAAAACAGTTTCAAGGACTGCCTTTATTGGTTGGGAAGATATATGGTCATGAATTCTTGCATGTAATGCATTTAACTTGAGATAGACCAATTGTAACTTTCTTATTGCTCAGAGTGGAATGATTGCAGTTTCTATGATTTTCAAAAGGGTTTTAAAGACTTTTTCTTAGCCGTTTGATTAGCATTGTATCATGGTTGGCCAAGTGAAGACTCATTTTAAGACATATAGCTGGTTAGGCTGAAGTTGATCTCTCTAGTTCAAGATATATAAAGATGATTAATATATGATTTTTTTTTGAGAAGCGCGACGCGGCGACGCAAGATGGCCGCCTCTTGAGGAGCTCCGCCGCTACGAGCACTGCTCGTTTTTATCGGGACCTTTTCTCAGATCTGCTGCCTGCTTCTGACCACAAATTATAGCGTCGGAATGGCTGGGGACTAACTTGTGCAAGTATTAAACCCCTCTGATATCTGCAACCGCCTTTTTTTCACACATTTTTGCTCCCGCAATCCTGCGGCCGCCATTTTGACTCTCTCTCCTCAGACGCTCCGGAAGCATGACCTCTACATTGCTACAACGCCTTTTTTCTCCGCATTCTCTTTCCCCCTTGTGACTTTAATGCACGCTTCTTGCTCTTTGGTGTCCTTTTGAAGGATTTCTGCCTCCTTTGTTGTTTTATTTGCCACGTCATGAGACTGCGCAGTTTTATACCGCCCTTTTCTGTCTTTCTCTGAGGAAGCATTGCTGTTTCAAATTTTTACTCATGGCAGTTCTCACATTCTTCTAATTGAGCTGCAATATTGTCCATTTGGAAATCCTTATTGCATATCTTGCTTATAGCCTATAACAAAGGACGGCTACTCTCTGCTCACAACTTGCTTTTTCTCTTTACTCAGCATGGAGCATCCTCACAAGTCTATGACCTCCGCGACTGGTGGGCGCAAGGATGCTACTGCTGCGCCTGGTAAGCGTCTCAAGAAAGATCCTCCTTCGCCCTCCAAATCACCTCTTCCTGTAACTTTAGAGGATATTATGGAGGAACTGCGCCTCATCTGCCCTTTTTTGACTGATACTGCGGCTTCTTTACAACGTATTGAAGATAAATGGACTTCTCTTGACTCACGACTCTCAGATGTTGAACAAAAAATAAGCGACGCCCAGGATGTTGTGGCCAAAGTAGAGTCTCTCCCCAAAGAGGTTACTCAACTGCGGAAGACCACGGAAGATTTGGAAAATCGTAATAGGCGCAACAACCTGCGCATTTACGGTATTCCGGAGAAATCTGAGGGCTCTGACCTAATTTCGTTCCTGAAGTCTCAACTGCTTCCACTTGTTGGTCTTCCAAAAACTATGGACTTTAATATCCAAAGAGCCCATAGACTTGGCCCTCAGTCTGCTTCTACAGCTTTCAAGCCCAGAGGCATTGTTGCGTAATTTCTTCTCTACTCGGATCTCATTGCCATCATTAATGCTGCTAAACAACATTAGCAACTTTTCTGGTCGGGTCACAGAATCTTCTTCAGTCAAGATGTCGCTAAACTCACTGCCATTTGTCAGAAAGAGTTCCTCGACCTGAGGCTTGCTTTGCGTTCGATGAATGCTCGTTATGGACTGATTCATCCTTGTTTCTTTAGTTTAAAGTCACCTACAGAGACAGATCTTGGAGCTTCGAGGATCCTGCTGAACTTCAGAAGTTTATCCATTCTCAAAGAAGATTCAATGGACCTTGGCAAACCATGAGACGGATTTTTGCTTCTTACTGTTTGTTTCGTTTATTGGTTTATGTTTCTCTCACTTGTTGTTCACCTTTTCCTTGGTTTTTTATCCTCTTTGTTGTCTTCCAGGTCCGTCTCCCCTATTGTAGTTGGAGATTTCCCTCTCACTTGTCACTTTACCGTACACCCTTTGTGAATATTACTCCCTGGGATCCTGTTTTCCCTCAGTGTATGGTAAGTCTCTTTATTTGTCCCACTTTACTGTTCTTTTTGGTTTATTGCTCCTCTCCTGTGTGGTCGCTCCATTTTTCACTGCTCCTTTCCCGCTTCAATGTTTTTTCTTTTTTTTCCACTATGTGGTTGAGGTCTTCTGACTTCTGGTCACCCCCTTTTTGGTATCCTTTTTGATGGAGTCTCTTTCTTCACCACACCTCTTTCTGGCTTCTTTCCCTTTCTTCTTTCTTTTCCCTTTTCCTTTTCCGACCAATTTCTCATTCATTCTTTCCTTATTTCGATTACCTTGTCTCCTTTTTTCTTTACCTTTTCACCATGCCTCCACTTTCTGGCTGCTGTCTTGTTTGTTTTCCGTTTTTTTGTGTTATACATTTTTAAGCTTTTTCTCTCTTGTCAGTTTACCTCTTTCTGCCTTTTTCCCTCTTCTCTCTTCATATTCTTTCATTAATCCACTCACACTTATATTTCTTCTCACTTCTCTTCCTGTTTTTCCATCTTTCACTAACACCTTGTTTTCATTCTCTTTGAGCCCTTTCACTTCTCTATCCTCTTCCCTCGCGCATTTATGAAAGATTTACGTATTATTACATGGAATGTTAAGGGCTTGCGTAATCCCATTAAACGACAACAGGTGCTATCGCATCTTGCTCGTTTACACTGCCAAATTGCTATGTTACAAGAATCACATCTTACTCTTGAGGAATTATCTATGTTACATAAACACTGGGTTGGTGAAATCTCTTGCTCGCCTGCTGTTCACAACAAAAATGCTGTGATCATTTTGTTTCATAAATCTCTGGATGTTACATTACAAAATAAATGTTTAGATAATGATGGTAGATGGTTATATCTAGATGTTATTGTTAATAAATATCAGTTGTCTCTTTGCAATGTTTATGGTCCCACAGGTGTTGATGTATCCTTTTGGGACAATCTGTCCACTTTCCTTTCTTCTCAAGTAGCTGACGATTTAATCTTGGGTTGGGATTGTAACCAACTCATGGACCCTTTCCTTGATAGAAAATCTCAGACTAGATATATCCCGAATAGAATGCTGAAAGGCTTTCTCAGAACCGTAACTAACAGAGGGTTAATTGATACATGGCGCACCTCTCACCCTGACACTTTAGAATTTTCTTTCTTCTCCCCAGTTCACAAATCACACTCACGTATTGACTACCTCTTTTTTACACAATTGGCTTTTCAATTTATGATCAAGGTTAAGATAGGTTCAATACTTATCTCTGATCATGCTCCTGTAATTCTTGATATGGATTATACCCTTGGCTCTCCTGCTTCCAAGAGATGGCACTTTAATAACTCCCTCCTCCTTGACACTCAATTCTCTGAGCAATTGCTACTCTTTGCTCAAGAAATCTTTCAGCACAATCTTACTTCTGTCTCCGATTTTCATGTTGTGTGGGATTCTCAAAGCTTCAGCTAGGGGCTTCATTATCGACATTGTGTCTCGTAAAAAGAAGAAATCTCTTTCTCACTCTCTTTCGCTTCTTAAGCAAATTAAGGATTTGGAACACAAATACTTTACCACCAATGGTCGAGATGTTCTACCTATCCTTATTCAAGTCAAAATGTCGTATAATAAACTTTCCTGGGATTCCGCTAGTAATATTCTTCTTAAATTTAACGCCAAAATGTATGGTGGCCGCAACAAAGCGGGTAGATCCCTTGCTAATTACCTTAAGATTAAGAAACAAAAGTCCACAATTGCTGCCATTAAGGATGATTCTGGTACTCTGCATTTTTGTGATTCTTCTATACTTGCTTGCTTTACAAAGTTTTATTCCTCTCTCTATACTTCCGAATCTTTCTCATCTTCGGACATATTGATTCTTTCTTTCACACTATCCCTAAACCTTCACACGTAGCTCCTGATCTTACTTCTCTAGATGCTCCTATCTCTGCTAGAGAATAGATTGAGACACTGACTCTTCTACCAAAAGATAAAACGCCTGGGCCTGACGGTTTCTCCGTCTGCTTTTTTCTGCATTTTAAGACTCTTTTGATACCTCACCTTCTTACATTGATCAACTCCTTTCTTCTCTCTGGTGAATCCCGTGGCTCCTTTACACAAGCAATGTGGTGTCTCACTCCTAAAAAGGATAAAAACCCATCTTGGTGTAAAAATTACAGGCCGATCTCCTTAATCTACACGGATTGTAAGATTTATGCTAAACTTCTTGCTCTTCGCATTAATTCGGTAATTCCTAAGCTTGTTACCATATATCAATCGGGCTTTGTGAAAGGCCGCTCAATTATGGATAACTCGCAAACCCTTCTTAGTATTATACACTTAGGTCCCCATTAGGATGACGGGCGGACATTGTCCGCCCGCCACCCTATCGGA
Organism: Lissotriton helveticus; assembly: GCF_964261635.1. Taxonomy (NCBI): domain Eukaryota; kingdom Metazoa; phylum Chordata; class Amphibia; order Caudata; family Salamandridae; genus Lissotriton; species Lissotriton helveticus. The sequence continues at coordinate 1,246,145,724 of NC_136063.1, read as the reverse complement.
GAACGGGACCGCCTGCCATAAGGGCGGGGGTCAAGTTGGGGGAATTAGGATGTGCCCGCCACAGTGGCGGGCACAACCTGTAGTTTTAGCATTGTGGCGGGCGGTGCACTCTGCACCACCCGCCACAATGCTAAAAATTATTTTTCGCATTTGCATATGCAAAGCGGCAGGCACCGCGCGGTGCCTGCCGCTTTGCATATGCAAATGTGCGGGGGTACCATAGGTACCCCCCTGTCCTCCCCCACCTCTGCCTACACGAGGGGGGCCCGCAGGGGGCCCCCGCAGCAAACACCGCCTGCCTTTCCGTGGCGGCATTGCCGCCGCGGAAAATGCACCTTTTGCTCAGCATCGTAATATGGCTGGCGGTGTCCATTGGACACCGCCACCATATTATTCCCTTTCCGCCGCGGTCGCAAGGCTTGATTGATAAAGGGATTATCACTCTTCAGCATTTGATTCAACCCTTGGACGCTCATGACGAGCTCCGGTGCTCATGACGAGCTCAGCTCGTCATGGCCCGTGGAACGCTCAGGTGCGGGGAGAATTCCCCTGCTGTGCTGAGCGTTCCACAGGAGGCAATACGCCTGTGACGAGCTGAGCTCGTCATGAGCACAGGAGCGCCGTAGCTCATGACGAGCTCAGCTCGTCATGAGCATGGGGGCGCTGTGCGCGCCCCCCTCCCCCCCAGCACAGCGGGGGAATAACCCCGGCAGCGAAGGGGTTAATGGAGATGCTTTCCTATCCTTTTCTGAAATTCAATCCCTTTACAATGTCTCATCTCGCTATTCATCACATTACAAATCACTTAACGATGTCCTCACTAACTATTACTTCCCTATTACCTCTTCGCCTATTACCTCCTCTGACCCTTCCTCTTCTCCTCCTACTCCTATTGATTTTTCTACCCAATTTAAAGCAGCCTCCTCTTCCACACTCAGAACTAAATCTCCTTTAGAACTCCTTTGGGAAAAGGACCTATGCATTGTTCTCCCTCAACGCACCTGGGACATTCTCTGGCCTCGGATCCACACCACCTCTCGCTCGGCCAGCACAACACAATCCCTCTTTTTTTTTTATAACAGATTATTTTTTACCCCTAGTTCCCTTCATAGATTCAATTTACTAGACTCCCCTAAATGCTGGTCCTGCTCTCACGATAATGCTGATATCTTTCACATGTTTTTTCATTGTCCCCTTATTGCTGACTTATGGTCTAAAATTTGGCCTACCTTAAATGATATCCTCAAGTCAGATATTCCTTTTCACATTGAACATGTTTTCTTAGGTCATTTGTCCCCTGTCTTTGATAATTATAAGGAATATGGTAATTTTGTCAATTTATTTATTGCTATTACCCCCCAAATTATTACTTCTAACTGGAAAGACTCATCAAATATTTCCTTTTTAGAATGGTGGAACTTACTTTGTCATCATCACAGAATGGACAGAGCTTATGCTACTTCCATTCCTTTGTTGATTAAAAGAGACTTATTGTGGTTACCGTTGACACATTTCTTATCCACGAAAATGTCTTAAATGTTTATTGTGATATTTATTATGATAGACTGTTGTTATAATTTTCTTCTATTTTCCTCTTCTTTCTCTTCTCCCTTTTCCTTCTTTCTCCTTTTCCTTTTTCTTTCTTCTTTCTTTTTTCTTTCTCTCTTCTTTATCAAAAAAACCTTTTAAAATGCACCTGTATTAAGTCTGGTTTTATTTCATAAGGTTATTTTGTTCTTATTGCTCTTCATCACAATATTAGCTGTCATTGTTACCCTCTACTACTAAATCGTACTGATGTTTTACAATGTTTACTTCTTTTAATAAAGCATTTTAAACTTAAAAAATATATGACTTTTTTTGTTGTTACAGTTTTATATAGCGCAAACTCGATCGAAAGTATTGGAGCACTTTACATGAGCACCAGTTACATTACACAAGGACACATTCATTTTTTGGAGGGATGAGGAGATTAAGTAACTTGCCCAAATCACGGGATGTTGAGCTGACGCTGAGACTCGAGCCTGGTTCTTCAGCTCTAAAGTCTTCAGCTCTGGCCATTACGCCATAGACATAACTTTGAAAGTAAAAAATTGAGTATTGGTAAATTTACCTGTATGTTTAGAGTCAATGCATTTTTTCATGTCGTTTATAATAATCAAATACCGTACATCAAGCATATTGTTGAGGTGCTTCAGTCACTATCCTGTCTTGAAGGCAGGTTGGTTCACTGTTTTTGCATTTTCTTGCGCATTAGCATCTACACAGCAGTCTCTTCAGCATGGTATTTTGTGTAACACAACTTTTCTATATGAAAGATTGTGAAGATATGTCAGATTCCCCAAGCAACATTTTAAAATACATTCAACACTGAATAGAGAATTACTAAGTACAAAATTAAATAAATTGCTCAACACAGCAAACAGCACACTGATATCCATTATTTTGAGATGCATTTTGGTCCGGTGCAAGGTACAGCACACAGCCCTTGTAAGAATAGTAACAAACCGTCACCTTGGAGATATCAGCTTAAAACTTTATGAAGCCTAGTTAGGAGGGAGCTGAGAAGACCTAATCTTTTTCCAAATATGTGTGGATAGAAAGTTAAGTAAAACTCTTAAATTGAAAGCGAAGAAGGTAAATTTGAGCACAGAACAATATATGTTTACAAAAGGTCTTATAGAGCCTCAAGTCATAGCTGTCTGACTCCTCTAGGTTATTAGGGAACTTGTTCAGAGCTGTGAGTTCTACGGATAGGCCGAATAGAAAATGGGGTTGGGTGGCATGAGACATGAACCTACCTTCCCCCTTAAAGCACATCATCAGAGGGGACAAAGACAGCTTAACTGAAACATGAACTAACTATACATGTATCCTGTACAAATATATATTTATATATATATATATTTTTTTTTTTAAAGAAAAATACATCAACCCCCCACCCAAAGGAAAAGGAAACTTAGCCCATAATACATATATACCTACATAACTATAATAAAACATCTAGGGCCAGATGTAGGTAATTTTATTGTACCACTTCTTAAATACCGAATCATACCGATTCGGTATTTAAGAAGTGGTAAAATAGAGGGGGGGAGATGTAGGTATTTCAGATTCGGTAAATACCGAATCGTTAAGATTCGGTATTTACCGATTCTGTAAATACCGAATCGGTATTGCCCATTGAATCCTATGGGCCCTGAAGCCCATAGGAATCAATGGGCAATACCGAATCTGTAATTACAGATTCGGTGAATACCGATTTTGGCAAGGGTGCAGGGGGTGTCACTTTGACACCCTCTAGCACCCCAAAGACGGGCATGTTTGCCATGTGGCACACAGACATGCCCTAAGGGCATGTCTGTCTGTCACATGGCTAGGTGTGCATGCACACATGTGCATGCACACCTGGATTCGGTATTTTACCACCCAATTGGATTGGGTGGTAATATACCGATTCTTAAAGCCCTGTGGCACTCTGACATGTGCCAGCTACATCTGCATTTACAGAATCGGTATTTTACCGAGTCTGTATTTACCGATTCGGTAATTTTACCGAATCGGTAAATACAGAATCGGTAAAATACCGATTCTGTAAATGCATGCCCTACATCTGAAAACCCTAATACCGGTTGGAAACGGCCAAAATCGGCCGTTTCCGACCGGTATTAGGGCTCCTACATCTGGCCCCTAAAACCTTATATAAACCTTACACTAACTATTAATACTCCAAACCTACACTTAATAACACTCAAAATCCTAGCCTAAGGATCAAACAGCATTCTAAAAGAAATAAGGGGACTGTAGAGAGGCACCCTTGATGTCTTGGAGGTGGATGTTAATCTCCGAAACATCCCTCTCCACTTGTGCCAGTCTCACATTGATGTTCAGTAAGCACCGCGGTTCCCTGTTTGTGTAAGTGACACCATGTGTCCGGGCTGCAGATGGCAGCGATGCAGTCCCTCGTGTGCGAGGTCATGAGGGGGCACCAGTTTGCAAGCCTGAGGCAGGTGCAGAAGGTTGGCTATGTTTTGTCTCACTTTGAGTAGCGATTCAGAAAAGGGGGTGGTGATGAACAGAGTGTCTGAATTAAGCAGACCACTCTTACCCAGTCCAAAGATCAGGGCTTGATCCATCACCGTTATTTAGCTCACTGCCCCATCCCAGCTCAGAACCTGGCTATATGCAAATTAGTCTGTCCCTGGCCCAGTGCATCATGGGAACAGGGCAGGGCAGACCAAACTACCAAGCCAATTCTTCACCAGAAAGGAGACAAGCTTCCGGGGACCGGTTTCTGCCATTTCAGGCGTCTTCGGCCCGGCTTGCTTGAATCCTGATGGAGCAGTGAGCAAGGGACTCATGTCTGAGTATACCCTGCCACACCTATAGTGGCCAAAAACGATTCAGAAAAGGGGGTGGTGATGAACAGAGTGTCTGAATTAAGCAGACCACTCTTACCCAGTCCAAAGATCAGGGCTTGATCCATCACCGTTATTTAGCTCACTGCCCCATCCCAGCTCAGAACCTGGCTATATGCAAATTAGTCTGTCCCTGGCCCAGTGCATCATGGGAACAGGGCAGACCAAACTACCAAGCCAATTCTTCACCAGAAAGGAGACAAGCTTCCGGGGACCGGTTTCTGCCATTTCAGGCGTCTTCGCACGGCTTGCTTGAATCCTGATGGAGCAGTGAGCAAGGGACTCATGTCTGAGTATACCCTGCCACACCTATAGTGGCCAAAAACGATTCAGAAAAGGGGGTGGTGATGAACAGAGTGTCTGAATTAAGCAGACCACTCTTACCCAGTCCAAAGATCAGGGCTTGATCCATCACCGTTATTTAGCTCACTGCCCCATCCCAGCTCAGAACCTGGCTATATGCAAATTAGTCTGTCCCTGGCCCAGTGCATCATGGGAACAGGGCAGACCAAACTACCAAGCCAATTCTTCACCAGAAAGGAGACAAGCTTCCGGGGACCGGTTTCTGCCATTTCAGGTGTCTTCGGCCCGGTTTGCTTGAATCCTGATGGAGCAGTGAGCAAGGGACTCATGTCTGAGTATACCCTGCCACACCTATAGTGGCCAAAAAGGATTCAGAAAAGGGGGTGGTGATGAACAGAGTGTCTGAATTAAGCAGACCACTCTTACCCAGTCCAAAGATCAGGGCTTGATCCATCACCGTTATTTAGCTCACTGCCCCATCCCAGCTCAGAACCTGGCTATATGCAAATTAGTCTGTCCCTGGCCCAGTGCATCATGGGAACAGGGCAGACCAAACTACCAAGCCAATTCTTCACCAGAAAGGAGACAAGCTTCAGGGGACCGGTTTCTGCCATTTCAGGCGTCTTCGGCCCGGCTTGCTTGAATCCTGATGGAGCAGTGAGCAAGGGACTCATGTCTGAGTATACCCTGCCACACCTATAGTGGCCAAAAACGATTCAGAAAAGGGGGTGGTGATGAACAGAGTGTCTGAATTAAGCAGACCACTCTTACCCAGTCCAAAGATCAGGGCTTGATCCATCACCGTTATTTAGCTCACTGTCCCATCCCAGCTCAGAACCTGGCTATATGCAAATTAGTCTGTCCCTGGCCCAGTGCATCATGGGAACAGGGCAGACCAAACTACCAAGCCAATTCTTCACCAGAAAGGAGACAAGCTTCCGGGGACCGGTTTCTGCCATTTCAGGCGTCTTCGGCCCGGCTTGCTTGAATCCTGATGGAGCAGTGAGCAAGGGACTCATGTCTGAGTATACCCTGCCACACCTATAGTGGCCAAAAACGATTCAGAAAAGGGGGTGGTGATGAACAGAGTGTCTGAATTAAGCAGACCACTCTTACCCAGTCCAAAGATCAGGGCTTGATCCATCACCGTTATTTAGCTCACTGCCCCATCCCAGCTCAGAACCTGGCTATATGCAAATTAGTCTGTCCCTGGCCCAGTGCATCATGGGAACAGGGCAGACCAAACTACCAAGCCAATTCTTCACCAGAAAGGAGACAAGCTTCCGGGGACCGGTTTCTGCCATTTCAGGCGTCTTCGGCCCGGCTTGCTTGAATCCTGATGGAGCAGTGAGCAAGGGACTCATGTCTGAGTATACCCTGCCACACCTATAGTGGCCAAAAACGATTCAGAAAAGGGGGTGGTGATGAACAGAGTGTCTGAATTAAGCAGACCACTCTTACCCAGTCCAAAGATCAGGGCTTGATCCATCACCGTTATTTAGCTCACTGCCCCATCCCAGCTCAGAACCTGGCTATATGCAAATTAGTCTGTCCCTGGCCCAGTGCATCATGGGAACAGGGCAGACCAAACTACCAAGCCAATTCTTCACCAGAAAGGAGACAAGCTTCCGGGGACCGGTTTCTGCCATTTCAGGCGTCTTCGGCCCGGCTTGCTTGAATCCTGATGGAGCAGTGAGCAAGGGACTCATGTCTGAGTATACCCTGCCACACCTATAGTGGCCAAAAACGATTCAGAAAAGGGGGTGGTGATGAACAGAGTGTCTGAATTAAGCAGACCACTCTTACCCAGTCCAAAGATCAGGGCTTGATCCATCACCGTTATTTAGCTCACTGCCCCATCCCAGCTCAGAACCTGGCTATATGCAAATTAGTCTGTCCCTGGCCCAGTGCATCATGGGAACAGGGCAGACCAAACTACCAAGCCAATTCTTCACCAGAAAGGAGACAAGCTTCCGGGGACCGGTTTCTGCCATTTCAGGTGTCTTCGGCCCGGCTTGCTTGAATCCTGATGGAGCAGTGAGCAAGGGACTCATGTCTGAGTATACCCTGCCACACCTATAGTGGCCAAAAACGATTCAGAAAAGGGGGTGGTGATGAACAGAGTGTCTGAATTAAGCAGACCACTCTTACCCAGTCCAAAGATCAGGGCTTGATCCATCACTGTTATTTAGCTCACTGCCCTATCCCAGCTCAGAACCTGGCTATATGCAAATTAGTCTGTCCCTGGCCCAGTGCATCATGGGAACAGGGCAGACCAAACTACCAAGCCAATTCTTCACCAGAAAGGAGACAAGCTTCCGGGGACCGGTTTCTGCCATTTCAGGCGTCTTCGGCCCGGCGGACTCTGTCCATCCCCGGAAGCTTGTTTCCTTCCCAGTGTAAGAATTGGCTTTTGTAGTCTGGTCTGCCCTGTTCCCATCATGCACTGGGCCAGGGACAGACTAATTTGCATACTGCCAGGTTCTGAAACTGGGATGGTGCAATGAGCTAAAAAACGGTGTTGGATCTAGCCCTGATCTCTTGACTGGGTGAGAGTATTCTGCTTAATTCAGAGACTCTGTCCATCACCACCCCTTGTTGTAAATATTTTTGTCCACCCTAAGCGTGGAAGGGTATACTCAGATGTGAGTCCCTTGCTCATTGCACCATCAGGATTCAAGCAAGCCGGGCCGAAGACGGCTGAAATGCCAGAAACCGGTCCCCGGAAGCTTGTTTCCTTCCCAGTGTAAGAATTGGCTTTTGTAGTCTGGTCTGCCCTAGTTCCCATGATGCACTGGGCCAGGGACAGACTAGTTTGCATACTGCCAGGTTCTGAAACTGGGATGGTGCAATGAGCTAAAAAACGGTGTTGGATCTAGCCCTGATCTCTTGACTGGGTGAGAGTATTCTGCTTAATTCAGAGACTCTATCCATCACCACCCCTTGTTGTAAATATTTTTGTCCACCCTAAGCGTGGAAGGGTATACTCAGATGTGAGTCCATTGCACCATCAGGATTCAAGCAAGCCGGGCCGAAGACGGCTGAAATGCCAGAAACCGGTCCCCGGAAGCTTTTTTCCTTCCCAGTGTAAGAATTGGCTTTTGTAGTCTGGTCTGCCCTGTTCCCATGATGCACTGGGCCAGGGACAGACTAATTTGCATACTGCCAGGTTCTGAAACTGGGATGGTGCAATGAGCTAAAAAACGGTGTTGGATCTAGCCCTGATCTCTTGACTGGGTGAGAGTATTCTGCTTAATTCAGAGACTCTGTGCATCACCACCCCTTGTTGTAAATATTTTTGTCCACCCTAAGCGTGGAAGGGTATACTCAGATGTGAGTCCCTTGCTCATTGCACCATCAGGATTCAAGCAAGCCGGGCCGAAGACGGCTGAAATGCCAGAAACCGGTCCCCGGAAGCTTGTTTCCTTCCCAGTGTAAGAATTGGCTTTTGTAGTCTGGTCTGCCCTGTTCCCATGATGCACTGGGCCAGGGACAGACTAATTTGCATACTGCCAGGTTCTGAAACTGGGATGGTGCAATGAGCTAAAAAACGGTGTTGGATCTAGCCCTGATCTCTTGACTGGGTGAGAGTATTCTGCTTAATTCAGAGACTCTGTCCATCACCACCCCTTGTTGTAAATATTTTTGTCCACCCTAAGCGTGGAAGGGTATACTCAGATGTGAGTCCCTTGCTCATTGCACCATCAGGATTCAAGCAAGCCGGGCCGAAGACGGCTGAAATGCCAGAAACCGGTCCCCGGAAGCTTGTTTCCTTCCCAGTGTAAGAATTGGCTTTTGTAGTCTGGTCTGCCCTGTTCCCATGATGCACTGGGCCAGGGACAGACTAATTTGCATACTGCCAGGTTCTGAAACTGGGATGGTGCAATGAGCTAAAAAACGGTGTTGGATCTAGCCCTGATCTCTTGACTGGGTGAGAGTATTCTGCTTAATTAGGAGACTCTGTCCATCACCACCCCTTGTTGTAACTATTTTTGTCCACCCTAAGCGTGGAAGGGTATACTCAGATGTGAGTCCCTTGCTCATTGCACCATCAGGATTCAAGCAAGCCGGGCCGAAGACGGCTGAAATGCCAGAAACCGGTCCCCGGAAGCTTGTTTCCTTCCCAGTGTAAGAATTGGCTTTTGTAGTCTGGTCTGCCCTGTTCCCATGATGCACTGGGCCAGGGACAGACTAATTTGCATACTGCCAGGTTCTGAAACTGGGATGGTGCAATGAGCTAAAAAACGGTGTTGGATCTAGCCCTGATCTCTTGACTGGGTGAGAGTATTCTGCTTAATTCAGAGACTCTGTCCATCACCACCCCTTGTTGTAAATATTTTTGTCCACCCTAAGCGTGGAAGGGTATACTCAGATGTGAGTCCCTTGCTCATTGCACCATCAGGATTCAAGCAAGCCGGGCCGAAGACGGCTGAAATGCCAGAAACCGGTCCCCGGAAGCTTGTTTCCTTCCCAGTGTAAGAATTGGCTTTTGTAGTGTGGTCTGCCCTGTTCCCATGATGCACTGGGCCAGGGACAGACTAATTTGCATACTGCCAGGTTCTGAAACTGGGATGGTGCAATGAGCTAAAAAACGGTGTTGGATCTAGCCCTGATCTCTTGACTGGGTGAGAGTATTCTGCTTAATTCAGAGACTCTGTCCATCACCACCCCTTGTTGTAAATATTTTTGTCCACCCTAAGCGTGGAAGGGTATACTCAGATGTGAGTCCCTTGCTCATTGCACCATCAGGATTCAAGCAAGCCGGGCCGAAGACGGCTGTAATGCCAGAAACCGGTCCCCGGAAGCTTGTTTCCTTCCCAGTGTAAGAATTGGCTTTTGTAGTCTGGTCTGCCCTGTTCCCATGATGCACTGGGCCAGGGACAGACTAATTTGCATACTGCCAGGTTCTGAAACTGGGATGGTGCAATGAGCTAAAAAACGGTGTTGGATCTAGCCCTGATCTCTTGACTGGGTGAGAGTATTCTGCTTAATTCAGAGACTCTGTCCATCACCACCCCTTGTTGTAAATATTTTTGTCCACCCTAAGCGTGGAAGGGTATACTCAGATGTGAGTCCCTTGCTCATTGCACCATCAGGATTCAAGCAAGCCGGGCCGAAGACGTCTGAAATGCCAGAAACCGGTCCCCGGAAGCTTGTTTCCTTCCCAGTGTAAGAATTGGCTTTTGTAGTCTGGTCTGCCCTGTTCCCATGATGCACTGGGCCAGGGACAGACTAATTTGCATACTGCCAGGTTCTGAAACTGGGATGGTGCAATGAGCTAAAAAACGGTGTTGGATCTAGCCCTGATCTCTTGACTGGGTGAGAGTATTCTGCTTAATTCAGAGACTCTGTCCATCACCACCCCTTGTTGTAAATATTTTTGTCCACCCTAAGCGTGGAAGGGTATACTCAGATGTGAGTCCCTTGCTCATTGCACCATCAGGATTCAAGCAAGCTGGGCCGAAGACGGCTGAAATGCCAGAAACCGGTCCCCGGAAGCTTGTTTCCTTCCCAGTGTAAGAATTGGCTTTTGTAGTCTGGTCTGCCCTGTTCCCATGATGCACTGGGCCAGGGACAGACTAATTTGCATACTGCCAGGTTCTGAAACTGGGATGGTGCAATGAGCTAAAAAACGGTGTTGGATCTAGCCCTGATCTCTTGACTGGGTGAGAGTATTCTGCTTAATTCAGAGACTCTGTCCATCACCACCCCTTGTTGTAAATATCACTTTGAGTAGCAGCTCTGTGCTGATGTCTGGACCCATGTCTGATATTAAAAGGGCCTGGTATTGATTTGGTGTCCCTTCCTCCATTCTCCCTTGCAAATTTAGGCAGAGATTTCCATTTCCCAGCTGTCTGATCCTCTCGATACCTCCTCGCCATTGCATGATAGTCCTTGGCCACACGTCGTATGTGCAAGTATCGTTCATTTCTGACTTGGAACTCTCAGGCGACATGTTGTCTGAAAAATAAGACGTATGACAATATGTAAGATCAAAGATGAATGGCAATGTCACCATTTAAGTTGGCAACACAAGTGCATGAAAGCATGGACTCTACACTCTCATCAAATGTTTGGTACTTCTTATGTGACCCTAACTAGAAAATGTGAATGAAAGAGCAATGGACAACCTGGTGTCTTGACTGACCTGACAATGTATGGCATGGGATACCTCAAAGGCAGAATAGAGTCACAACATTTCCAGATTGGCAGAGTTAAATGATGGTGCTGTCACATACTTAGACCAAATCTACCAGGGGAATGACCCCAAGGAGACAGCTTGACAGGACTATTGTGAAGACAGGCCATGCCATGACAAAAAAAAGACATGGGGCATCTTCACAAGGAAGTGGTGGGGTGTGGTATTTGATTCCTTGGCTTGGCGCCACGCACTGCAACTTCAGGACACAGCTCTACACCATATCAACAACAGTATGGTGCAGACCTGCGTCTACCCCTGCGATGCAGTAAACGTTTTGCCTCCTTGCGCATACACATGCAGCCTTGCACCATGGTGCAAGGGTTTCTGCATTGATGTGAATATTGTTTATGTGCCGGAGGGTGCCTCTTACTGCACATAAACAATCTTAAATTCTGTATTTCCACTTCTATGTGTGCAGCTTAATGCAGCACATATTAAAGCTACAAGATGTCATTTTTTCCACAGATTGGTCATGTGCTGTAAAACTCACCTTCCTGCACAAGAACAAACAATGGTGTCTTGCTGTTTCCATATGTGCCGCACAACGCAGCACACATTGGAACAGCAGAGATAAAAAACCTATAAAACTTTCTCACTACAGCAAATGTGTATTTACTTTTTGGTCAGGGTATCACACATTAGGCACTCCAACATATTCAAGCTGGGCTTGTAGATAGGGGCCAGACCTACAAACGGTTGGTTGTGCAGGTACACATTTTCCACCATTTGAACCCAAAATATGGTGTGAAAAGGTGGTATAAAGCACTATTGGGCATCAATCAGATGGAGCTGGCTTAAAGCTGCATTGTGACTAAGGTTAAGCCACTCTTGCTACCACAATGTTGTTCCAAGTAAAGTTGCAGAGGCAGTGGTGTCCTTCTAATATGCACCATTTTAAAGATACAACACATCAGAGAAAAGACAGTGACTATAGACAGGAATTAAATCTTGGCACCTAACTATCCCTTACGGTGATGTAGACTCGTTCAAAGGAGGTGTGACTCTGGCTATGGCAGCACTAACTTTTTCATCATGTACACCAGGTCTCATCTTGTGTATGTAACTGACTCTTTGGACTGATACCTGTAACTGACAACTGGGGCTCCAATTAATTGATCATCATTGACAGCGGTCTCCGTCCAGGCTGTACACGCATTACATGTTTGGTCATAGCCATCACCAACATCACTCCTCTCCTGTATGTACGTAGTGTAATCCACATGCACCGGCTGGAGTGACATAACCCTTTGGTATTTCTGGACTCAGTGAAGGTGTCAGTGTAACTTAACAGTTTTCATTGACTGAATTAGTCAGTACAGACTGACCAAATCACATGTAATTTAGCTGTCGACATGCAACGTGAGATTTATCTGCCACGTACACATGATGCAATGCCTAAAAGACATCTACACTTTGTGGTTTGGGCATGTTTTCACAACTAAGCTCATGGTATAATTCATTTCGTCTGTCACTTTGTTTGACAGTTGCATGCAGCATTTATCTGGGCATTCACCGCCACAGCATGCAAAGAATGGATGGAATTTGGGGACAATGAATTGCATTGCATCACACATCTGATCGGACATAACTCAGATGATGAACCTTGGAAATGTATGTTGTATTGTATTGACAGGACAACATTACAGGAATAGGGGTCTGACATGTTGCTAATGCATGTTAGCAAACAAGGTGCCATTGTAAGGTGGCAGCAATGATTTGCATACACAATAGTGTCCATTTGCTATGTCTACTGCCAAAGCAGGCCCGCTTGCACATTTGAGGCAGAGTACCTACATATTTGGCATGCCATGATAATTGCTCAGAGACAGGCTAAAAGCCAGTGATAAGCAGGATATTTGCTAATACGTTGTGATGATGACTTTCACTAACTGGGGATGTGCAACATTAAGTCAGGAATACAAATGCAGTGCTCAATCACATCACAAACTTCTGCATACATCTACATTTTTAGATCCATCATCACACTATAGGTGAGGTCCGTGTGATACAAACTCAGAGTGTGTTCAACTACATAGAGGAGCATTTCCAACAAATCGCCACATCTCACAAAGCAAATAAATGAGGAAGGCACTCACCAGTGGTGTGTGTCCATGAAGGCATTGTCGTCCCCCTGAGTTATCAGGGGTATTCCAGCTGTAAGACATTAAAAAAACTTGTGTTGGTTTAAGACGAGAAGTTCAACATGTGTCATGTTCATCAGATTCCGCAACATACAATTTGATGGTCTGTAACAGTCCTCTCTCTGTTCATGTTGAATACATGAATGGATCTGCTTTGCCTGTCTGACACACAAAACATGACCATTGCAGCCTTGTGGAACACAAGACAATCCTGCTACTATATGTGATAATTTGCAGACACTGCTTGTGTGACACATTCACAAAGCCCCATTTCCAGCCACAACATGATTTTCTTCATTTCGGGTAGTCAATATTTGCTTAACAGATTTCACAAGGGTGTGTTGAGACAATTGATGTGGTCTGATCCCTCATTGTGTATGAGGCAAACGTATACACCAAAAATAGTGACAAGAGTCCCAATGTAAATACGACACCCATTTCATATTGCAATGTAGAAGATTTAAAAGTTTGGCCTACATGTGAACCAGCACCTACATTGGGAACTGTTAATAAATGCTTAGACCCTTGCACAATGGGGTTAGACAAGTTAGTCCATCAGGCAGTGTGTTTTGTCATGTGTCCTGTATTGTGCAGCTCACATGGGCACTTCATACGCATTCAGAGTCCTCACACATGAATATCCTTATACAATATCCTAAAATGCTGCACTGCGTAGCACACATTGAAACCTAAAACATTTTTTTATGAGTGTAGACATTCCTGCACATGGTCATACATCATCACCAACACTGGGGCATTTGCACAATGGTCCAAGTGTGATTGTGTTTTAGCTCGGCAGCTTGACTAAAAAAATGAATGGGATCCGACTGTAGCATTTATTACATTGTGTCACTGACTACATTTGTTGACATGAAAAACACACTGTGATTTAATGAAACCTTTGTCATGCACTTACCACCTTGCCTGCCAACGATAACTCCCAGGTGGTCCAACAGGTCACCCTCACATCCCACGCAATACTGCCATTGGTGCTTCCATTGTTGGACAATCATGTCCACCCTGAGGATCCACATCATGTGGTTGTGGACATGGTCCCACCTCACCTTACGGACATGGACACCATAACCCTGCAGGATCCGTTCTCCACTCTCTACCATCAGTGGCAGGTAAATTTCACTTGCCAGAGGAAGAACCCAATGTCACATTTGACATCCTGCCTTCCCCACACACACCTGGCATCTACCAACACACACCTAAACCCACTATGTAAAAAGAAAACCCAAAAAATGTTACAGTGAAACCGTTAGAAATACAAATATACCCCTTGGACAGACACCAACAAAATTAACAACCATATGCAAAAAACATGTAAAGACGAGAATACAGGACTTGACAGACACACTAGGGACAATTCACAGCACACATCTCAACTCTCTTCTCCAACAACACCAGCACACAACTCGAAAGACCTTTAACACTCTCCACAGACACTGACAGTGTGCTTAAAAGAGAAAGTGAAAGTGTACAGTACTCTACCATGACACAGGATGCAGTCTGTGTTGTAACATGTCTTTTGCGATTTTTTTCAATGTAGACTAAGAAACAAAATATCACTTATGTGTCTAAGCGCCAACATTTTTAATGCTAAGTTCAAGTTGATCATCAGATGTACCAGATTTCATGAAATAGCATGACTAATGACACCATTTGGCTATGGATGTGATGTGTGTTGTGTAGGTGACTTCAGTCATTCTGATATGTCATGACTTTAGTAATACATAGCTGTCAAAATGCCCTTGGTCCTCACATTGATGCCTATCAACATCGATTCATTCGTGATAAGACATGCATGCATCAGTGGTAGTCATTATGGTTGGCATAGGTTTTATATGTGACTGCATATGTGACTGTCACATTACACAGTGCTGTGATGTCTGCACCTGTTTTACGGGCTTGCAACACACATGGACATGAACTTCAGACATTCACTATTTGAAAAACAGATTTCTGAAGCAGCATACAATACAAAGGCTTGACCACATATTCACATTTGAGTATTTGCTCTGTTGTAATTGCAGATGTGCACATTTACAATGGGCTGTTCAAAATCACTCATGAGCATCATTCAAGGAGGTTGTGGGACACAATAGGGATTTAGCAAATCTGATGATGTTCACAGAGTACATCAGGCAGATTCATTGTCATGTTAGAAACATATGTACAATAGATTGTTCCATGGCATAAGGAACAGCTTGTGTCAGGCACAATTGCCCATCAGTCTAGTGTGACAGCAGTACACAGCTTGAAGCTAGGAGAGTAACAATATGACAGCTGGATAGGTATAGGACCAAACGTTTTATGTGAGTAAGCACTGTGTCATTTTCAGCCTCTGTAGGCAAAATGAGCTTGTGGTGGCTCCTCTGATGTTAACAAAAACAATGTAAGGGAAGTTCCTTCAGTGGCCGTATATTTCAATTGTGTGTATACATCTATGAATGTCAAAAATAGGTGACAGAAAGAAAGTTAGTTCTAGACAGACATTATTTCAAAATTATTATATATTTTCTTTTTCTTTTTTATAAATATAAATTCATATAAATACTGTTTTGAATCAAGAATTGCATAGAGAATATATCTGTTTGTTACAAAAAATCACAAATAACACAAAAAAGTCATAAATATAAACAACAAGGATAATACCCCTTGGTAACAACCATACCAATCAACATACTCACGTGCTGCCAGTCATACCACAATCAAACCACATACTCAGATAGAAAAAGGAACTGGATTGTAGTTAGCTAGATCACAAGGCTATTGTTGTTCTAGGGCTCCAAGATGTAATTGTCGGCCCTTGTAGCAGGTCTACGCGCGTTTCGGCGGCTCTAGGCCACCTTCATCAGGACCTTATTCATCATATAGTGCAAATACCAGGGGATCAAAAAAGATATGCAGTGTAACTCAAGAATATCTTGTCATTTGTGATTGTATTGGTGAAGTCAGGGGTAAGGTAAAAGCAGATTCACAGCATCAATGGCGCCACTCTCGATGGAGACAAAAAAACGTCTAAGCTTCAGAGCTTCATATAATGGGTAGGCAAGCGCTGTATTCTGTCTAGGTGGTTCGGAGTGGTCGTGGAATATCCGTATTGTTAATTCTTCGGAATATACACCTTTATGTCTGATTTATGCGGACGGCGGGGGAACTGAGTTCTGTTACTTCATGATTTCTATAGGTGACGACAGTCCACTCCATAGGTAATATGTATTTAAACCACCAGCGACCCTATTCGTCCGTAGTAGTGCGACATGATCCCTCGCCGTGAATGGAACCCTCAGTGCTGAGGGTTCCATTCACGGCGAGGGATCACGTCGCACTACTACGGACGAATAGGGTCGCTGGTGGTTTAAATACATATTACCTATGGAGTGGACTGTCGTCACCTATAGAAATCATGAAGTAACAGAACTCAGTTCCCCCGCCGTCCGCATAAATCAGACATAAAGGTGTATATTCGAAGAATTAACAATACGGATATTCCACGACCACTCCGAACCACCTAGACAGAATACAGCGCTTGCCTACCCATTATATGAAGCTTAGACGTTTTTTTGTCTCCATCGAGAGTGGCGCCATTGATGCTGTGAATCTGCTTTTACCTTACCCCTGACTTCACCGATACAATCACAAATGACAAGATATTCTTGAGTTACACTGCATATCTTTTTTAATCCCCTGGTATTTGCACTATATGATGAATAAGGTCCTGATGGAGGTGGCCTAGAGCCGCCGAAACGCGCGTAGACCTGCTACAAGGGCCGACAATTACATCTTGGAGCCCTAGAACAACAATAGCCTTGTGATCTAGCTAACTACAATCCAGTTCCTTTTTCTATCTGAGTATGTGGTTTGATTGTGGTATGACTGGCAGCACGTGAGTATGTTGATTGGTATGGTTGTTACCAAGGGGTATTATCCTTGTTGTTTATATTTATGACTTTTTTGTGTTATTTGTGACTTTTTTGTAACAAACAGATATATTCTCTATGCAATTCTTGATTCAAAACAGTATTTATATGAATTTATATTTATAAAAAAGAAAAATAAAATATATAATAATTTTGAAATAATGTCTGTCTAGAACTAACTTTCTTTCTGTCACCTATTTTTGACATTCATAGATGTATACACACAATTGAAATATACGGCCACTGAAGGAACTTCCCTTACATTGTTTTTGTTTCTGTTCCCCTCTGTTCCTTGGCCATAATTTGTTCTTTTGAGGGGGTCCCATCGAACATATGGCTCCTCTGATGTTTGCAGAAATGTATGCAACAGACGGTAGAATGGAGCAGACTGGTGCAAAATATGCAGAGGTCAACAATCCACACAAAGCCATGTGAAAACATGTTGTAGACCCAGAGTCCCAGAAGGACAGGACATTGTTGGCAAGAAACAGTAATTCAGCACTTTATAATGTGCACTACTTGCAACAACATGGCATCCAATGCCGGTAAGCACGGACAGTCACCATTGACTTGAAACAGCACTGTGTTTCAGTATGCAAACCATAGTGGTAGATTCAGGTACTGCAGAGCTGCTTCAAAATGACATTGACAGCTGGGCCTGCATCATGCACAATCCTTTGAGCCCTGGCTGTGGACATTGATGCATCAGCAATGACCATCAGCTGTTGGCAAAGTCCGGCATGCCAGATGTAGATCTATACACAAAAATATCCAGGGGTCTGAAACTACAACTCTGAACATTATACCTTCCTGAACAGACCAAACCATATGTGTGCGCCAAATTTCCTTAATGGAAACTGCTATACTAGAACATAGTATTCAAGTAGATGGATTCCCATCACTCACCCGTAGGTGACATGCTTCATCATCTGGGTCTCCTCATTGATGTCACGCTCGTGACACTAAGGGCTGCAACCTCATCAGAGGGATGAGGGAGCCCGAGGATGTTTTGTCAGGGTCACTATCTGAGCTCACAAATGAGAGCAAATCAGTTCTTATGGCAAAAAAATGCAGTGCACAAAAAGAGATGATAGTGAATTAAAATTGACCTGTGAGAGACCCTATCTTTATTATTGTCTCCCACAGATCAAAACTAAAAACAGTGCAAAATGACAGTCTATAACAAATAACTGTCTGATGTTCATAACAAAAGGGTCAACATGTTTCAGCACCTATGGACAATATTCCGTCCAATGCCTTCTTCAGGACCACTCCTGTGTTGCTACTGCAATTGTGTAAAAGCCTATTTAAAATGAATCTATAATGTATGAAGATACATAAAAATACACCAGAGACGGCTGGAACAGATACAACCGAATCACCTGTACTTAGGCATGTGTAGTCCTTGTTATGTTATGTTATGTTAAAAAAAATTATTGAGCGCGGCTAACACCATTAGGTTTCTTGGCGCTTATGCGGAGGGAGCAGTGAAGAGAGCATGAAAGCAGAAACTAAATATAGGACTCAGTGAAGAGGAAGGTTTTAAGGAGGGATCTGAACCTGGAGAATGGAGAAGGCAGCCTAAGAGGAAGGGGAAGGGAATTCCAAAAAGAAGGAGCTAGAAATGAAAACCTAAGGCCACCGTGTTTTTTCCTCTTAAATCTGGGAACTGATAGCAGGGCCATCTGGGATGACCAGAGATTGCGAGGAGGAGCATACGGGTGGAGAAGGGAGGAAATAAAAAGGGGACCTTGGCCTGCAAGAGATTTTGAAATAATGCAGCCTAACTTAAACTTACAGCGAGCAGATACCGGAAGCCAGTGGAGACTTTTTAGGAGAGGACGAACGTGTTGATCTCTAGGTAGGTCGTAAATCAGGTGAGCAGCCTGATTTTGGATCAACTGAAGTCTCTTAAGTTGGTAGTCAGGAATGCCTACATACAGTGCGTTTGCGTAGTCAAGCCTAGAAATGACTAACGCAAGCAAGGCCAAAGTAAGAGCTTCGGTAGTGAGTAGACGAGAGATTTTGCGGATTTTCCTGAGTTGGAAGTGGCTGGAGGACACTACTGCGCTGATCTGGGGCGTCATAGAAAGATCGTTACTAATGACGACTCCCAGGCTTTTGGCTGAATTAACTGGGCAAGGAGGACTGCCCAACTAATACTAGTAGGGATCCCCCGTGGTCAATTTATAATTCTTCATATGGCATAAGCTCACAACATTAAATCAAGACCCTTCAACAATGATTACAGGTACGACAAGAGTTTTTTTCTTATTTCATTTTTGCATTTTATTTCTTTTTTCATATTTGTATCAAAAGTATTTTTCATTTTTTTAATTTTTTTTTACTTGAATATATAACCTGTCACAAACATAATTTAATTCATGTTATAATGTTCATACAGTATGTTTGAAAGCCTACAGTGCCTTACAATAAAACATAATACCCTGTTAGTCACACACCAACCACCATACACACTTACTCATACATACCACTTGACAACTTAACACACAAATTTTAACAAAAGACTCAAAGAAATTCAAAAAGGACACAGAAATAAACCCATTTCTACAGCTGAGGTGGCACCGATATTAGTTGTGCCATATCAACGCCAGGTCTACGCGCGTTTCGGCGGATTTAACCACCTTCCTCAGGACCACACCAAACAGCGATTAACTCTACTTTCTTTATTGTGTGCACAGGGTATTTTCCATATATAAACACCTAGCTCTGTCCACTTCCTTTTACGTATAGATAGTAGTTACTCCTTGGTAATAGGTAAAAGATATATTTATATCGCCCCAGGATTATTCGACTTGTGTAGTTGTGGGGACTATTCACTAGTTTGATTTGCAAAACGGTTCAACGACTTTTACCGCTGAGTTCATAGAGTGATGGGCGGACTGCCCAGACTTGCCGGCCAAAAAGAAGGTTGCCAAGGATTGGAAAGTCCCCCGACAAGAACCAGCTCGGTCTTGTCGGGGTTGAGCTTCAGGTGGTTTGAGCTCATCCAATTGCTAATAAAGCAGAGCGTGTTTTGAAAAGTAGTGATTGATTCGTCAGAGGAATCAATGGTAAAGACCAGTTGAATGTCATCCGCGTAATTAAACGCGGTGACACTCAACCCACGAAGGGAACGGATTAAAGGAGCCAGGTACAAGTTGAAAAGGAGGGGGGACAAAGAGGAGCCCTGCGGGACCCCGCAGGTCAGCTCGACCTGAGTAGCAGAGAACTGGGACAGCCTGACGGCTTGTTGGCGTTTGGTCAGGAAAGACTGAACCCAGTCCAGGGCGGTACCCTGGATGCCAGCCTCTCTGACACGGTCGACCAAAATACCGTGGTCGACCGTGTCAAAGGCGGCCTTCCTCTGCAAATCCCATACAGCTCACGGTTTCTGTAACACAGTGAAGAGAATAGGCGCAACCATCGTAGTACACAGAGGAATACACCAGTTCAGAGCAAAAACATAACAAATTGCCGTGATATAATATTTATCATCTACAAACACCCAAGAATGGGTCCATGCACAATCGTCCTTACACGAAATGCATGAGGAGGATAACTCACCTCACCCTGCTGCGGCTCAGGGAACAAGGATGCACCGCTCTAAGGGACAAAAGTGGGGGAATACCACATTTGTTATGGCTTCCTACCTACCATCATTAGTCCCTTACCTAATTGTTCAGCAAGTTATTTATTAATCAGATGTTTTCATGTTTAGTGATTGGTATCCTTTGCCATAGGTTCGTTACTGAGGTGTTGTTTCAGCGTTTGGTGAGGTATACGATTGACCGGTTGGGATACCCTCTGCAGTTTGTGTACTTGTCGTGTCTAGGTGAGCTCCATATTGCGTCATTTGACCCGTTTATCCAGCATTGTTACTGCAATTGTTCAGTTGTGGCCAAATTGGTTATGTTTTGTTCCAGCCCTCCACCACCCTGCAGACCATCCATTCTATTGAGTCTGCCGCTGCACATTCCTTTTGATTACCACCATATTACTCAGCCAGGTATCCCCTGCAGACATTGTCCGCCATCTTGCACTTACTGTGTTTATCCTTTGGGCTGCGCATCATGTGTACTCTGTTTTTCATCTCTTTCATTGGGGCTTTATACTACTGTTTACCATAAGGGGTCGTCATCAGGGACTTCATTAATTCTTTTTTAATTATTCTCACGGCATTTTTGAATCTTTGTTTTACTATCGTACTTTGGCTGTATCTTTCTTTAAGCTACTCATTAACTCCTTTTACCTTGGACCACTTCGGAATTCTTAACCAGCTAGCAGTACATTTTTGTCATCTGGTAAACTGCTTGTCACCCACACATTTCTCTTCCATGGTTGTCTCTTGTATAATCATTTAAACTGTATTACATCAGTAGTAAGTTGTACCTTGTTTTCCTTGTAGATTGCCCCTGAGGAAGGGACACCAATGTCCCGAAATGCATCGGGCTCTTCACAAGCATTTGCAAACTGTAGCATATTAATGCATTTGTCATTGTAAAGGTCATGACATAATGACTCTATACTGGCATTATTTGAGCTGCTAACAAGCTATTGACAATTATTGTATATACAACTGTTCATAATGATGATCTAATGCATTTTCGATGAATACAATCGTTTTTGCTACACATGAAGGATTTTTTTTGTATTGTGATTGATTACTGATTATCTCCTGATTACATTGTATAGTCCCATCGGACACCAGTGCACAGTGCACAGTGTTTGCTGCCACGTTAGGCAGCATATTATGTTCTTGTTCCTACCAATCCCAGCATTCTAAAAACTATCTACATGTAGCAGAAGCCACAAATACACAAGTACCACACAGGACTGAACGTCACTACAAACAGTTAGATAACTATTATGGTCTTAACATCACTAACCGATCCAAACGGATCTGTCAGATCTCAAATTCATCTGAAGGCTGGATAAGAGGGCTGTGACTAACCTCTTGCACTTCATCTATCTCATCTGTCCCATAAAGTTGTTTCCAACAGTACTTGACCATTGTTCTTACTATCCCTACAGATGTTAACAGATGAAACTCCAATGTCAGTGCTGTGCAGGTATTGTCCTCATCAACATTCCAAACACCCGGCATTGGAAAAGAATGATATATAATGCTATGCTTTACTGTAAGTACTAAATTATCGTTATTTTAATCATCGTTCTCAACTCTAATTTGTTGTTACGACCTGCTCAATGCTCCCATGACCAGCCTTTACCACTTGTGACTCTCAAACCAATTAAAACTACTTTGGAGTCAGGATTTATGTTGGTAAATGACGCTAGTAGAGGCAGAGTTACACACCCCTATAGGACCCAAAGGGGGGGCTACCATTCAATTAAACCGATACATGCCTCTGCTATAACGCGGGCATGTTGAATTTCATCAAGACCGTAACGTGTATCAATCACAGCATGCGCCCATGGGCCTTAAAAAATAATCTACGAAAGTAGAGAGAGGTTCCAATAAGGAGCCAAATCCAGATATAATGGGACGTCCAGGTGGCGGAATCTGAACTTTATGTACTTTGGGTAGTACATAGAAATAGGGCATAACAGCCTGTTATGGCCTCTCTCTACTTTTGCAGATTATTTTTAAGGCCCATGGTTAAGGACATGCCAACCTTTTTGCAGCACACTAAAGATGTGCTGAAATTACTACCTGAGTCAGATTTTAATAAAGAAACAGATGTACTGGTATCTTTTGATGTAGAATCACTCTACACTTCAATACCTCAAGGCAAGACACTAGATACTATTGCACTGTTGCTCGCAGAGAGAGATTTGGACTTGATTACTCCAGTCCATTTGATTATGGCATGTGCTCAGATTGCCATGAAAGACACTCATGTGTATGTCTGTTCTTTGTCTTGGGGTGCCACCACAGAGTGAGTGTTATTTCATGAGGTTGTAGCCCATTCTCCACCTTCATTGCCATGCCACACCAATATTGTTGTGGATGTTACTTCAACACATTCCTACATAGCATTAACATGTCTATAGTCCTACATACACGTTGTTGAGTGCTGATGCCTTGTCAGTTGTACCATTGCCGACCTATGTGTCATTGTTTGTTCTTATGAAACTACAGCATTATTATATCAGTGCTGTGTTGATGAATGATTCATACACAGTGTTAGTGATGCATGACATGTGCTTATTGCTCATTCCAGTGACACAAGTCTCATCTAGGGAAGTAGTGTCACTTTTTAAAAACAAATCTTTTTATTATAATACCCAGCTCCATAAAATCGCACATCAGTCGGCATCAGAAGTTCATTGGCAATGGCAAACAAAGTCAATCACAGAATAATTTTAAACAATATGACCTAGATGCAGAGATCAAGCCCATGAATAGACATCTATGTAGTGGTAAAGGCGCCCCGAATGCCACAGGAATAAAACAGGTCATCTTCAAATCACCATCCACAGTTCGCTCCCCCCCTATCACTCCAAATCCATATTGTGTCCAACGTGATCAACAGTAGCAGTCCGTTTGGCTCAAAGGAGGCAGGGTGACTGATAACAGCATCATGAACAAAACATTCAAGAAATAAAGAGCCGTATACATCCATCTTATTAATCAGGAGCAGACACAGACAGGGTATCCATCAATTCTCCCCTGTACCGCCTCCATGCCACCTATATTTTCTCCCACTTCTTGGGGCAACCTCTGCTTTTATAAATTACTTTCTCAGCCCATTGGCACCAGTCCAGGTCCCGCTCCCATTCTTCCACCGTAGGCAAAAGATCACTTTCCCATAACCTTGCTATATTTTTTTTGGCTACCATACTCGCCAGAGCCAGCCATATCTTGTCCCATTTTGGCCAAATGATATCACTCGTCACACCCATGATATGCCATCTGGCTTTCAGCGGGACCTCTGCGCCCACCACCGCCGACATGATTCCTGCCAACCTGGACCAGTATCCCCGGACTCTGGTACAAGCCCACAAAATGTGGAAAGAGGGGACCTCCTCTCCACACCTCCTTATGCAAAACCGTGAATTTACATATCCTATCCTGTACTGTACCGTGCGCGGTGTGTATGACCGGTGTAGAATACGTAACTTAACTAGTCTAAATCGGGCGCGAATCGCCACCTTCCGGGGACACTGCAAGGCCTCACCCCAGTCGCTGTCCTCTAGCAGCCCAATATCTGATTCACACTTTTCCCGCAGAGGTCCCAATGGGTCCGTGAGGTTATTGATGAGATGCTTGTACGTGAGGGAGACAGCTTTGTTGATCATGGGGTCCATCAGTAGTCTATCTTCCAGTGGGGCATACTCAGGTAATTGTTCCCCCTGGCTCAGATGGTGGTGTAGGGCATGCCTAAGCTGTTGGTAATGTAAAAACTCCCCAATAGTGTCACTTTTTAATGTTGGATGAATGTGCAAGCTGGGTGTTTGAAGCATTCCCTGCACTGTATTGATACATCCATTATTCCAGCTGTAATATCCTCTGTATCTTCATCCTCCACACCCACAAGCTGATCCAGTCCACATTAGTCATGTATATTTGTGACTGTTGTCAGTTACCGTCTGTACTGTAGCTTGGAATTCAAAGATATGTTGTGTTTCAACTTTTATGATGGTTTATAGCGATTTGGCTTGAGCTACAATGATGCATCAGACACACAGTCTATGTTGTACTAAGCTGTTGTGTGAAAACAGATCTGGTGTTGCTCCTGTGAAGACACAACACACAGTTATTGATACTCACTGAGGGACCATACACATAAATATGTGCAGATTCCCAATACATTGTCCCATTCACACTCTTACTTTAATTGGTGTCATATCCCCTGCTCTGTGAGAGATCTGTGTGACACAGTTGTTTTGTTAACATGACTTTTCATGATTGATCAACTTCTGAAGTCACAAACCAAGCATACAAGACATTGAAGTTGTATTTTGTTTTTCAAAATAATAAACTGTAGACTTTGGTTTTCAGAAAGGCTTGTGATGGGACATTCGTTGATGGTGATTAGGTAGAAAAATTGCAGATGAGGGAATCCCTCCATGCTGTTCCAGCAGCAGAAGCTGTGGTGTGTCTTGAATCAGTTTCTTTGTCCTGGCCATCCTCTGGATTGTCCTGCTCCACCTGGTCTTCTGGCAATGGTGTGTTAGTACGTACACAGATGTTGTGCAAATTGTAACAAGCAGTATGATTTCACAAACCAGTTCAGGACTATACAGGAGTCTCCCCCCTGAAATATCAAGGCACCGGAACCTTGATTTAAGGACTTCAAAGATCCATGCAACAATGGCAATTGTGCATCCCAGTGCAACAGCAACATTGTAGTCTCTCTGGGCACATGCGTGGGTCACTTTGATGGGGGTCATATGCCATGGTGACAGTGCATATCCTTGATCACCTGCAACAGAAAGTGTCCATTAGTATTTGTGCCTGCTTTGTTTGCAGGGTGGTTAACTTTATTTTTATTTCATTGCGCATCTTTGTACTTTCTGCTTCGTAATGTTATGGTATATACCATTGACCTACATCATGTGAACTTAATTGCCTGTACCTTACAGCCTACACATCACCATGATGCCATTGGCCAGGAACTGTGTATTACCTCCATGTAGTGTTTGTCCGGATGTCACTCAAAACACCTTTTGGGTGACTAACAGGGCCATTCCCCCACTAGTACGTCAATTATGCACAGATTGTATATGAGGCACCGGTGGTCCATGGATCTTGTGAAGCAGCCCCCTTGACTTTTGGCTCATTACTGTGTTTGAGCATCAGCAAGTTACATCATTGTGAGTTATTCTGCTGAAGTAGCTTGCACCCGAAATACTTGGATGCTAAATGTTGTACTCATTGTAGGTTATTTACATCCTCCTTGCCCCCAAGGTAGGTCACTGTTTGAGTGATAGTAGCACTGCTACCTGGTGCAGTTGACTTACTGAGACATGTAAAGGCAACGGACATGTATATTGATGTCCTTGGGTATATGTTATCTTTGACTCTGCTTGTATGTGTACTCATTGTTATTGCCATGTGTGTTCCCTCCAAGTACACATTTATTTGGCTACACTTGTGCATCAGATTGCTGCACCTCACCAGGGGAAGTGTAGGGATGTGCAACATGTAGTCAGATTTACATCTCTCTTGTTTGTATGCTCTTTCAATGCATGCTCAATTCTAGCACAACCCAGACTAATGCTAAGTCAATTTTTGAGATTGTGTGAAGTTAGCTGTCCTTTCATGCAGAAATACTTTCCTCCCCATGACTCAGGTACCCTTAAAGCATGGTGCATGAGTGCCTGTGTTTGTGCAAGTCAGCCAATTGTGCACCAGTGCAGGGGATAGCAGGGTGATCTGTCATCTTTTTGTACTTATGGCACATGTGTTTGTTACAGAATGGATGCAGCCCAGCGCAAGCATATGTCTTGTAGCACGTGGTGCATTGATTCCTTTCAGGTTTTGTCTGATGAGTTTTGCAAGATCTATATTCTATGAGTGACATAGTGGTTTGTGAGAGAATTTCTGTCCTACTCACTTGTTGGGCCTCTATGTGTGGTTCTTTGCCATTAGGTGTATGAGTATAGTTCTTTGCCCAGTTACAATGTATGTTGGATTCAATTAGCTACATGTGCATTCTCACATGATTGAGCTACATAATTGGTGACTTGAGGTGTGTGGTGTGTTCAATTTGTACTTACCAACAAGCTGTCCATTTCCATAGGTGCCATTCTCGTACGGCTGGTTTTTGACTGATTGGCGGAAGATGTAGGAGTCATGCAAACTCCCTGGTAACTTGGCTACGACATTGATGAACAGGCCCAGGTGGTCCACAAATGCCTGCAAGTTCATTGAGTGTGTGTGCTTCCTGTTCCTTTATATATGAGCAGTATCTGCAGGAGGCACAAATTGCACATGGGTGCAGTTAATTACCCCAACACATGCGGAAATCCAGCAATGACATAGATGCCTTGCCTGTTGTCAAGTTGTTCTAGCGCAGTGTTGGGGAAGCGTAGGTGCTATGGCATCAGGCTGATTTTGGCATTCAAGACAGTTGGAAGGAACCTGGAGAAGGATGCCTATGAGACTCTGGCCACTCCGCCAGTGGTTGGTTGGAAGGAACCAGAGGCCAATATGTGCAGCAATGCAAGTAGCTTTGTCTGTGGAGGAATGTTTGCACAGCGCAGGGATGGTGCCTGCAGCCTTGGCGCTATCCGAGTAAGTAGGTGTAGAATAGAGGTCCTTTTTAGCCTGTAGAGGCTATCACCTCCTCTGTCCAGAGGTGTATCAGGGTGATTCATTGGCAGAAGACCCGCTATCTTCTGCAGCGTTGTCTCTGTGGTGGTGCTGGTGGTGGTGGTGGCGGTGTTGGTCTTCTTGGTGAGAGAGCAGTACCTCCATGGTATTATTCGCAATGCCAATGAGGGTCTGGAATAGACTCCCTCATATACAGGTGTGTTTGCACCATTTTTTAGACCAGCTATTTTCTTGTCTTGAAAACCTGCTGCTAACTAGGCTTGATTCAGTGATGCAATGGGCCAGGGACAGACTAATTTGCATATAGCCAGGTTCTGAGCTGGGATGGGGCAGTGAGCTAAATAACGGTGATGGATCAAGCCCTGATCTTTGGACTGGGTAAGAGTGGTCTGCTTAATTCAGACACTCTGTTCATCACCACCCCCTTTTTTGAATCGTTTTTGGCCACTATAGGTGTGGCAGGGTATACTCAGACATGAGTCCCTTGCTCACTGCTCCATCAGGATTCAAGCAAGCCGGGCCGACGACAGCTGAAATGCAAGAAACCGGTCCCCGGAAGCTTGTCTCCTTTCTGGTGAAGAATTGGCTTGGTAGTTTGGTCTGCCCTGTTCCCATGATGCACTGGGCCAGGGACAGACTAATTTGCATATAGCCAGGTTCTGAGCTGGGATGGGGCAGTGAGCTAAATACCGGTGATGGATCAAGCCCTGATCTTTGGACTGGGTAAGAGTGGTCTGCTTAATTCAGACACTCTGTTCATCACCACCCCCTTTTTTGAATCGTTTTTGGCCACTATAGGTGTGGCAGGGTATACTCAGACATGAGTCCCTTGCTCACTGCTCCATCAGGATTCAAGCAAGCCGAGCCGACGACGGCTGAAATGCCAGAAACCGGTCCCCGGAAGCTTGTCTCCTTTCTGGTGAAGAATTGGCTTGGTAGTTTGGTCTGCCCTGTTCCCATGATGCACTGGGCCAGGGACAGACTAATTTGCATATAGCCAGGTTATGAGCTGGGATGGGGCAGTGAGCTAAATAACGGTGATGGATCAAGCCCTGATCTTTGGACTGGGTAAGAGTGGTCTGCTTAATTCAGACACTCTGTTCATCACCACCCCCTTTTTTGAATCGTTTTTGGCCACTATAGGTGTGGCAGGGTATACTCAGACATGAGTCCCTTGCTCACTGCTCCATCAGGATTCAAGCAAGCCGGGCCGACGGCGGCTGAAATGCCAGAAACCGGTCCCCGGAAGCTTGTCTCCTTTCTGGTGAAGAATTGGCTTGGTAGTTTGGTCTGCCCTGTTCCCATGATGCACTGGGCCAGGGACAGACTAATTTGCATATAGCCAGGTTCTGAGCTGGGATGGGGCAGTGAGCTAAATAACGGTGATGGATCAAGCCCTGATCTTTGGACTGGGTAAGAGTGGTCTGCTTAATTCAGACACTCTGTTCATCACCACCCCCTATTTTGAATCGTTTTTGGCCACTATAGGTGTGGCAGGGTATACTCAGACATGAGTCCCTTGCTCACTGCTCCATCAGGATTCAAGCAAGCCGGGCCGACGACGGCTGAAATACCAGAATCCGGTCCCCGGAAGCTTGTCTCCTTTCTGGTGAAGAATTGGCTTGGTAGTTTGGTCTGCCCTGTTCCCATGATGCACTGGGCCAGGGACAGACTAATTTGCATATAGCCAGGTTCTGAGCTGGGATGGGGCAGTGAGCTGAATAACGGTGATGGATCAAGCCCTGATCTTTGGACTGGGTAAGAGTGGTCTGCTTAATTCAGACACTCTGTTCATCACCACCCCCTTTTTTTAATCGTTTTTGGCCACTATAGGTGTGGCAGGGTATACTCAGACATGAGTCCCTTGCTCACTGCTCCATCAGGAGTCAAGCAAGCCGGGCCGACGACGGCTGAAATGCCAGAAACCGGTCCCCGGAAGCTTGTCTCCTTTCTGGTGAAGAATTGGCTTGGTAGTTTGGTCTGCCCTGTTCCCATGATGCACTGGGCCAGGGACAGACTAATTTGCATATAGCCAGGTTCTGAGCTGGGATGGGGCAGTGAGCTAAATAACGGTGATGGATCAAGCCCTGATCTTTGGACTGGGTAAGAGTGGTCTGCTTAATTCAGACACTCTGTTCATCACCACCCCCTTTTTTGAATCGTTTTTGGCCACTATAGGTGTGGCAGGGTATACTCAGACATGAGTCCCTTGCTCACTGCTCCATCAGGATTCAAGCAAGCCGGGCCGACGACGGCTGAAATGCCAGAAACCGGTCCCCGGAAGCTTGTCTCCTTTCTGGTGAAGAATTGGCTTGGTAGTTTGGTCTGCCCTGTTCCCATGATGCACTGGGCCAGGGACAGACTAATTTGCATATAGCCAGGTTCGGAGCTGGGATGGGGCAGTGAGCTAAATAACGGTGATGGATCAAGCCCTGATCTTTGGACTGGGTAAGAGTGGTCTGCTTAATTCAGACACTCTGTTCATCACCACCCCCTTTTTTTAATCGTTTTTGGCCACTATAGGTGTGGCAGGGTATACTCAGACATGAGTCCCTTGCTCTCTGCTCCATCAGGATTCAAGCAAGCCGGGCCGACGACGGCTGAAATGCCAGAATCTGGTCCCCGGAAGCTTGTCTCCTTTCTGGTGAAGAATTGGCTTGGTAGTTTGGTCTGCCCTGTTCCCATGATGCACTGGGCCAGGGACAGACTAATTTGCATATAGCCAGGTTCTGAGCTGGGATGGGGCAGTGAGCTAAATAACGGTGATGGATCAAGCCCTGATCTTTGGACTGGGTAAGAGTGGTCTGCTTAATTCAGACACTCTGTTCATCACCACCCCCTTTTTTGAATCGTTTTTGGCCACTATAGGTGTGGCAGGGTATACTCAGACATGAGTCCTTGCTCACTGCTCCATCAGGATTCAAGCAAGCCAGGCCAACGATGGCTGAAATGCCAGAAACCGGTCCCCAGAAGCTTGTCTCCTTTCTGGTGAAGAATTGGCTTGGTAGTTTGGTCTGCCCTGTTCCCATGATGCACTGGGCCAGGGACAGACTAATTTGCATATAGCCAGGTTCTGAGCTGGGATGGGGCAGTGAGCTAAATAACGGTGATGGATCAAGCCCTGATCTTTGGACTGGGTAAGAGTGGTCTGCTTAATTCAGACACTCTGTTCATCACCACCCCCTTTTTTGAATCGTTTTTGGCCACTATAGGTGTGGCAGGGTATTCTCAGACATGAGTCCCTTGCTCACTGCTCCATCAGGAGTCAAGCAAGCCGGGCCGACGACGGCTGAAATGCCAGAAACCGGTCCCCGGAAGCTTGTCAGCTTTCTGGTGAAGAATTGGCTTGGTAGTTTGGTCTGCCCTGTTCCCATGATGCACTGGGCCAGGGACAGACTAATTTGCATATAGCCAGGTTCTGAGCTGGGATGGGGCAGTGAGCTAAATAACGGTGATGGATCAAGCCCTGATCTTTGGACTGGGTAAGAGTGGTCTGCTTAATTCAGACACTCTGTTCATCACCACCCCCTTTTTTGAATCGTTTTTGGCCACTATAGGTGTGGCAGGGTATACTCAGACATGAGTCCCTTGCTCACTGCTCCATCAGGATTCAAGCAAGCCGGGCCGATGACGGCTGAAATGCCAGAAACCGGTCCCCGGAAGCTTGTCTCCTTTCTGGTGAAGAATTGGCTTGGTAGTTTGGTCTGCCCTGTTCCCATGATGCACTGGGCCAGGGACAGAGTAATTTGCATATAGCCAGGTTCTGAGCTGGGATGGGGCAGTGAGCTAAATAACGGTGATGGATCAAGCCCTGATCTTTGGACTGGGTAAGAGTGGTCTGCTTAATTCAGACACTCTGTTCATCACCACCCCCTTTTTTGAATCGTTTTTGGCCACTATAGGTGTGGCAGGGTATACTCAGACATGAGTCCCTTGCTCACTGCTCCATCAGGATTCAAGCAAGCCGGGCCGACGACGGCTGAAATGCCAGAAACCGGTCCCCGGAAGCTTGTCTCCTTTCTGGTGAAGAATTGGCTTGGTAGTTTGGTCTGCCCTGTTCCCATGATGCACTGGGCCAGGGACAGACTAATTTACATATAGCCAGGTTCTGAGCTAGGATGGGGCAGTGAGCTAAATAACGGTGATGGATCAAGCCCTGATCTTTGGACTGGGTAAGAGTGGTCTGCTTAATTCAGACACTCTGTTAATCACCACCCCCTTTTTTGAATCGTTTTTTGCCACTATAGGTGTGGCAGGGTATACTCAGACATGAGTCCCTTGCTCACTGCTCCATCAGGATTCAAGCAAGCCGGGCCGACGACGGCTGAAATGCCAGAAACCGGTCCCCGGAAGCTTGTCTCCTTTCTGGTGAAGAATTGGCTTGGTAGTTTGGTCTGCCCTGTTCCCATGATGCACTGGGCCAGGGACAGACTAATTTGCATATAGCCAGGTTCTGAGCTGGGATGGGGCAGTGAGCTAAATAACGGTGATGGATCAAGCCCTGATCTTTGGACTGGGTAAGAGTGGTCTGCTTAATTCAGACACTCTGTTCATCACCACCCCCTTTTTTTAATCGTTTTTGGCCACTATAGGTGTGGCAGGGTATACTCAGACATGAGTCCCTTGCTCACTGCTCCATTAGGATTCAAGCAAGCCGGGCCGACGACGGCTGAAATGCCAGAAACCGGTCCCCGGAAGCTTGTCTCCTTTCTGGTGAAGAATTGGCTTGGTAGTTTGGTCTGTCCTGTTCCCATGATGCACTGGGCCAGGGACAGACTAATTTGCATATAGCCAGGTACTGAGCTGGGATGGGGCAGTGAGCTAAATAACGGTGATGGATCAAGCCCTGATCTTTGGACTGGGTAAGAGTGGTCTGCTTAATTCAGACACTCTGTTCATCACCACCCCCTTTTTTGAATCGTTTTTGGCCACTATAGGTGTGGCAGGGTATACTCAGACATGAGTCCCTTGCTCACTGCTCCATCAGGATTCAAGCAAGCCGGACCGACGACGGCTGAAATGCCAGAAACCGGTCCCCGGAAGCTTGTCTCCTTTCTGGTGAAGAATTGGCTTGGTAGTTTGGTCTGCCCTGTTCCCGTGATGCACTGGGCCAGGGACAGACTAATTTGCATATAGCCAGGTTCTGAGCTGGGATGGGGCAGTGAGCTAAATAACGGTGATGGATCAAGCCCTGATCTTTGGACTGGGTAAGAGTGGTCTGCTTAATTCAGAAACTCTGTTCATCACCACCCCCCTTTTTTGAATCGCTAACTAGGCTTAGCAGCAATTTTGAGGGGTTATTGCCAGGTGGGAATTTCATTGTAAATATCACAAAGTGTGGTTAGCATCAGGTTTCGAATGGGAACGCCCACCTTGCATCTCATTTTCGTGAAATCCTGCTAACAGGACTGGTGATCTTGAAATTTCACGTTTATGCTGGAAAAGTGCTGCTAACTGCAGTTAGTGGCAAGTTTTACATACGGCAATAAAAATAAGCCATCATAATGTCAAAAAATATATGCTACGACGGCGTTAAGTTCTTGTAAATAGGCCTCCCGGTTGGCTAGGTTGGATTTAAATAAGGCAGACAGTAAGCCAAATTGCCTGGAGCCACCCTCAACCTGATTCCATTTCTGATATGAGTCATTTCTTTTGGTCATGGGCTGAATGGCATGGCATTGATTGAGACATAGCATGAAACAGAATATCCATCCCAGGCCAACAAAGCATCACTAATCCATGGATATCTTTTATGTCTGGTCTCAATCCACACCCATCATTTTCTTGAATATCTACGCTTAAATATATGCAGGGCCTCCTTAATGAGACTCCTTGCACCTCTGGAACGTCACTTTTTGTGACGTTCCCTGGCACAGAAGCCTGCGTGATAGTTATCAGGCAGCACTAAGCCACTTTTTTGGCTTATTGCTGCCTTATAAATATTGGTCCCTTTAACATGGTTTTCTGTGTTAAAGTGGAATGCAATAGGTGTTGCTAGGGGCGTTCCCAGCAACATTCATGGCTTTTTGACACTACCCCAGATTTACCAGAAATCATAAATATGAGGCAGGGACAAAAACGTATGCCTCCCCAGGGGAGGGGAAGAGAGGCACAATGAGAAGAAATATCTTTATTTCGCCTCCTTTTTAATTTTTTTATGTGTGCTGCAAAAAGAGGAAAAAGACTCTTGTGATTATTTTTGTACAGGGAGGGTTCCCTTCCTGTACAAAAATAATCATCTCTGCAACACAGGCCCACTTGCACCATAGTGCAAAGGTGTCTGTGTTGGCGCTGATAGATAGAGTGCATTCCTGCCCTTTTCTTTTGCCATAGGGCAGTGCAGAAGTAAGGCCTTCTGCCCTGCCCTACAGCAAAACCTCATAAATGACCCCCCCCCCAATTTCTACTCATTATTTACTTTTGCTGGATCATTTGGGAGACAATGCAGTTAATTTGTGTATTGCTCTCCTTAGCTGTTCCTGAAGAATATATTGCTTGTTGTGAGGGGAGAGAATTAACTTTAGTCATATGTGTCACAAAACAATGTTTGTAACATCAGTTATTTAAAGAAGGCCTGCTGTTTTCAGGGCAAAGCTGGCCTTTTAGTGCGCCTAGTGGCAGAACTTGGTCTGAAGATGAGATGAGCAGTTTCACTGTTCCAGACCAAAAACTTCCCAACTTTAGTACTATCTATGGATGCCAATTAGATGTTTAAGTTCCTTTTTACTATGGGTATTTCTAGTTCTACAAAAGAAACCTCTCACATTCTTGGTGAACTGCAAAATTTAAAATGAAAGAAAATTTGTAAGAGAAGAAAGTATATAATTGAGTGAGCTGGGTGGCATATTTATGAGAAAATGTCATAGTACGAAGCTGCAAATTTGGCAGCGCTGTGCTCCTACATTTTCAAAATGCAGGGATGCGCTGTATCCACCCCATGATTTACCCTAGCAAAAGCGTTAATTTTAGAAGTCTAGCACCATCGCAGGCACTCTTGCACAATGGTGGGAAACATCCATTACAACAAATCTATTACAGCGCATGCTATTAGATAGCATGCATTACAATGCAAGTGCAATTACAGTGCACTGCCATCACAACACATGACATCACAATGCATAAGCCTTTACCAAGCATGCCTTTGCAATGACTCTCATTGTAGAGGCATAAATGGTAAAGGTATATGTGTTTTACATGTAAGTATAAGGTAAGTATATATTGGGTAATTTTAGGGTTCAGGGTCGTTATGGGTTTTGGGGTGGCAAGGGTAGTTTTAGGGTTCAGAGTGGGTGTGGTTTTTGGGGTGGCAAGGGTAATTTTAGGGTTCATGGTGGGTATGGGCTTTGGAGTGCAAAGGATACATTTAGGGTTCATTGTGGGCATAGGTTTTGAGATGCAAAGGGTAATTTTTATGCTGGGTATGGGTTTTTGGTGGGCCAAACTTAATTTTCGGGTTCAGAGTTGGTATGAGTTGTTGAGTGCCAAAGGTAATTTTAGGGTGCAGGAACGGTATGAGTTTTGGGGTGCAAAGGGTAATTTTGGAGTTCAGGGTGGGTATGGGTTTTGGGGTGCCAAGGGTAATTAAAGGGTTCAGGGTGGGTATGAGTTTTAGGCTGCAAGGGTAATTTGGAGGTTCAGAGTGGGTATAGGTTGTGGGGTACAAGGGTGATTTTAAGATTCAGGGTAGGTATGGGTTAAGGGGTGGTAAGTATAATTTTAGGGTTTGGGTGTTTGTATTGGGGTTTAAGGGTAATTTTAGGGTTTTAGGGGGTATGCCTATTGGGGTAGTAAGGTAATTGTAGGGTTTTAGGGGGAATTAAAATATATATACATAGATATACATAAAGATACGTATATTTATATATATGTGTGTGTGTATATTTGTAAGTATATTTATATATTTATATGTGTGGGTGTGTATATATATATATCGGCTCCATGCTTCCTTAGTGCCTCCTCACAAAAACAGGTACACGGACTCAGAGTAAGCTGGTGTCAGATTTTATTTTATATTTCAATAGTGGAACGATGCATGCCTCAGACGCGTTTCTGACACAGGGCTGTGTCCTTGCTCTCTCAACGAACGGGGAGGCATAAACATTGAATTTAAACACCCATTTGGGGCCAACCAAATCCATGATATGCGTCATAAACATAGAAAACAGACTCATTTTGTTATACTTGGTTGTGTATGGAGAGAGCCATCTTACAATGTGTTCCAATTCCATTTCGCAAACATATACATGTGCACAACACAAAATGTAAAATTGTCAAAAGGTTCCCATCAGCCGCAAAAAATTAATTAAGTGCGCATAAAATGTTGCCCTACTCCATTTTAAATATCTCATAACACAATAAGCTTTGTTTGTTGATTTGCTTACAGAAAGTGTAAAGTACCTAGATAAAAACAATTAGGTATATCAAAAATGCAATTTAAAACCATTATAAATATACAAATATATTTTTTATACATTGCATAAATAGTGTGTATAAAGGCAACTGTTTGCTATGTAAAGTGCTGTCTAGAAGATACTCTTTGGAGTGAAGCTCTATGTGCATTAGGCGAACCTACACTGATCATAATTTACTTGTGCAAAATGTTGCATGTTTGTGCAAAATACGCAGAAATGGACAAAAGAGCCAGTGCAACAATAGTGGTACCAATACGATAACAACACTCAATGGCAAATTCCCAATGCAACCTTAAATTCAGGTTAGTCCTGATAACTAGTGCAAAGATGTATTTGTGCAAATACGCTGAACTAGATCATCACAGGCATGTAGTAATCTCAGTGCAAATTAGCTGAGGAATACAGGTTAAAATAAACCTAGAAAAAAGAGGGATTTATCATATGTAAAAGAACTGCATTGTGGATGGCTGAACTCATCATGTCCTATATCTCCTATACTTGATTAACATGTACCCATGTGGCGCCTCTCATGTGAAACAACTTATACAATATCCTGTATAGTGATGTGTACAATAATGATACTAACGTGCTTAATAAACTGCAAGAGAGAAAAAAATGAGTAATTGTTAAAAAATAATAAAAAATGTATAATGGAACGAAGACAGCGGAACCCCAAATTTGCAAAAACTGTATGAATGTGCTCTTACTAATCACATTAACCTTCAAAAAGGATAATCCTTGAAAATAAAGTATCTGATGGACCAAATGAATTATATATGTGAAGAGGAAGTATATGAGCAATCCTTCAAGTGATTCAAAAAAGGCTGAAAATTCATAAATGGTATATATACAAGACCATATACAGCCAAAGACATCAACCAATGGTGGAAGACAGAGACCATCATCATAAAAGCAAAATCATCATGGGTTCCTTCATAGAAAGACCAAGGGGCCGATTAGGATCGCGGTGAATCCGCATCCTCCGGGCCGGCGGAAGCCACCGTTGGCCCGGAGGATGCGGATTCACCGCTGCGGAGGCTCCAAAGACCCACCACCAGATTAGGATGGCTGGTGGGTCAGGAAGACCGTCCGTCGCTTTTCCGCCGTGGTCGCATTCCAACCGCGGCGGAAAAGCTCTGAAATGGTGGCGGTGTCTATCAGACACCGCCGGCCATATTAGGATGGGGCAGAAGACATGCTTTTCCGCGGTGGCTTTTCCGCCATGGAAAAGCATGTGGTCTTTCATTTTAGGGGGCTCGTTGCGAGCCCCCAGGGTGTTGGAGGGTGGGGGGTGCACATGGGGCGTACCTATGGTACCCCCCTGCATATGCATGCACAAAGCGGCAGACACCGCGCGGTGCCTGATGCTTTGTGTATGCGTATGCAAAGCATGCACTTTAAACTTGCGACGGGCGCTGCTTCAAGCAGCACCCGCCGCAATGTTAAACATAGGGTAGGTGACCGCCAGGGTGGCGGTCACATCCTAATCTGCATGGAGGGAACGCCGCAGCCCCTGCGGACGTTCCCTCCACCTCGGGGGTGGCGGACGGACGCAGGTCCGTCCGCCGTCCTAATAGGCCCCTAAGTCGGGATTCAGAGGAAAATCAGCTTATATATCATAGAACACTTCAAATGGGATGGGCATGCGGCATAGGTTAAACATAAGGTCCCCATTCACAGGAAATTGTAAAGATCTTCTTCTAAATTCAACCCCAATGGTGCCTTGCAATCTAGATTTACTATGTATTGTGACTCCAGTTGGCGTAAGCATTTTTCCTTGTTGCCCCCTCTCTTACTGGGTGCCATCACATCAATGACAAAATACTGTAAACAGTTTAAATCATTGTCAGATGTAGCCTTGATATATTTATATATACATATATTCACTGAAAAACTCACAAGTTTCAGGGACGTTATAGTTAGTTGGACATTTCACTCGTGCAAAACCAGAGAAATTGCTAACTATAACTCGTGCCCCCGCAATGCACTGCTGATGAGCTCATATATTATATCATTCATGACATGGTCAGTGACATCACTGATGACTTCTCAAATGACATCACTGATGACATCATCCAGTGACTGTGTGTTTCAGTAAAGTGTAAATATGTTTTATAAATGTTAATTCCAAGGTGTGTAGAAGAATCAGTAGGTGTATGAGTGTCTGAATGGATTATTTAGTCAGTGCGTGACTGCCTGTATAAGTGAGGGATTAAATGTGTCTTACTGAATGCATGGGTTAGTGATTAAACTGTGTGAATGTCTGTATCAGTCTGTCAGTTGCTGTGTAGGTGGCTGCATGGGTTGGTGAGTACTAACCAAGTGTCTATATGGGTTATTGATTGGTTGTCTGAGTATTGGTATGGGTGCCTGAGTGTCTGTGTGGGTGGGTGGGGTTGTGTGACTCTGCATAGATGTATGAGTGGGTGATTCACTGGGTATAGGGGTTCAAGACTGCATGTGTGAAGGGCTGTATGGGTGGATCAGTGTGTGTTTGGGTGTGTTGGTGAGTGAATAGATGTCTTAGTGGTACATGTGTGAGTAATTACATATGTGAAAGGCAGCATATGTGAATGTTGGAGTATATAAATGACTATATGTGAAAGTGAGTGTTTGTAAGAGTTGGTGAGGGAATGGATGTCTCAGTGGTACATGTGTGAGTAACTACTTATGTGAAAGGCAGTATATGTGAATGTTGGAGTATATACATGTCTAAATGTGAGAGTGAGTGATTGTGAGAGTGATTGTATGGATGATTGTGTGCTTGTATCAGTGATTGCATAAGAGAGTAAGTATGTGTTAGTATCTGTATGAATAAGTGAGGGAGTGTGTGTATAACTGTATGGGTAAGTAAATGGGAGTGTGATTGATTCTTTGCATGACTGACTAGGTGTGTGAGTGACTCTATGGATGAATGGTGGTGTGTGTGTGTCTGTATAGGTGTATGAGTACATATGATAGTGCTGTATTGATGAGTGACTGCATGCATGAGTGACTGTATGGGTGAATAAGTGGATGTGTGTGTAAACCTAGGAATCAGTGAGTAGGTATGTAGAAACTGGTATTGGTGTATCTATGGTTTCAAAAATAGTAGTCTATATTTTAGAGTGGGTGTATCAAAGGTTATATTAGGGTATGAGGAGGTGCATCAGATCCTCACGTGGATGATGTCATCAGTGATGTCATTTGAGATGTCATAAGTGATGTAATCTGTGATGTCATTGATGATGTCATGAATGATGTAATATGTGACGTCATTAGCAGTGTATTGTGGGGGCGGGAGTTATAGTTTGCTCAACTAACTATAACGGCCGGATTTCTCTGGTTTTGTATGAGTGAAACGTCCAACTAACTATAACGCCCCTGAAACCTGTGTTTTTTTCAGTGAATTTCTAAGGCTTTTCAAATGCTCATTTCTAACTATAACGTCCCTGAAACCTATGGTTTTTTCAGTAAATTTCTAAGGTTTTTTAAATGCTAATTCCTAACTATAATGCCCCTGAAACCTATGGTTTTTTCAGTGAATTCCAAAGGTTTTTAAATGCTAATTCCTAACTATGCCTACGGAGGTAGGACATGTGCAGACAGAGGAAGAAAAGTGCGGAAAAAAGCAAGAGAAATGCAGAAAGAGGCAAAAGAAGTCCAGAAAGATGAAGAAAGGTGCCGAAAGTAGCTAGAGATATGCAGAAACAACCAAAAGAGGGGCGAAAAGAGGCCTTGTTGCAAAGTCATCCTGTGCCCCCAACACTGTTATTGGTGGTAATTGACTCTGACTAACCAGGCCCTGAGCCAGTGCTATGCTGAAAAACACTTCAAATACAGGGAAAACACCCACATACACTTGGGTACACAATGGGTTGGGGTACCCCTGTGATTGGCATGCCCTCCCCTGTAAGTCCCTAGTACATAAAAGGGCAGGAGGATTAAAACTACCTCTAAGTCCTTAGCATAAAATAGAGCATGGCAGTTTAGAGGTCAGCAGCCCTTTTCTGAACTTGCATGTGAGCACTGCTAAGCCCGAGGTCAGCTTAAAAGTAGCCCTGTGTGTGCATAAAGAGGCAAGAAAAGTGTAGAAAAAAGTGACAGGGGTGCCAAAAGAGGCAAGAGAGGTACAGAAAGAATCAAGTGAAGGGCAGAAAGAGGCAACAGAGGTGCAGAAAGAAGCAAGAGAGGTGCAGAAACAAGCAAAAAAGGTGTAGAAAGAGGCAAGAGAATTGCTAAAAGAAGCAACAGGGGTGTAGAAAGAAGCAAGAGAAGTACAGAAAGAGGAAAGTGAGATGCAGAAAGAAGCAAGAGTAGTGCAGAAAGAACCAACAGAGATGCAAAAAGAGGCAAGAGGGGTGCAGAAAGAGGTAGGAGATGATCACAAAGAGGCATGAGAGGTACAGAAAGAGGCAGAAGTGGTGCAGATCAAAGGAAGAGAAGTGTAGAAAGAGGCAAAAGCATTGCTAAAAGAAGCAACAGAGGTGTAGAAAAAAACAAGAGTAGTGCAGAAAGAGATAAGGGTGGTGCAAAAAGAGGCAAGAGAGGTGCAAAAAGAGGCAAGAGGGGTACAGAGAGAAGGAAGAGAAGTGCAGAAAGAGGCAAGAGAATTGCTGAACGAAGCAACAGAGGTATGGTAAGACGTAAGAGGGGTATAGAAAAAGGCAAGAGAGGTGCAGAAAGAAGAAGGAGCGGTGCATAAAGAATCAACAGACATGCAAAAAGAGGCATGAGAAGCACAGAAATAAACAACAGAGGTGTAGAAGGAGGCATGAGGAGTGCAGAAAGAAGCAAGAGAAGTACAGAAAGAAGCAGCAGAGGTGCTGAAAGAGGCATGAAGGATGCAGAAATAGGCAAGAGAAGAGCAGAAATAAGCAAAAGAGGTACAAAAAGAGGCAAGAGTGGTGCAGAAAGAGGATAGAGGGGTGTAGAAGGAGGCAAGAGAGTTGCACAAAGAGGAAGGACAGGTGCAGAAACAGGCACGAGAAGTGCAGAAAGAGACAAGAGAATTGCTGAAAGAAGCAAAAGAGGTACAAAGAGAGGCAAGAGGGGTGCAGAAAGAGGCAAGAGAAGTGCAGAAAGAGACAAGAGAATTGCTGAAAGAAGCAACAGTGGTGTTTGGAAGAAGTAAGAAAAGTACAGAAAGAGGCAGGTGAGATGCAGAAACAGGCAAGAAAGGTATAGAAAGAGGAAAGACGAGTACAGAACGAGACAACAGGGGTGTAGAAAGAAGCAAGACAGGTACAAAAGAAGCATGGAAAGTGGTGGGGTGCAGAAAGGAAAGGGAAGTGCAGAAAGAAGCAACAGAGGTGCACACAGAGGCAAGAGAACTGCATAAAGAGGCAAAAGAGTTGAAGAAACAGGCAAAAGAGGTACAGAAAGAGACAACTGGGGTGCAGAAATAAGAAAGACAGGTGCAGAAAGAAGCATGGAAAGTGCAGAATGAAGCAACAGAGTTGCAGACAGATGCAAGAGAAGTAAGGAAAGAAGCAGGTGAGGTACAGAAAAAGGCAAGAGAGGTGCAGAAAGAGGCAAGAGAGGTATAGAAAGAAGCAACAGAGGTGAAGAAAGAAGCAATACAAGTGCAGAAAGAGGCAAGT
This sequence comes from Lissotriton helveticus, assembly GCF_964261635.1. Classification (NCBI taxonomy): domain Eukaryota; kingdom Metazoa; phylum Chordata; class Amphibia; order Caudata; family Salamandridae; genus Lissotriton; species Lissotriton helveticus. Next base: position 1,246,104,495 of record NC_136063.1, on the reverse strand, counting down.
GAGATACAGAAACAGGTAAGAAAGGTACAGAAAGAGGGAAGAGGAGTACAGAAAGAGACAACAGTGGTGCAGAAAGAAGCAAGACTGGTGTAGAAAGAAGCATGGAAAGTGCGGAATGAAGCAACAGGGGTGCAGAAAGAGGCAAGAGAAGTGTAGAAACAGGCAAAAGAGGTACAGAAAGAAGCAAGACAGGTGTGGAAAGAAGCATGGAAAGTACAGAAGGAGGCAAGAGAACTGCAGAAAAAGGAAAGAGAGTTGCAAAAACATGCAAAAGAGGTAGAGAAAGAGGGAACAGAGGTGCAGACAGAGGCAAGAGAGGTGCAGAAACAGGTAAAAGGGGTGCACAAAGAGGCAAGAAGGATGCAGAAATTTGCATCATTCTGAATAGTCTTGGGTCTATGGATCAATCCAATCGGCATGCCCATGTACAGACCATTAGTGTAGTCGAGGTGGGAGGCAACTAAAGCATGGATCATGGTTTTGCGAGCTGGTTCTGGCAAGAAATAAATACATTTTCTGATCGTTTTAATTTTGCCTAAGCAGGCTGCAGATACCAGTTGAATGTGGGTGGCAAGGGACAGGTCTTTGTCCCATCTGACTCAAAAGTTCTTGACAGAATCCTTCGGAAAGAGAGCATCTCCTAATTCAGCTGGACACCACAAGTTCGTTGGTTAAAAAACAAGACCTCCGTTTTGTCAGCATTTAGCTTTAAGAAGTTGCCGTTCATCCAACCTGAGATGTTTTTCAGGCACTCTTTTAGCGGGTCAAAGGTGGAAGCTGACACTCAGCTCAAGGTGAACAGCAGCTGATTGTCATCCAGGTAGGATGTCACCTTGATCCCTATTTTGACGATTAACTTTGCCAGGGGTGTTAGGTAGACATTAAAAAGGAGCGGACTCAGGGCCAAACCCTGTGGTACCCTCATTTGAATGGTTTAGCAGGCGAGGTGAAAGGGTAGGTCGCGACCCATTGTTCTCGGTCATGCAGGTAAGATGTAATCCAATTTAGCGCCGTCCCCTAGATGCCTATACAATGAAGGCGATCTCATAAGATCGGTTGAGACACTGTGTCAAATGCTGCTGACAGGTCTAAAAGTGCCAGCATGGCCGTGGAGCCTCTATCCACCGCCCAGCATATGGAGTCGGCCATCTCGATCAAGACGGATTCTGTACTGAATCCAATGAGCACACCGACTGGGACTTGTGCAATAGGCCATTGGACTCAATGAAAGCTGCCAATTGCTGGTGGGCCAATTTTTCTTAAACTTTAGCAGGAGCGACAAGCAGAGAAATAGTCCTATAATTACTGGTGACTTCAGGGTCAGTGTTAGCTTTCTTCAGTATAGGGAGAAGAAATGCGTGCTTCCATGCTGATGGACAGATCCCCTGTTAGAGTGAAGAAGACCAGATGGCATTTAGAGGGGGATTGAGGTACGTAGCCACGGCTCTATCTTGTTTAGCTGGCCACGGGTTGCCAGGGGACCCAGATTTACATTTCTGAAGGTCGGTCACAAACTATTCCATGGGGATTGTAGCAAATTCTAAGAATACTGGAATAGGGGTATGCCCTGGGTTATTAGCTTTCTTCGCCTCTGGGGGACAGGGTGCTGCTGGGAAGTTCGCATAAATCATGGCGATTTTCTCTTAAAAAATATCCGAGATCCTATTACATAGCTATTGTGACGGGGGTATTGAGTGTGTAAGCGCTAAGGAACTCCTAAAGGACTTCACTATCTTAAAAACTTCTCTTGATGAGGTCTTGGTGCAGGCAATGCACTTGGCTAGGAAGTCTCTCTTTTTAACAATGAGGAGTTTACAGTATTCTATTAGCGCTGCTCGGTAGCCCACTTTGCTCTCCTGGGAGTAGGATGATCTCCATTTGCATTCCAGTCTTTTGCCTTCATATGTTTTGGCTCTCATCTCCTCTGAAAACCAGGGGGCAGAACGGGACGTTGTTGTGGCATTTACAGGCCTCAGGGGCGCAATTGAATTGAGTGCACCGCTGACCTACGTATTTAGGTTTGTGGTGATAGCCTCAAGGTTATTTGAAATGGTGGGCATGGAGTTCTGCAAATGCTGGGCGATGGACTCTGGGGAAACCCTACTCCAATTCCTTTTGAAGTCCTTTTGTATGGAAGTGGCTCTCAGTCCACTCTTCAGGTGTAGCTGGAAAGTGATCAGGAAGTGATCCGACCAGATCACCGGCTCAGGGGTATGCACTGTAATTTGTGGTAGGTTCGAACATATAAGGTCTAGTATGGGCCAGATGTAGGTAATTCCTATTTACCGATTCATAAATACCGAATTTTACCGATTCGGTATTTATGAATCGGTAAATATGAAGGTGGGAGATGTAGGTAATTCTTAAAATTGAATTACCGATTCGGTAACATTCGGTATTTACCGATTCGGTAAATACCGAATCGGTATTGCCCATTGATTCCTATGGGCCTCGAAGCCCATAGGAATCAATGTGCAATACCGATTCGGTATTTACCGAATCGGTAAATACCGAATCCTGCAAGGGTGCAGGGGGTGTCAATTTGACACCCTCTAGCACCCCAAAGACAGGCATGTGTGCCATGTGGCACACATACATGCCCTAAGGGCATGTCTGTGTGTCACATAGTACAGGTGTGCATGCACACATGTGCATGCATACCTGAATTCAGTATTTTACCACCCAATAGGATTGAGTGGTAAAATACTGACTCTTAAGGGCCTGTGGCACTCTCAGGAGTGTCACCTACATGTGGAATTACCGAATCAGTAAATTTACCGCTTCTGTAAAATGTTGGCCCCTACATGCCGAATCCTAAATACCGGTCGGTAACGGGCGAAATCGGCCCTTACCGACCGGTATTTCCTCTCCTACATCTGGCTCTATGTGTCCTGCCTTATGTGTCGGAGACATAACTCGTTGGATCAGGTTGCAGCCTACAAGTGCAAAATTGAAATTTGCACTTTGCAAGCAGGATGGATCATCCACATGGAAATTAAGATCGCCCTGCATTGTGAAATTAGAATAGCGCGTGCTGGCCTGGGCTACATAGTCAACCAAAGTACGGGAGGAACTATGGCCACAATCTGGGGGTCTATAAATAAGGAGCCCAGAGCAGGAGGCAGAGATGGACAGTTTGATACAGAAGGGAAGTCCTTCAATGTTGTCAATCTGCTCAAAGTTGGAAGTAGCGATCTTCCATGTAACTTTATGGATGATCTCTAATCTTCCCCCAGGTCTCTTGTTTTGTCTATTAGCAGAGATTATGCCATAGCCCTGGGGGAAGGCTGAGGCCACAACTGGGTTAAAGTCTTCCCATAGCCATACCTCGGTCAGGAATATAAGGTCCCAGTTATGGTCTACTAGAGATTTGTGTATGTCCATCGCATGTTTAGACAGTGATCTGCAGTTAATGAGACAGGCTTTTAGCTCCACAGGCCTAGTGCGCTTTGAAGGGGTTAGGCGTGGACCCTTAAGTCACTCATAGTAGGGTCTGACATGCACTCCCCTTGTCCAAAATCAATCTGCTTTGGTTTTTGGAAGCAAGAGAAGGTTTGCTGCTCTTGCGTCTAAAAACCAAAGCAGAGTTTGCTATGAGAAGACGGGAGCCGTGCTCCCACACTGCCATTGCAAACTGCAACGTCCCGGGGATAGGTACCCGGGACGTTGCAGGAGCTGACCTTGGGAGTGGCGGTACCCAGGGCCAATAAGGGCCCTTGAGGCGGACCGTGCAACACGGCCAAAAATGTAAAAAAAAGAACAAATGCTTTATTTGGGCTTGGGGGTCAGGGTGCTTTTACCCTGCCCCTTTTTCTTTTTTTTATGTTTCACCCACCATTTTCAATTTCACTCGGACGGTCCGAGGCACAAGACGGCTGCCAACACTTCCTGGTTTAATGTGTTGGCAGCCAATCAGAGGCAAGCATGTGCTCGGGGAGGGCTCAGCCAGGTCAGCTCCTATCCTGAAAGTTTGGGGGTGATTCGTCAGGTGGCGGCTGAGAAAAAGGGGGTCCCAAAACTCGTTTTCTACATGTTAATTTCCATAGGAAATTTTGCGACGAGCTACATCCCGAACTGCTAAACGGAATTATGCCAAATTTGTCAAAAAGGTAGAGATTGGTTCAGAAAGCGATCTTTGTTTTAAATGGTGTAAATCTGTTCAGTATTTTTTGAAAAATTAAAAAAATAAGAGTGAAAATATCATTTTCCCATAGAAAACTTTGTGCAAGGCTACAGCCGAAACTACTCAACAGAACTACTCCAAATTGGGCAGAAAGGTAGTGTGTGGGTAAGAAAGTGACCTGTTTAAAGATGGTGAAAATCTATTGAGTAGTTGCTGAGAAATTAGAAAATAAAAGTTTTGATATCTGGGCGGGGCCCAAGTTGCGGGCTTCACTGTGATTGGCTGGTAGTACTCCAAACCAGGAAGTGTTGGAAGCCATCATGTGGCTCGGTAGAAGCGAGTCTCCTGAAAACGGAGAGACAAAGGTATAAAAATTGTCTAAGTTTAGGAGTAGTAAAGTTAGGACTCTTAACTTTAGTACTCCTCAACTGAGAAAAATCCTAACTTTAAGACTTTCGGTATACACAAAAGGCATTTAGGAGTCCTAAAGTTAGGAGTCCTAACTTTACTACTCCTAAACTGAGAAAAATCCTAACTTTAGGACTTTCGGAATTCACAGAAGGCATTTAGGAGTCCTAAAGTTAGGACTTATAACTTCTGTGAATACCTAAATGAGTAAGTGCCTTCTGTGAATTCCAAAATGGTAGTAAATTTAGGATTTTGTCTTAAGTTAGTTCTGTGAATCGGGCCCCCTGTGCAGTTGGACAAACAAGTATCTTAGTCACGTATAGATTTACAGAGGAAACATTTTATTTAAAGAAAACAACAACAAATACAACTGAAGGGTGTCTAGTGCTATGGTCGCTGCCACGGACTTGGGGTCACTGCCAGTCAGGACTCAGGACACGGTTACACATGTGGGATCGGCTTGTGTTGTACAGGGTTAGTGGCATCACGTGTTGCCGGTCTTGCACATGGAAATATGCCTCACTGTTTGAAGGGACTCTAGTGCTGTGGTTGCTGCCACAGACTAGGGGTCACTGCCATTCAGGACTCAGGACACAGTACTACATGTGGGATTGGCTTGTGTTGTATTGACGCGAACATTTGTAGAATCTAATTTCTCGATGTGAAAGCATCTTTAAGCTGAAGCTGTAAAATGTTTTGCTAAGTGTCATCTCCTGTGAAACTTATTTCCACATTTTCTTTGAATTCTGTCTTCTCAGACTTGGTAATATATGACGTGACATAGCGAGTAAGAGCAATTCAGTTATCTGCAACATATTGTATGCCCATATTTGCATTCCACAACTTCTAAATCACTGCATTGTAATCATTAATGTACTTCGATTGTTCTGTTCTTTTTATATTATCCCAAACCTGCCTTGCGGGGTCCCAAACGTGCCTTGCTGCTGCCAGTTTGTCATCGCCCTGCCCTGCTGCTCCTGAACTGTCCGCGGGGACTGCAACATTTCATCATCGCGCCAGGGACTCCATTTCCCAGAGTCCCCGTGGCACCTGGCGGTAGCGTCAGCATCCAGTGCCAGGAGGCGCTTTAAGTTCGGCTTAGGGCTCCCACAACAAAGCCCGGGCCAAGGGCAGGCCCGTCCGCGCCCGTCCGCACCCAGAAAAGGCAGCGCCGGGCCATATTCTTTGGTTTTTATGTCCCATAACCCCCCATTGGCTCCATTCATAATTTGCGGTAAGATTGAATGGTTATAAGCATGTGTTTAAGGAAGGACATATTAGAACTTTCTGAACTTTGATGATGAGGACTGAAAATGGGGTATTGTATCCGTGTTAAGCATCTGTGACTCACATTTTGTTGTTGAACGTATGTTTTATTAAGATTATTTTTTGCGGTTTCCTCTTTTTTAATCAATTTGGGTTTATTGTAGGTCAGAATCAGATACTTCTAATACTGTATGACCAAGTGTTTTAGTTTAAACGACATCATTTTCTAATACTGAATGGAGTAGTAATTTACTCTGGGTACCCATCTTAACCTTATCTGCATTTACACTCCCCATATTAATCATGCAGTTGAACCAGATATCCCCACTTAACTAACAAGGCGAAATGGGGAAAAGGAAAGCAGCCGACGTGATTATGGGGAGGAAAAAGATAGCAAAAACACAGAAGCCTGTAAAGTCAGCAGCTGAGAACTGTACCCTTGCTGCTATTGATGAGCTAATTGAGGAGGTAGAAGGCATGTTATCAACAGGGAAAGAGAATAATACCAAAGGGAAAGGTAAAATCTCCTCCTATTACACAAGTAAAGAAAAAGTCGGGATGGCAAAGGCATATAGCCCATCCGTTACTGCACATCAACCTCATAATAAAGAGCTAACACAGCCATTAATTGTGTCCCCACTAAAGATTGGATGGGCGACAGGTACAACTCCCTCTCTCGCCTTAAGTTAAGCAATTGTGGTAATATAGGAAGGGATCGACATAGTCCATCTTCTAGTGGAGTAGTGAACATAGAGTGTTCAAATAGATATCTGCCTTTAGAGGTCAACGAGGAGGAAACTCATGTAGATTACTCAGTAAGCTAAGTCGCAACTAGATCTATTGGTTTGGGTTTAACAGAGGAAGCTTCGCAGAACAATACAAACCTCACATACAAGTTGGTACAGGTCCTTTATGAAAAGCTTTAAACTGTCCAAGAAGAGGTCATAACAATTAAAAGAATGATTGAGGTACTTACAAGCCGCCTTTCAACAGACCTAGGAACAGTAGTTACTGACCCTGGGGTTAAAACCCATATAGGGAAGACACCTTATCCCGCTAATATAGAAAAGTGGGTATCAAAATCATCAGATAGAACTACTGCAAACCAAAATACAAAACAGGTCATTAAACAAAGCTCCCACCCCACACAAACGTTGCATACTAAATCTTTGGAAACCTTGGAGCCCTTTAAGAGAAGCAAACCTTTTGAACCCTTAGAGCCTTCTAAGAGACCGAGCCCAATAAAACTGCTTGCCCCTGGGGATCAAAACCGGTATGCAAATAGAAACCTGGAAATCCAACATCCAAATAGGTCCGGGATGGGCGTACCAAGTTTGGGAAGGCGGCTTGGTGATAAGCAGGGGAACTACAGAGTGAGTCAGAGCTGTCACACTATATCCAGAGAGGAGCAAAAATTGCATAGTGTATTCTTAACTAATGTACTGATGCTAGCTCTGAATCATAGAGAATATAGGGAGTCTCTTGCAAATAAAGTAACACACTGGTTTAGGAAGGAAAGGCAATGTCGTTCTATCATAAGATCCGATATAAAAAATGTGGAAAGGATTCCTAAGGATACTGGGAATCTAGATGATATAATGGTATCTTTTTGGTCCAAAGACATTCCCGAGATTTTAATTATTATGAACTTAAGAACTCATTTCCTCTTTAAATCAAGAATCAGCATTATACAAAGTAGAACTGGGGGAAACAGTGATTCCAATCAATCTAATAACCAAAAGTGCAACAGCGATCTTGAACCAATTGATTGACTTTTCCAAGCTTCGAGCATGTACCCTGAAATGAATGAAACAATCCAACCCATGTCACAAACATATTGACCCTCACAATCGTTAACCATCCTAAAGCGTCTCTTCCTTGTGAAGCCCATAGGTCTGAGGGTAATCTATTAGACAACAGTGTGACCTTGGAAGGGCCTATGCTTTCTTCTAATACTGGCCCTCGAACTGAACCATTTACAGATTCTATAACTAAACAGGATAGTCGTGACATCCCAGTACCACACCAATCCCAATACAGAATGAAGATGGTATCTTGGAATATAACCGGGTTTGCAAGGAAACTGCAAGAACCGGATTGGCATACATATATTGATTCCTTTGATATTTGCCTTTTTTAAGAATCTTGGGCAATGGAACCTATATTTAACATTAGCTATAGGACATTCAGTGTAGAGGCGCACCAATCAGCTAGAGGAAGACCTTCTGGAGGCCTCTTAATCTGGATAAAAAATAATATCAATGCTTCTGTAGTTATTGTTCCCACTGGTACTGATGATATCTTGGTTCTTAGATTTAAATTTCCAAACAAGCACCGGTTGTACTTGGTTAATATATACATAAGGCCCAGAGAATCCTCAAAGGAATCAGCAATTATTACTCAGCTAGAGGATCTTCTCAATTCTATCCATCCTAAAGACCTTGTTGTACTCGGAGGTGATTTTAATTGTTGTTATGAGCCATTGCAGGGAGTAAGCATGGTTACTGAAGAACAAGATCTAGCTATGGGCATCCCCTTACTGGGGACAGAAGAACTGATGAGACCCTCTGCCTCAGCATTACAATTATTTAATTTCATCATTGAGAAGAGATTTAGATCATGCAATGGCAGAAGCCACCTAGACTCCAAATGCTCAAACACTTTTTCAAGAGGGCTATCTTCTTCCCGCATTGATTACATTATGATAAGTATCTGTCATTGGGACCTTGTTCAAGGATTTAAGGTAGATAGCAGCAGAAAAGAAAGTGATCATTTTCCTTTGTATTTAGACCTCTTAGGGAAACTCTTCCTGCTGCATTCTCCTCCTCAATCAGTTAGGGAATTAGACGTGATTCAATCAGAGGTTTCCAATAATAGGAGGGCACTATCAATCAAATCAAAAAGTCCTTTATTCGGTATTTCAAGAAAACACCATAAAAGTACATATAAAATTTACTATTAAAACAAGTGTAAAAATAGCGATTATAGGTTCACGGCAAATTAGATAAAAATTCAAATCAGGTTAAGATACAGTGTGCAAATATCATACATAAAAATAGGGATTTAGACTTTGAACTGTAGATGAGTAAAGTGCTTAGGAAAGATTCGGCCTGTGCTTAAGACAGAGCTTCAGAAAATGGGCAATGTTTTGTGCAAAAATGTGGTTTTCCAAAAATTGTAATGCGAGAAATCCAGAACGGGATCTACTAAGACCCAGAATCCTTAACAACGGAATCCACCATTGTTTCCTGGGATCCGTGTATAGTTTACAAAAGATCATTACGTGCATTGTTGATTGGGGCGATATGCCGTCACATGGACATGGCGTCAGGACGCCAGACCAATCATTTGTTTCTGGGAAGGAGACCATGCGATGGAAAATGTTTAACCTGAAGCGTGTTAGCAGGAATTTTTCAAATGCACTTAAATCAAATAATAGGTAGGGCTGGATGTTTGGTGTGAGTTGGATTGCTAATGCATGCTGAACAGTAGGTTTAGAGGCCTCGGAGGACAACCGTAATTGTTCAAGATGGTATAAGCATAGTGTTTTAAAACTCTTTTTTGGAATTTCTGAAATGGCCAGAGGAGAGTTGTAATACCTTGACAGTCCTAGATCGTTTAGAAAATTCCTGACATAGAGCAACCAACCTATCTTGTGACCGTGCTCCAAAGAAAGGCAGTCTTGCAAAATGCTCGGGTAAATGTGGTTTTGGGGGCAGTCCAAATACGATACCACAGAAGGATTGGTTGTAGCTTGGCGATATCAATGATATGTGGTAAGCCAAGTTCCAGGTGGCAGTTGAATGTTGAAGTACTACGCGGTACTGCAAGGAGGTACCTCAAAAAGTTGTTCTCAACATTCTGGAGTGAATCTACCTTGCAGTAACCCCAAATGCCCACCCCATAGGTAGCTATAGTTGCACATTTAGCTATGTAGATGGTAATCAATTCCATGGGGGGTCTTTTCCCTAGTCTCTGGGCAAATTTTATTAGTGCAGCTACTGCCCTTGTAAAGAGTAATTTCCTTGTTTCGACAGCCTGCTTCCAGCAGCCTTTGTCGTCTATTAGGACGCCCAGGTAAGGATAAGTCTTGGTGTATTCTAATTTGTTGTTGTCAATAAAAAACTCCTTAGGCTTCTTCACTCTGGGGCCTGTTGACATGACAAAGGTCTTTTTAATATTTTTTTGCAGATCTAACTCTGCCATGAAGCCGTGGTACAGAATCAAGGAACATTGGAGTTTGGCTGAGGTTCGGGCCAGGATCACGGCGTCATCGGCGTACAGGAGGGCGGGGATGGGGCGCTTGTTGATCATAGGCAGGTCCCAGCACCCCTCCAGCATGGCAGACTACAGGTCGTTAGTGTATAGAGTAAACAGGAAGGGTGCCAGGACACAGCCCTGCCTCACCCCCCTCTCCACACCAAATGCAGCCGTGAGCTCGCCGTTCTTCCCATACCTCACCCTAGCAGTTGCATTGGAATATAGTTCCCGGATGAAACTTAACAACTTAGGCTCTACTCCCATGTTGGACAAGATTGACCACAATTTAGAATGGCCTACGCAGTCAAACGCAGAAGAGAGATCTACATAGGCCATGTGTAAATTACCGTTCTTTGCGTTCACATATTTTCCGGTCAGTAAGGTTAGGTTTAATACTTGGTCCACCGTTCCTAGGCCTTCCCTAAACCCAAACTGTATCTCACTGAGTTTGTTACTGTCCTCTGCCCATTGTTGCAGGCGCTCAAGAATTATCTTTCCCATTGTTTTATCCAAAGCATCTAATAGGGAAATTGGGCGATAGCAGGACGGGGACTGACGGTCGCCCTTTTTAAAAATGGGGACCAAAATAGACTCCGACCAGTATTTTATAAGCCCTACGGCGCAAGACGCTTCTATGACTCTGGTCAAAAGTGGGGTCCAGAGTTCAACATTATACTTAAATAGGTCCACTGGCACCCCGTCAGGACCGGGGGCTTTCCCCCCCTTGCTAGCCAGCAGGGCACGCTCAACTTCCATGTGACTGATTTTAAGTTCTATGGGGAAGGGCGATTGAACCCACTGAGGGACGGTTTGTTCGCTTGCGTATTGGACCTGGTAGGCGCCGTTCGGGGTACTGAAGATCCCTACAAAGTGTTGGATCCATTGAGCTTCTCCTATTGCGATGTCCAATTTGGGCATGTCCCTTTGCTCTGTGAGAAAGGGCGACTTAATCACTTGCCAAAATGCAGTACTATCCTTCAATTTGGAGCTATTATGTAACTGCACCCAGAGGTCATTTTTAATCTCTATTGTCCTGGCCTTAATAGCCTGATTATAGGCCTTCCTAAGGTTTACTATCATTTGCTTGTCCCTCTGTATCTTGTGAAGGGCTTTCTTAAGATTAGAGTGAGCTTTGGAACAGGACCCATTGAACCAACCTATATTTTTCCCTTTTTTGTCTCTCAATTTCCTAGTTAGAGCTGTTTTTATTACCGTGGTGATTCTTGAGAAACCAGCCAGAACCTCATCATGTGGCGCTGTAGGGTCTACGTAGGTCTCAATTGAAGTCAGAGAGTCCCTTACAATCTCTGTGGTAAGTTAGTTCGGATCTATTTTACCCCACCTTAGTGTGTACCCATTTACTTTATCTAAAGTTTGGACCCCAACCCGTAGGTCCTTGAAGGATCTTGGTTCTGTGAATTATTTAAAAGAAGTAGAGTGATGCAGTTTGGGAAGTGATCGCTAGTGGCGTTTCCCAAAGTAGCATAGTTTAAAATGCGCGATGCCGCACAACGAGAGAGAAAGATAACATTTATTATACTAGACAAACCTCTTCCACTAAATGTGGTATTGAGGGGGACTTCAGGGACCACCATTTCGTTAGCTAGACCCAACTCTAAGGAAAATAAGGATTCGTTAAGGCAATCACCAACTGGGGTATGAGGAAAGTGAGCCAGAGTGTTCTTATCCTCGTCTTCTATGCCACAGTTGGATTTCGTGTTATTACGAGTGCAGAGGGATAAGTTGAAATCTCCCCCCAAACTAAGAGAGGATAGTCCTGATAAACTTTTAGATTCTCTTGTCGAGAATGGACAATGTTCTTAAATGTAGAGTCCAGCTGGGAATGATGGAGATTATTATAAAAGTTCATCAAAATGTAGCAACCCCCGGTAATCAATCGTATCCTTATTATTTGGAAGTTTTGGATCAGTCTTAGCTACTGTAATTTCCTTGGTGTTAACAAGATTAGAGATAAAAGTTATTAAACCTCCTTTGGCACGACCCAAAGATGAGGGAGTAGCTGGGGAAAAGTATGGTTTATAGCTCACTATGTGACTTGGTTCGGTGGCCCAGGTCTCTTGTAGACAAAGGACATCAAAATCCCCCACAAAACTTAGCCAATGGTCGTTGCTCAGTTTGGAACGAAGACAAGCTACGTTCCAATACATTATTGTGAGGGTAGGAATAGCCAAACGGACCGGGGAATCTTGGGAGTTTATGCTCCGGAGAGTTTGCTCTGGACAACTAGAGAAACGGTGAGCAGAATTCTGAACTTCTACATCTTGCCAGGAGATCGTGTGTGCTGTGCTATTAATGTTCTTACGATTATTAGGGTCTTCTTCTGGTAGGACCTGGTTTATTATAGAGGTGGATAGTGGATTCGTTTTCCATGGTGAGTTAAAGAGTTCAACAGGCCATAGGAAGAGTGGTTAGAGTTGGCCAGTCAATCCATATCGTCCAGGGAGGATAGCAAGTTAAATCTATTTGTGACTGGTATACCATAATGAACACCTTGGGGTTGTATAAAATGTTTCGTCCTTAATTGGTGAGAAGGCCAAGGTTTTGGCGGATAGAAAAATCCAAGGGAAAGGACACCAATTCCTGATTCGGTTACAAAATCATTGCCCGCCACCCGAAGGATCTTCCCGACTAGTAGCGGGGATCTAAATGTTATAACAATGCAATCTCCGGGGAGGGACTTTTCCGAGTTACCAACCCACCTCACCCGTCTCGCCATCTTAAATTCCTCAAATAGTGTGTTAGTCAGCCCTGTTCTTCCTCCCAGCCAGTGAAGTGATTTGTTCCTGAGCGTCTCCCAAGATTTGTTCTCTGCATCTCCTAGTCTTGGAACGTTCGCCAAAATTATTGCATGGGGAGTTGCCTTAGGCGGGAGGTGGAGTAATGAGCTCAAGCTAAAATTAGTTCGAAAGTGGCCTGACAAGCTATGAGGAAACTGAGGTAAGCATGGGCGGATTTTGCGAATTGGCAATCCGCGAACTTGCGTATTTACGGATTCGCAATCCGCAAAATCCGCGAACTCTCGCGAATTTGCGGATTTTTTTTTTGTGTTCGCAAGGATTTCTGCCAGTTCGCGAGGGTTCTGTACCAGTTCGCAATTGCGAACTTACTTGTCAGCTCGCAACGGCCGCGACTATGTTGTTTCTACATCTGGTTCATCATCACAGGTTCACAGCACCCTCTGTTTCACCACTGCCACACTCTGGTACACCCATGCCACCCTCTGGTACATCACTGCCACCCTCTGGTTGGTTTATCACTGTAGATTATGGGGGTGACAAAAAGCAAGCACACCTGCCCTGCTTCAACTGACATGAATTAATTTGGGGTTGATTAATGTGTCACTGAATTTAAAACTTCCAGTCTGGCTGGCACCTGCTTCCTTATCTGTTATTTGCTTTCTGTTGCAGTGCATTTTTTTTCACAGGACCTTTGTGGCCTATAGTTGCAAGTAGGCAACTGAACTCTGAAGGGCCCCCTCAGGAAGCACTACAGGGAATGGTTACTAATGATAAGATTGAACTTTTGCACCTGCTGAGTGCTTTCAGTTTTGTCTGTAATTGCTTTCTGTAGCAGTGTAAGTTTTTTAACAGGACCTTTGTTGTATACTTGTAGCTATTCTCTGAGCCTGCTGTGAGGGTCAGAGCAGGGTCATAGAATAGTTGCAAGTAGGCAAATGAACTCTGAAGGGGCCCCTCAGGAAGCACTACAGGGAATGGTTACTAATGATAAGATTGAACTTTTGCACCTGCTGAGTGCTTTCAGTTTTGCAAAAATCCAAATATCCAGCAGCATCCACAAAAAGTAATCCTTCCAGGTCAAGATCCAAATCAAAGTGACCAGCACATGAAGAAAGCACTGGGAGGAGCCTGGTGGACAGGAACAGGAAGTTGGAGACTGTGGAGCACTTCCTTCCTCCCACCCCCACCCCCCAAAATGGACTCCTTGCAAAGAAAAAGTGCAGGCAAATGTCAACCTGAGGAGTTATTCTGATAAAAATCATAATTGTCAAGGTTTATGCTGCCTGCTGGTGGATTTCTTGTGCGAAATTGCACATTTTGCAATCTCGCAATTGCGAGATTGTCGCTGCCCGCCGCATCTACGTGTTCGCAAGTGTTTACTCCCGCGAAATTGTATAGTATTCTAGTTGGCAAGTGCGACCAAGCAAAAAATCCGCTTCGCACGGATTTTACGAATTTTCGGCAAGTTCGCGAGAGTTCGCGGATTGCGAATTTACTGAAAATCCGCGAAATCCGCGAGCGGAACGGATTTTACGCCCATGCTTAAACTGAGGTGTCATCGTTAATGGGCGGGTTCATAAAGGTACTGACTGTGGTATACTCTGCAAGGTCTCACCACGGAAGTTGTGTCTTATAGGAAAGGTATTAGGGTTATTGGGTGCGTGCGGACCTGACCTTGTCTCGCTTTGCTCTAGTCTTGAAGGACCCGGGCCATCTCTGCAATATTCCAAGGGCATAGTTTTTAATTGCGATCCCTCCAAACAAATCGGGGGGCCCGCTCTAAGTTGTTACAACCAACCACTCTCTGGGGTTCAGACTTATCTACAATCGTGGCACATTTCTGGGGGATATTGCTGTTAGTAAAATGATTTTCTATGTGGTTTAATCTCCCCCTTAGCTGGTCGATGTTAACCCTAAGGTACAAGTCTAATCTTTCCACTAAAGTGGTTAGGTTCTTAATCTCACAGCTAAGTGAGTCTCGCGTTTTACCGTTGTGGTCTTTGGTTCTGTCAGGAATCTTTCTCGCTCCTGGGGTCATATGTCCCTTCTTTAATGATTTCACTAATTTTGCGTTACTTGATGTTTTTCTTCCCGCTACACCTGCAACTTTATTAGGATGTGAGGTTGCCTCTAACAACGGGTGCTCTTGCTTTTTCTGGGTTGCCTGAATTGGGGACTCAGGGTCACTTGAGAGTATTTCTTCAGTGATGTGTTGGATTGACCCATTAGTGTTCGGTGCAGGGACTGTTGGTTGTGTTGGAACCACCTGTACCTCAAGTGGAGTTGGAGTCGATATGGGCTGTAATGAAACAGCTTCTATTGACTCTTCCACCGATGTGATTTGTTTATTCAGAGCCCCCATTGCTCCCGTTAAATAGTTTAAGAGAGATTTTTGGGAATCTAAGGAGCTTCTTTTAGGCGCGCTCAGCTTTGGGCTGGTTGTTTTTCGTTTACCCATATCTAAAGGGATAATACTTGTGACTAATTATACAAACGGGTTGGTAACAGAGTATCATACAGGTTAACAGGGAATCGTTATGAAATGGCCACTTGACAAAGTCAAATCAGTTGGACAATTAGATGGGCAATTAGTTCTTACTTCCAGTTCTTTCTTTAGTCGTCTTAGGCCTTGGTGGCAGAACCAAGAGATGGGGCCCAGCCCGGCCTCACACGGTCACAGACGGGCAAGGACGGGCCCGCCCTTGGCCCGCGACGCGGAGGGGAAGGTTGAATTTAAAGTACCTCCTGGCGCTTATTCCCCCGGAAGCGGCTTCGGGCCGCAAGGGCACTCGGTAGGTGTAGTTCTTGTGCCCCCTCGGTCCACCCCCCCACTGCGGCCGCACTAGGATTGGAAGAGCTGCGGCGGCGGGGAGAGACCGGATGCGGCGGTGGGCTGCTTAGGATCGAGTCAGGTCCAAAGAGAAACCCCCAGCAGGGACGGAGTGCTTCAAGGTAGGCAAAGTTCCACAGTTTGTTATGATTCCCCCTAGGAGGGCACTAAAATGGGCATCTATCTTGGGTAAGATCGAACCATTAACACATGTTTATAACATCTTTGCTGATCTTGTATCACATTTTAGAGAAAAGCGTTCTGGTGGCCTAACTATAACCCACGTCCATCAGATGTTGATGGAGAGTATAAAGCCCCATTTAACTAAACCAGTCTCTGGGAACACCAAGATTAACACCAAGACTGGGCACTCCAACCTACAGTTTGACACTGGTTGTGCCCTTGCTAAGCAAAATTTAGTTAAGGCCTTCAAAACAAAAAATATAGTTTTGATCAGGGAATCGAGGGGAGCATACAATAAAGCTCAGAAAGTTGCACGTAGGAGGTGGGAAGATGAAAGTTGGGAGGAACTGCAATCAGCTACTAAAAGGGGTGACCACTTCCTGTTTTGGAAGATTATTGCAAATGCCTGCAAGGCAAATATCCCGGCTCAAGATTATAACCTGAATCCTAAGTTCTGGTACAACCATTTTGCCCACCTTTATGCTGTCCCGGCTCAAACAAATGAAGCTCCTCCAGTTATTATTGACACACTCCTGTTATCCAACCAAGCTACTCCTCTCCAATTTAGTATGGCCGACACAACAAGGGCAATTGCTGCCTTAAAATCCTCTAAAGCACCCGGCCCTGATAAGATCTTGGGTGATCTTTTCAAACACGAGACAGATGTTTGGGCCCCTTATATAAATCTTCTTTGCAATGGTATTGCTAATGGCCAGCCCATTCCTGACTCATGGAAAGGAGCGGAGATCATTCCTATTTATAAGAAAGGTTCCAGGGATGATCCCGCAAATTATAGACCCATTAGCCTGTTAGATATATTACAAAAGGCCTACTCAAAACAGATCTCAGATAGGCTAAATGAGTGGATTACAGATAATAATGTGCTTTCCCCTTGCCAAGCTGGTTTTAGGAAGAGAATAAGCACCATATATCAGGTCTTTAGGCTAATAATTATATCATGGAAATACACAAGGTTGCGACACGGACATCTATATGGGGCCTTCATAGATTTGAAGGCTGCGTTTGATTCCATTCCTAGAGACCTACGTTGGCCCAATTTACTTCAGCAAGGGGTCCCGAGTAACATTGTAATACAGCTAGTTAGGCTTCATGAGAACACATACGCGAAAGTGCGATGGGGAAAGCGGAGAATTGACGGAAGAGATACCTGTAAATAGGGGTGTGCGCCAGGGCTGTGTCCTGGCGCCAACCCTATTCCTCCTGTACGTCAATGTCATGATTGAGGTCCTTAAAAAAGCCAACCACGATTCCCCAACACTGGGAGGTGAACATATCTGTGCGCTAACTTTTGCGGACAATACCATCCTGCTATCTCAAGCATCTAGGGGTTTTCAAAACCTCTTAAATGCATTGGATGGGTATTGCAGGCAAAAGGGGCTTGAAATTATTCTGGTAAAAACACATGACCATCAGACCCCATAAATGTTTTAAAAACAAAATGCAGTTAAATGGAGTTACTTTGGAGCGTGTTTCAAATTTTGTATATCTTGGGGTAACTATCGACTACAAACTTTCATGGAATCCCAAGATTAAGAAATCTAAATCTATTCTTATACAAAACGCAGCTCCAATCACAATATTTTTTTTATCTACCACGTCGAAGGCAATCACTCCTGCACTGCAAGCCTATAAATCTAGGGACCAAGCAGCTGCCCTATATGACTCGGAGTTATTGGGGGGGGGCTCTCACCTCTAAATATAGGGGGAAAAAATTATTAGGAGGTTTACTGCCCTTCCACAAAATATACCTGTGATCGCCCTTATGTTGGATTTAGGTAATAGGCGGATTGAGCACAGGGCCATTATGGATGTCCCTCTCATACTGGATTAGAATATGGACAACGAAGGAATTACAAATATATAGACAGGCATTAAGGGAATTGATTACTCTTGTCATATTCCCATGGTTGGTCTATATCCGTAGATGGTTCTTGGATTTGGCTTGAGCAGGTACTGGGAACACCCGGACTTGCTTATCCCTGAATACAAACAGGAAAGTAAAACCATCTACTGGAATTTCATAGAGCAGAGTGTTGTTTCAAATTTAGTTATGGCTCACTTATAAACCAGTTTCTAAGCTTTAAAATAAGCCCCTCCTTTGAACCTTTTTTGGATGAGATTGAGCCCCTACTTGCTAAAATACTGTACCTAAAATTCAGATACGGTACGTTGCAAATTAAGAAATTCACATCTAGGTGGGGAAACAAGGTTGGTGAGGAAAATGATTCTATATGCACTGAGTGTTCCCTGGGAAGAGAAGAGGATATTGCCCATGTTTTATTTTTTTGTACACTATATGAAATTCCAAGGAAAAAATGGATAAGACCCTTAAACAGGAACCTTTGTATCAGGTAATATATCAAAATGTTGCGTATTTTTAAAACAGATACTTCTAGACTGGTTTTATTTGGAATGAGTAGATTTTTACTGGCAGCCAACTTAATTAGACTAAAATTAGGTTTAACGTTTTAAGAAGTAATGAAATATGTTAAAGCTTGATGTTATGGTTTCACGGAAGAATTATTTTTTCACTTATCTGTACTTGCACACTATGGTATTAAATATCTCTGTAGTTTATAGATAAAATTTACACTTATGATAAATCAGTATGAGGCACCCGCACTTTATGTACTTAAGATTCCGTTAATAACCTGCTAATTTATGTTTATTTTCGATATTGAATAGTGACTGTAATCTTGAATTTAGAACTTAAAGCATTGTAATTAAGAATATATTGCAGGTTTCATGTATTGCAAACACCTATCTATATGCTGCTAACATTTAAAAAATTGCACTTTAGATACTCAAGTGTTAGGCACCACGTACTTTACATTTTTTTGTATATCCTGCTAAAATATTGTGTTTTAAATGTTGTTTCTTAATTGGAACAAAGATGGATGTTTGCATTTTATATTTTTTTAATGGAAATGTTATGTCTTTTAACTGCTTTGATGATTCTATGTATCAAATAAAGATGCTTTAATAATAATTAATATTATAAGTGTTTTGTGTGAGTTTCAAGTAATAGTATGCCTCACTGCTGACATAAAAGTGTTCAGTCTTCCTTGCGATGACTTATGGTGCACTGAGATAGTAGTACCTTTGGGGCTCAGTGTGTATGTACCCTGCGATGATGCGTCGTTCAGGGGGGCTCGCACTCGGATCAATGTCTTTTGTCTATTGAATTCTGCCTGGCTTCTGTTGAAGAGGGTTAGTGGTACCACGTTTCGCGGCTTGTGTTGAACAGAGTTAGTGGCAGTACGTGTCGCGCCTTGTGTTGTACAGGGTTAGTGGCACCATGTGTCACCTGCCTTGCATATGGAAATATGCCTCACTGATCGAAGGAAGTCTGGTGCTGTGGTCGCTGCCACGGACTTGGGCTCACTGCCATTCAGAACTCAGGACACAGTTGCACATGTGGGATCTACTGTGCCAATGATGGGTCATCCGGGCAGGCCATACTGGTAACAATATCTGTTGCCTACTGGACTGCGTCACCTGCAATTGCTACTCGATATGAATTGTGAGCCCTACTCACCGCAGTGGAGGCAGGAGGCAGCGGTGAGGCAGGGCCCACAGGCACGTGGCGTTGTCTTGAGCAATGTCTGTTGCTTACTGGGCTGCGTGTTTTGCGATCGAGACTCGGTCTGTATAGTGAGCCCTACTCACCACAGTGTAGGCTGGAGGCAGTGATCAGGAAGAGCACACAGGCACGTCATATTGACTTAGGCAATGTCTGTTGCCTACTGAACTGCGTCATCTGCAATAGCGACTCGATCTGAATAGTGAGCCTTGCTGTCCGCAGTGTATATCGAAGCAATAGTTTGTACATACATAAGTCAGCGGTGCTGTGCCGCGGGGGGCCTGGGTGGTAGAAGCCAGCGATTGGCTGAGGAGGCTGGCAGTCATGACAGCGGCCTATTGGCAGGGTGAGGGTTGCCGCCCTGGAAGACGCTTTGGCTTTCCCACAAGTGAACCACGCCCAGAGATCCGTACTATTTATTCATACTCCTACGCTGAAGTGTCGTACGTCGTACCAGCCCACTCCGGTTACGCTTATACTTACAGGGGGGACTACACAGCTACATGACTGAGATCTTCCCTAATGTTTAACGTAACATGGTTGGGTCCACTGTCCACAACACTACAAGCACCAGTAGTATTTGTGCACGTGGAGAGGTGTGTATTGTGCATACTGAGATGTGTCCAGCACATCATTGCTATACTTTGCAGTGTGTGCAATGTTATTCATGGGTGAATTGCTTCCTTCCTATGCAATACAAGTATGCAGTTCCTATCATAAAAATGCAGGATTTACAGGGTTCTATGTGTGGACTTCATAAGTCCTATGAATCCATCAGAGTGTGGAGAGGAAACCTCTCCTTTCGGAAAAAGTCCCTAACACACCCAGCCAGCTAGGTGTCTTCCTTCATCATCGGGTCTGCTCCTTATCGGGTCAGCGGTGCAATACCCGATCGGCACCCGTAATGGGGCCTTCTTGGCAGAGATCTTTTTTCCTTTTGCCGGTGGGTGAGGTGCGAGTGAGAGCCCAAAAGTAGTGTAGGTGGAGAGTGAGTGTAAGTAAGTGGGCTAAAATAGAGGAGGAGGTCCACTCAAAACTATTTTAATGAACGTGGCCCCTACCCTAATTAAAAAATGGAGCAAAGCGTGTAGCTACATTCAAGGATATGGAGACTATGCGCTGGTCATGGAAATAAAGGTCAACATGTTTCTTGCCTATTCAACTTATTAGATGGCAATTTATCAGGACCAATAAGGATCTACCTACACTTTTTGGTAGTAGTCAGCCAAGAAGAGAGGAGTGTGAGTGACCACCAATACAGCACCCTAAAAAGTGGCTCCTTGTAGATCATAGAAACACAAGCTGCAATAAAATAAGAAATAACAACAACATTAAAAATATACTTTTCATAGTGTTCTTACTAGAACTGAGACCAGGTGCATCACACCAAACATGATGAATGAGGATATTGGTAAAAACATGCTAAGGTAACATCAAGTGAAGAGACTGGTGGCATGCGTGACATGAGCATACCATGTCACTTTCAATGGTCTAGTATATAGGAGCATGAGCAAAGATTTAGAGCAATATTCCACAGGGAACTCACCCATTAGGGTCACGATTTGTCTGCCATCAGTACCGGCTCGTGTAGACACTCAAAAGTAGTGTCCTGGTAATTAGGGAGACAAACAAATGTGAGGTATTTAAAAACGGCAACTTAGAGCAGGACCCGTGTACATCTCTCACTGGCACCGCAGAGCCAGTGCGGAGATCACAGGCCCTCAGGAAAGCTGCCATGATAGCGTGTTGCCTTAATCACGCTCAAGCTTCAAAAAGAGAGACACACCAATGAGGTAAAAACCACCCCCTTTAAACCGACAAGCAGTACGACAAACACATGGGTGACTCATGAGCTCTCCGGACCATCGAAGGTATGATCCGTGCACTCAAAAATCTTCCCGTGGAATGAGGACACCGGGGTCAGGTAAAGTGGTGGCATGACCAACTCGTGGGGCATGGTGTGTGTTACTGGATGCGAGCAGTCAACACCAAGTCTAGCCCTCCGGCCACTATGTCCACCTAGGTTGCGGGACATACGGGGTGGGAAGGCAGGAGAATGACGCCTCACAAGCAGTGTGACACTCCACCTCTGCCGTCGGAAGGTGTCCGTAATGTAGGAAGCCCGAGCGCACATGGTGCTGCTAGGTGCTGTGACAAGGTACTCACGGTTACTCTGTAGAAGGAACACATTGATCCTACCCCAACGACGCCGGTCCAGGTAGAACTGGCAGAGGAGCGGTGGGTTGTATAAGTACCTCTGATTGGTTGGACGTGGGGGCGGGCCTTTAGGTCCGAGCTCCGTGGAGCAAGAGGACTAGTGCGTGTACTGCAGTCCCGGCGCCATGTTGGGGGACCCGGAAGTGCCGCTGTCTAATGTGTGCCAAGGAGAGAGCACGGGGAGCCGCCGAGATGCCTGGATTTCCAGATATGTTTTATTGTTGTAAGTCCGCTACAAATGAGAGGCCTTCCAATGTTGAAGGAGACTTAATTGATCATCATAATGATAATCTTGTGTGTGCCTTACTCGTTTGAGGTTGTCAAAGTGGCATCACGGTATCTACAGCCACACGGTAGGGAGTGGGTGTATTATGGTGCAGGAACCAAGTCAGTCGGAGGATCTACCATGGGTCCGCTAAGTGTGTCAAAAGAGAGCAGTCACTGGCATATTGCAGATAGCGGTTGTCTTGTCAGTGTGTACAGAGCTGTCTGGCATGTGGACTACAGAGGAGAGGTGGTGTAAAGTCAATAGTTGGAGCTGGCATGGGTCCGATACGTGTATCATCCAAGGAACAGTGAACGGCATATTTCAATTATGTTCTATGTGGAAGTACATGTCCCAATATATTTCCCAATGTTGTGAAGACATGGAAACATTATAACATCAGCCTGTGACAAGTGCCGTGGGCTGGGCCTATTGTTGACTGTCTGGCACAGGTATATTGTGTAATCAGTAACTCAGAGGAGGTTACTTGTCAGGGGACTGTGAGTGTGGGATTTCAGAATCGTTACGTCAGAAGACTCCAGGGGATATTTTCATTCAATCCTGTGCGGTCAGTAGCAAGCCTGACAACCCATCATTGGTCCATGCGGAACAGTGCGTCTTTAGACAAACCCGGGTGTGCTTCCAGGACACCCCACTCAAATGCGTTTGGTGTATGTCGTGTATCTTTGAAATGGGTGGTCATTTTAGTGTTACTTTTTTGACATCTAAAGTTACTCCTATGTTCCATTATGCGGACGTTGACCGGTCTGATGGTCATGCCAATGTAAAGTAGACCACATTTACATTTCATAAGATAAATGCAGTTAGTGGTGTTACAATTGGTGTGGGTGGCCATTTTCCAATGTACTTCATTTTGGAAACTCAGTTCCTTTGTTGCTTTTGTCAAGTGACAGACAGAGCATGATCCAAAGGGATAATGCCCTGTCACGGGGGGAAGTTCCCATAGTGTTGTTTGCCCCCTAGTGTGCTGTTTCTTGGGTCTCGTATGGATCAGCATATCTTTGATGTTATTCGTTCTTTTGAATGCGAACCTAGGAACTGGTAAGTTAAGGTTTCCTGTCTTGAGGGTATGCCAGTGTTTGTGGATTATTTTCCTTATCCGATTGGAATCTGGGGTGCACGTGGTAACACACATGATGGAAGGATCAGGTTCTTTGATTTTATCTTCCAGAAGGCTCTCACGGTTATTGTTCTGAGCCCTCTTGCACGCAGTGTCTACCACCTGTCTTGGATATTCTCTCTGGAGAAGATCTTTCTTGAGTTTCTTGGATTCTTTTTTGTAATCCACAATGGTGCTGCAGTTTCTTCTAATACGAAGGAACTGGCCAAAGGGCAAATTCTGTTTAAGGGCTCTGGGGTGGTGACTTCTGAAGAGTAGGAGGCTGTTCCTGTCAGTAGTTTTTCGGTAGAGGGTAGACGAGATTTTCTCATCCTCTAATCTGATTAGCAAATCAAGGAAGGGGATCTCTGTCTTTGAAATGGGGTTAGTGAACTTCAGGAACGGGTTTAATGTGTTTATCCATGTGCAAAACTCATTGCATCTGTCGCGATCACCTTTCCACAGGATTAAAATATCGTCAATAAATCTCTTCCACATTATCACATTACCCATGTATGGATTTCTGGGGTTGATAATCTCTCTTGTCTCAAATGCTGACATATACATACACGCCATACTCGGCGCGAATGTGCTGCCTATTGATGTGCCCTGTGTTTGGTGGTAGAGCTGGGTTTCGTACTGGAAAAAGTTTTCAGTTAGTGCGATTGTTGCGCATTCTAGCACAAAGGCCACCGGGGTTGAGGAAGTTCACTCGCTGCTGGATAAGGCGTCTTCATTCACCTCAAGAGTAGCTCTCTGAGGGATGTTCGTGTAAAGGGCCTCAACATCCAGAGTGACCAGTAGGTCTATTGTTTCTGGATGTTGAGTACCCTCAAGGCGGCGGATGACATCAGTGGTGTCTACGAAGGAAGGTGTGACCCTCACTAAAGGTTGAATGAAATGCTCCACGAATTTGGACAGTGGTTCCAAAATGCTTCCTTCACATGTAGTTTGTTCACACCTGTCCCAATATTCAGCTATTGTGTGGCTGAGGGGCCATGTTGTTTTCGGAATGTTCGCTGTTTTGTTCTGCGCTGCCTCGGTGGTAGAGGGGGAGGGGATCCTGGGGGTGATGGTGGGTATTGTGGCGTTCATGGGTGTTGGAGCTGCTTGATCAGTAGGTCTATGACGTGTTGATCTTCAGATGTGGCTCTGGGCTGGGCTCCTTTTCATACTGTATGTAGTTGTTTAATATTTTTAAAAAAAGAAGACATTAAATAGTTTAAATAATAAAATAAATTACAAAAACTATTTTTAGGATATTAAAGTTATCAAATATACTATTTTTTTTCAAAATTACTGAGAAATACGTAGTTTTTTAAATTTTATAATTAGAAATTAGTCTTTAAATAACCTTTGAAATTCACAAAGAAAATATGTTTCATGAACATTAAAGTTGAAAATAAGTATTTTTTTAAAAATTCAAATTTACTGAAAAAACGATTGCCACATTTCCCAAAATTGAGCTATTATATGGGTGAGGGACCAGGGCATTTTTAGAAGGTTTGCTGTCCTGTTCTGCACTGCCTTGGTGGTAGTAGGGATAGGGGTGGTACAAGGGGAGGTCCCGAGGGTTGTGGCAGTGGGTTTTGTGTCCTTCTTGGGTGTCGGAAAAAACTATAGGTTAAATGAAAATTATAATTAGAAGTTAGCATTAAAAAACATTGAAATTCACTGAAAAAAAACATAGGTTTCAGGCACGTTGTAGACAGGAATTAGCATTAAAAAAACTTTCAAATTCACTGAAAAAATCATAGGTTTCAGGCACGTTATAGTTAGAAATTGGCATTTAAAACACCTTAGAGATTCACTAAAAAAAACATAGGTTTTAGGCATGTTATAGTTCGAAATTAGCATTTAAGAAAACCTTAGAAATTCACTGAAAAAACCATAGGTTACAGATATGTTATAGTTAGTTGGACATTTTACTCGTACAAAACCATAGAAATTCCGCTGTTATAGTTAGTTCAGCTAACTATAACTCGCGCCCCCGCAATGCACTGCTGAAGACATCACATATTACATCATTCATGACATGGTCAGTGACATCACTGATGATATTTCAAATGACATCCTGAAGACAGATTTTAGCAAAAGTCTTAATAAATTCGAAGTTGTCCATAGTGTTTTAGATCATTTCACAACCTCCCTTATTCTTTGAGTACATGTAGATTTTTGGATGGAGCGGAGAAGTGCTTATTGATCATGCTAGGCATACATTGGCATCATCAATAGATTTGAAAGATAGACAATGCCCTGGATCAACCCTAATCTGTCAACACTCTTATTTTAATGTACCATTGTACCTGACCTTGTAGTAGAATTTCAAGTGACAAGATATGATTTTCTGTTACAGGATCCTCTGACATCCTTAACCCCGCTCCCCCACCCCCATTTAATTTGAATTTTAGGGTTTGTGCATTTTGAGCAGTGCCCTAGAGCAGTGGTTCCCAAACTTTTGACTCCTGAGGACCCCCATTGAGTCACCACTGGAAGCCGGGGACCCCCAAGCAATTTGTAGGAGTTAAATTTCAAAACTAAAACAGTAATTCAAAAGAAATACACACGTGTGCACACAAAACAAATACTCAAGGTACCAAGGATTTTGGGGCCAGATGTACGACCATGTCATTTAGCGCCTCTCAATTGGCGACATATTGCGAGTGGCAAATTGCGAGTCGCTAAATGAAATGTTCAACAGTGTGTTTAACACTGTTTGGGATCCCAATGGGGTCGCAAATTGCGAGGTTCATTAATATTAATGAGCCTCTCACAATTTGCGAGCCCATTGGGAATGGCAGCCCTCCCAGGGATGGTGGCCTGCTGGGCTCTGCAGGCCACCATGTCTCGGACTGCTTTTAAATAAAGCAGTTAAAAAAAAATGTAGCCTGTTTACCATGCATTTAAAATAAAAAATAAAATGAAACGTTTTTGTTTCATTTTCTAAGAGCAGGCAGAGGTCCCTGGGACCACTGCCTGCCCTTAAAAAATAATTTTGCATGCATTTGCAAATGGGGAGGGGTCCCCTGGGGGCCCCTTCCCATTTGCGAATGCATTACCATCTACTTGAAGTAGGTGGTAATAGCGACTGTTTTGCGACCGCAAAACATTTGTACATGGTTTTGAGACTCCCTATTTGGAAGGGAATGCCCCTTCCAAATATCAAGTTGCAAAACCTATTTAGCGACTCGCGAAATAGGCTATGTACATGGCTCAATAGGTTTTTGCATGCATAAACGGGTTTGCGAACCCGTTCGCGCATATAAAAACAGATCGTACATCTGGCACTTAGTATTTTATTTTGAAGTAATAGCCCCTCTGTCACATGTATTTCATTTGTTTTATAGCATCTCTAATACCATTGTAGGATGTCTGAGCACTTTACATCACACACATATAGAGACATTGAATCATACATGTAAATCAGTCTGTATATAAAATGTTTAAAGAGTGCTTAGTCGGGAAAAGCACAAACTCAGGATTCAGAACATAACACAGTGGCTAGCACTGACTTTAACATTAAAAATGCATTACCACCCAAATAGTTCTTTTTAGCAGCATCAGGATAATGAATAACTGGGAAAAAATATAAGTTAATTACTGGTACCATGCAGTTTGCAAGCAGCTCTTTGGTGAGAGTTTATAGGTCCCTCTGCTAGATAACGATTGTCACTTATGAAGTGCACAGCAACAAAATAATTTCTGTGACAAAAGCAGTAACCACGAACCTATGCACATAAAATACTGCTTTTTAAGATGCATGATACAGATTATTTGCAGTAGACACATTAACCCTCTGTGCTACATTAGTTCAATCAAAGCTGCCACTGAACAAAACTCTCCTCAGCTCCAGCAGGTACATTAATCATTGGCATTCTCTTGACACTTTTATTGTTGCTGGAAGGCTGCTAATTATACAAGGAATGTTTCTGTGTTTTTAAAACTGTTGCCTACGGACCCCCTGGGAATGTGTCACGGACCCCTGGGGGTCCGCGGACCACAGTTTGGGAAACACTGCCCTAGAGAATAACAGGATTTAAAAATAACCCAACTTTCAAATATAAATTTAGAATATATAGGAACCTACAATCATGGTATGGCCTAACTAATTAAGTAATTTGGCCTCTCCGTTACATCATACGCAGATGATGCTCACATTTTTGTATCAACCTCCAGCTCCGGCTCTGAGGTGATGGCTCACTTCAACAACTATATTCTGGAAATCTGCTCCTGGATAAGTAAACACTGCCTCAAACTAAATTCTAATAGGACCAAGGTCATACTCTTCGGTAATCTCCTTCCCCCTTGCCCCCCACCTGGTGGCCAGATGACCGTGGCCTGCCTCCTCTCCCAGTGGCCACAGTTAAGAATCTTGGGGTCTTAATAGATCCCAAACACACATTCTGCCACCAAGTCAGTGCTACCATCTCCTACTGCTTATATCTTCTCAGGGTCATTAGAAAAACCATCCCGTATATCCCAGTCTCTACTGGAAAGACAGTGATCACAGCCCTGATTTTTCCTGAGTGGATTACTGTAACAGCCTTTATGTCTACTTGCACAAAAAATATCGAATCTAACTGCTAATGGTGCAGAACGCTGCAGCCAGACTGTTGTTAGGTATCCCTAATTCAAATTTATCTCTGTGGAAATCAGGAACCTTCATTGACTCCCGTCAGAAGATGGATTAAGTTCACGTCCCTTTGTATGGCATTCAAGGCACAACATGACTCTGGACCGGACTCAAAGAATCCCTTCAATGGTACGTTCCAAGCCATTTACACCCCTCTTCTGTTGCCTTGCTCCTTAAGGTACCCAGATTCCATAAGCCCAATTGGGGTGCAGGAGCTTCACTGTACAACTACTAAGCTCTGGAAGTAACTCCCCCATACATTCGAGCATCTCCTACTCTGTTGTCTTTCCGAAAGGGACTGAAAACATTGTTTTTTTAACTCCTGACCATGTTCCTATTAGGCACTTCTTTTCCCCCAGCAGCAGTCTCAATGTCATGACACCTTCAGGTAGATGGGATCTCCATAAATTGCTATAACATTACATGACTTTAGTCAACTGCAACAAAAAAAAGATGTAGTTACTCATCTGTAATATCTAATTTCAAAAAGTAATCTGTCCATATCGTCACGATAATTATTACCTGCAAGATACTTGAAGACTATTTACAGAGGCAAATGTTACCCATACAAATTTACAATATATTCTCAGATTCATCCATATCTAATGGTGCAGACAGTGATGAGGGACAACCTAGACCATGCACAGGGGTTCAGTCATAATTGCAGGATTTTCAGGCCCCTATCAAGGTCCTTTTTCTGGGAACAACAAATGGAGACACTCCTGAGGGGGGGCCCAGGAGGTACACAGTCTAAATATGGACTTTTTTTTTTGACCTACAAGAATATCGAGTTTAAAATATCGGAGGGACAGAATTAAGGGTGGGCGTAGTTCGCGAAGTAGCGCTACGCGAAGCTACGCGAAGTGCACTTTGCACTACGCGAACTTCACGTAGCACTACGCGAGCTGTGTAGTAGCATGTTCGCACTGTGCAAGATGCGTTTTCAATGATTGCACAGTGCGGACAAGCATCCGGCACTGTGCAAGCATTGAAAACGGCATCTTGCACAGTGCGAGCTGTAGTTTTCTGCTGCTCGAGTATATTATTACTCGAGCGGCAGCTTTCTCAATGCGAACAGGTAGTTTCTCATTGAGAGCGGTTGCGAGCATGCACAACCACTCACAATGAGAAACCTGACCTCCTCGCGTTGAGAATCTCGCCGGGATGTCATTTTGCTTGCTCGCGGTCGCGAACATGACGTTCAGGACCGCGAACAAGCAAAAAATGATCGCTGCACTACGCTACGCTGCACTACGCATGTTCGCACTGTGCTACGTGCAGCTCGCGTAGTGCGAAGTTGCGAAAACTTCGCAAACTCCGCGAGCGTAGCGTAGTGCTTCGCCCAGGGTTAGACAGAATATCCAAATCAAGAATATCGACAACCAGAATATCGACCTGAAGGTAAGAAATATCTTTTTTGTTAATATCGAAGTTAGTAATATCAATAGCAAAAATATCGATGTTACTAATATTGATATTAATATTAGTGTTATGTATTTTATAATGTATTTTTTGTTTATTTTTAGAATTTTTGTTAATTATTGTACTAGTTTTAAAATATATTTATTACATTTTTCAAAGTTAGTAAAAAAAATTGTAAGTAAATTATGCTTTTTAGTACCGTAGCGGGTTGTGTGTGAATAGGATAGGAATAGGATGGGAAGTAATTTAATTATAGTAAATTAATAAAATATTGTTTAGGAATTAATAAATATTTTAAAATACATTTTGCATTTAAGTTCTGTAGCGGGATGTGGATACGTAGGGGAATGAGGTGGGAAGTAATTTAATTGTAATTAGGTAATTATAACATTTTTATTTATCAGTATTCATAATTATTTTTATGTTAAATATTTAATAATTGGTAATTCATTTTTATTAATTGGTAATTCATTTTTATTAATTGATTCATTGGTAATTATATTAAGTATATTAATTTAGTATTGAAGTGTGTTGTGAGGTTATAGGGTAATAGGGTGGGAAGTAATTTAATTGTAATTAATTCTTTATTTTAGTATTGAATATTGATAATTAAATTAAAGTTCATCAGTTATTAATTGGTAATACATTTTTAATAATTAATATATGTTTACATTCATTTATTGTTAATTAATTATTAATTGGTAATTAAATTTGAATGTTTATAGTTTATTGGTATTTATCAATAATTTATTGTTAATTAGTTATTAAATGCTAAATGTTTTTGGAATAATTTTTTTGTATTGATTTTTTTTAATTATTTTTCTTTGGTCATACATTTTTTAATAATTATTATTTAATTGTATTTATTTTATTTGGTAATTAATTATTAATTGGTAATTATTTTTAAATACTTATTTATTGGTATTGTTAATTAATTTGTTGTAATTTAATCATGACATTATTATTTTTTTACAAATTTCTTTTCTTTGATTATTAGTAAGTTATTTTGACCCCTACGCTATCCTATACTTTCCCTAGTGTTGCACCCTCTGGAGTTGGAATAGTAATTTTAACCCCTACGCTATCCAACACTTTCCCTACTGTTGCACCCTCTGGCTACTAAAAAGAGTAAGTAAGTAAGTAATAAACTTGCAGAGTGCACAAATGCCATGGCGTCTTGGCGCTGTGTGCAGTACGGGAGCAAATAACGATCGGGTGAAAATGGCTTCATTCCCATACAGGGAAAAGCCAGGTCTTAAGTTTTATCCTGAACCGGGGTCTGGAAGTCTGAAACCTAATGCTGGCTGGGAGCTGGGGGGAATATTTGGACCCAGCACATTGGGCTTCTAGGGTTTGGGGTACATTAACTGCAGTTTGACTTTGATGATCTAGAAATTCAAATTGATTATGGGTTAAAATTGCATACCTATGACTTCCTCTGGGCTGGAGAGGACAAGAGCAATCAAGGAGGGAACAGGTCACTGTGTGTACTGACGGTTAGTCACAAGATGACAGGTAGGCGGCCTATGAAAGTACCCCAAAGGAAGAGGCTCAATGTGACTATTCGACTCAAGGTTGTTACCTACCCGACCAGAAAGTGCTTGTCGGGCGAGATAGAGGAAACTAGAGTTAACAATATTGCAGTCCCCTTCCTGATCCACTCTACCTGGCCCTGGTCATGCTAGCCGACAGGTGATAAGAATGTTCCGGGCCTGCGACAAAGGAAAATCTCTATGTTTTACAAGTCACGCTAGTGTTTTGTTGAATAACACATCATAGGGCTCTTTCTGACCCACATACAACTTCGGTACTCTACTTAGTATTACAACGTATGGACAAGAAGTTGGTAGAAAATTTACCCTTGGGGGCCTTGGTCACCCTGCACAGCTACCTGTACTGTGGGCTCCCAAGGTGTAGATGCCATCACGGTTCATCTATGCCATACTTTGTTGCAATGTGTCTTGTTGGGGAGGGTGGGAGGGAGATGGATGGGCAGTGCCCAGGGGGCCATGGATCTTTTGTTTGTTGGTTACTACACACTGCTGTGGGCCGGAGGGAGCCTCATTCATGTTAGTGATGTGATGTCCCCTTAGAAGTCATCTTTGGACAACCCTACTACATCAGGCATCTTTTCTATTGATGCATCCAAATAGGCACCAGCTTTCTTTAAAAGAGGCAATTGTGGGGGGGCGTGGCCAAGATGGCGGAGGAGTAGAAAGTGTTTCTCTGTCCCTCGGCACCGACTTTAATTAGCGTTGAATATCTGCCCTCCGAGTGCCCATCCGCGCTGGACAATTAGCGTGGGTGCTCTCGCAGACCCTCCCGCTTCAGTGGTGGGTGTATTTTTGCGATTGGGGGCATCCTGTACTGACTTGAGCCGCCCAGCACTGTTCCTTCTGCGGCCCGTACATCTGTTGACGGGGCGCCGACAGCAGAGACGCTAGCGCAGCGACCGATTTGCCTGAGCTGTGGAGGGTTGACGGCTCCCCAGCAGGGCGGAGGGGTGAGCGAACCAAGAGCCTGCCCTGCGGAGCAGTCCGGAAGGCGGAGATTGAGGGTCTGCCTTCTGACCGCCATCTTGCGAGACCCACGTGGGAGTGCGGCCCAGACGTCCCGGAGACCGAGAACGAACGTGGCCTGACAGTGGGTGCAGCCGTATCCCCCTCCCGGCAGGAGTGCTGAGGGCAGTTCTTCCTGGCGAACAGCTGCCTGTATCTTCCCCACAGTTGTGTGGGTCTGCCAGGTCCGAGGCCTGTGAGGGCGGAGAGACAGTGCGGAGGAGAGGAGACGACCTACGCCTAGAGCAGCACGATGAGAGGGAGAGGCGGCCCTGGGGTTGCGGGACTCGGTCCATATACCGACGGACAGCGTGTTCCTGTCCTGCTGGAGGGCCTGTACTGTGCCTGTCAGGACTTGGTAAGAGCCCCGAAGCCTGCAGCTGTGACCGGAGGGGCCTGGTGGTGAGCCCGATGTGCTGCCTTGTAATGGTGGCATTTGCGAGGCAAGCCGAGGGCCGCTGGCAGTGAGGCTGTGCGGTGTCGGCGGGTTAGAGGGTAACTTCCTCCCCCCTGGGCCTTAGGGCTCCGAGACAGCACTGCGAGTGGGGCTGAGTCTGCTGTCGGCCCGCAGGTCAGCGGGAGAAGGCCCCTGCGCCAGTACAGATTTGCGATCTCTGCCCTGCTTGCTTCGGGTGGCAGTTGCTCCAGTGAAAGAGGCCTAGCGGCTTAGCGGCATGGTGCCCTACCCCCCGGTGATTTCGAGTGTGGAGCAGTGGTGTGCGGGCTTGGGCGGAGGGTGTGGAGGTCGGTGGCCTATGTCCCCCCGTGCTACGGTGACTGAGAGTGGGGCCCATACCGGGAGGGCCCCTCACTACAATGTACTTGGTGAACTGCAGCAAGAGTGGTCGACCCTTGTTGAGGGGCCCCGGGCCTGTGTCCCCCGTGCTACGGTGACTGAGAGTGGGGCCCATACCGGGAGGGCCCCTCACTACAATGTACTTGGTGAACTGCAGCAAGAGTGGTCGACCCTTGTTGAGGGGCCCGGGGCCTAGGAGGCCTGCTCTGTCTTGAATTGTGGGTGGGTGGTGTGAGGGGCTTGGGCCTGTACTGAGCTTTGTGCTGCCTGAGGGGTTGAGAAGGAGTGCTGCCTTGGCCTTTGATCTGGCTCGGAGGTTGATCCCCGGGGCTCTGTGAGTATTGCCCCCCTGGGTGGAGCTTTTTGGGATCGGGCACGTGGTGGGGCCTTGGAGGGAAGAGACTTGGGTGTGAGAGGTAGGCGGGGACACCTCCCATGTGCTGGCTGTTTGATTCACAACATATTTGAGGCTCGGGCCCCTCTATACCTCGGTCATTACGTGGACCAGCTACTGCTGCCCTTTGGTGTCTTATTGCTTTGCCCTAGCCTTGGGTCAGGTCCACCCCAGAGGTGGGCATTGCTAGAGCTCCCTGGTGCTCTCATATTGCTTCTACCTGAGTCTCGCATCTTGGTGCATAGTCCTGCGACTCAGCCGTCATGTCTTCTTCCAGGAACAGGAAGGACAAACCTCTCAAGGATCTCAAAGCGCCGCCATCGAAGGATAATGATGCATCGGTGACCAAAGCCTTCATGCTGGAGCTGTTCTCAGCTATAAAAGAAGATATTTTGGAGCTTAGCTCTCAGCTCTCCTCTGACCTACGGGAGGTTCAGCGTGATGTGGATGCGATTGGCGAGCGGGAGGCAACCTTGGAGGATCACGACCTGGGTCGGGAAGATGATCTTCATCAGCTCCAGCAAGATGTCATCCGCCTTACGGAGCAAAACCTAGACCTCCAAGCCCATGCTGAGGACTTAGAAAGCCGGTCTCGGCGTAACAACATTAGAATCCGAGTAGTGCCGTGGAAGGGTGAAGGGTATGAACTGCGTGAATATGTCTGCGAGCTTTTCTACACATCCTGGAGGAAGGAGAGGGAGAGGAAATACAGATGGATCTGGTCCATCGTGTCGGCCTGTCAAGAGGCTCTAAGGCTCCCCCACCGGACATTCTGGTTTGTGTGCATGAATTCCAGCTTAAGGAGCATATCCTTCGCAAGGCTCTCGACCTCCATCCTGTGCAATTTTGAGGACATCACCCGGCGCTCTTTCGGGATTTGGCGGCCTACACCCACACCAAGCACAGAGAATTCAAACCTATTACCACTCACCTGCGTGAAAGGGGAATTCCCTACTCATGGGGTCACCCATTCCGACTCATCTTTAAACTCCAGAGCAAGTTCCATCAGATCCGTTCTCTGTCCGTCGCATATGATGTCCTGGGATTGGAGCGGCCCTCCTCTCCATCGGGGCCCGCGGGGTTGCCCTCCATGTCAGCGCGGATGCTCCATTGACTGGAAGCGGGTCGGGGGATCTCCCCGGTTGTCGAGACCGGATATGTCCACTAGCTTGCTGGAAAGAGAAGCAGCTGTTACATCAGTGGCACAGGTGACCGACAACAATGACGTCCCTTGAGCTCTGTTCGATTGGCATCAGGTGGGATGTCTCTCAGCGCCGGAGGCGGGGAATGTTCTGTTGAGAAGTGGTACCATCCTGCTATCCCCTCTTGTTTGATTCTCTTGACAGACTGTTGTCCATGGACAAAACTTGTGACTTTCGCTCCTTGTTAAGTTCTTCTACATTATGATTTAAGGGGGAGGGTTGTGTTGGGGTTTGGGGGTTATTTTGGGGGCTCCACATCAGTCTTTGGCCGGACATGGCAGATATATGGCCTGTTGTCACAGCCTTCTTTCCCATTTCATATTGCTGTCTCTGGGCATTTAGTTGGCTCCTGCTCCCTCCATTGGCACTGTTGGGCAGAGATTTAAAGATTATGAGTCTGAATGTTAGGGGATTGAATAGCCCAGTCAAGCGCGCGGCTATCCTCTCCCATTTAGAGAATGCGGGGGGCGACGTGTGTTTGTTGCAGGAGACCCATCTTCTTTCTAAAGATACTAGGCGGATGCGAGACAGGCGCTTCCACTGCAATTATGGGCCTCAGGTCCAGCTAAGAAGCATGGGGTGGCAATCATTTTTAGTGCGAGTGCGCATTGTAAAGTGCTTTACCAAGGAGCTGATATCAAGGGCACATTCCCGGCGGTCCGGGTCCAGTGTGGGGACACGTAGCTTACACTAGTGTCATTATATGCCCCAAACGATCGACAAGAGCCCTTCCTGCGGGTGGCCCTGTCTGAGGGCCTGACGTCTCCAGACACTTCGATCCTGGTGGGTGGCAATCTGAATGTGGTGATGGATCCTGGGATGGACAGGTCTGAGAAGCGTGCGCATCAGGCTGGCGCGCTGTCACAGGGGGGTCGGCAATGGCTGCTTGATGGTGGACTGCATGATGTGTGGCGTGTCCAACACCCTGCTGAGCGCAACTACACTTACCGCTCAGCAGCGCACAAAACCTATGCCCGTCTCGATCACTTTTTAGCAACAACCTCTCTCCTACCCTACTTATCTGCGGCTCAGATTACCCTGCACTCCCTCTCAGACCAGGCGCTTATCTCAGTGCAGCTTACCCTCTGTGGCGGACGCCCACTGCCCTCCGGCTGGCGTCTTCGTGACTCCCTGATCCATTAGGAATCAGTTGTGACCCGGGTGCGTGAGGTGATCACGAATTATCTTGCAGAAAATGATCAGGAGGGTACACCTTTGGCAGCAGTATGGGAAGCCTTGAAATTGGTGGTGAGGGGAGAGTTTATTGCGCTGGCGGCATCATTTATGCGGCTTCGCAAGGCCAAGCGAGTGGAAATGGAGTGGGAGGTGGGAGCTTTGAAGGCAGTACACAAGCGGACGGGGGCCCCGCGAGTTTGGAGGGAGCTGGAAACGAAATGCCGCATGTTAAAGCACTTGGACTTAGATAGGGCGGAGCATGCCCTCTTGCGCTTGCGGCATAAATTCTACCTTAGTGGGGACAAGGGGGGTAGGATGTTGGCCCATAGACTGCTGGCACAGGCGCAGCTTTCAGCTGTCCAGTCTTTTAGGGATTCGCAGCGGGTGAGCACTCTACGGATGCCCTTATAGTGGAATCCTTCTGACACTTCTATCAGTGCCTGTATAACGGGGAGGCGTATGGCCCGGGTGGGAAGGTGGAGTACCTTGACTCCTGTAACATCCAGTCACTGGTTCAGTCGTCGGTTGACACTTTGGACGCTGCAATACGTATAGAGGAGGTCATATCAGCAATAGCACGATTAAAGCTTTGCCAAATCCCCGGGGGTGGATGGCTTCACGGCACTGTTTTTTAAAACCTATTGTGTGGAGCTGGCTCCTCTTTTAACATGCCTTTTCAACTCCTTCCTAGACACCGGGGAAGTCACCCCCTCCATGTCGGAGGCAGCGATTACAGTCATCCTTAAGCCGGGGAGAGATCTGAAACAGTGTGGCTCCTATCGTCCGATTTCCCTTCTAAATATTGACGCAAAACTTTTCACGAGCATCCGAGCTGCCCGCCTTAGCCCTCTGATGGACGATATCATCAATCCAGACCAATCTGGATTGATCCCGACGTGGCAGGGAGGGGACAATACCAAACGGATTCTTCACCTTATAGACCTGGTCCACCGTTCTCAGACTCAGGCCTTTCTCCTCTCCATAAACACAGAAAAGGCCTTTGACCGGGTACACTGGGACACTCTATTCAAGGTCTTGCGGGCTTACGGTGTTGGGGATAACTTTGTTCACTGGGTTCAATGTCTTTACGCGGCTCCTAAGGCGGTGGTGAGGGTGAACGGGTGGAGATCTCCCCTCTTGCCCGTTGCCAGGGGGATGCGGCAAGGGTGCCCCTTGTCACCGTTACTATTTGCGCTCTACATGGAGCCTTTTACCCAACGCATTGGTTCAAATACAGATATAATGGGAATTAAATTTGGCGCAGACACGCACAAAATTAGTCTGTATGCAGATGACGTTATTCTCTCGCTGACTCAACCACACTCCACTCTGCGGTTCCTTGCGTCGGAACTTCTTGAATTTGGGAAAGTGGCGGGCTTTAAAGTGAACTTCTCGAAATCGCAAATTCAGAATATCTCAATCCCTGAAGATGAGGTCCGGGATCTCCAGCAGGACTTTGCCTTTCAGTGGGTGCACTCCGATATAACGTATCTGGGTATTCGGCTGACTTCCTCCATTGCAAAAACGGTCTCTCTAAATTACAGGCTATTGGTAGACCAAACTACCAAAGCGCTCTATGATTGGTCCCGCCTTAATTTTTGGCCTGGTATGGGCGGTTAGGGGCGGTGAAGATGACTGTGCTGCCCCGCATCCGCTACCTGTTTCAGATGCTCCCGCTGAGCCCTCCGCTGGGTGTCCTTTGGAAGTTGCAAGGGCTCCTTAATACTTTTTTGAGGAGCAACAAGAGGCCGAGGCTCGCGCTGACGCTTATCACTGCGCCGAAAGCTGTGGGAGGGCTGGGATTCCCCCTAGTGAGTGCCTTTTACCAAACGACCTGTCTTCGCTATGTCATGGAGTGGAATAGGCCTTTATCCAGCAAGCACTGGAACTTTATGGACCAGACAGTGGCTGGCTGTACTATTTGCGGGAACTTTGCCTTCCGCGCAAGCACCGAGCATGGGGCCTCTACTCGTTGCCTGTAACCTCGCCGACTCTCAAGGCATGGGATCAGCTAGCATTGCACAGGGGCTGGACCACGTTTCCTCCCCCTATGACCCCTATCGTAGATAATCCTGAGTTCCCACCGGGATGCACGTCTCCTGTCTTACATCGCTGGAGAGAGGAAGGTTGTAAGAGAGTTGGTTCCCTATTTGATTTAGATGGCTTGATCCCCTTCCCCCACTTGCTCAAGGAATACTTTAATTTACTGGAATCGGAAGTTTTCCAGTACTCATAGCTCGCACACTGGGTGACGCAGCCCGGCAATTTCGCCCTTATGTCCCGCCCCTTAACCACATTCGAAAAATTGCTGTTTCCAAAAAGGATGACTGCAAGCTCATATCTGAACTGTACGCGATGATTCTTAAATGCTCTACGAAGCAGCGTACAAAGGCGCAGGTTCACTGGGAGACTGAACTGGGGCGCCCTTTGACGCCCAGAGAATGGGAACATATTTTTTACCGCGCTCATCACACGCCCTCTAATACTGCGGGGGCGGAATCGGCCTATAAGACAGTCGCTTATTGGTATTATACACCAGCGCGCATCAAATGCTGGGACGGCACTAAGTCAGGCCTCTGCTGGTGGGGTGTAGCCTTCCTGGTACTCTGGTACACCTGTTGTGGCGCTGCCCGAAATTGGAGAGATATTGGGCTGCAGTTCGTGATGACAGTGATGGAGCATTCCAAGTTACGCTGCCCCGGTCCCCTGAAGACACAGTGCTAGGACTCCCCATCCCAAATCCTCCCCTCTGCGCTTGCTGAGAGGTAGACAGATTGCATTGGCTTTGCTGGCGGTGAGGCAGGTACTGCTAGCGCAATGGGGCTCCCTGGCTGCACCTAATGCGCGCGATTGGATACGGAGACTTTGGCATATCCTCGCAATGGAGCGCCTCTCATTTAGCATGGATGGCAAGGGAGCAGAATATGAAAAGCTTTGGGGTCCTTTTCTGCAGCTCCTTTCCAAGGAAATGAGAGATGTCACTTGCCCAAAGTATCTGCTTATTCTGCTGCAACGGTTGGGGCCACACCCGTAGCTTGAGTAATTGTGGGTGGCTGCTGACGGCTATAGGTGGGTAGAATAGATATATGGAGACTGATGCGGAGGGGGTAGGAAGGGAGGGGGGTTTTGGGGGGCAGAGGGTGTGATGTTTGCCTGTTTCCCTGTTCTTTTTCCTATAAAAGTGGTATATTAGCAGTTGTCTACCAAGAACGCTACGGACTGCAGCCTTTCTACGCGGGGTCGCCCGCCGGGTTGTAGACCTGTACGCTGTGTCCTGGCCTTGCCTTTTCACTCTGCCGGCCGGTGGATGTAGGCAGTTGAGCTGTGTTATCGATCCTATACCACATAATAAAAATGATTGATTCTAAAAGAGGCAATTGTTTTTCCATGGATTCAAGGCATGTAAAAAGAATGCTAAGTTCAGCCCTAAGTAGATCTTTAATCTTACTCATGCGGTCTGCAATGATTTGCTCTATTCACTCTGGCATAGACACATACACCTTGCTGATGCTATCCTCAGTAGAGGCAACAGCGGAACATATAGGCCTACTTGATGTTGGAGTGGCAGCCATTATAGATTGTTGGGGAGGACACCTGACTCACTTTACTCTCCAAGACTAATTTTTAACTGGGCTATTACACAAGGATCTAGGATTGGATGCCAAACTTACTGCAGATTCCTTTTGAGTATAGCTGTATGGAAAAGTCAGTTGCTCTTGGTGAAGGTTGCAAACTATCAGGGAATAACTCATCCCCGGTGATTGCCCTGCCTGGAGGGCTAATTGATGTTCTGTAAGTTCTATCTCCATACTGAGTACCCCCAGTGGTTTGTGGAGCATTCTGTCTATGGAAGTGGACTTAGCTGGGGGTGAAGCTGTAGATTGGTTATCTAAAGCTTTTCTCTTGCCCATCCTATCAGCTACTGGGCAGGGAGGCACTAAATGGGGAGTTCAGTCTAAATGAATACTGGGACACAACTGTAATATGAAAATAATATAGAGACCCTAATATTCAAAATGCAAATTAAATGACATGAAAACAGGAAGGGGAGTAAAGCTAGCCAGTTTTTAAAAGGTGGCACCCCCTGCAGTCAATTCCCTGCAACCTAACACAATTGGGGAATTGGAAGACGCAGGGTGGTGTGAAAGCACCTCTTGCTACACACACACCTACTGATACAAGATCAAAACCCAGCTCCTAGGCTATATTCCCAGCAAAGGCATAAAAGTTGTAAATAGCAATAGGAAGATCTTTATGCTGACTTACATTGATATACAACACAATTTTAGTCAAGAGCTAACATACTGAAAGAGCTCCACCCCTATTATACAACAAAGATTGAGCGGGGTCCAATGTTAAACGTTGTATATGAAAAAGAAAAAAGAAAAAACAAAACGTGAAATACCATTTGCTTAAGAAGATTCAGAACAAAGCTTCAAAAGCTAAAGTCCCCATGCGTCAATCAGTCTCATTCCGATCTTATTATCACAGCATGGAAACAGGTTGGCGGCAGCAGGGAATCACTTCAGATACTTGACTAGTACTTAGCGAGCAGATGTTATAAGGATGGCCCAGCATGGTCTTATCTGGCCGCAGGTGGGTGCAGATGGGCCCACACTTGGCCTGGGCATGTCCTGCACCACGGGAAATACTTGAGGTGCTTTATTATGTCTCGACACAGGAGGCAGCAGAGTTCTGGCCCCTCCTCCTCAGGCCAGTGGCAAATGGGATTTGCAGTCCTTTCAGGTACAAAACACCCCGCACACAGCATCCCGACGACTGACTGTATGATGTATGTATCTATGTATGTGGTACTTATATAGCACAGACCTAGCTTGAAGGCAGCATGGTGATGTACAGGATTGAAGGCAAAGGCAAAGTCAGCATAGGATTTGAGGAGTAATTGGTATCCAATACAAAAGTACATTTACAATCTTACTGCAAAATAATGTAGTGTTCCTTGCAGAGGTGTGTCTTTAGCTTATTCAAAAACTGAATCAGGGTTGTGGCAATCCTGATAGATAGAGGGATAAAGTTCATGATCCCTGGCTGTAGAGATGGAAAAAGCCTATTGCCTTGGGTTTTTGCACTTCTTGTGTCCACTTTGATGGTGTCCTGGCTGGCTTAGGGCCACTGGAGACTCTCTTATTTTAATTCCCTACTCTGATCAGCAAAGCCATGTCCTCTGCTGGTAAACACCTAAAGCTAATACAAGGAGATGATGGATGGAGTGCTGAAACTTTTCAGACACTAACCCCCAGTCACAGATCTGGGTTGAATCCATCATCATTCTTTAGCTCACTTCGCCACCTCAGTTCGACCCAGCAAAATGCACATTTGTCTTGACCCTGTGCCTCATGGGAACAGTCCTGCCTGAAGTGCCAAACCATGTCTTCCCTGAACCGGATACAAGCATCCTAGGAATGGTTTCAAGGTAACACCCCTCATCAGCCAGACAAGCTTGAAACCAGTGGCAAAGTAAGCAAGAGACCCACATCTGGGCATACCCTGCCAATTTAGGGCTGACAAAGCAAATACAAGGAGATGATGGACAGGGCACTGAAACTTTTCAGACACTCAACCTCAGTAACAGATCTGGGTTGAATCCATCATCATTCTTTAGCTTACTTCACCACCATACACATATTAAACTGAACAAACATGACCTGTTTTTTTGTGAGTGAATTACGTGTTAATTTATCACCAATTACTGTAGGGAGACTGGTTCAAGGAGAAAATATCTCACAGCTACATTTTTATTGTTCCTGCATGATGTCTTTTACTCCAACCAGTCTCTGAAATTAAGCAAAGTTGCATGTCAGAGGAATAATAAGACATTTTGTAATCTTTACGTAACCCTAAATTCCCACTGCAAGATTACACCTCCATAACAAACTTTCAGCCATGGATAATCTCAGTGCCATTATGAAATATTTATGGAACGTGCACTGTAGAAGATATATGTAGCCCTTATGTTAATTCAGAATTTCCAGAAGTTGAGGGAGTGACCAAGAAGTACATTGGAGGAACAGTTCATATTATTTTATTATATAAATATATTTTTTCAAATGTTATTAGTCCACCACTGGTCAGCATCATCGCAACTAACCCTGGGCGAAGCACTACGCTACGCTCGCGGAGTTTGCGAAGTTTTCGCAACTTCGCACTACGCGAGCTGCACGTAGCACAGTGCGAACATGCGTAGTGCAGCGTAGCGTAGTGCAGCAGTAATTTTTTGCTTGTTCGTGGTCCTGAACGTCATGTTCGCGACCGCCAGCAAGTAAAATGACATCCCGGCAAGATTCTCAACGCGATCAGGTCAGGTTTCTCATTGTGAGTGGTTGCGCATGCTCGCGACCGCTCTCAATGAGAAACTACCTGTTCGCGTTGAGAAAGCTGCCGCTCGAGTAATAATCTACTCGAGCAGCAGAAAACTACAGCTCGCACTGTGCAAGATGCCGTTTTCAATGCTTGCACAGTGCCGGATGCTTGTCCGCACTGTGCAATCATTGAAAACGCATCTTGCACAGTGCGAACATGCTACTACGCAGCTCGCGTAGTGCTACGTGAAGTTCGCGTAGTGCGAAGTGCACTTCGCGTAGCTTCGCGTAGCGCTACTTCGCGAACTACGCCCACCCTTAATCGCAACCATTAGCATGAGAGTCGTATAGAGCTGTTTCTGAGATTATTTTGCCATAATAAAAATTACATTTAGGTCTTCTATAAATGAATTTTAGCAGCACATATGTTTGAAGAACTTCAACAGTTGTGGGAGAAGGGAGTGAAACTTTTGTAGAAAGAC
The DNA here is from genome assembly GCF_964261635.1 of Lissotriton helveticus. Taxonomy (NCBI): domain Eukaryota; kingdom Metazoa; phylum Chordata; class Amphibia; order Caudata; family Salamandridae; genus Lissotriton; species Lissotriton helveticus. Next base: position 1,246,062,477 of record NC_136063.1, on the reverse strand, counting down.
ATGGTACTTTGAAGCTTCAGCAATCATTCTTTTTGAGCATAGTTGCTAGTAGTCTTACAAATATATGGTCATAGTTAAACAACAAGACCACATGCAAGGACAGTAGGGGAGGCTAAACAACAACCCATCTAAAACACAAACCTGCACCTTGGTAAATTGGGTTGTTGACTGAATTGAGTGTTTACCCTGATCAAGCAACAACCTCAATCACTATCAAGGTGAACCACAAAATGCACTAAATTAACCTATGCTTAATCCTCTGGTAGTTTGGCGCAAAAGCAGTCAGGCTTACCTTAGAGGCAATGTGTTAAGTACTTATGCAGCACACAAATAGCAAAAAAGTGAAAACTAAATTCAAGAAAAATCTCACACCACTTTAGAAAATAGAATACATTTGAATACATTATTTAACACCTAAATAACAAAACTCCAATTAGAAGAACCAGAGTTTTACATTTTTAAAGTACAATGTAAAAAATGGCTTCTAAAAGATCAAAGCTCCAACTGTGTACATCAAGTCGCATTAGACTGGGTCAAAGAAGAACAATATGGCTGACCACTGTGAAGGGGGGGGCCTCTCCCAGTCTGTGCTTACCTTCGGACTTAGAAGAAGTTTCTAAGAAAAAATGTTCTGAGAAGGTAAAGTTCAGCGGGGCAACGCTGCATATAGAGTCCGAAAAGGGAGTGTCGTCATCAGGGAGCCACTGGATAAACTTGCTGTGAAGAGTTCTACATTTGGAATCAGGGCCCGATTATGTGTTTGCAAAAGACAGCCAAACTCATGGTGGAGGTGTGGTGGTGGGGTAGACCGATGCACCAGTGGTCCGACTGCCGTATTATGAGTACGGCGGTTTGACCGCAATAGGACTGCTGCAACCACCAGGGATCCATGATCCTTGGTTGTGGCATGGTGGCCTCAGGGCCATATTATGCTGGCGGTGCCACTGCAGCACCGCCAAGCATATTACGAGTTTCCTCACATCTTTTCATGGCAGTGAGCCCACCATGGGATGAATGCAGGGGGGGCATGGTCTGTCCCCCTGTCTGCATGCATCTCCTTGCCTGCATGACATGGACTTTACAGTCCATGCCATGCCTTTTAAATAGGCACCGCAATGGGAATGCCAAAGGACCGCCCACCAAACCACAAGATAACTGATAATCTGGAGGGAAGCGCTTAAGTTTGGCAGTGTGGTAAAGGAGCAGTGGTATGGCGGCCCTATCACACCTCTCAAAACTCACAATCAGGCCCATAGCCTCTTTTATGGAAACCAAAAATCTGCACCAGGACGAGGCTACAGGTTGTAGCCAATGAGAGTTCCACGAGGACAGATATCATTTGGCGAAGGACCACTGAACAGGATTTGCTGCTGAGGAGAAGAACTTAGCAGGAACTGCTGCAAAGTCAGGCTGTTCAGTGAGTGAACTTAGCTGGATAGATGAGCATGTTGGTCCTGGTCTTCTCTTGGTTCTCAGAGCAGTTTTTAGCCAAAAATGTTTTAGGTCTCAAGTCTCGAATTTCAGCTATTTGGGCGCCTTTATCACCCCAACCAGGATAGCAGGACTGGAGGCGGCACCACTTGGGAGTCTAGGACTCATTCAGGCTGGATTCGGGTGTGGGTTCAAGATGGTTGGAGGCTCTTCTGTGACTGAGACTCTGATCAGGATGCCATTCAACGAGCTTATGGAGTCACTCTGGTAGTCCTGGATTCAAGCGATGAAACAGGACTCAAGCAGCAGGGCAGTCCTCCGAGGATTCAAGGCAGGCTTGAAGCAGCAAAGCAGTCCTCCTGGGTGAGGTGCAGCAAAGCACTCTCTTGGAGTGCACAGTAGGCCAGAGCATCAGGTAGTCCTCTGAGATTCCTTCCACCGGTCCAGAAGTTGAACTGAAGAGTGGGTCTAGGGTCCTATGTATATACTGCGTTCCTTCATTAAAGTAGTAGAAGTTTTTAGAGAATTACCTTTAAAGTGCCTTGCTCTTGCTTCAAGCTGGCTGAATGAACAATGCAGTGGTGACAAGTTCTTTGTGTGAATGCAGAGCACAGCCTATTCAGTTGCATGTGGGGCTGTGCCCAGCTCCGCCCCAGGCCTTATCCTGCCCATTGATTGCCCATCCATGCATACCAAATTTCTCTATTGTGCGTCTGTCTAAGAGGAATAAAATAAGTCCACTGCCAACTGTATCTAGTCCTGTGCCCCAGTAATAGGCGACAGGAACCAAATGGTTAGGGCAGGAACTTTCTAATTTCTAAGAGTCAGATAGGTTATAGTGCTAAAAAGGGATTTGTTTTAAAAACAATATGACATATAAATTGGTTACTTGGCATGTCTAAGCTTGACGTCATAACTTGATTCAAAATTATTCACTCCATTCATTAAAGAAAGAAATTTCAGAATGCAGGTCTATATTTTATATCAAATTTATATTAAGACTCAAAGCCATCACAAGTATAGGGGTTCAGAAAATAAAACATGGCTTCAAAAGATAAATATCCACTCACATTGATACTGAATACTGTGATGCCTTTCAACATTAGTTTGTCATTTGTCAACGCACATTAAAGACCACTTTCAAAGTATACAAGGACAGCTTGTTTCTAATAGAAGGACTAGACTCTGAAAATAAATTTATCAATAACGAAAAAAAAAGTTGGGTTAGGCACCAACTTTCTTTTTAGCTATGGTTAAATTTATCATGTAAAACTTAAAATTACATGTCCAACCTTTTAATTACAATGCAACCTGTCCTATATGCTACCTACTACCTAACCTATGTGTAATAAAAGGGGAGGTTAAGGCTTGGCAAGGGCGATATAAAATCTAATTCAGGCGGCAATGGGATATGTTTTGAGGGGCTACTTAAGTGGGTGGCACAATAAGTGCTGCAGGCCCCCTAGTATTATTATTTTATTTCCAGGCCTTAGGTATGTAGTATACCACTGTACAAGGGACTTATACGTAAATTAAATATGTAAATCAGGTAAAAGGCAATTCTACCACCTTTAAAGGTGAGAGCAGAGCCACTTTAGCACTGGTTAGCAGTGGTAAAGTGTGCAGAGTCCTAAGGCCAACAAAACCCAAATTCAGCAAAAATAGGAGGAGCGAAGGCAAAACGTTCGGGGTGAAACTGCAGAAAGTGTAAAATCTAACAAGCTCAAACCAGCAACCTGTGGGGTCACCAGGATCCATGGAATGTGCCGGACTATCCATAAGGGACGTTTGGCCATGCAAGGAATTATGGGATTTGGAGAGTTCAAAATCAGAGGGATGGCTTGAGAGTAATTCGAATTGAATATATGATTATACCACGATTTTAATTACCACGCATGGCTTTACCACGCGAATTTTACATCGCAAGTGGCTTTACCACGCTGGTATTAACAACGTAGGATTTTACTACGCCTAGAAACGTCTTACCTGCACGTCTTTCTCTACGAGCCCTTACTTCCATCCTCCATTGAAACAAGCGTCAAAACACGTATACCAAAATAAAAAAAGGACTGTTTTTTTGACGTACACGGCACGTCTTTGGGGGAGGCTCTTTCCTTTTTCTTTTAAAATTATGTTCGTTTTTTTTTTTAAAGTAAACTGCTTGTTATTTTGTGGGGGGGAGACCCCCCCAGCCCCCCTCTGCCCCCCGCTTGTTATTTTTGGGGGGGGAGACCCCCCCAGCCCCCCTCTGCCCCCCAAGCCCACGCAGAACGACTCGAAGGAATACCACGTCTCCCCCCCAGCCCGTGGTAAAGACGTCGTGGAAGGCACCCTGCGTGGAAGGCACCCTGCGTGGTAAGTGTCACGTGGTAAACGTTAGTAGTGGTAATGCCTTCGTGGTAAATGATGTTTCCCATTCGAATTTGAATAAGGAGGCCGGAACGCAGCAAATTTAGAAGTCAAAGTCAGTATTTTACATTTGTCAACATGTTCCTCCTACATGAGCTTTGGTACAGTGCGAATATTAATAGCAGTGATGGTTTAACATCTGGGAATGTATGATTACATAAAATGTGATAGAGGAGCCTCCTGTGTATTGAAAGCAGATACTGTATGTTAATCACCTCCGTGTTTTGCACTCTAGTTCAGTCTTCAGCAAGTAATTATAGCAGCCTTCCAATAATGTTTTTTCTCTCAGAGAGTAATGTTCATAATGTTGGCTCACGATGAATACAAATGCAGCAACTAGCATACAATTATTTGTGCCCACCTAAAACTCATTAAAGAAACTTTCCAAATTGTTTGGATTTTTAAACCAAGATGGTACCTATTGAACTCTGAGTAATTAGCCAATAAATAATTTGTGCTTTGATATCTGAATGCTGCTAGACGACCTGTTACCTGCATTTAAAGAGAGGTGCAACGATGTGTTATTATTTTAGTCAATTAACTCAGCTATCATTTTAGATCACAGACGAAAAGTGGTAGAAACATTAAATAAGTGTATTTTTCTTTTTATTTAAATGCCTTCCTACGAAGATATAGAATCCCAAACAGCTTAGGTTTTGAGTTAGCTTCTTCGATTTTTTACGAGCAGATCTGATATTAGATATAACATGTTCTGAATGTTGTTTCTTTGTGTTCCATTCCTACCACACATGGTATTAATAAACATGTCTTTTCAGGAAATGCTAATTTCCCTAGTGCATACTTCATAACATGTAAGGTTCTTTATCTCACATTGTAAAATATATTTATCAATAAAAATCCCCAGAAGAAAGGGGCACAGGGGGGTCATTATTGAGGATGGTAAAACGACAGTCACCCTATTCAGGAAGGAGGCAGCTGTCTGCTCAATCCCCAACAGCCACCAGGGTGGGAAAGGCACAGAAAAATAGGCCCTCGTACAAAAAAACAAACTGGGCCCCATTAGTCAATAAGTTAGTTAAACAAGTGGCCCATATGGCAAATTGGGGCAGATTCGAAACTTGTAAAAGCGTGCTATACAAGTGTTTTGCGAGATATGGGAAGACGGAATGGATTTGAGCTTGTGGGAGGCACTGTTTGTCTTACAATCATGGAAATTAACCGTAAAGACCGGCCAAGAAGACAAGGCCCAGAAACAGCCTTAAAACCGGCCCACACACAGACTTGTCTTAATTGCCCATCGGGCACTTCCTAATTACCCTATAGGTTAGTTCGGCCCTGATAGGCACCATCCTAAAGAACAAGTAAGCAGTACACAATAAGACTCATTATTAGGCGTCAAATAGAATTGCAGTCATGATGGGACTCATCAAAGAAAAAAGAACATCATGCATTGATTTTAAGTAAGGGGTTATCCTGGAAATACATTGAACATAACCACCGAAAGAGCAGATGACAAATCTGGAACCCAACCATTCCTCACAGTTGATGAAAATAAAACTTTAGATTAACAGGTTACCAGATTTGAAACCACTCATAACCAAGGTGCCAATAGAAAAGTGTTATTAATTGATAATGTCATTGGCAACAAACTCAACAATAGACCTCAGACCACTTACAGAAAACCTATTTCGCTAAAGAATAAGTTGTTACATAGTTACTTTGGCAAGCAAATGGAAATCAATAGGTTAAGACAGCCACAGAGTTTCAAGAAACGTGTAAAGGACGTTATTCACAGTGAGGAGCAAATTTCTATAAAATATTTTCTTTCAAACCACTGGTAAACATTCAATAAGAAAGCTGAGTGATCGATAAATATCTTCTGAACTCTTGTTCGGAATTTACTGTCTAGTGATTTGTAGGTACCTGTGCGAAGCGTTACATTGGGGGCACCATACACCCCGCCAAAAAGAGGGTACTCAAACATATGCAAGCAATTATAAATAAGGATCAAAGCTGTCCTGTAGCTCGCCATTTTGAATCAGAGCACAACAGCAATCAAGACCTTCTTAGGTGTTTCTGTATAGATCAAGTGAAGAGAAACGATAGAGGAGGGGATAGGGTGAAAAGGCTGCGTACTCTTGAGTCCAAAAATATAACAGAGCCACAAGCCAAGGCCCCTAAAGGATTAAATAATGAAGAAGAACTATGGGTACATGTAGGCTAAAATGGTTTAGACATACACTAGAACAGACAGTACAGACTCCTTCCTGTAGAAGCAATCCCCAATTGGTTGTATCTATTTCTAATTTTGTGTATGCTATTTTTAAGGTGAATTTTCATCCTTGGAATTCCATGCATCACTAACATAATTATTATAAGGGGATGGAGGATATCTCCTCAAAAGTATAGTTAACAATTTGAGCAAGGGCACTGGCTGATTAAGGGCAATAGAAACATGACCAATAGGCTTGGCTTGGATAAGAATAGACCATTCAGGGCAGAATAATCAATGAAATAAGTAAAAGAAAGGAGGGGCATATATGGGGAGAATGTTCACTTGAGTAGGTCTAATTGGAAAGGATGATGTTAGTGAGATTTGGGGGTACAGATATACATCCCTGAATTATGAAGTATATGTAATAATAGTCTTATGATGAATTAATCATGTAATTATCAATTTTATCTACTTCCTTCATTTCTTATGTACCTCTCTTACTTCATCTTGATGCTGAGTTAATATGAAATGTGGGACATTAAGTGAGATCTCAGATAGAGATCGATATATAACAGCATAGCACCAAGATGGCCACCAAATGTGTATTGCATTGTATAGTTTGAAGTGCCTTTGTTTATTTCGATGCAAATTCCCTCAAGTCGAATGCATTCCTCTGTGATATAAATGCAAGATGGTACCTGAACACGCTGACATTGAAAAAAGCCTCAGGCCGAAACCTGTCTCTCAGTGCTGTAATATGGCTTGCCAATAAATATTGAAATCTGATTTTTCCCTTGAGGGCACTCATTGCTAGCAATGGAACAGTGATTGTACATATATATGTTACAGTCAAAGTGTGAAATCCCGGTATTATATAGAATGCCTAGGTAATGTATAGAGTGCCTGATGGTTTTCGGCAAACTATGAAATATAAGTTTTTTGTGAAAATGTTACATACTTTTCCTAGGCATTCTGTACAATTCCTAGGCATTATACAGAATGACCAGTACCATTTACGCAAAGTGTTAAAAGGCCACAAGATGAGATTCCTAGGCATTCGGCAAAGTGTGAGATCCCGGTATTGTATAGAATGCCTAGGTAATGTATAGAATTCCTGAAGGTTTAGAGGCAAACTAGGAAATATAAGTTTTTTGTGAAAATGTTACATACTTTTCCTAGGCATTCTATACAATTCCTAGGCATTATACAGAATGACCAGTACCATTTAAGCAAAGTGTTAAAAGGGCACAAGATGAGAAGCCTTTATTAATTAATACGCATTTGAAACTGAAAGAACAAAACTACGAAATAAAGCACAGGATATTCTTACCGGAAAACAATGAAAGCAGAACTGAGATTGAAGTACTTATTACACTAAGAAAGGCCAGAGTAACACGTGGAATTGTACTCACTTTTATTCTTCACACAAAAACACCTTCTACTTTGGCACTTTGATCTTGTACATACATTTCACAACTTAATGAAGATTGCAAACAGAATATTGTTACCGGTGAAACACAAAGCAGAACTGGCATGACCTACTTGTTGCAGCGCAAAAACACCTTCTATTTTGGCACTTTGATCTTGTACATACATTTGACGACTTAAAGAAGAATGCAAACAGAATATTGTTACCGGTGAAACACACAGCACAACTGGCATGACCTATTTGTTGCAGCACAAAAACACCTTCTATTTTGGCACTTTGATCTTGTACATACATTTCACGACTTAAAAAAGAATGCAAACAGAATATTGTTACAGGCGAAACACAAAGCAGAACTGGCATGACCTACTTCTTGCAGCAGGGAAGGCTAGAGTGACATTTTGAATTGCACTTAATTTTCTTTTTCACACATTGGCACCTCATATTTTGGCATTTCGTCTTGCACATACACCTGACGAATCCTTGACCGCTTCCTGTGGACTGAGAAGTAGCTGCAGATCGGAGAGGTATTTCGTGGTCAGGAACGTCTTCAATTCTCATTAAGTTCTTTGGACATACGATGAATTGTGATCTGGGGTAGAGTTGCTTCAGGATTCCTTGTGCAGTTCCAAGTCGGTAAAAGCCATCTTCCGTCACGTTCATAACAACTGCCAAGAGATTGCATGAGTCACCCCGCCCTTTGTCGATGTCGGGAATCGGAACTCGCACAGTGGCACCCAAAGGCACAGGAGGATTTTTTTTTGTCAGAATCCCTTTTCATTTTTTGGCCTGAATATCAAGGTTTGATTTCGATTCCATTTTACTTTGGATAGCTTTCTCAATATTGAAGCAAACATTGCACAAAATGCTAACCCCATAACCTTCTACTTCGTCGCCGTCATCATCTTTAGGAGAATGTCCACGGATGGCATGAACATTTCAGCCACACTTTTGACATGTATGAGCACCGCAGGTTTCTTTTAAGCAGACGCAACAGATAGCGGAAGAAGAAGGATTTTCGGTAACCACGGAAATGGAAGGCTCTTCGATAACCATGGCTTCATCACTGTTTTGGTTTCCTCCATCATGGATTGCATTCTCAGCTATGTCTTGTGCAGGGAGCTCTGCCTCTTGCATTGATTCATCTCATCTTTCTTTCTGCTGTTGTGTTGTTTGTACGCTCTCTATTATTTTTTCGAGCTCTTCCTCAGTCTCTATGTCTTGTAAAACGTCGTCAGGCAGGGACGACGTCGAGAGACCTACTCTAGCTTTGCAGCCGAACAAAGCTTCGTATTGTGACCTCTTAATCCCAGAATGAAAAGCTTTGTTCTTCATAAATTGGATGAACCGCAATCCCTCACTCCAGCAGCTAGTTTTTTCATCTTGCATCCAAGCACACAGCATATTTTCAATGTCCTGATTAGCTCTTTTGACGCTCCCCTGACTTTGTGAGTGGCACGGCTTACCATGGACAATGTTCAAGGTGGGTCACTACTCCTTTAGGCTGCTTACCACATTGTTTGCAAATTCCCTGCCCTTATCGGACTGTAGAATCGTTGGAGCACCAAGCAACGTAAATATGTCAACGAGCTTGTAGGCTACTTCTTCCGCTCTCTTTGATTTCAGAGCCCTGAGAACTACAAACTTAGTGAGATGATCTTGGTGCACCATTATAAACTTGTACTCTCTGTCAGGATAGGACTGAAAATCGATGAGATCCACCTGACAACAGGAGTTGAATTCAGAAAAAAACATTGGCTTGACCACAACACCTTTTTTAACACCTTTTTGCTTCTTCTGGCAAGGCTCACAAAGGTGAATGTACAGCTCAATTTCATGATGGGTAATGTTCTTATACTTGGGTGAAAGTTCTTTCAACATCCTGTCCCATCCTCCATGACCAATAGCCAAATGGGCCTTATGGAGTACGTCAAATAACTCGGAGTCCGAGACGTAAAACTGAATAGCACTCGTACCTTCATTAACAGGATAGATCAACGTAGTTGTATTCTCGACCATCATTACGTCATAGTGTTTCACCAGCCAATAGTCCCGTGGTTCCTTCTTAATGGTCGTCTTAGCCTTTTTCACATCATCCACTAACTTTTGGTAACTGGTTTTGGTTAGGAAAACACAGTTTTTAGCAGCATTGGCTCTTACTTGAGATAAATATTTGCAGAATCGTTGTTGAATGTCAGCATGGCGTGATTCCTGTCTTGGCACTACACTCCCTTCCGACATGGTGACACAAGAACCACGGGAAAGGATGACAGCAGAGTGTCTGTGGAACCTCAGCCGGATGCTATACACAACCTCTGACCCTGCTTGCAGGCAGGTCGCTCCCCACACCACCGCACGGCTGCCACCTGCTCTTTGCCTGGTTACTTGTGCTGTCTCTGCCCCTCGCTTGCTGGCAACTTGTGCTGTCTCTGCCCCTCACTTGCTGATAACCTGTGCTGTCTCTGCCCCTCGGTTTGCTGATAACTTGTGCTGTCTCTGGGATTAGTTGAATTATATACTTTGCCGGCAGACAATCCGGCAAAGTATACAATGCCTAGGAAATGTATAAAATATCAATCATTTCATACTTTGACGTTCGATTTTCAGGCATTCTATACAATACCTAGCCATTCTATAGAATGCCAGATTTCACACATTGCCTGGCGGGAATAAAATGGCGGGATTAGGCGTATTATATACTTTGCTGGCAGACAATCCGACAAAGTATACAAAGCCTAGGCAATGTATAAAATATCAATCATTTCATACTTTGACGTTCGATTTTCAGGCATTTTCAGGCATTCTATACATTACCTAGGCATTCTATAGAATGCGGGATTTCACACTTTGACTGTAACATATATATTCACCGGAAAAAAAAACAGGTTTCAGGGGTGTTATAGTTAGTTGGACATTTCACTCTTACAAACCCATTGAAATTCCCCCGTTATAGTTAGTTGTACTAACGATAACTCAAGCGCACGCAATCCACTGCTGATGATGTCACATTTTTCATCATTCATGACATGGTCAGTGACATCACTGATGACATCTCAAACTAACTATAACACCCTTGAAACCTGTGTTTTGTTCAGTGAATTTCTGCGGTTTATTAAATTCTAATTCCTAACTATAACATGTCTGAAACCTATGGTTTTTTCAGTGAATTTCAAAGGTTTTTTAAATGCTAATTCCTAACTATAACATGTCTTAAACCTATGTTTTTTCAGTGAATTTTAAAGGTTTTGTAAATGACAATTTTTAAATATATTTATTCTTATATTTATTTTTTTGATACTGATTTACAATTTTTTTTTAAACTATTTATTTTTAGATATTTTATTTTTTAAATTACATTACTTTGTGTGGCCCCCCTTCTTTTTATTTTTTGGGGCCCTGGACCCCATCCCCTAGAGCCTGACCCACAAATCTAAATGTATTCATTTTTTTTATAGAAATGGGATTCCTATGGAAGTAAATACAAGTTACTTGTAAGTATGCTTGGAACTACTTTTCAGGGTCAGTGCTGGGCTAAAAGATGCAGAACTGGTTTCTCTTCTGATAACAAATGAAGAAATCGGAATTCGTTCTTCGGATGGCTTAAGGTGAATATTTTAAAGTTCGAAAACTGCACACTTAGAAGAATTTGCAACTGAAACCAGTCAATGTCAGCCTATGAAAGGAAATTCACTTAGCAGGTAAATAGTGTTATTATTTTTTCTTACTCAGGGGTGGATCCTGAATCCAGCACTGCTGCATCACCTCTAAACAGTTGAAAGAATGCAAATAACCAAAGACGCACGGAAGCCCACGTCTCTCTTTTTTTTTTAATATCGCTAGAATGTGCGAATCATACGCGCACCTTGCGATTTTACCCAAAAACAAAAAAAAGAATTTGGGGCCAAAGGGGCCATTGTGGAACCACCTAAGCAGACCTAGAGGGTCAAAGTGTGTCTACCCTCCCCCTTTTCACGTTTTAAACTCACATTTTACACGCTTCTTCAGCCTCCCTTCTACCGAGGCATAAAATGGCTGCCAACAGTTTCAAGTTTTGAATGTTGACAAGCACTTGACAGCCAATTAGCATTCAGCGCATGATCGGAAGGCTGCGCTTATGGTACGATGACAATAGGCGGAATATCTGTAGTACATTTTTTTTATGGGAAGGGGGCCGCGTGGCCCCCCTTCCGTGGTCAATTCCGGGCACAGAGGTCCCCAACCGTGGGGGCATGGCTAAATATATATTCATATTTTATGGAGGAGGGCTGCATTGCCCCCCTACTGCAGACACTTCAAGGCCCCGGGGACCCCATTCCCCGGGGACGGCATATTTTATTTAATTTATTATGGCCATCATCGTTGGGGACCGTGCGAGGGTCTTTAATTCCCCCACTGTCCCACTGGCTACCCGCATCCTGCAGGAGCCGGTGTTCTATCGACATCCGAAGTCCATCTGTGTATTTACCACTTAGGAGTTGCCTTCAATTTGCGCATGCACGTTTGTGGTAGCGCAACCGTGTTAATATTACGTATGCGCACAATACGTCCCGCTGTCTGGCTATGTACCCCTAACGTATTTCATGTTATTTGCTCAGGCTCAATTACAACATGCCCAATCACAGCTCTCACACCCAGTGACATCATGCTCAACCAATCATCCTTCTGCAAAGCATTTATAACCTGCCAACCTTCTCGAACTTTTCCTATTCCGCAGTCACAGCCATTGATAGTGTTCGTATCCACTTCTTCGTAGGTGAGCACTTTTTTTTGTAATAATTAAATTAATTAATCTGAATGATCTTTAAATACCATGGAAATGCAAATTTTTGTTCGATTTGACAATGTTGTTTTTAAGCACGCTTTCCTACTTTTTTATATCGTTAAAGTTGACTTCGTAACTTTTGTTTCTGAGCAAATCACTTACTCCTGCCGCCTTCAATTTTGTAAGTAGTGCGCCACATGCTGCTTCCTCCCCATGCAGTGCACATGTAATCGATTGGCCAATGTTGTATTTTAGCATGCTCTCCATGTTTTTTAATACCGTTAAACTTAGTTCTGTGCAAATCACTTAATCCTTCCACGTTTCGTTAATTTGCCAAGCGCCACGTGGCCGTTCTCGCAACAGTGTGCTACGTGCTGTTCAACTTAATGCGATGTAGCATTTCTCTTGTAAGTAGTGCGCCACGTGCCCCATGCATTGCAAAAGTAATACTTTCGGCAATAGTGTATTTTAGCACGGTTGCCAGCTCTTATACCTCTAATATCTTACCTTGATAGGCGATGTTTCTAGGCAAATCACTTAATCCTGCCGCCTTCAATTTTGTAAGTAGTGCCCCACGTGCTACTTCCTCCCCATGCACTGCACATGTAATCGATTGGTCAATGTTGTATTTTAGCACGCTCTCCATGTTTTTAATAACATCAAACTTGATTTGCTATCCTTTGTTCTGTGCAAATCAGTTAATCCTGCCATGTTTCTTTAATTTGCCAAGCACCACGTGGCCGTTCCCGCAGCAGTGTGCTACGTGCTGTTCAACCTAATGCGATGCAGTTTTTCTCGTGTAAGTAGCGCATCACGTGCCCCATGCATTACAAAGGAATGTTTTCGGCAATGCTGTATTTTAGCATGGTTTCCAGCTCTTATATCTCCAATATCTTGCCTTGGCAGGCGATGTTTCTGGACAAATCACTTAATCGTGCCGCCTTTAATTTTTTTAAGTAGTGCGCCACATGCTACTTCCTCCCCATGCACTGCACATGTAATCGATAGGCCAATGTTGTATTTTAGCACACTCTCCTAGTTTTTTAATAACCTTAAACTTGATTTGTCCCCTGTTCTATCTCATTATACAGATATCTCAACTATGAGACGTACTGGTCGCCACAAGCTGTTTATTCCTGCCCATGCACTATACCAGAAGGTGGTCAACCACTCGACATACCAGATCCACTGACTGCTCTCCATATGCTATCAGATCAAGGCCAGGAGTTTGTAAATGAAGTGAGTGGCCAATCTTGGCCTAACATTTGTATAATGCAATGCTATTTCCTATTTTGCTTGCCAAATATAACCTCTGATGATTGCTTTTCAACTCCAATCCTATTGAGGACAAATGCTTTTATGTACATTAAAATTAATCTTGGACATATGTACAACATATACATTTTTAACTCTTTTTTCAGTTTGCAGAATGTTACATAAATCAGCAGCAAATTGCTGAGGTTGAAAAAAACTATATCCTCCTCTTCCAGCTGATTACACCGATGTCTCAAATATGGCATTTACTAGTTGTCTGAACCATGCAGATTCACAAATTTTTAACGGATAACGTTAAGGTAAATACTCTCAATATGAGTAGTCGACAAAGTTAAAAAGTAAGAGATATAAGTACTTGAGGGGTGTTTGGTATCAGGTAATGTCCAATTCACACTTGTACGGATGAGTCTGATACAGGGTGCATCTCTGTATAACTAATGGATGGTTAGGTATTAGGATGGCATACAAAGCTCCCAATCTTCTTACTTTTTCTCTTAAAGGGTTCCAAATTGGGGACAAATATTAGGCTTTGCAGTAGAGGTTGACGGTGTTGCTCCACTGGTACTTGGGCCTTCTCGGGAAGCAGACGGGGCCTCTCTCAATATCCTTAACTCTTCCCTTCCAAAGTTCAGCATACTTGCATTTTCACACCAGTACTCTTTATTGGGGTCTCCTCTTGAAAGCAGTCTTGCATATCCGCCAAGTAACAAACCAAAGCGGAGTTCAAGTTGTTAACTCTGTTGGCCACAGTGTTTACACAAGGTAAGCAGAGCAGCCTAGATACTCAATACTTCCAATTTAATGCATTAGAAATAGAAGAGCTGATTTACAAACTCCTTGTGCCACTTTTGCGTCACTTTCAACATGAGAAAAGTAACATAAAAGTGGCATAAGAATTTTGTAAATAAGCCCTAAAAAATATTGTCCTGCATAATGACTTCACCTCTCACCTAATTCTCTCATCTGTGAATAATTTTAAAGACCTGTTCATCTGTAATATAAATATGACGCACTAGGCACTTCTATACAGACACCGTTTGAATGCAAGTCTATAAAATAAGTGAAATCTATCAGGTATACTGCACACATTAAAAAAATAGAAAATATATTGTCAAGTGTTACATTGACTTGTAATGTGTGACCTCATTTAGTCTCATCGATCTAATTTTAAACACTAATTTTCTTTTTTGTTTTGCAGATTAACTACACTACTTCTATTGGAGTCCATAGTATATGTTGTTTGTTATATTGTTTTGTTAAAGTTATGGTTCTAGTAATTTATTATATTGTTATCATTTAGTTATACTTCCAGTTATGTATTGTTTTAATAAAAGTTAATTAAAAAAGAACATATGTCTTTTTTTTGTGGGGGCAGCAGTCCACAATGGAAATTATATTTATAATTTGAAGTATAATTCCGGGGCTAGCTCTTCACCAGATCTTTAGTACAACGCCATTAGCAACATAGTGTGGTGAACTTATAACCTCTGTGCTCACATAAGTGTTCCATGAATTGTTACTAAAGTAACAGGCAGAAAGCCATCTGGGGCTAGGGTTAAAAGTTACTGGCTGCACAGAAACCGTTATATTTACCCTGGATCCTCTAAATGACAGAAAGGACAGCAAAGTAAAACAAAACACTGTGTACCAGATTTACAACCTCCTTGCACCACTTTCGCATCCAAACCCCCCTTACAAAATTACAAGTCTGTGAGAATCAAGAACCCCCCTCAAGCTCCGGGAATCACCACCCCCAGGAATTAGTGTATTACGGGAGGCAGACTGCGTGGCCCGCCGCCTGGTACCCTCAAGGGCCCTGGTAACTACTATGACCGGCTCCTGCAGTTTCCTGGGGTGCCTACTCCCGCTATATTGCTGTTTGCTTTGACAGAGCGGGACTCTCACTACTCCCTCCCTCCCATAGCAAACATAGGGGCCGATTAGGATGGCGGTTAATCCGCATCCCCTGGGCCGGTGGAAGCCACCGCGGCCACAGACAACATCCACCGCCAGATTAGGATGGCAGTGGGATTGCGGTGGGACCAGCGGTGGACGGCTGGTCCGTCCGCCGCTGATCCGCGGTGTGTGGAGGGCTATTTGGTGATGGTGTCTGCAAGACACCATCAGCCAAATTAGGATGTGCACGGACACATGCTTTTCCACGGCGGCTTTTCCGCAGTGGAAAACCATGTGGTCATTGGTGTTTGGGACCCGTTGCG
This sequence comes from Lissotriton helveticus, assembly GCF_964261635.1. Taxonomy (NCBI): domain Eukaryota; kingdom Metazoa; phylum Chordata; class Amphibia; order Caudata; family Salamandridae; genus Lissotriton; species Lissotriton helveticus. The sequence continues at coordinate 1,246,046,779 of NC_136063.1, read as the reverse complement.
GGCCCCCAGGGTGTCGGGGGTGGGGGGTGCACATGGGGGGTACCTATGGTACCCCCCAACATTTACATGCACAAAGTGGCAGGCACCGCGCGGTGCCTGCCGCTTTGTGCATGTAAAAGTAAAACATGCAGTTTTAACATTGCGGCGGGTGCTGCTTCAAGCAGCACCCGCCGCAATGTTAAACATACAGGATGTGACCGCCATGGTGGCGGTCACATCCTAATTTGCACGGAGGGACCGCCGCTGCCCCTGCGGACGGTCCCTCCACCTCTGGGGTCGCGGATGGATGCAGGTCCGCCCGCCATCCTAATCGGCCCCTTAGTTTGCATTTTGAAAGACAGAGCAGTGAAATCTATTCTCACTTTCAAAATCCAAAGCAGATTGCATTTCCATATACAAATTAGCATCTACCCATGTAAAAAAGCAATACTGGCTCACGAAGAACGAAGAACGCAAAAGTTCATCACACAATGTTGCTAACAAAAACAGCAAGTGTGTTTGACTTCTCAATATACTAACTTATCCTACGTAATGTTATTTTCAATCACGTTCTGATAACCAATAAGAATCATGCTTTTAAAAACAAAAACATGCACCCTAGTTTTCTGTGTAGAATGTTGCCAAACAACTAATCATTTCTTTTCTGTTTTAATTTCACTTTTCCCCAAACTCCCTTTGTCTATTCTAACATATGCCATAGGCAGAAATGGAACTACTCCAATTTATTTTGTCTACAGATTGAGAAAGCTAGGAAAAAATGTGAATAAATCTGTTTCTACTTTTCTCTGAGACTATAGAATGGTGTCCATATACCACAAAAATCTGCCTTTCAATATGCATGGCATCTATAGGAGAGAAGCTGTACATTTTACAGATGAAGGGAACAGAGTCTTTCTCATGAACTTTAGACTCTGCATCGGTACTTACTTGTAAGTACTAAAATCTCTCAATAAACACAAGGGCTCTTTTTAGAGCCACCCAACATCTATACACATAAGCTTGATGTATATCTCAAAAATACAAGCTTATTTTTATCGGCGGCGAAATGTGCGGATTCTACGCGCATCCCGCAACTTTTTTTTAAAAGGAAAAATACTATCTTACTTTTTTCGCCCTATGGGTCCTTATGTGACCCCCTGAGCAGGCCTAGGGGGTCAGGGTGTATCTACCCAGCCCCTGTTTCACACGTTCAACCACATATTTCAATGACTTCCTCAGCCTCGCTTCTACCGAGGCACAAAATGGCTGCCAACATTTCAAATGTTTACAAAGGCTTGATAGCCAATTAGAATTGAGCGCTTGATTGGGACGGTGCGCTTATCCTACGAGGCCAATCCTCGCACAATCCGCGGATCCTCCGTGCCCATAGATATATAAACGACTTTAACCACAATTTTCAAAGAAAATACTGAACAGATTGACACCAGATATGCGAAAGGCACAAGCCAGAACCGAGGACTACCTCTCTGCCAAATTTAGTGTAATTCCGTTCAGCCGTTCGAGCTGTAGCCGTGGCTAAAGGTCCTATGGGGAAAACAAGTTTGGGGACCCCCCTTTGTTCTCGGCCCCCGCTTCACCAATCACCCCTAAACTTTCAGGGAAGGAGCGGAACTGAGATGGCCAAAAGTTTCGAAAATTTCAAGAACATTCATCAATCGACGCCAAAGTTATTGCCACTAGAATGTTGTGGATTTCCTATGGATAATAGGTCCTAACTATAACTACCAACTGGCGACCGCCAGTAGGTAATATATATATATATATATATATATATATTCAATCCAAAATGCCCCAAAGCAACGGAAGCGCACACGACATCAAAAGAACCTGTCGGTTTATTCAAAATGGAAAACGAGTTACAGCGTTGCTGAAAAGTTCATCTCCGACGCGTTTCGAGGCTCCTGCCTCTTAGTCATGGATCATTTCATAGTGCTTGGCAGATTGCTCTGGCAGCCTGCTCCTTTAAATACCTTTAGTGGGCCTCATTGATTGAGTAATTTATTGCATTGCAGGCTGGGACTTGTAGTCAAGTTCAGAGTAAAAGTTCGTCACCCTTCAGTGGGCTCTGCTAAGTACTTGATATTTTAATTATTGTTACCCTCCGGTGGGCCAGCATGCTGAACAGGTTTGATTTTTTTTCCTCTTTTGAAGTGCTGTCACGAGTGCAGGCACAGTTCCCACTCGCAGCCTCTCTTTCATTGCAGGATGGTGCAGCTTCCCACGGCAGGGCATATATATTACCTACTGGCGGTCGCCAGTAGGTATATATAGTTAGGATTTTTTCTCTATGGGTTTTTTGAAAATTCTATGTCTAATAACTTTGGCGTTTGTGGACGGAATTGGCTGAAACTTTCAGGAAAATGGAACATTTTGTTTCTGAGCAGCCCTTGAAAATTTGGGGGGGGTTCGTCAAGGGGGGGCTGAGAAAAAAGGGGGGTCCCAAAACGTGTTTTTAACATTGAGTTTTCCATAGGGCGGTTGGCCTCACTTTTAGCCCGAACGGGTGAATGGATTTGCACGAAACTTGGCAAAATTGTAGGGACTGGTAGCCCGATGTGCCTTTTGTAGGTCTCAATATATGTGCTACAGTGGATTTTGAGAAATTAACGTTTAAAAAAAGATATATATCTGTAACAGCGGACCGGGCAGCGCTCCAGGACGCGTACTTTTCGCGCAACGGAGCTTTGTGAAGCGAAGCTGATTGGTTCTCCGGCGTCTGTCAACATTCCAAACAGTCCGTAGCGGCCGCCATCTTGTCTCTCGGTAGGATCGAGAGACAAGAGGAGGCCAAAGCGAAGGGGCAAATGACCATAAGGGGGAATAGTAGATCCTCGCTGACCCCCTACGTTTGATGTGGAGGTTTTAAAAGGGCTCCGCGGGGCAAAAAAAAAAAAAATAATAATAATCGAACGGCTGAATGGATTTGCACGAAACTTGGCAAAATATTAGGGACTGGTAGCCCGATGTGCCTTTGCTAGGTCTCAATATATGTGCTCCAGTGGCTTTTGAGAAATTAACGTTCAAAAAAAGATATATATCTGTAACAGCGCTCCGCTTCGCGTACTTTTCGCGTTACGGAGCTTTGCGAAGCTGATTGGTTCTCCGGCGTCTGTCAACATTCCAAACAGTCCGTAGCGGCCGCCATCTTGTCTCTCGGTAGGATTGAGAGACAAGAGGAGGCCAAAGCGAAGGGGGAAATGACCATAAGGGGGCATAGTAGATCCTTCCTGACCTCTTAGGTTTGATGTACCATTTTGTCAAGTTTGGTGTAATTCCGTTCAGCCATTCAGGCTGTAGACGTATGTAAATGTCCTATGGAAAATTGCATGGGGAAAACACATTTGAAAGTGTTGAAATTTAGAACCAATTAAAATGTTACTTTGGTTTTGTATTTGTGTGTGATGAAAGTTAATTGGTTATGTATATATGTCAAATGAGAGGAAACCACAGCCATTTTGTGATACTACTGTCTGAGGTACATTTGTGAGGAATTTTTGGTGGTGAATTTCTGGTGTTTGATTTACACAGTACTAACACTTCTGCTACTTTTAAAAAGGTGAGTTGTTAATTTGTAAGGGGAACTATGTTGTACACTTGAAGATAATTTGAAAAATGTTTTCTGTTATTTATTTGCAGTCCTTCTGTTATACTAAATACTTGATAAAGTTAGTTTTATATTATGTATTACTAAAAACGATAAATGAAAGTGATTATTTTTTTCTGCAATTTACAGCAAGCAATTTCAAAATAAAATGGCTCACAATGAAGAGACCGTGGCAATTTCTTTTGAATTGTCCACTACATTGATTGAAATTGAGAGCACCAATAATGAAATATTGTCACAAGGAGGACATGACTTGTATGATTCCATTAGATTGATTGAAATGGACAGCACCAAGAATGAAATATTGTCACAAGGAGATGACTTGAATGATTCCACTACATTGATTGAAATTGAGAGCACCAATAATGAAATATTGTCACAAGGAGGAGATGACTTGTATGATTCCATTAGATTGATTGAAATGGACAGCACCAATAATGAAATATTGTCACAAGGAGGAGATGACTTGAATGATTCCACTACATTGATTGAAATTGAGAGCACCAATAATGAAATATTGTCACGAGGAGATGACTTGAATGATTCCACTACATTGATTGAAATTGACAGCACCAATAATGAAATATTGTCACAAGGAGGAGATGACTTGAATGATTTTTTTGATCAATCTCTTGATGGCGAATTTATCGAGTGTTTGGAGACCATAGAGTTACAAGAATCATCATTGGAGACTTTTAATGAGGACATTGCTGATGAGGACATGTTACTAGTTCTTTCAAATTTGGAAAATTCTGAAGAATAAATTTATATTTAGAAATCAAAAATTGTTTGAGACATTATTCATTTTTATTTTTAATTTATGAGGTTGTAGCGAAGTGATTGTAGTATAAAATGAGACTTATAGTATAGAGTGCAACATTTTTATGTTACATGGTAAGTTTACTCATATTTACTTCCCTTCTGCCACTATATTATCTCCAATGTGTATTTGACATCTCTTCTTCATCTCCGGCCTCCTTTCTCTCACTGTGTGTCTCCGATGCATCTTATCGCTGCTATTTTGTGTAATTACAGAAGAGAGTAAAATAAAATAGTTCGGAACGTGAAAAGGGGGCAAAGTAGAGTACTCCTCACCCCCTAGGCCTTTTTAGGCGGTCCCAAAAGGATCAGTTTCTGCTTTCCTGAGAGATTATGGTATGAGTTCCATATACCACAATAACTTGCATTACAACATGCAAGATATCTATCTCCTATTACCAACTTTTGGAGATATTCGCGCTAAGCGCGAATATCTCCAAAAAGTAACACCTGCCCTGAGCAGTTCTTAGCCATGTTATCCAATGGGAGGTGGATAACATGGCTAAGAGCATTAGCTCGGTAATGCATGAATATCGCTGAGTTTTTAGCGATATTCATGCATTGCGGCCGTTTATTATCGCATTTGCGATAAACCTTGATAATAGCAAGGTTTATCTTCGATAATTTCTGACGATGCTTAGTGGTAAAAAATTGGTTGGTAAGCATCGTTAGCGATAAATATCGCTTAACTTTGGTAATATGCCCCAACGTCTGTTAACGTTCGATTCGAAGGAAATGAGGAAGTGTTGAAAAACATTGTCTGCGCCATCTTGGCTTTTTTGAAATGCCACACTTTTGTCGTGCACGGCAGCCATTTTAGATGTCTTGACCAGACCCACTCTCTGCACGCTGTCGATTCGTAGCATGGCTCCTCACCCACGCAAGCATCTTCCCTAGGCACTGGTCACCACCGCTCTCTGTCTTATGCATGGGCAATAAACCTCCCCCCATCTGCGCTGCTCTTCCCTGAGAATCACACTCTGTGCCCGCCCGACACCTCCCTTTCGCCCTATTCACTACCGCACCCTCTGACACTCCTCTTTCTCTGTGTCCGATTGTCCAGGCTATCAGCTAGCCCTGCAGATGTAGTTTATGGCCCCAGCTGTAAAGAATCACCCCTCTTCAAAGGAGTTATAGTAGATCAAGGCCCACACCCGATGAGATCCGTCACACCACACGTGTTCCTACTATCTGAAAACCATCCTGTATTGTGATTGGGGAGGGGACCGAGCCTGAAGCGGAAGATTCCAGGAATGACTCTTTGTACATCAAAGTTTTTACAATTATGTGTCACATTAAAAATATATAGCACTCCAACAAAGTAGTAGGAATATAAAACTTTAATAACATATAAATATATACAAGAAAACAAAAACAGTAAAAACATTTAAACAACGAAGAGACCGTGGCAATTTCTTTTGAATTATCCAATAGATTTATTGAAATTGACAGCACCAATAATGAAATATTCTTGTCAGTAGCGGTCTGTTGTGCGAATAGTTCCAAGGCAGCAGAACGCGCTGAAATCTAGATGGCACGAAAGTGATGTCTAGTAAGTTGCCGCCCAGCAAAAAACGGCGTGGGGCGCCGCGGGGGTGAGTGAGTCCAGTAGGCACCACAGCTATTCTTACCGGCATTGCAGAATTACTGCTGGGGACAATGCCTGTGCTGTAGCAGGGTCACAGCAGAAACAAAAAGGATTCTGTTGAAGATGTTGTTGGTTTTCAATTTGAAAACAGTTCTGGTGTCAACTGCTATGCTAATGTAGTGGTTAATGTTTTGTTTTCTCTAGAAAATGTAAAAGAGGGGGAGGCAGTCCAAAGTTCCGTTAAAAGGGCAAAGGAAAGGATCGGTGGTTTGAACTATCAGTCAAAAAGGGGAGGGGGTGCAATAATTTTTCCTACCGGGTCACACTGTGCTTTCACCGGAAGTGAGGTCTGCAGGATTCTAGTAATTCAAAGTGAGGCTGGCGCCAGCATGGGAGCGCCGACGTCCCGCGGATACAGTTTCGTCACTCCACGGGCGATCATGGCAGTCATTCCCCATCGGGGGTCGGAGACTCCCGCGGCTCCTCTAGAATCTTCAAGGTCGTGGAGGACTACGGTGGTGGAGTCAACCAGTGACCGGGCCATTTCTTTATGCTGGGCCCGCTCTTGCCAGGTCGACCGCCATTTTGAGAGTTCGGCAGCTACCGGCGATCGCGGGGTCACATGAGCGGACGGGCTCCACCCTGCCGGGCGAGACGTTGCAGCATGGCCACAGTGGAAGAACCCTTTTCCGGGCGCCTGGAGCGCTGAGGGTGCAGCTGGGAAGCCTCCACCTGGGGAGGCGGGAGAGGCCTGTTCGCACCGTCTCTCCCTCCCAGTGCACCCCACGGCGTCTCGCTTGAGATTTGTTATGGCCGGACCAGGCGATGAGGACGAGGGGGGGGGGGGTCGGAGGCATGTGCAAGACATCCCCCCCCAGTGTTGTCGCAGCCATTATAAAAGAAAGAAGTGTCCCGTCCGTCTTCGGGCCGGGCTTCCGGTGGATGTCGGCCGGACGCCCCTGGCTCTGGCCCCATGAACGGGTTTCTTGGTTTATCGGCTGCAGCCGGATCCCGTCGGCCTCGGCCCCCCGACCGTTGGTGGCCGGACCGGAAGAGCATGTGGCGGGACTACCTGCAACTCTCAAGGGCCACCGCGGCCGGACTGGGAGAGAGAGGGGAGGGTCGAGGAGACATTCCCCCCCCCCTGCAACTGTTCAGCGTTGTAAAGGCAATCCCCTGGCCGGGTCCCGCTGGCCTCGGCCTCTCCTCCGGCTACACCCTACGTTAGGATCTCCTGGCCGAGGCGTGGCAGCAGGACCTGCCTTATATGGGCTGCTCCCGGCTGGGCGTAGCCGGAACCCTGCCCCACCTTGGAAGTTTCCAGAGTGGGGGCGGATGTTCTACTGACTTGCATTTTCCCTAGTCTATCGATTTTTTTGGCGTGGCAGGCGGTGGGACAGCGAGGGGTGATTTGGTTTCTCTTACTGTTTTTCTGGTCTCTCACCACTGGCATATTTTAACGTTTTCTTGTTTCTAGGACATTAATAGGTTTTATCATTACGTTATGTTATCGTTTCTTTGTTCGTTGTTTAATAAAAGTTCATGTTCATCAGTGGCCTACTGATTTTCGTTTTCCTATTTTTTTCTTTCCAGGTTGTTTCATGGTAAAGTTTCTGTTAACAGGATACAGTGATCACTTCGTTATTATTGCATATGTCCTTTTCACTAGGGGTGCTCTCTCTGGTCGGGCCAGATGACGTATCTCTAGTAAATGGTCCGGGTGAAAAAGGTGCATCAATCAGTGGGGAGTAGATAGGCATGACAGATTACAACGGGGGAGAAAGGTCCGCATTACGTACCCTTTCACTACTTGCAAAGATTTTCCTACGTTTATTTGCAAACAGGGAATACCTCCAAAAAGAACTAATTCCCAAACAGTCAATGTTCGGACAATCAATCAATCAATGAGGAATGAAATAGGTACGACGTGTTAAAGGCTTGCGTTACCTACCATTCACTATCTGCAAAGGGAGAGAGAATATTCCTATTCTTCCTCGTTTGCAGGTAGAGAAGATCCTTAAGAGAATTAACTTCGAACAATTCAATGCTCGATTGAAACAATCAACAAGGGGTACTGTGAACACAAATGAACGCCGCTTATGTACATACGCATTGCTATTTTCAACAGGTTGTTCCTAATGTTTCTATTTTAGCGAGGTCAAAAAGAGATCCCATTAGTGGCCTACTGATTTTGCTCGATTCCTTTTGTTTTTTTACACGATTTTTCGCTATCTGCAAAGACTAAACAGAGTATTGCGACTCTGTGCTTGTTTGTAAATAGAGAATGAACCAAAGAGAACAATCAATCAAATGGAGAGAGAAGCAGGCACGACGGATTACAAAGGGGGCAAAGGGCTGCGTTAACTACCCTTCACTATCTGCAAAGAGAGAGTACTCCTAATAGAAATGAGGGGTGGGGGGCAGCATTCAAAGCAGATCAGTGTGCATAAACACGAAAATGTTTTTACTTACCACGTACTTGACATTCGACAGCTTATGATATTTGCTATTAAAAAACCATTGAAATTCACTGAAAAAACCATAGGTTATAGACCATATATAGTTAGGAATTAGCATTTACAAAACCTTGAAAATTCACTGAAAAAACCATAGGTTATACACCATATATAGTTAGGAATTAGCATTTAAAAAACCTTATTTTACTCACACAAAACCATTGAAATTCCATATATAGTTAGTTGCACTAACTATATATCGCGCACCCGCAATCCACTGCTGATCATGTCACATATGACATCATTCATGACATGGTCAGTGACATCACTGATGACATCACTGATGACATCTCAAATGACATCACTGATGAGATCACTGATGACATCATCCAGTGACTGTGTGTTTCTGTAAAGTTTAAATATGTTTTACATATTGAAGAATGAGTAGATGTATAAGTGTCTGGACGAAGGATTTAGTAGGTGCATGACTGAATGTATGAGTGAGTGATTAAATGTGTCTCACTGAGTGCATGGGTTAGTGACTAAACTGTCTTAATTTGTGCATCATTATGTCTGTTGTTCTGTAAACTGCTGCATGTGTTGATCAGTAGCTATATGATTAACTATATGGGTTATTGATTGATTGTCCAAGTATTTGTATAGGAGACTGAGTGTGTGTGTGGCTGGCTGGGAGGTGTGTGACTCTGTGCAGATCAATGTGTACTTGTATCAATGATTGGATAAGAAAGTAAGTATGTGTTAGTATATGTTTGAAAATGTAAGGTGCTCTATGTTTAACTGTATAGACAAGAAAATGGAAGTGTGATTGATTCTTTACAGGACTGACTAGGTGTGTGAGTAACTCCATGGATGAGTGGCAGAGTGTAAGTGTCTGTATAGGTGTATGAGTGCATATGATAGTGTTGTAAAGATGAGTGATTGTATGTATGAATGATTGTATGGGTGAATGAGTGAATGTGTGTGTAGACGTAGGAATCAGTGAGTACGTATGTAGTAACTAGTATTGGTGTGTCAATGGTTTCAAAAATTATACTCTGTATTTAACACTGGGTGAAACAGAGGTTATATTAAAATGTGAGGAGATGCATTGTATTGTCACATGAATGATATCATCAGTGATGTGGTCATTGATGTCAAATGAGATGTCATCAGTGATGTCATCAGTGATGTCACTGACCATGTCATGAATGATGTAATATGTGACATGATCAGCAGTGGATTGCGGGTGCGCGATATATAGTTAGTGCAACTAACTATATATGGAATTTCAATGGTTTTGTGTGAGTAAAATAAGGTTTTTTAAATGCTAATTCCTAACTATATATGGTGTATAACCTATGGTTTTTTCAGTGAATTTTCAAGGTTTTGTAAATGCTAATTCCTAACTATATATGGTCTATAACCTATGGTTTTTTCAGTGAATATATATATATATATATATATATATATATATATATATATATATATATATATATATATATATATATATATATTATATATATACATACACCAAGTAGACGAGCAGCACAAATCAGAACACAAGTGAAACCTGACTCCATGCCTCTTTCTTTAGTTCAAAAGTAAGTTTATTAAAGGAATAAAGGTGTCAATACATAATACAATAAAACAATATCAATCAATAAATTCTTTATTCAGTTCAGATCTTTGAGCCATAAAACTACAGAAGAAAATCGTGATAAAAATATATTAAAAACAGCACAGTGCATATCAGAGCAGATTTTAAAGCGCAAATGCAAACTCTTGAGCAGACTTAATTTCCAATGCAGACATTGATTTTCATGCCCGCACTGCGACTTTCAAAAACAGTTTAACACAGTTAATATTATCCTCATCTTCTAATCAGAGAAATGCCTCATTAGATTCTCTGCAATTGCTAAAATGACGGATCTTAATCAAAGGAAGAAGAAAACGCTTAGGGGCCCATTAGGATCATGGCTATTACTATGGCGGGGGGACCGCAGCAGACAGAAAGACCGTCCACCTCTTTTCGCCCGGTCAATGAGTTGACCGGGCGGAATAGGGTTTAATATGGTGGCGGTATCTTTTAGACACCGCCATCCATATTACTATGCCGGCGGGGACATTCCTTTCTGTGGCAGCGTTGGCATGCAGTGTTAGACATTGGGGGCCCGTTGCGGGCCCCCAGGCACTCTGGGGGTACCTATGGTACCCCCCAGCAGTTCCATGCACAACATGGCAGGCACCGCGCAATGCCTTCCTGGCATTGTGGCGGGCGGTGCTGAGTGCACCGCCCGCCACAATAACAGGAATGCAGGATGCACCCGTGACTGTGGCGGGCGCATCCTAATTGCCCCCACGGGCCCCCCGCCCTTATGGCGGGTGGTCCCATTTACCGTTAGGGTGGCGGGCAGACCAAGTCCGCCTGCCATCCTAATGACCCCCTTAGTGTTTGCAAGATAAAAACTACAAAAGAATAAAAAGTGCAGCATCAATTGCCCGGATAATTTTGCTTTTGCTATCTCCCTTTTTATTCTCTCCTCCTGCACATATTCATACCAGCGCACCTGCAGCTGTTTCTTAGTAACAAGGTGAGGACCATCAGGATTTTTATATAGTTTGTTAAGGTCATATATTTTAACCACTGGATTTTCCTCCCATTGTCACATGCAAGGCAATCTTTTATGATATCTTTTGTTAGTGCTCCCTCAGTGTTTTGCCATATAGCGTGCCAAAAAAGCAAAGGGCGGGCACTGATGTAATCCTCAACAAAAGGGAGGCCTAGCTTGTTGTGACAAATAAAACTGGAGCTAGAGATCGGTGTTCTTAACACCCTTCTACAGAATCTGTTTTCCACTATCTGTACTAAGGGACTACTCTCTATCCCCCAGACCTCTGCCCCATAAAACAATAAATATTTACCTAAAGCAAAATAACTCTTAGGATCAAACATAGTTGGAAATGTAAGCCAAATACACATAGCCTAAAGAAAAGGGTAAAAAGGTAGTTAAATTGGATTGGCATATACAAAGTGAAAATGCATTTCATACAAAGAAGTTCAGAGCAACACTAGGAAAGTCATGGAGGTTGAAGAACTTCTTGTTGGTCAGGGCTCAGAGAAAGGGATCTTTTAGCACTGGCGTCAATAAACAATGTGATAGGTAAAAATAGGTTTAAGCGTTTCATAGCTATATGAATAGGATAGACAAAGGAAGTATCCAATCTGTGGTTGTGGCAAATGGCATACCACCATGCTTGATATTATATTTTTGTAAATTTTTTTAAATTTTTGGTTATTTGTTGGAAGGCAACCACCAACAATAAATCAGTGATCTTAGTGTTAGAGGTATATTTTGCCCAGATAGGGGTTAAACTTCCTAGGAATATGTGAGTAGTAGAAAATGGAAAACTGGAACTAAACATTAGGTTAATTTGGGACCATACATTTTTCCAGAAATTGTGAACAGGTGAACACAAAAATAACAAGTGATTTAGGTCTGCAAGTGGAGATGAGCACGTCTAGTAAGTATCAGGTGTATTGGTATGTCTTTTGTTGACAGTGACCGGACAAAGCAAAAGTCTGTTATATATGAAAAAGAGAGTCTAAGTGGTGTTTGCAGCTCTAGATGATTTCCTGATCTTAGTCCAAATTTTATTCCAAAAGGACGTCGACCAGCAAACCTTTAGATCTTCTTCCCAAGCAAGTTCCACCTTTGTTTTTTCTCTTATAATACGCGAAGAGCGTAAATGACTATAGATAGCAGAAGCCTTAGGTTTGGTACAAAGCAGGATGTGTAACCGATGAACTGGGGAAGGAGTGGAGGCAATGAGAGGTGTAAATTGAGCATATGCGTTTAGAAGGGCTTGTTTCAAAAGGTTATATTTGGTTTGAAAGGACCGGGCCAAGTCAAAAATTCTGCTGACTAGAGAAAAAGACAAAATGTCATTATGTGCAAACAATTGATAAACCCAAATTAGGCATTTGTGTTGCCAGGATTTCCAGGAAAAAGGCCTGCTACATATCAGTAATAATTTGTTATACCAAATTGTGAAATTGAGAATAGAGTCAAAGTCCATGGGGATTGATGGTGAATTTGAGTTCAACATTTTACAAGTGTGTTTAAGTATAGGGGTGGAAAGGGATTGTGGCTTACAAGAGAAAGGGATATATTCATGAAAGGAAAAAGGGGATAAAAAAAGCAGTTCAAGTGTGGTCCATAAAAGAAAGCCCTCCCAGGGATCGGTAAGCCAATTCGAGTATTGACGGAGTAGGAAGGACTTCTGATACATAGGAAAAACAGGGAAATTGACTCCTCCTTCTGATTTAGGACATATTAGTTTCAATATTGGCATGCGTGATTTTGTATCATTCCACAAAAAAAGAGGAAAGTATAGAATTGATCTTTTTAAACAATTTTGAAGGAATGGGAATTGGGATGTTAGAAATTTCATAAATTATTATAGGAGTTATCATCATCTTTATGGTGTCTAACGACCCTGCCAAGATAAGTATAGAGGCTGCAACTTGGCAGTTAATTCTGAGACTCTCTGTATACACTTGTTCATACACAGAGAGGTTGTATCGGAAATTGATGGGGTGAAGTGTAAGCCTAAATATTTGATGTGATTAGGACTCCAAGCAAAAATCAAAGTTACAAATTCATCTTTAAAGGTATATTTAGTTAGAGGTTATATCTCACATTTATCCTTGTTCAACTTGTAACCAGAAACAGAGGAGAAGGATTCGACTTCCTTTAAAAAGGCAGGGATAGAGGTCTGTGGTTGTGAGATAAATAACAATATGTCACCAGCATATGCTGCAACTTTGATTTGGGAAATTTTCACATCAAATCCATGTATAGCTTGGTTTTGGCGTATTTTGGATAAAAAAGGTTCCAGGGCTAGGTTAAAGAGAAAGTATGAGAATGTAGCGGCATTAACACATACCTCTGCATGTGGGATTGAATAAAGGAGTGATATTAAAGATAAGATTTTGGACCAAAATCAAACCATTTAAGAGTGTAAAAAAGGTAGGGCCCTTCAACTCTATTGAACGCTCTTTCTGCGTCTAATGCTATTGTTGCTAAGGATTTAGATAAATTAGAGGATTTAAACAAGATGTCAAAAAATAAACGAGTATTATCTGTAATGAGACGTCCCTTAACAAAACCAGATTGTACCATTCCTAACAAGTTGGGTAAGTGAGATTCTAAGTCTATGGCCAAAGCTTTTGAAAATTATTGATAGTCAATATTAACTAATTAAATAGGTTGATAGTTTTTGCAGTATTTTAAGTCCTTAACATCCTTGGGAATAACGCAAATCAATGCTTCTGAGAAAGAGCCAGAAGGTCCACCTGAATGCAGAAAGGAGCCTAAAAGGTTGTGTAATTTAGGAAGCAGCAGCTTTGCGAAATGTAGAAGAAAACTCAATAGTTAAACCATTTGAACCTGGGGCTTTATCCTTTTTAAGAGCTTGTAAGGCAGTAAGGAGTTAATTTTGTGATAGATTAGATTCTAGGGATGAAAGGTTGTGTTGGGTGCCTGAGGAGTGTTTAATGGTATAAAACAACTGGGAGATATGATGTTGTGAGGTATAAAGTGATTTATAAAAAAAATTGAAATTCGTTTAGGATTTCTGTGTTTTTAAATTTTAGTGTTGAATATTCGTCCATGATAGATTCTCTATTGAGTTTGTTGTGTTTCACTTTCAGATAGTTTGCTAAGATTTTCCATGCTTTGTTTTGACCACTGTAGAATTTTGTGCTGGATTTTAATAGATATAGTGAAGCATTATCTGAGGATTCTTTGTTAAATTGTAACTTAGCATTTATAAGCGCAGATGAACAGTGTTTTGATTTAGAAGAATAGAAAGAATGCTTCGCTCTCTTTATCTTGTTCAGGAGGTTATTGGTTAATTTGGGTGCATTCTTATGCTTCTTGGAGACATAACCAATAATAAAATCTCTAGCTGATGCTTTAGAAGCGTCCCAAATGACAGAAAAAGACATAGTGTCATTTTGAATAAATAAAAAATATTTGTTAAAAAGGAAACAAAGGAGGATGTAAAAGATGGATCTAAAAGAAAAGCTTCATTAACCCCTTGGATGCTAATGACAAGGGTAACTCGTCATGGAGTTTCCATTGATTTCAATGGAAATTACATTGAAGAGCCGCCAAGAGCTTAGCATCCAAGTGGTTAAAACGCCATCTTCTAGGAGTATTAGGTTTTTGTAAGGTATCTAGCTGAATATATATATATATATATATATATATATATATATATATATATATATCCATCAAACCAGGAAGCACAAATAAGGAAGACGGCAATCAGCTTGACTTTGAGTTTTATTCATCAAATCGAACACTTGCCAGCAGTCTTTATTCCTCAAGGCAGGCATCTATTTTAGTTTCTTCAGCCAGACGCGTTTCTGGAATTCTTCATTCCTTCATCAGTGGCAGTAAGCAGAACGTGAAAGCATCGCTTCTCGATTTCCATCCATTTAACACACCTGCCCTTGTGGGCGTGGCACTCCCAGTGCCTTCTGGTGCATGTAGTCTCGTAACCCCGTGTGGAAGCGATGTAACCTCTTTCCATTCGGCAAAAAATGTTCTTGTCCCAGTGGAATGATGCTGCTGCACCTGAGGCCAAGACCACCCCGCTTTACAGTGCTCGATATCAAACTCTGCGCACATCACAGTCCTGAATTGCAATGTGCGTCGCTGTCTCTGATAGTTTATGGCTTTGTACGAAACCGTGTCAGACCCGCATGATGGCGGTGAGTCTTCCTTGTTAGGCGTGCAAGCCCCAAAAATCCATCAAACCAGGAAGCACAAATAAGGAAGACCGCAATCAGCTTGACTTTGAGTTTTATTCATCAAATCGAACACTTGCCAGCATTCTTTATTCCTCAAGGCAGGCATCTATTTTAGTTTCTTCAGCCAGACGCGTTTCTGGAATTCTTCATTCCTTCATCAGTGGCAGTTAGCAGAACGTGAAAGCATCGCTTCTCGATTTCCATCCATTTAACACACCTGCCCTTGTGGGCGTGGCACTCCCAGTGCCTTCTGGTGCATGTAGTCTCGTAACCCCATGTGGGGGTGATGTAACCTCTTTCCATTCGGCAAAAAAATTTCTTGTCCCAGTGGAATGATGCTGCTGCACCTGAGGCCAAGACCACCCCGCTTTACAGTGCTCGATACCAAACTCTGCGCACATCACAGTCCTGAATTGCAATGTGCGTCGCTGTCACTCCCAGTGCCTTCTGGTGTATATATATATATATATATATAGGGGTATGATCGGACATTAAAATAGACCCAACATCAGCAGATATTAAGGATTGGGATACATTATGGGAAATAAAAAGGTAATCAATACGTGATTGAGTATGATGAGCTGGAGGATAATAAGTGTACTCTCTTGTGGTAGGGTTGCAAAGACTCCAAGCATCAATAAGTTTGTGCTGTCCCTAAGGAAATAGGGAGTGACGATGGAGACGTGTTAGTCGGCAATAGAATTAAGCCTTAGCATACTCGGAGTATGAGGAAGATGGATACCTGAGTGAAATTGACTCGGAGCTTGGGTCATCGCACAGCCTGTCTATACTATCTTGGAATATTAATGGATATAAAAGAATAGTGCTCCAAGAAAGTTTTAACGATATCTTAAAGACCAATGACATTTTTGTGTGTTTGCAGGAGACCTAGCTGTGCGACAAAACCCTAGTCACTGAAGGGTTTGCCCACCACCTGAAAACAGCAAGGAAGAACCCTTTTGGTAGACCCTCAGGAGGATAATTGACGTTGGTATCCACAAAAATTGCCAGAAAAATAGAACACCCGAATTAAAATTTGTGTGGGCGCTAGGTAGTAGAGTGCTGACACTGAATGATGACCCATGCTATGAAGGTATATTTATCATTAATGTATATATCCAGAAGGAAAGGGAAGATGATTACAAGGTGGACCTGGAGATTTTAAAAAAGGATATGGAGACTATATGCGATACCTACCCGAAGGATGTGTTTCTGATGTTGGGTGATTTTAACCACAGATTAGACCCCCGGAGAATAGATCCATGGTGTAGAGATTTGTTAAGAACCTACAATATAGAGACTGCTAAGTTCCCCAGTGGTGACATTTCACCCCAAGATGTGGCTCTTGGACAATTGCTAGGTTCCATGGGCTTGATATGTGTAAATGGTAGAATTGAAGCTGACCGGCGAGCCAGGCGCACATTTACAATTGGTCAGCAACCATGTCCGATAGACTACGTGTTTACACTTGCTTGCAGCTTTGAACTAATTAGGCACTTTGAAGTAGTAAGGGTGGAAGGTAGCAATCATTATCCTTTGTTGACTAAACTATATGCAAAAAGGGGTAGTCAGCAAGAGACAGTTCTTCAAGTACATGTAGATTACCCAAAGCGGCTCACAAGCCGTATTTATGAAGAGCATAATACAAAATTAAGTACAGTTCAGCAGACTCTCCCATTAGAAAAATCGCCATCTGAGGACGATAACGCCTGGTATGAAATCACAATAAGTCAATTGGTAGAATGCCTAAGGGTAAAAAATGAAATGTGGTAAACCTGGGGCAGCCAGCAATAAAAGACCCCATATTATGTACAGACCATAGTTTGATGAGGAATGCCGCAAAGCAAAAGTTTGTATCAGGCAAAAGGAAAGAAGACTCAAAGGAAGGCACAACAATGAACTGTTATCTATCCTCCAGAAACTAAAGATAAAATATAAAACAATCATTAGGATAAAAAAAGAACTTATAAAGACAGATGTTGGGCAAGTTTAGTACTGGTAATTGAAGACAAAAATGTGAATGGCTTCTGGAAGCTGGTACAAGAAAGCTCTGGTAAAGTTTTAGGGTCACTACAGCGCTCTACCCCAGAGGATAAATGGGTGGGTTATCTGGGGAAATCTATGGGAAGTGGCCAATGATAGATAAAGTATGTACAATTGTATGGCCAGGTGTGAGGGAAGAAATAAAAGAAAACCTTACCCTCAGACACATTAGCATGATACTATCTAGTCTAAACTTAACCCGTGCAACCGGCTCAGATAACTTGCCGGCAGTAATTATAAAAATGAAAAACGAAGCCGGAGTAGTGGGCAGAGCTTTTTGCGAATATGTTCCAGGCAATCCTTAATACAGGGATTGTGCCCGAAAATTGGAAAGGAGCAATCGTAAGACCAATCCATAAAAAAGGCGATGTAAATGCCCCAAAACACTCCAGATTAATAAACCTTCTTGATATAGGTGAAAAAGTGTTCGCCAAAGTAATCTTGGGATTACTTAAGGACTGGGCGTAAGAAAAACAGAGTGTGCCCCCAGAACGGGGAGGGTTTAAAGAGGGACACTCAACGGTAGACCACTGTTTTGCTCTCTGGTCCATTGCGCTGAAGTCAATCGAGCAGAGGGGTAGTCTGTTCTGCTGCTTCGTGTACATCCGCACATTATTTGATTTGGTGGACAAGGAGCAGTTGTGGTCAACCCTGATAGGGTACAACATCCCAGGAGATTTTTTGGGCTTGATCCGAGCTCTGCATACAGAAAATTGGGCCCAGATAATCTTAGATGCAGAGGGGAGATTTTTTCGGAAAGTCCAGATTGGTAATGGGATGAGGCAGGGGTGCATACTGGCCCCCCTGCTTTTTTCCTGTTTATTGCAGACCTGCCCCTAAACATGGGTAACACAAGAGGGGCATGCCTGAAGCAAGGTGTGAAACATATCTCATGTTTACTTTACACGGATGACCTGGTAATCATCGACCAGACGGAGATTGGTTTACAAAGAAAATTAAACATGTTTAAAGAATACTGGCAAGTAATATAACTTGTTGTTAACATGGAGAAAACTAAGACCTTATGTTTTGGTAGAAGGAAAAAAGGGTTATCTTGGTATCTGGGTACCGAGAAGTTGGAAAAAGTAACAAAATACAAATACGTGGGGATGTGGTTTGAGAGAAGCCTGCAATGGCACCCCCATCTTGATGCACTAAAAATGAGGGCATCGGCTTCAGTGAAGGAATTAAAAAGTTTTAACAGTGTATATGGTCAAATGTCCGATTGACCAGTCCTTAATGCTTATTCAGCAATGGTTCCACCCCAATTTATGTACAGCACAGAGGTGCTTTATTTGAGTGGCAAAAATGGGTGGGACATGGAGAAGGGAAACATTCTGAAAAATCTATTCTCTCTGCCTAAATCGCCAATGGTACAGGCAGCGAGACTAGAATTGGGAATCACCTCATGGGGTATAACAGCTTGCATGGCACTATTACGCTTCTGGCAGCGTTTGGAATCGGGTGATGATCATAAAATCTCACAATGGTGAAAGAACGAAATTGTAAATAGTGAGCTAACCTGGGCAAAAGGGATCAGAGCCACCATCAAAAAATCGTGTTGTATGTTAAAGCTTAAGCTGTGCCCCCAGTCCCTTCAACTTAAGATCGATAAGAGGGAACTAAGGATCCTGGGAAAAGAAATCTCTCTAGCTCAGGACCAAGATTACCTCTTGAGGAAAAGATCAGTTCTCCATAAGGCCTCAGTGTGGCAAAATTACCTATACTATCCCTATGTTGACAGGCTATCTAGTTGCCCACTAAGGCGAGAAGTGTTAAGGTTAATTTGCTATGCGAATAAAGGGGTACAACGATCTATGATAAACAACAAAGGAAAATGCACCTGCACTTTAGGAACAACATGTGATATTATATATATATGATTGAATTGCGGGAAGGTTTTAGAAATTTGAAGAGAGTTTTTATGTCCGATTTTGTAAAAGTATGATGTTAAAAATAGGAAGCAAGCAGTAAACCTTTTAGTGTAAATGATTAATTTAGATATAGCTTTGCCATGGGGAAATATATAAAAAAAAGTTAAAGAGTTCCTTAAATGTAATGAATATTGAGGTGTCTAGGCTTTTAAGCTTATGAGGAGAATGAGCCATGAAAGGATAAAAGTAACGCGGTGAGAAATATACTAATTTTTATGAAATTAAAAATGAAATTGTGTGTTTTAGAAAATTTTAAAATAATTTTAAGAGACTTGAGGATTACAGGCTTTAAGAAGGTGTATAGATTATTTTATTATTCTTTCTACTTAATTTATTGATTGGTATATTGCCTATTTTTATACTTTTTTCATTGTAAAAGACTGAATGAAGATTCTACTGAACTGAACTGAAGTTTGTGCTGACTGATGGTTTGAGCAAAAAGTTTGTGCACTTTGTTTGGGTTAAAAGAGACCGCTGAATCGCGGTCAATAAAGGGGTCTATAACTTGATTACAGTCGCCTGACAAAATAAAATTATCATCAATGCAATGTGTAATTTGTTGGGCTAAGGAGGTCCAAAAAGAGGCCTCTCCAGCAGTGGTGGTATTTATTAAGTAAAGAAACCGAAGCATTCCCAATCAACAACTTAATACATATCCAACGTCTATCTTTCTCAGAACATTGAGAAAGGAGCATAACAGAAAGTGATTTACGGCAAAGGATCAAAACTCTATTTCGTTTACCGTCTCCTGGGGAGAAAAAAACTTCCCCAACCCATCCTTTCATTAATTTTAAAGATTCTTCAGCCGTTAAATGAGACTTGTAGACATGCTATATCAGCTTCTAATTTAGCTAAATGAGGCAAAACCCTTAGCCTTTTTATAGGACAATTTATACCCCTGACATTCCATGAAATTAATTTCAAAGACATAAAATAATTAGAGAGAAAAGCAAAACATACTAATCCAAATTATTTATTAAACAACAAAAGGCATAGCAGAGAAAAATCCAATGAAGTAAAGGATTAACTATATAATACAATGGAGAAGAGAAAAGAAGATTACATTGTAGAAATAAAAGATTTGTTACATGAAAAGATGAAGAGTAGGGTGAAGGAGTAATAGAACTGGGGAAAACAAGGGAAAGAAAAAATTGAAATATAGGAAAAAAGATATACCTAAAGATATCGAACAGGAGTGAAGGGGGGTGAAACCACATGGAACAAGTGGCACGCCCAAGTTTGAGGAAGCCGAGGGCAAGGGAGGGAACATGCCTCATTTGACAAGAAAACGACAGAAAATGAACATCAATAATTCTGTGAATGAAAAGAAAGAACAAATTAAGAAAATTGTGGTAATGAAGCCAATTGGAAGCATGCTAATATCAAATTGAAAACATGTAAGGATACAACAAAGCAGAACAATAAACTGAACAGCTATGGATTATAAATCCAATGCAACAACAGAGAGAGGAGAGTTTTCCCAAAAGATTAATTAAACTAAATGGTATGAGATGATGAGGCTCCTGAAGATTCCATGGCCTCTGTTTTGCAAGAGTTTATGAAGCTCTGTAGTTTCAGTGGATCTTTGTAGGTTGTTGTTCTGTTCTTGTAGGTGACTTTAAGGAGGCAAGGATGAAAGAGTCTGTTGCGAGCTCCCAGACAAAGTAGATCAGGTCTCCTATTGAGAATCTCTATATGCCTATTTGCTGTGGTTTTGGCGTAATCTTGTGAAAAGAATAAATTCGACCACACCACATGGCACGCTGAATTGACTTGACAGCTGCAAGAACCTTTAATAAGTCTGTGTATTCATGGAAGTATAGTATGACTCCTCTTGGTCATCGTGAAGTTGTTTGATGTTTGATGGCCAAGTCTGTGAGCGCGCTGGAGATGAAGCACTATATCCTCTGGAATATAAAGTAACTTGGGAAGAAAGGACTTGAAGAAGAGGGGAGGGTCTGTGCCCTCAGTTTCTTCTGGTAATCCATAGATACGTAAAATATTCCTCCTATTGTGATTCTCAAGGTCTTCAACCTGTTTTTGAAGTGTGGAAACTTGGCACTGAAGTGCATTGACTTTAGTGTCAGTGATCCCAAAAGAAGACATGCTATGTTCAACTGCTGTAAGTCTTTCGTCCATCTGAGACCAGTTCTCAATAAGGAATTGTAATTTGGCGTTTGTTTCCTTCATAAAAGGTCGGAGGGCCCATATCTCTTCCAACAACTCCAATGAGACAGAAGGAGGATTTTAGTGGAGAGGGTGGGTCTTTTTTCAAGCATTTTATAGTAGACTTCCAAGCCGCTGAAGGAGCAGAGTTTGACGGAATAAGCCCCTTGGCAGAGTCTTCCATCTTGGAGAATTTTGTGACGATTCTGGAGTTCTTAATGAAAGAATGAGTGGATATCAAGGCAACAGGACCAGGATTTTTTACTCTGCCCATGTAACACAATACGGAGGAGAATGCATATGACGCAGGAGATGTTACCAGGCCAGCAGAGGTCAACTATATGTTATGTTCACTGGTGGATAGAGAAAGCTAACCAAGCTTGGAAGTTTATTTGAGTTCAAACCAAAGGTCGGGTAAATAATATTAATTCACCACAGAATTAGTTTTCCATATGAGGCAGTGTGACAAGGGCTAATATCAAGGCAATCTAACAAGAGGAAAATACACATTGAGGCTGTGCAGTTTTTATGAAAAAGGCAGCTTCAGCTACAACCACTAACAATATTGGAGCATATCAGGTATTAAACATGAATGCCTTGCTGCTTCCGAGTTGCACTCATCGTGTAGGGGCAAAATGAAAGAGACAGATGCAGACCTGCAGTGATGATGTGGACTGATCTAAAATAATGGCCATTAACTTCCCTCAGCATGAGGACAATAATAGAGGAAATACATTGTAAAAATGGGCAGGCAGGTAAATAAACAGTTATTTGAGGCGGCGAATGCTTGATTAGGCTGTGCCAGAAACGAGAATTAGCAAATACGCATACAACCGTGATGAAAAGCTTGATGGGGTAGCAAAGTTTCGAGAGGAGCTTCACGAGCAAAATGGCGGCCGTAATTCGTGCCTCTCTGAAGCCGAAGATACCTTCATGCAAAACAGGATTTTGGAACAAAGATAGGGAGAGCTGAAGATAACATCTTGGGCAAGATGTTTCCCGCAACCCACAGCGCCGCTTCAATTAGGCTTAGAGAGAGATATAGCAAGAACCCACTGTGCCGCTCCAAGGAGTCTCACTCTGGCGCCATGTTCCCCGGGTGCCAAGCCATGCCCCCTGAATTAATGCTTCTTCTTTTTCAAGAAATGTAATCAGCAACGTGTTTTAAACCTTCAGGGTCTTCATCATAGTCATACAATACACAATGTGCCCAATCGCCTATAAAGAGAAGATTATTGCTTCTCCCCAACTGTGGTCATCATGTTTGTCAAAGCTCCTGAGCATTACATTTTCTTTTACGATCTCATGTGTAATTAGAGAATGATCCACTAGCTTTCCGTAGCTACATCAAATGTAAGACTTCCAAATGAGACTGTCATGATCTCTCACGGTGCCTATAGTAACTGAACAACCACTTTTGAAGTGACCAGGTTGCCTGATCATGCGATAATATCACAGTATTATTATTTCATGAAACTGCCCAAGTGGGCAGCCATATTTCGTGCATAAGCAAATTGTGCTGGTACATGTTATATCACAAGAAGCAATGTGTATAATACATAGAAATTCATGCGAATTGTATTTACATTAAGCAAACAGTCAATTGTATTGATGCAAATAAACATGTGTTTTCACCAATGAAACAGCTATGGAGCAGCCCAGTGGCCTAGTTAGTAAAATAAATGTACCTGGGCTTTGCTGACATCTCTGAACTGGAATGGGCATCTTTTTTACCCACCCACTTTGAAGCAGCGGAGGAGGGAGTCATGCTCTCAGACATCAGGGTAAAAATGATACTTTCAACTGGGACAGGATCCCTGTGTCAAGACCAGACCCACAACATTAAGACGTGCTATGAAGAGGTAGACATATGTATGGATAGTACTGCAATATTCGCATCTACAACATATAAGGTAGTTACTCCTCATTATCGTATCGACAACATCATGACTACATTGATCAGACTTCCTCCACATCTTGAATAGCATGTGCCACAATAACAGGACGCCCGGGCACAACGGCAAACAAGACATCCCGTTCTGGGCTGAACAATTTAAAACATAATTTGACTACTGCCAGATGACCTCACAAATAACGCACTCATGGCTTTGTCAGGGCAGAATTTGCTGAGTTCCAAAGTGAGAAAAAACTCAGCGTAGTTCCACAAATGGGTGAGTGCAGTGCAAACTGAAGTTTGCGGTGATCTTCCTGCTGCTCAAGTAGAAATTCTACCTGAGATGCAGTTCACACTTGCCAACTTAGTGCAGAAAACTCTACAAACTCCCCAAATGGAGCAGAGTTCACCACCAAGGCCTACTCATAACGAGGCACCATAATCTATCCAATCTGCAAGGGTGGTGCAAGATCTGATAAAAAAATAATAATGTGGTCAGACACCAAAGAGACTTTGAATCAAGTGCTTACTGAGATAAACACTAAAGACCCACGCATCAAGCTGGCATGGCTAATCAGCGATACATCCATCTCTTTTTTGGATGTAAACATCACAATCACCCCTGAAGGGTTCATCACTGACTTACACAGAAAATCGACCGATCGCAATAGCACCTTGCACTACTCCAGCTTCCATCAAGGCTCTCTGAAAAAACATCTACCGTTTTCCCAAATGGTACGCATAAAACGCATTGTATCCGATGAGCATCTACTTACTACACGCCTTAAAGAAATGCGTGAACGATTCATTGACCGTGGTTACCCTAACAATGTGCTGAATGACGCGCAGAATCGCGTCTTGAAGATGTCCAGACAAGATTGTCTGACAAAGACTGAGAAAGACAAGGAATCACGCATGGTACTCGTATCCAAATTCTCTACTGCGAGTCCAATGTACAGAAGAATCATTCTCAAATACTGGCCCATCCTACAAGCTGAACCTGATTTCCAGGGCATCTTCGATAGGCCTCCTTTGTTTGCCTACACTAGAAGTAAGAATGTCAAAGAAATTCTATCAAAACCTACTTCAACCACCAAACCACATCGGGGAACCCAACCTTGTTTAAATTGCAGCCATTGCAATAGCATAATCAAGGGCAGTACAATTCAACATCCGATGAAGGGACACACCATTAAATTACATGTTGATGCCACATGTGATTCGATGAATCTAATTTATGCCTTGAAGTGTCCCTGCGGGAAACTTTACGTAGGAAAAACGGAACGAAAAATAAAAATTCGATTAAATGAGCACAAATCGAACATACGGTTGAAACAAGAAAAATCTAACATTGCCATGCACTTTGCAGAATCACGCCACACCATCGCACCACTCAAATTCATCATCCTGGAAATGGTCAACAAGAGAGAAGGAATTGACAACAACAAGCAGTTGTTAAAACGTGAACTTGAGTGGATTTACTTACTACAGACTCAGAAGCCATTCGGTCTTAACGACCGCATTGAATATAGTTGTTATCTGTAATACTTATTGCATTGTATTTTGTATATTGCTCCCTGATCCCCTCTGCCCCTTACCCGCTCTCACTTAGTCACCTACTCCAAGATGGCCCCCACACCCGGCCTTAGACTTAAGCACCGCTTTTTATGTCCATCACTCCTCGCGTTTACCCCCCTTGTTTAGTCACATGGTTTTAAAGCCTCCCCGCATGAACACTACCCACACAGACTCCGCAGCCGTTTGAACTCCGCTACGCGTAAGCACGAAGTAAGTAGTTCTGCTCAACCTCCCGGTTTATCCCACACCTCGCGGTAAATATCCCTCCTCACTCCCCGTTGAACACACCTTATAGGCACGTCGATGTACCGTTTTTTTAACCCTCACCCACACTTAGACACGTTTTAAGTTCATTTAAGCTATTCCTTAGTTTACCAGCGCCTCACTGCCGCTTTCTCTGTCTCCCTCCACAGCGCTCCTTGATAAAGGGCCTCCGGCCCGAAATGCATTGGAGAATAGTTTACGTGCCAGCATAATGGAATGAACATTATATAATTGATATGACTTCAATATCAAACATATGAACTACGAAAATAAAAACTTTCTAAAGAAGAAAAGTGAAACTTGATTGTGAATCAGGTGTTTTGATCACGTCCGGTGTGCCCCACAGGGGATGTATCTGCAATTCTTTGCGTACACTACTTTTCCTACAATAACAGGACGCCCGGGCACAACGGCAAACAAGACATCCCGTTCTGGGCTGAACAATTTAAAACATAATTTGACTACTGCCAGATGACCTCACAAATAACCCACTCATGGCTTTGTCAGGGCAGAATTTGCTGAGTTCCAAAGTGAGAAAAAACTCAGCGTAGTTCCACAAATGGGTGAGTGCAGTGCAAACTGAAGTTTGCGGTGATCTTCCTGCTGCTCAAGTAGAAATTCTACCTGAGATGCAGTTCACACTTGCCAACTTAGTGCAGAAAACTCTACAAACTCCCCAAATGGAGCAGAGTTCACCACCGAGGCCTACTCATAACGAGGCACCATAATCTATCCAATCTGCAAGGGTGGTGCAAGATCTGATAAAAAAAATTACAGGCTCATAGCCCTCCTGGATAATGATGACAAACACAACACCAGCTTGTTGCTGGTAGATCTGTCATCATGGGTGGAACACCATTGGTTAATCCCCTTTAATAAAACATGGTTTGTGGCTAATCCTGGGACATGATTGGTCTTGAAATATCAGTCTTGATGGAAAAAGCAACAGCTTCTAAATCCTCAATACATTGTTGCTTTGTCGACTTTAGAGTTTGACTGAGGGCCCAGTAGTTTACTTTGGGCTAACTTACAGAGATGAAGGATGCCCTGGCCCCTTTTGGAGGCCATAATCCAGCTTCACTCAAATACTTGGATTCGGGTAAAACTGATGATGGAGCTCACATTTCTAAGAAAACTAAAACATCACAAGGAGTGAAGCAGCAGTGCGTGTTGGCCTCTCTGCTTTTTAATTTATTAAATGCCGACGTACCACAGTACTTGGATGTCATCAAAACCCATTCACCAAAAAATAGGTGTTACTCCGATCAATAATCTTTTGTTTGCTGTCGACTTTGCCCTCTTTAGCTACACAATGGTAGGCCTTCCGCGGCTTCTTGACCAACTGTGCCCGTATACAACAGCCAATAAGCTGGAGGTGAATCTACCCAAAACGAAGGTTGTAACCTGTGGCCAGAAAAAATATTAAGGAAGAGGATGTTCTTATGGTGGTAAAAGCATCACAGTGGATCAGTCTTATAAATACCTAGTGTTCCACTTTGAAACTAGATGTTCCTTAGTGAAACAACGACAAGAGGTCAGAGCGACAACGCTACAGGTGATGCTCTTAAAACTAGTGAAACAGTTACTGGGCCAAAGCATGTCTCCATTAGTAACAAATATGAGGGCCAAACTGATTCCCTCCTTAACATATGGCTGGGGATGCATGTTAGGAAAAGATTACAAACTGTTAAACAAACTCATTGCCAAGATTGTCAAGCAAACGTTCTGACTGTTTCCGCATTCATCTCCTGCTCAGGTCAGACTTGAATTTGGCCTTTTAGATCAACAGGGGGCAGGGGCCGGTGCCTATCTTAACCTGTGCAAAAAGATAGAAGGACCAGGGCAGGCAGTCCGGAGGTCCGAACTGAGTTTCAGAAACACAGGTAAAGTACATCATCAGTACCTAGAAGACTGCCTGCAGCTACTGGAAGTAAAATGTATTTGGGACAGTAATCCCACCTAACAACATTTCAAAATGAGTATAAAAAAGTACATTCACCTTTGGTCATTTCACTCAGACAGGGCAAAACTTGCCACATGTCGACATTCCTAGGCAATCATCCCCAGGTATAAGCCGGCCATCACAGTATCTTACTCCTCCCACGTGTACGCCATTCACTGATAAATATAATTTATGGCCTTTTGGTTAGCAGTGTGGCCTTTTCTTAAACAACTAGCCCGCTGGTGTTGTCAAAGAGAAAATACAACATGCAGGGGCGGTGGTACCTGCGAGGAAACATTTAAACCTATTGCATGCTTCTGCCCAGCCCTGCTCAATGAATGCCAGGCTACTTTCTAAAGTAAATAAAAAAAACTGAGCATTCAGATCTGCTGGCAGGCCATCATTGCTTCTCTAAACCCCAACAACACAGTTTTGAATATCTTGTTGACCAAGTTTGTGATCACAGCAGCCAAACTGTTCACTCGACCGGTGGTTTAAAATGCAGCTAGTAGCAATGCTGGCCCACGGGATTCACAGTTTGTAAGTTGTATAGCCTATTAATAGTCAAAATTAATTGTGCAGACTGCAGAAGGCCAACAGTGGACTCCAAATGCCTCACAACCCCTGGATATTTTCCTAAGTTGGTAGTAGTCATGTGGTGTGCATCCACAACATCCACAACTCCTGTGCCCACCGTTGCCGGGCACAACCCGTGGCCGGGAAGTAGAATTCCAAGATGATGGAGTGTGGCACTAACCAGGTATTCACAAATCAATAATGAAGCTCAATCAGTTCCTTCGTAGAAAGACAAGCTTTATTCAAATAACTCCAAATTTGTAAGTATAAAACAACAGCCAACGCGTTTCGTTCATAAGTGAACTTCGTCAGGGCAGATAAGTTTATGAGGTGTATATCACACTGTCTTCGTATTGGAGAGGTCATGAAGTGGTCTCTTCTAAAATCACAAATTGCCACCTTGATAAGGGCCAGTGATTGAGCACTGCATGACGGATCGTATTGCGACGGCACCGGATGCTGTGAGAGTCAAAATTCATTGGTTTAGTATTTGCACTTTATTGAACATGGGGCTGCTTTATCCTAGGATAACATGCTGCTTACAAATCCAGTTATTTTTTTAGCATTTTCACTTTATTGAAATGATGATGTTACTTAGGACAAACTTGCTGCCTGTAAGCATACATTGTTGCACTGGTTTTTAATCACTCTCTGTACTCTGAAGGGCAATTCTAGCTAACATCAACAAAATTGAATTTTGGGCGATTGTAGATGTGGTCTGATGTGTTGCTGTGTTAAAAATTTAATTAAAGCAGTAACAATGTTGATCAAGTGCAATTACAGCTTGTCTTTTTTATAGAAGACTTAGGTAAAATATTTTGAAGAATTACATCTATATTGAAAGTTTGTGCAGCTGTTGTATTTAATTAAATGATGAGCTGAACCAGATTTACTGTACCACTGTATGCCAAAACGCTATTGTTAAGACTTTCAACTCCACTCAATGCTCCCAATCGGAATTCCGTCAAGTCTACCTATGTCTGCGGCTTTACACATTGCACGGGTTTTAAATAACTAGAAACAATAAAGAAGATCATTATTAGTAGTAGTAAAGTAAACCTTTTATTAACACTCATTATAATACAGCCTTGTGGCCCATTGTAGAAAAGAGGATCCACATAATTGTTTCCTATAATCTTCTCCTCCTTGCGGAGGATGAGGAGAAATGCCCAC
This sequence comes from Lissotriton helveticus, assembly GCF_964261635.1. NCBI lineage: Eukaryota > Metazoa > Chordata > Amphibia > Caudata > Salamandridae > Lissotriton > Lissotriton helveticus. The sequence goes on along the minus strand of NC_136063.1, from coordinate 1,246,017,922 downwards.
ATGCATCTAGACCATCGCTTTGACTATAATGTGACAAAAACTAAATAAAATTAAAAAAGAACAAATCTTCCTATGTCTGCTGTTTATTTACAGCACATGGCATGAATAATGGTGTAGTTTCAGGGGACTGACCCAAAAAGGTAACATTGTTTCTCCAATTTTCGCTACAGTACCATGTGTTGTGGATGTGTCTAGTCAAATCAATACCAACAAAACCAAAACATAATAAAACAACACAAGACAAAGCAAATTAGGAAACGGGGGATGAAATCTTTGTCAGAGCCATTCAATTCCAATGTCAAATTGGCCTTACCAAAAAGACATCACAAAACTGCTTGCTTCAAGAAAATACAGGAAAAAATATATATATACAAAGATAAACAGATAGAAAACTATCACATCATACGATGTGCACAAACAGTTCTCTGTCTTCATTAAGGCCTCCTGGAAACTTGCTTCCCAGCAGAATAACGTACTTAGATTCGAGAAGTCTTAGTTTCTTTTTTCTGTCATCACCACGAACATTCTTCATAATCCTATCAATTCCTAAAAATGTCAAAAAGTCAGCATTCTGGTTATGTTCCCTCACCCAGTCTCTTGCATCAGGGTAACTGGTATCCAGATGTGTTATCGCTCTGTAGTGTTCCAATATCCTTTTCTTTAACCCCTTGCATGCTTATGACGAGCTCAGCTCGTCATATGGCACAGTGGAGCTGTGCTCATGGCGAGCTGAGCTCGTCATAACTGCTGCTGATGGCCCACGCGGGGCTAATTCCCCGCCTGTGCGGACGTTCTAAAGGAGTGGGCGGAGTCGTGACGAGCTCAGCTCATCATGAGCACAGCTGGTTAGAACTACCTTTGCAGGGTTTGCACCTGCCACACTTACAGAAGCCAACTTGGTATTGTAACCACCCTCCTTTCCTGGTCTCTGTACTCATGTGGCTATGCACCAGAATGTCCCTTTGGGATCTGGATTTAGGATAGGTAAGCATGGGGTGAACTGTCACCTTGTTCCCCCTATCACAGGGTCTGATTTAATCAGGTGCCAATGTTTTAACAGCATGTTCCTGATGGTGGTGGATTCACAGTTATATGTGGTTATGAGTCTGACTCCTGTGGGTCTTGTGACTCCCATCGTCTTCTAAGTGAATAAGCTTTCTCTAGTAATGTGGACAACATTGTATTGGCTGCTCTAAGTGCCTTCAAAGGGTATTACCCAGCCCTGAATCTGTTGAGCATTTTTCTCTTATCTGCCTTTTACGCCTCTACTGTCTTACAGTCATACTTGGCTCAGAAGAGTTCCCTAAAGGGGATATTCCGTTTCAGCTTTAGAGGGTGGTGACTGCAGGCATGAATAATGTTTTTCCCTGCAGTGCTCTTGTGATAGAGGCTTGTCTGTACTTCGTCATTGACTATCCTGACGGAGACGTCAAGGATGTCCATTTCTGTATCATGGTTCTGGTGAGTGAAGGCCAAATTAAGTTTGTTGCTTGCAATGTGTGTTAGGAAATCACGTATATTTTGTTTATTAATAATAAAAAGATCATCAATATAATGTGTCCTAGAAACAATATGCTTCATCCACCATTTTTCTCCTCCAGCCACAGATTACGTTCGTCCCACCAACCCATGAAAATTCCATCGTAACTTCGAGCAAAACAACTGCCCATCGCAGTCTAAGTCTGTTGACTGCACCACATGTCATTAAAGAAAAAGAAATGATTCTCCAAGCAAGACATAATCATATCCAGTAACATCATAGAATTATCATATTCAAAATGAGGTTTGTCTTGGAAAAGGTGCCTACAAGCCTGTATTCTCAGGTTGTGTTTAATGCATGTAAATAAAGACACCACTTCCATGGTAACAAGAGTGCAATAGGGTTGTCAAGGTATACCACTCACTATGGAGTAAAATCAGTACTATCTCTACAATAAAAAGGTAAAGCAAGGATGTAGGGTGGAAGGAAGAAATCAAGATAAATGTGTGTCTAATCTAGAAGACTGTGGTTGGCTGAAATAATAGGCCTCTCTGGTGGTTCCTCTCTGCTGTGGAACACTGTTGGCAGCATATAGAGACATGGTGCTACTGATTTCTTCACTATGAGGAATTGATTCTCGTATGTACTGAGTAAAACCCTCTATCCAATCCCCTAGTGTAAAATGATACTTGTTGATGGTTAAAACATAATCTTGGAAAGTGGATCTCTTGTAATGACCCATTGTGTCTAGCTTTTTGTGAGCCTTCCTCAAGTACGTCCCATAGGGCCACATTACCTCCTTTACTGAGGGCTTAATGAGGACCTCACGGTCCCTCTCTAGGGTATCTTGGGCCTCTGTCTGATGTCTAGTCAGATTTAAAGGATACCAGTTTTTTTAGTCTTTCCATATTTTCAAGAGGTTGTAAAAAGTCACCTCATGGAAAGTATCATATGGTGTGGTTGGATTGCATTTATATTTTGGCTTAAAATGGTTTGAGCTAATCCCATCTACATCTAAATTCAAGGAAGTTAAGAAATCTCTTTCTGACTTCTTCCCCCTCCAGATCGACAAGGTCAGCTAGGCCCTCAATATCTCCCAGACATAAATCATCAGAGGTTGTGTTGCAAGCAGGGGCTATTGCAGAAAAGGGCTTGGTGCTGCCTACTTTGCTCTGTAAGAACACTTTCCTAAGTTTCCATTTTCGTACAAAAAGAAATATGTCTATCCAAGTTCTGCAACAGTCAAGGTTCTGGGCAAAAAGAAAGGCAGATTTCTAACAAAGATTATTCCTCTTTTGTGAGAATGTGTGATGAGAAATTGATTACTGTCAGTTGGTTCTCACTCATCAGTGTTTCCATGTCTGCCTTGTCGACTTCCTACACAGCATGCTGTCTTTTGATGTTTCGGTCACCTCTTCTTGCGTTCTTCCTCTTGTGTTGTTTTCTCTTCTTCATCTTTGGGGTCTGCCTCTTGGTGCCTGATTCATCTGTAAAAAACAATATTCCTCTAGTGATGTGAATGGGAGCGGATCTGTGTTGGATGTCGATGGCTGCTCTTAAAAATCAGAAGAAAAGTTATCAATACCAAACTCTGAAATAACTAGTTTGTGTTATCTTAGGGCCCCCACTTGTTTAAATTGCCTGATTGAGTTGTTAAACTTTGTTCTAAAAGTAAGTACACGTCCATTGGCGTAATCATGTTTTTTAGAAGAAATTTGCATGTCTTTTTAGGTTTAATTTCATCCTAATACTTCTCTAAAATTCTCTTCATGGTAAGAAGCAAGTTGTGAATTTCATCCTGCTCCGGGTATTTGTTTAGTAATTCTTTTAGTTTTGCAAGCTCTACAGTTGCTTGTTACAATTCCATATTGGCATATTTGGCAAGAAATCCCATTATTGTCTTGCATGTGGGGGCCATCAAATGAGACCATTCTCCTAGTAATTGAGGATCAAGGTTCTGGTAACCCATCCCCCAGGGCCAAACCCAATAAAAGGGGAGGTCCTGCATGCCCCCCCGAGCCTTATTACGCCCGAGGTACCCCTCCCCTGGGACCAAATATAATACAAAGAGGAGACGGATGTGCTGACCCCTCCCTGAGCCGTAACAGGTCCGGGGACCCTATCCCCAGGGCCAAACTAAAATAAAAGAAGGAGAAGGGCATTGCCCCTGTGCCTTATTAGGCCCAGGGCCAAATATGATAGAAAAGGGGAGATGGTTGAGCATTCCCCTCCCAAAGTCTTCTCAGGCCCCTGGGACCCTATCCTACAGGGCAGCCAATATAAATAGGTGGGTGACCTGGTGCCCACCCAGGAGACCCACCAAGCACACATTGGGGACTGTGCTCCTAACTGGTGGGAGCAGCTATTTATGCTGCTCCCTCTGGGTGTGAGCAATATGTGTTCTGTTTCCCTGCCTGCATCAGTGCAGGCAGGAAAAGAGTACACAAGTCTGCTCTTAGATGGTGGGAGCATTTTAAATTCTCCTGCCAGCAGGGTGCACACTTAGGTGCTAATTATGATTCTGACAGTCGATGGACCTCCAGACTCGTGGGAGCATAGCAGCTGCATTCTTCCAACCTCCCTAGCAGTGGCATGGTGGACTTAAAGCTGCAATATGCTTGGCGGGACTGCCAAGCACAATCCAAGCTTCCTCTTCACCTGGCAGAGAGACAACAAACTACACGGCCCCCTGTTGCCTTTGGGCCATGGGGTGCATGCAGGGGGGCGCCCCTGCATGTGCATGCACCCCAGTACCTGCACGACATAGACTGCAGCAGTCTAAGCCATGCTGGTACTGATTTTGATGTTCCCATTGCAGTGCCTATTTCATAAGCACCGCCACTGGGAATGCCAAAGAACCACACTTAAGACCTGGAGCAAACTCCTAATCTGGCATGCGGTGCAACCATGGGTTTAGCGGTGTCGGAGTGGACCGCCATGCCAGGGGCCCACTCCAACACTGCCAAACCTGTGGTTGAAGCGCTCGCCAGATTAGGCATTTCCTTGTGTGTGGTGAGCTGATTTTGCCAGTAGGACCGCGGTGCCTCTGTAAATAAAGGGGCACCACAACAGGAACACCCACATTCCCACTAAGGATTGTTTGACTCACCCCATGCAGAGTAAAACAATTCATGTCTGTATGGGTGGATGAAGGGTTGTAAAAGTGGTTCAATGCATGGGAGAGTGGGTGTGTGAGTGGCTGAAACAGTGAGTGGCTATATGGGTGGATGTTAAAAATGGGTTTTTCTGGGTGGCTAGGGTATGCAACTAAGCCAACCAGAATCGAACAATCTAGTCAGGATAAGGGGATTACACATCCAAAATAACCCCTGCCTACCCCCTGATAGCTTAGGCAGTCAGGCTTATCCCAGAGGCAGTGTGTAAAGCATGTCCACCTAACCAGCAATAATACAGTGATAACACTACAAAATGACGCCACACCAGTTTTAGAAAAATATCCAATAGTTATCTGTGTAAAACAAGACCAAAACAATAAAAATCCAACATACAGTGATCAAAGTACGAGTAAATCCACAATAGACTTTATGTACAGTTCCTTGAAGTCAATAGCTAAATCTGGGGCTATCACAGCTTCGCGAAAAAACAAATCCACCATTTCCTGCCAGTTGTGGTGTCGCAGGTCAGCTACGGAATTAGGGAAAACCGTAAAACACTACCTTTGGAGATGCATGGCGCTGGACCTTGTGGTGAGCTCCGGAGGTGCTGTGTCAGCAGGTGACAGTTCTGGACAACGGTGCAAGAGATGTCAGTCCCTTGAAGTCACATGCATTTCAGGTCCAACTCCATGAGTTTGAAGTCAGGAGCGCCGGCATCAGAAATCATCGGGCCACGGTATGAAGCGGAGTGGTGCGACGTGCATTGCCCTCAGCTTGCGGTGCAGGCAGGGGCTCAGTGAAGGTTGTCTAGCAAAATTGATGAGACCAGGGCTGCGGTGCAAAGTAGGGTGTGCTTGTTGTGGTGCTTACAGGTCACGGCGCAAGCAGCAACACTGTCGATGCTGAAGCGCTGTGTCAGTAGACCCAAGACTGCAGTGCGAGATGGGGAAATAAGTTGTGCAGGGCCCTCAGGTCCCGGTGTAAGCATCGGCATCAGATGATGATCTGGAGTCGCTAGTGCTGATGTTGGGGGGCCAAGACTGGTGTGGGATGGGGCGGTGCATCGAGTAAACTACAAGTGGTGCCCCCAAACCACGATGCAGTCAGCGCCATTAATGTCAGCTTGGAGTGGCATCGCCGAGACCAGGGCTGTAGTGTCAAATGAGATGGTGCTCTGTGTTCTCCACGAGCGGTGTCCACTGGTCTCAGTGCAGGCCGCGGCATCGGTGATGGCTTTGCGTCGGCAAGACCAGGGTGGCAGTGTGAAGCGAGGCAGCGCTGAGTGCAATGCCCACAGGTCACGGTGGAAGCAGCCGCTCGATGGTGGCATCGGACAGCATCGGCGGTGGGACCAGGGTTGCTGTGCGAGGTGTGGCAGTGCCCTCTGCAGAGCGTTCAGGTCACACAGGAGACAGCTGTCTCGTCGATAGCAACAGGTTACTGTTTCTTCCCTGTGGCAGCTGAAACATCCTTTTCAGGAAGCTGGTACCCAGAAGATGTTGAAGTCTTTTATTTCCCTGAAAATTCCAACACGAAGCAAACTCTAGATCAAGCCCTTGGATATTCTTAGGATGCAGAAAGCACAGTCCACTCCTTTTCCTGCCCAAGACAGAAGCAGCATCTGCAGGCCAACTCAGCAAAGTACACAGCAAAGTGGTAGTCTTTCTTCACGGCTCTTCCAGCTCTTCCTCCTTGCAGGTTTCCTAGTCCAGCAGTAATCTGAAGTTCTGGAATCAGGTCCCTAATATGTATTCCCATTTTCCCTTTGAAGGTGGTAGAAACAAAGATTCTCTGGCATATATAAAACAATTCAGCCTGGTTCAGGTCAGGTATACCACAGGAGATGGAGACAGCTTTGTGAGAGGAAGGCACTATCCGTTCAGGTGAAAGCAACAACTCCTTCCACCAGTCTAAAATTTTCAATAAAATGTTCAACCATAGGTGCCTTCAAGACCTTCTTTTTGATTCATGATCGATGTTGTGCAATCCGTTGGTTAACCTGCTGATTGGTCTTGCCTACATATAACTTCAGACATGGGCAAAGTACAGCATAAACCACATTTTTTGTCTTGCAGTTTGAGAATTCTGAGTGGTGCCATCTAATCAAATTGTGGACAAATTCTGATCCCTCAATTGCGAATTCACACACGGAACAATTACCACATTTGCGATGGCCAGTAATGGTAATGGGATCAACATCAAAAAGAAGGTCTTGACAGCACCTATGGTCGAACACTTTATTGAAAAGTCCCTTACTGAAAAGGACTTAAAGTGGACAGTATGGGTGGTCTTGAATACTACACATCTTTTGATGGACATTGACACAGCTCTAATCCAGAAGGAAGCATACCTTATTTTAAAATACAACAGGGAAGTTACAGGGTTAAATGCTATGACGGAATTGTTGAGAACACAGCTTTTCCCTAGACAGACTACATGTCCCAGAATACCTTTGGTATGAAGTCATAGTATCCTTTCTGGAAACATTACTATTGGCTGCTGAATTCAACTACAAGCCCCATGAAGCTTAGCGCAGACTGACGCTTTTTAATCTGACAGGAAATTCCCCCGCCTTAGCTACCATGCTGGCTGAATGAAGGCAGAATGTAAGTCATCAAGTTGTTCCTCAAGTGAGTAGCGCAACTTCGAAGTAATATATATCTGGGCTTACTAGCGGGACGTGGAGCTTTCACTAATTGAGATACATTTATTCCAGAGTGTCTGGTTGCGGCTGAATCAACACCGGCATCATACGTGAGACTCCTCTTGATTTGAAGGTACGTGTGTACCGAGTCGCTTTCACTTCTAATGTAACACCAAATGGGAATGGCTTTAAGCATTCACTGGCTCCCTGAATTTTGTGTCATTACAGCGAAATACGAGAAGTTGCTCCGTGCACTTGGAATTGCTTGAGTCTTTTGCCTAGATGGCGTTGCAGGAGCAGGCTTGTGGTAATGATTGCATAATGCTTGAAAGGACGTTTTCACAGGTAAACAGGTTGCAGGTTCTGCACCGAACCTGCTGGAATGCAGGAGAGGATCGTTGCTTTTTAATTCAAAAATCAAGTAGATGAGGTCCATATCATCCTGACAGTTTTTTTGTTTGCATCGTTTGTGTTTCAGACTCTTGCGAAACATTCTTAAATATTAAGCCCTGATGAAAGGCACAGTACTTCAAGCCCGTGCCTAGAAACGTGTTGGCACTCCACTTCAACACTGTGGAACTACTTTTTTAACTTTCTAAACCTTTATTGACAGATTCAGCATAAACATAATACACATTTGCATCAGATCAGAGCATCATACATAGCAAGCTATTGACGGAATACAATAGACATAGTGAAATCTCAATCAGACAGAAGCATCATTCCGTACATCACAGCTATGGCACCATGAGCAACACACAGCTGAAGGAGGTGGTGACAACACTGTAGGGATAGGAGCAGGCACGGTCAGAGGGGTAGATGGGGACAGGGAGGGAGGCAATTACTGACCAGTGCCGGCGACCGCCGCAGGTGGAGTGCCGGCGGGGAGTGCAGGAGAGTTAGTCCGGCTCAGATGCAGTCGGGAATGGAGGCATGTCGCTAGGGGACCCCATATGCCAGGTGGGCGGGATGGAGCAGGCAGAAGGTCCCAGAATTCAGATAGCAAGGTCTGGCATCTCAAAGCATTTTCAAGCCAGTAATCAGGGGGCGAGAAGCATCCGGGCAAAATTTGACAAAGCCCAGCAGGCACATTTGCGGGTCGGGCTTAACTTGTGCGGAGTTAGTCTCAGAGATGGCGGCAAAAACCGCCAACCAGAAATCCGACATCTTAGGGCACAACCATGTAAGGTGTGCAAAATCTGCGGCAGGGGCAGAGCAACAAATGCATCTATCGTTAGGTATGAGTCCCAATTTATGTTGCTGAACAGGGGTGCTGTATAGCCTTTGCAGATATTTGAAATCTACGATTCGATAGTGGGGAGATAGATTCTTCGTCTGGTTGCAGCAATAAAGCCAGTCAGCTTGAGCAATGTCAATGCCCAAATATTCGCCCCATGCCGCACATGCGCGGTTAGTGGAGATGGAGGTGGTCGACAATGTAAGGGTGTATAGTTTAGTTACCAACTTGCAGGGAGTGGGGGATGTATATATAAAGAGCAGGCATTGAAGGTGGAGATTGGGGGAACGTTGGATGCAGCTCCTTACAGATAGCCCACAGCTGATAAAAGAGCAAGGTATCCATCGGACCAGAGGAAGCAGGAAGAGAATAGAACGTGTTTCCGGGGTAATGATCCACCAAGGTCGTCCGCCCTAAACGGGCGGCATGTTTAGACATGCCAGTTGATTGGAGAGGAGGGAAAGCAGAATGATGTACAATCAGCATGGTTTAAGCCGATAACGTTGGAGCATTGGGGAGACGGTGCAGTCCCAAACAGGCTTAGCGCAGGGTCTCGACCGTGTCCACCTCAGCCTGTGGACGACTCACTGAGGCAAACAGGGTGGTGGTCATCGGCCAAGGAGTTGCAAGGTGAGCTTCAACTCAACATGTGGATGATAAGGAGTGGGGTGAATCCAGAAATGTAAAAAACTGGCCTGGGCACTTAAGGCATAAAGTTTAAAATTGGGAGCGCCCATACCGCCAACTGACATGGGGAGAGTGAGGATGTCATATGCAATCCCTGGCTGTTTGCCAGCCCAGACCAGAGAAATGATTAAAGAATTAATTTTACGAAAGAAATGGACAGTAAGAGGTATGGGGATATTAAAAAAGAGATAAAGGAATTTTGGGAGGCTCACCATCTTGGCGATGGTTATGTGACCAGCCAGGGATAAGGGGAGTCCGTTCCAATGGGGTATTCTAGACGCGAGCCAGTCCACCACGTGCCTAAAGTTGGCCCTCCTGAGGTGATCCAGATCCCTGCTCAGCCAAATACCTAGGTAACGGGTGGGTCCGGAGGCCCAAACAAAGGGAAAACCTGGTGTGAATGGCTTGATGGCATCAGTAAGAGGGAACAACACTTACTTGCCCCAGTTCACCTATATGCCGGACAATCCAACAAATCATATTATCTCATGTACAAGGGGGCTGAAGTTGTCTTGGGGGTGGCGGACATACAACGTAATGTCATTGGCATACATGGAGACCAAGAGGGCGTGGCCCGAAAAGCCAATACCCTTCTGAGTATGGTGTTGCCGGAGTCTGGCCGTGAGAGACTCCATCGCAATGGCGAAGAGCATAGGGGAGAGCGGGCATCCTTGCCGAGTGCGGTGTTCAATCAGAATAGGATCTAATACCTGACCATTGATCCAAAGATGGGCGGAGGGACAAGTGTAGAGGAGAGATATCTTATGATTGAAAATGTTACTAAAGCCAAGGCGTGGTGGAAGAAAAAACAGAAAAGGCCTCTCCAGTCTATCGACTGCCTTGGGGGCATCGAGTAGAGCAGCCACAGCGGGGAGGCTAGGGTTAATTTGATGAAGGACCAAAAAAATTGTCCGAAGGTTATGCGAGGTGGCACGGAAAGGGATGAAACCAGACTGATGAGGGGCATAAGGAGGAGAAGAAGGGAAGCCAATAACTTTGCCAAAATCTTATTATCAATATTAATTAGAGAGAGGGGGCAGTAGGAATCGCGGCAGTTAGCCGGTTTGTCCGGCTTGAGTAGTAGTGTTATCATCGCCTCGCGGAGGAACTGTGGGAAAAGGCCATTGTCAAAGGAATCGTTATAACAAACAATGTGCAACAATGGGTCAACACAAGAGTGCAGCAAACTATGTGACTATGTGTAGAAAAGGGGCACCATTCCTGAATCCCAAGTATCCTTGGTGAAAAAGTGTTCCCATCAGATACCCGTCCTGTACCGCCCTACATCACTTGGGATCCTTCACCCGAAGGAAGTGGAAAAAACCACTTAGGATTAGGTAGAGTGTAACCTAATCAGAGTTTGAAGGGATATGAAGTGTGTGGGTTTGCACTTAGTGAAGGTATCAGGGGGTACAAAGAATTAACATAAAGCAGTGCATGAAGTGCTCAATGTGGCAACTAGAAGTGAAAGAATTAATATTGGGTTGTGGGAGTGGAAAATAGAGTTTAATAAAGTCCTACCCACACCCAAGGTTAAAAAAACAGTGCAAGTAGTGGTAACAAATAACTACTCAGATTGTAACTAGGTCGACATGTTTCTGCAGTTAGGGTTGGTTCAAAGGATACCAGTCTGCTTCATCAGGACCTTCTTATTATTAAAGTGCAACTGCTGTTATCAAAATATATAAGTGTGTAAAAAAGGATCATATCACCCAAGTTCTGGGGAATGCGCTCTCCACCTCACCCGGCAACAGCTCAGGTACAAATGGAGCACCGCTCTGTCCGTCGGTACTCCCCGCCTTCCTCTAGGCTGACTGGTGGGAGGTCAGCCTAGAGGAAGGCGGGGAGTACCGACGGACAGAGCGGTGCTCCATTTGTACCTGAGCTGTTGCCGGGTGAGGTGGAGAGCGCATTCCCCAGAACTTGGGTGATATGATCCTTTTTTACACACTTATATATTTTGATAACAGCAGTTGCACTTTAATAATAAGAAGGTCCTGATGAAGCAGACTGGTATCCTTTGAACCAACCCTAACTGCAGAAACATGTCGACCTAGTTACAATCTGAGTAGTTATTTGTTACCACTACTTGCACTGTTTTTTTAACCTTGGGTGTGGGTAGGACTTTATTAAACTCTATTTTCCACTCCCACAACCCAATATTAATTCTTTCACTTCTAGTTGCCACATTGAGCACTTCATGCACTGCTTTATGTTAATTCTTTGTACCCCCTGATACCTTCACTAAGTGCAAACCCACACACTTCATATCCCTTCAAACTCTGATTAGGTTACACTCTACCTAATCCTAAGTGGTTTTTTCCACTTCCTTCGGGTGAAGGATCCCAAGTGATGTAGGGCGGTACAGGACGGGTATCTGATGGGAACACTTTTTCACCAAGGATACTTGGGATTCAGGAATGGTGCCCCTTTTCTACACATAGTCACATAGTTTGCTGCACTCTTGTGTTGACCCATTGTTGCACATTGTTTGTTATATAGTTATAGGGACTGCAACAATGCAAGGTCATTAAACATTTTCCCACCCTTGCCCCCCTTATTGTATTATTGTTCAAAGGAATCGTTATACATGGCAGCCAGATGTGGCACAAGAAGCAAAGCAAAAGTCTTATAGAACGAGGCGGGTAGGCTGTCCAGACCTGGGGAATTATCACTAGGTAAACTATTTATGGCAGCAAGTATCTCTTCCTTAGTGAGGGCTCATCTAAGAATTTACGATGGTAGTCCTCTAGCCAAACCAACACGAGGGTATCAAAATATTGTTCGAAAGCCTCCCGCGTGGGAGGGGAGCCAACGGTGTAACGTTGCGAGTAGTAGTCCATAAAACGAGCCTTGATTTCGTCGGGGGAGGTGGTTCTAGTGCGGCTACCATCTCGGAGAGCCGCAACATACGACACAGCCTGGGGGGGCGAAGGAGGTTGGCTAGGGTCTTACCAGGTCAATCGCCCTCTCCGAAGCCACAAGCTCGGGCCTCTCTGCCAAGAAAGGAGAGTTCCTTGTCGGCCCCCTAAGCAAATTCAGTATGCTTTTTACGCAAGCGTGCGAGGGTCTTAGACCTGGGGTGGGCCGTATGAGCGGCATTCAAAGCCTTAATTTCCAATTCTAGCTTGTCCAATGAGGGGCAGATGGAATGAAGAACACCAACTTGTTTAGAGATACACTCGCCACGCATCACTGTCTTAAAGCCTTCCCACAGGATGGACACTGAGTCCACAGAACCGACATTTAAATCAAAGTAGTTGGTAATCGCTGTTTGGATCTCGTAACAGAAGACGGAATCGTGGAGAGCATTCGGAGGGGGCCGCCATGTGAAAGCAGGCTGTAGGGAGTGAGGAAGGTGAAGACAAATCTGGACTGTCACATGATCTGAGAAAGTGCATGCCATATAATTAGCGGAGGTAAGCCAAGTGAGGACATCCAGTGAGGTAATCCATTAATCAATACGGGACCAGCAGCCCTGAGCACCGGTGACGCAAGTACCCTCAAGAGTCTCGGTCCACAAGTGACGCCAGGCATCATATAACGAGTCAGTGAGTATGGACTGAAGTAGAACCGTGGAGCGAGGGTGGGAGGAGTGGGGGCCAGAGCGGTACAAGACTGCAAAAAGTGTAGCTTTAAAATCCCCCCCAGAGAAGGGCCGCAGGGCCCAGGGAGGAAATGAGGTGCCATATACCAGTGAAGAGATCGGGGTCGACCGAATTAGGGCCGTACACACTAGCAATCGTCATGGGTTGGGACAATAGGGAAGCATGCAATATCACATACTGTCCGTCAGGGTCCATAAGTACCTGAGTAGTGTGCCAGGGGAGCCCCCTTCATATCAGAATGGATACTCCCCTAGAAGAGGAGGAATAAAAAGAAGAGTGCGTTTCACCCCAGTGACGCGACTGGATTCTGGTGGAGGTCACAGGCAACAGATGGGTTTCCTGCAAGAGGCAAATGTTGACCTTGTGCCAGTGCAAGTGTGAGTGAATGAGCCTGACTTTTCGGTGATCATTAAGACCACGGATATTCCAGGTCCAACATATGGTGTCAGTCATTTTATTCTATAACTAGATTAAAATGGGAGACAGAGCAAGAGGCCAGATAGTGGAAAAAGCCAGTGTATGCGCTGGGGTAAGCAGGGCCTGACCGGGAGGAGGACAGGGCAGATGCCTGAAGCAGATAGTGGGACCGGTCGGTAGCCTGCAATTCTAGACAGCCAAACCATGGGGGTAACCTCCAGTGCGCTATTAACATAAAGGGGAGGAGAAACAGTGCCAGTCAGAAAGAGGATGATTTTGTGAACAGTCATGCTGCATTGAACATGTCTAGCGGTGAACTGATGCATTCTGATAAGAAGTGGAAGATGAGGACACAGAAGCAAAAGGGTTCCTGTAAAATGATACGAAAACCCGCAAAACCCCCCACACCAACCCAACCAGACCTGCAGCACAAAATGCAATCTGGAAACCAATTTCAGGCAAGTCCATACCAGACAGAGTGCAGTCAACCACATTCCCAAAACACACTCATCCACTCAACAACCCCCCCTTGCAACGCAAAAAACATAACCAGACCAACCACCCCCACACCCACGCCAACCCCTCTATCAGGCTGAGAAACCTCCCCTACCCACCCCAGGAACCCGCAACTTGTAAGAAGGAAAACAACGTTAGAGAGGGAATTATCCCGTGAGGGTATGGCAGAGCTCAGCGTACTCCCCCTCAGTAAAGCAGGGTGACCAACCTGTGAGGACAACAGACAGCGTTCAGGTCAGAATTAACCAATAAGTCACAACCGATCAATCATTATCACTGAGATGGTCGGTTGTCGCGAGCTGAGAGCCAGATGGTGACAAGTGGGATGCGCCTTGTCGGACTCTCATCTTTGTTGGATAGGCCAATGAGTAAGCAACATCATGTGTTTGGAGGATCTGCTTAGCTGTGAGGAATTTGTGGCGAGCAGCCTGTACAGCTAAAGTATAGTCAGGGTAAAATGAGAGCTAGTTTCCTTGATGATTGATTTTGCCCTTGTCGCATGCCGCACGGAGGATGGCGTCTCGATCTCTGAAGTTTAATATTTTTTCAATAATTGACCAAGGAGGCAATCCGGGACCAGGACGTGGACCAAGAGAGCCATGGGTGTGTGCAACAATGAATACTGAGGAGAGAATGTGACCAAAGAGTTCCCTGACAAGCTGCTCCTTGAAATCCTCCATGCAGGAAATATTGGTGGATTCTGGTACTCCTGTGATGCGGGGATTGCTCCGACGGGAGCGCGCCTCCAAATCCTCATTTTTATTTCAGAAAATGTCCAGTATTTTGTCCATCTGCAATAATTTCTGGTGATCCTGAGTGGTGGCGTCCTCAATGTCCGAGATCCTGGATTCAGCATGAAGGAGGCGGTTGTTTTAGTGGGAGTCCACACGAGCCTTGACCGAGTCCAGGCATGCGGACAGTTGATCGGGTTGGGCTGTGATTCCAGTGACCGTGGATTTAACGTTGAGCATAACCTCCTTCAGGTCAGTGTCACGAGCGGGAGGGGCCTCTATGTTAGCCGCAGGGTCGCCTTCGTCCGGTCCCACACCGTCCTGGCAAGTCAATCTGCGCTGGTCGAAGGCGATTTTGGGCTGCTTAGTGTCAATCCTCCCCATGCAGGTCGGACACAGGAAGAAGGCATCAGCAGGGAGCAGAAGGACGGAATAGCGATCAAGAGGCGCAGTGGCAAAAGGCACAGCGGGTGGGACACCACTCCACAGCAGGTACAGTCAAAGTAGAAGAGATAGCAGAAACCCCAGCACAAGGAAACAGCCGCGGTCGACCACTGCAGGTGGTGGGTGCAGAGGGGCAACAAACGGAAGTGGTTGATGAAATGGGCACCAGGGTAACAACACAGCAGGGAGACACAGGAATAGCACAGCACCTTAATCAAGAATCGAAGAGGATAGCAAGGGAGCCCACGAGTTCCACAATGAAGGCGGTCAATTACACAGCATGGGGTCGGCTCCACAGGGCCGATGGCGGAAGGGCTGTGCCGCAGCAGGATAAAGAGTGAGTGCAGGTGACCACTCTAAGCGCCACTCAAGGCCCAGGCAGTGACACAGAAGCCGCCACCGTCGAGATGGCTGAGGTGAGGAGAACTGTCAGATGTCCCAAATATGCCGGGGAACGCCGCAGTGTAGCGCTGGAAGGGCGAACTTACAATGTGCAGGATGGCACTCCAGGGGCCACGCCGGGGCACAAGTCAGCTGGTACAAGGCAGGCCCCAGAGCCAAAGAAGGTCCAGACTGTGGAGGAGAGTAAACCCAAACACAGGGTGAAGCAGTCGCTGTGGCCCTGGGCCAGGCACGTCTGGAAAACGAGGGTAGCACCGGGCACCAGGGGGGAAGGTAATGAGGCGGGGATGTGTTGGGCCCAAAGAGAAGCAGCAGGGGGTGCATGAGGGCTCAGGGCTTCCAACCTAACTCAACAGCAGTAAGCAGATCACCAGGAGCAAAGTCAGGCCGGTCCGCGGCAGCGAACGTCCAGCCCAATGTTGAAAACAGCTGTTGCTGGGGCCAAGGGCCCGGCACGCCCGGGGAGCAGGATGGGCATTCGATACAAGGTGCCAGGAGCAGCGAGGCCAAGGCACGTCAGGTACTCTGGAAGAGGGGGCCGAGTCGCGGGCACTCTAAGGGTGCCCCGCACAGTTCAGCAGGGTGGTGGCCGGGAGCCTGCGCCGATCTGAGGTGGCCGCGCGGGGAGTTGCGGGGGTACTAGTGGCAGTCAGAGAAGGTGCCAGAAGGGAAGCAATATGGCGCCAGAGTCACGGAAGGCCTGGGCTGGGCCGTGCAGCTGGCGGACCCCCATCCCTATTGCAGTTAGCCACAGTGGCAGTGACACTCACCAGATTGAGCAGCGTGGGAGCCTCCAGCATCCTCGAGGCGGTGCAGATCCTCCAGGTGTCCAGACAGATTGCAGGAGGAGAAGGGCCGGGCTGGGCCTACCTCGAGGAGCGGGCCCAGCGAAGCAATCGGACTGCAGTTCTCAGCCTGCCCACATCACCAGGGAGCAGGAGCGGTACCAAACGACACCTCAGGTACCGCCAAATCTGGAAATGTTGGTTGTTGGCAGTGTTAGTGCTGTCTACTGCAGGATGATGTGGGATTATTAGCTTGGCCGGCAGAGCCTACTTAAAGTGCTGCCATCTTGCAGCCGGCCAGCCACGCCCCCACTTGGGAGCTACCTAAAATATAATGTTGGTGTAGGTGAGGGTCTTGGACTAAAAATTATCCCCATCTCCCATTTGAGCAAGCTAAGTTACCTGGGTTAGGAGCAATGTTCCCTATAACTTTTCTTCTGTGTGCGGCAGTGTAGGGTCTCTGTGCGCTTCAGCCGTGGCTATGTGCGTAAGGAACCACACCGCATGTGTGTGCAGCGCCAAATATCACTACAAACGTTTGCTTAAAACCCTAGCAGCCCAGCTCTGTTAAGAAGAGACATTTTATTCCTCTGTCAGATGTAACATTTCCTATACATTGATTTACACACTATGATTCAGTGTCTCTGTGTAATGTGTATGCGATGTAAAGTGCTTAACACCTTACACTGGTATGAGTGGCGCTATTAAACAAAATAAATATGAAAGAGAGAGGGGTTTTGGACACTTGAGGGTCCCTGTTAAATGTTGGTAATGGGAGTATCCATGGTGGAGGTGGACATTGGGGCACCAACAAACATTGTCACAGCAGGCGCCACCACCACTAAAGCTGGTCCTGTTTAAATGGCACTAATAATTACAGTGATTTTATGAAAACGTCCCACATTGCAATTTGAAACCTTGGCAGCTATGTTGCTACATTTCTTTTCCTAATAGGGTTGGGCTGCGGGGGGATTGTGTGCATTTGTTAAGGTTTTCGTGTTCACTGCAGCTTATGATGGGTGCTGCGATTAACATGCAAACTTTAACAAATGCACAGGTACATCTTAAGGATTTTGAGTGCCAGGGTCAAAATTATTTCCGGGGCCCCTGATTTAAACAGCTTTGGATTTATGATCCAACATCAGCTTTTTCATGTCCTTTTTGGCCTTGTCACCGACACTGCACAGGCACATTGATCCAAATTCTAAATGTGCGTCCATGTTTGAGCGTTTGAGCGGAGAAAAGCTGCCGCAAACGAGGCATTCCCACTCACTTTTGGTGCTATTGCAGGTCGCAATACTAGTGGTTGACTTCCAGATTAGCATAAGTACCGCAGCCTTGCCGGACGCACAGAGGACAGAGATTCTGACAGCGCAGGAGGGGAAGGTCGGAAATTGAAATAGAAACTGATTACTACAGCATTATTTTTAAACTGCACAAGATTTTTTACTTTTAAATGGTACCTGGTTTCTTGTAATTGCACGCAGCACTTGTAGGACAGCATTTCCGGGCCGCCACAACCTTCTGGGCCGTTTCAGCGGAGAAAAGCTGTCACAAATAAGGCATTCCCACTCACTTCCAGTGCCACTGCAGGTCGCAATACTAGTGGCTGGGTTCCGGATTAGAATAAATATCACATGCCACGCTGGACGCGCAGCCAACGCGCGCAGAGGGCGCTCCGCTGGCGCGCCAAAGGCAAGCCCGTCTGCGTCCGGAATGAGGCCAAGGCCAGAGAGGCTGTCAGTCCCTGCCCAAGAATGCAATACACTAGTAGTGCACTATTGAAGTTAAACTGTCAGGAGACCAAATGCAATGTTCAGCTTCACATTGATGCTATGAAAGGCCTGTTAACCTGCTGTGGATGTAGAACTACCATCTTCATCTCTAGTAGAAGTATTAGGCAAGTCCCTGTAGAAAAACAGAAATTACACAATTACACAAATTTACACAAACAACATTTACACAAACCTCTACATTGTGGCCTAATAAATGATCTGTAAGCAAAAACACAATCCATATTCACCTCCCCCTGAACACAGGGTAGCTAGACTGTCTATTCATCACAGCAACATGGATGAATGCGTGCTCTAATCCAGATATTGTACAGGCTCTCCCACAAGGCTACACATTGACCAGAAAGGATAGAAGTGGACAAAGAGGAGGTGGCCTTGCAATAATTTGTAAGCAGGACCGGAAATTTATAACAATCAACCCCATAGAACTAAAAGAAGCTGAGAGCCTCCCTTTCTGCTTCCAATTAAACAGTAGTTCTACCTTCACTGGAGTTCTTCTGTATAGACCCCCAGGCTCTACCCTCAAATTCTTGGACACACTAGGGGACAACATCAGCCCCCTGGTAATTAGATATTCTAGTTTTACCATTCTGGGAGATTTTAATATACATCTTGAAGCTCAGGATACTCCCAACTCTAGACAGTTCTGTGATATTATTAGCACCATGGGTTTGAAACAAATGAGTGAGGGTCCCAC
Organism: Lissotriton helveticus; assembly: GCF_964261635.1. NCBI lineage: Eukaryota > Metazoa > Chordata > Amphibia > Caudata > Salamandridae > Lissotriton > Lissotriton helveticus. Next base: position 1,245,999,365 of record NC_136063.1, on the reverse strand, counting down.
GCACGACGCCGGACATACCCTTGACGGCATCTGCACAAATATGACCAGTCTATCCGTAGATTCTCCCACCATTATTACCTGGTCAGACCAAAAATTTATCCCATTTAAAATAGATCTGGATAAAGCTCAAGCAGGGAATTCACGAGATCTACTGGACCCCAAGGCGATCCGCAAGTGGAATAGGATGCTGGAGCATCCCGAGCTCTTAACAATGGCTGAAGCAAGCAAACCCACCTTTACAGGCATCCCCTCTATTGACAATGACAAGCTCAATGAGTGGCTGACATCCCTGGCAGATAACTTAGCACCAGTTGTTCGCCCCAAAAAAGGCCAGTCAAAGAAGAACAAAGCCCTTTGGTTCTCCCCCCGACTAAAGGAATTACAAGGTCATTGTAGGAAACTGGAAAAAATTTGGAGGAGGAGTTATGAATCAGCTGATCTGAATCCTTTTAAAATAGCCGTTAGACAGTACCATCTCAATATCAAATTAACCAAGCAGGAGAGAACCAAAAAACATTTTCAATATTGTTCAAACCTACACAAAACCCAAAATACTTGATCAAGATATTATACCCTCACAGGATTTGTATGAAAAAATTGATGAAGATTTTGAAAATAAAATCATTGATTTAAGGAAGGACTTCCCTAAGACCAGCCCTCACATGAATCAGCATGTTCCATTAATGACTACAGGGATATTCTCCTGCTTCCAAGAGATTAGCATGGATCAGTCGAGACAAGCTATTCTTGCCTGCAAATTGGGTTCCTCTTTTGATCCCTGCCCTCCTAGAGTACTTTAGGTACTTGTGGACATTATCAATCCGCCCATTAATCAAATAATCAATTCATCCTTTGAATCCTCAAACGTACCAGACAATTGGAATATTGTGGCAGTAAAACCCCTCCAAAAAAAGAAAATTGCAGATCCTAACACTTACTAACCTCAGACCAATCTCACTGTTACCATGGCTGAGTAAACTAGTGGAAAAACTGGCTAACATACAACTCAACGATTTCCTATTGAAAGAAAATATCCTCCACCCAAAACAATCAGGTTTCAGACGCGGCCATTCAACAGTGTAAGGTGTGCGCTATATTATTATGGTAATTTGAGAGGTCTTATGTATTGCATCTCAGATGAAAGGGGCAGGGCTGATGCTCTAAATTCGACCACTAAATACACCTGTTGTCATTGTTCATGTAGATGTTGCCTGAATATGACTGCATGGTGCTCTCCAACAAGAGTGTGTATGCACCAATCTATCTATCTATCTGTCTGTCTGTCTGTCTGTCTGTCTATCTATCCATCTATCTATTCTGTCTGTCTATATTTTTTTCTTTCTATCATTCTCATTGTCTTTCTCTGTATTTCTCTTCTGCTCTTACCCTCTCTCTGTTTCTTGGGTTTGTGTCCATATCCATCCGTCCCAGCTGGTCACCTAGATTGGCTGAGCGACTGCCTATGTAACAAGCATTAGCAAAGGCCAATAGGTCCCCCCTATGATGGCTATTAGCTTTGGCTATGTTTTGTAGCCCTGTTGTGCAGAAACGTGAATGCTTTGCAATGTGGCTGGAACTCATTTAAACAAGCATTGGCATAGCCAATAGGTCTCGCCTTTGGGACCTTATAACTATTTAGCCATGCAACAGTTGATGTTGTTGCACCAAGAATATTGTGCTGCATAACTAACTACTTATAAGGTCCCAAAAGCGAGACCTTTTAGCTATGCCAGTGCTTGTTTTAAGGGGGCCTCGAAACAGGTCCCTATCAGGCTCTGTTTTATGCCATGGCATAAGCAGTCTGTTTTTTTCCAGACTGCAGTGACAGCAGGCACATCGATGTGCGCGTGGTCACACAGCTCATTCTCACTAGTAGAAAAGTTAAGGCATGATGTCATGCCTGGTGAGCCTTGTAGGTAGGGTGACCAGGAGTCCCGTATTTGCCTGGACTGTCCCGTTTTTTCAACAGTTGTCCTGTCAGATTTCGGGAAAAGTGGCTCATGTTCCGTTTTTTTGAGAGGGTGAACTAAAAACAGTGAGAGGCATATTTTTTGGTGTTCCAAAGCAGGGCTAGTAAGCAGTTAAAGTAACCTCTTCCATGCTCATGACGAGCCCAGCTCGTCATGAGTCGCAGTGGAGCTGTGCTCATGACGAGCTGTGCTCGTCATAAAGGCCGCAGTCCGCCCACACGCGATTGATTCCCCGCCTGTGCGGGCGAATTAATCAGTGGGCGGGGTTGTGACGAGCCCAGCTCGTCATGAGGACAGCTCCACTGTGACTCATGACGAGTTGGGCTTGTCAAGAGCACCGCGGTGCCACAGCCCCCCTCTCCCTGCGCCGTGGGGGTATTACCCCCACAGCGAAGGGGTTAACAGGCATGATGCTGGTTTTACAAATTACATTTTATTTATTATCTTGGTGGCTGTTCTGTGTTTCTATGAGGATGAGGACTGTCATTATTTGCCACTTTATTGATATAAATTTGTGGTCCTTCCTCTATTTTTGCAAAATGTCCAGTTTTTTGGGTCACAAGCTCTAGTCACCCTACTTGTAGGGGATGGGAAATCCTTTAAAGAGAGTCATTTTCTCTCTGGGTTTCCCTTCTCTTTTTGAAACTTAGGAGCAGCAACATAGTTGTGGTGCCACCAGGACTTTAAGTTGAAACCTTTTCAATATTACACACAAGCCACAGTTGCTGCTTATTTATCTTATGAAACTAACAACCATTGACAAAGCCAATAGTCCTGACTTGTAGTTATGATATTATTTGTTGTATCATATATCTGGATGCAATGACAGAAACAGCAAAATACAAGTCGGGCCGTACGCTATGCTAAGTACAGATTTTTAGCTTATGTGTCTTAAGCCAGGGCCTGAATTACACTGGCCATGCACCTTTGCGAGACCCCCAAGTTTTTTCATCCCACTTAAAGCCCTGGGTAGGATGTTACTTGTTGTATCATATATCTGGAAGCAATGACAGAAACAGCAAAAGATAAATAGGGTGGCACACTATGCCAAGCACAGAAATCACCCCACAGCTGCACTCTATTAAGTAGAGAAATTCAACAAGTCTACAAACACAACGTGTGCTTTTCACGCCGTGTTTGTAGAGTTGCTGCATTTCTTTTCATAATAGAACTGGGCTGCAGGGCGATTGTGGGGCTTTGTTAAGGATTTCAGGTTAATCACAGCGCCCGTCTGGAGCTGTAATCAACCTGAAAACTTTAACCAAGTCGCACAATCACCCTGCAACCCAGCTCTGTTAAGAAGAAATGCACAGCAACTTTACAAACACAACGTGTGCTTTTCACGTCGTGTTTGTAGAGTTGCTGCATTTCTTTTCTTAATGGAGCTTGGCTGCAGGGTGATTGTGGGGCTTTGTTAAAGATTACAGGTTAATCACAGCGTCCGTCTGGAGCTGTAATTAACCTGAAAACTTTAACCAAGTCACACAATCACCCCGCAGCCCAGCTCGCAGGGTGATGGGCACATTGTGTGCTTTTGTTTAAAGTATTCATGTTAATTGCAGCTCGTGATGGCGCTGCAATTAACATAAATACTTTAAACAAAAGCACACAGTAGGCAGCGCAGCCGGGCAGGCTCTACGTGAAAGAAATACCCGATTTTCGGGCCGCTCGCTTTTTAAAAGCCGCGGTGCAAATGTAGTTGATTGATGTGGTGGAGAAGTGTGGCTCAATGGTTAGAGCGGCAGACCCTGATGCAGAGGTCTAGCCCGGGACCAGGGTTCAATTCCCCGCCTCAGCGGGTCTTGGGCTAAAAAATTCCACGGACCTGATAATTCTTGCCTCGGTGCCTATTCCAATCATGGAGTCCCACTCTGCAACTCTGGGCAATAGTTTGCTTAATCTCCACAACGGCCCCCACAACACTAAGGATGCCTGGCCTCCACCTGGGGGGTGCCCAGTAGTGGACACCTCACGGGGAAAGCCAGGATGGGTTCCACAGCGGTATTCGTACAAGCGCCTTGAGACCCTTGCGGGTGAGTAGTGCGCTATACAAGTATTAATTTACATTTTTACATTTACTTGTGCTGTGTGTGTGCGCGCTCCACACACAGCACTGACCGCTTCATGAATGTAGTTGATTGATGTGCTGTGTGTGTGCGCGCTCCACACACAGCACTGACCGCTTCATGAAACAAAGGTGCGCGCGCAGGTTTTTTGGGAACAGTGGTTAGGAGTTGCCTTGATTGTTGGCTTTATTTAAAGCCTGAAGGCTAGCTGCATGTGTAATGAATTTTGATGCAACAAACAATGTACATGTTTCTATGAATTGTCTGTTTATGAATTGCCATCTTTCATGTATTGTTGTTTGAATGTTGTTGTTTTGAGTTTTTATGTCATGTATGTTTGAGCATTGAAACGCATGTGGATGTTCCACTTTAACATTTATTTTGCAAGTATAGATGAAATCTTGAATAAGCTGGGTTAATAAATACCCTCAATCAAACATTAAAAGGTTTCGGTTTGATTGCAGATGCAAAGGAATTTAGCTAAATTCAAAAAGAGTCAGGTATTCCCCCTTGGTTCATTGTTAAGTATTACGGCCCTACCTGCATCCTGTTCAATGGGCCAACCCCCTCCGGAGGTTTCACTTTCTAAAAGTGGTGTTTCCAAACACATAATGTAAAAATCATCTTTACTAAAAAAAATGTTTTCAAATCCTGAGTTCATGAAGCCTAAATTCCATTTTTCTATCTTATCCAATGGAAAGTTAAGCATAGAAGATGTTGCAAAGCCACTCCCATGTTACCTTATTGGACAGATAGCCTTGCAATAGGTAGGACATGTAAAACACAAGAGTACATGTCCTACCTTTCACATACACTGCACCCTGCCCACGGGCATACCTTGGGCCTACCTGAGGGATGCCTTACATGTATGAAAAGGAAAGGTTGGGGCCTGACAAGTGAATGCACTCACCAGGTCGACATGGCAGTAAAAGCTGAGCGCTGACAAGGCAGTGGCAGGTCTGAGACACCTTTGAATGGCTACATGTGTGGGTGGCACAACAGGTGCTGCAGGCCCACTAGTAGCATTTGATTTACAGGCGCTGGGAACATATAGTGCACTGTACTAGGGACTTACTAGTAAATTAAATAAGCCAATTATGGAAGTACTAACCAACAACACAATTTACATGGAGTGCATATGCACTTTAGCACTGAATAGCAGTGGTAAAGTGTCCAGAGTCTTAAGACCAATGAAAATAAGGTCAAAAACAGGAGGCCAAAAAGAAAAACGTCTGGAGGAAAACCCGCTGAAAAGGTCAAGTCTAACAGTGGGTGATTCAGTGTTTAAGTAGCCATATGGTTGGGTGAGTTGCAGTATGAGCGGCTGTAGAGGTGAGTGTTTAGCTGTTTGAGAGGGTGTTTGGTTAAGTAAGTTGGTGTGTGAGTGGCTGTATTTGAGATTCAGTGTCTGTGTGAGGGCATGGGTGAGGGTGTGGGTGTGTACGTGGTTGTATGGATGTGTGACTAGGTATGTAAGTAGTTGTGTGGGTGTCTGAGTGGGTGCATGAGTGGTTGTATGGGGGAGTGTATGGCTCTGTTCAGAGGTTGTAATGGTGAGTGAATGGCTGTGTGAGTGACTGCATGTTTGAAAAAGTAGATGGGTGAATGGCTATGTGAGTTGTTATAATGGTGAGTGACTGGTTGTGTTAGTAGCTCTATGGGTGAGTGAGATGCTTTGTCAGTACCTGTATAGGTGAATGAGAGGGTATGTGAGTGTCCCTGGGGTTGAGTGAGTGGGTGTGCCAGTGGTTGAATGGGTCTGTCAAAGGGCATGTGAGTGGTAGTGTGTGAGTGGGAATATGGGAGTTGTATGGAGGTATGAGCAGAAGTAAGTGTAGGTCCGTGGATGGGACGACATCAGTGATATCATCAGTGATGTCAACGACATTGTCATGAGTGATGTAATATGTGAGGTAACAAGCAGTGCATTCAGGGAGGTGTAAGCTATAGTTAGCTCATGTAGCTATAACTGCAGAATTTCAATGGTTTATTACAAGTTAAATGTGAGCCTGACTGTGATGTCCCTGTAACCTATGTTTTTGTTTGTGAATTTCCAAGGCTTTTTAATAATATTTCCTAATTATAATGTACCTGTAACCTTAGGTTTTTTTCAGTGAATTTCAGAGGTTTTTCAAATATAATTTCTAAACTTTATTAACTATTTTTCTTTTAGTTTGTTCTCAAAAACTCAAGCCCTTATAAGTTAATTTCTTTTAACAATGATTTTTCTTTTTTGGGTACTTTTAATGTTTATGTCTATATGTATTATAATATGTTTACATATTTTTTATGAATGTTGTTTTTTTTTCTGTGTGGGATTTTTAAAATACTTTTTGAAAGTTTTTTAGTTTTTATTTTATGATTTTCCAAAATGTTTGTTTTCCGAAGTTCCTTTGTAGTACCAAAATGAAGACTGGGAAGTAAGAACTTTAAGGTTTCCTATTTCGATGACGTGATCACAATATACCGGCAGATTCGCTAATATTGTAAAACATTTAATTCTTGACATATATTGTTCACTATTTTGGTATTTAAAATTAGTATAGACATATTTAAGTTCAACAATTTCAGAGTAAATATCTTATTTTACAAATACTCACTCGATTTATGTTTTTGCGGCCTTGCAAATCAGCAGAAGGGCACCATGAATTTTTGTTATTACACAGTGACACCTGCTCATTTTATTGGCCACAGAGGGAGCACAGCTTTTTTTGAAAAATACCCCACCCAAGACCTGTTTTCTACATGGACAGTGAGGAAGCATGACATAGATATTAATATCTGGTGTTTTGCAACTTTATACATCATGAGAATTGCTGAATAGTACCAATGGCTGCGGCTGCAGCAACAGCATATTACACAAGAAGAAGATTATGTTCTTCTGGAGAAGGAGGAAGAGCATGATGGAGCCACCCAAAAAGTAGTGTAAAGAATGTAGGTGTATCACAATACCATCAGCTCAAAAAAAATTCACTGCAAAGATAGTCAACTGCACTATCCGTGGGAAGGAACTGTCCTGAGGTACAAGCAAAAAATATAGTCACGGAAAACCATCAATGTTGAAACATCTCAAAACCATTCATGAGAAATCATACTAGAGACTGGTCATTCAAGAAGAAGCTAGTGCTCGTCCCTCTGTTTCTTCAGTGACTATGCAGCACGTTCCACCTCAGCAACAATAACAGTGCCATCTGTGTGTCCAAATTTGGGGCACATGACAACCAACTGTTTGTGCTGCCACATGCCAGTTTACTTAAACACTACAGATGCTGAATATTTGGATGTAGCCAACCATCATCCCTGATAAAAAAATATTTTGGGTTGGAGCATCTAAATTTGTTTTTTTTTCTCAGTTTGAAAACATATTCATTTTTAATCACGTTGTTTACCAACATTCCTGTACAATGTTTGTTTTTAGTACAATAATAAAAAAAATTAAAAAAATAAAAACAGTAAAACAAGGTTCTCTTTTGAACCACACCAAGTAATCCAAAAAGAGCTGTGTTTCTCCTTTTATTCCTTTAATCTGTATATAGAGTATAAATGTGTGTGTGGGTGTGTCACTGTATGCATCAATGTATATCTGGGTGTGTCAGCGAATGTATATTGGTATTACTGGATGTTTCACTATTTGAATAGGTGTATGCATAGGTGTGTCAGTGTTTGGATAAGTTTGTTCCTGGGTTTCTCAAAATATGAATGAGAGTGTGCCTAGGTATGTCATTGTATGTATGAGTGTCACCCTGGGTATCTCAGTGTGTAACTGGGAGCATCAGTGTATGCATTAGTGTGTCCCTAGATATCTTACTGTATGAATAAGTGTGTGGGGGGTGTCAGCATATGCATAACTGTGTTCCAGGGTGTCTCAGTGTATGAACGAGTGTGTGCCGGGGTGTGTCAATGTATGCCTAAGTGTGTACCAGGGTGATTCACAATCGATATCACTATATTTAGGGGTGTCTCAGTGGATGTATCAGAGTGTGTGTGGATGCTTCAATGTATCTATAAGTATGAACCTGGGTGTTTCAGTGTATGTATAAATGTGCCCATGGGTGTCTCAATTTATGTATCAGGGTGTGCTTTGGTGTGTCAGCATAGGCATCAGCATGTTTGTTGGCATGTTAATGTATGTGTGCCCCTCAGTTTTTCAGTGTATGCATTAGTATGTGATTGGGTGTGCATGTATGTGTGTATCCTTGGGTGTCTCATTATATGTATAACTGTGAGCATGGGTGTGTTACTGTTTGCAAAATTGTATTCCAGGGTGTGTCACTGAATAAATATGTGCGTTGCTGGGTATGTCAATGTATGCATAAGTGTGTGTCAAGGTGTATTATTATATGTATCACTCCCTTCGTGGGTGTTTCAAAGTATGTATCAGAGTGTGCTTGAGTGTTTCTCTGTATGCATCAGTGAGTTTGTCAGTGTGTTGGTGTATATATTAGTGCGTTCCTCAGTGTGCTAGTATATGCATTAGTGTCTGCTTGGGTATGTTAGTACGTGTATGTGTGTGTCCCTGGGTTTCTCTGTATCTGCATAACTATGTACATGTGTATACTGTTTGCAAAAGTGTGTTCCAGGGTGTCTTACTGTATGAATGAGTGTATGCCTTGGTATGTCAAAGTATGTATAAGTGTGCCAGAGTGTGTTATCATATGTATGACTCTGTCAGTGGCTGTCTCAGTGTATGAATCAAAGTGTGCTTGGGTATGTGTGAGAAGTTGGCCTGATGTATGATGTTCACTATTCTAGTGAGCACCTTGTATCAGTCCAAACAACCCTTATGGTGGTGGTTGTAAGTCAACCTTATAGACAAGCTATCCTAGGGGTAGCATAGGCCTAAGCAGTCTTAGGCTTAACTCAAGAGGGCATGTAAAGCCAGCTGTTTTACCATATGCAATCCTGTACTATCAAATGAAAGGACACCACACAAGTTATATATTATAAAAATATATGTATTTATTACTAGAATAATCCTCTGTACTCTTTATGAGGGCAGAGGCACTAGCGTTTAAACAAAAGCACAGTTAAACATACAAAAGTTGCACAATTATGGATAGGTCCGGTGGCCACTCAAACCATATATTAAATAAGTGGTATAAGAACCGCTTTACGAACAGTGGTAAGGCCTAGGGCCTTGGGAATCGCTGGGACTACACTGGACTAACTGTAGTTAGGACGGGAGTAGCCCGCGGGATTCGGGTGCAGCGCTAAAAGCACACACATGCACCAATGCAAAGTCAATGTTGCGTAAAAGTTATAAAGTTACTGCTTTGGAAGTCTTCCGACTGGACTAGAACTTAGCCACTTAAAACTAGGACACTAGAGGTGTAAACCACTACAGGAGCACCGGTGTTGTATCGTTACCTCACCCACAGGAAGTGGGTGCATAGGTGCCAAAGTGTGTCGGGATTCGTCGTGGAGATCTATGGAGCCTGGAGATGAAGATGCTGCATGCGGCCAGGAGAGAAGAGTCCGATTGGATCCAAGGGTGGATCGAAGATTTAGAGTACCTGAAAGCAGAGGGGACAGAGTCTGGGTCACTAGCCAGTGACCAGGATGGAATCAGGAAGGAACCAGGCGATGTCAGGCGCAATCAGGTGGTTGTCGAGAAGCTTGTCTCCGTTACCACGTGGACCCGGGGGCATCGAGGATGACCAGGAGTGGATCACAAGCTGCCTCACAAAGGTTCTCGCTGTTGGCGGTGTCGGCTTCCGGATCGGAGTCAAGAGGCCTTGGCAAATGCAACCCACGCAGGATTTGAAGATCGCTTTTTACTCGGACCAGCAAGATCAGAGGGACTGCTCCTTTTCAGGGAAGCGAGGGCCAGTCTGGAGCAACCAGACCAGCAGAGTAGTTTTAAAGATTTGTCGTTGTAGAGGCCACTAGCCAACGGGCAAATGACCGGACAGAAGCATCAAGCCGTAAAATGCAAAAGGGCCCCACGCAGCACTCGGTGAGTGTGGAGGGGTGATCTTCGGTGCACAAACTGCTCGGGGATGAGGCTTCTCAAACCCCAATGCACAGCTTCGAGGGTGCCTTGGGAGCTGCACTGTCAGCACTTTGCAGTCTTTTCATGATGGCCGGTCCCACATCTCAGGTCGCCTCCACGGGTCTCAGCTTTGCTGTGGCTGTGGATCGGGCTGTTGGATGTCTGGGAATCCAGTTCTTGTTGATCTCTGTTGCTCGAGCTCCAGCGGGAGCTGCAACAAAGCAAACTGTTGGGCGCTGGATGGTGCCTGTTTGCACAGGGTGGTCACTCCTTGACCACAAGGGAGATTCTTCAGTCTTCCACGTTGAGTGGGAGGTCGAAGGGTCCAGAGTTTCATTTCAAAGTTTCAGTCAGGATTATCTAAAGTCTATGGGCACAGCTCCTACCTTTATTCCAAATCAAGGGGCTGGATATCCTGCTAGGTCCCTCCTATGGGTGGGACCCAGGAAGGGGGTGGTTACACCCCTTTCCCTTTGTCCAGTTTCGCACCAGTGCTGGGGCGGGAGTTCCCCAGCACCGGTTTGAACTGGGCTATGCATGGGGAGCCTTGTGCGCCCCAGGCAGTGTCTAGTTTCACTCGCCCTGCCTGCCTCAATCCACTATCTCCTGTCTGGGGTGGTGTAACACGTCCCTGTGACAGGATACCATTTGTCCAGGCCTCCCCTGCCGGAGTTTCGGTCAGCAGCAGGAGGCCAGACTCGTGTCTGTGGCAGCAGCATCCATTTTGTGATGCTGGGGGTCTGGTTAGATTTAACCGCATTTAAGTAAAGTTATATGTCTTCTCCCTCTAGAAGGGTGGAATGCTACCCCCGTCGCCAGAACTGGCGAGGGGGTAGTATTCCAAAGTGTATGACACCTTACAAAAGATGTTTTGATAAAGCCAAACCAAAGTTAGCAATAACCGCGAGGATTATAATGCTCTTAAGAGTATATGGTATGGCAATACCCTGGAACAGCTATAAGGAAATGGTTCCGAAAGCAGCAGACAGGCTCAGCTCATGCTAGAGCACCATCTCACATAAAACCAAGCACTCTGCCTCCAGGATTGTTAAGGCCTGCCATAGGAGTGACTTATAGGTGTATATGTGTCCAGATATAGGTTTAGACAAAGGTATACTATGTCCAAGCAAGGGGTGATTACACGACCTTGCCCCAGCTGAGTGATCAGCCAGTTGTGTCTGTTTGGATGGCCAGCCAAGGGTGGCAAAAGATATGCTTCAGCCCCATGTAGGCTTTGGATGCACCTATGCCCTGGGTACCTATAGTACACTGTACAGGGGCTCATAAGGTGATCCAATCCCAATTAGTTATGCACCTAGGGTACATGGAGTCCATTTTAAAGAGAGAGCAGGTAGCCTGGGACCCTGATTAGCAGGATCCCAGGCCAACTAAGTTGAAAACCAGCTAAACACAAGGCAAAAAACCTGGGATAACCATAGTCAGGTATCCACCCTCCTACAGTATGTTAGTGTTTATATGAGTGTATCTCTGGGTTTGTCAGTTTATGAATGAGTGTGTGCTTTAGTGTGTTAGTGTATGCATCAGTGTGTGTATCGTTGTGTCAGTGTATATATAACTGTGTGCATAGGTTTGTCACTGTTTGCAAAAGTGTGTTCCAGGGTGTCTCAGTGTATAAATGAGTGTGTGCCTGGGTATGTCAATGTATGCATACGTTTGTGTCAGCGTGTGTTAGCGTATGTATCACTATATCCATGGATGTCTCAGTGTATGCATATGTGTGCCATTGTATGCATGAGTGTGTCCCTGGGTGTGTCAGTGTATGTATGAGTGAGTGCCTGACTTTGTCAGTGAATGCATCAGTGTGTGCCTGGGTGTGACAGTGTATGGATGAGTGTGTCCTGGATGGTTAACTATATGAATATATGTATGAGTGGGTGTCTCGGTGTATACATATGTATGTTCCATGGTTGTCTCAGTGTATGGAAGTGCGAAAGAACCAGTGGTATACAAGGGCGATACTCTCCTTCTTTCCTGATTATACCCCGGCTGTTCAGTCGTCGCGCCGAAAATTTGTCCCAGTTAAAAAGCTGCTTAGGGAGGTGAAGGTGCCCTACTCGATGCTCTAGCCCGCAAAGCTGAAAATAACTCATGAGGAACGATTCCAATTTTTTTTACAGACGCTAAATCTGCATTGAAATTCACAAAAGACATCAGCAAGGTCAAGCCATGGGAGCAGCGGTCGTCTGCTGATACTGATTGACGGACTGTCTATTGATATGTTTGGCGATTGTTTCATGAGTGCACTCTTGGGCGCCGCACAGTTTTTTAAGTTGGTTGGAGGGGATGGGGCAGACGGGAGTCTTTTTCTTGTTGCAGTTGATTCTCTGTTGGGGGTCCAGGTTGGGGCGGTGCACTATTATTCGACAAATGTTTTTCTAAGTGTTTTAGCGGTACTATGATAGAAATGGTTCCGGCGGCCGTACTTCGGTGCGTGTAAACGCTGCTGAGCTTCTTCCCCTAGTGGGTATTACCCATATGGTTGTTGAGAGAAGGGTGGAGGGGGGGGGGGGGGGGTCTCGACCTGATTGGGAGGTTGGAGTGGGTGGTGGGCGGAGGGAAGTGGGCTTTTAGCAGTCTTTGTATGTTTTTGTTTTTCGTTTTTTCTGTATATTGAGATTGATCACAGATGCGAAAGGTGGCAACTGCTACGCACAGTGCTGGTGCTGGTTGGGGGTTGCTTGCGAGATCTCCCAGGTGGCTCTGTGGCGTGCCGTATTATTTCCGCGACATAGTATATATGATGGCTGATAGTTGGGCAATGTTAACTTGGAATGTTCGTGGCCTCAACTCCCCTAAAAAGGGGTGCAAGGTGTCAGCGTATCTGAACAGGCATGGGATACAAGTAGCGCTGTTACAGGAGACGCATCTGGCTCCAAATGTGATGTGTGGGGCGCTGGGTAGATGGGCGGGCTTTCATCTTGCTGCCTCGTACTCCTCCAATGCGTGGGGAGTGTTGATTTTGATTAAAAGAGGGGTTGACTTCCAGGTGCTACACACATATACAGATGATGAGGGGCGATGTGCTATGCTGTGCGGGAAGCTGCGTGGCACGCTGGTTATTGTAGTGAATATGTATGGTCCAATTGTAGACGACCCGGCATGGGTGGCTCGTATCTGTGATCAGCTGAGACAGTGGCCAGACGCGCCTGTTGTTTGGGGGGGAGACCTGAATACGTACTTGGATGCGCGATTGGGTAAGTCTAATTCGGCAACGCACCGCACCCCGAGAGTTGCCGTGAGTATATTGCGGGCAATGGAGGAGTTTGGACTGCGTGATGTGTGGAGAGTGCGTCATCCGGAACGACTGGAGGGTACACACCTATGCATGGTAGTTGGTTGAGACTTGATTATTGGCTAATTGGTGATGAGCTCTTGGAGTGGGTGGTTGAGGTGATGCCGCTTGCTCGTACGGTATCAGATCATAATCCGGTGCACCTGCTATTGAAAAATCCGGTAGGGATGCATCGACCTTTTACGAGGCGGTTGCGGGCTGAGGCACTGCTAGATCCCATATATGACAAAACCATACATGACGCTATCGTGCAATACTTTACGTTGAATAAGGGTACGGTGGATCGAGCAGCAAAGCTGTGGGAGGCTTTCAAGGTCACCATCAGAGGGACATGTATGGGAACGGCGGCAGGCATACTCCGGGATATTAGAGCACAATTGCAGAGACATTGAGTCTGAATTGCGAGGTCTGGAGAGTGATTATGCTGATCGACCGGACTTGTCTAAATTGGCTAAGATACAGGAATTGATAGTGGAATATAATGCGCAGGCGGAGGCAGAAATTAAATATATATCACGTAGGCATGTGGCAAGGAAGTATGGTGAAGCAGGTAGGCCGGGTCGGACGCTGCGTTTAAGATTAAAGCAAGACTAGAACAGCAGCGGGTGGATAGAATAGTGGATGAAATGGGCACCTCGCACTATACTCCGGAGGCTATAATGGAACAATTTTGTTTATTTTATGCGGATCTATATAGCACATGGAGTACACTGTCTACTGCGGATTTGGGTGATTATTTAGATGGCATTGCGTGTGCATGGTTGTCAGATGTGCAATGTCAGTATTTATGTCTTCCCATATATGAACAGGACATCAGGTTAGCAATAGCGGCGTTGGCTAATGGTAAGGCACCGGGGCCGGATGGGCTCCCGGTCGAGTTCTATAAGAAGTATGCGGATATCCTTGCGCCGCACTTGCTGGAAGTATATGCGGAAGCTCACGAAGCGGGGATACTACCCCCTTCTCTAAGGGAGGCACTAATTGTAACGTTGCTTAAGAAAGATAAACCCCCAAAGCATTGTGATTCCTACCGCCCGCTGTCCTTGATTAATATTGACGCCAAAATATTGGCAAAAATCAAAGCCACTAAGATGCAACCCCTGATGCACGGATTGATTCTGCCAGATCAGTCGGGTTTTGTACCTGAGCGGTCCACCTCGCACAACTTGCGCACACTTTTTTCCATGTTCCATGTGCTAGAGCCCACTTTGGAGGCTGCGGCAGTGCTAATGGATGCTGCCAAAGGGTTCGATTCTGTGGAGTGGCAGTATATGCATAGCCTCTTGCATCGTATGGGGTTCCCCCACTATTTCTTCAGTGGATAACAGTGCTTTACACGGCGCCTTCGGCGCGAGTGAGGGTCGGTGGAGTGACATCAGATTCGCTGTGTGTGGAGCGAGGAACCTGGCAGGGTTGCCCACTCCCGCCCATGCTGTTTGCCATTATACTGGAACCACTTGCATGTGTCATCAGGCAACGCCATAGGGCAACTGCATTAAGTTTTAATTGTCGTCCGGTGTCTATCTCTTTATATGCTGACAACATGGTGTTGTACGTCCGTGAACCATCTAGGTATTTGGCGCAGCAATTGTGGGAGAATGTGAGGTTTGGACGCATTTCTGGATTGCAAGTAAACTGGGAGAAGTCATTTGTCATTCCACTGACGGCCAGGACTACATGACCGGATCTCGAGTTCCCAGTAGTGTGGTCGGAAGACCCCGTTAAATACCTAGGAGTGTGGGTGCACCGCGACCCAGCAGTTGTAATACGGGAAAATTATGGCGCGGCCTGTTCGCATTTGGAAACATTGGTTGAAACCTGGCTGCTACTGCCGTTGTCACTTGCAGATCGTATCGCTCTTGTCAAAATGGTGGTGCTACCCCGCTTTCTTTATCTGTTTGTGAACGTGCCTATAATACTTAATTTGTCCTTCTTCAAGACACTTCGTGGTCATCTGCTGTGGCTGGTGTGGGGCGGTACGGCGGCGAGAGTGCAGTGGTCGGTTCTAACCAGAGGATATGAACACGGTGGCTTCGCGGCCCCGGACTTCTATGCCTATTACTTGAGTGCGCAGGCACAATATCTGTATAACTGGTATAGGCCGCATGCGTTCACGCCACACGTTGCAGTGGAGGAGGGTGATGCTGCTCCGGTCCTACATAGCATAATCACGCATGGTTCGCGCGGTACCCCGAAATCCGAAATCAATGCAATAGATACCATGGTATCAGCGTGGCAGCGCATAGGGAAGTTGGCGCACAAGTTACCGCTGTATGCGCCTGCAATGCACCTAGAGTGTCATGCGAAATTGTCGGTCACACACGAGGCCCCGTCTATGAGGGTGTTGAGGGAGGTAGGCATTACTCATATGCGGGATGTGTATCTCAATGGCACTTTTCTTGAGCAAGGGGACTTGACTCACATCGAGAATCCATCACTTTTATTTCGCTTCGCGATTCATCGCTTGCGAGGCGCGGCTCGGGAGCATTATGTAACGTTTCCGAATGAGCCTCCGGTTTTGGCATCATTGCAGTCGGTTATTACCTTACCCAATAATAAGAGATTACTTTCTAAGATATATAAACTTATTAAGGACGAAACAGTGTTGGGTGAGGATAAAAGCTGGGCTAGGTGGAATGCTTGTCTGAGTGTTGATATATCTGAGGATAATTGGAAGCACATATGCGGACTGACTGGGGGTGTGTGTATGAATGGCAATCTTAAGATTATTAATTTTAAATATATACATCAGGTATACTACACTCCGGCGCGGCTGCATGGATATGGCCTCCGTGAGACAGCGAATTGTGATAGGTGTGGACAAGGTGATGCTGATTTCCTGCATTTGGCGTGGAGCTGCCATCCGGTAGCTGAGTTTTGGCATTTTGTGATGGATAGTTTGCATGAGATGGTCAATGTGGACCTCCCTTGTACACCGCTGGTGTGTCTTCTCTGTTGTGCGCCGCATGTACGGGGAGGCGACTGGAAAGTTTGTACGATTGGCATTCCTTATGGCCGCTAGGAGAGTGGTGATCACGTGGGGGAGGGGGAAGCAGCCTATCCTGAAGACATGGTTGGCCGATTTGGTGTACTCTCGAGATAACCTCAACGTATATGCGGAGGAATTGCCCCTATCGTCTAGGCCGAGGGATATTTGGGAACCGCTACGATCGTATCTGCTTGCACATTCTGAGCGGGGAGTAAAATGACTCTGGGTGGGGAGGGTGGGGCCCTGCAGAATGTATGGAATGGAGAGGTTCAATATGGGGAGTGAGGTGATTGCCACGGCAGCAAAAAAAAAAAAGAAAAAACCCCCAAAAAAACACATCAACAACCCCTGCAAGCCACCCAACATCAGGATGACCAGGATGAGAGCCTGGATACCACCTTGGACCTGCACCTGGAGCCTGGATGCCTCGCTGGACCTGCGCCTGGAGCCTGGATGCCTCACTGGACCTGAGCCTGGAGTCTGGATGCCTCACTAGACCTGCTTGGGGAGTCTGGATGCCTTGCTGTTCCTGTGTCTGGAGACTGGATGCCTCGCTGGACATGCGTCTGCAGCCTGGATGTCCCGCTGGACCTGCATATGGAGCCTGGAGTGGGATGCGGAGGAGCAGTGGAGTCGATGAGCCATGGTGGTAGACATTGAGTTGCGACGATCGCCCATCCTGGTGGTGAATTCTGGCATGTCGCATGGAGGCACGGTGCTGACCTGTGTGAGAAGACCGTCTTGCGCACCTTGGAGCTATTAATAGTAGAGGCGCTTCAGCACCCCAACGTAGGGAGGTCTGCATTGCATACTATGAATCACCACTACACTGGGGTGAACAGAGGGGATTACCAGTGGTGGGTGCCACCTCTCAGGCCGGATGATGTTGGTCAGGCCGGATGCTGTGGAGGGTGAGGCCTCTGTGCTGCACCAAACGTGTGTGGCTGGAACGCTGCAACTTCATGCCTAAGGGGGCCCTGCTGGATCAACTGTATCGGGAGGTTCACCAGCGGACATGGTGGCGACTGCTGTACCCAGGGTTGTGAAATCCCTCCTGGCTGAGGCTTCAGCTGGCTGAGTCACAGATTTGGAGAGAGTGCAGCGGATTGCGCCACAGTGTCAATGTCCAGGTAAGGAGAAGGTGGGATGCGTAGCGCAGGATGCCTGGGGGTCGAGTGCCCCAGGTCTAGCACACGTAGATGATGCACCCCCAGATGCGGCTCATCTGCTATGGTGGAAGAGCGTTGCCCCACTGCTTTCAAGCAGTGCAGAAGAGGAACAATCATCACATGATGATAACTTACTGATGTAACTGTGTTATGTTTCCCTTGAGGGTGGGAGTGTGGGTAGGACTGCTCCAAGCACGGGCGGATTTGCATGCCCACGGAAGTGTGCAATGACTGTTTGGTTGGCCCACTCATGCTACCAAAAGCAGTCATGTGCACTTCCCTGTACGTAATGCAGGCTGCATTACAGCCTGCATGGAGAACATGCCCACCACTTGAGCCCCTAGCTGCATGTCTTCTCCTGTAGCCAAATACCAATCCCACTGCCGCATTGCAGTGTTGTGATTGGCTCGGGGAGGGAGCCTAGCTGCCTCCTTCCTGTTCCTGGAAGCAGACACAGAAGAGCAGGAGCAACGAAGACACAGGACCCGGCTTCAAGGTAAAACTTCCCATATTGAAATTTTTACTACACCCGCTCGCACACACATCCCCGCGTCCACGCATCCAGTGTTCTTTCCAGCGTTTACCACCACACAACTGTCCAGCCTCCCCCAGCACTTCTCAATGGTGGTCGCTTTGAACCCATGCACAGCGGGCGTAACACCTGTGTGCCAAAGGCACATACATATTGCGATGCATTCCATAACATTGCATTCCATTCCAATGCACACTAATACTAGGCACATTGCAACAGTAGAGTAGGTGTTACATAGCGGACATGTGAATATCACTATTCTCACTTCAGTGAGTGCAGCCCAAAACTAATCTTTGCACCCCAAACCCAACCGTGAGCGCTGGAATACCTTTTTGGGCCCCCATAAAACACCCGATAATCAAATTTGACCAAATGCACAACCCAATTTTTATATTTTACCCCAAAACACACTCAAATTTTTATATTTTACCCCAAATGCACACTCTAATTTTCATATTTTACCCCAAAACACACTCAATTTTCATATGTTACCCCAAATGCACGACCCAATTTTCATATTTTGCCCCAAAACACCCCATTTTCAAATTTTACCCCAAATGCGCACCACAACTTTCATATTTTACCCCAAAACATACCCCAATTTTACCCCAAACACACCACAATTTTTATATTTTACATCCAAAACCCATACCCACCTGAAAAACTTTCAATTACCCTATTACTGACCTCATAATGTGTTGTAATCAAATGCGATGTAAAGACACCTTTGTTGTCGGAGTTGCAGTGTTAGTGATGTACTGCCTGCATTGTAATGGTCATCTCCCTTGCAGAGGGTAATTAATAGACTATGCCGTTGGTGTCCGTCTGCCCCTGGACCATGCTCATCACCAAGGAGCCGTCCTCTTGGATACTCTACCGCTAGGACGCCAGCACCCTCCTCGCAATCAAACCTGTATACCACCTCGCCTGCCAGGACCAACCTCTGCTCTGATCGGACATCACCATCACTGACAGCTGCAGTATCACACGCAAGAACCACCCCAACTATCAAGGAGGAGGCATTGCCATTTCCTACATAAGCACACTCCAACTGACCACACACTCTAATGACCCAATGGTGATAAATGGACCACTTCAACTCCCAGATACGGACCAAGCTCAAGGACATCCTCTGCTGCACCCTCAGGTGCAGGCCCCCAATTTTCCAATACCATTGTAGACCTCATTGCACCCCAGGGTCTCCCATCCACCAACCACATCCTATTCGGTGACCTCAAGTTCCACCTGGACAACCCCTGTAACCAGGACATGACCCCCCTCCCGGGGAAGGTCCCCTACATCAGACGCAAGCAGCAAGTTACCTCAACAAGTCACATAGCAAGACACACGGTCGAGAACGTCCCCTCCGCCAGCGGTAACTTCAACTTGAGCCACAACACCGGACTCTCCTGGACCGACCATCATTGGTAACATCACTTCTTCACCTTGCCCACCGGATGCCACCGCCATCATCACACCCCCACACAGCTGGATCAAGACCACGAACAACGTCTTGTCAACTCTCTCCGCACCAACACTCCACCAATGCTTCCAAACAATGACACCGCAGCGTGCAAACACCACCAATGGATCTCCTACAGTGCCGACATTCGGGCATCCCTCATGAACGGCACTGCGTCAGTACGTTCGGCCAGCCTGGTGGCAGGCATGAGGATGACGCAGTGCCACAGGGAAAGGTTGGCCCCATGCAGTGCTGGAGTTGTGTCGTGGTTGTGACACGACTGCAGCAATGCGTGACTTTAACACAGACAGATACGTTAGGATTCCTGACGTATCTGTCATTACTTGCGTCATGGAACACTGTCCAGTGAGTACAGTGCATCCATGCTGTCGCAAGAAGGGCGTAGGGAGAAGTGTTGCAATGCTGTTTTGTTGCAGCGCTGCAACATTTTTCATTACTGGGGCCCAGAAATGCGCACTATCTAATTGATAGTGCGCATTACTGCACTGCAGGTTTGTCGCAGGGCAGTGCTGCAACTGTTTGTTTTGCAACATTACTTGAAGTGCTGTCCAGCACCAAAACCTGCTGAGATGTAGCCCCAAGTGTTATCACCATTTTTAAGACCAGCTATTTTCTGGTCTTAAGTAACTGGCTCTAACTGCAGTTAGAGACAGTTTTTTTGGTCTTTAGAAGTTCAAGGATCCCCTTGTGAATATGGAATAGTGGTGTTTGTGTGCGTTTTTGCACGGGAACTCCTCTCCTGCATATAATTATCGCTAACAGAAGTGGCAATCTTTACAATGGACGCTTTAGCCTAAAACCTGTCGCTAACGGCTTACTCGGCGATAACTCCTTGAGAGTAAGGATTATAGAGTACAAGGTGGCCACACAATGAAGATGTGCATCACCTTAGCATTACATAAATTCAGAATATTCACTGGCAGTGATATGCCCAGCACTCTTTGCCTGTGCAAATGGCTAGAGGGTCGACCTCGAAGCAGGGGAACTGGGTTTGAGTCTCAGAAGGGACGCTCAACATCCTGTGATTCTTGGGCAAACCACTTAATCTACCCGTGCCTAACAAAAATGAATGTGTATGTCTGTAATGCAACTGGTGCTCATGTAAAGAACTCTGATACTTTCAGGTCAAGTTCTTGCTACATAAAACGTAAAAAAAATTTTTTTTAACTGAGTGAAAGAGGGAAGTGCCTACCATATTAATAGGTTCTCCTGATCTGTTTACAGGCACATTCTCTTGCAAGATAAGCAACCAACTTGGACTGACACATCCAAATAACGGGGAGCTGGTGGTTCATGTATTCTCCACACTGCATCCCACATCTTACGACTTCCTATATAATCCTGAAAGAGTTGTAGAATCAATGACAGACTGAAATGATGTAATTGCCTCAAATATCAGTTCCTCCATCCTAACCCATTCGCATTATGGCATGAGTGTCGTGCAACAATATTGTTTCCTGCCTTACTGACCAAGTATTCATCTACATCTTTTGTTGTCATGCTGTTGCAGCTTAATATGTGTTCTCCATGTGATTTAGAGAAGAAAGAAGCAGTTTACCTAGGAATAAGCAGGGTTTTCATTAGGGGTGGAGGATACATTTTGCTCCGCCAGTGGAGTTAGTGGAGTTTTGGCCACTCCGTGTTATACATGTAACATGGAGTCCTCACCAAATTCCCTGACCTCCACTTGGGGAAGTTTTTCTTTTGGTGGCTCACCAACGGAAAGTTGGCGAGCGATATTTGGCATCTCCTAGCATGCTTTTTGGGTGCCAGTAGGGCACCTGGCCAGATTTCCCCAAAGTGGGTGGTTGCAACACTCACTGTCAGATATATCGGAGTGTAAATCTACAGAATTCCGCTGAGTGAAATTCCACAAGTGTCACCAACCCCTAGTTTTCCTTACTTCGAATCAGTGGTTAGAGCAAGAAATTGCAGTGCTGATTCTGGCAGAGAAATGGATCTGAGGAAGTGATTTTGAGCCAGTTCATTCTCTGGCTAGAATGCTGAATAAACGTAGTTAATTTATGTTGGTGGGTGCCTGTGGGTCACACATGCAATTGATTTAGGTGACTAGGACTCATATACCACCATATTTAAATAAGATCAAGAAAACTGAACATCATTGACATTTGCCACCCAGTTGTACTTATTTCTGGGAAGATGTTTTGGGGAGTCCATCAACCAGGCATTGGGGCCAACTCCTCAGGGGGATGACATTATTGTTGGTCGTTTTTCCTTTCCCTGGGTAGGGAGACAATTGGGCCCCTTAGAAGCGCTCAATCAGCCGTATAGTGGATGGAAAATGGCAACGTCCTTTTTGTTTATTGTTGCTCCTGTCTTGGGACTTTCTGCCCATCCTCAAGGTGAAAAGGGGAGTCTTTCTTTTCCAGTGGAGTCATTCGGCCATGGATTCCTGTGTGGGAATCACAGTAGGAACTACAATCACTAAACAGGAATCCCATGAGATCACCAGGGAAGTCAACCATAAATGTAGTTTGGCCCACTACAGCATGGGGCAGTGGATCATCCCACTTCAGCCATTGGCCAAAATCAATGTGAGAGATGATATTTCTTTCACAAGGAGCTCATTCTCACACAACGCGTTTCCCTTCAGTGCCTGAGATTACTATGACATTTAAAAAAAAAAATTTTTTTTGCCAATGTTTTTAGAGCTGATATGGACCAGGAAGATTCCCCAACAATAACGTTTTGCCCCTCCCATAAAATAGTTCGGGGGTTGCCGCACATAGGGAAGCATAATTTATTTTCATCAAATGGAAAATTTATAATTTGTTATAATTTGAAATATTTTTGGTTTTTTTCAGTTTCAAGTATTAATCGACTGATGTTGTGGCAACCTAAAAGCTAAGTGTTTTTCCATTTTTATTGAGGCAACTGCTGTTTTTTGTCTCTGTTTCTATTGTAGTACACTTTCATGTACACAGTTTTGCCTCATTGTCAGACGAAGCCTTCCTCGGAGTCTGGATGCGATGACAAAAGGGTCCACCTCTCGATACCTTCAACTCTGACTGTATTACTTACACAGAGTATTGAAGTGATCAAGGAGGGGGGGAAGGGAATTAGGAAGGGAACAGCTGGGAAGGAGAACTGCAAAGAAAAAGTTAACTACAAATAACAAACAATAACGCAATTTGCCTTTTGCGTGATAAAGCCACTCAGAATGTGTCTATACATTCTTGCTCAATATTGACCAAATTAATGAGGCTTTGTTTCACTTTGAGTGCATAGAATAATACGCTTTTTTTGAATAAAGCTGCCCAACACTTAACTCTAGTATCAGCAGATTCTTCTCACTAAATGGCTAACGTAGCATTAGACTTAAACTAACCAAGATTTCTATTGTAGTATAACATGCGCACAAAATCCACTCAGTTTAGCATCAGATACATGTGGTCCATAAATTGGGTCTGCTTTCTCAGGTTATTTGGATATAAACATTAGCACTATAAAACATCTGTGAAAACTTAAATAAACACTCTGGTCCACATGCCAAAATACGCTTTAACAATCTCAGCACTCTCTGGACTGATATGTGCTCAGGTAAACAAAAATATAAACTGGTCAGGTCCTACCTGTAGAGTACGACCTACTCTACGCACGAAGCGATGTCTGCGCTGAATGACTATAAAGGAAGCCCAGCGGAATGTCAGCCATTGTAGCAAGAGCGGAACTGGGGAATCTGACTGCTCCAGAATTAGCCTCCGTCTCTGATCGTGCAAAGACTCCTGCGAACAAGCTGGCGCTAGAGGACTCACCACCACTGCTTTCTAAGAGCCACAAAGCCAAGTGAAGATCAGAGCTCCTGGACTAACCTCCTTCTTCTCCTAGAACACCGAATAGTGAGCACGGGAGACTGGGCGCGGCCGGTGTCGTCATCGTAGGCACGCTCATGCCAAATCTCACGCATCTCGCGTGAGATGCCAAATCTCACGCTTTCCTGAGTGGGAAAAAGTTAGTAAAGAGAACAAACATACTAGGACACATGAACATGTACAAAAAATGATATCTACATAATGGAGACCACAGATTAAAATTCAACAAGGTGGGGTTTGTCTCTTTAAACATTTACGCCACCACAATCCTCCAGAGGCTACTCTATGGCTTTTACCACATAAGGGTTGATCGCACAGGAACAGGCGTATGTGCCTACAGGATGGGGCGGGCCCTAGACCGCAAGCCACCCTGGTCCTGACACTCATGACTTTCAGCTCATATCACACCCACAACATTGTCAGAGCATTAACATTTGAATGAGTACCTTTGCAGTCTACATTCCACAAAGTATTGGAGGGAGAACGTTTAGATAGTTAACAGAGAATTCATCATGTACAATGAATGCTGTCCAGGCCCTAACTTGCGTAACGGACGAGAGCTCTTAGGCAGGTTCTAATATTGAGACTACATCAGAGGGAGAGAATCATGGATCGGAATCGGGAAGTGATTTACATTTGGTGGAGTTTCATCTGATGATTAATCATCTTCCAGAGATTCTGAAGAACATGGTCTTGGCAGTCATAATGTTCTTTTGCAAGCACCCCCTTTACAACTGACAGACAGTGACAGTGCAATCCAATCTAGAGGGCAGACTTGTTCTGCGAGGAACACATGTTCTCACTTGTCAACCCCTAATAGAGTTGAACTGCAAGTTCCCTCCTTTACTGCAGATGTTAAATATAAATTCAATACTTCAATCTGTTGCTGATTGGCTAAGTTCCCTTTTTTTGTGGATGATGTGTTCCTTGAGTAAATTGTGCACCATACTAATTTATGTGCTGAACAGTTTCTGAAGGAACATAGAGGCACTCTAGCGCCTCAATTTAGATCTCAGCCGCGGACACCTACTTCTCTAGGGGAGTTGGATAAAATGATGGGCCTTACACTCCTCATGGGAATAGTACACAATTGTGTATGGTTTGGGAAACAGTTAGCTTCCAGTTGGTCCTGAACAGAGATCTTTTTTTGATTCTGAGGCATTTGCTGCATTTCAATTATAATTATGAGGATTCTCCTGCTATCATCCATAATATGACAGGTGTCCAGAATTCTGCCTGTAATGGAACTTTTGATTGCCAAGTTTGCAGAGGTTTAAAATGCTGGTAATAATATTGCGGTCAATGAGTTGTTGATGCTCAACATAATGCATCTGCTGCTCAAGCAGTTAATACCAGCAAATGAGCTTGTTATAGCATCAAGCTGTACATTATGCTAGAGAGCTCCACTAGGTATGTATACAGCCTGAGAGTACATACTGGGAATAACTGTACTATAAATACTGCAGGTTGTCCTTCCCCACTAAAATTTTGTAAAAATATTATATGGAGGTTTCTCAATCACTCCTGCAAAAAGTTATAATCTTTTTGTGAACAATTTCTATAATGGATCCAACTGTTCAGCAAGCTGTAGAACACTGTCACTGTGGCTTGGAGTACTTTAAAGTAACTACAAAGGATTACATCAGGAGCTTGTTTGTTAGAAGCTCCAAACAGGCCACAGCACTGTGTTGCATTGCAGGAAATATCTGGCTGCAAGTATATTTGCTTACAATAATTCATGTTGAGAGTACCTCTCCTGTTTGGGTGATTTGGCAAAAGTACACAAGCCCATTTGTATAGTTAGAGACAACATATTAATGGACAGACAGGATGAAAATGACTTGCTAATTCAATCATATAATATTAATAGTAAAATCACACATAGAATAAGCAAATGGCTATGCACCTGATCCAGTTGGTAACATACAATGTACATATTGTCCATCGTCTGACTATTATGGGAAGAACTGATGTGCTCTGCAGATTCCAGAACATTCCCTCACAGAAATATAAGAAGAATTTGTGATTTTAGCCAAAGTCTGAAATTTGCAGTACAGTGTGGATAAGAACATGTTGTTGAGATTCATGCAAGTCACACCATCCATGTCTTTGCTGGTTGTCTATTTTCCAGAAATGTTTTGGTTTGTTAGGTTTCCTTAGGTGCCAGCAGAGTCCATTCTCAAGTACTGAAGCTACCCACATTGCCAAAATGCGTCCATTTGTTTGTATTAAAGGCAAAAACTTGAAGTCTCTGTGTAGAGAATTGCGGCCTTTCCTGGTGCGGATGATAGACCTAACCACACAAGAAGAATACTGTTTTTTATTGGAAGAAGTGTGGGAACAGAGAATAGCAGATACTTGGTTATCAACAAAATGTATTTCCATTTTTTTGCTTCCCAATGCAATCCAGTGTGCAAGAAAGAGTAGTTTTTAAATTAAACAAATGCCTACATTTAACATTTTAACTTATGAATTCATGCATGGTTGGTGAGTAAATTTACACATGCAAATATACCTTTGTGCAGAGGGCCCTGCATATACCTACAATCGCAATGATCTGATGGACATAACGGTATAATATTTTGTAATTCCGCCATTGTGGTGAAAATTGCAGATGAAAATGTCACTTTTTGCTATTGCTTCCGAATTATTTTCATTATTTTTTGAGTCCGGGCAATCAGTTTCTTAGGACAACCAAGGGCAATCTACATAAATAATCTCTTGATCAATTTGGAATTGTGTCTACTTTTCAGAAATGTATAGCTCTCTGGGTTCACTCATGGGCTTCACACTCTTATCACCCTAAATTGCAAGTACGTCAAAACAAGAAAACATTGGAAAAGTCAGCTTCCACTAACAAAAATGCAAAATATTGTGGAGAAGTTTTTTTTTTAAATCTCTGTTTGTACCTATAATCTGGGAAGGTGCTAGCCTTAGCACAGAAATTCTTTTGTTGGGGTCATTTTCAGATAGAAACAGTGGTGGTGCGTCCATTAGGGCGCTGGGTCATTGCCTCACAAGCCACCCACGCCCGCAGCTCCCTTTGGCGTCTATGAACTTAAGTAAACTCTCAGTTTACTTAAGTTCAGAGACGCCGAGGGAGAACTGACAATCATGTCAGTCAGCATGACGTCGGACTTCCCACCCCATTCAGAGTCTGAAGGGGGTGGGCGGTCCTGCGTCATGTTGACTGACAGGCATTGTCGGACTAAGGGCAGGCAGCAGCACAAGTGCGCATGACTTACAAGTCGGCAAATTTTTCCGCCATGCCCAGTCATGCGCACTAGTGTCTGCTCAGGCTGGAGCATGCCCATTAGGAGAGCGAGGGTTGAGCAAAGGCTCAAACCTTGGTCTCCTAATGGGCAGGCAAGTAACCCTGCTCTAAGTCAATCGAGCAGCGCCAGGATTGGCTGAGAGGGGTTGCCACTTGCCAGCAGTGATACAGCTGTTCCTGTAGGCGCCAGAATGGACCTGAGGCAGCGCACACCTGGTCAGGTAGGATTTCTATTTTATTTTAAAACTCCCTCCGGCCCCCCCCCCGCGCGACACTCCTCCCCCTGCAACACCCTCTCCCGCGAGCCGCGAGTGAACATATTATCATCTGTAAACAGAGGCTACCAGACTGAAAATCTGTAAAGAAAGCTTGCTTTAAAATGGTGGCAAGATAAAGAACTTGCAGGCTCTTGACTAAGTACAGGTTGGGGGGACAGCCGACCCCACACACCTAACAGCACCAGTGTTGTAAATAATTATGCTCAGCACCAGAAGACAAAATTGATTCACCATCACCAGGCTCGTCAGGGGCAATCAAAACAAACAACGACAGTTGTAGTTGACAGCTGACAGCTGGATTTGTGGAATGTTCCAGGGTCAGAAGAAACAGATGTGGTAACAGGAAGAGGGGAGATATCAATTGAAAAGGAAGCATAGAGGAATGCAACTTGGAGGCAGTCCAACAGGACATTTCTATGTTTAGTGGTCGGGAGTTTTAGCAGAGACATGGTTCTACAGCACCTATGAATACAGGAAGGAGTCTGCACTGAGAGGAATACAGGTTCTTTGTCAGTGGTACTGAGAAAAGAAAGTGGGAGACCTAGCATAAATACCAGCTGATGCTGTGTTAGAGGCCAGAGGAAGTGGCAGCATGCTGAGGTTCATTTGCTTGGTTGGGAGGGGTAGACATCCAAGTTATTACTACTAGAAAGGAACCTCTTTTTTTTGTGCAGATTTATATAGCACGAACTTGACCCAAAGGTATTGGAGCACTTTAAATGAGCACCAGTTACGTTACACAATGACACATTCATTTTTTTGTTTTTTAGTAGGCACGGGGAGATTAAGTGATTTGCCAGAATCACAAGATGTGGAATTGACCCAGCGGCTCGAACCTTGGTTTCCCAGCTCCAAAGTCGGCAGTCTAGCGTGAGACCACATCCTCTCCTCATTCAAGCTCCTCCTGCATTCAGCTACTCTGTGATAGAAATTCAACATTAAGTGAATACAGCTGGAAAACTTTTTGGCATGTGTCCCTCAACCGACACACCATTCTTCTCATGGTTAATTTTCATTATAATTCGTTATACATTTTTGCTACACTGTACTTATGTTGCACTCACCCAGTATATTTCACTTCCTTTTGGATAGAATTAGCCTGAATGTGGGATTTAGTCTATGCTCCTTCTCCCATGTGTACACTTTTATGGGAATTGCGCTTAGATGCGAAAGGTAAATACATCACAGCCTGTGCCCATGGATCAAGCCCTGATCTTTGGACTGGGTAAGAGTGGTCTGCTTAATTCAGACACTCTGTTCATCACCACCCCCTTTTCTGAATCACTGTGCCCATGGCATAGGCAGGAATTTGTAACTGATTAGGCTATGACCAAATGTGATTTGGCAGGCAATTATGTGGGCTTTTAGTTGAATACAATGTAAAAGATGTTTTGCTGGTAGGCTTATTTTTCTTCTCAAATGATTCTGTTGAGAAATGAGAGGTCAATAAGGCATTTGATAACAGTGATGCTCATTATCTTATGTTAAGAAGACAGAGGGCTTAAAGATTCTCACTCAAGAAATATTTAGAAAGCGTTGCAGCTATTTCCTGTCCCTTACTGACCTCTCCTGTAGATTTCTTTTGGGCGGCATTTCTGTCTTTTAAAGCATTTAGGTCAGACATAAATGTTGCTGAAACTATAACATAGTTTAAATGCGGATTAAAAGTTGTGTCAAATGATACTATATAAAGTACACTGGAAAGTAAGTTGATGTTAGTCAAATGTTGATGTATTTTTAATAGAAGCTTTACATGGAAGTTGGGTCTTCTCTCCGAATACATTTTTGTAAAAAACTAGCATCAAAACTAGGGGATTGTAAAGGACATCGCGACAGTAAAACTGACTAAAAAATGAATAAGATTAAAAGTAAATTTTAGAGAAACTAAGCATCTTCTTTGATTGCGTTTTATGAAAGCTTGCAAAGGGCACATTTTGAAGCAGGCAAGCACATCGTGTAAAAATGCCCATAATTCAGAAGCTTACTAGTTAATAGCAATAGATATTTAAGTACCATTGAGTTTTGTATCAATAAACATCTGTTGTTCCGCGCCAAGATACCCTTTTGGGTGAAGGTGCGCTTTACAAACCTCATGTTATGTTTTCTTTTTACATTACCATAAGCTGGTAATAATGTCCCAGTCACAAATAAGGCCTTTGCTTCATCAATAAGCCGCCCCTAAATTGACATGAACTATATCACTGAAATACTAGTTTATATTTTTAGTAAAGGCACCTATTTTGTCTTAAGCCTGCATATTTGAGTACAAAATTAACTTGGGAATAAACTGATTGTGTCCCCAGATACCAATTTGCCGTGGTCTAAAGATACACTGATTTATTCATTCAAAATCTAATCTACAAAATACAAACAGATCTCTACAGCAAGACTTCTTAAACCACTGAGCTTCTCACTGGCATCGGAGTGTACTTCCTTTTCTGCAGATTCAATGCAGATCTTTGCTACAGTCATTTTAACCTCTTTTACCAAGTACAGGGATTGATTCCTGCAGCCTGAAGGGGAAATCATAGCTATACACCACTGACTGTGCCTCAATATGCTTAGCCTGAGTGGTATTGTTCCTGTTTGAAGCTTGAGCTTCTATTAGGGTCCGTTTTACCTGAATAATGGCTTCGTTGTCCACAGCTCAAACCTATACAATACATGTTGACTGGCCTGTCTCTCTGTTTTCAGATGTTTTAACATTAGTTTATCCATGCTAATTAACTTAGGAATTAAAACATTAAAGCACAACACCAATAGGTAGAAACTAGACTCAGGCTCTCTGTGGGTCACTTTTTGTAACTATCAATGTTCAGGACATCCAATCCCTATGAATATCTGCTGCACAATCACAGTACATGCTGCAGTGCAGAATCTATATGTAGTTTTATAAGCACTTAGAAACTGCAAGCATGATCCATATAACCACGAACAGCCTCAAAGCATTGTGACACCCAGGATGCCCCTGTAGCCGTTAAGATATGCTTTGTGCGTATTACAAATATATACACATGGAACACTGTGTCTTAAAAAAGGTCATAATATTACCACGATTATTTTATTACCAACCTAATATTGTGACCTTTTTGCAAACACAGTATTAGGATACTTTAGGAAACCGGATTTATTGCAAATTCATCAGACTCATTTATAGTTTACTTTGCTCTTAAGCAAGGCATTTCTGAGCTATTCAGTGTGTTGAGTGGGGTGATAATTATTCGGAGGAGGGAGGTGGTCTCTAAAAGAGATGTGACATGGCCAGACAAACATAACTGATTACATCATATATTAGAGGTATGGCTTATGTAATTATAAGCTTACCTACAACCTGTAAATTAGAAACCAGTGCTTGACACAGCTAGCCATCTGACCAGTATTTTTGTACCTCTGTGTTTTGTTAATGCATCTAAAAACACCATACATACATCAATGGGCTACAATAAACGGACGTATGGACTTTACCCATGCTTGCTGGCACTGATTTTTACCAAATATCAGATAAATGAGTTACCACTCTTAGCAACAGGAAATCCATTGCTGTGTAAAAACATGCTTTATAAGTCTTTAATTCTGGCTGTCCCCTTCACAACACTATATTCCCTCTCTGCATTAGTCGCTTATGTCTTTTCTCTCCACACATCCTTCTGAAGTCCCTCCATGTGCATATCTCATACTTCATTTCCATCCTCTCTATTTCTGTATTTCATTCTCGACTTACACTTGTGATTGTGAGTGAAGCTTGTACTATTGCTCTCATTGATATATCCATGTCACGTGCCCAGCTGGTCTCAGTGCTGCACTTTTGTGTTGCGCACACGTGTGTTAGGAAGCTCAGAGCACTGAGGCCTATCTTCCTGCTCTGTGATTGTGAGTAAAGCATGTACTATCGCTCTGTGTGTTTACGTGAAGCTTATACTGAAGCTGTCTCTACTGTATGTGTTCTGGTGTGTTGGAAGCCCAGGCTGGCTGCCGGTAGTTTGGTCTGTCTTTAGGAACACTCTCTGTGTGTATGCAAAACCAATCATGGGTAAAACATGGCTTGTTGAACATAGATGAAATGTACTTGCAAATTGTTGGATTGCGTATTGCATTTCAGGTTTTCAATTTGACCAATCTTTTGACTTCTTACCAACGTAATATGAGTGTCTTCCTGGTCGAGGACCACACTTCTTTTTCTCATATCTGTCCTGTATCAAGACCCTGCTGGACTATTGCTTTATTAACCTTCCTGCTATCCCAAATTTGCTTGAAAATGCACCATTTATCCACTCTTTTTTCAAACTTTTCGCGGGGGAGAACCCCCACGAATCCCCCTTATGTTGATCGGGCTCGCTACCCTCGCTCACTGCTGTGCAGTATGACAATCATTCTACGACTCACCACTTTCAAATGTCACCAGCCGCCACCTGAAAGAAATAGCCTTTCTTGGCAGTTACCTCCATAAAACAACCCCAAGTTCTGCAATATTTTGGCTACTTTCTTGGATTCCTCCAGTGGAATTCACAAACCCTGGGTACTTTTAGAATCACATACACTTGGTAAAAAAGAAGCCAATGTGACCTGGAAACCTTTTATGGAAAACATGTAATGAAGGCTCATGCCTCAAACATCGAAGAAAATGGTCAACACTGAGATAATAGACTCAGGAGTTAAAGGTTTAATGATTAAGCTAATGTAGGCTAGAAAGTAGCCGAGACTAAAATGATAAACCCTCACAGTACCATACAACCACAGTGGCTGTATTTCTCCATATTTCAAACTGTGTTGTCGACGGACTCATGCCCAGTTTGTACATGATTGGTTCCACTCAACACTGTATTAGCCACATGTTGCAGTCACAACTGAATATGAACACCCTACACCTCTAACAGTCTTAAACTATCAGAAAAACTCTCAAACCCATCACAGACTATCATAACACACTACAGACAGTACTCAGACATCCCTCACACACTAACAGTAACACACTACTATCAGCACACTCACACCCCTCACAGAGTTGCAGTCTCACATTACTGATAGCCCTCTCATGCACCTCACACACTAACAGCTTGCTACTACCAACAGCTTTCTCACACCCCTCATAGACTAGCAGAATCCCTCTCACACCCCTCACAAACCAGCAGTCACACACTTCTGAAAGCACTCCCATACCTCACGCAGACTAGGAGACTGGCATTGCCAGTTGCTCTCTTATACCACTCATAGAAGCGTAAGCACAATGCTGGAAGTGCCCTTACACACATCACAGAATATCAAAGTTGCACTACCAACGACAGTCCCAGAGGCATCAGAGTAGCAGTCATACACAAAAGCACTCTGACCCTCCTCATAAACTAGAAGTCTTACATTACCACTCAGAACGCTCACACACCGCACAGAGCAGTATTTCATACTACAGGAGGCAGATTCACACCACTCAGAGGCAGATAGTCACACTCTTGTGACAGCACTCTCACATTCATCACAGAGCAGCAGTCTCACTCTGCAGGTTGGGCTCTCATACCCCTTGTAGGGTAAAACTCATACAGATGGAGGCTCTCCCATCATGGATTAGCTGCACATCAAATAGATCTGACTTGTAACTGAAAAATCTCTCATGACTGGTGAGTTAGTGTGTGAGATTGTGAATGGTCGAGTAGATGAATGCAAGAACGAGTCCGTGTTTGGATGAGTAGATGAATGAGTTTAAGGACCATCGCACGGATGATTAATCATTGAGTTCCTGGATAAGTGTATGACTGACTGCATGGATGGAAACATCCCAACATTTTTATTTATATGACACAACTATTGGCTTTGCTCATGCTTGTTAATGTTTTAAGTTGTACTTAGGCAGCTCTAAGTGTAAACTCTAGGGTAGGTTTTAAAAGACTCATGAGGCCATTGGCAGGAAGAGAACAAAATGTATCGAATATTGTGTCTATTCAAATGCAGTCTAATGCTATTCATAAAGTATTACTGAATCTTGGTATACATACACTGCATTGATCTTACTTTATACAAAGCAGTGCCCAAAAAGAACTTAAAACGTTTCTCTCTGATGAAAATTGAGTTTCAGGTAAAGGATCCCCCCAAATGCATAACTGTGTGTGAGTAAACGATGTTTGTGAACGAAAAATTACAAAACATATACACAAGAGTGAAGTAACAGAGAAGCTCTCCCGAACCTTCATGAGGCTTGTGCCAGTTTCTTCCCATCCACAAAAATACTGATCATCAGTGTGAGAGTGAAACATATGCATGCAGCTGTGATGGGGCCAGCTACTTTGCAGACTGGGCACACAAGTGTGTTGTGTCGGATTCTGTGAGGGGTTGCTGTGTTGCCGCACAGTAATAATGCTTACACTGTCTGGTGTCCCAGCCGCAGGAGGGCAATGTTGTGGTTTTTCTGTTGTATGAATGATGTTCCTTACAGCCAGAAATCACAAACCTCTACCGGGGCATCTCCCAGTCTTGGAGCTCAGACAGTCCTCTTGGGTTCTTCTTACACCAGCAAAGCAATCATTAAAGGTTCACAAGTTGCCAATTTCAGGCAGCTGTTGCAGTTGTTTGAAACTAAACTTAGCTTCATTGAATACTAAGCATCTAACTAAGATTTGATTTATATTTTACTTTAAAAACGTTACCGACCACATCTAATGAAATCAAGTGAACATTCAGCAAATCTATTCCCATTTTCTTCCTCTTTCCCTCATTTTGATTTCCTTTCCTTTCGTGGCGTTCCTTCAGCCTTCAATGTCTCTCCTTCACAATCTTAGGGCCTGATTCACAAAGATAAAGTTACACTTTTATAGAAGTGTATGTTTGTTTTGGGATCACAAAACTGCATTTTAATAGTAAGTTTAGTAGTGCGGAGACTCCTATCTCGGGGCGGAGAACTCCTCACATAAAAAGATATGTGCGGAGTTCTCAGCCCTCCTAAATGTACTATCAAAATGAAGAGAGGTTTTAAAACTGAGAATGGGTATAAATCCCTGTTATGTAAATACCAGGGTTAAAAATTTCATGATAAATAGTAATGGCAATTGCATATGTATGTTAGGTACCACCTGTGATATTATTCATATTTTATTAGACTGTAGGATGACCCTTGATATACGTAAGGAGATTTTAGGCCCGTTATTCAAAAATTACAGGATTATGTATAGGAAGCAAGCTGCAGATCTCCTGGTGGGGATGGAAAATCTGGATATAGCCTGCGCTTTGGGGAAATACATGAGCCGAGTCAGGGGGTTTCTCCAGAGTACAGAGGTATAGGCGAATGTTAACGAGATTGAACTTTAATGTATGTATTGTGCTTGGAAGGCCTGGTCACATATATTTTCTCATGTTTACCCTTGTGATTTTAACATCCTAGGAGGATACTGTTTAATAACAAAGTTATCGGGGTTATCCTCCGGGAAAAGACTGAATTGCAATTTTATAAATTTTTCATATTTTGTGTTTTTACAAAGTTTTATAAATGTATTGTGCATACTTTTAGGGTTGTAACAACCCAAATAAAGTTTTAATGACTGACTGACTACTATCAAAATGCACTTTTGTAAATTCCAAAACAACCGTAAACTTACACAGAGGTATAGGTTTACCTTTGTGATTCAGGCCCTTAGCTATTTTTCTCACTACACACATGTTTTTCCCCTCTCCTCTCTCTTCTCCACCGCCTTTCCTTCTTTTACTCCCGATTTTATCTTCCTCTAGTCTTTATCTCTCTCTCTCTCTCTTTTATTTTGCACTCCCTCACCTCCTTTCCAAGATTACACTCAGTGCTGTTTTTGGCTTGATCACTGGAAAAGATATTCATTGCTGCCCCATAAAATGGGATGTTTCGGTTAACCAGAGTCGGAATATGTATCAGCAAAATCAAGTCTGCAATGATAAATTAAGTCCATGCAAAATGTAAATTACGCTTGCGCAATAGGAGAAATTTACATTACCTGAAATTCGACAAATGTGTAATTTAAATTTCTCCAGTTTTGCGATTTACTGTAATTTTTTGTTTGCTAGAAACTAATCTGAGCAGAACATGTTTTGCTGAAAGTTATTTTCTGCTTGAATATTTTTATGATAGGGAGGCCTTCATGTGAAAATTTCATCTAAAATATTGGCAAACCGAATTTCCAAACATGTTAATAATATTGCATGTTTTTTCTGAAACCTTGTCAAATAATATTATGCGATTTTCCACATCCGTTAGTGTTATGGGCATCCCTTTTCAAGTAAAGGTTTAACATTTTTCATAGTTTTGAAAAGCACATGTTAAAAAGTAATCATTTCTTTAGCAGTTAAGATACATGATATGCCACCAGTTAGGTATCTTTTCTTATGATTTTTCATTACTTGTTTGCAGTAGTTGTTTCTTTCAGCTTTCAGCAAACATTGAATAAAGGGTTCTACGTTGCCTGTAAGAAAGTGCTTTGTTATTTGTGGTGGGCATTGGCTCCCTGATAGAATAACACTAACTTGTCAGGGTGAACCCCAAAAGTCGATACATTAACCTGAGCTCAACCCCCTGGTAGCTATCATACAGAGTAGATAGGCTTAACTCAGAGCACTGTTGTAATGTATTTATGCGGTATCAAAACAGTAATAAAGTCAAAACGCCAAAAAATAAAAAGTCCACTCCAGTTTAGAAAATAGAGTCATATTTAACACACCAAAACACTTTGCCTTCAGAGTTGGTCTGCAAAATATGATCTGCAAAATGTGGTCTGCAAATTTGAGGAAGAAGTCTTCCAGAGGAGTAAGAAAGAAGTATGTATATAGCAAAGTCTTTACAAAGTCAGATAGCTGTTTGCCAATGTCCCACAAAAGCTGTTGGTATAGGCTGGCAAAATTCTGAGGGGGATAAATTTGTTTTACCCACCTGCAGGGATCCAGCCATCACCTGGACAGTTTTGGCCCCTTTTGTCTTGTTAAGATTTTCTCATTGGGACATTGTCTCTGAAATGGAGGACCCTTTCTTCCAGTGGGGCAAGGCAGAAGGCTGTATCTGATGAGGGGTCCTTGAGCTCATAGTCCTTCTTGCTAAGGGTCCACTGAAATGGATTTTCAGCTGCAGAGATGCTCCAACAGGATAAACCTGTTTCTTTAGCCCAGTGAAGTTTGACAATCCATTCTGGTGAGTGGTCTCAGTCCTCCAGAGGCTAAAAGTCATACTTTTTGAAGTCCCCAACCTTTGCAGGGGTAAGTCCCATTTTCCTTAGTTTATCTAAGGCTCTCAGAATTCAGGGGAGACTCTTAGAACTCTAAGGACTTTAGGGCTGATCCAGCAAATGACTTGAGCTGAGTCAAGTGCAGACGTAGGCAACAGTAATCAAGGATGAAGCGATTCATTTGATCTTTTTGTGTCTGTAGCCTCTTAGGGGGTCAGCCCACTTACTCTTGCAGTTTACTTCCTTGTCATGGGTACAAGAGGGAGCAGAGAGATCAGATCCAGTCCTTCAGGCCTCCTCTCAGGTTATAGCAACCAGGATCAAGTCCTCTTTTGATCTTTCTCTGGCCCAAAAAGTGTTCTGAGGAGGGTTCTTTGGGTTGTATCATAGAGGCGAGCATGGATAAACCATGCATGCCTCTACTAAGCATCCCCAACAATATATGCCTCTAAAAATGCATTTGTTTACTATGCATGCCATTACCACGCAATGTTGTGGTAAAGGCATGACTGGTAAAGTGATGTGTGGTAAAGATCACACCCCAATCCCACCACCCTGTGCCCTAGAAACGACCCCACCCCTGAGCCTATGCTGACCCCCCCAAGACCTCAACACTAATCCTACCCCCCTGAGTCCTAAACAGTACCCTGACTTCCCCTTACCCCTAAAAATTACCCTAACCACCAAGCCCTAAAAGCTACCCTGACCCCCCCGACCCTAAGCACTACCCTGACCCCAAGCCCTAAACAATGCCTGACTACCTCTGAGACAAAAACACTACCTTGACCCTTCGTCAGCCCTAAAACTACCCCGAATCCCCTCAGTCCTAAAAACAGACTCCAACCTTAAAAACTACCCCTACCCCCAAAACCTGGCCTGCATCCCACTTACCTAATAGCACCCTTTCCTGATCCTTTCTGTTCCTATGCCTGCCCATCCCAACATCTAGACCATACACTGCCTTAACCACCCAAATGCGTGGTTAAGGTATATGGGGGGTTAAGGCATGCATGGTTGAGCTTGCGGGGA
The DNA here is from genome assembly GCF_964261635.1 of Lissotriton helveticus. NCBI lineage: Eukaryota > Metazoa > Chordata > Amphibia > Caudata > Salamandridae > Lissotriton > Lissotriton helveticus. Next base: position 1,245,962,276 of record NC_136063.1, on the reverse strand, counting down.
ATGGCACTTGTGGCTCTGCCCACAGGGTAAAGGCAGTTTCCCAGTTCTTTGAGGTGCCACCTTTATGAGTTGCACTACTCAATGGGTGTGAGTTTCTGCTGGCTCCTCTTTAACCTATAGGGGAAAGGTTCCAAGAGGTAACACTACTCACATTTCAAGCACATCCTTTTTACCCTATTCCAAGAAGTCCTACGGTTTACCTTACTTGTACAAGCCAAGAGGGGCAACCCTACCTCCCTTGTGTATAGCCTTCGTATCCACTCAGAGATGTGACCTTGACAATGAACAGTTTCCTTCCCAGTGTCCACCCCAAAGGATTGGTTTGCTTTAGATGTTGCTTTAAATCCACTTGTGAAAGGACAGCCCTCACCTTGGTCTCTTTCCAGTTAGTGAAGTTCCTGGACCCAACACAACTGTCCTTCCTACCAGGGGAAGAAAAACACCCACCCCAAGAATATTGTCTCTGCTGTTGTGCCTGTTTTAACACCTCATTTTCAGGGAGGCAATGCCAGGCAAGCTGCCCCTGGCTTATACTAATTAGGTCAACTGGGGCTCAAGAAGTAAAAGTAAAACTTTCTAAGAGTTACCATTGCCACAAATTTAATAGAAATCCGACTTTCCCAACAAATACAGTTTTGAATAAATATGAAAAATAGACTTTGAATGACCATTCTAGCAATTCCCCGCCAAAGATATAAATGAAAAGTTTATATTCTGTACTTTGACATTTTCCAGGATCGAGCAACAGCTCAAACAGAGAACATGGTTCTTGGTGGCTAGTCACTGTAGGAACATGCCAACCTTACTCACACACGTTCCACCTTTAAATAGCAAGCATCCATTCTTGGAGGCCACAAGCGATTCTTAGCAGTAACTTAACAATGTTTAAAAGCAGAGAGTTCAACCTGTCAGAAAGCATTATTGTGGGATAGGATTTAGCATGCTGCAGTCAGGCTATATATGGTAAGCTTTAAGCCATGTTTTACTTGCAAACTCTATGGGTGACAGAATCAGTGCCACAGCCCACCGGATGGCATTTTACTTTAAAGCCAACAGTGGACTTTCTGCATCAAATAGTAGGGACTTGGTGGCAAGTTAAATGAGGCAATCAGGGGTAAGGCAATTTAACCATGTTTAACAAGGGGCACAGTCACTTAACTCCTGTTTAGTAGGATTAAAGTACAGCAAAACAGAAAGGAAAAATACTGAAGATCACACCAAAGATGACAATTTCCTATATGAGTTGCCCCCAGCAGAAGACAGGGAGAAATATACATCTCCCTGGGGAATTGTCATAGCTAGGGTAGAAAAACCTAGAAAGACTTTCAGCATTGGCCTGGTGAGTACCAGGTCTTGCTTCAACCGTAAATGTCATACCCTGTAGAGAGATGGACAACTTCAGCAGTTTGAGATTCTATCTCCTCATTTGCATCTGCCACTTATGATGTCTGTGGTCTGTTCAAAATGAATACCCAACAGGTATGGTCTAAATGTCATGGCTAATGAGGGGTGATACCCCGAAGTGGTCCCGGGATGCTTGTGTTCAGCCCAGGAGGACTTGGCCTGGCAGGTTGGGCTGGACTTTCCCCATGGGGAGCAGGGTCAAGACTGATTTGCATATGGTTGGGTCCAAACTGGGGTGGCACAGTAGGCAAAAGAAAGATGGATTTAACTAGACCTGGGAAGATTAAATGGGCCAAGGCCAACTGCCTTCTGTGGACCTCCTTGTATGCAAATAGTAGACATGGGAGTTAAATGCCCTGCTTTTGCCTTAAGGACTCTGAGAGGCCCATAAAGATACCTGTGAGTGTTTTGTTGCACATCTCAACAAGCACTATGGTCTAGGGATGATAAGATGTAGGAAACTTATAGGTAACCCCACATTTATTCCACATGGCCGTCAGGTCGGCACATGAAGTTAGTCCCCTTGTCAGACACTACCTCGTTGAGAAGCTCCACTTGAGTGAATATTCCCAACAGTTTGCTTGCTACCATGGGTGCTGTCACCATTCTGAGGAGTATGTTCTCAGGGTACCATGTAACATAGCCCACCATAACCAGGATAAATATGTTCCCTGTGGCAGTCTTATGGTCCAGGGGCAATTTCTACCTCTACATCTTCAAAGGTGGTCCCTACTACAGAGAAATTCTAGAGGGGAGCTCTACACTTCCCTACTGATTAGCCACTGGTCTAACAAATTAGTCAGGATGGCAGAAGTTATCTACCTTTGTTTGCATCTGGGGTAATGCAAAGTGTGTGACTAGGCGGTCAAATGTTTTGTCATTTCCCAGATGTCCTGCCAAGAGAATGTCATGAACCTGCTCCAGTCACAGGGCACTGGGAGACCACTCTGGTTGGCCCATGCCCAGGAACCTTGGGCTCACTAAAGCGGAGGCCTTCCTCCCAATAAGTGTGGCGATCACCAGAGGTGTCATAATTTTTCTATGTCTCAGCATGGACCTGAAGAACCTTGTGAGTGGGGAGATCTCTATGACCATCTCAGTCCCGTGGCATGGTCTCTGCTCCATCTTTGGATCCCTTCATCCTTGAAATCTGATTATCTGGTGCCTTTGTCCAGCAACATTTGAGTTGCTTTTTGGTGTTAACTTCTTCTTTCAGATCTGGAATGAAGGGCTGCATTTTGCCTCACAACACAGGTTGTGGTCACCACAATTGACCAAAAACAGGAATCACTTTTAGCAGGTCAGCAGAGAAGAATGTCTTCCATCAAACGCCTTCACTCATCTAAATGGATGGCAGTGTATTGTGCTCCCCAATATTTTGCCCATCATATGCACAGTCAGGGAGGTTTAGTCTGTACTGACAATCATGTCATGAAGACCTATAAAAAGAAACATTTGTGACCAGCTCTTGTATCCTAGCTTCTTTGTCATGCCAGATGAGGAAATGGGCAGAACTCAATTTGTTGTCCATCTGGGCCTACTACATTTGACGGATGGACAATTGTTGGCAGATCATCTGAGTAGGGTGGCACTTTCATACTATAATTTCACCTGGCTCACCTCATCTTTACAAAAGTATGCATTTTGGGTACCTCTGTAGAGCATTTTTTCAATGCCAATTATGCCCTACTTTGCCACTTTCATTTCTAAGGTGGGAGAAAGGGGTAGATTCCCTAGCTTCCTCTTGGCCTCATTACTTTTATGTGCATTCCCTCCATCTCCTTTTATCTCCAAGCTATTGGGTCAACCTCATAGGGAACCAGCAAAACTAATTCTGCTCACGCATGGGTGATTTCTAATCCTGATAGACATGGCTCTGGGAGTGCCCAGGTGTGTGATTTACACTCTCTCATCTAATGGATCGTTTTAAGTTCTCAGAGAAACAAAGGGATTTAGCAGAAATAAAGCAGTTCAACTTTTGTGAAGCCCATTTGGCCCCACATTGAGGACCTGGAAACAGTAATTTAAGTGAAGTAGTTCCTTTTCTAACTCATAATCAGACCAGATATGCTTATCACGAGAATATTATAAATATACAGGATTTCAGCTGGAAAACTGAAATATTGCAATAGGTTCAGTCTCGGTAAAATAAGATATTAAATAATCACTGCCACAGCAATACAAAAACTGAGAAATAGGATTGGGTGTTCCTTAACCCCTTCGGGGCTGATGACGAGCTGGGCTCGTCATGGAGTAGGGCGCTCGCACGCTGATGACGAGCCCAGCTCGTCATGAGCCCCACCCTCGGGGGAAGCGCCAGCGCTCCCACCGAGTCTGCCCGATCGTTAGGATTTCTGCTGGGATGGCAGGGGAAGACCGTCCCCTGCCTCCCCCCGCCCTCCCCGCCCGCGTCATCAATGACGTCAGCGCGCGAGGCGCGCTGACGTCACTGGGGGTTCCTGTTGTTTACCGACGCGCAGGGAAGCCATTTGCTTCCTGCGCGTCGGAGGAATCAGAGGTTTGTTTTGCGGCTGGGGCAGGGGGGAAAGTTTTGAAAAGGCCATCGAGTGAAAGGAAAGGCTTTTCCTTTCACTCGTTGCAAGTTTAGAGCATTCCTGCTGCGCGATCGTGCGATCGTGCAGCTGGAATGGTAGGGAGTTTTTTTTCTTTTTCTTTTGTGGTCAATATCGTTCTTCGGGGAGCGGCCCCTTGGGGAAGGGTCGCTCCCCTTTTTGGGGTAACAATAATTTTGAATTGTTTTCATGCCTCTGGTATGAAAAAATGTTAATTTGTTGAAAAAAAACCCAGATGGGGTCATTTTCAAAATGTGAATGTAGTGCTGATTTTATTGAAGGATGCAAGTGCCTCTGTCCTTCATCTCTTTTATTTTTTGTGTACCTGAAGTGGCTGAAAAACACACCTGTGCTGCCTAGGCAAAGCTCACTAGTGTTTTTGGGCTGATGAATGGTTTTTTTTGTGTGCTGCTTTTCAAACACATGCTTTGTCTCCAGTGACCATGTGTGTGTTACTATGCCATGTGCGCAGGGGTCCCTTGAGTGAGCTGTCCATCATAGTGGGAAGCTCACAAATGTTTTTGGGCTGATGATTGTTTCCTGAATTTGTGCTGCAACTCGAGCGCCATCTTTGTCTCCATTAACCATGTGTGCGTTACTATGCAATCGCACAAATGTGCGCAGGGGTCCCTTGTGTGAGCTGTCCTTCATAGTGGAAAGGTCACAAATGTTTTTGGGCTGATGAATGATTTCCTGAATTTGTGCTGCAACTCGATCACCTGCTTTGTCTCCAGTGACCTTTGTGTGTGTTATTATGCCATTGCACCGATGTGCGCAGGGGTCCCTTGAGTGAGCTGTCCATCATAGTGGGAAGCTCACAAATGTTTTTGGGCTGATGATTGTTTTCCTGAGTTTGTGCTGCAACTCGAGCACCATCTTTGTCTCCAGTCTCCATGTGTGCGTTACTATGCAATTGCACAGATGTGCGCAAGGGTCCCTTGTGTGAGCTGTCCATCATAGTGGGAAGGTCACAAATGTTTTTGGGCTGATGATTGCTTTCCTGAGTTTGTGCTGCAACTCGAGCGCCATCTTTGTCTCCAGTGTCCATGTGTGCGTTACTATGCAATTGCACAGATGTGCGCAGGGGTCCCTTGTGTGAGCTGTCCATCATAGTGGGAAGGTCACAAATGTTTTTGGGCTGATGAATGTTTTCCTGAATTTGTGCTGCAACTCGAGCGCTTGCTTTGTCTCCAGTGACCGTGTGTGTTACTATGCCATCGCACCAATGTGTGCACAGGTCCCTTGAGTGAGCTGTCCATCATAGTGGGTAAATTTAGGAAAGATGGTGCACTCCGCTAGTTGGTGGGCGTTGCCAAACGGGGATCTTCTGTGTGAGTTCACATGCCTCTTATGTGTATAAATGGTCAGAGACTGATGAGAGCAGCAGATGGGGAGAAAGAAGCTCCTGGTCATAGGAACTGTTTTTGGATTGCGCTTGTGAAAATCAAGGATGCAAGTGCCTCTGTCCAGCATCACAGTTAACCACAGTAATTCTGTTGTCCCCCTCCCCATGAGAATCCCTGATGACGTCAGCGCGCACAGCACGCGCCAACATCTTCAGGGATTCCCAGGCGGTCGGGAAGCCATTTGCTTCCTGCGCCTGGAGGTGTTAGGTTGGTTTTGAGATATTTGGGGGGGGTTTGCAAAGAGGCATCAGGGGAGAGGTAAGTGAATTTCCTCTCTTCTGATGTCTCTTTGCAGGGCATTTCTGGCTCACGGTCGCGCACAGCATTGCGATTGTGCGGTGGAAATGCCCCCACTAGCACCAGGGATTTTATTTTAGATTGTAGGAAGTGACCCATTGGGCAAGGGTCGCTTTCAGGTGGGTCGGATTTTAAATTTAGATTTTCTGGCCTCCCCCCGGTGGGCAAATCAACCCGTACTTTTGTCCGTTTTGCCCTTTTTGATGGCCCATCTGTGTGGATGTGATTTTGGGGGTAAATTTGTGTATTGTTTATTCATTTGTTATGTTGTTTGTGAAATGTAGTATTACATTATTTTTTTTCTTCTTTGTTTTTGATCCAGGCTTTTGCTGTTTGTATTGGTGTAGGTTGTGGTTCGGTTAATGCTGGTTTTGCAGCTTGTGTAGTTGCATGTGATTGGTAAGTAAATGTTTTTTGTACTATTTTTCCTAGATAAATGTGTTTTTATGAAAAGTGAAGTTATTGCTGTTTGTGTGGCTTTGTGTTTCTTGATTGTTAACTTTTTTTTGTATTGCTGCTAGATGTGTACTTTGTCTAATCTATACTTTTTTTTTCTTTCCAGTGGGATTTCCTTTCTTTTTGCTGTGTTTCAGCAGAGTAGGTGCTGGTGAGTCTTCTTATATTTGGTTAGATTTGAATTGTTTTTGAGTGTATTGATTTTTGTGTGAAGACTCTACCTTGTTTACTTCTTACTTTGCACAGTGTAGGTTGTTGTTCACTTGTGTGTGTAGTCTTCTTGATTTGTAAGGATAATGGCTGCTCGCAGGATTACTGCTAAGCAGGTTGTTAGTTTGCTTTTTGAGTCTTCCTCTGACCATGGTCCAGACACTGACTCCGATTCGGAGCATGAGGTAGGTGCAGAAGATTCAGGCAGTGAGTTTTCTCTTCGCATGGTATCATCGGATGATGATTCTTCTTCTAGTGCTGATGAAGTGCCTGTGGTAGAGAGGGACATTGATGTGCCGGTAGAGAGGCAAGAGCCATGTGAGCGGCAGCCTAGGTCCTCAAGGTTTCCCTTTTTTTCTCGTCGGGAACAGGCAAGTGTGGTAAAGGCTGCGCCCAAAAGGTTTCACATTGCTGTGGTGCGCCAAAGGTTATCTGGTGCTGCTAGTCTTCCTGTTGTAGAGCAGCATGAGGCATCTGGTGCTGCTAGTCTTTCTGTTGTTGTTGAGCAGCAAGTGGCATCTGGGGATGCGAGTTCTTCTGTTGATGTTGAGATGCAAGAGGCAGCTGGGGATGTGAGTTCTCCTGTCGGTGAAGAGATGCAAAATGTATCTGGGGATGCTAGTATTCCTGTTGGTGTAGTGATGCAAGAGGCATCTGGGGATGCTAGTGTTCCCGTTGATGTAGTGCAGCAAGAGGCATCTGGCCTGCAGGCTAGGGTGGCTTCTTCTCCTCATGTTAGTTATGACGTCTGGGTTGCCCCTGGCATGGTGCAGCCGGAATTGCCAGACTTCACTGGTGTTCCAGGGTGTAGAGTGAATACTGACAATTTTTTGCCAATTCAATTTTTTCAGTTGTTTTTTGACGATGAGTTTTTGCAGGAGATTGTGGAGCAAACTAATTTGTATGCAGAGCAGTATTTGAGGGACCACAGTGCCAGCCTTAAGCCCCATTCTAGAGCTACCCATTGGTCTCCCACATATGTTGAAGAGATGAAGAAGTTTTTGGGATTAACTTTTTTGATGGGCTTGCTAAGGAAGCCATCAATGTCTTCTTATTGGTCCACTAGTCCCTTGATGGCAACATCTATATTTCCAGCAGTTATGACTCGTGATCGATATATGCTTCTTCTTCGCATGATGCATTTTGTTGATAATGATTTAGCGTTGCCACGCGATCACCCTGATTGTGACCGTCTTTTTAAGATTCGGCCTGTCCTTGATCACTTTGTTGATCGTTTTCCTGAGATCTGTGCACCTGGAAGAGAAATAGCTGTGGACGAGTCTTTGGTATTGTTCAAGGGCCGCTTGGTTTTTAGGCAATACATTCCTAGTAAGAGGGCACGCTATGGCATCAAACTGTATATGCTGTGTGACAGTGAGACTGGATATGTTTATAATTTCAGGGTGTACACCGGTAAGGATTCCAGCATTAACACTTCTGCTTGTCCGTCCACTTTTGGAGTGACTGAGAAAATTGTGTGGGAACTAGGTAGACGATTATTTAACAAAGGCCACCATTTATATGTAGATAACTTCTACACTAGTGTGTGTTTGTTCAAGGAGTTGGCCAAAGTGGGCACTGTTGCATGTGGCACGATGCGCAGTAACCGGAAAGGTTTCCCAATAGAACTTGTTTGCAAAAGGCTTGTGCGGGGACAGTCTACTGCATTGCGATGTGGGAAGCTTCTAGCTGTGAAGTTTTCAGACAGGAGAGATGTTTACATGCTGACTACTATCCATGACGAAAGCACTGAAGCTCTGCCAGTTCGGGGTGAGACTGCTGAAGTGCGTAAACCTGTGTGCATTTTAGACTATAATAGGCACATGGGTGGTGTTGACAGAGTAGATCAGAGGTTGGAACCTTATGCTGCTCTTCGAAAGGCTTACGTTTGGTACAAGAAGTTGGCTATCCATCTTTTCCACTTGGCATCCTTTAATGCTTTTGTTGTTTTCCAGAAATCTTGTCCTGAGTCAAAGATGCCTTTTGTTAAGTTTCAGGAGACTATAATAGGCAGCCTTGTACTAGTGGAACAGGCAAGTGTGGCAAGATTTGGAGTGGTGGAGGAAGTGGCTAGACTGAAAGATCGCCACTTTCCAGAATACATTCCTCCCACAACTGCAAAAGACAATCCCACTAAAAGATGTAGAGTCTGTTGGCGAAGAGAAGTGCGGAGGGAGTCTCGTATGCACTGTCCTGACTGTCCTTCAAATCCTGGATTGTGTGTGCCAGCTTGTTTTAAATCGTACCACACACAAAAGAAGTTTTGGGAGTTTCACTGAGCTTGTAAGTGTACTGTCTGGTCTGTTTTCTGTAATATTTTTTAGTTTGCTTTTAGGTTTGCATTAGTGCAAAGCATTTAGTTTTTGAATTTGTGTTAGCAGATTTGTAGGTTTCTACATTTGATTTGTGGTATTTCTTTAAAAAATTCTAATTTCGATGGTGGTGTGTGCAGGATTGTGCTTGGATTGTTGGTGTGCGTGGACTGGCGCTTGGCTGGTGGTGTGCGTGGTCTGGTGCTTGGCTGGCATAGTGCATGGATTGGAGTTGTGCTGGGGGGGTGAGTGGATTTTTGCTTGGCTGGCGGAGTGCATGGTTAGGTGCTTGGCTGGTGGTGTGAGTGGATGGCGCTTGGCTGGTGGTGTGCGTGGTCTGGTGCTTGGCTGGCATAGTGCATGGATTGGAGTTGTGCTGGGGGGGGAGTGGATTTTTGCTTGGCTGGCGGAGTGCATGGTTAGGTGCTTGGCTGGTGGTGTGAGTGGATGGCGCTTGGCTGGTGGTGTGCGTGGTCTGGTGCTTGGCTGGCATAGTGCATGGATTGGAGTTGTGCTGGGGGGTGAGTGGATTTTTGCTTGGCTGGCGGAGTGCATGGTTAGGTGCTTGGCTGGTGGTGTGAGTGGATGGCGCTTGGCTGGTGGTGTGCGTGGTCTGGTGCTTGGCTGGCATAGTGCATGGATTGGAGTTGTGCTGGGGGGTGCGTGGATTTTTGCTTGGCTGGCGGAGTGCATGGTTAGGTGCTTGGCTGGCGGTGTGAGTGGAGTGGTGCTTGGCTGGCGGTGTGTGTGGAGTGGTGCTTGGCTGGCGGCGTGTATGGAGTGGTGCTTGGATGGTGTTGTGTTTGTGGAGTGGCGCTTGGCTGGTGGTGTGCGTGGAGTGATGCTTGGCTGGCGGTGTGTGTGGAGTGGTGCTTGGCTGGTGTTGTGTTTGTGGAGTGGCGCTTGGCTGGTGGTGTGCGTGGAGTGATGGTTGGCTGGTGGTGTGTGTGGAGTGGTAGTTGGCTGTCGGTGTGCGCTGAGTGGTGTTTGGCTGGCAGTGTGCATGGTCTGGTGCTTGGATGGTGGTGTGGGTGGACTGGTGCTCGGCAGGCGGTGTGTGAGTAGTTACTTTCTGTTGGTCAATACACACACTGCTAGTTGAGTGACACTCCACACAGTCCATCATTTTGTGTAGTTGCAGTGTCAGAAATGTGGGCGTGTGAAAGTGATGGGCCCTTGAATGGCACTGTTTGCTGGTGTGAGTGTTGAAATGTGATGGGTCCGCGGCTGGCGGTGTGAATGTTTTGTATGTGTCACGCGTACGAAAGGTGTATGAATGGCCTGTAAAGAGGTTGGTGCCTTGACGTGGCTTTACAGCTCACGAGCTGTGAGTCAGTGGTTCAGTTTATCATACTTTCAATTATACGCAGTGTATTTCATTTTTTATGACATTGCTTGCGTATCCAATTGTATGTACTGAATCATCACTCACCCTCGTGCCAAATCCAACCAGTATGTGTGTGTGCTTGCGGATTAGATGGGTGTGCAGTAATAATTGTTTTTTTTCCTCTTTCTGCAGTAGGGTGTACCTTGCCCCTTATTGTGATTGTTGTTATGTGTTGCTTTTCCATTCGGATGGTGTCAATGGTCTGGTTTGTATCAGGTATGAAAGGTGCGTGAATGGCCTGTAAAACGGTTGGTGCCTTGTCGTGGCTTTACAGCTCACGAGTTGCGAGTCACTGGTTCGGTTTTTATGCATTTATTTATTGACAGAGCATTTCATTTTTTTGAAATATCTTGTTAATAAAATTTTATGTACTGAACCATCACTCCCCCTCGTGCCAAATCCAACCTGTATGTGTGTGTCTTTGAGGAATAGATAGCTGTGCTTGAATGTTTGACTTTTGAGTAACTCTGTTAAGGTGTGGTATCCTTTTACTCGGGAGAACAAGGGGAACGCAGGGTGGTAGGATTTTTTTGCCGGCACGGCGATCCCACGCCAAAATGTTTGGAAAAGTGCTATTTTTACCTATTTTTAAGGTTTGCAAAGAGTTCTGGGTAGGAAAACATTGGGGGACCCACACATGCCATACCTCCCTGGACTCTCCCGGGTGTCTAGGTTTCAGAACTGTTTGGGTTTGCTACTTTCCAAAGAATACCACCCAGCCCCGGGCCAAAAACTCAGGTGCCCCCCCCCCAAAATCAAAGTTATATTGCTTCAGGGTATTTTATATTCACCACCGTTAGATTTGGACCTTTTCCTGTTGCAGCCACTATGGCTACCCACGCAAGTGAGGTACTGTTTTTATCGGGAGACCTGGGAGAACGCTGGGTGGGAGGTAATTTGTGTGAGACCAGTGATGCCACGCTTTCCCAGACTACAACGTGTGAAAGAATTGATTTTTTTCTGCTAAAATTGAGGTTTGCAAGGGATTCTGGGTAAAGGAACGTTGGAGGATCCACGCAAGCCATGCCTCCTTGGAAGCCCCCGGGTGTCTACTTTTCAGAAATGTGTGGGTTTGGTAGGTTTCCATAGATGGCTGTCTCACACGGGGCCAGAAACCCAGGTAACCCCTCTTGCAAAAGCTGGTGAATTTAACAATGGTGAAAATGTTAAGTCCACCAGCTTTTGCAAGAGGGGTTACCTGGGTTTTTGGCCCCGTGCGAGACAGCCATCTAGGGAAACCTACCAATCCCACACATTTCTGAAAAGTAGACACCCCGGGGCTTCCAAAGAGGTATGGCTTGCGTGGATCCTCCAACGTTCCTTTACCCAGAATCCCTTGCAAACCTCATTTTTTGCTTGGAAAAAATCATTTTTTTCACACGTTTTAGTGTGGGAAAGCGTGGCATCACTGGGCTCACGCAAATTACCTCCCACCCAGCGTTCCCCAAGGTCTCCTGATAAAAATGGTACATCACTTGCGTGGGTAGGCATAGCGGCTGCTTTAAGAAAAGGCCCAATTCATACTGTGGAGACCAAAACATTACCTTTAGCCAAATAATCTTATTTTTTGAGGGCGTCACCTGAGCTTTTGGCCCGGGGCTTAGCAGGCATCTTTGGAAACTACCAAACCCAAACAGTTCTGAGAACTAGACACCCGGGGGAGTCCAGGGAGGTATGGCATGCGTGGGTCCCCCAATGTTTTCCTACCCAGAAACCCCTGCAAACCTGAAATTTTGGTCCAAAAACCCACTTTTCCATACTTTTTGGGTGGGATCTCGCTGCCGGAACAAATGTCCTACCACCCAGCGTTTCCCTTGTTCTCCCGAGTAAAATGATACCTCACTTGTGTGGGTGGGCCAAAGGCATGTGACTCAGGCTGGGGTGCTTAATTTGTAAAACTTAAATATGACTAAAAACTACTTTTTTCACAATTCATTTTTGGCGTGTTCTGCTTTGGGGCACCCACACAAGTGAGGTATCCTTTTACTCGGGAGAACAAGGGGAACGCAGGGTGGTAGGACTTTTTTGCCGGCACGGCGATCCCACACCAAAATGTTTAGAAAAGTGCTATTTTTACCTATTTTTAAGGTTTGCAAAGAGTTCTGGGTAGGTAAACATTGGGGGACCCACACATGCCATACCTCCCTGGACTCTCCCGGGTGTCTAGTTTTCAGAACTGTTTGGGTTTGCTACTTTGCAAAGAATACCACCGAGCCCCGGGCCACAAACTCAGATGTCTCCCCCAAAATCAAGGTAGTTTTGCAATGAGGTAATGTAACTTCACCACCGTACGATTTGAACCGTTTCCTGTTGCAGCCACTATGTCTATCCACGCAAGTGAGGTACCATTTTTTTCGGGAGACCTGGGGGCACGCTGGGTGGGTGGAAATTTGTTGATCCACGCAGATTCCAGAACTTTCCACCACAGAAATGTGAGGAAAATGTGTTTTTTTGGTCAAAATGTTATGTTTTCAAGGGATTCTGGGTAACAAAACCTGGGGGTAGGCAGACGAGTCACCCCATCCTGAATTGCCCTGGGTGTCTAGGTTTAAAAAATGTATAGGTTTGCTAGGTTTCCCTAGGTGCTGGCAGAGCTACTGCGCAAAAACAAAAGGTAGTCTTTTTGTCCGAATCGTGCTAAATTTCACTGGGAAATTGAGGTGCGACCATGCTGCGTTTTGCGCTGTTTCATGTCGCAGCCACTATGCCTAACCACGCAAGTGAGGTACCATTTTTTTCGGGAGACCTCGAGGCACGCTGGGTGAGTGGAAATTTGTTGATCCACGCAGATTCCAGAACTTTCCACCACAGAAATGTGAGGAAAATGTGTTTTTTTTGTAAAATGTTTATGTTTGCAAGGGATTCTGGGTAACAAAACCTGGGGGTAGGCAGACGAGTCACCCCATCCTGAATTGCCCTGGGTGTCTAGTATTCAAAAATGTATAGGTTTGCTAGGTTTCCCTAGGTGCTGGCAGAGCTACGGCGCAAAAACAAAAGGTAGTCTTTTTGTCTGAATCGTGCTAAATTTCACTGGGAAATTGAGGTGCGACCATGCTGCGTTTTGCGCTGTTTCATGTCGTAGCCACTATGCCTACCCACGCAAGTGAGGTACCATTTTTTTCGGGAGACCCGGGGGCACGCTGGGTGGGTGGAAATTTGTTGATCCACGCAGATTCCAGAACTTTCTACCACAGAAATGTGAGGAAAATGTGTTTTTTTGGTCAAAAATGTATGTTTGCAAGGGATTCTGGGTAACAAAACCTGGGGGTAGGCAGACGAGTCACCCCATCCTGAATTGCCCTGGGTGTCTAGTTTTCAAAAATGTATAGGTTTGCTAGGTTTCCCTAGGTGCTGGCAGAGCTACGGCGCAAAAACAAAAGGTAGTCTTTTTGTCCGAATCGTGCTAAATTTCACTGGGAAATTGAGGTGCGACCATGCTGCGTTTTGCGCTGTTTCATGTTGCAGCCACTATGCCTACCCACGCAAGTGAGGTACCATTTTTTTCGGGAGACCTGGGGGCATGCTGGGTGAGTGGAAATTTGTTGATCCACGCAGATTCCAGAACTTTCCACCACAGAAATGTGAGGAAAATGTGTTTTTTTTGTAAAATGTTTATGTTTGCAAGGGATTCTGGGTAACAAAACCTGGGGGTAGGCAGACGAGTCACCCCATCCTGAATTGCCCTGGGTGTCTAGTTTTCAAAAATGTATAGGTTTGCTAGGTTTCCCTAGGTGCTGGCAGAGCTACGGCGCAAAAACAAAAGGTAGTCTTTTTGTCCGAATCGTGCTAAATTTCACTGGGAAATTGAGGTGCGACCATGCTGCGTTTTGCGCTGTTTCATGTTGCAGCCACTATGCCTACCCACGCAAGTGAGGTACCATTTTTTTCGGGAGACCTGGGGGCATGCTGGGTGAGTGGAAATTTGTTGATCCACGCAGATTCCAGAACTTTCCACCACAGAAATGTGAGGAAAATGTGTTTTTTTGGTCAAATTGTTATGTTTTCAAGGGATTCTGGGTAACAAAACCTGGGGGTAGGCAGACGAGTCACCCCATCCTGAATTGCCCTGGGTGTCTAGTTTTCAAAAATGTATAGGTCTGCTAGGTTTCCCTAGGTGCTGGCAGAGCTACGGCGCAAAAACAAAAGGTAGTCTTTTTGTCCGAATCGTGCTAAATTTCACTGGGAAATTGAGGTGCGACCATGCTGCGTTTTGCGCTGTTTCATGTCGCAGCCACTATGCCTACCCACGCAAGTGAGGTATCATTTTTTTTGGGAGACCTGGGGGCACGCTGGGTGGGTGCAAATTTGTTGATCCACGCAGATTCCAGAACTTTCCACCACAGAAATGTGAGGAAAATGTGTTTTTTGGGTCAAATATTTATGTTTTCAAGGGATTCTGGGTAACAAAACCTGGGGGTAGGCAGACGAGTCACCCCATCCTGAATTGCCCTGGTTGTCTAGTTTTCAAAAATGTATAGGTTTGCTAGGTTTCCCTAGGTGCTGGCAGAGCTACGGCGCAAAAACAAAATATAGTCTTTTTGTCCGAATCGTGCTAAATTTCACTGGGAAATTGAGGTGCGACCATGCTGCGTTTTGCGCTGTTTCATGTCGCAGCCACTATGCCTACCCACGCAAGTGAGGTACCATTTTTTTCGGAAGACCTGGGGGCACGCTGGGTGAGTGGAAATTTGTTGATCCACGCAGATTCCAGAACTTTCCACCACAGAAATATGAGGAAAATGTGTTTTTTTGGTCAAATTATTATGTTTTCAAGGGATTCCGGGTAACAAAACCTGGGGGTAGGCAGACGAGTCACCCCATCCTGAATTGCCCTGGGTGTCTAGTTTTCAAAAATGTATAGGTCTGCTAGGTTTCCCTAGGTGCTGGCAGAGCTACGGCGCAAAAACAAAAGGTAGTCTTTTTGTCCGAATCGTGCTAAATTTCACTGGGAAATTGAGGTGCGACCATGCTGCGTTTTGCGCTGTTTCATGTCGCAGCCACTATGCCTACCCACGCAAGTGAGGTATCATTTTTTTTGGGAGACCTGGGGGCACGCTGGGTGGGTGCAAATTTGTTGATCCACGCAGATTCCAGAACTTTCCACCACAGAAATGTGAGGAAAATGTGTTTTTTTGGTCAAATATTTATGTTTTCAAGGGATTCTGGGTAACAAAACCTGGAGGTAGGCAGACGAGTCACCCCATCCTGAATTGCCCTGGTTGTCTAGTTTTCAAAAATGTATAGGTTTGCTAGGTTTCCCTAGGTGCTGGCAGAGCTACTGCGCAAAAACAAAAGGTAGTCTTTTTGTCTGAATCGTGCTAAATTTCACTGGGAAATTGAGGTGCGACCATGCTGCGTTTTGCGCTGTTTCATGTCGTAGCCACTATGCCTACCCACGCAAGTGAGGTACCATTTTTTTCGGGAGACCCGGGGGCACGCTGGGTGGGTGGAAATTCGTTGATCCACGCAGATTCCAGAACTTTCTACCACAGAAATGTGAGGAAAATGTGTTTTTTTGGTCAAAAATTTATGTTTGCAAGGGATTCTGGGTAACAAAACCTGGGGGTAGGCAGACGAGTCACCCCATCCTGAATTGCCCTGGGTGTCTAGTTTTCAAAAATGTATAGGTTTGCTAGGTTTCCCTAGGTGCTGGCAGAGCTACGGCGCAAAACCAAAAGGTAGTCTTTTTGTCCGAATCGTGCTAAATTTCACTGGGAAATTGAGGTGCGACCATGCTGCTTTTTGCGCTGTTTCATGTCGCAGCCACTATGCCTACCCACGCAAGTGAGGTACCATTTTTTTTGGGAGACCTGGGGGCACGCTGGGTGGGTGGAAATTTTTTGATCCACGCAGATTCCAGAACTTTCTACCACAGAAATGTGAGGAAAATGTGTTTTTTTGGTCAAATGTTTATGTTTGCAAGGGATTCTGGGTAACAAAACCTGGGGGTAGGCAGACGAGTCACCCCATCCTGAATTGCCCTGGGTGTCTAGTTTTTAAAAATGTATAGGTTTGCTAGGTTTCCCTAGGTGCTGGCAGAGCCACGGCGCAAAAACAAAAGGTAGTCTTTTTGTCCGAATCGTGCTAAATTTCACTGGGAAATTGAGGTGCGACCATGCTGCGTTTTGCGCTGTTTCATGTCGCAGCCACTATGCCTACCCACGCAAGTGAGGTACCATTTTTTTCGGGAGACCTGGGGGCACGCTGGGTGGGTGGAAATTTGATGATCCACGCAGATTCCAGAACTTTCTACCACAGAAATGTGAGGAAAATGTGTTTTTTTGGTCAAAGTTTTATGTTTGCAAGGGATTCTGGGTAACAAAACCTGGGGGTAGGCAGACGAGTCACCCCATCCTGAATTGCCCTGGGTGTCTAGTTTTTAAAAATGTATAGGTTTGCTAGGTTTCCCTAGGTGCTGGCAGAGCTACGGCGCAAAAACAAAAGGTAGTCTTTTTGTCCGAATCGTGCTAAATTTCACTGGGAAATTGAGGTGCGACCATGCTGCGTTTTGCGCTGTTTCATGTCGCAGCCACTATGCCTACCCACGCAAGTGAGGTACCATTTTTTTTGGGAGACCTGGGGGCACGCTGGGTGGGTGGAAATTTGTTGATCCACGCAGATTCCAGAACTTTCTACCACAGAAATGTGAGGAAAATGTGTTTTTTTGGTCAAATTTTTAGATTTGCAAGGGATTCTGGGTAACAAAACCTGGGGGTAGGCAGACGAGTCACCCCATCCTGAATACCCCTGGGTGTCTAGTTTTCAAAAATGTATAGGTTTCCTAGGTTTCCCTAGGTGCTGGCAGAGCTACGGCTCAAAAACAAAAGGTAGTCTCTTTGTCCAAAGAACGCAAAATTTCACTGGGAAATTGAGGTGCGACCACGTTGCATTTTGTGCCGTTTCCTGTCGTAGGCACAAGGCCGACCCACACAAGTGAGGTACTGTTTTTATCGGGAGACCTGGGGGAACGCTGGGTGGGTGGAAATTTGTTGATCCACGCAGATTCCAGAACTTTCCACCACAGAAATGTGAGGAAAATGTGTTTATTTTGTCAAAATCTTAGCTTTGCAAGGGATTCTGGGTAACAAAACCTGGTGGTAGGCAGTCGAGTCACCCCATCCTGAATTTCCCTGGGTGTCTACTTTTCAAAAATGTATAGGTTTGCTAGGTTTCCCTAGGTGCCGGCAGGGCTAGGGTGCAAAAACTACAGGTAGGCACTTTGCCAAAAAAGGGTCAATTTGTAACTGCTAAATTTAGGTGTGACCACGTTGCATTTTGCACCGTTTCCTGTCGCAGGCACAAGGCTGACCCACACAAGTGAGGTACCGTTTTTATCGGGACACTTGGGGTAATTCAGATTTGTAAATCAACTGTAATTACCAATTGAGCTTTCATGCATTTCTCCCTTTGAATGAAAGACATTGTGTAAAAAAAAAATCTTTATGAAAAATGACCAATAATTCTCATGCTAGTATGAGTATTCCCAACTTTGAAAATGTGCAATTATATACTGTTTCTGAACTCTATAATTTGTACCCAATTCAGAAATACATAGGTGTCTTTCATACAGATTATTCCATGTATACATTTTCCAAGACAAAGTGCACTATACCCAGTAAATGAAAAAATACCATTGCAAGTTGCTGCTCAGTTTTTGGATCTGGGTTCGTCGGGTTCTTGGTGAAACTACAAGTCCTATATATCCCCACAACCAGGAAGGTCTAACAAATGTAACGGTATATTGCTTTCCAAGAGTTGTCAAAATTAGAAAAAGTTATAGGTGAAAACGTTGAGACAAAAGGCTGTTTTTTTCAACAAAATTTCAAATATTCCAATATCTAACTGTTAGTTTCTATAACGAAACCTTCATGGATTTAGACAAATGACCCTTTTCTGAATTCAGAATCTTGTCTACTTTTTGAAAATGTAAAGCTTTCCAGGATCCATTATTGCTTTCAAACTCATTTCTACCATTAACTGGAAGGAGGTGGAAAGCTCTAAAAATAGCAAAAATAGGCTATGTCCCAGAAAAATGCCAAAACTGAGTGAAAAATTTCGGTTCTCTGACAAAAGTCTGTCATTCCCTGAAAGCTGAGAAAATGGAGATTTCAGCCCCTCAAACCCTTTTGTGATACCATTTTCAGGGAAAAACCCAGAGGCTTTCATTTGCAGCCCGTTTTTCCCATTTTTCTGAAAAAAACAAAAAAATCACTATATTTTGGTTAATTTATGGGACCCCTCCAAGGGAATCCACAAACCCTGGGCGCCTTTAGAATCCACATGATGTTGGAAGAAAAGGACGCAAATTTGGCGTGGATACCTTATGTGGTCAAAAAGTTACAAGGGCCTAAGCGCGCACTACTCCAAAACGCCAAAAAAAGCCTCAGCACAGGAGGGGAAAAGGCCTAGCAGCGAAGGGGTTAAAGAAAACTCTGATTCTCCCTCCTACACAATAATAAGATCTAAATGAATCTAATCAAGGCTCTAAGTCTTGAATAAAAATGGATCACAGAATAGGGTTTCAAAGAAATAAGGAAAGGCAAGAAAGTCTCAGCATAGTAAAGACTTCAGTAAAAGTCTTTCAGAATTGGAATGAGTATTTTGCAGGAAGCTTCACACTTCCAAGAACAAAGGAAGCTGAGAGATCTGTACCCCTCAAAGTGTAAGGAATTCTGCCCTAACTTCTAAGAGTGTGTACACAACTTAAAACTAGTACCCTTCAACAACAATTATATTTCTTCCCACCCCACCAGAAACCAATAATGTCTCTTCTTGTGCTGTGAATTTGCAACATTATCAGACTTTCCCATTCACCTTAAACATTCCTGATACGCAAAGAGTATGAGGCTTCATCTGGGTCTTTTTTTTCTTGCCAAATGTCTCTTCTCAGGCCTTATGAATTAAGGAACTAGTACAGACAATAATACTCCTTTCTCTAGTTAATAAAACCTTGAGAACGCACCTGCAAAAGAACACTCTAACCAAATAAAATACATTTCAAACCAAGGCTTTAAGTCAAGCTGATTTTAACTTAACATTTAAACATGCTCTCCAAATACATGGTTATACCAGTGCACATGTGACTCAAGAATGAATGCAAA
This sequence comes from Lissotriton helveticus, assembly GCF_964261635.1. Lineage (NCBI taxonomy): Eukaryota > Metazoa > Chordata > Amphibia > Caudata > Salamandridae > Lissotriton > Lissotriton helveticus. Next base: position 1,245,943,130 of record NC_136063.1, on the reverse strand, counting down.
TGTCAGTAAAAGCACCCATGATTACTCGTTTAAATGTGACTTTCAGAATAAATCAAATTCAACTTAAAGTATAAATCCAAAAATCAATACAGAAAACTTGTCTTTATGTTTAAACTGAACATTAGAGCACACATTTAAAAAACTCTAGCTGTTACAGTAAATACATTTCATTAGTGCTTTTAAATGTTCACACATGTTAATAAAGTTATGGTGCACAGTAAATATAGTGTCACGTAGATAAATAAGGACATTTCCGTGATGTGTAGTGGTAGAGTCTAAACTGAGCTACTCCAATACCCCTTCTGATGGTGTTTTTAGCCATCACAATAACACACATATGGATCCTTATCAGGTTAAATCAAGTCAAAGTCGTTATGTCCTCAGCAAATTTTCTCTATTGTTTTTTGGGTGTTTCATCTCATCATAAAATCTACACTGATTCTCCTCATCTCCATTTCCATCTCCGTTCTAGTTCTTTTCAATCCTTTCCCACATTGTCCTTCCTTGCTTTTATACTCTTGTATCCTTTAATATAATGAACAGACGTATTGCACAGATTGTGATGATAACAAGAGGTACCATGATAGAATCCACTACTCCACTTCCTAGGTTTCCAGATCATCGGCTGATTTCAGAAAAATCATTTCCATTTGCTTCCTAAGCACCTGTAGCTTGTAATTCCTTAAAATCTCATTTTAGATCAGTAATGTTTTGAATGTATTTCTTTAAATCTTCACTCATGCCAAGTATAAAGGTTACACATTGCTGGACCTTTAACATCTTACAGACTCTGAACTCTTCCACGAGAAGGATGTCTAACGCAAGACGATTCTGCAAAACCAAGGATTTCATAGCTAATACGGAACTTGCTATACTAGTGGCTAATTATCCACTATGTTAGACTGCTTTCTAATCTTGAGATCATTCAATATTACACCTGCATATGGAATCATTGCACCAAACATGGCTCCACAATTTCAGCACCCCTACTACCTCGTTTAGTTCTATGTTTTGTTCCCCACACAGGATCATTCAAAGGTTCCACATGATAAATCTTTGGGGAAACCACACCTAAAAAACATGTACCATACCATACATTGGGCAATTTGAAGTATGCATGCTCCTCACAAACAAAATAAACTCCAAGAACAATGGGATCTTATCTTCCCAAGAACAGAAGGCAAATGCCTGCACGTTCAAAAATATGGTCACAATCATTTTCACCCATGAACTTATTATCAAGGGTCAATTTATCTCTAGTCCCACATAATTTACCTTTGTGTTGCCAATCTAGAAGTAGTGCAGGCATAACTCCAGAGTTTTGATGTTGCTCTTTTTCCTTATCTCATGGCCCTTTATATCTCTGATCCCATCCTATGCTCTCCCTTGCATTTATGGCTCTATTGCTGTTTTCTGGTTACTCCAAAAATGTCTTTCTAACCTCACTTAAAGAACAGATCAAAATGTTCCTATGAGCCATGTCCAGTTTCTATTTCGTTCTAAGGAAGCTGTTAACTATATCCTTTGACTTAGCAAGAAGATACCTATTCAAATGCGTGAGCAAAGGAACTTCAGAAAGTACAAATCATAATTCGAGTAATAATACTGGAAAGTCCCTGTCCATAATACTGACGTAACAGAAGGCTACAAGTAACACCATATGGCTGTGGACGAGGGAGAACATGGCGGCAGTGAGCTAAAGCAGTTGCTTGCCGCCGTTTGTGCTCCCACTCTGCTCAAGGACATGCTGTAGCGGAGACTAGTAAACAACCCATTTTGTTTGTTCATTTTCGCCCTCTTTTTCTTCCCCCGGGACCTACCAGGGGTATGTACATTTGTGTATTGGGGCATCTCCCTTGCTAGTCTCTAGCGGCCCTGGAGTTGAGGAGGGGCCGGAGGCTAGCAGCACGCAGACTTCTCAGAGGCGGTCTCGCTCAAAGCGATTCTGGAGAGGTTGGTGGTAGAGACAGCACAAGGAGAGCTGCCGCAACTGATTCCGACCTGGAAAGTAACACCACTGCGGAGAGAACGGGGAGAGAGACAAAGGCGGTGACGGCGAAGGAGGCGCTGGACTGGGGGCTGACTGCAGAGAGGTGTTAATCGGTCTGTGTAACCTTCGTGGATTCGAGGCAAGAAGCAGAGGAGCATGAGGTACTGAGGCACCAAAGTGACGGGGGCACGCGTGCGATATCAGAAGCTTGTAAGCTGTTCTCCCCATGCTCTCTGCGTTCCCCTTGCTTTTCCCGATTGGCGGACAAGGAAGGGGGTGCCTCGGTTACCCTGGTCACCAGCCAGTACAATCCAAAAAAACTAATCAGGCAATTAAACTAAAAGTAAGCAAAATCCCAAAAACGAACACTGGGAGGAAAGGCAGGAAAAGAGGCGCAGCGCAGGGGCTAATTGTGCAAGGGTCTGGAAAAGGCAACTCTTGTGAATATATTACCAAGCTGTCTCTTGAAGATACAAACACCTTAGACACACAAGAGAAAGGGGGAAGCACTCTGCCAATAGGACCCGAAGGCAGCCCTGGAAGCAGTCTTTCACACTGGGAGAATAAAGTTAAGGTTCCCAAGACAAACTGAAAGAAGGGCCAACCTGTAGAAGCCAAAATAAAAATAACTCCATCGTTAAGGTCTTATTTTAGACTCTAGGATGGTGGTTTTAGAAGACTCAGTAGAGGGACTTAAAGAAGACCTTGGAGCAGCTAAAGCCGATATAATAACGCTTAAGAAGAACAAGGCTATGCTCTGAGACAGGTTAGAATCATTGGAGTATAACTCTCAACGCAATAACTTACGTATCTTGAATGTACCAGAAGGAAAGGAAGGTAAGGACCTTAAAGCATATATTATAACCCTCATAAAAGAATCAATACAGATCGATGACTCCGAAGAAGGCTTATCGAGAGACATACAAAAGATCCATAGCGACCCCTACAGGAGGCACCCTAATCGAACCAAACCTAGGTAGATCTAAATCAATTTTCTAACCTTCTCCATGAAAGAAAGAAACAGCCGCCCTATAGAAAAAATCACTGAAACCCAGAGACTTTGCTTTTGAGATCCGATTGGATCTTTCACATACCACCTTGGACCGCCAATAGGAGTAGGGCAGAAAAATTGAAGATTTTAAGAAACTGGGGGCCGTTGTCCAGATAAAATTTCCAGCACAACTAAAATTATGTACAATAATAAAATGTACAATGTGAAAACAGTGCAGGAGGCAGAAGAGCTTTTAACAAATTTAAAATAGCTCCTAAAATTACATTTTAGCTAGGAAACTACCCCATAAATCTCAGGGATTCTGAGAGGTGGTTAATTGTCCACGATGGGATGCATTTTCTAGATCCACATACATTGGCATACACCTCCAAATAATAAAGATCATAATCCAAATCTACTTAAGAAAACAAAAAGGTTACAGTATGAAACAGGAAAACAAGATATTGAAAATAGTATCAGAAATAGTGGGAGCCCTAATGGGAGTCTCAATTATATATGGTCCCTGATAACTAGTAATAATTAACCACAGGGCAAGAGTGGGGCACATCGGCAGGCACAATCTGGACTAAGTCCAGGTAAATGGTGGTTGGGTTCGCCAGGGAGGGCATCAGGGGTGGGGATGGAAAAGGGAATGGAGGTCACGGGTGAGGGAGCATAGGGGTAAAAAAGAAAAAAAGGAAAATTCTCATTCACTTCATAACTCCGATGTCACTTTTAGGCTATCATTTTTGGCTTGGTGTTGACATTTAGGAAAAGGAAGATGGTTTTGGGTCCAATGTTTTATTCCCCTATGAGAATATTACAATGTCTATCTTGGAATGTAAATGGTCTCTGGGTCAAAAGTAGGAGGGAAAAAATCCTTCAATATCTTAAAGACTCACCTGCACAGATAACCATCTTGCAGGAAACACACCTTTTGAGGGAAGAGATTACCGGAATCTGTGGGAAGCTTAGATGGGTGGAGCATTGTGTCAGTTCCTGTCAAAATGCCAATATTAGGGGTGTAGCTATCTTAGTTAAAAAACAAGCTAATGCCTGTCTTCTAAATGCTATGACAGATCCAAGTGGCAGATGGGTCATTGTCAAGCTATCTGTAGAAGGTGCACTTATAACAGTAGCAGGTTATTATGGTCCTAACCAGGATGACCCTTCCACACTAAAAGCTATTTTTCCTAACCTCCTGGGGTTTTCTGACTCGATTATTCTTGCTGGGGATTTCAACATAGTGTTGGATCCTCAAAAGGATAAATCCCCTAGCAGTAGGACAAATACCTTGTCTAAATCTAGGATATACCTAAAGATGATGAGGAGGCACAATGCCTTATCCAACATTTGGAGAAAAAGATCAGGTACCCATCTAGGTATGTTCTTCTACGACAAAAAATATAGGCATAAATTAAGGATCGATTACATCTTAATCAGTAATGATTTAAGGAGTAAAGTCAAAGGTAAATGCTATCTGACCCCTCACCTTTCAGATCATGTGGCGGTATGGATAGACTTAAAGCTATCAGATGAAGAACAACGGAGGGCGTGGACTTTTGATCGCACACTCCTGCTAGATGAGGCTGAGAGATGGTATTTATCCCAGGAGACAACATTTTTCTTAAACATAAATGTAGGCTCGGCGGAGCCTGCAGTGGTATGGGACACCTTGAAGCAGTACCTGAGAGGTTTGGTAGTCAAGTCAAGTCAAATAACTTTATTCGGTTATTACACATAAATAGCCATAAAAGTACAATAAAATCACATCATATTATAAAAAGGAATAAAAAGCTGTCCAAGTTCATACAATAGGCTCATTACAGATTATACATGTATTGATTTCAGTGAAATAAAAACATTTTTGAGAAAAGCCAAGGCTTGGTAACAAATAGGACCTCCTATAAGAACAGGCAGTATAGGGAGGAAACGATATCCATTGAGCGTGAAATGAAGGAGGTGGAAAGGAAGTCTAATAATGAAGCGGATCATGCTACTTGCCAAGCATTAGAAGAGAAAGTGAGAACTTTGAAAGTTGAGCTAGAAGACATTATTCAGGCTGGAATCTCTAAACAATGGGAAGCTAGCAAGCTTGCCCATTTTGGACATGGTGAGGAGGCCGGCAAATTATTGGCATGGAGGGTAAAAACTGACAGGGTTCAAAACCTTATTAAACAAATTGATGACACGCATACTAACTCGTTGACACGTAATGATGAAGAGATAGGAGAAGCCTTCTTCACTTTTTTCAAAGACCTATATAATGAAGATAACGATGTAGATAGCACAAGAGCACGCAAATGGCTAAATCAGATTAATCTCATCCCCTTAGAATCAGCTCAGCGAGAGAACTTAGAGCTTGAGATTTTGCAACAGGAGGTTAGGAAGGCGTTATCAACCTGTAAGATAGGAAAGGCTGCTGGGCCGGATGGCTTTCCTATGGAATTATATAGAAGAGACAATAATTCTATTCATGAAAACTCTCTTTAACAAAATCTTGTTAAAAGGGGTTAGACCTCACACTTCATGGAGCGAAGCGAATATAATACTGGTCTTAAAGCCAGGTAAATCTCCCACTAAATGTGGGTCATACCGACCTATTTCACCTGAAAATAATGACTACAAGATATTTTCCAGAATATTGGCAGATAGGCTGGGTGCAGTAGCAGGAGGTCTGCTGCATGCAGACCAAAAGGGTTTTTTGAAAGGCAGAAATCTTTTTGACCTCCCCCACAATTTTATGTGTGCCATTGATTTTGCTTCTAATTTTTCACTCCCTTCGGCAGCAATGACCCTGGATGGCACTAAGGCATTTGACAGGGTCAAATGGAATTACTTAGCGGCTGGGCTCGAGAAGTTACATTTTGGGCCAAAATTCTGTCGAACCATTAGCCTTATGTATAGTGACCCTTTAGCGAGGCTTGTGGTCAATGGAAATCTAACCAGACCTTTTAAAATCAAAAGAGGAAAAACAGGGCTGCTCCCTCTAACCACTCTTATTCGATATGTAAATAGAACCATTTGCGCAATGTCTCAGGGAGGAGACAGATATTGTACCATTTAAGAGTGGACTATGGGAGAGGAAGGTAGCCCTGTATGCAGATGATATATTAGTTTTGTCACCAAACCTGGAGTCATCTTTTCCTCATATCATCCATTTAGCGCAGGATTTTGGTCAGGTCGCGGGGTATGAAATCAATGCAGGCAAAACCGAAATTATGACATGGAATTTACTGGGGTGTCGACATCAGGTTAAAAATGAAATGTGATATCTGGGAGTGACGATTGTCCAGGACATTAACAAGACTGCAGAGACTAATCTTTTAAACATCTCGAGAGAATGTCAAAAACTCATGAAGTCCTGGGCGCACCTTCCTTTGACCATTATGGGTAGAATTAATTTAATTAAATGGTAATTCTACCAAAAGCCACCTTTCTCTTTAATACAATCCCTTTATACTTTGAGAAGCAGGTTATAGAGAATTTCCAGCAATCTATCAACTCATTCGTGTGGGCCTATAAAGCGAGAAGAATAGCGTGTAAAAAGCTGAGACGCAGGAGAGAAGAAGGTGGTCTGGCACTCCAAGGTTTTCAGTATTACGCTTGGGCCTTTCAGTTAACACATTCTAGAATGCTACTAAAATGCCCTGATTCATCAGAAAGGGGGAAATGTTTTTAGCAATGTTAGATCAAGTAGGGTTATCTCATGAGGGCTTTCTTTTTAAATATAGTGACCAAAAGTTTTTTAAGAAAATAAGGGTGAAGGTATTATTGAGTGCAGCTCGAATTTGGGCCAGAATAAAAAAATCAACGGGCCTAGAGTACTGCTCAGGTTTGGCGCCTTTGTGGGATAACCTGGGGGCACCAAGTTGTTTGAAGGATACATTGGCAGCTCCCCTTTAAACAGCTGGGTTCCTGGTATGGGGAGAATTGGATGTATAACATTACAACGCATGCTTTTACCACGCATGCTTTTACATCGCAACTTTTACAAAGCATGCCTTTACAACGCATAGTGTTGAGGGGTGCTGGATAGTGAATAGTTTAATTTACTATTCCAACTCAAATCCCCGTGGATAGTAGGGAAGGTGTTGGATAGTAAATTAAATCTATTCCCTATCCTAGAGCGCCCCCCAGCGCAATGCGTTGTAATGATTTGCGTTGTAAAAGTTGCGATGTAAAAGCACTGCGTGGTAAAAGTTGCGTGGTAAACGATGTTTCCCGGGAGAATTGGTCTCTGAAGGAACACTTTTGCCCTGGGAATAATTTGATGAGAAAATGGAGGAGGGCATGTCTAGATTTAAATATTTATATTTACAACTAAAGAGTTGGTTCCAAAGTTTTAATAAACCTATAGGAATGGGCAACATTCTGCAATGGACATTAGACCAGAATTCGCCTTTCTTGAGCAACACTGCATGAAGTGTAAGAAATATATGCTTCGATGAGCAGTCGGTGGATGCAGTTTGTGCTGCGCAACGCAACCATTGTTGTTCATTATTTGTTTTGTTTTTGGAATGATAAGTAATTCCAAAAGTTTCCTGTTTTATCCATTCTTTTGTTCATTTTTTGAAAAAACACCAAACAATGCAAAATTGTTAAAAAATAAAAGAAAAAAGAAGAAAAAAAAGTTCTTATCGAAACTACCTTAGCTGGTTAAAGAAAGAGCTATAATTTCAAGGATATGTGTGAAAGTTTGGTTGAATATATGTATACAGCATGATTGACTGAAAGAATGCATTAGTAGTGTATGGTGAATTTATAGGTGAAGATTTATGAAGGAGTACTGCAGCGTGACACTGCAAGCTCTTTAGCTGCACTGCACTGTGGAACTTCCGAAGCATACGTACATGAATATGTTGCAACTCTGTGCTTCCCTCTGCACTGCTGCACAAAGTGCAGCCATGCGTTGACAATGGCACCCTTGCACCATGGTGCAAGGATGTCAGTGTCGTGCGGAGATTGTTTTTGTGCATGAAGGGACACCTTCCTGCACAAAAACAATCAGTAAAGGCATTTTCCTCTTTCTCCTCTTTCAATGCATGCTGTGGAATGCAGCATGCATTGAAAGAGGAACAAATGAGGAGAAATGAAAACAATTCTCCTCGTTGCGCCTTGCTCCACCAACTCAAGGATGGCACAGCATTCACACACATCTCCAGATTTACGATTTCTCATAAATCTGGATATGTGTCTTGTTCTATGGGTGTTGCGTGGGAACACCCACAGCAACACCTATGGAACGCCCCTTAAACGCAAAGCTCTGTGTATGAAGTGGTCGTATTTACAAGGAGAGGAAAATACACGCAGGTTGGCTTTTCCTCTCCTTGTAAATATGAAGGAGTGCCTGTCGCCATCACTACGTTACAAAAAGTGACATAGTGGTGGCGCAAGGTGCTTGTAAATCTGCCCCATAAGTGCTTAGGTATTGGCAGACTGATACCATAAGACCATAGTGCTAGATGGGTGATTGAAGAATTGCATGAGACTTACAGGAGGTATCCTACGCTGCATGGGTACTACTTCAGTATTTAATGGAGTGGACCAATAGTATGTTTCTGCTTAGAGATTTGTAGGGATTAAGCACAGAATATTTTATGTGTACCTGTGTTGGTGCCTAGGTCATTTTATAAGAATACCACTAGTAACTGGAATGATGACCGTGCTGCAAACAGAGTGAACACTTAATTTATAAGTGCTTACGTATTGGTGGAGTGATAGGATAAGTAGATAGTGGTAGATAAGTGATTATAGTAGTGCATGGGACAGACTGGACGATTCCTACACTGCATGAGTACTAACTGCGTATTTAGAAGAGTGTATCAATAGTATGTAGCTAGTTGGAGGTCTGCTTGGATAGTGCACACAATATTATAGCTGTACTTGTGTTAGTAGCTAGGCCATTCCATAAGTTCATAACTAGTAACTAGAATAATTACAGTATTACAAACAGAGTGTATAGTGAATATATAAGTGCTTAGGTATTGGTGGAGTAATAGGATAAGTAGATAGTGCTGGATGGGTGATTGGAGAAATGATGGGACAGACAGGAGGATTCCTACACTGCATAGGTACTAACTGGGTATTTAGAAGAGCGTATCAATAGTTTGTAGCTGATTAGAGGTGTGCATGCACAGTGTACAAAATATTGAACCTGCACTTGTGTTAGTGACTATGCCATTCCTTAAGTATACGACTAATAAGTGGAGTAATTTCAGTGTTGCAAAGAAAGTGTGTGATGAATTTATAAGTGCTTAGGTATTGGTGGAGTGATAGGAAACATAGATAGTGCTAGGTGGGTGAATGGAGAAGTGCATGGGACAGACAGGAGGATTCCTACACTGCATAGGTACTAACTGAGTATTTAGAAGAGTGTATCATTAGTATGTAGCTGGTTATAGGTCTGCATGCATAGTGTACAAAATATTGTATCTGCACGTGTGTTAGTGGCTAGGCCATTCTTTAAGTATATGACTAATAACTGGAGTAATTTCAGTGCTGCAAAGAGAGTGCATGCTAAATTTATTAGTGCTTAGGTGTTGGCAGATTGATAGGATACGTAGATAGTGCTGGGTGGTTGAATGGAGAAGTGCATTGGACAGTCAGAGGGATTCCTAGACTGCATAGGTACTAACTGAGTATTTAGAAGAGTGTATCATTAGTATGTAGCTGGTTATAGGTCTGCATGCATAGTGTACAAAATATTGTATCTGCACGTGTGTTAGTGGCTAGGCCATTCTTTAAGTATATGACTAATAACTGGAGTAATTTCAGTGCTGCAAAGAGAGTGCATGCTAAATTTATTAGTGCTTAGGTGTTGGCAGATTGATAGGATACGTAGATAGTGCTGGGTGGTTGAATGGAGAAGTGCATTGGACAGTCAGAGGGATTCCTAGACTGCATAGGTACTAACTGAGTATTTAAAAGACTGTATCAATGCTATGTAGCTGATTACAGGTCTGCATGCATAGTGCACAGAATATTGTAGCTGTACTAGTTTTATTGGCTAGGCCATTCCTTAGGTACATGACTAGTAACTAGAACAATTTCAGTGCTGCAAAGAGAGTACATGTTAAATTTATAAGTGCTTATGTATTCCGGAGTGATAGGATACATAGATAGTGCTGGATGGGTGATTGGAGAAGTGCATGGGACGGACAGGAGGATTCCTAGGTTGCATGGGTAGTACTTTACTAAGTAGCTGATTAGAAGTTTATATATATATATAGTGCACAGCTGAATGTAGTTGTGCATTGATAGTGTTTGGATTACTTAATCTTACCTTGACAGTAGTACATATCAAAAGATGCTAAACATTTTTCTCAGTTATGATAAGTGCTTAGGTATTGGTGGAGTAATAGGATAAGTAGCTAGTGCTGGATGCGTGATTGGAGAAATGCATGGGACAGATAGGAGGATTCCTACACTGCATAGGTACTAACTGGGTATTTAGAAGAGTGTATCAATAGTATGTAACTGGTTATAGGTCTGCATGCATAGTGTACAAAATACGGTACCTGCACTTGTATTAGTGGCTAGGCCATTATTTAAGTATATGACTAATAACTGGAGTAATTGCAGTGCTGCAAAGAGTGTGCATGCTCAATTTATAAGTGCTTAGGTATTAGTGAAGTGATAGGATACATAGATAGTGCTGGATGGATGAATGGAGAACTGCATGGGACAGCAGACAGAAGGATTCCTAGACTGTATAGGTACTAACTGAGTATTTAAAAGACTGTATCAATGCTATGTAGCTGATTAGAGGTCTGCATGCATAGTGCACAGAATATTGTAGCGGTACTAGTTTTTCTGGCTTGGCCATTCCTTAGGTACATGACTTGTAACTAGAATAGTTTCAGATGCTGCAAAGAGAGTACATGTTGAATTTATAAGTGCTTAGGTATTGGCGGAGTGATAAGATACGTAAATAGTGCTGGATGGGTGATTGGAGAAATACATGGCACAGACAGAAGGATTCCAACACTGCAAAGGTATTAACAGGGTAATTAGAAGAGCGTATTAATAGTATGTAGCTTTTTAGAGATCTGCATGCATAGTGTACAAAACATTGTACCTGTACTTGGGTTAGTGTCTAAGCCATTCCTTAAGTATATGACTAATAACTGGAGTAATTTCAGTGCTGCAAAGAGAGTGCATGCTAAATTTATAAGTGCTTAGGTATAGGCCGAGTGATAGTATATGTACATAGTGCCGTATGGGTGAATGGACAAGTGCATGGGACAGACAGAAGGATTCTGAGACTGCATAGGTACTAACTGAGTATTTAAAAGACTATATCAATGCTATATAGCTGATTAGAGGTCTGCATGCATAGTGCACAGAATATTGTAGCTGTACTATTATTGGTGTGTCTATGGTTTCGAGAATGGTAGTCTGTATTTTAGGGTGTGAGGAGGTGCATCAGATGATCACGTGGATGATGTCATCAGTGATGTCATTTGAGATTTCATCAGTGATGTCATGAGCGATGTCACTGACCATGCCATCAGTGATGTAATATGTGCCTCTATCAGCCGTGCATTGTGGGGAGCGAGTTATAGTTTGCACAACTAACTATAACAGCCGAATTTATTTTGTTTTGTACGAGTGAAATGACCGACTACCTATTGTAGGAAGGTGGATATCTGACTATGGTTACCCCCAAACTTTTTGCCTGGTGTTTAGCTGGTTTTTGACATAGTTGGCCTGGGATCCTGCTATTCAGGGCCCCAGGCTAATTGCTCTCCCCTTAAAATGGACTCCATGTACCTTAGGTACATACACAATTGGAATTGGCTCACCTTATTGGCCCCTGTAACAGTGTACCCAGGTACCCAGGGCATAGGTGCTTTCAAGGCCTACCAGGGGCTGCAGCATGTATTATGCCACCCCTGGCCTGGCCTCCATATTTGACACAACTGGCTGATCACTCAGCTGGGGTAAGTCGGTGTAACCACCCCTTACTTAGGTGTAGTATGCCTATACCTAACCTAAAATGGACACATATGTTCCTATCAGTCACTCCTATGGAAGGCCTCATCAATCCTGGAGGCAGAGTGCTTGGAAATATGTGAGATAGTGCTCTGGCATGAGCTGAGCCTGTCTGCAGCTTTCGGAACCATGTCCTTTAGCTGTTTCATGATACTGCCATTACATATACTCTTAAGTGCATTATAATCCTCGCGGTTAAATGCTATCTTGGGTTTGGCTTTATCAAAACATGTCGAGTAAGGTGTCATACGAATTGGAATACTACCCCCTCGCCAGTTCTGGCGACGGGGGTAGCATTCCACCCTTCTAGAGGGACACGACATGTACCTAGCCTGAACCCCGGTTAAAGTTAAACAGAGCCTCAGCATCACAAGATGAATGCTGCCACAGCAGACACAAGTCTGACCTCCTGCTGCTGGGAGTCCTTCCAGCAAGGGCAGCTTGGACAAAGGGTTTTCTGCCTTGGGAGGTGCTAGCACCACCCCAGACAGGATTTTGTGTATTGGGTAGGACAGGGCTGAATAGAATCAGACATGCCTGGGGCACACAAGGTGTCCCTGTGCATAGGCCAGTTCAAACCGGTGCTGGGGCCTTCCAGCCCCAGTCCTGGCGCGTAACTGGACAAAGGAAAGGGGGTGTAACCACCCCCCTTCCTGGTTCCACCCAGAGGAGGGACCTAGTAGGTGATCCGGCCCCCCAGATTCGAATAAGAGTGGAAGCTGTGTCCTGAGACTTCAGATCATCCTGAATCAACTTGAAATACAGAAGAAGACTGGACTTCGACATTCTGCTGCTCAGAAGACGGAAGAGAATCTCCCTTGTGGCCAAGGAGTGACCACCCTGTGAACACAGGCACCAACCAGCAACTCGATGTCTGCTTTGCCGCCGCCTCCCGCCGGAGCCCGAGCCCAGAGCCTGACAAGACCCAGACTCCCAGACTTCTCACCGCCCGATCCACAGTCCCTGCGAAGAAGGGACCTGTGGAGGCATCGAGAGACGTGGGACCGGACCTCTTGGAATACCCCCAAAACGTTGACTGTGCAGCATCAGAGGCACCCTTGATGCTGTGCTTTGGGGTTTGAGAAGCCCCAACCTCGAGCAGCCCTTGCACCGAAGATCAGCCCCCCAGCATCTCCACGATCTGCGTGGGGCCCTTTTGCACCGTGCCACTCAACGCGTCATCCCGGCCACTTGCCACGTGGCTAGCGGCCATCTTGGCGACGAAACCTACAACTTTCACCGCAGGTCTGGTGGCTCCAGACTTGCCCTTGCTCCTGTAAAAGGGAGCACCCGCTCTGACCTTGCTGGTCCGAGTAACAAGCCTTTTTTGATTCCTGCATGGCTTGCATTAGCCAAGGCCTGTTTGCTTCCATCAAGTTGCCGACACCGCCAACAGCGAGAAGCCTGCGTGAGACAGCTCGTGACTGACTCCTGGATGTCCTCGACCCCTCGTGTCCACGTGGCTGCAGAGAGAAGCTACACCTTGACACCTGTTTGCACCCGACATCGCCTGGTTCCGTCCTGGTTCCACGGTAGTCACTGGCTAGTGACTTTGAACATTGTCCCCTCTGCTTTCAGGTCTTCACCTCTTCAGATCCACCCTTGGATCCACCGGAATTCTTCACATCGAGCCGCCTGCAGCATCTTCAGCTCCAAGCACCATCGACCTGCGTGACGAAACCCGACACTACTTCGACCCTATGCACCCGCTTCCTGTGGGTGAGGTAACTCAGCTCCGCCGGTGTTCCCACACTGGTACACACCTCTAGTGTCTGTGTCTAAAGTTTCATCCTTCTAGGTCACTCAGAAGGTTCCTTAATAACTAACTTTGTAACTTTTACGCACCATTGACATTGCATTGGTATTGCGTGCGCTTTCCGCACTGCACCCGAGTCCCGCGGGCCTTTCCCGACTTCTTCACTGCTAGTCCCGATCAGCTCCAGCGATTCCCCAGGCCCTAGGCCTCTTCACTTTCCCCATAGTGGTTCTTATACCACTATTTTAGTATATGGTTTAGGTGGCCCCTAGGGCTCATCCATATTCATGCAACTTTTGTGTATTTAAACTGTGTTTTGTTTTAACGCATTTGCTTCTGTGCTCATAAAGAGCATCAGGGATATTTGTAGAAATAAATATATATATATTTTCAATATATATCTGTGTGGTGTCCTTTCATTTGGTATTCAAGGGGATTGTGTATGGTAAAACAGCTTGCTTCACATGCCTTTACAGAGTTTAGCCTAAGACTGCTTAGTCCATGCTACCCCTAGGATAGCTTGTCTATAAGGTTGACTTTACAACCTGCACCATAAGGGTTGCTTGGCATGGTACAAGGTGATCACTAGAACTAGTGAGCATCATATACCAGGCCAACTTCTCACATTGGTGAGCAGCGGATTGGGATTTGAGCTTGCTGTTGTTTTACCATTACAATCTTTGGAAATATCATTTGAAAGATCATACAGGTACCTGATAGGTACACTAAAACAAGACTAGATATACTTAAGTTCTACTGAACTTAGTTGTTGTAGAGGATAGGGAGTAGCACACCCTGACTACAACTACTAGATAGGGTTTGTAGGAAAACACAAGTGTAGGTAGATTGCAACACATCCACCACACTAGAGCAATGTCTGGAGCAGAGGGATCCACTGGACCCAACTCTGTTGAGAGTGACCCTCCAAGGGCACCATCCAAATTTGCTATCTTTCCATTTAAGGAACTGAGGCAACTGTGTTCCATGAGAGGAATCAAAACAGGTCCTACTCCTACAGCAGGACACCTCAGAGAGCTGTTAGACCAGTCTGAAGCTCTAAGGAACTCCAAACCAGGCCCCTCAGGGACTGGTGAGGAAGTTTCTCCCTCTGAAGATGATAACCCTGATGCCCCTGCCCCTGTCATCCAGATAGATGAGGAAGACCAGACCCCTGGGAATACTCAGCCTGAGGAAGAGGAAGAGGAGGAGGAGGAAGAAAGTGATTCTGATGATGGTAGAAATAGCCAGGTGTTAGTCAGCAGGCTTAACCAGGCTAACTTAAGCTTATTTGGGACTGAAGGTGGGTGCAACCCATTCAGACCCCCAAATGGACTTAACCAGGAGCATAGGAGGAGGAGGAATCACTCAGGTGAATCCAATACTTCCCATGTTTCTAGAGGTTCTCATGGCAACTCCAGAAGGGAGTTGACTAGCCCTCAGAGAAGGGAACATGAGGCCAAAATGAGAGAGGCTGAACTTAGGATCCAGAAGCAAGAATTAGAAGTTGCCCTGGCCAAAGAGAAACTTGCTAGAGCAAGACAGCCTAGAGAGAGTGGATTAGGATCCACTGGTGGCAGCACTATCCCTAAGGATAAAGACAGGTCCTATGACAATAGAAACCTGAGTAAGATTGTGCCCCCCTACAAAGTTGGGGATGATATCCACAAATGGATGACTGCACTTGAGAGAGCTTGCAAAGTACAGCAGGTCCCTCAGGAGCAGTGGGCAGCAATCTTGTGGCTCTCCTTTGAAGGTAGAGGCCGAGACAGACTCCTCACAGTTAGTGATGGGGATTCTAGAAACTACCTGGTCCTGAAGAGTGCTCTGATTGATGGGTTAGGCTTAACCACTGAACAGTACAGGTTAATGTTCAGAGATACCCAGAAGACACAGACTCAGGACTGGTCTGAATTTGTTGAATGTGCCACTAAGGCTCTGGAGGGCTGGTTGCTGGGAAGTAAGGTTACTGACTATACAGGATTGTATAATTTAATTATGAGAGAGCAAATCTTAAGTAATTGTCAAAATCAGCTTCTACATCAGCACCTGGTTGACTCTGATCTGACCGCCCCCAAGAATTGGGTAGGAGGGCAGACAAATGGGTCAGAACCAGGATCAGGCCTAAGAACCAGGGTGGTGACCAAAAGAAAGAGACTACCAAGCCTCAAGAGAAGGGTGGGGATAAAAGTAAGGAAAAGACTTCCCCAGGGCCCCAAAACTCCAAGGATGGGGGTGGGTCCCAAGACACTTCTTCAACCCAGAAAAAGCCTTATTGTCATGCCTGTAAACAGGTTGGGCATTACAAAACAGACAGCTGTTGTCCCAAGAATGGCAATAAAGAGAATATACCTCCAAAGCCAGCTCCAACACCTCCTGTTACTGTTAGCAGTAATCCCCCAGGAAGTGGGAGCACACCCAGGAATCTGGGTGGGTTTACTTTTGGAGGACAGGTAGAATCTGGCCTATCCAGGTCCCCTAACTCAGATACTCTTGTCTATGAGACTGGCATGGGGTTTGCCAATTTCACTGCTTGCCCAAACACTTTGAGCAAGTATAGACAGGAGCCCCTCATCAATGGCTTGAAAGTTGAGGCCTTTAGAGACACAGGGGCTAGCATCACCATGGTGGCTGAATGTCTAGTCCCCTCAAGGCAACTTTTACCTGATGCCACATATCAGGTGACAAACATTGATGGAATAGAAACCAAACATCCCATGGCAGTAGTCAATCTTAGCTGGGGAGGTGTCACTGGCCCAAAGAGAGTGGCAGTGTCAGCAAACTTGCCTGTAGATTGCCTACTTGGTAATGATTTGGAAATCTCAGCCTGGGGTGAGGTTGAACAGGAAACCCATTCTAGAATGGTAAATCTACATGGAAAGGTTAGTGGGGCTGTGATGGCTACAGCCCCAATCCAAGATGTCCTTCCTGAAAAGGTTGGTAGGGCTGAGCAAACCTCAGCCCCATCTTCAGCTAACTTCCCTCCTGAAAAGATTAGCAGGGCTGTGATGGTAACAGCCCATACCCAAACTGACTCTCCTCCTGAAAAGGTTGGTGGGGCTGTGATGGCCACAGCCCAAACTCAAACTGATACATGTGTTGTGAAGCCTGAAAAGATGGATCACTCCACACAAACAGAGAGCATTGAGGCGGAAGAGAAATCTCCCTCCCACCAGGCTTTAGGAAAGGATCAGCCTCCTCAGGGAACTGATCTTACCCCTGATGAAGGAACTGCCCCAGAGGTATCAGGCCTAGCCTGACAGAGCCTCTGATGTCAGTGGACCCTTCTCAGGTGGGACCTAGTCTGGAGCAGGTATCCTGCCCCTCTCTACCTTGCCTTACTCAGCCATGGGCTGCCGAGGACAAGAAGGACAGTGAGCCCCAAAGGGCTCCCTGTCAAATAAAGCACCCCCATCAACATATTAGGGGCACCAAAGCTAGCAGCCCTAGCCAGGTGAAAACTTTAAAAACTCCTGAGGGAGCCCCCTTAAAAGTAGTTAGGGACCTCCCACAGATGGATTCTGTTGGGCACAGCCAAACCTGGGACCCCAAGGGCCCAAACCTGAACTGTCCCTCCAGTAAACCAACAAGAGGGACCCCACCTCCAGCTTTAGGTAGCCAGAGGTTGACCCTGAGAGCACAGTGCAACTCAGTCAAAGAAAGAAAGGCACACATGGTGGAGAGTGATTGGAGGAAGCTGAGCCCTACAGAGGAATCTCACTTCGGTACTCCATCCCAGCACCCGCCTTTAACTTTGCAAAAACACACCACAGGTAGAGATTCCCTATGGTGGAGACCCTCAGATACCCTTAGGGTGAGGGATTGCTTAGTGGACCATGAGACAGGGGGTAACCAAGCCAGAGCTGGTACTTCCTTATATGGCCACTTAGGCAATATAGGCTTACCTGGTCAAGGATAGCCTTATCTCCTTTCGTTTGGGGGGGGGGTTATGTAGGAAGGTGGATATATGACTATGGTTACCCCCAAACATTTTGCCTGGTGTTTAGCTGGTTTTTGACATAGTTGGCCTGGGATCCTGCTATTCAGGGCCCCAGGCTAATTGCTCTCCCCTTAAAATGGACTCCATGTACCTTAGGTACATACACAATTGGAATTGGCTCACCTTATTGGTCCCTGTAACAGTGTACCCAGGTACCCAGGGCATAGGTGCTTCCAAGGCCTACCAGGGGCTGCAGCATGTATTATGCCACCCCTGGCCTGGCCTCCATATTTGACACAACTGGCTGATCACTCAGCTGGGGTAAGTCGGTGTAACCACCCCTTACTAAGGTGTAGTATGCCTATACCTAACCTAAAATGGACACATATGTTCCTATCAGTCACTCCTATGGAATGCCTCATCAATCCTGGAGGCAGAGTGCTTGGAAATATGTGAGATAGTGCTCTGGCATGAGCTGAGCCTGTCTGAAGCTTTCGGAACCATGTCCTTTAGCTGTTTCATGATACTGCCATACCATATACTCTTAAGTGCATTATAATCCTCGTGGTTAAATGCTATCTTGGGTTTGGCTTTATCAAAACATGTCGAGTAAGGTGTCATACGAATTGGAATACTACCCCCTTGCCAGTTCTGGCGACGGGGGTAGCATTCCACCCTTCTAGAGGGACACGACATGTACCTAGCCTGAACCCCGGTTAAAGTTAAACAGAGCCTCAGCATCACAAGATGGATGCTGCCACCGCAGACACAAGTCTGACCTCCTGCTGCTGGGAGTCCTTCCAGCAAGGGCAGCTTGGACAAAGGGTTTCCTGCCTTGGGAGGTGCTAGCACCACCCCAGACAGGATTTTGTGTATTGGGTAGGACAGGGCTGAATAGAATCAGACATGCCTGGGGCACACAAGGTGTCCCTGTGCATAGGCCAGTTCAAACCGGTGCTGGGGCCTTCCAGCCCCAGTCCTGGCGCGTAACTGGACAAAGGAAAGGGGGTGTAACCACCCCCCTTCCTGGTTCCACCCAGAGGAGGGACCTAGTAGGTGATCCGGCCCCCCAGATTCGAATAAGAGTGGGAGCTGTGTCCTGAGACTTCAGATCATCCTGAATCAACTTGAAATACAGAAGAAGACTGGACTTCGACATTCTGCTGCTCAGAAGACGGAAGAGAATCTCCCTTGTGGCCAAGGAGTGACCACCCTGTGAACACAGGCACCAACCAGCAACTTGACATCTGCTTTGCCGCCGCCTCCCGCCGGAGCCCGAGCCCAGAGCCTGACAAGACTCAGACTCCCAGACTTCTCACCGCCCGATCCACAGTCCCTGCGAAGAAGGGACCCGTGGAGGCATCGAGAGACGTGGGACCGGACCTATTGGAAGACCCCCGAAACGCTGACTGCGCAGCATCAGAGGCACCCTCGACGCTGTGCTTTGGGGTTTGAGAAGCCCCAACCTCGAGCAGCCCTTGCACCGAAGATCAGCCCCCCAGCATCTCCACGATCTGCGTGGGGCCCTTTTGCACCGTGCCACTCAACGCGCCATCCCGGCCACTTGCCACGTGGCTAGCGGCCATCTTGGCGACGAAACCTACAACTTTCACCGCAGGTCTGGTTGCTCCAGACTTGCCCTCGGTCCTGTGAAAGGGAGCACCCGCTCTGACCTTGCTGGTCCGAGTAACAAGCCTTTTTCGATTCCTGCGTGTCTTGCATTAGCCAAGGCCTGTTTGCTTCCATCAAGTTTCCGACACCGCCAACAGCGAGAAGCCTGCGTGGGACAGCTCGTGACCAACTCCTGGACGTCCTTGACCCCTCGTGTCTACGTGGCTGCAGAGAGAAGCTACACCTCGACATCTGTTTGCACCCGACATCGCCTGGTTCCGTCCTGGTTCCACGGTAGTCACTGGCTAGTGACTTTGAACATTGTCCCCTCTGCTTTCAGGTCTTCACCTCTTCAGATCCACCCTTGGATCCACCGGAACTCTTCACATCGAGCCGCCTGCAGCATCTTCAGCTCCAAGCACCATCGACCTGCGTGACGAAACCCGACACTACTTCGACCCTATGCACCCGCTTCCTGTGGGTGAGGTAACTCAGCTCCGCCGGTGTTCTCACACTGGTACACACCTCTAGTGTCTGTGTCTAAAGTTTCATCCTTCTAGGTCACTCGGAAGGTTCCTTAATAACTAACTTTGTAACTTTTACGCACCATTGACATTGCATTGGTATTGCGTGCGCTTTCCGCACTGCACCCGAGTCCCGCGGGCCTTTCCCGACTTCTTCACTGCTAGTCCCGATCAGCTTCAGCGATTCCCCAGGCCCTAGGCCTCTTCACTTTCCCCATAGTGGTTCTTATACCACTATTTTAGTATATGGTTTAGGTGGCCCCTAGGGCTCATCCATATTCATGCAACTTTTGTGTATTTAAACTGTGTTTTGTTTTAACGCATTTGCTTCTGTGCTCATAAAGAGCATCAGGGATATTTGTAGAAATAAATATATATATATTTTCAATATATATCTGTGTGGTGTCCTTTCATTTGGTATTCAAGGGGATTGTGTATGGTAAAACAGCTTGCTTCACATGCCTTTACAGAGTTTAGCCTAAGACTGCTTAGTCCATGCTACCCCTAGGATAGCTTGTCTATAAGGTTGACTTTACAACCTGCACCATAAGGGTTGCTTGGCATGGTACAAGGTGATCACTAGAACTAGTGAGCATCATATACCAGGCCAACTTCTCACACCTATGATGTCCATGAAACCTGTGGTTTTTTCAGTGAATTTCGGAGGTTTTTTAAATGCTAATTTCTAACTATAATGTCCCTGAAACTTGTGTTTTTTTCCAGTGAATTTTATGTATATGTATTCATTCTCCTCTCACTATTACAAGGAAGGAATCAGCACTCACGTTGTAGTTTGGAAGTATTTAATCTGCAAAGGGCGTGATCCACGCGTTTCGGCTTGTCCAAACCTTGATAACGATACAAGACGTCATTGTAGCATCCTTATTTAAATGTACAAATGCCTCCAGTTGCCAACATTAACAAAAGACTACATATTACTTTAATCCAAAAAGCTGGCGGCCATATTGGCCTGGTCACGATGTGAAAATTCAGGAATTTATATAATAAAGAAAAGAAAACAATTGTTAATATGCACACAATGTCATTTCAGCATATCTTGCCCCGTGACCGCCATACCTGTATGTTCGTCAACGTGACTTATTCATAATAAACATACTTAGGATTGCAAACATCAACATAAATAATGGACTACACATTACTTTAAAGTGAAAGGCTATCGGCCATATTAATATGGGCATGTTGCATATTATAATGGTACTTACATGAAAGAAAATAAAAAAAAGTGGTGTTAATATACACACACTATCCCTAAAAAAAGTTCTCGCGATTATAGTTCCATTCCATTCACAGCTCATTTGAGATGTCATGAATGATGTCATGAGAGATGTAACTGACCATGTCATGAATGATGTAATGTCGGAGGTCATTAGCAGCACATTGCGAGGGCATAAGTTATAGTTAGCTCAGGTAACTATAACTGCTGAATTTCACTGGTTGCGTATGAGTTAATTCTGAGTCTAACTATACCGTCCCTGTAATCTTTGTTTTTTTCAGCAAATTTCTAGGTTTTTTTAACATTAAGTAAGATGCATATACCAATGGATGGTGGGGGTTTGGAAGCGGGGCCTGGCATTGTGTTGCCCCCACCCAAGCTTGCTGCTCCTGCCTTCCCTCATCCTAGTCATCCATTGTCCAAGTCCATGTCCCCGTTCCCTTATTACAGCCCTGTGTGGCCGTTGTTCTGCCACTGGCCATCCAGCCTTCTCTGAACAGTTAGCTTGCTGCCTCATCCACCTCCTCCCTATCCTCTGTTGTCTGAATCCATGGACTAGCCTCCTCCCTCCTGCTATGTATGGTCTAATGTGCTGCCACTGCCCTCTATATAGCATGATGTACCAGTCCACTTCTCCTGCCCTCCACTGCCAAATTCTATGCCCCATCATTGACCTCCTGCTTATCCTCTGTGCTTAGCTTGCTGCCCCTATTCTCCTTCCCCCTGCCCTCCGATGTCTGTGTGCATGCCCCTGCTCTACCCTGTTTGCCCACCATGTTCCATGGACCTGCTACTCCTATCTACTCTGAGTGTTCTGTTGAGCTGCCACTCCCCTCCCACCTGCCTAGCATTGTCAGATGACTGTAACCTGTCCCTGCCACCACCACCCTGCCTGTCCACATTCCATGCCCCTATCTCCTTCCTCCTATCCTCCATGGCCCACTTTACTGCCACACCTTTTTGCCCTCCGTGATCTGTTGTGCTGCAACTGCTCCTCCTGCTTGCCCCGCATGGTCTGTTGTGAGACCCCTTCCCCTGAACTTTCTTGTCTGTGCCCAGGTCCTGACCCTCCCTTCTATCCTCCATGGTCATTTGTGCATGCCCCTGCACCCTCCTTCTTGCCCATCATAGCCATTGTGCTGCCACTAACCCTACTGCTTGCCATGCAAGGTCTTCTGTGCTGCCACAGCCCCTCCTACCTTCACTGTGTGGTCAGCTAGCTGCCCCTGACCCCCTCCCACCTTCCCTCCATGGTCTGTGTGTATGCCATTATAGTCTCACTGTTGCTCTCCATGGTGTGTCTTGCTTCTAATGCCCATCCTGCCTGACCTCCATGGTCATCTTGCTGCTCCTGCCCTGCCCCCAGCCCTCCGTTTCCATGTGCAGACCCCTATTCCCTCCCTCCTGGCTTGTCTGTTCCATTGTAATGCCCCTGATCCATCCCTCCTGCCCTTTATGGTCCGTTATGCTGCAACTTTCTCTCCTGTCAGTCCATTATGGTCAGCTAGCTACCACTGGCTCTTCTCCTCTGTTCTCTGTTGTCCACGTGCATGGTCCTGTCCCCTCCCTATTGCTTTCTATGGATTGTTGTGCTGCACTCCCATCCTGCATGCCCTGTGTGGTGTATTGTGCTGCTGCAAAACGTGATGCCTGCCCTGTAAGGTCAGTTTGGTGCCCCTGTCCATGTCCCTCCTGTCCTCTGTTATCTGAGTTCATGTCCCCACCCCAATTCCTCCTGCCTTCCATGATCCAATGTACCATGCTTGCTAACATTTTGAACTTGGTAGGAGGGAAATTTTGAAAAGAACTGGGGTATTGATTATCCCCTTTGACTTACATTAATAAAAGAGGAGATTGTAGACAGGAGGCAGATCAAATAAAGCCAATTTGGGCTTAACAACGTTGGAGGTTTCCTGGCTGAATCGGGTCTGTTGGCATGTATGGTTGTACTACCACTGCCTCTTCCTTCTGCCCACAATGGTCTTTTTTATTGCCACAGCCTCTCTTACCAGTCCTATGTTGTTGGTTTTTGCCCCTACCCCCCTTTCCACTGCCCTCCATAGTCTGTTGTGCTGCCACTGCTCTTTCTGCCTGCTCAGTGTGGTCAAATTGTTGCCTCTGCACCCTCCTACCTGCCTTAAATTTTCATAGTCCGTGCCCCTGGCTTCTGCCTCTCAACAGTATCCTAACTAGATTGCTAACATTCTATATTTATTACAAAAGTGTGGAACACCTGATGTCATCTTGATGTAATCAAAACTGTAATACCTAGAGCATTTCCTTTAGAAATTACATGTATGAGAGGGTTTTATTTGCATCATAATTATGGTTAGTGCTCTAAAAACAAACTAAAATGAGGACATATTTTATAAGTTTTCAAATAGCGCCAAAGCACTTTTAAATTATTTGTTCGTCTTCATGTTTTTTTATCCAGTTGACCACTGATTAACTGTTGCACTTAGGGGAGATGATGTAGTGTTACTTCCAGAGCTGCAGACTTTGCAACTTGGGAACCAGGTTGGAGTTTCTACTTAAGCTCGACATTCTGTGATTCTGGTCAAATCACTTAATCTCCCCATGTCTACACCCAAAATGAATTTGCTCTTGTGTGATGTAACTAATGCTCATGAAAAGCACTCCAATACCTGACAAGTCTGCACTATATAAAACTGCAAAAACACAAAAAATAAAAAGTGTTTTGTACACTTCTGTCATTGGGCTATGTGTGGGCTACATCTGGGTGATATGTGTGCTACATTTGGGCTCTTCTGTCTCTGGTGGCCATCTTGGGAGGTTTATTTGTTATGAAGTTTCCTAATTTCCTCATTTACTGCAGTTTCCTCAGTAGGAAATGCTTTCAGTTTTTTACCTTGATTCCATCAAGAAGGTATTCAGATATGTCACACATTTGCCATAAATTCTGAATGTTAGCACTCTAGTTGCTCATTAGATCACTGTAGTAAAGCTACTGCTCACCAGCAAAGTCTGCTGCTGGTATTCAAAGTGCATGTTTCAGACTGCATGTCAGAATTTTTTAATGAAATAGAAGAGGATTTGAGAAGTCAAAATGTGCCCTAATTTTTCTTTCTGCAGCACTAATCATAATTTCTATTGCAAAATGAACCCCCCCAGTTTGTTCATTTGCAAATTAATGGTTTTAAGTGTTACCACTTTATTCCAATCAAGATGGCTTCAGGTGTGCCATACTTTTGTCATAAGTAAGACTGTTAGAGCTCTAGTTGTTCTTTAGAACACTCTGGGACATACTGCCATTGGGCTATACTTGGGCTACATCTGGGTGATATCTGTGCTATATTTGGAAACTAATGTCTCTTGTGGCCATCTTGGGAGAATTATTTGTTATTAAGTTTCCTAATTTCCTCATTTACTACAGTCTCCTCAGCAGGAAATACTTTCATTTTTTTTACTTTGATTCCATCAAGAAGGCATTCAGATGTGTCACACATTTGCCATAAATTCTGAATGTTAGCACTCTAGTTGCTTATTAGATCACGGTAGTAAAGCTACTGCTCACCAGGGAAGTCTGCTGCTGGTATTGAAAGTGCATGTTTCAGTCTGCATGTCAAATTTTTTTAATGAAATAGAAGAGGATTTAAGAAGTCACTCAAAATGTCCCCTTATTTTTCTTTCTGCAGCACTGATAATGATTTCTACGGCAAAATGAACCCCCTCATTTTGTTCCTTTTTAAAATAAATGTTTTAAGAGTTACCACTTTATTACAATCAAGATGGCTTCAGGTGTGCAATACGTTTGTCATAAGTAGGACTGTTAGCATTCTATTTGTTCTTTAGAACACTCTGGGAAGCTGCAGTGGAACACAAAGGAATCAACTGACAGTCTCTGCACTTGTTGGATGTAAATGTTTTAATGAGTATGTCAGTCTTCATTCTCACATGACTGAGAAAGATAATGTGAATTTACAGAAAATATGCTTTCACTTTAGCTTATAGATCACCTTCCAAACCTCTGAGGGACAAGCATGAGAAAATAGTTTTCTCTCAAACATGATTCATGATAATCCAGCAGAAGGCTTTTTCACATGGTAAAATCACCTTAGAACACACCACAATTCCTAAAATGAGTATGGTACCATCAACAAATGATTTATAATGTAACTAAAGTCTTAAAACCTTCTATTAACTGCAATGCTTTTTAATGAGTTGATATCATGTATATTGGTCCCAGAATGGCTGCCAGCACTTCTTGGATGAAGTGCTGACAGCCAATCAGATCTCACGATGAGATGTGTGGTTAGGCTCTGCCCAGTTCTTTATATTTCTTTTTCCATTAATATTTAAAAAACTACTGAATGAATTTACACCATTTAACAAAAAGGGCTCTTTCTGAACCAAGGGCTACCTTTTAGGCAAATTTGGTGTAATTCCGTTCAGCAGTTCTGGCTGTATCCGTGTCTAAAGTTTCCTATTAAAAATTGCATGGGGAAAACATGTTTTGGACCCCCCTTTTTTCGCATCCCCCCGTTGACGAATCACCCTGAAATTTTCAAGATAGGAGCTGACTGAAGCGGGCCATAAGTTTTGAAAATTTTGCGAGGATTTGTCAATCAGCGCCAAAGTTATTAGGAATAGAATGTTGTGATTTTCCTATGGTAACTAGGTCCTAACTATAACTACTTACTGGCGACCACCAGTAGGTAATATTATATTATATATATATTTGTCTATTTATGGTATTAGTTTCCATGATTTCTCTAGAATCAGACCTCCTGTGCACTTATACTTAAGCAAATGACCATGGGCCACATGCATCAAAGTAAGGAAATGTGATTCCTAAATTGTGAATTTTTAAGTAATCGCAGTTTAGGAATTGCAATTCCTTATACATGTAGGAATCGCAAAACAAAATGCGATTTTTACACATTCCTTACTTGCAACCCGCAAATTGCGATTCACAACTAAGGAATTGCTTCCCATTCATTCCTATGGGCCTAGGAATGAATGGAATTGCATGTCTAATTTGCGAGTACCAAATAGGTACTTCGCGCAAGAAATCACTGTCCACCACCTCTTTGAGAGCAAGAAAGGCCACTTTATTTAAGACAGGTGTGTAAATCAAACATCTGTTCAACACATTTATTTATTAATTAATAAAATCCAAATCTTTCAGCTTGACTAAGCATCCCTACCTAGGAGTAACCCCCCCACCAAGTTAACCCTAACCAAAACCAGAAACATCTGACTCTTGAAGAATACCCCCTCATTTCCTTTTACTGCCCTTTGAGGATGTACCAACACGCTTCAGGTTGCCCACCCCCCACTAGAAACCGCCTACAAAAAAGAACAAGACACCTGTCCTAAAGTGGCAAGGCCAGAAGGCCATAGCAGCCCCGAAAGCACTGCAAAAAAGGGGGAAAAACCTATAGAGAACAAGCATTTACAATGCAACGGTTTCGCCTTTGTAAAAGTGCTAAATAGTGAAATGGTTCGGATACAGGACATAAAGAGAGTGTGCAGCCATCAACAGAAACAAGTCACATGTTAGAAGATAACACCTACAAAAAATTCACCTTGCGTAATGATTGATAGATGCCAGCACAGTGTGTTAAATAAAGCATCCTATTGTGTAACTAAACCCAACGCATTTGGTAAAAAGAAATATCCTTGAACCATACAATGGAAGGCAACCAAAACGTAAAACTAGCTGTGCTACTTAAAACATGAGGGTATGGGGATTCCCACCAATCAAATAAGTCTCACTCAGTTTAATCAATACATGGAAGCATATGTGAAATGGGAGTATAGGGCCTCCAAGCCTGTGGCAACATAAGCATGCCACATCCCACAACATCCGCCAATATCTGAATGTGAGGTCTAGGCCTGGAACAATAAATGTATGGGGGGCATTCAGACCAACAAATAGGTACAGGGGTGCTTCATTGCCTTTCTGATGAAGCCCATGGACCTGTACCAATGGCAGACCCAAATCAATTGAGAGTTGAGGGGACCTATGACAATACAAACTTTGCAGCACTTTAGTCCTGTACCAACTGCTGTGCGAGAGCATCCAGGTCCTGTCACTACATGCACTGCAACCCTTCCCTTCAAAGTTGTGCGAAAAGCACGGGCCCTGTCTAGACTGGGATAAGGGGTTTCAAATGGCCACAGACAATAGTATTAGGTACCACCTAAGGCCAGTGGTAAGGACTGCATGGGTGCTCCAGCTCACGAACCAATGATGGGTACCATTGGCCTGTTCCAACAGTGCACATAAGTACAATCTGTTCTGTGCCTGTTGAACAGTACACCCAGACCCAGGTCATTTAGGGATACTGAAGCCCCAGGACATGAGCCAAGTGACTCATGGGAAACGACCACCAGCCTACATATACGCTACCTATAAAACAAGCTGGTCTGCACACTGTGGAATTGAGAATACCCAGAACCTCAGCCAATGGGCTATCCCAAAACAAGCACTTCAAAGCACGTTCTAGTGAATATAAAGGAAGAACTGTATCTTTCTTAGCTAGCAGTATACTTACAGTAAGCGAGGTAGATTATAGTTTGGACCGTGCGCCTGTTTACGTAATATAGCACTTAGTTTCCAACCATAAGATTTCGTGCAATAACGCAGCGCATTCGGAGAGTCAGAGTCCTGATTCACTTCAATCTCATCAGTTTGATTAATGCATGTGAAAACACTAATCTTTGAAAACAAATTCTATGTAACGGCACCAGTAATGCTACTGCCAAAACTTCCAGTGTCTCCGTTTTTGTGCAGCAATTAGAACATATTGGGTGCACGAATGGCAACACTGCTCGGTTCTAAGAGCCAGCCGCTCAGCTACAAGAGGACCTGCCTGCAAAGGTCTGTCATACCACGTAACCCACCCACTTCAAGAGGACTCGCACATCCCACCAGTCTGTCACCCCCTCCTAACATAAATCCCGTAATCCATTCCCAAAGACCAGCCGCTCGCTCACCCAAGACTGGGCCCCGGCCCGCTTCATCTATTCCCAGGCAACACGGCTCGCTGACACACAAAGGAGGCACAGCAGAGCTGAGCCTGCTGCTGCAGCTGTTGTCTTTCTCAAACTCGCTCAAATCCATAATGCAGACACACAGTCAAACTCCCGCGCTCAGGACGGAGAAGGATGCAAGCACTGCGCACGCTCGAGGAAGTAGAACGCTCCTCCCCTCAGCTCGAATCTCTTTTTTTTTCTGTCATTGTGCACGGCGGACATTTTGGAACTGGAATGTTAGCGTACAACTTAATTGAAAAGGCGGGCATTGGCCAGCCCTCATATGTAGAATGTTCCCGTACGACGTCTGAAAAAAGAGCTAGAGTGCTAACGTATCTCGTAGAATATGCACGCGGTGATCGCCATTCTGCTGTACAGTCCAACTCTAAACGTCGACTTGCAATATAGTATGAATCCCACTCCTAAGTTTTAAGTTACCTAATCTTACATATAAAAGTAAGTTTCACCGTTCTCTTTAATATGTACTTTTTTAATATAACATTTTTATTGGAATTTAAACCTTTGTGACGTGAATAAAGCACTGTCCAGAAAAATAAACACAGTACAGTTTCATGTCCATGCTTTCTCTAAATACTTTCTTGGTTACAAGGCAAAAAACAAGAAACAACGGCACAAAAGGGGGGCAGAGGCTTACCTCATGGCCTCGGTAGACGCTGCTCGGAAAGCACAGCGTCCTGTAGGGATTCGGGGGCGTGCTCTCCCCTTCCCATTGGCTGGAAGGTAAAATTCCAGCCAATGGGAAGAGGGGAGGGCGGGACTTAAAAAAAGACCCAGAAACGCCCCCGAATCGCGTCAAGGCGGGCCCTGAACTGAGTGACGCTCCTCTCCTCCAATGGCTGGCCAGCATTTACGAGGCCAGCCAATGCAGGACAGGGGCGTCTTCAGGCGCCCATACTACAGACAAAAGATTTCGGCTCCGCCCACTGCTTACGCAGTGCGACGGTAGCCGAAACCTAAAAAGGGGGGAAGGGTGGGTGGGGCAAAAGAACCTCCAGGTGGCAGGTTATTATGGTCCAAATATGGACGACCCGGTTCCGCTGCAAACCTTGTACTCTCATCTACTCTCTGCTTCTTCTCCAATAATTCTAGGTGGAGACTTTAACATAATACTTGACCCAAAAACAGACCGCCTCCCCATTAGAAAACAAATAACTTTGCCAAAAATGAGAGATTGGTTGGGGGTATACAAAAGGGATCTGGGCTTAGTGGATATATGGAAACTAAAGGGGGAAAAACAGAACGACTTTACTTTCAAAAACAAAAGACTCGGAATCCAATCAAGAATCGACTTCTTTTTGCTGGAGCATAGCCTAGTTGAAAAAACAGTTAAAGTAGAACACATTCCTGCCCACCTTTCGGACCATTCTGCAGTCTTGATCACCTTGAAACTTGACTCTAATAAGGAAAGTACAAGATGGACTTTGGACCGTACAATCCTCTTAGACCCCCAGATCATTGACCAGCTAAAAACAAGGACCGAGTCTTTCTTTGAGGACAATAAAGAAGGCACCTCGATACAGACTACCTGGGACGCTTATAAAGTGGTGATCAGGGGACACATCCTCAGCCTAGCAGCCCATAAATCAAAGAGCACGAAACAGTCGATATTAACGTTGGAAGAGAAAATCAAAATCTTAGATATACAAATAGCCGCAGCAACTTCTCCCTCTCATAAAGAACAACTAGAGGTGGACCGGATGAGTCAAAAAGATAGTCTAACAGAAATCTTAGAAAACAAAGTTCGAGAAAAATGGGAAGCCAGCAAACTCGCCCACTATGAATATGGGGAAGGTTGTGGCAAGATGCTCGCTTGGAAAACCAAGACAGAGCAAGCCAAAAATAAGGTTGTTTATATTGACCCTAGAAACCCAGCGGAGAACGGATCTGAAGAAGTCGTAATAAAACAAGAATTCCACACTTTTTTCTCAGATCTCTACAACTAGGATTGTAAACCCAAAATGGAAAAAATAAAACATTTTCTGGATCCCCTAAATCTCCCAACCTTATCAACAGATCTGAGAGAAGAACTAAACGCAGAAATCTCGTCTCAGGAAGTAGAAGAGATATTAAAAAACCTTAAGAAAGGCAAAGCGGCAGGTCCAGATGCCCTACCTAACGAATTTTATACAAAACTAAAAAAAGCATTACTTTTACCCTTAACCATACTATTGAACAAAATATTCATAGGAAAAGAGGATCTCCCAGACTCATGCAACGAAGCGACAATTACCATCCTTCTAAAACAGGGAAAAAGCCCAAAAAAATGCGAATCCTACCGTCCAATCTCGATCTTGAATTGTG
Organism: Lissotriton helveticus; assembly: GCF_964261635.1. NCBI lineage: Eukaryota > Metazoa > Chordata > Amphibia > Caudata > Salamandridae > Lissotriton > Lissotriton helveticus. The sequence goes on along the minus strand of NC_136063.1, from coordinate 1,245,912,766 downwards.
ACTATAAGATCTATACACAGATTATGGCAAAGAGACTCGGAAAAATAGCGGGACTTCTAATAAACAACAACCAGAAGGGCTTTATACCCGGAAGACAATTACAAGACTTAACGCAAGAATTGTTCGCCGCCATAGATCTCGCCACCAACGAGAAAATCCCTCTATCCATAATCACCATTGACGCCGCTAAAGCGTTCGATAGAGTTAACTGGGTATACCTATGCGAAGTTCTGAAAAAATTTAATCTAGGGGTAAATATCCTGAACATAGTGACAAAAATATACACCTCTCCTAGAGCACAAATCTTAATCAATGGCAGCCTTACCTCTAATATACAGATAAAGAGAGGAACGAGGCAGGGATGCCCCCTCTCCCCTCTGCTCTTCAACTTTTATATTGAGCCTATGGCGGAACATCTTAGAATTGATCCCTCTGGTATGCAGCGTTTAGAACGCAAGCATTACCACGGAATACCTTTACAACGCGGGCGTAACAACGAAAGTTGTTACCACGCATTGCGCTGGGGGGTGCTCAAGGATAGTAAATGATTAAATTTACTATCCCAACACCTTCCCTACTATCCACGGGGACTGGTGTTGGAATAGTAAATTAAATTAATCAATTTTGCGCCCCCCAGCGCAATGCGTGGTAACAACTTTCGTTGTTACGAAAGCGTTGTAAAGGTACGCGTTGTCAATGTATGCGTTCTAACGTCATACATCCATCCCTCTATATCTCCATTTTCCTTCCAAGACTGGACTAAGAAGATTGCCCTCTATGCAGACGATTTGATGATCTTCACAAGTAACCTCAGTGGATCACTAACAACAGTCGAAGAGGCCTTAACCAGGGTTGGAAGTATCTCTGGTTATCAAATCAACCAAGATAAAACGGAAACAATGAGTTGGAATGATAGCTCAATCAGCCCTTACAATAAGGTTAAAATCAGATACCTTGGTATAGATTTAATAAAAGACTTAGACAAGGTGACTCTCGTTAACATACAAAGAATAGAAAAGGAAGTGAAAAGGTTACTGAAAGTATGGGAGGGACTCCCCTTGACGTTACTAGGCAAATCGAACATAATAAAGATGTCAATTCTACCAAAATTTACTTTTGCTTTTGGTGCCATCCCGCTGGAATTCAAAAAAGAAGCAATAAAAAGAATCCAGAGTGAAATTTCAAGTTTTATCTGGTCTTCAAAAACCCCCAGAATTGCCTGGAGCAAGCTAAGAAGGAAAAAAGTGCAGGGGGGATCGCAAGCCCTGATCTCTTTGAGTACTGCAGAGCTTTTCAATTTAAATCAACCAGAAAGCTCCTCAATACTTTTGAAAATTATCCGTTGTACCTTCAAACAATGACTAATAAAACCAGCTACTTCCTATACAAATTTGGACATCCCAAATTAAAAAAAAAAATTAAACTTAAGACGCTGAAGTCTGCGGCCAAATCTTGGTTTGGCATAAGATGTACATTGAACATTCCTTACTACAGCGACTTGGCCCCCATATGGGACTCCCCTGGTACCCCAGAGTGTCTTAAAGACAAACTTGCACTCCCGATAAAATCAGCAGGAATAACCAAGTGGGGTCATCAAATGTCTCAAAACATCCTTCTGGACTGGAACACCTTGTATTCAAAAACTAATGGCCTATTAACCAAATGTAAGTTCTATCAGCTATCTAGCTGGGCCAAATCTCTAAAAGAAGTTAGAGCGGGCAATCTAACCTTGGAAAAAGAAATGCTGAAAAATGAGACTATAAAAAAAGAAATTTCGCTTTGATACTGGGCCTTGATTCTTGCAGGGGAAGAAGAATTTCGGATACCGGAGAGAGTATGGGGGAAAGATCTGCCGACGCTGGAGTTAAACAACCAATGGCAAGTATCTATGAATAAATGCTGGACAATTGTAACATCAGCTGCACTAAAGAGAAACCATCTGTTCACTTCTCATAGAGCTTACTGGACCCCAAAAAAACTGTCGAAATTTGCTGGGACAGTAGTGAAAGTCTGCCCAAAATGTGGATTGGAAAGGGCCAACGACTTACATATGTTTCGGCAGTGCCCCCTTCTCGACGGATTCTGGAATGATGTGGGTAAGACACTTGAGGGGGTCCTAGGAAGACATCTAAATGTAAGTATTGACTTAATTATATTTGGGGTAAGGAATCCAAATGTTCCAGAAAAACTTTCTATAGCACAGGAAAATTTACTTTTTATGTTAATACTGCTGGCAAGGAGAGAACTTTGTGTGAAATGGGTAAACCCGGTCCCTCCATCCCACAGTGAATGGTTAACATCAATTCTAAGAATATACAAACTTGATAAAAGAAAAGCCCCAAGTAAAAAGCTTAAATTCTGGGACATCTGGGAAAAATACCAGCTTAGCCTTAGCTAAATTGTTTGGTTAACTGTTCTTGTATTTGAATTGATATCGCTTCTAAGGCTGATACGGCTCAGAGAGACCAATACAAAAGTCCAATGATTATGTGTAAGCAATGGAAAATCAGGAAGAAGGCCTGTTTGAGTAGCCAAAATGGCTAGCTCTCCCCCTTGCACTAAATCCTTCTACAAAGTAATGGAAATAAGGGAATCCTCCTCTCTTTCAAACGTTTCAGGGGAACTGTCTAGATATATACACTCAGTTATATGACAGTGAAGGCTAAAAATCAAAGAGAGTTCGGGGCCCCGACAACTCCTTACTAATAAAATTGCACTAATGAGGACTAAAAAAAAAAAAGACAGGTGTGTAAATCAAACATCTGTTCAACACATTTATTTTTTAAATAATAAAATCCAAATCTTTCAGCTTGACTAAGCATCCCTACCTATGAGTAACCCCCCCCACCAAGTTAACCCTAACCAAAACCAGAAACAACTAACTCTTGAAGAATACCCCCTCATTTCCTTTAACTGCCCTTTGAGGATGGACCAACCCGCTCCAGGCTGCCCACCCCCCACTAGAAACCGCCACCCAGGAAAACTTTTAGAGTTTTCCTGCCCCACCCAAAGGCAAGGAAAAGGGGTCGGGGAACACCACAATTGCACATCCAGTACCTTAGCTATTAAATCACGCAATTCTAAAAGTTAAAAGGAAAGACCCAATTGAGACAGGTGGACTCCATCCCCGGAAAATAAATGCTTCTCAAAAATTTGCAAATGAGGGTGAGCCAAACTATAGATGTATAATTCTTTACAAAACAGTCTCATAGAACGATTCACTTTTTTCCGTGCTTTTTCCATGGCGGAATAATTCCGTGCCCAAGTCCATTGTAAGCGTGGCACGAACTCCGTCCAGATCACCATGGTGCTCACCCAGGTGTCCTTGATGACATTTTCATCAACTTGATCAATGTCAAACCAGATAAGGAGACCAAATCGTTTTCTCCTTGGTGCAGCACCAGCAAATCAGGCGGGCCCCCTCCCCCAGACACCAGGGCAGGCAAGGTTGTAAAAAAACCTCCCAATGCATACCCCCTTTACCATGCCAGGAAACATCATGTGTCAAACTGCTGAGCCCCAAAGATCTTCCACAAAGCTGACGTGCAGCCGCTACTGCGGCCCATTTAACAAAAGAATGTCCAACAATCCACACCCTCCGCTTTGCTCAAGCCACCGCGTGCCAAGGACCTAGGAGAAAAACAAATGTTAGGAAAAACAAAGGCGAGCTATTTTCTTACATACTTTTCGCAACATCGCGACCTCCAACGCCCAATTCTGCGAATCTGGGACCAGTCCCACCCCAACCTGGCAGCCTCCGTCGCCGCCCCAATCCGAAAGGAATGAGTACCAAATTGAGAAGGATCCTGCCCCGGACCCAACAGCACCTTCCGTAGAACAGCCAACAACTGCGAAACAACAATCGGACTGCCATCAGCGTGACAAAAGATCACTCCCGGTGTAAAATGAGGGGATGCCAAGAAAACCTCCCATTCCCCCACAGGACAACAAGAAGCGAAACCGCTCCGTCCCAAGAAAACCCACTTACCCCTACCCAACTGATCTGTTTTAGACATTCGCAACCAGAGGCGAACCCTGTCGTGTTCCACCACCACTTCTCCGCTAGTCATACCCGCCCGGTCGCGCAAACCCAACAGCTCAGAAGCACGGAATGCCCCAAAAAATAACCACACAAAACACAAACGAAATTTCAGACACTCAAAGGCATCATAACAGCAGACAGCCAACTGGGATAACATCAGTTGAAGCAAATGAAAAGTCACCGGCTGCCGCAGTTTCTGAGCACCGGCCTGAAATCTACCCAAACCCTTCAAAACCTTCCTGACCAGCACCCCCCCAACAGGATCCCTCCCCCACCGAAGCTGCCCATAAAAAGATATCCCTGCCAGCTTACCCGAAATTGTCGTGTGGGAGAGGCCTTTGTCCACCAAATGCAAAACAAAATGCAACAACAATTTCTCATCAGACAAACCCACCGGTGCCTGACCCAAAAAATCATCACCAAACTGCAAAAATTCCCGCCGAGCCTGCAAATAACTCCGACGGGTGGAGGCAGCCACTGAATTCTCAACCAACTGTTGGACCCTCAATCCCCCAAGGCCCATACGTACTGTGGGATCGCTGTCGGTTCTAGATCTGCCCAGGAGCAAATCTGCAGAATTCCGACCACTGAAATCGAGATAAAGCATCAGCAATACAATTAGTGGCCCCTGGAAAATGTCTAGCTTTGAAGACAATATTCAGCTGCAAACACCGTAACATGAAAGCACGCAACAGCTTCAACACACGCAAATCCCTTGCACTTTGCCTGTTAACAAGGTCAACCACCGCCATATTGTCCACGTGGAACAACACAGATCTGTTCCGGAACTCATCCCCCCAGATGTACAGAGCCGCCAGCAAAGGGAACAATTCTAAAAAAGCAATGCTGCGACCCTGACCCTGTCAATGAACAGGCCAGCCAGCCGCGCACCAAAGCCCTTCCCAAAAGATGCCGAAGCCGTTGGCTCCAGAAGCGTCCGTGAAGAGCTGCACCTGCCAGACGATGTCATCATCCGCAAAAAACAAGGACACGCCGTTAAAGTCCCGCAGAAAATTCAACCAGATACACAAATCTGCTCGGACAGCTGTGGTAAGGCGCACCTGATGATGAGGAAGACTAGCTCCAGACAGGGACAAGCCCAGACGTCTACAGAACTGTAGTGTAGTTCCTATCTTCCCAATAGGCTCTGCGCATTGGAATAATACCTACAGCAGTAAAGGCCTAGGCCAGACGTTAACTAGGTCTACTACTGTCGATACTAGACTTAAGTTTTGGGTTTGCCAGCGTAGCTCAGAGTTCGCTAGAAACTTTCTCGAATGTTCAGGAAAGAATTAACTCCCCTGATTAGACAAGAAGGGATTTAGTTTCTGACAACCATAGAACATGACAACTTTGCTCTCCCCTAATCAAGAGTGTATCTCCAGAGTCGTGTGAGCACAAGGCAATTATTTTACTCAGTCAGTACGTGCATTCTTAGTCTCATCAGATTGTAGAGAAAAGGAAGAGACGGGCGTGTTCAATAAAAAGGTGTTATTTATTGATCAGTCTCTTTTCTCGTACAAGAGAAATGGATCGATATTATTGCAATACTTATAGTTAAGTAAAGTGCATACATTAAAAGCAATAGTATAAAATAATACTGTAAAAACATTGATATGGTTTCTGAGCCATATGATGTTTAAAATGATTAAAATATATTACATACACATATACATTTGACTAAACGTACTCAACTGGTGTTTCTAAATACGCCTACCCCGTGTACCTGACCTAAGTCTAATGCGTGGGCGGGAATAGAAAGTTACAGTTTAAGTTAAGTTTGTTTTTGCCAAGTGAATAACTAAAGAATTCTCTGTGAGGGGTTATTCAGTTCTGTACCTGGAAGTTAGGATGAAATGAGGAATGGTATCTCTTTCTCTGCTCTCGATATTCCAGGCCGCCTGCGAGAGCTGCCCGAAAGCGCCGGTGCTGGGTCTCTCGGCAGGAGATAGCAGCGCGTCTCTCAGCGCGTCAGGAAGGCGGGGCTGCTGCCAGCGGGGTCTGCTCTGCTCTTGGCTTCGGCAAGTATGGCTGCTCCGTCTCGTCACCACGCGTGTGTTTGCATAGGGCAAGATCGGCAATATTTATACCTTAAAGGTGCCGAGATTGACGTAAGGATGGACATAGATACGTCAATAAAGATGTCATACGACTTGCTCGTTAGCACATTCTTTTACTGAAGTTCTCTGTGAAATCAAAACAATAGCCGCACGTATTTTCCAGGTTGTCATAGGTTTGATTTGTTATGAGAACGTCGTATGCCTTATCAGGGGCTGGAGGAATGTCGCTTGTCTAATTAGATCTCAAGCGTTATGACCTAATCAGATAACACGTTCCTGTGCCGTAGTGTGACTGCGTCAGATAACGGTATCTGCATCATGGGGGCTTTTCTTGCCTCATGGGCTGACTGTTAGTTAACTTGATAGTTAGTTTAACCAGAATAGGGTCAGGAATAGGGGGATCGATTCAGAACCTATAGGAATACATGACAGAACGTCCGACCCGCACGAACCACTCAACACGCAAAATTCAAGTACCCCAGCAGCTTCTGAACCTTCCGGAGCTCCAATTTGCGTTTGCCCAACACCAACCTGATGAAATCAGAGATTTCTCGCACCTTGCCAGCAGGCAACCTCACCACCATATCCTTGGTATCGATCTCAATCCCCAAAAAGGTCAATGTGGTACATGGTCCCTCGGTCTTATCCGGCGCCAAAGGGACACCCAGCTCCTCAGTCATAGCCTGAAAGATCTCTAAGGCCAACTGACACTGCCCAGACTGACCCGCACCAATGAAAAGGAAGTCATCCAAATAATGACATACCAAAATCATGGCCACTGATGAAAGTGAAGGGCCATTGCAGAAAAGTACTGAAAGTCTCGAAGAGGGCACAGGGCGCCGAACAGCCCATCGGCAAAACCTTGTCAACATAGAAATGGCCCCCAAAGTGCATACCCAAGAGACCAAAATCCCAAGGATGAATGGGCAGAAGACGAAAGGCCGATTGAATGTCACTTTTCGCCAGCAGTGCACCGGGGCCTGCGGTGCGAACCAGCCTCAGGGCGTCATCTACAGAAGCATATGACACACTAGAATCTTCCGGGTCGATGAAATCGTTGATAGAGGAACCCCCTGGCCAAGACAAATGGTGTATGCACCGGAACTACCCCACCGCCTTTTTGGGGACAACACCCAGAGGGGAGACTATCAAATCTGGTAAAGGACAGCTAAGAAAAGGACCAGCTATCCTGCCCGCAGCAAGCTCTGCATCCAACTTCCTCTGTACAACCTGGGGGCACTCTTTAGCGGACTTCAGATTATCAGACCACCTACCCAACCAAGGACCCTGGTACCCAGTCCGGAAACCTACCCTGAAACCCCAGGACAAAGTCTTGGCCGCCTCCAAATCGGGATATTCCTCCAACTACAAGTCAAGAACCTCAACCTTAATAGGAGTAGGAGCCCTTTGAAACAAAGTGCGATGACTGCCCTCTGCCCCCTTGACCTCTCCCTTGGTCTCCAAAACGCTGTCCTGGGAAACATTGGGTGAGGGCATGCCTGCCCCCGCATTGTGCACACTCATGCTTGTATCTACATGCTGGCCTGGTACAAGAACCCCTGTTAAAGTGCCAACACGCCCCAGATGTGGAGGACTGCCCCCTGCCCCAAACCCCCGCCCCAGATTGAGCGGGGCGAAATTGAAAGGGCCGATACTGCACCGGCAGGCCGCCAGCCGTGTGGGTAGTAGCGGGCGGGTGAGCAGAAGCCATCCACTGGAGCCACAACTCCGCATCCACTTCACCCCAGGAACGCTCAGGGAACACATTCATCCGAGCACAAAACTCCTCGTTGTAAGAGACCACCAAAGTAACTATATGCCTTCCGAATGACATCAGCATATTTGAACATTTCAACTGCCTTACTCGGATGACGCTGGCAATAAACACTGGCATAAATCAAGAAAGCCGACGTCCAGTTTTCAATAGACTTCGGGATTCGAGGCCGCCTAGCCAACTCCAATTCCTCTTCTTTACACCCTGCCTTTGCCTGCACATCTCGATGTAGGAGCCTAAACACATCAACGAATTCACCAGCCCAGGTTCTAGATTTAATTTTCTCAGACAAATGAGACCCCAAAGGCATCCCAACTCCAGAATAAGGCAATCTCTTGGGAAGGATACTATCCTCCGCAACCTGCTCCTTAGGTGTCGCTGAGTCCCCTGTCCGCACAGGCCCACTGGCGGAAACGTCTCGTTCAACATGAGCATTCACCTCCGCATGCCACACAGGCAGCGGTGCACGAGCGACTCGCTCCACAATAACCCCATCACCAGTACCAATAGATCGGGTACGCTTAGCTGGGAGACTCTCCCCGTGGTTCCAAACAGACCACCAACCGTCCTTACCTCTTGGCAACTGGGACAACTTTTGATGATACACCACAGGATCCCCTTGACTTGGACGACTCCTCGCCGACGTCCGTACATTCGCGTGGTCCGCACTTGACTCCTGCAAAATACGAGGAACAGGGGATTGCCCCACCCCACCCTGTTGGGCCCGTGCTGCCAAAAGCCCAACGTCCTTTTTCCGCAACTCCCCCTCTTCCAGATCATCATCGGTCATATCCAACTGTTAAACAGGACCAGAAAGCGAATACTGCGCACTGCCACTAGGCAGAGCCCCATCACCAACTCCACCATCATAGCAGTGCCAAGTAATGGCATCGTTGAGCACTGCGCCAGGCGCTGCAAAAGAGAAATCCGCTCCAGACAACTCTCCCGTAACGCCCCCAAATGGAACAGCCGTATGGTCAGTCCGTAAGCCTCTCACACCAGTCACCGGCCGACTAGCTAGAGCTGAAACGGAGAAACAAGGGCCGCTCGAGCCAGCCTGTGAGGAAACATCGAGAGCGAAACCCCCACCTGTGACAAAGGGAACGCCTGCAGGAGACCCACTAGGACCAGGCAAAACCCAGTGGCCACCGCCCAAGCCGCCCGCCCGGCCACCCTGAAGGTCACTGGGCACCCCTTGCGAATCAGGGAAAACAGCCATACTAGAGGGAGGAGGTAGTCCCCCAGAGCCCGCCTCCTCCAAACTGTCACCGGGGGCCTGCCGAAAGACAGAAGTAGACCGAACAAGCCCTGTATCCTGGGCCCGGGGGGCCGAGGGAAGTGACAACGTGGGCAGGACCCGGGTGGGCAACACAGCGATAGAGGAAGGGCCCCCCGCCAATGTCACCCCAGGCAGGGCAAAGGAAACAACCCCAGAACCCGGCAGCCCTCTAGAAGACTGCTAGAACGGGGGGCATCTCTCACCTGGGGGTGGCAGGGGACAATAGATAACACTGGCCATTAATCACCATATAGGGGGAAGCGCCCTGAGAGGCACCCTGCAGCGGCACAGTATGACGCCCCTCCAGAGGGGCTGCAATAGAGACATGGGAGAGGCTCTGAAAATCGAGACTCCTCCCCCTTTCCCCCCGAGCACCAGCGAAAACCTTCTAGGCTCTAAGTGAGGGGGCCCCACCCGCCCGCTGCAAAACCCTCCCAGCAGACCTGCCCGGCCTCCCACCAGGCGCCCCCCGCAAGCCAGCAGCCCCAGTGGGGGCCAAACATACCTGCTGGTTGCCCAGCACTTCCAGGGAGGGAACCAGCAACTCCACCGAACCCGCAGCTGCGACCGGCAAACCCGCCGGCATGGCCGCAGTGCCATCCTCCTCCTCCTCCGGCCGCGGTGAAAGACAGGCCGATACCGCCGTAGCCACACCTGCAGACGCCTTGCGAGGGGGGTGGGCCAGCCCTACCCACGCTGCACCAGGAACTCCGGGCCACAGTAAACCGTCCCTCCCAGCCTCGCAGAGGACCTGCACGGCACGCCGGACCTCCGCAGACTCCTCCATGGCCCCTTACGAACACCAGGTACGGAGAGCAAAAGGCAAAAGAACCTCCCTCTACAGCCTCCCACTAGCGCGTTCCTTTCCCGCCTGCCCTAGACCTATTTATGACCTCCCCTCTAATCAACCCCACCTGCCCTGTGCCCAGTCTCCCTCGCGCGAACACACCCAGGGAGAGACCGGCTCGCGCACGGCTCTCCCTGGGTCCCCCCTTCAAATTGTGCATGCAATTTGAAGGGTGCAAGAAGTGCAAGGGGTGCAAGGGGTGCAAGGGGTACAAGGGTGCAAGGGTGCAAGGGGTGCAAGGGTGCAAGGGGTGCACTATATAATGGAAATAATATAATGGAAATAATGGAAATAACGCCCCTCCCTCCTTTCTATCTTCTTTTCTAGTCACCTTGTGCGCTCTCGCTATACCTTTTTGCTTCTTATGTTTTCTGAAGCACATAGATTTCGCTCTGGCCCTACACAACAGGTGCACCTTTTTCATTAATTAGTGCTCCACTCCACTGTCATAATCCGTGCCCCTTATATTAGTCCACTTGACTGTGTGCACCTGGGCTCTTTCCTAGCTTTTTTACACTTAAACATTCCCTTCAAACCTTGCTCAACCGGGGCATTATTTCCATTTTATAGTGCTCCACTTCATTACTATACTCTGTGCCTGTCTCACTCCGATCCGTACCCCGTTTTTACTTTTCATTTCAGGCTAAGATATACTCACTTCCGGTTTCCCAACTGGAAGAGCTTTTTCACGTTCTAGTCTTTCGCTCATTCTGCCCCTCTATTTATACTTCTTGTTCCATTCGTCTGCTTCCATTACCCTGGATAGGACAACGTGAATCTTACACACAGGATTCTGGAGCGCTGGTAAGCCCACAAGGAGCCCTTTAACTTACTGCTACTTGCCAATAGTATTCCTTACAAGATTTCTAGACCACTGTCTGTATCTTTCCCCTCCCTTCAGATTGCCTCCTACTAGGACATACCCGTCTTCCCACTCGTGTCCCGGTTTCTTGGGGACGCATGGAAGGATTCTTTTCCACCCTTCCGGTTTTTACATTTTACTTAACCCGTGTGGGTACCGGGTCGGAATTATCACCGGCAATGCGGTGCGTGACGCTTCTCCTTATAATTATAATTTGTTCTTGTTGCATACGTGCCTCGGTTTTTGACGTTGGACTTTCCCTAATACATACTCAACATTTGCCCCGTTTCTTTTAAATTTCAATGATCTTTTGCCAAATATACAGGTAGACCGTAGTTTCTCACTTTTGCTCTTCACCGCTGTGAATGCCCTCCTAAATTTATTTATTTTTAGCACCTCTTTGGTCCCTCTATCTCTCTTTGGACTTTAGATCTCCACTACTCTGTAATCTTGCTTAGTCGCTAAACTTGCTACGGCATTACTAATTCTATGTCAGGACAGGAGGCTCTGATTATGCTTTCTCATTTCTTTAATGAAATGCTCAGCAGCCAATAAAACAAAACTACAAATCCCATGAACACTTGGGAATGACCATAGAGATTACACTATATAAGGTCCAAACACTAGTCCTTCTTCCTCTTTCTTTGCTGCTCCGCAGCCAGTTAAGTCTATTTACCTCTCTTATGCGTGTTCATGCTTATTTACTGAGGTTTACTTGTCATTTTGTACTTGCCTTGTATTCCGCTGCTTTATCTGCTTAGCGCGCGGTGTTTATGCAAGTTTGGAGCATCTCGGCTCCGTTTTCGTATTTCCCGCTTTGGGGTTGTTTCGTCCGTTTGCGGCGTGTTCTTGGGAGCGTGTGTTCGCCTCCCTGCGCCTGGCCGCTTGTGCCCGGTTGCCTTGTGGAGCGGGAGTAGGGGTCGGCGGTTCCTTAGGAGAGCGCGAGCGCTCTCGAGCCGGTGAGTTGAGGGCGGCAGTGTCGCGCATGCGCACTGTGCATTTCCGGCTTGAGGCTTTGTTTACCTCGCGCCGGTTGAATGAACGAGCGTTTCCAGAGCGCTCTTGCCCACAGCCTTCAGCCTTTCGACCCCGTTTGACGCCGGAGCACAGGAAAGTGCTTTGGTTGACTTATTATTGTGCATAGGCTCTGCCTAGAGTGACTGTAATTCGGCAGGCTTCACTCCCTCCACGTTCAATTGGGTGCTTTGAGTCTGGTCTATTCCTACTCTCTTTGGCCTGCTTTGGGGTTCTCACTCCCCCTGCATTGTATCTGTGATACTGTGAATTGCTTCCAGTCATCTTGTGGGCTTTGAATTGTTGCACTTCAGTGCAATGGCGGAATATTATGACGCTGATGATGACTGTTTTTATGGGGATGAGGAAGGTGATACTCTTGGTTATGATTTGGTGGAGGAGCTGGATAAAGGTGTCCAGCTTTCGGTTAACAAGGCGCTTGTTCGTGCCATAAACCCACTGAAGCGTCATTTAAACCAGTATGCGCAGCAGCAGGGCTGGTTGCCTGCCTCGCATAAATCCACCAAATCACCTTTGAATCCTCATAAGGCGGATTTTAAGAAGTTGGCAAATACTTTGGCCACTGGGCGTTCCAATCTGCGCCACGTGCCACTGATGACTCGGATAACGCTCACACTTCCTCTGGACAGGATTCACCCCCGCCTCAGAAGCGTTCCCGCAAAGAACATTTTGTTGATGCACCAGAGCGTCCGTCTCTCCTGACTTTCGAACCTGAGGACATTGTCCACCCAAATTCATCCTCATGGTTGCCTTCCCCAGCTGTGGCGGCGTACATAGAAGCGCACATTCGTCAACCCTTTGACGCTTCTGTTCGGGCCAGGCTCCGATCTGAGTGCCCAAGGCCTGATCTTGCAGACCATCTAGCCGAAACTCCAGAGGTAGATCCTATGATGGTCACCTACCTTAAGAAATATTCGAAGGACCCTAAAAAGGGCCTCGACCATTCCTGGAGGTCGTGCCAGGATAAATTGCTGGACATGCTTGGTCCTCTTACCAAGCTCCTAGATCTCGGCTTTCAGGCCAAAGAGGCCTCGGCTCTTGTGAACCCTGACGAACTCATTGAGTGGGCGCAGAGGGCTGTGTGCCAATTAGGTAATGTTAATTGTGCAATCTCTGCGGAGAGGCGTCGGTCCATCTTGCTGAAGTTGGATCCGAAGTTAGCGGAACTGTCGTCTTCAGAGTCGGGTCCTGAGGCGCAGGGCCTGTTATTTGGTCAACCCTTTTTGAAGGAGCTCACGAAGTTTGTCTCAACCTTCAGTGGCATAGATAAAGCTCAGGCTTCGTTGCGCCGAGCAATGCGTCCGGTTTTTGCCAAGGCCGGACGAGGGCGTGGACGCTCGTTCGGCCGTGGGTCGCGCCAACAGTCCCAGCGGGGAGCCCCACAGCAGCAGCGTGGTGGAGGATATGATTCCGGATACTCCACTCGCGCAAATTTCTACCCCTCCCGCAAGGGAAAAGTCCAGTATGGCAAAGGCCGCTCTGGAGGACAGCAAGGCCATTACCAGGATTCCGGCGCTACAGGTGAGCTTGATTCATGCTTGCGATGTGATGTTGGGGGGCAGAGTGCAGTTTTTCCTAAACAACTGGCGTATGATCTCCAGCGATGCTTGGGTGCTAGAAACTGTTCAAGGATTCAAGATAGAGTTCTATCACCCAATGCATCAGACCCGTCTTCCACCTCCTATGCTTTTTTCCCGTCACTCTCAGGCTTGTCTGTCAGGCGAAATCGAGGTTCTCCTCAGCAAGGGAGCGATTGTTCCTACCGAACGTCATCCCAAGGGCTTTGTCAGCTCAGTCTTTCTGGTCGAGAAAAAAGGAGGCGGATCTCGCCTAGTTCTCAACCTGAAAGACTTCAACAGCTGGGTGGTTTACAGACACTTCAAGATGGAGGGCATCCATCTTCTGCGGGATCTCCTTCGGGAGGGAGATTGGATGGTCCGTCTGGACCTGAAGGATGCATATCTGTCAATCCCGATTTACAGGCCCCATCGCCGATTTCTCCAGTTTCAATGGCTGGGGCGTTGGTACGAGTATCAGGTTCTCCCGTTCGGCCTTTCGTCGGCACCATGGTGCTTCACGAAGTTACTGAGGCCGGTTGTAGAGCATCTTCGTTCCAGGGGAGTCAGGCTGATCATTTATCTGGACGACATTCTTTTGATGGCGGATTGTCCTCTCAAGCTTCTGCAACATCTGGAGTGGTCCATCACACTCTTGCAGTCTCTAGGTTTTCTAGTCAATGTTCCGAAGTCGGTTTTGGTTCCCACTCAATCTATCGATTTTTTGGGTTTTCAGATAGATTCGGTGACTTGCCAACTTCTCTTGCCCAATCAGAAGCTCCGTTACATCAGGAGGGAATTGACGTCTGTTATTTCCAAACAGACTGTGTCGTTGAGGTCGTTGGCACGTGTGGTGGGTCTTCTAGCGTCCTCCATTCAGGCCATCTTTCCGGGTCCTCTGCATTACAGGGCGATGCAACCCCTGAAGATTCAGCATCTCCGGAAAGGCCTCCGCTATTCGGATGAAGTCCCTCCTTCTTCCCCAGAAGTGGAATCTGTTACAGGATCCTCTCGGAGATCCGCATCCCCTCATTCTTTCCGGCACTCTCCAGTTGCTGGCATGGCGAATCTCGGGGATCGTTGGTCGATCCCTGGCATTTCTAGCGACGCTGCCAAATTCATTAGTAACGCCTGGTCTCCCAATACCCACAAGCGGTATCGAGGAGCTTGGAAACGCTGGTGTGATTGGTGTGTTCAACGGGAAGTTGATCCCGTTTCAGCGGATGTCAGTCTAATCATTAATTTTTTGACTTCCTTGGCCACTTCCGGTCTGGCTTATCGGACCGTTAATAGTTTTCGTTCTGCTATTTCTGCGGGCCATGTCCACATTGATGGTAAACCTGTTGGTGAACATCATTTGCTTTCCAAACTGCTTAAGGGGATTCGTCTGGCGAAACCCCCCACACCGAAATATGTGTCTTTGTGGGATGTTTCGGTTGTCCTGAGGTTTTTGGAGGCTTGGCCTTCTAATCTTTTGTTGTCCCGTAAACAGTTGTCTGCGAAACTGACCATGTTGCTGTGTCTGGTATCTTGCAAGCGTGTTTCGGATATTCGCGCTCTAGACCTTGCGGGTCGCAGTTTCACCCCTGAGGGTGTTACTTTCACTCTCTCTAGGAGGACTAAATCTAACACTTCCTCCATAACATATCCTTCTTTTCCTGATCATCCCAATCTCTGTGTTGTCCAGTGTTTGAAGGATTATGAGGTGAGTACCGCTTCTTTGCGTACGGACATGCAAGGTCAGTTGTTGATCGCCTTGCAGAAGCCTTTCCGTCCTGTTGCACCGGCTACCCTGGCTCGCTGGGTGCGCTGGCTCATGTCTGAGGCGGGCATTGATGTTTCTGTGTTTGGGGCGCATTCTGCTAGAGGGGCCATGGCCTCAAAAGCTTATTCCATGGGTGTTACTTTATTTGACATTATGAGAGCTGCAGACTGGTCTTCAGACTCGGTTTTCAAACAGTTTTATTATAAACCAATTGTAAGTGTTGCTTCTGTTGTGATGGACGAGCTTTAAACAAGCATAATCAGAGCCTCCTGTCCTGACATAGAATTCAAAATTTGCAAACATTCGTGACAAGAATTTTCAATTCTATTAAGGACTAGGAGGCGAGGATTATCCCACCCTTATTATGACTATGTTGCATTGTTATGTACTGTATTATAGTTGCATATTGTTGCAGATCTATATTTCCTTGTTCTTTTCCCCCCCTGATTTGCTTTGATTTTTTCTCCATTATTTGGATATTACGGCTCTGTATCTTTTTCAGGTTCAGATCAGAAATGATGTGGTTGATCTTCCTCGAGAGTCTCCTATGTCTCCTAGTTCTCGGGCCCAGGATTCCTCCATCATCTGCTACAGGATCCTTTGGATTTCGGCAGCGTGTTTGGAACTGTTGTTGTTGCTCTACCTGGGATTGTTTTTCGATGTTGAACTGTTTCCCCAAAGAAAGAGGAAGAAGGACTAGTGTTTGGACCTTATATAGTGTAATCTCTATGGTCATTCCCAAGTGTTCATGGGATTTGTAGTTTTGTTTTATTGGCTGCTGAGCATTTCATTAAAGAAATGAGAAAGCATAATCCTCGCCTCCTAGTCCTTAATAGAATTGAAAATTCTTGTCACGAATGTTTGCAAATTTTGAATTCTTCGCTAACATTCCGTTATTTGTACTGGCTAGGGTATGAGCCATTTGGCACCTTGTAATCCTGTGTTTTCACGAAGGGGGGAAATACGCGAAGCACGAATATCTCTACTGTTTTTTGATGTAATATTTCAGACTTGCTACGTATTACCAGTGCTTGGGGCATAGAACCTTTTTCTGATGCCTGTTGCTTTACGTGTTACATTTCGCCAGCCATTTAGTTGCTAAAATCTTACCACTCATTTCTGCAATACAGTTTTTAGTGCCATAGTGTTCATAGATAAATTATTCAACTATCCTTTCTAAATAAGAAACGCCGCAATGTACATTATTTCGCTCTATGTCACCATTTGCACATATTTAGTGTGTCATTTCCAAATGCTAGGTATATGATTATCAGGCCTAGTTTTTTTTAGATATCTTTTGTCTTCTCTTAGATTGACATTTGGGTATGCTACCATCAGGAGTTTTTTTGTTTCTTTTGTCTTCTCTTAGATTGACATTCGAGTATGTTAACATCAAGAGTTTTTTGTTTTTTGTTTGTTGTCCATACCACCACTCCACAATCATTGGCGTCTCTATGTAGTGTGAAGTCCCCAAGTCCGTGTACTGTTCACAGCATAGGGTTTCCACGTGTTCTCAGGTGCTCACCTTCACATCACCATTGCGCATTAGTTGTATGTTTATTGTTAGGCGCCACACTGTGGCTCCTATTACTATTATTATAATTTTTATTTTGTTTTTGTGTCCTTCTCAGCCCTGAAGAATCACAATTGCACCACGTTGTGACGAAAAACCTGTCGGCTGGTTTGTTTTTTCTGTATTGATCTGAATTGACATCAAAATCCATATTTATGATACTCCTGATGTTGACCTTCATAATTTCAGCAAAAAGAATTATTGAATTTTAGTTGTTACACTGAAACCACTATCCTTATACGTGTGCACAGGAAGTGGTTCTTCATCTGTAATGTTCACAAGTGCATTAGAAGGCACAGATGGCAGTCAAATTGCTCTCCCCATGATTGTCTCTTGCATGGATAATCCTGTTTTTTGGTCAGGAATGCTACGAAAGCTCATCAGCAGAGGAGGCAAAGAGTTTGGCCACTACAGAGATGTTAATGCATGCACTTTGTCCAATCTGGATTTCAATGTTCCGTTCACCTTCTCCACTATGCCAGAAGCCTCTCGACGATATCTGCAATGTAATCTCTTTTCCACTTGTAACACTGCACACAACATTTTCAGGACATCATTATTGAAATAAGTCCCTCACTCTGGCTCAAGCAAAGTCGGGAATCCAAACCTAGGTATTAACTCCCTCCACAAAAACTTAGCTACTGTGAGAGTGTAATTTCTTCTGGTCGGGTATATCTCCTCCCATCACGAGAAGATGCACACAATCACTGGGACATAGCTCAACCTGTTGCTTACAGGCATTTTGATAAAGTCCATTTGCATCCTGTTGAATGGCCTGCCTGATCTTCCTATATGACTCGATGCCACTGGAGTTCTTTTACCTTCATTCATCTGTTAACACACAAGATACCTGTGGCATAATTCTTGGGTCACCAATCTAAATTGTGGTTGAACCAATGTTGTAAAACAACCTGACCAGGGCATCACTCCCAATATGCGCCCGTCGATTAAAATGTATTGCCATTGTGCATAGCATGTTATGTGGCAACACTGATCTGATGTGCAGAACCCCATATATTGCAAGGGGGGGAGCTCCGGGGACTAGAAGCGGTCCCCGGAGCTCCTCCGCGGCCACCCTCCGTTTCCAGTAATCCTGTTGTTTTCCCCGGGCCCCAGACACCGCATTCAGTTGCGGAACAGCCGGAGCCCACTTGAGAGCGAGATTGGGGCAGTAGCGAGATCGGCATGGAAGAAAAGTGCATTTTCTCGCCCGCAGCAGCCCGTCTGACAGAGACCTTAAAATGACGGCCCTGCACGGACGAGCAAATGCCTGGTGAAGGAGGCAGATTCGGGGACATCTCAAAGGCACTGCGCCAGATCCTGCGGAGGGAGCCGGACGGGGACAGCAGGAAGCGGGACAGAAGGCGCCCTCGCGCCCGGACCTGGTACCGTCCGCTGAAAACTAATAGATGCTTCCTACGCCACTCCTCTGATGAAACAACAGCCCGACCAGGATCCCCCTGCAGCACGCCTGGAACCTCCTCTGCAGCCCCACGAGAAACCACCAAGTGAGATCCCAGTCCGACCGAATACTCAGCCATGTGCACGGACTGCTGATCTTATTTTTGGAAGGATTCAAGTCCAACTCTCCACCGGAGCAGCGCCTGAGGTAGGACGCCTGACCCCAAAATGGCCGCCACGCGCGACCTCACCAACAACAAATGAAGCTCGCCGACTCCCAATGCCCCCAATTTGATTAAGCGGAGCACAGACTCCCATGGGAGCACAAAGGGGAACCATACAAAAAACTAATCGCTTTTGCCACTGTCCCGTCAGCAAGTCTGGACGCACGAAGAGCAATCTGACTTTAAAATGGCCGCCACTCACGACCTCCCCAACAACAAACAAAGCTCGCTGACTCCCAATGCCCCCAATTTGACTAAGCGGAGCACAAACACCCATGAGAGCACAAAGGGGAACCTTGCAAAAATCTAATCGCTCTGGCCATTGTCCCGTCAGCAAATCTGTACGCACGAAGAGCATTCTGACTTCAAAATGGCCTGGGGCACTCCTATTAGACGCATCGGAGAGTCGGATGACCATAATTAGACCCCGGTGCGGGAAACACTTGGGGCACTGCATTTGTGGACCACAGACTCTCATGGATTTCTTTAATTTCCCTTCTGTCCTGCCCGCCATTTTGCTGCTGTTCTCGTCCGTCTTTCTCTGGTCCCCGGCCTGTCTTCTTTTCCATTCCTTCGTCTTTTACCCTTTTCCCACGTTTCCCCCTCGATGTTCCTCAAATGTTTCTTCCCATTTCTGCCTTGCCTTCTCTCCTTACCCTTGACTCCCTCCCGCCCTCCCTTGGTGTTGTGACCACATGCCCCCTACGACCCCACGTAAGGGACCTCTGCCTAAGAAATTCTACTATGTGTGTATATATATGTATATAGGGATAACTCTAATCACTAGTATATGCAGTAGACCTTTGTACCATCTACCGTTCCTATGTGACTCTTAGAGTATATCCATTCGTATCCCTTCCCTTTGAATATAGAGATAACTCTATTCACTAGTACATGCTGTAGACCTTTGTACTATCTACCATTCCTATGTGACTCTTAGAGTATATCCACTCTTATTCCTTCCCTATGTATATAGAGATAACTCTAATCACTAGTATATGCAGTAGACCTTTGTACTTTCTACCATTCCTATGTGACTCTTAGAGTATATCCATTCGTATCCCTTCCCTATGTATATTGAGATCACTCTAATCACTAGTATATGCGGTAGACCTTTATACTATCTACCATTCTTATGTGACTCTTAGAGTATATCCACTTGTATCTCCTCCTTGTGTGACATCTTGTACATTTGCAATTTTTTCCGTGTGTATCCTTTTTGTAACGCATGTAATCCTAAGTCCTTATGTTTTTCAACTGGTGCTTATGTAAAGCGCTCTGACACCTTCGGGTAAAGTTTGTGCTATAGAAAATCGCATAAATAAATAAATAAATATATCATCATCTCTCGTCAAGCATTCCTGCTCAGATGTAACCCTGTTGTTTTGCCTCTGACACTTCCTCCTGATCTCTTCGTTTCCTCAACAAAACAAAACAAACAAAAGGTTATGGTTGGTTTCACCTACGGGCCCTCAGGAGCTTTTCTGACAGCATTGCTTGAGACTATGGTGCCTAGAGTTCTGAGGTTCCCGCATTTTTTACTACTGGGTGATTTTAATATTCAGGCTGAGGTAGCAGAACTCCCGGAGTGTAAAGTTTTGTGGGATTTTTTCAATCTGGCACATCTTTCCCAATGGGTTTCTCTGCCTACGCACTCGGGGGGTCACACTCTGGATGTGATCTGTTCAAATTTTCCCCTTCGGGTGGAAGCCCCTCAAGCCCTCACGTGGTCGGATCATCGGCTGATCAGATTTGCGTGGTCAGCCCAGAAAACTACCACTACAGCGGTTAAAACCGTGTGCGCCAAGAAAATCAACATAGGTACTCTGGCTGCCGCCCTGAATGAGAGTAGGCCCGTGCTTGGCGTTGAGCTTGCCAAGGCGGCGCTGACTTTCAAAGAATGGGTGGTAGCGGGGGTGGCTGCTTCATCCAAAGGGGGTAGTAATGGCAGAGTTCGCTCTACCCCTTCTCAACCTTGGTTTTCCCCCGAGTTGCGCACACATAAGCTGGCCTGTAAAAAACTAGAACGTGCCTGGCGTCAAACCTACTGCCCCCTGGCTAAGGCTGCTCTGCGTGGGGCTCAGAGGAACTACTATGCCTGCATTAAAACAGCTAAAGGCGAATACTTTGCTAGCCGGATTGATAGGGCAAACAACAGCAGCCGCGAGATCTATGCGATTGTTAATAGTTTTCTCTCTCCTTGTGCAGAGCAACGGATGGTCCCGGCCTCGGGGGCGTGGTGTGAGAGTCTTTCCGTGTTCTTTGAGCAAAAAATAGCTGCTATTCAGTCCAGTTTTAGCTCCAGTAACACCTCGGACGGCATTCCTGACCTCTCCCCTCCCTTAGGGTCATCATCTCCCAGGATGGTGGAGTTTGTGCCTCCTTCAGCTACTGACACTCTGGCCGTGATTAAATCCCTGAAATCAGGGTCTCCAACCGATCCTTGTCCGGCGCTGGTGTTGGCAGGTATAGCTGAGGTGGTGGTGCAGGAAGTTGTGCATATCGTTGGCCTCTCATTTAAATCGGCCATAGTGCCTGTTGATTGGAAACAGGCTAAGCTGCTGCTTTTGCTTAAAAAGGCTGGTGCTGATCCTGCTGTGCTGACCAACTATCGGTCAATTTCGCTGCTTCCGGCTATGGCTAAAATTGGTGAAAAATTGGCATTCCGGCAGCTGAATGAGTTTGTTGAATCGTCAGGGGCTCTACACCCGGCACAATCGGGGTTCCGTGCTGCTCACAGCACGAAGTCCGCACTGGTGGAGATCTCTGAAGCGGTTAGGGAGTGTCTGGACAGTGGCGGCAGAGCGGCTCTAATTTTATTGGACCTCTCTGCCGCGTTTGACACGGTGACACACCAGCGCCTTCTCGCTCGGCTTGCTGATATTGGTGTCACAGGCTTAGCTTTAGACTGGCTGAGCTCTTTTCTCTCGTCTAGATCCCAGCAGGTCTGGCTTCCCCCCTTTTCATCTATGGCGAAGCCTCTTTCGACGGGGGTCCCTCAGGGCTCCACATTAAGCCCTTTGCTTTTTAATGTTTATTTGACCCCCCTGATAGAGCTGGCCGAACAATTGGGGGCCAAAATTATTGCCTATGCGGATGACACGCAGTTGCTATTTACGTGGTCCAGGGATGTCTTAGACACAGAGCGGATTCAGTCCTGCCTATCCTCAGTTTTTAATTGGCTAGCTTCCGCACAACTGAAGTGTAATGAGGACAAGACGGAAATTTTACTGTATGGTCATTTTCCCCCTAGCTTCAGAGAATTACTTTGGCCGACTGGCTTTCCAATGCCCTGTTTAGTTAATGTCCTCGCTAAGAACTTGGGAGTTTGGTTCGGAGAAGACCTCCGGTTCGAGGGGCATATTAAGAAGCTGACTGGGGGTTGCTTTGGGACCCTTAAGGCGCTTCGGAAGCTTTTTCCTTATCTTCCTTCCTCAGCAAGAGAGTCAGTAGCGATAGCTTTAATTATCTCGCGTCTTGACTATGCCAACGCCTTGCTGAGCGGCTCCCCAGCTTACTTGGTGGGGCGTCTCCAGGTGATTCAAAATGCGACCGCCAGACTGTTAGGTAATAGCCCCAGCCGGTTGAGCGTAAGGAATCACTTGCAGAGTTTGCACTGGTTGCCAGTTCCACAAAGGATTATTTTTAAAATTCTTACACTGGTTCATAAAGCCATAAATGGGCAAGGGCCTGCATATTTGATGAAACGATTTAGTCGTTACTCTCCTAATAGACCCTTGCGAACTGCCGCTCAACATCTGCTGCAGATTCCTCGTTTCCGGCGTGCCCGGCTGGGAGGGCAATCAGTGGCGGTGAAGGCCGCCGTGGCCTGGAATGAGCTTCCATTATTCTTGCGTGCCACCCGGAACTTTGGTTCTTTTAAAAAAGCGTTAAAAACACATGTGTTCTGGTTGGCCTTCTGTAGGAAGGTGGATATCTGACTATGGTTACCCCCAAACTTTTTGCCTGGTGTTTAGCTGGTTTTTGACATAGTTGGCCTGGGTTCCTGCTATTCAGGGCCCCAGGCTGATTGCTCTCTCCTTAAAATGGACTCCATGTACCTTAGGTACATACCCAATTGGAATTGGCTCACCTTATTGGCCCCTGTAACAGTGTACCCAGGTACCCAGGGCGTAGGTGCTTCCAAGGCCTACCAGGGGCTGCAGCATGTATTGTGCCACCCCTGGCCTGGCCTCCATATTTGACACAACTGGCTGATCACTCAGCTGGGGTAAGTCGGTGTAACCACCCCTTACTTTGGTGTAGTATGCCTATACCTAACCTAAAATGGACACATATGTTCCTATCCGTCACTCCTATGGAAGGCCTCATCAATCCTGGAGGCAGAGTGCTTGGAAATATGTGAGATGGTGCTCTGGCATGAGCTGAGCCTGTCTGCAGCTTTCGGAACCATGTCCTTTAGCTGTTTCATGATATTGCCATACCATATACTCTTAAGTGCATTATGAACCTCGCAGTTAAATGCTATCTTAGGTTTGGCTTTATCAAAACATGTCGAGTAAGGTGTCATACGAATTGGAATACTACCCCCTCACCAGTTCTGGCGACGGGGGTAGCATTCCACCCTTCTAGAGGGACACGACATGTACCTAGCCTGAACCCCGGTTAAAGTTAAACAGAGCCTTAGGATCTCAAAATGGATGCTGCCACCACAGACACAAGTCTGACCTCCTGCTGCTGGGAGTCCTTCCAGCGAGGGTGGCTTGGACAAAGGGTTTCCTGCCTGGGGAGGTGCTAGCACCACTCCAGACAGGATTTTGTGTATTGGGTAGGACAGGGCTGAAAAGAAACAGACATGCCTGGGGCACACAAGGTGTCCCTGTGCATAGGCCAGTTCAAACCGGCGCTGGGGCTTTCCAGCCCCAGTCCTGGCGCCAAACTGGACAAAGGAAAGGGGGTGTAACCACCCCCCTTCCTGGTCCCACCCAGAGGAGGGACCTAGTAGGTGATCCGGCCCACCAGATTCGAATAAGAGTGGGAGCTGTGTCCTGAGACTTCAGATCATCCTGAATCAACTTGAAATACAGAAGAAGACTGGACTTCGACATTCTGCTGCACAGAAGACGGAAGAGAATCTCCCTTGTGGCCAAGGAGTGACCACCCTGTGAACACAGGCACCAACCAGCAACTCGACGTCTGCTTTGCCGCCGCCTCCCGCCAAAGCCCGAGCCCAGAGCCTGACAAGACCCAGACTCCCAGACTTCTCACCGCCCGACCCACAGTCCCTGCAAAGAAGGGACCCGTGGAGGCACCGAGAGACGTGGGACCGGACATCTTGGAAGACCCTTGAGACGCTGACTGCGCAGCATCAGAGGCACCCTCGACTCTGTGCTTTGGGGTTTGAGAAGCCCTAACCTCGAGCAGCCTTTGCACCAAAGATCAGTCCCCTAGCATCTCCACGATCTGCGTGGGGCCCTTTTGCACCGTGCCACTCGATGCGCCATCCCGGCCACTTGCCACGTGGCTAGCGGCCATCTTGGCGACGAAACCTACAACTTTCACTGCGGGTCTGGTTGCTCCAGACTTGCCCTTGCTCCTGTGAAAAGGAGCACCCGCTCTGACCTTGCTGGTCCGAGTGACAAGCCTTTCTTGATTCCTGCGTGGCTTGCATTAGCCAAGGCCTGTTTGCTTTTATCAAGTCGCCGACACCGCCAACAGCGAGAAGCCTACGTGGGACAGCTTGTGACCAACTCCTGGACGTCTTCGACCCCTCGGGTCTACGTGGCTGCAGAGAGAAGCTACACCTCGACGCCTGTTTGCACCCGACATCGCCTGGTTCCACTCTGGTTCCACGGTAGTCACTGGCTAGTGACTTTGAACATTGTCCCCTTTGCTTTCAGGTCTTCACCTCTTCAGATCCACCCTTGGATCCACCGGAACTCTTCACATCGAGCCGCCTGCAGCATCTTTAGCTCCAAGCACCATCGACCTGCGTGACGAAACCCGACACTACTTCGACCCTATGCACCCGCTTCCTGTGGGTGAGGTAACTCAGCTCCGCCAGTGTTCCCACACTGGTACACACCTCTAGTGTCTGTGTCTCAAGTTTCAGCTTTCTAGGTCACTCGGAAGGTTCCTTTCCAACTAACTTTGTACTTTTTACGCACCATTGACATTGCATTGGTAAAGCGTGCACTTTCCGCACTGCTCCCGAGTCCCGCGGGCCTTTCCCGACATCTTCACTGCTAGTCCCGAACAGCTCCAGCGATTCCCCAGGCCCTAGGCCTCTTCACTTTCCCCATAGTGGTTCTTATACCACTATTTTAGTATATGGTTTAGGTGGCCCCTAGGGCTCATCCATATTGTGCAACTTTTGTGTATTTAAAATGTGTTTTGTTTTAATGCATTTGCTTCTGTGCTCATAAAGAGTATCAGGGATATTTGTAGTAATAAATCTATATATATTTTCAATATATATCTGTGTGGTGTCCTTTCATTTGGTATTCAAGGGATTGTGTATGGTAAAACAGCTTGCTTCACATGCCTTTACAGAGTTTAGCCTAAGACTGCTTAGTCCATGCTACCCCTAGGATAGCTTGTCTATAAGGTTGACTTTACAACCTGCACCATAAGGGTTGCTTGGCATGATACAAGGTGATCACTAGAACTAGTGAGCATCATATATCAGGCCAACTGGTCATTTTCCCCCTAGCTTCAGAGAATTACTTTGGCCGACTGGCTTTCCGATGCCCTGTTTAGTTAATGTCCTCGCTAAGAACTTAGGAGTTTGGTTCGGAGAAGACCTCCGGTTCGAGGGGCATATTAAGAAGCTGACTGGGGGTTGCTTTGGGACCCTTAAGGCGCTTCGGAAGCTTTTTCCTTATCTTCCTTCCTCAGCAAGAGAGTCAGTAGCGATAGCTTTAATTCTCTCGCGTCTTGACTATGCCAACGCCTTGCTGAGCGGCTCCCCAGCTTACTTGGTGGGGCGTCTCCAGGTGATTCAAAATGCGACCGCCAGACTGTTAGGTAATAGCCCCAGCCGGTTGAGCATAAGGAATCACTTGCAGAGTTTGCACTGGTTGCCAGTTCCACAAAGGATTATTTTTAAAATTCTTACACTGGTTCATAAAGCCATAAATGGGCAAGGGCCTGCATATTTGATGAA
Source organism: Lissotriton helveticus (assembly GCF_964261635.1). Classification (NCBI taxonomy): domain Eukaryota; kingdom Metazoa; phylum Chordata; class Amphibia; order Caudata; family Salamandridae; genus Lissotriton; species Lissotriton helveticus. The sequence continues at coordinate 1,245,887,222 of NC_136063.1, read as the reverse complement.
ACGATTTAGTCGTTACTCTCCTAATAGACCCTTGCGAACTGCCGCTCAACATCTGCTGCAGATTCCTCGTTTCCGGCGTGCCCGACTGGGAGGGCAATCAGTGGCGGTGAAGGCCGCCGTGGCCTGGAATGAGCTTCCATTATTCTTGCGTGCCACCCGGAACTTTGGTTCTTTTAAAAAAGCGTTAAAAACACATGTGTTCTGGTTGGCCTTCTAGCTGTCTCTTGTTTATGTTTCTGCTTTTATTCTGTTTCTTCATCTTCGCGCCAGGATACCCTGGCAGTAATTGAGCGCGTTACAAAACAGCAATAATAATAATAATTCATGTGCTCCAAAGCCTTACTGAATAACTGTAAAGATGGTCACACTCAGCAGAGACAAACCAAGCTCTAGTAACTTCTATCAGTTAAGCCATTTGTGCAGGGATCACCCCCTGAGGATGTGCAAACTGCATTTGCAGCTCTCAAATTTCCTTCATTGTCTCTCAAACTTGACCAATCTTCAAACAGTATGTAATTATTTTCTATGTGTGGCTCATCTCGTATATCTTGTTTTGCCACATAGTTTAGTGACTTCGAGGCAATCATATTCAACCTCCCCCTCATCATTTTCATTCTCCAGGTGAGGCATTAAAGTGGCAGGATTCATGGTAGCACATCACTTAAGGGTTACATTTTATGGAGCTAGTATGATCTCTTTGACAGTTAGACTCTGTCCCATCAAAATACTTGCACACTATCCTATGTTTACATTAACTGCTGCCACGGCTTTAAGGCAGCCCTGCGGCTACAGGATCAAGAGTAGTAACTAAGTAAGTACAGGCCGTCTCAAAGTTTTGTGCATTAGTATAAGCACTGAGAGAGCGCTGCTATCCCTTTCAGTGCAGAACAGAGTAAAAGCTTTATTGCAATAAGGCATTCCAAGTGTCAGGGCACAACAGCAACTTTCTCTCAGCTCTAGGAAGCCAATCAAGTAGTCATTATCCCCAAGTATAAGAGACATTCTTGTGTGGCAGTCTATATAAAGGCTTGGCCACTAGGGAAATATGGGTATCCACTGGTGACAGTAGCCCACCATTCTTAAAAACATCCTGACTTCTCTCTGGGTGGACGGCAGATTCATTTTAAGAATCACTGAGACGTGTTCCTGTGACACCTTCCTCACTCTTTTCTCAACATTATGTTCAAGATACAACACTTTCTTCTGACAACAATCCAAATTACTCAAGGACACTTTATGTCCCTTCTCAGCTAAGTGGTTCAGCAATACAATGGTATCTTGTTTACAAGCTTCCTGGGTATCTGATGCGATCAAGAGGCATTGTTGTACTGCAATAGGACTGAATTACAGGGCATGGAAATGGGCTCAGGATTCTTTTTGAGGATCTGGTTAAAGATTGAGGGACTCTCAGTATACCCTTGTGGGACTCTGCTTCATGCCAGAACATGATTCTGGAACTGGAAATCAAAGACATACTGGCTTTCCTCCTGCAAGGGTATGGAGAAGAAGGCCTAATACAAATCAATGACAGTCAAACTCTTAGCCTCATATGGAATTTGAAACAAAATCACAGCTGGATTCTATACCACGGGAAAACAGGGAAAAACAATGCCGTTGATTTTTTTCAGGTCCTGCACTATGCGGTGTAATGGGTGAAGTACATAGACTCTGCACTATGCGCTGTAATGGGTGAAGTACATAGACTCCCCATTATCTCCTTCAAAATGCCTTTTTTTGTATTGTTGACTCAATCACTGGAGTAATCCCAGCATTTTCTTTAGGGGCCAGATTATACTGTGGGATTCTTGGGAACTCAACATTGGGTTTTACTTGTATGCGAACAGGCTCAACCCCCCTTTATGAGACCAATATATTTTCCTGAATAGTACCAGACCTCAGGCTTCACTCTATGCTTAATGTCTGGTGGTAAGTCCTCAGATGTCATTAAGGGAAGCAACCCTACATCTTCATTATGGTTCTGAAATTCTACACCTTTCGAAGTACAATAGATAGTGCAATTTAACTTGCACAATAAATCACATACTTATAAGCTTACAGGACTCAAATCACACACCACAAACTGGTGATTCTCCTCAAAAGACTCTATTTTAGCAGGTACTTCTTTTGTGATGGGGTTTGTCATTTGCTTATTTGAGACTCCAACAACTTGGAATATTTTTCCCAAGAGGGTGTAAGTTTGGAACTTCTACTGTTCTAACAGTAGAGCAGGTAGCACCAGTATCAATCAAGAATGGTACGGTGTGACCATTGACCTCAACTTCTACAAATGGGCTACTCTGGTCTACCTGTAAGACTGTGCCAAGGACACAGTCTTCCTCCCTCTATAGGCACCGTCATTTTGACTAATCAGAGCTGTATTATCAAGCATAGGAAATTGTTGAAACATATTTTTGAAGAAATTCAGACTCAAAGTTGAGACATGATTTGAATTAAATCAGGGACCATTTGCATTTTGCTGCAACATTGGGGCTTGTGGAGTTGGAGATACATTAGAATTTTGCATTCTCAGTCTCGATACACTCTGTGACTGTTCGGGGTTATTACTCTGTGGCTGTGAAAACCTGGAACTCTGAACTTGGTTCTCATTCATCACTCTGTTGGGATTAAATTGACATTCCAGCTTCCAATGCCTTACCTTATTACAATAATGACAAATATTCAGTATCTTCAAAGTTGCCACGTCAATTCCAGTACTTGGGTCAATTGGAATACCATGTCCTCTACCTTGTTGCTGGAACCCATTTCCACCTTGTATCATAGGATCTACCTGCAAATGCACTTGCATTGAACCAATATTCCCAACAAAAGGTTGACAATGACTTCCTCTTTGTGCTGCTTTCATCTGTGCCACCATACATGTATCATTCAATCTCTACTTGTTCATTTCCAATTCATCATCACAATATTTTACATATCTTAAAATCCCATCAATTGATTTATTCTGCCAACAGATCAAATGCTGCTGAATCATCAAGCCAATCTTAGGTCTTAATCCCATCACAAACGGGGCAGCAAAATTTCCCACATCTTTAGCTTTGAGAGTCTCCATTTCACTGTGCTGCTTAAACACTTGCAACAATCTCTCATAATAAGCATGCACTGAAATCTTGGGCTCCAGGGTTGTTCTGTCAATCTTAACTCAATCAATGTCATTAGCTGGCATTTTCCCTTTCAAAAAGGTCACTTGTTGATAATTTTTCATCACTCATCACTAACATGATGGGGCATATTAGTTCAGATTTCTCGGAGGTTCTTTCTCCAGCCACTCTACAGCCACTAGGAACCACAATGTCAAAGAAGGTATTTACATCCACCCACAAGACTTGTGAAATCTTCACAAATCGCTCAACCTGCGTATACAATTTCACTGGCTTTTCTATCAACTTTGGAAATCAGTGGTGAATGATGCAAGATTACTCCTACTCCAAGGATCATGGACATAAACTTCACCAGGCACTCTCCTCAGTTGAACATTTGAAGCACCTTCTCCATCCACTAAAGATGGAGGCGGCTCCCGCTTTATTTCTTTTGATATTTCTTCTTCGCCCATCTGTTTTCCCACTTATCTTGCTCACTCAATTTTCAGATGCTACTAATTAATTCCTTAATTTGCTTTTTCACTCCTGGTGTTCTCATATTGCAAATGTAATTTTCACCAAACATACACAATAACGTTTCTTCAATAACTTAGTTCAGCTTAAATCTACATAATACATTAATGCCAATTCAGGCATTTTATCGTGAGCCTGTCCTGCTTGTTTAGTGACATATTTACACATAAATACAAGTTCATTATCTTGGTAGGTATCTAATATATTAGGTTTTCCTGAAAGCAACTCACTTGACTCTAATTTGAATTTACCTACATCTACGGCATTTTCCTTCACCAGGGTCTGAATTATTTCTCTTCCTACTCTTGAAGGGAAACATCCTTTACAACGCAACTTTTACCACGCAGTGCTATTACAACGCAGGTTTTACAACGAAAACCATTACAACACATTGCGCTGGGGAGCGCTCTAGGATAGGGAATAGATTTAATTTACTATCCAACACCTTCCCTAGTGTCCACGGGGACTGGAGTTGGAATAGTAAATTAACTATTCACTATCCAGCACCCCAAAACGCTATGCGTTGTAATGGTATGCGTAGTAAAACCTGCGTTGTAACAGCATGCGTGGTAAAAGCATGCGTTGTAACGTCATACATCCCTCTTGAACCTTCATTTTCGCTTGGGGGTCCATTATAAAATGTAATTCAATCATCTAATTCTCAGGCACTAATATTATTCTGTCCTACTGAGGTATTAGACATTATCCTTTCTCTGGAACTACTGTTGCTAACACGCTGATGTGAATTCCAAATAGACATGTCAACATTTTGCAATTGTTGAGTGTACTCTCCTACTGGAGTGAATCCTGCCTGATTCATGGTTGATGCTGTAGGGGCAACATACGTGTTATTCACTTGAGTTGGGACTAAAGGAGAACTTCCTATTCCTGGGACCACAGGTTCATTAGATGAGATATCTACTCCAGGAGGGACTGTCAAAGTATGTGCCATGTTTCCTGCCGACTTGGGTTTATACAAAGGACTGCAGGACCAATAGTGACAGTAACAGTAACAACAATTGCATCTGGTGCCTTGCAGTTAACGAGGGCACTAATCCCTGAACTATCTCTCATAAGGATCTGACTCATATTTCCACCCATATTTACTGGTGCTGTGGCTGTTCCAGAGTTTCCACTGGCAACTGCACTATTAATCTCTTTGACTGGACCACAATATATGGAAGTTAATGCAATGAAAACAACACATCTAGGAAATCATCGCAGAAATACTACTAAAGTTTTCACCTGTACTCTCTGGGTTTCCTGTCTTTTTCTCCTTCTTCCCTTCCCTTTCTTTTCTTTCTCAGGTTCTTCACTTGTCAATACAGGATAAAGTCTAGTTCCCTATACTCTATCAATTCACCACTGCAGTTGTTCTGCATTTCATCTAGCATCAACACAGCTCCGTACTGCCTTTCGGACTCATCCCTGATATTTTTCCTTGAGAAATGGATCGGAATTATACTTGCTGGCCTACTCTGACTCACACTCGAGTGAAACCTCGACAAGCGGTGAACCACCCGCATTAGTGGAGCCTCACCCCTGCGTAAAAGGATCCACCACACCAATCCCACTCTACACTCATAACAAAATACTCGTCCTATTTCAACTGTGAGGTCAACGATACCTCATGAAAAGCACCACAGGATTTAGCAGACAATTACAACACAATGTTTTCTACACAGACAACTTATTACTATCCAGGATGTAAGGCTATGTCAAGCCCATTTACTACTTCACCTTCTATGCATTAAGTCCTTCCACATTTGCACAACAACTTAAAACATCACTGTACCACACCACACAATCTCGCAAAGCCCTGCAAGCTAGACATATGCAATTGCAACACGCAACACTAATTATACTTACTCCTCCACTGTTAAAACTCTCTTACAAACTTCTGGAACTGCGCTGATCCTCCAACTCATGACATGGGCTTTAAAGGCTTGGACTGGGCTCTCACATAGATACAGTAACTCCCTCTGACTCAATAACTAAATTACCCAACAAGCTACCATCTGAGAGTGTGCAGGTGCCTGATTTACAATCTTTCGTTTGATGGATCTTTTTAAGTTGACTGAGATACAAAGGGAGTTAGCAATAATAAAACAATTCAACTTTCGTGAAGGCTATTTGGCCCAACAATAAGGACCAGAAAACAGTGATTGAAGTTCAGTTGTTTTATTTCTAACTAATAATCAGAGCAGTATACAAACTTATCAAGAGAATATTCAAATATTCAGGTTTACAACTGGCAAACTGAAAGATCACAATAGGGTCAGTCTCAGTAGAATAAGATTTGAAATTATCACAGTCTCAGCAATACAAAAAATGAGAAATAGAAATAGGTTTACCTTAAAAACAACTCTGATTTTCTCTCTTAAGCATGAATATGTTCAAAGTCATTTAAACAAGGCTCTATGTTTAAACTAAGAATGGTTCATAGAATAGGGTTTCAAGGAAATTTGAAAATGCGAGAAGGTGCGCGAATAGTAAAGACTCCAGTAGAAGTCTTCAAGAATTGGAATAAGTATTTACCATGACGATACACCCTTGCAAGAATAAAGGAAGTAGAGAGGTCTGTACTTCTCAAAATGTAAGGGAATATGCCTTAAGTTCTAACAGTATGGACTCCAATTAAAACCTGTAAACTTCAACAACAATCTGATTTCTACCCACACTACAGGAACCAATAATTTCTCTCTTGTGCTGTACATTTACAACATTACCAGACTTGCACATTCCACAGAATTTAAAAAAATGACTGCAACCTTGAAAATTCTTTGTTCCTGATACTCGATGAATAGGAGGCTCCATCTGATCATTAGATCTTCACATTTCTTGCCATGATGTCTTTTCTCAGGGCTTATTATCAAGAAACTAGTACAGACAACAATACACCTTCCTCTAGCTAATGTAACCGTGAGAACGCACCTGTAAAAGAACACACTGCCCAAACAAAATACATTTTTAAATCGGGCTAACTTTAACTAAATATTTAAACGTGCACTTCAAACATGTGCTCATACTTGTGCACATGTAACTCAAGAACAAATGCAAATATGAGTAAAAACATACATGATTACACTTTTAAATATCACTTTCAGAGAAAATGCAAAGGTGACAAATTCTAAATGAAAATGTGAATACTGTTTACGTCTTTATGTTTACACTGAACATTAGCACACATGTTTATAAAACTAGTTTCCACAGTAAATACATTTCATTAAAGCATTTAAATGTTCACACACAATAATAAATGTATGGCACACAGTGAATATAGTGTCACATGTAGATACATAAGGGCATTTCTGTATCATGCAGCAGTGGAGTCTAAATTGCGCTACTCCAGCTCTTACTTTAGATTGAACCTTTCCCCAGGTCTTTTGCCCACTTCAGAGCTTATTTATTAAACAGAGAAGTCCCAAGTGATTAGGGCATGCTTCTCCTCTGTTGGCCTCAGTTCAGGAATCTTGCCAACAATCTACTTGCCAATTGTATGATTGTCACTGATCTTTTTTTCAGCCTGGTGATTGAAAGCCTCCTTGGATCATTGTAAATGTGAATCTCAGTGGGTACTAAAAGCTCCTAAGAATGGGTGTGATCAAGTTTGTTGTGTTCAGTGGGCAGTGGTAAAGCTGCGAGGACCGCTTGGGGGTATTTCAGAGATGGAGAATCTGAGTAGCATGCTCCTGTGTGGTTTTGCTCTTTGTTGCCTTCCTTTTTAGTCAGTGGCTCCTTTGTGAGACCTTCCTCTAGTTGTCAGATCCCTGCAGCTACCTCTCGTTGATGACTCTTGAAGAATTCCCCAGACCCCTTTTGTACAGCTCTTCATTATCAAGTGTGTGCTACGTCTGGGGCAAGAGTTTCAACTTAAAGCAGTGCCTCCTTTTATCAGAACTTGGCAGTTCTTCTTCTTTTCTTTTACACCTACTCCCTCTACAGCTGAAGAGGGGAGTTGGCACTTGCCAGAGGTGGTCCCCTCTGTTGTTCATATCTATCTATCAAGATCCTCTAGTTACAGCGGCTTGTGGTTGACTACTTACAACAACTTATGGTCTACTAGTTACAGCCACTTTTAGAGACTTTGGAAAGGGTGATATATTCTGACAAGTTGTAAGCCTCTGCTTTCTCCTTGAGCTGTTGGATCAAGACTAATTTTCCCTGCCTATACCACTGTTACCACGTTTTATCATTAAAAATGCTCATGGTTGATCTGGGCTATGTGTGAACCTAAAAAGATGAGAGCCCGAAGCACAAATATAAATTTCATGTAAACCCAAAGAATTCCCAAAGAAAAATCCGCACAGCAAACTCCACAAAAGACAAGGTTCAAAGTACAAACTGTGAAGGTTTATTTAAAATGTAGTAAGCATTACAGAAGGCAAGGGGTATATGGTTAGTCATATCAATAAAAAATATTCAGAATATAAATAAATGTAAATCAGTATTGGAGTAGAAGCCATATCTAGTCAACATCAAGAATTGATTATGGTCTAGCACAAAACAAATAACGAGTCAAACAGCATTTGTCATAGGGACTGAACAATAAAAGGTAGGAGAGAAGAACATGAGACATACTGTAAGTATATATTGATAAACAGACTAACTGGAACTCCATTTGCTAAGGGAACTGGGAAGACCTGGCTTGCTTCCTAATACAGGGTTTTTCTAGGTTTTCGGACAGAGAACACGTATAATCACCCAGGTGGGAAATAAGGGCTACAATATTTTGGTCAACAGTAAAACAGAGAACATATGACATTGTAAAAAGATATTTGCTCTACATCTTTTTAATATATCTGCATTACGTTCTACAACACAAATCCACAGCACATTCAAAATGTAAGCAACATCTCCATTCAGCCAAAGGAAATGGTCTTAGCTTGAGTACAGGTGAACTTTCCTTACTTCATGGACATCACAGACACATAATAGTACAGTGCAAGCAGGAACATCCCAAACGCATAATGATGCTGTGCAGGGAGGACCATAAAGCTAACTGAATTTCATATAATTAATGAAATATGGAAGGTCACATTTGAGGCTTCTTGTACAAAGGCAGAGAATGAGAAACTATGACCGTGTGCAACTTTGCAGTTTGCACATCATATACATTTGAAAGTGGATTTGAAACTTGAGTTGGCCCACTCATGTTGACTTAAGAACTTCGTTATATTTACTACAGTCCAAAAACTCTATTTGCATCTCTCTAATGGTAATTAAATGCACAGAATTATTCGTTTTGAAATTTGCTTTCAATCCTCTCAAAAGTCTTCTGTGATTGGTGCTACAAAGGGCTGTTAATTTGTGAGATGGTTGCCTCATTGGCCGACGGTGGTGAAGCCTCCATCCATGACGTCTCTAGGGCTACAACCTGGGCATTCTTTTTCTACCTTTATTTTCCAATAAAGGTTAGATATGGGGGGATTAAATGTTCTTTGGAATTTGATGCAAATTACTTGCACCACCTTTTACCAAATGAAGCATTCCTGTGAACTAGTGATCTTTATTTAACTGACCTGTTATATAATGTTGGCTTTATGTGTTTTTCTTAGGTTTCAAGTTGTGAATTTTCTGCTGTGCTGTATATGCATCATTATAAGAACTGGGATGAGAAACGGGTTGAGGAGCTAATGCACTGATTACTTACTGTAATCTTGATTACTCCAATCACACTTCAAATTACCACCGTTTTCACTGATTGGAGATTGCAGGACATGCTAAGTGCTGTTCTCTACTTCATGGCTTCAGGCAGGAGGTGGGGCTTGGCTTGAAGTGGTTCGGTCAGATGATGATTGGGAGAAAGCAGGATCATCTCATTATTGTAAGTATTGGGACAAGGAATGATAGACGAATATTCACAAGTAATCAGTGCATTACCTACTTGCTTCACAGCTTTACACATATTCTCACTAATTGCAATTGACCGATGTGGCTTGTTCTTACTTGTTAGTAACTATCAATGTTGCTTTCAGTGAAGTGCTATGCCCTCTCTTCGTGCCATTAATTACAAACATGCACGTTTTACTGAGCTTTGTAAAAATGCGTGTTACTTGGGTGAGTACACATGCTTTACAGTAGTCCCTTTTTGTGTTACTTATGTATGTATGTATTTCGCATTTATAGAGCGCAGTGCAACCCTATGGGCATCCTGGCGCTAAGACACAGTGAAGGTTGGAACCGTTGTTCAAGCTGACACCATACCTCTTATGAACACAATTGTTTTCGTTTTTTTTAAAGAATGCTCAAATTCAAACACACGTGCTTTGAAAAATTATGAAGGAAAAAAACAACAGATTGAACAGGAGCCCCACTTGCCTAGAGGAGGGCCTACCTTAGTTGCGCCAGGTGACCAAACATTACTCTGGGGGCTGGATTGAGGAGGGGTACAGCCTAGTTTACGTTGCGGTTTCTGGAGTGTCCGATGGATGAGAAACGAAACCGAACCTTATCCCCTAGGGGCCTCATTTATGGAAAGTGACGCATCGCTGCGTGAAAACAGCGATGTGTCACTTTTCACTGCGCAATCCTTGCGACAATTCTGATGCGTCATATTTAATGTATGATGCATCATGTCGCAAGGAGTTACAGATACGTCAGTATTTCTGACGTATCTCTAAGCGCAAAAGTGACGCTTTGCTGGAGTGTGTCACAAAAGTGACGCAACTCCAGCAATGCGTCCTTTCACATGGGGCAAGCCCCATCTGAAAGGGCCTGCATCAGTCTTACGCCTGCTGTGAGGCAGGCGCAACATTTTGACGCAACGGCGTCCTAAAGGTGACGCAGTGAAATCTCATAGATTTCACTGCGTCACTTCTATGACCCTTCCTTGCGTCAATACGCCCCCCTTGCATACATTATACCTGGCGTAGGTATAATGTAGTGCAAGGGTTTACAAAGTGACGCATCTACCTCGATGCGTCACTTTGTAGATATGGTGCAACAAGGCACATTTTTTACGCTGCTGGTGCGTCACAAAAAGTGACGCACCGGCGGCGTAAAAGGCACGCACGTCCTCATAAATGAGGCCCCAGGTATTTAAGGCTGTGCCTCGAGGGGGGACGTCCTCTTTGTCTCCCTGGACCCCAGCCGCAGAGCCATGGAAAAGACAGCCGAGAGTGCAGAGGTTCCGGTCCACGGCCCGGGAAGTGCAACGCGGTGGGTTCAGGGGGGGCGGCGTAGTGTTTTCAATTACTCCTTTGAGCTTTTAGTAGCTGTTTTATAATCTCTCATTGGAGCGTTTATTTTAGTTAAGGCGCGTAAAGGTGATCATTTCAGTGAGGTGGCAGTCGGCTTCATCAAAATAGCTAACGGTCTTCTGCCTAATAACTGCCGGGAATTTTCGGTATAACTGCCTGGGCCGTGAGTGTGGCTCAATTTTCAGCGCGCTCGCCTTTGGCCCTGGGGACCTGGGTTCAAATTCAGCATAGGCGGGAATAGCAAGTAATGGCAGAAAGTTACATTTGGTGATCAGGACCACTCAAGTCGGGATGTTTTTGTTGAATTTTCGCTTGCGTTTTGGCCAGAGTGAAAGTAATACACGCAGCACAAGTACTCAGTTTCACACGTGAGCGGGAGCGTAGCTTTCGGTGCTGGCTTCGAACCTCTCTTTCCAGGCGGCACGAAGCCCATCTTATAGCTACCAGGGGTGTCGGATGACCACGTGGCAGCTTTCCTGCTGCATCTAGTCACTGTAATTGACCCCGGCGATATTTACCTCGGGTCACTGGAATGTTGTAGAGATGTATTGATCCCTGTGGCATGCGTTCCCGCGGATGTGGTGTGTTATGTTGGCAAATAAATATGTGTTTTCTGGTATTGTGCAGCACGCCGGGGACGGATAGAGCAGGCAACCCGTTTTTCCTCTTTAAATAAACATGTCTATATGAAAGAGCCCATTTGGGACCAAGTGTCACATAAGCGCTGTAATGTACCGATGATGTTAAATAAACACACTCGGAATTAGAAAACCTTCCCGCTCTTATGCCTCGTGCTTTGGTGCACTTAACGCTGCATGAGTGTGTGTGTGTGTGTGTGTGGGGGGGGGGGGGGGGGTTCACGGCCCTTGGAATGAATGCGAGGGTCAAGGGGGCGGTTTGTTGACTGGCACGGATGGATTCCGTGGAGTTTGGTGTGAGTAAATGCAAGGCGGTTTCTTTAAAGGATGGATGCACGTTGGGGTGAGAGGAGGGCTACGCGAGCATGAAGTGAGCAGGTGCTTCATTGCAAGGCAGTCTACTGAGCAGCCACTGTTTCAAAGGAACAGATTGCCCATCGAGGAAAGTGCAAATGACTTACTCTCCCTGTGCCTACATGGGTAATGTCAATACGGGGCATTTAAAGCGCTCCAATACCCTCGGTCGAGTTCGCGCTATATAAATACTCATGCAAAAAAAAAAGGGGGTCCCTCTTAATCCCCCGAAGGGGCAAGACCTATAGCCCCACTGATGAAGATATACAAAGCGAAATGTATTGCAGTAGCGACTTATGGTAGCTCAATATGGGGCTATAGTGTTTTAGATTGCCTACATGTGACCGAAAATACATTTTTTAGATCAGTTCTATCAGTCCCACAGTCCGCTCCCTCATACACTATTCATTCTGAACTGGGGGTAGGGTTCATCTCTGACATGATAAGAATGGCTCCCGTAATATGCTGGATGAAGACCTGGTTGAACCAGGAAATCACCTTGAACCATATTATCATGAAAGATTGTCTCCTACTAGAAAATTCCAGTAAGATTCAGTGGTTGACATATATTAAAAATAGCTTTTTTAAACTAGGGAGACTGGAGCTTTTCTCCTCCCCAGAGATAATAACTCCTAGGGACATTACACAAATTAAGGGAGCCATGGCACAGTTGTTGTTTCTGGAAAGAGAGGAAATAGAGCTCAGAAAACCTACCGTAAGGGCTAATCTTATTGTAGCTAGTTTACCAGGTCCAGAAATGTATCTTAATATGGTGAATCGTCCTTACCATAGGTTTCTTTAAACTCGCTTTCGTTTTAACTTGATCCACTTAAATCTTGGTCATTTTCCAAAATGGAGCACTCCTGAAAATGCATTGCCGTGTTCTTGTGACAACTTTTCCACTCAGAACACATTGCATTTTGTGATGTTCTGTGGTCACTTTACGGAATCAAGAATGACATTCTTGGTCCCAATACTCAGGGAGGCGGGGTTCTTGCAAGTCAAGCCCGAGCAGGGCCAAATTAGGCAGCAGTATTGGTTAATTTATGCTGCGCATTTTTAAACATCTGAGCAATGTCTGCGGAAAGGTTTCACCCCCCCCTTATCCTTAGTTCACCACCCATCTACAGTACTTAGTTTAAAGTGGTGGCCCCGTTCATAATACTTAATGGAGTTCTAGTTGACATGTGATCCCGCTCAGCTATATGTGAATTTTAGTGTGAATATCTGGTTAAGGGGCCTAGGTGGTTGTGCTGGCATTTGGTGATCATAGGCACGCATCACTTAATAGCCCTGGGATGGAGGGCGGCTTAGTATACCCTCTATTTTGGTGGGACAAAGGGGGTGATACCCATTAGTTGGTGTGGATTCATGGAGAGTTTATGAAGTTAACAGTTGTCTTTTGTTTCGCTAGCAGGTTTTACATGGCGCCTAAGCGTGCTCGCCCCACTTCCGGGAAGTCCGGGGCTCAAGAGGATTTTCGCACTCTCAATGACCTTTGGAAGGCGGCACAGCGGCATGGCATGGAAGCAGCGCTTCAAAAGTTGGCTGGCGAGCCAGAGCAGCGGCCGGATGGCAGGGCACCAAAGCGGCACAGGAAAGTCCCTGCTCGATATAGAGGGGGGCAGCAGGACAAGTCACACCCACAACCGGAAACGTTGGCCACGGTGGGGGGTGAGTCAATCATTCAGGCCATGGCAGTGCGTAGTGCAGACAAAGCAGCACAGGGGCCCATGCTCAATATGACGGTGGGGGCAGTGGGGCTGAGCATTATGGCGATCTCCACGACAGCGGCATCTGGGGGCCCATCACAAGTGGGGGTCCACCAGTGGTCTCACAAGCGGCAGGAAGCACTACAGCCTTGCAGTCCACGGGGAATATGGCAGGGTTAATGGTGCCGCCAACGCAGGCGCCGGGGGTGTCGTCTGGACATAACGGGGGCTTACAAGCAACGGGGATCTCTGTTGCCCATCAGGCCCTGGTGGGGTTGGGAGGGGCGCCAGCTACACCAGTATCCGGACCGCTGCCAGTAACTGGATCACAAGGGGCGGTGGCAGCTCAAGTGTGGGCACAAACAGGTGGGACGCCAATTATGGCGGGGTTGGGGATAGGTCAGCCTGCCCCCGCACTGTCCGCAACGAGTGCGAGCATAATACAATCACCCCCAGTGGTGACTCCTTTAATATTTGGGTCTACATCCTTGGTGATAGCCCCCTCTTCCGCGATTTCTTGGCATGTTCCTTCGGAGACTAGGGACAAAATTCACAAGGGGGAATTTGTGAACGTTTTTGATTTGATCAATGCGGGGGTGGTTCCAAGTCGTCCCAAAGCAACTAAATAGAGTGAATTCAAACCAAAAACGGTGTGGGTGGAATGGTCTTTGCGGAACTGGGTGACAGGCTTTGCTATTTATGCTGCGATCTTAACAGAAAAAACACCATCATTAGCACCGCAGTTGTTTGGGTACATGTCACTTATACACGGGGCAGCCTCCGAGTTCCAAGGGTCTGCGTGGATGCAGTACGACACTAAACTTAGGCAGATGAAAGCTGTCCGGCCTGAGATAGCATGGGACCAAAGGGAGATCAATATTTGGCATGCAGAGTTTATTTTGGCTCAAACACCTGGGAAGTCAACTCAGTCCTTTCGTTTCAACAAAAGTTTGGGGGACAAAAAATTGGCCTGCTGGCAGTACAACAAAAAGGAATGTAGCAAGGGGGGGGACTGTAAGTTCAAACACATTTGTTCATTCTGTGGGGGAAAGAGACATCCGGAGTTCAAGTGTTTTAAAAAACAAGGCAAGCAACGAGAGCGTACACCCTTCAAGAGCATACTGCCCAATCAATAGTCCAGAGCATCCTTCACCAATCCGGATGCATGTTCTCACGCACCTTCTCAGTAAATACAATAATGACAAAGATGCATACATGGTGTATTATGGTTTCAAGGATGGGTACCGCATTCCTTCCCGCGTACCCCCTTCATCAGTCACCCCCAAAAATCAACAGTCAGTCCTGCAACAGCGGGAGGTGGTTTGGGACAAGATCCTGGGGGAGGTGCTTGCGGGCAGAGTGGCAGTCCATTTCATTCTCTGTCTTGTAAATCTTTAGTGTGTTCACCACTGGAGTTGGTGCCAAAGAAAGAGCTGGGCAAATTTTGTTTGATTCATAACTTGTCTCACCTCATTGGGCTATCAGTAAATGATGATTTAGACCAGGCTTTATGCATAGTACGGTACACCACCTTTGATGAGGCTATTGCAAAATTACAGTGATTAGGCAAAGGGGCGCTAATGGCCAAATCAGACATAGAGTCTGCCTTCTTCCCATCCACCCAGAGGATACTCACTTGCTGGGCTTCACGTTTGAGGGAGAGTTCTTTATGGACTTGTGTATGCCCATGGGATGTTCCATTGCGTGCTCTGTGTTTGAGACATTCAGCCGATTCTTAGAATGGGCTGTGAAGGATTTGGTGTCATCAGACGACGTGGTGCATTACCTAGACAACTTCTTGTTCATGGGTCCCCCTGGTGATCAGGTGTGTGGGAGGGCACTGCAAGGTTTCCGGCAGCTTGCCCAAGTGCTGGGGGTTCCGTTAGCTGAAGACAAGACAGAAGGGCCCATCACCTGCTTAGTGATTCCCATGGGGAGAGTTTTTTCAAAAAACATAGCTAGAGCAATGTCTGGCTTACGGGCTAAGCCCCATCACACAAGGTTGTCGGCAGACGTTAGAGAGGACTTGGAGTCATGGAGAGAGTTCTTGGATAACTTCAATGGAACACTTTTGTGGCAGCAGCCAGAGTGCAACAACACTGAGTTAGCCCTCTATACGGATGCAGCCGGCAGTATTGGTTTTGGAGCAGTGTTGGGTTCTAAGTGGTGCATGAAACATTGGCCTGAGGAATGGGTTACGTGTGGGCTTACACGCAACGTAACGTTTTTAGAATTGTTCCCTATCATTGTTGCCTTACACATTTGGGGGTCTTCTTTGGCGAACACAAGAGTAATTTTTCGGTCAGACAGGATGTCTGCGGTGTTGGCCATTAATAATCAGAGCGCGAGATGCTCCTTGGTGCTGCGGTTGTTGAAGACTCTTATTCACCTGTGTCTCTTGCATAACGTGCATTTTGCTGCCAAACATGTACCTGGTGTGGATAACACAGTGGCTGATGCTATGTCTCGATTTAAGATGGCAGAGTTCAGGGCACGGTGGCCGCAAGCAGACGAAGTGATGGCGGAGTTCCCAGAGGAGTTATGGAGGCTTGGTGCCCCATTGCCGCAGACCTAATTACAGCAGCATTGGCACCCCAAACAAAACGTATGAACGAGAGGGCTTGGGGGGGTGTACAACGCGACGTTCGGAGCGGACACGGAGCAAAACCGATTCACACCAGAAGGTGTTTTGGGTTTTCTCGTGGGCCAGAAGGATCAGGGGAGGTCACTCTCGGTAGTGCGGAGGCAGTTGTCTGCCATTGCTTTCTTCGCAGGTTTGCATGGTGTTAGAGATCCCACTAAAGATTTTAGGGTGCAAAAGGCCATCAAGGGCTGGGAGCGTATGGTACCTGGAGTGCAGGACGTTAGGCGACCTATAAATGTTGAAAGGTTGGGTAGGCTTGTGGGGGCCTTATAGTTGGTGTGCCGGTGTCAATATGAGGTAAAGCTATTCAGTCTGGCTTACCTGCTTGCCTTTTTTGGAGCCTTTCGTGTCTTCGAGTTGGTGGTAGAATCCAAACAGGGGGAAGGTGGGTTAGACATGGCAGACGTCTTTCTAGAAGAGGGAGCAGTCCACATAAGGATCCGGCGGTCAAAGACAGACTCGCGTGGGAGGGGCACATGGGTGAAATTGTTTGCGACCCATCAAGTGGCACATTGTCCAGTAGAATTGACACGTAAATATCTTAAGGTACGCCCAGTGGTCCCCTCGACAAGGCTTCTAGTGCATAAGGATGGCATGCCGATGACAAGATATCAGTTTACCCAGGTGTGTAGGAAGGCATTAACATATCTAGGGGAGGATTCCATGCAGTTTAGCTCCCATTCCTTTCGCATAGGGGCAGCCACCACAGCAGCGGCGATGGGTTTGCCAGCAGATGCAATAAAAAAAGTGGGTAGTTGGCAGTCAGATTGTTTTCATCGGTACGTTCGGCCAAGTCTCGTTTAAAGGAAGAAATGATGCTCAAGGCGCCTTCAATCTTGGTCTTAACACCAATTCTCTCTCTATTACAATTGTTTCCCGCAAACCTGTGCATATTTGTTGGTGTGGGCATTCCTTGATTTGCAGTGCGGAGCAGCAATTTCTTGGGTCCGGTTTGGTGGCAGCACAAGGGGCTGCTGGGTTTACGCACCACTGGCTTGGGGTACGGGGACTCCGGTTACAGGATCTTTTTGTCCAGCTTCAACAAGCGGTAGAATCCGGAGAGATGCCTCGCCCGGTCATTTTAGTTCTACATGTGGGCGGGAATGACACAATGCCTTTAGGCATACTAGGTGTTCGAGAGGCATTGTTTTCAGTCCTGGCTAGGATTTGACAGTATCTACCGACAACCTTGATATTGTGGTCAGAGGTGATACCAAGGTTGTTATGGCTGGGTGGGGCCTCAGCGAAGGCCATTAATAACTCTGTGCAGAAACTGAATTCTTCAATACATAAACTCTTACGTGGCCCTTCAATGGGTACAATACAGCACAAATTGCTTCATCCGGGGTCTACTAAACTGTTCCACCACAATGGTGAGC
This sequence comes from Lissotriton helveticus, assembly GCF_964261635.1. Lineage (NCBI taxonomy): Eukaryota > Metazoa > Chordata > Amphibia > Caudata > Salamandridae > Lissotriton > Lissotriton helveticus. The sequence goes on along the minus strand of NC_136063.1, from coordinate 1,245,869,661 downwards.
ATTTGTCGGCAAAAGGAATAGAGATATTCATACATTCAATTTTGGGGGCTATTCTGGAGCGCAGTCAACGCCGGTGGGGGGGTGGGGGAGGGGGCGAGTGCGCCGGGGAGCTTCTCGCCCTGTGGCAGAGCACTGACAGTTAACAACGAAGGGGCATGCTCAACAAAGGAGGTTGAGTGACTGGATGGACCCCAGGATGTGGTAGGATTGAAGTGTGCAGTGGATTGGCGGTAATAAGGGGGGACCGGCCTGCCGGTGGTCCTCAACTCCACTGCCCTAGCACGTCACTTAAGGGCTGAGATGAATCTTTGGGAGACTCCTGTGTTCAGGTACCTCGGAGGGCCGGTGCGCTATGCGGTGCCCTGGATTTCAAGTAAGGCAACAGTTTGTTGCGGCACGCTTTGGCCTGCCGGCACAAGGTGCACAGCAGAGGGTCGAAGACTACGAACAACATAAGGCTATGCTCACCTGGAAAGTTTTGACATTGTTCAGGTACCTCTGAGGGCCGGTGCGTTATGACGTGCCCTGGTTCAGATAATGCAACTGTTTGCTGTAGCACGTTGTGGCCTGCCGGCAGAATGTGCGCAGTAGTGTGTTCACGAGGATGGTCAGCTTAATGCTTTGCCGAAATGTAATAAGTATGTTAATATCTTAGTGCCTTTGACATGTAAATATCACTAGAGGGTGCAGCATATATATTTTTTGTAACCAAGTAGTTTACTTATACCCACGTAGTGGTTGTTTTGAATTATCCTGTTTGAAGTGAATAAAATCTACGCCCTAGACAATATAACCGCATTATGTGGCTTCATAGGCCTGGCAAGGGTGTGGGTTGAGACGGATGTTGGCAGTGGGGGAGAGGTGAGAATGTCACGTTGTGCGCACACTATGAACAGGAGCCCCACTCGCCTAGAGGAGGGGCTCCCTTAGTTGCGCCATGTGACCAAACATTACTCTGGGGGCTGGATTGAAGAGGGGTACAGCCTAGTTTACGTTGCTGTTTCTAGAGTGTCCGAGGAGAAATGAAACCAAACCTTATCCCCTAGGTATTCAAGGCTGTGCCTCGAGGGGGGACGTCCTCTTTGTCTCCCTGGACCCCAGCCGCAGAGCCATGGAAAACCACCCACCCACCCAGCATAGAAGTAAAGGGCGGAGCGCTGACAGTTAACAACGAAGGGGGATGCTCAACAAAGAAGGTTGAGTGACTGGATGGACCCCTGGATGGGGTAGGATTGAAGTGTGCAGTGTAAGCATGGGCGTAAAATCCGCTCCGATCGCGGATTTTTCGGATTTTCGGCAAATTCGCAATCCGCGAACTCTCGCGAACTTGTCGAAAATCCGTGAATCCTCTCGCGGCGGATTTTTTGCTTGGTTGCGGCGCGCGGCGTGGTGCACGGCGTTCACTTTCCGTCATTCAGCGTTTGCCGAGTTGTTTTTCTCGATCATATTTTGGGAGTGCCGCGCCATTTTGGATCTTGCTGCGTGATCCCGCGGGAGTTTCGCGCCCGCGAATACGTACTCGCGGCTTGCCACCTTGCACAGCACACCTCGCGAGAGTTCGCAATTGCGAACACGTAGTTGCGGCGGAAAGGAACAATCTCGCACTCGCGAAATAGAGATTTTGCAATTCTGCACAAGAAAATCACCAGCAAACAGGATAAACCTTCAGAAAATTATGATTTTTATCAGAATCACTCCTCAGGTTGACATTTGCATGGCCTTTTTTTTTGCAAGGAGTCCATTTTTTGGGGGGGGGAGGAAGGAAGTGCCCCACAGTCTCCAACTTCCTGTTCCTGTCCAGCAGGCTCCTCCCAGTGCTTTGTCCATCTCCTGGTCACTTTCATTTGGATCTGGAGCTGGAAGGATTACTTTTTGTGGGTGCTGCTGGATATTTGGATTTGAGGCCTTTTTTGACTGTCTTTGGATCACTTTTGGATTAGAAATCAACTTTCACAAGTAAGTTTGTTTGGGGCATTACAGTTGCTGCAAGTACAATTTTGGAACTTTTTCAGAACATTAAATAAATTATATTGTTGGTAGCCACAGTATCCAGTAGGACCAGGGTTGGTTAGGGGTGCATGATACAACTGTTTTGTTGAATTTAAACACCATTGAGGCAATGGATGGGCTGGGATTGTGCTGATTTTATTGTTTTTTGTCGTTTTTTTGGGGCTGCTGGTGGGGCCTTTTGCCAAGGGGTAGTGGTGCATGGACTGAGTGTGCCTGTAGTGTGGTCTCACTCTCTTTAATGTAAACATCATGGATGGCATTGGATTGTGGTGATTTCTGGCTGGTTTTCTGTTTTTTGGGGGTGTACTGTTGATGTGGACTGTGGCCATGTGGGTGGTGGTGGTGGCCATCTTGAGTCCTGGCTGGTACAGGCAACATGTGCTTGGGGTGTAAGGGGCCATTTTTAAGAGAGGCAGTGTCTGAGGCCTGCACTTATTTTGCCTACTTTTCATCCATTATCCCCAGGGGTAGTGAGTGTTGCATGGGCCTAGTGTTTCTGAGGGGTGTCTTCTTGAATTTAAACACCATTGAGGCCATGGATGGGCTGGGATTGTGATGATTTTATTGTTTTTTGTCGTTTTTTTGGGGCTGCTGGTGGGGCCTTTTGCCAAGGGGTAGTGGTGCATGGACTGAGTGTGCCTGTAGTGTGGTCTCACTCTCTTTAATGTAAACATCATGGATGGCATTGGATTGTGGTGATTTCTGGCTGGTTTTCTGTTTTTTGGGGGTGTACTGTTGATGTGGACTGTGGCCATGTGGGTGGTGGTGGTGGCCATCTTGAGTCCTGGCTGGTACAGGCAACATGTGCTTGGGGTGTAAGGGGCCATTTTGAAGAGAGGCAGTGTCTGAGGCCTGCACTTATTTTGCCTACTTTTCATCCATTATGCCCAGGGGTAGTGAGTGTTGCATACTTGCATGGCCCTAGTCTTTCTGTGGGGTGTCTTCAATATAAACATCATGGATGGCATGGGATTGTGCTCATTTTTCTGTGTTTTGTCGATTTTTTGGGGTGTATAACTGAACTGATGTTCCTCTGTCTTCCATTGCTTTTAGGTGCACAAGACTCAAGAGAACCACCAGTGCCAGGAAGAAGTCCTGCAGCGGTGTGTGTGTGCAGCATAACGGCACGCGACGTCACGTCTGGACACAGACAACTCTGCAACTCGTGCAACTGCTGCCTGCTGTTCTGACCTGCTCTGAAGAAGATGGCCCCAAAAAAAGTAACCCGTAGCTCCTCTAGCAAGAAAGGTGCCAGTAAGGAGCAGAAGAAGCAAGTTACCAAGGAGACTGGTGTGCCACCCGCCCCTTTTTTTGGGAGTAAAAAAAAAAGTATGCCTGCAGCAGCAGCGGGATCTGCTGGGGACCAAGCTGGCAGCAGCACCCCCGCTCCATTGGGCTCAGTGCCACCACCACCACCACACCAACTTAAGTCCAAGCCCTTGAGTGCTGCAGAGGCAGCCAGTATAGTTCTTCAATTACCATCGACCAGTGATGTTGGCTCATCGCAAGAAAGCAGCAGCAATGTCCCTCAATCAACACAGGTTGTTGTAGCTCATCTGACGAGTGATGAACAACCACAGCCCCAACAACAATCACATGTGCAAGTACAAGCCCAAGTTCATGTGGAAGGAGAGGCAGCGCAAGGAGATGCGCAAGCAGAGGTGCATGGAGGGTCACAAGTGCCCACAATAGTTGTTCCTCCCGAAGTAGGGGCACATCAGGAAATCGACAATCAAGGCGAGGTATCATTTGAGGAAGCCACTCCTCCTGATGATCCTTCATTGTCTTCCACACCCCTAGCAAGGAAGAGATCAAGGGTGGTGTCTACATCTTCTTCAAGCACACCTCCTTCTGATGATACGGATCAAACTTGGGAACCAGCACCACTGCCGTCTGAGAGTGAGGCACACCATGATCCGACAAAGGTAGTTAAGCGTAAAAGGAAGCTCGTCCTAAGTCTCAGAGTTATGGAGTGTGATGAGGCTCAACAAGAAGTGGCGGATACTGCTGCTGATGAAGACTCTGCCAACGACGACCCAGTCATCATAAAGGTCACTGCAGCCCCAGCGGGCATGCAGCAAACAGACATTTTGACCCTAGCCCGAAGAGCTGCTGAGCGTGATGATGATGATGTTGTCGATGAGGAGGCAGTGGAAACACCACAATCATTGGAGTTAAGTAGTACACCAACTCGTCCCGCTTCCATATTTCTTTCTGGCAAGAAGAGACCTCAATCCACCTCGACCTTAATTAGTGGCGGTGAAAGTGCACAACGTACAAAAGTTGGGCAATCCAGATCCTCCACTTCATCTGGCATTAGCTTCATGACCACCACCACCAGTATCGCCGCCTCCTCCAGGTCCCACAGACACTTCAAGTCCCCAGTTTGGGACTTCTTTACTGTTTGTCAAAAAAATCCAAAGTTTGCCATTTGTACCCTTTGTAAGGTTGCAGTTAGTCGTGGTAAGCCAGGTACCAACTATGGTACCGGAGGCCAGAGAGGTCATCTTAGGAGACAGCACACTGTCCAATGGTTTGCGCACCTAGATGCGATCAAGAAAGGCCGAATTCAAGGAAACGTTGATGTTGCATCTGATGATGACGAGGAGGAAGAAGACGTGTCAAACACTTCCCTTACACCCAGTACCCCTGTCAGCAGCACACCCAATGTGAGGCACACTAAGAGTGTTGGAGCGAGTACGACACCAACGCACAAAATTTCACCAGCGAGCAAAATTGGGTCAACGAAGTCATTATCAGCCCGTAAATGCTTGGTCCAGGGCAACATTAGAACAATGCTTACTTCAGACGTGCCATATGAACGCAACCACCCACTGACGCGTCTGTATAACACTAAGCTGGCTAAAATGCTAGCTGTGGACCCTTTTTCTTTTGTAGAAGCGGTAGGTTTTCTAGAATTAGTGGCAACGCTCTGCCCTAAATGGAAGGTTCCTAGCCGGTTCTATTTTGCCAGAGTTGCGGTTCCAGCACTACATGAAGATGTGCTGGAGGCGATTGGGGCAGCTTTGCAGAAGAGTGCTGTTCACACAATACATCTGACAACAGACATGTGGACCAGTGGCGCAGGCGCTGATTACATGTGCATCACTGCACACTGGGTCTCTTTTTCAGGTGTTAAAGCAAAGCTAAACGCAGGTGTTGACCCGGACAAAGTTTTCAAAGCTGCTCGGAAACATGCAACACTAGCCATGTTTGGCTTGGAGAAAAGTCACACATCCCAAAACATTTTGGACGAGTTTGACAAAAAGGTCTTGAAAATGCTATCCCCAAAAAAACGCCAGATTGGTTATGTTTCCACGGATAATGGCGCCAATGTAGTTAAGGCCATGGCGCTGGGTCGCTATTTTAGAGTGCCGTGTTTGGCGCACTGTATCAACCTGGTAGTTCAAAAATTCTTGAGTGATAGAGACAGTGCAGCGTTCGCGGTAATGGCCACCTGCCGCAAAATGTGCAACCATTTCAGCCATTCTTTTAAGGCCCGGAAGCATCTGAGGAGGCTGCTACTTCAAAGTCGAATACCAGTGAAAGCACTCATCCAGGAGGTGGCAACACGTTGGAACTCAACCTTCTACATGCTTGAGCGTCTGTATGAGAAGTATACGGTACTCGATCACTATTTCTTCACAGAGGGTACATCTCAGAAGGAGGACATGCGGATGGGTGCGGCGCAATGGGACATAGTTAAAAGCCTGACAGACATGCTTCGTCCTTTTGAGTTCTTCACGCGTGCAGTCAGCCAGGAGGACTGTAATTTGGGAAAAGCTATCCCATTGTTGTGCATGCTGGAGCACCAACTGATGGCGGTGTCTTCTGAGTTTGAAAAAGATGGAAAAAAAAAAGACCATTTTATTTTGTCTGAGAAATTATTAGAGCGCCTACGTGGTGATGAACGTCTTCAAAAGATCAAGTCAGAACAGCATTACATTTGTGCTACTATTCTGGATCCACGCTACAAAAAGGCGCTGGCAGGCGAAGCATTCTTTCCTTTTGCTGATGCAGATGTTCAAAAGTACAAACATTGGTTAGCCTGGTCAGCCAAGAGGTTTGAAAAAGAACGGCAGGTTATTGAAGGAGAAGACAGTACATCAGCATCAGCATCAGCAGGCCATCCCCAGTCACAAGAATCCACTTCTGCACCTGTGGCTGGGGCACAAGTGACCTCTCAGCCGTTAAAGACACCGGCAAGTGGATCATCTGCACCACACACAATGACAACACTAACAGTGGCTGCGGAGGAGGATTGGCTAAGTTTGATGGGGTATGGTTCTCGAAAAAATGTCACAGGCACAGCAAAAAGTAAGCAAAGTGGAGGAACAGTTGATGACCTTGAGTCGATGGTGCAGGACTATCTGAATGACTCAACAGAGGTCTTTCTTAATGATGAGCCATTGCAGTATTGGCATGGGAAAAAACAATTGTGGCCAGAGCTCTCCAACCTGGCTATAAACTATTTGTCTTGCCCACTCGCAAGTGTGTCTTCTGAATGTGTTTTCAGTGCTGCTGGTGGCATTGTAACTCCCAAACGGAGCCGCCTCTCGCCCCAAAATGTGGAGCGGCTGACAATGATCAAGATGAATCAGCACCTCATACCACCAGATTACAAAGTACGAGAAAGCACGCCGCATGAAGACGAGGAGGACGGCAACGTAGATGAGGGGATTTGTTCTCTGTTCGGTGGCACTGACCTCATCCTGCCTGAATTCGCAGAGTATGATGACGAAATCTTCTTCTTATTCCCTGACACCGACCCCTGAAAATGAGACAATGAATCAATAACTTTCTTTTTCGTCCTTATTCACTTTTATTCCTGTGTGTCTCTCTTTCTTTGTTTTGCACAGTTAATTTAATTCAAACTTTAATCACCTAATCCTAAAAACAAGAGCATCAGCAGAACTGTCTTCACTTGTTTGCTTATTGATTTGAAGGTGCCGCAGTCTACATTCCTCAGGTTCACAAGTTCTGAAGAACATGCTCCTCTATCCTCCTCCTCCAGACTGCGATTTCCCTCAAAGCAGAGTGCTGGATTACGCCCAATGAAGAAAGACTCAGCACTTGTGGGGGTGTTCTACTTCTTTGCGGGTGAGTTGACGGATTTGGGCCCATTGCTGTGAAGCTCTAATAATGGATAAAAGTGTTTTGGACCAAATTTGAGGTGGAAATTTATTGCCATTTTTGCTGACTTGCTTGCCTTTGAGGTGCTCTTTGGCGGGGTTCCGGGTGTTTGTGGGTGAGTTTTGGGGTCTGGGAGCACTGCTGCGACAGTCTAATCTTGATTGCATTTGCTTTTCAGGAAATCCGTGGTGGAAAACAGGAGTTATGATGATTGATGATGACCTAGCTGCACAGCGCGTTTGGACCAGAAGGCCGAGAGATATTGTAAGTATGAGATTTAGCTTTTTCGCTGTTTGGGGGTGTTGTCGCGTGGTTTTTTGCGGGTGGGTTGGCGGGTCTTGGCTGGGGCATTCCTGGGGCATTCCTGGGAAGGTCTAATGCCGGATAGAAGTGTTTTGGACAAAATCCTTAAGGAAAAGTCTTTTTTTTGCTATTTCTTCTGACATCTTGCTCAATGTAGCGTTTTGGGGGGCTTCCTGCTGTTTGTGGGTGGGTTGCGGCCGGGGTCTCTGTCGAAGCACTGCTGCGACAGTCTAATCTTGATTGCATTTGCTTTTCAGGAAATCCGTGGTGGAAAACAGGAGTTATGATGATTGATGATGACCTAGCTAGTAGTAGCTGCACAGCGCGTTTGGACCAGAAGGCCGAGAGATATTGTAAGTATGAGATTTAGCTTTTTCGCTGTTTGGGGGTGTTGTCGCGTGGTTTTTTGCGGGTGGGTTGGCGGGTCTTGGCTGGGGCATTCCTGGGAAGGTCTAATACCGGATAGAAGTGTTTTGGACAAAATCCATAAGGAAACACCAGTTTTGGCACTTTTTGTAAGTTAGGGTTCGTTAGGGTTAGCCCTAGCAGCAGGATTGCATGTGTTTCGGGGTGTTCTATTGCAACGCAGTTCTGGGGTTTTAGAGCACTGTTGGAGCGATGCTGGCTATGGATACTTTTGCTTGCTTGCAAGTGGTTTGAATACAATCCACGGTCTGTATTTGGGCCTACTGTTACTTTCAAAGTACGTTTTGTCTCCATTTTTCTGCTAGGCATCGTTTTTGGAGATCTGATTGGGGGTCTTCTACATTTTTGCGACTGGCTTTAGTAAGGGTCTTGGTGGGAGCATTGCTGGGAAGGTCAAATTTTGTTCTAAAACACAGTTTACAGTACACCTACCTTGAGGGGAAAGATCCGCTATAATATTTTGGCCATACTTATTTATCCTTAAAAAGGTGACTCAGACAGAGCACGCAATTTCAAAAATATTCTACTGTCTATTAGGGAAATCAAAGTGTGACTTTTTGCACCACACAGCGTGCATACCTTTTATTTATTTATCAGTGGTATTGTAATAGCAATTCCTGTTTTCCGTTCAATAATTACAGGCCGGGTTTCAGTCAACATCCGCCAGGCAGGCAGTGGACAGGGTGTCTTCTGTCAGTGGTCACCAACATTGATGGACGAAGCATCAGCTGGAATGGAGGAGTGCCGCTAATAAGAGGAATTGTTTGCTGCATGCAATTTACTTACCAAATTCAACAGGACAACTCCAACAACATACAGAATACAGATACAGTATCCATTGTTTTCTTCTATGAGTGTGACTGCATGTGCTTAGCTTTAGTTTGTACCCAAAGATTTCTTTATCTTCAATTATTGTTTGTCCAGGCTGTGCTTTTTTTTTCTTCTCTCAACAAAACCTACCCAAAAAGAAACCCCCATTCCCATCCATTTTCCAAACCCTAACCCTCTTCCCCCGGGCTGTGTTGTTTTGCTTGATGTCTGACTAAAATGACATCAATAATTCCACACACTTGCTGGGGAGGATAAGGTCATAGCAACAGGCTGGTGAAGGAATACGAGGATATCTTCTAGACTTACTCAGCTTCAGTACTATATCTTCTAGTAGTAGGAGCCAATGTCAAATAAATTCAACGCAAGTACTAGTTATACTTGCAAGCAAATACTTTACCATTTGTTAGGCTACATTATGGCACTGTTCTAGTGTACTGTCACCTGCTATATTCTCGATCGTACCGTAACCATTGTAATGCTACAGTAAGGAAAAACCAGGTTTCGTTTTCTTTTTTTCCATAGGCATGCAACTGCCACTGTGTCACACCACTAGTACCACCGCAATGAGGAAATTTCACCCGCCCAGGATTGCCAACGTTAATCCCCATTTCACGTGGAGCCAGCCCTGGGCCTAGCCCTAATTTCTAACACAAATTACAGGTAAGATAAGCATTTGGTGGGAGGTAGTATAATGGACTATTATTTAGGACTAGACGAGAGATTGACGGTAGTACTACTAAAGTCCTACGACTGTTCAGGAAAACAAACTTACTGTTACACCCCCGTCCCCCACCCACCAGACTGAAAAGCAGTAAAAAACAGGTATGGTCAGATAAAGTTGAAAAATGTATATTTATCTAGCCCTAACAAAATAATCTCCCTCAAGACCCACCCTAACCCCAACGATTGTCTTTGAAAAGTCCCAAAAAGAACCCAACTCCCAAATCCCACCCCCCAAAAGTCTCTAAAAAAATGGCAAGGGACACTCCACTACTGGAGGGTGCTGGTGCATTTTGCGGCATGGGCATCATACTCCTTGCGGAGGGTGGCAAGCTCGAAGCGGAGGCCCTCTACCAAGTTCTTATAGTTCTGGACCTCCTGCTCCAGGTAGGACATTCGGACTCCTAGGCGGCGGTGGCGTGCCTTGCAGCTCCTGTGGGGGGCAGCTGGTCTTTCTGTTGCTTGGCGGTGGCGGTTGGCTTCGTTAGCCCGGCTCGGTCCCGCTGGAGCACTGCGCATGCTGGCGTCCCTTGGGGTCACGGAGGAGGATGCAGCTGTCCCAGTCGAGGATGTTGTTGTTGCACCGGTCGACTGCGTGTCCTCCTCCAGGGCCACCAGCCGCCGATATTCGGCGACAGTGGCATCCAGCCTCCGTTGCCGGGCCATTCGAGCCTGCTCCCTCCGTGATGTTGATTTGGAAGGAGCAACTATATGAAGAAAGAAAGACATAGTCTGTAACCAATGCTCCTTAGCATTAATAACACAAAGTGATTGAGCCGAAAGTTGGGTCACAGTACAAGTAGCAAATTGAAAGCACAGTACATAACTATTGAGGACAGTATCTATGTAACCTCCCACTTCTGCATCCTTGCTCTAACATTAGTGGTAGTTTAATGAACAAATTCTACGACCACTATGGACTTCCATTACAGTCGACTATGACAGTACACCAGTCTTATTCTTCTTCTTCTCTCTTGTTTAGGAAAATTGGTACGTTATCTTATGCAAGCCGGCAGAATGGCAGCACAGTGAACTTGCACCCGAGGAAAACAGTTGCACACCATGATGAGTGAGACAGACTTGCGTTACTGTACCGGTCCAGTACATGCAGGTGGTGAAGCTATTACTTTTCTATTACGGGTGGCACTGAGAATACTCTGTTACAAGGGCTACTGCTTAATTAATTTACCTTTCACCCTACAGTGCAAATGAGTACTAGAAAAGGAAAATGAACAAGCTAAATAATTTGATTATCTATCACTTCACATGGGACGTATTTGATGACATATGGGATGACTTTAGGTGCTTTGCTTAATATTGAGTGAACAGTGATACACCCACACATGAATGACGTACTACAACTAAACTAAAGTTATTAAGAGAGGTACGGAGTGTCCACCGTAATAACCAGATATATGCTGTGCTTGCAGTTGCAATACAAAGTACTGCTACTATTCATGGTAGTATTGGACACATTTACAATTTCTTTTCCTTGCCTTCCCTACACTGGAACGGACGTGCGGGTGCGGTGGTACATGCTCTTCAAGGTAACACTTAGTTCATCCAGCGACCATCTACTCTCTCTAGATACACATGTGCTATCTAAGAGTCAGAGAATACCATGCTCCAGGAATCCATTCATTCAAAGTATACGCACACATACAGTTTCTGTTTCACCCACCCAGGCTGCTGTCCTTCCACCCATCCTTGCTTCATCATTGACCCAGCCATGCACCATACCATATTCTTTCCTTCCCAGCCACCTCGGGGGCCAAGCAAACACATATCCTTCTTCTTTGCCAGCCATCATACAATTTCGCGTCCCACTTACTTACACCCTTCTTTCGCTTTTCGTTCATCCCATCCATCACGTTCATCTAAGAACTTATTGGGATTCTTCTCACCAAAAACTTCACAGCTAAGTCGAAGTACATTTCGAGGAGGCTACTACCTGGTTGATTTGTAATACACCTGTGCAGAAAGCACACTATGCAGTCTTCAATCTCAATAAGTAAGGAATATATAGCTTACCTGTTCCCGCCACCACCGTGCGAACCCCCACAGGACCGTCCGCCGGCTCTTGCACCGCCTCCTCCCCAGAGTCCTCCGAGTCCTCGCCCAACACCGCCACCTCCGGGCTGGCCCCGTCACCAGATGTTCCACCTACAAAGTACATTTAAGAATGTTAGAATACACCACTCACTACTATATAATATTTGGTCTAGGAGTAATAAAGAAATGTTAAAAAAAACAGAATACAATGTAATAATTTGTGACTGTCTACTCTAAAGTAAAAATTTCCCTTTTTCCAGGGAAGGCTGTTGTCTTGCTGCACTTTTATGCACAACTGATGAATGCTTGCTTTTTATTTTTAACACGCACCACTTTTTCTCCTAACAGACAGAAGCTTGACTCCTAAGAACACGACCAGGATCAAGTTCAAACCAGGTGAGAGCTCGGCTCGACCACAAGAAATGTGTCCAATTAATCGTCAGCACTAAGCACTTTTCCGTTTTCAGTTAAATAGTTTTATGACAAAGTAGATTTTAATAAATGTGTTTACTTTTAATAAAGCTTTTAAACTTAAATAGACTCTGTGGTTTTTGGTCCTCCAGACTAGAGTGGATGAGCTAAAGGTTTTGGAATTTTTGCAAGCATGAGTGCCTCTAACACTTCTTGACTGTGACTCCGTACTCTTGTCCTGCGTACGATAATCTAGAGATCATTGGGGATCAATCATCGGTGACTTCGGGAGCTAAATAACTCTGCCACACTATCTAGTCAGTAAGGAGACAGTGCATAGAGCTATTGCTGAATAGAATGGGAGTACAATGGAATTGCCAAATGTCCAATCTTAGTTAGCTACACAGACAGACTAATAAGAATAATCTAGTAATACCACATGGAGTCATATTCGAGGCAGGATAAGAATTTATATCCAGTCTACAAGAAGATCAAAGACGATTTAGAAAAAATCGAATGAGGAACGCTAGGAAAAAATAGGTACTCTTTATTAAAATTTAAACTTACTGGGGCCAGCTAAGGAGCCCTCGCCTGCCCGATCCTGGCCTGCATCCTCCTGAACAGCACCCTCCTCCTGTGTCCTCTTGCCCTTGGGGGGAGCTGATGTACAACATGAAAGAAAGAAAGACCAGAAAACATGGATGAGATTTGTCAACCAAATCGAACATTTCAAAAGAACAATAACAAAATATTTTGGAGAAATAGCAAATAGATAGACAACTATTCCACGGGATCTATCTCATGTGGTATACTACGTTCATCGTATTGCCTGATTTGCGGACCGTTGACTTAGAAAGTTCCTATGTAACTCAATAAACAGACTACTAAAGAGGTTTGCCTAGGCCTGGCAGGCAGCAGTCCGCAGCACGCGAAGTGACAGACAAAGTCCATCCTGCTTGCAGATTAGTGAATACTCAAACTATCAATCCACCGACCACCGCCACTATTTCTTCTTATAGCCATGTGTCTAAAGAAAGGACTGGACTTCAGTCTGTTGGGGCTGATTTAGAAGTCCCTTGCGGCTCATTTTCCTCCATTGTTGCATGACTTTTGTGACGCAGCGGCAGAACAAAAGACTCGCCATGGTGTTGGTGCGGCGTATATATGCATCACGTTGTAAAGCCCTACGCCATCAGGGGGCGTTCCGGCGCAAGGGAGGGCGTACCTGCGCAGGAACGAATCCTAAAAGTGGCTGAGGGAAATCTACAAGATGTCAATCAGTCACTTTTAGGACAATGATGCATGACTCAAACCCTGCGCGCTTGAAGCCGACGTACGGCTTGATGCAGTATTGGGGAGATAGGGTACCCCAGAGCATTGCTGGAGCTGCGCCATCGTTGGCACGCAACTCCAGCAATGCGCCGCCTTTACGGCACAGATGCGTAAGGCTTCTGTGACATTTTGGGCCAATGGGTGGTGGTGGCATGGCACACAATTACTGCCGCACCCCTGCTACTTTGCAGGGATGCGCCGGTAATTGAAAATATGACCCTTAGTGTCTAGCATTACGCAGTTCTTATCTTTACACCACACTCATACATAATTTCTCAGGCCAATGAAATGAACACAAAATACAAAACAAATAAGCATAGTAGCAAGCAAGGCTACTGAGAAGGAGAGCAGTGCACCTGAAATGCATAGAAGATTTTGAAATATAATTTACCTACAATGTAATCGGCAGCATTATTGCTCTTGGTAAAGAACAAAGATTTGCAAATGACAGAGCCGGATAAAACAGAGTAGTGATGAATAGCTACTACTACTCACCAAGCCCGGGGACCTCTACGCCGAGCGCGTCCAGCAAGTCCCGCTCCCGGTCCATGACATCTGTCCAGCGGTGGGTGGCCTGGTTATATGTGCGCCGGACCCCAGAGAAATGAAACATGGCCCGGCACACCTTCTCCCACCGCTTCCGGCGCTCCCGGATGCCATAGCCAGTTGCGATCTTGCCGCCTCCCAGGATCGTCTTGGGGAGGCGGCGCTGGACGTGGAAGATGAGTGCGGCCACCTCCTCCGCGCTAAAGATCTCCCGTGGCACCACTTGCTCCCCCCTCAAACGCCCGCACGGGAGCCGGTCACGGGGTGCGGGACCCTTCCCCTTCTCAGGGTGCTTCCCGGCTCCCTTTACCATGGTCTGGGCAGAAATAAAGTTAAATGATAAAGAAGAAATAGAATAGTGAAGAAGAAAAGAAAAGAGTTTAAAAAAGTAGTTTAAAAGTAACTAAAAGCAGCAGAAAACACAAAAATATAGAGCTAGAAAAATAGAGGGATAGATTAATAAGTAAAATAGATCAAATAAACTTCAAACAAGCAAAGGATGGCAGAGATTCAGAGAGGATACAGAAAGCATGCCCAGAACCATAGCAATGAATGAGAAACAAGATGGCCGCGCCCGTTCCCGACCGCGTGGGTAAGTTCGCGCGAGATTTTCTTCGCGAGCACGCGCGAAATTGTACTAGCGAGCAGCACACTTTGCTAGATTACACATAGCGGCCGGAAACGGAATTACGTCACGCAAACAAGATGGCCGCGCCCGTGTACGACCGTTAGGGTAACTTGGCAAACGTATAGCTACAAGCGCCTCGCGAACACGCACAAAATCACGCGAACATACACGTCGCAAAAAAAAATTTGTGTATTCGCAAGCATTTGCGGCTTCCGAAATCGATCTCGCACGGATTCGCGCCCCAAAAAACGCACACAATTGCAGAAAAAACGATTTTTGCTAAACTGAAAGCAATGAGCAGGTGCAAAAGTTCAAACTTAACATTTGTAACATTCACTGTAGTGCTTCCTGAGGGGCCCCTCCAGAGTTTGCAACTATTCTATGACCCTGCTATGACCCAAACAGCAGGCTCATAGAATAGCTACAAGTAGACCATAAAGGTCCTGTGAAAAAAAATTTCACTGCAACAGAAAGCAAATTACAGATAAGGAAGGAAGCAGGTGCCAGCCAGACTGGAATTTTCTAAATAACTGACACATTAATCAACCCCAAATTAATTCATGGCAGTTGAAGTAGGGGAGGTGTGCTTGCTTTTTTCACCCCCCATAAACTACAGTGATAAACAAACCTAATGGGTGGCAGTGAGGATGTACCAGAGGGTGGCATGGGTGTCCCAGAGGGTGCAGTGGTGAAACAGAGGGTGCTGTGAACCTGTGATGATAAACCAGACGTAGAAACAACATAGTCGCGGCCGTTGCGAGCCGAAAAGTAAGTTCGCAATTGCGAAATTGTCCCAAAATCGGCGCGAACGCGCGCCAACACAAAAAATGGGAAAATCCGAAAATCCGCGAGAGTTCGCGTATCTTCGCGGATTGCGAATCCGTAAATCCGCAAATTCGCGTACGCGAGATCCGCTAGATCCGCCCATGCTTAGTGCAGTGGATTGGCGATAAAAAGGGTGGAACGGCCTGCCGGTGGTCCTCAACTCTACTGCCCTAGCACGTCACTTAAGGACTGAGATGAATCTTGGGGAGACTGCCTGTGTCAGGTACCTCGGAGGGCCGGTGCGCTATGTGGTGCCCTGGATTTCAAGTAAGTCAACTGTTTGTTGCGGCACGCTGTGGCCTGCCGGCACAAGGTGCACAGCAGAGGGTTCAAGACTATGAACAACATAAGGCTATGCTCACCTGTGATGACAATTCTAATGTCTTGATGTCTTGGATATGTGTATGCTGGAAAGTTTTGACATTGTTCAGGTACCTCTGAGGGCCGGTGCGTTACGACGTGCCCTGGTTCAGATAATGCAACTGTTTGCTGTAGCACGTTGTGGCCTGCCGGCAGAATGTGCGCAGTAGTGTGTTCACGAGGATGGTCAGCTTAATGCTTTGCTGAAATGTAATAAGTATGTTAATATCTTAGTGCCTTTGACATGTAAATATCACTAGAGGGTGCAGCATGTATATTTTGTGTAACCAAGTAGTTTACTTATACCCACGTAGTTATTGTTTTGAATTATCCTGTTTGAAGTGAATACAATCAACGCCCTAGACAATATAACCGCATTATGTGACTTCATGGGCCGGCAAGGGTGTGGGTTGAGACGGATGTTGGCAGTGGGGGAGATGTGAGAGTGTCACGTTGTGCGCACACTATATAGACTTCAAAGAATTTACAACCTTCAAAGATCTTCACTCCAATAGCACAAAATGTCTTGGAGAGGGAAAAACACACACGCGCACACACCCACCCACACACACACACACACACAGAGCAATCTAACTATAGATATGAAGTGTAAAACTGCAAAACAGCCAACTGATATATTTAAAAATAGAAATCATTAAATACTTCCCAAAAACATCACGTTCAATGTTCATGTATTTAATCTTTCATCAGACGCTGTACGTTCCTGCATTGTTTTTCGCCTTACATGTTCGCCCGTCAGAACTAGCCGTGCAAAATAACATGCTTTAGAGCAATGTGGGCATTTTGGAATTGTATTATCATCAGCGGGTATTTCTAAAGCGACTACATATTTCATTTTCGGATGCAGCTGAAAGTAGGGCCCTCCAGATTTGTCAGACGCCTGCACATTTATGATTTCTCAAAAAATGTTTCACTGAGCAGATAATCAGGGAAAAACCGCCCTCCTTGATGAGGTGCTTTGACAGCTCTAAGTACAGTTTAAGCGTGGGATTCTGCCATAATACTTTTTGTTCAGTAGGCGAGTTGAGATTCCACGCGGGTTGCCATCACTTCAAATATTAGCAGATAGTAAAGAAGAGACGGGCTGGAAGGAGGCTGGAACACTCTTTACAGTAATGAACAAATCTATCACAGCATTTTACTGTAACCGATAACTAGAAATCTGAATATTTCATATATAAAACCTTAATAGCCTTTGTTACATTTTAATGTGCCTGTAAGTTATACAAATTTGTGAGATGTAGTTGAACCTGCACTGTTAAATCGCCTTCAATTATTCTATGCAGTCTTAATATATAACTATACACGTTTTCTCAAATTAACAGATATTTTTCTGTATCTGGTAAGAAAGTCCTTCAAGGTTAAATTCTCACGTGCTTCTGTTCCAACCAAATGCACCGATTTAGAGAGACGTTTTGTGGCCAGAACACAAAAATAGCTTTTTGTTTTTTTTCGCTTGCAGCATTTTGACCTAATAGCAAAATCTGCCTGTGAAGTTCGATTTTCTCGGCGGTAAAACGCGAAGTGGTTGATGTTTCAGGCTGGCATTTAAAAAATCGCAAACTTTCTAATTCTGACAAAATATTTTACTGCAAAGAGATGGAAAAACAGTAATAGCAGACAACTATTTTATTTGATCTGGGTAATATCGCTGATAAAATCTAATGGCACTGGCACAAAGCTGCTTCCATCGTCATGGTTAAGAGCTACATTATCTACCTGCCCTTGTAATTTTAATTTGTATACGATATATATATTTTTTTATATTTAATTTATATCAGACATTTTTGGTACTTTTTGCGGTTTTAGCAGCGAAATGTAATAATGTTCACATTTAGTTCAGTACTTCATCTGTGCCATGTTGCAGGTGGTGATGGGTACTGGTATTGTTTTTTTGGGGAAAGGCATTTAATTTTTATCAACTGACTTTGATCCAGAGCAAGAAAGAGAAAGAGAAACGAGGTAAACAACGACAAAGGGAAAAATCAGGGTAAATAAAACCCAAAGAGTGAGATATACAGCTAAATATAGTGGTGCTAGAACATTTTTCATAGTGGCGGTGCTGCCATTAATGTTTTATCACCAAAGTCATATGGACTGTGGAATATCCAAGCGCCATACAAAAAAAAAAGTGCAACAAATGTGGCACACTCATTCAGAAGGAGAGTGGTAAGGGTGTGGGACTCTGCTGGTGGTGCATTTTGGAACACTGGTGAGGTAGTTCACTGTTATTTTCAGCAAATATATTACCTGTTGAAATAGCCACTAAATGTACATAGACATGCAGTACTAAAACTATTTAGCGCAAATATTATAATGTTTGGAAATCAGGTTTCAGTGAAGATTCATCATTTGCTCATCACCAAGTAAAGTGCCTTGATTTATATTGATCTTACTAGACTCTTTGGGCCTCATTTATGAGGCCTTGCGTCAGTTTGCGCTTCCGATGCGTCACTTTTTGTGACGCATCGGCGGAGTAAAATATGCCTCCTGTTGCGCACTATTTACAAAGTGACGCATCTAAGCAGATGCGTCACTTTGTAAACCCCTGCGCTACATTATACCTGCATCAGGTATAATGTATGCAGAGGGGGCGTTCCCCCGCAAAAAGCCTCGTAATTGTGACTTTTAGGATGCTGTTGCGTCAAAATCTTGCGCCTGCCTCACAGCAGACGTAAGACTGACGCAAGCCCTTTCACATGGGGCTTTCCCCATGTGAAAGTACACATTGCTGGAGTTGCGTCACTTTTGTGACACATTCCAGCAATGCGTCACCTTTGCGCTTATAGATACGTCAGAAACACTGACGTATCTGTAACTCCTTGCGACATGATGCGTCATACATTAAATATGACGCATCAGGAATGTCTCGAGGAGTGCGCTCTGAGAAGTGACGCATCGCTGCTTTCACGCAGCGATGCGTCATTTCTCATAAATGAGGCCCTTTATTCCTATCACACTTACGAATTGCAAAAATGTGCTTTGTTTGTACTTTCCTAACTGATTAAATAATTTGAAATATATGTATAGTTAATTTATTGATAGTTAAATCTGTGTAGGAAAAAAACAGCCACCCTACAGTCTTTCCATTCATTTCCTGTGCACCAGAAGGACTGTCACCCAGATCAACTTTACAAAAGCATCTTACTTTGCAGTCAGAGAAATACACCTATGTTCCAGTTTCAAAATAAGAAGGAAATTTATCAGAAGACAGAGTGAGACATTTGACTGTTGTCCATGAAGATGCAGCTTTAAGGACAAGATGAACATAAAGGGCCTGATTTAGGCATTTTGGCATAGGGCAGCGCAGCAAGGCACTTTATTGCGTTGCCCTACGCAAAAGTCAAAGGGCAGGAATGCACCATATTTAAGCAATATGGTGCATTTCTGTCCTTTCTGCCTGTGATGGCACGTTTTTGGCATCACGTATGGAAAGAGGAAAAAGCAAGTAGAAATTAGCACCCCGAGGAGTACACATTTGAAGCTTCCCCAGGATGACATCACTTTGTAAATCTGGGGCAGCATCAAATTCCATAGGTGTTGGATGGGAAAGCCCATCCCAATGCCCATGAAATACCTCCCAGTTGCAGAGTAAGGTGATGGAGCGAATTGCCCTGCGTCACCTTACTCATGACTTATGTGGTCACTCAATGCCAGGGTGTCTTTGTGTGGCTTCATAAATCTTTATGAGAGCCCCGCATCACGCATGTGCCACTTTAACCCTTTCCAGGCTGATGACAAGCTCAGTCATGTAACGCGGGATTTTTAAAATCGCTGCACACAGTGGGAAAAGCCGCCGCAGCGATGCGGTTAAGTTGTGCAAAAGTGATTCAGGGCTCTCATAAAAAAGCCCCAAAATTTCAAGCCTTCTTCATTGCTCATTCTTCTGAATTCCCGTATGATGGGTTATGGGAGGGCTGCACGCCTGCTAACAGCACATATGGATAGATCATGTCGGATGGAGAATGAAAAATGCAAGCGGTGGAATCAACAGAAAGAAGATTTGGTATTCCGCATCCCTGGCATTTGGCAGTACGAACAGTTGACCCCCAATCACAAATTATTTTCACTGTAGAAAACATTGGAACGTGTATTTTTGCTACCACAAATTTACACTCAATGGCATTAAAAGCAACACGGCAAATTGGCACACATTGGTGGGTATTTATAGATGGCCCTATTTTTGGCATAACAAGAGGTTTCTTGCATATATGTTTGTGCAGTATTTGTAAGACAACTTTGCAGTCTATTTTACATGTGCCAGAATCAGACGCTCATCACAGAATTCGGAGGGAGGAATAACTATGAGTTTGCATATTTTCATATTTATCCTATGTTTGCAAAGTAAATGCTCATTTACTCAATGACAAATTGCAAGGTGTCTGGCAAATGACAGAAGAAAGGGGCACATTACACAAAGTGAAGAAGGAGCTTTTCACTCATACCTATATCTCTAAAGGAATTTCAAGCATCCTTTAGAAACAGGAAAATATAGTCATGGAGATTATGGAAGACACGACGATGGTGGGACATTTGAAATTTAACAACCTAGGCAATTAATTCTTAATGCTCAAAAAGATAGTGACAAAAAAAGAGAGATTCAGTAAAACAAAAATTCAGTAACTCAATTATTTATTAACACAGTAAGGGATAAAAGACAATAGTAAAAAGTTGATTCTCGATTACCATTAATCAACTGTCATCAGTCATAATCAAGTTAGCATTGTAAAATATCATAATCAAGACACAATTAAAAAGCAGATTTAAAAAAGGAAGGGGGAAAAAAAGAGGGGATACAGTGGCATAAATTATTTCTCTACAGTGGCAAAAAGTGGGTACACTTACAGAGAAACCCCTTCCACATTTCTGGAGTAGGACCTCTGGGCCTGAAGGGAATCAGCAGTGAAAAGTTTCTTCTCACAAGGTAGTCAGGTGCCTGGACACGTCTCTCGTGTTCTCTGATTGCACACTATCATCAGTTCATTACCTATTCTTTTAATCCAAATACTTTTATTGTGTTCTCCCTTTTTAAGTTCAGTCCACTCTTCTAGTTTCCTTACCTTGCTTAACCCACATCTGTCTGTTGATAAACATTTTTCACTGGTTTGTTCTGGTTGCTAGAAACAGTTACTCTTTCTAATTGATTTCCTGGAATCCTGCTTCTCGTTCCCAGTCACAGATGGAGCTCATCACAGCCTCTCCCTGGTGAAAAATTACTAAGCTCATTACTGCAATTCACATGCCATATGTGTTTGTTGCATTCACATTCTGCATACTGAATTCATACTTGTTGTTTCCTTTCCAAAGACCACAGAATATTGGTTCAGTGAAGCTCATAAGCCAATCTCCAGTGCCCAGTGTCTATGGTGCCTCTTCATTTCCCCCTTTTCACCATAGTTCCTAAGTGAGACTTTTTCCCTCTATTATCTGATTTGGAATGTGTGGATGAATGAGATTTTTAGTGGGGCCTGGTTTTGTTGTTCTTATAATCTCTGACAAAACCTGACATTTTGCCAGGCCATCAGTTATGTTACCCAATATGGATCTTGCCAAAAATCTGTTAAAAACAATTGGTCAGGCCAAGACTAAGATTCAAGCTGATTTTGAAATTGCCTGCAGAATTGGCTATTTCTGCTCACAAGACTCAACTGACAGCCCCTGCTGAAATGAGCGCACATTACACACAAGAGAAACTAGCTCTTCTTCTAATATCCTGACAGGAGAAAGGAGTTCTCACATTAATGTAGCCGCAGTGTCATGAGCAACAGTAAGTATGCTTAATGCTGTTGCTCCACCTGGCAAGGTCATAGTGTGAGAAATGCCCAATTTTGCATGGTGAACCACATTGTTTGCTGAATTGTATCACTGGATGAAAGACTCTGTACACTGAGGTACTGTCACCAGATCAGGTTTATGTGCTCTGACCACTAAAATTTGTAGAAATTGGATAAGCTTTGATTGCCACATTTAATGGATATATAAGTCCATAGAATATGGTGTGGCAACTACACCCACGGCATAGAAAGTTAAATATCATCTGTGAACTGCAGCACTTATTATGCTATCCACTAGTTTGACAGGGAAACATGGCTTTAGGCATATCGGTGCCTTTCAATTCAATACTAAAGTTGATATTTGTGATACATATTTAAGAAAAGTAACTTTAAGAAAGTAACCTTTACCCACCTGGGAGCTTCTGGGGCTAATTTGCATTCACTCTCCTGCAGCTTACCGGCCAGGACTTAACCCTAATTAGTTGTGAAAACGGCTCCCAGAGCAGGAAGAATGGCCTGCAAGTGGAGAAATGTGTTTCTTCCCTTGCAGGAAGACCATATAATGTGGACCTACGAACTTCAATAATTTGTAAAGGGGCCTTCCCTTTCACAAGTAAATGTAAGGTGAGACCTGGAGAATATAACCCTTTGTTCTTCCAACCTGGCTGGTACCAAATTCAGTGGGATGGGAGTTACCCCCAGAACAGATTTTGAATGACCACAGAGGAGGAGGCTGATTGTTTCCCTGGCCACACCTCTGAGTGATCACACAGATGGAAGGGTTCATCCATTTTGGGTTTTGAGAAAAAGGTGCACTTTGGGATTGTTTACGGAAGAGCACAGTGGAACTGTTGCAAAAATGGGTAGGGTTGCCCTTTAGAACTTTCTTCTCATTGGTTAGGTAGGAGCCAGAAGTGATCCCGACTCTCTAGCTAGTGCAAAACATAAATGCGGCTCCTCAAAGCACAATCCTCTGGAAAAACTTTCTGGACCCGTGGAAGACTTGAAGAAGGAATGTACCTTCTTCAGACCTGTGAGGAGACCTGAAAGGCTGGATCTGTTCCTGCTTGTATCCAAGACAAAGCTGTGGACCTGAAGTTTTATTTGACTGACTTCCTGCATGGGTACAGAGACACAACAAGCTGCAAGCTACGTTTCCCTGAAGTGCCCACCTGGCAAATGTACTTGGACTGGGCCCTGCTAGTGGTCTCTGCTGATTGAATTTGAACCCCTAGGTCTTGCTGCTGAGGTCCTGGGACCCTTGACTGTGTCTACAGGGGCATCTCTTGCAATCTCTGAAAATCTTTAGGACTTAGAATAATTCTGACTTCCAGCTCCTGGAGGACCTGAACCTACCACCCGATTGTCTCCAGCCAAGTTGTGACTCCGATGTACTGCAGAAACAGGTGACCCATCCTCTTCACACCTAAGCCCCTTTTGTGCCACTGTCTGGAAGTAGTATGCAAACCCAAACAGCAGAGCCATTCAGAGTCATGTGACCTGGGACAATTGTAGAAAGGCATAGTTGGCTGGGTCAAGAAAATTGCAACTTTCTAAAGAGGCATTTTCCGAAATATAACTTAAAATCTGACTTTACCATTAAAGAGGATTTGAAATTATAATCCTTTTGAGTGTAAACAGCAAAGCTCAACCGGCTCACAATGTGGAGTTATCACTTATCAAATGTTATAAGGTAACCCAGTGTATATCAATGGGAGATACAGGCATAGCAACTGTGAAAAACAACTTAACGAGCTTTTCACTGCCAACACATCTAAAACCTAACCACCCATGCCATTGCTTTTAAATACAATGCACCCTGCTCTATAGGTCCTTAGGCCTACCTTAGGGGTGACATATTAGTATTAAAAGGAACGTTTGGGGTTTATTTTGGCAGGTTGGAATGTCAGTTTAAAACTGCACACCTGGGGCCTCATTTATGAGGCCTTGCGTCACTTTTACGCCGCTGTTGCGTCACTTTTTGTGACGCACCAGTGGCGTAAAAAATGCGCCATATTGCACCATATTTGCAAAGTGACGCATCTAGGTAGATGCGTCACTTTGTAACCCCCTGCGCCACATTATACCTGCGCCAGGTATAATGTATGCAAGGGGGGCGTATTGACGCAAGGAAGGGTCGTAGAAGTGACATAGTGAAATCTATGAGATTTCACTGCGTCACTTTTAGGACGTCGTTGCATCAAAATCTTGCGCCTACCTCACAGCAGGCGTAAGACTGACGCAGGCCCTTTCACATGGGGCTTGCCCCATGTGAAAGGGCACATTGCTGGAGTTGCGTCACTTTTGTGACACACTCCAGCAATGCGTCACTTTTGCGCTTACAGATATGTCAGAAATACTGACGTATCTGTAACTCCTTGCGACATGATGAGTCATACATTAAATGTGACACATCAGGAATGTCGCAAGGAGTGCGCACTGAGAAGTGACGCATCACTGCTTTCACGCAGCGATGCGTCATTTCTCATAAATGAGGCCACTAGACTGCAGTGGGAAGAATGAAACATGTTTTACAGTACTACTTGAATGGGTGTCATAATGTTTGCTGCTGTCCACTAGTAGCATTTACTTCACAGCCCCTGAGTATTGGTAGAACCATTTGCTAGGGACGTAGAAGTAAATTAAATGTGTTAGTTAGGTGTGGTCCAATTTTACCATGTTTGAATGAAAGAGCACAAGGTTAACAGTGGTAACGTGCACAGTGTCCTAAAGAATCAGCAAACAGCAGTGAGGGAAAAATATTTGAGGGAATATCACACTAAGGATGTTAGGTCTAGCAGCATACATTTTGTGCATATTTATTTATTTGCTTGCAGTTTTACAAATCGCCTAGTCCATACTTGGTTTAATAAAGTTACGATATAAAATACAAATATTCAATGAAAAGAGACATGTTTTAAAAGATTAAACATAATTTTGCGAACAATGCATGCAGATGAAATACTTTATAAGTAGATGCTAGATGAGTTTGAGTCATTGTCCTCAACATACCCACTCGCGATTGCTTTTAGATATACCCAGTGCTCTCTTGAATAAAGGTAAACAACCTTGGAACACTGAGGTATTTTTGAGCTAATCTGGATCCTGCCTTTTTTGTCCAGTCGATTTTATTTAAGAACTCCATCCTTCTTTTAAAGTCTTCGAGAAGGTTCAGTCCACCCTGGTGGCATTGACCTACTAGGGTGGGGGAGAGGACGCCAATGATAAAGGATGACATTATTATGTGTAAAGATGACTTTCTTCAGACATGCAGCAGAAGTCCTGTGGCATCCAAACTCTGGATTCCTGATTGTACCTAGAATATTAGAAATCAGTGTATTTCCCTTCTTTCCCTACATTTCTCAGACGCTACATCTACCGTACCTAGTTCTGGGGCATATTATCAAGGACAGGCGATACATTATCGCCGCTTTTATCGGCAGGAAACTGCCGATAAAGCGGCGATAATGGGCTTGATAATATGCTCTATGAATTCCAATCGAAGCCCATGTTAGATGTGAACACATCTAACATGGGCTTCGATTGGAATTCATAGAGCATATTATCAAGGCCATTATCGCCGCTTTATCTGCAGTTTCCTGCTGATAAAAGCGGTGATAATGTATTGCCAGTCCTTGATAATATGCCCCTCTGTGCTTTAATAAATACTGAATAAGTATACTTTTTACAAAGCCAAAAGCAACGTGATGACAATATCAATAAAGAAATGCATTCTGAATGCTGTCCTACTCTAATTTCTTGGAGAAGCTATCCAGCAAAGACCAACTAAATATGTTTTAGTGCTCCTGAAGAGCCTTTAATGACAATAAAAGTCCTGGAGATTCTATCAAACCAAATAAAACCAGACGACTTTCCCGAATTGCAAAGCCCTTATTTCCAAGAGATCATTATCATACAATCTGTTCTCGCCTTTCAGACAATTATTTGACTTCAGAGAAATTCTTTATTCCAAGGTGGCATCAAGTCGGGTGAGCAAAGCACATAAAGTCACGGTTGTATGCTTGCCATCGAACATCAATAAAACATAAACACTCAATGAACAGGACAAAATAATGAGGCCCCTTTGTTAAGGCCGGTACTAGAATGTCAGCAAAGAAAAAAATGTTATGAAGCAACTCAGAAAGTGACACATTGCCAAGAATGCAACTGAAGAAAATCAACACAATGCCGGGTCGATATCACGTGAGTACTTCGGTTTTCTTTTGATCAGTGGTAAATCGTATACTATTTTATAATAAGAGGTGTTGAAACATAGAACAGGTTTTCATTGTTGCAAGTATCAATAACTAACATTTTGCACAGCAAATTAAAACGATGCCAGTGGCTTTTAACACCAGCAAATTGAGCTGTAGTTGGCACAGTTTTGTTTATTTGATCCACACAACAAAATATTTCCCGCAAATTCACACTGATGAATGAGGCGCCTCTGAAGCTAAGGAACTGTTTTGGATAATCAATTCAAGCAACTCTTTTGATCTATTTGTACAGCATGCAATGCGCCCATGTTAGTCCTCATAAAAGATGAAGGGGCATATTAGGGAAAAACCAAAGGTGGTGATGGACGGAGCGTTGACAATACAAACACTCACCCCCAGTCAACTGATCTGGGTTTAATCCATCACCGTTCTTTAGCTCACTCAGCCACCCCAGTTCAGACATGGCCATATGCAAATCAGTCTGACTCTGTGCCTCATGGGAACAGTCCAGCCCGAACTGCCAAGCCATGTCTTCCCTGGACCGGAATCAAGTTTCCCAGGACCGGTTTCTGGCATTACAGCCATCTTCAGCCGGGCTTGCTTGACTCCAGTGGCAAAGTGAGCAAGGGACTCACGTCTGAGCATACCCTGCCAACTTAGGGCGAACAAAGAAAAACCAAAGGTGGTGATGGATGGAGCGTTGACAATACAAACACTCACCCCCAGTCAACTGATCTGGGTTTAATCCATCACCGTTCTTTAGCTCACTCCGCCACCCTGGCCAGGACTGGCGATAACATTTTTCCCGCTTTAGTGTCCGTTTTCGGGCGAAAAGCTGTGATAATATTATCGCTCTATCTACAAGGACACGCTAGCGCTTGTTTCCTTGCATTAGCACCCGGTTTCTTTCCGCCTCACCTCGCATCCCTAATGAGATGCAAGGTGGGCGTGCCTCGGGAATCTTCATTGTGAAATATCGCTAACGTAGCTATGAGATATTTACAACGCTGCCCCGTCCGGCTTAGCAATATTCTTTTCAGCGCTAACTCGCCCTTAACGCTGCTTACAGACGTCTGTAAAAAACATGAGTTATGTATGTTTTACATTGGGGGTGGATTATGGTGATACGACCACAGGGTCGTATCGGCAAGGTTATAGCCGTATTCAGGAGATCAATGCTTATTTTCCAGCGATGCTTTTTGCTATTTCCCCCCTATCGCTGGAATTTTATTGCCTTGGAGAAACACATTGTTAATAATACGCTAACCAGGCGACAAATTCCAGCGATAGACAGCGATAAATAAAAAAGTGCTAAGCGTGCTTTGCGATATTTATTGCCGTCTATTGTTGATATGCCCCAAAATGAGGATATTCATTTTTATGAACGTCAACAATATATTATGACATTTTAGCCGCATTCCAATCCCCAAGAAACCATCTTCACCTTCACACTACCAAGTAATATTTTGATCTTGTTTAGCCCCCACTCTTAGGGAAACCACAGAACAGATATTGATGTCCTCAGTGTGGAATGGGGAGCGCAAGGTGGAAATTCAAAATGAGCCTCTGCATTTCTCCTGTCATAGTTGCTCAGCATCATAAACTCATCACCGACATAGGGTGATGAACTGGCAGCAAAAAAGCTAGAAATTGTGAAAAACTCAAATGGTTATCCCAAGAAGAACAAAAATGACTGCCCGATATCTGACTTTCAAAATCAAAATTAAGAGATAAATATATAGCTTAAGAACTTACACATCACCAAAAGCAAAACAGCTAAGTCAATTGGTCTTCCATAAAGGACAAAGCACTTAAGCGCCCGTTCCAAAAATTGTTGACGATTCTTTTCAGACGATGGACAATGAATGAACTGTGCCCCTGTTCTAGTTGACGTATTGATATTGTAGATCATCTATTTCTACTGAGTACTCTATCATCAAGTACCAAATTAGGTTGAAAATCATTTGAGACATATTTGACTGTGAATTATTAAATAACTGAAGTCGATGACTCCCCTCTCCAGCTTACACCTTTCTTGGTGTTCCTTAGGGTTCCATCTTAGCTGCAATTATTTTTAAATGTGACCTTGAGCTCAAAGAGCTCATGCAAACCCCCATAAACCCAGTGGGCATTTTATACAACTAGCATACAGGTAACACCCAGTTACTCCACAAGAACTTACAGTTTTCTAGCATATTATTTGGTCTTCCTATGCTACATAAAGGGCATCACAGTCAGTCAACAGGGTGTATGAGCAGCAAACTGACAGTCTGTGTATTGCAACTGTGACAGCGCTCGCACTGACATTTAGGGCAAAGGGGCCATGCATGACGGACTGGTCAGACAGATCAGTGTGTGGGCCGGTTTATATCTGTTTGTGTTCCTTTTTTATAGTCTCCTTGGCCAGTTTTTAGTGGGGTTGGGCGGAACTTGCAGAGTTTTACCCTGCAGAATTCTGTGGAGTTACAGAAAAACTCCACCCTGCTCAAACTGATTTTTAGCACTGGGAGTTTGTTCCACATTGTAAACTCAGCATGAACAGCACCACACACCTCATGGAGCCACTTTTTTCCGCTGCTTGAGTAGATTTACCACTTGAGTAACAGCATTCTCAACATGAATGGTAGAGACCTGCCCCTGCTGCCCGCTTGCTGGAGGACCCATCCTAGTGCTCAATTTTTCTTTCAAGGGCTTGGCAACTTAACTTTGGTGAGCCTATAAGAGAAATAGATCGTCACACGGCAGTTCATGGCATTTTTCTGGAACTCCGAGCACCAGGCAGAGTGCAGACTGGTCAAAACTTTGGGAAC
Organism: Lissotriton helveticus; assembly: GCF_964261635.1. NCBI lineage: Eukaryota > Metazoa > Chordata > Amphibia > Caudata > Salamandridae > Lissotriton > Lissotriton helveticus. The sequence goes on along the minus strand of NC_136063.1, from coordinate 1,245,841,262 downwards.
TCCACTGGTGGAGGGGAGTTTACTGGTGTCCCCTAGTTTTTACTGTTGATTTCCCTCACATTAAAACAAACATTGCCTGCAGCAAGCTCAAAGCTTTTGGTTTTGTTGTTTGATCGTATGTCTTTGAAATGAAATGGAAAAAAAACTTTGGTTACATCTTCATTAATAGTGGTAAAGCATGTATATCAGGGCACTAGATTAGTTTCAAAATCATTATTTTGCTTATACCCCTAAACAGGTCCTAGAATGATTGTTTCCAGTCCAGAGAGGACCTGGCTTGGCAGTTCGAGCTGGACTGTTCCAATGAGGAGCAGGGTTAAGACTGATTTGCATATGGCTAGATTCAAACTGGGGTGGAGTGTAAGCAAAAAAAAAAATGGACTCGGGCCCAGATCTCTGTACTGGGGGTGAGCGTTTGACATTATTCAGCATTCCGTCCATTATTTGTTTTTTGGGGGAGCCACCGAGGGTGAGCACAGGATAATTTAGGTTTTGTTGTGATTTACCTTGATTAGGATCATGGTCTCTGTTTGGACAAGGGTGCATACCTTTGCCAAATAGAGACCCGGTTTCTAACAGATATCCATCAATTACTTATCAGATTCATGGCCTTTTTAATGAAGCAGAAAGTGTTCTTTCTGCCCACCTTGCTTCGATTATTTTTGTTCAGGCAGGCCTATATGTTGGCTGTCGGAAGAGACACGCAAACACAAGACTTTGGCCAAGGGGATCTCTACTGCAACACACCTTCACAGAGCTGATGAGCTGCCTTCTCTTCTCCCACATGATGTACCTTTTTTTGTCCAAAACAGAAGATCCTTGCAAAGCTTCAAATTTGTTGGAGCATATTTAATTGTTGAACTTATAGGGATGCTTGCCATCTACAAAGCAATAAAAAGCAAAACAACAGTATCTCTTTTGGATTCATGGTTTCTATGAAAATGTACAACACTTATATGACAGATGCACATTGTAGTGATTAGTCCCCTCTAATTGTTCAGCGGCAATTTTATATTTGAGTGGCAAATCGCTCTGGACCCAAATGCACCTATCAATTCGATGACAACAACTCACGACATTAAGATAGATTGTCTCCAGATTTTCCTATCTTCCATGTGGGTATTCAACTTCTCAATGATGTGTTCACTGCTGGTGTGATTGAGTTCATCCTCCTGCTGCTGCTTGTCCCCTTCCTCAATTCCTTTGACTTTCCCATGCATCATAGTTGTTTTCAAGGAACCAGATGTTTGCATAAAGTGTCCAAAGTATGAGGACTTTAATTCGATCATCTGTGCTTCAAGTGAAAGTTCTGGCTTTAGTTACTTAAAGCTACATTTTCTTGTTTTCCTGGCTGTCCATAGTGTGTTCTGAATTGCCTCATACCACACCAAAGTTCAAAAGCGTCTAATCTCTCCCTGAGCTGTTTCTTTCTTGTCTAACTTTCATATCCATATAGTGGCATGGGGAATATCATTGACCAATCAATTCTGGCCTTTGTTCTCCCAGAAACGTCAGCGCATTTGAAAAAGTCTTTCATCACAACTGTGGCATCTGTCTCGATCATTAGAACCGTGATTATTGGTGGATGATCCCAGAAAGCTGAAGCAATTCACCACTTCTAGCTCTTAACCATCAACTCTAAATTTGATTGCACACTTATTTTTATCTCTTTGGTCGTTTTACATTTAGGGATAATGAGTGTTCTCAGGTCCTTGTGTCATTTGCTCACATGAGTTTTAAGTCATTAGAATACTGAAGTTTGTTGAGGTTTCTTCTTCCATTTTTGAATATACCAAACTACCTACTATTGTATCTGAATATAAGTTTGCAATATGAGCCAGATCAAAGTTCACTATTATACTTGAAGAAATTCAGCACACCAACTGGGATTGGATGGGCAGGAATCATTATACTAGCTTGTTTCCCCTATAGAAGTGGGGAATATACTCCAGGAATGATAAACATATCTACTGTTGTTGTAACCCAAAAGCGGAATGATATAAAACTGCCTGGCAATCAACCTTATTTGATGCAGAGAGCTCATGAACCAGCACCTTCATGTACAGCCTTGAATCCTTTTGAGTTGCTGAGTATGCTAAAATCAGAGACCTGCTGCAGCAGTCCAGAATAATCCCAAAATGCTAATACAAGAACTAAGCTTTTCTTGCATCACTACATGTTCCAGTGAGAATGAACTACCCAAGATTGACTTCAACGTGTACCTAAGACAATGGAAAATTCAGGATGACAGTGGGTGGAAATATGCAGAGGAAGCCATTCGCCTGATGTCTATTTCCCTGTTCCTCTCTAATAATCTTCGCCACATTGTCGGTTGCTTAGGAATGTGGCATGAGCCATGAATCGCCCTGATGGCATTGGATTATTCTGGTCAAATTGTGTCAATATCTCAGTCCTGCCCTAAGTTGGTACACCACATTGCCCCCTCTTGTGGTAGCTGTAGGTGGATCAACTCACTTGTGTGAGAGTCAGGGGCTTCTGGCCCTGCTCCTGGCCCCAAGTGCTCAGTCGGAAACTCGTGTAACTCTTTAGGTGGACTCAGCTCCTTCACTGCAGTACCAATAGATTTCCATTGCATGCAAAGGACCTGAACACCAGAGTCTAGAAATACATGTTTTATTCTGAAAATTCAACCAGAGTAAGACTGTTGTGTGAATTCTTGTTCCCACATCAAACACTGAGCTAAGGCAATGCATATCAAGGGTCAGCACCTCTATACCACATGCACAGACAAGGAGCACACACAAGTGCTTTTGAAAACAATTAGTTAAATACTAAACTGGTAGCATTTCATCAAAATATCTTCCAATATGTTGTTCAGGAAATGGGGTTTTAGGGTAGACTGGGAAGGCATGTTTCGATGTCCTAGGAAGCATCTTCCATCTGTAGAAGAGTGAGGTTTTTGAAGCTGCTTTCTGAATGACTACAGTTAACAATAGATCCTGAAATTATTTGGAATACAATTTTTTTTTAAACGTTGTTTATTTGGGCTCATGCAAATATCAAAGCACATATGTACACATGGCAATATCCAATTGCAATTAAATTGCAGGTAGCCAGTAAATACTTGCTTATTGCGAACAGCAGACTAAATTACACTGAGGTTTTGATTACCTTTAATGAATACCATGCTGATTAGTCAAAGACCAATGGAGTAGCTCAGTAGTGCTGTTTACAGCTATCATTATCTTAAAGCACTATTATCTTTAGAAACAAACATATTACTTTAAAGGAGCTGTGGAAGCCTCCTAAAAGAAATATATTAATACGCTACCTCTTTTCCCACCCCTCAACCCTCTGAGCCCACTATGCATGGCCTTTAAACGCTTTATAAAAACATATAAAAGTCCTGGCTGGTGGATTCAGGGATATGTGCGTCCAGGGCCAGCTGTGCACATCAAAGCGTATGCTGAGTGAGTTCTGGTGGCACAAGGACTTTCCACACTCATGGCCGACTGCCATGCCCAACACCTAGAGGCTACATTATATAGCTAAAGGTTATCCACAGTTTGTTGTGTTCTGCTGTGTTCATAGTATATCCTTAAAAAGTCAACAAATGCAACGAAAAAATCTAAAGGGAAATTATTATGATGATGACAGCATTTGCAATAGGAAGCTATTATTTTTGACTGAAAATATAACTTGAACAGTTGTTATTGTTACACTGAAAACCTCAAACAATAAAACATTGGTGTTGCAGTGAGCAACTCACCCATAGCCACCCCATAGCACGGCCTATGACTTCCAGCTTAAAGTGACAGATTACATTACTTAATAACATCATAAATGTCATCAGAGGCCACATCTCATTTAACTATAAATCTCAGACCACCATCATTATTGTATTATTCTTTATAATATTATTTTCAAGAGAATAAGTAACATTCAAATTATCACATAGAAACAAGAGCACAGTTTTCCCAATGAATCTAAGAACCACAGAAAAATACATGAAACAAATGAAGGTGTTACATCACGGATTGTAGAAGAGTCCTCTAGCCCTCTCAAGGCTATTGTTTATTTTATGTGTTTGTTTCTTATTAATTTGATGGTGTTTTGACCAAGAAAGGTGGCCGGGTCTCTTCAGGACATAAACAATGGGGGGCGAATATGAAAATAAAACAAAGGTAGACAGTAATGTTATAGAAATGGAGTGGTCTAAGGAAGAGGCAATGTGAAGGAGTGATAAATACTACTTTGAACCTAAGAAATCAATTCCAGCCTTCCGTAGGATAAGATAGAAAAGAGCATGTGACATCATCCTCACCAGTGGGGAATGGTGTATTGGGTGTCAGCATGGAATAACATAATGGTAATTTACTCAGGGAGAGAATTTTACCTGGGAAGTATATCACAATCATATCAGTCTGTGCTTCAATATCAATTCTTTACAATTTGAAACAAACATGTATGGGCCTGCTTACCCATGGTGACCCATTCAGCAAACAGAAATCAGCATGAAACGGAGATGCTCCAATGTATGTGCCTAGTGGCGCCGAGCTGCGTGGCATGCAGGAAGTCAATTTAAATCATATACACTTTTTTGGGTCCGCTTACTCCTGGTGCCCCATTCAGGAAACCGAATTCAGCATCAACCAGATTCGCTTCAATGGATGCACTCAGTGGCACTGAGTTTTATACAGGACAGCACCGCACGCGGATCGTCACTGTCTTAATCGTGCGCATGAAAATCTCAGCGGAAGCGAACCTTGGAGTTTGGCTTGCATTCCAGCTGTCACAAGGATTTGTGGGACAGAGAAGGACCAAGGGATTGTGTGGAGGCCCGCGACAGAAACACCAAAGTAATTGGAAGTAGGCTTTTTGAGGGGAGCTGGAGAGAAGCAAAAAAATAAATGATCATAATAAATATACCTCTAGCCAACAGGAAATGGGAAAAGGAAACCTGCATAAGACAGCTACAAAAGTGATAGTACCCATGAATTCAGAATAATGCTATTAAAAAGAAATTACATCAATCAGATGAAGCACAACCTGCCAACATGATAATGTATGTAGGAATGATCAAGTTCAATTTTGAAAAGGGAAACAAGTCTACACCATTCTTCAATAGAATTCAACCCACTGTCAATTGAGTCACTTCACATAATCCATCTCCATTCCAGTTCCTTTAGGATGAGGGAAAAATTCCCTCCTGTAGGTGCGTCTTGCATGACTTCCTGTACGTGCCATTTGATATCATTTGGTGAATGGTCGTTTGGTGAATGGTCTGCCTTAATGAAATGTGGTGTCAATGGTGCGGAGGGGACTCAACACCAAATCCTGCTCCTCTGTTGGCCAATACATACCTTAATCTTCTGTGTGGTTTGGCCAATATAAATTAGTGGGCATGGGCATCATATGCAATATACAACATTGGCGCTATTACGTTCAAGAAATGTTTAAATGCCCCATTAATGTCACCATATAAAAAAGTCTTAATATTATTAGTAAATTGGCGTGTCATATAGTTTCCACATTTATTGTGTCACTGTGCCACTGGATTCAAGCTCTCCTGGCTGTTGAGGGGTGATACCCTGGAACCAGTCCCAGGATTATTGTTTCTGGTCCAGGGACTACCTGGCTTGGTAGCTTGGGCTGGACTGTTCCCATGAGGAGGAGGGTCAAGACTGATTTGTACATGGTGAGCATTGACTGATGGAGTTACACCAGATCTTTTGGCTGGGGGTGAATGTTTGATTCGTTCTGCATTCCATCCATCAATTGTGTGTCTTTTGCTTTCATTATTGATGAGGCAGCTTGAGTGGTCAGATCACCCGATGGTGCTTGATGTCATTGTTCTCTTTTTTTTTTTTTTAATATATATATATACATCGAAAAGGACTCTGCTTATCACACCTGACTAAAAGGGAAACCACATCCATAGGGCATTACGTTTTTAGTCACAAGACTCTCGCTAACTTCTGACAAACCTGCACATTGGTCAATGCACTGAAAACAATACATTGGAACTTTGGATTGTTGCTTGCTGCACTCAGTGGGGAATGTGATGCTCCACAAATCAGTCCAAGATAATGAATCAATTATTGTGATTTAAAAAAACTGCTGTTTTCTCCAAAGTCAGTCAGACGAATGAAAACGTCCTGTATTTTTTCATATGCTGTAAAAGTCAAACAATGGATGCAGCTGCGTGAAACCAATTTAAAAGTCCACTGCTGTGTAACTCATTATTATCCATTTTATTGTAACCTTTTTGGACCACAGTGAATAAATTAGTTTTAATTTGTTTGTGTTGTGCGCCCAAATCATCCACGTATAGCGCAGAATTTTTCTCTAGTGTTTATTTATTTTTCTGCACAGCAGGTGTTCTTATTGCACATGCATTATTCATGAGTTATTTGCTGTGCTTTCGTATGTGCTGAGCTGTACATTACAACATATTTTGAAGTAGTTCCTAAACATCGTATAGAAACACACCATGGGAATGTATTCTTCAGTATCTGCTATGCAGGAAAATTGAATGTTTTTAAATGTCATTATCAGAGAAAGAAGTCTTGCACATACAAGGAAGACTGCCTTTGGAGGTGAACGACCGTCAGTTCTAAAATTGGAAGCATGACTTGTGTGATACTTATCCTTTGATTTCAGCATGTATAGTTAGCACTTGTTAATTGCAGTGTTCCATCAAAACCCAATATATTCTTGCAAAAATGTGTCAAAATTACAATTCCAAAGTGCACTCTTCCTGGGGGTACACTGTACGTCAGTTTAATTGTTATTTATCTGACAGAATAGTCCATTCATGAGCTACAAGCTATCAATAAATTGAAATAATTGTATTTGCATTTTATCTCTGCTGTTTGATCCTGAACAATGTCTCAGAGCTTACATTTAGACACTTGAAACACTGTATAATTGCAAAAGGTCTAATTCCATAGTTTGTACATGTCAACCAGTCAGTGGGCCTCGTGGTAACTATTTTGCGTCTGGCAAATAGCAACCAGAGAGAGATCTTGGGTCATATGTACCAAAAAACGGTCGCAAAATACTGATCGCAATTTGCATCCAGTATTTTTGCAACCGGTAAGGATTTTTAGGAAGTGATCCATGCATTAATGTGTCAGTTCCTAAAAATCCGTATCCTAGTGAGTCGGAATCCGATCTATCTCATGCATATTAAGTAGGAACGTCACAAATTCTGATTCATTAAAATTAATTGCCTTTAGTTGTATGGTGGCCTGCTGAGGTCAGCAGACCATCATATCTGTGATTCCTTTCAAATATAACAATCATTATTTTTTTTAAAACAACTCCTTTTCCTCAAGGCAAATGGGATGTAATTAAAAAATTTTTTTTACAATTTTGTTTTAGGGGTAGGCAGTGGTCCCAGGACATAGCAAGCACAATACAGCCAAGCAGAAACGTGTTTAACTTGCCATTCACTAGAGTACAGATTATTACATTTCACAGTCTGGATTTTGCTGTTCTTTCAAAATGACTTTCATGGGGCATCTTTTCCATGTTGGGTTTGCTCCTTGTTTCTCATCATGAGTCTATATTGTCCATTTCCAAGCACATCTGTCACTATCGTCCCCTCAGTGATTTATAGGATATAAAACTATTATACTATTATTGCCATTTTCTTCCTTTTGATGGAGCAAGGTTTCACACATAGAGACTGGCTCGAATTCAATCCTCTCAAAATAACGTATAATGTATTAATCAACATGTTCCATTTTACTAATATTACACCACATAACATTTCTAATATCTAGGGGAAGCTTGACAATGTGCTTTTACTAACAGAAACTCGAATGCACTAAAATGGCCGCCACAACGCGGGAATTTCACTGCGCATGCATCTGCCACACTCATGTGGTGTGACGTCTTTTCTGCTTTGGTGGGAAATCTTTGCTTCTGCGCACTAGAGCTTGAAATGGCCGCTTCAAACCTCACATGCTAATGCTTATGCTGCTGCTTGTACTAAACATTGTTCGTTCTGCTTAACTATTAATGCTATAGTTAAAACAAAGTAATGGGAATAGAGTAGAGATAAGTGGTATAGAATGCATTCATTTATTCCTTGTTCTAAAACTGTTTCTTTTTGAGTTTGCTGCTAGCTCGTATTTGGGCCTGATGTAACATTGCTGTACTCCATATTGAAAAAGCTGCGTCTGCGCAGAAGAACTCAAAATCCCTGAAGCATTGGCATTGAAACCCTGCCAACGACTGTCTTGTCTGTGATGTGCCTGGGAATATGGCCCCATGAACTTCTAAGAGGAAGACAACTTGCAACTTTGTTTTAACATTGTATTTCCTATTGGAACATTCATTGCTGGGTGGAATAAAAGTGCATGTGAAAATAAAATTATGGTCAGGAATGATAATTTGCATTATTGAATCAAATGAACTCATATTGGTATGGTGTGATGACCTTTCTTAGCATATTTACCACTCAGATTTAGGGAACACACACATTTGCAACATTAGGGGGTGGTGCATTGCCCTGGAAATGGTATAACTAAGGTAGACTTAGCTAGTTAGATTGTCCGACTTGTCCGAATAGCTGACCTGTCACTGACCCAACGCACTCAATAGGCGATCGAGAGCAGAGGTGCTGGAGAAGCACTCTGTCGGAAGAATCGATAGGAGAGAAGGAGAGAAGAATCGATAACCCAATCGGGGTCCAACTGTTAGCCACAGTGAGGGGTGGGACACTGGCGTTGCACTTTAGCTGAGGGGACCAGTCCTGACCTGCATCTGTCCTGTCCTGTTCCATATTAGTTCGCACCTGTCTTGGTTCTGGTCAGCGTCAATATAATAGGAGCAAAGGGGGAAAAAAAGGGGGAAAGAGGCCGCCCCCCACTCAACCCAATGTATACAAAATGTGGCCTAACCCTTTAATTTATGTGACAAAAGATATATATAAAAGGGTTTGCTCAAACTTTCACAATACCCTGCATTTATGTAATCCAACTGTTTATCTAGGTCACAGTGTCACTTTTAGAAGTATAAAAAAAGTCAAAAATATGTCAACTACCATCCAGACACCACACCTTTTATCCAGTGAAAATATGTGGGAGAAAATAGGTAGCCCATAGGGCAGTGTGCATTGTAATTGGAATGTTGGACATGCACTTTTAAGTTTTACATGTTCTGGTAGTGAAAAACTCCCATTTTTTATTTACACTACTATGAGGCCTAACTCTCCCATAGGATACCTTTGTGACAAGATAGGTGGAGGGATTGCCTGTATACATCGTAGCAACATCACGGTAAACAGAGCCATATCCCCTGTATTCCCCTCTTGTGAATACATATGTCTCGACATCAGCAGCATCGGCAAACCAGTATGCCCGCTACACATCATCTATCACCAACCTCAGGCTTACTGAACACCTCATGGATATGGTTTCATTGAACACCGGGCGACAAAATACCCAAATATTCCTTGGCAACTTCAATCTCCATTGGAATGACCACAACGATGCAGTGGTCAATAGTCTCAAAAACTTCCTTGATGACCTAGACCTCACCAAAATTTGCAACATATCTACACATAATAAAGGCTCAATCCTGGATGTAATAATCGCCAAAAGCAACGTCATCCTACCCTGTGATTGGTCAGACCACCATATTATAAACTTCTTTATCAAGGAAACTGTGAAACTCAACTCAGTACAATCCACAAAACCAAAGTTTTAGAAAAGAGACTTGAAAAAACTGAAGCCCAACATATTACCTTCCTCTAGCTACAACCTGCTTCTGTACCCTGCAGGTTCTTCTGACGTTCATGATCTCACCAACCACTGCCTCAATTCCATGACCTCGATAATTAACGAGGTAGCCCTCCTTCAACTAAAGAGAGTCTCCACTAAAGACTCTAAGCCCTGGTACAACGGTCCACTTAATGAAGACAGACAGTCTCTCAGATCTTATGAACGCAATTGGAAATCAGCTCCGTCTGCTAACCACCTAAGGGAAAAGAGAAATGCCTATGAGCACAAAAGCAAACTTCTTCAGCCACCAATTAGACCAAGCAAGAAATTGCCCCAAAAAACTCTTCTAGTTAATCAAAACCCAATCAAAGGACGCTCCTCAACGGCTACATGACTTAGCTCGCCCGCAACCCAACTGTGAAGAATTTTCCACCTTCTTTAATCAGAAGACTGATAACATCAGGAAGGATCTCATAAATGACCTAATATTACAAAGCGCTCCTCCTACGAAAACCTCCCCTTCACTCCGAACTGTGCCACACCAAATCCACTAAATCCACTCAAAGTTTGACCTAAAAAACGACGCAGCTTGGTCATCCTTTGCTACTTACACTGAAGAAGCTCTAGGCGAGATTCTTAATGCTCTGAAGCCCGCCAATCACCTCACAGATCCTCTCCCTGCATTCGCCCTTAAAGACTTACCCCCATGACTGCTTCCTCTCTGGACCAAACTCATTAACAGTTCACTGCAACAAGGCAGCATCCCGGACTCCCTCAAAGAAAGACAGATATCACCAATTCTAAAGAAACCAACAGCTGATCCTACGGATCTAAACACCTATCGTCCTATCTCCAATATTCCTATCCTGGCCAAATTACTTGAAAAATGTATACACCACCAACTGACTACACAAATTGATCTCTTTGACCTTCTTAACAAACACTAATCTGGATTCAGAGGAGGTCACAGCACTGAATCAGCCATGACACATATTATTGATGATGCGTTACAAATCCTTGACCAGAACGGATCATGCCTACTCATCCTGCTTGACCTATCCTCAGCCTTTGATACGGCCAAACATGAGAATCTGATAGATCTTCTAAAACATAGAATGGGGCTATCAGGCTCAGTACTAAACTGGTTTACCGCTTTCCTCCATAACCGAACGCAAAAAATCAAGGTCAACAACACTCTTTTCGAACCCATACCAGTGACGTTGGGAGCCCCACAAGGGTCAGCACTATCTCGGACATTGTTTAATCTGTTCATGGAACCACTCACCGAAATACTCCATGAGTCTAACATGCAATATCATATGTACGCTGACGATACACAACTTTATCTTAAGATCAACACCCTAGAAGACATTAAATTGCTAAACAAAACGATTAGGAACACCCAGACCTGGCTGGCAGAGAATCACTTCAAACTGAACGCTCTTAAAACAGAATTGCTCCTTATAGCCCCACCCACCAAAATCCCCATAATGCAAGATTGGATCAAACCCTTTACGGCACTCAACATTCAACCAACCATTGTGGACTCTGCGAAATCCTTGGGAATAACTCTCGACAGCAACCTCACTATGCAGAATCACATCAGCAACCCTACAAGGGGATCAAACCTCCAGATAAACACTTTGAGGAAGTGGAAACCATTCCTGCCAGCAAATGACTTCAAGCTGGCAATACAAGCCCTAGTTATTCCTCGGGTGGAGTATGGAAGTGTCTCTCTGTGTGGCCTTCAAAAAGTCCCTACATCTCCCCTCAGAGCTTCCATTAATGCCGTAGCAAGACTCATCATCGGTTCAAAAAGAAGGTCCCACATTTCCCAGACTTAAAATCCTTGAATTGGCTACCGTTTGAAGCCAGAATTCATCTAAAAATAGCGTGCATGACACATAAGGCCATACATCACAAGGCACCCAGCTACCTCGATCAGAAACTGACGATCTCTGGTTGGTCTAGATCTTCCAGAAGTGAGGAAACCCTTCGACCATCGCACTCCAAGACCGCCAAACCTGGAGTCAGTCCGCCCACCGGATTATGATTTACAAACCTGGTGGGCAGTCCTGTGGCAGTGGCTCCTCGGCCGTGCCTTTCTAAGGCTCATAGGAGAGCCTTGGAAATTAATTTCCATAGGAGTGCTGCAGGCAGTTCCTGCATGGACAGAAATGCACAATGTTGTGCAATTATATCATAGCAGGAACAGGCGGGTGAAAAAATACAGGGGGACCCTACATGTGCCCACCTGAATGCACTCCTGTGTCACAGAGGTAACAACGGGCCCTATAGGGCCCCTTTGGTTTCCCCACCACGCGCTTTTCATAGTGGGCTCACCACCATGAAAAGGGTTGAAGCAAGAAAACTCGGAATAAGCTTGGTGGTGCAGCAGCGGCACTGCAAGCATATTACTGCCTCACACTGCTGCACGATCAGGGATCCCAGGTTGTTGCTGCGGTCCCATAGCTGTTGTTGTAATACAGCAGGTGGACCGCCAGTCTGGCGGTTCAGAGACTGCAATCACAAGTTTGTAATTAGCCACTAAGTCTTAACGTAGAAATCTTTGCCCATAATGTGTCCAGCAGCTCCCCAACGATGATGCTTTCTCCTCAGACACCGCCCTCAGTGTTGCCCCACTGAACTTTACCTTCTAAGAATATTTTATTCAAAATTCCTTCTAAGTCCGAAGTTGAGTGCTGACTGGGCCCAATTCACTCTTTGTATCTCCTTCGTGGTTGCCCATATTTTTTTACTTTGACCTGATCTCATGCGACTAGATGTCCACAGTTGCCGCTTGATCTTTGATTTATCCCTTAAACTTAAAAATTAATAGGTCCGGTTCTACTGACTGGATTTTTGTAGTTTTGGTGTCAAATAATTTAATACAATTTACTTTCATTCTCTATATTGGTGTGGCATTTTTCTTGTGTTGTGTTTTCACTTTGTTACTGTTTGTGTACTTCATAAATACTTTACACATTTCCTTTAAGTTAATCCTTCCTGCTTTTTTGCCAGGCTACTAGAGGGTCAAGCACACGTTAATTTAGTAACTTTTGTGGTTTACCCTGACAAGGATTGTGTCTGTTGCTTGAATAAGGGTCACTCCCCATTGAACCACCAACCCAATTTCTTATGTATTCAGGAGGTGGGGGGCCTGGCATGCCATCATGGCCGCCTAGATGTGCTCTGAGAGAGCTCTGTGTGGCGGCCCGAAAACAAACAATAATCCTTCAGAATCCTTGCCCATATAACAATGAAAGCTGGTCCCCTGGAAACCGTGAGACCCCTCACGGCCACTGGAGTGACTGCGATGGCCTGAATCCCTCTGTGCGGAGAGTCAGAACCCCGGCCCTGATGAGTGGCAGACTCCATCTTGTAATCGGAGGAGTGGCTGGGCTACGACATTGAGCCCTGGATCCTGTCGGACTCCGTTGGGATGGTACATATACTCTGCGGTTCCGGTGTAAGACAGGGCTTGACTGTGAAGGAGTCAGAAAGTGGACTGGGACTGACGCATGCAGCACAGCACAGCATTAGCCTGTGGCGCTGTGCGGCCTTGAGTGGTGAGAGCAGCTGCCAAGGGTGGAGGGGGTCCAAGACTGTCCTATGGAGGAGTCCTGAGGTGCTGCGGGAGCATTTGTGGTTTGAGGCCTCCTCCCCAACCATCAGGGTGAGACTGCCGCGTGGTGAGGAAACAGGGCTGCAGGACAACAAAAGAAAGGCCATGCACAAGCGTGGCCAGCTGAGGACCTGCCAAAGCCGATGCTAATCCCCGCATGGCCGTAGGCGGAACATTTGAAGCTATTTCAAAAAGCTTTATTCGACTTTTACAAGATTTGAAGCATTATAAGACCAAGTAGACTGGGGAGGTGACCCAAGGGCTCCAGGCCAGCTGAGATTAGAACACTAAAAAATAAGGAGTCCCCCCGAAGCCTGGCCCAGGAGGATACGGTAGGCCCGATCTGCATTGCCCGAATGGAGGAGGAGGTATTCCCTGGTGAGAGAGGTGCCTACACCCGAGGGTCAAAAGGGGAAATAGGCAGCTGCAGAACATTGATTACAACCGGGGCTGGGGCTTCCCATGCACGGGCCCCCTTGAGTGAGTCAACGGTACCGGCCCCCTTGCAGCAATACTGGAGGAGGGACCCCATTGAAGCCTTGCGGGAAAAGCAGCGAGGTCAGGGAATGGAAGCACCAAGGATCAGGTAGTTGAGGATTCCAGTTATGAAGCACCAGGGTAGTACCCTAGCTGAAGAAGGGTCAGCAAGATACCGATAGGCATCATCTGCTGGTCACTATGGTGAAGGACAAAGTGACAAAGCTGCAGTCTAATAAAATATTGAATTATGCATAGCCCATATTGCAGGGCCCAGTTGCCAGAGACAAGGACCCTGTGCTGGGGAAGGGGGCACCAGAGAGAGCAATTGCGGACCCAACCGCTCTAACAGACAATATCCAAGCTATATAGTCGACCAGGGACGACATGGTCCGGTAGATTGACGCTGTGGCCATAGATGTTAACTTACTGAGGTGCAATATCAGGAAAGTTTCTGATAGAGTGACTGTCATAGAGAAAGACATGGATGCACTAAAGGAGGAAGTGAAAAACCTTAGGGCCATGGTGGTGGAATTGAAGCGACAAATGATAAAGTTAGATGCCCAAGCAAAGGACTCTGAAGGACGGTTGAGGGGAGGGAAACTTAGATTTGTTGGGTTCCCTGAGAAAGCAGAGGGCCACTCGGTGGAATTGTTCTGCGAGGCCTGGATCATGCGATAAATGGTTCTTAAAAAGATGCCAATGTTTTTCAATATCGAACAAGCGCGTAGAGCATTGGGGGCCCCCCTAGACCTGGAATGCCTCCCCGAGCTATCATTGCAAAGCTATTCTACTTCAGGGACTGGGATCATCTCCTCCAGCTCTCTCGCAGCGGACAGCGATTTTCTTTGAGGGGCACTCTGTATTGGTGTACCCTGATTACAACCAAATGGTCCAGGAACAAAGGAAGACCTTTGTTGCAGCTAAGCAGAGGCTGAGAGACCTAAACCTAAAGTACATCCTTATGCTCCCGGCTAAACTTTATGTGTAGAGTGAAGGTTTGTACTTTGTTCTTTTTCTCGTCGGAGGAGGCAAGTGGATAGTTAGACATCAGGGCCCTGGAGGGGAGACGTTTGGTGCCTTCTACGACCTCCAGTGGGGCAGCATCAGTGAAATCATCCCTGAGGGGCTGCAGACAACCTAAGGGACAGGTACAACACTGACGGATGACGAGCTCTGGACGTATTACTGTCCTCCAGGATGGTACACTGCAAGCTTCAGACCCGGACATCGTGCCAGAATCGATCGAACCAGCACCAGACATGAGGTTGAGACCAGAGATACAGGCAGCGGCCGAGAATAAGCTCAGCTAGTGGCACAGCAGGGACTGTAACTGTACAGATAAGGTTGTTATGGATGTGGGCCATGAGGGGGTCCCTGAGAGACTGATCGGCTAAATTGCTGTTGAGTTTCCTAGGAAATACGTACTTTGAGGACACCTGTGTGGCCTCTGGGGCCTCTTTCTTTTTCTCTACCCTTTCATACTAAGTAGGAATGTATAGTTTGAGGGCCATGCAGATTGTTACCTATTGTACGGGCACGGGCAGCTGTTGGAGTAGCGACGCCCCCCACTAGAGTCCAGGCCCACCAGCGAAGCTTGAGGGCGATCTCGTGCCCTGGCGTAGCCAGTTCTCTTGCACAGCACTGACAGACATTGCCACTTGTGTCTCAGAATGGCCCGGGCCTCGGCCCTATGGCAGTGACACAGATATTGAGGAGTTTTCAGGGAGAGGGAGAGGTATGGGCGGAGTGTACTGTTTCTTATACGATTTAAGAGTTACACATTTAAATTCATAATACTGCCCTTGGGTGGGAGGAAGTTGGGGTAATTCACTGCTCAAATGTTTGTTTGGTTGTTGGGGATACTTGGAGGTCGCACAGGAGTACACTTTGTCATGCTGTCTATTGGGTCAACAAGTCAGACTCCTAGGGGCAGAAAGGACATTTGGGTCACTCACTATCAAACCACCATGACAGCAATACAAATGTTGAAGGTTCTCAGTTGGAATGTTTGAGGGATGGCTGGCCTTGACAATTGCCGCAGAATACACGCCATCCTAAAACGGTACAGAATAGCAATTGCAGGGCTCCAAGAAACACACATAATGGGGAACACCATATCGAGCTTAAGGAAAAGATGGCAGGGGCAGATTTATGCCACCTCATACGCAGGCTTTGCGAGGGGGCACTTGTGTGTGTGGCTCCAAGGGTCGCCTTTCCAACACCTCCACCACGCCCTGGACCCTGAGGGGTGATACGTCATTTTGTTTGGGAGATGGGAAGGTAGGGAAATATGCATTGAGAATGTTTATGCGTCTAACTTGGACTCCCCCAATTTTTTTCCAGCAGTCCTGAAGGCAGCAACACCGTATATGGGCGCAGAACTTCTCCTCTTCGGAGAGTTTAACTGCATCTTTGATGCGGAATTGAATAGAGAACCGCCTGGAGAGAATATCGAGGCCCGCATGTTTAGATCTCATGTCTCCACCCTGCAGCTCATGCAGCTACGAGATGAGTGGAAGGCATGTAACCCCACGAAAAGAGAGTTTTCCTGTTTCACTCCTACTGCTAAAACATTCTCTCGAATCGACCATTGCTGCCTCTCAGCCGGTCTTTCCGCCATAACGGATAGCATTTCTTATTTACCTTGATATTTATCTGACCATGCACCAGTGTTACTGACCTTAACTAGCAGGCCAGGTCAACCGACCATACCACTGTGGTGACTTTGTGCAGAGAAACTCATGGATCCGCCTTATGCACAAACAGTGGCGGTGGCCTTGCAGCATTACTTTGGGGAGAATTGGGTATCGACTGCCAATAGATTCACAGAGTGGGAGGCCATGAAAGTTGTCCTTAGGGAAGTGTGTATGAGGACCATGTATGGGGTTCAGTATGAGCTCAATTCCAACATCGACTCTTTGAAAAAACGACCAAAGGCCCTGGACAATATTCTTCATAGGACACCGACCAATTTAGACAAATGGACGTGGGACCGAGGAGAGCTCCTAGAGGCTTGGTACTAATGAGAAACACAGGTACACCACCTACAGGCAAAGGTTACATATGGAGGGGGACAGATTGGGAGCGCTCCTAACCCGATTAATCAGGACGGAGACGGTACACGCACCTATATTACAGCTTCACAACGGTATAGAGAACGTAGTGTATACGCAAGACACGAATCTGAATGAATTTGCAACTCACTTACGACAAACATGCTCGACTATCGTCCAGGGTGAGCCGCTTGCGCAGCAGGGTTTCCTTGAAGGGATAGCGCTTCCCAGTTTGGGGAAAGATGAAGCAGTGACACCAGGGTTGCTAATTTCCAGAGAGGAAATATTGGCATTGATTAAGGCATTGAAATCAGAGAAGTGACCCCGGAGCAACAAACTCTCAGCGGAGTTTTAAAAAACATTTGCTCCACAGTTGGTTGATCACCTACTGGAGGTGTTTAACGAAGCCTTGGACCATGGGGTACTTCCTAATACTATGATGGAAGCATTGTTGTCCATGATCCTTAAGCCGGATAGGCATCCCCTTTACCCGGACTCCTATAGGCCCATTACTCTTCTGAACTTCGATGAGAAAATACTGAGTGGCGTGTTGGCGGCACGTCTTCTGCCATATGTGACCCATCTGGTCCACTCGGACCAGGCTGGGTTTATCCCTGGCTGGAACATCACAAATAATCAGCATAGACTTGCGCACATATGGCATGCACCATGCCTGCGGGAAGAGGGTTGGCTCTATGTCTCCTAGATATCCAACAGGCATTTGATCCTGTCGAATGAGACTACATGTGGAGGGTGCTTAGTGGAATGGGGCTGGGGATACGTATATAGGGTGGTTGAAGCTGCTCTATACTGGACCGACGGCCAGGGTGCGCCTCCATAATCAGGTGTAGGATAGTTTCAAGCTACAGAGGGGTACTCAACAGGGTTGCCCCTTATCGCCACTTCTGTTCACCCTCAAGATGGAACGCCTGGCGATCACTCTTAGAAGCAAGATGGAGAGATGGGAAATCCAGCTAGGAACTGTTACCCTTGTGGTGTCGATGTACGCCGATGACACTCTGATGTATCTTCGTAATTCTGAAGAGGCAATATCTGTGCTCATTAGGGAGCCGGCTGGACTTGGGGAAATATCAGGACAGTGCCTTAGTCCTGGGAAGTCTTAGCTCTTTCCCATGGGAAGCCTGGTGGAAAGGGAGGAGGATGCGTTGCCCCCGCTGGGAATGTGTTGGGTTAGAGATGAAGCACGTTACCTAGGGATTAGGCCGGTGCACACACAGGCAGCCTACCTGGAGTGAAACATAAGGAGGTGTGTGGAGGGCTTCCGCAAATCGATCACTTTCTAGTGAGACATACCGTTATCTCTGATGGGTCAGGTTGCCTTGATAAAAATGGTGATCCTCCTGCGCTGTCTGTATGTCATGCAGAATTCCCTCTACCGCATACCACAGACGTATTTTCGGCAGCTGGACAGCCTACTGGTAGAATTAATATGAGATCCAAAAGGAAAAGGGTAATATTAGATACAATGCAGCAGATATGGGAACAAGGGTGGCTCAAGGTCCCTCGGCTGGGACTCTATTATATAGCGACACAGCTTCAACACGCAGTACATTGGCTGGACGAACAGAACCATTGGGAGAGTTGATTGTTGGAGGGTACTCACCAGGGGACCCCTCTTCATGCTGGGATAAAGGGTGCCCAAACAGTTAACATACATTGTTCCGCGGGTGGCTGCAACTTGGGAAATCGCAATCAGGACCATGATGAAATGGGGGCCTTACGCCCCAGATGCCCAGTTGTGGGCGGTGATGCCATTCAAACTTATAAGTCATATCATGTCCTTTAATAAAGGGAAGGAGAGGGGTTGTCGTGTGATGGGGGATTTGTACTCTGACCAGCCATTCCTTACAAGGGAGGAGGCTGAATTCACATTTGGGTCCGGTGGGGCAGTACTTTCAGTATGTGAAAATCTCAGCGGTGTCTTGCGGACTGTGGCCAGTGTTCCCATGGGAGCCGCTCATATCAGCTACCCTACAGGCTATATCGACCTTGCCGGGGGGACGTAAACTAGTTTCCCACATCAACAGGGAAGTCAGGGGGGACATTACTGCTGACCCCCTCCCGATTGAAGCTAAATGGGATGCGATAGAAGAGGAACCTCTAACAGACTCGAGGTGGAAAAGGGTACATGAGGGGGTCAAGTAAATTATCTCCAATTCCAGATTCAAGCACACCCAATTTAACATTGTTCATCAAAACTCCCTGACTCCACAAGTACTGCATAAAATATCCCTGGACCACCCTGCCCAGTGCCCAAATGCGGTTACACAGATGCCCATTTCCTACATATGACTTGGGACTGTCTGAAATTGGTGCCCTTCTGGGGCTCAGTGCTAGGCTACTTACAGAGTGTTACTGGATAGACGCTGCCCTACTGAGTCAAGGAGATACTGCTGGGACTCCTCCCTAGACCTAAAGGGAAAAAAATTACAAGGAAATTTCTCCAGCTGGGGCTGCTACTGACCAAACGAAGAATAGCAATAAGGTGGATGAGCTCAACGCCCCCTACGGAGGAGAGTTGGGTCAAAGACCTACGGGTGTGGGCAATGGCGGAGCTAATTCACATGAAACAAGTTAGGAGAGATGAAAAGTTGGAGGATGATGCGAGGTCCTGATATGCCATGATTACAGAAGTCCCCATTAAAGAGGTCCCCACCCCGCAAGAGATGGAGGGGACTCGGGCTGACCATGCTTGTCTTGGGGTGGTGGTACTGTCAGGGAACACCAGGAGTTAGAGAATGTAGGAGACATGCAACAATAGGAAGATGTAGTCCGACTTAGAACACAGAGGTATGGGCGGGATTTACCTTTAGATGACCCTGGGGAGAGGGGGGAGACCCGTTAAGAGTTCAATGTTATAGTTTATATCCTTAAGATCCAGAGGCTGTGTCCGGACATGATAATATGTTTCTTAATGCTAGATTTGAGTTGTCAAAAAGTTATGAGTTTGAATGGAATGTATTGCCATGTTTGACATAATCTCCTGTGATGTATAACTACTGTTATGATTCTATTGTGATTCTGGACACCTATAAATACAAGAACAATTATTATTTTTTAAATGTATTCAAGAGGTACAGAGTGCTACAGTGATTATGATGGCAACCTAGAGTCTAAATCTCAGTTCAGAAAAAGTAACTAAAAGTTTAAAAGCGAGCAGAACAAAAGTCTATTTCTTGTGGGGGTCCTCAAGTGGCTAAATGGAGGATAGAAAATAGTTTGCTAGGCATTTTGCTAATGCACCTTGCTGAGTGGTGTAGGGAGTGATGATGTGTCACCTATGCAGTGCTTCATTTGAGCCGATGGTTTCCGATGCTCAGCACCGGCACTTCATTGTCAACACCGACACTTATGACAGTCTGACACATGGGGACGCTGTTTGTTTAATTTAGCGATGAGTACTACAATCGTTGTTTATTAATTCGATGTACATTTAAACTAATTAATTCTTGCCGCCAAAGCCACTCGTATAGCTTTTTGGGGCTTGGAATAGTTTAAATGGTCACATTTGTAGGAGTGCATGGTAAGTAATGGTGTTGGTATGGTCATTGGCAGCGCTCGCAGGGGCAAGCTGTAGTGGCCTCCAGATGAGTGCTCTGGCACTTATGTTTTACAAAGTAAGCACTACACCTATATGCTACTTCATTAACTTCCACAGGGAGCTAAAATATACTTCCTCCTTCTAATTGAGTGGATGTGACTCTGGGAATGTTATCAACTTCCCTGCATTTTTGATTTGTTGTTTTTGCCTCTGCCTCACAATTACTTTATACACATGACCTTGTTTCGTTATAATACAAAGATTCGTATTGATATTTTATACACCAATGACTTGACCTTAAAGTTTCACCTTTACTCGTGAGATTTTTTTAACTGTTCAGAAAGATCATGTCTGAGCAATTTACCCTGCTGGAAATGGGTGTTTTTATTATATTTGCCATTACAGCCATATCCATTACAAAAAACTCAGCTATTGTTCTGAATCTAAGCGATGTACAGAATAGGGTGCTTTTACTAATGATGTATCTGACAGATTAATTCAAGATATCACAAGGGGTCATTGTAAGCCAATGAAACTCATTTATATCGATCTTTACAAAAACCATCACCAATGATTCAGGAATGAATAACTAGAATATTAATAATAGGATAAGACTTCAAAAAAAGATTTTAAAATATGTTTCGCATCATCTTATCAACATGTGCGGTTTAGCATACCAAAGATACTGGAAAAGAAATCTAGCATATTACTAAATTACACTGAATCAAAGATCTGATGGCATATTATAAAAGTGCCCCAGGTGCATAATAGGCAGTTGTGAATATTAAGGGCACTTGTAGCGCAATTTGTTATAAGGGAAGGGGACCCAGATTTGTGTGTAGACAGTTCTGTAATATGGATCATGCAGATTCATACTTTGCACCTGAGAGACCCCAGATGTGTGTTTCCTTATTTGCAAGGGTTCGGAGCCTGGCACTATGCAGATGAGGGAAAAGCTTTGCCTCTGCACTCATGCTGTGTTACTGATGTGGGTGAAGTGCCGTAGAGGTGTTTAAGAGACAGTGAATGCTTGCCCTGTATCAAGTGGTACACAGTCTGCCCATTTCTGGAGGTGCCCATTTGGTGGGAAGCATGGGGTCCCAGTGAACCCCCACATATCCCTGCAAAGACGGTCACAGTAACACTGTACCACCTGCAACTGGATCTCTGCTCCCTGTTGAAAAATGTCACCAGGTTAGCTTGCAGTGAAAGGCAGTGCCACATTGTCAAACCATGTCCCCGCCTCTCTACCCAGAGCAGGTACTTATTAGTGGAACGTGTATTTGCACTGGGAAGGGTGTGCTTTTTTTCCACAATCTAGTGCAGGCTGGGAAACTACTCACAAAAGCACCAGATTTCTCTGCATGAGCTATATTTTTATTTATGAATTTATTTTGGGTACTTGCTGAGCATCAATCTTTTGATGTCTTTCCACTTATCAGTTAGGTTGGCCGATCCAACGGCTGACTGGCCCTTAGAATGAAAATCACTACACAGAGGATTATGCATGCAAGAAGTTTGATGAGGAAAGAAAGTGTTTTGAGATTATTTTGTTTTACATGGACACAGCACCTCTTCTACCCAGCAAAATGGCAGCCTGGACTATATGACCTGTTGAACAAATCATATTTTAAACTTGCAGTTTCTTCCCAATGTCCAGAAATTCCTCTCTCTGGATATGACATGAGACTCTGTGGTCCTGCAGTCCCTGGCGTCAGATTGTTGGTAGAGGTAAGAATCTGGCCTATAATTGTTTTTATGCTGTTAAGAAATAATGAGAGAAAAGGCACAAGGAAGACTTATGTAGGTGCAGTGACAGGGTCCATGGAGGCTGGTATGAAATGTTATGTCCTGAAGGTCTCTAGACAGGGAGAACAATGTATGTAGAATGACATCATCAGTGAAGAATTCAGTGTTGTATTACAGACACACACTCTGAGTCATTTCTCCAAATTCCCTTCAGGGGTAGCATTCTGAGTTACAAAGCAAGTGAAAGGGAATCTTTGACAATGTCAGACTGAGGGTGAAGCTGGCAATTGCATTCGCAATGAAAGCTTCCTATTAGCATAGGTGAACATACTGTCTCGATAGAGAAAACAGAGCTAGGTCTTCATCCTGAAGAGATACCAGTTCCAAGGAACATCCCTGTGTGGATTCAGGGCACTCTTCATTTCAAAATCCTGGCATAGTACTGTCAGCTAAAAAACAAATATTTTAATTGAGTACTGGGCTAATGTGTCAATTTCTGGCCCATCCCATAAAACATCACACTCAAGTCAAGTCAAGTCAAGTCAAGAATTCTTTATTCGATGATTAAAAATCACCATAAAAGCACATACATATATACAACTGTTTAAAATCCAATTAAATCATTATCAGAATCCTGCTTGTAGTGCTATCTAATACTTTAAAAAAGGAGAAAAGACAATCTAAAAGAGTACAATAGAAGTCTTGACAATCATTCCCCCCCTCTGGTTACCCTTAGTCGGACCGCCACTTTAATAAAATTCATGATGCAACACAAAGTCAACGGGTCAGTTGCTTGTTGTAAATAAATTAAGGCCTCTCGAGCATGTTTCATTTTAGCTTGTTTTAAAATATTTACCAAGAATCTACGCCTAGGCATTGAGTAAAAAGGACACAACAGTACAAAATGAAGGGAATCCTGCGGAGACCTATTGTCGCAACCGCAGGTTCCCTTCTGCTCAATTGTAGTTAAAAACCCTACTGGTAATGCTAAAAAATAAGGTAATAAATTGAGCCTAAAACGGCACATTAAAAACCTATCCTGGGCATTATGCATATGGTACAAATATGGATCCATTTCCTTGGTGCTCTTAACAAGACTATGAGCCCTCACAGTCTTTTTTGACCCTTCGGCCTCAGCTCTCTGTGTTATTTTCTGGGCTAGAAAAGCTCTCTTTACGATCACTTTATGCTGAGGTACAATTGCTACCGGATCGACAAAGAGATTCTTATAGCCCAGAGCTTCTAAGGTGGCCATTACATAGTTGAGCCATGGGATTCTCATACATTACTCTCTTCCTAGGCAATCATTTAGAATTTCCCTACTCAGGGACGCCTCAGGATTAGTCAAAATTTTCAACCAAGCCACTATGGGTTTAAGCTTCACCAAGTCTTCGAGGTATGGCCTCCCTAGTTCCCTATGGACTATTACACCGGCGGTACTTAGTGGAACTTTCAAGATGGATCTTAAATATTTATTTTCTTCCCGCTGAAGTTGCGAGATGTTGGCAAAGCCCCATACCTCCGCCCCATAGATGACTTTGGAGCAGCACATAGAATCATAAAGGTTCAGCACCTGTTCGGGACACCATCTACCTACCTTCCTCCCATAGCTTGCGATAGCGCCATTGGTAGCAATAATTTTACAACAACGCTCCTCTACCAGGGAGTTAAATTGTAAAGACCCATCGAATAGTAAGCCTAAGTAGGAAAATGTTTTAACCTTTTCTATTTTGTGACTTCCTATCATATAAGTGGATTTGGTGCAAGGTTTATTGCCTGCCAACAGCACATATGATTTTCCCAGGTTAACGGACAGTTCTAGAGAACCCATAAATTTAACAAATCCGTCAATCAAAATCTGTAGACTCTTTGGCGTACGTGCAAGCAGGATTGCGTCATCCGCGTAAAGTAAAACAGGGATGTGACTCGACCCTACTCTTGGACAGTCTGTCTTTAAATTTAACAAAAACTGCTCTAAATTATTTATGTAAAGTGAGAATAAAAACGGGGCAAGAATGCAGCCTTGGCGTACCCCACTCCTACAAGGGAATGATTCAGTCAACCCACCCTCCATATTGTACCGAACTTTTGCTGAGGTGTCACTGTGAAGCTCCCTTAAAATGTTAATTAGGCCAACCTCAATCCCCATGAGGGACATCATGTCCCAGAGCTTATCCCTATTCACGTGGTCGAATGCAGCTGCCAAATCCATGAACCCCATATAGATGGCTTCGTTGCTGGCCTTGGTGTATTTGGCAGTCAGCATATAGAGGTTCAAGCATTGGTCACTAGTGGACCTCCCCATCCTGAAGCCGTACTGAGTGTCCGAGATGATGTTGTTTTCCTCGGTCCACTCAGTCAGTCGGTTAAGGATCCCCCTACCCAAGAGTTTAGCAGACACATCAATCAGGGAAATAGGGCGATAGCACTGGGGGTCGTCCCTATTGCCCTTTTTAAAGATGGGGACGATTATGGCCATTGACCAGGAGGGCGGCAAACCACAGCTAATGGCCGCTTTTATGACCCTAGTCAAATAGGGGCCCACAGCTCCACACAGCTCAGAAACAAATCAGGCGGGATCCCATCTGGGCCGGGGGCTTTATTTTCCGTCAAACCCTCAATTCCGGCAGTAATCTCCTTAATGGAAAAAACTACAGGCTAGCCCTGGTGCGCCTTCCCTACCTGCTCTTCAGTTATTCCTGCTTCGTGATTATACAGCTCCTCATAGTGGGAGACCCACTGGTCCGGCAGAATATTCGTCCCTATTTCGGGGAAATTGTTATCATGGAAACTTGGTTTGTTAATAATTCTCCAGAATTCAGACATGTCCCTTTTTTCCCCCGCTTCTCTTAAGTCTGCTCATGCTTCCCCCTCTAGGACTAATTTCCTCCTCTTAGTCTCAGGGGGTCCCTTGGTCTAATTTTAAGACTACTTTTAAGCTCCCTTAAAGCCTGTGAGCAATCTCGATCGAACCATCATGGGTGACAGTGTTTCCTTGTAGGCGCCCTTGTTTTTAACAATCCATCTAAAAGCTTAGCAATCTGCCCAAATGCCACAAGTAACGGGGGACCTTCTACTGCCGTATCTAAACAATCCTCGAAAACGGATGTCCCAGTATCCATCAAGGATTTATAGAAGGTTTCCCCATCTATTTTAGACCACCTCAGTCGCCTACCCTGATCCGTTACCTTCTCAATAATTATACCAGGCTGTCTCCTTCTAGGCCAAGCCAAGTAGAGCAATTCCAATACTAGGGGATTGTGATCACTGAAAGAGCTCCATTCTATCCCTACACTAGTGATTCTGTTTTTTAAAACTCTAGAGGCTAGGATATGTTCGATAAATGAGGAGCACCCTCTGCCCTTAAATGTCGGTGGTAGACTGCCATTCCTCTGCACGACCATCATATTAATTGTGTGCTCTAAATCATGGTTGTGTAGGAGTTTGCTAAAGGCCAGACCTTCCGGCATATGGTCAAAATGCGGCCCGTTCTCCACGGGGCAATGAGACCATTCAGCGTCTATTGGAACTAGGGCCGGGCATAGGTGGCAATTAAAGTCTCCCATGACAAGTATAGCAGGTGCCTGTGCCCCCTTCCTAACTGTAGTTTCTTGGCTCAATCTGTCATCCAATTCCCCTACAAGTGTGTTATAGTCTCCCCCCGCCCCATTGTTGTAAACGTTAAACATGGTCAACCTTAACCCCTTGCCCTCAAATCGTACGGCTTGAATGGCATACGAGGACCAGTCCGTGTTAGACCATGGGCCCTGGAGGTTTGGGTTTACATATATGGATAGTCCTCGGATGTATGACATTACAACGCATGCTTTTACATCGCATGCCTTTACAGCGCTGTATTTACAACGCATGCCTTTACAACGCATAGTGCTTTGGGGCGCTGGAAGTGAATAATTTAATTTACTATTCCAACTCCAGTCCCCGTGGATAGTAGGGGAGGTGTTGGATAGTACATTAAACCTATTCCCTATCCTAGAGCGCCCCCCAGCGCAATGCGTTGTAATGGTTTGCGTTGTAAAAGTTGCGTCGTAAAGGCACTGCGTGGTAAACGTTGCGTTGTAAAGGATGTTTCCCATAGTCCTTCCATGGCTCTGCCCGATCTGGATTTTTGTGCCGGGACAAAGAAACATTTATACCCCTGGATATGAAAGGTGCTATTGTCGACCGCCCATGTCTCCTGGAGGCTAATTATCTGATAGCCACTAATATAGTGGCGCCACTCAGTGTTATTGAATTTGGATGCCAGACCCGCTATATTCCAGGAGATAACTCTTACTACTTCCTGAACTTCCCTTGTTCCCCCAATAGTCCGAATACATTTCAGGGTTTCGGCATGGCCAGATTCCGACCCACTTTCCCCTATAGGATTTTCAGTAGCTCTGGTCCTGGTCTCTATTATATCTGCGCCCCTACCCCCGCTGGGGGTGGTTAGCAATACCAATGGGCTTTGCAGCCCAATTTCCACTGGTAAACACCCTCTATTTGCATCACCTGGACACACCCTTCCCCGAGCCCTGGTATTATCATATTCAAGTCAGTCGGTAGTGTCCAGCGAGCTCAGGACCTCATATCTATTGCTTGTTGTGATTAAGTCGATATGGGGAACTTTTTTCCGGCTGGACTGACCCTCACCAATAGCACCAAATTTATGAGGGGGGTAAAAGAACCACAGCAGAACAACATTTACATAGTCGTGATGAATAATTGCTGATCCCGCCTGCCTCAAAATGTCATTAACCAATCTAGGGATCTAAAACTCACCACAACCCAATCACCCTCCATACTTTTCTTGGATTTACCCACCCATGGTACCCTTCTCACCATCTTGAAATGATTGTGCAAATGATCGCCCAGCACAGTTTTCGCTGAAAGGAAATGAAGGGCTTTGTTTTTTAGTGTGGTCCAATGTTCTTCGCGACCATCCTGGGTTTTCGGGACATTTGCCAGGATTGCTGAATATGGGCAAGCCTCCGGGTGAAGGTGCAGTGAGAAGATTTTTTTAGTTGGCTGTTCCAGTGGGTTTAGTCTCCCTACAGGCCCCCGAGACCCTTGTTTTGCTGCCTCCCTGGGTCCTAAAGCTGGGGAAGTTGCAGTAGGTGCTACAACTTGGGCTAAATCCTGAGGCAAAGGAGTTATCATAGAGTCCACCAGGTCGTTTACTCTAGTTGTAATTGTATTCAAAGGGTGAGCCACTATTAAGTCATTATCCGGTGGATTTGTATGGTCTAGGAGATGTTTTTCTATAGCATTTAATCTACATCTATTTGCTCGAGTTTGGCCATTAATGGCAAGATGAGGGACCTGAGGCTTTCGTCCATAATTCTCATGAGCTCGGTCATATTGCATCCCTGGTTGGCCCCTGCTTCTTTCACCAACTGCTCATTTCTGCCTGGGGTTCTGCCTTCAAAAGCCTTAGTTATAACCTTATTTTGCTGCCCACCCAACCCAGGTAAGGAAATTAATTTCCTAGGTTGTTTAGCTTGTAGCTGGCTACCTTTGGGTGCATTACTAGCCTTTCTTTTACCTGTTACAGTCTTAGCCTTGCTTACCGGCCTGGCCCGCTGCTGCCTATTGCGTGTTACCGGGGACGAAGGAACTAAACTGCTAGCAGAAGATGGGGAAGATGGAGCCGAGCTGATAGATAAGCTACCATCTAAGACTTACCCATTAGTAGCCTGCGGGAGATGTATAAGAGCAGATGGAACCGTAGGGCAATCCATTGTCTCTGGAACTAATATTGGGGGTACAATGTGACAGGATGGATCCAAGGAACGCCTTCTTTCCACAAGTTCAATTTCTTTTGCCACAGCGCTTTCGGCTAATTTAAGGAAGGCATCTAAGGTTCCAACCCTACCAGCCCCAGAACACCCTTTAGGGTTAACGTTGATCATAATAATGCAATATTACACCCCAGATGTATATTATCAGGGCTCTCTACCCAACTGTGACAATACAATTAGCCTGGTTTAACCATGTCTGGCAATGTACAGGACCCTCCTTACTGATGTCTCTAATGCTGGTCCACCATAGATGTAAGAGGGGTGGCCCGTCCCGGCCTCTTCCGGCCCCGGACCGCCACAGACGGCCCGCCCTTTGCCCGGGCTTAGCACGGCGCGTCCCGCGCGCGTCCTCCCGGGGCGAGGGACCAGGCGTGGTTAAATGCGCCTCCTGGCGCGCGATGAAGGGTCGTCTTGGCCCAAGGTATCCTGGGAATTGGAGTCCTCAGCGGGGCTGGCGGAGCCAAGCCCGGCCGAACACCAGCTGTCAGTAGAAGGTAGGTTGCGGGTGGGGGTGCGGAGCAAAGCCCAGCAGCGGGAACAACAGGAGATTCAAACAAGCTCTGCACAAGCCCCAGTCACGGATGCAGGAGATTCAAACAGCGTTTCCACACTCAAAGTGGCAACACTTGAGCTGGTAAATAGATATTAATGGAAAACCAAATGGTAGTGGCTGAAGAAATACCTCTAGGAAATTCATCCATAAGAAACTTCTGGATGAGCTTCTAGCTCACATGAGGCAACATCTGGAGGCAATTACCACCGTGTCGTTATAGTGAGGTCACTGTGTCCATAGGAAGAACGATTTTTGTTTCACTAATAACTTTGGTGCTCTGTTATGTATGTGCATGGAACTTTGCCCCAAAATAAATTCTCCCACCACGGCTGCCTCATAGAAAGATACCCATTGATCTGTCAAGCAGGGGCCAAGAAAAATGGTAATCCAATAAGTTAGTTTCCCATGTTAATTCCAATACTTTGGTCCAAGATACATTTAAAAGACTGAACAGAATTACACCAAATGTGGTAAAAAATTTGAGGCATTTTGTTAGATTGGGGGGTGTCTAGTTGGCAGAGGTAGGTACCTTTGACCAAATAGGGTCCCTTGCGTCTAGTCAAGTTAAGGGGTACACTCCTAAAATAACCCCTGCTCACCCCCTTGGTAGCTTGGCACGAGCAGGCAGGCTTATCTCAGAGGCACTCTTGTAACATTAATCATCAAATTATTGTAGTACAATAATGATCCAATCCCAACGCAATCTTCCTCTATATACAGGCCTTTATTAGCAAATGTTTTTCATTTTTCCAGATGCTTCTAAAAAAAGAAAATGACAAGACAATCAATCGGTTGAACAGCCCACGCGTTTCGTACCCAATGGGACATCGTTAGGGCTGTAAAGAAAAAACACATGATATGAGAATCAATACATACTTAGATCCACGCAAAGTGTTTTACATAATATAACCTAACGCTTGTATTACATGTTATCCCTCATCCACATTTTATACATGAACTAAATCATATCAGGAAACTTGCCTATTTTACAAACTATAGTCTAGGAAAGATCTGCTATATAACATACTAGCAACCCGTCCCGACGTTGTCCGGGTATGAAATAGAATGTGTGCATGAAAGCCAGTTATTTACAGTGAGTACACAAATGTAAATCGTCACGTATGCAGCATTAGGTAAGTATCACAAAAGCTAAGATGAGTCAGATGCCTTCTTTAACAATGACCTTGCACGTTGTCTTTTACCTGTTCAGTTTAGTTGTGCATATAGGGTAACGGTACTTGTCCATTGCTCTGCAACATGGGCGTCCGCTTGTGCCGCCAGTGTGAGGAACCGGCCTTGTGATATGTGCCTCAGCAGCTGTAACGTTTGCAGCCTGTGGGTGCTGTGGAGTCCATTGGTGTGACAGTCCAAGACAGCGTCCTGGTCGATGTTGTGCACCTGGTGTTAAGTCCTTTACGCTGAGAGTTCAGTGCGTGACAGCTGCGCGTGTGTGAAAGAGCAGTCTGTTGAATTTTTTGTATCCCCGCTGGTACGCTGACTCGCCTCAGCCCCCGCCTGAGAACCAGAGCAATATGTTAAGGTATGTGGCGGCTCCAGCCGCGAGTGTGTTTGTCCGCTGTAGTTGAGGCCACTGAAAAATGCAAAGTGTGTGAGCCAGGAACGTTTTTGGCCGCTGTCTTGCCAGTTAGACGACCCACATGGCGTCAACGGCAAACGCACCGCAAATTGCCAAAAGCACCGCCCAGTGTTATTGTAACAGTAGCCGCCCCCAGAACGCTTGGCGCAAGCGGTGGAATACAGCTTGGTTTGAGGCGCGCCCATCGCTGTATGCACACGCCGCCAGCACAACACACACGCCCACAACGGAGTACTGTGAACGCTTATTTTACACGCCCCCAGCTCAACGCACACGCCCACAACGGAGTACTGTGAACGCTTTGTTTTTCGGAATGCCGTGCCCATCGCTGTGTATGCATACCGCGCACACTGCTGTATGCACACGCCCCCAGCACAACGCCCCGAGCAGAACGCCCACACCCACAAGGGACTACTTTGCCCCTAAGGTTCTTTTACCCTTCTAATGTATATGGTGGGCAGCTGTATAGCCTATGTCCATCTGCTGAAACTGTCCTTTCCAATGCTGTATTTCGGGGTTGTGATTGGCGCTGTGGTTCCTGAGATTACCCGCCTCAAAGGTTTGGGCTCTCTCTTTATAATATTAGTATGGACTTCACATGTAATTTACATATAATTCTTCAACATTAGTTATAAACCATATATATGATTTATATTTTGCTGAACACTGCACATCCCTGATTTCATAAACAATAAACATCCCCAAGAAAACTTGTTTCATCATGCTCCTACATCGATGTCAGTTGTTTACATATATCTTATTCAGACCCTGACACCCAAATCAGAAATTGTTCAAAGAATTCACTACATACCTCTCGTAAAGTGAGTATCCAAACGTATTTAGGAATATATGGCTGTATTTCACTATTAGGACATGCCACACACATCAGGGCATGTCCTACCGTTTACCTACAATGCACCCTGCCCTTGGGTATGTATGAAAGGGAAGGTTTCAGGTACTGGCAAGTGGAGCACTTGCCCAATCAACGTCGCAGTACCAGACTGCACACAGTCCCTGCAATGGCAGACCTGAGACACACTTTACAAGCTGCTCCGGTGGGTGGCACAATCGGGGCTGCAAGCCTACCAGCAGCATTTGATTTACAAGCCCTGGGCACACGCAGTGCACTGTACTAGGGTCTAACAAATAAACCAAATGACACAATCATGGAGTCACTAATTCATATATCAATTTAACATAGGGAGCACTTGCACTGTGGCACTGAATAGCAGTGGCACAGTGCCCAAAAGCATCTAAAACCAGCAAAAACATAAGTAGATAAGACAGAACATGTATGTGGATATTTATACAACTGCTACACTAGAGTATATTATCTGTAGGAAAAGTGTATATGACAGAGGACATGCAATGGATAAGATATAAAAAATACAGTCATCATGGGGACAGAAAATTATGTGCAAAATTGAATGTAATTACTTTATAATGCATGGGATTCTGCAATCCTTGTATAAAACCATAGTTTTTCTTCTCTTTAGAATAGAAAAATTGTGTCAAACCCAGTCACCTAAATTAAAGAAATTATGTAGCAATTCAACTGTAATAACTTACTACAGTTGAGTTCTAAGGCCACAATGCCTGTTACCAGAGCAAGTTGCTAAGAGGAAAGGCAGGTCATGTCATGGTGAATTATTAAAGCAGCTGTTTAAAGAACAAAAATGAAACATGGCTCTTCTTTCTTCTTCTCTGTTTTTCTAGGTATACATTGACCAGCAGAAAGGATAATATAGCGCAACTGGTTTATTTTTTTGCTCTCCTTGTGTAATGATAGAAAAGTTAGAATATTTGTGCATTTTTCTGTGCATTCCCAGCTACTACACCATTGTTAAAGAACTGATTTGTGTTAAACTGATTCTACTATGTTTCACAGCAAATATCTAACAGTTTTGGGTTTTTTTTTTGCACTAGAGATTCTTTTTCATTTTTAATTTTTGCAATCATGCTCTCTCTTTCATATGAAAGAGCTACATCTCCAGGATTTAAGTGGCTTATGGGAAAGGTGATGTTGTAACCATGTATTATAGAGAATAATGTACCCACTGCCATAAATTATAAGAATAATGCAAGTCACTACTGAGTTCCATTACCTAAAAGGAACTCTAGCTTCAGTGTTGTTCCTCTATATGATCATGGAACTTGCAATATATTCTTATAATATTTGGCAAATAGTATTTTATCCCACATATGATGGTATAATATTAAGATGAAAAGTGTTTGCAACAGTGTACACAATAAAGCTGATGTAAATCTATGGATAGGATGGAAAATTGTAAGTGAAAAGTACATAACTAGTTCATGATACTATACTATCAGGATGAAAAGTAAATTGAACAGTGGACACAGATAACATCACATCAAAGCAGCATCAATTTCATGTCCTACGGAGATGACACCAAACTCATTGTCTAACTCTTAGAAGACCTCTCCACCTCAAAGACCAACTTTCACAACTGCATGATGAGCATAGCTGACTGGATGAAGAACAACTGCCTAATGCTCAGCAGGGACAAGATGAAGATGCTGACTTTTGAGACCAACACTTCCCCGTGAAACGACATCCGGTGGCCTGCCAAACTAAGACCCACTCCTACACCGACAGACCACGACAATAATCTTGGCATCATTCTGGACAGGAAATTCACAAGGAAACATCAGATCAATGCAGTTTCCACATGATTCCACATGCTTCCACATGCTCCACATGCTGTAAAGGATCTTCAGATGTCTCCCCATTAACACAAGGAAAGCTGTAACCCAAACCCTATTAACCAACCTGCTGGACTACGGCAATGCACCCTGCGCAGGACTCACCACCCAACTCCTAAAGAGACTATAGATGATACAGAATTCAGCTGCCAAACTTATCCCCAACCTCCCCTGATGGACTCACATCACCCCCCATCTCAGGAACCTTCCTTGACTCCCCATCCAGAAAGGATACCAGAGCAAGAACCTGATACTCATCCACTAAGCCCTCCACAACCAAGGACCAGCATCTACCACTGCCTGAACTTCACCAACTCTCCAGATACCTATGCTCCCAAGTCCCGGAAAAACCTTCCCCTGCACCTTTCATCCTCATCCTCTCACAAGAAACTTAGCAAGGGACGCAAGACCTGGCTTTTTGACTGCTCCAGCATGGATTCCCTCATGGGTGATAAGCTGTACTGCACAAATCAGAGTTGATTGATTGATTGATAACACAATGTAAACAACGGCCGACGTGAGCACTACCTTCTGGGTGCTGCGCACAACCGTTGGCCGATGCAGCCCGCCCACTCCCTAGAACGCTCGCACCGCCACGAAATGTCTGCTGCGTTAAAGGGGTTAAAGGAGTTCAGGATGGTAGCATACATGTAAATATAACGGAAGTAGGACAACTTTCACAAGTAACAGCTATTGATGGCAGATGTGTTGGGAATTGTACACAGCTGCTATATTGTAGCTTATTATTAAAGTGGTAAAAGAACAAAATGGAAAATGCGCAAAAGATGATGTAAAAATATAGATGCAAGTATAACAAATTGTATTGAAATTTTAAAGCTCTTTGAATCTTTAAAAAAGGCATGTACTTTGCTATAAAAAAACGCAAATAAATACATTAGATAAAATATGTCTGGGAGCTGCTTGTGTGTAAATCTGGTAGTTAACGGCACTGGCAAAGGAATTATTAATGGGCTTTCCAAAGGGAGAGCGCAATATATAGAGCTGAGCTCTTACTGTATCTACCATAGCAGAGCCATTTTACTTGATGAAGAGGTTAGAAATACCTACATTTCTCTACAAGTCAAAGATGAAAAGACTTGAGTTAGCAGTAAACTTGTAGAGAAACATTCTGCATGCAGTCTACACCTTGCCCTGAATGAATTGGAGTGAAAATAATTGTGCTATGACAATGAATTGTATGAACAAATCTTTGATCATGTGAAGGCAGAAGTAAAGTGAGAAACTTCTGAAAGGGTGTGGAGGGACAAAAAAGCTTTGCACCAACTAAAGTTTGTCTTAGGTAACCCCTTCAGTGCAGAGGATGAGATCTTCTTGTCTTTCACACAACCTTCCAAATGCAGAGGTTATGAAAGTCTTGTCATCCTGTGGGCTCTGGGGAAACCACTGGTGCTTGTACTGGTGGCATCACCCACTGGAAAAGTGTCAACCCTACTATCCACGATCAATGATAACATTCCGAGAGTGTGTTAACATTATCTTTTATGGTAAGAGTAGCATCAATGGAAAAGGAAAAATCTCCCCTTTCCAATAGTTTCTCTCAGGTAATCATTCCAGCTCTGCATTGCAGTGGGTTTGTGATCTCCAAACAGGAATCCAGCACAAGAGTACCAGAATTTTGTTGGGGTGGGAGTCGGCCCCCCCGCATAGAACATAGGTGCCACCCTACTTGGAGACAAGTTAACTTTGCACAGACATTCTTCTGAAAAGGTGCAGTCAGGCTCCAGTCATCCCTTATCAGCCCCCTAATTGGATCAAAACTTGCAGCAGCCATTTTATTGGTTTGCGTTTGAGCCAGGGGCCTTGTGCCCCCATTAGCAAAAGTTCACCAATTGATATGAAAGCATCTCTTCTTTCATATGGTGCCTCTTTGGTAGGGATTCCTGCTTAGGAATCAAAGCAGTGTCTTATTTAGACGTTGGTGGGTGGATCGCTGGCAGCCTGGAGAGATGAGGTAATATTATCTAAAGCCTTGGGGAACTACAACCTGCCATATATAGTGAGCGTACCTGCCAGAGAGCTGTCTGACTTCAGAAGAGCCACTGAAATGGTGGTTCCACTGAAGGTATGGAAAGTTTGCTCAGTGGCCACTATGATTCACTAATCTGTTCAGCAAACTTTTTTGTTTTACAAAGATAAATTCCCAAACCAAGAGTTTGCTTTGTAAATAAAAAAACATAATAATGACATCAACACCCTGTAGGAGTCAGTTTTTATTCTTCTGTTCAGGAACACCAGACTTTCCCTGGTGGTCCTGAATAGAAAACATTTACCTTGGACCCTGGACAAAGGGTGGAGAGACTGAGGAGCTTAAACTTCCTACCCCATGTCAGTTGGGGTGTCGATCTAAGGTATCTGCTTGCAGAGCTGGCTGTGGCACCTCCAGCTCAGACCTGATGGTCTGTCTGAATATTAGAGCAGGTTGACTGTCATTTTGGCAGAGTACTCCACAACATTTGTGGCAGGGTTTCCTGTCTGCCAACCTCTAAATGATGCCCATAGTCTTTCCAGAACTGCTTATTAGGGAAATAACTTAGAAGAGTCTTTCCTGGGATTTTCATCTCACTTTTCAAATGTAGTTATGATCACACTGTGCGAGGAATGGGTCGCAGGACACTACTGCCAAGTACAATGAACGTGTTGAAGGCATAAGAAAGACTATTCCTCCTGAGCTTAAGTAGACTGCCTCGGAAAGATTCACCTTGTTACCCACATAATATTAGCTAAGATTCCCAAAGCGGCAGAGGCATGAAGAAATAGTGAAAGCTTAACTTAGACTAATTTTCATGGGGATCTCATGTAGGTCGCATGTAGGTGGTCAGGGTAGAAGTGACGCACAGATCACTGCTCATGTAAATCATAATCAAGGCCAGACTGGCCGTAGCAGGCACCGGGCATTTCCCCGGTGGGCTGGAAGGGTGGGGCCGGTTTTGTGCCTGTGAGGGCCAGTTTTGTCATTGGGGACTGGTTTTGCCGCA
This sequence comes from Lissotriton helveticus, assembly GCF_964261635.1. Taxonomy (NCBI): domain Eukaryota; kingdom Metazoa; phylum Chordata; class Amphibia; order Caudata; family Salamandridae; genus Lissotriton; species Lissotriton helveticus. Next base: position 1,245,805,430 of record NC_136063.1, on the reverse strand, counting down.
ATGCTGCAATATTGGCCCCCTGTAACAAAAGCGGGAGCGGTGCTCCTTGTTAGCACCCCCACTACCCGTTCCCAAGGCCTGTCGAGCAGCAATCTGCCAGGTCTGGTTGCTCTTCCCCGCCCGGGAAACGGCCTTTACAACGAAGCCGTTTCCCCGAAATCTTTAACCACGCATGCAGTACAACGCATGCGTGGTTACAACTAATGCCTTTACCACGCATACCTTTACTACGATGTTTGTAGTAAAGGCATATGTGGTAAAGGTAAAAAGAAAAAAAGGGGGGCTTGGGGGGGTCTCCCCCCCAAATAAAACAACTCACCATAAGTCACGTCGGCGTCAGCGTCGTTTAAGAGAAATCGGAAAAAATGCCGTTTTCTCTTAACGACGTATGACGTCACCACGCAATTATTCGAGGAAAAGTTTATCCGTGGTAAACGAATTCCGTTGTAACGCATGCGTGGTAAAGGCATGCGTTGCAACGGAATTCGTTGTATCATCATATATTCTCCCCGCCCAGCCCCAAACATAACTGTGGATTGCTTGCTTGCTACCGTCATCCTCTGTCAAAATGTGCTAATACTTCCAGTCATTGATTATAAGTGCGAAATAGTCCATGGTACTGAACTGAACATAATGTTCAAATGGTGCTAACAGAAAACAACAGCCCCGTGCAGCCATGTAGAAAGAATACCATGATTCATCTTCTAATATTTCACAAACCTCCTCACAAAAGGCTTGTTTTGTCATGACATTCAAATGAGCTCTTCTCTCAATCTGCCCAGGAAGTTAATGGGAAAGTTTTTCCCTTCTTTTTCCAATTTGGCCGCATGAGACTAAAGTCGCAGTCTGCGACCACCCAGGGAATCGTTTGTCTTTCTAGACACAAAGGAGTAATGTTCAGACGCGCATTTGCAAACAAATAGGACACCGGAGTGACAGCCGCTATCTAATGTATTCTGCAACAGAGAGAGATTGATTTAGGCCGAAATCTCCGCAGCTGAAGCATAATTGTTTTTGAGGCCGGATTCCTTGCTGCTGCAGATGAACGGGCCCACAATGGCGAACACAAGCTGTGCGCACCTGAACAACTTCAGGCACGCGCCGTTCACCGATTGCTGTGCCCGCCAAAAAGCTTTGAAATATGCGCTTGGCACTAATGTTTAACGATTGCAAACAACTCAAACTTTTATCTTCTTGTTCTGATGTTCATGCATTGTTTTCATCGTTTTCAAACACAGGAGGTGATCACACATTGTGCCGACTTGCTATCCGAATTTTCAACTCCATAAAGCTCACAAGCATTTCGGGGCTTATTTACAAGCCCCTTGTGCCGCCCGTATATCACTCCTTTCCATATTAAAAGTGACGCACTGGCGGCGCAAGGGGCGGGCTTATTTACAAGCCTCTTGCGCCACTTTTGCGTCATTTAAACATGGGAAAAGCGACGTACGATGGCGCAAGGGGCTTGTAAATAAGCCCCTTCGGGCCTCATTTATGAAAAGTGACGCATCGCTGCGTGAAAACAGCGATGCGTCACTTTTCACTACGCCCTCCTTGCAACACCAATGACGAGTCATATTTACAGTATGACACATCATTGTGCAAGGAGTTACAGATACGTCAGTATTACCGACGTATCTGTATGGCGCAAAAGTGATGCATTGCTGGAGTGTGTCACAAAAGTGACGCAACTCCAGCAATGTATCCTTTCACATGGGGCAAGTCCCATGTGAAATGGCCTGCGTCAGTCTTACGCCTGCTGTGAGGCAGGCGTAAGAAATTGACGCATTTGTGTCCTAGAAGTGGCGCAGTCAAATCACATAGATTTCACTGCGTCACTTCTACGACCCTTTCTTGCGTCAATACGCCCCCCTTGCATACATTATACCTGGCGCAGGTATAATGTGGCGCAGGGGTTTACAAAGTGATGCATTTACCTAGATGCGTCACTTTGTAAATATGGCGCAACAAGGTGCATTTTTTACGCCACTGGTGTGTCACAAAAAGTGACGCACCAGCGGCGTAAAAGTGACGCACGGCCTCATAAATGAGGCCCCTCATCTTTAACGACTCAAGGAAACGTATGGCTCGAGACCCTGAAGTCAAACATGGTGGCCTATGTCTATCAGGCAGACTGTATGGGAGTGTATGTGACTGTATTTAGCAACAGGGAGATGGCAAAGGGAAACTATGAATGAAGCCTATGGTGTATCAAGTTGTTTATTTTATCTCACTGAACTTTTCCATGGCTCTTGTGAATTTTAACACACAACACGAATTTCTCTGCATATGTTTTTCATGTAAAAAAAAAATAACATTCGAAATCCCTTTAGGGTTCTGAGAAAAAAGTAAACATCAAAAGGAACCATTGAGGAAAAAGCTTTTAAAGTTAACTGAGGGAACGGCGTAGGCATCTTAATCGCTAGGGAAGACTGCCAATTTGTGCAACATGGCATAGTCGAAGGAAAAGCGGGAAACTTCGCAAACAAAGGGTGTGGGGGTTAATAATTGGGATTTATATGAGAATTATCTAGAGTAATACAAGCTTTGCCCACCCCTTGAAGGCATAGACAAGAAGCAGAATCCAAATGGAAGTTTAATTAACACGAGCATGATGGTATCAGAAAGAATTTGCCATTTTGAAAGAATATTGTTGTCCAACAGTACTTTACGCAGAACATATTTGGGTTCTATCATTATGTACAGTTGTCAGTAGGAAGTTATAGCGGTTATACGTCACAGTATGGTAGACAGGAGCATCTTCTGATTTATATATGGTTTACAAAAATTTTGTTCCATTGGATTTTTATTTTCTATTGTTGCACCTGGTTCTTTTTGCAAGGTCATGCTAACTCTTTAGCTTTGATTACTGAACCTGTTTTTTTGTTGGCATTAGGACGCCTCTGTGCACTTTATCCTTGCTATCCAGTAATAAAGTGCTTGTGCTCTCTCCCTAAAGTATCTAATTGGTATATTTGTTTTACTGTTTACCTGTACACAAGGCCTGTACATTAAAAGCTACTAGTGGACTGCAGCACTATTTGTTCCAGCCACTTAAGTAGCACTGTAAACATATCTCAGGACAGCCATATGTAAATCAATCCTGTCCCTGCTCCAATGGAAACAGTCCAGACCGAACTGCCCATGCCAGGTCCTCCTTCAACAGGAACACTAGCAACCGAGGAAAGGTGCCATTTTCTTGTTCCAACAATATGCATTTTCTGCCAGTGTCTTGGGTCACATTAAGGTGATTGGCTCTGCTGTTGGGGTCTGTGTGTTGTTTGAAGACAGTAACACAAAGCAGTCTTAGGTGTGGACAAGATGGGCAATCCTGCCAGGATGACTGGGTAGGAGCTGTGCCCAGTCTAATTTACACTTCAAAGGTGTTTTTCCTACAGCATGGAAAAATATTTTCGGATGACAAAAAGAAAAGTTAGCATGCATTTGCTGCTTAAATGTGGCCGCAAATCTGTTGATTCTCTGCTTGTTTAAAATCTGACAACTTATGGTTGGGCATAATTCATAAAAAAGTTTGAATTTTACAGACTGTCATGAGCAGCTGGTGGGGCTTTTTTAATTACAAGTGCAGGGGCTAAAGAGTCTCTTGCATTAATCTGGTCCAATTCTTCTATTTTCCTATGTCATAGTGGTTAGATGTCAGAATACTGATGAGCAAAATGTCATCTAACAGAAATATCATAGCCTACATATTATTTGCAAAATACCGTTACAATGAGTATTGTTTTTCTATTATTGAATTAAATGGGGTGCTTGCAAGTCAAGAATATTTATTAGACATATTTGTCAATAAAAACAATACAATACATTCTTATAAAATAAAAATCAGATACAACTCAGCAATCAAATCATAACTTCTGTATGTGGTATTTCGACCTAGCCAAAACAAAGCAGCATGCCGTACAGGGTCAATGAAAGTTTAAAGCCAATGAGTGATTAGACAAGTAGCTGGTCTGTGGACTGTTAATGCATTGTAATGTAGTTTTCTTTAAAGAAGAGTGTCTTCAACTCTTTTCCAAATCGGAGCAGTATTGGGATGGGCCTGATGGAAATGGGCATGTTGTTTGAGATCCTGGGTGCATATATAGAAACGTTATTGGTAGGTAACGAGGGCCCAACCTACTCCAGACCTACCAATGCATGCCCTTGTTGTACATTGATATTCTTTTTTGAGAGAATATCTACACCTGTTGTGGTTAGGGACTACCACCATTCACTGCTTTTTTAATAGACGTTTATAGAGTGTACTATTCCCAATATAGTTTTTAATGAATTCCTATTTATCGGAAATAAAGTAATACAAATGAGTCTTGTGAAGAGTAAAGTGGAGAAAACAAGACTTGTGTTTCGCACTTCTTCTTTGTGCCTCATATCGATGCTCCATACATATATTCTTTCTTATCTTAATATGTACCAATAGTGCCAAATACATCATTTGATGGAAATTAATTTTCTGGTTTACAGTCCCTCCAGATAAGTGAGATGTAGTAAAGCCAACACGTGTTTCACCCCCTGTTTGGCGCAAACGCCTGAGGCTTTGTCAAGGCTAAAAACTTAGGAAGTTAATCAATACTATTAACTTCTTAATTTTGGGAATTTGTAGTTTCTTATTTAAGAGTGACATGCTAAAAAGAAAAAGAAATGAACTGCACCCCTGTAAAAACCTATGTGGTATAAATCTAGTAAAGTGGTGTAACTAATTTATAGGTCTATATAAGTGGTTCGTGGGAAGTGAGGAGAAAAAAGAAAAATAGGAAATTATTTTTTTATTACATTTTATAGAATGAGATATTAGTCCATGCAATTAGCCTACATCATTTAATAAAAAGCAATACAACATGCTTTAAAATGTAATGTTACCTTTCAGAAGCCTTTTGCAATATTCGCTGGTATGCTCCTCTAATAGCGATGAATTTCGTAAATCGTTAAGCATTATAGTTAGATTTGTTTATTAGTGTTTGTAGCTTCGGAAAAGTTAATGAATAATAGCATTTATTTTAATACTAATATCCTGTTACCTTTGTTTGTGTTTAATATTAAAATTTGTTTTGAAAACTTAGGTTTCCTTTAATTTGTTAACTTTGTATGGAGCCAAAAGATAACAGGTTTATTAACAGTTAGTCGAGGAGTTTAGGAGCTTATATTCTCAAAAAGCCTTATTATTTTGTGGGTTTACATTTTTCCAATTAGAAAGTAATCAAATTAGGTGCCAAGTATACATGATGCATCATAACCGAACTCCAGGACCCAGCTCAGTGCAAAAGGGGTGAATAATGTTGGACTGTTCCCCAATAGGACAACATTTGGAGCTAACCTCACGTGAGCCCAGTTCAGAAACGGTGTAGTCTCTATGGTCCATGGGGGTGCACTACTGGTGTTACCTTTGGACGCCACCTTTAAATCCAGCAACATATGTGGTGTGTACGGGATTGGCGTATAATTTCTTGTCCTTCATTAGTTTCAGCGTCTACATGTGTACTCAACTCTAGCTGGTCCACAGATGCCTTCTATAATTTTATAATTTTTGTGTAACTGTAACTTTTAATGCCAGATTGGCAAATGAAAGACGGTATATGGAATAATATAAGTTGGGTGAGTTATATGATGAATCTTGTTCATTAGCAATTTAGGGCCTTATTTCGTTCTCAGCAGATGGAATACTCCGTCACAAACATGATGGATATCCCGTCCACCGTATTGCAATCTCAATAGGATACAATCGAACTGTTATATGGTGGACAGGATCGCTGTCACATTTGCGATGGTGTATTCCCCCTGTCAAGATCCAAATTAGCCCATAAGTGTTAGTCCCTTGTGTATAATATAGATAATTTGCAGTTGCAACTGTTCTATTTCTAATAACATCATCTTCCGATGATATTTTCATGAGGGACAAATCAAGCTAGATCCTACACTGAGTGAGATAGTGGCAATGCAACATTCTGTCTTGTGGATAGTAATGGGATCTAACAAAATAAGGCAATGTTCAAACTAGCCATGTCTGTAAGCTCACATCTTTAATCAGGCCCATCTTACAGTGTCAAATTTAAGTATTAGTACACTCTCCCTTTTACAAAGTGGAATCACAGGAACAAATAGGTATTTCAAGTAGTTTATTCGTAAGAAAACCCCCGAGATACTGCTGCATGTAACTGCAAATTCCAACTGCTCACAGCAATTCCCACATTCCAGCCCAGATAGAAATACAAATATTCCATAAGAATTAATGGAACATCTACTTAATAACATACATGGATTTAACACATCTCCCATCTAAAAAAAAAAAAAAAAAAAAAAAAAAGACAGAATTCATGCTATGTACATTTATGAATATAAAATATAGTCATTAAGCTTAATAGGTTTCTCTACAATCCGCCCAGATAACCTTCTCGTATTAAGAACAGTTTTCTCAACAGATACAGATGTCTTGGGATGAATGACGACAGACTTAGCCTGAACCTCTCTAGATTGTGCTTTTCCTGAAAACACTGCAGATGAATTGGAAGGAACAAAGGAACAATGCCAGACTTTGATTGCACAGAAACATCACTGTTCCTGTCCAACCAGATGTTATGTTCCACATCATTGCACAAGACAACACTGTTAAAATTCCATTTGTGTCCATCATCTAACAACACACAATTTCCTCTTACTTCCACATTTTTTGGGGGATGAGACCATTTGGAAGAACCATCCTTTGACAAACCAAAACGGGAGGATCTCACCCAATCACCAACACTAAAGCTTTGCACACGTTTCTTAATATTGTTGTTATGTCTGTCAACATTCCTTTCCTGATATACATTCATTCTATCCTTAAGACACTCCTTGGAAATATGTCTAGAAGGAGTTTTGAGCATCCATGCTGGAGTTACTTTATTACATGCAGAACGTCCCTTAAGAAGATTGAACGGAGACATTAAGGTTGCAGAATGTGGAGTATTGCGATAACTCCAAATCATATCCTTGACGGCAATTTTACAGTCCGCACCTTCAACCACTGCCAACTGTATACACTCCTTCAACACACGGTTGACTCTTTCTACCATACCGTTTTCCCTTGGACAATATACCGCAGTGGTAACATGTTTTACACCACACAACCGTAAATAGTCTTGAAACTCACCAGCTACACATTGTGGACCATTATCTGTAGTAATTGTTTCTGGAAATCCCTCTCTATGGAACATCTCTTCACAAAAACTAATCATATTAGAGGTTTTGATCTCTCTAACAGAAGCTACTTCAGGCCATTTACTGTGATAATCCATTAAAACAATGGCAAATTTCCCTGCAATATTACCAATGCTAAATGGACCACAAATATCTATAGCTAATTTTTGCCACGGTTTGTCTGGAAATGGAACAGGACTAATGTTTGATTCTTGTGAGACATGAGACTTGTCACTACAAGTACACGCTGTACAGTTCCTGACACACCTTTCAACATCTTTATCCATCCCAGGCCACCAGAAATCACACCTACACCATCTCTTCATACCAGACATACCTGAATGCCCCTAATGAATAAGATCTAATAACCTATTACGCAAACCTGATGGTACAACAAGTTTGTCTGCCCTCCTAACAACGCCAACAACAGGATCATAAAAAAGTTCTGACCATACCGTCTTATACTCAGATAATTCACAATCACTCCATGAAAAACGATTGCACGCTGAAGCTAACCGTGCAATCACTTGCTTCAACACAACATCCTCCTGTACAGCTTGTTTCCACTCCTCCAAAACAATGGCACCATTGCAAGCTTCATTCACCGTAGCTACTTCCCAATCTTCATCCTGATCCATTACAATGTCATCTTCACATACTGGAAGACGAGATAAACAATCAGCATTGACATTCCTAATACCAGGTACATATTTCATCTGAAAATCATACTCCTGCAATTTGTAAATCCACTTCGCAATTTTAGGAGTAGCCCTGCCTGCCCCTTTAGTTGAAAACATATCCACAAGGGGTTTATGATCGGTTCTTAATTCAAAATTTGTACCCCAAACATAATTCCTGAAATAATTTACACCCCAAAAACAAGCTAGCGCCTCTTTTTCTATGACTGAGTATGTGGGTTCAGCACCTTTTAAAGTACGCAATGCAAACGCTACTGCCCATTCAAACTTGTCCTTTCCTTGCATTAAGACAGCCCCCAATCCATATGCACTCGAGTCCACAACAGTGACTGACTTCTTGTTAGGATCAAAAGGTTTAAGTGCTACAGCATTCATGATGTCCTTCTTAACGTTTTCAAAAACTGATTGGCACTCAGCATTCCACAAAAATGTAGCCCCTTTTTTCATTAATAACCTTAAACAAAAGACTTTTGAGGCAAAATGGGACACAAATTTGGAGTAATACTCCACTAGACCTAAAAAATAACGCAGTTGGTCTTTGTCAGATGGTGATTGAGCATTCTTAATTGTGTCTAACGAGTTTTTCTTAGGTCTAACACCTTCTGCAGACAAAGTATGACCAAGATACTCAATTTCGTTCGTGGCAAACTTACATTTCTCAGCAGCAACAGTCAAACCAGCACACTGAAGTTTGGACAAAACTTCATTTAAAACTTTGTCATGGTCAACTCTACTTTTCCCCCACAGAAGCACATCATCCTGAAACACTAACATGTTGGATATGCCTTCAAGGACTCTGCACAAAACTCTCTGAAAAACTGCTGACGAAGAGGATAACCGAAAGGCATTCTTAAAAATTGGAAAGCTCCTTCAGGAGTTATAAAAGATGTTAAGTGACGAGATTCTGAATGCAGCTTTATCTGATGGTATGCATTAGATAGATCAATAGATGAAAAATACTCAGCATCCTTAACTGATGCAACCATTTCATTGATTCTGGGTAAAGAGTAACGATCCATCCAAATGTTCTTGTTTAAGTCCCTTAAATCAACACACATGCGTAATTTGCCATTGGGTTTGCGTGCTAAAACCACTGGACTAAGCCAATCAGACGCCTCTATAGGCTCAATGATGTTTTGTTGACATAATCTATCCATTTCTATCTTTAATTGAGATCGTAACACTAAGGGAACATTGCGCACTTTATGAACAACAGGTATACAATCAGGTTTGAGGATTATCCAATGTTCAAACTTTTTAAGACATCACAATTTTGCACTAAATAACTCTGGAAATTTGTTATGCCACATGAACCCTGCATCACTTTGGGTTAACAACACCTGGTCTGGACATTTTTTATGCCAATTGGAAGTTAACAGAACTTGATCAAGATGATTTTGATCAAGAATTATCCCCAAATTCTTTTGTTCCTTCCATCCTAACAAAGCTCTCCCCTTTTCTACGACATATATTATTCCTTGTGTACACCTGCCTTTAAATAAAACATCACCAATGAAACATCCAATTATAGGTAATCTGATACCACAATAACCCACAGGAGTTTTTTCAGGGCCTGATAGATCACATTTTTCACATGACTCCCACACGTTTCTGTCAATAATAGTATACGGTGAACGAGAGTCAGCCCACAAAAACATGTTGCAATTATTGATGCAAACTTCACATTTGGGTGGTTGAATATCTTCAGATATTTCATTTACTTCACTATTCCAAATTGCCATAACTTCAACTTCACTATCACTACTCACATAAGTAGACTGATCCACCAAATTCACCGAATTTTTCCATGCACCTGGATTGTCAGACCTACACATTTTGGCAAAATGCCCAGTTTTGTTGCACTTAAAACATGTGACATTTGATGCAGGACACCAAGAATTTTCAGCCACATGCCTACTATTTCCACATCTAAAACAAAAACGTTTGTTAAGCCCTTGAGTTCTATTGGGCACAGATTTGTTCTGTTGTAATGTACTTTTGTTATTACTAGAAAAAAAACGAGGTTTAACTTTGACATTATCACGTCTAGCAGTAAACTTGTTATCAAAATGTTTAGGTTTGTTATTGACAACAGCACATACATCACTTAGATCTTTCCCATCAGTAAGCTTGCGATCTTTGCTATTTTCGCCACTTGATTCTTTGACATAACGAGAATTGTTTTCTACTCTTTTAGCAACACTAAAAGTTTTTTGAAGAGAGGGATCCTTTAAATCCAACAACTTCTCCTGAATCTTAGTATTATTAATTCTGTTAATAAATTGGTCTCTTACAATTTCTTCATTCAGTTCCCTAAATTTACAAGTGGCAGCTAATCTTCTTTACACAGCAATATATTGTTCTACTGTCTCACCCACTAATTGCGTTCTTGAAAAAAACTGGTGCCTCTCTACCACAACGCTTGTTTTCCTTCCAAAATTTTCCTCCAAAGCCTTTAACGCATCAAGATACTCATCAGACATCAATTGCTCAATTTTTGAACTATCAAACACAATTTCTTCATCACTAGCATCTTCATCTCCACCCTCAGCGACTTTTAATGTACCACTAGTGCATATGGGTAAGGTTTTTAATACCTTCCTTCCTTCAACGCCAAGACTGTGCTTCAATAATGCTAATTTGCGTGAAGAAAGAAAAACTTCCCCACCAATAGCTTCTAAATACGTTTCAAAAGATTCCCGCCAATCCTCCCATACCATAGGAGGAACACCAGGATCTTGTAAAGATTTTGGTGGAGCTAAAATGGTATTTGTTTCCATATTGACCTTTAAAATTTAAAATATTGGCAATAAAACTATGAGTGACTAATATGCAAAAATTACTAACATATAAATATCATACAGCAATAAAGAAATTAATAAACCTACAAAGAAAAGTGGCCACCGTTGTCTTTTTGTTGAAATCCAAATGAAAATCAATGTAGAAAAGTTAGTTAAATAAAATACCAGTTTTTAAATGATGTTGGAATGAGCAAACACGATGTTAGAAAGAATCCAATTCCAAAAACGATGTTTTCGTTGTTATTGCTTGGTTGCCTGGAAACGCGCCACAGAATGAATTGGGAACTATCCAGAATGCATTGCGCACTAGTAGGTAATCAGAATCCCTTCCACAAAGATGATACAATGTCTTCCACATCAGAACAATGAGAATGAAAATTCTGCTGCACGAAGACACTGCACGGAGATGCTGAAGTGTTTTTTCAAATGGAGGTTGGTTTAAACAGTTTTACTTCCAGTCGGAGCTTAATCTCACTGAACAAAAAATTGTACTGTGTTGCTGGTTCAAGAAACGGCAATGTCATAAAAATAACCAGTCTCTTTCCCAACAGAGGCACAACAATGTTAAATATCAAGGCGATGTCGAAACAAAATAAATACACTTGACCAAATGATTGCTTGAAGCGAGCCGATTCTCCGAAAAAATGCAGTGAGCAAAAATAATAATTGTCACTCGAATATATATAAAATTGAGGTTGAAATACCAAAAGAACTTAGAAAATGACAAAAGTACACCTTCTAGTGGTTGAAAAAAATGATGCATACAAGATGACAATTATGAAAATAACTCACAAAGGATATATGTTTCATTAAGAGACGGCTAAGCGGCAATCAAAAATGTTGTTCTTGTAGTAAATCTTCTTTTCTTTGATGAAATCCAAGAATCAAAACGAGGTTTTCAAAAATAATTGCAATAAATGCAAATAACGACACTCAAATCTCGGGGGTCACATCAGGTGGGTTCTCCTCATCGTCGCCACTTTTACAAAGTGGAATCACAGGAACAAATAGGTTTTTCAAGTAGTTTATTCGTAAGAAAACCCCCGAGATACTGCTGCATGTAACTGCAAATTCCAACTGCTCACAGCAATTCCCACATTCCAGCCCAGATATAAATACAAACATTCCATAAGAATTAAAGGAACATCTACTTAATAACATACATGGATGTAACACTCCCATCAACGCAAAATCAGTTCTTAGTTGCCTCCTCGAGGATGTTTTTTAAATATTTTTAATTCCCTGGAATGTAAAGGTTCATTAGTGATGATGATGATTATGTTAAGACAATAGTATGGCTTTATCTGATTTTTAAATGCTTCGGTAATGTTCGTGAATCCTGTTTTTGAATGGTCCAATCGTATTTCCGATATAAGTTTTAATACAGGGGCATATGGTCATGTATACAACATATGTATTTTGACAGCTTATCAAGTCTTCTATAAAGCAACTTTGTCCAATAATTATTTATTCAGTTGGTTTGTTTTTTCACAGTTTACAGATAAAACCGTTTGTACACATCTAAAATCCTATTCTTTTCTTTGGGAATGTGCTTTGTTTTTTTCATCTAAAAAGTATATTGGGAGCTCTTTTAAAGCTCATCTCAGAATGCTTCTTGACTCTCATATATTTCCTCCTTGGAATATTTAAGATGATATTTTTGGAGTGGCAACTTGTAACATGCAGAACTGAATTAGATGCAGTAGGTTTTCGAAGAATTTTGCAATGTAATTTATTGTTTTCATTTTACAGGGTCAAATCCAAATATTCAATCACTTTTTGGTAGTCTGTATATGTTACAGTTATACCCTATTTGTTACAAGGCATCTTCTGGCTGAATTTCTTAGCCATGACTGCAGAGAGTCTGCCCCAACTGCGGAGGCCCTTTGTGAATTGGGCCCACTGTAAGTAAATAGTTTGAAAATATACCCCAAAATAAAATGCACTGTGGAGAGCTAACCCCAGAGAAAAGAACATTTAAGGGCGCCTGTTGAAGTCACCCCACCCAGCTCTCTTGCCACTTTGAAGCTGCCACCAGTGGACGTTCTCTTGGTACAGACCCAGTACACCTGCCTGTGCCTCCTTTGGGAGCAAACCAAGTTCTGTAGCTGGAAATAAGGTACCCTGAGTCTCTGCCTACTACAACCTCCCCTCCTATCCTTAGAAAGAACATGAGACCGCTTTCCCGATACCATTCTGGTCCCTGTCTGGGTCACTGCATACCTCCTTCTCATTCTGATTGGGAAAACCTGTGCCACCCTCCTTAGGATCATTCCCTAATGCCTTACCAGACACTCTGGTACTCCCCCAGATGTCTGCCTCCTTTGGAAGTTCTCTGGGGATCAGTTATCCTGCAATCAACCTGGTGTTGGCGTAGTTCTGAAAAACAGACCTGAACATATGCTCTCTGGCAATCAAATTATACAGCATCACCTATGCGTTCACCTCACTACTCTTCAGCCAAGTACTGATGAGACAGTTTCTGACTTACCCTGAAGCTCAACCTGTACTATTCTGGAGTGAATCCATATCTCTTGATAAGGGTCTCTTCTATGGTTTAATACCTTAACCTGTCCCCCTTCTCATAGGGCAAGTATAGCGTCCCTACCATCCCTAGGAATATGCCTCCAAAGGCCAGCTTCCCAATTCTCCTCAGGGATCCTATGCACTTCTAGAGCTATTTCATAAACGTCGAATCGCCTGCTTATGTCATCACCCTCCTTGAAGTCAGACACAAAGTCAATAGGTTTTCTCTACTACCCCGATTGAGATACCATCCCTGGCTCCAGTCCTCTGGTCGGATCATTATCTGGTGGAGTTTCGGATTTCTCACTCCGGGAATTTTCCGCCTAGTGGGCCCGCCCGCCAAGTGCAGGATTTCAGAGCCTTCCATAGGGTCTCTCCTGATATGCTGGCTCAGGCCTTATGCACTTACCCTTGCCAGTTGACTGGTTCGCTCGAGACTGACTTAGAGCTTCTCCAGTCCTGGTTGATCCTTCAATTAGATGAACTCGCTCCTAGTCGAGCCCTGCGGACCAATCAGGCTAGAGCTTCTGCACCCTGGTTTTCCTCTGCGTTGGCGGAGAAACGACGGCTATGTAAAAAAGCAGAAAGATTTTGGCGAAAACATTATAACGCCAACTCTAAAGAAGCCTATAGAGTTCAGCTGAGGGCCTATCATCAGGATATTAATGCTGGTAAGAAATCCTACTATGCCTCAAGAATAGAAGCTGCCCCCAACTCGTGCAAGGAGATCTTTAGAATAGTAAAGGATTTCACTTCCCCCTCCTGGTGCACCCCAAGGACTACCCACTCCGAGCCCTGGATTATTGAGCTGGCCAATTTTTTTGCAAGCAAAATTCTGTCTATCCAAGCCTCCTTTTCTGCAGTCCCTACTCCTGCAATTAGTGATGTGCTTTTGTCTCTTTCTCCTCTTAATCAGTCGAGCCCTTCTCTTTGGGATTTTCCTTCTATTACTTCTCAAGCCTCTTTTGACTTACTGTCCAACTTAAAATCTGGCTCCCCCTTAGATCCCTGTCCCGCCAAATTCATTGCACAAATGGCGCACATGCTCAATCCCCTAATCAACCCCATACTTAACCTCTCCTTGAGCACTGGAACGGTTCCTGTGCGGTGGAAACAAGCCCTGATTCTGCCTCTTTTAAAAAAAAACAATCTTGATCTCAAGGCCCACACAAATTATAGACCGATCTCTCTCTTACCCGCTCTAGCGAAAGTGATTGAGAAGCATGTTCACCTAACGCTAGCCAACTTTCTTGAATCCAACAATATCTTGCACCCTTCACAGTCCGGGTTTCCCTCTAACATGAGCACCGAGACTGCACTGCTTGAAGTCACTGAGGCCATAAGAGAAACTTTGGATGCTGGGGGAAAAGCTATGTTGGTGATGCTTGACCTATCGGCGGCTTTTGACACCGTCCCCCATGACCGTCTCCTTTCTAGACTCTGGGAGATTGGTCTAAGGAGGTCGGTGTTTAGTTGGTTTACATCTTTCCTTGCCGACCGCCAACAAACGGTCTGGGCTCCCCCTTTCTCTGCCAGGATGCCGCCACTGGAAGTGGGAGTGCCGCAGGGCTCTATACTGAGCCCGTCGCTCTTTAACATCTATATGTCCCCACTGGCGGCTCTGGCAGAGGCTCTCGGAGCTCGATCGTGTCGTACGCTGATGATACTCAGCTTCTTTTCACGTGCGACAAAGGATCCGACTTTAACGGTAAGAACATCAGAGGTTGCTTGGAGGCGGTCTTCGGTTGGTTTCAGCTGAACTGCCTCAAATGCAACTCTGATAAGTCGGAGATACTTTTTTTTGGCTGTCCCCCGGACCCCAGATGGAAGACATGGTGGCCTCCCGCCATGTTTCCCCCTTCCTGCGACTCAGTCGTCGCCAAAAACCTTGGGATTCAAATCGATAATGGCCTCACCTTCAAATCTCAGATAATGGGTCTGGTGGGCAAATGTTTCGCCATTTTAAAGATGATTCAAAATTTTTTGCCCCATCTATCAGTCGAGCATAGAAAAGTTACGGTGCAGGCACTGATCGGTGCTCGCTTAGATTATGCGAACGTACTGTATCTGGGCCTCCCTGACTACCTGTTAGCCCGCCTACAAGTTGTTCAAAATACAGCAGCTCGGGCCATTTTTGGTCTGACTAGAAGGGCTAGTGCCAGTACTCTTCTCTTTACTCTTCACTGGCTCCCAATAAAAAAACGGATTCTCTTTAAAACTATGACGTTGGCTTTTAAGGCACTGCATGGCCTGAGAGAATGGTATCTTCAGAAGCGGGTGCATTTTACTTGCCTTCAAAATCACTCAGATCGGCCACGATCGCCTTGGCCGTGGTTCCTACCACGAGGCAAGTCAGGTGCGGCGGTCGTTCGTTTAAATTCCTTGCTCCTCAGTCATGGAATGCCCTTCCTGTGTCCCTTAGATCTATGGGCAATTTGCTTGCGTTTAGAAAGAATTTAAAGACACTGTTGTTCACTCAGTAAATAACTCTGCTTTCACCCTTCTGCTCAGTGGAGGATCTGAAGCGCCGGGACACTCCTTGGAGTAGCCGAGCGCTATAAAAATCCCCCCATATAACATAACATAACATAACAGGTGTGTGGATCCTTCATTAACCACTGGACATGGCATCAATCCTGCTGAACTCTAAAAGCTGTTTACCTTCAAGTTGAACTCTTTAAGGCTCAGTTCATGAGCCAGCAAGATCTGTTTCTCTACCAAGGCTCCCACAGCTCTCTTAGTTCTGCCTCCATGGCAAGTTTTTCCTTGGCTAAGGTGCTCTCAACCTCAGATCTCCTCTCCTCCACTAAGGTTTTGTCAGCCTCAGCTCTTCTTTATTCTGAAGCTAGTTGGGCCAGCTGCAGCCTCAGGTCCCTCTTAGCATGTCTGTCCTTCAGCTCCTCAAGACAGGGATTGGGAGGAGACACTGCTCCCTACATTGGATCCACCATGGGACTCCCTGTCTGTGGGATCCTCCCCTCCTCTGGACCCTTTGTAAAGTATTTTTTCTCCTCCTCCTCACCCTTCTCAGGACCATAGTCCTCTTGGTCCTTTCATTCTGGGGCTAGGAGTGAAATGGGCCCCCTCTCTCTAGAGTTTTGAAGTAGTCTTCCTCAGACTCTTCACCAGAGTCATCACCCTCGTGGTTCTCTGTTGATGCTCCACACCAGCTTTTGAACTCAAACTCATATAGGGCATGCCACAAGTCCTGCTTAGTGAACTCTTTCTCCAAGGTCAACCTCTATACTTGCAGAATCTTCTCAGCTCCTTCATAGTGTAATATGACAGGCTATTGGAATTAATTTCCATTCTGGCACGGTATCACAGGTGCAACAACAAAAGAGTCCCCAGTGTATGAAGGTAAAGTAGGAGCCACATTTGGAAAAATGACCAAATGAGAGAAAAAGGAGAAATTTTAAAACTTGTGATGGTCTTAAATATGGGATGGTGGTATACTCCAAATCACTGTATGGCACTGCACAAACTCAAGTCCTATCCCACCACTGATCATCAGTGTTAGAAATTGGTTTACTGGTTGAATGAGGAATCAGTCTGGATCAAGCAGCAACCACATTCCTAGTCAGGGAAAGGCTAAAGCAATCCACAAGTCAACCTGTGCTCACCCACGTGGCACAGAACAGTCAGGCTTAATTTAGAGACAATGTGTAAAGTAATTCTTCAACTCTTTAAGCAGTAAAACAATGAACGCACCACACAATAGATTCCCACACCAGGTAAAAAAAAGAAATGATACTTTAATTAATAAAACAAGATTAAAACAACGAACATCTGATCAGGGAAAGGTTTTAGGTTAAAATGGCGTCAAAAGCAGAAATCACAAACAGGGAATATCTGGTCACATTGGACCAGGACAAAGTCTCAAGTTCAGGCCGACCGCGATGGAGTACGGGCCAGCTACAGGGACCAAGTTAGGCCCGCTGAACAAAGTATCTTAAATACTGATTGCAGAGCATTGCGTAGATCCAAGGCGAAGAAGTGTCACACAGCCAAAGCAATGCATCCATTCCGAGATGCGTTGAGGTGACGGTGTGCGGTCCCGTTGCATGCTGTTGAGGATACCATCGATGGGGGCTTGTGATGCAAAGTCCGGGAGCTGAGGAGGCATCGATCAGTTTAGGTGATGCATTGGTTCTGAATAGCTGCAAGGGTGTGATGTGGGGGCCAGTGTTGTCGTTGATCTGCATCGACAAGAGAAAAGAGGGCCTAGATCAGCAATGCACTGCACCATCAGCAATGCATTAGTTCCTAGGATGTGAAGGTGATGCGGACCATCTGTGCCGGGCTGAATCCATGCAACAGCAGCGATGTGTCAATTCTGCTTAAGGTTGTGTCACTCAGCTGAGGAAATGCACTGTTTTGTCCAGGGGTTTTGAAGCTCAGCAGAGAATATGAGTTAGTTATGGTGGTAAGCACCTGACACCCAATTCCAAGGGTCCATGAATGGGGTGGCACCACTTGGCAGGGTAAACTCACAGATGACAGAGTCCATGTGCAGTTACAAGATTGGTGGAATCCTGTTATGACTCTGAGGCTTCAGATCAGGTGGCAGGCCATCTAGCCCATGGAGTTCATCTTGATTCTGGGTTCAAGTGATGTAGGTCCAGTCCTTGTCACACAAGCAAGGAGGGCAGCTGGCAGCAGGTCAACAGGGCAGCAGTTCTTTTTGAGCAGTAGTTTAGCAGAGTGACAGTCCTCCAGCAGCACATCAGTGCTTCTTCCTGGCAGAGTATCCAAAGGTTCATAAGTGTACTGAAGTGATGGTGTCTGAGGTCATTCCTTTATACACAATTGTACCTTAGAAATAGAGATAACTTCTAGACGCATGTCTTTGAAGTGCACAGATGCCTTCTCTCCCCTGTCCTAGCTCCAGGCTGTCTGAAGTGGCAAAGCAGGGCCATTTAGTCCATTGTGTGGAGACAGGACACAGCCTATTCAGGTGCAAATGAGGCGGGGCCTAGCTCCGCCCTTCTATCCTGCCAGTGATGGCTGTAAGTCACACCTAAGCTTCCATTGTGTGTGGTTGTCTGGGAGAAATACACATAGCCCAACTGCCAAATACACCCAGTCCTGTGACCAAGGCTGGCCGCAGGTACAATATGGTTCAGGGCCTGATTATGACTTTGACAGTGCAGTGCTAGGTCTGCCCCGCTGCCACACTGCCAAAGCTGTGGTCAGACTTCCCGGCAGATTAGGAATTTCCTCTAATCTGGCAGGCTGTTTTTTGACGTTCCCACAGCAGTGCCTCAGAAAATGGGCATCAATGGGGATGTCAAAAACAGTTCCTGTGTGGCATGGACTGAAATGTCTATCTCATGGAGGCAATGGGGCACATGCACATGGGAGGCATATGCTGTGCCCCCCACCATGCATCCCCATGTGAAGGAGGCACGGGGGCCCTGCAAGGCCACCTTGGTTTCCTCTCTGCCAAGGAGTTCATGAATGAGGAACCTCCATGAGACCACTGGCGGAGAGGAAACTCATAATTTTCTTGGCGGGCCGTGGCGGTTCTGCCAAGCATATTACTGCCTCTTGACTGCTGCAAAACTTACGGAGAATGACGGTTCACTAGTGGCTGCGGCGGGCTGTAGCAGTCTGACCACTCTAATTGTCTTAGGGCAGTTGGGAGACTGCCACTGCCACGTCCCACTTGTCTGGCAGTCAGTGGACCTCCAGGCTTGTAATGGGGCCCAATGCAAGAAAATGGCCACTTTCTAAAAGTGTATCAGTCAAAAGTGCCTACAAGGGATATTATTTAAACATCAATTGCATTTCTTTTAGGCAATATTCATGAATGTCCTCAAATTAACATCCTAGCAAATCAATTTGAAATAAAATAATAAAGTAATTTAATAATGAATTAATCTTTAGAACACAAGAAACAAAGTAGGGTGTTTTATGTTTTTGTAAAATTTATGTTTATGTAGTAGATCGAAGGGTACAAAAATCTCATAGATAAATAGCTGATAGAGACTGAAGATTATACATTAATTATTCATCATTATTGATGTAGTAAAACCCATTTCAAATTCAATCCTGATGAAAACAGCCTATAAATTGGACATAGTTTTCATAAACATTTAGGTTCATTAGTAAAGTGGAAGAAATGGATAGAAGTGTTTACACTTCAGTCTTTTGCATGATTCATCTATAAGACAATCTTCAGAACATTGTAATTTCTATGGAGAATACAGGCCCTTCTCCATGAGAAATATTTTCAAATACACTTATTGTTCATTAAATGAACCTTGTCACAAAAATAGAAGACACACTCGAAATATTTGGGTTAAAGAAAAATTAAATTCAATAATGTTTGTGAAAAAAGAAGATCAAAGACCATTTATGCCACAGAGTGGATCAGAATTGAAAAGAGGAAAAAGGCATCACCGTATTTCATGGGATAGATCCATCACCTCTGCGTTACTTCATTTAATAAAAAAGTCTCACTGGTGAAATTTCAGTCAGTAGTCTTATTGATGGTTGTTAGCTGAATCAATTCAACCTGTAATGATCCAAGAAGTGTTGTTTCATTAACCTGTCTTTTATTATAGTCTAAAAAATCTAGTTAAATGTTGCTATAGTTTCAAGTTAAAAAAAGTCAGTGGCTATGATCACTGCACCCTGTGTTTCCAGGACACTGAAGATATATTAAAAAATCAAGATTGCCAACCTGATATTTGGCAGTCAAGGATTGCAGAGTTTTCTACTGGAAGACTGACTAGATGCAGTGGGTCTATGTTATACTGACACCATGTTCAAATTAAACAAAGCATCAATACTAAAAAAGTATTACATTTGCCCTCACGCAGAGTGCAGAAAATGCTGCAAACTCCACCAACGGAGCAGAGTTCAACTCCCAGGCATAACCAGCATATATTAGGGACACAAAAGCAGTAATTAATAAGATGGAAAAACATTCATTAAATGCAGATGAAGAAATGCTAGTGTAAGATTCTTGGTGGTAGTGGAAAGGATCACGCAAAGCAGATCAGAAGTTAATCTTCAGGTTTATTCCACTGTAATAAGAACCCATGCAGGTCCCAGCCAGTGGATAGAAAACAGAACTTTTCTTCATTTGAACCATAACATTTCATGTACCTAAGATACAACCAGCAGAGAATGCATCACCAGGTTGCCATGGCATCAGCAGCACAGCAGGCTCCAGATGCCACACAACTCCCCCCTTTCATAAAAAAACAAGGTACAGGAAGGGAAAGAGGAAAAGAAGAAGAAGAGAGAAAAGGAAGGAACAGGATAAAATGTAAAATAAACACAATAGAACTGTGAGAGTTAGAGCAAACAATATACAAAGACCTTCAAGTAAAATTTTACTGAAAACAAAATATTGTACAAAGACCTGAACATTTAGCTTTACTGTACATAATCCTTCAAACAGGATGGCCTCTTGATGACTCTAGAGGACAAACGTGGATGTGCCATAGGAGAAGAATCAGCATTCCCTCCCACAGGAGAATCAGTTAGGCATACTGGCCCTTTGTACAGGGCAACCCTACCCAAGTTCCAAAGTCTATGATCTTGGGTCTTTATTGCATTCTTAAACACCTTAATCACTCAAATGGGATTGGAAAACGTGCCACTAAAATCAGATTGCTTGATGACCACCATGTCACCGACCGCAACCACAATATCTTTGGTGGCTTTTCTAGAGTCAAAGTAGCCTTTCCTTGCTATGCTTTTTTCTACTTCTCTTTTGCACCACTCAGTACACACATTCTCAGATGTTCACACAGATGTAGACTCCTTTAAATTTCTCACCCATGACGGCTCTACAATAGTACAAGGAGATCTGCCTCTAAATAGAATAAAAGGAGACTTCCCTGTTGTACTAAGAAGTCAAACTATAAACCTCTATTTTTTTTCAACTTCCTTTTTCCAGTTGAGACTACAACCTTTGGCTAAGGAGATGGTTTCCTTCGACACTCTGTTAAACATTTCAACCATGACATTGCTTTCAGGATGGTAAAGTGAGCATCTCTTGTGCATGATAGCACGATTCTTAAGGAAAGCCTCCATCTCCGATGAAGCCATGGTGTCAAGGAAACCCTCTGTAGCCATGAGATTTTCTAAAAATGTTATCACATTTGCAGTCTCAACCCCACTTGTGAAGTGAATCTCAGGCCATCTTGAAAACATGTGTATGACTACCAAGATAAATACTTGTTGTCCTTCAGAGTGAACCGGACCAAGGATATCTAAAGCAATCTTTTTCCACGGTCCACAGGGTAATTCCTTGACAACCATGGGTTGCACTCTCACTGCATTAGGCTTTTCACACAAAGCACAAATCATACAATCTCTGACAACCCGTTCTACATGCAAATCCATGCCTGGCCACCAATAAGAGGAGAGTAAGCTCTTTTTAGTTTTGGACATCCCTAAATGAGAGTTATGAGCCAGATCAATCAAGTTGCTGCGACTTTTGAGGGGAGGAACCAATCTAGTCCGACGAAGTAACAAACCTTCACAAACAGCCAATTCGTCTTTCACTCCCCAAAACTTAGCAGCCTCCTCAGACGCTTGTTTTTTTGAGTGCCACCCTCTGTGCACAAAAGATTGAACTTCAATGAGGACTGGATCGGAGGATAATTCCAGACACCACTGGTGAGGAAAATAATTTCCTCACCAATTATGCACATATGTATATCACTCTCTACACAATCTTCATCAGGCACACTCTCATCAAGTTTTTCAACTAATGCTATACCATTTTCTACTCCTGGAATGTACCTTATATCAAAATCAGATTCTTGAAGAGCAATTACCCATTTAGTTATCCTGCTCGAAACCAGATCAATACCCTTCTTAGTGAAAATCTCACAGAGAGGTTTATGGTCTGTTTTCTGATGTGCTATGGAGATAACTCCTAAAGGTTGTGAAGGGGTTTGCGTCTACCAGGACGATATTCTTGTGTTTGGGAAGGGGTAAACTTGGTACCCCAGAGAAACCTTTTAAGTTTCCTAATGGCCCACAACACCGCTAAAGCCTCTCGTTCAATGACGCAGTAATGTGACTTGGCATCTCTGAGACCATGAGACACAAACATGATTGTTCTCATCCCCCCTTCACCTTCTTGTTGGAGGACACCCCCTAGACCTTTAAGACTCACATCTGTTGTAATGATAGATGTCTTTGAGGGGTTAAAGCTTTGGGCACAGAGTTGAGCTTATCTTTAAGGACAACACATTCTTTGTCACAGGCATCATTCTACTTGAATACAACTCCTTTCCCCAAGAGTGTCCTCATGTGGGCACTGAGTTGAGCAAAGTTCCCAACAAACATATGGTAATATTCAACCATCTCAAAAAAACTCATAAGCTCCCCTCTGCAGGAGGTGGCACACATGCGGGAGTTGGTATCCACTAAATTGACTTTGGGTGCAATACCTTCATTCAAGATGGTGTGACCCAAGTAATTGATGTTGGTGGTACCAAATTGACATTTTTCAGACTTGGTTACATTTGCTCCATCAAGCCTAGAGGGTACCTCATCAAGACAATTCTTATGCTCTTCTTTGTCCTTCCCAAACACAAAAATATCTTCCTCGTAGACGCAAACTCCTTCTCAACCTTTAAGAGTTTTATCCATAGCACATTGGAAAATGGATGCTGCAGAGACTAATCCAAATGGCATCTTCATGAACCTGAAAGTACCAAGGGAGTGATAAAGTCTGTACAGTCTCTCGATGGCTTTACCAGTTCAATCTGACGGTAAGCTGAGGCTACGTCAATGGTGCTGAAAACTTTGGCACCACCCAGTAAAACCAACAATCCAGATATATTAGGAAGTGGGTAACGTTCAATAATGACACATTTGTTCAGGTGTCTCAAGTCCACACATAGACGAAGGGACGCATTGGCCTTCCGAGCTGCAACCACCGGGGCCAGCCATTCAGTTCCTTCTACTTCCTCAATTATACCACCTTGTTTGAGCTTCTTCAATTCTTTCTTCATTTTGTCCCTAACAGCCAAGGGTACATTCCTTACTTTAAAACTTGAGGGATGAGAATCAGCATACAAACTTATTTCATGCTGAAACCCTTTGAGACAGCGAAGCTCTTCTCTGAAAACATTGTGAAATTTCTGTTTAATTTGAGCTTCAAAATTATTACCAACATTCCCTTGAACCATGGACACTCTAGCTGATAGGTGAAGTGCTACCTGGGTCGAGCATAATCCCTACATCACCTTGGTGAAACAAACTAATTATGCTATCACCCTTTTCCGAGACATAAATCTTCCCAAAAGTATAGCATTCTTCATATTCAATAAGACCTATGAAATAACCTTGCAGAGGTATTGGTTCTCCACCATTGGCTAAAGGGTGTATGCCAGGCTTAAGTAAGGAGATCTTATGGGCCAATTTCTTTTGGAAGAACATCCAGGAGATAATGGTAATCTTCCCACTAGAATCAAAAAGAACCTTGGTGGGTTCACCATCTACCAAAATGGTAGCAATGGAGCAAGATTTGTTTTTGACATCGGTATCAACGTGAACTACCATTTGTCCACAGACAAGATCCTCTTCAAGATCCTCAGTTTAAATACATTTAACATTAGCAGAAGTCATCTTAGTCTTACAAACAATGGCAAGATGATCTATTTTCTTACATTTAGGGCAAACCACAGTCAAAGCTGGACACTTCTTATTGTAAGCCAAATGTCATGGCTTTTCACACCTAAAACACAAGTGTGGTGTACTTACTTCTAACTTTACTCCCACCTCCTTCAAACTTAGATATGGTTTGGGGATCTTTCCTCACTACATGAACAGTTGCTACATGAACAGTTGCTATTTGCCAGTGACCTGGAGTCACTGGCAAATAGAGACTTTCACGAGTCCCTATGCCTGCCGCACACTGTGCACAACCCTAAATACCACCTCACGCAGGCCGTGGGACGTGCAGCTCTACACAAGATATTAGCCTACAGACTGCACCCCCTGACCCTAAAAGAACTATACGCCTTTGATCAGGCTGGATCAGTTGCACGGTAATGCAGGCTCTGCAGGTACAAACGAGAGTCACTGGCCCACCTTCTACTTTGTTGCCCGGCGCTGCGCACGGCTCGCAGTCTCTACCTCAGGCCCATCCTAATACAAGTGGGGTCACGCACCGCAAAGGAGGCAATCTACCAACTATATACACTATGGTAAAACAGATGGCCTCTTTTGGAAAATGTATCCATCAGACACGGTCCAAGCTAATGGCCACCCAGGGCACACATGAATAAAGACCTTGCAGACGCACGTTGCGCTGTCTTACTATGAACCCTTCTCATTGCACCCACCAGTGCCCAGGGAACCACCACACAGACTGGCTTGCCGACACTCTCTTGGTTTTAACTTTTATAATTTTGTATTCTGGTTTTTAATGTAATGGTTTTGAGTAACCAAACTATAAAGTATTCATTCATTCATTCAGTTGCTTGTTTGTCTCTTTTAATGGTGTCCACACACTTTAATGAGTGTTCAACCCTTTTCGCAACCTGAATTACTTTGTCTAAGAAGGGTTCATCCCTCAACCAAAGCTCTTAGCGAATTCTTTCAATGTTGCATCCCAACATAAACTGATCCCTAATCCTTTCATCCAACAAATTTGGAGGATGAAGTGAGCTTCCAAAGCTGAGTGATATATCCTTCAACTGACTCTCCATCATTTTGCAACCTTTTAGCAAAATGGTACCTCTCTAAAATGGTGCTAACTTTAGGAAGATAATGTTTATCTGGCTTCTTAATACATACATCAAATTCATTTAAATCTGTGGCTTCCACTTCACTCAGTTCAGGAAGGTGATCAAAAACATATTGCCCTTCTGACCCTAAGCAGTGAAGCAGGAGTGATGACCTGCGCTCAGAACTTAAACTTACACCACAAACTTTAGCATAGCATTCAAACACCTTTTTTCCATTTTTGCCATTTAATAGGAGGCTCACCAGGAGAGGTTTGGAAAAAGGGAGGGGCAGTAACATTTTGCCTACTTAGGCAATACCACCAATGTGCTTACAAGCGTGAAATATGACACACTAACCAGAGACTGAAGAAGAAATGGGAATACAGGATAAATTCCACAAGTAGTTGTGTCAACACAACATTGCTATACATGCACAGTGAAAGTGTGAGTATAACTCAAATTTTACACATAAGTATTGTCAAGTTCAATGTTTTAACTTGTGTGCATATCACAGCTGCAACAGGCGGAGTTAAAGTCATGAAAAACAGAATGCTGCCAAGGAGTAACAAGAAAGCACAATACTTATAAAAAATATGAATGTGAGCGCATCACAGATAGGACACGCAGAGTTGTACAGTAAACAGTTGATGTGAATTCAAATATTAAAATGTGTGTGTGTCAAAGATGTGGCTAAAAGTACAATGAGTATGAATGTAAGCGCATCACAGAAGAGACACTCAAGGTTGCTAAGCGGTGAACGGTGGGCATTGCAACTTATGGAAATGTGTGTGTGTCACAGATGCAGCACACAGCGTAGTTAGGCAAATAGTGAAAGTGGTTGCAAATGCCGGGATGTGTGCGTGTCACAGATACAATGCACTCAGTGCAACCATTCAATGATGTTGGAAATACACCCAATATGGAAGCTGCATCGGGTCACATAACGTGAGGGTCATCACACAAGCACACCGTGACATGGAGAACTCCAATGACGTGCAGAACAATGGATGAAGAGAGTCTCGCTGCTGGCAGGCACAAGCAACAAAGAGAGCGAGGGGGAAGAACCGAAGACAGAGCTCGAGGAGAAAAATGACTGAAATGAACTTGATCACACGCTGTTGGCAAGCAGGATAAGAATGGCTGGAGAGAACTTCACCACGCGCTGGTGCCAGGCATGAGCGCTTAAAAGGACACGCACTGGTAGAGCGAGGTGAGAGGTTTATTTTTTTTAAATAGCAGAGGGATGAGCCAGCGTTGATAGCTCCCAACACTTAGTTGAGTTAGAAAGGGTCAGGAGCGGCCCGTAGAGGAAGTTCCGTGGGCCAGAAAGGTGAGGTGGGAGAGGGGCAGGGTGGGGGGGTAGTAAACACCAGAATATGGATTATTGGAGGTGATTAAACAATTAAATAAATAAAACGAATTTCGTAGCGCTGCATCGCATTTTGCAATGCAGGGCGCACAACATTTGTTTTATTTATTTAATTGTTTACTTACCTCCAATCATGCATATTCCAGTGTTTACTACCCTCTACCCTGCCCCTCCCCGCCTTTCTGCCCAAAAGAACTCTCTCCACGGGCCACTCCTGCAAAGGGTGAGTTATACGGCGAAAGCTCCCAATCCCAGAGGCATGAACTTTAAAGAGGCAAAAGGTCCCAATCCCAGAGGCATTTAGTGCAATGATCAAGTCTGAAAGATTGCCTCACTCTAACAAGGAGATAATAAAGATTGCCACCCCTCTGTCTAAAAGTTACGCAAAGTGTATTCAGAGCAAATTAAAGCAGGTGGAGAGATGAGGCAAAAAACATAACCATAACATTCCATGTACCTAGGATACCACCAGTAGAGAATGCATCCCCTGGATTACCATGACATCAGAAGCACAGCAAGCTCCAGATGCCACAGCTAGTTAGTATGAATATTGAAATCCTATACACTAACATACCTCAATAAGATGTTTTGTGAATATTGACAGAAATTCTTGACTCTACACCTCAACCTTGTAATATACCAGCATCTTTTTTTTTGGAATGTACAAAAATATCCCTTTGTGAAAAAACAATTCTGTTTGAGAATGACTTTTATGAGCAAGTGAGCGGTTTGTGTCCCAGACATTGCGAATATCTGTGCATCGTGTTTTGAGGCAGAACTCATTGAATGTCACCAACACTCATAGAGAGAACTTCACAAAATGGATACGAAATATTGTTTATATTTTTCTGATATGGAAAGGAAATGTAGAGAATCTACATTCATTTTCACCTATGGATCAATTCTCTATATCCTCATCTAAGGTTCAAATTGAATACAACCTCCAACATATGAACTTCCTGGATATCACGGTTAAGGTTGATGACAAAAAACATTACACAACACTATTTACAAAAATCACAGCGAGAAATACACTATTGAAATATAATAGTCATCATCCGCAGGCCCTAAGAGAAGGACTGCCATTCGGACAATTTCTTCAAATTCGAAGAAACTGCTCTGAAAAAGATCACTTTTCAGAAGCACACAAATTAAGAGAAAAACTGAAAGCTAAAGAATATTCTTCAAAACTTGTCAAAAAATCAAAATAAGAAAAAAAAATCAGAATCACGCTTGGTATGCAATTTGACTTTTGGCACATTATTAAATAAATCAAAAAAATTATTGCAAAACAATGGAGTCTCCTAAAAGGGATCCCAGAGTTTGGAGAAAAACCTCTTTTTGACTTCAAAAGAGAATCTAACCTGAAAGCAGACTGGTACATGCTTATGAGCCACCATCCAAACCAACAAAACAAAATATCTTACAGTTACCACCAATCATTGGCCACTTTAAGTGTAACATGTGTGTTGCATGTAATACAACTAAAATGACAAAAAACTTTAACATCAATGAGCAACTGTTTGAAGTTAAACACGTTTCTAATTGGTAGGCGAGGATGTAGCCTTACAGCTATAGCGGTTGTAGCCTTACAGCTAGAGCGGTCCACCTCGAAGCTGGGGAACCGGGTTTGAGTCTCGGTAACAACGCTCAACATCCTGTGATTCTGGGCAAATCACTTAATCTCCCCGTGACTAACAAAAATGAATGGGTCTTTCTGTAATGAAACTGGTGCTCATGTAAAGCACTCTGATACCTGATTCGGGTCTAGTTCGCGCTATATAAAGCACTATTAAAAAAAATGTAATACCTCTAACATTGTGTACTGTATTGAATGTCATTGTGGTCTATACTATAGAGGAAAATCAACACAACAGATCAAGAAGCGTATAGTACAACATCAGTCAAGGATACGCTGTAAAGTCGAACATTCTCCTAAGGTTGAACATTATATACATCAGAAACACACAGAAAAAGACATGTCTTGGTGGGTTATAGAAACTGTAAAACCCAACGCTAGATCGTCAAACATTGACAATGTTGTCTCCATCAAAGACAATCGCTGGATATTCATTCATTCATTCATTCATTCAAAAAAACTTTACTGCGGCTATTACAGCCATAAAAGCACATTTAAATTTGCAGTACAATAGAACATGGTCCAAATCAATATGCAAGAATAAAAAATCATAGAAGCACTAATATACACCTCTGCGGGACTACATGAACCTCGTTAACTGTGACAAGGAAGAACTTGATCATTAATAACATAATTATATAGATACAAATTAATTTAAGAACTATAATTTGGGATAAAAACTTTAAGAACATTATTAAACAAATCCTATAACTCATAAAGTATCCATTATTAGTGTGCCACATAAAAAGAAAGTCATCTACCTCCCAGGCTAAGCTAAGTCCCAATAACTTAATACAAAAATAGTTATAACAAATTAAACAGTCACAAGCTGAATGTTAGCCTTCAGCAAATACCTTTGTTTTAACCACATAGCAAGGAGAAATTTTGAAATTACAACAACATAGACTGGATCAGTATAGTTTTTTAAGATCCTAAAAAATGGGCTGTAATTCCTTATACCCAAATTTCTACACAATTGTATGACCCATTTTGACCTGGCCTGTTTATATGCCGGGCAGAAGAGCAGCACGTGAATTTCTGATTCCTCCTCCACTAAGCATCCAGGACAAGGGCGATGGGTTTCACCCGACCACTTATTAGTTAGTGCAAAAAGCGGAAGAGTCCCATATCTAAATTGGAGAAACAGCTTCCTTGCTAGTGCAGGCTGAATTGAGTCTAGCACCTGCTCAAATTGATAGTGTGACTTAAACTCCAAGAATCCATCAGTTAAACTTGTAGCTTTAGTTGCCTGGATTAGGCTAGTCAATTTAAAATCTTTCAATGCTTTAGCTAGTATTTTTTTGGGGGTAGCTACACAAGATTCTTCTGGAGTAACCAATAGGTCCTCCTTACCCATAACACGAAAAGAATCCCTCACAAAAGACAACCAAGGTATGCTAGCCACAGCCCCCAGTAATGACATTACTACTTTTAGTTCCTCCCTGTAGTGTCTCAACTCAGGTACGCTCCATAGCCGTCGCCAATAGAGCAATGGTCGAGACGAGATTAAATCCACCACTGGGAGGATGCCCAAGTCCATCCTAAAAGGTACTAGGGGAGTGGTTATCGGCAAACCCAAAATTTCTCTCATCAACTTGTTTTCAGTGAGGGTTAATACATTTGTTGAGCAATACCACCAAAGTTCGGCCCCATATAAAGAGGCCAACCGTGCTTGCACTTTATATATTTCCAGCGGTGGGATTATAACCTTTGAAACACAGCCCTTCTGAACTTTCAAAATTCCCCCAGTCGCCTGAATTAGCTTCAAATTAGCCTTACTCATTTGGGGGCCCCATCCCATCGTATCATTTAGGGATAGACCGAAATAATAAAAAACATGGACGCGCTCAAGCGGCACATCGTCCATCATTGGGTGTGGGCAATTAGTAAAGTTGGCATTGAAGACCATATATTTTGTCTTACTAATGTTAACTAAAAGATTCCTCCTTTTGGAAAACTGACTAAATTCCGTTAGTACTCGCTGCATCCCCATAGGTGACTTCGAGAGGAACAGCGTATCATCCGCAAACATTAATGCAGTAAATTTGCGAAATGATATCTTAGGGGAATCTAGATCCTATAAAGGCAGGCAGATCTTCAATTATGCCATTTAGAAAAAGGGAAAAGAGCGTGGGCGCGAGCACACAGTCCTGCCTCATCCCTTTGCCTACAGGGAAGGGGGCTGGCAATTGGCCATTCTTACCGTATCTTATTCTGGCAGATGTACCCTCGTGGAGGCGTTTGAGTTGGAAACAAAGGTAAGATGGGACTCCCATGTCCAGCAAAATACCCCAGAGCTGATCACGGTCTACCATATCAAACGCAGGTTTCAAATCCACGAAGGTAAGATACAGATTCCCACCTTCCAGAATCACATGCTTCCAATAAATTAACTGGAGCCTGATCTACAGTTGAAATCTTAGCTCTAAAGCCGGCTTGCAACGGAGTTAATATATCATGGTCTTCCATCCAATCCTGTAATCTTCCTAATAGCATCCTCACAAATTTGTTTTGAGTAACATCGATAAGGCTAATTGGCCTATAATTTACTGGTTCACACGGGGACCCTTTTTTATAGATCGGAACGATCTCAGCACCAGCCCGCATTGGCGGTGCTGGAAGGCCATGTAAAATTGCATTAAAGAGTGATAGTAGGTATGGAGCCCAGACTGTCTTTTCATTTTTAAACAAGTCCCCAGGGATTCTATCCAATCCTGGGGCTTTGTTAGGTTGCAAGTTAGCTAAAGCAGATACGACCTCGCCTATAGTACATGGGGGAATATCCAATAAAACTTCAGGATTAAAATGACACACTGTGATCTTACTGGCACTTAGATCAATAGATGAACTTGAGTATAGTCCCTTAAAATATAGATACCAAGCTTCCTCATCAATCTTTGGGTCAAGGGTGATCCTACCGTCCACTTTTCCTGCGTGGACCAAATTCCAGAGACTTCTACTGTCTTTTAAGTCCAAAGCCTTCTTGATAGCCTGCCACCTATCTGCTTCCCACTCAGTTTTAGCTCTTGCAATTATTTTCCTAAAGGCCGCCCTATTTTCCTTAATACAAGCATTGTCGGCCCCCTTAAGCGAAGTCAACAGGGCTTGTTTTGCTTCCCTACAGTCCCTAGTATACCAGGATTTTTTATCTTTACCAACTTTCTGATTGCTAGGGGCATTGTTGAAGAAGAAATCCACCAAGACCCGGCCTATTTCTTGGTGAATATTTCCTAGGTTGCTGTCAGGGCCCAGCTTGGTTGTATTTTCTGTCACAAGGCTTGCTTTCTCCAGGAGGGGTGTGATTCTCATATACAATTTTGACATTGTTTCCTGCAATTGGTTAATTTTGACCCATCGGATTCGTCTCCCTCCTTCAACAACAAACAATTAATTTAGATGTGGCTCTTCAAGGGCTCGACACAAACTCCCCATCTGTAAATCTAGCACGGTAACTAGCGGATTATGATCACTTTCACTACGTACTATGACACTAAAATCCTCCACGTTATGCCAGATCTCTACGCTAATCAAAGTATAATCAATTACAGTAGCCTGACCAACTCTCTTGAAAGTAGGGCACCCGTGATTATCTCCAGGAAATCATCCATTGCAGGCCCTCAAAGAGAAGGACAGGGTTAGGGAGGTTAACTGGAGAACTAGAGGTGTCCAGCACCCAATCGGATACATATTAGGTGCCGGGATTGACCAAATGGCATTCTCATCAATAGTAATGGGATGCGAAATACCACTTAAGGGTTCAAAGTGACAGTTAAAATTCCTCCCTATTAGAAAATACGTATTCCCTGCTAATGAATTAAGAAGATTTAGCAAGGATTCTAACGTCGGGGAGATCCCGCCATACTGGACTGGCCGGGAATAAATATAAATAAATGCTATTTTCTATAGTTTATTATGTGACAAGAGGACACATGAGATATCCGGGGATAATGTTTCTACTCGCTTAACATTACACCCTAGTTGGGAAGCTACCTAGATACATAACCCCCCCGATGGTCTACCCTTCAGTCCTTTCACTGCCGCCTCGCAATATGCCACGTTCCCTACTCTATATTGGGGGTCAACATCCCAAGTTTCCTGGAATAGGCAGATCTTGTGAGAGTCGATATAGTCCCCCCAATCCGACTGCTCTAATTTAGACACGAGACCTGCAATGTTCCAGGATAGAATTCCAGGACCTCCGGCAATCAGTTGTTTACTTGACCTGAAATTGCCCTCCACTTCAGCCCTATCAACCCTTCCAGGGCTACAAATTCCACTAGTGATTAGCACCGATTCCATTGGGCGACAATCAGCAATGCGACTGCCAGAGTTTATTGCGTTTAAAGCAAGAATGTTGTCCAGCTCCTCCACTTCCTTAGCTTTGCACAGTTTGGGATCAGTATTGACCCCCTCTTCGTTATTTAGCATTGATTGTTGGTTTAGATCCATACTCCCTATTTCCCCTAGGTGTACGTGTTCTTCTGGCATTGTATCCATGTGAGAAGCAGCTGGTGTCAGTCAGTCCACTAGATCCAATACACTGAATCTATTACTAAGGGGTACTGCTGCCAGATACTCACTACTCTCCCCATCTACTCTGCAGGTCCATGTAGCTGACCGGCCTGTCCAGCCCCTATGCAGTTCTTGCTTGGCAAAATTGGGCATATAATCTTGAGGGATATAAACATAACTTAAATCCCTAGCCTGGATGGAGGATTGCGGATATTTCTGCAAGCCCAAACAAACGTGTTCCACCACCTTAGGTTCTTTAAAATTAATAACAATACAGTCCTCTACTATATTTTTTGGTCTACGACCTACCCAGCTCACTCTTCTCACAAATAAAATCTGGCATTGTGCATCTCGAGGGAGAGGTCTGTTGTTATTTAGCCAATGGATCGTCGTATTTTTTAGTTGGCCATAAAGTTAAACTTTACCATTTTCCAGTTCTGGAACACCAGTAAAAACAACAAGGTAAGGTGTACAATCGGGGGGTAAGCCTAAATGGGGGTAAGAGTTCTTTGCATCCTTCACAATGATGCTCCTCCTGGAAACGACATCAACTTTTTGGGACCGGCCCTCAGCTTCCCCGTGGTTACTACACCTATCATCCCGTGTCTCTAAGCCCGCTATGTTACTCCCACTCGCTACTTCACCCCTTGGCTCTATAGAGTCCGTTAATTTCACAGCCAAGTCCACATGCGCTGGTACATTGGAGCTAGTATGAGCCACTGTACCCCTTAGTCCCTCCCTCACTGTCACATTATTTTGACCACAGCTCCCCATCTTATTCTTGATACCTCCCAGGGTAGACATTGTCAGTTCTTCGAATTTTTTTAGCCTACTCTCAATTGATGATAGTCTTTATATTAGAGGCTCCAGGGACAATGTTATGAGGGCTCCCATTTTTCGCTCGTGGAACTCTTCATACTGCGACATTCCAGTGGCAATCTCAGCCATATTCACACCATTAGCTACAGATAATAGTTCCTGGACGTTTCAATAGTAGGAGTCTCTTCCATTACCACAACACTAGGTTTGCTTAGTTTGGAAATCTTGGGCTTCTTTCCCTTCTGCTGGGCACCCCCACACTTCCTCTTTGAAGCAACCCCCTGTATAAGTTCCTTAAGT
Organism: Lissotriton helveticus; assembly: GCF_964261635.1. Taxonomy (NCBI): domain Eukaryota; kingdom Metazoa; phylum Chordata; class Amphibia; order Caudata; family Salamandridae; genus Lissotriton; species Lissotriton helveticus. The sequence goes on along the minus strand of NC_136063.1, from coordinate 1,245,771,867 downwards.
TGTGGGGGCTCTTTATGTACTTCTACAATTCACGTGGTTGGGCCATTAGTTGGATTTGACAATACACTGCATGGCAGTGACGAGGGGTGTAAAATTGCTCCATCGATATGAGGGGGCCCTACAGCTTGTTGTTGGCTTGTGCTCCGGCTCTGCTGCCCAGGAGAGAGAATGGGAACAGACTGAGAGTGTCTTTCTGGTGTGCGTACGTTCACTATACCCCCCAAAGATGATCATTTAGCAAACGTGGGGTCCATAGAGAGACGACGCTCAGTGATTGCTATCTCATGGGCAAGCACAGATGTAGTTCTCGTTATGAATTGATCGAGGGTTGCAGCAACATATCCTGCTCCTGCGGCTTTCCTCCCTCTTCCCTCATGTGCAGTCATTTCTGTTTCAATAAAGTCAAATATCAATTAAGTTCCACTTACTAGAGAGACAGCTCAACCATTAATATAGGAAATCTCAGAGGGGGGCCCAGCCTCGCCCAGTCTCGAACGGGCTCAAACGGGCCCGACCTTGGCCCGGGCTTTGCCAGGTGCGCGCGTGCGCACGTCCCGCGAAGCGGGGGCTGCGAGCAGTTATGTAGCGTTTGTGGGCGGGTCATGCAGGCACAGATGTACATGATTACGGGGCTCCTGGTCCTTGGATTTCACTATCAGCAACACAGCAAATGTTTTCAGCTATGAGTGGCTCCCGCGAAGCAGGGGCCGCAAGCAGTTATGTAGCGTGGTAGTGGTGGAATCGCAATCATTGGCACTCATAATGTAAGTGCATCCATAATGTCATGATACCATTCATAAAAAACACAGTGACAACTGATATTCTGTAATTGCTGACTATTTGACAAATATGTCAGTATAGAAGAGATTGTATGCTATATGAAACTGAAAACCAAAGGACACTGTATTTAGTGAATATAATGGTAAACCTGTGCCATTAATGAGACATTTGTTCTCCTACACATGTACTTCTGTTCATTACATATTGACCGATATGTGGCCTAACGATATAACCATTCGACACACCCTTTTTGTTCTTTATATTCTGTAACAGATGACGATTTCACAAAAGAGACAATATAAAGCAAACAGTTGTAATGTATATGTTTTGATGTGTGAAACGTTAACACTTTGTACTTTGAACACATAATTGTCAGCACTTGCCTGTTAATTAATGTCCTTTCCCTTGAGGCTTGCAGTTTTGTTCATCTAGTGATGACCGATATATGAACGACTGGTGTATGAACAAATGTGAATACCCGTTTTTTTTAGTTTTGCATTGCTCTTCATCTAGCGATGACTGACATATGAACAAACGAAATGCAGATGGAGTGTAGAGGTCAAAAGGAGGAATGGCTTGTGCCAAATTATTCTCTCAATTTCTATTTCTTTGGTTACAAAATGTTCCCTGAAAGGATGTAAAAAAGCGAACTTTGTAGCAATACAAATGTATGGAGTGTACTTGTTGACTGTCATTCAGCCAGGTTTTGTTCACTTAATAAAAAGATGTATTTAAAAAAATATTCCCTGGTGTTCAAAGTGCATTTCACATACCTTTAGGGGGAGATAGCGAACCATCATCTGCTCTCACAGTGTAGCTAAAAAATAGATGATGGGTGACGATCTGGCACTCTTTTTTTTTTTTTTTACAAAGTGATTCCCTATAATCTGACGGGGGAAACGCAGGCTGCAACACCACCGTCTGCATCCCCAGGTAGGTGAAATTCATGTGATGCGAAGAGGCCTTTAAGGAACACTTCTTGCATCAGCATACATGGTCCCCACTCTTCTTTTTTGTTTACCAATTCAGGTATCTTGGGAGATATACTGGGGTCTAACTACCCATATCTTCTCACTAGCATGGCTGAGATGTATATGGTTCGTAGCGACCAGAAAGGCATGTCTTGTGCAAATAGACCTTGCTTCTAACTCAGGGGCATATTATCAAGGGGCTTTATCTCCGCTTTTTTGGCTTTAAAAGCCAAGAAAGCGGAGATAAAATTATCTCCCTATTACCAAGCTGTCGCTAACACCAGTTAGCGACAGCTAATAGGAGATAGTGACCATCTTGGGCCCCGCTTTGCATGTCAGTGATATTTATCACTAATGACATGCAAAGTGGGCGTGCCAAGATGTTAGCGACTGAAAACAGTCGCTAACATCGCTATCTCCTATTACCAACTTTTGGAGATATTCGCGCTAAGCGCGAATATCTCCAAAAGCTAACACTTGCCCAGGAGCAGTTCTTAGCCATGTTATCCAATGGGAGGTGGATAACATGGCTAAGAGCATTTGCTCGATAATGCATGAATATCGCTGACTTTTCAGCGATATTCATGCATTGCGGCCGTTTTTTATCGCATTTGCGATAAACCTTGGTAATAGCAAGGTTTATCTGCGATAAAAATCGACGATTTGCGGCGATAATTTTTGTCTCTAAATAAGTTAGAGACAAAAATTATCTCTATTGGTTGGTAATATGCCCCTCAATTCCTTGGTTCTGTTTCACCAAAAAACCTCTGCTGTGCAAAGAGCATTCCAGTTACCAGCAGGACAGATTGTAGTATGTTGCCTTCCCCAATCTGTTTCTCCAGAAGATCTGAAATGCAGATGATGGGTAAAGACTAAGGAGAGGCATGTCATATACCATGACAGCCAGCTCCCAATACATTTCCTTTTTTCTTTAAAAACAAAAACATTATCCCTAGTGTCCAGGGAGCATTCCAGACCCCCTGTAGGAGGCAGAACTTTGCTTAACCACACGGTTCACCTCCTCCATTGTGGCTTCTTAATGTTTTCCTTAAAAGATTTGATAGTGAACTTTAAAATAAATGTTTCCAAATGTATTGTCTAAAAAACAATAGCTTTTGCATGGGGTCCACCAGTCATGAAACAGACATAGAACTATCTGACATCAAGGGAATGTCATTAGAAATTTTTTCCAAACTCAAACTGATAAAGCACTTAAATGATTTACCACTTATCATCATCATCATCATGATCTTTATTTCGGCAACATATGCCATAAAAGGTACAAATAACATTACATCTCAAACAACTAATGCTAAAATGTAAAAGATTTTAAAACATATAAGATCAATGTACAGATATAGGGGCCAGCCATTAAACATACTGATGTTATCGATGTCATAAATTTATAATTTTTACAGTTGTCATACATCCCCAACTAAGAAATATCTCCTCTTGTGCCAAACTATCCCCAAATATTTAGCTAATGCAAAAACTATATGCCCAGATAGGTCGGTCTTAAAGACCCTGTATGCATGCAAACAGTGACTTAATGATCATTACATATCATGAGGAAGTAATAGTTTTGTCCTAACACATTAGTTTGACAGTTTAAGAAAATTCACCCATTTTTGTTAAAATATAACAGTGCTTAAAGTAAAAAACTCAATTAACTGATATCTCCTCTATCGAAAATGTTGTCATTAAAACAACAAAAAACTCTCCCTCAACAACAGCTTTTCGGTTCAACAATTCATGACATCAAGCAACAAATGCCATCTTTTATATTTTATTAAGTGCTCATGTACCCTAATGCCCTACATAGAAAGAATCAAACTCACACACCCAAATCATTTTCATATTATGAAATACACCCCATATGCATGGGGTAGCCAACAAATGTAAGGGATATCCCCTTATTTACCCGACCTCCATGCCCAAAAACCCATCTACTGCTAACGCCACTGGTTTCCTGATCCACAATTCCTTTGTGACTTTTTGGCATGAACAACCGCCTGGGCTCCAAGATTCTCTACCTCAACTGCCTTGCTGCTCCTCTGCAGCACTGAACCCCCTGACTCAAATGACCATCGACCCTGCCACCTCCAGGTGGATTGATGCTGTCGTCCTTGCACCGCTGGACGTCAATCACCCCAGTGAGATGGTATCCTTTCCCCGTGGTAAGCGTGTGATGCTCTGCCTTCCTCCTCTGCAGCGTGGATGACTTGCGGTGCTGGTGCAGTGACGCCCGGGTCCCACCCCTGCTGGGGCACTCGAGCTGCCGCTTGAGATCTGGGACTGAATTCCTCCATGGTGACGGCGCATAGAGCGCCACTATTTCGGACGGTACAGATCACTGTGCAGTCGTAGAGAGGCAAGGTCGTGGACCGAAGGGTCTTCATTTTTACAGTGGAGCCGCCAGGACAAAATGGCGGCTAGTAGAATCAAGTTGGAGTGGAACGGCTCCTGATCACCGTAGGGGTGGCAAAGCTCTGACTTGTTCCCCTAAGAGCTCCACAGACAAGTAGCAGGCACCTACGGCCTGACAACATCACCGAGGGTGCAATGGAAGAGGCTCAGTGGGGTGGATGGGAGGGCCATGGGCCGTCCTTCCCACACACCGTCACCAAAAATTAACAGAAAGTACCTCCCATGCACGGCGCAAATCCCGACCTCCTGGGCCACACTACATGCAACAGACTACCAGGAGAGTCCCCTCCGGTGCAGAGATCATGCGAGAATACACTCGAGGAGGAGGATGCCTGACTCCAACTAGACAGCCGACAGTGTCACAGAAGATCTCTACTAATGCAGGTACTGATGGGGCCAATTGAATCTGTAGAGACTACTAAGCAGTTTACCCTGTCCTCTAGAATCATCATAAGGCAGCGGCTGAGGGATCTCAGAATTCCTGGGTGCCTGACCTCGACATGGCCACCACACAAATGGACCAAAGAACTACGCTCCTACCTACTATTCCTCACTCTTGAAACCCTTCCACCACCCAACCCCTTCTCGCTCCACCGGACTGAGCAAACAAAGAAGCCCCTCCACCCACACCGGACTCCATGGACTGGCTCATCGAGCTTACACCAGCGAGGCTAGGGGTGCTCCTCCACCATCCTCTCCCACCCGGCTCACCCATCTTGACAAAAATTATGTGATCTTCCTCCGACCGTTGAGACCCAGCTAGCTGACCGATGCCTGTTGGAGCTACCTGTTAGCTAAAGAGAAGATGGGTTGTGGACTTCCCCCTTGGCCGTCACCTACCCAGCTGGACTTAGGGCAGACATTCCTCCGTTTCTTCGTCTTATCTCCCCCTACCCCTTTACCCTTCCCCCTTACCCTTCTATGCTCCATGTATCCCATCGTCCTATGCTCTTTTAATGTTTTTCTACCGAGACCTTGCTATTTGGCCGATGCCCGGTGGAGCTACCTGATAGCCAAAGAGGAGATGGGCCATGGACTTCAACCTAGGCCGTCACCTATCCAGCCGGACTTGGGGCTGACTTTCCTTCGTCTCGCCGTCGTGACTCCCTCTTACCCCTTCACCCTACCCTTCTACGCTCCATGTATCTCATCTTCCATGCTCTTTAAATGTTTTATTAGTAACTGATGTAACCTGTTAACTAATGTAATGTTGTAACTTTGTGGAACCTCATGTAAAGCGCTCTGATACCCTTGGGTCTTGCCAGTGCTATATAAAACTCATTCAATCAAATCAAATCAAATCAAAGGGATGGCCACCTTAATCCAGTAGACCAGTGAGAAGCCATAGATAGGGACGATATGCTAGGTATAGTACAAAGCTTTCGACTAGAACACCCACAGAAAGAGAAATAAGAACCAGGGCAGACTAATGAGACTGTTCCTGGATGCCAGTGCCACCAGCAAATCCAAGGAGAAACCACCACACACACACCCATGCATGCATGCACACATGCACACACACGCACGCACCCATGTGCAGACACATACATACTGATTTACACTCTAGCATCTGGTCTGACCTCCTGGATGCCGCCATACTTAACGACCAATGGAAATTCTGAGCTTTGGTCAGTAAGAATGATGCGAGGTTAGGTAGCCCTGCTGCAATACCCATCCTACCTTGCGACGGTTGCCCATTTTAGGGATCTGTACTCTTCCCTCCTCACCCCTGAGCCTGGCCAGAATGTAGCGGCCACCAGGTTGCAAAGCAACAACTTCCTCCCCCAGTTATCTTCACTATGGAGGAAACTGAGCAAACTGTGTCTTACTCAAACCCAGGAAAGCCCCCAGGCCTTGCTAAAATCCCAGCAGAGTTGTTTAAATCAGACTCTATGGTATGGGTCCCCTATGTTAATGTGGTCGCCATCAGGATGGAGGGAGCAATCCACCCATCATAGAAGGGGGGAGATCATGCTCATCTTTAAAAAAAGGGCCTACTCAACACCGACTGTATGATGTTGGGGACAAGTCCTTGAAGCTCCTGGCCAGGCTGGAAAGCAAGAACAGGGAATGGTCGTGGGTGACAGGGGAGCACGATGCAACTGGGCATTGCGCTCCACTAGTAGCGACATAGCAGAAGCCTTTGCTCAATATTTTGAGAGCGTCCACACGCTGGTGAGTACCAGATCAGAGAGTGACTGTGAGGAATTCTTGCGGGACTTCGCGCTGCCGGTGCTGCCAGAGGAGGCACGCGCTGTGCTTGAGGCTGAGATTACAGAGGAGGAATTGGGCAGTGCACTTGGTGCCCTGGAGCCGGGGAAGGTTCCTGGCCCAAATGGGCTCCCAGTTGAGATCTACAAGGGGCAGGTCTCGGTCATCATACCTTCGCTCCGAAACACGCTGCTTGAAGTGTGTGAACAGGGGCAAATCCCATCAGATCAGATGGCGGCCATGATCGTGGTCATTCACAAGGTGGTTAAAGCGTTGGATCGGTGCAGTTCCTACCGCTCCGTTTTCCTCATCAATATGGAGGCCAAGGTGCTGGCGAAGGCCTTGGCGGATAGGCTGATATCGGACATAACTCAATTGGTCCAAGTGGACCAATTGGGATTCGTGCCCCACAGAAGTACCTGACACAACCTTTGAAGGCTCTATGGCGTTCTCTACATGACCAAAACCGTGAAGCTCAACAGACAGCATTGATGGTGCTGGGTGCATCAATGGCCTTCGATAGCATAGAGTGGCCGTACCTATTCACGGTCTAACGCAGGTTGGGCTTTGGACCTAGCTCCTGTGGTTGGGTAAGATTGCTATATGAGGCGCCGATGGTTCGGGTGCATGTCAATGGGGTGATATCCTGATCCTTCCGACTGCATAGGGGCACTCGGCAGGTTTGGCCGTTGTCCCCGCTCCTGTTTGCCCTCGCACCAGAGCCGTTAGCATTCTGGGTCCGTTGAGATCCTATGATATGGGGCATACCCGCACCGGGTGGATGGGAAGAGCGAATCTCGCTCTACGCCGACGATTTCGTTCTGTATCTTGCGCGGCCGTATCACTCCATGGCATGCGGGCTTCACATTTTCGAACTCTTTGATAGCTATTCTGGCTATGCTACTAATTTGTCCACGTCAGTGGTATTTCCTCTATCGGGTCCCCCCTCCTATGATTCCGAGGCAGTGCGCGGTCCCGGGGGTGCTGGAGGGCTTCAAATATCTGGGCATCTATGTAACTTGGGATCATAAGGTGTTCCTCGACAGGAACCTGGGACTTCAGCTGTGGCGCCTCAGCGCCGATGTTGGCCACTGGCGTTTCCTTCCACTGTCGCTCAAAGGCAGGGCGGCCCTGTATAAAATGATGACACTGCCGCAACTTCTGTATGTGCTCCAGAATATCCCCTATGCGGTCCCCCAGACGGTCTTTAAAAAGGTAGCACAGGAAGTCAGAACACTGTTTGGCAGGGGGGCTTGCCAAGAATAGCACTGCATAAGCTACAGTGGGGGGTCTACGATGGTGGCCTGGCTGTCCCTGACATCAGACTCTATTACTGGGCCTCGCAGCTACAGGTCATCAATGATTGGGTGTACTCCGACATGGATGAGCCAGAGTACCGAGCAGACGGGGCCGCCATGCCACGGGGAAATTGCGAGCCCCTCCTTTACTCCTGAAAGTCCAGATCAGATTGGCCGGATCACACCAGGGTGGTGATACAGTGTTGGAGGGAGGCCAGCAGACTCCTTGGCTGGGCAGGGATGCTGACAGGTAAGACCCCACTATGGGTAGGAGATCCCCTACATGAGGTAGCAGCCCTAATGGACTTTCAAGGGTGGAAATTGATAGGCATCGAATCCCTGGGGGATGTCTCGAAAGGTGACTCTCCCCTTCCCTTTGAGGCCCTTGAGCGAAAATATATTCTCAATCAGACACAAAACTACCACAACCTGAGACTGGTCCACGTGTTGCACACACACGTCCCCAGTGACACTTCCATTCCAGAGTACTCCCCACTGGATGACAGACTTCTCCTAGACCCTATTGCTGAGAAACCAGCATCCACGATTTACCGCAAGCTGATAAACAATGTGCCAGAACCCTGACAACTCTCTGTAACGCATTTTCAAAAGACCTGGGGCCATTCCGCGAGGAGGAGTGGCAGGAGGTGATTCAGAGACCCAGAGGAATAGCGATGCGTCCCCATTTTAGATTGATCCAACTCAAAATTGTGCACTGCACATACTACTCGCGCACCGACCTTTACTCATGGAGCAGGACCACCGATGCCAGGTGTGTCAGGGCATGTCAGTGGAAGGGAACCTTCTGTCATATCCTATGGGAATGTCCTGAGATTGCACAGTATTGGCACGGGGTTACAGAGGTCATGTCCAGGGTAGTGGGTGTGACAGTCCCCCTTGATGCAAAGTGGTTACTGTTGATGGTTGCAACAGACGCTGACTGGTCCAGATACCAGGGCCTGTGGCTGGCTCTGCTGTAAAAACATGGGTTAACCCAATAAGTCGCTGGGACCTGGGTGATTAGTAATACAAACAAAGTGAGAAATTTTTTGAAAATATACACAACATTGTTTTTATTCACAACGTGTAACATAAAAAAATTATTCATAAATTTCATCCATAAATAAACACATTTGATGCCCCTAAGGAGAAGGACAAGGAAGGGTAGTGTTGGGTAGTGAGGGTACTGAAATGAATATAAAAGTGGTCACTATGACCTCAATGAAACAGAATTAATAATTGATTAACACACTTGAGAAATCACGGTTCCTAAATTCATTCAAAAAATATCATGCCTAATCAAATCACAAATGATACATCAGAAAAAAGGTCGAAGATGCAAAGAAGTGTCGACGTTTCGACCCAAAACAGTGCAGGTGTGGAATAAGACCTTGCTAGAGGGTCTTCATCAGGACAAGGGCACGGAAGGGGGCAATGAATCTGCATACAAAGTTAATAAATTGGTGTTAGTAAAGGTCAAAATGATCCATCTTACACATAAAAATAGTTATAAATGGTCGAGAGAGAGAGAACATGGCATATAGTGGAATATACTCAGAAGGTAACAAGATTACCAAAATAACTTCGTGGAACACAAAAGGGTGATAGCATGACCCAGTTTAAAATGGGCGAAGCCCACTGTCATATGGGGTTTCATCTTTCAAATGCATCGTGCATTGGGTATGGTAAAATCTACCCAAGAAAAAGGTTAATTCTGAGTTCTGTTGTTAGTTAGACTCACAGTCAAAGTTATAGAAATCCACTGATTCACATCGTATACTATCTTAATCTAGAGTCAAAAAGCCGAGATTGCCTGAGCATCCAACATTAGGACACCATTGTGGAATATGCCAGACTGATTACCTTAATGTGAAGAAATGTAATCAAGGATGAAGAGTTATCTGACACGCGAATCAGGATCCTATACAGAATAGATTTGTCATAATCATTAGCCCATCAGTACAGCAGTTCCCTTAAAATATATAATAAAGGTCCATTAGCGTACCTGGAGATCTTGGTAGGATTGGAAGACCGAAAAAGTTTGTATATGCTTGGTCTCACCAATTACAACAATCAATCTTGTTCTAGAAAAATATATATAGAGGCTTATTGATAACACCATGAAAAAAAGGGGGGGCCCATAAATGATTTTAATGCAATGTGTCACATACCTGACACAGTACAGAACGCTGTGCTCTAATGTGGGGGTCTTGATAGATAAGTAACCGCGGTTAGTGGTATCCGTTTTCTGCAAATTATAGAAACGGTTGCATTGTAATATTAGCACATATAGAGCCTGTTGTCTACAACATCGCGTATTGTGGTTAGCCTACCTTAAAAAGGTTCACCACCTATCTCGCGGATACCTCGTGTGTAGAATCACGTAGGTCACAGCCGTTGTTAAAAGGATCTGTAACAACACAGATTCGGCACGTAAATATAGCGTATCCAGATTCAGACCAAACGCATGGTAATGCTGTTCAAAATGAATTTCAAAAAAGCATACCTTCAAAAGATAGACGTGCGTTCTAACAAGGGTTCTGTTACTGTTACTGTTACTGGGGCTGGCACTGGCATCAGGGGTTGCTAAAAGGAACATTGCCAGAAAGTGGTGGGCGTCTCTGCTTCTGACACTGGAGGAGTGGAAGCGGGACCTCGACTGGTGCGAGCGCACTTAAGAAATGGTGTACAAACATAGTGTGCCCTTCAACTACATCCCGACCACTCTGAAAATTTCCAGAACATTTTCTGCAAGAAGGTGATAGGACGGATGTTGGAGTGGTGTGAAAAAATCACATTATTTCAGGATTACAAGCAAGGTTTAGGCATAAGACCTGTGCCGTTGACCAGGCCTTTTGCTTGCTCTTAGTAAAATGGAAGACGATGGACCTGACCAAGGGTGACCTCTACGTGGCATTTATTGACCTTCACACTGCTTTCAACCTTGTGCCTAGAGGGAGACTGAGGGATGTGCCCTGGAGGTTGGAAATCCCCTCAGATCTTCTGCATCTGATCCAATTGCTCCATGAGCAGAACTTTGCAAAAGTAAGATGTGGTGTGAAGGGAGAATTAACTGGGGCCTTTCCCATAAACCAAGGCATGTGCCAGGGGTTTGTGCTTGCCCTAGCCCTCTTCCTCCTATATATTGACAACTGTATTGCCTATCTATTAAGATGCACCAATGATTCCCCTACACAGGTGGGAGTAAAAAATACCAGCACTCCTCTTTGTGGAAAACACTTTGTTGCTGTCCAAGGGATGTATGATGTTACAACGCAGGCTATTACAACGCCTGCCTTTACAACGCGTTTTTTACATCGCATACCATTACAACGCATAGCGCTTTTGGGTGCTGGATAGTGAATAGTTTAATTTACTATTCCAACTCCAGTCCCCGTGGACACTAAGGAAGGTTATTGGATAGTAAATTAACCTATTCCCTATCCTAGAGCGCCCCCCAGCGCAATGCGTTGTAATGGTTTGCGATGTAATGACCGCGTTGTAATGGTAGTGCGTTGTAAAAGTTTCGTTGTAAGTGATGTTTACCCTGTCCAAGCAAAGGAAGAGAATGCAAAACTTCTGTGATATTTTTAACTAGTTTTATGGGGACTTTCGTCTTGAAATTAATATGTCTAAGACCAAATATATGATTTACACCTAACGAGGCAGAGCAAGAGGAGTTATTAAGGTGGGACCTGAAATACTGGAAAGAGTCTGAGAGATTGACTATTTGGGTGTGAGGCTGGATGATATAGGACTTTGGGAACTGCAGATCACCAAGAGCACTTTAATCATTAAACATTTATCTACAGATATTTTTAAATTTGCCAAAAAAAGCAGCTTGGTCTCTTGTCCGTGTAGCAATTGAAATTTACAAACCCCGAGTTAGGGGGGCAGCATTGTATGGGGCAGAATAATGTGGCCATTGAAATACAAGTGCCTTGAGTACATGTGAAATCAATTTTCTTAGGGGCTTTTTGGGCTTATGGAAAGGCATGCCATTGGTTCCTCTCCACCTTGACTTGGAGATTAATGTGATATCAACACTGACAGTGCTGAAACCATTATTGTTTTGGGTCCACATCTGGAGTCATGAATTGTGCCATCTTATGGAGGGCTTGCAGGAAGGTATTAGGGCCAACGGGGTGGGGAAAATCAAATGGCTGGGGTTGCTAAAAAAAATGCCTGGATTAAACTGGAGCTTGGGAAATTCTGGAGTCGAGGAGATGCTCTGAAAGTAAAAAAACACGGGCCAGGCAAAAGCTAGAAGTAGCAGGGGCTGCTCACCTACGATAGGTAGCCTAACAAGTGACTTCCTTCTCTATACATCTGCAATCAAGGTGGATTCATCCACACCGTGCGTCTCAGATCTCTCTTTCTTCAATTCAGGTGTAGGAAACTCTCAGTAGCAACTTTCGCTACTAACTGGGGGAAGTAGAACAAGGGATTGGATCTACGCTTATACTGTAAAAGTGTACAAGAAAGCAATGAGCATTTTTTTTGCCCTCTACACTAATGCTAGAAGCAAATGGATTGCCCATTTGTGTATATCCATTAGCTTACAAATTCGAGTTGAGGCTTATAGAATATGTCTCTATCTCACTCCTTGTTTTGCATACTTCTCTCTCTCTCTTTCTACATCTCCTTCCCCTATTTCTGTTTCTCTCCAGCGCTCTATAAAACCTTTCCTATAGTGCTACCTCTCTTTCTCAATTGAAATCTTCCTCTTTCAACCTCTTTGCATTTCCTTTCTGGCTACGTCACTTTTCTTTACCTTACGTCACGCCCTACCCCTCCTTTCTCTTCGCTTCCTCTTTCTACCTTCTTTCTCCCTCTTCTTCACTTCTCTCGCTATATCATTCTCATTCTATATCTATCCTTCGCCTGTCTTCCTCCCCATTTCTCCTATTCGTCATAGTCACATGCTGCAGTACAGCCAGAGAGGAATATATATGAAAAGGGAGCGAAAATGCGTTGCAGGAGAATAGAATAAGGGAGAAAATGATCACATATCGCCTACTGAATGGCGAAAATCTTTACGACAGTACTTTGGGGCATGTCAACAAGGAACAGGGAAAATTAACTCTAAGGGTGATGAAGCAAAGCTTCGCATATTTTGCGGCTTGCCGAAGTCAAGAACCTCGTTTATGTGTAATAAGGTAACAAGTGTATGTTCTACTAACATTTATGTTTAGTTTAGATAAGTATCGTGAAGCTTGCACATGTGTTTTACTAAAATAATTTACTCGAGTCATCTAAAAATGGCCGCCGCTTGTATTTAGTTACTGCGCATGCGTCAGCCACACTCACGTGTCCTGACGCGTCTGCAGAAGTGGAGGGAAAGTTATGCGCATGCGTAATTCATAGCTGTGCTTATCATGTGGTACTGCTCGTGCCACTGCTCTTGTGACTGTGTCAATGTAGCTAACATTTTAATGCAATAGTTTTATTTCTTGATGATGAGTCAAAAGTACAAATCCTGTGATGTATTTTCATAATGACATTATTATGTATTAATTTGTTTTTCGCTTACCTTTTATGTACCGCGGGGAATGGGGTTTGTCTGTGCCGAGAACCATTTTGGAGGTCCTTCTGCGCCTGCGCGACCTGCCAAGGCAGAGCAGACCTTGAATGATGGAACTCAGCCAGTTGGCAGTGATGAGCAAGATGCTCCTGAGAACGACCCGAAAACTCGGCTGAACCAATCACATGTGCTCACAGAGCAACAATGTTAAAGTTGCCATTGTATTTCTGCACCAGTTCTCATGAGAACCCCAATCTAGTTAGGCGGTACCCTATTATGCAAATGCAGGCTTGAAACTCTATGTCGTGATTGGTGTGTTACCCAAATCCTACCTTAGGACCAATCCAAATTGAAGGATTCTGACACTTTGCAACATTGGGGGGTGGTACACTGACCCCAAACTGTATATCTACCCTGGGTTCACCTAGTGAACCGTCCGACTTGTCTGGTTTAGCTGACCTGTCACTGACCCAACGCACTCAATAGGTGACTGAAGATACAGAGCGCTGCGAAGCACTCTGTCCGAATTTGACCATAGACTGAGGTTCTACTGAACCTTAAAGTGCTGGCAAAGCACTTAGCTGGGAGTTCGCTGACCCAATCGGGGTCTTGATCGATAGCTGCAGAGCGGGTGGAGCGCAGGCGTTGCTTCCGAACTGTGGGTTCCGGTCCTGTCCTGAAGAGGGTCCTGTCCTGAGGGTTTGCTGTCCTGTCCTGAGGGTCCTGTCCTGATTCCTATTCCGAGGGTATCCTGTTCTGTCCTGGGTGTCCATTCTGCACCTGCTGTCCTTTGAGGGGTATCCTTCCTTGAGGGTTTCCTGTCCTTAACTGACCCGTGGCCAGGGTTTGGTTTCCACACCTTTCTAGGTAAATATTGCTCTGAAAACTCTTTAAATCTTGCACCTTCTGAAATTTCTAACTTTTGCTTTAATAAAGTTCATCATTGCATATGTTATATTTTCCATGCCTTTCCGCAACTATTGAAAGTCAATTACATATTTTTCCATAGGTTTTGTTCCTATGTCTTCTCACTGGTTAGAAATTATATTTTGCATTGCAGTCTGTAATTTTATGATATGGTCTAGAACTTCATTGCCTAGATTGTTCAAAGGCCCATTCACCTTAAGTGAAGCGTGTTACTCTTTATAGGCCCTCCCATAGTTATTCATGCATAAACCGTCCATGCTTAAACATTTCTGAGATTTTATAGTATTTTCCATCTGCATTTCATATTACATTTGAATGATTACCCTGTTATTATTTCTTTATGCCTATATAATTTACGTTATCTTGGTTATTGATTGCCTTATTTTACTGTACCTCATGCAAGAAAATATTGAATTTAGATAAACATTTTAAAACTTCCAGTTGTCCGTGGTCATTTAAACAGTAGTTGAATGTTATTGTTTGGGTTTGCATTTTGCTGCCTTTCTTTTACAGCTAGCTCCCTGATTCATTGTGGTCATTAGGTACCCGCATCGGTGGATGGTAAGTCGGGTGCACTGAAAATTATTAGCAGGGAACACACACACATCAACTTGGTAGAGCTCGTGAAGTCACCCGATCGATGTATATGGTGATTTGAAAGTATATGGGCCCTGAAGCCGGAAACGGCGAAAACTATTGGTCGGGTGGCCTCGCGCGCTCTATCAGTTTCTGGTAGCTAGAGGATGGTTAGGGACTAGTTGAGAGTAAGGCAGGGATTAGTTGGACTAGTTGAGTCGGAAGCTGCTAGTATATTGATGCTGCTAGAAGAGCGGCTGTTCTAAGAGACCTGATCATTCTCTTGTGAATACGCTGCTGAAACTCATGAATTTTTGCATTTTTATTATTCTTGTTCTTATATTGTTATATGTACTAATCCATGCATTTGTCAATCGTTTAGTTTCATGTTGTCCGAACTCCCCGGGGAATTGAAAGGGCAAGTGGTGAATAGAATCCATTGTCCTGAGGTCACAGGTTCGAGGAAAGTTAGGTGCAGGTTAGGATAACCGGGAAGCACTAACTAGGGTTTTCTGAATACATGTGTGAATAAATGACAGTAACGGGGTTCATTGGCAAAATTCCCATAGTGGCGTAACCTAGTAAGGGTCACATCGGAAGAGTAGCAGGTTCCTCGGAGCTAGCGTGAAAGCAGAGGGGTCCGCTGAGAAACCTTAAAACTCGGAATATATCCCGGAAAGAAGTGGATGAGTTTAGGGGAATAACAGGTTCACCGATGCTAGAGTGAAGGGTAGGCGGAAGAGATCTGCCCGCAGCGAGTGAAAAGTAAATGGAAGTAGTTTACTTGCAGTAAAACAATTCTTTCTCTGTCTAGACACTTGAGCACTGTGGCGAATGTGTATTTGTTGTAAAATAACCAAGCACTGAGCACTTTAAAAGAAAGAAAGTTTCCGTTACCTTGTGAAGGGAGGGAGTCAGTCGCGAAGCGCCTCTGACGTCACTCTGTGCCGCGCTGGGATTGGTAGAAGCAGCGGGCGGGTAGCGGAGCTGGAATTGTAAAGGAGGGGTGAGCGCCGGAGCGTGGGAACTGTCTCACGAAGGGGCCGCGCACCCATTGGCGGAGCTTATTTAGTGTCGCGCACCCATTGGTTGCACGAATTTCTGAAGCGCGTTCTGATTGGAGGTAGTTTGTAAACAAAGTTTAGCGCAGAAGTCGTATGTGGCACTCGCAGACTACAGGAACTCGACCTGATCCAAGGCACCTAGGGTTTGAAAGGGATCAGTGGAAGACTAATAGATACGATATTATGTACGGAACAAAGAGAAAAATGTCCCTTATAAGTAAGGTGAAAAATTATTTTAAAACGGACAAACCGATTAAATCTAGGGAAGGTGTTCTTGTCCCACCACCTAATACTCCTGCCTCATTCATGATGTTTGACCGAGGGTACAATACCTGTGTGTGGTTGGAGAATTGGGTGAAATACACAAAAGATGACGGAGTATTGGCTTTTCCGTTAGATGGTACTTTCAATGGTAG
Source organism: Lissotriton helveticus (assembly GCF_964261635.1). Classification (NCBI taxonomy): domain Eukaryota; kingdom Metazoa; phylum Chordata; class Amphibia; order Caudata; family Salamandridae; genus Lissotriton; species Lissotriton helveticus. Next base: position 1,245,755,673 of record NC_136063.1, on the reverse strand, counting down.
GATCCTATTTAATTTAAGGACTCGGATGAACGAATTGCATCCCAGACCGAGACTAACGCAGTATGAGGCATTAGAGGAATGGGAGATTGAGGCTTTTGAAAGAGAAAGACCCCGAATGGACAAGGGTTTGACCAAGTGGTACCCCAGGCAGAAACAGGAGTCCAGGGATAAAAGGATGAAACAGTGGAGGCAGAGCATGATTGTTGAGGGTCTGTTTCCCATGATGCCGGCATGTCATAACATTGGAGCGAGTGAGAAAAGTACTGAAAAATGTAAGCATTGGGGGGCCCTGGGGGAATCAGATGATGAACTAATAGATGACATCTGTACCAGAAGTCCGCCACCTTACAATGAGGGAACCCGACCTTCCAGTGTAGGAGATGCTCCCCGACGCCACTTCCTAAAGGAAGAAGACAGGTCCCTGGGACTGGGAGGGGGTGGTCAAGTATTGCCCTATCCTGAAAAACCCGAACCGGCGGAAACAAGGGATATATATCCCAAAGTGCCCGCGAGCCAGGAAGAAAAATATTCACGTACGAAAATCTTTTTTCCCAGACCCTTGTATGAAAGCGAAGAGAAACCATCGAATTCAGGACTGCCTTTTGTTCAACCTCCATATGGGGAAGAGCGCAGGTCCTTTAATACTGGAACTTTATTCCCGAAACCAAATTATGGGGGAGGACCAAGTGAAACGCATCCTACTGCCCCGAGTTTTACTCCTCCATTGACCCCACAGATATTACATGACACAACTTTAAGAAGGGTACTAGTGGAAAAGGAGCAAGAGGCTCTAGCTAGACAAAGGACAGAAATAATTCAGAAAATTTCCCAGTTAAATACCAGTCCTGAGGCATTGACTATTCCAGTAACTATTGGACCGGTGGTCCCGTTATACGGAAATGGTCAGGGAAATCCGATTACTCCAGTTATGACCCCAGTCATGGCAACCCCGAGACAGGAACCGATCATCATAGATGATCAGTCCAGTGAGTGCGAGTCTGAAGTTGCGTTCTTGGAATTGCCAAACAAACAGACTGGAAAGGGAATACAGCAGAGGCATAACCCTTTTAATACAAAAGAAATTAAATTAGAGTCAGCAACAGGTACTAGGAATGTCTCTCTGGTAACTCCGGATGAAATTGAGAGTTGGAGTCGTGAATTAGAGAAACAGACTCCGCAAACGAAACCTTTAGACCTCTACAAGCTGAGGGTCGAAATAGAAGAATTAATGGCAGGAAATGTGGGGTTGGATCGATTGAATACCTACTCTGAAGAAGAATTGTCGTTTATATGTAAAAGCTTTACAAGGAACACCAGAGTGCTCCACGAAAAACTGACCGAAACAGCAGTTAGTATGGGGGTAGATATCTCAAAATCCAAGCCCTTACAGAAACCGTACAGAGCAGACTTCTCAGACAAGGATATAGAGCACCTAAATGTGGCGGGAAAAAAGCTGCAGATTAAAGAATTAATGGGGGTACTGCAGAAATGGGGAGATGTGGAAAGATGGAGAAGCAGGTGGGCGAAAAAGAGAGAAGAGGTGCGCTCCCGACAAGTGACTCCTGAATTTGCTTTAAGGGAGGTAGAAAAACCTGAGCAGTTATGCCCCATGCGCGAAGTTCCAGGAGGGAAATATGTGCATGTCCCCTGGTCTAGGCAGGATATTGTGTCCTTCACGAACGATTTTCCAAAATTACGAGAGAAACCAGTTGACTGGTACAGGCAGGTGGAGAGGTTCGTGAAGGTACAGAAATGTCTGTGGAAAGACCTGGATGGGTTTTTCGACATTGTGGTTCCAGTAGATTTATGGACCCAGTGTAAAATAGCCATAGACTGGCCCAGTGAGGAGTACCCCAGAAACAAGGAAACTGGGGAGCCATCAAAGGATGTCATGCGAAAATATGAGCAGGTAATTCAGCATTTGAAAGAAAAGGTGCCCGCAAAAGAAACTGATTGGACAAAAATAGATAGAACAACACAGGAAAGGGACGAGACAGTGCACTCCTTCTATGAGAGGTTATTGCAGGTATTTAAAACATACAGTGGTATTGATAACATCGATTTGAAGGACATGACGCACTTTATTTACAGGTTTGTAAATGGTTTAAGACCTGAAATTTGTCAGTGGATAAAAGATAATAAAATCTGTTGGCATACTAAGAAAATGGATGAGGTCCTGCGGTACGCTAAGTACTGCGAGGACGAGATGGCAGAAAAGAAAAAGGCCCTTAAGGAAAAGGTGATGTGGGCTCAGGTGAAGCTCGCAGAACAGCAGGAAAAACAATTGAGTAACATGGTTAAGAATGCTGAGAACAAAAGTCCTGGGGGAGGGGGTGGAGGAAAGCCCCGGCCCAAATTTAGCAGGGAAGAGGCTATGAAGAAATTTCCCTGCCATCAGTGCGGCGAAATTGGACACTGGCGAAACGAGTGTCCCCAATTAGTAGATGCTAATGAAAAAACTCCTGATTTAACTCCACAGACGCAGAAAGAAAGACCAAGAAAGACTCAACCCCAGGTAAAAACAGTCCAGGTGCCTCGAGCACCCAAGCAGGTATACAGGGGAAGACAGGCAGAAGATGAAGAGATAGAGGTTTGGGAAAGCGGGGAGAACAGAAATACAGCAACTTCGCAGTATCTGCTAAATGATACCTTCCTTTGTAATGATCAGGACTGACGGGGCCTGAGAGGGGAGGACGAGGAGTGTGTACTTGGCGCTTCCTTGCCGGTAGACCAGTCTGGACCATATATTGAAGGGAAGGTTGACGGAAATGATGTCACCTTTCTGTTGGACACTGGCGCTACCCGTTCTACTGTAAGAACAGTGGACGTTCCAAACCTACCCCTCTCGGGAGAAAATATCCAAGTAGTGGGTGTATCTAATCAATTGATTAGTACTCCTGTTACCGAACCAATGGAGATTTCAATTGGAAATTTTAAACAGATGCATAGATTTGTCGTCTGTGACACCAGTCCAGTGAATCTACTGGGTCGTGATTTGCTGTGCAAAATGAACTGTACCATCTTTTGCACACCAAAGGGTGTTGAAATACAGACCCCAGATGAAGATGGCATTTATAAATTATTGTTACTTAGACCTGACTCAGAAATTAAAAGATTGACCCTGCAGGACTTGCCCCAAGAACTCCAGGAAGCCGTAAAGCCAGAGGTGTGGGATTTCACTGGAAAAGATGTGGGGTTGATGAAAGATGTGGACCCCATACAGATAACCATCAAGGACAATGCAGTATATCCTAACACTAGGCCCTACCGAATGAATGCTGAAGTGAAAGCAGGTGTCACTCTGGAAATACAAAAATTATTAGAAGGAGACATCATACAGGAAGTGATGAGCAGCCCATGCAACTCACCGATTATGGGCATCAAAAAGCCTAGTGGCAAGTATAGGGTAGTGCAGGACCTGAGAAAGGTTAACAAAATTGTAGTTCCTTGCTGCCCTATTGTCCCGAACCCTGCAGTGATATTGTACCAGATTCCTTGGGATGCTGAATGGTTCACTGTGATTGATTTATGTCATGCATTCTTTTCGATACCCCTGCACCCCGACAGCAAATTTCTTTTCTCATTTGCCTTCGAAGGTCACGTGTATTGTTGGAACCGGGTCCCTCAAGGGTATACAGAGAGCCCCTCTATCTTTAATCAGATCTTGAAAAAATGTCTAGAGACTTTGATCTTACCTGGGAACTCTGTGTTAGTGCAGTACATAGACGACCTTCTACTGGCGTCTAAAAGTCATAGGGACTGTGTAGTTGACACCATTGCCCTCCTAAATCATCTGTGTGAGAAAGGGCATAAAGTGGCCCCTGACAAACTACAGTTCTGTGCGAAATCAGTGAAATATCTGGGACACCAAATAGAAAAGGGTGTCAGAAAAGTCACATCAGAAAGAGTGAGAATAATTCAAAAGATGCAGTTGCCCCGTACTCAAAAAGATGTCAGAATGTTCCTGGGTGTATTAGGGTACTGCAGGCAGTGGATTCTGGGATTTGCAGCCTTAGCCAGGCCCTTGATAAAAATGACCACGAGAGGAATGCCAGATGTTGTAGAGTGGGACGATGAAAGCCTAATGGCTTTCACAAGACTGAAAAACTGTCTGTGTACAGCCCCTGCGCTGGGAATGCCAGATTATTCCAAAGAATTTGCCTTATTCTGTGACACTCGCGATAATTGCACATTGTCAGTCTTGACTCAAGAACATGGCACGACCAGAAGGCCTGTAGCATATTTCTCTGCCACTTTGGACCCAGTAGCTGCTGGGTTACCAGGCTGTCTGAAAGCAGTAGCTGCTACCTGTGCAAGTTTGGAACAGAGTGAGTCCATTGTCATGGGACATCCTGTGACCGTGTATGTTTCACATGGAGTGGTAATTCTATTGACCAGAACTAAAACACAGTATCTCACCCCTAGTCGGCTGACTAAATACGAGAGGATTCTTGTGGGTGCAGCAAATGTAAGCATTGTTAGGTGCGGTATTCTGAACCCTGCCACTTTACTCCCCGACCCCTTGGAAATAGAAGGTGGGGATGATGATGAACATGATTGTATTGACCTGACAGAGTTCAGTACTAAACCACGCCCAGACATAAAAGAAGTGCCATTGCCTGAACATGATAAAGAACTATTTGTGGATGGTTCCTGTCTAAGACATGAACTCGGAGGCTTGAGTGCTGCTTATGCAGTAGTCTCTTTCACAAAAATTGAAGAAGCAGGTTACCTATATAACATCAAGTCTGCACAAGTAGCCGAATTAATAGCTATGATAAAAGCTTGCAAAATTGGGAAGGACTTACGCATAACAGTGTATACTGACAGTCAGTACTGTTATGGAGTTGTGCATGACTTTGGCCAATTGTGGCTGCAGAGGGAATTCATGACTTCCTCAGGTACTCCCATTCGGAATGCAAAGGTTGTTCATGACCTTTTAGAGGCCATCCAGTTGCCCAAAGAACTGGCAGTGGTAAAATGTGCTGCTCATAAAAAGAGCATGGACAAAGTATCACTGGGAAACGATTATGCTGATCGAGTGGCCCAATGGTGTGCCAAAGATCGGTATATTGTAAATCCAAAACGAGGGGGGCCAGGAACCAGCTGCCAGCTTCAGGTGTTTGAAGAAGTGCCTACATGGGATGAAGTGAGAGAGTGGCAGGAATCGGCTCCTTGGCAAGAAAGAGAGAAATGGAAGGAGGATGGGTGTAGACCGAGGCGTGTGGATGGTGTGATTTTGGGCCCAACTGGTATGCCTGTGTTACCCCGACACTTGCTTGGCGCAATGGCAAGATTAATACACGAAGGATCACACATTGGTAGGGATGCCATGATTCTGGTATTTCAACAGACTTGGTACAGTAAAAAGTTCAGGAAGGTAGCAGAGTCCCTCTGCCAGAGGTGCCTGTCATGTCAACAGATGAACCCAGGCAAGAGGACAATGGTTGAACTGAGCAAGATTGGGAGATCAGGGGGTCCCTTTATAAAAATACAGATTGATTTCATCACCATGCCCCGTTGTGAAGGAAAGCGATATGTCCTTGTCATTGTTTGTGTATTTTCAAAATGGGTAGAAGCTTACCCTACTCCCAAAAGTGACGCACTGACAGTAGCGAAGTGCTTACTAAAAGAACTGATACCTAGATTCGGCATACCATACATTATTGAATCAGATAAGGGTGGACATTTCCAGAATGAGATACTGGCTGAATTATGTAAGGCCTTCGGAATAAGGCAAAAATTGCATTGTGCATACCACCCAGAGGCTTCTGGAATAGTGGAACAAGTAAATGGAACTATCAAAAACAGACTAGCAAAGCTGACAAATGCTACTGGCATGACCTGGGTGAAGGCCCTGCCCCTGGTCCTGATGGGACTGAGAAGTGTTCCTGACCGCAAGACAGGCCTAAGTCCCCATAAAATCATTATGGGAAGAGTGATGAGACAAGCATGGGTGCCAGGAAGCAAACTGTTGAATATTACTGATGATTTGGTGCTTGAATACTGCAGAAGATTGGGTGATCAAGTGCGTTCTATCTCTCGCCAGATTGGAGACGACGGCATCCTCAATCCAACGACTCCTCTCCACAGCTTGGTTCCAGGAGATTGGGTCAAAATAAAGAAGCACACTCGATCAAGCTGTCTGGCACCAAGGTGGGGAAAGAAACGCCAAGTAATCCTGGTAACAACCACTGCAGTGAAGGTCGCAGGTGTTCCCCAGTGGATCCACGCTGGACACACCCAGAAGGTATTACCAGACAGAGGATTTGAAGAAGAAGGGCAACCAGCAGAGGACCCTGAAGGAGCCAGACCAGAAGCAACTGACAACGAGCAGCCCAGCACCAGTCAGGTTGCAGGAACAGCAGACGTTGGCCCAGGAGTAGTTGACTACGAACTGCCAAGAATCCAGCCTGCTGAAGAGGTCCAGGAAACTGAGCCAGGAGTAGCTGAAGACGAGCTGCCAAGCATATGGCCAGAAGAATGGATACCGATGATTGATCTGACCGAAGATCCTATCAGAACAAGAGAGCGACTTAGTGAAGGTAGAGAGTGGACTAGACAGGAAAAGCAAGGCACAGGCGAAGAACCTCAGCCGCTTGAGATTCACATCAAAACTGAGGAAGGAGAAGGTCAGACAGGGACAGAGCAGGTGTTCGATACACCACCGCTAACACCTGATGCAGATAAAGGAGAGACTAGAAATAGAGTGATAGTTCGAGCAGAAGAAAATCAAGAGATCGAAGTGCTTGAACAGGATCAGAGAGGGTTAGAAGAACGGGTTCAGGAAATAGAAACAGAAACAAAGACAATCGAAAGCAAAAAACAAAATATTCCTGAACAAGGCCAGATTAGCAACCAGGCAGAAGAATTTGATGCTAGCCCTGGAACTAGCCAGATAGGGGAAGTAGAAGAAGAAAGTGGAGAAGAATTACCACAAGATAAAGAGAACAAGAGAATAAGAGAAGAAAGTGAAGTCCAAGTACCGACTAAGAGACTAAAGAAAAGAAACAACCTTGAGCCTAGGTTTGTAAAAAGATTGAGACTAAGGATAAAGACAGTGGAAGAAAAACGTGCAGAAGCAAGAAGAAGTGCTCGGATAGCAGAGCAAGAAGAAGACTCTTCCAAAAGAAGGAGTGAACGAATAAAAAGACAAAACAAAAAGTACAAGTCTCCTGAATGGACACTGGTTTTGGAAGAACTTGAAGATCTTGATATAACTGACGTGAGCGACGGAGAGCCCGTCCCTGAGTACTCAGCTGAAGAAGAAGACGAACCACCGTGAATTTGCACAAAGTAAGCTAGTAGTAAAAAGCCAAAAAGAGGGGTCGAGAAACTCCTTCTGAGCCAAAATGTCTGATTCAACAGTGAATGGTAGACCTAGTTGCGGCCGTTTTAAGACGTGTCGCAAGGTGTGTATATGTAGTGTAGTAGTACTGATAGTTATCTGGATAGGATTAACAATTTTCATTCCCTTTGCTGTAAGTAAAGATACTAACATTGTCCCTACTGAAGTTGTAAATACTGACAGTGAGGAGCTAACAACACAGAGTGTAGCACGACATGAAAGAGCCCTGAGACAAACAAAACAGAACTTAGAAGCATCAGATGAGGGAGGACTACATTATCATGGAGTTAAGAACAAGACACACTTAAATGTTTTCGCAAACTTGTTAATACACTATGTAGAGACTATGGAAATTGAAGATTGCTATGTCTGCATGAAGCTACCTACTTCTGTGGCTGAAGGCGTGACATACCATCACCTGCCATTGACATATGGAATCTCCTGTAGCATTTTAGCTAGTTTATTTTACAAAAGGGGACCGTTACAGTACTATTACTCTAACAATGACGTGATCTTTTCTGAACTTCCTGTACGTGGGAACTTGAATCCTGTACATACCAAAAGTGACACCATAAGATATATGGGAGACTACTTTCTGACTATAGGTAACATTGACATAGCAGACGCACACAGAGATAACTTGACTTGTTCTTTGCGTGAGCAGGAAAAGATGTTCCTGAACATGGCAGAGAAAAGAAGAATTAAAATTCAAAAGAAGGCTAATGACGAAAGTCAGAAAAAGCCAAAGTGGGCAGAGAACATGGAAGGCACCTCATCTGGTGGAGCGGGTCCTGCTCTGTTGCTGGATTTTGAAAAGAAAGGCAAGCTATGTCTTCACCGCGAGAAGACTAGCTATTATAATAATGTTTTCATTGGTTCCAGTGAATGCGAACATAATTACAAGGTAATTGGAGGTTGGGGTTTCAAAAATGGGTCAGAGCCTGTGTTTCCTGGAATTTATTATATTTGTGGGGACAAGGCTTATTTCAAATTGCCGGATCACTGGTATGGAAGCTGCTACTTTGGCATTGTCTTCCCGAAAATATACCATGTGAATGGGAAAGCTGGAAGCAATGAAGATACTAATGGCTTAGTGCCTAGTAAAAGAGAAAGTATAGGTGAAATTATGGGTAGTATTTTCAGTGCACTGATACCTGGAGTGGGAGTGGTTCTGAACACTCACAGAATTTGCAAATTGTCTACTATAGTGGATGTGCTGTCTACTGAAACAGCTCATGGATTTCTGCTGGTCAATACTGAAATGGTTGCGATCAGATCAATGGTTTTGCAGAATCGACTTGCTCTTGACACCTTATTAGCGAAAGAGGGCGGAGTCTGCCGGATGTTGAAGGCGCAACATTGTTGCACTTATATTCCGGATAAAAGTGTACAGATCAAAAGATATGTGAAAAACATTACTAATTTGGCAAAGGAACTCAAACCACTCGAGGTTGATAGTGCCTGGAAGAGACTGGTAGATGGTCTCTCAAATGTAGGTCATTGGCTTGCTAGCATAGGTAAAAGCTTATTGTTCAAAATTCTGATGCCAATTGGTATTATAGGTCTTATTATATTTTCCATTTTCTTATGCTGTAAATACCGCAAGCGCACCAAAAAGCACGAGGTAAATGCAAGAGGAGTGAAACGAAGTGTGGATGAGATTGAATTAGAGGAAGTGAATGATCAGATATACAAAAAGGTGAAGACTTCTCACCCTACTAAAACTGAGAGAGAAAAGTTAGAACGGTTGCTGGAAGAAATAGAACTTTATAAAGTGTGAGAGAAAGTTGGCATCTGGTTCCATTATAATTTGTGATGATAGTAAATATCATCAAAGAGGGGATTGATGAAGCAAAGCTTCGCATATTTTGCGGCTTGCCGAAGTCAAGAACCTCGTTTATGTGTAATAAGGTAACAAGTGTATGTTCTACTAACATTTATGTTTAGTTTAGATAAGTATCGTGAAGCTTGCACATGTGTTTTACTAAAATAATTTACTCGAGTCATCTAAAAATGGCCGCCGCTTGTATTTAGTTACTGCGCATGCGTCAGCCACACTCACGTGTCCTGACGCGTCTGCAGAAGTGGAGGGAAAGTTATGCGCATGCGTAATTCATAGCTGTGCTTATCATGTGGTACTGCTCGTGCCACTGTTCTTGTGACTGTGTCAATGTAGCTAACATTTTAATGCAATAGTTTTATTTCTTGATGATGAGTCAAAAGTACAAATCCTGTGATGTATTTTCATAATGACATTATTATGTATTAATTTGTTTTTCGCTTACCTTTTATGTACCGCGGGGAATGGGGTTTGTCTGTGCCGAGAACCATTTTGGAGGTCCTTCTGCGCCTGCGCGACCTGCCAAGGCAGAGCAGACCTTGAATGATGGAACTCAGCCAGTTGGCAGTGATGAGCAAGATGCTCCTGAGAACGACCCGAAAACTCGGCTGAACCAATCACATGTGCTCACAGAGCAACAATGTTAAAGTTGCCATTGTATTTCTGCACCAGTTCTCATGAGAACCCCAATCTAGTTAGGCGGTACCCTATTATGCAAATGCAGGCTTGAAACTCTATGTCGTGATTGGTGTGTTACCCAAATCCTACCTTAGGACCAATCCAAATTGAAGGATTCTGACACTTTGCAACATTGGGGGGTGGTACACTGACCCCAAACTGTATATCTACCCTGGGTTCACCTAGTGAACCGTCCGACTTGTCTGGTTTAGCTGACCTGTCACTGACCCAACGCACTCAATAGGTGACTGAAGATACAGAGCGCTGCGAAGCACTCTGTCCGAATTTGACCATAGACTGAGGTTCTACTGAACCTTAAAGTGCTGGCAAAGCACTTAGCTGGGAGTTCGCTGACCCAATCGGGGTCTTGATCGATAGCTGCAGAGCGGGTGGAGCGCAGGCGTTGCTTCCGAACTGTGGGTTCCGGTCCTGTCCTGAAGAGGGTCCAGTCCTGAGGGTTTGCTGTCCTGTCCTGAGGGTCCTGTCCTGATTCCTATTCCGAGGGTATCCTGTTCTGTCCTGGGTGTCCATTCTGCACCTGCTGTCCTTTGAGGGGTATCCTTCCTTGAGGGTTTCCTGTCCTTAACTGACCCGTGGCCAGGGTTTGGTTTCCACACCTTTCTAGGTAAATATTGCTCTGAAAACTCTTTAAATCTTGCACCTTCTGAAATTTCTAACTTTTGCTTTAATAAAGTTCATCATTGCATATGTTATATTTTCCATGCCTTTCCGCAACTATTGAAAGTCAATTACATATTTTTCCATAGGTTTTGTTCCTATGTCTTCTCACTGGTTAGAAATTATATTTTGCATTGCAGTCTGTAATTTTATGATATGGTCTAGAACTTCATTGCCTAGATTGTTCAAAGGCCCATTCACCTTAAGTGAAGCGTGTTACTCTTTATAGGCCCTCCCATAGTTATTCATGCATAAACCGTCCATGCTTAAACATTTCTGAGATTTTATAGTATTTTCCATCTGCATTTCATATTACATTTGAATGATTACCCTGTTATTATTTCTTTATGCCTATATAATTTACGTTATCTTGGTTATTGATTGCCTTATTTTACTGTACCTCATGCAAGAAAATATTGAATTTAGATAAACATTTTAAAACTTCCAGTTGTCCGTGGTCATTTAAACAGTAGTTGAATGTTATTGTTTGGGTTTGCATTTTGCTGCCTTTCTTTTACAGCTAGCTCCCTGATTCATTGTGGTCATTAGGTACCCGCATCGGTGGATGGTAAGTCGGGTGCACTGAAAATTATTAGCAGGGAACACACACACATCAACTTGGTAGAGCTCGTGAAGTCACCCGATCGATGTATATGGTGATTTGAAAGTATATGGGCCCTGAAGCCGGAAACGGCGAAAACTATTGGTCGGGTGGCCTCGCGCGCTCTATCAAGGGTGCTTAGCGTTAACTTTTTTTAACGCCCGCTATCGCTGTATAATATCGTCTGGTTATCGCGTTATTAACACCGCTAACCGCCTAGGCGATAAAAAATCCAGCGATAGCGGAATTTTGGGAGGTTATTGCTCATAATGCAGCGATAAAACTACAAGGATAGGGATATCCTTGTTGATAGCCCATGGTGGATTTAGCCATGTAATCCACCTCCCATTGCATTACATGGCTAAGTCTGAAAATTAGCAGATGTAAAAAAGCAGCGTTAACAGTGGTTAGCGAAGCTTTTTTTGTCTCTAACAGGGTTAGCGTGAAGCTTGATCGTAGGAAAAATGTCGCTTAGCGACATTTCTCCTAATATTTATTTTGCTTTGGAACGCCCACTTTGCATCTCATTAGAGATGCAAAGGGAAGCGTAGTGAATAAGGGTGCTACTGCTAACATGCGATTTTGCATGTTAGCACCCTGTTGTTGATAGGGCGACATTTTTATCTCCGCTTATTTGGCTTTTAAAGCCAAAAAAGCAGAGATTAAGCCCTTGCTAATATGCCCCCTTAACTTTTACTGTTGGAGCGAGACGGTCAGCTATGAAGGGGTATTTATTTGTGATTGTTAATACTCTGCAATTAAAGCTACAATTTCAAGTACAAGTGCATATGCCTTTTTTATATTTAGCAGTGGTCCTATTAACACCCACGAAGCCACCTATAGTGAGTTCTTCCTGCAATGAGAGTAGCAGGCAGGCTTGTTATATTCTGAATTCTACATAATAGTTGCCAAACGAAGAAATCTAAGTATAAAGCAGGCACAAATGACTTATTCAATGCTTTTTCAAGCATGGCTCACTTGTAGTTTGGATGGCGCACACCAGTCAGCTATAACTTTAGACTGCTTTTGTGTGCCTTGTCTCTGAACGTTTAATTTCTAATAGAATATCGTTTGGCACCATGACGGTTTGAATTTGCCGAACATGGGTAAAACAAATTCAGAGTTATACTGAAGAGAGGTGTCCAAAATATGCCGCCCACCGCTTGTATCGCACAGATATTTGCAAAGTGATAGGATTAAACACAAATTTGCATTCATTTAGGTTGTTTCGTGTTTTTTTCTCATTCCAAAACAAGATTTAGTGCCCCTGCATTATTTTCTCGATCCCTTGTCTGGCTGTTCTACAGTTACTGATTGGGTTAACTATTTTTATATGGTACTTATTGAATCATAAAATATGTGCCTTGCTGATGATAAATCAAAGGCTGCAGGAGTTAGAAAAATAAATCTAAAAAACAAGGAGTTATGTTCTTGTCTCCATTGTGTTTTGTAATGACGCAGCGACGCAAATAATTCTTATTCAGCTGCAGGCGACGGGTACATTTGATTTTAAAACACGATCTGCAGCTGGTAGCTGCAGTTCGTGGAAAAAATATATTCAACGCAATTTCATAAAAGTTGCATAAACTAGCCAGCTGCTGTCCAATTTACTCTCAGAATGAGTGTTGTGATTGGAGCATGAATAGTATTACAGTTTTACAGCCAGTGTGGACGTGCTTGTTATGGCTCAGATAGTTTTGGGACTCGGAGGAGTTCTTGTAATGCGGTTTGCTGTTTGGTAGCTGAGCCTGACAAATTTGGCCAGAGTAGATATTCAGCCTCAACTAACAGAACCCCAAGTATGTCACACAGCATGAAAGACTTTGATTTCTTACTGCAGATTCGGAGATGCTCTGCTCTTAAACCTGCCCTATTTGATATTGCTCAAAATGTAAATGCATTGCACATGCGACTGTAATTTCAGATAAGGGCATTGTGGTCTACCTTATTTCAAACTTACAGCAAATTTAGTGATTACATGATACTAATACCAATAATGAGGATAATATAGCAATAATGATAATAATACCAAGACAGAGAAAATAGTAAAAACAAGATGAAGACAAAGTAAGAGATGGGTGAAAAAAGACACACAAAAGTTGGCAAAACCAATAGGTCTTGCTATATTAAACACAGTTAATAGGCCTGACGTGTTCACACGCTTTCTCTGTTCCACCAATTTCTATATTTCTAGTAAGAGCCTGCCAAATACACCAGATTGAAATGAACAGAAAACACTAACAACTCACACTCAAATGTACCTTTTGCAGTTTGGAAAATCTACAAAAAACCTTTCTGATGCAGGCTGCAGTACCTTAGGATGTTACTAGGGGTCTCTGAAGTCAAGCACAACTCTCAACAAAGGCTGTAGTATCTTAGATCTCAACTCATTGCTATAGTACCTTAGACTAACGCGCAAATCCTTTATGTAGGAAGCTGAAGCAGCTTAGATCACCATTCAAGGTCCCTTGAGGGTGATGCAGATCTTTTCTGTAGCAGGGTGCTGTACCTCATGTTATTACTAAAGGGCAGAGGAGCAACTCGCACAACATTTCTGCTGCAGACTGCAGTACCTTAATCCCTACAAATGGTCTCTTGAACCAGACACTAATACTTGCTTAAGCACGCTGAACTACTCTGGGCCATTAATAAAGGTCTCCCGGGCGTCCACTATACTCCCTCTCATGTGACGATACCAAAGAATTGTGAACGGATTGCATGTCTTTGAATTGCTTCTTATATTGTAATTGGAAAAATATTGTAAAAAAACTTTACTGCTCTTTTATTTTCAGTGGACCAGATCATAGAGAGTGTGTGGCTTCAACCCCAATTTGCATAGTCTCTTCCATGAGTCTAAAGATTTTTGCTTGTTTTCTTTGTCTTAAATACATATGCCAATGCTAAGTTACTATTTATGACGATAATCAATTTCAGTGCTATGAAAGCACTGTTTATGACCTCTGTATTGCATCACTCATGACATGGTCAGTGACACCAATGATGACATCACAGATGACATCTCAAATTACATCACTGATGACATTATCAACTGAGTGTATGGGCCTTATTAGAAGTATGGGTGTCCTTGGGCCTCCGTACTGAAGGTGGTGGTCCGTACACCGACATCACTGTGTGTTTGCCTGCAGTATTTTAAGTGTGGTGGTCAGACTGCCACAGGACAACTGCCTCTGCCGGAATCCAGGATCCTGCGGCAGTGGTGCAGTGGTAATGGGCAGAAATATTCTGGCGATGCTGCTGCGGCACCGCTGAGCATATTCTGAGTTGCTTTTCCACTGCCCATTTTATGGTGGTGAGCCCACCAAAAAAAGGGTGCTGGAGATGCAAGTAATTGGGCCCTAGAAGGGCCCCCTGCTGCTTCTGGGTCTGGGGGTGCATGTGAATGGTTCCATTTTGTGACCCCGGAATTGCATCCTCATTTCTGCACATTGTAACATGCATGATGTGGCGCATGCCACACCATGCATGAATGTGCTGCAGGCACTGTCACCGTGGCAGTCTGCTGTTCAGACTCTCCTATGAGCCTAACACAGCCACCATGGGACAGCTGCAACACTGCCCACACACCCTGGATTAAACTCTGGAGCGGGGACGCACCATGAGCTTGGCGGTACTCCTGCAAGGGCATGGGCGGCGGGGCTGCAGGAGGGGGCCTAACTAGTTAAAAGGGCCCTAAGTGTTTTCTGAGAGTTTATAAGTGGTAAACATATTTACAAACCTACTGCAAAAGTTATACTAGTATACTAGGTGTACTACTAATGAGTAATACGGGTGTCTGAGTGGATGTCTGAGTGTTTGTATGGTGTGAGTAGGTTTGTGGGTGTGTGAGTGGTTCTGTGAGTGGCTGTATGGGTGTATCAGTGGTGTGGGAGTAGCTGTGTGGGTGAGGGGGTGGCTGTGCAAATTGTTGTATGAATGTGTGAGTGGCTGCATGGGTGTGTGAGAGGGTGTGGCAGTCGCTGTATGGGTGAATGAGTGGCTATGTGATTGGCTTTTAAAGGCTGGTGGGTGGATGTGTGAGAGTCACTCTATGGGTGAGTGAGTGGGTGTTTGAATTGCTGTTTCAGTGAATGACTTGGTATGTAAGTGGGTGTATGGGTAAGTGAGTGGGTGTTGGAATGGTTGTTTGCTTAAATGAGTTGGTGTATGGGTGGCTGTATTAGGGAATGCGTGTCTGTGTGAAGGAATTTTTGGGTGAGTGAGAAGATATGAGAGTTCTTGTATGGACATGTGAATAAGCATGTAAGTGATTAAGTGTGCGTGTGAGTGCGTGCTTCTATGGTTGAGTGAGTGGCTGTGTTGAGAGGCTGTATGTGTGAGTAAATGGTTCTGTGAGTCACTTCTCCTTCCTAACTGTAACATCCCTTTGACATTTGTTTTTTTCAGTGAATTTCTAAGGTTTTTTTAAATTCTATTTCCAAACTATGACGTCCCTGTAACTTTTGTTTTTTTTATTGAATTTTAACTTTTTTAATGTTATTTCCTAACTATAACATCCTATAAACTTTTTTTTAGGTACATTTCTAAGGTTTTTAAATGTTATTTCCTAACTGTAACCTGTAACCTTTAGAATGAGTGTTTGAGTGAATGCATGAGTGTCTGAATGGGTCTGCGAGTGGGTATGAGAGTGTCTGAGTGAGTCCATCAGAGGGTGTGTGAGTGGGTCTGGGAGTGGCTGTATAAGGATCTCACTGGGTGTGAGTGGGTACATGAGTGTCTGAGTAGTGTTGTGAGTACCTCCATGAGTGTGTGAGTCAGTCTGTGAGTGAGTGCATGAGTGTCTGAATTGGCCAGTGAGTGGGTGCATGAGTCTCTCAGTGGGTCTGTGAGTGGGTGCATGAGTGTCTGTATGGGTCTGTAAGTGTCTGAGTGGTTCTGTAAATGGGTGCATGAGTGTTTCAGTGGGTTTTCGATTGGGTGTCAGAGTGTCTGAGTGCATCATTGAGTACGCACATAAGTGTCTCAGTGGGTCAATGAGTGTATGTGAGAGTGTTTGAATAGGTATTTGAGTGGCGGTGTGAGTGGGTTTGTGAGTAGATATGTGAGAGTATGAGTGGGCCTATGAGTGGGTGTATTAGTGTCTGAGTGAATATATCAGTGAGTGTGTGATTAGGTGTCTGAGTATCTGCATGGGTGTGGCAATAGCTGTGTGTGTGACTGGCCACAAGTGAACTACACCTGCAACTAAATCCAACAAAACACCAGTTTTGCACAAAATATCTACCCAAATGCAATACTTTCATCTGGTTTAATACTAAGCCCTACCTCCTTGGGTAAATGTCCAGTGCATATTCTACACTACAGCTGCGTAATGGAGCACTAGGAAATGTCAGCAGTGACTTTTTATGTGTTTTGATAATGTGATAGTTCTTGGTGCGTCATTATCCAGAAATATGAAATTAAATCAGCATTTGTAAAGTGCGTAGCTACCCTGGCGCATCCCAGCACTGTGACAGTAACAGAGAAGGACATTGCAGCACACTTAAGGGAAAAGCCAAGTCTTCAATAATTTCTGGAAGGCTAGATGGCTGGGTTCCCGCCGTAGGCATTGGGGGGGGGGTGCCACAGCTTGGCGGCATTGTAAGAGAATAGGCGACTGCCACTTCTGGCCCTATTAATCCTGGGAACAATGGGCAGGTATAGATCATCTGAGCGCAGCCATCTATTTGCCACATAGGGCTGGCCCATGGAGTGGTTGATCGAGGGGCCATTCCCTGTTAGCATCTTGTGGGCAAATCACATGGCCTTAAAGTTAACTCTCTCCTGAACAGGGAGCCAGTGGAGGGACTTCAAGTAGGGCATTGCAGATTGATGGTTTGGGATCCCAACACGCATCCTCGCAGCACAATTTTGCACTGTTTGGAGTTTTGTCAAGGTCGAGGCCGGAGCTCTGAGGTAAAGGGCGTTCCCGTAATCCAGGCAGGAGAGAATAAGTGCCTGTACCATAATCTTTCTCGCCTGGAAAGGGAGAAGTGGAAACACTTTGCAGAGCATCCTGAGGATGCTGTTGCAGGAAGCCGCAACCTTCCGTGCCTGGACAATAAAGCTGAGATCTTGATCCAGCCAGATACCCAGACTCTTAATCTGGGTCTTAGAAACAGGGACGGGCCCAATGCAGGCTGGCCATAGAACATCTGCCTTTAGGAGGGATGGATTGCAAAGGAGCATCAACTTGGTCTTGTCACCATTTATTTTAAGTATGATTGATTCATTCGTTTGCCTACCTCTTCTAGACAGGGACAAAGGCAGATAGAGGCATTATCAGAGTGGTTCAGTCCTATGACCAGTTGGGTGTCGTCAGCATAAGTCACAATATGAACCCCAAATGGGAACGCGATCTCTGCAAGTGGAATCATATAGACATTAAAAAACGGACGGACTAAGGGACGACCCACGGGGGACTCCGCAATAGAGAGGCAGAGGTTTTGAGGTAACATCACCTTTAAAGACCTGGAAGGATCTCTCTTCCAAGAATGATTGCAGCCATGTTAGAGCTACTCCGTTCACCCACAAACTTTTGAGTCGATGGATCAGAATTTGGGGGTTGACCGTGCCAAAGGCTGCGCTGAGGTCCAAGAGGATAATCGCTGTTGAACCTCTGGATTTGAGAACCATTTTAGATTCTCGACAATTGCCAACAGTGCAGTTTCTGTTCCTTGACAGTGGCGAAAGCCCGTTTTGGAGGGATGGAGGAGGTTGTGGGACTCCAGGTATGTTGAAAGTTCTACGTTGACATATTTCTCAGCTATTTTACTAATCCCTGGGAGGAGCGAGATAGGATAGAAATTACTCTGTAGAGCCGGATCAAGACTAGGTTTTTTCAGGAGAGGCTTTACCATCGCTCTTTTCCACAAGGGTGAGTCCATTCCAGAGGAGAGAGAGGCATTGATTAAGTCAAGGGAGACCAGAGAAATTATTTCGTACACTTTTTTTCCAAATTATTAGGTGGAGCTGGATCTCTAGGCGACCCGCTCTTTACAAGTGCCGAGATGGTTTGGAAGAATTCACAATCCATCTGGGGAAATGCCTCAAGGGAGTGGCCTCTTCTGCGCAGATCCGTATCCTCTGAGTGGAAAGTGGTTAGGCTGTCTACCAGGGGAATGACAAGTAGAATGTTTGGATTTTTATTATGAAAGTAGTCTGCGAGTCCATTATAACATCGGCCAGTGGCATCAGCTCTATCCGGGGGTGAGGAGGCTTTAAGTTATTTTTCGCTATGCGAAAAGTTTTGCGGGGAAATTGGCTACCAGGGAAATTCTTTCCTCATAATAAGAGGCCTGGCTAATTTGATTACGGCTTTGTATGATCTTATGGCTTCCCTGTATTCCGTTTTCTTGTTTGGTAAGAAATCCTTTCTTCAGGCTCCTTCAAAATGCTTACAAATCATCTGTTTTAGCACCAGGAGCTTGGGGAATACTGTGGTTTTCTGTTGGGTCCCCCTTTCAATTGGGTGAGTTTTGTTCTGGAGAACCTGATCTATAGTGCTCTCGATCCAGTTATTGAATCTCTCGTTGGTAACAATTGGATCATTATGCTTAGTGTTTTTTAGCTCCCACTTTTCTGAGGGGAGTTTGGGCCAGGGGCATGACAAGATTCTATTTGGCCAGGATGAGGGGGTGACACAAGTTGGGGATCAAGAAAAAGGGATAAAAAAATGATCTGACCAGGGTATTGGGATAGGAGGCATTCCAGTTAGTTCCTCTAGGTTGGAGAAAATGGGATCTAAGAGGCGACCCCTCTTGTGGGTCACATTAGTGAAATTTTGTTTAAGTTGAAATGTGCAAGATCCTTAATAATCTCTACTGCAGACATATGTGATGGGTCATCTAAATGCAAATTAAGGTCGCCTAGCAAGGTAAAATTAACTGGTATACTGGCGAGGTCAGCGGACATCTTAGGTAACATTTTACAGAATTAACTCAATGAGCCAGGGGAGCGGTAGATTAGGATGCCTCACATAAATCCTCCTATTGAGAAGACAACAAAACTACAAAGTGGTAACTCTCCACCAAATAAGAGTATTTCATCTTAATTATATGAAGCAAGTGCTTCTTTGTATACTACTAAGGTGGACAGGGCCAAATGGCGAAACGTACAAGTGATTTGTACATTTGAATACTTGTAGCAATTTAAAGAGAGAACCATGAACTCTGCTCTCACTCATCACGGTTGCTAGAGATTTCGCTCCAATAGCTCAATGACACATTCACCTCAAGGAAGCATTTCAGATTGTCTTTCAATATGGAATTGCAGAGAAAACACAGTTGCTTTGCATTTGCCAACTCTGGTTTTGGAATAATGTGTCATTTACAGAAGTGGAGCTTCAGATAGGACGCCTGCTAAGTTTATATTTGTAAGTGCTTCTTGTTGAGGTTAAGGGCCCGATGTAGGTAGCCCTTTACCGATCGGAATCGGCCGAAAATACCGATTTTCGGCCGTTTCCGATCGGTAAAGGGCTATGGAGATGTAGGGGCACATTTTCGGTAATTTTACCGATTCGTTATCATTACCGAATCGGTAATATGTACCGATTCGGTAATGATAACGATTCGGTAAAATTACCGAAAATGCAATGTAGGTAGCCTAGGTTCCATCAGCACATGGCTTACAGAATCGGTATTTTACCATGGAATACAAATCCATGGTAAAAAACCGATTCCTGTGTACATGCACATCTCTGCATGTACACATGTGCCATGTGACAGACAGACGTGCCCTTAGGGCATGTCTGTGTGCCACATTGCACACATGCCCGTTTTGGGGGTGCTAGAGGGTGTCAAAGTGACACCCCCTGCACCCTTGTGAATTCTTTAATTACCGATTCGGTAAATACCGAATCGGTAATGCCTAATCATTCCTATGGGCTTCAAAGCCCATAGGAATGAATGGGCATTACCGATTCGGTATTTACCGAATCTGTAATTAAAGAATTGTTAAGGATTCGGTAACGAATCCAGATGTTGGGACCTACATCCCATTTACCGATTTTGAAATACCGAATCGGTAAAATTCGGTATTTCAAATTCGGTAAATGGGATTTACCTACATCGGGGCCTAAGTTTCTGTGAAATGAGCATCAGGGTCAGAATTGCCCCAGGGACCCCATCGCCTTGGGCCCGGCCTCATCTTAATGCGGGAGAGGGGTGCCCGCCCACTTTCCCCAAGCTGATTTTTGCCACAGGGATCCCATCTCCCGAAGCCTGGCTGAAATGTAATGGGAATGGAAGCTACAAGGCCCACCTTCCCGGGTCGACTTTAGCCCTGTGGGCCGCATCTCCAGGGGCGCAGCCACATTTGAATTTGGGAGAGGGGTTGCATGGCTCCCTTCCCTGGGCCAATTTCAGCCCCAGGGACCTCATCCCTTGGGGCCCAGCAACAAATCAATGCAGGCCCTGGTCCCACCCAGGACACCCACTTTTCTTGTTGGGGACCGCAGGCGGAGCTTCAAGGCCCCCGCAGTTCCAGCCGGCTCCCTGCCTCCTTCGGGAGCCAGCAATGGTATCACACACAGGGAGCAGCTGGAAATGCAGCTCCCTGCATGCAAGAGAAATAGTTTAATCTTTTTCCCTGCCTGTTAGTATGCAGGCAGGGAAAGAGAAACTCCGCTTTCATCAAGCAAGAGCGATTTGAGAGCTCCCTCTTGCTGTGAGTTGAGAGTTTGCTGTAGCTTGGCAGGGGCAGACAGAGCTCTTGCAAAGCTAAAGTAAACAGCTGTATCCCGGGGGAGGGCACTCCGGGAAGGAGCAAAATCCGGCTCTGGGGGGTGGCAGTCCCCAGAGCAATATATGGCTCCAGGAGTGTGGGCTGTGGGCCTCCCTCCCTCCTTGTATACAGGCTGGCCCCAGGGAGGTGGTGTTTCCCAGGGCCATGAATGGCCAGGGAGGGGTGCAGCTCCCTCATTTTTAAAAAGCATTAGGCCCTGTGAAGGTGGGTGTCCTTGGGGTCCGGGGGGCCAAGTGACCCCACCTTCTATTTTTAAATGTAAAGCCCAAAGGAGGTGGTGTCCCTAGGGCATGGAGGGTCCATGCAACCCCCACATTAATATAAACATGAGCCTCTGGGAGGTGGTGGTCCCTGAGGAATAAATAAAGAAGGGGGTGCCCGTGTGCCCACCCTTCTTAATAGTTAAACTACACAAGCCCCTGAGGAAATATTAAAAGCTAGCGTGGGAGACAGAGCCTTTTTTTAAAATTCATGGTGATGTTGATGAAGTTCACCATGAATTAAAAATAAAATTGCTTTTTTGCACTGCTGGGGTCGCTCTGGTTCCTCAGGAACAAGGCAAGGGGGTTAGGTTATTCATACCCTGCCCCCTTTAAATTTCTTTTGCAGTTTTGTTTTTGGGAGTCAACTGAAGCTGAGTCCAAAGATGGCTGCCAATACTTCCTAGTTTAAGTATTGGCATCCAATCAGAACCCTGCAGATTTCTGCACAAGCTTGTTATTATTTCTAATGCTTTGCGACCCTATATTAGCAAATTTGGATTTCCTTTAATTTCTTTCAAATTACTGAACAGATATACACCAAAAAAGCATAATCTGCTACCTTTCTGCCAAATTCAGTGTAATTCCAACCAGTGGTTCGGACTGCAGACATGTCTAAAGAGTCTATAGGATATGAACATGAAAAACCCACTTTTTTTGGACCCCCCTTTTTCTCAGCCCCCGCTTGACGAATCGTCATGAATCTTTCTATGCACAACTAGAATCACCAGTGCCGAGTCCCAGAAAAAAAAATTCCAAAAAGAAAAGAGGGCAGTGGAGAAATAATCTGATCCCTTAGGCCTCATTGTGGGTTTCCACAGGACCCCGCCAGGTCAATAAGACATTTATTTTTTATTTTTAAACAGAACTCGCGATGGATCTGTGGCTCCCGCTGCAAGTTTGCCAAAAAACATAGCAGGGGCTTCCACATTTCGTTAGTAATTGGCACCTGGGTGCGCCAGGTCTGGGGGGCATATTGCTAATAAATGAGGGGGACCACTTCCACAGGGCCACATGCCAAAATGAAATGGGGAGCACTTGGACCCCCTTGTTCTCGGGGTCCATTACCTCACTGGGGCTAATGTATTAGTATGGGGGGCTCTCAGACCCCCAGAGGACCAACACCACCCGAGGCCATCTCCTTTTTAAATGATTGGGAGGGGGACCACTCAGCCCCCTCTTGGGCCATTCTCAGCCCCAGGAACTGCCACCTCCCTTGGCCAGACCTTACACACAAGAAAAGAGGGGGACACACAGCCCCCCTGCTGGAGCCATACATGGCCCTGGGGAACCCACCCAGCTCCTGCTATGTCCCAGAGTGCTTAACCCTGGGATATAGCAGCTTGCTATGGCTTGGCAGGAGCTTTACTGCTCCCACCAAGCCACAACAAATGCTCTGCTTCCAGGAAGCATGATTATTACAAATGCTCTTGGTTGCTGGAAGCAGAGCAGAATTGCTTTCAGACTCAGGGAGCTGTTTTTACAGCAGCTTCCTGTGTCTGAAAGCAATGCTGTCTCTTGCAGGAAATGGGAAGTCAACAGGGACTGTGAGGCATTGAGGCTCCCCCTGGGGTTCCGGTGGAGACAGGGTGCCCTAGGGCAGCCAGCAGACATGACTTGGCCCTGGGGAAGGGAACCTCGGAGTTGAAATTGTCCCTTGGAAGGGGACAGCACAGTCCCCCTCCACCATTTGAGAAAGCTGGGACCTGGGGAATAGAGTCCATGGGCCAAAATCACCATGGCAAATTGGGCCACGTGCCCACTCTCCCCTATAAGAAGTAGGCCAGGTTCTTGGAATGGGGTTCCTGGGGCTGAAATCAGCCCAGGGAATGGGGTCCCTGCTTCTCCCTTTCACATTAAAGGACTTTTATTTTTTTTATTTTTTTTAAAGGGCCTATTTCCTAACTATGATATCCCTGTAACCTTATTTTTTTTCATTGAATTGCTAAGGTTTTTTTAATGTTAAGGAGGATGCCCATCTTTTGGAAAGTAGGTTATTGGTAGGGGCAAATGTAGGTCTGCCACTGGCAATAAGGCCACTAACACATGATAGGACTCAGCATAGGTCTTAGAAAATTATTCCTATGCTCAACCCTTGATAACGTGGCTGCGAGCAGACAGGCTTAACTTCAAAGACAGGTATGTAAAGCATTTAAAAGCACAATTTCGGTAAATAATTAAGACAAAACACAAAATAAAAATCCAACACCAATTTATAAAAATAGGTAATATTTGTATCTTTTAAATGACACCAAAACGAGAAAAAAAAATCCACTGTAGGGAATAAGAGATATGAATTTTTAAAGATTATTCACTTTCTAGTGCTTAGAAACCAACAGTGTCCCTTCTAGTCATTTTGTTTTCTCTGTCAGGGACACACCTTTATAAATTGATCTGAAGAATTTTCTCACCACTGTGGTGGGCCGCCTTCTTCAGCAAGCGGGGTCCAGTTAGAACACCTTCCTGGAGATCTGCTTGCGGGTCCCAAAGTATCCAATACACAATCTAAGGTTCTGGAATCTCCAAGAGGGTCCTTGAAAGCATGAAACTTCAATTCTGCAATCCACTTGAACAAAATCCTTACGAATCTACTGGTACTCCAGGCTTTGAATTCTTTGTGGGGCTGTCCAGGTGAGCTCTGCTAACCTGTAGCTTGCAGGGAGTCCACTGAGTCCTTTTGCAGCAAGGTAATCCACAGGGCTGCAGTTCCACTTGATGCAGTCTTCAGAGGTCAGGCCTTAGAGTTCCTTGCACAGCAAAATCTTTTCAGCAGTGCACTTTTTGCTTCATTCAGTTTCAAGCAGCAGATCTGGAGGGCTCTGCCCCTCTCAGATACTTATTCAAAATTCTCAAGCACCAGGTCACTTTTGACCAATGAGAGCAGGGCAACTCCTCATAGTTATGATCACATTCTGTAGAGTGTGTCATTAGTTTGTCCCAGAGTGCCTCATTCTTCCAAATCCATAATGGCTGATTTTCCAGCAAGGAGGTAAGAGCTGGCTAAACACCCCCCCGGGATGGCTTATTTCCATGGACTCTCCCCCTACCATCTGCACATACATTCCTTAAGCCTAGCCCTAAGTCTAGGTCAAGAGTGGCAGATTGAAACTGAAACTCAGGCCCCCCTCTGCCTTTGAAGAGGATGGTTTACAACTCCACCCCCTGGCCTGGCATTCCTATAGATCAGCAAACTGCCCTCCTAGCAGAGGGGTTCTTTATCACCTCTTCAAAGCAGCCTGGCTAATCCACTTAACTCTGACCAATCAGGGCAGACCACTGAAAGGCTGAATTTGGACTTTCAAACAAGAAAGTTTTATAACTTCTTGCATGAACACGGTAGGAGAAATTCAACAATATCATGTTGTTGGATTTACTACTACCATTCTGGGAAGTCTTTGAATGGTCCGGCTAGTCCTCTCCTATCAATATTTATTAATCAATAACTTCCTACCATGTTAACCTAGGGGTCATGGGTTTGCAACGGGGAAAATGACTTGGGCAACTTTTCCTACACTAGGGCTTATAAAACCATATTTTATAAGTATTTCCCTAATTTCTACGGGACCCCCACCCCCTGTGCAACTAGGGGAGACTTCAGGGATTCTGAATCTGCAGAAATATTGCAGATCTTCCATACCCAGTTCTTCTAACATCAAAGTCGAATATGAGCAGCTGTTTAATACAATGTGGGGAGTGAAATGTAAAATTTCACTTTACCCAGGCATATAAAAACTCATTTTAAAAGGGCGTACCTTATAGATAACTGACCCCCCTCCCCTGGGATACCTAGGGGTGACCCTGGGGGTCCCTAATATGCAAAAACATTGTAGGTTTTATATTTATAAAGACCCCTCCCCCCAAAGTCAGGTTTGGGCACAATTTAAGGTTTAAAAGCTGTCCTGGCAACCAGTGCTGCTTTTAAACTGACCTCAGGCTTCAGCACTGCACACATGCTGGTGCAGAAAATCTGCTGGCCTCTAAACTGCCATGCCCCAGGATACTGGAGACTGCTAGGTAGTTTCAATCCCCTGCCCTATTACATACTAGGGGCTTATGGGGTAGGTCATGCCAATTACAGGAGTACCCCACCATACCATAGTGTACCCTAGTGTATGTTAGGAATCATGACTGTATTCTAATGTGTTCCTTTTAGCTTGGCACTGGCCCTGGGCCTGGTTAAACAGAGCCCAGGGTCAGTCAGAGTCAGTTACCGCCAGTTCCAGTCAGGAAAAAGTTGGAGGGTGCCCAGGGCACAGGATGACTTTGCAACACCATCTCAATGCACAAAGTGGGGAGATTGAAAAAGGGCCTCGCCTGACATTTTGCTGTCCCTTCCCAAGCGTGCTGCTCCGTCCTGCCCCCTTCTTCCTTGCCATCCATTGCCCAAGTCTATGACCCTGCTCCCTCATTACAGCCATGTGTGGCCGTTGTTCAGCCACTGCCCTTCCTGCCTGCATGCTGCCCAATCTACCTCCTTCCTACCCTCTGTTGTTCTAGTCCATTCATCAGTCCCTTCCCTTCTGCCCTGCATTGCCCAATTCTCTGCCCCATCATTGTCCTCCTGCTTAATCTCTGTGCTTAGCCTGCTGCCCCTACTCTCCTTTCAACTGCCTTCAGATATATGTGTGCATGCTCCTACTCCCTCCTCTCTGCCCACCATATTCCATGGACTTGCCACCCTCCTTTCTATTCTGAGACTTCCGTTTAGCTGTCACTCCCCTCCAACCTGCCTATCATGGTCAGATGGCTGAAACCTGTCACTGCTGCCTCCACACTACCTGTCTAAATTCCATGCCCCTGCGCCCTCCCTCCTGCCCTCAATGGTCCATTCTGCTGCCACTCCCTTCTGCCCTCCATGCTCCATTGTGATGCTTCTGCTCCTCCTACCTGCCCTGTGTGGTCTGTTGTGATGTCCCTTCCCCTGCTCTATTTTGTCTGAATCCAGTCCCTACCTCTCCCTTCTGTTCTCCATGGTCCTTTGTGCATGTCTCTGTCCCCTTTCTCTTGCCCACCATTGTGACAGCTGTGCTACCAATAACCCCCCTGCTTGCCATGCCTGGTATTCTTTGCTGCCATAACCCTTCCCACCTGCTCTCTGTGGTCAGCTTCCTTCCCCTGACCCCCCTTCCCTCCCTTGTCTATGTGTGTGCCATTATAGACTCACTGATGCCCTCCATGTTAGGCTGTGCTTCCAGTTCCCATCCCACCTGACTACCATGGGCAGCTTGCCGCTCCTGCCCTACCTCCATTCCCCTGTCCTCCGTTTTCCATGTGCATACTATTGTGTTTTTATCTAGGAACCTAAATCGATATTTCTATTTTATGCCCTTGTACGGTTATAATCAATAACATCCATATAAAGGCATGAGAATCATATCCATATTCAGTCGTAGCCCATGCAGTCACATTAAGCAAGGCTACTTCCCCGGACTCCTAGAAAGCACAATGAGTTCTCTAAACAAACCAAACCTCCAGCAACCTGGGAAATCCCCATTGCTTTTGTTTTGATTTCGTCCTAGAACTCCTGTGAAGCACTGTAAGAACGGCCAGTTCTTAGTGACATCTTTATTGACGTCTTATGTCCAACCTTACATCAAACCCGGCACCTTTCAGGTATAAATATACCAACGTTGCCTTAAGCAAACACACAGTGGTGGTTTTGGAGCAGAGCAGCTATCTACTTGCCCGAGAGCCCAGCTGATGCGAGAGCCCACGGACGCTGCACCTCCCTTTTGACGCACTGAGAGAGACGCTGTCTTTTCTCCTGCCGAGAAATCCAGCTCCGGTGTTTCCAGATACCTTCACAGGTTACTGGGATATCGAGTCCTGAGAGAGAGATACAAGACCTCCTGCTTTCTATTACCCAGGTACGGAGCTGACTAAACCCTTAAAGAGAATTCCTGAGTCAGATTCTTGGCAAAACAAACTTAACTTAAACTACTACTTACTTACTCCTTCCCACGTATTATGCTTAGGTCAGGTACATCGGGGTAGGCGTATTTAGAAGCACCAGTTGAGTACGTTAGTCAATGTATATATGTATGCATATATTTTATCTATTTTAAAGTATCATATGGCTAAGAAACCATATCCATGCTTTTACAGTATTATTTTATAATCCTCCTTTTACTGTACGCACTTTACTTTACTATGAGTATTGCAATTGTGGCAATTCATTTCTCTTGCATGAGAAAGAAGACTGCTCAATAAATTACACCTTTTATTGAAAACGCCCGTCTCTCTTTTCTCTGCACTCTGGTGAAACTAAGTATGCACACTTGACTGAGTGAAATAGCTGTCTATTGTTTTCACACGACTCTAGAGATACACTCTTATTCTGAGGGAGCAAAGTTGTCATGTTTTATGGTTGTCAGAAGCTAATCCCTTCTTGTCTAACCAGGGAGGTTAAACTCCGCCTCGTTTATTCGAGAAATTTCTAGTGACCTCTGAGCTAGCTGGCAAACCTTAAGTCTAATATAGTCAGTAGAGACCTAGTCAACCTCAATCCTATGTCTACACTGCTGAATATATTATTCCAATGCGCAGAGCCTATTAGGAATATAGGAACTACACTACATGGCGCCCAACGTTTGGTAAGGCGATAAATCTAACGCAAGACGTTAGAGTAACTCAGTCGTGCTTTTTCACACAGACCCTTTTTCCCGTAAATACTCCAAAAGACGTCTGGAGTGGGTAAAAGGTTAAAATCCGCCGTAACTTAGTAGGAAGAGATTCCTATGTATAGTTTTTTGTTTAGTCAACGTTGAAGGATACAGTGTTCCAAAATATTGTGCACCTAATCTTTGTTTCCTTGAAACTTGATCTGCATACTAAAAAAGACTTTCTGTCAGTAAAATGCCTGACGGAGACAAAGAAAGAGATGCTACAGCGTCTCAACTTTTGTTGGAAGACACACCTGCTCTGGTTTAAAGGCGCCCTAAAACATAATAATCACATCACCAGGCTCGGTCCACTAGGTAGACCAGGAGCAACATGGCCGGTTCTAGCCAGCTACACACCACATCAAGACATAGAAAAAATGTCAGACCGTGAACTATTAGCACAGCTAAAACAACTGATTAAAATACATAGACAATTAGTCCAATATGTAATGCGGACTTCAACAGTTCAACCAGCTAGTAACATTCCACAGCTGACCCCTCATCAGGGGAACACAAACAAAATTACACCACAGAACATACAATCATGTCTTGGTAAAGTACCCGCAAAACGGGAACAAATTCCATTCTGGTTAGCACAGAAAATTACTCAAATAGAGGCAGTATTTCCAATACTACCCCTACTGAGAAACACGGAATTCTGACTATCTGTCTTCCAATGGGGATCGCACCACATGTGGAGGACTGTGACACTTGGGGCACAGTCTTTGCTTCCATTTACACAAAAACACATGGTTTTCCATCCACTGCGGTAATACCTGATGTGCTAAGACAGATTCAAAATGAATACGGTCCAGAACCTGCTTTAACTCTGGGTATGAAATTACTGAAAGACTTCAAGCAGGTCTCGGCTATATTATTAGCCAACATAAAAGGAGAAGCAGCATTTGTGGTGATCCGCCAGAAATTGAAAGAAACAGATATAGCAGAACAACCATTTGAACTTGCCAGAATCATAGAAAAATCCTATGAAGAACTAGGAAGAGATAGTTTGGGTGGGAAACCAGTAAAACTCCAACTAACTGAAAATCCTGAAAAGATATTTATTAAAAATAATCTACACGCTCCAAAAAAGAGCTGGGATGGAAATAAACAATCCACTCCTAAAGAAAAAAGATTCCAGTCCAGAGTAAGGTCTCCTCGGCGGAGAGAAAGATCTCCTGACCAAGGACACAAGTCTCCCCAGAGGGAGCCCTCTGAGAAAAGATACAACCTTAGAAATAGGGATAATCTAAAGAAAAATGATAGCTATCAAGATATTGATATACATCCCTCTTGATCTTTTCATACTTCCTCGCAGAAATCGGAAAGAAGAGGACGGTCAGAACACAGGGAAGAGCACGTCAAGTCCAAAGACAAGGAACCTGCTCATCAAAGTAAAAAATTACAATTTCCAAAAAAGAAGGTAGTCAGTATTAAAATAATCAAACATGCCGAGGATACTGAGGACACAAATGAAAAACGGAGAGTGGGCCCAGACAATGCTAGACAGCGCAGCAGAAGTGACCATAGCTCGCAAGATCCTGATGAATCATCTGGAGACAGTGGACACAAATGAATACATTCAGGTGGAAACTGCAGATACCAGAGTTAGCAAACCTCATAAAATATACGAGATAACATTGCGTAGAGAGGGAGATAAGACTAGGAAAGTAAGGGGTCTATTTTGGGATAACGTTTCCAAAGGCTATAACATCCTTTTAGCTGAAAAAGACTGGCCACCGGAGTTTGTCAGAGAGCGCCCTTATGGCGAAGAAATGATTATGCCTGCCTTCTCAAATCATATTCCAATTCATAAAAAAGCATTATATGCAAGAAAATGGGCAGTAGCCCAAGCTCGTGCATTATATAAAAATCATGTAGGATGGGATGAGGACTCTCCTCTTCACAAAATCCAGGTAAAATGTCAACCAACTGCACAAAGACAGTACCCAATTAAGCAAGAAGCTAAAAAGCAAGTCAGGAAGATCTTAGATCAACTTGAATACCAGGGGGTGATTGAAACATGCACCTCACAAATGAACAATCCTTTTTTTCCTGTCTCCAAGCCAGACGATTCATACCTTCTAGTTTTGAACTACAGACACCTTAACTCATGTTGCAAGACATTTGCAGTACAAAACTCACACAGTGCAGCACTAATGAATAACATTGTGCGCAAAAAATACAAAACGACATTAGACATCTCTAATGGATTCTTTTGTCAAAACATTGCTCCTGAAAGCAGGTATTTGACCGCTTTCTCAATAATGGGGTCGCAGAGTTTTCTGTCGACTCCCACAGGGATTCAAGAATAGCTCAGGATTATTCTCAGCAAGAGTAACAGAGTTACTACAAATATATGATGATGAAGCATTATCTTATGTCGATGACATCTATCTAACAGATGATGACTTATATACTCACTTGAAAAGAGTAAACACCATAATACTTGGGTTTGCTGCAGAGGGTTACAAATTCAACTTTAAAAAGTCACGAATTGCCCATCTAACAGTCCTGTTTTTAGGATATGAATTATCAAGTAAAGGCAAAAGCCTAGCGGACAATTTCTTAGAGAAATGCACTGTCCTCCAAGCACCAAAAACGCTGAAAAACTTACAATCAATACTAGGTTTGCTGAATTTCGGAAGAACGTACATCCTAAATTATGCAGAGAGGGTTAAACCTCTCTATGAATTAATAAAACCTGATTTCCAACCAATCAATTGGACTCAAAAACACACGGAAATTTTGAGATCATTGCAAACAGACATGTTAGCTAAAACAAAATTGCAAACTCGTGAAAACACACGCAACCTTGTAATCCGAGTCATCCCAGGAAGATGCGGATTCACGTACCTGTCCTCTAATGAGAGAGAAACGGTACCAATAGCTTACAAATCACACTTGTACACACAAGCTGAAAAAACATTCAGTCTTACAGAAAACATTGTAAATGCGGTTAAAACAGCTGTAGCAAAAGAAAGAGCCCAAGCCCAAGGCAGACAGATAACTGTTTTAACAGCAGAATCAGCCTTTGAGGTATTAACAAGCCCACGCAATTTGACTACCGTGGCATTAGATCCAAAATGGATACAATGGGAAAATTCTCTTGCTACAGAAAAAGTGAAATACTATTTTGACCCGAACATGAAAAAACGAAAAAAACTTAATATATGAAAAAGAATATCCTCTGCCAATCGAAATTCTACCTCTCGAACAGTACACATGTGTAATCTACATGGACAGATTTGCACAACATTACGATGTAGAGAAGAAATCCTACAACGCTGCGTGCGCGATTGTTAAAGGTCGCTGGCGCTGTGGTAAATTCAGACCAAAAATTACCAAAACTGAATCACTGAGAAACTGCTCGGCTGAGCGAGCTGAAATCAGATCTTTAAAGATGGCGCTTGAAAATGCCGATCGCGCTTCAAAGTTTGCAGCTTTTTAAAAATACCCAGTTTCACCACGCGTGGAAGGCGCAACATATAAGCTTGTCTGGGATACCAGAATATGCACCTTTGGCGGGGAGGCTTTTGCAAGACCGGATTCAGGGAAAAGCAGTCTCACTTACTTACAAAACACTAACCAACAACATGCTAGGGGACCTAGCGAAGCTTATAAATGCGTGGGAGAGTGAGGTGGGCACCTTTGAGGACCTAGATTGGGATCTGGTGTTAATGCACCCCCGAGAGGTAGCGATTAAGTCCAGGCTGTGCCTCATCCAATACAACGTGTTACATAGAACATACTATGACAGGATACGACTCTATAAGATGGGGAAAATAGAGAACGACAGGTGTCTCCGTTGCCACAGGACAGAAGGGGGTTTCTATCATATACTATGGTCCTGCTCAGTAATCCAAATCTACTGGTCCTGTGTCTTCTCAGAACTGAAGGAGATCCTGGGTATACCACTGGCACAGGAGCCTAAGCTGGCTCTACTGGGGATGTCCAATGATGTAGACCTGCCGCGCCCACTTATAATCTTCTTGGTTCTGGCCTTGGTGGTGGCTAAGAGGGACATTGCAAAACGGTGGGGGTCCCCGACTCCTCCTGACCTGGAGGAATGGAGGCGAGGGTTGGACCTGTACATGGCGGCTGAGAGGGTGACCTACAAATCCAGGGGGTGCCCTAGGAAGTTCCGAAAAATTTGGTCTAAGTGGAGACACTATCATGGACTCGATGGTGCGTTGGGGGATGACTGAGCACATGGTTGCGTTACTAGTTCACTCGGGTGGTGGCGGGAGGGGCAGGGAGGGGGAGGTGAGGGTCGATTCCCTGATGCTTAGCCCTTTTTCACAACTATGTGGGGTACCGTGTATCAATAGCGTGCGATTGCGGGGTGGAGGAAATTAGAGGAAAGAGTGTTGCTGAATACATGACTGTACTGTTAAGTTCTACACAAAATGCAAATAAAAATGTTTTTAAAAAAAATGAAAACGCCGATCGCGAATTCCTGAGACTAATAGTGTGCGATTCGCATTACTGCGTCAAATCCTACAATAATGACTTGCAGAACTGGGTTCCAAACGGTTACAAAGATGACACAGGTGCCATAATAAAGCATAAAATGCTTTGGGAGCAAATAGTTCTTTTACAGAAAGAACTACAAAAGACTCACGTGATACATACACTGAGTCATCAGCGTGATGCGTTCACGTTGCAGGGAATTCATTGGCTGACATAGCCACAGCGGTAGCAACCAATCCGGCTTCCGTAGCCACAAAAAAGCATTCAGAAAAATACATAGACGGGGAAACCATGCTGGCGGTAAAAACGTCTTCAAAAGACGACTGTGCAGCACTACCTGTGAACTATCCACTCAATTATACATACATAATCGATGCAAACTCCGCTCCTTTTGCTCGAATCCCTGGAGTGGGGGATAGAGTAATTCCAAACACGAACAGGAGAGTCTTGTTAATAGCAGACGCACACATGGGTGAGGGAAGACACCAGAAGATCAAGGAATCTCCGAAAGAATTACAATCAGAATACTGGTGGCCGGGAATGAGCCTGCAACATCACAAATTTGCAATAAGCTGTCCAAACTGCAACAGAGATCGCAGTGGCGAACCAGCCGGAGTATTGCCATGGCTCTTCGTTTAGATAGGATAAAGCTATCTATACGCAAAACCCAGCAGAAAAAATGCGTCACATTAACATTTAAGACTAGATTCACTTAAATTGCAGACAACAGCGCTCGGCTGACGCCAGAACTGTTATAAAAGATTTGCGAGTCCGTATCGGCACATACACAATTGGCATGCTACATTCTGACCAGGGTCCTGCTTTTAGCTCTCGAGCTTATAAGGAGGCTATGACCAGCATGGGCATTGCATTGCGGTACTCTTGTCCCTTCCATCCTGAGGGAAATGGGATTGTGGAAAGAAAAAACCGGGACATAAAGCAATCTATAACGGCGAGGGTATTAGGTTCGGGTGATGGGTGGGTCCAACATTTAACAAGTGTCCAACGTAGTCTTAATAATCTGCCAAGAAATTCTCTAAAAGGTTTCAGTCCGTACGAACTATTGTTCGGTACTAGAATGCATATTCAGGACTTAGATAGTCAGACTTCAGTGGTAGAAGAAAAATGCTTTGATATCAAAGATCGTTTGGCTATTTTACAGGACTTAAATGAAACAAGAAAAGACCTGAGCAACGTAAAGTTAAAACAGCAGCCAACAGCCACTGAAGATAAACCACCTGTCCCAGCAAGGCCTGTCTGGATTCCAAAAATTGGGGATCTGGTCAGAGAGAAGATCGCGGTAAAGAAGGAATTTGGGCCTTCTTACAGAAAAGCAGTACCTGTCTTAGCTGTCAACGGAACAAGATCAGTTGTACTACCACCCCTTGCTGGTAAAAATGAGAACCGAGTTGTATCCATCGACCTGGTAAAACCACAATCATGTGGCCAATAATAAGTAGTAGGCACAGTGGACTCCCAAGAAATAGCAGAGTACCAAAACTTGCTACAATACAAGAGGTTCAAACTGAGAGACTAATCACATTTGATAAACCAGCAGTAAATCAAAAAGGACTATGCAACAAAGCCATGGAACTTATGCCTCTTAAAACCCAAATTGCAACAGTTCGTCAAGAAACACCTGTCTACAACGATGTAGCCTCAGACTATGCTAATGAAACAAAGAAAATTCCAAAAGCAAATGAAAATCCGGAAGCAATTCCAACAATTGACAGAACTGCATCTGGCTACTTCATCAATTTCGATAACTTTTCTGAAGATCCAAGCGAACCTGAGGAAACGCCAGCAAAAAAACTTTTAAAGACAAAGTAACTAAACTCTTTCATCAACTCAAAGAAACCTATCTGATTTCTCCATGGATTGAATTTTGGATTGTGTTAGGTGTACTTTTCCTCCTGCTTTGGCTCATCATGGTTCTTTGTTTGGGAAAATTAATTGAGGGAAAATACAGTACAATGGACACAGCAAGTCAGAACATCAACTTGGTCCTAAAGCCACATAAGTCATCTCACATCGAGAAAAGAGAACTATCATCAGTGAATGTCACAGCCAATCCAATACCCGGTGAGGTAGCTTGGGACAAAACTGATTACGAAATCTATGGCCTGGTCGAGCTCTTGAAATATCCACACCAGTTCAAGGTTTCATTAAGTGACTTTGTAAAACCGAGTACATTCTCTGATGATTGGGACTTAATGATATGATGTCAGATTTAGTTATGTCAGCAAAATTTTCAGACCATGATTACTTACAGGGTTCATCTAACTATGAAGAAATGTACTGCTACAATCGCTTTGCACACCATTATTTGCATAAATCTGCTCAACCTAGAAATGTTTTTAGTTATAATCAATGGGAACATTGTGCAACTCCGCCAAAAGGTAGTTCGAAAACATTTCACGAGAATTTCCCATACTTCTCAGGGTTTAACACAAGTGATGCAGAAACATTTTATTTCAAACTGTTAAATAAGACAGGGGTTCAAAATGACCAGGCCAGACCCAAGATACTCCCAGAGACAACATCCAGGGATGGTTACAACATACACTGTAGGGAAACTCTGCCTCGGATGGCTACAGAAATCCACACTGGCTGAAATTAGGCAACACTTGACTTTACTTAAGACGGTGCTGACTTGCGTGATTTCATAATGGGACCACGCAAACAGCATCAAAAATGTTTCATAGCGGCCGGTATATATGCTGCGTACAACGAAGCTTGGAAAGAAACGCAAATTGAAACAGCTGAAAAAATATGAGAAATTGATCGTATTATTTGGAAAAGTCACTTTCTGTTGTGGACAATGGGTTAATGACTCTGTCCTCCAGAATATATTCACTGGACAGTATTGTATCATCTGCTATTGATATAATAGAGCAGGACTTACTAATGTTACAACACGGTCAGTCCCAATTACGTTCTATTGTGCAGCTTGGTGGACGTTGCAAAATCTGCGTTCAGGCTACGTACCATGCCGTTTAATCAACACAACGTCATTATTCTCTATCTATAACCTTACTGATAAACACATCAGTTTGGCACAAAAAGGAGCAGACTATACGATTCTGAGCATTGAAAAACTTGAGAGATTACCATTGACAATGTCAGAAAGACCTGTCATTGAATGGATAATACAAGGGATAATTACAATTCCGATAACAACTTTCCAATTTCAATACTGCCAAGAATATATATCAGCGGGCCAGTATGAAAGGTTGGTTAAAGGGTACATTAAGTCATCATGGAAATTGCCTTACACACACACATGTTACAGTGAAAAGAAACAGAATGTATTTCTTAGTGGTAATAATTGTAAACGATCACTGAGCGGTATACTTCTGTGTCAAAGTATTAACTTGCATGGGGCCTGTGAGGGGACTTCAAATAAACTTTCCTGTCACCAGCACGGCACACCTGCAACACAAATAGAGCCATTCTTTAGACGGCTTTCTAGTGGGAGCTATATTCTAATAGTGGACCACAGCTGTTGTGGCATGGTGCCAGGGAAAGCCTATCTCGTGAGCGTGAGTTCCATGGTCACTTGCTGTATGCAAGTATTGTATCCAAACAGCACTCCAGATACGGAGGCCTTCTCTGAATATCTCTTCTATTCGAATTGATACTTTAAGCAGAATAAAGTCTGTTCTTTTGCAGACAACTGTGCCCTTAACGTCATCAAAAGAAACGTATGATCTGCAAGTTGCAAGGACAACGGCAGAGATACATAGCCTTTTATCAACAAATTACCCTGTGCATTTTGCAGAAATGCTAAGCCAAATCCTAAATATGTCTGATACCAGTGGTATCCCACATGTATTTAAGACAATTTTTTCAGGACTGTTAACACCCTTCAAAACAGTTCTGGGCATTTTTCCTAATTTTGTCCATTCTGTCTTTGGGGCCTACCACATCTTTTGGGTCTCGTAGCAGGAATTTTATTTTTGATACTTCTGATCCGATATGGCAAGCCAAGTCGCAGACAAGACTCCAGCAACGATGGAAGAAACGATCCTGGCTATACGCTATCGGGACCGCATAACTAAAGTCCTTGGATTAGCCCGGCTTAGAGATCTGAATATGACCTGGTTTCTTTCATTCAGACCCATCTGGCAGAATTGCATCTTACGTGTGCTTCGATGTATGCTATGCGGAGAAGAATGCGTGTTGGAAGTCTGTCTTACACTACCATCAGCAATACCATTGGATACAGATACTTTGCTAAGTCCTGTAACGGCTCATGCATCGTGTTGTCCCCAGCGGCTACCCATTCTGATGAAGGCATTCGTTGAAACTTCGCCACTACGATTAGGTGGTAGTGAAGTACGAAATGAGAGCAGCATCAACAAGGTAGGTGAGCATTGCTGATCCAAACATCGATGATAGCAATTATTCTCACAACTGCACTGTTGCGGCATTTTCGAACTTGGTCGAACTTTCACCTAAAGCGGTAGACCAATTTTTTGCGAGTCTGTCTGAAATGATGTTCTCCCCTGATCAGAAAGAATAACTTTTAAGCAACAAGTACACAGCGTTCCCTGAACTCTGAATTCGGCCTTCAGCTTTGATAAACAAAAGCTACTGAAAATATTTTGAACTATTTTTTTCCCCCTGAAAGCAAAATTATCTTTTTTCAAATTTCAAAATATTTACCTTTTTTTCTGGCACATGTACTCTGCTTAAAGTAGAACTATTCTTAAAGAACAGAGCTTCTATTTTTAGGAACTCTCGGGACAATATATTACCTCAGCCTCTAGCACATTTACAACGACTGTGTTTATATGTGATGGAATGGTCTCGACCTTCTTTTCTGTATTTAAGAGCCATTTCATGTGTAAATTTCGCAATTCATTCAGCTGATATATATATGCATCCTTTTTAACTGAATGATTACACTGCTTGAATAGCGTACAGTACCAATAATCATTTTCGTGTATTTCGCATACACCATTTCAAATGCAAAAAATGTATTTTGGGGTGGGTTGGAATACACATGCACCTTTAAATGTTTACTATTGCTTAGTTTTAGTAATGATGGACATTAGATCGTGGAGTGGGTATTGTGTTTTTATCTAGGAACCTAAATCGATATTTCTATTTTATGCCCTTGTACAGTTATAATCAATAATATCCCTATAAAGGCATAAGAATCATATCCATATTCAGTCGTAGCCCGTGCAGTCACATTAAGCAAGGCTACTTCCCCGTACTCCTAGAAAGCACAATGAGTTCTCTAAACAAACCAAACCTCCAGCAACCTGGGAAATCCCCATTGCTTTTGTTTTGATTTCGTCTTAGAACTCCTGTGAAGCACTGTAAGAAGGGCCAGTTCTTAGTGATATCTTTATTGACGTCTTATGTCCAACCTTACGTCAAACCCGGCACCTTTCAGGTATAAATATACCAACGTTGCCTTAAGCAAACACACGGTGGTGGTTTTGGAGCAGAGAAGCTATCTACTTGCCCGAGAGCCCAGCTGATGTGAGAGCCCACGGACGCTGCACCTCCCTTTTGACGCACTGAGAGAGACGCTGTCTTTTCTCCTGCCGAGAAATCCAGCTCCGGTGTTTCCAGATACCTTCGCGGGTTACTGGGATATCGAGTCCTGAGAGAGAGATACGAGACCTCCTGCTTTCTATTACCCAGGTACGGAGCTGACTAAACCCTTAAAGAGAATTCTTGAGTCAGATTCTTGGCAAAACAAACTTAACTTAAACTGCTCCTTCCCACGTATTAGGCTTAGGTCAGGTACACCGGGATAAGCGTATTTAGAAGCACCAGTTGAGTACGTTAGTCAATGTATATATGTATGTATATATTTGATCTATTTTAAAGTATCATATGGCTAAGAAAACATATCCATGCTTTTACAGTAATATTTTATAATCCTCCTTTTACTGTATGCACTTTACTTTACTATGAGTATTGCAATTGTGGCAATTCATTTCTCTTGCATGAGAAAGAAGACTGCTCAATAAATTACACCTTTTATAGAAAACGCCCGCCTCTCTTTTCTCTGCACTCTGGTGAAACTAAGTATGCACACTTGACTGAGTGAAATAGCTGTCTATTGTTTTCACACGACTCTAGAGATACACTCTTATTCTGAGGGAGCAAAGTTGTCATGTTTTATGGTTGTCAGAAGCTAATCCCTTCTTGTCTATCCAGGGAGGTGAAACTCCTCCTCGTTTATTCGAGAAAGTTTCTAGTGACCTCTGAGCTAGCTGGCAAACCTTAAGTCTAATATAGTCAGTAGAGACCTAGTCGACCTCAGTCCTACGTCTACACTGCTGAATATATTATTCCAATGCGCAGAGCCTATTGGGAATATAGGAACTACACTACAATACCCCACCCCTCCCTCCTGCCTTCACAGGTCCTTTGTCGTGCTCCTTCACCCGCCCTTGCCCAGGTTGCTTGTTTCCGGTCCAGGGAAGACGTGGCTTGGCAGTTCAGGCTGGACTGTTCCCATGAGGCACAGGGTCAGACTGATTTGCATATGGCCATGTCTGAACTGGGGTGGCGGAGTGAGC
Source organism: Lissotriton helveticus (assembly GCF_964261635.1). Lineage (NCBI taxonomy): Eukaryota > Metazoa > Chordata > Amphibia > Caudata > Salamandridae > Lissotriton > Lissotriton helveticus. The sequence continues at coordinate 1,245,716,844 of NC_136063.1, read as the reverse complement.
TAAAGAATGTTGATGGATTAAACCCAGATCAGTTGACTGTACGTGAGTGCTTGCATTGTTCAACACTCCGTCCATCATCCCCTTTGATTTGCTTTGTTCGCATTAAGTTAGCAGGGTATGTCCAGACGTGGGTCTCGGGCTCACTTTGCCACTGGATTAAAGCTAGCCTGGCTGATTACGGCTGATCAGCCAGAAACCGGTCCCAGGATGCTTGTTTCCTGTCCAGGGAAGACATGGCTTGGCAGTTCAGGCTGGATTGTTCCCATGTGGCACAGGGTCAGACTGATTTGCTTATGGCCATGTCTGAACTGGGATGGCAGAGTGAGCGAAAGAATGATGATGAATTAAACCCAGATCAGTTGACTGGGGGTGAGTGCTTGCATTGTTCAACACTCCGTCCATCATCCCCTTTGGTTTTGCTTTGTTCGCCCTAAGTTGGCAGGGTATACCCAGACGTGGGTCCCTCGCTCACTTTGCCACTGGACTCAAGCTAGCCTGGCTGATGACAGCTGATTGGCCAGAAACCAGTCCAGGTTGCTTGTTTCCGGTCCAGGGAAGACATGGTTTGGCAGTTCGGGCTGGACTGTTACCGTGAGACACATGGTCAGACTGATTTGCATATGGCCATGTCTGAACTGGGGTGGCAGAGTGAGCTAAAGAATGATGATGGATTAAACCCACATCAGTTGACTGGGGGTGAGTGTTTTCATTGTTCAACACTCCGTCCATCACCCCCTTTGGTTTTGCTCTCTTGCCCTTTATGGTCTTTTATGCTGCAACTGTCCTTCCTGTCTGTTCGGTATGGTCAGCTTGTGGCCCTTGCCTCTTTACCCTCTGCTCTCTGTTGGCATTTGTGCATGGCCCTGTCCCCTCCCTTTTGCTTTCCATGGTCCATGTGCTGCACTGCTGTCCCGCTTGCCCTATGTGGTGTAATGTGTTCTTGCAACCCCTGACGCCTGCCCTGTAAGGCCAGTTTGGTGCCCCTGCCCATCTCTCTTCTGCAGTCTCTTATCTAAGTCCATGTCCCTACACCTTCTGCCCTCCGTGATCCAATGTATCTTACTTACCAACATTTTGAACTTGGTAAGAGGGAGATTTTGAGAAAAAAAACTACTGGGGAATTGATCTTCCCTATTGACTTACATTGAAAAAGGGGAGATTTTAGGCAGGAGAAAGATAAAATAAAGCTGTTGGGATTACAAATATTGGGAGTCTCCTGCCTGAATCAAATATGTTGCCATGTGTGGTTGTACTGCCACTGCCCCTTCCTTCTGCCCACAATGGTCTTTTATATTGCCACAGCCTTGCTTGCCTTTATTGTCTGGTTGGTTTGTTGACTCACTGATGCCCTCCATGTTGGGCTTTGCTTCCAGTTCCCATCCCACCTGACTACCATGGTCAGCTTGCCGCTCCTGCCTTACCTCCTTCCCCAAGTCATCTGTTTTCCATGTGCACAGCCCAACCCCTCCCTCCTGCCTTGACTGGTCCTTTGTCGTGCTCCTTCCCCCGCCCTTGCCTGGTTGCTTGTTTCCGGTCCAGGGAAGACATGGCTTGGCAGTTCGGGCTGGACTGTTTCTATGAGACACAGACTGATTCGCATATAGCCATGTGTGAACTGGGGTGGCGGAGCAAGCTAAAGAATGATGATGGATTAAACCCAGATCAGTTGACTGGGGTCAGTGCTTGCATTGTTCAACACTCCATCCATCATCCCCTTTGGTTTTGCTTTGTTCGCCCTAAGTTGGCAGGGTATGCCCAGACGTGGGTTCCTTGCTCACTTTGTCACTGGATTCAAGCTAGCCTGTCTGATGATGGCTGATTGGCCAGAAACCAGTCCCAGGTTGCTTGTTTCTGGTCGAGGGAAGATATGGCTTGGCAGTTCTGGCTGTACTGTTCCCATGAGGCACAGGGCCAGACTGATTTGCTTATGGCTATGTCTGAACTGGGGTAGCGGAGTGAGCTAAAGAATGATGATGGATTAAACCCAGATCAGTTGACTGGGGGTGAGTGCTTGCATTGTTCAACACTCCGTAAATCATCCCCTTTGGTTTTGCTCTCTTGCCCTTTATGGTCTTTTATGCTGCAACTGTCCCTCCTGTCTGTTTCGTATGGTCAGCTTGTGGCCCTTGCCTCTTTCCCCTCTGCTCTCTGTTGTCCATGTGCATGGCCCTGTCCCCTCCCTATTGCTTTCCATGGTCCATGTACTGCACTGCTGTCCCGCTTGCCCTGAGTGGTGTAATGTGTTGTTGCAACCCCTGACGCCTGCCCTGTAAGGCCAGTTTGGTGCCCCCACTCATCTCCCTTCTGCTCTCCCTTATCTGAGTCCATGTCCCTTCACACTCTGCCCTCCGTGATCCAATGTATCTTACTTGCCAACATTTTGAACTTGGTAAGAGGGAGATTTTGAAAAAAAAAACTACTGGGGAATTGATCTTCCCTATTGACTTACATTGAAAAAGAGGAGATTTTAGGCAGGAGAATGATAAAACAAAGTCGTTTGGATTAAAAAATATTGGGAGTCTCCTGCCTGAGTCAAATCTGTTGGCATGTGTGGTTGTATTGCCACTGCCTCTTCCTTCTGCCCACAACGATCTTTTATATTGCCACAGCCTCGCTTGCCTGTAATGCCTGGTTGGTTTGTTGACCATGCCTCTCTTTCTCCTGCTCTACATGATCCACTGTTCTGCCACTGCCTCCTCCACCTGCCCTTCACGGTCAGCTTATTACTATGCACCCTCCTCCGTGAGAGGGTGTTATTTCTATAGAAATTATGGTTAGTGCTCTTAACAACTAAAATGAGTACATATCTCCTTAGTTCTCAAATAACGGCAAAGCACTTCTAAAAATGTATCTTTATGATTTTTAGGAGCACATGCATCAAGGTATGAATTTGCGATTCCTTAATAGCAATTATTAAGGAATCGCGATAGCCTGTTCATGTAGGTTTCACAAACAAATAGCAATTCCATCCTGATGCACCCCCAAAATTGGCATGTGTGCACATGTGACGCACACCCATGCCTCAAGGGCATGTGTGTGTACTACATGGCACTTAGAAAAATGCAATTTTTAGCATTATTCTAAGGAATTTCAAATTACCATCAACTTCAAGTTGATAGTAATTTGTAATTCCTTAATGCAAATTCACAATCTGGGATTGCTTCTTGCTTTGCATTTAGGAAATCACAAATTGCGATTCCCTAACTGCATTCTCAAATTAGTTCATCAATAATTTTGCTATTACCTATTTTGCGAATAGCTTTGGGCTTGATGCATCCCAAATGGCTTAATACCCATCGCAAAGGGGCCGGTTCGCTGTTTTCGACCAGTAATAAGCTTGATGCATGTGCCCCTTTATCCGTTGATCACTTAATTATATGTTACACTTAAGGGGGAGGATGCAGCATTATGGCCAGAGCTGCAGACTTTGCAACTGGGCAACCAGGTACGAGTTTCTGCGTCAGTTCAACATCCTGTGATTCTGGGCAAATCCCTTAATCTCCACATGCTTAAACCAAAATGAATGTGTGTTTTTGTAACATAACTGATGCTCATGTAAAGCATTCCAATACCTTCAGGTCGAGTCTGTAAAAATAAAAAAAATAAGTGTTTTGCACACTTCTGTCATTGGGCTATATTTGCACTCATTTTTCTCTGATGGCCATCTCGGGAAACTTATTAGTTATGTGAGTGATAAGTCTGACTTACATTAACATGAAAGGGGTGCATAAATGAGAATTCAACAGATAAGTGTAAGTAATGAATTTGATATGGTTGTACAGTGTAAGGTGTGTTTGGCGGAAATACTTTACAAATAAGTACATAAGACATAACTTTAACTGCAGGATTTCTAATCTTTGTGGAGCTTAATTTGTGTTTGTATATCAAACCTAAAGTAAGTTTCCCTAACTATAACATACATCTAATCTTGTTTTTTGTGGATTTCGATGCTTTTTACAATGTTAGTAAAAATGTTGTTATATTTGTCCACTTCAGTTTAGAGGAGTAGGGTATTATTAAGTGTATTATTGTACACTATCGTGGAAGATAGTGTTGTAAAGTGTATTGCAGTATATTGTGGTATAGTGAGATGGAGTAAAGTTGAATGAGGTATACTGAAGTACTGTATAGTGGAATGCCATATAGCTGAATGGTGGAGAGTATAGTCACATACAGTGATGTGGTATAGAGAGAAGTTGGATACAATAGAGTGGTGTTTATTGGAGTGGCACAGAGTGTAGTGTTGTATAGTGCATTGAAATGCAGTGGGATAGCATAAAGGGGAGTGTGGAAAAGTGGATTGATGTCCAGCACATATTGTGCAGTATATTCATGTATACTGTAGTAGCATAGGGTGTAGTGCTATACCTTGGAGTGTTGTATAGTTTAGATGCCTATATTGGAATATTGCATACCGAAATAGCATACAGTAGAGTGGCATACAGTGGAGTGGTGTAAACTGAAATAGAATACACTGGAGTGGGATATACTGGTGTACTATGGGGTGGAATGGGGTCAAGTTTAGTGGTGTACAGTGGGCTTACTTAAAGTGGAGTTTGGCACAGTGTAGTGTTGTAAAGTCAAATTAAATACAATGAACTGCTGTATATTGGAGTGCTGTATAGTACAGTGGTGCAGAGTTATATACTGTAGATTACTGTGGGGTAGAGTGTAATACAGTACAGTGCAAAGTTGAGTTTTGTTGTGTTAACTGTTTAGAAGTAGAGTGGAGTGCTATATAGTGAAGTAGCGTACAGTACAGTGCCGTCCAGCTCAATCAGGTTAATTATACAAGTGTAGTAATGTACAGTGAAGTGTAGTTTAGTGGAGTGGCGCAGAATGTACGCTTGTAAAGTAAAATAGCATTCAGTGGATTGTGGTACAGAGCAGTGATGTATAGTGTATTCCAGTACAATGCAGTGATGTAGAGTGTAGTAGCGAATATTGGAATAGCATACACTCCAGTAGTGTACCATGAAGGCAGTCATATGGGAATAGCATGTAGTGGAATAGCGTTAATTGGAGTAAAGTACAGTGGAATAGCATTGAGTTATGAGCACTACAGTTTAGGGGCATCCAGTAAAGTGGCGTACACAAATGAGTAATAGAATACTACTGTGAACCGCATAATTGTGTAGAGTATTATGGTGTACATTACAATGCTGTGCAGTCCATTTGGGTTGAGTAGGGTTGAGTAACGTACAGTGGATTAGCGGAGAATGTAGTAACGTAAACTGTAGTGATGTACAGTGGAGAAGCATAATGTAAATTCCATACAGTGCAGTGACGTAAAGTAAACAGTTAGACAGTGGAGTGGTGTAAAGTGGAGTGTGTAAATTACAAGAAATGTAGCTTTGAAGTGCAAAGATGGAAATGTTTTTTCACCAAAATATACACTATGATATGTACATGTTGTGGAATCCCAAAAAGTGTTTAAATTCAATGCATGTTGCTTAATTTATTTCAATGTGTGTATTGCAAAAATTTTCATTTGGAGAAAATTTGCCTTGATTAGCTATTATGGTGCGCAGATGCTTATTTTGGGATTGTGCAGGTAAGAGTAACTGATTTATCACTTATAATTTATTTAAAAGTTGTGATATTAGTTTGTGTAGTATGTTTGCAAACAATGGGTGTATTTGGCTATACTGCCATGGTCCATAGTGATGTTGAATTACTAGTTAATTGGCAAATGGCTGCCTTTACAAAAGTTGAAGGCAAGCATGTTGTGTTTAGGTACAGTTTTTCCGTTTTCTTTGTTATGCCGTTGGATATAGGTAAGTAATTGTTTTGGTATTTTTTCCATACCTATTCACACTTTACTAAAGTGGTAATAGGTTTTTCAAAATATTTAGAGTTTTCTTAATTTTTTGGGGATAGATAAGGAGTTGCACGTTTCTGCTGCGGCACCATACAATTATTTTCCGTGGTTACCATTGTTATTTCTAAATATCTTTATATTTTTGTAGCATTGTACAGGCACAGAATTGTATTAATGCATGTCATAGAGTATTTAAATATGTTTGAATTGAAAATACACTTTACTACACTATGGCTCATATGTACGAAATTCCGAAAATTGTATTTCCCAAATAGTGAATCTATAGAAATCACTATTTGGGATTCACAAAACGGAATCTATGTGAACTGTAATGTTCTAATAGTGATTCCTTTTGATATGCAAAATCCATTCATACATATAGGCCTACATTCGGATGTTTTTTGTGACTTTGAAAATTCACCTAATCTCTGCCCGCCTTAATTCCGGAGTTTGGAAAATGAACGTTAATCAGTTTTTACACCTTTCAATTTCGTTTCATTGACTGGAACTCACTGTGACATGCTGTGACCAAACTATCTATTATCTATGGGATTTTATAATCGATGTATGCCTTTCCCTTGGAAAAGTTTCCCTTCTTAGGGTCATATGTATCAACACATTTTCCCATAGACACAGAATGGGTAAAAACCTTTGATATATCTGGCCCTTATTTCCACAACAGGACCTGGTGTTTTAGCAAAATATTCAAGTAGCACGAATGTGTCTTTCTAACTACATGCCTTGCAGAACCCTTCAGCATGTCTATTGGTGCCAATCCTGGTATCAAGAATACGTGCCTTGTTTGTTTAAGGATGGTAGGGAAATTTCACGCAATAAGTTCAAGGCAATATACCTTCAGAACGTATATAATGTATGAGATTCACCAAGAGACCTGGAAAGTAGTTTTGGGACTTGTACATACATTACACCTGATAGTGGGAGCGCTGCAGGCCAACAGGGCCCTAGGCTGAAATGGGTGCTTAAGGGTGGCAAGAATGTCTAATCTAGGCATATGTCTGACAATTTAAACAGTGGCTAAAATTCTATGAATGATAACCTATAACAATGCTCTCCTGCTCATTCAACTTTCATCCAGACTGAGGGCCTCATTTACGAAAAGTGACGCACCGCTGCGTGAAAACAGCGATGCGCCACTTTTCATTGCGCACTCCTTGCGTCATGATTGATACGTCATATTTATAATATGACGCATCATGTCGCAAGGAGTTACAGATACGTCTGTATTTCTGACGTATCTGTAGGCGCAAAAGTGACGCATTGCTGGAGTGTGTCACAAAAGTGACGCAACTCCAGCAATGTGTACTTTCACATGGGCAAGTCCCATGTTGTTAGTGCCTGCGTCAGTCTTACACCTGCCATGAAGCAGGCGTAAGATTTTGACGCATTAGCGGCCAAGAAATGGCGCATCACTGCGTCACTTTCATGACCTTTTGTTGCGTTAAAATGCCCCTCTTGCATACATTATACCTGGCGCAGGTATAATGTGGCGCAGGGGTTTACAAAGTGACGCACCTACCTAGATGCGTCACTTTGTAAATATGGCGCAACACGGCGCAATTTTTACGCCATTGGTGTGTCACAAAAAGTGTCGCACCGGCGGTGTAAAAGTGACGCACTGCCTCATAAATGAGGCCCTGAATGTTTAGGACACAATGTTATTAAGCACTATTCCACCCCATTGCTTTGCTCACATACTCTAATTACTCGTTTGACTATCAAACTCACCGCTGACACCGGGCAATGGAACCAAAAATATTTGCCCAATTTTCTTCTAAAAGTAGAGGTTAGGCCCAAAATGTCCAATATACATATCTTAGTGCTCCAGGCTGCTAATGGGTCTTCTCTACAGCTTGCGAGGAAGTACAATTTCAGGAAGAAGTTGCTGCCAGGAGACTGCCTGATCCCTGTACAGAACTGCCTGCACCTATCAGCCCATCCTACCCCAGACATCCCATTCCAGCTCTACTCTGATACAGTATCAACTCACTCTGATCCCTTGAAGATCGATGACATGTTCCTGGGCCTGTCTGGGACTCTTGAACTTTCATTCATAATAAGGATTTCTGAGACCACTGAGCTTTCATTCATAATGAAGATAACAGATAATTTTGATGTTGAATCTGTAGCAAAATGTTACAAAATCATCTTGCTGGTGTGAATGCTCCTGAAGAGGTGTGAAGTGTTTCCTAAACTACATCATGCCCCAAAATCCTGAAATCCTTATCATAGACTGAAAATGCAACATGCTTACAGGCAGATCCAAATCTCTTAAACATCTTAAAAGCTACATTACGAACAGTGTTTCTAAAGTACTTCCCACATCACAGGATTTTTGAAGATTGCACAATGTTTACACTCTTAGAGATTTCCCACAATTTAACACTAACCGTATCATCTACAACAACACAAATATGCTAATATAAGGAAACCACAAGAAACTGAATACAGCAACCTTTTCAATAAACCCACACTCACTTAAAAAACTCAGCCTTTCCTCATCACTCTCTAACAGCCGTCTTGCAGCAAGTGGCTGTTGCCCTGTTTGGGAAACTATGATGGGCTCAGAAGATCATGTATGTTTTTTTACTTAGCATATGGTACTTCATCTCATTGTTGTTTCTGTGTACAAATCACATGTCTTAAATGCCGCTCCTTAATGTTTAGACAGTGGGTGACCTTCTTTGATGCATTTTGGGTGCCCTTTTAATGTTTGCACCTGGTTTACCATCAGATCTGATTCGATGGTAATTACATTTCCTAAATGCCCATTTTGCGACTAGTGTCAATTAGGAGATATTATGTGCATGCAGTTACAGAGCTGCAAATAGGAAATTGCTATTTGCGATTTCTTATTTTGTTATTTCTAAAATGCAATTTCTACAGGATAGAAACCGCATTTTGCACCACTGTGAATTCATTTCGGACAAAGGAAAATTAAATGTTGCATTTCCTAAAAATCCGAAATAGTGATTCTGACCATTAAGAAATGCAAAATACCTTCACACATCCGGGCATATATATTTACAAACTATAGCGTGTTATACAGTTTTTCATAAATTTATTTCTTTTACTTTTTTTATTGTTGGGGTATATCTGTAGTACCTCAGTTGTCAGTATTTTTTTTCCAAATGTATATAAACTTCTAAATATTTTGTACTATCTATTACCACTGTTATAAAGTGGTAATAGATTCTAAAACAATATCAAACCTAGGGGCCTATTTATGACCTGTGTTGCTTTGCTCTTGCACCACGCACCATGGTTTAAGAGCGACGCAAACCTTAAGTCTGATTTTTGAAGTCTTACAAAGCAACTTTGCATGGCTCAGAGTGGCTTAAAAAAATGTGAAGTAACACAACACAGCGCAAATCACTGCATTGCTGTGCCCTGGAATGTGTTCCATGGGCATTGCGTGGGTGTTCCCATGCAACTTCCATGGATTTTGACACATCACCAGATTTACAAGAATTTGTAAACCTCGAGATGTGCCAAAATCTTAGACCTTCCCACTGGAGACATAACTATGAGAAATATATCTCCCCGTTTCTTATTCTTATTCTTCTATTTTTGCTGCATTCTGCAGCACACATAGAAAGAGGAATATGCCTCTCAGAATTGTTTTTGTGCAGGAAGGTGTCCCTTCTTGCACAAACATAATCCTGCATGCAACGCATTCACTCCTGCATCATGGTGCAAGGGTGGCTGCATTGGAGCTATGCAGCCCATTGTGCTCCAGCTCATGGGAAAGAACAGGAATGTGCGATATTCCCTTAAATAAGGTGCATTCCTGCCCTTTCCCAGTCATGCAGTGCAGCACAGTGACTGGCTGAACTGTGTCACAAAGTTAATAAATGAGCCCCCTAAAACTTACATTCATTACAAGGCATAACGCAGAACACAGGGAATCTCCAGGTGAAAATAACATGGCTGCCTTTAACTGTTGTAAATATATAAAGAAAACAACGGTTCTTGTGGATAATGTATGGATAATTAATAAACACAGAGGATAATAGCATTCAGTTACTGGAAACAGGATAATCTTTTTTTTTCTCTTTCCTTCAGGCGTCCCATATCTTTACGCCCTGATGAAACCTCTTATTTCTGTTCTCTGTCCCTTACGTCGTCAGCTACATTTGAAACAAACCTTTACCATCCCTTTGTCAAAAAATAATATAGAGGCCAATGTATAGAAATTGTTACAAGGTCGTTTTCATTTAATAAGAAACCTTGTTAGTTATCATAATTGGACACAAGTTGGTTCTGTCCTCTGTTTAGTCAGTTGTGACATGGAGCACTGTTGATATTCCACTTGTATTAATACAAGATTATTCCGTGAACACAGTATCTGGCTTCTGGAGTATGCTTTCATACAAAATGTTATTTCCAGTAATTGAATACTGTTATGCTCTGCGCTTATAAATGTATCCATACATTGTCCGCAAGAACCATTGCTTTCTTGATATATTGCATTCCCTGGTTCAGTGAGAGTAGGGTGGCCCTTGTTTTCCTGGTATAATTTTTGTACAGGCAGTCATTAGCTAATGACTTGTTATCACTATGTACCTCAGAAGTTCCACAGTACTACCATGGCCACAGAGATAGAAAAACATGCTTAAAGCATAAGAAATACCTGTGTTCCTTACCTTCTATACCTCAAAGAATCCTCTGAGAATCATAATATATAATCCTTCCAAATTTCATCAAAATCTGACTGATGGTTTTTGTTTTATGCAAAATACAAAGGGACTATGGAAAAATGCACCCATTCACGAAACCCTGCAAACTTTTAGGACTCTGACAATCAGAAGGGAGCAGCAGGTCTGCAAAGTTTTACAGGACAAAAATCACAAAATTCCCGATCTCTGGTCACCCTAACTATAACTAGGCCTGGGCGGAACTCGTGGAGTTTTGCTCAGCGGAATTCGACTGAGTTAAATAAAAACTCTGCAAGATTCCACAGAACTCTGTGAACGGGTGGAAAAATGCTCATTCACCTCTTTGAGCAGTTTTTTCATGCCAGTGGCGCATTTTATGCTGAAAATCTCAGCAAACGGCACCATGTGGTGCAAATGGGCATGTCCAATTCGTTTTACCTGCTTTCCACTTTTCTGTGCATGCTGCTGGGCCTTTCTAAATCTGTCTCAATCCTCTCCCATCTGATCGTTATTAAGAGTGAACACAGCTTGCAGAGTTTTACTCAGCAGAATTACATAAAAACTCAATTTGATTCTGCTGAGTTTTGTGAGTTGGTGGAATTTGGCACGTTTCGCAACTTTCACTGATTTGTAGCGATAAGAGCTTGTTCAGCGCTATAAAATAAGTGCGAACGCCATCATTTAATGCAACAGAGGGTGCTGCTTCTTTCTGCCACTTGAGTAGATTTTCTACTTGAGAGGCAGCTTTCTTAACACGAACTGCAGCGACCTGCCTCAACCGCTCACATTGAATAAATCTTGCTGAGAGACGTTGTAGCAGTCACAAATCTCAGTAGGGGCTACACATTCTTGCTTGTGCTCACTAACAACTTTGGGTAGCTGCACAAGAGAAAAAACTCTGCCATGTTGCACTTGGGAGAGTTTTGCCGGAACTCCACAATTCTCCTGAAGCCCAAAGTGGGCAACACTCTGTTGCCGTGTGACTTAAACCTTCGTGGTAAAACTGTGCATTGTTGAACAACATACATGTTAAGATTGTGCAGGACCGATTCCATGCACACCCTCAGAATATGTTGGACTATAGTCCTGCTAGCTCACAATGTGTCATCTGCTCCCCTAACCTTACAGGGTAACAAATGTAAGTGTAACCTCAGAACATGACAACTCTGATCTCCCAAAGAAATTGTGGTGACAGATCTAGAACACTTTTGCTTGGTTACTCATGCATACCCAAAGAAATACACAATAAATACTTAGCAAAGCATTTCAATATTTATTGAAGCATTGTGATGCTTGTATAAAATATGTGTACAGCAATAATCTGTAAAATGAAACAGAATAGCGTAATTAACATTATGAGAATAGTGAAAAAGATTAACAATTCCACCATTATGCTATAACAGTGAATATATGCTGGCATATGAGTACTGTGTGATAGCATACTCTTACCTAGCTCTTCCTTAACTAGTATTCCTATTGTGGGTGATGTGCCAAATCCCTGTTGGGTGGTCTTATTCCCCATTACCTGTGGGTAAGTGCCATCAGGTTGCCTGTCTTGGTCGCAATCTGGACATCCCTCTTCACAGGGGTAAACAGGAATCAGCTGGCCTGGAATTCCATCCTGCAAAAACTTGGCAGTGTCAGAAAAATGCTCCTCTTCCTTAAAGAAGGACACAATTCTGTGTACATAATACCAACACCCATGCTGCCATGTCGAAGGCCCAGTCAGGCCGCTATTGTTTATCCGATTGTGATAACTTTGCCACCTACCAGACAACAAAAAGCAACACCATTTGTGCAATGGACATTATTCCTTGTATGGAATGTTCCTAGTGTCATGATAGTGTGCCTACGAAGTAAGTAACTTGATTAATCTGTATTGCTTGATTATAAAACAACATTGTAATACAGTACACAGTAAACACATAAAAAATATATTAGAATAAATACATAAAACCGACACTTAGTGCCATTGATATTGTCTTTTAAAAAAAATCTAAAACCGTCTGGTGGAATGTTTTGTGAAAAGATTTCAAAGGGACTCACTTCCTACCTTGAAAATTGAGGTGATTCGGCCCCCAGCCCATTAATGCCAATTATCTCGGCTGAAGTGTATATAATTAAGGTGTTCCAGTAGAGTGTAGCCAATTTTAAAGGCGCGCTCCTCCAATGCTATATGGATTTGTGTAAAAAGCTAATTTTGTAATCAATTAAACTGTGAAAGTGTGGTTGCGGCACAAAAGTGCCATATGCCTAGAATAAGATTAAATCTGTATCCAAGCACTGGGTTGTCTAGGTGATTAGCTGTTATTAATAGAAAGTGTGTGTGCAAGGGTCTAAGTGTCCAAAAGCCTCAGCCTACTGGTGGGAACCTAATGAGTCATGCGGGGCAGAGATATTGTTGGTGTTCCAAGTGATGAACAGTAGGGGAAGATGAGGGTTAAAAACCCATGACCATGGTCCCAGATCTGTAGGGTGCTAGGGACGTTATCATAAGAGGTACGCATGCAACAGGCTTGGAATTTAATATTTTACCTAGTTTGCATAAAAGCATAAAGAGTCAAGGACAGGAGTTTAGGTTGAAACCAGAGCAGTTAATTATCTAGTCACACCCATTCCTTTATCTGCTGGAGCAGTGGTCTCCACCTTTTTTTGTGAATCGCTGAAGGAATTTCACCAGTGCACAGTTTAACCTATTGTCCACTGGTTTAAAGCAGGCAAACACTGCCTCCCTGAATGACCTTAGACCCTGGTCATTACACCTTATTCATAGAAATTCCTGCCAGTCCTCCATAAGGGTGGCATCACAAGAAAAGTATATGGGTAATGTCTTCTGGACTCTGGTCACATAGCAGACAATTCACCTGCACCTCCCGTCTTTTCTATATGGGATAATAAATTAGGGCCAGTATTATCCCCATTCTGTGTTTCATGAACAGTACCTTGGTGCAATCATTATAGAGTTCGCTTAGGTAGCTCTGTGGTTTAAGCCGCGTATAGGTATGTAGTATCTTTCAGCCGTGTTTGCAGCTAGACAGACAAGCATTGTTCTCTACCAGTGAGAGCAGTTGTATGCTTGCTTTTGCCGGCCTTTTGAACTCTGGATGGCTAGTGGGTAGGTCCAAGTCCTTATTAGATAAAGGGTGCTCAAGGCTTGCAACAGGTAGGACCTTGCCGGGGAGCTTTGCTTTGTTTCCAGTTCATTTCAAAGCTAATGGCCCAGTGAATCTCCTTTTGCTGACCTGAGTTTATAACAATGCATCATGAAGGCTGCCTTCCTTGCCAGTGTCTGCTTATAAATGCCAAACTCCAGCCTTATCTGGGCTAAGGATGAGTGGGAAAAAACTGAAGAATGTATCTGTAGATCTTGAGTAGTATTTTGTGCAGTATTGCACTAACCTGTCCCTTAAGAGCCTTGCTTCCATATGCTAAGGTAGGAAGAAACTTTTCTCGGGCCATCTGGAGAATCAGAGTAAGCGTGGGACCTTTTGGTTTTGGGTAGAGAGATCTAAGGCCGAAGGTCAATGCATTGCCTTTCTACCTGATTTCATCTAATTGATCGCAGTATTTCCCGTTCTCGTTGAAGGAGACTCAGAGGAACTTAAAACTTTTATATGACCCTAACTTTTGATGGTTCAGAAACCACTTTGGTTTTTGTGATCTAGTCCCTTGAATAACCAGGATCTTAGTTTTCTTTTTGTAGCCATTCCGAGATGAAAAGGCTGAGGTTCAGTCAAGAAGGCGCTGCAGGCTAACCTTGGTTTTACTAATCAGGACTAGTGTTGTATAGCTCCTATATATCCCTATATCGTGTTAAGTTAGCATAGGTACGTTTGAGATTTAAACGCCATTTTTTCCTTTCTTGCAACTTCTGCACACGACCCTTATTTGTTGACTTAGCTTTCAACCTAGTAGTTTGCCGTGGTGAATGTGAGAATAATATGTTATTGCTCTGTTATCTGCTTTGTTTAATAAAACATGTCTGCACGGAGAGTGCTGAAGTTTCAGGAGCAACTCGATATGGAATTGTTATGAGGTCTGATCTCCACGCCTTCATAGTCATAACACAAGTGCAGCCTTTGCCAACTTGGGCTTGAGGCGGGATTGATATTGCTTTGCACGAGAATTGTTAACACACTTGATGCGGTGCACATGCAGAGAGAGCTGGTGTATGCTGATGTGATTCCTTCATGCTAGGACACTAAGGTATGGGCCCGCCCTAAAACAACCCAAAGAGACCTTCTTAGCTAATAATATAATATATGTGTTAGGGAGGGTGAGATATAAGTGTTGTTAACTCTTATTCATTACAGCATGTTAACATGCTGTCCCCATTCGCTTTTTATGTCTTAGTAACTATGCTGATAATTTTGCTACTGATAATAAGTATACTTGTATTATCAAAGATACTGCGCCTGAGAAGACGGCATTAGTAAATAAACATTTCAAATGCACATGTGTCTTCTTTACTCCATGTTCTGGTTTGTAATGATAATATAACGAAAGAGTGTTCATGAGTCCCACGTACCCTGAGGTACTGTAAGTTCATGTTCTGGTTTGTCTAAACATTGGGAGTTTGATATGTCCAATGAGACACTGTAGCTAGCTCGGTAAGGGGTGAGTTGGTTGCTAAGGTAAGTTTTGGGACATCCTAATTTGCCGAGGTTCCACTCCTCTGTGCACAGTTCTGTGTGAGTACAGAAACCCTGCAACATGGCGCCCAACGGTTTCGGTGGTCTTATATCATGACACTCGAGTAGTTTATCGTTCATGCCTTAACCCCTTCACGTCCGTTTCCGGAAAACGGGGTGTTGGTGAAACCTACCTATTTTTTTAAATAGGTCTTTATTCAAGCTTGATTCTTACTTAAACTGTTTCTTTGACTTACTTCCCAGTTGTGCTACAAAGTATTCTTTGTGTTTTCTTGTTTCCAATTCTGTAATGGCGGCAGCGGTGGCTATTGCGCAGCATAGTCGCGTAGCGGTACGCAACCATCTTCAGACGTACCAAGTCCCAGTAGATGGGATGGCTGTGATTTTCGTGGTAAGTGCAGATCCGGCGTTTCCTTACGAGTTGTTTTACTCTTGGGTTACGTTTCCGGCTGTGGACGCTAATTCTGGTTTGTTCCACTCCTACACCGCCTCGGATGTCCCGGCTGAATATACGCCATACAGGGCATTGGAAATACCTATTGATCATTGGCAGCATCGAGTTTGGTTTGATGGCGCCCTCCCCCACTCTTTGTCCCGTGCGAGGTTAGGTCCACTCTCAATTCCAGGTACTAATTGGCCTGCGTTGGGTGGCTTTACCCCGCACCCGAATCACGGGGCTTGCACCCTGGCAGAATTTCGCAGGCTGCATGTAGTTTCCATTTCCGTGATTCGTGCTTTAGTGCAATACATCGGTCGACATCTTCCTGGTGGTCCCCAGGGGGGTGCGGCCGCTCCCATGGAACGAGGCGGAATGCGTCTCAATCCAGTGATGGTAAATTCGGTTTTTGGTGCGCGTCCTGTTGACAACGATGACTTCCCATTCTGGCTAGCAGAGAAGTTTGATCAACTGGAGGCGGTTTTTCCGAATTCTACTCCTGCTGATAAACATAGAATGTTAACGATTACTCTACCGAAGGATATTACTCCTGAACTTGCTGACTGTGACAGCTGGGGAAAAACATTTGCGGCAGTTTATACAAGGTGCTTCGGCACCCCGTCTATGACTGCCCTGCCTGAAATCGTTAGACGTGTTCAGAATGATCACGGTCCAGAGGCAGCGGTTGAATTGGGTATGCGCCTGTGTGGTTCTTTTGAGATTGTAAGTGATCTCATTCTCTCCAATGTTAAAGGAGATGCAGTTAACTTTCAGGTGTCGAATGCTTTGGCTGCTCTACCCGATGCCGACAAACCCCGCCAGTTAGCAAAGATTGTGGTGGCCGCTTATAAAACAATTGGCCGCACAAGTAGAGGTCTAAAATATTTTCCAGTTAAAGAGAAAAAACAACCACAGGGACAATCTGCAGTGACAGATGCCCAGCCCAAGTCCAAGAAACAAAATTGGCCTAAAAAACAGACACAGGGGAAGCAGACAATGCAGACTCAGGGTACTTTTCCTGCGATACAATCTCCTGCGCCACCCGAAAAAGTTTATGATTTGCGCGACCGCGCGATGATTAAATCGCCTGATCGTTTTCAGGGTTCTGATCAACGCTCTCCTCGTTCCTTTCAGGACACATCGGCCCCGAAGACCGGTGGAGGAGGAGGGGGTGGACGTGGACGTGGTGGCCAACAAGGACGTGGTCAGTCCCGCCAGACGGACGGCGCAGTGAAGCAGGAGGATTCTACGCCTAGGCGTCCGCAGTTTGCGAAAAAGAAAGTCGCAGCCTTAACAGCGCATCGATATGCCACAGATAGTGAGAACGCGGCTTCGGAATCTGACGTGGGCTCTGACCTTGCTGGACAGCGCGGCGGAGATAACCATAGTCAGAGAGGCGCTGCGTCCACTACTGAGGGTGACAGCGACTGATGTCTACGTTGTGATAGAAACAGCGGATACGAGACTTGCTCCCCCTGAAAGACTATATGAAATTGTCCTGTTAATTGAAGGTGACATACAGCGTACCGTTAAAGGTGTATTTTGGGAGAATCTGTCTTCTACTTATGATATTTTACTTTCGGAGGCTGACTGGCCCCCACCTTTTGTGCTCGCGGCGCCGCGAGGGGAGGAGGTGATCCTACCCAGTTTCGCGAACACTGTCTCGAAAGAGCATGCGCAGCATTTTGCAGAAGAGTGGGCTCGGGCTCTCGCGCCGGCTCTGTACCGTAACCAATGTGGTTGGGATAAATTGTCGCCTTGCCACGAAATTCCGTTGCGGTCTCAGCCGCAGCCTCAACCTCAATATCCCATACGGCGTGAAGCAAAATCTTCCGTCGCGGAAATCCTTGAACAATTGGAATATCAGGGAGTTATTGAAACGTGTGTGTCACCGATGAATAATCCCCTTTTTACTGTGAACAAACCTGACGGATCATATCGTTTGGTTTTGGATTACCGGCATTTAAACTCGCATTGCCGTAACTGTGCAGTACAGAATACCCACGGCTCTGCCCTTGTGGATAGTCTCGTGCGTAAGCGTTTCAAGACAACGCTTGACATATCCAATGGTTTTTATGCCCACAGATTGGACAGCTTTAGCTCCCAATGGACCAGTTTTACGAGCGCTGGAGTCCAAAAACAATTCCGGCGTCTTCCAATGGGCTACAAGAATAGTCCTGGTATATTTACCGCTCGAATTGTCTCTATTCTGGAGGCACTCGACCCTGATGCTTTTTCGTATGTGGATGACATATATCTCACAGACGACGATATTTGGGAGCATCTGTGTCGTGTAAATTCTCTTGTTTGCAACTTCGCAGACATGGGTTACAAATTCAACTTTGCAAAATCGCACATTGCAGAACACACAGTGTTGTTTTTGGGCTATGAGCTCAACAATGAAGGTAGAGGTTTGGCTCCTCACTTCTTAGAGAAGTGCGCACAATTGCGCGCTCCAACAACACTGAAAAAATTACAGTCTTTACTGGGCTTTTTGAATTTCGGTAGGACTTACATTCCGGAATATGCCCAGCGTATCAAGCCTCTGTATGCTTTGATACAACCAACTTTCTCAAAATCATGCTGGCTGCCTGAGCATTCAGCCATTTTGCAATCCTTGCAGGCTGATCTGCTCGCTTCTAAATATTTACTGACTCGTGATAACCACACCAACCTGGTAATAAGAATAATTCCTGGGACGGTGGGTTTCACATACCTCACTTTTAATGAAGGTGACACAGTACCTATTGCTTACAAGTCACACTTGTACACCTCGGCTGAGATGCGGTTTCCCACCGTAGAAAAGGTTTTAACTGCTGTACAGATGGCTATTCTAAAGGAACGAGCTCTGTCACAGGGGAAACGCATGCTAGTGGTAACACCCTGTCCTCATTTGGAGGCAGTCACGAAAGCCAGTGTACCAAATTCAAAGGCTTTGCACCCTCGGTGGATTCAGTGGGCTGCGTCATTGTCATCCTCGGATGTCATGTTTATTTTTGACGCTTCCTTACGGTCGCAGGAGTACTTGCAGTATGAATTCGTTCATCCTGCTCCTCTGGCGATGCGACCTTTGGAGGACTTCCATTGCATCATTTACACTGATGGGTCGGCGCAGGTTGCGCATGGCTCTAAACATGCCTACGTTTCCGCATGCGCCATTGTGGTCGGTGCTATGTTGAATGATGAGTTCATTTCCAGGAGGGTACACACGTTGCCCCTGGGCGATTGCACCGCACAATTGGCAGAGCTTCGTGCTCTCTTACTAGCTTTGGAGTACGCAGATCCAAGTGTTACTACTCTAATTGTAAGTGATTCTTACTACTGTGTCCAGTCTTACAATGAAAACTTGTTCTTTTGGATTCAAAATGATTTTCATGATTCCAAGGGTAGCACAATAAAACATAAAATGATCTGGGTTCGAGTGGCAGAGCTTAAGGCTATGTTGCCACTCGTTTATGTGATTCATACTCTCGGTCATCAGCGCGTGGGAGTACACGCTGTTGGCAACTCGCTTGCTGATGAAGCGGCGAAATCAGCAGTATCTACATACTTAGTTGCAGCAGTTACTAGGTCTAAAACCAAGATTGATAGCGACATCTTGGCAGCTATTGCTGCCTCTGAGAAGGGAAGTAAACATCCTGCTGGATTCCCTTCGAAGTATAAATACCACTTAAGTCCCGAAAAGGTTCCTTTTGTGACAATTCCTGATGTTGGGGAACGGCTGATTCCCAACTCGGATCGCAGAGCAGACTTGATTACAGCGGCTCATGAAGGTGTCGCGTCTGCGCATGCGGGCGTCTCGGCCACTGTAACTCAATTACAATTACGTTTCTGGTGGCGGGGACTGTACAAACAGACGCGTGATTATGTCCTTCTTTGTGACATATGCCAGCAGATTAAACCTTCAACTGCTACGCGTCCGCCTCAGACTCAGTTGTACATTTCTAATAAACCGCTAGGCTGTGTTTATTTAGATCACTGCGGTCCATTTTCATCTGATACTGCGTATAAATACATCTTAGTAGCAGTTGACTCATGCACACGCTTTGTGTGGGTATGGCCACATCGCAGCGCTGATTCACGGACTGTCATTAGAGATTTGCGTATCTTTATAGGGATTTTTGCCTGTGGTACCTTCCATTCGGATCAGGGTCCGGCTTTCGCCTCTAAGGCGTATAAGGATGCCATGACTTCGATGGGGGTCCAAGTCAAGTTTTCGTCACCCTACAGACCTGAGGGTAATAGTGTAGTTGAACGAATGAACCGTGATTTAAAGCAATCTTTGACAGCCCGAGTTATAGGCACTGGCAGAAACTGGCTGGCTCACCTCTATGGCGTGCAGCGTGCTCTTAATAATCTCCCTAGAAGGTCTCTGGGTGGGCGGACCCCATACGAAATGCTCTTTGGCATCAAGATGTACGTCCCTGACCTTGACGGTCTAGACTCAGTGGTTCGCGCCACTTCCTTTGACGCAGATGAACATTGCAATGTTTTACAGAATCTACAAAAGACCAGAGACACTCTTGCAAAGGAACATTTGCCCTCCACATCGGATGATGCGTTGCAGATCCCGGTTGTTGGCTGGCTACCCCAAGTTGGTGAACTGGTTCGGGAGAAGATCGACAACAAGAAAGAGTTTGGTCCCTCCTATCGAGCTCCAGTCCCAGTGCTTGGCGTGAAGGGCACAAGAACAGTCATTCTACCACCACTTCCAGGTCGTAAGGAAAACAGGTTTATTTCTATTGACAATGTCAAGATACACAGAGTGGCCGATTCTTCTTAGCATGACACCGGCTGTTTCCTGTCCTTCCATTGTGAGACATTCAATTATGCCCACTGCCTCTAATATTGAACCTGAAGTGGCCATAGAATTACCTGCTGTTTCCAGTCCATTATTAAATGATTTGCCAGGAACTAACCTTGATGAGACAGACTATACATACCCCACTGATTTGTCCATGCCTGACCTGCAAGCTCGTTTAGCCACGGAATCCAGATTTTCATTTGACTCTGCCTCCCTTGCCTCGAAAAAACCCTCTCAAATTGCGGTATATGCTAGCCTGTTTAAAAAACATTTTTTGATTCCTCCTTGGATATACATTTGGCTGGTCCTTTTTTCGGTTTACCTTTTTATGTCAATTGGTTTTGTGTTTTTTTTTTCGGATTATGAATGGACACTATGTCGAGGAGAGAACTTGCATTACTCATTTAAATGGAACATTGGCCCCACTTTCCTCTTCACATTCTACACACAGATTAAAAAGAGACTTGACTTTGGTTAACATCACAGCATGGCCCGTTCTGGATGGAATCGCGTGGGATGCAGTTCGTTTTCAGATTCATGGCCCCACGGAAGTCGTTAATGTTCCTAATGTACTAAGAGTTAATATGGGGGATGTGGTGAAACAAAACATTCGTTCTGATGATTGGGATGTTAATGCTGTGGAGAGTTTGTTTTCTGATTTAAAATATTATGCTGCTTTTGATGCTGAGGATTTATATTTAGAATCTGCTAATTATGGTGAATTGTTCTGTTACCAACATTATGGCAATCACTTCTTACACAAAACATCTTCCCGAAGGGAGGCTGTTAATTTTACTCAGTGGGAACATTGCCCAGCTCCTACACAAGGAAGTTCAGAAACGTTTCTTAAAAAGTATACTTATTTCACTGACTTTAACCAGTCCAATCCCGAGTCCTTTTATTTCAAATTTCAAAAACAGCCACTGTCCAAGGTTAGACTTACAGATACAAAATTGTTGTACTCGAAGGCCTTCCTAGATCAATTAGTTACTGGGGGCTATGAGTTATGGAAGGGAACAATAGACCTTAAATCAGTTTGGGGTTCAAGGGCCTGGCAGGTACGAGGCACTGAGGCTTTGCACCGTGCATGTCTCATCCCGAATCATTTGTTGTTTTTAAATGAAACCATTTCCCAGACCACATGCTTTGGATTGGCTACATCTAAAAGGTTAAACACCCCGTCTTTCCCGGAGTTGGAGGAATATGAGAATTGGAGTAATTTTACTAAATTGTCCATTAAAGATATACAGGCTCTGCTTCTGAATTCCTCCTTTAACATTTCCAGTATGAATCCCAAGGGTTGGCTGCTTTGGCACCGTAGTGCTGATTCTTGCCAAAAGAGATTTTTAAATATAACTGACGGTTTTAAGACTGTTAGATCTGATCCCCGGTTTGATTTGAGTCATACTGTCACCTCTTACTCTGTGGGCAAGTTGTGTCAAGCTTGGCTGAAACATTCAACTTTACCTGCGGTTAAATATCACCTTTCCAGACTGAATGCAGACGTGGATTTGAATGATTTCATTAAAGGCCCAGCTAGTGGCAGGTCGAAAAGGTGGTTATATGGTGTTTACAATGAAATTTGGAAACTCTCACAGATTGAGGCTGCTTCACGCCTTAGGGCTATTGATCAGGCGAATCTTGAGAAAGTGCTTGCAGTTGTTGACAATAGCATTAACGTGCTTTCCTCTAGAATTTACACATTAGATAATATTGTGTCGTCTGTTGTTGATATTGTACATGATGAAGTGTCTGTATTATACCATGGTCAAAATCAATTACGTTCAATCATGCAGTTTGCATGGACACTTCAGACTCTGAAAATGGGTAAAGTTCCCTGGGGATACATGAACGTTTCCTCTTTATTTGCACCATTTAATTTGACAGAAAAACAACGCTTGCTTTCAATGCGTGATGCTTCCTTTTCTATGTTACATATTGAAAGGTTGGAATCTTTACCTTTTTCTGTGGCAGAAGCCACTGCTGCTACGTGGCTTATCCACGGTTTAATAACACTGCCTTTTGCTTTATATAAGTTTTCAAATTGTATGACATATGTGCCAATAGGTCGTTTTGAACCCTTAGGTAGCGGTTTTCTTCATGAGGTCTGGTCACTCCCATACACATACAGATGTTTCAAGGATGAACAGGAAGTTTATCTAACAGGGGATGAGTGTACTGAGACGCCAGATCATTCTTTGATGTGCAGACACATACAGTTACACGGTTCATGTAACAAGGACCGACCCAATATGGCTTGCGTTTTACAGGGCACGCCAGTTCCTGCTATCATCCCAACGTTTAAATTGTTGGAGAATGGTAGTTATTTAATGCTCAATAATGAAAACTGTTGTGGTTTAATTAAGGGTATAGCTTTCATAGTAACAGTTAGTGAGCGAGTTATTTGCTGCAGGAATGTTCTTTATCCTCCCACACGTGAACATAGGGAGTCTTCCATTTGGCCACAGATACCGACCTTGGGAGCAGAATTCAGCGGCATGGCTAGAATAAGAGCTCTATTGTCCCAGAAAGAGGTGGCCTTGAGCTCGGCCCGTGAAACTTTCGTGCTTCACATTGCTAACACCCGTACGGAGGTTCAGGCTCTTTTAAACACTGATTTGCCTTTGCATTTCGGAGCCATGGTCCGTTCTATCTTTAACGCATCCTCCACAACGGGCCTAGCACATTTTTTTAAAGTTGTTAGCGGTGGTCTCGTGACTTCCTTTGAGAAGATTTTTGGAGTCATCCCTGCCTTCTTCCATTCTATTTTTTCATCCTTATTTGGAGGGTTCCCGTTTTTACTTGCATTAGCGGCTGGCGCATTGGTGGTTTTCTGCCTTTTTAAATATGGATGCCCTTCCTGTGCAAGACCACGCTCAGCTGCTACTGACGCGGTTTCGCAACCGCATGCTTGATTATTATGGCACACTGCCGTTGGCGACTCTAAGCACGGCTTTTGGATTATCTTTTCGGTTCTCCTATTTCACCTGTGTCCAGCCTGTATTTCGCTGCCTGACCTGTGATTTCCTTTGGGCCATTGATTTGTGTCTCTGCGGACCAATATCTGCTGACGTCGATTTTGATCAACTGATGAGTCCTATCATTGCTCACGAGTTGGTTTGTTCTGACGAAAGGATTATGGCCTTGGCGGTGGCACATGGACTAATGGGTCCCTGGGATGTGTTGTCGGCAGCGCAAAGTTTCTTGGAACGAAGTTTTCTTGAAAACCCACCGAGCTGTCCTCTGATGGTTGTAGAGGATCCGGTGCTGGAAGATCACGTATGTTCCTTTCATCTTTTAAATTGGATGGCTGAACTGTTTTCGGATGAGGACAGTGACTTCCTCCTGGAGGCTGTTGCAGCTTACTTTTCATATACAGTCTTATCATAGACACTGCCTCAAATTGGCATGCTGATTGATAGCATTTCCTTGATTTTATTGACTTTTGGTCAAGACATTTTATTTTTGCTTGCCTATTGGCTTGAGCCAGTGTATACTTGTGAGCTATTTTTTAGCATTAGTTTTTATAAAATTGAATTTTTATTCATGCTCGTTTATAATTGGATTCTGCTCTCATGTGATGGCACTTCTGTTATCTTATTTAGTCCGTTCTCGGATCATGGGGGGGTGTTGTATAGCTCCTATATATCCCTATATCGTGTTAAGTTAGCATAGGTACGTTTGAGATTTAAACGCCATTTTTTCCTTTCTTGCAACTTCTGCACACGACCCTTATTTGTTGACTTAGCTTTCAACCTAGTAGTTTGCCGTGGTGAATGTGAGAATAATATCTTATTGCTCTGTTATCTGCTTTGTTTAATAAAACATGTCTGCACGGAGAGTGCTGAAGTTTCAGGAGCAACTCGATATGGAATTGTTATGAGGTCTGATCTCCACGCCTTCATAGTCATAACACAAGTGCAGCCTTTGCCAACTTGGGCTTGAGGCGGGATTGATATTGCTTTGCACGAGAATTGTTAACACACTTGATGCGGTGCACATGCAGAGAGAGCTGGTGTATGCTGATGTGATTCCTTCATGCTAGGACACTAAGGTATGGGCCCGCCCTAAAACAACCCAAAGAGACCTTCTTAGCTAATAATATAATATATGTGTTAGGGAGGGTGAGATATAAGTGTTGTTAACTCTTATTCATTACAGCATGTTAACATGCTGTCCCCATTCGCTTTTTATGTCTTAGTAACTATGCTGATAATTTTGCTACTGATAATAAGTATACTTGTATTATCAAAGATACTGCGCCTGAGAAGACGGCATTAGTAAATAAACATTTCAAATGCACATGTGTCTTCTTTACTCCATGTTCTGGTTTGTAATGATAATATAACGAAAGAGTGTTCATGAGTCCCACGTACCCTGAGGTACTGTAAGTTCATGTTCTGGTTTGTCTAAACATTGGGAGTTTGATATGTCCAATGAGACACTGTAGCTAGCTCGGTAAGGGGTGAGTTGGTTGCTAAGGTAAGTTTTGGGACATCCTAATTTGCCGAGGTTCCACTCCTCTGTGCACAGTTCTGTGTGAGTACAGAAACCCTGCAACACTAGATCATCCGAATACAGCAGATTTGAGACCTTAAAGCCCCCTGGTTTGGCCAGATGGAAATTGAACAAGTTTAATGTGGGCCATTTTCTGCCAAAGCTTTCCCTGGTTGGCCCTATCAAATGCAGACTTGTAGTTGATGAAACCCAAGTCGACTGGTTGGCTGTTGGAGGTTGCGTGGTCACATAACAGGGAGAGTGCTATAAGGTTGACTGAGGTCCCTATATACTTAGTTAGGCCAATTTCGTTGACTGGAAATATGTTATTATTCTTGACACATAACTGTAGCCCTTCTAAAACACCCCTACAAAATATTTGGTGTAATTGTCAAGTAAATCTACCAAGCGATAGTTTCCAAGGACCCCCTTGTCTCTGCCCTTGAATATTGGTGTGAGAATCGAGCCTCGCTGTGAAGGAGGAATGAAATACAGCTGCAAAATGGTGAAGAAAAGGGTTGTTAGTTGTGCAGCCCAGAATGTTGGGTCTTCCATATAAATGGCTGGTGATATTCTGCTTATGCATGGCACCCCATCTCTGCAGCCCTTTGCAATTTGTTTCTGGACTAGACTTGCAGTGATAAAGTGTCAGATGTTTTGTGATCACTGCTCCAGGGCTGAGGTGACAGGAATTTAATAGCATCCAAGTTATATCCTTTTATGTGACACAGGTTCAGCTGTGTCAGTAGATTGAAGTGGTCGAGCAGGAAGTGGTACCAGATTGGCTCTGAGATGTTGGAGGATGCCTCATTTGGGAGATTTCTGCCCACTCTGTTTGCAGTCCACCAAAGGATCACAGAGAAGGTTAACTGGATGTCAAGCAGTAATTTTGACCAGAAGAAGTTCCATTCCCCCTTTGATTATTATTTTTCTCCTCCTTTAACTTTCTTCTTGCTTCCCCTAGCTTATATAGTATTATTTGGTCCATTGAAGACCTTTTAAGGGCTTTCCACAGTGAATTTGCCCTCTCTTTCAAGTGGTTGATTCCCCATCCTTGGGGAAGGTCGTGTTTTGTGGTTTGAATTTCTTTTTGGCTTGGACAGGCTTAGTGTGGTGACTTGCAAATCTTTCAGTAAACCTCACGTAACAAGATGGAGGGTCTCCCCAGAGTATGTGAGTGGATACCAGCAGTTGTTTAGGTTCTGAGGCCACGGTCGAGAGGGTGTCTTTAGTGTACCAGATGTGTTTGAAGTTGTATGCGTGCCCTTTAATCCCTTGATCTGCTGCACAGTTATAGACATGCAGATCAAAATTGAGGGTTATCTATTGTGGCTGGTGGTCGCTATCCATTTTTTCTGCAAAGCCAAAGGAGAAGTCAGTGTTCAGCAGGAGGAGACTAAAAGTGTAATCAATTAAAGCTGCCCGAGGTGATGTTAAATATAAGAGGCCAGGTGGTTTGATAGGGAGTATGCGTCTGTTTGAATCTAAAAGCCCAAGGTTATCAAGGTTGCCTTCTAATGACATGCTATCTTGTCATCTTTGTGCTACCCTGGAGTATCTTGAGGCGGTGTCATTCAGTGGATGTCTTGAGCCTCTGTGATCTCATTTGCAGGTAGTGCACTTATTAGCCACATATAGAAGTTGTCTGATATCATGAGATCATTACTGGGCCTCTCTGACCTTAAGCCTATTGTGATGTCAATCAGCTTGTCAGAGACCTGTGTCCTTGATCTAGCATTTGGGCAGATGTAAACGTTTACCAAGGTGATATTCTTGGTTTGGCCAATTAGAGGTGTGAGTGATAGTCCTACTCTTTGTAGCCTTGAATCATCGATGTCTTCCTCACAGGACTCAATTACACTAGTGATGTATACGTAAATTGCAAGACCATTCTTGCTGCACATGTGCTTGTGTTGTTTGATTGCAGGGATGAAGTGATTTGTGTAGCCCTCCAAATGGAGAGCCTTCTGTGGCAAATCTCTTGTAGTAGGACAGTCTGAAAAGAGCGGAGGTATTGAAGGGTTTCAAAGTCTACCAGCTTCTTTGTCAATCCATTGATGTTCAGGAGCATACCTTAGGCTCCTAATTTGAGTAATCGGTTCAATTGGTGTTTTGTCAATGTAGAAGTCTGGTAGAATTTAAAGCTCCCGACAGCCAACCCAAATTATCTGCTGCTTCAGGGCCAGAAGCAGACTGATCATGGGGCCTGCTGGTTTGCTGAGTTCTGGGGCCTGGGGTTTTACTTAGGACATTTCTTAGGACTAAGCGCGGAGATACCCCTTCGGGATTTTATTGAGGCGCTCTACAAGAACATAAATAAATAAAAATAAATAAATAAGTAGATTGCTCTAGGTTGAATCAGTGTGGTGACCTCTTTCCTCAGGCTCTCCTGAATGTGCAGATAGCCAGGTTTCCTTGACTGAGTATTTATAATCCCCCACTGCTTGAAGGTTTCAGTGTTTTCCAGGACCTTCATAGCAAGCTCGGTGGATCTACAGGTTACTTAGGTTGTTTCATTACTCTGGCCAGGGCCTGGATTCATGCATTCAATAGAGGTGATGTCTTGCGATGTGATTTCTCCAAGTATGCCCGTGATCAAACAAGCTTGAGGAAATTGCCCAGGACATGTATTCCGGGGGGGGGGGGGGGGTTAACTTGCAGGCTGTTGCAGATGAACCTTGCAAATTGTCTTGGAGGCCAAAATATGACTCAGAAAATGGTTGGTCACCCGAGTCCAGGGAGGCAAGTGCTGCAAGATCTCTTGCGGCGGGGGTGGTAGAGAATGCCGGTTGTGAGATTCCCCTTCAAGACCAAGGAACATGATGTTGGCCTATCCTTATTGCTGTGCACGTTATTAAGAGAGACAAAAGGTCCCCCAGCCTGTGTGTTTGAGTCTGAAGTTGACCTACCCAGGTCAGCTGTTGGTGAAACAGTTGTATGGGGCTCTTATTTGACTGTCATGGCTAAGCCTGTAGCATTATGTGAGACACTTGCTTAGGGGGTTTCCGTGGTATTGGTAATTTGAGACACAGTTGCCCCATTCTTATTGCTGTGCATGTTATTAAGAGAGGCAAATTGACCCCAAGCATGGGTGATCAAGCCTGACATTGACCTACCCGATTAGCTGTCAGTGGAACTGTTGGGGACCCAATTTGCCTAACATGGATAGCTCCACGGCATCTTGTGAAGCATTTGCTTGGGATGTTTCCCCGATATTGGTCATTTGAGAAAAAGAAATGAACTCTGAGGTTGAGCCCACATTTGGGGAGCCTCTTCCAGGGCGACAAAGACTGATCTTTTTCTAGTGTGGACGATTGGGTAGGCCACAGAGTTTTGACTCTGAATTTGATTTTTGTTGTGTCCTTCCTTTTATTTTGATCTTTTTCGTTCTGGCTCCCCTTTTGCTGTTGGATGTTCCACTTGGCCTACTGTGTAGAACCGGCCACATACTGTGGTTTGAAGAGATCTATTGACACAAATCTCTTATTTTTGCAGCCAGCAATGGGTGGTAAAATTACATTTCTGGTGCCTTCAACAGCAAGGCCAGGTACAGGCTGTCTGTAAGATGGCCCAAATTCTTTCTTGTCCACCATTTTCTCCCAGACTAGTTTGCCAATCTTGGGGATCCAACCAGGAGTTGCTGTGCTTTCTTCACTTCAAAAGTTGCAGTAACTTTCACTTGGACATCACTCTGTGCATCCCGGAAGCTGCTTGGTACCTAAAAAACGTTCATTGATGTTAAATGGTGTTCCAGCTGCCACTGTACTGGGCACTTGAGATTCAGTACCTGTATCTAGGACAGGACCTCATAGGGAGTCTGACCACCCAGGGATTTTCTGGGCGGATTGTTAAGGGCTCTCTGGACCCCATGTCGATGATGGACCTAACTGCGACCTGAACCTAATACCCTAGCTGTTAAGGAATGCTTTAAGACTTGGTTCCCCCTCTCCACCACAGTGTTGCCCTCTGGATGACAGGAGGAGGAGTACCTGCACGGTCACACCCAATTTTTCCATGGTGCCTTTGTAATCCTTAGAGGCAAAGACTGGATGCTGGTCAGAGTAAAATGTGCTAATTGTGTATGTCATGATGAAGACCTGCAAATCTTTAAAACATTTCAGACATCAGCTGATCGCTGTGGCCAAACCCATAGGAACCAAGAGCAGAAATCCACTGCAACCAAGATGTATTCGTAAGCCCCATCTGATTGTAAAAGGCTAAAGTGGTCCAGATAAACACAAGTGAGAATCTTGTTTAAGATCAATTGAGGTGTCTGTGGTGAACATGCGACGGTGAAACCCTTCATCTGCTTGCAGAAGTTACATTTAAGGACAAAGGGCCAGGTGTAGGAAGCCTAATACCGGTCGGTAACGGCCGAAGTTACTGAATTTCGGCCGTTACCGACCGGTATTAGGCTTTTGAGATGTAGGGGCCAAATTCTAGGATTCAGTAATTTACCGAATCGGTAATTTAAGGAATCGGTAAATTACCGAATTCTTAAAATACTGATTCGGTAAATTACCGAATCCTTAATGTAGGGAGCACTCAAATGAGTGCTTTTCTCATTTCAGGGTTCGTTATTTACCACCAACTACAAGTTGGTGGTAAATATCGAAAACATTGAAAAAAGCAATTTTGTGCTTTTTTCAACTGTGCCATGTGGCACACATACATGCCCTTAGGGCATGTATGTGTGCCACATGTGCACCCATGCACTATACAGGGGTGCAACAGGGTGTCAATGTGCCACCCTTGTAAGTCAACCCCTATTACAGATTCGTTATTTACCGAATCAGTAATTCTCATTCATTCCTATAGGCCTCCAGGCCCAAAGGAATGAATGGGGAATACCGAATCGGTAATTACCAAATTTTATCGATTTGGTAAAATTTACCGAATCATTTGCTACATATCATTTACCGATTCTAAAATATCGAATCGGTAAAATTCAGTATTTTAGAATCGGTAAATGATATTTACCTACATCTGGCCCAAAGTTCCTTGTCTGTTTCTGTAGGCCAGGTCTCCAATAGTGTTGCTGAAGTAGTGAAATTGTAGCTGCCACCCCTGC
Source organism: Lissotriton helveticus (assembly GCF_964261635.1). Lineage (NCBI taxonomy): Eukaryota > Metazoa > Chordata > Amphibia > Caudata > Salamandridae > Lissotriton > Lissotriton helveticus. The sequence goes on along the minus strand of NC_136063.1, from coordinate 1,245,686,887 downwards.
ATGCTCAGATGCTAGGACCTTATGTGCTGCTAGGATTAAACCTAACCTGCGATCTAAATTTGGTATAACTCTATCCCCCACACTGGCAATATGAGCAAATGGTAGGTTTTGCATACTTAACTGGTAGGAGTACTTTGCTGGAAAGGTTTTTGACAAGAGGGTGTCATCAAGTGCGGTGTGGACAGCCCTCATAATGTCTCTATCTTTCCTTGTACTGGTATAAGTAATTGCAGTGACAGCAACAGTTTGCACTGTTGCTTTTGCAGCTTCATTAGCCATGGAATTCCCAGCAACGTGTATTCCTATATTGATGACTCAAGGTGTGAATCGCATGAGTCCATGGCAAGCATTCTTTCGGTAAACAACCTTTACAACACAACTTTTACCACGCAGTGCCTTTACGACGCAACTTTTACAATGCAAACTATTACAACACATTGCGCTGGGGGGCACTCTAGGATAGGGAATGTGTTTAATGTACTATCCAACACCTTCCCTACTATCCACGGGGACTGGAGTTGGAATAGTAAATTAAATAATTCACTATCCAGCGCCTAAAAGCACTATGCGTTGTAATGGTATGCGTTGTAAAAACCGCGGTGTAAAAGCATGCGATGTAAAAGCAGTTCCAGTATTTTTGATCCTTATTTTAAGACTGGACACAATAATATGAATCACACACCGGGGGGTATATTTACAATGAAATGGCACGCTGCAAGCAAATCTACTGTGTTGGGCTGAGTTACTTAAAAATGCATGGATGTGCCATATTAACAAGAATATGGTGCATTCCTGTGCTAATCCCTGCTATGGTGCTAAAAAAGCTGCCTAGTGCCAACGCAGGCACCCTTGTGCCAAAATGCGAAGGGTACAATATCTACAATGCAGCAATAGGCCATGCAAAGTGGCTTAGCACCACATTGTAAATTTGTAACACGGCATTGCACCACCAGAGCATCATAAATAGTGATGCTCCAGTGGTGCATAGCCCTTGTAAATAGGCCCAATGAGTTTCGGGAATCTGGGATCCATATTCTCTAGTGCCAGAATTCGAGCTCTGAGTTCTGTCAGATGCACTGTGCAATCATCTACTGACTGCGTGTAGGTATTTTCAGGGTGAAATTCACCATCCTGCATTTTGCTCTGTACTGCAGCACAGGCTGCTGATAAATAGTGATGTGTCCCTACGGCAGGCTGTGCAGAACCATCAGTATAGCTGATGTAATCATACTTGTCACGAGGCATGACTTCATTAGGCAGAGCGCATTCATTTTCATATTGAAGGTGTGCTTGTGTATTTGTAGTGTAGAGTCAAATCTGTAGTCTGCATCTGTTGTGGTTAGAGTTGGCCCACTCTATCCAATTTGGATGTAATGCTTTTGCATTGGGAAACCTGGCTTTTGTGATAGCCTCAAAGGCTGCTACACGAGTCAGGACAAATATTCGTTTCGCCTGAGCCAATGCTCTGTCTCTCACCACAGCAGTCTGTACCGTGGTCAGTATCTATTCTGTTGGTGCAAAACTCATCTCTGCATTGGTGTATAAAAGAGATTTATATGCAATTGGTACAGTGTCACCTTCATTGAATGTAACATAGGTATACCCAGATGAACCCACAATTATACGGATCCCCAGGTTTGTTGTGTTTACATGTTTGTGTGAGTGTTTTGAAGCTAGCTTATCAGCTTGTACTGAATGTAAGATCTGTGTGTGTTCAGTTGTCTAGTGTGTGCTTGAAAAGTCTCAACAAATCAAGCCGTAGGATGGTTTATCCTGTTCTGCGTAACCTGGAATGTAAGTTGTGCCAAAATGTAGGACTCTCAATATGGATCGAAGTTACTTCAATGTGTTGTGGTGGTTGTAAGAGTGTGCACTTCTTAACCACTTCCATGCTAATGACAAGGTCAGCTCGTCATGCAGTTTACTGGAGCTGTGCTTATGACGAGCTGACCTTGTCATGAACAATGGGAAAAATCAAACCTCAGCACCCAGCGGGAATTGCCTTAGCATTGAAGGTGTTAAAGAAATGTGTCACACGGTTTTTGCCTTCACTTGACAGCTCACACGCCAAGAATAGGACATTGAAGTGGCCTCCTGTTGAAGAGAGACACCCTGTGACTTAGTCTGTTATTTATTTTTCTTCTTATCCATCTTCTTCTTTGAAGATTCGAATGCTTAATTAGCGTTATCAATTCAATATTGATCAAAGATTTGGAACTCAAATAATACAGCTTCATCTTAATACATAAAAAATTATAAAACATCATGGGTCACATTGATGGCAACAACTACGTGTGCAAATTTTACGACGTATAGCAGCTTTGACAAATGAAGATTGGGATTAGCAGCAATAGGAATGAAGTAACACAGTATATCCCTAATTGTGCAAAGAGCATTTAAGTAGCAGTCAGATCATGTGTAAAATACAATTAAAAGTCCAATTTCAACAGAAAGTTGAGTTTGAGATTAGCAGCAAAAGAATAGGAGTACCAAAGTATTTTCTAACATATATAACAGAGACAGTTGAGTTACAGCGGATATGTATGCATAATATAATCAAAAATCCAGCATCAATAGAGAATTAAGTTTTAAAATTGGCAGCAAGAAAGTGGATGAAAAGCAAAACTAACCAGTTTTACCAAGATCAATTAAGTAGTAGCCAAACCATGTGCAAAATACAGACATAAGAGAGAGAGAATATTAATACTCTATAATAGGGCAATAGTCACAAGAGTAACCTTCCATTCAGAGGAATGTATAAAACATTAAAATATATACAGAAACTCCTTAAAAAAGTTGAATAATTTTACACACACAGCTTCGTTTTTCGAACTAAAGAGAAAGTCACGGGCTGAAGCTACATCTTAAACACCATTTTGTAAACACATCGGCCGAAGCCAGCAGCGATGACTAAAAACCAATGCTGACAAACAAACAAGACAAGATCCAGGTTCTGAATGCTTAACTCACAAAAATTACATATTTTTCCATTTTTCACATTCTGAGATCAGCTTACTTTTGATTAGGGTAATCCTTTTTAGAATTACTCTTAATCTATGGTTTACTAGATCTGGCTCTCAAATTATCCCTACCCACTGTTGCGTAGGTTTCTTCAATAATTTTCAGTAATTTGTGTCCCTGTTCTCCCAGAGCAAAATCCCTAAGGCACTGGTGTATAGCCGCCACTGCTGCTCCCCCTTTAATGGTACTTATCAAAATGGCAGACACTGAGGAAAATGTAAATATCAGTTTCATCCTCAAATACAGAGCAGGGGATGCCCCGTACTAATTTTGGATCTACTTTGGCCCCTGTGGCAAAACAGCTAATGACGGCATACCATGAGTTCTGGTGTATACTGCAGCAAAGACTGTGCCCCATGTGGTACAGTACTCTACTTGCAGTACCATCCCAATTGGCAAGCATATTTTAAGAATTGTGTGTTTTTCCAGGGGTCTGATTCTAGGAAGCACTGTTTCAAGCTAACCTGTTTTTTCTGCAATCCAAAATGGAATTTCCTCCCATCTGATGGGAATTTTACCTATGACTGCATTGATCGTGTGTGGGCTTATGCCCGGTGTAGCCCATTGTGGTTGTACAGCTGGAACAGCCTTCGCAGAATATACTGTCATTGTTGGCTAAGACTGGCCATGTTGCCCGCTCACTATTAAGGGGACCTAGTCTAACTCCTTCTATAAAGTGTGGTAGGACACATTCAAACCAATTTTGATGTTCTTGGTTAGTTAATGGTATTTCTAACGTGTCGTAAGCTGTATTGTTATTTGGAACTTCACTTGCAGTGTAAGTGTGAAACAACCTTGGTCTGTTGTTTGCTAATGGGAATGTAATCCAAGAACAGAATACCTCTTTCCTACATGCTCTGTGTACCTCAACCATGAAGGTAACCTCCTTACCCATAAATGTGAGGTCATATTGTAGCAGATTCTGAGTAACTGCGTGTTTGGAGTTTTCTGCTATGTTAAGTTCTGCCAGGGCATTCATAAGAGTATGTTGAATTCAGAGAGGGTACCACTATGGCGTCATCCTTTGAAAGGTTCTGTTGCGTTTCTATCTAGGACCCTAAATCGATATTCCCGATGTATGCCCTTATATGGTTATAATAAATAATATCCTTATAAAGGCATAAGAATCATATCCATATTTAGTAATAGCCCATGCAGTCCAAATACGGCAAGGCTACTCCCCTAGACTCCTAGAAAGTACAACGCGTTCTTTAAACAAATCAAGCCTCCAGCAGCCCAGGAAATCCCCCTGCTTTTGTTTTGATTTGAACAAGAACTCCTGGAGTCCAGAAAGAACTGTTAGGTCTTAGTGACGTCTTATGTCCAACCTTACGTCAAACCCGGCACCTTTCAGGTATAAATATACCAACGTTGCCTTAAGCAAACACACGGTGGTTTGGAGCAGAGCGGCTATCTCCTTGCCCGGAAGCCCAGCTGATGCGAGAGCCCACGGAAGCCGCCCCTCCCTTTTGACGCACTGAGAAAGACACTGTCTTTTTCTCCAGCCGAGAAAATTCCAGCTCCGGTGTTTCCAGTCACCCTTGCGGGTTGCTGGGATATTGAGTCCTTAGAGAGAGATACAAGACCTCCTACATTCTATTACCAAGGTACGGAGCTGACTAAACCCTTGCGAGAATTCTTGATTCAGATTCTTGGCAAAAAACAACTTAACTTAAACTGCTACTTATTTACTCCTTCCCACGTATTAGGCTTAGGTCAGGTACACCGGGGTAGGCGTATTTAGAAGCACCAGTTGAGTACGTTAGTCAATGTTTTTATGTATGTATATATATTATCCATTTTGAAGTATCATATGGCTAAGAAACCATATCAATGCTTTTACAGTATTATTTCATAATACTACTTTTACTGTACACACTTTACTTCATGTTAAGTATTGCAATTGTGGCAATTCATTTCTCTTGCATTAGAAAGAAGACTGCTCAATAAATAACACCTTTTTTTGAAAACGTCCGTCTCTCTATTTCTCTGCACTCTGGTGAAACTAAGTATGCACGATTGACTGAGTAAAATAGCAGTCTATTGTTTTCACACGACTCTAGAGATACACTCTTTATTCTGAGGGAGCAAAGTTGTCATGTTACATGGTTGTCAGAAGCTAATCCCTTCTTGTTTAAATCAGGAGAGTTAACTCTTTCCTGAACATTCAAGAAAGTTTCTTGTGACCTCTGAGCTAGCTGGCAAAACTAATTAAGTCTAATATAGTCAGTAGAGACCTAGTCGACCTCAGTCCTACGTCTACACTGCTGTTTATATTATTCCAATGCGCAGAGCCTATTGGGAATATAGGAACTACACTACAGTTCAAGCTTGAACAAAGTACAGTCAATAGGGTTTATCTACCCAGCTGAGAAGGATTTTCCCCTAACAACAACGATGTTTCCTTTTAATAGGTGAGTAGAGGTCTTTGGGTATATAAAAGAAAAATACTCAGGTGATCTATTACACAAAAACCCAAGCTACAATGTTTGTGGCACCATGTCATACAGCGTATACCTTCACGGTAAAACGGTGTGTTTGTTGTATACTCAGGACTTTGCTATACTTATTCCATACACACCCTCAGGATATGTTGGCCTACAGCTGCTAGCTCACAGTGCATCATCTGCACCCCTAATTTTACAGGGAAACAAATGTGTGTGCATTTTCAGAACATGACAACCCCATTCCCCAACAAAAATTATGATAACAGATCTTGAACCCTTTTGTTTGGTTACTGATGCACACCCAAAGTAATACACAAGAAATTCCCAGCAAGGCATTTCAATAGTTATTAAAGCATTGGGATGCTTGTATAAAATATGTGTGCTGTGATACAGTAGAAAGAAACTGAATAGTGTAATTAGCATTATGAGAATAGTGAAAAAGATTAAAACTTTCACCATTTATGCTATTGCAGTGAAAATATGCAGGCATATACGTACTGTGTGATAGGTTACATCTACCTAGTACTTTCTAACCTAGTTTGTCTAGGTAGGTCTTCTGCCAACTCCCTGGAGGGTGGTCTAACTCCCCTTTACCTGTGAGTAAGTATCACCAGGCTGCCGTTTTGGTCGTAAGCTTAACATCCCCTTTGCAGGGATAAAGATGAATTAGCTGGGCTGGAATTCCATCATTCACTAACCTCTCAGTATCAGAAAAATTCTCCTCTTTCCTAAAAAGGAAGCTTTGCTGTTTATATAATAAATATATTATATATATAATAACAATAAGCAACAACATTTGCGCAATTAACTTTATCCCTTGTGCAGAATATTGAAGGTGTTGTGACAGTGTGCCTATGAAGAAGAAATGTAAGCAAGACAGTTTCAGAGACAATTATCCTGCACAAACACGTTAGCAAATGTATGTCAAATGTCACTGTGTAAGAAATAAGACAACTCAAAAAAGATGAACATGTAAAACAGTGGTGTTTCTAACTGGGCCTATCCTAACCTTGTGACACAACTCATCAACCCACTCATTTACTTATTTTGTATCAGTGTGTGTCTTTCCATGTGTGTATTTCATGTTTTTTTGTTGGTTTTATTTTACTTTTTCATTACTTTTTATATTATTTTTGTTTTCCCTGTCCTTGTCAGACTGCCCTCCTCCGCCTGTTCAACTTCTTTCTTCCTTTCTTGCTACCCCTACTTCTTCTTTCACCTGGTCCCACGGCCTAAACAAGCAGAAGCATGCACCTACGTCAGCAACAGTGACATGAGAAAACTGTGTGGGTGCCATCTGGTGCTGCAGCCCACCCCCTTTTTACAGAGGGGGAGCTAGCCGTGCTCATTGTTTAGGATACGCCACCTACCTTTCATGCTGGCAGCAGGCGGCAGCCCTAGAATATGGGTGTGCCCTTCAGTTGCATTGGCTGTTGTGGGGTAGAGTGTGTTGGTGCATGCAACAGCACACCAGTGCAGCGCACTACACAGTAGCTACCGCACTGCTAGGTGGACATGATTGATAGAGGACAGGCCCTGCTAAACCTGCTGGGTGTTGAGGTTGTGGGGCTCGGTGAGCATTAAATATTTAGTGTTTTCTACAAATGATAATTTATTTTTCAAATAGCATGCTGCTCACACTTAGAGGTAAGCTAAGTTAACTTTAAGAATAATATCTGTTCTACTTTGAACTAGGCAGGTGCTCTGTGTTACCTACTCAGAGCTTTCTTGGGCTAATTATTTAGGCTGTGATGCAGACTCCTCTTTTCTGTCACTAGGATAGTAGTATATCAGGGAGGTATAATTTTCTGTGCCTTTCTTTATGCAGCTCAGACAGTCCAATCGACCCAGCAATGTGTAGTATGCACTGAAATGGGAGACTGAGTGGTCCCATCAAAAGAGGTGGAGAAGCAAAGATCATTCGCTGCAGTGCATTAGTAGTTCAAAATGGGGTGACATCGTTTACCATGCATCCATTTCAATGTGGTACTATCACATTGTAGTTTTCACTACGCAAGTCGTTACACCGACTTACACTTGAGGCCGCTGTAGACTAAGGAAAATTGTAAACTAGTTTCCAACACCTTCCCTACTGTATGTAGACTGGAGTTGGAATAGTAATTACACTATTCCTAAGTCCAGCGCCCCTCCAGCGCAAGTCGATGTAACGACTTGCGTTGTGAAAACTGCGATCTAACAGACCGAGTTGAAATGGCCCCCGTTGTATCGTCATACATCCTTCAAAATGTAGTTTAGTTTTAGGGTATCAGGAATACGGCAATAGGCTATCTGATTTGGAAAAGTATAATGTTACTGCATCTGCATATCAAATATTTTTTTACAGATTAACTGTATTCGAAATGTCTTTTTAATAGTCGATATTTCTTACATCAGGACCCAAAGGAAGAAGGAATTTGAGCAGGGTGAAGGGGTTACAACCACCAGAATCATGGTGGGTGAAACCCCCACCACCAGTGCAGGAGCAGATGGTTCTGCTGACCCCAGTAAATCCTGCTATTTTTATTTTCCTAACCTTTACCTCTCACCACTAGTAAATTAATTTTGCCTTGTATATTTGGGGGGGAAATCTTTTTATTTTAAGAATGTTTATAAGACTATACAATACAATGTCATATACAAATAGCACATTAGGGAACAATACAGACATTATTCGGGAGTTACACATAAGGAAATCACAAGAGTCTTTCATCAATAGAATTTTACTATTCATTTACCCGGGCACCCGCCTTTCTGTATTTGCGCCATGGCGCCCATATTTTCTTCAGTCTAGGTCCTGCTGCCAATCTTCCCATGAAGGGGCGCTCGCACCCCCATGTCCTAGCAATATTCCGTTCCGCTACCCCTGCTGCCAGGGCCAGCCAAATCTCAACATACCTCGCCCAGTCACTGTCCCCTTTGATCAGCAAAAGGAGCCACTTCGAGGTCCATCAGGACTGGCACTCCGGCAACCCTGGACATAGTGTCAGTCACTTTCACCCAGAATGTACTGATCACCGGCCCCTCCCAAATGATGTGAAAGAAGGAGCCCTCTTTTTGACAGCCCCTCACACAGAGCGCCGATAAACACCTTACCCATGTATAAGGGTGGGTGCGAGGATAGTATGTGCGATGAAGGACTTTGAACTGTATGAACCGAAACCTGGATCGGATAGCAATTTCCCTGGGCCCCTGGAGTACTTCCTAACAATTCTACTCATCGAGGCTCTCAAGGTCCTGAACCCAGGCCGCTCTGAGACTAACCAAGGAATCTGGTATATTGTTTATCAATTTCCGATAGATGGTGGATGTGGGTTTCTCCTCGATTGGGTCAAGTAATAAACGATCTTCCATCAGGGAATACTCCAGGACCATTGTGCTACTAGGTATGTGGGAGAGGAGCGCATGCTGGAGGTGCACATATTGATATCTGTGTGAGGTGTGTAAACTGAACTCCTTCTGGAGGTACTCGAAAGGGTGGATGGTATCTCCCTTCCAGACGTCCCTCAGATAGTAAATGGCTATTTGCTGCCAACCCTTAAACCCCGATAGCATCACCACTTCCCGCAATAGGTCCTCCTGCCAAAGTGGAGCTTTCCCGGTTAGCTTGCCAGCCCATCCCGGGCACCAATTTGCCTCCTTTTAGCAGTGGAAGACCACCCTTGTATGATCTGGCAAAACCTTCTGGGGTCTTCGGGTATAAAGGAGAGTTTTACAAGTACCCTGTGGCATAACCATTCTGTCCACCCTGTAGGCTGGTACGTTCCTGTCAGCCTACACCCAATCATTAACTGCCTGTAATTGTGCCGCCCAGTAGTATAATTTGACATCCGGGACTGCCAGCCCTCCGTCGTACACACTCCTGTGCAACTTGTGCAGCGCTATCCTAGGGGACCGTCCCTCCCATAGCAAGGTTTGTATCGCCTGAGAGATCCTTTCTAAATACACCCTTGGGTATCGGATAGGGGGTGTTCTGCAGCACATACAGTAGCCTCGGCAGTGTAAGCATCTTAAACATGGCCACCCTTCCTATCAGAGAGAGCGGGAGAGTGTGCCAGTGGGCCACGTCTGCCTGCCGGCGAGTTACCTGGGGTTTGAGATTACTTTCAAAGAACTCCTCTCTGTTACAAGTTATGTATACCCCTAAATACTTGAATCCTTCCAGGACCACTGGTGCAAAGCACTTAGACGGAACTCGAGGGGGAGAACCCGACAAGGGAAAGATCATAGACTTTGACCAGTTGATGGTATAGCCGGAGTAGCTACTAAACAACTCAAAAAGGTGAACTACTTGGGCAATCCAGTGATATGGCCTTGCCAGATATAGGATCATGACGTCGGCATGTAGGGATATACGCTCTTCCCATTCATCCATTGCCGCTAGACCCGAAATTGAAGGGTCCCTCCTGATCCAATAAGCTAAAGGCTCCAGTGCCAGGGCAAAAAGGAGAGGGGACACAGGGCATCCCTGCCTTGTCCCCCTCCTTAAGGAAAAGGCCCTGGATACAGCTCCGTTAACCCACACCCGAGCCGACGGCCGCTCATATAGGAGCCGTACCCAGCTGCAGAAGGTCAGCCCAAAACCCAACCTGCCTTGTATATTTTTAATGCTGTCTTTTTTTTAACTCCTCCATCTAATGTTTGTTATATTCTTGTTATCCCTGAATTCTAGTTGTTTCTATATTTCCTATTTCGGTAGCTGGCTTCCTCCAGTCTGGAGCTTTCTTCTGCTCTATTAGTAAGATCGTAAAACAGTATTTATATTGTAGAGTCAAGGAGAAGAATAGAAGGTAAGCTTTATGTGGAGTGGACAAAGAGGCAGAGCAGGATCATAGGCTGCTGCAATCATTCCTGATAACTCATGTGTGATTAACTGAGAAGTGAGAGCAAATTTACAACCCATCCCAGACAAGTAGCTGAATGTACCTCACTGATCAATCTCACAACTATCATAACAGTTAGTCGAGAGCATCCATCACGTGATGATGTTATATCACAAGTCTGTTTCCAGTTACAGCTCTCCCAACCACAACTACGTAATTGAGCAGTGTGACATTTGAGTGAGTACACTACTCAGCATTTCCCAAATCGAAGCACTGCTCTACAGTCTACAGAGCTGAATTGGCCTCTCAGAGTCATCATCATGTTGCTTTCCATTTGAAGTAAATAACTTCAAAGTTCTGGCTGTTGAGTTAGTCCTGCCCTGAGTCCTAACTCTGAGTAACAAATCAGTCCTACTCCCAACCCAAATGTGACTGAGAGAGATAGACCTGTAATGCACTGCTGTTGATGAACAAGAAGAGCAAAAATATGTTGAGCATTTTGTGTAGATTTACATTTGTTAACTAAATTGTCTGCTCTGGACTCTAAGAAACCTGAAAAAGTACTGCAAGGTGTAGCCCATACATGTACATCTACCTAAGTGTGAAAGGGCTAATCACCTTCAGGCAAAATCGCCCATCAATCTCCAAACATTGCAAATCTTCTAAATCAAGTTTACTAATGAGTTGAACACCCTCACTGTCTGCCACCACCTGAATCCCTTTCACTCCCTCAATAATATACCATTCATTGGTGCAATAGTTTCCTATTCCAATCCAGGCATGGTGGTACACAATTTCTTGGTTTCCCATGGAAGTAACACATTGGCTGTCTTGTCAATCAGTGGTCTTTGCTGGGGCAGCCCTGCTAGGGAATGAAAAAAGAACGGAAGGCATGGGACAGAGGCAGGCATTGTCTCTAATGTCCTTGAAGGGAATGGGGAGGCTTCTTTACTGCACACTGGTCCAACTCCACTCCGGCCATACATGTGAATTAATGGTGGGGCTACATAAGTCAGACACAACATATATAATGTTCTCCTCTAGTTATATCCATCTTTTTAGTTTGCTTTTGACAACGCACTTTGACAATAATCTCAAAGGTCTATGGTGGCCTACTCAGTCAGGGAAATAGAGTTTGTCTTCAAAAGTTGTTCAGATAACAAACTTGAGTCTGACTAATCACCCTTATACTCCTCTTCTGGTGTTTCAAGAACAATGTAATTGTGAGGTATTACGTGCTGATTCACTTTAATCATGGTCAATCTTGCCACATTTTGAAGTGAGAGACTGGCCCTTCGGAAAGTGACAACTGAGCCAGCTTCACCAAACACATGCTCAACATACACACTGGCTACTAGACAAGCCAAATACTTTATTGTCAGCCTGCTGTGCATGGCCATTGGCGCATCATCAAATTCCAATAAACCAATGGGTCTTGGTCCACACAGACCTCTTTTGGGTCATCCAGGTAGTCTTGATATTCCTTTGAATGGTCATTGGTGCTGGCACTTGCTCTACCTCTGTTGCCTTCCCCTCTGCACCCTACTGAAGCCCTGCCACTTGAAACCAAGTTATTGAAGAGGAGGGGCCAGCGTCTTCTGTTGCTGGTGTTGTTGCTGATGCTCTTGCTGGCTGCTGTGAGACAACTTCACTGCCCTCTCTGGACATTGAGGGCTGCACACCAAAACGTCTGCCCGCACCTCTAATGTCCAACTGTTCTTTTTCCTTTTCTCTCACTTGCTCAACAATCCACGTCTTGTAGATTGAAACATCTGCTTCTAAAAAGGAATAAAGTGGCCAGTAGTATTTTGCACTGTGGATCAAGTGTTGTGGCAAAGATTTACTCTATGGAGGACACAATGTCTCTTTGCAACCTTGGATTAACAACCAAGTGAAAGGCTTCAGCTCTGAACCAACTCATATACTTCTTCGTTCACACCAGTGAAGGTTTGTGACACCTTTTTTAACTTCTCCTGTAGCAGATGCAACAACGGGATAGCTTGGCCCATTGTACTGTTCTCCTTGCTGACTGTCAGACCAACCATGCACTCTTACCTTTGATGTGCGCAGTTGAGTGTCGCAGAGATGTTATGGACCAACTTCCCAGTACCCTACTTTATAAACAGTGTTCTTAAGTTCACTAAGGCTAAGTAACAGGGTCCAGGGAGGAGGGCCGGATACTGGATGCTGATGGACTCTTTGCTGTTGACCTGCGAGGCTACAAGAGCGTAATTAGCTTTAAAAGATTGGTTGTTTTGTAGATTTTAACTGGGTCTTTCTTTCCGTTTATGTTAAAGCATCACTGGGTTAATTATCCTACCTGCGAAATCGAGCTGGTATGGCTGTGTCCTAGAAGTCTTGTGATGGCTGGATTTTGCAATGTTTTGGCAGGGCTTTGAATGAGCGTTTTCTTAATCTTCTTGTTCTGAAGTAAATAAGTACATAGGGCTCAATTAACTCAATACTATTATAATGCTATGCAAAATTCTTAAATCTCACTTAAGCTATTATGTCTTTAATTTGTTTTCACTCATACACTTACTTTTCAAAGTTACCCCTGATGTATTCCATCACTAGAGAATTATAAATACACAAAAAGAACAAGAAAACAAAGAAGCAAGTTCAACAATCTCAAAAATTGTTATAAGGATTGCCAAGTCCCAAATGCCTTTGATTTTTTCATAACAATATTGTGGCTTGTTCTTGAAAATTTTCAACTTGCAAGAAATGTTCCAAAATGCTTTTCCTTGATGAAAATGACTGTCCAAAAAGTGTTCTTACTTAAATATTCAAGTCTGGTAGCCGGCATTCACTGTCTTGCTATGGGCGCCATGAGTATTAATGAAAATGTACTCAACTTTCTTTCTGGTTTTTCTCTCCACAGGAATTGCGGATGACTTGCAATCGACCTTCTCCAGAAGCCAAGATGATACCGGAAAGGGAGTCTGAAGACGGGAGAAGAGTTACGTCGATTTCAGTTAAGGCGTCCTTGGACACAGGTCCTTCCGTGGAGACAGGCGGAAGGCTAACCGAGTTCTAGAAGTTGGGAGTAGCAATATATAGCCTTGCCACACCCAAGATGGCCGCCACGCTACCACACGCTCTATGTGACGCGGCATGTGGCGTACGGCAGTGCTCAGTATCTGCACTGTCTCTTTGCATTTAACACAGCCGTGAGGCTGCTTTCTGATTCAAGGCTTTTTCTGAAACGGTATAATGTATTTCTGGAACGTTACAATGTTTCAGCAATATGTTAAAATCTGTATCTTCAAATCTAAGATAAAGTCTAAGTCAAAACACTTGCATTCCCGATAATACAATTGCATTCACTATAATACAACTAAGCACTTAATATGTAAGCATATAACACATATAAATAACATACTACAGCACTAAGACACATATGTCAGATACATAACCAATGACACTACACAACCAGTTGTGCTGGTTGCACTGCCAAAGGGTAGGTTTTTATATATATGAATATCTCTGCAATCTGCAGAGAAATCATGACAGTACTCCCCTCTCAAAATCCCCCCTAAAACCATAGGGATTGGTTTTGATACATTAGGGTGTCGAATATGAAAAGCTTTTACTAATCATGGGTCATTTTTTAATTGAGTGAGTGGCTCCCAAGACTGTTCTTCTGCTCCATACCCTTTCCAATCCACCAAATAATATAACATTCCAAGTACTCATTTTGCATCAAGCACTGTGTTTACTTCAAATTCGGGAACTCCTTCAATATCAATAGGAGGAGAAGATATCTTTGTGCGAGTCATGAGATTGTAAGGTTTTGGAAGGGATACATGGAAGACAGGGTGAAAATGATATTTTGATGGGTTTTAATTTTAGATTTACTGGGTTGATAAGTTTTTCGGGAAATGGTCCAATGAACTGGGAAAACATTTTTTTGTATTACTTTTAATCTGTAAGTGTTTTGCAGACAACCAAACCTTATCTTCAATGGTAAACAATGGTTCTACAGTACGATGTGCATCTGCAGAAAGCTTTTGACTTTGTTTTGCTTTTGCCAAGTGAAACTGAGGAAAGGAATGGATATCAAGTTATTCATATACTCATGTGTATAGGGTATCATTAAAGATGATACAAGTTGTCCAGGAATATTTTTGGATGAAAATCATATGCACAAAAACCGGTGACATATTAATGGATGAATGATTCATATTATTATAAGCAAATTCTAAGGCCCATAAAATGTCTGATCATTCTTGGTCACAATCCACAAACATACATCGCAAGAATTGTACGATGGTTTGATTAGTGTGTTCAGTTAGACCATCCATTTGAGGGTGATAACTAGAGGAGGTACATACTTCCATGTTTAATGATTTACTTTTTTGGCAAAAATGGGAAATACATTGAGGGCCTCTATCATAAATGATAATAGATGGTATTCCATGTAACCAAATAATTTCTTTCATAAATATTTGAGCCAACTCTATTGCAGATGGAAGTTTTTTCAATGGTATAAAATGGTCAATTACTGTTAGAATGTTAGTAAAACCAGTCTTGGTGAGAGGTAGTTCTAAAATAAAATCAAGGGAAACAGTATGCCATGGTTGTGGAGGTATGGGTAAAGGGTGTAACAACCCAATTGGGGCTTGATGTACAGCTTTATTTTGAATACATATGACACAGGTCTCTACAAACTCTTGAATATCTTTAAACATGCAAGGCCACCAAAATTTTCATTTAATTAATTTGTAAGTTTTTGTGATTCTGGGATGTGCGGACAAGGGGGTGTCATGATGTAGTTGTATAACTTGAGTTTGTAAAGTCTTGGGTGGTACAAATATTTGTTCATTCATAAACAACACATTATCTTTCCACTGAAGTGATAGAAACAGGTCTTGCCACTCTCGTGATGTTTTTGTTTCCAATTCATTTTGTGTGCTTAATTCCAAATCTGTATTAGTGACGCTGGCTTGAAAACAATGTGTAGGTAAAATTGTTTGTGCTTACTCTTGTTGTTTACATAGTTCATCATCCATGCCAATACGTGATAAAGCATCTGCTATATTATTTTCTTCTCCTGGCCGATACGTAATAAGAAAGTTGTAATCATTGAGAAACAATGTCCAACGAAATGGACAAGCTGAGAGTGCTTTAACCTCATGGGTGCCGCGTATTTTACCGCTGTACGCTGAGTTTTTTTTAAAACCCGCGTTACATGACGAGCTCAGCACGTCATGAGCGTACGGCAGGTGTACCTCATGACGAGCTGAGCTCGTCATGAGCGTCGAAGGGGTTAACAGATCGCAAGGTTAGGAGAATATGATGATCTGTGTAAATTGGAATTGGATGTATTGCCCCTAACAAGTAATGATGCCATTCTTCAAAAACAGCTTTAATGCCAATAGTTCTTTGTCTGAAATAGCATAATTTTGTTCTGCTGGGAAAAGTTTTTTAGAATAGTAAGCAATGGGATGCATTTGTCCTGCATCTTTATGTCATTGTGACAAAATGCCCCCCAAAGCAAATTGAGAAGCATCAGCCTCAACTATGAATGGATGACAAGGATCAGGGTGCATCAGAATTGGAGCTGGTGTAAATTGTCTTTTTAATTCTTGTAAGGCTTTTTTCTGCTAAATCCTTCCATTCAAATGTTACGCCTTTGCGAAGAAGCTTAGTGATCGGAGTTATGGTTTGAGAGCAATTGCTAATAAATCGCCTATAAAAATTAGCATATCCAAGAAAGCATTGGAATTGTTTCACAGAAGAGGACTAGGCCAGGTAAGTACTGATTCTATCTTTTTTGGATCCATTTCAGTTCCAGAGGGGCTAATAAAATATCGCAAAAACTCTACCTTGGACGTGTGAAACAAACTTTTTTCTAATTTAACATATAAAGATTTTCGTAAAAGCTGTTGAAGAATGGCTCGTACTTGTTTTACATGATCTGTTTCGGAGTTGGAATATATGAGTATATCATCGATATAAACAACACAACAAATGTCCAATAAGTCTTGCAAAACCTTATTTATAAAAAATTGAAAAGCAGCTGGAACATTGCAGAGCCTGATATTCGAAAAGGCAGAATTTTATATGGAATGCTGTCTTCCGCTCATCACCCTCATGGACTCATATAAAATGGTATGCTCCACGCAAATCAAGTTTTGTATAAATGGTTGCCTGTTTAATTTGATCTAACAAAGTTGATATTCAAGGAAGCGGGAAGCAGTTTTTAATAGTAACATTATTTAACATGCAATAGTCTATGCACACGCGTGTCTCACCCCCTTTTTTGGTATACAAAAAGAGGGGAGGAGACTGGGGATTTTCAAATGCCTAATAAAACCGTTAGCAAAATATTCATCTAAATAGGTTCCTAAATACTCATTTTCATTTTCAGTGAGGGCATAAATACGACTGCATGTAGGGTGGCCCCTAGAAACAAATCTATACAACAATCATAATCTCAATGAGGTGGTATGGTGGTTCCCTCTTTTGATAAAACACATCGAAGAGATCAGAATATTCTTGTGGAACACCCTCTAGGAGTAATTCACTCTTTGAACCTTTTGGGAAATCATAACCTTGTACCCTATCATTCATTAACCCTGATGTTTATTCGTTACCATCGACCACTCACACTATTTCTGGTCTGGATTTTGGTACTGTTTTTAACCCTAAATTCTGTAAGAACTGTGTGTCAATGAAATTACCAGTAGCCGCAGAATCAATTAAGGCATCTACTGACCATGTATGCGCTGTTATCTACTGATTTTAGGGTTACTCGAATACTGAGATGATGAAAAGAGGCTGTGGGAGCTGTGGAGGCCAAACTTGAAAACTCACTCAACAAACTGAACTTGTCTTTCATCGAACTTTCTAGTTATCCCATTATTGAACAGCAGTTACATCTGTGACCTTTGATTTACTCTTATTTGGACGGGTAGGACATTCTTTCACGAAATGTCCAGTTTTTCAACAATAGAGGCATTGATTCATTTTGCGACATCTTTCTTTTATTTCCTTGGTGATGGGTTCTCCAATAGTTCCAATTTGCATTTGCTCCCCTACTTCAGGTTTGTTAGTGAATTCGACCGTGGGACTATTTTGTTCCTCAAACAAAAACATTTTATGTTCAGTCTTACCTTATTCACCTTTACGTTCAAATAGACGATGGTTTAACTTAATCACCAAATCAATGAATTCACTACAATCATCTGGTGGATCTAAAATTTGGGTAACAATATCTTTAAGCTCATCTCTTAAACCTCTATAAAAGAGGAATAACCTTTTTTTCCTCAGGCCATTCAGCTTCAATTACTAACCTATTAAACAAGGAGATATAATGGAGTAGGTCTGACAAGCCTTGTTTTAAGTTGAGCAATTCATTATCTGCCGATTGTACAAATACATGTTTGGCAAACAATTTTTTCATGGTGTCTTTGAATCGTCTAAAGTCATAGAGCGATGGGTCATCATGCTCTACCAAAGGGACTGACCAAAAACCAGCATCTCCACCTAAATAAGACAGGATAAATGCTCTCTTAGAAGAATTGTCAGGAAAAGCCATGGGTTTTGCAATGAAATGTAGATGACTTTGATTTAGAAACATATTACATTTGTTACTATCCCCATGAAACCTCTCAGGGGTGCTAAGGGAACTGAAACAGGTGTTACTACTTGCTATGTAACTTTCTTCAATCTCACTTAAGCTATTATGTCTTTAATTTGTTTTCACTCATACACTTTTCAAAGTTGCCCCCGATGTATTCCATTACTGGAGAGATATAAATACATAAAAAGAACAAGAAAACAAACCAGCAAGTTCTACAGTTTCACAAATTGTTATGATGACCCTAATGCCTTTAAATTTTTGGTAACAATATTGTGGCTCGTTCTTGAAAATCCATAACTTGCAAGAAATGTTCCAAACATGCTTTTCCTTGAATATATCAATTGATTAGCCAGACCACTGAAAATTTGTACACAGGAGCCTGTCTATGTCTTCCCTGTACATTTTCAGCTATCACTTACTCAACATTCCTAGGAACTTAGGGGCATATTATCAAGGAGGGAGATAAGAGATTATCGCCGCTTTAGCGGCCTTTTTCGGCCGCTAAGCGGTGATAATTCTATCGCCCTATTAGCAAGCTGTCGCTAACAGCAGTTGGCGACAGCTTGTAGGCGATAGCGAGCGGTTTGGGGCCTGCTTTGCATGTCAGCGATATTTATCGCTAATGACATGCAAAGTGGGCGTACCCAACCTGTTAGCGACTAAAAATAGTCGCTAACATCGCTATCGCCTATTATCAACGCAGGCGTAGCGATGAAAATATTCGCGCTAAGCACGAATATCTCCAAAAGCTAACGCCTGCTCAGACCAGTTCTTAGCCATTATATCCAATGGGACGTGGTTATTATGGATAAGACCCTATTGGCGTTAATGCGTGAATATCGCTGTATTCTCAGCGATATTCACGCATTTCGCCGCTATCGCCGGATATTTGATCGCTTTAGAGATAAACGCTGCTATAGCACGTTATCTCTGTGATAATATCCGCCGATGCTTGGCGACAAAAAAAAACTCGCTAAGCCCATTTTGCGATAAATATCGCTAGTAGTTGATAATATGCCCCTATCTTCTCTTTTGGAATGGGAGTTTCATCATTCACCTCATAACATCGACCATTTATTTCAACTGCATGCACTAATGTGTTCTCCTGCAAGCAGCTTTCTTCATTAAAGAAATGCTAAGCACTAGAAGCAAGCTTCCATTCACTGCAGAAAATTGTACAGAAATAACTACTTTTAACTAGTCTTTTCTTCCAGCTTTCTCCTCATTGACTGCACTGTTTTATCCAGTGTTTTCATTCTGCTCAGAATCAAAATAAATAGCTTCCTCTTCAGGGCAAACACCTGTTCAACTACAGCTTCAACATGTTCCTTTGTTTCACTGCTTCTCTTCTCCTTTTATACTGTTTCATAGTTTGTGTGAGATTTTGAGTTACCCTAGTATGGAAAATGCTGACTCTATTTTCTTTAAACTGCTTGTGTCTCCTTGTTAAAGTATCTCCTTCCTTATACAATGTATTACTTTTGTTGTCACTTCCTTATTTCCATTCTGATTTGAGACTCCACATTTCATTAACTTGGTTGTGCTTACTTTGCAATTATCTACATAATATTTTAAAATACATCTTAGTTTTCTTACCAGCAACTCTTTTGTCTTTCACCATATTTGATGTCTTTTGCCACTTTTGTTTCTCTGTTGTAAGGCGATTGTATCCCTTCTTCTGTTTCTTTCTTGTTTCTGTTTTTTGGCATTGTAACTCTTGTTTTGTAAGTATGAGTAGATGTCTGGATAGAAAAAACAAATCAATAAATTCAACATTTCAAACTAAAATATTACATGTTTTAAGCATGTATAGCTTAGTCACTATTTGATTGCTACTCAAAGTCTGTTACATTTCATGTTTAAATAAGTGTGTACCTGCCCATGTCAATGTATGCATCATTGTGGGACTGGGCATATCACTGTCTGCATCAGTGTATGCCTAAGTGTATCACTGTATGGATGAGTGTGTGCCTATGTGTCTCAGCTTATGTGTCAGAGTCTGCCCAAGAGTACTATTGTATGCATAATTGTATGCTTGGGTGTGGTAGTGAAAGGATTATTGTGTGAGTGGATGTGTCAGTATATTCATAAGTGTGTTGTTTTGTGTGTTAGTGCATACATAAATATATCCCTGGTCCCTGGATATATCAATGTATACATCCCTGTGTGCTTGGGTATGTATACATATATATCAGTGTCTGCCTGGGTGTACTGCTATATGCATCACTGTCTACCTGGGTGTGTCAATATAATGATCAGTGTGTGCCTGGGTGTCTTAGTGTATGGGCTAGTGTGGACTGTGTGTGTGAGTGTGTGAATCAGGTTGTACCTGGTTGTGTCAGTCTATGCATTAGAGTATATGTGGTCGTGTCACGATATGCATCAGAAGAACATACATCCCTCGGCTATAGCCTACAATAGGGATGACTTTTGAGGAGGTAAAAGAGGAGTTTAAGGCTTATAAATACTGTGAGGTCTAGTATGGGTAGGAGACTGGATCTATAACTGACTGTATGGGCCTGGTAATTTGCATGAAACTGCGTAAAACTTGGGACAACGTCTTATCTTTTATGCTCATAGCTCCCGGCCATGTGGCCTCCCTACAGCCTATCTCAGGAGTGAATCATATGTAGTAGAAGAGGAGTTTAAGGCTTAGCAACTATTCTTTTAATGTCAAATTTGCCTAGAAGGAAAACTGCATATACAAGTTCTTCTGTATCAGCCCTGAAACATGTTTAAAGGCCTACTTGTCTGGATGGATGGATGCCTTGTTACTCCCAGTTCATCAGCACATGCCTACGTGTGTATACAAGTGTGATTGGATATGTAAGTAACAATGTAGATAGGTGTCTGGGTCTCTTGTGAGTCAATGGGACTGTCACGCTCTATGTAAGAAGCTCAATGGATTGCTTGCTTGCTGTGTTAGTGTTTATTTGTGTATTTAACTGTGTGTGCAATTGTCTCCATTACTGCTGCCTACATAAGAGCTGTATGTGTTGATTTAATGTGTAAGTGCCTCTGTCACCGTGTGAGTAGGTGTAGTAGTGCCTATATCCTTTTACACATAGGTATATGAGTTCTAGTAGGGGTAGGAGACTGAATCTATAACTGGACATATGGATCTAGTAAAAAGCTGCATGCATTTCTTGCTGGCTGTGTTAGTGAGTATTAGAATATTTAACTATGTGTGCAGCTGCCTCTTGTTATTGCTGGATATATAAGACCTCAATGTCTTGCGGTGGCAGTCTGTGCAGGTAAGCATGGTGGGCGGAGCGAGGGTGAGGGTTGAAGTGACAAATGATGGAATATGGAAAATTAAATAAATTAATAAATAAATAAAACACTTACCTTGCACACGTTGCATTGCAGACTTTGTGGCTTAACGCTGCTTTGTATATACGGTACCCTTTCACGCGGGTGTCTGCATGAAAGGTCCATGCAATAAGTGTTGCTGTGGGCTTTACACCACAGCACCCATTGCTTTTTGATGTTGCCCCAGATTTACAAGGAGCTGTAAATTTGAGGCAGCACCAAAAACGAATGCCAGGCAAAAGTAGGTATTGGATTGCTGCAACAAGGAGAAATACTTTTATTTCTCCTTGTTTTTGCTCTTTCTATGTGTGCTGTATTTTGCAGCACACATAGAAAGAGCAAAATTCCATTAATTATTGGTTTTGTGTATGAATGTGTCCCTAAATGCACACAAATAATTATTAAATAATGGTGATTTGCTAACTTTATGTGTGGTGCAGAATGCAACACACATAGAAGTAGCAAATTGCCAAAATTGAATGTTTATGTGGGGGAACGGACACTTTCCTGCACATAAACAATCATCTCTGCATTGGAGGCACCTTTGCACTATGGCAGAAGGGTGTCTGTGTTGGTGCTAGGAAGCTGTTTGTAGTGCCATCCCTAGGGAAAACACAGGGAGGCTATGTATTCTTGTAAATATGGCACATTCCTGTATGTTGGTAATTATGCTGCACTGCAAAATGTACCCCAGCACTGCACCATCTCCTTGTACATATGCCCCAACATGTCTAGCTTCCTGCGCTATGGCCTACCTACAGTCTATCTCAAAATTGGCTTATATGTACTAGAAGAGCAGTTTAAGGGTTAATAACATGCTTTGAATGTCACCTCGGCTTACAGGAAAACTGAGTATACATGTTCTCCTGTTGCAGGCCTGAGATATGTTAAAAGGCCTGCTTCTCTCTGTGAATTACTTGATAGTGTCAGCTTGTCAGTACATACCTATATGAGTGTCTCAGTGCCTCTGTGGGTATGTCATTAGATATGTAATTAAGTAGGTTGCTATATGTCTGGGTCTCTAAATTACTATATGGGACTCTCAATGTTTATGTCAGGAGCTCTAAGGATTGCGTGCTGGCTGTTGAGAATTGGGGTATTTAACTGTGCAACTGCCTCCATTTCTGCTAGATACATAAGAGCTGATTGTGTTGAGTAAATGTTTAATCTATCACTGTGTGAGAAGGCCTGGCAGGGAGCTGTATGGATTGCTTGCTGGCTGTGTTAGTGTTGGGGTATTTAACTGTGTGTATAGCTGCCTCCATTACAGATGGATATATAAGAGCTTTACATCTTGAGTGAATATGTAAGTGGCTGTCACTATCTGAATGGATGTATTGGTGGTCCCATCCTTTTACACATAGGTACTTGAGTTCTAGTATGGAAAGGAGACTGGATGCTTAACTGGACATATGAGCCTGATAATGTGCATGGAACTCAATCGACATGTCTTATCTTGTAGGCTCGTAGCTCCCTGCTCTAAAACCTCCCTACAGCATATCACAGGAGTGACTAATATTTTGTAGAAGAGGAGTATAAGGCTTAACAACATGTTGCAAATGTCAACTCAGCCTAGCAGGGAAACTGCACACTCAGGTTTTACAGTAAAAGCCCAGATATTTGTTTAAAGGCCTAGGAGTGTGGATGGATGACTTGTTAGTGTCAGTTCTTCACTACATACCTAAATGAGTGTCTCAGTGCCTATGTGAATGTGGTTGACTATGTAAGTAAGTATGTTTGAATATCTCTCTCTTAGTTTCTCTATATATCTCTAAGTATGTATGTAAGTGGCTTCATGGATTGCTTACTAGCTATGTGAGTGAGTTGTGCTGTATTTATCTGTGTGTGAAACTGACTGCATTACTGGTGAGTGAGCTTTGGGGTACTTATTTGTGTGTGCAACAGAGTGCTTTACTGCTGAATAAAAAAAGAGCTTCATGTGTGTGAGTGAATGTTTAAGTGCCTCTGCCACTGTGTGAGTGGGTGTATAAGTGGATCTATCTTTTACACATAGGTATGTGAGTTGTAGAATGAGCAAGAGAGTGGGTCTTAACTGAGCATATGCATCTGCAAGTGTGCACATAACACAATCAGACGTGAAACAGCATGCCTTATCTTTTGCGCTGATAACTCCCTGCTCTATGGCCTACCTACAGCCTATCTCAGGAGTGAATCATATGCAGTAGAAGAGGAGTTTAAGGCTTTGCAACATGTTTTGAATGTCAAATGAGACAGACTAGCAGGGAAGCCACGCACACAGGTTCTGCAAAACCAGGCCCAATATGTGTTTAAAGACCTAGTTGCGTGGATGGGGACTTGTTAGTATCAGTTCTTCAGTACATAAATAATGAATGTCCTCAGTGCCTATGTGGGTGTGTTATTGGATATGTAAGTAAGTATGTTAGTATATGTCTGCCTCTCAGTTACTCTATGGATCTCTAAATGTGTATGTAAGGGGCTAGATGGACTCCTTACTGGCTGCGGGAGTAAGTTTTGTGGTATTTAACTGTATGTGCAACTGCCTGCATTACTGCTGATTACATAAGATATATATTTGTGTGTGAGTGAGTGTTCAAGTGACTCTGTCACTGTCTCACTGGGTGTATTAGTGACTCTGTCATTTTCTAAATGAGTACAAAGATGGGAGAGTGGATGTAAAAATGAGTAAATTGGTCTGTCAGTACATTTCTAATTTAATACAATTTCAACTTATATGTTTTGCCCTTTAAACACATTCTTTCCTCCCCTTTTAGCTACCTGTAGCTTACATTAAAGGTGATTTATATTGTAGTAAAGCAAAGCTTAAGAGCCTGCAAGGCATTCTAAACACCAATTCAACATAACAGTGTAACCAACCTGAAATTAATAAAAGCAACCCCATACACATGTTTTGCTCTCATTCGAGCTCTTCAGAGAGATATAGCTTTGTCCAGACACAAGGTAGCATCGAGTATATGTCAAAACAATACCTTTTCAGGCATAGAGTGACCCATAAATTATGCAAAAAAGAAGGGCAAACTCTGGGTAGTTCTCAAGTTTAGGTGGAAATCAGCTCTTGTATAGAGCACCCTCAACACCAGTGACACTCTAGATCTGCTCACCTAAAATGTCTGTTTTTCTATCAAAGTCTTTAAGCATAAGTTTAGCACAATGCCATCCATGCCGAGATAGAAAGGAACAAAGTAATATGTAATTTCTACAGCAAAGTCTGTAAGCATAGGACTAGCACTGTGCTGTCAATGCCGAGCTGTAAAATGACAAAAGCCTTTCACCACTCAAGGCTCAGTATTACTGCTTTAAGTTGGTAATTTACCAATCAAGCCAACCTAAAATGAATAAAAGCAACCCCTGACTTGTGTTTGCTCTCATTAGAGCTCTTCAGAAAGGTATGCTGGTGCTGTCCATGTGCCACAGCTCATCCAACTGAAATATTTACATAGTATCCACAAACTGAAACCTGGATTGGATCCTCAATGCCTAAGATGTGGGGTTGCCCATGTTACCTTTTACCACACCACCTGGGAATCCTCGATTATCCGGAGATAGTGGGTTGACCAGTTATGTTAAAAGTAGAGCATGGCGACTGAATACAGGGGAAACATCCTTTACACCGCAACTTTTAACATGCAGTGCCTTTACGACGCAACTTTTACAACGCAAACCATTACAACGCATTGCACTGGGGGGCGCTCTAGGATAGGGAATGTGTTTAATGTACTATCCAACACCTTCCCTACTATCCACGGGGACTGGAGTTGGAATAATAAATTAAACAATTCACTATCCAGCGCCTAAAAGCATTATGCGTTGTAATGGTATGCGTTGTAAAAACCGCGTTGTAAAAGCATGCGATGTAAAAGCATGCGTTGTAATGTCATACATCCTGAATACAGCCCTCCTGACCTTTACATACTGCCCCCTGGGCAACAGGAGCACCCGGCTGCTGTTTACATGGCTCAGTACTAACATAGAACGTTTTTAAATATACAGAAAGCATCTATTAAAAGGTTAATTGCAGTTAAAGAAAGGAAGTAACTCAGGTGTACTGCACCCCTGAAATTTAGGAACACTTTCATTTTTAAAGACAGTAAATATGTAAAAATATGATGGTCTCTTCCAAATTCAATCAGATTACAGCAGTGCATTCAGAAGTATTTTTTTTAAAGTGATGGTTTTCATACATGAATTTAGAAATGTTCATGCTCCCACGGGCAACAATGCCATTAGTGATTAAATCCAAGCACAGGAGAAGGTTGTGTACATTACCCATCCTGATGTCCAGTATTTTGAGGTCCTCTTATATGTGATAATAAAGAAAAAGGAGGGAATTGAAATAAAATTATTGCCCAGGATCACAGAATTGTGGGGCATATGTAGGTAATTTACATTTTGCTATTCTCAAATAGCGATTTTTAAGGAATCGCTATTTGAGAATTGCTAAATGGAATGTAGGTAATAAATCGCAATTTTTTTGCAAATCCCTAAAATTCCTTAATTGCGATTAGCAAATTGCGAATCGCAATTAAGGAATGAGTGTCCCATTCATTCCAATGGGCCAAGAGGCCCATAGGAATAAATGAGGATACATTCTCAAATTGCGATTTTCTCATAGAAAATCGCAATTTGAGAATCACAAAGGACACCTGTTGCACCCCTGGAATGTGCCTGTAAGTACATGTGGCGCACATACATGCCATAAGGGCATGTCTGTGCGCAACATGGCAATTTGATTTAAAAAAAAAATGCATTTTGACTGGAAATCGGAAAATACCATCTACTTGGAGAAAGTGGTATTTTGCGATTCCTTAAGCCAAAATCGCAATTTAAAAGGCACCCCTACATAGCATTTAAGGAATCGCAAACTTGCAACCTTAACATAAGATTAGTGGAGTGTCATAGAGCTCCTTGCTCTGCCCAACTCTTAAAAATCTACATTACACCTCTAAATGACATCATACAAGCTCACTTACTCTGAGGACACAGTACTGATACTCTCCTTCTCAGACAAAATACCAAACAACAAGAAAAAGTTCACAACATGCATAACGGAAGTAGCCATCTGGAAGAAATGCAATTGCCTGAAATTGAACTCGAGCAAGAAGAATTTGGTATTCTTTGAGAGGAACTCTTCACCATGGCCCACAGACCTTGGATCCACCCCCATGCTCTGCTCACAAGCGAGGAACCTCAGAATCATCACAGACAATTAACTCGACATGATCCTCAAGTCAAAACAGTGGTCTCAGCCTGCTTCAACGCCCTAAGGATGCTGAAGAAAATCTTTAAGAGACTTCCAGAAAACTCCAGGAAAACAGAAAACGATCACCCAATCCTTCCTCTCTAGCAGACTGGACTAAGGAAACAGCCTGTGCATAGGGATTAATAATGAGCTCACAAGAAGACAGTACACCATCCAAAACCCAGCAGCCAAACTAAACCTCCCACGTCAAGCCCACATCACATCACACCACACCTTAGAGAACTCCTCTGACTCAGTTTACACAAGCACGCATACTTTAAACTCCTCACCCACATATGCAAAGCTCTCTACAACATTAGTCCTGCCTACCTGAACACTCACAATTACTTTCAGAAGCATTCCTAACACCTCCACACTGCCAGTCTTTCACTAGTACAAACACCCCATGAATGCAAAAAAACAGAGTCAGAGCAGGGCGCCATCCCTTCATGTATCTGGATCCTAAAGTTTGGAACAACTTCTAATAACACATTTGAGCCTCCCCCACTCTTCTGGACTTTTGCAAGAAGCTGACTTCCTCACCTATTGAGTAAGCTAGTAGGGCTGTCCTCACACACCTGCTACAGAAGGCCTAAATACCCTTACAGATGATTAGTGCTCTTTAACACACCTATAACATAACATTAGCTTGAAATTCTTGTGAAATATCAGAAGCTAACTTCTATTTATATTTGAGTCTGGTGGGGATGGAGCAAGGGACAGGTAAGTAGAAGATAGTAACACTGCAGAATCTTCACCTTTGGTATCTGATCATCAGAACAATGAATTGTCAGGCAAACAGTGGGATTTGGATGCTCTTGTCTGATACAGTCTTGGGTGTGGTTGTTTTGAGCCTTTAGGTGGCAAGCATGAACATGGAGTAATATGTCAACAATGTTGTAGTGTCCTTAAAGACAGTTAACGTCTTTGTTTAAGGCAAAACAATGATAAGGCAATTGACAAGCTTCTACATTGAACACATTCCTCATTAACTACATCTGCAGCTAACTCCAGGTTGGACACATCAGCTTATTGACTTCCCTGAAGCACTTCGAATACTGAAACAGAAGCATGTGGTGAATGAGAATCAAATTGTTGATGTTTTGTCTTCAGGTGCATCTACTTCACAAACCACAGCAGTGGAGCAATCCTCAGAGGAATGTACTACAATGCCAGCACAAAATAGGCGCAAACCATATTGACACTCTTATTTATGATTGCTGTTGCAGACAAATATAAAATGGTGGATAAAGCAGTAAAGATTGCCATGGTGTCAATAATTACACACAAAGCTGAATTTCTCATAAAGAGATGTAAAGGTGTATTTGTAATGTTTAACCCTTTTCTATATTGTCCTATGATATGAACTTTTTTTACTGCTTCCTTATTATAAGTTTCTACCTTGGCCACCCCAAGGTTTACATGTAAATGAGAATATTTCACAAAATTCCTATTTTTTGTTCAAGAACCTTAAATAAATACTCGCAAAATATAAAAATATTTAAACCAAATATTTTTGACTGTTAAACGCTGATAGAGGAATAAGGCAAACCTATTCATGGTTAATACACCACGCCAAAGTACATACACCACTATCAGATAATATAATTGTCATTCATAGAAAATCTATAGAAAGGGACCAAAGGTGGACATCAAGGACAGAATGTCTTATCTTTTATAGTAACAAAAGTAAGGGTAATATCACTGTCAGTCCATGGTTTGCATTTGTAATGGTCAAAATATTGCTAAGTCTACAAACTTGATCAAGCTATATAGTGCACCACCCATAGCACACATATCTTTGTGGTGTTTTTTGGGGCACCCTCGTCTTGCAGACATCATCCTTTTTGCTGACTGACACCAGTCCATGGGCCACATGTATCAACATCTGTAATAGCAATTACCTAATTGCAATTTTCTGCAAATCTCAATTAGGTAATCACTATTACAAATGCATGAAACCCCAAGAGTTTCATATAGAGATTCCTTGAGGGTCGCAAATCGACCTACCTCATTAAATAATAATGAGGTAGGTCGCAATTTGCGACCCTCATGTAATCGCTAAAATCACAGGGATGGTGGCCTGCTCGGTTCAGCAGACCACCAAGTCTGTGATTGCTTTTAAATAATGCAATTTTTTTTAAATTAAATGCAGCCCGTTTTTTTTTAAAGAAAACTGGGTCACATTTAAAAAAGACAAATTAAAAGTTTTATTTTCACTTTTTAAGATGCGGCGATGATCCGTAGGACCCCTGCCTGCTCTAAAAAAGCGTTTTCGCGCCATTCTTAAAGGAGAAGGGGTCCCTGGGGACCCCTTCCCATTTGCAAATGAGTTACCACCAACTTAGAATGCAAATGTTTTGCAACCGCAATCATGGTCACAAAACATTCATATATACTGCAGTAATTCAGTATTACGAAGGAATGCCCTAAAAACGCCCTTTTCAAATACCGGATCGCAAACCTATTTTGCGATTCGGTAACAGGTTACCAAATTGCAAAATATGGTTTGATTCTTTGTGTAAAACATTTTTTGCGTTTGCAAATTGGCAGATTCTGAGAATTGGCCCATTTGCGAATGCAAAAATGCTTGATACATGTGGCCCCATGTTGTTTCTCTATCCTGTGGTTGTCGGTAATTGTGTATTTGCCATTTATTCCACTATATACCTCTTTGCTACTATTTGGCTTTGACCGACAACTTCTGTCTTGTTCTCACTGTTCTCCCCCAGCCCCCTATAAACAGTGATAATTTACAAATTTGTTGTAATGAGATGGTGGATTTCTTTTATAATAAAATAGACCTTATTTATTCTTCTTTTCCAACAACTCATCTAGCCACTCCTGTGTACTCCAAACACGACACAATAGATAATGTGTCACCTGTGTTGGAGAATTTCCCTCTGCTCCATTTGGACTTATTGGTACCTTGATGGTGCAGGTTAAATCCGGCTCTCCCAGCGATCCTGCCCCTCCGAGCTTCTTAAAGACTGTTAGTCACACCATCCTTCCGGTTATACTGAAGGTACTTAATGCCTCAATCTCCACCAACACAGTTCCATCCGTGTGGAAAGAGGCTAGAGTGAGAGCACTTGTTAAGAAGCCCTATATGGACATTAACAACTTTAGTAATTATCGTCCAATTTCTCTGCTTCCTTGGGCCATTAAGTTACTGGAAAAATATATTAATAGCCTCCTGACCAATTTTCTAGAGGAAAACAATCTGCTTGATCCCTCGCAAACCGGCTTCCGCCCCAAGCATGGGACGGAATCTGCCTTATTGGCGGTCCTGGAGGAAACAAGAGGCATCTTGGATCGGGGAGGATCGGTGGCAGTCATCCTCCTCGATCTAAGTGCCGCTTTTGACACTGTGAACCATAAAATCCTATTGCAGCGTCTCCAGGACATTGGGATTCAAGGTGGTGCGTTGGAGTGGATCAGCTCATTTTTAACCGATAGAAATTTTCAGGTTTTTGAGGGAACAACTACCTCTACCAGCAGGCCCCTGGATTGTGGAGTTCCGCAGGGTTCTTCACTCAGCCCGACGCTGTTTAATGTATACATGAGGCCGCTAGCTGGGATCGTCCGTCCATATGGTATTAAGATCATAACCTATGCGGACGATACCCAGCTGGTGGTCTCTTTGACGCGGGCTGAAGACCCTGCGGGTACGGTGGATCTGGTGGGCTGCCTGAGTGAAGTCAGCAGCTGGATGACCCTGTCTTGTCTCAAACTTAATGGGGACAAGACAGAGGTAATGCTGTTGGGCCATTCGGCGCCATCGGCAGTCAACCAGATCTGGCCAGCCTGTTTGGGCCCCCCTCCAGTCCCTAAGGATGCTATTAAGAGCTTGGGTATCTGGTTGGATAAGTCCCTAACGCTTGATCATCATGCTGTTGTACTATCTGCCACCTGTTTTGGCCTCATCAGAATGCTGAGACAGATCCTCCCTTTGCTACCTTTTGAGGCCAAACAAATCGTTGTTCAGGGACTGATTCTCTCCAGATTAGATTTTGGGAACGCACTCTATCTTGGAGCCCCAGACTTCACATTGAAGAAGCTGCAGGTGATCCAAAACTGTGCGGCCCGGACCCTGCTTCAAATTCCCCGCAGGATCTCTGTTAAACCTGGATTAACAAAACTTCACTGGCTCCCTGTAAGCGATAGGATTAGTTTTAAATCTTTATGTGTTGCTCATCAGTCTTTCTGGCAAACTGGCCCAGTGATTAGTCGCCCTTTAATCACCCCTTACCTTCCTAGCAGACAGCTACGAACTACCAATGCTTTTCTTGCTGTCGTGCCTAAGGTCAAACGGACAAGATCTGGTGGTCGTTCCTTTTCTCTGAACGCGGCTAGGCTATGGAACAGTATACCCCTGTATTTAAGGTCCAACTCAGATCTTCTTTTAGGAAGCACCTGAAAACTTTTTTGTTTAATAAATAAATGTATTTCTTTCTGTTCACTTGCTCAGCTGTCTAGACACTACTAGCTATAGCGCTTGGACGCCTCAGGGCAACTATTTTGCGCTCTATAAAACACATTTTCATTTCATTTCATTTCTTGTGTTCCCAATATTGTGAGCAATAAATAAAATTCAAAAAAAGTATTTATGTCATCTAAAGAAAAGGGTAGCACTCTAAACAGTCATGAAGTTTGAAGAGGAGTAGGTGTGGCGATGGTTAATAAATTGTTAATCTGTATGCCCTTCGCAAATTACGCAAAAAGACCACACTACCAACATGAGTAGGATGGACTTCTCTGTGGAAACGATCTGGAAGTCATATCATATCCTGCAATAACAAATAGTTCCAAAATGGTAGTCTTCTTAGTGAGCAGAGGTTCTGTTGTGCAGATTTCTTCTTTGGGTTAAAGTCAGTAGTGAAGGGTCCCTTTTGATTTTCGGCAATTCATAAAAAAAATTCGTTTGGAAACATGCAATTTAAAGAGGCAAAACTCTGCATTCCTCTTAAAATAAAGGTGTTCATCTGAAGTAGGTCCAAGCTCATTATCTCTACCTGCAAGATAATTACATTACGATGGTGCGGAGCAGACATATTCTGTAATGTTGGAAGCAGTGCACTCCATTTCACACCACGAAATCCAAACCACTTTTCCCTAATTCCTGCACAACCCAAAAAGCATTGCTGCAAGTTCAGCAGCATACTGCTCTGCCCAGTTGAACAAGAATCCGCAGTTCTAAAGAACTGTTGTAAGCTGGCCTCACAGTTTGTCCAAGAAATAAAAAGGAATTAGAAAATGAACCCTACTAAATCATATATAGCTACTATCTAAAATATTAAACAGTGATTAGCTATAAGCTGTTATGTCACCAACAACACATATCAAATGCCCAAACCTGACTTATTTACTGAAGAAATTATTTCCTTTTGGTTAATTTCAGATATGCGATCAGTGGCATATTTAATAAGTTTTGGGATAATAAAAGAAGTACTTCTTGTATTATTTGGAAATACATTGAGTATGATCAGATAATGTCCACAACAATAAGATGAAAAAAGAAAGACAAATGCTATCAGGTAAAATATTACTTTATAAATGGGATGTGAAGGAGCAACTCCGTAAAAGAAACATGTTCACATGCATAAAGTTATATAATACAATATTAATTAGAAAATAAACACAGGAGTATACCACAAAATATTTAGATTAAACACATGGAATTTCCCTAGAAAGAGTTGAAAGAGAATTATGGTTCACTAATAACTTTATAACGGTTTCACTAAAAAAGTTTAAAAAGTTCCTAATTAGGAGTGTGTCTCAATTCCTACCGAACTAAGTCATCCTTAACGCCACTCAACATATGGTAATTGGTACACATGTTATGAAACCAAAAATAAAACAATACATAGGAATCGTTCACTCCATATTACACCAACACTCCCATCACCATAAATCTATTTACAGGTTCAAAACACCCTCCTTCATACACGCATCCATTAAACAACAAAAACCGTAATATCACATCCACAATAAGTCATCTACCCAAAATCATATGTACAAGCACCACTATCTCTACACACAGGCTTTTGAATGTCATCACAAACTTCCATACATAAACACAGCTCACTCCACACACCCGAACCAACCAACATATGTCTGTATAATCAAAATCAAATGACAACACAGCCACCAAGCTATGGCTACACATTACATTATACGTTAACACAGCTACCTTCATATTTCCAGGCACACACACTAGTACATTCTTACAGCAAACTAGAATAGACCAACATGCATATCATCCTATGGCAACACAACAACAGTCAAAAAACCACACGGCCAGTGTATAGCATTGACCCAGGCTATAGAATGTCATTTAAGTAAGTTAGCTATGCAAAAATACATCCCTTTAGACACAAAAAACAATTAAAGCATTGATTCAAACACATCACATTCTAATCATATAGCCGGTTTACGACTAGACCACCTCAATGGCATACCAATAGGATGACCATCTTGAACTTACACAGCTACCATTTTAAAGTGTTCCATAGTGTCACTTCTCAAATGTTGAACAGCAAAACACACAAGATGATGGACGGAATGTTGCACAATGGCAAAGCATTCAACCCCAGTCACAGATCTGGGTTTAATCCATCGTTATTTTGCTCACCAAGCCACCCCAGTTCAGACATGGTCATATGCAAATCAGTCTTGACTCTGTGCCTCATGGGAACAGTCCAGCCCGAACTGCCAAGCCATGTCTTTCCTGGACCGGACTCAAGCATCCTAGGACCGGTTTCTGGCTATCAGCCGTCATCAGCCAGGATAGCTTGACTCCAGTGGCTTAGTGAGCAAGGGACCCACGTCTGGGCATACCCTTCCCACATAGGGTGAACAGCAAAACACACAAGATGATGGACGGAATGTTGCACAATGGCAAAGCATTCACCCCCAGTCACAGATCTGGGTTTAATCCATCGTTATTTTGCTCACCAAGCTACCCTAGTTCAGACATGGTCATATGCAAATAAGTCTTGACCCTGTGCCTCATGGGAACAGTCCAGCCCGAACTGCCAAGCCATGTCTTTCCTGGACCGGAATCAAGTATCCTAGGACCGGTTTCTGGCTATCAGCCGTCTTTAGCCAGGATAGCTTGACTCCAGTGGCTTAGTGAGCAAGGGACCCACGTCTGGGTATACCCTTCCCACATAGGGTGAACAGCAAAACACACAAGATGATGGATGGAATGTTGCACAATGGCAAAAAATATCCACCCCCAGTCACAGATCTGGGTTTAATCCATCGTTATTTTGCTCACCAAGCCACCCCAGTTCTGACATGGTCATATGCAAATCAGTCTTGACCCTGTGCCTCATGGGAACAGTCCAGCCCGAATTGCCAAGCCATGTCTTTCCTGGACCGGAATCAAGCATCCTAGGACCGGTTTCTGGCTATCAGCCGTCTTCAGCCAGGATAGCTTGACTCCAGTGGCTTAGTGAGCAAGGGACCCACGTCTGAGCATACCCTTCCCACATAGGGTGAACAGCAAAACACACAAGATGATAGACGGAATGTTGAACAATGGCAAAACATTCACCCCCAGTCACAGATCTGGGTTTAATCCATCGTTATTTTGCTCACCAAGCCACCCCAGTTCAGACATGGTCATATGCAAATCAGTCTTTACCCTGTGCCACATGGGAACAGTCCAGCCCGAGCTTCCAAGCCATGTCTTTCCTGGACCGGAATCAAGCATCCTAGGAATACCATCAACAACTGTTTGTTACCTCCAACTGTCATTAGGAACCAAAAATGGGATATGGCGGGATATGGTTGACAAGGTGAATGTCGTCAGATAGCACAAGAGGTCAATGGACAAGGCCAAGAGGAGATAGATTGACATCAAACAAACGGACAAGGAGAAACTCGCAGCCAACCAGAAGGCAGCAATGCAAACTGGAGGTGGGAGCCCACCGCAACAGCTCGTGCTTGATGACATGGAGGAGCTGGTGTCGATAGTCATCAGTGTGGAGACTGTGTCGGAGTCGGGGGACCGGACACTACTCCACAGGACACAACGCAACTGCAGTACAGTCATCAAAAAACTCTCTTGGACCTAGAAGGATTAACACATTTCATTAGTTCCTACTCAAATAAACTCAACCGATCTACAAAGATCTCACATCAATCCTGACCATAGGACCCAACAATTATTCACAAGTACAGCAGGGAATGACTCAATAAGAATATAAAACCACAATTTTATTAAAACAATGATCTAAAGAATTGCAATAATATAATAGAAAGGGTCACGGTACATGTTTTATACATACAAGACACAAGAGACAGTGACGAATGTGAAAGACAAACAAATCATCATCGGAACAGTTATTTCATGAAATATGGTAATCCTTCTAGGTGCAAGAGAGTTTTTTGTTGACTCTACTTACTGCACCTTGTCTCTTGGTAAGTAGGGTAGCTCCCTTTTTCTACACACAACACAACAGCAACAGGGTGAGTGACCAACAGGTACTGGGGGACGGGTGGAGAGGGCCACATAGGCACACATGCACAATCAAGCAGAGCACAGTGCACACCCACAATGACTCTGGGTCATGGCCCTGATCTACACACTGTCACATGTACAATGCCATGCTGTCTGTATGTTAACATGCACCATGCAGCTACATACATGTGGACACATTGTAATACACCATCTTCCCTTCACATAGCAGAGGCACCGTCAACACCTCCTGCACAGCAGTCCCAGCTACTCTTCACTAATGATGAGGAGGATACCCCCAGCATCGACCCCCAATCCCACCAACACATGGACATGGAGAAGTGTGGCTCACTGGTTAGAGGAGGCAGACCTGGAAGTAGAGGTCAGCCCGGGACCAGGGTTCAATTCCCGGCTCGGCGGGGTCTTGAGTCCTAAAATGTCCATGGTCTCGACAATTCTCGCTCCGGTGCCTACTCGATTAACGGGTTCACACTCTGCGACTCTGCGACTCTGGGCAATAGCTTGCTTAATCTCCACAACGGCCCCTCGCAGTGGGATGCTTGGCTTTCACCTTGCGGATACCCTGCCGGGGTTATCTCACAGGGGAATACCAGGACGGGTTCCCTAAGCAAGCGCTTAGAAACCGCTTGGTGATTTGCGCTATATAAATTCCTGTACATTTACATTTACAATCCCTCCAACACATGGACATCATCTGCAACTCACCTCCAGGATCAGGGGAGCCAAGATGCATCGAGGAGACCCACCCACTACCCAAACCACCCAGCAGGAGGGGCACTCAGCCCCAGTAGTCTCCCAAGACCCCCAGGAACAAACCATGGCCTTCCAAGGGCAAGAGGGAGACGGCTGAACAGGTGCGGGTAGGGTTCGGCCTCATGGCTACCAAACTGGATGCCATGGGTGTCTAGGTCCCATCAGAGACCAGCTCCAGTACCTAACGGACACCCACAGCCTGCTCCATGGTCTCCAATGAGCCCTGACTGACATCACTGGAGTCATGACGCCGAGAGAAGAAAGCCTGTCCACTCAGACTGGCTCCAGCGATTCCAGCCGTGAGCTGGCACACATGCAGAGGCTCATGGAGGACATGATGCGGATGGAGGCGGAAAGGATGGCAGCCACCGCTGCACATCAGCGAAATGTAGCTAGGATCAACCAGATCCTCATCATGGCATTGCTGCCACAAGGCATGGCGCTGATGAATGCTGCTGCGCCCACGCCATCCACATCTCCTCCCCCTGTCGTGTCAGTGCATCAGAGTGCGTCAGGCATATCCACTCCGGCACCTGATGTGCGGCACACAGTGCGGCCGACACTCCTCCTCCGGCCCCTGATGTGTCAGTGGCACACAGTGCCACAGCCGGTACTGCAACACCCACAGGTGGGGCAGAGCACACATACGAGAACGAGGACATGGATGGGATTGTTGTCAGAAGGAGGCACTAGCATTCATTTCCGCTACCGGCCTGTTTCTGTTTGGTGCCGCATATGGGTTCATGACCTCCCACTGACTCCCGATACACTCTGCTGCACTCACCTTGGACCACAACATGATCTGCGATATCCTGTTTTATGACCAATGACACAGCGACCAGACTCTGGACTGCACCCTTCCTCTTCCGCAGTACCTGTCATCCCCGGATGGACTCTGGCTGGCCTTCCACAGACCAATATTGTGTGGTGTGCTTGGCATGGCCCTGTACCGCTATAGCTGAAAAACTCCACTGGATGTGCAAAACATCCAGTAACACACTGCTGTGTAATGTCTTTCATTATTCATGTATGAATGTGTGGATGAATGTAGGGGCAGTGATTTCCCTTACGACAATGATGCTCATCTAGTGGGATGCCAGTCACTGTGTGCAACTTAGCCTATTG
The DNA here is from genome assembly GCF_964261635.1 of Lissotriton helveticus. Taxonomy (NCBI): domain Eukaryota; kingdom Metazoa; phylum Chordata; class Amphibia; order Caudata; family Salamandridae; genus Lissotriton; species Lissotriton helveticus. Next base: position 1,245,650,091 of record NC_136063.1, on the reverse strand, counting down.
TGTTCTGAGTGCCCGGACACTACAACAGGGACATACGCATTAGTCACTTCCTTGTCCGGACATGGACTGAACCACGCCCAGAGCCTCCAAGTCATTGTTGCAAGCCCTGCGCTGGGCCGGCGTACGCCAGGCCAGACCACTCCGCTTACGCTTTGAGGGTGACCCACATAGCTACCTGTCGCAGGCATACTCGCTGGTGGTGTGCAGGTCACTGGTCTAGTTGTCAGCATGTCACGGCCACTCCCTGAGGGTAGGTTTGCACACACACCACACCCATTCGGCAGAGGCATCAAAGTGCATCTGACCCTGCAAATATAAATATAAGGGGCCGACAATGTCACATTCCCCTCTGCCGGTGGTGAATGGATGACGGAGGCTTCACGGTGCTCAATAATAAAGGGCCCATGAATTGTTGCGCACAGGGTTTGTGGCACCCGAAGCCTTGTGGGTGTCAAAGGCTTACCACCATGTGGCGCTGACTGGTGTTGCACAGGGTTAGTGGCACCTGAGGTCTTGCAGCAGTCATGGACCTACCACCCCATGGTGCTTACTGGGGTTGCACAGGGTTGGTGGCACCCGAGGATTTGCGGCCATCACGGGCCTACCACCACGTGGCTCTGACTGGCGTTGCACAGGGTTAGTGGCACCCGAAATAGCTGAGCGAGTATGCAGCCTGTGATGATGACGTGTGCACTGATGTGGTCTCCACCATTGATGACTCAGGACTCAGCGTCATTTGTGGGGCCGTGGGGTGGGCCCGCATGATGTGGACCGTGCCATGGTGGCATGACCTGGGCTTGGAGCTTGCAAGGGCACGTGGTGTGCCTACTGATGGAATCACTGGTGGCAGCAGGTGAACAGTGGGGTCTCTCCCTTCCGTTCCTTCTCTCTCACTCACTCTATCTCCCTTCCCTCTCTCTCCCTCTCTCTCTCTCCCTTCCTTTCCTTCTCTTTCACTCACTCTCTCTCCCTTCTCTGTCTCTCTCTCTCTCTCTACCTTCCTTTCCTTCCCTCTCTTTCTCTCTCTGGCTCACTTTCCGTCTCTGTGTCTCTGTGTCTCGCTCCTTTGATGTGCGTATGACACACGTCCTGATTTTGTGCTTTATTTTCCAGGCTGTGACGTCGAGATTGTCCCTGACAGACCCGACATGAGTCTTCCGCACAGGTGCTTTGTGTTGTGTTTCAATAAAGTTTTTGGCTGTTTCTTTAGAGCGGTGTTTCTCTTTCTTCTGGCCACACATGTGTGTATTTATTTTGGAAATGTGCGTCATCATGCGTTTTTTGTGGCTCTTGTGTCATGCACGATATGTGTAGATGGCAGGATGATGTCAGATTGATGGCTTGACAGGTCGACTTTGAAAGGCACAGCCACTCATCAGTCCCAACTTTGATCATTGTAGACTGATGGGTATATGATGTGGTCATTCATGCATGATGCCAATAAATGTTATATTATGTGAAAATTATTTCTAGAGCGTACATGCACTGGTCGGTTTCTTGGCGCTAAATATAGGAGTAGCCGAACCCTGGTGAAGCTGGAAGTAAAGTTAGCATCTGGGCCGGGTAACTCTCATGTCCAGTCAAAGCATCTGGATTACAACTACTGCTGATGTACAGTCTGTTTTCTTTTCACCAGGTGCCTCTGAATGAATGGCTTGAGTGGAGTAAGAGACATGTCAGCTCAAGATCTCTGCACTATGTTGTTTCTAGGGTAAAGTCACTCATGTGTTACAATGGCCTCAGAGAGAAGGGTGAGATTTATCAGGCCAGAATGCTGCAACCTGTTTAAACTGAGAGTGGGGGCAGAATTGTGAGAAATAGTAAAACATAAAAGCAATTCGAGTTGATATGGTACCTGTTCACAACATCTCTCAGCGTACTGAACAGTTATATACATATTTAGATAGAATCTTCCTTTTCTCTGGATACGTACATTGATCATAATAGTGGGGACACATTGGTCGAACAGGATTTAACATACCGAAATATTTTCAAAGGATTAGCAAACACTGCTTAAAAAGTAAAATCGTTCTGTGTATGTCACTGAAATAAAAATGTATTAATATTTAGTGAGCAAAAGGGAAACAAAACTGCATGCAAAATCTATAAACCCATTCACTTCAGCACAATATATAAAAAGTTAATTAGCTGTAAACGAGCTAAACAGGAGACTTCAGAGTGAAAATCCCCAGAGCCTCATATAAGTTCACTGTTCATAGTTATAAATATACAAAACAAGATTAGGCCTTTCATATAATTATTCCTTGATTTTCGTTTTTGCTACAGAACTGCCCGAGAGTATCGTGATTCATGAATAAATAAGCCCTTTCATTCCACGTTTGAACCTAGTTGAAATTTTAAAATAACATAAATAACAAGATCTATGCATGCCTTGCTAATCAATTGCGATTGATGCATTGCGGAGTTCTGATTATTTTTCAATTCAATTTACTACCTTCAATCAAATGAATTTATAAAGTTTCGTTTAATAATGTTTGTTGAGTTAAGCATGTTCAACCCACCCCCAGGGATTTATGGATGGATTGACAAAGGTTTTGCTCTAGTAAGGTGGCTTACTGTTATCGATCTCATGGCTTATTCCAGGGTAATTCCTGGAATCAGGAGTAAGCCAAGAACACTACAAAAGTAAGTCTTAGTTAAAAAAAATGTTAAGTCAAAGTCAAAAAGATCTTTATTCGGCAAAATGCCATAAAAGCACGGATATATAAAAACAGGCAGAACGCCAGGTAACAGTTGCACAATGATTTTATTATATTAGAACCGATACAGATATGGATGAAGAACTGCAGCGGAATAAATAGTAAATATACAATATGCATTCTAACCGAAGAGAGCGGATATATCACAGTGATGGGTAACATTAAGTTTCAAGCAAAAACAGGGCAGATATACACATATTTAAAATCATTAAAAGCATTGGCAAATAAATAATGTTAAAACCAGTAAAAACATTAAAAAAGCTAATAATAGAGAGCAATTTTCCATTCATGTTTTCTCATGGGAGATATTGCAAATTTAAAATAGCAGCAAACTTATTACATGGGCACACTTGGGGTTAGCCCTGGTCTTTGTTTCTCTATGATAGCTCTACGCCTATTCCACATTGCAAGCAAGAATCTTGAAGTTGCAAAAACAAACAATGGATGTAACTCATATTTTAGTAACCTATAGGCCTCAGTGTGATCTCTTATTCCCATGTTTCTACGCAACTGGAGCACCCATTTGGACCTTGAGTTTCTATAAGCGGGCAGAAGAGAAGAACACGAAGTTCAGACTCTTGAGTCCGCATATACCCTGGACAATCCAAAGTGAGCCTACCCTTCTATTTATTTTGAAGACTCTAAGGGGAAGTTCCCCAAGTTTAAATTGCAAAAAACATTTCTTAGCTAGGAGTGGTTGGATCATGTGGAGTACTGGTTCAAGCTTATATTGCAGTTTGACATCCAGGAACCTAGAGGTCAAAGTGCAAGAGTTAGTGCTCTGCGAGAGCTGTGCTAGGGTGTATTCTTTGATCGCGAGCTGAAGGGATTTTTTTGATGTAGAGGAGCAAGTCTCCTCAGGCAGTAACCACATGTATGGCCTCCCCATTGCATAAAATGTGTACGAATAGAGGTCAACCATGGGATATTCCCTGCTCCCAAAATGGACATTACATCCTTCAGTTCCTCCCTATAGTGTAATAGCTCTGGTGTACTCCATAAGCGGCGCCAAAATAAAAGCGTACGGGAAGCAATTATAATACTAATCGGGCTAATCCCCGTATCCATCCTCAGTGGTGTTAGAGGTGTGCTTTTGGGTAAATTCAAAAGTTGTCGTAAGAAGGTGTTCTCTGTTAAGGATAGAGCTTTTGAGGAAAAAAAGCCCCAAAGCTCAGCACCTTAGAGTGAAGCTCCCCTGGCCTAGATTTTGTAAATTTCTACAGGAGGGCCTACCACTTTTTGAGTGCAATTTTTATATACTTTTAAAATGCCCCCAATCGATTGAGTGAGTTTCAGATTTGCTTTGTTTACCTGGGTCCTCCACTCCATCTTGTCAGTAAGAGTAAGACCCAGGTAATCTAAGGTAGACACCCTTTCTAGCCGCTTCCCTTCCATTTGTGGCTGTGGGCAGTTACTGGTATTTGCGTGGAAAACCATATATTTCATTTTTTGAAGGTTTATCTCCAAGTCCCTTTTCTTACAGAATTTACTGAACTCCTCCAACACCTACTGCATACCCATTGAGGTCTTGGAGAGTAGCAGCGTATCATCTGCAAACATTAATGCAGGAATTTTACATTTCGCCAACCTTGGTGAGTCTATATCTTTTCAAGCCAGCAGAGTCTCAATTAGGCCATTTAAAGAGGGAGAACAGGGTCAGCGTGAGTACACAGCCCTGTCTCACCCCTTTCTCTACTGGAAAGGGGGCTGTCAATTCCCCTTTCTTGCCAAATCTAATTTTCGCATATGTATCCTGGTGCAAACACTTCAGCATATGGCATAAGTACACTGGAACTCCCAAATCATGAAGAATGTCCCATAGTTGGTCATGCTGCACCATATCGAATGAAGATGTAAGATCCACAAAGGTTATATACAAACTGCCACCCTCCAAGGTCACTGTTTTCCAATGGATCAGTTGCAATCTGAAAATCTGGTCAATAGTTGAGATTTTACTTCTAAAACCAGCTTGTAGAGGTGGTAAGATGCTGTTTTCATTAATCCAAGACTGCAAGCGACCCAGGATAACATTAGCAAATAACTTTTGGGTAACATCAATTAAGCTTATAGGGCGATAATTCGCCGTATTGAGCGGGGAGCCCCTCTTGTAAATCTGGATGATTTCTGCACCTGCCCAAGTCATTGGTAAAGCCATCCCTTGTAGGATGGCATTAAATAATACGGAAATATAGAGTGCCCACACAGACCCCTCATTTTTAAATCAAACACCAGGAATTTTATCCAGACCAGGCGCTTTGGCTGGAAGCATTTTGGCCAGTGCTGCATTGACCTCCTTTATAGTGCAAGGAGGAGGTCTAGTATCCTGGGAAGTATTATAAGATGTCAAATACTTAACTAATACAACTTCTTCCACAGGTCTGGAGTATAAAGTTTGAAAATATGACCTCTAGACTTCCTCCCCTAGGTTCGGCTCGATTGCTGAGTTGCCATCGGACTTCCCAGTTTTCACTAGGTTCCAAAAGCCTCTCAGATCTCTATTATCTAGTGCTAATTTAATTGCTTCCTATTTACCTGACTCCCATGCTAGGTTTGCTTCGCCTATTTTTTTTTGTATACAGCCCTAGTTTCTTTGGTGCATTGAATTTCCTTATCTTTAACCACTTTCACCAGTGCACTTTTAGCAACCCTACATGTTGTATCGTACCAGGAATTACTATTTTTAGAGTTTGGCTGATTAGTGGATTCTCCATTATAAAAAAACTTGGCAAGTTTAGAGATCATTTCCTGATGGTTCTTACTTAGTTCCTGATAAGAATCTGAGTCTTGGTCCTTTGCAAACATTCGAAAGGTAAATTCCAAATAGGGAATAATTTGTTCGTGTAGGGCAGCTACTTTTTCCGGTGACTGCACAAATGTTCCCCACCGAACTCTTCTTCCTCCTTGAGTTGCTAACAAGTCTAGGGAAGATTGTGCAGTTGGATTCTGATTTTGCCCCGATTGTAGCACGGTTGTTTCTAGGACCAGCGGGTTATGGTCACTTTCGTAGCAGGAATTAACTGAAAAATCTACCGTTTTGTGCCATAATTCCACATCTACTAGTAAATATCAATAATAGATGTTTGGCCCATTTTATTATAAGTGGATCTGCCGGGCTATTGAAGGGGAACCGACCATTACATGCCCTTAGCAAATTGGTAAGAATAAGTGAATTCATTTGCAAGACTAAGGGGGTCCAGACTCTTACCTGGTAAGTATTACATTCAGGGATTGACCAAACAAAATCCTCCTCACTAGTGATAGTAGTACTCAAACCGTTTAGCGGTTCAAACTTGCAATTAAAGTCTCCCCCAATGATTCTGTATGATGACTCGGGCAGAGTCTGTAGAAATGTCGCAAGGCAGTCCAAAGCCTGCGATATCAACCCCTGTTTCACTGGGCGTGAGTAAACATTGATAATGGCAATTTTTAGATTATTAAAAAACGTGAGAAGAATGCACAAAATATCTGGGGATGATGTGTCCAACACTTTAATATTACAACTTAGATGGATACCAACTCAGATACAAAGACGACCAGAGGGTCTCCCCCTAGGCCCCTGGACAGCTGGAATGATGTGTGCAACATAGCCCACTCTGTATAATGCCTTCCTGTACCATGTTTCTCGAAATAGGCACAGCTCGTGAGCATCTATATATGCTCCCCAGTCTGGAAGATCCATTTTTGAGTTGAGCCCTTCTATATTCCAGGATAGGATCTTAAGATTCTGTGCTGAGATCCCGCCTTGGTGCCCTGCCTGGTAGGATATTTGCTCGTGTCGCCCTACCTCAACCTGTGTAGTAGAATCTATATTACCTGAAAGAATGGCAAATTCTCCAATGACAACTTCTGAGGTAGTAGTCTCGGAGGGATTTTCAAGGTATTGGTCTCTAATTTTGGGTCCTTCTGGGGAGTGGGAATTTCTAAAAGAATTATGTTCCAAATTCGATTTTGTATTCATTGGTGTTAGTCAGTCGACTAGGTCCAAGGGGCTAAATCGGTTGCTTACTGGAATATTAAATTGCACTCTGTTGCCGCAATCCTGACCCTATGTGACAAAATCCTACTCTGTGCACCCAGTTCCCATTTGTTGTAAACACTACCCACTCTATCAGAAAGAAGGCTCTGTGGATAGAAGTAGCCCAAGGGTACTGTCTGAATACCCCCGTCAATGCTGATGGTCCCCATTTAAAAATGTGTTCGACCACTCTTCTATCTCTAAAGTTGAACAGAACACAGTCCCCGGGAATGTCTTTTTGTCTATGCCCAAGCCAACTGACTCTCCGGGTGAATAGAAGTTCACTGTGTACTGATTGGGGGAGTGGTCTATTTTTATTCAGCCAGTGAATGGTTTTGTTTTTTAGCTCGAGATATGTTTCCTCGCAACCGGGTTCCAATGGTGGCACTGAGGTTAATATTACCACACAGGGTGTTGAGGCTGGAGGGAAGTCAATACAGGAATGTGTAGGCGTTGACGGTCTTAAATTCAATGGAGTTTTGGTTCCTATCTGTGTTTGAGTCTATTACAAGTGTCTGATGGTCCTCAGGTATTACCGTAATGGACCCTACAGTCCTAGATTTCTGTAGATTGGTAGGGGAATGGGAGTAGGGTACCTTACTATTAGAGCTACTTGATGGTTGGCTCGGGTTGGAAGAACAGTTATTCTTAATGGGCGCATTCGCCTATGGAGCATTCTTAGGACCTTCGGGTGAAGGATACTGCACAGTGGGAGGCAAAATGACCTGTGTTTTTTGTGTTTAGTAATGTCAGTGGAATTCAAAGCAGTTTCGATTTTAGTTCCCCATTGTTAGACCTGTCTGGCTTTTGACGTAGTCCCTCCAATTTATTATTTATTTTGTCCCCTTTTTGCCCCTCATACCCTTAATAATTTTTGTGTCCACTAGTTTTTAAAGGTGATGGCCAAGGGGATAGGTGTTCTTTTGTCCCTCATAGTTTTTCACCTCGGGCCCAGAGGCCTGTTCTGTCAGGAAACTGCTGTAATTCACAAAATGGAGGGCCTTAACTGTTTCCAACTGCCACATCTTAGACAGCCCCATAGGATAACCTTAGGCCTTCCAGAACCTTCTGGACCCTACTGGACTCTGTGGGGGTTGTCTATAAAAGGGCAGGGATTGAGAAGCCATTTTGTGTTGACCAGAGAGTGGAGGAGTGAGGCAGTGGTGAAAGGAGGAGGACGCACTGGGAGCTGTTAGTTTGTCCTTGTGACAGACAGCCACTACAGGGAGACGTTCCCCCTTCTACCCCTGACCAATCCCTCCCAACCACCTTCTTCTGCTGAAGAGATCGATCTACTTGTGGTGGAAGCCCCTTCTAAACCTTGGCCCCATTGATCCCTGTCGGGACGCTCTTGCTGGGAGACTTCCCTAATCTCCTTCTGGCAGTGCTTCACCTACCAGTGTTGTGGAGGAAGCAGCGTCAAGCCCGGTGTTGTGCCCTGTGTTTCCCTCGAAGCTCTGAGGGGAGACGAGTGACTGCCGAGCCTTGGTGATCTGGGGGAGTGAGCGTTCCGCTCTGGAGAGTGCTTCCTGTGGAGCCAGGTGAGGGGAGAGACTGCGGCATAGGAGCGGTAACAGCGCGGCGCCAAGCGGGAACACTTGTCCCTCGCACCCGCGCTGCCTAGCTCTGTTGGTGTGAAAGCGGATCCAAGGAGGCGAGGCCTGCGGGAGGCGTGGCCGAGAGAAGAGTGCGTGTCTCTGAGGCGAGTCGCCTCGGTTTACAGGCGGCCTGGGATACAAAACGGAAAGCGTCTAGAAGACGCGCAGGCTCAGTGGGAGGCCGGCGGACCCTGTGGTAAAGACCCGGCGGGAGGCGGAGAAGCCTTTCGTCAACGGAGGAGGCGAGAGGCGCCCTCGTATCTTTCTGTTTCAGGAGCCCCTCGGCCAGCGCTGTGTTAAGGGAACGAGGCTGGACGGAGGGAATCGGCGGGGAAGGCGAGCTGTCCCACAGAAGCCCTCCCTTTGCTCCTTGTGCCCCCCCTACTCCCAGCTTTCCTGTGCAGCGCGACAAGGGGACCCTCAACAAAGTAAGGAGAGTGGGGGTGTGGGAAATCAGAGGACAGGGAGCCTCTTCAGTCAGATAGAGTCTCTGATACCAGAGGGGATTTCCAGAACCCTCACAGCTTATCAACAAGGGTTTTAGGTCGACAGGAACCTGAAGAGCCTAATAGAAAGGTGTTGGAGGAGTGATCCCAGCCATTCTTCAGTGTGCTATCTTTGGGATTGACTACCTGGGGGAAACCTACCTCGTTTTGATATTGCCTGGGTGTCCCCAGCATAACTGAGGTTATTGATCTTCCCTGCTCTAGTCAATTGCTCAGGAGTTGTACCCTCTTTACTGTAAAGTGTATGAAGCAGAGGGGTATTCGTGGAGGAAGTTAAAGAGGAAGTCTTCAGTGGGCAACTGTTCTGCTTCCCCCTCTTTAATGAACTGAAAAGTAATGAAAATGTGATTCCTACTGAAGCTGAATATATATTGAAATTGTACTGTTGATGCAAGTAATGTATTGATTTGGTAATCTGGAAAGTAATATCAACTATTCGCAAAGCAAGCTGTAAAATACTAAACTGCATTTCTAAACCAAAGAGTAGAGCTATATTTTTATAAAGCAGTGCTTATTTTTCCACATTTTGGTGTAGTGTTATCTTTTCAGTGTGTTATTGCGTGGCTTTACTATTGGGTGGTTTGCAACCTTCACACTTGTGCCTCTGAAATGCATGTCTTGCCCTAGGCCAGGCTACCCCAGGTGCTAACAGATTGGTGCCTAGCGGTGGGATTCTGACTTGGTTGCAGCTACTCATTAGTAATTCAACGCAATACACTGACCTACACCAGGAGTTTTCTCCTTGCGGCCCTCCTAATTTGAATTTTGTTTTTTCCAAATTTATTTCTGGTGGTGGGTGGAGGTTAACCTCAGGTCACACTTCTTGGTTCTCTCCTGAGTGTTTATTTTATTCCATAATAAAGATGGAATTGAATTTTAAAGAGCTAGAATCCTATACTGTGACCCAACTCAAAGAATGGTGTCAGCAACAAGGGGTATTCTTTAACAAAGGTGCCAAGAAAGGCGAGTTGCTGACAAGCATAAGGGCATGGGTGGAAGCTCATTTAGTGGAAGAACCAGATACCGAAGAGAGTGACGGGGACACTGTCCTTGAGATTGCAATGTTGAACCAAGCTGGAAGGGGGAATCTGCTGACAGGTCCCAGGACACCTTCGAGGGCGGGCAGCAGCGTCTCAGAGAGGGGTTTAACTGACGCCGAGCTAGAAGATAGGAGGGAGGAGAGGAGAATGAAGTTGGAATTAGCTAGGATGGATATGGAAAGGGAGGACAGGAGGTTAGCCCATGAACGAACCATAAAGGAGCTAGACCTACAACCCTTAATACGAAGGTCTCCTAATCCAGATAATGGTGGCAGCGAAAATAAGATGAATACCAGGGAACCCAGACCCTATCTACCCAAGGATGTCATTGCCAGTTACACCACAGGCGATGACATTGCCAAATGGTTAGCCGCATACGAGGTTTCTTTAAGGGCTCACGGGATCTTAGAAACTCACTGGGGGGGTGGGCTGTATAAATACATGCCACCTGCTGGCAGAGACACCTTGTTGGCTCTGGAGCAGGATGAGCAAACCCACTACCCTACAATGAAGGTGGCACTGGTGAAGAAGTTTGGACTTACCCCTGAAAGGTACAGACAGAAATTCAAGGGAAGTCACAAACTGAGTACCCAGAATTGGGTAGACTTCTTAGACTACGCCAAGAAAGCTTTGGAGGGTTGGGTCAAGGGCAGCGAGGTGAAAGATTATGAGGGGCTGTACAATCTATTTTTGAAAGAACACCTCCTCGAGAAATGTTTTCCCGAGCTACGCCAACACCTGCTGGACAGCAAGCTGACCAATCCCTGGAAGCTTGCAGAGGAGGCGGACACTTGGGCGAGTACCCGGGTGTCCTCAAAGGGGACTGGAGGGGATTCTCAAAAAGCCGGACAGGGCGCCCCCCAGAAGAAGGAGGGGGGAGATAAAAAGAAGGAGTTCTCCAAAGGTCCCCAAAATAATTTCCAAGGTAAGGGAGCAGGTTTCACCCCTAAGGCAAACCCGCCCAGAAACCCTAATCCTGGCCAAATCCAGCAGCCAAGGGTTCTCCACTGTTTTGAATGTGGTGGTGTTGGACATTATAAGGGAGATGTCAGATGCCCAAAGAGACCACCCCCTCCCACCGGAGGAAAGTCACCGGGAGTAGCTAGTGTAGCGCTCGGGGAGGAGTTGCCCTTAGATAAGGGGGGTGAGTGGGCGGGTGTCACCTTAGTGTCCCTGGGAGAGCGGGAGATGGTTCCAAAGATCCAGGTGCCCCCAAATACTACAAAGTATGGGCAATGGGTCACCATCAATGGCCAGAGAGGGGAGGCTCTGAGAGATACAGGAGCCAGTATGACTATGGTGAGAAGTCAACTGGTGTCTCCAGAGCAGGTTGTTCCTAATGTACTCCACCCCGCCGCGATGGCTGACGGCAGAATGGGCCCCTATCCAGTGGCTGAGGTTCCCTTTGAGTGGGAGGGGGTTGCAGGTTCACTTCGAGTTGCCGTAAGCCCTGCCGTGCCAGTTGATTGTCTGTTGGGGAATGACATGGAGCACAACACTTGGAGAGAGGTGGAATACCGGACGCATTCTGCGATGCTGGGTACACCTGACTGGGCCTGTGTAAGCACACGGTCTGCGACTGCCCGGAGAGGGAGTTCGCCTGGGTTGGAGCCTGGAACAATGGCCCAACCCGCTGCTAAAAAGGGACAGACCCGGAGACAGGAAGAGCCTGCTCCGGCTTCCACACCCCATGAGACAGATCGGCCACCTGCGGTGGTGGACCAGGAGTCCGTGGAGGGGGAAGTAGACTCTCTGGAGGATTTACCCATCCCTGCCGAGTGGCATGTGGAGGGAGGTCCTACCAGAGAGGAATTCTGTAAGGGGCAGAGGGAGTGCCCCACCCTTGAGGGACTGAGGCGACAGGCTGAAGCCCAAGCAGCAGGTGATGTTACGGGACACTACCATATTTACTGGGAGGATGGACTCCTCTACAGTGAACCCAAGGTACCCTTGCCTGGTTTATTAAGGGCCTTGGTAGTCCCGCAACAATACTGAGCCTTTCTTTTGGAATTGGCTCATGCGATACCCCTGGCAGGACACTTAGGCCAGGACAAGACCTTTGCACGGCTTGTCCTCCACTTTTACTGGCCTCAGATGAAGGTGGCGTCCAACACTTACTGTCGGACATGTGTATCCTGCCAGGCCAGTGGGAAAACAGGGGTGAAGCTAAAGGCTCCCCTGGAACCACTTCCAGTCGTTAGCACACCCTTTGAGAGGGTGGGCATCGACATTGTAGGGCCTTTAGATCCACCAACCACAGCTGGTCACAGGTTCATCCTGGTCCTGGTGGATCATGCCACACGGTACCCAGAGGCAATTCCTCTGAGGACAGTCACTGCACCTGTGGTGGCTAGGGCCCTAATGGGGATCTTTACCCGAGTGGGATTCCCCAAGGAAGTTGTGTCTGACAGGGGGACAAACTTCATGTCAGCGTACATGCGGGCAATGTGGAAGGAGTGTGGAGTGACCTACCGGTTCACCACTCCTTATCACCCCCAGTCAAATGGACTGGTTGAGAGGTTTAATAAGACCTTGAAGGGCATGATCAGAAGTCTGCCCGAAAGCCTGCGGAGGAAATGGGACGTCCTCCTACCCTGTTTGCTCTTTTCTTACAGGGAAGTGCCACAGAAGGGAGTGGGCTTCAGCCCCTTTGAGCTTCTGTATGGGCACCCTGTACGCGGTCCTCTCAGCCTGGTGAAGGATGGTTGGGAGAAGTCTCCCAGGAAACCCCCCCAGGATGTGGTGAGCTACATGCTGGCCTTCAGGAGCCAAATGGCGAAGTTGTGGAAGCAGGCTTCTGACAACTTGGAGGCCAGCCAGGCAGTGATGAAAGAGTGGTATGACCACAATGCTCACTAGGTGGAATTGGAGCCTGGCCAGAAAGTGTGGGTGATGGAGCCTGGAGAGCTTAGTGCCCTCCAGGATCGCTGGACAGGCCCCTTTGAAGTGTTGGAGAAGAAGGGTAAGGCCACATACCTGGTGGACCTTAAGACCCCTCGACAGCCCCTACGAGTGCTGCATGCCAACCGTCTCAAACCCCACCATGAGAGGCCCGAAGTCATGTTGATGATGGTGACTGACGGGGAAGAGGAAGCGGAAAGCGAGCCTCTCCCAGATCTATTCTCGTCTCAAGAGAAGGATGGGTCAGTGGAGGGAGTGATTCTCTCTCCCACTCTAACTCCTGAGCAACGTGAGGACTGCCGCCAGATCCTGGAGCAGTACTCTACGTTGTTCTCCCTTGTCCCGGGAAGGACTCACCTGTGTACCCATGACGTGGACACAGGGGACAGCCCACCAGTGAAGTCGAAGACCTACCGGCTGTCCGACAAGCTGAAGGCTAGCATCCATGGAGAGGTTGCCAAGATGCTAGAGCTGGGAGTTATTGAACCTTCTAACAGCCCTTGGTCCAGTCCGGTGGTGCTAGTGCCAAAAGCCGCACCACCAGGCACCACACCCGAACTGAGGTTCTGTGTGGATTACCGAGGACTGAATTCAGTGACAAAGACTGATGCTCATCCGATCCCTAGGGCGGATGAATTAATTGACCGGCTAGGAGCTGCCCAATATCTAAGTACCTTTGACCTCACTTCAGGGTACTGGCAGATCTCCTTGACAGATGGAGCAAGGGAAAGGTCAGCCTTCTCCACGCCTGAGGGACACTTCCAGTTCTGTGTGATGCCCTTTGGGCTCAAGAACGCCCCTGCCACATTTCAGCGGCTGGTGAACCAGGTCCTCTCTGGATTGGAGAGTTTCTCTGCTGCTTACTTGGATGACATTGCTGTCTTCAGTAGCAGTTGGGAGGACCATTTGCAGCATTTGCAAGCAGTTCTCCAGGCCCTGAAACAAGCTGGATTGACAATCAAGGCCAGCAAATGCCAGATTGGGCAGGGGTCGGTTGTGTACCTTGGACACTTGGTGGGTAGGGGGACTGTGCAGCCCCTGCAGGCGAAGATTGAGGCAATCATGGCCTGGGAACCCCCAAGACACAGACTGAGGTCCGAGCTCTCCTGGGCCTCACAGGCTACTACCGTCGCTTTGTGAAGGGGTATGGCACTATTGTAGCGCCCCTCACAGAGCTCACCTCAAAGAAACAACCTCGACGGGTAGTTTGGACGGGAGCTTGTCAGCAAGCTTTCAAGAAATTGAAGCAGGCGATGTGTGCGGCACCGGTCCTGAAGGCCCCAGACTTCTCCAAGGAGTTCATTGTCCAAACAGATGCATCAGAACATGGCATTGGGGCAGTGTTATCGCAACTGAATGAAGAGGGCCTGGATCAGCCTGTAGTCTTCTTATCCAGGAGACTGCTTCCCCGGGAACAGAAGTGGAGTGCAATTGAGAGGGAAGCTTTTGCGGTGGTGTGGGCTCTGAAGAAGCTGCGGCCATACCTCTTTGGCTCGCACTTCCTGGTTCAGACTGACCACCGACTCCTTCGTTGGCTGATGCAAATGAAGGGGGAAAATCCCAAGCTGTTGAGGTGGTCCATCTCCCTACAGGGAATGGACTTCCGGGTGGAACATCGGCCTGGAGTGGACCACGCCAATGCAGACGGTCTCTCCAGGTATTTCCGCCTTAGTGATGAGGACTCCCAAGGGGTTGGGTAGTTCTCCCCACTTTCAGCTGGGGGGGACGCGTGTTAGACCTGTCTGGCTTTTGACGTAGTCCCTCCAATTTATTATTTATTTTGTCCCCTTTTTGCCCCTCATACCCTTAATAATTTTTGTGTCCACTAGTTTTTAAAGGTGATGGCCAAGGGGATAGGTGTTCTTTTGTCCCTCATAGTTTTTCACCTCGGGCCCAGAGGCCTGTTCTGTCAGGAAACTGCTGTAATTCACAAAATGGAGGGCCTTAACTGTTTCCAACTGCCACATCTTAGACAGCCCCATAGGATAACCTTAGGCCTTCCAGAACCTTCTGGACCCTACTGGACTCTGTGGGGGTTGTCTATAAAAGGGCAGGGGTTGAGAAGCCATTTTGTGTTGACCAGAGAGTGGAGGAGTGAGGCAGTGGTGAAAGGAGGAGGACGCACTGGGAGCAGTTAGTTTGTCCTTGTGACAGACAGCCACTACAGGGAGACGTTCCCCCTTCTACCCCTGACCAATCCCTCCCAACCACCTTCTTCTGCTGAAGAGATCGATCTACTTGTGGTGGAAGCCCCTTCTAAACCTTGGCCCCATTGATCCCTGTCGGGACGCTCTTGCTGGGAGACTTCCCTAATCTCCTTCTGGCAGTGCTTCACCTACCAGTGTTGTGGAGGAAGCAGCGTCAAGCCCGGTGTTGTGCCCTGTGTTTCCCTCGAAGCTCTGAGGGGGAGACGAGTGACTGCCGAGCCTTGGTGATCTGGGGGAGTGAGCGTTCCGCTCTGGAGAGTGCTTCCTGTGGAGCCAGGTGAGGGGAGAGACTGCGGCATAGGAGCGGTGACAGCGCGGCGCCAAGCGGGAACACTTGTCCCTCGCACCCGCGCTGCCTAGCTCTGTGGTTGTGAAAGCGGATGCAAGGAGGCGAGGCCTGCGGGAGGTGTGGCCGAGAGAAGAGTGCGTGTCTCTGAGGCGAGTCGCCTCGGTTTACAGGCGGCCTGGGATACAAAACGGAAAGCGCCTAGAAGACGCGCAGGCTCAGTGGGAGGCCGGCAGACCCTGTGGTAAAGACCCGGCAGGAGGCGGAGAAGCCTTTCGTCAACGGAGGAGGCGAGAAGCGCCCTCGTATCTTTCTGTTTCAGGAGCCCCTCGCCCAGCGCTGTGTTAAGGGAACGAGGCTGGACGGAGGGAATCGGCGGGGAAGGCGAGCTGTCCCACAGAAGCCCTCCCTTTGCTCCTTCTGCCTCCCCTACTCCCAGCTTTCCTGTGCAGCGTGACAAGGGGACCCTCAACAAAGTAAGGAGAGTGGGGGTGTGGGAAATCAGAGGACAGGGAGCCTCTTCAGTCAGATAGAGTCTCTGATACCAGAGGGGATTTCCAGAACCCTCACAGCTTATCAACAAGGGTTTTAGGTCGACAGGAACCTGAAGAGCCTAATAGAAAGGTGTTGGAGGAGTGATCCCAGCCATTCTTCAGTGTGCTATCTTTGGGATTGACTACCTGGGGGAAACCTACCTCGTTTTGATCTTGCCTGGGTGTCCCCAGCGTAACTGAGGTTATTGATCTTCCCTGCTCTAGTCAATTGCTCAGGAGTTGTACCCTCTTTACTGTAAAGTGTATGAAGCAGAGGGGTATTCGTGGAGGAAGTTAAAGAGGAAGTCTTCAGTGGGCAACTGTTCTGCTTCCCCCTCTTTATTGAACTGTAAAGTAATGAAATTGTGATTCCTACTGAAGCTGAATATATATTGAAATTGTACTGTTGATGCAAGTAATGTATTGATTTGGTAATCTGGAAAGTAATATCAACTATTCGCAAAGCAAGCTGTAAAATACTAAACTGCATTTCTAAACCAAAGAGTAGAGCTATATTTTTATAAAGCAGTGCTTATTTTTCCACATTTTGGTGTAGCGTTATCTTTTCAGTGTGTTATTGCGTGGCTTTACTATTGGGTGGTTTGCAACCTTCACACTTGTGCCTCTGAAATGCATGTCTTGCCCTAGGCCAGGCTACCCCAGGTTCTAACACCCATGCTTCTATGAAGAGCTTTAATTTGGTAATACTTTTCATTACAGCTCTAATTTCTGATTTGATTAGCTGTTCCATATGTGATTTAAGCTCTAATATCGATAGCGGTACCCAACCCGGGGGCTCGGGGGATTTTTTACTGCTTTCAACTAAGCATGGGCGGAATTCGCGCAAATTCGTGATACCCGAATTCGTGTGAATTTTGTAATCGCGATTTGCAAAACTCCACTAAATTCCGCGAGCTTGCGCAATTTTTTTTTTGCGAGTTCCCAAGATTTTCTTACCAGTGCGGGGACGAGAACTTGCGCATGCGGTCGCAACGGTCGCGAACATGCTGTTTCCACTTAACCAGCCTGTTCGCGATGACTTTTTCCTGTTTCGGGTCACAATGACGTGTTCACATTCGCAATTTCCTGTTTCGGGTTGCAATGACGTGTTCGCGTTCGCAATTTCCTGTTTCAGGTCGCAATGGCATGTTCGCGATCGCGGAGTTGCTCGGCCAGCTACCAAAATCTTGCAGCACACGCGAACAGGGAGGAAAACTCATCAACGAACGCAGAATCATAGTAAGTCAATGCCGTGCGCGCAAGATTGTATTTTTGAAGCGCGAACAAGAAAAAAAAACTGCCAACTCGCGAATCGCGGATTGCGAAATTGCCAAAAACTCGCAAATTCTGCAAGCGGATAAAATTTTCCACCCATACTTACTTTCAACCAAGACTTCACTCCCTGGTGTGTTTCTTGAGATTAGCTTTAAATGATACTCTGCATGTTTTGCGCCCTTAAGGGTGCTTGTTTTCCGCCGAGCCCCTTTCTTTTTCACCTTCCCTACCGTACCTAACCTGCCAGGTCTCAGTGGGGCTATATTCACTTTGGCTGGAGGTAATTCTGCGGAAGTCGACTGAACTGGTGAGTTGGACATAACAGGGGTATCAGTCTCCATAAGTGAAAAGCTCAGTGTTAATGAGATACGCCTCTCTGTGCGTTCTATTTCGCTTGTGACTTGTTGCAGCATTCTATCTATCGCAGTCAGCTGGGTAACGGGGGTTTGAATAGGGTGTTTCTGTCTGGTGTTGGGCCTTGTATGAGGAGGGGGTGTTTTCCCCATAGTTCTTTCCTATCCTGACCAAACAATAAATGATTATAAACACTGAATAATTGCAGAAGACAAACCCCTATAACTTTCAAATTGCTTATGTGAATGATCACCGATCCCCCAATGTCTCAGCCCAGTTTGATAGAGTTCAGCTAAAATGAATAGTTACACTATAGTACTCACAGAATACAAAGTACAAATGAAAGGGTAATGGCCCAGCTCAGTCTCAAACTCAGTCTCAAACTGTCTCGGACGAGCTCAGACGGGTCCGCCCTTGGACCGCGCGCGTCCCGTGCAGCGTGGGCCCTTGCCTGTTCTTGTACACCTCCTGGTGCGTAGGGTGTCGTCAGCGCCAGGCGCGCCGCTCAGGATGCTGGGAGGGGTAGTTTACCAAGCTCGCGGAGTCCCGCGGTCGATGCACAGCAGCAGCAGCATGTCCGGTAGGGTTTTTGTGGCGTGTTGCAAGGTTCCCCACACAGCAAGTGCCCTCGCCTGTTCTTGTACGCCTCCTGGTGCGTAGTGTGTCGTCACTGTCATGCACGCCGCTCAGGATGCTGGGAAGGGTAGTTTACCCAGCTCATTGAGTCCCGCGGTCGATGCCCAGCAGCAGCGTGTCCGGTAGGGATATTGTGGCTTGTTGCAAGGTTAAGATCAGACACAAGATATCATCTAAAATCAAAGCCTCGTCTTAAAGTATATTTAGGAAAAGGGATGAATAAAATGAAAGAAAGAGTTGAGTGAATTGTTACGTAAAATGTAGTGAACTATTCAAAGATTAAAAAAATATATATGTAGTTGCTCAACCTGAAAACACGCATTAACGTTCACTAACAGAATGTCGCTATGAGTATGTTTACAGAGCCTGAAAGGGGAAGGGATGCACTCCCATAAATTATGCATTGTGGGAGAATTTATTTAACATTAGGTAAAAAAATCATCTACAATAAAGTAAGACATAAATAGAACATTTAAATTCTACTTAACCTTGAGCATTGTCTGCCTTGGACAATCGTCCAAGTAGAGGGTAGATGAACATGTTGGTGCTTGGAAAAACCCTAAAATCAACACTTTTATTAGTATACATATAGTTTCAAGTCTAACACTGTATTAAGTGTGTTTCTATTTGCTTAGATTTGCAATGTTCATTATTAATTATTTACTGCGATGAATTATTTCGGATGTCATCAAGGTCATTGCGTCTAATCACACACACTGTTGATGTGTGCTGAAAGATATTGTGTTCCATGCCCTATTTACCACAATTCAATATAAGGAATTATATTTACAATTTACAACTAGTAGCAACTGATAGTCCTCTGAACGCTCTTATTTGCAGGATTGTTTTTTCCAGTAAATCTAATCAAAACGTACCTAAAAAAGCAACGTCATTTGAACCAGGGCATTTGGAGCCAGGGGCTTAACAAACACCCCACAGCCCCCACGATGTGGGTGGGGGCCCCAATATTCAGTAATTGAAGGGGAACTCCCCCAGCTCATCTATGCAGAGATGTGGGTCTGTTGCTCTAAAGCTGTTGCTGTGTGCAGCCTGCTCTGAGCTGCTCGCGCTGACCCAGGACTGAAGTGAAACAAAGTAACAACGTACATTGTTTCTCTTAAATCCGAGCATGCCAGGGATTTTGTGGCGTGTTGCAAGGTCCCTCGCAAGAATGGAGGTGGGGTCCCTCACAGAGAGCATTCTCCATTTAGAAAAGGGACGAGGTAACACAGAGGTGACTAGGGCAGGAGAATGTTTGCAGCTCCAGGAACAGGACTCTGTTGGGATGCATTGGAAGGTACAAAGTCAGGGGCATAACTATAAGTGGTGCAGCTGGTGCAAGTGGCACCGGAGTTCTGGAGCTAGGGATGTCCACCTTGCCTGTGTAGACCGCATTTATTTTACTCTATAGCTGCTCAGATCAGTTTTTTTCCTTGTCAGTGCCCTGTACCAACCTCTCTGTTTCTACTCGCTGGAGAGAAACTGTAAGGGCTGGTAGAAAGAAAGCAGACCGGCCACAGATAGGCATCATAGATGAGCAGTTGTTCATTTGTAGATTATTTCTGAGAGACTGGATTCTGATGGTGGTCTGGCTGCTTGACAGGAGTTGTGATGCTTTATAAGTGAGTTGCTGCAGCATCAGCTATCCAATGACAGAGCAGTTCATAATCAAGACACTTTAGAGGAGATGCTGAGAAGGCAGGGTAAGGACTTTCGGCACATGCAAGGCTTTCAGTTTGTCACCGACACCACCTCCAAGCTCAATTGCTAGGTACATACCAGCTTATAAAAATGAAACAGTAGTGGAAAATTGAAATAAACACATCTACGTAGACAATAGGGTCGACTCACAGAACTAATCTGAAATAAAATCCTAAACTTACTACTTTTGGTATTCACAGAAGACATTTAGTAGTAGTAAATGCCTTTAGGATGAAGTGATGGCCCAGCTTAGCTTCTGACCAGGGGGACTAGAATAGTTGCGCAGTTCCCATGTATTGAATGGTGTGACCAGACCCACCTTATCCAGTATGTCTCTCAGAAAAATGGCAGTTCACATGATCAAATGCCTTTTTTTCTGTCAATTGACAAGAAAAGTGCTGGGACGCACTCTACGCACTCTACACTGATTATGTGTCTGTCTGTCAGTCTCACAGACACCCTGGAAGAAAAAGCTGCACAGTTTGGAAGGTTATGTTTATGACTGGTTGGCTTTGTCTTCATTGATTTTGAGACATTTTGGGAAAACAACATAGATTGTTTCTGCAGGACAGAAGGTTGTTGAAAGAGGTAGGTTTTACTTTTGGAATGATGATCAACAAGTCAGGAGTTGGGGAAACTAGTGAGTCTTGTGTAGCAGCATTACATGTTGGTAGGTTTGGTGTTGGCAGGATATTCTTGAGTTGTTCTCTGAACAGTAGCAGGTTGCATGGGTTGCACTACAGGAAGTCTGTTTCAAGGCCTGTTGTCAAATATTAAATGGATCAACTCTCTGCGGAGTATTTGAAAATGAGTTATTGGGAAGACAGTGTGGGGTTGTAACATATTTTTGGGGGTTATTTTGCCCTTGATCGACAGTGGTGCTTATCAGTAAATGGCTTTGTGAGGTAGCGGTGCGGTAGTTGAAAAAGAAGCAACAGCAAGGTGTTAGCATCCAGGAAACACAACAATGAAGTCTTTAAATACATCTCTCTTTAACAAATACTGTGGTCAAGAATGGTAACAGATAGCTGCATTCGCTAAACACCTTAGTACTGCTTGGACTCTACAATTTATTATCAGAGTGTGGACACCAATGAATTAGCAAAATTAAAAGGCAGCAGCGAGAGATTCCAAGACCGGGTTTTCTAATGTCACAGCTGATGGAAAATGTTCATAAAAATACTCTGACCACAAGAAAAGTGTACATCCTCTTTAAGCCACTGTGCTGACCTAAATGATGCACCTCATTCATTGTACTATCTTTGACTTTTCCCTATATTGGAATATGCCTGGGGGTTTTGGGAGTTGTGTCAATGTGGATGTCTCTGGGTAGGGTGTATTGACCTGGTGGGGGCTTTTTTTCTTGTCTGTATAAGAGTGCTATGTCACTGTACAGAATACAACTAGAATGTTGTATGAGTGGTAAGGGAAGTGAAGGGATGATTGAACAAGGTGATTATTAATTCTCCCCAAAAAAGTGCTGGTGGTGGTTCAGAGGTAAGGAAGTGTTCCGCCCTCCTCCAATAAAACCCTTTCCTCCATCAGTGGCCTTTTTGTACATATGTGAGTGTGTGGGCATGTGTGTATTTAGATGGAAAGAGAGGGATTCAAAAATTTTAATCAAATAACACTGATTTGCTACAAGAGGTATGTGGACAATTTTATGTGTGTGGCAAGGTGCAGTGTCTGTTTTTCCTGTGTCGTAACCCGATACATTGACTAGCTGTGTGGCCGGGCACCAGGGGTGCCAGTACAAATAGCACTGGGGAACTGGCTCTAGAGACACTAGTGAAGACTCTGGAGTACATAAATTCAACCTTTGAGGCTAAGGGTTCTGGGAGAGTATGAGGGTGAAGAAGGCCAATGAGAGCTCAAGGCCAGAGATCCAGCCTCCATGCCATTTATGGTCTACAATACAGCTGTGAATCCGGTATGCCCTTCACTCATGGACCAGGTCTGTACAGGATTGATAAAGAGCATGGTGATAGATAAGAAAACAATGGAAGCGCTTATCGAGGAACACAGTGAGAAGTATGCAGGAAAGATGTCACAGGGTGCTATAAGGACAAGGTCAGCAGGAAAGGTGATAAGGAAGAAAGGGTGTGGTATAGAAGAAGAAGAGAGAAAAGAGAGGTGGGGAATAGAGAAGGCGAGGAAATGGAACAAGGAAATATAAAGGAGTTAGCATAAAAAGAGTAGAGAAAAGGAGAGAAATATTTCACAGGAGGTAGGAAAAGCATAGTGGAAAGATTTTGACAGGATGGGAGAGTAAACACAGGAGATAAAAGTGACAGAGATTAGAAAGAAAAAGGCTGTGATGAGAATAAAGGAAAGATAGGATGGTCAGAAATCATGGAAAGGATGAGATAGGAAGCAAGAGGGAGGAAGTAGGTGTAAAAGAGAAGGAGCAGTGGATTCACTTTTGGCAAAACCAAACAATGAGTGGGCCCGATGTTGCATAACCTGACAGGAGTCTACATAAGGAAACCCACTTAAAATAGGACATACATCCCTAGCGTTCTGATGTCAGGTACCCTTTAGTGGATAGACCACCATCTATGATAGACTGCTAGCAGAGTATGCCCAACTATTAACTCCATCGGCCAGGGTTACCTATAATGGGCGTATTGGCAACAGTTGAGGAACAATAGCCCCGTAGTCCCTGCAGTAGGGTGGGTCACTGGCCCGAGATCTCTTCACCGGCTCGGACCGTGGGAGGCCCTCCATGTACTTTACAGGGAGCCCCCCTCAAGGTTTAATATGCCACTGTTTGGAGCAAGAAGCGGTTAGTCTTCGACTTTTGAGGGGTATTTATTTTTAAGAACCTAAGGCCCACACTTTCGAAACTGTCACACAATGCAGAACAGCAGGACAATATTGCTGCTCTGGTTGCATGTCAGGGAGAGAGAAGGAAAGCACAATATCTACTAAAATATGATGCTATCCTACTCCATCCATGGTGCTGGAGGACAATTAGCTGCTGAGCGCCATGCACACACCTTTGTGCCATAGTGCACTGGTGTCTGTGTGAGTCTAGCTTATGTTTTGTACTGGAAGGCTACCCTTCCAGTACAAAATACCACACTTACAGTAATTTTAAAACTTTTTCCACATTATTATTATTATTATTATTAGGTTTTTATAAAGCGCGTAGTCACCCGTAAGTATCCCAGCGCTAAGATCCGAACAGACCAGAGGGTAGGTCGGGGGAAAGGAGGGGAAAAAGGGAGATCAGGGGAACAGGTGAGTTTTCAGCCGCTTCCTAAATCGGAGATAGTCTGGTTCCGTCCTGAGTTCACGGGGGAGGGAGTTCCAAAGACGGGCTCTGTTAACAGAGAAATGCCGTCCACCCGTGCGCACCTTCTTCACTCTAGGGATAGTGATGAGGATTTCATGGTCGGATCGAAGAGATCTTGGGGCTTTGTAGGGCCTGATAAATTTTTTTAGGATAGGGGGACCTTTATCCTGTAAGAGTTTGTGTGACAGACAAAGAGCCTTGAACGTCACTCGCTCTCTCACAGGAAGCCAATGGAGCTGTTTCAGGGCTGGTTTAGCGGAGGATCTGGCCGGGGTATTAGTGAGAATCCGTGCCGCGGCATTCTGGATTCTTTGCAGTTTAGTAAAGGTTGCCTCGGGAGCGCCTAAATAGATGGTATTGCTATAATCTAGCCTTGATAGAATAAGGCCATGGATTAGTAATTTCTGAGAAATAAGAGGAAGTAAGGGCAAAATCTTCCTAATAGCTTTGAGGAGCCCGAAACAGGTGTGTGCAGCACCCATGCAAAGTAGGGATGTTAGAAGAAATACATGTATTCATCTTGGAAACCCTTGCTTCCAAGTGGCATTACTTTTTTGTGCAAAATCCTGTCTACTATTGTTAGTAGGGATCACTGACATAATATCGCCAGTCAAAATATCAAGGTCCCAGAATATGGTGGTCAAAATATCGATGGATAAAATATCAACTTCCTATCTCCATACAGGTAAGTACCAAAATATTGATACCAAAATATTGTTGTTAAAAATATTGGGCCATATGTATGAACACATTTTCCCATAGACACAGAATTGCTAAAACCCTTTGATACATCTGGCCCATAGTTGTATAAAATATTGATTTTTTTTAAATGTCTTAACATTAATATAAAATGTATTACATTATTAATACAATTAAAGACAAAATAGTTAGAAATATTAAAAAAATGTAATAAATAATAAATGTAATGTAAAAAATATTAAACATGCATATTAATTTTTTATATATATTAACTAAATAATATTAATAAATAAGAATTACATTTAATTATACAATGTTAAAAACAATTACAATTATAATTACATATATATATAAATAAACTTGTAATATAAGTATAAACATTCATGTTATATATAAAGAATGTAATACATTTCATTATTTCTTAAATAATATTTTACACTACATTAATTATAACAGTAGGGAAAGCATTGCATACCATAGGGGATAACATTACTACTCCAACCCCAACAAGTGTAACAGTAGGGAAAGTAGGGAATGTTACACTACATTAATTATAACAGTAGGGAAAGCATTGCATAGCATAGGGGATAACATTACTACTCCCACCCCAACAAGTGTAACAGTAGGGAAAGTGTTGCATAGTGGGAGGGTAAAAATTACTATTCCCACTCCAGGGAGTGCAACAGTAGGGAAAGTGTTGATTAGCGGGTGGGTAAAAATTACTATTCCTACTCCAGCAGGTGCAACAGTAGGGAAAGTGTTGAGTAGTGGGTGGGTAAAAATTACTATTCCCACTTCACCAAGTGTAACAGTAGGAAAAGTGTTGGATAGCGGGAGGGTAAACATTACTATTCCCACTCCACCGAGTGCAACAGTAGGGAAAGTGTTGGATAGACGTTGGGTAAAAATTACTATTCACACTCCAGGGAGTGCAAAAGTAGGGAAAGTGTTAGATAGCGGGTGGGAATAATTTACTATTCCCACTCAACCAAGTGTAACAGTAGGGAAAGTGTTGGATAGTGGGTGGGTAAAAATAACTGTTTCCACTACACCAAGTGCAACAGTAGGGAAAGTGTTGGAAAGCGGGTGGGAATAATGTACTATTCCCACTCCACCAAGTGTAACAGTAGGGAAACTGTTGGATAGCAAGAGGGTAAAAATAACTACTCCGACTCCAGCGAGTACAACAGTAGGGAAAGTGTTTGATAGCGGGTGGGAATAATTTAGTATTCCCACTCCAACAAGTGTAACAGTAGGGAAAGTGTTGGATAGCGGGTAGGTAAAAATTACTATTCCAACTCCAGCGAGCGGGTAGGTAAAAATTACCATTCCAACTCCAGCGAGTGCAACAGTAGGGAACATTTTGGGAAGTGGGTGGGAATATTTTACTATTCCCACTCCACCAAGTGTAACAGTAGGGAAAGTGTTGGATAGAAAGAGGGTAAAAATTACTATTCCCACTCCACCGAGTGCAACAGTAGGGAAAGTGTGGACTAGCGGGTGGGTAAAAATGACTAATCCCACTCCAGCGTGTGTAACAGTAGGGAAAGTGTTGGATAGTGGGTGGAAATAATTTAATATTCCCACTCCACCAAGTATAACAGTAGGGAAAGTGTTGGATAGTGTAGGGGATTAATTTAGTAGTCCTACACCTGCAATATAATTAACAATAATTAACAATTAATTGATTTAAAACAATTAATTTACCTCCGACCATAGTCCCCTATAAATGACACCACCAATATTGTAAAATATTAATGAAATTAACATCATTATTATTAATAATTTATTAACTAATACCAATTAACAATAACCGTAATAACCATCAAATATAAATTAATTCATACAATTAACACTATTAAATAGCTTTAAATAAATATTATATAAAAAGTATTAAACATTTTTATAAAAATGTTATTACTTCCCAACCTACTCCTCTATCAACCCTCAACCCACTCCTAAAAAAAGTACACAATTAACATATTAATACATTAATTATTAATAATCAGTATCAAATTATTAGCTAATTAATAACTTTTAAAACACAATTAACATAATTACCAATACATTAATAATTATTATTAATCAATGTATAATTAATTTATAATTAATTAATGAATTAACACAATTAACAATATAAATTATTAAATACAAAAATATTAATTAATTAATTTATTAATTAATTAATTTACATTTAATTACTTCCCACCCTATTCCCCTATAAACCCACAACCCGCTACGGAAAAAAATAGGCAAAAATGTATTTACATATAATGAAATAATTCAAAACATTTTTTAATTAATATATTCTAATTAAATTACTTCCCACCCTATTCCTCTATAAACCCACAACCCGCTACGGAACTAAAATACACAAATGAAACGTAACATAAAATGTAATACTTTAGAAAAATTCCAACATACATTACAAAAATAATATATACTTTTAACACATATACTAACACTTAAAACACACTCAAAAATCGATATTTTTAACAACGATATTATGACTGTCGACATTACTAACTTCGATATTGTAGAAAACAATATTTCTTACCCGTACCACTATATTTTTGAAAGTCGATATTATGTCCTCTCGATATTTAAAACTCGATATTTTGCCATCTCGATATTTAAAATTCGATATTTTGACTATTTACCATTAGTAGATATGGTCTTACGTCAAAAAGCATAGGTTGTTGCATGAGAACACCCTTGTACCATCCATGGAGCGTCACCTTGAAACAGAGTACAACGAAGCAAAAAGCTTTGTGCTAGAAAGTAATTTACAAAAATTGCGCCGGTTCTAACACTTTGGTGATGCTAACCTAATCTGCCCCTAAGTAACCATTCAAAATAAATCACCTATTTATTTTCAATTGACAAAATATATCACATAAGACAAATTCTTTAGAGGAATTATCACAGCCATCATTTCAACCAATACTGTTATAAAATATCTGTTCATTAAAATGAGCTAAAAAGATTTTCAAAAAGTATGATCTCATTTCAGCATGCATAGTTCTTTACATTATACAGGATCTGATTCATACAAGGTGAGCACTGGAAGTATTAACTTAAGGCATGGTCTCTGGCACAGTTTTGAGCTGACTGGTTCTTCAATCAGTAGAATAGCTGGTGTAGTCGAATATCACCCCCTTACAAAGTACTAATTAATTATTTGACATAAAAACATTAAAGGAATGTGCTGCCTTTGGCTGAAAACATATCACTGTTTGTCTAATTACATAGCACAACTGAACCCATCACAATACCACAACACAAAGAAAAATAATAATACACCAAAAATATAACAGGAATTGCACAACTAAACTTATCAACCACAGTATAACATAGGTATAGCATAACAAAATGATGCAGAGCTAAAACAAAGCAGCACAAAAAACAAAACAATATATCACCACCACAACAAATTCAGAAACTACATATGCAAAAATATTCTTGTCACCCTTTAGCACCACCACTGGTCTGCTTTCATATTACAGTAGTGAAAGATGTATGCAGCAAACACTGCCCTACTTACCACCAGGGAAATGATGTACTAGCTCCAGCCAAAAATATTTAGCCGGTCTAGGAGCTAGCCAGGCTTTCTCCTACCTGCCTGTTGGAATTCAGTTTTAAGATGGGGTTACTACAGATTGGGAGTCACGTCAAACTCTGTGAAATAGGCTGTTTGTGGTTTAAATAAAATAAACCTGCCCACCTGTATTGCTGGGTCTGATCACTAATTTGATCACACCACAATGACCATTGACTTAACCTCTTCGGTGCTCATGACGGCCATCATGAGTCACGGTAGGCGTGTGCTCATGACGGCCGGGAGCCGTTCGAACATTGCCGCTACTCCCACGTGCTGTTAATTCCCCGCCAGTGCGGGAGAATTGTTCAGTGGGCGGAGTTTGGATGGCTCCCGGCCATCATGAGCACATGCCCACCATGATTTATGACAGGAGCACCACAAAGCCACGCCAACCCCCCTCGCACCATGGCAGAATTCGCGCCACAGCAAAGGGGTTAAATACTCCAGATATATAATCAGCATAGGCTGAAAGTTCGTAAGAGTTCGTAAGAGAGGCCACATGTTTGCCCCGCACCATGATTATTTACATTTAGAGATACGCTGATCCTCATGCATTGGCCTACCCCATGGTATTAAAAAGAAAATAGGGCATTCTTTTGAGAAAGAAATAATGTCAGCAAAATGCTAGTTCAAATGTACAAAGCCATGGTAAACAAAATGTAATGCAACGCAGCACTTTGCGCTGCATTTTTTACACTGTGTCAGGTAGGTGTGGCATGAATGGAGCATGGGTTTTCCAAGCATCCAGCTATGTATATTGATGCAAACCCAGATTTACTAATGGCACTAAACCTGAGTTTGAGGCAAAATGGTGCTCCTATCAGAGAGAGGCATACAAAGGAGACATAGCTCCATTTCTCTGTTATATCCTCTTTCTGTGGGTGCTGCATTCTGTAGCACAGAGACAGAGGTATATGCCTCTAAGGATTGTTTACGTGCAGGAAGGTATCCCTTTCTGCACAAAACAAATCATGACCATAATGCAGGTGCCCATGAGCTATCGGGCATGGGAACCTGCTTTGGTGCTAGGCAGCCGCAAGTTCACCCACACTAGGAGAGAGCAGTACTGCACCCCCTTTGTAAATAGGCAACACATTGCAGTTTTGCAGTGCTTGACATGTCAGTAAATTTGTCCCCTACTTTTTTGCTAAATTGGGTGTACTTCCATTCAGCTGTTTTGGCTGTAAGGCTGTCTAAAATTCCTATGAAATTTAAACATGAAAATTATGTTTTAGATTCCCTTTTTCCGAGCTGCAGCTTGAAAGGAGCTCTGAGGTGATTGAACTTTTTGGGGGATAATATTGTTAAGATTCATCAAATGGCACCACAGTTATTTGCTAAACAATAAATGCCCTTCTTTTGGAAACTCTGATCCAACTGTAACTGCACAGTGGAGACTGTCACTGTGTGATACACACACCCACACCCACACACACATGCACACAAGTATATTCACAAAACTGGAGTTCTTCAAGTCACTACTAGATGTCCCTCTTTAGCCAGATGTAAAATCTTCAAAACTCTTTCACAGAGCTGCAGTTTCTCAAATCTTCCCTCTTGAGTCTGATGCAGTGGCATTCCAATTCTTTATAAACACATCTCCCCCCCCTATGAAACAACAGGAAATTTAGCAGCAGGACAAAGGATGACAAAACACCCTCCCTCGAAAGTATAAATATCACCAACCTGAAACAAACTGAGAAGGTCAAACCACTCTTTCTGCAATAACTTCAATGGGATAAAAGATGGTAAAGTAGGCAATCAATACATCACACAAATTCACAATGCAAGATTGCAGACACCCAAAAACTGAACACAACTATCCATTCCCATCATAACACATACATTCAAACAGGACCAGCCCGTTACCCTCCATAACACTACACTGAAATGGGACATGGGCTTCTTCTGCACTCTATTGCATTAGGGTGTAAACATGTACCCCCTTCACCATACACCTAATCAGGACCAGGGTGTCACCAGCCCTATACTGCATAGGGGTGCAAATCCATTGTTCTTTTGCACGCCTGGGTTCAAATCCCATTCTCAAAATCAAAATCAAGGATGTAGTCTTGTAGTTTGTTGTAACTTATGTTTACCTGCTGCTCAGGAAGAATTTGGCGAGGATTTTGAAGAAGAATCCACGTGTACCACCTAAAGGAAACTGAAAACTGGAACTTGACAGAAACAGAAAAATGAAGCCCTTCAAAGTCACAAGGTGTTAGGAAAATATGACTGTTGCTTGATGCTGTTTGGCAGGGATGAATTACACCATTGATAGATTCTTTGGAAGTGTCGAGTGAGGGCAATGACTGGCAAAAGGCTCTGAGGGTGACAAATCAACATGCAACAATTCTATTATTTTGGCTTCAAACATTTTCCGAGGTGGAGATGTGCAGATGTCGACTGAATTACAGCTTTATTTAATGGTTTTCTATGTTTTGTCTGGGTGTGCTGTGTATGTGAGGTTGTGTCCTCAGTAACGGATTATCTGTCACCGTTTTTTTTTTAATGGGTCTTGCACGCGATGGACAATGCACAAGCCGCTTTACCTCCTCATGGAGACCTCCAGCGTCATCGGGCCATCATCTGTTTTGTGATGACTCCTCACTCCATCTGCATCAGTAATCCTGTGTGGCAATTATGGGTGCACATTTGTGCAGAGAACCTCCTGGTTCCAGGTGGATATGCATGCTTCCATTTTGTTTTGTTATGTGATCAAACCAGTAGCACACAGTTTACGAGACCAGGTACTGTCGATAAAGTCCATAGAAAGTTATACCGGGAACCTTGTTGCGTGGAGATCTTCAGTGGGTCACAGAGATATTGTCTAGTAAAGCGCTGTGTGAATATCGGCAGCGTGCCTCATAAATCCAAAAAGTGAACAGAAAGCCTGTCTAAAATAAGAGTGAGAAAAGGGTCTGACAGTCCAGAACCTGTATATCGATCCTAGAAGCTACAGACCAGAGCGAGACTGGAACAGGGACAGCAGTTTCAGAAGCTGGTCAGAGAGTCAAGAACAGAAACCATAGTTCAGTGTGAACCTAGAACTGGGACAGCAAGCCCAGGAGTGAGTCAGTCAGCCCAGTATAGGGACAAAGGTCCCAGATATAGAAGTGAGTCAGTGAAGCCTATAATTGGGATATATCTCCCAGAACCAGGACCACGACAGAGACCTTACCTAAAAGCATGAGTGTGATGAGGGACAGAGAGCCCAGAGCCGGGACAGTGATCATAGGAGATAGAATCCAGAGTGGGCCCAGAACAAGGACAGTGATTCTAGTAGCTAGTGTCCGGAGTGAGCCTGGAACCGGGATAGCAATCCCAGAAGCTGATCATGGAGCCAGAATTGGAAGGGGACAAAGTGCAAATACATTTGAACTATGACAGAGAGCCAAGATCCATAATTGGAATGGGGAGGGGACAAGTATCCCAAAATATGAACCACTATGGATAGTGTGTAAGAGGTGGCTGTTAAGTGTTAAGCCATTCATTGGTTTGAGTCCGGTATGAGATGGCTGTGCTCTGTTAAGTCACTCATTACTACATATTTGTTCTGATTGATAGTGTGTGAATAATTCCCCCATCGACTTAGTGCTTGAATTTGAACCACGACGGAGAGCCATGTCCCATAATTGGAATTGGGAGGGACAAAGGTCCCAGAATTTTAACCACTGTTAATGTTGTGTATGAGGTGGTTGTTAAGTGTTGAGCCACTCATCGTTTTGAGACGTGTATCAGTTCTGTTAAGCCACTCATTGCTACATATTTGTTGTTGAATGAGGGTGTATGTATAAGTCACCCATTGACTTAGTGTTTGAATTCCCCTCTCGTGGGTAAGTGGATGTGACTGTGTTTCGATTGGTATGTTATTTGGCAAGTGTGTGATGTGCCATTATATTCTGTTGCTGAGTGCATGTAGCAGTGTCATGAGGTTTCTGGTTTGCTGATGTGTAGTGCAGTTTTACGTTGTGTTGTTCCCTTATGTACCGCATTCAGGTTTGTTCCCTGTAAGTTGCTGTTCGTGCCAGTCTGGGGTTTGGTTTGTTGGATGGTTGTTTAAATGAGTAATAGACATGATGTGATGTTTGGATGGTGGTTTATATGAGTAGGAGATGTGATGTGATGTTGTTTGGATGGTAGTTTATATGAGTAGGAGATGTGATGTGATGTTTTTCGATGGTGGTTTATATGAGCAAGAGATGTGATGTGATATTGTTTTTCTACGTATTCAATGGTTTGGAGTGTATTCATTCATGTATCTATTTATGCTTAGTTTCTCATGTATTATTGTGTTGCATCTTTTTCTTGGTCTCTAAGTATTTACACTTGCACATTTTTTTCTCATATAATTTATGCATTGTATCCAATTTCTTGGCGGCATGTTTATATGTAATTTGCCATATTGCCTTTCTTTTAATTGTTTGATGTATTTCGTTTCACAATGCAGTTTTTCTCCATAAAGAAGGGAGATGTGTTTTAACTTATGTTTATCTGCTGCTCAGCCAGAATAGGCGTGGGGTGGAATGTTGGATGGATGAAATGTTGGGTGTCTGTGAGTGTTAGTTGAGTATGGGCTGAGCAGCAGGGCGGCTGCTCCTGGTGGGGTTTCCTCATTTATTCATGGAATAACTTAATAAAAGAATCTAACTAATCTACACTAGAAGTCCAGACAACCTTTTTTGATTAAAACATAGTTTTCAAAAGAATTAGGTTCATTAGGTTTAGATCAGGTTACAGGTACATTAGATAAAGCCCCACTAGGAAGAGCGTCCTGCTGCTCAGTCCTTCTCAATCCAACTGCCCACTCATCCAAGCACAAACACTCTCAACATTCCAACTATCCAGTGACCTCACTCACTGGCTGAGCAGCAGGGAACATCAAGACTGTTGGGAGAATGCATAAGATAACAAGAGGCCACAACAATGGGGTTTCTCATGCCATTACTAGCAGTCCCATTCAAGTCAGATACTAGTGCTTTAAATGTCAATGGCCAATCAGATGGGTGTGCTTTTGACCTAGATATTGTCATAAACACTGATCCATGTACACCACAGACCCCTGCTCTTTCTGGTACCTGCTGGCCTTTATAATTAGGCCTCCTGTTGCAGACCCTGAAGCTTTTCCTGAAGGTGAAAAAGGTGCTCTTTCCAGCTGCTACTGTAGACAACTATGTCAGCCAGGTAGGCAGCTGAGCATGTGTCCAGACCTGCAAGGACCTGGTTCGCCAAACTCTGGAAGGTGGCAGGGGTATTTCTTAGTCCAAGGGAATCACCCTAAACTGGTAGTGGTCCTCTAGAGTATAGAAGGCTGACCTGTCCTTGGCACCTTCTGTAAGGGCGATCTGCAAATACCCTAACTTAAGGTCAAAACTACTTTAGTACTGTGTAGCCCCTAACTGATTAATCAGCTCATCAGCGTGTGGTATGGGATAAACATCTGTCTTTGTGACTGAGTTTAGCCTTCTAAAATCTAAACAGAGCCTGACATCAGGTGTGGTGCCCGGTGGGGCAGATTTTGGCACCAGAACCAGAGGACTGTATTCCACTGGTCCTGGAGTGCCCTGAGCACCATCAGTTCCATCACCCACATTTTCTGCCAATGAGTCGATTCTACAGTGGTTGAATTTTGGTCATACCACTGCTTCATGAAGCTTGCTTCCACAACTTATCCATCTGGCTTCTGAAGGCCAGCATGTAGCTCACTACATCCTAGGGAATCATTCTGGGAGCATACTCACATGCCTACTTCTCCAAACTGAGAGGTCTTCAGACAGGGTACCCATAAAAAGCCTAAAGGGGCTGAAGCCTACTCAGTTTTGGGGTACCTGCCCGTAGGCAAACAACAGGCATTGCAAGAGGATGTCCCACTTACTCCTCAAAGCCTCAAGCAGGCTCTAAGCATCCCCTTCAGGGTCTTGTTGAATCTCTCATCAAGCTGATTGGTTTGTAGATTATAAGAGGTGAAGAACGTGTGTGTTACCCCACACCCCTTCCACATGGACTGCATATACACAGACATGAAGTTGGTGCCCTGTCAGGCACCTCTGCCTTGGAAAACCCCACTTGGGTAAAAATCCCTATCAGGGTCTTTGCCACTGCAGGAACAGTCATGGTCCTCACAGAGATTGCTTCTGGGTACCTAGTGGTATTATCCACCAGGATAAACCAGTTGCCTGAAGCAGTCCGGGGAGCCATAGGACCAACTATGTCGATGCCCACCCGCTCAAAGGGTGTACTAATGACAGTTAAGGAATTAAGTGGGGCTTTAAGCATCTGCCCTGTCTTCCCACTGGTCTGGCAGGTCACACAAGTCTTGATCGTTGGCCAATAAACGTGGGAACTGGCCTTGCAAAGGTCTTTTCTTAGGCCAGGTGTCCTGCCAAGTAAATATTGTGAACCAGAACCAGTGGGAAGTCCCTGTAGCATTGGGGGACCACCAGGGCCCTTGTTGCCCTATGCACAGGAACCTTAAGCTCACTGTAAAAGCGGTTGTCCTCCCAATAAATTTGATGACTCCCAGAGTCATCACCTCATGCCCTGAAGGGCAGCACACTCCCTCTGTGCCATACCGAACTCCTCTTTGGTGGGTTCTTCCTCAACATGTCATCCAGCAAGCTCAGGCGGTTACCAAGGGGAGCAATGCCGTCCTCACTGGGCTCCATGGCGGAAACCAGAGGTGCCCCATCCACCTAACTTGTAAGACATTCAGGTTCTGGTTTCCCACACCCTCTCTCTTTCCCCTTCTTAGCATCTGGCTGGGCCTTTATTCCAGACTCCAGCCCTTTCTGACTTCCATCCTGGGCATACAAGGACTGTTTTGTTATACAGATGCAGTCAGGTAACCCTAACATCTCCACATGAGCCTTGAGCTCCACTACATTCCAGGTAGTGTGCTCAATGTCTTTACCGAGCAAACAGTCAACTGGCATGACAGGAGGGCTCACAGAAACCTCCAGTAGACCTGAACCCTCCTCTACTCAAATGGAACATGGCCACTGGAGAATGACCATCTCTCTTGTCAGCCACCATAACCCGGTGGAAAGCATTAGGAATCACCTGCTCTGCGAACACCAGCTGACTTCTTACCATAGTCATGCTGGCACCTATATCAATCAGAGTCTCATCACCATTCCCATTGATGGTGATCCATTGCCTATACTTAGTAGTATTTGAGGGAATATGGAATTTAGGAACTATCTCACTGTCACCCAGTGACACTACAGTAAACCCACTAAACTCCCCCATAATTGGAAAAACCCTCTAACCCAGCACTACACTAGCCACCCCTAGAGTCTTTCCTCCAGTGGGAGGTGGTGCACTTTTTGGACATTTGGGACCCCCCTTGTAATTGTCCATACTCAAAACACTCAACACACTTGATAGGCTTAGGTTGCTGGATATTGTCAAGGTAGTTCTACTTCTGGTGACCAGATTAAGAGAGAGAACCATACCCTTTCCCCTGTGAGTTTTTTTGGGGGCCTTTAGAGAACTTGGTCTATGTACCCCCCCACTTCCGTTCTGGTGGGAACCCTGACCACCCTTTTAGGAGTCCCACCAGATATCTTCTTGGACACGCTGGTGCTGTCCCATATGTCCGCCTCCACAGAAACCTTCCTAGGGTCAGTAAACTTGTTATCAACCAAGTTTTGTTGCAGCTCTGGAAAACAATTATCGAGTATGTACTCCTTTAAAAATCAGTGGTAAAGCCCTGAATAATCATCATCCTTGCTGCCCTTCTCCCAGCCCTTCTGTGCCTTACTAGTATAGTCCAAAAAGCCACCCTTAACTGTGTGAAGGGTTTGTGACTGACCCTGAAACATTGCCTACACTTTTCAGGGGTCAACCCAAACTTGCTGACTAATATGGCCTTCATAGCAGTCTAACATATCTGCTCCTCTACCTGTAGGGTAAGGAGTGTGTCCATTCCCACCGTGGGCCTCTACCTCCATAATCTACCACCACGGAACTCTTCTGGGAGTGTGTGCACTTTCAGAGCCACTTCATAGGTTGCTAACCACTTCTCTATGTCATTCCCTACTCTATAACTGGATGTACAACCCTTGGGTATGCTGGCTCTGGATTCACAAGCGGACAAACACACATCCCCAGAGGATTACGCATAGCATTAACACCTATGCTATTCAAATTTAACAAGCCATTTATGATCAATTGATATGCAATACTAAATAAATGTTCTTTAGATTTGATATTACTGATTATTGAAGAGCTGTCAGATATATTGAAAGAACTAGCAACAGAAACTTAAGATCTTAAAAAAGAACTGTCCACAAGAATGACTGCAGAAGACCTAGATAAAGCACTCTAGGAGGTTAATGGCGTTTTAGAACAACACGAGAAGGAAGTGCATGAACGGAAACTGCGAAAATTTCGCAGAGACACAATAGACTATAAACTTGATGAAGTCTATACATGGGCGGAGGTGTACGCCCAAAGACGCCCTTTTAAAAAGCAAACTCAAGCTTCGACATCTGAAGAGAGCATTGCCACCGAGCAAGACACTTTACCGTGGATGAAAGTGCTACCACCAGTGGTACGACAAAACAGTCTTTTTTAGAAACAGGCCGGACAAGCAACCATCCACCGGACAAAATTACAGGAGGCAAAACAAAAGATGTAGACGGGGACTAGGGTCCAAAAAAACAAACGGGCTCAAGCCGAAACCGGAGGAAGAACTAATAATGAACATCGCAAGTTTCGAGTTAACTCCCTGTGAACGCTCCATTTTACACAAAGGCATGTCCTTTGTGCCCACATACCATACCAATGAATTAGAAACAGAAGTTGTTGGTTCTTTCACCACATACCTCAAGAATTGCCATTGGCAGAACCAAAAAGAATTTTCAAACCTAAAAGCACGTTTGTATCACCTGTATCGCATAAAACTCTCGATCTTTTCAAACTTTTAGTTAAAAAAGATTTGACAACTGTGCACCAAAAAGCACATACAAAACATAACTTGACTAATAAAGTACTTACCACCCTTCGGAGGTTAAGTAACAACTAAGACCTCACGTTCCAGCCAGCCGATAAAGGCGGTGGTCATGGATACTATATTTTACTACTCGAAGGTTGTGCAACATGTACATGATACTGACACCTACATACAGTTGGATAACGATCCCACAGAAATGTTTCAGTCGACTCTACTTCAAATTCTTAAAAAGGCTAAAGATTTGGCTTGGATTGATGACAACACATACAAAATTTTAATAACAGACTACCCCAAAAGGCCGCACTTGTTCATGATACCGAAAATGCATAAGAACCCCACTAACCCACCATTCCGCCCGATAGTGGCAGGTTGTGGTTCACTACATGAACCAGTAGGAAGATTTTTGGATCAGCATCTCCAACCGTTGGTAGAGAAATGGGTGACTTATGTACAAGATACAACTGACTACCTTAACAAGTTACAAGAAATTGTAATCCCACCAGACATGGAGATATGGCTAGGATCCATAGACATCTCGGCACTTTACACGTCCATCCCTCATGGGGAAGGGATTGAAGCGGTAGAATGGATGCTTCAAAACAACAATCACGAAGAATCTCTCAATATTTTTCTATTGGAGATTTTACAATTCAGTCTGTACCATAGTTATTTTTCTTGGAAAGAAGATTGCTACCTACAGAAGACCAGAACCTCGATGGGTTTTACTGGGGCACCCTCATATGCCAATATTTTCATGGCCAAATTTGAGAATTCACACATTTTACACAACAATTTATGGACAGATCACCGTTTGCTTTTCCTACGAGACATTGACGACATCTTGATCTTGTGGCAGGGAACACGAAATCAACTGGAAAATTCCATACAAATCTTGAATACATGTCATCCTCAAATCAAGTTCACTCATACCATCCATGACAAAAGTATAAACTTCTTGGACATCAGTATTGAAAAAGAAGGGAATGCATTAAAAACAAGAGTTTTCAAGAAACCGACCAATAGAAATAATGCCCTACATTATTTCAGTTTTCATTCACAAAAGCTAAAAAAACATTTACCTCTCTCGCAATTTATCAGAATCAAAAGGATTTGCAGGGATGAAGATCAAGCCTTGAAAGATATTGACGACCTAGCGCAGCAATACCAACAAAGAGGTTACCCTACTGAAACAATAGTAATAATGATAATATTTCTTTATTGCACGATTAATAAAAATCTTTGCAATTTATCTAAAAGAAAAAAAAATACATAATTGAGAACTTTTTGCAAAGCGGATAAAAGAGGTAGAAAGTTAAAAAGGGTACAGGCTAGTTCAATACGAAGCATTGATTTAAAAAAGCATTTCGAAATTTGCAATATTTATAAATATCAAAATGGGAATGTATAAATATACAAAAACAGTTCTAAATGTATCAAGTTCATTCACTAGCCTCCGGATTTAGGGCTGTGTTAACTAATTTCATAAAGCAAACCAGTCTGCAGGCTAATTGGATGTATTCTCCCTTAAAGCTGGTTCCAAAGCTGTGTTAATTGACTCCTTCGAGCACAATCCAAAGTTTTGCAGCTGCATAGCAAGTGCAGAACGTCCCCCTTTGGGTCATCGCAGAGTCTACACTTAGGGTTAGAATCCAAGCGTTTCCACGGGGGGAGATGTTCTTTTGATGGTATTACCCCCATCCTCAACCCCAGAAAGGCTTCCTTTGCCTTCCTTGAGAAGCCAGTGCCAGGTATGCCTGTGGCAAGGGCCTGGTGTAGCTTTGGATCACGAACCACCCGTGGGTCCTCCTGGTTAGTGCTACTTTATCTTCTTCCAAGGATGTTATTTTCACAGATTTATTAACGAGGCGCTTAAAGCATTTGTGTGAACAGCTCGAATCCCATAGGTCTTTTAGCACAAGGGAGTTTATAGCTGCTTGGAGATAGACCATTGCGGGGGAGTCCATATTTTTTGCAGCTCTTTCCAAAGATAAGTGTTCAGAGTGCCCATTTCAGCACTCTTTACTTTGTGCCAGCTTTTTGCGTAAGCACCCTTGCGTGCTATTTGTTGCTTCTGTAAGCTGAACTCAAGCCTTAACTGTGCTGGTGAAGTGTACTGAGGGAGACTGAAAAGTATTCGCATGGTTTTGCTTACCACTTTGTCTAAGGTGACCTCGGCTCTCCCTCTCATGCATTTGCTGCCGTAGGTTATCGATGGCAGTAATCTTGCTTGTAGTATATCTAGCAGGGGGATTCAATTTGGGCCCGCTATTTTGTTTTTAATGCTTTTTAGTGAGATGGCCAGTGAGATAACTCTGTTCTTAATTGCCGTTTTTTGTTGCTTGAATGAGCCTTTCGAGTCGAAGATTATACTGAAACAATAGAAATAGCTAAACAAAAGGCTCTAAGTAAAGATCGATCACAACTACTGATCAAAACCAAAAAAAAAACAAAGACCAGAGAAGTTTGAGTCCTCAGATACTCCACAGCAGCCACTAACATCAAACGCTGTATTCTCAAAAGATGGGAACTCATAGAGCAGGAACAAGACTTCAAACCAATTTTTAAAGCAAGTCCAATTTTTGCTTTTTCACGGTCCAAAAACTTAAGAGAAATTCTCAACGCCAACAAGTGGAAAACAGATACCAACTTAGATACACCCAAAGGGATGCGCAAGTGCCACAACTGTGGCCATTGCGGCAATGTAATAGAGGGAAGCCAGTTTACACACTCTCACACAGGCAAACTCATTAAATTAAGACATACATCAGACTGTAATTCCAGTATAGTAATATACGCCATTAAATGCCCTTGCGGATTGGTATATGTTGGTAGGACCATGAGGAAAGTAAAAGTGAGGATGACAGAGCACAAATCTATGATCAGGACAGCTAACTTGAAGTCCTGTTTGGCAGCACATTGAGGGGGGGGGAAACATACCATCCCACAGCTAAGATAAAAGTGTTAGTTCTACCACATTTTGACACCAATAGACATTTGGCACCAAGAGAAACTTTCTGGATCAGATTTTTATATACCATGAAACCTTGTGGGCTGAATGACAAAATTGAATTTACTTGTTTTCTGTAACCATGTATAAACTGAAGTTTTGTGCATATTTAATTTGTATGCTGTTGCAACAACAATTAGGTAAAACAATGCTCTTTTCAATGAGACACATGTCCTTTTCTTTAGGTCTGAACATAAGCACACTTATTAGAAAACTTTACGTTTTTGTTAGTTCTATTTCTATTTTAATCTATATATTTATTTATTTATTCTATTCCTTCTATTTCATTGATAGATTTCATAATATTTCTCTTCATTCAATTCACCATACACAAATTAGGTAATTAGTTGGTTCTAGAGTATGTTTAAACACTAGCTTAGGACACAGAAGGATATTTTAAGATGGCGCTCAGGGGCGCGTTGGGCATAGTCTACGCTGCACCACAACCATTTCTGGCAACAAATAGTATGCTTACATAAACAAGGGGTGGAGGGTCTAAGGGAGTTTTAAGACCTGCCCAGGTTATCATCCCCTAATTGACATAATGAAACTACAAAGAAACCTGGGGGTCTAAACAAAGAAAAACAAAGAGTCAGTCATGTACTCTAAACTTATAAGACTAAAAAGTCACCAATGTACAGGATAAAATAACCAATAAGTCTTATACAGAGTTAATAGTCCAACGCATCTAACCACCAGCAAAGGTAGGTGAGACCCAAGATCCAGAGATGGATTCCCATCAAAATCTTGTTAGCGATCTAATTTTCTCATCTGGTAATCCAAAGGTTGGGCTGGAGTGTCTCTAGATCATTGAGACTGCTTCCAGACCCACCAAGTAGGACTGGGGTCAAGCCCACCATTACTTGTAGACCATGCGTGGGATCACTAAATGGGACCAAGTGCAGTGCAAAACGTGAATGTGTGTAAAGAGTGAAGATTAAAAATATTATAGTGAACAAACAGTACGACAACTTTAACAGCTGTAAGCCTCTTTCTGCTTAAAAACCAGAACAGCGCAAAAACGCAGTGTAAACAAATAACTGCTTGTGGGCCGACATGTTTCTGCCATACAGGGGGCTACCTCCCAAGGCTTTCTTCATGCACCATTGTACACATGACCACATATGTGGGTAATTAGCATTGTTATTCATTGTATTATAATTTATTCGTTTGAGCTGGTGGCACACAATGACGATCATTGAGCAAAACACCCTATGAAGGTCTTTTTCTTTTATTTTTATTTTCCCAAAAATCTTGTGTAATACTTACAGTTGAAGTAATCATGTACGTACGATTATTGTCAAAAAATTGGAATGGATATGTATATATTTTTTGTAGTGCTCCCCTGACGAAGGTGAAGTCACCGAAATGCATTGGGATTTATTGTCACTTTGTTGAAGCATTGAAATTTGAAGTATTGAATCATCAAGGAACAAGAACAATGTCTCCAATATAAAGAAGAAAGCAAAAAGATTTATAATCTCTTGTGGTTTTTGCTATATTGAGCTTGTCTTCAATGGCGTTTTTGAATGTTTCATTTTGAACACTTGAGTGACATTTTGCATATTGTCATTTTTGACTGTTTCTAATTCTCTTTGAATGATAGCACAGATATAATGGAACTCAAGGATTACCACATTAATCGTTGTGAAAAATTTGGAAACTAAACAAGTGTAACAACCATTATCACATTAGGATTCTAGTGGGAACCTCATAGGGCCGATGTACAGTGCGCCTTGGGTTTTCAAACAGATCCTGTTTGAACACTGTAGATAATTATACTCACCTGGCAGGGGCTAGCCAGGGATCCCCAGGGTTGCACCAATTAGATTAATTAAGTTTAAGAGATTCATTAAAAATCATTAAAAATCATCACTTATAGAGCTGAAGGAAGGTGTGCAGGTTAAAAACCTTGTTGTCTTTTGACTTCATAGCAGTCTAACATATCTGCTCCTGTACCCGTAGGATAAGGAGTGTGTCCATTCCCACCGTGGGCATCTACCTCCATATTCTACCACCACGGAACTCTTCTGAGAGTGTGTGCACTTTCAGAGCCACTTCATAGGCTGCTAACCGCTTATCTATGTCATTCCCCACTCTATAACTGGATGTACAACCCTTGGGTATGCTGGCTCTGGATTCACAAGAGGACACTGCAGTTACGCTGCCAGTATTGCCGTTTCTGGACCCCATTTGTAGGCATCATATGTCCGGCTCTGTGACACTCAGCTCATCCTCTCCTCCATGGCTAGTCTCCTCTCCCCTAGAGCTTGCTCTACCTCCAATTTAGCAAGAGCCTGCTCCTTTTCCACCAAAGCAGATTTTTGTGCCTGCCCTACTTTGGCAAGCTAGAAATTGCAGCTTTCTTACCTCCCTCATTCTTCCCTCATGTCTCTGGGGACAGGTTCTTGGAGGATGCACTTCTCCCTGTCTGGGGATCAGCACTGCTTCCAACAAGCTGCTGTCCCCCTCCACAGGTAGTTACAGTGCCACCTCAGACTCCAGAATAAGGTCATCCTCCTCCTCTGTAATTGACTGCTCCTCCTTATAAGACCTCAGTAGCTTCATTCTTGGCCTCTGCCAAGGCTCTTAGAGATTTCTTCAGCTCTACCTTCCAGTTGAGGCCTCTTATGGACACATGAAATTCTTTGCAAACATCTTTAAGCCGGGACATAGTATAGGATTCTCACCTGGACAGCTGAAATTCAATGTCTCCAGATGTTGGTCAGGTGTAGCTTCTCAAGAGAGAGGAATGGTTTACCAAAAAGATAAAAAAAGGTCAAGCAGGGGGAAATGTAAAAGGCTCAAATTGGTCTTAGTGTAGAGTTGTAGTGAATAAAGAGTTGCTATATGGTATTGCACAAAAACAAGTACTATCCTCAGCACTGATCACCAATGTTATAAATGGGGTTTCTGATTGGCAGAGGTATGCACCCTGTCCAATCAGGAACCACCACTCTAGTCAGGGTAAGCTTGATGCACAGTACGTAGCGGTAGCGGACAAGATGGCCGCTCCCTAGGACACTCTGTTAGCCTGGGAGTAACATCCGGCACAATCCTGTAATTCGAGGCATTAAATTCACATAATTAGTGAAGCTATCGCCATGAGAGACAGACAGCACTCGAACTAGACCGGTTTGAAGTTCAAGAGACTTGCTGAAGGGAAGTAGGGTGGACGCTCAGCCGAGACCCGGGATTCGGTACAAGATAGAAGCCTAAGAAATCCTTACCACAGCGTGGATCGCTACCGCTGGAGCAAAAACCTTGCCTGCGGCTTTGCTGCGGTCATGGCATCGGCCAACCGGGGAGTATCCCTGATGTCCGGTGGACCCTCAGACTGTGACTTAACCAGAGGGAGATGAGGCAATCTATGACCTGTGGGGCAAAACATTAAATATTCCCCGTGAGCAGATCTGAGCCCCGCAAATCTGATAGGGAAGACTCATCGCCGGCTAAGATGGAGGCGTCCAGCCACGAGAGCAGATTCTGTGGAGAAGCGACACATGCAAGGTTCTCGGCAACACCAGTGGAATCTGTAACAATGTGGAGAGCGAGGTCAAAGGTGGAAACCCTCCTGCGAAGGCTGACTCATCGGAGTCTGGTTCGCCCCAGGGGCGGTTGTATCGAGGAAGTGCAGTGATGTACAAAGCTGACCATGACTGTGGGCTCGGCACCCCTGGGACCTCATGGGGGAAGCGATTGGTGCTGATTTGAGCTGCATACACCCACAGGGCACCATGACAGAGGGCTACAGCAGAAGTAGCTGCTGCATATGGTAGGAGACGTCGGGGGACTCAGAAGACGGTGGTGCCTGTCCTCAAAATGGCAGGCACTCTGCACTGGGGCTAGTGGTTATGGAGGCGCCCAGCAGGCTTCCTCTAGCTCCCGACGAGGAAACACCTGTGGGTAGAGTGGTCTCCAAGCAGAATGAGGGCGAGATGATTCTGGCACAACTGCGCTGGATGCCACAGAAATTTTACCCTGCCTGACCTTAACATGATGACCAACCATCTCGGCCACATCGAGTATTAATACTTCTTGAGTGAGGCCCGGGAGCACGTCCCTTGCTGCCACTGGAGGAGAGCTGGGAAGCTGGCTTTATCTCCTGGAGTAACACCAGTAACACCAGGACCAGTGCCTTTTGAAGGAACTTTGACAAAGCCCCCTGGACGGATACCAAAACTGTTTGTACTTACCTCGGAGCCCGAGCAACCTTGGCCGTTGCACGGTGGAGCTGTCCTATGCAGCTATAGTGGAGGAGTTTTGGCTCTGGCTCACCCCCTCTGCCGACACATACCCAGCCGGTCATCTGACATTGTTTTCCTCATTGCCCCATTGTGTTTCCTTACCTCCCCTGCATCTCATGTTTTTTTTCCTCCTACGTCTTTACTTGAAGCTTGAAACTGATGTAACTATATATCCTGTAATGCTCTGAACCTCATGTAAAGCACTCTGATACCTCAGGGTCTATCTGGTGCTATATAAAACTTTGCATATCAAATAAATAAAAAGTAAAAGATAACCTGTGCTCGCCCTCTGGTAGCTTGGCACAGAGCA
Organism: Lissotriton helveticus; assembly: GCF_964261635.1. Lineage (NCBI taxonomy): Eukaryota > Metazoa > Chordata > Amphibia > Caudata > Salamandridae > Lissotriton > Lissotriton helveticus. The sequence goes on along the minus strand of NC_136063.1, from coordinate 1,245,606,201 downwards.
GTCAGGCTAATCTGAAGAGGCAATGTGTAAAGTATTTGAGCAACACACACACACAGTAACACAATGACAGGACCATAAAAATTACTCTACACAGAGTTTAAAAAATAAATAATTCTTTTTTTAATAAAACAAGACCAAAACAACAAATATCCAATAAGTAGAACCAGAGTTATGAATTTATAAAGATTAAATCATAGTATAGTGCTTAGAGTCATAAAGCACCAACCCGGGGACTTCTGATTATGTTAGATCAGGGCAAGTCCCAAGTTCAGGCCAACTGCAATGGTGGGCATGCCAGCTACAGGACTCACTCAAGCCCCTCCAAAAGTACCTTGGATGGAGGAAGTGTCAAGAAGCTGATGCAAAGAGTAAAGGAATCAATGCATCGTCATCAATCCTGTAGATGTAGGTGATGCATCGGCTCTGATCTGCACAGTCAGTAAAGTATCGTCAACAAACTCCTTTGCGATGGAGGTGATGCATCATCAATGAGCTACACAGTTCATTGTCCTCAAGCCATGCAGCCTATTGATGCAAAGTCAACAGGCAGCAGCTGCATCGGCATCACAGAGTTATGCGTCAGTTCCGACTGGCAGAAACTTGTCGATGCATGGATTCTGCTGGATCAGCAAAGGTAAATATCTTCTAGTGGCCCAGGACTGCGTAAGCACTACTTGGTAAGGCAGGACTCACAGATGGTAGAGTTCAGGTGCTGTTGCAGGGTTGAAGGAATTCTTTGATGGCCCTGAGACTTCAGAACAGGGGGCAAGCCAGCAAGCCCTTGGAGTCACTCTGGGTTCAAAAGAGATGGGTCCAGGCCTTTTCCTCAGCAAGGGTAGCATGCAGCTGGCAACAGGCAGCACATCAAAGCAGAAAACCAGTTATTCCAGAGCAGTGGTCCAGCAGACTGGCAGTCCTTGTAGCAGCACAACAGTCCTTCTTTCTTGTCGAGTTCTTCACAGGCCTAGTAGTGTACTGTCTTGGTAGGGTCACTGCCCAATACGTATACTGAGTTGTGCCTATGAGGTGGGGGTGGCTTCAGAGAAGGGCATTTGAAGTGCACACAGGTCCTTTCATCCCAACCCTGGCTCCAGACTATCAGTAGGGTTTAATCAACACTTTGTGTGGAAAACAGGACACTGCCTATTCAGGTGTAAGTGTCCTGCTCAGAAAGAGCCATCATAATGCAGATGAGTATGACACCACACATAACCTCCTGTGTTTCTGGCTGTTTAGAGGTAATGTACAAAGTGTAGATGTCACCCAACCCAGATTTGAATCGGAGACAGCCTGCAGGACCACAAAACAGTAGGAGTAGAAAAATGCCCACTTTCTAAAAGTGGTACAAAAGGGGGTGGTGATGGACGGAGCATCTGAACCAATCAAATACTCACACCCAGTCAACAGATCTGGGTTTAATCCATCACTGTTATTTAGCCCACTCTGCCACCCCAGTTCAGACATGGCCATATGCAAATCAGTCTGACCCTGTTCCTTATGGGAACAGTCCAGCCCGAACTGCCAAGCCATGCCTTCCCTGGACCGGAAACAAGCTTCCTAGGACCGATTTCTGGTATTTCAGCCCGCTTCAGCCAGGCTTGCTTGAATCCAGTGTCAAAGTGCGCAAGGGACTCACGTCTGAGCATACCCTGCCAACTTATGGCGAAAAAAGCTGTACAGAAGGGGGTGGTGATGGACGGAGCATCTGAACCAATCAAACACTCACACCCAGTCAACAGATCTGGGTTTAATCCATCACCGTTCTTTAGCCCACTCTGCCACCCCAGTTCAGACATGGCCATATGCAAATCAGACTGACCCTGGGCGTCATAGTAACAGTCCAGCCCGAACTGCCAAGTCATGCCTTCCCTGGACTGGAAACAAGCTTCCTAGGACCGGTTTCTGGCATTTCAGCCGTCTTCGGCCAGGCTTGCTTGAATCCAGTGGCAAAGTGAGCAAGGGACTCACATCTGAGCATACCATGCCAACTTATGGCGAACAAAGTGGTATAAAAGGGGGTGGTGATGGATGGAGTATCTGAACCAATCAAACACTCACACCCAGTCAACAGATCTGGGTTTAATCCATCACCGTTCCCTAAAAGTGGCATTTCTAAAATAGTAATGTTAAATTCAGCTTTACCTGTAAAGAAGATTTATGATTGACATTCCAAAGAAATAAACACATGATGCATCCTCTCTTTTCCAATCGGGAACTACAGCTTAAAATTGTATTAAGAAATCCCCAATGTTAACCTGTGAGAGGAGTGTGTTTCACAGTAGTGAACAACTATGTTAGGTGTTTGCCACTACCAGTACATGCAAAACTTAAAAGTACATCTCCTAAGTATTACACAGCACCCTGACATTCGGGTTTCCTAGGGCCTGCTTTAGGGGTGACTTATGTGTAATAAAAGGGAAGTTCAAGGGTTGGCAAGTAGTTTTAAATGGTTAGCCGAAATACAATAAACTGTACACATAGGCCCTGCAATGGCATGCCTGAGACAGGTTTTAAATATATATGTGTAGGTGGCACAGTCAGTGCTGCAGGCCCACTACTAGCATTTATGTTACAGGTCCTGTGTGTATATAATTTACCAATTTACCATGGACTTACAACAAAACAAAATATTCCAATTGTGTATATCCTAATTATACCTTGTTTCGGGGAGAAGCACATGCACTTTAGCACTGGTCATTAGTGGTAAAGCGTTCAGAGTCCTAAGGCCAACAGAAAGAATCAGTAAAATGGCCTTAAGCAGGGAACGGTTTGAGTGAAGACCACCCTAAGGATGACAGGTCTAACACTCACTTCTTGCCCTTATCCGATATTTAATAAAATATATACCAACAATCTGCGTACCTTTAAACTGCATAATCTTAGCCTATATCAACTCTGCACATCATCATCTAAAAGATAATTTTTTCCATCCTTGTGAGCATGAAGAAGGTTTAAACTGATTCAGAATTTTGATAAAACCATTCGCATTTGGGAATTTGGTATCTCTGAGAGATATGGGTACACTGTGTTATCTTGCCAGGATTCAAGCAGATAAAGTGTAGTATCTAGGGTCTATTCGTCTAGACTCCCAAAATCAAATTTCATTTTGTTCCTACTTCAATGAATAATAGGGGTCCACAACCTTAAAATCTACAATATTTAAATTAATATTGATACAATTGATTGCCCACTGTAGTTCACTATGACATATTCCCTTAATGCAATTGGTTGATAATTTATCTTTAGGAGAGGATATCTGTTTACACCAAAATCATGAACTTAGGTTTCTAGCTATTAGGTTCCAAGATTAAATGTTGGTTTCCACTCTTACCGCATGGGCCATTGCACATGATAGGATCCCTTATACTTTCTTAAGACATTTTCCTTTAATCTTTAATCTTTTCCCTGTCGTGTTTAGAGCCCAAGCATAAATGTTGTGCTTCATATTGCTTGAGAATTCCAATAGAAGCCCATGTTCACATCAGAACATGGACTTCTATTGGAATTCTCAAGGCCATATTATCAAGCCCATTATCGCCGCTTTAGCAGCAGTTTTCTGCCGCTAACCGGCAATAATTTTTGACGCCGGTCTTGATAATATGCCCCAATGTTTTTTTAGTGCAACTCTGCTTGTTCCTGGCAGCTGGGAAGATGATTATCCAGTGCAACAAAACATATGTTGATGGCTTTTTTAGAAAAAGTCATACACTTTCTTGAACAGGACTTTTTTCCAATTTCTCCCACAAAAACATAATTTAGCTAGATTTCAGACTATTTTCCTAATTCCCTTCAGGGTAATCTACAAACCCTAGGTACTTTAAGAATCTTCCCGATTTTGGAAAAAAGGATGGAAATTTAGCATGGATGTCTGTTGTGAAAACGAAGTTATGAATTTTGATTGCAAGCTACCCCAAACATCCCAAAAAAAAAAGAATAGGTACAGGCCAATCTTTTTATGTGGGGAGTTCTCCACCCCAACTGCGGTGTCTCCTCCATTATAAACTTCCTATTAAACCATAAACTTATACAAAAGTGTGAGTTTACCTTTCTGAATCACGCCCTGGGTTATCATTACTGTGTACACTACACCAAAAGTGTGGTTTGTGAATTCCAAAAAGTAATAAAATTTCACCAAAATGTAAACTTGCTCAAAAGTGCAGTTTGTGAATCAGGCCCTTCACCTATTCACTGTACGTAATTATTCACAGCTGCTTCCAACATTTTGAGAATGCCAATGTGATTATTATCCAGAATGTTATTATAGAGGTTCATAAACAAAGCTTGAATTGATTCTTTAAATTTTATATGCACCAGTTTGAAAACAAAATCTGAGCCGAATTAAGACCAGATTACTCTGCCTGGACAAAATAACTCAATTGCGACTAGGCACCCTGTTCCTTTACCCTGCCTGCACACGATTGTTTGGCTAAAATGTAAAGAGTAATATCCCTATTTGTGGAATTTATTTTGGGTCCAAGTTTCTTGCATACAAATTAGGTCAACGTGTTTGACACAACTCAAATCATTCTTAGTCTTTAGTTTAGTATCAACACCCATATTGTTCCAGAAACCATTTTAGGCATAGCCTTTGCAAAGACAAACGTACTTTTACTACTTTTAAATGTACTATAAAAACCTGGTTGGCCCATGCAGGTCAGTTCATTGTCTGGTTACTGAGGCAAAATTCAAACTTTCTCAGAACTGCAGTTAGCCATTACCCACGAGTGACTAAAGCAGTTCAAAGGAATTGTGTGTGGAAATATTAGCTCCTGGGATACAGTTTTGTGGCCCTTGCGGAGAAATAGCAATGATTTTACTGTCAGACAACAAGACGGTTATAAAACTAACCAGGCAGCAAAGCCCTTAGTCTAGTGTGCTCACTTCAAGATTCCACAATTTAACCTATATGAATTATCTCCTGCTGTAGTCATTTTTTTAAATTAATTACAAAACAATCCCCTGCACATGTCTTAGGCACATATCACACCCACAAAACCCGTCTTACCTTTAAAAAAAAAAAGTTTTACTTAGATTTTGTAGATACTTGAGGTAATAAATAAACATGTTTCATACAGTAATAACAGCAGCCGTGCTCCTCAAAGAAAAACTCCAGGATTATTCTTTGGATTTGATTTTAAAGTGTGTGCCTACAAGATGCAATCCTGATGGTCAGCATTTAAATAACACAGTCAAAAAATATGAAATTACAGTATTGATAAGCAACCACCAGCTGTCCAACAAACCACACATACACTTTCCACCCCCCTACAAAATTACTCAGGTGCAGAGCAACCCCCCACACCATTAAAATCACACCTAAAGCATTACACCTTGAAAACCCTGAGCTACCCAAGGTTCTCAAGGAACTCCTTTCCCTTAACCTCTGAGGTGAAAAAATGAGTATGTCCTCCAAAATTACTTTTAGCTTGGCTGGGTTCATCAAAAACGCTTGTGATCCTTTAGATTGAAAAGGCTGTGCCATATGCCTCAGTTGCCATTGCCTTTTAACTGTAGTGTGTCATAAGTCTGGCTTCGCAAAAAATGTGCAGCCTTCAGCCATCCGCTTTGAGTCAGGACAGATTTTTTCAAAGATGGCCTGCCGGAGCAGGAAATTGCCAAAAAACACTAGGATAGCCCTTGGTTTGCCACCATTTTTGACATGGAGTTGATTTTGTATGAAAGGGAACCCCCGAGTGCTCTTTGGATCTCTAAATCCCAGGTCCAGTCCATCAACTCTGGAAAGGCGATCTTGACTAGGCCGATAATATACTTCAGAGTGTCATCTTTCTCTGTTCCTTCCACAACCCCTACAACCCTGAGATTATTGCACCTCATTCTATTTTCAAATTCCTCAAGCTGTTGGTCAATCACGCTTCATGCTCTATTCACAAATTCTGGTTGGCCAATATGTCGGCCTCTAAAGTAGTAACCCTATTTTCCACCTCTGTCATTATAAAAAGGGGGGTCCCAAAACGTGTTTTCCTCATGCAATTTCCCATAGGACCTTTAACCGCAGCTACAGCCCGAACTGTTGAACGGAATTGCACCAAATTTGGCAGAGAGGTAGTCCTTGGTTCAGATGCATGCCTTTTGCTTATTTGGTGTAAATTCGTTCAGTAGTTCCTGAGAAAAATACAGTTAAAACCATTTAGATATATATGGGTGTGGTGGATCCGCACACCCGGCGTGCACCATGAGCGCACCATAAGTGCACCTTCCCGATCATGCGCTGAATGCTAATTGGCTGTCAAGTGGTTGTCAACATTCGAAACTAGAAACTGATGGCAGCCATTTTATGCCTCGGTAGAAGCGAGGCTGAAGAAGTCTGTGAAATTTGTGTGCAAAACACGAAAAGGGTGCAGGGAAGACACACCGTGACCCCCTAGGCCTGCTCAGGGGGTCCTAGAAGGACCCCTAAGGCCAAATATATATATATATATTTTTAAATAATCGCGGAATGCACGTAGGATCCGCGCACTTCACTGCTGAAAAAAAAACAAAGCGCAGGCTCTCGCACTTTAAAGATTATTAGCCCCCGGGGTCCAAATCCCAGGGGCATTAAAAAAAATAGTGTGTGGGGTCCGAATCCCCCCCACACTGCCCCGAGGACCGCCACCCCTGGGGCAGTAACTTAATAAATACGGGCGGCTCACGGGGCCCCCCGCAGCCCCAGGGACTACCACCCCCCGGGGCTTGTTTAAAATGGGTGGGGGGGCTCTTAGGCCCTCCCAGCCCCAGGGACTGCCTCCCCCCAGGGCTCCCCCCTGGAGCCCAAGATGGCCCTGGGAACCACCACCCCCCAGGGCCGGCTCCTGCAGTGTCCCGGGGTACCCACCCCTGGGCCACTGCTGTTTGCAATGGCAGGGCGGGAGCCTTGTGGCTCCCACCATTTCCTATTTGGAAGAGAGAGCAGGTTAACCTGCTCTCTCTTCCAAATAGGAAAGGAGATTGCTTTTCTTCAGGGGGAGCAGCAAGTTAGCTGCTCTCCCTGAGGAAAAACAATGCCGGCTCCCGAAGAGCGCTTGAGCTTGCTGGGACCGTGGGGGCATTGGGGTTCCCATCTGAACATTAGGGCACTGGATAGTGCCCCAAAGTACGGCACTGTAGCTGCTGCTATTGCAGAAATCTGTGGTTCCATTTTTTCTGACTGTTTTAAATCCTGTAATACACTTATTGTAATCACTTTTTCTCCAACGTTCGTTTTTTCATTTTCTGGCACATTACATCCTCTTGTAAGGAAATGTACATTTTCTGTGTTTCTCATACTCTCAATGGGCCATCCGTGCCTCTTCAATCAAGAATACGTAGTAATGCAATTTTCATCAAAAGCAGTTTTATTAAACATCCCAATGCATTTCAGGCCTCAATGGGCCTTTCGTCAGGGGTAACTAGAAAGATCAATAAAAACAACGGTAAATATGTGTGCAATGTATCACTTTCTCATTAAATATTGACAACCTCTTTAACAATTGTCTATCGTCTTTAACATAAATACCGCAATGACAATCCTCAACCTAATTAAACTGAGAGCGTAATGATGAAATCTTCACATTTCTAATCCGTGAAAAATTCCCTGTTAAACACATTATTATTTGGGTCTCTTCCCGATGCCTGCGTGTTAAACTCATTCCCTTTCCCTCACCAGAATACTCTGCCCCCCACGGTCCCCAATGTTTTTTATAAGCCCCGGGGGATGGGGTCCCCGGGGATATTAAAAATTAGTGATTAGGGCTATTTTTTTTTTACTGTACAATTAGGAGTCATGCACCCAACGCGGCGCTCAGTGCGACCCCTGGTGTGCACGCATTGGAGGCACGGCTTCTAACCCGTAGGGTACGCGACTCCAGCGCGTGTGGTCCATGACTTGCACACGTCGGCAGCACAACTTTGACGAGTTGGGTGCATGACTCCAAGCCAAAAAACAATGAATATTTTTCAGATATACATCAAACTTATGTGTTTATTTGTTAGGTGGCTCTAAAAAGAGCTCTTGTGTTTATTGAGAGATTTTAGTACCTACAAGTAAGTACCGATGCAGAGTCTAAAGTTCAAGAGGAAGACTCTGTCCCTTAATCTGTAAAATGTACACCATCTCTCCTATAAATACCATGGGCCTCATTTATGAGAAATGACGCATCGCTGCATGAAAGCAGCGATGCGTCACTTCTCAGTGCGCACTCCTTGCGAAATACCTGATGCGTCATATTTACTGTATGATGCATCATGTCTCAAGGAGTTTCAGATACGTCAGTATTTCTGATGTATCTGTATGGCGCAAAAGTGACGCATTGCTGGAGTGTGTCACAAAAGTGACTCAACCCTAGCAATGTGTCCTTTCACATGGGGCAAGCCCCATGTGAAAGGGCTTGTATCAGTCTTACACCTGCTGTGAGGCAGGCGTAAGATTTCAACGCATTTGAGTCCTAGAAGTGGCGCAGTGAAATCTGGTAGATTTCACTGCGTCACTTCTATGACCCTTTCTTGCGTGTGAACACCCCCCCTGCATACATTATACCTGGCGCAGGTATAATGTAGCGCAGGGGTTAATAAAGTGACGCATTTACCTAGATGCGTCACTTTGTAAATGTGGCGCAACAAGGCGCATTTTTACACTGCTGGTGCGTCACAAAAAGTGACGCACCAGTGGTGCAAAAGTGACGCAAGGGCTCATAAATGAGCCCCCATGCATATTGAAACGCAGATTGTTGTGGTATATGGACCCCATTCTATAGTCTCGGAGAAAAGCAGGAACAGATTTATTCACGTTTCCTAGCTTTCTCAAACTGTGGACAAAATTGATTAGACCAGTTCCATTTCTGCCTTTGGCATATGTTAGAATAGACAAAGACAATTTGGGGGAAAAGTGACATCAATTCTTCAAAGGTGTCCTTCATAAGCAATTCCAGACCTACCCCAGTAAAAGTGCCTAGGTCATTGCCACCACAGTGCACAATTATGAGGTCAGGGTGTTGGAGATGCAAAAAGGATTTCACCAATGGCATCAATTGGTGCCACTTTTACCCTTTCTGTCCAATCCATTTAATGTCTACATTTGGTAAACCTAGGTCCTTTGTGTTCTGCATATCTTTGGCTCCAGAAAAATATAGCTGTGTCCCTCAATCCACACTCTAAGCATCTTGAAGGGAAGTCTGGATGCACTCAGATGCTCTCTGTAAATGAAGTGGCAGTTTGAAACCTAAGATTTTTCTAAAATGGTGGATAACATGCAGTGTTGAAATGAGGAAAATAAATGATCGGTTGTTTGACAATGTTCTACACTGAAAACTAGGGGTGCATGTTTCTGTTTTTTAAAAGCATGATTCTTATTGTTTAACGAAAAGTGATTGAAAAGAACATTACATAGGATAAGCTGATATGATGAAAAGTCAAGCACACTTGCTGTTTTGATTAGCAACATTGTGTGATGAACTTTTGACCTGTGTGCTCAGTTAAGTGTTCCATGAAGTGTTTCTATGGTAACAGGCAAAAGGCAGAATGGAGGTAGAGTTGACATGTATGTCATTTGGAAAGGATTGAAATGAGTAACCAATAGAAATGTGTGTTTGCTTTTGAATTAATGTGGGAAGTAATGTGATTTGATGTGAAGGTGTATATGTGTTCAAAATGAGAGGGACACTGTGCCATTCTTTGGTTCTGGTGACAGGTGTTCAAAACAGAGATTCTGTATAAGTAAATCTGCTGTGTGACTGATATACTTCTTATTATACAAAACAATTGGAAAGGTGAGTGTTTAATTTGTGAGGGAATGTATGTGGTGCATTTTGATTTTAATCAGACTAATGTGTTTGTCCTGCTAAAGTGCAAGGAATACATTTTTTTCTCTAGAATTTTATTGTGAGTGTGTGTGCATTTAGAAAGCATTTTGAGATAAGCATTTGTGTATTTTCTGTGTTTGCAGACAGATAACTATGTTGTTCTCATGTTTTGGTAGAATTAGAAACCAGTTATTTTTTATTTATTTGCAAAAATAACTCAAGTTTCTACATTAAAATGCAGTACTCATTCTAGACTATGAAATGTGTTTTGGTAAAATGCAACGGATAGTGTTGTTTGTCTACAATCTCACAGTGAGTCAAGTGTGCATTTAGGAATTATTCTGATAGAAGCACTCTATACTAATGTGTAGTAGAAAATGTTGTGCAATGTGTTGAGTCACCTAAAGTCTTGCTGAGTGGTAAATGTGTTTTCGTAAAATGCAAGGGATAGATTTGCTTGAGTAGAATCACACAGTGAGCCTGTGCATTTAGGAATCCCTCTGAGAGAAGCACTTTGGTAGTTCATGTGTTTCCTGACAAGTAATTGATTGAAAACGGATTGTGCTCTTACATTTTGGTAGAATTCGAAAATAGTTATTGGTTATGTGTTTCCAAAATGAATTTAGCATTGATAGTAAAATGCAGTTATGAAATATATGGAATGCACGCTTGATGTGTTTGCAGACAAAGAAGTGCATATAGTCTTGCAGTGATACTACCCCCAATATGATTTCCTACACCACATAAACACCACTGTACTATTGTAAACTCTTAATCTAACTCCAGCACAACCACCTACACTACCCATTCACCACTTTACTACCCTAAACCTTAAACCTACCCCAGCACAACCTCCTACAATACCCAAACACCACTTTATTTCCTAGAACACTACCCTACCACGACCCCCTAAAATACACAAACACCACTGCACTATCTTAAACCCTAAAACACTAACCCTAGCATGACCCCGTTCAGTACATACACATGACTGCACTATGCTAGAACACTACCTCAGCATGACTACCTACCATACTTACACTCCATTTCACTACCCTGAATCTTAAATCTATCACAGCAGGACACCTTACACTACCCAAACACAACTATACTACCCTACTACTGCATTTATAATAAATATTGTTATTTGTCTAGAATCACACTGTAGTATCCTCCTGCATGTACCAACTCCGGAGGATTCGCAAAATTCGTCACCTTTTCCCCCCCGAAGCACTCACTCAAACTGTTATTTCACTCGTGCTTTCCCGTCTGGATTTTTCCAACGCAATTTATCACGGTCTCCCTCTATTCCTGACACACCGCCTCCAAGTCGTCCAGAATCAAGCGGCTCGCCTGATTCACGGATCCCCCAGATGATTATCAGCTAAGCCTCTGCTCCGCAGCCTCCATTGGCTTCCGGTGGACCAGAGGTCCACTTTCAAGGTGGCTTGTCTCACCTTTAAAGCTCTTCACTGTCCCTGCCCTGGGTTCCTCAAATCCCTTATCCATCCTCACTGTCCAATACGCAACCTCCGATCAGCACATCGTGATCTGCTAGCCACCCCCAAAAGCAAAACTAAAAAATTTGGCGATCGACGTTTTTCCTATCTGGCTCCTGCACTTTGGAACCTCCTCCCTTTCTCAATCAAATCCTCTTCATCCCTTATCAAATTCAGGAAACTGTTAAAAACACACCTTTTCCCCTCCCTCAGTTAGGCTTCCCGCACCCTGTACTTCCTCCTCACTCACTCTGTCTTTAGTGCCAGGAAGCTTCGGCGACAGTGCGCTCTACAAATGGCACTTAAGATAAGATAAGATAAGAGTCAGTGTCCATTTTGGGAAATTGAGAGACAATGATTTGGTTGGTTTATGTGTTTGCAGACACATACATACATGTACTCCTGCAGTGACACTATTCCTAGCACAATTCAGTACACTACACAAAGACCAGTGCACTATCATAAACCCTTTATCTACCTCTAGCACGATCACCTACACTACCCATTCACTACTGCAGTACCCTAAATCCTAAAACACTACTCCAGCACGACCACCTACACTACTCAAATACCATTTCACTACCCTAATCCTTAAATCTACCCCAGCACAACCTCCTACACTACACAAACACCACTGAACTTTCCTAGAACACTACCCTAGCATAACCCCCTACACTACACAAACACCACTGCACTACCTTAAACTCTAAAACACTATCCCTAGCGTGACCCCGTACAGTACATAAACACCACTGCACTGTACTAGAACACTACCCAGCATGACTACCTACACTACCTAAACACCATGTCACTACCCTAAAGCTTAAATCTATCACAGCAGGACCCCTTACACTACCCAAACACCACTATACAACCCTAGTACTGCGTTTATAAAAAATATTGTTATTTGTCTAGAATCACACTGTGAGTCAGTGTCCACTTGTGGAAATTGAGAGACAAAGATTTGGTTGGTGTTTGTGTTTGCAGACATATAAATACATGTACTCTTGCAGTGACACTATCCCTAGCACGATTCCCTATACTACACAAACACTAGTGCACTACCCTAAACCCTTTATCTACCTCCAGCACGATCACCTACACAACCCTTCACTACTGCAGTACCATAAACCCTAAAGCACTACCCCAGCACAACCTTCTAGACTACTCAAACACCACTGCACTACCCTAGAACAGTACTCCACAACGACCCCCTACACTACACTAACACCACTGCAGTACTGTAAACTCTAAATCTGTACTGTTGGTAAACGATAGTGACTGTTTATGTACCATGTAGTAATCTATTTACTAAAGTAAAAGTGAACCAATTATGAATTCACTCAGTGTCTTTCCTTATAGTATTGTGATCATTTTCTTAATCTGCATGTACTTATAAAGTGCTTCAGGTTTTAGTTTTATGGAGTGCTTCAAACTGGTATGTACTATATATGTACTGCTGTTACCAACTTCACAGTTGTGCTTCAGGCCTAAAATTTCTTAGTTAGAACTTATATTGGAATGTGTTTGTATAGTAATAAAAAAGTATAATTATAAAATTATTAATAAATATTTATTTATGATTATTTTTTACAGATAGTGTTTATCATCATTAAAAAAACGTCTTCATGCCAGAGAAGAAAAGAAGAAGAAAAGCTCAGAAGAAGGATACTTACTTGAAAAAAAGTCAACCACAATTATTGGAAGACCAACATAACGTGTCAAAAAAAGAGAAAAATTTCTGGTAAGACCACAAAGGATTTCATAAAAAATATTACTAGATTCAGAAAAAAAATGGAAATGTTCAAAGCAGTGAAAATGTTCCAAACACAGAAAAAAGTGCAAAGATTAGGAAAGGAAAAAAAGGCAATGTACATACAAAGGATACAACTTATAGTAAAAGAAGAGAAAATCAATATAAAGAAATGCACAAAAAATGTTTTACAATAGAGTAGTCCATAATTAACTGAAACATACAAAGAAATGTAGAAAGAACACTATTTTATAAAAAGAAGAAACATATCGAATCCATTGTTGAAAAGGCTTTTGAAGTAAAGAGGAAATTATTCATTTTAGTATTGAAGAGAATTTGATCGCTAGATAAACCAATCCATTTAATGAAGGCCAAAAGTAAGAGGAAAAGAGTAATTAACAAAAGTAATTTTTGTTATATTTTATTAGGGCACTGGAAACACAATTCTAGTTCTGAGCCTTTTTTTAATGAAGAGAGTTATTTATAGAGCAATGAATTGTTGCATGGAGTTGACACCAGTGGTCGAGCTTATGAGGTTAGAAATGGTTGTTCAATTGAGAAAGAGCAAATGATTCCTAGAAATGCAGACGAAATGATAGCTGATGAAGTTCTAGCCCCAGTGTACACTTGGGATTGTAGTAGTATTTACAGTGTCCAACAAGAATCTATTTATAAATTATGCAATTTCTTACAGGCATATTGCAAAAAAAGTGTTAAACAAAAGATTAAGGTGTTGCAAGGACTAGACCCTTGCAGAAGGAGAAAACATACCGGTTTGCAAGGTCATTCTCTGGCTTGTCTTTCTAGGAAAGTATGTCAAAGTGTTTTTCACAATTTCAGTATGTTGGCAGTACCTTATACTCAAATGCAGAAGTTAGTGAGAAGATTGTATTATGCAAAAAGTCCAGCACTAAAGTTAAATGAGTTGAACAGTACTCCCCTTTCATGGGTCAGTATCAGATGTGAAAAAGGTTTGTGATGATATTGGGTTTTGTTACTTTGGTCCTGAAGAAGAGAGTAAAGAAACTCAGACATTAATAGAAGAAAATGTTGTAGAGAATGTTGAATATAGTTGTACAAACATTTTTAAAAGTTAAATTATAAAGTTTAAGGGGATTTCAGGTGAAAGGCCAAATTTTTCTTGTATTTGTTGTCGCCAAACTCACTACTAAAATCAGACTAGGAGGGTTGATCTGTATTTAAAAAGTAAAAAAGAAAATAATGATACGTGGAAAGAATTTGCAGCTTATTTGTTGGTAGAGAATTGTTTTGATTTGGGTTCTGATCAGAGTATTTGTAAATATTGTTATAACAAATTAGATGAGAATAAAATGCCCGCTAGAGCTGTTCATAATAATCTAGAGTTGGTTGCTATTAATCCAGAACTGATAGATTTAAACACGTATGAGTCTATTCTCATTCAATGTGTGCACCCGTTTCAGGCTATTGTTCGTATGGAGCCTAAATCAGATTTACAAAGAGAAATAAAAGGAAGAGTTGTGTACTTACCGTTAGATTTAAAGAAAAATATTGAAACTATTAGTGTAGAGAGTGTAGAAAGTGAACCCCTAGTTATTCTTGTTAATGGTGTGCCAACTAAGAATAAGAAAATCTGGCAGGAGTTAGTGGATGTTAGGAAAGTGCAAAAGGGAACACTTATTGGATAAAGAACAATACATACTATAAGAATGTTCATATTGGAGAAGGAAAACTAGTTTTAGCAGAAGAAACTGAAACGTCAAGTGGACAAATTGAAAAAGTGGATATGTTAAGATGTGAAGAAATCTATGAACACTACTGTGTGCATCCACTTCATTCAAAAGAAGTGATGGGGAACACTATTGATTTGTTCCAAATGAAAAAAGCAAAAGGAACTCCCATGAGTGTATGGGAAGAGAGATTGGAAGCTCGTTGATTTCCGCGGTTGTTTCTAACAGGAAAAGGAGGATTTTATGGATAAAGTGCACCACAAATATGATCATCTAGAATCTCAGCTCATTTATCTGATGGCATGTCAGCGTGGGACTAATGAATATTGGTACCATCGTCAAGGAGAACTGAAATGTATGCTACGGAACTTAGGGCCAGATGTAGGTGAGGGACATTTACCGACTCATAAATACCGAATTTTACTGTTACGGTATTTATGAATCGGTAAATATGAAGAAGGGAGATGTAGCTAATTTTTAAAATAGAAATACCGATTCGGTAACATTCGGTATTTACCAATTCGGTAAATACCGAATCGGTATTTCCTATTGATTCCTATGGGCTGTGAAGCCCATAGTAATCTATGGGAAATACTGAATCGGTAATATTTACCGAATCGGTAAATACCGAATGTTGCAAGGGTGCAGGGGGTGTCACTTTGACACCCTCTAGGACCCGAAGTAAAGGCATGTGTGACTTGTGGCACACATACATGCCCTAAGGGCATGTCTGTATGTCACATTGCTCAATCATAGATTTGAGGCTATGATGTCTTTTATCTGCAATAAAAAAATCCTCCTCTTGGAGAAGTTGTGGATTTCTTTTGGAGAAAGTAGTATCAAGCAAGAGGTGCTCCTCATATACATATGCTGTTATGGATTAAGGATGCTCCCAAATTTGGAACAGATGTGGATGATACTGTTTTGAGTTTTATTGAACAATATGCAACATGTGATGTAGCCAAAAGCACAGAAGAAAACAACTTAAGAGCACAAGTGTTACGATTCCAAAGCCACCGATGTGGAAAATACTGTCGATAAAAGTTCAAATCTAAGGACAAGTGCTACACCAAATGTCGTTTTGCATTTTCACGTCCTGTAATGTCCAAAGGAAGAGAGAACAGTTTTATGTCATCTTTGCGACATAGTATCACAAGAAAGTCTCCAAAAAATACTTGCAACTTTAGAAGAAATGAAGAGTAAAAATACCTAAATGACTACAACCCAGTTATTTAGTCCATGTGGAATGCTAATATGGATATTCAATATGTTGCAGACAATTCCATTACTGTTGCTCGATATGTTTCGTCCTATATCAGAAAAGACGGAATTGAAAGAAATGTGGGAACAGATTTCTCACGAGAAGACTCTAAATAAGAAATTATACAGTTTCAGTTTGAAGAAATTATCGCATCGAGAAATAGGAGCATAAGAATGCTCAGATCGGTTATCATCTGCAAGTCTATACTCCAAATCTAGAAGAATCCTTTTTGTGAGTCTAGGTCTTGCAGCAATGCGAAATCGAGTACTGAAATCTGTAAAAAACAAATTGAATATTTAGCAGCAAAAGATCCAGAAAGTACAGATAGTTTGAAAACGAATATGTTGGACACATATTACCCAAACAGAAGTCATTATCTTGAGAACATGTGTCTCTATGAAGTGCTACAATACTACACTTTTAAACGGAATACTACAGAGAACATCAATGATGGAAAATATGGAGTCATAGGTTCCCAAGGATGTTTGGTGAAACGAACAAAAGGAAATTTGATTAATCATAGAATGCTGAGTTGCAACACTGCTGATAAAAGGGAATTTTACTTTTTAGCCCTTTTACAGCTATTTAAACCATGGAGTTCAGAACTGGAATTACTTCGAGATTTCCAGAGCTATGAAGATTCCTTTAATGCTTGTAAAGATAGTATACAACGCAGTGCTTTTGCAAATTACGTGAAAATGTTGAACAATGAATCAATTGCAGCTGAGATTGCTAGAGACAGTCCTAAAGACAGTCAAAGTTCTGCTGCGTTGAGTCAATATCTACTAGGACAACCAATTGTTGAAAATCAAGCAGTAATCGCAATGAATGAGGTGGAAACAGCAATTCATCAAGCTCAAGAAGATGTAACAAACTTAGCAAACTTGGAAGAACAACTAAATGGTGAGCAAAAACAAATATATGAGCAAGTGAGACAACAGATTGACCATGGATTACTTCATGAAAAGAAAGAGTACTCATGCACGTCATTTCAACCTATCCGAATGTACGTGAGTGAACAAACTGAAACAGGATTTTTTTTAATTAAAGTAATTACAAGTTATCTACAAAAAACAACTGAGTCGCATTTGTCTTGTGTTGTCACTGCTCCAACAGTGTTGGCAGCACACATCATTAAAGGAATTGCTTTACATTGTTTACTAATGCTACCAGTAGAGCATGAAAACAAATTGGAATACCACAAGCTATCTGGAGAAGCTTGTTGTGAAGTTTGAAGAGACTTGAAGAAAATGAAACATCTTATTATTGATGAGGTAATCATGGTATCAAACTTAATGCTTGCATTTGTGCATTTAATAATGCAGCAAATTCTGTTTTGTTCGCGGAATTTACAGATTTTTAGCAAATTTGCGGTCCGCAAATCGGGTGAATTTGCCAAAAAATCTGCAAATTCGCAAGCTGCGGGTTTTGTTGCTTGGTCGCGCTTGAAAAATACAAGATCGCCCGCGCGGCTTGGCCTTACCGTGATTCTGAGTCCGCCGAGTTGTTTTTCTTCCGGTTTGCGTGTGCTGCGCCATTTTGGATCTTGCTGCTTGATCGCACAAGAGATTTTCAAACGCAATTACGTCATCGCTACTCGCCATCTTGCACAGCGAGAGTTTGACAACGCGAGTACATCATAAGGGCCCGCGATTACGCATTGCGGGAGTAAACAATGTCGAACACGTAGATGCGGCATGCAGCTGAATTCCGGCGGGAGATTTGAACAGCTCGTTTTCCCGAAATTGCAAAAATTGCAATTCTGCACAAGAAATCCACCGCAGGAAGCATAAACCTTCTGAAAATGATACTTTTGATCAGAATAACTCCTCAGATTGACATTTGGCTGCACTTTTTGGTGCAAGGAGTCCATTTTGGGGGGGGTGGGATAAAGGAAGTGCCCCAGAGTCTCCAACTTCCTGTTCCTGTCCATCAGGCTCCTCCCAGTGCTTTGTCCATGTCCTAGTCACTTTTGATTTGGATCTGGAGCTGGAAGGATTACTTTTTTTGGCTGCTGCTGGATATTTGTATTTGAGGACTGTTTGGACTTTGGAGTTTGGATCACTTTTGGACTTGAGATTTTACAAGTAAGTTGGTGTTGTTTGTTTGGGCATTGCAGTTGCTGCAACTACAGTTTTAAAACTTTTTTCACAAGTTTAAAACAATATATATTGTGGGTAGCCACAGTATCCAGTAGACCCAGGGTTAGTCATGGGTGCTTGATACAACTGTTTCTGTGATTTGTTTTTTAACTTAATTCTCATTTATGTCATGGAATTTTAGCTCACTGTAATATATTGATTTTTTGTAAATTTTGGGGTGCCTGTAAAGCCTCACTAGCCAGTAGGCCCAGGGGTAGTGAGTTGTGCATGGACCAAGTCTTTCTGTGGGGTGTCTTGAATTTAAACATCATTGAGGGCATGGATGGCATTGGATTGTGGTGATTTTTGTGTGTTTTTCGACTTTTTGGGGTGGTGTTGGGGCCCGGCCATGTGGGTGGGGTCCATTTTGAGGCCTGGTCCAGGCAGGGCCTAGCCATGTGGTGGGGGTCAAGGGGCCATTTTGAAGCCAGGCAGTGTACTCAGGCCTGCACCCAGTTTGCCTTGCTTTCTTTCATTAGGCCCAGGGGTAGTGAGTGGTGCATGGACCAAGTTTTTCTATGGGGTGTCTTGAATTTAAACATCATTGAGGGCATGATGACATTGGATTGTGGTGATTTTTGTGTGTTTTTCGACTTTTTGGGGTGTTGTTGGGGCCTGGCCATGTGGGTGGGGGTCATTTTGAGGCCTGATCCAGGCAGGGCCTGGCCATGTGGCTGGGGGTCAAGGGGCTATTTTGAAGCCAAGCAGTGTGCTCAGGCCTGCACCCAGTTTGCCTTGCTTTCTTCCATTAGGCCCAGGGGTAGTGAGTTGTGCATGGACCAAGTCTTTCTGTGGGGTGTCTTGAATTTAAACATCATTGAGGGCATGGATGACATTGGATTGTGGTGATTTATGTGTGTTTTTTGACTGTTTGGGGTGGTGTTGGGGCCTGGCCATGTGGGTGAGGGCCATTTTGAGGCATGGTGAAGGCAGGGCAAGGCCATGAGGTGGGGGTCGAGGGGCCATTTTGAAGCCAGGCAGTGTGCTCAGGCCTGCACCCAGTTTGCCTTGCTTTCTTCCATTATGCCCAGGGGTAGTCAGTGGTGCATGGACCTAGTCTTTCTGTGGGGTGTCTTAAATTTAAACATCATTGAGGGCATGGATGGCATTGGATTGTGGTGATTTATGTGTGTTTTTATAAAACTTTTTGGGGTGTTGAACTGATGTTCCTCTGGCTTCCATTGCTTTTAGGTGCACAAGAGAACCACCAGTGCCAGGAAGAAGTCCTGCAGCGGTGTGTGCAGCACAACGTCACATGTCGTCACGTGTGGCCACAGACAAGACAACTCTGCAACTCGTGCAACTGGGGCCTGCTGTTCTGACATCTGAAGAAGATGGCCCCAAAGAAAGGTGGCCGTAGCGCCTTAGCAAAAAAAGTTGCCAGTGCCACTGCCAGTAAGAAGGAGCAAAAGAAGAAAGTGGCACTAGCTACCAAGGAGACTGGTGTGCCCACCGACACCTTTTTTGGGAGAAAAAAAACTACGCCTGCAGCAGCAGCGGTGTCCGCTGGGGACCAAGCTGGAAGCAGCACCTCCGCTTCATTGGGCTCAGTGCCACCACGCCAAGTTAGGTCCAAGACCATGAGTGCTGCTGGGGCAGCCACTTTGGTTGTTCAATCACCATTGACCAGTGATGTTGGCTCATCACAAGAAAGTACCATCCAATCAACGCCAGGTGTAACTCAGCTGACGAGTGTTCAACTACCACAGGTGCAACGACAACCACAGGTGCAACTAGTACAAGCGCAAGTTCATGGGCAAGGAGAGGCGCAAGGAGAGGCGCAAGGAGAGGCGCATGGAGAGGCGCATGGAGAGGTGCATGAAGAGGTGCAATTAGAGGTTCATGGAGCGGCACTACTGCCTACAATGCTTGTTTCTCCAGAAGTTGGGGCACATCAGGAAATTGATATTCAATTCAATTCAATTCAATTCAATCTTTATTCGGTTAAAAAACCTTATAAGATACAATACATATAATTAATAAAATACAAGCGGATACAAAATCACAGTTAAATTTGGGTACAGTTAGCAGCACGTTTTTTCATATAGCAAATAATACAAAGTATGTAATTACATTTCCCTGAGGGTTTCTTAATTGGAAGACAATTCATCATAGTCAGCTTGCCTCATCCAACGAGGTCACTTAGTAAATATACAAAATAAAACAATAAAATATTTTCTATATAAAACAAGCAGCAGGATCACTAAAAACAAGCAACACTTTAACATTTAGCAAACAATATCATGTTAAACTGACCAGTTAATTTTACCTCTGCACCTAACTTATACATTCAATTCTAGCCAGCGATAGTGCAGTACAAAGGTAGATAAAATTAGATTTTAAGACCTTTTCTCTTCCTAATCAAGGCTACACATAAGAGGAAACGGCTCAGACTGAACACTATCAGTTGAGAGGTATCTCCCTTAAAAATTCTAAGCCCAACCCCAATATGGCGAAGGCCTAACATTTTGCATTTGGGCTTTAACCATTTTTTCCTTGCGTTAAAATATGCAGGACATATAAATAAAACATGAGATTCATCCTCTTTCAACCCCATTTCACAAAGCTCACATACAACTGAATCAGTATTCCTATTTGCACCCTTATTACAGTGCCATTTGATTGTCCTATCCCTCGTTTGCAAAATGCTGTACCGGAATTTTAGATATAGACTTTTAGCCAAGTACATTTCATCCATAAGGGGCTCTAGTTGCATATTCATTTTTACTTCAAAAATTTTTGAAGTCAGAGTTCCTATATTGGGGTTGGCTAACACTGAATCACTAATAAACTCCCAGTACCTTTGTTTCAGAAGCTTTTTTGAGCTATTAGTGAGCGAATCTGGGTCTGACCAAAAATTACTCAGCCCCAGTTTTCCAAACCATTTTTCGACGTACACTAACCATGGCAAATGGGTGATATTTTTTATAGCCATTATCTCTTTCAGTGCTTCTCTTTAGTCTACCAGCTCCTCTGTAGACCACAGACGGACCCAGTAAATCAACGGGCGAAGAGAAGCATAATCATCTGTGCGTCGAAAATTGAGGTCCCACAGTACGGGGGTCAATGGTGTGGAACCAGGTACACCTAGGAGCTGTCTGATGAAGGAATTCTCGCGTACTAAAAAGGTATCCTTCAGTGCATAACCCCAAAGATCCGCTCCATAGAGGGAGGATGATTATGCTTTACATTTAAATAATTCAATTGCCGGTGAAACTGATTTAAAATGACTATGCTTGTGCTTTTTTAGAATCGGGAACTGGTTTTGAGTCAACCTCAGTTTTGCATTTTCTAGTTGAGTTTTCCATGATATTTTGCTATCTAAAATAATACCAAGGTATTTAAAATTAGGGACTTCTTCAATAATTTCATCATTTATTTTAAAAACTTTGTTAAAACCTTTATGAGGGTCGATTGTCATGACCTTTGTTTTTGAGGAATTAATTTCCAATTTCCTGTCATGACAATACAAACTAAATTTATTTAAAAGGTTCTGAAGTCCTCTGGGTGTCTGAGAAATTAAAATCGTGTCGTCTGCAAATAACAGTGCCGGAACGGCTTCACCACACAGTTTGGGAGAGTCATGCTCGCAGCCCAAAAGAGTGTCAGGAATATCGTTAACATAAAGGGACAATAGGGTAGGTGCCATTACACACCCTTGCCTAACCCCTTTGGATATTTTTATTTTCTCACTTAGCTCCCCATTTGGTCCCCATCTGACTCGTGCATAATTATTCTCATGCAGTCTAATTAGTAACTGTAGAATGTTTCCGGGCACGCCCATATTATTTAGTGTCTTCCATAGGTCTGCCCTTGGAACCATATCGAAGGCTGCTTTCAAGTCGACGAAAGCCACATATATGTGGGAGCTCCTTATAAAAGTATATTTCCAGACTAAACATACAAATCTAAAAACCTGGTCCACTGTGCTTATTTTTGGTCTAAAGTAAAGGGGTATTTTTAGGGTTCAGGGCTAGGTTTTTGTTTTTGGGTAAAGGGGTATTTTTAGGGTTCAGGGCTAGGATTGGGTTTTTGGGTAAAGGGGTATTTTTAGGGTTCAGGGCTAGGTATGGGTTTTTGGGTAAAGGGGTATTTTTAGGGTTCAGGGCTAGGTTTGGGTTTTTGGGTAAAGGGGTATTTTTAGGGTTCAGGGCTAGGTTTGGGTTTTTGGGTAAAGGGGTACTTTTTAAAAATTAAATTAAATTAAAAAAATTACATTAAATTAAAATTAAATAAAATTAAATTATATTAAATTTAGTAACTTACATTTTTTAAAAAAATGATATACTTACCTATACTTACGTTGTAATGGTATGCGTTGTAAAGGTATATGCGTTGTAAAAAAATGCGTTGTAATGGTATTCGTTGTAATGGATCCTGCGTTGTAAAAGTTGCGTTGTAAAAGCATGCGTTGTAACAGTATGCGTTATAACGTCATGCATCCCAGTTTTTCAAGCTACTCGCAAACATGCAACAGTAGGCATGTTTGCCATGGAGAAATCTCACACTGCACCTAACCTTTTGGAGGAGTTTAACAGAAAGGTCAATGAATGGCTGCATCCAAGAAATCGCATAGTTGGTTATGTTTCCACGGATAATGGCAGTAATATAGTTAGGGCCATGTCTGATGGTGAATATTTCAGAGTGCCGTGTTTGGCGCACAGTATTAACATCGTGGTGCAAGAATTCTTGAAAAAAGAAGACACAGTCATCAAATTACTGACCATCTGCTGAAGAATCTGCACACATTTCAGCCATTTTTTTAAGGCCCGGAAGCAGCTGAGGAGCATTCAACATCCACGTAAACTGCCAGTCAAAGGACTAATCCAGGAGGTGGCAAAACGTTGGAACTCAACCTTTTACATGCATGAGCGTCTGTCTGAGCAGTGGGGGGTAATAAATGAGTATGTCTATAAACTGGGTTCTACTCAGAAAGACATGAGGCTAGAGTTGGAGGAATGGAAGCTAATTGCAAGCCTGACAGACATGCTTCGTCCTTTTGAGATCTTCACGCGTGAATTCAGCAGGGAGGACTGTTCTTTGGGCAAAGCTATCCCATTGTTGGTCATGCTAGAGCACCAACTGAAGGACGTGTCTTTAACGTTCAGAGATGATGCTGAAAATTGAGAAGCATATGATTTGGCGGAGAAGTTATTAAGGCGCCTACTTCACAATGAAAGGCTTAAAAACATACATACACAACAACATTACATTTGTGCCACTATTCTGGATCCACGGTACAAAAAGGCAGTGGCCAGCAAAGCATTCATTCCTTTTGATGAAGCAGATGTTTCAAAGTACAAACATTGGCTAGCTGTGTCAGCCACTCGGTTAGAAAAAGAGAGGCAGAAAGTTCAAGGAGGCAGCACGAGTACAGCTGAATCAGCAGGCCATCCAGCGTCAAGTTCTACTTCTGAATCTGTGGCCGAAGGGAGTCACTTTCACTCACAGCCGTTAACGACACCAGCAACCGTGTCATCATCCTCACCTGCACCAGGCCAAAAAATTATATTGTCGGAGGCGGATTGGCTAACTCAGCAAGGGTTTGCTCGATCCACTGCTTCAAAGGCCACAGATGGTATGCAAAGTGGAGCAACCCTGCAGAACCTTGAGTCAATGTGCAGGCCTATCTGGATGACCCAACAGGGGTCTGTCTTAATGAGAACCCATTGCTGTATTGGAATAGGAAAAGGCCTGTATGGCAACTGATCACCAACCTGGCTCTAAATGATTTGTCTTGCCCACTCGCAAGCGTGTCCTTTGAACGTGTTTTCAGTGCTGCTGGTGCCGTTGTAACTTCAAAAAGGACCCGCCTCTCGCCCAAAAATGTGGAGAGGTTAACAATAATCAAGATGAATCAGCACTTCATACCACCCGATTACAAAATACGTGAATGCACGCAGGAAGAAGAGGACACCGACTTAGGTGACGCCAACCGAAGTTCTTCTCTGTTACCTGACCTACTCACTTTTATTCCTGTGTGTATTTCTTTGTTTTGCAACTTTTACCACAACAAAACTCTAATCACCTAATCACAACAAGTCCATCATCAGCACTGTCTTCATCTTATTTTCCATTTTGATTTGTAGGTGCCACAGTCTGCATTCCTGAGGTTCACAAGTTCACAACTCAATCATGCTCCTCTATCCTCCTCCTCCAGACTCCCCCATCCATTTCCCTCAAGGCTGATGGATGGATTATGGAAAATAAAGAAACTTTGTCTTCGTAGACGAGACCCCTCAAGTGGGACTGAAATTACTGACTGACTACATGCTTGCTGATTGTTGACAGACTTACTTTGAAATTGACAGGAGAGGCGGCCCTGTGGGCCCTCACTTTCCGAAGAAGATGCGGACAAAAAGTAGAACAGGTAATGAATAATGAGAAGATGGCATGCAGTGGACAGCAATGGCTGTCTATCTCTGTTGAAAGCAATTGCTGTTTGTTTTTTGTGTTTTTTGTGAACAGCGCAATTTGCCATGTTTTGAATATACCAGTATTGCAGGTTTTTGGGGGGCTCTTTGGGGGTGTTCTAGATTTGCGGTGCTGGGTCGGGAGGTCTTGGAGCACTGCTGGCACAGTCTAATTTTGATTGCATTTGTTTTTAAGGAAATCCATGGTGGAAAAGGGGAGTTATGGCCTAGCTGCAGAGCGCGTTTTGACAGAATTGAAGGAAGGCCAAAAATGTTCAAAGTCTGAGATTATGCATTTTTGCTTTTTGCCTGTTTGGGGGTGTTCTGCTTTTTTGCGGGTGGCTTGGCGGCTCTTGGGGCATTGCTGGGAAGGCCTAATATCGGAATCAAGTGGTTTGGACAAAATACATGGTGAAAAAGTTTTTCACTTTTCAGACTTTTCGCTAACTTTCGTGTTTTTGGGGGGCTGTTTGGGGGGGTTCCTGGTGTTGGGGTGTCGGGGGGTCTTTGAGCAATGCTGGGCATGCCTAATTTTGGTTGCAAGTGGTTTGAAGAAAATCCATGGTTGGAAAGGGGAGTTAGGGCCTAGCTGCAGAGCGTGCAAGGAGTGATCAGGTGACTAGGCCTAAATTTTTCCAAGTATGAGATTTTGCATTTTTGCTTTTTGCCTGTTTGGGGGGTTCTGCTTTTTGCGGGTGGGTTGGCGGCTCTTGCGGCATTGCTGGGGAAGGTCTAATATCGGAATCAAGTGGTTTGGACAAAATCCATGGTGAAAAAGTTTTCCACTTTTCAGACTTTTCGCTCACTTTCCTATTTTCGATCCGCTGTGTAGGGGGTTCCTGGTGTTTGGGGGGTGGGGGGTCTTGGAGCAATGCTGGGCAGGCCTAATTTTGGTTTCAAGTGGTTTGAAGAAAATCCATGGTTGGAAAGGGGAGTTAGGGCCTAGCTGCAGAGCGCGCATGGAGTGATCTGGTGACTAGGCCTAAATTTATCTAAGTATGAGATTTAGCATTTTTGCTTTTTGCCTGTTTGGGGGGGTTCTGCTTTTTTGCGGGTGGGTTGGCGGCTCTTGGGGCACTGCTGGGAAGGTCTAATATCGAAATGAAGTGGTTGGGACAAAATCCATAGTGAAAATGTTTTTCACTTTTCAGACTTTTTGCTCACTTTCGTGTTTTCGGGGGCTGTTTGGGGGGTTCCTGGTGTTTGGGGGGGTGGGGGGTCTTGGAGCAATGCTGGGCATGCCTAATTTTGGTTGCAAGTGGTTTGAAGAAAATCCATGGTTGGAAAGGGGAGTTGGGGCCTAGCTGCAGAGCGCGCACGGAGTGATCTGGTGACTAGTCCTACATTTTTCTAAGTATGAGATTTAGCATTTTTGCTTTTTGCCTGTTTGGGGGGGTTCTGCTTTTTTGCGGGTGGGTTGGCGGCTCTTGGGGCACTGCTGGGAAGGTCTAATATCGAAATGAAGTGGTTGGGACAAAATCCATAGTGAAAATGTTTTTCACTTTTCAGACTTTTTGCTCACTTTCGTGTTTTCGGGGGCTGTTTGGGGGGTTCCTGGTGTTTGGGGGGGTGGGGGGTCTTGGAGCAATGCTGGGCATGCCTCATTTTGGTTTCAAGTGGTTTGAAGAAAATATGGTTGGAAAGGGGAGTTACGGCCAACTGCAGAGCGCACATGGAGTGATCTGGTGACTATGCCTACATTTTTCTAAGTATGAGATTTTGCATTTTTGCTTTTTGCCTGTTTGGGGGGGTTCTGCTTTTTTGCGGGTGGGTTGGCGGCTCTCGGGGCATTGCTGGGAAGGTCTAATATCGGAATCAAGTGGTTTGGACAAAAGCCATGGTGAAAAAGTTTTTTACTTTTCAGACTTTTCCCTCACTTTTGTGTTTTTGAAGGGCTGTTTGGGGGGTTCCTGGTGTTTGGGGGGGTTGGGGGGTCTTGGAGCAATGCTGGGCATGCCTAATTTTGGTTGCAAGTGGTTTGAAGAAAATCCATGGTTGGAAAGGGGAGTTGGGGCCTAGCTGCAGAGCGCGCACGGAGTGATCTGGTGACTAGGCCTACATTTTTCTAAGTATGAGATTTTGCATTTTCTGCTTTTTGCCTGTTTGGGGGGGTTCTGCCTTTGTGGGGGTGGGTTGGTGGTTCTTTGGGCATTGCTAGGAAGGTCTAATATCGGAATCAAGTGGGTTGGACAAAATCCATGGTGAAAAAGTTTTTCACTTTTCAGACTTTTCGCTCACTTTCGTGTTTTCGGGGGGCTGTTTGGGGGGTTCCTGATGTTCTGGGGGGGTCTTGGAGCAATGCTGGGCATGCCTAATTTTGCTTGCAAGTGGTTTGAAGAAAATCCATGGTTGGAAAGGGGAGTTAGGGCATAGCTGCAGAGGGCGCTTGGAGTGATCTGGTGACTAGGCCTACATTTTTCTAAGTATGAGATTTAGCATTTTTGCTTTTTGCCTGTTTGGGGGGTTCTGCTTTTTTGCGGGTTGGTTGACTGCTCTTGGGGCATTGCTGGGAATGCCTAATATCGGAATCAAGTGGTTTGGACTAAATCCATGATGAAAAAGTTTTTCCGTTTTTGCTCACTTGCCTTTTTTTGGGAGGCTGTTTGGGGGTTCTAGGTTTTTGGGGGTGGGTTTTGGGGTCTGGGAGCACTGCTGGCACAGTCTAATTTTTATTGCATTTGTTTTTAAGGAAATCCATGGTGGAAAAGGGGAGTTATGGCCTAGCTGCCATCCGCTTTTGGACTGAATCGAAGGAAGGCCGAAAATATTCTAAGTGTGAGATTTTGCATTTTTGCTTTTTGCCTGTTTGGGGGGGTTCTACTTTTTTGCGGGTGGGTTGGCAGGTCTGGGGGCATTGCTGGGAAGGTCTAATATCGGGGGCAAGAGGTTTGGACAAAATCCATGGTGAAAAAGGGGGATTAGGGCCTAGGGTTAGAGTTAGGGTTAGGGTTCTGAAATCGCTGTTTACACTTTACACATAGCTTGAGAGGAAAGATCCGCAAATTTCGCTCACACTTATTTATCCTTGAAAAGGAGACTCAGAGTACGCACTTTCGAAATGATGCTTGTATGTTTTGTAATACTGTCGACTCTGAAACTGAAAGTGTTATTTTTGCACTACACAGCGTACCTTATATTTTTTTCTCCGTGGTGTTTTAATATCACTTCCTGTTTTTCCATCAACAATTACAGGCCGGCTTTTACCCTGTGCAATGACAAAAAGGATGAGCTCAGGCTTAGCGACCTGCAATTCAGCATCCGCCAGGCAGGCAGTGGACAATGTGTCTTCTGGTCCCCAACATTGATCAGCGGAGCGTCAGATGGAATGGAGGAGTACCACGAAAGAGGAATGGCTGGATGCATGCAACTTCCCAAATTCAACAGGACAACTACAACAACATACAGTTACAGTATCCATTTTCATTTTGACTTATCTTTTAAATAATGGTATTGCTGTGAACTTCTTTGAGTCAGACACTGTGCATTTGTTTGCTCCCTGCTTCAATTCATCCCTCCAGCCATTGTATACTTTTTTCTTTGCTATTTTTTAAACTAATTTAATGTACTAAGTGGTTCTTCTCTCTGAGGGCAGATAGGCAAGTGAAATTGCGTAAATACTGCAGCCCTGTACTGTCACATTGTTGTTTCTTCATAGTACATTGTAGAAAGTACTACTTACTTTACAGAAACCTATCCATTTAGCAAACAACTTCATGCATGCAGTAGTGCATGCACTTCCTTTATGTCCCTTAAAAGATTTATGAATAGCTTCGTATCCAAATATTTGTTTATCTTCATTTGTTGTTTGTCCATGCTGTGTTTTTTTTCCCTCTCTCTACAAAACTTTACCCACACACCCCATTCCCATCCAAGTTTCAAACACTAACCCTCTTCCCCCGGGCTGTGTGGTTTTCATTGAGGTGTGAGTAAATTACAATAATAATTCCACACACTTGCTGGGGAGGATAAGGTGCAAGCAACCTCCTCAACTCAATTTTAAGGCAGCTAGATGAATCCTAGGATATTGTAATTCTGGGTAAAAAAACAACAATGAGTATTTTAAAATAAATTCTGAATTTCATGCCCACCATTGATTGGATCCATCATCAACATCATCCTCCTACATGTCAAGAAGACTTGTTGTGTTACGCTGCTGTGTCACTGTTGTAGCCATAATCATCCATGCAATTCTTTTTTCCCCATACTTATCTTCAGCATTGCTTAGGCTACTGTTCCTTCTAATACTGCTCTCAGGCCACTCAATGTCTCATTTTTTTACTTTGTTTTTCATATGCTGCTACTGCTAGTGTGGTACCACTCCTACTAACACCACAACAACGGAATTTCAGTCCGGGATGGTGTAATCGCCATTTGCCATGCAGCCAGCGCTGTGCCTAGCTCTATTCTCAAACACGAATCACAGGTAAGATAAGCATTTTGGGGAGGTAGAAAGATGGGCTAGGATGCGGAGGAGAGACTGATAGTAGTACAAGCAAAGTACTAGTAGGCCAATTGAATTCACTAACTCTGTTAGTGGCACTTTTGAACAATTTTGGATGTTTTAGATAATTCGTGCTGGTAATTTTGAGGAAAACCAAACGCACCGTAACTCCCGCCCACCACCCCACAAAATATGATCAAAGCATACACTGTGTTGAAGTATGTAAAATGAATAATGATGTATTTCCCCTAACAAAAATAAACTAGTCCCAACCCTCCCTAACCCAAACAATTGTCCATTTCAAGTAGTCCAAAAATAAATATTCCCCAACTCCCGATTCCCACCCCCCCAACAGTCTTTAAAAAAGGGGCAAGGGGGGGGGCGTGGCTAGCAGCCAACGATGGCGGCAGCTTAATGGAGTAGCTCCGCGATCGAGGCGGCCTCTCCAGCAATCCTGACACTCATCCGCTACATATTCTGCCCCAACAGGAGGAACCCGGAGCCCGGGACCGAGCGGTGCCGAAGGGTGAAAACGCCGTGGCTGTCCGGCGAACAGGAGCCGACATCCGCCCGGGCGTAGAAGAGGCCTCTGCAGCGCGGCGCAGCCGGGGACTGCCTTCGTCGCCCGGCCTGCCAGGAAGCGTGACTGCCCCGGGGACCCTGCACCGGAAGTGCCCGCTGTCTTTTTCACCTCGGCGGACGGGCGCCGGCCCGCGGGGTGAGTGAGGGCGGAACCGGGGTCGGGCGCGCCTGGTGTCACCAAGACTGTGCCGGGTGGATGACACCCCGCTCCTCCGCACACCGTGACCGCCCGGCGGGCGGACATCCAGAAGTGCCTGACGGCGGTGAGCCGCCATTTTGAGAGGGTCCGGCACTGCTCCGTACGACCTGGCCGAGGACCGGACATCACCCGCCGCACCACAGGCGGCGATCGACCCGCCCTCCTGCCGCGCAGTAAACACGCTTCCTCAGAGAGGCAGGAGGTGTGAGCCATATTATTGATCTGGAGACCCGTGCCATCACCCGCTGTGCAGGTCATCGCCCACAGTGACCACGAACTTCCCGGGGCAGTAGAACATTCCCTGCGGGTAGACCTGGCATTAGCGTGACCCCATAGAGCGGCGGGAGACTCACCTCGCAGCATCCGTCACTGCAAGACTCGGAGCATCGCAAGTTATTCACCTGCGTACAATCTCCCGCCTCTATACCACCTGCTGAGCGACTCCGGCACTTGGGGGGGATCCGAGAAACTGACCCTTGCCCCCCTTATCAACGGGAGACCACCTGAGTGACAGCACCCACCGGAGGCGGGGAACTGGATCCCGCACGTCACGCTTCTCTCCACACTCCCGGCTGGACGCCGTGCAACGGAGTGACGACCCTCCACGGAAGTGGACTACCACACCGGCGGTCAAAATAAAACGCAGAAGGGGCAGACGCGGCCCCCCGTCGCTGGATTGCCCAGGGGCCGCAGACTCTGCTGCTATGGCAGGGAGGAGCCTGAAGAGTGGGCCTACTCAGACTAGAATTGATCGGTATGCCTGCGACAGGCCTGCGATGTCCCCGACTGCCGGGAAGGAGACGGCTGCCAGATCCGTGGAGGGACAGGGAACTAAGAAAGCGACTCTGGACGACGTGATGCAGGCCCTGGCACACTTACAAACGACAGTGGGCACAATCTCCACGGACATTACGCTTATCAGAGCGGACTTCCACAAGATGACGGAAAAGGTCAACGCCATGGAAGTGGTCACGAAATCCTTGGTAGAGGACGTCTCCGAACTCCAGCTGGCAGTGGAAAAGCTGGTATCAGACAACAAGGTACTGCGTGAGAAGCTCGACGACCAGGAAGGGCGCTCCAGGCGGAACAACATCCGCATACTCGGCGTGCCGGAGACGGAGGGGGTGAGAGCCATGGATTTGTATGTGGAGGGCCTAATCACCACTGAACTACGGCCCAAGGGACTATCCTCCTTCTTCTCAGTAGAGAGAGCGCACCGTGTGCCGGGAGGCCAACCAAAACCTGGTGCGGCTCCGAGACCCATTGTGGCCCGGCTGTTCAACTTCAGGGACAGGGACGTCATTCTACAGGCAGCCCGACAATCCCCTCCGGTCAAGATCCAGAACTCTACGGTGGCATTCTTCCCTGACTACACGGCGGAGGTGGCACGCAGACGCCGGACGTTCTTCGAGGTCAAAAAAGAACTTAGGGCGAGAGAGATCCCATACTCCATGCTCTTTCCCGCAAGGTTGCGCGTGGTCGCCGAAAACAGGACCTGGTTCTTCGACAACCCGGAAGCTGCAAGGGACTGGTTGGACGGCTGGAGAACAAACGCTCACCCCCGACGGCCTCATCGGCAACAGAAGGATCGTGCGACGGATAGCCTCCCGGCTTCCCAGACTTCGAGAGGTGATGGAGTGAGCGTGGGTTCGCCCCACAGCGAGGCCGCAGACGAGGACAATAATGGCGACCAGTGATTTCCGGACAGGCAACGTTTTGAGACTTCTTGTTCAGCACACCTGAGGCACGCTGTTGGACACTGGGCGAGGGGCCTCTGGGGAGAAGATTGAGAGGCCGCTGACCTCGGAGACTCCTTCACCCCAGCGCGCAAGTACACTGGTTGGGTTTGGGGTAATGCACTCTGCTAAGTTGGGGAGGCGGGCGGGTTCAAGTCCGAACGGCAGGGAAGCAGGGAGGGGGGTTGTTGGGAGAGGGGGGGTGTTTATTTCTGTAATTGGTTTAGTTCTTCGAGTTTTTGGCTTGGCTCAGCACTTTATGTCACACCACGACATGTACATTGCACGGTACGGCGTGCCACGCCGGGGTACTCACCTTGACGCCCTTGCTGCGACCCCGTGGATACCTCCTCTCGTGGGGCAAGGTGGCGCTTCCTCGGTACGGTGGGCTCACCTCCGAGAGAGTGCCTCACGCAGGCAACGGCATGCAATACACGCGAGAGTCCTAGTGGGACACACACACACCTCACTGCCATGGCCGGACTAGAAGATTCCGTCCCGACGGCCCCACTACACATTATGTCGTGGAACGTCAGGGGATTAGGTGACAAGATCAAACGAGGCCTGGTTCTTCAGGGCATTAAGAGGGCGGGTCCTGCCCTGGTCCTGTTGCAGGAGACACACATGATGGGCGCTACTACACGGGCCATGGATAGACGGGGATACCACATGGTTACACATGCAGCGTTCACTCCAGGGTCACGTGGCACGGGCATACTAATGCAGAAGTCCTCCCGATACATCATCACCTCCACCAAAACAGACGACCAGGGCCGCTTTGCAGCAGTATCCGGCCAGTGGGAGGGCAGGGCTTTGTCTGTGGTATCGGTCTACATCCCCCCTGCACTACACGCTGTGGCACTGCCCGATCTGGGCAGGTTCCTCCTGGAACTTCCGGAAGGGGACTTGATTGTAGGGGGGGATTTCAACGCAGTACTGCATGAAACACGTGATAGATTCCCCGGGCGCTCGCACTCACCTGGCACCACTAAACTTGGCGGGTTTCTGGAGGCACAGGGCCTAGTGGATGTATGGCGCACACTACACCCGAAACAACTACAATATACTTACTACTCAGCAACACACAACAGTCTATCCAGAATCGACCACTTCCTCACGCTAGGGACCGGTTGCCTCACCATCGAGGACGCACAAATAAAGCCTCGGGGTGTCTCCGACCACTCGCCTATTACCCTGACACTGTCTAGCCGCTCGGCCACTCGCAGGAGATTGTACCCGATCTACCCGGGTTACCTCAAGGTCCCAGCTATTCGCAAAGGCCTGCAGAATACTACCAAACAATACTTTGAAGAAAACCAGGCGTCAGTGAGTTCACCCTCAGTGCTCTGGGAGGCCTACAAGGCTGTATTTAGGGGACAGGCGATAGCAGCGATCTCACACTACAAGAAACAGCAGGGAGAGGAGACGTCTGAGTTGGAACTACAGCTCGACAAAGCTAACACAGCCCATATGGCAGACCCCTCCTGTGCTAACCTCCACTCCCTACAGCTACGTCAACGTCTTCACATGGATCATGTGCGCCGCCTAACCAAGGCGGACATTGCGGCCACCAAACACAGAGTGTATGACATTGGGGACAAGGCCAGTAAACTCCTAGCTTGGCTGGATAAAAGACGGGGAGGCAGTAGGAACATATTACAGCTTACGGATACACTTGGGAGGGTTCACACGCGACCAGAGGACATAGTGGAGGTACTTGCTGATCATTTCAGTACGGTGTACACACCGACAGTGACTGTCACAGAGGGCGAGGCCCGGGATGCCCTGAGCCGCGTGGCAATGCCCAGATTGACTGACGATGCGATGAGGGAATTGGATTCAGACATAACTACGGATGAAATCCAATTGGCGATTGGCGCTATCCATCCGGGCAAAGCCCTGGGTCCCAACGGGATACCTATCGAGTGGTTTAAAGCGATGTCTGAGTCTCTGGGTCCGCCCCTCTTGCAGATGTACGTGGACAGTAGGCAGAACGGCACGTTGCCACCTGACCAACGGATGGCGACTATTGTAGCCATACCAAAGCCGGGTAAACCACTTAACGAGTGCACGTCCTACAGACCTATCTCACTGTTGAACCCCGAAGCTAAAATTCTGGCGAAACTGCTGGCGACCAGACTCATGTCCCACCTAGGTCAGTTGATCCATCCAGATCAGTCTGGGTTCATGCCGCACAGAAGTACGGCCCTGAACCTTCGTAGGGTCCAGGGAGTCATGGCTAGAATCCCGCTTCTGACGGAACCGGCGGCCATCCTGTCGCTAGACGCCAAGATGGCGTTCGATATGGTGGAGTGGAGTTACCTCTTCGCGGTCCTCGCCTCTATGGGGTTCGGTCCGAACTTTATTGCCTGGGTCCGGTTACTGTACAAGGATCCACTGGCACGTGTAGTGGCCAATGGCCACATATCACGGGAAATACCACTGAGACGGGGAACCCGGCAGGGATGCCCTCTCTCACCCATCCTCTTCGCATTAGTCTTGGAACCCCTCGCGATCACTATACGGACTACGCCGCTCCTGAAGGGCATTCAATGGGACTCGAGCTGGGAAGACAGAGTGTCATTATATGCAGATGACATGTTAATCTATCTTACTGACCTAGACAGCAGCATCCCTAACCTTCTGGCCCTCTGCACCTCTCATGGCCAAGTGTCGGGCTACACTATCAATTGGTCAAAATCAATCATCTATGCTCTCAGGGGTCCTCTCCCGTCACTACCGGACGAATGCACGCTAGAAGTGGCACTTACGTCCTTCAAATACCTGGGAATTCACATCACCCGGGATGCGGCTGACTTCTCGGCTCGCAATCTACAGCCTCCCCTCCTCCGTTTGCGTAATGATGTAAAACACTGGCAGACGCTTCCGCTGACGTTATTGGGCAGAGCAGCCTTATTCAAAATGATGGCTCTACCACGCTTCCTATACGTTCTCGAAAACACACCTACGCTTATCCCCCCCGGCTACTTTCAAAAGGTGACGGCACTGATGTCGGGCTTACTGTGGGGGAATCGGCCAGCGAGAATCGCACACGCCAAACTTAATAGGGGCTGGTACGACGGTGGGATTGCACTGCCTAATATGCAGTTGTACTACTGGGCGACACAACTCAAAATTCTTAATAAATGGTTACACGCACCGCAGGACGACCCAGCCTTCAAGGCGGACCGGGCCCAGCTGGGTACTAACAGCATGCTGGCACCCCTGTATCACAAGGGCATTGCGGCGAAACTGACCGGGCCCACCAAACACACGGTACAACTATGGTATAAAGCACAAGCAAAACTACACTGGGCAGGGGTGATTACGAAAATGACACCGTTGTGGGATACTAAAACACTGGGCCACTTGAGGCGTACTAAGGGATTCGACCAGTGGGACGCCATTGGAATCTCGACTGTGGGGGACGTGTGGTCCAGGGAGGGGGTGGTCCCCTTCAGTTCCCTCCAACAACAGTACGAACTACGGGACACGGAACGCTTCAGATACATACAGATTAGGCATGCTCTTCTGGCGGAGATCCCGCCAGGCACCACACCCCCGGAGTCCTCGCCATTGGAGGACCGTTTACTCACGGACTATATGTTGGAGAGTGCAACTTCCCTAACATACCGAAAACTGCTTAATAATTTGCCTGAACCCCTAGGGAAACTCAAGGACAAATGGACGGAAGACCTGGGAGATTTTGACGAATCCGAATGGAATGCAGCTCTGGCATCCCCCCGTGAGGCTGGTATCTCGGCTAGGTTCCGCCTCATACAACTGAAGGTCCTCCATAGAATATATTACACTCGAGTGGCACTACACAAATTGAAAAGGGCAGACGACCCGCTCTGTCTGAGGGGGTGTGGCGGGGAGGGCACACTTTTACACACGCTCTGGAGCTGCACCTACATGTTGAGCTATTGGCAGCGAGTGCTCCGTACCATCGCACAAACACTGAATACCACTATACCGCAGGATCCCAGGGTGTGTCTGTTGAATGTCTGGGGTCCTGCTGATCTAACACATTATGGCAAGCTATGGGTCACGATCGGCTGCATGGTGGCCAAACGCGACATTGCACAGAAATGGGGGGCGGCCGAGCTACCCACACTGGCGCAGTGGCTCAGAAACATGGACACGCTCATGGTGACAGAAAGGGCAGTTTATAAGATGAGAGACAATCCCCGTAAATGGAATGGAGTTTGGCTAAAATGGAACTCGTACAGAGGGGACATTTGTGATCCTTTGCCAGAGAATGATAGTGAGAGCTCGGATGAGGACACTGACACTGACTAATTGGGGGTGTGTGTTTCATGCTAAGTGCGGGGGCCCTTCACAGGGTGCATGAAGATGCGGGTGGATGTGGGAGGGTGGATACGCAAGAGGGTGGTGGGGTGTGATGGGCTTGAAGTCGAAGATTGCCAGCAACCGTCTACCTCGATATTCCATGCCTATTGATGTGTCGATTAATGCTGAGCCTTATGTTTAGTTCATAGTTATGTTGTTTTATAAAACAAAAAAAAAAAAAAAAAGAAATGCAAACTGCAAGAGGAAAAAAAAAAAAAAAAAAAAAAAAGGGGCAAGGGACACAGTCACTTCCGGCGGTGTTTGGACAGGCGGTCCTTGCGGAGGTCCCGGAGCTTATTTTCTACGTCGTCCACCTTGCGCTCCAGGAAGTCCACTCGTAAGGTTAGGCGGCGCATGTGTGCCTTCCAGGCTCTGAGGGGGCCAGCTGCTGATGGTCTTGCAACTGAGCGGCGGTGGTGGGCTGTCTGAGCACAGCGCTGGGATGGAGGCTGCTGGCTGGTGGACACAGGGGCAGTGCTGGAGGAGGTTGTTGATGTTCCCTCCTCGTTTTCCCGAGCCCACAGCCGGCAATATTCAACCTGAATGGCCTCCATCTTCTGGGCCCTGGCCCGGACAGCCATCTCCCCTCTGGTGAGCTTTCAGGGAGCATCTATATGAAGAAAGACAGGAAAATAATGTAACCAATACTCTTTAACAATAACACAAAATAATTCAACAGAAAGTTGTCTCACAGTAACACAACCAATTTGCAAGCACAGTATAACATTTTGGCATGTATCTTTCCGCCGTCTTTGTAGGCCTGTAACAGTGGGAGTTCCAGGAATTCTACTACCAGGCAGCACTATGGACTCAATACATAGTCAGAGAGTCAGAGAGTACACCAGTATTCGTTTTTTTTCTCTACTTTTGCGAAAGAAATTACTTGTACGTGAACTTGTGGTAGCCGGCATAATGCCAGCTCAGTCAGCTTGCACCCAGGAAAAAGAGACACAAGCCATGATGACACAGACTTGGATGCATTACCTTAAGCAGTATATGCAGGTGGGGATAGGGAAGCTCTTACTTTTTTATAGGGGTGGCACTGGCCATACTCGGGTACATCAAGGGCTACTGCTCAATGTAATTTATATTTCGCACTGCCCCCCCGGGCCTTCAGTACTACAAAAGGAAAATGAAGATTATTCATTTCTGATCATGTCTCCAACCGATCACATGATCTCTTTGCTTATGTGATTCATGACTTTAGGTGCTTTATTCTGATAGATTGAGTAAACAACAGCGATAGTCCACCCATGATTAACACAGCAGAAAGAAAATTGTGAACATAGGGAGTGAGTGTGGCAACCAAAATTGCCGGAGGAAGGGACTTGACTTGATATAATTGTCAACTACAAAATACATGCTGTGCTTGCAAAGTAAACTACTGTACTGTTACTTTAGGCAAGGGAGAGTTTCAGAACAATCACAACTTGTAGTATTTGGATTTCCTCTGCTTTGCTACTCGGGCACGGACATGCTGTTCGAACAAAGTAACACTCTTCATGCACTGAGCGTCTGCTCTACATACACCTCTGCTTTGTATGAGGAAGAAGATACCATCCAGGCTTCCAAAGTAAACGTCTATCCTTCTTCTTAATGTATCAACTGTAACATCTTTACTTTTTCTCAACAACCAAATAACACCCTTTTCATTTTATTTGGTAAACCACCGTCTTGACTTGCATTTGAGTTTCACCCAAATGATATATTGCAATGCACACCACACATGAATTTTCTGATTGACCCACACAGGCAGTCAATTTTTATTTCTCCTCCAACCATCCTTGCTTCAAGCAGCCATGCATCTGATTCCTTCCTATCAGCCACCTCTGCCTGCATTCAAAAACACGTATCATTCTTTAGTCATAAATGTTACGACTCGCTCGTCCTTCCATTGATCCTAAGTTCTTTCCCTTTTCGTTCATCACATCCCTCAAGTTCATCTGATATGACTTGGCTTCACGATAAAAGTTTCCCAACTGATTATGAAGTCAAATAGAGGGGGCCATTGCTTACTCGAGAACTACCGCCGCTAATGCTATTGCTAAGTCAAGGGAGACTGTCTTCTCCGTGATTGGCTAAAAAAATATGTAGTTCTAAATCAGTAACTGTTCTTAACAGTACAGTGTACTTGTAGTAGTGTACTTTCTACTGTACAGTACATCATACATTCCTTTGGGAGCCTACTCTAAAATGTCAATAAGTAAGGAGTATAATAATAACTTACCACGGTCCGCCGCTGCTGAGCCATCCCACTCAGCTCCTCCTGGTGGCGCGCCGATTGAGTGGACCCCTCCACACTGCTGGCCCCGGCACAGGTGATGGCAAGTGCTGCATCAGATGTTTGGACGCCAAGAAAAAACATGTCATATTTTTAGATGCCATACACCAACCCCTTACTTCATCTCGTAATGGAAGAGAAAATGTTAAACAATTTTTAATTATGGGGAGGGTGTTAACTTATATGCTTAGCCATAACATGCAACTGATAAATGCTTGCTCTTTAACGTGCAACATTTTTATAATTACAGACAGAACCAACTACTCCTCATCACCACCAGGAGGACTTGAAGTTCCAACAAGGTGAGGGCTCTGGAGTCCCGCACAGTTACCTCTGACTGAGGTATATGGAAAGTCGAACTGCACCTATCATCAACAATGTCCTATTTCTCTTGTCCATACTTCTGTATGTGCAGAATAGTCCCTGAAACAATAGCGGTATGGTATGTTCTACTATCAAATCAAAAAGACAACTACTACCTTATTCTGGGTGGACATTGACATTTTGTTGTTGGAAATTGTCAAAGCACTAACATTAAGATGACTGGAATAGACAGCAAGGGCAACCTAGAGGACTGCACTGAGTGCCTCTAGAGCTATTGCTGGATCAGAGTTTTGTTTAACACCGTTTGCTGACTAGGCAAGCTTAGCTACCTACACAGACCGACTCATAAATAATAGTAAATAGTAGTAGCACAGAGAGTGATGGCAGAGAGGCAGGATAAGAATGTAGAAACAGTCTACGAGAAGATCAAAGACTATTTTGTACAAAATAGAGTTAGGGAGGTATAATTATATTAACAACAGAACTACTTACTGGGGCCAGCAGAAGAGCCTGCAGTGGACCGTTCTTCCTGCCCACTCTGTTCCACCGGAGTCTGGGGTGGTGCTGTCCTCTTGCCCCTGGGAGGTACTGATGATTATGAAACAAACACAAACATGGATGATTGTTTTTTTGAAATATTTGATTTCTTTGACCACAATCCTAAATTATCTCGGGGAAACAAATTAGCAAGAATTGCACTACATGTATTGACCTATCTGATCTGGTCAACTAGGAGGATACTATTACAGTATTGCTGGATTCGCAGACCGTCTACTTGGAAAGTTATGTAAATCACTAACTAAACCAACAACAAAAAGGTTCTACTACGACTGCCAGAACTCAGCAGAACGCGACATGACAGACACAGTCCGTCATCATGATTGCAGAGCACTAAAAAATGTCCTACTACTACTACTAATAACAAGTCATAATATACTCAACCTGAACCTATCAATCCATCACTATCTCTTCTTCTTAGTGGCAGCAGGAGTACAAAGGAAGGACTAGACTTGACTCTCTAGTCTCTCTAGCATTACGCAGTTCTGTAAAGTACTACACTCATACATATTCAGGCCACTGAGCAGGCAAGAACCTGCAATCACAGAAGCTATTTAAAAGGTAATTTACCTGCAATGTAATCGAATTGGCAGCATTCTTGCTCTTCGGGAAAAACATATATTAGCAATATAACACAGAGCAGAAGAAAACAAAGTAGTTATTAAATAGCTACTCACCAAGGCCAGGGATCTCCACACCGAGCTGGTGGAGCAGGTCCTGCTCGCGGTCAAGGAGGTCCGACCACCGGTGCGTCGCTTGCTGGTAGGTGCGCCGGACCCCTGACTCCCTCCGCATGGCCCGGCACACCTTTCCCCACAGCTGGTGACGCTCCCGGAGGCCATACCCTGACGCAAGCCTGCCCCCTGCTGCCATGGTCTTGGGAAGCTGGCGCTGCACATAAAAGATCTCTGCGGCCACCTCCACCGTGCTGAATATTTCCCTGGCCATCACTTCCTCCCCTCATAACCGCCCGCAAGGGAGCCGGGTACAAGGTGCGGGACCCATTGCCATGGTCCTGTACAGCAGAAAGAAAAAAAAAGGAAAGAATAGGGAATAAATAAAGAAAAAACAAAGTTTAAAAAAGTAGCTTTAAAGGTAACGAAAATTTGAAAAAAACACAAAATATAGATCTAGAAAAAAAGAGCGATAGATATAGAGTAGAAAAGATAAAAAAAGTCCAAAGAAACAAAGGATTGCACAGATGAAAGGAGGATTAGAAAGCATGCACAGAACCACAGCAATGAATGAAAAACAAGATGGCCGCGCCCATTGAGGACCGCATGGGTAAGTTCGCTCGATATTTCCCCCGCGAGCACGCGAAAACACCTGCGAACACGTAATCACGCGCCGCATACGACACAAGTATGCACCTAGCGCCTGGAAATGGAAACACGTCACGCAAACAAGATGGCCGTGCCCATACACGACCGCATGGGTAACCTCGCCGTGCAAGTGGCCCGCGAACACGCAAAAAGCCCCACGAACACGCAGAAAACCAAAAATCCGCAAATTCGTACGAATTAGCGGATTTTGCGGATTGCAAATTTGATTTCGCGCGAATTCACGGATCGCGAATTCGCAAAATTTCGCCCATACTTAGCAAATTCTTAAAACAGAGTGCGACATGTTATTTGGAGGAAAACATGTCATAGTTTTTGG
The DNA here is from genome assembly GCF_964261635.1 of Lissotriton helveticus. NCBI lineage: Eukaryota > Metazoa > Chordata > Amphibia > Caudata > Salamandridae > Lissotriton > Lissotriton helveticus. The sequence goes on along the minus strand of NC_136063.1, from coordinate 1,245,565,516 downwards.
AGATCTACTGCAACTGACTCCTATAAAAGGACATCCAGTATTTAAAACACTTGCGCATGAAGACACCGAAAAGTCTCTGGGTAGTGTTGGAAACGTGAACATTTGGTCATATTTTGAATACAAAGAACTCATTACAAATATGCGACAGGCAAATTATGTTGATTATAGAACTATTCTCCAAGATATAAGAATTTGACTACTGACTGAACATGGGAAGCAAGCTTTGCAGACTCGATTACATTCTAATTTGTTACCAAATGAAAACGTAGTTCCTGAGAAAATATACATGAAAATTGCAGAAAACAAATCTGTAATCTGCTTAATGCCAGCACTGCGTGAGTGTTCTATATTCAAGGAACAACTTTTGAAACTGGAAAATGAAGAAATAATAAAAATGGAAGCCATCGATAAAATAGAGCATGAAGGAATCACTATTATTTTTACAGAAAAATTTAAGACAAAATTGGATTCATTAGAAAAATCAATATCTAAAACTGCTGGTTTAGAAAAGAATCTATATGCATGTAGAAATTTGTCGGATAATGTTATGGCGTAATTTGGATGTAGAAAAATGTTTAGTTGATGGAGCAATGGGCAAAGTTGTGGATTTAGTTAATTATCAAAATAAAGATGGTATTGAATTCTTAAAGATTCAATTTGATCAAATTGGAGAAGTTAAAGAAATTGGTCGTTGTTCTGTTCGTTTTTTGCTTGTTAAAGATTTATAGGTCCGTAGAAAACAGTTTCCAGTTTCTCTGGCCTATGCAGTCACTATTCATATATCTCAAGGTTTAAGTGTTGACAGCGCTTTGGTGAACATTGGAAATACTGTGTTTAAAGAGGGAATGGCATATGTTGCTTTGTCGCGAGTCAGAACATTATCTGATTTGTTTTTGATTGATTTTGATGATACAAAGGTTACTTCAGATGCCAACTGTGTCAAAGAGTACAATAGGTTAAGAAGAACATATGCTCCTAATTCAGGTCAATATCCTGTATTTGAAAAGCATGTGGTTGGTCAAAAAAGAAGGTATGAGAATATCTGTACTGAAGGTGTAGAAAAGGGAAAAAAAGAAGATAATGTTGCGATTGCAAGCAAAAAGAAAAAGGACACTGTTGAAGAGATTGTTGGTTATCAGTTTGAAAATAGTTCTGGTGTCAACTGCTATACTAATACAGTGGTCAATGTTTTTGTTTTCTTGAAGGTTTGCAACAGCAAATTATGGAGAATCAGGAAAAAAGATTTTGTTCCTCGTTGCATTCTGTTCATGAAAAATTGAGGGCTGAAAAAAGTACAATACAAAGTGTTTTTGATGTTCGTAATCTTTTGGATGTATGTTCTGGTTCTGCACAATTTACACAAAATATCCAACAAGATGCTCAGGAACTTCTAATGTATATGCTTACTGTATTGGAAAATGGAGGTGAAGACATAGAGAATATTTTTGGCCTTTGTTATAAATGCGAGCATCAATGTGAAAATTGTATGTATACATGTAGCACTAATGTAGATACTGAAAGATTTCTATATTTGACATTACCGGACTGCAAATCAGTGTCTTTCAGTAAATTAGTTAAAGCTGCAAATTAAAACATGGAGTGTAGCCAATGCAAATCAGAAATGTTATCAACATTATGTATACAAAGATAATGACAATATATCATTTTAATTATGCAACGTTGTACAGCTGACAGAAGAAAATTGGAAACTTTAAGAAAACATTTTGTAGCAAGTCAACTATCAATATGAGGAAGGACTTTAGTAGCAGTAGCAATCATTTTTCATGATGGTCCTTCAACAACATACGCTGCCTATCTAAAAAATGAGAAAGGCCGGAGTCTTTGTAATGGATCTGAGTTGGTTTTCAAACAACGTTTGCCTTTCAAATTACCAAATTCCTACCTAATATTTTTAAAGCCAAAGTTTTAGGAAGATAATTTAGCCTCTGAGGAAATTATTATTATCATTTGATAGGACTACCATTGTACAATTTACATAAAAATGACTGCAAAAATACAATTTGGCCTCAAGGAAAGGTATTTATTTGAATTATGGACTTTTTGTTGCACATTGTCATGGTGTATAATTTTAACTGGCATCATTTATAGTGTTTATAAATGTAAGTTATAACATTTTCTTGGCAGTAATCATTTTATATATCTGTGATTTGTATTATCTAGTATTTTACTATAGATGGATTATTGTTTTTTTTTAAACAATCTAATTGATTGGGTTTTTTTGGCCCGCTGTTATGTGAGGAGTACGATTGAAAACACTATTTCTAGTGAAATTCAATATATTTTGAGAACAGCAAAAAAGGCAAAGAAATTACTTTGTAAAATGTTAAGATTATGCTGTGCTATTAGAAATGTATTATTACATGTTATAACTATTTTTTCTTTTCTTTTACAGATTTTAATTTTAAGATATGGAATTTATCACAATTTAGATTATAAAAAACAAGTGAATAAAATGTGTAGCGTTTTTTAGGTGTATTACTGTTGAGGTAAGTTTTAGTAAGTCTTAAAATGCACAATGGACTGTGTTTCCACACAGTTGAAGAAAAGGAAGATGCATGGACTAGATTTGTGCCAGAAAATTCCAATTCAGACAGGTATGAAATAGGGGACAGCTTCAGAACACCTGTCTGGAAGATACATGGTATTGTACAGAATAGACTGATATGGTTATTTTGCAGGTCTTGGTAATTTCAGAATTAAACGAAATTAAACTCTTTAACTTAAACCACATTACTGAGTGTTTTTGCACGTCATATCAGGCTGCATCCCTTCCCTTCAGTAATATATAAACATGTCCTATCAGTTCCCTAAAATGTAATAGTTGTAAATATATCTTATTTTCTGTTATCAGTTTAGAAATGTACTCCTATAATAACAATTGGCCTAGCCATTAACTCATTTTCTTATTTACAAGGTGAGGAAAAGGTTCTGTATATCTTTTCTTTTCCATGTAAATATAATCTCATCATACACAGCACTTTGCGTTGAAAAGGCGTTCTATAGGTTTTACTGTGCGTGTTTGCAGAGAACACTCAAACACTCATAGAACAAGACACATCTCCAGATTTATCAGAAATCATGAATCTGGACATGTTTGTGAATGCTGCACCATCCTTATATTGGTGTAGCAAAGCACAATGAGGAAAATAGTTTTCACTTCTCCTCATTTTTTCACTTTAAATATATGCTACAATGCACAGCATATATTGAGGGAGAAAAATGCCTTTACTGATTGTTTTTGTGCAGAAAGGTGTCCCTTCTTGCACAAAAACAATCTCCTCATGACATGGACATCCTTGCACCATGGTGCAAGGGTGCCTGTGTCACCACATGGCTGCAGTTTAAGCAGCTGTGCAGAGTGAAGCACAGACCAGCAACATATTTATATACATATGTTGCATCCCTGTGCTTCGGAAGTACCACAGCATGCTGTAGTTAAACAGTTTACAGTGTCATGCTGCAGCACTTCCTTATAATTCTGCACTTATGCATTCACCAGACATTAAATGTATTTTTACAGTCAATTATGCACTACACATACATTCATCTAAACTTTCACACACTAGCATACTAGTTTAGCTCTTTCTTTACCCAGAGGTAGGGAGGCGGTGGCAGTGTCTCCCCGACCCGCTGTTGACACGAAGGTAGAGTTCCTAGACTGTTTGTCTGTCCTGACTGCGAGGGCTGCGAGGAGCTAGGAAGGAAATAGAAACTTTGGCATCTTTTAATCATTTGCGACCGATTTTAAAATTGTTTTAGGATTGATTTCAATAATCCACAATTATAATTATAATCTGCCGTAATTTCCTAACACTCTCCCCCGCATTGTCTGGGCTCGATATTGTAGCCTGCCCGCCCCGGTCCGACTCGGCAATTATTGCCGTAGAGCGGAGGGCGGACAGGTAGGAGCCAGGCATACGAACTTCCACTTCCGCTAGAGCGGAGGTCAGCGCTCTAGTCGTCACCGTCTTCAGGGCTATTTAGATTGGTCTGAATATCGAGTGGCTGCGGTAGGGAGGCAGTGGCAGTGTCTCCCCGACCCACTGTTGACACGAAGGTAGAGTTCCTAGACTGTTTGTCTGTCCTGACTGCGAGGGCTGCGAGGAGCTAGGAAGGAAATAGAAACTTTGGCATCTTTTAATCATTTGCGACCGATTTTAAAATTGTTTTAGGATTGATTTGAATAATCCACAATTATAATTATAATCTGCCGTAATTTCCTAACACTCTCCCCCGCATTGTCTGGGCTCGATATTGTAGCCTGCCCGCCCCGGTCCGACTCGGCAATTATTGCCGTAGAGCGGAGGGCGGACAGGTAAGAGCCAGGCATACGAACTTCCACTTCCGCTAGAGCGGAGGTCAGTGCTCTAGTCGTCACCGTCTTCAGGGCTATTTAGATTGGTCTGAATATCGAGTGGCTGCGGTAGGGAGGCGGTGACAGTGTCTCCCCGACCCGCTGTTGACACAAAGGTAGAGCGCCTAGACTGTTTGTCTGTCCTGACTGCGAGGGCTGCGAGGAGCTAGGAAGGAAATAGAAACTTTGGCATCTTTTAATCATTTGCGACCGATTTTAAAATTGTTTTAGGATTGATTTGAATAATCCACAATTATAATTATAATTTGCCGTAATTTCCTAACACTCTCCGCCGCATTGTCTGGGCTCGATATTGTAGCCTGCCCGCCCCGGTCCGACTCGGCAATTATTGCCATAGAGCGGAGGGCGGACAGGTAAGAGCCAGGCATACGAACTTCCACTTCCGCTAGAGCGGAGGTCAGCGCTCTAGTCGTCACCGTCTTCAGGGCTATTTAGATTGGTCTGAATATCGAGTGGCTGCGGTGGGGAGGCAGTGGCACTGTCTCCCCGACCCACTGTTGACACGAAGGTAGAGTTCCTAGACTGTTTGTCTGTCCTGACTGCGAGGGCTGCGAGGAGCTAGCAAGGAAATAGAAACTTTGGCATCTTTTAATCATTTGCGACCGATTTTAAAATAGTTTTAGGATTTATTTGAATAATCCACAATTATAATTATAATCTGCCGTAATTTCCTAACACTCTCCCCCGCATTGTCTGGGCTCGATATTGTAGCCTGCCCGCCCCGGTCCGACTCGGCAATTATTGCCGTAGAGCGGAGGGCGGACAGGTAAGAGCCAGGCATACGAACTTCCACTTCCGCTAGAGCGGAGGTCAGCGCTCTAGTCGTCACCGTCTTCAGGGCTATTTAGATTGGTCTGAATATCGAGTGGCTGCGGTAGGGAGGCGGTGACAGTGTCTCCCCGACCCGCTGTTGACACGAAGGTAGAGTTCCTAGACTGTTTGTCTGTCCTGACTGCGAGGGCTGCGAGGAGCTAGGAAGGAAATAGAAACTTTGGCATCTTTTAATCATTTGCGACCGATTTTAAAATTGTTTTAGGATTGATTTGAATAATCCACAATTATAATTATAATCTGCCGTAATTTCCTAACACTCTCCCCCGCATTGTCTGGGCTCGATATTGTAGCCTGCCCGCCCCGGTCCGACTCGGCAATTATTGCCGTAGAGCGGAGGGCGGACAGGTAAGAGCCAGGCATACGAACTTCCACTTCCGCTAGAGCGGAGGTCAGCGCTCTAGTCGCCACCGTCTTCAGGGCTATTTAGATTGGTCTGAATATCGAGTGGCTGCGGTAGGGAGGCGGTGGCAGTGTCTCCCCCACCCGCTGTTGACACGAAGGTAGAGTTCCTAGACTGTTTGTCTGTCCTGACTGCGAGGGCTGCGAGGAGCTAGGAAGGCAATAGAAACTTTGGCATCTTTTAATCATTTGCGACCGATTTTAAAATTGTTTTAGGATTGATCTGAATAATCCACAATTATAATTATAATCTGCCTTAATTCCCTAACACTCTCCCCCGCATTGTCTGGGCTCGATATTGTAGCCTGCCCGCCCCGGTCCGACTCGGCAATTATTGCCGTGGAGCGGAGGGCGGACAGGTAAGAGCCAGGCATATGAACTTCCACTTCCGCTAGAGCGGAGGTCAGCGCTCTAGTCGTCACCGTCTTCAGGGCTATTTAGCCACGCCTCCCTATCAAGCGCGCAGCGGTTGCGCGCAGGGGACGCCTTCGAGCGCGCCTAAGAAGCGCCAAAGAAAAGCCCGTCTGCGCCCGTCCGCGACAGGACGGGACGAAGGGACATGGCGCTGGTCCCTGGCATTCCTGAGATACAGGTTAGCTCTAATATATCCTATTCTAGGGAAAAACTTCTTAGTTTGACTTCGATTTCCACTACCACTTGCATGCGAGAACCCTGGCCTAACTTTGAGGGTCCTTTTTCCTGTGCTAACTGCCGTTTTCAGGCTGTGCACACATGCCCAATAAGGGATCTCCTCATTGGCACAGGCACTACAGCCGTGGCGGAACATCTCTATCAGATACCCTCCTTGCTAGGTGTAGCCAGCACATCCAATACTAACCACGTTGTTGAAAAAGGATCTCCAGGATTTAAGTGTTTTTTATTGAACATACGCTCTTTACCTAAACACTATCAACAACTATGGTATCTTATTAATACAGACATGCCAGACATCTGTTTTCTTACAGAGACATGGTTAAAACCCCACACCATCCCCGCAATAATGTTAGGAATCCCAGCTGGATATAAGATTCAACACCTAGATCGCCTGACTAAAATTGGAGGAGGTGTGGCTGTTGTCTATAAAGAGAATCTAAAGATCTCAGTACTTGACCAATGTAGCAATGCTCAGATGGAAATAATGATTTTTAGATTTTCTTTCTCCCCTAAATCACAGTGGAAAGGAGCATTAGTATATCGTCCCCCTGGTTCATGCTCTGATTTCTCTCTAACTCTCATGGAACTATTAGCCCCGTATCTTAGAGCCAACGAAGATTTCATTCTCCTTGGAGATTTTAATATTCATATAGATGTACCAAACAACCCTGACACTATATCTCTGCTTGGTGATCTATCTAGTTTGGGACTTAAAATTCAGAATAAGGGCCCAACACACTTGGGCGGCCACACACTGGATTTAATTTTAACCAATTGCCCTAAAATAACATGTTGTCCTCCCACTATTATTAGCTGGTCAGACCACTATATGTTAACTTTTAAATTACTTGGTCCTTGTCCACTGCCCTCTAAACCCCTTCCTGCTATATGGAAACGGAAATGGCATAAAATAACACTTGAAGAACTACAGAAAAAATGGAAAGAACCCACTTTCTCTGAAAAGGATAACATCGAACAAGGCTTAGCCAAATTCAATAAAGCACTCCTGGAAGCCATTGATTTACTAGCACCGTTAGAATTGCATAAGCAATGTGCTAAAACTAAAACAGAAACATGGTATACAGAAGAACTAAGAGTTGAGAAACAAAAATGTAGGAGTCTGGAGAAAAAATGGAGGAAATCACATACTCCTATCAGTAAAACACATTACCTGGAGGCTCAATCTAACTATTTTAAAAATATAAAAAAAGCCCGGAGACATAAACTTGATCTACAAATAACAGAGGCAGGAAATTCTACTAGGGAACTCTATAAAATCCTGCAATCCTTTGTTAAGCCCACAGCTTGTGAAAGCCCAGATGATTTTAGTCAAAACTTATGTGATGAGGTCTCTGTATTTTTTGAGGAAAAAATTGATTTAATTTATGAAAAAATCACTAAGGCATCAAACAATAGGGATACTACCAACATCTCTAGCCCTGAGTCAAATAAAAGCGGAATAAGTAGACTTACTTTGACTACGATCCCGGAGATCAGTCTGATTGAAGTAAATACTCTTCTTAACCTAATTAAATCAGGCTCACCCACAGACTTACTACCTGCTAAAATGATAGCCCCTTTGGGTAGCCCATTAGCTCCGAGCCTTAAAACACTGATTCATCTTTCTCTTAAAGAAGGAAAGATTCCTAATGACTGGAAAAAGGCAGTAGTGAACCCAATCCGCAACACCGCGCTACCATGGTCGGACCTTAATAACCTACGCCCTACATCCCTCCTACCCCACCTGAGTAAGATGACTGAGAGACATGTCAACTCTCATCTTTCTAAATTCATCGAGGCAGCGGACAGCCTGGACCCTTCTCAATCTGGGTTCAGGCCAAATCATAGCACAGAATCAGCTCTCCTCTCCGTGACCAATACCATCCGGATGGCACAGGATAGAGGAGGCTCTATGATTCTGGTGCTATTAGATTTGTCCGCTGCTTTCGACACGGTGTCTCATGACACCCTGATCAGTCGTCTGGAGAGGATGGGAGTGGATGGAATGGCCCTATCATGGCTAAAAAGCTTTATTTCTAACCGCTCCCAAAATGTTCGCCTAGGCTCCCACTATTCCATCTCTAGGGAGCTTACTAAGGGGGTTCCACAAGGCTCGTGTCTAAGACCCACATTATTTAATGTGTATGTGGCCCCCCTGGCGAATATTGTAAGGGAACATGCGTTCACGCCAATATCCTACGCTGATGACACCCAGCTATTATTCCCATTCCAAAATATGACCCCAGCAGTAAAAAATTCTTTCGCTGCTGGAATGAGAGCGATAGCCGGATGGATGACCTCCAATTGCCTACAATGCAATGTGGGTAAGAAGGAGGTCATGCTCTTTGGGAATGCCCCACTCCTTTAGTCACCTGAGTGGTGGCCCCCGGAACTAGGTACAGCTCCATGCCCAAAGGAAAGCGTAAAAAATCTGGGTGTCAAGCTTGACCAACCTTTGGTGCTTAAAGACCATGCCATACAGGTCACAGGAACTTGTATGAGGGTGATTGGCTTACTTAGAAGGGTTTTCCCCTATTTAGCAGATCATCACAGGAAAACACTAGTGCAGACCCTAGTAATTAGCAGGTTGGATTACTGCAATGGATTACTTATATCTGCTAATGAGGAACAGTTGGGGAGGCTACAAGTAGCCCAAAATACGGCTGCTAGGCTGATTCTCAATGTCCCTGCCAGATCTTCTTCTCGTCCCTTACTAAACAAGCTACACTGGCTTCCCATTCGCCAGAGAGCAAAATTCAAGATATGTTGTACCATCCATAAATGCTTGTTTGGAACTGGCCCTAGATATTTAACTGAAATCTTCAAACCTTATCAACCAGGTAGAACCCTACGCTCAGAAAACCAAGCTTTGCTCCAGATCCCCAGGATCAAAAGAGAAAGACAGGGAGGTCGAGCCCTCTCATATAAAGGCCCCGCTCTCTGGAATTCATTGCCCCTCACTCTTAGATTAAATTCCAATCTCGCCGCATTTAGGAAATGTCTGAAGACGTATCTATTCTCTACTCAGTAACTCTAGCAATGCCATACAGATATTATTGTTCTAGCCCTGCTTTCGGAAACAAAGCGTGGAGATATCTCCCCGGAGATCGAATTCCTGCGCTATATAAGAACCGAAAATAAATAAATGAATAAATAAATAAATAAGAGTAGTTAGTTCTGAGAATAACTTTTTTTTTTCTTTTTGTTTTGTATTTTTTTTTTTTACTATTTTGTATTTTTTTTAATGTGGGGAAAAAATGTGAACCGAGAAAACAGAACTAAAAACTGGGAGGAGAGGAATTAAGAAAACTAACAATGGTGGTTATCAATGACTGGACACACCAGATCCACCGACTGCTCCCCATATGCAATGAGCCGTCCGCATTTTATGCATGTCATCCCTACTTTCCCTGATTGGGGACGGATGTCTGGAGGCGATGATGAGCTTGATGGTTTTGCTCCACTTGTACTAGACTCTGCCGATGGATCAGGAGGAGTCTCCCTTAGTCTTCCTAATTCCTCCCTGGCAAAGTTCACAAAGTTTGTGGGGTCTCCCCTCGAAAGCACTGCCTTGCAAATGCGGCAAGTCACTTTAGTCACATTTACCTTCTTCAGCCCTGGAGGAATTGTGAAAAATTTCCAGACAATACTTGTGTATATTTCTTTAGGGGGAGGTTCTGGAACAAATTCCTGTTCTGATGAATTGTCTGAATCAGAGGAAGGTGGTGGATTTGCAGCCATAGTTCAATCAGGTCAATCTCTTCTCCAATAATGAAGGAACAACAGATCTTCTCAGCAGGTCTTTCCCTAAGAAAAGATCTAAGAAGAGTGATTGAAATGGGTGGGGTCCTACAATAGTTTCAATAGGAAGTCTAATAAACCAATCAAATCTCTTTTTTTGAGGTCACATGGGGTGCGCGTAGGATGCGCGCACTCAGCATGCACCCTGCTCGCACCGTGCTCGCACCCAGCGCGACTTCACAAAATTGCATTAAAAAGTGATGTAATTTTTAAGAAAGTTAAAGAATATTATTTTTATAATAACCTCAGATAATGTCTTGTCTTAATATTTATATTAAATATATATATAACTTTATGAACATTAAAAAAAATTGCAGGAGTCGCGCAACCCACCACGTCCAATATGCATATGATGTCACGCGCTACTGCACGTCCGTCACGTCACGTAATACGTTTATCTCGTGTATGCACCAGAAGTCCCGCACAAGTCGCATAGCAACCACGTTGGAAAAGTCATACCCGTTGCACACCCTACGCGGATCCTAGACAGCAACCATAAAATGCCGGACACGTTTCACGCAGTAAACGAGCAGGGTGCGTTTTGGGTGTGCGACTCCAAGGAAAAGGGAAAAAAATAATAAAAATAATTTAGTATCTTATAAACAATATAAAATATTAAACAATATATATTTTTATTTAAAAAAATTACAACAAAAATATGTGTACTGTAACTAAAAAAATAACATATCAAAAAATAAAAAGATTAAAAATATGTGGTTAAAAAATATAAAAAAATCAACAATACATATATTTAAAAATTATCATTAAAAAAACCTTTAAAATTCACTAAAAAACCATAGGTTTTCATATGTTATAGTTAGGCATTAGCATTTAAAAAACCTTTGAAATTCACTGAAAAAAACATAGGTTTCAGATATGTTATAGTTAGGCATTAGCATTTAAAAAAACCTTAGAAATTTACTGAAAAAACCATTGGTTTTAGGGCTGTTATAATTAGCTAGACATTTCACCCGTATAAAACCATTGAAATTCCCCCGTTATAGTTAGTTAGTTGTACTAACTATAACTCGCACACCCACAATCCACTGCTGAAGATGTCACATATTACATCATTCATGACATGGTCAGTGACATTACTGATGACATCACTGATGACATCTCAAATGACATCACTGATGACATCATCCATGTGACAAACTGATACACCTCATCATACAGTAGCATAACCTTTCAACACTCATTATAAAATATGGAGTATCATGTTTAAAACCATGGACACACCAATACAAGTTTCTAAAACCCCACTTAGTGATTCCTACATCTACACACAAATCTAAACACTTACGTATAGATTCAGTCATACATGCTAACAAAGATGACTAGAATACTATTAAATATACTACACCTACATCCACATTACACACCAGCACACATCCTATTAATTTATAAAGACATCCTACTCTCTTATGCAAATAATTGATCATACTTATATTTACTAAGCTACACACTTACACAAACACCACTTTATTTATTCATATAGTTAGAAAGTCATATGATCAACGCTCATGGTGTGCACAACACACGCTCAAAAAGAATGCATTAGCTAGAGCGGCAGGGGCAACATTAGACTTCGCTAAAAGAATAGGTTGTAAGCCGCTACCTGTGATCTTAAAGATTTATAACGCTAAGTGCATCCCGATGACTACCTATGGTAGCGACATTTGGGGTTACAAGGACACGACAGAAATACAAGTGGCAGAAAATAATTTCATGCGAAAACTACTCGCTGTCCCGGCATCTACCCCAATTTTTAACGTACACGGGGAGTTGGGAGCTGGTTATATCTCAGACTTGATTGCAGTCGCCCCACTTCTCCGCTGGATGAGAATTTGGGCTCAAACAACACCAAACTTAAGCCAATTGATATTTCAGGATTGCTTAGTACTGGATAAGGCACTAAACATCCCATGGCTTAAATATATTAAAATTCAAACGGAGAAGTTAGGTTGCCCTGAACTGTTCATGTTCCCTACCCCTTTGATTAAGCCAGTCGTTAGAGCAGTAAAGCAGACGTTTTTAGACAGATGTCAATGCTTAAGGGAGGAAAAGGAACTAATTAAGCCCTCGGTGAGAAAGTATGTCACACTGAGCCTGGGGCAGCAGATGCAACCATACTTGACCTACATAAACAAAGCTTATCATCTCTTTGTTTTGACAAGATTCCATTTAAATATGGTACCCCGGCTACTGGCCTTTTCGAAAGTTTTTTTTAAATCAAACTCACCAATTAGGTACACATGTGACAACTTCTCAGGGCAAGATACTCTACATATTATGTTCTTTTGTTCCCATTATGATCACCTACACAGAAAGCACATCCTCCCGCTGGTAAGGGATCAAAACTTTGTGCAAGTAAGGCCAGCTCTGGTCTACTTGCAAATGTTAAACTCACCAGTAATCTGCCTGGGGGTAGCCAGTTTTTTAATTGGTGCAATTAGATGCAGGAATAGAATAAAGCAGAGTTAATCATTCTAAACAAGACTGATAGTATGTCTATGTGGATCATCATCCAAAGTTACCTAATAGTCATGATTGTAGTTGGTTTTTATTATCTTTTGTATGACATTTTAATGGATTCTAAATATACAAATATATGAATTTTAATTGTTAGAATGATGCTTATACGATGTCTTATGTCTATAGAGGTTTTATGTTGTACTTTTATGGCTTTAGCTAGACAAATAAAGTTGATTCGACTTACTTACTGACTAGAAAGTCATACTTAGTGTGTTATAAAATCACTATTACAAGTATACCGTTATCCATACAGTCACTCATACAATCACTGAGTCTTAGGTATACTTATTTATATACAACAACTGTCACATACACTGCCTTTTATATTTCTAGTTTGTTGGACATATATCATTCACAAATATATTTACTCATCACTACAGCTATAAAGAGATTCACTCACTCAAACAAATGTTTCCACATACACTCTTAACCTCATATACCTACTATATGAACTATTTACACATCTTTGGATACTCATACACGTCCCATCCCAACTACACACACGTTCATTCACTATCCCATGCAAATACTCACTTAACTAATGAAAAACTAATATAGACTTTCACATAGCTAGTAACCAACTTATGTAGTTGTTTGCACAACAAAATATAGAGTGATACAGGTATTCATACAGTTTAATCACTATCTCATATATTTAGTGAGACACATTAAATTAATCACTTAGACAGTCAATCACTTTGCTAATAAATCCTCTATTCAGACAATTATGCATCCACTCAGTCTTTAAGGCAGATTGCTATATATATATATGTATATATATATATATATATAATACTTATTTAAATATCGAACCAAACCACATTCACTGGATGATGTCATCAGTGATGTCATCAGTGATGTCATTTGAGATGTCATCAGTGATGTCATCAGTGATGTCACTGACCATGTCATGAATGATGTAATTTGTGACATCATCAGCAGTGGATTGCGGGTGCGTGAGTTATAGCTAGTACAACTAACTATAAAGGGGTAATTTCAATGGTTTTATACGAGTGAAATGTCTAGCTAACTATAACACCCCTAAAACCTATGGTTTTTTCAGAGAATTTCTAAGGTTTTTTAAATGCTAATTTCTAACTATAATATGTCTGAAACCTATGGTTTTTTCAGTGAAAGGAAAAAAAAAATATATATATATATATAAATATATATATCGAACAATTTCCTCAGACCTCCACGCAGCGTGGCGAAAGAAGAAACGGATCCCACAGCTTCAGGCAAGATGTTATTTTATTGTTGACCTTTCAAGCGACGCGTTTTGAGTAACAAGTACTCTTGTTCACACACCTGATTGACGTGTCAGCTTGCTTTTTTAATGCTGTGTTTCCCTGACCCTTCCTACGGGCCACACCTCCTAACGTGTGTCACATGACCTGGTTCATAGACATAGAAACGGTACTTGATAAATGTGGGATTAGAAAACAGTATATCGCATTTTCCATAATTTACTCGCTTGCCTGTAAAATATATATACATCTCATCAGACAAATCACATTGTTTCTGGTGTATATGATAATCCCATAATTTCATAATATTTAAAAATCACTTTGAAAAATATTTTCATAATTGCACTGATTTCATTATAACCACATATCCTAACTGCATGAATGCAGATACCACTGGTACATACAAATAATTGTTCATTAAATTATTAAATCTCATATCCTTACTGCATGAATGCAGATGCCACTGGTACCAGTGACTGGTGCAAACATTTTTTTGGTGAAAAAATGTACTGGTTTGATAAACGTTGTACCGATTATGAACCATTGAATCATGAGAGAGTCAGTATAAATGTGGTAGGAGAACCACCGTGTTTGCCCATCAAACTCCTTTTCCTACATATTTATTCAAACTTTACATTTAATAAATTTTGTATTTCATAAATATTAAGATCTATTTATAATTTATAATTTACATGCTAAAACCATGTATACGTGCTAATCTATACAAGTGCTTGATTTGTAAACAAAAAAAGAAAATTTCAAAAAGGGTGGACACAAAGAAAAAAGAAACTGATTGATATATACAACTATATACAATACTAGAAAAGGACAGGGTTGATCATACACACTGCTCTTAATTCATATATTTAACAGGTGCATTAATTTCATTTATGTGCCCTGAATATGCGCATGTGTACGGCTCTATGGGTATTTACTGTTGACATAGGTCCTAACCTGACTCTGATTACTCATAGATAAACCAGAACTTGAAAAAATTCTCATATGCTTGCTGCGGACCAATACTGACAAACAAAGATCAATTTACAAAAAGTTATGGAGATCTTCGGTTGCGTTCAACCCGTTAGGCTGTTTACTATCAAGCTCAATAATGTATCTTGTTTCAATCCTCCTTTATAATCTTTCCCTGTACCCACCCCTTCTCAACGGGGACGCTGCATCGGTGAAGAAGTATCTTAAACATGACAGATTCCTGCCGTGTTTCATGTGAAAATGGCGTGCCACAGGATATGCTGCGTCATTATTCACAATCGCCCGGAGATGCTGCAATATCCTGACATGCACCTGCGACTTCGTGCTTCCAACATAGCACAAACCACAGGTGCATGTCAGGACATATACAGCAAACTTCGGGCGGCAATTGAAATTGCCCTTGATTGCAGTTTTGGTATGGGAGAATGGAGGATCATAGTGCGTAGTGTTCTGCCCAAATCTGCATGCCCAGCAGGAGGAGCATTTGAAAAAGCCCTTCCTGCTGAGCCAGGCGCAGCCGCTACCCAGCTCAGGACTGGCCTTAACCAGTTTTCTATGCATGCTGTAAGCCCTTCTAAAGGTAACTGTGGGTGTGTCAGGGACCCTCGAGCATAATACACCATCAGTTTTTAAGATGGGCCAGTATCTGTGTATGATGGATTTAATTTTACGCTGCTGCTGGCTGAAAGTTGTTATCAACCTGGGTGTTTCATCACTGCCTGCTGCTTCAACAGGCTTGGATGTTAAAAGGGATTCCCTTGACCTTTCCTTGGTTTTAGTTGCAGCTCTAGAAAGGGTGGATTCGCTGTATCCGCTAGCCCTTAAACGTTCCATCATTAATTTAGCTCCCTCATCAAACTTTTCTGTTGTACTGCAGATTCGCTTTAGGCGCAGTAATTCCCCTAGTGGTATACTGTCAATGACATGTTTTGGGTGTCCACTATTTGCGTGCAAAATACTGTTGCCCGCCGTAGGCTTGCGATACAATGATGTAGTGATTACTCCCTCATCTATTGTAATCTGGACATCCAGAAATTCTGCTGCCAGCCTGCTTATGTTCGATGTAAAAAAAAGAATTCTTTCATTAACATTCAGAGCTTCCACAAACTGGCGTGCGCTGGAGATGTCTCCCTACCACACACAGAAAATATCGTCAATGAATCGCATCCAGTATTTAACTTGGTTGAAACCAGGCACCGCGATGAGACCTTGCTCCTCCCACCAGCCCATGTGTAAACACGCGTAGCTGGGGGAGAAGCAGGATCCCATTGCCACACCCCTGATCTGTTTCCATACTTCCTTGCCAAAAGTGAAAAAGTTGTTGTCTAGACACCATTGAACCAAATCACACAACATGCAATTGTGACCATAATATTCACAGGATTTTTGTCCCAAATAGTGTCTGATCGCCTCAATTCCCTTAGAATGTTCAATACACGTACACAGTGACTCAATGTCCAATGTTATCATATACCAATTATTTTGCCACTGTATTGAATTGAGTTTGGACAAAAAATCACCGGTGTCTTTTATATAGCTAGCAAGGTTCTGGACATGTTCCTGTAAATAGTAATCAATATAACGTGAAACGTTCTCACCCATGCTCTTGATCGCAGAGATAATTGGTCTGCCCGGGGTTGGATTTTTCATTTTGTACACCTTCGGTATCAGGTACAAATGTGGCATAACAGGATTTTCTACATGTAAGAAAGCATATTCATCAGATGAAATCAAATGTTCCCGTTTGTAAGTCAACAGCTTTCTTTTCAGAGTATACCTAGCTTGTTTGTACTCCAAACCACTGCTCCTCGCATAGCAGTTGACATCCCCAAATTGTCTCATTGCTTCCGCAATGTAGTCTTGTTTCTGCCAGAGAACAATATTTCCACCTTTATCAGATGAATTGATCACTACCTCCTGGTTCTTTCTTAATTTTTCCATCAGTTTGTCATATTGTTTGGCCTGAAAATTTGTTATGCGTTTCCGACCTAGGACTTGTCTGTTGAGTGTTTTTAGGTCCCCAATCACGCACTCATGAAAAATGTCCACCGCATCTTTTGGCATGAAGGGGACAAATTTACTTTTTGTTTTGAAGGGACTCTCCCCTGCTCCTTTTTGTACAATATTGATTGCCCGCAGCTCACTCTAAGTATTTGGTATGTCATTAATTTCGTTCACGTTGGAAGTATTAGATCCAGCTCCAAGATCACATAAAGTTAGTAATATTCTGGCATCACTTGCTGCGGCTAATGGAGGATTCTTGGCCGCAACATCTGTGTCCCTGCTGCTTGTGTCTTCTCTGTTAGGATTTGCCTTAATTGCAAAAAACTTTTTCAATTTTAATTTTCTTATAAAGAGAAAAACATCAGCTCTTGTGTTAGTATAATTAAACGTACTCTCCGGGCAATAGTTGAGCCCTAAAGTTAGGAGTTGCTGTTCTGCAGAAGTTAAGGTCACATTGGACAAATTGGTGATTGTGCTGGCCATGATTATTGCTTTTTGTTTTTTTTGTTGTACCACGGCTTCCTTTTTTACTTGCGGCGGATTTGATGCATTTTCTCCTTGGTTTTCGCCGTGCGCCAGCATTGTTCCGTGTCCTTGGTCGCAAGGTTTGAAGGCGCTCCTCGACTAAAAAATCAATTTCCTCGCCTAGATCCAGGATTGCATTTGTTCGGTTTCCTTCATCCAATCTCAGCTCGGATCCTGTTGTGCTCATTGAGCTTGACAAAGAGATGGTATCGGAATCAGACACACCACAGTGCCCTGTCTGACCACTCCCACTGGGCTGTTGTGCATTTTTCATTTTGTTGTTAATTTGCCGTTGTTTTTTGGCCTGGTCAAATTTGCGAGAAAAAGTATATATTTGACCTGTTTCATAATCATTAAGGTCTCTCGCAAATTTGTGCACTTTGCAAAGTTTTATTTTTTCCTCATGCTTTTTTAGTCGTTCGCTTATTTCTTTGCGACTTTTCTTAACCAGTGCTTTTGTGTCAGCATTAAGGTATTTGTTCAGTTCCTCATTTATTTTTTTATGTCCTCTAGCAGGACTCCTCTGTCGAGTACCGCGTATTTGATTAGGATCTTTATTAAGTTCATTGATGCTATTAAATTGCTCTCTCCCCACTCTTTGAACATAGCAGGGTTTGGATCAACAAAGGTCAGAGCAAGCAATATTCGTAATACTCTCTGGACCCGCCCCGCCTCCTCATATTTCGTCAGGGATTTGTGCTCCCACCACTTAGTGACTTCAGCTCTGGATTTTTTTTTCCAACGATTTCAGCAGTTGTTTAACGTCCTGGTTGGCTGAAATCGCGGCATTCCGGGCTTTTGTTTACTCTGTACGCTCCGGGGCAGATTTCCATATAGAGCTTCTGCCGCCGCCTCCCGCTTCCTTTCTAGGCTTGCTCACATTGTTGGTATGGTGTAATTGGTGTAATTAGAAAGTGTTTAAATAAGGTTTTCCAGAACTTCGCCGCTACGTTCTGTTGCCTGTAAATACCGCTGCCTCCTCACCTGCACTTTGCTGGATACACGACCATTTGCTCAGGTGTCTTCCGACCCGCTGTTCCTGCTCACCCGCGCTTTCTCGTGGTTGATGTAGTAGCTGCAGGGGGCCATGCCTTACTATTCCTCCTCGGAATCCCAACTGCTTTTGGCAGTAGAGGCAAGGCCGCTTCTCTTGGAGGGGGCGCCGTCAGCGGAGACAACCGGCTTCCGCAATTTATATCGAACAATTTCCTCAGACCTCCACGCTGCATGGCGAAAGAAGAAACGGACCCCACGGCTTCAGGCAAGATGTTATTTTATTGTTGACCTTTCAAGCAACGCATTTCGAGTAACAAGTACTCTTGTTCACACACCTGATTGAAGTGTCAGCTTGCTTTTTTAATGCTGCTGACCCTTCCTATGGGCCACACCTCCTAACGTGTGTCACATGACCTGGTTCATAGACATAGAAACAATACTTGATAAATGTGGGATTAGAAAACAGCATATCGCATTTTACATAATTTACACGCTTGCCTGTAAAATATATATACATCTCATCAGACAAATCACATTGTTTCTGGTGTATATAATAATCCCATAATTTCATAATATTTTAAAATCACTTTGAAAAATATTTTCATAATTGCCCTGATTTCATTATATCCACATATCCTAACTGCATGAATGCAGATACTACTGGTACATAAAAATAATTGATCATTAAATTATGAAATCACATATCCTTATATCTAACTCAAGTAAACTGCTGGCTTACATGATACAACACACAACTCAAGGGGGGCTTGACTCACCGGAAACACATTACTGCATAATGTC
This sequence comes from Lissotriton helveticus, assembly GCF_964261635.1. Classification (NCBI taxonomy): domain Eukaryota; kingdom Metazoa; phylum Chordata; class Amphibia; order Caudata; family Salamandridae; genus Lissotriton; species Lissotriton helveticus. The sequence goes on along the minus strand of NC_136063.1, from coordinate 1,245,546,331 downwards.
AGATGTTAATGACCAACAATTTATTGTAACTCATATTAAAGCATTGTATTAAATAATCTCAATATAAAATGCATCTCCATTTCTTTCATAAGGTTTCCTTCTCCACCCCTCAAGTGTAACCTTGAATATTGCAGCCATAACAGCCTATTTCATATAATAGCCCTTACATTTCACTTAGTTTTTCATTATTGAATTATCTGCTGTCCTTTATTCTTGATCATTTTATAGGGAACAAGATAATGATTCCAATATCAATTCAAAGTTTGTTTGTAGACTAGAGAGGATCAAAATTGGAAATCCATTCCAATCCAAACTCAAAGGCATAATTCTTGTAGCAATGCAAAAGTCGGAAAAAGAGCTGAAGGAATCCGAAAAGGAGCCCAAGTAATTGGAAAAAGGGTCAACACATGTTTTTCAGCATTATACTCTTCCTCAAGGTTCTCATTCCATCAAATAAACAACAATACCTAATTACAGCCAAGCTTAGTCATAATTAAATCAAATACCAATCATTCACAATACTACAGTTCAGTACATTATCTTTTCAGAACGGGAATTCTGTGTCTCAAATACATTTCAGTGGTATGTTTTCAATGTCAATGACAACCTACACTTTGTCCATTCCATTCTGGATTGCTGCTCATACTAAATCACTGAAACAATTCAGTTCATATACTATTTTCAATTTACACAAGAATGGAGAAATCTGCATTGTTACCTTAGAAAACATTCAGAATATGGGTAAGTTAATTATGAAATATATATTAAACCTAATTAGATATGTACATATAGTGAAATCTTTTAGGCCTCTTATTTTATTTAACAGTAAATGTACATCAAACATTTACACTAGCAGAAGTACATTAATGACAAGCTTTTCACTTTTCAGATCATTACATATGCCGAAATATTGAATCTATTATAAACCTCATTAGTCCATAAAACAATATGTTTTTGGAGCACACTTAAAAAGATAGAATATACCAGTATCCTACATTGTAATAATTTGTAACACTACAAAGTCCCAGCCCTGCCTGTTTTGGATAAGAACAGATACTTTATCTCGACATTCTACATGCTCATCACTTTTGCAGCAAACTCCATATCACCATTATATTGTTAAGCAAACAACAAATCTCCAGTCAAATTGCAGCAATATACTAGCAAACAAGATTCCATCTAACTTTCTCTGCTGTACCACACCAATTCACAAAATTGTATTGTATTGTTCAAGTATCTTTAAACTAAGAAAAAACTCACATAATCATGTCCAAGCGACATTTGTAAACAGTCCTTGCTCCCACTCTCATGCTTGTGAAGATTTTATGATATGAGATATATAAATTGTAAAAGGTGAATGATCAGTTACAAATGTTTTCCCACTCAAATTACAATATCCTGCTAACTTCCAACCTGACACCAGTTCCTATTTCTCACCTCTCTGAACGAGAGGATTGGCACTGCAAAATATCAAACCTTAATTTAGTTACCTAACATATCACCTTCACTACCATCTCCTCCATGTAACAGCTTGTGGTGTCGCTAACCACTTCTCTTGCCTGCCACTATACAAACTTTCAAACCTCGAGTGACCTCAGTCCCCATTGGTCCAAACATATTTCAATTTAAAACAGCTCTGTTTTGACATTGACCTGCACATGTATTCTAATCATCCATCAGTTAATATTTTAAATCTATTGTCAAAACTGTTTTTCCTCAGCTGTACTAAAACACATTCTCAGTCAGATGCAAAATCTTCAAAATTCTTTCACAGAGATGCAGTTTCTCGAAGTGTTACTAGAGGTCGCACTACACTCAGATGGAAAAGTATTGAAATTTGTGAAGCTGCTGTTCCACAAGTCATTACTGGAAAACACTCTCAGGTCAGCCATAAGTGCTTGGGTGTGGCTTCAACCTACACATTTCCATATGCACTCTAGCAGCTCTAATCAAATATGCCAATTTTCTGTAGTATAAGTAAATATAGAAAACTGGTCTATAGTGAGAAGTTAACATTAAAACGCACAATACATATCTTGAGTGTTATGGAAATAGTTGATGGCGTCCCACTAAACATACAGATTTGCAGTCTACATTAAATTCAAAAGTGCAATACACCTTTAAAAACAATCACATAAAACTCATGTCTATCAGTTATAATATAAAGATGATTCTAGTATTCATGACTCTTTAAGAAATGCAATAAATAAATTATAGCAGTATACATAGGTTCAGAGAATTTCCTGCAGGACAGTCATAAAAGATCTTAATCGCCATACTAGAAGTAATATATGGTGGAAAAAGAAGGTACAACATATAAAACCATGTGGCAATAAACAATCACCTTTTCCTTTAAATCCCAAACAAATGTAGCAGCACACTTTATTTCTAAAGTTGCATAGCAGCAAAAATTGACTTAGGGGGTAGCACTGCATTAGTGTACACAATCAAATATTGCTGGGGAAAAATATTGAAGAGGAGCAAATAAAAGGTACAGGGTAGAGCAGCAAAAAGTGGCTTAAAAGTTACCAGTGCAGTAATGTACACAGTCACAAATATAGGAGAGTGGTATGATAAGTATCATTCCTAGTTGCACCTGTCCATGCCTAACAACAGTAAATCAACAATAGGGGTATGCCGCTGACTATACAACCTCCTACCATCATAAGGCGCGATTAGTAATAAGTCAGACCACTTGATCTTCTTTATAAAATGGTAGTCTCCAGTGAGTGGATTTTAATGCCCTTCTCTAAAGTTAATCAAATTAAGATGGGGACACATACTCTTTCAACACCTAGTAGAGTGCAATTATACAGTTATAGCACATCCAGCACAGGTCTGCACACCGGTGCTCTTACAGACCATGCCCACTGTAAAAGTCTAGGGAGAGCAAACACAATTTGGCCTGAAGTGACAGATCTTCATATTTGCAGGGCAAACAGACAGTGTATTACTAATATGTTGCAACATAATGAAATAATCCACCTAGACCTCAGGATTTCTTTTTTGTGCACAATAACAGGAAATGCACCTCAGTCTCTGTTGGATTAGGGCACAAGGGGTAGTCTCCTGTCTCAACCACCTCTTTGCCCTACTTTGAGGTAAAAGCCCTGAGGGGTGGAGTACCAGCTCAAAAGCAAATATATAAATACTTTGCCGTAGGGGATAAATTCTATCCATAAACTGCTTGAAATGCGAGGCAAATTTGTGGCTTAGATATTTATCTGTTAGACCATCTCACCAGGCCTCCCCCATACCTTGTAGAGGGAATGTTCCCAATAAATACGCTTGATCTGCATAGCTGAGTGGCTTCTCATCTTACTGGGCTCTTGGCACAAATCCTCAGGCTTTAATTCACTGCACAAGATTTTAGCAGCTTTCATCCAGGGTGTTCTACAGCACTTATCCATCATTATTAGCTCCTGTAGGGCAGCTCTGTAAGGTGTCAGCTCCTGGGTTGACCCAATAAAGCAAGATTTTTAGGCAGTCAGTTCAGTCAATCCTGTGTAGGTTCAGGTCCCATCTTAGGGGTAAAAGTGATGGGCTCACAGGAACATTTGAAATAGATCTTACAAATGTGTTTCTGTAACAGGTAGTCGTTAAGTGTCGCTTGAGCTCCAGGTTTCTTCCACATATAAAGCACCACCTTTGGCAACAGCTCTATAAACATCGAGGGCTGGAGACACTGCCCTATTAGTTGATATTTTATGCTTCATCATAATGGCTGCTAATCTGTGTGTTAATATAGAATTGCTTTTTTGCTGCTGTAGATCTCAGGAGTCGAGACCAAAAACAAGCAAGGCCCTACTCACACGGAACCAGGGTAAGTATCATATGAACAGAAATAATGGTTCCTGTGGAAGAAATATATGTAAGGGTGTTTTTATATAGCGCAACTGTAACTCCAAGGAGCAGCATGGCGCTGAGAAAATACCAGACTGATGGGAAAGCTGGTCAACTGCTCATGTCGGTGGGGCCGGGCATACAAATTAGGGCTTTACACTGCATGTCAGGAATGCTATAGATGCAAGTCTTTAGTAATTTCCTAAAGACTGGTCAGGAGGTGGTTTGAGAAAGAAGGGGGGGCAGTTGATTCCAAGCCTTAGATCCTATGACTGCCAGAGATTTCCCTCCCTTTGTGACCAGTCTGAAGGTGGGAATGGTCAGCAGGTTTGCGTTGGAGGATCTCAGGTTACAGGATGGAAGATATCGCTTGAAGTTCTTTTGATGGTATTTGGGCCCTCGTGAGTGAAAGGCCCTAAAGGTAATAACTTGAATCTTAAACAACACACGCTTGTGTATGGGTAGCCAGTGGAGGGCGTCCAGCACAGCTGAGGCCGATGATTTCCTGGGCCATCTCAGCACCAGTCTGGCAGTTGCATGCTGGACCATCTGCAGCTTATGCATGACTGCTTTGTTTGTTCCTGCATATAAAATATTGCAGTAGTCCAGCCGAGATGTTATGAGTGCAACCGCCACCATTTGTCTGACTGGGAGTGGTAGTAGGTCAAAGAATTTCCTCAGACCATCCTCAGACCTTTTATGATGTTGAAACAGGTGCCAGCCACAGCCAGGGTAGCATCAAAATTGATTCCTAAGTTCCTTTGATTGTGTTAGGGGGTGCAGTGGCATCTTCAGGCAACCACTGCTTTGGGATGAACTGATTTTGGTGCCCAAAAGACAACATTTCTGTTTTTCCAGAGTTACACCTCAGGTGGTTGTTGCTCATCCATTCAAAGGTAGCTTAGAGGCAGTTTTTAAGATTTTCCTCTGCCTCTGTCGTGTCATTGTCCAGGACCAGGATGAGCTGCGTATCGTCCACATAAGAGATGGTGTTGATCTTAAAGGACGATATTAATTCAATCAGGGGGGCCATATATACATTAAAGAGCGTCGGGCTCAGGCTGGATCCCTGAGGGACCCCTGACGTAAGCTGTTTTTCCTCTGAGCTGAACTGCCCTAAAGTAATCACTTGCCGCCTGTTCTTTTTTGATCCAGTCCAATACATTTCCTGCTATGCCAGATGTAGCTAAGAGGTCTATGAGAATGTCATGTGAGACCGTGTCAAAGGCCGCGGACAGGTCTAATAGTACCAGAACAGCCTTCTTGCCTTGCTCCATAGCAGCTCGTAGGGTTTCCGCATTAAAGAGAAGAGCTGACTCTGTGGAGTGTTGTGCTCTGAAACCCGATTGGTTGGGGTACCAAACATTGTTTTCCTCCAGAAAGGTCGTAAGTTACCTATTCACATGTTGTTCGGTCAGCATACACAAGGTAGGTAGAAGCGAAATGGGCCGTAGGTTTGAAAGGGTTGTGGGATCCGCCAATTGCTTCTTCTGGAGAGGCTTTACCGCTGCACGTTTCCATTCTGTAGGAATCATTGCCAGACCGAGCGAGGAGTTTATTATATCATTTATAGTGGGGTTAACAATGTCCACAAGGGCCTGAAGTACCACGGGGGGACAGGGATCAAAAGGAGAACCCGGCTTAATAAACAAAATAGCCTTGCCAGTTTCCTCCAGGTTGATAGGCAGAAAAGTGTTCATGCTGGCAGTGTCGGTGCCTGTAGGGAACCCCTCATCTAGGCTCGGTAGAGTCGGGCGAGGAAAGTCTTTAATCAGGGTCAGCACCTTTTCTTCAAAGGAGTCAGCTATGGTATTACAGAGACTTTGAGAGGGGGGATTTCTTGCAGCAGGATTTTAGGGTTCCTGAAGGTGTTTACTATCTTAAAAATCTCTTTCTGTTTATTATCATTGTTTTTTATGGCTTCCGTGTAAAAGTTTATTTTGGCCGTCTTAATCAGGGCATGATATTGTCTCTGTGAAGATTTATAAATGCTGAGATCCTTACTCTCATAGTTTCTGCACCACTTTCATTCTAATGCCCTTACTTCCCCTTGCTTTTCTTTTAAAAGCAGTGAAAACCATGGTGCAGACATTTTCTTATTGCGTTCCTTGCTTCTGGGAGCTGTGAGACCCAATTCCTCACTACGTTCAGTCATCCAGTCCCCAAACAGCTGATTGTCCATTATCGGGTTTCCCGACATAGTGGGTCTCCTTTCAAGGGCTTTCCTGGAAAAATCAGGACGTCCTATAATGGTTTTCCAGCAAGGTTTACCTTGTTGAGACGTTATCGCTTTCATTTTACTTTTGCCTGTTGGGCTATCCTTAACTAAAAGTTCAAATGGAATTAATTTATGATCCGTCCATTGTTGTGTAAGTTTCCGCCGTTCCCTCTGAAAAAAGGGGAAGACAGACCCTGTATAGTATTTGTAATGTGAAAACAATATGTGATAATAATACTTATATGCACAATTGCAATATAGATAAGGGTTAGGTTGATGTCCAAAGGAGAAAAACCATATACAACTCAGTATTTGATATGCACAATAATTGTTTATGTAAATATAAAAGTAATTTTCTTCAAATCAGCAGTGTAACGTGTCCCCAGTGAACATGAAACCTAAAGAAATTTGTGACATATTTGTGACATATACATTTGGTTTCCAACAAATTGTTAAAGTTGACCATCAAAAGAAATTTGTAATACAAAGAGCGTCCTTATACAATAATAGGCGCTCGTGGATGGTTCGCTTTGCTTTTGTCGATGACGTTCCGACCCCTAAAGGAATGAGGGGGTCTCTTCAGGACCTAATGGTATAGGGATATCCTAAATAGAAGAGCAAAGTAATATAATCAATGTAAGCTGTGAAGGCAACAGCATAGCTGTATTGGAACAAATGGGAGCAGCCTGTACCTGAGATTGAGGATAGTCTGCCAGCGTGAAGGGTTTACACCTCAGGGTAGTGAAAAGTGTAAAAACGGGTTACCCATATGAGACCCAGCCGGGCACTGGACATGTGATGGAGAGGAAAGAAAGTACAGAAAAATTAGCCAATGGTCAATGTCTATACAGCAACATAAGGCGAGCAAGTATGAATAAGCAAAAGTATTGACTGATATTCAACTTACCCCAGTGAGGGGAAGGGAGGCTGAAAGCGAGGCTGAGGCACAGGATTGTGCTGCTTTATGAGCAGATTAATGAAGACACGACAATCCGTGTATACCAGTATGGCCTCGGTGGAGAATAATTAATTATTACTACTGTGGCGGGTGGCGTAATGCGTATGGGATAAGTGTAGACAAAAAAACATAACTACCAAGCGAGAAGGATATAAGGCATCAGCGTTTCCAGAAATAATGTGTGTGCTTCGTGTTACAGAAGCAGACAACGGGGTCCAAGTCACGACAATCCGTGTACCTACAACAATGTGAGGAGGGGAATGGACCACGGAGCAGCACGGAGGTATTGTGCGGGCGAGGGATTACCGGTTTACACAGTGAAAAAACATTTTTAAATAAGAAAACCCTAACCCCGGCGCTACCTCATGTAGCACATCGATCGAAACAAAGTGTACCAATTTGGTCATTTTTAGGGGTCAATCGCCCCCTGTTTTCAAACTGACCAGCTTATTTTTGCTGTCAGTCAACATGAGATAATAGGCATACTGTATATCCACATTAATATCCCAGAGTGTAGTAGGGATCGTATTTAGGTCCTGATGAGTAAAGCAGTAGGGACTGCTTTCAAAACATGTCGACCAAGTAGGGTGTAAGATCTACCCCCTACTTATTTTTTTCCCTGTTTTAATGTTTACAGCTAGGGAACTGAATAAAATGTATTTTATCCACTAACCAGACAATTTTTAACTTTTTTGTAACTAGCACTTTCCCTACCACTCTCACAATCCACAACATATAGTCTACACACACAAAAACAAGTGCTCTCGCGTAGTTGTAGGTCGTAGCACGCCCCGCCCCGTAGAGGGACGGGAAGACCCCTATTATGAAGCATGACACTATGAGATTCATAGTGTGTGAGGGGTATTTTAAAAACACATAGTGTTTCTCCCTTACATTTCTAGGGAGCAGTTTTTTTTCACTGATCACAGTAAAATTAAAAATATGAAAAACAGGATAGAATCTCATTGTTTGTATATAGTATTTGTAATGATCTGGTTAATATAGATCAATGCAGTAGTCTACTGAGGTGAGTTTTTACAAATTAGTCGAGTTGCCACTAAATGAACGCGAGCATGCGTTACACACAGTATAGAAGAGATCCTCTTGGCTAAGGAAGGTGGAGGGGGCATCTCACATAGTGCAACTAGAAGATGTCATGCCAAGTAGGGGATAATGAAATTATTCATGTTATAGTCAGTAGTATTATATTACATTATTCACACAGACATAATGAACCAATACTGATACAACACTGGGAGACAAGGTTAAAAAAGTGCACAACGTGTGAAGTGACTTTTGAAAACATTCTATCGCGTTTGGTAGTTCATACATATTCTTTTGGTATATTATTGAGTATAAACATCATAAACCAATATTAATACAGCAGTAGGAGATGTAATCCCAGAAGAGCCCATGACATACAGAACGGTACGAATGGCAGTTCATACATATTCCTATTAGTAGTTGATGAAATGCATGTAGTACACAAACAGTTTAGGAAGGGGTGTGAATATTTCTACAGCAGTAGTGTTAGTCTGAAAATCCTGTTATTCTTACACTGTGCTATATTAGGTTAGCATTATAAAGCTAAGTTAGTAGCTGCTGCCACATTTTTACGTAACCCACTGAGCTGTCCTAATAGAATACAGGCTTAAGTTAGCGCCTGAGCTCCATTTTGTATTTCACAATCCATATTAGACTGTGACTGATTGTGTATGTACTGCTTGCTTCAGAAGAAAGCTGCTGGGGTGTATTTTCTCCTAAGGTTGAGCCTCGCTGTACTAGTGGATATATTGTTTATACTTCTGCATACCTTACCCATGAGATGGAGCCTGCTTCCACTGGCTCATCTGCAGGCACAAACAGAATGACCTTGCCAGGGAGAGATAGTGTGTACCCAGCCTCAGTCTCTTAGCTCATCCTTGTGTGCCCCTATTTGTCTCTTGCTGCCTTCTGTGGAAAGTTCGAGGGTGGGTGTGCCTTGTGCTCCTGCTGAAATGTATAACTGTTACTTCTATGCCTGGGAAGTCAGTCCCTTGGCAGAAATCTTAGGGTCCAGGTCTTAATGGGCTCCTCTGCAGAGAATAGCTAATAAAATGCCTATTGGTATTCTCTACTGTCTCTTCATTAGGGAAGGCATAGCAGGTGGTTGTATATAACCCGTGTGGCCCTAGAGGGCCCCATCCTTCAGTAGGAAGAGCCCATGACATACAGAATGGTGCGAATGCCAGTTCATACATATTCCTAATACAAGTTGATTAAATGCATGTAGTACACAAACAGTTTGGGAAGCAATGTGAGTGTTTTAGTTCACTAATGAGGGCACAAACCCTCGGCATTCTTCAGCCGAATTCAGACCATGTGCTATTGAATTGGTCCTTTCTATCCAACAACACTTTAATCTCGGTGAGATTTGTGTCAGATCTCCTCCTCTTTCTGGAACTTTTGCTTTGTCAATTTTCTGCCACTTAATCTCATCTGCTGTATGGATTTATTCAGCATAGTGTGACACCAGGGAGGTATTGGGTACCGAGCATCTGATGTGACTACAGTATTGTCCAATGCACGCTTTCATAGGTTGTTGTGTTTACCCAATGTACGGTAGATTACAGGGGCACCATACACAGTATACCACATTGCTTGTGTTGCCGTTCGAGAAAAAAACCAAGGCCCCCATTAGAATGGCAGGCGGATCGCCCCTGCCAGGCCGGCGGTAGCCACCGCCGGCCTGGCGGGGGGCGATCCGCCCGCCATCCTAGCCGGAATTCCCCCGCGATATTAGTATGGCAGAGGGGTCCGCGGCAGACGGAAAGACTGTCCGCCGCTTTTCCGCCCCGGTCGCCTTGCGAACGGGGCGGAAAAGAGTTTATATGGTGCGGTGTCTATCAGACACCGCCAGCCATATTACAATGGGCTTTTTCAGATGCCTTTCCGTGGCGGCAATGCCGCCATGGAAAGGCATGCGGAGTCTGCTTTGGGGGCCCGATGTGGGCCCCCATGGACTCCGGGGGGTGCATATGCATGGCAGGCACCGCACGGTGCCTGCTATGCTTTGCATGGAAGTGCACAGCATGCCTTTCTGCCATTGTGGCGTGCGGTGCTGAGTGCACCACCCGCCACAATGGTTGGAATGCAGGATGCGCCCGCCACTGTGGCGGGCGCATCCTACTGCTAGCCACCGGACCCCCGCCCTTATGGCGGGCGGTCCCTTTCACCGGTCATCCTAATGACCCCCCTAGTGTCTGTTTAACATTCGCATGCTCAAATGTATTAGTGTAGAATTAAAAGCACATGCAACGCAGTAGCCACATTTAAAACGTCCTTTCAATTCTGGTAAGCCCCATGATGATTCTATGGTCCCCATTTTCTGCGCAATACAGCTCTCAGTGGAGGAGCGTATTAAATGGTCTTTCATATTTATACCCCTTTTGAAAGCAAACATGGGGGATTTTAATATGGAATCAATGTTATTTATTAGATCCCAGTTTTTTGTGTCAAATTCCAGACCTTGTTGGTGTGAACACCAAAAGTGGTGACACAGGTAAGTCTGTCAATCATGGTCTTCTCTTTTGTGATTAAGAGCTCCTCTCTAGGGCAGAACCAAGCACATTTGAGTGATTTTCTTATAAGTCTGTTTGGGTAACCTCTTGCCAGAAGTTTAGGTTTCAATACCTGGGCCTCATTCATATAGTCCTCCCTATGTCGTGACCTGGACCCTGTTGTCTGCTTTCGTGACACGAAGCACACAGATTCTTTCTGGAAACGCTGACGCCTTATATCTTTTACGCTTGGTAATTATGTTTTTTTGTTTACACTTAGCCTATACACATTACAGCACCCGCCACAGTAGTAATAATTAATTGTTGTCCACAGAGGCCATATTGATATACACGGATTTTCGTGTCTCCATTTCTCTGTTCATTCAGCAGCACAACCCTGTGCCTCAGCCTCCTTGTCAGCCTCCCTTCCCCTCGCTGGGGTAAGTTGAATATCAGTCAATACTTCTGGTTATTCATACTTGTTCGCCTTATGTTGCGGTATAAACATTGACCATTGGCTCATTTTCCTGTACTATTTTTCCTCTCCATCACATGTGCAGTGCCCGGCTGGGTACCATGAGAGTTACACTTTTTCACTACCCTGAGGTGCACACCCTTCATGCTGTCAGACTATCCTCGATCTCAGGTACGCTCCAATTTGTTCCAATACAGATATGCTGTTGCCTTATTTATTTATTTAAACGGTTTATATAGCGCTGGCTGGAATATAGGGTATCAGAGCGCTTTACACGGTAACATCAAGATGAGCATTACATAACAGTATTTCTAGAATGAATTCAAGAGTGGTGAGGAAAACTTTAGTACAAAGTAAGCTATAGTGACCAAAAGGACAGTGAAAAACAATGATATATATGAGCGCCAAAGACTAAGGTTGACCAAATTACAGGGTAGTATGGCTCAAGGAGTAAGGGCAGGAGGAGTGATAGTTGAGACTAAAGAAGGTAGAGGGGGAAACTTTTGAGGGTGGAGGAATAACATGGGAAGGGTGAAGATGCGCAGGGATCATGGGGAAAAGATCAATGAGGAAAAGGGAAAATGAGGTTGAGAGAGATGGGAAGGAAGAGTTAAATGGTGTGGTTGTAGGGTGATGGGGGTGAGGGAAGTTTACAGTAGAATAGCGGGGAGAGGCCAGGTCAGAGAGATAAGGGCCAGAGATCTTACCTCGGCTTAGTGAGAAAAGAGGGTAAGGAAGAAGGATAGAGGAGAAATGAGAAAGAGGGGAAGGGGGAAGCGGAAAGATGCGAGGGCAGAAAAAACTGAGACGCAGAATAAATAGGGACAAGTGTTAAGTGCAGGGAATTAAGGGCCCTTAGTAATGGTTAAGAAGGTGCAATTTCAAGGCTTTTATGAAGCTGTAGTAGGAGTGTTGCAGTGTAATTCTATGGGGAGTGAATTCCAGATGGATGGCACATTTTCAGAAAAGAAGCATGATTGGGTAGCTTTCTTATTTAACAGTGGAGGGATGAGGATGAGGTTGTCAGTGCTTCTCAAATCTCTAGAGCTGCCAGCTTTTAGAAGTTTCTCAGATAGGTATTGAGGGGCGTTTTGATGAAGTGCTTTATGTGTGATGCAAGCAGTTTTGTAGGTGGATCTGCCTTCAACGGGGAGCCATGTGAGGGATTTGAGGACAGGAGAAATATGCTCGAATCATTTGCAGTCCGTGATGAGCCTCGCAACAAGGTTGAGGACAGATTTAATTGGAGCTAAATTTATTTTTTGAGTTCCCATGAGGATGGCATTATCGAAGTCAATTCTCGAAAGGACAAGTGATTAGACCACAGATTTAAAGTCCTCATTGGGGATGAAGGGTTTTATTTTCTTGAGGAGGTGTAGTGTGAAGAGGGCACTCTTGGCAGCATTTTTTATATGTGGTATGAGACTGAGGTTCTGGTCAATGCTGATGCCGAGAGATTTAACTGAGCTGGTTAAGGTGAAAGAGCAGCTAAGGGCACTCAGGTCAGAGATCCAGGACTGGATGGGGAGCAGGTTGTTTTTAGGTGCGAAGAGGATGATTTCCGTTTTTTAGGGTTAAGTTTAAGGTGGTTGCAGTGGAACCAAGATTGAATCTTAGTCAAGGTGTCATTGAGGTGTAAGATATCATAACATGATTTATTCTTACAATAATTAATAGGGTGTCATCAGCTTAAAGGTGGTAGATTGATTATATTCCTTTCCTCTTCTATTTTAGATTTGCCTATACCATTAGGTCCTGAAGAGACCCCTCATTCCTTCAGGGGTCAAAATGTTGTAGACGAAAGCAAAGCAAACTATCCACTAGCGCCTAATATTATATAAGGACGCTCTTTGTATTACGAATTTCTTTTGATGGTCGACTTTAACAATTTGTTCGAAAACAAATGTATATGTCACAAATATGTCACTCATTTCTTTAGGTTCCATGTTTACTGGGGACACATTGCACTGTTGATTTGAAATAAATTACTTTTATATTTACATAAAAAACTATTGTGTGTATCAAATACTGAGTTGTATATGGTTTTTATCCCTTGGACATCAAACGAACCCTTATCTACATTGCGATTGCGCATATAAGTATTATTATTACATATATTTCTTCCACAGGAACCATTGTAGATCTCAGGATAGCTTGTCTGTGAGCCTAACTCCTAAGATGTCAAAACTGACTTGTTCTATAATCGCACCCTCCAGGATCATTTTACTCATGAAAGTGCAAGAAGGTTTAATGGCCATGTATTTACATTTCCAAGAGTTGATCTCTAGATCACTGCTCCTACTAAAATTCACAAAATAATTTAGCAATTACTGCAAGCCCATGGATGTATGAGAAAACAGCAGGGTATCATCAGCACAAAGCAGCACGGGGTGCAGGTGGCAGCTATCGGTGGGGAATCATTCTGGCACGTGTTTGATGTCTCAACCACGCAGTTCATAAACAAAGAGAAATGTAGGGGAGCCAAAACACATCCCTGGGTCACCCCACGCTGGATGAGAATCCTGGGAGACAAATCACCTTGGTCACTCCATCTGACCGTAGCATATGTATTGGTGTGCAACCTAATAAGAAGAAAAAGAAGATCGTGAGGAACTGTCATTTGGGCCAATACCTCCCAGAGAGTATTTCTCTGCACCAAATCAAATACAGCCCATAGTCCATGAAGCCTACATAGGTGCTCTTTCATCCAATCTTGTAGGCAAAGCAGTACCAGCCTACAGAATGTTTTCTGGGTATTGTCAATAAGGCTAATTGACCTATATTTTGCAGGGGTTTCTTTTGGGCCTCTCTTGTGGATATGAACCATAATGGCACAATGCTAAGATTCTGGGATCTCATCCCGCTTGCTGTGGCATTGCTTAAGGTTTTTAAACAGGGTATCCAGATGTCTAGCTCAGAGGGGAATTAATTCACCGGAATACTGTTGGGCCAGCGGCTTTTTTCTTCTTCATAGGTGAATGAGTGTCGCTTGTTTCCGCAAGGGTGAATACAATTGAGGAATTGTTCAAAATATCTGGAGTCGTCAGAGGATAAGCTCTCCTAGCGTCATCTTGGGAGCCAGGCCTTGAACTAGAAATGTCACTGTACAGTGTTTCAAATTGGTCAACCCACTGATCGACAGGGACAAAACATCAGTAGTGGTTTGGTGCAGTTATTACTCACAGCGATAATGGTCAAAAATGCTCAGTGATCTAGGTTCCCAAACACCTCGAGAAGTTTAGCTCAATGACCCTCCTCCCAATGAGCCTTTGATTTGACAAGATTGCCTTGTAAGACTTCCTGAAATGCAAAAACCCTGATTTTAAGCCCTCCATCATAGCCATAATCAACCGCCCTTTTGTATCCCTGCATTCCTAAATGAACCAAATAGATCTCATAGACCTTTGAGGAATTTGGTATGTTTAAGACTAAACCTAACTCAAGTTGTAATAAGAGAATCATAAAAGTGGTTCACTGAAGTTTGGTATATCTTGCTGTTGTTCATATTGGCTCACTTAATGTTTCTGCAGTAATTTGCAAGGGCTAACAGTTTTTGAAAAAATATCAGTGGCTTGCTCAGGAGGCTTAGAAATTAAAACTAGGCTAAAATCAGCAGCAAGAGGATTATAGACATTCATTATCGACATGAATGACAACCTCCTTGTCAACTATCTAATACTGTAACCTCAAATCGAGCAGGATATAGTCTATATGGCTGGTGTTCAAGCTTCTTTTAAAGGTAAGGTGGGGTTAATAATTAGATAAGGAGTGGCCATTTATGGCTCTTAGGCCATGATCCAGACAGAGATGCAGTACTTGACTTGCTACTTTTGGTCCCTTTGTGGCCGGTATGCTAGCAAGAGTAGGGATACCCCATTCCTTATGCTCATTTTACAAAAAGGAAGATTGAGGATTTAGGGTTTCGAACTTGATATTATCATTGCCTTCTATAACAGTAGGCCAAGCGTGCTGTACACTATCCTCAAGTAAAGTCTGGAGGCCTTGTATGATCGAGGATTCTACGCTGTCCTGAACTGAATGTATATAGATATTAAACACAACTAATGACAACCTGGGGAGAACTCTGTAGAAGCCAAACCATGTCTGATGTCACCAAAGTGGCTGAACCTTCCACCCTTTACTCACATACCAATTCTGGGATGGAACTGCACCCTTGCCAGTTGGCAGGGAAGTAAACAATAGGGCTTTTATTTTATTGCATATCTTCTCGGTGTTCAATGTCGGGGCTCTGTGTTTTAGGACAATAAGTTGTGTTTAATTTTACTATTAGCAAAACGTATGCCAAAATGGTCTAAGCTATCGGCCTTGCTGGTACTGCCTGGCAACTACTATGTTGCCGGAGGGTGCAGAGTGGCACGGATGGCGATGTTGCTCCTTGATGCAAGTGTGACTGTAGGGCGACACTCCCACTTTGACCCCGAGTTAGGAGCAGCAATTATGAAACTGGGGTACACGTCCAGAGTGTTATCACTATAGGCAAGTAAAGCCATACATGTATCCCTACCATCTAGTCTAGTTCACTAGGAGTGATTGAGACACAAGTAAGGAATCTGTATCCTGAAGGAGGCCTATGACCCATAAAGGTATTTGTAATAGGCTGAAACATGTTGATTCTGGCAAATAGGGTCCTGGAGACATAGCCTCCCCAATTCATCCAGGTTAAAAAAAAATCCTTTTAACCCTGTCAATGGTGGCCCTGAATAAATAAGGATAGAGGCAACCAATTAGACAGTTTTAAATAATCTTTTTTTCTCTGAATTTTGGATCCCTCTCATGAAAAATCTTTCTACAAAAATATGAGCTCCACCCTGAGCGTTGGTTTGCACCTGGGTGTATCAGTGCCCTATGATGAAGCCTGCCACTATTTAGTGGGTGAGGGCAATTTTAGAAACCCTATCAGTTTTCCAGTAGGTTTTTCCTCCGTATATAGTTTATTTTCTTTATACTGGTAGTACCTTATTAGAGCTGCTGGAGTTTTTTATCTAATTTTTGTCATTTTCATTTCAATCAATCAATCAATCAATCAATCAGTAAATTTGTAGAGCGCGCTACTCACCCGTTCGGGTCTCAAGGCGCTGGGGGTGGGGGGTGCTGCTACTGCTCGAAGAGCCAGGTCTTGAGGTGTTTCCTGAAGCTGAGGTGGTTCTGGTTCAGTTGTAGGTGAGTGGGGAGGGCGTTCCTGGTCTTAGTTGCTAGGTAGGAGAATGACCTTCCTCCGGTGGTGGCTCTGCGGATCCGTGGGATGAGGGCGAGGTTGGTGGAGCGGAGCTGGCGGGTGGGGGTGTAGAACGTGAGTTGGCTGTTGAGGTATTCCCGGCCTCTGTTGTGGAGTGCTTTGTGTGCGTGGGTGAGCATTCTGAAGGTGATCCTTTTGCTGACGGGGAGCCAGTGAAGATTCTTCAGGTGGGTTGAGATGTGGCTGTGGCGAGGGATGTTGAGGATGAGTCGTGCAGAGGCGTTTTGTATGCGCTGGAGACGGTTCTGGAGTTTGGCAGTTGTTCCGGCGTAGAGGGTGTTCCCGTAGTCCAGTCGACTGGTGACGAGGGCTTGTGTGACCGTTTTTCTGGTTTCGGTGGGGATCCAGGGGAAGATATTCCGGAGCATGCGCAGGGTGTTGAAGCATGAGGATGATACGGCGTTGACTTGTTTGGTCATGGTGAGCGAGTCCAGGATGAAACACAGGTTGCGTGCGTGGTCCGTGGGTGTTGGTGCGGCGCCCAATGCCGGGGGCCACCAGGAGCTGTCCAATGCCGAGGAGGTTTGTCCGAGGATGAGGACTTCAGTCTTGTCCGAGTTGAGTTTGAGGTGGCTGAGCTTCATCTAGTCCGCTACCTCTTTCATTCCTTCCTAGAAGTTGGATTTGGCGGTGGCTGGGTCCTTGGTGAGGGAGAGTATCAGCTGGGTATCGTCGGCGTAGGAGTTGATGTTGATGTTGTGCTTGCGTGCGATGGAGGCGAGGGGGCTCATGTAGATATTGAAGAGTGTTGGGCTGAGTGAGGATCCTTGGGGTACGCCGCAGATGATTTCGGTCGCTAAGGAGCAAAAAGGGGGGAGGCGGACTCTCTGGGTTCTGCCGGTGAGGAATGAGTTGATCCATTCCAGGGCCTTCCCCTGGATTTCTGCATTGTGGAGGCGGTGTAATAGGGTGCGGTGGCATACGGTGTCAAAGGCTGCTGAGAGGTCCAGAAGGATAAGGGCTGCTGTTTCTCCGTCGTCCATCATGGTTCTCATGTCGTCTGTGGCTCTGATGAGGGCGGTCTCGGTGCTGTGGTTTGCTCGAAATCCGGATTGGGAGGGGTTGAGCGATTCGTTGTCCTCGAGGAATGTGGTCAGCTGTTTGTTGACGGTCTTCTCCATGACTTTAGCCGGGAAGGGGAAAGGAGAGATGGGCCGGAAGTTCTTGAGGTCCCTGGGGTCTGCGGAGGGTTTTTTCAGGAGGGCGTTGATCTCTGCGTGCTTCCAGCTCTCCGGGTAGGTGGCTGACGTGAAGGAGCTGTTTATAACTTTCCGTAGGTGGGGTGCGATGATGGTGTCGGCCTTCTTGAAGATGTGGTGGGGGCACGGGTCGGAGGGGGAGCCGGAGTGGATGGTGTTCATGACGTGGATGGTGTCTTTACTGCTGATCGGGGTCCAGGCGTTGACGGTGTTGGTGCAGTTCTTAGGGCAGGAGTCCGTTGGGGGGGGTTGGGGTCCGAAGCTGTCGTGTATGTCTGCAATCTTGTGGTGGAAGAACGTGGCAAGGGAGTTGCAGAGGTCTTGCGAAGGGGTGATGTCGTTGTTGCTGGCGTTCGGGTTCGAGAACTCTTTGACGATGCTGAAGAGTTCTTTGCTGTTGTGGGCGTTGTTGTCTAGTCGTTCCTTGAGCGATGTCCTCTTGGTGTTCCGGATCTGCTGATGGTGTTCGCGGGTGGCGGATTTGAGGGCTGTCATGTTCTCCATTGTCAGTTATTTTCGAGAGTTCGGCAGGCTTTCTTTGCGGCTTTGAGAGTGTCCGTGAACCATGAGGGTTTTCTGGTGGTGGTCTTGCTGTGGGTGTTCTTGAGTGGGGCGAGGTCGTCGGCGCAGTTGGTGATCCAATGTGCGAGGTTGAGCGCTGCGATGTCGGTGTCGGGAATGTTGGTGTCAGCAGGTGGGTTCTGGCTCAGTGATGTGGTCAGCTGGTCCGTGGTGATTTTGCTCCAGCATCTGCAGGGGATCCGATGCCTGTGTTGGTGAGATGTGGTCCTCTTGAAAGTGAAGTGTACGCAGCTGTGGTCGGTCCAGTGTGGTACTGTGGCGTGGTTGAAGGCGATGTGGTCGCTGGCTGAGAAGATGGTGTCGAGGGTGTGGCCGGCGAGGTGAGTGGGGCGTCCACTAGTTGCTTGAGTCCGAAGCTGGCGAGATTGTCGAGCAGTGTGGTGGTGAGGCTGTCGTTGTTGTTTTCTAGGTGAAAGTTCAGGTCTCCTAGGAGGATGTAGTCTGGTGAGGCTAGGGCGTGCGGGCTAATGAGGTCGGCGATGGCTTTGCTGAATTGTGCACGTGGGCCTGGGGGTCTGTAGATGAGCGATCCTCTGAGGGTGGTCTGGGGGTCGGTGTGGATTTGGAAGTGTAGGTGTTCGGCGGTGGGGATGGTGTCTTCGGAGTTGGTCGTGATGCTGCTGGTGTTCCTGTAGATGATGGCGATCCCTCCTCCTACTTTGTTGATGCGGTCCCTCCGGGTGATTTTGTAGCCCCCCGGGATTGCTATAGTGATGTCGGGGGCCTATGAGGTGTTCATTCAGGTGCTGTTGAGACCAGGAGGTCCCAGAGGTTGATGGCGTGCTTGTGTACGGAGCAGGTGTTGAGGAGGATGCACTTGAGGTGGTTGTTGTTGCTTTGTTTGGTGGACGTGGAGCGGTTTTGGAGACAGGTGAATCTGCAGGCTTGACAGGTGAAGGGTCCGTGAGTGCGCTTGGGGGTGGCTCGATAGCAGGCGGGTGTTCGTCCGGTGTTGAGTGCGTTGAAGTGGTGGGGTCGTATCTCAGTCGGTTGGTCTGGGTTCGGCGAGATCCAGGGTTTCTGGCGCTGGGCGCGGTCCAGGCGTGGACGGGCGTAGACGGGCTTGCCTTTGGCGCGCAATCGGTGCGCCCGCTGCACATACGTGTGGACTCCGCCATAAGTGGCGAAGTGGGAGGGAGGAGCAGCTGGGAGGCGGGAGCAGGGCGGCGAATGGGAAGGGGGGATCGGGTACAGAAAGGAAAGAGGGGCGGGTCCGCAGGGGAGCAGCGTCGGGGAACGGGGAGCGGGGGGAGTACCGGCAGGAAAAACAAAGGAGGCGAGGGGCAGAATACAAAAAAGACAATCACAGTACAATCACCGGCAGCAGGTCAAAATACAAGAAAATACAGATTACAGCACAATCACAAAACCAGGATACTTAGCTGCAGGAGCAGCGGCGTACTCGCGGTAGCAGTGGAGGAGCCTGAGCACAATCACGGGGAGCTGCGCAGTGCATGGAGCAACCGGCCCTAGGGTGGGGTCAAGGGTCGCAGCTCACCACTGCGCGGACTCTGCCATAAGTGGCCAAGTGGGAGAGAGGAGCAGCTGGGAGGCGGGAGCGGGGTGCAGAATGGGAAGGGGGGTTCCGGTACAGAAAGGAAAGATGGGTGGGGCTGCAGGGGAGCAGCGGCGGGGAGCGGGGAGCGGGGGGAGAACCGGCGGGGGAAAAAAAAGGAGGCGAGGGGGCAGAATACAAAAAAGACAATCACTATACAATCACGGGCAGCAGGTCAAAATACAAGAAAATACAGATTACAGCACAATTACAAAACCAGGATACTTAGCTGCAGGAGCAGCGGCGAACTCGCGGTAGCAGCGGAGGAGCCTGAGCACAATCACGGGGAGCCGCGCAATGCGTGGAGCGACCGGTCCTAAGGTGGGGTCAAGGGTCACATTTGATGAGTTCTATAGTCAGTTTTGGAGAGCGAGGGAAGGTTTACTCTCTTGACCTCCCTAGTTTGTGCTGGATACTACTATGTCAACCCTGAATATGGATCTGCAATTGCTTACTTTGTGCAGTCAGAATGGGTTTGTTTACTAAAGCTTTTTTAGTTTCATAGGACCCTGGACCAAATTTAGGGACATTAGTCAAAAAGAATTCCTCACCAAATTTAGGCTATCCTGTCTTCCATTTTGTGCAAGGGACTGATGGATTTCCCTTCTTTTCCTTTGTTGTTGTATACTAGAAGCCTGTCATCTTTGTCAGAGGGTTGGCCAGCAAGAGAACAAGATCTGTAGGGTGCCATAGTACATGTCTATGCTGTGCATTTTGGCTCATGCTCCAAAATTCACCTGCCGGAAAAGGGGTGGCATTAAATGGCAAGGATGCTCTTCCCATGCAGTATTTGAAGTAACAGGCTGGAATGATGGGGGAGGGAAAGGAAAAGCATTGTTTGAAGCTCTTACTTACTCAAGGGTTCGGGATACCAGGCCCATTTAGGATAAGAAATCACAATACGAGAGCATCTGTTTACTCCAGACTTACTCCCCTTCTCTAAATTCAGGCAAGTGTTTATAAACAGGCTGTTATAAAAGCTAAATACCACTCTCTATCTAAAAGTGTAAAATTTAGAAACACCAAAACAATATAATTAATCGTACTAGAAAAACTGCTAGCTATGAGGAAACTTCATAACTCATTTAGCTAGAACTAGATAATAAGTATCAATCAAGGGTTTCAGGGCATATATTAGAAACTAGGAATTCTACCCTGGGTGTGAGGAGAACCAACAGTAAGAATCTTCATCGAGAATATGCACTGAAGTACAATAAAAGAACAACCAGGTACCAGGAGTAAATGCCAGTTAATGACACCAAATTTGTATTATAACGGTACCTTTTCTGGTGAACTCAAGGGGGGTGGCCGAGCCCAGCCTCTTCCAGGCAGGGACAGGAAAAGGACAGGCCAGCCATTGACCCTGGCTTCGACCAGGCACTGCCTGTGTGCATCTCGCACAGCCGGAAGAGTAGTGCCCTTTTGAGTTCATTGGGGATAATGGCATCCCCCCTTCCAAATGCTGTGGCAGCGCTTTCAAGAGCAGGGTCCATTGGGGGCTGTAGTCCCCGTTTTCGCTGGCCCAAAGTTCATGGTCCCTCACAGTTCGAAGTGCAACAGCTCTTTTGAGCATATTAGGGGGAAATGGGATCCATACAAAACATTTAACCAAATTACTAAATTCAGTAAATATACAAAACTACTAAATGAAAATAAATATTAAAATATTACAAACCTTTAAAATAAATCTATATATATATATAAACAAATGATATGAAATTAAACAAACAAACAATACTAATACATATTTTAACAATGTAAATAAAATAGGTGATTTAATAAAGAAAATAAAAAATACACTATTCTCACTCTCTCTGAGCAACAGTAGGGAAGGTGTTGGAATTCTAAGTGGTCAACTTTACTATTCCCACCTAGTCTGCCCAATAGTAGGAAAGCGTTGAACTTCGGAGGGTTTACATTTGCTATTCCCACTCTAGTCTGTGCAACAGGAGGGAAAACGGACTTTGCAGAAGTAAGATTTACTACTCTAACTCCTGTCTGTACAACAGTATGGAAAGCGTTGGACATCGGACGAGGTTAAATTTACTATTTCCACTCCAGTCTGGGCAACAGTAAGGAAAGCATTAGACTTCTGAAGGTTCAAATTTACTATTCTACCTCCAGTCTATGAAACTGAAGGGAAAGTACCTCATTACAAACACATAACATATTTTAAATGCCCTATTAGTTGACCAAAAATATACAACTCTTAATATAAAACTTACATGTATATAATTAAAAACACAATCAAACACTATACGTGATAATTAAAAATGTTGATGCTTAATCATGAATAATAAAAAGTTATGAATTTTTTATTCAATGAAGTTCCTATATTATACTTTTACAAACCTAGCAGCCGACACTTAAAATATAACTAAAATAACGCAATTAACATATTTAATGATCAATTAGATAGTTATTACCAAATGAACAATAAATTGTTAATCAATTATATCCTAAATACCTTTCCATCCTATGCCCCTTCAAACACAGCAGCCCTCACCTGATATATATTATCAGAATACATGATTATTAAACAATTTACATAAATAATAATACATTACATAATTCATAATTAATAACTAATTAATTGTTTTGTTGGGATTGATGGGGTGGGAAAGGTGGTCGTCTCAAGTGTCTAGGATATAACTATAATGTACTTTACTATGCTTATTAATGTTTCATATGAAATGTTGATGCTAATGAAAAGATATGTTAAAAAATAATTAATTGCTTAATAATAGTACTTCATTATCTTCACACCCTGTACCCCAACAAACCCAACAACCTGCACCTAAAGGAAAACTTTAAAAATATAATATTTACACAATTTACATAATTACCAGTGAATTAACTAATTAATAATGCATTAATAGTTAATTATTAGTCAATTAATACTTAATAACCTTCCCATCCTACACCCCTACAATCCCAACAACCTGTAATAAAAATTGACAAAAAACTATAATAATTACACAATCTACATAGTTATCAATTAAATAATTATTACTAAATTAAAAATGGTATTATTAATTAGTTACACTTAATTAATATACTGTGCACATGTAAGCCTCACGGCCCACAACACTATACTTTTCTATTAACAATTACAATAAAAATTGTAAATAACCTAAAATTATAATCTATATTTAAAAATATTATCAACAATTGTCCAAACATTATTTAACATGTGAAATGAATAAAACACATAAAGGTAATAAAAAAAAATTATTACAACTATGTTATTGAAAACAATATTTAAAACACTGATATTCTTGGAAATGATAATACTTAGCAAAAAAATCGCAATTCTTGTCAACAATATATCACGATATTTATGTGTCACGATTTTAAAAACTCGATATTTGTGTATCTTGTTAATATTTTTTCAATATTTTGTTCAAAATACCAATACGGCCGAATGTGACTGCAGTCATCCAACAAAAATGTATGGGGAGTTCAATCTGTGCACAATTTTCACTCACCGTGCAGTTGCTGTCCTAAGTCTAGTTTTAGCCTTTGATTTCACAGTACAGAAATCTTGGCTCAATGCCGAGTATGTGTTTAACAGGCATACTTCTAATTTTCCATTTTCTACATTGTTGGAAATTAAGTTAACACAAAGTTAAATGTGGTTTTGAATGCTTTATTCCTATATGTTTTCCTTCACAGTTTATAACATGAGACAACCCCAATTTATAATATAATGTCGCAAAACAGTATTTTAATGTGTTACATATAACTTTACTTAAGTAATCTTGCAAATCTTGATAGGAATACAGGGATGAGGGATGAAGTAAGCAATCAATGTATACAATAGAGTTCACAAGCACACTGCATCGCAAAACAAATATACCAGTTTTTAAATTACGTTTTTTATAGCCAAACCTCGAATTTAATTTTAGAATAAATACAAAACTTACACATTTGCTATGATTTCAGATAATGCAGTTTGTATGTCGATAGTTTGTCTTTACAGGAGCATTAAAGGGGCACAAGAGATCCAAAAGAAATCATTTTCAAGTTTGGAAACATATGACTCAAATGCAATGAGACAGTGCACAAGAAAATGGTCATCTAATTTCTGTAGTCTTTATTTTGTGACATTGCTACAATTTACATCCCAAAGTAATTCCAGCACTTGTCTCAATTGCAATATAATAAGCTATGTGTCATTCCGCTCATGGACGTGCAATAATCGAACTACTGAAAAGTCCAATAACTTCCATGTCTCTCAGGGGATCTACACATAAATTAGAAATGGGATTTAAAAACCTTCTACGGCTGACAGCTGTCAACATGAAATTCAATTTTACCCCTGTGAGTTCAGTCTATCTTTTCTTTCTAAAGCTCCTGACACCAAACTTCCAGGGAACAAATTACTTAGCTTCATCATTGCTGGTAATAAAATGTTCCATTTGCTCTCTCGCTCCTTTCTCGCTGTATCCTGTCCCATTGTCTCTCTTTGTAACGCTGTTATGAGACAGGTCCAACAGAAGCACTGAGAATGGCGTGGGCTGGAGGTATGAACAGTACTCTAATCTAAGTAGCATTTTACAAGTAGCCATGCTGGGTGTGCTAGAAACCACTCTGACTCTATGGGGGCCTTAAATTGTAAATCTTTCAAATGTTTCAGATATTCAGAGTTACTTCAGCTTATAAAGGAACAACTTTGGAGCACCATGTTGAATGAATGATACAAACATTGCGTGTCATTTTCAATCTAGCACATGTGAATTGTGCTGTAATTTCTTCTATTGGCTTTCCTGCAGCAAAAATCAGCTATTTATTTGACTTTCATGAAATAAATATGAGACACTGTACATATATGTTTCGTTTTGCTGCCTGTGTTAAATCTAGACGCAACATTCATATGCGATAATGACGTTACCACTTCATGTTACCTCTGCATTTAGAGTTAGACTGGAAAAATAGTAAATAATAGATGATAAAATCCCTGCTGTATTTGCATATTTGATTGATACTTTTTACCATTGGCTACCTGCTGACGATAACTTGCTGCAGATTAGCCGTGATTTTACATACTATTTGCACACTCAGAATATAAATTGAGGTCGAGTTCAAAACCGGGTGTTTACGCTGTTACAGCACATTTGTAATGTCCGACTCCCTCTCTGCAGTCCTGGTATGGCTGTAATGGAAACTAGAGTCAGCCCTGACAAAAATACTCATTGCATTCCCATACTGACTTTGACACAGTCGACAATCAACTACATCCAATCCCTGGGGCCGCTTCACACATGCAGCGCAATTTCTTTCATTTCGCCGGATGCACCTTGAAAAAGGTGCGCCTAGCTCAATGAAGGAATGTGTGCTGCATTTTTAGGAATGCGCTACCCCCAGGGTAGCTGCGAACGGATGCTGCCCTGGGGGCTGCGCATTCACGGGGCGCTCCGTGTTTCACTGTGTAGGCGGCAACCCACCTGCACTTTTGGGGAATAGAGATCCCCTTGCAGGCGGGTGCAGTCACTGACTGTCCATGCACCTCCTGAGGGCTTCTTTGCCTCTGCGGCCCTGTGTGCCAAATACGGCGCGGGAACAAAGGCAAAGGGATTCACCATGCAAATGAGGGAATGCCCCCTTGAAGATAGAGCTAGTGATTAAAGTGTGTCAGTGCCATTGGTGTTACTGAAGGGGATGCACAAACATTGGTGGCCTATTGTGTGATACCCAAGTGCCCTGGGGATGTGCAAAGCTAGGGCAAATGCCTGTTGCACTCCTTGGTCACTTTATGTAATATGGCACCTGGAGTCTAGAATGGGATTCAATTCTATTGTTACTCAATGGTTCTCCGACCTTTCCAGTAAACACCATTTTGCTCACAAGAGTACCTCCAGGTCCCAAAAGATCCACAACACCTACTGAGTCCCCCAAGTATCATACTCTCTCCAGTTATCTTCTGCTTCCACATGGAGCTATGTAGGGCTCAACTCATAGACAACAGCATAATGATTCCTCTAGATGCTAATGATGCACAACTCTAACTGAAAGCCTCCTATGCAACAGACATCCAATGCCTCCAACACTGCCTACTTGAAGACCCGAATACCTGACTGATGAGCCCTAATTAGGGAAAAATGGGTCTTGGGTTGCTTGTGTTCCAGTCCAGGGAGGTCATGGCCTTGCATTTCAAGCTGGAGTGTTCCCAATGGAGCAGCATCAAAGCTAATTTGCATGTGGCTGGGTCACAGCTGATGTGGCATGGGTGGGCCAAACAACGATGAGTTATTATTGCTACCCCAAGTGGATGCTACTGGTTAGACGTATAGCAGCCATTCCTCCCATCACCGTTTGTATGTTTGATTAACTGTCCTAAGTGGCAAGGGCATGCCTAGATGCGGGTACCATGCTCATGCGCACTGGAACCTACACCTGACTGATGAGCCCAGATCAGGGCAAAACCATTCTTGAGTTGCTTGTGTTTCAGTTCAGGGAGTACCTGGCCTGGAAGTTTGAGCTGGACTTTACCAATGGAGAAGGGTCAAAGCTGCTTTGCACATGCTTGGTACAAGCTGAGGTGGCAAGGTGTTCCTAAGAGCAATGGGTTGGAATGCTATTGTAAGAAATTACCAGGGATTAGACATATTGCAACAGTTCCTCCCACCATGTTTTGTGCATCTGCTGCACTTTCTTCAAAACCAGCTAATTCACATTTACAAGGCCTTCATGACCAGCACTCAGGCTTCTCTTCCGGGACAAAAGGACTACCTCTAGTAGCTCTTAGCACACCCTCAGCCAAACAACCATCGGACTGGAGACTAAGATTCAGATTTACTAACAATTTCAGTCATGATTGAGTCACCTTTTAGGCTTAGTCACAATGGAAAATGCTAGTTGAGATTGAGACATCCACTCAAGGGGTGCAATGCATCACCTTGTGTGGCTCTGCAAGAAAAAGTAATTCAACTCACTGCCTTGCACTATGTAACGTTACACTGCATCGGGTACGTGTTACATGGATGGAACAAGGGCATTCCCATGCATCCACCCATGTATTTTGACACCAACCCAGATTTACCAAAGGCAGTAAACCTTGGTTTGCACCAAAATGGAGAGGCTACCCGAGTGAGTCATAATGAGGAGAAATTCTGCGACACCCAGGGAAGGAGCAAGGGATACCTTCCTTCAAAAAACAGAGGTCTGCACATAACACAGGCACCCTTGCACCAGGATGTAAGGGTAGCTGCATTGGCATTAGGCTGCCGGGAGTGTGCTAGCGCTAAGAGAGAACCCAATTGTGCCATATCTAGTACATATGGTGCATTTCTGTTCTTGCCCTTGCATGCAACAGCGCAAATGCGCTTGATGCGTTGCAATACGTGTAAGTTTAGTAAATCCGGCGCTAATTCTAAAAAACTGAAGAAAAATTAAAGTCAGTTGACCTTTTCCATCCATGCATTGAGGATCTGCAACAACAGTCTTGTATCCCTTAAGATCACCTCAACTATGCTACAATTTCGGAAAGATTTGAAGTCCTGCATCTTTTAAGAACTCTATATCACAATAGAGAGCAATCCATTAAGCAGCTACCCCTCATATCTCCTACTGACTGTATGTTTCCTCTGACCCTCTTCAATCCTCCCTGCTTTTTTTGACTAAGGTTGAGCTTTACCAATGCTGCATTCATTCATACATACCACATGCATACAGCAGTAAGCGTAACTAGAATGGAACGATCGGGGCTTTCATGGAAGAGTCATGGCAGCTCATCCAACTCTGGCATTTGCACGTGTGCATACCTTAATATTCAATTGGGCATCCAAAAATAAATGTCCTCCATATTTTTGGCTTCACTGCATTTATATTTTGGGTGAAAACAGTACAAACAACAAAATGGAATGATTAACATGACTTTTTCCATGTACAAAAGGGTCCTAAGCACAAGTAATATATGAGTTTGGCACCAGCCCCAATGAGATTTAGCTTTTGAACTACCCTGCTGTACCAAGTTAAATACAATGCTGCCTAACAAAGTTGAACACAGTTGGCTCTGATCTGCCTAATCTCTCGATTTGTTGTTTATTTTGGATTTGAAATGCTGCACCACGGGTAGACCCCCAGGGTCTGCACCTTCTTGGAGATGACCTTCCAAAAGGTCTTTTTCTGATGGGCAGTGACCTGTATGGATGCAGGAAATGAAAGAAAAATCGTTTTGTCACTTGCTTGTCTGTATTGATGTAACAGAATTCACACGTCATATCATGCATAATTTTTTCTGCACTGAAATTTTCTCTCATGTAAAAAAATGGCTGTATTTTTCCTATTTACTTATGGCACAGTGTATACTGGCCACTAGGAGAAAAGGGCCTGCTGTTTGCAAAGGCAACACTTTGGTTATGGTGTTAACTCAATTATGAAGATAACTCTCCAGTTCATTTTTCTGCCATGTAAAAGCATTCAGTAGCATTATTTAGTTTACAACTCCAATTTTCAGTTGACAAGGGCTTTTTTCTAAGAGGTATTTGCCTCAGTGCTTTGGTTGTTCACCTCTGCGACTCTGCCACAGCCTGGTCTACAAATCTGACTGAGCACTGCTTATTGTCAGGTCGGGATAATGATCACGATGTCAAATGAGCACAGCCTACGCTTAACTTCGGAAAGAAAATATGGCCTTGTACTCATAGGCAAATAGAACTCAAGGCTGTGAGCCACTCCTAAAGCGTCTTGAAGCTACTGGTAGCTCCAAAACATCTGGTTGGAGACACCTGATCTATGCTGAGTGATTTGTGGGATAATACATATAGCAAACATCATTAGTATTTGGTATGGAAACAATAACATATATAAGTACAGTTGTAAAGACAAAAACTTTAAATGATGTGAAATTTCTACATTTAACATGAAATCCATACATATGAAATGATATAGCTCAAAATACACACCAAATATGGTGTAGGGCCTAAAACAAACACCACATAATAATGTTGTTGTTTTCTCTAATCATAAAGTGCCTATAAATTCACACTATCAGTGTTCCATGAAGTGTAAAAAATAAATGAAACTTCACTTCAATCACTAAGCTTCACACAGGAACCCAAAGGGACATTCTAGCCTGTGTAAAAAAAAAAAAAAACAGACATATTTTCAAATACATTTTAAACATGTAGCTGTTCCTCTGGTGAGCAATAAAGTTGGCTGTAGAGGGACAGAACCTCCGTTGCCAGCAACTCCAGCTCTTCCAGTGAGAAGGCGGGGGCCCCATCACTTTCTCTTCCTGGTATTGTGCCTCTCAGAGGTCAGAAACAGCAGCAAAAGTTGAGAAGCTCTTGTTGGCTGCAGTGTTAGGAAGCAAGTGAGCTTTTTTTTTAAATGCAGTATACATGTACACAACTAGGCCATGGTGGGGATCGTGGAGTTACCATAAAATTCTACAAGATTCAATGTAGTTCCATGAGCATGCAGAGCATAAGACTAGAGTGCAGAACTCACAAATTAATAGTTCAATAAGGAACAGGCCAATGTTGGCCCCAGAGGAAGTCACCTGGTCAAGGGTGTGTGGCACGCCGGGAGTATGTTGTGACAGCCTGCACCTCAAGACGTGGAAACGTGAATAAGGCTCCACATGTGGCACTTCTCCAGAGATTAGGCACATAGGCACTAGAAGGCAGCTTGTGGAATTTCACCCAGAGAGCTATATAAGGAACAGAGACATTTTCACTTACAGCTACATAATGAGGTACAGGTGGTGCAGGCTCTCGTAAATGTTCTCCAGGGACACTATGTTTGCATGCTTGATTCTGGAATGAAAAGCGACAGAACAAATAGCAGTCAAACAGGGAAAGTACTCCCAGGTCTACAGGCGATTGACTTTGTGCATTGAGTTGGGGGTTTTGCTACCTCCAAGAATCTCTTCTCTGGGAAATTGCAAGTCCTAATAGTATCATCCACTATGGGACTCTTTCAGCGCATCCTGTCCAGCACAGTTTGGATATTGCTATGCTTGGTAAAAAGTTATAGAGATGTAGAGTTGGTTTCATATCAGGTTAGATTCATGTCTACCCTGTGGGGTTCTACTTTGTTGGGTTGGATTTTGGCCCAAATTCTGCCTAAGTATAAGTGAAGAATGCATTTTGCTTTTTTGGGGGCTACCTTTTGTGATCAGTAAAGTCTGTTTGCCTTATCATTGAACAGATGTAGCATGACCTGGATGATGTCTGGTAGCCAACTTTGATCATGTGCTGATACCACGTGTTTTGCAAAAAGAGTGTTGTGTACTACATGTGGGATGCTAGTGTTTTATGTGTTATAATTGAAAGTGACATGGGAGAGATCCCTGTGCAAGCACTGTGACAGTTTTTAAATGGAATCCATTTGGTCAGGCAGTTCTATATCAGTAAATAGGTGCGGCAGCACCCAAACTAGACAGAGGGTACATAAAAGTGCAATATTGCATAACTTGTTAATAAACATTGCAGGTCTTGGTATGGATCCAGGGAAGGTGTCTTTGGTCCTCTGTTGATTGGGGTTTTCCCTTTTAACAGTTCAAACACAATTTTGTAGTGTAAGTAATCTTGATTCATGCACTTTAGAGCAGTCCTGGGGTGTTGATATGGCAGATGAGAGGTGGTGCAATTGGAGACTTTGTTGCAGACTTTCTGGATTAGAAGTTAGTTCATTTTGTTAAATCAGAAAAATTACAAATGTACCGTAGTAAATTATCTTGCCGGGGTTACTCTACGTCTCTAGGGGTGTGTTCTCCATACTACACTAGTCGCAATTCTAGTGAGGCACCAGAAGGTGGCCCCCTGTCTGGGTATATTTGTGATAGTTAACATTTAAAGGTGGCTTATCTGTAATCAGACTGAGTATTCTCTTTTATGAGCCATTGAGCCCCCCCATCTTAGCACCTAACTGGGTGTATGGATTAGTGAAAAATATGTAGGCAGTGGTCTTATGATCATAGGGATGGATCACACCAGTTTTAAGTTAGGGTTCAATGGGTACCATCAGCTTTCCAAGAGAATTTCTCTACTGTTGTGTATGCATGGAGACACCATCAGTGTGGGCTGCGTATGTCCATGTGCAGTCCTGTGCGAGGAGGGGGCATCTCACTGTTTAAGTGTTGGTGGTTGCAACGTGTCCTGAGCTCACTCGTGTGTATCTTTCTGGTCCAGGTATGGGGTGTGCAAAATGACCTTTCCTTGCGGCACCAAATATCATGACTCCACCCTTTCTCTAGATCTTTCTCTTTGGCTAACTTTGGGCTTTTAGGGTTGGTGTTTGGGTGTATCCTTAAGTCTCATGCAATCTGCTACCTCAGTCACCATGCCGATGGGGTCTGAAATGTGTTCCATGGCCCCCCATGTATCCCCGAATATTCTGTCTAGTGGTGCTTTTTCCAAGCGTTCATGTGAGGCTTGGTGCATTTGTCAATTGCCATCCCTGATGCGGGGAGGAGTGCGTTTCAGCATTCTACTCTCACCTGGTGCTGCAATGGACACTGGGGATTACCCCTTCTCCCTGACACCTCCTATCCTTCAGACCACATCCTGCTTCATTTCAGAACACTTGGACCTGCATTTTCTAACTTCTGGCTAGGGACTATTTTAGAGGAGTATGGCCTGGTGGTCAGATTTTGGAAATCGGAAAGACTTGGGAGAAAAAGAAGAATGAAAACATTACAGGGAACATGAGAATGTGAAGAGCACAGGGCTAAGGCCCAAAACTTTAGCCGAAGTCTGCTGAGTGATGATAATGAACCGGTACTGCCCTAGTAATTTTGCAATGTCTGTCTACTCCGGCTACCCTCCCCCACCTAAGAGCTTGGATTTTACATTACGTGGACACCTAGCCTCTTAATGGTTCTTGTGCGTATGCTGTGGAGGTTGTGGGTTCTTCACTATCCCAGGTGTACAGGGATCCTCGTTCCTGCCACTGAAGGACAGCTTAATTTTCGAACTATGAGACAGCCTCCATTGGGTGGAGACCTCTGGTTTTAGGAGGTGCTGTTGGGGCAACATGCCATGATGGAAACATTGGTCGCGGGTGGGATGACCAACAATGGGGACTTTTTCACTTGGTAATTCAAACATGTTACTATTAACGTTTTAGGGACTTCGGTATATGCATTTTAAGTACTGTACCTGGGAGCCAGCTATCGCCCTTGTCAGACTGCCCACCCCAGGGATGGGGACAGCCAACACTTCTCTGGGGTATCAGTAGCAGAGTGGGGTTTTGGCTTCTGAAGGCGCCATTTATGGCGAATTTTAGTGAGGATACCCAGTCGACATAGCATGTACGGCAGGCCTGAATCCCTAAACGCAAGTAAAGTTTGGATTCCCAATGTTGTCTCATTGGTCATTCTTTTGGTTTGGTACACCTTTTGGGGATGTGATAAAGGAGTGCTATTCATTCTGGGGGTTTATCTTACTGCACATTTGAACTCTGTGTTTGTGTGAAGGATTTACCTCCCTATATAGTTACTCCTCCCTGCCAAGGTTGTGGCCCCGGTTCCAGTTGGGCTGACATCCCTGACTGTGGTTGCTGCTGCCACGTGTTTGTCCAACATCCAGATCACTGCTGTGGAGGTGCTGTGGCTGGTGAACCTCCCTGTGGCTGTGTGTAATGTGCATTCAGTGCCTGGCTTTGTGGCTGAACATTTGTAAGTTTTTGTCATGGCTGGCCCTGGCGTATGGATCTCTACTTATGGTATACCTTTAACCAGATCGGTCCGCCAGGTGGCCCATCCTGAAGCAATACTAGCATTCCGTAAGTTTTTGTTGCTGCCAAACTCCCTGTCATCTGCTACCGTAGCTAGGTTGAAACACTCTGGGGTTTTGTGGTGGAGCTCCCTTTAAAAGTGGTGCCATTTGCACGCTCACTGCCAATGCGGTTCCCTCGAGGGCGATCTTTTTCAGCCTGTGTTGGACCAATTTAGCAGTGTCTCTCTGGGATTGCTCTTGTTTTTCTCTGTCCTTCTCAGATTTCTGTTTGTGGTAATGTAACATATGGGCTTGTTTCTCTCGCCAGGGTTTGGGGTCTTACCCAACCACGCTATCCAATCGGCTTTGTTTCTCAGTGGACTGCCCCTTTTTGAAAAAGAATGTGACTTATGGGGCCATATGAATCCACGGCTGTCCTGTCTCCTGTCCCCATTGTTCCCTCATTCTATCAAGAAAATCAGTTATATTCTCTCCTGGCTTCATAGTCTCTGACATTAACATTCCTACATCTAGTTGGCCAGGGAACATATCCCTCAGAGCTCTCCATATCTGATGCCTGTATGAATTTAATGTGGGCCACTCATGCTCAGTGTCTGTCAATGTAATTGATGGGATGCGAGCTTGGGTTAACACCACGATAGTTGGTTCTGTGATAAGACTAGTTAGCAAACTTTTAATATCGCCTATCGCTAGGTATATTCCAGTGGTGTTTTTCTCGAAGCATGAGATCCATCTCCCTGCTCCATCCGGCAAAGGTGGTAACTTTGTTCTTAACCCCTCTTTATCCATCTGAGCCCATGGCACATAGTTGATCCCTAATGTGCTCTCCTGTAGTAACAGGAGCATTCTTACTTTGGGTAGCTCTACAGGATTTTCTCAGAAATGGTGGTTGCATCTTTTTAGGCATTCCTGCATTTACGTGAGGTTCCACTTGGGAACTTCTCCTCCATGTTGGATGTAATCTTCCGCCATAGTCATGCCCTCCCTTCTCGAAGGATCCTTTCTCTGACCAAGGTCTATCATACTGGTCTCTTTTCTTGGTCCAGCAGGCTAGCAGGTGGCAGAATGGGCATGCAAAGATCTCACCTTCCTCTCCTGCTACTATTTCCCTTGGGGTCAGTTTGTCCTTCCTGTGCATTCAATGGAGCAGCACACGTCCCCATTGCTGCTCCCTTTGTGCATGTGCAAAGGTGCCATCTTAATTTCCCTGCATCTTTTTTGGGTCATTACCACGTTGCATTGGTCTCTTATTTCCCTGTGAGCCCCTCTCCTAGGTTGGAGGATTGATGAGACTCAGATCCCTGCCAGAAGCCTCTCAACTAATTCTACTTCTGACTCCTCCCCAATTGGTTCCCTGTACCTACCCCCATCTCCCTTCTATGAGGAGTGCATTAGCCCGTGTCCCCGCTGTACTTCCTGGTTGCATGCTTATTCTCTCTCTAGCCTCAGCTCATGCCTTTCTTCCTCATCCTGTCTAGTTCGCCTCCTTTGCTCTGAGCTATGGACTGTTCTTTTTTGTCTGGCTCTGCCCTAAAATTCTCTCTCAGTTGTTTCTTCGGCTACCATAGGAAATCCTGTAGCCTCACCCTTGTCATTGGTTCTGGGGGAATTGAGGCTCCCTTCTTCACCCCCACTTGCTGAATCACCGCAATTGATGAATGTAAGATTGTTAATGCTTTTAAGATACCTGTTATCGAATACAGCTATTTTGATGATGTTTAGGACCACCAAACATCTCCCTGTCACTAGTGTATGTTCACCTGAACCAGTGGGTGTGCATGTTCTCCAAGCTGCTGGGGTTCTATGTGTTAGATGTGATGCGAGGGGGATCGAGCTCCTTGGGGCCTTTCTACCGGATTTGGGTTGGAGAGGAATTGTTTGTTCATGCTGGCCTGTTAGTTTCTTGTGCTTGGGCATAACTGTTTGTCATTGGGTGGGGGCCTGATGACCTGCTATTGGCAGATTGGAATATTCTAATCCAGGGGATGCTAGCGTGAGCACCTCAATACCTGCATAGGGTGGGGGGGTGCTGATGTCATGTTTGCTACCCGGATGTAGGATTATCAATCTTGCCCTCCTCAAAGATGGCTCATAATTCTGATAATGCTTCTCTCCCGTCTTTCTTTTGACCTATGTATTTGGTTTGTATGTGTGTTCTCATGCGTTCAATTGTGTTAGTATCAAAAGTTCCCTCCTTTGGCCAGGGAATTGTGTGCCCCTTTGGGTGTGCATACCATTCTTGGCAAAACTTATTATGTTTTAGGCCTGTGTTGGAAACCTGGTTGCATGTGTTTTAATGGTGCATCCATGATAGTTTCAGTTGAAAAAAAGTACATCATCTCCTTCTTGGAATATCTTTGGTTTTGATTTAATAGTGGGAAAAAAATGTGCGTGATGTACTTCCTGTAAATACGTTCTCCTAGCTCAGTGCTTTTTACAGAGGCATCAAACAATTTAATATGCATATTTCATCAACACAAATAATGCATGTGAAGGTTGCAAAAAATGCAATTGTAAAAAAAATAGTATCTGAAAGATATCGAAATTTGGTGTCAAATACCGTTTGTGAGAAATAGCAGTAGGCTCATGGGAAAGTTTTAGATATCGGCGGAGAAGAAATACACCATTTAGGACAATCTTTGATCAACTTTTCCACAGAATACAGTTTTCAGTTAATAACAGCACCATAGCTTCATATATATATATATTACAACCATTCTCAATAAAAACTGACAGAGAAAAAAGTATGATGTACAAAGTCTCCTAGCCCACTTCTAGTGCATGCTATCCTGTGACCAGAGGAAGCTCTGCATGGTACATGACACTAAGTGAGCCTGATAGTCTGCCAATGTCACTCCAGGACTAAGGTAATAGCAATAGTTTTCAGAAAAATGGGTATAACTCAAGAACCACGGCCCCTCTTGGACACACAAAAGTTACACCTAGTTTGCCAGGTCCAGATCTTTTGCCCTAAAGGTCCTAATCGCACCCCGTATCACACCTTGTCCTAATCACACCCTGTATCACACCCAGGGGCCAAACTCATCATCTTTGTCATGCCCAGTGGACCAACTAAAATTTCCCACTCCTTTCAGATACCAACAGTGTTAAGAAACCAGTGGCACTGAGAAACCATTTTAGAATAAGAAATAAGATTGAGGTAACAACTTCGCCCAATCAGGATAGCTTTATCATAAACAATTGCATCCTGGGAACCATAAGGGGATATGCAATAAATATTCACTTTTCCTAGCTTGCTGACTGTATAAAAAGTGACTTCTGCCAGATTGCTTCTGAGGCCACCTTGCAACTATTCAGCTAAGAAATATGAAATAGGCAATGTGCCAGATTTTGCCAGTGCAGGGCACTCAAGTTATATTTTTACAGTATACAAAATGTTTTTCTAAGGTTTTGATGCAGTCTCATACCCTCTGTGATGGCTGCTTCAAGCTGGGCCTCAGCTCTGTAGATTCAGCTGAACGTTCCAATTAAATTGGGATGTCTGCTCACCTTCTCTGATGTGCAAATGTAAATCCATCCTGGTGGGATCTCCTTCCTTTGACTGCAGTTGTTTTAAGGTACCAATCAGCTCCTATCTAGCTTGCAAAAGTGTTGCTTGAACATGAGATACTTTGAAATAAACAGAGACAAGAGGAGTTTGGCAAAACAGGAACATTTTAATTAAACAATGCAGCTGGGAGAGCAGTTACAGGCATAGGGTCTAAGGACGGTCTTAACTCACAATTGCTTGGCATGGGTTTACATGCAATTCTTTGAATGCCATAAAACGTTTTGGTGATCCTTGTGTGATTTGGAGTAGTAAATCAGTTTATTTGATGGGAATTAAGGTGCCTCAACCTTGAGGGAACACACTGCGACCAGTGCGTAACATATCCAAATGACTGGCATGGGAAGCAAAACGTGATCACTGAGTATACTGTGTGTGCTGTATCTTCATTGGCTATATGTTTCTAACTTATGTGGCATATGAATTTATGGTGTTTTTGAAAGCGCGCGTACCCCTCTGGCCATATGTGCTTTATTTGGGCCAATCTCCCAGGACCATTGTGGTGTTGCTGCACCTATCTGTGGGTTTGCTGTAGCATTTCCTGTTCATGCATGTGTCTACTGGTTACATGTTGCCACAACTGTGACATGCCAATCAGTGACCTCAGGTCTAGGTCTCAGAGCCTGACTGACTGTGTATTTCTGAGTCAGGATTGAAGTGGAGTTCAAAACGGGGGAATTTGCCTGTAAAGATGCATTCTTGTTTTTATACATTAATGTATCGTTCTTCATATTCTGTGTGAATATCGAAACATAATTTTAGCAAAATACAAGGGAAGGTAAATTCATAAAAGAACAACAAGATTAAAAGAACTCTAATTCATTTAATAGGGAATCATGTTAAAAACAACCATTGTACATACTAATAAAACATAAGTTTGAACAATCAATAAAAAACAATTTAAACAATTTCAATACAATACATTCATATAAAATTAAAAAGCAAAATTTGGTGGCAATCAATATTTTCCGACGCGCGTTTCGG
Source organism: Lissotriton helveticus (assembly GCF_964261635.1). Taxonomy (NCBI): domain Eukaryota; kingdom Metazoa; phylum Chordata; class Amphibia; order Caudata; family Salamandridae; genus Lissotriton; species Lissotriton helveticus. Next base: position 1,245,509,467 of record NC_136063.1, on the reverse strand, counting down.
CGTTACAAGAGACGCCTTCTTCAGGAGCCACAATTTCCGTATGCTAATTGTAGCTGTTTTAGTCTTATCTGGTGACCAGGTTTACTTGACGCTGTAAGGGCCAGTTGCTCGTAAAGCCGGGTATTTTTATTGATTTACTACCCTTCATTAAGTAATCTTCATTTTGACAATTGAAAGTTGTGAAATTTGTGGCTGTATGCTGCTGTTGCAAAGTACATAGGAAACAAGGACTGATCCTGTGAAAGACACACACACTTTCGGTGTAAGTATCTTGTACAAAGACAACTTGCACAAGTATTGATTTGAAGTTATGAAAATTGCTGTAGACTTGTTTTCTGTTGAATGGTGCCATCAAGCCAATATGTGCTGCTTACATTGCTCTAACCACATTTGGTACTCAAACCAAAGCACCCCAATCTCCCATCACATTGGCTAAATTCTTATTTTGTGCTAAGTGCATAAAGCTGTTGATGTGACTCATCATTTTAAAAATATTTTTTTATATCACATCACATAGAGTTGGGTGTGACAATGCACCAGATACTGCAACAATGTCGTGGAATGATCCAGAGGCCACAAAATGGAGTAATACAGGATTTCCTCTATCGGTGTAATTTGACGTGGGATTACTATTCTGAGCCAGACAATCAGGCTCCAGCTAATGACAGAAATCAATGATAGTTTGCCTATTGATTCAGATTTTTGGATTATATCACATTCTTCCATGGTGGCAATATCTGGAACTGTAAATGTTAAAATGGCACTGATGATTTGGATTATGCATGGGTTGTACATTTTGTAAATTATGACAAACATTTATCTCTTACAATTTGATAACAAACATCTGTTAGGTTTGTGCTATTTGTTCTTTTTTTCATTTTAGGAAAATGTGAAAAACATTAACTACATGGCAATTATATATGGATAAACAATCATTTTATTTTTTGCATTGTTAACTGTGTGATGGAAGGAATGATTGATAAAGAGATTGAGAAAAGAAATGCAACAGCAGTCTTTGCTTTTGTTAGTTCTGGTTTTATTCAACAACACCAAATAAACTAAAACAGGATGTAAACCAAAAGAAAAAAACAAAAAGTTGTAAAAGTCACTCATGGTGAATGAAACTATTATTGAAGAGCCAAAAATGTTTGCAATCCAATGTCCAAAATACAACTGGTATCAAAACAGTAAATGTGTCCAGAAAATGGTCCACAGAGTGAATCGTAGTCAAATACTGGAGGAAACTAGGTTCTGCGTCTCTCCGTGGTGGTGATGGGGTACTTGCCAGCCTGTCGTGGTGGTCCGGATGATGTATGCTACTGCCAGGGGGCTGGTGGATCTACAGTTGCAAGGACTAAGGTGGGTGAAGGTGTTGCCAATTGTGGCAAGACCTCCCTTTCTGTAGCTGAGGCATGTGTAGTTGGTCCAGATGTTGTTGGACCACAGAAAGGGGAAGATGGTACTAAAAACCCTGCACATATCAGTGTAAATATAATGCAACACCCCAGTCAGGGAGTCCATATTGGAGGTGTGATGTTCCATCTGAAGATTGAGCTCCCACTACAACTGCCATCTCCTGGAGCTCTGTAAAATCCTGGCCCATCAAGTCTTGGGACTGATGGAGGGGTCCCATGAATTGGTTGATGGTGGCCTGGGTGACAGTAAACCCAGTGGCCTCACATTGTTGGCCCACAGATTCCTTTGCACAACCCCTAACACCATTAACCTGTGCCCTTGATCCAGTACGCTCATCCCACCTGGTTGAACGGGAGTTGGTTGTGGTGTAACAACAGGAGGCAAGACTTGGGAGGGGGCATACAATTGGGTTGATATGGGTTTGGATACAGAAAGAGAAGGGATCCATAGGCTGAGGGGAGGCACACCAGATGGATAAGCCTGCTCCTCATTATCCAGACTTTCAAGAGTGGAGTCCTCTCTGAAGTCTTTTACTGGCCTAGAGTGGAGTGGATGTATCCTTAGTGACAAATTGTTGTCCACGTACTCTGAGTTGGACCTATAATGAATGTAAAACAAAAAAAAACAATTTGTAAAAGTCTGGATTACATGTAAAGCAAGGTTGAAGCTAAAAATGAAGAATAAAAGGTAAAACAAAATTTACCATCATAAATGAAACTTTCAGTGGTAGTACGATATATAACACAAACAGTTTATATTACTTATTATATAAACATTGCAAAGTAAATGTGTTTAAAAATAATACAACTTATATTCTGTGTACAAAATTACATACCTTCACATTTGTCAGATACTTTGATTTGTGAAACAAGTACCACAAATTCAATGAGATACCGAGGATAGGGCACCATGCAAAATTAAACACAAACACATTTGAAAACATAGCTTGAAATAGAGATTGATAACCTGCATAACACTTCCACATATGTGAACATTTGACAGAAAAGAGAGAACAAGTAAAATTGCATTGCATTATTATTTATACATAAGATAACAAAGGAAGGCATCATGGTAGTTGCATTCTTTTCAATTAAACAGGCAGACACTTGCAACATTGTAAGTTAAACATTCCTAGTGAAGATATGCAGTAAGAACCAAAAACTGACATTTAGAATAAAAGTAATATCTGAGATGTGTCATTTGGTGTAAAACACCATTACATCATGTTAACTGTACTGTGGATTGAAACCTGTAATCTTAATTACAGCAAAATACATTCCAACAAACAAACAGGACAAAATAAATCATACTGCTATATATAGATGTATATGTTTAACAAGGGTGCAAAACACATTAGCATAAGCTAAATTAAAATGAAAAAGGACATTTAGGTTCAGTGACCCATTTCAAAGTATAACTTTCCAGTCTCCTCTCCACCAGGGATGCCTATAGGATGTAGGACCTGCAAGTAATGGCTCATTGTTGACCGTGTACAGTGACAGAATCACTCAATCGAGAAACCACCACTAGCACACCACCTGTATGAATATGAAAAAATAGGCTTGACCTGACAGCAACAGATCTGAATGGAGATTCAGCCGGTAGACATTTAAATATGGTGGATGATATTCCGTCAGCTTCATGGAGTACTTGCACTCTCTACGTGTTGTCCCGTCAAGATCAAAATCAAGCCCAGAGTCTCTCCTTGGCTGAGGTGCCTGAAACGGCGATGCAGGGCCATGGAAGAGTGGCTGCAACAGGAGGAGGGAGGCTGGCTCCTCCTGGAAGTAGGCTCCAGCTGGATTTGAAGTGACTGGAGGGCCGCTGAGTCCCGAAGTTGGAACTGGGCGCAGATGTGTGGCACCTGAAGGGGGAGTTGCTGGAGAGGTGAGCCCTGTGGATGCTGACAGTGGAGTTAGAAAGACAACGGTCAGATTACCAGTGTGGCGTGTGAGTCATAGGTTCCTTTGGGCAGATTGCTCAATCCCCTTGTCCCCAAAGTGCATTAGAGCTGGAGAGGGGGCCTAGCAGAAGTTGTCCTCCCAGGTGGATTCACATGGAGTCTGCTCTCACTGCCATGCGTCCTTCTCTGAAAGAGGTCCAATTGCATGTGCAACTACTGAAGCCGACATTAAACACCTGCAACTACGAGCAGCAAAGGGTAGGTCCCGCCTCAATAATGTTTGATTTCTGGAACTGTTTCTTGAAAAGTGGCCGATGACTACAGTCCTAGCAGGGAAGGTCTTCACATTCTTCTCCGTTGGGTCCCAGGACCCCCCCCCCCACTATGTGTGGCCACATGGCCTGTCATTGCATGAATACTGGACTACAGGGTCTTCATTTGGCAGGCCTTAAGGGAGCAGTGGCGACCATGTACCAGATGGGTCTAAAGTATGCTCTGCACTTCCCTGCCCAGTTGTGGTCATGGCGGGAAACACATGGCGGGAAACACAACCCATTACATTCAGACACCTGAGCCGACGGGTTTTATCCTCAAGAGGGGGGCAGGAGTTGGCTGAGGGTGCAATTGCCAGTGACCACTGGGAAGTGCAAGGACAGAGGAATCATGGCAATCGTCAGCCCTGGCATCACCTCACTAGCGAGCAAGCAGCCGGCAAGAGGGCACAGGCAATGGCAAATGTCCTGTTGCACAGTCAGAATTCCCATGCTACCCTATCTTCCGGCTGGGGCTCAGATGTTGAACTATCACCAATGCACTGTTGACTCTGAAGTATCTCTGGAGGGGGAGACAAAGGGCCGACCCTCGCTCCCAGACTGGCTGATATTGTCTGAGGAGCACCAGTTATGTGACACTACTGGTGGCTGGAATAATACAAGGAGATGCCCCTTGTTGCCAGGCTGGAGGTCTGACAGCGGGGCCGGGTATCAGATACACAGGGGAATACATTTTTGAGGACGGGGCTAAGCAGAGTGGAGTATGCTAGTGTCACAGCCACGTTCCCTCATGTTTTTGATTTGTACATGTTCAAAATGTTTATGGATACATACTTGTTTGCTTACTGTTTCTTTTTGCAGGCAGATTATGCTGTAGAAGACTAGCTTTGGTGTGGGGGTAGTGGGTTTACTTTTGGAGTTCACCAGATGGAGGGCTGTGCACACTGAACAGGGAAGGCAGTGGGTGTCTTGACAGTCCCACATACATCAAGACACTAACCGGAGGCAGTCTCAAGGGAAATTCTGTAACATCTGGGAGACTTAATGTTGATGATGGGGACCCTGGTATCAAAAACTAAAGATATCTTGAACTTTAACACAAACTGTATTTAACATTTTTGATTATTAGTTGCCTACATCACTCACAGAACAGGTTCATACCCCCACCCCCAATTGGTAATCTAACAATAATACCATGCAATGCGGGTAACACTGGTATCTCTACCTGGAGGCCACACCCCAATGTGACAATCTTCAGATGTAATGGGGCAATGGAGGCCAGCATTGGGTGCCACACCTTGCTGTGTTGTGTAATAGGGACAAAAAAAGGAATGTACCGTATCTAACATTAAATGGCATATTTCTGTCATTTCCCTGCACTGGCACACAATGTGCTGATTAGTACTAAAAAAGACACCCTTGCACCATTGTGCAAGGGTGCCTGTGCTGGAAGCAGGATTGTTTTTGTGCAGGAAGGCCTTGCCGAAAACAATCCTGAGAGGCATTTTCTTCTTTTTTTGTGTGCATATGCAAATCAACATTGGAGGATCAAAAAGCCATACAAAAACTAGTGTTTAATAAAAGGAAGCTATGTCATTGTAGGCAGGGAGTCATAGCCTGTTTTGGTCCTTCAGATATACAGATAAATTGCAGACTTGTGAAATATTTGTCAAGAGTCAAGCAGAAACACCGAAGTTTGAAAGACTAAATATTCCCAGGCCAAGCATGGCTCTTTGATATAATTAAGAACAAGAACAGTTAAGCAGAGGCACTTTATCATAATTTCTTGCACAGATACATTTGCACCTTAAACTGAACAGTCATCTTACAATGAAAACTAGGGGAACCTCCCTCAAGGGGCCCTTGGCCCATCGTTAAAGCGACCCCTGAGCTGAACTTCGTGTTACACAACACCAGCATTGACCACCAGTGGTCAAGAGTTTATAGACAACGGTAAATGGTAATTATATCGAATTTTTAATATCGACTGACCATAATATTGAATTTATTTTATTGATTCTACAATAACGATGTGTTTGATATCCAGATCTTTTTTTTTTAATATCGAAGTATGAAATATCAAATCAAAAATATTGTAATAAGAAAATATTGTATTTTAGTGTAGTAAAAATATTGAAAAAAATATAATAGAATATATAAAATATCGTTTTTGAAAATGTCGAAATAGTATTTTTTATAATAAAATATTGTTTTTTTTTATTAATATTTGTAGTAAATTGTATTAAAATATTAATTTTAATATAAATTTTTGGAGCGGGGTATTGGGTTATTAGGGGATAAGGGTGTGGAGTGTTTTAAAAATATTAGTTTGAAATGTAAACATAAAACGTACATTTTAAATATGAAATATGATTTTTTGTTTCAGGAGCTATTAGGGGATAAGGGTGGGGAGTGTTTTAAAAATAAAAGTTTACAATTTAAAAATAATTTGGAAATATGAAATTTGAAATTCTGTTTTAGGAGCGGGATATTAGGTTATTAGGGCATAAGGGTGGGGAGTGTTTTAACAATATTAGGTTTTAAATTCGAAATTAAAATTGAATTTTGAAATATTAAATTTGAAATGTAGTTTTAGGAGTGGGATGTTGGGTTATTAGTGGATAAGGGTGGGGAGTGTTTGAAAAATATTAGTTTACAATTTAAAGATAATAATTTAAAATTAGAAATTTGAATTTTGAAATTTGGGTATAGGTGCGGGATGTTGGGTTGTTACAGGATATGGGTGGGGAGTTTTTTTTAAATGTTATTTAAAAATTTTTAAATTAAAATTGAAATTAGCAATGTTGTTTTAGGATTGGGATGTTAAGTTATTAGGGTATAAAACTGAGGAGTGTTTTATAATTATTAATATAAAATGTGAAATATTGTTTACAATTAGAATTGAAATTAGTAAAAAAATGTTTGTAATTAGTACATTTTAATTTGAAATATTTATATAAATTTAGAATTGAAATTATACATTTTGTTTCATAATTATTACAGTTAAATTTGGATTTTTCTTACTTAGCATTGAAATTAGACAATTTATAACAATTAAAAAAATATATATATTGAATTAATACTTTAGTCTATTTTAGTTTTTTTTAATATTATCTAAAAGTATTATTCATTTAATAATTTAGATACTGTAAAGTTTAAAGTCAAATATGTTTATTGAATTATTAATAAGTGTAGTGGGAATATTGAAATAAATATCTTTAGTGTCCTTTGCCTTTCCTCATGTAATAGTAAGTGGAGTGTGAATACCTAATTATATCAGTTTATTGGTAATGATGTTCCCTGAATTAATACTGACAGGAGTGGGAATAATATTGTGTATATCTTTAGTGTCCAGTACTTTCTGTGACTTAATACTGACTGGAGTGGGAATAGTAATGTATATATCATTAGTATCCAGCACCTTACCTGTCTTAATACTGACTGGAGTGGGAATGGTAATTTATATATCTTTAATGTCCAGCACCTTCCCTGATTAAATACTGACTGGAGTGGGAATAGTAATTTATATATCTTTAGTGTCCAGCACCTTCCCTGAGTTAACACTGATTGGAGTGGGAATAGTAAATTATATATCTTTAGTGTCCAGCACCTTCCCTGACTTAACACTGACTGGAGTGGGAATAGTAATTTATATATCTTTAGTGAACAGCACCTTCTCTGACTTAATACTGACTGGAGTGGGAATAGTAATTTATATATCTTTAGCATTCATCACCTTCACTCACTTAATACTGACTGGAGTGGGAATTGTAAATTATATATCTTTAGTGTCCAGCACCTTCCCTGACTTAATACTGACTGGAGTGGGAATAGTAAATTATAAATCTTTAATGTCCAGAGCACCTTCCCTGATTTTATACTGACTGGAGTGGGGGTAGTAAATTAGATTAGATTTGTTTACTGTCCAGAATGTTTCTGATTTAATAGTAAGCAAAATGTATATATATATATATATATATATATATATATATATATATATATATATATATATATATATATATATATATGTTCACTTAAAAAACCATAGGTTTAAGGCCTTATATAGTTAAGAATTAGCTTTTAAAAAACCTTTGAAATTCACTCAAAAAACTATAAGTTTTAGGGGTCGTATAGTTAGCTGGACATTTCACTCATACAAAACGATTGAAATTGCTCCTATATAGTTAGTTGTACTAACTTTATTTCGCGCACCCGCAATCCACTGCTGATGTTGTCACATATTAGATCATTCATGACATGGTCAGTGACATCAGTAATTTTAGAAATTTAACCAAATATGTTTTCCAAAGTGTTACATTTCTCTTTAACATTTTAAACAGTTTTAGACAGTTTTGGATATGTATTGCAAATTATGCAAATTAATAATTAATTATAATATCAATTATTATTTGTATTATTAATTACTAATATAATTTTACAATATGAAAAATGTTTACATTCTTTAAAAAAAGAATTATAATAATGTTATATTTTTGGAAAATATATAAGTTGTTTAAATATGTATGTTTCCTATTTTTAAGAATTAATTTGTATGTGTTTTATACTAAGGGCAGATATTTTTGTTTTACAGGGACTATTTTATAACCGCCTACTGTTGTTTTAGGTCATTTTACAGGAGAGACACTCGCGGTTAGATGCTACATCGCGTCAATGAAGGTAAGTTTAATTTACTATATTTAATGATATTTTTACTTGTATTTGCATGTTGTTTTTGGTGCGTTTTGGTAGTTAGTTATAGTTTAGCCAGATGTCGATAGTTTGTGTTTGCGGACTAGTGTAGAATGGGTAGGATTTCTTTCTGAATATGCCTTTATGGTACATAAAGTGTGTTTATATGTTGTTTATTATACTCTATGTCTGTTTGTGCGGGTGGGTATGTTTTTTTCTATTTACAGGTTTCGTTATCAGAATCGCGTTTTGGAAAGGGTAGCATTTTTTTTATTAAGAAGTGTGTATTAGTATTTAATCCTAATATTTATTTTACACTTTCTTAATTTTTCCAGGAGCGTTTTTTTTAAACACAGAGGGCCCCATTAGGATGGCGGGCTTCCTGTAGTGAAATGGGACTGCCCGCCATAAGGGCGGGGGTCCCGTGGGGCCATTAGGATGTGCCCGCCACAGTGGCGGGCGCATCCTGCATTCCGGACATTGTGGTGGGCGGTGCACTCAGCACCGCCCACCACAATGCCAGGAAGGCATGTTGTGCATGGAACTGCTGGCTGGTACCATAGGTACCCCCCATGTGCACTCCCCAGCCCCAAGAGGCAGAAACCGCCTGCCTTTCCGTGGTGGAAAGGCACATCACTGCACACATGTGGATGGCGGTGTCTCCCAGACACCGCTACCATGTTAGCTGCTTTTCCGCCCGGTCGAGTCTGCGACCGGGCGGAAAACCTACGGACGGTCTTTACGTCCACCGGCGTCCCCCCTGCCATGGTAATCTGGCGGGGGGATTTGGGAGCGGGAAGTTTTTTTTAGAGGGCGGATCGACACCTATACAAATGAGCCCCTATTTTCGGGTTTTTAATAGTTTCAAGTCGTTGGATTTATAAATATTGGATTTTGATTTTGGTACAGTTGTGGTTTTACATTTTTTGGGTGCAAATTTTAATACTTATTTGGAATGAGAGCTACCTGGATGGATTCACGAATTTTGGATTACATTTTCTTCAGCTACAGAAACCGTAAGTTTTCATTTTTATAATTGTGGGAGGGTATGTTGACATTATCATTGGATAAATGTGTTATGTTTAGGTAAAATATAATTAAGATGTAAAATATATTTTTATAACTGAATTAAATATATATGACATATTTATATTTTACAAACGTAAGAAACATTATATGTACAGTTAAAAATTGTGTTTTGTAGTAAATTTATTTTGTATTGTTTTAGGAAATATATTTTAAAGAATTGTTTTTGCTATTAGTGATAGGTATTCTAGGCCTCTTGTAGTTGGGTATAGTGTTACCTGACTTTGTAGTACTTTGTACATTCTTTTTGTTTGTTTTGTGAGTTTAGGGCCTATTTGAGTTACTGATTGTTCCATTCTAAGTTCCTGGTAACTGTGTTCTTTTTGTAGGGCTTGGAGTAGTTTAAGTAGGGTAGGTATCCCTCTTCCTGTTGTTGATTGGAAGGCATTATGCCATCCTTCAACAGCATTGTTAGTTTTGGCTTGTTTGTTTAGTGTGTTCAAGTACACATTCCACCATGGAATGTGGAATTTGGGTAGTCTTCTGTTCCCTGATCTGTGGAGTCTTCCCACCCAGGTATCCTCAAAGTAATCCAATAGTGGGCTTCGTTTTTCTTCAAGACTTGTATAGTAGTGGCTTTCTATTAGGATGTTATAGTGCTCTTCTACCTCAGTTACTGGCACATAGGCCAGTGCAATTCGTTTTTTAACTTGGTATGCAAAAGTACTATCAGTTGCATATGTCTCTGCCATGAAAAGGCATGTAGACCACCACCATCGTAATATGGATGGCTGTGCCTGGGAGGGCACAGCCACCATATTGCAGGTCTTTTCCACCCGGTAGGAAATTGCGATTCTCCTATTAACATGACCAGAGAATCTGGATTTCATTAAAGACACGGAGGCTAGCATTATGCATATAACTTTTAATGCAACTCCAAACAGCCGCATATGTCACAAAGCAATAGTTCCAATGGAACATTCTTAACAAAACAATTCTAGTAAGCACTAGGCAAGCAGCCTCTTTTAAATAAGGAGTAAAGGAGAGAAAGGAAATGTCCCAATGAGAAACTTCAACGATGAGACTTCATAAAATCAGGGTAGATGGAGGACAAACGAAATTTCCAAGATCCGAAGAGAAACAATCAGGAATATGAGTTCACAAGAGATTATCTGAAAAGAAAAGAAGTGTATATAAATTCAGAAATATAAATAAAGATTAATCTTGATAAGTAACAGTAAGAAATCAAATAAAATATTCCATTTATTAAAGTATGTTTATTGTCATAGAAAAGCAATAATGAACATTTTACCAGTTTTACAGAAATATAAGGTAAGTAAAAGAATAATCATCAACCACCCAGGGAAGGGTGGGAGGGATAATGCTAGCCTCCGTGTCTTTAATGAAATCCAGATTCTCAGGTCATGTTAATAGGAGAATCGCAAGTTCATTACAAGACCGGAGGCTACCATTATGCATGTTGGTAGCCTTGTAAAACAACATCAGACATGTGAGATATAGGTTTGCAATAATGATGAGCAAAGGTTCTAGAATTTGACCAATCAGCAGCTTTTAGAATATCATCTAACTTACCTCCTGACCAAAAGGACTTACTGGCCATAGCACCTCTGATAGAATGTGGTTTGAAGATATTAAGATCCACACCATCAAAATTCATAGCAATTTTAACCCATCTTGCAATAGAGGCAGAAGAGATACCTTTATGAGGTTTAACAAAGGATATAAGTAATTGATTAACACCAGAAGGGCGAAGAGCATGCATTCTAGAATCATATTGTTTCATACAATCTACAACACAAAGTTTTTTACAAATATCAAAACGAGGATAGAAAATAGAATCAGACATAGTTTTGGTCCTTCTGTGAATTTCAAATTTAACACCAAACATATCATAAGATCTATAGGAAATATCTAGAGCTCTAACATCAGAAACTCTACGACATGAAATTAGACAAAGAAGAGTAACTAGTTTGATAGAAAGGTTCTTTCTGTTCAAAAGTGAGTTATCTGGCCAAGAACAGAAAAGGTCAAGAATTAATTTAACATCCCAGAGAGATTGATATCTAGGTTTTGGAGGTCTTCTAAGTCTTATACTTTTAAGAATTCTACAAATAATAGGATTTTTACCTACCGTTTTATTGTTGACCAAGGAATGACCGGCAGAAATAGCTGATCTATAGCAATTGATAGATCTGTAACTCAGACCTCTATCACATTGTTCTCCAAGGAAATTGATTATATCAACGATAGGTGCTTCCACGGGATCCAAGTCCCTTTCCATGCACCAACGTAACCAGACTTTCCAAATGTTGTTATACCGGTAGTGTGTTCCCGGGGCCCAAGATTCTCCGAGGAGAGTTGAAGCTGTTGACGAAAGTCTAGAGAGATCATTGGATCTCCTGACACTCTCCAGGCAAGAAGGTTCAACTTCCCTGTATGAACAAGAGGGTGAATTAGACCGTCTATGTCGGAGAGAAGGTCGTTGAGAGAAGGAATTAGGAAAGGAAGGTCGTAAGACATCTCCAGAGTAGTTGGGAACCAGGCTTGGGAAGGCCAAAAGGGAGTTATCAGGACAATGGAGGCATGTTGATGTCTTATTTTCTGGAGGACCCTCTGAATCATTGCAAAGGGAGGGAAGGCATAAGCGTTGACTCCAACCCATGATTGGAGGAAGGCATTGACTGCTAGAGCACCCGGGTCGGGCATCCAGCTGTAATAGGGTTCCATTTGAAAGGTTAATCTGCTCGCAAAAAGGTCTATTTGACAGGGACCCCAAAAGTAATTGAGGGAATTGAATACTAAGGTGTTCAGTTTCCAATTGGAATGATCCAGGAGGAATCTTGAGTTCCAATCTGCAGAGAGGTTGAATTCTCCTGGAAGGTATTCTGCTCTTAGAGAAATTTTGTGTTCCAGACAAAAGATCCAAAGTTTTTTGGCCAAATTTGACAAGTCTTCCGACTTTGTTCCACGCAGACGGTTTATATAGGCAACGGCGGACATATTGTCCATTTTTAAAACAACCGATCTGCCTTGAAGGGAGTGTTTGAAGCTCATTAGAGCATAAAGGCCTGCAGTTAGTTCTAGGTAGTTTATATGGTGAGAAGACTCCTCTTGAGACCAAACTCCACCAGTATTTTGATCTAGGAGACAGGCACCCCAGCCATGAAGGCTGGCATCTGATTCAAAAATAAAATCTGGTGTTGAGCCAAATATTGCTCTGCCGTTCCAAGCATCCAAATTCTCCAACCACCAGGTTAGTTCTGAAATGGACTCTTGGTTCAGGGAAACACGGTTCCCATACCAGAGACCTGATCTTAAAGCTTTCCCTTTTATCCTTTGAAGGGCCCGATAATTTAGAGGCCCCGGAAAGATAGCCTGAATGGAGGACGAGAGAAGACCTAGAAGTCTGGCTAGTTCCCTTAAGGAAAGAGTTTGATGTTTGAGGACATGTCTTATCTCTTTTTTGACTTTGGAGATCTTCTTCAGAGGAAGGAGGAGAAGACAATTGGAGGTATCTACGGTGAAACCTAGGAATTCCATGGACATTGAGGGGGACAGTATTGATTTTTCTTTGTTCACAATGAATCCCAGGTTTTCTAAAAGATTCATGACCGTTTTGAGATCATGAAGAATTTGAGTATAATCTTGGGACATAATAAGGATATTGTCTAGATATATAATCATACGAATACCCTTTTCTCTTAGAGATGAGGTGACTGCTCTCATAATTTTGGTGAAACACCAAGGGGCTGATGAGAGTCCGAAGGGAAGAGCTTGGAATTGATAAAGTCGATTCTTCCAAATAAATTGTAGGAAGGGTTGATCTTTCACGGCCATAGGGATGGTAAAATAGGCGTCTTTGAGATCTAGTTTGACCAACCAATCTCCTTCTAGCAAGAGATCTCTCAGAAGATGGATACCTTCCATCTTGAAATGTCTGTAAACAAGATATTTGTTGAGTTCTCTGAGATTTATGACGGGTCTCCCACCTTTGTTCTTCTTTTCTACCAGAAAAAGAGTACTTACGAACCTCAGAGTTTCCATAGGGACTTCTATGATTGCGCCTTTCAGGAGCATAGAAGAGATCTCCTCTTCTATAATCTTTTCTTGATCCTGAGAGAGAGGCATTACTCTTGGGAAAGAAACTTGAATCGGAGTGTCTCTGAAATCTATTGAAAAACCAGTAACAGTGTTCAGAACCCAAGGGTCTTGAGTAATTAATTTCCAGTTCTGGAGAAAGAATTTTAGTCTGCCTCCCACTTGTGTGGGAGGGGAAAAAGGCATCAAAGGATTCAAATGACTTACTTTGTGGGTTAGTGTCGTTAGATCCCCTTCTTGGTCTCGAACCTCTCGAAAAGAAGCCTCTTCCTCTTGAAGGGTAGAATTGAGTTTGGTAGGAGGACTGATAGTCGCCTCTTGCGTTATAACCTCTGGATCTACCGAAGGGCCTACGATTAAAGCAGCCGAAAGATTGGCCCCTTCTTCCGGCCCTGCCAAAAAGGTTATTGTTGTTGACATTGAAAACCTTTTTCATACTTTGGTGTGCTTTATCCAGGGCTGTAAAAGTAGACACATATTTGCCTAGAGTCTTGATTAGGTCTTCGCCAAAAAGAAGGCCTTTAGGATTAAGTGAAGGCTCCTTATCGGCTAAGTCACTCAATTTTGGGCTAATCTTAGTCAGAACGACTCTCCTTCTTTCTGAATTGAGACCAGCATTAGCGTTCCCTAGAAGAACTAGTGCCCTTTGACTCCAACCACGTATAAGGTTAGTGTCTAGGGTGGAACCGTTGAGATGACTATTTTCAGCGGCATCCATAATCTTAGTGAGGGGACCTAGAATATCAAGAACGCTGTCTTGACAGATTTTAAGGGTTCTCTCCACACCTTTTCTTGAATCCCTACCAAGCTTGAAAAGATATTTTATCAGTTCGGGATCAAGATTAGGAGTTTGGCAGACTTTACCTTCGATAGAAGGTCTTGAACATTCAGCTCGTAGAAGATTACGAGTGTCCCTCTCTAGAGGGTTCCTGATCCATTTAGTAATAAATTTGCTAACATGGTCCATAGGGACCCAATCAGAGCTACTAGGGTGTCTGATGTTCAGAGGTGAAAACATCTCTTCACCTGAAGGGTCAAGGACGTTATCCTTAGATGAGGAAGCTAGATTATCATCATAGGATTCGAAATCTTGATTATCCTCGTCCAAGTCGAGGATGTATTCGTCGGGGAATTCTGAGGCATTATCAGTATAATCATCATTGTTAAAGTTGTTAAAATCATCATGGATGAATTCGTTATTCTGAGCACTTGGATAAGTTGTGCCGCTGAGGACACCTTTATAATTTGTGCCGCGGGGGACACCTTTATCATTTGTGCCGCTAGGGACACCCGAGGTACTAGGACCTGAAATAGTGCTCTTAGGGGTAGAGTCAATATTTTTAGTTTTTTTTGTTTTTTTACCCCTTAATTCATTGAGGTCAGTAACATTTTCAAAATCATATTGAAATTCATCCTCCTCATCGGGAGGAAAGGGTCTTTTAGAAGCCATGACTTGAGAAAGTGTAGAGTACATACAGGACCTCATTTCTTTATGTATTAATGATTTAAATGCCTCATTTTCAATGTTGGGGAGAGGAAGATCGTTTTGGTCTGAATCTGAATCAGACATGATAACTGGTAAAAGGTTCTTTTTTTCTCTAACCCCTCTTTTTTTTTTTTATATATATAAGAATGTAAAGTAATCAGATAAAGAGTAATTCCCCTTTTTTTATGCAGTGGGTAATGATTAGAACAGAGTTATAACTCTATTTAGGTATAAAATAAATAATATAGCCCAGAATGGAGGAATTTGTTGAGTAATAGCGAGCAAAAACAGTAAATTGATGTAATTCGGCCGATCGCGTTGGGAAACTGACAGTTTCCCTGTACGCGATCAGCCGGTTGCCTGGACACGCTCATTGTGAGCATCGCGTTAGAGGAAGGGCGCTAGGCAACCACAACGCGCAGCGCGTGTGTTGCCAATGGCCCTTCCTCATTTTTGGGTAAATGACGCGGCAGGGAAGACTGAGGGAAAGCGTGCAGAGTCACGGAGGTTATCGGGGGAGAGAAGAGGGCAACGAGGCAAGGTATTGTCTTCTCAGCCCGTAAAAGTATAAAGCGCGAAGGTCAAAGCGCTCAAGCAGTTAGGAGACAAAGCCGCGCGCTTATGGGAAAAACGAACAAAAAAGGTTATCGAGCCGACCTCCATACATTGGAGGACGGGTAAGGAACGAGTGAGGGGTGAAAAGGGAGCGGATTGTGCCGCGGATAGAAGGCAATCAAAGAGATAGTAAAAAAAAAAAAGAGAAATATCACTCAATGTAGAACAAAATCATATGTATTTGCCAGAAGAACAGGCTCTGGGTCAATATCGAAGATAATTTATAAATAGCAGTATAAATACAGCAAATAGATGATAAGTAATGAACAGTTTTAAGAGTAAGAAAAAACATGACTTATCTGTTTGGAGCCGCATTTAAAAGAGGCTGCTTGCCTAGTGCTTACTAGAATTGTTTTGTTAAGAATGTTCCATTGGAACTATTGCTTTGTGACATATGCGGCTGTTTGGAGTTGCATTAAAAGTTATATGCATAATGCTAGCCTCCGGTCTTGTAATGAAATCAGGCGGATTGCCTACCGGTGGAAAACTGGTGGACGGTCTTTCCATCCGCCTGGGTCCCCACCGCCATCATATTATGGCGGGGGGAATGTTTGGCAGGGGGACGGAAATGGCAGGCGGATTGCCACCACCATTGTAGATGTCTCCAGAGACATTGGTTAAAGTGGTAATAGCATCCCTGGATTCCTCTATGGGGGTAGCATTTTAGTATCGTATTGATCATGGCTTGCTCAAAATCAATAATTATCTTTTGTGGAAAATAATTATTGATATGATCTTTTATTTGGTTTAAAATGTCAAGGTAGGTAGCTTGCTGTTTATTGGGGAGTAGGGTACATCTAAATGGAATATTTGTATTTTGGGAAAAAAACATGTATTGTGTATAACTAATAGAATGGTTTGGGACACATTTTGAATGTCCCATCCATCATCCAAGTATTACATTGTTGTAATTTAATTAAATTGTTTGCAGTAGCAAACATAATAATTTGTTTGTCTTTGCATTTATTGTCATATAATATGATTGGTTCATTGGTGTGTGTTACACTTAGTTCATGGATAATCTCTACCTCTTGAAAGGTTTCAGGGGCAGGTGTACAAGTTGTACTGGCTTTCTTTTGTCTTGCTATTGTTCTTTTAAAAAAAGCAATAGATGGTAATTGACTAGATGAATGTATTTCTGTGGTAGGTCTATCTGTACTAGTGCTAGTTTCTTTTATTGTTTCAAGAGCACTTCTAATTTCAATCCCTGTTACAGTTGGTGGGTGGTTGTGTTCTTTATCAGATGTAACATCAGTTTCCTGTGTAATAGCTCTTCCATAGCATTTATTTGTAAAATATTTACTACATTTCCAAAACACTTTTAAACCTGTTTGTTTTTCTTGTGTGTATACATAACCCATATAACACAATAACATTTTGCCTTTTTGTGACATTATAAATTGGGCTCCTTCAGTCGTGGTGGTCTTTTTAGTTCTAAAGAAAATATTTAATAATATTAATTGATATAATACATGTCCGGTTTATAGGAAAATAAATAGACATTTCATTGTATATACTTACAATGTTTCTCTTTATGTCAGTGAAGCTGTTGTTAGTTATTTTCAAACTTTTCTTTTCGTTTGCTTGAAAATATTTCTGTTGGTAAGAAAAAATATAATATTAAAATGTTTGTTCTATTAACCTATAAGTGATGGGAAAATTGGGGATAAGTGAGTTTTTGGGTGGGGATTTTAGGGAATTGTTGAATATAAAGAATAAATATGCTTACTTCTTTAATAACTTTTTTGTTGATGCAGTAGAAATAGTTTTTGGTGCTTTTTAGAAGGTATCTGTAGAGGAGATATAAGTTAGGTTAAGAGAGATATATTAGTAAATGACATTTTGGTGTATTTTTCAGTGAAGAGTTTAAGTAGTGTTCTATTCTAAATGGCGTTTAACTTACTAAGGGCCCCGTATCCGATCTGGGTCAGAAAGATCTCCAACCGAGCCGCATCTGAAGTGTTTTCTGGAAACAAGCCGGACCCCTGCAGTCCGACTGAGCGAGTATGATGCGGCCACATGCTGCCGGTCGGGCTCCCATAGAAGTCAATGGGAGCCGGTCGTACAACACGTACATGGGCTTCCATTGACTGAATGGGTACGTCTCGCAAAAGGCCCCCCCCCACAGTGGGTATGCGTTGGTGCCATCCGCACCCTACATGCCTGTGTTGGGGAGACCCTTGGGCTGCGGGTGAAGGGGGGTCCAATGCGGACACCCAAAGGCAGCTTCCTGGATGTTTTGTGAGCCGGAAACTTCGGCTCGATCCGGCTGTACGACGCATACATCGTACTCGCTCGAATTGTGTCCGTACGAGTCAGTTGGAGTGTGTCGGGTCCAGAAACGGTTCAGTCGGAACACACCCGTACAGTTGCATCATACTTGCTCGCTCGTACAGGTGTCCGAGTCGGTCGGGAAACACGCATCCGACTCATATCTTTTTCCTGCCGGATCGCGTTCGGATGCCCCTTTAGTGCTGTTGTAAAGTTTGTTTCAGAAATGTCTATCTGCTTTCTGGGAGTAATCCGGCAGAGTCTCCTCTTCTTTTTTCTGTCGAATTGTAGTTTTTGTTAGATGTAAAACGTTGTTGTTTATATAGTGTTTGTTTAATTGATGGGTTTATTTCATTGGTGTATTTTATTAGTTAGAGGTTTCTATTCGTTGTCGTATTTTTTGATTTAAGTTAGTGGTAGTTAGTTTCCATATATGGGAAATGCTTATAAAGAAATAGTTAGTGCTAATTATTTTTAAAAATAAATTACTTTGTTTATTTTTGGTTTCACATAGTTTATAATGTTTAATTTTGTATGTGTTATTTGTAATATTATTTTATGTTATGTTTAATAGTGTGAATTTTTAAGTGCAGGTGTTTTTATATTTGATATGTTATAATAAAGTTGTATAGTAGTTATAATGTGTGTATTTATTGTTTATATATTGTAAATACGTTTTTGGGTGAAGATATGTTCATTTTAGGTAGTTTTTTAAATGTCGATATTTTATTAAAATCAATAAAATTGTTGTCTATATTTTTGTTTTCGATATTTAGAATGGTTTTAGCACAATATTTTTTTAAACAATAATTGTGTATTCGATAATGTTGTATACGATATTTTGTATGAACAAAATTATCGTTTCAATATTTTTGTAATTTCTTTCATAAAAATTGGTAGTCGATAATAGTTTAATCGATAATTTGGTGCAGATATTTTTGCAGTTCGATATTATGTTCGTCGATATTATGTCAGTGATTCAAAGACAACTGCATCATGAACTAACTTTTTAGTGAATTAAACATCATATTGCGATCATCCTCATTTTATAGTGTTCTCCACCTTGCACAACATCTTGGTATTTTATTAATTTTAATTGTTGTACTTGTTCCACCGGTAGCTGCTACAATTTCCATTAACTATGCACTTAAGTAAATAAACTTGAATCTTGAAACCGTTGTCAGTTTATGCTGCACAGGTTTCTGAGATACAGAGCATTTGAATGAAGCATGCAAAGAAGAATCTAATGAAATAGTGCAAAACAAATCATGAGAAACCTTGAACCTTTAACGTGGGCTGTCATCAGCTTTTGTGAGGAACAGAATAATACATTTGTTAAGACAACATAGCATATTGTTACAAAGCATGCAAAGGCTGCAAGGGGAACCATAAATCGTTTTAGATTCTTGCCTTCACCTTCAACATTTCCAACAGATTTCAACTGACCGATCTTCACTCATGTACCTTTTTCTCCTCACATCTTTATTTCACGTCTACACCTCTCCGCTGCAACCCTTACGTATCATTTCCAGCTCTCACTTATTTTCTGTTGTGCATCACACTCCAAACACCTATTCCAACACCTGTGCATGATCTCACTGCACCTCTCCAGACTACAATCTCCCTTAAGACTTCATCTCTTCCCTGTCCCACCAAAATGTCTCCTGCACCCATTCACTGTACTTCTTACACCTCTGTAACTCTCTCCTGCTCCACTGTAACTCTCTCCTGCACCTCCCACGCCCTGGTTATTTTCCATACGATTTTCTGTTAGAAGGTATACACATTGCCAATGTGCCCCCAAAGGACAACATGAACATCCTGCAGTGCTTTTCTCTGTTAAATTCCTAGATGGAGTTTGAAATACCTCACCTTTTAACTTCAAATAGCATCAAGGTTGATAAGTCAAGGTCCTGCTCCAATTTCCATTTTTGGTTAACCAGCTATCTGCTCAGTTTAAGTGATCTGGGATATTTGTCACTGTATTGATTGGACGTTCTGGTAGGGAACTATGAGGTTATTTAGAGGGTGTTAAAGTAAGAGGGCTGCCATTAGTCACTGATGTTTCTTCCCTACCAAGCACGTGGATCCCTACTTCATTAAGTGGCAGGAAACTGCTAGGTTTCCATTGTTGGAACTTCAGCCGGCTCTGCCACTGGAATCATTTATCTGGCTACCTATCTCCTAGTGAGCTGTCAGGTTATGGTGACAGACATCCCATCCTACTTAGGAACGGTCAACCATCACTAGATTTCCCCGACCAGGTCACCATTGCAATTTGTAGAGGTCCCAGAAATCAAACAATGACCCCGTTATGGAGGGAATAAACAACCTGCTGATCATCACCATTTTTGCTTTAAAAAATAAAATTCCCACGTTGGACTTTGATTTAAAAAACAAAAGACTGTGCTGAATGTGTGCAACAGATGTGGTAGCCACTTTGCAAAGCATAGGCAACTTTACCGATGCATAGAGGTTCCCATCTATCAGAGAGAGATCTTTAAATGTGTTGGGCTGTAATCCATATTGTGAGCAAGAAACAGAGCCTGCACTAACCTGGAGGATGGATGCCTGCCAGCCTGGGTCTAAATGACTGTGTAAATCTCAACCACCCCCTAACCTTATGACAGTCGATCTTTAAACTAATGCCATTTATTTCATCATCATGAAACCCAAGCAGCATTACTATGTTAATATTGATATTGATGTATTCAATGATACATGTATGTGGAGAACGAAATCAAATCACTGTTTTCAAAATCTCCTGATATGACCTCTCCATTAACCTCGATTCAGAAATATGTGGTCAGGCACAGCCTCCGACGTAGACCTGAGGCTAATGATTGACAGATTACAAGTGGGGGTGCGTAACCAGCAGGACAAATTCACAAAAAGAAAAACCCAGATCAGTCCCAAAGATAGGCAGCAACACCAAAAAGGTCGGGAAAGACTGGCCCCAATAAAACGCACATGACTGGAGGGACATATGTTCCCAAAATACAATAAATATAAATACCACATGAAGTTAGGAACACTCAGCCAATCAAGACATTTATTTTAATTTTTTATTTTATAACATTTCTAGAGCGCACAAATACCTTCTGGTGTCTCGGCGCTAGAGTTCGTCAAGATTGCAGAGGGCTCCTACAAGAATTATTGGTTGAAAAGCCACGTTTTAATGTGCTTCCGAAATATAAATAAGGAAGAGCTTGATTTAATATTAAGGGGGAGCTCATTCCACAATTTGGAGGCAGCAACTGTGAAGCGTTTGTCGCCCCATGTTGCTTTCTTAGTGCGTGGAATATCAAGTAGCTGAGATGCCGCAGAGCGTAAGGAACGATTAGGTTTATAGAGAGTGATGGATTTTTTTAAGAAGTCCGGTCCAGTATTGTTCAATGTTTTATAAATGATGCACAAGGCCTTAAACTTTGTGCGGCTTCTGACAGGCAGCCAATGAAGTTGGCGAATGATGGGAGATATGGATGAGAATTTAAAATTCTTGCAGCAGCGTTTTGCACTAGTTGTAGTTTATTCATGACTTGTTCCTGTGCATTCAGCAATAGTCCGTTACAATAATCAATCTTTGAAAGGACTAGCGTAGACATTAGGGTTTTGCCTGAGTTTGGAGGTAGGAAAGGGAGAAGTTTCTTTACCATTCTCAAGGTAAAAAAGGACGCTGAAACCACTGCGTTAGCATGGCTGTGCAAGGTAAGCTTATTATCGAATAGAACTCCGAGGTTCCTAACTTTTGACACCGGAAGAGGCGGATCTCCCAGCTCTGCTGGCCACCAGACTGGTGACCAAGACGGGGTCAAGTCACCAAAAAGCATGACCTCCGTCTTGTCGGAGTTTAATTTTAAGCAGTACTGGTCCATCCAGGTGCAGATCGCTCTCATTCCTTCCTGGAAGTTAGCGGCCACTGCAGCTCCGTTTCTGTGAATAGCCAGGACTAATTGAGTGTCATCGGCGTATGATGTTATTCCAATGCCGAATGACTTGATCACCCTCGCTAAGTCCGATACATAGATATTAAAGAGCGTCGGACTTAGCGAGGAGCCCTGAGGAACTCCACAAGGCAAGGTGAAATCAGGCGAGTAGTAGCTACCCATTTTCACAGACTGTTCTCTGTCTGATAAAAAAGATGCTAGAAGAGTCTTAGCTTTGCCTTGGATGCCCATGGCATCGACACGGTCGATCAAGATGTTATGATCGACCGTGTCGAAGGCAGCCGATAGATCTAAGAGTATTAAGATTGCTGTACCGCCTTGGTCCAGAATTATTCTGACTTCTTCGGTTGCTTTTATCAAAGCAGTCTCGGTGCCGTGACCCTTTCGAAACCCAAATTGGGTATCATCTAGTAGGTTGTTGTTATCAATAAAGCTTGAGAGCTGTAAATTAATTGCCTTCTCAAATACCTTAGAAGGATATGGAAGCGAGGCAATGGGTCGATAGCTTTTTAGCTCTGCTGGATTTAGTGTTGATTTTTTTAGAAGGGGCTTCACGATTACTTTCTTCCAGACTTTAGGGTAATCACCTGTCTGGAACATCGTGTTGCAAATATGGGTGAGCACCGGGGCTATTTGATCAGATGCTAGTTTAAGAATGCTTGGAGGGCAAGGGTCCATAGGAGATCCTGATTTGACCGCATTCATAATTTCCTCTATAGACACCTGAGGGAGTGAAGAGAATGTTTCCAGGGTTGGCCTAGTAGATATATGAGGAGCAACTTGGCCAGCTGTGACATCAGAAGTTTTTTTTGTGAAGTTATTAAAAATGTCTGAGACCTTTCCTTTAAAAAAAAATCCGCAATTTCATTGCAGAAGGCTTGAGAAGGTTCTATGGAGTCAGGAACCGTAGGGTTGGATAGCTTTTTTACCACCTGGAATAACTGTTTGCTCGAATTTTGAGCTGATTCTATTTGTGTGGTATAGAAATTAAATTTTTCCTTAGTAATAAGTTTTTTATAGTTATGCAGGGCTGTCTTATATCTCTCTCTATCGTTATTGTCGTAATTCTGACGCCAACGTCTCTCTAGGTTACGACATCGTTGTCTCTCAATCCTTAGTAGTTCGGAGAACCAAGGAGCAGAAGGTTTATTGCGGTTAGGCTGCGGTTTTTTGACAGGTGCCACATAATCTAGTGCATTATTCAGCCAGCGCACATAGTTATTGGATGCTTCATCTGGGTCATTTGAGTCTTTGAATTTAGTGGCTTTAAGTGCATTGTTAAAGACCTGGTGGTTAATATTTTTCCAGTCACGACATTTGATCTGTGAGCGTGCAGAGGGCGCGCAGAATTTGCGTTTCCTGATTAGTATAGAGAATATGACTGCCGAGTGATCAGTCCAAGTGAGTGGAATCACAGTAGGTTGATTCATAAAGGAGTTGTTAGTGAATAATCCGTCCAAGGTATGACCAGCTTGGTGAGTGGCTGAGGAGACTCGTTGTTCCAAGCCTGCAGCCTGAAAGTCAGAGATAATCTTGATGGAATCTTTATCAGCATGATTTTCTAAATGAAAATTAAAATCACCCAGTATTGTATATTCTGTATAGGCAGCTACTGGTTCTAATAGAGGATTGAGAGCTTCTAAGAAAGATGTGCGTGAGGTGGGAGGTCGGCAAAGTAATGTTCCCTTAAAGGTTTGAGTGGGCGAGAGTGTAAAGGTGAAACATAAGGCTTCCATTGAATCATGGATCATTGGCTCAGTTTTTAGCGCCAGGTTAACACGATGTATGATAGCTAGACCACCCCCAGACATAGCACATACAGCACATGCAGTGGTCACACGCTCCCCATGCCGGACATCTGGACACGTTACCCACTGGCTAAAATTGAGTCCAAGCAGGGTGACGACCCACCTACATTTGTCAACAGGTGGGAGTAATGTATGGCTCCATGACTAGGCCTGCATTCCTCTCCCTAAACAAGACCTATGAACTGTTTTATGATGCTTCAAGACATGTATAAAACGTTGCTCAAAACGAATGTACTTTGAGCCAGTCCTCAGAGCCGTTTCTCTATGCTGTGCTCCCGGACGCAGTGTTTAATTAAACCAACTGGTCCTGTTTTGCCAAACTTCTCTTGTCTTTGAGTTTTTCAAAGTAAATTCATATTCAAGCAGCATTTATATAACTAAACAAATTGCCTTATCGAGTGTCGCCACCAGAACACAAGAAATCCCATTTTGTGCGAACCATATGCAAATAATGCGATTTGTATATGACTGCAGGTCAATCTGAGGCCTGTTCTCCATCGCACCGTAATAGGAGAGAGTGTGCTTATTTTCAAACTTTTTCTCTTTCTATTGAACAGCAGCGCATAATTTGCATGTAATAATCAAATAAAATACCAGCAGGAGACTGGTTGGAGCAGATAATTTCTCTGGACCACAGCAAACATATGTCTCCATATTTCTCCTGTGGATGAGTATTTTACAAAATAGTATGATCCTGAAATCAGAAACACATATGAATATTCATCTTCACATTTTGTGACATATTGCCTGCAGAATAAACAATTATTTCTTGCCTAGCAGGTCCAACTAATACAAAATATTTAAAGTTGAACTCACCAGCTCATCAAAAGCCTTTTGGCTGAAACAAGTCCAGCACCAAGGTATCCTGAAAAGCATCTGCTTTCAAAATCTCAAATGATATCAAACCGTTTCTTTTAACGATAAGCCCACCACTTAAGAGGGCAATGAAGGTGGCCAGCCACTGAACTTCATAAGCCATTCAGAGTCAGGCCACCAGTCACAGTAGCCCAAATATATACATCAAAGTTGGAGATGGTGGAGAACAGGATAATGGAAAGTACAAGCCTACACAGTAAGAGACAGCACTTCCAGAGATACCTGCAGACACTTACCTCTGTTCTGTGCCAAATCTTGGGAGCTTGAATGGGCTATAGCTCAGGAGCAAGGTCCACATTTATGCCCTCTAGGATGGTGATATCGTGCTACACATGACAAAACTCTTCTAAACAACTTTTGTGGAGTACTGAGAACCACCCGTGTAATCAAGTCATCTCAAGCATGACACCAAAAGTGTGTTCAATGGTGAGTCATGTATGTGAAGCGCTCTTTGCCTGCAGACTCTGCCACACTTGCTAGGGAAGGACATCATCCCCCAGCGGCCCTTTGACCAGGAGGAGGGAACAGCACATTGCGCTACAGAAACAATTGTTTTTTCCTGCTGTATGGGGGTTGTGCTCTTTGCCCTCAGACTGTTCTGCATTTGCTCGAGTGGTACTTCATCCCCCAGCAGCTATGTGACCGGGAGGAAAAGGCTTCACATCGCGCTTCCAAAGCAATTGTTTTTTCCTGCTGCGCGGGATGTGCTCTTTGATGCAGACTCTGCCACACTTACTAGAGTGGGACTTTATCCCCCAGTAGCCCTGTCACAAGGAGGAGAGAGCCTCAAAATGCACTTCTAAAGCACTTGGTTTTTCCTACTATGCGGGTGTGTGCCCAGGCAAAGACTGAGTCAAGAGTGTGCCCGTCAGAGTCCAGAAGAGACTGGGCTGGGTCACACCTTCGCTGGGCCATCCTTTCAGCATTTGTATCAGTGCCATTGGTCAGCTGGTGAGTTCAGTAAATGGGCTGCATTTGTTGATAAAGTTTCCTTTTGTTCTGCTGGGTCCTGTGACATTTGGGAGATACTCTTATCAGTATCATCAATGTCAACCCGGTCATGGGGATGAGGAAAGTGGAGTCCACAAATGTGGTTAACAAAAGGCCTACGACAAATAAGGTCAATACTGTCCTTCCTCAATAATGCTGTGGGGGTTCTCATGGAACAGATTAGGAATGATAAAGATCAGCTGACCTTAAATAGTCCCAACATCACTTCCCAGAGTGGCCCAGTAGAGGTTATGCCTACCACTATGCCCCTGAGGCTTCTCTTAAGTTTTGTTGTCTGTTGCATAGCCCTGCGAATATGGTTACCCAGGTAACTCACTCTAAGGATTCTGAGCCACCAACAATTTCTAATCTGGACTGAGCCTGCAGGTAGGGCGCAAGGACAAAAAGAAAAAAACCTGCAATACAAAATGTGCCCAACTTGGGAAGTAAACCTCGAAAGGGGTAAAGAAGGGGTACTCAGTCAATGCCCCTGTGTTACTAAAGGAAAAATGTAGTCATCAAGATCTACTCCTCAATTTGGAAGTAAAAATTTCAACTGCTCTTGATGCATTTAGTTTGCAAATTACAACTTTCGTAAAGAAGTTGGGGGTAACTATGGTGCTTATTCATTCACAAGTGGAGAATCTCCTATGCAAATTAGTTTTCTCATTTAACATTCCCCGTGAAGTCCCCAAGGTCCCCCCGCAAGGTCAGCCTTACTGTCCTCAGCCATCTGGTTTTCTTGCAGCTGAAGTCCCTTAGAATCATCCAAGACAACTTAATTTTTGATGCCCCACCATCACATAATACATGATTACCTCTCCAGGTGATCTCTCTGCGTGATAGAAGAAGTAGAAACCCTCCGTATAACAGCATTGGGTGTTCAGTCTCAGGCCGTTCTCTGGGCACTTCTCAACCCCTCCAATGGTCATCCCTGAGGACAAACCATGAGATGTGGTTATTCAGCTGCCCCCTGCTTCTACCTCTATGTGCTAATAATGACAAATGTTCTCTCTTTTAAGAATAAGGAATCAGAAGTTTCCAAGAACTCAAAAACAAGGTCATTCACTGGCTGCCTACTACAGTTAAACCTGAACATCATATGTAGAGTGGGTTGGATAGCGTCTTCTAAGGAAACATGCCCTGAAGACTGCATAATCATAAACTTTCGCAATGCCATGTGGGAGGGTTACATTCTAAATACCCTCAGGAAGAGTCTTGTTCAAAGCAATAGTATCTCCGTACTTTCATTGGGTTTTTGTCTATGATCCTTATACTGCCGGGGGGCGCACCCAGGGCTGTATGGTGACCTGCCACCCTTTTCCCATACAGCCAAGAGCCCAGTCAATTGCTCAGTAATCGTTTTGAGCTTTTGGCTCAACTAGACAGCCCTAATTGACTTATCCCAACCCTTGAGGATGGGAACCTGGTGGTGCCTGTGGTATCTAGCGGGCCCAGTGACCTCAGGGTGACAAGTTGGAATGTAGCTGTGGTTCGTGGCAATCTTTCTGATGAGGGATGGACTGAGATGCTGTGTGCCTACGATATAATCCGTTTTCAAGAGACCTGGGATGCTTAGGGTTGTTTGCATTTAAAAACTTATGTTACGCTTGCCGATACTGCCATTCCCTCCTCTAGCACTCGTGCCAGAGGCGGCCCAATGATTCTCTTCAACTTGGGTTTTAACTGTAAAGTAGAGTTGGTCACCTCTAACTAATCTAACCTCCTCGGCTTTCTTTTGACCTTCCCAAATATGTACAGGATGTTAATTGTAAATATTTATTATTTGGAATGAGTTAGAGATGAACATGAAGATATCTCAGGTCGTAGAATGTTTTTAGATTACTTTTCCCATTCTTTGTCTAAATTCACGATGAATTTATTGTTGAGGGGTTTTAAGCTGCATCCCGGAAAAGTCTGGTAACCTATTGGACATTCTGATAATCTGTTGACACTCAACGATCAGGTTCACCTTAAACACAACCGCTAAGGGGACATGAAAAACAATGTGATCACAGATTACAATTTAGTTAACCTTTTGAAATGTGTGGAACATTGTGCTGAAGAAATGATGCCGACATTCAAGAGGAATGCTGATAGAACCAGTATCAATTATGTTTTTACTTCTGCTTGCCTATTTTTTTTCCTTGTAAACTTTAAGATAGAATGGGACATTCCCACTGATCATTACTCTCTGATGGTCACCTTTTTGTGGGCCGAGATGCCCCTGGATGTGGCACGTTTGTGTAAGGAGCCGGTTTTGAGAACTTACCAGGGTTGTAGGATTTGATGGGCTAGGATCACTTCAATCTATTTTTCCTCCAGTTTGGGTATTACCTGTAAATCTGACCTCCTAACCTATCTAAATGAGGACGCCCCTGATCCAGTATCCTGGCGGCTTTTTCTAACATTTGAAGATCTATTAAAACTACTCTCTCCAAGTCTGGGATGCCGTCTTCCCCACCTCATGGCAAATGGTTTGACAAGAGGTGCTCTTGGGCACATTAGGATCTGCTAGTGGCCCCACACAAAAACACATATCCAGGAAGAGGTGAGGAAGGCCAGGGCTTTATATAGTTTAGTCTGTAAAGAGCACCAGAGTCTTTTAAAAAAAAGGTGGCATGGGAGAACATACTGTTGCCAGCACTCTGCAAGACAGTGCTTCTTTCTGGAAGGTGGTGAGCAACCCCCTGTTTAGGCCTTAACACTCACGGCATAGTCATGGATTGACCATTTTGAGGTCATTTATGACCATGAGGGCCCAGAACTCTTCTCACCCCTTTCCAGAGAGGAATAGAAGATCACATTTTGATGGGAGGAGGTGAGGAACGCCATTTCCATCCTCTGCTCAGGCAAGACACCCCTGTCCTGATGGAGTTCCCGGTTATATGTACAAGTTGCTTTTTGACTTGTGGGCCCCCTTGTTGACCTTGCATTTAAACACAGCCAACCATGGTCCTCTGCCACCCTTGTGGTATCACACAGCAATTGTGCCTGTTTCTAAAAAACTGAACAGAGTAGACCCAGCATGTACAGATTCATATCACTGATGGATTCTGAGGTGGAAATCATTGATCTAGTGCTTTTGGATCGCTTAACAATCTGAGCTAATGAGCCAACATCTTGTCGAACTTGCAATATGGTTTCAAATCAGGCCAGGGTGCCACTGAACAAAGTCTTAACGTTAATTGCTTATTTACAAATATACTAAAGCTAAGAAGGGTATAATCCACCTGACTTTCATGGGCCTCAGCTCGACGTTTGATAAAGTAAACAAAGCCAAGCTCTGGGCTGTGATGGAGTCCATTAGAGTTCAGCTTGCACTTGTCACTTTTTTTAATGAATGCACAATGGCCTCTTGGCCTCTTTGAGATATGGCCTCCTCACGAAAGAACCCAGTCCTGATGGGGTTCCCGGTGATTTGTACAAGTTGCTTGTTGACTTGTGAACACCCTTGTAGACCTTGTATTTAAACACAGCTACTCATGGCCCTCTGCCACCCTTGTGGCATCACTCAGCAATTGTGCCAGTTTTTTAAAAAGGAATCAGAGTAGACCCAGCATGTTACAGACCCATATCACTGATGGATTCAGAGGTGAAAATCATTGGTCAGGTGCTGTTGGATTGCTTAACGGTCTGGGCTAATAACCACCACATCTTGCCGGACTTGCAATATGACTTAAGATCAGGCCAGGATGCCATTGAGTAAAGTCTTAGCCTTTATTTGCTTATTTGCAAATAGACTAAAGTCAGGCATTCATGGACCTCAGCTTGACTCTTGATAGAGTAAACAAAGCCAAGCTCTGGGCTGTGATGGAGTCCATTGGGGTTCAGCCTGCACTTGTCACTTTTTTGTGTGATTTGCACGATGGTGTCTTGGCCTCTGTGAGATATGGCTCAAATGGGAAATGCACACCGCACTTTAGTTTGAAAAGAGGGGTTCATCAGGATTGCATCCTGGCACCCTTCCTTTTTACATTAACCGCCTTGGATCAGTTTTAAAAGAACAGCATGAGGATGTCAATAGGGTAGGTGGTCCTCGATGATCACAATGTTATATGCATTTGACCCAATTTTATTTGCCTGCACTGCAAGAGTATTAGAGCATCTTTTAGATGTTTTCATCAGTTTTACGGAGAGTGTAGAACTCTCCACCAATTTTTCAATGTCTCACATAATAGTGTTTGATCCCAATAACACTAAGACCTAGAAATGTGTGGCAAAAAGTTATCATATTGGTAAGGTAGATAGTTTCCATTATTTTGGCATTTTGCATACTCTCGCCTTAATTGGCAACCATTGATTTATTATACCATAATGTCCTTCAATACGGCCACTCACATTATTGATGATTGTTTATGGTGGCTGGGGTGCACATTTATGAAGGCTGTCTTAGATATTTTTAAAGCTAAATGTATCCCCATAGTTAGTTTAGGTTTTGAGATCTAGGGCTATGTGCCCATTGTCCCCATTCAACCTGCAGAAAATACTTTTTTTAGAGGGCTTTTCAAAATTTCACGAAGTATATCCTCAGAGATTGACCATTAAGAACTGGGCATGGGATACATATCTGATTTTATTCGCCTCCGCCCCTTGCTTCTTTGATTTTCAGTGTGGCTGAAGGATGAGCTGGAGCTCAATAGGCTTATTGTATGTTATTGCATTGGCCCGGTTAACATGTTACACATTCCGTGTCTGCAAAATATGTTGTGTAACCTGTGAGACTGGAACTTATCTATGATCTGGGTCACATTGTTAAGGCGGTCCAACTGGGTTAAGCAGGCCTTTATCTCCAAGGTCGCAGCAGAGTGGTTGCCCCTGCTTTGACCAAAAATTCCATGAATCATTTTATTTTGGTCAAATCTGTGAGCGGCATGGAGCCCTAATTAAACTTGGAAATGTCAATTCACCTTTGAGGGCTGTTGATAATTTTTAGGCTTAATTTGATTCCTCACTTTATGTTCTCTAACAGTGGCTGGCTCAAAGATTCCGATTTATCTGTGTGCATTTGGGACAATATTTCTATTTCTGATACTTTGCATATTGTTATGATTTACCCTAGGTTCAGCAAACTACCCTCAAATATATAGAGCTCCTTTTTTTTGTTTTATATCTGTTTAGTGAATACAAACAAGAAAAAAAAAGTTACACGTGTTGCAGAAAATTGGAGGGCCAAGGTGGGAGAGCAACAGAAAGTGGGTAACAGAAGAAGCAAACAGACCTGGACCCCCACAAAGGGATACATCTCATTACGTAGGATGGACGATGCAAATGTAATGAAGGCACAGCAACTTCCCAAGGCACCAGGGGCAACTGTAAAAAGAAAAAGGGCCTTCGCCACGCCCAAAGGGGAAGCCACGGAGGGGACCAGAAGGTGTAGGAGTGGCTAGAGTTCCATTGCTCAGTATAAGGGACCCACAATAACGTAGCCAAAGAGTCAAACAGATGGGCAAGGCTAGCAGGGTCCAGTCTAATGGGGCTCTCCACCCACATGGAGGATACATTTTGTATTGCGACAATACTAATACACTTTGCTATGTATAAAACAAAAACCCTCATGTAACAAGAAAAAGACAAAAAGAGAAACCTGAGTTAGATGAGGAAAGAAAGAAAAGGAAAAAGAACAGTGAAAGCTACGTCCCTCAAAGGGGAAGAGAAAGGAAAAGCGGACAGGAGTGGATGCGCCCATGGACTGGGGAGGAGGGGGAAGAGCCAAAGCCCAGGGTGGAGTCTAGTGATCAGTAGGCCCAATGGGCTTGCCCAACAGACCAGGCAGGTTACTCAGGGGTGCCCGACCTCTTGCCACGGGAGAAGGGTTCCAGAGGATCATCGAATAGCTGTAGAACCCGCATGCCGAGGGGGCATCAGGCGGGAGTGTTCCGTTTTCGTGAGATAGTGTATAAGTTGGCGCCAGATGTGGTCAAAGCGGGTGTCAATGTGGGTGAGGCGGGCCGTAAGTATTTCCGGTAATAGGAAATCCCACAGCCGGAGAAACCATGAAGCAATAGGAGGAGAATGTTGCCGCTTCTAACAGGAGGCAATGGACTGTCGTGCAGCTCCCAATAGTTGGAGAACTAAATACCAGTGTGCCGCAGACATGGCCTTCAATGTGCCAGGCTGAATGCCCAGAATCGCTAGGGACGGGGTGGAAGGAACCGGGAAGCCCACCATCTCTTTGATGTGACTGAGGACCTCCTTCCAGAACATGGTAAGACTCATAAAGCCCCCTTTGTTGCTCATGAATTTTAAGCAAATGAGACCAGCTCTATTGTTTTTTATGAGACAAACCAACAACGGTTCAGTACCTATAGTCTGAGCAAAACCAGGCTGGCTAATCTCCATAAAGTACCATCTTTTAGAGGAAATTCACAATAGAGTCAATGGAAATCACACAGTCAGCATAAAGTAAGCAAAGACAAATTAATTGCATCGTATAAAACTCTTCATTCAGGTAAAGCTTTTTTTAACGATAAAGGACACAAATACATAATAAAAATAGTGTACAAGATGACCAGCATCCACCTGAAATTTCAAGCATATCAACGGCTGCAAACACATAAAAGGTTCGTCAAAACAGTAGGTAAAAATGAACAGAACTATATGTTGAACTGTTCATCAACTAAATTAATTGGAAAATAATCGATCCCTCTTCATCTTGTCGCAATCTAAATGAACTATGCAATAGCCTTTACACATGAACTGATGATAACGAGTGAACAAAATCAATGCTTCCTTGCATTTCCAATGATGATCACACCTTAAAAAAGCAATCTAATATCTCCTCCTAAGAAGCTCATAAAATGTACAAACAAAAAAGTGAATCATTGATTTTGAAGAACAAGGGGGCATATTATCAAGGGGGTTTATCTCCGCTTTTTTGGCTTTAAAAGCCAAGAAAGCGGAGATAAAATTATCTCCCTATTACCTAGCTGTCGCTAACACCAGTTAGCGACAGCTAGTAGGAGATAGCGACCATCTTGGGCCCCACTTTGCATGTCAGTGATATTTATCACTAATGACATGCAAAGTGGGCGTGCCAAGATGTTAGCGACTGGAAACAGTCGCTAACATCGCTATCTCCTATTACCAACTTTTGGAGATATTCGCGCTAAGCGCGAATATCTCCAAAAGCTTACACCTGCCCTGAGCAGTTCTTAGCCATGTTATCCAATGGGAGGTGGATAACATGGCTAAGAGCATTAGCTCGGTAATGCATGAATATCGCTGACTTTTCAGCGATATTCATGCATTGCGGCCGTTTTTTATCGCATTTGTGATAAACCTTGGTAATACCAAGGTTTATCTGCGATAAAAATCGCCGCAGCTCAGCAGTAAAATTTTGTCTCTAACCAAGCAATAGCGATAATTATCGCTATTGCTTGGTAATATGCCCCAAGAATCGCAGGAGCACATAGGCAAGACAGATGATGCACTGTGTGCAATCTCAAGCAAGCCAGCACAAATCTGTGTAGGCTGGTAGGAACCCGGATGAGATAAGGCTTAGTATGTGGAGATGACATCAGCGCGTGATTGGCAACAGTGCATTCCCTTGCCTGCATGTATTTTTTTTGGGGCACATAGAAACAAAATTGTATTTAGCTGGATGCTTGCAAACCTAGAATAGAGACTCCGGATCACTGTGCAGTTTGGCATATTCATTTTACGGCTGAAATCGTTTATATATGCTAGGTAGGGCATTTTCTGACCATTTTATAGCTGCATGCAGTCAAGCAACACCAGGAGATTAAATGAAACATTTTCCTTTGTCCAGATGCTCAGCCAAGGAAGGAGAGGGCATATCCTAATGTGGGCTGCTATGTAGTCCAAACCCGGCTCTAGGTGACAGAAACGGCAGCACTACTCTGAGGGACTGCTAGCAGCCTTTTCACAAACATATTTTCAACCTGCTATATGAGCAGTGGCGTGGCACAGGCACCCCAGCGCCCACGTTTGCGGGAAGGGGCAGGCTCCAGGGGGAATCCTCAGCACCATAATCTTGCTGGAGAGCTATATATTGAGTCTGGAGGGGCCTCTTCATATACCTTGCAGGGGGCCCCCTCAAGTGTACTTACACAAGTGTATATGGCATGAGATGCCTTGGTACCCCAAACCCCTGCACCGTAAGTGGGGATCGATAAACAGTTATACAGCAACAAGGGGCATATTACCAACGATTAGCGATATTTATCGCTAACTAGGCTTAGCAACACATTTTTTATCGCTAAGCATCGCCGGAAAATATCGCTGAGATAACGTGCTATTAGCAATGTTTATCTCCAAAGCGATACATTTTCCGGCGATAGCGTGAATATCGCTGAGAATACAGCGATATTCGCGCATTAGCGACAAAATGCTCTTAGCCATGTTATCCACCTCTCATTGGATAACATGGCTAAGAACTGGTCTGAGCAGGCGTTAGTTTTTGGAGATATTCGCACTTAGCGCAAATATTTCCAACGCTACGCCTGCCTTGTTAATAGGCGATAGTGACGTTATCGACTGCTTACAGTCGCTAACTGGTGGGTACGCCCACTTTGCATGTCATTAGCGATAAACATTGCCGATATGCAAAGCGGGCCCCAAACCGCTCGCTATCACCTAGAAGCTTTCGCTAACATCAGTTAGCGACAGCTTGCTAATAGGGCGATAGAATTATTGCCGCTTAGCGGCCGAAAACGGCCGCTAAATTGGCGATAATTGTCTATCCCCCTCCTTGGTAATATGCCCCCAAGTTCTTAGAAGGATTTACTGCCCAATTTTGTGGCAACAATGAACAATGCCTCTACAGAGTTCACAAAGGCAGATGCTCTATTTCTCACTACCGGATTCAAACTACCCGCATCATCGAACAGGACCCCCAAATAGGGAAAAGTTAGGATTGGAGAAATTCTAATTCGAGTCACAAAGAACGATCTAGTTTTGAATTTATTGGGACCTAAATACATTATATGTGTCTTGGACTGGTTAATAGTAAGATCTAGATCCTCTATAACGAGCATATTTTATATAAAAGTCTCTGCAGGCAAAGCAGAGTTCAAGTTAAGAACACTGGGGCAAATTTACTAGAAAATGTCAGAGCAGGGAGCTGCACCAATTTTGGAAGTGACGTGCTCGGACATTTTCAAAACGCTACGATGAGCCCTATTTATTATGATACAGTGCACCCCTATGTTTTCCCAAGTGCGGGCGCTACATTTAGCTGTCTAGGGCCAATGCAGGCACCCTTGCACCATAATGAAAGGGTGCCTGCATTGCAGTGAATGATTGTTTATGTGCAGGAAGGGACACCTTCCTGTACATAAATAATCATGAATGGATTTTTGCTCTTTCTATGTGTGCTGCAGAAAAACAGGAACAAGGAAAAATAAAAGCCTTTCTTCTCGTGCGGCATTCTAATGCCTGCTCTTGCATGGAGTTTGTCTTTGGTGTTGCCACAGATTTATGTTATGTTATGTTATATAGCTTTAAATTGCGCTTAAATACCCAGAGGTGTCTTGGCGGTGGCTTAAAGACTAGCAGTGTAACATGTGGACCCAGAGAAAAAAGAAGCTAACAAGACCTATATAGCCATATACATATTTGCTCTAGCCCACTCATTCAGCCTTTCTGAAAAGGCTGCCCATGATATTTGCTGTGGAATTTGATTCAGAGATTGATTGGATGATAACATCATGGGTCGTCTCTTCTTAAAGATGGGTTCAATAGTTGCACGTGACCAGGAAGCTGCAAGACCTCAGCTGACTTCTGATGCAATTACAGTATCCAGTCCTGTTTCATTGGAGACCTTGAAAGACAAGGAGTTACCCGCCTGCTAGAAAGCCCTGTGCTCATTACTGGCACTAGCTACTAGGGGTGATTTATAGGCCTTCTTTTTTATGGTTTTCCTTCTAATGGCAACTGCCTTCTTATATTCTGACCAGCAAAAGGCATACCAGCTTCAGATTCCTAGCTACTTGCTTAAGTACTTTGACCAGAATACTATTAGTTTTGAACCAATGCCTATTGAGCCATCCAGGATGAGAGGTTTTTTAGGTAACATGGATTATTTGTAACTCCCTGATGGTCACCAGTGGCACAGCTAGACCTTTTGGCACCCGAGGCGGTCTCTGAGTTTGCCTCCTAGTGCCGGTTTACAGGTAAGAAGGCGGGGTGGTCAAGAGGCGACCTGTTCCGGGAGGGTGAGGGTTGCTGTCGGCAGATGACTTGTTCGGGGGGCGGGGGGGTTGGCAGTTGCCAGATGACTTGTTCTCTGGGGGGTGAGGGCAGCCACCCTCAAAAAGAGTGCTGCTTGGGCGAACTGACACACACCCCTCCCCCCACCTAGGTAGACCACTGACTGACACACACAGCACTGAGTAGCGGGAAGTAATCTCTACAGGGCTATGGCTCGGATCTAAGCATGTAAGAAACTCACTATAATTTATTTTGATCAAGTTAGTCAACACACTTTCCTTGTCCATTTGATCCCATTTTATCAAGACTCCCTTATTTTTGTCATCATAAGCGTTGAGAAAATACAGGGGTTGAGTCACAATTACATAATTGCCATGAAATTAGATCAAGAGGAAATTATGATTGGTGTGTGCGTTTTTGTTAAACCACAATCTGGAAAAAATGCTTCCATTACTGCTGAAACCAAAATAAAGTTTATCAGACTGGAACCATCCCACCCATTGAATGTTGGCTTCAACAGTGGAGCACTGGAAAGGATTCAAGTGTGAAATGCAGAGAGTATCTAAGGAGCAAATGATTAAATGCTGCACCACAAGGAGTATAGGATAAATGGGTCACAGGGCACAATGATGGTCCACCATTATGCATGCGGCAGAAGAGAACAGCTTACAAATTCTTAAATTAAAATCCCTTATCCACACACAAGATACATAATTTCTCTGACCCCTACTGAAACTGGCAATTTCCCTGCTTAGTCAATTAATTATTTCTGCGTTATTAGGGTCAAATTTGTTTTTATACAGATCAACAAGAATTTCATTTGGCTGTATTCTAGCCATCAAAGTAAGCAATGTAGTAAGACCAGAAAAGCCCAAATAACTTTACCCAGAAATAAAACAAAGACTAGGGTAGAGGAGCCCTCCCTTTGCCGGCTTCAAGTAGGAGAAAAATCATTGGTAAAATCCATCTATATTTTGCAGATTGAGGGCCTATGCTTCCTGACAGAATCCAATATCAAAAACCAGTCTGGATTTTGGAGTTTGACTCTGAAGCCCGCAACATTCCAGGAAATAAACTTGTATGGTGATTTTCCATACAAATTATTATCTACCTGGAAGATGGAATGCAGGTATTATTACCCAGATTTAAAAATAAGATTAAAGAGGGTACATTTGAAAGTAATGGCACTCCTGAGGTATATCCTGAGAAGTAGAAGGACCTGCAGCCTCACTGCAGCCTCACTTCATGATTGCCAATCAATAGACCCAAGCTTGGTTACAATTGAGTCGATTCCTAGTTGGAATAGAGAAACACCCTCGTAATGGAGTTTTGCTCACCCCAACATCATGTGCAGAGGCAGGCGACGAATCAGATCTCATGTTCTTAAAACTAAATTGATAAAAAAACAAATAGGAGTGCCCCAATTCTACTATCATCCAAAAAAGGATGATTTATCTAGGTAGTTTGCCTACCACAAACTTATTCTTAAAACTAATAACAAAGCAATCATTACCATGGGATTAAGGAGTGCTTCCTATCCATTGAGCTCTTTGCACCATATTAATGTCATCATGTATTGAGTATATGGCCCTTGAACACCGCTTAAGCCAATGAGTAATTTTGTTGACTAATTGATCATAAATGTTAGGCAGTCTGGGTCCAGGTGGTAGACTCCTTTTAGGATGATTTTATAAGGAGTTTCTTCTGGTGGTAACTGAATTACTGGTTGTGTTTTAGGTGGCAATTAATTTGAGGTTCAGTAGATGAGATGTTTCCTTCTGGTGCACATGTTGGTATATTTCCAGCAGAGCAGGATGCAACCGTATAGGGAGAAATCTGAATTGGTGGTAGGGTGTCAGCCTGAGCAGTGACAGGAGCCCCATAAGTGCTGCATGTACCATGGGGCCATTCTCTATGGGTTAAAGTTGAGGAGGCTACTATAGGCGAAGAACGTGATGAAAGTGCTTTATGTTTAAATCAGATATATACTTTTCAATTGCAGCAAGCCTACTGTTCACAGAATCCATGAAAGCAATAACGTGACTCTCAATGTCCTCTAATGTGGAACAACGAAAAGCAATGTTACTATCCCCACCATCCCCATTGGAAGCATTAGTAATGTGTTTATCGGTTTTTGGCAAGGCTGCATAAGACACATGCTTACCTTTGCCACATTGAGTATGTCTAGCGTCCTTCTTTTATTGGCTGGGATTGAAAAGCATAAAAAGTCAGCATCCACCTTTTGGTCTTCCGTCTCACCGAAACAGGTACTGAAGGAAGATCAGGCCCAAAGAGTTATCCACAGCAGCACCTTCCAAGGGTATCACCATAGAGAAACCCAGAATGCCCATAAGTATGAATGTGGTTTTAGAGTTGGATATACATGTGCAATTAGCTTTCCCAAGTGTTGCTTTTTTGGTATCTGAAAGGCAGGCGCTCCTCAACAGAATACATCTGTTTTTCAAGAACCCCCATTGCATTAGTAAGAAATTTGGCAACTGAGTTATATAAAAATGGATCTTTACCCAAAGCAGATAGTGTCTTCCTTTAAGCCACGGTTGCCTCAGCAGTTAATGTTAACCCTCTAGGCATAAGGATAATATAGTTGCCACAATACAAGCCAAAAGAGGTGATCCAGCTCTGCCTCCTCTGGGCTCTAATGGCTGCAGGATAACCTGCTCTTGACCCGATCTTCGCCTGGTCACAGCCCTGGCATGCCCTATTCACATCCTGACTGTAGGGTGGTGGAGCACGCTGTGTGCATGGTGGCCCTTCCTACTCCTGCCTTCCTCTGCAAAAGGAATTATGGGCTCTGTAGTCCACCACACAAAGTCAGATGAATCACAATAAAGAATCATACAATACTACCTATTGCCATCATCCATGCACTATCTTCTAAATTAATATTAATGTGGGCTTCTCTGACCTAATGTCATTGGATGTGGCAGTAAAAATCTAGTTACACAAAACAATGGAAATCTCCTTAATAAATGCCCTAGAGTATTACTGGTCGGAAGAGCCTTGAATGCTGTGAAAAACTTCCTCCTTAGTACTTTGAGAATAGCACGTCAATACAGACCATTACAAAATTCACATTTTGGTTACATGCAGTGAACGAAGAAATAAAATACACATCATTGCAGCATTAAAAATACAAGATGGAAGTTGGGCCTAATTCAGGCTTAGTTGCGACAAGCACTGAAAACTGCAGTTCTGTTAAGTGAAATGTTTTTCGTTTTAGTACAGAAAATTTCAAAATGATAAGCACACATTCTTATTAAATTGAAATCATCTCTCACAGATTTCCTCTTACTGTTTTTAATCAATCATTAAATTTCCACAATCTTTATTTTAATACAGTTTTCATCATCTTCAGTTTTGTGTGTCAATTCTTCCAAAACCTTCATCCCAAGATAAAAACAAGCTTTCATGTTCTCCAACTCAAAGTCATCTCAACTCTTTCCTTTCTTTATTTACATTGCTGATACCTTCCTCCTACACACAGCAATTATACTCATTTTGAAGAAGATTACCACAACAATCTTTAGCAAAAGAATGAGACTGATTAAACACAATGAGCCAAAGAATTTAAGGAGTTAATATTTTCTTTAAAACACCATCACCAATACAATGAAACCACTCACCCACCTTTGTAAAACCCTTTCCAATCTCCCTCAGCCACCCACTAACTGATTCCTATAGCCCATGCGTTTCTATAGTCTAGTTATGGTATTAATGGAAATATTAATAATACACCCGCTGAACTAACTGAAGACACCAGAAGGTAAGGAAAGCTTCTTTATTAATGATAGAAAGTAAACACCTCCAAATGCCAGTCCCACAGGTGATAGTCTGACAGGACAGTCAACATTCTAAATTGCCTCCAACAGAACATTCCAAGGAAGAGGCTAAGCAGAGGGAAAAGGGAGGGGGTAATAAGAAGTATGGGAGAAACCATGTAGGTTACAACACCCACCATTTTCGAGTATGAAAGTAAAACATTGTTGAACCCTCAACAAATGAAAGACTTCAGATTCTTTTGTGAGAATATTATCTAATGCTAAATGATTTTGAATAATCATATCAGGCATTGCTATGGTGAATATTGATTTGTCCTTTCTAAGCTTTCAATGTGTTTAAATCGAGCTAGTCCTAACATATCTAAAAGGGTATTGTCTCCCATTTTGAAATGAGGTTGCCCGTCACCACGTGACCATTGTTGTTGTCATTGCATTTGCTCTAACTGATAATTGTGAGCTTTTCCTGCCTTTCGGAATTACCTAATCAAAGACAACCAAGCTTTCCCAGACCTCTCTGTATACAGTGCTACAGTTCATGTCACCTGAATCGGCTCAGGGAACCTCTGAATCCAATGTAATAGTATTATTAGAGAGAATCTTCAAATATAATCTGCAGTACAGTGTTTTTTGTTGTGTGTTTCTCATTGGTGCATATAAAGAGAAACATGTAATCATGACAAATGGGTGAAATTCTTTGTCTCAAATCCTATAAAAGGCTCTGTGTTTCCTACATCGACGGAAGCTCAACTTTCCCACTCTTAAAAGTTGAATCTAAGCTGGATTTACTATTGAACTTTATTGAGTTCTTTGCTCATGTAAACTGTACTCTTGCTGCTAATCTGATCGATGCTATTTCATGTACTTTGACACATAATTCTTTATATAAAGTCTTAACCTTTGCCCTGTGTTTGTCATTCCTACTGAAAATGTCAGTCCTAGTTAATTACTGAGTTTTATAAAAGGTGTAGAGACGAGTCCAGTTGGGGAGCATCAAAGTCCATCTAGGGACTACACTGCATCTGGTCCAATCCATCGGCACGCACAGGGTAAGTCGAGGTGCTACAGATTTGCGCACCGACATAATACGCTCTTCATTAATACAAGTTAGTGCCCCTGAAGTCTTAGAAACCCAATAATCAATTAGACTGGACGACTTCCAAATTTTCGTATCATTCAAAGCCACACTAATAGGAAGAATCAAAATACCTAACAAATCCATCAATACCTGCAAATATCCTCACATTGAGCTTCTAAGATCAATATAAGTTATTTCATAGATCTCCTTTACATGACACACATGTAGAAATACTAGAGCGAGATAGCAACTTTCAACCCAATTACTACAGAGGTTCAAATAAGCAGTATATCCAAAAACTTAATACAGTCCTCCATGGATTGGTTCCTTACCAACAACTACATAACGTATATTACACTCACTTTATCTAAAAATTCAACCGTCTCAGCACTCTGTGATTCCTCACGTACCATGCACATAACTGCCCCTGTCACAGGCAGATGTAAATCACAACTAGGCATGTCCCTGCCATGGCCAAAGTAGCCAGAGTGGCACCAATCCCAGTATGGCGAATACCTGCCCCAGAACTGCTTCTGCAGGGGGTCGAAGGAGCGGTGAGCAGGGGTAGAAAAATGTTGACATCTTGGATTTGGACAGAGAGATGCACTGTGGGATTGTTTAATGCCAAACCCCCGTGAAGCAATGTAAGAGTGGGTAGGGTTGCCAATGAGAATTTTACTCCTATTTATCATGAATACGCACGCTTGTTCCTGGCATAAAAGTGGGACCCTTGCTTACCATCTGTGGAATATTGCTGAACGTCTGGAAAACAGATGAAGGACTGGACCTGTTGAACCAAAGGTATGGAAGTCAGAAAAATGACTGAGACAGCTATTGTAGAGAGAGCCCGCAAGTGTGCTCCCACTTTAACCTCAGACAAAAAAGAGGAATCCAAGAACTAATTGGCTGTCATTCTATTAAGCTCCAAGAACATAAAAGCTGCAAGAAGCATGCAACTAAGAGGAGCCCAGCTGACTAATTCCAAGTGAATTTGCCCTGGGACCTGCTGATGGCTTCTGGGAGATTGATCCCTAACTTGCCAAGAGGTGCCCAAAAGGTATTGGACCCTTGTCTGGTGTTAGTGTGTACTCTCTCTCCCTGAAAATTGCAAAAGTGGAGACTTAAAATAAATTTCAGAACTTTTTTATGAAAGAACCAGTGGCTACCATGGCCCACATTTGCCATCACTGAATCAGTTGAATCCGGTCAGATTCAACTTGCTGATTTGCCCTGCTGGTAGCAGCTCTATGTCCAGAAAAGTTTCTAAGTCCCAATGTGGAGGATTTCATCTGGACCAACATCAAAAATTACCTAGCTGTCATCAAGCCCTCCATCAAATCCACCCAGCAGGCATCCCCAGAGATAGGAAAATTCCTCAAGAAAAAAGACTAAGAGCATGATTACCATCTTGGTGTATGGGATACTCCATCACAAGCATAACATATATCCTGTCCACCATATTACAATTCAAATATATCCAATGAAACTTGTAATATGGCAGATGGGATATCCGTCACAATTGTGATAGAGTATCCCCTCCACCAAAAACATGATCAGGTCCTAAGGGCCCTAGGCCTGAGTACGATCTTGGCGGGTGGGATGCTTGCTCACAAACGTGACGGATATCCTGTCGGTCTTATTGCAAGTTCTATAGGATATAATACAATTGTAAAGTCACAGATGAGATATCCATCACATGTGACAAAGTAACCCTCTTCATCAAGATCATAATGACACCCTAAGTCTGAAGGTAAATGTTTCACCTGTGCCCTCTAGCCGATCCATGCTCCATCACAGTCGAACTTCACTTTTGACTTTGACATGATCTAACACAACCAGATATGCTTTTTTGCGCTGGAAAACTATAAAACCTCTAAAAATCATATCTCTAGTGCCAATTTCTGTTTTTTAGTATCAATTTGCTTAGTAACATTTATACAAATTTTCATAATTTGAAGTGGGGGGTTTATTGTGTTGTGTTTTTGGCTTAACAATTGTTTGGATACATGTTTTATATGTGTATCCTTTGAATTACGCCTGACTGCTCTGTGCCACAGCTACCCAGGACTGAGTTAGGATCAACTAGGCAAGTTTAAATGAAAGCAACCTAACTGGACCTGAGGCAGAATAGTGGCATTATTACTTGGTGAGGTATGATAACTATTCCAACTAATAATCCACTTTCTCACATAAGAGGTTTCGACCTTGAGTGGTTATAAAAAGATTGAAACCCATGGTTTGAGGAAGAGCGTTCAGGGAAACTTTGTAGACTGTGAGATCTGGTGCTAGGAACTTCTGATTCAACTAAACATTAAAAACACAAAACAGAAAAGAGAGTATGACAAGGTAAATTAGAGATAAGTCACGCCCTCTGACGCAGAATTTGGAAGAAACATGCATATATAGCAGCTTTTTTTCAGCCTCATAATCTCTGCATATTTTGTCAATAACTGGGGAAAATTATGTTTTTGTTCTTTCTTCCTCCAAGGCTACACAAGTGCATTAACACTAATGTAAAAGGGCATTTACAATATTTGTGGCGCATGGATTTCCACATAGCTCAACTCATTAAGTTGAAACCCACACGTCACGAAAGTCACTTTTGCAATATTCTGCAAATATAAGTGTACAAATTATTGCTATACACAAGTACAAGTATTTTTTAGATATTCCCTTAGCCCTGAAGAAGTTGCGGGGTAATCCCTTGTAACAGTGACGAAACACGTGTTGGCTAAGAAGGCTTAAGATTTGAAATTAAAGACTACGAAAAATACAAGACAAGCATATTGTGATATGTAATGCAAATTATGTGCTTTTAAATTTAAGACGTGTGCAGAGGATCTTGTATATTCTTCAATGTTTATTTAGCAAGGTTCACTGTGGTTCTTCTTCAAAAAGGAATTGATAGCTTGTTAAATAATAGACTTTCACATCATTGTCATCTTCTGCTTCCATGCTTGCAAAATAGAACCATTCAGGGGTTGCGTATTGTCTAGTTTGAACTAACTCTCCTGTTGATCTTTTAACTACTGGCTGTTTTCTCTCACTGTTATCAGAATAGTGTTCTTCTTGTTCTGACTCTTCTCTGAATTTCTCTGGTCACCTTACTTTCTTGTTTACTCTTTTTCTACATCTCACAGGTTCAGGCCAGTTATCTCCTTGATGTACTTTATCACCTTCAATCACTCTTGTGAGAACTGCTATACATTCACCCTCACTTGCTACCAGATGTTCTGTTTCCTCTGAAACAGTTTGATTC
Organism: Lissotriton helveticus; assembly: GCF_964261635.1. NCBI lineage: Eukaryota > Metazoa > Chordata > Amphibia > Caudata > Salamandridae > Lissotriton > Lissotriton helveticus. Next base: position 1,245,465,742 of record NC_136063.1, on the reverse strand, counting down.
TCATCTTTCACAGTAAACTGTTTCCTCCTGGGGATTCTCATAACTCAAATTTTCAGCTTCAATCTTTGATTCTAAATTTCATGATTTTCTACTTGTTGAATCTCTTTTTCATCTCATTGTTCCTCTTGATTTTGATTCTAATTTTCAAGATTTTCAATACTCCATCTGGATCCACGCAGGAAATTCGAGTTTGACTCTATAAGTCAAAGGTTGTTGTCACCACTCTGGCAGGTCACAACACATAACAGCATTTTTTTCACAAGGAAGCCCTGAGGCAGAATTTCAATCTTAACTCCACACACAGCTTTCAAATGTGCTTCTTTACCAGCATCTAGTCGCCAGGCTGAAGGCTGTTGCAAAACCATGATTGTATTGAAAGTTTCACTATATTCACCTCGTGAGACAGAGAATACACAGCATCAGCCAGATTGTTGCAGTAGTCTAACACAAGGTCTTCACTAATAGAAACAAGCTCAGCTGTTGGTACACATGCAAACCCCATTGCCCTTCCCATTAGAACCACATTAGGAGAGAATCCATTTTTCTTTCCTGGGGTGTTTTCCATGCCCATATGAAAAAGAGGAATTGTGTCTAGCCAATTAAACGACATTTAGAAACGCGGGGGCATATTACCAACAACTCGCGATAATTATCGCTGTGTTGGCTTAGCGGCAATATTTCTATCGCCGCCCTTCACCTGTTTTTATTGCTGAGATACCTTGCTATTAGCAAGGTTTATCTCAGGAGCGATAAAAAACAGGCAAAATGCGTGAATATTGCTGTCAATACAGCGATATTCAGGCATTACCGTGACAATGCTCTTAGCCATGTTATCCACCTCTCATTGAATAACATGGCTAAAAACTGGTCAGGGGAGGCGTTAGCTTTTGGAGATATTCGCGCTTAGCGCGAATATTTCCAAAACAACGCCTGTGTTGCTCATAGGAGATAGCGATGTTAGCGACTATTTTCAGTCGCTAAGATCTTGGCACGCCCACTTTGCATGTCATTAGCGATAATAATCGCTGACATGCAAAGTGGGCCCCTAAATGCCCGCTATCGCCTACAAGCTGTCGCTAACTGGTGTTAGCGACAGCTTGGTAATAGGGCGATAAAATTATCGCCGCATTAGCGAGAAAAAGTCCCGCTAATGCGGCGATAATGGCCATTGATAATATGCCCCGTTATTTCATCAGTTTAGATTTTAGAGTCCCATTCACACATTCAACTAATCCTGATGCTTCTGATTTGTTACTAAACTGGAATTATTGTTAAAATTGCAAAGCTGTTCAAAACAGTTTCATGAATTCATTATTACAATGAGTACCTATATCTGATTCTGAAGAAGTTGGCAAATTAAATCTAGGTACTAATTCTCCCATCAATAGCACCAATAGTTTGACTAACGTTATGCTGTCTGCTCGTCTAGTTGGACAGGCTTCCACCCACTTAGAGAACAAACAACTACAAGAATGTTCCAAAACCATTATGAACTGGCATTTACAATATGTTACGGTTTACCTTGGTAAAAGGACCTTCAGACTTGTCAATGTCACTCGTAGTCACCAAGGTCCTCCTTCCTGGATTAGTGTGCTGACAAGTAATGCAACGCGGATACACGTTTTCAGCAACAGATCTACATTTTGGGTATAATATTTGCTAAATAACTTTACCGCAAAGTAATTTTCAATATGGGTCAGATAATAAATGTGCCTGCTCAAAGGAAACAACATTGAATCAGGGAGAATCTACTGCTTATTAGCTGTAACCCATATGTACCTCATGTTTTTTATATATCCTGCCACTTCTCACTCCCTTTTCTCATTTCCTGGTACCCCATCTTGGAACTCTTTCAGTTCACATAGTGTCTGAATTGCTGCCCATTAAAAGCAAAGAACACTTTAATGGTTTGTATTATTGCTCTTGTTTATTTATATTTAATCATAGCAGGTTCAAGAACACAATATTTTGTCACTTTGGCAGCGTAGTGATTCCAGAGTGTAATCATGTTTGATCGTTATCTCCGAGCTGAACATTTCACCAATTAAATTTCTTTAGGAAGCTGCAATAATGTGAACAAACTCAAAACACATATCCTATTTCGAAAGGGTGTACCAAAGGATTTTCATAAAACTCCTTTGTTACTACACTTATCCAAAATTGTGGACTACTTCACAAACTATATTGGTTGTCATTAATGATTGGACCATCAGCAACGAGCTATTGAAAGGGCAATACATTCTGCTACTTGTGCTGAAGTTACACCAGACAAGTCTGATGCTTCCATGATATATGATATTCTGAAGACTGCATATTCTTCTGTTAATGCACCATAAGATTCTCTCAAACAAGAACAATCCGCAAATAAAATCTGAGCAGCCTGTTCAAGAGGAACATCATGAATGTCAGGTCTTGGTTTGGTATGCAATTCTGTCACATTAATGCAATCATGATCACAGTCTTCATCATTTTCCTCATCCCTGCTTGCAATGGACACAAGTGTTGCTGTTTTCAGAGTGTTGCATCTTCAGAATAAAATATTGTCAGCCAGAAAAACTATTTGCTCATATTTAGTAAGACAAATGTTTGTTGGATGCTTCACTTTGCTCATTAGGCTCTTAGCTACAGATGAAGTTCTCAGACAAGTTGAGAGTGATGAGAGACAACAAATGTAGAATATAAAACATGTTGAGGAGATACATGAGCGTATCAGCTGACATGGAACAAAGAAGAGATAAATTAGTTTTTTTCCATGACTGATCCATCATCGGAGTAATGTTCACAGCGATGGGGAAAGGGAGGGATGGTAGGGGAAATAAGGTTCATAGGATTCTGGTTATTTCCAGAAACAAAATAAGAAAAATGGTGGGTTGCAGGTTTGGGGAGGGAAGGTGTTTGAAATGAAACTAAATAAATTGGGCAGATGAGCCGTAGTTAAAATTAAAGTCTGTGACTCCATATTAGCATGTGCTGATGAGTATGGTCTGAATGCTAATTAAGTGACATTATAGTTAGGAGTTGAAATGGATTAAAACATATTGTTTAGAAACCAAAACACACTGAGAATCAAGAATAACATTTTCATAATTCCTTGCTCATTCCAATCCATTTCACGTATATTAATGAAACTCAGTTTGAAAACCAATATCCCAGCACTGCCCAGAATCCACCAAGCAGTGGAGTGAGATCACATTTAGAAAGAATTGACCATTAAAAACCACAAAAGAATCACACACCCCATAATCAGATCAAACAATAAAAAATATGGGGACAAGGAATAATACATACTATTAAATTAGTATCTTGTTCTTCCACTGGTTAGGAGGCTCTGTTTTGCAGCCAGTTCAATTCAGTTTAAAAATGAAGTTTATTTAGACCTTAGGTCTTTAAACCACATAAACTCTTACATCAATAATTAGAAAAAGTATAAAACATTAAAAAGTTTGTTTTCCAAAACTTTAAAAATCAAGGTACCCATATTAACATCTATTTCTTAAAACATTATTCCTAAAAAAAATTCTAACATAATAAAAACAATGAATTACATCTTAAATCGCAATACTCATGGCTCCACTTAAACCTATAATCAAGCATGGGACCTATTTACGCTCTGCATATATTTTCCAATAGCTATCGCAGTATCTACATTTTCCATATCAGCAAGAAGCTCCCCAGCTTGTGAACGCGACCTTACATCATAGTTTAAAAAGATCGGGCGTAAAAACAATTTACGAAGATTTAAACATTTTCGGCAATCCAATAAAATGTGTAAAATATTACATTTCACCCCTATCTTACACATACATTTTCCATCTGGTTGCATCAAGCCCGATGTTATTAAACTATTTGTTAAGGCCAGGTTAATACCAATTCTTATCCTAAAAACTTCCATTCTTAACCATTGGTTCGGGTGTGTGTCTAGGTAGGGGTTACTGATGTCTTTCTCCTACCTATTACTCATGAATTTTACAGAGTCTTTCTTACTCAGGTACTCCCGTTCTATTGCTCTAGACAATTCCTTTCCCTGTGTTTTAAGTACACTCTTTATTACATTAATTTGCAATGTATGTGGATCTATTTCCACACGCACGTTATCACAAATGGTCTGGAGTTTACTTCTTGTAGCTTTGGCCCATTTTAACTTACTGGACTGAATTTCCTTCATACACATTGGGACACTTTTGTAACCTCCCCCAAACCCAGACGATTCCAGAATCTAAGTAGGCTTAATTGCACCTGGATATTCCACGCAGTCAGACCTAGTTACAATCTAATTGCTTGGATCATTGAAGAACTAGGGAGGGACAGTAATGATTTTAAGCATTTCCCTTTGTCCTATTCCCAAGAGATTTTACCATCTATACAAAAGATTTCTGCACCATATTGAAGTTGCGAGGGGATCATTGCTTTATAGGCCGTTAGCAAAGGTCTACGGGACATATCACCGTAACTGAGATTGAATCTTTTCAGCCCACATACCGCTAGTTGTGCTTTTATTTTCTGTGCCTCCAGATGAGTGCCCCACTAAAAGGCATTTGCAAACCATATTCCAAGGTATTTGTATTCATTTACAATATCTCATTTGGTTTGACCCAAATACCAATTGAACTTCATATTCCTCTTCCCAAAGCACAGGATTTTAGTTTTGCCTATGTTTACTGTAAGATGTTTTGATGTACAATATGAGCTGAAGATATTCAGCTTCCTTTGTAGACCCATCTCCGTTTGATCCCATATTGCTAGGTCATCGGAATACAGCAAACAGGACAAATGCTTCCTATTTACTTTTGGGCTAGCACCTCTAGCAGACCCCAGGAGAGAAGGCAGATCTGGTAGAAATATGGCAAAGAGAAGCAGGGCCAAAACACAGCCTTGCCTAAGGCCATTGCTTATCGCTATTTCGGGTGTTAGGGCACCAGATGTATCTCTAATTAGCTGTGCCCAATTTTGGCTGTGTAACTCCTGAATTACCAACAAGAGATTCTCAGGAGCCTTGTAGTTTCTCAGGGTCTACCACAAGCACTCCCTATCCACCAAATCAAATGCTGTGCAAAAGTCCACGAAGCAGCAATACAGCTTGTCTTGCAGCTGCAAGGACTTCCGCGCCACAGACCATAGGGCAAAGCAGTGATCAATAGTAGAATGTCCCTCCTTAAAGCCTCCCTGTTCCACTGGCACTATTGACCACCACTCTACCCACTCCTTTAGTCTACTAAGGATTATTTTAGGGAATACCTTTTCTCTAATGTCCAACACGTTGATTAATCTGTAATTCCTTGGGTCCTTCCTATCACCATTTTTATGTAGTGGTCTAATAATTGTCCCTCTCCAAGTTTTGTGGATATAACCTGAATCTAAAAAAGAAACAAACATATGGGATAGGAATCCTGCTCACCAATCTATTTGTGTCCCTCCGCCTCTCTCTTCCGTGTCCTGCCTAGTTGCAGTCGCACTATCTCGCCTCCCTGAGCTCCGCCAGGCTGAGTGGTTGAGGCCCACCTAAGAGGGACTTCTCCCTGTTGGGTTGAGGAGTTCTCAGTGGTGGGGCCGAGATTTGGACTCAAGCTTGGGTTTGGGCTCAAGTGGTGTGGGGTGTCGGCTGTCACAGGCGGCTAGGTCGGGAGTAGGGGTTAAAAGTGCGGGGGGTGCACAGGCAGTGACAGGCAACGACAAAAAAGTACCGGCTAACCTACAATTGTAATAAATAGTGCAATATTTTACACCGCCCTATCCTTCCTAGCACTTTATCAACCAACATCAACTGACATCGCTGAGGCCGCTGAAAGCCCACTGAAGCCGGAACAAGTCAGTGAAGAACCTATGAGCACAACCTATGAGCACAGATGAGTACAGATTTTAAAACCAAACAGCGTCTAGACATACTGGACCCATCATACTAGATCCCTCAGATTCATCGTAAACCTTCTTCGGATTCATCGCAAACCCCCACAGTTCACAATCGGCCCCGGAGTGCCACACTAGTGCTGGACTTCTCTTCAGTGGCTCCAGCTACTTCTGCAGCACCGGTTCCTGTTAGTAGCTAAAGTCATGAGATCTGGGAGAGTAAGAAAGACTCTACTGGCACCCAAACGGAGGAAATCAAAGCAACCGGTATCGACCAAGGGCCTCCATTTGAACAGCCCGGGCACTCACAAGTCCACCCGGGCCAGCAATGAAATTTTAACAGCGGAAGGATCTCCACCAAAAAGTTTTGGCAATCTTAGCCAAAAAATCATGACCATGGAAAAGCCACCCAACAGAAAAACCTCGAATTTGTTGAATTACTTAAAAAAAAAACATCATCGTCTAATAATCTCTGGCAATTCCAGACCCAAGAGATAACTGGGTGTAAAGCCTCGCCCAGGCAGCCTAAAACAAGTACACTTCTTCAACAATCACTATCCTCACAATACTGGCAAATTGAATCCAAAAAGATAGCCCATCCTACAGAGGTATTTATCTTCAGATCGTCACCGAACAAATCCATGCTGGAAGATTTGGGGGGCGCAAGCCTCGTATCGCCCACCACTAACAACCAACCAGACCCGCAATCAGCACAGGAATCCAACCAGCAACTATCCCCCACTGCTGTGGACATCAAAGGAGTTCGTCTGTTGCAAACATTCCCAATGAGCCCACGGGATGTGCTGAGCCCTCCCACAACACAAAACCGGAAACCGGAATCACAGGCAAAACCTCCTGGTCAAGACTCAGCCGTCTCAAAAGAAGCCCCAACGGCTCCTCATCAACAGCAAACTCTCGCTCAAATCCATGTCCAAAGTACCCATTCAAGTAATAAACCTTTCCAAACATTCCACTCACCTCAAACAATAAACACACCTAAGAACCAATTGTCTGCGTCAAGTCCAATGCATGTATACACCCAGAGTCCCTATACTACCAGCCTCTATGAGGAAATAATGGATACAGGCCCAAATGCTCCTTCCTTAGCAGATACTGGCTGTACAATCTATAGATCTTAAGCTAGTCCAGTAGCTGACATATATCAGGGCCCTTTTAATGCAGGTACATCATGTCTGATCCCTCCCTAATGTTAGCTCTGACCTGAGGACTGGCATTCATACATTTCTCCTAACCTAGCTGGTTCTGTTCACCTTTTGCGGCTGATATGCTAAATATGCTGGAAGTGGCTCCACCAGAGATCAGCGTTTCTAAGACACCTGCGGCCTCGCTGATATCCAGTTCTTTAGGCTGAGAGTCTGTAATAAAGCCTCTACCAACTTTCAAGCTAGATTCAACTGTTGAAGTGAGAAATTAAGGCAAATCAATAGAGCAGCTAGATTGGGTTTCTGTACCTGCCATACGTCTTTTGGGCATGCTGGGTGTTACAAATATTCCCGCTATCAGACGCCAACTGCCTCCTTTATCTCCGACAGCTTCAGCCCACTACTCCTGCTTGCCCCAGTGGTCGGGATCCTCAATTTATGGCCTGTCTCCGTCTGACTTCACTGCCTTTCTGCCCCCCATATGACTCCATGAAGTAGAATTCCGTAGGGTGTGTTTCACCGACATATTAACTGCCCGAAGTCGCACTGCCCGCAAGTTCCATGGCCCCTTTCTGCTACTGGGCTTCCTTGGTGGTTGCTCACGAGCCGTCTGCCATTCTGCCCAGGTCAGCTCTTGCTGCGTTCGTCCAAAATTGCCTCCGTGGGTAACAGACATCAGTACACAAGTCAGTACACAAGTTGGGTTCTACAGTCACACAGTCAGTAGGGATCTGTCTCCTGTCAAAGTGGGGGGTGGGCCAGGCCGGAGAAGGGAGGAGGAAGGTGGGGTGGGTTTGAGGGACAGAAAAAAAAATATTTAAATGAATCGTACCTTAACGCCGCGTCTCCCACAGCATCACTCTCTTTCTGCACCTGGGCACAGGCTCCCAGACTGCACTGCGGCCAATCCTGATGCTGCATGAAAGCAGCATCAGGATTGGCCTGAGCACCAGCAATTTGTGCTCCCAGGTAGAGTGGGAGCCTCTGTCTGCTATCTCCAGAACCAGCAATGCAGCTGGGGCTGGAGAGAGCTTAACTGCGCTTGAGGGTTTGGCTGGCACAAGATGGCTGGCAAAACCCTAATGCGCAGTGAAGGTAGTGCCCATCACTCCCCGACCAGCACTTTCACTCCCTGGACCCACCCCCAAGACTCAACAGAGTCCTGGGATTGGGTCTAGGGGATTCAAATAAAATTTAAAAAAACTGTTTAAAAGCCATTTTATCATCGTTTTATTTGCTGGTGGTGGCAGGGGGGTGGCGCTCCTATGATCTAATGGAGCTGCAGTCGCTGTGCACAGTACGGTATAAAGTTCCAAACTTCATATGTTTAATTCGCATGCAAGCGTGACACTGCTTCCACGTCCCATCTCTGTGTTGAACAGATATTTCTATCCCTTATTCCTTTAACCGCCCTGAAGGGGAGGGGAGCCTGCACACGGCTGATAACTCGCCTCCATCTAGGATGCTCAAAGTGCAGAAGAAGGTCCTTCTATAAAAAGATAACTCATGTTGCCATCAAGTGGACATAAGTAACCAAAGCTTCAATTTTGTTGTAGTTGTACGTTTCAAAAGGCAAAGGTGTAGCTACAAGCATCAAGAGACAAGACAAGTATCAGGAGTGAAGGAGCACCTCGAAACAGATTATATGCTACCAGACGAAATGTCCATCTTGTCTAAGTTTTAAAAATGCCAGCATGGCACTTTGATAGATACAATATTGTTTTACTTTTTCACTGGAATAAAAATGTCTAAGCAACAAAGAATTGGGATTGGCATTTGACATAGTACCAATTCAAAGAAAATTCACGTGTTGCGGTAGAGGTGGAAGGTGCTGTCCGGTATTTCGGAGATTTTAATATCCCGATATCGATTCTCAGAATAAGGATATCATTTTAATGATTGGAAGGAAGAAATGCCAGCTGCATCTAAAACAACAGAATTATGTGTCTGCTCCAAATAAAGAAAAATAAAGAGCACATTCATGGAAGCATTTCGCCCCATGTCTTGTTTTAAACTTGAACACTGACTTGAAAGGGCACCTTACCAGGATCCTGTTGTGACCACAGTATGCATCAAATCCGAATTTTTAATGTGTGAGGTGTTCATATTGAATTGTTAAACTGCGACCCAATAATCGGTTGAAAAAACAGGAGGAGATAGTGATTGAATCCCCTCTGTTACCAAATCCACATGTGGATATACCGATGTTAGGATTCCTGGACACGTTTTTAATGAAAGCCTGAAGAAGGTGGTTTGGAAGAGGTTACTGCCACCAAAACCCATTGCCTTTGGTCGTTTTGTATCAAATTGTCATTTTTCTTGTGTTGTTATTTTAAATGGTTTTATGCATATAATATGCTTTTTAATTGTGATTTGAAGACTAATGTTGATAAAATTGTTGAACTGCGGGACATTTATTTGTTTGATGTGCATCACAGCAAGGAAATTTTTCTAAAAAATATTAGACTGTATTTTACTGTATGATTGTATATTACTTGTTGTTTAATGCATTTCATTGACACATCTTTTTATATATGAGTGGAATGTGTGGAGGGTGAGTGAGATTTGAGTATCCTAGTAAGCTATTGAGGAGTCCCAAGGGAATTTTCTTTAACTTGGTGTCATTATAGTTGCCTGTCCCTTTGGTGAGGGGGTCACTCTCTATTTTTTGGTATAGTGTATTTGATATAGTACTCCTTCAAAGACTTCAAATGTGTCCAATGCCAGTGTGAGTATGTCATACAGTCATAATTATCCAGTGTCTTTTTTTGCTTGCTGTATGTGCATTTCTTATGACATCTACAATTTTTTTGTGTGCCACAAGAGAGGGAATATCTGGATTTTTGTGGTTCTTTTCATCACAAGACTGTAGTGAAAAAGTGGGTTCTGATCTACTTAACCCCCTCTCCCAGAATTTTTATTTTGTACCCCCTGATTTTTTTTTGTTCCTCTACCCTGAGTGTGGTGCCCTAAAGTAATCTCACTCATTGTAAGGTTCTGTTAAAATAGTTTAAAGTTGCATCCTCCAATGTCTGGATTATTAAATATGACCACCTACTGCACAGCTGACATAATACGCACTGTGCTGGTTACATGCGAACATGTGTTTACCCATGTGTACAGATGTGTTGATTAAGCAAGGAAGACTGTTGTCTTACTTAGTAAACAAAGAATCAAAAGGGGGGAATGAAGAGGTAGTGCTAGAAAGCACTCAGGTGGGTGCACCCTCCTCCAGTTAATGGTATAAATAAACAACAAGGTCCACCTCTAGAAGGTTTCCTGTGAGCCAGAGTATATCAGGCATACACAGTATTTGTTAAAATACCCCTCACACACCAAAAGGGCCCTTGGTGTCATGCTTCATCATCGGGGTCTTCCCGCCCCGCTGCGGGACGGGGCGTGCTACGACTAGTGACTACGCCGGAGCACTTAGATATTGTAAGTGCTATGTGAAGTGTATTGAGTGAGTGTGAGTAGGGTCAGGAGTGATATGGAAAAGTGAGATTTAAAAGAATGCCTGGCCTTATGAAAGCAAAAATTCTTTATTAGTCATAGGGTGGTATAGTTAAAAAATAGTGTGGCGGAGACAATCTAGCTTAACAATGGGCTAGTTCTCCTGGTGTTGTCAGCATGTTTCGAGGCTGACTGCCTCTTCGTCAGGACGGGGTCAGATCCCTCTGTCACTCACTAAGGTTGGCAACAACGTGTGTGTTGTATTCTTATTTTGTGATACTTACTCATTTCCACTTTAAGTTAATAGTTCCATTTAGATTGTTAGTCTGCAGATGTTCTATACTGTGCTTCTTATGGACAGTTACCTGCTAGTCTAGATGGGAGCACCAATTACTCTCTGTAACTCCTAATAAACTCCTTTATCTGCTATATATATTCTTAGTACTAGCCTACTTTTCCCTACAACAAATGGCGACGATGAGGACTAGCAGAGTAATGATGGAGACAGAGTGAGAAAGTACTACCTCTGTTGGTGAAAAGAACTTCGTGTGCGAGAAAAAAACGAATCAAAGACGGCAAGAAGAATATATAATATATTAGCGACAAGAACCTTAAGAAAAAGGAAAGCTAATACCACAAATGAAAAGAAAGAAAATAGAAAGAAAAGCGAAAGAAGAGCATCGTGGAAGACGATAAGTAAAATTTGAAGAAAAGCAAATAATTCAAGACAAACAACGAAGCGTGAGTAATAGACTTTGTTGTGAATGTCGAAGTGAAAGAATTGGCCTAAAAAGAGGGAAAAGCTATTCCTTAATTCAAGTGTTACGAACAGAGTGCATCTATTGAAAGCGTTACAACTGTTCACGAGTAAAGAACGAGCAATGTGCGACATTTAAAAAACCCTACCTTTTGCTCGTGGACCAGCGCGAGTTACCGTTGTCGATTCTTCAAGCGTCTCAGGCAAGAACATGACACAATGGGAATGACGTGGAGCGACGTGCGCTGTGCACTGAGCAACGTGCGTTGTGCGCTGTGACGTGACACGTAGCGGCCATTTTGACTAGGAAAGCAAAGTGTATCCTAGCAACCCCCCCACATATCCTCGTGAAGCGAACCAAGAAAGACGGAGAAGGGCGAACAGCGAACAGCGGAACCAACGAAAACGAACTGTTGCAAGTACATTTATTTGAAAAGCACAAGTAAAGAAAAAGAGAAGGAACTAGACTATTTTGACACCGGAGTGACTTTTAAAATAGGAAGGTGAAGCAAAGAAAAGAAGAACCAAAGAATAGTAATGCAAAGAAGAAAGAAATAGTGAAATATAATTTTGGAAAAATAACTGAAAAAGGGAAAAGAAAGTGTTTAATTTTTCTAAATATTCTGTTCGTGTGGGTTTTAGGGTGTAAAGTTACTCCATTCTCTTACAAATATGGAAGGGCATAATGTTGTGATGCCACCTTTGTTCCTGCAGCAGAGTGGTGATCCTCCAATAGAATGGGTGGAATGGATCGAAATTTTTGAGAATTATATAGAGGCATTAGACGGGAAAGATTTTAGTGCAGCTAGGAAGAAGGCGCTGTTGCTGAGCACATTGGGTAAAGAAGCACAGCATACCTTTAAGTTTTTACCTGCATGAACAAATGCGGATGGGAGAGTGATAACTAATGTTTATCTTGAGGCGAAAGCTAGACTCAAGAAACAATATTCCAAAGAGGTGAACATTGTCATGGCTAGACACAAATTTTATACACAACCACAGAGGATTGATGAAAATATAGATCAGTTTGTCACTAGGTTGAGAGAATTATCGATTAAGTGCAATTTTGGCACAATAAGGGAGGAGATGATAAAGGACCAACTTATCGTCCAGTGTAAGAACAAGAAAATACAAGAAAAATTATGGGCGGCAAAAAACCCATCCCTGCAAAATGCAATAGAGATTGCAAAGGTTGTGGAGGAATCAAGTGCGTGCATGAAAGAAATGGAGAAGAAAGAAAGCGCAAAGGATAACATGAGCACGATTGGTGTGTCTCAAGAGGAAAAAGAGGATGATGTGGCGGTAGTTTCTAGGAGAAGTAGTGAGAGAGGAATAAAAAAAATTTAATGGTAATGCACAATATGGAGTGGAACAAAACAGGGGACAAGAGAAACTATGCACAAGATGTGGCAGCGTTTATCATACGGCTGATTATAAAAGATGCTTTGCATTGGATAAAGTGTGCAAGAAGTGTGGGAGAAGAGGCCATTTTTATAAGATGTGCAAAACGACAAATAAAACAAATGTTGCTTTTGTACAAAATGAAGGGGTGTGTTTGGTAGATGGTTGTAAAGTGAAGGCTGCAAATAAAATACTATGTGTGAGTGACGAGGAGATGGAGGCAGGCCCGGACTGGCCGATGCAGGCACCGGGCAATCCCCCGGTCGGCCGCATGAGTGGGGGCCGGTTTTGGGCCCCAGGGGGCCGTTTTTGTTACAGGTCCGTTTTTTGCAGCATAGCTGCAAAAACGGCCCTGTAACAAAATCGGCCGAAAACTGGCCCTGGCAAAGAGTGCGGTCACACCCCCAGGGTAGAGGGGGGGCTGGCTGAGCACTTTGCCAGGGCCGATTTCGGGTCCCAGTCCGGCCCTGGATGGAGGATGAGAAAGGTAGAAAGGAAAGACCCAAGGCTTTGTTTGTCATAAGAGGTAAGGACACTGAATTGATGGTTGATTCAGGTTCTTTCTGGACAATTATCCCAGCGTGTTTATTTCTAACAAACTGGCCAGATGTAGTTCTTATACCGAAAGATATCAACCCTGGAGGGTATCAGGTCGAGAGGATAGATATTATTGGATACATGTTGACTGATATTGTCTTTCAAGGAAGGAGTGTGGTAGGAAAAGTGTGTGTTGCACGATCTGGACTACCAATACTATGGTGGAGCCACCAGTACGATCTCAATATCATCATAAACCCAAGAGCAAAAAACAAAGTGATGGTGGTGGATGAAGTGACAACAGAGTCAATTGTAGATGGTATGTCAAGTCTGTTCAAAGAAGAAATAGGGGCATTGAAGGGATACGTACATAGAATCATACTTAAGGAGAACGCAGTTCCCATGCAGCACAAGGTGAGGAAAGTGCCCATTATTGCAAGGGAAGAAGTGAAGAAGATACTGACTGAGATGTTAGAGCAGGGAATTATAGAACAAATAGAAACATCCAGTTGGATTTCGCCAGTTGTTATTTCGACCAAGTCGGATGGAAAGTACAGATTCTGTGTGGATTTGCGCACCCTGAACCAGAATATTGTTGCGGATAATTACCCATTACCTAATATAAATGAATTGATTTTGTTGTTGAAAGGAGGAAAATATTTTACAAAACTAGATCAACGTAGCGCGTACCATCAGATAAGACTGCATGAAGAATCAAAAAGTTTGACCGCGTTTATCACTCCAGAGGGCATTTATCAATTTACGCGCATGCCTTTTGGGTTGGCGTCCGCTGCTGGCGTGTTTCAGCGTATGATGGGATCAGTTCTGGGTGGTATAAAGAACGTAGTGTACTTCCAGGACGATGTTTTGTTGTTTGGTGAACGTTTGGAACAGCATAATGTAATTTTGAGTGAAGTTTTGAACAAAATGGAGAAAGCAGGTCTAACATTAAAGAAAGAGAAGTGCAGATTTGCAGTGGAAGAAGTAGAATATTTAGGGTATACATTGTCAGCTGATGGAGTTAGACCAAAAAGAGATTTGTTAGAATCCATAAGGAAAGCTCCTGCACCGGAAGATAAAGATCAGTTGAGGAGTTTCTTGGGTTTGATAGAGTACTACGCGAAATTTGTGGAAAATTTTGCAGATAAGACGGAAAAGATTAGAGCACTGTTGAGAAAAGGTTGTAAATTTGTTTGGGATAAGGAATTGGAGGGTGTGTTTAACAACATAAAGAGGGAGATTTGTGAGGCTAAAATTCTCACACCTTTTGACACCATGTTGCAATCTGTCTTAACTGTTGACGCAAGTGGAGTTGGGATAGGTGGAGTTTTGGCACAGGAACATCCTGTTGGTCTCAAGACGGTTGCATTCGCATCAAGATCCCTTACCAGTACAGAGAGAAACTATTCGATCATAGAGAGAGAAGCGCTAGCGGCTGCATGGGGCTGTGAGTATTTTAGGATGTACTTGTGGGGATTTAGATTCAAATTACTCATGGACCATAAACCTTTGTTAAGAATCTTGTCACCAGGTGGTGCAGGTAAGGGTTCTGCAAGGTTGACGAGATTGGCGGCACGCATGCAAGACTTTCTATATCAAGTTGTTTATATACCTGGTTGGAAGAATTGTCAGGCGGGTGGTTTATCGAGGCTTCCTTTACCGTGGCAAGATGTGGACAGGTCTGGCGTAGAATTGACACAATATGAAGGCACAGTGGCAGCAATAGATGAAGTGGTTAGATTGTGTTATGGTGCGATAGGGAAGACACAATGGAATGAAAGTATGGAAAAAGATGAGGTTTTGCGTAGTGTGAAGGAGTTAATTGTAAAAGGTGCCAGACGAGAAAGTACCCTTGAGATTGGTGTCAGACCGTATTTGAAGGTTTTGGACCAGTCGTCAATCTTTGATAAAGAAGACAATTTAGTGATGAAGGACGATAAGTATATTCCACCGTGTGACTTGAGATTTCCCCTATTTAAGTTGGCACATGAAGGACACCTTGGACAATCTCTTACTAAGAAAAGGGTTAGAGAGCATTTTTGGTGGCCGGGAATGGATCAACAGATATCTGAATGGGTCGAAAAGTGCGTGGATTGCTTAGAGTGTGAGAAGCGTTTGAAAGTGGGCAGTCAGAGTAATCATGGTGAAATAGAGGATCCAGGGTTACCTTGGCACACTGTCTGTATGGACTTCATTGGACCATTTTGTGGTTTGAGTGTGAGCATGAAATTTGCTCTTGTTGTGGTTGATGTTTACTCCAGATGGTTGGTTGTGAAGTTTTGTGGAAAAATCACAACAAGGTCTACCATTAACATGATGTCCGCAATTTTTAGAGAGGAAGGGTACCCGATGAAAATCATTACTGACAATGGGACACAATTAACTTCTGGTGAGATGGTTTCCTTTTTGAAACAATTTGGCATCTTACATTCAAGAACATCTCTTTATAACCCACAAGGGAATGGTATCGTAGAGAGGGCGAACAGGATGGTGAAAGGTGTGATGCAGATGGCTATTTCTTCAGGTGGTGATGTAAGAAGTATGGTGAATGATTTAGTATGGGCATATCGTACCACAGAAAACAGCGTTTCTGGAAAAATTCCTTTCAAATTAATGAGAGGAAGGACTGCTGGAACCAAGCTCCTACCTGCCTGGATGAAGGATGGTGTGAATATAGATAAGATGGAAAATTATGGAAAAGAAAATGAGAAAGAAAAAGGGATTGTTATGAATAAGATTAAGGTAAATGACCTTGTGAAGGTGAAACCTGGTCGCACTAGCAGTGGTTTGAGTAAATTCAGGGGCCCATTCAAGGTAAAATCTGTGAATAATCATTGTGTTACATTGTACAATGGAGAACACTGGAATATGAGGAGGGTTGCATTGTACAAAAAGAGTACACGAGATGAGGATGATGAAACTTGTGTTCATGATAATACTCACGTTGACCTTAAAGGTAATGTGGGTGGCTCCCGTGTCTCTTTACAGAGGTACAGACGACCACCTAGTTACTTAAAAGATTACTTATGGGAAGATGCTTAACTTTTAAACTTATTGTGTTTTCTTTTATTTCTTTTTGTTAATCTCACTTTGATGTATGAAGGGTAGAGGATATGTTGTATTCTCATTTTGTGATACTTGCTCATTTCCCCTTTAAGTTAATAGTTCCATTTAGATTGTTAGTCTGCAGATGTTCTATACTGTGCTTCTTATGGGCAGGTACCTGCTAGTCTAGATGGGAGCACCAACTACTCTCTGTAACTCCTAATAAACTCCTTTATCTGCTATATATATTCTTGGTACTAGCCTACTTTTTACTACAACAGTGTTCTATGTGTATATACAAGTGAATAGAATATAGATTATAATACAACTGCAATATGGCATTCAATTTTGAACAGTTATAGCCCTGTCAGTATTTCTGAGTCGTGGCTTGGAATAATAAGTAGTCAGTGCCCCATGAGCCAGTCTGGAAAAGGGGTACATGGAATTTCCATTAGTTTACGAGCAGTCCTCGCATCCTCCCTCATCCGCAGCTTCCACAGAAGACTGTTGTCTGACTTAGCCTGGCATCTGCAGACAGGAAGCCTGCAGCAGATGGGGTCTATAATAAATTGCATGCCTTATGATGTAGGTTGTCAGTAAGAAGTACCCCTATGTTTCTGACTAAAGTGTGCGTCTGTGGTGCTTAACTGTGCTTAACTGTCTTTATACCTCGAATGAAAACTGCACATAATATAAGATTAGATTGGCTCAACATAAAGGAGTGATTGACGGGACATTTTCTATCTTTAAAAAGCCCAAGGGCATCTAAAATATGCTCGATGGACTTTCGCCTTCAGGATATTTCCC
This sequence comes from Lissotriton helveticus, assembly GCF_964261635.1. Taxonomy (NCBI): domain Eukaryota; kingdom Metazoa; phylum Chordata; class Amphibia; order Caudata; family Salamandridae; genus Lissotriton; species Lissotriton helveticus. The sequence continues at coordinate 1,245,448,735 of NC_136063.1, read as the reverse complement.
CGAGCCAACCCTATTAAGAATAAGGTAAGCATTGAAAATGTCTTCTGGGCCAAGGTAATAACTCTGCTGGCCAGCTCACAGTTCAAAATGTCCCACGGACAATGGATCCATTCTGAGAGATTGGTTTTCTCATTGTAGAAGAAGACAGTAGGGTCAAAATCTTCATAGGATGTTTAGCGGATGCTCATTGGTAAGCTCTGAAATGCCCTTCTAAAAGAGACAAATAGGGATCTGACAGAACTCTTGCGCCTATCACAACAGGGGTTTCCGGTGAAGTCTTCCGGGAAATGTATCTGTCTTCCTGCATCATAGTTGAGCTAATATCCAGGCAGTAGGGCACATCATTACTTGATTCTGCTATCTTTAAAAATCCCACAATGCTTCACACATGGGAGTGTCTCACTGTGCCCTTCTACCAGTGAGTGAACCAGCTCGCTGATGAACCCCTGCATAAAGAGGTTAGCTGGTGACTCTGATGTGTTTTGAATACCTACTGATTAGTCTTGTGCTGAGGTTTCTTGAAGGAAATCTCTTGTGGCACCTGCTGGAAACAGAGGCACACTACAGTTGTCCATATAGCATGTGACTGAAGAGTGCAGGCAGACAGGCAACATACTTACTTAGAACCTGCCTTATGGAGGCATTATTTTTGGCACAAATAACTATCCAATAGTTGTAGTAGATAGGGCTATGCATCAAAAACCAGGGGTGGCAGAATGGGAATGCACATGTGTCACTCATGGGACACTCCCTTGAAGTGAAGTATCGCGAAGCGGCACAAAGCTCTATGAGCCCAATTACAAAGGTAAACTTGGACGTTTGGTCTCTAAACTTAGACCAAACGTCTAAGTTTACAACTGTTGGAATTTACAAAGCGGATTTACAAATTCTATCTTATGTCTGCACTCAGGCGGCCCCGGCTTTAAGACATGGGCAGAGTGGGCTCAGGGCCCAGCCTTTGCTTATGATTCATGTAACATCCATAAAAAAAATTCTTTTAGATCAAAATAGGACTTAAGATATGCGAAATGGGAGGGTGTCATGGAGATTATTTGCAGTAATATCAGTGAGTTGCAGCTGTGGTAAAATATTGAAAATACGTCACTATCCCTGAATATTAGATGTAAACACATTTTGAATTTGGAGGTGTGTGCCTTTGCACTGTCAGTGACCTGCCAAGGACAGCATAAAAGAGTCTGTAGTGTCTTACGAGTTTTATGAAGGAATTTTGGTTCCTACCAGACTCTGTCGAGCTGCGGCATAGGTGTAATAGTGAAATGAAATGAAATTTTGGTTTAGAATGTTGAATTCATAGTTAGATGCAGCAAAATAAAGAAGTGTAATATTAAGCTCTGTGTGTGGCATACATTGGTGGGTACCCAGACTTGGGGGTTGTATGACATTACCACGCCTTACTTCACCATACACATCTTTACATCACTGATTTTACAATGTATACACTACCGCATATTTACATTCACTCACATTAGAAACACCTTCACCACGCATTCCACTGCCACGCATACTTTTACCGCGCTTACTGTTTCTGAAAAATCTGGTCACAGTCTAACACTGCAACTTACTGTTCAAAAATGATACACTAAATCTAAATACATTTAATTAATTGCCTTTGTCATTTACAGGTTTGGTACTATTTAAACAATTTATAATTTTGGGAGGAGACCCCCCCACCCCCCTTTTTTACTTACCCTCAAATGAGGGGTTTTGTCTTGCGTTGTAAAGACTTGGGTGCCAACAGCTTCATGATGAAAATAATGTGTGAAAAATGTAATATTAAGTTAAAACATCTGCGTAAAGGCTGTTTCCCAAGCTAGGGTGGACACCACACTGTCAGTGACCTGGCTAAGGATGGCATGAACGAGCTGAAACTGGATCATAAATTCAAAGCTGTCCCAAACAGGGCCTCCAAAATCCTTAAGATGTCCCTGAATATAGGACATTCTTTGAGTTACCCATTCACCTTGGACTAAGTTACCTGGAGACTAACGTAGATTTGGGAGGCAAACTCTCTGCTGCAGACTGAGAAACTAGTGTCCTGGTTAGTGGGCAACACCAGCAATCTCGTATTTGATATCACCAAAGTGTCCTTCTGCAACTGTAACATTTGGGGAAAAGTTTGTCATAAAATCATATATAATGCTGCAGACACCATAGGGCACACAGGCCAACAGATCTGATGTATGCGGGAGAATCCCGATTCTTAAGCCACAAACTATTCTTTTTAGATGTCTCCTGGCTGAAATTGCCTCTGCTTCAATAGAAGTCAATGGGGGAAATACAGTACCTCGATTTTGTTTTTAAAATCTCCCACTTTCCTACTCTATATCATGGCATGTGTGCATAGATTGTCAACTTCTTCTCATACAATTCCCTAATTATATTAAATGAAATATTGGTAGTGACAATGTTTTCCCATTTCATTTTTCCATGCAAAAATGAAGTAATTTACATTTTTTTTTTACTTAAGATAGTAGAAGTCAATATAAACAATTATAATGCATCTAATGCGCCCTAAATATCTGCTGATGGACATAGGATGTAAATGAGGAATTCAGTTCCGCTGGTGTACGGGCGCTTTAACAGCCGAGGCCTAGGAAGTAGTTAGAAGCCAGATTCCCTTGACTGCTGCAATGTTTTGGAAAGGTGCCTTTTGTTGATTCCAACCACGGTTTCGCTGCTAAAAGAAATTGGAAAGCTAGCTGAAGGAATATTGATCCGTGCTAGAATTTCCATTAAACAATAAATCCTCCCATTGGTATTCCTACCACAAACACAGCCGTATCCCCAAATATGTTTACTGTCTGCCATGTCCGCGAACAAAAGAGGAGAACGAGGATTTGCTGTCGCCATTGGGACAAAATTGTAAGTGAAAATGTATTGATTTATCTAAAAGCATCCAACAGTCATGTTAGATGTATGAGAAATGTATTGAAGCTGAGCTTTCTAAATAATGCCAGAGTACATTCGGATCATATTACTGCAGCGCGCGAGAACAGCTACCATAAAGCAAGATGTCGAGCTCCACATTTCATTATCTGCCTTGACTTGAAAGGGGCCAAAGTGGAAACCTTTACGTATACATTCCTGTAACAAACACACACAATAGTCTGGTGACCTGATTTTACTCTCCCTCTGAGTGACACTAATTATCGGAGAGGATGATGGAAATAAGGCGGTATTACTTTCCCTGTCTATACCAATTAATGGATCTTATACTAGGTCACTCTGATAACCAGGCACAGGTCAAACTGAAATTTAGTTTTAGCATACTTGAAGCTTGTATTTCTTTTACAGACCGGCCTGCCTGTCAAGGGAGTAGAATGTTTGTTTACTTCTAACTGCATTTGACTGGCTAGCCATCGGAATTTAGTAGAGGTAAATATCCAGGATGTCTGTCAATCTCGTGGAAGGACTTTTTTTTAGTATGTGTGTTGATTCCTCTTCAAACTACAATGAAAAACTTCTGTCTCTCAGCAGTCACAAAATATGTCTGTATTTTCAAACACTTTCAGCATTTAATTTATTTTAGGAGGTTAATACTTGTTTAGTTGTTTTGTATGGAAAAAAGTGGGATAAACGTAATCCAGCACTGCTCCAACGATCACAGTTTACATGCAGGTAGTGATCACAGTCAGAACACAACCGTGGGGTGCAAAGTGCATCTATTACATTTAGCTCATTGTCAGAAAATTGGTTACTGGTTGACTAGAGTGTGAACCCTGGTCAAGCAGCAATCACAATCCTAGTCAGAGTAAGGCACAAACAAACCCCAAATTAACCTGTGCTCACCCCATGGTAGCTTGGCACAGAACGGTGAGGCTTAACTTAGGGGCAATGTGTAAACATTTGTGCAACACTTCAAACAGTAAAACAGTGAAAACACCGCACAAAAAGTATCCACCACCAAGTTGGAAAAATAGAGCAGAACTTAATAAATGAAACAAGAGCAAAACAACAAAAATCCAATCAGTAGAACCAGAGTTTTGAATATTTAAAGAATCAATGGTATTATAGCACCTAAAAGCATAACACTTCAATCACGACCATCTGGTCGCGCTGGATCAAGACAAACTCAAAAGTTCAGGCCATCTACGATGGAGCACGGGTCGGGTACAGTCTCAAATTAGTCCTGCTGAGGTTTTACCTTCTCAGCTTTTGTGCCATGATTCCTATTTGTATTGGATAGGATCAAGAGGAGCAAGGAGAGTGTTACAGGCGGCAGTCAGGGTGGTGCGAAGGCCAGGCCGGGTGAAGCTGATGGGCCTATTTAAGCTTTGCATTGATGTTCCCTCATGTGCTATTGATGCTCATGGTGGCGGCTAATGCTTGTTTTTGGTTTGAGCTGCACAGTTCTGGTGCCAATGGGCTCATTTGAAATTGTGCAGAGCCCAAAAGCTTCATTTCAAGCACTTGAGAGCCACACCGAATGTGTGGGATCTGAGAAGCACCAACTTGGGGGTCAGGACTTTGCTGAAGATGAGTCCAGGAACTGTTGGGGAGCCTTTAATGTCCCTGAGGCTTAGATCAGGAGGCCACCAAACTAGCCCTTTTAGTCACTCTGGGGTCCTGTGTTCAAGCTGAAATTGCAGGTCCAGTTCTTGTTCCCCAGGCAAGAGGACAGCAGGCAGCAGGTCAGCACAGCAGAGCAGCAGGTCCTTTAGAGCAGCAGCACAACAGCCCTTCTTACAGGCAGATTATCCACAGGTACAGAAGTGCAATTAAGATTCGGTTTCTGTTTTCCTTCTTTTATAAAGTTGTGCCTTTGAAGTGGGAGAAGCTTCTAGAGGCATGCATGTGAAGTGCACAGATGCCCAGATACAGAATATTCAACTGCAAGTGGGGCTGTGCCCAGCTCCTCCCTCCCATCCTGCCAGTGATGAGCTGTCCATTCACACATAGGCTCCAATAGTGTGTGGCTGTCAAGAAGGAATACTCAAAGCTCAAGTGTTAGCTATACCTAGTTATGTGCCCCAGGAAGGCCACAGACTCCAAATGACTAGAGAAATAAAATGTCAACTTTCTAAAAGTGTCATTTTCAGAATTACAATTTAAAATCCTACTTCACCATAAGTTAGAATTTTAAATGTGATTTCAGAGACACCAAATATGAACTAGTTGAGAGTAGGACGTGTTTAAAGGGGTACTTACGTGAGATGCATACAAGCACTTTATCACTGGTAAGCAGTGATAAAGTGGACAGAGTCCTAAGGCCAACAACAATGAATTCAGCATAAAGTAGGAGGAGGAAGGCAAAGTGTCTACGGATGACCCTGCAGAAAGATCCAGGTTCAACACAACTCCCCTCCACCCTAAGGCCAGGAGAGACTAATCAATACAATGATTGACTTCCCTGATTAGGTGATAGAACATTAAAAATGGCCCTCTAGTTCAGGGGCACTTGTGAGTTCTATGCCCCCCTGAATGCAGTTTGAACCCTCTGTCTATACTCTCCTGAGCCACTGAACTGACCCCTGGGGAACCCTTCGCCAAATCCGTGGACCCCATTTGTGCAGCACCTAATCTTAACCTCCACAAAGATTCATCCCTGTAGGCAGACAGAACCATCATTACCAACAAAGTGATGTGGCCCACTCCACCACTTGGACGTTTGTCCCAAACCCAAGGAAAACTCTTTCCACAAGGACAGCAACCAACAGAGGACACTGACAGCGATCAGTGTCAAACGCAATACCCAGGCCATCCAGGGGTGTCAGACCTCTGAGGTTTCTCAGAGTAGGGGGCAGTCACCCCGGGTGTCTTGCACTTTTCTTCCAATCTACCTCCCACCAGCTCAGGGGTGGTACCCTTCGACTGGTCACTCAGCCCAGGTTCTGCACCTTGAGGCTCAACAGGGGTCAGACATGAGTCCTCTCTCACCCTGCCCCTCCATCTGCGCTCCCGTACCCTCACCTGGGAAGTGGTACCCCCAAAACCCCAGAAAACTGAACTGTCATGACACCCAAGGTGGCCACCACTCTTAGTTCTACTGTCACCAGGGGCAACCTATTGCCCAGAATGCAGTCTATGAGAAGCTGGGGACTAACTATGACGCTCATCTTGGTCACCTCCACACACCCCGCTCCAGGGATACCAGGGCAATAGGGTGGAAAAAGTCCTGCCTAAGGGCCTGAGTCACCCTACACACCTGGCTGGCATACTGCTCTGGGGAAACTAGCCTTTCCCTAACATGGTCTGAGTAGCTCAGCTGTCCCTTAGAGCAGTGACTGGGACCCCATCAACTTTTGCCTGCTGAAAGATGACTCCCACCCTCCCCTCTGAGTCCACCGCCCAACTAAAGGAGATCATAGCATGGTCTATGACTTGCCCTGGAGACTACGTACCCCTAATACCACACTGCCCACCCCTGTAGAGGTTCCCTAGTGGGTGGTTTCTTAGGACAGACAGAGTTCCACGCTTGTATCCTAGCTCGGAACAATCAAAGAGGTGGGTTTGGAAATGGGGCACCCTGGGACACAGCCCACCACAACCTCCTTCCTGTTTCTCAGAAGGGGCATGGGAACCTTTCCTCACCCCTTAATATTGGACCTGTCTGTGTCTCCCTGGACTTCCACCTCACTCTGCTTGGGGGAACCAGAACCACTTTTCTTGGGGTCACTGGCAAGTACCTTCTTTTGGACTCTGGTGCTGATCCAGCAGTCTGCCTCCTTAGCAAGCTCCTAAGGGTCAGTGACCTTACTATCAATCTGGTGTTGGTACAAATCTGGAAAACAAAGACTGACCATATGCTCCCTTGCAATCAAATTTTACACTTCTGATAATCCATGACATCACTGCTCTTCACTCAACCATCCAGTGCCTTGAAAAAGGAATCTACCCAGGTCTGTTGGGACAGTTTCTGACTGTCCCTAAACTTCTTTCTGTACTTCTGTGGTGTCAAACCATACTCCCTGACAAGGGCTTCTACCATGGGGGATACCTCATCCTCCCTCCCTTCTCTAGAGCCATAAGGGTGTCACTTCTCTTGCTAGGAATATGCCTGAACAGATTAGCTCCCCCCAATGCCCCTCAGGGATCTTGTCTATCTATAAGGTCATCTCATAAGCCTCAACCTACTTGTCAATCTATTCGCCCACAAAAAAGTCTGGCACCAGACCATTAGGAACATGGACCCTCTTGTCTCCAGAGGCCACTGAAGAAATGCTGCCGCCATCACTGCTAAACTCTGCCTGCCTAGCTTTGGTGTCCAGCTCCTTAAGACTCAGTTAATGATCCAACATCAATTTCCTCTCCTCTGTGGCCAATTTCTGCTGTTCTTCTTCCATGGCTATTCTATTTTCCTCCATCTTGAACTTAGCCATCTCCATCCTGTACTCCCTCTCTGCCTTTCTTTCCGCCAAACTCCTCTTGAGACAGGTCGCAAGAGGACATACTGATCCTTGCATAGGAGGGGGTTCTCAACCCTGGAAGTAGGTTACCCCCTCCTCAACAGGCTGCATTTCAAGACCCTCCTGATGTTCTTGCTCTGATCCTTCATCATCCTCCACTTCCTCTTGGTCACCTGTTGTGACTGGAAACTAGGGATCCTCTGCCCATGCTCACATGGCCTTTTGCAGCTTCACATTTTTGATGCTCCTTTTAGCTGGCAACCCACTCTCCTAACAGAAATCCTTGAGCTGAGCCACAGTGTAGCTCTCCAGGTTGACAAGTTCAAAGTCCATTTTTTCCGTCTGAGGTCATAGACACAATCTGTCAGGTCGAGAAGGAATGAACTTAAAAAGGGTCAGGGAGAATTTAAAACTTCAACTGGCCATAGACATAGGATGATAGTGTAAACCAAATCAGTGCATGGCGCTGCATAAATACAAGTCATATTCTCACCGCTGATCACCAATGTTAGGAATTGGGTTAAAGGTTGATTAGGGTGTGAGCCCTGGTCAAGCAGCAACCACAATCCTAGTCAGGGTAAGGCACAACCAGGCCCCAAATGAACCTATTTCCACTCTGTGGTAGCTTGGCACAGAACACTGGAGCTTAACTTAGAGGCAATGTGGAAAGTATTTGTACAACACTTCAAATAGAACAATAATGAAAACACCTCACAAAAAGTATCCCACACCAGGTTAGAAAATAGAGCAGTATTTAATAAACAAAACAGGGGCCAAAACAACACAATTTTAGTCAGTAGGAGCAGAGGTATGAATTTTTAAAGAATAAACTTCAATATAGTGCCTAAAAGCATAAAGCGCCAACCATAGCTATATGATAGCGCTGGATGACGTCAAAGTCACACGTTCAGGCTGACCACGAAGAAGTGTGGGTAAAATACAGTCCCAGATTAGTCCTGCTGAATATTTAACTTCTCAACTTTTGTGCCAAGACTCCCATTCACTTCGGAGAGGATCGCAAGGAGTGAAGAAAGTCTCACAGGTGGCAGTCAGTGTGGTGCAATAAGCCGGCTAGATGTCACCGAGAGGGCTAGAGCTTCACAATGGTTATCCCCTGTGGGTTGTCAATGCTGCTGTTCAAAAAGACTGAATGGCGATGGCTTATGCTGATTTCCGGTACAAATGTTTCCATTTTGGTGTGAATGGGCACATTTGTGGTCATGAAGTGCCCAAAAGTTTGATTTCAAGAACTTGAGAGCCACACCAAGGGTCCAGGACCTGGGAGGCACCACTTGGGTTTCAGAAACTCTCTAAGGACAGGTCCCGAAGCTGTTGGGGAACCTTTATGTCCCTGAGGCTCAACCCAGGAGACCAACAGACTAGCCCTTTGAGTCACTCTGGGGGTCCTGGGTTCAAGATAAAGTTGCAGGTCCAGTTCTTCTTCCCCATGCAAGAGGGCAGCTGGCAGCAGGTCAGCACAGCAGGGCAGCAATTCCTTTAGAATAGCAGTCCAGAGGAAGGGACAGGAGGCAAGATGGCGGCCTAGATGCTAGGCTGATTGCAGCACTCTACTGAGCTCCGATGTTGACGAGGAAGATCAGCTGAACCGCTATGCAATAGATTTAACACGAGTGTAAAGAGATGCCTACACTACTTTAGAGAGAAGGCTTGAAGGCTTGAAGAAGAAGAGGTAAAATACACGATAAGTGGAGAAGGGGAAGGACGCCGATACCCTCGCTGATGACAGCGGAATAAGCCTGGGGGCCGTGAAAGAAAGCGCCGCCGAATTGTAAATTGACACGTTTTGAATGCCTGGGCTGTGAGCGAGATACAGCTGCAGGATCCTGCGGGAAAAGTTCTGGGCACCGCGAAAAGAGAGAACCGCTTGCTGAAGTGTAACTGACACATTTGAACTGGAAAGCGGGATACAGTTGCAAGTTCCAGCGGGAAAGCTCCGGGTGCCGTGAAAGGAAAGCGCCGATTACTGACGGACAAGTTACGCATTAAGATTGGAAGTGAGATACAGTTGCAGGCTCCTTTGGCTCCTTTGGCAACATAACATAGTAATATGAGATACTGCTGTAATGTTTTAAAAACCCTTAAACGCTGCGAAATACTCGATAGACTCACCCTCTGGTGGAACCCGGCTCCTCTACGCGGTGGCGTTTCCAAGGAAACAGTGTGTGTACAGACGGCAGCAGCTCTACGGAAGCCGAGTCAGCTTCAAAGACTAACGTGGCAAAACGCCAGCTCCTCTCTGGACGGCTCTGTTTGGCGTTTGGGGAAGGCTTCACAGAGTAAGACGCTAGGGGAGAAAGACACAGCAATGCCCCCAAAAAATGTCTCAGCTGCAGCCACCAGAGCCAGGATTGCAAAAGCGGCGAGGGTGCTACGAAAAGAGGCGGAGAGACAGCAGCGAGAAGGGCTGATGGAAGATGAAGACCAGCTACAGGTAAAGAAGACAAAATCTAAAAACAAGTAACTGCAACTGGCTCTCCCTCGGGGTCTTCAAGACAGGAAATTTTAGCGACCCGTAGAAGAATAAACAGTGTAGGAGGGAGAACTGTGCACGAGTTAATGTTTAGAAAGACCCCAAATCAGAATAATTCACAATTGGAGGCTGATCTTGAAGCCGAGACTGAATCTATTCCAATACTGAATGGGGATCAGAGTCCTGCAGCTGACGGACGACAGAATGCCACTTCTGACCCAGAGGAGGGAACATCCAACACCCTTATTAATCCCGAAACCCCCGAGAACATAGCAATTATCGACGTCCTGAATGTGCAAATTCCCGATACAACTAACATCCTAATTGATGGGGTCTTAAAAATCAACTCATCTGATCAACCCAAAGTAATAATGCTGGATGAAGAAAAGCAGGTTGGGGCTGACCGGGCAATGTCATTTTCGGGGCCTGGGGGCAATATTCTAGGAATGCAAAATGAACAGATTAACTCTGTGCCGGAAGAGTCTCCCTCCATAAATAATAACCAGATCATACCTAACGTAGTAGTGACAACTCCAGCGCTAGGTAAAACAACTACTACTGCGGAGGAGATATCTAACGCACCTAAATCACCCCAACGTGCAATCTCTAATCAAACTATAGCAAATAAAGAGACCAATCTATCGATGTCAAATATCACTTTACAATTGCTTACACAACCAGGACAGCTGCAAGAGGGGGAAAAAGACCTTACGGAGTTTTATTCTTTTTCCGATGACACTGAAGAAGCTGGAGCTGACAATTTAGGGGAATGGTCTGAGAGCTTTGAATCGTCAGATGAATCAGAAACAAATATATATTCCTCAGAAGACAGTCATGATGAGGGGAGACAGATATCCAATACTGTGAAAACTAAGTCCAAAGGTAATACAAAGCCTATGTCAAAGAAAGTAACAGCAGGCCAACTTGCATATAATCAGGCTTCTTCCTCAGATATCCCAGGGGATTCAGAGGTAACCCCCTCTGCACTAGAGACCATCCTCCAGGCTATAGCAGCTCATAGAGAAGAGACGGCCCAGGATAGTAAAAGATCTTGCATAGCCTTGCGTAAAATGCAAGGGGTCGTAAAGAAATTATCCAAGACTTGCATAAGGATTGGAGAGCGGGTAACTGAAATGGAACAAAGGGTAATGGCAGCAGAGAAAGATTCTGCCGGAAATTGTGAGAAAATTAAATTACAGGAAACAGAACTGGTGGACATCAAATGGAAGCTCGAGGAGTTCGAAAATAGGCAACGACGCAATAATCTCCGTATCCTGGGAATTCCAGAGAAAGCTGAGGGAGAGAACATACGAGCTTTCATTATTAAACTTTTCAGTGAAGCAATGCCTGAACTACAGAGTTGGAATTGGGAAGTTGAAATCCAAAGGGTACATCGCTTCCCTTTTAATCCGCCATTGAAACCAGGACCATACCCAAGAGCTGTTCTAGTGTACTTTGGTAATTTTTTACTAAGGCAGGCGATAGCAGATAAAGCGAGACCAGACCGGAAGATAGCTTGTAATGGTTTTTCTTTCTTTGTGAGACCTGATTTTTGTCACGCAACTGTGGAAAGACGTTGGAGGTTGCGAATGCTTATTAAATCGTTTCAAGAGAAAGGTGCTCAGGCCTACTTGAACAACCCGGCGACTCTCAAGATTGTTTACCATGGTCAGACTAAGTTTTTTCAGTCAGAGATAAAGGCAAAAGCATACTTAGACGAAATCTCATAGAATTTAACTCACTTGGGTTATAATACTTTAATAATCCACAGGGAGAAATGCCTCCTTCTTTGTGTTTTGACGTCATGTTCTGACGGGTGAATTAAAGATGTTCTCCTTTGTGGAGATAGTATATAAAAGTAGGAAAGGTTTAACCTAAGGATGTATGATATAGGCTGTATATAAGGTTTTTTTTGAGAAATAATACGTTACACTTGAATGAGATGTAGAATCCTTGTAAGAATCCTTTGCCTCTTTTTTTTTTTTTGTTTTGTTTTCTTTCTTCCTCTTTTATTTTTTTTTTCTGCTCTTTTATGTTATATAGGTAGCTCAGTAGAAGTGCAGCAACTTCATCACACAGACTCTGGGTGAGTCTGGAAGCCTCAGCAAGAAGGGAGGAAGCGGAGAAGGGGTGGGCCTGAGGGTGGGACGATGCAGAGGGAGGGGGGAAGGGAAGGGGAAAATGGGGGAAAAAGGGGGAAAAAAATCAGGCATAATAGCAGGAATAGAGATAAGTTTGGAAAACATAAGGCAGGGTAGGTATTTGGAATATGATTTGAGTAACATTAGTCGACAAAACTACCATATTAATAATGGGTAAGCTTAACATACAAACCTGGAATATAGGAGGATTATTGACTAGAGATAAAAGAGTACGACTTGAAGAATTATTAAAACTATACCCCGTAGACATTTTATGTCTACAGGAAACCCATATTCCATGGAGTAAAAGAGCATTATTAAGACTAAGGGGATATCATCTGATAGTAGCCTCAACTCAAACCACAAATATAAGGGGGGTTGCAATACTGGCCAAGAGTGGCTATGGACAAGGAATACGCTGTGCATCAGATCCATATGGAAGATGGGCAATTGCCACATTAGCTAACGGAATTACGATATGCACTGTTTATGGATCCAATCAGGATGATCCTATAATTTTTGACAAATTGGAAACAGAATTAGCTATTTGGCAAGGTCCTTTAATTTTTTGCGGCGATTTCAACATTTCTTTAATACCACCCTTGTCATCGCAGGCAATTGGATTGAAATATACTGGTCGGAAACCAAAGGTTTATCAGGCTATTAGTAATTTAATTTGTAGCCTAGGGCTAACTGATATTTGGATGCAAAATAACCCTGCAGACTCTGGCTACACGTATTACTCACACCCCCATCAAAAATATGTACGGATAGACTATATTTTTACATCTAAAGATTTAACTTCCTCTTCACAAATAAAGAAACTTCCAAAAACACTATCAGATCATAATCCCTTAGTATTATTAATTGATTATCAAACTAATTATAGCCAAAAAACTACATGGTCTTTCGATAGGAAATTACTATGTAACCAAGAATATATTGATTTTATTAAAACCTGGACTGAAGAATTTTTTAGTATGAACCGATTTAGTGCTTCTAGGAATATCGTTTGGGATACTTATAAAGCCGCTCTAAGAGGGGAAACTATTAAGTATCAAACTATAATTAGAAATCGGGAAAAACAGGAATTTGGAGTGAAAATAACTGCTCTAGCTAGAGCCGAAGAAGAGCACATCAGTAAAATTAGGCAAATACAAGACACAAGCCAGGTGATGATGCAGATAGCCATACTAAAGTCAGAACTAAACTCTAAACTAAGTCAGAAAGCTGCTGAGACATATCAGTCACATAGGAAACAAGTGTATGAAAGCGGAGAGAAAGTGGGCAGACAGCTGGCCCTTAGTACGCGTCAGAAAATTACAAAAAGGGACATAGCTACTATAATAGAAAATGGGCAGACATTTACTCATGCAGCTGGAATTAACTCCCAGTTTCAAGGGTACTACCAGAAATTATATACAGAGGATACTAACAGATCAGAGAAAGAAATAAAAGCTTTTATAAATAACTTTCTTAGTAACTTCGAGGCTATGGAAACATTGGACGCTGATACAAGAGAGGATCTTGAAAAAGGAATAACAATTGCAGAAGTCAGGACTGCATTATCATTATTAGCTTCTGGCAAAGCAGCAGGTCCAGACAAGATACCGATTGAGTTATTTAAGATACTTAGCCATCAGCTACTACCGATTCTACATGATTTATTTCTTGGAATACAATATAATGGTGTACCTCCAACTTCTTGGGAGGAAGCTAATATAATCGTCTTTCCAAAAAAGGGAAAATCCCCAGAGCTTCTTACATCATATCGCCCTATATCCCTTATTAATTCGGACTCCAAACTATATGCAAAAGTCCTAGCACTCAGGATCAGTGGGGTCATAGAACAGCTCGCCTCCCCCTGGCAACATGGTTTCATCCCTGGAAAGGGAACTACTGAACACATCCGTAGGGCAATTGCCTTATTTGACGTCATGACAGCTAAGGGGGAGCGAATGTCTATGATTCTACTAGATGCTGAGAAAGCTTTCGATCGTGTTACCTGGAAATTTTTATGGGAAGTTATGGCACGTAATAATTTTGGCCCCAAATTTATTAACTCAATAAAATCAATGTATCACCGCCCTAAAGCGAAAGTCCTTGCGGCCGGATTATTCTCTGAATCTATTAATATAACAAGAGGTACTAGACAAGGGTGTCCATGTTCACCCTTGCTATTTGCTTTATATATCAATCCTCTTATTTTGAAATTATTAGAGAGCTCTGTTATTAAACCGATTGTTAGTTATCAGATTGAAACGAAAGTACTGGCGTATGCTGACGATATTGCGGTAGTCACACCGGATCCCACAGAAGCTATTCATGAAATAGAGGCAATTACGTCGGAATTTGGGACTTACTCTGGGTACTCCCTTAATAAAGGAAAGACGATTATAATAAGCACACCCGATACAGTTTGTATTGATCCACGAAGAATTGAAAAAGCTACTTATCTGGGCATTGAACTCTGTGCAAACATTAAAACAATCTCACAAATTAATTTTGATCCGTTACTGAAAAAAATTGAGAACGACTTTAAAAGGGTCAATAGCCTTCATCTGTCTATTATAGGGAGAGTTAACTATGTTAAAATGAATACGCTACCCAGATGTCTCTACTTATTTAGAGCAATACCGCTAGCCATTAAAAAGGAGGCTTTAACAGCGATTAATTCACTTATATCTAAGTTTGTGTGGCAGAATGGAAAAATTAGGAGATCTATTGAATTATTGTCTCTGCCTATTCAGAAAGGTGGTCTTACTATACCTAATATGGAACTATATTATTGGGCAGCACAATTAAAACAGTTTATGCCGTTGCTTAGAGGCTATAGCGAATGGAATTTAGAGGGTCGTGCTGAAATACCGACAATATATGAACTTATAGTCGGGCGGGAGGCAAAAGGCTTGTTACTGCGAAAAACTGAGACAAGAAACTATAAAGCTTTTAAAGGTGAAATCATGATCGATGTTTGGAAAATTTGGAGTAAAATTGCTAAATACAGTAAAATTGAGAAAATTAATCGCTATACACCACTTCTCTACTCTAATGTTATTCAAGGACAGGACTCAGACGCCTTTTTAAAACTTTGGGCTAAGATAGGAATTAAGACAATTGGTGATTTTCTAATAAAAGATTACGACACAACTTTTTCAGATTTAAAAATTAAATATAATTTACCAAATGGGGATTTTTTGAAGTTTGCACAGATATTTGCCACACTAAAAGCTAAGGAATCGCTAATTTGCCTATATAAGTATGAAATTATGGATGTAATTTTTAGAACAAATACTGGAATTGGAATTTTATATAATACTCTTTTAAGCATGAAGAAAGATGATCTTGATAAAACGGAAAAAAAGTGGAGCTTAAAACTGAATAACCCAAATATGGATTTAGACCAGGTGTTAGATATGAGTCAAAAGTTATTGATGGCTAGTAATCTTAAGGCACAATTGTACAAAACTATTTTTGACCTTTACTTTACTCCTGCTAAACTATTTACATGGGGTAAACGAGAGAATGATTTATGCCCAAGATGTACTCAAGGGCCGGCAACTCTTATTCATATGTTGTATACTTGTCCTAGTTTGACACTAGTAAAAACCATGATAAATTCCTTTTGGGAGGAAATTTTTGGACACATTATACCAGAATCGGAAACCCTATTTCTTTTTGGTCATGACCTTACCTTAAATTTGGAAAAAGCTGAAGAAAGATTAGTTTTTATTGGTATGGCTGTTTTCAGGATACTCCTATCTGCGAGATGGAAAGACGCAGAGCCGCCAAGTTTTCACATGTGGTTAGCACGCCTTTTGGCAGCTTATAGATATGAATCTGCAATATTTAAAACGAGAGGGATACGATCTAAACTGCGAGGAGATGCGCTTTGGTGCCCAATAACTGAATGGAAAAATCGCATCCTCCCTGGCGGTATTGGGTGATTTTTTGATCAAATTTATAATTGACTCAGAATGTGTTTATACTGTTGTGTAATCTATAATTGTCTAAAAAGCTATCTATGCTGATTCTTGGTTTTTTTTTTTTGTTTTTGTATCTCAAACCCTGCGATTCCTTTGTTTATAACATTGTATTATTTGAGTTAATTTTGAACTGATGTATTGCTGTAATGATGTCCTACTTATTATGCCTGAATAAAAAAAAAAAAAAAAAAAAATAGAATAGCAGTCCAGAAGAGTGGCAGTGCATGTAGCAGAGTATTCACAGGTTCAGAAGCATACTGTAGAGTTGATGTCTGCTCTCCTTTTTTATACACAGTTGTGCCTTTGAAGTGGGGATAACCTTCTAGAGGCATGCCTTTTAAGTGCACACATGCCAGGGTTTCCCAGCCCTGGCTCTAGACTAACTACAGGGGTTATTCAGTTCTGTGTCGACAGGATGTAGCATATTTCATTGGAAGTGGGGCTGTGCTCAGCTCCTCCTTCCCATCCTGCCAGTGAGCCCACCCAGTCACACCTGAGCTCCCTTTGTGTGTGGTTGTCTAGGAAGAATACACAAAGCCCAACTGTCAGATGAACCCAGTTATGTGGATCAGGGAGGCTGCAGGCACCAAATGGCTAAGGAGAGAAAATGCCAACTTTCTAAAAGTGTAAAAAAAAGTTGCAATGCGGCGCGGGGTCCAAACTGATTTTCATATTTTGGGTTCAAAGCTGAACGGTACAGCTGGCAACAAAAACTATGGCTTAAGCCCAAATCTGTGACTGGGGGTAAATGTTTTGAATTGTTTAACATTCCACCTATCATCTGTGCTTTTTGCGTTTGTCACCCTCAGATGTTTTTAAAAAAAAAAATTTTGGGTGTCCTCATTACGCAACAAGTTAAAGTTAGGAGATTATCAGGGTCCTTTCTCTTGCTCCACGCTTTCCTTGTATTCTCCAGAAGTTAGCCCTTTTCAGCATTTCAGAGAAAGGGAACCCCTTACTTCCGTATACTTGTAAGGAGAAGGATCCTAAATTCGATCTGGGGTGAGCTAGCCATTATGGCTACTCCTGCACGCCTTCCTCCATTAATGTTGCGATAGCGTAATCATTGGACAATTGATGGACTATAGACCAAATAAACAGCTACCGCAATAGAGAAACACCCATGCATTCAATCAGCCCCCATGAAACTCTTCCCATAAATCCCCAAATTTATATTTCTTAGATGCCAGCCTCTTTTTTTTATCTAAATTATACACTTTGAGAACTGACGCGAGCCATTCACTGTCACCCTCAGATGTTGGTTCTGTACTGGATGCTAGCTAGCTAGGCTGATGAGGGGGATACCGCAAACTGGTCCCAGAATGCGTGTTTCAGCATGCCATCCATCATCTGTTATTTCAACTTTCTTAAAGTGTCAGTTTCATAATTGCAATTTAAAATCCTACTTCACCACAAATTAGAATTTTAAATTGTGACTCCAGATTCGCCAAACATTATCTGTCATCTCTTCCTATTTGGAAAGTACGCTTAATAAATTAATAAGTTAATTACAATGTTATCCTAAGGGGGAGATAGGCCTTACGCCTGGGTACAAACTGGATTGGCATGACGAGCAAAGAAATGATGGATTAAACCGAGATCTGTGACTGAGAGTGAATGTTTGATTTGTTCAGTATTCCACATCATCTGTTCTTTTTTCTTTTGTCGCCCTAAGTGGGAAGGGTATGCCCAGACATGAGTCACATACTTACTGTGCCACTGGATTCAAGCTGGCCTGGCAGATGAGGGCTGATACCCCAAAACTGGTCCCAGGACGCTTGTTTCCGGTCCAGGGAGGATATGGCCTGGCATTTTGGTCTGGACTGCTGCCAAGGGGAGCTGGGTCAAGACTGATTTGCAAATGGCTGGTTCCTCACTGGGGTGGTGAGCAAAAAAAGAATGGATTAAACACAGATCTGTGACTGGTGGTGAATGTTTGATTTGTTCAGCATTCCGTGCAACATCTTTTCTTTCAACTTTCGCAACGTGGCATTTTCAGAATTGCAATTTAAAATCCTACTTCACCATAAGTCAGGTTATTAAATTATGATTCTAGCAACAGCAAAAATGATCTGATAGTCTCTTACCATTTGAAAATGACACTTAGAAAATGTAATAAGGTGATTGCAATGTTATCCTAAGTGGGAGATAGGCCTTACAGTAGTAAAAAGAGTTTTTCATTGCCAGGAGATATAAAACCAAACGAGGTCATGTCCTATGTTTTGAATACATTGCCTCCTACCCTCTGGGCTGTCCAGGCCCTACACTAAGGGTGACTTATATGTGTTAAAAAGCAAGGTTTCTGCCTGGCAAAGGATTTATTTTGCCAGTTCAACATAGCAGTTAGAAATCTGCCCATACAGGCTCTGCAATGGCCTGCCTGAGACATGTTTAAAGTGCTACTTAAGTGGGAGGCACAATCACTGCTTCATTCCCACTCGCAGCATTTAATTTACAGACCTTGGGCGCATGTAGTATCACTCTACTTAGGACCTATGAGTAAATTAAATATTTCAATTGGTTATAAGCCAATGTTACCACTTTTTAAGGAGAGAGCACAAGCACTTTAACACTGGTTATCAATGGTAAAGCAAATAGCCTCACAAGGCCAACAAAAACAAATTCAGCAAAAAGTAGGTGGAGGAAGGAAATATGTTTCGGGATGACCCCACAGAAATGACCAGTTCCAACACTCATGATAAAACCTCCTGTCTTTGGGGACACATGCTGAAAATGCCTAAGACTGACTGGCAATTAATGGAGGGGGTGTTGAATGTTTCACCCCACCACAAATCACTAATCACCACATAAGTGGAGCAGTGTTTAATTGAGCTTACTTAGCTCTTGTGATTTGTATATGTTGTTATGAGCAGGCAACAGCTAGATCAAGCATGTCTGTATGGAGGAATGTGTGTATGAATAGGTACTAACAGAGCAGGAGCCTAGTTCATTTTTAATGCAGCGCTGAGCAACAACCAGATAAGACCACACCGTTCTAAACACAATAATTCTAACCAAGGAGGGGGTTTAGCCCCATCACATTTAAGCTAGGAAGGATTAGGATTTTCAGACAAGGCTGACTTGATTCAGTATTTAAATGTGCATACATTCAACCCTTTCCACTATGATTTTAGAAATCTTCTATTTAATAAAGTGTGTTTTGTACCTCACTACTTGCTTTTGACTGATGTCTTTGAAAAAGAAAAATGACAAAAGATCAAGCTTGTATAAGGTGTGCTGGACATTTCTTTGCGATCAAAGTGATCAATCATTCTTTTTTTATTTTTTCCCTCATTTGCCTCAACTTTAGTTGACACAAAAGTAGGATGTCTTGAGCCGTTTCTCGACTTCAAGGAGATGTAGGCAATTTAAATCGAAAAGGGGGAGGAAGCACCCGCCTACTGTCTAACGACAATCCCACCCGTGGTCACTGAATCTCCTTCTGGAAGAAGGGGAGAATAGTCTCGCTCTTTTCTGAAAACCTCTGACCAGAGACTGTTTTTGTTGGCCAAGTAGGAGACACAACACAGTCAAAGAGCATCCATGATGCTTAATCATAGGATTTATTTAAAAATAAATAAAAGTTTAAAAAACACGAATGTTCACTGTGTCTGAGACCACTTTACCAAACGTTCCCATATTGCTCTTTTTTTGCTGTTTTGTGATCTGGCCATATCTATCTTTGAGGTTTTATATAAAGAGGACAGCCATTCTGCATGCGTGGGAGGTGTTACTTCTACCCATTTCTCACAGATCTCCCTCCTTTCCAGCAATATTGCATAGAAAAGAAACCCCCTAGCAGGCCCTGTTATTTCACTATCTATGCCAAAAATAACCAGGGGAGGGATATACGGAAAAAGAATCCTAGAATGCCTGTTATTGTTGCACCCACTTTCTCCCAATATTCAATTATTACTGGGCAGTCTTTAAACATATGGATATCTGAAGCATTCACCAGTCCACATTTCTTACAACAAGTCGCCGGACCCTTGGCTATTTTAGATAGTCGTGCCGGGGATAGATAAGCCCTATGAATAGTAAAATAGTAATTTCTTTTTAGCCAGGTTGGTTTCAGAGTCATGTACAAAGTATTTTAGATAGTCGTGCCGGGGATAGATAAGCCCTATGAATAGTAAAATAGTGATTTCTTTTTCGCCAGGTTGGTTTCAGAGTCATGTACAAAGTATTGAAGGAGGTTTGCCACAGATCTACCAGTTGTTCATTTGGCATATGGGGTCCCTATTGTTCTTTAGACAATTTAAAATCTCCATGAATAGTATTTTCTATAGTCCAATAGAAAAAGGAAACTTCCTTCTTTCCTGGTGGCCTAGAAACTAGTTGTTCTTCCAAGGTATTCCCTATGCCTATTGTTTTTTTAAGACACTGGGACCAACTCTGGAGCTGCAGGTACTCGAATCTAGACATTCGAACAAAACAGAAACATCTTCTTGCACTATATCCGCAACAGAAAACATAATATTATCTAAAGTGTAAATGCAGGAAGAAAGCGTATTACTGCTATTATCTACAACAGCAAGCACTTTTTCTAAATTAGCTTGATCTATGGCCCTCAACCTCGAAGCAGCCTCAATCTGGGAAAGTTTCCAAACCTCGTTGTAAAAAGCATATACCCATCTTTTGGATCTGCCAGTTGCGGGGCTTTTAATAAAATCATTCAGGTCAACATCGTCAGTCAGTTTAGACAGATGTAGTTTAACTGATGCTAAAGTGGAGTGTTTGAGCCAATTCTGACATAGCTTGCCTACAGAATAGGTAGTGACAGAATGGTCACTCACAAAACGGGGATCCACCCTATACTGTGTCTAGCCATGGGCCAAACCCAAAAACCGATGCTGGCAGGAATCAGCACTTTTGTGCCACAACAACCAACCTTCAGGATCCAAACTAGAGATGTTAAATGAAGAATTAAGCTTTAACGCTTGAAATTCTCTAATGGAGATGTCGGAGTAATTACCCCAGCCGGGATACTCTTCCAATTCAGGAAAAGATGGAGTATTTAAATTTTTTAGGAGTAGCCAATCCAAAGCAAGTGGTTTGTGAAATAGTCGAATTCAGAAACAACATATGGTTCGGCATGAGACATGCACGATGCAAAGCCTCTGTGCCTTGCACTTGCCAACTTTTAGAACCTCAAACAGATTTAAGATCAATATTATCTTTCCACAGCTCATAGCCACCTAGAGCCAATTGGTCAAGATAGGACTTGGAATATAATAATTTGGTGTGGGTCAGACTAACTTTGGAAGAGGACTTTTTGTTTATATTAAAATAAAACGCATCAGGATTTGTTTGATTAAAATCCATAAAATATGTGAATCTCTTCAAAAGAGATTTGGAGCTCCCTTCTACAGGAGCAGGGCCGTGTTCCCATTGGGTATAATTCACTATATTCCTTATTGTGTTTGCCTTGTGCAGGTAGTGACTTCCAAAAAGTTGGTAACAATATAAATCACCATTGTTAGCAGAATTCAAATATAAATCTTCGGCATCAAAAGCAGCATAATATTTTAAATCTGAAAACAAAGCCTCATAGGCCTGAACATCCCACTCATCAGCATGTATATTTTGCTTAATTACATCCCCCATGGAAACCCTCAGTACATTTGGGTCATTAACGACTTCAGTCGGACCATGAATCTGGAACTTCACTGCATCCCAAACAGTTCCATCCAAAACTGGCCTAGAAGCGATGTTAACGTGCTCCAAGTCTCTCTTGATGTGGTGGGACGAGAAGGTGGGTGAAAATGTTCCATTAATTGGTCGAATACCTAATCGTTTCTCAACGTAGTGGCCATTCACCAAACGAAAGAAAAAAATTAAAAATCCAATTGACATAAACAAAATAATTTCAAAAGGTACCAACCAAATATAAGTCCAAGGAGGAATTAAAAAATGTTTTCTGAACCATGTTGCAAAAACTGAAACCTTTGAAGGGGACTTTGATGTGGAAGAGTTTGTGTCAAAGGAAAATCTGGACTCATTTGCCAACCTAGTCTCTAAATCAGGCATCGACAAGTCAGTGGGGTATGTATACTCAGTCTCATTAAGAGGATCTTGAGATGGAATATTCAATATAGGACTTGATATGGCAGGCATCTCTAAGACAATGTCCGCAGGTCTGTGTCCATGAACCGGTACCAAAACAGAATTTCTAAGCAGGAGACCGCAGGTGTCATACTAAGACGAATCTGCCACTCTGTGTAATTTGACATTGTCTATGGAGATGTACCTCTTTTCTTTACGACCAGGAAGTGGTGGTAAAATGACTGTTCTTGTGCCCTACACTCCAAGTACAGGAACTGGTGCTCGATACCAGGGGCCAAATTCTTTCTTGTTCTCGATCTTCTCATGGACCAGTTCTCCAACTCTGGGTAGCCAGCCAACTACCGGGATCTGCAACGCAGCATCAGATGTGCAGGACAAGTGTTCCTTTGCAAGACTGTCTCTCGTCTTTTGTAGAGTCTGCAAAACATTACAATGTTCATCTACGTCAAAGGGTGCAGCAGACGCCGCAGAGTCTAGACCGTCAAGGTCCGGGACATACATTTTGATGCCAAAGAGCATTTCGTATGGGGTCCGTCCTCCCAGAGACCTTCTAGGGAGATGATTAATAGCAAGCTGTACTGTGGTAAATAAAAATTACCCTGGCATAATTTCTAGTCATTAACAATTAGCATGCATCAAGTGAGAGGCAGAGTCCGTGGTATCTGAGTTAAAATGGGCTTTATTCCAATAACTCGAGTCAAAGGGAGAATATGTTCCATCACCTCTGAGGTTCAGGAAGAGTCTTCTAATCATTTAATAACAAAACATCATACATATACTTTTTACTCCTTGTACATAGGGAGCTCGAGGCAGAGCAAGACAGAAAATGAGATAAGAACATGTGGGTGTACACTTGATGAGTCATAGGTGTGTGATAGGTAGGTGTCATAGGTGGGTGGGTACTTAGAGGAGGAGTTGGCATGACCAGCTCGAACTGTGCCCTAATTGTGCAATTTGAGCATGACGTGCAATTGACGTGTAACTGGGAGGAGAGCTGACTTTCAACCTAGTAGAGAGATCTCTTATGTCAAGGCGACCAGCACATCTAGTACAACTGATATCTAGAGTCAGGGGATGTATTATCTGAAGAAAAGGTTGTTCGTCACTAAAAGACAGAGAGGGCATATTTATTCGTTCATTGCATGAGCTTTCTATGGGTGCAAGCACTGTAATTCACTTAAATGGAGACAGAATGGCTATCGGACGGGTCTGTTTACTTTTCCTCACCGGGCAGGGATGCCACTCTGTACAGCAGACGGATAACTGTTATTCATAATACTGTCTTGGCAGACTTCTTGCTGACGTGACTGCAGCTCAGTATGCCAAGAGTCATGTAAACATTAATTCAGAAAGTGGTTTCAGGCTCAACCAGTACGATATTTATTTAAAAGAGCACAATGCAAAATGCAAATACATGGGCCTTCATTTTAGCTCAACGTTTGAGAGACTTGATGACTTGACTTGCAGGACATGTTTGCAGAGGCCTAGTGATTCAGGCCACTACGGGAAATATGCATGGGTGACATGCACATGACATGTGACATAGGGTATATGTAGTGGACATATTTGGTCAGGCAAAATATCATTTTCCTCATTCCCTCCTTGTCACCTACATAACCCTTCAGGATACATCTATATTCATGAGACCGTATAGTTGATCATACAGCATCATTTCTTCATCTTTTATCCTTTGTTTACGTGGATGTGGAATACAGGCAGTAGCACACAAGCAGCAAATGGCCGGACCACACTGCAGACAGAGACAGCAACCAAATACCATAAGTAGGGCCATTCCTAGGAAGGACATAACTTTCCATCCCCATGCAGATATTACACCCCAGAACCAACTGGACCAAGTCCATGTGCCTGGATCTTGATGTATGGCATTAGCAATTTTGTGGAGTCTTGTTATTGCTTCGTACACAGATGGTGCATTATCTGGGATGAAAATGCAACAACTAGATCGGATGACTCTACAAGCTCCGCCCCTATCCGCCAAGATGACGTCTAGAACGAGGCGGTTTTGAAGAACGACAAGTCTAATAGCAGACTGTTCCTGGGTCAAGTTCGCCAGGGCAGATGCAGTTATATTTACAACTGTTTCAAGAGTCCTTGTTAACCTGCGTATCAGTTTACTGTTTTGGACGGGACCTATGAAGAAAAAGAATCCTTTGTTGAAATCTGTATATTGCTCCAAAGCTGTTTCAGTCTGATCGATCCCTGCGGAATCTGTCTCTCTCTTTTGTCTAACATGTTCTAGTCGTGAATCTCTATGATAATTTGATGGGGCTAGAAAAACGGGTGGCAATAAGAATGCTATATAACAAGTCCCACCCCAGTCTAAGGGCAGATGTACATAGGCTGTCTGACCACAAATGAAATAGGTATGGCGTGATGTTTTGAAAGAAGAAAGTCCGTTATCATCAAACTCTACTACAGTGTTACACTTGCTGTGTCCCATATGTACTGAGCCTTTCTTACTAACACATAAATCACCTTTTGCTGGCAGGACTGATATAAACGGTGGACCTGTATTTTGCTTGGGCTGAACGTTTAACATTATAAAATTAACAGATGCATTTCCCTGTTCGTACTCTTCATTCTCTAAATCGGTTCCCTTTCTTTGGGGGAATCCGTCTTTGTCTGGAAAGCATGCTTCATTCATTACTTTATTCAGGTTTCCATATATCCAGCCACCTGGATAAGCTATGTACCTTCTATCTATTGATGTCATTAGAGCAAACCATGCTCCACACGAACCATTGTGTGAGAACGGTAAAGGGTAGAAGGGCAGAACTTCCTTCGTTTCTTGATAAGGAGGCAGTTGGCCACATACCCAGCAGTCAGTTGCATTGCTGGTCTGATGAGAATGGTGTAACATTCGAATAAATGTATTGTTACGTAGTGCAAGTCGATATGACAATTCATGGGGAGGCAGGTCACTAAATGTATGCTCTATGGTACTGTTACTGGAAGAGTGTATATGTGAGGAAATGGGAAAGAAAACATGTAGCAATAAACTGACACCAATTACAACAATGCACAGAATAAAAAGGATGATCAAAGTAACTATACATCTACTGCGTAATACCTTGCAGTACTTTTCCTTCTTATCTCTCTTCTTGCTATTCTCATATGTGATCTTATGCATGTCAGAATCGAGTCTAACCGATTCACCACCGGGTGGGCTTAAACAATTAAACTACGTCTGACTTACTAGTTCTTAATCTAGACCTATACTCTTGCTGAGGGGTATTTTCTAGCAAAGGTCAGTGTTCTTTATTAAAAGTTCCAAAGTTCCAAACTTCCAAAGTTCCAAAGTTCCAAAGTTCCAAAGTGTCTTTTGTAGTGATGAAGGTGAGTTCGGCCTTTACGTCCTTCCACCAACTTCGGCGTCTTCCAACGTGGCTCAAGGGGACTTGAACAATCAAAAATCCGGACACAAGTATAGAATCCTCTGGTGCTATGGCATGTTCCTTGACCTGGGTGTTGTCAGGGAAGGCGGTAGCAACCTGTGAATGAAAAGAGAGTAGTGCAGAAATCAAGGAAGCCAGGTAATCTGTCAGCATGTTACTGTCAACATCAGTAATTTTCTTTGGCATAGGCGTACCTCACATATATCACCACATAATTATGTGGTAAATAAAATATAGTTCATAAGGAGATAGGCCTGTTCTGGAATGAGCTACCATACGCATGTAAAAGAGGGCAACCGGCAAGGCCACCATCCAATCCACGCCTTTGTCTGTACAGATCTCAGCAACTTTGTTTTAATTGTCTGATTTTGTCTTTCTACAAGGCCTGCGGCTTCTGGGTGTCGCACACAATGGAATTTCCAAGTATATCCTAACAGAAGAGACACTTGTTTCATTAATTCAGAGGAGAATGGCTGACCGTTATCAGAATAGATGACACGGGGCAATATCTGGGGAAGAACTCGCGCACTAATTGTCTGGCTGTTGTAACAGCAGTATAATCTGGAACTGGATATGCTTCTGTCCATCTAGACAGTGCACACACAACTACTAGGACATACTTGTTAAACCTCTACATCTGTCCATTTGGATATAATCCATCTGGAGAACTTCAAAAGGGTGGTCAGGAGGATGAAATCCGCCTTGTTCCACCGGAATGCCTTTACCTGGATTGAACTGGTAATAGATCATACATGTTCGCTGCTTGTTAAACCAAATGTTCTCTAAGCTCTCTATCATTGCCTTCTCTCCTAAGTGTGCGGGACTATGTGTTGTGTTTATGATTATTTGTATCATAGAATCTGAAAGAAACCATGTGCTTTTTCCCTTAGTCATCCAACCTTGGTCAGTCTGGACCCCTCCTTGTTCAGTCCATTTCTTTATCTCATCTGTGGTGGCATGTGTCTGTATGTCGAGTACATCTTGTGTAGGGTCCCTGACTGTCATACTTTATGTCAGTAATGGTACCTCTGTCCTTGTCGTGTCTGTTGGTGTCTGTAACTTTGGTATGAGCTTTGCATTTCAGGATAGAAATGGCTGTAGGTAAATGTATGGCCTCTAACAGGGCCTGAATAAGCTAGCCATGCTGAATCATGGTCCCATGGGAGGTCAAGACTACGCCAAAGGCATATTGTGAGTCTGTATAAATGTTTGCTTAACTCTTATGCAGGCTTGTGTCAGAGCAATGAGCTCTGCTGCTTGAGCAGACAGTGTGTCTATTTTCTGTGTCTCTATGACTTCTGTGGTCACGGCATACGCTGCTACTAAGTCTCCTGTACTTGTTCTCATGCATGATCCATCTACATAGAGCGTCAGGTCAGGGTCTGGGAGTACAATATCTGTCAGGTCTTGTTTTGGTCACTATATTCATAACGTCCACACAGTCATGTGGTGGTGTATTTACTGTACTTGAGGGCAAAAGTGTTGCAGGATTCAGAATGTTAAACGTCTGATCTCTATGTGTGGTTGAAATAATGTCAGTTCATATCCTGTCAGTCTCGCTACAGTCAAACGTAAAAATAAATAAAAATAAAAAAACATAAAATGTTTACTGTAACATGGAGTCGCTTAAAACTGGCGCTTGACATAATGCTCTTTTTAATTCCTCAAATGCCAAGGTGTGTTCTTGTGTCCTAGGGAGAACAGTCAAAATGGCTGCCTCCTGTGTAGTTAACTGTATGAGTGGTTTGGCTAGATATGCATACTGGGGAATCCATTGCCTACAGTAAGAAGTAAGGCCAATAAATGGTTATGTTAGCTGTATACCTGGTGTACCCTCCTTGGAAAGCAAGTGTTGTACACCACTTGCTTTACACAGAAAGTGCAAGACTGTCAGAGATGCAATGTCACAGTCTGGTTCTGATCTTGCTGTAATTAGAATGTCGTTTATGTACTGTATCATTGCTGTGTTGGAAGGCATGTAAACACTGTCCAGCCGTTCCTTTAGTGTCTGACTGTAAATGCTAGGGCTCACTGTCATCAATCTAGCAAAAATAAATGACATAGAAATAAATAAATAAAGAAAAATGAATTTTCAATTCAAAAGCTCTGCAGTTTTACAATAAATCCTACTCTAAATCCTGGCAATAGTATGACCATACTACCTACAATATGTTCTCTAAATGTATCTGAATAAAATCCACATTATTCTTGTCATAAACAGAAGGCCTAGAAGCCTCGATACTCCTCACTCCCTTGAGAAACAGCCCCTCCCTCTAGAAATATGTTCGCGCTCGGAGCTTTGAATCAATTCCAAGCCGGGCTACACTGTGATCTAAAATTGAATGACTGCCAGATGCTGAACTCATTGCAAGAGCAAGACTCCTGCCAATTATTCTGTTTACACTACTGAGGGACAAACTATTCATTTGCAAGCGTGACTTATCTGTAAGGAAGAGCAACTATTTGTACACAAGTCAGAGGGGCTGGGGAGGTAACTTCGCTACGAACTCACTCCTTGCTAACCTACCCCTCCCCTCAGAGCCAGGTGATGGCTCAGTGTCAAACATCACTAAGAGGAGACAAGCCTCCCACTCGTCTCTGCTTCTCTAAAATTGGGTCGCTGCCAACGCTGAGCTCATTGAAAGAGCCAGGCGTCTGCCAAGTTTCTTAAAGAGTGAGCTGCAAGCCTCCTCCCTCCACATGCGAAGGAAGCTAGTGTAAGTCTGATGAGCAGTGGCCCTCCCTTCACATAAACAAAGGGTTCGCGGAAAGAATTGGGTTATGGCCAACAAGACAGGCACTGCTCGCTCCAAGAGGGAGTAGCCCCCCTTTACATAAACATTTACTGGGAGCCAGGCCATCTCGGTCTCGGACGGACTGTCTCAAGGTTAAAAAACACATTCCTTGTACGTCATAACATATCTCTTCCCAGGCCAGAACCATTATTCTCTAACTAACTGAAGCGAACTTTAAAACGTGTTAAAAAGTAAATTAATAAAGACATGTATTTTTCTGTAACTGAGTGACATGCTAGCATTTTAAATAATTCTGTACTGCTACTAAAAAGCTCCAGTTTCTAAAAAACACTTTTGTCTAACTTATTCAGCTAGAAGGCAAGACATTTGAAACATGGGCATTTGTTTAGCATGCAAATTACCACACAAAAAGGGACAGTTTGCTTCTGCACACAACGCTAAGCACTTTGCAGTTGAGAGAAAAAAAAAACGAATTATCATGGACTGTTGCGTTGGGACTGTTCTCTGCATATATCAATGGAGCCTTCTCCACTTAATGTTGATCTGAAACCATCTGTGTAAGTATTGTAGCCCTGAATCAGACATAATAAATCCTATTTTCCAAGTCTTGTTTAATGAACACTGCTTTTACCGTGCAATATATCACCATTCTATCAGCAGCCTGTCAAAGTACATAGGTGAGCCTTGAAACTAAATGAATGCAAACTAAACTAATGTAGGGGACTCTTAGCAATGCACTAACATGGTAGTGTATTGTAGCTATCAAAAAGGGCCACGTTCATTAATTTACAAATAGCCACTTTCCTAAGTGAGTGGGATAACTGTCACACGCTATCCTAAAGGGCAGCTTGCATTGGGAAAAATATTTTGTAGAAACATTCCTATTAAAACAAAAAACACTGTTGCATTACACTAATTTAAAGCACATTCTCTAAGATCGGTCTGTTCTATAATTTCTTCTCTACCGTGAAAACATTAAAGCACTCTTCGTGGTGCAAACCCTTATCTCACATTTCAGAAATACGCCCATTGGATAACATGGCAAATCGCACCTCCACACAAAACATGCTTTTTCCACCACTTCCACAGCTCAGATCCTTTTCAAATTTTGCATCACAGTAGTCCAAGCTATTTCCTAAATCCTCACCAAAAAGCAACTAAATCCCTCCACTGGAACGGGTACGAATTTCCGCTCAAAACCCCCCCCCCCCCGCAAACACCAAAAAACGCCAAAATCCCTCCACACCTTGTTGATCAGCATGTTAAAACAAATACTGACCTTCTTAATACAAGAAATTAACTCTTTGGCAGCTGAAGCACAATCATTCCCCAATGACTGCAGTACATGGGAAAGTCATGAACTCATCTCTCCACGTTATCACATAACACATACGCACATCTTCAAAACATTTTCTCTAAGCACTTGAAAGAGATCCAGCTCTCTCCTGACTAACGTAATGGCTAGGGACCTGATGATAACATGCTCTGCACAAGCCATAACTACATGGCGCTATTCACAAGCCATATTTACAAGGAGCTATACTTAGGAAAATTCAACAAACTACTCACAAGTCTTAATGACAAGGCGCTATGTACAAGGAACTACAAGCCACTCACAAAGCGTTACACACATGGATGTAACAAACGTATTCACAAGTCTTAAGCACAAAGCGCAATTCACAAATAAACCAACTAGTTACTCACAAGGCACTTGCGCAGTCCAGAAGGGACTTGTCTAGATACAAGGAAATGAACTCTTTAGATGCTGTCGACTTATTTTACATACTCTAAAGGGTACAGGTGGTGGCGTTCTCTACCTACTGGGTCTTTCTGAGGTGGTCACTTGAACTAGTTCTTCTGACAGGGTGGGATAAATACCAGTAATGACGGAATTTCTTTCTCTAACAGTCTGTTCTGTCTTGACCTGTTCCCCCTTATCCCGTAGTTCTTTTTCTTTGGCTTTATTTTTTCTCTGCTTGTTTTAGTTCTCTCTGCTTTATTGAATTCTTTCTCTGTTCTCCTATGTCACTCTTTGCGCCATAACTCAATGGCATCTTTCTGAGAGGGTCTTGACTTCTTTCTCCAAATGGCGTTTAGCCCATGCTTATTATACATAAAATGACCAGGTGTGTCTCTTGGCCGGATTTTAACTGTCTATTCTAGTAAACCTCTTCTGGTCCCTATCTGACGTAATTTTGAAAACAGAAACCAATACAATGGAAACACAATACACAAAAATAGACTGTAACAATCAACAATCATTCACACTAAAACAACATAACATTGAAACACTAAAACAGATACAATTACAGAGAGTTAAACATGTACTTGAAAAACATTTTTGTGCACTGAAAATACAGTACAACCATACCGGTCCCAAAAATTGAGACACGTCTTTACCGGGCCCACGTTTTACTGTGGACACGTCTTGACCGTTCTCATCTAAAATGAGCCCGTCTTGAAACTAGATACATTCCCCATAGTGGTACTCACCGGGAAAGCAGAATTTGAAACTTGAAGGCCTCGGAAACTTGACTTGACTACGCTTGCGCCTTGGAACAGGTGGACCTCTGGAGACCTCGGACCTTGCTCTCTCACGGGCTGGGCCTCTGGTTGAGACGATCCGCGATTCTCACCGCCTCACATGGATGCCTGGTCGCAGTCCGTCCTCCTCCGTGGGCCTGAGGGAGTGGCAGGAAGTCCTGCTGGTGCGCTTTGAAGTCTGTCACGGCTGTAGAAGGGGGCAAAGACTAGACCGACAACTCCGGCGAGTGGGGAAAGGGATATGTGCCTGTTCGGGCGCCAAATTATGTGGTAAATAAAAATTACCCTGGCATAATTTCTAGTCATTAACAATTAGCATGCATCGAGTGAGAGGCAGAGTCCGTGGTATCTGAGTTAAAATGGGCTTTATTCCAATAACTCGAGTCAAAGGGAGAATATGTTCCATCACCTCTGAGGTTCAGGAAGAGTCTTCTAATCATTTAATAACAAAACATCATATATATATACTTTTTACTCCTTGTACATAGGGAGCTCGAGGCAGAGCAAGACAGAAAATGAGATAAGAACATGTGGGTGTACACTTGATGAGTCATAGGTGTGTGATAGGTAGGTGTCATAGGTGGGTGGGTACTTAGAGGAGGAGTTGGCATGACCAGCTCGAACTGTGCCCTAATTGTGCAATTTGAGCATGACGTGCAATTTACGTGTAACTGGGAGGAGAGCTGACTTTCAACCTAGTAGAGAGATCTCTTATGTCAAGGCGACCAGCACATCTAGTACAACTGATATCTAGAGTCAGGGGATGTATTATCTGAAGAAAAGGTTGTTCGTCACTAAAAGACAGAGAGGGCATATTTATTCGTTCATTGCATGAGCTTTCTATGGGTGCAAGCACTGTAATTCACTTAAATGGAGACAGAATGGCTATCGGACGGGTCTGTTTACTTTTCCTCACCGGGCAGGGATGCCACTCTGTACAGCAGACGGATAACTGTTATTCATAATACTGTCTTGGCAGACTTCTTGCTGACGTGACTGCAGCTCAGTATGCCAAGAGTCATGTAAACATTAATTCAGAAAGTGGTTTCAGGCTCAACCAGTACGATATTTATTTGAAAGAGCACAATGCAAAATGCAAATACATGGGCCTTCATTTTAGCTTAACGTTTGGGAGACTTGATGACTTGACTTGCAGGACATGTTTGCAGAGGCCTAGTGATTCAGGCCACTACGGGAAATATGCATGGGTGACATGCACATGACATGTAACATAGGGTATATGTAGTGGACATATTTGGTCAGGCAAAATATCATTTTCCTCAGTACACCATTGAGATGGAATAGCCAGTTCCTTTCAGTACCTATAACTCGAGCTGTCAAAGACTGCTTTAAATCACGGTTCATTCGTTCCACAACGTTATTGCCCTCAGGCCTGTATGGAGACGAAAATTTGACTTGGACCCCCAAAGACCCCAAGGCATCCTTGTACGCCTTAGAGGCGAACGCTGGACCCTGGTCAGAATGGAAGGTGCCACAGGCAAAAATTCCAACAATGATACGCAAGTCTTTTATGACAGTTCGTGAATCAGCACTTCGGTGTGGCCATAACCAAACAAAGTGGGTGCAAGAGTCAACTGCAACTAAGATGTACTTATTCGCAGTATCAGAAAAAAAGGACCGCAGTGATCTAAATAAACACAACCAAGTGGTTTATTAGAAATTAACAACTGTGTCTGAGGCGGACGCGCAGCAGAAGAAGGTTTGATTTGCTGACATATGCCACATTGAAGGACATAATCTTTCGTCTGTTTGTACAGTCCCCACCACCAGTAACGCAGTTGAAGCTGAGATACAGTAGCCGAAATGCCCGCGTGAGCGGATGCAACACCTTCATGGGCAGCTGTAATCAGTGTAGGTCTGCGGTGCGCGTTGGGAATCAATTTGTCACCAACATCGGGTATCTTCACATAAAGTACTTTATCAGGACTTAAGTGATAAGAGTACTTCGAAGGGAATCCAGTAGGATATTTCTCACCCTTCTCAGTTGCGGCAATTGCTGCCAAGAAGTCATCTATTTTACTTTTGGAAAGTGTAACTGCTGCAACCAAGTATGTAGCTACCGCTGACCTCGCGGCCTCATCGGCCAAAGAATTGCCAACAGCGTGAATTCCAAAACGCTGATGACCAAGAGTATGAATTACATACACAAGTGGCAATTGCTCTTTGAGTTCTGCCACTCAAACCCAGATCATTTTATGTTTTATTGTGCTACCCTTCGAATCACGATAACTATTTTGAGTCCAAAAAACTAGATTGTCATTGTAAGACTGGACACAGTAGAAAGAATCACTCACAATAAGAGTAGTCACACCAGAATCAGCGTGCTTCAATGCAAGCATCAGAGCACGGAGCTCTGCCAATTCGGCGGTACAGTCCCCTAATTTCTGAGTATGTACTACATCTGACTTGAATTCACCATTCACTATAGTACCAACCACAATTGCACAGGCTGAGACATATGCGTGCTTAGACCCATGCGCAACCTGCGCAGAACCGTCAGTGTAAATTACACAATGGAACTCCTCCAAAGGACGCATGGTCAGAGAAGCAGGATGAACAAACTCATACTGCAAGAACTCCTGCATCTGTAAGGAGGCGTCAAAGACAAACGTGACATCAGGAGACGTCAAAGATGTAGCCCATTGTATCCACTGTGGGTGTAAGGCTTTTGAATTTGATACACTGGCTTTCGTCACTGCTTCCAAAGCAGGATTCAGGGTAACAACCAACATGCATTTTCCCAGTGCCAGTGCGCGTTCCTTTAGAATCGCCATCTGCACTGCTGTCAACACTTTTTCCACAGTGGAAAACCGCATTTCAGCCGAAGTGTACAAGTGTGACTTGTAAGCGATAGGTACTGTGTGTCCTTCATTGAAAGTAAGGTACGTGAAACCCACCGCCCCAGGTACGATTCTTATCACCAGGTTGGTGCGGTTATCACGAGTCAGAAAGAATTTAGATTCAAGTAGATCACCCTGCAAAGATCGCAAGATGGCTGTATGCTCAAGCTGCCAGCACGATTTGGTATAAGTTGGTTGTATCAAGGCATATAATGGCTTGATACGCGGGGCATAATCGGGAATGTAAGTACGCCCGAAATTTAAAAATCCCAGCAAAGATTGTAATTTCTTCAGAGTCGTTGGAGGGCGCAATTGTGCGCATTCCTCCAAGAAGTGGGGAGCTAAGCCTCAACCTTCATTGTTGAGCTCATAGCCCAGAATAAACACGGTGTACTCTGCAATGTGTGACTTTGCAAAGTTGAATTTGTAACCGAAATCCGCAAAACAACAAATTATGCGGTCAACGTGACACAGATGCGCCCAAATTTCATCGTCCGTGAGATAGATGTCATCCACATACGCACACACTTCTGGGTCGACTCCCTCTAAAAGAGAGACAATACGGGCAGCAAACATGCCAGGACAATTCTTATAGCCCATAGGTAAACGTTTGTATTGACATTGTTTGCCACCACTTGTTAAACTGGTCCATGGACTACTGAAGCCGGACAAGTTGTGGGCAAAAGAACCATTGGATATGTCAAGTGTGGTTTTAAACCTTTTCCGCACGAGACCATCCACTAAAGCAGAGCCGTGGGTATTTTGTACTGCACAGGTACGGCAATGCGAGTTCAAATGCCAGTAATCCAATACCAAAACGGTACGAACCGTCAGGCTTGGTCACAGTAAAAAGTGGGTTATTCATCGGAGACACACAAGTTTCAATTACTCACTGATACTCCAATTGCTCAAGGATTTCTGCCACGGAAGCCTTAGCTTCACGTCGCATGGGATATTGAGGTTGAAGCTGTGGCATTGACCGCCGGGGAATCTCGTGTCGGGGGGAAAATTTATCCCAACCACAGTGAGTACGGTACGAAGGCGGCGCAAGGGCCTTAGCCCACTCTTCTGCAAAATTCAGCGCATGCTCTTTCGAAACTGTGTGCGCGAAACTAGGGAGTATTACCTCCTCCCCTCTTGGAGCAGCGAGAACAAAAGGTGGGGGCCAGAAAGCCTCCGCTAACAAAATGTCATACGTTGTAGTTAGATTTTCCCGAAATACCACTTTTATGGTACATTGTATGTCACCTTCAATTAAAAGTTGGATCTCAAAAAGCCTATTAGGGGGAGCTACTCTAGTGTCAGCTGTCTCTACAACAACATAAGTATCAGTCGCTGTCACCCTCAGTAGTGGACGGAGCGCCTCGTGAACTATGGTAATCTCCGTCGTGCTGTCCAACAGCATCAGCGCCCATGTCTGATTCCGAAGCTGCGTTCTCACTATCTGTGGCATATCTCGCTGTTAACGCAGTGTCTTTCTTTTTCTGAAACTGGGGTATTTTCAGTGTAGAATCGTCCTGCTTGCCTTTTCTGTCTTTCAGGTGGGGCTGGTCGCAACTCTGCTGGCCACCCCGACCTCTGCCGCCTCCTCCACCACCGGTCGATGAGACCGATGAGTCCTGAAAAGAACGAGGAGAGTGTTGTTCAGAAACCTGAAAACGATCAGGTGATTTTATCGTCGCGCCAGTCATAAACACATTCTGTAGACGCAGGCACAGGAGATGCAGGACGTGACTCCTGCTTCTGTTGTTGATTACCTGTTTTTTGTTCTTAGACCAATTTTGCTTTTTTAGATTTGGGCTGTTCATCTTTTTCAGACTTTTGTTCTTGGGGTTGCTTTTTCTTCTTAGTAGAGAATGGCTTAACACCCAAACTATTACGGCCCACGGTCTTATAAGCCGCCCTAATAATTCTCGGTAACTGTCAGGGTTTATCGGCATCGGGAACAGCCTGCAAAGCATTAGACACCTGAAAGCTTACCGCATCTCCCTTTACATTCGCGAAGATCGAGATCGGAAACTACGTCAAAAGTGCCGCATAGCCTCATTCCCAATTCAACCGCTGCCTCTTATCCCTGCTCATCTTGAACACGCTTAATGACCGAGGGAAGGACAGTCATTGACGGAGTGCCGAAGCACCTCGTATACACCGCCGCAAAAATCTTACCCCATGACTCACAGTCACCAGCCTCCGGTATCAAGTCTTTAGGCAAAGTAATTGTAAGAATCCTGTGTTTTTCAACAGGAGTCATGTTAGGAAATACCGCTTCCAGCTGGTCAAATTTCTCGGCAAGCCTGAAAGGCATATCATTCTTATCTTGGGGACGCTTGCCCATTACTGCATTAACCATTACAGGACTAAGCTTCATTCCGCTCGGTCCGGCACGAAGCGCGGCAACACCTGGGGCCCCGCCCGGGAGATTGCGGGTAATGTATTGTACTAAGGACCTAATAACTGCAATTGCAGTGCTATGTAGGGGCCGTAGTAAATCAGCAACCGCAACTACCCCCGCCCGAGGATGGGGGTAAATCCAGCCAAAACAGGCCAAGTAGCGCCTGGTATGGACAAAGGACCTAGTCTACTCGCCGTCAAAGAGTAGGGAAGGGCGCCATTAAACCAAACTCGGTGCTGCCAAGCAGAAATTGGATTTTCCTGTGTCCTATACAGAACATATTCCACAGGTACGGCTTTGTGAGTATACGTATGGAACACACCAGTATCTGCGTTCAAAGCAGGGAAGGTCACCTACGAGTAAAAAAATCTCAAAAGGGTAAGCTACTTCCGCACTCACAACCATGATAACTGCCATGCCCAGCAGGGTGACGTTATAAGTCTGCAAATGATTGCGAACCGCAATGCGACTATGCTGCGGTATGTCAACGTCACCCATAACGACACGTAAGAAAATAGTACAATGAAAAATCTATGTAGCACAACTGGGTAATAATTCAAAAGGAAACCGTTTTGATAGATTCAAGCTTGAAAAGACCTATATAATTATATGGAGGTTTATCCGACAGTACCGTTTTCCGGAAACGATAGTGAGGGGGTTAAGGACTGATATAAGCACGACTCAAGCGCCTTGTAAATACGACCAAACCACGTTGGGCACCATGTTGCAGGGATTCTGCTCCTACACAGAACTGTGCATAGAGACTTAAGACCTCAGTGAATTAGGGTGTACCAAAACCCACCTTAGTACCCAAACCCCGTACCAGACTAGCAATCAGTGACTCATTGGTTCTCCGTCCTATAGCAAAAACACCAATGATTAGTCAACCCAGAACATACGACTTAGGATACCTCAGGTAAGTCCAAAACAAGGAGTAAATAGAGAAACGTGCAAGTATGAAATGTTTATTTCTAACGCCGTGATCTCATGCGCAGTACCTTAGATAATACAAGCAAACATATTATAAGAAACAAGGTTGTCAGCATTGTTACTATTCCATAAAATACAAAGGGAGAAAGCATCTTATATTGCTAACGGGAAACAGGTTTAAAATATACTTATATTTCACCCTCCCTAGTTAGTGAGTTACTTTATAACTAATGAAGGTCTCATAGGATTACTTGGGTGGCCCCATACCTCTGATACTCAGCAGTAGTGGATCACATCGAGTTCTGCACAAGCGGTCAGGATACAAAAGTTCTCCAAGTGTGTCTAATCATGCCTGCATGGTGCATTATTAAATGCACCAGTATCAGAGGTGGCCACAGCTGCATATGTGTTATGTCTAGAACATGCGAGGATCATTCCGAATAACAGACACAGTGTCCAAGATAACCTTGACAGTCTTGGCTCTCTATGTGCAGACTAAACTAGCGAGGCAGTTTAGAAATGTAGCATAACAAGCTATTCTCATGTGAAGCAAAATACTCAGCCTTCTTTAAACAATATTGCAAGTGCGTGTCATGTGCAAAGCAGAGCAGGAAAGCAAAAAATGGCGTTTAAACTTCTAATAAACCCATGCTAACTTAACATTGTGTGAATGTAAGGCTCGCCCCATTACAAAATGAGTTGGGTGTCTTCTCCATGCACAAAATAGTTTTCACCTCAGTCCAATGCTATATATAGGTGGACCAGTGGATATTTGTATATAATAACAATCAGGGGCAAAAGTGTTTTTCCTTAAAGAAGTCTTTTTGGATTGAAAGGAAAACAGGGTAGGTCACTAGTAGTTGAAATTCAAATAGGAAAACTTGTAGCAAGGTAAAAGAGGTTCCCCACCCCATTTTTTTGTGATTCCTGCAAAGATGATACTGTGGTAAATGTGTCAATGTACAAGGAGGTGTACAAGAGTCAATGTCCCCAGAACCTGCAGCATCCATTTGCCTTTGAAGATAATCCAAAATTGAAACCACAACCAATTTTCTAATTGCCAGACTGAGGATGGGTGCAATGTGTCATTTTGTTCCAAAAGGTGTTGTAGTTGCTTAAAGACTAGTTGTTCTACAAGTTTCAATACCAGAAACTTTTGACATCTGCCCTCATCAATGGGTCTGATTTAGCACAGCATTAATTGGGTTAATTACTTAGGCTCATAGTATATATGTATTTCAGCAGCTGCGAGTGAATGCAATATACATGCATTTTCCAATGACAATTAGTTCTGTATTGCACGCGTAGAACTTGCAATTCTTGCTTCACAAACACTGCTAGGTTTGGGAACATAGCTCAAGCACAAACATTCAAATCATCAAATCAATCGTTGTTCAGGTTGCAAAAACACAAATGTATATGATATATTAAAATATAAGATAATTACTAAAAAACATCAGTAAAAAAACCTTTAAAGTATTGAATTTCTAATATGTGCCACAGATTTAAGGATGGCTTGGCAGTTCAGGCTGGACTGTTACCATGAGGCACAGGGTCAGACTGATTTGCATATGGCCATGTCTGAACTGGGGTGGTGGAGTGAGCTAAAGAATGATGATGGATTAAACCCAGATCAGTTGACTGGGGGTGAGTGTTTGATTTGCTCAAGCACTCCGTCCATCATCCCCTGTGGTATCGCATATTTAAGAATGGCACTCCCCCCCCCAATGCATGCATACTCACTACTCGCTCGTCAACAATTTTAAGAAGTGGAGTGCCACTCTACACTTAACAAATTCAAATTTTCATCAAAAAGGTAATAAAAATTACTTGGTAAAAGTTACATAAAGTTTGCAAAAATTAGATTAAATCAAATAGATGTTGGTCCGAAACTTTATCACAGGGAAAAACACAAACACGTCTTGCTGCTGTGCTATCCCAGGGTAATACAAGGAGGATAACAGTACCTGTAGCCGTGGCTGGTGCAGGTAAAAACAGGGGGACGTGGTGGGGGGAGTCGACAGACAACGAGGCAAAATATATATATTTTTAAAAACACTATCCTTGCGCTCCCTGCATCACCAACTCAGCGATGTAGCGAGAGCAAAGTAAGTGTTTTTATTTTTTTTAATTTTATTTTACCTTGTTGTCGTCTGTTGATTTCCCCACTCCGCTGCCCCATCCCACCCCCTTACCTGCACCGGTCTGGCTGAGAACCTGATCAAATTCAAAGCAACAAAGCTCTCTCTCAGTGTCCTATTACAATGGCAAGATTGACCTCCATGGAGTTGCAAGTATTTAAGGTGGTGTACAGTCTCACCATTTGTTTAACGACTTGTTCTGCCTCACTGATCAAACATCTCTCCTGAAAGAAGAGTTTAATCTGGAGTTTGTGCCTGGGGCATATATTGGACGGGTTAACGAAAAATGAAGGCTATCCCAGAACCATAACAGTCTGTTTCTGGTAGGCTAACCAGGGTTTTTTATCCTTCTGTCGAAGTACAAACAGCCGCTAATGATCTACTGGTTTAGGATAGCATGTGGGTAAAGACAACTGGATAGACACAGGAAAATGGATGCAGCTTTACAAAATCTACTAGATAGGAGAGATCCAACTCCTCATGGCAGATGCAATGGGATTTAGAGGGGGGAACAAAAATTAGTCTACAAAAGTGTTTCTCCCCCGCTTGAAAAGTTGTGCGTTTTACACTGTCATTTATACACTTCCAGAATAGGAACAACCAGTTTTCCCCCTAGGGAACAGAGTAGATTTAAAATAGTGCCCACAGCTCTAGTGAACTTGAAATAGTGGCTAGTGATACCAGAAGCCCAGGACTCAGAGAAATCAAAGAAAACCCCTAAATAGGGAAAGAACGCGACAGATTCCAACCTGTTGTTGTTGCTAGGATAGTTTAGCACTAGTAGATATTTAGGGTCACAAGCCGCAGTATGTGATTTAGTAAAGTTAGTTACTAAGTCTAAATGAGCCATGAACGGTGAAAAGGCACTGACCAAGTAGTGCAAAGGCTTTAGAATATGAGCCAAAAGGACCACATTACTTGCGTGCAAAAGTGTGGGAATCAGAGCTGATGTTGTTCAATGATAGGTTTAAACATGAATTAGCTGAATATGGGTCAAGATTATTACATACAGAATAAAGAGAAGGAGGTGGGAACTCACCTCTGGAGTACTCCCTGCTGTAGGTAGATCTCATCCGATAATTCCCCGCTTGGACCAAATATGACTGTGGAAGATAACCTCTCATGGAGATGTTATGTTATAGGTTTTTTTTAAAGCGCATAGCTACCTGGAGGCTTCCCAGTGCTGAAAGCTAGATGAGGTGCCTAGAAAAGTGGGATGATTGGAATGGTTTAGTGGTACTGGTGAAAGATCAATGTCTTCAGTTTTTTTAAAAAGTTTATTCCACTTCGAGGAATCTTAGTTCGCAAGATAGGGAGTTCCATAGCTTAGGACCTAGATGCGAAAAAGATCTACCTCCCCATCTTGTTCTTTTGATTCTGGTGATCCCTAACAGGGCCATAACAAGTCAGATTACCATACTTAAATCCTTAGAGAACTTCAGTTAAACGTTTGTGATAATTTATACATATATATATATATATATATATATATATATATATATATATTCACTGAAAAAAACATAGGTTTCACACCAGTTATAGTTAGGAATTAGCATTTAAAAAACCTATTAAATTCACTGAAAAAACCATAGGTTTTACACCAGTTATAGTTAGCTGGAAATTTTACTCGCATAAAACCATTGAAATTCCCACGTTTTAGTTAGTTGGACTCACTATAACTTGCGCGTGCAATGCACTGCTGATGACGTCACATATTACATCACTCATGACATGGTCAGTGACATCACTCATGACATCAGTGATGACACCATCCGGTGAATGTGTATCTTTCTGAAAAATAAATATTAGTGAGTAATGTTTAAATATTTAAATATATGTATTAGTGTTTCACTTTGTGTATAAGTGGCTGCATGGGTTGGTGAGTAGCTACATGTGTATGTATATAGGTTATTAGATGTTTTTCTTAGTATCAGTATGAGTGTCTGTATGGTTTGGTGGGGGTATTACTTAGCACATAGATGCATGAATGACTGACTCTCTGTTTGTATGTGTTTTGAAGACAGCATATGTGCAGGACTGTATGGGTGGATGACTGTGTATATGTGTGTGTTAGTGAGTGAATGACTGTCTCACTAGTGTCTTTATCAGTAACTACATATGTTTTAATCTAGTATATGTGAATATTGATGTATATACGTGAGTATATGTGAGAGTGAGGGATTGTAAGAGTTCCTGTTTAAATTAGTATGTGTTTCTATAAGTGATTTTTTAAGAGAGTAAGTATGTGTACGTTTCCTTAGAAGTAAAGTGGTAGTGTGTGTATAGCTGTATATGCAAATAAATGGATGTTCAATAGTTTATTTGCATGTGTGAGTATGTGTGTGAGTAACTTTTGGATGCCTGTCAGTGTGTAACAGGTTGTATAGGTGTATCACTACATATGATGAGTGAGTATATGTATGAGTGACTATATAGAACTGTTGGTGAATGAGTGGATGTGTATATAGATGGTGAAATTATTGAATTGGTTGTTGTAAGTGGTATGGGTATCTGCATTTTTTTGAAAATTTTAGTTTCTATTTTTGAATATGTGTTTCAAGGGTTACATTACAGTGAAAGGAGGTCTCTCACTCTGTCACAAGGATGGTGTCATCAGTGATGTCATGAGTGATGTCACTGACCATGTCATGAGTGATGTAATATGTGACGTCATCAGCAGTGCATTGCACGCGCAAGTTATAGTGAGTCCAACTAACTATAACGTTGGAATTTCAATGGTTTTATGCGAGTAAAATTTCCAGCTAACTATAACTGGTGTAAAACCTATGGTTTTTTCAGTGAATTTAATAGGTTTTTTAAATGCTAATTCCTAACTATAACTGGTGTGAAACCTATGGTTTTTTCAGTGAATTTCAATGGTTTTTTAATAGCAAACTTTAATAGGTATAGAAAGTGAAACATTTTAAAACGAATTTTATATTGTATAAACATGTAAAAAAAAATTCTCACTATTCTCGCGAACGAAAACAACATCATGACGTTTCGCGTAACCGCGTGATGCGTCATATGACGCACAGCGTAATCGCAACCGAAAGCACGCGATCGCATACGATCGCGAAACGTCCTGACGCGCTTACGCTACGCACCCGTGGGCGTGCCCCGGAGCGCGACTACGGGCGCGCCCCGGTGCGCGTAGCGTAAGCGCGTCGGGTCATGCGACCTGAAAATAACACTTTTTATTGGTGCAGAACAGTTTTGGTTTCCAAATGAGTATAGCCTGGGTCTTGTGACCAGCCTGGGTCTTGTGACCTGAAAATAACACTTTCTATTGGTGCAGAACAGTTTTGGTTTCCAAATGAGTAAAGCCTGGGTCTTGTGACCTGAAAATAACACTTCTGATTGGTTCAGCACAGTTTTTTTTCCAAATGATAAAAAACCCCACCTTTCTTCCTCACTCTGACTTTGTCTTTTGACTGAGGAAGACCTGTTTCATCTACAGAGACAATTCTTTTGTACTTTGAAATGGCTACTGTAGCAGCAGCTGGAGCATCTGCACCACCACCACCACCACAACCACCAAGAGGACCACCACAACAATACATTGCTGGTGGAGAAGAGGAGGAGGAGGAAGAGGATGAGGGGAGCAGATGGCTGCCGGAAGAAATTACCCCATACAAGCCAAAAGAACACATTGTATGGGAGTTTTTTTCTCTTCCAGAGGGCAAGAAAAAAGTTAATGCGGCCAAGGTAACGTGCCGAATCTGTGGTGCAGAACTCTCAAGGGGCAATCCAAATAAAAAATATTCATTTGGGAATCATACCATGATTCGGCATATGACCCGGAAGCATCCTGCTAACTATTCTCGTGCAGAGATCAGGGAACTGGCCAGTCACCTCCCCCAGTGTTCAAGGACCAGCTCAAAAAGAAAGCAACCCAGTCAATCGGACCCAGAAACAACTGAGACGATGCCTTGCATTCAGCAACAATTTGGTACTTTTAGAATCACTTGTACTGAATGTGGCAAGCTCATTGCCAATGGTGAAAAGAGCGTAAAGCTGATTGTCCTTGCTGGTCAGAATCACATTTGCCCCAAACAAAAGAAGTAATTTTTTTCGTTTTTTGTTTTTTGCTCCAGTTGAGCCATTTTCAATTCCCTTTCTCTTTGTTTCTTCCCATAAAAAAAAAAAAAAAAAACTGTTTTGAAAAGCCAAAAAAAGTACAAAATGTTCAAAAAACATTAAAAAAAATATAAAACAACAAAAAGAATTAAAAAAAAGTTATTTTCAGAACTACCTTTCATTTATAAAATTAAACCTATATTTTTAAAGGATCTCTGACAATTTGTTGTCCTCAGGGTACGCGTACCAGGGCGCGCCCCGCAAAAAAATAGAAAATC
This sequence comes from Lissotriton helveticus, assembly GCF_964261635.1. Classification (NCBI taxonomy): domain Eukaryota; kingdom Metazoa; phylum Chordata; class Amphibia; order Caudata; family Salamandridae; genus Lissotriton; species Lissotriton helveticus. The sequence goes on along the minus strand of NC_136063.1, from coordinate 1,245,405,286 downwards.
AAAATTTAATGAAGCAGTTAGCATGAGGGAAGGACACAAAGAGAGTTATGTTAAGAGAAAAAGAGCTACAAGATGACCACCGAGGGATTATTTATTACATAGTAAAAAATAGAGAAGGTGTAATTGGATGAAAGTGAGAAAAGTAAAATGAGTAAAGGAGCGAAAGAAAGGAAGAGAGAGGAAGAACACTAAAGTAGAGATAGTGTGAGACTGTGATTGGCTGTTAAAAGAAAAAAAAAAGGACAGCAAAAAATGGACAATGAAGGGTAGTGGCGGAACCACGATAAATGAAGAACGATGTGGGAAAGTGAGAAAAGACCAGGTAGTATAAGTAAAGAGGGATGAAAGAGGGAGAAAAATTGAATCAGGATAACACATGGGGAGTGACAAAGAGAGAGGACAAAGAGAGTAAAGGAAACAGTACCTGAATGGACTTGAGTAAAACAGTAAAAAAAGATAAGTAATGCAGTGTGTGTGACTTATAGGGAGTCAGTGGGTGTAGGTCGGAGTGTGGGTGTGAAAGGTGTGTCTGTGGGTGTGGTTGTGTGCAGTGTTTTGGTGTGGGTGGAGGTGAGGGTGTGTGAAATATGTGTGAGAAGTGTATGAGTGTGGGGTGTATATGTGTTCGATGTATTTGTGTGTATGGAATGTGTGTGTGTTTTTGAGGAGTGTGTGTGGGAGGTTTTTTGTGTGTATGAGGTGTGTGTGTGGTGTGTGTGTGGGGTGTATGTTAGAGGTGTGTGTATGTGTTGGGAGGGGGATGAGGTGTATGTGTAGGAGTAAGGTAAATAATTAAGAAAAAGAGAATGAGTGAAGAAGCAAAGGAAGGGAACAGAGGGTAAGTGAAGTAAAGAATAGGGATCGAATGAAGTTGAATATGAGAGTGTAAATAGGGAAAGGGGAGTAAACATGTAGAATAAGAATACGTGAGAGAAGCAGAGTAAAGACACAGGAGTGAGGTACATGACCTTAAAGAAAAGGGTGATGACAAACTACATTTTTTTAGTCATACTTACCATATAATAAATGTCAGTTTAATTAATTTTTTTTACTACAGTTTGTATCTGTGAAAGAGAGAAGATAAAATAAGTTATAATTAGTAAAATATGTATTTTAAATTAAAAGATACAAATGAAGAGGTTAAAAATCATAACACTCTATTTACAAATAAAGTTAGAGTTAAGGACACAGAAAGGGAAATAAACTAAGGTAGAAGGACAAAAAGAGAGAAAAAGAAATAGAATGAGAGTAAATTACTAAGAGTAAGGCATATAGATTCACTGACACAGAGGAAGAGAAGAACAGAGAAATGAACTGAAGGGAAGAAAGATACTAAAACAATGTGAGTTAGCAAAACTAAATCAGGAAACAGTAGTAAGTAAAAAGATAATGACTGAGACAGAAAACAGTCTAATTAAGGATGCATTTAGAAGAATGAGGAATAGAAGATAACTGAGAGTAAGTGAAGAATAGTCATAGAGTGAAAGGATGAAGGGAGAGAGGATAATATACAACGATTGAGGGAAATGGACTGAGGAAGTTAGAAGGCACACTAAGAGAAAAACTGAGTGAGGTGGAGTACAATGAGTGAGAAAAGGAAATGAGTAAGGGAGCAAAAAAAGGAAAGAGAGGAGAAGACGACTAAAACAGTGGTACTGAGAGAAAATAATTTGGTGATGAAAGTAAAGAGAAGGACATTGAAAGAAAGAAAATCAGGGATAGTAATAGAATCAGAGTAAAAGAAATGGGATGAAGAACGATGAGAGAAGAGCAGTGAAGTTGATCTAAAAGAAATGATAGAAGGTAGATAAACACAAATGAACATAAGACAAGGACACTGAGGCAATGAGGACATAGAAGTAGTGAACGAAAAATAAACCTATATTTTTAAAGGATCTCTGACAATTTGTTGTCCTCAGGGTACGCGTACCAGGGCGCGCCCCGCAAAAAAATAGAAAATCAAAATTTAATGAAGCAGTTAGCATGAGGGAAGGACACAAAGAGAGTTATGTTAAGAGAAAAAGAGCTACAAGATGACCACCGAGGGATTATTTATTACATAGTAAAAAATAGAGAAGGTGTAATTGGATGAAAGTGAGAAAAGTAAAATGAGTAAAGGAGCGAAAGAAAGGAAGAGAGAGGAAGAACACTAAAGTAGAGATAGTGTGAGACTGTGATTGGCTGTTAAAAGAAAAAAAAAAGGACAGCAAAAAATGGACAATGAAGGGTAGTGGCGGAACCACGATAAATGAAGAACGATGTGGGAAAGTGAGAAAAGACCAGGTAGTATAAGTAAAGAGGGATGAAAGAGGGAGAAAAATTGAATTAGGATAACACATGGGGAGTGACAAAGAGAGAGGACAAAGAGAGTAAAGGAAACAGTACCTGAATGGACTTGAGTAAAACAGTAAAAAAAAGATAAGTAATGCAGTGTGTGTGACTTATAGGGAGTCAGTGGGTGTAGGTCGGAGTGTGGGTGTGAAAGGTGTGTCTGTGGGTGTGGTTGTGTGCAGTGTTTTGGTGTGGGTGGAGGTGAGGGTGTGTGAAATATGTGTGAGAAGTGTATGAGTGTGGGGTGTATATGTGTTCGATGTATTTGTGTGTATGGAATGTGTGTGTGTTTTTGAGGAGTGTGTGTGGGAGGTTTTTTGTGTGTATGAGGTGTGTGTGTGGTGTGTGTGTGGGGTGTATGTTAGAGGTGTGTGTATGTGTTGGGAGGGGGATGAGGTGTATGTGTAGGAGTAAGGTAAATAATTAAGAAAAAGAGAATGAGTGAAGAAGCAAAGGAAGGGAACAGAGGGTAAGTGAAGTAAAGAATAGGGATCGAATGAAGTTGAATATGAGAGTGTAAATAGGGAAAGGGGAGTAAACATGTAGAATAAGAATACGTGAGAGAAGCAGAGTAAAGACACAGGAGTGAGGTACATGACCTTAAAGAAAAGGGTGATGACAAACTACATTTTTTTAGTCATACTTACCATATAATAAATGTCAGTTTAATTAATTTTTTTTACTACAGTTTGTATCTGTGAAAGAGAGAAGATAAAATAAGTTATAATTAGTAAAATATGTATTTTAAATTAAAAGATACAAATGAAGAGGTTAAAAATCATAACACTCTATTTACAAATAAAGTTAGAGTTAAGGACACAGAAAGGGAAATAAACTAAGGTAGAAGGACAAAAAGAGAGAAAAAGAAATAGAATGAGAGTAAATTACTAAGAGTAAGGCATATAGATTCACTGACACAGAGGAAGAGAAGAACAGAGAAATGAACTGAAGGGAAGAAAGATACTAAAACAATGTGAGTTAGCAAAACTAAATCAGGAAACAGTAGTAAGTAAAAAGATAATGACTGAGACAGAAAACAGTCTAATTAAGGATGCATTTAGAAGAATGAGGAATAGAAGATAACTGAGAGTAAGTGAAGAATAGTCATAGAGTGAAAGGATGAAGGGAGAGAGGATAATATACAACGATTGAGGGAAATGGACTGAGGAAATTAGAAGGCACACTAAGAGAAAAACTGAGTGAGGTGGAGTACAATGAGTGAGAAAAGGAAATGAGTAAGGGAGCAAAAAAAGGAAAGAGAGGAGAAGACGACTAAAACAGTGGTACTGAGAGAAAATAATTTGGTGATGAAAGTAAAGAGAAGGACATTGAAAGAAAGAAAATCAGGGATAGTAATAGAATCAGAGTAAAAGAAATGGGATGAAGAACGATGAGAGAAGAGCAGTGAAGTTGATCTAAAAGAAATGATAGAAGGTAGATAAACACAAATGAACATAAGACAAGGACACTGAGGCAATGAGGACATAGAAGTAGTGAACGAAAAATAGAGAGAAGTGGTCAAAAGTAAGGATTAAACAAAGATAAGCGAGGAAGAGTGGGTGATTTATGGTGATAGAGTGCGACAATACTGCTGAGTGACTAAAGAGGAATTACTAAAAGAGCAAAGGTGTAAAATACGGAAAAGGGAAGTAAAGCAAAGAGACTGAAAGCTGAAAAGTAATGCAAGGGAGAGAGGGGATGCACACAGTTGAAATGAGAATGAGGGGTTGTCAAAGAAGTGGAGTAAAGGAACGGGGGTTACAGACAGTGAGAGAAAGACATTATAAGTGAGTAAAAAGAGCTGAAAGAGGACGGAAAAAGAAAAGTGAGTGTCAGACAATGGGAATACAATTTAATTTACACAATCCAAAGTATACAATAACTTGTACAACATGTTACATAGTTTATTTTTGCTGTTCTCAGAATATATTGAATTTCACTTAAAACAGTGAGTTCAAATTACTCATCATATGACAGCGGGAAAAAAAAACCACAATCTAAAAGATTGTGTTTTAAAAAAAAACTTAGATACTGACAAATGACAAATGTACACTAATCTTGGATTGACTTACTTTTCCTTGAGGCCAAATAGTATATCATGGAGGTCCTTTTCTCGTTGCAAACTACTTTGCTGTTCACTTAAAAATCCATTTCATCTACTTTCTATAAGAATAGCTCCAAGAACATTTGAAATATTTTCATTATTTTCATATACTCCTTTTTTTCAGTCATGACTCTTTACTCATTCCTGCACCTTTCCATTTGGCCAAATAGTGTCAGATGTATGAGTATATATGAGTACTCCTCCCGTCTTCATAGGCCAATTACCTTTACCTACATTTTGGCTGTAAAAACACTAGGTATGAATTTATAAAGCCAAAAGGCAAACGTTGTTTGAAAGTCAAATGAGTGTTGTTACATTGGGTCCAACCTTTAGAAGTTTTTAAATAGCATGTGTAATGCCCTGATGTTGTAGAAGGACCGTCATGAAAAATAATAGCTAAAGTTGTAAAGGTTCTTCCTGATATCGATAACTGAGAAGCCACGAAATTTTTATTAGAAGTTGTCAATTTAGTTCCATCAGGTCTACATCGTTGGAACATTAAAATGACATAGTGACCATAATTTTGTAGAAATAATGTGGACAGCATTGCAGACTTACATTGGGTACACACCATATTGTGATCCGCTGCTTTAACTAGATTATTAAAAGGCACTGATTTGCAGTCTGGTAAAGTCAAATATATAAATCTTTCAGAGTCTATTCAAGTAGTACTTGATGAAGCACAGTTATCACAGTCATGTTGCCATTGATAAGAAAGGTTAAAAAGATGTTTTATATCTACTCCTTCATCTTGCAATACATCAAACATATACATTAAAAATTCCTGACAATCCTGCTGAATATTCTGTGAAAATTGATTTTGACCTGAACATATGTCTAGAAGATTTCTAATTTCTGAAACTCTTTCTATTTTTGCTCTATCACTACTACATTTCTCTAACACAGAATTCAATAAACAGCACAATGTTTGTTCCCGATTTTCGACAATCTGTTTTTGTAAATTTTGAAGAAAAAAAACAACATTAACTACTACATTAGCATAGCAGTTGACACCAGAACTGTTTTCAAACCGAAATCAAACAACATCATCAACAGAATCCTTTTTCTTTCTCTTTACAATTACACTTTTGTCTACTTTATGCCTTTTTTCTGATACCTCACTGCAATTACTCTCATTTCTTCTTTTTCGGCCTACCACACGTTTTTCAATCAGAGGATATTGAGGCAAATGTGGAGCATACTCTCTTCTTAACCTATTGTATTCTTTAACACAATCTAGATCTGCACAAATCTTTGTTTCATCACACTCAATCAAGTACAATCCTGATAAAGTTCTGACTCGTGATAATGCCACATATGCCATACCCTCTTTAAACACAGAACTTCCAATGTTCACCAAAGCGCTATCTACACTTAAACCTTGATACTTATGAATTGTCACCGCATATGCCAAACAAATAGGAAACTGTTTTCGGTAAACATATAAGTCTTTGACGAGCAAAAATCTAGCTGAACAACGACAAATTTGTTCTATTTCATCAATGCCATCAAATTTAATTTTTAAAATTTCAATTCAATCTCTATTTTTGTAATTCACAAAACCAACAACATGACCCATTGCTCCATTTACCAGACCTCTTTCAACATTTAAATTCCTTCTCAAAATGATACGATAATTTAAACACACATTCAGAGTCTTTTCAAAACCAGCAGTTTTAGATATAGTCTTCTCTAATGAATCCAATTTTGATTTCAAATTTTTAGACAAAATAATTGTTGCTCCCATATGCTCTATTTTATCTGTAGCTTCCAGTTTCACTATGTCTTCATTTTCTAACTGTAACATTTTGTTATTGAACATGGAACATTCTTTCAGAGTTGGCATCAAACATATGCCGGATTTCTTCTCGTAAATTTTCTTAAAAATATTCTCTGGAAGAATGTTTTCATTTGGGTACAAATTTGAAATTAATCATCCATGTAAAGCTTCTTTCCCTTGCTCACTTAGTTTTCCGATTCTTACATCTTGTAAAATATTTTTATAATCTTCATCCTTTGCCTGCCGCATATTTTGAAGCAGTTCTGCATATTTGAAGTTTAACCATATATTAACGTTTCCAATGCTCCCTAAGCACTTCCTGGTATCTTCATGCGTGAGCATTCTCAACACAGGTTGTCCTTTCACTAGAGTCAACTGCAGAAGATCTCCAAAAACAATAATATGTTTTCCTCCAAATAAGACATCATAGTCTGTTCTAAGAATTTCTTGCATTCTCAAATGCACAAAAGCAAGCATTATATTTGACACCATGCTTACTTCATCAATGATAAGAAGTTTCATTTTCTTCAGGACTCTCGAAACTTCGGAACACGCATCTCCAGATAGCTTGTGATACTCCAATTTGTTATCATGCTCCACTGGCAGCATCAGTAAACGATGTAAAGTAATCCCTTTAATGTTATGTGCTGCCAGCCCAGTTGGAGCGGTAACAACACAAGACAGCGATGATGCAGTCCTTTTCTGCAGATAAGTTGCAATTGCTTTAATCAGAAAACTTTTTCCAGTTCCCGATTCTCCACTCACGTACAGTTGGACAGCCTTAAATGATGTACATGAGCACTCTTTTTTCTCATGACTGAATCCATGTTCAATCTGTTCTGTGACTTCGTCATATATCGGTTTCTGCTCAAGGTTTAGTTGTTTCACCAAATCTTCTAAGTTAACTTCATCATCTTGAGCTTGTTCCATAGCTCTTTCCACCTCATCCATGGCAGTGGCAGCTTCATTTTGGATAATTGGTCCTCCAAGTGGATCCTGACTCAATGAAGCAGAACTCTGACTGTCTTGAGAACTGTCTCTAGCAATCTCTGCAGCAATTGTGGCTTCTTGCTCTATTTCTTTGTTCAACATTTGCAGATAATTTGGAAAAACAGGACATTCTATGGTATCCTTGGTTGCATTAAAAGAATCTTCGTAACAGAGAAAATCTCCAAGTAGTTCCTCTTCTGTACGCCATGGCTTAAAGAGTTGCAAAAGAGCTAAATAGTAAAATTCCCTTTTCTCTGGATTTTCGCAACTCAATTTTCGATGATTAATCAAATGGCCTTTTTTCTGTCTCACTAGACATCCTTCACACCCAATGATAGCATATATTCCATTGTTAATATCTTCTCTGATGGTTCTCTTATAAATATAGTTTTGCAGAACTTCATACAAACAAACGTTCTCAAGATGACTACTTCTATTTGGATAGTATGTATCCAACATGTTGGTCTTCAAAATATCTGTACTTTCTGGTTCTTTCTCCGCCAAATACTCTATTTCTTGTACAGATTTCAAAACTCGATTTCGTGTTGCAGCAAGACCTAGACTCACCCAAATGATGGTTCTAGATTTGGCATATAGACTTGCTGATGACAATCGATCAGAACATTCATATGCTCCAATTTCTCGATGCGACAACATCTTCAGACTGTAACTGTATAATTTCTTGCTTAGACTCTTTTCATGTGAAATGTCCTCCCACATTTCCTTCAGTTCTGTCTTTTCTTTTTTTGTGATGTAAGACGTCACATATTGAGCCACAGCAATAGAGTTGTCAGCAACTAATTGAATATCCATGTTAGCATTCCACATGGACAAAATCACTGGGTTGTAGTCGTTGATGTACTTGGACTCTTCATTTCTTTTTTAATTGTATGTATTTTTTGGTGATTTCCTCGTCACAGTATGTCGCAGAGAAGACATCAAATGATTTACTCTTCCTTTAGAAATCACTGGTCGTGAAAAGGCGAAACGACATTTTGTGTAGAACTTGTCCTTGTTTCTGAATTTTCGACGACAGTACTTTCCACAACGATGGGATTGAAAGCGTAAAACTTGTTGCCTTAAACTGTTTTCTTCAGTAGTTTTCGGAACAGCACTTGTTGAATACTCTTCAATAAAGCTCATCACTGTCTCATCCGAATCTGTTCCAAATTTGGGTGCATCTTTAATCCACAACAACATATGTATGTGAGGAGCACCTCTCGCTTGATACTCCTTTCTCCAAAAGAAATCCAAAACCTCTCCAAGGGGAGGATTTTTTTTGTTGGTAATAAAAGACATCATAGCTTCAAATCTATGATTGAAATATCTGCATACATTTACTGGATCCAAAGAACACAGTTCTCCAGGTGTTTTGAATTCTATATTTTGTATATTTGCATTTGCCTCTCGTAGAAATTGAAGTAAGTCATCCCATGCATACTCGGCAGAGCTAGAGTGAGGAACCATGTAGGAGTTCCTAAGTTTCTTAGCATACATTTCAATTCCCATGACGACGGTACCAATACTCGTTTGTACCACGCTGACATGCCATGAGATTGATTAGATGAGATTCCAAAATATTATCTTGCAGATTCACTTTCTCCATAAAGTCCCTCGCTGAAACATTTTGTAGATGTGCTCCACTTTTCAGTATATGGTTTACTGCATAAGAAAGCCCAGACAAGTCACTTTCATACAGTAGATGAAACAAATAGGGAATGCATTGACGAAACCTTGGATCTTCAGCATATAATCTTACAGTTCGATATTCAGATGCAGGAATTTGAAGTGGTCGATAGTCATATCGTCCACCTCGACCTGTTGGAAATAGCTGTGGAAAACAACGAGCTTCCAAACTTTCTTCCTATACACTAACAGGACTTCCTTTTGCTGCTTTCATTTGAAACAATTCAATTGCATTCCCCATTACTTCTTTGGAATGCAAAGGATGAACAGTATAATGTTCATATATTTCTTCACTTCTAGAGACATCAACTTTTTCAATTTGGCCGACTGAACAATCACTGTCTTCATCTGCAGCTTTTTCCTCTGCTGCAACACATACATGTTTATAATACTCATTGTTTTTGACTAAATACAACGTTGCCTTTTTGACTTTCCTAACATCCACTAAATCTTGCCAGATTTTTTTACTCTTTGTCGGAACCCCATTAACTAGAATAACTAAAAGTTCCTCTTCTACTTTTTCTATACCAATTGTATCAATATTTTTTTTTAAATCTAGAGGCAAATAAACAACTCTTCCCTTCAATCCTCTCTGCAAATCTGTAGGAGGCAATTTCCCTATCTTAGGCTCCATGCGAACAATTGCCTGAAAAGGGTGGACACATTGAATCAAAATAGACTCATATGTATTTAAATCCATCAATTCAGGGGGAATGTCTACCAACTCCAGATTATTATGAACAGCTCTAGCAGGCATTCTGTTTTGATTTAATTTATCATAACAATATTTACAAATACGCTGATCAGAACTCAAATCAAAACAATTCTCCACCCACAAATAAGTTGCAAAATCCTTCCACTCATAATTATTCATCTTTTCACTTTTTACGTATAAATCAACTAATCTAGTTTGATGCTTATAATGACTTCGTCGACAACACACACAAGTAACATTTGGCCTTTCACTTGATTTCACCTTAAACCTGGTAATTTCCTACTCAAACTTTTCTGTACTTGAAATCTGTACATTGTCTTCCACATTACCTTGAATTGCTGTATCAATTTCTACACTATCCTCTTTTTTATCAAAATAACAAATCTCAATTTCTTCACAAATCTTCTTCACATCTAATTCAGTTCCATGCAAAAGAGCACTGTTTAATTGTTTAAGCTTAAGTGCTGGACTTTTTGCATAATACAACATTCTCACTAATTTCCTCATTTTGGTATGATGCACTGCTAACATCCTAAAATGATGAAAAACACTCTGACAGACTTTTCTAGAAAGACAAGCCAGTGAATGGCCTTGCAAACCTGTCTTTTCTCTCACTCTGCAAGGATCTAAGTCTTGCAACAACTTCACTTTCTGCTTTAGACTTTTCTTACTATATGTACGTAAGAAATTACAAAACAAATCAATTGATTCCTGTCGCACACTACAAATACGACTACACTTCCAAGTGTACACTGGACCCTTAGTACGTCTCCCTAAAACTTCATCAGTTAACACCTCTTCTGGTTCTCTAGGCACAAGTTTCTCTTTTTCAATCGGACAACCGTCTTTCACTTCATACGCTCGACCACTGGTGTCAACTGCATGCACTAAATCATTCTCCTGGAAGTAACTCTCCTCATTAAAAAATGGCTCACAACTTGAACTGTGCATCCATTCTCCTGAAAAAACTTTACAAAAATTAGTCCGATTAATTACTCTTTTCCATCTACTGTTTGATTTGAAAACATCAATTGTCTTGTTAAGTGTCCTAATTCTATTGATTATTAAAATAAATAACTTTTTCTTAACTTCAAAAGCCTGATCAACAATCTTCTCTACACTTTTTTTTCTTATAAAAAGCAGCTCTCTGTTTACCTTTCCTAATGTTTTTTAAAAAATTTAAAACCACTCTATTGCGAAACATTCGTCTACGAATGTCTCTAAACTGATTCTGCCTTCTATTCCTATACATATTATTCTCTCCTGCTCCAGTTGTAGGATTCTTTGAGGTTCTCTCCTTCCTTTTCAAATTTACTCTCTCATTTTCTTTTTCTACATGCTGTCCATCATTTTTTTTTAAAGTACATATGTTCCGAATAAAAGACTTAGTTGTCTTACCAGGAGCTTGGTTCCTGTTTTTTGAAGTATTTGTTGTGGAAAAGTACTGTAATTCCGTTGCTGTTTTTGATTTTTCTCGGTTACATTGTTTTCTTGTCCTTTCCCTTGTGGGCATCTTTGCTTACTCTTAAAATCTTGATTTCAATCTGTTTTAAAGAAAAAAATAGCACATTAGAGACCACTATTACCAAACAACAAAGCAATGACAAAAAACAAACGATCTATTCAGGGTTACAGATCAGGTGAGGATTCTCCAGGGGTACACAAAAGGTGAGGCCTGTATTGAAGAGTATAGTGGAAGACAGCTCTGTCCACAGGTACAAAGAAGATGAGACCTATGTCTAAGTCCACTGCACTCTTATACACAGGCTTCACCACCTATGCTTCCCGGGAAAGCCCTCTCTCCCACTACAGTCTTGATCATAAACCTCACCTCCTCTGTCCCTCTGGACATGTCTCACCTCATCTGCACAATCTACTTCCTAATCTCAGGTAACACAGATGACATAATTGATCCTCATTCATAAAGCCATGCATCCGTTTTGCGCTACTGAAGCGTCACTTTTTGTGACGCATTGGCATCATAAAACATGTGCCCTGTTGCACCATATTTAAAAAGTGACGCATGTAGGTAGATGCGTCATTTTTAAAACATTTTTCACCACATTATACCTCTGTCAAGTGTAATGTACAGAGAGGGATCATTTCTCTGCAAAAAGCCTCGTAATAATGACACAGTGAAATCTATAAAATTTCACTGCGTCACTTTTAGGAAACTGTTATGTCAAAATCTTGCACCTGCCTCACAGTAGGGATAAGACTGAGGCAAACGCTTTCACATGGGGCTTTCCCCATGTGATACGATTCTCACACCTAAGCAGGAGTGCAGATGAGATCAAGACTCTCCAGGGGAGCACAAAACGTGAGGCTTGTGTCCAAGAGTGCAGTGGACAGGACTAAACTGGAGTAGTGTGCAAGAAAAAGATGAGCCTCATTTATAAAGCCATGCGTCAGTTTTGCGCTACTGATGCGTCACTTTTTGTGACGCATTGGCAGCATAAAACATGTGCCTTGTTGCACCATATTTAAAAAGTGACGCATGTAGTTAGATGCGTCATTTTTTAAACCACTGCACCACATTATACCTCTATCAAGTGTAATGTACATAGAGGAGTCATTTCTCCGCAAAAAGTCTCGTAATAATGACGCAATAAAATCTATGAGATTTCACTGCATCACTTTTATGACACTGTTACATCAAAATCATGCACCTGCCTCACAGCAGGGATAAGACTGAGGCAAACGCTTTCACATGGAGCTTTCCCCATGTGATACGATTCTCACACCTAAGCAGGAGTGCAGATGAGATGAAGCCTGTCTAGGGGAGCACAAAAGGTGAGGCTTGTGTCCAAGAGTGCAGTGGACAGGACTAAACTGGAGTAGTGTGCAAAAAAAGATGAACCTCATTTATGAGGCCCTGCGTCAGTTTTGCACTGCTAATGCGTCACTTTTTGTGACGCATCGGCGGCATAAAACATGTACCTCTTTGCGCCATATTTAAAAAGTGACGCATGTAGGTAGATGCGTCACTTTTTAAACCTCTGCGCCACATTATACTCAAAAATGCAAAAACCATTAATTTTCCCCAAAATTGTTTTTGACATCACATTTAGGAAACACAGCACAGGTCCTGTGTACAAGCATTCCATGTCATTACTGAAACCTCACTATTTTTCAAAGTACAATTCCTCTATGCAAACAAACTCAATATGCTTCCTACACTGAGTTAACACAGGTAACATCATAGTAAAGAGTCAAATTTACGCCTGTGTCTAAGAGTGCAGTCAGGGATAGGCTTCATGAAGCCTAGTCCACTGCACTCTTACACACACGCCTCACCACCTATGCTCCCCAGGAAAGCCCAAACATGTACCTTTTTGCGCCATATTTAAAAAGTGACGCATGTAGGTAGATGCGTCACTTTTTAAACCTCTGCGCCACATTACACTCAAAAATGTAAAACCATTAATTTTCCCCAAAATTGTTTTTGACATCACATTTAGGAAACATAGCACAGGTCCTATGTACAAGCATCTGCCTCACAGCAGGGATAAGACTGAGGCAAACGCTTTCACATGGAGCTTTCCCCATGTGATAGGATTCTGACACCTAAGCAGAAGTGCAGATGAGATGAAGACTGTCCAGGGGATCACAAAAGGTGAAGTTTGTGTCCAAGAGTGCAGTGGACAGGACTAAACTGGAGTACTGTGCAAAAAAAAAAAAGAACCTCATTTATGAGGCCCTGCGTCAGTTTGCACTGCTGATGCGTCACTTTTTGTGATGCATCAACGGCATAAAACATGTAACTTTTTGCGCCATATTTAAAAAGTGACGCATGTAGGTAGATGCGTCACTTTTTAAACCTCTGCGCCACATTATACTCAGAAATGTAAAAGCCATTCATTTTCGCCAAAATCGTTTTTGACATCACATTTAGGAAACACAGCACAGATCCTATGTACAAGCATTCCATATCATTACTGAAACCTCACTATTTTACAAAATACAATTCCTCTATGCAAACAAACTCAATATACTTCCTACACTGAGTTAACACAGGTAACATCATTGTAAAGAGTCAAATTGACACCTGTGTCTAAGAGTGCAGTCGGGGATAGGCTTCATGAAGCCTAGTCCACTGCACTCTTAGACACAAGCCTCACCACCTACGCTCCCCAGGAAAGCCCAAACATGTACCTTTTTGCGCCATATTTAAAAAGTGACGCATGTAGGTAGATGTGTCACTTTTTAAAGCTCTGCGCCACATTATACTCAAAAATGTAAAAGCCATTCATTTTGCCCAAAAACCTTTTTGATATCACATTTAGGAAATACAGCACATTTCCTATGTACAAGTATTCCATGTCATTATTGAAACCTTACTATTTTACAAAATACAATTCCTCTATGCAAACAAACTCAATATCCTTCCTACACTGAGTTAACACAGGTAACATCATTGTAAAGAGTCAAATTTATTTCTTTAAACATGCACACATTCTTTATTCTTTTAAAAAAATGTAAAAGCCATTCATTTTTCCCAAAGTCGTTTTTGACATCACATTTAAAAAACACAGCACAGGTCCTATGTACAAGCATTCCATGTCACTACTAAAACTTCACAATTTTACAAAATACAATTCCTCTATGCAGTAAAAACTTTTTACCTAGCATTATCAAAAAGCATGACACAAAGCAACATTAAAAAAACACAATTTGCTTCCAAATCTTCTCCATAGAGTATACAAGTCTCTATGTATATTAAATGAATCATAACTCACCTTTACAAATGCTTTAGGAGACTCACAACAGTGTCAGATACACACACCAAAATTTCTTTAACAGAGCAAAAGGTATGTTCTCCAGGCACTGCAAACCTTAATGGCACAGAGAACCTCTAATTCTACACACATATTCCTCATGGTAACCAATCAAAACTCTTCCCTCTGTATTTTAAAACCAACACCCTTCCCCCCCTCAGCCCTTTCTACCTGTTACCATAGCAACTCCCTCCTCACTGAGCTCTCAGGTTTAAAAGTTTATTCTACAATGTTGCAAATCACCTCCGCAAGGATGTTTGACCTGCGAATACACCAGCTTATCTGGTGCAATGTTTCTTTAAATGACTATTTTTTAACCATTGAAATTACTTCTTACACAGAACACAACCATGCACCCTAACTTTCAGTTTTCAACTATCTCAATCTACCAATCATTGCTTGTGATTCAAGAGCACTGAAAGTCTACAGTTTTTTTTTGCAAACTCCTATTGTTCCAACTGCCATTTCTTTCCCACACTTCATCTGACTGCACCAGAATCTCCTCTCACCATGTATTCTGTCTGGATTATTGGACATAGCTATATCCACTGGGCTCAAAGGTATGCAGCTACCAGAAATTTTCACAACCTTGATTTACAAAATGTGAACATTAAATGGATTGGCCAGAGAGGATTAAGATGTCACCAATTGATTCCATTGGTGAAAACCTTTTTGCATTTGCCACACCCTAACCTCATAATTCTGCACTGTGGTGGAAATGACTTATGCACTTTGACTGGGGTAGGTCTGGAAATGCTTTTAAAGGACACCTTTGGGCAATTGATGGCACTTTTTCCTCAAACTGCCTTGGTATTTTCCAATATTTGCCAAAGACAGAAATGGAAGTGGTCCAACCAATTTTGTCCACAATTTGAGAAAACAAGGAAACATGTGAATAAATCTGTTTCTGCTTACATGAGAGACTATGGAATGGGTTCAATATACAACAACAACTTGCGTTACAACATGCAAGATATCTACAGAGGAGATGGTGTGCACTTCTCAGATGAGGGGAATAGAATATTCCTCCTGAATTTAAGACTGTGCATTGGTACCTACTTGTAGGTACCTAAATCAGCCACAGGACCCAAAAGCTCTTTTCAGAGCTACCCTACCTCTGATCACTCAAAATGATTATCTTTTTCTAACTTTTTTCACTATTTTTCACCAAAGTACGCTCCCCGGTACGCTTCCCGGTGCGCGTACCGGGCGCTCCCCCAGCGAAAATTTAAAAAGATGGGTTTTTTTTGGTCTATATGGGCCTCCTAACACCCCCTCAGAAAACCTAGGGGGTCAGGGAGTGCCTACCGTGCCCCCTTATACTCTTTTCCAACGTTGTTTGTCCTCCATTTTCTGACTCAAATGTACCGAAACACAAAATGGAGGACTCCCGTAGCGCTGCCAGTACGCGCACCGGGGCGCGCACCGGGAAGCGCTCCCAAAAATGTTAAAAGTTAATTTACATAAAAACCACTGAAGACACTTTCACCAAATATAGAATAGGCCATACTACATACCAGTCCCTACCATTTTCCCAAATTTGGTGGAATTCCATTGAGCCATTTGAGCTGTAGCACTGTCTAAATATCCTGAGGTAAATTACATGACTAAAACACATATGAAAGTGTTAGAATTTGCAACTAATGAAAATGTTACTTTCATTTTGTATTTTTATGTGCTGACATTTCATTGGTTATGAACATGAATATATATGAAAAATGAGAGGGAAACACGGCCATTTTGAGTACTACTACCTTAGGTACATTTATAATGGATTTCCTCTGAAAACATCAACTCCTTTCTGAAAGGTAATTTTAGGGGGACTATGTTCTGCACTTTAAGTTAAATTGGAAAAACGTTTTCTGATAGTTTTTTACTGTCCCTCTGTTATAGTTATAGATTCAAATAGGCTTCGCTGTTATAGTTATGGATTGATTTAGGCTTCTCTAGTATATTTATGAATTTACTTAGGCTTCTTCACATGCACTTTTTTATATTTCTACTTCCTGACTGACACCATACACTGCCCAAAGATAACTTGACTGTTAAAAACTCAAAAGTACCTCTCTGAACTTAAACCCAACAGTGCCCTATCTTTACTGATATATTTATTTTGTATGCAATTTACAGCAACATAATGGAAGGAGATCAAAATAAATGTAAAATTTCATTCGAACTTGATCTTCAGGACAACCCAGAGGAAGAGAATAACGATTCAGATTTTTTGGATCAGTCTCTTGATGAAGAGTTTCTCAAATATGTGGAAGAAATGGAATCATGTAATCCAAATGAGGACATTCCCGACAACATAATGTTGGAAGTCTTATTAAATTTTGAAAAATCAGAGCAATAAATTTATATTTAATAATTAAAAATTGTTCCAGACATTATTCTTTTTTATATGTAATCAATGAAATAGTACCAAAATGAATATAATATAATGTGAGACTTATAGTATACTGTGCAATTTTTTTTGTGATACATAGTAAGTTTGCTCATAGTTACTTCCTTTCTCCCACTATATTATCTCCAAAGTGTATTTGACATCTGTTTTTCATCTCCTGTCTCCTTTCTCTCACAGTCTGTCTCTAATGCACGATATCACCGCCAATTTTTTATACATTTAGAAGAGATTAAATGTAATACTGGAAAACATCATTAGGGAGCAGGATAGACTACCTCTGATCCCCTAGACCTTCTCAGGGTGTGCTTAAAGGATCTGTTTCTACTTTCCTGACAGACTATGCTATGGATTCCATATACCACAATAACTTCTGTAACAACATACAAATTATTTACAAAGGAGACGGTCTACATTGAATTTAAAACTCTGCATTGGTACCTACATGTTGGTACTTAAATACGCCACACAACACAACAACTCTATTCAGAGCTACCCTACCTCTAAGCACTTTAAATTATTATTTTACTGTTTCACTGAGTTTTCCCCATGTGTGGAGGGGGGAGGTGTGTGTGGGGGATGTGTGGGGTGTATCTGTGAGGTGTGTGTGTGTGTCTGGGGGGTGAGGTGTATAGGTGTGTGTAAGTGTGTGGGGTATGTGGGTGTGGGTGGGGGTGTGGCTGTGTAAGCTGTGTGTGTGGATGTGGGTGTGTGGGGTGTTTGGGTGTAGGTGGAGGTGTGAGTGTGTGCGGTGTGTGTGGGGTGTGTGTGTGTGGGGGGGGTATGTGTGCAGGATGTGTGTGTATGTGTGGGATGTGTGGGTGTGTCTGTGAGGTGTGTGTGTGTCTGTGGAGGGGAGGGAGGTGTGTGTGTGTGGGATGTGTGGGGTGTGTCTGTGAGGTATCTGTGTGTGCGTGTGTGTGTGTGTGTTGGGGGGGTGAGGTGTGTGTGTGGGTGTGTGGGTGTGGGTGTGGATGTGTAAGGTGTCGGTGTGGGGGTGTGGGGTGTTTGGGTGTGGGTGGAGGTGTGCGTGTGTGAGGTATGTGTGGGGAGTGTGTGACTGTGGGGGTGTGGGGTTGTGTGCGTGTGGGTGTGTGTGGGACGTACTTGTAGGTACCTAAAACAGCCACAGAACCCAAAAGCTCTTTTCAGAGCTACCCTACCTCTAATCACTCAAAATGATTATTTTTCACTACTATTTTCACTATTTTTCACCAAAGTACGCTCCCTGGTACGCTCCCCGGTACGCGTACCATGCGCTCCCCCCGCGAAAATCGAAAAAAAGTAAAACATTTTTGGGACCCGCTGGACCCTTTTATGGCCCCCACATCAAACCTAGGGGGTCAGGGGGGGTCTACCCTGCCCCCTTGTGGTTATTTCCCCCTTTGTTTTTGCCACCTCTTGTGTCTCGATCCTACCGAGACACAAGATGGCGGCCGCTGCGGACTGTTTCGAATGTTTACAGACACCCGAGAGCCAATCAGCTTTCCGTGCGCAAGTCGCGTGGCGCGCCCGGAGCGCTCCCCGGTACGCGCACCGGGGCGATCTTATAGATATATAATTTTTTTTAACCTAAATTACTCAAAATCCTCTGGAGCACATATCTTGAGACATAGCAAAGGCACATCGGGCTACCAGTCCCTACAATTTTGCCAAGTTTGGTTAAAATCCATTCAGCCGTTCGAGCTAAAAGTGCGACAGACCGCCCTATGGAAATTAACATGGGGAAAACACATTTTGGGAGCCCCTTTTATCTTGGCCCCCGCTTGACGAATCCCCCCCAAACTTTTAGGGAACGGGCGGAGCACCGCGAGGCAAAGTTGCTGAAAAATTCAGGCAGATTCCTCAACCGGCGCCAAAGTTATTCCCAATAGAATGTTGCGATTTCCCTATGGAAATCAATCCTAACTATAACTACCTACTGGCGACCGCCAGTAGGTAATATATATATATATATATATTCACTGAAAAAACCATAGGTTATAGACCATATATAGTTAGGAATTAGCATTTAAAAAACCTTATTTTACTCACACAAAACCATTGAAATTCCATATATAGTTAGTTGCACTAACTATATATCGCGCACCCGCAATCCACTGCTGATCATGTCACATATTACATCATTCATGACATGGTCAGTGACATCACTGATGACATCACTGATGACATCTCAAATGACATCACTGATGACAACATCCAGTGACTGTATGTTTCTGTAAAGTTAAAATATGTCTTACATATTGAAGAATGAGTGGATGTATAAGTGTCTGGATGAAGGATTTAGTAGGTGCATGACTGAATGTATGAGTGAGTGATTAAATGTGTCTCACTGAGTGCATGGGTTAGTGACTAAACTGTCTTAATTTGTGCATCATTATGTCTGTTGTTCTGTAAACTGCTGCATGTGTTGATCATTAGCTATACGAGAGGCTATATGTGTTATTAATTGGTTGCCCAAGTATTTCTATGGCACATTGAGTTTGTGTGGGGGTGGCTGGAAGGTGTGTGACTCTATGCATAGATGTGTGAGCAGTTTATTCACTAGGTGTATGAGTTCAAGAATGCATGTGGAAACAGCTACATGGGCAGTTGACTGTGTGCATGAGTGTATTGATGAGTGAATGGATATCTCAATGCTACATGTCATAGTAAGTACATATGTAAAACACAGTACATGTGAGAGTTGGCATATATAAATAACTGTGCATGAGAGCCACTGAATGAGTGAGTGGTTGTATCGATCATTGTGAACTTGTATCAGGGATTGTATAAGAGAGTAAATATGTGTTAGTATATGTTTCAATAGGTAAGGTGTGTTTAACTGTATAGTTGAAGAAATGGAGGTGAGATTGTTTCTTTGCATGACTGACTGGGTGTGTGAGTAACTCCATGGATGAGTGGCAGTGTGTGAGTGTCTGTATACACTAAGTGTATCTAAGGTTATATTAGAGTCTGAAGAGGTTTATCGTATTAGCACAAGAATGATGTCAAATGAGATGTCATCAGTGATGTCATCAGTGATGTCATTTGAGATGTCATCAGTGATGTCATCAGTGATGTCACTGACCATGTCATGAATGATGTAATATGTGACATGATCAGCAGTGGATTGCGGGTGCGCGATATATAGTTAGTGCAACTAACTATATATGGAATTTCAATGGTTTTGTGTGAGTAAAATAAGGTTTTTTAAATGCTAATTCCTAACTATATATGGTCTATAACCTATGGTTTTTTCAGTGAATTTTCAAGGTTTTGTAAATGCTAATTCCTAACTATATATGGTCTATAACCTATGGTTTTTTCAGTGAATTTCAATGGTTTTTTAATAGCAAATATCATAAGCTGTCGAATGTCAAGTACGTGGTAAGTGAAAACATTTTCGTGTTTATGCACACTGATCTGCTTTGACTGATCTGCTTTGAATGGTGCCCCCCCCCCTCATTTCTATTAGGAGTACTCTCTCTTTGCAGATAGTGAAAGGTAGTTAACGCAGGCCTTTGCCCCCGTTGTAATCCGTCGTGCCTGCTTCTCTCTCCATTTGATTGATTGTTATCCAAGTATTTACTGTTTTAGAATTAGTTCTCTTTGGTTCATTCTCTATTTACAAACAAACACAGAGTCGCAATACTCTGTTTAGTCTTTGCAGATAACGAAAAATCGTGTAAAAAAAAAGAAAAGGAATCGAGCAAAATCAGTAGGCCACTAATGGGATCTCTTTTTGACCTCGCTAAAATAGAAACATTAGGAACAACCCCTCATGACAAATACAAAACTAGTGAGATGAACTGAACTCCACACAATGATGGCTGCAAAACAGCTCGGCTCCGCCACCCACCCCGCCCAAAATAACGATAAAGAGCGGCTGCCATGATTGGTTGCGGAATGGCCACAACGGAGCTACGAAATGGTGGTGCTCTCATGCTAACCCCAGCTTCAGTCTGAAACATCCAGAAACACTGTAGACTACCAATTCGATCAGTTCCGGTAGCGCCCCAATGTAACCCGGTAGAGAAGAACTAGCCCTCCCCTCTTTGACTGATGGTTCTTGTTGCCTGTCCCTTCTGTTGTCATTTAACAGAACTATTTAGCCTGCTGAAAGGGGTTGTGTTTCGACCGCTGGTTGGTGGAGACATTTTGACTATATTCTGGACCTGCGTTGTCGCGTAATGCGTCATATGACGCGCCGCGTTAGCGCATCCGGAAGTCATCCGGGGCGCGCAGCGCGTAACGTATGCATAACAAGTCATGTGACTTGTTAATAAAACTTTTCATTGGTTCATTTTACTTTTCTTATTCTAATGATGAAACCCTTGGTCATATCACCTAAAAATTACGCTTTTAATTACTTCCGAACATTATTTTTTCTTAAATATATGTTATAATGTTCCAGGCTAATGTACTTTCCCGGAAATTTTACAACTGTCCTGCAAGTAAAATATATTCTTTTTTCGAGAAAAAGAGCGTTTCTTCGTCCCATGACGGAGCCGTTGAGCAAAAGAGGGTCGACCTGCTGTCTTAGTCGCCGATACGCCTGAATATGAGATTCTTATCGATCACTTTATGTTGCAGGAATAGAAAACACAACAGCCCTTGACCATTTATCTTTACTGCGTTCCTTCGTATTATACCTTTTACCCTTCATGTAATTGGTCTGCTTTATTTCACTTGCCTTTTAATGATTCTAAAACAGTGACTATTATTAAAAACTTTACCAATGTATATACTACTACCATGTTTTCTTTTAAAAACCTTTATTGTGAAAATTTCATTATACAAATACGAGCCTATAACCACGTGGGCCTGCCACGGAGCAAACTGTATTCGTATATGATGAATAGACATTTACACTGTAGAGGAACGTAACGGGCGGGCCATTAGGTTGCAAGAACTAAGGTGTCTAACAGTTACGGAATCGGTGGACGTACATTTTATAATTAAAATACGGCAGGGCCAGTTACAATAAAATATCTAGATATACATTTGCGGGCAAGTACCATGGGTGACGTTAATTCGAATTTTCAACAGTACAGTAATCAATAACACATCAGAACTTAATATCAATAGGGATGTCGAAATATTCAATCAATTCTCGTCCCCGCCCGCCATGTGCTTCAAAACTGCATACGTATCTCGTGATTTCAAGGTTCTGCAACCAGTACACAACAAGGAGTTACGAGTCCCATTTATTCCGGCGCCATTTTGGGCGAGGACGGGCAGGTCCAGGATATAGTCAAAATGTCTCTACCAACCATCGACTATGATGATGTTCATATGCTGTATTTATTAGAGTAACACTCATCTGTCCACATGAAATTAATTTACCACAATCTAAACATGTCATTTTAATCTTTCCAAAGTTCTTCTAAATATTTGGGACCGTTTCCCTTGCCTCTGAAGCTCTCAGTGCCACTTCTTTGATGAATGTACTAGCAGGTCAGGGGTTCTCCTCCAAATCTCTCTTTTATGCAGCACTATAATTAATTGGTGCCACCTCTCCATATGACGATGCATGGTATAGTTACCACAACTATATTTTTTTTCGGTTCCTCTGGAGAGTTCATCATGGCAGATGAAGCGTGTAACGTACCGGGCATTTACCTTTTTTTGCATGTACAGGAAAGGAAAAAAAAATCGAGCGTCCGAGTTCTAAGGTGTCCCAGGGCCATTTTAGTGGACCAGGCCCAAATACAAAGAACAGGCCGCCATTTTGAGAGTCCTCTTGCAGCCGCCTGTCGCTGTAGCATCAAGAGCAGCCGAAACTCAGCTGAATGGCAACTGAAACGGTAAATGGGCGCCCCACTACATTTCAGCATTGTAGGATGACCACACCAGTACAGCAACTTGCTAGACATCACCTCGGTGCCATCCAGATCTCGGCGCCCCACTGCAGATGAAGTGCCTCTCAACTATGAAACCACCACGGTGACATCCGGATCTTGGCGCGTTGTGCTGCCTTCGGCCTATTCGCACATCGGTCCGCTACTGACGCCATCTCACAGGCTAATGGGGTGACCCACGCCGAGTTTCAGCATTGTAGGATGACCACACCAACTTGCTAGACATCACCTCGGTGCCATCCGAATCTTGGCATCTCAACGCCTAGTGGTATCTTCCATACAGAAAATATTGTTACGCTGCCTTTGGCCCCATTCGCACATCAGTCCGCAACTTAGACATCACCTCGGTGCCATCCGGATCTTGGCATCTCAGCGCCTTGTGGTGTCAGTCAGAAAATATTGTTGCGCTGCCTTTGGCCCCATTCGCACATCAGTCCGCTACTGACACCATCTCACAGGCCAATAGGGCGCCCCACGCCGACTTTTACCATTATACGATGGCCACACCAGTGGCACAACTTGCTAGACATCACCTCGGTGCCATCCGAATCTTGGCATCTCAACGCCTAGTGGTATCTTCCATACAGAAAATCTTGTTACGCTACCTTTGGCCCCATTCGCACATCGGTCCGCAACTTAGACATCACCTCGGTGCCATCCGGATCTTGGCATCTCAGCGCCTTGTGGTGTATTCTCTTCAGAAAATATTGTTGAGCTGCCTTTGGCCCCATTCGCACATCGGTCCGCAACTTAGACATCACCTCGGTGCCATCCGGATCTTGGCATCTCAGCGCCTTGTGGTGTCTTCTACTCCGAAAATATTGTAGAAAATATTGTTGCGCTGCCTTTGGCCCCATTCACACATCAGTCCGCTACTGACACCATCTCACAGGCCAACAGGGCGCCCCACGCCGACTTTTACCATTGTACGATGGCCACACCAGTGCCACAACTTGCTAGACACCACCTCGGTGCCATCCGGATCTTGGCATCTCAGCGCCTTGTGGTGTCTTCAAATCAGAAAATATTGTTGCGCTGCCTTTGGCCCCATTCGCACATCGGTCCGCTACTGACGCCATCTCACAGGCCAACGGGGCGCCCCACGCCGACTTTCAACATTGTAGGATGGCCACAGAAGTGCGACAACTTACTAGACACCACCTCGGTGCCATCCGGATCTTGGCGCGTTGTGCTGCCTTCGGCCTATTCGCACATCGGTCCGCTACTGACGCAAACTCACAGGCCAACGGGGCGCCCCACGCCGACTTTCAGCATTGTAGGATGGCCACACCAGTGCGGCAACTTGCTACACACCACCTCGGTGCCATCCGGATCTTGGCATCTCAGCGCCTAGTGGTGTCTTCTATTCCGAAAATATTGTTGCGCTGCCTTCGGCCCCATTCACACATCGGTCCGCTACTGACGCCATCTCACAGTCCAACGGGGCGCCCCACGCCGACTTTCAGCATTGTAGGATGGCCACACCAGTGCGGCAACTTACTAGACACCACCTCGGTGCCATCCGGATCTTGGCGCGTTGTACTGCCTTCGGCCTATTCGCACATCGGTCCGCTACTGATGCAAACTCACAGGCCAACGGGGCGCCCCACGCCGACTTTCAGCATTGTTGGATGGCCACACCAGTGCGGCAACTTACTAGACACCACCTCGGTGCCATCCGGATCTTGGCGCGTTGTGCTGCCTTCGGCCTATTCGCACATCGGTCCGCTACTGACGCAAACTCACAGGCCAACGGGGCGCCCCACGCCGACTTTCAGCATTGTAGGATGGCCACACCAGTGCTGCAACTTGCTGGACACCACCTCGGTGCCATCCGGATCTTGGCGCGTTGTGTTGCCTTCGGCCTATTCGCACATCGGTCCGCTACTGACGCCGCCTCACGTGCCAACGTATTTTCTCCGCATTTTACACCCTATGCCGCATAACAGGTCATGTGACTTGTTTATAAAACTTTTCATTGGTTCATTTTACTTTTGGTTTCCTAATGATGGAAGGCTTGATCATGTGACCTAAAAACAACACTTTTCATTGGATGAAAACTTTTCTTTTTTTCCAAACGATGAAAGCCCCACCTTGTTTCTGGATGTTTCAGACTGAAGCTGGCGTCAGCATGAGAGTGTAGTGTAGTTCCTATTTTCCCAATAGGCTCTGCGCATTGGAATAGTACCTACAGCAGTAAAGGCCTAGGCCAGACGTTAACTAGGTCTACTACTGTCGATACTAGACTTAATTTTTGGGTTTGCCAGCTAAGCTCAGAGTTCGCTAGAAACTTTCTCGAATGTTCAAGGAAGGATTAACTCCCCTGATTAGACAAGAAGGGATTTAGTTTCTGACAACCATAGAACATGACAACTTTGCTCTCCCCTAATCAAGAGTCAATCTCAAGAGTCGTGTGAGCACAAGGCAATTATTTTACTCAGTCAGTACGTGCATTCTTAGTCTCATCAGAATGTAGAGAAAAGGAAGAGACGGGTGTGTTCAATAAAAAGGTGTTATTTATTGATCAGTCTCTTTTCTCGTACAAGAGAAATGGATCGATATTATTGCAATACTTATAGTTAAGTAAAGTGCATACATTAGAAGCAATAGTATAAAATAATACTGTAAAAACATTGATATGGTTTCTGAGCCATATGATGTTTAAAATGATTAAAATATATTTACATACACATATACATTTGACTAAACGTGCTCAACTGGTGTTTCTAAATACGCCTACCCCGTGTACCTGACCTAAGTCTAATGCGTGGTCGGGAATAGAAAGTTACAGTTTAAGTTAAGTTTGTTTTTGCCAAGTCAATAACTAAAGAATTCTCTAGGAGGGGTTATTCAGTTCTGTACCTGGAATTTAGGATGAATGAGGAATGGTATCTCTTTCTCTGCTCTCGATATTCCAGGCTGCCTGCGAGGGCTACCCGGAAACGCCGGTGCTGGGTCTCTCGGCTTGAGATAGCAGCGCGTCTCTCAGCACGTCAGGAAGGCGGGGCTGCTGCCTGCGGGGTCTGCTTCTGCTCTCGGCTTCGGCAAGTATGGCTGCTCCGTCTTGTCACCACGCGTGTGTTTTGCATAGGGCAAGATCGGCAATATTTATACCTTAAAGGTGCCGGGATTGACGTAAGGATGGACATAGGTACGTCAATAAAGATGTCATACGACTTGCTCGTTAGCACATTCTTTACTAAAGTTCTCTGTGAAATCAAAACAATGGCCGCACGGATTATCCAGGTTGTCATAGGTTTGATTTGTTATGAGAACGTCGTATGCCTTATCAGGGGCTGGAGGAATATCGCTTGTCTAATTAGATCTCAAGCGTTATGACCTAATCAGATAACACGTTCCTGTGCCATAGTGTGACTGCGTCAGATAACGGTATCTGCATCATGGGGAATTTCTTGCCTCATGGGCTGATTGTTAGTTAACTAGCTAGGTAGTTTAACCAGAATAGGGTCAGGAATAGGGGGATCGATTCAGAACCTATAGAAATACACGACACCCACTCCACGCTAACTATGGTCATATCTACTAATCTATGCATAGTATAACATAGTACAACATACTATAGAGTATAGTGTATACCTTACCACCCCAAAATACATAAATGCATTTTGAAATTTTCAAATATACTGAAAAATTGCAGTCATATATATTGTATGCACTTAAGCTGTGAATTAAATGCAAAAGTAAACACGCATTGTTATGCATTATTGTTTGTTGGTATATGAGAAATACACATGAAATGGCTCTTAATATGGCTATACAGAAAAAAAGTCGAAACCATTTCATCACATAAAATATATTGTGAACATACCAGTGGGCAGCTAAAGTCTATATAAAGTCTATAAAGAATCTAAAAAAAATAGAAATCTTAGTTCTCTAGGAATAGTTTCTTACTTTAAGCAGAAGATCAGTGTCCCGGGAAAAAATATATAGAAAAATATTTTAGGGGCTTGCTGAAAAAAGTTGCTGTCCGTGAACTGGATTGTAATTGTTCATGTGACTTTATTTTTAAAGTTGAAGGCCGAATTCAGGGAACGCCGCGTGCGAGTTTACTCAAAAGTCTCTATTTCTGTTCCGGAGAGAACATCATATCATTCAGGCTTTCGAAAAAACTGTCAACAGCTTCATGGGAAAGTTCCACTAAGTCGGAAATAGGGGTAACCATGCATTCGTGCGCATGATTGTCTCCATTGACATTCTGATTTGCATTGCTGACAGAAGGTCGTACCTGTTCGATGCTGCTTTCATCTTGAACTTCACTACTCTTCAATCGCAGTGGTGAAGATTCCAGGAATGCCGTCATCAGAATTGGCAGCCTTTGAGGGCAGCACAGTGCGTGAACCTTGGTAGGAACCAACAGTGTATCTGCATCCACTGGCGCATCCGATTGTAGCGTCAGACAGGTGTCTAACACGCATTCTTCTCCGCATAGCAGACACCTTAGTACAGGTAAAACACACCTTTGCCACATTGGTCGAAATGATAGAAACCAAGTCATGTTTAGGTCTCTAAGCCGGGAGAGTCCCAGGATTTTTGATATCCGGTCCCGGTATCCAATGGCTAGGATCGTATCTTCCATTGTCGTGAGATTTTGTTCTGTGACATGGGTTGCCATAACGAAAAATAAGGACCAGGAATAGGATTCCTGCAATTAGTCCTAGGATCAGGGGAAGTCCGCCAAAAATCGAATGGACGAAGTCTGGAAAAATACCCAGTATGGCTTTGAATGGTGTTAATGCCATCGAAAATACTGTCTTAAATACCTTTGAGACCCCTGTGGTATCAGAAATATTTAAGATTTCGCTCAGGATTTCCGCGAAATGTACGGGGGAATTGGTTGATAATAATGTATGTATCTCTGCAGTCGTCCTTGCGACTTGTAGATCATACGTTTCTTTAGATGACGTGAGCCTTGTAGGCGTCTGAAGAAGCACTGTTTTCATTCTGCTTAAAGTGTCTATTCGAATAGAAGTAATTTTCAGACCGGGCCATGCCCTTGCCTCCCTGTCTGGAAAGGAGCTGGGGAACAAAGAACGTCCACAGCACTTGACCTTCGCCGTCGTAGTGACGAGATAAGGAGTCCCGGGCATAAGACTACAGCATCTGCGGTCTACAATGAGAATGTAACTCCCATTATAGAGTCTTTGAAAGAATGGTTCTATTTCAGTTGCAGGTGCGCCTTGCTGGTGACATGAAAGGTTGTATGAATTCCCTTCACAGGCTCCGTGCAAACTAATACCGTTACACAGAAGCGTGCCGCTCAGTGACATAGCACAATTGTTGCCACTAAGAAACACTTTCTGTCCTTTGTTACTGGCACATGCATGTGAATAGGGCAGGTTCCAAGTTGTTTTAAGGTACCCTTTTCCCAATTTCTCGTACATGCCAGCCTGTATATATTTTTGGCAGTATTGAAACCTGAAGGTTGAGATTGGAATATTTATGATTCCGTGTATTATCCATTCACTGACAGGTCGTTCTGACATTGTCATTGGTAATCTTTCTAGTTTTTCAATGCTCAAGATTGTATAATCAGCACCCTTCTGCGCCATACCGATTTGTCTATCAGTAAGGTTAAAGATTTGGAATAGTGACGTTGTGTTGATTAAACGCCAAGGCACGTAGCCTGAACGCAGATTTTGTAACGTCCAACCAAGCTGTACAATAGAACGCAATTGTGACTGACCATGTTGTAATAACAGTAAGTCTTGCGATAATATATCGATTGCTGAAGACACAATGCTGTCCAATGAAAAAATTCTGGAGGACAGAGTCATTAACCCATTGTCCACTACAGAAAGTGATTTTTCCAAATTAATACGGTCAATTTCCCGTATTCTTTCTGCTGTCTCAATTTGAGTAACCTTCCAGGCCTCATTGTATGCTGCATATACAGAGGCTGCTATGAAACGCTTATGACGCTGTTTGCGTGGTCCCAGTATGAAATCACGCAAGTCAGCACCATCAGTAAGTAAAGTTAGGTGTTGCTTAATTTCAGGCAGTGTGGAAGACTGTAGCCATTGGAGGCATAATTTGCCCACACTGTAGGTTGTTATTATCCCTGGGTGATGTCTTTGGGGATATCTAGGGTCTGGCCTGTTCATTTTGAAACCCTGTGTTTTATTCAGGAATCTATCTTGACAGTTATTTGTATCTGTGGGCCAGATCAACCATTGTTTCCAATCAGGATGTGTTCTGTTTTGGTTAAGTATATGGTTTATGTCTATTTCTTCATCTGTATCAGAGTTATTGCTAAACATTGTTGGCTTTGGAATAGACAGGTTATTTAAATCTTTGATTTTTGCTAGGCCAAGACAGGTGGTTTGTTGGACGGTGTCATTTAAAAATATCATTTGTTCTGGGATCATGCAGGCTCTAAACAAAGCTTCTAAACCCTGTACTTGCCATTCTTTTGTACCCCAAACACTTTTCAAATCAACATGTTTGTCCCAATAATCAAATCCAAAAGTATTCATTTTTTCAAAGAAAGAATCTGAATATATCAATTTTGTGTTGGTTATCATGGTTTTCCTCCCTGTCTTGTTTGACAATTTGTAATAAAATGTTTCAGCATTAGTTATGTTAAAACCTGAAAAATATGAATATTTGTCATATACGGTTCTAGAGCTCCCTTTTGGAGGTGTAGCACAATGTTCCCATTGATTATAACTTAAAACATTTCTAGGTTGTGCAGATTTATGCAAGAAATGGTTACCATAGTGGTTATAGCAATACATACTATCATAATTTGTAGAACCCTGCAAATAATCATGTTTTGTAAATTTAGCAGACATTACTAAGTCAGACATCATATTGTTAATACTTTCAAAGTCCCAATCATCAGCAAATGAGTTTGGTTTTGCAAAGTCACTCAAAGAGATCTTAATTTGGTGTGGATATTTCAGGATCTCGACCGGACCATAAATTTCATAGTCAGTGTTGTCCCAGGCTACCCCACCAGGTATTGGAATTGCTGTGAAGTTGGCTGAAGAAAGTTCTGAAGAAAGTTCTCGTTTCTCGACGTGTGAAGATGTGTGTGGTTTGAGGACCAAGTTGATGTTCTGACTTGCTGTGTCCATTTTAGCATATTTTCCCTCAATGAAGCGTCCCAAGGTAAATACCATGATGAGCCAAAGTATGAGGATAAATGCACCAAAACCCACCCAAAATTCAATCCATGGAGAAATCAGATATGTTTCTTTTAGTTGTTTCAAAAGTTCCTTCGCTTTGTCTATAAAGGATTTTGATGATGGCTGTGTCTTTTGTTCGCTGAAACCGTCAGAGGAATCATCGAAGTTGATGAAGTAACCGGATGCAGTTCTGTCAATTGTTCCAATTGGTTCAGGATTTTTGTTTCTTGCATTTTCACTTGGTACTTCAGTATAGATTGGTGTGTCTCTGCTAAATGTCTTTATTTGGGTTTTCAGAGGTCTAAGTTCTATTGCATTGTTGCATAGTCCTTGTTGTTCTTCTGTAGGCGTTTCGAATGTGATGAGCCTCTTTGTTAGGACCTCTGTATTGGTAGCAAACCTTGGTGTTCTGCTACTTATTGGGAGTCCACTTGGCCTACTGTTTGTTATCGGCCACATGTTGTGGTTTTA
The DNA here is from genome assembly GCF_964261635.1 of Lissotriton helveticus. NCBI lineage: Eukaryota > Metazoa > Chordata > Amphibia > Caudata > Salamandridae > Lissotriton > Lissotriton helveticus. Next base: position 1,245,375,039 of record NC_136063.1, on the reverse strand, counting down.
CCAGGTCGATGGATACAACTCGGTTCTCCTTTTTTCCAGCAAGTGGCGGTAGTACAACTGATCTTGTCCCGTTGACAGACAAGACAGGAACTGCTTTTCTGTAAGAAGGCCCAAATTCCTTCTTTACCGCGATCTTTTCCCTGACTAGATCCCCGACTTTTGGAATCCAGACAGGTCTTGCTGGGACAGGTGGTGAATCTTCAGTGGTTGTTGGCTGTTGTTTCAACTGTATGTTGCTCAGGTCTTTTCTTATTTTGTTAAAGTCCTGCAAAATAGCCAAACGGTCTTTGACATCAAAGGTTTTTTCTGTTACCACTGAAGTCTGACTATCAAGGTCAGAGATCAACATCCTAGTTCCGAATAATAATTCGTACGGACTGAATCCCTTCAGAGAATTTCTTGGCAAGTTATTTAGACTACGTTGGACACTTATTAGATGTTTGACCCACCCAGCTCCCGAACCTAATATCCTTTCTATTATAGATTGCTTTCTGTCTTGGTTTTTTCTTTACACCATCCCATACCCTCAGGAAGGAAGTGAGAAGATTCCCGCTGGGCTGTGCTCATTTGGCCATTCCTTCCCCCCCCAGGCTGGATTGCCTGAGAAAAAAGAAAAATTGGTCGAACGTAGCATGCTCTTAGCGTATATGCCATTTAGACTCGCAAATCTTGTATAACAGTCCGGACGTCAGCCGAGTGCTGTGGATCTACATTATAAGTGGAACTAGCCTGTGTATGTTAATCGCAAGCCATTCTTTTTGCTGGTAATATTATCTGCCTTGATACGACGAGGTATTAAACTGCTTCTCTCCCCACTGCGATCTCTGTTACAGTTTGGGCAGTTTTTTACAAACATGGTGTAGTGCAGGCTCATGCCTGGCCACCAGTACCGTGATTGTAATTCTTCCAGAGAATCTTTTAATTTAAGGTGTCTGTGACCCTCGCCCATGTGTGCGTCTGCGATTAACAAGTTTCTCCTGTCCATGTTTGGAATCACTCTATCCCCCACTCCAGGGATTCGAGCAAAAGGAATGGAGTTTGCATCTATGATGTATGTGTAATTGAGTGGATAGTTGATCGGTAACGCCGAGCAGTCGCCTTTTGATGACGTTTTTACTGCCAGCAATGTTTCGCCGTCAATGTATTTTAATGTACGCTTTTTCCGATCTACGGGAGCCGGTTTGCTGGCTGCCGCTGCGGCTGTCTCAGCCAATGAATTCCCCACAACGTGAACGCCATCACGTTGATGACTCAGTGAGTGAGTCACGTGAGTCTTTGGTAGTTCTTTCTTCAAAAGAGCTACTTGTTCCCAGAGAAGTCTCTGCTTTATTGGTGCACCTGTGTCATCTTTGTAACCGTTCTGAATCCATGTCTGCAAATCCTTGTTATATGCTTTGACGCAGAAATATGAATCTGACACTATAAGTGTCGGGAATTCGCGATCCGCATTATCTAGCGCCATTTTCAAAGCTAATATTTCAGTTTGTAGTTCTGAATTAGTTTCTACTGAGTGTGATTTTGTTAATAGAGGTCTTAGTTTACCTCCGTGCCACACTTCTTTTGTAATCTCACATGTGGGATTGTATGCATGTTCTCCCCAAACGGAGGGTTGAGCATGTCCGTCTGTATAGATTACACAGGCGTAATGTCTTAGAGGCAGAATGTCGATTGGCAGAGGATACGTTTTTTCATATTTTAGATTTTTTAATTCTTCTAGTTCTTAAAAGACTGTCAACCAGGCAATACTTGATAATTCATATCCTCCGTACTGAATTTTCAGATGGGCAATTCTGGATTTTTTTAAGTTGAATTTGTAACCCTCTGCAGCGAAACCAAGTATTATGGTGTTCACTCTTTTCAAGTGAGTTTCCAAGTCATCATCTGTTAAGTAAATGTCATCGACATAGGATAATGCTTCATCATCATATAGTTGTAGTAATTCTGTTACTCTCGCTGAGAATACCCCCGGGCTATTCTTGTACCCCTGGGCTAACCGACAGAATTGTTTTTGAGTGCCATTTACTGAGAATGCAGTTAAATATCTGCTCTCTGGTGCTATGTTTTGACAAAAGAATCCGTTGGAGATGTCCAAGGTTGTTTTGTATTTTTTGCGCACTATGTTATTCATTAGTGCAGCACTGTGTGAGTTTTGCACTGCAAAAGTTTTGCAACATGTGTTAAGGTGTCGATAATCCAAAACTAGACGATACGAATTGTCTGGTTTGGAGACCGGAAACAAAGGATTGTTCATTTGTGAGGTGCAAGTTTCAATCACCCCTTGGTATTCTAGCTGATCTAGTATTTCATTTACTTGTTTTTTAGCTTCTTGCTTAATTGGGAACTGCCTTTGTGCAGTTGGTTGTGATTTTAACTGGACTTTGTGAGGAGGAGAATCCTCATCCCATCCTACATGATTTTTATATAAAGCAGGTGCTAAGGCCACTGCCCACTTTCTAGCAAGTGTGTATTTTTTATGAATCGGTATTTGATTCGAGAAGGCAGGCATAATTACTTCTTCGCCATGAGGGCACTCCCTGACAAACTCCGGTGGCCAGTCTTTTTCAGCTAGAAGGATGTCATAGCCTTTGGATAGGTTATCCCAAAATAGTCCCCTTATTTTCCTAGTCTTATCTCCCTCTATACGTAATGTTATCTCGTATATTTTGTGGGGCTTGCTAACTCTGGTATCTGCAGTTTCCACTTGAAGGTATTCATTCGTGTCCACTGTCTCCAGATGATTCATAAGGACTTTGCGAGCTATGCTCACCTCTGCTGCGCTGTCTAGCATTGTCTGAGCCCACTCTCCGTTTTTCAATTGTGTCCTCAGTATTCTCGGCATTGTTAACTACCTTGATACTGGCTACCTTCTTTTTTGGAAATTGTGATTTCTTTTTCAGTTGAGCAGGTTCCTTGTCTTTGGACTTGGCGTGCTCTTCTGATCGTCCTCTTCTTTCCGATTTCTGCGAGGAATTCTGAAAAGATTGAGAGGGACGTGTATCAATGTCTTGATATCTATCAGGTTTTTTAATATTATCCCTATTTCTAAGGTTATATCTATTCCCAGAGGGTTCACTCTGAGGTGACCTTTGTCTCGGGTTTGGAGATTTCTCTCTTCGCCTAGGAGACCTTCCTCTGGACTGGAATTTCTTTTCTTTTGGATTGGATTGTTTGTTTCCATCCCAGTTCTTTTTTGGTGAATTATTATTATTAAAAAATATTTTTTCTGGACTTGTAGTTAGTTGCGGTTTTACTGGTATTCCACCTAGACTATCTCTGCCTAGTTCTTCATAGGATTTTTCTATGATTCTGGCAATTTCAGCTGGTTGGTCTGCTATATCTGTCTCTTTTAACCTCTGGCGGATCGCCACGTTTGCTGCTTCACCTTTTATGTTGGCTAGTAATATAGCCGAGACCTGCTTGAAGTCTTTCAGTAATTTCATACCAAGAGTTAAAGCAGGTTCTGGACCGTATTCATCTTGAATTTGTTTAAGCACATCTGGTATTACCGAAATGGATGGAACACCGTGTGTTTTTGTATAGATGGAAGCAAAGACTGTACCCCAAGTGTCACAGTCCTCAATGTGTGGTGCGATTCCCATTGGGAGACATATAGTCAGAATCCTGTGTTTTTCCAGCGGGGTGGTGTCAGGAAACACCGCCTCTATTTGGGTAATTTTCTGTGCCAACCAGAATGGTATCTGTTCCCGTTTAGCTGGAACTTTACCTAGGCAGGATTGGATGTTCTGTGGTGTAATTTTATTTGTGTTCCCCTGGTGAGGGGTCAGCTGTGGAAGTTTAATCGCTGGCTGAATTGTAGAAGTCCGCATTACATACTGAACTAATTGTCTGTGAATTTTTAGTAGTTGTTTTAGCTGTATTAACAGCTCTGCTGCAGGCATTCTTTCGATGTCTGGATGTGGTGTGTATCCGGTTAAGACCGGCCACGTTGCTCCTGGTCTTCCTAAAGGACCGAGCCTTGTAATGTGATTATTATGTTTTAGGGCGCCATCAAATAAGAGCAAATGCTCTTGGAATTTGAGTGGTACTTCCACCTCCTCGAAAGGAGTGTACTCATTAGGAGGTTCCTCTACTTTGTAATAGTGGAAGTACTTTGTTACAGCATTTGCTGCTGGAAAATGTATCCATGTATAGTATACCTCTGTCTGCCGATATTCGTGTGCCTCGATTACGAATATGACTGTGCCACCTCTAGGTGTCAGTCCATTTTCTATAAGTTTTAAGGTTATAGATCTTCTTTTGGTGACCGGAATGAGTATTATATCCGCGTCTGCTGCTTGCATGGTAGCATCAGCATCTGCTATTTCAGTGGCTAATCTAATTGCCTCTCTTTCTCCATCACTGTCTCCCATTTTACTGACAGGATGGTATTATTTTTATTTGCAGATCAGGTTTCTTTATGGAAACAGAGATTAGATGCACAATATTTTGGAACTGTTTTATCCTTCAACGTTGACTATACCAAGAACCATACATAGGAGTTCCCTCCTGCGAGGTTTTGGAGGATATTATAACCTTTCACCCACTCCAGACGTCTTTGGAGTATTTGGGAAAAGGGGTCTGAGTGAGAAAGCACGACTGAGTTACTCTAAATGTCTTACGTTAGTTTTATCGCCCTTTCCAAACGCGTTGGGCGCCATGTAGTGTAGTTCCTATTTTCCCAATAGGCTCTGCGCATTGGAATAGTACCTACAGCAGTAAAGGCCTAGGCCAGACGTTAACTAGGTCTACTACTGTCGATACTAGACTTAATTTTTGGGTTTGCCAGCTAAGCTCAGAGTTCGCTAGAAACTTTCTCGAATGTTCAAGGAAGGATTAACTCCCCTGATTAGACAAGAAGGGATTTAGTTTCTGACAACCATAGAACATGACAACTTTGCTCTCCCCTAATCAAGAGTCAATCTCAAGAGTCGTGTGAGCACAAGGCAATTATTTTACTCAGTCAGTACGTGCATTCTTAGTCTCATCAGAATGTAGAGAAAAGGAAGAGACGGGCGTGTTCAATAAAAAGGTGTTATTTATTGATCAGTCTCTTTTCTCGTACAAGAGAAATGGATCGATATTATTGCAATACTTATAGTTAAGTAAAGTGCATACATTAGAAGCAATAGTATAAAATAATACTGTAAAAACATTGATATGGTTTCTGAGCCATATGATGTTTAAAATGATTAAAATATATTTACATACACATATACATTTGACTAAACGTGCTCAACTGGTGTTTCTAAATACGCCTACCCCGTGTACCTGACCTAAGTCTAATGCGTGGGCGGGAATAGAAAGTTACAGTTTAAGTTAAGTTTGTTTTTGCCAAGTGAATAACTAAAGAATTCTCTAGGAGGGGTTATTCAGTTCTGTACCTGGAATTTAGGATGAATGAGGAATGGTATCTCTTTCTCTGCTCTCGATATTCCAGGCTGCCTGCGAGGGCTACCCGGAAACGCCGGTGCTGGGTCTCTCGGCTTGAGATAGCAGCGCGTCTCTCAGCGCATCAGGAAGGCGGGGCTGCTGCCTGCGGGGTCTGCTTCTGCTCTCGGCTTCGGCAAGTATGGCTGCTCCGTCTTGTCACCACGCGTGTGTTTTGCATAGGGCAAGATCGGCAATATTTATACCTTAAAGGTGCCGGGATTGACGTAAGGATGGACATAGGTACGTCAATAAAGATGTCATACGACTTGCTCGTTAGCACATTCTTTACTAAAGTTCTCTGTGAAATCAAAACAATGGCCGCACGGATTATCCAGGTTGTCATAGGTTTGATTTGTTATGAGAACGTCGTATGCCTTATCAGGGGCTGGAGGAATATCGCTTGTCTAATTAGATCTCAAGCGTTATGACCTAATCAGATAACACGTTCCTGTGCCGTAGTGTGACTGCGTCAGATAACGGTATCTGCATCATGGGGAATTTCTTGCCTCATGGGCTGATTGTTAGTTAACTAGCTAGGTAGTTTAACCAGAATAGGGTCAGGAATAGGGGGATCGATTCAGAACCTATAGAAATACACGACAAGAGCACCAACATCTCGTAGCTCAGTCGTGGTCATTCCGCGAGCAATCATGGCAGCCGCTCCCCACCAGAAGCCTGCAGGAGTCGGAGCCCCCAAAACTTTTGATGAATTCTCAAGGCGGAGGGGACGCTTTCGAGAATGGGGTCCAAGACCTAGCAGACAAGCGTCCGATTTCCAAGGTGTCCCAGGGCCATTTCAGTGGACCAGGCCCAAAAAGGAAACAGCCTGCCGCCATTTTGAGAGTCCTGTGACAGCCGCCTATCGCTGCACCGCAAGAGTGGGCGCAACTCAGCTGAATTGCGGCTTTTGACACAGTGGACCAAAAACGGACGGAATGGCAACTGAAACGGTAAAGGGGCGCCCCACTACAACAGATGACACTCCACCTGGAGAGGCCCGTTCACGCCGGGGCGCCCCACGCCGTTATTCGGAGCAGCATTGTAGGATACCAAAACCAGTGCAGCAACTTACTGGACATCACCTTGGTGCCATCGTTCTGCTGCCTTGGAACTATTCGCGCAACAGTTTGCTACTGATGACCCACCCCCCGCGACGCCCCATGCCGTTATTTGCTGGGTGGCAACTTACTAGACATCACTTTCGTGTCATCTAGATTTCAGCGCGTTCTGCTGCCTTGGAACTATTCGCACAACAGTTTGCTACTGATGACCCACCCCCCGCGACGCCCCACGCCGGAAATCTGGACGTTGTGCTGCGTTGGGACTATTCGCACAGCCGACCGCTACTTCGTTGTTTTTCCCTAAAAATGTTTATATGTTATTACTATTTTTGTTTTCTTGTATATATTTATAAATTATTAAAGTTTTATAATCTTACTACTTTGTCGGAGTGCTATATATTTTTAATGTGACACATAATTGTAAAAACTTTGATGTACAAAGAGTCATCCCTGGAATCTTCCGCTTCAGTCTCGGTCCCCTCCCCAATCACAATACAGGATGGTTTTCAGATAATAGCAACGCTTCTGCTGTGACGGATCTCATCGAGTGTGGGCCTTTTTCTACTATAACTCCTTTGAAGAGGGGTGATTCTTTACAGCTGTGGCCATAAACTACATCTGCAGGGCTAGCTGATACCCTAGGACCAGCCTGGACAATCGGACACAGAGGAAAAGGAGTGTCAGAGGGTGCGGTAGTGAATAGGGCGAAAGGGAGGTGTCGGGCGGGCACAGGGTGTGATTCTCAGGGAAGAGCAGCGCAGATGGGGGGAGGTTTATTACCCATGCATAAGACAGAGAGCGGGGGTGACCACTGCCTGGGGGAGATGCTTGCGAGGGTGGGGAGCCATGCTAAGGATCGACAGCGTGCACAGAGTGGGTCTGGTCAAGGCATCTAAAATGGCTGCCGTGCACGACAAAAGTGTGGCATTTGAAAAAAGACAAGATGGCGCAGACAATGTTTTTCAACACTTCCTGATTTCCTTCGAATCGAACGTTAACAGACGTTGGGGCATATTACCAAAGTTAAGCGATATTTATCCCTAACGATGCTTAGCAACGATTTTTTTACCGTCAGAAATTATCGCAGATAAACCTTGCTATTATCAAGGTTTATCGGAAATACGATAAAAAACGACCGCAATGCATTAATATCGCTGAAAACTCAGCGATATTCATGCATTACCGAGCTAATGCTCTTAGCCATGTTATCCACCTCCCATTGGATAACATGGCTAAGAACTGCTCAGGGCAGGTGGTAGCTTTTGGAGATATTCGCGCTTATCTCGAATATTTCCAAAAGTTGATAATAGGAGATAGCGATGTTAGCGACTGTTTCCAGTCGCTAACATCTTGGCATGCCCACTTTGCATGTCATTAGTGATAAATATCACTCACATGCAAAGTGGGGCCCAAGATGGTCGCTATCTTCTACTAGCCGTCGCTAACTGGTGTTAGCAACAGCTAGGTAATACACATATAATTTTATCTCCGCGAAGCGGAGCGCTGTTACAGATATATATCTTGTTTCTGAACGTTAATTTCTCAAAATGCACTGAAGCACATATATTGAGACCTAGCAAAGGCACATCGGGCTACCAGTCCCTACAATTTTGCCAATTTTCGTGCAAATCCATTCAGCTGTTCGATCCTACCGAGAGACAAGATGGCGGCCGCTACGGACTGTTTGGAATGTTTACAGACACCGGAGAGCCAATCAGCTTCGCTTCGCAAAGCTCCGTAACGCGAAAAGTACGCGAAGCGGTGCGCTGTTACAGATATATATCTTTTTTTGAACGTTAATTTCTCAAAATCCACTGGAGCACATATATTGAGACCTAGCAAAGGCACATCGGGCTACCAGTCCCTAATATTTTGCCAAGTTTCGTGCAAATCCATTCAGCCGTTCGATTATTATTATTTTTTTTTTTTTTTGCCCCGCGGGGCCCTTTTAAAACCTCCACATCAAACCTAGGGGGTCAGCGAGGATCTACTATGCCCCCTTATAGTTATTTCCCCCTTTGTTTTGACCTCCTCTTGTCTCTCGATCCTACCGAGAGACAAGATGGCGGCCGCTACGGACTTTTTGGAATGTTGACAGACGCCGGAGAACCAATCAGCTTCGCTTCACAAAGCTCCGTTGCGCGCAAAGTACGCGTCCTGGGACGCTGCCAGGTCCGCTGTTACAGATATATATCTTTTTTTAAACGTTAATTTCTCAAAATCCACTGGAGCACATATATTGAGACCTACAAAAGGCACATCGGGCTACCAGTCCCTACAATTTTGCCAAGTTTCGTGCAAATCCATTCAGCCGTTCGGGCTAAAAGTGAGGCCAACCGCCCTATGGAAAACTCAATGTTAAAAACACGTTTTGGGACCCCCCTTTTTTCTCGGCCCCCCCTTGACGAACCCCCCCCAAATTTTCAAGGGCTGCTCAGAAACAAAATGTGCCATTTTCCTGAAAATTTCAGCCAATTCCGTCCACAAACGCCAAAGTTATTAGACATAGAATTTTCAAAAATCCCATAGAGAAAAAATCCTAACTATATATACCTACTGGCGACCGCCAGTAGGTAATATATATATACATACACACACACACAAACACACACACACAATAATAGAATTAGTACTTGGGAATTTAAAACTGTTAGTGAAAGCAGGGTTTTACGATTCAAGGTACAGTACACAATAGCTAGCAGCATAATGAGTAGCAGGAAGATGCTTGGGGCTTAAATCTCATGATCAAACTGGGGTTTTTACAATTGAAGGTACAGTACATGATATCTAGCAGCATAGTAAGTACCAAAAAAGTGCAAGTGCTCAAAACGCAGAGTTATAAGAAACTTGATGTGCAATTATGCCTAAAGATATTCGTAACATCAGACAAGAAATTTTAAATATAAACACATCAAAATGGCACTAATACTATGCAATTTATATGTACTCAATAAACCAATACTGTTCTAGAATATATTTAAGAATTGTTGAAAAAAACAGACTAGTTCAGAGGGTGGGGCCAGCAGGCAATTACGGGCTTCTTCTGTTGTGACAATGTTGTACTGTGGGAAAGAATTTTTTTTAAGATCTACGGCCTAAGGGTTGTGGTATAGGACAAACGAATAGAACATGATTTAAATCTTGTACACAAAATCACACAAGTGGCAGAGTCTTTCATGTCTAGCAAGGCCCTCCCAAGCTCTTGTTACAATTTTTAGGGGGAGTAAGTTCAGCCTGAGCAGCAAAATAGTTTTACGTACTCCCTGTTGTAGGTTCCATAAAACATAAGGTTGTGGCTTTTTATAGATACTACTCCCTGCTAGGCAATTGTTATTATGATTCCCTGCGCACAATGAAATGTCTCTTTTTTTAGATACACCGTAGATTGTTTTTTTATTCTGGTTTTCAAGACTTGTTTAGGAAGAGCCGTCATACTATCCATCTCAAAGCCGAAGAGATTTGTGGCTTTTTGATAATTCCTAAAAATAATTTTTCCTTCGACTTTTCAAAAATTTCTTCACACAATGCTACCCGTATAGGGTACTCAGCGTTATTCCATAGTGCATTGCTCCATCTTAAAATACAGCCATAAAGAGCACATAGATGGAAAGTAACCTGAATTAGAGCCGAATCGGCCCTATGGGAGCGGTGTGATTCAGATTACAAATTTGGCGCCAAATCCAACCCTCTACTTTCTCAAATGTATCCCATTCCTGTGCATCTACTGTTCCACAGGCATAGCTCAATGCTGGTGGGATCTTAATTTTATAGACTGATAAAATATGTGCAAGTGTGTATAGAATCGACTGATTGCGGATGCTTGTAAAATTGCCTAGCCTCTGCACTGATCCGTTTGGTTGCTACTGGAACACCTGCTTGTACAAATTCTTCCTAAATATGGATATAACTTTACTACGTCAAGTTTCTCGTTCCCCTAGAACCAATGCATGTTCTTTCTGACTCTGCATCCCGATATATAACTAAAAAACATAACTTTACTCTACTATAATATCTATTTTTAAGTAGTATTCTTCTGAATACCTAGCTAACTCAGAAAATCCTCTTTGGAGTCCAATTGGGGTTAGGCCAAGTAAAATGACGTCGTCAACATATAGCAGGCAGCTCACCTATAAATATCCTAATTTTGGGGAATCTCCCTTGCTGAGCCCCACTCTGCTTGGCAAATCATTGACATAAAGAGAAAATAAAAGAGAGGCCAAAAGGCACCCCTGCTTTAGCACATTATGGGTCTCTATTTTGCTTGACAGACCCTGTGTTCCCCCCAACAGGACAAGCGTCGAGGTGGAGGAGAACACTGCAATATTCAGCCATAATAAATTCACAGGTATCCTCATATTGATTAGTTTTCTCCACAAGGTCCCCCGAACAAATCAGTCAAAGGCCGTAGAGAAGTCCATTAAGGCTGTGTATAACTGCATTCCCCAGCACATTGGGTATTTTTCAATTAGAGTTTGCAGGGCAGTGATGTTATCAAGGGAACCACTATTTTTGTGAAACTCCATTTGCTCTACATGAACAAACCATTTCCAAAAGCCCAATGTTGGAGAAGGATAAGAATGCTCTTGGCAAACAGTTGACCAGTCACATCCAAAAGTGCGATCTGTCAAGAGCAAGCGGGGAATTATTTAGACCCTTTTAATATAAGGCCCATGATTATCTGTCCTGTTTAATTATGGCTATTGGTACATCATCAGGGCCCATCACACCTGCATACCTTGCCCCTTTGATATAACCCTCTATTTCATTGCAAAAGGGAGCTCCATAATCACTCCCAATGGAGGAGTCAGAGACAAAGTCGAAATTCCATATGACTGAGGAATTTAGAGCATACAGCTGGGAAATATATATCGTCTATTCTTAATCTAATACCAGAATGGGCTTTGCCTTATCTCTACCATCACAAAATTGGGTTCTTAACGCCCAATATTTGCTGGTTTCACCGGACTGTGCAAACTCACTTAGTTTGAGCCAATTTGCGTCTTCCACCCTTCTAAGTTGAGATACCACTTTTCTTTTCCTTACCTGTTTTGCATAGGTATTGAAGATTGCCTAAATTTTTAGCTGATCGATGCGTCAATCTCCTGATTTACTTTTTTTAATCTCTCATGATTTAGCCCCTAGAGAATCAGGACTGTTAACTTGCTTTTTATTTCCCCATGTTCTAATTGAGATCAAAGTCCTCTCAAAACTAGAAATGGGGGATTCCTGAATGCGATCAGAAGCCGCAGTTTCAAAAACTCTCTTGAAACATAGTAGCATATTATTCAATCAAAAAGTTTGCCCATTACTGCAATTATATAAAATGCTTTTATCCCTTTGATTCCAAGGTCCGGGCAGCTCGAGTTCCATGTAAACGTCCACCATGATCACTCATGTTTGTGGGCAGTATCTTAAATTTCATACACGCACCAAAGAACTGGTGGGATACTGCCATTTAGTCGATCAGTGAGCGTCCATATGGACCCGATAGGTATAATAGGCAGGGGAGTCCTCTGGGAATCTACCATTCAACATCACAAGATCAAACATTCTAAAATTATGCAAAAGTGACAGGCCTCGTCTATCTGATCTTATATGGCCGGGCAGTAAGCAATCAGGAATGGACCTTACACCGTCCAACTCAGGGTTTGAGAAAGACATGACAGAACAATTCGCAATTTTAGCATTAAAATCACCCACCATCATAGTCAATGAGCACTCTTCAGAGATGCTTATCCTGTGCACGTAGAAACAAATGGATTCTTCCAGTGAGTCGGATGCTCTCTCTGGGGAAATATACACATTTACCAGCAAAATGGAAACAGGCTGCCCTCGTTTATCTATACCTATCCTCAACTTCACTCCCATACAACACCTAGAGGAGTGGATATAAACCACAGGATTCCATTTTATGGTGCTGATAAGTAAAATGGCTTAACCACAGCTAGCATGTCCTTAAGTACAGGGTTTTGCTGTGCAACAATAAAAAAAGAAATTCTCAAAGTCAAAATCCTCACGGCTCCATGTTTCCTGAAGACAAATTATTTTAGGATCGTATACTAACAGGGTGTGTAATTTACAGTTGTTTTTTCCTATCCCTGCTAGGTTCCAGGATATGAGTCTTCCCGATTGTCTACCTCCGCAGCAAGGGCAAATATGTGGTTGCTTTTGAGCCATTCAGAGAGCTGGCTACCCAACTCCACTGGCCCTGCTCATCCTCCACTACGCAAATGCTGGGTCTTCGAGCCTGGGGACCTATAATGTTAATCTCTCTTTTTCCTGGGCTGCTGCTCCTTACTGATATTTTAATGTCTTTTGGATTCATGATGCCCATAAGGATAGAGAACCCACTACCTGGCGCTTGGTGGATAATCCCAGGGGATTCAAATGGGACCACCAGGGAAACCTCATATGGAAACACATCTATCCCTCTTTTTCTAAAAGAGACTGCATTAGTCAGTACTAGTATTGAGACTACCCCTGAAGTGAAAGTAACTCTGGTGTATGGGGTGCCACTCTGTAGGTGAAAATATAAATCAACTCAATGTATTTGCTTGTTAACAGACGTAAATCCTCTATTTCTAATAATAGCTGCAAGAGAGCCCTTCTATTGAGTAGGGCCGAATCTGTATCAAACTTCATATGCTGCACCAATGTTAGAGTAGTTTCCGGAATTGTATGCATCACCCATGGTGATTTTAGGAGCCCCTCTGTCTCCTTGGCCTTCTTGCTTCCCTAACTTGTTCCGCAAGGGGTCAACTACTGTTGGGGAAAGGGTTATCGGATGTCTGTTAACAGGCCCTGAGCTTTGGCCATCAGACAATACTGGAGGCCCAGGAACATTTCTACTTGGTGCCGGGTTTGAACTATCCGGCTGGCTCCTCAAGTACAATGGGGAACTGCAGATTTTTTTGTTTCCAGTTAGGAATACGTCGCACCCTATTCTTCTTCTTCCCCCTCCGACCTTGTGGGCCATTGCTCTTTCTTGAAGGGGGAACCTCCCTAAGGGGTGCAGATACTAAACTAACAGTAGACTTTTTAATAAAGTGGGGATTGATCAGGGATCCTACGGTGCCAAAAGTATTTGTGTTGCATTTTTTTTTAAATAGGGTATACCTGCAATGGGGACATAGCTGGTGTTGAAGCTAAATTGCCCCAGGACTGATAGACTGAATACCCTCAGCACATTGTTTAACAGGGGTTGAGCTTACCAAGGGACTACCTTTAAGCTGGGAAGCTGAGGAGACCCCCTTATCTTTCTGCGCCTCTGCCTTAATCCCCAATGTAGACAACCCCTTGCATGTCTGACATGAACGGCATTCTATTTCAAGGCCCTTTATTGCCTTATTTGTTACTTGATTCACCAAATTGAGCTAGTGGATCCCCATCAAAATTGGAGAAAGAACGTCCAGTATATGATCAGAATTCACTGTGGTTTTCTCCAACAAAGATAAAATTGATGAGAGAATTCTTTCTAAGGCATAGAATATCTCTAAGATACCCCCATACAATCTCTGCTATGTTCAAAATGTCATGTACCCCCTTATCTTGAGGTGCAGCTGACACCCCCAGATCAGACAGGTTTAATGAGTGGACGTGAGACACACAAGCAGGCATGTGAGGGCAACCAGCAGATAAAACCCAAGACAGTCTCAATTCCGGGTCCCCGGTGATTGGCGTTCTCAAATGGGCCTCCAGATCTTTGTTTTTACCAGTGGTATAGCAATGTCCGGCAAGGTATAGTCCTCCAATTTCACCAATTCAGGGCTAAGGTCCATAACCTGTGTCAACTGCTCAAACCGTTTGGGGGAAAGAGATTCAAACTATACTCAGTGATTCTCTGGGGCTGGATTTGCCAAACAGAGATACCAGGTCTGCCAAGGGTGACTGTTCCTTTACGTCAAGATTCACAGCTGGATAGACATCAGCGCTATCCGCGGGTATGTCCATCTCAATCACAAGATCTACTGCTACTACCAGTAAAGCTTTTCCATTAGAATTCTGTATTGAAGGAGACAGTGGGGGTGTTTCACCAATGTTCTGATGGACAGGTTTTGGGGAACAAGGCGCTGTAAGCTCAGGGAGAACGGAGCAAACGCCCACCTTATCCTCATGTGTTACACAATTGCATGCCTCCTGGTCCTCATCTTTTGAAGCGTTACCCCGTTGGGAGCTCCTCACACCCTTCCAGAGCATTGACATCACCAAGGAATAGGATTTCAAGTATATAAGGTGGCAGAGGAGCAGCTAACTGTTCTACTGGAAGCCCTGACGATCCCGTGGGTGAGCCTACGGGTACATTTACATATGTGCACCCTGAACGCAGGCACCTGAATGGCATCCCCACAGAATAACAGAGTAATTTAGTTTTGCGAATTTTAAGACCAAAAATGCCTCTGCCGGATCTGGCTGTCCAGCTGTTTGACTGTCTGGCAAAACAGGCTGAGAGGATATGCTGACGAATAAACCAAATAACCTGACTCAGTCCGCTCAGACACATGGTGGTTGTGAAAATGTGTGATACGATGAAATCAACTACATACGTGGCTTGTCCAAATGCAATATTTATTTTATTTTTATTTGCGTGTTTGTACCGCGCTAGGATCACCTCCCGAAGGAGTATATCCGCGCCTTTGGCAGCCAAAAAAGCAACTAGCGGACCCTAACCATAAGCATAAGTCAATTTTGAAAAAGGAATGTCTTTAATTGCTTCCTAAAAGGAAGGTGGTCCTTGCACTGTCTCAAAGACAGTGGGAGGCTGTTCCACAAAGTTGGACCAGCAACCGTAAGAGATCTTCCCCCTTGTCTCACTTTGCTAAATTTTGGAATCTGTAACAATGCCTGCTCACTAGATCTCAAAGAGCGTGTCGGTGTATACCAGGAGAATTTATTAATCAGATATACTGGACCATTTCCCTGTAGACACTTATGCATTGTACAGCAGATAAAACATAACAATAAAAACAAATCCAACCCCGGCCCACAAGCAACAAACCAGGACATCTAGTGACTCTGCAGGTTGCACCACTCCTAGGTGGCCACCTCCGCAGTAACACTAGGCTCTTGCTTTCTGTGTTCTCTGATTTGCGGAGGCTACGGCGGCTATGCTCGTACAGCGAGGTTGGTGCTTAGACCTCGGGAAAGAGTGCTGAAGAGTGAGAAGAGCAAAGAGTAAACTGGCGGAAGACAAACTCTAGCCTCTAGTCCAGGTGTGGCGGGGTGTCAGAGAGACGTTTCCCCCTCATCCTCCCACAATCTTCGCCAATCTTCACCACACTTTTTACGTTGCCTTACTCTGTGTTCGATCTCGAGAGGTAGGAGGCCCGAGGGAGTACTCGGGGAAGTGACACTACTGCTACTGCCAGGTAGGAGGGTAAACGCAATCACAGTCAGCGCCCAACAAGCCCGTCTGCGCCTGTCAGTGCCCAAAATGCACCCAAAGCCAGAACCCCTGCCCTTTTTACACCAGACCAACTCTTACAGCTTAACTCTGGTAACTTTGCACCTCATGAAGTACCTTTGGGCTCTACCTCTCTTGCAACCTTCTGCTGCAATCTATGTGGTTAGGTGGCGGAGGGCTCGACGACCATTATTAATGACGGACAAATATCTAACAACTTTACTATCAACAACAACTGGCATGAGAATAATGTTAAGTCAAGGGGTCAAGCGGTGCAAACTGCGTTAAACACATCTGACAACTCGAAATCTATCAGGTGTATCCTACTCAATACTAGATCTATGGTGAAACATACATTTTATTTAGAATGTCTTATTCATGTAGAGGATCCAGATATCGTTTTTCTTACTGAAACGTGGGCAACTGAAAACAGTGACCCTGACTGGCATCTAGCCGTACCCAATGGATATGTAGTTGCCAATATTGATAGAACAGTGGGTAAGGGTGGAGGAATTGCGATAATTTATCGCTCTTTCTATACAGTCACGATTTCCTCTGAGTCCTTAGCTGGCACTGAAGCAATGTCTTTTCTACTAAAGTCCAACAACATAGAAACCTTTTCTGGTCTGCTAATTTATAGACCCCCTGGCCCAAGACCCCCGTTCTCAGTTACCCTTCACACATATTTGGAGTCCTCTTTAGACTCTGACTATTTCACCATTTTAGGAGATTTTAATTTTCATCTGGAAGAAAATAATAATTCCGATACTACCCGTTTTTTTAGATATACTCACTAGTTTTGATTTAGAAAGAAATTGTCTGTGAGCCTACCCATATAGCAGAACATACACCTGATGGCATTTGTACCAATAACCCTAGGATAGAGGTTAGAAAAGTCACCCCTCTCCCCTGGTCTGACCACTCTGTGGTGCATTTTACTGTTGCCTTAAAAACTGTAGCCAACGAACGGAGAATCAGACCTCTGACTAGGAAATACCATGCGTGGAAGGCAGTAAAAAACATGACTTTGTGTCTGCACTTAACGTCAAGCCTGTGATTTCCACCGATGCAAACCAAGCTGCTATGGAACTTTGTAATTGGCTAAACAGAGCCGCTAATAAGGTAGCATCAGAAATACCTTTATAACTGGCTAAACAGAGCCGCTAATAAAGTAGCATCAGAAATACCTTTAAAATTATGACTGAAAAAGACTTAGTCTCCATGGTACTCTGCAGACCTTAAACTAGCCAAAATTAAATGCAGTCAAAAAGAGCGTGCTTGGAAGTCACAATATGACGCTGCACAAAAGAAAGTCTATTGTGCGGGTCTTGAAGAATATAAGAAAGCAATTATTCAGGCTTAAACTGCCTATTTCACTACTAAAATCCAAGAGGCAGTGACCTCTCCAAAAGAACTTTTTCAAACAGTCGCTGCATTATTGAAGTGCCCACGGGATGCAACTTTTACTCCAGATCAAAAGTTCACAGACAAGTTATCCAGCTTTTTTCAAAGTAAGGTTCAGTCTGTGTATAATGACCTTTCAAAAGCAGCAAAGGATAAAGGGGGAAATGTTTCTGTGCAGTCTGTTCTCAGGGATATGGACTACGGCCTATCGCAATTTCCATCTTTGGCAGAGGAGAAAATGGCAAATGTACTGCTACAAATGAAATCATGTTCTCCCATGGATCCTTGCCTGCCACATGTATTACATCTGGCCCCAGAAGAGATAAGTACCGCACTATCTCCTGTGTTAAATCAAGTTCTGACCTCAAGAGTTTATCCAAAACTGTGGAAAAGGCCTGTATTTGTCGCCTTTTAAAAAAAAACAAGCTGGACCCATTAGACGAAAAAAACTATTGCCCCATTTCTTGTTTACCTCTGCCTGCCAAAGTGCTGGAGATGGCCATGAATGCTGAATTAACATCTTATCTAGAGATCAACAACATTCTTGATAACACACAACATGGCTTCCGTGCGAAACATTCCACGGAGACAGCACTGATTATGGCAGCAGAGGAAATACCAAGGTTATGGATGAGGGAGGAAGGGCTATACTAGTCCTGCTTGACTTAACAGCAGCCTTTAATACCGTGAGCCATGCGGTGTTAATACAAAGCTTACAGGACATGGGTATCACCGGTACAGCTCTTGCCCTCCTCACCTCTTTCCTATCGTCTAGGGAACAAGTTATTTTTGGGGATGGTTATCAGTCGGCAGAATTTTAACTTCCTGGGAGAGTTCCTCAAGGCTCCGTCTTATCCCCCACTCTTTTTAACATTTATGTTGCCCCTTTGGCAAAACTAATAAAAAGCTATGGCTTTTACGCTGGTGTCATATGCTGATGACACTCAGCTGATAGTGTCTGTAACTTATTCGGTGGATGTCATGGCAGCTGAATTCTCCAAGTGTACCTTTGCCCTGATGACTTTGATGAATTCCAATTTTTCAAAACTGAATACTGACAAAACTGATGTTTTAGAGTTTGGTCAAAAAGATTCGATCTGGAATCAGCTCTGGTGGCCAACTACAGCCGGTGTCTGCCCCGGACCAGTGAATAAAGCTAGGAATCTTGGCTTTATGTTCAATAAAGATCTGGCCTGGGCTGCTCATATTAATCAAGTGTCATCTGCTTGTTTTTTTAAGTTGAAAGGCCTGAGAAAGATCCACCCGTTCATTCCTCTCTCCCTGAGGAAAACAGTCCTAATCGCCACAATTCTCTCTAGAATTGATATGGCAATGCTCTCTATCTAGGAGCGGGTGTTGCCCAATTGGCAAAACAGCAATCAATTCAGAATGCGGCAGCCAGAGTGTTACTTAAACTAAACGTCATCCTACATCAAACGCGATTAAACAACTTCATTGGCTCCCTGTACGGCGTCACAGCGAGTTTAAATTACTCTGTCTGGTTCACAAAGCCTTGTTCGGTGGCGGGGCTGAGGATGTACAATTCCTGTTTTCCCTCTATTTGCCAACGCGTTCTTAGAGGTCAGCCACTCTTGGTTTGGTCAAACTTCCTAAGATAAAAAGAGCAAGATGGGAAAAAGAACGCTTTTCTTTCCTGGAAGCTAAGCTATGGAATTCAATTCCCGTCCGAGAATGATTCCAAACTGATTGCTGTTTAGGAAGGAAATCAAAACCTGGCTTTTTTCTCAGCTTTACACTTGTCAGCGATGTGTTTAATTACTATTCTCAGTGCTAAGATGCCTTGGCAGTAGTGTGCTCCACAAATACTTTCAGTCAGTCAGTCAGCGCCAGAGAACAGCGGGACAGCGGAACGGATTGGAGAATTGGGGCAGCCCACGCCGGCTCACAAGCCGCACCAGCCTAAACGCCGGCTGCCTCCGCGAGACCGGGCGCTGCACAAGCCACTAACTCTGCCATCCGCATCTTACCACTCCAAGTCATAATGCCAGCCGCGGCCCGTGGAGGGTGTTTCGGTGGGGCAGAGAGGCGGGGTGGGGAGGGGCAGGGTGGGGGGTGCTAAAAACCGGAGTATGGATAATTGAAGGTAGGTAAACAATTTAATTAATAAAACGAATTTCGTAGCGCGCCCTGCATCGCAAAATGTGATGCAGGGTGCGCTACGAAATTTGTTTTATTTATTAAATTGTTTACTTACCTTCAATTGCCCATACTCCGGTTTTTAGCACCCCCACCCTGCCCCTCCCCCGCCCCGCCTCTCTGCCCCACCGAAACTCCCTCCACGGGCCATGGCTGCATAATGCTTCCTGTTTTCTCCCCCTTTCCACCTTCAGGGGCACATGCATCATTGTAAATTGCATTCGCAAATGGTGCGAATCCCAAAATTCGGCTGTTTGCGAATGCAATTTCAACTTTTGGGATGCATTATCATTTTTGTACTTTTCGCAATTTAAGAAATCGCAGAAATTGCAATTTCTTAAATTGCAAATGCATTTAAGGAATCTCAAATTGAGATTCCTTAAATGCAATGCATCAAACTAAAAAAAATTGCGATTTCGCTAATAAGGGGAGCAAATTGCCATGAATTTGACCTTCATGGTAATTTGCGAAAACTTTGAAAAATGCACTGAAGTGCATTTTTCAAAGTTCCATTTTACACACACACATACCCTTGGGGCATGTGTGTGTGCAAGATGTACTTATAGGCAGATTTCAGGGGTGCAACAGGGTGTCCTTTGGACACCCCATGACACTTGAAATTGCACTCTCAATTTGCGATTCTGTAATGGAGAATTGCAAATAGAGAATGTCCTCCCATTCATTCCTCTGGGCCTCTAGGCCCATAGTAATGAATGCGGAGGTATTCCTTAATTGCGATTCTCAATTAGAGAATCGCAATTAAGGAATTTTAAGAAATCGCTATTTTTTAGCGATTTCTTGATGCATTGCAGTTTGCAATTTCTTAATTGCGATTCCTTATTTTTCGCAATTAAGGAATCGCAAAAAGCAATATTGATGCATGTGCCCCTCAGTTCCTTAATACTCCTTAGATGCTACGGTGCTGCGGCCCCTGGAAGGAGCACTCGGAGAGCTGCTGGTCTGCTCCGCTCCACACTCTGCTCGAACTCGCGCTTCATCACTTCCGTTTCTACCATCCAGCTCCTCGCAAACAACGTTACTAGAATTCATCATATGAAATAATTAAGACGTTCATCTAAAAGCGGCAGGCCATACAAGGTAGATGGGTGCTCTCTGGTAAATGGTACATTCCTTCTTATGTATGCTTCCGAATAATGTAAAGAGTGAAGAAACACTCTATTGCTAAGAATATTTCAATTATTTATGAACAGGCCATGTAGGACCTTTTCCGATCTGCAAGAACAGTATTAAATACTTTAAAGTCATTCTCTATTTTTCCCGAAAGTTGGCATTATTTCAAGTGTGAATCAGATGAAGGGGCATCCCAGTACACTTCTTTTCTGCTTAATCAGAAATACACTATTTACTATATATAAGTAGTTGCTACATTCTCTCACTCAGATTAAGAAAAAGTAAGTTAGCAAATGAAATGACAAGTTATCGACAGCGATATCAAATACATTTCTGTCAAGGAAATCTGTCCTGCAGTAACTCCTTATACCAAACATAGAGTCCAGCATTATAAAAAAAAGTATTTGATTTTTACCTTTTACCAGTGGCAGTCCTCTACCACAGAGGTGATCCGTATGTTTGTGATCTGCCCCAAGCAGACCTTGTTATGGCGTGTTGTGTTTGAATGTCTCTCTAAATGTCTAGGATGAGAGACTGAGCCCTTGGATGAGGATCAGATATTAAAAAGGGCGTGTAATCAATGAATAAATGGTTTAGTATTAATATTCAAAATTGCCTGAGAATGGAACTTACGCACTTCCCATGTACAAGCGAGCATTTCTTTCAAGTAAGATTTATCTGCAAACCCACAACACACAAGAGGCAAGGGCTACTGTGCGTTCTCCTTTATTATTTTTTGTATAATGCACACAATACGTTATCCATAGCATCAACTGCCACATAAACTGAAAGCCCAGGAACAAAGGGCTACAAGAGGGGAACATTCAACTGATCGGCCTTGAGACAGTGTAAAACACACTCCCGCTCATTACTCTACACAAAACCAGCTCTCTTCTTGAGCAATCCCTGGTCGGTTCGGAAATGGTGGTGACATTTCTGCAGACATGTAAAAAACAATCACCCAACCCAACAAAAGTAATGACTTATTCACCCGGCCCTTTGGTGCCATAGCCTGAATAGCCCTCTCTAACTCTGGTCTTGGTCTAACCTCTTCTGCACTGATGATGTGTGCCAAATACTCTAACTGTGTTTTCTCCAAAAACACATTTGAACAATATCAGTTGTAAAACCAATATCTAACAGACTATTCAGCGGACCACCAGCCCTGTGATTGTGTTCCTCCATGTCCTTTTTGTCACCAGGATATTGTCCTGGAATGGCAATTACCCTTTCGCACCACACAAAAGCCTCTCCATTACTAGCTGGATAACAAAAGCTGCTGGTGCCAATTGAAAAGGATTACTCCTGTACAGGAAAGCACCATCCGGACTGGCAAAGGCCATACAATGACACTAGCAGGGAGCATGGGTGATTTGGTAGTACACCAAACAGACAACCAGTCCCAGAAAAACAATCAGAACCTCTGACTTTCCTCAGAAGCTTGTTCTGCTTAAGAACTCTCCAGTCAACAAATACCCTCAGCTCATTTTTTTTCCTCATCATTACTATAGGAGACACCTAGGCCTGGTCAGGATTTAAATTACTTTGAAATAATTCGCAGAATTTCAGGAATGCTGCATTACTCTTGTTATGTTAAATTCCCTATTACATCACTTGGCCACTGTGTATGATTTTTGCATGATTATGTGCTATTTACTGTAAATATGTACAGTGAATGGTGCAATTTGCCGCAAGTCACTGTATGCATTTTCTACGACCACCCAGGAATAACAAAATGTTAGTGGTTGTTGTTCGCTGTGCTCTTGCTTAAATTAAATGCACCCTGATGCCAAAAATTGATGTGAGGATGCCTTTTGTACTAAAATATAGTACAAAATGTGGGATTTGCATTTTGTGTAAATATGCATATATTAATGTAATTTCGCCATAATTTTGCATAATTATGCGAAAGCAAATTACGTAAATTTAGCACAACCCTAGAGACAACCATATGTATATATCTACTGGTTCAATGATACCTTCATAGTTCAAACTGCTGAGTATTTGTGAGCACTCTTGATTAGTGTTCAGTGGGACATTTCCTATCTTATCTTTTACAGGAATAGCACCTTCTTTGAGTTTAATTCGAGCTCCAAAATATAGGGAACTCAAACTTTTTTAAAACATCCTTATGTTTTTCACAAATAGTCAAAATATCCTTGGCGCTTTGAAAGGGACCCCAATTACTTAGACCAGCACACAGTACCTCCACACAATCAGATTTCACACACTCTGCTTCTGAGATGCCTTCTTTTTCACCAGTTCACTAAATTACATAAGTGGATTATTTCTCCCTGGAGTAGGTCAGTATCCAGCAAACGAAGGAGTAACAAAAGCAGGTGTAACACAACTAGAACGCTCTTGAATACAAAATATACTTGAATGTTAATGGGTATGCTGGAACCTGAAAATCAAAGGGAAATCCAAGATATCATATCAAATACACCACTATGCTTGATAGCGAAAATATGTTTTTTTTTCGACAAAGGTTTATACAGCGCTAACTTGACCCGAATCGGGTATCAGAGCGCTTTACATAGCACCAGTTACGTAACATGAGGGTACATTCATTTTTGTTAGGCACGGGGAGATTACGTGATTTGCCCAGAATCACAGGATGTTCAGAGACATTGCGAGACTCGAACCCAGTTTCCCAAGTTCGAGGTGGACAGCCCTAGCCTTTAGGCCAACTCCTCTTCCTCTCAACTCTAGGATTGTTTATTCTTCTGCAAATAATTCTCATTTCGTCTTGAGAAGACTCTAACGTGTTAGTATTTACGGCTTCAGCCAATATAATTGTAGCAGAGAATTATTTTTCTGAATATCCCTTCCCTGGCTCAACACAACCAGCTGGCCTATGATTGCCTATTCATGAAAGATTTTAAATTCAGACAGCGAGCTCAGAACTATTAGAGTGCTTGTATCTACAAAATCATCTGCTCGATGCTCCCTGTAGGAAACCTTAAAGCGACTAATAAGTATGCTTTTATGTGACCCAAAACTTTGTTCTATGCACCGAATTGCTTCCTGATATTCGTCAAATTATTGACTCTCCAAATGTATACAAAACAAACAGAAAGATGTTCAAAAATACACTGACCTTCTCTGCCAAGATAGTTTTCAACAATCAATGTATTTCTTTCAGCCTTGTGGCGCTGAGCATCGACTGCACCCTGATAAATGTTAAAAAGCCTGTTTCAGTCCTTCCAATCAATGAGAGGCTCTCCAGAAGAATCCAAATATAAAGGGGGAGGATTAACGGATTGCACGCCTAATATGTCTCTGAATGGCAGTACCGTCGCTGCACCAGTGGAAGCTAGGCCGGACTGCAGATTAAAATGCTCAGCCAAACAGTTACGCATGTTGCTGTGAAATTATATAATTTCCCTTTTAAGTAATAGGAATGTTTACACACGCATCACCGACATTACAGATTGCTATGTGCAGTGCTTAATTTGAACCGGCTGCAAGTGGGGTCCTCTGACACAGATTTTTGGGGATCGTCACTTTGGGGCTTACTTACAAACTACTTGTGTCATTTTTGTGTCACTTTTAACATGGGAAAAGTGGCGTACGGGTGCCGCAAGGGGCTTGTAAATAAGCCCCTTAGTTTCCATCAGACTTTGACCCAGAGCAAGAGAGAGTAAATTACCAAAAGGGGAAAAGAAGGAGGAAGAGAAAGACGGAAAAACAGTGACAAAGCGAGAAAGCAGGGATTAAAAAGAATCTGCAATAGTGAAGTAAAGGTGAGGAAGAAAGGGACAAGAGGTGGAAGAAAGATGAGACAGCATTGGTATTTGGGACCCCCAATATTCTGCACCGAAGCTGCAGGCTACTAAAAAAGACTTTGAGCCCCTGCATTTACTCTTTTGCAAATAGAGCACTGGTGAGATGCTAAAAAAATGATTTGTCGTATGAAGGGGCTTTGGTAGTTGTAGTGTTTCGTCCTGAGTTTAATATTTGGGCTTAAGCAGTTAGGTTATTAATCAAGAAACGAGCAAAGTTTTTACCACCCCTTTAGTTCAGCGGAGCTGTTATATGTATGGGACGAGAACCTGTCGTATCACTTAGTCCCAGGTTGTAGAAGTGCTTGAACGGTGTAACGATGGGTAACATTAAAGTGACTGGAAGCCCACAAACGGCAGAGATAGATGGACTCGTTGAGGAAGGCTTAGTCAGTTATAATTGTAAAGCGAGTAAAAATTGATTTTGAAAACAACCCTTGAACTTGTTTCCATTAATAAAGCAATACATGCTCTAGAAGGCTTCGTTGTGAACACCTATAATAGCTTAATGTCGCCATCTTCTGGCTATCTGCCAGATGGTACAAAACCAAAACCTGGCAAAAGGGAGTTTTGGGCAAACTAGAGAAATGATTTGAATGGCGCACAGAGGGTTGAACGCAAGTGGGGGGCACGGGTGAAGCATGACGCTGTTTCTCCGTGTCTTGTGTCTGCTGATCTATTTTCAGCGTGGGCCACTGGCCCCCCGGAAGGTGTAAGCAGCGTCTAATGTGCGCGTCTTTCCCGCATGCAAGATGGCAGCAGGGCATGCTGGCATGGTCTTATACATCTACCTCTTTTATTCGTTTACTTGCGGTTTCTGCTCTTTTGAACAGGCCTCGACCTTACAGGAAGGTTTACCGGCAATGTGCGTTTTTAGCGGCAGCTTTGCGGTCTTTGCTCAACGCTTCTCCTGTCGAGTGGGGTTTCGGTCACGGTGGTCTTCCGCCACCCAACCCTGGGTAGACACAGGTGGTAGATTGGTGTATTAGTTGGCTACCGTTGGAAGTCGCAAGGGAAGCTAGATTACATCCTTGAGTTGCCATTTAAATGGGCAAGCTGTACCCCTTGATGTTACATTTATGTGGTATTCATTTAGAGAGGGAATGCACACTTCCCTGACGCTCCCGGGGTTAATAAGATGCAGGCAGCATGACCCCATGCTTGGGTGGGTTGAAAATACAACTGCGGGTCCCTCGAGGGGGCGTGGCCCAGATAATTAAGGGCGTGGACAAAACACAAACAAAAAATTGGTGCCTGCCATAGTGAACCGCCTGTTTTGGTTGAGCTATTTCGGTGATTGCACTTAGAGACATGATACAACAAGTAATGGCATACCCACAGCAAGTCAGGTTATTGGCTCTTTGTTAGTTGCTAGTTGCAAATGACACTTCACTGGGACAGCATCTCGCAGCTAGCAGCGGCGGAGGCATTCCAGCACTCATGGGATGCTGTGGGGGGGCGGTCGAGTGACGCCAAGCCGGTCGCTCCGGCATTTTAGGCGCCAGAGCAGTAGTGACCCGCTTGTAGTTCCCGGATGTGCGCAGTTTTGCTGTGGATGCGGGGAAACCAGGTTCGAGTCTTGTATTGACGCTCCGCTGAAGTTCACAATCATGTCTCACTCCTATTTATGCCTATATAGCACGGACTTTACTCGAAGGTGTCGGAGCGCTTCACGATAGGAACATAACTGATACATGGGAGCACGATAAGTGAACACTTGACAAAAGCAAACGCTAAGTTACTTGAAGCAAAATGACAAACGTGTGCAAACAATACAAGAGGTAGCAAACGGTGCATTACAGGAGGATAAAGTGAGAGGTGTGCAAGTTACAAAAGGGTACAAAGTACAAGTAGAGGTACAATACTGCAATACATGGCAGACAGTCAAACACACAAACATACCTTACGTAGGCAATGGTGGCACTTGTGCAAGTACCGGAAGCAAAGACTATGTGAGAGGTAGCAAACAGTGTGTTACAAGAGAAAGGTGACGTGTGCATGTTACAAAAGAGCGCCAAACACAGGGAGAAGGATAATACTGCAATAAATGGCGGACACTAACCACAAGAGGTACAAGTGAGGAATAATACTGCGATACATAGCAGACAGTCAAACATAAGAACAAACGTTATGTAGGCAATGGTGCCACTCGTGCAAGTAACGAAACAAACACAATGTAAGAGGTAGCAAACAGTGTGTTTCCAGAGAAACGTGACGGGTGCATGTCACAATTGAGTACCAACCTCAGGGTGAGGGATATCACTGCAACGATGGGCAGACTCTCAAACCACTGGAACACACTGGAAAGACACTTCCAGAGTCAAGGAGAATAGAAATTCTATTTGAAACGTCTTCCTTCAAGATAATAGAGAGGACTCGTGTTAAATTTGTAAGTGTGAAGGTAATGTGGACAAACTAGTTATCGTAACTCCAAACAGGCTTGGCCTGGGTAGCGTGTGGGGCATTGTTGGCCCCTGTCTCATTGCAGAGAATCCGGATTGGTAGATGAGGGGGGGGGGGGGGGGCAGGGCTTCTAATGAATGTTTTCTGTCTCTAATGCAGGAACCACGCTGGAGAACCGCCCTACTCACATGGGGGCCACCTGAACTATCAATAGGTATAAGGGTCATAGCATACTGGGGGCAATGTGCTAGGGTCGGGGAGACCAATGTTCTCCCCAGTTGTCATTACTGTCCCTGGTGTGGGGTGCGCAGGTTACACTCATGAAAGTAATACATTGGTAGTTAACTGGTGAGTCGGGACATATTAGGTAGCCTCTGGGCAATATTGTGATGTTCTCTCTTGAAAGAACAACTGTTGAGTCTGGACAATTGGTTGTTTTACTATGCAATAATAGGGGTGTTCTCTCTGGAAGCAGTGGCAGAGCAAGGGTGAATCATGCATTCCCTCATAATAATTTGAAATGCGTTTTCTTTTAAACAACTAGCGGATCTGGGCATATTATGCATCTCATGTGCATTATGGAATGTGTTGTGTGGTACAGCAACTGGTGCGCAAATAAGGGGCTCTGATCTTGGCGATCGAGTGAGCAATAGGCGTACCTGGGGGATGTTTTCATGGATTTGTTCTTTCTTCCAGAAACGCACGGGTTTCTCTCTAGAATGGGCAAACCACACCTAGCTGGCTGGCATGCCAGGGCTGGGAGCTGGTACACTGAAAGGACACACTGGGGCCGGTGTGTGGGGGCTGAGTCAGAACGTCAGGCAGTACCACTGGCTACCGATCCACAAAAGAATAAAGTTCAAGTCCTTGTGCATAGTTTATAAATCACTTAACAACCAAGGACCGCATGCCCTCAAAAACCAATTAACACCCTACATACCCTGCAGACAGTTACGCTCTTCCACCTTACACCAATTAGTAATTCCTCGAACAAAAACAGTGTCCTGGGGTGACCGCCGCTTTTCAGTGGCTGCACCCAAACTCTGGAATGCCCTTCCTCAGCACATCAGGACGAGTCCGTCACTCCAACAATTTCGAAAACTATTAAAGACATGGCTCTTCAATCTGTGAGGCGGTGACTATACATAGGAGACAGATGATTTTTAGCGCCGAGACGCCTACGGGTATTTGCTGCGCTCTACAAATGTCAAAAATAAATAAATAAAAACGTCCAGGATTGGAGTTTAACCTTTTTCTAAATTGCAGGAACAGCAGATCAACTACACAGGCACCAATCTGAGAAGGACCGGTGGTAACGTAAGCAGGAATAGCCAAGGCGTGCTCCGGCGCGGAGCCTCAATGCTGTTCCTGGTTAAGGGCTCTAGGGGGCAAGGTGACAACCAGGTTCTGACTGCTTGTAGGGGAGAGTAGAAGCAGTGTTAAGCGTAGCGGTTGCGCAAATTACCATGACATTTGCGCCAAGTGTGCCCAAGTACTTTAGGCAGCTGCTGGCATCAGCTCATAGGTGACAGGAGGGGTAACCACAAGGGTACCCAGGGGTCTTCTCCAGAATGTATTCGAAGGTCTGTACTTGTGTCACACTATACATCGGGGGTGGCCCTGTCCATCCATGATGTTCGTGTGATGGACAGACTAGTACTGCGTATTCGTAGGTCAAAAACAGACCAGGCAGGGTGGGGTATGACAGTAGTACTACAAGCTTTGGGGGACCCCAGATACTGCTCTGTCACCACGGTAAGGGAGTACTTTATAATAAGGCCGGCGACCCCCGAGCACTTCCTCATATATGCAGACCGGGCGCCCCTAACTAGGTTTCAGCTGGACCGCATCATGGCGGCCGCCTTATCTCGGGCGGGCCTTGCTGGTTCGGGTAGGGAGTTTTCAAGTCACTCGTTTAGGATAGGCATGGCCACGGCTGTATTCACGGCAGGCATGGGGCTGGAAGGCGTTAGGAGTGTGGGGCACTGGCAATCAAATTTTTTCAGCATTACATTCGGCCCTAAATGTACAGAACTTATGAAAGGTACATAAGTGTATCGTTGAGTATTAGTCATGATGGCGATAATTGTAATATGTGCAGAGTTTTCAAACAATTAAACAAGTTGTGACAAGATGGCGCCCCTTCTACTCACCAGGTTGTCAGTTGTGGCTGCTGGGACACTCATACGTTGCCAGGTTGGCACAATGGGCAACGCACAGGGATTGGACCCAGGGTTTCGCACAGATGCAGTTTGTATGGTAGGGCTTCCCCGGGATGAGATGGAGGAGCGTGAGGAGCAGGCTAGAACAACAGCTCTCATTAGGGGGACCCCCTCCAAATGTCCTGATTATCCATTTAGGTGGCAATGACTTAGTAACCATGGGGAGGAGGGCACTTATACAGGCCATGCAAACAGATATCGGGACAATCAGCAATAGATTAGGGCCATGCGAGCTATGGTGGTCAGAGATTGTTCCACGTAGGGAATGGCGGGGGGCCAGGTCCATAGCTGCAGAATGCCTGGCCTCCACCTTGGGGGTGCCCAGGAGTGGACACCTCACAGGGAAAGCCAGGATGGGTTCCACAGCGGTATTCGTACAAGCGCCTTGAGACCCTTGCGGGTGAGCAGTGCGCTATACAAGTATCAATTTACATAGTAGAGCATTCATGCAAAAGGGTCAACGTGGCCTTGCAGAAGTTCACGTAACGGAGAGGCTTGGGGTTAATCAGGCATGAACTGATACAGGCAAGAGAGGAAGGTTATTATGAAAAAGACGGTGTGCACCAGTCCAAAGTCGGGATGGATATGTTTCTCCTTGACGTACAAGAGGCACTGGAAGCTGCTGGATGTAAGTAGTGAACTCGGAGGTGGGGGGCTCTGTCATCGACGGCAGCCTCCTCCAGAGCTGAGGCGGAGTTACAGGGCGATCTGGAGGCAGACGGGTACAGTAAGGGTACCTCTGCGGCAGACTGGTACAGTAAGGGTACCTCTGCCTGGCACAGTAGGGGTGCCAGAGCCAATGACCTGGAGCCGCAGGGAGGTTCCGGGAAGACCGCAATGGCGCCCCGTTAGTCCTTCGGGCAGTTGGGGGCCTGACCAACCGGGGGTGTGCCATACCACGCATCGCTTGAAAAGGGCGGGAGTATCACGTGATCCGGAAGGGGATCTACAAAGGTGCTGCACTGTCCGGGCGTCGAGCCACCGTGCCAGCTGGCTCATTAGGCGGGTGGGGCAGCGAGGGGCTGCCTGCCCTGGATCGCATGTAAGATAACCCACAAAACTGCATACTTTTGTTGTATGTAAATAAACCTGCAGCAGTTATTTTCCCATAAACAATGTGTCTGGTGTAATCATTATATGGGCAAATGCAAAATGTTTGGGGGGAGCGGATGAAGGTGTGGGTACTAAAGCCTGTTTCAGTCCTTCCAATCAATGAGAGGCTCTCCAGAAGAATTCAAATATGAAGGGGGAGGATTAACGGATTGCACACCTAGAATGTCTCTGAATGGCAGTACCCTCGCTGCACCAGTGGAAGCTACGCCGGACTGCAAATTAAAATGCTCAGCCAAACAGTTACGCATGTTGCTGTGAAATTATATAATTTCCCCTTTAAGTAATAGGAATGTTTACATGTGCATCACCGACTTTACAGATTGCGATGTGCAGTGCTTAATTTGAACCGCTGGCTGCAGGTGGGGCCCTCTGGCACAGATTTTTAGGGATCGTCAATTTGGGGCTTACCTACAAACTACTTGTGCCATTTTTGTGTCACTTTTAACATGGGAAAAGTGGCGTACGGGTGGCGCAAGGGGCTTGTAAATAAGCCCCTTAGTTTCCATCAGACTTTGAACCAGAGCAAGAGAGAGAAAATTACCAAAATGGGAAAAGAAGGAGGAAGAAACAGTCGGAAAAACAGTGACAAAGCGAGAAAGCAGGGATTAAAAAGAACCTGCAATAGTGAAGTAAAGGTGCAGAGAGGTCTGGTGGTTAAAGAAAGGGACAAGAGGTGGAAGAAAGATGAGACAGCATTGGTATTTGGCATCCCCAATATTCTGCACCGAAGCTGCAGGGTTCTAAAAAAGACTTTGAGCCCCTGCATTCATTCCTTTGCAAATAAAGCACTGGTGAGGTGTTAAAAAAATGATGTATGCATCACTGACAAGAACCTTTTTAAGGAGAAAATGGCTGGTTACTTACTGGTCATCATTACTGTGAGTGCAATTCTTCCTTTCACATTCCTTACACTATGAGCAGTTCTCCTGCTCCACAAAAACTAATTTCCCCTCATAGGTCCTCCTTGTCCCAGTCATTACATAATGAGGCGGTCCCGCATCCCAACAGACACTCAAACACCCTAGTATTTTTTTTTATTTCAATAGAATAAAGGCCCCTTTCACCACACCAACCTCGATTCATGCTTGTTTTTCTGTCTGCCAACAGTTAAGAGTATGCACTGTTTTTTGCTGTGTTTTGTGTTTTTCTTCTTATGCTTTGTGTGCTTGACATTTCACCTGCCATTGGTGGTATGTGATGGCTGAGCTCTTCAACACTGCCCGCGGCCGTGCTTCCCTTGCATGTGCTGGGTTGGGATGGGGAGCATTTACAGCGGTCCCGAGCAGGCCGATCGAGTGCTGAGTGGTTTCTAGCAGCACTCGGACCCCGTGGCCATGTCCTCTTTGTGTGCGGCTGCAGGGGAGGTGGCAGCCTGTCTTTAAGTTTTCCAGGTCTTGTTGCTTGTGCCTTTGTCGCCTCAAAAAAGTTACGGGTATCCTGTGGCAGTTGTGCTCTTAGTACGTCTCACTTCCTGGTGGCTTGCAGGCTGCCCGTGTGGTTCCTATGGTTCCTGTTGGCAATTCTGTGCTTACACCTGGTTCTGGTGTCTGGTGTATGCGTGCCATTTGGGCCTATGGCCATACCACCCTGCTTCACCATGATCTCGTCTGATTTTCGTAGTTGCGCTGGGTTGGAACTATAGATTGGAGACCCCATGGAATGCTAGGTGCTGTAGGCTTACGGGCATTTTGCTTCCAGGTTCTTCTTCAAGACCAGTCCTGGTTGCTGTTGGTGCACTTCACACCGGATCAGACGGTTGTGGGTTGTTGCTGGGTATATGGCCATCTCCTCTGTTGTCCTTGCCCTCTGTATTCTCGCCTTTTGTTCCTTGGTCTTCTTCTGACTGTCCTCTCTCCCGCTGCCTCTACTGTTTGTATGCGGGGCAGTGTGGCTTGTGCTCATCAGTCGATGGTGTTCTTTGGGGTTTTTGTGGCCATATGCCATCCCTGCCTGCCAGCTGCTGCTCTACAGCCATACCACTTTGAAAGCACCTGCTCTTGTCTGATCTCAGAGGTTATGCAGGGTCGGGCCAGGTTCATGCCTGGATGGGGGACCACCGGGGCATACCTGGTGCTGTGGCCTGAAAGCGTTCTGATTGAGCCTGGCTTGTTTGTGGTGTTGGCTCGGGGATTCTCTGTTTTTTTGCCTGTGGTTTTCCCTTTGTCAAAATATGGGAGAGCTGTTTTCTGTTTTCCCTTTGGTTGCCTTTGGGCTCCTTGGTTTGTTGACATGTGACTCTTGGTCCTCTTCTGTCTGTTCGGGACTCCTGGTCGGGGTTCTGTGTCTACCATTCTCTTTTGCCTCCTGCTTCTGAGGTTCCTGAGTGTCTGCCTGTTGTGACTGGCTCGGCATTGGCCGGTCTTCATGTTTCCAGGGTCAATGGTCCTGTTTGTTCCATCTCCTGGTGTCGTTCCTCAGATTAAGGTGTCTTGTTGACTCCCTTCTTTCTACCTTCGGGCGGTTTGGGGCATCCACATTTCCTTGGGCATCCGCTGCCAGGTGGCTTTGTCTCAGTGGTGGCGGTACTGCTCCCCTGCTTGGCTGTCGCCGTTTTGCCTCTGGCATTGGGGTTCTGGGGTACTCCTCCGTTGTCTTATTGGTCCACTTTTCTTCCGGGCCCTTTCATGCTTTGGGGGATTCATTCTGGATTGCAACAAACCTGTGCATCTTCAGTTGATTACTTTTGCAGTTGGTTGTTCCACTGTTCTTGCTTTTGATGTCTTTTCCCCTGTGGCCGGCCTATCGTTTAATGATCTCTCACTCTCTCCCTCTTTCTCTCTATCTCTTACTGAGTTGCCGGGCCTGACCAGTTTAGTTTGTGCTTCTGCTCTCCAGGGCAGTCAATGCTTGGTGGTGGAGACCCCGTTTTGCTTGGGCAGTTGGGTTTTGTTCTGTCCCTTGCTCCAATTTTCCTGGGCCGTTTTTGGTTTCTTGGAGGGTTGTTACCTTTGTGGGGGATGTCTTTGGCCTCCCTGTTTTGTCTTTGGGGTGTTCTCTTGTCCCCACCATTGGCTCCTACTTGGGTTCGTTGGCTGTCCGGGGATTATTGTCTTCCACTTCTGTGAAGGTTCCTGGGGCTATTTCCTTTTGCCCTCTTTTTTCCTTCTTCTTTTGTCCCATTGGGCTCTTGCCCTTGGGGGTTTTACTCCCCTTTTGCCCTACTCCTGCGCTGTTGCAAGATTTGGGTTGGTGGTTGTTCGTTCCCACCTTGGTGTGGAGGGCTCCATTCCTCCTCCGTCCTTCATTGTTGGTTTTCACTGTTGCCAGTCTGTGGGGTCATGGGTTGCCCCTCAGGATGTTTAAGTGGCAGTGGGCCTCTGGTCCCTGTGCTCAGGATTTTCCACTCTTTTTTTGGGAGGGGACTGGTATTTGGGGGGCAGTTTTGTTATTTCCGGCTTCGGTCCGTGAGCGATCCTGCTGTTCTGTCCTGGCTCTTTGGTGGTGCTCTTTGGATGTTTGGGGGTGCGCTTGCGCTCCTCCTCCTCCTATGCAGTTCCTATTTTGTTCCTTGGATTTGATACCTCTTCTGGCATGGGGGCTGTTTCATTTTGGGTTTGCCTGTTTTCTCATGCCAAGTTGGTTGTTCCGCTGTCTGCCCTGCTCTCTATTGGCTGCTCTGGCTTGGCCCTTGTGGGGTCTTTCTTTCTCCTGTTTTGGGGGTTCTGTGGCTGGGGCTCTTTACCGCTCCTATTTTTTGCCCTGTTTCCTGGATTGTTTTTCAAGAGGGTTTTGTGTCCTCCGTGTTGGTTTAATTTATTTCCCCTTTTCCTCGGGTACACCTGTTAGGTGGGGCAACTCTGACGTCTGTGTTTTTGTTGGTCCCTTTTTTGTTTTCCTTGTTTTTTAGTTTTCTCTCTGGCTCCTGTTTGTCCATCGGTACTAATGTCTTGTTCCTGAGGTACTCGTCCCACTTTGGTTCTGTGCGATTTATCCCCCTTCTCCATCCATTGCATTTGGCGGCTTGGCTCTTGGGAGAGTCACATTGGAATATTGGGAGCTCTTCTCTGTTGGCTCTGTTGGCTTCTGTAGTGTAATTGGGTTTCTGCTGTTGCATCTTCTGCTGCAACAGGGGTTCCTTTTGTGCAGTGGGGTGAGTTACATAAGGTGAATCAGTTGCGGGGGCTCTGGTTATGCCTCTCGCGTTTTTGGGGGCTGTTCTTGTTGTTTCAGCTTTTCCTTCTTGGCTCCTCTGTGGGATATTTTTTTCTGCTTATCGAGGCGTTGCCGCTCTTCTGGATGTTTGCCTCTTTGGGTGTTTGTTCTGGGGTCTTGCCTTTCTCGTTCTTTGCTCCAGTAGTTGTTTCAACCAGGGGCTTACCTCCTGTTCTTCAGAGTGTTGCTTTTCTCCTTTTCTCTTGTATTGAGCCTGTTGTGTCTGTCTTCACGCTGGCTTTTTAATTTGCCCTAAATTCGGCTCTGGGTTTGGGGGAGTTCAGGCCTTTCCTTGTGTACTGTCCCTCTTTCCTGCTTTTACCTGGTTGGTTGGCTCATTTCTTGGGTCCGGCCTTGGTTCCTCCTGTTGTTTAGAAGTGTTTTTTCGATGGGAGCGTCTTCCTGGTTTTCTTGGTGGGGATGTTGGACATTCGTGTAGCCCAGTAGCCCCTTTTTCTCTTGTTGAGAGGGTGTGAATAGTGTTTTGTGAATCTTTGGGGTTCTTTGAGTCTAGCTTCTCCTGTCTGGGTTCGATGGTGCTCTTTGTGCTCTGTTTTCCCTTCCTGGCTGGTGCTGCAGGCATTTATTCTCCTGTGGTTCTGTTGGGTGGCTTGCTGTTTATTCAGCTTTTTCGGCTGGGGGCGTTGTATGCTGTCATGGCTGCTTTTGCTGTGGGTTTTTGGGTCTTCACCCCTGTCGTGTGCTTGTTCTTGCAGTGGGATTTCCTGTTATGTCAAGCTTCCTTTAATGTTTTGGGCTTCCTATGTCCTCATTGTAAAATGACTGGGACGAGGAGGACCTGTAAGGGAGTAATGTCCCATTACTTACAGGTAATATTCATTACCCCGATTAAGGTCCTCCTCGTCCCAGTCATGTCCCTCCCTCCCCCTATCTTTTGTTGTGTCTGGTCTTGTTACTGGCAGGCATGGAGGCAGGTGGGAGGGGCCTTTGCTCTAAAAAGACTAGCTGTGGAATACTTCCTTCCTTGGTGAAAGGACTTAGAACTAGATCAACATAGATGTAAGTAGCTCCCACATTTATGCAGTCAAATCAGATAAGGAATGTGGATTCTCTGTCTGCATTTTCAAAACAGGTTTGAGGCGGTTCTTTTGTCGAGTGTCCTCTCCAGACTATTCTCTTGATAGAGACTTTGTGTGAGTAATGCTCTTCACAGCAGGGTAGTCTCGCGTCTGGAGTACTCAAAACAGAGGCACAAATAAGCATGACATTTCTACAACATGCGTTTCACCAGCCACACTGAACAGGGATCAGGATGGGTGATGAGACAAAATATCAAGTTGTAATTAACGACTTGCACAAATATCGAGTCAAACATATTGTGACATGGATATTATTGTTATGTATTTTGGTATATATTTTAAATGTATATGATGGCATTTTTCTGTAAAACTATTGTTTATGTTTTTTAATGTACTTGAAACATTTTTAGTAGGTATTAAATTTAATGTAATTGTTTTTATTTTTAGTACTGCGAGTTGTGAGTACAGGGTGGGAAGTAATTTTATTATATTAAATTGATGTTTTTATTACAATTAATAGGATTTATTTAATTAATAAATAAATATGTTAATAGTGTAATAATTTAATGTGTGAGTTGTGGGGCTAATAGGGGTTCAGGGTAGGAAGTAATTTAATTGTAATTAAGTAATAAATCATTGTTAATTAATATTACTTATTTCAGTGCTAATTAGTTATGTTATTAGTGTAAATATTTTTTTTTAATTTACATTTTATATGTGGGTTGTGGGGTTTATGGGGTACATGTTGGGAAGTAATTTAATGTTAGATAATTAATAATTAATTGTTAAAAAAGAATAATTATTTAATTGATACTAATTATGTCAATTGTGTAACTATTTTTTTCTTTTAGGTGTAGGTTGTGAGGTTTATAAGAGGACAGGCTGGGTAGTAAATTTTAATTATTAATATGTGTATATTTTTTTATTATAGATTATCTAATTTATATTAAATTATGTTCATTGTGGGGGTATATTGTGCAAGGTAAAATAAATTCATTTACATGATAATTAATTTCTAATTATTGATAGTTCGTTTTTAGATACATATTTATGTTGAGTGTAAATAATTAGGTTTCTTAATGTAAGTTTTGGTGTTGGCTGTACATTTGTAGGAGTATATGGTGGGAGGTAACAAAAATTAAATGTATGTTATAAATTATTTTTGTTAAACAATTTTTTAATAACAATATTTTTTGCTAGTACAATCATATTTAGATTTTAATAATATTTGTAATTAATAATGATATCCATTTATAAATAAAACATTTAATTATTTGAAAAATGTTTATATGAAATATAATTGTTTTTTTAAATATTTATATTTCAATTTGTTATTTTGTTTCTTAAATTATTTAATTGCTTTGTGGAGAATTTGATTGCTTCTAATGCTGTTGCACTGTCTGGAATGGAAATATAAAATGCTACCCCTCTGCTATTCAACAATTTCCCTACTGTTGCACTCATTTGGGTGAGAATTGTAAATGTTACCCCTCCACAATCCAAAACTTGCCCTACTGTTGCACTCATGGGAGTGGTAATATTAAATGTTACCCCTCTGCTATCCAACACTTTCCCTACTGTTGCACTGGCTGGAGTGGTAATATTAAATGTGACTGCTCCACAATCCAACACTTTCCCTACTGTTTCACTGACTGTGGTGTGAATATTACATTTTACCCCCCACAATCCAACATTTTCCCTACTGTTGCACTGACCGGAGTGGAAATAGTATATTTCACTCCCCCGCAATCCAACATTGTCCCTACTGTTCCACTGACTTGATTGGGAATATTACATTTTATCCCTCCGCAATCCAACACTTTTCCTACTATTACACTCAGTATAGTGGGAATAATAATTTTTACCCCTCCACACTCCAACACTTTCCCTACTTTTGCAGAGTTTGGAGTGGGGATATTACACTTTATTTCTCTGAAATCCAAAGGTTTTACTAGTGGTGTATTAATTGTAGTGGAAATAGTAAATTTTAGTACATTGCAATATAATATTTTATCTAATTTTGGGCCAGATGTAGGAACCCTAATACCGGTCGGTAAAGGCCGAAATTACCGAATTTCGGCCATTACCGACCGGTATTAAGCATTTGGGATGTAGGTGGCTACATTTCAGATTCTGTAATTTACCGAATCGGTATTTAAGAATTCGATAAATTACAGAATTCTTAAATACCGATTCGGTAAATTACCGAATCGGAAATGTAGGAAGCACTCATGCGGGTGCTTTTCACCTGTAAGGATTTGTTATTTACCACCAACTATAAGTTGGTGGTAAATAACGAATACCTTTGAAAATGCAAATCTGTGCATTTTCAACTGTGCCATGTGGCAGACATACATGCCCTTAGGGCATGTATGTCTGCCACATCTACACACAAGCACGATTCAGGGGTGCAACAGGATGTCAAAGTGACACCCTGGCACCCTTGAATGTTTCCCCCATTTTACCGAATCGGTATTTACCGATTCTGGAATTGCCATTCATTCCTATGGGCCTCCAGGCCCATAGGAATGAATGGAAATGACTGAATCAGTAAATACTGATTACAGATTCGGTAATTTTTACCGAAAATGTATCTACATCCCATGTACCTATTCTTAAATACCGAATCGGTAAAATTCGGTATTTAAGAATAGGTAAATTGGGATTACCTACATCTGGCCCTTAGTATGTATTGTAGTGAGAATAGTACATTTTACTTTTGTATGATGTAACAATTTTATTACTTTTGTGTTGTGTGAGGTGAGAGTAGTACATTTTATGTATTTTTAATATAAGAATTTGTTTATTTTTGTTTCAATTGTGGTGGGAAATGTATATGTATTCATTTGAATTTTTAATAATTTATTTTATGTTGTTTAAATTTATATTATGTTTTTGTTTATTCAGAACAATAATATTTATTATTTTTTTATTTTTTTTTGTTAATAAATATTTTATTTTAATTGTATGATGTTTACTTTATTTTTGTCAGTTTTTTTTACATATTTGGGGCCTAGTTACAATGTTGGTGAGAGTTGCCTCTGACCGACACTGCTTCATGGAAGGAATCGCCGACCTTAGGTTAGCGGGTCCGACCGTGCAATTAGGATACGACCACACATGGTGCAGTCGCAAACTCCCATCACTCAATGGGAGTTTGTGCGGCACGCTGAAACTGCTCGCAGCACAAGCTCCCTTTGAAAAATGGAAGATTTTAAACATCCCTGTACCGTCTGGCAGGCATCTTACAGTCCCAGCCACATGGTCCAGGGATTTTTGGGGGGCACCATAGGTGCCCCAGAGCCAAATGTGAGGGCCAGGGGGAAGGGGTCCTTCCTAGGAGCTCCCAAAGTCAGTTTCTGACAGCCAATTCATGCTGGAAAGGCTGACATGGATTGGCTGTCGGAAACCAACATAATAATCCTGATGGCAGAAATGTGGTATTTAAGTGATTATGAGGGCTCTCCAACTGACCGATGGCTCCTGGAGCCCGGTGGGAACGAGGTCGGATTCTCGGCAGGTTTAAACTCCGACAGCCATCATCATAATACAGCGGTAGGACTTTAAACCTGCCATGTCATTTGGAAAGGTTCTTACCAGTGGTTGGAGGCTTTCTGACCGACATCATATTCAAGCCCTTTAAGTTTTTGGTATATAAATATATATATATATAAATATTCCAGCTCCATGTGTCCCTTTCTTGGAAACGCACTCGCAAAGGTTGGTGTCACAATCCTTTATTAGGAACAAACATCTCCCAACGCTGTAGGGATTACAGCATGTCGAAAAGCCTTACGCGTTTCAAAGCAGATTGCTTCTTCCTCAGAGGCTCGACTGATGCAAAAGGACACACCCACAGTTTTAACACATCCCACGCCCATCTCGGGGCAAAGCATTCTGGGTCCTGTAGTGTGTCCTGAAAAATAACACCCACAATTAGGTACATCAATGTTCACTTGCTGCCCTTTACAGTCTTTATAAGAGCCCGCAGATGGGCCCTAGCGTGGCGATGCCCATGCGATACCAACCAAGTCCCACATGTTAGGACATATCAAGTCAGCCCGTGGCCCACGGTTTTAGTGGTGGTGCGTTCCCCGCAGCAAGGACTGCCGCGTATTAAATTCCAGCTCCAGGTGTCCCTTTCTTGGAAACGCACTCGCAAAGGTTGGTGTCACAATCCTTTATTAGGAACAAACATCTCCCAACGCTGTAGGGATTACAGCATGTCGAAAAGCCTTACGCGTTTCAAAGCAGATTGCTTCTTCCTCAGAGGCTCGACTGATGCAAAAGGACACACCCACAGTTTTAACACATCCCACGCCCATCTCGGGGCAAAGCATTCTGGGTCCTGTAGTGTGTCCTGAAAAATAACACCCACAATTAGGTACATCAATGTTCACTTGCTGCCCTTTACAGTCTTTATAAGAGCCCGCAGATGGGCCCCAGCGTGGCGATGCCCATGCGATACCAACCAAGTCCCACATGTTAGGACATATCAAGTCAGCCCGTGGCCCACGGTTTTAGTGGTGGTGCGTTCCCCGCAGCAAGGACTGCCGCGTATTAAATTCCAGCTCCAGGTGTCCCTTTCTTGGAAACGCACTCGCAAAGGTTGGTGTCACAATCCTTTATTAGGAACAAACATCTCCCAACGCTGTAGGGATTACAGCATGTCGAAAAGCCTTACGCGTTTCAAAGCAGATTGCTTCTTCCTCAGAGGCTCGACTGATGCAAAAGGACACACCCACAGTTTTAACACATCCCACGCCCATCTCGGGGCAAAGCATTCTGGGTCCTGTAGTGTGTCCTGAAAAATAACACCCACAATTAGGTACATCAATGTTCACTTGCTGCCCTTTACAGTCTTTATAAGAGCCCGCAGATGGGCCCCAGCGTGGCGATGCCCATGCGATACCAACCAAGTCCCACATGTTAGGACATATCAAGTCAGCCCGTGGCCCACGGTTTTAGTGGTGGTGCGTTCCCCGCAGCAAGGACTGCCGCGTATTAATTCCAGCTCCAGGTGTCCCTTTCTTGGAAACGCACTCGCAAAGGTTGGTGTCACAATCCTTTATTAGGAACAAACATCTCCCAACGCTGTAGGGATTACAGCATGTCGAAAAGCCTTATGCGTTTCAAAGCAGATTGCTTCTTCCTCAGAGGCTCGACTGATGCAAAAGGACACACCCACAGTTTTAACACATCCCACGCCCATCTCGGGGCAAAGCATTCTGGGTCCTGTAGTGTGTCCTGAAAAATAACACCCACAATTAGGTACATCAATGTTCACTTGCTGCCCTTTACAGTCTTTATAAGAGCCCGCAGATGGGCCCCAGCGTGGCGATGCCCATGCGATACCAACCAAGTCCCACATGTTAGGACATATCAAGTCAGCCCTTGGCCCACGGTTTTAGTGGTGGTGCGTTCCCCGCAGCAAGGACTGCCGCGTATTAAATTCCAGCTCCAGGTGTCCCTTTCTTGGAAACGCACTCGCAAAGGTTGGTGTCACAATCCTTTATTAGGAACAAACATCTCCCAACGCTGTAGGGATTGCAGCATGTCGAAAAGCCTTACGCGTTTCAAAGCAGATTGCTTCTTCCTCAGAGGCTCGACTGATGCAAAAGGACACACCCACAGTTTTAACACATCCCACGCCCATCTCGGGGCAAAGCATTCTGGGTCCTGTAGTGTGTCCTGAAAAATAACACCCACAATTAGGTACATCAATGTTCACTTGCTGCCCTTTACAGTCTTTATAAGAGCCCGCAGATGGGCCCCAGCGTGGCGATGCCCATGCGATACCAACCAAGTCCCACATGTTAGGACATATCAAGTCAGCCCGTGGCCCACGGTTTTAGTGGTGGTGCGTTCCCCGCAGCAAGGACTGCCGCGTATTAAATTCCAGCTCCAGGTGTCCCTTTCTTGGAAACGCACTCGCAAAGGTTGGTGTCACAATCCTTTATTAAGAACAAACATCTCCCAACGCTGTAGGGATTACAGCATGTCGAAAAGCCTTACGCGTTTCAAAGCAGATTGCTTCTTCCTCAGAGGCTCGACTGATGCAAAAGGACACACCCACAGTTTTAACACATCCCACGCCCATCTCGGGGCAAAGCATTCTGGGTCCTGTAGTGTGTCCTGAAAAATAACACCCACAATTAGGTACATCAATGTTCACTTGCTGCCCTTTACAGTCTTTATAAGAGCCCGCAGATGGGCCCCAGCGTGGCGATGCCCATGCGATACCAACCAAGTCCCACATGTTAGGACATATCAAGTCAGCCCGTGGCCCACGGTTTTAGTGGTGGTGCGTTCCCCGCAGCAAGGACTGCCGCGTATTAAATTCCAGCTCCAGGTGTCCCTTTCTTGGAAACGCACTCGCAAAGGTTGGTGTCATAATCCTTTATTAGGAACAAACATCTCCCAACGCTGTAGGGATTACAGCATGTCGAAAAGCCTTACGCGTTTCAAAGCAGATTGCTTCTTCCTCAGAGGCTCGACTGATGCAAAAGGACACACCCACAGTTTTAACACATCCCACGCCCATCTCGGGGCAAAGCATTCTGGGTCCTGTAGTGTGTCCTAAAAATAACACCCACAATTAGGTACATCAAGGTTCACTTGCTGCCCTTTACAGTCTTTATAAGAGCCCGCAGATGGGCCCCAGCGTGGCGATGCCCATGCGATACCAACCAAGTCCCACATGTTAGGACATATCAAGTCAGCCCGTGGCCCACGGTTTTAGTGGTGGTGCGTTCCCCGCAGCAAGGACTGCCGCGTATTAAATTCCAGCTCCAGGTGTCCCTTTCTTGGAAACGCACTCGCAAAGGTTGGTGTCACAATCCTTTATTAGGAACAAACATCTCCCAACGCTGTAGGGATTACAGCATGTCGAAAAGCGTTACGCGTTTCAAAGCAGATTGCTTCTTCCTCAGAGGCTCGACTGATGCAAAAGGACACACCCACAGTTTTAACACATCCCACGCCCATCTCGGGGCAAAGCATTCTGGGTCCTGTAGTGTGTCCTGAAAAATAACACCCACAATTAGGTACATCAATGTTCACTTGCTGCCCTTTACAGACTTTATAGGAGCCCGCAGATGGGCCCCAGCGTGGCGATGCCCATGCGATACCAACCAAGTCCCACATGTTAGGACATATCAAGTCAGCCCGTGGCCCACGGTTTTAGTGGTGGTGCGTTCCCCGCAGCAAGGACTGCCGCGTATTAAATTCCAGCTCCAGGAGTCCCTTTCTTGGAAACGCACTCGCAAAGGTTGGTGTCACAATCCTTTATTAGGAACAAACATCTCCCAACGCTGTAGGGATTACAGCATGTCGAAAAGCCTTACGCGTTTCAAAGCAGATTGCTTCTTCCTCAGAGGCTCGACTGATGCAAAAGGACACACCCACAGTTTTAACACATCCCACGCCCATCTCGGGGCAAAGCATTCTGGGTCCTGTAGTGTGTCCTGAAAAATAACACCCGCAATTAGGTACATCAATGTTCACTTGCTGCCCTTTACAGTCTTTATAAGAGCCCGCAGATGGGCCCCAGCGTGGCGATGCCCATGCGATACCAACCAAGTCCCACATGTTAGGACATATCAAGTC
Source organism: Lissotriton helveticus (assembly GCF_964261635.1). NCBI lineage: Eukaryota > Metazoa > Chordata > Amphibia > Caudata > Salamandridae > Lissotriton > Lissotriton helveticus. Next base: position 1,245,332,133 of record NC_136063.1, on the reverse strand, counting down.
AGCCCGTGGCCCACGGTTTTAGTGGTGGTGCGTTCCCCGCAGCAAGGACTGCCGCGTATTAAATTCCAGCTCCAGGTGTCCCTTTCTTGGAAACGCACTCGCAAAGGTTGGTGTCACAATCCTTTATTAGGAACAAACATCTCCCAACGCTGTAGGGATTACAGCATGTCGAAAAGCCTTACGCGTTTCAAAGCAGATTGCTTCTTCCTCAGAGGCTCGACTGATGCAAAAGGACACACCCACAGTTTTAACACATCCCACGCCCATCTCGGGGCAAAGCATTCTGGGTCCTGTAGTGTGTCCTGAAAAATAACACCCACAATTAGGTACATCAATGTTCACTTGCTGCCCTTTACAGTCTTTATAAGAGCCCGCAGATGGGCCCCAGCGTGGCGATGCCCATGCGATACCAACCAAGTCCCACATGTTAGGACATATCAAGTCAGCCGTGGCCCACGGTTTTAGTGGTGGTGCGTTCCCCGCAGCAAGGACTGCCGCGTATTAAATTCCAGCTCCAGGTGTCCCTTTCTTGGAAACGCACTCGCAAAGGTTGGTGTCACAATCCTTTATTAGGAACAAACATCTCCCAACGCTGTAGGGATTACAGCATGTCGAAAAGCCTTACGCGTTTCAAAGCAGATTGCTTCTTCCTCAGAGGCTCGACTGATGCAAAAGGACACACCCACAGTTTTAACACATCCCACGCCCATCTCGGGGCAAAGCATTCTGGGTCCTGTAGTGTGTCCTGAAAAATAACACCCACAATTAGGTACATCAATGTTCACTTGCTGCCCTTTACAGTCTTTATAAGAGCCCGCAGATGGGCCCCAGCGTGGCGATGCCCATGCGATACCAACCAAGTCCCACATGTTAGGACATATCAAGTCAGCCCGTGGCCCACGGTTTTAGTGGTGGTGCGTTCCCCGCAGCAAGGACTGCCGCGTATTAAATTCCAGCTCCAGGTGTCCCTTTCTTGGAAACGCACTCGCAAAGGTTGGTGTCACAATCCTTTATTAGGAACAAACATCTCCCAACGCTGTAGGGATTATAGCATGTCGAAAAGCCTTACGCGTTTCAAAGCAGATTGCTTCTTCCTCAGAGGCTCGACTGATGCAAAAGGACACACCCACAGTTTTAACACATCCCACGCCCATATCGGGGCAAAGCATTCTGGGTCCTGTAGTGTGTCCTGAAAAATAACACCCACAATTAGGTACATCAATGTTCACTTGCTGCCCTTTACAGTCTTTATAAGAGCCCGCAGATGGGCCCCAGCGTGGCGATGCCCATGCGATACCAACCAAGTCCCACATGTTAGGACATATCAAGTCAGCCCGTGGCCCACGGTTTTAGTGGTGGTGCGTTCCCCGCAGCAAGGACTGCCGCGTATTAAATTCCAGCTCCAGGTGTCCCTTTCTTGGAAACGCACTCGCAAAGGTTGGTGTCACAATCCTTTATTAGGAACAAACATCTCCCAACGCTGTAGGGATTACAGCATGTCGAAAAGCCTTACGCGTTTCAAAGCAGATTGCTTCTTCCTCAGAGGCTCGACTGATGCAAAAGGACACACCCACAGTTTTAACACATCCCACGCCCATCTCGGGGCAAAGCATTCTGGGTCCTGTAGTGTGTCCTGAAAAATAACACCCACAATTAGGTACATCAATGTTCACTTGCTGCCCTTTACAGTCTTTATAAGAGCCCGCAGATGGGCCCCAGCGTGGCGGTGGCGATGCCCATGCGATACCAACCAAGTCCCACATGTTAGGACATATCAAGTCAGCCCGTGGCCCACGGTTTTAGTGGTGGTGCGTTCCCCGCGGCAAGGACTGCCGCGTATTAAATTCCAGCTCCAGGTGTCCCTTTCTTGGAAACGCACTCGCAAAGGTTGGTGTCACAATCCTTTATTAGGAACAAACATCTCCCAACGCTGTAGGGATTACAGCATGTCGAAAAGCCTTACGCGTTTCAAAGCAGATTGCTTCTTCCTCAGAGGCTCGACTGATGCAAAAGGACACACCCACAGTTTTAACACATCCCACGCCCATCTCGGGGCAAAGCATTCTGGGTCCTGTAGTGTGTCCTGAAAAATAACACCCACAATTAGGTACATCAATGTTCACTTGCTGCCCTTTACAGTCTTTATAAGAGCCCGCAGATGGGCCCCAGCGTGGCGCTGCCCATTCGATACCAACCAAGTCCCACATGTTAGGACATATCAAGTCAGCCCGTGGCCCACGGTTTTAGTGGTGGTGCGTTCCCCGCAGCAAGGACTGCCGCGTATTAAATTCCAGCTCCAGGTGTCCCTTTCTTGGAAACGCACTCGCAAAGGTTGGTGTCACAATCCTTTATTAGGAACAAACATCTCCCAACGCTGTAGGGATTACAGCATGTCGAAAAGCCTTACGCGTTTCAAAGCAGATTGCTTCTTCCTCAGAGGCTCGACTGATGCAAAAGGACACACCCACAGTTTTAACACATCCCACGCCCATCTCGGGGCAAAGCATTCTGGGTCCTGTAGTGTGTCCTGAAAAATAACACCCACAATTAGGTACATCAATGTTCACTTGCTGCCCTTTACAGTCTTTATAAGAGCCCGCAGATGGGCCCCAGCGTGGCGATGCCCATGCGATACCAACCAAGTCCCACATGTTAGGACATATCAAGTCAGCCCGTGGCCCACGGTTTTATTGGTGGTGCGTTCCCCGCAGCAAGGACTGCCGCGTATTAAATTCCAGCTCCAGGTGTCCCTTTCTTGGAAACGCACTCGCAAAGGTTGGTGTCACAATCCTTTATTAGGAACAAACATCTCCCAACGCTGTAGGGATTACAGCATGTCGAAAAGCCTTACGCGTTTCAAAGCAGATTGCTTCTTCCTCAGAGGCTCGACTGATGCAAAAGGACACACCCACAGTTTTAACACATCCCACGCCCATCTCGGGGCAAAGCATTCTGGGTCCTGTAGTGTGTCCTGAAAAATAACACCCACAATTAGGTACATCAAGGTTCACTTGCTGCCCTTTACAGTCTTTATAAGAGCCCGCAGATGGGCCCCAGCGTGGCGATGCCCATGCGATACCAACCAAGTCCCACATGTTAGGACATATCAAGTCAGCCCGTGGCCCACGGTTTTAGTGGTGGTGCGTTCCCCGCAGCAAGGACTGCCGCGTATTAAATTCCAGCTCCAGGTGTTCCTTTCTTGGAAACGCACTCGCAAAGGTTGGTGTCACAATCCTTTATGAGGAACAAACATCTCCCAACGCTGTAGGGATTACAGCATGTCGAAAAGCCTTACGCGTTTCAAAGCAGATTGCTTCTTCCTCAGATGCTCGACTGATGCAAAAGGACACACCCACAGTTTTAACACATCCCACGCCCATCTCGGGGCAAAGCATTCTGGGTCCTGTAGTGTGTCCTGAAAAATAACACCCACAATTAGGTACATCAATGTTCACTTGCTGCCCTTTACAGTCTTTATAAGAGCCCGCAGATGGGCCCCAGCGTGGCGATGCCCATGCGATACCAACCAAGTCCCACATGTTAGGACATATCAAGTCAGCCCGTGGCCCACGGTTTTAGTGGTGGTGCGTTCCCCGCAGCAAGGACTGCCGCGTATTAAATTCCAGCTCCAGGTGTCCCTTTCTTGGAAACGCACTCGCAAAGGTTGGTGTCACAATCCTTTATTAGGAACAAACATCTCCCAACGCTGTAGGGATTACAGCATGTCGAAAAGCCTTACGCGTTTCAAAGCAGATTGCTTCTTCCTCAGAGGCTCGACTGATGCAAAAGGACACACCCACAGTTTTAACACATCCCACGCCCATCTCGGGGCAAAGCATTCTGGGTCCTGTAGTGTGTCCTGAAAAATAACACCCACAATTAGGTACATCAATGTTCACTTGCTGCCCTTTACAGTCTTTATAAGAGCCCGCAGATGGGCCCCAGCGTGGCGATGCCCATGCGATACTAACCAAGTCCCACATGTTAGGACATATCAAGTCAGCCCGTGGCCCACGGTTTTAGTGGTGGTGCGTTCCCCGCAGCAAGGACTGCCGCGTATTAAATTCCAGCTCCAGGTGTCCCTTTCTTGGAAACGCACTCGCAAAGGATGGTGTCACAATCCTTTATTAGGAACAAACATCTCCCAACGCTGTAGGGATTACAGCATGTCGAAAAGCCTTACGCGTTTCAAAGCAGATTGCTTCTTCCTCAGAGGCTCGACTGATGCAAAAGGACACACCCACAGTTTTAACACATCCCACGCCCATCTCGGGGCAAAGCATTCTGGGTCCTGTAGTGTGTCCTGAAAAATAACACCCACAATTAGGTACATCAATGTTCACTTGCTGCCCTTTACAGTCTTTATAAGAGCCCGCAGATGGGCCCCAGCGTGGCGATGCCCATGCGATACCAACCAAGTCCCACATGTTAGGACATATCAAGTCAGCCCGTGGCCCACGGTTTTAGTGGTGGTGCGTTCCCCGCAGCAAGGACTGCCGCGTATTAAATTCCAGCTCCAGGTGTCCCTTTCTTGGAAACGCACTCGCAAAGGTTGGTGTCACAATCCTTTATTAGGAACAAATATCTCCCAACGCTGTAGGGATTACAGCATGTCGAAAAGCCTTGCGCGTTTCAAAGCAGATTGACTGTAAAGGGCAGCAAGTGAACATTGATGTACCTAATTGTGGGTGTTATTTTTCAGGACACACTACAGGACCCAGAATGCTTTGCCCCGAGATGGGCGTGGGATGTGTTAAAACTGTGGGTGTGTCCTTTTGCATCAGTCGAGCCTCTGAGGAAGAAGCAATCTGCTTTGAAACGCGTAAGGCTTTTCGACATGCTATAATCCCTACAGCGTTGGGAGATGTTTGTTCCTAATAAAGGATTGTGACACCAACCTTTGCGAGTGCGTTTCCAAGAAAGGGACACCTGGAGCTGGAATTTAATACGCGGCAGTCCTTGCTGCGGGGAACGCACCACCACTAAAACCGTGGGCCACGGCTGACTTGATATGTCCTAACATGTGGGACTTGGTTGGTATCGCATGGGCATCGCCACGCTGGGGCCCATCTGCGGGCTCTTATAAAGACTGTAAAGGGCAGCAAGTGAACATTGATGTACCTAATTGTGGGTGTTATTTTTCAGGACACACTACAGGACCCAGAATGCTTTGCCCCGAGATGGGCGTGGGATGTGTTAAAACTGTGGGTGTGTCCTTTTGCATCAGTCGAGCCTCTGAGGAAGAAGCAATCTGCTTTGAAACGCGTAAGGCTTTTCGACATGCTGTAATCCCTACAGCGTTGGGAGATGTTTGTTCCTAATAAAGGATTGTGACACCAACCTTTGCGAGTGCGTTTCCAAGAAAGGGACACCTGGAGCTGGAATTTAATACGCGGCAGTCCTTGCTGCGGGGAACGCACCACCACTAAAACCGTGGGCCACGGGCTGACTTGATATGTCCTAACATGTGGGACTTGGTTGGTATCGCATGGGCATCGCCACGCTGGGGCCCATCTGCGGGCTCTTATAAAGACTGTAAAGGGCAGCAAGTGAACCTTGATGTACCTAATTGTGGGTGTTATTTTTCAGGACACACTACAGGACCCAGAATGCTTTGCCCCGAGATGGGCGTGGGATGTGTTAAAACTGTGGGTGTGTCCTTTTGCATCAGTCGAGCCTCTGAGGAAGAAGCAATCTGCTTTGAAACGCGTAAGGCTTTTCGAGATGCTGTAATCCCTACAGCGTTGGGAGATGTTTGTTCCTAATAAAGGATTGTGACACCAACCTTTGCGAGTGCGTTTCCAAGAAAGGGACACCTGGAGCTGGAATTTAATACGCGGCAGTCCTTGCTGCGGGGAACGCACCACCACTAAAACCGTGGGCCACGGGCTGACTTGATATGTCCTAACATGTGGGACTTGGTTGGTATCGCATGGGCATCGCCACGCTGGGGCCCATCTGCGGGCTCTTATAAAGACTGTAAAGGGCAGCAAGTGAACATTGATGTACCTAATTGTGGATGTTATTTTTCAGGACACACTACAGGACCCAGAATGCTTTGCCCCGAGATGGGCGTGGGATGTGTTAAAACTGTGGGTGTGTCCTTTTGCATCAGTCGAGCCTCTGAGGAAGAAGCAATCTGCTTTGAAACGCGTAAGGCTTTTCGACATGCTGTAATCCCTACAGCGTTGGGAGATGTTTGTTCCTAATAAAGGATTGTGACACCAACCTTTGCGAGTGCGTTTCCAAGAAAGGGACACCTGGAGCTGGAATTTAATACGCGGCAGTCCTTGCTGCGGGGAACGCACCACCACTAAAACCGTGGGCCACGGGCTGACTTGATATGTCCTAACATGTGGGACTTGGTTGGTATCGCATGGGCATCGCCACGCTGGGGCCCATCTGCGGGCTCTTATAAAGACTGTAAAGGGCAGCAAGTGAACATTGATGTACCTAATTGTGGGTGTTATTTTTCAGGACACACTACAGGACCCAGAATGCTTTGCCCCGAGATGGGCGTGGGATGTGTTAAAACTGTGGGTGTGTCCTTTTGCATCAGTCGAGCCTCTGAGGAAGAAGCAATCTGCTTTGAAACGCGTAAGGCTTTTCGACATGCTGTAATCCCTACAGCGTTGGGAGATGTTTGTTCCTAATAAAGGATTGTGACACCAACCTTTGCGAGTGCGTTTCCAAGAAAGGGACACCTGGAGCTGGAATTTAATACGCGGCAGTCCTTGCTGCGGGGAACGCACCACCACTAAAACCGTGGGCCACGGGCTGACTTGATATGTCCTAACATGTGGGACTTGGTTGGTATCGCATGGGCATCGCCACGCTGGGGCCAATCTGCGGGCTCTTATAAAGACTGTAAAGGGCAGCAAGTGAACATTGATGTACCTAATTGTGGGTGTTATTTTTCAGGACACACTACAGGACCCAGAATGCTTTGCCCCGAGATGGGCGTGGGATGTGTTAAAACTGTGGGTGTGTCCTTTTGCATCAGTCGAGCCTCTGAGGAAGAAGCAATCTGCTTTGAAACGCGTAAGGCTTTTCGACATGCTGTAATCCCTACAGCGTTGGGAGATGTTTGTTCCTAATAAAGGATTGTGACACCAACCTTTGCGAGTGCGTTTCCAAGAAAGGGACACCTGGAGCTGGAATATATATATATATATATATATATATATATATATGGCAGGAAAGTCGAACTTCACAAGCGTTTTCAAAAGACGACTGCGGACCCAAAGTCAAGGTGCAAATTTGTTTATTTAGTGCTCAAAACCCCCGCACCTAGCCATGACGCGTTTCGGGCCTCCCTGGCCCTTGATCACATGACGCGCTTTGGTGTGCTGTTTACAAATTTAAAGTGCAAGTGCATATTACCAACGATGGCGTCATCATGAACATAGAAGCAATACTATGTTAAAACAGTGCTAGTTCAAGGTTCTAAAAGAAAATATACAGTAAAATACTGTATGACATAAAAACACTCGATAATCAATTTATAAATGATATATATAAAAAATCATTCATAAAATATGAGAATTAAAACCATAAAATCATTACAGCTAAAATAGCATGTGACGATTTAGTTAATAAATTCTCAATCTGTCTTTGCTTAATATATATATATATATTTGCAACAGAGTTCGCCAGTCCCCCGGCCGATATATATATATTATATATATTATTACCTACTGGCGATAGCCAGTAGGTATATATAGTTAGGATTGTTTTCCGTAGGGAAATCGCAACATTCTATTGGGAATAACTTTGGCGCCGGTTGAGGAATCTTCCTGAAATGTTCCTTAACTTTGCCTCGCGGCGCTCCACTCCTTCCCTGAAAGTTTGGGGGGGATTCGTCAAGCGGGGGCCGAGATAAAAGGGGGGTCCCAAAACGTGTTTTCCCCCATGTTAATTTCCATAGGGCGGTTGGACTCACTTTTAGCCCGAACGGCTGAATGGTTTTCCACCAAACTTGGCAAAATTGTAGGGACTGGTAGCCCGATGTGCCTTTGCTATGTCTCAAGATATGTGCTCCAGTGGTTTTTACGAAACTTTACTTTGAAAAAATATATATTGGGCTACATTGGGCTATATATATGTTAGAGCCCAAATGTAGCCCAATGTAGCCCAATGTAGCCCAAATGTAGCCCAAAGATGGCCACCAGAGACACAAAAAAACAAATGTAGCCCAAATATCAGCCAGATGTAGCCCAACTACAGCCCAATGACAGAATGTCCCAGAGTGTTCTAAAGAACAACTAGAGCGCTAACAGTCTTACTTATGACAAAAGTATGGCACACCTGAAGTCCTCTTGATTGTAATAAAGTGTTAACACTTAAAACATTTAATTTGCAAAGGAACAAAATGAGGGGGTTCATTTTGCCGTAGAAATTATGATTAGTGCTGAAGAAAGAAAAATTAGGGCACATTTTGAGTGACTTCTCAAATCCTCTTATATTTCATTAAAAAAATTCTGATATGCAGTCTCCCAAGATGGCCACCAGAGACAAAAGAGCCCAAATGTAGCCCAATATCAGCCAGATGTAGCCCAACTATAGCCCAATGACAGAATGTCGCAGAGTGTTCTAAAGAACAACTAGAACGCTAACAGTCTTACTTATGACAAAAGTATGGCACACCTGAAGTCATCTTGATTGGAATAAAGTGGTAACACTTAATACATTTAATTTGAAAAGGAACAAAATGAGGGGTTTCATTTTGCCATAGAAATTATATATATATATATATTAACTGAAAAAAACCATAGGTTACACACCAGTTATAGTTAGGAATTAGCATTTAAAAAACCTTTGAAATTCACTGAAAAAACCATAGGTTTCACACCAGTTATAGTTAGCTGGAAATTTTACTCGCATAAAACCATTGAAATTCCCACGTTATAGTTAGTTGAACTCACTATAACTTGCACGTCTGCAATGCACTGCTGATGACGTCACATATTACATCACTCATGCATATATTTAAATATTTTAACATTACTCGCTAATATATGTATTCACTAAGATACACTTAATAAGCCAGTTAACCAATCAATTTTATTTTTAAAACACTGAAAAAACCATAGGTTTCAGGCCTTATATAGTTAGGAATTAGCATTTAAAAAACCTTTGAAATTCACTGAAAAAACCATAGGTTTCAGGCCTTATATAGTTAGGAATTAGCATTTAACAAACCTTTGAAATTCACTGAAAAAACCATAGGTTTCAGGCCTTATATAGTTAGGAATCAGCATTTAAAAAACCTTTGAAATTCACTGAAAAAAACATAGGTTTCAGGCCTTATATAGTTAGGAATTAGCATTTAAAAAAACCTTTGAAATTCAATGAAAAAAACATAGGTTTCAGGAGTTATATAGTTAGGAATTAGTTTTTAAAAAACCTTTGAAATTCACTCAAAAAACTATAGGTTTTAGTGGTGTTATAGTTAGCTGGACATTTTACTCATACAAAACGAATGAAATTGCTCCTATATAGTTAGTTGTACTAACTATATTTCGCGCACCCCCAATCCACTGCTGATGATGTCACATATTAGATCATTCATGACATGGTCAGTGACATCACTGATGGCATCTCAAATGACATCACTGATGACATCACTGACGACATCATCCACGTGACAATCACATACACCTTTTCATACACTATTACAATTTTTCATCACTGTTTGTAAAATACAGAGTATCATATTTAAATCCATTGTCACAGCAATACAAGTATCTAAAAAATCCACTCAGTGATTCATAGATGTATACACTCATCTAATCACTTACCTATGGATTCACTCATACATGCTGTCAATGAACAATAGAACACTATAAAAAATACTTATACATCTATATCGACATTAAACAACAGCACGCATCTTATTCACATATGAAGTCATCCTACTCACTTATGCAAACAATGGATCATACTTACATATTTACTTAGCAAAACACTTATACAAACACCACTTCTTCTATTCATTTAGATAGTAAGTCATACTTAGTGAATTATAAAATCATTATTACAAGTATACAGTTATCCATACAGTCACTCACACAATCATTGTGTCTTATGTATACTTATTTATATACAACAACTGACACATACACTGCCTTTTATTTTTCTAGTTTGTTGGACCTGTACCTTTAAGAAATATATTTGCTCATCACCACACCCATAAAGAGATTCCCTCACCCAAACTGTTAGAACATGTAGTTTTAACTTCATATATCTACTGAATCAACTATTCACACATCTTTGGACAGTCACACACCCCCCACCGAACCACACACACTTTCACACTCCCATACAAATACTCAGTTTACTAATCAATAACTAATATAGACTTTCACATAGCTAGTAACCAACTGTAGAATCAGTTTACACAACAACTGACAAAGTGATACAGATATTCACACAGTTTAGTCACTATCCACTATATTTAGTGAGACATTATAAATTGGTCAAGTAAACAGTCAATTACACTGCTACTAAATCCTCCATCCAAATATTTACTTATATATATCCACTCATTCTTCAATGTAAATTGCTATATATATAATGCTTATTTAAATAACGAAGCAAACCACATTCACTGGATGATGTCATCAGTGATGTCATCAGTGATGTCATTTGAGATGTCATCAGCGATGTCACTGACCATGTCATGAATGATCTAATATGTGACATCATCAGCAGTGGATTGCGGGTGCGCGTGATATAGTTAGTACAACTAACTATATAGAAGCAATTTCATTGGTTTTGTATGAGTAAAATGTCCAGCTAACTATAACACCACTAAAACTTATAGTTTTTTGAGTGAATCTCAAAGGTTTTTTAAAAACTAATTCCTAACTATATAACTCCTGAAACCTATGGTTTTTTCAGTGAATTTCAAAGGTTTTTTTAAATGCTAATTCCTAACTATATAAGGCCTTAAACCTATGTTTTTTTCAGTGAATATATATATATATATATTCACTGAAAAAACCATAGGTTATAGACCATATATAGTTAGGAATTAGCATTTAAAAAACCTTATTTTACTCACACAAAACCATTGAAATTCCATATATAGTTAGTTGCACTAACTATATATTGCGCACCCGCAATCCACTGCTGATGATGTCACATATTACATCATTCATGACATGGTCAGTGACATCACTGATGACATCACTGATGACATCTCAAATGACATCACTGATGACATCTCACTTGACATCAATGATCACATCACTGATGATATCATTCATGTGACAATACAATGCATCTCCTCACATTTTAATATAACCTCTGTTTCACCCAGTGTTAAAAACAGAGTATAATTTTTGAAACCATTGACACACCAATACTAGTTACTACATACGTACTCACTGATTCCTACGTCTACACACACATTCACTCATTCACCCATACAATCATTCATACATACAATCACTCATGTTTACAACACAATCATATGCACTCATACACCTATACAGACACTCACACTCTGCCACTCATCCATGGAGTTACTCACACACCTAGTCAGTCCTGTAAAGAATCAATCACACTTCCATTTTCTACTCTATACAGTTAAACATAGAGCACCTTACGTTTTCAACCATATACTAACACATACTTACTCTCTTATACAATCATTGATACAAGTACACATTGATCTGTACAGAGTCACACACCTCCCATCCAGCCACACACACACTCAGTCTCCCATGCAAATACTTGGGCAATCAATCAATAACCCATATAGTTACTCATATAGCTACTGATCAACACATGCAGCAGTTTACAGAACAACAGACATAATGATGCACAAATTAAGACAGTTTAGTCACTAACCCATGCACTCAGTGAGACACATTTAATCACTCACTCATACATTCAGTCATGCACCTACTAAATCCTTCGTCCAGACACTTATACATCCACTCATTCTTCAATATGTAAGACATATTTTAACTTTACAGAAACATAGTCACTGGATGTTGTCATCAGTGATGTCATCAGTGATGTCATTTGAGATGTCATCAGTGATGTCATCAGTGATGTCACTGACCATGTCATGAATGATGTAATATGTGACATCATCAGCAGTGGATTGCGGGTGCGCAATATATAGTTAGTGCAACTAACTATATATGGAATTTCAATGGTTTTGTGTGAGTAAAATAAGGTTTTTTAAATGCTAATTCCTAACTATATATGGTCTATAACCTATGGTTTTTTCAGTGAATTTTCAAGGTTTTGTAAATGCTAATTCCTAACTATATATGGTCTATAACCTATGGTTTTTTCAGTGAATTTCAATGGTTTTTTAATAGCAAATATCATAAGCTGTCGAATGTCAAGTACGTGGTAAGAATTTTTTTTTTCGTGTTTATGCACACTGATCTGCTTTGATTGCTGCCCCCCACCCCTCATTTCTATTAGGAGTACTCTCTCTTTGCAGATAGTGAAGGGTAGTTAACGCAGCCCTTTCCCCCTTTGTAATCCGTCGTGCCTGCTTCTCTCTCCATTTGATTGATTGTTCTCTTTGGTTCATTCTCTATTTACAAACAAGCACAGAGTCGCAATACTCTGTTTAGTCTTTGCAGATAGCGAAAAATCGTGTAAAAAAACAAAAGGAATCGAGCAAAATCAGTAGGCCACTAATGGGATCTCTTTTGACCTCGCTAAAATAGAAACATTAGGAACAACCTGTTGAAAATAGCAATGCGTATGTATATAAGCGGCGTTCATTTGTGTTCACAGTACCCCTTGTTGATTGTTTCAATCGAGCATTGAATTGTTCGAAGTTAATTCTCTTAACGATCTTCTCTACCTGCAAACGAGGAAGAATAGGAATATTCTATCTCCCTTTGCAGATAGTGAAGGGTAGGTAACGCAAGCCTTTAACACGTCGTACCTATTTCATTCCTCATTGATTGATTGATTGTCCGAACATTGACTGTTTGGGAATTAGTTCTTTTTGGAGGTATTCCCTGTTTGCAAATAAACGTAGGAAAATCTTTGCAAGTAGTGAAAGGGTACGTAATGCGGACCGTTCTCCCCCGTTGTAATCTGTCATGCCTATCTACTCCCCACTGATTGATGCACCTTTTTCACCCGGACCATTTACTAGAGATACGTCATCTGGCCCGACCAGAGAGCACCCCTAGTGAAAAGGACATATGCAATAATAACGAAGTGATCACTGTATCCTGTTAACAGAAACTTTACCATGAAACAACCTGGAAAGAAAAAAATAGGAAAACGAAAATCAGTAGGCCACTGATGAACATGAACTTTTATTAAACAACGAACAAAGAAACGATAACATAACGTAATGATAAAACCTATTAATGTCCTAGAAACAAGAAAACGTTAAAATATGCCAGTGGTGAGAGACCAGAAAAACAGTAAGAGAAACCAAATCACCCCTCGCTGTCCCACCGCCTGCCATGCCAAAAAAATCGATAGACTAGGGAAAATGCAAGTCAGTAGAACATCCACCCCCACTCTGGAAACTTCCAAGGTGGGGCAGGGTTCCGGCTACGCCCAGCCGGGAGCAGCCCATATAAGGCAGGTCCTGCTGCCACGCCTCGGCCAGGAGATCCTAACGTAGGGTGTAGCCGGAGGAGAGGCCGAGACCAGCGGGACCCGGCCAGGGGATTGCCTTTACAATGCTGAACAGTTGCAGGGGGGGGGAATGTCTCCTCGACCCTCCCCTCTCTCTCCCAGTCCGGCCGCGGTGGCCCTTGAGAGTTGCAGGTAGTCCCGCCACATGCTCTTCCGGTCCGACCACCAACGGTCGGGGGGCCGAGGCCGACGGGATCCGGCTGCAGCCGATAAACCAAGAAACCCGTTCATGGGGCCAGAGCCAGGGGCGTCCGGCCGACATCCACCGGAAGCCCGGCCCGAAGACGGACGGGACACTTCTTTCTTTTATAATGGCTGCGACAACACTGGAGGGGGATGTCTTGCACATGCCTCCGACCCCCCCCTCGTCCTCATCGCCTGGTCCGGCCATAACAAATCTCAAGCGAGACGCCGTGGGGTGCACTGGGAGGGAGAGACGGTGCGAACAGGCCTCTCCCGCCTCCCCAGGTGGAGGCTTCCCAGCTGCACCCTCAGCGCTCCAGGCGGTGGCATCCTAACAACTACAGTGCTGCACAGTTTCGGAACGACCTAGATAACGGTTCTTCCACTGTGGCCATGCTGCAACGTCTCGCCCGGCAGGGTGGAGCCCGTCCGCTCATGTGACCCCGCGATCGCCGGTAGCTGCCGAACTCTCAAAATGGCGGTCGACCTGGCAAGAGCGGGCCCAACATAAAGAAATGGCCCGGTCACTGGTTGACTCCACCACCGTAGTCCTCCACGACCTTGAAGATTCTAGAGGAGCCGCGGGAGTCTCCGACCCCCGATGGGGAATGACTGCCATGATCGCCCGTGGAGTGACGAAACTGTATCCGCGGGACGTCGGCGCTCCCATGCTGGCGCCAGCCTCACTTTGAATTACTACAATCCTGCAGACCTTACTTCCGGTGAAAGCACAGTGTGACCCGGTAGGAAAAATTATTGCACCCCCTCCCCTTTTTGACTGATAGTTCAAACCACCGATCCTTTCCTTTGCCCTTTTAACGGAACTTTGGACTGCCTCCCCCTCTTTTACATTTTCTAGAGAAAACAAAACATTAACCACTACATTAGCATAGCAGTTGACACCAGAACTGTTTTCAAATTGAAAACCAACAACATCTTCAACAGAATCCTTTTTGTTTCTGCTGTGACCCTGCTACAGCACAGGCATTGTCCCCAGCAGTAATTCTGCAATGCCGGTAAGAATAGCTGTGGTGCCTACTGGACTCACTCACCCCCGCGGCGCCCCACGCCGTTTTTTGCTGGGCGGCAACTTACTAGACATCACTTTCGTGCCATCTAGATTTCAGCGCGTTCTGCTGCCTTGGAACTATTCGCACAACAGACCGCTACTGACAAGAATATTTCATTATTGGTGCTGTCAATTTCAATAAATCTATTGGATAATTAAAAAGAAATTGCCACGGTCTCTTCGTTGTTTAAATGTTTTTACTGTTTTTGTTTTGTTGTATATATTTATATGTTATTAAAGTTTTATATTCCTACTACTTTGTTGGAGTGCTATATATTTTTAATGTGACACATAATTGTAAAAACTTTGATGTACAAAGAGTCATTCCTGGAATCTTCCGCTTCAGGCTCGGTCCCCTCCCCAATCACAATACAGGATGGTTTTCAGATAGTAGGAACGCGTGTGCTGTGACGGATCACATCGGGTGTGGGCCTTGATCTACTATAACTCCTTTGAAGAGGGGTGATTCTTTACAGCTGGGGCCATAAACTACATCTGCAGGGCTAGCTGATAGCCTAGGACCGGCCTGGACATTCGGACACAGAGGAAGAGGAGTGTCAGAGGGTGCGGTAGTGAATAGGGCGAAAGGGAGGTGTCGGGCGGGCACAGAGTGTGATTCTCAGGGAAGAGCAGCGCAGATGGGGGAAGGTTTATTGCCCATGCATAAGACAGAGAGCGGTGGTGACCAGTGCCTGGGGGAGATGCTTACGAGGGTGAGGAGCCATGCTACGAATCGACAGCGTGCAGAGAGTGGGTCTGGTCAAGACATCTAAAATGGCTGCCGTGCACGACAAAAGTGTGGCATTTCAAAAAAGGCAAGATGGCGCAGACAATGTTTTTCAACACTTCCTCATTTCCTTCGAATCGAACGTTAACAGACGTTGGGGCATATTACCAAAGTTAAGCGATATTTATCGCTAACGATGCTTACCAACCAATTTTTTACCACTAAGCATCGTCAGAAATTATCGAAGATAAACCTTACTATTATCAAGGTTTATCGCAAATGCGATAATAAACGGCCGCAATGCATGAATATCGCTAAAAAGTCAGCGATATTCATGCATTACCGAGCTAATACTCTTAGCCATGTTATCCACCTCCCATTGGATAACATGGCTAAGAACTGCTCAGGGCAGGTGTTACTTTTTGGAGATATTCGCGCTTAGCGCGAATATCTCCAAAAGTTGGTAATAGGAGATAGATATCTTGCATGTTGTAATGCAAGTTATTGTGGTATATGGAACTCATACCATAATCTCTCAGGAAAGCAGAAACTGATCCTTTTGGGACCGCCTAAAAAGGCCTAGGGGGTGAGGAGTACTCTACTTTGCCCCCTTTTCACGTTCCGAACTATTTTATTTTACTCTCTTCTGTAATTACACAAAATACCAGCGATAAGATGCATCGGAGACACACAGTGAGAGAAAGGAGGCCGGAGATGAAGAAGACATGTCAAATACACATTGGAGATAATATAGTGGCAGAAGGGAAGTAAATATGAGTAAACTTACCATGTAACATAAAAATGTTGCACTCTATACTATAAGTCTCATTTTATACTACAATCACTTCGCTACAACCTCATAAATTAAAAATAAAAATAAATAATGTCTCAAACAATTTTTGATTTCTAAATATAAATTTATTCTTCAGAATTTTCTAAATTTGAAACAACTAGTAACATGTCCTCATCAGTAATTTCCTCTTCAATCATCTCATCTGGAATCTCCTCATTAAAAGTCTGCAATGATGATTCTTGTAACTCTATGGTCTCCAAACACTCGATAAATTCGCCATCAAGAGATTGATCAAAAAAATCATTCAAGTCATCTCCTCCTTCTGACAATATTTCATTATTGGTGCTGTCCATTTCAATCAATGTAGTGGAATCATTCAAGTCATCTCCTCGTGACAATATTTCATTATTGGTGCTCTCAATTTCAATCAATGTAGTGGAATCATTCAAGTCATCTCCTCCTTGTGACAATATTTCATTATTGGTGCTGTCCATTTCAATCAATCTAATGGAATCATACAAGCCATCTCCTCCTTGTGACAATATTTCATTATTGGTGCTCTCAATTTCAATCAATGTAGTGGAATCATTCAAGTCATCTCCTTGTGACAATATTTCATTCTTGGTGCTGTCCATTTCAATCAATCTAATGGAATCATACAAGTCATGTCCTCCTTGTGACAATATTTCATTATTGGTGCTCTCAATTTCAATCAATGTAGTGGACAATTCAAAAGAAATTGCCACGGTCTCTTCATTGTGAGCCATTTTATTTTGAAATTGCTTGCTGTAAATTGCAGAAAAAAATAATCACTTTCATTTATCGTTTTTAGTAATACATAATATAAAACTAACTTCATCAAGTATTTAGTATAACAGAAGGACTGCAAATAAATAACAGAAAACATTTTTCAAATTATCTTCAAGTGTACAACATAG
This sequence comes from Lissotriton helveticus, assembly GCF_964261635.1. Classification (NCBI taxonomy): domain Eukaryota; kingdom Metazoa; phylum Chordata; class Amphibia; order Caudata; family Salamandridae; genus Lissotriton; species Lissotriton helveticus. The sequence goes on along the minus strand of NC_136063.1, from coordinate 1,245,314,788 downwards.
TTCCCCTTACAAATTAACAACTCACCTTTTTAAAAGTAGCAGAAGTGTTAGTACTGTGTAAATCAAACACCAGAAATTCACCACCAAAAATTCCTCACAAATGTACCTCAGACAGTAGTATCACAAAATGGCTGTGGTTTCCTCTCATTTGACATATATACATAACCAATTAACTTTCATCACACACAAATACAAAACCAAAGTAACATTTTAATTGGTTCTAAATTTCAACACTTTCAAATGTGTTTTCCCCATGCAATTTTCCATAGGACATTTACATACGTCTACAGCCTGAATGGCTGAACGGAATTACACCAAACTTGGCAAAATGGTACATCAAACCTAAGAGGTCAGGAATGATCTACTATGCCCCCTTATGGTCATTTCCCCCTTCGCTTTGGCCTCCTCTTGTCTCTCAATCCTACCGAGGGACAAGATGGCGGCCGCTACGGACTGTTTGGAATGTTGACAGACGCCGGAGAACCAATCAGCTTCGCAAAGCTCCGTAACGCGAAAAGTACGCGAAGCGGAGCGCTGTTACAGATATATATCTTTTTTTCAACGTTAATTTCTCAAAATCCACTGGAGCACATATATTGAGACCTAGCAAAGGCACATCGGGCTACCAGTCCCTAATATTTTGCCAAGTTTCGTGCAAATCCATTCAGCCGTTCGATTATTATTATTTTGTTTTTTTTTTGCCCCGCGGGGCCCTTTTAAAACCTCCACATCAAACCTAGGGGGTCAGCGAGGATCTACTATGCCCCCTTATAGTTATTTCCCCCTTTGTTTTGACCTCCTCTTGTCTCTCGATCCTACCGAGAGACAAGATGGCGGCCGCTACGGACTGTTTGGAATGTTGACAGACGCCGGAGAACCAATCAGCTTCGCTTCACAAAGCTCCGTTGCGCGAAAAGTCCGCGAACCAGAGCGCTAACCGGTCCGCTGTTACAGATATATATCTTTTTTTAAACGTTAATTTCTCAAAATCCACTGGAGCACATATATTGAGACCTACAAAAGGCACATCGGGCTACCAGTCCCTACAATTTTGCCAAGTTTCGTGCAAATCCATTCAGCCGTTCGGGCTAAAAGTGAGGCCAACCGCCCTATGGAAAACTCAATGTTAAAAACACGTTTTGGGACCCCCCTTTTTTCTCGGCCCCCACTGGACGAACCCCCCCCAAATTTTCAAGGGCTGCTCAGAAACAAAATGTGCCATTTTCCTGAAAATTTCAGCCGATTCCGTCCACAAACGCCAAAGTTATTAGACATAGAATTTTCAAAAAACCCATAGAGAAAAAATCCTAACTATATATACCTACTGGCGACCGCCAGTAGGTAATATATATATATATATATATATATATATATATATATATATATATATATATATATATATATATATATATATATATATATATATATGTGTATATATATATATTTATGTACGCTCCCTCCTCCAGCTCATCTAGGTGAAAGAAGCACTTGCAGGGGTGTTTGATTTTCATCTAAGTATTTAATTCATCTCACCAGCAATAACATGCCGCGTTTCGGCTAATGCCTTAGTCTTATGTTACACTGTTATGCGCCAAAGCGACATTTTTGAAGGAATCAACAAAACGTCACATGATGCGCCAAAGTCAGAAATCAAATAGGGACTCAAACATTCTCATGGGCGCCATCTTGGAACATGTCTAGTACAATTCAGTTCGTTACTTGTTCAAATGCTTAAACTAAACCGCATTTTCACAACATCCCTTCTCATATCGAGCAAAAAGAATCATGTATCTGATAATATCAAAAACGTCTCTAAATGAATTATATACCTCGAGTCTAGTCTGCGAAGCTTCCTGATCCTGTCACCACCCCTTATACTGGGTGGAATTGTATCGATCCCATAATATCCTAGAAGTTCCCTGTCACTGCCATGTCTCTCAGTGTAGTGCCTCATTATCAGGAAGCTTCGCAGACTAGAATCAAGGTATATAATTGATTTAGAGACAAAGGCCCCTAAAGGGCTGAATATAGTAGAGGAACTGTCAATACATCGGGGGGACTAATCTATATATAAAATATCAGTATAGCGAATGAATTTATTATATTTTTTATGTAATTTTCTTAACATGCCATGCAAGATATACGGCTAGATCTTTACATGAAGGAACTGCTTTTTAGATATGAAATGTCTGCTAAAGCCGATATACGGTTTTATAACCAAGTTATTGAGTCAGTTCTATGACATTTCTGATATTTTCAGATGCATGATCCTTTTTGCTTAATATGAGAAGGTATGTAGTGAAAATGCGGTTTAGTTTAAGCATTTGAAGAAGTAACAAATTGAATTGTACCAGACATGTTCCAAGATGGCGCCCATGAGAATGTGTAAGAGTCCCTTTTTGATTTCTGACTTAGGCGCATCATGTGACTTTTTGTTGATTCCTTCAAAAATGTCGCTTTGGCTCGAAACAGTGTAACATAAGACTAAGGCAGTAGCCGAAACACGTCATGTTATTGCTGGTGAGATGAATTAAATACTTGGATGAAAATCAAACACCCCTGCGAGTGCTTCTTTCACCCAGACGGTCTGGAGGAGGGAGCGTACATTTGAAACGCGGCTTGCATTTTCGCGTCAAAGCACCCGTTCGAGAGTGCGCTGGAACCAAGTGCAGAGGAGCAATTATATATATATATATATATTCACTGAAAAAACCATAGGTTATAGACCATATATAGTTAGGAATTAGCATTTAAAAAACCTTATTTTACTCACACAAAACCATTGAAATTCCATATATAGTTAGTTGCACTAACTATATATCGCGCACCCGCAATCCACTGCTGATCATGTCACATATTACATCATTCATGACATGGTCAGTGACATCACTGATGACATCACTGATGACATCTCAAATGACATCACTGATGAGATCACTGATGACGTCATCCAGTGACTGTGTGTTTCTGTAAAGTTTAAATATGTTTTACATATTGAAGAATGAGTAGATGTATAAGTGTCTGGACGAAGGATTTAGTAGGTGCATGACTGAATGTATGAGTGAGTGATTAAATGTGTCTCACTGAGTGCATGGGTTAGTGACTAAACTGTCTTAATTTGTGCATCATTATGTCTGTTGTTCTGTAAACTGCTGCATGTGTTGATCATTAGCTATACGAGAGGCTATATGTGTTATTAATTGGTTGCCCAAGTATTTCTATGGCAGATTGAGTTTGTGTGGGGGTGGCTGGAAGGTGTGTGACTCTATGCATAGATGTGTGAGCAGTTTATTCACTAGGTGTATGAGTTCAAGAGTGCATGTGGAAACAGCTACATGGGCAGTTGACTGTGTGCATGAGTGTATTGATGAGTGAATGGATATCTCAATGCTACATGTCATAGTAAGTACATATGTAAAACACAGTACATGTGAGAGTTGGCATATATAAATATTTGTGCATGAGAGCCACTGAATGAGTGAGTGGTTGTATCGATCATTGTGAACTTGTATCAGGGATTGTATAAGAGAGTAAATATGTGTTAGTATATGTTTCAATAAGTAAGGTGTGTTTAACTGTATAGTTGAAGAAATGGAGGTGAGATTGTTTCTTTGCATGACTGACTGGGTGTGTGAGTAACTCCATGGATGAGTGGCAGTGTGTGAGTGTCTGTATACACTGAGTGTATCTAAGGTTATATTAGAGTCTGAAGAGGTTTATCGTATTAGCACAAGAATGATGTCAAATGAGATGTCATCAGTGATCTCATCAGTGATGTCATTTGAGATGTCATCAGTGATGTCATCAGTGATGTCACTGACCATGTCATGAATGATGTAATATGTGACATGATCAGCAGTGGATTGCGGGTGCGCGATATATAGTTAGTGCAACTAACTATATATGGAATTTCAATGGTTTTGTGTGAGTAAAATAAGGTTTTTTAAATGCTAATTCCTAACTATATATGGTCTATAACCTATGGTTTTTTCAGTGAATTTTCAAGGTTTTGTAAATGCTAATTCCTAACTATATATGGTCTATAACCTATGGTTTTTTCAGTGAATTTCAATGGTTTTTTAATAGCAAATATCATAAGCTGTCGAATGTCAAGTACGTGGTAAGTGAAAACATTTTCGTGTTTATGCACACTGATCTGCTTTGAATGGTGCCCCCCCCTCATTTCTATTAGGAGTACTCTCTCTTTGCAGATAGTGAAAGGTAGTTAACGCAGGCCTTTGCCCCCGTTGTAATCCGTCGTGCCTGCTTCTCTCTCCATTTGATTGATTGTTATCCAAGTATTTACTGTTTTAGAATTAGTTCTCTTTGGTTCATTCTCTATTTACAAACAAACACAGAGTCGCAATACTCTGTTTAGTCTTTGCAGATAACGAAAAATCGTGTAAAAAAAAAAGAAAAGGAATCGAGCAAAATCAGTAGGCCACTAATGGGATCTCTTTTTGACCTCGCTAAAATAGAAACATTAGGAACAACCCCTCATGACAAATACAAAACTAGTGAGATGAACTGAACTCCACACAATGATGGCTGCAAAACAGCTCGGCTCCGCCACCCACCCCGCCCAAAATAACGATAAAGAGCGGCTGCCATGATTGGTTGCGGAATGGCCACAACGGAGCTACGAAATGGTGGTGCTCTCATGCTAACCCCAGCTTCAGTCTGAAACATCCAGAAACACTGTAGACTACCAATTCGATCAGTTCCGGTAGCGCCCCAATGTAACCCGGTAGAGAAGAACTAGCCCTCCCCCTTTGACTGATGGTTCTTGTTGCCTGTCCCTTCTGTTGTCATTTAACAGAACTATTTAGCCTGCTGAAAGGGGTTGTGTTTCGACCGCTGGTTGGTGGAGACATTTTGACTATATTCTGGACCTGCGTTGTCGCGTAATGCGTCATATGACGCGCCGCGTTAGCGCATCCGGAAGTCATCCGGGGCGCGCAGCGCGTAACGTAAGCATAACAAGTCATGTGACTTGTTAATAAAACTTTTCATTGGTTCATTTTACTTTTCTTATTCTAATGATGAAAGCCTTGGTCATATCACCTAAAAATTACGCTTTTAATTACTTCCGAACATTATTTTTTCTTAAATATATGTTATAATGTTCCAGGCTAATGTACTTTCCCGGAAATTTTACAACTGTCCTGCAAGTAAAATATATTCTTTTTTCGAGAAAAAGAGCGTTTCTTCGTCCCATGACGGAGCCGTTGAGCAAAAGAGGGTCGACCTGCTGTCTTAGTCGCCGATACGCCTGAATATGAGATTCTTATCGATCACTTTATGTTGCAGGAATAGAAAACACAACAGCCCTTGACCATTTATCTTTACTGCGTTCCTTCGTATTATACCTTTTACCCTTCATGTAATTGGTCTGCTTTATTTCACTTGCCTTTTAATGATTCTAAAACAGTGACTATTATTAAAAACTTTACCAATGTATATACTACTACCATGTTTTCTTTTAAAAACCTTTATTGTGAAAATTTCATTATACAAATACGAGCCTATAACCACGTGGGCCTGCCACGGAGCAAACTGTAATCGTATATGATGAATAGACATTTACACTGTAGAGGAACGTAACGGGCGGGCCATTAGGTTGCAAGAACTAAGGTGTCTAACAGTTACGGAATCGGTGGACGTACATTTTATAATTAAAATACGACAGGGCCAGTTACAATAAAATTATCTAGATATACATTTGCGGGCAAGTACCATGGGTGACATTAATTCGAATTTTCAACAGTACAGTAATCAATAACACATCAGAACTTAATATCAATAGGGATGTCGAAATATTCAATCAATTCTCGTCCCCGCCCGCCATGTGCTTCAAAACTGCATACGTATCTCGTGATTTCAAGGTTCTGCAACCAGTACACAACAAGGAGTTACGAGTCCCATTTATTCCGGCGCCATTTTGGGCGAGGACGGGCAGGTCCAGGATATAGTCAAAATGTCTCTACCAACCATCGACTATGATGATGTTCATATGCTGTATTTATTAGAGTAACACTCATCTGTCCACATGAAATTAATTTACCACAATCTAAACATGTCATTTTAATCTTTCCAAAGTTCTTCTAAATATTTGGGACCGTTTCCCTTGCCTCTGAAGCTCTCAGTGCCACTTCTTTGATGAATGTACTAGCAGGTCAGGGGTTCTCCTCCAAATCTCTCTTTTATGCAGCACTATAATTAATTGGTGCCACCTCTCCATATGACGATGCATGGTATAGTTACCACAACTATATTTTTTTTCGGTTCCTCTGGAGAGTTCATCGTGGCAGATGAAGCGTGTAACGTACCGGGCATTTACCTTTTTTTGCATGTACAGGAAAGGAAAAAAAAATCGAGCGTCCGAGTTCTAAGGTGTCCCAGGGCCATTTTAGTGGACCAGGCCCAAATCCAAAGAACAGGCCGCCATTTTGAGAGTCCTCTTGCAGCCGCCTGTCGCTGTAGCATCAAGAGCAGCCGAAACTCAGCTGAATGGCAACTGAAACGGTAAATGGGCGCCCCACTACATTTCAGCATTGTAGGATGACCACACCAGTACAGCAACTTGCTAGACATCACCTCGGTGCCATCCGGATCTCGGCGCCCCACTGCAGATGAAGTGCCTCTCAACTATGAAACCACCACGGTGACATCCGGATCTTGGCGCGTTGTGCTGCCTTCGGCCTATTCGCACATCGGTCCGCTACTGACGCCATCTCACAGGCTAATGGGGTGACCCACGCCGAGTTTCAGCATTGTAGGATGACCACACCAACTTGCTAGACATCACCTCGGTGCCATCCGAATCTTGGCATCTCAACGCCTAGTGGTATCTTCCATACAGAAAATATTGTTACGCTGCCTTTGGCCCCATTCGCACATCAGTCCGCAACTTAGACATCACCTCGGTGCCATCCGGATCTTGGCATCTCAGCGCCTTGTGGTGTCAGTCAGAAAATATTGTTGCGCTGCCTTTGGCCCCATTCGCACATCAGTCCGCTACTGACACCATCTCACAGGCCAATAGGGCGCCCCACGCCGACTTTTACCATTGTACGATGGCCACACCAGTGGCACAACTTGCTAGACATCACCTCGGTGCCATCCGAATCTTGGCATCTCAACGCCTAGTGGTATCTTCCATACAGAAAATCTTGTTACGCTACCTTTGGCCCCATTCGCACATCGGTCCGCAACTTAGACATCACCTCGGTGCCATCCGGATCTTGGCATCTCAGCGCCTTGTGGTGTATTCTCTTCAGAAAATATTGTTGAGCTGCCTTTGGCCCCATTCGCACATCGGTCCGCAACTTAGACATCACCTCGGTGCCATCCGGATCTTGGCATCTCAGCGCCTTGTGGTGTCTTCTACTCCGAAAATATTGTAGAAAATATTGTTGCGCTGCCTTTGGCCCCATTCACACATCAGTCCGCTACTGACACCATCTCACAGGCCAACAGGGCGCCCCACGCCGACTTTTACCATTGTACGATGGCCACACCAGTGCCACAACTTGCTAGACACCACCTCGGTGCCATCCGGATCTTGGCATCTCAGCGCCTTGTGGTGTCTTCAAATCAGAAAATATTGTTGCGCTGCCTTTGGCCCCATTCGCACATCGGTCCGCTACTGACGCAAACTCACAGGCCAACGGGGCGCCCCACGCCGACTTTCAGCATTGTAGGATGGCCACACCAGTGCGGCAACTTGCTACACACCACCTCGGTGCCATCCGGATCTTGGCATCTCAGCGCCTAGTGGTGTCTTCTATTCCGAAAATATTGTTGCGCTGCCTTCGGCCCCATTCACACATCGGTCCGCTACTGACGCCATCTCACAGTCCAACGGGGCGCCCCACGCCGACTTTCAGCATTGTAGGATGGCCACACCAGTGCGGCAACTTACTAGACACCACCTCGGTGCCATCCGGATCTTGGCGCGTTGTGCTGCCTTCGGCCTATTCGCACATCGGTCCGCTACTGACGCAAACTCACAGGCCAACGGGGCGCCCCACGCCGACTTTCAGCATTGTTGGATGGCCACACCAGTGCGGCAACTTACTAGACACCACCTCGGTGCCATCCGGATCTTGGTGCATTGTGCTGCCTTCGGCCTATTCGCACATCGGTCCGCTACTGACGCAAACTCACAGGCCAACGGGGCGCCCCACGCCGACTTTCAGCATTGTAGGATGGCCACACCAGTGCTGCAACTTGCTGGACACCACCTCGGTGCCATCCGGATCTTGGCGCGTTGTGTTGCCTTCGGCCTATTCGCACATCGGTCCGCTACTGACGCCGCCTCACGTGCCAACGTATTTTCTCCGCATTTTACACCCTATGCCGCATAACAGGTCATGTGACTTGTTTATAAAACTTTTCATTGGTTCATTTTACTTTTGGTTTCCTAATGATGGAAGGCTTGATCATGTGACCTAAAAACAACACTTTTCATTGGATGAAAACTTTTTTTTTTCCCAAACGATGAAAGCCCCACCTTGTTTCTGGATGTTTCAGACTGAAGCTGGCGTCAGCATGAGAGCACCACCATCTCGTAGCTCAGTCGTGGTCATTCCGTGAGCAATCATGGCAGCCGCTCCCCACCAGAAGCCTGCAGGAGTCGGAGCCCCCAAAACTTTTGATGAATTCTCAAGGCGGAGGGGACGCTTTCGAGAATGGGGTCCAAGACCTAGCAGACAAGCGTCCGATTTCCAAGGTGTCCCAGAGCCATTTCAGTGGACCAGGCCCAAAAAGGAAACAGCCTGCCGCCATTTTGAGAGTCCTGTGACAGCCGCCTATCGCTGCACCGCAAGAGTGGGCGCAACTCAGCTGAATTGCGGCTTTTGACACAGTGGACCAAAAATGGACGGAATGGCAACTGAAACGGTAAAGGGGCGCCCCACTACAACAGATGACACTCCACCTGGAGAGGCCCGTTCACGCCGCCTCCCCCGGGGCGCCCCACGCCGTTATTCGGAGCAGCATTGTAGGATACCAAAACCAGTGCGGCAACTTACTGGACATCACCTTGGTGCCATCGTTCTGCTGCCTTGGAACTATTCGCGCAACAGTTTGCTACTGATGACCCACCCCCCGCGACGCCCCATGCCGTTATTTGCTGGGTGGCAACTTACTAGACATCACTTTCGTGTCATCTAGATTTCAGCGCGTTCTGCTGCCTTGGAACTATTCGCACAACAGTTTGCTACTGATGACCCACCCCCCGCGACGCCCCACGCCGGAAATCTGGACGTTGTGCTGCGTTGGGACTATTCGCACAGCCGACCGCTACTTCATTGTTTTTCCCTAAAAATGTTTATATGTTATTACTATTTTTGTTTTCTTGTATATATTTATAAATTATTAAAGTTTTATAATCTTACTACTTTGTCGGAGTGCTATATATTTTTAATGTGACACATAATTGTAAAAACTTTGATGTACAAAGAGTCATCCCTGGAATCTTCCGCTTCAGGCTCGGTCCCCTCCCCAATCACAATACAGGATGGTTTTCAGATAATAGCAACGCTTCTGCTGTGACGGATCTCATCGAGTGTGGGCCTTGATCTACTATAACTCCTTTGAAGAGGGGTGATTCTTTACAGCTGTGGCCATAAACTACATCTGCAGGGCTAGCTGATACCCTAGGACCAGCCTGGACAATCGGACACAGAGGAAAAGGAGTGTCAGAGGGTGCGGTAGTGAATAGGGCGAAAGGGAGGTGTCGGGCGGGCACAGGGTGTGATTCTCAGGGAAGAGCAGCGCAGATGGGGGGAGGTTTATTACCCATGCATAAGACAGAGAGCGGGGGTGACCACTGCCTGGGGGAGATGCTTGCGAGGGTGGGGAGCCATGCTAAGGATCGACAGCGTGCACAGAGTGGGTCTGGTCAAGGCATCTAAAATGGCTGCCGTGCACGACAAAAGTGTGGCATTTGAAAAAAGACAAGATGGCGCAGACAATGTTTTTCAACACTTCCTGATTTCCTTCGAATCGAACGTTAACAGACGTTGGGGCATATTACCAAAGTTAAGCGATATTTATCCCTAACGATGCTTAGCAACGATTTTTTTACCGTCAGAAATTATCACAGATAAACCTTGCTATTATCAAGGTTTATCGGAAATACGATAAAAAACGACCGCAATGCATTAATATCGCTGAAAACTCAGCGATATTCATGCATTACCGAGCTAATGCTCTTAGCCATGTTATCCACCTCCCATTGGATAACATGGCTAAGAACTGCTCAGGGCAGGTGGTAGCTTTTGGAGATATTCGCGCTTATCTCGAATATTTCCAAAAGTTGATAATAGGAGATAGCAATGTTAGCGACTGTTTCCAGTCGCTAACATCTTGGCATGCCCACTTTGCATGTCATTAGTGATAAATATCACTCACATGCAAAGTGGGGCCCAAGATGGTCGCTATCTTCTACTAGCCGTCGCTAACTGGTGTTAGCAACAGCTAGGTAATACACATATAATTTTATCTCCGCGAAGCGGAGCGCTGTTACAGATATATATCTTGTTTCTGAACGTTAATTTCTCAAAATGCACTGAAGCACATATATTGAGACCTAGCAAAGGCACATCGGGCTACCAGTCCCTACAATTTTGCCAAGTTTCGTGCAAATCCATTCAGCTGTTCGATCCTACCGAGAGACAAGATGGCGGCCGCTACGGACTGTTTGGAATGTTTACAGACACCGGAGAGCCAATCAGCTTCACTTCGCAAAGCTCCGTAACGCGAAAAGTACGCGAAGCGGTGCGCTGTTACAGATATATATCTTTTTTTGAACGTTAATTTCTCAAAATCCACTGGAGCACATATATTGAGATCTAGCAAAGGCACATCGGGCTACCAGTCCCTACAATTTTGCCAAGTTTCGTGCAAATCCATTCAGCTGTTCGATTATTATTATTTTTTTTTTTTTTGCCGGGGCCCTTTTAAAACCTCCACATCAAACCTAGGGGGTGAGCGACAATGTACTATGCCCCCTTATGGTCATTTGCCCCTTCGCGTTGGCCTCCTCTTGTCTCTCGATCCTACCGAGAGACAAGATGGCGGCCGCTACGGACTGTTTGGAATGTTGACAGACGCCGGAGAACCAATCAGCTTCGCTTCACAAAGCTCCGTTGCGCAAAAAGTACGCGTCATGGGGCGCTGCCCGGTCCGCTGTTACAGATATATATCTTTTTTTAAACGTTAATTTCTCAAAATCCACTGGAGCACATATATTGAGACCTACAAAAGGCACATCGGGCTACCAGTCCCTACAATTTTGCCAAGTTTCGTGCAAATCCATTCAGCCGTTCGGGCTAAAAGTGAGGCCAACCGCCCTATGGAAATTAACATGGGAAAAACGCGTTTTGGGACCCCCCTTTTTTCTCGGCCCCCCCTTGACGAACCCCCCCAAAATTTTCAGGGGCTGCTCAGAAACAAAATGTGCCATTTTCCTGAAAATTTCAGCCAATTCCGTCCACAAACGCCAAAGTTATTAGACATAGAATTTTCAAAAATCCCATAGGGAAAAAATCCTAACTATATATACCTACTGGCGACCGCCAGTAGGTAATATATATATATATATATATATATATATATATATATATATATATATATATATATATATATATATATATATATATATATATATATATATATATATATATATATATATATGCATATATATGTATTCACTGAAAAAAACATAGGTTTCACACATGTTATAGTTAGCTGGACATTTTACTCATACAAAATCATTGAAATTCCCCCGTTATAATTAGTTCAGCTAACTATAACTCGCGTGCCCACAATGCACTGCTGATTACTTCACATATTACATCACTCATGACATGGTCAGTGACATCACTCATGACATCACTGATGACATCTCAAATGATATCACTGATGACATCACTGATGACATCATCCAGTGAATGTGTGTCTTAATGAAAAATAAATATTTTTTATATATGTATATCTAAAGGTTGTTGGAAAAATAAATGGGTAAATAAATGTCTAAATGAATGTTTTTTTGTAAAAATGATTGCATAACTGACTTATTAAGTGTATCTTAGTGAATACATGTATTAGTGACTAACGTTTAAATATGTAAATATCTGTATAAGTGTCTCACTTTGTCTATAAGTGGCTGGATGGGTTGGTGAGTAGCTACATGAGTGTCTGTAAGAGTTATTAGTTGGCTTTTTGAGTATCAGTATGAGTGTCTGTATGGTTCGGTGGGGAGTATTACTTAGCGCACAGATGCATGAATGAGTGACTCATTGTTTGTATGTGTTTTGAAGACAGCATGTGTGCAGGACTGTATGGGTGGATGAGTGAGTGCATGGGTATGTTAGTGAGTGTGACTGTCTCAATAGTATCTTTATGAGTAACTACATATGTTTTAATCTACTCTATGTGAGTATTGATGTATATAAGTGATAATATGTGAGAGTGTGACAGAATGGAAGAGCTCCTGTATAAATAAGTATGTGTTTCTATAAGTGATTGTTTAAGAGAGTAAGTATGTGTACGTTTCTGTAAAAGTAAGTGTAGTGGTGTGTGTATAGCTGTATATGCAAGTAAAATGGATGTTTGATAGTTGATTTGCATGTGTGAGTATGTGTGTGAGTAACTTTATGGATGAGTATCAGTGTGTAACAGGATGTATAGGTGTGTGACTACATATAATGAGTGAGTACATGTATGAGTGACTATATAGAACTGTTGGTGAATGAGTGGATGTGTATGTAGATGGTGGAATTACTGAACAGGTTGTTGTAACTGGTATTGGTAATTCCATTCTTTTCAAAATTGTAGTTTCTATTTTTGAATGTATGTATCAAAGGTTATATTATGGTGAGAGGAGGTCTACCACTCTTTTACAAGGATGGTGTCATCAGTGATGTCATCAGTGATATCATTTGAGATGTCATCAGTGATGTCATGAGTGATAACTATAACATGTGTGAAACCTATGGTTTTTTCAGTGAATTTCCAAGGTTTTTTAAATGCTAATTCCTAACTATAACGTGTGTGAAACCTATGTTTTTTCAGTGAATTTGCAAGGGTTTATAAATGCTAATTCCTAACTATAACGTGGCTGAAACCTATTTTTTTCCAGTGAATATATATATGCACTGGAAAACGAAACACCCACTTCCTTTACAAAGAAATGGAAAGTTTGCATCTCTGCAACCTCTCTAATTTTTTACTTTAGTCATCTTCCGCTCAATCAACACAACAACCACAAATACACACACCTACTTGGAACGATTCTTGGCTGAGCTTATCAATTATTCTTCTTTAATTCAAATTCAAAGTGCAGGCCCTTTATTCAGCCTTCTTGGTAACTACTACCCGTGAATAGCAGTGGGTAATTTGCACACTTTCGTCCTTTCTTGCGTCTTTTCTACCACACACTGGGGCAGGTTTACAAGCCCCTTGCGCCACTTTTGTATAATTTTTCCCACAAGCTTGTAAATCTGCCCAACTGTGTGTACTTTATGCACTAGCTTTCTTCCTTAGATGTGGTACTAGTTTCTTTTGCTCCCACTGCGGAATCCAACACCCTATCTGTGTAATGACCTGGAAATTCAAAGATCCACTTCATTGACAATGCAGTGGGTAGTTTGCGTCTCTCCAGCCTTTCTTATTTTTCACGTTTTTCATCATCCACTCAATCTACATATCATCCACACATACACACATCTAATTGCCGCATTCCCTAGCTGTGATTATCAACTATTCTTATATTTTATATTCATATTCAAAGTGCAAGCCATTTATCGAGCATTTTTGTTGTAACAACTGTTCCTGGAATTCTGCTCATACACAGAACTGTGCATAAAGACTTAGGACCTCAGTGAATTACGGTGTACCAAAACCCACCTTACTACACAAGCCCCCTACCTGACTAGCAATCAGTGAGTCATTGGTTCTTCGCCCTAGAGCAAAAACACCAATGACTAGTCAACCCAGAACATGCGACTTAGATTACATGAAGTAAAGTGGATAACAAGAGCACTCTTTCATTATAGTCTTACACCAGTCCAAAACAATATGTAAATAAAGAAACGTGCAACTTTGAAATGTTTATTTCTAGCGCCATAATCTCATGCACAGTACCTTAGATAATACAACCAAACATATTATCAGAAACAAGGTTGTCAGCATTGTTACTATTCTATGAAATACAAACGGAAATGTATCCTATAATGTTAAAGGTAAACAAATTTAAAATATACCTACATTTCACCCTCCCTACCTAGCGGATTAGTTTATAACTACAGAAAGTCTCATAGGATTACATGGGCAGACCCATACCTCTGGTACTCAGCAGTAGTGGATCACATTCAGTGCTCCACAAACTGTCAAGATACGAATGTTCTCCAACTGTGTGTAACTTTGCCTCCACAATGCATTATAAAAAGCGCAAGTATCAGAGGTGGCCACAGCTGCATATGTGTTATGGCTCGAACGTGCAAGGATCGTTCTGAATAACAGACACAGTATTCAAGATAACCTTGTTCTCACTATACACACAAAACTAGCGAGGCAGTTTACAAATCTAGCATACCAAATTATTCTCATATAAAGCAAAATACTCAGCGTTCTCTAAACAATATCACAAGTACGTGTCGTGTGCAAAGCAGAGCAGGAAAGCAAAAATAGCATGTAAGCTTCTAATAAACCCATGTTAACTTAACAGGGAGTGAGTGCAAGGCTTAGCCCCATGGCACCCTTCCTTGATCGAAGCACGTGATATAAACGAGGGCGAATTAGGAACGCAGAGTCCAAGCCTAAAAAGCAGAGTCAAGTTCACATTTCCCAAAAAAAGTTATTCGCTCTTTGATAGAAAGCAGTAGCTAAATAATAAAGAATACGTAGAAAAATCAAAGAGTCTTAATCCAATAGCGTGTAAGCACAGTATGTAGCGACAGCCTCCAACAGGAAGTCATTGTTCTCATCTGAAAACATTTCAGCCATCCAATTCAATAGTGGGAATGAACATACATGTTCCTCAACGACCGGAGCCTCTAACACCATCGGAGGAAACTCGGGTCATCTTCAATGTATCTGCGTGCCAAGAACTCAAGCGCCGCTACAAAAACACACAAATATTGCTGCTAAGGCCATAATCCCGCCACCAGAACAGAGCACGTCCTGAACCACTAAGGGGCTCATCAGTTGGTGATAATCCGCGTTGGGAGACACCGTACTGCAGAGACACAAATCCAGGGCCCAGTCGAAATCGCAGCTCAGGCAATCGAACGCAGGTTGAACGCATGTGAAAAAGGAAAATCGAAACAATAATCCATAAGCTGCACTGAATGTAGCCAGAGGCAGCGCTCCGTAATAACTAATCATTCGGTTGCGAACCATCAACAGCTGGGAAATATTGTCGTTGCTGAAGGATGTGCATCCATATTTATGTGAACAAATTAATAAAAGAACACCGGCAACTAATGCAAGTATTAAGCACAATCCACCAAAGATGCTGGAAAAAATCGAATGCAAAAATCCCCAAAAGACACCAAATATACTTTCTACAGAAGTCACAAGGCCACTGCTTCTAACTTTAAAAAAGTAAGGTAACCCCGTAGTCAAGGACACATTAAAGATACTCTAAATTAACTCCCCAAAATTCAAGAGCACATCTGTATTTAATAAAGCATGCACTTCTGTGCGGGTGTTTGCTACATGAAGGACAAATGTTTCTGTAGCAGATATGACATATAAGAGCGACCTCTTTTTGAGACAATAGCGCTCTTATATGACTCATTTGGTTGACTCTGCTTTCAAGGTCGAAATCGACAGCCAGATGGAAACATCCAGCTTCCCATGCAGAGGAGTTAACACAACTTTTATTTAATCAAACCACACGCTCAGTTACCGTAATCATGTAAGCGATGCCTGCTAACATTGCACAACAATCTCCATTATTTCAAAGTAAATAACTCCCGTTTCCAGTAAACTGAACTTTGTTATGATAGCAGGTGTCGGACTACCTTTCAAAACTCAGTCCAAATTAGGTGCATCTTGTTTACAAGAGCCATGCAATTGTATGTGTCTACAAATTAAGGAGTGATCTGGTGCTATTGTGCAATCCTCACCATTCACATAGACTTCTTTTCCCTCCCTCAGGCATCTATATGTAAATGGTAATAACCAAGCTTCATGGAGATAAGCGCTGCCTAAACATCCATATCTGCCTATAGCATAGTATTTCATGCAAACCTCAAACTTAAACAGGTGAAAAAATAACGTTATGATACTGTGGATAAGCCACACACCTGAATTAGATCTCCAATAAGTGGCCACTTCTAACCATTCTCATAGCGCGCGCTGTGCTCTGATTTGACAGTGAGAGAGTGATTGCACCATAGTTTGTACTGCTAATCATTCTCAGCATACGTTCCAAATACGCGTTGACGTTACGCGTCGCATCAAAGCTTCCGTGTGACGTCATGTACGGCGCCCCGTACGCAAAAGACGCAAATCTTTTTAATTGTTTAAAAACATATATTCATGTATTTAATGAACATACTAACAGAAGACTTAATCTAGGATAATTATGAAATCATTTTTTTTTTTACTTTTAAAAATCCTATATTACTTCTATATTGTATGAGTGGAGCTGCGTTGCTCCGCCTGGTGCCCTAGACTCCACCACACCCAGACCCGGTTCATAAGCACGCGTGATCGTCACCACAAAACCATTAGCACGCATATCGCTTTACCACACATGCTTTTACAACTAGTATGCATTTACCACGCATGATAAACGCATAATCTTATTAATGTTTTTTTGTTGACGAACACGTGTTGTAATGGCTGTGGATTATGTCCTTCAAATTAGTTTCTAAGTCTGATAAGTCTGATAAGATCGGAGGCCAAGGACAAACACCGTGGTGTCTGTGGCAGGAAATCTCATCGATCACAGAGAAAATATGCGCAGGGTAAAATGAAAGTAACAGGTATAATAAAAATAACAGAGGAAAACTACTAAAATGGCGGTTGGACGGAGTATGTAATCAACGTTTGGCCCCTTGACCCTACATTTCAAATAAATATACATACAATATGTTTATTATTATATTACAAAAGTATAGCACCGGATGACACACACGACCCGGGAAAAGAAAGCAGCAAATTTAATACCTAAAATCAGGAGAGGTTTGCTTGGCGAACTTGATAAAAAAGAAAAAAAAGTGCACTTGCAAACAAGGCTGTGCATGCGTAGAGAGTACAACTGATGCAGGAAAAAAAAACGAAAAGTTTTACATACTGTCATAGAAATATAGCTCTAAAAATTGCCCCCGGAATTTGCCCCCCGAGACCTAATGAATAAAACGGACTTCTAGTTTTTTTCCCTTTTCCACCGCGTGCGAGTACCATACGCGTACGCCGCAATTTTTTATTTAAAAAAAATGACCCTAAAAATCCATGTACGACCCCCTGAGCAAGACTAGAGAGTCAGGATATTTCTACCCTGCCCCCTGTCCTTATTTCTCAACTTTGTTTTACTGTTTTCTTGTGACTCGCTTCTAGCGATGACAAAAAAATGGCTGCCAACACTTCCTGGTTTGCAGTGTTCACAGACAGTTGACATCCAATCAGCATGCAGCTCGTGCTCGTAATTGTACGAATTTCGGTACGCGTGTTGGACTCCGTCTATAGATATCGCTATGATTTTACTTGTAATTTTCTCAGAAACTACTGAACGGATTTACACCATTTAACAAAAAGCACAATCTGCTAATTGAACTCTACCTCTCTGCCAAATTTACTATAATTCCGTTCAGCCGTTCGGGCTGTAGCCCTGGCTAAAGGTCCTATGGAAAGTTGCATGGGGAAAACATATTTTGGGACCCCCGTTTTTCTCGGCCCCCACTTGATGAATCACCCCCAAACTTTCATGGAAGGAGCGGAACCAAGCAGGCCATTTTCTTGGAGAAATTCACGAAGATTCGTCTACCGATGCCAAAGTTATTCTAAATAGAATGTTGTGGATTTCCTATGGAAAGTAGGTCCTAACTTTAACTACCTACTGGCGATCGCCAATATGTCATATATATATATATATATATATATATATATATATATATATATATATATATATATATATATATATATATATATATATATATATATATATATATATATATATATATATATATATATATTCACAGAAAAAACCATAGGTTATAGACCATATATAGTTAGGAATTAGCATTTACAAAACCTTGAAAATTCACTGAAAAAACCATAGGTTATAGACCATATATAGTTAGGAATTAGCATTTAGAAAACCTTATTTTACTCACACAAAACCATTGAAATTCCATATATAGTTAGTTGCACTAACTATATATCGCGCACCCGCAATCCACTGCTGATGATGTCACATATTACATCATTCATGACATGGTCAGTGACATCACTGATGACATCACTGATGACATCTCAAATGACATCACTGATGACATCACTGATGACATCTCATTTGACATCATTCTTGTGCTAATACGATAAACCTCTTCAGACTCTAATATAACCTTAGATACACTCAGTGTATACAGACACTCACACACTGTCACTCATCCATGGAGTTACTCACACACCTAGTCAGTCATGCAAAGAAACAATCTCACCTCCATTTCCTCAACTATACAGTTATACACACCTTACTTATTCAAACATATACTAACACATATTTACTCTCTTATACAATCCCTGATACAAGTTCACAATGATCCATACAGCCACTCACACATTCAGTGGCTCTCATGCACAGTTATTTATATATGCCAACTCTCACATGTACTGTGTTTTACATATGTACTTACTATGACATGTAGCATTGAGATATCCATTCACTCATCAATACACTCATGCACACAGTCAACCGCCCATGTAGCTTTTTCCACATGCACTCTTGAACTCATACACCTAGTGAATCAACTGCTCACACATCTATGCACAGAGTCACACACCTCCCAGCCACCCCCACACAAACTCAATCTCCCATAGAAATACTTGGGCAACCAATTAATAACACATATAGCCTCTCGTATAGCTAATGATCAACACATGCAGCAGTTTACATCACAACAGACATAATGATGCACAAATTAAGACAGTTTAGTCACTAACCCATGCATTCAGTGAGACACATTTAATCACTCACTCATACAGTCAGTCACGCACCTACTAAATCCTTCATCCAGACACTTATACATCCACTCATTCTTCAATATCTAAGACATATTTTAACTTTACAGAAACATACAGTCACTGGATGTTGTCATCAGTGATGTCATTTGAGATGTCATCAGTGATGTCATCAGTGATGTCACTGACCATGTCATGAATGATGTAATATGTGACATCATCAGCAGTGGATTGCGGGTGCGCGATATATAGTTAGTGCAACTAACTATATATGGAATTTCAATGGTTTTGTGTGAGTAAAATAAGGTTTTCTAAATGCTAATTCCTAACTATATATGGTCTATAACCTATGGTTTTTTCAGTGAATTTTCAAGGTTTTGTAAATGCTAATTCCTAACTATATATGGTCTATAACCTATGGTTTTTTCTGTGAATTTCATTGGTTTTTTAACAGCTAATATCTGTAGCTGTAAAATGTATTCTTCTTTAAATCCAAAAATATATTTTATATGTTTATGAATAATTTTTTTTTTAAATATTTTTTTTTCTTCGTTCCCGCTTCGCGAATCGGGAAGCTTCCCGTTAGCTGACCTTGATGCCGCGAAATAGACCGCGAGCCGGTAAACGTTTCTTTACCGCAAGTGCCGCGTTAGAAAACAACATCGTGACGCCTCCCGTCCGCATGACGTTCCACGTTGTCGCGTGATACGTCATATGACGTGCTACGTTAGCGAACTGGTACGCGAAGCGAGTGCCAAAGCGCAGGTTTCTGGAAGCAAACCGGGAGGCCCTGCAAAGCGCTTAACGTAAACACAGCAAGTCATGTGACTTGGTAATAACACTTTTCATTGGTTCATTTCACTTTTGGTTTCCTAATGATGTAAGACTAGGTCATATAATCTAAAATGAACACTTTTGATTGGTTGAGAACTCTTGTTTTTCCCAAATGATGAAAATCCCTCCTTCTTTCCTCACTCTGACTTTCATCATTGTGAGAGAAAGACCCTTTGTGATCACTGAGCAATGGCTTCTTTAGTAGCTTCAGCTGGTGCTTCCCCACCACCTCCACCACCTCCAAGGAAGAGAGGACCACCTGCTCAAGTTGTAATTCAACAAGAAGAAGAAGAAGAGGAACAGGAGGACGAGCACGAAGAGAGGCAGTTTTTGCCTGAGCAGCCCAAGACGTCTCACCGGAAAGAAAACTTCATTTGGCAATTTTTTAAAATTCCCAAAGGTCAGAAAAAAGTAAATGCAAGATACGTAACTTGCCTTATATGTCAAGATAGACTGTCCAGAGGGACCGACAAAAAATACAGTTTCGGAAACTACACAATGCATCGCCATATGACTAGGTGGCATCCTAACAACTACAGTGCTGCACAGTTTCGGAACGACCTAGATAATCTCCCTATTATGGCCAGAAGATCTGTTGTACCGGAAGTAACGGGACCAGAGGGCAGGGAGATGGTGCCAAATATACAAATGAGATTTGGTGAAGTAAAACACACCTGCGTATTTTGCGATGGATTCATTTCCTACGGAGAAAGAAGCATCACTCTGATCAACAGAGCTATTGACTATCATATGCAAGTTTGTCCGAAACGCCCAAAATAATAAATACTTCTTTTTTTTGTTTTGTTGCTCCTGTTGAGCCCTTTACAATGAATCGTTTTCATTGCCCCCTCCAAGAAAAACCCAAAAAAATATAAAACTGTTCCGAAAAATTCAAAAACATTAAAAAAATGTTCAGAAAAATAAAAAAAAATGTTCTTTTCAGAACTACCTCCCCGTTATTAAAAAATTGGTACAATATTTGGAACTGTGCCAACCTCTATTTCTCTTAGTTCGCTTCCTAGTTCGCTCGCTGGTACGCGAACTGGAAGCGAACCAAAAACAGTAAGTATAAGGGAAGGAAACACACACTTATGTTAAAAGAAAGACAGCTATAGGGGAGTAAACTAGAGATACTATTACCCATAATCCACTACTGATGATGTCACATATTACATCATTCATGACATGCTCAGTGACATCATCAGCAGAGGATTGCGGGTTTTTTGGCAACATGCCTTATCCACGGTTTAATAACGCTGCCTTTTGCTTTATATAAGTTTTCAAATTGTATGAAATATATACCAATAGGTCTTTATGAACCTTTAGGTAGTGCTTTTGTTCATGAGGTCTGGTCGCTTCCATACACATACAGATGTTTCAAAGATGATCAAGAAGTTTATCTGAATGGAGAGGAATGCACTGAGACGCCAGATCATTCACTAATGTGTAGGCACATACAGTTACACGATTCATGCAACAAACACCGACCAAATATGGCTTGCGTGTTGCAAGGCACGCCAGTTCCTGCTATCATCCCCACGTTCAAGTTGTTGGAAAATGGTAGTTATTTGATGCTCAATAATGAAGATTGTTCTGAGTTAATTAAAAGTATTCCTTTTATCGTAACAGTAAGTGAACGGGTTATTTGCTGCAGAAATGTTCTATTTCCTCCCACACATGAACATAGGGAGTTTTCAATCTGGCCACAAATACCAACCTTGGGACACGTTTCAACGGCATGACAAGAATAAGAGCTCTTTTGTCTCAGAGAGAGGTGGCCTTGAGTTCGGCCCGTGAAACTTTCGTACTTCACATAGCGAACACCCGTACACAGCTTTGCCTTTCAATTTCAGCAACATGTTTCCGACTATCTTTAACGCATCCTCCACAAAATCCCTGGCACACTTTTTTAAAGTTGTTACCAGTGGTCTCGTGACTTCATTTGAGAAAATCTTTGGAGTCATCCCTGCTCCCTTTCATTCCATTTTCTCCACTCTGGTTCGTGGATTGCATTTTTACTTGCATTACCAGCGGACGCTCTTGTGCTTTTTTACATTTTTAAATATGGATGTCCCTCCTATGCAACCTCCGACCCTGCAGCTGCTGACACTGTTCCGCAATCGCATGCTAGAATATTATGGCACAATGCCGTTGGCGATATTAAGCACGGCATATGGATTATCTTTTCGGTTCTCCTACTTCACCTGTGTCCAGCCTGTATTTCACTGCCTATTATTTACAACAAGGGGTGGTGATGGACAGAGTCTCTGAATTAAGCAGAGTACTCTAACCCAGTCAAGAGATCAGGGCTAGATCCAACACCGTTTTTTAGCTCATTGCACCATCCCAGTTTCAGAACCTGGCTGTATGCAAATTAGTCTGTCCCTGGCCCAGTGCATCATGGGAACAGGGCAGACCAGACTACAAAAGCCAATTCTTACACTGGGAAGGAAACAAGCTTCCGGGAACCGGTTTCTGCCATTTCAGGCGTCTTCGGCCCGGCTTGCTTGAATCCTGATGGTGCAATGAGCAAGGGACTCACATCTGAGTATACCCTTCCACGCTTAGGGTGGACAAAATTATTTACAACAAGGGGTGGTGATGGACAGAGTCTCTGAATTAAGCAGAGTACTCTAACCCAGTCAAGAGATCAGGGCTAGATCCAACACCGTTTTTTAGCTCATTGCACCATCCCAGTTTCAGAACCTGGCTGTATGCAAATTAGTCTGTCCCTGGCCCAGTGCATCATGGGAACAGGGCAGACCAGACTACAAAAGCCAATTCTTACACTGGGAAGGAAACAAGCTTCCGGGAACCGGTTTCTGCCATTTCAGGCGTCTTCGGCCCGGCTTGCTTGAATCCTGATGGTGCAATGAGCAAGGGACTCACATCTGAGTATACCCTTCCACGCTTAGGGTGGACAAAATTATTTACAACAAGGGGTGGTGATGGACAGAGTCTCTGAATTAAGCAGAGTACTCTAACCCAGTCAAGAGATCAGGGCTAGATCCAACACCGTTTTTTAGCTCATTGCACCATCCCAGTTTCAGAACCTGGCTGTATGCAAATTAGTCTGTCCCTGGCCCAGTGCATCATGGGAACAGGGCAGACCAGACTACAAAAGCCAATTCTTACACTGGGAAGGAAACAAGCTTCCGGGAACCGGTTTCTGCCATTTCAGGCGTCTTCGGCCCGGCTTGCTTGAATCCTGATGGTGCAATGAGCAAGGGACTCACATCTGAGTATACCCTTCCACGCTTAGGGTGGACAAAATTATTTACAACAAGGGGTGGTGATGGACAGAGTCTCTGAATTAAGCAGAGTACTCTAACCCAGTCAAGAGATCAGGGCTAGATCCAACACCGTTTTTTAGCTCATTGCACCATCCCAGTTTCAGAACCTGGCTGTATGCAAATTAGTCTGTCCCTGGCCCAGTGCATCATGGGAACAGGGCAGACCAGACTACAAAAGCCAATTCTTACACTGGGAAGGAAACAAGCTTCCGGGAACCGGTTTCTGCCATTTCAGGCGTCTTCGGCCCGGCTTGCTTGAATCCTGATGGTGCAATGAGCAAGGGACTCACATCTGAGTATACCCTTCCACGCTTAGGGTGGACAAAATTATTTACAACAAGGGGTGGTGATGGACAGAGTCTCTGAATTAAGCAGAGTACTCTAACCCAGTCAAGAGATCAGGGCTAGATCCAACACCGTTTTTTAGCTCATTGCACCATCCCAGTTTCAGAACCTGGCTGTATGCAAATTAGTCTGTCCCTGGCCCAGTGCATCATGGGAACAGGGCAGACCAGACTACAAAAGCCAATTCTTACACTGGGAAGGAAACAAGCTTCCGGGAACCGGTTTCTGCCATTTCAGGCGTCTTCGGCCCGGCTTGCTTGAATCCTGATGGTGCAATGAGCAAGGGACTCACATCTGAGTATACCCTTCCACGCTTAGGGTGGACAAAATTATTTACAACAAGGGGTGGTGATGGACAGAGTCTCTGAATTAAGCAGAGTACTCTAACCCAGTCAAGAGATCAGGGCTAGATCCAACACCGTTTTTTAGCTCATTGCACCATCCCAGTTTCAGAACCTGGCTGTATGCAAATTAGTCTGTCCCTGGCCCAGTGCATCATGGGAACAGGGCAGACCAGACTACAAAAGCCAATTCTTACACTGGGAAGGAAACAAGCTTCCGGGAACCGGTTTCTGCCATTTCAGGCGTCTTCGGCCCGGCTTGCTTGAATCCTGATGGTGCAATGAGCAAGGGACTCACATCTGAGTATACCCTTCCACGCTTAGGGTGGACAAAATTATTTACAACAAGGGGTGGTGATGGACAGAGTCTCTGAATTAAGCAGAGTACTCTAACCCAGTCAAGAGATCAGGGCTAGATCCAACACCGTTTTTTAGCTCATTGCACCATCCCAGTTTCAGAACCTGGCTGTATGCAAATTAGTCTGTCCCTGGCCCAGTGCATCATGGGAACAGGGCAGACCAGACTACAAAAGCCAATTCTTACACTGGGAAGGAAACAAGCTTCCGGGAACCGGTTTCTGCCATTTCAGGCGTCTTCGGCCCGGCTTGCTTGAATCCTGATGGTGCAATGAGCAAGGGACTCACATCTGAGTATACCCTTCCACGCTTAGGGTGGACAAAATTATTTACATTCCATTTTCTCCACTCTGGTTCGTGGATTGCATTTTTACTTGCATTACCAGCGGACGCTCTTGTGCTTTTTTACATTTTTAAATATGGATGTCCCTCCTATGCAACCTCCGACCCTGCAGCTGCTGACACTGTTCCGCAATCGCATGCTAGAATATTATGGCACAATGCCGTTGGCGATATTAAGCACGGCATATGGATTATCTTTTCGGTTCTCCTACTTCACCTGTGTCCAGCCTGTATTTCACTGCCTGACCTGTGATTTCGATTGGGCCATTGATTTGTGTCTCTGCGGACCGGTTTCTCCTGACGTCGACTTTAATCAGCTGATGACTCCTATCATTACTCACGAGTTGGTTTGTCCTGGCGAAAGGATTATGGCTGTGGCATTGATGCATGGACTACTTGGTCCCTGGAATTTACTGGCGGCAGCACAGTCTTTCTTGGAACACAGCTTTCTTGAAAACCCACCGAGCTGTCCTCTGATGGTGATAGAGGATCCGGTGCTGGGAGAGCACGTATGTTCTTTTCCGCTTTTAAATTGGATGGCTGAACTGTTTTCGGATGAAGACGGTGACTTCCTGTTGGAGGCTGTTGCAGCTTATTTTGCATACACACTTATGTCATAGACCTTTTTCATGTTTCATATGCTGAGTACTAGCATTTCATTGACAATTCATTGACTTAATTGTCAAGTTTTTATTATTTACCTTGCCTATTGGCTTAAGACTCGATAAAGTACTTGGCTGTTTTATTTTTCTTTAGCATTGAATTTTCCTAGTTTTTAATGCTTTACCTTGCGGACCGTCCACATATAAACTTGCAATCTGCTCTCATGAGATGGCACTTCTATTATCTTATTCAGTTCGTTTCCGGATCATGGGGAGGTGTCATCTAGGTCCTGGATATCTTTACACCGTGTTAAGTTAGCATGGGCTCATTACGGGTTTAAACGCCATTTTTCCTTTTTTGCAACTTCTGCACACGACATTTAGTTGTTGCTTTAGCTTTCCACCTAGTAGTTCATCGTGGTTTACATGAGAATAATATGTTATTGGTCTACTATCTGCTTTACTTGTTAAACTATATCTGTACAGCGAGTGCTAAAGTTTCAAGAACAACACGATACAGAATTGTTATGAGGTCTGATCTCCACGACTTCATACTCATAACATAAGTGCAACTTCTGCCAATTCTGGGCATGAGGCGGGTTTTATATTGCTTTGCCGAACACACATACACAACAGTTGATGCGGTTCACATGAAGAGAGAGCTGGTGTATGCTGATGTGATTCCTTCAAATCTAAGACACTAAAGTATGGGCACGCCCTAAACCAACACAAAGAGACCTTCTTAGCAAATAATATAATATGTGTATTAGGGAGGGTGAGATATAAGCAGCCGCGGGCCGTGGAGGGAGTTACGGTGAGGCAGGGAGGCGGGGAGGGGGAGAAGCAGGGTGGAGCCCTCTCTACCTTGCCCCTCCCCCTCCCCGCCTCCCTGCCCCACCGTAACTCCCTCCACGGCCCGCGGCTGCTTATAAGTGTTGCTAACTCTTATTCATTTACAGCATGTTAACATACTGTCACCATTCGCTTTTTATGTACTAGTAACTATGCTGGTAATTTTGCTACTGATAATATGTGTACTTGTATTCTCCACCCTGCTTCTCCCCCTCCCCGCCTCCCTGCCTCACCGTAACTCCCTGCACGGCCCGCGGCTGCTTATAAGTGTTGCTAACTCTTATTCATTTACAGCATGTTAACATACTATCACCATTCACTTTTTATGTACTAGTAACTATGCTGGTAATTTTGCTACTGATAATATGTGTACTTTTATTATCTAAGGTACTACGCCTGAGAAGACGGCATTAGTAAATAAACATTTCAAATACACATGTGTTCTTCTTAACTCCATGTTCTGGTTTCTAAGAAATATATAACGACCGACTGTTCATGAGTTCCACGTATCCTGAGGTACTATAAGTTCATATTCTGGATTGTCTAAACATTGAGAGTTTGTTATATCCAATGTGACACTGTACCTAGCTTGCTAAATAGTTTTTGATTACTAACGTGAGTTTTGGGACACCCTAATTCGCCGAGGTTCCAATCCTCTGTCCACAGTTCTGTGTGAGAACAGAAACCCTGCGACAGGGGCACCCCCGACCCTTGCTGGAGCTTCATCACACTTGCGATACAACTCCAGCAATGCGCCACCTTTACGGCACAGATACATCACGCATCTGTGCTGTTTTTGCCCCGTGATGCGCCGCATTGTAAATGCAGCACACCATAGGTGACGGAACAGCGGCACAGAATGACTAACACATCCCTGGTGATGCGCCAGTCATCATAAATCTATCCCTATGCTTCTTATCTTGTTAGAGATGAACCGCCATATGTATCATCAAAGTTATTTGCATTTCCTAAATAGCGAACTTTAAGGAATAAATAGCGATTCTTTACCATTCCTAGTTTGCGATGAGCTATTTGCTAATTAGCCGAATGTAGCCCAATGAAGCCCAATGTAGCCCAATGTAGCCCAAAGATGGCCGCCAGACACACAAAAAAACAAATGTAGCCCAAATATCAGCCAGATGTAGCCCAACTATAGCCCAGTGACAGAATGACCAATCAGCTTCGCAAACCTCCGTTACGCGAAGCGGAGCGCTGTTACAGATATATATCTTTTTTTGAACGTTAATTTCTCAAAATCCACTGGAGCACATATAATGAGACCTAGCAAAGGCACATCGGGCTACCAGTCCCTAATATTTTGCCAAGTTTCGTGCAAATCCATTCAGCCGTTCGATTATTATTTTTATTATTTTTTTTTGCCCCGCGGGGCCCTTTTAAAACCTCCACATCAAACCTAGGGGGTCAGCGAGGATCTACTATGCCCCCTTATAGTTATTTCCCCCTTTGTTTTGACCTCCTCTTGTCTCTCGATCCTACCGAGAGACAAGATGGCGGCCGCTACGGACTGTTTGGAATGTTGACAGACGCCGGAGAACCAATCAGCTTCGCTTCACAAAGCTCCGTTGCGCGAAAAGTCCGCGAACCAGAGCGCTAACCGGTCCGCTGTTACAGATATATATCTTTTTTTAAACGTTAATTTCTCAAAATCCACTGGAGCACATATATTGAGACCTACAAAAGGCACATCGGGCTACCAGTCCCTACAATTTTGCCAAGTTTCGTGCAAATCCATTCAGCCGTTCGGGCTAAAAGTGAGGCCAACCGCCCTATGGAAAACTCAATGTTAAAAACACGTTTTGGGACCCCCCTTTTTTCTCGGCCCCCACTGGACGAACCCCCCCCCAAATTTTCAAGGGCTGCTCAGAAACAAAATGTGCCATTTTCCTGAAAATTTCAGCCGATTCCGTCCACAAACGCCAAAGTTATTAGACATAGAATTTTCAAAAAACCCATAGAGAAAAAATCCTAACTATATATACCTACTGGCGACCGCCAGTAGGTAATATATATATATATATATATATAAATATATATATATATATATATATTCACTGAAAAAACCATAGGTTATAGACCATATATAGTTAGGAATTAGCATTTAAAAAACCTTATTTTACTCACACAAAACCATTGAAATTCCATATATAGTTAGTTGCACAAACTATATATTGCGCACCCGCAATCCACTGCTGATCATGTCACATATTACATTATTCATGACATGGTCAGTGACATCACTGATGACATCACTGATGACAACATCCAGTGATTATGTGTTTCTGTAAAGTTTAAATATGTTTTACATATTGAAGAATGAGTGGATGTATAAGTGTCTGAATGAAGGTTTTAGTAGGTGCGTGATTGACTGTATGAGTGAGTGATTAAATGCGTCTTACTGAATGCACGGGTTAGTGACTAAACTGTCTGAAAGTGTGCATCAGTATGTCTGTTGTTGTGCAAGCTGCTTCATGTGTTGATCAGTAGCTATATAAGTAGCTATATGGGTTATTGATTGGTTGCACAAGTATTTGTATGGGAGACTGAGTGTGTGTATGGCTGGCTGGGAGGTGTGTGACTCTGTGCAGATCAATGTGTACTTGTATCAGTGATTCTATAAGAGAGTAAGTATGTGTTAGTATATGTTTAAAAAATGTAAGGTGTTCTGTGTTTAACTGTATAGATGAGAAAATGGAAGTGTGATTGATTCTTTTCAGGACTGACTAGGTGTGTGAGTAACTCCATGGATGAGTGGCAGAGTGTGAGTGTCTGTATAGGTGTATGAGTGCATATGATAGTGTTGTCAAGATGAGTGATTGTATGTATGAATGATTGTATGAGTGAATGTGTGTGTAGACATAGGAATCAGTGAGTGCGTATGTAGTAACTAGTATTGGTGTGTCAATGGTTTCAAAAATTATACTCTGTATTTAACACTGGGTGTAACGGAGGTTATATTAGAGTGTGAGGAGATGCATTGTATTATCACATGAATGATATCATCAGTGATGTGATCATTGATGTCAAGTGAGATGTCATCAGTGATGTCATTTGAGATGTCATCAGTGATGTCACTGACCATGTCATGAATGATGTAATATGTGACATGATCAGCAGTGGATTGCGGGTGCGCAATATATAGTTAGTGCAACTAACTATATATGGAATTTCAATGGTTTTGTGTGAGTAAAATAAGGTTTTTTAAATGCTAATTCCTAACTATATATGGTCTATAACCTATGGTTTTTTCAGTGAATTTTCAAGGTTTTGTAAATGCTAATTCCTAACTATATATGGTCTATAACCTATGGTTTTTTCAGTGAATTTCAATGGTTTTTTAATAGCAAATATCATAAGCTGTCGAATGTCAAGTACGTGGTAAGTGAAAACATTTTCGTGTTTATGCACACTGATCTGCTTTGAATGGTGCCCCCCCCCTCATTTCTATTAGGAGTACTCTCTCTTTGCAGATAGTGAAAGGTAGTTA
Organism: Lissotriton helveticus; assembly: GCF_964261635.1. Classification (NCBI taxonomy): domain Eukaryota; kingdom Metazoa; phylum Chordata; class Amphibia; order Caudata; family Salamandridae; genus Lissotriton; species Lissotriton helveticus. The sequence goes on along the minus strand of NC_136063.1, from coordinate 1,245,285,114 downwards.
ACGCAGGCCTTTGCCCCCGTTGTAATCCGTCGTGCCTGCTTCTCTCTCCATTTGATTGATTGTTATCCAAGTATTTACTGTTTTAGAATTAGTTCTCTTTGGTTCATTCTCTATTTACAAACAAACACAGAGTCGCAATACTCTGTTTAGTCTTTGCAGATAACGAAAAATCGTGTAAAAAAAAGAAAAGGAATCGAGCAAAATCAGTAGGCCACTAATGGGATCTCTTTTTGACCTCGCTAAAATAGAAACATTAGGAACAACCCCTCATGACAAATACAAAACTAGTGAGATGAACTGAACTCCACACAATGATGGCTGCAAAACAGCTCGGCTCCGCCACCCACCCCGCCCAAAATAACGATAAAGAGCGGCTGCCATGATTGGTTGCGGAATGGCCACGACGGAGCTACGAAATGATGCTGCTCTCATGCTAACCCCAGCTTTAGTCTGAAACATCCAGAAACACTGTAGACTACCAATTCGATCAGTTCCGGTAGCGCCCCAATGTAACCCGGTAGAGAAGAACTAGCCCTCCCCTCTTTCACTGATGGTTCTTGTTGCCTGTCCCTTCTGTTCTCATTTAACAGAACTATTTAGCCTGCTGAAAGGGGTTGTGTTCCGACCGCTGGTTGGTGGAGACATTTTGACTATATTCTGGACCTGCGTTGTCGCGTAATGCGTCATATGACGCGCCGCGTTAGCGCATCCGGAAGTCATCCGGGGCGCGCAGCGCGTAACGTAAGCATAACAAGTCATGTGACTTGTTAATAAAACTTTTCATTGGTTCATTTTACTTTTCTTATTGTAATGATGAAAGGCTTGGTCATATGACCTAAAAATTACGCTTTTCATTACTTCCGAACATTATTTTTTCTTAAATATATGTTATAATGTTCCAGGCTAATGTACTTTCCCGGAAATTTTACAACTGTCCTGCAAGTAAAATATATTCTTTTTTCGAGAAAAAGAGCGTTTCTTCGTCCCATGATGGAGCCGTTGAGCAAAAGAGGGTCGACCTGCTGTCTTAGTCGCCGATACGCCTGAATATGAGATTCTTATCGATCACTTTATGTTGCAGGAATAGAAAACACAACAGCCCTTGACCATTTATCTTTACTGCGTTCCTTCGTATTATACCTTTTACCCTTCATGTAATTGGTCTGCTTTATTTCACTTGCCTTTTAATGATTCTAAAACAGTGACTATTATTACAAACTTTACCAATGTATATACTACTACCATGTTTTCTTTTAAAAACCTTTATTGTGAAAATTTCATTATACAAATACGAGCCTATAACCACGTGGGCCGGCCACGGAGCAAACTGTAATCGTATGTGATGAGTAGACATTTACACTGTAGAGGAACGTAACGGGCGGGCCATTAGGTTGCAAGAACTAAGGTGTCTAACAGTTACGGAATCGGTGGACGTACATTTTATAATTAAAATACGACAGGGCCAGTTACAATAAAATTATCTAGATATACATTTGCGGGCAAGTACCATGGGTGACGTTAATTCGAACTTTCAACAGTACAGTAATCAATAACACATCAGAACTTAATATCAATAGGGATGTCGAAATATTCAATCAATTCTCGTCCCCGCCCGCCATGTGCTTCAAAACTGCATACGTATCTCGTGATTTCAAGGTTCTGCAACCAGTACACAACAAGGAGTTACGAGTCCCATTTATTCCGGCGCCATTTTGGGCGAGGACGGGCAGGTCCAGGATATAGTCAAAATGTCTCTACCAACCATCGACTATGATGATGTTCATATGCTGTATTTATTAGAGTAACACTCATCTGTCCACATGAAATTAATTTGCCACAATCTAAACATGTCATTTTAATCTTTCCAAAGTTCTTCTAAATATTTGGGACCGTTTCCCTTGCCTCTGAAGCTCTCAGTGCCACTTCTTTGATGAATGTACTAGCAGGTCAGGGGTTCTCCTCCAAATCTCTCTTTTATGCAGCACTATAATTAATTGGTGCCACCTCTCCATATGACGATGCATGGTATAGTTACCACAACTATATTTTTTTTCGGTTCCTCTGGAGAGTTCATCGTGGCAGATGAAGCGTGTAACGTACCGGGCATTTACCTTTTTTTGCATGTACAGGAAAGGAAAAAAAAATCGAGCGTCCGAGTTCTAAGGTGTCCCAGGGCCATTTTAGTGGAGGACATGATACAGCGATAATGCCCTGGATAAGGACACTTCCTTCGGGCACCCCACGCCGTCTTTCGGCGCAGCATTGTAGGATGGCCACACCAGTGCGGCAACTTGCTAGACACCACCTCGGTGCCATCCGGATCTCGGCGCCCCACTGCAGATGAACTGCCTCCACATGGAGAAGCGGGAGAGGCTCGTTTGCGCCGCCTCCCCCCCCCCCTTCGGGCACCCCACGCCGACTTTCGGCGCAGCATTGTAGGATGGCCACACCAGTGCGGCAACTTGCTGGACACCACCTCGGTGCCAACCGAATCTCAGCGCCTTGTGTTGTCTTCCATTCCGAAAATATTGTTGGCAGCATTTTGAAAGGAAAGACAAACAGCCGTTTGTGGCCCTCACTACACCGTTCTCCTAGTGAGTCTCACATTGTTACATTTAGGAAGAATGTTGAAGAGTAGTATGTTGAAAATCTGAAGCCATTGTTATACAAACTCTCAACCAGCCTTGGATGGAAAAATCCTGAAGAATGTACAAACTGAAAACCAGTTTTTCTCTGTATAGCATCAGCAGCAACGCTTGAGTCAGCTTTGTGTGAAGCCGCCATTTTGATTCAATCAATAGCGTCCCCCTGCACACATTCAGGGACCTGGTCGTGTCTTCAGGTCAAACGGATTGTGGGACAAGATGCACAAAGGAAAAGGAAAAAAGTTCCGCCGGACCCCGGGAGGTGGCCGCCTATGTCATGGGCGATCTTAGGCCACACCAGGGCAATAGTGAAGCTGCAGCAGGTGCAAATAAGCTTCAGACAGTGTTACAAGCGCTGCTCAGAACTCTCAACTATGACACCACCTCGGTGCCATCCGGATCTTGGCGCCTTGTGCTGGTTCCGGCCTATTCACACATCGGTCCGCTACTGACGCCACCTCACAGGCCAACGGGGCACCCCATGCCGACTTTCGGCGCAGCATTGTAGGATGGCCACACCAGTGCGGCAAATTGCTGGACACCACCTCGGTGCCATCCAGATCTCGGCGCGTTGTGCTGCCTTCGGCCTATTCGCCACAAGTGCGCACGCAACTCAGCTGCATAGCGAGTGAAACACCAAGGGGCGCCCCACTGCAGCCGAGGAACCTCCATCTTGGGGGCGACGCACAGCATCACATTGCTTTCCAATGCAGTCAGATCCTCAAACAGCCCCCACTGACTGACGCGAACTCACAGGCCAACGGGGCGCCCCACGCCGACTTTCGGCGCAGCATTGTAGGATGGCCACACCAGTGCGGCAAGTTGCTGGACACCACCTCGGTGCCATCCGGATCTTGGTGCGTTGTGCTGCCTTTGGCCCCATTCGCACATCAGTCCGCTACTGACGCCATCTCACAGGCTAATGGGGCGCCCCACGCCGACTTTCAGCATTGTAGGATGACCACACCAGTACAGCAACTTGCTAGACATCACCTCGGTGCCATCCGGATCTCGGCGCCCCACTGCAGATGAAGTGCCTCTCAACTATGAAACCACCACTGTGACATCCGGATCTTGGCGCGTTGTGCTGCCTTCGGCCTATTCGCACATCGGTCCGCTACTGACGCCATCTCACAGGCTAATGGGGCGACCCACGCCGAGTTTCAGCATTGTAGGATGACCACACCAGTGCAGCAACTTGCTAGACATCACCTCGGTGCCATCCGAATCTTGGCATCTCAACGCCTAGTGGTATCTTCCATACAGAAAATATTGTTACGCTACCTTTGGCCCCATTCGCACATCAGTCCGCAACTTAGACATCACCTCGGTGCCATCCGGATCTTGGCATCTCAGCGCCTTGTGGTGTCAGTCAGAAAATATTGTTGCGCTGCCTTTGGCCCCATTCGCACATCAGTCCGCTACTGACACCATCTCACAGGCCAACAGGGCGCCCCACGCCGACTTTCAGCATTGTAGGATGGCCACACCAGTGCGGCAACTTACTAGACACCACCTCGGTGCCATCCGGATCTTGGCGCGTTGTGCTGCCTTCGGCCTATTCGCACATCGGTCCGCTACTGACGCAAACTCACAGGCCAACGGGGCGCCCCACGCCGACTTTCAACATTGTAGGATGGCCACACCAGTGCTGCAACTTGCTGGACACCACCTCGGTGCCATCCGGATCTTGGCGCGCTGTGTTGCCTTCGGCCTATTCGCACATCGGTCCGCTACTGACGCCGCCTCACGTGCCAACGTATTTTCTCCGCATTTTATACCCTATGCCGCATAACAGGTCATGTGACTTGTTTATAAAACTTTTCATTGGTTCATTTTACTTTTGGTTTCCTAATGATGGAAGGCTTGATCATATGACCTAAAAACAACACTTTTCATTGGATGAAAACTTTTTTTTTTCCAAACGATGAAAGCCCCACCTTGTTTCTGGATGTTTCAGACTGAAGCTGGCGTCAGCATGAGAGCACCACCATCTCGTAGCTCCGTCGTAGTCATTCCGCGAGCAATCATGGCAGCCGCTCCCCACCAGAAGCCTGCAGGAGTCGGGGCCCCCAAAACTTTTGATGAATTCTCAAGGCGGAGGGGACGCTTTCGAGAATGGGGTCCAAGACCTAGCAGACAAGCGTCCGATTTCCAAGGTGTCCCAGGGCCATTTCAGTGGACCAGGCCCAAAAAGGAAAGAGCCTGCCGCCATTTTGAGAGTCCTGTGACAGCCGCCTATCGCTGCACCGCAAGAGTGGGCGCAACTCAGCTGAATTGCGGCTTTTGACACAGTGGACCAAAAACGGACGGAATGGCAACTGAAACGGTAAAGGGGCGCCCCACTACAACAGATGACACTCCACCTGGAGAGGCCCGTTCACGCCGCCTCCCCCGGGGCGCCCCACGCCGTTATTCGGAGCAGCATTGTAGGATACCAAAACCAGTGCGGCAACTTACTGGACATCACCTTGGTGCCATCGTTCTGCTGCCTTGGAACTATTCGCACAACAGTTTGCTACTGAAGACCCACCCCCCGCGACGCCCCACGCCGTTATTTGCTGGGTGGCAACTTACTAGACATCACTTTCGTGTCATCTAGATTTCAGCGCGTTCTGCTGCCTTGGAACTATTCGCACAACAGTTTGCTACTGATGACCCGCCCCACGCCGGAAATCTGGACGTTGTGCTGCGTTGGGACTATTCGCACAGCCGACCGCTACTTCGTTGTTTTTCCCTAAAAATGTTTATATGTTATTACTATTTTTGTTTTCTTGTATATATTTATAAATTATTAAAGTTTTATAATCTTACTACTTTGTCGGAGTGCTATATATTTTTAATGTGACACATAATTGTAAAAACTTTGATGTACAAAGAGTCATCCCTGGAATCTTCCGCTTCACGCTCGGTCCCCTCCCCAATCACAATACAGGATGGTTTTCAGATAATAGCAACGCTTCTGCTGTGACGGATCTCATCGAGTGTGGGCCTTGATCTACTATAACTCCTTTGAAGAGGGGTGAATCTTTACAGCTGTGGCCATAAACTACATCTGCAGGGCTAGCTGATACCCTAGGACCAGCCTGGACAATCGGACACAGAGGAAAAGGAGTGTCAGAGGGTGCAGTAGTGAATAGGGCGAAAGGGAGGTGTCGGGCGGGCACAGGGTGTGATTCTCAGGAAAGAGCAGCGCAGATGGGGGGAGGTTTATTACCCATGCATAAGACAGAGAGCGGGGGTGACCACTGCCTGGGGGAGATGCTTGCGAGGGTGGGGAGCCATGCTAAGGATCGACAGCGTGCACAGAGTGGGTCTGGTCAAGGCATCTAAAATGGCTGCCGTGCACGACAAAAGTGTGGCATTTGAAAAAAGACAAGATGGTGCAGACAATGTTTTTCAACACTTCCTGATTTCCTTCGAATCGAACGTTAACAGACGTTGGGGCATATTACCAAAGTTAAGCGATATTTATCCCTAACGATGCATTGCAAAGATTTTTTTACCGTCAGAAATTATCGCAGATAAACCTTGCTATTATCAAAGTTTATCGCAAATACGATAAAAACCGACCGCAATGCATTAATATCGCTGAAAACTCAGCGATATTCATGCATTACCGAGCTAATCCTCTTAGCCATGTTATCCACCTCCCATAGGATAACATGGCTAAGAACTGCTCAGGGCAGCTGTTACTTTTTGGAGATATTCGCGCTTATCTCGAATATTTCCAAAAGTTGATAATAGGAGATAGCGATGTTAGCGACTGTTTCCAGTCGCTAACATCTTGGCATGCCCACTTTGCATGTCATTAGTGATAAATATCACTCACATGCAAAGTGGGGCCCAAGATGGTCGCTATCTCCTACTAGCCGTCGCTAACTGGTGTTAGCAACAGCTAGGTAATACAGATATAATTTTATCTCCGCGAAGCGGAGCGCTGTTACAGATATATATCTTGTTTTTGAACGTTAATTTCTCAAAATGCACTGAAGCACATATATTGAGACCTAGCAAAGGCACATCGGGCTACCAGTCCCTAATATTTTACCAAGTTTCGTGCAAATCCATTCAGCCGTTCGATTATTATTATTATTTATTTTTTTTGCCCCGCGGGGCCCTTTTAAAACCTCCACATCAAACCTAGGGGATCAGCGAGGATCTACTATGCCCCCTTATGGTCATTTGCCCCTTCGCTTTGGCCTCCTCTTGTCTCTCGATCCTACCGAGAGACAAGATGGCGGCCGCTACGGACTGTTTGGAATGTTTACAGACACCGGAGAGCCAATCAGCTTCGCTTCGCAAAGCTCCGTAACGCGAAAAGTACGCGAAGCGGTGCGCTGTTACAGATATATATCTTTTTTTGAACGTTAATTTCTCAAAATCCACTGAAGCACATATATTGAGACCTAGCAAAGGCACATCGGGCTACCAGTCCCTACAATTTTGCCAAGTTTCGTGCAAATCCATTCAGCCGTAAGATTGTTATTATTATTTTTTTTTTTTGCCCCGCGGGGCCCTTTTAAAACCTCCACATCAAACCTAGGGGGTCAGCGAGGATCTACTATTCCCCCTTATGGTCATTTTCCCCTTCGCTTTGGCCTCCTCTTGTCTCTCGATCCTACCGAGAGACAAGATGGCGGCCACTACGGACTGTTTGCGGCCACTACGGACTGTTTGGAATGTTGACAGACGCCGGAGAACCAATCAGCTTCGCTTCACAAAGCTCCGTTGCGCGAAAAGTACGCGTCCTAGGCCGCTGCCCGGTCCGCGCTTACAGATATATATCTTTTTTTAAACGTTAATTTCTCAAAATCCACTGGAGCACATATATTGAGACCTACAAAAGGCACATCGGGCTACCAGTCCCTACAATTTTGCCAAGTTTCGTGCAAATCCATTCAGCCGTTCGGGCTAAAAGTGAGGCCAACCGCCCTATGGAAATTAACAATGGAAAAACGCGTTTTGGGACCCCCCTTTTTTCTCGGCCCCCCCTTGACGAACCCCCCCCAAATTTTCAAAGGCTGCTCAGAAACAAAATGTGCCATTTTCCTGAAAATTGCAGCCAATTCCGTCCACAAACGGCAAAGTTATTAGACATAGAATTTTCAAAAATCCCATAGAGAAAAAATCCTAACTATATATACCTACTGGCGACCGCCAGTAGGTAATATATATATATATATATATATATATATATATAAGCAAATCCTCTCCAATGAAGAAAAGATAAGAGGCCACATAGGGGAAACAACGGGAACCTTTATTGGAAAACAGCATAGGCATGATGCATTTCGGCGTTGTAGCCTTCTTCAGACGCCGCTGTTACCTGAAATCCGGCCAGTACCCGCCTTTTAAGTGTCCTGCTATGCCCTCTTAGGAGGGAGAGTTCCGCCCCCAAGTCACGTGGCCGCACTGCCACTGCTGTCACATAGTCAACTACAAGTCCCAGGAAGCAGTGTTTCTGGTAGTGTGTTGCCTGGGGAAGGCTGCAGGGAAAAAAGGCGCAATGTGTTGGGAAGGGCAATTCGGGTGAGTATAATGTCCTCAGGCACCCTTGGGTCCCCGTGAAGCTCCTACCTCCGAAACGAGACTCCGCTGGGCTGTGAGTCAAAGTGACAGTGCACTTGGCTCCTCGTGCAGTCACGAGCCAATTCAGGCAGCGTCCATAGCGTTGTCAGGAGCAGAGGTGGGCAGGAGAGAATCCGATACCTCGGGAACAGGAAACCAAGCTGAAACAGCTGATGCCAGCAATCCTCCTGCCACTTGACAGAGCGGGGCCTCTTACACGCCACTGGCCGGCGTGTGAAAGTACATAAGCAATTCCTCCCCAATGAATAAAAGATGAGGCCACATATATATGTATATATATATATATTTCCACGATTTCCAACCCTCCGTGTCAGCAAGAACTTCACAGCACCAAGAAAAGAAGAGTCTGGACAGGTGATTTCTTCCTTTTTAAGTTTTTATTTAACCACCATTTTTACAGAAAACATGGACAGTCTACACATTTCGGCGATGTGCCTTCAACTGGACCCATATATATGTTTGTTGCATTATTTACATTTTTAAAAATTATAATATAATTAAAAAATATTAGTTGAATTGTATTTTTTTAAATAGATACATGTTAATAAGTATGTATATATGTATGAGTGTTTAACTTTTTGAAAGTAAGTTTATTTGGTATATTTGTTAAAATATATATCAAATATATTTTATTTTTATTGAATTAATGTTAGTATTTATTATATATATTTTTTGAATATTTGCATTTTATATATTTGAAAATCGATATTTAATAGAACTTTATTATTGTGCACAGTATTTTTTTCAGCCGTTTTTTAACTGAGGGGCTGATTAACATGGCGGGCGGAAATGGGACCACCCGCAATGCAAGCGGCGGTCCCGCACACCCAATTAGGATGCGCCCACGACACTGGTGGGCTCATCATCGCATTGTTAACATTGCGGCGGGTGGTGCTGAAAGCCAAAAATGCAAGTTGGGCATTTGAATGTACAACGTGACAGGCACCGTGCGGTGCCTGCCACGTTGTACATGCAAATACAGGGGTGTACCATAGGTACCCCCCATGTACACCCCCCAATACCCTTGGGGCCCGCAACAGGCCCCCAAAAGCAGATTCCGCATGCCTTTCCGTGGCAGGAACTCCCCCATGGAAAGGCATGCTTTCGCCCCTATACTAATAGGGATGGCGGTGTCTAGCAGACAGTTTTAAAATTGGGCGCGATTTTACCCCTGAAACTCTCCAAACCCATAACTAATCCTACCGGCACCTTTAAAAAAATGATAGTTTTAATTGGTGTGGCTGTTTAATTGTTTTATTGCGTTTGGTACTGCATTTTATTTTTACACTGTGCACGCTATCTTTTAATTCACTCCCTCAAACATACTTGATTGTCTTACATTGTCATTGGTAACACCATCAGGCTGGTCCTATCAAGAAGTGAATTTATGAAAACTGACATGCATTTACTTTAATGCCAGGTCAGTACCAAAACACTTCCTTGAAATTTGGAACACTCTCAATGAGAGGAACCTCGACCTGGCCTTCATAACTGAAACCTGGTTGGACGTACACAACTCCACTGATATCTCTAATGCCATACCGGCAAATTACATGATACTAAAACAAGACAAATATGTACGGAAGGGAGGAGGGATAGCCATTGTGTTCAAAGAATATTTTACCTGCCTGCATGTCCATGTGGAACAACTGTGAAAGCATGAACTACTACCATTTCCGACCTGAAGGCACTTAAAAGAAAGTGTAAAATGATAGAACACCAATAGAGACAGTCCAAGCAGGAATCTGACAGGTTAAGGTACAAGTCTGAACTTAGGACCTATAACAACACCATCAGAAAGGCTAAGAAGACCTACTATGTGCAACAAATTAATGAGAACTGTAACTCAGAAAAAGAGCTGTATAAAAGAGTAAGGGAACCTAGTAAACTTGCAAGTATGTCCCAATCACTGTCCCCTTCAAAGGAAGCCTGCGAAAAAATCAGTAGATTTTTCTCTGATAAAATCAGCAGAATATATTCTTACTTCAGCCCTAACACCACAGCATGGGTAACTTCTCCCCTCCCACAGAGGACGAGGTCCTAAAAGCGATGGGGGAAGTGATATCGGGATCTCCCTTAGACCCCTGCCCTCACTTCATTTTTGCTCAGATCACAGCAGTATTATGTCCTTATGTCACTCAGCTCAGCTACTCTACCACTCTCTTAAATCTGCTGCCTCTCCTGAGGCCTGGAAGCCGGCGATAGTGACCCCCCTGTTGATGAAAGCAAGAACAGATGTGTACAACCCTGATAACTATCGGCCGATCACTCAGCTCCCATACCTCGCCAAAGTTTTGGAGAGGTTGGTGAATAGACAACTATCCAGCTATTTAGAGTCCAATTACCTAATAGACAGCTCACAAACCGGCTTCAGGGCTACCAATAGCATGGAGGCAACGCTTATGGTGGTCCTAGATAACATCAGATCTCTGACCGCTCAGGGGGGAGCTGTAGCCCTGATATTATTGGAACTGTCAGCAACGTTCAACAGGGTCTCGCACAATCGACTACTGGATATCCTGCATGAAAAAGGAATCCATGCCAAAGCCCTACAGTGGCTCAGCTCGTTTCTGAGTAACAGAACACTAACAGTACAATTGGGCCATTTCTATTCTAAACCTAGGGCCATCAGCTGTGGCGTGTTGCAGGGAGCATCTCTGAGCCCTACACTTTTTAATGCATGCATGTCATCCTTAGCAAAATTAGTAAATAATGGGGCATCAGCATCTGCTCCTATGCGGAGGATACTCAGCTGGTGGTAGTGCTTGAGGAAAAGCATTATTACACCAAAGCAAATTTGAAAAACTGCCTTGGAGAGATGGCACAATTGATGTCAGAACATTGCCTGAAATTAAACGCAGGAAAATCAGAAATCCTGATCTTCGGAGGAGCCAATCTGATTTGGGAAGCCACAAACCCTTGGAGATGCTCCAGCACCCAAGCAATGTGCTAAAAATGTAGGCATCCTCTTTGATAATACCCTTTCCATGAAGGACCATGTGAGATCCCTGTGTGGAAGGCGTTTTGCAACTCTGGATTTGTTACGAAGACTCTTTCCCTGGATCCCACTGGAATGTAGAAGAACAGTCACACAGGCCCTGCTCATCAGCAAGCTGGACTATGGCAATTCTCTGTTCGTAGGCATGGCAGACTACCTCTTTGCATTCCTACAGGTGCTACAAAATGCTGCAGCCAAACTGGTGTGTAAAAAAAACAGATGTAGTTCAGCATCCATGTGCACGAAACACCTCCACTGGCTACCCATGCGACAAAGAGCAGTGTTTAAACTGCTCAGTCATACACATAAGGCACTGCACTGTAGCGGACCAAGAATTCTACAGAATGAAATTGAATTCTACGTTTCAACGAGGTGCCTACAGTCACTCCATCAAGCGCAGGTCAGGACAAAGCGTATAAGGAAAGTGAGGGCAGGAGGACGTTCATTCTCATATTTGGCAGCAAAGAAGTGGAACGAACTACCTCAACACCTACGCCTTACGGTAGACTAGTTAGTTTTCAGGAAAAAAATTCAAAACCTATCTGTTCCCCAAGACCTAATATCTGATAGATCTATTATTCCCGCTGGCAGCTGTATGACGAATTCTAGATACCTAGTGCAGTGATATCCTTCGGGATGATTGTTAGCGCTCTATATATTAATAAAATAAAATAAATAAAATAGGTTACACGTTGATGCAGACCTTTACACAAGTGGGGGCGGCTACACAGATAGAAGGTGTGATCATGACTGTGGATTCGCTAAACATGGTATGCTGCCACCACAGCTGTACATGCTAAACCCATAGCAAACACAATAAAATTATGGACGGAGTGTTGAAAATTTTCAGACGCACACCCCCAGTCACAGATATGGGTTTAATCCATCATTGTTCTTCTGCTCACTAAGCTTCCCCAGTTTGGACCCAGCCATATGCAGAACAATCTTGACCCTATTTCTCATGGGAAAAGTCCAGCCCAAACTGCCAGGCCAGGTCCTCCTTGGATAGGAACCAAGCATCCTGGGACCTGGTGCGGGGTTACACCACTCATCCGCCCGGCTAGCCTGAATCCAGGGGCAAAGTGAGCAAGGGACCCACGTCTGGGCATACCCTGGCCTCTTCACATGTCACAAATCGATATTTCAATATGCAGTCAATAGATCAAACACCACCCATCAACAATATGGCATCAGCAAGTAGGTCCACCACCAAAACTGAGCCTAAGTGAGGAATCTAGGGATCACTATGGACTCCAGTCTCATTCATAATAAGATTGCGTGTATCTAATACATTTAAACTGCAGTTTGGCACTTCTTTCCTTCGTATGGGCTATAAAGATATCTCCTCCTACATTGCCTGAAATACTTGTCCCACTCCACTGACTGAAGAGTTAGGAGCTTATTTTCAAGCCCCTTCCACCGCCGGTACGTCCCTTTTCCCATATTTAAAGTGATGCAGCAGCGGTGCAAAGTGCTTGTAAATAAGCTCCTTACTCCTGCCACTGAAAGTCGAGTCTAGTTGCGCCCCTGATGCGGGCCCCTGGTGTCACTCATAGCCCCCTGCACTGGTGACTCCTGCACTGAACAGCAGTCGACAGGGCACAGGTCCTTCAATTAAGTACTCTGAGGGAATATGGATGACTATAGCTTCACTGAGTGCACATTGGTTCGAGAATTCTGTCGGCTAACATTGCCATCGTTAATTTACTACACAGGACCAAATGAAAATTAAGATTTATTGTAATACTGGCTACGTATGGAGTGACAAGTGATCAGCACCACAAGAGGAGTGTCTCGAGCTGTCAACAATAATCCAACCATAATGAACATTCACACCGAGAACACGTCCGGAGACAACATGGCAACATTTGTAAACAGAAATAAGTGCATAACAGGCTCTAAAGGGAGTTGAGGGAGGTCTTGCAGTACCATGAGAACAAAGATCCCAGGTGAGACCAGGGGAATAGCGTACGCTGGTGCAGCAGGTGCAAGAGCGCCGAGGTGAGAGGTCTGTGGGACTCACTGAACCCTGATTATTGTTCCATTTCAACATTCAAACAGCAGCACACAGGGGCCCCATTTCCTTCCTTACACTTTGGCTAACGTCACACGGGCTACGGCACTGGATGAGGCTACCGCAAGGATGGTGGCACTTCAGTGTCACTGTAAACAAGATGTCAAGATTCCCTATATGTCTCTCTGGCAATTAATGAGATAGAGGAAAGAGATCATACTCACTTTACTAGCCAAAGATGGGGATGGAAAAATTAAGTACTACCAACACGGTTAGTGAGCCAGTCTCAGTGTAAAACAAGCAGTGAGAACGTGGCACTTGTGAAATATTAGCACAATTCCAAATCCTATATCTTATGTCTGCAGGAGGAATTAGAATTCGTGCATTCTGAATGTGGGGCATGCCAAACCTCAGGTAGATCACTTCCTTATTGCCAGTCTTACTGGAACATGGAGAGAAGAAAACGACTGCAGTTATCTCTGATCATGTACAGATATATCCTGTTGATGTTATTGTGTCAGCCAGCTATTGACTGTCCTTATATTAACTCCTTGGGACTCAAGTAAATGTCGATCTGGATGTGAAGTCCGAATAATGCAGGTCTGAAGTCTTTATTCATAGTTTTGTTTTTACATTGGACATTTGTGCGTCCATCTCCACAGAAGTATGATTGTATTTTCAGGATAGTGATTTGAAGCAAAGTTGGCTGCAATGGTTGCACATGCTTCCACCTTATACAACTATATAGTACCTTCCTGGCACTAGATAACCTATGTACTAATCAATATTTATCAATAAACAGAGTTATAGTTAGATTAGAAGCTGCACGCTTGACTCCAAATAATGTGTCTCCTTTCTGTATGTTTTTTTTTTGCTTGCCACTGTGAACCACTGATCAAAATATTATGTGCCAGTTCTTTCCCTGACCCTCACAGAAACTCTTAGTGAACTCTTAATGAAATTTTCAATGTAAAATTGTTATCTGGAGGCTTCCAAAAAAAACTCTTGCTACACAAAGGTTCTTTGTTTAACCCCTTCGCTGCTGGCCTCCCCCTCCACCCCCTACCACCGTGCTAAGAATTTCTTTTTTAGCTATTTGAGGTAGTTTGTGCATGGCCCCTGTAACGTTTTGTCCACATAAGGTATCCTCGCCAAATTTGCGTCCTTGTCTGCCTACTTTGCTCAGACTAACTTTTAAGCTTTTCCCACTTTGGATGTGTGATATACAGAGCAGCACACATCCAAAGTGGGAAAAATAGGAGACATAATTGTATTTCTCCTTTCCATTGCCTGCTTCAAAGTGGCATTAATTTCAGGTACAGAACCCGGACCACTATTGTTAGTAGAAATGGTTTTGCACCAAAGCCCATAGGTGATTTCCTGGGAATGCCCATATACCACCCATGGAACGCCCCGTTGACACAGAGTAAGGCAAACCAACGGCTTTGTGTTACTTTCAGGCAAATTTCCAACAAACAAATTGCACAGGTTTGCATCACTTTTGTGACACAAACCCAGTGCAAAAGGTTTGTGAACTACCTGTTCCAAAGTGTTTGTATTCATGCAAGACATTTGTAAATTCATAACTGTACCCTATGTATAACTATGATTCTAAAATGTCTTCATATTAGCATAAAAAATAAAGTTCTAAAGTTTTCTAAGAGTACTTCAGGGTTCTTGAAACTGTCACAGATTCCAGACCAACTCCTGGAAAACTTCGGGGCTTTCATGCATTCTAAAATCTGGAACCAAACACAAGCTTATGAGGGTAGATAGTCAAACTTCTTTGTCAATTCGGCCCACAGTGGGTATGGCCAGGTATGGTCTTGCAGCTCAGGAGAATTGAGCATAAAGCAGGTTGTAACAGTACAATAACTACATTGCGTTAAGGATATACAGCCTGATTCATGAAAACCGAAATCTGCGATTCCTAAATAGCGATTAATACCGAATTGCTATTTGGAAATCGCACAATGGGATTCATCAAAAACAGCGAGAAAATAAAGCGATTTGCAACCGTCCGCAAAAGGCGATAGCGAATCTTCAAATTCGCAGAAAGTTAGCTAAATCCGTCCATTTCCGTGTAGGAATAGCGATCTCGCAATTAGCGAGATCGGAAATTGCGATCTCGCTAATAGCGAGATCGCAAAAACGGGAAGTCGCATTTCGAGCACAGTGATGACATCACAACCAGGAAGCAGGCAGTTCCCTCCCCCATTGAGAACACTGAGGCAGAGATTGAAGCAGCACCACACAGAGCTCCTCTCAAAACACCTCCAGACTTGGATATTTTGGAAATTGCAGACTGCAGCTATGCCACAGGATGCAGCAGCAGGGCCCAGTGACAGTGGGCGCAAGCGCAAGATAAAATTTTCTGAGCAGGAGCTGGAGCCTCTAATCGATGGAGTCTGCCATGACCACAACAAACTATTTGGCAAGGACTCCAGGAGAGTGCCTGAGGCCGAGAAACGGCGACTGTGGCTGCGCATCCGCGCCAGAGTCAACGCAGTGGGAGTAACACAGAGGTCCATAGACGACCTCAAAAAGAGGTGGTACGACCTCCGAGGTCGTGCCAAGGAGAGGGTGGCTGAGAGGCTGGGTGAGAGCCTTGTCACTGGAGGGGGAGATCCAACAGTCCCTCCCAACACCCCCTTGGAGGATCGTGTGGAGGACACACTGCAGATTGAGGCATGTGTTGGGGTTATCCCTCTGGACTCATCCCGACTCACCCAAGACAGACAAGGTAAGTGGCATGCGACTGCGACCCTGTCCCCTAACAATGGCCATGACCCTATAGCCTCCCATGATCAACCCCAGTCATGCAGCCCATGCACATCAGAACATGCCCTATTGCATTGTGGGACATGTAGTCTTCCCACAACTTACAAAAACTCCAATGCAGCCAGACATGTCCCAATGTCCGCAATGCAACAGCCAGTCAGGGAATGGTAGCCAGCATGCATGTACCAACTGCACATGTCAAAGAGACATGCAATTA
Source organism: Lissotriton helveticus (assembly GCF_964261635.1). NCBI lineage: Eukaryota > Metazoa > Chordata > Amphibia > Caudata > Salamandridae > Lissotriton > Lissotriton helveticus. The sequence goes on along the minus strand of NC_136063.1, from coordinate 1,245,268,867 downwards.
ATCTACGTCCACTTTCCATCACAGGTGGCGCAGATAACACCAGCAGTGACAGCGAGAGGCTGCAGATAGATGAGGCACCAGAGGAGCCTGAGGGGGAGGAGGAGCAAACATCCACACAACCAGCTCCATCTGGCCAAGCACCAGTGCCACCATGCAGACCACCACCAGCAACGCCAGCTCCATCAGGCACAGCACCAGTGCCACCATGCAGACCACCACCAGCAACGCCAGCTCCATCAGGCACAGCACCAGTGCCACCATGCAGACCACCACCAGCAACGTCAGCTCCATCAGGCACAGCACCAGTGGCACCATGCAGACCACCACCAGCAACGCCAGCTCCATCAGGCACAGCACCAGTGCCAGCTGCAAGACCCATCCCAGTGGCACCATCAACATCAGGTACTGCTAGACCTGCGACACAGCGCACACCCACTGTGGGCAGCCAGCACAGCAGGCATGTCGGGGAGCCGCAGCAGAGTACAGCACGCACCGGCAGGAGGGCGATGGCTGTGTGTGTGCCGGGGCTCAGTATTGAGCGCCGCATGCTGCGCGTGCACCAATTGCAGGCACGACGCCAAGGTGCCATACAACTGCAGCTCCACAACATAGGCAGAAATGTTGCCAATGTGTCTGATCGAATTGACCGGATGACAACTGCCATGGAGGCAAACACTGCGGCCATAATCAGCCAGCGCAAAATCGCCCGCCGCCGCCACCGGCAGCTACTCACGCGCCTCTCGGCCTACACGCGTTCCAACTGCGTGATAGGAAATGCCACCTCCCAGCTGTCCCGTGGGTGTCTGGCAATGCAGCTGCAGATGGTACAATGCAGCGAGGACGTGGCACATGTACTTGAGCATGTGACCAGTGCTGTCCTGGCTCTACAACCAACTGGCCCAGCCAATGCTGGTGGGGATGACACAAGCGAGGGGACATCGAGTGTCAGCAGCCTGTCTGCAACACAGGTCGGTGTCCTACGCCGCAGAAGAGGGCCCAGTGCAGGATCAGGTGCCCTGCTGGAGGAGGAGCCTGAGAGGCACATGACATTTCAATCCATGGGCAGGGACATGCTGCTGACATAAGCATGTCGTGTCTAAACCATTGAGCAGTATGGCGCAATACTCCTCACATGTAAATCACAATTATTCCATATTATTGTGCTATCAACAATAATATTTATTCAAGCATTGAACATCGGACTCCTGTCATTATTTTCATTGTCATGCATTTGTGAAGTGTTGGGTGAGGGGAGTGGGTGCACTAGAAACAGTTCATTGTGATGTGGTTGCGCCGTCTGTGTCCTTCAGCTGGATGTTCCCCACGTGCATGACGCGCATGTGCAGGTGGCCGGTCGTCCCCTTCAGACTCACTGCCAGATATCTCTACAGGAATCCGGCGCTTGGTAGCAATGTTGTGTAGTATTGCACACACAGCCACAATGCGGCAGCAGACATCAGGACTGTAGTACATGGCCCCACCAGTCTCGTGAAGTATGCGGAATCTGCTTTTCAGTAGCCCAAATGTCCTCTCAATGCAATTCCTTGTGTGTATGTGTGCTACATTGTAACGCCGTTGCTGTGGTGTAGCAGGGTTGAGGTATGGGGTGAGGAGGTATTCACGGAGAGCGTAGCCACTGTCACCTGAATGAGAGGAGCAGAGGGTGAGTGCCTGTGCAGCGCAGCTAGTTCATCACAGTGTAACATTGTGGGGCAAGTGTACTTACCAAGTAGGTGTCCTTCACCGAAGTCTCCCCTGGCCAGTCGTGTGTGGAAGCCGCAGTGCCGGAATATGAAGGAGTCATGTGTGCTCCCCGCGTACTGTGCCACTATGTCCGTGATGTATGTCTTGGCATTGCACACCATCTGGATGTTGAGGGAGTGGTAGGACTTGCGGTTGCGGGACATGTATTCCGTTTGTGCTGGTGGGCAGATGTGGATGTGGGTACAGTCAATGCATCCTATCACATGTGGAAATTACGCTACATTGTAGAATTGATGCTTGGTCTCATCCAAGTCCTGATGGCTGGTGGGGAATTTTATGTGCTGGTGTAGCTGGGTCAGCATTGCATCTAGGAAACTCCTTAGGCAGCGGGACATGGTGGGCTGGGATATCCCCCCAGCAGCGGCAACTATTCCCTTGAAGCTTCCGGAGGCCAGAAGGTGCAGGCTGCACAATACCTGGACATGTGTGGGCACGGCATTGGTCCGCCTGTTGGGTGCTGCATCAGGGGGTCCAGATCCTGGATTAGATGGATGATCATTGGCCCATTCAGGCGGTACTTAGCTTATATTTGCTCTCTGGTTTGGCCCAGCAGGGTGACCCGCTGGCGGAATATCCTCTCCTGGATCCTGCACCTGTTCCGTGCAGCTCGCTGTAGCCTTCGCCGCCTGACCACCATGTACAGTCAGGACAGCATTGTGAGAGTCCTAATGCTGCAGCTGCATCTCCTTAAGTGTGTTTGGTCAGGCCAGCACCTGTTGCTGATTGGGTACCGGTTTTTCAAACTTTTTTTTTTTTACTTTGATGGTTACCACCTGCTTTGGGTTGTCCTTAAATAGCGCCTCGCAAACAGCGATTTTTGGGTTTTTCGCTATTTGCGATTGTTCTTGATTAGCGATAGCGATTGTATTGCGATTTTGCATACTTATTCGCAGATTCCGTGGTTTCTCGCTTTTCCTGATTCGCTATTGGGCTACTACCGGGATTCTGCGAATTCTATTGCGAATTCGCTATTATGTCTTAACGAATTCGCTAATTATTTTCTTGAATACCTTTTTTTAGAATTGCGATCGCAATTGCTTATTCGCAGCTATTGCGATCGCAATTTAGCTTCATGAATCTGGCTGATAATGTCCTCCCTCTTCAGAATGTTTAGGAAAATGCGGTTGTTTTTTCCCTCTTACAGCAAACCCACCCATACCACAGCAAAACTCAACAAAGTGAACAACTATTCTGTAAGCGAAATGGCAGATTATCGTTTGATTTATGGCATGTATTTCATTAAATGTCGTCCAAATTATATGACGCGATTTACGAATTAATATTCTTTATCAAAATATATTCACTCAAAATCAAACAATATTAAAAATTCCGCTTCTCGACGATTTTCTCGTGCCTAAATGCGGACAGCTATATTAATATTCATGCAGGGATTTTCTCGTACGGCTCAGTGCACTGAGTATTCTAAGGCTTCTGCTGAAGCCAGAACCAGGCTCATTATTCAGCGAGAATCCTCAACATATCCTATAGATCTTCTGGGATTATGGAACATGCGTGCAGCAATATTAGAAGGAATATCAGAGGCATACATCTGTTCAGAGGGGATTTAACAGATACTTGGATCCCCAGGTTGCTCAAATCTTATAAAGTACAAAACATTTGAAGCTATAATTCAGCAATTTCTGGATGGGAGTTTAAATGCAGAAATATGACTGTTAGATAACTTGCTTGGGAGCGAAGGCATATTTGACAGCTATTTTTAAATCTAAAAAAAGACATCACTATGAGCTTCAAGACCATCATAATAATATTAATAGTATGTTAGATTGATTGTCACAAGGTACACTTAAAAAAAATAAACACACTGCAAAAGCCAATAGGTCTGGTTTGAATGAGTTTATGCTTGCAAATGCAGGCATACATGAAAGCTGGTTGCCTGCCTGTATTAGTGCATTAGTACACCTATTCTTAAAACACAAACAGTTCAGCATAGCCTATACACTGCAATTAATTAGCACCTTAAACCAGGAAGCTTGTTGTCAACACATACTTAATAGGACATGCCATCCTCTGATAACCCAAAGACCTATTTTCAAGGTGGGTCGGAGTCCAACATGATCTAACAAGCTTTTCCAATGCAATAGGTCTTGCATTTATGAGAGTTTGAGCTATTGGCATTGTAAATGATAATTCCTTTTATTTATGTGTTGTTTTTAAAACAGATAAATAAAAGGTTCATCATTTACACAGGCAATGGCTTAAACGTTAGCAAATGCAATACCTATTGCATTGCAAATCGTTGCTATAAAATAAAAAAAAAGCAGTAGGAGACAGCATGTCCCACAGCAGGCAGGACAAAGCTATTTGAGAAAATAGTGCTCGGAGGCTGCAATTGAAGCCTACCAAGCAACAATGTACATAACAGGGGGTGTCTCTATGGGAGGTTACAAAATAAGACAAAGCAGTACTAAGGAGGCCCTACTAAGCCCTTTGACCTATGAACAGCCACAGTTTGCAGTGGACAATGAAACAAGCCAATTAAAAATGTGCGCGGAGAGAGGACGGAGCTTCAAGTCCCTACCTCAATACAGCATGCCTCACAGAGCAACGCTTACTCTGCCCAGGCTCGACCTAAAACTCTCAGAAAACCTGTTCTGTGATATTAAAGGAAACGTTTTTTACAGGTTATATCTAAAGCGTGGTGTGTACTTTTTTCAGTTCATGAGTAATCTTATCAGGGCCTTCTTTTTGTAGATGGGTGAGAAATTAAGATTGGAGCAGGGAAAGCATTTACCCCAGTACTGCAACCGATTGCTAAGGCCAGACAAAACTGAATCGTTCACAAAGGTGCAGTACTGCAAGCTGTTAATGGACATTCCTCTTTAGTCAGGCACAGGTTCTTACTGTACCAGGCTGCAGAAGCTTAGGTTGTTGCTAGAGGTACCATAGTCATCGCCACTTAAAGACTACTGCTTACTGCCCCCTTAATTTCAGGTACCGTAGAATTAGACACAGAGTAAACCCCTTGAACATTTCTGTTGTTGAGTGTGGTATGTAAGAATAAAAACAACTGTTCTTTACATTGTGGGAGGTTAAAGAGAGGTGCCAGCTTCAAAATATATTTTTGCTTATTCACTTTTACTAGTATAATGATGTTGCTCCCCGTCTATGGAGAATAAATAACTATGCAATGCTGGGCTGTTGGACTTGGCCCTTTTTGCAGGTTCATCCCTAAACTTTTTGCCGATCTCCTAGCCTTTTTTCTGGCATGGTGTTGATGGTTTTAGGCCTCTGGGCACTTTAGCACTGCTGTCCAGTGTAAAGTGTGTGTGCTCTCTGTGTTAAATGTGGTAAGATTGGTCTACACCAGTTTGGCTTATTTAATTTACCAGTCAGTCCCTTGTAAAGTGGTATCTCATATACCCAGGACTGGTAAATTAAATGCTACTGGTTGGCTTGCAGCATTGAATGCGCCACCCACCAAAGTAGCCTTTCAAACCTATCTCAGGCCTCTGCCATTGCAGGGCCTGTGCGCTCAGTGTCACTGCAGCTGTGACGTGGCACCTAAAGTGTGTGCCATGTCCGTGACCCCCCTTTTACTACTTGTCAGTCGCCCCTAAGGTAGGCCCTAGCTAGCCCTATGGGCATGGTGCACTGTAGGTAAAAGATAGGACATGTACCTTAAGTGTGTGACATGTCCTGGTAGTGACAACAGCCATTTTGATTTCATTACAAGACCGGAGGCTACCATTATGCATACAACTTTTAATGCAGTCCAAGCATAGCCGCATATGTCACAAAGCAAAAGTTCCAACTTAGAATACATATGAATCAACAATAGCATGAATCACTAGGCAAGCAGCCTCTTTTAAATGCGGCTCCAAGCAAGATAAGTCACCTCCTTACTTAGCTCTTTATAATATTGTAATTTCATGTTTAAGACTTGTATTTTATTATTAATCTATATTTGTTACTATATACTGATTAACCCCTTAATCCCTACAGGAGTAATATTTATATATATATACAATGTACCTGTTTTATATACCATCTTATAAGGTAGAGTAACACTTTTTTACTCCTTATACCCAGACCCCCAACCTCCAATTTACGGAGGTTGGCTTCCGCTTTCCTTTCCTGTAGTTGTCTTTATTTTAAAGTTATAATTCTTTCCTCTCGCGCGCGAATTATTCAAAAAACACAGTGACCCGCTTTTATTTTCAGAACAATCTCCCAGACGTTCATAATTGTGCCCAATACCTAAGACTTTGTCAAAACCTTGTGAGGTACGACGCTTTGTGAATTTATCTAATTATTTATCCGTGTTACCCTCGCCTCCCTCCCATAATCAGTCTATTAGGATTGATATTTACAAAGTAATTTGAAGGTAATATTAAAAAATGAAGAAAAAAAAATTTTAAAAAGGGAGAGGATATATATATATATATTGAAAAGATTACTATAAACATATACAAAAAAAGGCTGTACATATATAGAAAGTTTATAGAGAAAGGTTAAGAATTCTATATAAGCTTCAGACATTCTTATATATTTATTTTTTCAATTCAAAATATGTCTGAGTCAGATTCTGATTCAATTCACAGTATTACTGTTGAATCTGATTTTAATAATGATGCCATCAAAAAACTTATCCACAAGGAGATGAGATCATGTATGTTTTCTACTCTCTCCCAAGTTATGTCATCTAAGAGACCCTTGATCCATGATAATGATGACCTATCTGACTTGGACATAGCTGAGATTAATGATCTCACCGAAAAAAGGGGTAAGAGGCATAAAAAAAGTAATAATATTGATTATACCCCAGAGAGCACGGGAGGTCGTAGCACCTCAAATTTTACAGGAGGTCCTCGCACCTCATTTGCCTCAGGTGTCCCTCGCGGCACAAATCTGAAAGGTGTCCTTAGCGGCACAAATCTGAAAGGTGTCCTTAGCGGCACAAATCTGAAAGGTGTCCTTAGCGGCACAAATTTGATGGGTGTCCCTCGCGGCACAATTCACCAAAGTGCTCTAGATAATGATCCAAGTGATATTGATGGCTCAGAATTTCCTGACGAATATATTCTTGACCTAGATGAGGACGATCAAGATATTGATTCCTTTCTCTTGAATGACGACAATGGTCCTTCATCTTCTAAAGATAGTATCTTGGACCGTTTAGGGGAAGAAATGTTCTCCCCTTTTAACATTAAACATCCTAGAAGCTCAGAGTGGACTCCACATGAGCACGTTTCTAAATTCATATCTAAATGGATTAGGAACCCTTTAGAAAGGGAAACTTGCAATCTTTTGAGGGCAGAATGCACCAGACCTTCAATTGAAGGTAAAGTCTGTCAAACTCCTAACCTTGATCCGGAACTAATTACTTATCTTTTTAAATTAAGAAGAGACCCACGCAAAGGCTTGGAAAGGTCGCTTAAGCTCTGCCAAGATAAAGTTCTCGACATCCTAGGTCCACTTACTAAAATAATCGACGCAGCTGAGGAGAGTTACCTTAATGGTTCCCCTCTTGACACACACTCCATTCGAGGATGGAGCCAAAGAGCACTTGTCCTCTTAGGAAATGCCAACGCAGGACTTAATTGTGAAAGAAGAAGAGTAGTCTTCAATAAAATTAGTCCAAAATTAATCGATATGGCTGAAAAAGAAACCTCCATTAATCCGAAAGGTTTACTTTTTGGAGAAGTTTTAATATGTATCAACCTTTGCCGCTTTAGATAGAGCGCATCAAAACATGAAAAAAGTTTTTAACTACAACAGCAACCTTTTTGGAAGGGCTGGAAGAAGGGGGCAATCTTCCGGCCGCTTTAATCGACACCCCTTCCCAAGAAACAGAGGCAATTTTGGTAGAGGGTACCAACCACCCAACTAACCACAGTTTTATCCACCCAGAGGAAGAGGTTTCCGCTCCAGAGAATTCCGAGCACGAGGAGCACCTGCTGACTCCACCCCTCAAGTGAGTACTCCTTCCCCATCCCTTTCTTTGAATCCAAAAGTAGGTGGCAGACTAAGATTCTTTTACCACAATTGGAAAATTATCACACAAGATCCCTGGGTTCTGAACACCGTTCAAGGTTTTTGTATAGATTTCACCAAGACTCCAATACAGTACTCTCTTCCAAGACCGACACCCCTTACACTAGATCAAGAAAAAATCATAGAAGAAGAAATTTCCTCAATGCTAAAAAAAGGAGCAATTCTAGAGGTACCCATGGAATTTATGACATTCATAAGTACTCTCTTCCTTGTGGAAAAGAAAGACAAGGGTTGGAGACCGGTTATAAATCTCATGGAACTCAACAAATTCCTTGTCTACCGTCATTTCAAGATGGAGGGCATCCATCTTCTCAGAGACCTCTTACTAGAAGGAGACTGGCTAGTCAAATTAGATCTGACGGACGCCTACTTTACAATTCCCATGACAAAGGAACACCAACCCTTTCTTCAGTTCATTTGGAAAAACCATCTCTTTCAATTTCAGGCTCTCCCCTTCGGCCTCTCTTCTGCCCCATGGTGTTTCACCAAGGTAATGAGAGCAGTTGCCTCATGTCTGAGAGAAAAAGGGATTTGTCTCATCATTTACTTAGACGACATCCTGATTCTTTATCAAGACTATGCTCAAATCATCAAAGATCTGAAGACAGTTATAGACCTCTTAGAAAGTCTGGGTTTTATCATAAACTGGGAAAAATCCATTCTAGTCCCCTCAAAGAAGATGGAGTTCCTGGGCTTCACAGTAGACACAACAGAATGTCTTCTCCTTCTCCCTCCCAAGAAGATTGCCAAAATAATAAAGGAGATAAGACATGTATTGAAACAAGAAAATCTCTCCCTAAGAGAACTAGCAAGACTTCTAGGCCTTCTATCTTCCTTCATTCAGGCCATTTTTCCGGGACCACTGAATTATCGAGCCCTTCAGAGAATAAAAGCAAGAGCTCTCAGGTCAGGTCTTTGGTACGGAGATTGAATTTCCTTAAACCCAGATGCAATCTTAGAACTTAACATGGTGTTTAGACAATCTAGATGCATGGAATGGGAGAGCGATCTTTGGTTCAGCACCAGATTTTATTCTAGAATCGGATGCCAGCCTTCATGGCTGGGTTGCTTGTCTACAGAACCAGAACACTGGAGGAATTTGGTCCCAACAAGAGTCCCTGCACCACATCAATTATCTAGAATTAACTGCAGGACTTTATGCTCTAATGAGCTTCAAATGCTTTCTTCAAGGAAGATCAGTCATATTGAAAATGGACAATATGTCTGCCGTTGCTTACATAAACCGTCTAGGAGGGACCAAGTCAGAAGACCTCTCCATTCTAGCAAAGAAGCTTTGGTTTTTCTGCCTAGAACACAAAATCTCTCTGAGAGCAGAATACCTTCAAGGGAAATCCAATCTTTGCGCAGATTGGAATTCAAGATTCATCTTGGATTACAGCGACTGGAAGCTCAACACTTCTGTTTTCAACTCCCTCAATCATTTCTGGGGCCCATCCCAAATAGATTTATTTGCGAGCAGATTGACTACCCAATTGATATCTTATTTCAGCTGGATGCCCGATCCTGGTGCTCTAGCAGTGAATGCCTTTCTCCAACCTTGGGTAGGGATCAACGCTTATGCCTTCCCTCCATTTGCAATGATCCAGAGACTCCTTCAGAAAGTGAGACAAGAACGATCCTCAATTGTCCTAGTAACTCCTTTTTGGCCATCCCAAGTCTAACGATCTCGCTAGACTTTCGTCAACAGCTTCAACTCTCCTTGAAGAGTCATGGGCCCCTGGAACACATTACGGGTACAACAACATTTGGAAAGTCTGGTCACGTTGGTGCTTGGAAAGGGACTTGGATCCCGTGGAGGCACCTATTGTTGATATAGTTAATTTTCTTGGAGAACAATTCGATAGAGGTTCAAGTTACAGATCTCTCAATTGTTTTAGATCTGCTATTTCTGCAGGACATTCTCTAATTAACAATAAAACGGTAGGTAAAAATCCTAATATTTGTAGAATACTTAAAAGTATCAGACTTGGAAGACCTCCTCAACCTAGCTATCAATCTCTTCGGGATGTTAATTTAATTCTTGACCTTTTTTGTTCTTGGCCAGTTAATTCTCTTCTCAGCAGGAAGAATCTTTCTATCAAATTAGCTACTCTTCTTTGCTTAATTTCATGCATTAGAGTCTCTGATGTTAAAGCTCTAGATATTTCTTTTAGATCTTACGATATGTTTGGAGTCAAATTTGAAATACATAGAAGAACTAAAACCATGTCAGATTCTATTTTCTATCCTCGCTTTGATACTTGCACTAAACTCTGTGTTGTTCAATGTATGAAAGAATATGACGTGAGAATGAACTCTCTTCGTCCTTTGAATGTATCTCAGTTACTCCTCTCTTTTGTTAAACCCCATAAAGGAATTTCTTCTAGCTCTATTGCTGGATGGGTTAAAACAGTCATGAAACTTCCTGGAATCAATCTGAATATTTTTAAAACACATTCTATTAGAGGCGCAATGGCCAGTAAGTCATTCTGCTCAAGTGGTAAGTTAGATGATATTCTAAAGGCTGCTGATTGGTCTAATTCTAGAACCTTTGCTCATCATTATTGCAAACCTGTTTCTCACATGTCTGATGTTGATTTACATGGCTACCAACATGCATAATGGTAGCCTCCGGTCTTGTAATGAAATTGCGATTCTCCTATTTACATGACCAGAGAATCTGGATTTCATTAAAGACACGGAGGCTAACATTATCCCTCCCACCCTTCCCTGGGTGGTTGATTAAATGATATAATATATATATAATATATGTTATGATATGCTTATTTGAATTTTTTACTTACAAACAAACATTATTTTCCTTTGCAGGATTACTTACATCCTTTCCTTTGTCAGGAATTGTTATTTAGATGATAGTTTATTATTCTTGTCCTTAATACTTTTATTGGGATTTATTAACAACCTTTCTTTGCCTTGCAGATAACTTGTCTTCTTGATTTCACACCTGTGGATCAATCGTGGATGGTGTTTTCTTCCGTCATCCTTCTTCAAGTTTGATGTTTCATTGGATTTGTTTGGACTTTTCCTTTTTCATTGTCACCACATTTAAAAGAGGCTGATTGCCTAGTGATTCATGCTATTGTTGATTCATATGTATTCTAAGTTGGAACTTTTGCTTTGTGACATATGCGGCTATGCTTGGACTGCATTAAAAGTTGTATGCATAATGTTAGCCTCCGTGTCTTTAATGAAATCCAGATTCTCTGGTCATGTAAATAGGAGAATCGCAATTTCTCACTACTGTGGGGCTGCCCTCCCATAGGAATGCATCGGAGATTCCCTGATAAGTGTTTGTGTGGTAATCCCTGATATGAGAGGCACAGGGGGGTCAAGTTTGGTATGTTTGGAATAGTGATAATAAATGCTATGCAATTTTGTGCGCAGAATTATCATAACTATTTTAGAAATGCCACTTTTAGAAGTTGGCATTTCTGGGTGGTCTGTGTCTGCCTGCCTGATGTGAATTGCATGTCTGGGTTTTGAGTGACAGGGGCTGCGAGGTGTGTGTGGCTTCAGGAGGGGCAGGGTGAGTCAGCGCCAGGTTGAATGGGACATCTATATTTTGAGTAGTGGGAGGAGAAGTCCCTTGTCCATGAATAGGATGGTGCCTGCCCAAGTGAATGTTGTGTCTGATGATGAGCCTCCACCTAACAATAGGGGAGGGCGTGCTGCTGCCGGCGGCCCAGGAGGACCCACCATGGGGGCTTGCCTCCCTGCTGGAGGGCCCTGTGTGGTGGCCTCCCTGGGCCCAGTTATGCCCCCTGGTCCCTGGAGGGTCCTTGTGCCCTAGGAGCGCTTTTTTTCTTTCCTTTTCCAGGACATTGGGAGACTTTTGAAACTTAGCACCTTGTGAGCGCTGTGCTGTATTTCTTTATCTGCCCAGAGAAGAGGAGAGCGGGGGCTGCGCAGAGCGGCGCTGCAGCCCTTTTGGAGAGGGAATCCCAGCGTGAAGGATTCCCCTGTGATGCAGCTTTAAGAGCGGGTGCCCACCCTGCATTGATGCTGACTACGAGCGGGAGCCTACCCCGTTTTATGATTATAATTTGGTTGGGTGCCCATCCCGCTTGTGTGCTGGTTGTGGTGGGTGCCCCCCCCGCCATTGTCTGCATCTAAAAACGAGAGCCTACCCCATGTGACCGAGAATCACCGCTGTGGCTGATCAGATCCGGATGTCAGGCAACGTGGTGCCTGATGCGGGGCAAGACTTTCGCATCGACAAGGGAAGCCAGGCCATGCACCCACAGATGAGCTCAGAAGCTATGAGAATCCTGACTGGGTAGGAAGAGAGGTCCTGGTGACACGGGACTCCCGTGAGAATGGAAGAGCCCAGCGGTAGCCCTTTAAGGGATCAGAGTGCGGGACCAGCCGCGAGAAAACAGAGCCTCCACGTAGAAGTCCCGGTCCCAGGAGGGGGACTGGGCCAAGGGAAGCACAAGTGAGGAGAGAGCCGCGCCAGACAAGAGCCGGTGAGTGAGGGCTCCAAGGGGGTTGTACTGAGTGAGGCACAGTGTTGGTGCCAATCGCATGAGCGGTCCCACCATGGCGGGCCGCTCCAACATTGGGGGCGTGTCGGGGTATATTGTTGATGCCCGCCCTCCGTGGCCACAGAGTTGTTGGTGCCTGCTCAAGGCCCAGTGTCAAGGACTATTTCCCAAGCGGACCCGCAGTTGCGGGCCGCTCCAACGTGGGGCATGTTATTTTTCCAGAGCCCGTGTGGCTCCAACATTGGGGGGCCAATTTTATTTAGGAAGGCTCAGTAGGACTGAGGAGGCACAGATGTGCCAGGGACCCCTTTTACTTTGTTTGTTCCCAGCTGCACTGCGAGAGCGCAGGTGGCTTCAACCAGTGGACATACTTGTTTAGAGGGCACCCGAAGTGCCCATGCCTACAGAGAGTTTCACAGCTGCCCAGCAATTAATGGGCAATTGCAGCTTTTAGACCTGCTCCATTGCACACTGTTACTGTTGCTGCAGCGGCAGTCGGACCCTGACATTGTGGACAGAGGGCATTGGGGCCCCCCTATGAGAGGCCAGTTGGCCGGGGTCTGTTTTGGTGATGGGTAGGGCACAAGGTGCTACAAGGATGGCTTAATGGGTTTATGCCTGATTATTGCCAAATGTGATTCCTTCACCATGAGTGTTGCATAATGTGTTTATGCTAATGCCTAATGTCTGGCTATGAAGTTTTCGGGTGATACCTATCAGCGTAATGTGGTTATGCTTATTAGGTTATTGCATTATGTGTTTACGCTGGTAAGGCCCATAGCGTAATGTGTTTATGCTGATGAGGTTTGGGCCTATTGTGGATTTATGCTAATATGATAATGCTTAGGTCATTATGGTACTAGTAGTTACAGGTTGTATTCTACGTTTATTATATGTCCTGCATTTGCTAAGTTCACTTTGTGATGGTTGTGACAGTGGTCCCAGTGGCTCTGTCAGGTGTATATAATCTCATGTAGATGTTGCCTGTGTCAGTTGGCACAGTGTAAATGTGTGATTATGTTTCTAATGTGTTTATAAGAATACAAAGGCTATTTTTTTATATAACTTTGTGTGGTGTTTGTTTTGTAGTGTGCCTAGTGTGTTGCTGCTGTGTGTGTGTTACTCAAATGCTTTACACAGTGCTTCTGGGATAAACCTGACTGCTCGTGCCAAGCTACCAAGTGGGCGAGCAGGGGTTATCTTCAGTGTGTAACTCCCTTGCCCTGACTAGAGTGGTGGTTTCTGCCTGGCTTTGGCGCAAGCCTTAGCCAACCAGAAATCCCATTTCTAATATGAGCTATCATGGTATTTTCCATAAGAAGCAGGCACACTGATATTTATAGTAATTACTCGTCATTGTTGGTTACTAAATGCTTTCCTTCTCTATATGAGCAGCCTTTTATTTAATGCTGTTAAACTGTTGGACATTTACAGCATAGATTGTGAGTTGCCTTTTTCTTTGCTAAGAATGCATTATGCCTGAGGCACTGATTAAAATGTTAGCCAAAACACCTACTCAGAATGAGTTAGGAAAAAAAAAGAACGATTATTTGGCAAATATGTAATGCCACAAGTCATTACAGCCAAGTGAGCCATTCATAAGTCTTGCATAATTTTTCACATGCCCCTCCTCAGACAGACACGAGTCCCTGAAGATTCTTTCATGAAGGTGCAGTGCAGCAGGCTGTTACTACATGTTCATTTTAAGCTAGGCAGTACATCATAAAAAAACTCCATCAAATGCAATGAGAAGTGTAGTTGTTCAGTGAACTGAAAACCGAAAAAGCCCTAAAATTCTCCAGTTATGGCATTAAATGCACAAAGCATACCTTGATTCAAGGGCCAACCATGTTCAGTTCACCGAATAGCCAATAAATTAAAAGGACGAGCTATAAAAAAGCAAAACATAGCAGAATAATCTTTAAGTGTTCTTTTTATGTGAATAAATATGTTTGATTTTGTTTGTGTGTGTCTGTATGTATAAAATGCATGAGAACCTGCAATCCCAGTATAAAGACTTGTCTCTGATTTACTTATTTCATTCAAGTTATGATGTATCTAGTCGCCTGGAATGAAGAAACTATGGCGCTTGTCAAGTTAAATAAGCTACTACAATTGAGGTTTGGTGCACAATATTGGCTGCGAAGTCAGGAGCCAGAGTGAAAGGCAGGCATGGAGCATAATTACACTTGCAATGTAAACAAGGATAACATTAACTGCTTTTTTCTTCTTCTGATATATTTTTCTGTAAAGAAATAGTGAACAGCAGAAAGCAGCTATTTGAGGCAATCTGTTTATATTTTAACATGTTACAGGTAATTGCAGGAAAGTTAGAATCTCTTTAACCTGACATGATAAAATGATTCTAATATGCTTTTCCAAAAATTTGTTCCTGTTTTTTGGTGTCTTTTAGCTCCTGTCGAGATTCTTTTTTTATAATTATAGTCTGCGATGAGCATAAAAGAGCTCATTTATGAGGCCCCTTGCGCCATTGGAGCGTCATTTTTTGTGACGTTCTCTGGCTCAGAAGCCTGCATGATATTTATCAGGCAGCACTAAGCCACTTTTTTTGTTGCTTAATGCTGCCTTATAAATATCAGTCCCTTTAAGGCAGTGTTCTGCATTAAAGGGGTGTGCAATGGGTGTTGCTGGCGGCGTTCCCAGCAACACCAATGGCCTTTTGACACTGCCCCAGATTTACAAGAAATCGTAAATCTGAGGCAGTGCCAAAAGGTTACGCCTCCCCAGGGGAGGTGTAAGGGAGGCGCAACTGGTAGAAATATCTTCTTTTTTTTTTTTTGTAAGACGTTTATTAATTTCTTTCAGCCATACACAGCGTCATGCCCACAACCCTGAGGCTGGCCGCCATTTACCATATGTACACATCCCATTATTAACGCAATGTTAACGACCATCTTCAGCCAGCCTTAAATCGTTTACACATTGGCTTATTACTGTCGTACAGTATTATCCACGGTCGCAGTTCGTCTTACTTTTATATTTTATAAACATAACTTGTCTCTATCAAAATTATGACTAAACCAGTCGTTAGAGATATTACGTAGGGTTGCATATTACAAGCATTCTTGATACGGGTCGTAAGTACAACTGTATTACTATTTAAACATTTCCCATCACATGCTATACAACGAGTCTTGTTTGGCATAAGTTGCGTGTCCCATCAACTAGCATGAAATACCTATTTTCTGTAATTTCTAACCCCCCCTGGGTGCATTCCATGTCATGTATGATATATCTCATTTCCCTTTACTACCCATTAGCATACATATTCCAAATACATTCCCCTCTGTGTTCCAAAATATAGAAAAGGGCCGTATCAAAGCAAAGTTACTGTCACACCCTCACTATGGGCCATCTTCAGGTTCCGGCAGTTCCTCCGGGGGCTCACATAAGTTTCCTCGGTATTCGTTCCACTTACTCCAAATTCTCGACCATTTCTTGGGACACCCTCTATGCACATATACTGCCCTTTCTGCTACCATAGCTGAGTCCATATCATTACACCATCGTGTACATGAGGGTTTCAGTCCAGAGCCCCATCTCCTAGCAATGTTATGCTTTGCAATGGCCAGACCCAGCGTCGCCCAGGTCTGCAATCCCCTGTTCATATCGGTAGGCGACCAAATATTCAATATACAACACTTAGGTTCATTCTGCAATTCAACCCCCGTTGCTTCCGAAATTTCAAACAAAACCTCCTCCCAATATGATTGTATTTTGGGACAATCCCACAGTATAGGAAAGAAAGTCCCCGGGGACCCACAACCTCTCAGGCAAGTAGGTTCCGGGGTGCGCCCTAGCTTGTGCAGTAGAGTACGTGGATAGTATATTCTATGTAGTATTTTTAATTGTACAAGTTTCAGTCGTGAAGGTATGGAGGTCTCTCTTGGCGATGCCAGTGCATGTAACCAGTCCTCATCCGCTATATCTCCCAGATCCACCTCCGATCGACTGCGTAAAACTACAGTGGGGTCAGGGAGATTGTTGATGAGTTTCTGATATGTGAGGGAGATCGCTTTCTTATCTAAGTGGTCAGTGAGGAGTCTATCCTCCAGGGGGGAGGATTCGGCAAGAGTTGTACCTGATGGGATGGCCCCCTGCAAGGCATGTTTGATTTGTGCATAGCGATAACGTTCATTTTCTCCCATGCCATACTTCTCCTGTAGGGCTGGGAATGAAATAATCTCCCCCCTTATCCACAGGTCCCCAATTGTAGAGATGCCAATTAGGTCCCATTGCCTGAAACCTTTCGAATTCGCCAGCGTGCCGAGTTTGCGTGTATCCCAGAGCGGTGTGGCTAGCGTAAGGACTCCCTCCCACCCTAGAGCTCTCTGTGCAGTGTGCCAGATCCTAATTGTGTGAGCCGTAGGGCCTGTGAGAGTGTGCCGACGTTTGTCAGAGTAGAGCGCCTTCATAAGTTTGTCTGGGGGGAGGACGGTCCTGTCAAGGGTGTAGGCTGGATCTTGTTGTGGGGCATGTATCCATTGATTCACCACCATAAGTTGTGCGGCCCAGTAGTATAGTTTGACGTTTGGCAAGGCAATCCCCCATCGTACCAGCTACCGGTCAATTTAGAATGCGCTATACGGGCTGGTTTACGTCCCATAAGAGTGCAGCGATCTCCGCATCAATCGACTTTAGGTATGTGAGAGGGACCGGGAATGGGGTGTTTTGCAATGCATAAAGGAATCTAGGAAGTGAGAGCATTGTAAAGAGCGCCGCTCTGCCCAGTAGAGTCAAAGGAAGGGAACGCCAGTGCTTCACATCTGACTACAGCCTCTGTAGAGGTTTCAGTAGGGTTTCTTCCATAAAGATCGTGTCTTGTGGGGTGACGTATATTCCTAGATATTTAAACCCTCCGGTCACAGTTTGTAGGGTGCAGTCATGGGGTAGCATGGGCGTTGAACCGCGTAAGACATATAGGAGCGATTTGGTCCAGTTAATTGTATACCCCGATACTTCTCCATAGGTCTTAAGTATGGCCATTAGTGTTGTTAGGGATGGGGTAGGAGACATTAAATACAGCAGCACGTCATCAGCGTAAAGGGAGATGCGGTCCTCCCAACCCGCCCCCCACAAGATGCCTCGGATCTGTGGATCCATACGGATTTTCACCGCCAGTGGCTCAAGTATAAGGGCGAATAGTAGTGGGGACAGGGGGCATCCCTGCCGGGTGCCTCGACCTAATGTGATCGTACGTGACGTGTGCCCATTCGCAATGATCTGTGCCAGGGGTGCTGTATAGAGGAGTCTAACCCAGCCACAGAACTTGGGGCCAAAGCCCATTTTCCTGAGTACCGCGAAGAGGAACGACCACTCCACAAGTTCGAACGCCATTGTCGCGTCTAATGAGAGAATGGCGGCATCCTCCCGGAGTGAGGGAATGCGGTGTAGTATTCCGTTAAGTCACCTCAAATTAAGGGAGGTGTTTCGCCCCGGCATAAAGCCTGATTGGTCCGGGTGTACCAGTGTTGTGAGGTGGGGCTGTAAACGCAGAGCCAGGAGTTTCGCTAACACTTTAGCATCTGCATTCATTAGTGAGATTGGCCGGTATGAGGACGTCTGGTCAGGCGGTTTACCTGGCTTGTGTATAGTGACAATAGTGGCTAACCGTTGATCCGGTGAGAGAGAGCCCCGTTCCAAGCAGTCATTATACATGAGAAGCATATGTTGGGTAAGTTGTTGAGACATCGTCTTATATAGTTCGACTGGTAGGCCGTTGGGTCCCATTGCCTTGCCAGTGTTTAGGGCTGCTAGAGCCATTCCCAATTTCTCCCCCGTTAAGTCGTCCTCTAGTGTCTGTGCATCCTCCTGCGAGAGTGTGGTGAGAGGTATGTCATGTAGGAATTGTGCGCAATCATCTTCTGTCACTCCATCATGTACTGTATACACAGATTCATAGTAAGAAGCCATTTCCTCTACTATTTGAGGGGGAGAGGTTGTGCGTGTACCGTCTGAGAGTGTTAATGTGGCTATCCATCTACTCGCCCTTTCCTTTCTTTCAATCTATGCAAGCATTTTCCCAGTCTTGTCTCCTAATTCATAGACCCTGTGCAACGTATCAGTTAACCTCGTCTTTGTCATGCCTTCTGCGTATGCCCTGAATTCTTGAGATGCCAACGTAAGTGTATGTGCTGTGTCCTCCGTGGGGTCAGAGGCGTGTGCCAACTCCGCGGTCTGGACCGCTGTTTCGAGCGACTCTATGGTTGCCCTACGTGCTTTTTTATGCCTAGTAATAGTGGAGATGGCTTGTCCCCTGATCACTGTTTTGTAGGCCTCCCAAAGGACCGACGGTGAGTCGACCGATCCCAAATTTTCCTCGAAGTAATGCGTGGTAGCGGTTTTTAGCGCTGTAGCAATGGCATGATTCTTTAGATATCCAGGATAGACCGGATAAATCCTTTGCCATCTGGTGGGGTGTACTGTGTAGGTGAGTTGCACTGGGGAGTGGTCTGATATTCCCCGCGGTAGGTGTTCTAAGGATGTAATCTTTTCTGGGGGAACGGCTAGTGTCAGTAAGTAGTCTATCCGGGAGAGACTATGATGGACTCCCAAATGAAATGTGTAGTGGCGATCCTGTGGATGTTTTAGTCTCCACATATCTACCAGCCCTAATGCATCCATGAATTCTCGGAACAGGTGGTTGGATCTGGTAGCTTCTCGAGGAGGCTGTCGATCCATGGCTGCGTCTAGTACTGCATTGAAGTCGCCTCCAATAATTAATTCCCCTTCCGGGAATTCAAGCAGTAATTTACCCAGGTCTTGGAAGGCCCCTTGATGCAATGCCGGGGGGATGTATACCGTTAGTATATTGTAGGGCCGGCCCTCCCATTGGCAACTGATCGCCGCAAACCGCCCCTGGTCGTCAGTCCATGTGTGTTTAATAAGTGTAGAAATATCTTTATTTCTCCTCGTTTTTCCTTTCTCTATGTGTGCTGCATTCTGAAGCACACGTAGAAAGAGGAAAAGCCTCTTGTGGTTATTTTTGTCCAGAAAGGTTTCCCTTCTTGTACAAAAATAATCATCCCCGCAATGCAGACACCCTTGAACCATTGTGCAAAGGTACCTGCGTTGGCGCACAGCAGCTCATTATGCGCCGGCGCAGGGGAAAAGGACAGGAATGCGCCGTATCTTATAGATATGGCGCATTCCTGCCTTTTTCTTTTGCCGTAGGGAAGCTCAGCAGGAAGGCCTGCTGCGCTTCCCGATGGCAAAACTTCATAAATGAGGCCCCAAGGATTTATGTAGGTAGCGGGAATGGTGTCATGTCCCCATATATTAGAAGGAACAAAATGTCCTCTGCCACACAAAAAAAAATCTCAAGTGTGCCACTTATTGTTTTCATGGCTGTTAAGTGAGATATTGAATCTGAGCCTAACCATCACTTGTGAATTTCAGTATTTCTCCTTGCTAGAACTACATTTTACCTTGGTTTTTTTTAGATTAATTTCCAAGGTTTGTTTAAACATTTAAACGTATGTTAAGGTGTTATAACACAAATAACTGTAAGTTGACTTCAAAAATAGTTTTGTTAGTGAGTTATAGTTTTGTACTGCAACCTCTGTTGTAGTACATATTCCAAATGCGGGAATTCACTGCAACCTCTGTTGGAGCCAGTCACCACTGTGCACAGCCTGGGTGACTGCAGAGTCTGGTCACCCGCAAACGTTATGCAGATTTGTTGAATAGTGCTAAAGTTAGTAAGAAAAACAAATATGTGTTTCCAATAAAAAAAACACAACCATAACTACAGAGACTCTATCTCCATCTCTGTTAGAAAAATATCATGGTGTAACAAAAAAATCATGGTGAATGCCTTTATAGCGGAACAGACATTTAAAGTGAAAAGTCCCAAAAACAATGAAAAGACCCTACTGTGACTTAACCTTACTTACATATGCCCTAATTTTAGAATATATATGTATATATATATATATATATATATATCTTCATTGAAAAAAACAAAGATTACAGGGATGTTATACTTAGGCTCAGGTTTCACTTGTGCACTTCTAGTTCGTCCCACACAGCAGAATTGCTGAGAGGTCTTCAGAGGTCAAGCCCCTTTCTCCACCACTCTGCAAATTAGCTTCCTGGCACATTGCTGGCTGGGGGGGTGAAGTAACCTTGTATATTGAAGGTCCTTCTGAGCCAATAAGCCCTCCTGATACCTCCAGTAAGTCCCAAAGAGCCTGGATGCAAGGTGTGCTACTCGTGGCTCTGTCTGAGGGAAGAACGGTCTGACATCTTGGAGTTTGGCAGAGAGATGCACTGTGGGATTATTTGGTGCCAATCCCACAGGAAAATATGAAAAAAGGTGATATGGTTGCCCCATGGAGATTGTATCCCCATTAGCAAGTGAGTCCTCCCGACCCATAAACTACATTGCCATTAAAGTGGCACCCATGGCTTCCAACCCCAGAACAATGCTGGCCTCGGAATACGCTTCCAGGACACTAAAGCTAAGGAAGCCTTGCACCTGCAAAGTGCCAGCTGACTAGTTCAACCTGAACTTTCCCCAGACAGCCCCTGGTGTAGCTGAGAAATCAGGTTCTGGCCCCCAAGAGGTTCCCCCCAGTCCAAGGCTCTTAGGCTACTACTACTTTGGTACGTAGGTAGCCAAGAACACTGTCAAGACTGTAGGCTCTTCAATGGAACTCTTAACTTTACCTGGCTGTCAATGTCAAAATGACAGGGAATGCCGGATTCAAGCTGTGAGAACCCCACCAACCTGACCGTCGATGAAAAAAATAAAACAGAAACGTTTTTAAGTGCAAAAGTAAAATCCTGACCAGGGAAAACCCAGTCCCTGAAATCATCCAAGGCTCAACTGCTGTCAGCCTGAAACTTTGTTTTTGTCCTGGAACCTCATGTTTGAGGCCCATAAACTACAGCTAAGAGTGAAAAGCAAGTATTTATGAAACTTAAAAACCTTTTAGATTGAAATGCAGTAGTTTATGAAAATGTACAAAAATAATAAATCTGTTTTCCTTCTTCAGATTTCAGATCGTTTTGCTGTCGATTTAAAGATAAAAATATATAAGATAAATGTATATGGGATTTTTTCGTTGTGTTGTTTCTTACTTAGTGACTGTTTTGGTACAGATTAGTTTTCATTTGAGTTAAATCTGATTGTTATGTGCCAAAGCAACCTAGAACTGAACTAATATTTAAAGACACCTTTCTGGACTCATACAGATAGAGAAATTATAACTTGGTGAGACCTCAAAACCACCCCATTTAATTATCCACTTTCTCACAAAATGCAACATGTCGGGAGGCCTAAACCCCATCAAGCATTCAATTCAAAATAAGCAAGTAGCAAAGCAAAAGAATCAAAGACAACAGTCATTTCACCTCATCCGTTCTCACCAGAAAAATTGTATTTGGGAGCATAGCACTAAAATACTTAGGAGCTTATTTACAAGAAGCTAACACACCTGTAGACGTGTCAGGTTCCCTGTGCCTGGGTGCGAAAACCTTGTGCCACCATGGATGTGCTATATATACAATACGGCGCACCATGGAGCAAGGATTGACAGATGCGTCTGATATTTTGAGACATCTGTTGGCGCAAAAGTCAGCCATTGCTGGAGTCTTGTCGCAAGCACAACACAATTCCAACAATACATGGGGCAGCCTATTCCTAATACACTGTGTCACTCCTTATGCCTGCTCCAAGCAGGTGTGGGGTTTTGACGCAGTGGCGTCCTAGAAGTGGAACAGTGAAATCTTGTAGATTTCACTGCGTCACTTCGACAAGGCTTTCCACCGTGGAAACGTCCACTCTGCATACATTATACGTGATGCAGGTATAATGTTGTGCAGGGCTTTACCACGTTGGAAATTGGCCGCAACATGGCACATTGTTCACTCCACAGCTACATCACAAAAAGTGACACAACGGCGGCGCAAAAGTGTTGCAAGGGGCTTGTAAATCTGCCCCCTTAATATTTTAGATCAGTCTATATATGCTTATTCGCAGTACACAGAGCAGAGTGGCATGACAGAAACTTGTTACTCTTAGAAAAAACATATCTAATGAGCAGTTTGCAGGTTCCTCTCCATAAGAAATCATTGAACATCTGTGGTGAGAAGATTTTAGTCATGCATACATTATTTGGCTATTGTCTACTGAAATCCCACTTCTACTTGCCAGGTTTGAAAGTGAGACGTGCCTCAAGAAAATTTGCAATCCTGAGCATTTTAGCTTCCAAGCCTTCTTGAACTATGAAACTCAGCAAGCTTATTCAGAGATACAGACGGCTCCCCATGACAATAAAAATGCATCCTTGTTCTATCATAAAATATTGATTTGTTTCTTGGTTACTTGTATGAATATTGACAGTGTATTGCACAGGAATGCATAAACAAGATACAAAGAGGATTTATGTTTTCTCAAATGGACTAATCATCAATGGAAATTGAAGAACTGTGTGATAAGGGTGTCTATATCATAAATCCTAGATTGGAATACTAATGTTGAATATGCAAAGATTTGTAACAAAACCTAACTTGTAAAAAAAAGTATTTTAAAAAACTTATGAAGCTGCTAAAATATAATGGCAAAAAAGACATCATTAACATTTAATTTAATAGGGCATTATTCAAGTGCCATGGCAACATCAAATCCTCACATTTCTGGCCTAAGTGGTATTTCTAGGGGAGACTTCCCTGGTGGAATCCTTTAATGGTGTGAAGGGATTTTTCTCTGGTGGATTATCTCCTGATGTTAGCACTCAATTGTGGAATCTGTTCATTTTCCAATACCGCAACACACCTTCACTTAAGAAGCCCATTCAGGGTATACCCAGCTAATGGAAGACATAGTCAATGACATCCTGTGTTTGGTCAGGTTTGGACCAGGTAAAGCCTGAGGACAGATCCCCTCCTCAACCGTGAGGGTAAGTCACTAGAGCTGGGTTTGCACATTCAGAGCACTGCAGCGCATGTTCACATTGACACTGAGATTACAAATTCATCTGTACCATGACAGCATGGAGAACACTGATAACCTCATCACATCTCACTCATCAGCACACACACATCCCCAGTAGTACAACTCCTCCTACTCATGCTCATTAGCACCCACTCTGCAAGCATGTACAATTATCGCATTGCTGACATCATCACTCAACACAGCCTTGCTACACTCTTCATAACAGAAATATAGCTGTCATCCACCTCTTGAAATATTGTTGACATCCTCATTCATCCTCATTCACACAGTCTACAGCAGCCAAGCTACAGATAGCACTGACAAAACAATACATGGACTCTCAGTCATTCAAAAGTCCAACTGGCAATACAAGCTAAGTGGCCATGCAATACCTAGTAGGTTTGAGATCCTCACCTACCATTACTCACAAATATTGTCTCAACAATCTTGTTCAATCTGATATAGAGACTTTTAGACTGGCCCTTTTGACAAGTTTATCCCAAAACTGTTTTGCCTTTTGCCTCCTATTTTTCTGACAGTGTTGTTGTTGTCTATAGCATTTTGGGCCCTTTACCACTGCTAACCAGAGCTAAAGTGCATATGCTCTCTGTATAAGTTATGAAATTATTGGTTATCCATGATTGGCATGTTTGATTTACTGGTAAGTCCCTAGTAAAGTGTAAGGTGTGTGCCAGGGCCTGTAAATCAAATGCTACTAGTGGGTTTGTAGCACTGGTTGTGCCACCCACTTTATTGTCTGTGCGCGGAGCTCGTAACTGTAATGTTGCCCTAGAAAGTGCACCAATTTGCACGGCCCAAACCTTCCCTTTCCTTACATGTAAGGCACCCCCTAAGGTAGGCCCAATGTACCCCCATGGGCAGGGTGCAGTGTGTGTGAAAGGTAGGACATGTACAAGTGTGTGTGACATGTCCTGATGGTGAAATATTGTGTATTTCGTTTTTCACTATCGAAAGGGTCTCTGTCTCATAGGCTTATCTTTGGGGTTGCACTGTAGCATTTTTACATGTGCAACTCACAATAGGGACAAGATAGAAAAATGAATTTTTGGTTCTCTGAACTGAGAGTTTATTAATGCACCTGTTGGTAAAGGTGGTTTTTAAATCCTATGTTTGAAAATGCCACTTTTAGAAAGTGGGCATGTTCTTACTTTACCATTCTTTGTGCCTCTGGCTGTTTCTGTATGCAGCATCTGCTGATTGAGTGACAGGAGCTGGGATGTGCATTCACTCTAGGCATTCACTGGGCGGGTTGTGGTGTAACCTGCCTTGCTTGAGTGACTCTTAGCTGGGCTGATTAGACCTGGTCTGCATTCATGGTGGTAGGAGGAGTTTTGCTTCCATCCGAATAGGCTTTGTCTCCTTTTTCACAATGCTGTCTTCGCCCCTTGTGGTCAGGCTGCACCAGGGAGGACAGGACTGGTTTGGACCGGGTTCAGAATCCTTTGCCACAAAGACAACAATGCCATTTTGGGGTATAACTATTATACCTAAAACCCTGGGACTTTAGATTACATCAAGAAACAAGAAGATTTGCCAAAGAGAAGAGCGGAAAGACTGTGTGAGGAGCACTGCCTCTTCTGAGTAAGGGGTGGGCTGACCTGCAGTTGCTGCTTCTGTCTGTGGTGGAGGAAAATGACTAACTCTATATGCCCTGATGTGGTATCCTACTTGTAAAGAATCTCCAAGGGCTTGTATGTGCTGGCCTCTTGTTGAAAGTCTCAGGGATGCAAAAGACTTCAGGATAGACCCTTGTTGGATGTGAAAGAAACCTGCCTAAGAGAAGTGCTACCCCTGCTGTGTGAGGGGTGGGTTGGCCTGCAGTTGCTGCTCCTTGCTAGAGTAGACGAAGAATTTGACTGTTCTTCACCGTAGTAGGAGAAAGTGCAGTATGAGACCTTTATGGATGCTTTTCTCTGAGAGCGGTGTTGCACTGGACTTTTTATTCCCCACTAAGGAGGTGGTTGAAGAATTCTTTAGCGCATGGAGAGTGTGTCTATTCTTTGTGAGAAAGTAACTAGCACCCGGTGAGTGCTGTTCCGGTCTCCTTTGGGGGCTTGGTGCCTTTCAATGCATTTGGGGCGCTGTCGTTCTCCGATTTCTGGGCAAAGTAAAAGAAACCATCAGGAAGCATGTGAGGAAGCTTCCTTGAGCGCGTTGTATTTAAAACTGTACAAAGCGCCATCGTGCCATATTGTTAGGCCCTGGGGGAGAGGAGGCCTTCATTGCCCAGCCCCTCGCAGCTGAGCAAGCTTGACTAGAAGCTCCAGACGTTGCCAGGTAACTCACCCCAATCCTCCAACTGAAGCAGCTGAAAGGGAAGCGCCGGCCTCCCAGCAAAACCCCCATTGAGGGGGGCACCATCAGCTGACCTGGAGAGCTGAAGTCCTGGCAGTATGGCACGTCAGGAACCCCGCAGAGGTGCCCCACCTCGCAGGATCAAGTGTGGCCCAGGTAGAGCCAGCACTGACCAAATGCTGCCTTCGGATTCTTCTGGCTGCAGGCACCAGTGGCATTTAAATTGGTAAAGCAAAGCAAGTGAGTCTCGATGGAGGCCCTGCACCAGGAAAAATATCAGAGGGTCATTAGGTATGCTCTCTGAGTAGTGGTCTGAGAGGCCCGGGAGGGTTCCGGACATCCAGAGGCATCCACAATAATTGGGAAGCAGCGATGAGCTGCAGCGGCTCTGTGTGTTCGTGAGCAGCATTGTTTTACATGCAGGGGATGCCGAAAGACCACCCCACAGGGGAAGGGCGTGTGCTCTCCCCCGTCCATGGTACACACACCCCTGGGGGCAGGTAGGCAGGTTTTAACAAGTCGGAGTGCATCCTCTACGGATGACCCGGCTGCCAGGTTATTTGCAGGGAAACCACCTTACGTACCACGTTACATATAAGAGACTTGCAACAACACTGTGGCATAGGATGTTTTAATGACCTTGGGCCATATGTAGGTAATTGACAAATACCGAATTCTTAATACCGAATTTTACTGATTCGGTATTAAGGATTCGGTAAATGCGATGTAGATAAAAAATCGGTAAACATTACTGATTCGTTAAAAATCGGTAAAAAATACAGATTCGGTTAAAAAAAAATACCGAAAAACCAATACCGATTCGGAATTACAGAATTCATTCCCGAATCGGTAAATACCGATTCGGTAATTAAAAAATTTGTAATTCGATGAATCAGCCAATCCTGTGTCACCCAATCACCTCCCAAGCAGGAAGTGGCCACACCCAGGCAGCTGCACAGGACCTGGAGCTCACCGTGAGCCAGGCAGGTGGGCTGAGGAGCCAGCAGCAACAGAGCCTCACAGCTACAAACAATAAAAAAAGAAAAGAAAACAGCATTGAAATGGCAAGTCAGGACAGGGAGAAGGAGGGAAGTGAGAGGAAACGAAAGCTGAAGTTCAGTGACAAGGAGCTGGAGGTACTGATCCAGGATGTCAGTCAGGACTATCACAGGCTTTTTGGTAGGCAGTCCTTCCATGTGCCCGAGTCTCAAAAGAGGCAGATCTGGATTGGCATTCAGGACAAAATAAATGCTATTGGTGTGACCCAGCGTACCATTGAGGACATCAGGTAGAGGTGGTACAACCTCTGGAAGACAGCGAAAGCAAGGATTGCAGAGAGGCAGAGGCAGGCTGGCACAACAGGTGGAGGAAAGAACAGAGCACCAGCACCAACACCACTGGAACTGATGGTGGAGTCCACTCTCCAGCCGGAGAGTGTGAGTGGCGTGGGAGCGCAGACAGCTCTGCCAGCGCAGCAAGGAAACAAGGTAAGACGCATGCCCAGCATGCTGTGCTACCCCCTCCCCAACCCCAATCCCCATAGTGGCATAGGGGCTCCCACTCCACTCCATGTCTTACCCATTACCTGCTATGCATTTTGGGAGATGTAGTTAGAGGGAACTGATGTATAGGACAGTCAGGCTAGCAAACACAATAGCATTTTAAAGTATTTGGCAATGTCAGGACAATCACTGTGATCTGTAGGCATGATGTTTAATGTAATTCAAATGCAGACAGAGCAGTGAGTATATCTACATTTGTGTCATTACAGGCTAGACATCTCGCAGTGCTGCAGAGGGGAGCAGAGCAAAGACAGCCAGGACAGAGAGGAGGCAACATGAGGAAGAAAGCATGCTTGCAGGGACCACTAGCTCTGCGCAACCACAACCACCAAATCCTCCATCACAGGCATCACCACAGCACCAGGGAACGCCGCCATCCCCTCATACCCAGTCCCCACTGCAACGATCACCAACACCACCACCACCACCACAGTCAGGCAGGAGGCATGCCGTGGCCACCCTCCAGCAGATGGAGGAGTCGGAGGAGGAGGGCACAGGGGGCCAACAGACTCCAATCCATGAGGGAGGCAACAGGGAGAGGGCTGTTACTCCATCTGAGGGTGCCCACAGTTCATCCAGACGCCGCAGGGCAAGGCCGGATAGTCCTGAAGCATCCGAACAGGGTGAAAGTGTGTTTGCTGGACTGGAAGGCAATATGCTGAAGGTCCAGCACCTGCAATGGAGGTAGATGAGATCACTGCACAGGGAGGTGGCACACATTAACAAGCACATGCACAGGATGGAAAAGGGCATCAGTGCAATGGGAGACAACATGTGTGAGGGAATGCAAAGAGTAGCAACCTCTGTGGACAACCTCTGCAGCCAGCTGGAGCAGGACCGTCTTGTCAGGCGCAGGGAGAGGCAGAGGCTCCAGGCCTATACCAAGGCCGTGAACCGGCTGGCCACTGCAACCTCACTGATGTGTCGCAGGTCCATCGCCATGCAGGAGGAGATGGCGCATAGCAGCAGGGATGTGGCCAGGGGCATGGTTTCTATGACCTCTGCATTAGAGCTCCTGCAGAATGCGAAGGTGGCCACAATGGAAGGGGGGGACAGTGAGGAGGCTACCAGCTGTGGTAGCATTACTCCCTCTCCCACCGAGGGCAGGAGGCCCAGCGAAGGCCAAGGCGCCGCGCAGGAACAGTCTGACACTACAGACAGTGTAGCCAGGGAACGTGCACATGCAGCGCGTGGACGCAGGAAGTAGGGACCACTGCCTATTGCCAAACATTAGATGGGTGATGTAACCCATGTCCAAATGGACACTGCTTACAATACTAGTGGTGTGCTTATTAAACACCATAACATAAAACTGTTACTGGCTCTGTCTCGTTACTCACTCAGAAATAGTTTGACGTTATCTCTGCCCGTCTCTGTCTCCCATCATGTTCAACTGCAACACCAGCTGCGCAGGGCTCTGGCTGAGGGTTGTCCTCGTCCTCGTCCTCAGAGTCAGTTAGTTCCACTGCTGTTCCTTTTTTTGTGGCCAGATTGTGTAGCATTGGACATGTAGCAATAATCTTGCAACATTTGATGGGGCTGTACAGACCTGCACCTCCACGTTTGTGGAGACAACGGAATCTGCTTTTAAGCAGTCCAAATGTGCGCTCCACCACATTGCGTGTGCTCTTATGTGCCACATTGTATCTCCTCTCCCTTGGGGTGGTTGGGTTGAGATATGGTGTGAGTAGATAAGGCCGGAGGGCATATGCGCTGTCACCTATGTACAGAAGAAAGTGCCATTAATTTGTGTGACCAATAGCTTGAGCCAAGGTGTTCATTAGGGTGTTAGGGAAATCAAAAAGAGGGAAGGAAGAGGTGGTGCTGGGTGGCACCGAGGTGAGCACGTCCTCCTCTTGCAAAGGTACTGGTAATCAGAAAGGTCCACCTCAGAAAAGGTCAGTGTATACCTTG
This sequence comes from Lissotriton helveticus, assembly GCF_964261635.1. Classification (NCBI taxonomy): domain Eukaryota; kingdom Metazoa; phylum Chordata; class Amphibia; order Caudata; family Salamandridae; genus Lissotriton; species Lissotriton helveticus. Next base: position 1,245,239,831 of record NC_136063.1, on the reverse strand, counting down.
TTGTTGTTGGAATACACACAATGTGTTAAAATACCCCTCACACACCAAAAGGGCCCTTGGTGTCATGCTTCATCATCGGGGTCTTCCCGCCCGGCTGCCGGACGGGGCAGTGCTGCGACAAGCGACTACGCTGGAGCACCTTTTAAATGTGGGTGCTATGTGAGTGAATTGGAGTGAGTGTCAGTAGGGTCAGGGGTGATATAGAGAAGTGATGTTAAAAAATACCTGGCCTAGTGATAGAAAAAACTATTTAATAAACCCTGGCTGGTATTGTTAAAAAATGTGGTTTCGGAAAGGGTAAGCGGGTTAATGGGCTTACTTTCCTGTGCGGGTGAACATGTTTCAGGGCATCATGCCCCTTCGTCAGGACCGGGGTCAGATCCCCCTGTCACTCACTAATGTCTTTCCACAATAAAAAGTGTATGTACAAAGTGGTGTGATGGTACTATTATTTATCAATGTGTATGGATATATATTTTATATCTATACAAATCCCTTGCTAATGCTGAAATACTGATGTAGTATGCCTGAAAGACAAGAGCAGGGTGTTATTAATGCGCGGATCTCAAAGCGCTTCCCTAAATTACCTGTGAAAAAAGGAAAAAAACACACATACACCAGGAATGTGGTGGTAAGGATCCTGAAAGAGATTCACTTATTCTGGAAATCATGAAGTGATTAACAAGACACAGTTTCACCCACATACAGTAAAGCACACACACAATCTGGACATAGTACAGTAGGTTAGCTAGAGAGAGTATGTACTCATTATTAAATACATACTTAGGAAGGTAGGGTACAATGCCCCATGAGCCAACTCTGGACAGAAGGGTATTTGAGGGTCCAACTGCAGGTGGGAAAGAAAATGGGAAAAATTGGAAAAAAGAGAAGAAAGTTTCTTGTCCCAGTATTTTAGATGGCAGGTTACTGAAAGCAAAGCCTGGTTGTGAACCAAGTGTGCCACTGTTTTTAAGTCTGTCCCTTGCGGCTATGCCGTACTTACTCAACCCCCAGCCTCGTGGTGCTTCCTCCTCCGTCCGTGGCTTCCGTGATTGTGAGGATGGAAGTTTGGGCGGGTGTTTATATAGTGGCGTTGATTGCTCGCTTAATTAGTTAATGGCTTTCGATTCGGGACAGGTGTGCCCGGAAGGCAGAGTCCCAAAGTTAAGTTACTGTGGTGGCCATTGTTAGCTAGTCAAGGGTCCTTATGATGGTAACGAAAGGACTGGTTGTAGGTGCCCATGCTCCCCGTAGCTGGCCGCTATGTCTATGGTTTGTTAAAGAACCGTATTGAGGAACGGGAGCTGAGGACACTATTGTATCGGTGCCGCCGCTATGCGGTGTGAAATGCGCATGCGCTAAGGAGTGTCTGGTGATCGCGCATGCGCGAAAAAGCGTTAAATCACTGTGCAAGCGCGGAAGATAGAAGAGCTGAACGGCGCCCTGCGCGAGTACAATGAGAGCCTAATAGAAGTGTTAAGCGGCTCGGAAATACTGATGATAACGAAGTAATAATGAATACACCTGGCATATCATAGTGCTGTGTCTGGGGGTTGTACTGGGGACAGGGTCAGGCTAATATTAGTCAGACTGAAGAGATAAGGGGAGCATGCAAATGATATAGGTGGATGGAAGGGATGGCTACAGCTGTATTTGCACGTGTGGCACGATTGGCTCGTCTATGTAGTAAGGGTGATGATACTTTTCTCGAGAAATATAGAGAGGCATATGCGATGGGAACATATTTGGGCTACTTTTATACTGTTTAAAGTACCAAGAATGGGCACTGGGACTGGTTAGGGGTTGAGTTGGGACCAGGGTATATCATCATTAAGGCCAGTTTGATGTGTACCCAACCGGTACACCCAGCGTTGTTCCTTCGATAGAAGGTCCTTGTCACTCTTGAAAACCTCAATAACTGTCCATTTCAGATCATGAATGCTGTGTCCCTTTGTCACATAGTTGTCGCCATTTTGGTGGTGGGTTTTTTGCACCGTACATTGCTGCGGTGTTCACCCATGCGGATTTTCACCGGCCTGCTGGTCATACCTATATATTCTTTTTTACAGGGGCAGTGATTAAATTAAGTAAACCACGTTGCGGCTATTGCAGTTGGTAAACGAGCGTTGTTCCCATGTAGTCTGATTGGAGAATGTGATAGTGCGGCTTTTTTGCATATATTGGCAGGATGCGCATGAGCCACATGGGTGGTGGCCTCCAACTGTTGCAAGTCTCAAAGGAGCGTTGGACCCTATGTTCCTCAGTCTTGTGTGAACCAACATATCCTTGAGGTTTTTGCCTCTCCTATGTGAAAACATGGGTTTAGGGAAGTCAAGTTTTCCACAGTTAAGCATTCTCCAATGCTTGTTCACAATTTTAGTGATGCGGTTGGAGTTGGTGTTATATGTTGTTACACAGATGGGTCTTGGGTCAGGCTCTTTGTTACATGTTTCTTCTAGTAAGGCCTCTCTGTTGTTATTGCGGGCTCTTTTTTGGCCTTTCTTAACAATGGTTTTTGGATAGTTTCTATTCAGTAATTTACATTCCAAATCAGCTGCCTGGGATTTGAAATCCTTGATGTTGCTGCAGTTGCGCCGCAGTCGAAGGAATTGCCCATAGGGTAGGTTCTCACGTAGGTGTCGCGGGTGAAAGCTGTCGTAAAGTAACAGGCTGTTCTTAGCCGTAGGTTTGAAATGGGTGCATGTTTCTAATTTTCCATCAATAGGATAGATATTCAGATCCAGAAACACAAGGTTCTCTTTGGAAACAGTGTGGGTAAATTTGAGGAAACGATCTTGTTGGTTTAACCATGTCATGAACAGGTTGACTGAGTCTTGATCGCCCCTCCATATCACAGGCACATCGTCAATGTACCTTTTCCACGTTACCACGTGGTTTCTGTAGGGATTTTGGTCACTGAGGATCTTGGTCGTCTCTAGGTGGTGCACGTACAGACCGGCCAGACTAGGGGCGCAAGTGCTCCTCATGCTCGTGCCGTGGTTTTGTAGATAGTAAGTGTCTTCGTACTGAAAGTAGTTTTTCTTCAGTGATAGGGATATACACTCAAGTACCACCTGTCTTGGTGTATGATATTTCCAGGGTGTAGAGAAAAGGACTTCCTCTATTATCTCTAACGTTTCTTGGTGGGGAGGCTCGTGTAGAGACTCTCCACATCCAGACCTATGAGGAGGTCTTGTTCTGGATCGAAAAGTATCTCTTTGACCAACTGTAGGACAGCTTTAGTGTCTCTCAAATAAGTGTTGGTCGCTTGCACTATGGGTCTGAGGAATGCGTTCGCGAATTTTGACAAAGGTTCCAGGATTGATTCGATACCAGAAACTATAGGGCGTCCAGGTGGATAGGGGGCATCTTTATGAATCTTTGGTATCGTGTAAAAATAGGGTGTTTTGGGGATGTCCTGAATCAGAAATTCACTCTCTTTTTTGGAGAGCCAATCATGTGCTATGGCTTCCTCGATCATTATCAGAATACAGATCCTGACCTCTTCTGTTGGGTCTTCCCTGAGTATTTGGTAATTGCGCCTATCTTTCAACAACTTTCTATATTCCCTATCGTAGTTTGCATAGGTCTGTATGACTGTAGCCCCGCCTTTATCGGCCGGCTTAATCACGATGTCTTGGTTGTTGGCAAGCTCTTGTAGAGCAACTCTCTCCAATCTGGAGATGTTGTGGAAAGTAGTGCTTGCATCAGTGGGCAATTTCTCTAGATCTTCCATGACCGCTTTCTCAAACGCCAGAAGTTCTACCGGTATTGCAGAGTCTAGTGGGGTAAAGGTGGATTTTTTCTTTAGCCCTGTGTCTGATTGGTCATTGGTCTCATTGTCAGAGTTCTGAAAGAAGGCTCTTAGCTTCAATTTCCGCATAAACTCTTTCATTTCATGACAGATTTTGAACTTATCCATCTTATTGGTTGGGACAAAGCCCAGCCCCTTTGACAGAACATTCTCTTGGGCTTCTGTTAATTGCAATTCAGATAGGTTCACCACTAGGTTCCCCGACTGGTTGATGCTGTTTGGCTCCAGGTTGACACCCCTGGGGGTACCCCTGGTTGTTGGTTCCAGTGTACCTGTGTACCCTTTCGATTTCTTCCCCTTCGGGGGCCTTGGCGCTGGCCTAAAAAAGGTGGTTGGCCATAGTAGTCGTATGAGGGTGCCTGTTGGTTCCAATGTTGGAACTGATTGCCCATATAGGGTGGCACTGGTGGATATTGCATGTAACCAGGTGGCCCTTTGTAGGGTGCCCAACCTCTCCCGCCTTGTGGGTATGGTCTTCTGTGGGATGGTGCCCCACCTCTAGCCCCCTGATTGCTGTTCCTACTTGAACCCGAGCTGTTGGAGCTTGTGTCTGAGTAGTCCGTTTCGTGATCATTGTTGTGATTCTTGGACACATAGTCTTTTTTAATATAGGGATATATGCGTTCTTGTGTAAACTCCTCTGTATCTTTTATGTGTTTTTTGTATTTACTTTTCTTTAGGGTTAGTTCGAAATCTGTCATCTCCTGGTTGAGTTCCTCTAGTCTCTTTTTCAGGGCGGCTGGAGATAGGTAACTCTTAATTTTCACGTCAAGTTTTGTTATCTCTATTTTGAGTTCTTGTGTAAGTTTGGTGGCAGTTTTTACAATTAGGACTATCCAGTCCCTGGTGCACCTCCAACTTATTAGAGACCTGTCTCTTTTGAATTCCAAATCATGGGTGAAAATGAAAGGTTCGTTCTTTACTATTAGGCCTTTTGAAGGGCTGAGCAATTCTGAACCAGGCACAAACGATGGCGATTGGGACGAACTAGCAGTTCTAAGAAAAACAAAGATAAAGATAGCTTTGCATGGCCTACTCATGTCAGAGTACCTCAAAACAAAAACAGCCCCTCCCGGCCTAATACTAAAGAACGAACCTTTCATTTCCACCCATGATTTGGAATTTAAAAGAGACTGGTCTCTAATAAGTTGGAGGTGCACCAGGGACTGGCTAGTCCTAATTGTAAAAACTGCCACCAAACTTACACAAGAACTCAAAATAGAGATGACAAAACTTGAAGTGAAAATTAAGAGTTACCTATCCCCAGCCGCCCTGAAAAAGAGACTAGAGGAACTCAACCAGGAGATGACAGATTTCGAACTAACCCTAAAGAAAAGTAAATACAAAAAACACAAAAAAGATACAGAGGGGTTTACACAAGAACGCATATATCCCTATATTAAAAAAGACTATGTGTCCAAGAATCACAACAATGATCACGACATGGACTACTCAGACACAAGCTCCAACAGCTCGGGTTCAAGTAGGAACAGCATTCAGGGGGCTAGAGGTGGGGCACCATCCCACAGAAGACCATGCCCACAAGGCGGGAGAGGTTGGGCACCCTACCAAGGGCCACCTGGTTACATGCAATATCCACCAGTGCCACCCTATATGGGCAATCAGTTCCAACCTTGGAACCAACAGGCACCCTCATAAGACTACTATGGCCAACCGCCTTTTTTAGACCAGCGCCAAGGCCCCCGAAGGGGAAGAAATCGAAAGGGAATACAGGTACACTGGAACCAACAACCAGGGGTACCCCCAGGGGTATCAACCCGGAGCCAAACAGCATCAACCAGTCTGGGAACCTAGTGGTGAACCTATCTGAATTGCAATTAAAAGAAGCCCAAGAGAATGTTCTGTCAAAGGGGCTGGGCTTTGTCCCAACCAATAAGGTGGATAAGTTCAAAATCTGTCAAGAAATGAAAGAGTTTATGCGGAAATTGAAGCTAAGAGCCTTCTTTCAGAACTCTGACAATGAGACCAATGACCAATCAGCCACAGGGCTAAAGAAAAAATCCACCTTTACCCCACTAGACTCTACAATACCGGTAGAACTTCTGGCGTTTGAGAAAGCGGTCATGGAAGATCTAGAGAAATTGCCCACTGATGCAAGTAGTACTTTCCAGAACATCTCCAGATTGGAGAGAGTTGCTCTACAAGAGCTTGCCAACAACCAAGACATCGTGATTAAGCCGGCCGATAAAGGCGGGGCTACAGTCATACAGACCTATGCAAACTACGATAGGGAATGTAGAAAGTTGTTGGAAGATAGGCGCAATTACCAAATACTCAGGGAAGACCCAACAGAAGAGGTCAGGATCTGTATTCTGATAATGATCGAGGAAGCCATAGCACATGATTGGCTCTCCAAAAAAGAGAGTGAATTTCTGATTCAGGACAACCCCAAAACACCCTAATTTTACACGATACCAAAGATTCATAAAGATGCCCCCTATACACTTGGACGCCCTATAGTTTCAGGTATCGAATCAATCCTGGAACCTCTGTCAAAATTCGCGAACGCATTCCTCAGACCCATAGTGCAAGCGACCAACACTTATTTGAGAGACACTAAAGCTGTCCTACAGTTGGTCAAAGAGATACTTTTCGATCCAGAATAAGACCTCCTCATAGGTGTGGATGTGGAGAGTCTCTACACGAGCCTCCCCCACCAAGAAACTTTAGAGATAATAGAGGAAGTCCTTTTCTCTACACCCTGGAAATATCATACACCAAGACAGGTGGTACTTGAGTGTATTTCCCTATCACTGAAGAAAAACTACTTTCAGTACGAAGACACTTACTATCTACAAAAGCACGGCACGAGCATGGGGAGCACTTGCGCCCCTAGTCTGGCCGGTCTGTACGTGCACCACCTAGAGACGACCAAGATCCTCAGTGACCAAAATCCCTACGGAAACCACGTGGTAACGTGGAAAAGGTACATTGACGATGTGCTTGTGATATGGAGGGGCGATCAAGACTCAGTCAACCTGTTCATGACATGGTTAAACCAACAAGATCGGTTCCTCAAATTTACCCACACTGTTTCCAAAGAGAACCTTGTGTTTCTGGATCTGAATATCTATCCTATTGAGAAACATGCACCCATTTCAAACCTACGGCTAAGAACAGCCTGTTACTTTACGACACCTTTCACCCGCGACACCTACGCGAGAACCTACCCTATTGGCAATTCCTTCGACTGCGGCGCAACTGCAGCAACATCAAGGATTTCAAAACCCAGGCAGCTGATTTGGAATGTAAATTACTGAATAGAAACTATCCAAAAACCATTGTTAAGAAAGGCCAAAAAAGAGCCCGCAATAACAACAGAGAGGCCTTACTAGAAGAAACATGTAACAAAGAGCCTGACCCAAGACCCATCTGTGTAACAACATATAACACCAACTCCAGCCGCATCACTAAAATTGTGAACAAGCATTGGAGAATGCTTAACTGTGGAAAATTTAAATTCCCTAAACCCATGTTTTCACATAGGAGAGGCAAAAACCTCAAGGATATGTTGGTTCACACAAAACCGAGGAACATAGGGTCCAACGCTCCTTCGAGACTTACAACAGTTGGAGGCCACCACCCATGTGGCTCATGCGCATCCTGCCAATATACGCAAAAAAGACGCAGTATCACATTCTCCAATCAGACTACATGGGAACATCGCTCGTTTACCAACTGCAATAGCCGCAACGTGGTTTACTTAATCATCTGCCCCTGTAAAAAAGAATGTATAGGTATGACCAGCAGGCCGGTGAAAATCCGCATGGGTGAACACCGCAGCAATGTACGGTGCAAAAAAACCACCACCAAAATGGCGACACACTATGTGACAAAGGGACACAGCATTCATGATCTGAAATGGACAGTCATTGAGGTTTTCAAGAGTGACAAGGACCTTCTATCGAAGGAACAACGCTGGGTGTACCGGTTGGGTACACATCAAACTGGCCTTAATGATGATATACCCTGGTCCCAACTCAACCCCTAAACAGTCCCAGTGCCCATTTTCGGTACTTTAAACAGTATAAAAGTAGCCCAAAAATGTTCCCATCGCATATGCCTCTCTATATTTCTCGAGAAAAGTACCATCACCCTTACTACACAGACGAGTCAATCGTGCCACACGTGCAAATACAGCTGTAGCCATCCCTTCCATCCACCTATATCATTTGCATGCTCTCCTTATCTCTTCAGACTGACTAATATTAGCCTGACCCTGTCCCCAGTACAACCCCCAGACACAGCACTATGATATGCCAGGTGTATTCATTATTACTTCGTTATCATTAGTATTTACGAGCCACTTAACACTTCTATTAGGCTCTCATTGTACTCGCGCAGGGCAACGATCAGCTCTTCTATCTTCCGCGCTTGCGCGGTGATTTAACGCTTTATCGCGCATGCGCGATCACCAGACACTCCTTAGCGCATGCGCAGTTCACACCGCATAGCGGCTGCACCGATACAATAGTTTCCTCAGCTCCCGATCCTCAATACGGTTCTTTAACAAACCATAGACATAGCGGCCAGCTACGGGGAGCATGGGCACCTACAACCAGTCCTTTCGTTACCATCATAAGGACCCTTGACTAGCTAACAATGGCCACCACAGTAAATTAACTTTGGGACTCTGCCTTCCAGGCACACCTGTTCCGAATCGAAAGCCATTAACTAATTAAGCGAGCAATCAACGCTACTATATAAACACCCGCCCGAACTTCCATCCTCACAATCACGGAAGCCACGGACGGAGGAGGAAGCACCACGAGGCTGGGGGTTGAGTAAGTACGGCATAGCCGCAAGGGACAGACTTAAAAACAGTGGCACACTTGGTTCACAACCAGGCTTTGCTTTCAGTAACCTGCTATCTAAAATACTGGGACAAGAAACTTTCTTATCTTTTTTCCAATTTTTCCCATTTTCTTTCCCACCTGCAGTTGGACCCTCAAATACCCGTCTGTCCAGAGTTGGCTCATGGGGCATTGTACCCTACCTTCCTAAGTATGTATTTAATAATGAGTACATACTCTCTCTAGCTAACCTACTGTACTATGTCCAGATTGTGTGTGTGCTTTACTGTATGTGGGTGAAACTGTGTCTTGTTAATCACTTCATGATTTCCAAAAAAAGTGAATCTCTTTCAGGATCCTTAGCACCACATTCCTGCGGTATGTGTGTTATTTTCCTTTTTTCACAGGTAATTTAGTGAAGCGCTTTGGGATCCGCGCATTAATAACACCGTGCTCTTGTCTTTCAGGCATACTACATCACTATTTCAGCATTAGCAAGGGATTTGTATAGATATAAAATACATATCCATACACATTGATAAATAATAGTACCATCACACCACTTTGTACATACACTTTTTATTGTGGAAAGACATTAGTGAGTGACAGGGGGATCTGACCCCGGTCCTGACGAAGGGGCATGATGCCCCGAAACATGTTGACCCGCACAGGAAAGTAAGCCCATTAACCCGCTTACCCTTTCCGAAACCACATTTTTTAACAATACCAGCCAGTGTTTATTAAATAGTTTTTTCTATCACTAGGCCAGGTATTTTTTAACATCACTTCTCTATATCACCCCTGACCCTACTGACACTCACTCCAATTCACTCACATAGCACTCACATTTAAAAGGTGCTCCAGCGTAGTCGCTTGTCACAGCACTGCCCCGTCCAGCATGCCGGGCGGGAAGACCCCGATGATGAAGCATGACACCAAGGGCCCTTTTGGTGTGTGAGGGGTATTTTAACACATTGTGTGTATTCCAACAACAACAAGGTATACACTGACCTTTTCTGAGGTGGACCTTTTTGATTACCAGTACCTTTGCAAGAGGAGGACGTGCCCAGCTCGGTGCCACCCAGCACCACCTCTTCCTTCCCTCTTTTTGATTTCCCTATTCTTCAGACAGAGCACAGCTGTGGGAGTTTCTTTCTCAATGTTCAATTGAGAAAACCAGTATTTCTGGACCGACACAGGACTACCAATTTGTCTGTTTCTGTGTCTCATTAGTATCCACAAACATTGTTTTTCACATACATCACAGTTACTTCACACACATAGTCACTTCACACATAGTAAGTTAGCTTTTCATCATGGAGGATGCAGGTGGCCTCACTTTCGATGACGAAGAAGTTGACAGAATCCTAGCTACCCTCCGCCCTTTTGAAGGGCTGAGCAATTCTGAACCTGGCACAAACGATGGCGATTGGGACGAACTAGCAGTTCTAAGAAGAACACAGATAAAGACAGCTTTGCATGGCCTACTCATGTCAGAGTACCTCAAAACAAAAACAGCCCCTCCCGGCCTAATAGTAAACAACGAACCTTTCATTTTCACCCATGATTTGGAATTCAAAAGAGACAGGTCTCTAATAAGTTGGAGGTGCACCAGGGACTGGATAGTCCTAATTGGAAAAACTGTCACCAAACTTACACAAGAACTCAAAATAGAGATAACAAAAATTGAAGTGAAAATTAAGAGTTACCTATCCCCAGCCGCCCTGAAAAAGAGACTAGAGGAACTCAACCAGGAGATGACAGATTTCGAACTAACCCTAAAGAAAAGTAAACACAAAAAGCACAAAAAAGATACAGAGGGGTTTACACAAGAACGCATATATCCCTATATTAAAAAAGACTATGTGTCCAAGAATCACAACAATGATCACGACACGGACTACTCAGACACAAGCTCCAACAGCTCGGGTTCAAGTAGGAACAGCAATCAGGGGGCTAGAGGTGGGGCACCATCCCACAGAAGACCATACCCACAAGGCGGGAGAGGTTGGGCACCCTACCAAGGGCCACCTGGTTACATGCAATATCCACCAGTGCCACCCTATATGGGCAATCAGTTCCAACCTTGGAACCAACAGGCACCCTCATACGACTACTATGGCCAACCGCCTTTTTCAGACCAGCGCCAAGGCCCCCGAAGGGGAAGAAATCGAAAGGGCACACAGGTACACTGGAACCAACAACCAGGGGTACCCCAGGGGTGTCAACCCAGAGCCAAACAGCATCAACCAGTCGGGGAACCTAGTGGTGAACCTATCTGAATTGCAATTAACAGAAGCCCAAGAGAATGTTCTGTCAAAGGGGCTGGGCTTTGTCCCAACCAATAAGATGGATAAGTTCAAAATCTGTCATGAAATGAAAGAGTTTATGCGGAAATTGAAGCTAAGAGCCTTCTTTCAGAACTCTGACAATGAGACCAATGACCAATCAGACACAGGGCTAAAGAAAAAATCCACCTTTACCCCACTAGACTCTACAATACCGGTAGAACTTCTGGCGTTTGAGAAAGGGGTCATGGAAGATCTAGACAAATTGCCCACTGATGCAAGCACTACTTTCCAGAACATCTCCAGATTGGAGAGAGTTGCTCTACAAGAGCCTGCCAACAACCAAGACATCGTGATTAAGCCGGCCGATAAAGGCGGGGCTACAGTCATACAGACCTATGCAAACTACGATAGGGAATGTAGAAAGTTGTTGGAAGATAGGCGCAATTACCAAATACTCAGGGAAGACCCAACAGAAGAGGTCAGGATCTGTATTCTGATAATGATCGAGGAAGCCATAGCACATGATTGGCTCTCCAAAAAAGAGAGTGAATTTCTGATTCAGGACATCCCCAAAACTCCCTATTTTTACACGATACCAAAGATTCATAAAGATGCCCCCTATCCACCTGGACGCCCTATAGTTTCTGGTATCGAATCAATCCTGGAACCTCTGTCAAAATTCGCGAACGCATTCCTCAGACCCATAGTGCAAGCGACCAACACTTATTTGAGAGACACTAAAGCTGTCCTACAGTTGGTCAAAGAGATACTTTTCGATCCAGAACAAGCCCTCCTCATAGGTCTGGATGTGGAGAGTCTCTACACGAGCCTCCCCCACCAAGAAACTTTAGAGATAATAGAGGAAGTCCTTTTCTCTACACCCTGGAAATATCATACACCAAGACAGGTGGTACTTGAGTGTATTTCCCTATCACTGAAGAAAAACTACTTTCAGTACGAAGACACTTACTATCTACAAAAGCACCGCACGAGCATGGGGAGCACTTGCGCCCCTAGTCTGGCCGGTCTGTACGTGCACCACCTAGAGACGATCAAGATCCTCAGTGACCAAAATCCCTACAGAAACCAAGTGGTAACGTGGAAAAGGTATATTGACGATGTGCTTGTGATATGGAGGGGCGACCAAGACTCAGTCAACCTGTTCATGACATGGTTAAACCAACAAGATCGGTTCCTCAAATGTACCCACACTGTTTCCAAAGAGAACCTTGTGTTTCTGGATCTGAATATCTATCCTATTGATGGAAAATAAGAAACATGCACCCATTTCAAACCTACGGCTAAGAACAGCCTGTTACTTTACGACAGCTTTCACCCGCGACACCTACGCGAGAACCTACCCTATGGGCAATTCCTTCGACTGCGGCGCAACTGCAGCAACGTCAAGGTTTTCAAAACCCAGGCAGCTGATTTGGAATGTAAATTACTGAATAGAAACTATCCAAAAACCATTGTTAAGAAAGGCCAAAAAAGAGCCCGCAATAACAACAGAGAAGCCTTACTAGAAGAAACATGTAACAAAGAGCCTGACCCAAGACCCATCTGTGTAACAACATATAACACCAACTCCAACCGCATCACTAAAATTGTGAACAAGCATTGGAGAATACTTAACTGTGGAAAACTTGACTTCCCTAAACCCATGTTTTCGGATGTATGACGTTACAACTCATACTTTTACAACGCATACCATTACAACAACATTTTTACAACGCATATATTTACAACGCATGTATTTACAACGCAGGTACCTTTACAACGCATACCATTACAACGTAAGTATTGGTAAGTATATATTAATTTTTTTAATTTAAAATAATTAAAAATAATCTATTTTAATTTAATTTAATGTAATGTTATTTAATTTAATTTAATTTCATTTAATTGATTTAATTTAAATTTAATTTTATTTTATTTTTACCCTGTACCCCTGTACCCCAAAAACCCAAAACTGACCCTGAACCCTAAAAATACCCCTGTACCCCAAAAACCCAAAACTAACCCTGAACCCTAAAAATACCCCTTTACCCAAAAATCCAAAACTGACCCTGAACCCTAAAAATACCCCTTTACCCAAAAACCCAAAACTGACCCTGAACCCTAAAAATACCCCTTAACCCAAAAACCCAAAACTTACCCTGAACCCTAAAAATACCCCTTTACCCAAAAACTGAAAACTGACCCAGAACCATAAAAATACCCTTTTACCCAAAAACTGAAAACTGACCCTGAACCCTAAAAATACCCCTTTTCCCAAAACATGAAAACTGACCCTGAACCCTAAAAATACCAAAAACCCAAAACTGACCCTGAACCCTAAAAATACCCCTTTACCCAAAAACTGAAAACTGACCCTGAACCCTAAAAATACCCCTTTTCCCAAAAACTGAAAACTGACCCTGAACCCTAAAAATACCAAAAACCCAAAACTGACCCTGAACCCTAAAAATACCCCTTTACCCAAAAACTGAAAACTGACCTTGAACCCTAAAAATACCCTTTTATCCAAAAACTGAAAACTGACCCTGAACCCTAAAAATACCCCTTTACCCAAAAACTGAAAACTGACCCTGACCCCTAAAAATACCCCTTTACCCAAAAACTGAAAACTGACCCTGAACCCTAAAAATTACCCCTTTACCCAAAAACTGAAAACTGACCCTGAACCCTAAAAATACCCTTTTACCCAAAAACTGAAAACTGACCCTGAACCCTAATAATACCCCTTAAAAAAAAAAAAACATATAAAATTTAAAATATAATTATATACTTACCAATACTTACGTTGTAATGGTATGCGTTGTAAAGGTACCTGCGTTGTAAAAAAATGCGTTGTAAATACATGCGTTGTAATGGTTTTTGCGTTGTAAAAATTTCGTTGTAATGGTAGTGCGTTGTAAAAGTTGCGTTGTAAAGGTTGTTTCCCCATGTTTTCACATAGGAGAGGCAAAAACCTCAAGGATATGTTGGTTCACACAAGACCAAGGAACATAGGGTCCAACGCTCCTTCGAGACTTGCAACAGTTGGAGGCCACCACCCATGTGGCTCATGCGCATCCTGCCAATATACGCAAAAAAGCCGCACTGTCACATTCTCCAATCAGACTACATGGGAAAAACGCTCGTTTACCAACTGCAATAGCCGCAACGTGGTTTACTTAATCACCTGCCCCTGTAAAAAAGAATATATAGGTATGACCAGCAGGCCGGTGAAAATCCGCATGGGTGAACACCGCATCAATGTACGGTGCAAAAAACCCACCACCAAAATGGTGACACACTATGTGACAAAGGGACACAGCATTCATGATCTGAAATGGACACTCATTGAGGTTTTCAAGAGTGACAAGGACCTTCTATCGAAGGAACAACGCTGGGTGTACCGGTTGGGTATACATCAAACTGGCCTTAATGATGATATACCCTGGTCCCAACTCAACCCCTAACCAGTCCCAGTGCCCATTCTTGGTACTTTAAACAGTATAAAAGTAGCCCAAAAATGTTCCCATCGCATATGCCTCTCTATATTTCTCGAGAAAAGTACCATCACCCTTACTACACAGACGAGCCAATCGTGCCACACGTGCAAATACAGCTGTAGCCATCCCTTCCATCCACCTATATCATTTGCATGCTCCCCTTATCTCTTCAGACTGACTAATATTAGCCTGACCCTGTCCCCAGTACAACCCCCAGACACAGCACTATGATATGCCAGGTGTATTCATTAGTACTTCGTTATCATCAGTATTTCCGAGCCGCTTAACACTTCTATTAGGCTCTCATTGTACTCGCGCAGGGTGCCGTTCAGCTCTTCTATCTTCTGTGCTTGTGCGGTGATTTAACGCTTTATCGCGCATGCGCGATCACCAGACACTCCTTAGCGCATGCGCAGTTCACACCGCATAGCGGCTGCACCAATACAATAGTTTCCTCAGCTCCCGTTCCTCAATACGGTTCTTTAACAAACCATAGACATAGCGGCCAGCTACGGGGAGCATGGGCACCTTCAACCAGTCCTTTCGTTACCATCATAAGGACCCTTGACTAGCTAACAATGGCCACCACAGTAACTTAACTTTGGGACTCTACCTTCCGGGCACACCTGTCCCGAATCGAAAGCCATTAACTAATTAAGCGAGCAATCAACGCTACTATATAAACACCCGCCCGAACTTCCATCCTCAGAATCACGGAAGCCACGGACGGAGGAGGAAGCACCACGAGGCTAGGGGTTGAGTAAGTACGGCATAGCCGTAAGGGACAGACTTAAAAACAGTGGCACACTTGGTTCACAACCAGGCTTTGCTTTCAGTAACCTGCCATCTAAAATACTTGGACAAGAAACTTTCTTCCCTTTTTTCCAATTTTTCCCCATTTTCTTTCCCACCTGCAGTTGGACCCTCAAATACCCTTCTGTCCAGAGTTGGCTCATGGGGCATTGTACCCTGCCTTCCTAAATATGTATTTAATAATGAGTACATACTCTCTCTAGCTAACCTACTGTACTATGTCCAGATTGTGTGTGTGCTTTACTGTATGTGGGTGAAACTGTGTCTTGTTAATCACTTCATGATTTCCAGAATAAGTGAATCTCTTTCAGGATCCTTAGCACCACATTCCTGCTGTATGTGTGTTTTTTTCCTTTTTTCACAGGTAATTTAGGGAAGCGCGGTGGGATCCGCGCATTAATAACACCGTGATCTTGTCTTTCAGGCACACTACATCAGTATTTCAGCATTAGCAAGGGATTTGTATAGATATAAAATATATATCCATACACATTGATAAATAATAGTACCATCACACCACTTTGTACATACACTTTTTTATTGTGGAAAGACATTAGTGAGTGACAGGGGGATCTGACCCCGGTCCTGACGAAGGGGCATGATGCCCCAAAACATGTTGACCCGCACAGGAAAGTAAGCCCATTAACCCGCTTACCCTTTCCGAAACCACATTTTTTAACAATACCAGCCATTGTTTATTAAAAAGTTTTTTCTATCACTAGGCCAGGTATTTTTTAACATCACTTCTCTATATCACCCCTGACCCTACTGACACTCACTCCAATTATCTCACATAGCACTCACATTTAAAAGGTGCTCCAGCGTAGTCGCTTGTCGCAGCACTGCACCGTCCGGCAACCGGGCGGGAAGACCCCGATGATGAAGCATGACACCAAGGGCCCTTTTGGTGCGTGAGGGGTATTTTAACACATTGTGTGTATTCCAACAACAACAAGGTATACACTGACCTTTCCTGAGGTGGACCTTTGTTATTACCAGTTCATCAGGGTGTGTTACATTGACTTGCCTAGTAGGTATCCTTCTCCAAATTCACCAGCAGCCAGACGTGAATGGATACCACTGTTCCAGAATATGTACGAGTTGTGAGTACTCCCGGGGAATTTGGCCACAATGTCAGTTATGATGTACTTGGCATGACATATCACCTGCACATTGATGGAGTGGGTGGATTTGCGGTTTCTGTAAATGTATTCAGTTGCTGCAGGTGGGCAGATTGGTATATGGGTCCAATCGACGCAGCCAATGACGTGTGGGAAATGCCCAAGTTGGTAGTACTCCAGCTTTGTCCTCTGCAGCTCCGCCTGTGTGCTGGGGAAGGTAATGTAATATTCCATCCTGTCCATCAAGGCATCCAGGAAGGTGGTGAAAAAACGGGATAGACAGCTCTCTGACACACCACCCACTGCGGCTATCACACCCTGGAAACTTCCTGATGCTAGGAGGTGCAGGCAACAGAGTACCTGGACATGGGTGGGGATTGCGTGCGCCCTTGGTGTCTGATGCTCAAGATAGGGTTTTAGGTCCCGTATTAGGTCAAGAATGGTGTGTGGGTGTAGTCTGTACCTTTCATGGATTTCAGGTTTAGTCAATTGAAACAATGCGATGCGCAGTCTGTACACCCGCTCTTCCCGTATCCAGATCCTCACTCCAGCTGCTCTCAAGCGTAGCCGCCTTGCTATGAGGTAGAGGCCCGCCATTGTGTTCACACAGTTGCATTTTGGGGCTGTTTTTATACACTGCACCTGATTACCACCTGCTCAGGATAAGTGGTAAATACTGATTCGTTATTACCGAATTTGGTCAAATTCGGTAATACCGATTTTTGCTACATCGCATTTTGGGGTTTTTACCAAATCGTTATTTCCGATTCGGTATTCATTGTTTCGGTGTTCTCCGATCAGTAAATAAGGAATCGGTAATTATTTACCGATTCGTTATTACCGATGCCATTCGGTAATACGTACATCTCACATGCCTAAATACCGGTCGGTAAAGCCGAAATCTACCGATTTTCGGCTTTACCGGTATTTGTCCACCTACATATGGCCCCTTGTGTTTTACGTCCTACAGTCAATTATGGTGATGCCTGGTGATCTGTGTTTCCCTTTCAGACTGCCTCATTTTTCATGCCCTGATATATAGAGGGATGTCATCTTACGCCTTGTGACAGGATAGAAAGTGCAATTTTCAGAAACTGCATAATATGTGCAGGCAGGGTGTAAAGTGGTGTTATCATAATGTTTGATGAGGTGAGGAGTATTTACTTACTGCCCTAACTGTGATGTTAAGCATAATACTTTTTGATGAAATGGGAAGTACACATGTCAATACGTTATTGCCGTACCTATGATATTATGACAATTGCCTGGTTGGCCAAGTGATTGATGACCTATGTGTTTTATTTGCATTTTTAAGGCAAGTGCCTAGTGGCACAGTGATTTATGGGATTGTGGTCTATTATTTTTTATGTACAATACGAAGGAATTTTTTTATATAACCTTGTGTTGAGTTTCTTTTTGTGGTGTGCCTTGAGTGTCGCTGGTGTGTGAGTGTATTGCACAAATACTTTAACAATTGCCTTTGGGATAAGCCTGACTGCTCTGCCAAGCTACCAAGGTAGTAAGCAGGGGTTATCTTGGGTGTGTATGTTGCTTACCCTGACTAGAGTGGTGGGTTCTGCCTGGCTTAGGTATATACCCTAGCCAACCAGAAACCCATTTCTAACAGAGACCCTCTGGACTTAGCAAGAATATAAGAGAAGTCACAGACCTCATCACCTCAGCCTCCATTCATTAGATGCTATCCTCATTTGTCTGCTACTACTGCAACCTCCCCAGTTACTCATACACAAAAGAAGATGTAAAGATCACTTTTCTTATTGCTCAACACACTTGAAATCAAAACGCTAAATTCCAAAGGCCACACCCTTCATTTCATCATGATGACATTATCTGCAATTTACTTCATGGCCCGACAGGCCATTTCACCAACCCATTCTACCTGTCAGCATCTGTACATTAAAACCATTAAAAAGGCAACAAAAAAGTTACCCCTCCTTGTAAGGCCTCCCCCTCAGTATCCATAAACATGTACTCACTAACCTAAGTCAACACATCAACAAATTCCTTATCATGAATATAACACATGGTAAAAAAACATTTGGAACTCAGTGCATCTAGGGCTCCTTCCTTCGGCAGGCACAGCCATCATTAACACAATGAAAGTCATCTTATGCATGGCAGCTAACAAAATAATTCAATGAACAGAAGCCAAGCACTCTCAGAGGTGGTCAGGCACTGCATAAAACCTCTACCACACACCGTAATCCCTACTTTTTTGATAGATGCAACACTATCAATCACTTCTTCTCTGAGAAGATAAAAAAAATCAGCTATTGACATCATAACATCACTAAGCAGACCTCCACCCTGCCTCCATTCCCCAGTTGCTTTGTCCCAAAGAGGACTTTCTTGAATCTTGTCTCTCCTTCTGTACCCACAGACACCCTCAATTCTCTCAAGATCAACTTCTAAGTAAACAACATCTTACCCACATCAAGTCAAATCTGTTCCTAGTGAAGCCCTAGCACACCTACTCAGTTCAACCTTCCTTAATGACCCAAAAGTAGACAGATCATCCTTTACTGAGGAAACCTACCCAAGAACATAACAACCTCACAAACTACAGCCATATCACCCCTACATTTTATTTAGAAAACCATTGAAAAAATAGTTGTCACCCAACTGCTGGATCAAATAAACATTTCCAATCAATAGTGGGAGGAAGAAGCAGAGCTTCAGTCAGCTTTCAAATGATACTGGTTATCAATCAATGAAGGGGGAAATGAACCACAGTGGTATCAATTCCAGAATCTCAACGCTTATTTCTATGGAGACACTCAACCACACGATCAGAGTCAGTGGTGTATATAACTGGATCACCAGGCGTCATGGAACAGTGACTTGTCAACTCAGCACCACCCCTGATTTTAGTCTTCTCCCTATATTTCCTCATTTTTCCCTAAAAAAATATTTACGTACAAGTTAGGAGATAATTCTAACTCACTCAACACTGTTGATATCCAGACAGTCTCCCTCCTGGGGGAGGTTATCAGTCACTTTGAGAATGAAACATTCAAATGACAAAATCAATGATGCTGCTATCCACCAAACCACCCTAAGTGGAGGTTACATACATTGCAGACCATGATCGTGTTGTTGAGGGTCTCAAAAGACATTATCCTTGGGACTCTGGCATTGAGACCACTGTGGTTACTTCCCCCCTTCATTAATTGATATTCAAATAAACATTTTTCAAGTCTACCACTGTGGCTTCAGAACACACTGTAGCACAGAAACAGATGTCTTTCAAATGGTGGAAGATGCCCACCTCATCAACAACAATTATGAACCCTGACTCCTGATACTGCTCTAAGCTTTTGCAGGGTCAACACGGTCACCCACCAAGCACTGCATCAAACTCTGGAAACCTGCATTGGTTTCTCTCTCACAGTTCAGCAAGGGTTCCATTTTTACCACCTCCACCACAACCTGCTCAGCCTGATAAGAACCTTAATATCCCAGAATCTCCCAGATCCTTAAAAGTACCCCAGGGATTAATTTCCCCCCATCATCTTCATTTTCTACATGGAATCTCTTGATTCTGTTCTTAATATCAAGATCCATCAGTGCGCTGACGAACACTGAACTCTACCTGAAAATTTCCTCCACTCTTGAATGTCATTGACTCAAGACCAGCTACAAGCTACCACAGAACTAAATGCCAAGCAACCTTGTCCTCCTTTAGATTAAGTGATGTGTGGGGTTGGCTAGGCTATGTTTAAATATTGCTTCTATATGAACATAGCAAGAAGTGGAGCTCTGAATATTGATCTTTACACAAGGTCAATCAGGACAATACGCTCTTTTGGTCTTCTTCATCTCAGTCATTTCCTTTTTTTTAACGGTCTGACAATTTGAAGTGTTGTAGTCTTTTCTCTTCCCAAAGGAGCCTTTTAGAATATGCACTGTTTCTCTTGTATGCACTAGAACAAAAGTAGCCATTACCGTACAACCTCCCACTTCATTGGTTCATCCCATCACCAGTTTCTGTTTCCCCTTGTATCCCTCTTCTCACTATGCAAATGATTGCAGATAGGAAGATAAAAGAAAGGAAACATCCCGCTACCTTTGGCTCGCTGAAAACTCTCTGGGGGATATTCTCAAGAACGTGTGATAATTATCGCAAAAGTAGCTTAATGCAACTTTTCTTATCGCAGTATATCACGGGAAAATATTGCTGTGTTAACATTGTATTCACATGGCGGTACTATGCGATAGGCCCACGATAACGATTCAAATGTCTGCAATAAAGTCAACGCGATGAAGCATAAATGCGAAACACTAATGTAAAAAAAGCTGAGATGAGGCTTGTCGCGATACAAAAATCAGGGAAAAGCAGCGTCAGGCCTGCAATTCACGCACGTCAGGTGGGAAAAATCACCATAAAAGTAGTAAAAACCCATACAAACAAAAGACAAACAACAGCGAAGCACAATAGATGTTGCCAGAGCAAGTACCGCCAAGAGGACCGACTTCAAGTACCGACTGGACAACAACACACACAACTCCAAAGAGCTCTTCAGCATCGTGAAAGAACTCTCCAACCCCAGCTCCAACACCAACGACATCCCACCTTCACAAGTCCTGTGCGATTCACTGGCCACTTTCTTTCACCGCAAGATCGCCGACATCCACGACAACTTCAACTCCGACACACCCACATCCACCGCCGACACCGCCCCGCGACCTCCATCCGCACCAGTTGCCTGACCACCTGGTCCAACATCAGCGAGGGAGACACCATCAAGACCATGAACTCCATCCTCTCAGGATCCCCATCAAACCCATGCCCACATCACGTCTTCAACAAAGCCGGCACAGTCATCGCACCCCATCTCTGGAGAACCATCAACACCTCCTTGGAGACAGCTACCTTCCCGGAGAGCTGGAAACACGCCGAGATCAACGCCCTACTGAAGAAACTCAGGACAGACCCTAAGGATCTCAAGAACTTCAGGCCCATCTTCCTGCTCCTCTTCCTGGCGATAGTCGCAGAGAAGATCGTCAACAGACAGCTGACCCGCTACCTCGAAGACAACAACATCCTAGACCCATCCCAGTCCGGCTTCTGCAGCAACCACAGTACCGAGACCGCCCTCATCACCGCCACCGACGACATCAGGATCCTGATGGACAAAAGAGAAACAGCCGCCCTCATCATTCTGGACTTATCAGCAGCCTTCGACACGGTCTGCCACTTCATCCTGACAGCACGCCTCCACGACGCCGGAATCCAAGAGAAGGCCCTGGCATGGACCACATCCTTCCTCTCCGGCAGAACCCAGAGCGTCCGCCTCCCACCCTTCCGCTCTAAGACCACCGAGATAATCTGCAGCGTCCCACAGGGATCCTCCCTCAGTCCAACGCTGTTCAATATCTACATAGCACCGCTCGCCCAGGTCGCACGACAACACAACCTCAACATCATCTCTTACGCCGACGACACCCAGCTGATCATATCCCTCTCCGAAGACCCCCACACCGCCAAAGACAATCTCCACAGAGGAATAAAGGCCGTCGCCAAATGGATGAAGGATAACAAACTGAAACTGAACTCAGACAAGACGGAGGTCCTCATCCTCGGCTCCACCCCCCCAGCCTGGGACGACTCCTGGTGGCCCACTTCACTAGGAACACCGCCAGAACCCACTGAACACGCACACAACCTGGGGATCATCCGCGACTCCACCCTCTCCATGACCAAGCAAATCAACGCCGTCTCCGCGTCCTGCTTCAAAACCCTCCGAAAGCTCCGCAGAATCTCCTAATGGATCACCTCCGACACGAGAAAGAACGTCACCCACGCCCTCGTCACCAGCAGACTGGACTACGGGAACACCCTCTACGCAAGAACAACAACCAAGCTCCTGAGATGGCTCCAATGCATACAGAACGCCGCGGCCCGACTGATCCTCGACGTCCCACGACGCAGCCACATCACACCCCACCTGAGAGACCTGCACTGGCTCCCCGTCTACAAGAGGATCAGCTTCAAGCTGTTCATCCATGCACACAAGGCCCTCCACAACACCGGACCTACATACCTCAATGACCGACTCAGCTTCTACACCCCAACCCGCAGCCTCCGCTCGACCAGCCACGCCCTCGCCACAGCTCCTCGCATCCGGAAAACCACCTCCGGCAGCAGATCATTCTCCTACCTCGCCGCCAAGACCTGGAACTCTCTCCCCACCAACCTACAACAGACCCAGGACCTGCTGACCTTTAGAAGACTTCTCAAGACCTGGCTCTTCGATCAGTAGCAGCCCCCCCAGCGCCTTGAGACCCTTCACGGGTATGTAGCGCGCTTTACAAATGTACTATTGTACTATTGTATTGTATTGTACAGAGCCACCCAGAACCCCACAAGCCCCCCGGAGGACCAGCCTGGGACCTCGGGGTCAGGAAAGGGCAAGGAAGAAGCAGTTCAGTCCGCAGGAAAACAGGATCCTGATAACGGAGGTGGTAGAACACCATCAACTACTGTTTGTCACCTCCACTGAGTCATTGGCAACAAAAAATGGAATAAGGTGAATGCAGTCGGAGTGATGAAGAGGACAATGGAATAGGTCAAGAGGCGCTGGAATGATGTCAAGCGCAACACCAAGCAGAAACTCGCCAACAACCGGAAGGCAGCAATGCAGACTGGAGGTGGGAGTCCAGCGCCACAGGAGGAGCTGTACGATATGGTGGACATGTGTCCACAGTCATCAGTGGGGAGACGGTGGCAGGAGTTGGGGGACAAGACACTGCTCAACATGACCGGACACTACAGCACCAGGGTGAGTAATGACAAGGGACTGGGGGAAGAGGAGATGGGCACAATGGCACACATGCACAATTAAGTAGAGCATATCTGCAGACAAACCATGCCCCAGACCCCAACTCCCACCAAGAGATCAATGTACCCAAGAATGCTAAATCACAGCACTGTACAAGCACAGAAGTCAAAGGCTCACCAACCGCATTATGTCCACAACAGAACACAGGACACAACTGTGTGTAGAAACTGGCCATATCACATTTGGCATTGCAGGGAAATGTGAGTTGATAATGTACAAATACAAAAACACATCTGTGATGTTGTCGAAATGTGCACTGTCCCGCATCAATAGGCAGCTCCTCACAAACAGCCACAATGTACACAGTCATGCAGTCTGTATGTAAACATGTACAATGCAACAACATACATGTGAAAACAATGTAAAACTGCATCTCCCTTTCACATTGCAGAAACTATACCAGCAGCTCCTGTCAAAGCTATCTAGGAGTCGGGTTCAATAGGTGCACAAAGGAGAGGTTGATACTCCTACGGCTGGGCATACTTCCGTCACAAAACCACCCTCCCCCATGGAAAAGGCCCCAAATGATAATGAACTGCCGCTTATGTGGGGACCCAAAAGAGGACATCCTTTATTTAATATGCATATGCAAAGGACTGGAAAAAGAGCGTAGACATCATCTAAAACCATTCCTAAAGAAGCTAGGAATAAGATCATGCTGGCAGGCGGTCAAGGCATGCTTTGATGGCAGAAACATCCAGTTAGCAAGCCATTTTGTCAAATTGCTGAAAAATTCTGAAAAAAACAGAATGACAGAAGGGAGGGACGAGACGAAGCAAATCCAAACAGCAAATAAAATCTAATGACTTGTTCAGCATGGCCAAGGAACAATCACCCCGACGCAAGTGTGCATGAAACAAAACAGCGGAAGCCGCCTGCAACGAGCCATAAGACTCCCTCGAAATCCTAGCCTCCAAGGGTCATTCCAACCCGATAGTGCTGCTTAAACCTGCCCTAAAACCATGGAGGCGCAAGTATTTTATCAAAGACACTTTAGGCCATATAATGATTTTTTCTAACTTTAATCTATGTACAGCGTGATTGAAGCTTAATCTTTTCACAAAGCACTTTTTAGTCTCATGAAACTTGTTTTAATGTTGTTTATAAAAAAAAAATAACAATCTTATTTACAAAAATGGTGGCATCAGATTAATTGGTATTTAATGTATTATATGTATTACATGTTACTGATTGCAATGGTTTTAATTAACTGAGCAAGAAAGATTTACTTACTTACTTACTTAAATTGCAGAGGGAAGTCCAACACTTCCTGCAGAGCATCCCGAACCTCTCTTCTCTGATTACAAAGAGGACCATCACACCTTCGACTCTGATACCCTCCAACAGCTCATGGAGAGCCTCTGCAGCCCACATCCAGGAGCAGTGCAGCCCAGCTGCTATAAAGAGACCTCAACCGCTGCACAGACCACAAAGCAGGCAGCACCCACCACCACAGCTGCCTCCGAGGACCCCCACAAATACCACATTGCCTCCCAATGCCGTGTGTTGGGGTGCCAGGAGCAGCTGGTTGAACAGATGCAGGTGGGGTTCGTCAGCATTACAGCTAAACTAGATGCCATACATGGGTGTCTAAGTCCCATCAGGGACCTCTCACAGTCCCTAATAGATACCCACAGTCTGCTCCATGCTCTCCAACGGACCATGGCTGACATTGCTGGAGCCCAGACTCGGAGACTAGAACAACTGTCCAGTCAGAGTTGCTCTAGCGATGTCACCCGGGAATTGGGACACATGTGGAGGTTAAAGGAGACCATGGAGCAGACGCAGGCGGAACGAGCGGCTGCCACAGCTGCACTCCAGCCAGAGGTAGCTGGGTTCCTCATTGACCTCAGGACCATCCTCATGGCATTGTTGCCACAAGGCCTGGCACTGATGCATGCTGCTGCTACCAATGCATCTATGGCCCCTGAAGTGTCAGTGCCACACAGTGCAGCAGACATTGCATCTCCAGTCCCTGAGGTATCACTGCCACACAGTGCTGGAGACAGAACACCGCCACTTACACGTGAGGCACATGAAACAGCAGAGGATGAAGATGCGGATGAATCTGCCTTACTGGTAAGAAAAAAACTGTAGCATTAATCTCTGCCATATGACTGGTTTCTGCTTGGTTCTGCCCTCTGCATCATCACCTTCCACTGTAACCCGATATACTCTACGACACTCACCTTGGACCTCGAAACAGACTGCCATATTCTGTTTGAACGCCAATGACACAGCAATCAGACTGCAGACTGAGCTCTTTCTCTTCCTTTGGACTTGTCATTTTCTGAAGGACTCTGGCTGGCCCTCCACAGGCCAAAATTGGAAAGTGGGGTTTGCATGGCTCTGTACTGCTCCGGCTGCAATACTCCACAGAATGTAGTTCCAAGTGAGTGTCTGGACAAGCTTGACAGGTTTTCTTTTTTCAAGGAGAAAATTCAAGTTCAAGATTTGCAAAGTAAATTTTTTTTAAGTGTTTGTGACTCATTTTCATGGATTAGAGGCAATTAAGATCGGCCAATATCTCTCCACAACCATGACCACTTCTCCTGTTTTCTACCCGCCCCACATGAGGATGTGATCAAAATCATCTCTACTATCAAATCGGGCTCGCCACTGGAGCCTTGTCCCCCATCTGTGATGTCAAAACTCACAGAAGTGATTTCTCGCCCTCTCATGGAGATCTGTAATATTGCATTTTCGACAGGTCAATTTCCAAGTATATGGAAGAACGCTGTCATAAAACCCCTTCTGAAAAAACCTTCCTTAGATCCCACTGCTGTTGCAAGCTACAGACCGATCACGTGCCTGCCCTTTCCCGCCAAAGTATGCGAATACCTGATGAACAGACAGCTCTCAGAGTTCGTCGAGACTCACCATCTTCTCGACGACACGCAGTTTGGTTTTAGGAAAGGGCATGGAACAGAGACTGCCTTGATAAAGGCCTCTGACGAGATCAGGGTGATCATGGACCAGGGAGGGGCGGCTGTCCTTATCCTTCTGGATCTGTCAGCAGCTTTTGACACGGTCGACCATGCCACCTTAGTCGACCGTGTCACTGCTTTGGGGATTAACGGTCGTGCCAAGGATCTCATTTCATCTTTCCTGGCAAACCGTACCCAGACAGTAAAGTTGGGAGATTTCTATTCCCCTATCTCTGCACTCCCTTGTGGAGTCCCACAAGGCTCCTCGCTAAGCCCTATGCTTTTCAATATCTATGTAGCGGACTTGGCGAGGATAATAAAGGCCTATGGGATACAGCTTACATCGTATGCAGATGATACCCAGCTGGTGCTGGGTATCCACAAGGATGGTCACACTGTAGCAGCCAACTTCCAGAAAGCTATGCTTGAGGTCAGTAGCTGGATGGCCCTGAACTGCCTTCGCCTCAACTCGGATAAGACCGAGATTATGACCTTCGTAAGACTCTCCCCTGAATGGTCTCATGGTTGGTGGCCAGAAAAGCTTGGCCCCCCACCTGTTCCAGTGGAAAAAACCCGAAATTTGGGAGTGATCTTTGACACTAAGTTGGTTTTTGACATTCATACCAACAAGGTTGTGTCATCATCTTTTTTCATTCTGAAAAAAATAAAGAAGTTGCTGCCTTACCTCCCGCCGTCAGCTGGGAAGACTCTGGTTTCTACCCTAGTCTTCTCTAGGATAGACTATGGGAATGCACTCTTCCTTCATACCCAGAAGCGTGTCACAACGAAGCTGCAATCTATTCAGAATGCGGCTGCTAGGATTCTTCTTAACATCCCTCGTCGCAAATCCACCACTTTCGGTATTCGTCAGCTTCATTGGCTGAGAGTCGAGAGCCGCGTTAAGTTTAAGGCCCTCTGTATTGCTTATAAGGCTGTACATGGCACGGGACCTAGGTTCTTGGTTGAAGCCTTTCAACTGTATACTCCCAGCAGGCAATTAAGATCGGCCAATATCAGTCTCCTCCCTGTGCCACGCACAAGATCGGTCACCTGGGGAGACAGGCGCTTTCTTGTGGCCACTCCAAAACTGTGGAACCTCTTGCCACTAGCCATCAAAACCGCCCCGAATCTGATGAGCTTTCGCAGGCTCCTGAAAACATGGCTGTTTAATCAGTAAGAGGATGGCTTGATGATAGACTCCAGTTTGCTCCACAGCGCCGAGACACCTTCGGGTATTTGTCGCGCTATAAAAGTTGCGTAAATAAATAAATAAATAAATAAATTTGTCAGAATCAGCAGATGCCGACTGAAACTTCCGATGTGAAGGCACTATGCCAGAGATTACTTTGAGGAATATATCTTAAGCTGATACCACAGGACCACCCAAGTCCTGCACAAATGCTCTCCACGTCCTGAGGAAGCTCCAGGCCAGATGGCTGTGTAGAGGGGGCGAAACAAGTGTTGGCTGTCACTCCTTTATTAAAAATTGAATTTTCTCTATGAAAAAAGAAAACCTGTCAAGCTTGTCCAGACATTCACTTGGAACTACTTTCTAGATTAGGGGGTTAGGGATCTCCCCCTGTCAAGTACAAGCACTATCGCCATTACTTGCTCAATTAATATGGCTAGTAAGGGTTTGGGACCGATTACCCCTTCACTTCCTACAACACTTCACTGAATGTGCATTAAACATTCATAATCACACAGATATGTCATGTCTGTGATCTTTCAAGTGTGGAAGTATGGATGAATGTAGGGTCATTGATTCCCCATTATATCCATGTTGCTCATGCCGTCAGACGTGGGTCACCGGGTGACACATTGCCGGTTGCGGCCCGTGGCGCCGACACTACAACAGAGACACGCGCATTAGTTACTTCCTTGTCAAGTCCGGGATGAAAACATGCCCAGAGCCCCGGGGTCATTGTTCACATCCTTACGCTGGACTGGCATACGCCAGGCCATCCTACTCTGGTTACGCTCACAGGGGGGAAGACAACGCTATATGTCCCAGGTCTTCCCTGTGGTGATTTGCTGATCAAAGGTTTAGTTGTCAGCATGCCACGGCCACTCCCTCATGGCTGGTATACACCCACTAGATCAGGTAGGGAAGGATCACTTGTCCTGCATAACCCAGGTATACAGGTCGCGTACCGATGTGTCTCAAATAAAAACCCTCATTCACGTGTTTAAAGATCGGAAAGCGGTATATCTTGGTTCTCCACTGTTTTATCACGTGATTGCATAATCATAGGGTTAGTAGTTATGCATCCTCCACCCGGAGGTTTACCTCTGGTTAAAAACAGTAGTGATCAGTGATGTGTGGGGTATTCCTGTTAAAATACTCGTACAGCCAGAATTGGATCTGGATTCGAGTAGGAAGTTTTAGAAACTTTGTGGCGTGCATTTGAGAATTGTTAGGATTCTCACGCACTTAAATTAGTGATTTTTAAAAAAGGTCAACATGTTTCAGCCCTTGGTTGCCTTGTGAGGTCGAATGGGCTTTCTTCAGGACCAATAGTGAAGGGTGTGTAGAGACTGTTGGCGTCTCAGTGAGTGTATTCTCTTATAAAAGAATTTTCATTTTATTTAGAGAGGTGAGAAGAGGGATATATTAATCCCTATTCAGAATTGGTCTCAAGGTACCTGTAAAAACAAGACAATGGGGGGGGGGGGTTTAACGGACAAACATTACAGAAATTTCTGTTTTGTTGGGAATTATCATTACAGCAACTGGAAAATGGCAATACTTCAAGACCATACACAATCATGGCAAAAAACACTCTCTCATTTCTGGTCTGGCTCACCATATGGTGCCTCGTATGTTGCATTCAATTTATGGCAAAGTTTCCCTGCTCATTCTATAAATACCTTTCAAGTGCTCGTTGTGAAGTACTTATATGTGGTAAAATGAACTCTTTTTGACAGGCGGAAAGAGTGGCATAAGGTTATGTGTTAAATGGCCGTTGTCTTTTTCATACCAATCATTATATCTTTAATGCGATCACATTCATGTATTTCAGTCATTATTAATGCCTCCGCGCATTTAAACAATAGGGCCCCCTTTCGTGCGTTTGCGTTTGATGGGAACGGGTGCCTTAGTTCGAAATGTAGACTCATGCATGCTACGAAATATTGGGAGCATGCGTGGTTACCTTTAAAAAAAGCGATATTACACATACCTTTCGCGGTAAATTTTCAAGCCTCAACGGGTTGCCAGGGAGTCAAGGAGGCATAGTAAGAATGACATGTGCAGATTTAGGAAAGGTACAGATAATACGTTACGGTTTTGTAGCTGCGTTAGCGTCTCTCTCTGCTACCTGCGGCTTGATCCTTGCACGACTTGTGCTGACTCCACCACTCTGGACCCGGATGGAGTATGGCTCTTCCGGGTGTTATTTTATCTCAAATTGCTTTGTAACAAAGAAAGACTCGCGGATTGGAACGGGAGTCTTTTTTCGGTGGTAATAAAAAATGCGTGAAAGGTATTTAACATAGAGTTATGATTAAAATCACAAGGTGCGAGAAGTATTTAGGAAATTAGATTAAAATATGGTGTATTTTGAACATTTGCACAGTTAGGTCGTCTAGTGGCTGGGCATTTATATTAACAAATTTCCACACTGGGGGCAGACCATCGGTTGGCACATTACAGATGTTGATCTTTCTTCAGAATTAGGTGAAGTATGGTAAATATGAAAAGTATCTACATTACAACCTTTTTTGGGCTTATTTATAAATGGTGAGTATCTAGTTGTTGAGGATCAACCAGGGGATGTTATCGTTCAGTCCATGTGAATCAGTTTTCAATCTGTGCACCCACCTTCGTTCCTTTTTTAAAAGGATTTTCTCTGCATTGTGGTCTTTGTTATTAAGTGTTTCTAACACAATCCATTTCAGTTCGTCAATTGTGTGGCCTGCCTCTATGTAGTGGTTGGACATCTTTGTTGTACTCTTATGACATTTCACATTACTACGGTGTTCGCAGATTCGCTGTTTCACCTTTCTGCACGTCATACCTATGTAGCGCATATCGCATGGGCAGGTGATCATGTATATGACATGACTGGTGTTGCAGTTAGTGTGGTTTCTCATTGTCCATTTTAGGTTAGGTAGTAATTGTATCTCTTTTACTTTCCTGTCAATGTACAAACTGAACATGAACCACAGGGAAAGTGTCCCGTCACCGGGGGATGGTCCCATAGACTGGCGGTCTCTGCTTTGTGTTTTTTTGGCGGTGGTCTGGTATGGACCAGCATGTCTTTGAGGTTTCGTGTTCTCTTGATGGTAAACCTTGGTTTTGGCCACGTTATTGTTGCAGAAGTCAAGATTCTCCAATTCTTGTTTATTATCTTTTTTATATTATTTGACGCAGTGCTATAGGTCGTTACAAATGTCATTAGGTCTTCTTCGGGGGCCTTTTCTGTTGTTTCTAAAAGGCTGTCTCTATTTTGGTTCCTTGCTATTTTTTTTACATTTGTTGATCACCCTTGGGGGATAGTCACGATCCTTGAGTTTTTTGCACAGATCATTTGCTTGAGTTTTATATTCCTTTGTTTTACTACAATTCCTTCGCAGTTTTAAAAATTGACTGTAAGGGAGATTTTCCCTGTGTGGACGAGGGTGAAAGCTCTGGAAGGATAGTAAACAGTTTTTTGCAGTTGGTTTAAAAAAGGTTTTTGTTTGTAAAGTGTTGTCCTCAGCGTAAATGGTGATGTCCAGAAAATCAAGTTTCTGTTTATCAGCTGTGTACATGAATTTGAGCCATTCATCCCTGGTATGATCCATGCATGAAAATTCTTAAGGCTCTCCATGTCTCCTTCCCAGATGAGGATGATGTCATCTATGTAACGCAAGCAGAACAATACAATGTGTTGATAGGGGTTGTTTGCGCTATTGACATATGTTTCCTCAAATTTGCTGACATACAATCCGGCACACTAGGGGCGAGTGTACACCCCATCGAAGTTCGGTGGCACTATTGGTATAGAGTGTCATTGTATTGGAAAATAAATTCTGTAAGTGCAAGCCTGCAGCACTCAAGTACGAAGTGTCTTGGAGTTTTGTGATGCCAATCAATGTTAAAAATTAATGTTTCCAGAGTGTCCAGGGACTTTTGTTGGGGGAGGCTAGTGTAGAGACTTTCTACATCTAGCCCCACCAAAATCATGCTGTCCCGTGAGTAGTCAATATCTCGTAAGAGATTCAGATGGTCTCTAGTATCTCTCAGGTAGGTGGGTGTTTTCTGTGTTAATGGTTTCAGATACTGGTCCGCAAATTGCGAAAGTGGCTCGAGTGCAGAACGAAAACCTGAGACTATGGGTCTTCCAGGTGGTGGGATGCGTGCCTTATGGGTCTTGGGTAGTGAATAAAAATATGGTATTTTTGGGGTTCTTGTCTCTAAGTACTCAGCCTCCTTTTTAGAGATCCAGCCATTTGTTTCTGCTTCCTCTACCATCAAAGCAATGGTCCTTTGTAGTCTTGGTGTGGCATCTACGGTGATTACTTTGTAGAATTTCTGATCCGAGAGAAGGTCTATTCACTGTCGGTTATAGCCTTCTTTACTCAGAAGGACTATTCCTCCACCTTTGTCTGCCTGCTTTATTATGATTTCTCCATCATTCCCCAGCTCATTAAGAGCATTTTGTTTGTCTTTTGACATGTTCTGAAAGGGTTTTTTGGTCGTGTTACTAAGTTCATCAATGTCTTTCATGATGGCTTGTTCGAAGGTTAGAATTTCAATTGGCACTTGTGAGTTCAAGGGACGGAATTTTGACTTTCTCCGTAGGGAGGTATCTCCATCTGGGGTGGGGGTTTCTTGATTGTTAAAGAAAGCTTTCAATTTCAATTTACGGCAGAATTCCGCAATCTCGCATTTAATTTTGAAGATGTCTAGATTCGGTGTGGGAACATATCCAAGGCCTTTATTTAGAATTCTTTCTTGGTCTTTCGTCAGAATATTATCTGTGAGGTTTACGATGAGGGCATGGTGCTTGTTCCGGACTTCGCTCTGGTCATGCTCCTGGTGTGGACCTGTCGTGTCTGGTCTGACCATGTCACCCCTCTCCGTCTCGATCTCTGGGTCACTGGGCCTCCCCCTAAAAAAGGAAGCCTTTGTTGGTAGTTTTGTCCTTGTTGATGTTGCATTTGGGGGTTCATTGGGGGTGGTCCTTGAAAATATGGGTTTACCCACCCTTGGAAATGTGGGTTAAACGGTTGGAACGGTATCCCTTGTGTGTTCATTTGGTAGTGTGGTATATGCCACATATTGCGACCTCGGCGATTCCCTCTTTTGTTTTGGTTCCTACCTCTTCCATGTGTGGGGAATTTGTCACTGCTCCAGTCTGATCCGTCTGTTGATGATCCACTGTTGAATCTATAATTTGAGGCATTGTCATTTGTAGTGTAGTCTTTGTGACTGTAAGGATGGATTCGTTCCAGAGAGAATTTTTTTAGCTCTTTCCCCAGTGTTTCACTAATTTCTTTATTTATTTCTTCTAGTCTTTTCTTATATACTGTCACGTGAACCATGTTGTTTAATTTGGTTTCAATGATTTCAATCTTTATCGTTAATTCTTCCGTTAGTCTGGTCGCTGTCTTAATTATGAGCACTAAGTAGTCTTTTGTACACTTCCATGAAATGGCTGATCAGTCTTTTCTAAAGGCGAGATCTTTCAAGAAAATTCATGGCGCATTGGTCACCCAAAGTCCTTTGGGTGCCGCATTACCTCTTAAGTATTCAGTCATGGTGATCCCATGGACTGCTGTCCTGACTTGTTCTCTTTTTATTTCCGTCAGTTCATCCCATTCGTTAGTATTTGCCAGAGTTTGAGTGAGGTCTCTGTCCAGTAAATGTGGCGGTCCAGCGAGTATTGCGTCAATCTCCTTGGTTGAGTAACTTAGGCCAAGGTTCTCTGCCATTGTAATTTTCTTGGAGTTTCCAGTGGAGAATTATTCAGAAAAATACTCCCACAGCTGCACGCTGCTAATAATCAATTAATCAATTGTGGAGGGAGAAGGAAGGTGTGATCCATTCAGCTTCCTTAATTTCAAATCCAATAGATCAGGTAGGGAAGGATCACTTGTCCTGCATAACCAGGGTATACAGGTCGCGTACCGATGTGTCCCAAATAAAACCCCTCATTCACGTGTTTAAAGATCGGAAAGCAGTATATCTTGGTTCTCCGCTGTTTTATCACGTGATTGCATAATTATAGGGTTAGTAGTTATGCATCCTGCACCCGGAGGTTTACCCCTGGTTAAAAACTGTAGTGATTAGTGATGTGTGGGGTATTCCTGTTAAAATACTCGTACAGCCAGAATTTCGTCTTTATTGGGTCTGGATTCGAGTAGGAAGTTTTAGAAACTTTGTGGCATGCGTTTGAGAATTGTTAGGGTTCTCAAGCACTTAAATTAGTGATTTTTAAAAAAGGTCGACATGTTTCAGCCCTTGGTTGCCTTGTGAGGTCGAATGGGCTTTCTTCAGGACCAATAGTGAAGGGTGTGTAGAGACTGTGGGCGCCTGAGTGAGTGTATTCTCCTATAAAAGAATTTTCAATGTATTTAGAGAGGTGAGAAGAGGGATATATTAATCCCTATTCAGGATAGGTCTCAAGGTACCTGTAAAAACAAGACATGGGGGGGTTTTAAAGGACAAACATTACAGAAATGTATGTTTCGTTAGGAATTATCATTACAGCAACTGGAAAATGGCAATACTTCAAGACCATACACAATCATGGCAAAAAACACTCTCTCATTTCTGGTCTGGCTCACCATGTGGTGCCTCATATGTTGCATTCAATTTATGGCAAAGTTTCCCTGCTCATTCTATAAATACCTTTCAAGTGCTCATTGTGAAATACTTATACGTGGTAAAATGAACTCTTTTTGACAGGCGGAAAGAGTGGCATAAGGTTGCGTGTTCAATGGCCGTTGACTTTTTTCATACCAATCATTATATCTTTAATGTGATCACACCCATGTATTTCAGTCATTATTAATGCCTCCGCACATTTAAAAAATAGGGCCCCCTTTAGTGCGTTTGCGTTTGATGGGAACGGGTGCCTTAGTTCGAAATGTAGACTCATGCGTGCTACGAAATATTGGGAGCATGCGTGGTTACCTTATAAAAAAAGCAATATTACACATACCTTTCGCAGTTAATTTTCACGCCTCAACGGGTTGCCAGGGAGTCAAGGAGGGCTACTAAGAATGACATGTGTAGATTTAGGAAAGGTACAGATAATATGTTATGGTTTTGTAGCTTTGTTAGCGTCTCTCTCTGCTACCTGCGGCTTGATCCTTGCATGACTTGTGCTGACTCCACCACTCTGGACCCGGATGGAGTAAGGCTCTTCCGCGTGTTATTTTATCTCAAATTGCTTTGTAACGAAGAAAGACTCGCGGGTTGGAACGGGAGTCTTTTTTCGGTCGTAATAAAAAATGCGTGAAAGGTATTTAACATAGAGTTATGATTAAAATCACAAGGTGCGAGAAGTATTTGAAATTAGATTAAAATATGGTGTATTTTGAACATTTGCACACTTAGGTCGTCTAGTGGCTGGGCATTTATATTAACAAATTTCCACACTGGGGCGGACCATCAGTTGGCACATTAGAGATGTTGATCTTTCTACAGAATTAGGTGAAGTATGGTAAATATGAAAAGTATCTACAGTACATCCTTTTTTGGGCTTATTTATACATGGTGAGTATCTAGTTGTTGAAGGTCAACCAGGGGATGTTATCATTCAGTCCATGTGAATCCGTTTTCAATCTGTGCACCCACCATTGTTCCTTTTCGAAAAGGATTTTCTCCGCATTGTGGTCTTTGTTATTAAGTGTTTCTAACACAATCCATTTCATTTCGTCAATCGTGTGGCCAGCCTCTATGTAGTGATTGGACATCTTTCGATGGAGGATGCATAACTACTAACCCTATGATTATGCAATCACGTG
Source organism: Lissotriton helveticus (assembly GCF_964261635.1). Lineage (NCBI taxonomy): Eukaryota > Metazoa > Chordata > Amphibia > Caudata > Salamandridae > Lissotriton > Lissotriton helveticus. Next base: position 1,245,204,727 of record NC_136063.1, on the reverse strand, counting down.
ATAAAACAGCGGAGAAGCAAGATATACCTCTTTCCGATTTTTAAACACGTGAATGAGGGTTTTTATTTGGGACACATCAATACGCGACCTGTATACCCGGGTTATGCAGGACAAGTGATCCTTCCCTACCTGATCTATTGGATTTGAAACTAAGGAAGCTGAATGGATCACTTATAACAACAAATTATACTGGAGGGTCTAGCAGGAAAAAATACGCAAAATGCAAGAACACTGAAGGCTAACTATCAATCTGTGTGTCTCTAAATAAGGTCATCCCCACAATAATCCAGAGAGGATGCCCATCAGTCACCACACGGAACCGCCCTTCATCATTTGGGTTCCCCACGAGACCATAAACAGGATAGCCCTTAAACTTTCACGGATGGGGGTCCAGATGGTAAAATGAAACCCACCGCCGATCAGTTGGGTCACAATGAGGTCTCGCCACTCAGATTGTGAGGAGCATATTTTGAAAAAAGGTGGTGACTAATGTTGCAGTGCTCAAAAAGGTGTAAACAAAAACGTGATTCTAAAATAGGATAAGGGGGTACTAATAACTTTATTCTGGTGTTACCCACTTGTCCCAGATTAAAAAGTAGTCAGTAACAGCCACTATATTATGGGCTGCCTGAATGTTTTAGGTGGTCGACATGTTTCAGCAATCAAAGACTAACTTGTCAATGCTTTCTTCAGGACCAATATAAACTGATAGCTACTGCATATTAAAGTGAAAATCAGAATCAAAATCAAAATCAGACAAAAGATACAGAGATCACCTGATCAACTAGGTGTTCATATCGTTCTCCGTTCTCCCTACCTCCCCTCAAGTATTTACTGGAAAAGAGGGCGAGAAACAGAAAACATGTAAGGGTTGCACCCACAGTGTCTAACATTCTGAATAACACATCCATTATTATGACCATAATTATAGTTAAGTAATAGATACCCAAACAGTGTATCAATAGTGAAGATCACTACAATCATGTGTACTTACACTAAATTGAACATGATAAGTACCCAAGTAACGGAGGGTTTCCTTTTACCATCTGGACCCCCGTCCGTGAAAGTTTAAGGGCTATCCTGTTTATGGTCTCGTGGGGAACCCAAATGATGAAGGGCGGTTCCGTGTGGTGACTGATGGGCATCCTCTCTGGATTATTGTGGGGATGACCTTATTTAGAGACACACAGATTGATAGTTAGCCTTCAGTGTTCTTGCATTTTGCGTATTTTTTCCTGCTAGACCCTCCAGTATAATTTGTTGTTATAAGTATTCAGGGAACATATTGGAGCTAGGTCTTTAAATCCCCCTTAGGTCCCAACCATTGGTTTGTATTTGAGCTGAATGGATCACACCTTCCTTCTCCCTCCACAATTGATTCATTGGTATACACCCACAACACACCCATCCAGCACAAGCGTCAGAGGACATGTGACCCTGCCAATAAAAAGTGCTGAGCACACGTGCTCGACGCCATTTCCACTGTCTCTCTGGGTGTATCCGTGTGGTTATTAGTGTGCATGAGGGCCTAGGGCCCTGCAACATCACATTCCCCAGGGCGAGAGGTGACATGATGGCGCCCGCACTACGATACTCTATCATAGAGAGCCCATGACTTGCGGGGCACAGACTTGTTGCCACCGGATACACTGCGGCCGGCACAGGCACTCTGTCACGGGATGAAGACTTTCGGTGCATTGAGGTAGGGGCACCTTAAATACTGAGGAGGTGTGCAGCCTGCGAGGTTTCCCTGTCCTGGCGGTCTGGACTGGTGATGATCGTTGTGAGCCCTGCTGGACCGCAGTGTAGGTCCGAGCCAGTGGGCAGTGGTCACCTACCGGCACATAGCATTGCCTCACGGGTCACAAAGTTAGTGGCACCTAAAGGGCTGAGTGGATGTGCAGCCTGTGATGATGCCGTGTACACTGATATGTCTTCTACCATTGCAAAAGCAAGACCCAGAATAAAGTGTGAGACCTGGTTGCCCATGGAGCGGGCTGCATGAAGTGGAGGGTGCCATGTACGCGGGCTTGGAGCTTGCACTGGCACGTGGCGGGCCCTCTTGAGGACATGCCGGTGTTGGAAGGTGAGCAGTGAGGCCTTGCTGCGCAGGGGTGGACATGCACTGCTGGGCTGTGCGAGAGGCTGGGGTGCAGCTGCCTGGGTGCGCAGGGGCGGACAGGCGATGATGGCGTGTGCAATTATATGTGCTCTGCTATTCATGTCTCTAGACTCTGTTTCAGATGAGGGATCTCTTTCAGATGAGGTACCCAGTGAACTGCAGTACATACCGGCACGTGGTTGGAGACACACCAGGTGGCAGCAGGTGACCAGGGAGGCCTGGATGCACAATGTTGGCACTCTCTCTCTCCCTGTCCCTCTCTTCTTTTCTGTGTCTCTCTATCCCTCTCTTTCCATCTTTCTCTCTCTCTCCCTCTCTTTCCATCTTTCCATCTTTCTACCTCATTCTCTCTCTCCCTCTCTTTCCGTCTTTCTCTCTCTCTCCCTCTCTTTCCGTCTTTCTCTCTCTCGCCCTCTCTTTCCGTCTTTGCCCCTATCTTTCTGTCTTTCTCTCTCTCTCTTTCGCTCTCTTTGTATCTCTCTCTCTTTTGTTCTCTCTCTGTCCTTTGATGAGAACGACACACCTTCTTATCTGGATTTTTGTCTTGCAGGCTGTGACCTACAGATTGTCCTGAGGAGACCCGCCATGAGGCTTCATAAATGTTGTTTTGAGTTTTTTTGAATAAAATGTTACGTTTGGTAATTCGAAGGTGAATGTGTGATGCTCATTTTTGTGACAAGACATGCATGTTACCTGTTGTTATTGTGAGACGTCAGGCAAATTTTTCAGTACATGATTTCGTGAAGTTGATGTGACATGTCTTTGTCCGGGGGGGTGCCTGGGGAAGGGGTTGCTGGGGGTGGTGGTGGTGGGTGTTGTGGCCCTGTTGGGGCTCCCAGCTGCATGATCAGTGGCTCCATGGCATCTGATGCCCTTCAGGTGTAGCTCTGGGCTGGGCTCCCTTTTCTGGTGCAGGCTGTCGTCCGACTTTACACCAGGTCAGAGCAGGTGTTGATTTCCTGCTGCCAATGCGCATTATTTCCTGTTTTGGGTTCTTATCGCTGATCTGGTGGTCGTTGACAATGTTGCGGGGTGGTGTTATTGCAACGTTTTGCACAGTAACACCTACTCTGCATCTCATTAGCGATAGTTGCCAGGGTCATTTGTGGCGATATTTTTTGCAGCTGCTATCGCAGGTAAACGGGTGATATGGGCTGTTAGCACCAGCTTGCAAAAGGGGCGACTTTGGCTGCAATAAATTGCTGTTAACTCGGCGATAAATCCTTGTGAATAAGCCCCTCTCTTTTTTATGCTACTACTATTGGTAGGGCCCCATTCCCATTTTATCAACTCCCAGTTGTGAGTGAGTTAGAAATGTTGGATAGCAGCGTCTTTTAAGGTCCCTTCTCTGGGGTTGACTTACTTTGTGGGTCCAATATTTTGACTCATCTCTCCTTAAAATATGGCTCCACACTAAAAACAGTGCAACAACTGCTGCAAAAGTCAATGTAGATTCGAATTGTCAGCTTTGGTGTCTGCTTCATTGTGGTAGTTTCTGCAGATATAACGTGATGGAAGCAGGTTGGCTTCAAATGGTTCTGTGGTCCTCCTGAGTTATGTATCTCTTCTCTGATGATTCTGGTAGTTCTCCCTAATGTTGGCTTTTGTGTTCGCACAAGTTGGGGCTTTTAGAGGAAAGCTAACAAGAGACTGTCAGGGACAGTGCAAAATCCCTACCGTAACTACCATTACCTCGAGAGACAGCTGGACCCTTGGGACCCCTTCTTCTGTACAGCTGACTGCCAATACCACATCATCTGAGTACACCCTTGACACTGACCTGCTATTCAAAAATCTTACTATCGGAGGAGGAGCTTGGCGGGCATCCGTGATGGCCGCGTGAGCACAGCGCTCTCCGGACCCCCGCCACTCCCGGCATGATATCCTGAACATATCCTGATTCTTCACGAGGATTTATGTAGAGGACGCTGGGCTGATCTTCCTGTGATTTTTGGAATTTGATTTGGACCCGGGGCGCCGAAGATACGGCGATTCGAACTTTCGGGGTCCGCCCTTGGGGTGCGCCCGGAACTGGGTGAGGCTCTCTGGCCGTCTCGGAGTTGAACAACAACGGCAGGGGGATTGGACTTGTGGGTCCCCCTCTTAAGTTTCGGTTTCGATTCTGCCTCAGACTGAGACATCTGGCAGGGGAGTCTGGCCTGGGCTGGGTCCGGCACACGGTACGGCTGTCGGGCCTTTGGCTGGCTTATTCTCCTTTCAGGCTGGTCCTCTCCTAGTGGTACCCTTGCAGCGGCCTTTTGGTCCCGACGCCCTACTTTCCTGTGGCCATTTCCATCGGGTCGAGTGAGTCTCCTGGTGGCGCGGTTTCCGACATGGCGGGCAGAGGGGACCGAGAGACACGAAAGACCAAGACGCCCCTGCGTGGGGGCCCGGTCCAGTCTAACGTTATGGACCGTTACACCCATGCGAAGGGGTCCCCCGGAGCCGCCCTGCCTGGCCCAAGTGCGGTTGACCACATTGTGGACGCATCAACGGAACCGTCCTTGCAGGACATCATGGGCGCCATTTCTGGCATGAAGGAAACGATAGGTCAACAATATGAAGCTTTGGCCCACAAAATCGACACCGTGGCCATTGATGTGAACTTGATTCGGGCCGACCTATCTGAAACCAATGAGAAGGTGAAGTCATTGGATCTCAAGTCATCCAGCCTCACGGCAGACCTCTCGGAGATACAGACAGAGATTGGCAATCTCCGTAGGGTGAACGATTTCATGACCCGGCGCTTGGAGGACTTTGAGAACAGGGCACGTCGCTGTAATGTGCGTGTGGTTGGCATTCCGGAGAATCCAGAACCGCACTCTGTTGATCTCCTGGTTGAGGACCTGATCCAGAACTACCTCTCTCCGTCTGGGCTGAGTAAGTTCTTCGCAGTGGAGCGTGCCCATCATGTTCCGGGAGGCCAGGGTAAGCCTGGCGCCCCGCCGAGGCCTATTGTCGCGAAACTCTTCCACTATAGGGATCGGGACGCTATCCTGCAGGCATCACGTGTGAAGGGCCCGGTGGCCTTTGAGAATGCCACGGTGAACTTTTATCCGGACTTTTCTCAACAGGTGCAGAAACAGCGTATGGGCTTCCGTGGAGTCAAGAAGCGTCTCCGGGACATGGGACTGCGCTACGCTATGCTTTTTCCGACCAGGCTGCGAGTTGAGTACAATGAACGAACCTTTTTCTTTGATCGGCCTGACTCTGTGAATGACTGGCTGGACTCCCTGCCGGACCGACCTCCTGCGGCTGAGTCCGCCGCCCACCCGGGTGGTGCTGAGGGTGGTGTAGAGAGCTGAACTGTTTGTTTATGCCCGGGTCCTCGTGTAAAGTAACTTCTTCTGGGATTCTATGCCTAAGTGCCTCTGCTGTCTGAGTGTTTTCTTTGTTATTTTTCTTGTTGGGGTGGCGGGTGGGTCAGAGCCTTTCCTCCTCCGGGGTCTTTTTGTAGAATGGGGGTTCTTGGGCGACAGGCACACTGCATGTTGGGGTGGCTTTTTAGCTTCTTGCAGGGGTGCAGGGTGGGGGGTGTTTCCTCGATTGTTGGGGGGTGGGTGGATGGGAAGTTTGATGTTTGTGTGTTGTGTTCTCAAGGCGATTCTATCTTGCTAATGATGTTTTTGATGTCATGCTCATTGGAGGGGGGTTGCGGCGTTGCTGTATGGGATGGGGGGTAGCGGGTTGAGGTTTATTTCGTGGAATGTTAATGGTCTGGGGGATCGTATTAAGCGGGGTGTGGTGTTGCGATGTATACGACGTTTGTCTCCAGATATTGTTTTTCTACAGGAGACTCATTTGGTAGGCAATACATGTCGTGCAATGAATAGGTGGGGCTATCGCCTCGCCGCACATTCGGGGTTTACCACGGGTTCCAGGGGGGTGGGTATCCTTGTTCGGGCTGTCCTCCCCCTAGCTATTGATGATGTGATCCTTGATGATCGGGGGTGTTACGCCATCCTCGTGGGTCGCTGTGAGGGTCGAACCCTTTCCTTGTTTGCCGTTTATGTGCCCCCCGGTCTACAGACCTCTACCTTTTCCGATTTGGGCCGTGTGTTGTTGAACCTCCCTGATAGTACTCTCTTCATAGCAGGTGACTTTAATTCTGTGCTCTCCGGTCTACATGATCGTCACCCCCCTAGGGACACCCCTTTGGCCCAACAGTGGCTGGGTGGGTTTCTGGATACGTTCGGCTTGGTGGATTGCTGGAGACTTATGCATCCTACTCAGCTTCAATACACTTTCCACTCTGGGGCCCATGGGAGTCTGTCTAGACTGGATTATTTCCTGATGCCTGCGGCGCAGTCGCCAGCGGTTCGTGAGATTAGGCACCTCCCCCGGGGCATCTCTGATCATTCCCCGCTCTGGCTTTGTTTTGAGGTGGGGGTGGAGGTGGCGGGCCGGGTGGCTCCTATCAACCCATGGTACCTCACCTCCCCCGAGACCCGCAATCTCTTGATTAAGTCTTTGGACAATTATTTTTTAGACAATGAGGGTTCCGTCTCCTCTGCTGTATCCCTGTGGGAGGCCTTTAAGACAGTGATTCGCGGGCAGGCCCTTTCCCTTATTGCCGAATCCAAAAAGGCGAGGAATCGGGAGGTGGTAGACCTTGAGAGGGAGATTGCTGAGATAGAGGCTGACCTAGAATCGAACGTTACATCTGATAAACTCCACGCCCTGGGTCTGAAACAATTTGCTTATAAGTCTTTGGTCACAGATGCGGCTAAACTGATGTTTCGGGAGCAACAGGGTCGTTTGTATGATGTGGGGGACAAAGCGGGTAAATTACTGGCATGGTTGGATAAGACGGAGAGGGCGAATCGTGTGGTGCCTGTGATTCAGACTTCGAGAGGCGTGGGAGTGACAGACCCGGTTGGAATAGTTGAGTGTTTTGCAGATTATTTTCGTGCGGTTTATACCCCTGTGTCTGAATGGGATGTTGATGACTCTCGCCTTTTGTTGCGTGATATAGCTCTGCCCAGTGTTTCCAATTTAGACCGAGTCTCTTTGGAGTCCCCTTTTACTACGGACGAGATAGCGACGGCCATTCGCTCACTCCGTTCGGGCAAAGCTTTGGGCCCGAATGGATTGCCAATTGAATTGTACAAGCTACGTCCTGACAGGGTGGCGCCCTATCTTCGTACCATGTTTTTGGAATCCCGCGAACGGGGTATTCTCCCATATGATCAGCGTTTGGCTACGATAGTTGTTATTCCCAAAGAAGGTAAACCTCGGGACCTTTGTTCGTCTTACAGGCCCATTTCCCTGTTGAATGTTGAACCCAAGGACCTGGCTAAGCTCCTGGCAACCCGCCTCTTGACGGTCATTAGTGGCTTGGTTCATCCGGATCAATCCGGATTTATCCCGCATCGCAACACGGCTCTTAACCTACGCCGTCTCCATGGAGCTGTTGCGAGGGCGGGGCTTCTGACGGAGCCGGCCATTTTGGCTTCGCTAGACGCCTCGATGGCCTTTGACTCGCTAGAGTGGCCCTATCTTTGGGCAGCTCTTGAGAAATTCGGTTTTGGACCTGAGTTTATTGGTTGGGTGAAGTTGTTATACGCCGAACCCTTGGCACAGGTAGTGGTAAACGGTCGAGTTTCTGTCCCCTTCTGTCTTGGTAGGGGGACCCATCAGGGGTGCCCCCTGTCTCCGTTGCTTTTCGCGCTTGCTCTGGAACCGTTGGCTGCGTGGCTTCGATGGGAACCTTCACTCAAAGGGATCCGTTGGTCACCGGATTTTGAAGACCGCGTCTCGCTTTACGCGGATGACATTCTTCTGTATCTTACTTCCCCGCGTAAATCTTTAAATGTCCTATTCGACGTTCTTACTTCGTTTGGTGCTAACTCGGGTCTGGTTATTAATTGGGCTAAGTCCTGTGTATATGTTCTCTCGGGTGTTTTGCCCCCATTACCGGACAGGTTTCCTATCCAGGTTGTCCAATCTGGCTTCAAGTATTTGGGGATTTTTATTACGCTGGACTCCTCACTCCGGTTCGAGCGTAACCTCCTCCCCCCGCTTCTTAGACTGCGACTGGATGTGGCCCGTTGGCGTAAGCTACCCCTGTCTCCTCTGGGCAGGGCTGCCCTTTTTAAAATGATGTCTTTACCGCGATTCCTATACGCGCTTCAAAATTCTTATGACGACATTCCCGCTACCTATTTCCGGGAGATCGAGAATCTTCAAAGGCAACTGATCTGGGACGGGCGTCCACGTATCGCCCTTGCGAAACTTACTATCCCTTGGTATGACGGGGGCATGGCGCTCCCCGATATCAAGAGATATTATTGGGCTGCCCAGCTGTCTGCCATTAACCACGCAATGTATTCCCCGGGTCGAGATCCGGCCTTTGAGATGGATAGACTCCAGCTGCCGGGAGGGGATTTTAATAGAGCGCTTTATTCCAGATCGGCCGGGCGCCATCTTGTGGGCCCGTCCAGGATCGCAGTCAATGTGTGGCGCGCCGCGAATGTGAGTTTGGGATGGGAGAATCGACTGACAATGGCGACCCCGCTTTATGCTTCTGAACATTTGGGGTGTCTCTGGTCTACTAAGGGCTTTGACCGCTGGGATATGATTGGGATATGTAAAGTGGGTGACGTCTGTGTGAAGGGTAGAGTGAAGTCTTTCCAGGCCCTTAAGGCAGAATATGACTTGAGTGATAGAGAGTTTTTTCGGTATTTGCAGGTCCGGCATGCCCTGGCCTCAGTTCTGACTCCTGATGTGACCCTGCCCGAGTCCTCTCCCCTTGAGGATCGTATACTGGATGGACACCTGCCCGATAGCACTATCTCCATTATCTACAAGAAACTGATTAATAATCGCGCTGACTTATTGGTCCGACTTAGGGAGGTTTGGGTCGGTGACGGATTAGACTTGGATGACGAGGATAGGCAGTCGGCACTCTCTTCTCCGAAAGAGGTCGCCATCCCCGCCCGTCTCCGTTTGGTTCAACTTAAGATCCTCCACCGGGTGTATGTAACTGGTCCGCGTCTGGTTGTGATGGGTTTTTCCCCGGATGGTTTATGCAAGCGTGGTTGTGGGATGAGTGCTACATTTCTGCATATTCTTTGGGAGTGCCCGGTGGTAGCAGCCTACTGGATTGATGTGCTTGCGGTGATGACTGTTGTGACTGGTATTACCCTGCGGCCTGAGGCCCGACGATGCCTGTTGAACGTGTGGGAACCCACCGACTATTCTGTGGCCCAGACCAGATGGGCGACCTTGGGATACATGGTCGCGAAGCGGGACATTGCGCAACTTTGGGGCGCATCCAGACCTCCCGAAGTTTCGGTGTGGGAGGATAACATGGACTGGTCCTTGTTCCGAGAGAAGACCGTCTATGTGGCTAGGGGCAGACCCAGGGCGTGGACGAAGATTTGGGGTCAGTGGAATGCATATCGTGGAGATATTTGTGCCCCTCCCTTGGTTGACACGCCCGATGTTACCCTATCTCCCTAGGCTGACGTTCCCGAAAATTTTTCATATGGTTTTAGGATTTTCCTGCCCTCCTAGGCTGGCCCCCCCCCCCCGGCCATGCCGAGTTTCATTGCTTTGCTTTTGTCTTCCTGATTAGTTGCTTTCCCCTCCGCCTTCTGGGCTGACTTGATTACTGTGCATTCGCCTTGTTTAGAGTTTGTTGTTTTTATGATTAATATAAAAATTGTTATGTCCTGTCCTATGCTTCGAGCAATAATTGGTACATTCTTTGTGCCCGGCCACGGGAATGATCGTTCGCTACTTATGTTGTGCGTTGCTATTAGCGGCCAGCCCGTGTGGTTGTAGGCCCATTTCTGTAACTCTTATTTTATTGCTCAATAAAAGTTTTTAACCAAAAAAAATAAATAAATAAATAAATAAAATCTTACTATCAAGAAATATTTCTCTACCTGAATCTATTTTACTATTGAATACCAAGGCTATGAAAATCTAAATACACTAATATTGTGGCCAGAATATCTAGGGTAACATAATTGAAAGGGAAGTGAATATAGAGAAAGTGTAATGTATGTAATATACTTAACTACACATCTGTGCACCTTGAAATATGTGTATACATTATCATGGGATTCACCTGGGAATTATGTACGGAATAGCTATACTTACTCATCTTTCTGTATTTTGTCCTTCGTAATTGTGTCTAGGATGTAGAGTGCCATCGAGGTTCCTAACTCGATATGCAGGGGCACACAACCTGCATTTGACTTCAAGACAGCAGTACAAGCGCAGACCCTCTCCAACCTGGACCATGACAATGCTTTGCTCAACGGTATTCCCAACCCTACCTTGAATTCTTCTAAAAGCACTACACTTGCTTTGGTTTGTCACATCCAAGGTTTGAAGGAGTTTGGATAGATCATCGCAAAATTGAAGGAACTACATTGTCTCCCTCTCCAGTTCTGCATTGTCTTCAAAAACAGACACACCACCTACAGTGCCCTCAAGAACAATACCCTAAAATACAGGCCGAGAAAGTGTCTTTTTGAGACAGACTACCATACTGCTGCCTCAGGACAACCACCTACTTCAGCAATAAACAAAGTCAACGAAGCTACCTCAGGACTGGCAGTCCACAAACCCTGTAACTATATATCCTTTTGTCACAGTTTTATCTAACAAGGGGCCACTGAATCCGCATGTAGGATAGAGGGAACAGCAGTGAGGCATTCCTTGCTTACCAGAAACACAAGAGCAACGGCGACAAATATGGGACTACAAGGTAGACTAACTAAGGGCACCCTACGAGCAACAGGTTGGGTACCAAAAGTAACAATCTCAGGGAGGCGGATCGAGGATCTTGTCATCGCACGTTCAGCGTGCAAGGTTCGGGGTTGGGGAGTGAGGGGAGAGGGAGAGATTGGGGGAGGGAGTGATCAGGGAGAGGAAGGTTAGTGTTCAACTGTCTTGTTCATCTGTCCTGTCCAGTTCGTCTAGTTCATCCAGAATGTCTTACTCGTACTATCTAGGTCTCTTGTCTACTCGGACTTCCCCTTCTGTACCCAAATCGTTTTACTTCCTGCTTTCCATATACCCGCACACAACCAGACACGCGGGGAATAAGGTGTTATGTTTCACAGCTCCTAGTCAGTAAAAAGAATACATGGAGAGAATCCGACACTTAGACGAGACTCACCAACAAAACTAAAGGACAGGCACGCACCCCACAGTGGGGAGCGGGGGCTAATCGCGACATGCTCACAGCCTAAGTTATGACACATAACAGTAGCTCCCCCCTGCTAACCAACCTGAAGATAGTCTCCCTCAATGTGAAGGGGCTTAATCACCCCGCCAAGAGGAAGAAGATCCTAGACTACTTAGCCAAGACCAAAGGCGACATCATACTATCACAAGAAACCAAATTGTCTCTAGAAGATGCAGCAAGGGTCAAGGCACGCTGGATAGGTCAGGTGGCATGCTCACCAGCGACAGGAAAAAAAAGAGGGGTGATCACAATTATAAACAAGAACTCAAGAATCACCATAGACGACCATCAGCACGACGATGAAGGTCGGCTACTAGTAACACAATTGAAAAGAGGAGGCGAAACATTCCAGGTAGTCAACGTCTATGCCCCAAACACAGATGACAATGCATACTGGGAGGGAGTCAGGGCTTAGAAGGTCCCCGGTCCACCGCGGTCTTTGTGGGCCATTTGGGTGGAGGGACATAGCTCCTCCCCTTTCACCAGCGTCACTTCCGGGGGCTTCTAAATGTAAACAGGGCTGGGCGCAAAGAGAGAGCTGCTCGCACTCGAGTAAGGAAAGCTGCTGTATTTTAAATTGGGGACACATATCTATTGTGGAATTATCTTTTAAAATTAAAATTATCTCTTAAAATTGTACCTGCTGCTACCTGCACGCATGCACTGTATTCCATCGCAGGGCTTAGAAGGTCCCTGGTCCACCGCGGTCTTTGTGGGCCGTTTGCGTGGAGGGATATAGCTCCTCCCCTTTCATCAGCGTCACTTCCGGGGGCTCTCACATTAAAGCCAGATGATATGCCGGAAGCGCCAAAGGCAAGCCCATCTGCGCCCATCCGCGCTCGGACCGGGCCCAGGGCCACCCCCCCTGGTCCTTTCGCCCCAGACAAGCCGGTCATAAGCTACACCAGAGATTTCCTTATGAGCTTTGACCCTCTGAAAGGAAACGCAACCTGCCCACGAATGCCACCAAATATCCAATCCAGAATGGACGTAAGGCCTTGCCCAAAATGCTTGTCCCCTCTGCCACATGTCACCTCTTTCTTTAGTAAATCTCTGCAATCAGTTGGTTGGTTAAATCATTTACCGCCAGAAAACTTGATGTGGCTGACACATAGGGAAGATCTTGTATCAACAACAGGAGCAAGAACCCGTCAACCGTGTTGGAATTGGGGTGTAGTATAGTAGAAACATATGGTATCTCAACTGGTATTATTTGAAGGTAGTTAGAACACATATGCATACAACATTATCTATAGGGAAGCAAGGAGACTCTATATGATTATAGCATGTGCTCAAGGCATCATTGATATAAACATTTTAGGGAAAAAAGTAAGCATGGGCGGATTTTGCGGATTCGCAATCCGCGAATTTGCGGATTTGCGTACTTGCGGATTGCGACAATACGCAAAATCCGCGAATTCTCGCGGATTTGCGTATTTTTTTGGGGTGTGTGTTCGCACGGGTTTCTGCAAGTTCGTGAGGGTTTTGTACAATTTCGCAAATTGCGAACTTACTTGTCGGGTCGCCAGTTTTGCAAACTTGTTGTTTCTACGTGCCCAGCCTGTTTGCAAGGCTTTCTTCATTACTGCCACCCTCTGTCACCACTGGCACTCTCTTTGGTCACCCATGCCACCCTCTGGCTCACCCATGTCACCCTCTGTGTCATCACAGCACCCTCTGGTTCACCAGTGTACATTATTGGGGCAAAGCAAAGCACTGCCATCCTCTGTCAACACTGGCACTCTGGTTCACCCATGCCACCCTCTGGCTGGCACACCCATGCCACCCTCGGTGTCATCACAGCACCCTCTGATTGACCAGTGAGTGTACATTATTGTGGCAAAGCCAAGCACACCTGCTAAGTGCTTTAAGTTTTGCAAACAACAACACCTGCCCTGCCCCAACTGACATTAATGAAGGCTGGCACCTGCTTGTCTGCTCCCTTTCCTTTTTGTTGCAATAACAGGATGCAATGGCATACTTGTAACTATTCTGTGACTGTCAGAGCAGGGTCACACAATAGTTGCAAGTAGGCAACCGGATTCTGGAGGGCCCCTTCAGGAAGCACTACAGGGAAATGGTTACAAATGATGAGCTCGAACTTTTGCACCTGCTCGTTGGTTTTGCTTTTGCAAAACTCGTTTTTCGGTAATTTCGCCCTATTCGCGAGGTGCAGTGTCGTGCGAAATCGACCGTGGAAGCCGCGAACTCGTGCGAGTTACCCCAAGGTTGAGTATGGGCGCCGCCATTTTGTTTGCATGACGTATTGCCGTTTCCGCCCGCTATGTGTAATCTCGCGCAATGAGCGCCTTGCGAATGCAAGTTCGCACGAGTTCGCGAGAGAAATCGCGTGCGAACTTACTTACACGCACGTGTTCGGGCCGCCATCTTGTTTTTCATTCATTCCTATGTGTCTGGGCATGGTGTTTCTATCCTCTGTATATCTCTGCCATCCTTTGCTTGTTTTAATATTTTTTTGATCTATTTAACTTTTTTCTATCCCTCTAGTTTTCTAGGTCTATATTTTTGTGTTTTAGGCTACTTTTGTTAACTTTTCAACTACTTTTTTAAACTTTTATTTCCTTCTTCCATACTCTTATTCTTTTTCATTTTGTCTCCTTACTGTAACACCTGCCCAGAACATGGTCAAGACAGCTGTCAAGCTGCCCAAGACGGGCACCGCAGCCCGTGCCCGGCTCCCGTGTGGCCGTTTGAGGGCGGAAATGGTGGTGCCCAGGGAGATCTTCAGCCCTGAGGAGGTGGGCTCACTCGTTTTTTATGTGCAGCGCCGTCTCCCCAGGACCATCGCGGCAGGCGGCAGGATCGCTGCTGGTTATACCAACAGCCAGGAGCGACGGAAGCGGTGGGGGCAGGTGTGCCGGGCCCTTTTTGACATCACGGGGGTCCAGCGCACCTACAATCAAGTGACCCACCGCTGGACCGATATCCTGGACCGGGAGCGCGACCTGCTAGACCTGCTGGGAGTGGAGGTCCCCGGGCTTGGTGAGTAGTAGTAGCAATTTTTTCATCACTCACTACTCTGTTTTTTCTCCTGCTCTGTGTGACTGTGTGATATTGCAAATGTTTGCTTTAACTTTTTTACAAAGAGCAATAATGCTGCTGATTACATTGATAGGAGAGGTAAATTAATATTTCAAAATCTTCTGTGCATTTCAGGTGCACTGTTCTCCTTCTCTGTGGCGGTGCCACTGCTTATTTGTTTTCTATTTTGTGTTCATTTAATTGGGCTGAGTAATGTATGAGTGTACTTTACAGAACTGCATAATGCTAGACACAAAGGGGCAGATTTACAAGCCCCTGCGCCACGTTTACGCTGCCTTACCTGACGCACAGCGACGTAAACGTGGCGCATCCCTGCGAGTCATGTACAACGAGATGCATCTAAGGAGATGCGCCACGTTAAGGCCTGGGCCTGCACCACAATGGGTGCGTTCCCATGCAAGGGGGGGGGGTGGGGGGGTGGGGGTGGCGGTCAGGCAGCTGTGCGCCTCGCAAAAGTGCCTGCGTGAAATCTACAAGATTTAACGCAGGCACTTCCGCGACGCTGCTACGTCAATTCTTTATGCCTGCTTGCTTGAAGCAGGCGTAAGGACTGATGCGGTATGTTGAGTATTGGGCAGCCCTGAGCATTGCTATAGTTGCATCGCGCCTGCGACGCGACTCTAGAGATGCGCCCCTCTTTCGTCACGAGATGCGTCACGCATCTGCCTACCCTTGCGCCAGGGTTTGCCGCATTGTAATTGCGGCGCATCTGCCGTGACGCAAGGTTAGTTTTGCGTTACGCATTTGTTCTGGTGCACATCTGGAGGTGTCCAGCTCAGAACTCGTAAGTATGCCCCTAAGTGTCAGATTAGCAATTACCTGCGCATCCCTGCAAAGTGTGTGGCACGCCAGCACCACCCATGGTGCGCCGTATTTACAATGCGGCACACCATGGTCCCAAAACGTCACCGAAGCGTTACGCATCGGTGCCGTAAAGGCGGCTCATTGATGGAGTTGCGTTGCAACGATGGCGCAGCTCCAGCAATGCTGCGTCAAGCCGTAAGTCTGCTTCATGCAGGCGCAGGGTTTCAGTGACGCATCATTGTCCTAAATGACTGATTGAAATTTTATATATTCCCCATAGCCACTTTTAGCATGCGTTCCTGCGCAGGAACGCCCTCCCTTGCGCTGGAACGCTCCCTTATGGCGCAGGGCTTTAGAATGGGATGCATCTCCCATATGCGTCACGTTGTTAATATACGCCACACCATGGCGCCTCTCTTGTTGTGGCGCTGCGTCACAAAAGTGACGCAAGAACGGAGCAAAAGAGCTGCAAGGGGCTTGTAAATCTGCCCCTAGAGTAGAGGCTCAGGTGCAGTCCTTCCTTTGTAGCCCTCTTTTTGGCTGAAATAGTTGGTTCTTGTTCTTTCTAAATGTTTGATTTGGTTGACAAGGACATCGACAAGCAGCAATCATCAATGTTTTCTGTTCATTCTTTCATGATGTACGTCAGGACCGCCCAGGGGCAAGCGGACAGAAAAAGCGGATGCAGTGGCTCCAAAGGAGGAGGATGTAGGCCAGGGCGGCGAGTGCTCCTTTGCTGGCCCCAGTAAGTTTTCATTTAAATATAGAGGACCTATTGTTGTCCAAGCGTTCCTAATTTAATTTTTTCGAAATAGTGTTTAGATAGGAGCAAAATCAATAATACTACTGTTGCAGGGACAATTCTCCACAAACCGAACTATGGACACCAAAGACCAGAGTAATAATATTTCAGAGTGGCGTGTTTGGCACACTGTATAAACCTGGTAGTGTCAGCGGCACGGACTCCTCCTTGCAAAAATTGCAAAACCTTTCGCTCAGTCACTCTAGTCTGGAGGACCAAAAACCACAGAGTCTATTCAAGTTTAAAAGCTTTATTAAAAGTTTAAGTAAACACATATATTTAAATAAAGTTAGTTGGAAATGGAAAAGTGCTTGGTGCTGAGTTGATGAGTAATGGAACACATTTCTTGCGGTCGAGCCGAGCTTTCACCTGGTTTGAAGTTGATGTTGCTCTTGTCCTTAGAAGTCCAGTTTCTGTCTGTTCAGAGAAAAATGGTGTGTGTTAAAATTAAGCAAGCATTCATCAATTATGTCAAAAAAATGCAGCAAGACACCAGCCTTCCCTGGAAGGAGGGACATTTTTACTTTAGACTAGAGTAGACAGTCAATTACTTTTTCTGTTGTTTTCACATTCTTCATTCATACTTAGACCAAATACTAGTGAGTGGTGTAATCTAACATTCTTAAATCTACTTTGTAGGTGGAACATCTGGTGGCGGGGCCAGCTCGGATGTGGTAATAGTGATCGACTCCGAGTCCGAGGACCACTCTGGGGAGGAGGCGGCGCAAGAGGACCAA
Organism: Lissotriton helveticus; assembly: GCF_964261635.1. NCBI lineage: Eukaryota > Metazoa > Chordata > Amphibia > Caudata > Salamandridae > Lissotriton > Lissotriton helveticus. The sequence continues at coordinate 1,245,187,994 of NC_136063.1, read as the reverse complement.
GAAGTACAGACTGTGAGGAAGGAGACAGTGGTGGTGGCGGGTACAGGTAAGCTGGATCATGGTACTATCTGACTCTTAGATAGCATATGATGTGTATCTACAGAGAGTAGACGGTCACTGGATGAACTACGAACATACTATGAAATGTTTCCAGGGGGGGGTGCAACATCATCACCATCTCCTGAGTCCTACTCCTGACATGATTGATAGTGTGGTTTGTGGCCAAGGGCCGCACCGAAGGGGGCAGGGTCGGTGGGGGAGGGGGGTGTATCTAGAGCAACAAAAACAAATATGACCATGAAATTGAAATCATGCCCCTGCAGCGGATGCCTTCGTCCACTAAGCCACCAGACCTGGCATACACATTACACACATCTTTCTTTCTCTCTCCCCCTCCCTCTCTCTCTGTCTCCCTCCCTCATCCTTCCTCTGTCACCCTCTGGCTCCCTCCCTCTCTCTCTCTCTCCTTCTGTCTTCCTCTCTCTCTGTCTCTGCCTCTATCTGTCTGTCGGTCCCAGCCTGCTGTAATTACCATATTGTAATTTGTCACTGGGCCAGCACTGGATGGACCTGCGATCCAGGGGGGGGCAATCGCGCCCTCTCTTGCCCATCCCTGCGGACGCCCATGATATTGGCCTGAATAGTTTATTTTGTACTGCGCTGGCTAGTTGCTAGTTGTACTGTGACACAACTTCCTGCTGAATCATTTTGTGTTAATCATATTCTTAAAGAGCATTGCTTACAGATTATGTCTTTCTTTCTTCATATAGTTGGTCATACTAAAACAAAACCAACAAGGAGTATGCTGGCTGTACTGGCCCGGCAACGGAGGCTGGATGCAACTGTTGCCCAATATCGGCGGCTGGTGGAACTGGAGGGGGACGACACGCAGTCCAGTACTTCTAATATAACATCTGCATCCTCCTCAGTGACCCCACGTTCTGCCGGTCAGCGCAGTGCTCCAGCCAAACGGAGCCGTGCTGGCAGACGCCACCGCCGAGCAGCAAAGGCTGCACCTCACAGTACTGTAAAGGCTCGCTTGCGCCGAGCAATCCGCAGAGTGTCGGACCTGGAGGCGGAGGTCCGGAAATGGAAAGAGTACCAAAATTTGGTGGAGGGCCTCCGTTTAGATCACGCCACCCTCCGGGAGCAATACGATGCCCTGGCCCTAAGGCATGATGCCCTGGAGGCCAAAGTTAACAGCACCATGCATCCCTAGAGTGTCCCTTGCCCTTTTTTTAGTGACTTTTGGGGGGTGGGAATTGGGAGTTGGGTTTTTTGGGGACTTTTGATGGACTATTTATTTGTTGGAGTTAGGGAGGGTCTTGTGGGAGATTATTTTGTTAGGGATATAAAAATATACTTTTTCAAACTTTATCTGAGCATATCTTTTTTTTTACTACTTTTGAGCCTGGTGGGTGGTGGTTTTGCAGTAAGTTCGTTTTACTGAACACTGTCATCGTGTTGGTTCACGTGTAATTGGCCAAATGTTTTCCATAGTAAATGCCTGTCACAGAGTTTGTTAATTGAAGAGTCCTAGGACTTTACTACTAGTACCACTGTCACTCTCTCGCCTCTCCTAATACTCCATTATACTACCTCCCATCCAAACGCTTATCTTACCTGTAATTTGTGTTTGAGGGCTGGCTCCCCTTGGAATTCACAGTGTCCTAAAGCGTTCTGCCGCAGGGCCCCAACTGGAGTTTCCCGGCGTGGATTTTCTGCAAAACAAAAGCAATCAACATTAGAAATATGGCAGCGGTGCTCACAGACCCCAAAATCCTAGAAGCCCCACAGACAGCACCCCTAAGACAGGCAAGCGAGCAATAATAACGCCTAAACGTTCACGTGTAATTGGCCAAATGTTTTCCAAAGTAAATGCCTGTCACAGAGTTTGTTAATTGAAGAGTCCTAGGACTTTACTACTAGTACCACTGTCACTCTCTCGCCTCTCCTAATACTCCATTATACTACCTCCCATCCAAACGCTTATCTTACCTGTAATTTGTGTTTGAGGGCTGGCTCCACTTGGAATTCACAGTGTCCTAAAGCGTTCTGCAGCAGGGCCCCAACTGGAGTTTCCCGGCGTGGATTTTCTGCAAAACAAAAGCAATCAACATTAGAAATATGGCAGCGGTGCTCACAGACCCCAAAATCCTAGAAGCCCCACAGACAGCACCCCTAAGACAGGCAAGCAAGCAATAATAACGCCTAAACGTTCACGTGTAATAGGCCAAATGTTTTCCAAAGTAAATGCCTAACCAATTTCATCCCTTAATAGACCTTGCCAGCAATGGCCCAGCCAAGACCCGTAAACCCAAACGCAAAAAAGTCACACTTAGCAAAATGTATTCAAATGAGGACTCACTACTTCCAGACAGTCCCTCTTTAGGGGACTCGTCAACGTAAGTTTCTTCATTGTGCAGATTCCAGGCATCAGCATTACGGGAAATGGATAGGGTGAGTCTGGAGGAGGAGGATAGACGACCAGGACTGAGTTCTTGTCAACTAACTGTTGTGAACCTGAGGAATGCTGCGGCATCAAAATCAAGACAGTTCTGCTGATGGGCTTGTTGTTTGATTGGTTGATTACAGTTTTGTTGTGAATGTGATGAAGCACTTGCTAAAAAAAGAAAGAGAGACACACAGGAATAAAAGTGAATAAGGACTAATGTTAAAGTTAATGAATCATTGACTCATTTTCAGAACTCGCTGTCAGGGAAGCAGAGCTCGTCCTCAAACTCTGCAAATTGAGTCGGTAGTACTTCTGGTAACTGAGGAGAACTTTCCTCAGGTAGGTCGGTGTCCTCTTCTTCCTGCGTGCATTCTCGTACTTTGTAATCTGGTGGTATGAAGTGCTGGTTCATCTTTATCATTGACTTGAGCAATTTTACTTCCCTGAGGCGGAAAGCCGGGGAAGTTAGGTGTTTCTACTTTTTAAACTTTGTGAATTGTTTTTATGTTACTGGCCTTACCTACTTGCTTATTTGCACACTCCTTCCCTCGCACCGACTCCTGAGACCCCACAGCCGATTTTAACACTGTTTGCGGGTAGAGCCGGGGGTGAGCCGCCATCGTTGAGAGGTGCAGGGATCGCGGTCTAGTCGCTTGGACCCTCCCGCCCTCTCGGGTATTTAAGCTTCGCCAGCCCTCATACTCCTTGATTGACTTGAGCAATTTTACTTCCCTGAGGCGGAAAGCCGGGGAAGTTAGGTGTTTCTACTTTTTAAACTTTGTGAATTGTTTTTATGTTACTGGCCTTACCTACTTGCTTATTTGCACACTCCTTCCCTCGCACCGACTCCTGAGACCCCACAGCCGATTTTAACGCTGTTTGCGGGTAGAGCCGGGTGTGAGCCGCCATCTTTGAGAGGTGCAGGGATCGCGGTCTAGTCGCTTGGACCCTCCCGCCCTCTCGGGTATTTAAGCTTCGCCAGCCCTCATACTCCTTGATTGACTTGAGCAATTTTACTTCCCTGAGGCGGAAGGCAGGGGAAGTTAGGTGTTTCTGCTTTTTAAACTTTGTGAATTGTTTTTATGTTACTGGCCTTACCTACTTGCTTATTTGCACACTCCTTCCCTTGCACCGACTCCTGAGACCCCACAGACGATTTTAACGCTGTTTGCGGGTAGAGCCGGGGGTGAGCCGCCATCTTTGAAAGGTGCAGGGATCGCGGTCTAGTCGCTTGGACCCTCCCGCCCTCTCGGGTATTTAAGCTTCGCCAGCCCTCATACTCCTTGATTGACTTGAGCAATTTTACTTCCCTGAGGCGGAAAGCCGGGGAAGTTAGGTGTTTCTATTTTTTAAACTTTGTGAATTGTTTTTATGTTACTGGCCTTACCTACTTGCTTATTTGCACACTCCTTCCCTCGCACCGACTCCTGAGACCCCATAGCCGATTTTAACGCTGTTTGCGGGTAGAGCCGGGGGTGAGCCGCCATCTTTGAGAGGTGCAGGGATCGCGGTCTAGTCGCTTGGACCCTCCCGCCCTCTCGGGTATTTAAGCTTCGCCAGCCCTCATACTCCTTGATTGACTTGAGCAATTTTACTTCCCTGAGGCGGAAAGCCGGGGAAGTTAGGTGTTTCTACTTTTTAAACTTTGTGAATTGTTTTTATGTTACTGGCCTTACCTACTTGCTTATTTGCACACTCCTTCCCTCGCACCGACTCCTGAGACCCCACAGCCGATTTTAACGCTGTTTGCGGGTAGAGCCGGGGGTGAGCCGCCATCTTTGAAAGGTGCAGGGATCGCGGTCTAGTCGCTTGGACCCTCCCGCCCTCTCGGGTATTTAAGCTTCGCCAGCCCTCATACTCCTTGATTGACTTGAGCAATTTTACTTCCCTGAGGCGGAAAGCCGGGGAAGTTAGGTGTTTCTGCTTTTTAAACTTTGTGAATTGTTTTTATGTTACTGGCCTTACCTACTTGCTTATTTGCACACTCCTTCCCTCGCACCGACTCCTGAGACCCCACAGCCGATTTTAACGCTGTTTGCGGGTAGAGCCGGGGGTGAGCCGCCATCTTTGAGAGTTGTAGGGATCGCGGTCTAGTCGCTTGGACCCTCCCACCCTCTTCCCGTATATATGTGTCTCATTTCCCGTCCGCGCAGCGGGCGGGCGCAGCGGGCGCGACGATGGCGCGCCGAAGGAGCGCCAAAGGAGGGCCCGTCTGTGCCCGTCCGTGCTCTGGCCGGGCACAGGGCCACGTCTCCTGGTCGTTTTTCCTCCAATTCTGTCCCTGCTGTAGCACCTCGGTACACATCGGCAGATCTTAGGACTCTAAATGTTCCCCCTTGTGAGGCTGCGCATTCCTGGGTGGTCACTGATAGTCGGTTTAGATCTTGCCCCTTCTGTAATCATCAGCTTAATAGTCCTGTTCCCCCGCCTACCCAACCCTGTAATGAAATTAAGATCATTCAGGCGGGCCTGATTAACGCTAGATCTCTGGTGTGCCACACTGCTGAGGTCTTTGACCTATTAGCAGAAAATGACTTTGATCTACTCTTTGTCACCGAGACCTGGATGACCGACTCCTGTTCACCGGTAGTTGAGTTAGCTATCCCCGGGGTTTTAGGATCTGCAGAGTAGATCATAGAGCAGATGTGGGACGAGGTGGAGGGATTGCCGTGATCTATCGGGATCACTGGACTCTCACCTGCGAACATCTGGATGAATTGAAAGAGGCAGAACTTCTCCATTTTTGTTTGGAGCTTAGTCCGCATTTTACCTTAGGCAGCACGTTAGTGTACCGTCCCCCAGGCTATGTTGGTAACTTTATTGGAGCCCTGGAGGAGGTAATCGTCCCTCGAGCTCTACGGTTTTCCCGGTATTTACTGTTGGGCGATTTCAACATTCATGTGGATTCTGAGAATACCACTGAAGCTACTCGTCTCAGTGAGACTTTTAGCATGGCTCACCTCTCTCAATGGGTTGATGCCCCCACTCATGCGGATGGTCATGTTCTTGACTTGGTATGCACCAACTTTGACATTAGTCTGTCCCCCCCGATGCCTATGCTGTGGTCCGACCACTGCCTGATTAAGTTCGCTTGGCAGTTAGATGAAGATCTGAGGAAAATTCCTTCTTTGGCACATCGCCCACGGATTAATTTGACGTCCCTATCCGAGTCCCTTTCCGACACCCGTCCGGTCCCTACGATGGAGCTTGAAGCGACTGTTGACGCATTCAATCTTTGGATAGCGAAAGGTGTCGCTGCCTCCACTAATGTGGGGGGTATCCGGCGGATGCGATCGAGACCCTCACAACCATGGTTCACGCATGCTCTGCGGGAACAGAAGTTGGTCTGTAAGAAATTAGAGCGAGTTTGGAGACAAGCCTACCTGCCAGCCGAAAAGAAGTCCTTACGTGCAGCCCAAAAGGACTATTACGCTGCGATTAAGACAGCTAAAAGCAGGTATTATTCGGACAGAATCGAGAAGGCAGATAACAACAGTAAAGAGATCTTCTCAATTGTCCAAAACTTTCTATCTCCATGTGCTGCTCAACCTCGGCTCCCTTCTTCCGCTCAATGGTGTGAAGAATTGTCTTGTTACTTTACGGACAAAATTGCAAAAATTCAATTGAACTTAGAAGTGGCTCAAAAGTCCTCCATGACCCCACCCGCCCTTTTATTATCGGATAGCCGATGTTTAGAGGATCAGTTTGTTGCTTTCCGGCCGGCCTCGGAATGAGACATACGGCATTTACTGGCAGCGTTGAAGTCCGGATCTCCTTCAGACCCCTGCCCAGCCAGGGTTTTGGGAGGGATAGCGGATATTATTAATCAAGAGGTGACTCAAATCACTAACCTCTCCCTTTCCATGGCCCTGATTCCGAGAAGTTGGAAGGAAGCAAAACTGCTTCCTCTGTTAAAAAAGGCTGGTTTAGATCCAGCAATGCCATCGAGCTATCGGCCCATCTCGCTGTTGCCAGCTCTGGCGAAGGTGTGTGAGAAGGTGGCTTTTAAACAGCTGGATAGCTTCATTGAGTCCTCCCACGCCCTACATCCTGCTCAGTCAGGGTTCAGAGCGGCTTATAGTACCGAGACAGCACTAGTCGAGGTCTCGGAGGCAGTCCGAGAGTGCTTGGACGGGGGCGGCAGAGCGGTCCTGATTCTATTGGACCTCTCTGCCGCCTTCGATACGGTGCCCCATGCCTTGCTTATTGCAAGACTGCGAGCCGTCGGCATTTCAGGGTTGGTTCTTGACTGGTTGTCTTCGTTTTTGAGCGACAGAACTCAGCAGGTCTGGATGCCCCCTTATTCTTCGGCTCCGAAGAGACTGGCAACTGGAGTTCCGCAGGGTTCTACGTTAAGCCCTCTATTGTTTAACGTTTATATGACCCCTCTACTATATCTGGCGGAACAGCTGGGAGCCAAGATAATGGCTTACGCTGATGACACACAGCTGTTATTCACCTGGCCTAAGGGTGTGCTTGATCCATCAGCAGTCCAGCATTGTTTGTCGGAAGTATTTCGGTGGCTTGCACAAGTCCAACTTAAGTGCAACGAAGACAAGTCCGAAGTCCTGTTCTTCGGTTCTTTTCCTGACAACTTCAAGGATCAGATTTGGCCACCGGACCTGCCCTGCCCTAGTGCGACTGGAGGCCCAGCTAAGAACTTGGGGGTCTGGTTTGGTCAGGATCTGAAGTTTTCGGATCATATAAAAAAATTGACCGGCATTTATTTTGGTACCCTGCGATCCTTGAGAAGATTTTTTCCTCTTCTGCCCAGGGCAGCCAAGGAGACTGTTCTTCGAGCCCTGATTTTATCTCGGCTCGATTACGCCAATGCTTTATTTAGTGGCCTACCTGCGTACATGGTTCATCGCCTGCAGGTGTTACAAAACGCTGCTGTGCGTCTGCTTTTCTCTCTCCCTAGGAGGTCGAGCGTGCGGAGCCACTTACGAAGTTTGCATTGGCTTCCTGTACAACACCGAATCCTATTTAAAATTCTTGTGCTGGCATTCAGAGCAGCTCATGGCCTGGGACCGACGTACTTACAGAAACGGTTTTCATTCTATACTCCAAACCGTGCTCTACGATCGGCCAATCAATGCCTATTGGCCACTCCCAAATATAAATACGCACGTATGGGTGGCCAATCAATCTCAGTTAAGGTAGCATCCGCATGGAATGCCCTTCCCTTGTTCCTTAGAGCCGTGCCGACCATCACTATTTTTAAAAAGGAACTTAAGACTCATCTGTTTAATGCTCCACCCTAACAGATCGTTCTGGTTCTGATCCATCACTCCTGTTGCCAAGTCACTCACCGCGCCAGGATACCTTGTGGTAATTGAGCGCGTTATAAAAGTTTTAATAAACATAAACATGGTGAGCCGCTCCACATTTGCGGGCAAGAGGCGGGACCTTTTGCAAGCCACAATGCCACCAGCAGAACTAAAAACACGTTCTGAAGACACGCTTGCGAGTGGGCAAGACAAGTAATTGATAGCCAGGTTGGTGAGCTCTCGCCATATGTTTCTTTTCCCATGCCAATACGCCAATGGGTCCTCAGTAATATTGACCGCTGTTGAGTCATCCAGATAGGCCTGCACCATTGAAAGTATGTCCTCCCGGATTCCTGTACTTTGCACTTCTGTGTCCTTTCTGGGACAAGGAAACCGTAGCTCACTTAGCCAATCCGCTTCAGACATATCGCCTGGGCCTGGTGCAGATGATACGGTTGCTGGTGTGGTTAACGGCTCAGAGGAAAAGTCACTCACTTCTGCCACAGGCACAGATGCAGAAGTGTTTTTTTGGGACGCCTGATGGCCTGCTGATTCACTAGTAGTACTGTCTTCTCCTACAGTTTCCTTCCGCTCTCTTTCAAAACGAATGGCTGACTGAGCTAGCCAACCTTTGTACTCTGTAACATCTGATGTTTCAAAAGGAATTATTACTTTGCCAAACAATGGCTTTTTGTAACGTGGATCCAGAATAGTAGCACAAATGTAGTGCTGTTGTTTCTTGATATTTACAAGCCGTTTATTGCTAACTAGGCGATGTAATAATCTCTGCGCCAACTCATATGCTTCATTCTTTCCAGCATCTTTTAATTCTGAAGACACCACCTTGACTTGGTGCTCGAGCTTCAGCAACAATGGGATAGCTTTGCTCAAAGAACAGTCCTCCCTGCTGACGTCACGCGTGAAGACCTCAAAAGGATGAAGCATGTCTGTCAGGCTTTTAACTAGCTGCCATTGCTCCACCGCTAGCATAATTTCTGTCGTATCACCACCCAGGTTGTAGAAATACTCATTGACTACTGGAAACAGCTCATGCAGACGCTCAAGCATGTAGAAGGTTGAGTTCCAACGTGTTGCCACCTCCTGGATAAGTGCTTTCACTGGCATTCTACGTACATTTTGCTGGCGCCTCAGCTCCTTCCGGGCCTTAAAAGAATGGTTGAAATGTGTGCATATTCTTCTGCAGATGGTCAGTATTTGGTCAACTGCAAGTTCTTTTTTCAAGAACTTTTGCACGACAAGGTTCATACAGTGCGCCAAACACGCCACTCTGAAATAGTAACCATTCTCCATGGCCTGAACTACATTGCTGCCATTATCAGTAGAAACATAACCAACCTTGCAATTTCTTGGGGGCAGCCATTGCGAGACCTTTTTGTTAAAGTCATCCAAAATGTTGACTGCAGTATGACTTTTCTCCATGCCAAACATGGCTAATGTTGCATGTTTACGAGCACCCTTAAAAATCTCGACCAAGTCACCACCTGCATTTATCTGTTGTGCAACCCCTGAAAAAGAGACCCAGTGTGCAGTGATGCACATGTAATCAAGGGCTTGGCAACTGGTACACATGTCTGTTGTCAGGTGTATAGTGTGAACAGCACTCTTCTGCAAAGCTGCCCCAACCAACTCAAGCACCTCTTTATGTAGTGCTGGAACAGCAACCCTGGCAAAATAGAACCGGCTAGGAACCTTCCATTTAGGGGCCAGTGTTGCCACGAGTTCAAGAAAACCCACATTTTCGACAAACGAAAAAGGGAGAAGGTCCACCGCTAGCATTTTAGCCAGCTTAGTGTTACACAGGCATACAGTTGGGTGGTTGCGTTGAAATTGCGCATATGAGGAGAACATGGCTGAAATGGTGCGCTGGACAAATTTACTGGATGATGCTGATGCCTTCTTCGACCCACTTCTGCTCAGTGTTGACATTTTCCGCATTGGTGTGTCTCCCAGACTCTCAGTGTGCCTCCTATGTGTTCCGGAGGGTGTGGTGCTGCCAGGGGTACTGGGTGCAACCGGACAAATGTCTGACGCTTCTTCTACCTCCCCGTCATCTTCAGATGAAACACCTAGTATGGGTATATTTTGGCCACTTGCCCTTTGGGATTGCTTTCCCTTGATGTTTGCTAGGTGCGCAAACCATTCGACAGCGTGCCTTCTTTGAAGATGACCTATCTGGCCTCCGGTTCCATAGTTGGTACCAGTCTTACCACGGCTAACTCTAGTCTTACAAATGCAACAAATGGCTATGTTATCATACTTTGCATGGACACTAAAAAAGTTCCAAACTGGGGACTGGAAACTTCTGGTTTTGCCGCACGAGATGATACTGCCAATGCCAGATGAAGCAGTGGTGGATGAGCCTTGCAGACATCTACTGGGTTGTGCAATTATTGCAGCAACCCTACTTGAGGGAGTCGAGCTGGATGGAGTCCCCCTCTGGGGAGAAAATATGGGAGCTGTAGGTTTTGTTGAACTTGTTGTACTACTTGACTGCGTTGGTGGTGCTACCAGTGCCACGTCGCCAGGGTCACGCTCAGCATGACGTCGGGATAGGGTATAAATGTCTGTCTGCTGCATGGCCGGTGTGGCTGGAATGACGTGTGTGATGACTAGGTCATTGCTGTCATCCTGTTCAACAACATCAGAATGCACCACTTCATCAAGTCCGACGTTCAGATCCATAAGTATGAGCTTTCCGGGGCCCTTCCTTTTAACATTTGATACCTTTCGCAGCTCATGGTGTGCCTCCCTCTCAGACGTCGGAGATGGTTGCCAATCTAGATCCAGATCATCATCTGATGGAGCGGGGCTTGAAGAGGAACTTCTACACACACTCCTTGATCTTTTCCTTGGTGGGGAGCTGGGAGAAAATGAATCATCAGGAGGAATGCCTTCGTCTTCCTGACATGATACCCCGGCTCCAAAGTCAATTTCCTCCTGTGCCCCTACTTCTGGAAGAACAACCATTGTGGGCACTTGCACCGCTCCATGCGCCGCTACATGGGCCTCTTCACTGACCTCTACTTGCAACTCTCCATGGACCTCTCCTTCTCGGCCTTCTCCTTCTCGGCCTTCTCCTTCTCGGCCTTCTCCTTCTCGGCCTTCTCCTTCTCGGCCAGCTCCTTCTCGGCCAGGTCCTTCTCGGACAGCTCCTTCTCGGACAGCTCCTTCTCGGACAGCTCCTTCTCGGACAGCTCCTTCTCGGACAGCTCCTTGCGCATGTACTTGTGCTTGTACTAGTAGCCCATGCACTTGTTGTTGCGGCTTTGGTTGTTGAATAGTACTTGTGAGATGAGTTACAACCTGTGTTGATGGTGTGCTGCTACTTTCTTGCGATGAGCCAACATCACTGGTCCTTGGTGATTGAACCACTAAACAGGCTACCTGTGCAGAACTCATGGTGGGCCTTTGTTTGTTCCACAAAAATGTAGTGGTCGAGCCACCAGTCTCCTTGGTAAGTGGTGCCACTTGCTTCTTCTTCTCCTTAGTAGAGACATTTTTCTTGCAAGAGGAGCTACGGGCACCTCTTTTTGGAGCCATCTTCTTCAGATGTCGGAACAACAGGCCGCAGCAGGACTTCTTCCTGGCACTGATGCTCAACGATGATGCGGAGTTATTGACTTTGTGCACCTAAAAGCAAACGAAGACAGAGGAACATCAGTAAATATATGTTGCATATGTAGCGCTTCAATAAATAGTTTGCAAGTAGGCATTTATGAATACACACATGCACACCACACAATATGGAAATTTCAAAATTAGGATTTGCTAAATTTTTGGGAAACAGGAATTTAACATTGATCCAAGAGAGCACACACAGAGAGGGTTATAGTTTCATGTACCACTGACTCCCCCTGGGCTAAATGGGTGAAAGCAAGGCAAAATGGGTGCAGGCCTATGGCACAAAGCTCACTGCCTGCCTTCAAAATGGCCACTTGACCCCCATCCACATGGCCAGGACCATGCCTCAAAATGGCCCCCACCAACATAGCCAGCCCCCAACCGCTACTCCAAAAAGTCAAAAAACACAACACCAATCAAATCACCACAATCCAATGCCATCCATCAAGTTTCAGAAGGTTTAGGCTGCCTGCTGGTGGTTTTCTGGTGCAGAATTGCAATGTTTGCAATTTCGCGAGTGCGAGATTGTTGCTTCACGACGCGAACGTGGCGAAAAACCAGCAAAATCCGCGAACAGACGGATTCTGGGCCCCCTGGGCATGATAAAATCACAGCACACTGGGTGCAGGCCTATGGCACAAAGCACACAAACTGGCTTAAAAATGGCCCCTAGACCCCCACCCACACAGGACCAGGCAATAAAATGGCCCCCACCCACATAGCAAGCCCCCAACACCACCCCAAAAAGTCGTAAAACACACAAAAATCACAACAATCCAATGCCATCCATGCCCTGGCCAGAATAATGTTAAAATTAAAAAAAACAGTTGTATCATGCATGCACCCATAACTAAGCCTGGTAGTTTTCAATTCATGTGCAGAATTGTAATTTTTACAATTTCGCGAGTGCGAGATTGTTGCTGCGCGGGACGCGAGCAGTGCGAACACAGGCAATTTTTTTTTTATAAAATCCGATTTTCCGGTAATCCGAGGGAGTTCGAGGCCCCCTGGGCATAATGAAAGCAATCAGAGCAGACTGGGTGGGCATAGGGCACAAAGCACACTGCCTGACTTCAAAATGGCCGCTTGACCCCATCCACATGGCCAGGACCTGCAGGACCATGCCTCAAAATGGCCTCCCACACATAGCCAGCCCCCAAACCCACCCCAAAAAGTCGAAAAACACACACAAAAATCACCACAAACAAACAACATCAACTTATCAATTTACTTGTAAATCAAATTTCTAATCAAAAAGTAATCCAAAAGGCCTCAAAGCCAAATCTCCAGCAGCATCCACAAAAAGTAATCCTTCCCAGTCAAGATCGAATTCAAAGTGTCCAGGAAATGGACTAAGCAATGGGAGGAGCTTGCTGGACAGGAAGAGGAAGTTGGAGACTGGGTCACTTCCTTCACCTCTCCCCAATTGTAATTTTTGTAATTTCGCGAGTGCGAGATTGTTGCAGCCCGCGCCGCGGCCCGCGAGCAGTGCGAACACAAGCAAAAAATCCGACGCGCGCAGATTTGCGTATTTTCGCCACATCCGCGAGAGTTTGCGGATTGCGGATTTACCGAAAATCCGAAAAATCCGCGAGCGGAACGGATTTTGCGCCCATGCTTAGAAAAAAGCAAGTAGGAAGGTGCATTTCTCAGTTATTACAGCACTGCAATATACAACTGATGAAATTGAGAACAACCCAAATTGCACGTGGTGCTCAAGGTGTGTCAGTGAAAACCAAGGTAGCAACGCATGTGACAATGTTAACAGCGTGGGCGGCGCAAGGTGACTGGTGCAAAAATATACAGTGAAACATTTGATACAAAGCGGTTCCAAGTAACTTTCAAGAGTTCGTATTTATTTGTTTCAATGTCGTGTTCGTGAACCACTTCATGTACTGCGCCTGTGATTGCGCGGAAGCGCCAGGTCCACTTGACTCGCAGTGTGGGGGATTTTAATTTGTGTACCAACGGAAGACTAGATACAGCCTTCTTCAACATCACGCAGTCTTGTGTGAATTTGAAAGTGAAACAATGGGTGACTGAACCAACACACAGGGAAGGCCACATATTAGATCTGATCTTTGCAGAGGAGGATCTTATCATTATGGGGGAAAATTTACCAGTGGGATGGTCGGATCATCATTTAATCACCTTTAGTGTTCAAACCATGAACAATACAAGGCCCGTAGCTAGGCAAGTCAGGACCTTTCTTAGCCGAGACTGGAAAGGACTGTCAAGAAATGCAAAAGTAGGGGAGCCTCTGTTTAATACAAAAACCCTTTTTAACTCAGAGAGCCAGATCACAGAGAATTACTGCGCCTTCTGTGAACACTTAACTGAGAAACTCGAAGAGATTGCCCCACTGAAAGTTATCAGAAAACTAGGCAGCCTGTCTGCACCATGGTATACGGAGGGTTTGAGGATCCTCAAGATCTCGTGCAAAACGGACGAAAGACAGTGGAGGTGGGAATACATGGAAAAAGATTGAACCAATTGGAGGATCTCAATACTAAATTATAAGAAAGAAATAGCTACTGCAAAGGCAGAACACTTTGCAGCCTTTATACTGAAAAGCGCCAATAAATCAAGGGATATTTTTAGAATAGTAAGAGAAATGACAAACCCTGAGTGCACTAACAGTAATATTAAACCCTCCCAGGACCTGTGTGATGGGCTGGCATCATTTTTCCAAGAGAAAATAAATAAAATAGTGGAAATTATGGAGGGCCCTCCTCCTCTCACTCGGCCACACCAGAATAAAGGGACAAATAGCAGAAATAAAGAAGGAACCACTGAGTCTGCCTCTCAGGAAGTATCCCTGGACAACTTCCCAATTCCCTCGGAGAAGGAGTTCACTCAAGTGGCCTGTGGAATCTCCTCTGGTTCTCCATTGGATCCTCTGCCCAACAAGATCATGAAGGAATTTGGGTCAGAACTCTTCCCCATTCTTCGACTGCTAAGTGGTCAATCATTTAGCACAGGCATTGTGCCGTCTAAATGGAAGCAGGCTGTTGTCACTCCACTTCTGAAAAAACCCACCCTTGACCCCGGTTGCTACAAGCACTGCCGACCTATTTCAATTCTGCCCTACCCGATTAAGATCGTGGAGCGCCTGGTCAGTAGATCCCTGTCCCTCTTCCTGGAGACAAATAATATACTGGAGGAGGAACAGTTTGGGTTCAGACCGGGGCACGGGACAGAATCAGCTCTAGTGATGGTACTGGACAGCCTCAGAATGCGAGCGGACAGGGGCGAGTCAGCAATTCTAATCTTGCAGGACCTGTCCGTTGCGTTCGACACGGTGAACCATGACATCCTGCTGACACGGCTGGAGACCTTCGGGGTGAAAGGTATGGGTCTTAATTGGCTGTGATCCTATCTGTCTGACAGATGGCAGGCGGTGGCACTCCCGCCGTACCAAACTGAATTTATCAAAGTCTCACACGGGGTTCCGCAGGGATCATCTATCAGTCCCATCTTGTTCAATGCCTATATGCAACCCCTGCTGGGAATCATCAAACCCTACAACATCAGCGTGATTAACTACGCTGATGATACAGAGCTTCTGATATCCCTGGATGGTGCCGAGGCAGATCCACTAGATAGCTTTCATGCCTGTATGCACAAAATGGCAAAATGGCTAACAGAAAACTCGCTCCAGTTTAGTAGCGGGAAAACAGAGATCCTACAGTGCAAGGTGGAGGGGATACCCCGAAGCCTGCCATCCGATTTCTGGCCGTTAGCATCAGATGGCCCACTGACATCAGTGAACACAGTGGGTAATCTGGGGGTCAGTTTCAATGGAAATTTAAATCTGGAGACCCATGTTAACAAACTAGTAGGAAGCTGCTACACCCTAATACGAGGCCTTCGGAGGCTGCTGCCTTTGCTACCTGTACAGGCAAGAACAACAGTAGTCAGGAGTACCATTCTTAGCCGCCTGGACTATTTTAATGCCCTGTTATTGGAATCTCCTGGGATATTTAATTGCCAGAATACAGAGTATTCAGGCGGCAACAGCCAAGTTAGCACTCTCACAAACTCGCCTATCTTCAACTAAACAAGCACTGGCAGACCTACACTGGCTCTCAGTACCTCAAAGGATCCTATTTAAGTCCTTATGCATTGTGTTCAGAGCATTGCATGGTCAGGGTCCCAAGCCACTTCAGAACAAGTTCCAGTGGTATGAGCCCACCCGGACCCTCCGCTCCTCCTCCACCAACCTTGTGAAAATACCCAGGGTAAAGAAATTGACCCAGGGCGGAAGAGCGTTCAGTGTAGCAGCTGCCCGCCTCTGGAATAGTCTCCCTCTTGAAATCAGGAAAACACATGAACTGCTGTTATTTCGCAGGAAAATCAAGACCTGGCTTTTTCCGAGGGCATAACACCCCAGGTGCAATAGTAATAGCTTCTGCTGGTATGCCTTCTGTTTGTTTTTCACAGCTGGCCGCCTCTTTTCGACCTATCTCTCAGCGCCAGGATGCCCGCAGGGTTACAGTGCGCTCTACAAATGATATGAATAAATGAATAAAATAAGCCTCTAGTAGACTAGAAGCAGGACCCCAAACCGACATGACAGTGTTGGCGGGCTACTTCAACTTAGCGCTTGACTACACCCTGGACAGACAATCACAGGCCCACACCCTACCACCAGCCTCACACAACACTCTAATAAACATATGCAACAGATTCAACCTGAAAGATCCTTGGTGGCTACAACACCCGGACTTCATAGACTACACTTTTTACTCCAAACCACACAACTCTTACAGTAGAATAGATTACATCCTAATATCGGGCTCTCACACCCATCTAATAAACTACACAGAGATAACGGCAAGGACTATCTCAGACCACTCCTGCATCAGCTTACAATTGTCGGGCCGACACAACGAACACATCGCACGGAGGTGGAGGTTTAAAAATGCAGTTCTGGCAAACCAAGTAGACAAGTCTAAAATAGAGCAGGCCATTATTGAATACATAGAACACTATGACACGCAGGGCATGGATCCCAACACCATGTTGGACACACTAAAAGCGACACTCAAAGGGACACTAATTGACATTATGGCAAAATAGAACAAGAAAACTAGACTACACCTAGACCAATTAAAATCCGACATCAAAAACCTAGAGGAGAGCCACAGGAAAGATATAAGGAATGCAAAAGCACTAAAGGACCTAACGGAAAAAAAATACGAATACAACAAAATCCTAAGCAAAAGAGCGGGTCTGTGGATTAACAAATACAAACAGATCAACCTCTGCGAGGGCAACAAGGCAGGGAAATTCTTAGCGTCATACCTGAAATACCAACAGAGACAACACACCCTATCATCCATCACTGACTCACACAACAACACGCACACTCAACACAAAGACATCCTGCGCAAGTTCTGTGAGTTCTACCAGGAACGCTATAGCAGAAACGAGTCACTTGACCAGGACGGGGTCACAGATTACCTAAACAGATTAAACCTCCCTAAGATATCAAACGAGGAGGCACTGGCACTTGGTAGGGAAATAAGTGTGACCAAAATTGAGGCGGCAATTAACTTGCTTAAAGACAACAAGACTCCGGGCCCGGATGGCTACACAGCCTCCTTCTACAAAAGTTTTACGACACAATTACTCCCAAGCATGAAAAAGGTCTTCAACCACTGTGAGGGGGTGGGTAGAGTGTCGAACACTATGTCGGAAGCAACCATAATAAAGGAAGGCAAGGATTTACAACGCCCCCAGAACTACAGCCCCATATCTCTTATCAACCTAGACTGCAAAATCTATGCCAAAACCCTAGCCACAAGACTCAACACGCTACTTCCCAAACTGATAAGTAACTCACAAGTAGGGTTCCTAAAAACACGCATGTCACATGACAATAAAAGACTACTCTGCCATTTCCTCGAACAGTCAACCAAATTGAACAAACCTGCGGTAGCAATCACTCTAGGTGCAGAGAAAGCCTTCAACCGATTATCCTGACATTTCCTAGAACAATGTATGGAGACATACAACCTGGGAGATAACTACAGGCGGAAAGTGATGGCACTTTACGTAAACCCCAAGACGCAACTAGTTATCAATGGGGGTGTCACAGAACAATTCACCCTACATCACAGGACAAGACAGGGATGCCCCCTGTCCCCCGCCCTATTCTTACTGGCTCTAGAACCTCTGATCAGAGACATCCTAACCAATAGAGAACTGGCGGGGGTCAACATTAACAAGGCCACAGCCAAACTAGCCGCTTACGTTGACGACATCCTCATATTCACAGAAGACCCCAAATCCTCCATCCCAGCCCTCATGGTTCAAGTTCAAGTTCGGGTATTTGTATAGCGCACTGCTCACCCAGAGGGTCTCAAGGCGCTTGGGTAGGGGTTCATTATTTGTCGAATAGCCAGGTTTTAAGTTATTTTCTGAAGGAGATGTGGTTCTGAGTAAGGCGGAGGTGAGTGGGGAGTGAGTTCCAGGTCTTGGCGGCAAGGAAGGAGAAGGATCTGCCACCCATGGTGGATTTTCGGATGCGCGGGACGGCGGCGAGGGCTTGGTTGGACGATCTTAGTTGGCGGGAGGGTTTGTAGAAGGACAGTCGAGTGTTGAGGCATTCGGGTCCTAGATTGTAAAGGGCTTTGTGTGCGTGGGTGAGAAGGCGGAATGTAATTCTTTTGTTGACGGGAAGCCAGTGGAGGTCTTTTAGGTGTCCGGTGATGTGATCTTGGCGAGGGATGTCTAGAATGAGTCTCGCTGATACGTTTTGGATTCGTTGGAGTTTTTTCTGTAATTTTGCTGTGATTCCGGCGTATAGTGTGTTGCCATAGTCCAGTCGACTCGTGACCAGTGCGTGGGTGACAGTCTTTCTTGTCTCGAGGGGGATCCAACGGAAGATCTTTTTGAGAATGCGAAGTACGTTGAAGCAGGATGATGAGACTGCGTTGACTTGTCTGGACATCGAGAGAGAGGAGTCTAGGATGAAGCCAAGGTTATGTGCATGGTCTGTGGGTGTGGGTGCTGTGCCCAGAGCGGAAGGCCACCAAGAGTCGTCCCAGGAAGAGGGGGAAGATCCTAGGATGAGCACCTCCGTTTTGTCTGAATTGAGTTTAAGGCGGCTCTGTTTCATCCTTCGGCTACTTCTTTCATGCCATCGTGAAGGTTGGTTTTGGCGGTGTTAGGGTCTTTGGTGAGGGAAAGGATTAACTGGGTGTCGTCGGCGTAAGAGATGATGTTAAGGTTGTGTAGATGCGCGTGGACTCATGTACACGTTGAAGAGGGTGGGACTGAGTGAAGATCCTTGTGGTACTCCACAGATGACTTCAGTGGCCTCAGAGTTGAATGGGGGAAGTCGGACTTTTTGAGTTCTCCCAGCGAGGAATGAGGTGATCCAGTTCAAGGCTTTTCCTTGTATTCCGATGTTGCTGAGGCGCTGTATAAAGGTGCTGTGGCAGACTGTGTCGAAAGCGGCGGAGAGGTCGAGTAGAATGAGGGCCACAGTTTCACCGTTCTCCAGTAGTGTTCGGATGTCGTCTGTTGCTGCAATGAGGGCGGTTTCGGTGCTGTGTTTTGCTCGGAATCCAGATTGAGATGGATCGAGGGAGTTGTTGGATTCAAGGAAGGTGGCGAGCTGGCTGTTGACTGCTTTCTTAATGACTTTGGCCAGGAAAGGGAGGAGGGATATGGGTCGGTAGTTTTTAAGTTCAGAGGGGTCTGCTGTGGGTTTCTTCAGAAGGGCGCTGAGTTCGGCGTGTTTCCAGCTTTCTGGAAAGGTGGCAGAGTTGAAAGAGCAGTTGATGACATCATGGAGATGGGGTGCGATGATGGAGTTCGCTTTGTTGAAGATGTGGTGGGGGCAGGGGTCGGTTGGCGAGCCAGAGTGGATGGAGTTCATTAGGCGGATGGTGTCTTCAGTGGTGATTGGGTTCCAGGCGGTGAGGTTGTTAGTTGGCGGAGTAGGATCTGAGGGTGGTGGGGGGGGTTGGAAGCTGGGAGTATTCTCGAAGCTGTTGTGGATGTCGGCAATTTTGTTGTAGAAGAAGGAGGATAGCGCATTGCAGAGGTCTTGGGAGGGAGTGATGTCGTTAGATGCTGCGGTGGGGTTGGTGAATTCTTTGACGATGTTGAAAAGTTCCTTGCTGTTGTGATTGCTGTTGTCAAGACGATCCTTGAATGCTGATTTCTTAGCGGATCGAATCAGTTGGTGGTGTTTGCGGGTGGCAGCCTTGAGGATGGACATGTTGTCGGAGGTTGGGTTATTTCTCCATGTTTTCTCCAGGGAGCGGCATAGTTTCTTAGATTTTTTAAGGTCATCATTGAACCAGGGAGCCTTTTTGCAGTCTGATTTGATCTGGGGGTTTTTCAGGGGTGCTAATTCGTCAGCACTGTGGGTGATCCATTGCTTGAGATTGGTGGCCGCTTGGTTTGGATCTAACGAGAGGGTGGGAGGGTTTTGGTTGAGTGATGTGAGGAGTTGGTCGGAGGTGATTTTGTTACAGTTTCTCCGAGGAATAGGTTGTGGACGGTTGTGGGTCAGTGTGGTTTTGTAGCTGAAGTGAACACAGCTGTGGTCCGTCCAATGGAGAGCTGTGGTGCGATCGAAGGAGATATGCTTGCTGGAGGAGAAGATAGGGTCGAGCGTGTGTCCGGCAACATGGGTGGGGGTGTCAACAAGTTGTTTGAGTCCGAGATTGGCCAGGTTGTCCAGAAGGGTGGAGGTGTTGCTGTCGTGTTTGTTTTCAAGGTGATAGTTGAAGTCTCCTAGAAGAATGTAGTTCTCGGAGGCGAGGGCATGTGGGCAGATGAAGTCAGTGATGTCATCGCTGAATTGACTGCGGGTACCTGGAGGCCTGTAGATGAGGGTGCCTCTAAGAGTGGTCCTAGGGTCGGTGTGGATCTGAAAGTGGAGATATTCGGCGGTTGCAAGGTTATCCTCGGAGCTGGTCATGATTTTGATGGTGTTCTTGTGGATGATGTCGATGCCTCCTCCTGTTTGATTGGTGCGGTCTTTACGGGTGATCTTGTAAGCGTCCGGTATGGCTATGGCGATGTCGGGTGCTGATGATGTGTTCATCCATGTTTCTGTGAGGAAGGCGATGTCCGGTGATGCAGTGTCGAGTAGGTCCCAGAGTTCCGTTGCGTGTCTGTGGACCGAGCGGGTGTTGAGCAGGATGCACTTCAGGCGGTTAGAGTCGGAGCTGTGTGTGGAGGGGTTGGATTTGGTGAGGGTCCTGGTGCAGTTGAATTTGCAGGAGAAGCAGGCGAAAGGTCCGTGGGAACGACCTGGGGCGGCTTTGCAGCATTGTGGTGTTCGTCCGGGGTTGAGGGCGAGGAGAGTTGCGGCGTCATATGTGACTCTAGAGGGTTGGGAGCGGCGGGAGCCAGGGGGACGGGCGCTGGGCGCGGTCCAGGCGCGGACGGCGTAGACGGGCTTACCTTTGGCGCACCTTCAGCGCGCATGGGGCGCGATCGCTGCGCGTAAACGCTGCACAACAATGCATCTGACATATATGGATAGTGGAAGGGGAGGGGCGAGGGAGGAGCAGCTGGGAGGCGGGTGCGTGGTGGAGGGGGCGGGCTCCGGGCACAATAACAACAAGGCTAATGGTGGCTAAAACGGAAGTGCAGACCGGGATTGGGGGAAAGTGAATAAATTATTTACGCGGTGGGCAGCACAGCAATAAATACACAAACGATGCGGCAATGCGAGCTAAGCAACACAGGCACTCAGAATTAATGAAACAATGCAGGCACTGTCGAGCAAACAAACAGGCACGTGAAAATAAAGAAATAATGAAATAATGAAATAATACTGCAGGCACGGTCAAGTGCTAATTAAGATCAGCAGCGTAGCGCTAACGATACCAGGCAGAGTAGACAGGAGCGAGCAAGGGCAGTAGGGAGCGACCGCTTCTGACGAAGTCAGGACGGTCTCATGGAATCCATCAGTAGATATTCAGCCCACTCAGGATATAAGCTTAACAGAGACAAATCGGGATGTATGCCACTCAATATCCACACCACCAGAGAGGTACTTGACAACTCAGGACTCGTCTGGCAGCCCGGCTTCATCAAATACCTAGGGATCCAATTCGGCAAAAACCTCAAATCCACACTTGACCAAAATGAAAAAGTAATTTTAGATAAAATAAAAAAGCTCTTGAAAACCTGGTCACCCAAGTTTAAATTCTGGTGGGGTAGAATAGACACAATTAATATGATGATCACTCCCGTGTTCAACTACCTGTCGGGAATGCTCCCACTCACACTTACCGATGACTTTCTCCGTAAAACGGACAAATTGTTAAACAAGTTCCTTTGGCAAGACAAAAAATCAAGAATAGGCCTGAAGAAGCTACGACTAGATAAAAAAGTAGTAGGCCTAAACCTGGCAGATTCCAGATCATCCCAGACGGCATTTATAGCGAGACAGGGGATCAACTGGATCCAACCCATCCAGAGTTACATGCCAGTCTGGCTTAGGATGAAAAAGGCCATTCTCAACAACCTTGACCCATTAACATTACTCACTACAAACAAACAGTCACAAAACATGAGCCCTATATTCAACAACACCAGACTCGCCCTGATCAAAGTAGATCAAAAACTAAAACACAGTATCAAAAACTCGCACTGGGAATCGCTGTGGGGTAACTCAAAAATATAATATAGAGGGAAACCCTTAAGCATAGACGCATGGAAAAGAGCAGGGATCTCATTCCCAGCCCAGCTGGAAGAGGTGGATTCCCCCCTCAGCTTCAACATGCTACAATTGCGGCACAACTTACCAGACATTGAACTCTACAACTTCTTTAAATTCAGAACTGCCCTAACCAAATCAGGTATAGCCAAACACGTACCCTCAATCTTCCAGTATATGGAGCACCTGAACAAAGTGGACCACCAAGTCTCCCATATCTACAAACTACAGTGGGTGCAAGAGTAAGGAAAGTGTTGGATAGCGTAGGGGTAAAAAATACTATTCCCACTCCAATGGGTACAACAGTAGGGAAAGCGTTGGATAGCGTAGGAGTAAAAATTACTATTCCCACTCCAAAGAGTGCAACAGTAGGGAAAGCGTTGGATAGCGTAGGGGTTTAAATTACTATTCCCACTCCAAAGAGTGCAACAGTAGAGAAAGCGTTGGATAGGGTAGAGGTAAAAATTAATATTCCCACTCCAGTGGGTGCAACAGTAGGGAAAACGTTGGATAGCGTAGGGGTAAAAATTACTATTCACACTCCAAATAGTGCAACAGTAGGGAAAGCGTTGGATAGCGTAGGGGATAAAATTACTATTCCCACTCCAGTGGGTGCAACAGTAGGGAAAGTGTTGGATAGCGTAGGGGTAAAAAATACTATTCCCACTCCAGTGGGTGCAACAGTAGGGAAAGCGTTGGATAGCGTAGGGGTAAAAATTACTATTCCCACTCCAAAGAGTGCAACAGTAGGGAAAGCGTTGGATAGCGTAGGGGTTTAAATTACTATTCCCACTCCAAAGAGTGCAACAGTAGAGAAAGCGTAGGATAGCATAGAGGTAAAAATTACTATTCCCACTCCGGTGGGTGCAACAGTAGGGAAAACATTGGATAGCATAGGGGTAAAAATTACTATTCCCACTCCAAAGAGTGCAACAGTAGGGAAAGCGTTGGATAGCGTAGGGGTAAAAATTACTATTCCCACTCCAAAGAGTGCAACAGTAGGGAAAGAGTTGGATAGCGTAGAGGTAAAAATTACTATTCCCACTCCAGTGGGTGCAACAGTAGGGAAAGCGTTGGATGGCATAGGGTTTACAATTACTATTCCCACTCCAAAGAGTGCAACAGTAGGGAAAGCGTTGGATAGCGTAGAGGTAAAAATTACTATTCCCACTCCAGTGGGTGCAACAGTAGGGAAAGCGTTGGATAGCGTAGGGGTAAAAATTACTATTCCCACTCCAGTAGGTGCAACAGTAGGGAAATTAAATACTTCATATATTATTTCAATAAATATAAATTAATATCTATCAAAATTTACTTTAAAGTACTTACGAATTAAATATAATATATTAATTAATCAATTAAAATTAAAAATTAAAATTAATTATTACAATTATTTAACTATTAATACAAATTAATTAGAAATTAACAATTAATAATTTCACATTTAAAATTTAATTTACAATAAATTCTAATTAAAAACAATTTAAAAACTGTTGTTTTATTTAATTAATTATAAATAAATTGCTTCCCATCCTATTCCCCTATAAACCCACACCCTACTACAGAAAAACAATTATTAAATTAACATATTTAGCAATTAATCAATTAAATAAAATTAATTAGCAATTCGAATTTAATTATTTACCCATAAAAATTTAATTAACAATGAATTCTAAAACAATACCAATAAATATGTTAGCATATTTAATTATTAATTAATTATACATAAATTACTTTCCACCCAATTCCCCTATAAACCCACAAACCGCTACAGAAAATAAATTAGTAAAATTAACATAATTAGTAATTAATAAATTAATTAAAATTAATTGCCAATTAAAAGTTAATTAATTACCAATTATAAATTAATTAACACATAATTAAAAATGAATAACAATAAATACATTTACATATTTAATTAATTATAATTAAATTACTTCCCACCCTATTCCCCTATAAACCCACAACCCGCTACAGAAAATAAATTAGTAAAATTAACATAATTAGCAATTATTCAATTAATTAAAATTAATTGCAATTAAAAGTTAATGAATTACCAAATATAAATTAATTGACAAATAATTACAAATTCATAACAATAAATACATTTACATATTTAATTAATTATAATTAAATTACTTCCCACCCTATTCCCCTATAAACCCACAATCCGCTACAGAATTAAATTACGCAAAAATTAGAAAATAAAAATTTCATTAATTACAATTATTTATAACATAAATACACACTTTTAACACACATAATAACATAAATATCACTATAAAAAATTCAATATTATCAAAAAATAGATATTTTTTTTAAACTATATTATATACTTCGATATTTTAAATGTCTATATTTTTAACAATCGATATTACATTACTTACCTTAATAACGATATTTTTGATGTCTATATTCTGTCCTGTCGATATTTTGTCCATTCGATATTTAAAACTCGATATTGTGTCCAGTCGATATTTTGTAGTCAATATTTTGACTGTGCACCATCCTAACCAATAGAGAACTGGCGGGGTCACCATCAACGAGGCCACAGCCAAACTAGCCGCTTACACAGACGACATCCTCATATTCACAGAAGACCCCAAATCCTCCATCCCAGCCCTCATGGAATCCATCAGTAGATATTCAGCCCACTCAGGATATAAGCTTAACAGAGACAAATCGGAGTGTATGCCACTCAATATCCACACCACCAGAGAGGTACTTGACAACTCAGGACTCATATGGCAGCCCAGCTTCATCAAATACCTAGGGATCCAATTCGGCAATAACCTCAAATCCACACTTGACCAAAATGAAAAAGTAATTTTAGATAAAACAAAAAAGCTTGTGTAGGCCTGGTCCACCAAGTTTATATCCTGGTGGGGTAGAATAGACACAATTAAGATGATGATCACTCCCGTGATCAACTACCTGTCGGGAATGCTCCCACTCAAACTTACCGATGACTTCTTCCGTAAAACGGACAAATTGTTAAACAAGACAAAAAACCAAGAATAGGCCTGAAAAAGCTACGACTAGATAAAAATTAGGAGGCCTAAACCTGGCAGATTTCAGATCATTCCAGACAGCATTTATAGCGAGACAGGGGATCAACTGGATCCGACCCATCCAGAGTTACATGCCAGTCTGGCTTAGGATGGAAAAGGCGATTCTCAACAACCTTGACCCATTAACATTACTCACTACAAACAAACAGTCACAAAACATGAGCCCCATATTCAACAACACCAGACTCGCCCTGATGAAAGTAGATCAAAAACTAAAACACAGTATCAAAAACTCGCACTGGGAATCGGTGTGGGGTAGCTCAAAAATATAATATAGAAGGAAACCCATAAGCATAGACGCATGGAAAAGAGCAGGGATCTCATTTCCAGCTCAGCTGGAAAAGAGGGATACCCCCCTCAGCTTCAACATGCTACAATTGTGGCACAACTTACCAGACATTGAACTCTACAACTTCCTTAAAATCAGAACTGCCCTAACCAAATCAGGTATAGCCAAACACGTACCCTCAATCTTCCAGTATATGGAGCACCTGAACAAAGTGGACCACCAAGTCTCCCATATCTACAAACTACTCCGCCCCAACGCCTCTAAGCTTAACAACAAAACAACAAATTACTGGGAGGCTGAGCTAAGCACCACCCTGAACGAACAAGAAAGTCACACCCTCTGGTCGGCCCCAGAGAAAAATATGGTCTCCCCAGGGCTTGTCCAGACAAAATTCTGGCTGCTCCACAAAATCTACTGGACCCCGACTCGCCTTGCGGCCATGGGCCTAAGGGATCATGACCGCTGCTGGAACTGTGGCACAGAACAGGGAGACCTAGCACACCTCTTCTTCCACTGCACAAAGGTCAAAAAATGTTGGCCCAAAGTATTTAACTTCATTAACAAAGCCTTAGGGTGCACACTTAAAGATGAGTTTTCCTCAGTTACCACTGCATTCATAACAGCTGACCTATGCAAGCCACACGACAGAATCCTCCTCGACCTCCTATTAATGGCAGCAGCTAAAATAGTCCTTACCAACTGGAAGGACACCCCCAAAGCCACCTTCAAGGGGTGTCTCAACTGGGTGACATTCTTGAGAGGAGCAGACCACACAACCCTACATAACACACCATGGAGAAATCCCAATAGATGAATGTGGGCCTCTCTAGATAGGTTCCTAGACCCGTATGACCCACCTTGAATGAGCTGGTGAATAGCAGTGGCAAAACCCAACCCCTCTCCTCCGCCTGGAGCAAGACACCCTCACCACCCCCTCCCCCCTAGAATCTTACCTCTCTCTCCCCCTCTTTTACTTTCCCCCAGAGTAGACAATGAGAAAGGGGTCCGTTCTGGCTCATAATCCACTACAGCCGACCAACACCCCCAACTTAAAATTCCACCGGATATATGTTCTATGTTACATGTTTTACGATAGTTTATCAGGAACGTTCAATCCTTGTAATTCATGCCACCAACATCTAAGTCGAAGGAATGTTACCCTATATGGGCAGGGTGAATTGTTTAAATGTTGATTGTCTTTTGTGTCTGTTTAAAAAACCCAATAAAAATATATTTAAAAAAACAAAAAAACTTCTCATCAGTATTGCCAACGCAGACCATAAGCAAGCTACTATCATCTTGCCTACTGTGAGCGTTCTTGAAGCATATCCTGCGGTTTCGACCTCCATACAGCACTTTGTTGCTCCCTAGCTAGGCATGCCCTATATATGTTCATCTACATAAAGACCTTCATACCATACCTTCCAAATTTAAATCAGGCCCTGATTACAATACAGATGACACTTTTATATAGTTTAGATTCAAATTAAGAAGTGTGCAGTAATTTCCTTCTGCTTTTTCATTAACAAAATGGCGTCTAATAGTTCCAATGTTTCAGCTTTGAACGAATATGACAGCACACACCTTTCATCCCGCAAACGCTTTTTGTAGTCATGCTTCACTGAAAAGTACACGCTCACCTTTCCGGAAAAATGAGATTCAAACAACCCTCTCCCAGGCACCAAATATGGTGACTTAAGCCAAGCACACCGGGGAGTTGTGGGCGCTTAGGCTGCCTCGGCAATGCTTGCATCCTGGTCACGCAAACTGATTTTGTGTTTTTCCACGGAATGAGTCACTTCTCTCTTAAACCAAGCTTCTGTTGTGTGTTACTTCCGTCTGCAAGCTACTAAATGAGCCCTAATCACACTGTCGACATTTCATGCTAATGGCCCTGTAAGTAGTTAGCTCCTTTTAATTCCCCCTTTAAATGTTTCCGTGGCTATGTGCTGTGATTTTAGTCATGCGATAATATTATGTAGTGATAATGGCACATTTGTCGGCTGTAGGCATATAAAACTGTCTCGGTGCAAACATGAAAAGTGACGAGCTTTCAGTCGCCATCTGTCTCCATATCTTTAATTATGTCACCCTACTTATTGGTCCTTTGTAAAGTGTGAGGTGAATAATGCTGATCTTAGAAAGGAAAATACTACATTGTGACAGACCCAATGTATAGGTACAACAGGGACATCTTTCAAGCATTGACGAACGCCTTCAGTTTGGATTGTGTATAGTGAATGCATACAGAAGCATGTAACACAGACAGCGATGGCCACACATATGCCTTCATCTCGGTAGGACAGAGCGGTAGGCCTACAGAGATACCTGTGCAAACTTGCAACACACATGCAAGTAGTCATGCACACAAAAAACAAAAACATGCGCACTGACCTACAGGCATACAAGAACACATAAGAAGCACGCGTGCATTGATTCCAGTATCCAAACAGCACTCAAGAACACAAACACAAGCAAATAACTTACATGTAGCCATAAAATACCAACACACAGCCCCAAACACAACACACTCAAGCAGGGTTTTAAATGAGCCGGGTTCTGACGTGCCCAGCACCGGCAGTTCTAGAAAGTAGGTGCCGAGAGGGGTCCCTATCGGTCTCATTTTTTTTGCCCTCACCCTCAGTCCCATGGTAACACTGCGCATGCGCACGTCTCAGGGGGAGGCGCAGCTTGTAGGACCTGACACCGGTAGTGACCCTGCCATATGGCCAGAAATGTACAAAAATCAAGATGAGGATGTTTAGTCTCGGTTAGGAAACAACATGTATTAGAGTTTTTGTTAAGGTCAGGCTCTCAAACTTGTTGAAGAATTATGTATCTAAATGTCCTGCTGATTTTTGTATAAATTGTTGATGATGCAATTAAAAAACCTTTTTTTTTATTTCATACTTTAATAAATACGGCCGGGCGACTAGCGCCCGCCTTCCAAAAAGTAAAGATGTCTCGTGTCCACGTTCCTGGGTGTTGGGTGCCGGATTGGGGGGGGAGGCGGCAGCTAGTCGCTGACCATGTAACACAGACAGCGATGGCCACACATATGCCTTCACCCCGGTAGGACAGAGCGGTAGGCCTACAGAGATACCTGTGCAAACTTGCAACACACATGCAAGTAGTCATGCACACAAAAAACAAAAACATGCGCACTGACCTACAGGCATACAAGAACACATAAGAAGCACACGTGCATTGATTCCAGTATCCAAACAGCACTCAAGAACACAAACACAAGCAAATAACTTACATGTAGCCATAAAATACAAGCACACAGCCCCCTACACAACACACTCAAGCAGGGTTTTAAGTGGGCCGGGTTCTGACGTGCCCAGCACCGGTAAGTTCTAGAAAGTAGATGCCGAGACGGGTCCCTATCGGTCTCATTTTTTTTGCCCTCCCTCAGGGTGAAAAAAATTATATTAACTCTGCAGCAGTACCACCGTCCACTGCCTTTGATATAACTTCAAAAAGACTCGTTTTAGTTCTTTCACAGTCTCATCATTTCAGAATGGAAGCATTTTCACTACAGTATACAACAAAGCCATAGTTTATGCTAATTTTATTTTATGCAACTAACAACCATTGTCAAAGCCAATAGTCCTGGCTTGTTGTATGTGTAATATTACTTATAGTATCTGGATATCTGGATGAAATGATAGAAACAGCCAAATACCGTCAGGTGGCACACTCTGCTAAGCACATATTTTCATCCTAGGTGTTTTTAAGCCACGCCCTTAATGTCATCGGTCATATCCCTTTGAGAGACAGCCCCACACACAGTTTTTTCATCCCTCTTAAAGCCCTGCACTCAAGCATGAATGCATGCATGAATGTTGGGTGGATGGATGCCTGAGTGGAAGGATCAACAATATGTATGTCAGAAAACAAAGGTAAACTGACGAAGTAGATAAGAAAAGATACTTTTAAGGTAGTGTTCACAGTTTTACCAACTGACTAATATCATTTTGACAGTTTTACCTATTTCTGCTTTCAACAGACTAGACCTGTCTCTTATGTTGATAACTTGACACGGTATATTGAGTCAGAAGTAGCACCGTTTTGGTAAACTGTTTCTCATCTAGATCAAGTACAAAATTATATATATGAAAAACGAAACCAGCTTTTTACCTTTTAACGTCGATTCTTCTTTATTAACTCTAACTATGAAAACGTATTTGTTTGAATGTGACACAACACTGTTAGAACTGGGGGTCTCTAGTTGACAGAGGTAGGTACCTTTGACAAAATTGGGACCCTTGCTTCTAGTCAGGGTTAGGGGGTACACATCTAAAATAACCCCTGCTCTCCCCCTTGGTAGATTGGCACGAGCAGACAGGCTTATCTCAGAGGCAGTGTGTAAAGCATTTGAGAACACATACAGTAATGCAGTGAAAACACTACAAATGGACACCAAACCAGTTTAGAAAATAAGTAATCTTTACTAGACTTAACACAAGACCAAACAACAAAACTTCACAATACTGTAATCAAAAATAGTCTCTAAAATGGTAGAAAATAGCTTAGTTCAATGTAGATGGTAAATGCAAAACTTTACTCTCAAAGTACCATGGATGTGTCAAATAATACAAAAAAAGAAGTTGCAGGGAAGGTGGTGCGTCAGTTCCTTGCTTCGGGGGAGGTGATGCGTCGGTTCCTTACTGCAGCGCTGGGGAGGTGATGTGTAGGTTCCTTACCGGAGAGGAGGTGATGCGCCGGTTTCTTACTGTGATCTGGTGCGATGCGACAAGATGGTGCCTCGATGCGATGCTACTATCAGGTGCGTTGCGAGAAAATGGTGTCTCGATGTGATGCAGCAACGTTGGATGCGATGCATCCACGCCTGATGGCCTGCTGCGAACTCAGTAACTTCTGAGCGACACGCTTCTCCGGTAATGCGCTGGCGACCTCTGCAACGGTGACATGCTTCTCAGATGATGCGAAGCATTTGTCGATGATGCAATGGCGAATAGCTGTAGCGGCGACACGCTTCTTCGGCGATGCAATGGCAACTGCTGCGGCGGCGACACGCTTCTCCTTGTTGCATTGCCCTTCCAGCTCCAAGCGACTCGCCTTCTCTTCAGAGGGCCCAAACAAGAGTAGGCACCTCTCTGCAGACAGAATTCCACCGCAAGGGAATTTAGGGGAGCTGGTGGTGAAGCCTTGTATCCCTGAGACTTCAGGTAGGAGGCAAGCTCAGTTCAAGCCCTTGGAGATTCCTCTTCAAGATTGCAATAGTACACACAAAGTTCCTTTTCTCCTTTCCTTGGCAAATAAGGTAACCGCTGCAGGCCAACCCAACAGCACAGCACTGGGGCAGTCTCCTCATTCAGCTTCCTTGGTTCTTTTTCTTGGCAAAGGGTCGTCTTGATTCCCAGAAGTCCCCCTTTTTATACACCAAAATCCTTTGTCTCTGAAGGCAGAGAGTGTCTGTACCTAGTCCAAACCAGTTCTGTGCAGACCTGGAGCACTTTGTTTACAGGACTCCTTCTTTCCTTTGACAGTGCGGGCCAGGGTCATCGGGCACACCACAGGAGGGGGAGCCAGCATTGTGGAAGGCGGGCACAGCCCTATTCGGATCCAGGTGCAACTCCTCCCACCACTCTTCATGCAGATAGGTCTATTCAGCCCTGTGCTGACTCACCCTGTCTCCTGGAGCCCCCCACTTCTGTCACTCAAAAACCGGTCAAGGAATACACTATCTAGCAGAGACAGGCCTGGATAGTTAGGCAAGAAAATGCCTACTTTCTAAAAGTGGTATTTTAACTAAAAAAAATTATTTTATCATTCTGAGTTCAGGTATACTAAACTCGAATTTCAACCTAGTTCCATGAGTCAGTTAGGATTGTAAGATGTTATAATCAACCTGCCCATTCTGGCCTACGGGAACAGGTAGCCTTGCAATAGTGAAAAACGAAATTGGCTGTAATTCACAATTAGGACATGCTACACACATGAGGCATGTCCTACCTTTTACATACAATGCCCCATGTCCTTGGGCCTAATTTAGGAGTGGCTAAAATGTAGAAAAGGGAAGGTTTAGGGACTGGCAAGTGGATGCTCTTACTGAGTCAACATGGCAGTACTGGACTGCACACAGGTTTCAGCAATGGCAGGCCTGAGAACACTTTAGAAGCTGCAAGCCCACCAGCAGCATTTGATTTACAGGCCCTGGGCACACATGGTGCACTGTACTAGGATCTGACAAGTAAATAAAATTAACCAATCATTAATAATAATAATAATAATAGGGGCATTTGTAAAGCGCTGAGTTACGCACACCGGCGTGTCCCCGCGCTACCGATGAGGAGGCCTAAACAGAGAACTAGGGCTGCCAACGTGGGCCTGCTTAACAGACAAAGAGATGGGTTTTTAATTTAGCTCTGAACCTGGATTCTACTGGTTCCAAGCGAAGAGCCACTGGAAGTTTATTCCAATGGTAAGGTGCTAGGTGCCTGAAAGATCTGCCACCCATGCGAGCCTTCTTCACCTTGAGGGTCGACAGCAGTCCCCCGCCCGCGGATCTCAGTGCTCTAGCAGGTTCATACGCTTTAATCAAGCTCTGCAGAGGTCGCGGTGCCCTGCCATTCAAAATCCGATGGCAGGTGCAGAGGGCTTTGTACTCAACTCTGCTCCTCACAGGCAGCCAGTGTAGTTTTTGCAAAGCCTGCTTCGAAGGTGCTCTTTTGGGTAACCTAAGGACCAAGCGTGCTGCCGCATTCTGCAGCACTTGGAGACGCCCAACACTTTTACTCGGTGCTCCCAGATACAGCAGGTTCGCATAGTCCATCCTAGCGGTAACCAGAGCATGTACCAAGGTTTGGCGAGCTTCCACCGGCAATAAGTCCAGGACTTTCCTCAATCTTTTCAGGATCCCAAAGCAAATTGAGTTTCTAATCCAATAAAATATTTTACAATAGGGTGCACTGGCACATTGGCATTGAATAGCAGTGGCAGAGTGCCCAAATCATCTAGACTGGCAAAATATATAGCAAAAATACAGGAGGGAACAGCAAAAAAAATGGAAGGGATACCCATGCCAATGGTGCCAGGTCTAACATGTGTCCCCTCCAGCTGAAATGTGGGGCGCACTACCCACCCCTTGGGAGTTCTATTCACTAAGGCTGAAAAATATGGACAGACCATCAGCATTGGCGTGTTCTGTACCAGTGCGATGTTCCACCATGAACTCCATCCCCTGTAGGGAAATGGGCCACCTCAGCAGCTTTGGATTTTCACCTGTCCTCTGCATCAACCATCTGAGGGGCCTGTGGTCTGTCTGAAGCCAGAAGTAAGTCCCAAACAAGTATGGTCTTAACTTCTTCAGTGCCCAGACCACAGCAAATGTCTCACGCTCAATTGCACTCCATCTCTGTTCCCGTGGAAGTAACCTCCTACTGATGAAGGCTACAGGTTATATCTAGGCCCTCATCATTCATCTGTGAAAGAACAGCCCCCACACCATGCTCTGAAGCATCTGTTTGAACAATAAACTCTTTTGAGATATTGAGTGCCAGGAGCACGGGTGCCGTGCACATGACAGTCTTCAGTGCATCAAAAGCTTTCTGACAGGTGTCAGTGCACGTCACTTTCATGAGCTGCTTCCTGGAAGTCACCTCTGTCAAGGGTGCAACAATGCTGCCATACCCCTTGACAAACCTCCTGTAGTACCCAGTGAGTCCTAAAAAGGCTCTCATCTCTGTCTGGGTCTTGGGGGCTTGCCAAGCCAGGACGGTCTCAATCTTTGGTTGTAGGGGCGCCACCTGGTCGCTCCCAACCTGGTGTCCCAAGTACACCACAGAACCCTGCCCGATTTGGCACTTACTCACCTTGATCATAAGGCCTTCTCTCTGCAGGGTCATTAACACTTCCCAGAGGTGGCGCAGATGTTCTTCCCAACTGGCGCTGAACACTGCAATGTCATCCAGGTAGGTGACACTGAAATACTCCAGTTCAGCCAACACCTGGTTAACCAACCTCTGAAAGGTGGCAGGGGCATTCTTCATCCCAAAGGGCATAACCCGGAATTGGTAGTGCCCATCTGGTGTGGAGAATGCTGACCTCTCTCTTGCCCCTTCAGTTAAAAGGCGATCTGCCACTACCCAGAGGTTAGATCAAACATGCTGAGGTACCGGGCAGCCCCTAACGCATCAATGAGCTCATCAGCTCTGGGGATGGGGTGCGAATCAGTCCTGATGACTGAATTGAGCCCTCGGTAGTCCACATAGGATCGGAGTTCTGGCGTGGCACCCAGAGCGGCAGCCTTTGGGATCAAGACCACGGGGCTGCTCCAAGGACTCTTATAGGACTCAATCACCTCTAATGCAAGCATCTTGGAGACCTCCTCCTTGATGTAAGCTCTCACCCTGTCAGTCACTCTGTAAATGTTGTGCTTAACTATCTGCGGTGTCTACATCATGGACACACCAATCAGTGACACTGGGAATCAGGGAAAATAAATCAGAAAACTGGCCCAACAACTGGAGACAGTCATTCTGCTGCTCAGGGGTCTGAATGGAAGAGAGGTTAACACCAATCACTGACCTATCTTGCTCTGTTGCAGACAGGAAGTCAGGAAGAGGCTCAGACTCCTCCTCAACTCCAGCATCTGTTGCTAGGAGCATGACCACTTCGGACCTTTCTAAGTGGGGATTCAGACGGTTGACATGCAGGACCCGCAAAGGGTTCCTTGGAGACCACAAGTCCACCAAGTAGGAGACATCACTCTTGCACTCCACCACCTCAAATGTTCTGGTCCACTAATGCTGGAGCGCACAGGGCTCCACAGGGGCAATGACCCAAACTTTCTGACAAGGCTGAAGCTCAACCAGAGTGGCATTCTTATCGTACCACCACTTCATCTCTTCCTGGCTAGCTTCCAGATTCGCCTGAGCGAGTTGCCTGAAATGCCGGGTTTGGTTTCTGAAGGTCAGCATGTAAGTATATACATCCTGGGGAGGTTTCCTGGGAGCTTTCTCCCAGCCTTCCTTAACCAAACTCAGAGGTCCTCTTACAGGGTGACCATAGAGCAGTTCAAAGGGGCTGAACCCTAAGGACTTCTATGGCACCTCTCTGTAAGCAAAGAGAAGGCATGGCAAGAGGACATCCCACTTACGCCTTATGGGTTCCTCAAGACCCATAATCATGCCTTTGAGGATCCAGTTAAATCTCTCAACCAGCCCATTGCCTTGTGGGTGGTATGGAGTAGTGAACTTATAAGTTAACACACACTCCTGCCACAGGGACTTCATATACTTAGAAATGAAGTCTGTACCATGGTCTGACACCACCTCTCTGGGGAACCCCACATGGGAGAAAATCCTCATCAGCGCACATCCCACCACGGGGGCCGTCACTTTCCTGAGAGGGATGGCTTCCGGGTACCAGGTGGCATGGTCCACCAAGACCAGGATGAACCTGTTGCCCATGGCTGTCTTGGGATCCAGAGGCTACAGTATGTCAATGCCCACCCTTTCAAAGGGGGAGCTGACCACAGGGAATGGCTGGAGATGAGCCTTATGCTTCCTCCCACTCTTTCCACTTGCCAGGCAAGTCTGACAGGTGCTGTAATGAGTATTTGAACTCTGGCACATTTGGGACCAATAAAAGTGGGAGACAAGCCTTTCAAAGGTCTTGTCCTGCCCCCGAATGTCCTGCTAAAGGCACATCATGAGCCAGCCCAGTAGAAAAGCTCTGAAGCGCTTGGGTACCACCAGCACACATGCTGACCCAGGCTCAGCAACCTTAGGCTTACTAAACAGGAGACCATTCTCCCAGTAGATCCAATGAGATCCAGACTGATCACCTGCTGCCTGGTTTGCAGCCTGTTGTCTCAAACCCAGAAGAGAAGGGCACTTCTTCCACTCCTCTCAGAACTCCTCCCTCGAGTGTCCTCATTCCTGCTGCCAATGGGTTTGCTCAGGCAGGTCCCCCAGTTCAGCTACCTGTTTCCCTGTAGGTTCCAGGGCATCCCCCTCAAGGTCTGCCTCCTCCTGGACCGTGGGAACCATGGGGGTGGGCTACTCTTTCAGGCTCTAGGTACTCTTGAACACCCTTACTGACTGCTATGAACCGTGTGGTCACACTCGCTGAGTAAGGCAGACCCACATCTCCAAATGAGCACTTCGCTCCACCTTAGTCCAAGGGGAGCTCTCCAAATCGTTACCTAACAGACAGTCAACAGGCATGGCTGGCCTCACAGCTACTTGAAGAGTACCAGAGAACCCCCACTCAAAGGGAACCTGAGACACCTTGCAGTGGCTCTCTGTGTTGTCAGCGGCAACAACTGGATAAAATGCTTTCGGGACCACCTTCTCTTCAGACACCAGGTGACACCTGACAGCTGTCACACTGGCTTCAGTGTCTCTAAGAGCCTCCACTCTATGGCCATTGATGGTCACCCACTGCCTGTACTTTTTAGTGTTATCAGGCAGCTGGGTCCTGGGGTCCACCTCACAGTCTCCTAAAGAGACAAGGGATATCTCTGTGGGACCTTACCCACCCTGGGCATCCATCTCCTCCTCCAGGGCTACACTCGCCATCTGCCGGGGTGGTGCACCATGGGGTGCTGTCTTGTCCCTCTGTGGGCACTGGGGATCATAAAACCTATGGCCCACTTCACCACACTTCAAGCACTTCAGGGGTCTCCGATGAACAGGTTTACCCTTCGGGCCCCAGGCTTCTTCTCAGGGGGAAGTGGGGGGAACATTTCCCTTGGTTCCCTTGGGGTCCTTTCTGGAACTCCCTCTGTTTGCCCTTGTCCCCCTCACTCTTCTGCTGGGGACCCTGTCCACCTTTGGTGGAGTCTCCCACATGACCCTTCTGGACCCGGGTGCTCTCCCAGGGGTCCTCCTCCTAAGCAAACTTTCTAGGGTTATTCAGCTTGCTATCAATAAAGTGCTGGCGTAGGTCTGGAAAACAATTATTTGACAAGTGCCCCTATCAAATCAAATTATAGAGCACTTCAAAATCATTCCCTTTGCTACCCTTCACCCAACCATCCAATGATCTGCCAAAGAAAGAAATATATTCTACCCAAGTGCTAGACTCCAGTTTCTTACAATTGTCTAAATAACTCAAGAGTCAACCCATACCTGGACATTAAGGCCTCTTTCATATGTACATAAGAATTCTGATCTTCAGAAGGCAAATCCAACAAAGTGTCCTGCCAATCACTAAGGAACTGCCCCCACAACCCCGCTCCCCAATCCTTCTCAGGGACACGGTGGAAGGACATAGATACCTCATAGGCCTTGAACCATTGCCCAATATCTTCATTCTTATGAAACTCCTTAATAACATCCGTGGGAATGAACACTCTTGTTTCTACAGGCACAGATGATGTGCTGCCTCCAGAGGGAGTAATTTCTAAACTCTTGGCTTTCAGTTCCAACTCCCTGAACATCTTTTCATGCTCTAAATGCATCCTCTTTTCCTCCAAGGCCAACTTCTAATTCTCCAACTCCATCTGCCAACCTATTTTTAGCTTGGCCAGCTCCATCTTATGCACCCTATCTCTCTCCCTGTCCTCCATCTCTCCTGGGGACAGGTCCTTTGAAGAAACACTGCTACCTGGCCTTGAAGATACTTTCTCCCCAGTCAGGCCCAATAACTCATCCAGCTGCCCAACTGCATTCTCTGCCTCATCCCTAGGCTCCTCCAGATGCTCAATAGAATTTCTAAATTCCAACCAGGCCCTCAGCGCCTTTTGGAACTCTTACTTTTTGGCTACGCCTCTCAAAGGGATTTGAAATCTTTTGCAGAAGGTTTTAAGCTGTGGCACAGTGTAGGTATCAACCCTATCTTTTTCAAACTGTAGATCGATAGATGCGTTTGATGCTGCTTTGCTCATGGTGAAAAACAGTTGGTAGTTCTCAAAAAGCAAAAAGAAGTTCCACGGAAAATTCTACCAAAAAGTATGTGGGAGCATTATGGTCTGCACTCACTAGTAGTGTACACCAATAACTGTATATTAGTCATAAATGCAAGTCCAAATTCTCACCGCTGACCACCAATGTTAGAACTGGGGGTCTCTAGTTTGCAGCAGTAGGTACCATTGACCAAATAGGAACCCTTGCTTATAATCAGGCTAAGGGAGTACACTTCTGGAATAACCCCTGCTCACCCCCTTGGTAGCTTGGCACGAGCAGACAGGCTTATCTCAGAGGCAGTGTGTAAAGCATTTTGAACACATACAGTAATAAAGTGAAAACACTATAAATGGACACCACACCAAGTTAAGAAAAATAAGTAATTATTACTAGACCTAACGCAAGACCAAACAAAAAAATCCACAATACTGTAACGAAAAATAGTCTCTAAAATGGTAGAAAATAGCTTAGCTCAATGTAGATGGTAAATGTGACACTTTACTCTCAAAGTGCCTTGGATGTGTCACGCAATACACCTGATCTAGCAATCAACGAATGTATAAGATGTAAAACCTCCAGTAGTCATAGTTGGATCTCCAGGTCTAATCTACAGTCCCAAACAGCAGAAGACCCTCAGCACCAATAGCTAAAGTGAGAGCGTCCTAAGCAGGCACTGACAGTTCCAGTCATGTGGCAAATTCTCTGCAGCACCTTGTCAGCCAATCACCCAAGACACATACAGGCAGGTGAGAAGGAGGAAAGAGAAGCAAAGCTACAGGCCACGAGTCCTCCAGGCCTCCAAACTGGTGACAAAAGCAATGTTTTTCTTCGACTGGTGCAACTTATTCTGTGCAGACCTATATAACACCTGGTGCTGCACACGCTCATGGTGAACTAGAGTGGAAACATTAAATGTTGGGAGGAAGTGACGTCACTCCCGCGGCCACCTCTCCGCCGACCACCACTCACCTTCGAATTAGTTCTCCACCCCAATCACAGCCTGTGACCTCTGCACCCACTAATCACAAAATCAACATTTTCATGTGCAAGCCATATCTCCTTTCTTCCTTTCCTACTTGCAAAAGATTTACAACCATATGTGCTAAGGAAGTAAAGCACCTTTTTAAAAGCACACCTGGAATTGGTGAACTCTGTACACGAACTGTGTTCTCCAATTTGAAAAATACGCGCTGTACATCTTAAAAGCAGGTAGGCTAAGCTTTTGAGGCACTCTGGGAATGGCAGAGCACTTTAAAATCAAGTGTAATT
The DNA here is from genome assembly GCF_964261635.1 of Lissotriton helveticus. NCBI lineage: Eukaryota > Metazoa > Chordata > Amphibia > Caudata > Salamandridae > Lissotriton > Lissotriton helveticus. Next base: position 1,245,149,420 of record NC_136063.1, on the reverse strand, counting down.
TTCTGCTGATTAAAGCATAGCATACTTTAGTTCTAAAACGCAGTTCTAATCAGCTAGAGGGCTTCTTGATGCAAATTCCTTAACACGCCAAGAAGAGAAGGATGTCTGCCTAGATTGTTCGTTAACCTTGCCAGCATAGGGCTACAGTACCCTCAAGAACAATACCCTAAAATACAGGACGAGAAAGTGTCTTTTTGAGACAGACTACCATACTGCTACCTCAGGACAACCACCTACTTCAGCAATAAACAAAGTCAACGAAGCTAGCTCAGGACTGGCAGTCCACAAACCCTGTAAATGTATATCCTTTTGTCGCAGTTCTATCTAACAAGGGGCCACCGAATCCGTATGTAGGATAGAGGGAACAGCAGTAAGGCATTCCTTGCTAACCAGAAACACAAGAGCAACAGCGACAGATACGGGACTACAAGATAGACTAACTAAGGGCACCCTACGAGCAAGAGGTTGGGTACCAAAAGTAACAATCTCAGGGAGGCGGATCGAGGATCTTTTTTTTTTTTTCTTTCCTCATATTCCACCAGGTTTCAAATATTACAGGTTGTTCGTGTACCATATGCTGTCTCAGTACAAGACTGGCAAGGGTTATAAACTGTTCCTATCTCGCGACCCTTCATCATAATAAAAGTACCTTAAACCTGCAATTGAAAACCATGTGCTTGTGAATGTTACTGCCATAAAAAGAAAAAAGAAAACTGGGAAAGTAGGACCCAGAATAGCGGTGAAGGTAAACCTCAGCAGCATAATCATTGGACCGGGGAAAAAAAAAAAAAAACCCCGAACAACTAGTTCCATTTCAGCAAGAGCCAAAAGGATCTTTTATTGCGGATCCCAGCTCTTGCCAAGTCAGGTTTAGATACTTGAAGGACTGAAGCTCGCCAATCAGGTAGTGACGGAGGTTGCTGATCCTTCCACTTTATACAGATCTCCCTTCTTGCCTGCAAAATGAGTAGAAGATAAGATTTTTAGCTGTACTTCGAATTCCATCACTCACTCCCAATATGGCAAGGGGTAGATCTATAGAAATTTGGAAACCCAATGAATCAGAAAGCAACTTGTTAATGGAATCCCAAAAAACTGAAATACAGGGGCATTCAAAAAACATATGTGCGTCGGTGGCCTCCAACAAGCCACATCTAGCGCAGGCCACCGAGGAACCTTGGACAAATTTTGAAATCCTTTGTGGAGAATAATATGCTCTATGAAGCATGTATAGGTGGTTTCTACGCAGCCATGCAGGCTTCACAATATCCCATAGGACTTGAAATGATATGGTCCACAAATGAGTTAGGTTAGGGCACGCAAGGGCAGAGCCCCACAATGCCTCTGCATGTTGAAATTCTCCTTCAGACTCCTCCAGTATCCAGTTATACCACACAGAAACCTCTTTTTTGCCCAATAGTTTGTCTAAAAGTAGAGCCTCAAGTTGGTTGCCACCACCAATTGGAGTTCGACTTCGGGCTGATGTTTGCGAGGTATAATGCTGCATCCCGCTGGTAATCTGGATATATTTAAATTTGGAGAGGTTCAATCCTATTTTCATATTTAGAACTTCCCATGGTAACACGCTTCCCTCCACAAATATTTCTCCCCATACCTCCAGACTACCAACATGCAAGGGAGCAGACAAACTGTCTTTCAGCCACTCAGGACTTCCAGGAGAATCCCAAAGCGGGGCCCTGCTAGAAAAGTAACCAAGTTTAACTAAGGTCCTCACCTTATACCATGTTTTCGCCATCCCCTGCAAAACTTTCAACTAAATTTTCTTAAAGAATTTGGGGTCTCCAAATTTAAACAAAAAACCTGATTGTGAAACCGCTACCCCTTTGAGCATAGCTGAGAACAACAAGCCAATTCCGTGATCCACCGGCATTTTCAACAACTTTCGGGTATGACTTAGTTGGAAAGCCCAAGCATATACCTGTAGATCTGGTGCTGCCACGCCCCCCTTCTCCCTGCGCCGCCTGAGCTTCTTCCATGCAATTCTAGGGATATGTTTATCCCAAATAAAAGATGTTATGTCTCCCTGTAACTTGGAGATGACAGTTGGGTTGAAAAAAAGAGGTATAGTATTGAAGAGAAATGACACCTTTGGCAAGATAGTCATTTTAACTAAATGAACACGTCCTAACAAAGTTAACGGAAGATGGGACCAAGTTTGCATGAGATTGCAACATTCCCTTGCAACATTGGTGAAATTAACTATTGCGATTTTATTAATGTCTTTGATTATATTCAGACCCAGATACCGGAGACTAGCAGTAGGCTGTACTTCCAATATACTATCAGTATCATTCCAGATCATTACCTCAGTCTTGGAGGCATTAACCTCATAGCCTGATATTTCACCAAATTCTAGAGCAAGATTAATGGCTGCTGGAAGGGCTGAGCTAATATCTGAAGAAAATAACAAAATGTCGTCGGCATATAAAGCCACTTTCCGCTCCCACCCTCCAAAAACAAATGGCTTAATAGTCTCCTCTTCCCTCACCCGCTGAGCGAAGGGCTCTATATATAGATCGAACAATAGAGGGGAAAGAGGGCAACCCTGACGGGTTCCTCTCGTAATAGGAAAGGGATCTGACAGTTCGCCATTCACCAACACACAGGTCCAACAACGATCCTTTAGGGTGCTAGCGGCAAGTTTATGGAATTCGCTCCCTGTTCACATTCGAGCCCTTGAAGATTTGCTCACCTTCAGGCAGGCGATTAAAACCTTCCTGTTCCCGGCATCTAGTTAATTCCTCTTCTTTTATTATGTGTTATGTTACAGCATCTGTCAGAGCGCCAGGACGCCCCTTTGCTGGGGCAGCTGTGCGCTATAAAAATACCAAATAACATAACATAACATAACAGGCAGAAGGCTTAGAATATAAGAGTCTTACTGCGCGACCAAAGTTCTCTCCAATATTAAACTTATCCAAGACCCTCGACAGGTACGCCCAGTTCGCCCTGTCCAAGGCCTTGGTTGCATCCAGTGTTAAGTCTGGCAGAGGGAGTGACTGCGTTGTTGCTATATCTATAGCCCCTATCAAATCATAGGTTAGCTCGTACAATTGGCGCCCTTCACAAACCCCCTCTGATCCTGGTGCAAGACATCTGGAGCTACTAAACCAAGCCTCTTCGCGAGAATCGAAGCAAAAATCTTGTAATCCCCATTCAAGATGGATATAGGCTTCTATGACCCGCAGGTTAGTGCTGATTTCCCTGGTTTTAAAATTATGGTTATCGAAGCACTATCCCAGGAAGCAGGTGGAGATGTTCCTTCCTGCAAGATTTGGTTAAATAACCTGGTTAGAAAAGGGACGACTGATTGCTCAAGGACCCTATAGATCTCAGCTGGTAGTCCATCTGGGCCAGCAGCCTTCCCCTTACCACTATTAAGGATGGCAACCCTGACCTCCCGCTCGGTAATGCTAGCATTCAGAGAGGCCTGTTGCTTATCGGATAGGGATGAAAGAGATATCTTATCCAACCAGTTGTCAATAGTTTCATTCTCCAATATTTTATCCTCGTGATAGATGTTTGAAAAAAAATCTCTAAAGATTCTCCTGATATCCCCAATCGATGAGTACCGTGGGTTATCCTGAACTACGGACTCGATATTATTGCGAACCCTGTGGGTTCTGGCCTTCCATGCCAGCAATTTACCAGCCCCCTCTCCAAATTGGAAGTGAGCTATCTTGCTAGCCTCCCATTTCTCCTGCAAGCGTAGATTCAACACAGACCCCAAATGCGCTTTCAAAGATGGCAACTTGCTGTCAAGAACTTTAGTAGAGATGCCAGATGGAACCTGATCTATTTCCTCTTGCACTACCAGCATTTCTGCCTCTATGGACGCTACCTTCTCTTTGTAGCACTTCCTTCAATATGAGTCCATGTTTGTGATAAGGCCTCTTAAAAAGGCCTTAAAAGCATCCCAAACTATCCCCGGGGCAGCTGATCCTACATTGGTATCTATAAACAGCTGTGTTTCAGTAAGTAAAAATCATCATCTGCTGCTAATAAGAGCGAACGATCAAACGACCAAGATCTAGACGTCTTAGGAAACCCACCAAGTTCCATCAGGATGGCCGAATGATCTGATAGGTGAGATGGAAGATATACAATCTTTTTCACGCTTTCGACCAAACGCTGATTAATTAGAACAAAGTCAATCCTAGACTGATGGTGGTATTTCAAGTTTCGAAAAGAGACCCCCTGCTTATTTCCAGACATACATCTCCAGATATCGACAAGCCCGTACTGTTTCATGGACCTAAGTAAGAACACCCTTGTTATTGAAAGAGTCAAAGGTCGCCTGCTTGGGGTTTTGTCTAAACGGGGGTCCACCACTATATTAAAATCTCCAGCCAGGATAGTCGGTTCGGGAAAAGATAATAAATGAGAAAAAATTGACTTTAGTACAGATGGATCGTCAATATTAGGTCCATGCACCTGCTATCAACACTGAAGCGATGACCCATCTGCCACCTGGATCTGCTATTTTAGACATTAATCTAACTTGAAGAGGTTTTTTAAAAATGATTGTCACTCCTCTAGTACTGGAAGATTGAGAGGTAGAGATAGAAACATCAATCCACCTATTTCTCTTTACCAATGAGAGTACTTCCGCCTCAGTCAAGTGGGTCTCCTGGAGAATGATGACCTGCGCATCCAGATCCCGCAAATACTGCATGATCTTATCTGGCCTAGGTCTGGTGCGGAGGCCATTCACATTCCAGGAGACCACTTTGACATTACTCATAAGGAGGCAGCAATTTCATGCCCCAAACACATACGGCCACCACAAGTCGAAAGACAGAAAATTGCCAGACTACTACCAATAATTCTTGACCAGCAACAACAAACCAAAAACTTATCGGAAATGAGGTTTTTGTTTTACTTCTCTCCCCCCCCGTGCCCTGGACTACCCTCCACCCCCCCCCCCCTGGGAAACCCTTGCCCTATCTATCCGGAGCTAGTCCAGAAGATAGTGCCTCGACCCAATACTCCCATTGTGCAATTATACATGTAAACTTCGGAAACTCCCAAAGTGACGATTTGTGTGGGTAGCGGTTACAAAACTAGACCAAATTTCAAACATGCTAGCCCTGAATCTAACCTATGTGCTCACCCCACTTTATTTTCCTTTTTTTTTCTCCTTCTTTTCCTTCCATTTTCTTTTTCCTTCCTTTCTTCCTTCACTTCCCCTACCTTTCCCCTTTAAGTTTAATTTATTTTTCCAAGTGAGATAGAGAGAACTAAACATAAAAAGGATAGAAACCTCTAAAGAGTACTAGAGGGGAGCACTAGATAGAAAAACCCTCAACCTGTAGAGCCCTTCGCACCATCCTTAGACCCTCCAATATTAAGCAGTAGCTCATCTGCTTCTTGGACTGACCTAATGTTAAACATTTTATTGTTATACATTATTCTAAGTGAAGCAGGGAACTTAAGCTGAGCTGATGCGCCTGCACATCTGAAAGCGTCCAGACTCCTGCCAGGTTCCCATTGCTTCTCGAGAGTAGCCCTTGAAAGATCAGATCTAACTTGGAAGTTGAACCCTTTCCCTGTCAGTATTTTGTGCTTCAGTGCCGCTGCCAGAATATTTTCTTTAAGGGTGTACGTGTGAAAGTTTACGAGAATTCTACGAGGTTTGTCTCTATTAGGATTTTTCCTAAAGGGATCTTTATGAATCAGTTGGATGTCCTTGGCCAGGTCTTCAGATGACTCGACTAATTTCAAAGCTTCTTTCAAAAGAGAGACCACATACAACTTGATGTCGGACCCTTCATTTCCCTCAGGGACATTCAAAATACGTAAATTACTACGTCTAGAATTGTTTTTGAGACGTTCCATCCTCTCAGCAATTAACAGATCTTCTTTCTTAAGTTTAATGATGTCACTTTTGGCCTGATCTAGATGTAGTGACAGTCCCGCCACGGTCTTTTCCAGGGCTGATGTTCTTGCATACAGGACGTCTATCTTGTTGTCCAGGGACTCACAGAAATTCCTTATCTCCAGTTGATTAGCTTTAGAAGCCATTTTTAATGTCACTGGTCAAAGCTAGAAACATAGACTGCAAAGTGGGAGTCGTGGGGGCATCAGTAACAGCCTGTAGAGGCTCTACCTGAGCACTAACCGATTCCAATAATTTCTCTGCTGCCATATCCTCTGAGCTCGCCCCTGCCCCTTTTCGTGGTATTGAGGTTTTTTCGACATCCTGGGAGGGCGGTACAGTTTCTGCATCCCCTGCAGTATAGTCAATATTTGTGCTTACAATTATGTCGGCGTCCGCGACTTCACCCGAGCAGAAACCGTCTGCAAGGGCCGTAAAAGGGGACTCATCCATACTGTTGGCTGCAGCTCCGCTTAAATCCAGCGTTTTGGCAACCGAGGAAATAAACTGTTCCGGGCTAAAGCCCTCCTTAAGATGCAGCACTTGTGGAATGGCCTTGAAGTAGGAGCGCAGTGAAGGTGTAATTGTTGCCCCAGCCCCAGCACCTATAGGTATATTAGAGCCTTTTAGTGTCTTAGATTCTTTTGCGCGCTTTGCTTCAATTTCTGTATTCAAAAAAGAGGAGGGCTTCTTAGTTCTAGCTGGACCCAAAACCTTTAGGCTTGGAGAAACAGGTGCAGCAGTCACAGATTTAACAGACTTGCCAGGCTTAAAATATGTTGTAACTGGCACTGGGGCAATTGATGTAGAGGCTGACTCACTTTCCCTCTCGCCTGATCGTACCGTGTCCCCCTTGACTCCCAAAACCTCCTTTTTGCCCCCACGCTTACCTCTTTTTTTTGTAGCAGACTGTACAGCTTTCACTGAGCTTGCTGTTTTATTTTCGTTTTTAGCAAAAACGCCACAATCCCTATTAACCTCGAAAATGGGCTCTGTTAGGGCATCAAAAAACTTGCTTGGTTCTTGTCTCAGCTCCGTGTCCTCAAGTAGTTCTTCCCCCCCAACAGTGACAGGGAAACCACTGGAGCCACCGCTTGCAACGCAAGAATCGAGCAAAAGGCACCGAAGCCGCCGCCCTCTCCTTAGCTCCAGGGCGGCCCTACACCAAAGCTGTAGCCCCAGACCAATGACGAGCCCGATCCCGGCAACGAGGTGGAAGAACAAACAGCTGATCCTCCGAGCTTGACAACACCCCCGCAATCCGTCCACCGGCAGCAGAAGGAAGCCGGAACGGAATGTGGAGAAGGGGCGGGAGGGAGGTCACCCGTCTCCCAGCGCATCAGTGGAATTCCCTGCGTCAGGCCGGAAGCCGACGCCATCCCTCTCCAGCAGGCTCCACAGGTACAATTGCGCTATGGCAGTGAGCCACCCCAAAAGTCTGTGAAGACCCCCTTAGACTTCAAGGTATCCAGCGTATACCATTGCGGTATACGCAGGCCGAAGCTAATCCGAAACTAGAGATATAACGCGAGGTATCGGACAGAGCACCGCAGCAGCTTAGCTTGCTGCCGCCATGTTTCCCTGCCTCGACTCCCCGAGGATCTTGTTGTTGCACCTTCAGTGTGCAAGGATCAGGTTGGCGAGGGAGGGGAGAGGGAGAGATCGGGGGAGGGAGGGAGCAGGGAGAGGAAGGTTAGTGTTCATCTGTCTTGTTCATCTGACCTATCCAGTTCGTCTAGATCGTCCTGAATGTCTTACTCGTACTATCTAGGTCTCTTGCCTACTCAGACTTCCCCTTCTGTACCCAAATCATTTTACTTCCTGCTTTCCATATACCCGCACACAACCAGACACGCGGGAATAAGGTGTTATGTTTCACTGCTCCTAGTCAGTAAAAAGAATACATGGAGGGCATCCGACACTTACACGAGACTCACCAACAAAACTAAAGGACAGTGGGGAACGGGGGCTAATCGCGACATGCTCACAGCCTAAGTTATGACACATAACAGTAGCTCCCCCCTGCTAACCAACCTGAAGATTGTCTCCCACAATGTGAAGGGGCTTAATCACCCCGTCAAGAGTAAGAAGATCCTAGACTACTTAGCCAAGACCAAAGGCGACATCATACTATTACAAGAAACCAAAGTGTCTCTAGAAGATGCAGCAAGGGTCAAGGCACGCTGGATAGGTCAGGCGGCACGCTCACCAGAGACAGGAAAAAAAAGAGGGGTGATCACAATCATAAACAAGAACTAGAGAATCACCATAGACGGCCATCAGCACGACGATGAAGGTCGGCTACTAGTAACACAATTGAAAAGAGGAGGCAAAACATTCCAGGTAGTCAACGTCTATGCCCCAAACACAGATGACAATGCATATTGGGAGGGAGTCAGGGCTTAGAAGGTCCCCGGTCCACCGCGGTCTTTGTGGGCCGTTTGCGTGGAGGGACATAGCTCCTCCCATTTCACCAGCGCCACTTCCGGGGGCTTCTAATTATAAGCAGTGTTACGCGCTGGGCGCAACGAGAGAGCTACTCGCACTCGAGTAAGGAAAGCTGCTGTATTTTAAATTGGGGCACATCTCTATTGTGGAATTATCTTTTAATATTAAAATTATCTTTTAAAATTGGACCTGCTGCTACCTGCAAAGAAGGCACTTGTATTCCATCGCAGGGCTTAGAAGGTCCCCGGTCCACCGCGGTCTTTGTGGGCCGTTTACGTGGAGGGACATAGCTCCTTCCCTTTCACCAACGTCACTTCCGGGGGCTTTCACATTAAAGCCAGATGATATGCCGGAAGTGCCAAAGGCAAGCACGTCTGCGCCCGTCCGCACTCGGACCAGGCCCAGGGCCAGCCCCCCTGGTCCATTCGCCCCAGACAAGCTACACCAGAGATTTCCTTTTGAGCCTTGACCCTCTGAAGGGAAACGCAACCTGCCACCAAATATCCAATCCAGAATGGACGGAAGGCCTTGCCCAAAATGCTTGTCCCCTTTGCCACATGTCACCTCTCTCTTTAGTAAATCTCTGCCATCAGTTTGTCGGTTAAATCGTTTACCGCCAGAAAACTCGATAGGGCTGACACATAGGGAAGATCTTGTATCAACAACAGGAGCAAGAACCCATCTACCGTGTTGGGATTGGGGTGTAGTATAGTAGAAACATATGGTATCCCAACTGGTATTATTTGAAGGTAGTTAGAACAGATATGCATACAACATTATCCATAAGGAAGCAAGGAGACTATATGATTATAGCATGTGCTCAAGGCATCATTTATATAAACATTTAAGGGGAAAAAAACAAGTAGGAAGGAGCATTTCTCAGTTATTACAGCACTGCAATATACACCTGATGAAATTGAGAACAACCCAAATTGCACGTGGTGCTCAAGGTGTATCAGTGAAAACCAAGGTAGCGACGCATGTGACAATGTGAACAGCGTGGGCGGCGCAAGGTGACTGGTGCAAAAATATACAGTGAAACATTTGATACAAAGTGGTTCCAAGTAACTTTCAAGAGTTCGTATTTATTTGGTTCAATGTCGTGTTCGTGAACCATTTCATGTATTGCGCCTGTGATTGCGCGGAAAAGCCAGCTCCACTCGACTTGCAGTCTGGGGGATTTTAATTTGTGGACCAATGGAAGACTAGATACAGCCTTCTTCAACATCACGCAGTCTTGCGTGAATTTGAAACTGAAACAATGGGTGACCGAACCAACACACAGGGAAGGCCACATATTAGATCTGATCTTTGCAGAGGAGGATCCTATCATTACGGGGGAATTTTTAATGGTGGGATGGTCGGATCATCATTTAATCACCTTTAGTGTTCACACCCCGAACAATACAAGGCCCGTAGCTAGGCAAGTCAGGACCTTTCTTAGCCGAGACTGGAAAGGACTGTCAAGAAAGGCAAAAGTAGGGGAGCCTCTGTTTAATACAAAAACCCTTTTTAACTCAGAGAGCCAGATCACCGAGAATTACAGCACCTCTGTGAACACTTAACTGAGAAACTCGAAGAGATTGCCCCACTGAAAGTTATCAGAAAACGAGGCAGCCCGTCTGCACCATGGTATATGGAGGGTTTGAGGATCCTCAAGATCTCGTGCAAAACGGTCGAAAGACAGTGGAGGAGGGAATACATGGAAAAAGATTGAACCAATTGGAGGATCTCAATACTAAATTATAAGAAAGAAATAGCTACTGCTAAGGCAGAACACTTTGCAGCCATTATTCTGAAAAGCGCCAATAAATCAAGGGACATTTTTAGAATAGTAAGAGAAATGACACACCCTGAGTGCACTAACAGTAATATTAAACCCTCCCAGGACTTGTGTGATGGGCTGGCATCATTTTTCCAAGAGAAAATAAATAAAATAGTGGAAAGTATGGAGGGCCCTCCTCCTCTCACTCTGCCACACCAGAATAAAGGGACAAATAGCAGAAATGAAGAAGGAACCGCTGAGTCTGCCTCTCAGGAAGTATCCCTGGACAACTTACCAATTCCCTCGGAGAAGGAGTTCACTCAAGTGGCCTGTGGAATCTCCTCTGGTTCTCCATTGGATCCTCTGCCCCACAAGATCATGAAGGAATTTGGGTCAGAACTCTTCCCCATTCTTCGACTGCTATGTGGTCAATCCTTTAGCACAGGCATTGCGCCGTCTAAATGGAAGCAGGCTGTTGTCACTCCACTTCTGAAATAACCCACCCCTGACCCCGGTTGCTACAAGAACTACCGACCTATTTCACTTCTGCCCTACCCGATTAAGATCGCGGAGCGCCTGGTCAGTAGATCAGTGTACCTCTTCCTGGAGACAAATAATTTACTGGAGGAGGAACAGTTTGGGTTCAGACCGGGGCACGGGACAGAATCAGCTCTAGTGATGGTACTGGACAGCCTCAGAATGCGAGCGAACAGGGGCGAGTCAGCAATTCTAATCTTGCTGGACTTGTCCGCCACGTTCGACACGGTGAACCATGACATCCTGCTGACACAGCTGGAGACCTTCGGGTGAAAGGTATGGCGCTTAATTGGCTGTGATCCTATCTGTCTGACATATGGCAGGCGGTGACACTCCCGCCGTACCAATCTGAATTTATCAAAGTCTCACACGGGGGTCCGCAGGAATCATCTATCAGTCCCATCTTGTTCAATGCCTATATGCAACCCCTGCTGGAAATCATCAAAGCCCACAACATCAGCGTGATTAACTACGCTGATGATACAGAGCTTCTGATATCCCTGGATGGTGCTCAGGCAAATCCACTAGATAGCTTTCATGCCTGTATGCACGAAATGGCAAAATGGCTAAAAGAAAACTCACTAGAAAAATTTAGAAATCTAGCAAACCCTCAATTATAAGCAGCCTGCTCTCTCCTCTACAGACAAATAAACCAAAATCATTTTTAAGGGGAAAAAAAAATAAAAGTGATTAAATGTTTATGATAGATATCAGAATCAAAAAATAACAATAAAAAATGTTTTTCATATATAAAGAATTTTGATTCCATATATGTGATTCATGGTCGCAATATTTTGGTTTATTTGTCTGTAGAGGAGAGAGCAGGCAGCTAATAATTGAGGGTTTGCTAGATTTCTGAATTTTTCTAATGATACTATTTCCCTACGTATAGCAAACTAAGCATTTGTAGGGGTCCCCTGTTTTCTAAATATTAAAAGAAAACTCGCTCCAGTTTAATAGCGGGAAAACGGAGATCCCACAGTGCAAGGTGGGGGGATACCCCGAAGCCTGCCAGCCGATTTCTGTCCGTTAGCATCAGATGGCCCACTGACATCGGTGAACACAGTGCGTAATCTGGGGGTCAGTTTCAATGGAAATTTAAATCTGGATACCCATGTTAACAAGCTGATAGGAAGCTGCTTCACCCTAAACCGAGGCCTTCGGAGGCTGCTGCCTTTGCTACCTGTACAGGCAAGAACAACAGTAGCCAGGAGTACCATTCTTAGCCGCCTGGACTACTGCAATGCCCTGTTATTGGAATCTCCGGTATATTTGATTGCCAGACTACAAAGTATCCAGGCGGCAGCAGCCAAGTTAGCACTCTCACGAACTCGCCGATCCTCAACTACACACGCACTGGCAGACCTACACTGGCTCCCAGTACCTCAAAGGATCCTATTTAAGTCCTTATGCATTGTGTTCAGAGCATTGCATGGTCAGGGTCCCAAGCCACTTCAGAACAAGCTCCAGTGGTATGAGTCCACCCGGACCCTCCGCTCCTCCTCCACCAACCTTGTGAAAATACCCAGGGTAAAGAAAGTGACCCAGGGCGGAAGAGCGTTCAGTGTAGCAGCTGCCCGCCTTTGGAATCAGGAAAACACATGAACTGCTGTTATTTCACAGGAAAATCAAGACCTGGCTTTTTCTGAGGGCATAACACCCCAGGCGCAATAGTAATAGCTTCTTCTGGTATGCCTTCTGTTTGTTTTTCACAGCTGACCGCCTCTTTTCGACCCATCTCTCAGTGCCAAGATGCCCGCAGGGTTACAGTGTACTCTACAAATGATATGAATAAATAAATAAAATAGGTCTCTAGTAGACTAGAAGCAGGACCCCAAAACGACATGACAGTGTTGGCGGGCGACTTCAACTTAGCACTTGACTACACCCTGGACAGACAATCACAGGCCCACACCCTACCACCAGCCTCACACAACACTCTTTTAAACATATGCAACAGATTCAACCTGAAAGATCCTTGGTGGCTACAACACCCGGACATCATAGACTACACTTTTTACTCCAACCCACACAACTCTTACAGTAGAATAGATTACATCCTAATATCAGGCTCTCATATCCATGTAATAAACTACACAGAGATAGTGGCAAGGACTATCTCAGACCACTCCTGCATCAGCTTACAATTGTCGGGCCGACACAACGAACACATCGCAAGGAGGTGGAGGTTTAAAAATGCAGTTCTGGCAAACCAAGAAGACAAGTCTAAAATAGAGCAGGCCATTATTGAATACATAGAACACAATGACACGCAGGGCATGGATCCCAACACCGTGTTGGACACACTAAAAGCGACAGTCAAAGGGACACTAATTGACATTATGGCAAAATAGAACAAGAAAACTAGAATACACCTAGACCAATTAAAATCCGACATCAAAAACCTAGAGGAGACCCATAGGAAAGATATAAGGAATGCAAAAGCACTAAAGCAGAGGTCTTCAAACTTTTGTAGGTTAAGCCCCCCCAGCTGAATTTTTTTAGATGTTGGGCCCCCCCACCACTGACAGAAATTTCTGGAATCTGGTACACTACATAATTGACTGCCATGTGCATATCACAGGCCATATTCGGCAAATAATGTTTATACAATAAGAGTGTTTAGTAAACTGCAGGTTTGTGAATGGGTGTGGTGAAATGACAGAGGCTTATTATAGCGCTACTCATAGTTTACCCACACTCAGTTCTTTGATCTGCATGGTACACATTCTTTATAACAGGCACATTAACCCTCTGCACTTTTTGGGTGGTGGGAGTGCCCATGTGAGTGCACGGTGAGTTATGCGAAAGTGTGAGAGAAGGGTACGAGGAGTGAATGCAGGGTGAGTGAGGTGACCATATTAATTTGGGTGTGGATGTAAGTGCAGAGTGGGACAAATGAATGTAAGGTTAGTGGTGGTCTTATTTGAGTGAGTATGCACATTGAGCAGAAAGGGAGACATGTGAGTGAAGTGTTTCATGAGTGCAGGGTGTGTAGTGTGCTTGTGTGACTGCAGGGTGAACAGCACAAGTGCATTGTGAGTGCAGCGTGATCACTGTGAGTTCAGGGTGAGCGGGTGATCAGTGTGAGTGCCTGGTGATCAGTACGAGTGCATTGTGATCATTGTAAGTGCAGTCTGATTACTGTGAGTGCAGGGTGAGCAGTGAATGGTGTGAGTGCATCGTGATCATTGTGAGTGGATTGTGATCATTGTGAGTGCAGAGTGATTACTGTGAGTGCAGGGTGAGCGGGTGAATGGTGTAAGAGCATGGTGATCATTGTGAGTGCATGGTGATCACTGTGAGTGCAAGGTGAGCGGGTGAATGGTGTGAGTGCATGGTGATCAGTGTGAGTGCATTGTGATCACTATGAGTGCAGGGTGAATGGTGTTAGTGCATGGTGATCAGTGTGAGTGCATTGTCATCGCTGTGAGTGCAGGGTGATCGGTGTGAGTGCAGAGTGATCATTGCGAGTGTATGATGATCACTGTGAGTGCAAGGTGAGCGGGTGAATGGTGTGAGAGCATGGTGATCAGTGTGAGTGCATTGTGATCACTGTGAGTGCAGGGTGAGAGGGTGTATGGTGTGAGAGCATGGTGATCACTGTAAGTGCAAGGTGAGCGGGTGAATGGTGTGAGTGCATGGTGATCACTGTGAGTGCAAGGTGAGCGGGTGAATGGTGTGCGTGCATGGTGATCGCTATGAGTGCAAAGCAGGAAGAGAAGCGCGCTGCATTGCTGTTTCTTTATTGATAAAGCCCGTATTTTTAACGCAAGCCCAACATGATTGCAAAGCGCTTTACTGGTAACTTGGGCAGCACGGATGAAAAAAATAGTCAGCTGACAGAGACTACAGGAACTAAATGTTGCTAAAAACAGATCTGACCTGTGCTGAAAGAAAGCGCTGTCGTTCGTGAATATGTTCACCCGAAGTGCTAATCACTCACAATGTGTGACTTCCCTGGGGGTAGTCTCCCTAAAGGCGAAGCGTAATAGACTAACAATTCCTAGGTCAGAAGCGAATGCAAATTCTGTGCTGAGACTGAACCCTTGATACCAAACGTGCCAACTCAACAATACCCTTTCCCTTCTTTGCTTCTTATTGTTTCTCTGTCGCTCTGTAGCACTGTATCCTCTTTTTAGCACTTCCGTGGTAACTATACTGGGCCCCTTGTGGGGAAAGACATGTTTTAGGTTTCGGGCGTAAGGGGAGAAGTCACCAACACAGCTGCAAACGGCAGAAATAACTTTGGCTCGCAACAGCCAGGAGTGCATGGGCTCTTGAAAGTTTAGCTCGCTGCACTTGCCAGGCGCTATATCAGAGAAGATGAACGCTGGTGCAATCACAAAACCATCTTTATTTTAGTGCGCGTACACACGAACATGTGCAAACTGGGTCTAGTGGTTCAGTAGACTCGTGCATTCTCATTGTTCAGCTGGCCTGCCCTTTCCTAATGGACAGTACGTCACAAGTGTCTGATGTATTTTTAATAGCACTGCCCGACCCGTTCTTCCCGTCTCAGCACAAAGCCAAAGTTTGATGTGACATAATGTAACATTCTCTCATCTTCTACACAGGCAGCATGCACACTGGTAAGTAAGTAGTAGTAAAACTTTATTGTTTAGTTAATTAAAACCATAACAAACGGGCTAGTGAAAATTGTCTTTTGCACTAAGAGAGAACAGTAAAATTCATCAGAATACAATTTTGAACACAAGATTTAAAATGAATATAGCTTTTTATCAAGCTACATGTTAGTAAGACAATTAATAATAGAAAACCTTATTATTTTAAAAGTTCATATTGCTTTCAAGCGCTTTTCAAAGGCTATCAGGCACTTTATCAGCTTGCAGTTGATTATAGGGGCTGTTGGGTCCAGAGCACCAATAATAGCAGACCTGCAGGTACGTAGTCTTTTAATCCTAAAAAAGTTCTTTAAAAAGTACGTGCGCTCCTGGTTCAGAAACTTACAGTGGCATATAATGTGGATTAAGTTCTCTTTTGAGGAGCCACATAACCGACAAGCGTATGAGTCTGAACGTATCCAGGTCAGTTCGTCTGCCAAAGTTGGCGATTTACCAAGTCTCAGGGCCATCAGCCTTTTTTTAATAAAAACCGAATATGTTGTGTCAAGATACGCAGCCGGTGCAAGTTTTTTATAACTGTTGATCACAGACCAGGAGTGGGAACGGCTTGAAAAAATTGCTTTGTCAGTAATCAGCGAGTGAAATTTGGCCGCCTTATTTAGTGTCTGTTTAAAGGAAGTGAATGGCAAGTTTTTTTCCCACAGGTTGGCAGTACATGTTTGCTCCAGGGCGCCAGTCAGATATTTTTTGGCTACTGAGTTTTGTTGGCTTTCTAGTTCCTGCCATAAGAATCTGTTTATAGTATTGTTTGTGGAGTTCATTTTAATTCGGTACCACACTCTGATGCATGTGTAGAGTCTTCCCAGTAACTCATTCGTTAGACCAAATTCTAGTCGCATCTGCGCTGGTGAAGATGAGCTTGGGAGTTGTAAAACCTTCTTATAGATTTTTGTAGTGAGGTTATTTAACATAATTGCGTCCTTGCCCTGCATTGCAATACTAGCATACGATAAAGTAGGAAGTACTTTGGTGGCCATCACTGCCAATAGGGGTTTAAATGAGGGGCCTTCCAGTTTTTTTGCCAGTGTACTTAGCGCAAATGTTAAGGCTCCAGCTCTTTGCTTCAAGTAGTTTTTTTGCGCATTTAAGGTGAGTTTTTCGTCGATATAGTAGCCTAGATATTTATAATTTGATACTCGTTCCAGCTGTTTTCCTTCAAGCGTGATCTTAAGATGCGCCGAACGACGGTTGGTTATTAGCATTGGTTTTGTCTTGGACAGATTTAAAGCAAGATTGTTTGTCGCCAGAAATTCTGTCATTACTGCTAATAGTCTAGATAGGCCAACTTTAGTTAAACTCAGAAGCACAATGTCATCAGCGTAAGCCATGTGAGTAAGTAAGAGGTTGCCGAGTTTCGGTGCATGGGCATTGCAGTCGTTTAATTTACCCGAAAGATCAGAAATGAATAGGTTAAATAAATATGGCGCTAAAACGCAACCCTGTTTTAGTCCGATCGATGTATATACTTTTCTTGATAGATGTGAGCCGTCCCCTATCTTGATTTGTGTCCAGGTGTCTGAGTAGAATAAAAGTAGGCCACTAAGTATGTTCTCCGGTATGGCCCATGCTTTCAGCTTTGCCCATAGTATCTTGCGATCCACACTGTCAAATGCCGCCTGCAGATCAATGAAGCACAGGTTCAAGTCCTGTTTGACGCGCCGGCATTTCTCTGCTATCATGGTTATTGACAATATGTTCGACGTTGTTCCGATACCAGGTCTAAATCCAGTTTGGTTAATTGGAATGAGTGCTTTGTCTTCTGCCCAATTTACCAGGTCTTTTAGGAGGAGAGAAGCAAAATATTTAGCTTCTATGTCCTGGAGTGTTATTAGACGGTAATTTAGAGGGTTAGCTCTGTCTCCTCCTTTATATATAGGCGTAATAATAGAGCCTTTCCAGCTTTTGGGGATGTGATTACAGGTTCGAACATCTGCGAAAAGTTTTTCGAGAGGTGGGCCCCAAAATTCTGGTGCGTGTTTGAATGCCATTTGCGGGATACCGTTCGGGCCCGGCGCTCCGTTGCTTTTACCCTTTCTAATGATGGTGATTATCTCTTCAGCCGAGTAGCGGCCGTCTGTGGTTTGAAGGTATGCAGTATTCCTTGGGACTAATGTTGTTAGGTTGCTACAATGCTGTTCTTCGTTGCTGTTTTTTTGGGGAACCGCTGGAGGGAATTGCTGCCCAAGAGCCTACTTTGGATTGTCTTTAAACTTTGCCAACAAGAAAGATGCCCATTCATTTTCTTGGATGAACGATGTTAGTACGTTTCGTGGTTTTATTAGTTGGTTTATTATTTTCCAAAATTTGCTTGAGTCCTGGGGCTTAGAGCTCGCCAACAGGTTGATCCAGAATTCATCATTCGTCGTCTTTTTATGTTCCCAAATCCTTTTTTTATATAACTTTCTTTGAACAAGGAAGGTATCCAAGTAGCGCCGGTCATTTGATTTTAGATGCAGGATTTTTTTACTTCTGCGTAAAACCCTTCTTAGATCTTGTAACTCCAGCGGCAATTTCTTTGTTGGATGCTTTCTATTAGCCCTTGTTTTGAATGGTTTCATTTTTGTCTTCAGTTTCTCTAAAAAAAGAGACCAGGCTTGTGTCTTATCCATTGTTGTACTGCCCAATTCTTGCAGTGTGGCCTCTATTATTGAGATCCACTTCTCTTTATTGGAGCAGTTCCAGTATATTCGTTTTAGGTTAGTTGTGCCTGGTTGGCCCTCTAGGGAGTACGCAGGTTGCAGTGTTTCTGCAAGAAAATTCAGTTTAAGGTGTTGCATGCCATGATCACTCATTGGTGTATATTCAATGTAGAAGGTGAGTAATAGTGGAATCAATGGTAGGCTTACAATGGTAAAGTCCAATGTTGAATGATTGTAAGGACCATAGTAAGTTTTTTTCGGTGGTCTGTCTTCCTCTGTCCTGCCGTTCAATACTCTCATACCTAGGTACTCAAGCTCCGTTACTAAGTGTATGGCTAAGATGTCCTTTCGACTCCTTGTCACTCCATGTGACTGCTCAGGGACATTCCAGTGCGTATTCTCTGGGGTTAGTATCTCGTCTTCCTCTGGTGTGTATATCAGGTTGGAGTTGAAATCTCCAGTTAATATAATGTTCCATGTTGGTTCTGTACTTCTTAGATGTAATATTTCCTTGCATAACAGAGCGTTTTTTATTTTTTTTGCTTGAAGATTTGGCTGAATATAGTAATTAATCAGAATTATCGTTTTATTATCGGATGGGTTTTGTCCTGATAATTTGATTAGCTGGATTCTTGGATCTGGAGATTTGAGTTGTTCTGTATTGATTTTCAGAGCGGTAGACACATAAACTGAGAGACCTCCTATAGCGCGACCATAGGTTTTACACTTTTTCGCAGGTACCGTGTAGTGAATGAATCCGGCCAGTTCAATGTCTTCCTGCAGCCATGTCTCCTGTAGGGCGATTATGTCGGCATTGTCCCAATCGTCCAGCGCGAGACCGTCCTCCAGCAATCTTTTTGCACCGGCTATATTCCATGAAATTATATGTATATTCTTATTGGCTGCTTTATTTCTTTCTGGATCGTTCGGTCAATTCTTCCGGTGGTTATTTAACATGCTGGGAAGCCATTTCCAGGCATCAGGTGGCGTTAGCAAATCCCCCGCTCTCTCTGTATCAGGTACTTTGCATATAATAGCTGCCTCACATCTGCCTTTGGCGTTATGTAAAATAGAATATACTGTTTTTTTCGGGGCAAGGTCCGCCAAACTTCTTGTGAGTTGCGGCCGGGTGTTTTTCTTTAGAGGAAGCGGATATCTTGGGGAGATAGGCTGTGATAGTTGAATACCCCACTTTTGAAATGTGGCTGATTTCCCAAGTATTGATTGCACTAATGCGGCAGTTTTCCAGGTTGTCATCGTTTGTTCGTTCCCAGTTTCATTAGTGCTACTTAGGAATTGAACCTGAACTAAGTCGGACGATTTGATGGCACTCAGGTCCTTAATTTCTGCCATCAATTTTAAGATATTACTTCTGTTTAAAATGTCGTGTCGGCCTTGAGTCTGGTAATCCGGGGTGAAAATAATTTGGAAACTGACGTCTTCTAGCTTAGAGCTATCTAACGTTGGCTTTGTTGCCGCCTCATGGTTTAATTGCGTGTTTTCGTTATTAACAACGCAGAAGCTCAGTTTTGTCTGAACCAGATGGCGCCGTGTGGTTGTTTGATGGATTGACCTGGAGTTTTGAGGAGTGACTTGTGTTCCCCTTTGGGGAGCTGTTTTTAGATTGTTTTCTTTCAAGCTCGGATTTTCCGCTTCGCTCTGTAAGGGTTTTTGCAATTGGCTGCTGGCGCATTCATGTTCATCTTTGTTTACCTTGTGATGTGCTCCCGATTGAGCATTTTCGGGAGTTGATTTTGCACACTGTTTAACACTGCAAGGCATCACACCGCTATACAAATCAACATAACATATGTCCTGCAGCGCCTGGTAGTATGCACTTCAATGTCACTTTTCTGCTTTGCAATGGATTTCCAAAACATAATGCAGTGAGATAAGAGTGTGAATAACAGATAATAAAACAAGGTACATTGGTACCAGGTTTAATTTTTTAAAGCGCGCTGACACCAAACATATCAAAACATACTTATTTCACTGACCTTGCTTTGGATGACTTTCTCATGATCAAAGAAACATAGATGCATTATTGTTCACTGTTCTGGAGTTCGCCTTGTTTAATAGCACTCCTGGTTGTAGCATAAAAGGCATCTGACGGACAGTGAAACAAAGTTATTTACCCAAGAGATTTGTTAATTTCTGTTCAGATGGGGAAGGCAAAATTTAAACCCAGTCGTGTGGTTCCAGAGTTCACAACTTGGGCAATAAACCATATCTTCATCTTTTTTATGTCAGTTCCCTTAATGTACACATTATCAATAGCCTCTTCCACTTCAAACGTCGTATTTTAATATAGCATTTATATACTACACTCAAAAGGCATTTAAGCACTTGCTTGCTACAGTGCATTGCTTTTTTAGCAGAGGAGACCTTGCCTCCCACTGCAGCTGAAGCATCCAAGCTCTACCAATTAACACCCTCCTGGGAAGGTTAACTGTTAGCTCCTTACATAACAAAAGCACACGTCCTGCTTTATCTATTTCCCCTCCCTCCCCCTCCCCCTCAAGCCCTCAGTTACCAGAGAATTCCCATTTGAACTTGTGATGCCACGGGCCAGTAAAAGAATGAAAGGGAAGATCTTTGTGTGGAGTGCGCGCCCCCCTTGAGATGGTGTCGCGCCCCCCTGGGGGGCGCGCCCCACAGATTGAAGAACTCTGCACTAAAGGACCTAACGGAAAAAAAATAAGAATACAACAAAATCCTAAGCGAAAGAGCAGGTCAGTGGATTAACAAATACAAACAGATCAACCTCTGCAATGGCAACTAGGCAGGAAAATTCTTAGCGTCATACCTGAAATACACCCTATCATCCATCACTGACTCACACAACAACACGCACACTCACCACAAAGACATCCTGCGCAGGTTCTGTGAGTTCTACCAGGAACTCTATAGCAGAGACGAGTCACTTGACCAGGACGGGGTCACAGATTACCTAAACAGATTAAACCTCCCTAAGATATCAAACGAGGAGGCACTGCCATTTGTTAGGGAAATAAGTGTGACCAAAATTGAGGCGGCAATTAACTCGCTTAAAGACAACAAGGCTTCGGGCCCGGATGGCTACACAGCCTCCTTCTATAAAAGCTTTAGGACACAATTACTCCCAAGCATGAAAAAGGTCTTCAACCACTGTGAGGGGGTAGGTAGAGTGTCAAACACTATGTCGGAAGCAACCATAATAAACGAAGGCAAGGATTCAAAACACCCCCAGAACTACAGCCCCATATCTCTTATCAACCTAGACTGCAAAATCTACACCAAAACCCTAGCCACAAGATTCAACACACTACTTCCCCAACTGTTAAGTAACTCACAAGTAGGGTTCCTAAAAACACGCATGTCACATGACAATACAAGACTACTCTGCCATGTCCTCGAACAGTCAACCAAATCGAACAAACCTGCGGTAGCAATCACTCTAGACGAAGAAAAAGCCTTCGACAGAGTATCCTGGCATTTCCTAGAACAATGTATGGGGACATACAACCTGGGAGATAACTACAGGCGGAAAGTGATGGCATTTTACGTAAACCCCAAGGCGCAACTAGCTATCAACAGGGGTGTCTCAGAACAATTCACCCTACATCGCGGGACAAGACAGGGATTCCCCCTGTCCCCCGCCCTATTCTTACTGGCTCTAGAACCTCTGATCAGAGACATCCTAACAGGATCTCTGAAATAATATCGACTGACAGAATATCGAGTAGCAAAAATATCGAGGAAAAAATATCGACAGACAAAATATCGAGTTTGTATCTACAAACAGGTAAGTACAAAAATATCGAGTCCAAAATATCGTTTACAAAAATATAGTTTTGAAAAATATCAACTTTATTAAAAACAGTGTTAAATTAAATTAAAATTCAATATTAATTACTAAAATATACTTAAAAATACTTAAATTAACTTATAATAATTAAATAATTAATGAAAGTTATAAAAAAAGTTACAATCATATTTGTTCAAACATATAGATATATTAACTTAATATAATTAAATAATATCCAATAATATTACCGTACGATAGCATAAGTGTAAAAATACTATTCCCAATCCACAGAGTGCAACTGTAGAGAAAGCATTGGATAGGGTAGGGGTAAAAATTACTATTCCCACTCCAGTGGGTGCAACAGTGAGGAAAGCGTTGGATAGCGTAGGGGTAAAAATTACTATTCTCACTCCAGTGGGTGCAACAGTAGGGAAAGCGTTGGATAGCTTAGGGGTTAAAATTACTATTTCCACTCCAGTGAGTGCAACAGTAGGGAAAGTGTTGGATAGCGTAGGGGTAAAAATTACTATTCCCACTCCAGTGGGTGCAAGAGTAAGGAAAGTGTTGGATAGCGTAGGGGTAAAAAATACTATTCCCACTCCAATGGGTACAACAGTAGGGAAAGCGTTGGATAGCGTAGGGGTAAAAATTACTATTCCCACTCCAAAGAGTGCAACAGTAGGGAAAGCGTTGGATAGCGTAGGGGTTTAAATTACTATTCCCACTCCAAAGAGTGCAACAGTAGAGAAAGCGTTGGATAGGGTAGAGGTAAAAATTAATATTCCCACTCCAGTGGGTGCAACAGTAGGGAAAACATTGGATAGCGTAGGGGTAAAAATTACTATTCACACTCCAAATAGTGCAACAGTAGGGAAAGCGTTGGATAGCGTAGGGGATAAAATTACTATTCCCACTCCAGTGGGTGCAACAGTAGGGAAAGTGTTGGATAGCGTAGGGGTAAAAAATACTATTCCCACTCCAGTGGGTGCAACAGTAGGGAAAGCGTTGGATAGCGTAGGGGTAAAAATTACTATTCCCACTCCAAAGAGTGCAACAGTAGGGAAAGCGTTGGATAGCGTAGGGGTTTAAATTACTATTCCCACTCCAAAGAGTGCAACAGTAGAGAAAGCGTAGGATAGCGTAGAGGTAAAAATTACTATTCCCACTCCGGTGGGTGCAACAGTAGGGAAAACATTGGATAGCACAGGGGTAAAAATTACTATTCCCACTCCAAAGAGTGCAACAGTAGGGAAAGCGTTGGATAGCGTA
This sequence comes from Lissotriton helveticus, assembly GCF_964261635.1. Lineage (NCBI taxonomy): Eukaryota > Metazoa > Chordata > Amphibia > Caudata > Salamandridae > Lissotriton > Lissotriton helveticus. Next base: position 1,245,126,430 of record NC_136063.1, on the reverse strand, counting down.
GGGGTAAAAATTACTATTCCCACTCCAAAGAGTGCAACAGTAGGGAAAGAGTTGGATAGCGTAGAGGTAAAAATTACTATTCCCACTCCAGTGGGTGCAACAGTAGGGAAAGCGTTGGATGGCATAGGGTTTACAATTACTATTCCCACTCCAAAGAGTGCAACAGTAGGGAAAGCGTTGGATAGCGTAGAGGTAAAAATTACTATTCCCACTCCAGTGGGTGCAACAGTAGGGAAAGCGTTGGATAGCGTAGGGGTAAAAATTACTATTCCCACTCCAGTAGGTGCAACAGTAGGGAAATTAAATACTTCATATATTATTTCAATAAATATAAATTAATATCTATCAAAATTTACTTTAAAGTACTTACGAATTAAATATAATATATTAATTAATCAATTAAAATTAAAAATTAAAATTAATTATTACAATTATTTAACTATTAATACAAATTAATTAGAAATTAACAATTAATAATTTCACATTTAAAATTTAATTTACAATAAATTCTAATTAAAAACAATTTAAAAACAGTTGTTTTATTTAATTAATTATAAATAAATTACTTCCCATCCTATTCCCCTATAAACCCACACCCCACTACAGAAAAAAAATTATTAAATTAACATATTTAGCAATTAATCAATTAAATAAAATTAATTAGCAATTCTAATTTAATTATTTACCCATAAAAATTTAATTAACAATGAATTCTAAAACAATACCAATAAATATGTTAGCATATTTAATTATTAATTAAATATACATAAATTACTTTCCACCCAATTCCCCTATAAACCCACAAACCGCTACAGAAAATAAATTAGTAAAATTAACATAATTAGTAATTAATAAATTAATTAAAATTAATTGCCAATTAAAAGTTAATTAATTACCAATTATAAATTAATTAACACATAATTAAAAATGAATAACAATAAATACATTTACATATTTAATTAATTATAATTAAATTACTTCCCACCCTATTCCCCTATAAACCCACAACCCGCTACAGAAAATAAATTAGTAAAATTAACATAATTAGCAATTATTCAATTAATTAAAATTAATTGCCAATTAAAAGTTAATTAATTACCAAATATAAATTAATTGACAAATAATTACAAATTCATAACAATAAATACATTTACATATTTAATTAATTATAATTAAATTACTTCCCACCCTATTCCCCTATAAACCCACAATCCGCTACAGAATTAAATTACGCAAACATTAGAAAATAAAAATGTCATTAATTACAATTATTTATAACATAAATACACACTTTTAACACACATAATAACATAAATATCACTATAAAAAATTCAATATTATCAAAAAATAGATATTTTTTTTAAACTATATTATATACTTCGATATTTTAAATGTCTATATTTTTAACAATCGATATTACATTACTTACCTTAATAACGATATTTTTGATGTCTATATTCTGTCCTGTCGATATTTTGTCCATTCGATATTTAAAACTCGATATTGTGTCCAGTCGATATTTTGTAGTCAATATTTTGACTGTGCACCATCCTAACCAATAGAGAACTGGCGGGGGTCACCATCAACGAGGCCACAGCCAAACTAGCCGCTTACACAGACGACATCCTCATATTCACAGAAGACCACAAATCCTCCATCCCAGCCCTCATGGAATCCATCAGTAGATATTCAGCCCACTCAGGATATAAGCTTAACAGAGACAAATCGGAGTGTATGCCACTCAATATCCACACCACCATAGAGGTACTTGACAACTCAGGACTCATATGGCAGCCCGGCTTCATCAAATACCTAGGGATCCAATTCGGCAATAACCTCAAATCCACACTTGACCAAAATGAAAAAGTAATTTTAGATAAAACAAAAAAGCTTGTGTAGGCCTGGTCCACCAAGTTTATATCCTGGTGGGGTAGAATAGACACAATTAAGATGATGATCACTCCCGTGATCAACTACCTGTCGGGAATGCTCCCACTCAAACTTACCGATGACTTCCTCCGTAAAACGGACAAATTGTTAAACAAGACAAAAAACCAAGAATAGGCCTGAAAAAGCTACGACTAGATAAAAATTAGGAGGTCTAAACCTGGCAGATTTCAGATCATTCCAGACAGCATTGATAGCGAGACAGGGGATCAACTGGATCCGACCCATCCAGAGTTACATGCCAGTCTGGCTTAGGATGGAAAAGGCGATTCTCAACAACCTTGACCCATTAACATTACTCACTACAAACAAACAGTCACAAAACATGAGCCCCATATTCAACAACACCAGACTCGCCCTGATGAAAGTAGATCAAAAACTAAAACACAGTATCAAAAACTCGCACTGGGAATCGGTGTGGGGTAGCTCAAAAATATAATATAGAAGGAAACCCATAAGCATAGACGCATGGAAAAGAGCAGGGATCTCATTTCCAGCCCAGCTGGAAAAGAGGGATAACCTCCTCAGCTTCAACATGCTACAATTGTGGCACAACTTACCAGACATTGAACTCTACAACTTCCTTAAAATCAGAACTGCCCTAACCAAATCAGGTATAGCCAAACACGTACCCTCAATCTTCCAGTATATGGAGCACCTGAACAAAGTGGACCACCAAGTCTCCCATATCTACAAACTACTCCGCCCCAACGCCTCTAAGCTTAACAACAAAACAACAAATTACTGGGAGGCTGAGCTAAGCACCACCCTGAACGAACAAGAAAGTCACAACCTCTGGTCGGCCCCAGAGAAAAATATGGTCTCCCCAGGGCTTGTCCAGACAAAATTCTGGCTGCTCCACAAAATCTACTGGACCCCGACTCGCCTAGCGGCCATGGGCCTAAGGGATCATGACCGCTGCTGGAACTGTGGCACAGAACAGGGAGACCTAGCACACCTCTTCTTCCACTGCACAAAGGTAAAAAAATGTTGTCCCAAAGTATTTAACTTCATTAACAAAGCCTTAGGGTGCACACTTAAAGATGAGTTTTCCTCAGTTACCACTGCATTCATAACAGATGACCTATGCAAGCCACACGACAGAATCCTCCTCGACCTCCTATTAATGGCAGCAGCTAAAATAGTCCTCACCAACTGGAAGGACACCCCCAAAGCCACCTTCAAGGGGTGTCTCAACTGGGTGACATTCTTGAGAGGAGCAGACCACACAACCCTACATAACACACCATGGAGAAATCCCAATAGATGAATGTGGGCCTCTCTAGATAGGTTCCTAGACCCGTATGACCCACCTTGAATGAGCTGGTGAATAGCAGTGGCAAAACCCAACCCCTCTCCTCCGCCTGGAGCAAGACACCCTCACCACCCCCTACCCCCTAGAATCTTACCTCTCTCTCCCCCTCTTTTACTTTCCCCCAGAGTAGACAATGAGAAAGGGGTCCGTTCTGGCTCATAATCCACTACAGTCGACCAACACCCCCAACTTAAAATTCCACCGGATATATGTTCTATGTTACATGTTTTACGATAGTTTATCAGGAACGTTCAATCCTTGTAATTCATGCCACCAACATCTAAGTCGAAGGAATGTTACCCTATATGGGCAGGGTGAATTGTTTAAATGTTGATTGTCTTTTGTGTCTGTTTAAAAAACCCAATAAAAATATATTTAAAAAAACAAAAAAACTTCTCATCAGTATTGCCAACGCAGACCATAAGCAAGCTACTATCATCTTGCCTACTGTGAGCGTTCTTGAAGCATATCCTGCGGTTTCGACCTCCATACAGCACTTTGTTGCTCCCTAGCTAGGCATGCCCTATATATGTTCATCTACATAAAGACCTTCATACCATACCTTCCAAATTTAAATCAGGCCCTGATAACAATACTGATGACACTTTTATATAGTTTAGATTCAAATTAAGAAGTGTGCAGTAATTTCCTTCTGATTTTTCATTAACAAAATGGCGTCTAATAGTTCCAACGTTTCAGCTTTGCACGAATATGACAGCACACACCTTTCATCCCGTAAACGCTTTTTGTAGTCATGCTTCACTGAAAAGTACACGCTCACCTTTCCGGAAAAATGAGATTCAAACAACCCTCTCCCAGGCACCAAATATGGTGGCTTAAGCCAAGCACACCGGGGAGTTGTGGGCGCTTAGGCTGCCTCTGCAATGCTTGCATCCTGGTCACGCAAACTGATTTTGTGTTTTTCCACGGAATGAGTCACTTCTCTCTTAAACCAAGCTTCTGTTGTGTGTTACTTCCGTCTGCAAGCTACTAAATGAGCCCTAATCACACTGTCGACATTTCATGCTAATGGCCCTGTAAGTAGTTAGCTCCTTTTAATTCCCCCTTTAAATGTTTCCGTGGCTATGTGCTGTGATTTTAGCGATGCGATAATATTATGTAGTGGTAATGGCACATTTGTCGGCTGAAGGCATATAAAACTGTCTCGGTGCAAACATGAAAAGTGACGAGCTTTCAGTCGCCATCTGTCTCCAGATCTTTAATAATGTCACCCTACTTATTGGTCCTTTGTAAAGTGTGAGGTGAATAAGCTGATCTTAGAAAGGAAAATACTACATTGTGACAGACCCAATGTATAGGTACAACAGGGACATCTTTCAAGCATTGACGAACGCCTTCAGTTTGGATTGTGTATAGTGAATGCATACAGAAGCATGTGAAAAGGGGGGGCCCTTGGCCCCCCCGCACGCATGGCGGCGCGGCGACCGTCGCCCCCCCTTTTCCCCCTTTGTTGTCACTCGGCGGTGGGGGCGTGCCCTGGGGGGCGCGACCCACCGCCGGCGGCCTCCCTGACCCGGATCCAAGGTAGAAGGTCCGGGTCAGGGGGGGCGGGCTAAAGGAGGGGCCGCCTGACCCCTCGGGAATAAAGAGGTGGGGAGCGCCCAGGAGACCCCCTTGTCCCTGGACGCTCCCTCGCTGAACGGTGTGCCCCGCGCTCGGGGCTTCTTTGTTTTTAGTAATTTCTTTGTTCTTTCCCCTCTCCAGGCCGCCGGATTACCCCAGGGCGTCAGTGGAGGTCGTTCAAAGGATCGAGGAGCAGGGTCGGCGCTCTTTCCCTTGGCAGGCCGGCTGGTCGAGGAAGATACCGGGGAAGAGGCAACACATCGGAATGAGGCTTTTGCGAGGAGTGTGGCGCCGGAATGGGACTGGACGGGCAAGTCCGACAAGATCTCGGCGGTGGAGCCCGTGATGCGGACACTGGGCTAAATGGTGAGCCTCGGAGCCTATGTTGATAATACTGCTGTGGGTGGGCGGCAAGATGGCTCAGCGTACTTTAGCTCGGGGGTAGGGCGCGTGATGTGGATACATAGGGCCACGGGCTCAATCGACGACATCCCGGCTACAAAGGGTGTTTGTTGCCAGAGGGGTTTTCTTCTAATTGCTTGCATAGGAGGCAGAGGCAGTCACCTCCATTAGCCGATGCAACCTACAGCACCAGCCCGAAGCGCACCACGCACCCCAGTCACAAGAGACCCGCTCATTTCTGGACTGCGTCTCCCCAAACCTCCTTCACCCCATCCTACAGGTTTTCTGCTATAAAATCCACATTTGTATGAGCGCTGTCGCTCCCAACACTCTCCTAGATCTTACTCCTGAGAGCGGTAAATGGGCTCAGGCTCGCGAGCTGCCAGAGTTCTACATTAAGTGCAGTAAGTAACCCTGCGGTGCGCGCTTGCGGGGCAATCGCAGTCATCCGGGGGAGAGGGCTAGATTCTAAACCAATAGGAGTGTCGGACTCTCGCAGACGTGGGTCTGCCACACACAAAGACCTTAATCTTCCTCTTGATTTGCAGTCTGTGCCAACGAGAGCCAGGGGTAAACTCTAATCACGGAAAGAGCCGCGGTCAGCTGAGGCTCAGCGCATTTACACGAGCCTCGTGGCAGCGCGGGGAGTGTACCAGAATTAGTTCATCGTAATCCCTGTTGAGTGATGTTGAAGAGCTGTGAGGTACACAAACCCCAGTGGTTTAGTACAACCGCGCAGTTGCTCTGCACGCCGGTTTTTAATGAAATACGCGTGCCCTCACATGAGCGTCTCGAGGGCATGCTTTCGTTTCACAACAGCCTGCGGTCCTGCAAGTGTGTATCAATAAGCAATGGTCCGGTGCCTTCAAGTTACTGCGCATTAAGATACAGTTGTAGTGCTGAGATGGATGGCGAGTGAGCAGTTGAGTGCACTGTATTCTTTACATTTTCCCTCTTCTAAGCAATGCGGTGTAGAGGTTTAATTTTACATGTTTTAAACCATGTTTTCGAATGCAGTGTTACTTTCTTGCTCTTACTTTTAACAATGTATTTGCCTTTACATTTTCTTATCTAAGATACCTTCTCTCCTTTAATGGCTTATAATTTTATCATCTAATCAAGTTTTTTCATTTCCTGAATGCGTTCATTCCCTGTCGTCTGTCATCTCTTCTGCTCTCCACTGTCTGGCTTTCGTATATCACACTTTCGTGCAATATTTCTGCATCTCAAAATAGTAATTTTCTCAAGTGCAGGCTAATTTGGGTAGCTACTTTAAACACTTTATCTGGGTCACTTTCTAACCCGAGGTTTGTAGAGTCTTGAATATCTCCTAGCGGTAGTATTACCCGTTTAAGTGAGCTGTATAAAATATGCATTCTGAAATGCGTGGATATATTTTATGTGGTCATGTGTTTAAAGTATGCATTAAATCACAAATGCAGTCCGACCATACTGATGGTAGATATTTTGAGAAAGGTGACCAAAACGTTCTTCCAAGACGTGCAATGGTACAATAAAACAGGTTTCAGTTGACTTCTCCAACGTTTTTGGGGAGGGGATGTGTTGGGGGCACAATAATGGTTGCGATTTAACTGAGATAAGTCTCGGACCTTCTGACGTTATGCCGAGGTAGCCCGTGGTAAATATGTCTGCCCCCAAACATTTGCACAAGTCGCACTGTTAAGCATTAAAGAGTGCTTCAATGACACAAATATGTAAGGTGACTGACGCTTTGTACGGCGCTCTTATTCAGGATTCATGTAAAACCATAGCTATGAGGTGTTTCAGTTTGCTATGGGTGACGCTTTAGACACTGATTTCATGTGTGGGGGCAGGTTGTGGCCATGTAAGAACTTCCGATGTTTAACGCGTGAGAGTCAGCTATGATCTAGGGGGGGACGCTTTGGCATGAATGAATAGGGGGGTAATATGCCCCGCACGTCTGATGTAAGAATAGTGGGAAGTCCTTCAATTGAATTATATGGCACGAAAGATACAACATAGTCGTATTGTATTAATGAGATGAGGGGATGTTTCACAGCCGCATGATTTGATTAAGCGACTTCATGGGGGGGGAAGGATGACTTAAACTCAGCGCAGCTGGCACTGCCTTTTGCGAGATTCATGAACTACCCGTCTTCTCCATAGGACATGTTGCATAAGTATGGAGGCAGTGCACTGTTATCAAGGCGTATTAGGGTTACAGCTTTATAGGTGGCTGTACATGTGTTTCAGGGATTTCGCCAATGCGTAGGTATGGGATACAGGTTTGGCAGTGGACCGTTTCTGAACGTGCTGAAGGATTCTATGATGCATTAATATAGCATAGCAGAGCGCGCTTGCAAAGATCTGGTACGAGGGACATTTTCACATAATTCCCCCCCTTCTCAGACCCCGCCTGGAAATGCTTTTGTTCTTGGTAAATTGGTCGCATTGGGTTTAATTCTGCTTAGCAGGGAGCACATCATGTGCGTACTAGGTTTGAAATGGTGGTCTTTTCGCATGTGTTGTGTGATTATCTGGCCTGCTATTGTTCGCGAGGAAATTTGCGAGTCATCAGCATTGGTCAGACTGGGTGACTTTTGCTTGGCCAGTCGGTTTCATGCTACATTTTGTTGCTCTATTCCTGCAACAGTTTACTCTTCTAACAGGTCCTATGTTACAGTGCTCTGACACCTTCGGGTAAAATCAGCGCTTTATAAAAACGCAGAGAATACAATAGGATAGAATTAGTCGTACGTCGTACATATGTAGGTATCCAGACACATTCGCTGGATTACTGACTTATCTGCGTCAGTAGCGTACACCTACGGGGGATGAGTGTGCAGAAGGAGTGCCAGGGCAGTCAGAGCTATTTACAGTGACGTACAAACAGAAACGTAGGGATCTGCACTATCACAGGGGTGAATATGGTACACACGCTAAAAATACACACACACGGACTGTGACAGTCCAGAGTTGGGAATAGTGCACGTAATAGGGGTAGTCTTACCTTTGTGGGCCAAGCCGCTGCGCGCACCGGCCAGGAGTTTCAGTGCTAAACAGCGAGCGAGGCCTGTGCCTTAGCTTGCTCCGTGTTACCACTTTTCTGCAGTGGTTAAACGTGTTGGATTATGGCATGGGCTGTTTCATTGTGCACCATGTTTGTAAAACTTTGGCACGGTGACTACAAGTTTCCTTGGATCACCCGGGTGCGGGCGCTAAATACATTGCTTAATAGCCGTGATGCCCGGGCTACATATGCCTTGTTGTGTTCATTCCCGGGCCTCTTTATTGATGTCCTACAGGCATTTGCAATAATTTATCCGAGCCATGGTGGCTGCTTAGTTATCTTATGCAAAGAACAGCCATTGACATAAGTCAGAATTTGACGCTCTAGAATGACTATCATTGGTGTCTGCTGAGGTGATAGTTAGAACAATCATGGAACCATTCACGAATGAGGTATACACAATGGACTGATTGCATTGTGGAGGTAAGCACCATACTTGGTGCTGTGCACCAGTCCAGAAATTGCACCTGTCCAAACGACCCTTCATGGATGATAGGTTAGAGTCAACATTATTAGTAAAGCTATCCTAGGGTTAGCTGTATTGCGTTCAGCCTTCAGCTAAGTAATGAGGGAATATAGAGCAGCTTGTTTTACCAGTCTTTAATCTCATGAATGAGTAAATGAAAAAGAACAGGTGTATACCAACAAATATATGTATTTGTACTAAACACACCCCTTTAGTTCAGTCAGTAAACTTATTTAACACACAAGTAAATTGGCACAATATACGTTGAGCCTAAGATGAGATTTGAGGCGAATAATTGCAGTATGAAAACTTATATAGCACACGGTAATTTAGCACCAGATACGTTGAGCTCTAAGGGTGTACCAAAAGCCACATATTAATAATATGGTGGGGGAACCGCGAATAGCATAGAGACAGGGCCTAGACCCTTTAGGAAGACCACTTGGGGTACTGATAATGATACACACCCTGATGTCACACCTAAAAGGCGCCCAAGAGCCTAGTGGCGCCATCACATAGTTCTAGGGATGCATGTGATTATGTCCGGTTGGCTGGGATGATATTTCCCAGAAGCCAAAGTGGCGAGCGGAAAAGGTCCTTGGGCCAGCGTATGGCCTGGCGGAGGTAGGGCTGTGCTAAATTCTTTGAGTTAAAGACTGTGATGCTGCACTGTTAAGGAGGCTGTCTTGTTTTACACATAGATCCTATGCATGAAGACGTGGGTAGATAACCAGGATTAAGAGGCGATGTCCTCGCCTGCAGCACAACTTTCTTGTGTAACAATGATTGTGAAAATAGGAAGCCAATTTACAGCCTACCATGGTAACATTTACTGTCGACATGTTAATGTGTAGTGATTTGGCACTAAGATTATCTTAGCGACTGATGGTAATGTAAGTTTAAGGCGTGTACAGCAATTATTGCCGGAACACTAATGGTTTGTGTCTATCTTCCCAATTTATGTATGACCTGGAGTGCGGGTCAATGGTGGATACCTGGAGTGCTCCACATCACAACAGCTGCAACAGGTGGACAGCCCAAGGGATGCTTACGCCCTCCACACCGCAACATCAGCAGCGGGTGGACGTCAAAAGGGAAGCATACGTCGAGGAAGTGGACAACAAGGGCCCAAGTATTGCGGGCAGGTGTAAGTGCTACCTATCTCCTAAGGTGGAGGTGGGAATTTGTCACCCAGGTTTTCTTGGTCTTTTCCTGGTTCTTGCAGTTTCTCAAACCTGCCACGCAGGGGAGGAACTCATCACCAGAAGTCGAGGAGCTACAATGTGCCAGCACAAGCAACAGGCTGGACGCAGGACAAGGAAGAGTTGGTTTGAGGGTCTGTGCCATGGTCAGTTCAGGAACTTCTTTCAGGGACTTTTAGCTCAGCAGCCCGACCCCCTGTCAGTGGTAATACTTCACCTAGGGGGGACTGAATTGGCCAAACTTGGGAGTCGAATACTCATTGATGGGTTCATCTCCACTGTGGGTGGGTCTTCAGGACTTGCCCGGGTGGCACAGTAGTAGGGTCTCAACTTATCCCGTGGCGGCAAGGACCCGGTCAGGGCGTTGAATCACTCGATAAAGAGGATCAACGCACAGTGGGACAAATTAGTTCAAGCCCCCCTCGGTTCCAGATGATCCAACATGGGTGTATTTGTCCTACCTGGTGAGGGGAGTCCATTTGACGGAGGTAGGAAGGGGCCTGTGGTCTGTTGATGTCAGGGCCTAGTTGGAAGGTTTTGCTAAAGTGAGAACTTTCTAGGGTAGGTCTAGGCAGGGGGAGGCCAGATCGTCGGTTAACAATGCTGGCCTGTGGCGGTAAGGTCATTATCGGTGAGCACATATTTGGGGTCTGAGGGGGCGGGCATCATCCTATGGAGGTTCCCGCCCAGGGGGAGGGGCCTGCGGGCCACTCCCAGAACTCCAGGGGCAAGGTAATGGATGCTGCAAAGCAAAGGAGCGCGGGTAGGAGTAGTTCACGCTTTCCTTAGGCTGGTAGCCACCCCGCGCGCGTGGACTCATGATGCCACCGGCGCAGAGTAAGGGCCCTCCTTCAGTGGGTAAATGGAGTTCAGGGCGTAGATCGGGCAAGTCCCATGGTAACACTGCGCATGCGCACGTCTCAGGGGGAGGCGCAGCTTGTAGGACCTGACACCGGTAGTGACCCTGCCATATGGCCAGAAATGTACAAAAATCAAGATGAGGATGTTTAGTCTCGGTTAGGAAACAACATGTATTAGAGTTTTTGTTAAGGTCAGGCTCTCAAACTTGTTGAAGAATTATGTATCTAAATGTCCTGCTGATTTTTGTATAAATTGTTGATGATGCAATTAAAAAACCTTTTTTTTTATTTCATACTTTAATAAATACGGCCGGGCGACTAGCGCCCGCCTTCCAAAAAGTAAAGATGTCTCGTGTCCACGTTCCTGGGTGTTGGGTGCCGGATTGGGGGGGGAGGCGGCAGCTAGTCGCTGACCATGTAACACAGACAGCGATGGCCACACATATGCCTTCACCTCGGTAGGACAGAGCGGTAGGCCTACAGAGATACCTGTGCAAACTTGCAACACACATGCAAGTAGTCATGCACACAAAAAACAAAAACATGCGCACTGACCTACAGGCATACAAGAACACATAAGAAGCACACGTGCATTGATTCCAGTATCCAAACAGCACTCAAGAACACAAACACAAGCAAATAACTTCCATGTAGCCATAAAATACAAGCACACAGCCCCCTACACAACACACTCAAGCAGGGTTTTGAGTGGGCCGGGTTCTGACGTGCCCAGCACCGGTAAGTTCTAGAAAGTAGATGCCGAGACGGGTCCCTATCGGTCTCATTTTTTTTGCCCTCCCTCAGGGTGAAAACAATTATATTAACTCTGCAGCAGTACCACCGTCCACTGCCTTTGATATAACTTCAAAAAGACTCGTTTTAGTTCTTTCACAGTCTCATCATTTCAGAATGGAAGCATTTTCACTACAGTATACAACAAAGCCATAGTTTATGCTAATTTTATTTTATGCAACTAACAACCATTGTCAAAGCCAATAGTCCTGGCTTGTTGTATGTGTAATATTACTTATAGTATCTGGATATCTGGATGAAATGATAGAAACAGCCAAATACCGTCAGGTGGCACACTCTGCTAAGCACATATTTTCATCTTAGGTGTTTTTAAGCCACGCCCTTAATGTCATCGGTCATATCCCTTTGAGAGACAGCCCCACACACAGTTTTTTCATCCCTCTTAAAGCCCTGCACTCAAGCATGAATGCATGCATGAATGTTGGGTGGATGGATGCCTGAGTGGAAGGATCAACAATATGTATGTCAGAAAACAAAGGTAAACTGACGAAGTAGATAAGAAAAGATACTTTTAAGGTAGTGTTCACAGTTTTACCAACTGACTAATATCATTTTGACAGTTTTACCTATTTCTGCTTTCAACAGACTAGACCTGTCTCTTATGTTGATAACTTGACACGGTATATTGAGTCAGAAGTAGCACCGTTTTGGTAAACTGTTTCTCATCTAGATCAAGTACAAAATTATATATATGAAAAACGAAACCAGCTTTTTACCTTTTAACGTCGATTCTTCTTTATTAACTCTAACTATGAAAACGTATTTGTTTGAATGTGACACGACACTGTTAGAACTGGGGGTCTCTAGTTGACAGAGGTAGGTACCTTTGACAAAATTGGGACCCTTGCTTCTAGTCAGGGTTAGGGGGTACACATCTAAAATAACCCCTGCTCTCCCCCTTGGTAGATTGGCACGAGCAGACAGGCTTATCTCAGAGGCAGTGTGTAAAGCATTTGAGAACACATACAGTAATGCAGTGAAAACACTACAAATGGACACTAAACCAGTTTAGAAAGTAAGTAATCTTTACTAGACTTAACACAAGACCAAACAACAAAACTTCACAATACTGTAATCAAAAATAGTCTCTAAAATGGTAGTAAATAGCTTAGTTCAATGTAGATGGTAAATGCAAAACTTTACTCTCAAAGTACCATGGATGTGTCAAATAATACAAAAAAAGAGGTTGCAGGGAAGGTGGTGCGTCAGTTCCTTGCTTCGGGGGAGGTGATGCGTCGGTTCCTTACTGCAACGCTGGGGAGGTCATGTGTAGGTTCCTTACCGGAGAGGAGGTGATGCGCCGGTTTCTTACTGTGATCTGGTGCGATGCGACAAGATGGTGCCTCGATGCGATGCTACTATCAGGTGCGTTGCGAGAAAATGGTGTCTCGATGTGATGCAGCAACGTTGGATGCGATGCATCCACGCCTGATGGCCTGCGGCGAACTCAGTAACTTCTGAGCGACACGCTTCTCCGGTAATGCGCTGGCGACCTCTGCAACGGTGACATGCTTCTCAGATGATGCGAAGCATTTGTCGATGATGCAATGGCGAATAGCTGTAGCGGCGACACGCTGCTTCGGCGATGCAATGGCAACTGCTGCGGCGGCGACACGCTTCTCCTTGTTGCATTGCCCTTCCAGCTCCAAGCGACTCGCCTTCTCTTCAGAGGGCCCAAACAACAGTAGGCACCTCTCTGCAGACAGAATTCCACCGCAAGGGAATTTAGGGGAGCTGGTGGTGAAGCCTTGTATCCCTGAGACTTCAGGTAGGAGGCAAGCTCAGTTCAAGCCCTTGGAGATTCCTTTTCAAGATTGCAATAGTACACACAAAGTTCCTTTTCTCCTTTCCTTGGCAAATAAGGTAACTGCTGCAGGCCAACCCAACAGCACAGCACTGGGGCAGTCTCCTCATTCAGCTTCCTTGGTTCTTTTTCTTGGCAAAGGGTCGTCTTGATTCCCAGAAGTCCCCCTTTTTATACACCAAAATCCTTTGTCTCTGAAGGCAGAGAGTGTCTGTACCTAGTCCAAACCAGTTCTGTGCAGACCTGGAGCACTTTGTTTACAGGACTCCTTCTTTCCTTTGACAGTGCGGGCCAGGGTCATCGGGCACACCACAGGAGGGGGAGCCAGCATTGTGGAAGGCGGGCACAGCCCTATTCGGATCCAGGTGCAACTCCTCCCACCACTCTTCATGCAGATAGGTCTATTCAGCCCTGTGCTGACTCACCCTGTCTCCTGGAGACCCCCACTTCTGTCACTCAAAAACCGGTCAAGGAATACACTATCTAGCAGAGACAGGCCTGGATAGTTAGGCAAGAAAATGCCTACTTTCTAAAAGTGGTATTTTAACTAAAACAAATTATTTTATCATTCTGAGTTCAGGTATACTAAACTCGAATTTCAACCTAGTTCCATGAGTCAGTTAGGATTGTAAGATGTTATAATCAACCTGCCCATTCTGGCCTACGGGAACAGGTAGCCTTGCAATAGTGAAAAACGAAATTGGCTGTAATTCACAATTAGGACATGCTACACACATGAGGCATGTCCTACCTTTTACATACAATGCCCCATGTCCTTGGGCCTAATTTAGGAGTGGCTAAAATGTAGAAAAGGGAAGGTTTAGGGACTGGCAAGTGGGTGCTCTTACTGAGTCAACATGGCAGTACTGGACTGCACACAGGTTTCAGCAATGGCAGGCCTGAGACACACTTTAGAAGCTGCAAGCCCACCAGCAGCATTTCATTTACAGGCCCTGGGCACACATGGTGCACTGTACTAGGATCTGACAAGTAAATAAAATTAACCAATCATTAATAATAATAATAATAATAGGGGCATTTGTAAAGCGCTGAGTTACGCACACCGGCGTGTCCCCGCGCTACCGATGAGGAGGCCTAAACAGAGAACTAGGGCTGCCAACGTGGGCCTGCTTAACAGACAAAGAGATGGGTTTTTAATTTAGCTCTGAACCTGGATTCTACTAGTTCCAAGCGAAGAGCCACTGGAAGTTTATTCCAATGGTAAGGTGCTAGGTGCCTGAAAGATCTGCCACCCATGCGAGCCTTCTTCACCTTGAGGGTCGACAGCAGTCCCCCGCCCGCGGATCCCAGTGCTCTAGCAGGTTCATACGCTTTAATCAAGCTCTGCAGAGGTCGCGGTGCCCTGCCATTCAAAATCCGATGGCAGGTGCAGAGGGCTTTGTACTCAACTCTGCTCCTCACAGGCAGCCAGTGTAGTTTTTGCAAAGCCTGCTTCGAAGGTGCTCTTTTGGGTAACCTAAGGACCAAGCGTGCTGCCGCATTCTGCAGCACTTGGAGACGCCCAACACTTTTACTCGGTGCTCCCAGATACAGCAGGTTCGCATAGTCCATCCTAGCGGTAACCAGAGCATGTACCAAGGTTTGGCGAGCTTCCACCGGCAATAAGACCAGGACTTTCCTCAATCTTTTCAGGATCCCAAAGCAAATTGAGTTTCTAATCCAATAAAATATTTTACAATAGGGTGCACTGGCACATTGGCATTGAATAGCAGTGGCAGAGTGCCCAAATCATCTAGACTGGCAAAATATATAGCACAAATACAGGAGGGAACAGCAAAAAAAATGGAAGGGATACCCATGCCAATGGTGCCAGGTCTAACATGTGTCCCCTCCAGCTGAAATGTGGGGCGAACTACCCACCCCTTGGGAGTTCTATTCACTAAGGCTGAAAAATCTGGACAGACCATCAGCATTGGCGTGTTCTGTACCAGTGCGATGTTCCACCATGAACTCCATCCCCTGTAGGGAAATGGGCCACCTCAGCAGCTTTGGATTTTCACCTGTCCTCTGCATCAACCATCTGAGGGGCCTGTGGTCTGTCTGAAGCCAGAAGTAAGTCCCAAACAAGTATGGTCGTAACTTCTTCAGTGCCCAGACCACTGCAAATGTCTCACGCTCAATTGCACTCCATCTCTGTTCCCGTGGAAGTAACCTCCTACTGATGAAGGCTACAGGTTATATCTAGGCCCTCATCATTCATCTGTGAAAGAACAGCCCCCACACCATGCTCTGAAGCATCTGTTTGAACAATGAACTCTTTTGAGATATTGAGTGCCAGGAGCACGGGTGCCGTGCACATGACAGTCTTCAGTGCATCAAAAGCTTTCTGACAGGTGTCAGTGCACGTCACTTTCATGGGCTGCTTCCTGGAAGTCACCTCTGTCAAGGGTGCAACAATGCTGCCATACCCCTTGACAAACCTCCTGTAGTACCCAGTGAGTCCTAAAAAGGCTCTCATCTCTGTCTGGGTCTTGGGGGCTTCCCAAGCCAGGACGGTCTCAATCTTTGGTTGTAGGGGCGCCACCTGGTCGCTCCCAACCTGGTGTCCCAAGTACACCACAGAACCCTGCCCGATTTGGCACTTACTCACCTTGATCATAAGGCCTTCTCTCTGCAGGGTCATTAACACTTCCCAGAGGTGGCGCAGATGTTCTTCCCAACTGGCGCTGAACACTGCAATGTCATCCAGGTAGGTGACACTGAAATACTCCAGTTCAGCCAACACCTGGTTAACCAACCTCTGAAAGGTGGCAGGGGCATTCTTCATCCCAAAGGGCATAACCCGGAATTGGTAGTGCCCATCTGGTGTGGAGAATGCTGACCTCTCTCTTGCCCCTTCAGTTAAAAGGCGATCTGCCACTACCCAGAGGTTAGATCAAACATGCTGAGGTACCGGGCAGCCCCTAACGCATCAATGAGCTCATCAGCTCTGGGGATGGGGTGCGAATCAGTCCTGATGACTGAATTGAGCCCTCGGTAGTCCACATAGGACCGGAGTTCTGGCGTGGCACCCAGAGCGGCAGCCTTTGGGATCAAGACCACGGGGCTGCTCCAAGGACTGTTATAGGACTCAATCACCTCTAATGCAAGCATCTTGGAGACCTCCTCCTTGATGTAAGCTCTCACCCTGTCAGTCACTCTGTAAATGTTGTGCTTAACTATCTGCGGTGTCTACATCATGGACACACCAATCAGTGACACTGGGAATCAGGGAAAATAAATCAGAAAACTGGCCCAACAACTGGAGACAGTCATTCTGCTGCTCAGGGGTCTGAATGGAAGAGAGGTTAACACCAATCACTGACCTATCTTGCTCTGTTGCAGACAGGAAGTCAGGAAGAGGCTCAGACTCCTCCTCAACTCCAGCATCTGTTGCTAGGAGCAGGCCCACTTCGGACCTTTCTAAGTGGGGATTCAGACGGTTGACATGCAGGACCCGCAAAGGGTTCCTTGGAGACCACAAGTCCACCAAGTAGGAGACATCACTCTTGCACTCCACCACCTCAAATGTTCTGGTCCACTAATGCTGGAGCGCACAGGGCTCCACAGGGGCAATGACCCAAACTTTCTGACAAGGCTGAAGCTCAACCAGAGTGGCATTCTTATCGTACCACCACTTCATCTCTTCCTGGCTAGCTTCCAGATTCGCCTGAGCGAGTTGCCTGAAATGCCGGGTTTGGTTTCTGAAGGTCAGCATGTAAGTATATACATCCTGGGGAGGTTTCCTGGGAGCTTTCTCCCAGCCTTCCTTAACCAAACTCAGAGGTCCTCTTACAGGGTGACCATAGAGCAGTTCAAAGGGGCTGAACCCTAAGGACTTCTATGGCACCTCTCTGTAAGCAAAGAGAAGGCATGGCAAGAGGACATCCCACTTACGCCTTATGGGTTCCTCAAGACCCATAATCATGCCTTTGAGGATCCAGTTAAATCTCTCAACCAGCCCATTGCCTTGTGGGTGGTAAGGAGTAGTGAACTTATAAGTTAACACACACTCCTGCCACAGGGACTTCATATACTTAGAAATGAAGTCTGTACCATGGTCTGACACCACCTCTCTGGGGAACCCCACATGGGAGAAAATCCTCATCAGCGCACATCCCACCACGGGGGCCGTCACTTTCCTGAGAGGGATGGCTTCCGGGTACCAGGTGGCATGGTCCACCAAGACCAGGATGAACCTGTTGCCCATGGCTGTCTTGGGATCCAGAGGCTACAGTATGTCAATGCCCACCCTTTCAAAGGAGGAGCTGACCACAGGGAATGGCTGGAGATGAGCCTTATGCTTCCTCCCACTCTTTCCACTTGCCAGGCAAGTCTGACAGGTGCTGTAATGAGTATTTGAACTCTGGCACATTTGGGACCAATAAAAGTGGGAGACAAGCCTTTCAAAGGTCTTGTCCTGCCCCCGAATGTCCTGCTAAAGGCACATCATGAGCCAGCCCCAGTAGAAAAGCTCTGAAGCGCTTGGGTACCACCAGCACACATGCTGACCCAGGCTCAGCAACCTTAGGCTTACTAAACAGGAGACCATTCTCCCAGTAGATCCAATGAGATCCAGACTGATCACCTGCTGCCTGGTTTGCAGCCTGTTGCCTCAAACCCAGAAGAGAAGGGCACTTCTTCCGCTCCTCTCAGAACTCCTCCCTCGAGTGTCCTCATTCCTGCTGCCAATGGGTCAGCTCAGGCAGGTCCCCCAGTTCAGCTACCTGTTTCCCTGTAGGTTCCAGGGCATCCCCCTCAAGGTCTGCCTCCTCCTGGACCGTGGGAACCATGGGGGTGGGCTACTCTTTCAGGCTCTAGGTACTCTTGAACACCCTTACTGACTGCTATGAACCGTGTGGTCACACTCGCTGAGTAAGGCAGACCCACATCTCCAAATGAGCACTTCGCTCCACCTTAGTCCAAGGGGAGCTCTCCAAATCGTTACCTAACAGACAGTCAACAGGCATGGCTGGCCTCACAGCTACTTGAAGAGTACCAGAGACCCCCCACTCAAAGGGAACCTGAGACACCTTGCAGTGGCTCTCTGTGTTGTCAGCGGCAACAACTGGATAAAATGCTTTCGGGACCACCTTCTCTTCAGACACCAGGTGACACCTGACAGCTGTCACACTGGCTTCAGTGTCTCTAAGAGCCTCCACTCTATGGCCATTGATGGTCACCCACTGCCTGTACTTTTTAGTGTTATCAGGCAGCTGGGTCCTGGGGTCCACCTCACAGTCTCCTAAAGAGACAAGGGATATCTCTGTGGGACCTTACCCACCTTGGGCATCCATCTCCTCCTCCAGGGCTACACTCGCCATCTGCCGGGGTGGTGCACCATGGGGTGCTGTCTTGTCCCTCTGTGGGCACTGGGGATCATAAAACCTATGGCCCACTTCACCACACTTCAAGCACTTCAGGGGTCTCCGATGAACAGGTTTACCCTTCGGGCCCCAGGCTTCTTCTCAGGGGGAAGTGGGGGGAACATTTTCCTTGGTACCCTTGGGGTCCTTTCTGGAACTCCCTCTGTTTGCCCTTGTCCCCCTCACTCTTCTGCTGGGGACCCTGTCCACCTTTGGTGGAGTCTCCCACATGACCCTTCTGGACCCGGGTGCTCTCCCAGGGGTCCTCCTCCTAAGCAAACTCTCTAGGGTTATTCAGCTTGCTATCAATAAAGTGCTGGCGTAGGTCTGGAAAACAATTATTTGACAAGTGCCCCTATCAAATCAAATTATAGAGCACTTCAAAATCATTCCCTTTGCTACCCTTCACCCAACCATCCAATGATCTGCCAAAGAAAGAAATATATTCTACCCAAGTGCTAGACTCCAGTTTCTTACAATTCCTAAACCTTTGTCTAAATAACTCAAGAGTCAACCCATACCTGGACATTAAGGCCTCTTTCATATGTACATAAGAATTCTGATCTTCAGAAGGCAAATCCAACAAAGTGTCCTGCCAATCACTAAGGAACTGCCCCCACAACCCCGCTCCCCAATCCTTCTCAGGGACACGGTGGAAGGACATAGATACCTCATAGGCCTTGAACCATTGCCCAATATCTTCATTCTTATGAAACTCCTTAATAACATCCGTGGGAATGAACACTCTTGTTTCTACAGGCACAGATGATGTGCTGCCTCCAGAGGGAGTAATTTCTAAACTCTTGGCTTTCAGTTCCAACTCCCTGAACATCTTTTCATGCTCTAAATGCATCCTCTTTTCCTCCAAGGCCAACTTCTAATTCTCCAACTCCATCTGCCAACCTATTTTTAGCTTGGCCAGCTCCATCTTATGCACCCTATCTCTCTCCCTGTCCTCCATCTCTCCTGGGGACAGGTCCTTTGAAGAAACACTGCTACCTGGCCTTGAAGATACTTTCTCCCCAGTCAGGCCCAATAACTCATCCAGCTGCCCAACTGCATTCTCTGCCTCATCCCTAGGCTCCTCCAGATGCTCAATAGAATTTCTAAATTCCAACCAGGCCCTCAGCGCCTTTTGGAACTCTTACTTTTTGGCTACGCCTCTCAAAGGGATTTGAAATCTTTTGCAGAAGGTTTTAAGCTGTGGCACAGTGTAGGTATCAACCCTATCTTTTTCAAACTGTAGATCGATAGATGCGTTTGATGCTGCTTTGCTCATGGTGAAAAACAGTTGGTAGTTCTCAAAAAGCAAAAAGAAGTTCCACGGAAAATTCTACCAAAAAGTATGTGGGAGCATTATGGTCTGCACTCACTAGTAGTGTACACCAATAACTGTATATGAGTCATAAGTGCAAGTCCAAATTCTCACCGCTGACCACCAATGTTAGAACTGGGGGTCTCTAGTTTGCAGCAGTAGGTACCATTGACCAAATAGGAACCCTTGCTTATAATCAGGCTAAGGGAGTACACTTCTGGAATAACCCCTGCTCACCCCCTTGGTAGCTTGGCACGAGCAGACAGGCTTATCTCAGAGGCAGTGTGTAAAGCATTTTGAACACATACAGTAATAAAGTGAAAACACTATAAATGGACACCACACCAAGTTAAGAAAAATAAGTAATTATTACTAGACTTAACGCAAGACCAAACAAAAAAATCCACAATACTGTAACGAAAAATAGTCTCTAAAATGGTAGAAAATAGCTTAGCTCAATGTAGATGGTAAATGTGACACTTTACTCTCAAAGTGCCTTGGATGTGTCACGCAATACACCTGATCTAGCAATCAACGAATGTATAAGATGTAAAACCTCCAGTAGTCATAGTTGGATCTCCAGGTCTAATCTACAGTCCCAAACAGCAGAAGACCCTCAGCACCAATAGCTAAAGTGAGAGCGTCCTAAGCAGGCACTGACAGTTCCAGTCATGTGGCAAATTCTCTGCAGCACCTTGTCAGCCAATCACCCAAGACACATACAGGCAGGTGAGAAGGAGGAAAGAGAAGCAAAGCTACAGGCCACGAGTCCTCCAGGCCTCCAAACTGGTGACAAAAGCAATGTTTTTCTTCGACTGGTGCAACTTATTCTGTGCAGACCTATATAACACCTGGTGCTGCACACGCTCATGGTGAACTAGAGTGGAAACATTAAATGTTGGGAGGAAGTGACGTCACTCCTGCGGCCACCTCTCTGCCGACCACCACTCACCTTCGAATTAGTTCTCCACCCCAATCACAGCCTGTGACCTCTGCACCCACTAATCACAAAATCAACATTTTCATGTGCAAGCCATATCTCCTTTCTTCCTTTCCTACTTGCAAAAGATTTACAACCATATGTGCTAAGGAAGTAAAGCACCTTTTTAAAAGCACACCTGGAATTGGTGAACTCTGTACACGAACTGTGTTCTCCAATTTGAAAAATACACGCTGTACATCTTAAAAGCAGGTAGGCTACGCTTTTGAGGCACTCTGGGAATGGCAGAGCACTTTAAAATCAAGTGTAATTTTCTGCTGATTAAAGCATAGCATACTTTAGTTCTAAAACGCAGTTCTAATCAGCTAGAGGGCTTCTTGATGCAAATTCCTTAACACGCCAAGAAGAGAAGGATGTCTGCCTAGATTGTTCGTTAACCTTGCCAGCATAGGGCTACAGTACCCTCAAGAACAATACCCTAAAATACAGGACGAGAAAGTGTCTTTTTGAGACAGACTACCATACTGCTACCTCAGGACAACCACCTACTTCAGCAATAAACAAAGTCAACGAAGCTAGCTCAGGACTGGCAGTCCACAAACCCTGTAAATGTATATCCTTTTGTCGCAGTTCTATCTAACAAGGGGCCACCGAATCCGTATGTAGGATAGAGGGAACAGCAGTAAGGCATTCCTTGCTAACCAGAAACACAAGAGCAACAGCGACAGATACGGGACTACAAGATAGACTAACTAAGGGCACCCTACGAGCAAGAGGTTGGGTACCAAAAGTAACAATCTCAGGGAGGCGGATCGAGGATCTTTTTTTTTTTCTTTCCTCATATTCCACCAGGTTTCAAATATTACAGGTTGTTCGTGTACCATATGCTGTCTCAGTACAAGACTGGCAAGGGTTATAAACTGTTCCTATCTCGCGACCCTTCATCATAATAAAAGTACCTTAAACCTGCAATTGAAAACCATGTGCTTGTGAATGTTACTGCCATAAAAAGAAAAAAGAAAACTGGGAAAGCAGGACTCAGTATAGCGGTGAAGGTAAACCTCAGCAGCATAATCATTGGACCGGGGAAAAAAAAAAAAAAAAACCCCGAACAACTAGTTCCATTTCAGCAAGAGCCAAAAGGATCTTTTATTGCGGATCCCAGCTCTTGCCAAGTCAGGTTTAGATACTTGAAGGACTGAAGCTCGCCAATCAGGTAGTGACGGAGGTTGCTGATCCTTCCACTTTATACAGATCTCCCTTCTTGCCTGCAAAATGAGTAGAAGATAATATTTTTAGCTGTACTTCGAATTCCATCACTCACTCCCAATATGGCAAGGGGTAGATCTATAGAAATTTGGAAACCCAATGAATCAGAAAGCAACTTGTTAATGGAATCCCAAAAAACTGAAATACAGGGTCATTCAAAAAACATATGTGCGTCGGTGGCCTCCAACAAGCCACATCTAGCGCAGGCCACCGAGGAACCTTGGACAAATTTTGAAATCCTTTGTGGAGAATAATATGCTCTATGAAGCATGTATAGGTGGTTTCTACGCAGCCATGCAGGCTTCACAATATCCCATAGGACTTGAAATGATATGGTCCACAAATGAGTTAGGTTAGGGCACGCAAGGGCAGAGCCCCACAATGCCTCTGCATGTTGAAATTCTCCTTCAGATTCCTCCAGTATCCAGTTATACCACACAGAAACCTCTTTTTTGCCCAATAGTTTGTCTAAAAGTAGAGCCTCAAGTTGGTTGCCACCACCAATTGGAGTTCGACTTCGGGCTGATGTTTGCGAGGTATAATGCTGCATCCAGCTGGTAATCTGGATATATTTAAATTTGGAGAGGTTCAATCCTATTTTCATATTTAGAACTTCCCATGGTAACACGCTTCCCTCCACAAATATTTCTCCCCATACCTCCAGACTACCAACATGCAAGGGAGCAGACAAACTGTCTTTCAGCCACTCAGGACTTCCAGGAGAATCCCAAAGCGGGGCCCTGCTAGAAAAGTAACCAAGTTTAACTAAGGTCCTCACCTTATACCATGTTTTCGCCATCCCCTGCAAAACTTTCAACTAAATTTTCTTAAAGAATTTGGGGTCTCCAAATTTAAACAAAAAACCTGATTGTGAAACCGCTACCCCTTTGAGCATAGCTGAGAACAACAAGACAAATCCGTGATCCACCGGCATTTTCAACAACTTTCGGGTATGACTTAGTTGGAAAGCCCAAGCATATACCTGTAGATCTGGTGCTGCCACGCCCCCCTTCTCCCTGCGCCGCCTGAGCTTCTTCCATGCAATTCTAGGGATATGTTTATCCCAAATAAAAGATGTTATGTCTCCCTGTAACTTGGAGATGACAGTTGGGTCGAAAAAAAGAGGTATAGTATTGAAGAGAAATGACACCTTTGGCAAGATAGTCATTTTAACTAAATGAACACGTCCTAACAAAGTTAACGGAAGATGGGACCAAGTTTGCATGAGATTGCAACATTCCCTTGCAACATTGGTGAAATTAACTATTGCGATTTTATTAATGTCTTTGATTATATTCAGACCCAGATACCGGAGACTAGCAGTAGGCTGTACTTCCAATATACTATCAGTATCATTCCAGATCATTACCTCAGTCTTGGAGGCATTAACCTCATAGCCTGATATTTCACCAAATTCTAGAGCAAGATTAATGGCTGCTGGAAGGGCTGAGCTAATATCTGAAGAAAATAACAAAATGTCGTCGGCATATAAAGCCACTTTCCGCTCCCACCCTCCAAAAACAAATGGCTTAATAGTCTCCTCTTCCCTCACCCGCTGAGCGAAGGGCTCTATATATAGATCGAACAATAGAGGGGAAAGAGGGCAACCCTGACGGGTTCCTCTCGTAATAGGAAAGGGATCTGACAGTTCGCCATTCACCAACACACAGGAAGAAGGCTTAGAATATAAGAGTCTTACTGCGCGACCAAAGTTCTCTCCAATATTAAACTTATCCAAGACCCTCGACAGGTACGCCCAGTTCGCCCTGTCCAAGGCCTTGGTTGCATCCAGTGTTAAGACTGGCAGAGGGAGTGACTGCGTTGTTGCTATATCTATAGCCCCTATCAAATCATAGGTTAGCTCGTACAATTGGCGCCCTTCACAAACCCCCTCTGATCCTGGTGCAAGACATCTGGAGCTACTAAACCAAGCCTCTTCGCGAGAATCGAAGCAAAAATCTTGTAATCCCCATTCAAGATGGATATAGGCTTCTATGACCCGCAGGTTAGTGATGATTTCCCTGGTTTTAAAATTATGGTTATCGAAGCACTATCCCAGGAAGCAGGTGGAGATGTTCCTTCCTGCAAGATTTGGTTAAATAACCTGGTTAGAAAAAGGACGACTGATTGCTCAAGGACCCTATAGATCTCAGCTGGTAGTCCATCTGGGCCAGCAGCCTTCCCCTTACCACTATTAAGGATGGCAACCCTGACCTCCCCCTCGGTAATGCTAGCATTCAGAGAGGCCTGTTGCTTATCGGATAGGGATGAAAGAGATATCTTATCCAACCAGTTGTCAATAGTTTCATTCTCCAATATTTCATCCTCGTGATAGATGTTTGAAAAAAAATCTCTAAAGATTCTCCTGATATCCCCAATCGATGAGTACCGTGTGTTATCCTGAACTACGGACTCGATATTATTGCGAACCCTGTGGGTTCTGGCCTTCCATGCCAGCAATTTACCAGCCCCCTCTCCAAATTGGAAGTGAGCTATCTTGCTAGCCTCCCATTTCTCCTGCAAGCGTAGATTCAACACAGACCCCAAATGCGCTTTCAAAGATGGCAACTTGCTGTCAAGAACTTTAGTAGAGATACCAGATGGAACCTGATCTATTTCCTCTTGCACTACCATCATTTCTGCCTCTATGGACGCTACCTTCTCTTTGTAGCACTTCCTTCAATATGAGTCCATGTTTGTGATAAGGCCTCTTAAAAAGGCCTTAAAAGCATCCCAAACTATCCCCGGGGCAGCTGATCCTACATTGGTCTCTATAAACAGCTGTGTTTCAGTAAGTAAAAATCATCATCTGCTGCTAATAAGAGCGAACGATCAAACGACCAAGATCTAGACGTCTTAGGAAACCCACCAAGTTCCATCAGGATGGCCGAATGATCTGGTAGGTGAGATGGAAGATATACAATCTTTTTCACGCTTTCGACCAAACGCTGATTAATTAGAACAAAGTCAATCCTAGACTGATGGTGGTATTTCAAGTTTCGAAAAGAGACCCCCTGCTTATTTCCAGACATACATCTCCAGATATCGACAAGCCCGTACTGTTTCATGGACCTAAGTAAGAACACCCTTGTTATTGAAAGAGTCAAAGGTCGCCTGCTTGGGGTTTTGTCTAAACGGGGGTCCACCACTATATTAAAATCTCCAGCCAGGATAGTCGGTTCGGGAAAAGATAATAAATGAGAAAAAATTGACTTTAGTACAGATGGATCGTCAATATTAGGTCCATGCACCTGCTATCAACACTGAAGCGATGACCCATCTGCCACCTGGATCTGCTATTTTAGACATTAATCTAACTTGAAGAGGTTTTTTAAAAATGATTGTCACTCCTCTAGTACTGGAAGATTGAGAGGTAGAGATAGAAACATCAATCCACCTATTTCTCTTTACCAATGAGAGTACTTCCGCCTCAGTCAAGTGGGTCTCCTGGAGAATGATGACCTGCGCATCCAGATCCCGCAAATACTGCATGATCTTATCTGGCCTAGGTCTGGTGCGGAGGCCATTCACATTCCAGGAGACCACTTTGACATTACTCATAAGGAGGCAGCAATTTCATGCCCCAAACACATACGGCCACCACAAGTCGAAAGACAGAAAATTGCCAGACTACTACCAATAATTCTTGACCAGCAACAACAAACCAAAAACTTATCGGAAATGAGGTTTTTGTTTTACTTCTCTCCCCCCCCCGTGCCCTGGACTACCCTCCACCCCCCCCCCCCCCCCCCTGGGAAACCCTTGCCCTATCTATCCGGAGCTAGTCCAGAAGATAGTGCCTCGACCCAATACTCCCATTGTGCAATTATACATGTAAACTTCGGAAACTCCCAAAGTGACGATTTGTGTGGGGTAGCGGTTACAAAACTAGACCAAATTTCAAACATGCTAGCCCTGAATCTAACCTATGTGCTCACCCCACTTTATTTTCCTTTTTTTTCTCCTTCTTTTCCTTCCATTTTCTTTTTCCTTCCTTTCTTCCTTCACTTCCCCTACCTTTCCCCTTTAAGTTTAATTTATTTTTCCAAGTGAGATAGAGAGAACTAAACATAAAAAAGGATAGAAACCTCTAAAGAGTACTAGAGGGGAGCACTAGATAGAAAAACCCTCAACCTGTAGAGCCCTTCGCACCATCCTTAGACCCTCCAATATTAAGCAGTAGCTCATCTGCTTCTTGGACTGACCTAATGTTAAACATTTTATTGTTATACATTATTCTAAGTGAAGCAGGGAACTTAAGCTGAGCTGATGCGCCTGCACTTCTGAAAGCGTCCAGACTCCTGCTAGGTTCCCATTGCTTCTCGAGAGTAGCCCTTGAAAGATCAGATCTAACTTGGAAGTTGAACCCTTTCCCTGTCAGTATTTTGTGCTTCAGTGCCGCTGTCAGAATATTTTCTTTAAGGGTGTACGTGTGAAAGTTTACGAGAATTCTACGAGGTTTGTCTCTATTAGGATTTTTCCTAAAGGGATCTCTATGAATCAGTTGGATGTCCTTGGCCAGGTCTTCAGATGACTCCACTAATTTCAAAGCTTCTTTCAAAAGAGAGACCACATACAACTTGATGTCGGACCCTTCATTTCCCTCAGGGACATTAAAAATACGTAAATTACTACGTCTAGAATTGTTTTTGAGACGTTCCATCCTCTCAGCAATTAACAGATCTTCTTTCTTAAGTTTAATGATGTCACTTTTGGCCTGATCTAGATGTAGTGACAATCCCGCCACGGTCTTTTGTTCTTGCATACAGGCCGTCTATCTTGTTGTCCAGGGACTCACAGAAATTCCTTATCTCCAGTTGATTAGCTTTAGAAGCCATTTTTAATGTCACTGGTCAAAGCTAGAAACATAGACTGCAAAGTGGGAGTCGTGGGGGCATCAGTAACAGCCTGTAGAGGCTCTACCTGAGCACTAACCGATTCCAATAATTTCTCTGCTGCCATATCCTCTGAGCTCGCCCCTGCCCCTTTTCGTGGTATTGAGGTTTTTTCGACATCCTGGGAGGGTGGTACAGTTTCTGCATCCCCTGCAGTATAGTCAATATTTGTGCTTACAATTATGTCGGCGTCCGCTACTTCACCCGAGCAGAAACCGTCTGCAAGGGCCGTAAAAGGGGACTCATCCATACTGTTGGCTGCAGCTCCGCTTAAATCCAGCGTTTTGGCAACCGAGGAAATAAACTGTTCCGGGCTAAAGCCCTCCTTAAGATGCAGCACTTGTGGAATGGCCTTGAAGTAGGAGCGCAGTGAAGGTGTAATTGTTGCCCCAGCCCCAGCACCTATAGGTATATTAGAGCCTTTTAGTGTCTTAGATTCTTTTGCGCGCTTTGCTTCAATTTCTGTATTCAAAAAAGAGGAGGGCTTCTTAGTTCTAGCTGGACCCAAAACCTTTAGGCTTGGAGAAACAGGTGCAGCAGTCACAGATTTAACAGACTTGCCAGGCTTAAAATATGTTGTAACTGGCACTGGGGCAATTGATGTAGAGGCTGACTCACTTTCACTCTCGCCTGATCGTACCGTGTCCCCCTTGACTCCCAAAACCTCCTTTTTGCCCCCACGCTTACCTCTTTTTTTTGTAGCAGACTGTACAGCTTTCACTGAGCTTGCTGTTTTATTTTCGTTTTTAGCAAAAACGCCACAATCCCTATTAACCTCGAAAATGGGCTCTGTTAGGGCATCAAAAAACTTGCTTGGTTCTTGTCTCAGCTCCGTGTCCTCAAGTAGTTCTTCCCCCCCAACAGTGACAGGGAAACCATTGGAGCCACCGCTTGCAACGCAAGAATCGAGCAAAAGGCACCGAAGCCGCCGCCCTCTCCTTAGCTCCAGGGCGGCCCTACACCAAAGCTGTAGCCCCAGACCAATGACCGAGCCCGATCCCGGCAACGAGGCGGAAGAACAAACAGCTGATCCTCCGAGCTTGACAACACCCCCGCAATCCGTCCACCGGCAGCAGAAGGAAGCCGGAACGGAATGTGGAGAAGGGGCGGGAGGGAGGTCACCCGTCTCCCAGCGCATCAGTGGAATTCGCTGCGTCAGGCCGGAAGCCGACGCCATCCCTCTCCAGCAGGCTCCACAGGTACAATTGCGCTATGGCAGTGAGCCACCCCAAAAGTCTGTGAAGACCCCCTTAGACTTCAAGGTATCCAGCGTATACCATTGCGGTATACGCAGCCCGAAGCTAATCCGAAACTAGAGATATAACGCGAGGTATCGGACAGAGCACCGCAGCAGCTTAGCTTGCTGCCGCCATGTTTCCCTGCCTCGACTCCCCGAGGATCTTGTTGTTGCACCTTCAGTGTGCAAGGATCAGGTTGATGAGGGAGGGGAGAGGGAGAGATCGGGGAGGGAGGGAGCAGGGAGAGGAAGGTTAGTGTTCATCTGTCTTGTTCATCTGACCTGTCCAGTTCGTCTAGATCGTCCTGAATGTCTTACTCGTACTATCTAGGTCTCTTGCCTACTCAGACTTCCCCTTCTGTACCCAAATCGTTTTACTTCCTGCTTTCCATATACCCGCACACAACCAGACACGCGGGAATAAGGTGTTATGTTTCACTGCTCCTAGTCAGTAAAAAGAATACATGGAGGGAATCCGACACTTACACGAGACTCACCAACAAAACTAAAGGACAGTGGGGAACGGGGGCTAATCGCGACATGCTCACAGCCTAAGTTATGACACATAACAGTAGCTCCCCCCTGCTAACCAACCTGAAGATTGTCTCCCACAATGTGAAGGGGCTTAATCACCCCGTCAAGAGTAAGAAGATCCTAGACTACTTAGCCAAGACCAAAGGCGACATCATACTATTACAAGAAACCAAAGTGTCTCTAGAAGATGCAGCAAGGGTCAAGGCACGCTGGATAGGTCAGGCGGCACGCTCACCAGAGACAGGAAAAAAAAGAGGGGTGATCACAATCATAAACAAGAACTAGAGAATCACCATAGACGGCCATCAGCACGACGATGAAGGTCGGCTACTAGTAACACAATTGAAAAGAGGAGGCAAAACATTCCAGGTAGTCAACGTCTATGCCCCAAACACAGATGACAATGCATATTGGGAGGGAGTCAGGGCTTAGAAGGTCCCCGGTCCACCGCGGTCTTTGTGGGCCGTTTGCATGGAGGGACATAGCTCCTCCCATTTCACCAGCGCCACTTCCGGGGGCTTCTAATTATAAGCAGTGTTACGCGCTGGGCGCAACGAGAGAGCTACTCGCACTCGAGTAAGGAAAGCTGCTGTATTTTAAATTGGGGGCACATCTCTATTGTGGAATTATCTTTTAATATTAAAATTATCTTTTAAAATTGGACCTGCTGCTACCTGCAAAGAAGGCACTTGTATTCCATCGCAGGGCTTAGAAGGTCCCCGGTCCACCGCGGTCTTTGTGGGCCGTTTACGTGGAGGGACATAGCTCCTTCCCTTTCACCAGCGTCACTTCCGGGGGCTTTCACATTAAAGCCAGATGATATGCCGGAAGTGCCAAAGGCAAGCACGTCTGCGCCCGTCCGCACTCGGACCAGGCCCAGGGCCAGCCCCCCTGGTCCGTTCGCCCCAGACAAGCTACACCAGAGATTTCCTTATGAGCCTTGACCCTCTGAAGGGAAACGCAACCTGCCACCAAATATCCAATCCAGAATGGACGGAAGGCCTTGCCCAAAATGC
Organism: Lissotriton helveticus; assembly: GCF_964261635.1. Lineage (NCBI taxonomy): Eukaryota > Metazoa > Chordata > Amphibia > Caudata > Salamandridae > Lissotriton > Lissotriton helveticus. Next base: position 1,245,096,413 of record NC_136063.1, on the reverse strand, counting down.
TTGTCCCCTTTGCCACATGTCACCTCTCTCTTTAGTAAATCTCTGCCATCAGTTTGTCGGTTAAATCGTTTACCGCCAGAAAACTCGATAGGGCTGACACATAGGGAAGATCTTGTATCAACAACAGGAGCAAGAACCCATCTACCGTGTTGGGATTGGGGTGTAGTATAGTAGAAACATATGGTATCCCAACTGGTATTATTTGAAGGTAGTTAGAACAGATATGCATACAACATTATCCATAAGGAAGCAAGGAGACTATATGATTATAGCATGTGCTCAAGGCATCATTTATATAAACATTTTAGGGGAAAAAAACAAGTAGGAAGGAGCATTTCTCAGTTATTACAGCACTGCAATATACACCTGATGAAATTGAGAACAACCCAAATTGCACGTGGTGCTCAAGGTGTATCAGTGAAAACCAAGGTAGCAACGCATGTGACAATGTGAACAGCGTGGGCGGCGCAAGGTGACTGGTGCAAAAATATACAGTGAAACATTTGATACAAAGTGGTTCCAAGTAACTTTCAAGAGTTCGTATTTATTTGGTTCAATGTCGTGTTCGTGAACCATTTCATGTATTGCGCCTGTGATTGCGCGGAAAAGCCAGCTCCACTCGACTTGCAGTCTGGGGGATTTTTATTTGTGGACCAATGGAAGACTAGATACAGCCTTCTTCAACATCACGCAGTCTTGCGTGAATTTGAAACTGAAACAATGGGTGACCGAACCAACACACAGGGAAGGCCACATATTAGATCTGATCTTTGCAGAGGAGGATCCTATCATTACGGGGGAATTTTTAATGGTGGGATGGTCGGATCATCATTTAATCACCTTTAGTGTTCACACCCCGAACAATACAAGGCCCGTAGCTAGGCAAGTCAGGACCTTTCTTAGCCGAGACTGGAAAGGACTGTCAAGAAAGGCAAAAGTAGGGGAGCCTCTGTTTAATACAAAAACCCTTTTTAACTCAGAGAGCCAGATCACCGAGAATTACAGCGCCTCTGTGAACACTTAACTGAGAAACTCGAAGAGATTGCCCCACTGAAAGTTATCAGAAAACGAGGCAGCCCGTCTGCACCACGGTATATGGAGGGTTGGAGGATCCTCAAGAACTCGTGCAAAACGGTCGAAAGACAGTGGAGGAGGGAATACATGGAAAAAGATTGAACCAATTGGAGGATCTCAATACTAAATTATAAGAAAGAAATAGCTACTGCTAAGGCAGAACACTTTGCAGCCATTATTCTGAAAAGCGCCAATAAATCAAGGGACATTTTTAGAATAGTAAGAGAAATGACACACCCTGAGTGCACTAACAGTAATATTAAACCCTCCCAGGACTTGTGTGATGGGCTGGCATCATTTTTCCAAGAGAAAATAAATAAAATAGTGGAAAGTATGGAGGGCCCTCCTCCTCTCACTCTGCCACACCAGAATAAAGGGACAAATAGCAGAAATGAAGAAGGAACCGCTGAGTCTGCCTCTCAGGAAGTATCCCTGGACAACTTACCAATTCCCTCGGAGAAGGAGTTCACTCAAGTGGCCTGTGGAATCTCCTCTGGTTCTCCATTGGATCCTCTGCCCCACAAGATCATGAAGGAATTTGGGTCAGAACTCTTCCCCATTCTTCGACTGCTATGTGGTCAATCCTTTAGCACAGGCATTGCGCCATCTAAATGGAAGCAGGCTGTTGTCACTCCACTTCTGAAATAACCCACCCCTGACCCCGGTTGCTACAAGAACTACCGACCTATTTCACTTCTGCCCTACCCGATTAAGATCGCGGAGCGCCTGGTCAGTAGATCAGTGTACCTCTTCCTGGAGACAAATAATTTACTGGAGGAGGAACAGTTTGGGTTCAGACCGGGGCACGGGACAGAATCAGCTCTAGTGATGGTACTGGACAGCCTCAGAATGCGAGCGGACAGGGGCGAGTCAGCAATTCTAATCTTGCTGGACTTGTCCGCCGCGTTCGACACGGTGAACCATGACATCCTGCTGACACAGCTGGAGACCTTCGGGTGAAAGGTATGGCGCTTAATTGGCTGTGATCCTATCTGTCTGACATATGGCAGGCGGTGACACTCCCGCCGTACCAATCTGAATTTATCAAAGTCTCACATGGGGGTCCGCAGGAATCATCTATCAGTCCCATCTTGTTCAATGCCTATATGCAACCCCTGCTGGAAATCATCAAAGCCCACAACATCAGCGTGATTAACTACGCTGATGATACAGAGCTTCTGATATCCCTGGATGGTGCTCAGGCAAATCCACTAGATAGCTTTCATGCCTGTATGCACGAAATGGCAAAATGGCTAAAAGAAAACTCACTAGAAAAATTTAGAAATCTAGCAAACCCTCAATTATAAGCAGCCTGCTCTCTCCTCTACAGACAAATAAACCAAAATCATTTTTAAGGGGAAAAAAAATAAAAGTGATTAAATGTTTATGATAGATATCAGAATCAAAAAATAACAATAAAAAATGTTTTTCATATATAAAGAATTTTGATTCCATATATGTGATTCATGGTCGCAATATTTTGGTTTATTTGTCTGTAGAGGAGAGAGCAGGCAGCTAATAATTGAGGGTTTGCTAGATTTCTGAATTTTTCTAATGATACTATTTCCCTACGTATAGCAAACTAAGCATTTGTAGGGGTCCCCTGTTTTCTAAATATTAAAAGAAAACTCGCTCCAGTTTAATAGCGGGAAAACGGAGATCCCACAGTGCAAGGTGGGGGGATACCCCGAAGCCTGCCAGCCGATTTCTGTCCGTTAGCATCAGATGGCCCACTGACATCGGTGAACACAGTGCGTAATCTGGGGGTCAGTTTCAATGGAAATTTAAATCTGGATACCCATGTTAACAAGCTGATAGGAAGCTGCTTCACCCTAAACCGAGGCCTTCGGAGGCTGCTGCCTTTGCTACCTGTACAGGCAAGAACAACAGTAGCCAGGAGTACCATTCTTAGCCGCCTGGACTACTGCAATGCCCTGTTATTGGAATCTCCGGTATATTTGATTGCCAGACTACAAAGTATCCAGGCGGCAGCAGCCAAGTTAGCACTCTCACGAACTCGCCGATCCTCAACTACACACGCACTGGCAGACCTACACTGGCTCCCAGTACCTCAAAGGATCCTATTTAAGTCCTTATGCATTGTGTTCAGAGCATTGCATGGTCAGGGTCCCAAGCCACTTCAGAACAAGCTCCAGTGGTATGAGTCCACCCGGACCCTCCGCTCCTCCTCCACCAACCTTGTGAAAATACCCAGGGTAAAGAAAGTGACCCAGGGCGGAAGAGCGTTCAGTGTAGCAGCTGACCGCCTTTGGAATCAGGAAAACACATGAACTGCTGTTATTTCACAGGAAAATCAAGACCTGGCTTTTTCTGAGGGCATAACACCCCAGGCGCAATAGTAATAGCTTCTTCTGGTATGCCTTCTGTTTGTTTTTCACAGCTGACCGCCTCTTTTCGACCCATCTCTCAGTACCAAGATGCCCGCAGGGTTACAGTGTACTCTACAAATGATATGAATAAATAAATAAAATAGGTCTCTAGTAGACTAGAAGCAGGACCCCAAAACGACATGACAGTGTTGGCGGGCGACTTCAACTTAGCACTTGACTACACCCTGGACAGACAATCACAGGCCCACACCCTACCACCAGCCTCACACAACACTCTTTTAAACATATGCAACAGATTCAACCTGAAAGATCCTTGGTGGCTACAACACCCGGACATCATAGACTACACTTTTTACTCCAACCCACACAACTCTTACAGTAGAATAGATTACATCCTAATATCAGGCTCTCATATCCATGTAATAAACTACACAGAGATAGTGGCAAGGACTATCTCAGACCACTCCTGCATCAGCTTACAATTGTCGGGCCGACACAACGAACACATCGCACGGAGGTGGAGGTTTAAAAATGCAGTTCTGGCAAACCAAGAAGACAAGTCTAAAATAGAGCAGGCCATTATTGAATACATAGAACACAATGACACGCAGGGCATGGATCCCAACACCGTGTTGGACACACTAAAAGCGACAGTCAAAGGGACACTAATTGACATTATGGCAAAATAGAACAAGAAAACTAGAATACACCTAGACCAATTAAAATCCGACATCAAAAACCTAGAGGAGACCCATAGGAAAGATATAAGGAATGCAAAAGCACTAAAGCAGAGGTCTTCAAACTTTTGTAGGTTAAGCCCCCCCAGCTGAATTTTTTTAGATGTTGGGCCCCCCCACCACTGACAGAAATTTCTGGAATCTGGTACACTACATAATCGACTGCCATGTGCATATCACGGGCCATATTCGGCAAATAATGTTTATACAATAAGAGTGTTTAGTAAACTGCAGGTTTGTGAATGGGTGTGGTGAAATGACAGAGGCTTATTATAGCGCTACTCATAGTTTACCCACACTCAGTTCTTTGATCTGCATGGTACACATTCTTTATAACAGGCACATTAACCCTCTGCACTTTTTGGGTGGTGGGAGTGCCCATGTGAGTGCACGGTGAGTTATGCGAAAGTGTGAGAGAAGGGTAAGAGGAGTGAATGCAGGGTGAGTGAGGTGACCATATTAATTTGGGTGTGGATGTAAGTGCAGAGTGGGACAAATTAATGTAAGGTTAGTGGTGGTCTTATTTGAGTGAGTATGCACATTGAGCAGAAAGGGAGACATGTGAGTGAAGTGTTTCATGAGTGCAGGGTGTGTAGTGTGCTTGTGTGACTGCAGGGTGAACAGCACAAGTGCATTGTGAGTGCAGCGTGATCACTGTGAGTTCAGGGTGAGCGGGTGATCAGTGTGAGTGCCTGGTGATCAGTACGAGTGCATTGTGATCATTGTAAGTGCAGACTGATTACTGTGAGTGCAGGGTGAGCAGTGAATGGTGTGAGTGCATCGTGATCATTGTGAGTGGATTGTGATCATTGTGAGTGCAGAGTGATTACTGTGAGTGCAGGGTGAGCGGGTGAATGGTGTGAGAGCATGGTGATCATTGTGAGTGCATGGTGATCACTGTGAGTGCAAGGTGAGCGGGTGAATGGTGTGAGTGCATGGTGATCAGTGTGAGTGCATTGTGATCGCTATGAGTGCAGGGTGAATGGTGTTAGTGCATGGTGATCAGTGTGAGTGCATTGTCATCGCTGTGAGTGCAGGGTGATCGGTGTGAGTGCAGAGTGATCATTGCGAGTGCATGATGATCACTGTGAGTGCAAGGTGAGCGGGTGAATGGTGTGAGAGCATGGTGATCAGTGTGAGTGCATTGTGATCACTGTGAGTGCAGGGTGAGAGGGTGTATGGTGTGAGAGCATGGTGATCACTGTGAGTGCAAGGTGAGCGGGTGAATGGTGTGAGTGCATGGTGATCACTGTGAGTGCAAGGTGAGCGGGTGAATGGTGTGCGTGCATGGTGATCGCTATGAGTGCAAAGCAGGAAGAGAAGCGCGCTGCATTGCTGTTTCTTTATTGATAAAGCCCGTATTTTTAACGCAAGCCCAACATGGTTGCAAAGCGCTTTACTGGTAACTTGGGCAGCACGGATGAAAAAAATAGTCAGCTGACAGAGACTACAGGAACTAAATGTTGCTAAAAACAGATCTGACCTGTGCTGAAAGAAAGCGCTGTCGTTCGTGAATATGTTCACCCGAAGTGCTAATCACTCACAATGTGTGACTTCCCTGGGGGTAGTCTCCCTAAAGGCGAAGCGTAATAGACTAACAATTCCTAGGTCAGAAGCGAATGCAAATTCTGTGCTGAGACTGAACCCTTGATACCAAACGTGCCAACTCAACAATACCCTTTCCCTTCTTTGCTTCTTATTGTTTCTCTGTTGCTCTGTAGCACTGTATCCTCTTTTTAGCACTTCCGTGGTAACTATACTGGGCCCCTTGTGGGGAAAGACATGTTTTAGGTTTCGGGCGTAAGGGGAGAAGTCACTAAGCATGAGCGCAAAATCCGCTCCGATCGCGGATTTTGCGGATTTTCGGCAAATCCGCGATCCGCGAACTCTCGCGGATTTGCCGAAAATCCGCAATCCGCGAGCGGAGCGGATTTTGCGGTCAAAAGTTCAAGCGCGCGCGCCTAATTAACGATGGCGCCGGCAAGCTGCCAGCGCCCATCCTGCAATAGTTACTTAATTAGCTTCAACAGGAAGCTCTAACAGATAAGATACAGCAGGGGCTCGAGCGCCTGCTTTATTTTAGCAGTTGGAGCTTCCTGTTGAAGCTAATTAAGTAACTTTTGCAGGATGGCGCTGGCAGCTTGCCGGCGCCATCGTAAATTACTTCAACAGTGGTGTCTTGAATAAATATGAAGGGCAGGGTTCATTCGGGCACGACGGTCCTGGCACAATTAAATAATTAATCTGCTGCTCTGATCGGTCTCTGACCTTTTATACACACAAGAGGCATGCTCGCATGGACGCCCCGTCCGTTTGGCCCCGCCCACACACTCGAGGTGTGCACCGTCTTCCCGCCATTTACCCACTATGATGGACATTTCACTCAAGGGACCCCTGCGCACTTCGGCGCGATTGCATAGTGACACACACTTGGTCGCTGGAACTAGTTGAAGCGCAAATGCAGTGACTCATTCAGCAGCCCAAAAAAAAACGTGAGCGTTGGGAGGCTGGGCATCTTTGACTTTTACGAGCACAACCCCCGTGCTGTTCCTGTGACCAGGGGCTTCTGTCTCTTAATCTGCTGCTCTGATCGGTCTCTGACCTTTTAGACACACAAGAGGCATGTGCGCTCGCGTGGAAGCCCCGTCCGTTTGGCCCCGCCCACACGCCCGAGGAAGCCCCGCCCCCAAATCCGCAAATCCGCCGAATCCGCGGATTTTGCGGATCCACGATCCGTGAATCCGCTGAATCCGCGAATCGTGGATCCGCAAAATCCGCCCATGCTTAGAAGTCACCAACACAGCTGCAAACGGCAGAAATAACTTTGGCTCGCAACAGCCAGGAGTGCATGGGCTCTTGAAAGTTTAGCTCGCTGCACTTGCCAGGCGCTATATCAGAGAAGATGAACGCTGGTGCAATCACAAAACCATCTTTATTTTAGTGCGCGTACACACGAACATGTGCAAACTGGGTCTAGTGGTTCAGTAGACTCGTGCATTCTCATTATTCAGCTGGCCTGCCCTTTCCTAATGGACAGTACGTCACAAGTGTCTGATGTATTTTTAATAGCACTGCCCGACCCGTTCTTCCCGTCTCAGCACAAAGCCAAAGTTTGATGTGACATAATGTAACATTCTCTCATCTTCTACACAGGCAGCATGCACACTGGTAAGTAAGTAGTAGTAAAACTTTATTGTTTAGTTAATTAAAACCATAACAAACGGGCTAGTGAAAATTGTCTTTTGCAATAAGAGAGAACAGTAAAATTCATCAGAATACAATTTTAAACACAAGATTTAAAATGAATATAGCTTTTTATCAAGCTACATGTTAGTAAGACAATTAATAATAGAAAACCTTATTATTTTAAAAGTTCATATTGCTTTCAAGCGCTTTTCAAAGGCTATCAGGAACTTTATCAGCTTGCAGTTGATTATAGGGGCTGTTGGGTCCAGAGCACCAATAATAGCAGACCTGCAGGTACGTAGTCTTTTAATCCTAAAAAAGTTCTTTAAAAAGTACGTGCGCTCCTGGTTCAGAAACTTACAGTGGCATATAATGTGGATTAAGTTCTCTTTTGAGGAGCCACATAACCGACAAGCGTATGAGTCTGAACGTATCCAGGTCGGTTCGTCCGCCAAAGTTGGCGATTTACCAAGTCTCAGGGCCATCAGCCTTTTTTTAATAAAAACCGAATATGTTGTGTCAAGATACGCAGCCGGGGCAAGTTTTTTATAACTGTTGATCACAGACCAGGAGTGGGAACGGCTTGAAAAAATTGCTTTGTCAGTAATCAGCGAGTGAAATTTGGCCGCCTTATTTAGTGTCTGTTTAAAGGAAGTGAATGGCAAGTTTTTTTCACACAGGTTGGCAGTACATGTTTGCTCCAGGGCGCCAGTCAGATATTTTTTGGCTACTGAGTTTTGTTGGCTTTCTAGTTCCTGCCATAAGAATCTGTTTATAGTATTGTTTGTGGAGTTCATTTTAATTCGGTACCACACTCTGATGCATGTGTAGAGTCTTCCCAGTAACTCATTCGTTAGACCAAATTCTAGTCGCATCTGCGCTGGTGAAGATGAGCTCGGGAGTTGTAAAACCTTCTTATAGATTTTTGTAGTGAGGTTATTTAACATAATTGCGTCCTTGCCCTGCATTGCAATACTAGCATACGATAAAGTAGGAAGTACTTTGGTGGCCATCACTGCCAATAGGGGTTTAAATGAGGGGCCTTCCAGTTTTTTTGCCATTGTACTTAGCGCAAATGTTAAGGCTCCAGCTCTTTGCTTCAAGTAGTTTTTTTGCGCATTTAAGGTGAGTTTGTCGTCGATATAGTAGCCTAGATATTTATAATTTGATACTCGTTCCAGCTGTTTTCCTTCAAGCGTGATCTTAAGATGCGCCGAACGACGGTTGGTTATTAGCATTGGTTTTGTCTTGGACAGATTTAAAGCAAGATTGTTTGTCGCCAGAAATTCTGTCATTACTGCTAATAGTCTAGATAGGCCAACTTTAGTTAAACTCAGAAGCACAATGTCATCAGCGTAAGCCATGTGAGTAAGTAAGAGGTTGCCGAGTTTCGGTGCATGGGCATTGCAGTCATTTAATTTACCCGAAAGATCAGAAATGAATAGGTTAAATAAATATGGCGCTAAAACGCAACCCTGTTTTAGTCCGATCGATGTATATACTTTTCTTGATAGATGTGAGCCGTCCCCTATCTTGATTTGTGTCCAGGTGTCTGAGTAGAATAAAAGTAGGCCACTAAGTATGTTCTCCGGTATGGCCCATGCTTTCAGCTTTGCCCATAGTATCTTGCGATCCACACTGTCAAATGCCGCCTGCAGATCAATGAAGCACAGGTTCAAGTCCTGTTTGACGCGCCGGCATTTCTCTGCTATCATGGTTATTGACAATATGTTCGACGTTGTTCCGATACCAGGTCTAAATCCAGTTTGGTTAATTGGAATGAGTGCTTTGTCTTCTGCCCAATTTACCAGGTCTTTTAGGAGGAGAGAAGCAAAATATTTAGCTTCTATGTCCTGGAGTGTTATTAGACGGTAATTTAGAGGGTTAGCTCTGTCTCCTCCTTTATATATAGGCGTAATAATAGAGCCTTTCCAGCTTTTGGGGATGTGATTACAGGTTCGAACATCTGCGAAAAGTTTTTCGAGAGGTGGGCCCCAAAATTCTGGTGCGTGTTTGAATGCCATTTGCGGGATACCGTTCGGGCCCGGCGCTCCGTTGCTTTTACCCTTTCTAATGATGGTGATTATCTCTTCAGCCGAGTAGCGGCCGTCTGTGGTTTGAAGGTATGCAGTATTCCTTGGGACTAATGTTGTTAGGTTGCTACAATGCTGTTCTTCGTTGCTGTTTTTTTAGGGAACCGCTGGAGGGAATTGCTGCCCAAGAGCCTACTTTGGATTGTCTTTAAACTTTGCCAACAAGAAAGATGCCCATTCATTTTCTTGGATGAACGATGTTAGTACGTTTCGTGGTTTTATTAGTTGGTTTATTATTTTCCAAAATTTGCTTGAGTCCTGGAGCTTAGAGCTCGCCAACAGGTTGATCCAGAATTCATCATTCGTCGTCTTTTTATGTTCCCAAATCCTTTTTTTATATAACTTTCTTTGAACAAGGAAGGTATCCAAGTAACGCCGGTCATTTGATTTTAGATGCAGGATTTTTTGACTTCTGCGTAAAACCCTTCTTAGATCTTGTAACTCCAGCGGCAATTTCTTTGTTGGATGCTTTCTATTAGCCCTTGTTTTGAATGGTTTCATTTTTGTCTTCAGTTTCTCTAAAAAAAGAGACCAGGCTTGTGTCTTATCCATTGTTGTACTGCCCAATTCTTGCAGTGTGGCCTCTATTATTGAGATCCACTTCTCTTTATTGGAGCTGTTCCAGTATATTCGTTTTAGGTTAGTTGTGCCTGGTTGGCCCTCTAGGGAGTACGCAGGTTGCAGTGTTTCTGCAAGAAAATTCAGTTTAAGGTGTTGCATGCCATGATCACTCATTGGTGTATATTCAATGTAGAAGGTGAGTAATAGTGGAATCAATGGTAGGCTTACAATGGTAAAGTCCAATGTTGAATGATTGTTAGGACCATAGTAAGTTTTTTTCGGTGGTCTGTCTTCCTCTGTCCTGCCGTTCAATACTCTCATACCTAGGTACTCAAGCTCCGTTACTAAGTGTATGGCTAAGATGTCCTTTCGACTCCTTGTCACTCCATGTGACTGCTCAGGGACATTCCAGTGCGTATTCTCTGTGGTTAGTATCTCGTCTTCCTCTGGTGTGTATATCAGGTTGGAGTTGAAATCTCCAGTTATTATAATGTTCCATGTTGGTTCTGTACTTCTTAGATGTAATATTTCCTTGCATAACAGAGCGGTTTTTATTTTTTTTGATTGAAGATTTGGCTGAATATAGTAATTAATCAGAATTATCGTTTTATTATCGGATGGGTTTTGTCCTGATAATTTGATTAGCTGGATTCTTGGATCTGGAGATTTGAGTTGTTCTGTATTGATTTTCAGAGCGGTAGACACATAAACTGAGAGACCTCCTATAGTGCGACCATAGGTTTTACACTTTTTCGCAGGTACCGTGTAGTGAATGAATCCGGCCAGTTCAATGTCTTCCTGCAGCCATGTCTCCTGTAGGGCGATTATGTCGGCATTGTCCCAATCGTCCAGCGCGAGACCGTCCTCCAGCAATCTTTTTGCACCGGCTATATTCCATGAAATTATATGTATATTCTTATTGGCTGCTTTATTTCTTTCTGGATCGTTCGGTCAATTCTTCCGGAGGTTATTTAACATGCTGGGAAGCCATTTCCAGGCATCAGGTGGCGTTAGCAAATCCCCCGCTCTCTCTGTATCAGGTACTTTGCATGTAATAGCTGCCTCACATCTGCCTTTGGCGTTATGTAAAATAGAATATACTGTTATTTTCGGGGCAAGGTCCGCCAAACTTCTTGTGAGTTGCGGCCGGGTGTTTTTCTTTAGAGGAAGCGGATATCTTGGGGAGACAGGCTGCGATAGTTGAATACCCCACTTTTGAAATGTGGCTGATTTCCCAAGTATTGATTGCACTAATGCGGCAGTTTTCCAGGTTGTCATCGTTTGTTCGTTCCCAGTTTCATTAGTGCTACTTAGGAATTGAACCTGAACTAAGTCGGACGATTTGATGGCACTCAGGTCCTTAATTTCTGCCATCAATTTTAAGATATTACTTCTGTTTAAAATGTCGTGTCGGCCTTGAGTCTGGTACTCCGGGGTGAAAATAATTTGGAAACTGACGTCTTCTAGCTTAGAGCTATCTAACGTTGGCTTTGTTGCCGCCTCATGGTTTAATTGCGTGTTTTCGTTATTAACAACGCAGAAGCTCAGTTTTGTCTGAACCAGATGGCGCCGTGTGGTTGTTTGATGGATTGACCTGGAGTTTTGAGGAGTGACTTGTGTTCCCCTTTGGGGAGCTGTTTTTAGATTGTTTTCTTTCAAGCTCGGATTTTCCGCTTCGCTCTGTAAGGGTTTTTGCAATTGGCTGCTGGCGCATTCATGTTCATCTTTGTTTACCTTGTGATGTGCTCCCGATTGAGCATTTTCGGGAGTTGATTTTGCACACTGTTTAACACTGCAAGGCATCACACCGCTATACAAATCAACATAACATATGTCCTGCAGCGCCTGGTAGTATGCACTTCAATGTCACTTTTCTGCTTTGCAATGGATTTCCAAAACATAATGCAGTGAGATACGAGTGTGAATAACACAGATAATAAAACAAGGTACATTGGTACCAGGTTTAAGTTTTTTAAAGCGCGCTGACACCAAACATGTCAAAACATACTTATTTCACTGACCTTGCTTTGGATGACTTTCTCATGATCAAAGAAACATAGATGCATTATTGTTCACTGTTCTGGAGTTCGCCTTGTTTAATAGCACTCCTGGTTGTAGCATAAAAGGCATCTGACGGACAGTGAAACAAAGTTATTTACCCAAGAGATTTGTTAATTTCTGTTCAGATGGGGAAGGCAAAATTTAAACCCAGTCGTGTGGTTCCAGAGTTCACAACTTGGGCAATAAACCATATCTTCATCTTTTTTATGTCAGTTCCCTTAATGTACACATTATCAATAGCCTCTTCCACTTCAAACGTCGTATTTTAATATAGCATTTATATACTACACTCAAAAGGCATTTAAGCACTTGCTTGCTACAGTGCATTGCTTGTTTAGCAGAGGAGACCTTGCCTCCCACTGCAGCTGAAGCATCCAAGCTCTACCAATTAACACCCTCCTGGGAAGGTTAACTGTTAGCTCCTTACATAACAAAAGCACACGTCCTGCCTTATCTATTTCCCCTCCCTCCCCCTCCCCCTCAAGCCCTCAGTTACCAGAGAATTCCCATTTGAACTTGTGATGCCTCGGGCCAGTAAAAGAATGAAAGGGAAGATCTTTGTGTGGAGTGCGCGCCCCCCTTGAGATGGTGTCGCGCCCCCCTGGGGGGCGCGCCCCACAGATTGAAGAACTCTGCACTAAAGGACCTAACGGAAAAAAAATAAGAATACAACAAAATCCTAAGCGAAAGAGCAGGTCTGTGGATTAACAAATACAAATAGATCAACCTCTGCAATGGCAACTAGGCAGGAAAATTCTTAGCGTCATACCTGAAATACACCCTATCATCCATCACTGACTCACACAACAACACGCACACTCACCACAAAGACATCCTGCGCAGGTTCTGTGAGTTCTACCAGGAACTCTATAGCAGAGATGAGTCACTTGACCAGGACGGGGTCACAGATTACCTAAACAGATTAAACCTCCCTAAGATATCAAACGAGGAGGCACTGCCATTTGTTAGGGAAATAAGTGTGACCAAAATTGAGGCGGCAATTAACTCGCTTAAAGACAACAAGGCTTCGGGCCCGGATGGCTACACAGCCTCCTTCTATAAAAGCTTTAGGACACAATTACTCCCAAGCATGAAAAAGGTCTTCAACCACTGTGAGGGGGTAGGTAGAGTGTCAAACACTATGTCGGAAGCAACCATAATAAACAAAGGCAAGGATTCAAAACACCCCCAGAACTACAGCCCCATATCTCTTATCAACCTAGACTGCAAAATCTACACCAAAACCCTAGCCACAAGATTCAACACGCTACTTCCCCAACTGTTAAGTAACTCACAAGTAGGGTTCCTAAAAACACGCATGTTACATGACAATACAAGACTACTCTGCCATGTCCTCGAACAGTCAACCAAATCGAACAAACCTGCGGTAGCAATCACTCTAGACGCAGAAAAAGCCTTTGACAGAGTATCCTGGCATTTCCTAGAACAATGTATGGGGACATACAACCTGGGAGATAACTACAGGCGGAAAGTGATGGCATTTCACGTAAACCCCAAGGCGCAACTAGCTATCAACAGGGGTGTCTCAGAACAATTCACCCTACATCGCGGGACAAGACAGGGATTCCCCCTGTCCCCCGCCCTATTCTTACTGGCTCTAGAACCTCTGATCAGAGACATCCTAACAGGATCTCTGAAATAATATCGACTGACAGAATATCGAGTAGCAAAAATATCGAGGAAAAAATATCGACAGACAAAATATCGAGTTTGTATCTACAAACAGGTAAGTACAAAAATATCGAGTCCAAAATATCGTTTACAAAAATATAGTTTTGAAAAATATCAACTTTATTAAAAACAGTGTTAAATTAAATTAAAATTCAATATTAATTACTAAAATATACTTAAAAATACTTAAATTAACTTATAATAATTAAATAATTAATGAAAGTTATAAAAAAAGTTACAATCATATTTGTTCAAACATATAGATATATTAACTTAATATAATTAAATGATATCCAATATTATTACCGTACGATAGCATAAGTGTAAAAATACTATTCCCAATCCACAGAGTGCAACTGTAGAGAAAGCGTTGGATAGGGTAGGGGTAAAAATGACTATTTCCACTCCAGTGGGTGCAACAGTGAGGAAAGCGTTGGATAGCGTAGGGGTAAAAATTACTATTCTCACTCCAGTGGGTGCAACAGTAGGGAAAGCGTTGGATAGCATAGGGGTTAAAATGACTATTTCCACTCCAGTGAGTGCAACAGTAGGGAAAGTGTTGGATAGCGTAGGGGTAAAAATTACTATTCCCACTCCAGTGGGTGCAAGAGTAAGGAAAGTGTTGGATAGCGTAGGGGTAAAAAATACTATTCCCACTCCAATGGGTACAACAGTAGGGAAAGCGTTGGATAGCGTAGGAGTAAAAATTACTATTCCCACTCCAAAGAGTGCAACAGTAGGGAAAGCGTTGGATAGCGTAGGGGTTTAAATTACTATTCCCACTCCAAAGAGTGCAACAGTAGAGAAAGCGTTGGATAGGGTAGAGGTAAAAATTAATATTCCCACTCCAGTGGGTGCAACAGTAGGGAAAACGTTGGATAGCGTAGGGGTAAAAATTACTATTCACACTCCAAATAGTGCAACAGTAGGGAAAGCGTTGGATAGCGTAGGGGATAAAATTACTATTCCCACTCCAGTGGGTGCAACAGTAGGGAAAGTGTTGGATAGCGTAGGGGTAAAAAATACTATTCCCACTCCAGTGGGTGCAACAGTAGGGAAAGCGTTGGATAGCGTAGGGGTAAAAATTACTATTCCCACTCCAAAGAGTGCAACAGTAGGGAAAGCGTTGGATAGCGTAGGGGTTTAAATTACTATTCCCACTCCAAAGAGTGCAACAGTAGAGAAAGCGTAGGATAGCGTAGAGGTAAAAATTACTATTCCCACTCCGGTGGGTGCAACAGTAGGGAAAACATTGGATAGCATAGGGGTAAAAATTACTATTCCCACTCCAAAGAGTGCAACAGTAGGGAAAGCGTTGGATAGCGTAGGGGTAAAAATTACTATTCCCACTCCAAAGAGTGCAACAGTAGGGAAAGAGTTGGATAGCGTAGAGGTAAAAATTACTATTCCCACTCCAGTGGGTGCAACAGTAGGGAAAGCGTTGGATGGCATAGGGTTTACAATTACTATTCCCACTCCAAAGAGTGCAACAGTAGGGAAAGCGTTGGATAGCGTAGAGGTAAAAATTACTATTCCCACTCCAGTGGGTGCAACAGTAGGGAAAGCGTTGGATAGCGTAGGGGTAAAAATTACTATTCCCACTCCAGTAGGTGCAACAGTAGGGAAATTAAATACTTCATATATTATTTCAATAAATATAAATTAATATCTATCAAAATTTACTTTAAAGTACTTACGAATTAAATATAATATATTAATTAATCAATTAAAATTAAAAATTAAAATTAATTATTACAATTATTTAACTATTAATACAAATTAATTAGAAATTAACAATTAATAATTTCACATTTAAAATTTAATTTACAATAAATTCTAATTAAAAACAATTTAAAAACTGTTGTTTTATTTAATTAATTATAAATAAATTACTTCCCATCCTATTCCCCTATAAACCCACACCCTACTACAGAAAAACAATTATTAAATTAACATATTTAGCAATTAATCAATTAAATAAAATTAATTAGCAATTCTAATTTAATTATTTACCCATAAAAATTTAATTAACAATGAATTCTAAAACAATACCAATAAATATGTTAGCATATTTAATTATTAATTAATTATACATAAATTACTTTCCACCCAATTCCCCTATAAACCCACAAACCGCTACAGAAAATAAATTAGTAAAATTAACATAATTAGTAATTAATAAATTAATTAAAATTAATTGCCAATTAAAAGTTAATTAATTACCAATTATAAATTAATTAACACATAATTAAAAATGAATAACAATAAATACATTTACATATTTAATTAATTATAATTAAATTACTTCCCACCCTATTCCCCTATAAACCCACAACCCGCTACAGAAAATAAATTAGTAAAATTAACATAATTAGCAATTATTCAATTAATTAAAATTAATTGCAATTAAAAGTTAATGAATTACCAAATATAAATTAATTGACAAATAATTACAAATTCATAACAATAAATACATTTACATATTTAATTAATTATAATTAAATTACTTCCCACCCTATTCCCCTATAAACCCACAATCCGCTACAGAATTAAATTACGCAAAAATTAGAAAATAAAAATGTCATTAATTACAATTATTTATAACATAAATACACACTTTTAACACACATAATAACATAAATATCACTATAAAAAATTCAATATTATCAAAAAATAGATATTTTTTTTAAACTATATTATATACTTCGATATTTTAAATGTCTATATTTTTAACAATCGATATTACATTACTTACCTTAATAACGATATTTTTGATGTCTATATTCTGTCCTGTCGATATTTTGTCCATTCGATATTTAAAACTCGATATTGTGTCCAGTCGATATTTTGTAGTCAATATTTTGACTGTGCACCATCCTAACCAATAGAGAACTGGCGGGGTCACCATCAACGAGGCCACAGCCAAACTAGCCGCTTACACAGACGACATCCTCATATTCACAGAAGACCCCAAATCCTCCATCCCAGCCCTCATGGAATCCATCAGTAGATATTCAGCCCACTCAGGATATAAGCTTAACAGAGACAAATCGGAGTGTATGCCACTCAATATCCACACCACCAGAGAGGTACTTGACAACTCAGGACTCATATGGCAGCCCAGCTTCATCAAATACCTAGGGATCCAATTCGGCAATAACCTCAAATCCACACTTGACCAAAATGAAAAAGTAATTTTAGATAAAACAAAAAAGCTTGTGTAGGCCTGGTCCACCAAGTTTATATCCTGGTGGGGTAGAATAGACACAATTAAGATGATGATCACTCCCGTGATCAACTACCTGTCGGGAATGCTCCCACTCAAACTTACCGATGACTTCTTCCGTAAAACGGACAAATTGTTAAACAAGACAAAAAACCAAGAATAGGCCTGAAAAAGCTACGACTAGATAAAAATTAGGAGGCCTAAACCTGGCAGATTTCAGATCATTCCAGACAGCATTTATAGCGAGACAGGGGATCAACTGGATCCGACCCATCCAGAGTTACATGCCAGTCTGGCTTAGGATGGAAAAGGCGATTCTCAACAACCTTGACCCATTAACATTACTCACTACAAACAAACAGTCACAAAACATGAGCCCCATATTCAACAACACCAGACTCGCCCTGATGAAAGTAGATCAAAAACTAAAACACAGTATCAAAAACTCGCACTGGGAATCGGTGTGGGGTAGCTCAAAAATATAATATAGAAGGAAACCCATAAGCATAGACGCATGGAAAAGAGCAGGGATCTCATTTCCAGCCCAGCTGGAAAAGAGGGATACCCCCCTCAGCTTCAACATGCTACAATTGTGGCACAACTTACCAGACATTGAACTCTACAACTTCCTTAAAATCAGAACTGCCCTAACCAAATCAGGTATAGCCAAACACGTACCCTCAATCTTCCAGTATATGGAGCACCTGAACAAAGTGGACCACCAAGTCTCCCATATCTACAAACTACTCCGCCCCAACGCCTCTAAGCTTAACAACAAAACAACAAATTACTGGGAGGCTGAGCTAAGCACCACCCTGAACGAACAAGAAAGTCACACCCTCTGGTCGGCCCCAGAGAAAAATATGGTCTCCCCAGGGCTTGTCCAGACAAAATTCTGGCTGCTCCACAAAATCTACTGGACCCCGACTCGCCTTGCGGCCATGGGCCTAAGGGATCATGACCGCTGCTGGAACTGTGGCACAGAACAGGGAGACCTAGCACACCTCTTCTTCCACTGCACAAAGGTCAAAAAATGTTGGCCCAAAGTATTTAACTTCATTAACAAAGCCTTAGGGTGCACACTTAAAGATGAGTTTTCCTCAGTTACCACTGCATTCATAACAGCTGACCTATGCAAGCCACACGACAGAATCCTCCTCGACCTCCTATTAATGGCAGCAGCTAAAATAGTCCTTACCAACTGGAAGGACACCCCCAAAGCCACCTTCAAGGGGTGTCTCAACTGGGTGACATTCTTGAGAGGAGCAGACCACACAACCCTACATAACACACCATGGAGAAATCCCAATAGATGAATGTGGGCCTCTCTAGATAGGTTCCTAGACCCGTATGACCCACCTTGAATGAGCTGGTGAATAGCAGTGGCAAAACCCAACCCCTCTCCTCCGCCTGGAGCAAGACACCCTCACCACCCCCTCCCCCCTAGAATCTTACCTCTCCCTCCCCCTCTTTTACTTTCCCCCAGAGTAGACAATGAGAAAGGGGTCCGTTCTGGCTCATAATCCACTACAGCCGACCAACACCCCCAACTTAAAATTCCACCGGATATATGTTCTATGTTACATGTTTTACGATAGTTTATCAGGAACGTTCAATCCTTGTAATTCATGCCACCAACATCTAAGTCGAAGGAATGTTACCCTATATGGGCAGGGTGAATTGTTTAAATGTTGATTGTCTTTTGTGTCTGTTTAAAAAACCCAATAAAAATATATTTAAAAAAACAAAAAAACTTCTCATCAGTATTGCCAACGCAGACCATAAGCAAGCTACTATCATCTTGCCTACTGTGAGCGTTCTTGAAGCATATCCTGCGGTTTCGACCTCCATACAGCACTTTGTTGCTCCCTAGCTAGGCATGCCCTATATATGTTCATCTACATAAAGACCTTCATACCATACCTTCCAAATTTAAATCAGGCCCTGATAACAATACTGATGACACTTTTATATAGTTTAGATTCAAATTAAGAAGTGTGCAGTAATTTCCTTCTGATTTTTCATTAACAAAATGGCGTCTAATAGTTCCAATGTTTCAGCTTTGAACGAATATGACAGCACACACCTTTCATCCCGCAAACGCTTTTTGTAGTCATGCTTCACTGAAAAGTACACGCTCACCTTTCCGGAAAAATGAGATTCAAACAACCCTCTCCCAGGCACCAAATATGGTGGCTTAAGCCAAGCACACCGGGGAGTTGTGGGCGCTTAGGCTGCCTCGGCAATGCTTGCATCCTGGTCACGCAAACTGATTTTGTGTTTTTCCACGGAATGAGTCACTTCTCTCTTAAACCAAGCTTCTGTTGTGTGTTACTTCCGTCTGCAAGCTACTAAATGAGCCCTAATCACACTGTCGACATTTCATGTTAATGGCCCTGTAAGTAGTTAGCTCCTTTTAATTCCCCCTTTAAATGTTTCCGTGGCTATGTGCTGTGATTTTAGTCATGCGATAATATTGTGTAGTGGTAATGGCACATTTGTTGGCTGAAGGCATATAAAACTGTCTCGGTGCAAACATGAAAAGTGACGAGCTTTCAGTCGCCATCTGTCTCCAGATCTTTAATAATGTCACCCTACTTATTGGTCCTTTGTATAATAGTCTTAAAAGTGTGAGGTGAATAATGCTGATCTTAGAAATAAAGGGGCTGATGTATCATCCGTTTTTTTTGTCGCAAATGCTGCGATTCGCAAAATAGCAGCGTTTGCGACAAAAAAACGGGATTTGGAATGTATCATGCAAAAAGCCTCGCAATATTAAGGAATCGCTAATTTTGCGATTCCTTAATATTGCGAGGCTTTTAAGAAATGGCAAATTGCGATTTCCTATTTGAAATGTATTAAGCATTTCAGTGTTGCGATTTTTGACTAAGAATTCGCAAATTACCACCAACTTGTAGTTGGTGGTAATTGGCGAATTCTTTTCAAAATGCACTTTTTTAAAATTCTAAAGGTGCCATATGACGCTCATACATGCCCTCAGGGCATATATGTGCGCCATATGCGCACACATGTCAAATTCAGGGGTGCAGCAGGGTGTCCTTACGACACCCTTGCACCCTTGAAATTATTCTCAATTTGCGATTAGCAAATTGCTAATCGCAAATTGAGAATAATTTCACATTCATTCCTATGGGCCTCCTGGCCCATAGAAATGAATGGGAAATTATTCCTTAATTGCGATTAGCAATTTGCTAATCACAATTAAGGAATGTTAAGAAATCGCTAAAAAATAGTGATTTTCTACATACATACCATTTTGCACTTCTCAAATAGCGATTCCTTATGAATGGCTATTTGAGAATCGCAAAATGGTATCTTGATACATCAGCCCCGAAAATACTACATTGTGACAGACCCAATGTATAGGTACAACAAGGCCAGCTTCCAAGCATTGACGAACGCCTTCAGTTTGGATTTTGGATAGTGAATGCATACAGAAGCATGTAACACAGACAGCGATGGCCACACATATGCCTGCACCTCGGTAGACAGAGCGGTAGGACTACAGAGATACCTGTGCAAACTTGCAACACACATGCAAGTAGTCATGCACACAAAAAACACAAACATGCGCACTGACCTACAGGCATACAAGAACACATAAGAAGCACGCGTGCATTGATTCCAGTATCCAAACAGCACTCAAGAACACAAACACAAGCAAATAACTTACATGTAGCCATAAAATACCAACACACAGCCCCAAACACAACACACTCAAGCAGGGTTTTAAGTGAGCCGGGTTCTGACGTGCCCAGCACCGGCAGTTCTAGAAAGTAGGTGCCGAGAGGGGTCCCTATCGGTCTCATTTTTTTTGCCCTCACCCTCAGGGTGAAAAAAATTATATTAATTCTGCAGCAGTACCACCCTCCACTGCCTTTGATGTAACTTCAAAAAGACTCGTTTTAGTTCTTTCACTGTCTCATCATTTCAGAATGGAAGCATTTTCACTACAGTATACAACAAAGCCATAGTTTATGCTAATTTTATTTTATGCAACTAACAACCATTGTCAAAGCCAATAGTCCTGGCTTGTTGTATGTGTGATATTACTTATAGTATCTGGATATCTGGATGAAATGATAGAAACAGCAAAATACCGTCAGGTGGCACACTCTGCTAAGCACATATTTTTATCTTAGGTGTTTTTAAGCCATGCCCCTAATGTCATTGGCCATTCCCCTTTGAGAGACAGCCCCACACACAGTTTTTTCATCCCACTTAAAGCCCTGCACTCAAGCATGCATGCATGCATGAATGTTGGGTGGATGGATGCCTGAGTGGAAGGATCAACATTATGTTTGTCAGAATACAAAGGTAAACTGACGGAGTAGATAAGTAAACATACTTTTAAGGTAGTGTTCACAGTTTTACCAATTGACTAATATAATTTTGACAGTTTTACCTGTTTCTGCTTTCAACAGACTAGACCTGTCTCTTATGTTGATAACTTGCCACAGTATATTGAGTCAGAAGTAGCACCGTTTTGGTAAACTGTTTCTCATCTAGATCAAGTACAAAATTATATATATGAAAAACGAATCCAGCTTTTTACCTTTTAACGTCGATTCCTCTTTATTAACTCTAACTGTGAAAATGTATTTGTTTGAATGTGACACGACACTGTTAGAACTGGGGGTCTCTAGTTGGCAGCAGTAGGTACCTTTGACCAAATAGGGACCCTTGCTTATAATCAGGGTAAGGGAGTACACTTCTGGAATAACCCCTGCTCATCCCCTTGGTAGCTTGGCACGAGCAGACAGGCTTATCTCAGAGGCAGTGTATAAAGCATTTTGAACACATACAGTAATAAAGAGAAAACACTATAAATGGACACCACACCAGTTTAGAAAAATAAGTAATCATTACTAGTCTGAACGCAAGACCAAACAAAAAAATCCACAATACTGTAACGAAAAATAGTCTCTAAAATGGTAGAAAATAGCTTACCTCAATGTAGATGGTAAATGTGACACTTTACTCCCAAAGTACCTTGGATGTGTCATGCAATACAAACAAAAGGGTCGCAGGGAAGGTGATAAGTCGGTTCTTTGTTTCGGGGAGGTGATGCGTTGGTTCCTTATTGCAGTGCAGGGGAGGTGATGCGTCGGTTCCTTACCGGAGAGGAGGTTATACGTTGGTTTCTTACTGTGATAGGGTGTGATGCGACAATATGGCGCCTCGATGCGATGCGACGATCCGGTGTGATGCGAAAAAATGGCATCTTGATGTGATGCGACAATATTGGATGCGATGCGTGCACGCCCAACGGCCGTGCGGCGAACTCTGTAACTTCTGAGCTGTGACTGGCCCTGCAAAACGCTTCTCAGGTGATACGCTGGCGACCTCTTTGGTGGCGACAAGCTTCTCCGGTGATGCGACGTGCTTCTTTGATGATGCGACAGCAAACAGCTGCAGCGGCGGCACACTTCTTCGGTGATGCGACGGCAACTGCTGCGGCGGTGACACGCTTTTCCTTGTTGCCTCGCGCTTCCAGCTCCTAGCGACTCGCAATCTCTTCAGAGGGCCTACACAACAGTAGGCACCTCTCTGCAGGCAGAATTCCACAGCAAGGGAATTCAAGGGTGCTGGTGGTGAAGTCTTGTATCCCTGAGACTTCAGACAGGAGGCAAGCTCAGTTTAAGCCCTTGGATATTCCTCTTCAAGATTGCAAAAGTACACACAAAGTTCCTTTTTTCCTTTCCTTGGCAAATAAAGTAACCACTGTAGACCAACCCCAACAGCACAGCACTGGGGCAGTCTCCTCCTTAAGCTTCCGTGGTTCTTCACCTTGGCAAAGAGTTTTCTTGATTCCCAGAAGTGATCTAAAGTTTTGGGGTCTCGGTCCCCCTTTTTATACACCAAAATCCTTTGTCTCTGAAGGCAGAGAGTGTCTGTACCTAGTCCAAACCAGTTCTGTGCAGTCCAGGAGCACTTTCTTTACAGGACTCCTTCTTTCCTTTGACAGTGTTGCCAGGGTCATCAGACACACCACAGGAGGTGGAGCCAGCAATGTGGAAGGCGGGCACAGCTCTATTCGGATCCAGGTGCAACTCCTCCCACCACTCTACATGCAGATAGGTCTATTCAGCCCTGTGCTGACTCACCCTGTCTCCTGGAGCCCCCCCACTTCTGTCACTCAAAAAACGGTCAAGGAATGCACTATCTAGCAGAGACAGGCTTGGATAGTTAGGCAAGAAAATACCTACTTTCTAAAAGTGGTATTTTCAAACACAGAATGTTAAAACCAACTTCAATAAAAATAATTATTTTATCATTCTGAGTTCAGGCACACTTAGCTCGAATTTCAACCTAGTTCCATGAGTCAGTTAGGATTGTAAGATGTTATAATCAACCTGCCCATTCTGGCCTACGGGAACAGGTAGCCTTGCAATAGTGAAAAACTAAATTGGCTGTAATTCACAATTAGGACATGCTACACACATGAGGGCATGTCCTACCTTTTACATACAATGCCCCATGTCCTTGGGCCTACTTTAGGAGTGGCTAAAATGTAGAAAAGGGAAGGTTTAGGGACTGACAAGTGGGTGCACTTACCGAGTCAACATGGCAGTTCTGGACTGCACACAGGTTTCAGCAATGGCAGGCCTGAGACACACTTTACAAGCTGCGAGCCCACCAGCAGCATTTGATTTACAGGCCCTGGGCACACATGGTGCACTGTACTAGGGTCTGACAAGTAAATTAAATTATCCAATCATTGAGTCTCTAATCCAATAAAATATTTTACAATAGGTGCACTTGCACATTGGCACTGAATAGCAGTGGCAGAGTGCCCAAAGCATCTAGACCGGCAAAATATATAGCAAAAATACAGGAGGGAACAGCAAAAAAAATGGAAGGGATACCCATGCCAATTGTGCCAGGTCTAACAGACACCTATCAGCCATTTAATGACATCAAACAACGAGGTCTTGGGAAAAGAAAAACATACACTGCCTAGCCTGGTCACAGATATACCACTTAGCAAAACAGACACTATACCAATGCCGTTTGTAAAGTGTACACTAACGTAGCACCACAGATAAGGTCACTGTTTCTTTTATTTATTTATCTTATAAATCACCATTGCTCTTTCAAGCAAAGTACTGTAATTAACAAAATGGTAGAATAAATATTTGTTATTTAAAAAGTACAGAAAAGTTAGAAAATCAAGAAGATGGGAACAAATTAACAAAATAATATTGTTATCAGTATTGATTGTATGGTTAAGGAATTAAAGTTACTGTAACATTTTACTTTTCAAATTAACAAGGGTAGGAAATATGTGTCTAACGTTAGTGTCATGGCATAGGGTGACCCACAGGCAAAGGTGACCAGAGACGGCTGAAAACCACAGTCCTAATAACAAGCATAAGGAAATTCAAGGCAAATAAAATCCCAGAGACCTTATGCCTGGAACTCCCAAATGAGAATGTTAAATGTTTCATCCCACCTGATCTAGCAGTCAACCAATGTATAAGATGTAAAACCTCCACTAGTCATAGTTGGATCTCCAACTCTAATCTACAGCCCAAGACAGCAGAAGACCCTCAGCACCAATAGCTAAAGTGAGAGCGTCCTGAGCAGGCACTGACAGTTCCAGTCATGTGGCTAATGCTCTGCAGCACCTTGTCAGCCAATCACCCAAGGCACATACAGGCAGGTGAGAAGGAGGAAAGAGAAGCAGAGCTACAGGCCACGAGTCCTCCAGGCCTCCAAACTGGTGACAAAAGCAATGTTTTTCTTCGACTGGTGCAGCTTATTCTGTGCAGACCTATATAACACCTGGTGCTGCACACGCTCATGGTGAACTAGAGTGGAAGCATTAAATGTTGAGAGGAAGTGACGTCACTCCCGCGGCCACCTCTCCGCCGACCACCACTCACCTTCGCATTAGTTCTCCACCCCAATCACAGCCTGTGACCTCTGCACCCACTAATCACAAAATCAACATTTTCACGTGCAAGCCATATCTCCTTTCTTCCTTTCCTACTTGCAATAGATTTACAACCATATGTGCTAAGGAAGTAAAGCACCTTTTCAAAAGCACACCTGGAATTGCTGAACTCTGTACACGAACTGCGTTCTCCAATTTGAAAAATACACGCTGTACATCTTAAAAGCAGGTAGGCTAAGCTTTTGAGGCACTCTGGGAATGGCAGAGCACTTTAAAATCAAGTGTAATTTTCTGCTGATTAAAGCATAGCATACTTCAGTTCTAAAACGCAGTTCTAATCAACTAGAGGGCTTCTTGATGCAAATTCCTTAACACACCAAGAAGAGAAGGATGTCTGCCTTGATTGTTCGTCAATCTTGCCAGTAAAGGGATACTGAGGCAGACTCGATGCTACGATAAAAATCCCACACATACAAGTATCCTATGGTGCTGCAATACATCTTAAAGATGCACCATTCAAAGCAACCTACGTTGCTGTTTTTCTAAATCATTGAGATCTCCAGTAATGTTTGTATTATTATATTTGTTAAAAAATACGATAGGGTGTGAATTCAAAGAGTCAAGAGAATGTCACATGAAATCGGACAGAAAAATCCAGTTGAGCTAGTGTGATCGTAATAGCTTTTATAGATGGCTTTGAAGATGAAAGCACTGGAATGTTATCAATAAATGCACTTAATATTATTATTATACTATTGCTGTTGTTATCGTTGGTTTTTGTTGATGTTGTTGCTGTGTTTTCATTTGCTGTGATCTTTATAATTAATACTATTTTCTAAGGATAATATTAATTATTCTGCATTCAATATAGGTGCAATTCTTATTTTTCTTATTATTATTATTATTATTTCGTGAGAACTGCTTCTGTGTTTATAGTTGAGCCGTAACAGGCTCTCATCCTTCATTCTTTTTTGCGTAGATCCCTGGTCCTTAGTTGCTGCACACTCTTGAAACCATTTATGCTTCAAGCAAGTTGACGAGCGACGGCTGATCCTGGCCCGCACTGGCATGATGAAAAGGGACTCAGCAATTTATAAAATCCTAATAAAAAATACTTAAAAAAAAAGAGGAATCTATGCTTGGCCTGCTGGCTTAAATAGTCCCGAGGCTTCGTTGTACCTCTTGATGGCGTCACCAGGTGACCTTCCGTCCCCAATTCCTGAGCGACAGGGAGCTTCAGCCTTAGCACGACTAAGGAGGGCGCCCCTCCTCAAGTTGCGGGAGGGGGGGGAGGGAGGGGGGGCGGCTGCTCATTCTTAAATGTGTTTGGATCTTAAACAGTTGTCTGAACTTACACTAAATTCCTGAATGAAAAACAAAATGGTGACTTTCTCCTACATGCTGACTGGTGCCTGCAGGAAAGCTATTCACGACTAAACATGTAAAGAAATGTTTCTTAAGACCTTGTACCCCAGGGTTCTTTTTTCCTACTATTTTTAAACAACAGACGAATTGTTATGGGTCCAAGCAATAGTTGGACCGTCCAACTATTGCTTTTCCTCTCTAGGAAGTAAATGAAGATGTTGAAAAACTAGCAGACATCCGCTGTCGTTTAACAGTGAATTAATACATAATGTGACCCTGTGAGGTCTCTGCTACCCAGCATGCTTCACTCTAAGACTGCGTAGCCGATTAAACGGGAGTATTATTAGTCCTAACTTTCATTCGAAAGGTATTTAACACGTTATGATTGCCGAGGTTTTGAATATGAGGTAATCATTGAGCTCTCGATCTACTGGTGCCCAGAAACGAGAGACTTCACATCCCAAAACGAAGCTCTGGCTGGAGATCGGGCTCCCGGGGCTAGTAAATGTCTGCGCATCTTGTGGGAGTGATGAATCATGTCCTCGTGAAACCAGTTTAATCAGGAAACTCATGAAAAAAAGTGACAGGAGAAGAAGCAGTTAAACCGAATCACTCAGACGGCCATTAACAAGCTTGTATGCTCATGGCTGGAAACTCTTGAAATAGCCAAGTTGGACGTAAAATTCAAAATTGAATCTCTAATAAAGAGTACATTGACTCCATGTAAAACAGATTTAAATAATGTCTTCCATGTGACGATATTTATTATTAGATTGATATGATTCAGAAATCTTTAGTCACATTTGATGTAGAATATTTGAACCTGTGTAGAAATATTTTATATGTAACAGATGTTAATGAACCAGTGAAGCCTGGTTCCTTTTATTTGACCTACTAGTATTCTGTGACATTATGAGCGAACTCAGGAAAGTAGCGAGGTTTAAGGGAGTCTGGATTTGTTGGCTAAAATGAACTTGGGAATACAAGATTCTCTTCAGCATTCATGCTCAATTGGACCGGACCTGGAACTAACAGCAACCCTGGGAAATGTTGTCATATCAGCCCCAAAACTGCATCTACTGATTATGACTGGTGCTAGAGTTGTGTGGAAGGTTCTCCCATAAGAATTTTGCATTGAAAACATTGGGAAAGAGGCACATTTTACAACACCTTTTCATCATATACTGCCTTTCACCCCATCTTCTTTTTCCCTCACTCTTCTTTTTTCTGATGACTCTTCCTTCCTCTTGATCCCATGTCTACTTCTTTCCCTAGACATCAAATTTTCTTCTCTCCCCCCTATCTTCTGCAGCCTCCTTTCATTGCTCTCTTCTTCCTCACGCTTGTCTGTAAGTCTATCTTCTTCCTTGCTCCTTTTCTCTCTCCCTATCTCCATTTCTAGCTTCTCTTGCTTCCCTTTTGTACTGGCAAGAGTAATATTCTCTTTCTCATCCTGCTTATAGTCCTATCTTCCCTACTCTCTTCTCCTTATTCCTAATACTCTCTCCGGGGCATATTACCAAGGGCCATTATCGCCGCCTTAGCGGGACTTTTTCCCGCTAAAGCGGCGATAATTTTATCGCCCTATTACCTAGCTGTCACTAACACCATTTAGCGACAGCTAGTGGGAGATAGCGATCATCTTGGGGCCCGCTTTGCATGTCAGCGATATTGATCGCTAATAACATGCAAAGTGGGCGTGCCAAGATGTTAGCAACTGGAAACAGTCGCTAATATCGCTATCTCCAATTATCAACCATGACTTACTTTTGGAAATATTCGCGCTAAGCGCGAATATCTCCAAAAGATAACGCCTGCCCAGAGCAGTTCTTAGCCATGTTATCCAATGGAAGGTGGATAACATGGCTAAGAGCATTGTCACAATAATGCATGAATATCGCTGATTGTTCAGCGATATTCATGCATTTCGCAGGATTTTTACCGCTTTTGAGATAAACCTTGATAATATCAAGGTATCTCAGCGGTAAAAATCGTCGGAGCGCGGCGATATAATTTTAGCCGCTAACCATGCATAGCGATAATTATCGCTATTGCTTGGTAATATGCCCCTCTGTTCTCCCACTACCTCGTCATCGTTTATCTTCTCCTTTCTCCCTTTACTTATTTCTCTCCGTCCTCTATCCTGTAAAAGTAACATACAACGATGGAAGTAGTGCCCATAAACCCTGTCTTTAGATGAGGAAGGATGAAGTTTGGGACCGTACAGAGGCTGTCAGTAATGACAAGGATGGAAACAGGAACAATGGATGGCCCTAAGACCCAGGAAAGACATAGCACTGAAAAAGGCAAGGGAAAATATGGGAGCCATATGTGGTCGGTGTGGATAGACCGGATGGACCTGGCGACCCTCCTATTGTCTTATGAGCAGGAAAACAAAAAGAAAGAACTCAGGAGAAATAAAGCATACATGTGTGATTTCTATATGACATAGAGTCTCGAATAGGTGATGGGAGAGGGCCCTGTTGGTTCTCATAAAAAAGGACCTTTTGAAATTGGGAAGACATCGATTTTCTATACTACTTCAGATGGACTTAGTCCTGACAAGTTTAATTATCGATAAGTATTAGATTGTCACAGGAACTTGGGCAGGCTGCGGTACAAGCAGAGATGTCATACAGTGCAAGGGTACAGGAAAAGTAGTACATGAGAGACGATGCTGGTGAGCACGAAAGGCAAGAGCCAGAGCACACTGGGTGCACAAGAAAGGGATGGGCAGTGTTGACTCTAAAGGGCAGTGCAAGGGATGTGGGTAGCGTCTAAGTGAACTGGTGTGGTGCAGACCCACAACGGTGGAGGCGCAGGGAACTGCATGAGGGGATTAGTAAAAGAAGGCAGTAAAGAATCAAGGCGACCCCAGTAATCAATTGTCCACCTAGCTCCACCAGGAGCAAAGAATACTGTCCTCTACACCTGCGAAGAAAGGAAGGCTGGAAAACTGGGACATGGAGAGAATGCAGGAGAGGGGTCATCGGAGGGTATATGATGTGATTTGTTGTACCACAGTTAACAACGCAGCGGTCGGACATTCTGGAAATGCAGGGATGCGCCATATTTGTAATACGGCGCACCCCTGCATTTCATCTAGCGCTGGCGCTAAATTTAGCTGCCTAGCACCAATGCAGGCATACTTGCACTATAGTGCAAGGGTGCCTGCGTTGCTGGGAATGATTGTTCATGTGCAAGAAGATGTCCCTTCCTGCACATGAACAATCCAGAATGGCGATTTGTAACTTCTGTGTGTGTTAGAAGCACAAATAGAAGCGGCTAATCGTTATTTTCTAAAGATTTTGTATGTGCAGGAAAGGACATCTTCCTGCACATGAACAATTACTAATGGCGATTTGCTCTTCCTATGTCTGCTGCAAGTTTACCCCCTTTATGTTAGGCTTTCCTTCTAATTCTTATTCTCTAAATGCTCTTTCACCTTGCCCATGTGATGCATTTTATTCTTCTACAGCTTGTATATTGAGGAAAGGAAAATATATATTTCTCCTCCTATCTGTAGCCTCAAATGCAGACAGTGTTGTCCAGCTCTTTATGTTTTTTACAGTCGTTATCTGATCCACTCACATGCTACTGTCTGGCCTCGTTTTTATAATGTGCCATAAAAAGAAGAAAACTATTTCTGTAACTTAAAATAGTTTGATAATAATACATGATTTTTCCATAAATAAATTATTTCCCTCTTTAGGCATGTTGCACCGAGTTATATCATTTTAACTGGAATTTTGAAGAAACTGTGGATATGTTTGTATTTTAAAGTTTTTAGGATTCATATAATTTAGGTGTATTTTATGTAGAATACGTTTTATGCCGCTCTTTTGTACTAGCAAAATAAAGTGATGATTGACCATGATTTCGCTGGTAATATTTTGGTGCTGCCCCATACTTACGCCACCCTTGCAAATAGGGGTAACATCAAAAAGCAATGGGTATTGAGGGTGAATATATGACGATACATTGCTTGCCATTACAAGATGGTTGTTACAACGCAAGTGTTACAATGCATTGCTATTACATCGCAAACTTTTACCACGCATATGCCTTTACCACGAATGGCATTACAACGCAAAGGCATGCGTGGTAAAGGCATACACTTTGTAAAAGTGCTTACAATAAGTAAATATATATATACATCCCCATCCTGAACCCCAAAATGACCCCTGGCACCCCAACACCCATACCCACCCAAAACCCCAAAATTACCCCTAGCACCCCAAAACCCAAACCCACACTGAACCCTAAAGTCACCCATGGCACCCCAACAACCAAACCCACCCTGAACCCTAAAATTACCCCAGGCACCCCAAAACCCATACCCACAATGAACCCTAAAAATACCTCTGGCACCCCAAAACCCATACCCACTCTGAACCCTAAAATTTCCCCTGGCGCCCCAAAACCCATACCCACCCTGAACCCCAAAATTAGCCCTGCCACAACAAAACCCATAGCCAACATGAACCCCAAAATTAACCCTGACACCCCAAAGCCCATACCCTCCCTGAAGCCAAAATTACTTCTGGCACCCTAAAACCCAAACCTGCCCTGAACTCTAAACTTACCCGTGGCACCCCAAAAACCAAAACACCTCTAAACCCCAAAATTACCTCTGCCACCTCAAAACCCAAACCTATCCTGAAGCCTTAATTACACCTGGCACCCCAAAACCCATACCTACCCAGAACCCTGAAAGTGTAGCAACTTAGCGGCAACATTGGCACTCTTGCTGTGTGCAGAGGAGTATTGTTTATGTGTAGGAAGGTGTCCCTTCCTGCACATAAACAATACTAGAAATACCATTCTGTCACTTTCATGCATGCTGCGTCATGCAGCACACATGTGACAAAATGGCATTTTTTAAAAGTTTGTTCATGTACAGGAAGGGACACCTTCCTGTACATAAACAAACAATGGCATTTTGCTTTTCCCATTTGTGCTGCACAAGTCAGCACACATGGAAAAAGCAAAAATGAGGGGAAACAATATATTTCTCCTTGTTTCTCCTTCTTAAGACCAGTACGCCACTCTTGCATATAGGGGGCAGCATCAAAATGAATCGGTGTTGTGGTGGAACACCCGCTGCAACACCCACTGCGCACCCCTTTCATGCTAACAATAGTGTGAAAAGGGGCCTTATGTACAAAGCAGCCTTAAGCCACGTTAAGTGGTTTAATGCTGCCTTGTACATAAGGCGCAGCCCCGATCGCCACCAAAACGTCACTATAGGGGACGTTGTGGTGGCTATAGGGGCTTGTATATGTGCCCCTGAGCGCCAATGCAGGGGGAAATGTAAGGCTTCACCACATTCATGTAAATATGGTGCAGCCTTGCGTTTCAGAAGTGGCGGAGAGCTGCGTTAAGCCAAGGAGGCTAACGCCGCTCTCTGCCACTTCCTTGTACATATCTCCCTCAGTGTGTGATGAAGCCTAGAGAAAAGGAATGCTTCAGCCAGGCCTTTCAAATTCAAAATTCTTGAACCAGTTTTTGACTTTGTATACTCATATTATTCTACAAGCTGTTTATCCAATAATTCGAAATTCCAGACCGTTGCAAAAATGTGTATAACTTTACTGTTTCATTTACTTGACCTCTTATTCAGCATTAACATATAAGCCCAGCCAGCGCATTAGCGCCCATGCAAGGACCTCTTCAGGACCGTAAGGAAAAACGTACAGAAATGATTTATACTATTTTTACAATATAAAATAAAACACAAATAAATAAATCATTAATCCCAAACTTTCGAAAAAAAACGAAGGGCCTCATTTACGAAAAGTGACGTATCGTTACGTGAAAACATCGATGCGTCTCTTTTTATTGCGCCCTCCTTGCGACATGCTGGATGCATCATATTTACAGTATGAGGCATCATGTCGCAAGGAGTTACAGATATGTCAGTATTTCTAACGTATCTGTAGGCACAAAAATGACGCATTGCTGCAGTC
Organism: Lissotriton helveticus; assembly: GCF_964261635.1. NCBI lineage: Eukaryota > Metazoa > Chordata > Amphibia > Caudata > Salamandridae > Lissotriton > Lissotriton helveticus. The sequence continues at coordinate 1,245,064,177 of NC_136063.1, read as the reverse complement.
TGTTACGAAAGTGACCAACTCCATCAATAGGTCATTTAACATGGGTAAGTCCCATTTCAAATGTGCCTGCTGTGAGGCAGTTGCAAGATTTTGACGCATTTGCATCCTAGAAGTGACGCAGTGAAATCTCATAGATTTTACTGTCTCACTTCTACGAGGCTTACTTGCATCAGAACGCTCACCCTGCAAACATTATACCTGGCGCAGGTATAATATGGCGCAGGGGTTTACAAAGTGACACATCTACCTAGAAGCGTCACTTTCTAATATGACGCAACATGGGGCATTTTGTACCCTGCTGGTGCGTCACGAATAGTGACGCACTGGTGGCACAAAAGTGACGCAAGTGCTCCTAAATAAGCCCCAGAACATCTATAGGTTTCGATGTAATTCATCAAGGTGCCCAATCCCATTCCTCACAACACCGCAGCCGCATATTATACACAAGACTGCCTCAGAACATACTGAATTACAGAATCAAGCACATCTTCACAAAGGGTCCCATTATCTGACGAATTTTGTACACACTTAAATATTCTCTTGTTTGAAAACATCCATGCGAGAACATAACAACTATATAATAACATTTCCTAACAGTGCAATTTAAATTCTACAGAAAAGTCCCATTTAGAACTGCTCAGTGTATCGGAAGTCTGAATTTCAAAGTGATGCAACCAATGACTAGGATTATACATGTTAGTGCTTCTCTTTATATGGAAATACGCTGCTTTGAAAGGGGTCAGTTGGCTGTTGAACCTAGGGAGTTGGTACTAGAAATGATTTATTGATGGGGATATAAGCATTTCGGTGAACTGAGACCATTACTGCTGATTGTACGACATTTGTTGCAGCCAGGAACTATAAAAACCTGCATCTAGGCCACGAGCCCGCCAATTATTTTATTGTGTCCTCTGTAGCCCCTCTGGCCCCTGGTAACGTGGCAGGGATATGTTTGACATCACACAGTGAGACAATCCTTAAGAAACAGCTAAAACGTGCTGTTTTCCTCTGTTTAGTGATTATATGAAGCAGATTTATGTAGCTCTGGAATACCCTAGCTGGGTATCAATGTGCTACGTAAATGTTAAAACAGAAACGTAAAGATAAACAATTGGGGACAGGCACTGCAGGCAGGTATTGCTTAAAATATATTTTATCACCTTATACCCAGCCCCTGCTCATACCAATGAGACCTGCTCCGATCTCAGCTGGATGGGTAAGTAATCCTCTGTGAGGTTACACAGCCCGAGAGTGTAGCCCAGCAAAGAGGGTACAAAGCAAAGGGCAGATTTACGAGTTCTGACGCATCTCTGTAAATCAGTAGGGATGCGCCAGAAAAGATGCGACACGCAATCCCTCCCTGCTCCACCACGAATGCATCGCATTTACAATGCGGCGCACTGTGGCGCAAGAATAGGGCGATGCGTGTCGCATCCTGTGACATAAGGGTGGTGCATTGCTGGAGTCATGTAGCAAGCGCGACGCAGCTCCAGCAATGCTCAGGGGCGCCCTATGCCTAACATCCTGCATCACTCCTTACTCCTGCTTCACGCAGGCGCAGGGTTTTGACGTAGCTTGGACGTAAAAGTGACTCAGTGAAATCTTGTAGATTTCACTGCGTCACTTTTACAAGGCGTTCCTGCGCCGGAACGCCCACCCTGCGCCGGAACGCCCACATAGAATCTAAAGCAGGTTTCATGTGGTGCAGGTCTTTACAGCGTGACACATCTGCTTAGAGTATATAAATAAAGAATCACAATGTAAAACAGAATATTTTTAAATGTTCTGTATAAATGAAGTAATTTGAAATTGTAAGCCATATATTAAGTTGCTATTCTCAGATTGATTCAAGGGAGCAGTGCCGGTGCATCAAAAAGAATATAGTGTGGACTATGAGTGGCCTCAATTGAATTTAGAAAAACTCCAACCTTCCTATTAAAATTAAAATTGCAATTTTTTAAAAACTTTTATTTGTTATTTAAAACATATTTCAGCATTTGTATATTTGTATAGTGAATTCTTGTATTTGTAATTTTGTGTATTGTTTTTCAGCTTAAGGGCCAGATTTACGACGCACTAATATAGCGCCTCGCAAATTGCTGTCCTTTTGAGATAGGCAATTTGCAAGGCACTGTTTTGCATGTACAATAGTGTGTTTAATTCTGTTTGTGATTCCCAATGGGGTTGCAAATTGCGAGGCTCATGAATATTAGTGAGCCTCTGGCAATTTCCTTGTCCTTTGGGAATGACAGGCCCTCTCAGGGATGGTGGCCTGCTGGGCCATGTCTGGGATTGCTTTTCAATGAAGCAGCAATTTTTTTTATGCAGCCCGTTTTCCTTAAAGGAAAACAGGATGCATTAAAAAAAAAAACAATGAAACTTTTTCGTTACATTTTTTAAGGGCAGGCAGTGGTCCCCGGGGCCACTGCCTACCTTAAAAACATAAGGGCATATTACCAAGGGCCTTATCACAGCTTTAGCAGGAATTTTTCCCGCTAAAGCGGCGATAATTTTATCGCCCTATTACCTAGCTGTCGCTAACACCAGTTAGCGACAGCTAGTAGGAGATAGCGATCATCTTGGGGCCCACATTGCATATCAGCGAAATTTATCGCTAATGACATGCAAAGTGGGCGTGCCAAGATGTTAGTGACTGGAAACAGTCGCTAACATCGCTATCTCCTATTACCTACTTTTGGAAATAATCGCGCTAAGCGCGATTATCTCCAAAAGCTAACGCCTGCCCAGAGCAGTTCTTAGCCATGTTATCCAATGGTAGGTGGATAACATGGCTTAGCTCGGTAATGCATGAATATCGCTGACTTTACAGCTATATTCATGCATTTCGGCCGATTTTTATCGCTTAGGAGATAAACCTTGATAATTGCAAGGTTTCTAAGCGATAAAAATAGGCGAAGCACAGCGATAAAATTATTGCCTCTAACCAAGCTTAGCGATAATTATCGCTTATTCTTGGTAATATGCCCCATAGTTTTGGAGCAATTCACAAAGGGGATGGGTCCCCCTAAGGACCTCTCTCCATTTACGATTTCATCACCACCCTCTTGAAGAGGGCAGTAATTTGCGAGTGTTTTGCGACCGCAATTGCGGTCACAAAACATTCGTACATGGCTCTGCGGTCCCTATTAGGAAGGGAACGCCCCTTCCTAAAAGCGAGTCGCAATACCCTATTTAGCAAGTCACAAATTATTTGCGACATGCAAAATAGTGTAAGTACATGGCCCAGACTAAAATTGCATGCGGAAACGGGTTGCAAACCCGTTTGCGCATGCAATTTTACGTCATACCTCTGGCCCTGAATCGTCAAATTTGCTTAGGCCGGGGTCCCTGTATTCCAATAATGACTCAGTGGGAGTCCACAGATTCGATTAATGATTTAGTGGAGATCCTCAGATTCCGGTAATGATTCCACAGAAGTCAAATGCTTAAGAACCATTTACCTAGGCTACACAGCAAAACTGGTAAAATCATGGTCTGTGTCGAAAAATAGCGCACACCATTTACCCTTTCAGACACAATCCCTTTGAAAATCATGTGTAACTAACACTCTACTTCCCATAATTGCCTATTTAAACACCTAAACATATTATTTCTTCTAAAATGGCTATTCCTTCACAGAGACAAACTGAAGGGACCACTGCTGTATAATAGATTTTTTAGAAATCCAAATGCCTGCCTTGCTCATAATGACAAGTATTGCACCTTGGCATTAATGAAAAAGTTTACAGATAATTTTTGCCTGATCCTATAAAAGTGAACTATCTGTTTTATATAACACTACATACTGTACTACTGCCATTTCTTTGTACTTTAACCACTTGGATGCTAATGACAAGGGTAACTCATCATGGAGTTTCCATTGATTTCAATGGAAATTACATTGAAATCCTCGACGAGCACTAGCATCCAAGTGGTTTTAATTAACAGGAGTGTGAAACATTGGGTTGTTTGTTGAATGGATTGTTAACCCTGGTCAAGTGTGTCAGACCTGTCATCCTTTGAGTGTTCTTACCCCAACCTTTTGCCTGGATACCTCCACATTTGTTTCTACCCTAAAACATGGTGAAATTGGTATATACATGATTGCCATATTTAGTTACCTGTAAAGTGGTATACCATATACCCAGGGCCTGTAATCTAAATGCTACTAGTGGGCCTGTAGCACTGGTTGTGCCATCCACACAAGTAGCCTTTCAAACCTGTCTCAGGCCTGCCATTGCAAGGCCTGTGTGTGCAGTTTACTGCCACTTCAACTATGCATTTAAAACCACTTGCCAAGCCTTAAACTCCCCTTTTATTACACACAGGTCACCCCTATGGTAGGCCCTCGGTAGCCGTATGGGCAGGGTGGAGTATAACTAAAAGGTAGGACATGTACTTTCAAGTTTTACATGTCCTGGTAGTGACAAACAGCTAAATTCGTTTTTCACTGCTGTGAGGCCTACTCCTTTCATAGGCTAGCACTGGGAATTCCTTAAAACACTTTAAAGCTGTGCTTTATGATCAGAAAGGAGTAGTTACATCATGACTGGGTAAAAGTTGGAAAATATGGCCAACTGCGATGGAGCGTGAGTCGGATACATGAATTGGATAAGGTATGGTCTGTGCTTACCTTCGGACTTCGAAGAAATTTCAGCAAAACATTGTCTGAGAAGCTAAAGTTCGGTCAAGTAAGGCTACAGGCAGTGTGCGAGCAGGAGGCGTTATGTTCGGTGAGTCAATGGACGATGAGTCTACGTTCTGAATTGGTCTCTTTTTTAGAAGTCGATAATCTCCAGCGGGATTAAGCTGGAGGCTGTAGCCGATGAGAGTACCATGAGGCCGGATGCCCCTTTGGCAAAGAACTGCTGAGCAGGATTGGCTGGTGCAGAGAATAAAGTAGCGAAGCTGCTGCAAAGTCAGGCCAACCGGGGATGCACCTTGGGCAGATAGGAAAGCAGGTTGGTCCTCGTCTCCTCTTGGAAATTAGAAAAAATTTTAACCAAATATTTTGTAAGTCCCAGCTTTTGGATTTTAGCTATGTGTACACCTTAAACACCCACAACTAACAAGTGCCCAGGACTGAAAGAACACCACTTGGGGGCTGGGGGGGATAGAACTCACTCAGGCTGGGTCCAGGTGTGTGTTCAAGATGGTTGGAGCCTTTTCCGTCCCTAAGACTCTGATCAGTAGGCCAGCCAGCTAGAAGTCATTGTGGTAGTCCTGGGTACAAGCAGTGGAGCAAGGCAGGCCTCTGAGGGTTCAAAGCAGGCTTCAGGCAGCACAATAGTCCTTCCAGGTATAACACAGCGGTCCACTGAAGTTGATAGAAGGCTAAGGCAGGAACCTACAAATGTGTTGGAATTTCTCACTTCTGTGTGCATCCATATCCAATACTAGATCCAAATGTGATTGGATGTCATGAATGACCTAGTTGCTTGGGGGTGTGGCTAGGCCAGCAAACATGGAAGACAGGTTCGGGTAGAGCTGCGTCGGGGGCTCCCCACTTATGGCCGCAATTATCCGTTTCAGCTGACCTGCAGCGGCCGCTGACAGGAGGCGATATTACCCGGGACTTGGGTCAGAACCGAGGCGTATTCTGTCCGAGACTGGGGGCCCTGCACTGAACTACACCGCCAGGACCTGTGCTGCGCCGAGCAGGCTCTCGCTGCTATCGAGGCCGCTGGCTACGCGAGCCCGATGCCGGGCCCCACCCACTGGGCCCCATCGTTTGGCGCAGTCACTCTGAGTCACTGAAGCAAGTTGCTGCCAGAGACTTCACCCCCGATAAGTGCTGGGTGCAGCAACCTGAGCCCCTGTTCTGCACTGCCGATGTGCTGCGGATATTGGAAATCCTCTCTCCATTTCTGAGCCCGGTGTGCGGGTTGTCACTGAGCCATATATGCTGCTCACCCTGTGCGCCGGTAATTAGGTGGCGAGACCGGGAGTCAGAAGTGCTCCACCATTGGCCTGGGGTCCCCTGTCTATCTGCTGGACACGCGCCTTGGAGCGACACTGTTGGACTGTAACACCCCCGGCCGGCTTGGCTACAAGGTATGGGCCGGGGGCGGAGGAGGTGACGCTGATGCGGTGTGTTACGCGGACATCGCTACTGATCACTGCACGCCTGTGTGCCCTTGGGACGCTACTTCTCCCAACCCTCCCCCGCCTGGACCGCTCCCCTCGCCTGCGCCGACTCCCCCCACGGATTCGAGCTTGGGGCCTGAGACACAGGGGAATTGAAGGGCGGCGAGGAGTGAAATCTGGTGAGCCTGGGGAGAGCTACCTGCTAGAGTTGATGTTCCACCTGCCTCCCTTTGGCTGCTGGACACCGCCATCTTGGAACTTCTACTGCGCCCTTCCCTGGCTGTTTGACACCACTGTCTCATAACCTCCACTACACCTCCAGTGGTCTAGGAGGGAACCTTCCTGATACTTAGTGCTGAGCTCCTCTGTAGCTGTCTCAGCTCAGCTCCTACTCGCAGCTCCACTCAGCTGCTGCAGCCCATGGTAGAGGATCCTGAGTCTTACATATCAAGGATTACCTGAATGCTGCTGCAGCGAAGAACTGTGAGTACCTGTGCATTTCTGTGGCTGCACGGGAAGCTGCCTGCGACGGGGACATTGGCGCTCTTCTTGTTCCTCCAGGCAGTCGTAGTGGACGGTGCGGTGCCTTTGGGTGATGGTGGCTGTCTCTCAGGTTGCACGGTTGTGTAGTGCTGCCTCTGGCATTTGAGTTGGTGGACTGTACTCCTCTATCCCCGATAACGATGACCTACTGCTCACTCTGACTTTCGACTATGGCACGGCCTCCACGTGCTTGAAAACAGACCTGTTCTGATCCCTAGCGCTACATCCTCCCATTGAGTCCTTGCCAAAGTTCTGTGACGCCAGTAGCCTATTTGAGAAGCTGATCGCCTAGTACACTGGGGTCTAATCGCTGTTTCCTAGCACGCAGTGACACTCTGTGGCAGCCGTCTTGGTGGGGCGAGCGACTTGGCAGTGGCCCTGGTTGACTCGAGCGGAGTCACGCGCTTTTATATATGGACATATGTCACAGGGCACCCATGCCAGAGTGGGCACAGGAGGTGTTTTAACTTCCCCTCTGTTCTTCAAGAGCAAATTTGGCAAGATGGCGGCGCTAGCTCAGACAGACTCAACCTCCAGCAAACTTGATGCAGTGCTGGCAGCCATAGAAAAACTGGAAGAGACTCTAAATCAGACATGCACTACGTTGGAAGACAAAATAGACAAAGTGGCTATCGACCTTACTCATTTATGTGCTGATCACCGCAAACTGATGGAACGCACCACGGCTGTGGAAACTGATATAGCGGACATTGCAATGCAAGTAGCAGCCACAGATCAGCAAGTTCAAGACCTACTTAATCAAGTTGAGGTCTTGGAGGGCAGGGTCGAAGATGTTGAAGGGCAATCACGACGCAACAACGTTCGCGTAGAAGGCCTGCCGGAGGGACGGGAGGGGAAAGACCCTACTACTTATACTGAGACCTGGCTTCGCTCCCTGTTACCTGAGGGAACCCTTTCATCTTGCTTTGTAGTGGAGCGTGTGCCCAGAGTGCCTGCACGACCGCTGCCAACAGGCTCTAATCTGCGACCGATCCTAATACGACTGCTTAACTACAGAGACAGAGAAACTATATTACATGAAATGCGAAAAGTTCCAGATATTCAGGTCGACAACAATAAAATCATGTTTTTCCCTGACTATACATTGCAAGTTCAGAAACAAAGGCTCAACTTTATGGCAGTTAAAAGACGCCTTCGAGAAGGTAATCTCCAATACGCTCTATTGTTTCTAGCCCGATTACGCGTGATCTCCGATGGAAAAACTCACTTCTTCCAGAACCCAATGGACGCTGACCAATGCTTGGACTCTCATGTTTTTCCCCGAGACTGTCACTGCCCGCTCGAAGTGACTGGCACGCACTGCACCCCACCGCCGACGTCACGTGGACAAGAAGCGGAAACAACTTTTGGCCTCACAAGCTATCAGGCCAGATCTGAGCCAAACACTGATTGAACGGTGTGAGGCCCTCCGAGCAGCTGTGGAAATTACCAGCCCCCTGGCAGACGATCTTGCCTCCACTTCCAGCAGACATGGACAGTCCAGTGACAATGAACTCTCGGATGATTTGCGGGGGTCCCAAGGCTCGTGTGAACTGCTAGTTGTTACTCCGCAAATGTCTGCTGATGTTGGTTATCCTGCAGTATCCAGGTACTGTTTCCATGACACAGGTATGTCAGTCGCATAAGCTAATGTGTACGTCTAGATCCGCGCTGAATCTCCCCACGCAGTGACCTCTTGCAGTCCCGCCACAATTAAGACCTATATACGAGACAAGGGATGATTGCTCTGCAGATAAGAGGCTCCCATGGCGCTACGGTACAAGTATGCACATACATCACAGATGTCAGTAGGACTCGAGGGGTCTAGATGTCATGTATCGCGACCCCCACCCATTACTGCATGTCCAGAGTCGGGGAGCTGATCAAGTTATCTGCATATCACTTGTTTTTAAAGTTGTGCCTAGTGCACCCTCCCTAGCTATCACATAGATGTTGTCTTGGTACAAGGTTTGGACGATTGGAATTATTTATGTATTTCATATTATTGTTTCAATCGCCTAGACACACTTGTAAAATGCACTCAGGCCCTGCTGCTGTTTCACTGGGAGACTTGTGTATTGGAACTGTATCCACGGACAAAAAACAACAAGTAAACAACAAAGCTAAATCCAGGTTTAGAGATTTGGGTTTGATCACGGCCAAGCGCCTAGTCACAAAGCGCTGGAAGAACGCTGCCCCTCCAGCATCAGCTAATTGGAAGAAGTCCCTAGCAGTCTGGGCACAGGCTGAGAGTGCCACGCTGCACAAGAAGGAAACTGCGCAAATATCCGATTGCGCAGACTTGGGACATTTTTTAGGTTTCGCCTGTCGAAAGCTGCGCATTGCGCAGCTTTTCGCGCAGGCGAAATCTTATGTCTACAGTATGTGTGTGTTGTCCCGCCCCTCTGTTCCATTGGCTAGCTCCATAAATGGAGGCTAGCCATTGGAACAGAGATCTGTCCGTCAATGCCGGAGCAGATTCGTGGGCGTTCCCGAGAATTTTAGGCTTTTGCCCACGTCATGCTGCGGTGGTTATTTTTTTTATTTTTTTGGGTTTGTTGTGCTCATTTCTCCGAAGATGGCAGCCGGCGGGGGTCCTGTTCTGATGAACGCCCGCGCTCAGCTCGGGATGTCCTCGATTCCTGTGAGTGGGGAGCACTGGCACGTGTTCTTGTTGACTTCGTCTCATGGCTGTGCTTAACTCCCCATACGAAGCCTGGGTCCGTTTCCGCCCTCCCTCCCGCTGTCCGTGTGCCCGTTAACCCACCCCCCTCCCGCTGTCCGTTTGCCCGTTGCCGCCCCCCTCCCGCTGTCCGTGTGCCCGTGCTTAATGCTTGTTTGTCTTTACTCCCGCTCCCTTCCATTGTCAGTATTGTCTTTACTCTTTCCCTTGCTCCTGTTGTCTGTGTTGTCTTTACCTCCGCCCGTTTCTGTGTTATCTTTACTCCCGTTTTCCCTGGGGCGCCCTGCAGCTGGCTGGCATACTGGTTATAGAACTGGGTGCAGCAGATTTTTCCACCGTGCCAAAAGGGCATCTCCTGGGCAAGGCCTGGTTCCCTATTCAGGGGTGCAAATCCGTTCCAATCCATTCACTGCGGGGCGGGGTAGAAGCTGAACGAGGTGCATAACGCTTTTGGGGTTATAGGTCACTGCTTTCCACTACTGCCAATTGTTTGCCGAGTGGCATTTACAACTAATGTGAAAAACACAATGAAATCGAATATTCTGAATTAAAATTGAGAGGAAGTGAGGCGCACCTTCTACTCCGAAGACTAGTTGTGTTTCTAAAGATGACACCTTGGTGGATAGTTTACCGGGATTGTGTTATTCTGTATTCAGACACACACCCAATACTGGATGGAGTAAGGGCCTCTAAGATGGGATAAGAATGAGTCAGTGTTAGCACACGATGGGACAAGGCCCGGGCCCTCTACCAGCCAGCGTGCATGGGCACTGTATCTGAACCAGAAAGGGCAGAAAGACATTTTCAGAGGGTACCCTAGAACTGCATCTTGCTGAACCTACACAAACGTGGTGCTGACTGACTGTGTAATACTCTGCTGCAGTGCTGTGTACGGAGTGCTGCGCCTTGACCCGCTCCGGCAGTGTACAGTTGTTGCCCTGGATGCATGGATGCACCCTTCATAAGTGCACGGTGTGGTACGATGTGCGTGAGGAGGGTGGTTGAACTGTAATCCAAGGGGCTGACTGCCCCTTGCCTTCCCCACACAGTGTGTGCAATGATATTCGTGGGGGGATAGCTCGGTGTCCTGTGCGGTTTAAAGCTCTGAACACTGGTTGGGTGCCTGCAGTGCTATGCAAGTGGTGAGTATCTGCATGGTGGTAAACATGGGTAGTGAAGTGTGGTATATTAGGTGGATATATGCTACTTACTCTTAGACCAGGAGTTGGTAACTGCACTGTTGTCCTAGGTGTGCATAGCTTCATATTTTTCTCTGTCCCTGCTCAGTGTGCAGTGTGGGGCCAGGGCGATTGGCTCTCCTTCCACACCCTACAGTGTTCCCCCTGGGCTGTGTATACGTATTTTGCTGTTTAGTGCATGTGTTGGGTGGTTGCACAATAGTGTCTGCGCTGCTTGTGCAGTGCTGTGTATGTGCAAAAGGCTATGGCTAATTGTTCCCAAACAGTGTGGAGGAACCCTGCAGTGTAATGTATGGCGTGGGCAGCTGAATCTTGTCACACAACAGTTTGCAGAGTTTGGAAGAGGTGGGTAGCTAAACCTTGCTGTTCATGGTGTGGGTTGGTGTACACGGGTGTCCCTCCACATCCTGCACTGCACTGGGTGGGTAGCTGACCGTACACCTTCTTGTGTCATCTATGTGGTGGTTATTTTCACCTTGTCTCTGCAAAGCGTACATTGTTGTGTTGTGCATGGGGTAGTTGGAGGCACCTTGCTGTCTTTGCATACCATGCAGTGCTGTGCATGAGGTGAGTGGCCTTCCCTACAAACAGTGCAGTGCTATGCCTACGGTGGGTGCCTGCAGCTTGTTGCCCCTGAGTATTGTGCAGTGCTGGGCATGAGGTGTATGGGGTCCCTGCAACCGGTGCTGTGCCTGGGGTGGGTGCCTTCAGCTTGCTGCCCATGTGTATTGTGTGTGGCTCTGTGTGTGTGTGTGGCTCTCTGTGTGTGTGTGTGGGGGGGCTCTGTTGGTGTGTGTGGGTCTGTGTGTGTGTGTGGGTCTGTGTGTTTTTATGTGGCATTTGCCAGAGATTAAACTACTGGCATTGTAAATGACAATGCCATTTATTTATCTGTTTTCAAAACCAACACATAAATACAAATTTTGTCATTTACAATGCCAATAGCTCAAACTTTTCAAAAGGCGAAACCATTGCATTGTAAATGCTTGCCTTAAGTTCTCACACAGAAGGACACCGCAGCATACCACACGTAACCCCCAACGAGATAACAGAGGCCCCGACGCAGCCTACTTCCCCCCCTCCTCTATTCTCTCTAATTTTACAAGATATTCTTGGTTAAAGCTAGGCAGGTTTGAGACAAGAACAGTAAGTCCGCTTCGAGACGCTCCCCCTCCACACACCGCATTATTAGTATGGTATTTCATGTCGTCTCTTCAGTCGCTACATCACATTGGTCCATGCACACAGCCTCTCACCTGTTCCACAACATGCTTTTCGCAGGCTGCATATGGCGATATTTCCTTTTTTCCCCCTTTTTTATGATTAGGTAGTTAGTTGTAGTTTGTTTACTAAAGATCGCAATATACATCCTGTCGTAGCCATTGTACATAGAGACAACATACATCCTTGGCATAACAACTCAGTCAGTGTTTGAGCAATGATACAGGGACTGGGTCACATTAATGTATGTGATTAGGTGTTGTCTAATGCATAATTGATACACAGTGCTCCCTATAATGATGTTGCATAATTGTTGTACTGTATGATCTGCTTACATTCTGCTGTATGTAATCAGAAGAAAATCGTAATAAAAAGGTGTTGAAAAAAATGAATTACCTAGTTGCTTCGTATAAATGTCCTCTTCCCGTTGATTAAAATTAATGACCCTAACACTGAAAATACTTACCTGACTCCTTCTCCTCCTGCGCTGTGCTGCCAGTATCCTCATTCCCATTATTGTGATATCAACCTGTGTTCAATATGCCACGGTATGGAAGATGCACCCTACTGAAGAATCCAAAATAGTCTGAAAGTGGTCTGGGTTGGTTGTATTCCCATTCAGAGGGGACCTGACCTGGTATTTTGAATGGGGCTGTTCCTATTGGTGGAGAAGCAAGGCTGGTTTGCCTATGGCTGCATCCTGTCCGAGGTGACATGCTGGGCAAACAAATTTTGGACTGGAATATGGCCCAAGTAATTACCAGTGGGAGAGATTAATGTAAGCATTCCAACCATCACGGATGAGCAGATTTGTGTCTTTGTGGGTACTTTGGGGTATACAGTTTTATAGTTTTAATAAACATAGGACGGGCTGAGTAGGACTTGAGAAAGTTGGGTTTAGGCATAGTTGTATACTCAAATCAGGGTGTCTCTCAGCTTAAGGAAGTGTACTGCACTTCAATGTTGCTTGATCCGGGGCAGTAAGTAAAAAAGATAAAAAAAATTCTCTAAATAGGTAAAATATTTTTCCCCAGGGGTAGTAAGTCTCCTGTTACTACGCAATCGGGTTTGGGCATTGCTCTTCATATTCCTACCCAGGAAACAGATTTGCTCCTAGTTTGGACATGAGTAAACAGCCATCTGTTTCCTGGGTGGGAATGGGGCTAAAACAGTGTGTACAAAATACCCAACAACTTTCCAGGGCACCCCCTTGCGCTAGAGCATCCAGGAAATCATACATATTAATATACCATATTAAGGTGATATAATATATGAGTAAATCCCTTTACTATTCTAAATTAAAGGTTTGTGGACAGCAATAGAAAATTTACATTTGCATCCATACCTCAAACCGTCTTTGTGCAAGTTCGAGTTAGAGTTCACATTGTTTGCACTGTTCTAAATTAGATAAGCGTCACATGAATAGTAATTCCCAATCTTTCATAATTTCATCATGATGCCTGTGAAAAAGAAACTTTCATAAATCCGTGCACTTCTTATACTGTGACAATTTGTAACTCTGCTTGCCTGCAGTGGTCTAATTTGCAAAGAAAAATTTCTAATTTGCAAAGAGAAATTTCAGCCATGCTTTGCTTAATGTTACACACTTGAGTACTGCTTTTCTTTCAGACTACCTGCCCGCCATAAAAGGACAAGGTGAAAGAGTCTGCAAAGTCCAGCTCATCATTGGCTGCAGCTTTATGAGGGTTTCATATGGAATGTGCACGTATCCGGCTTTCTCGTAGTGGAAGGTCTGAGAGCTCTGGGAGAAAAAATGCATTGCACCAGACCTAACTGGCTGGAATTTCACTTCAAAATTACAAGGCCCCATAGAAGCAGAGATACGTTTTGCTGCATTGTATTGTTGTATGCGTTTTAGATTCCGAATTAAGTTTCCCGATTCATGCCCTTATAAAGGTACAATCCACGTTGCCCTTATATAGGCATAGAAATCAAGCCCTTATTTAGGCATAGCCCATGCTACCCAAATACAGGCATGGCTACTTCCATCCGTTCATTTACGTCACAACGATTTCTTGGAAAACCAGACTCTTAAGCTGAAGGGACTTTCCCTAGCCTGGATATTGATTTGTCCAAGAAAATCATTATTATGCATGAACAACTATTCCTTAGGGGTTCATCTATGATGTTCATATGCCCGACTTTACGTCAAAGTTGGCATTCCTAAACACCTTCAAGGTATAATATACCTTCAATTGCTATAGCAAAGCACGGTGTGGTTCGGTGCAGTTCGACTACCTACTTGCCCGACGCAGCTCTCTACATCAAGTGCCGAAGGAAGCCGACTCTCAAGCTGACGCACTGATAAGAAGCTGTCCTCTTCTGCCGAGAAATCCACCTCCAGTGCTTCTGACTCCCCTTCCGAGACAGAGATACCAACCTCTTTTATTCTAAGGTATGGAGCTGATTAGAACAGAGAGAAACCTCTGGCAGTTCTTGGCAGAACTAAACCTATGCTAAAAGACCATACTTACTTCTTCCCTGGTACTAGACCTACGTTAGGTATATTGGGGTAGGCGTATTTTAGTAGCACCAGTTGAGTATTTTAGTCTGTGCTATTTATGTATGTATTTTTATACGTCATAGCACTAGACAATGCTATTACAGTATTATTTTATAATACTATTCTCACTGTACGCATTATACTTTGCATTCTGTCTAACGATTGTAGCAGTTCACCTCTCTTGCAAGAGAAAGAAAACTGTTCAATAAACCTTTTATTGAAAACGCCTGTCTCATTATTTCTCTGCAAATCTGTAGAAAGGAAGCATGCACGATTGACTGAGTGAACTAGTTATCTATTGTTTCCACGACTCTGAAGATATTTGTTCCGGTTCTAGGGAAACAAAGTTGTCATGTTTATGCGGTTGTCAGAAACGAATCCCTTCTTGTGTATTCGAGAAAGTTTCTAGTGACCTCTGAGCTAGCTGGCACTCACAATTAAGTTTAGTATATTCAATAGAGACATACTGACCTCAGTCCTATGTCACATCTATAGGATATGTTATTTCAATGCGAAGAGCCTATTGGGAATATAGGAACTATACTACATGGCGCCCAGTGTTTGGTAAGGCACTAATTTAATGCTAGATACTAAAGTAACTCAGTCGTGCTTTTCACAGAGACCCCTCTTCCCATAAATACTCCAATAGACGTCTGGAGTGGGTAAAAGGGATAATATCTGCCATAGCTGAGTAGGACACAAATCCTATGTATTAGCTTTTTTGGTTTGTTCAAAGTTGAAGGATACAGTGTTCCAAAATATTGTGCACCTTATCTTTGTTTCCTTGAAACTCGCTCTGCAAATTTTCTTTAAACAATGTCGAATAACGGCAACAACACCGAGAACGGTGGAGCTGCGGCTGATCCAGCAGCTTTTAACACAACAGGTTTTAATGAAACCGTCGAGGATGCTACATGCATTCCTATGAATTTAAGGAAAGCCATCACTATAAAACGTATAAAAAATGGCCTAACATCGAAAGGTGGTAGGATAGTTTTTATGATAGAGGCACATGAATATCACCAGACAGAGGTATTCTATTGATGGATAATCTCCCCGAAGCAAATCAAGTAACATTGATGTTTCACTTCTACAAAGAAGATGAACCTCCGGATGAGTATATTCCTTTCGAGGATATAAAAATTCCACTCACATACCAGGAGCATGAGCTCTGGTTTAAAGGCGCCCTAAAACATTTAAATCACATTACCAGGCTCTGTCCACTAGGTAGACCAGGAGCAACATGGTCGGCCTTAGCCGGCGCTACACCTGACCCTGACATTGAAGCACTGTCGAATGATGACTTACTTAGTAATATACAAAGATTAGTAGAATTATACAGTTAAACCACAACTGTCTGAAAGTCCTGAAAAGGTCTTTGCTAAAAAAAACTCCTACCTCTTCTAAAAAGAAGTGGAAAAATAGTAAACAAACTTCTAAAGAGAAGCGTTCTCATTCCAGAGGCAGGTCTCTTCAAAAGGAGCCCACTAAAAGAAGGTATAACCTCAGGAATAGGGATAATTTGAGAAAGACTGACAGATGTCTAGACACTGATACATGTTCCTCTCGTACCTTTCAGACTTATTCACAGAAATCCGAAAGAAGAGGACAGTCAGAACACAAGGAAGAACGCGTGAAGTCCAAAGACGATCAACACGTTCAGAAAAACAAGAAAACTCAATTTACCAAAAAGAAGGTAGCAGGTCTAAAAATCAGACATGCCGAGGATCTTGAGGACAGAACTCAAGCACGGAGAATGGGCTCGGACAATGTTGGACAGCACAGCAGAAGTGACCCTAGCTCGCAAGAACTTGAAGGATCATCTGGAGACAGTGGACTTGAATGAATTCATTCAAGTTGAAACTGCAGATACCAGGGTTAGTTCTCCACATAAGTTATATGAAATATCACTCCGGATGGAGGGAGACATACCAAATAAGATAAGAGCACTCTTCTGGGAGCGACTCTCTAAGGGTTATGACATTCTTTTAGCTGAACAAGACTGGCCACCTACATGTGTCAGAGAGTCCCCAACATGGTGAAGATATCATTATGCCAGCCTTCTCCAACCACATTCCAATTCATTTAAAATATACCTATGCCAGGAAATGGGTAGTAGCCCAGGCTCCAGCATTATGCAAAAATCATGTAGGATGAGATGAGGACTCTCCTCACCATAAAATCCAACTAAAAAATCAACCAACTGCACAAAGGCAGTGCCTAGTTAAGCAAGAAGTTAAAAAACAGGTCAGGGAGATCTTAGATCAACTTGAATACCAGGGGGGGATTGAAACATGTACCTCGTCAACGAACAAACCTTTGTTTCCTGTCTCCAAACCGGACACTACATATTGTCTAGTCTTGAATTACAGACATTTAAACTCTTGTTGCAAAACATTTGCAGTACAAAATACACACAGTGCAGCATTAATGAATAATGGGCCATATGTATCAAAGGGGTTTACCCATTCTGTGTCTATGGGGAAATGTGTTCATACACATGGCCCAATATTGTGCGTAAAAAATATAAAACCACATTAGATATTTAACGATTTCTTCTGCCAAAACATTGCACCAGAAAGTAGGTATTTTACTGCTTTCTCAACTATGGGGACACAGGGTCACTTCTGTCGTCTCCCACAGAGATTCAAGAATAGGCCTGGGTTATTCTCAGTGAGGGTAACAGAGTTACTACAAACTTATGATGATGAAGCATTGTCATATGTCGAAGACATCTATCTAACAGATGATGACTTGGATAGGCACTTGCATAGGGTGAACACAAATATATTGGGATTCGCCTCTGAAGTGTACAAATTCAATAAAAAAAATCTAGAATTGCACATTTAAACGTCCTGTTCTTAGGATATGAATTATCAAGTGAAGGCAAAAGCCTGGTAGCCTACTTTCTAGAGATCGCGAATTCCCCACACTCATAGTGTGCGATTCGTATTATTGTGTTCAATCTTACAATGAATACTTGCAACACTGGATTAAAAACAGTTACAAAGTTGCAAAAGGTGGCACAATCAAGCATAAACTGCTTTGGGAACAAGTAGTTCAGTTACGACACGTACTACAAAACACTCATGTGATACATACACTGAGTCATCAACGTGATGGCGTTCACGTTGGAGGGAATTCATTGGCTGATGAAGCCGCGAAGGCAGCTGTGCAAACGGCTTCCGTAGCTGCAATCACTCATTCAAAAACAAAAATAGACAGTGAAATAATACTAGCTGTCAATGCATCAAGCAAAGACAGTGGTAAAACATTACCAAAAGGATTTCCACTCAAATACTCGTATATAACTGATGCGAACAATGTTCCATTTGCTCGAATCCCTGGAGTGGGGGATAGGGTAATTCCAAACATGGAACATAGATTAGGACTATTTTTAGTAGTGAATGAAGGGCTTGCCTCTGCACATGCAGGTGTTTCCGCCACAGTATCATTATTAAAACAGCGATATTGGTGACCGCCCATGAGGAGACAAACCAGAAACTATGTTTCAGAATGTGAAATATGCCAAAAGATGAAAGTCCTGCGCAGACGCCCATGTTAATTTCAGATACATCATTAGCTTGCGTTTACCTGGATCACTGCGGTCCCTTACAGAGCGATGGTAACTATAAATATATCATGGTCGCAGTGGATTCGTGTACAAGGTTCATTTGGATGTGGCCTCAATGCTCGGCTGACGCTCAAACTGTAATAAAAGATTTGCGAGTCTTTATCGGCACATACACAGTCGGCACGCAACATTCTGACTGGGGTCCTGCGTTTAGCTCTTGAGCTTACAAGGAGGCCATGGCAAAATTGGGCATTGCATTGCGGTACTCTAGTTTATTCCATCCTGAGGGAAATTCGATTGTGGAGAGAAAAAAACGGGACATAAAGCAATCTAAAACAGCTAGGGTATTAGGCTCGGGTGACGGGTGGGTCGAACAAATAAGTGTCCAACATAGTCTTAACAATCTGCCAAGAAGTCCTCTAGGTGGAATCACTCCATATGAAGTCCTTTTTGAGACCAGAATGTTAGTAGCGGAACTCGATTGTCAGACTTCAGTGGTAGACCAAAAAAACATTTGACATCAAAGACCATTTGGGGGCTTTACAAGACTTAAATGAAATAAGAATTAAACAAAAGTAACGTGTTCCTGAAGCCAACCACCACTGAAGAGAAACCGACCATTGCAGCAAGGCCTGTCTGGATTCCTAAGCTTGCGGATCTAGTCGGAGAGAAGTTTGCGGACAAGAAGTAATTTGGGCCTTCTTACAGACAACCAGTACCTGTCCTAGCAATCCATGGATCAAGACCAGTATTACTGCCGCACCTTGCTGGTAAAAAGAACAGGTTTGTGTCAATCGACCTGGTCAAACCACATCATGTAGCCGATACTAAGCAGTAGGCCAAGTGGACTCCGACGAAGTAGCGGATGCCCTAATCTGGCTCTTATCCAATAGGTTCAAACTGAGAGACTCATCACCTTTGAGGAATCTGCAGTGTGAAATGAAGGACTATGCAACAAAGCCATGGAACTCGTACCTCTTGAAACCCAAATAACAGTTTGTCCAGAAATGCCTGCCTACAACGAAGTAACAAGTGATCAAGTGGTTTCAACGAATCCTGATGCAATCCTGACAATTGACAGAACTGCCTCTGGCTATTTCATTAACTTTGATACGTTTTCTGAGGATCCCAGCGAGCCTCAAACGACGCCAGCAAAAAGAACTTTCAAAGAACAAGCAACAGATCTTTTTCAACTCCTGGAAAAGACTTATCTGGTTTCACCATGGATTGAACTTTGGATTGTGTTGGGTGTGCTTTTTCGTCTACTTTGGTTGACTCTGGTAATAACCTTGGGAATGCTGATATATGAAAGATATGTCAAAATGGACACAGCAAGTAAGAACATCAACTTACTCCTCAAGCCACACAAATTGTCCCATCGTGAACAAAGAAACTTGTCAACAGTAAACACCACAGCCATTCCTATACCTGGAGGTATAGCTTGGGACAGAATTAAATATGACATTTTTGGCCCGTCAGAGCTGTTGAAGTTTCCACATTTATTCAAGATTTCATTAAGTGACTTTGTTTCATCTAGTACCTTTTCTGATGATTAGGACTTCGAGACTATTAATAATATGATGTCAGACTCAGAAATTTCTACAGTATTCACTAATCAAGAATAATATGAGGTTCATCAGACTATGAACAAATGTATTGTTATAATCACTATGGTCATCATTTCTTGCACAAATCTGCAAATCCTAGAAATGTGTTATTGTATAACCAATGGGAACATTGTCCAACGGCGCCAAAGGGTAGCTCAAAAACATTTGTAAGAAAATTTCCGTACTTTTCAGGGTTCAATATATCCAATGCTGAATCATTTTACTTTAGAAATGTAAACAAAAAAGGCATGAAAAGTATGTTAACAAATACCAAACAAATGTATTCTGCAGCCTCTTATGCTCAAATGTCTAAACTAGGTTTCGACTTTTGGAAAGACAACATAGAGACGAAAACTGTCTGGGGCACAAAAGATTGACAGGTGCAGGGGATAGAAACTATGTTTAGAGCCTGTATTATCCCTGAGCAAATTATGTTTTTAAATGACACTGTCCAACAGACGTCTTGTCTTGGGTTAGCCAAGATTTAAGACCTGAGCAATCTGTCCATACTTACACCTGATAGGAATAACACTTCAGAGGGGAAGGTTGACGTACATAATATTATCTCACATCACAACAGAACAGATCCAGATTGGAAAAAATGGTTAATATGGCCCACAGACACAAACAACTGTCAAGATAGATTCCTGAACAAAATACAGGGTTTCACATTCACTAGGCCAGACCCAAGATATGTTCAAAGACAGCATCCAGGAATAGTAACAACTTACAGTGTAGGTAAACTGTGCCTTGAATAGTTACATAGATCTTCACTCAAGGATGTACAGCAACACTTATCTTTATTTAAAGATGGCACTGATCTTCGGGAATTCTTGCTAGGACTAAGAACACGGCGTCATAAACGTTTTATATATGCCGGAATCTATGCTGCTTATAATGAAGCATGGAAGATTACGCAAGCAGAGACTGCAGAGAGAATACGAAAAATGTATCGTATTAATTTAGAGAAAACTTTCTCTGTGGTTGACAATGGGTTAACAACTCTGTCGTCCAGGATATATTCATTGGACAGCATAGTGTCTTCTGCCATAGACATCATGGAACAGGACTTGGTCATGTTGCAACATGGTCAGTCGCAATTACGTTCTATCATGCTATTAGACTGGACATTACAAAACATACGTTCAGGCTATGTGCCTTGGTGTTTAATCAATACTACGTCACTGATTTCAGAATTCAATCTCACTGATAAACAGATCAAATTGGCACAAAGGGGAGCAGACTATACGGTGCTGAGCATTGAAAAACTGGAAGGCTTGCCATTTACAGTCGCTGAAAAGCCAGCCACTGAATGAAATATACATGGAACAATCACTCTGCCTGTTACAATTTTCCATTTTCAGTATTGCCTAAAACATATACCAGCAGGCACATATGAAAGGTTGGGTAAAGAATACATCAAAACATCCTGGGAATTACCGTACACACACAGATATTGGAGTGGGGAAGAGAAGTGTTAGTGTAAAAATTGTAAAAAAGCACTAAGCGGTTCTCTCCTTTGTCAGGGTATTAATTTAAACGGGGCCTGCGATGGTTCCTCTACCAACTTATCCTGCCACCTGCAAGGTTCACCAGCTGCAGTGATTGATCCAATTTTGGACAACTTTCCAATGGAAGTTACCTCAAGTTGAACGATCACAGCTGCTGTGGCATGTAGCCAGGTTTACCCTATCTAGTATCTGTGTCAGCAAGGGTCACTTGCTGTATGCAAGTATTGTTTCCAAAGACCAAGTCAGACGGGAAGTCGCTGTTATGGTCTTCACTGTACATCTCTTCTATACAAATTGATACTTTAAGCAGAATGAAAGCCATTCTTTTGCAAAAAAACTGTGCCGCTGACCTCGGCCAAAGAAACCTATGATCTGCAAGTTGCAAGGACTTCTGTCGAGATACATGCCCTATTAGCTACAAACTGCCCTGTACATTTCTCAGAAATGGTAAGTCATATCTTAAACATGTCTTATACGAGTGGTATTGTACATGTATTAAGACCGTATTTTCTGGGCTGTTAGCACCTTTTGAAGCAGTCCTAGGAATATTTCCAAACTTCATGCACTCAGTGTTTGGCGGACTGCCTGCCATTTTGGGACTCGCTGCAGGGATACTATTTTTGCTCCTACTGCTGCGATATGGCAAGCCAATTCACCAGCAAAATCCAGTTCTCCATGCAGACAACTCTACTGACGATGAAGTTTCGTGAGGCATCATGCAAATTTTGGGACTACCTCGTCTACGAGAATTAAATACCATATAGTTTCTGTCATTCAGACCAATCTGGCAAGATTGCATCTTACCTGTTCTACGCTGCATGTTATGCAGAGAAGAATGTGTGTTAGACTTATGTCTCAAACTCCCATCAGTCATGCTAACGGATTTTGGTACTTTGCTTGAACCAGTAACGGCCCATGCCCTGTGTTGTCCCCAGCGGCTGCCAATTCTGATGGCGGCATTCATTCAGATCTCACAGACGCAAGTTGTTGACGGTGAGGTACAAGAGGAAACAGGCACACTGGTAACATCGATTACGAACATTGCTAATGCGACCAATGCTGACGGCGATGCTTCATATCTATGAATGAATAAATACGCATTTATATAGCGCATGGCTACCCAAGGGCATCCCAGCGCATTGATGACACCTAATCATTCTTCAACAATCAAGGAAAGAGAAAGGTTTTCAGCAGTTTCCTGAAACGGAGGTAGTTAGGTTCCAGACGAATGGAGTCGGGAAGCTGGTTCCAAAATGTTGCGGCATGAATTTGAAAATGTCGGCCACCCATCCTAAGGACTGTAAGAAGTTTTTTGTGGTTAGATCTAAGAGTCTGGGAGATCTGATATAATTGCAGCATAGGCTGGATCAAAGCGGGTCCGTTGTCAGTAATGGACTTATGAACAGTGCACATGGCCTTAAACCAGATCCTTTGCTGCACTGGAAGCCAGTGCAACTGACATAGTGCTGACTTAGCAGAATTCCGCTTTGGAGCATTCATTAGAAGTCGGGCGGCGCAGTTCTGAACAATCTGTAGGATTTTAATGGTTCCCTGCGGTGCGCCCAGGTAGACCGCATTAGCATAATCTATCCGCAATAAAATAAGGGCTTGAACCAACAGATGTCTTGCTTCAAAAGGAAGAAGAGGCAGACTCTTCCTTATCAACCTAATCAGGCATAACAGGTAGCAGCAACCGTACGTGATTGTATTAAGAAGCTAAGATTAGGGTACAGCCATACGCCTAGACTCTTAATTTGTTTCTTGGGTGAATGGGGGGGGGCAAGGCAGCTAGGCCACCAGGGGTCTAAATTAATGGGGTCCATATGTCCTAGCATCATAATTTCCGTCTTAGAGCCATTAAGTTTAAGAAAAGATGAATCCATCCACTCGGATACTTTGCTCAGACAGGAAGTAAGGTTCTTGTTGCAAGTATCATGTTGGCTGAGGGACACCACCAGCTGAGTGTTATCAGCATAGGTGACCAACTGGACCCCCCAGGGAAGCACCACGTCCGCCAGGGACCTCATGTAGATGTTAAACATGGTATGGCTTAGTGAGGATCCCTGGGGCACACCATACTGCAGTGGGATCTGTTTTGAGAGAACATCTTCTTCAAACACCGTGAAGGATCTGTCAGAGAGAAAGGATTGCAGCCACTTAAGGGCAGTCCCTGCTACCCCACCTCACTCAATCTTTGAAGCATGATACAAAGATTTACTGTGTCGAAGGCTGCACTGAGATCTAGCAAAATAATAGCAGCGCAGCCTCCGGTATCCACGATTTTTCTGGCCTCTTCGACTACGGCAAGAAGGCCAGTCTCCGTGCCTTGCTTGCTTCTAAAGCCTGTCTGGGTGGGGTGCAAGCTTTTGTTATTCTCCACAAACGCTGCTAATATAGAATTAACATGTTTTTCTGCAAGTTTCCTAATACCTGGTAGTAAAGAGATTGGGTGATAATTGGACCAGTCCTCAGGGTCTAAGTTGGGTTTTTTCAGTAGAGCCTTAACTCTTGCCTGTTTCCATAGCGACGGGACCAGCCCGGTTGCTAGGGAGGAATTAATTACATCCCGAATGACTGGGGAGACAGTCTCCGAGACCAGCTTAAGACTGGGAGGGTGCGCGGCGTCGGCCGGGGATCCCAACTTAAGATTCTCCAGGAGTCACTGCAGATTGGATAGGTCGAGCGGGGCAAATTCCTCCAGCCCAACCTGTTGAGCGGGTAGAGGAAATTGTAATTCAGGCTCAGTTTGCTGAAACAGC
Source organism: Lissotriton helveticus (assembly GCF_964261635.1). Classification (NCBI taxonomy): domain Eukaryota; kingdom Metazoa; phylum Chordata; class Amphibia; order Caudata; family Salamandridae; genus Lissotriton; species Lissotriton helveticus. Next base: position 1,245,040,469 of record NC_136063.1, on the reverse strand, counting down.
GAATAGATGTTAGCGACCTTAGTGGCGAAAAAATTTGCTAATTCATCACAGCGTTTTTGAGTCAACGGACCAGGGGGGTTGATCAGAGATTTAAAAATTTAACAAATTTCCCTTGGAGAATTGGAGGCAGAGACAATCTTCTCCTGATAATAGCTGGCCTGTGCAACTTTTATTTTACTTTTATAAAGCCTAAGTGCAGTTCTATAATTGCACTTACTGGCCTCAGAAAAATCCTTCATCCATTTCCGTTCAAACTGCTTGCATGATTGTTTAAGCAGTCTTAATTCGAGGGAGTACCACGCTTTTTTATTAACGCCAACTCGATGGCAGGATTCTTTCTTCAGGAGGGTGAGGTCCAAAGAGGATTCCAGCCAGCTATTAAAAAATTAATTCGCCCTAATAGGATTAGAGAAGAATGCAGGGGTAGAGCTGTTAAGGTTAGCTGCCCTTTTTTCCGCTGAGAGCTTAGACCATATGCGACCCACTTTTTTAGTTCTTATGACAGGTTGTGACCGATATAGGGAGGTTCAAACAAAGGATAACAAGAAATGGTCCGACCAAGGTACAATAACGGTCTCAGCCAAAATTATGTTATCAAGGTTGGTGAAAACATGGTCAAGCAAATGGCCTAATTTGTGAATAGGGCCAGTAACAATTTGTTTCAATTGGAAAGCTTCAAGGCCTGCCATGAGATTGTGCGAAGGGGAGGTGTCAGGTTCGCCGAGGTGAATATTAAAATCACCCAGAACAGAAAAATTGGAGGTGAGACTGGCACAATTTATAGCAATGTCAGGCAGATCATTGCAGAAATTGGCATGTGCTCCTGGTGGGCGATATAAAAGAATTCCTGAGAAAGTACAAGTAGGAGAAAAGCCAATCGCAAAGGATACACTCTAACAATCTGATAGAAAAAACCTACTTGATCGACTAGTATTTTTGTATATAATGGCAATCCCCCCACCGCGACTACTATCTCGATCTTGTCTGATAATAGCGTAGTTCGGTGGGAGGGCCCGGACCACATCGGCATCCGAGGCCGTATTTCAGTATCCAAGTTTCAGTAAGAAAGAAAGCATCAGGACTCTTCTCTTCAAAATGCAGGCATATTTCACTCTCATGCTTGGGAAGGGAACGGCAGTTTAGAAGTAACATAGAAAAAGATTTTATTTTCCCAGCTTCTAAAGGGGGGAACTCTAAAGGCTTAAATGTAAAATTACAGACAGGACAGTGGTTATGTTCCTTCTCGAAAGACATAGTATGTGTACATATATTTGTCCTCTCACCTCTGATCCTCAAAATCTGCTCCCTGTTGTAGCAAAAATTACCGGGGGGAGTTTGAACAGGGGTTCCGGCCCCTAGCCCCGTCCTGGTGCGAACGGGCGCAGACAGGTTTGACTTTGGCACGCCTGCTGCGCGCATTCGCTGCGCGGGAGGTGGGACATACTGTTTAAATAGGCAGGGGTAACTAGAGCGCCAACCTCCCTGTCCCCGCCCCTCGTCAGCCGGCAGAGCAGCAATGGAGCCCCCTGCACCCTCCACACAATCAGTACAAACCGTGGTGGACCGGGGTGTGCGGTTAATCTTCTAAAGAGGAAATCCAACTTTCACCTACAATGGTAGACAACTTTTTTACAGACTTTGATGTTTTCTCCAAACAATAACGCTGACTTTTGATTTGGCACACAGTGTTCTGAGAGACTTTGAATTCGACCTTCATTTTTCAAAACAAAGTTCTAACTTTGGGACTCTTTTTCCTATGATTATTTTTTTTTCTCCAAATTTGTATTTTTCATTTTTTGGCAAAAGTAATCTGCTTAAAGGAGAACTATTCATAGAGAACTAGAATTCTTTGAAAAACTTCCAGAAGACAATTTTTGACCTTCTCCACTTACACAAACAAGTTTAATGTAATCTGACATGAAATGGTTTCGGCCTTTTTTCTTCTGTATTTACGAGCCATTTCATTAATGTATATTTTCATTATTCATTCATTTAGCATCCAAATGTCAACACATATGCTTGAATGAAACATTGCTTTAATGCGTACAGTACCAATGCATCTTTTATGTGTACACCCAGTTCAAATGCTTTTTTATGTGTTTTGGGTGGGTTTTGACACTTCATGTTTATATATGTTTAACATGTTTAGAACTTAGTAATATCGTACATAAGAAAGTGGAGTCGGTGTTGCTTGGCGTTTTAGATTCCGAATGAATTTTCCCGATTCATGCCCTTATATATGTACAATTCACGTTGCCCTTATATAGGCACATAACTCAAGCCCTTATTTAGGCATAGTCCATGCTACCCAAATATAGGCATGGCTACTTCCAGACATTCCTCTACGTCACAACGATTTCTTGGAAAACCAGACTCTTAAGCTGAAGGGACTTTCCCTAGCCTTAATATTGATTTCTCCAAGAAACTCATTATTATGCATGAACAACTATTCCTTAGGGGTTCATCCATGATGGTCATATGCCCGACTATACGTCAAAGCTGGCATTCCTAAACACCTTCAAGGTATGAATATACCTTCACTTGCTATAGCAAAGCACAGTGTGGTTCGGTGTAGTTCGACTACCTATTTGCGCGACGCAGCTTGCTACAGCAAGTGCCGAAGGGAGCCGACTCTCCGGCTGACGCACTGACAAGAAGCTGTCCTCCTCTGCTGAGAAATCCAGCTCCAGTGTTTCTTACTCCCCTTGCGGGATGTTGGGAAATCGAGTTCCGAGACAGAGATACCAACCTCCTTCATTCTAAGGTGTGGAGCTGATTAGAACCAAGAGAAACCTTTCGCAATTCTTGGCAGAACTAAACCTATGCTAAAAGACCATACTTACTTCTTCCCTGGTACTAGACCTAAATTAGGTACATTGGGGTAGGCGTATTTTTGAAGCACCACTTAAGTATTTTAGTCTGTGTTATTTATGTATATATTTTTATGTCATAGCACTAGACAATGCTATTACAGTATTATTTTATAATACTATTCTCGCTGTACGAATTATACTTTGCATTCGGTGTAATGATTGTAGCAGTTCACCTCTCATTCATGAGAAAGAAAACTGTTCAATAGTAATACACCTTTTATTGAAAACGCCCAACTGGATTCAGGAGCATTGAGTGGACTGATGGGAGCAACCGTTGTTAAAATGCTAAGTGTCCAATCTCTTTCTTGAGAGCATAATAATGTGGTATCATAGATGTATTACAGTAGAAATTGTTGATTATGTGTTTTTAGATTTTTATTTAGTTTTTGGTTTTTTTTTCTTCTTCTTGAATTTGTATTCTCTGTTATGTACCCAATTACTTATGTATGTAACAATAAGGGGAACCTGTCCTCATGGGGGGAGTGGAGGAGGTGGGTGTGGGGGATAAAATTGTGCTGTGAAACTTGAATAAAAATCGAAAGAACAAAAAAAGAAAACGCCCGTCTCACTATTTTCATGCAACTCTATAGAAACTAAGCATGCACGATTGACTGAGTGAAATAGTTATCTATTGCTGCCATGACTCTGAAGATATTTGTTCCAGTCCTAGGGAAACAAAGGGGCATATTACCAAGCAATAGCGATAATTATCGCTATTGCTTGGTTAGAGACAAAAATGTACCGCTGAGCTGCGGCGATTTTTATCGCAGATAAACCTTGGTATTACCAAGGTTTATCGCAAATGCGATAAAAAACGGCCGCAATGCATGAATATCGCTGAAAAGTCAGCGATATTTATGCATTACCGAGCTAATGCTCTTAGCCATGTTATCCACCTCCCATTGGATAACATGGCCAAGAACTGCTCAGGGCAGGTGTTAGCTTTTGGAGATATTCGCGCTTAGCGTGAATGTCTCCAAAAGTTGGTAATAGGAGATAGCGATGTTAGCGACTGTTTCCAGTCGCTAAGATCTTGGCACTCCCACTTTGCATGTCATTAGTGATAAATATCACTGACATGCAAAGTGGGGCCCAAGATGGTCGCTATCTCCCGCTAGCTGTCGCTAACTGGTGTTAGCGACAGCTAGGATAGGGAGATAATTGTATCTCCGCTTTCTTGGCTTTTAAAGCCAAAACAGCGGAGATAAACCCCCTTGATAATATGCCCCAAAGTTGTCATGTTTATGCGGTCGTCAGAAACTAATCCCTTCTTGTGTATTTGAGAACGTTTCTAGTGACCTCTGAGCTAGCTGGCACTCACAATTAAGTTTAGTATATGCGATAGAGACATACTGACCTCAGTCCTATGTCACATCTATAGGATATAATATTCCAATGTGCAGAGCCTATTGAGAATATAGGAACTACACTACAGTATGTTGTGCAAGCTTTTTTCAAGCCTCCTTTTCAGACATGTAATCGAGAAGTAAGCTTTGGTCATGAATGTCTCTAAATAAATGATTTAGAAGAAGGCACACACGGTCCTCAGTTGGCTATGAGTAGCCGCTTTCCTCCTCTCTACTCATATTATTGTTAGTATACATTATAGAGGATTTTGCAATGGTATACTGCAGAAATCAAGTTATAATATAGTAGTCAAAACCAAGAAGCGATAAGAGAAAAGTTGCTAGTAATATCTAAAGTAAAATAAACTGTCTCAATGATATCAAATATGAACTGAAGCATATACAATACTCAGATTCCGCTAGGGGTAGAGTAGAGCAGAAATGGAGAGGGGGTGAGGTGTAAAACTAAAGTCAAATGGGGAAACAACATGGATGCAACGCAGGAAAAAAACATTTAAAAGAGTGGTACACCCACACATTAACCACCCATACCTTAGAAACATATATTCTCTGCCAAGAAGTTTGCTAGAATATTTTTCCAGCACAGCTTAGTGGTTGCTACATTTAGTTACTTCTCAATAGTTAACAAGTGATCTTTTTCCACTTTCTAAGAATGATTTGCTTTGCAATGCACTTTCAATCTACCCAATGTTTCCTGAGGTTGCTGGGACATCAGAGGTATTCCTTAATTACCTCTCACCCATCGGGGAGAAGCTAACTCATTGATGATCCTCATGGACTGCTCTTCGACCCCTTTCTTAGATGTTGTGATTTGGAGTGTAATGTTCGTGTTTATACCCTCTGCTCTTTGGGAGGGTGATCTGATCCATTATGTGCTCTGCCACTAATCCAACTGAGCTTCAGCCCTTTTTATTGCCAAATACTTTGACCCATGTCCCAAGTGTCCTAAGAGAGCGAGTGAGGCAAACAAACCCTGCAGTTGTTCGGGAGATTTCTCCGAGAGGGAATTCCAAAAGTCTAAAACTTCCTAACTTCTTTTTCTCCATCCTTCTTTCAGGATTTTATCTACTTTGTGCATCCTTTCTCTCACTTTCATGCCTCAATGCATCCATCTCCTCCCCATCATTGTCTTTACCCTTCACCATCAATCCATCCATTCTTCCACCCATCTGTCCTTCATTTCTTCTCTCTATCCATCCATCCAGCCATCCATCCATCTTACCTGTCCTCTTTTCTTCCAACCATCACTCCTTTATCTCCATCCATTCACCCAATACATACTACTTTCCATCTGTCTATCGTCCAGCCTTCTTTCCACCCATCCCTGTATCCTCCTTTCTGTCCATCCATATCTGCGTCCATCTCTCATCCATTCTCTCTCCATATTTCTCAATATCCATCCTTCTCTTTATTCATCCATCCATCCTCCTCTCTGTACGTCTTTGCATTCGTCCATCCTCTCTCCATCTTTCTCAGGATCTCTTCTTCTATCCAATCCACCCTCACTTTCTTCTTTGCTTCCACTGCAATCGATTTATTTATGATGAGCTACTTGCAGACCAGAGTCTCTGATCAAAGTCAAAACTGTTATAAAAACATCTTTAAAGTTTCACATTATACAGATCTGTTCAGTGACACCCAACACCCCATACCCGCGTACGCTGCCAAAGTGAGGTGCTGCTGATGCCCCTGCACTCAGTCTTCAGCAAAACTTTAGTAAGACTCCAGTGCTTGCAAGTTTCACGCTATGGGAGCCATAGCATTTTTCACCTCAATTTACAGTAAGACAGAGTTCTTGGAGGTCTCAGCATATGTTAGTAATGTGGGATGTACAACGTGTAATCCCCATCTTAAACTCTAAGGCCAAATGTACAACCATTGGAGCTACCAATTTCCTAATTGTGATTATTTCAGAATCTCAATTAGGAAATCGATATTCCTAATCTATACATTTTTGGATTCCCAATAATGATTCCTAGTAGGTGGCAAATGGACCACCTCATGAATATTAACGAGGTGAGTCACAATTTTCAACCCATTGGGAATCACAGCCATCACAAGCTTAGTAGCTTGCTGAGGTCAGCAGACCACCATGTTTTTGATTTCTTTTTAATAAAGCCGTCTTCATTATTTTGTTTATGCAGCTGGTTTTCCTTAAAGGAAAACAGAATACGTTTAAAAAGAAAAAAAATGAACTTTGAAGTTTCATTTTTTATGTGTAAGCAATGGTTTTTTCATCTTAAAGGGAAAGGGGTCCCAAGGCGAATGGATTACCATCACCTTTAAAATGTTGGCAAAGTATTAGTGTATTTTTACCTGAATTCTATCACAAAACTGTAATAGATACCGTACTGATTCGATATTTGGAAGGGACGCCCAAAATGCCCCTACAAAAAAAGTTACCAATTTGCCCTTTGCATTTTGTACCTTTTTTAAGCTTTTTTCTGGTTGCCAGTAGCCCGATTCTGTGGATCGGGTGGTTTGCAGCTGGAAAAGTTCTTTGTACATCTGGCTCTAAATCCCCAGTCCTGACATTGTGATTAAATTCTAATCCCTGTTCAAACATTTGTTTGGGCAGGAATGGGAATTTTGACCCCTGGGGAGATTTAAACATGCACAAACTGCTGAATTACTAGGTGCACTAAACCCCTCCTGCAAGTTCTCCATTTTAATGTCAGCAGGTCAAACCTGTTGAATGTTACCCGTGGTAAAAATTTCAGATAATCACAGAGAAATGTGCAATCTGGAGCTTTATCATGATGGGCAGAGACCCTGGTTTTTGCAGTATGAGGAGTCTAAAGTTAGTGCATGAACTTTATGCAGAAGAAGGCAGAAACAGAGAGGCAATCTCTGCATACTCCTTCATACTTATTCTGTTTAAATCTCATGCATTAAATTGGGGAAATTCAGGGGCATATTACCAAGGGTGGCGATATTGAATTATCGCACCTTTAGCGTCCGTTTTCGGCCGCTAAGCGACGATAATTCCATCGCCCTATTACCAAGCTGTCGCTAACACAGTTAGCGACAGCTTGTAGGGGATAGCGAGCGGTTTGGGGCCCACTTTGCATGTCAGCGATATTTATCGCTAAAGACATGCAAAGTGGGCGTATCCAACCAGTTAGCGACTGAAAGCTGTCGCTAACCTCGCTATCGCCTATTACCAAGAAAGGCGAAGCGCTGATAATATTCGCGCTAAGCGCAAATATCGCCAAACGCTAACACCTGCAAATACCAGTTCTTAGCCATGTTATCCAATGGGAGGTGGATAACATGGCTAACAGCATTTGCACGCTAATGCGTGAACACCACTGGTTTTCCAGCGATATTCACGCTAACGCCGGCAATATTATCGCTTTTGAGATAAACGTTGGTAATAGGACGTTATCTTAGCTATAATATTGGGCGAAGCGCGGCATTAAAAAAACTAACGCTAAGCTCAGTTAGCTGTTGGTAATATGCCCCTCCGAGTTTTATGTTTGAACTTTAGACATCTCACATGCAAAAAACAGGTGCTCGACCCACTATGTTATCACCCTTGGTGTGGTAGGCACTTAATTCTACATGTTATACCAAATATTTGTAAAAACTCTGACTAGGAGATATTTACCGGACTCAGACACCTCAGCTTGCTGTGTTGGGTCTACAGGGGTTCGATAGGTACCTCAACTCTGGGGCAATTCTGTTAAAGGATCAAAAGTTAGTCATTCCTGAAATCCGCGAAGATGTGAGGTTGTCAGGCATGAAAGGAAAGGTAATACTCAAACGTGCCATCTTCTGCTAATTAGGGTGAATGATTTACACCAGTGGTCTCTGGAGGCTGATGATGTCAAAGAAATTACCAGACTTGAGCAGAACCTATTCTATAATTTGAGGCAAGATGAATCCTTCGAGCATAACTAGAAATAAGTCCTTTGTTTTTGCCACGGGCACAGCAGGAGAACAGTTTCAAGGCAACAATTACAATAGATCACAAATAAGTTTACATGATGATGGAATTTCCCCATTAAACAACAAAAGGCAATTTCGCTAGATGCGGGTTTGTGTTTTAAAATTTGCCTCCGGTTCCTGGTTAGCTTGAATTATTGCTACATTAGCACAGAAATGAAACTGTGTAGCTCAGTCTTAAAGTTGGTGGGTATATTAGTTAGAAGTTCCAAAGCTATTCCTCACTGTGACATTATATAACCTTCAATTGTCTTTTGAAAAATACTATTTATGGAGCACAGGAAGTACCATCCATAAAGGAAGAAAATTATAGCAGTTAAGGACTTGTAGCTCTATAAAACTGGAAAGATGCAGGCAGTGTGAAGGGTAATTTATGTTTTCTTTCCTACTTTATTACATAGCCATGAATTCAAATAAACAAACAAACCACAATATAAAAATAGGGATAATTGAGTTTGAGATTCTTTCACAAAACAAATTAAGCCACATATTACCCTTCCCATCATGATTAACGGATTACAGTATACTAGTCTAATTAAAAGTTAGACATGGGTTTACAAAAGAAATCGTGCATAATGGGGGCGTGTATGCTGTGCACATGTGTATGTTTGTATGTATTCCTCAGTTTATATGTGTTTCATTGTTTCTTTTAAGCATATGTTATTTAAAGATCTTATAGTCACTGAAAAACAGAGCATCTAACAGCAGATAGCTCAACAGAAAACAACCCTTACTGTACAAGGGAAATGTAGCGCTAGGCTACGCAAAATGCGCCTGATGCACAGTGCTTTTTTAATGCAGACCTAACACAAACTGTTGGGTTGGTATTTACTGTTCAACGCGAATCCAGATTTAACTTGTTACTTTGAGTCAAGGAGGAGTTCCATGGGTGATACATGGGTGTTTACTTGGACCCACCCATGGATTATGATGCAAATCCACATCTCTAAAAACTTGTAGATATGGATCGTTTTTTGAAGGAAGAAAACCCTTCCTGCACAAAAACTATGGTATCCAAATGGTGTGCACAAGCACACGGAAAGAGCAGAACAGCTCCACATCTTTGTAGATATGGCTCTTTTCTGTTCTCTCCCATTCAAGTAATGCAGCTCTGCAACTTCACTGGCTGTGCAGTGTTATTTATTGTAAACCTGGGTCACTGTTTAGAGTGTTTACCCCCATTGCTCGTTACAGATAGTGTATTCAGTTTCACAAGCACTGAAGCCTCATATGTGAAATGGAGGTAGGCCTTCTTTACATACTACATGGATTGAAAGAGTGGGTACTAGTAGGAATATCGAGTTCATAAATATGGTACTACAAAGCATCATAGCTAGAATACTGGAATATTGAAGGAAAAATATTGTTGCCGAAAAAATATTTGCCTGAATCTCAACTTCAAAAATATCTTGAAGATAAGCAAATGTAGGTAAGTATACATTTAGTACTATCCTTTACTCCACATTTACCTAACTTCAGTGCTTTCAATGGGCTAGTACTCACCAGTACTGAGTACTGGCACTTCTACATTTTCGGCGCTTGAGTACCGGCACTTCTCTCTGTTTAAAGCCAAGCTCAGTGAAATTGCCATTTTAAAAAAAGCGCAACACTGCTGACAACGAGTGGGTCCGTTTTCCTGAAGCACTTTGATCGACGGCTAAACTCTCCTTTCAATGTTCTAATTGAACCACGGCCCATAGGCATTCATTCAGAGTTGTCAGGAAGTTTGGGAGGGGCCAGACTCACACTGTCATGCCTGACGCAGTGCCGACTCAGGCTCCTTGTAGTCCGTAGCACTGTAGGCGTGAGAGCAGGGCCTGTTAACAAGCGTATCTCTTGACTCTCGGGATATCAAATAGGCAGCTTCCTGCTGCCATGGCAGACAACAGCAGGACTTGTTTGCAACTAGACTGAGGAGGAAGGTGGCGATAGTAATGCTGTAGCACAGCACCTGGGATCAAGGTTTAGTAACGAGGGCAACAACTAAGGTACGAGTTTCTAAAATACATATACTGAATGCCCTGCCTGCGTGCATGAATGCTTAAATGGTGGCCCTGGCTGGATCCCTTTGTGCTGCCCATAGCTCTGCCCCTATCTCCACCCCAAGCCCCGCCCTCTGGTCCACATCTCAAATTGGTGAGTACCTGCGTTTATTTTTTCCATTTAAAGCACTGTCTAACTTGAATATATATTCACTGAAAAAACCCACAGATTTCAGGGACGTTATAGTTAGTTGGACATTTCACTCATACCGAACTAGAGAAATTTGGCTGTTATAGTTAGTTGAGTTAACTATAACTCACACCGCCACAGTGCACTGCTGATGAAATATTACATCACTCATGACATGGGTCTGAGGCAGCGATCAGCAGGGGCCATTCACCGAGTGTCACTGGCTTAGGTTGGATGGCCCCACCGGGCCTGTGTAGTTCAGGTTTAGTGGCACCACAGGACGCAGACTTGGGGTGGACAGGGTTGATGGCACCAGGTCAGTTGCTGATAGTGTTCAGTCACCTCCGTGACTCTGATCCAGCTTTCGTCCGGTCTGAACTGCATCTTCCTCTTATACCTCTCCGTGCATTTACTAGTGTGGACCCTGCCATTCATGATTTGCAAAAGAGTGCTGGATGTGTGACCTACTGGTCTGCAGGGTGGGCCTGGGCCCTCAACCATGTGTCGCTGGCTTGCATTGAACAGGGTTAGTGGCACCACATGTCGCCGGCTTGCATTGAGCAGGGTTAGTGGTACCACCTGTCGCCGGTTTGCATTGAACAGAGTTAGTGGCACCACGTGTCGCCGGCTTGCCATATGGAATTATGCCTCAGTGATCAAAGGGGCTATGGTGCTGTGGCCGCTGCCACACTGCCATTCAGGACTCAGGACACAGTTCTAAATGTGGGGCCTACTGGGCCAATGAGGACACCGGTGGAGTATGTAAATGGGAAAGGAGTAATGTGGGCCAGCGTCGTGGGGTGCCAGTGATGATCTGCGGAAGCTGCAGAGGTCGTGGGCCTGGTGCTTGGAGCTTGCACCGGCATGTGGTGGGCCCTTTGTAGGCATGTGAGCGGAGCCTCGTTGGTGCGCTGGGGCAGGCATGGCGGGTCTGGGGCCCAGCAGCCCGTAGTGCAGTAGACGCACAGGAATGCAGGCCCTGACATGCTCAGCGCTGGACTCATGGTGGACTGAGAGGCGCTGCCCTGGCAGACGCATTGTCCATTCAGAATGAGAACCATCGAGCAGTGCAAGGGCTTTTTTTTCACACCCCTACGCAGGCCTGACATGTGCAGGTCCAACCCACTACGCACAGGCATGCAGGGGGAGACGCAATGTGCGACATTTCAGCTTTCTGCTCCACAGCCTGTGGGTACATGGTAGTGTCCACTGGACTCCATGCACCAGCAGTTGCTCACCACTTGGGCATTTATGTGGTTTGCACTCTGTGGTCTGTCAGGCACCTCCACGCCACACCTGGCATTGAGTAGGTTCATATTTCTTGGTCACTTGCCGTTCTCACCCCTTCCTGCCCCATGCCTCTCCTCACATCCTGCTATTGCATGATCATTGTCTCCATGGTAACTGCTGGTCTTCAGGTGTGGCTCTCGGCTCGGCTCCCTTTTATGCTGTGAGTAGTCGTCCTGCTTAGCACCAGCAAAAGTCAGGTGTTAAATACCTGCTGCTACCGCGGCTTATCACCTGTTTTATGGCGCTTCGCGGATCTGGCATTTTGTTGTGAAAGTGGTGTTGTGGTTTTCCCGTGTGTTTTTGCACGGGAACGCCTACTCTGCACCTCATTAGGGTTAGTTGGTGGTGTCCACGGTGGGGATAATTTTTGGGGCAGTTATCGCGAGAATACTGGCGATGCCAGCAGTTTGCACCAGCTTGTGAAAGGGGTGTTAAATCTATCCCTACTTTTGATGCGTTAAGGTGGAGATAAATCAGAGATAAGTCCTTATGAATATCCCCCTTAGTTTCTCAGCAACTAGTGAACAGACTTACACTATTTAAAAAAGGGCGCTTTCTGAACCAAGACCTAGCTTTTTGCCAAATATGGTGTAATTCTATTCAGCCGTTCAGGCTTTATATAAAGTTCCTTTGGAAATTAACATGGGGAAAAAGTGGTTTGAGAACTCCCTTTTTTCTCAGCCCCCACTTAACGAATCACCCCAAAATATTTAAGACTGGAGCTGACCTGAGCAAACCATTAGTTTTGAAAATTTCACAAAGATTTGTCGAACAGCGCCAAATAAATTGAAATAATTAATTCCCCAACTTAAAATGCGCCACAGGACATGTTTACACACATGTCACCTAAGGCTCCGCCCCCTACCTGCACAACTGTGCAAACACGCCCGTGGCACATTTTAAGTTGGGGATTAGGTCCCCTTGAATCCTGAGGGTCCCTGGGGTCCAACTAGCCCACCAGGTACCTCCAGTAAGTGGTACAGAGCTGCATTGCAGGAAGTTGTAAAAAGGGGCGTGGCCTGGACTATATCCCTGCAATGCAGGTCTGTGGCGCTTACTGGAGGTACCTGGTGGGCTAGTTGGGGGATTAAGTCTCCTTGAATCCTGAGGGTCCCTAGGGTCCAACTATCCCACAAGGTACCTCCAGTAAGCACCACAGAGCTGCATTGCAGAGAGGTGTAAAAAGGGGCGTGTCCTGAACCACCTCTCTTCAACACAGCGCAGTAGCACTTACTGGAGGAACCTGGTGGGCTCCTTGGCTCCCAGGGACCGTAAGGATTGAAGAGGAATTAATTCACCAACTAAAAACGTGCCACAGGGTGTGTTAGCACACATGTCACCTCAGGCCCCGCCCATGCCCTTCACCACAGTGCAAACACGCCCAGTGGCGCATTTTAAGTTGGGGGATTAAGACCCCTTATATCCTGAGGGTCCATGGAGTCCAACTAGCCCACCAGGTATAGGAGCAATTTTTTTTTAAATGAAAAAAAACTCGGGGTACACGTATGGTACTCGTACGCGGTGGAAAAGGAAAAAAAAGAAACTAGAAGTCCGTTTTATTCTTAATTAGCTCCCGGGGGGGCCAAATCCCAGGGGCAATTTTTTTATATATTGGGGGCTTGGAAGTGTCCAACAGGAACAAAAGAATGAAAAAAACTAATGTCAAGGACAGCGATGCTCCTGCTTCCTGCGTTTTATCAGGTCAATAGACTGTTTCCCATAACACATAAGTTTATTGCAATAAATGCATAGAATTTTAACTTTAGCAAAATCAGGATCAATTTGTGGGTGTGGACTGCTTGCTGAAAATGCTGGTGCAGCAGTTGATGTGCTTGGTGCAGCAGCAGGTGGGTTGTCCTTCAACCTCTGTGTTGCAGCTCGAGCAAAGTTGTTGGGGTGTAAGTTCTTCGCAGGTCGCTCCACATTTGCTGTGCCAAAGGAGTATTTTTTAGATGGATCACCCCTTGAAAGAGTTTGGAAAATTTTACAGGTTACTTTTGGAGCATTATCCTTTTTTTGGACTTCTGAAAAAGTAAAAAACTGCCAAATTAGAGCTTCTTTCCTCTTCTTTGGAGGTTCTTCAGGAATTAAATATTCCTCTGAAGAATGGCTGGAAGATGAGTCCATTGCTGTTATTATGGTAAACTTCGTTCTATTTGACAAGATTCTCAGAAGAGATGCTTCTTCTTAGAAAGTCAAAGTAGAATTATTAAAATGGGACGGAAGTTTCAACAGTTGTAATAGGAAGTGTTATGAACCAATCAAATCTCTTCTTTTAAAGTCACATGGCTTTGCGTACGCTTACGCTGTGATTACGTTTCTCTTACGATGCGAGTACGCATGACGTTCCAACGCGATTTGTGTAATTGCTTTTAAAAGTAATGTAGGATTATTGGAACTTGAACATTTTTTTTCATAATTATCCTAGATAATGTCTTCTGTTAGTATGTTCATTAAATACATAAATATATGTTTTTAAACAATTAAAAACATTTGCGTCTTTGAGTACGGGGCGCCGTACCTGAGGTCACACGGAAGCTTTGATGCGACGTGTAACGTGAAAGCGTATTCGTAGCGTATGCTGAGAATGATTAGCAGTACAAACTATGGTGCGATCACTCTCTCACTGTCAAATCAGAGAACAGGGCGCGCTATGAGAATGGTTAGAAGTGGTCACTCATTGGAGATCCGAGTCAGCTGTGTGGCTTATCCATGGTATCATAACGTTACTTTTTAGCCTGTTCAAGTTTGAGGTTTGCATGAAATACTATGCTATAGGCAGATATGGATCTTTAGGCAGCACTTATCTCCATGAAGCTTAGTTATTATCATTTACATATAGGTGCCTGAGGGAGGGAAAAGAAGTCTATCTGAATGGCGAGGATTGCATTGCACAATAGCACCAGATTACTCCTTAATTTGTAGACACATACAATTGCATGGTTCTTGTAATCAAGATGCGCCTAATTTGGCCTGAGTATTCAAAGGCACTCGGACACCTGCTATCATTCCAACATTCAGTTTACTTGAAACGTGAGTTATTTAATTTGAAATAATTCAGATTGTTGTACAATGTTAGCAGGCATCGCTTACATGATTACGGTAACTGAGCGTGTGTTTACTCCTCTGCATGGGAAGCTGGATGTTTCCATCTGGCCGTCGATTCCGACCTTGAAAGAAGAGTCAAGCAAATGAGCCGTATAAGAGCGCTATTGTCTCAAAAAGAGGTCGCTCTTACATCTGCTAGAGAAACATTTGTCATTCATGTTGCAAACACCAGCACAGAAGTGCATGATTTAATAAATACAGACGTGCGCCTGCATTTTGGGGAGTTAATTCAGAGTATATTTAATGCATCCTTGACTACGGGGTTACCTTACTTTTTTAAAGTTAGAAGCAGTGGCCTTGTGACTTCTTTTCAAACTACGACTAAGCATGGGCGTAAAATCCGTTCTGATGGCGGAATTTGTGGATTTTCTGCAATTTCGCGGTCCGCGAATCTCGCGAAATTGCAGAAAAATACGTGAAATCGCGTTCGGGACGGATTTTCAAAAACTGAAGTACATGAAGCACTTACAGGGTTACAGCAGGTGCCCAAGTTAAAACTAATTTCTTTGAAACCATTTAAAAAATGGTTGCAAAGAAATTAACTTCAACTTGGGCATCTGCTGTAACCCTGTAAGTGCTTCCTGAGAGGCGCCTCCAGACTTGTTGCCTACTTGCAACTATTCTCTGACCCTGCTCTGACCCTCGAAGCAGGGTCAGAGAATAGTTACAAGTATTGCACATTGCTCCAGGCTGTCACAAAAATTAAACTACAATAGGAAGCACTTACAGATAAGGAAGCAGGTGCCGGACTTGAAGCTCAAATTCAGTAACACATTAACCAGCCCCCGGTTGAGGCTGGGCAGGTGTGCTTTCTCCCCATAATCTACAGTGGTGAACCAGAGGGTGCTGTGATGAACCAGAAGGTGCAGTTGTGAACCAGAGGGAGCTGTGATGAACCAGAGGGTGGCAGTGGTGAACTAGAGGGTGGCAGTGGTGAACTAGAGGGTGCTGTGATGAACCACAGGGTGGCAATGATGAACCAGAGGGTGGCAGTGATGAACCAGAGGGTGACAGTGATGAACCAGAGGATGGCAGTGGTGATCCAGAGGGTGGCAGTGATGAACCAGAGGGTGGCAGTGGTGCACCAGAGGGTGTCAGTGGTGAACCAGAGGGTGCTGTGATGAACCAGAGGGTGGCAGTGATGAACCAGAGGGTGACAGTGATGAACCAGAGGTTGACAGTGGTGATCCAGAGGGTGGCAATAATGAACCAGAGGGTGGCAGTGGTGAACCAGAGGGTGTCAGGGTGTTCTGTTGGCGGAATTTGTGGATTTTCTGCAATTTCGGGTCCGCGAATCTCGCGAAATTGCAGAAAAATACGCGAAATCGCGTTCGGGATGGATTTTCAAAAACTGAAGTACTTGAAGCACTTACAGGGTTACAGCAGGTGCCCAAGTTGAAGCTAATTTCTTTGAAACCATTTGCAAAATGGTTGCAAAGAAATTAACTTCAACTTGGTCACCTGCTGTAACCCTGTAAGTGCTTCCTGAGAGGTGCCTCCAGAGTTGTTGCCTACTTGCAACTATTCTCTGACCCTGCTCTGACCCTCGAAGCAGGGTCAGAGAATAGTTACAAGTATTGCACATTGCTCCAGGCTGTCACAAAAATTAAACCACAATAGGAAGCACTTACAGATAAGGAAGCAGGTGCCGGACTTGAAGCTCAAATTCAGTAACACATTACTCAGCCCCCAGTTGAGGCTGGGCAGGTGTGCTTTCTCCCCATAATCTACAGTGGTGAACCAGAGGGTGCTGTGATGAACCAGAAGGTGCAGTTGTGAACCAGAGGGAGCTGTGATGAACCAGAGGGTGGCAGTGGTGAACTGGAGGGTGGCAGTGGTGAACCATAGGGTGCTGTGATGAACCAGAGGGTGGCAGTGATGAACCAGAGGGTGGCAGTGATGAACCAGAGGGTGGCAGTTGTGAACCAGAGGGTGGCAGTGATGAACCAGAGGGTGGCAGTGATGATCCAGAGGGTGGCAGTGGCGAACCAGAGGGTGGCAGTAATGAACCAGAGGGTGGCAGTGATGAACCAGAAAGTATCCTATTGGTTCATGGATAGACCCACAACGGCCAGGATGGGTCGAAACGGTGGGTGAACATTATCTTTATGCATCTTCGAAAGCATATATAGATGTTGAGTCTTCAGTTTTTGATTCAATAGAAATTTCTTTGTATTTTCATCTTTGTGGCCCTCGTGTACTGCTTCCTCTAAGATATTCCCCAGTGTTTCAAAAAGTTCTTTAACTGTGTCATGATCTAGTCGAATGTAAGTTTCAGTGTTCTTAACATGTTCATTCACACAGTGTGTGTAGTAATCAGTATCCAGCACTACCAGACAGTTTTGCCACTCATCTCACTTTCAGGGACTGAAAGAACATTCGTGAATGAAGTTAACATCTCTACCTTCCAGCAGAAAATAGCCTAGTCTCTGGGCTCAGGAAGGCAGCGGTGTTGTTAACAATTGCCCTCTTAACAGGTATTAGTAAACTGGGATGAGCAGAGGGGCGGTTGGCAGAACAAATGATAGCTTTAACAATACCTCTTTTGACTTGGAGATGCCAAATGGGTCTCACTGGCTCTCCTCTCATTCATTACAGAGGCCCCCCTATACTCTCTGGCTCAGGACTCAGCTGGAGGAAAATATTTGTTGACCCTGACAGAGGAAGGAGAACACATCCATATGGAGTTGTGGTTTAGGATGAGCAATATCTTCTTCTGATGGAAGAAGTGGTTAGCAATTTAACAGCTAACATATGGTACCCCAATTTGTCTGCAGAGCACCTGGAGCTATACATGATAAACTCCTTCATTACTTTGTATTTATTAAACTGAACAGAACATCACCACCTAATATAGTGATCATTTTGTGACCTGGATGTAGGCCACACTCTTTAAGCCAGATGAAATGTTTATAGACATTCTGATATATAGAAACATCATTGCATATGTTTCATACAATAATGCTATCTATTCTTTTAATCATCTACTACTGGGTCATAGTTAAAGATCCTATTAACTGCAATATTATGGATAGTCCAGCTGTGGAAATTCTGCTAATTTAATGAAAGGTATATGCGTACATTTATAGTGTTTGCAGAGATTCATGCTTAAACTATCTGATACAAAAATAATAAGCTTTAGACATGGAATCTTGAATGTATTCATTTAATTGAGAACCACACCTGCTTCCAGTACAAACTGGCTGATTAGGGACTTTTAAACATATCCTATGTGTGGCTGTTCATATTGAATCTTGGAAGGGGCACAGGTTGAGGGCATTTAATCATTAAAAATACAAAACGTTTGTACAGGTAATCAGAATGCAATACAATTCAGTAAAAGGTTCAAAATCTGTATTTAGTTCATTTTAATTCTTAACATTCCACTCTTGTTTGTCTGTTGTTGACCACGGCGATTTCATGCACAACAGTCAAAATGGATTTTTTAAAGTCCAGTTTCTGGCTAGATCTTTACTGAAAATTGTATGGGCTTTTTTCAATGGCCATTTCTCAATGGACTCTAAGGCACCTTTGTTAGGTTATCCATAATAAATTATGCTTACGTCCAATTAAAGATACTGGACAAGTACAATGTTCTAGGTTTTTGGTATGCAATGAAAAGAATATAAGGTACACAGGAGGATGGAAAACGTCGTTATGACTACCCTACAACCATATTTGACACTCCGAGCCTGTAAGTATCCCTGTATACAAGTTCATAAGAGTTCCTCATTACTAACACTCAGAAGCATCAATGTGTGAAATACACTCTTACTTGCAATCACAGAGAGGGCACGAAGGGGTGGCATCCAATATGGCTGTTCGCTTAGCATAAGCTTCTCAGCATTCAGTTCTTCCAATCACTACAGTATCTATTTGGAAAACATACTCAGCATAATTCAACTCCTGCGCGTGCTTAGCAGAAATGTTGTATGCATATATGGATTTATAGGCTAGTAGTCCAGATTGCAATCACATGCAACAGTGTGGTGACGTATTTAAAGAGACTCGGAAAATAGGTTATTGGTTCGCTGTTTTTATTGCTGCAAATCTCAGCCATTCCTGGCATCCTGTTTTATGGTCTCTATGCTGATCCGCTGGAAGAAAGAGACTTTGCTTTCTTATAATTAACAGCAGATTAACAGAAGCCAATATCCTGTATTTATCCTGCATTGCTTATAATGCTGAAACTCATAAAGTTTCTGACACAAGTCGATTCGGTGGAGTCATAAGGGAGAATCAACATTGCCATTGAGTGAGAGAAAGTTTCAAAGTTCTCCATGAATTAATCTATTGAATTTAAATGAAGCATTAATTCCCTTATGTCGGATGGAAAAACGGTAACAGACTGTGAAGTTAACAGCAGTTAGTGCTTGACATGCAAATAATGTATTGGACCTAGAGCATACATGTTCTGATTACCAGGTAACTACACCAATATTTACTTGTATAAGGGTGGCAGGAAATATATCAATGTCAGCATTATGTTTCTATTTTTTTAGTTTTCTAGTTAGAAATATGTATATACACATTGCCAGAGTCAAGTCAAGTCAAATTTTTATTGTATAAAATTATTAAAAATTATTACAAAATACATTTTGATCATCATAGAACATAAAACACATGTATAATGTTAACTATTAGGGACTGTTAGCCATATGAAAAATAAATATCATGTATTTCAATTTGATACTATGATTCCCTGTTCAGCTTGCTGTAAGAGGGATTGGGCTTTCATCATGTATTTAACCCCCCTGCAG
Organism: Lissotriton helveticus; assembly: GCF_964261635.1. NCBI lineage: Eukaryota > Metazoa > Chordata > Amphibia > Caudata > Salamandridae > Lissotriton > Lissotriton helveticus. The sequence goes on along the minus strand of NC_136063.1, from coordinate 1,245,020,951 downwards.
GCCAACATAGGAGATGATCCATCTAGCCATCGAATTACAGCTTGCCTACATGTTCGAATGTTCAATTTGTTAAAAATGTTCTTTAAAAGCCGTCTCCTCAAATCCTTAAGCACCGGGCAAACACATAGTAAGTGAGTTAATGTTTCATTCTGATATCCACATAGACGACAATGAGGGTCAGTGTGACAATTTTTCCAGGATGGTAACAAATCCTTTGAAAACTGTAAGCCTAGTCGATGTTTTATATATCTTTGTTTTAGGGAACTATTGAAGTGGCTTCCCAGATAGGTCTGTGGCTTTATCCCGGAATATGAGTTTATCACAGTCCACCCGTGTCGTCGTTTCGCGGTACTTGTTTTGTCTACCAGATAGGATTCCCATTTGACCGCTTTGTTTACTATTTTGTCAAAAGTATATCTATCTGGCCTCGTGTCCCAAATTTCTTCAATTCCTATACAGTTCAGGGATTGGGACAGGAAACCTCCCCAACTGTTCGGCACGTGCAGTTTCTGCTGGGTATCGATTTCTTTCCAGCACAGGTTGTCCAATGAGCCTTCTTCTGACAATCGTATTTTGTGACAGAGTTTCACAAAGGTTCCCATACTGCGAAACTTCTGATTCAGAAGACCAAATTCTAGGCGAACCTGCGCCGGTGCTGACGATTTTGGGAGGTTTAGGACTGCCTTGTATACCTTTGTTTGTAAGCTGTTTAACAGCCCTGCTTCTTTGCCACACCAGTTGGCCAATGCGTATGAGAAGGTGGGTAGGGTTTGTGCTTTTAGCACTTTCAGCAGGTGTGTATAATTTGGACAACTTAGTTTTTTTGTAGTTGCCGATATGCGTAGATCAGGGACTGTGCTTTAGCTTTTAGATCGATTTTGTGTTCTTTGTTCGTTTGTCCTCGCCCCAACTTCAGACCTAGGTACTTGTAAGATGTTTCCTCCTTTATGGTGGTGCTATTTGCGTACCATTTGAATGTTGGCTTTTTTTGATCCACGATGCGGACCACTTTGGTTTTGTCTTTATTCAGTTCCAAACATTCGTGTTCCAGATAGGTTACCAAGTTGTTGATCGACCTTTGCAAGCCTATTGGCGTTTGACTCAGAACGACTATGTCATCCGCATACTGCAGGAAGGGGATAGGAATCCCTGACAAATAGGGTGGATGGCATTCCCCGACCTCCATGTGACCGACGATGTCTGCCATGTAAAGGTTGAATAAACTTGGGGCCAGTACACAGCCTTGTTTTAAGCCTTGTTGTGTTCTAATTTCGGCCGTTACGCTGCTACCGTCTCCCAATTTTACTCGAGCCCAGGTGTTACTATTGAGTCAGCGTTTCGCTCTCCCCCCTGCCTCTTGTGTTTGCCAGTAATCAGACAAAATCCCCGCCTGCAAGTGAATGAGGAAGGGAGGCGAGGGAGTGTCGGAGTGGACGGCAGGCTGCTACTACAGTCTGTGGTGCATTACAAGATATCTGCAAGCTGACTGGGGCACGAATCAACCCTCACCCCATATTACACTTGGCATTTGGAATGCCGGCCGCTCCATTAAATGTATTTACGGAATATGCAATATTGAATTCTGAATACCGACCTTCTGAACTAAACTTGAAGAGTGTTGCTGCCAGTGGCCAGTAGAGCGCAGCAGAGAACTAAAAACAGTGAAGGAGAAACATAGTAAAAACGAAAGCCTTGACAAACCAGGCTACTGATTACAGCTACAACTGCAGCAGGAGATTTTCGCACTAGCTGTATCATTGACTGTACTATTGACAGCATCTAAAAAGCATTTTAAACGCGTATAAACGCGTATAACAAGCATTTTACTTGGAAATTTTACTTCACGCATTTTAAGCATTTTTATCAAGAATTATTAAATCGCCCTTCGGACAAACATGCAAACATGCAACTAATGGGAATGTCCTCCTGACGATCTACTTAACAGCTGCGGCAGACTACTGGCAGACTAAGAGCAGATTAACACCAGACTAACTGCGTGTTAAAAAGCTGACACAAGGGCTCCACCAGGTTTTCCCATATACCTGGTACAGTTGACTTCCAAAATTCCGCAGTCACAGGCTAAAACCCCACCCTTAATTGGATTCTGAATGAAGCCAGCTACTGTCATATTCCTGGAAAGGAAGTAGTGCTCCTTCTGAGGACATTCTATTTTTGACTTGGAGTAATTGCAAAAAGTCAGTAGCCACCCCGCCTCATATACTACACTCCGCAAACCATACCTCGCTATCCTCCCTGACGGCAGCTATTCCTATTCAGAGAGACAGACAGGCTTGGGAGGGGGAGTGGGAAAATTGGAGCAGAGGTGGTAGAGGTGGAACAACGGGTACAGACACCAGGACCTCGGCCTGACTAGTGCTGGGGAAGGCTTGGGAAGGCCTGGTATATATATATATAAACTTACGACGAGCCACAATCACAAATCAGAAGGAAGCCAGGAAGAAAAAAAAATAAAAAAAATAAAAATAAAAATCTTGAAGCCAGAGTTCTAAGAATACGCAAGAATACGCAAATCAGACTGATCACTGACGGACCTTATTAAATAAACCTGAAAGAATGAGATCTGGAAAAGTGCGGCACAACATAAGTGCAAGGTCAAAAAAAGACGAAGAAGACAGGAACAAGGGCACACAAAAGTCAAACAGAAAAAGGAAGAGGATGGCACAACAAAGAGAGAGACTAGTGTCGGCACCTGAGCTAACAACTTCAAGTTCAAAACAAAGTAATATTGGGATCCAAAAATTCTTCTATCTAAAGGACCCCATGACGTCAATTTACGGGCAAACAAAGGAAGAAGCCCTCCAACCTAGCCCAATTACACCGGTGCCAAGTGTAAAAGAGAATGTGCAGTTGCAAACAAATAGCATGAAGGGGAAGAAAAAAGATTCACAGGACTTTCATAGTGAGAGTAGTCCAACGAGCAACCCAATAGACCAGCAACAAATCTCTCGGACTTTCGCCAAGCAAAATAGTAACACTGGCAAGTCCATTGTGGTAATAGCCCAAATAAATAAGAATGACTCTCAAACTCATGAATCAGATAAGGAAATAAAGACAAAGGACAAGGTGAAAGAAGCAACAATGGGGAATAATTTGGCGGCCGGGCAAAATGCCGCACAGGATGACTCTTGGCCAACCTCCTTCTCCTTACCTGACGACATAATCTTGGACAGACAAACAGGAACGGAAAAAAACACCCAATCCCAGTTAGAAGCATCCCAAAAGATCATCCAAGGTCCGCAAGCCAATTATAGATCTCAAGAACACCAGAAAAACGGACCAGGTGGTAATGGAAGGCTGGAATCTACACCATTGCATTCACGTGTCAACCCCCACGAAGGGGACAAAGGCCAAAATAAAACTAAAGGATGGTCTAAAAACAATTTAAACCAGGAATCTCCTATTATGATATCATCTATGAGTAGGGCAGATGAAGAATCAGATGTGCAGGAAACACCGTCCAGAGAAGAAGATAAGACCCCATGGAGTAAAACATTATTAAACACCTTAGACCAGGCAAGTAAAGCACTGAACTTCCAGTCAGATAAAATGGACGTTCAGATTGACTTAATAAATCTAATTGCAGGTCATATTTCAGGTATAAATACCAGGCTGGACCACATGGCAACCCTGCTTTTAGGGAGGGTTGATAGGGGATTCCACAAAGAGACAATTCAGCCAAGCTGTGTATGTGGCAAATTAGTGGATAATATGTCAAACTTACCAGTAATATTAAATGACATTCTAAGGGCGGTTCAATCATCAGTGAATACTAAACATAACATCGAAATTACGAGCAATTCTGGGGCAATAAAACATGACGTTGAAATTGGGAGCCATCACATAGTAAGAGACACTACCCAAAACAACTACTTAGAGGAAGAGATAAGCAAGTTAAGTAAAGAAAAATCTGATAATGAAGCAGGTCAAACAGAGGACGAACAACGCGCAACAATCCATACTAAAGTCAAGTTAACAAAAAGACAAAGAAAGCGCGCTAGGAAAGGGAGGGCACAACTTAAATTCCAACCTCCAACAGTCATTCATATGTACCCCATCTTTCACCATACCACCACTAAGAAAGAGAAACCAGCTTCTGAAGTAACTGTTTCAAAGCATACAGGCATGTCCCCAGATCAATCAACCCAGTCAAGTGCAGCGAGTGGGAATAGCCGGATTACAGAATCACCAATCCTCTCAACCTCCACAAAACCAAACCACACACAAGGGATTATACAATTGATTAGCCAGAAAAAGAAACAAAAAAAAATCCCACAAACTCAGGATAAAGATAAGACTCAAGATGAGATTGATGGAAGGGTCTTAAACCAAGAGGCCTGTATAAATCAGATTGTGATGATTCACCAGACAGACGAAATACAAATACCCCAGGTCAAACCAGCAAATCAAGACATAAGGTCCCAAAATGACCCAACTAAAGTGGATACTAAACAAAATATAATAGACAAAACTAACCAAAAGCAATCCATAAAAAGAACAGATGAAAAGGAAAACATAAGAACACCAATAAAAATTAATTCAAACGAAGATGGACGAATCTGCAGTATCCTTCGAGCAAATAAACAAATAATGTGTACCCATATACTCCAAAATACGAACATTGACAAAAACACGGACAGGATTAATGAACTCATTACCCACCCAAAAAAAAACCAGACAATTCATATGAAGAAATAACAATAAAAACTCTGAGTCAAGGGAGAAGAATAAACGTAAAAGGTGAAACAACACAAAATACAAAACCAGAAGAAGAAAAATATGCAAAATTGAGCTCAGAAACACAAGCAGAAACAAACAATAATCTGGTATTCATACCTGAATACCAGACAACAGGGCGCCAAGACTTTTTGAACAGAGGTAATATAATGCGGCTTCTAAGAGAAATCCCAGAACTGGACGATATAGCATCCCAAGATCTTCTGTCCGTAGAATTTAAGCACACAAAAAATATTTTAGAGGTGGAAGAATCCTTAACCACCTAGTCAACCAAGGACATAGTTGACAGAATATTTGCAATGAGTACGTCCTTTGAAGCCTGGGGCATAGCACTGAGGCGGGACGAACGGAAAAAATATCCATTTCCACTTCTAAAAAACATAAGCCTGGGTAAAAAGAAAATGGAAGAGGGGAACTCCCAAAAAACATGCCTAAAGGGAGCTCGTTCAGTAACTCCGCAAAAAATATTACAAAATATAAGGAGACACGAAAATGCAATGGTGCAAGGAGGTGCTCAGGAACAGATTACTGATTGGTCGTGGGTGGCATCGGTATTGAGCAATAAATGTTCCTAACATGTCCAGTGATTTAAAAGAAGATACAATACTACATCCACGGATAACAGTCGGTAACCAAAAGGAATTCCCTGCTGCAAACCCCCACATGATCAGCCTCTGTTCCTGGAATGTTCATGGTTTTAATAGTATGGGGCACGACCATGAAACCGCAAACTTCTTGGATCAACACAACTTAATATTGCTACAAGAAACATGGAACCTGCACCAAGCTTCCATCCCGGGTTATATCGAGTTTCACGTCCTCGCCGAAAAACATTCTAAATTTGGTCATCCTAGAGGAGGCTTATCAACGTATATAGCCCAACAATACAGATGGCAATCGGAAGAATTGGACACTGTGGTAAACTGGATACAAGCAATAAAACTTACGGAGAAGTTGGACTCTGGTTCAGGTATTTGCAATCTTTTAGTACTTAACGTTTATGTACACCCGGAAAAGAAAGAGAAAAATGAAAAACTGATAACACTACTAACCTTGATCAGGGCTTTGCAAAGTACTCATGAGTCGCACTCCATGATTATCTCAGGGGACTTTAATAGCAATCTAACAAAAGATGACAAAATAACTCAAGCTCTCGGAAAACTGGGCCTTTCTATCCTGAACAAGAAAGATAGTGTGGACAGTGGCATACCTATAACTTTTGTAAGCGGTAATCGAAAATCAACAATAGACTTCACAATAATGAGCAACAGCTTGATACCGATGGTGAGCTCATTTTCGGTGGAGCAACGTGTGGAAAGCGATCATCTTCCTCTAATTACCGAAATAAATATGTTGGTCAGCAAGACGGAAAAACAAAACACCGTCATCGAGTACACTAAAAAATTCAATCTACATAAACTGAAATGGGGAGGTAAGGATATAAAACCAACAATGGATAAATTCAAAAATGAACTGCTCAGACTAACATCGGAAGAAAAAGAAAACCTGGTAAAAACATGGGAACATCTATGTGAAGCAGTAACAAGAAATCCCCCAAATATAAACCAGAATTCGAGAAGACTCAATACTGGGAAACAGCCTTGGTATAACATCACCTTGAGAGAGGAAAAAAGAAAAATCGCACGAGAAGTCCGCAAGCAGGTATTATTGATAAAAAGTGGAATAAAACCAGATAAGTCAAAATTGAAAGCCATGCGGAAAAAATATAAGATCATGCTGAGTAGCGCAAAAACATCGTACCAAGAGGAAATGTGGACAAAATTACTGATTGCCGGGAAACACAATAATGCCAGAACATTTTGGGGTACTATTAATAAACTGACAAAGGGGAATACTCTAACACAGGAGGCTGGCATTGGAGAAAGCAAGTGGATTCAGCATGTAAAAAACATGTTCTTCGACAGGATGGATGGTCAAAACTGGCCCTGTAAATCAGAGTGCAAATCCTGCATTAGAAATTCCGAACATGCGGAAACTATCTTAGGAACAGGACATAATCCACCAGAAGTAACTCAGAAGCTAACTCTGGGTTGTGGAATTGGGAACAAAGGGAAACTTGAAAACATACTTGTTGGTAAATCAGAAAAATTAGTAATCACCGTGCCTGATACCCTAGTAACAAAAGATCAGCTGAAAGCTATAATAAACCGCCTGAAAAAAGAGGGTGCAGCGGGTCCTAACTGGCTTCCAAACTCTATCTTCAAACATTCCCCTGAATTCTGGGCAGAATACTTGACACCATTCTTTAATTCAATTTACAGCCAGAATAAACTGCCAAGATCGTGGAACGGGAGTAAAATTCACCCCATTTTCAAACAAGGTGACCATAATGAGCCAGGAAACTATAGGCTGATTTCGCTGATGGATGTTGAGGCAAAATTATATGGGTCATGCTTACTATCACTTCTCCAAGACTGGATGGAAGACAGGAATATAATACCCATGTTCCAAACTGGCTTCCGGCCAAGGACCGGTACACTAACAAACTTGATAACCCTGGCTCTCCTAAGGGAAAAAGCTGAAAAAAGGAAGACGAGACTGTACGCTTGCTTTATAGACCTGCGAGCAGCCTTTGACAGAGTGAACAGAACCCGCCTATGGGAAAAATTAAGATCATGGGGTATCCCGAAGAATATACTGGAGGCTATTATAGGAATGGTCAGCAGAGAAAGAATGTAGGGTAGCCAATAGGTGGGTCTCATTCTAGGTTATAGGTTGAGTAAAGATATACGGTGCAATATTGTTTGCCTTATCTTCTCATTTAGGTATCTTTCATTGACCATTGCATACCACTGGTTGCTATCTTTCTACCTTCTTCCCCTTTCCCCAGGACTTTCCATGCTCTAATAAAGTTAATGAAGTTTGAGATGAAGTGTGAATATTCTTCGCCACTTATTGATAACCCTGCTGTGGAATTCAGGTTTAACTAGAATCTGCAGTAACAACACTCATATTTCCGCATAACTCACTTCACCCGCCATTTCCCTGTTTCTTTAATTATCTAAATAGGCTAAGGCATCCACATTTTTCTTGACGGCTCTTGCCTTACCTTACCAATGTCCCTCAACTAAGAATTGCCCTCCAGGTCTGCATCTGGTTTGTGTAAGCTCTTTTGAAGGTCCCCTGAGTTCATTATCTGGGACATTCATGCCCAACTGATCAAACAGCAAATGCTTAACCCTACAGTCTCATACGCTGATAACTTAGTAGGCCTCACTTAGGGCCCGATTATGATGGCGGTTTTCCTGCATCCTCTGGGCCGGCGGAAGCCACCGCCGGCCCGGAGGATGCGGGAAAACCGAAGCGGACTGAAAAAGCCCCCCCGCCAGATTAGGATGGCTGGGGGATCGTTTTTCAGTCCGCAGCTTTTCCGCCGCGGTCGCCTCCCGTCCGCGGCGGAAAAGCACTAACATGGCTGGCGGTGTCAATCAGACACCGCCAGCCATATTAGGATGTCTGGAGGAACAAGCCTTTACACGGCGGCATTTCCGCCGTGCAAAGGCATACGGATTTTTGTTTGGGGGCCCCCGTTGCGGGCCCCCGGGGGTGAAGGGAAGTGGGGGGTGCACATGGGGGGTACCTATGGTACCCCCCTGCATTTGCCTGCACAAAGCGGCAGGCACCGCGCGGTGCCTGCCGCTTTGTGCATGCAAATGCACAACTTACATTTTTATGATTGCGGCGGGTGCTGCTTCAAGCAGCACCCGCCGCAATGATAAAAATACAGGATGTGACCGCCAGGGTGGCGGTCACATCCTAATTTGCACGGAGGGACTGCCGCTGCCCCTGCGGACGGTCCCTCCTACTCTATGGTGGCGGACGGACTCAGGTCCGTCCGCCATCATAATCGGCCCCCTAATTCGGATACAGATCATACAAAATATGTGTCAACATGTGCATTACATTCTCAATCAATTCTTCGTATACATATCTTAGTGAAACTAATATTTCCCTGTACTCTATAATTTGTGAAATTAAAATGATTCGAATTGAGTGAGAGGTATAAAGAGTTAATTCAATATTACCACTCAGAGTAAAACTGGTCATCAAGTCGAAACGCCTCAGTTTCTGGGTCTATTTAAAGTGGTAGACCCACACTAAATGGGGCCTTTTATGGTCGCCCAGCTGCCAACTCCCCTCTGTATGCATGGCAATATAAGGCATGCATGGATGAGATATCTGAGTGCAAACAACAAGTCCATCCAGTTGTGGCTATCCTTCAGCCTCTTCTCTAGCTGCTGCTATTTCCCATGCTTCTAAATTGACGCATTCCTTTACTTTTAGTGAAGGGGAGCCCAATCAGCCACAGAAAATTAGAAAAGTGTAAACAAACTTGGTCTACTTATCTTCAGCTGATTTGGCTTCTCTTGAAGAAAATTAAGGGGGCAGCCCAAACAGCATTCTCTGTAAGTGGCATCTGCTAGATAAAAGGCTAAGAGAGCAACGCCAGACATTCAGGCAAAAGGCTGCTCATGCTCCCTGTCAGTATGTACAGCTGGAAATTCTGCTTACAGGCATACTGGGTTTGATTGTGAGGAAGCAGTACCTCGAGATCATCTACGCTGACGGCTTATGTTGGTGCATTTCTTATTTTTAAAATTACAGGAAGTAAGTTGAAAATATGTTCATCTTCTACAAAGGACAAAAGAGCAAACAGTGACACAGTTTAAGGTACTTTTTCTCAACAGGGAGAAGTTTATGTTCATATAACAAGGAAGGAACTTAAATTACCTTGGGCCTCATTTATGAAAAGTGACGAATCGCTGCGTGAAAACAGCGATGCGTCACTTTTCACTGTGCCCTCCTTGCGAGACCAATGATGCGTCATATTTACAGTATGACGCATCATGGCGCAAGGAGTTACAGATACGTCAGTATTTCTGACGTATCTGTATGGCGCAAAAGTGACGCATTGCTGGAGTGTGTCACAAAAGTGACGCAACTCCACCAATGTGTCCTTTCACATGGGGCAAGCCCCATGTGAAAGGGCCTGTGTCAGTCTTACGCCTGCTGTGAGGCAGGCATAAGAAATTGACGCATTTGTGTCCTAGAAGTGGCGCAGTGAAATCTTATAGATTTCACTGCGTCATTTCTATGACCCTGTCTTGCGTCAGAACGCCCCCTTGCATACATTATACCTGGTGTAGGTATAATGTAGCGCAGGGGTTTACAAAGTGACACATCTACCTAGATGCGTCACTTTGTAAATATGGTGCAACAAGGCACATTTTTTACGCTGCTGGTGCGTCACAAAAAGTGACGCACCGGTGGCGTAAAAGTGACGCACGGCCTCATAAATGAGGCCCCTTATGTTTAGCTTTCCGGTATTCACAGTATCCTGTGAAAGCATGGAGAGTTATTACTAAGGTGTTTTATTTCACAATTACAATTATGCTACATTTTCCAATGACAAGTTACTTAAGGTGCTTCTTTGTCTTACAGGAATCCACTCCAATCCGCATCCTTCCTTGACCTCAGAAATGATGAGTCCTGTGTTTCTGTTTTCTTTGTTATCCCATTCCCCCTTTCCCTACTTCCACTGGATGTGAATTTCAAGTGTGTGTGGTCACTAGAGGGCGCAGGGGGAGATAGAAAATCCCTGAAAATTGTAGAACAGGTTATTGTGAAGCCTAGCTTGATAGATTTTTTCTAGTAAAGCTTGTGATAAAATCAGAGCAATAAACAGAAAATAAGGCACTACATTTAGATCTAGTAACTATTAAGGAGGAGATTCGTATCTGTTGAATACAGAGGAATAGAAGAGTCTTAAATGTATTTTCACTTCAGGTGATAAAGGCTCATGGTTATAGGCATTATCACCTCCTTTAATATACGGCAAGAGTTAAACACAATCCTGTTCCTCACTGACTACAACTATACCGTCAGATCCTCCTGAGACTTTCTCTGAGGAACCAAAGAAATTTGCATATTTTCTGGATCATTGTCAATTATATTGATTATGCAAATCATTAACCTCTCCCCAGATGAGCAAGTTAAGAGGCCTTTGTCTTGTCAGATAAGTAAGAATGAAGGCAATTTGAGTATTGCTTAACTTTACAATTTTTCTGTCTTATGTGGTCCTATGCAGAAATAGTTTGATAGGAAAAAACATACCCTACCTTTAGAAACAGATTTGTTAAATTTCAAACAGGGCCTTTCAGAAATGTCCAATTATCTTACTACGTTCAATTGATTCAGGATGGAAGAAGGTCAGCCCCTCTGACCTGCACTGTACCCTATAACAACAGCCTGGCTTCCATCCACGTATACACTCTTTACCCTAGACTCAGGTGGGCAAAACTATCTCTTTACTTTTATGTTCAAAAGCTAAACCTATCCTTATTGCAAGCAATGAATGCTATATTAGAATAGATAACATTTTAACTGTCAGTGCAATGTTTTCCTTACCACAGTCAAAAATACACTTGTTTCCTTTTTCCTTCAGTCTCACGTCGTTAACGCCTTTCCATATCTTCTATTCCCTGCCCTATGCTATATTCAAATATTGTGCAGGACACCACAGGAAGGTGGTTGTGCCTTGTGTGACAACTACAGTTTACAATCACTTTCTGAGATGAATTAAATAATCTTTAAATATTTTCCTGGTGGCAACACCTACACCCGTGGCATTTGAAAGGCATATGCTCTTTAAACCATCATCACAGGTACCTAGATAGGTGAAATCTTATTTAAGTTGTATACGTCTTAATTGGGACAATATATAAACTTAATGTCGGGCACTCAAATTATATATTTTATTTATTTACAGAGTTTTATATAGGCGAACTTGACCCGACTCGAGTATCAGAGCGCTTTACCTAGCACCAGTTGCATTACATGAGGACACATACATTTTTGTTAGGCAAGGGGAGATCAACAAGTGATTTGCCCAGAATCACAGGATGGTCAGTGTCATTGACGGGACTCGAACCCGTTCCCCAGATTCGAGGTTAACCGCCCTAGTCCTAAAACAACTCATCTCCCCAATAAACTCCTCTCATATCTTCCTATCTGAGGCAAATGGATAAACAGGGCAGTCTCAATTAGTTTTTAGGAAAGTGACTTACAATGTCAGCAATTTTAGACTAGGACTTTACACAAAGAAGTGGGATGCGCTAAGTCTTTTCCAATGACTAACAGTTTCGACCTGGGGAAGCAGTATTTGGGGTGGTCCATGTCATCTTGCAAGATATTTCGCCTTGGGCATTCCAGCAGTGAAGTAAAGGGACGGGCAGTGGTGCCATTAAAAAATAATTAAGTTGCTAGCAAGCCACGTGTTCTAACTCTGTGCAGTGCTGGAACACTTCTCGCTGCAGCACAATCTGCTGTTATGCCTCATTCACTTTGTAAAGCTTCTTCAGCTTCACAGTTGACAAAGAAGTCACGGTTTAAATGAATATGCCAAGTTACGAAATGCAAAACTGAAAATTTGGCATCTATTATTGATCTTAATGCAGTAATTCTCTTGACCCTTCCTGAGAAAACTATGCCTAGAATGCAGACCCAGACCGCCTATCAGTATCCATTAAGGTGACAGTTAGCCAAGGTAGCAGAAATCTTTTTGTAAAAAAATAAAATGACCAGAACAGAATGCTGGCTAAAACACAGTACATTTTCGAATGTTGTTACTCATCAGTAATCAAGTAATTGACGTAGGCAGAAAGAGAGAGAAAGCTCTTTTAAGAACAGAAATTAATGAACTCTGGTGTTTTTGATTTTGTGGGAAGTTTTTTCTAGTTGGAGGCCCTCAGGCCAAATCTTATAGGATTGGACAGGTTAACCTGTACCAAAAGGGGTTGCAAGCCACAGCGAGGAAAGCTTACCTTTTTCTCTTTGACCATTTTATGTTAATGTGAAGCCCCAATATGTGCATAAACAGTGTTAACGCGGGATTTCTGGTCTATAGTTATTATTCCAGATCCCAATTCAGGTCGACTAAATCGTTGGTACCTGTCATTGAGTAAAAGGCAATCCACTACTAGGTCAATCAAATAAGGACTTACTCCACTCTAAATAACCACTTACTACAAATAAGTTTTAAAAGTTTATTATAAAGCCAAAGTTATCTGGAGATACAAACATCTCAGAATAAGATTCAAAAGATATACGGGAATCAATACAAACGAGAATTCTCTAAATGCTCTTAGTCGGCAAAATGATATCACTAAAACAAATTCAAATAGCATCAGAGTTGCAAGGATCGATACAAGCTGTAGCTTAGAAGTCATTTACAGAAAGGAAAAGTTCAGATTAGACTGTCCCTACACTAGACTAAGTGACATCCCTGCTTAACAAGATCTTTACCTAAAAAGGTGTCAGCCGTGGTGACTTCCAAAGAAGATCACACACTTCTCTTAGTCTTCGTTGCAAATCGATCTCTTGCAGTTAACCTATCTGCCTACCCATCCGCTCTCTTAGGTTCCTCAGACCATCTGCTCTAACTCCACCCTGGGGTGCTGTCCCTAATACAAAATCACATTTCCAATAGAAACGCCCTTAGAGACGCCCCTCACGTGGTGTCGGTTCTGGCGGCAATTTCCATGCTGGTACTTCTCTGGGTCCATCGTTAGCGTTGACCTTGCTTCCCAGGCTCTTCTTCTGATGGACGGTACCCCCCAGGAAATTCCTGAAGCCTCCTCCAGGCCTGTGCCAGGCTTCTCTGAACAAAGCCCATTCATCACTTTCCTGATTAAACCCCCTTGCACCTGCAAACAGACACTTTCTCTGTGGGCCCCAAATTCCGGCCTCCACCATATCTCTTAAGTCGTAAACTATCGAGCAGGCTCTGCGTCTTGTGCTTTGCTTGACCTCTCTCTAACGAACCCATGCAGATCAAACAAAATGACTTTATCTATTCAGGCCTACTAGAATTACATGAAACAGGCCTCTGCACTCTGCAAACATTTCAATTTCTTCCGTTTAAACAATATTCTAACTTATGACACACAATGATTAAGTATAACACATATATAAAACATATACTTCAGTTCTATAGTCAATAATACTTTGAACTACAATAACTTTAAGATCCATATTGTGTGGAAATGCACCAGCTACTTGTATTCTCTGTGAACTGCCATGTGGCCTACACATTTCTACGTTTAGCAGAATTACACTTTCCCTTACAACAGCCACATAACATGGGATTTCAACATCATTCCAGCATCACTACACAATTCGATATTAACTTTTCACACTAGTATATGTATTATTATTCTAATTAAACACTCATATATATTGCCACTCTATATATTTCACACTCTTATATAATTTCTACTAGGCTGATGCAACGTGCTTGTAAATATGATGCACTTCTACTTTTTTTCTTAATTTGCGCTCTCTCAGTCCCCCCTTTGATGACTTTTAGTAGTCATCACAATCACAACACCATCCCTAAGATGTGAATTTTCAAACTGAAGTCGTTGCAGTACCCCCTCGTCTCATCATCTCTAGAGCCTTCAAACTCCTGTATTGCGTATCCTGCATTGCAGTTAATCTCCTCTCCTGATCTCTCATGGATCTCTGCAACCTGTTTGATCTATACCATTGGTACAGCCGCACCAATCCCCACAAAGTGATTACACAAATCACTATTATGATGATAGGTTTCAGTATGTACCAAATGAAACCCTTTCCTAGGTTGGCAAACCAACCTCCAACTTTACCCATTCCTTGACCTACTTTCTCCCACACATTTACCTTTGTCAAATCCTCAATCTCATGATGTATCTCAGTAATATTCCGTATGTATTTTTCTAGAGGTTTTGAATTGTCTGGAATGTAAGTGCAACATTCCTGAACCTTCAAAGCCTTACAGACTCCTCCCTCTTTGGCTAACAGAACATCTAGAGCAAGTCGGTTTTGAAGAACCATTGCCCTTATCGAATGCATCTCTCCTTCCACCAGCATTAGTGATCTAGCAGTACTGGCGGACAACCTATCTACGACTGTTGCCAATCTTCTAATCTTGATGTCATTTAGTATTACCCCCAAAAGAGGAAGTGTAGCACCAAATACGTCTCCAACTATCTCCTCAGTGCTTACATCCCTTCTTCCTCTAGCTTGAGTTCCTCCCTCTTTAGTTTCTAAATCCTTAGCATGGTATATTTTGGGGAAGACAATCGCTAAATAGCATGATCCATACCAATTATCTGGTAGTTTCACATATGCATTCCTCCCACAAACAAAGTATACATTTGGGATCACCTGCATTTCCTTCAAGAAATCCTTGGAGTAATACTCTAACTGAAAAGCATGTTCACAACTTACTTCTCCCACAAACACATTTTCGTAATAGGTTTCACCCCTATGTATACACAGTTTCCCCCTTTTCTCTCGATCTAAAGCTATTGGACCATTACTACCCTTTCTTTGGTGTGACCTTTCTTCCTCGGTCCAATCTGTTTTCCATTGACCTGAAGATTTTAAAATCTTCTGTCTCCTATATCGAGCATCCACCTGTCCTACAAACTTTTCCTCAATTTCTGACACTGTACAAGTCAAATTATTTCTTCGAGCATGTGAAGTATCTAAAGTTTTCCATGGAAGGAAACACTTCTGTAACCTGTCTTCACTCTTGTAATAATCCCATTTATTGAGGTGCTTGTAATTTGGCACATCTGGCAACACGGAGTCAAAGTTCAAGAAGTAGTACTCGAAACCATCACGCTCATAAAATATGCTCAACAACAAACTACATGTGATTCCATAAGTTAATGGAAGATGATGATACCTAATGCCTTCGTCTACAGAGGCTGGTAATTGCATGCAAACATAGCAATCTTTAGCCTCCATAGCATCCACATATTCATAAAGCAATTTAGCATATGCATTCGATTTAAAATTTCCCTGCGATTCATCTACATGTAACCTACGAGTCTCAGCTGCTAGCAAAGCTTTCTCTTTCTCTGTATTGTCCTCCCTTTGACCAGCAGTAGTAGGTTTCTGTGTTGATACACTTTTTACTTCCTTTGTTGCTTTCACTTCGTTTTCATGTCCCACTACATATGATATAGTAACCACTAACACTATAAGAGAAATCACTCCCACTAAAAGTGTGCCTATTATGCATTTTGTTCTGCGGTTCGGGTTGCCAGCCTCCATGATCTCAAAACAGTGTAGCTCTGCTTTTTCTTTCACAGCACAAAGTCTCTTTCCTTTGCTTCTTCAGCCTTTTCGAACCACACCTGGAAACTGATAATCCCCTCCGCAAAATCAGTCTATGAGTTCTGTAGCAATAGACAACCCTAGCCCTTCTCCATCCGCTAAAATGGAAGTCCCTAGTTTCTTCTTTTTCTTCCACTTGGCGCTAGGTTATCTCTCGATCAGTTTATTTACAAAGTCTTTTTCAAGGTCTTTAGCAATCCGGAATTATACGTGTTCCAACAACTCTCATCACGCATTCTAATATTTCCAAACGAAGAAGGAGTTCCTCAAGTATTGGACTCCTTGTACAACAAACTGGAAATTCTACTTTATTTAAAACCAAGTCTCTTATTCCGCTCAAGTAAGGAGGATAAACGATATTGAGTGTCAGCAACCCTTCGACCTCCACTCCTGGTATCAGCAACTTTATTTCCACTGTTATGATGGGGTCAGTACTGGTCAGGGTCACTTCCCTCACCCTCCCCGTTCTGCGTGCTTCGGACATCTGCAGCGAGGTAGGTCCACTCAGGAGTAGCGTATCTTCTGCAAGGCACTCGCACCCTCCTTGACCTTCTCGGACCTTCCTGTTCCTGTCCTTGTGCACTTTCGTCTGGATCTGAGTCTTCGGATATAGGAGCAAGGGTTCTCTCTGGAGTTGGCTTTAAGTTCGGCCTCTGTTTTCTTTCGGGCCAACTAACTTCTCCACACCTTGTTCTCCTATTTCTCATCCTCACACTCTGTTCTTGATCACTCTGGTACTGATCTGTGTCCGAGCCGTATTCACAGCAACTTTCTCCCTCTGTGGCAACTTCAGTTTCACTGCCGTCCTGCCTTTCTTCTTCTGGATCTGTAACACTCCCAACTTCTTCTGACACCCCCACAGCTTGACTGATCCCCTCTAGTGGTTCGTCATCCACAGCTGGATTTTCATCTGCGAGAGGAGCTGTTTCTTCCAGGGGTGCTGGAACTCTTCGAGTATGGGAAACGTGGATCCAATTAGGCAGCCCTCCACATTTCACTGCAGTGTTCGTCGTCAATATGATCTGGTATGGCCCCTTCCAGCGCACGTCTAGGCAGTTCTTCCGGACGTGCTTCTTTATTAGCACCCAGTCCCCTGGACACAAGTCGTGACATAGATCTCTGGAAGATGGGACTTCAGCAGCCTGCACCTGAAGGGACACAGAATGAATGGCGTCAGACAGTCCCTTGCAATAATCCAGGATCAAGTCATCTGTAATGTTCAACAAAGCAGTGGTTGGGACAGACGGAAGTCTCATTGCCCTTCCCATTAGCACCTCGTGTGGAGAGAGACCTGTCCTCCTGTCGGGTGTGCTACGCATACTCATAAGCACCAAGGGCAAAGCATCAGGCCAACTTAAGGAAGTCGATGAACATACTTTGGCAATTCGGCATTTCAAAGTCCCATTTATCTGGTCCACGATACCTGAAGCCTCTGGTCGATAGCTACAGTGCAACTTCTGATCAATATTCAATGCAGAGCAGAGCATCTTCACAACTTCACTGTTAAAATGAGTTCCTCGATCTGATTCCAGGGAGTTTGGCACCCCGTAGCGCGGGATCAACTCTCTAAGTAACAACTTTGCCACTGTGAGTGTATCGCACCTGCGTGTAGGGTATGCTTCGACCCATCTGGAAAATATGCATACAACCACCAGAACATACCTAAGGCGGTTGACCTTTGGCATCTCGATAAAATCTAATTGCATTCTATTGAAAGGCCCCCCAGACCTCCCAATGTGACTCCTCGTAACTGGTGTTCTTTTCCCTACGTTCAGTTGCTGACATGTAACGCATCTCCTACAGACTGCTTCTGCTGCAATCCTAAACTTAGGACAATACCAAGTTTGCCTAAACACCCTCAACATGGCATCCCTTCCTAAGTGTACTGGACCATGTATCTGTCTTGCCATTGGACTCACTAATTCCTCAGGTAACACTGCCCTTCCATCTGCTGAAACCCAAAAGTCCATTTCACTTTTCACACAACCTGCTGTTTCCCATGCCTTTTTCTCAAAATCAGGTGCATTGTCTTGCATTACCTTCAAATCTTCCCAAGTATCCACTGTTTCTAACATCATGTTTAATTCTGTCTTTTCCTGAGTCCCACCTACTTCCACTTCCGTGACAGAATATCCATGTTCAGCGCAGTAACGGGCAACTTCGTCTGCGTATCTGTTACCTTGCGACACAAAATCTGTATTTTTGGTGTGGGCTATACACTTGACTATTGCTATTGCATCTGGACCTTGTAATGCTTCTAACAGCAGTCGCACAAATTCCCCATTTCTGAGGGGCGAACCAGAGGAGGTCATGTAACCCCTCTGAGACCACAATTGCCCGAAATCTTGAACTACACCGAAACCATATTGGCTATCAGTATAAATGGTGACTCTAATTTTTCTACCTGCTATGCAGGCACGGGTCAATGCAATGATTTCTGCTACCTGTACGGAGTGTACTCCTTCCAGGCAAGCGGCTTCCACAACTCCAGTAATGGTGCAAACAGCATAAGCTGCTCTCAACCGACCAGTATCGTCTCTTAAACATGAGCCATCAACAAAGAAAATTTCATCGGGGTCAATCAATGGCACATCCACAATATCTGGTCTGGGCTTCGTGCATAGTTCAGTCACATCAAGGCAATCGTGATCTTCACAGTCTTTGCCTTCTATATCATTAGGAAGTGGCATCAGTGTAGCAGGATTCAAAACAGAGGACCTCTTTAGGGTCACGTTTTTGCGCAGCAAGAATAACTTGCTCGTAACGCGTGAGCCTACTGTTGGTCATGTGCTGTGTCTTGGTCCTGGTCATTAACAATTCCACAGAATGCGGTACATACACCACTAATTGGTGTCCCATCACTATATTCTCACAACGTTCAATGCTGACACCTGTTGCAGCAACGGATTTGAGACATCCGGGCAACGCTGCGGCTACCGGATCTAAAGTAGCCGAGAAATATGCAACTGGTCTACGGGCATTTCCATGAGTTTGTACTAACACTGACAAAGCACAACCTTCTCTTTCGCAGCAGTAAAGTGAAAATGGTTTCTCATAGTCTGGCATCTCCAAAGCCGGAGCACGACACAGGTCCTCTCTCAGCTGTAGGAACGACATCAAACACTCTCTGTCCCATGGTACCGGATCACTCACCTCCTTGTGCGTCAGTTTCTGTAAGGGTTTTGCTTTCAGTGAAAAGTTAGCTATCCACTGTCGGCAATAACCAACCATTCCTAGGAACATCCTGACTTCTCTCTGTGTTGTAGGCGCGTTCTTTTTCATTATCGCCTCTATCCTATCTGGTGACACCTTGTGCTTTCCCTTTTCTATCCGATGACCCAAGTACTGTACTTCGGTCAGACAGTACTGCAATTTGTTTGGAGATACCTTGTGTCCATTTTCAGCTAAATGGTTCAGCAAGGCAATGGTATCTGTCTTACAAGCTTCTTCTGTTCCTGATGCAACAAGTAGGTCGTCTATGTACTGGACCAGAACCGAGTTCTGTGGCAGTACTAGACTTTAAAGATTTTTCTTCAGTATCTGATTGAAGATTGATGGGCTATCTGTAAACCCTTGTGGAATACGACACCATGTTAAAACGCGATTTTCCATTTTAAAAGCAAAAAGGTACTGGCTCTCTTCATCTAATGGGATTGAAAAGAAAGCCTGACAAAGATCTATCACTGTGAACCACTCAGCTTGGAAGGGTATCTGAAACAATATCACTGATGGATTCGGTACCACTGGACAACATGAAACAACTATGTTATTAATTTTTCGAAGATCCTGTACTATTCTAAATTTCCCACTAGGCTTCTGCAAACCCATAATCGGGGAGTTACATGGACTACCCACGATTTCCTTCAGTATTCCTTGTTGAATCATAGAGTCGATCACAGGTCTTATTCCTGCAATCGTCTCCTGGGACAATTTGTATTGAGGCGTTCTTGGATAATCAACATTTGGTTTCACCATGATCTTCACTGGTTTTACTCCTTTAATCAATCCTATCTCTTCACCAGTAAAATCCCATACCTCTGAAGATACTGCATCACGTAAGTCCCAAGGAAGGTCCTCCACAGTCAGGGAAGGATACAGTTCTATGCATGTTTTCGAATTTGTAACTTTAAAGGTAGCATCATCGTCAGTAGTCTGTACCTCCACTCCCTGAGGTGTGCAGTATATTGTGCAGTTCAGCTTGCACAATAAGTCTCTTCCTAACAGACACACAGGACTAGAATCACATACCACGAACTGATGTTCATTGGTGTAGTTTCCTATTTTTACTGACACTGGTTCCGTCAAGGGGCTAGTCATTCTCCTATTTGCGACTCCTACCACTTGAATTGTTTCCCCCGACATCGGTAGATCTGGAACCACTGCCGATCTCAACGTTGATCGAGTAGCTCCAGTATCCACCAAGAATGTTGTGGGACACCCTGCCACTTCAGCCTCAACAAATGGTCCTCTTTGGTCCACCTCTAGGACTGCCCCGAGGGTACAGTCCTCTTCTCTGCTTACATGTTGTCCTGTCAATGGATCAATGTAATAACATTTTTCTTCGTCTATAAAAAGAGGCATTTGTCTATAGACCTTTCCTCCTGTCGCAATCTTTGGTGGCTGCGGGAACTGAGCTCGTGGAGCCGAAGTCCCCCCTTTGGCCACATTACTTCTTGTCACTGTCACCCTTTGGACTGGAACTTCCTGGACTTCCTCTTCTACCTCTAATTCTCCGTTTTCAGGGTTATAAGGACACTCGCGTCTCCAATGCCCCACCTGGTGACACTGGTGGCACTTTGTCGTTTTCTTCAACGTAGCAATGTCTATTCTAGGTCTCGAGCTTTCCTCGCTGTCTTTATTCTGATTACTCGATTTCCGTCCCATTGTCCCTGTTCCCTGCTGCTGTCCACCCTTTCCAGCTGACTGCATCTGCACCATCATGAGCTTTTCCTTTAATTTCTTTGCTTTAGAATCTATTTCATCACTGCAATACCTTGCGTACCTCAAAATCTCATCCAATGGTTTGTTTTGCCAACAAATTAAATGTTGCTGAATCATCAAACAAATATCAGGTCTCAACCCCAAAACGAACTTTGATACAAACGGTCCTATATCCTTGGGATCCATTACATCTAGTCCACTGTATTGTTTGAATGCTTTGAACAATTGCTCATAATACTCATGAACTGTCTCCTTGGGTTCCTGCCTTGTTCGGTCTATTTTTACCCAATCTATATCTTGTGGTGGCACCTTCTCTTTCAGCCATGTCATCACCCTTTCATATTTTAACATGACACTTTCTGACGGTCCATTAGTAAGAGCATCCATCTCTGGTTCTGCAGTGGGCCATTCGACACTGGTCTTGCATGTTGTCCACAAGTCCCCTGGAACCACAATGTCAAACAAAGTGTTCAAATCAATCCACAATACCTTTGAAATCTTGACAAACCTCTCTACCTGCTTGTACCACTCTACAGGGTTCTCCCTTAACTTTGGAAATGAGTTGGTAAATGCGGCCAAATCTCCTCTACTCCAGGGCACATGCCTGACGAGGCATACTGCTGCCAGGGCAACGCCGCCTCCTCCACCGGCGGACACGCCCACACGCGCTGACCACACCCCCCTAATTATCCTCAATTTCGGCACAATAAATCATGTGCTGTAACCGGAAGCGCAGCGGACGAGCGCAGCGGGCGCGACGAATGCGCGCCGAAGGCGCGCATAAGGCAAGCTCGTCTGCACTCGTCCGCGCCGAGGACGGGCCAAGGGACACCCCCCCTGTCGCCCAAGCTCCAGCTTCACGACCACATCCTAACACGGTGAGACTTAAATACACCTTTGCCGAACTTTTACAACTCAGCCATACAACTGGATTACCGCATGCTCCTCCCAATCTAGGATATTCCAATCCCATTCTAGGCCCACTTTATTGCCCAACTTGCATAAAAGCAACTTCGAAGCCCTCCACAACTGACCCACCCTTGGTTCAAGCTGCGCTAATAAATGCCAGATCCCTTCCCAAGCACAAACTAGAAATTGCCGATTTAATAGAGACACACAAACTGGATCTCTTATTTATTACAGAGACATGGGGTGATGAAGCCTCTGGGCCAGACTTTAGAGCTGCCACCCCTATTAATTATAATGTATGCCGACTAGATAGGCCAATAAAAAAAGGGGGTGGCATTGCAATAATTCACAAAGAGCAGTTTAAACTTACGATGAAACAATGTTCTTGCCCTGAATACGAGGCCCTCACTTTTACATTACTCCTCTCGGCCAAATCATCCTTTAAGGGCATGCTAATTTATCGCCCTCCAGGGTCAAGATCTAAATTCCTAGCCAACATAGGTAATATAATTGAAGTATCTGCAGATTCCTCTCACTTTACCATATTAGGTGATTTTAATTTTCATTTAGAAGCCTTCAATAATCAGGATACCACGCAGCTTACCTCAGACTTAGCGGCGGTTGGCCTGCTGCAATTGGTAAAATCTCCCACGCATCAAGCAGGCCATACGCTGGATGGTCTATTTACCAACAGTCCCTTCGTAACTGTAACGCAAATAATTCCTCTTATTTGGACAGATCATGCAGCGATTTGTTTCACTGTTGAAATTAACAGTATTAATCACACCCATACTGCTCCCTTTAAATCCTCCTACAGAGACTGGAAAAATATTAATTTAGCTCACTTATCGGTGATCATGCAAGAAAATCATATTCCCAATGAACAGGACCCCACAATAGCGTCTTGTAACTATCTGACGAACTTAAACATGGCCTGCAATAAACTAGCCCCGACTAAAACTTCTTATCGGAACAGGAAACTTCAATCAGCTCCGTGGTTCACTGAGTCCCTTCGGATTCAGAAACAATACTGCAGGAACCTTGAAAGGCAGTGGCGTCGCCACTACAGTCCTGGAGATAAAACCACCTACAAAAATGCCATCTCAATTTATAAAAGACTCATAGTCTCCGAAAAAAGTAGCTACTATATTTCCCAAATAAACCAGGCGAAAAACTCGGCTGGAGAACTATTCCGGGTAGTCACAACTTTGTCTAACCCTCCTGCCCCGCGCCTAGAAGGCTCTCAGTCCTTATCGGACGATCTGGCTAGTTTCTTCGAGGAAAAGGTTAGTTCCATTTTCCGTACCTTCTCGATCTCCCAGGCCTCCTCTCCTGTAGCACTTCCTAGTAACGACTCCCCTATTTTCTCAGTTTTCAACATCACTGACCATGACTATATCCAACGTCTGGTAATCAGTACCAAATCTGGATCCCCTCTGGACCCTTGCCCCCCAGCGATTCTGAATCAAATTCCAGAAGCTATTGCTCCTGCAATATCTACCATCTGCAATGCCATGTTTTCTACTGGCATATATCCATCGGTCTGGAAGGAGGCTATTATCAAGCCACTACTAAAAAAGCCAACTCTGGACCCTCTTGTCCCTGCTAGTTATAGACCTATCGCCTGTCTCCCATTCCCAGCCAAAATCTTCGAAAAAACAATGAATATCCAACTTTCGAATTTTATTAACGACAACAATCTACTGGATGATACTCAGTTCGGCTTTAGACAGGGGCATGGGACGGAGACAGCACTGCTAAAAGCTGCAGATGAAATCAGAGTCACAATGGATAGGGAAGGTGCGGCGGTCCTGATACTTCTGGACCTCTCCGCTGCATTTGACACGGTCGATCATGTCATTCTGATCGACCGTGTCTCGGCTCTAGGAGTTAGAGGCAAGGCTAAAGATCTGATTGCCTCATTCCTAGCTAATCGCCCCCAGACAGTCAAGATGGGTAATTTCACCTCCCAGACTTTTTCCCTCCCATGCGGTGTTCCTCAGGGCTCCTCGCTAAGTCCGACGCTTTTTAATATCTATGTATCAGACTTGGCGAGGGTGATAAAATCATATGGAATTGCCCTTACAACGTACGCCGACGACACCCAACTGGTGTTATCGGTATACAATAATGGAACATCGGTTGCAGCCAATTTCCAGGAGGGTATGAAGGCGATTAGCTCCTGGATGTCATCAAATTGTCTCAAACTAAACTCCGACAAAACGGAGGTGATGACATTCGGGAGCTTGCAGCCGGCATGGTCTCCACAGTGGTAGACATCCGGGCTGGGTCCCCCCCCCAGCCGATGGCCAAGGTCCGCAATTTGGGAGTCACTTTCGACAACAAGTTGACCTTTCTTCACCATGCTAACACAGTTGTATCATCTGCTTTTTACACCCTAAAAAAAATAAAAAAACTACTCCCATACTTACCACAGTCTGCGGGCAAAACACTTATTAGCACCTTAGTGTTTTCAAAAACTGATTATTGTAATTCCCTTCTCCTAAACGCCCAGGAAAAGGTCCTTAATAAACTCCAGACAGTGCAAAACTCTGCTGCCAGAACTTTACTACACATCTCTAAATTTACATCTACTTCCCCTTATATTAGAGAGCTACATTGGCTCCCTGTTAGGAGCCGTATCAAATTTAAGGCCCTATGTATAGCCTATAAAACCTTGAACAATGCAGGACCACACTTCTTGAAACAAGCTCTTCATCCAGTGGAACAACGCAGGACTCTACGATCATCTTCAGCCTACTTGTTGAATGTCCCTCGGACTAGGAAAGCTAGCTGGGGAGACAGATGCTTTACCATCGCCACTGCCAAATTGTGGAATACTCTACCATTCCACATTTAAACAGCCCCCACGCTTCTCAAATTCAGAAAGAGCCTTAAAACATGGCTATTCTCTTCTTAATCTCTGTCTCCTCCTTCTCCTTCTTGTCATCCCATGAGTGAGTTCTGTAACACTAGCGCCGAGACACCCGTACGGGTATTTGCGCGCTTTAAAAATTGCTAAAAATAAATAAATAAATAAATAAATACATAACTCCCATTTGCTATTTCTCGCAAAGGGAACGCCTCCATCTGCATTAGCCTTCCCTCTGGAGACATCGCATTCACGCTCCGTCTAACAGTTCCCCTTTTGGACCATCTCTCTTCCCATTTGTCCAGATCTCTCCATGCTCGTATTCCTGTGATCAGTTCCCTTATGTGTGTTTTTAATCCAGTTGTCCTTCTCTCTTCTAAGTCCTGATCTGAATAATGTAACCTTTGGTTACCCTGTAATGCCTTGGTTCTGGACAAATCAACCATATATTTTTCTGCTAGTTCAGACAGTTTCTCATGAGTTGCTCTTGCCTTTCGAGTGATGTCCTTTGCTATAAACAGTAGCTCATCCTGCTCGTACGTCTCAATCCTTTCTATTTGCAACGTACCATCTATTATATCTTCCAGATCAGATCTTAAGCTGGACACATCGAGTCTTTTAGCTTTCACCACAGCTTTCAGTACGCCATCTCTAGAGGGTCCATTTACATCTCTCCCATCACAGCTCTGAGTCCTACGTCTGGGCTCAGGCGTGTTATGGGGAGTCCACCCTTGCTCCCATCTCTCTAGGTCCCATGCAGTTCCATCCTCTCTGGGTGTATGGTCAAACACTTTTATATTTCCCATAGTCCCAGAATGTCCATCCTGCCTGGTTCCCCTAGGTGCATGGTAAGACATTTCATTATTCCCCATTCCTTCACAATTTGGTGGGGACCTCTGATCCCTCAACTCATGGCAAGACCCCTCACTGTTCCCTGTGTTCCCATGATTCCAGTGCTGCACGTTTTCATCAGGTGCGTGGTGAGTGCACCTAAACCTGTCCCTGTATTCTTGTGTCCTTCGGTCTCCCTCACTTTGAATGAGACGAGACATCTCTCCACATCCTGTACTTCTCTCGCTTCGCTCCTGCCCATTTCCTCCATCACTGTATCGTATAACTCCTCTACTCTCCTGACTTTTACCATCCCACTCCTGACTGCTTGCGCTAGCCCCGCAGTGAGACAATGTCTCTTTTCCTCGATTTCCCCATTCTGCTTCCTCTCTTGACCTGTTGTTCGGTGCTTCTGTGGACCCATCCCATTCTCTCAAGTCGACCCTCAACTCTTTATAGGATTTCGGCCGTGGTCCCCTCAGGTCCATCGGTCCTCTCTGACCCCCCTGCTCTGTTACGGGATCCCCTGCTGAATCTAATGGGGTGCTCCACGTTATCGGTCCTGGCAATTGCCTCCAGGCATTTGTCGTGTTATTCCTCCTTTCCATCTCGACTCTTTCCCTGTCTAACTGTACCTGTTCTCCCTCTTTCCCCTTCTCTGGGTGATAAATCGACCGTATAGGATCTATGGTAATGGGCACTTGAAGAGCATCAGGCAATTCATAAGACTCAACCCTCTCTGTTGCTGGCGTCTTCTGTACCACAACCCTTCCGACTACACTCTGTATGGTACTATGTTGGGGTGACCCTTCAACTTTGGTAGGTACCCAATCCGCTAAAGGGAGTGGCCTAAACCCTTCTATGCCAACCCTGTCTTCCCTTGGGAGCTCCGTGCCTTCCGTCTCCCTATTGTCCGGAGGTGGTCTATCCATCAACAACCTATTTATTACGTTGTCTTCCGACTCGCTCTCCTCATCCTCTTCCATGAGCCTCTTTTCTCCTGCCACCTCTCTCACTGTGTACAACTTATCCACCTCAATTGCCTGTACCCTCCATCTCTTGGCGTCCGCATCCCATTGGGCATCTCGCACTGCCCTTACTGACCGCCTCCCCCTTTCCTGGCGCCTGTTCAGATTTCTGTCGTGCGCCGCCCTAATCCATGCGTTAAGGGCCTCAAACTGTGTTGGTCTGGGCAAAGGTCTCAGTGAGGACATAACTGCTTTGAACTGATGTAACACTTCCAGTCTAAACGTTCCGTATTTTGGAAACGTCAGTTCCTCATTCCCTTCTGTAATCTTACTCCAAGTATCAATCCACAGTATAGTATGCAACCCAACATTCGTTGCCATATAGTGAGCTGGTGTACCCTCTGGCGGTGCCTCTTCTCCGTCATAAGATTCCCTTCGTTCTCTCTTAAAGATCGCTCTCAAACATTTAAAACACTTCATTTTCAAAACTACAATATTTCTATTTTCTCCGCGTTCGCTGACTTCCTGATGACAATCCACCAATCTCAGCGCGGTTTTCGCTAACTGGCCTATCAGAGCGCGGCTTCTCACTGACGTCACACTAACCGCCCTATCACAGCATGGCTCTAGCAGACGTCACACCAACCGCCCTATCACAGCGCGGCTCTAGCAGACGTCACTTTCCCCCTTTCGCAGCAGTTCCCCTCCTTTCTCTGCTCGTCTCCGCGGTCATGCATGCGTCCCATTCATACTCCGAAAAATTATTACTTCCGTCCAAGCGATCACTTTCCTCGACTGTACGTCCACAGTCTAACTTTAATTGTCACCTTAACCGACGAAATGTCTTTCCGTGTACGTCCAGACAATCGCCTTCTCTGATAGGTTACTTACACACGGTAACTTTCGACCTGCGTCCGTTACCCACACACTCACTCTTGCATTCCCCCTATCTCGGTCCTGCGGCGGTCAATGGTACCTCATGACCTCCTTACTCTGGTCGACAACTACTCTGGATGTTCGATACACCCGAACCACTTAAGCTCTACTTCGAACTTAAGATTTTCACCAGTTCACCCGTTTACCAGGTTACCAGTTTACCAGGTTGCGCGCGCTCACAACCTTCTCTCAATCACACTACAGGCATTCAACTCCGCATGACATCACAATACAAATACAACACAAAACACCGCAATCTGTTAACGCATGACCCTTGTTATACTCACTCTCTTCCGACACTGCTGCTTCTCTCGCACCGTCAGCACCTTCTTCGGCACGCGATTCTTCCGATGCTCATCTCTCGATCTCTAGGGGCCTTGGGATAATCTAACCTAGTCTAGATCACCCTCCTCAAGAAGGTAACCATCCTCACTCTGCTACCAACTGTTAACGCGGGATTTCTGGTCTATAGTTATTATTCCAGATCCCAATTCAGGTCGACTAAATCGTTGGTACCTGTCATTGAGTAAAAGGCAATCCACTACTAGGTCAATCAAATAAGGACTTACTCCACTCTAAATAACCACTTACTACAAATAAGTTTTAAAAGTTTATTATAAAACCAAAGTTATCTGGAGACAGAAACATCTCAGAATAAGATTCAAAAGATATACGGGAATCAATACAAACAAGAATTCTCTAAATGCTCTTAGTCGGCAAAATGATATCACTAAAACAAATTCAAATAGCATCAGAGTTGCAAGGATCGATACAAGCTGTAGCTTAGAAGTCATTTACAGAAAGGAAAAGTTCAGGTTAGACTGTCCCTACACTAGACTAAGTGACATCCCTGCTTAACAAGATCTTTACCTAAAAAGGTGTCAGCCGTGGTGACTTCCAAAGAAGATCACACACTTCTCTTAGTCTTCGTTGCAAATCAATCTCTTGCAGTTAACCTATCTGCCTACCCATCCGCTCTCTTAGGCTCCTCAGACCATCTGCTCTAACTCCACCCTGGGGTGCTGTCCCTAATACAAAATCACATTTCCAATAGAAATGCCCTTAGAGACGCCCCTCACGTGGTGTCGGTTCTGGCGGCAATTTCCATGCAGGTACTCCTCTGGTTCCATCGTTAGCGTTGACCTTGCTTCCCAGGCTCTTCTTCTGATGGACGGTACCCCCCAGGAAATTCCTGAAGCCTCCTCCAGGCCTGTGCCAGGCTTCTCTGAACAAAGCCCATTCATCACTTTCCTGATTAAACCCCCTCGCACCTGCAAACAGACACTTTCTCTGTGGGCCCCAAATTCCGGCCTCCACCATATCTCTTAAGTCGTAAACTATCGAGCAGGCTCTGCGTCTTGTGCTTTGCTTGACCTCTCTCTAACGAACCCATGCAGATCAAACGAAATGACTTTATCTATTCAGGCCTACTAGAATTACATGAAACAGGCCTCTGCACTCTGCAAACATTTCAATTTCTTCCGTTTAAACAATATTCTAACTTATGACACACAATGATTAAGTATAACACATATACAAAACATATACTTCAGTTCTATAGTCAATAATACTTTGAACTACAATAACTTTAAGATCCATATTGTGTGGAAATGCACCAGCTACTTGTATTCTCTGTGAACTGCCATGTGGCCTACACATTTCTACGTTTAGCAGAATTACATTTTCCCTTACAACAGCCACATAACATGGGATTTCAACATCATTCCAGCATCACTACACAATTCGATATTAACTTTTCACACTAGTATATGTATTATTATTCTAATTAAACACTCATATATATTGCCACTCTATATATTTCACACTCTTATATAATTTCTACTAGGCTGATGCAACATGCTTGTAAATATGATGCACTTCTACATTTTTTCTTAATTTGCGCTCTCTAACAGCTTTGGATAAAGAAGATATGTAATCGGTAAGTAAAAAGGGTTACATCTGAAAAAAATAAAGGGACCTATCCGGGAGCTGGGACAAATCTCCTGCACCTGTCAGTTAGTGATGTGATACCCCTAACCCTTGCACGTACTTAACCCCGTCAAACGTTTTAATTTACACGAATCCTCTGCACTTTTAACCTTTGTTCAGGACAAGCCCCCATGCCGTAGCGGATTATGTGCACTCATGAGGTGGGAAGAATTTTACATGGGTCCTATTAGGAAGACCAAACTCAACACTTAGGCCCTCATTTTGATGTCAGGCAGACCGCCAACTACAGACCGTCTGTGGCGGCCTGCCCGACATCCAAGCTACCTGTCCGGCCGCCTGACTAAAATGCCGCGGTTAGAGCAATGATGGTGGGAGGGAAGTCTGCCACCTCTGACAGGCTCCAGGAGCATGTTGGGGCATCGGTCACAACCTAATCTCTACAAGGGAGGCGGTGCCTGTGCAGGTACCAGCGTGGGGATTAGGGTGTCACTTTCTGACTACTTTTTCATGGCAGCCCCACCACCATGGAAAGGCAGCTGCAAAGGGATTTTGGGATCCCAAGCAGGCTCAGTGCCCCCTTTGGCCCACATATCCATGAAACATGTGCGAGGCACCACATGGTGCCAGGCACACAGTGCATTGATTTTTCTAAAGTGCCTTTTTGTACCGCGTCTTGCGCTGTGTCCCTTTCTGGGCCCCAGCAGAAGCGGCAGTAAAAGAAGGCATTTTACAACTGCCTGCACAGCGGTTGTATCGTAATAGGGGGCGGAAACGCAGACACCTTGTTGGACCGTCACCTACCAGCCGCCATCCTACCGCCATTGTAATGAGGCCCTTAGTGGGGTGATGTGAAGATTGACGGTTGAGCCACCACCTGACATTGGAAACATCCTTTACAACGCAACTTTTACCACGCAGTGCTTTTACATCGCAACTTTTACAACGCAAACCATTACAACGCATTGCGCTGGGGGGCGCTCTAGGATAGAGAATAGATTTAATTTACTATCCAACACCTTCCCTACTATCCACGGGGACTGGAGTTGGAATAATAAATTAAACTATTCACTATCCAACACCCAAAAGCGCTATGCATTGTAATGGTATGCGTTGTAAAAACTGCGATGTAAAAGCATGCGTGGTAAAAGCATGCGTTGTAATGTCGTACATCCCCTGACATAACTTGGATGTGGTAGAGCCAGCCCACGGGATTGTAAGATTTCTCCTTATTTGGAAGACATTATTCTCCAAAGCAGTTTCTGCATCCTTGGTTGAAGTTGCTTTCGGGACAGTGAGAAATGACATTCTGGCATAGTGGACTCCCATCACTTATGCTATTTCTAAAGGCTGAACCCTTCACTGAAAATACAGGTTATTCAAACAATTTGGATGCCAGTGGCAATGGTGCTGGAAGGGCCACCAGGGGAAACACAGATGTGGGGCAAGGCTTGCCTGCATGACTGAAGGGAATTACCATGGTTACAGAAAATAATTGTTGACAAGCTGACAAATTATGATCAATGCGTTATTCCAGTTAGCCGGGTCAGGCCGAGGGAGGGTCTGGTACCCAGAGAAAGAAACTTTAGACTATGTAGGAGCTGAAAATATATGGTTGTGACTGATTTCTATACAGCCTAGGAGGGAAACCTACAATCAAATCACAGGTACACTAAATTGCCATTTAGGTTTCATTTACATTCCACATTTCTCTATGCACCCAATTTGTCACCTGTGGGTACCCTAAACCCATAGAAAACTCATACATGCCCGGTAATGTCACGCTCAGAAGATTCAGATAAAGAAAGCTGGGATCAAGCCTTGTCAGGGACACGTCCTTGTGTGAGGGAAACTGGAGAGAATTTCTTTTGAGAAAAAGATAGTAAACATATGTCAAGGGTCACGTTGAGCAATATCTTCTGGACATCCAATAAGTAGCTGGAAAAATTCTAATAGGTAGATGTAAAAAAAATGTTTTATTGTGATGTGTTCCCATACCAGTTTCCAGGTCATACCTTTGAAAAGAAGGTAGGCATCGGAAACTGCCATTTTGCTTTCCGCTACTTTGCTAATTTTCCTGATGCACTGCACCCGGTTTATCAGCAGTGGGCACGGCAAACCCAAGGTTAATTGAATACATAACACCCAAGGCTCACTTTTCGGCATAGCCTGATACATTGAGACTATCGAGATGCGTCTCCATTCATCACTGTTTTAGAAAAAAGTGTGGGCATCTGCCAAACATTTCTCATTATCCACCATGCGTTTAAATTGGATGAAATCCGTATTTATTTTCATGTGGGCATTGTTATTAAGTTTAAATGTGGTCTTTTTAAACACGGAGTTTCTGACAATTACATGCATTATAGTATTTAGTCTTTTTTCACAGGCAGGTTGTTTTTCTGGTCACAGGGCTCTGTCCTCACTCATGGTCTAATTTAAAACACCTGTTTTACATGACCTCATTTATTCGCAGCGTTCTGTTGGTATCGGAAGGCTCGGAAGGCCCGGGAGTGTCTTTGCAGCAGGTAAATCATATTTTAACCAGAGGCACCACGGGGTTGTTTTATTTTTAGTCAGTGTTCAATTGGGTTCATAAGGTTCCGCTGCATTTATTCGCTGTTTAAGTTTAATCGGCACGAGGGTGTGGGTTGGACACATCGGCATTTGCATGCCTAGTGCGTTTCATCTGAGTTTTCGTGAGTGGAGCATATACACTGATTTGGAAGGAACGCATAATAATAGTCAATACACATTATTGATTTTTTAAATTCTATTTTAAGCATGTTTATTCAGCTGCACAGGGAGGTGGTTGACCAGTAGCGATTGGTTTCCCAGTATCATGTGATGTAAATAAGGTTTTACAGCAGAGTTTAGGCTGGTTCCTTAACACATTTGCATAG
Source organism: Lissotriton helveticus (assembly GCF_964261635.1). Lineage (NCBI taxonomy): Eukaryota > Metazoa > Chordata > Amphibia > Caudata > Salamandridae > Lissotriton > Lissotriton helveticus. The sequence goes on along the minus strand of NC_136063.1, from coordinate 1,244,988,702 downwards.
ATTCATCAACCAAAATTGCGATCGCAATAGTTGCGAAACAGCTATTGCGATCGCAATTTCTGGTTCCGCAATTCATGATAGAAATAACAACCAAATTGCGAATTCGCAAAAAATATTTTGCGAGTTCGCAAATAAATTTGCAGAATCAACGTGGAACCCCCTTTGCGATTCTGTAATAGCGATGTTCCACTGATTCTGCAAAATCATTTGCGAACTCGCAAAATATTCGCAAAGCAAATTCATCAATAGTCGCAATTTGCGAAAAAAAACAAAATCGCTATTAGCGAGGCGCTATTTAAGGAAAACTCAAACCAGGTGGTAACCATAAAGTTAAAATGGAAAAAAAAATGTTAAAAAAATTCCTAACAAGATACAGGTGCGGGGCAAAACAAACACACTTAAGGAGACACAGTAGGAGCGAGAGGACATTCACAATGCCAGGACTCTACATCGTGGTAAGGCGGTGAAGGCTCCAGGCTGCAGCCCGGAACCGACGCAGTATCCAGGAACGCATCTTCCGGCTGCAGATCACACTCCTGGGCCAGACTGAAGAGGACATCCACATCTGCCCACCCACTGAGACAGAATACACGTACCCGAACCGCAAGTCCTACCACTCACTCAACATCCAGATGGTCTGCAATGCAAAGACAATCATCATCGACATAGTGGCCCAATACACATGATTCTTTCATATTCAGGCACAGCGGCATACACACCTGCTTGGCCAGGGGTGACTTTGGCGAAGGACACCTCCTAGGTAAGTACACATGCCCACATACAGTACGTCAAGCCCATGTAGCTGCGCATGACAGGCACTGACCCTCTGCTCCTTTCCTTCAGGTGACAGCGCCTGTGAACTCCGTGAGTACCTCCTCACCCCATACCTCAACCCTGCCTCACCACAGGAACGGCGTTACAATGCAGCGCACATTCGCACCAGGAATGTCATTGAACGTACATTTGGGATGTTAAAGAGCCGATTCCGCGTCCTACATAAGACTGGTGGGGCCCTCAAATACCAGCCTGAGGTCTGCTGCCGCATCGTGGCCGTGTGTGCCATACTCCACAATATTGCTATCAAGCAGAGGATACCTGTGGAGATCTCTGGCAGTGAGTTGGAGGGGGACAACCGCCCACCTGCACATGTGCTTCATGCACGCGGGGAAAATCCTGCTGAAGGACACAGGCGCCGCAACAATAACACACTGAATTATTTTTAGTGCTCCCATACCCCTCAAACAATACTGTACTCATGCATGCCAAATGAAATAATGACATGAGTAGGATTTGCATTTGAAATAAATTCTCATTATTATGTATACAGGATCTTTCTCTTACATTTTTTTGTTCACAAAACATGAAAACTGTAATAAGTCATACAGCCCCATGATTGGGAAGCAGGCCTGCTTGGTACTTCAGCATGGCACTGCTGCTAATAGTCAGTAAATCACTAGCGCCTCCGGCCGGACGAGCCCTGTCGCCTCTCCACATCCACCTCGCCAGTATCGGGCCTTGATGCTGAAGTGGGCCTGGTACTGCGGCGTCATTCTTGTACCACCGGCAGGGACAGGCTGCTCAGACTGGATGTGCCCTCATTGGCATCATCACCCCCCCTTGCATGGGCATGGCCACATACCTGCTGGTTATGGGCAGCGGTTGTGACCTGTTCCAACGCCCTAGCAACATCCTGGCAGCATTGCACCATCTGGCAATGCATTGCCAGGGACCGTCGTTATAGTTGGGAAGTAGCATTCCCGATCAGGTGGTTTGACCTGGTGTATGCGGATAGACGGGTCAGCAGCTAGCGGTGACGGCGGCGGCTGATGTCCTGCTGTGACACCATGATCTGGCTGTTCTCCCTCACTGCAGCCGTTAACACCTGCACTCTTTCGGTGAGCTGGCTCACGTTGCGCGCTGTCTTGTAAAGCTGCAGCTGCATGGCTGCCATGTGCCATGCCTGCTTTTAGTGGACAGCTAGCATCTGGCGTTCGATGCCAAGCCCTAGATCTTGATCCTGTTGAGCCCGGTCAGCCCGTGTTGCCACGTTGTGCTGCTGCCTCATCCGGCCACTTGACTGCGACCAGCACAGTGGCTGTGCGCCGTGTCTGCCTCCTGGGTGGTGGTGTGGCCTGTTCCACTGCCATGTGTGATGCATTGGGTGGTTGCTCTCCTCCTGTGGCTGCAGGGGTGGCCCTGTTTGCATGGGGAGGTGGTGGTACTGGTGCAGGTGTGTCTGAAGGTCCAGGCCGTGGGGCAGGATGGCTCTCTCCCTCTGTGTTCTCCTCAATTTGGAGTGCCTCGCTGTCTGTGCTCTGTGGTTCAGCAGCACCTGTGATGTAAATGGGTGCATGATTAATGATATGAATCTTGCACATGGGATGTTGCGACATGCATGCAGGCTTGCATTTCCTGACTGGCTTTAGGGACATGTTTCACTTGACAGGTCTGGCTGTGTGTGGCTATCAGGAAACTATTATCACACTACAGGTCCCACAATGCAATATGGCGTTTCTGATGTGCATGGCCTGCATTACTGGGGTTATCAGATGGCTAGCTCTGGGGGCATAGGCATTGTTAGGGGACGGGGTCGCAGTTGCATGGCTCTTATCTTTGGATTGTTGGGTGAGTCGGGAGGTGTCCAGCTGGGTGACCCCCATGCAGGCTGCAGGGATGATGGTCTCCTCTACCAGGTCTTCAAGTGGTGTGTTGGGCGCAACTGTGGGGTCGCCTCCTCCTGTGGCATGTTGCTCCCCCAGCCTCTCTGCAATGCTCTCTTTGGCACGGCCTCTGAGGTCGTACCACCTCTTCTTCAGCTCATCAATAGAGCGCTGGGTCACTCCTACAGAGTTGACCTTAGCCCTGATGCGCTGCCAAATGCGCCTCTTGTCTGCTTCAGGGACCTTCCAGGATTGCTTCCCAAAGAGCCTATCATGGTCCCTGCTTACACCCTCGATGAGGAACTCCAGCTCCTGTGCAGAAAATTTTATTTTTCTTTTTCTGCCAGGTACACTGCTTCCTGCTGCTTCCTGGGACATTCTGGTTTTGGATGTGTGTCCTGTTGTGGGGCTGCAGAGTGTGTCTGATGGAGCTCTGTGATGTGCTTCTTCCACTCTCAAGCTCTGTGTTCAGAATGAGTCAGGGAACTGCCTACTTCTTGGTTGTGATGTCATCATTGTGCTCGAAATGCGACTTCCCGTTTTTGCGATCTCGCAGTTAGCTAGATCGCAATTTGCGATTTCGGTAATTGCGAAATCACAATTTCAACATGGGAAACAGGCGATTCTGCAATTTTTGTAGGATTTAGCGGAATTCGCAATCGGCGATTGCGGCCGACTGCGAATCGCTTTTTTGGTTAGCTTTTATTGATGCATCCCATTCTGTGAATTCTAATTTGTGATTCGGTATTTTTTGCAAATTAGAATTCGCAGAATCAGGGCTTGATGCATCTTAGGGTATGTTCGGATGTTTCTATTACATTCAGCCCTGAGGAAGGATAGTAGGGCCCGAAATGCATTGAATTCCTTTTTATGGACCTCAATATGTAGAATCGTGAACTGATGTGGACTGTAAGGAATGGCTGATCGCCATCAGTCGAAACTTTGTTGGACCACATGTATACAACTCAGATGAATTTGGAGTGCTAATGTATTACAAGTGGATTGAAACATGATGAAGAAATAGGAACATGTCTGACTGCAAATTTTCTCGGTTGTGCATCCTGGCACTGGATGGGCCTGACGAGTCTTGAGCTTCATTTCAGACCCAAAGAAAACCCCTATACATCTGATACCATCATACTCAGGAAACGAAGAACTCAGATGGGTTTCAAGCCTCAGCAAGATAATATTCCTGGGTGAGGCAGAGTAGAGGGATTTTACATTTTTTGAAAAATATTGCTTAAGAAAAATGAAAAATGTAATGTTCAGCATCTTCTAGCAGCAAGCCGCCCAATGCTCGGAACCTCGGTCTAGGTCCACTCTCCCCCTGCAGCTCCGCTGTGCCGTCTCTTGCCTCCAGACCCGACCTCCTCCTTGGGAGGTTTGAGACAGCTGCCCGCTCCTGCGCCTGCTGCCCACTACAGCTGGGACCAGACTGCATGCAACCACTGTAACCCTTCTCAGACGGTTATTTTTCTTAATTTTTCCCTGTTGTGCCACTGTTATTGTGCCCATCTGTTTCTTGCTCTAATTCCACCACTATTTTATTTTCTCAAGCCTGCCTGTTCCTTTCTCCTTTTGCCGCTGCTGCCCCTGCGGCCCCTCCACCCTGGAATTCCCCCCCGGAATTCCCCAGGTCAGGCAGCGGTCACACAGTGGATGCGCCGCAGCAAACCCACCAGCACCCGTCTGCGACCCGACCGCGGCCAGCACCAGGAACCCTGGACCTCCCACTACCCATCGTTATGACACCACCACCCTCCTCGCACTCAACCCTGGAAGACTTAGAGAATGCCGACAGGCCTCGCCGAACACGACCCATGGTCAGTTCTCCTGCCTCCACAGCCGCCAGACCCTCCAGCACCGCCGACGCCAGCACCGGCGACACCCTAAAATGCATCCTCCTCAACGTACGCTCCGTACACAAACAAGCCATGGAAATCTGGAACATACTCAATACTCTCTCGCCCGACACCACCTTGTTCACAGAGACCTGGACCAATTCATCCCCCAACCCAATGTCAGCACCGCCATCCCAGACAGATGCAAGATCTAGAGGAAAGACCGCCCCAATAACCCAGGAGAGGGCCTCGCCATCGCCCACAAGAGCACCCTTTGCTTCACCACCTCCAGCAAAACCTTCCCCTCCACTGAACACCTGCACTTCCAGATCCGGACCACCCCCAACGTGACATAAAGACCCCCTGGCCCCCGAACACCCTTCGCCACCACCATCACCGACTTCATCGCACCCCAAGCCATCGCCACAACAGACTACATACTCATTGGAGACCTGAACTTCGACCTTGACAACCCCAGAGACCCCAACTCCACTATCCTTCTTGACAACCTCACCAGCATCGGACTTAAACAACTCATCAACACACCGACCCACAGAGCAAGACACACCCTCAACCCCATCTTCGCAGCAGGAAACAGCGTCCAATTCAACCATACAACGCAGCAGCCATGGACCGACTAGCACTGCATACACTTCGCCATCAACAAACACAAGGCATCAAAACCAACCATACGCCCACCATGAAGGAACTGGAGCAAGGTTACTGACGAGCAACTTAACTCCACCCTCACCCCAGACAACCACACTTGGGGGGCCCAATGCAAACGAGGCAGCCAGAGAATTCCACACCTGGATCTCCAACTGCGCAACCTCGACAGACACCACCGCAGGAAAGAGGCCTGGTTCACCACTGCTCTCCAAGAAGCCAGACGCACCTGCAGACGCCTGGAGAAGAACTGGAGAAACACCAAGACAACCAAAAACCACACCACCTACAAGGACGCCATGACGGACTACCACAACCAGATCAGGGCCACCAAGAGGAACTTCATCCACAACAAAATACTGGCCAACTCCACCAACTTCAAGGAGCTTTTCAGTGTCATTCAAGAATGCACCAACCCATGCAGTGAAGCCACAGACATCACCCTATCACAAGACCTCTGCGACAAGCTTGGAACCTATTTCCACCTCAAGATCAAAAACCTCGATGACACCTTCATCGACCATCCACCAGGCGCCACAGATGGCCAACGCCCCCCAGAAACACCAGCCAGCCCACCATCTCCAATGGGACACCGATCATGGCCGAAGACAATGCCTCAACCATGAAAAGCATCCACTTGGAGGCTTCCATGACCCCTGACCCCCTCACATCGACCACAGAGATGCAGCCATTGCACCCAAACTACAAAGCACCCTCAACACCACCTTCATAACAGGCACCTTCCCATATGAATGGAAGTGCGCAGAAGACAGACCCCTGCTGACCCCACTGACCTCAAGAACTATGGGCCCATCTCGCGCCTCCCCTTCGCAGCCAAAGTTGCAGAGAAAACAGTCAACAGGAAACTGACATGATTCATTGAAGAGAACGCCGTCTTCGATATGTTCCTATCCAGATTCTGTAGCAACCACAGTACAGAGACTGCCCTACTCACCATCACAGATGACATCAGCACCCTCCTGGACCAAGGCCACTCCGCAGCCCTCATCCTACTAGACCTATCAGCGGCCTTCAACACCTTCTCCCACAGCACACTAGTCACCAGACAACACGACCAGGCATACAAGGAACAGCCCTGGGCTGGATCCGATCATTCTTCCCTGGAAGAAGCCCAAGGATTAGACTCCACCCTTCTTCTCCGACCCTACAAAAATCACCTGCGGAGTCCCACAGGGTTCATCACTGAGCCCCACCCTCTTCAACATCTGCATGCCCCCCCATGCAGCCATCGTCAGACAACACGGCCTCAACATCGTATCCTATGCTGACGACACCCAGCCCATCCTCTCTCTCACCATAGACCCCACCACTGCCAAACTCAACTTCCAGAAAGGAATGCAAGACATCGCAGTCTGGTTGACCACACCTGCCTGAAGGTCAAAGCTGAGAAGACAGAAGTCCTCGTCCTCGGTACCACCCCTTCTCCATGGGACAACACCTGGTGGCTGACCACCCTCAGACCATGCCAAGAACCTCAGCATCATACTCGACTCATCACCTACCATGAACCTTCAGGTCAACTCCATCACCTCCAGCTGCTTCAACACCCTCCGCATCCTCCGCAAAGACCTTCAAATGGATCCCCCTGAGTCAAGGAAGACAGTCACTCACGCACTCATCACCAGCGGACTGGACTATGGAAATGCACTCTACGCCGGCATCAACTAGTCCCTACTCCGCAAGTTCCAGACAATACAGAACACTGCTGCCAGACTAGTCCTCGGCATCCCCCAAAACGAACACTTCCGCCAACACCTACGAAGTCTCCACTGGCTCCCCGTGGGGAAAAGAGTCACTTTCAAAATCCTCACTCATGCCTACAAATGCCTACATAACTACGGACCCAAATACCTCAACGAAAGAATTAACTTCCACGTACCCAAAAGAATCCTCTGATCTTCCAAACTCACACTGGCCGTAACCCCGAGAATCCACAGAGCCAGAGCAAGCAGAAGATCCTTCTCTCACATTGCAAACAAGAACTGGAACAAGCTACCGGCAGACATCAGACGGCCCCCCTCCTTGAACACCTTCAGGAAGACCCTCAATACCTGGCACTTCGGCTAAACAGATCTGCGGACCCCCCTCAGCGCCTTGATACCCTCACGGGTGAGTAGCACGCTTACAATCCCCTGATTGATTGATTGATTGCAAGGTATGTCTAGGTTGCACCAGTAAATTCTTTAGATTGCAAATCATTAGAAAATATACAGTTGCCTACATCCCATATATTCATGAGTTTTACACCAGTCAACAACTAAATAGTGCACCTTAAACAGTGATTCTGCCACAAAGTTGTGATCTACTCTAATATTACATATCTGATTGTCTAGACTACAGTGCGCAAATACATCCCATATTTAGAATTTTCAGGCTTCAGACATTCAGGACAGCATGTCCTTGGTTAGTGTTACATGCTTTTTAAATTTCATTAAAAACATAAAAATATCTTCACAGTTTTCGCTATAGCTTGATGTTGCATTGAGGTATTGATGTGGTGTTTGCACAACTGCACAGCCCTGAATTTAGTTGCACAAGGACACATAGAAATCAAAGAGCTACAGGTGGAAAAAAAGCTTTATGCTGATTTATTGACAAAAGATCTGGTTTTGAGACCCACCAGTATAAGGGTTAACTGGGAGTAAACAGCTTGAAAATTATGGAAAATACAGATTTGGGGCCTTATATACAACACAATGATGCAGCGCAGCACAGCAAGCCATTTGGCTGCTCTTCCTCACTTTCAAAGCACAGGGATGTGGCATATTTACAACAATATGTCACATCCCTGTGCTTTCCCCTGGTTGTATGTCAATACAACGCGGTGTTTACACCGCACTACCATTACAACGCTGGTTTTACAACGCAAGTCGTTACCACGACTTGCGCTGTAGGGTGCTGGACTTAGGAATAGTAAGGTTTACTATTCCAACACCAGCCTACGTACAGTAGGGAAGGTGTTGGAATAGTAAATCCACTATTTCTTAGCCTAGAGCGCCCTCCAGCGCAAGTCGTGGTAACGACTTGCGTTGTAAAACCAGCGTTGTAATGGTAGTGTGGTGTAAACACTGCGTCGTAATGGATGTTCCCCCTTTTCCCTGCGCTGGCGTGCAATTGGCTCCCATGCACCAATGAAGGCATTCTTGCATCATGGTGCAAGGGTTTCTACGTTTTAGGGGAGATTGATTGTGTGCATGATGGAACACCTTCCTGCACAAAACAATTGTGTGAGGTTTTTTCCTCTTTCTATGTGTGCTGCAGAATGCAGCGTGCATAGAAAGAGGAAAAAACAAGGAGAAATAAAAGTATTTCTCCTTGTTGTGCCTCCTTATGCCAATTCTGATGCATTTCCAGGTTTATTAATGTTGTAAATCTGGGAATATGGCAGAATACATGAGTGTTGTGTGGGAATTCCCACATCAACACCCATGGCACTCTCCTATCAAGCAAAGTGCAGCGTAAAAAGGGGTGTTGTCCTTTAGTCTAGTCCGGTCACGTATACCCCTATTACATACATTTGTCCCGTCCACATGTCAATAGCGATTCTAAACAGGTGACCTTTTACCTGGCAGCTTGCTCATGTCTTTTCGACACCAGGCTCTTAGTACATTATTCTGTACGAGGGTCACCACTTTTTCATCCCTTCCCAACATCCAGCTGTGCATGATCACATTTGTTTGGAAAAACATTTTTGATTGTTTTCAAATAATTTCTGACTGTTTTCAAAACATTTCGATTCTAGAAACCCTGGGGTGACCACTGTAGTATATAAGACCCTTGTTCCACTCTGCAAAATAGAGGAGAATTTTTTCCAAGCTGATCCGGGTTCCTGCATGCTGAATCTTCGACACGCAGCGATCTGACATCCCTTGGGGGTGTCAACCTCGAAGCAAAGACGGGGTCCTTCATTCCCAACCATCAGATGAGGAGGCTGGTTCTTTCTAGGGTTTTCTTGGCTAGAGATACACGTATGCTACACGCATATACATGCTACACATACAGATCTAGAATAGGTACATTTAGGCAAGTTACTTAGTGCTTGCATTTTAAGAATATGCAAGTGCTACTGTTTTTATCTGAACTACTAATGTTCATCGTATTAGCACTATGGTGGAAATGTATCTACTCTTTACAATATTGGCACAAGCAAACAATTTTTTTATGCTTCTGTCTGCTGATTGTCGCAGCATATTTGTTTTACATAAGACTGTCATTGGACCAATAAACACTTATTGAAATGCCCTAATCGCAATCCTGTGTCTTTTCTGAGAGTATTTACAACAAGGGGTGGTGAGGGACAGAGTCTCTGAATTAAGCAGAATACTCTCACCCAGTCAAAAGATCAGGGCTAGATCCAACACCGTTTTTTAGCTCATTGCACCATCCCAGTTTCAGAACCTGGCTGTATGCAAATTAGTCTGTTCCTGTTCCAGTGCATGATGGGAACAGGGCAAACCAAACTACAAAAGCGAATTCTTACACTGGGAAGGAAACAAGCTTCCGGGGACCGGTTTCTGGCATTACAGCCGTCTTCGGCCCGGCTTGCTTGAATCCTGATGGTGCAATGAGCAAGGGACTCATGTCTGAGTATACCCTTCCACGCTTAGGGTGGACAAAAATATTTACAACAAGGGGTGGTGAGGGACAGAGTCTCTGAATTTAGCAGAATACTCTCACCCAGTCAAAAGAACAGGGCTACACCGTTTTTTAGCTCATTGCACCATCCCAGTTTCAGAACCTGGCTGTATGCAAATTAGTCTGTTCCTGTCCCAGTGCATGATGGGAACAGGGCAAACCAAACTACAAAAGCCAATTCTTACACTGGAAAGGAAACAAGCTTCCGGGGTTACAAGTAAGGCACCTGCTAAATCTGGCCTTCGAGTCATAATTAATTGTTATATGTCTGTGGGTGTGCTATGCTCTTGCAGCATTGGTGGGCCAAAATCAGGCAGCGGTCACACAGTGGATGCGCCGCAGCAAACCCACCAGCACCCGTCTGCGACCCGACCGCGGCCAGCACCAGGAACCCTGGACCTCCCACTACCCATCGTTATGACACCACCACCCTCCTCGCACTCAACCCTGGAAGACTTAGAGAATGCCGACAGGCCTCGCCGAACACGACCCATGGTCAGTTCTCCTGCCTCCACAGCCGCCAGACCCTCCAGCACCGCCGACGCCAGCACCGGCGACACCCTAAAATGCATCCTCCTCAACGTACGCTCCGTACACAAACAAGCCATGGAAATCTGGAACATACTCAATACTCTCTCGCCCGACACCACCTTGTTCACAGAGACCTGGACCAATTCATCCCCCAACCCAATGTCAGCACCGCCATCCCAGACAGATGCAAGATCTAGAGGAAAGACCGCCCCAATAACCCAGGAGAGGGCCTCGCCATCGCCCACAAGAGCACCCTTTGCTTCACCACCTCCAGCAAAACCTTCCCCTCCACTGAACACCTGCACTTCCAGATCCGGACCACCCCCAACGTGACATAAAGACCCCCTGGCCCCCGAACACCCTTCGCCACCACCATCACCGACTTCATCGCACCCCAAGCCATCGCCACAACAGACTACATACTCATTGGAGACCTGAACTTCGACCTTGACAACCCCAGAGACCCCAACTCCACTATCCTTCTTGACAACCTCACCAGCATCGGACTTAAACAACTCATCAACACACCGACCCACAGAGCAAGACACACCCTCAACCCCATCTTCGCAGCAGGAAACAGCGTCCAATTCAACCATACAACGCAGCAGCCATGGACCGACTAGCACTGCATACACTTCGCCATCAACAAACACAAGGCATCAAAACCAACCATACGCCCACCATGAAGGAACTGGAGCAAGGTTACTGACGAGCAACTTAACTCCACCCTCACCCCAGACAACCACACTTGGGGGGCCCAATGCAAACGAGGCAGCCAGAGAATTCCACACCTGGATCTCCAACTGCGCAACCTCGACAGACACCACCGCAGGAAAGAGGCCTGGTTCACCACTGCTCTCCAAGAAGCCAGACGCACCTGCAGACGCCTGGAGAAGAACTGGAGAAACACCAAGACAACCAAAAACCACACCACCTACAAGGACGCCATGACGGACTACCACAACCAGATCAGGGCCACCAAGAGGAACTTCATCCACAACAAAATACTGGCCAACTCCACCAACTTCAAGGAGCTTTTCAGTGTCATTCAAGAATGCACCAACCCATGCAGTGAAGCCACAGACATCACCCTATCACAAGACCTCTGCGACAAGCTTGGAACCTATTTCCACCTCAAGATCAAAAACCTCGATGACACCTTCATCGACCATCCACCAGGCGCCACAGATGGCCAACGCCCCCCAGAAACACCAGCCAGCCCACCATCTCCAATGGGAAACCGATCATGGCCGAAGACAATGCCTCAACCATGAAAAGCATCCACTTGGAGGCTTCCATGACCCCTGACCCCCTCACATCGACCACAGAGATGCAGAAATTGCACCCAAACTACAAAGCACCCTCAACACCACCTTCATAACAGGCACCTTCCCATATGAATGGAAGTGCGCAGAAGACAGACCCCTGCTGACCCCACTGACCTCAAGAACTATGGGCCCATCTCGCGCCTCCCCTTCGCAGCCAAAGTTGCAGAGAAAACAGTCAACAGGAAACTGACATGATTCATTGAAGAGAACGCCATCTTCGATATGTTCCTATCCAGATTCTGTAGCAACCACAGTACAGAGACTGCCCTACTCACCATCACAGATGACATCAGCACCCTCCTGGACCAAGGCCACTCCGCAGCCCTCATCCTACTAGACCTATCAGCGGCCTTCGACACCTTCTCCCACAGCACACTAGTCACCAGACAACACGACCAGGCATACAAGGAACAGCCCTGGGCTGGATCCGATCATTCTTCCCTGGAAGAAGCCCAAGGATTAGACTCCACCCTTCTTCTCCGACCCTACAAAAATCACCTGCGGAGTCCCACAGGGTTCATCACTGAGCCCCACCCTCTTCAACATCTGCATGCCCCCCCATGCAGCCATCGTCAGACAACACGGCCTCAACATCGTATCCTATGCTGACGACACCCAGCCCATCCTCTCTCTCACCATAGACCCCACCACTGCCAAACTCAACTTCCAGAAAGGAATGCAAGACATCGCAGTCTGGTTGACCATACCTGCCTGAAGGTCAAAGCTGAGAAGACAGAAGTCCTCGTCCTCGGTACCACCCCTTCTCCATGGGACAACACCTGGTGGCTGACCACCCTCAGACCATGCCAAGAACCTCAGCATCATACTCGACTCATCACCTACCATGAACCTTCAGGTCAACTCCATCACCTCCAGCTGCTTCAACACCCTCCGCATCCTCCGCAAAGACCTTCAAATGGATCCCTCTGAGTCAAGGAAGACAGTCACTCACGCACTCATCACCAGCGGACTGGACTATGGAAATGCACTCTACGCCGGCATCAACTAGTCCCTACTCCGCAAGTTCCAGACAATACAGAACACTGCTGCCAGACTAGTCCTCGGCATCCCCCAAAACGAACACTTCCGCCAACACCTACGAAGTCTCCACTGGCTCCCCGTGGGGAAAAGAGTCACTTTCAAAATCCTCACTCATGCCTACAAATGCCTACATAACAACGGACCCAAATACCTCAACGAAAGAATTAACTTCCACGTACCCAAAAGAATCCTCTGATCTTCCAAACTCACACTGGCCGTAACCCCGAGAATCCACAGAGCCAGAGCAAGCAGAAGATCCTTCTCTCACATTGCAAACAAGAACTGGAACAAGCTACCGGCAGACATCAGACGGCCCCCCGCCTTGAACACCTTCAGGAAGACCCTCAATACCTGGCACTTCGGCTAAACAGATCTGCGGACCCCCCTCAGCGCCTTGATACCCTCACGGGTGAGTAGCACGCTTACAATCCCCTGATTGATTGATTGATTGCAAGGTATGTCTAGGTTGCACCAGTAAATTCTTTAGATTGCAAATCATTAGAAAATATACAGTTGCCTACATCCCATATATTCATGAGTTTTACACCAGTCAACAACTAAATAGTGCACCTTAAACAGTGATTCTGCCACAAAGTTGTGATCTACTCTAATATTACATATCTGATTGTCTAGACTACAGTGCGCAAATACATCCCATATTTAGAATTTTCAGGCTTCAGACATTCAGGACAGCATTTCCTTGGTTAGTGTTACATGCTTTTTAAATTTCATTAAAAACATAAAAATATCTTCACAGTTTTCGCTATAGCTTGATGTTGCATTGAGGTATTGATGTGGTGTTTGCACAACTGCACAGCCCTGAATTTAGTTGCACAAGGACACATAGAAATCAAAGAGCTACAGGTGGAAAAAAAGCTTTATGCTGATTTATTGACAAAAGATCTGGTTTTGAGACCCACCAGTATAAGGGTTAACTGGGAGTAAACAGCTTGAAAATTATGGAAAATACAGATTTGGGGCCTTATATACAACACAATGATGCAGCGCAGCACAGCAAGCCATTTGGCTGCTCTTCCTCACTTTCAAAGCACAGGGATGCGGCATATTTACAACAATATGTCACATCCCTGTGCTTTCCCCTGGTTGTATGTCAATACAACGCGGTGTTTACACCGCACTACCATTACAACGCTGGTTTTACAACGCAAGTCGTTACCACGACTTGCGCTGTAGGGTGCTGGACTTAGGAATAGTAAGGTTTACTATTCCAACACCAGCCTACGTACAGTAGGGAAGGTGTTGGAATAGTAAATCCACTATTTCTTAGCCTAGAGCGCCCTCCAGCGCAAGTCGTGGTAACGACTTGCGTTGTAAAACCAGCGTTGTAATGGTAGTGCGGTGTAAACACTGCGTTGTAATGGATGTTCCCCCTTTTCCCTGCGCTGGCGTGCAATTGGCTCCCATGCACCAATGAAGGCATTCTTGCATCATGGTGCAAGGGTTTCTACGTTTTAGGGGAGATTGATTGTGTGCATGATGGAACACCTTCCTGCACAAAACAATTGTGTGAGGTTTTTTCCTCTTTCTATGTGTGCTGCAGAATGCAGCGTGCATAGAAAGAGGAAAAAACAAGGAGAAATAAAAGTATTTCTCCTTGTTGTGCTTCCTTATGCCAATTCTGATGCATTTCCAGGTTTATTAATGTTGTAAATCTGGGAATATGGCAGAATACATGAGTGTTGTGTGGGAATTCCCACATCAACACCCATGGCACTCTCCTATCAAGCAAAGTGCAGCGTAAAAAGGGGTGTTGTCCTTTAGTCTAGTCCGGTCACGTATACCCCTATTACATACATTTGTCCCGTCCACATGTCAATAGCGATTCTAAACAGGTGACCTTTTACCTGGCAGCTTGCTCATGTCTTTTCGACACCAGGCTCTTAGTACATTATTCTGTACGAGGGTCACCACTTTTTCATCCCTTCCCAACATCCAGCTGTGCATGATCACATTTGTTTGGAAAAACATTTTTGATTGTTTTCAAATAATTTCTGACTGTTTTCAAAACATTTCGATTCTAGAAACCCTGGGGTGACCACTGTAGTATATAAGACCCTTGTTCCACTCTGCAAAATAGAGGAGAATTTTTTCCAAGCTGATCCGGGTTCCTGCATGCTGAATCTTCGACACGCAGCGATCTGACATCCCTTGGGGGTGTCAACCTCGAAGCAAAGACGGGGTCCTTCATTCCCAACCATCAGATGAGGAGGCTGGTTCTTTCTAGGGTTTTCTTGGCTAGAGATACACGTATGCTACACGCATATACATGCTACACATACAGATCTAGAATAGGTACATTTAGGCAAGTTACTTAGTGCTTGCATTTTAAGAATATGCAAGTGCTACTGTTTTTATCTGAACTACTAATGTTCATCGTATTAGCACTATGGTGGAAATGTATCTACTCTTTACAATATTGGCACAAGCAAACAATTTTTTTATGCTTCTGTCTGCTGATTGTCGCAGCATATTTGTTTTACATAAGACTGTCATTGGACCAATAAACACTTATTGAAATGCCCTAATCGCAATCCTGTGTCTTTTCTGAGAGTATTTACAACAAGGGGTGGTGAGGGACAGAGTCTCTGAATTAAGCAGAATACTCTCACCCAGTCAAAAGATCAGGGCTAGATCCAACACCGTTTTTTAGCTCATTGCACCATCCCAGTTTCAGAACCTGGCTGTATGCAAATTAGTCTGTTCCTGTCCCAGTGCATGATGGGAACAGGGCAAACCAAACTACAAAAGCGAATTCTTACACTGGGAAGGAAACAAGCTTCCGGGGACCGGTTTCTGGCATTACAGCCGTCTTCGGCCCGGCTTGCTTGAATCCTGATGGTGCAATGAGCAAGGGACTCATGTCTGAGTATACCCTTCCACGCTTAGGGTGGACAAAAATATTTACAACAAGGGGTGGTGAGGGACAGAGTCTCTGAATTAAGCAGAATACTCTCACCCAGTCAAAAGATCAGGGCTAGATCCAACACCGTTTTTTAGCTCATTGCACCATCCCAGTTTCAGAACCTGGCTGTATGCAAATTAGTCTGTTCCTGTCCCAGTGCATGATGGGAACAGGGCAAACCAAACTACAAAAGCCAATTCTTACACAGGGAAGGAAACAAGCTTCCGGGGACCGGTTTCTGGCATTACAGCCGTCTTCGGCCCGGCTTGCTTGAATCCTGATGGTGCAATGAGCAAGGGACTCATGTCTGAGTATACCCTTCCACGCTTAGGGTGGACAAAAATATTTACAACAAGGGGTGGTGAGGGACAGAGTCTCTGAATTAAGCAGAATACTCTCACCCAGTCAAAAGAACAGGGCTACACCGTTTTTTAGCTCATTGCACCATCCCAGTTTCAGAACCTGGCTGTATGCAAATTAGTCTGTTCCTGTCCCAGTGCATGATGGGAACAGGGCAAACCAAACTACAAAAGCCAATTCTTACACTGGAAAGGAAACAAGCTTCCGGGGTTACAAGTAAGGCACCTGCTAAATCTGGCCTTCGAGTCATAATTAATTGTTATATGTCTGTGGGTGTGCTATGCTCTTGCAGCATTGGTGGGCCAAAATCAGATGGGCTGTGCAGGTGAGAAAATCAGAATAGGTCCAAAAGGGAAATTTGAAGGACAAGGGTGATGCTTAGGCCCTCATTACGAGCATTATTCACAAAGTTAAACTAACAATTTTGTGTGCGTTTACTATCTTTATGGTATTAATAAACTGCACATTTATTTTTACTAATAGTAATTTGTGACTGCAGAGGCTCGCTCATAAAAAGATAGGACAGGCCTTTCTTTTTGTATGCATGGTCTCTCCAGTTGGCAAATTACTATTAGTAAAACTAAACTCTCAGTTTGTGAATGTCAAAAAAATGACCTACAGGTTTGTTGGAATAGAAGGAGGTATTTTCCGCACATGTGGCCATATTTATGGCCAAGTCATGATTACAGTGCAGCAACTCACTTTACTGCACTGCACTGTGTGACAGGGAAAGGGTAGGAATCTGCAATATTTATGTTGATACAGTGCTTTAATGCCTTTTCCTCTGTGATGGCTCCCTTTTGATTGCCTTGTGTCCCCATAGGCACCCATGCATCATGGTGCAAGGGTGCCTTTGTAAGGAGGCTTGTTCATGTGCAGGAAGGGGCACCATCATCCGCAAAATTAAACCCATGAGGCGTTTTCCTCTTTCTATGTGTGCTGCAGAATGCATCACAGATATAAAAAGGAAAACACGGAGAGAAATAAAGATATTTCTCGGAGGTTTGACTCACTTGGTGAGGCGAAGGTTTTTAGTACATTCCCAGGTTTACAACTTCTGGCAAATCTGGAAATGAGTCACAAATGTTGAATTTTGTGTGAGAACACCCAAGCATCACCCATTAAAACATCGCCTGGCGCAGAGCAATGCAGCACAGTAATTTGCATTGCGTTGCATTACTCAAGATATATAAAGCCACCCAGGGCCACGCAAAGTGGCCTTGTGTAGCTTTATAAATCTCATTTTTAAGTTGCGTCGCACTTGCCACACATTGGATGGTGCAGAAGCGATGTAGAGGGGCTCGTAAATATGCCCCATGGTGTATACCATTACCCCAGGGTGAGGTATTTAACATGTGTGGTAAATACCCCATTCCGGATTCCATGCAGGAAAACAAGGCATAACATGTGGTATTGTTTTTTAACACACTGAATTCTAAATGTTTTGCATTCGTGAGGCCTTTTCCTCCGATAAAGTTCAGCAGGTGTGACCAGACAGAATTTATCAGGAAAAAACTACGAGGGTGTGATATTTACCATACAACTTGTAAGTGCAATCCCTGTGTAAACACGTTTGCACAGGGATCGGGATTTATCCCTGTACTCGTAATGAGGAACTTAGACATTTAGGCCCTGAGTATGAGTGTAGGTGGCATTTAGCTAACCTGATTAATGATGATACCATGGGATACATTATTCATCAGGTGCCATAAATTGCACCGATTACGAGTTTATAGGGGACAATGTGCAGATATTGGTGTTTAATGCACCAAAAACCACATGATGTGTTAAATACTGAGGGCCCGATTAACAAAGGTAAACCTAGACCTGAGGTCGATCTCTAGTCTAGGAGCCCAACTTACAAAGGCAAACTCAGACTTCAGGTCTACGTTTACCTTTGTGACTTGGGCCCCGTATGCTTTTTGAAACCCTGTTGAATTTTGGCAGATTTGACCTATCGAAATGTAATGAGCCTTGAAGTAATTAAGGCATCCAATAGTTATTAGATACACTAAATGAAGCAAAACTTGCAATTCTGCTCCATGGGCAAATAAGAGTTTATGTGGAGGTTGAAATTAAGTGACCACTCGTAATCAGGCCCTTAATTGGCAAAGGCAGCACTGCTACATATGGGCATATTTTTTGTCATTTACTTGAGTTTTATATAGCGCTGGCTAGACCCGGAGGTATCAGAGTGCTTTACATGAGGAGAGTTACATAGGTTACAAATTACACATTGTTACAGAAGGTACAACAGTTACAGTTACATCCGTTGGTTCTTGGGAGTGCAGAGGGGTAAGAGGGTGCGGGGGAAGATTAAGCGGATTATAGGTATAAGGATAGACAAAGCAGGCAAGTGGAGAGGAATTCAGGGGGGAGAGGAAAGGAAAAAGGGAGGCAGCCAAATAATGAAGGAGAGAAGCCGAGGTTGGGAGGGTAGGGGACACAGCGTGGAGACGGGGAAGTAACTGTGTCTGGCGTCCTGCTGGGTGGGAGACAGCTCCCCGTGGGACAGGGATCATTCTCAGTCCTCAGTTATGTGTGATTCCTATTGTCACTGTGGACTCTCTCAGCGGGGTCGCTGAGACTCCAGGGCATAGATGCTGGATCTCTCCCCAACAAGAGGAGAGGAGTGCAATGGTCACGGGCACACTCTGAAGAATAAAGGAAGAAAGAGGTGGGGGAATGGGTAGGAAACCCAGCAGGAAAACAGTGTCCGACTTCCGGCAGGGTAGGAGATGGCTCCCAGTGGTAAGGGGATCAATCCCAGTCCTCCACTATGTGTGTCGCCCTTGTCACCGTGGACTCTCTCAAAGGGGTCTCTGAGACTCCAGAGCAAAGATGCTGGATCCATCCCCAACAAGGAGAGTAGGAGTGCTTTGGACAATGGCATAGTTATGGGGACCATTTAAAGGAGTCAAGCTGGTAGAGAAAGGCACTCCCTGTAAACGGGTCTAATGGCATTGCTGAAGAGGAAAACAATGTCTGATGTCCGGCTGGGTAGGTGACGGCCGAGGGGTGAACCAGAGCCAAACTCCTCAATAACTACATAGGGCATTGGCCAACGTTGCTAAATATGTGTGTCCAGCACTGCTTCTTACAACATGATTAATAAACCTTGAAGCATTGTTGTCACATAACATTCAATAAAAGACTCTTCGTAGTAAATGTTGATTAACGTTAGAAAACCCCAACAATAAAACATCCTCTCAAAAGTAAATTCACTCTAATAGGCACAGTACGTATTCATTTTTCAGTCAGACATCTGGTAAATGATGTATTAGTCATTCTTCAACCAGAGGAGCAACATTTTATTAGCATATTCCAATCTGCGCAAATATCTAGCCAAATCTATGCAACTGGTACACAAAATGTGTCTGGGCGGTCCTCATTCAGTAAATGATAGATGGATGACTTGAAATTGGAATAGGCTGTTGCTTGGAATATATTTTCTTTTTATCTCCTAATTATTCTTTACACAATCCTGTGAAATGGACCTATAATGAGAAATAGTAATTAAAAAATTGGCCTTAAGACTCTCCACTATAGCTTTAATGTAAAGTTAACTTTCAACACGAATTTCTAGGTCATTAGACAATTGAGTAAGGACAAGGAATTTCATACAGTTATAAGTTATCACATGGTGATGTGAAAGGAGAGAATGAAAGAGTGTAATTATATGACCAAAAGAAGCAGGGGGTCAGAAAATCTAAAATGAGGAATCATATGACTTTAAAATGCTTATTATGCTCTTCTGTGACACATGAAGCACAGAAATGTGTTTATGCCCTCGCCTTCACTGTTTTCTAAAGTCTAGTACAATCAGCTCTGACTCTGATAACACAGTGTACCATTTTAATCTTATTGATTGTTTGTTAACACACATTTGTAATTAGGTTTCTGGAACGAGATGATCTACTAGTAAAGTAGAGTTAAGCTGTATCCCAATACCTCTGATTTTGAATGCCACAGACATACATACCATTTCTTACTTAGCACATCATAAATATTAGAGGTTGTGGACTTTATGTTGGGCTAGTGTGTATGTATGCATGTATATTTGTATGTATGTATGTATGTATGCGCCCATGAATTTATTTATTTGATTTCTTTTACATATATTTATGTTATGTTATTACAGAATGTTAAACAGTTGCATTTTACCTATGCACCTCCTAAGAGTGCAAGTGTAGAAAATGTGTATTTTCTGCATGGTTATCACAGATTGCTCATATTTGCTAGACCCTATATTTTTTCAGGCTGTAAAACACTATGCACTTTACTCCTGCTAATGTGTGATAAAGTGCTTATGCTCCTCTTTTTAACATAGTAAAATTAGGATTCTCCTAATTGGCATATTTAACTTACCTATATGTCCCTGCTATATGAGTCAAAGTGTACCAAGGGCTGCAAGCCAAATGCCACAATTGATGTTTAGCACTCATTGTGCCATACACTACAGTGTGAGTGTAAACATGACTGCAGGCTTACTCTGCTGTAGCTTACCCGTGCAGTTTTAAGCTTCTCATCTGGCCTTTGAAAATAACTCCTTTTAACAGACCTAACCTTCATTTTAAATATTTATAAGTCACCACTAAGTAAGCCTTGCTGGCCATAACGCAGGTTGCAAAGTAATGTTTCCATACACAGTGTAGCCCCGCACCCTTCAAATAGTATCAGCACAAGTATTCATCTTAAGGTACACTTTTTTGTGCAAAGCTTTAGACAAGGTCTCATTGTAAATAAAAAACAGGATGTTTAGTTTGTTTTCCCAAGAGTAGTCTATCAGGCACTTCAAGTTTAAAATTTGTTCTTTATTCAAAGTTCTTTTATAAAAAGGAATAGCCAATGTGTTTCGTCCGTTACTGGACTTCTTCAAGGCTTTATTTTCTTTGTGGTAGTCCTAATTCAGGAATCTGTGCACATTGAAAAAGCCAGTCAGTTTCCAAATTCTCCTATGTACTCCAACAGCATTATAGGTTCAAATAGTGTTTTCACAACATCCAAGAAACGTATATCTGCCGAAATACGCGGTCTGTCTCACATGCGGTCATCTGACTGGCTTCTTGGTAACTCATAGCCAGGCTAAATAGACCTTTTCTGCATTTTTAGAGTGGTTGGAGGAGTTTTTTACTAACCCCTGAATAGGCTGTGTCTGCTCTGCACAACGTTGCCGCAACTCCACATAGTGAAACTGAACTAGAGAGGACAGAACTGGCTTCTTTTGAAGTCAGAGACTTTCTGCCTAAAACATCAAAGGGAAAAGTGATATAAATATTGGAGCCCTGACCCTAGAATTTTAGAACTCATATTAACTAAGGAACCTGTCAGGAATATTAGCTGGAAAAGCTGTGAGGAGAAACTACCACTTTGCTGTGGCCTGTGCTGTTTTGGCCTGCAGGTGCTGCTAATGAATTGGACAGTGAAAGGACTGGACTGAAAATTCTGCAACCTATTTTCCTGGGCGTATCCAAGTGCACAATCTGCCCCGCTCTAATAACAAATAAAATGCAGAAAGTCTACAAGCACGACATGTGCTTTCAGAATCACCTGAAAGCACACATTGTGTTTGTAGACTTGCTGCCTTCCATTTGTTAATAGGGTGCGGCTGCTGGACAGATTGTGTGCCTTTGGAAATGTATTCATGTTAATTGCAGCGCATGACCGGCACTGTGATTAACATGGTTACTTTCAATAAGGCGCACAATCTGCCCTGCAGCTGCATCCTTTTAAACAAAAGATTTCAGCAGGAGCCACCTGCTGACAAACTTGCCTTCTGCTTGTGTACCCTTCATCGGTGGTCTCTACCTCCACCTACTGCAAAAGGAAGTGAGAGTTTTTCACGCCACACTTGTTTTAAAAGTGTTGGCACAAGCTGTCCTATCAAAGGTGCTGCCTGTGTGTGCTTCACACATTACACTCGCGCTCGGGGTGACATAGATGGAACAGTGGTTATGAGCGTAGGCGCTAGTTTGCTCACCTGATTGATAATGATACATGGGATAAAGCGTCTATCAGGTGCTATAACTAGCACCTGTAACGAAGTGATGGGAAATACCATGCAGATTTTGGTATTTAACTCCCCAAATTCCAAATGAAACATGAATACTAAGGGCCACATTAACAAAGGTAAACTTACACCTAGAATTGAAGTCTAAGAGCCCAATTCACAAAGTCAAACTTATACATCAAGTCTAAGGGTCCAATTTACAAAGGTAAGCTTAGACTTCAGGGCGAAGTTTTAATGTGTTAATCGGGCCCTGTATACTTTTCACCTGTTAAATTTCGTCAGGTTTAACCTGTTGAAATTTAACGAGCTTTGAGTTATTTAAGGCATCCTATAGTTATCAGATATATCAAATGAAACAAAACTCGTAATTCCGACCCGTGGTTAAACAGGGGTTTACGCTCGGGTTGGAATTAAAGGACCTGCTCCTAATCAGGCCCTTCATTGGTAAAGGTAGCCTTGCTACAAATAGACATAATTATGTGGGTTCGGCACTGCGTTGTACAAAATGATCAATAAACCTTAATTTCGAAGCATTGGTGTCAAATTCCATTTGATAAAAGTGCATTTGTAGTTAATGGGAGATTAACATTAGACAACCCCAACAATAAAATATATCCTGTCAATAGTAAGTTCACTCTAATAGAATAATAAGTATTCATTTTGCAGTCCGACATCTAGCAAATTATGTTATTAGTTATTCTTCAATAAGAGGGGTGACACTCCAAGTCACACCATGGTTTCCTGGACTAAATCGTTAGCATATTTCAGTCTGCACAGATATCTAGCCAGATCTATGCAACTGATACACACCTTGTATCTAGCCGGTCATTATATCGCAAATGACTTGAAACTGGAAAGGGCTGTTGTATTTTCTTTTTCTCTCCTAATTATTCTTTACACAATCCTGTGAAATGGACATACAAACAGAAATAGTGATTAAAACATGTACCTTAAGGCATTCCACGTTAGTTTAATTGTAAAGTTAACTTTCGACACGAATTTCTGGGTCATTTGGCAATAATACTTGAGTAAGTACAAGAAACTTCATATTGTTATAAGTTATCACATGGTGATGTGAGAACAGAGAATAAAATAGTGTAATTACATGGCCAATAGAAGCAGGGTGTAAGAAAATCTAAAGTGAGGAATCACATGACTGTAGAATGCTAATTATGCTCTTTTGGGAAAATTACAGCACCAGGAATATACTTATGCCCTCGCCTTCACAGTTTTCAAAAGTCTATTAAAATCAGCTCTGACTCAAAAAACACAATGTACCATTCTAATCTCATTGATCTTTTTTGTGAAAACTGTCATTTGCAATTAGGTCTCTGGAACCAGATGATCTACTATTGAAGTGCAGTTAAGCCCTATATGTCAAATGTTGTATCCCACAAGTATACACTTTCTTACTTAGTACATCATAAATAATAGAGCTTCTGGAGGGGACATTAACTATGCATCTTTAATTTTGTGTTGATATATGTTACATGCATGCGCATGGGTAGGTATGTACGTAAGCATGTATGTATGTATGTATGTGTGTATGTGTTTATGTATTTACATATTTGATTGTTTATGCATTAATTTATCCATTTAGTTATTACAGATTGTTAAACAGTTGCACTCTACCTTTTCACCACCAAAGACAATAAATGTAGGAAATCCACATTTTCTGCATTGTCACCGCATATTGCTCAGCTTTGTTGCACCCTATATTTTTACTAGCTGTACAACTCTATGCACGTTACTCCTTTTAATGAGCGTCAAAGTGCTTGTTTGCTCCTTTCAACATAATACAATTAGGAATTTCCTAATTGGCATATTTACCTCACCCTTAGGTTTCTACTACATGGGTCAAAGTGTAACACGGACTGTAAATTAAATTTTACTATTGGACTGCAGCACCCATTGTGCCATCCACTACAGATAGAGTGTACATATAATTGCAGGCCCCCCTCTAGACTGCCTGTGCAGCTTTAAAATGCAAATTTGAGCTGTGAAAATAACCCATTTTGACAGGCCTGAACCTTCCTTTTAAATATTTGTAAGTCAACCCGAAGAAAGCCTTGTTGCCCATAAGGAAGGGGGAAAAGTATTTAAAAGTAGGACATGTAAAAGTGTAATGTTAGATGTGGGCTTAGAGAGAAAAAGTCCTAAGTGCTATTTTCACTGTGAAATTGATGTACCCAAGCACTGATCATATAATAAATAAATGGTGTTGCCACCTTAAAAAATTTTGTACAATGAATACAATAAGAGATCAGGAGTCCAAAATGTTTCAATGAAGCTTGTATTAGAATTCAGAAAAACACAACCGACACGTGTTTCGTCATACAAGTGACTTCTTCAAGGCTAATACATCAGTAATGTAGTCAGGATCCTGTAGAGCAAAAAGCGTAGTCGAAAACGTATCTATAACATCAGAGCCTGAGTCAGGTATAACATCCAAATGTCGTCAAAGATATCCAACTGTTCCAAACCACAGAGAACCAACTATCCAACTGGTCAATACTCAAAGAACTTTGTCAGTGAAAAATATTATCCCATTGCAGCCAATGTAAGTCGACCATATAAGTGTCTTCAAAGGTATCCAACATTTCCAAGTGCAGAGGACCAAGTGTTTACCGATCCCTATATCAAAAAGTATAGTCGTGGGAATATAAATATACGTCTTGTTGACGTATATTGTTAATGCTTAGTAACGCCAGGAAGAGCCATGATTAGCCCCCTCTGTCCCACGTACAATGTCTAAATGTCATTCTCCTCGACCCAGAAGTGTTACAAAAAACACTTACGTTTAGAGGAGCATGGATTACAGTGCAATAGCACAGGGTGGAGAGGTGTACAGTGGCGTGGGGTAGAGTGGAGTGGGTTAGAGTGGAATAATGTACCAAGGACTTGCATAATTTGGAGTGAGGAAGAGTGGAGTGGCTTACAATGGAATGGTGTACAGTGGAATAGTGTACAGTGGAGTGGTGTAAAGTGGAGTAGCGTAGTGTGTAGTGTAGTACAGTAGACTTGTGCTCAGTGGAATCACATATATTGGAGTGGTGAAGAGTGGATTTGTGTAGGGTTGAGTGTGGTAGAGAGGTTTGGAATAGTATACAGTGCAGTGGCATACAGTGGAGTGGCATACAGTGGATTAGCGTAAAGTAGAGTGGCAAGTGGAATCATGTGGAGTGGAGTTGAGTTAAGTGGAGTGAGGTTTAGTGTAGTGGCATGAAGAGGAATATCATAGAGTAGCATGGCATATAGTGGAGTGTCAGAGTGGAGTGACATTCCATGGAATAGCATACAGTAGAGTGGCATAGAGAGGATTGACGTGGAGTAGAATAGCATAGAGTGGAGTGACGTAGAGTGGAGTCGTGAAAAGTTGGATGGCAAAGAATGGAGTAACGTACAGTGTAATGCAAAGAGAGGAGTAGCATACAGTGAAGTGGTGTAGAGTGGAATGGCATAGAGCGGAGTGGTGTAGAGTGTAGTGGCGAAGAGTGGAGTGGTGTATAGTGGAATGGAATACCGTGAAATAGCATAGAGTGGAGAGGAGTGGTGTAGAGTGGAGTCGCGTAAAGTGGAATGACATAAAGTGGAAAAGCATAGAGTTGGTGGTGGGGATTAGAGTAGCCTACAGTGCAAAGGAGTAGACAAATGTGGTGAAGATTGATGTGGGGTATTCGTAGAGTCGAATTTCGGAGTAGAATAGCATACAGTGAAGTGTTCTAGAGTCGAGTGGTGTAGATTGGAGTGGAGTAGAGTGGAGTGGCGTACAGTGGAATAGCATAGAGTGCAGTGGCATAGAGTGGGGTAACGAAGAGGGTAGTGGTGTACAGTGGAGTTCCGTGGAATGGCATAGCTTAGAATAACATATGGTGGATTGTGATAGCATGGAGTTGCGTATAGTGGAATGGCATATAGTGGAATAGCGTAGAGTGGAGTGGCACAAAATAAAGTGGTATAGATTGGAGTGGCATAGAATGTACTGACGGAGAGTATAATAGCATAGACTAGAGTGGTATAGTGTTGAGTTGCGTAGAGGAGTGACGAAGAGTGGAGTTGTGTAGAGTGGAGTGGCACACAGTGGAATAGTGTGCAGCAGAGTGGCATAGAGTGGAGTGGCATAGAGTGAAATAGTGTAGAGAGGAGTGGGGTAGAGTGGAGTTGCATACAGTGAAATAGCATAGAGCGGAGTGGCATAGAGAGCAGTGGCATAGGCTGGATCACAGTACACTGGAATATCATACATTGGAGTTGTGCAGAGTGGAATGGCATAGCGATGAGTGTGATACAATGGAGTGGCACACAGTGAACTAGTGTACAATGGAGTGGCATAGAACGAGCTGTGTAGAATGAAATAGCATACAGTAAAGTGGCGTAGTGTCGAGTAGCATAAAGTGGAGTGGCATGAGTGGAGTGATCTACATTGTAGTGGCGATCAGTGGAATAGCGTAGTTTGGTGTGGTATAGAGTGGAGTGGCATATAAGGGAGTGGCATAGGCTGGAATAGAAAACAGTGAAGTAGTTTAGAGTGGAGTGGCATAGAGTGGAGCTTCCGTTAAAGCCCCTGAAGAGAAGCATATGGAGCTTCGAAACGCATCGGGCAGATCCCGTACGGAGCAGCGTCTACGAGTGGATCCCCGTCCTCACCTATACATAAACCAAGCTGCTGTTCACGTGCTACTCAAAGGTGGACACCTCCGGGCATTGATTTATACGCGGCCGTCCAGCCGCGGAGTATGCACCACCCCGGTACCCTGGGGGTCACTAAAGTGAAGCAGCAGTCGTACTTGGAATCGAGGACGGGCCCACTTGCGGAGTCCATACAGGACTTGATTGTGTGCTTCCCGGACCACACTTCCCAGAATGCACAGTCTCATTTGAGCCTCCCATCGGTGGGTGTGTTATATATAAAATGGGGAAGTGGGTCGGCGGTTGCGCACACCGCTTCCGTTAAAGCCCCTGAAGAGAAGCATATGGAGCTTCGAAACGCGTCGGGCAGATCCCGTACGGAGCGGCGTCTACGAGTGGATCCCCGTCCTCACCTATACATAAACCAAGCTGCTGTTCGCGTGCTACTCAAAGGTGGACACCTTCGAGCATTGATTTATACGCGGCCATACAGCCGCGGAGTATGCACCACGCCGGTACCCTGGGGGTCACTAAAGTGAAGCAGCAGTCGTACTTGGAATTGAGGACGGGCCCACTTGTGGAGTCCATACAGGACTTGATTGTGTGCTTCCTGGACCACACTTCCCAGAATGCACAGTCTCATTTGAGCCTCCCATCGGTGGGTGTGTTATATATAAAATGGGGAAGCGGGTCGGCGGTTGCGCACACCACTTCCGTTAAAGCCCCTGAAGAGAAGCATATGGAGCTTCGAAACGCGTCGGGCAGATCCCGTACGGAGCAGAGTCTACGAGTGGATCCCCGTCCTCACCTACACATAAACCAAGCTGCTGTTCGCGTGCTACTCAAAGGTGGACACCTTCGAGCATTGATTTATACGCGGCCGTCCAGCCGCGGAGTATGCACCACCCCGCTACCCAGGGGGTCACTAAAGTGAAGCAGCAGTCGTACTTGGTATCGAGGACGGGCCCACTTGTGGAGTCCATACAGGACTGGATTGTGTGCTTCCTGGACCACACTTCCCAGAATGCACAGTCTCATTTGAGCCTCCCATCGGTGGGTGTGTTATATATAAAATGGGGAAGTGGGTCGGCGGTTGCGCACACCACTTCCGTTAAAGCCCCTGAAGAGAAGCATATGGAGCTTGGAAACGCGTCGGGCAGATCCCGTACGGAGCGGCGTCTACGAGTGGATCCCCGTCCTCACCTATACATAAACCAAGCTGCTGTTCGCGTGCTACTCAAAGGTGGACACCTTCGAGCATTGATATATATATATAAGGAGGTTTGTGCATCAATTCAGCGCCACCCAGGGACGCTTTACAGAGACCCCCATCGCGCTTTGGGAGTACCAGCCTCACTGGGACTTTGGACTCTTGCAGTTCTTCTGTGTTGCCAGCGGTAGTTGGATAGGCTGAGAGCCCGCCATCGAAACCAAGGAGGAAAGCTGGCAGTTTTGGGATTATCAATCCCATGCTGGGTAGGGCTCACTGTGGCCCATCCCCTGCTTCATGGACTCTTAGGTCGTCGTGGCTGTGATGGTAATGGGGGACCAGAGGAGGCACTTGTCAGTTGGCACACCAAAGCGGGGCTGACATCACAGTATCCCAGAGGTTTCACGCTGTTCCTCAACCAGCCCGCAATGACATTGTTTCAATCCAGTCATTTCCCTGCACTGAGGTTCCAGACATCCACTGAGTTGCATTCTGGGATCCGCAGTCCTGCGCCACACTCGGGACTGCTCACAGGTGCGAGGACTTCATCAGAAGGGCGGAGCCAGCTTGCACCAGCAAGCGTACTAATGAGGGACCTACAGGCAGCGTGTCATTTCACTCACGGGACGCTTTGGGCGCTGAGGAAGGCAGTTAAGCTGCCGAAATGCATTCGCAATTAAGCCAATAAACAAGCGTCTCCTACCTGTTCCTCCTGGGAATCTGTCTCTTTTTTTCGGGAAGGAGGTTTGTGCATCAATTCAGCGCCACCCAGGGACGCTTTACAGAGACCCCCATTGCGCTTTGGGAGTACCAGCCTCACTGGGACTTTGGACTCTTGCAGTTCTTCTGTGTTGCCAGCGGTAGTTGGATAGGCTGGGAGCCCGCCATCGAAACCAAGGAGGAAAGCTGGCAGTTTTGGGATTATCAATCCCATGCTGGGTAGGGCTCACTGTGGCCCATCCCTTGCTTCATGGACTCTTAGGTCGACCTGGCTGTGATGGTAATGGGGGACCGGAGGAGGCACTTGTCAGTTGGCACACCAAAGCGGGGCTGACATCACAGTATCCCAAAGGTTTCACGCTGTTCCTCGACCAGCCCGCAATGACATTGTTTCAATCCAGTCATTTCCCTGCACTGAGGTTCCAGACATCCACTGAGTTGCATTCTGGGATCCGCAGTCCTGCGCCACACTCGGGACTGCTCACAGGTGCGAGGACTTCATCAGAAGGGCGGAGCCAGCTTGCACCAGCAAGCGTACTAATGAGGGACCTACAGGCAGCGTGTCATTTCACTCACGGGACGCTTTGGGCGCTGAGGAAGGCAGTTAAGCTGCCGAAATGCATTCGCAATTAAGCCAATAAACAAGCGTCTCCTACCTGTTCCTCCTGGGAATCTGTCTCTTTTTTTCGGGAAGGAGGTTTGTGCATCAATTCAGCGCCACCCAGGGACGCTTTACAGAGACCCCCATCGCGCTTTGGGAGTACCAGCCTCACTGGGACTTTGGACTCTTGCAGTTCTTCTGTGTTGCCAGCGGTAGTTGGATAGGCTGGGAGCCCACCATCGAAACCAAGGAGGAAAGCTGGCAGTTTTGGGATTATCAATCCCATGCTGGGTAGGGCTCACTGTGGCCCATCCCCTGCTTCATGGACTCTTAGGTCGACGTGGCTGTGATGGTAATGGGGGACCGGAGGAGGCACTTGTCAGTTGGCACACCAAAGCGGGGCTGACATCACAGTATTCCAAAGGTTTCACGCTGTTCCTCGACCAGCCCGCAATGACATTGTTTCAATCCAGTCATTTCCCTGCACCGAGGTTCCAGACATCCACTGAGTTGCATTCTAGGATCCGCAGTCCTGCGCCACACTCAGGACTGCTCACAGGTGCGAGGACTTCATCAGAAGGGCGGAGCCAGCTTGCACCAGCAAGCGTACTAATGAGGGACCTACAGGCAGCGTGTCATTTCACTCACGGGACGCTTTGGGCGCTGAGGAAGGCAGTTAAGCTGCCGAAATGCATTCGCAATTAAGCCAATAAACAAGCGTCTCCTACCTGTTCCTCCTGGGAATCTGTCTCTTTTTTTCGGGAAGGAGGTTTGTGCATCAATTCAGCGCCACCCAGGGACGCTTTACAGAGACCCCCATCGCGCTTTGGGAGTACCAGCCTCACTGGGACTTTGGACTCTTGCAGTTCTTCTGTGTTGCCAGCGGTAGTTGGATAGGCTGGGAGCCCGCCATCGAAACCAAGGAGGAAAGCTGGCAGTTTTGGGATTATCAATCCCATGCTGGGTAGGGCTCACTGTGGTCCATCCCCTGCTTCATGGACTCTTAGGTCGACGTGGCTGTGATGGTAATGGGGGACCGGAGGAGGCACTTGTCAGTTGGCACACCAAAGCGGGGCTGACATCACAGTATCCCAAAGGTTTCACGCTGTTCCTCTACCAGCCCGCAATGACATTGTTTCAATCCAGTCATTTCCCTGCACCGAGGTTCCAGACATCCACTGAGTTGCATTCTGGGATCCGCAGTCCTGCGCCACACTCGGGACTGCTCACAGGTGCGAGGACTTCATCAGAAGGGCGGAGCCAGCTTGCACCAGCAAGCGTACTAATGAGGGACCTACAGGCAGCGTGTCATTTCACTCACAAGACGCTTTGGGCGCTGAGGAAGGCAGTTAAGCTGCCGAAATGCATTCGCAATTAAGCCAATAAATAAGCGTCTCCTACCTGTTCCTCCTGGGAATCTGTCTCTTTTTTTCGGGAAGGAGGTTTGTGCATATATATATATATCTATATATATATTGCTGAACAAATTGCCCAGCTTTGAAAGTTCACACGACAGCACCCCTTGCCCTCCGGCATTTTTCAACCTCATTGCTGCCCGCAATCCACCTCCGCCTTAGTGTGTCTTCATTCAAATGTAAATGTAAATGTACCGGTATTTATAGAGCGCACAGCTACTTCCCTGAGGTAGTGTCTCGGCGCTGTTCGTATACCACTTAGGAACCCTTCCTGGTTTTCCCTGTGAGTGTCCACTCCTGAGCACCCCCAGGGTGAAACCAGGAATCCCAGCGCTTTTGGGGCCGTTGTGGAGATTAAGCAAGCTATTGCCCAGAGTCGCAGAGTGGGACCCATGATTAGAATAGGCACCGAGGCGAGAATTAGCAGGTCCAAAGAAATTGAGCCCAAGACCGGCCGAGGCGGGTATTGAACCCTGGTCTCGGGCCAGACCTCTGCATCAAGGTCTGCCGCTCTAACCATTTGAGCCACACTTCTCCACAAATGCCGATGCGTTTCCAGGCTAAATGCCTCTCCTTCATGGGCTTTAGAAAAGAGACATTCAAATTGCACTTCCTCTCAAAGTACGTTTTTATTGGTAAAGCCGCCATCATTAGGCTTAGCTTGATTACGCTTTAATTGCAAGGCATTATGGGGATTGTTGTCCATGGAAGTGCATATTATTAATTAGAACCTTAGTAGGTTGAATGTTCGATTTTCAAAATTATAAGCATTGTTTACACCCTATAGTAGGGAGGCAAGGTGAAGGCAGGCATCCTTTTGCAGATGGAGCGTTGTGCTTCGCAAAGAAAACATGTTTTTCTCCACAGCCTTTCATCTCGTGAAATGGTA
The DNA here is from genome assembly GCF_964261635.1 of Lissotriton helveticus. NCBI lineage: Eukaryota > Metazoa > Chordata > Amphibia > Caudata > Salamandridae > Lissotriton > Lissotriton helveticus. The sequence goes on along the minus strand of NC_136063.1, from coordinate 1,244,957,222 downwards.
CTTCTTTCCACGGCGGACCACCGTCGTGTGACCTTTCAAAGCTGGGCAATTTGTTGAGCAATATATATATATATATATATATATATATATATATATATTGTTTTTTTTCTTCAAGGTTGCCAGATTCGAGGTCGCACTCCGCAGATGGTAAGTATCACACTTTATTTTAAAAAGCATCCAACTTGTCATCCCCATACAGCGTCCCTGGCCTGACGCGTTTCGAATCCTTTGTGATTCTCTTCAGAGGCCCGTGTCAGCAGCTCGAGTCAAACACCTGCATTCACCCTCTTGAGTTTTTATTTGATTGGATGGGCTTTTTTGTTGCCCCTCCTTACTTGGAAAACGTCATTATTTCATTAAGTACTCTGGGAGATGTAGTTCCTTTATGTTTATTTTGATAACCCTCCGTTGGGTGTGTTTTCTGTCACGCACTATGGGACATATTTAAAGCCCTCCATTAGGCTTTGGATGGCACTTTGAATGCCTGCGTTCCGTGTCCATTCTGCGCCCGTGTTTAGGTGAAAGTTTTCACTCCTCGGGTATGTTGGTTTGCAATGGTTCGGTATCTCACGCGGCCTGGAACCGCCGGTTAATATTTTCTTCAAGGTTGCCCAGATTCGAGGTCGCACTCCGCAGATGGTAAGTATCACACTTTATTTTAAAAAGCATCCAACTTGTCATCCCCATACAGCGTCCCTGGCCTGACGCGTTTGGAATCCTTTGTGATTCTCTTCAGAGGCCCGTGTCAGCAGCTCGAGTCAAACGACTGCATTCTCCCTCTTGAGTTTTTATTTGATTGGATGGGCTTTTTTGTTGCCCCTCCTTACTTGGAAAACGTCATTATTTCATTAAGTACTCTGGGAGATGTAGTTCCTTTATGTTTATTTTGATAACCCTCCGTTGGGTGTGTCTGCTGTCACGCACTATGGGACATATTTAAAGCCCTCCATTAGGCTTTGGATGGCACTTTGAATGCCTGCATTCCGTGTCCATTCTGCGCCCGTGTTTAGGAGAAAGTTTTCACTCCTCAGGTATGTTGGTTTTGAAGAACTTGGTAAATTTCGCTCTCAGGGAATACTTACTAATATACCAAGAACTTGGCACAGACTCTGAAAATATGAAAAGACATCTTTATTAAACTTAACATAGTGAGGCCACGTCACCCAGAAGCCGTAGCAAGTGGATGAGGTAGTCTGAGGAACACAGAGGACAGAGGCCTTTTATATGTTTTTAGCGTTACATGACTCAGTGCAAAAAGAAAAGGGGCAGTTCTAGCTTTTGCAAACATGCAAAAACCCAACATTCCTTCTTACACAAGCTGCAGAAACCCATAATAAAAACCCGGCACATCCCCATCGTAAACAGGCCATAAAGAAGGGAGCAGAGACAGGTGTGAGTAAGATAAGACATGGGTGTGTGTGCGATGAAAAGGTTTATGGCATGTTGTGCCTTGATACTATCTCGATCGGCCACTGGGAAAGGAACTGGCCGAACAGGTTTGGCTTCAGGCAGTGGAGTCAGCTTGCCCAGGTCACAGAGAAGTCAGCAAAGGTGTACGTGTCCTTCAGAATCGACTTTGGCCTATGTGAGGGCAACCACAAAATGGCTGCTGCACACAAAATGGAACCCGAGGTTCAGGACGAAAACTCTGATTTCAGGGTGATTCTGTCATTTGAATATGACGAAAATGCTTGTGCATAGTGTACTAGCCATTCTCGGTCTGCTGATATCAAAATCGTCATGATACGACGATGTTTATGACACAGGTCCAAAATTTTCAGTACCACAGATGCTCCTTTTGCCCTTACATAGGCAATAACCTATACTCACTCTAGTCTGAGTCCAGGTCTATATTTATCAAATCATCAAGATGTTGCTGAAGCATAATCCTATTACTTAGCGACTCTCTCGGGACAGGTCTCCTTACACACGCAGTAGCACTAAGGCCATGTATGGCAGGACCAAATAGGGAATGCCTCTATCTGTAGTATGTGGTATAAGACCACACACCCAACAATTAGTGATGTTCACTCCTAACTGGTGTCGATGCAGAAACTGTACAAAAAGAGCTATCAGTAAACTCTGACCTCCTAACTAGTCCATGTTCAGGTAAAATCTGGAAAGAATGCAAAGAAGTAGAAGTAGGAAGAGACATAGGTTGGGAGGTGGGTACAGATGTGAATTGGGCAGCAAAAACAATCCCACCCATAAAAGACACGTCATTAAGAACATATAGACAAAGTAGTGACCGCTATTACAAATGAAATCATAATTTTTCACAACCCTAAGCAAAAGGTAAATCCTAAAATTATCTAGTAACATTGTAGGTCTTCCTATGCATTTCTGTAATTCATTATATGTTCAAGTGAAACAGTGGTGACCCTCATTAATGCTCTGAGGTGAAAAGGGGATACTCTTTCACAGAAAATTGACTTTATTCTGCTTTTACTAAACAGAATACTACTTTAAAATAATGCCAGCAGAACAATAAAATCATTCTCCTAACACTTAAGTCTATACAATCACACGGAAACCTCTTGTGAAACCAACTATGCCCAGAGTCTGTTCAAAAAGCCTCTCTGGCAGGCTTCTATTGTCCAATCAAGTCTGCTCCCGTTGTTGCATGGGCCTTTGGATTCAGGCCTCCCATGCTCTGATGCTCAGTATCTGTTGGAGTGTCCTCCTGGCAAACACTCATAGCTCATTCAAAAAGTTTCAATGTCTCAAGGCAGTGCACCGTATCTCTCCTCTGCGGCAGACACTACAGATATTGTGCTCTTCTTCTCAGACTCCAACACTCATCATTCAGTGTCAGAGGACGCTCAGGCCGCTCTTTCATGGGCACAAGAATGGAGTGCCTTTTGCCACTCTTGGATCCTCCGGTGCACTGCACTTTCCGTTGAAGCAAAGGAAAAAGGGGGGTGCGTGGCCAAAACTCAGGCCAAGGGGCTCAAGGGACTGCACACTGTCAGAGGTTAACCAGCACATGACAGGCACTCTTTTGCACTGAAATCTCAAGGGACTGCACACTGTCAGAGGTTAACCGAGGATAGACGGAAACTAAGAATGGCCGAAAGGAAATGGAGACAAAACCCGGCAACTCCAGAGTTGAAATCATTAAGAAAAATAAGGAATGAATACAACAAAAAGATCCTGAAGTCTAAAAAGGAATATATTAGATCAGAATTGGATAACGCCAAAAACAGACCAAGGAAACTATTCGAGGTCCTAAAGCAACAATCCAACAAATCGGCAAAATCAGCCCAAGAATCCACTAAAACCCTTCTGAGCTGTGAAGTATTCGCTAATTTTGTCACCGACAAGGCCATCACATTGGACACAGAACTCAAAGCTGAAGCGGACAATTTACTCATCCAACCACACAGTCTGCACAACAACATTCAGACAAACGACCTTGAGGAAACTAAAAACAAAGCGCAATGGGACACCTTCAGAACGTATGATCAGAATACCATCGCCAAAACACTAGTGGACATCAAACCAAATAACCACTTCAATGATCCACTCCCCACCAAATGTTTACAAAATATCAACCACGTCATCATCCCAATATGGACAAAAATAATAAATGCATCGCTATCGCAAGGGGTCCTTCCAGAATGCCTGAAAGCAGGCCAAGTTACACCGATCATCAAGAAACCAACAGCGGACCCAGTAGATCCGAATAACTTTCGCCCAGTCACCAATATTCCATTACTGGCCAAGCTAATCGAGAAATGCGTACAAAATCAACTAAGCCAACACATCACAAACTTCAGACTATTGGACAACTGCCAATCAGGATTCAGAACAGGACACAGCACGGAAACAGCGATCCTACATATCGCGGATGACGCCTTTCAGGCCCTAGATCTTAATAGAACATGTCTACTGGTCCTTCTAGACCTATCATCAGCGTTTGACACGGTAAATCATGACAAACTACTAGACAGGCTACACAAGAGGATGGGAATGTCAGGACTGGTACTGAAATGGTTTGAATCCTTCCTTCAGAACAGATCGCAAAGATTCTTGGTCAACCAATCTTTATCCCCCTCTTGTCCAAACTCGATCGGGGTCCCTCAAGGATCTACCTTATCTCCTTCACTCTTTAACCTATACGTTGAACCTCTGACAGAAATCCTCCAAGACGCAAACATATCCTATCACATGTACGCGAACGACACGCAGATCTACATCAAAGTAGCATCTCTAGAGGACATCAAGTTAATCAATGAAGCGTTAAGAAAGACAATGTATTGGTTAACCAGTAATCACCTGAAGCTGAATGCTCAAAAAACTGAATTCCTATTAATTTCACCACCAAAGATCAATTCAGAGACGATAGAGTGGACCAAAATGATCACAGGACTAAACTGCACCCCTACGCTGGTGGACTCAGCCAAATCGTCAGGAGTCACCTTGGATAAGAATCTAGACATGAAAGCACACATCAAAATAATGGCAAAAGGTGCGCGCTTTCACTTGAACTACTTAAGGAAAGTGAAACCGTTCATCTCATCGGCAGACCTCAAACTAGCAATTCAATCCTTAGTTATCTCAAGGATTGAATACGGATGTACAACCTTAGCAGGTCTACCAAAAATGTCCACGGCACCTCTAAAAGCATGCCTCAATGCAGCGGCAAGGCTCATCACCGGATCAAGGAAGTTCGACCATATTTCACCTCACCTAAAAGCGTTAAAGTGGCTTCCATACGAAGCGAGAATCCAATTTAAAATGGCATGTATCACCCACAAAGCACTCCACTACAAAACTCCGAGTTACCTGGCCCAGAAGATTGAGATATCCGGAGGTTGCAGACCGGCCAGAAGTGCCAAGGATTTGCTGTTGAGGCCACCCATATTCAGGAAAAAGAAAACCTATGACAGAGCGTTCTCTGGGGCAGCCCCCAGAGTGTGGAACTCACTCCCTCCGAAGATCAGGAAAATTACTAACATTATTACATTCAAAAAGGAAGCTAAGAGCTTCCTAATTAACAAGTTCCTTACATAGTCAAGTACGGACCTCAACGTCACTGCATTGGAAAGGGCACACACGGAGCACCGAATGGAAACTAGAAACAATGTCCAGTAAGCAGTAACGACCTGGAGGCTAGAGCACTGAGAGATCTAGAAGAAGTTGCATAATCAAAGCCAAGACAGTATGGTCTATTCAGGAACCTAGCAATGAATTAAACAGGATATGGGAGAAAAGTTATAAACTTTTATGTCAACCTGGGGACAGACGCAGGTTGAAAATGTCAGCATTATGTTATTCTGGTGTTAGCACTAACCGAATCTACCTCATATCAGTATGATACACCTATTTACGCAAAGTATATCTAACCTACCATAGTCCAGTAGGGCAATGCTATTTGTATTGTAGCAGTAGGTTACACCTAATTGTATGGACCTATAACTTCCTACCTCATTCCCTTTAGGGCAACGCTATGTGAATGGTTTATCTAATCTACCTCATGTATATGTATATGTATTCTGTATTTCTAATCTACCTCCTGTTCATATATTCTGTGAAGCGCTCTGATACCCAAGGGTCACGTTCGCGCTATACGAAACTCTCTAAATAAATAAATAAATAAATAAAACCAGCACATGACAGGCGCTCTTTTGCACTGAAATCTCAAGGGACTGTGTGGCAAAACCAGCTACTTCTTCTTTTCTGATGTTGAATGCCTTCTGATGAAGCAAGTGCGATGCTTTAAACAGTTCATTGTATAACAAGGGGACTGCAAACAGGTGGCATGCGATTTTCAAAGGAGTGGCCACACGCCATGGGACAATTCTGCGTTGAAATACACTGTCATTCTCAAAGGCAATACAAAAACAAAGGCAATAGGTAAAACAGTGCCTCTAGGCTCTTCAATTGGGTTGCCGTGTGAGAGCATATCTTTCATCATCATAGCGACATGGGAATTCTATCTGAATGGATGTCCTCACACATAGTGGCATCGTCTAATTGGGTAAACACATTTTATCTCAATGATACACATAGGTGTTCCTAAATTCCTCATCTAGAACATCTCAAAAGCGGGATCACATACATGTTATCATAATAATTGTACATCAGGTGGGACTATGCAATGCAAAAGCTAATGATCAATATGTGGGAACAAAAGACAAGAACTAGAGAGTCCTGGTATTTCCATTATTTAAAATACATCTGGTCCATTAAAATTAAAGCAGCAGAAAAAAGGGACTAAAAACCAATTTAGAATGGACATTGAATTTGTCGTATTAAAAAAACGTAAAAGTGTCTCCTATTGAGATGGAAAGCTTATTGTATCATAGTATTGAGTCAGTTAATCAGTCCATGACTACCTTATCAGACAGACTGGAAAAACATCAGAATAGGCCTAAAGAAAATTCTTAGAACCAGTCTAGTTATGCAAAAGGGGATTATACATAAGATGGGGGTCCATGGTACATTACTGCAATCTGAAAGCGTGAACCTGCACAATACACTAATAATAATAAAAGCTGACTGGTGAAAGGAATACGGAAAAGAGGAATGGGACTAGGGCACAGCTAAAATCCCCAATAACTAGACGCGATGCGCTTGTGTGATAGTCAGGCATGTGACACAATCCCAAGAGTATGGGTGATACACAAAAAAAAATCACAATAGTCTACAAATTTAACTCTACCGTTGGCCACTACACCATATACGGTAATCTCAGCTAATGTTCCAGTTCCTTCTTCAGGGGAAAAAAAATTAAACCTGGTTTCTTTTACGGTCCAGAGCCATAGGAAGGCCACTTAGGAAGCAGAATAAAACCGACTAATGTGATATAGAAATTAGGTCACCATGTACAAGAGTCACAAATTTATAATTTATCCTTACGTCCAATCAGGATATATAATTTTAGGGCTGCCTGTTCCTTACAGGAAAGGGCAGTATCGTGACTACAAATGACACAATCTGCTGTTTATTTTTCTTCAATACTTAAGCCAAATTGGACATACACTGGTGAAGTATTGTCTGTCTGGTTCACAATATGAAAAAGGAAAAATCATATCTGTGAATTTTAGTATCAGCGAAAATGTTACCCAACTATTGACAGCGACACGTATCGTCATACATGTCCCCTCACAACAACACGGGTGAATTTGTAATAATTTCTTAAGCAGCAACAGAAAACAGAAAACATGCAAAAACGCACAAAACGGACGTCAAGCCAGCAGATATACTCGCTGTAAAACGATAGCATATATAAATGAGCGGTGACGCATAATACCGTGTAAGGATACCCTCCTGTTTGACAGTAGATCACCAATAGTGGGTATCTGCTGTCAAATACAACTTTCGGACACACAGAACCACCAGGAAAAATTCATGATAGAACAAAATACACAAACATGAAAAACGCATGGACATTTCTTTTCAAAGCAGTTGCGCAAAAAAAAACCATCTCATTTCAACCAACCAAACTCACGTGTCTTGTTAGTCTTAAAATCCCCCGGAGCAATCCATCAATGATCTGTGAGCAGAAGCGAAAAGGAAAAAAAAAATACATAGCACACAAAAGATAGACATTTTTGATAATAAACAGACATCAATTGTAACTTTTAAGCGGAAGACAAAACATGATACACATTAACAAATACAAAAATAAATTTCCATTACTTAACTGTTACCATCTGGTCAGTCACCTTGCAACATGAAGCCTTTTTTAACTTTTAGAGGTAAAATCCTTTCCCTGACACCTAAAATTAGCCTTGTGCCACAATCTCCATGATAAAAAAAACCTCTTAATTGGCAAATCGTTCTTACTTATTCATGTAGGCTTCAAAATTTTAGTAAAAGGCTGCATCCTATTTTTTGTCTAAGATGTAATGCAACACTTCGTTTTCTGTCAAATAAAAACGACTAGCAGACATTATTTTTTAGAGCAAAAATACAAATGTCATGATGTTGGGACTTTTAAAGAAACCTTTGTTATATTTCCCTTTGGAATTAAGTTCTGTGATTTTATTGATGTTCTTATGGAGAAACCAGAAATTCCACCTTTCAGAGCACTGTTTAGCAAAGTCATTCTGCATTTCACAGAGACAAGGCTGGAATTCAAAAGGTCACAAATGTCAACATAACAGCCTCATCCATTGTTTACAGAAAACTAAAGATAGCATCATAGCGCAACCGGAGCAACCTGTTCTCCTAGCCCACAGTTTCTGCTCATTTTTTTTAGGCTGACAAAGACAGACCAGTTTTTACAACAAATGTTTGTTGCAATGGTACTCATTTCAGCAAATTTAATTGGATCTCACTGGGCCATTTAAAAGTAAACCCAAATGGGGACAACCCGCAAATTTGTATTATACACAAATGTATGCATTTACTGAAGCCAGAGAAACTTTCAAGCTATGGTAAATGACAAGAATGCTGTGCTAAAAATCCATTTAACTCAATTTCGACTTTTATCTTTGGGGCACTTAAAAATAAAAATCCTACAATTATATTACTCAATAATCATCCTCAGAATGTGCTTTACAGACTGCAAAGATTGGACATTAAGCATATCACATCTAATTCCCTTGAAAAATGAGTTTTTACGCCTGCGCCAAGTGAAAACCAACATGCAAATTACCTGATTATACAGTAACACATAACTTAAATCAAATTTTAATGTTAGGAGGTCATATTATGAGTATTAAGCTTTATAAATATCAAAAAACGATTTTAAAAAACACTTCTTATTTTCTCAAATAATTTTTTCATAATTAATAATTTTTCGTTCAATGAAACCAATTATCTGTTTTTATGACAACTCCACATATAAAGGTAAGCTGCATCCATTGCCTATCATTTTTAGATGCATTGATTTATGCGCCTACGCACAAAAAGCCTAACTTAAAACATGACATTTTTCGCGCCATTTTTAAAGGACAATCAGTATTTAGCGACAGAACCAAATAATATACTTTGAAAAAAAATGCTTAAAGAGAAGAAAACCCCATTTGGAATGTCTTCCAGTGATACAAAGTGATGAACCTTATTTTTGTAACCCTCTAAAACACTATTCTGAAATGAAAAATATCCAACTGTGCTAAGTCCTGGGCTAAATAAACATTCCAATGCTATTTATGGCCTTCGAAAAACAACATCTGCTGCCTTGAGGCAGGAAAGGCTGAAACCTGAAAGAGTGCTGAAACCTGAGCACGCTTTCAGTTTTACTGAAAACAGACATTTCAAGTTTTTTTAAAAATGCGCGTGCAAAAAGATGCATTTAAATCTAGCAAGAATCCACTTTAGCTGAAGTGTTTGTCGTTTTCATGTACTACAATGCATGTAAGTAAAAAAATGCTATAAATTTGTTTTGCTACAAAACACACAATTATTTTTGAGGCCCTTTGTATTCCTAGTGAATGTGAATTTTAACTTATCTATTTTAAGCATTTAACAGTTTGCACATATGCATTTTTACTTAGTCTGTAAATTAAATAGCAACAAATAGCGATTTTAGCATGTGACATAGTAAATTGCTGGAGTGTTATTTAATTTCTACTTAATATTAATTAATCTGACATTTTACTTAACAGACTGAAAACATCAAGAAACCTACAAACACATATTGAGAGCTCATTGCAGACATAAAGAGAAAGTATTCAAACACTCAAGGACACACAATACAGCGCTGTAAGCTATTACTGAAGTTACACTAATGAGAAAAACCACATAGACATTGAAACACACATTGAACCCACAAATCGACACTCAGGACGAAAACAAAGCCATTTGTAAATACTAGCTGTAAGTCATATTTACAAGAAACACGTCTCAATAGGGTTCCAAAAGACTGAAAAAAACAGCCCAACAGACTGATGTATGTGCACGAAGCCACAATACACTTAATTCACTAGCTTTGGCTGGCAGAACAACAAAAATTGTTATGCATTTCTCCATTCATAAAACTGCGTAGAACAAAGGATCCTTGTTTTGTATTATGTCATATTTTAATTCCCTGGGGATACAAAATCACCAAGGAAGAAATATGTTTTTTTAAATCTAAACCTATTTAGATATCCCCTTTAGGGGAAGCCGGCTAATCCAACGTATACAAAGTTGGCCAACACAAATCTCCAAATTCGCTAAGATCAGGCATCTTATAGCTCACTAATCTAGCTTCAAACTTCAAGGGGCTATCTCTATCGATATACTCGTAAATATACAAGACCCTCGGTTTTTGAAAATTGCAATATTCAAATAAAACTAAGGACCAAACAAACTAAGAACCAATCAAAATCAAAGAACCAAAAAACAAAGGACTGGGAGCGACCCACTTATACTTAACTCTTACTTTTACTAATCAAAATGTTATCCAGATTCTAACTGTCAAGTTCTACATGACCTAATGGTCTTTTTAAGAATACTCACGCAAAAAGGTTATCAGTCAGGAGTGACATCATGTGGAGGATCAAAAATCAGGAAGATCGGAAATATACTGGGCCGCAGAATCAAAGAATCTCTAGAATCCCCGTGGACAGAGTACCTTCTTAGTAGAATCTTGCTCTGTCCTCCTCAGTTTATTTAAGTCTCCTGGCATGATCACTCCCACAGAAAGTCACTTCTCTGATGATCCCGCGTTAGGGTGCCAACTGAAGAACTTGGTAAATTTTGCTCTCAGGGAATAATTACTAATATAAAAAGGACTTGGCACAGACTCTGAAAATATGAAAAGACATCTTTATTAAACTTAACATAGTGAGGCCACGTCACCCAGAAGCCGTAGCAAGTGGATGAGGTAGTCTGAGGAACACAGAGGACAGAGGCCTTTTATATGTTTTTAGCGTTACATGACTCAGTACAAAAAGAAAAGGGGCAGTTCTAGCTTTTGCAAACATGCAAAAACCCAACATTCCTTCTTACACAAGCTGCAGAAACCCATAATAAAAACCCGGCACATCCCCATCGTAAACAGGCCATAAAGAAGGGAGCAGAGACAGGTGTGAGTAAGATAAGACATGGGTGTGTGTGCGATGAAAAGGTTTATGGCATGTTGTGCCTTGATACTATCTCGATCGGCCACTGGGAAAGGAACTGGCCGAACAGGTTTGGCTTCAGGCAGTGGAGTCAGCTTGCCCAGGTCACAGAGAAGTCAGCAAAGGTGTACGTGTCCTTCAGAATCGACTTTGGCCTATGTGAGGGCAACCACAAAACGGCTGCGGCACACAAAATGGAACCCGAGGGTTCAGGACGAAAACTCTGATTTCAGGGTGATTCTGTCATTTGAATATGACGAAAATGCTTGTGCATAGTGTACTAGCCATTCTCGGTCTGCTGATATCAAAATCGTCATGATACGACGATGTTTATGACACAGGTGTAAAATTTTCAGTACCACAGTTTGCAATGGTGCAGTATCTCACGCGGCCTGGAACCGCCGCGGTAATATTTTCTTCAAGGTTGCCCAGATTCGAGGTCGCACTCCGCAGATGGTAAGTATCACACTTTATTTTAAAAAGCATCCAACTTGTCATCCCCATACAGCGTCCCTGGCCTGACGCGTTTCGAATCCTTTGTGATTCTCTTCAGAGGCCCGTGTCAGCAGCTCGAGTCAATAGTGCGTGACAGCAGACACACCCAACGGAAGGTTATCAAAATAAACATAAAGGAACTACATCTCCCAGAGTACTTAATGAAATATTGACATTTTACAAGTAAGGAGGGGCAACAAAAAAGCCCAACAAATCAAATAAAAACTCAAGAGGGAGAATTCAGGTGTTTGACTCGAGCTGCTGACACGGGGCTCTGAAGAGAATCACAAAGGATTCGAAATGCGTCAGGCCAGGGACGCTGTATGGGGATGACAAGATGGATGCTTTTTAAAATAAAGTGTGATACTTACCATCTGCGGAGTGCAACCTCGAATCTGGGCAACCTTGAAGAAAATATTACCGCGGCGGTTCCATGCCGCGTGAGATACCGCACCATTGCAAACCAACATACCCGAGGAGTGAAAACTTTCACCTAAAAACGGGCGCAGAATTGAGACGGAACGCAGGCATTCAAAGTGCCATCCAAAGCCTAATGGAGGGCTTTAAATATGTCCCATAGTGCGTGACAGCAGACACACCCAACGGAGGGTTATCAAAATAAACATAAAGGAACTACATCTCCCAGAGTACTTAATGCAATAATGACGTTTTCCAAGTAAGGAGGGGCAACAAAAAAGCCCAACCAATCAAATAAAAACTCAAGAGGGAGAATGCAGGTGTTTGACTCGAGCTGCTGACACGGGCCTCTGAAGAGAATCACAAAGGATTCGAAATGCGTCAGGCCTGGGACGCTGTATGGGGATGACAAGTTGGATGCTTTTTAAAATAAAGTGTGATACTTACCATCTGCGGAGTGCGACCTCGAATCTGGGCAACCTTGAAGAAAATATATATATATATATATATATATAATGTTTTTTTCTACAACTACCACAGTACTTTGTAGGTACTAGCGCAGTTCTTGGTAAGCTTATTCTTTAAATATATACAATAATATAAATAAATCTCACCACTTATTACCACTTTAATAAAGTAGGAACAGGTAGGGAACAACAATAAACCTTACTAGTTACCTATATGTACCCTAACCCAGAACGCAGTCACAGTGTGCTGAAAACTAAATGGCTTCCTTTCACGCTTTGAAAAACCAGTCATTGCCAAACATATACTGCCTTGTCGTTCTCATGTAACAGGGTATACTGCAAAGTTACTGTGGTATATGTGGCATAATGTATGACTAACAGGCACATGCATCACAGCATTTTGCGATCGCAACCGGTGCGAATCGCAAAAATCGGACGTTTGCGATCGCAAAAATTGCATTTGGAATGCATGAAACAAGTAGCCCCTCGCAATTTAAGAAATCGCAAAATTTGCGATTTCCTAAATTGCGATTGCATTTAAGGAATTGCAATTTACGATTCCTTAAATGCAATGCAAGAAAGTAAAAAGATTTGCGATTTCGCAATTAAGAATCGCAATTTACCATCACATGTAAGGTGATGGTAAATTGCAATTTTTTAAAAAAAAGCATCAAAGTGCATTTTTTAAAGTCCCATGTTAAGTAAGCATGGGCGCAAAATCCGTTCCGCTTGCGGAATTTGCGGATTTTCGGCATATTCGCAATCCGCGAACTCGCGCGAATTTGCCGAAAATCCGTAAATTCGCACGCAGCGGATTTTTTTTGCTTGGTGATACAATTTTGCGGCGAGCGGCGTTCACTTACCGCCATTCAGCGTTTGCAGAGTTGTTTTTCTCCATATTTTGCGTGTGCTGCGGAAATTTGGATCTTGCTGCGGGATCCCGCGGGAGTTTGGTGACCGCGGTTACGTCATCGCGGCTTGCCACCTTGCACAGCACGCATCGCGAGAGTTCGCAATTGCGAATACGTAGGTGCGGCGGGCAGCAACAATCTCGCACTCGCGAAATACAGATTTTACAAATCTGCACAAGAAATCCACCAGCAAACAGTATAAACCTTCTAAAAATGATGATTTTTATCAGAATCACTCCTCAGGTTGACATTTACCTGCACTTTTTTTTATTTTAGCAAGGAGTCCATTTTGGGGGGGTGGGGGGAAGGAAGTGCCCCACAGTCTCCAACTTCCTGTTCCTGTCCAGCAGGCTCCTCCCAGTGCTTTCTTCATGTGCTGGTCACTTTCATTTGGACCTTGACCTGGAAGGATTACTCTTTGTGGATGCTGCTGGATATTTGAATTTGAGGCCTTTTTGACTTTCTTTGGATCACTTTTAGATTAGAAATCAACTTTCACAAGTAAGTTTGTTTGGGGCATTACAGTTGCTGCAACTTCAATTTTGGAACTTTTTCAGAACATTAAATATAATATATTGTGGGTAGCCACAGTATCCAGTAGGACCAGGGTTAGTTATGGGTGCATGATACAACTGTTTTGTTGAATTTAAACATTATTGAGGCCATGGATGGGCTGGGATTGTGCTGAATTTTGTGTTTTTTGTCGATTTTTTGGGGCTGCTGTTGTGGCCGTTTGCCCAGGGGTAGTGAGTGTTGCATGGACTGAGACTGCCTGTGGGGTCTCTTTAATGTAAACATCCTGAATGGCATTGGATTGTGGTGATTTTTGTGTGTTTTTCGTTTTTTTGGGGTGTACTGTTGATGTGGACTGGCCATGTGGGTGGTGGTGGCCATCTTGAGTGCTTGTACAGGCAGGCCCTCCACATGTGCTTGGGGTGCTAGGGGCCATTTTGAAGACAGGCAGTGTCTGAGGCCTGCACCCATTTTGCCTAGCTTTCATCCATTATGCCCAGGGATAGTGAGTGGTGCATGGGCCTAGTCTTTCTGTGAGGTGTCTTCTTGAATTTAAACATCATTGAGGGCATGGATGGACTGGGATTGTGCAGAATTGTGTGGTTTTTGTCGATTTTCTGGGGCTGCTGGTGGGGCCTTTTGCCCAGGGGTAGTACTAGTGAGTGGTGCATGGACTGAGTCTCCCTGTGGGCTCTCTCTCACTTTAATGTAAACATCCTGGATGGCATTGGATTGTGGTGATTTTTCTGTGTTTTTCGGTTTTTTTGGGGTGTACTGGTGATGTGGACTGGCCATGTGGGTGGTGGTGGCCATCTTGAGTGCTGGTACAGGCAACATGTGCTTGGGGTGCACCCATTTTGCATAGCTTTCATCCATTATGCCCAGGGGTAGTGAGTGATGCATGGGCCTAGTATTTCTGTGGGGTGTCTTCTTGAATTTAAACATCATTGAGGGCATGGGTGGCCTGGGATTGTGCTGAATTTTGTTGTTTTTTCGACTTTTTGGGGTGTATAACTGATGTTCCTCTGTCTTCCATTACTTTTAGGTGCACAAGAGAACCACCAGTGCCAGGAAGAAGTCCTGCTGCGGGGTGTGCAGTACAACGTCACGTGTGGCCACAGACAACTCTGCAACTTGTGCAACTGCGGCCTGCTGTTCTGAGTGACAACTGAAGAAGATGGCCCCCAAAAAAGTTCCCCGTAGCTCCTCTAGCAAGAAAATTGCCAGAAAGGAGCAGAGGAAGCAAGTTACCAAGCAAACTGGTGTGCCGCCCGCCACATTTTTGGGGAATAAAAAAAAAATACGCCTGCAGCAGCAGCGGGATCTGCTGGGGAGCAAGCTGGGAGCAGCACCCCCGCTCCATTGGACTCAGTGCCACCACCCCCACGCCAACTTAAGTCCAAGCCCTTGAGTGCTGCAGAGGCAGCCAGTCTACTTGTTCCATCACCATCGTCCAGTAATGTTGGCTCATCGCAAGAAAGCAGCAGCAATGTCCCTCAATCAACACAGGTTGTCTGACGAGTGTTGAACAACCACAGCCGCAACAACAACCACATGTGCAAGTACAAGCCCAAGTACATGTTGAAGGAGAGGCAGCGCAAGGAGATGCACAAGCAGGGGTGCATGGAGGGGCACAACAAGTGCCCACAATTGTTGTTCCTCCAGAAGTAGGGGCACATCTGGAAATCGACAATCAAGCCGAGGTATCATTCGAGGAAGCCACTCCTCCTGATGATCATTCATTGTCTTCCACATCCCGAGCAAGGAAAAGATCAAGGGTGGTGGTGTCTACATCTTCTTCAAGCCCACCTCCTTCTGATGATATGGATCTTACTTGGGAACCAGCACCACTGCCGTCTGAGAGTGAGGCTGAGGCACACCATGATCTGACAAAGGTAGCTAAGCGTAAAAGGAAGGTCGTCGAAACTCTCATAGTTATGGAGTGTGATGACACTCAACAAGAAGTGGCGTATACTCCTGCTGCTGAAGACTCTCACGACGACGACGCAGTCATCACTAACGTCACTGAAGCCCCAGCGGGCTTGCAGCAAACAGACATTTTGACCCTAGCCCGACAAGCTGCTGAGCTTGATGATGAAGTCGACGAGGAGGCAATGGGAACACCACAATCATTGAAGTTAACTAGTACACCACCACCTACCGCTTCCATATTTCTTACTCGCCAGAAGGGACCTCCATCCACCTCGACCTCAATTAGTGGTGGGCAAAGTGCACAACGTAGTAAAGTTCAGCAATACGCATCCTCCACTTCATCTGGCATTAGCAGCAGCATGACCACCACCAGTATCGCCTCCTCCGGCCCCCCCAGACATTTCAAGTCGGCAGTTTGGGACTTCTTTAGTATTTGCCCAAAAAAGGAAAACCGAGCCATTTGTAGCATTTGTAAGCTTGCAGTTACTCGTGGTAAGCTTGGTACCAACTATGGGACTGGAGGCCAGAGAGGTCATGTTGAGAGACAGCACACTGTCAAATGGTTTGCGCACCTAAAGGAGATCAAGGAAGCACGAATTGCAAGTCAAGAAAACATTGATGTTCCATCTGATGATGACGAGGAGGAAGGAGCGTCACACACTTCACTTACACCCAGTACCCCTGTCAGCACACCCCCTCTGAGCCACACTAAGAGTGTGGGACAGAGTGAGACACCAATGCGAAAAAATTCATCAGCGAGCGTAACTGGGTCGAAGAAGTCATCATCATCACGTAAAATGGTCCAGGGCAACATTAGAACCATGTTGTTTTCAGAAGCACCATATGAACGCAACCACCCAATGGCGCGTCTGTATAACACTAAGCTGGCTAAAATGCTAGCGCTGGATCTTCTCCCTTTTTCTTTTGTAGAATGGGTTGGTTTTTTAGAATTAGTGGCAGCGCTCTGCCCTAAATGGCAGGTTCCTAGCCGGTTCTATTTTGCCCGACTTGCGGTTCCAGCACTACATGAAGATGTGCTGGAGGTGATTGGGGCAGCTTTGCTGAAGAGTGCTGTTCACACTATACATCTGACAACAGACATGTGGACCGGTGGCGCAGGCACTGATTACATGTGCATCACTGCACACTGGGTCTCTTTTTCAGGGGTTAAAGCAAAGCTAAACGCAGGTGTTGACCTGGACCAAGTTTTTAAAGCTGCTCGGAAACATGCAACACTAGCCATGTTTGGCTTGGAGAAACGTCATACAGCAGAAAACATTTTGAATGAGTTTAACACAAAGGTCTTTCACTGGCTGTCCCCAAAAAAACGCGAGATTGGTTATGTTTCCACGGATAATGGCGCCAATGTAGTTAAGGCCATGGATCTGGGTAACTATTTCAGAGTGCCGTGTTTGGCGCACTGTATAAACCTGGTTGTTAAAAAATTCTTGGATAAAGACAGTCCAGCGTGTGAGTTAGTGGCCACCTGCCGAAAAATGTGCAACCATTTCAGCCATTCTTTTAAGGCCCGGAAGCATCTGAGGAGCCTGCTACATGAACGTCGAATGCCAGTGAAAGCACTCATCCAGGAGGTGCCAACACGTTGGAACTCAACCTTCTACATGCTTGAGCGTCTGTATGAGCAGTTTACGGTACTCGATCAGTATTTCTTAACACTGGGTACAGCTCAGAAGGACCTGAGGCTAGATGCGGCGGAATGGGAGCTAGTTAAAAGCCTGACAGACATGCTTCGTCCTTTTGAGGTCTTCACGCGTGCAGTCAGCAGGGAGGACTGTAATTTGGGAAAAGCTATCCCATTGTTGCGCATGCTGGAGCACAAACTTAAGGCGGTGTGTTCTAAGTTTCAAAAAGATGAAGAAAAGCAAGAAGCTTTTGTTTTGGCGGAGAAATTATTAGAGCGCCTACTTGGCGATGAACGTCTTCAAAAGATCCACTCAGAACAGCATTACATTTGTGCTACTATTCTGCATCCACGCTACAAAAAGGCACTGGCAGGCATTGCATTATTTCCTTTTGGTGATGAAGATGTTACAAAGTACAAACATTGGCTAGCCTTGTCAGCCATGAGGTTTGAAAGAGAACGGCAGCAAATTCAAGGAAAAGGCAGTACATCAGCATCAGCAGGCCATCCCCAGTCAAAAGACTCCACTTCTGCAACTGTGGCTGTGGCAGAAGTGACCTCTCAGCCGTTAAAGACACCAGCAACCGGATCATCTGCACCAGACACAACAGAAATATCGAGTGATGAAGAGGATTGGCTAGCTGAGCTTGGGTTTGGTTCTCCAAAGGTCCGAGCAAAAAGTAAGCAAAGTGGAGGAAACGTGGAGAACCTTGAGTCGATGGTGCAGGACTATCTGAATGACTGAACAGAGGTCTATGTTAATGTTGACCCATTGGCGTATTGGCATGGGAAAAAAGAATTGTGGCCAGAGATCACCAACCTGGCTATAAATTACTTGTCTTGCCCACTCGCAAGTGTGTCTTCTGAACGTGTTTTCAGTGCTGCTGGTGGCATTGTAACTTGCAAACGGACCCGCCTCTCGCCCAAAAATGTGGAGAGGTTAACAATGATCAAGATGAATCAGCACCTCATACTACCAGATTACAAAGTACCAGATTACACGACGGAAGAAGACGAGGAGGACAGCAACTTAGATGAGGGAATTTCTTCTGTGTTAGGTGCCACTGACCTACTCCTGCCTGAATTCGCAGAGTATGAGGACGAACTATTCTTCCCTGACACCGAGCCCTGAAAATGGCTTACTTTTTCGTCCTTATTCACTTTTATTCCTGTGTGTCTGTCTTTCTTTGTTTTGCACAGTTAATATAATTAAAACTTTAATCACCTGTACTTTTGCTTTTTGGCTGTTTGGGGGTCTTCTACTTGTTTTCGCCTGGGTTGAAGGCTCTGGGGCCATTGCTGGGAAGGTGTAATACCGGATAAAACTGGTTTGCACATAATCCATGAGGGAAAAGTTTTTGCATTTTCTGACATTTCACTCAATGTAGCGTTTTCGGGGGCCTGTTTGGGGGGCTTCCTGGTGTTTGTGGGTGGGTTTCGGGGTCTGGGATCACTGCTGGGTATGGATAGTTTTGATAGCAAGAGGTTAGAAGGAAATCCATGGAGGCAGAGGGGAGTTAGGGTCTAGCTGCAGAGCGCGCGCTGAGTGATTTTGGAAATTTTCAGGAAAGTGACAAAGTCTCAATTTTTGTACTTTTGCTTTTTGGCTGTTTGGGGGTCTTCTACTTGTTTTCGCCTGGGTTGACGGCTCTGGGGCCATTGCTGGGAAGGTCTAATACCGGATAAAACTGGTTTGGACATAATCCATGAGGGAAAAGTTTTTGCATTTTCTGACATTTCACTCAATGTAGCGTTTTCGGGGGCCTGTTTGGGGGGCTTCCGGGTGTTTGTGGGTGAGTTTCGGGGTCTGGGAGCACTGCTGGGTATGGATAGTTTTGATAGCAAGAGGTTAGAAGGAAATCCATGGAGGCAGAGGGGAGTTAGAGCCTAGCTGCAGAGCGCGCGCTGAGTGATTTTGGAAATTTTCAGAAAAGTGACAAAGTCCCAATTTTTGTACTTTTGCTTTTTGGCTGTTTGGGGGTCTTCTACTTGTTTTCGCCTGGGTTGACGGCTCTGGGGCCATTGCTGGGAAGGACTAATACCGGATAAAACTAGTTTGGACAAAATCCATGCAGAAAAGCCTTTTGGCACTTTTTGTAACTTAGGGTTCGTTAGGGTTAGCCCTAGCAGCAGGATTGCATGTGTTTCGGGGTGTTCTTGATTTTTGCAACTGAGTTCTGGGGTCTTAGAGCACTCGTGGGAATGTGTAATTTTGGTTGCAAGTGATTTGAGGAAAATCCATGGTGGGAAAGGGGGGATCACTTACTCTGTGAGAGGCACTTAGTGTTGAAAACATTTAGCCATTTACACTTAAAGGAAGAAAATGACACAGACTTAAGTTTCTGGAAAACAAACTTACTGTTAAACCCCCACCCACCAGAGTCAAAAGCAGTAAAAAACAGGTATGCTCAGATAAAGTTTCAAAAAGTATATTTGTGTAGCCCTAACAAAATAATCTCCAGCAAGACCCTCCCTAACCCCAACGATTGTCCTTCAAAAGTCCCCAAAAAAACCCAACTCCCAATTCCCACCCCCCCAAAAGTCTCTAAAAAAGGGCCAAGGGACACTACGGCAGGATGCTGTTTACTTTAGCGGCCAGGGCATCAACTCCTTGCGGAGGGTGGCATGGTCGGAGCGGAGGCCCTCCACCAAGTTCTTGTATGTTAAGACCTCCTGCTCCAGGTAGGACACTCTGAGGCATAAGCGGCGCTGGCGTGCCTTGCAACTCCTGTGGGGGGCAGCTGCTGTCTTTGCTGCTCGGCGGTGGCGGTTGGCTTTGGAAGCCCGGCTCCGTACCGCTGGAGCACTGCGCTGGCTGGCAGCCCGTGTGGGCCCGGAGGAGGATGCAGCTGTCGCAGTGCATGTACCAGTAGACTGCGTGTCCTCCTCCTCCAGGGCCAGCAGCCGCCGATATTTTGCGACAGTGGCATCCAGCCTCCGTTGCCGGGCCATTCGAGCCTGCTCCTTCCTTGATGTTTTTTTTTATTTTGAAGGAGCAACTATATGAAGAAAGAAAGACATAGTCTGTAACCAATGCTCCTTAAGATTAACACAAAATGATTGAGCAGAAAGTTGTGTCACAGTACAACTAGCAACTTGAAAGCACAGTACATAACTATTGAGGCCAGTATCTATCTAACCTCCCACTTCTTCATCCTTGCTCTAACATTAGTGGGAGTTTAAGGAACAAATTATACGAGCACTATGGACTTCCATTACAGTCGACTATGACAGTACACCAGTCTTATTCTTCTTCTTCTCTCTTGTTTAGGAAAATTGGTACGTTATCTTCTGCAAGCCGGCATAATGCCAGTGCAGTGAACTTGCACCCGAGAAAAACAGACGCACACCATGATGAGTGAGACAGACCTGCGTTACTGTACCGGTCCAGTACATGCAGGTGGTGAAGCTCTTACTTTTCTATTACGGGTGGCACTGAGAATACTCTGTTAAAAGGGCTACTGCTTAATTAATTTAACTTTCACCCTACAGTGCAAATGAGTACTAGAAAAGGAAAATGAAGAAGCTAAATAATCTGATTATCTATCACTTCACATGGGATGTATTTGATTACATATGGGATGACATTAGGTGCTTTGCTTTTTATTGAGTGAACAGTGATACACCCACACATGAATGACGTACTACTACTAAACTAAACTTATTAAGAGAGGTAGGGTGTGTCCACCGTAATAACCGGATATATGCTGTGCTTGCAGTTGCAATACAAACTACTGCTACTATTCATGGTAGTATTTGGACAAAATTACAACTTCTTTTCCTTGCCTTTCCTACACTGGAACGGACGTGCGGGTGCAGTGTTACATGCTCATCAAAGTAACTCTTAGTTCATCCAGTGACTGTCTACTCTCTCTAGCTACACATATGCTATCTAAGAGTCAGATAGTACCATGATCCAGGCATCCATTCATTCAAAGTATATGCACACATACAGTTTCTGTTTCACCCACCCAGGCTGTTCTCCTTCCACCCATCCTTACTTCATCATTCACCCAGCCATGCACCATACCATATTCTTTCCTTCCCAGCCACCTCAGGGACCAAGCAAACACATATCATTCTTCTTTGCCAGTCATCATTACATTTCTCGTCCTTCCACACTTACTTACACCCTTCTTTTGCTTTTCGTTCATCCCATCCATCAAGTTCATCTCAGATCTGATTGGGATTCTTCTCGCCAAAAACTTCACAGCTAAGTCGAAGTACATTTAGAGGAGGCTACTACCTGGTTGATTTAAAATACACCCGTGCAGAAAGCACACTCTACAGTCTCCAATCTCAATAAGTAAGGAATATATAGCTTACCTCTGCCCGCCACCACCGTGTGAACCCTCAGAGGCACATTGGTGTCGTCCGGCACTTGCACCGCCTCCTACCCCGAGAGGTGTTCTCCTGATCCAACACCACCACCTCCGCGCTGGCCCCGCCACCAGATGTTCCACCTACAAAGTACATTTAAGAATGTTAGAATACACCACTCACTACTATATAATATTTGGTCTAGGAATAAAGAAATGTGAAAAAAAACAGAAAACAATGTAATAATTTGTGACTGTCTAATCTAAAGTACAAATATCCCTTTTTCCAGGGAAGGCTCAGTGCATAGAGCTATTGCTGACTAGAATGGGAGTCCAATGGAATTGCCAAATGTGCAATCTTAGTTAGCTAAATAGACAGACTAATAAGAATAATCTAGTAATACCACAGGGAGTCATAGTCGAGGCAGGATAAGAATTTAGATACAGTCTACAAGAAGATCAAAGAGGATTTAGAAAAAATCGAATGAGGAACGCTAGGAAAAAATAGGTACTCTATATTAAAATGAAAACTTACTGGGGCCAGCAAAGGAGCCCTCGCCTGGCCGATCCTGGCCTTCTACAGCAGCAGCAGCAACCACCTCCTCCTCTGTCCTCTTGCCCCTGGTGGGAGCTGATGTACAACATGAAAGAAAGAAAGACCCGAAAACATGGATGATTGTTGTCAACCAAATCAAACATTTCAAAAGAACAATAACAAAATATGTTGGCGAAATAGCAAATAGACAACTATTCCACGGGATATATTGACCGATCTCATGTGGTCTACTACGTTATTAGTATTGCTTGATTTGCGGACCGTCGACTTGGAAAGTTCTTATGTAACTCACTAAACAAACTACTCAAAAGGTTCGCCTAGGACTGGCAGGCAGCAGTCCGCAGCACGCAAAGTGACAGACAAAGTCCATCGTGATTGCAGATCAGCGACAACACTAAAAAGTTTCCTACTACATTAACCAGTCATTAAAATACTCAAACTATCAATCCACCACCACTATTTCTTCTTATCGCCAGGTGTACAAAGGAAGGACTGGACTTGAGTCTGTAGGGGCTGATTGAGAAGCCCCTTGCGGCTCTTGTGCTCCATTGTTGCGTGACTTTTGTGACGCAGCGGCAGAACAAAAGAGGTGCCATGGTGCGGCGTATATTAACAACGTGACGCATATGGGAGATGCATCACGTTGTAAAGCCCTGCGCCATCAGGGGGCGTTCCGGCGCAAGGGAGGGCGTTCCTGCGCAGGAACACATCCTAAAAGTGGCTGAGGGACATCTACAAAATTTTAATCGGTCACTTTGAGGACAATGATGCGTAACTCAAACCCTGCGCCTGCTTGAAGCAGACGTACGGCTTGACGCAGCATTGGGGAGATAGAGCACCCCAGAGCATTGCTGGAGCTGCACCATCGTTGCGACGCAACTCCAGCAATGCGCCGCCTTTACGGCACAGAAGCGTAACGCTTTGGTGACATTTTGGGCACATGGTGCCCCGCATTGTAAATACGGCGCACCATGGGTGGTGGTGGCGTGGCGCACAATTACTGGCGCATCCCTGCTTCTTTGCAGGGATGCGCCGGTAATTAAATATCTGACCCTTAGTGTCTAGCATTACACAGTTCTTTAAACTACACTCATGCATAATTTCACAGGCCAATGAAATGAACACAAAATCGAAAACAAATAAGCATAGTAGCAGCGCTACTGAGAAGGAGAGCAGTGCACCTGAAATGCACAGAAAATTTTGAAATATAATTTACCTACAATGTAATCAGCAGCATTATTGCTCTTGGTAAAAAACAAAAATTTGCAAGATAATAACACACAGAGCAGGAGAAAACAGAGTAGTAAAGAAATAGCTACTACTACTCACCAAGCCTGGGGATCTCAAGGCCGAGCAGGTCCAGCAGATCGCGTTCCCGGTCCAGGATATCCGTCCAACGGTGGGTGACTTGGTTGCAGGTGCGCCGGACCTGAGATTGTTGGTACATGGCCCGGCACAACTTCTCCCACCGCTTCCGGCGCTCCCGGATCCCGTACCCGCTAGCAATCTTGCCGCCTGCCATGATGGTCCTGGGGAGGCGGCGCTGAACATAAAAAACTAGTGCGGCCACTTCCTCCGCGCTGAAGATCTCCCGGGGCGCGACATTCTCCCCCTTCAAACGCCCGCACGGGAGCCGGGCACGGGGTGCGGGACCCTTGCCCTTCTCAGGATACTTCCCGGCTCCCTTTACCATGGTCTGGGCAGAAAGGAAGCTAAATAATAAAGAAGAAATAGAATAGGGAAGAAGAAAAGAAAAGAGTTTAAAAAAGTAGTTTAAAATTAACAAAAAGTAGCAGAAAACACAGAAATATAGAGCTAGAAAAATAGAGGGATAGATAATAAGTAAAATAGATTAAAAAAAAACTTCAAACAAGCAAAGGATGGCAGAGATTCAGAGAGGATACAGAAAGCATGCCCAGAACCATAGCAATGAATGAGAAACAAGATGGCCGCGCCCGTTCACGACCGCGTGGGTAAGTTCGCGCGAGATTTTCCTCGCGATCACACGCGAAATTGTACTAGCGAGCCGCACACTTTGCGAGATTACACATAGCGCCCGGAAACGGAATTACGTCACGCAAACAAGATGGCCGCGCCCATGTACGACCGCTAGGGTAACTTCGCAAACCTGTGATGATGAACCAGACGTAGAAACAACATAGTCACGGCCGTTGCGAGCCAGCAAGTAAGTACGCAATTGCGAACTGGTACACAAACCTCGCGAAATGGCAGGAAACCCTTGCGAACACAAAAAAAAAGAAAAATCCGCAAATTCGCGAGAGTTCGCGGATTCTGTGGATTGCGAATCCGTAAATACGCACATTCACGAACGCCAGATTCGCAAAATCCGCCCATGGTTAATGTTAAGCACACACATGCCTTTGGAACATGTGTGTGCGTAAAATGGGTGCACATATCAATTTCAGGGGTGCAACAGGGTGTCCTTTGGACACCCCTGCACCCTTGAATTCGCATTCTCCGTTTGCGAATCGCTAATTGCGATTCGCAGAATGAAAATGTCTTCCCATTCATTCTTATGGGCCTTTAGGCCCATAGGAATGAATGGGGAGGGATTCCTTAATTGCGACTCGCAATTTGAGAGTCGCAATTAAGGAATGTTTAGAAATCACACATTTTTCTGCGATTTCTACATGCATAGGCATTTGTGAATTCTTAATTGCGATTCTTTAAAAATTGCAATTAAGAAATCGCAAATGACTACAATGATGCATGTACCTGCAGGTATTTTACAACTTATAACTTTAACACTTGGGAAACTATATAAATATATATATCATGCTCTCCGTCGGCGCTCGGATTCTCCTCCAAACCACGGACACAGACCACAGGGTAAGTTCCTTAAAGATTTATTCGGATGACGCCATAATGCATTTCAACTCACAGGGAGCCTTGATCACATGACATTGTTACAGTGATTTTGTTTCGTTTTTTTTAAATGACATAATGCTTACGTGTGCAGAACAGAAAGGAAATCCGGTATAGGAAGGGAAGAAAAACTTAATTCATAGTTTACATGGTACACCCATAGTTACTTGGCTAAAATCGGTCAACCTTGTACTCATTGCCTATTGTCAATAAACATCAACAATTGCAATAAGTGAATACAGATAAATATGTAAATAAATAAAGAAATACATAAATTAATAGATAATCTATTTTCCGTAACATCACTAAAAGATGTTGAGTTAAAATCATGTTACCATATAACATATATATATATATATATTTATCATTTTCTAGTTATTGGCCCCAACATGATAATCTTTTTAACACATTCATTGAATTACTGATGTGCAAAACTAGGCAATGTACAAAATAATTGTGTACCGTGGTTTTAATGATTGATTAAATCTACCTACCCTATTTTATTACTTGAAATAAAGTGCTATTAGTGCAAGTGAATATGAGTGCTAAGTGCTAAAAGAAGAAATATTATCTCTCTTGTAATACAATATTCATATTTTTTGTGGCTGCTCATATTGTCAAGTCATTATATGTTGTTGACTTATATCATAATACATTCTGGGTTAACTACCCATTCTAGCTGCCTTAAATTTTGGTTTAAATACCACAGGATCCCTCTTTCTATATTTCTCATTGTTTAGATATCATAATTTGCCTTGATGGAACCTCTTAATTCTGAGTAATGTTAACAAGAAGTGAAATATAATGTTGATGTCTGGGGGGGGGGGGTCGCTACTGCTCGAAAAGCCAGGTCTTGAGGTGTTTCTTGAAGGTGAGGTGTTCCTCGGTCAGTCGTAGGTGTGTGGGGAGGGAGTTCCATGTTTTGGTTGCCAGGTAGGAGAACGATCTTCCTCCGGTGGTGGTTCTGTGGATCCATGGGACGGTGGTGAGGGCAAGGCTGGCAGAGTGTAGCTGGCGAGTGGGGGTGTAGAATGAGAGGTGGTTGTTGAGGTATTCTGGGCCATTGTCGTGAAGTGCTTTGTGTGCGTGGGTGAGGAGCCTGAATGTGATCCTCTTGCTGACGGGGAGCCAGTGCAGGTTTCTCAGGTGGGCGGATATGTGCTGTGGTGGGGGATGTCGAGGATGAGTCGTGCGGAGGCTTTCTGTATACGCTGGAGTCGCTTCTGAAGTTTGGCTGTGGTTCCTGCGTATAGGGCATTTCCGTAGTCCAGTCAGCTGGTGACGAGGGCCTGGGTGACGGTTTTTCTGGTTTTGGAGGGGATCCACCGAAAGATTTTACGGAGCGTGCGCAGTGTGTTGAAGGAAGATGACGAGACGGCGTTAACTTGCTTGGTCACAGTGAGGGAGGAGCCAAGGATGAATCCCAGGTTGCGTGCGTGGTCTGTGGGATCTTGGTGCAGCTTCAGGCGACTGAGTTTCATTCATTCTGCGACGTCTTTCATTCCTTCCTGGAGATTGGTTTTGGCGGTGGCTGGGTCTTTGGTGAGGGAGAGTATCAGTTGGGTGTCGTCAGCGTAAGAGATGATGTTGATGTTGTGTTTGCGTGCGATGGCGGCGAGGGGGCTCATGTAGATATTGAAGAGGGTTGGACTGAGCGAGGAGCCTTGGGGTACGCCGCAGATGATCTCGGTGGCCCCTGAGAGGAAAGGGGGTAGGCGGACTCTCTGGGTTCTGTTGGAGAGGAACGAGGTGATCCAGTCCAGGGCCTTTCCTTGGATCCCTGTGTTGAAGAGGCGGGTTATCAGGGTGCGGTGGCATACGGTGTCGAAGGCAGCCGAGAGGTCTAGGAGGATGAGAGCGTTAGTTTCTCCATTATCCATTAGGTTCCTGATGTCGTCAGTGGCTGCGATGAGGGCGGTCTCGGTGCTGTGGTTGGCTCAAAATCCGGACTGGGACAGGTCGAGTGAGTTGTTTGCCTCGAGGAAAGTAGTCAGCTGTTTATTGACGGTCTTCTCGATGACTTTAGCTGGGAAGGGAAGAAGAGAGATGGGGCGGAAGTTCTTGAGGTCTTTGGGGTCCGCTGTGGGTTTCTTCAGAAGGGCGTTGACTTCTGCGTGCTTCCAGCTCTCAGGGAAGGTTGCTGACATGAAGTAGTTGTTTATGATGTTCCGGAGGTGGGGTGCGATGATGATGTCGGCTTTGTTGAAGATGTGATGGGGCAAGGGTCAGAGGGGGAGCCAGAGTGGATGGTGTTCATGACGTGTGTTGGATCTTCAATGCTAATGGGGGTCCAGGTGCTGAGGATGGTGGTGGGGGTCAGTGGTACGGTGGCTGGAGGCGGAGCCTGGGGTCCGAAACTGTTGTGTTTGTCTGTGATTTTGCGGTGGAAGAACGTGGCCAGGGAGTTGCAGAGGTCTTGTGATGGTGTGATGTCGTTGTTGCTGGCGCTGGGGTTGGAGAGCTCTTTGACGATGCTGAAGAGTTCCTTGCTGTTGTGGGTGTTGCTGTCTAGCCGCTCTTTGAACGAAGCCCTTTTGGTGTTGCGGATCTGCTGGTGGTGTTCGCGAGTGGCATTCTTGAGGGCAGTCATGTTTTCGGTAGTCTGATCGTGGCGCCAGGTTTTTTCAAGGGTTCGGCAGGATTTCTTTGAGATTCTGAGGGCGTCGGTGAACCATGAGAATTTCCTGTTGCGGGACTCGCATGGGGGGTTCTTCAGTGGAGCGAGGTTGTCAGCGCAATTGGTGATAAATATAGAAACATCATAAAACATCCAATATAAAACTTAAAACCCTGTTGCATTCGTGATTGCTGGTGCTAGTTGTTACATGTATCTTCCTAGAGGCAGGTATATAAATTCTCAGTAATGTTAAGCTCCCCTGGATGTTTTGAATCCATTTCCAGGATATATCTAGCTTCTAACTTGCGTAATTTTGCTTCCCTATTGCCACCTCTTCTGCTTGAAGGCACAGAGTCTATGAGGAAGTATTTTAGTTCCTGACTCCTTGAGTTGTGATGTTCCTTAAAATGTCTGGCCCCAGGGTATGTGTTGTCCTGGTTGTTGATAGCTCTGATATGTTGCAATACTCGCGTGTGGGCTTGGAGTTTAGTAATCCCAACGTATTGTAAGCCACATGGACAGACTAGGACATAAATCACATATTTGGTTTTGCAAGTTAGAAGTCTGTTGATCTTATAATTTTTGGGCCTGAAAGAGGTTGTGTAAGTTGTTCTGTTGATCCCCTGTTGGAAGGCTTTAGATATTTTTCATTTAAAAAAAACTCATATGTGTTTTTAGCCTGCTGCAGCTTTCAATTACCTCTGGGCTTGTTTTGACAAGTTTGTCGGGCATAGTAGGTGCCCTATTATGGGTAATCAAGACATTCTTGGCAAAATTGGTTCGGATTATTGGGTCATCTAACACCAGGGGCCAATTACGTGTTATGATATTGTGTACTTCCTTCTCTTGTCTGCTAAATACCATGATTATCCTAAACTCTTGTTGTTTGGATAATTTGAAGGTATCACATTGTTCTTGCTTATTTGTTACTTTGTTATATTTATCTTCAATCAACTCTAGTCTAATGTGAATTATGGATGTTGCTATGGCCCCATTAATGGTCCTAAGGGAGTAACCCCTCTCTCGGAACCTAATTTAGCTTTCTTCTCGTTCCTGTTTGAGAGTTATTTGATCACTATTAACTCTTCTGAGTCTTAGCATTTCCCCATAGAGGATGCAATATATCAGGTGTCCCAGGTGAGCGCTGCTGGCATGTAGGGTTGCATTGCCCGCTGTCTTTTTTCGGTAAAGCTTGGTTTCTATTTTGTTGTTTTGAATGTACACCTGCATGTCTAGGAAATCAACTGTGTCTGTGCTGATTGTAGCAGTGAAGTGTAGATTCAATGTGTGTTCACTGATTGAGTTTAGGAACTCTGTCACTTCTTGATGTGTGCCTTTCCATACTACAAAGAGGATGTCGATATACCAAAGCCATACTTTGATATTTTTTTGCATGTAGTCTGTGTCTTATACTTTGAGTACCAGCTCCTCCAACCAGCCCATGTATAGCATAGCTGGAGGAGAAGCCAGCACACATGGCTACACCTCTAGTTTGTTTGAACAGCATGTTATTGAACATGAAGACATTGTTGTCTAGGCAGTATGCAACCATTTAAATAAGCATTTGACTATGCTGTGTTAAATGCTCTGATCTTCTAGCCAAATAGTGTTTTAGTGCATTTATGCCATCACTGTGCTTAATACTTGTATATAGTGATGTAACATCAAGCACAAAAAATAAATAGTCCCTTTGCCATATACAGTCTTTCAACTTGTTTAAAAAATCACTGGTATTATGAACATATGAAGGTAAAAATTGGATGTATCCTTGTAAAAAATAGTCTACATATTGTGACGTGTGTTCTAAAAGTCCATCACGTGCTGATATAATTGGCTTTCCTCGTGGTTTACAGGAGTCCTTATGGATTTTTGGGCTAAGGTAGATGGAAGGAGTTACTGGATGATCGTTTCTCAGAAATGTATACTCATCACTGGTTATCAGTTCTTTTGTTTTCCAAGTTGTAAGTTTGGTATAGTATGTTTTATACATTTGTTTCAGATCTGACCCATTACTTTTGATGTAACAAGATTGGTAATTCAGTTTTTACAATGCATCTTTAGTGTAGTCTTCTTTAGCCCAAATTACAATATTGCCACCTTTGTCAGCATTTCTAATGACAATAGATGTGTCACTTGCAAGTCTGTTCATTAGCATATGGTATGCAATGTTATGTTGTTTGTATTTTCTCTTGGTTTTTAGGACTTTGTGATTCAACTGTTTGATCTGAGTAATAATCTTATCATTAAAGATGTCGATAGAGTCTCGTACATTTATTGGATTAAATGTAGATTTTGATTTAAATGGTGTTGGTATCGTTGATTCTCTGAATGTGGTAATATCTAGGATCCCCACTGTGGATTGTTCAGACATATTTTCTTGTGCGTCAGGTATATGGCCCTTTGACCGTAGTTCTTGTAGATCCAATAATAGTGGCAAATTGTTGTCTGATGTGGTATTGGGAGCATAATGTTCTTGCCTTCCCTATTGTATTGCATCTGATGGAGTTGATTCCTTATTCTGAAGCATGTGGTATTTCCTAAGTTTCAACTTTCTAATGCACTGATAAATGTCCATTCTGGTTTTCGCATAATTAAAATTGCTTTCGGGGCAATAAGACCGTCCCAAACTAAATATATATATTACCTACTGGCGGTTGCAAGTAGATAGTTATAGTTAGTTACAACCTAGTTTCCATAGGAAAAGCCTTTTTTGATTTGCCAATGTCTTTGGCACAGTTTGAAGACTCTTTGCGAAATTAAAAAAACTAATGGGGCGCTCCGGTCAGCTCCTGTCTTAAAGGTTGCGGGGTGATTTGTCAAGAGGGGGTTGAGAAAAAAAGTGGAGCCATCTCAGGAGTTTTGGTCGAGGCTCCTGCGTAGAGGGCATTTCCGTAGTCCAACCCGCTGATGGCGAGGACCTGGGTGATCGTTCTTCTTGTTTCAGTGGGGATCCAATTGTAGATTCTGCGGAGCATGCAGAGGGTGTTGAAGCAGGAGGAGTAGACGGCGTTGACCTGTTTAGTCATGGAGAGGGTGGAGTCGAGGATGACATCTAGGTTGCGTGCGTGGTCGGTGGGTGTTGGAGCAGTTCCCAGTGCAGGCAGCCAACCAGGAACCGTCCCAAGCCGAAGGGGTGGATTAGAGGATGAGGACATCTGTCTTTTCTAAGTTCAGCTTTAGTCGGCTGTTCCTCATCCATTTAGTGATGGCCTTCATTCCTTTGTGAAGGTTGGGTCTGGCGGTGTAAGGGTCCTTGGTGAGGGAGAGGATCAGCTAGGTGTCATCGGCGTAGGAGATGATGTTCAGGTCGTGCCGACGGGCAACGTGGGCGAGCCATGACATGCAGATGTTAAACAGAGTTGGGCTGCGGGATGAGCCCTGGGGTACACCGCAGATGATTTTGGTGGCTTCAGAGTGGAAGGGGGGGGGAGGCGGATGCTCTGTGTTCTGCCAGAGAGGTAGGAGGTGGCTTTGTGGAGGCGTGTTTGTAGTGTGTGTTGGCAGACCGTGTCGAAGGTGGCTGACAGGTCCAGGAGGATGAGGGCCACTCAGCCCTCCTTCTAAAACAAATAGAAAAACAAATGCCGGCATCTCGCCGGAGGCCCCACCCCCTCCCTGCACCACTGTGCAAACGCACGCCCCAAGCACGTTGCAAGTTAGGGAATTCATTTCCCTTGAATACTGAGGGTCCCTAGGGCCAACTAGCCCACCATGTACCTTCAGTAAGGGCAACCGATCTGGATTGCTGAGAGGTGGTCCGAGGCCAAGCCCCTTTGTACTACACTCTGCAAACGCATGGTGGAGCGATGAGGTCCACTTGTGGCCTCAGGACCTCAGGACACAAGTGGAGATCATCCCCCGAGCAGCAGTGTACCACAAGTCGTGTATGCAAAGTTGTGTAAATAAGGGGTGTAGCCTTTGAGCACACTCAGCAATCAAGCTTATGGGGCGTACTGGAGGTAACAGGTGGGCTAGTTGGCCCCTAGGGACCCTCAGTATTCAAGGGTACTTAATCCCCCAACTTAGAACCTGCCAGGAGGGGTGTTTGGAGAGTGGTGGAGAAAGGGGGCATGGCCTGTGTCCAGCTTTCAGCAGTCTCACTATCTGGGACATACTGGAGGTATCAGGTAGGCAAGTTGGCCCCAAAGGACCCCCAGCAGCAAAGGGGACATCCATCCCCATCCAAGTGCACGTCAGGAAGTGAGTTTGCAGAGTGGTGGGGAAAGGAGGCATGGCCCACTATGATATCTTAGTGATACTGCTGTGTGGGACTTACTGGAGGTAATAGGAGAAGTAGTTGGCCCCAAGGATGTCCTTGGGGGCCAATCTACTTCTTGTTACCTCCAGTAAGTCCCACACAGTGGGATTTCTAAAATATCTTTGGAGGCCATGTCCCCCTTTCTCCACCAGTCTGCAAACGAGCCTCCTAGCAGAAACCGGGATGGGGAAGAAGTCCAATTTACTCCTGAGGTACTGTGGGGGAGTTCCTGAGCGCTGGTCAGAGGCCCAGCACCCTTTCCCCACCACTCTGTAAATGCGACTACTAGATAAAGAAGTGTTTGCAATGTTATAGGTTTCGCATTTGCGAGAGGTAGAGCTATTGGCAATGTAAATGTAATTTTTTTTATTGTTTTTCAAAGTGAAGTGGATGTAAGTTTTGTGTAGTGGAAATATGTGGTAAGTTGTGCAGTGAAATTATGTGGATAGAAAATATGTGGTATTTATTTTATAGGAATTATATAGAGTAGGATTATGTGTGATGGAGAGTAATTATGTGGTATGGTAGTCTGTGTTCTGGATTGGTAATGTTAGGTTTAGTCTTCTTGATTTCCATAGAAGCTCAACTATTTACTCAATGAGACAAAAAAAAGAAGGAATCACTGAGGAGCACTTCTGGACCTAGTCAGAGGTATGAACAGGGCCACTGGAATTATTTAACTGTTTGGCTCCACCGGCTTACGCACGAATATACATTTTCCGCATTAGCCACATAGTTCATCATCTGCACCCTAATCTGTAGATTTGAACAAAAAAAAGCCTTGTTTCTTGCTCAAACGGCTCAAGCGTTACCAAAAATGCAGCGGCAAGTGTTACAGTGTGTTGGAAGGTCCTTTGCAAACCTAGAATGGTCACCTGTTACTTATTGCTAAATGTGGGTGTTTAATTGGTACTAATGGTATGCAAGCCACTCTTGCTTCCTTCTGTGCCTCTCTCTGCACGTCTCTTGCCTCTTTCTGCATTTCTGTTGCTTCTTTCTGCACATTTCTTTCTTTCTCTGCTCTTCTCCGGTCTCTTTCTGCAAATCTCTTCTATGTTCTGCATCTCTCTTGCCTCTTTCTGCATGTCTGTTGCCTCCTTCTGCACCTCATGTGTTTGTTTCTGTACCCTCTTGCCTCTTTCTGCACCCTTCTTCCCTCTTTGTCCACCTCTATTGACATTTTGTGTACCCCTCTTATGCCTTTCTGGACCTTTTTGCCTCTTTCTGCACCTATGTTCCTTCTTTCTACACTTCTTTTGTTTCTTTCTGTACCTGACTTGCTTTTGTCTGTACCCCTCTTGCCTCTCTCTCTAGCCCTCTCACCTCTCTCTGCACTTCGGTTGCCTATTTCTGCACTTATCTTGCTTTTTTCTGCACCTCACTTGCCTCTTTTTGCACCTCTATTGCTTCTTTCTGCAGTTGTCTTGCCTTCTTCTGCACTTAACTTGCCTCTTTCTGTAACTCTCATGCCTCTTTCTGCAACTCTCTTGCCTCTTTCTATACCTCTCTTCCCTTTTTCTGCGCCACTCTTGCCTCTTTCTGTACCTCTGTTCCTTCTTCCTTCACCTGTCTTGACTCTTTCTGTACTCCTTTTTCCACTTTCTGCATATTTATTGGTTCTTTCTGCATTGCTCTGGCTTCTCCCTGCACATCTGTTCCACATTTCTGCATCCCTCTTGACTTTTCCTGTCCCCTCTTCCCTCTTTCAAGACCTGTTTGTCACCTGTACCCTCTTGCCTCTTTCTGCACCCTTCTGCCCTGTTTCTGTACCTCTACTGCCTTTTTGTCTACTCCTCTTATGTCTTTCTAGACCTTTTTGTCTCTTTCTGCACCTCTGTTCCTTCTTTCTGCACTTCTTTTTTTTTTCTTTCTGTACCTAAATTTGCTTTTTTCTGTACCCCTCTTGCGTCTCTCTCTACGCCGCTCTCCTCTTTCTGCACTTCTGTTGCTTCTTTCTGCACTAATCGTGCTTTTTTCTGCACATCACTTGCCTCTTTCTGCACTTCACTTGCCTCTTTCTGTAACTCTCTTGTCTCTTCCTGCAACTCTGTTGCCTGTTGCTACACCTCTCTTCCCTCTTTCTGCACCACTCTTGCCTCTTTCAGTACCTCTGTTCCTTCTTCCTTCACCTGTCTTGTCTCTTTCTGCATCTTTCATGCCTCTTTCAGCACCTCTGTTGCTTCTTTCTGCTATTGTCTTCCTCTCTGTAACCCTCCTACCTCTCTATGACTCCCTCTATCCTCTTTGAGCACCTCTCCTACCCCTTTCTGCACCCTCTTGCCTCTTTTTCCAACTCTGTTGGTTCTTTTTGTACCTCTTATTCTTCTGCACATCACATGCCTCTTTCTGTACCCCTCTTGCCACTTTCTGCATTTCTGTGGGTTCTTTCTGCACTGCTCTGGCTTCTTCCTTCTCATCTGTTCCACATTTCTGCATTCCTCTTGCCTTTTCCTACCCCTCTTCCCTTTCTACACCTCAGTCTGCCCACCTGTTTCCTCTTTCTGCACCCCGTTAGCCTGTTTCTGCAACTCTCTTGCATCTTTCTGCTATTCTCTTGCCTCCTTCTGCACATCACTTGCCTCTTTTTGCATCTCTGTTAGTTCTTTTGTACTGCTCTTGCTTCTTTCTGTACCTCTCTGGCACATTTCCACACTCCTCTTGCCTCTTTCTGCACCCCTTTTACATGTGTTGCACCTCTCTTGATTCTGTCTGCACCTTTGTTTCATCTTTCTGTACCTCTTGTATCTGTTTCTGCAACTCTCTAGCCTCTTTCTGCAGTTCTCTTGCCTCCTTTTACACCTCTGTTCCTTCTTTCCACACTTCTATTGCCTCTTTCTGCACCCTGTTACTTCATTCTGTACTTCTCATGCTTCTTTCTACACCTGACTTGATTTTTTCTGCCCCCATGTTGCCTCTTTTTGTACCTTTCTTGCCTGTTTTTGCATCTCACTTGCCTCTTTCTGCACTTCTCTTGCTTCTTTCTACACCTCTGCTGCTTCTTTCAGCAATGCTCTTCACTCTTTCTGCACTTTTCTTGCCTGTCTTTCCTCTCTTTCCTCTTTCGGCACCTCTGTTGCGTCTTTCTTTTAATCTCTCTGCCCTGTTATGTACTACGGCCTTACAGGGGAGGTCATGCCACTTACAGGGGTACCCCAACCCATAGTGTACCCTAGTGTATGTAGGTGTTTTCACTGTATTATAAGTGTCTCATAAGTGTCTTTCAGGATAGCACTTGCTCCGGTCCTGATTAGTCAGAGTCAGTTACCACTAGTACCAGTCAGCAAAATGTTGTGGGCACAGGATGACTTTGCAACAAGGCCTCTTTCTGCACCTCTGTTGGTTCTTTATGCATATCTCTTGTTTCTTTCTGCACCTTTTTTCGTCTTTCTGGACTTCCATTGCATCTTTATGCATTTCTCTTGCTTCTTTCTGCTTGTTTCTTCCTCTTTCTGCACATGTCCGACCTCTGTAGGAATATTTAGAAATTAGCATTTAAAAAACCTTTGCCATTTACTGAAAAAACCATAGGTTTCATGGATGTTATAGTTAGAAAGTGTCATTTAAGAAACCATTGAAATACACTGAAAAAAACATAGGTTTCAGGGATGTTATAGTTAGAAATTAGCATTTAAAAAACCCTAGAAATTCACTGAAAAAACCCACAGGTTTCAGGGACGTTATAGTTAGTTGGACATTTCACTCGTACAAAACCAGAGAAATTCGGCCTTTATAGTTAATTGAGCTAACTATATCTTGCTCCGCCGCAATACACTGCTGATGATGTCACATATTACATCATTCATGACATGGTCAGTGACATCACTTATTGACATCACTGATGACATCTCAAATGACTTCACGCAGGAGGCGGGGAGTCGGAGGGACTTTGGGGGCATTGGGCGTCCCCCCTTAGTTCCCAACATAGAGGCCATGCCCCAGGGGATGTGGTCCACGTGGCCAGAAGTGGGCTAGGAGTGGGGCCACACGACTCCCCTCCCCATTGAAAAAAAATAAAATATGTAGATGTCGGCATGTCTGAGAGGATGGGGTCCCGAGGCAAATGTAAATTAAAGTGAACGCTTTTTTTTTTAAAGTATGGAGTTGCGACCCTAGAGTGAATGCGAAGGGTGCTCGTCTCCCAGCACCCCACTCAAGTACTTCTCAGGTCTTTAAAA
Organism: Lissotriton helveticus; assembly: GCF_964261635.1. Lineage (NCBI taxonomy): Eukaryota > Metazoa > Chordata > Amphibia > Caudata > Salamandridae > Lissotriton > Lissotriton helveticus. Next base: position 1,244,921,034 of record NC_136063.1, on the reverse strand, counting down.
CACTGAGGGGCATATTCCCAAGGACACATCGCTGAGTTAATCACAGCCAAACTGGTGATAAATTTAAAGCACCATTCACAAGCTGGAACAAACAGTCGTTATCACCAGTTTACCAGCGATAGCAGCCTCAAAAAGCATCATCACGGACGACCTCGACAAATATCGCTAATGAGATGCAGAGTAGGCATTCCCATGCAAAATGTAGCGAACACACCACTTCGCAACTTTCTCAACCACCCGCAAGATCTGCAAAGAGAATACAAAACAGGTGATAATGTATGTTAGCACCAGGAAGTTTACACCTGCTCTGACCTGGTGTAAAGTAGGACTACAACCTGCAACATGAAAGGGAGCACAGCCACACATGAACGACAACAGATACAACGGAGCCAACGACCATGCAGCTCGGACACCCAAAAGTGCCCAAACACCCCCCGCCACCAGACCCTTGTCCGCCATCCCCCCTGAACCACCCTGACAAATAAATGTGACATCAACCTTACAAAATCTGGAACGTAACAAATCGGCTGATGTCGCACAATTATAATAAAAAAGATGCATGTGAGGTTGGACAAATGAGAATCTCAGTCATGTATGGATTTACATGTAAAAAAATATATTTAAACAAAACAACAAAATAAAAGTAAGTACAGCCATGGTGTGTCATCCCTCGACAATTTGTGAATTACAGCCTGCAAAACAAAACGAAAGATAAGATTGTGCGTCATGCGCCCATCAAAGGAGAGAGAGAGAGAGAGAAAGAGTGAGGGAGAGGAAGGGAGAGAGAAAGAAAGAAAGAGAGAGAGGAAGACAGAGTAAGAGAGAAAGAGTGAGAGAAAGAGGAAGAAAGAGAGAAAGAGTGAGAGACAGAGGAGAAAGAAAGAGAGAAAGAGTGTGAGAGAGAGGAAGAACGAGAAAAAGAGTGAGAGAGAGTGGAAGAGTGAGAGAAAGAATGAGAGAGAAAGGAAGAGAGAGAGAAAGAGAGAAACAGTGTGAGAGAGAGAAAGGAAGAGATAGAGAGTGAGAGAGAGTAGGGAAGAGAGAGAGAAAGAGTGTGAATGAGAGAAAGGAAGAGATGGAGCGGGAGAGTGAGTGCTGACACTGCGGACAAAACCCTCACAGCTCACCTTTCCACCACCGGTGTGTCTCCAACCACGTGCCAGGATATAGTGCAGCCCTCAAGCTTACTCATCTGAAACATAGTATAGAATCAGTATTGGCAGAGTACATACAACTGCACACGCCTAAATCACTGTCCAGCCCCTGCGCTCCCAGGCTGCTGTAACCCATCCACTCCCGCCGCCCAGAGGTGTCTGCCTACCCCTGCACACCCAGGCTGCTGCACCCAGTCGACTCCCACCGCCCAGAGGTGTCTGCCTGCCCCTGCGCACCCAGGCTGCTGCACCTCATCCACTCCCACTGCCCAGAAGTGTCTGCCCACTCCTGCGCACCCAGGCTGCTGCGCCCCATCCACTCCCACAGCCCACAGGTGTCTGCCCGTCCCTGCGTACCCAGGCTGCTTCACCCCATTCACTCCCACTGTCCAGAGGTGTCTGCCTGCACACCCAGGTTGCTGCACCCTATTCACTCCCACTGCCCAGAGGTGTCTGCCCACTCCTGTGCACCCAGGCTGCTGCACACCATCCACTACCACATCCAAGAGGTGACTGCTCGCCGCTGCCCAAACATGCCTCTCTGCTCAACTCCTGCCACCGGCGTGTGTCTAAGAGGGCCCACACTGTGCCAAAGCAACCTCCTCAGCCATTGTGTACACGCAGTCGAGCCGAGCTCACAATTCAAATTGGGTCTTGATTGGCAGGATGGTGTATCAAGGCCACGCATCATCGCAAGCTGCACACCCACTCAGCTCTAATGGCACTAACTCAGTGGAACTGAAGTTATCGCCACGTGGCGAGAGGTATGTGTCGGGGTGGTGTCATCAATCTGTGAATCACAGCCTGCTAGACAAAAAGCAAGATAAGATTGTGTGTCATGCGTCCATCAAAGGAGAGAGAGAGAGAGAGAGAGAGAGAGAGAGAGAGAGAGAAGAAGAGGAAGAGAGAGAAAGAAAAGAAAGAAAGAGGAAGAGAGGAAGACTGAGAGAAAGAGTGAGAGAGAGAGAAAAAAAGAGAGAAACAGTGAGAGAGAGGAAGAGAGAAAGAGAGAAAGAGTTAAAACGAGAGAGAGAGGAAGAGATACAGAGTGGGAGAGAGAGGAAGAGAGAGAGAAAAAGTGTGAGGGAGAGAAAGGAAGAGATGGAGAGGGAGAGTGAGTGCTGACACCGTGGACAAAACCCTCACAGCTCACCTTTATGCCACTAGTGTGTCTCCAACCACATGCCGGGACATAGTGTAGCCCTCAAGCTTACTCATCTGAAACATAGTATAGAATCAGTAATGGCAGAGTACATACAACTGCACATGCCTAAATCACTGTCCCGCCCCTGCGCACCTAGGCTCCTGCACCCCATCCACTTCCACTGAGGCTGTGAACAAAGACTCCAGAGCTCTGGGCGTGGTTCCGTCCTGGGCTGTATGAGGAGTCAACTGATGCGGGTGTCTCTGTTGTAGTGTTGGTGCCACGCCGGCTGCAATCGCCAATGTGTCACCCTGTGACCCAAGTCCCACAACATGGCCAACATGGAAGGTAGGGGGAATCACTGACCCTACATTCATCCATACTTTCACACAAGAAAAATTGTGCACATGACATAGCAGTGTGGATATGAATGTTTATTGGACATTCAGTGGAGTGTTGCAGCTGTAGCAGTACAGGGCCATGCATAGCCCAAATTGCCATTTTTGGCCCATGGAGGGCAGCCATTTAGAGCCAAGCTTGTGCTCGGGGTTAGGTTCTGTCAACATATGTATATGTACTTATCCAATCACTCCGCCAATCCCCAAGCACGTATAAATTCACTATACACTCTCCTTGCAGTACTCTAATGAGCCAGTCTCTACCTATGTAATTATACAATGACCGAGAGAAAGTTACATAACTGAAGTTTTCCCCAGCATCATTCATATATAATGAACACACAGACACAGTTAGATACATAGTGGAACCGGGTACCGGCACGTGCGCTCAGTCCCTTTTTATTAGCAGGGTCACATGTCCAGTGACGTCTGTGCTGGGTGTGTGTGGGGTGAGTGTAAGCCAGCCCTCAGGGGAATGGTTGGTGCTGACAACAAGAACAACTGTAATAATCGGATTACACACAGAGATTCAATCATAAAGGGTCAATGACTTGTGCTGCACTAAGGTAGGGGCACCAGATGTGAAATAATACAGAAATGATTCTATTTTAAAGGGTCCATGACTTGTGGTGAACTGAGATAGGGGCATTAGAAGCATTCCGCGTGTGCACAGCCAGTGATGAAGCATGGTCCCGGAGGGCCGCAATGGTAGCAATGTATGTTGCCTACTGGACTGCGTCATCTGCAATCGCACCTCTGAATTGTGAACCCTGAAGGTTCGGGGCACCGGAATCGGAAAATTGTTGTTTGGATTTTAACTGAGGAGCATGACCCACTCACGCGCCTAGCCTTCTAAGGAATTCACTGTGGAAAAAAATGAGCACGTGCTGGAAAGGATTCAAGATGGATTATTTCCCTCTTTGATCGTGCTGGTGAATGAGGTTTGTTCTGAGCCATCTGTAGAATAGCAGCACTACGCGAGAGAATCAAAACTCACCTGACTGTTTTCTCTCATAAAGATTCCACATTTGAACAGTGCTATTGCCAAACAAGAACTTTCACTTATGGCGATATTAGCGAGGACTGCCAGATCTTTTACTCGAGGGAATTCACAATGCACTGTGGGACTTGTATTTTTTGCGATGATGTGTAGTCTGGGCGGGCCGCAGTGGTAGCATTATCTTTTGTCTAATGAATTCTGTCTTAATAAGGCTACGTGGCTATGACTTGTGGTGTATTGAGTTAGCGGCATCTGAAGCACTCAGCGTGTGCGCAACCTGCGATGATGCGTGGTCCCGGCGGGCCGCACTGGTAGTAATGTCTATTGTCTAATGAATTCTGTCTTAATAAGGCTACGTGGCGCTGACTTGTGATGCACTGAGTTAGTGGCACCTGAAGCAATCAGCGTGTGTGCAGCCTGCGATGATGCGTGGTCCGGGCAGGCTGCACTGGGAGCAATGTCTGTTGACTACTGGACTGCGTTTTCTGCAATCACAACTCGATCTCAATTGTGAGCCCTGATGTCGGCAATGTAGACCGAAGGCAGTAGTCAGCACAGACACCAAGGAATGCTTTTTGTCACTTCCTCTTGAAAAAATTAGAGGACATGGAGTACAATTCTGTCTGCAAATAATGAATCAAGACTAAATTCAAATTGTGAGCTCTGCTGACCGCTGCGTAGGCGTATGGAACAAAAGATGAAGTATGTATGGACTACATTGTTGAAATATGTAGGTTTCAGGGACGTTATAGTTGGTTGCCTACTGTACTCTGAAATTAATGAATCAAGAATGAATTTGAATTGTGAGTCCTGCTGACCACAGTGTAGGCGGGAGGCAGTGGTCACAAAGGTCCACAGCCATGTGGCGTTGACTTGAGCTGCACAGACTGGGAGCATTTGGTCTTCTTAACCGATTGCAGTCTCTTACACAATTTGCATCAGTACTAATCTTAAATTGTGAGCCCTGCAGACAGCAGTGTAGGCCGGGGACAGCGGACAGTTTTCACCAGGTTGAGAATAGGATGATAATTTAAAATCACAGAAAAAAACATAGGTTTATTGAACATTATAATTAGAAATTTGCATTTAAAAAAACCTTTGAAATTCACTGAAAAACCATACATTTCAGGCATGTTATAGTTACAAATTAGCATTTACAAAACCTTAGAAATTCACTGAAAAAAACATAGGTTTAAGGGACGGTATAGTTAGTTTGACATTCTTGTCGTTCAAAACCTTAGAAATTCCCCTGTTATAGTTAGTTCAGCTAACTATAACTCGCGCACCCGCAATGCACTGCTGATTATGTTACATATTACATAATTCATTACTTGGTTAGTGACATCACTGATGACATCACTGATGACATCTCAAATTATATCACTGATGACATCCACGTGAAAATCTGATGCACCTCCTCACACTCTAATATAACCTTTGATACACCCAATGTAAAATACAGACTACCATTTTCAAAACTATTGACACATCAATACGAGTTACTACATACGTACTCACTGATTCCTAGGTCTTCTCACACATCCTCTGATTCACCCATACAATCACACATACATGCAGTCACTCATCAATACAACCCTATTATAAACACTCATACACCTATACATGCACTCACCACACCACCACTCATTCAGAGTTACTCACACACGTAGTCCGTCATGCAAAGAATCAATCACACTTCCATTTACTGACCTATACAGTTATACACACACCACATCAGTTATTAAAACAGAAACAAACGCATACTTATTCTTTTATGCAATCACTGATACAAGTACTCACTCATCCATACAGCCACTCTCATAATCACTGATTCTCACATATAGTCATGTATATACTTCAGTTCTCACATACACTGATCTTTACATGTTGGATATGTACCATTGAGACATCCATTCACTCACCACCACACCCATACACACACTCACCCACCCATACAGCTGTTTCCACATGCACTCTTGAACCCATACACAAAGTGAATCAACCACTCAAACATCTATGCACAGAGTCACACACCTCTCACCCACCCACACACACACTCAGGCAACCAATTGATAACCCATATAGACACTTATGTAGCTACTGACCAACCCATGCAGCAGCTTATACAACAACAGACAGACTGATACAGACATTCACACAGTTTAGTCACTAACCCATGCAATCAGTAAGACACATGTAATCACTCACTTAAACAGTCAGTCACACTCCTACTAAATCCTCCATCCAGACACGTATACACCCGCTCATTCTTTAATACAGCTTGGCATATATATATATATATATAATACATATTTACACTTTAAAGAAAAACACAGTCACTGGATGATGTCATCAGTGATGTCATTAGTGATGTCATCAGTGATGTCACTGACCATGTCATGATGTAATATGTGACGTCATCAGCAGTGCATTGCGGGTGCACGAGTTATAGCTAGCTGAACTAACTATAATGGGGAAGTTCTATGGTTTTGTACAAGAAGAATGTCAAACTAACTATAACGTCCCTAAAACCTATGTTTTTTTCAGTGAATATATATATTACCTACTGGCGGACGCCAGTAGGTATATATAGTTAGGATTTTTTCTCTATGGGATTTTTGAAAATTCTATGTCTAATAACTTTGGCGTTTATGGACGGAATTGGCTGAAATTTTCAGGAAAATGGAACATTTTGTTTCTGAGCAGCCCCCGAAAATTTGGGGGGGTTTCGTCAAGGGGGGGCCGAGAAAAAAGGGGGGTCCCAAAACGCGTGTTTCCCATGTTAATTTCCATATGGCGGTTGGCCTCACTTTTAGCTCGAAGGGCTGAATGGATTTGCACGAAACTTGGCAAAATTGTAGGGACTGGTAGCCCGATGTGCCTTTGCTAGGTCTCAATATATGTGCTCCAGTGGATTTTGATAAATTAACGTTCAAAAAAATATATATATCTGTAACAGCGCTCCGGGTAGCGCTCCGGTTTGCGTACTTGACGTGTAACGGAACTTTGCGAAGGGAAGCTGATTGGCTCTCCGATGTCTGTCAACATTCTAAACAGTCCGGAGCGGCCGCCATCTTGTCTCTCGGTAGGATCGAGAGACAAGAGGAGGCCAAAACAAAGGGGGAAATGACCATAAGGGGGCATAGTAGATCCTCCCTGACCCCCTAGGTTTGATGTGGAGGCTTTAAAAGGGCCCCGCGGAGCAAAAAAAAATAAAAAAAATAAATAAAGAATCTTTTTTTTTTGCGTGGGGAGCGCCCGGTACACTTTTGTGCAATGGGCGGTGGTAATCTAAATGATGAGGGGGGGGGGGGGCAGCGTTCAAAGCACATCAGCGTGCATAAACACGAAAATGTTTTTATCTACCACGTACTTGACTTATCTCTCTGAGATGCATTCCCTTGTGTTTCGGCAATGGTAGTCTGTTCATTACATAGATCGCCCGAGGGCGGTGGTACAGACCGCGCGTAGGAAAGGGTCAAAAGCGAGGGGTATAGGAGTATGTAACAAGCGAGCCATTTAATTGAAAAAACTAAACGTGACAAACGGTTGCAGGATCAGTGAAGGTTGATTTTATAATTGAAAGTATAACAGGATCAGTTACAATAAAATCGTCCATACACACACCATGGTCGAGTATCATGGGTAACATTATTTCAAAGCTTTATTAATACAATAATCAATAATGAAAAATCGACATCAATAGGGTTGTCCGTATTCGTAGTCAGTACCCTTCCCCGCCCGCCTTGTGCACAAAGACCGCATACATCCCCCATAACCTCAAGGCTAAGTAACTAGAACGTCATAAGGAGTTGCAAGTCGCTCCCATACTGGCGCCATTTTGGTCGAGGCCAGGCAGGTCCAGAGTATAGTTCAATGTCTCCCATAAGTAGCGGCAGGAGCAGAATCCCTTTCGGCAGTTCTGGCTTCGTCATTACGAGCACTAGAAAACAAGACATTCTGGGCAATACCACCCTTGACGCAGCCCTTTATTCTACAGATGGTGTCTTTCAAAAGCCAGGGGTATAGGAGTATGTAACAAGCGAGCCATTTAATTGAAAAAACTAAACGTGACAAACGGTTGCAGAATCACTGAAGGTTGATTTTTTAATTGAAAGTATAACAGGATCAGTTACAATAAAATCGTCCATACGCACACCATGGGCGAGTATCATGGGTAACATTACTTCGAAGCTTTATTAATACAATAATCAATAATGAAAAATCGACATCAATAGGGTTGTCCGTATTCCCAGTCAGTACCCTTCCCCGCCCGCCATGTGCACAAAGACCGCATACATCCCCCATAACATCAAGGCTAAGTAACTAGAACGTCATAAGGAGTTGCAATTCGCTCCCATACTGGCGCCATTTTGGTCGAGGCCAGGCAGGTCCAGAGTATAGTTCAATGTCTCCAATAAGTAGCAGCAGGACCAGAATCCCTTTCGGCAGTTCTGGCTTCGTCATTACGAGCACTAGAAAACAAGACATTCTGGGCAATACCACCCTTGACGCAGCCCTTTATTCTACAAGATGGTGTCTTTCAAAAGCCAGGGGTATAGGAGTATGTAACAAGCGAGCCATTTAATTGAAAAAACTAAACGTGACAAACGGTTGCAGGATCAGTGAAGGTTGATTTTATAATTGAAAGTATAATAGGATCAGTTACAATAAAATCGTCCATACGCACACCATGGGCGAGTATCATGGGTAACATTATTTCGAAGCTTTATTAATACAATAATCAATAATGAAAAATCGACATCAATAGGGTTGTCCGTATTCGTAGTCAGTACCCTTCCCCGCCCGCCTTGTGCACAACGACCGCATACATCCCCCATAACCTCAAGGCTAAGTAACTAGAACGTCATAAGGAGTTGCAAGTCGCTCCCATACTGGCGCCATTTTGGTCGAGGCCAGGCAGGTCCAGAGTATAGTTCAATGTCTCCCATAACTAGCGGCAGGAGCAGAATCCCTTTCGGCAGTTCTGGTTTCGTCATTACGAGCACTAGAAAACAAGACATTCTGGGCAATACCACCCTTGACGCAGCCCTTTATTCTACAAGATGGTGTCTTTCAAAAGCCAGGGGTATAGGAGTATGTAACAAGCGAGCCATTTAATTGAAAAAACTAAACGTGACAAACGGTTGCAGAATCAGTGAAGGTTGATTTTTTAATTGAAAGTATAACAGGATCAGTTACAATAAAATCGTCCATACGCACACCATGGCGAGTATCATGGGTAACATTACTTCGAAGCTTTATTAATACAATAATCAATAATTAAAAATCGACATCAATAGGGTTGTCCGTATTCCCAGTCAGTACCCTTCCCCGCCCGCCATGTGCACAAAGACCGCATACATCCCCCATAACATCAAGGCTAAGTAACTAGAACGTCATAAGGAGTTGCAATTCGCTCCCATACTGGCGCCATTTTGGTCGAGGCCAGGCAGGTCCAGAGTATAGTTCAATGTCTCCAATAAGTAGCAGCAGGACCAGAATCCCTTTCGGCAGTTCTGGCTTCGTCATTACGAGCACTAGAAAACAAGACATTCTGGGCAATACCACCCTTGACGCAGCCCTTTATTCTACAAGATGGTGTCTCTCAAAAGCCAGGGGTATAGGAGTATGTAACAAGCGAGCCATTTAATTGAAAAAACTAAACGTGACAAACGGTTGCAGGATCAGTGAAGGTTGATTTTATAATTGAAAGTATAATAGGATCAGTTACAATAAAATCGTCCATACGCACACCATGGGCGAGTATCATGGGTAACATTATTTCAAAGCTTTATTAATACAATAATCAATAATGAAAAATCGACATCAATAGGGTTGTCCGTATTCCTAGTCAGTACCCTTCCCCGCCCGCCATGTGCACAAAGACAGCATACATCCCCCATAACGTCAAGGCTAAGTAACTAGAACGTCATAAGGAGTTGCAAGTCGCTCCCATACTGGCGCCATTTTGGTCGAGGCCAGGCAGGTCCAGAGTATAGTTCAATGTCTCCCATAAGTAGCGGCAGGACCAGAATCCCTTTCGGCAGTTCTGGCTTCGTCATTACGAGCACTAGAAAACAAGACATTCTGGGCAATACCACCCTTGATGCAGCCCTTTATGCTACAATATGGTGTCTTCCATTCAGAAAATATTGTTGGCAGCATTTTGAAAGGAAAGATAAACGGCAGTTCTCCTAGTGAGTCTCACATTGTTACATTTATGAAGAATGTTGAAGAGTAGTATGTTGAAAATCTGAAGCCATCGTTCTACAAACTCTCAATCAGCCTTGGATGGAAAAATCCTGAAGAATGTACAAACTGAAAACCAGTTTTTGTCTGCATAGCATCAGCAGCAACACTTGAGTCAGCTTTGTGTGAAGCCGCCATCTTGATCCAATCAATACCGTCCCCCTGCACACATTCAGGGACCAGGCCGCATTGCGAGGGCACCGCAAGATGTGTCTTCTGGTCAAACGGATTGTGGGACAAGGTCCAGAATGAAGAGTCACCAAAAGGCAAAAAGTTCTGCCGTACCCCGGGAGCCGGCCGCCTATTTCGGGGGCGATCTCAGGCCACACCAGGGCAACAAGACTTGGGGAGGGGGCAGGCGCCAAGCGCCCCCTCCGAGTCCGCGCCACCACACCGCCCCTCGGGGGCCTCCGTCAAGCGGCTCAGGGAGGCACCGCAGGCAGAGGTTCTTCAGATCAGTGGTCTCACCGGCAAGGCTCCCCTCCGTCAGCAGCGATCGTTGGCGCTGTGGTTGCGGCCGGAGGCCCCGTCTAGTCAACGCCCCGGCCTCTCCATCTCGTAGGCCGCAGAGTAGTCGGGGAGCAATCCCGGGAACGGCGGCATGTATTTGGATCGATGTTGCAGCAGGCTGCCATGTAATTAGTTATTTAATAAAACGTTTTACCCTGTTACTTTGCTGGTGTGTTGTATATATTTATAATATTTGCATAGGGTTTGTCGTTATTTTGGGCGGGATGGGCTGCGGAGCCGAGCTGTCTTGCAGCCATCATGGCGTCGAGCTCGGTTCCTCTCACTAGTTTCATATTTCTCATGAGGGGTTGTTCCTAATGTTTCTATTTTAGCGAGGTCAAAAAGAGATCCCATTAGTGGCCTACTGATTTTGCTTGATTCCTTTTGTTTTTTCCAACGATTTTTCACTATCTGCAAAGACTAAACAGAGTATTGCGACTCTGTGCTTGTTTGTAAATAGAGAATGAACCAAAGAGAAGCAATTCCAAAACAGTAAATGCTTGAATAACAATCAATCAAATGGTGAGGGAAGCAGGCACGACGGATTACAACGGGGGCAAAGGCCTGCGTTACCTACCCTTCACTATCTGCAAAGAGAGAATACTCCTAAAAGAAAAGAGGGGGGGGCAGCGTTCAAAGCACATCAGCGTGCATAAACACGAAAATGTTTTTACCTACCACGTACTTGACATTTTAAAGCTTTTGATATTTGCTAATAAAAAACCATTGAAATTCACTGCAAAAACCATAGGTTATAGACCATATATAGTGAGGAATTAGCATTTACAAAACCTTGAAAATTCACTGAAAAAACCATGGGTTATAGACCATATATAGTTAGGAATTAGCATTTACAAAACCTTATTTTACTCACACAAAACCATTGAAATTCCATATATAGTTAGTTGCACTAACTATATATCGCGCACCCGCAATCCACTGCTGATCATGTCACATATTACATCATTCATGACATGGTCAGTGACATCACTGATGACATCACTGATGACATCTCAAATGACATCACTGATGACATCACTGATGACATCTCAAATGACATCACTGATGACATCACTGATGACATCTCATTTGACATTACTGATCACATCACTGATGACATCATTCATGTGATAATACGATGAACCTCTTCAGACTCTAATATAATCTTAGATACACTCAGTGTAAACAGACACTCACAGACTGTCACTCATCCATGAAGTTACACACACACCTAGTCAGTCATGCAAAGAATCAATCACACCTCCATTTTCTCAACTATACAGTTATACACACCTTACTTATTCAAACATATACTAACACATATTTACTCTCTTATACAATCCTGGATACAAGTTCACAATGATCCATACAGCCACTCACACATTCACTGGCTGTTATGCACAGTTATTTATATATGTCAACTCTCACATGTACTGTGTTTTACATATGTACTTACTTTGACATGTAGTACTGAGATATCCATTCACTCACCAATACACTCATGCACACAGTCAACCGCCCATACAGCGGTTTGCACATGCACTTTTGAACCCATACATCTAGTGAATCAACTGCTCACACATCTATGCACAAAGTCATATACCTCCCAGTCACCCACACACACACTCAGTCTCCCATACAAATACTTGGGCAACCAATCAATAACCCATATAGTTAATCATATAGCTAATGATCAACACATGCAGCAGTTTACAGAACAACAGACATAATGATGCACAAATTAAAACAGTTTAGTCACTAACCCATGCACTCAGTGAGACACATTTAATCACTCACTCATACAGTCAGTCATGCACCTACTAATTCCTTCATCCAGACACTTATACATCCACTCATTCTTCAATATGTAAGACATATTTTAACTTTACAGAAACATACAGTCACTGGATGTAGTCATCAGTGATGTCATCAGTGATGTCATTTGAGATGTCATCAGTGATGTCATCAGTGATGTCATTTGAGATGTCATCAGTGATGTCATCAGTGATGTCACTGACCATGTCATGAATGATGTAATATGTGACATGATCAGTAGTGGATTGCGGGTGCGCGATATATAGTTAGTGCAACTAACTATATATGGAATTTCATTGGTTTTATGTCAATAAAATGTCCAGCTAACTATATATGGTCTCTAACCTATGGTTTTTTCAGTGAATTTTCAGGTCTATAACCTATGGTTTTTTCAGTGAATTTCAATGGTTTTTTAATAGCAAATATCAAAAGGTTTAAAATGTATTCTTCATTAAATCGAAAAATATATTTTATATGTTTTTAATATAATTTTTTAATGTATTTTTTTGTTATTATTTTTTTTTGTTGCGCTAACGGTCCGCGAACCGGGTAGCTTCCCATTAGCTGAATTTGGTGCCGCGACTCGGTCCGCGAACCGGTAAACGTTCCGTTTGCGCAACTGCCGCGTTAGAAAACAACATCGTGACACGTCGCGTAAGCGCGACGTATCGCGTTGTCGCGTAATGCGTCTTATGACGCGCCGCGTTAGCGCACCCGGAAGTGCTCCGGAGCGCGAACCAAGGCGCGAAGCGCAGCTCCCCGGAAGCGATCCGGGGCGCGGCGCGGAGCGAGTAACGTAAGCGTAACAGGTCATGTGACTTGGTAATAAAACTTTTCATTGGTTCATTTCACTTTTGGTTTCCTAATGATGTAAGGCTAGGTCATGTGACCTAAAAATAACACTTTTCATTGGTTTAGAACTATTTTTTTTCCCAAATGATGAAAGCCCCCACCTTTTTTCTCACTCTGACTTTCAACTTTGTGAGAGGAAGACCTAGTTTGATTAATAAGAAATGGCTTCATTAGTAGCTGCAGCTGGTGCAGCCCCACCACCACCACCACCTCCTAGGAAGAGAGGACCACCTCCTCAGGTTATCCTTCATCAAGAGGAGGAAGAAGAGGAAGAGGAGGAAGAGAGGAGGCAGTTTTTGCCTGAAGAGCCAAGGAGGTCCCATGTGAAAGAAAATTACATCTGGCAATTTTTCACATTTCCCCGGGGCCAAAAAAAAGTAAATGCCCGCTACGTTACCTGTCTCATCTGTAAAAAAGATCTCTCCAGAGGGACTGATAAGAAGTACAGCTATGGCAATTACACAATGCATCGGCACATGGACAGGTGGCACCCTATAAATTATAGTGCTGCGCAGGTACGTGACCTGCAGGATAACCCCCCTCCTGTGGCCAGTACATCATCTGAACAGGCAGTGACGGGACCAGAGGCGAGGGAGACGGTCCCAAAAATCCAGTTGAAGTTCGGGGACGTGAAGCAAGTGTGCATTTTTTGCGGCAAATTAATTTGCTATAGGGAGAGTAGCATAAATTTGATCAACACAGCTATTGAAAATCACAAATGTCCAAAACGCCCCAGAAAATAAATGAACTTTTTTTTTGTTGCTCCTGTTGAGCCCTTTACAATGAGTGATTTTCGTTCCCCCCCCCAAAAAAAACAAAAAAACATATAAAACCGTCCAAAAAATACAAAAAAAGTAAAAAAAAAATCAGAAAAATAATAAAAAAATATAAAACAACAAAAACAATAAAAAAAAGTACTTTTCAGAAGTACCTCCCCTTTATAAAAAATTGCTAGAATGTTTAGCACTCTGGCAACCTCTATTTCTTTTGATTCGCTTCCCGGTTCGCGCTCCGGTACGCGAACCGGATGCCAAACAAAAAAAAAATTTGAAAAAAAAGGAAGAGTGAGTATAAGGGAAGGAAACAGAGAGTAATGTTAAAAGAAAGACAGCTAGAGGGAGTAACACAGAGATACTGTTTAATAGATCTATTTACCGAAGAAAAGATGTAAGAGGGTATAATTGAGAAAAACAAAATAGATAAGGAAGTGAAAGAAAAAAAGGAGAGTAGAAGAATAATAAACAAGAGTTTCTTAGAGAATGTGAGTGAATGTTCAAATTAAGAAGAAAAACAGTAAAGGATGTGGAATGAGAGGTAGGGATAGAACCGGACTAAAAGAACAACCCTGAGGGAAAGTGTAAAGAAAACAGTGAGCAAAAGTAAATAGGAATAAAACAAGATGTATGACAGTGACAAAGGTTAAAACATGTGGAATAACAGAGAGAAAAAACAGAAAGCAGAAAAGAAGAAGTGACAGAAAAGGAATGATTGAAACAGCAAAGAAATGTAAATAACATAGTGTGCTTGAACTACAGGGAGAAAGCATAATGAACAAGTAGTGAAAGAGTGATGAGTCAAAGACAGTGAGAGTAATAGAGACGGAGTGAGTGAACAGGAGTGAGGAACTATGAGAACAGAGAGACTGAGAAAAGGAATGGAAGGAGTAGAGTAAGTAAGTAATAGAAAAAGCAATGAGGGAAGTAGCAAAGGCAGGAAACTGAGGGTTAAAGAAATGAAGCAGTGGAACTAATAGAAGTTAAATGTGATAGAAATGTAACGAAAAGAGTACAAAACACTTACCTTATAATTGTCGTTAACTTAGTCACTTGTTATGTTTATACTTTCAATCTGTGAAAGAAAGAACAAAAATTTGAAAAATATTAAAACATGTATTTAAAAATTAGAAAAGACAAGGGAAAAGATTGAAAATCATCCAATTTTACAAAGAAATAAAGTTAGAGATAAACATGCACAAAAAAAAGAGAAAGAAACGGTGATAGACAGTCAGAGACAAAAAGAAATTGTAATAGAGTAAATTACTAAAAGAAAAAAAAGGAAGATACTTTCAGTGACAGAAAAGAAGGATAGAAGAGAAAACTAAATTGAAGTTGTGTAAGCTACTAAAAGAAAGTGAGTAAGGTAAACAATATAAGGAAAGGGTGAATAAGGAAAAGAGAGTGAGGGAGAGAGGAGACAGAGGAAGTGAAGGAAAGAGTGTCAGATACAGACTGAGTGAGGCAACAAAGAAAGATAAATGAGTGAGGGTGAGTTATACTAACTGATTGCACCAAAAAAGGAGAACCCAAAAATATTTAATTTAGAAAACAAAGGGAGGAAAGATGGAAAAGACAAGCGAAGCAGAAGGTCTAAAAGCTGGAAAATGGTGCAAGGGAGAAAAGAAAAAAGCAGAGTTGGAATAGGGAAACAAAGGTTGAAAGATAAGTGGAGTTAGAGAGCAAGGGTGAAAGAGAATAAAACAAAAGGCAATGTGAGTATGTAAAGAGGATTGATAGAAGGTAGTAAAAGATGAGTGAGCATGAGACAAGACGAGTACAAATTAAAATTCACTATACAAAGTACAGAATTAATTATACATGTTAAATGTTTTTTTTTTGCTGTTCTCAGAATGTATCAAATTTCACTAAAAACAGTGAGTTGAAGGTATTCATCATATAACAGCGGGGAAAAAAAAACACAATCAAAATGATTGTGTTTAAAAAACCCATATAACATAACCAATCAGAAATCAGAACTCCTCAAAAGTAACTTACTTTCCATGACGTCGAAGGATGTCCTATGAACAGCTTATACTCTGTTGTGCTGCTATTATTTTCTGCCCGCCACTTTCTGAAAGAAAAGCTCCATCGTTTTGACAAATATGTTACATACAATAAATGACTTCTTGCTCTCTACCGCACTTCTCCTCAGGGCCAAATAGTGTAAGAGCCATTTATAAGTCTTGGAATTCTTCTAAGCAAATCCCGTCATTTTCTTTTTCCGCAACTTTCAGAAAGAAAACGTTCAAGATCACTTTCACAATCCTGTACTAGTAATATCTCACCCTTCTTGCTCACTCATGTTCCACATTTCCTATGACACTGATACTGCTTACTATGAGGCACATTTACACTACCTCTATGACTACTACAATTATTTAATTCTCTTGATCACTGTTAATCACAAAGAAATTTAAAACAGTACATAAAATTATATCAACTCCTAGAATCATTATAGGCCAGTTACCTACCCTAAATTCTCTCTTCTGAAAACACAAAGTAAGAATATTTTAAGTCAAAAGGCAACATTGTTTCATAGTCAAATGGGAATCATTTCCGAAACACCAGCTTTTTTTTACATTTTAAATAAGCTGTGTAATAAGCGGATGTTGTCAAAGGACCATTATGTCATATAATAGCTGCAGTTACAAATGTTCTTCCTAAAATCAACGACTGTGTAGCCACAACATTTGTAATTAAAGTTGAAAAATTACTTTCATCAGGTTTATATAGTTGGAATTTTAAAATGACATTATAACCAAAAGTTTGTACAAATAATGTGGACAGCATTGCAGACTTACATTACCTCTACTCCATATTTTGATTGGCTGCTTGAATTAGCTTATTAAAAGAAACAGTTTTTCTGAACTCATTCAAAGTGCAGTTATTTTTCCATGACGTCAAGTGTTATGGTAAGAACACCGTTTGCTTTGGGAAATACTCTGTTGTCCTTTAACTAATCCGTGCCCACCACTTTCTGTAAGAAAACCTTCTTTTTTTCCAGGAACTACTTAAAACTCAAAAATAACTTTTCACTCTGTACTACACTTATCCTCAAGGCCAAATAGTGTAGGAGCCATTAGAACCTCTTGAAATTCTCCTCCGCATCCAATGCGGAGGATGTCTCCGAAAAACCCAACTCCATTGCCGCCACGACAAACCCGAAATAGTAAACAGGCGGTGGTTACAGCAGCAGCCGCAATGACAGCGGTGGCGGTGTCGCCCCCCCCCCCCGGTGACTTCTTCCTCTGCTACCGCCCCTGCTGCCACTGTTATTGCATCTCAAGCCACAGCATCGACGGCAGCGACGGCAGTGGCTACCTCTTCACAGACCTTGGAGGCACCCACCATTGATGTTCCGCTGGAGAATAATGAGGCTGCTGTATCCGCCTCCGCTCCTGTTTCAACGGGGGAAAGGAAAACTACCGGTGCAGCTGAACAGGTACTGAGACCGTCTATTTTTCCAGCTGGGCTACAGACTAAGGCGGACAGAACGGGACCCAAATCATTAGCAAATACGGGGGGGCGGTGGGAGAGACAACCCTACAACCCTTAAAGAAAACCTCTACAATTTCTGATACAATCCAACAGGGGAGAGAAGTAACAACGTCTCTAAGCTGCCAAGACGCTGAGTCTAATCCAAACTCTGAGACAAGCAGGGGAGTGGACTCTACTGATCTCCTAAGTGTACAGGATATGGCTTTGGAGTTTAATACTAGCAAAATAAATAAGACCTGTTCCAAGCCGCCAATTAAGCTAGTACCAAAGATAGCCCCTAGCGGCACTTTCCCAAATAATTTGGAGGGGATACCAGAAGCCCAGGGGGGCGAACTTGAGGTATCTGATGAAAACACAGTACAAACTCTGCTTTCTATAGACAATGAGCACGACTCCTATGAGGATTATGAGGCTGAATCTGAAACCGAAGAGGACAAGACCCCAAAGAATAAGGGCAAGGGCAGACAAAAATCTAAGAAAGGCAACAGGGCTGGCGCTATCTCTAAACGGCAAAAATTGAAGTCTAGTAGCAATTTACCCCTGAAAAAACACACATTGGAGAAAAGCCCGCTTAGAAGTTGGATTGTAACAAAGGGTCTGGTTAAAACTATGACATTGAGGCTGTCAGGTGGAAGCCCTACAGATTCTCTGCCAGCAACGATCTCCCCGGAGAAAAGTTTTCCAATTTACCTTTGGCGGATCAGATAGAAGGGCAGCAACCTCAAGAGCAAGAGCAAGAGCAAGAACAAGCGAAGGGGTCTCACAATAGCTTGGAGCTAAGTTCATCGGATGAAGTCAACTCTAACACCGACGCCATTGCTCCGCATCCAGCTACTCACTCAGCTACTCAATTGTACGACCATGCAACAGCCGGCTCTTCCTCTATAACTGAGATACTTGTGGGCCCTTCTTCAATCTCTCAAACAACTGATTCAACTAGAGAAAGAGCTGGAGCTGGTACCTCCTCTCTGGATGAAATACTTATCACTCTGAGTAAACAACTGAGCAATCAACGGGCAGAGGCACAGGAGTATTATCTCCAACTTAGGGAAGATAACAACAAGATGCAATCTTCCCTACAGGACCTTACTATCAAAACTGGGGGGGTCTCCCAAGAAACTATAGAACTACAGGAACGGGTGGTACAGGTGGAGGAGACAAATACCAAACTCGAAGGAGCAGTGGAAAAACATGATGACCAGTTGAAGGTACTGCAGCTAAAGGTCGAAGACTTGGAGAACAGACAAAGGCGATCCAACCTACGACTATTTGGTATTCCGGAGAGATCAGAGGGCTCGGACCCCAGAGCTTATATAGTAGGGGTACTTCAGAAGGCCTTCCCGGACTTAGCAGATTGGGATTGGGATTCGCAAATCCAGAGAGCCCACTGTTTGCCCCTGATTCAGAGGAATAAAGGAAATCAATTCCCTCGCCCTTTCCTTATATATATTTTGGTAACTTTCTTCTACGCCAAGCGGTTTGGCAGAGAGCCCGCCCTAACTCCCCAATTGCTGTAGGAGAGTTTTCGTTCTTTGCACGTTCAGATCTTAGTAGGGATACTATGGACAGGAGGTGGCAGCTCTGGAAACTGATGGATCCAATTAAGGCTCGTGGAGGGCAGGTATTTCTTCAAGAGCCCGCTCGCCTCAAGGTTATAAGAAACGGACATACGTACTTCTTTAATGATGTTAAAGAGGCAGAGAACTATCTCTCCAGTATTAGCTCTAGCCAGAGCTAAACGTAATTTGCATTAGCATAGATAATACTGATGAACTAGGTACTCCAGGGGGAGGTCGAGGGGTATAAACTCATAAAAAAAAAATAAAGGGTGAGGGTGAGGGGGGAAGATAAAAGGAAAGAAAAGACACATGCCATTTTTACAGTATGTACTATGAAGCTTGTTTATGGAAGGTGGAGGGGGCGGGAGCGACTCAGGGGGTGTTACCACACGTGCTGCCTCACCAACGGCAGCAGTCACTGGAGGGTGGTTCTTCCCCGGCTGGGGAGAGAGCTAGGGGGGTGGGAGGGGGGTTGGACCCCTTCTCCGCAGGCTGGGGGAAAGGGGAGGAAATGGGGGGGTATAGTAAAAATTGTTTGCAGGATGACAGGGGGAAGCAATTTGATAAAGTTTGTAATTCTTTATTGTTTTTCGATGGTATTATTTTGTGTTATAGAGGCTTTAGAGAACTAGCTTTTTTATCTGACTATCTGAAGAGGGGCATAGCATCTTTATTGACATTTAAATGCATTTTATAAAATGCTTAGCCTGGAACGTGGCAGGGCTGAATAGCAAAAACAAAAGATCCTTAGTAGCAGAAGAGTTGAAATTACATAACCCCCATTTTTGTTTATTATCAGAAACCCATATTATTTGGAAAGACAGGAAAATCGCACACCATGGGCGAGTATCATGGGTAACATTATTTCAAAGCTTTATTAATACAATAATCAATAATGAAAAATCGACATCAATAGGGTTGTCCGTATTCCTAGTCAGTACCCTTCCCCGCCCGCCATGTGCACAAAGACAGCATACATCCCCCATAACGTCAAGGCTAAGTAACTAGAACATCATAAGGAGTTGCAAGTCGCTCCCATACTGGCGCCATTTTGGTCGAGGCCAGGCAGGTCCAGAGTATAGTTCAATGTCTCCCATAAGTAGCGGCAGGACCAGAATCCCTTTCGGCAGTTCTGGCTTCGTCATTACGAGCACTAGAAAACAAGACATTCTGGGCAATACCACCCTTGATGCAGCCCTTTATGCTACAATATGGTGTCTTCCATTCAGAAAATATTGTTGGCAGCATTTTGAAAGGAAAGATAAACGGCCGTTCTCCTAGTGAGTCTCACATTGTTACATTTATGAAGAATGTTGAAGAGTAGTATGTTGAAAATCTGAAGCCATCGTTCTACAAACTCTCAACCAGCCTTGGATGGAAAAATCCTGAAGAATGTACAAACTGAAAACCAGTTTTTGTCTGCATAGCATCAGCAGCAACACTTGAGTCAGCTTTGTGTGAAGCCGCCATCTTGATCCAATCAATACCGTCCCCCTGCACACATTCAGGGACCAGGCCGCATTGCGAGGGCACCGCAAGATGTGTCTTCCGGTCAAACGGATTGTGGGACAAGGTCCAGAATGAAGAGTCACCAAAAGGCAAAAAGTTCTGCCGTACCCCGGGAGCCGGCCGCCTATTTCGGGGGCGATCTCAGGCCACACCAGGGCAACAAGACTTGGGGAGGGGGCAGGCGCCAAGCGCCCCCTCCGAGTCCGCGCCACCACACCGCCCCTCGGGGGCCTCCGTCAAGCGGCTCAGGGAGGCACCGCAGGCAGAGGTTCTTCAGATCAGTGGTCTCACCGGCAAGGCTCCCCTCCGTCAGCAGCGATCGTTGGCGCTGTGGTTGCGGCCGGAGGCCCCGTCTAGTCAACGCCCCGGCCTCTCCATCTCGTAGGCCGCAGAGTAGTCGGGGAGCAATCCCGGGAACGGCGGCATGTATTTGGATCGATGTTGCAGCAGGCTGCCATGTAATTAGTTATTTAATAAAACGTTTTACCCTGTTACTTTGCTGGTGTGTTGTATATATTTATAATATTTGCATAGGGTTTGTCGTTATTTTGGGCGGGATGGGCTGCGGAGCCGAGCTGTCTTGCAGCCATCATGGCGTCGAGCTCGGTTCCTCTCACTAGTTTCATATTTCTCATGAGGGGTTGTTCCTAATGTTTCTATTTTAGCGAGGTCAAAAAGAGATCCCATTAGTGGCCTACTGATTTTGCTTGATTCCTTTTGTTTTTTCTAACGATTTTTCACTATCTGCAAAGACTAAACAGAGTATTGCGACTCTGTGCTTGTTTGTAAATAGAGAATGAACCAAAGAGAAGCAATTCCAAAACAGTAAATGCTTGGATAACAATCAATCAAATGGTGAGGGAAGCAGGCACGACGGATTACAACGGGGGCAAAGGCCTGCGTTACCTACCCTTCACTATCTGCAAAGAGAGAATACTCCTAAAAGAAAAGAGGGGGGGGCAGCGTTCAAAGCACATCAGCGTGCATAAACACGAAAATGTTTTTACCTACCACGTACTTGACATTTTAAAGCTTTTGATATTTGCTAATAAAAAACCATTGAAATTCACTGCAAAAACCATAGGTTATAGACCATATATAGTGAGGAATTAGCATTTACAAAACCTTGAAAATTCACTGAAAAAACCATGGGTTATAGACCATATATAGTTAGGAATTAGCATTTACAAAACCTTATTTTACTCACACAAAACCATTGAAATTCCATATATAGTTAGTTGCACTAACTATATATCGCGCACCCGCAATCCACTGCTGATCATGTCACATATTACATCATTCATGACATGGTCAGTGACATCACTGATGACATCACTGATGACATCTCAAATGACATCACTGATGACATCACTGATGACATCTCAAATGACATCACTGATGACATCACTGATGACATCTCATTTGACATTACTGATCACATCACTGATGACATCATTCATGTGATAATACGATGAACCTCTTCAGACTCTAATATAATCTTAGATACACTCAGTGTAAACAGACACTCACAGACTGTCACTCATCCATGAAGTTACACACACACCTAGTCAGTCATGCAAAGAATCAATCACACCTCCATTTTCTCAACTATACAGTTATACACACCTTACTTATTCAAACATATACTAACACATATTTACTCTCTTATACAATCCTGGATACAAGTTCACAATGATCCATACAGCCACTCACACATTCACTGGCTGTTATGCACATTTATTTATATATGTCAACTCTCACATGTACTGTGTTTTACATATGTACTTACTTTGACATGTAGTACTGAGATATCCATTCACTCACCAATACACTCATGCACACAGTCAACCGCCCATACAGCTGTTTGCACATGCACTTTTGAACCCATACATCTAGTGAATCAACTGCTCACACATCTATGCACAAAGTCATATACCTCCCAGTCACCCACACACACACTCAGTCTCCCATACAAATACTTGGGCAACCAATCAATAACCCATATAGTTAATCATATAGCTAATGATCAACACATGCAGCAGTTTACAGAACAACAGACATAATGATGCACAAATTAAAACAGTTTAGTCACTAACCCATGCACTCAGTGAGACACATTTAATCACTCACTCATACAGTCAGTCATGCACCTACTAATTCCTTCATCCAGACACTTATACATCCACTCATTCTTCAATATGTAAGACATATTTTAACTTTACAGAAACATACAGTCACTGGATGTAGTCATCAGTGATGTCATCAGTGATGTCATTTGAGATGTCATCAGTGATGTCATCAGTGATGTCATTTGAGATGTCATCAGTGATGTCATCAGTGATGTCACTGACCATGTCATGAATGATGTAATATGTGACATGATCAGTAGTGGATTGCGGGTGCGCGATATATAGTTAGTGCAACTAACTATATATGGAATTTCATTGGTTTTATGTCAATAAAATGTCCAGCTAACTATATATGGTCTCTAACCTATGGTTTTTTCAGTGAATTTTCAGGTCTATAACCTATGGTTTTTTCAGTGAATTTCAATGGTTTTTTAATAGCAAATATCAAAAGGTTTAAAATGTATTCTTCATTAAATCGAAAAATATATTTTATATGTTTTTAATATAATTTTTTTATGTATTTTTTTGTTATTATTTTTTTTTGTTGCGCTAACGGTCCGCGAACCGGGTAGCTTCCCATTAGCTGAATTTGGTGCCGCGACTCGGTCCGCGAACCGGTAAACGTTCCGTTTGCGCAACTGCCGCGTTAGAAAACAACATCGTGACACGTCGCGTAAGCGCGACGTATCGCGTTGTCGCGTAATGCGTCTTATGACGCGCCGCGTTAGCGCACCCGGAAGTGCTCCGGAGCGCGAACCAAGGCGCGAAGCGCAGCTCCCCGGAAGCGATCCGGGGCGCGGCGCGGAGCGAGTAACGTAAGCGTAACAGGTCATGTGACTTGGTAATAAAACTTTTCATTGGTTCATTTCACTTTTGGTTTCCTAATGATGTAAGGCTAGGTCATGTGACCTAAAAATAACACTTTTCATTGGTTTAGAACTATTTTTTTTCCCAAATGATGAAAGCCCCCACCTTTTTTCTCACTCTGACTTTCAACTTTGTGAGAGGAAGACCTATTTTGATTAATAAGAAATGGCTTCATTAGTAGCTGCAGCTGGTGCAGCCCCACCACCACCACCACCTCCTAGGAAGAGAGGACCACCTCCTCAGGTTATCCTTCATCAAGAGGAGGAAGAAGAGGAAGAGGAGGAAGAGAGGAGGCAGTTTTTGCCTGAAGAGCCAAGGAGGTCCCATGTGAAAGAAAATTACATCTGGCAATTTTTCACATTTCCCCGGGGCCAAAAAAAAGTAAATGCCCGCTACGTTACCTGTCTCATCTGTAAAAAAGATCTCTCCAGAGGGACTGATAAGAAGTACAGCTATGGCAATTACACCATGCATCGGCACATGGACAGGTGGCACCCTATAAATTATAGTGCTGCGCAGGTACGTGACCTGCAGGATAACCCCCCTCCTGTGGCCAGTACATCATCTGAACAGGCAGTGACGGGACCAGAGGCGAGGGAGACGGTCCCAAAAATCCAGTTGAAGTTCGGGGACGTGAAGCAAGTGTGCATTTTTTGCGGCAAATTAATTTGCTATAGGGAGAGTAGCATAAATTTGATCAACACAGCTATTGAAAATCACAAATGTCCAAAACGCCCCAGAAAATAAATGAACTTTTTTTTGTTGCTCCTGTTGAGCCCTTTACAATGAGTGATTTTCGTTCCCCCCCCAAAAAAAAACAAAAAAACATATAAAACCGTCCAAAAAATACAAAAAAAGTAAAAAAAAAATCAGAAAAATAATAAAAAAATATAAAACAACAAAAACAATAAAAAAAAGTACTTTTCAGAACTACCTCCCCTTTATAAAAAATTGCTAGAATGTTTAGCACTCTGGCAACCTCTATTTCTTTTG
The DNA here is from genome assembly GCF_964261635.1 of Lissotriton helveticus. NCBI lineage: Eukaryota > Metazoa > Chordata > Amphibia > Caudata > Salamandridae > Lissotriton > Lissotriton helveticus. The sequence continues at coordinate 1,244,896,578 of NC_136063.1, read as the reverse complement.
ATTCGCTTCCCGGTTCGCGCTCCGGTACGCGAACCGGATGCCAAACAAAAAAAAAAATTGGAAAAAAAAGGAAGAGTGAGTGTAAGGGAAGGAAACAGAGAGTAATGTTAAAAGAAAGACAGCTAGAGGGAGTAACACAGAGATACTGTTTAATAGATCTATTTACCGAAGAAAAGATGTAAGAGGGTATAATTGAGAAAAACAAAATAGATAAGGAAGTGAAAGAAAAAAAGGAGAGTAGAAGAATAATAAACAAGAGTTTCTTAGAGAATGTGAGTGAATGTTCAAATTAAGAAGAAAAACAGTAAAGGATGTGGAATGAGAGGTAGGGATAGAACCGGACTAAAAGAACAACCCTGAGGGACAGTGTAAAGAAAACAGTGAGCAAAAGTAAATAGGAATAAAACAAGATGTATGACAGTGACAAAGGTTAAAACATGTGGAATAACAGAGAGAAAAAACAGAAAGCAGAAAAGAAGAAGTGACAGAAAAGGAATGATTGAAACAGCAAAGAAATGTAAATAACATAGTGTGCTTGAACTACAGGGAGAAAGCATAATGAACAAGTAGTGAAAGAGTGATGAGTCAAAGACAGTGAGAGTAATAGAGACGGAGTGAGTGAACAGGAGTGAGGAACTATGAGAACAGAGAGACTGAGAAAAGGAATGGAAGGAGTAGAGTAAGTAAGTAATAGAAAAAGCAATGAGGGAAGTAGCAAAGGCAGGAAACTGAGGGTTAAAGAAATGAAGCAGTGGAACTAATAGAAGTTAAATGTGATAGAAATGTAACGAAAAGAGTACAAAACACTTACCTTATAATTGTCGTTAACTTAGTCACTTGTTATGTTTATACTTTCAATCTGTGAAAGAAAGAACAAAAATTTGAAAAATATTAAAACATGTATTTAAAAATTAGAAAAGACAAGGGAAAAGATTGAAAATCATCCAATTTTACAAAGAAATAAAGTTAGAGATAAACATGCACAAAAAAAAGAGAAAGAAACGGTGATAGACAGTCAGAGACAAAAAGAAATTGTAATAGAGTAAATTACTAAAAGAAAAAAAAGGAAGATACTTTCAGTGACAGAAAAGAAGGATAGAAGAGAAAACTAAATTGAAGTTGTGTAAGCTACTAAAAGAAAGTGAGTAAGGTAAACAATATAAGGAAAGGGTGAATAAGGAAAAGAGAGTGAGGGAGAGAGGAGACAGAGGAAGTGAAGGAAAGAGTGTCAGATACAGACTGAGTGAGGCAACAAAGAAAGATAAATGAGTGAGGGTGAGTTATACTAACTGATTGCACCAAAAAAGGAGAACCCAAAAATATTTAATTTAGAAAACAAAGGGAGGAAAGATGGAAAAGACAAGCGAAGCAGAAGGTCTAAAAGCTGGAAAATGGTGCAAGGGAGAAAAGAAAAAAGCAGAGTTGGAATAGGGAAACAAAGGTTGAAAGATAAGTGGAGTTAGAGAGCAAGGGTGAAAGAGAATAAAACAAAAGGCAATGTGAGTATGTAAAGAGGATTGATAGAAGGTAGTAAAAGATGAGTGAGCATGAGACAAGACGAGTACAAATTAAAATTCACTATACAAAGTACAGAATTAATTATACATGTTAAATGGTTTATTTTTGCTGTTCTCAGAATGTATCAAATTTCACTAAAAACAGTGAGTTGAAGGTATTCATCATATAACAGCGGGGAAAAAAAAACACAATCAAAATGATTGTGTTTGAAAAACCCATATAACATAACCAATCAGAAATCAGAACTCCTCAAAAGTAACTTACTTTCCATGACGTCGAAGGATGTCCTATGAACAGCTTATACTCTGTTGTGCTGCTATTATTTTCTGCCCGCCACTTTCTGAAAGAAAAGCTCCATCGTTTTGACAAATATGTTACATACAATAAATGACTTCTTGCTCTCTACCGCACTTCTCCTCAGGGCCAAATAGTGTAAGAGCCATTTATAAGTCTTGGAATTCTTCTAAGCAAATCCCGTCATTTTCTTTTTCCGCAACTTTCAGAAAGAAAACGTTCAAGATCACTTTCACAATCCTGTACTAGTAATATCTCACCCTTCTTGCTCACTCATGTTCCACATTTCCTATGACACTGATACTGCTTACTATGAGGCACATTTACACTACCTCTATGACTACTACAATTATTTAATTCTCTTGATCACTGTTAATCACAAAGAAATTTAAAACAGTACATAAAATTATATCAACTCCTAGAATCATTATAGGCCAGTTACCTACCCTAAATTCTCTCTTCTGAAAACACAAAGTAAGAATATTTTAAGTCAAAAGGCAACATTGTTTCATAGTCAAATGGGAATCATTTCCGAAACACCAGCTTTTTTTTACATTTTAAATAAGCTGTGTAATAAGCGGATGTTGTCAAAGGACCATTATGTCATATAATAGCTGCAGTTACAAATGTTCTTCCTAAAATCAACGACTGTGTAGCCACAACATTTGTAATTAAAGTTGAAAAATTACTTTCATCAGGTTTATATAGTTGGAATTTTAAAATGACATTATAACCAAAAGTTTGTACAAATAATGTGGACAGCATTGCAGACTTACATTACCTCTACTCCATATTTTGATTGGCTGCTTGAATTAGCTTATTAAAAGAAACAGTTTTTCTGAACTCATTCAAAGTGCAGTTATTTTTCCATGACGTCAAGTGTTATGGTAAGAACACCGTTTGCTTTGGGAAATACTCTGTTGTCCTTTAACTAATCCGTGCCCACCACTTTCTGTAAGAAAACCTTCTTTTTTTCCAGGAACTACTTAAAACTCAAAAATAACTTTTCACTCTGTACTACACTTATCCTCAAGGCCAAATAGTGTAGGAGCCATTAGAACCTCTTGAAATTCTCCTCCGCATCCAATGCGGAGGATGTCTCCGAAAAACCCAACTCCATTGCCGCCACGACAAACCCGAAATAGTAAACAGGCGGTGGTTACAGCAGCAGCCGCAATGACAGCGGTGGCGGTGTCGGCCCCCCCCCCCGGTGACTTCTTCCTCTGCTACCGCCCCTGCTGCCACTGTTATTGCATCTCAAGCCACAGCATCGACGGCAGCGACGGCAGTGGCTACCTCTTCACAGACCTTGGAGGCACCCACCATTGATGTTCCGCTGGAGAATAATGAGGCTGCTGTATCCGCCTCCGCTCCTGTTTCAACGGGGGAAAGGAAAACTACTGGTGCAGCTGAACAGGTACTGAGACCGTCTATTTTTCCAGCTGGGCTACAGACTAAGGCGGACAGAACGGGACCCAAATCATTAGCAAATACGGGGGGGGCGGTGGGAGAGACAACCCAACAACCCTTAAAGAAAACCTCTACAATTTCTGATACAATCCAACAGGGGAGAGAAGTAACAACGTCTCTAAGCTGCCAAGACGCTGAGTCTAATCCAAACTCTGAGACAAGCAGGGGAGTGGACTCTACTGATCTCCTAAGTGTACAGGATATGGCTTTGGAGTTTAATACTAGCAAAATAAATAAGACCTGTTCCAAGCCGCCAATTAAGCTAGTACCAAAGATAGCCCCTAGCGGCACTTTCCCAAATAATTTGGAGGGGATACCAGAAGCCCAGGGGGGCGAACTTGAGGTATCTGATGAAAACACAGTACACACTCTGCTTTCTATAGACAATGAGCACGACTCCTATGAGGATTATGAGGCTGAATCTGAAACCGAAGAGGACAAGACCCCAAAGAATAAGGGCAAGGGCAGACAAAAATCTAAGAAAGGCAACAGGGCTGGCGCTATCTCTAAACGGCAAAAATTGAAGTCTAGTAGCAATTTACCCCTGAAAAAACACACATTGGAGAAAAGCCCGCTTAGAAGTTGGATTGTAACAAAGGGTCTGGTTAAAACTATGACATTGAGGCTGTCAGGTGGAAGCCCTACAGATTCTCTGCCAGCAACGATCTCCCCGGAGAAAAGTTTTCCAATTGATCCCGATAACTTACCTTTGGCGGATCAGATAGAAGGGCAGCAACCTCAAGAGCAAGAGCAAGAGCAAGAACAAGCGAAGGGGTCTCACAATAGCTTGGAGCTAAGTTCATCGGATGAAGTCAACTCTAACACCGACGCCATTGCTCCGCATCCAGCTACTCACTCAGCTACTCAATTGTACGACCATGCAACAGCCGGCTCTTCCTCTATAACTGAGATACTTGTGGGCCCTTCTTCAATCTCTCAAACAACTGATTCAACTAGAGAAAGAGCTGGAGCTGGTACCTCCTCTCTGGATGAAATACTTATCACTCTGAGTAAACAACTGAGCAATCAACGGGCAGAGGCACAGGAGTATTATCTCCAACTTAGGGAAGATAACAACAAGATGCAATCTTCCCTACAGGACCTTACTATCAAAACTGGGGGGGTCTCCCAAGAAACTATAGAACTACAGGAACGGGTGGTACAGGTGGAGGAGACAAATACCAAACTCGAAGGAGCAGTGGAAAAACATGATGACCAGTTGAAGGTACTGCAGCTAAAGGTCGAAGACTTGGAGAACAGACAAAGGCGATCCAACCTACGACTATTTGGTATTCCGGAGAGATCAGAGGGCTCGGACCCCAGAGCTTATATAGTAGGGGTACTTCAGAAGGCCTTCCCGGACTTAGCAGATTGGGATTGGGATTCGCAAATCCAGAGAGCCCACCGTTTGCCCCTGATTCAGAGGAATAAAGGAAATCAATTCCCTCGCCCTTTCCTTATATATTTTGGTAACTTTCTTCTACGCCAAGCGGTTTGGCAGAGAGCCCGCCCTAACTCCCCAATTGCTGTAGGAGAGTTTTCGTTCTTTGCACGTTCAGATCTTAGTAGGGATACTATGGACAGGAGGTGGCAGCTCTGGAAACTGATGGATCCAATTAAGGCTCGTGGAGGGCAGGTATTTCTTCAAGAGCCCGCTCGCCTCAAGGTTATAAGAAACGGACATACGTACTTCTTTAATGATGTTAAAGAGGCAGAGAACTATCTCTCCAGTATTAGCTCTAGCCAGAGCTAAACGTAATTTGCATTAGCATAGATAATACTGATGAACTAGGTACTCCAGGGGGAGGTCGAGGGGTATAAACTCATAAAAAAAAAATAAAGGGTGAGGGTGAGGGGGGAAGATAAAAGGAAAGAAAAGACACATGCCATTTTTACAGTATGTACTATGAAGCTTGTTTATGGAAGGTGGAGGGGGCGGGAGCGACTCAGGGGGTGTTACCACACGTGCTGCCTCACCAACGGCAGCAGTCACTGGAGGGTGGTTCTTCCCCGGCTGGGGAGAGAGCTAGGGGGGTGGGAGGGGGGTGGGACCCCTTCTCCGCAGGCTGGGGGAAAGGGGAGGAAATGGGGGGGTATAGTAAAAATTGTTTGCAGGATGACAGGGGGAAGCAATTTGATAAAGTTTGTAATTCTTTATTGTTTTTCGATGGTATTATTTTGTGTTATAGAGGCTTTAGAGAACTAGCTTTTTTATCTGACTATCTGAAGAGGGGCATAGCATCTTTATTGACATTTAAATGCATTTTATAAAATGCTTAGCCTGGAACGTGGCAGGGCTGAATAGCAAAAACAAAAGATCCTTAGTAGCAGAAGAGTTGAAATTACATAACCCCCATTTTTGTTTATTATCAGAAACCCATATTATTTGGAAAGACAGGAAAATCCTAAATCAATTGGGGTATGATGTTTTGGTCTGTTCTACTTTTGTGAACCCTACAAGAGGAGTTGCTATCCTTAAGGATAAGCGTTTTAGGGCAGAAGTACTCCAAACCGCTCATGATAAGGACGGCAGATGGGCTATAGCGCAAATTAGCTATGTAAATATTAAATTTGTCCTATGTGTTGTCTATGGCTCAAATATAGACGAACCCAAGTATTTTGATCAATTAAACGTGAAACTCTTGGACTGGGCGGGGGAAATAATTGTAATGGGGGATTTTAACTGCATTCTAGACTATAAAATCGACACAACCAAACCGCATGTCCATCAAAGGATGCATAGGACCAGATCATCAATATTAGATTTATGTCGGATACATAACATCAAAGACGCTTGGAGGCATTTATATCCTACCTCACCAGGATATACGTATTATTCTGCTCCCCATAAGATGTGTACTAGATTAGACATGGCTCTAGTAAGCGATAATTTATTACATACCGGCTCTATGATCCTCTGCCCCCGGATAACATCCGACCATAACGCACTAATAATGATATTTGATATACAAAACACTAGGACACCACCTAGGCCATTTTCCTTTCCTAGATACTTAATCTCAGACACTATTTACGTGACGCAACTTAAAACTCACTTAAACAAATTTATAAACATCAATAGGAATTCAACCGGGTGCTGCATGGTATGGGACTCTTGTAAGGCAAGCATCAGGGGCTTTACTCAAGCGTATGTTTTTAGGCAAAATGCAGAACAGAAGCAACATAAGATTACACTATTAGATAACATAACCAAACAAGAAGACTTACTAGCTAAAGCCTTACAGCTTAATTCCCCATCGGCAATGGAAATTAATATAAAATTTAGCGCATTGAAAAATGACATAAAATCTAATCTTATTCGGAAAAATAGTGCAAGGATTCACAAATTAAAATTTGCTCAATATGAGGGTGGAGATAAGATCGGTAGAATTTTAGCCTATAAGGTGGCAGAAAAAAGAGCCGACACTTTAATTTCTAACATTCGAGGACAGGGGAACAAACTATATAGCCAACCACAAGACATATTAGATCAATTTGCGGAATATTACGAAAACGTATATACCCCGGACAGCCCTGTAAATATAGACCAAATTAAGGAATATGTGAATGACCACCCAGTAAACACAGGGAATATATTAGGCTTGGGTGCATTGTCTAACGACATACAATTGATTGAACTACATCAGGCTATTAACTCCTTACCAACGGGAAAGGCGGCAGGGGAAGATACGATACCTTTGGAATTGTATAAAATCTGTAGATCAGAATTAGAACAGCTTTTTTTAGAAGTAATACAATCAATCTGAATAAGTGGAACAGCCCCTAAATCCTGGAATAGGACAAAAATAATCTTTTTTAAAAAAAAAGGTAAGCCTAAGGAGGAGAGAGGGTCATATCGACCCATCTCTCTAATAAACACTGATGCGAAAATATTCGCCATTTCATTGCACTTAGACTTGCCCCATACATGCCTAGAATTGTAAATCCGCAACAACACAGCTTTATTTCAGGGAGAGATACAACAATACATGTAAATATGGCGATAACGGCATTTGATATCGCGGAGATTGAATCCACCCCACTCGGCATGATACTATTAGATGCTGAAAAGGCTTTCGACCGAGTGGGGTGGACCTATCTCTGGTGCGTGCTGTCTAAAATGGGATTTGGGGGTAGCTTCTTGAAGGGTATAAAAGCGCTTTATGACAAACCTACCGCTTGTATTAGTTATGGGGGCTTGACTTCATTAGAATTTCCAATTAAGCGGGGGACCCGGCAGGGATGCCCTCTTTCTCCCCTTCTATTCGCTCTCTCACTGGAACCTTTTTTACTTGCCCTTCACTCCCAAATTTTGATTGCTCCTTTTAGCTCCAGTTCACAGGAACTGAAAATGACAGCTTATGCTGACGACATTGCAGTATACACCACAGATGTCGCCAAAGCGCTGAAAGGAATATATATTGAGGCTGGGAAATTTGGGAAGGTGTCAGGCTATAAGCTTAACCAGCAGAAGACGCAAGTTATAGCCAATCACTCTCCTACCGTACCTATTCCCGAGATATGTAAAGAGGCCACTTATTTAGGGGTTAAATTAACAGCTAGAATACAAGATATCAATAATATAAATTATAACGATCTGATTAAAAAGACTATTTTTATTTTGAAAAAATGGAACAAATTGCCTCTGAATATGGTTAGCAGGATAAACCTTATTAAAATGAAAGTTCTTCCAAAATTTGTATACCTATTCCGATCTATCCCATTGGCATTAAACAATAAATTCTTCCAACACTTAGATGGGATCCTTAGTAGCTTCATTTGGGGCTATAAAAAAGCCAGAAGGTCGTTAAAAATGCTGAAAAACAATACAAATAAGGGAGGGCTGAACGCTCCAGACTTTAAATTATATTTTTGGTCCTCGTTTATTACACACATACGTTCTTTACTGCATGGAGGTAGAACTCTTTTTTTCCACTATTTTATGTTAAAACAAGACTCACTATTTTTTCTGTTCAGAATCAACGACCCGAATTACTATAAAAGGGTAAGATTCAAGACTGCTAGAGATATTGTTAAAATATGGGAAAATATATTAAAATTCTGTAAAACAACCTTTTTCCACCCAAAATTACCACTGTGGGGCAATCCAGGTCTCCCGGCTATATTCACAGATTCCATCATTTATAGCTGGGCTTCTTCTGGGATTAATACTTTAGCGGATTTATATGGCGTGCAGGGGTTTTTAGAATTTAACACGCTCAAACAAATATATGATTTACCAGAAATTTCAAGATTTAAACATATGCAAATTCATGATTATTTGATTAATAAAAAAAAGATACAAAATGTTTCTGAATGTGATATATGGACATGTTTTTATACAAACAAGAATAAATCAATCATTAGCGAATCCTACCGAATATTTAGCACATTCAAAATAAATGACAATGATAAATTGGCTATGAAATGGAGCACCCAACTAAATCTAAATGTTACGCCTAAGCAGATAGAGAACTCTTTTATTAATATCAACAAACTGGTACGCTCATCTAGTCTCAGGCTACAACAATATAGAACGACATGAATGCTCTATTATACACCCGAAAGAATTGCTAGATGGTCTCCGAACCCTACCTTTAGCAGTCGTACCAAATGTCCTAAATGTTCGACTGTAGCAGCTAATTTAGTTCATATCTTGTACTCTTGCCCCAAACTCAAGAGCTTTTGGGATGACATACTGAGGGTTCTTAGAATATAAAATATCCCGCTTCCCACCATCACGGCCGCCTCGGTCTTGATAGATCTTAATCTATCCACATCTCCACTATCTCCCCTAATGACTATACTTTTCTCATGTGCTAAATTAACTTTAGCTAGGGCTTGGATTGATTCAGATCCCCCGACGGTTTGGAAGTGGTGGACATTGGTAACAGAGGTACATGCTATGGAGCTAGCTTTAGCTAACCTTAGGGGAACACGTTCATTGATTAAATTCGATAGAATTTGGGGTAGTTTCATAGACCAAAATTAGAACTTTATTTTTATTGTTTAAATGTTAAACCCTCATGCATTAAAACTGTAACAGTAACTCTAACCACTGTGATTACATATCATAACTAATTTGTTTATAATATATTTAATTCAGCTGGTTTTCTTTCTGTAATTATTTATGAATCTCTGTCGATCTCTTTTCTTTTTGTTTTTTCCGTCATCCTGTTAACATCAATAAAAATCTTTAAAAAAAAAAAAAAAAGAACCTCTTGAAATTCTTCAGAGCAAATCCCGTGATTCCTTCCCTAACATTTTGGTTGTAAAAACACCAGGTAAGAATTTTTAAGGTCAAAAGGCAATCTTTTTTTGAAAGTTAAAACAGAATCATTGCAGAATGACCAGCTGTTTCCAGACTTCAAATAAGCTGTGTAATGTCCTGATGTTGTTGAAGGACCATCATGATATATATTTGCTGCAGTTACAAAAGTCCTTCCTGATATTGACAACTGCGAAGCCACAACATTTTTAATTAAAGTTGTCAATTTTGTTCCATCAGGCCTACATCGTTGGAACATTAAAATGACATACTGGCCATATGTTCGTATAAATAATGTGGACAGCATTGCAGACTTACATTGGCTACACTCCATGTTTTGATCGGCTGCTTTTACTAGCTTATTAAAGGACACTGATTTACTGTCTGGCAAAGTTAAATATATAAATCTTTCTGAGTCTACACTAGTAGTACTTGATACCCTACAGTTCTCGCAGTCATGCTGCCATTGATAAGAAAGGCCAAACAGATGATCTACATCTACACCTTCATCTTGCAATACATCAAGCATATACATTAAAAACTCCTGACAATCTTGCTGAATATTTTGAGAGAATTGCGTTTGACCTGAACATTTGTCTAACAGATTTCGAATTTCAGACACACTTTCTATTTTTGTTCTATCAGTGCTACATTTCTCTAAGACAGAGTTCAGTAAACAGCAAAAACTTTGATTCGAATTGATCACAATCTGTTCTTTTAAAGTTTCTAGAGAAAAGACAACATTAACCACTACATTAGCATAGCAGTTGACACCAGAACTATTTTCAAATTGAAAACCAACAACATCTTCAACAGAATCCATGTTCTTTCTGCTTATAATTTCGGGTTCGTCTTTTTGCTACAACCTCCCTACTATTGGTCACATTTCTTTGTTTCCGGCCTACCACACGTTTCTCAAACAAAGGATATTGAGGCAAATGTGGCGCATACTCTCTTCTTAACCTATTGTATTCCTTAACACAATCTAGATCCGCACAAATGTTTGTGACATCACACTCAATCAAGTACAATCCTGATAAAGTTCTGACTCGTGACAATGCCACATATGCCATACCCTCCTTGAACACAGAACTGCCAATATTCACCAATGCACTGTCTACACTTAAACCGTGCGATTTATGGATTGTCACCGCATATGCCAAGCAAACAGGAAACTGCTTACGGCGAACTTATAAGTCTTTTACAAGCAAAAACCTAGCAGAGCAACGACCAATTAGCTGTACTTCCTCAATGCCATCAAATCAAATTTTTAAAAATTCAATTCCATCTCTATTTCTGTATTTCTCAAAATCAACAACATTACCCATTGATCCATTTACCAGACCTCTTTCAACATGTAAATTCCTTCTCAAAATGATACGGAAATTTAAGCACACATTCAGAGTCTTTTCAAAACCAGTAGTTTTAGATATAGTCTTCTCTAATGAATCCAATTTAGATTTCAAATTCTCAGACAAAATAATTGTTGCTCCCATATGCTCTATCCTGTCAATAGCTTCCAGTTTCACAATCTCTTGGTTTTCTAAATTCAACATTTTGTTGTTGAAGATGGCACATTCTGCAAGAGTTGGCATCAAACATATTCCAGATTTCTTCTCAGTAATTTTCCGAAAAATATTCTCTGGCAGAACGTCTTCTTCTGGATACAAATTTGACAGTAATCGTTCATGTAAAGCTTCTTTCCCATGCTCGGTCACTTTTCCGATTCTAACATCTTGTAGAATATTCTTATAATCTTCATCCTTCGCTTGACGCATATTTTCACGCAGTTCAGCATAATTGAAGTTTAACCATATATTAACGTTGCCAATGCTCCCTAGGCACTTCCTGGTATCTTCATGTGTAAGTAGTTTAAACACTGGTTGTCCTTTCACTGGTGTCAGCTGCAGAAGATCACTGAAAACAATGATGTGTTTGCCACCAAATAACACATCATACTCTGTTTTAAGAACTTCTTGCATTCTCAAATGCACAAAGGCAAGCATGACATTGGAAACCATGCTTACTTCGTCAATGATAAGAAGTTTCATTTTCCTCAAGACTCTTGAAACTTCACAACAAGCATCTCCAGATAACTTGTGGTATTGTAATTTGTTATCATGCTCCACTGGCAGCATCAGTAGACGATGCAAAGTAATACCTTTAATGTTATGTGCTGCCAGTCCAGTTGGAGCGGTGATAACACAAGACAGCGATGACTCAGTCCTTTTCTGCAAATAACATGAAGTTGCTTTAATGAGGAAACTTTTTCCAGTTCCTGCTTCTCCGCTCACGTACAGTCGGACAGGCTTCAACGACGTACATGAGCACTCTTTCTTCTCATGACTTAATCCATGATCAATTTGGTTGGTAACTTCGTCATATATTTTCCTCTGCTCAACGTTGAGTTGTCTTTCCAAATCTTCTAAGTTAACCGCATCCTCCTGAGCATGTGCCATGGCCCTTTCCACTTCAATCATGGCAGTGGCAGCTTCATTTTCGATAACTGGTCCTCCTAGTGGATCCTGACTCAATGAAACAGAACTCTGACTGTCCTGAGAACTGTCTCTAGCAATCTCGGCTGCAATTGTTGCTTCCTGCTTGATTTCCGCATTCAACATTTGTAGATATTTTGGAAAAACAGGACATTCTATGGTCTCCTTGGCTGCATTGAAAGAGTCTTTGTAACAGAGGAAATCTCCAAGCAGTTCCTCTTCTGCACGCCAAGGCTTGAAAAGTTGCAAAAGAGCTAAATAGAAAAACTCTTTTCTTTCAGGAGATTCGCCACTCAATTTTCGATGATTTACCAATTGGCATTTTCTTTGCTTGACCAGACATCCCTCACTTACAATTACAGCATACACTCCTTTATCAATATCTTCTTTGATGTTCCTCTTGAATATGTAATTTTGTAGAACCTCATACAGACAAACATTCTCAAGGTGACTGCTTTTATTTGGATAATATGTATCCAACATGTTTGTCTTCAAAATATCTGTACTGTTTGGCTCCTTTTCCGCCAAATACTCAATTTCCCGTACAGGTTTCAGAACTCGATTACGCGTTGCAGCAAGACCAAGACTCGCCCAAATGATACTCCTAGATTTGGCATAGAGACTTGCTGAAGATAACCGGTCAGAACATTCGTAAGCTCCGATTTCTCGATGCAACAACATCTTCAGACTGAAACTGTACAACTTCTTACTGAGGCTCTTTTCATGGGAAATGTCCTCCCACATGTCCTTCAATTCTGTCTTTTCTTTTTTTGTGATGTAAGATGTCATATACCGAGCCACAGCCATACAGTTATCAGCCACAAACTGTATATCCATGTTAGCATTCCACATGGACAAAATCACTGGGTTGTAGTCGTTGATGTACTTGGACTCTTCGTTTCTTTTCAAATTGTATGTATTTTTGGGTGATTTCCTCATCACATTATGTCGCAGCGAAGACATCAAACTGTTCACTCTTCCTTTAGAAATCACCGGTCGTGGAAAGCCGAAACGACATTTTGTGTAGAACTTGTCCTTGTTTCTTAATTTACGACGACAGTACTTTCCACAACGATGGCTTTGAAAGCGTAAAACTTGTTCTCTTAGGCTTTTGTCTTCCTTTGTCTTTGGAACAGCACATGTAGAATACTGTTCTATGAAACTCATCACTAAGTCATCCGGATCTGTTCCAAATTTGGGTGCATCTTTGATCCATAGCAGCATATGTATATGAGGAGCCCCTCTTGCTTGATACTCCTTTATCCAGAAGAAATCCAACACCTCTCCAAGAGGTGGATTTTTCTTGTTCATGATGAAAGACATCATAGCTTCAAATCTATGATTGAAGTACCTGCATACATTCACTGGATCCAAAGAGCACAGTTCTCCGGGTGTCTTGAATTCGATATTTTCAATGTTTCCATTTGCCTCTCGTAGAAATTCAAGTAAGTCTTCCCAGCCATACTCGGCACAGCTGAGAGTGAGGAACCATGTGGGAGTTCCTAAGTTCCTCAGCATACATTTTAAATCACCATGACGACGGTACCAGTACTCATTAGTACCACGCTGACATGCCATGAGATTAATCAGGTGAGAATCCAAAATACTGTCTTGCACATTGACTTTATCCATAAAGTCCCTTGCCGAGATATTTTGCATCTGTACACCACTTTTCAAGATGTGGTTCACTGCATATGACAGTCCAGACAGATCGCTTTCAAACAGTAGATGAAACAAATAGGGAATGCATTGACGAAACCTAGGATCTTCTGCATACAATTGTAAAGTCCGGTATTCAGAAGCAGGAATTTGATCAGGTCGCTCATCATATCTTCCTCCTTGACCTGTTGGAAATAGCTGTGGGAAACACCAAGCTTCCAAACTTTCCTCCCAAACACTAATGGGACTCCCTTTGGCTTGTTTCATTTGAAACAACTCAATAGCATTCCCCATGACTTCCTTGGAATGCAAAGGATGAACACTATAATGTTCATATATTTCTTCATTTTTAGAGGCTTCTACTTTCTCAATTTGTCCAGCACACAAATCGCTGTCCTCTTCTTCACTTACTTCCTCTTCTGCAACACATACATTCTTGTAGTGCTTATTGTTTTTCATCAAATACAATGTTGCCTTTTTGACTTTCCTAACATCCACTAAATCTTGTCAGATTTTCTTACTCTTTGTCGGAACCCCATTAACTAAGATAACCAGAGGTTCCTCTTCCACTTTCTCTACTCCAATTGTATTAATGTTGTTCTTCAAATCTAGAGGCAAATAAACAACTCTTCCCTTTAATCCTCTCTGTAAATCTGATGGAGGCAATGTCCCTGTCTTTGGCTCCATTCGTACAATAGCCTGAAAGGGATGGACACTTTGAATCACAATAGGTTCATAAGTATTTAAATCCTTCAATTCAGAAGGAATGTCAACCAATTCCAGATTATTATGAACCGCTCTAGCAGGCATCCAGTTTTGATTTAATTTGTTAAAACAATAAGTACACACACGTTGATCCGATCCCAAATCAAATCAATTTTCTACCATCAAGTATGTTGCGAAATCCTTCCATTCACTATTATTTTCCCTTTCACTTTTTGCAGATAAATCCACTAACTTAGTCTGATTCTTATAATAAGTGCGTCGACAACACACACAAGTGAAATTAGGCCTCTCACTTGATTTCATCTGAAACGTGGCAATTTCCTTCTGAAAATTATCTGTACTGGAAATTTGTACACTCTCTTCCACATTACCTTCTTCTTCTGGGTCAATTTCAACATTGTTCTCTTTACTAGCAAAGTAACAAAACTCAATTTCTGCACAAATATTCTTCACATCTACTTCTGAACCATGCAAAAGAGCAGTGCATAATTGTTTAAGCATAATTGATGGACTCTTAGCATAATAAAACATTCTAACTAATTTCCTCACTTTATTATGATGCACTGCTAGTATCCTGAAATGATGAAAAACACTCTGGCATACTCTCCTGGAAAGACAAGCCAATGAATGACCATGCAAACCTGTCACTTCTATCACTCTGCAAGGATCTAATTCTTGCAACAACTTCATTTTCTGTTTTAAACTTTTCTTATTAAATGTCCGTACAAAATCACAAAGCAAATTGATGGAATCCTGTCGCACACTGCAAATACTACTACACTTCCAGGTGTACACTGGTCCCTTAGGACGTCTTCCTAAAACCTCATTACCTAACACCTCTTCTGCCTCTGTTGACACAAGTTTTTCTTTTTCAACCAGACAACCATCTTTCACCTCATATGCTCGACCACTGGTGTCAACTGCATGCACCAAATCATTATCCTGGAAATAACTCTCCTCATTAAAAAAGGCCTCACAACTTGAACTATGCATCCATTCTCCTGAAAAAACTTCACAAAAATTACTATGATTAACTGTTCTCTTCCATCTACTATTTGTTTTGAAATCATAAATTGTCTTGTTTAGTTTCCTAATTCTATTGATTATCAAAATAAATAACTTTCGCTTAATTTCGAATGCCTGATCAATAATTTTCTCAACGTTTTTTTTTCTCTTATAAAAAGCCACTTTCTGTTGACCTTTCTTAATATTTTTTAACAAATTGCCAATTATCCTGTTGCGGAACATTCATCTATGAATGTCCCTAAACTGATTTTTCCTTCTACTACCATGCACAGAGTTTTCTCCTGCTCTAGCAGTAACATTTTTGAGTGGCCTTTCCTTTCCGTTTAAATTGGCTCTCTTCTTCTGGACTAAAACATGTTCTGTAGTAATACTTTTTTTTCTGGAAATATTTCTTAGGAAAGATTTCGTTGTCTTACCCGGAGCTTTCTTGGTGACTTGACGAGTTTTTATTGTAGAGGACTGCTGCAAGCATGTAGTAAGCTGCTGTGTTTGATGTTTTGTAGCCTTCCTCCTTCTTTGCCTCGAAGGCATGCTTTAATTTTGAAATGATCTGCAGTTGAATCTGTGGTAAAATATAATAAAAAATGTTATTAACCACTATTACCAAACAGTAAATCAATAACAGTCATCAAAAAATTAACACACTAGTTGTCAATTCTACATACAATAATTTTTAGTGCATTGACAAATTTAAAACTCACAAATAGTAGCAAAGAAATGGAATGCTTCCACATTTGACCTGTGCTCTTTTATATGTGAATCTGAACTAATTTTAGCAGCATATTTCACTATTTTATTAAAGACACTTCACACAAGCTGTTTTTGAACGGTTAACATGGTTACTTTTCATTTCCAGTAACTTAAATTTATTTTTAAAAGTCTTTATAGGTTAATAGGCTCGAGCAGGTCAGCTGCCCACCCTATGCCATACAATTCTGACAAATCAGCATCCTCATCATATTCTTCATCATCCACAGGATATAAATCATCCAAGGGATCTACTTCCACTGACGTTTCAATGACAAGTTCAATGATAAGATGGAGATCAACAGATTGCTCATTATCACTCATGGTTGATGTTGTCGTTATCTTTAAAGAAAGAGAACAACAATGAGATGTTGCAGAGTTGGAGATAAATCTCAGAGACTATAATAGTAAAATTGTTTAACAAGAGTAACATTTTGCAGATATTATTTAGCCATGTCCAGCGATGCTGAGGAGGTGAGGCCTATGTCCAAGTTTTCAGTGAACAGGACTCATCTCTTCTTAACCTTGGATAAGCCTCACCAACTCTGTGTCCCCTGCTCATACTTAAATGTAAAGGGGCAGATTTATGTTAACTGGCGCATCCCCAGGGATGCACCAGTTAACGTGCGCCGCTGCTCTGCCACCCATGATGTGCCGTATTTACAATGCGGAGCACCATTGAGCAAAAACAGCACAGATGCGTCACGCATCTGTGCCGCAAAAGCGGCGCATTGCAGGAATCACGTCGTAAGCGCCACATGACTACTGCAATGCACAGGGGCAAGCCACACATTGCATGGTGCGTCACTCCTTATGCCTGTTTCAAACAGGCGTAAGGATTTGATTCAGCAATGCCATAAAGCTGACTCAGTGAAATCTTGTAAATTTCACTGTGTTCGTTTTACAGGGCTTTCATGCAAGTGAATGCCCACCCTGCAACAAAACGCCCACATGAAACCTGACGCAGGTTCCATGTGGCGCAGGACTTTACAGCGTGACACATCTGCCTAGATGCATCAAGTTGTAAATATGTCGCAACATAGCGCATCTTTTGCGCCGCCGCTGCGTCACAAAAGTGACGCACAGCGGCGCAAAAGAGGCGCACAGCCATCATAAATCTGCCCCTAACATTTTAAATGATTGGTTCAGGATGCCAATAAGGTGTGGCCTATCCAGAGGTTTGTTTGAGGTGAGGCCTACTCAGGGTTACAGATGAAATTTAGGCTTGTTGAAGAGTACAGAGGAGATAATACATGTGCAGGCCTACCAATGAAGTGAGTCATGTCCACTGCACTCATGAACAAAGGCCAGACCTCCTCTGTCTCCCTGGACAGGCCTAAACCTCATCTGCACTATGTGATTTGTAATGTTAGGAAACACAGGTGATGTAATTGAAAAACGTGCAATTTATTTTGCTCATTTCACAATCACATCACCTGTGTTTCCTTTGCTTAGGTATCTCATTGTGCAGATGTAGTCTAGCATATGAAAGAGTACGCAGAAGGTGAGCACTGTATGCAACAACTTTGACACTTACAGAAGCCTCAGCTTCTCCATGCCCCCTACACAGTCCTAAATGTATACAGTTTAAACTGATGGTATCTTGTTGCAGATGAAGTGAGGCCTATCTTGCAACATGGTGCATCTTTTGCACTGCTGCTGCGTCACAAAAGTGACGCAAAAGCAGCGCAAAAGAGGTGCACGGCCATCATAAATCTGCCCCTAACATTTTAAATGAATGATTCAGGATGCCGATAAGGTGTGGCCTATCCAGAGGTTTGTTTGAGGTGAGGCCTACTCAGGGTTACAGATGAAATTTAGGCTTGTTGAAGAGTACAGAGGAGATAGTACATGTGCAGGCCTACCAATTAAGTGAGTCATGTCCACTGCACTCTTGAACAAAGGCCAGACCTCCTCTGTCTCCCTGGACAGGCCTAAACCTCATCTGCACAATGTGATTCATAATGTTAGGAAACACAGGTGATGTAATTGAAAAACGTCCAATTTGTTTTGCTCATTTCACAATCACATCACTTGTGTTTCCTTTGCTTAGGTATCTCATTGTGCAGATGTAGTCTAGCATATCAAAGAGTACGCAGAAGGTGAGGACTGTATGCAACAACTTTGACACTTACAGAAGATTCAGCTTCTCCATGCCCCCTACACAGTCCTAAATGTATACAGTTTAAACTGACGGTATCTTGTTGCAGATGAAGTGAGGCCTATCTTGCAACATGGTGCATCTTTTGCACTGCTGCTGCGTCACAAAAGTGACGCAACGGCGGCGCAAAAGAGGCGCACGGGCATCATAAATCTGCCCCTAACATTTTAAATGATTGATTCAGGATGCCGATAAGGTGTGGCCTATCCAGAGGTTTGTTTGGGGTGAGGCCTACTCAGGGTTGCAGATGAAATTTAGGCTTGTTGAAGAGTACAGAGGAGATAATACATGTGCAGGCCTACCAACGAAGTGAGTCATGTCCGCTGCACTCTTGAACAAAGGCCAGACCTCCTCTGTCTCCCTGGACAGGCCTAAACCTCATCTGAAAAATGTGATTCGTAATGTTAGGAAACACAGGTGATATAATTGAAAAACGTGCAAATATTTTTGCTCATTTCACAATCACATCACCTGTGTTTCCTCAGCTTAGGTATCTCATTGTGCAGATGTAGTCTAGCATATCCAAGAGTACGCAGAAGGTGAGGACTGTATGCAACAGAGCAATGTACACTACTCACCTCCCTTGACACTTACAGAAGCCTCAGTTTCTCCATGCCTCCTACACAGTTCTAAATGTATATCATTATCATCATAGTGACTATGAAACTCTAGCAGTACATATTGTGAATCCTAAATGTCTTAAAGTAACGATTTTTTAACCAACAAACAAGTAAATGATTCTCCCAGATTGATGGTGAGAAGTGATATATTTATTTAAAAAAGCAGACACCTTTTAGTCATTGACATAAATGTAAAAAGCATTCCTTTTCTTTATGAACCATTTTCATGTCATAATTTGAAAACACAGCACAACTCCTATATACAAGTACACCCTGTCAGTATTTAAATTTGCCAAGCACACATGGGGGCGTATTTACAAGAGCCTTGCACCACAGAGAAATGACTTAAATTTACCAAGCACTCATGAGGGCTTATTTACAAGGACCTTGCACCACCTTTAAAGTCACTTTTAACATGGGGAAAATGACATGAATGTGGCTCATAAGCTTTGTAAATTTGCCCCCATGTTGACTATGAAACTCTTGCAGAACATATTGTGAAACCTTAATGACTTCAAGAAACGTGTTTTTAAACCGGCAAACAATGAAATTATTCTCCCATATTCATGGTGGAAAATGAAATATTTATTTAAAGAAGCATACACCATATTGACCTTCTTCTAAATGTAAAAAGCATTTCTTTTAAAAAAAAACGATTTTCTGGTCATAATTTGAAAACACAACACAGCTCCTATGTACAAGCACACCCTGTCAGTACTTAAATTTGCCAAGCACAAATGGGGGCGTATTTACAAGGACCTTGCACCACGGGGAAATGACTTAAATTAAAATGGGGAAAATAACGTCAAAGTGACTCAAAGGCCTTGTAAATATGCCCCAAGCAGCCTATGAAACTCTAGCAGTACATATCAAGAAACCTAATTGACTTCAAGAAACGTTTTTAAACACATCAAGTAAACAAATTATTCACCCAGATTCATGGGGAAGTGACTTAAAATGCCCTAACACACATGAAAGCGTATTTTTAAGGCCCTTGCACCATTTTTGCGTCACTTTTAACATGGCTATGTAACTCAAAGAAACAAAATCTATTTGTAAAACAGTTGACACAACGCAACATTTTAAATACACAACTTTCTTCATAATTTTCTCCCTAAAGCATACTATTCTCTATCTAAATTAAATGAATCTTTTCTCACCTTAGCAAATACTTTTTGAGTTTCAAAACAGTCTCAGACACACACCAATTTTTCTTTAGCAGAGCAAAGGGTATGCACTCCAGAGGCTGCAACCAACAAAGGCACAGAAATGCTGTAATTCATCACACATATCTCTCATGTCACCCAATCAAAACTCTTCCCTCACTTTTTTCAAATCAACACCCTTCCCCCCTCTGCCCTTTCTGCCTTTTTTCCATAGCAACCACCTCCTGAAACACCTCTCATGTTTACAAGTTCACACAACAATGTTTCAATTGAACTCTGAACTCTCAGTACACCTGCGTATCCAGTGCAATCTTTCATAAAATGATTTTTTCTTGACCATTCAAATTACATCTTTCAAAGAACTCATCCATGCACCCTAACTTTCTGTTTTCAGCAATCAAAATCCACCAATCACTGCTACTGAATCATTAGCACCGAAACTCCTCAGTTTTTTTCATTACAAACTCCTACTGTTTCAACTGCCATTTCATACCCACACTTCATCTGACTGCAGCAGAACCTCCTCTCACCATGTTTTCTGCCTGGATTGTTGGAAATAGTTACATTCACTGGGCTCAAAGGTATGCTGATAACAGAAATTTGCACAACCTCAATTTACAAAATGTGGAAATCAACTGGATTGGCCACAGAGGATTAAGATGTCACCAATTGATACCATTGGTGAAAACCTTTTTGCATTTGCCAAAACCTGACCTGTTAATTGTGCACTGTGGAGGAAATGACTTGGGCACTTTGACTGGGGTAGGTCTGGAAATGCTTTTAAAGGACACCTTTGAGCAATTGATGGCACTTTTTCCTCAAACTGCCTTGGTATATTTAAATATATGCCAAAGACAGAAATGGAGGTGGTCCAACAAATTTTGTTCACAAATTGAGAAATCGAGGAAGCATATAAATAAGTCTGTTTCAGCTTACATGAGAGACCATGGAATGCGCTCCATCTACAACAATAACTTGCGTTACTACATGCAAGATATCTACAGAGGAGATGGAGTTCACTTCTCAGATGAGGGGAACAGAGTTTTCATCCTGAATTTAAGACTATGTATTGGTACCTACTTATAAGTACCTAAAACTACCACATACCCAAAAGCTTATTTTTTACTAATTTTCACGATTTACGCTTTCCGGAGCGCTACCCGGTTCGCGCACCGGACGCTAACCGCGCGAAAATTTGAAAAAAATGTGGGTTTTTTTTCTCGCATATATGGGCCTCCTCAGCCACCCTCAGAAAACCTAGGGGGTCAGGATACGTCTCCCGTGCCCCCTTATACCCATTTCCCACATTGTTTTTCCTCCATCTTGTGATTAAATTTCACCGAAACACAAGATGGCGGACTCCCGGTACGCTACCGGTTAGCTACCCGGTTCGCGTACCGGGTAGCGCCTCTACCGCCAAAAAACAGAAATTTTAAATTTTTTTATTTTTTGCCCCGCGGGACCCTTTAATAGCCCCCTCATCAATCCTAGGGGGTAAGGAGGGGTCTACCTTGCCCCCTTTCATTAATTTCCCCCTTCGTTTTTCTTCACCTCTTGTCTCTCGATCCTACCGAGAGACAAGATGGCGGCCGCTCCGGACTGTTTAGAATGTTGACAGACACCGGAGAGCCAATCAGCTTCACTTCGCGAAGTTCCGTTACGCGTCAGGTACGTCAGGAACCGGGGCGCTAACCGGAGCGCTGTTACAGATATATATATTTTTTTGAACGTTAATTTATCAAAATCCACTGGAGCACATATATTGAGACCTAGCAAAGGCACATCGGGCAAACAATATCTACAATTTTGCCAAGTTTCGTGGAAATCCATTCAGCCGTTCGAGCTAAAAGTGAGTCCAACCGCCCTATGGAAAATTGCATTGGAAAAACACGTTTTGGGACCCCCCTTTTGTCTCGGCCCCCCCTTGACGAAAACCCCCCAAATTTTCAGGGGCTACTCAGAAACAAACTGTTCCATTTTCCTGAAATTTTCAGCCAATTCCGTCCTCAAACGCCAAAGTTATTCGACAAGGGGGGGCCGAGAAAAAAAGGGGGTCCCAAAATGTGTTTTTAACATTGAGTTTTCCATAGGGCGGTTGGCCTCACTTTTAGCCCGAACGGCTGAATGGATTTGCATGAAACTTGGCAAAATTGTAGGGACTGGTAGCCCGATGTGCCTTTTCTAGGTCTCAATATATGTGCTCCAGTGGATTTTGAGAAATTAACGTTTAAAAAAAGATATATATCTGTAAGCGCGCTCTGGGCAGCGCTCCGGTCCGCAGACCTTAAGCGTACCGGAACTTCGCGTAGCTAAGCTGATTGGCTCTCCGGTGTCTGTCAACATTCTAAACAGTCCGGAGCGGCCGCCATCTTGTCTCTCGGTAGGATTGAGAGACAAGAGGAGGCCAAAACAAAGGGGGAAATAACCATAAGGGGGCATACTAGATCCTCCCTGACCCCCTAGGTTTAATGTGGAGGTTTTAAAAGGGCCCCGCGGGGCAAAAAAAACAAAAACATTTTTTTGTTTTTTTTGCGTGGGGAGCGCCCGGTCCGCGAACCGGGAAGCGTTCTGGGCAGCGTACTGCAATGAAAAATGAATGATAGACTTTTCAAATGCTGTATGTTAATTGATTGTTGGTTTTGCTGATTATTTTTTATTTTCTTTATTTTTTAAGCATTTTTTTTTATTGTGATTGTGTTTCATAATTTATTAAACTTTCTAACATTTCATTGTCAGAAATTTCATAATTATCATTGAATATACATTGTAGTCTCTGAGGGTGTAAAATGTCCTCATTTTCAAGGAGGTTATCTACTGCTTGTACACATTGCAGTAGTTCTTTGTCTAAAGTTTCATCGAAAAATTCAATATCATTTTCATCATTGATTTCTTGGCTGCTCTCTTGCAGGACAATTTGAAATTCAACTTTCTGTTCGCCTTCCATTTTGCCTGAAATTTAGATTAAAAAAATATATATTAGTAGAGATAGGGCACTGTTGGGATTAATTTTGGGCAGTGTATAGTATCAGAGTGGAAGTAGGAATATAAAAAAGTGTATGTGATTTAACGTAAGTAAATTCATAATTATACAAGAGAAGCCTAACTCCATCCATAACTATAACAGAGAAGTCTATCTAAATCTATAACTACTACAGAGGGATAGTATATAACTATCAGAAAAAGTTTACCATATTAACTTATAGTGCACAATATACTTCAGTTTTAAAAATAAAAACTTACCTTTAGATAGAAGTTGAAGGAATTAGTGAAAATCCTATTGAAATGTACACCAAGAAGTAGTAGTCAAAATGGCTGTGTTTTCTTCTCTTCCTTTATATATATTCAGGTATATAACCAATCAAATGTCAGGTAAAAAAAGTAGAAAATGAAAGTAACATTTTAATTGGTTGTCAATTCCAACACTTCAGATGTGTTTTGTGAAGTAATTTACCTCACGGTATTTAGAGAGGTCTACAGGCTAAATGGCTAAATGGAATTCCAATCAAATTTGTGAAAATGGTAGGGATTGGTATGTAGTATGAGCTAGTCTATATTTGGTGAAAGTGTCTCCAGTGGCTTTTCTGTGAACTACTTTCCCACCTTTTTTGATGGTGCGCTTCCCAGGGAGCGACCCGGTACGCGAACCGTTGAGCGCCCCGGTTCGCGAACCTTAAGCGTAACGGGAGTCCACCATTTTGTGTTTCGGTCGAATTAAGATACAAGATGGAGGGCAAATAATGTTCAGAATGGGTAGAAGGGGGCACGGTAGACTTATCTTGACCCCCTAGGTTTTGTGAGGGTGGCTGAGGAGGCCCATATGTGCGAAAAAAAAACATTTTTTTAAAAAATTTCGCGAGGTTAGCTCCCGGTTCGCGTACCGGGTAGCGCCCCAGGGAGCGTACTTTGTTGAAAATTAGTGAAAAATGTTAGAGTAAAATAATAATTGTGAGTGATCACATATAGGGTAGCTCTGAGAAGAGCTTTTGGGTTTATGGTACATTTAGGTACTTATAAGTAGGTACCAATGCACATTCTTAAATTCAGAGTGAAAATTCTGTTGCCCTCATCTGAGAAGTGAACTCCATCTCCTCTGTAGATATCTTGCATGTAGTAACGCAAGTTATTGTTGTACAGGGAGCCCATTCCATGGTCTCTCATGTAAGCTGAAACAGATTTGTTTACATGCTTCCTCGACTTCTCAATTTGTGGACAAAATTGGTTTGACCACCTCCATTTCTGTCTTTGGCATATATTTGAATATACCAAGGCAGTCTGAGGAAAAAGTGCCATTAATTGCTCAAAGGTGTCCTTTAAAAGCATTTCCAGACCTACACCAGTCAAAGTGCCCAAGTCATTACCTCCACAGTGCACAATTAACAGGTCAGGTTTGGGCAAATGCATAAAGGTTTTCACCAATGGTATCAATTGGTGACATTTTAATCCTCTGTGGCCAAACCACTTAATTTCCACATCTTGTAAATTGAGGTTAGGTACATTCCTGTTTTCAGTGTACCTTTGAGCCCAGTGAATATAACTATGTCCAACAATCCAGACAGAAAACATGGTGAGAGAAGGTTCTCCTGCAGTCAGATGAAGTGTGGCAATGAAATGGCAGTTGAAAAAATGAGAGTTTAAAATGAAAAAAACTGTGGAGTTTCTGTGTTCATGAAGCAGTAACAGTGATTGGTGGATTTTGATTGCTGAAAACAGAAAGTTAGGGTGCACGGATGAGTTATTTGAAAGATGTATTTTGAATGGTCAATAAAAAATCATTAAATGAAAGAATGCACTGGATATGCAGGTGCACTGAGAGTTCAGAGTTCAATTGCAACATTGTTGTGTGAACTTGCAAACACCAGAAGTCTTCCAAGAGGTGGTTGCCATGCAGAAAAGGCAGAAAGGGCAGAGGGGGGAAGGGTTTTCATTTGAAAAAAAGTGAGGGAAGAGTTTTGATTGGGTGACATGAGAGATATGTGTGAAGAATTACAGCATTTCTGTGCTTTTGATAGCTGCAGACTCTGGAGTGCATACCTTTTGCTCTGCTGAAGACAAATTGGTGTGTTTCTGAGACTGTTTTCAAACTCAAAGTATTTGCTAAGGTGAGAAAATATTTCTTTAATTTAGATAGAGAATAGTGTGCTTTAAGGAGAAAATTATGAATTATGTGGCGCAAATTGCTTGTAAATATGCTCCCACCTGTGCAAGGAAAATTTAGATTTTTAATGTTTGTGTTACATAGCCATGTTAAAAGTGATACAAACATGCTGCAAAGGCAATTAAAAAACGCTTTTATGTGTCTTAAGGACATTTTAAGTAATTTTCCCATGTGCAGTGTTTTGAAATTAGGATTTGAAAATCGTTTTTGGGGAAAAGGAATTGTTTTGAAATTTATGACAAGGACATAATGGTGTATGCTTCTTTATAAGGCAATTGACTGTCCCTGATGTTATTTTTCCCATTTTAATGTAAGACCTTTCTCTGTGGCGCAAATTGCTTGTAAATATGCTCCCACCTGTGCATGGCAAATTTAGATTTTAAATGTTTGTGTTAGATAGCCATGTTAAAAGTGACCCAACCATGCTGGAAAGGCAATAAAAAAACACTTTCATATGTCTTAAGGACATTTTAAGTAATTTCCCTGTGGGCAGTGTTTTCAAATTATGAATTGAAAATCGTTTTTGAGGTAAAGGAATGTTGTTAAAATTTATGTGCGCCATATGCCCCCAAATTTCTTTTTCAGGGGTGCAGCAGGGTGTTATTGAGACACCCCTACACCTTTGGAAAAATTCCTAATTTGCGATGAGCTAATTGCTAATTGCAAATTGCACCTTCTTTCATATGGGCATCCTGGCGCATGGAAATGAATGGGTAATTTGCAATTAGCAATTTGCTCATCGCAAATTTGGAATGGTAAAGAATCGCTATTTATTCCTTAAAATTCGCTATTTTGGAAATGCAAAATAGTTATATGATACATATGGCGGTTGATGTCTAACAAGATAAGAAGCTTAGGGATAGATTTATGATGACTGGCGCAATGAAGTGGACATCACTTACTTCATTGGTAGAGCTTTACATGTATTATGTCCTCTGTATTCTTCATCAAGCGTAACTTTAATCTGCAATCCTGAGTAGGCCTCACCTTAAACAAACCTCTGGATAGGCCACATCTTATCGTCATTCTGAATTAATCATTTAAAATGCTAGGGACAGATTTATGATAGGTGTATGCCTCTTTTGCGCCACTTACAAAACACTGTCCATGGGGAAATGACTTAAAATGTCCTTAAGACACATGAATGTGTTTTTTTAAAGCGTTTGCAATTTTTTTGGGTCACTTTTAACATTGCTATGTGACTCAAACAGTCAAAATCTAAATTCACCATGCACAGGTGGGAGCATATTTACAAGGAATTTGCTCCATGGGGAAAGGTCTTATAATGTAATATGGGAAAAATGACATCAGAGACACTGAAATGCCTTATAGAGAAGCATACACCATTATGTCCTTGTCATAAATTTGCAAACCATTACTTTTCCCCAAAAACGATTTTCAAATCATAATTTGAAAACACTGCACATGTGGAAATGACTTAAAATGTCCTTAATTCAAAATTTGCTATTCCTTATTTTGCGATTGCACTGAAGGATTTGCAAATTTTGCGATTCCTTAAATGCAATGTATCAAACAAAAAATATGTAAAAAATGACATTAAGGATTTGGAAACTACCACCAACTTCTAGTTTGTGGTAATTTGCGAATTCTTTTCAAAAAGCATTTTTTTCCAAAAAACAAAAGGTGCCATATGACGCCCATACATGCCATTAGGGCATGTATGTGCGCCATATGCCCCCAAATTTATTTTTCAGGGGTGCAGCAGGGTGTTCTTGAGATACCCCTGCACCCTTGAAAAAATTCCTATTTTGTGATGAGCTAATTGCTAATCGCAAATTGCACCTTCATTCCTATGAGCCTCCTAGCCCATGGAAATGAATGGGTAATTTGCAATTAGCAAATTGCTCATTGCAAATTAGGAATGGTAAAGAATTGCTATTTATTCCTTAAAATTCGCTATTTAGGAAATGCAAAATAGTTTGATGGTACATATGGTGGTTCATCTGTAACAAGATAAGAAGCTTAGGGATACATTTATGATGACTGGCGAAATAAAGTGCAAATCACTTACTTCATTGGTAGGCCTTTACATGTATTATCTCTTCTGTATTCTTCATCAAGCGTAACTTTAATCTGCAATCCTGAGTAGGCCTCACCTTAAAAAAACCTCTGGATAGGCCACACCTTATCGTCATCCTGGATTAATCATTTAAAATGCTAGGGACAGATTTATGATAGGTGTATGCCTCTTTTGCGCCACTGTGCGTCACTTTTATGATGCAGCGGCGGTGCAAAAGATTTGCTATGAGGCGACAAAATTACAAATTGATGCTTTTAGGCAGACATGTCATGGTGTAAAAAAAACGTACCACATGAAACCGATGCAGCAGTGATGCAAAAGATGCACCATGTTGCAAGACAGGCCTCACTTGGGGCCATATGTATCAAGCTAATCAGCATTCGCAAAGATCAAAATTCTGCGAATTTCGGCCTTTGCGAATGCTAATTAGACAAATGGTATGTATCAAACAAGTTTGATGCAAAATAAGGAATAGCACAATTTGCTATTCCTTATTTTGCGATTGCACTGAAGGATTTGCAAATTTTGCGATTACTTAAATGCAATGTATCAAACAAAAAATATGTAAAAAATGACATTAAGGATTTGGAAACTATTGTGGTAAATTGGTGGTAATTTGTGAATTCTTTTCAAAAAGCTTTTTTTCAAAAAAACAAAAGGTCCCATATGACGCCAACACATGCCCTTAGGGCATGTATGTGTGCCATATGCCCCCAAATTTCTTTTTCAGGGGTGCAGCAGGGTGTTCTTGAGACACCCCTGCACCCTTGGAAAAATTCCTAATTTGTGATGAGCAAATTGCTAATCGCAAATTAAACCTTCATTCCTATGAGGCTCCTAGCCCATGGAAATGAATGGGTAACTTGCAATTAGCAATTTGCTCATTGCAAATTAGGAATGGTAAAGAATTGCTATTTATTCCTTAAAATTCGCTATTTAGGAAATGCAAAATAGTTTGATGGTACATATGGCGGTTCATCTGTAACAAGATAAGAAGATTAGGGATAGATTTATGATGACTGGTGCATCACCAGGGATGTGTCAGTCATCCTGTGCCGCTGTTCCGCCACCCATGGTGTGCTGCATTTACAATGCGGGGCATCATGGGGCAAAAATGGCACAGATGCGTGATGTATCTGTGATGTAAAGGTAGTGATTGCTGGAGTTGTATCGCAAGTGCGATGCAGCTCAAGCAAGGCTCAGGGGTGCCCCATCTCCACAATGTTGCGTCAAGACCTATGCCTGCTTAAAGCAGGCGCAGGGTTTTGACGCAGTTTTCTCCTATCTGATTGTAAATACGGCACACCATGGGTGGCAGAGCAGCGGTGCACGTTAACTGGTGCATGCCTGGGGATGTGCCATTTAACATAAATCTGCCCCTTTACATTTAAGTATGTGCAGGACACACAGAGTCGGTGAGGCTTATCCAAGGTTAAGAAGAGATGAGTCCTGTTCACTGAAAAATTAGACATAGTCTTCACCTGATCAGCATTGCTGGACATGGCTAAATAATAGCTGCAAAATATTACTCTTGTTAAACAATTTTACTATTATAATCTCTGAGATTTGTCTTTTACTCTGCAACATCTCATTGTTGTTATCTTTCTTTAAAGATAAAGACAACATCAACATGAGTGACAATCTGCAATCAGTTGATTTTGACCTCATCATTGAACTTGTAATTGAAACATCAGTGGATGTTGATCCATTGGATGATTTAAATCCTGAGGATGAAGAAGAGCGTGATGAGGATGCAGATTTGTCCGAATTATATGACATAGGGTGGGAAGCTGACCTGCTTGAGCCTATGGAAATATAAACATTTATTTTTAAAATGTATAATTAATAAAAAGTAAAAATGTAAACCGTTTAATTTAAAAATAAAGACACCTTCAAAAACAGGTTATGTGTAGTGTCTTCAATAAAATATTAAAATATGCTCATAAAATTAGATCAGATTCACATATAAAATAGCACAGGTAACATAAATATAAATGTCATTTCTTTTCTGCTATTTCTGCATTGTAAATTTGCCAAGGACTAAAAAATCTTCTATTTAAAATGTCAAGTAGTGTGTTAAGTTTTTGATCATTGTTATTGATTTACTGTTTGGTAATAATGGTTAATAACATTTTTTATTATATTTCACCACAGATTCAACTGCAGATCATTTCAAGATTTCACCATGCCAACAATAGAAAGACAGAGAAAGGCTGCAAAACGTCAAAGACAGCAGGTGAAACAAAATAAGCAGCAGTCCTCTAACAAAAAGATTTGTCAAGTCACGAAGAAAGCACCGAGTAAGAGCACAAAATATTTCATAAGAAATATGTGTAGTAAAAAAAATATTACTACAGAAAATGTTTCAGTCCATAAAAAGATAAGCAAATCAAATGGAAAGGAAAGGCCAATCAAAAATGTTACTGCTAGAGCAATAGATAACTCTGTGCATGATAGTAGAAGGAAACAACAGTTTAGGGACATTCGTAAACGAATGTTCCGCAACAGGATAATTGGCAATTTGTTAAAAAATATTAAGAAAGGTCAACAGAAACTGGTTTTTTATAAGAGAAAAAAAAAGTTGAGAAAGTTATTGATCAGGCATTTGAAATTAAACGTAAGTTATTTATTTTGATAATCAATAGAATTAGGAAGCTAAACAAGGCAATTTATGATTTCAAAAGAAATAGTAGATGGAAGAGAATAGTTAATCGTAGTAATTTTTGTGAAGTTTTTTCTGGAGAATGGATGCATAGTTCAAGCTGTCAGGCATTTTTTAATGAGGAGAGTTATTTCCAGGATAATGATTTGGTGCATGCAGTTGACACCAGTGGTCGTGCTTATGAAGTGAAAGATGGTTGTCCAGTTGAAAAAGAAAAACTTGTGACAACAGAGGCAGAAGAGGTGTTAGGTAATGAGGTTTTAGGAAGACGTGCTAAGGGTCCTGTGTACACCTGGAAGTGTAGTAGTATTTACAGTGTGCGACAGGATTCCATCAATTTGCTTTGTGATTTTGTACGGTCATTTAATAAGAAAAGTTTGAAGCAGAAAATGAAGTTGTTGCAAGAATTAGATCCTTGCAGAGTGAGAGAAGTGACAGGTTTGCATGGTCATTCACTGGCTTGTCTTTCCAGGAGAGTATGCCAGAGTGTTTTTCATCATTTCAGGATGCTAGCAGTGCATCATAATAAAGTGAGGAAATTAGTTAGAATGTTGTATTATGCTAAGAGTCCAGCAATTATGCTTAAAAAATTATGCGCTGCTCTTTTGCATGGTTCTGAAATAGATGTGAAGAACATATGTGAAGAAATTGAGTTTTGTTACTTTGGAAGTAAAGAGGAGAATGTTGAAATTGACCAAGAAGAAGAGGGTAATGTGGAAGATAGTGTACAGGTTTCCAGTACAGATAATTTCCATAGGGAAATTGCGACGTTTCAGGTGAAATCAAGTGAGAGGCCTAATTTCACTTGTGTGTGTTGTCGACGCACTCATTATAAGAATCAGACTAAGTTAGTGGATTTATATGCAAAAAGTGAAAGGGAAAATAATAGTGAATGGAAGGATTTTGCAACATACTTGATGGTAGAAAATTGTTTTGATTTGGGATTTGATCAACGTGTGTGTACTTATTGTTGTTGCAAATTAAATCAAAACCAGATGCCTGCTAGAGCAGTTCATAATAATCTGGAATTGGTTGAGATTCCTTCTGAATTGAAGGATTTAAATACTTATGAATCTATTTTGATTCAAAGTATCCATCCCTTTCAGGCTATTGTAAGAATGGAGCCAAAGACAGGGAAATTGCCTCCATCAAATTTACAGAGAGGATTAAAGGGAAGAGTTGTTTATTTGCCTCTAGATTTGAAGAAAAACA
Organism: Lissotriton helveticus; assembly: GCF_964261635.1. NCBI lineage: Eukaryota > Metazoa > Chordata > Amphibia > Caudata > Salamandridae > Lissotriton > Lissotriton helveticus. The sequence continues at coordinate 1,244,865,358 of NC_136063.1, read as the reverse complement.
TTAACACAATTGGAGTAGAAAAAGTGGAAGAGGAACCTCTGGTTATCTTAGTTAATGGGGTTCCGACAAAGAATAAGAAAATATGGCAAGATTTAGTAGATGTTAGGAAAGTTAAAAAGGCAACATTGTATTTGAAAAAAAATAATAAATACTATAAGAATGTATATGTTGCAGAAGAGGAAGTAAGTGAGGAAGAGGATAGCGATTTGTGTGCTGGTCAAATTGAGAAAGTAGAACCCTCTACTAGTGAAGAAATATATGAACATTATAGTGTTCATCCTTTGCATTCCAAGGAAGTCATGGGGAATGCTATTGAGTTGTTTCAAATGAAACAAGCCAAAGGGAGTCCCATTAGTGTTTGGGAGGAAAGTTTGGAAGCTCGGTGTTTCCCACAGCTTTTTCCAACAGGTCAGGGAGGAAGATATGATGAGCGACCTCATCAAATTCCTGCTTCTGAATACCGGACTTTGCGATTGTATGCAGGAGATGCTAGGTTTCGACAATGCATTCCCTATTTGTTTCATCTCCTGTTTGAAAGCGATCTGTCTGGACTGTCATATGCAGTGAACCACATCTTGAAAAGTGGTATACACATGCAAAACATCTCGGCAAGTGACTTTATGGATAAAGTCAATGTCCAAGACAGTATTTTGGATTCTCACCTGATTAATCTCATGGCGTGTCAGCGTGGTACTAATGAGTACTGGTACCGTCGTCATGGTGATTTAAAATGTATGCTGAGGAACTTAGGTACTCCCACATGGTTCCTCACTCTGAGCTGTGCCGAGTATGGCTGGGAAGACTTACTTGAATTTCTACGAGAGGCAAATGCTAACGTAGATAACATCGAATTCAAGACACCCGGAGAACTGTGCTCTTTGGATCCAGTCAATGTATGTAGGTACTTCAATCATAGATTTGAAGCTATGATGTCTTTCATCATGAATAAGAAGAATCCACCTCTTGGAGAGGTGTTGGATTTCTTCTGGAGAAAGGAGTACCAAGCAAGAGGTGCTCCTCATATACATATGTTGCTGTGGATCAAGGATGCACCTAAATTTGGAACGGATCCAGAAGACTCAGTGATGAGTTTCATCCAACAGTATTCTACGTGTGCTGTTCCAAACGCAAAGGAGAAGAAAAGCCTAAGAGAAAAAGTTCTGCGTTTCCAAAGCCATCGATGTGGAAAGTACTGCCGTCGTGAATTCCGAAACAAGGACAAGTTCTACACCAAATGTCGTTTTGGCTTTCCACGACCGGTGATTTCTAAAGGAAGAGTAAACAGTTTGATGTCTTCGCTGCGACATAATGTCATGAAGAAATCACCTAAAAACACATACAATTTGAAGAGGAACGAAGAGTCCAAGTACATCAACGACTACAACCCGGTGATTTTGTCCATGTGGAATGCTAACATGGATATACAGTTTGTGGCTGATAACTGTATGGCTGTGGCTCGGTATGTGACGTCTTACATCACCAAAAAAGAGAAGACAGAATTGAAGGATATGTGGGAGGACATTTCCCATGAAAAGAGCCTCAGCAAGAAGTTGTACAGTTTCAGTCTGAAGATGTTGTCGCATCGAGAAATTGGAGCTTACGAATGCTCTGACCGGTTGTCTTCAGCAAGTCTCTATGCCAAGTCCAGGAGTATCGTTTGGGCGAGTCTTGGTCTTGCTGCAACGCGTAATCGAGTTCTGAAACCTGTGCGGGAAATTGAGTATTTGGCGGAAAAGGAGCCAAACAGTACCGACATTTTGAAGACCAACATGTTGGATACATATTATCCAAATAGAAGCAGTCACCTCGACAATGTTTGTCTGTATGAGGTTCTTCAAAATTACATATTCAAGAGGAACATCAAAGAAGATACTGAGAAAGGAGTGTATGCTGTAATAGGAAGTGAGGGATGTCTGGTCAAGCAAAGAAAATGCCACTTGGTAAACCATCGAAAATTGAGTGGCGAATCTCCTGAAAAAAAGGAGTTTTTCTATTTAGCACTTTTGCAACTTTTCAAGCCTTGGCGTGCAGAAGAGGAACTGCTTGGAGATTTCCTCTGTTACGAAGACTCTTTCAATGCCGCCAAGGAGACCATAGAATGTCCTGCTTTTCCCAAATATGTAGAAATGTTGAATGCGGAAATTGAGCAGGAAGCAACGATTGCAGCCGAGATTGCCAGAGACAGTTCTCAGGACAGTCAGAGTTCTGCTTCATTGAGTCAGGATCCACTAGGAGGACCTGTTATCGAAAATGAAGCTGCCACTGCCATGAATGAAGTGGAAAGAGCCATGGCACATGCTCAGGAGTATGCGGTTAACTTAGAAGAGTTGGAAAGACAACTCAACGTTGAGCAGAGGAAAATATATGACGAAGTTACCATGCAAATTGATCATGGATTAAGTCATGACAAGAAAGAGTGCTCATGTACGTCGTTGAAGCCTGTCCGACTGTACGTGAGTGGAGAAGCGGGAACTGGAAAAAGTTTCCTCATTAAAGCAATTTCATGCTATTTGCAGGAAAGGACAGAGTCATCGCTGTCTTGTGTTGTCACCGCTCCAACTGGACTGGCAGCACATAACATTAAAGGGATTACTTTACATCGTTTACTGATGCTGCCAGTGGAGCATGACAACAAATTACAATATCACAAGCTATCTGGAGATGCTTGTTTTGAAGTTTCAAGAATCTTGAGGAAAATGAAACTTCTTATCATTGACGAAGTAAGCATGGTTTCCAATGTCATGCTTGCCTTTGTGCATTTGAGAATGCAAGAAGTTCTCAAAATAGAGTATGATGTGTTATTTGGTGGCAAACACATCATTGTTTTCGGAGATCTTCTGCAGCTGACACCAGTGAAAGGGCAACCTGTGTTCAAAATGCTCACGCATGAAGATACCAGGAAGTGCCTAGGCAGCATTGGCAACGTCAATATATGGTTAAACTTCAATTATGCTGAACTGCATGAAAATATGCGTCAGGCGAAGGATGAAGTTTACAAGACTATTCTACAAGATGTTAGAATTGGAAAAGTGACCGAGCATGGGAAAGAAGCTTTACATGCACGATTACTGTCAAATTTATATCCAGAACAAGATGTTGTGCCTGAGAATATTTTTCAGAAATTTACTGATAAGAAATCTGGAATATGTTTGATGCCAACTCTTGCAGAATGTGCCAAATTCAACAACAAAATGTTGCATTTAGAAAAGCAAGAGATTGTGAAACTGGAAGCTATTGACAGAGTAGAGCATATGGGATCAACAATTATTTTGTCTGAGAATCTGAAAACAAAATTGGATTCATTAGAGAAGAGTATATCTAAAACTGCAGGTTTTGAAAAGACTCTGAATGTGTGCTTGAACTGCCGTATAATTTTAAGAAGGAATTTACATGTTGAAAGAGGTCTGGTAAATGGATCAATGGGTAATGTTGTTGATTTTGTAAAATACAGAAATAGAGATGGAATTGAATTTTTAAAAATTAAATTTGATGGCATTGAGGAAGTACAGCTAATTGGTCGTTGCTCTGCTAGATTTTTGCTTGTAAAAGACTTATATGTTCGCCGTAAGCAGTTTCCTGTTTGCTTGGCATATGCGGTGACAATCCATAAATCGCAAGGTTTAAGTGTAGACTGTGCATTGGTGAATATTGGCAGTTCTGTGTTCAAGGAGGGTATGGCATACGTGGCATTGTCACGAGTTAGAACTTTATCGGGATTGTACTTGATTGAGTGTGATGTCACAAACATTTGTGCGGATCTAGATTGTGTTAAGGAATACAATAGGTTAAGAAGAGAGTATGCGTCACATTTGCCTCAGTATCCTTTGTTTGAGAAACGTGTGGTAGGCCGGAAACGAAGAAATGTGACCAATACTGGGGAGGTTGTAGCAAAAAGACGAAAAGTCGATGAACCTAAAATTACAAGCAGAAACAAAAAGGATTCTGTTGAAGATGTTGTTGGTTTTCAATTTGAAAACAGTTCTGGTGTCAACTGCTATGCTAATGTAGTTGTTAATGTTTTGTTTTCTCTAGAAAATGTAAAAGAAGAGATTGTGGTCAATTCTGATCAAAGATTTTGCAGTTTGTTAAATTCTGTGTTAGAGAAATGTAGCACTGATAGAAGAAACATAGAAAGTGTGTCTGAAATTCGAAATCTGTTAGACAGATGTTCAGGCCAAACACAATTCTCTCAAAATATTCAGCAAGATTGTCAGGAGTTTTTAATGTATATGCTTGATGTATTGCATGCTGAAGGTGTAGATGTAGATCAGCTGTTTGGGCTTTCTTATCAATGGCAGCATGACTGCGAGAACTGTATGGTATCAAGTACTACTAGTGTAGACTCAGAAAGATTTATATATTTAACTTTGCCAGACAGTAAATCAGTCTCCTTTAATAAGCTAGTAAAAGCAGCTGATCACAACATGGAGTGTAGCCAATGTAAATCTGAAATGATGTCCACATTATTTATACGAACATATGGCCAGTATGTCATTTTAATGTTCCAACGATGTAGGCCTGATGGAACAAAATTGACAACTTTAATTAAAAATTTTGTAGCTTCGAAGTTGTCAATATCAGGAAGGACTTTTGTAACTGCAGCAATTATATATCATGACGGCCCTTCAATAACATCAGGACATTACACAGCTTATTTAAAGTCTAGAAATGGCTGGTCATTCTGCAACGATTCTGTTTTAATTTTCAAAAAAAAATTGCCGTATGACCTTAAAAACTCTTACCTGGTGTTTTTAAAACCAAAATTTTAGGGAAATAATCTTGGGATGTGCTCTGTGGAATTTCAAGAAGTTCTAATGGCTCCTACACAATTTGGCCTTGAGGATAAGTGTAGTTCAGAGACATAACTTCTAACCATAAGACTGGACGTCATGGAGAAATAAGTGCACTTTGAATGAGTTCAGAAAAACTATTTCTTTTTATAAGCTAATTGAAGCAGCCAATCAAAACATAGAGTAGAGGGAATGTAAGTCTGCAACGCTGTCTACTGTTTTACATTGCTTTGTGATTGAAAGTGATGTAGAGAATTAAATAATTGTAGTAGTCATAGAGTTAGTGTAAGTCTGCTTCATAGTAAGCAGTATCAGTGTCATTGGAAATGTAGAACATGACTGAGCAAGAAGGGGAAGATATTACTATTCCAGGATTGTGAAAATGATCTTCAACATTTTAATTCTGAAAGTTGCGGAAATGCCAAATGACGGGATTGGCTTACAAGAAATCCAAGAGTTATAAATGGGTCTGACAAGATTTGGCCTTGTGGAAACTTGTGGTAGAGAGCAAGAAGTCATTTATTGCATGTAACATGTTTTTAAAAACGATGGAGATTTTCTTTCAGAAAGTGGCGGGCTGAAAGTAATAACAGCACAAAAGAGTGTAAGCTGTTCATAGGACATCCTTTGACGTCATGGAAAGTAAGTTAACTTTAAGGAGTTCTGAATTCTTATTTCTTATGTTGTATGGGTTTTTTAAACACAATCATTTTGATTGTGTTTTTTTTTCCCCGCTGTTATATGATGAATACCTTCAAGTCACTGTTTTTAGTGAATTTTGATACATTCTGAGAACAGCAAAAATAAACCATTTAACATGTATAATTAATTCTGTACTGTTTGCATTTATGATGTATATGTAGAACTGTGTAGGAGGCATGGAGAAGGTGAGGCTTCTGTAAGTGTCAAAGTTGTTGCATGCAGTGCTGCACTTCTGCGTATTCTTTCATATGCTAGACTACATCTGCACAATGAGATACCTAAGCAAAGGAAACACAAGTGATGTGATTGTGAAATGAGCAAAATAAATTGCACGTATTTCAATTACATCACCTGTGTTTCCTATCATTACGAATCACATTGTGCAGATCAAGTTTAGGTCTGTCCAGGGAAACATAGGAGGTTTGGACTTTGTTCAAGAGTGCAGTGGACATGACTCACTTCATTGGTAGACCTTTACATGTATTATGTCCTCTATTCTCTTCAACAACTCGAAATTTCATCTGCAACCCTGAGTAGGCCTCACCTCAAACAAACCTCTGGATAGGACACATCTTATTGGCATCCTGAAGCAATTATTTAAAATTTTAGTGTCTTGCGACACTTTTCTGAGACAACAGCAATGCAAAAGATGCACCATGTTTTAAGATAGGCCTCACTTCATCTGCATCAAGATACTGTTAGTTTAAAATGTATATCTTTAGGACTGTGTAGGGGGCCTGGAGAAGCAGAAGCTTCTGTAAGTGTCAAAGTTGTTGAAAAACTGTTTGTCCTTCAATCTTTTCCCTTGTCTTTTGTAATTTTTAAATACATGTTTTAATATTTTTGAAATGTTTGTTCTCTCTTTCACAGATTGAAAGTATAAAAACAAAAAGTGAGTAATTTAACGACAATTATAAGGTAAATGCTTTGTACTCTTTTCGTTACATTTCTATCACATTCACCTACTATTAGTTCCACTGCTTCATTTCTTTAACCCTCAGTTTCCTGCCTTTGCTACTTCCCTCATTCCTTTCTCTATTACCTACTTACTCAACTCCTTCCACTCTTTTTCTCAGTCCCTCTCTTCTCATAGTTCCTCACTCTTGTTCACTCACTCCGTCTCTATTACTCTTAGTGTCTTTGACTGATCACTCTATCACTACTTGTTCATAATGCTTTCTCTGTGTAGTTGAAGCACACTAAGGGGCATATTATGAATACAGCCAATAAAATTATTGCTCTTTTTATTGGCAGAAAACTGGTGCAAAAGTGGTTTTAGCGGCAGTTTTCTGCCGCTAAAAGCAGCTTTAGCGACACATTTCTGCCAATAAAAGCTGCAAAACTTTTATTGCCTATGTTGATGATATGGCTCTATGTTACTTACATTTCTTTGCTGTTTCAATTAATCTTTTTCTGTTATTTTTTGTTTTCTGTTTTCTATTTTCTCTCTCTGTTATTCCTCATGTTTTAATCTTATTTTGAACATTCACTCACATTCTCCAAGAAACTCTTCTTTGTTAATGTTATACTCTCTTTTTTTTTCTTTCACTTCGTTATCTATTTTGTTTTTCACAATTATACCCTCTTCCGTCTTTTCTTCGGTAAATAGATCTATTAAACAGTATCTCTTCTTTACTCCCTATAGCTGTCTTTCTTTTAACATCACTCTCTGTTTACTTTCCTTATACTTACTCTTTTTTTTTTTTTTTTTTTTTTTTGGGTTAGCTCCCGGTCCGCGTACCGGGAAGCTAACCCGGGAGCGAACCAAAAGAAATAGAGCTTGCCAGAGTGCTAAACATTCTAGCAATTTTTTTTGAAAGGGAAGGTAGTTCTGAAAAGAACTTTTTTTTAAATATTTTTGTTGTTTTATATATTTTTTTTATTTTTTGAACATTTTTTGTTTTTTTTGTATTTTTTAAACAATTTTATATTTTTTTTGTTTTTTTTTGGGGGGGGGAAACAACAAAAAACAGGCGTTGAAAAGGGCTCAACAGGAGCAAAAAAAAAATTACTGGGGGCGGTTAGGGCAATCATGGTGTTCATACGCCAGGTTTATAGCATTGATGCTCATGTTACCACAAGCTAACAATGCACGACAGTGCATACAAGAGTGAATCATGTGCCCAAAATTTTCTTGAATATTTGGCACAGTTTCCCGTGCCTCTTCTGATGTTAATGCAATTGGTTATCTTGGTCTGGCCACAGGAGTTGGTCTTGGATTGTCCTGTAAATCCCTTATTTCTGCCCGGCTGTAATTGAGCAGATGCTTCCTTGTCATGTGCCTGTGCATTGTGTGATTTCCGTAACTATATTTCTTGTCCGTCCCTCTGGACAATTGTTCTTTGCATATGAGGCAGGTGACATACCTCGCATTGACTTTTTTTTGGCCACGAGGGATCGAATAAAACTGCCAGATGAAACTGGCTTTCTTTCTGGAAACACGGGGCACCTCTTCTAAGAACTGTGGTTCTTCTCCCTCCTCATCCATTTCTTCCTCTTCCTCCTCAGTGTTGGTCAGGACCTGGGGAGGTGGTCCTCTCTTCCCATGAGGAGGTGGTGGTGGTGGTGGGGGTCCACCAGCTGAAGCTACCAATGAAGCCATTTTCCAACAAGCAAAATAGGTCTTCCTCTCACAATGATGAAAGTCAGAGTGAGGAAAGAAGGAGGGGTTTTCATCATTTGGGAAAAACAATACTTCTCAACCAATGAAAAGTGTTATTTTTAGGTCACCTGACCTAGCCTTACATCATTATGAAACCAAAAATGAAATGAACCAATGAAAAGTTTTATTAACAAGTCACATGACCTCTCACGCTCATGTTACGCGCTGCGGAACGCGCCCCGGTTAGCTTCCGGGTCGCTAAGCTTCGCGCCTCGGTCCGCGCCCCGGGACACTTCCGGGTGCGCTAACGCGGTACGTCACAAGACGCATTACGCGGCAACGCGATACGTCGCGCTTTCGCGACGCGCCGCGGATCGCTTCCGGGGAGCTGCGTTTCGCGCCTCGGTCCGCGCCCCGGGGCACTTCCGGGTGCGCTAATGCAGTACGTCATAAGACGCATTACGCGGCAACGCGATACCGTCACTATGTTGATTTTTTACCGGTTCGCGGACCGGGTCGCGGCATCAAATTGAGCTAACGGGAAGCTTCCCGGTTCGCGGACCGGGAGCGAAACAAAAAAAATATTTAAAAAAAATTATTAATAAACATATAAAATATATTTTTGGATTTAAATAAGAATACATTTTACAGCTATAGATATTTGCTATTAAAAAACCATTGAAATTCACTGAAAAAACCATAGGTTATAAACCATATATAGTTAGGAATTAGCATTTACAAAACCTTGAAAATTCACTGAAAAAACCATAGGTTATAGACCATATATAGTTAGGAATTAGCATTTAAAAAACCTTATTTTACTCACACAAAACCAATGAAATTCCATATATAGTTAGTTGTACTAACTATATATCACACACCCGCAATCCACTGCTGATGATGTCACATATTACATCATTCATGACATGGTCAGTGACATCACTGATGACATCACTGATGACATCTCAAATGACATCACTGATGACATCACTGATGACATCTCAAATGACATCACTGATGACATCACTGATGGCATCTCAAATGACATCACTGATGACATCACTGATGACATCTCATTTGAAATTACTGATCACATCACTGATGACATCATTCATGTGATAATACGATGAACCTCTTCAGACTCTAATATAACCTTAGATACACTCAGTGTAAACAGACACTCACAGACTGTCACTCATCCATGGAGTTACTTACACACCTAGTCAGTCATGCAAAGAATCAATCACAGCTCCATTTTCACAACTAAACAGTTATACACACCTTACTTATTCAAACATATACTAAAACATATTTACTCACTTATACAATCCTGGATACAAGAGCACAATGATCCATACAGCCACTCACACATTCACTGGCTCTTATGCACAGTTATTTATATATGTCAACTCTCACATGTACTGTATTTTACATATGTACTTACTTTGACATGTAGCACTGAGATATCCATTCACTCACCAATACAGTCATGCACACAGTCAACCGCCCATACAGCTGTTTCCACATGCACTTTTGAACCCATACATCTATGCACAGAGTCATACACCTCCCAGCCACCCACACACACACTCAGTCTCCCATACAAATGCTTGGGCAACCAATCAATAACCCATATAGTTACTCATATAGCTACTGATCAACACATGCAGCAGTTTACAGAACAACAGACATAATGATGCACAAATTAAGACAGTTTAGTCACTAACCCATGCACTCAGTGAGACACATTTAACCACTCACTCATACAGTCAGTCATGCACCTACTAAATCCTTCATCCAGACACTTATACATCCACTCATTCTTAAATATGTAAGACATATTTTAACTTTACAGAAAAATACAGTCACTGGATGTTGTCATCAGTGATGTCATCAGTGATGTCATTTGAGATGTCATCAGTGATGTCATCAGTGATGTCACTGACCATGTCATGAATGATGTAATATGTGACATCATCAGCAGTGGATTGCGGGTGCGTGATATATAGTTAGTACAACTAACTATATATGGAATTTCATTGGTTTTGTGTGAGTAAAATAAGGTTTTTTAAATGCTAATTCCTAACTATATATGGTCTATAACCTATCGTTTTTTCAGTGAATTTTCAAGGTTTTGTAAATGCTAATTCCTAACTATATATGGTTTATAACCTATGGTTTTTTCAGTGAATATATATATATATATATATATATATATATATATATATATATATTCACTGAAAAAACCATAGGTTATAGACCATATATAGTTAGGAATTAGCATTTAAAAAACCTTATTTTACTCACACAAAACCAATGAACTTCCATATATAGTTAGTTGTACTAACTATATATCACGCACCCGCAATCCACTGCTGATGATGTCACATATTACATCATTCATGACATGGTCAGTGACATCACTGATGACATCACTGATGACATCTCAAATGACATCACTGATGACATCACTGATGACATCTCAAATGACATCACTGATGACATCACTGATGACATCTCATTTGACATTACTGATCACATCACTGATGACATCATTCATGTGATAATACGATGAACCTCTTCAGACTCTAATATAACCTTAGATACACTCAGTGTAAACAGACACTCACAGACTGTCACTCATCCATGGAGTTACTTACACACCTAGTCAGTCATGCAAAGAATCAATCACAGCTCCATTTTCACAACTATACAGTTATACACACCTTACTTATTCAAACATATACTAAAACATATTTACTCACTTATACAATCCTGGATACAAGAGCACAATGATCCATACAGCCACTCACACATTCACTGGCTCTTATGCACAGTTATTTATATATGTCAACTCTCACATGTACTGTATTTTACATATGTACTTACTTTGACATGTAGCACTGAGATATCCATTCACTCACCAATACAGTCATGCACACAGTCAACCGCCCATACAGCTGTTTCCACATGCACTTTTGAACCCATACATCTATGCACAGAGTCATACACCTCCCAGTCACCCACACACACACTCAGTCTCCCATACAAATGCTTGGGCAACCAATCAATAACCCATATAGTTACTCATATAGCTACTGATCAACACATGCAGCAGTTTACAGAACAACAGACATAATGATGCACAAATTAAGACAGTTTAGTCACTAACCCATGCACTCAGTGAGACACATTTAACCACTCACTCATACAGTCAGTCATGCACCTACTAAATCCTTCATCCAGACACTTATACATCCACTCATTCTTAAATATGTAAGACATATTTTAACTTTACAGAAAAATACAGTCACTGGATGTTGTCATCAGTGATGTCATCAGTGATGTCATTTGAGATGTCATCAGTGATGTCATCAGTGATGTCATTTGAGATGTCATCAGTGATGTCATCAGTGATGTCATTTGAGATGTCATCAGTGATGTCATCAGTGATGTCACTGACCATGTCATGAATGATGTAATATGTGACATCATCAGCAGTGGATTGCGGGTGCGTGATATATAGTTAGTACAACTAACTATATATGGAATTTCATTGGTTTTGTGTGAGTAAAATAAAGTTTTTTAAATGCTAATTCCTAACTATATATGGTCTATAACCTATGGTGTTTTCAGTGAATTTTCAAGGTTTTGTAAATGCTAATTCCTAACTATATATGGTTTATAACCTATGGTTTTTTCAGTGAATTTCAATGGTTTTTTAATAGCAAATATCTATAGCTGTAAAATGTATTCTTATTTAAATCCAAAAATATATTTTATATGTTTATTAATAATTTTTTTTAAATATTTTTTTTGTTTCGCTCCCGGTCCGCGAACCGGGAAGCTTCCCGTTAGCTCAATTTGATGCCGCGACCCGGTCCGCGAACCGGTAAAAAATCAACATAGTGACGGTATCGCGTTGCCGCGTAATGCGTCTTATGACGTACTGCGTTAGCGCACCCGGAAGTGCCCCGGGGCGCGGACCGAGGCGCGAAACGCAGCTCCCCGGAAGCGATCCGCGGCGCGTCGCGAAAGCGCGACGTATCGCGTTGCCGCGTAATGCGTCTTGTGACGTACCGCGTTAGCGCACCCGGAAGTGTCCCGGGGCGCGGACCGAGGCGCGAAGCTTAGCGACCCGGAAGCTAACCGGGGCGCGTTCCGCAGCGCGTAACATGAGCGTGAGAGGTCATGTGACTTGTTAATAAAACTTTTCATTGGTTCATTTCACTTTTGGTTTCATAATGATGTAAGGCTAGGCCAGGTGACCTAAAAATAACACTTTTCATTGGTTGAGAAGTATTGTTTTTCCCAAATGATGAAAACCCCTCCTTCTTTCCTCACTCTGACTTTCATCATTGTGAGAGGAAGACCTATTTTGCTTGTTGGAAAATGGCTTCATTGGTAGCTTCAGCTGGTGGACCCCCACCACCACCACCACCTCCTCATGGGAAGAGAGGACCACCTCCCCAGGTCCTGACCAACACTGAGGAGGAAGAGGAAGAAATGGATGAAGAGGAGGGAGAAGAACCACAGTTCTTAGAAGAGGTGCCCCGGGTTTCCCGAAAGAAAGCCAGTTTCATCTGGCAGTTTTATTCGATCCCTCGTGGCCAAAAAAAAGTCAATGCGAGGTATGTCACCTGCCTCATATGCAAAGAACAATTGTCCAGAGGGACGGACAAGAAATATAGTTACGGAAATCACACAATGCACAGGCACATGACAAGGAAGCATCCGCTCAATTACAGCCGGGCGGAAATAAGGGATTTACAGGACAATCCAAGACCAACTCCTGTGGCCAGACCAAGAATACCAATTTCATTAACACCAGAAGAGGCACGGGAAACTGTGCCAAATATTCAAGAAAATGTTGGGCACATGATTCACTCTTGTATGCACTGTCGTGCATTGTTAGCTTGTGGCAACATGAGCATAAATGCTATAAACCTGGCATATGAACACCATAATTGCCCTAACCGCCCCCAGTAATTTTTTTTTTGCTCCTGTTGAGCCCTTTTCAATGCCTGTTTTTTGTTGTTTCCCCCCCCCCCAAAAAAAACCAAAAAATATATAAAATCGTTCCAAAAATACAAAAAAAGTTCAAAAAAAATATAAAACAACAAAAATATTAAAAAAAAGTTCTTTTCAGAACTACCTTCCCTTTCAAAAAAAATTGCTAGAATGTTTAGCACTCTGGCAAGCTCTATTTCTTTTGGTTCGCTCCCCGGTTAGCTTCCCGGTACGCAGACCGGGAGCTAACCCAAAAAAAAAAAAAAAAAAAAAAAAAGAGTAAGTATAAGGAAAGTAAACAGAGAGTGATGTTAAAAGAAAGACAGCTATAGGGAGTAAAGAAGAGATACTGTTTAATAGATCTATTTACCGAAGAAAAGACGGAAGAGGGTATAATTGTGAAAAACAAAATAGATAACGAAGTGAAAGAAAAAAAAAGAGAGTATAACATTAACAAAGAAGAGTTTCTTGGAGAATGTGAGTGAATGTTCAAAATAAGATTAAAACATGAGGAATAACAGAGAGAAAAAATAGAAAACAGAAAACAAAAAATAACAGAAAAAGATTAATTGAAACAGCAAAGAAATGTAAGTAACATAGAGCCATATCACCAACATAGGCAATAAAAGTTTTGCAGCTTTTATTGGCAGAAATGTGTCGCTAAAGCTGCTTTTGCGGCAGAAAACTGCCGCTAAAACCACTTTTGCACCAGTTTTCTGCCAATAAAAAGAGCAATAATTGTATTGGCTGTGTTCATAATATTCCCCTTAGTGTGCTTCAACTACACAGAGAAAGCATTATGAACAAGTAGTGATAGAGTGATCAGTCAAAGACACTAAGAGTAATAGAGACGGAGTGAGTGAACAAGAGTGAGGAACTATGAGAAGAGAGGGACTGAGAAAAAGAGTGGAAGGAGTTGAGTAAGTAGGTAATAGAGAAAGGAATGAGGGAAGTAGCAAAGGCAGGAAACTGAGGGTTAAAGAAATGAAGCAGTGGAACTAATAGTAGTTAAATGTGATAGAAATGTAACGAAAAGAGTACAAAATATTTACCTTATAATTGTCGTTAAATTACTCACTTTTTGTTTTTATACTTTCAATCTGTGAAAGAGAGAACAAACATTTGAAAAATATTAAAACATGTATTTAAAAATTACAAAAGACAAGGGAAAAGATTGAAGGACAAACAGTTTTTCAACAACTTTGACACTTACAGAAGCTTCTGCTTCTCCAGGCCCCCTACACAGTCCTAAAGATATACATTTTAAACGAACAGTATCTTGATGCAGATGAAGTGAGGCCTATCTTAAAACATGGTGCATCTTTTGCATTGCTGTTGTTTCAGAAAAGTGTCGCAAGACACTAACATTTTAAATAATTGCTTCAGGATGCCAATAAGATGTCTCCTATCCAGAGGTTTGTTTGAGGTGAGGCCTACTCAGGGTTGCAGATGAGATTTACACTTGTTGAACAGTACAGAGGAGATAATATATGTGAAGGTCTACCAATGAAGTGAGTCATGTCCACTGCACTCTTGAACAAAGTCCAAACCTCCTATGTTTCCCTGGACAGACCTAAACTTGATCTGCACAATGTGATTCATAATGATAGGAAACACAGGTGATGTAATTGAAATACGTGCAATTTATTTTGCTCATTTCACAATCACATCACTTGTGTTTCCTTTGCTTAGGTATCTCATTGTGCAGATGTAGTCTAGCATATGAAAGAATACGCAGAAGTGCAGCACTGCATGCAACAACTTTGACACTTACAGAAGCCTCACCTTCTCCATGCCTCCTACACAGTTCTACATATACATCATAAATGCAAACAGTACAGAATTAATTATACATGTTAAATGGTTTATTTTTGCTGTTCTCAGAATGTATCAAAATTCACTAAAAACAGTGACTTGAAGGTATTCATCATATAACAGCGGGGGAAAAAAAACACAATCAAAATGATTGTGTTTAAAAAACCCATACAACATAAGAAATCAGAATTCAGAACTCCTTAAAGTTAACTTACTTTCCATGACGTCAAAGGATGTCCTATGAACAGCTTACACTCTTTTGTGCTGTTATTACTTTCAGCCCGCCACTTTCTGAAAGAAAATCTCCATCGTTTTTAAAAACATGTTACATGCAATAAATGACTTCTTGCTCTCTACCACAAGTTTCCACAAGGCCAAATCTTGTCAGACCCATTTATAACTCTTGGATTTCTTGTAAGCCAATCCCGTCATTTTGCATTTCCGCAACTTTCAGAATTAAAATGTTGAAGATCATTTTCACAATCCTGGAATAGTAATATCTTCCCCTTCTTGCTCAGTCATGTTCTATATTTCCTATGACACTGATACTGCTTACTATGAAGCAGACTTACACTACCTCTATGACTACTACAATTATTTAATTCTCTACATCACTTTTAATCACAAAGCAATGTAAAACAGTAGACAGCATTGCAGACTTACATTCTCTCTACTCCATGTTTTGATTGGCTGTTTCAATTAGCTTATAAAAAGAAACAGTTTTTCTGAACTCATTCAAAGTGCACGTATTTCTCCATGACGTCCAGTCTTATTGTTAGAAGTTATGTCTCTGAACTACACTTATCCTCAAGGCCAAATTGTGTAGGAGCCATTAGAACTTCTTGAAATTCCACAGAGCACATCCCGAGATTATTTCCCTAAAATTTTGGTTTTAAAAACACCAGGTAAGAGTTTTTAAGGTCATACGGCAATTTTTTTTTGAAAATTAAAATAGAATCATTGCAGAATGACCAGCCATTTCTAGACTTTAAATAAGCTGTGTAATGTCCTGATGTTATTGAAGGGCCGTCATGATATATAATTGCTGCAGTTACAAAAGTCCTTCCTGATATTGACAACTGCGAAGCTACAACATTTTTAATTAAAGTTGTCAATTTTGTTCCATCAGGCCTACATCGTTGGAACATTAAAATGACATACTGGCCATATGTTCGTATAAATAATGTGGACATCATTTCAGATTTACATTGGCTACACTCCATGTTGTGATCAGCTGCTTTTACTAGCTTATTAAAGGAGACTGATTTACTGTCGGGCAAAGTTAAATATATAAATCTTTCTGAGTCTACACTAGTAGTACTTGATACCATACAGTTCTCGCAGTCATGCTGCCATTGATAAGAAAGCCCAAACAGCTGATCTACATCTACACCTTCAGCATGTAATACATCAAGCATATACATTAAAAACTCCTGACAATCTTGCTGAATATTTTGAGAGAATTGTGTTTGGCCTGAACATCTGTCTAATAGATTTCGAATTTCAGACACACTTTCTATGTTTCTTCTATCAGTGCTACATTTCTCTAACACAGAATTTAACAAACTGCAAAATCTTTGATCAGAATTGACCACAATCTCTTCTTTTACATTTTCTAGAGAAAACAAAACATTAACCACTACATTAGCATAGCAGTTGACACCAGAACTGTTTTCAAACTGAAAACCAACAACATCTTCAACAGAATCCTTTTTCTTTCTGCTTGTAATTTTAGGTTCATTGACTTTTTGTCTTTTTGCTACAACCTCCCCAGTATTGGTCACATTTCTTCGTTTCCGGCCTACCACACGTTTCTCAAACAAAGGATACTGAGGCAAATGTGGCGCATACTCTCTTCTTAACCTATTGTATTCCTTAACACAATCTAGATCCGCACAAATGTTTGTGACATCACACTCAATCAAGTACAATCCCGATAAAGTTCTAACTCATGACAATGCCACATATGCCATACCCTCCTTGAACACAGAACTGCCAATATTCACCAATGCACTGTCTACACTTAAACCTTGCGATTTATGGATTGTCACCGCATATGCCAAGCAAACAGGAAACTGCTTACGGCGAACATATAAGTCTTTTACAAGCAAAAATCTAGCAGAACAACGACCAATTAGCTGTACTTCCTCAATGCCATCAAATTAAATTTTTAAAAATTCAATTCCATCTCTATTTCTGTATTTCACAAAATCAACAACATTACCCATTGATCCATTTACCAGACCTCTTTCAACATGTAAATTCCTTCTTAAAATTATACGGCAGTTCAAGCACATATTCAGAGTCTTTTCAAAACCTGCAGTTTTAGATATACTCTTCTCTAATGAATCCAATTTTGTTTTCAGATTCTCAGACAAAATAATTGTTGATCCCATATGCTCTACTCTGTCAATAGCTTCCAGTTTCACAATCTCTTGCTTTTCTAAATGCAACATTTTGTTGTTAAATTTGGCACATTCTGCAAGAGTTGGCATCAAACATATTCCAGATTTCTTCTCAGTAATTTTCTGAAAAATATTCTCAGGCACAACATCTTGTTCTGGATATAAATTTGACAGTAATCGTGCATGTAAAGCTTCTTTCCCATGCTCGGTCACTTTTCCAATTCTAACATCTTGTAGAATAGTCTTGTAAACTTCATCCTTCGCCTGACGCATATTTTCATGCAGTTCAGCATAATTGAAGTTTAACCATATATTGACGTTGCCAATGCTGCCTAGGCACTTCCTGGTATCTTCATGCGTGAGCATTTTGAACACAGGTTGCCCTTTCACTGGTGTCAGCTGCAGAAGATCTCCGAAAACAATGATGTGTTTGCCACCAAATAACACATCATACTCTGTTTTGAGAACTTCTTGCATTCTCAAATGCACAAAGGCAAGCATGACATTGGAAACCATGCTTACTTCGTCAATGATAAGAAGTTTCATTTTCCTCAAGATTCTTGAAACTTCAAAACAAGCATCTCCAGATAGCTTGTGATATTGTAATTTGTTGTCATGCTCCACTGGCAGCATCAGTAAACGATGTAAAGTAATCCCTTTAATATTATGTGCTGCCAGTCCAGTTGGAGCAGTGACAACACAAGACAGCGATGACTCTGTCCTTTCCTGCAAATAGCATGAAATTGCTTTAATGAGGAAACTTTTTCCAGTTCCCGCTTCTCCACTCACGTACAGTCGGACAGGCTTCAACGACGTACATGAGCACTCTTTCTTATCATGACTTAATCCATGATCAATTTGCATGGTAACTTCTTCATATATTTTCCTCTGCTCAACGTTGAGTTGTCTTTCCAACTCTTCTAAGTTAACCGCATCCTCTTGAGCATGTGCCATGGCTCTTTCCACTTCATTCATAGCAGTGGCAGCTTCATTTTCAATAACAGGTCCTCCTAGTGGATCCTGACTCAATGAAGCAGAACTCTGACTGTCCTGAGAACTGTCTCTGGCAATCTCGGCTGCAATCGTTGCTTCCTGCTCAATTTCCGCATTCAACATTTCTACATATTTGGGAAAAGCAGGACATTCTATGGTCTCCTTGGCGGCATTGAAAGAGTCTTCGTAACAGAGAAAATCTCCAAGCAGTTCCTCTTCTGCACGCCAAGGCTTGAAAAGTTGCAAAAGTGCTAAATAGAAAAACTCCTTTTTTTCAGGAGATTCGCCACTCAATTTTCGATGGTTTACCAAGTGGCATTTTCTTTGCTTGACCAGACATCCCTCACTTCCTATTACAGCATACACTCCTTTCTCAGTATCTTCTTTGATGTTCCTCTTGAATATGTAATTTTGAAGAACCTCATACAGACAAACATTCTCGAGGTGAATGCTTCGATTTGAATAATATGTATCCAACATGTTGGTCTTCAAAATGTCGGTACTGTTTGGCTCCTTTTCCGCCAAATACTCAATTTCCCGGACAGGTTTGAGAACTCGATTACGCGTTGCAGCAAGACCAAGACTCGCCCAAACGATACTCCTGGACTTGGCATAGAGACTTGCTGAAGACAACCGGTCAGAACATTCGTACGCTCCGATTTCTCGATGCGACAACATCTTCAGACTGAAACTGTACAACTTCTTGCTGAGGCTCTTTTCATGGGAAATGTCCTCCCACATATCCTTCAATTCTGTCTTCTCTTTTTTGGTGATGTAAGACGTCACATACCGAGCCACAGCCATACAGTTATCAGCCACAAACTGTATATCCATGTTAGCATTCCACATGGACAAAATCACCGGGTTGTAGTCATTGATGTACTTGGACTCTTCGTTCCTCTTCAAATTGTATGTGTTTTTAGGTGATTTCTTCATGACATTGTGTCGCAGCGAAGACATCAAACTGTTTACTCTTCCTTTAGAAATCACCGCTCGTGGAAAGCCGAAACGACATTTAGTGTAGAACTTGTCCTTGTTTCGGAATTTACGACGGCAGTACTTTCCACATCGATGGTTTTGGAAACGCAGAACTTTTTCTCTTAGGCTTTTCTTCTCCTTTGCGTTTGGAACAGCACACGTAGAATACTGTTGGATGAAACTCATCACTGAGTCTTCTGGATCCGTTCCAAATTTAGGTGCATCCTTGATCCACAGCAACATATGTATATGAGGAGCACCTCTTGCTTGGTACTCCTTTCTCCAGAAGAAATCCAACACCTCTCCAAGAGGTGGATTCTTCTTATGCATGATGAAAGACATCATAGCTTCAAATCTATGATTGAAGTACCTACATACATTGACTGGATCCAAAGAGCACAGTTCTCCGGGTGTCTTGAATTCGATGTTATCTACGTTAGCATTTGCCTCTCGTAGAAATTCAAGTAAGTCTTCCCAGCCGTACTCGGCACAGCTCAGAGGGAGGAACCATGTGGGAGTACCTAAGTTCCTCAGCATACATTTTAAATCACCATGACGACGGTACCAGTACTCATTAGTACAACGCTGACACGCCATGAGATTAATCAGGTGAGAATCCAAAATACTGTCTTGGACATTGACTTTATCCATAAAGTCACTTGCCGAGATGTTTTGCATGTGTATACCACTTTTCAAGATGTGGTTCACTGCATATGACAGTCCAGACAGATCGCTTTCAAACAGGAGATGAAACAAATAAGGAATGCATTGTCGAAACCTAGCATCTCCTGCATACAATCGCAAAGTCCGGTATTCAGAAGCAGGAATTTGATGGGGTCGCTCATCATATCTTCCTCCCTGACCTGTTGGAAAAAGCTGTGGGAAACACCGAGCTTCCAAACTTTCCTCCCAAACACTAATGGGACTCCCTTTGGCTTGTTTCATTTGAAACAACTCAATAGCATTCCCCATGACTTCCTTGGAATGCAAAGGATGAACACTATAATGTTCATATATTTCTTCACTAGTAGAGGGTTCTACTTTCTCAATTTGACCAGCACACAAATCGCTATCCTCTTCCTCACTTACTTCCTCTTCTGCAACATATACATTCTTATAGTATTTATTATTTTTTTTCAAATACAATGTTGCCTTTTTAACTTTCCTAACATCTACTAAATCTTGCCATATTTTCTTATTCTTTGTCGGAACCCCATTAACTAAGATAACCAGAGGTTCCTCTTCCACTTTTTCTACTCCAATTGTGTTAATGTTTTTCTTCAAATCTAGAGGCAAATAAACAACTCTTCCCTTTAATCCTCTCTGTAAATCTGATGGAGGCAATTTCCCTGTCTTTGGCTCCATTCTTACAATAGCCTGAAAGGGATGGATACTTTGAATCAAAATAGATTCATAAGTATTTAAATCCTTCAATTCAGAAGGAATCTCAACCAATTCCAGATTATTATGAACTGCTCTAGCAGGCATCTGGTTTTGATTTAATTTGCAACAACAATAAGTACACACACGTTGATCGAATCCCAAATCAAAACAATTTTCTACCATCAAGTATGTTGCAAAATCCTTCCATTCACTATTATTTTCCCTTTCACTTTTTGCATATAAATCCACTAACTTAGTCTGATTCTTATAATAAGTGCGTCGACAACACACACAAGTGAAATTAGGCCTCTCACTTGATTTCACCTGAAACGTCGCAATTTCCTTCTGAAAATTATCTGTACTGGAAACCTGTACACTATCTTCCACATTACCCTCTTCTTCTTGGTCAATTTCAACATTCTCCTCTTTACTTCCAAAGTAACAAAACTCAATTTCTTCACATATATTCTTCACATCTATTTCAGAACCATGCAAAAGAGCAGCGCATAATTGTTTAAGCATAATTGCTGGACTCTTAGCATAATACAACATTCTAACTAATTTCCTCACTTTATTATGATGCACTGCTAGCATCCTGAAATGATGAAAAACACTCTGGCATACTCTCCTGGAAAGACAAGCCAGTGAATGACCATGCAAACCTGTCACTTCTCTCACTCTGCAAGGATCTAATTCTTGCAACAACCTTATTTTCTGCTTCAAACTTTTCTTATTAAATGACCGTACAAAATCACAAAGCAAATTGATGGAATCCTGTCGCACACTACAAATACTACTACACTTCCAGGTGTAGACAGGACCCTTAGCACGTCTTCCTAAAACCTCATTACCTAACACCTCTTCTGTCTCTGTTGTCACAAGTTTTTCTTTTTCAACTGGACAACCATCTTTCACTTCATAAGCACGACCACTGGTGTCAACTGCATGCACCAAATCATTATCCTGGAAATAACTCTCCTCATTAAAAAATGCCTCACAGCTTGAACTATGCATCCATTCTCCAGAAAAAACTTCACAAAAATTACTACGATTAACTATTCTCTTCCATCTACTATTTCTTTTGAAATCATAAATTGCCTTGTTTAGCTTCCTAATTCTATTGATTATCAAAATAAATAACTTACGTTTAATTTCAAATGCCTGATCAATAACTTTCTCAACTTTTTTTTTCTCTTATAAAAAACCAGTTTCTGTTGACCTTTCTTAATATTTTTTAACAAATTGCCAATTATCCTGTTGCGGAACATTCGTTTACGAATCTCCCTAAACTGTTGTTTCCTTCTACTATCATGCACAGAGTTATCTCTTGCTCTAGCAGTAACATTTTTGATTGGCCTTTCCTTTCCATTTGAATTCCTTCTCGTTTTATGGACTGAAACATTTTCTGTAGTAATATTTTTTTTACTACACATATTTCTTATGAAATATTTTGTGCTCTTACCCGGTGCTTTCTTCGTGACTTGACAAATCTTTTTGTTAGAGGACTGCTGCTTATTTTGTTTCACCTGCTGTCTTTGACGTTTTGCAGCCTTTCTCTGTCTTTCTATTGTTGGCATGGTGAAATCTTGAAATGATCTGCAGTTGAATCTGTGGTAAAATATAATAAAAAATGTTATTAACCATTATTACCAAACAGTAAATCAATAACAGTGATCAAAAACTTAACACACTACTTGACATTTTAAATAGAAGATTTTTTAGTCCTTGGCAAATTTACAATACAGAAATAGCAGAAAAGAAATGACATTTATATTTATGTTACCTGTGCTATTTTATATGTGAATCTGATCTAATTTTATGAGCATATTTTAATATTTTATTGAAGACACTACACATAACCTGTTTTTGAAGGTGTCTTTATTTTTAAATTAAACGGTTTACATTTTTACTTTTTATTAATTATAAATTTTAAAAATAAATGTTTATATTTCCATAGGCTCAAGCAGGTCAGCTTCCCACCCTATGTCATATAATTCGGACAAATCTGCATCCTCATCACGCTCTTCTTCATCCTCAGGATTTAAATCATCCAAGGGATCAACATCCACTGATGTTTCAATTACAAGTTCAATGATGAGGTCAAAATCAACTGATTGCAGATTGTCGCTCATGTTGATGTTGTCTTTATCTTTAAAGAAAGATAACAACAATGAGATGTTGCAGAGTAAGAGACAAATCTCAGAGATTATAATAGTAAAATTGTTTAACAAGAGTAATATTTTGCAGCTATTATTTAGCCATGTCCAGCAATGCTGAGCAGGTGAAGACTATGTCTAATTTTTCAGTGAACAGGACTCATCTCTTCTTAACCTTGGATAAGCCTCACCGACTCTGTGTGTCCTACACATACTTAAATGTAAAGGGGCAGATTTATGTTAAATGGCACATCCCCAGGCATGCACCAGTTAACGTGCACCGCTACTCTGCCACCCATGGTGTGCCGTATTTACAATCAGATAGGAGAAAGCTTCGTCAAAACCCTGCGCCTGCTTTAAGCAGGCATAGGTCTTGACGCAACATTGTGGAGATGAGGCACCCCTGAGCCTTGCTTGAGCTGCATCGCACTTGCGATACAACTCCAGCAATCACTACCTTTACAGCACAGATACGTCACGCATCTGTGCCATTTTTGCTCCATGATGCCCCGCATTGTAAATGCAGCACACCATGGGTGACGGAACAGCGGCGCAGGATGACTGACACATCCCTGGTGATGCACCAGTCATCATAAATCTATCCCTAAGCTTCTTATCTTGTTACAGATGAACCGCCATATGTACCATCAAACTATTTTGCATTTCCTAAATAGCGAATTTTAAGGATTAAATAGCAATTCTTTACCATTCCTAATTTGCAATGAGCAAATTGCTAATTGCAAGTTACCCATTCATTTCCATGGGCTAGGAGGCTCATAGGAATGAAGGTTTAATTTGCGATTAGCAATTTGCTCATCACAAATTAGGAATTTTTCCAAGGGTGCAGGGGTGTCTCAAGAACACCCTGCTGCACCCCTGAAAAAGAAATTTGGGGGCATATGGCACACATACATGCCCTAAGGGCATGTGTTGGCGTCATATGGGACCTTTTGTTTTTTTGAAAAAAAGCTTTTTGAAAAGAATTCACAAATTACCACCAATTTACCACAATAGTTTCCAAATCCTTAATGTCATTTTTTACATATTTTTTGTTTGATACATTGCATTTAAGTAATCACAAAATTTGCAAATCCTTCAGTGCAATCGCAAAATAAGGAATAGCAAATTTTGCTACTCCTTATTTTGCATCAAACTTGTTTGATACATACCATTTGTCTAATTAACATTCGCAAAGGCCGAAATTCGTAGAATTTTGATCTTTGCGAATGCTAATTAGCTTGATACATATGGCCCCAAGTGAGGCCTGTCTTGCGACATGGTGCATCTTTTGCATCACTGCTGCATCGGTTTCATGTGGTACGTTTTTTTTACACCATGACATATCTGCCTAAATGCATCAATTTGTAATTTTGTCGCCTCATAGCAAATCTTTTGCACCGCCGCTGCATCATAAAAGTGACGCACAGTGGCACAAAAGAGGCATACACCTATCATAAATCTGTCCCTAGCATTTTAAATGATTAATCCAGGATGACGATAAAGTGTGGCCTATCCAAAGGTTTGTTTAAGGTGAGGCCTACTCAGGATTGCAGATTAAAGTTACGCTTGATGAAGAATACAGAGGAGATAATACATGTAAAGGCCTACCAATGAAGTAAGTAATGTGCACTTTATTGCGCCAGTCATCATAAATGTATCCCTAAGCTTCTTATCTTGTTACAGATGAACCACCATATGTACCATCAAACTATTTTGCATTTCCTAAATAGCAAATTTTAAGGAATAAATAGCAATTCTTTACCATTCCTAATTTGCAATGAGCAAATTGCTAATTGCAAATTAGCACCGCCGCTGCATCATAAAAGTGACGCACAGTGGCACAAAAGAGGCATACACCTATCATAAATCTGTCCCTAGCATTTTAAATGATTAATCCAGGATGACAATAAGGTGTGGCCTATCCAAAGGTTTGTTTAAGGTGAGGCCTACTCAGGATTGCAGATTAAAGTTACGCTTGATGAAGAATACAGAGGAGATAATACATGTAAAGGCCTACCAATGAAGTAAGTAATGTCCACTTTATTGCGCCAGTCATCATAAATGTATCCCTAAGCTTCTTATCTTGTTACAGATGAACCACCATATGTACCATCAAACTATTTTGCATTTCCTAAATAGCAAATTTTAAGGAATAAATAGCAATTCTTTACCATTCCTAATTTGCAATGAGCAAATTGCTAATTGCAAATTACCCATTCATTTCCATGGGCTAGGAGGCTCATAGGAATGAAGGTTGCAATTTGCGATTAGCAATTAGCTCATCACAAAATAGGAATTTTTTCAAGCGTGCAGGGGTATCTCAAGAACACCCTGCTGCACCCCTGAAAAAGAAATTTGAGGGCATATGGCACACATACATGCCCTAAGGACGTGTATTGGCGTCATATGGCACCTTTTGTTTTTTGGAAAAAAATGGTTTTTGAAAAGAATTCGCAAATTACCACAAACTAGAAGTTGGTGGTAGTTTCCAAATCCTTAATATCATTTTTTACATATTTTTTGTTTGATACATTGCATTTAAGGAATCGCAAAATTTGCAAATCCTTCAGTGCAATCGCAAAATAAGGAATAGCAAATTTTGAATTAAGGACATTTTAAGTAATTTCCACATGTGCAGTGTTTTCAAATTATGATTTGAAAATCGTTTTTGGGGAAAAGTAATGGTTTGCAAATTTATGACAAGGACATAATGGTGTATGCTTCTCTATAAGGCATTTCAGTGTCTCTGATGTCATTTTTCCCATATTACATTATAAGACCTTTCCCCATGGAGCACATTCCTTGTAAATATGCTCCCACCTGTGCATGGTGAATTTAGATTTTGACTGTTTGAGTCACATAGCCATGTTAAAAGTGACCCAAAAAAATTGCAAACGCTTTAAAAAAACACATTCATGTGTCTTAAGGACATTTTAAGTCATTTCCCCATGGACAGTGTTTTCTAAGTGGCGCAAAAGAGGCATACACCTATCATAAATCTGTCCCTAGCATTTTAAATGATTAATTCAGGATGACAATAAGATGTGGCCTATCCAGAGGTTTGTTTAAGGTGAGGCCTACTCAGGATTGCAGATTAAAGTTACGCTTGATGAAGAATACAGAGGACATAATACATGTAAAGCTCTACCAATGAAGTAAGTGATGTCCACTTCATTGCGCCAGTCATCATAAATGTATCCCTAAGCTTCTTATCTTGTTAGACATCAACTGCCATATGTATCATATAACTATTTTGCATTTCCAAAATAGCGAATTTTAAGGAATAAATAGCGATTCTTTACCATTCCAAATTTGCGATGAGCAAATTGCTAATTGCAAATTACCCATTCATTTCCATGCGCCAGGATGCCCATATGAAAGAAGGTGCAATTTGCGATTAGCAATTAGCTCATCGCAAATTAGGAATTTTTCCAAAGGTGCAGGGGTGTCTCAATAACACCCTGCTGCACCCTTGAAAAAGAAATTTGGGGGCATATGGCGCACATAAATTTTAACAACATTCCTTTACCTCAAAAACGATTTTCAATTCATAATTTGAAAACACTGCCCACAGGGAAATTACTTAAAATGTCCTTAAGACACATGAAAGTGTTTTTTTATTGCCTTTCCAGCATGGTTGGGTCACTTTTAACATGGCTATGTAACACAAACATTTAAAATCTAAATTTGCCATGCACAGGTGGGAGCATATTTACAAGCAACTTGCGCCACAGAGAAAGGTCTTACATTAAAATGGGAAAAATAACATCAGGGACAGTCAATTGCCTTATAAAGAAGCATACACCATTATGTCCTTGTCATAAATTTAAAAACAATTCCTTTTCCCCAAAAACGATTTTCAAATCATAATTTCAAAACACTGCACATGGGAAAATTACTTAAAATGTCCTTAAGACACATAAAAGCGTTTTTTGATTGCCTTTGCAGCATGTTTGTATCACTTTTAACATGGCTATGTAACACAAACATTCAAAATCTAAATTTTCCATGCACAGGTGGGAGCATATTTACAAGCAATTTGCGCCACATAATTCATAATTTTCTCCTTAAAGCACACTATTCTCTATCTAAATTAAAGAAATATTTTCTCACCTTAGCAAATACTTTGAGTTTGAAAACAGTCTCAGAAACACACCAATTTGTCTTCAGCAGAGCAAAAGGTATGCACTCCAGAGTCTGCAGCTATCAAAAGCACAGAAATGCTGTAATTCTTCACACATATCTCTCATGTCACCCAATCAAAACTCTTCCCTCACTTTTTTTCAAATGAAAACCCTTCCCCCCTCTGCCCTTTCTGCCTTTTCTGCATGGCAACCACCTCTTGGAAGACTTCTGGTGTTTGCAAGTTCACACAACAATGTTGCAATTGAACTCTGAACTCTCAGTGCACCTGCATATCCAGTGCATTCTTTCATTTAATGATTTTTTATTGACCATTCAAAATACATCTTTCAAATAACTCATCCGTGCACCCTAACTTTCTGTTTTCAGCAATCAAAATCCACCAATCACTGTTACTGCTTCATGAACACAGACACTCCACAGTTTTTTTCATTTTAAACTCTCATTTTTTCAACTGCCATTTCATTGCCACACTTCATCTGACTGCAGGAGAACCTTCTCTCACCATGTTTTCTGTCTGGATTGTTGGACATAGTTATATTCACTGGGCTCAAAGGTACGCTGAAAACAGGAATTTACCTAACCTCAATTTACAAGATGTGGAAATTAAGTGGTTTGGCCACAGAGGATTAAAATGTCACCAATTGATACCATTGGTGAAAACCTTTATGCATTTGCCCAAACCTGACCTGTTAATTGTGCACTGTGGAGGTAATGACTTGGGCACTTTGACTGGTGTAGGTCTGGAAATGCTTTGAAAGGACACCTTTGAGCAATTAATGGCACTTTTTCCTCAGACTGCCTTGGTATATTCAAATATATGCCAAAGACAGAAATGGAGGTGGTCAAACCAATTTTGTCCACAAATTGAGAAGTCGAGGAAGCATGTAAACAAATCTGTTTCAGCTTACATGAGAGACCATGGAATGGGCTCCCTGTACAACAATAACTTGCGTTACTACATGCAAGATATCTACAGAGGAGATGGAGTTCACTTCTCAGATGAGGGCAACAGAATTTTCACTCTGAATTTAAGAATGTGCATTGGTACCTACTTATAAGTACCTAAATGTACCATAAACCCAAAAGCTCTTCTCAGAGCTACCCTACATCTGATCACTCACAATTATTATTTTACTCTAACATTTTTCACTAATTTTCAACAAAGTACGCTCCCTGGGGCGCTACCCGGTACGCGAACCGGGAGCTAACCTCGCGAATTTTTTTTTAAAAATGTTTTTTTTTCGCACATATAAGCCTCCTCAGCCACCCTCAGAAAACCTAGGGGGTCAAGATAACTCTACCGTGCCCCCTTCTACCCATTCTGAACATTATTTGCCCTCCATCTTGTATCTTAATTCGACCGAAACACAAAATGGTGGACTCCCGGAACGCTTAAGGTTCGCGAACCGGGGCGCTCAACGGTTCGCGTACCGGGTCGCTCCCTGGGAAGCGCACCATCAAAAAAGGTGGG
Source organism: Lissotriton helveticus (assembly GCF_964261635.1). Lineage (NCBI taxonomy): Eukaryota > Metazoa > Chordata > Amphibia > Caudata > Salamandridae > Lissotriton > Lissotriton helveticus. The sequence continues at coordinate 1,244,836,907 of NC_136063.1, read as the reverse complement.
AAAGTAGTTCACAGAAAAGCCACTGGAGACAATTTCACCAAATATAGATTAGCTCATACTACATACCAATCCCTACCATTTTCACAAATTTGGTTGGAATTCCATTGAGCCATTTAGCCTGTAGACCTCTCTAAATACCCTGAGGTAAATTACTTCACAAAACACATCTGAAGTGTTGGAATTGACAACCAATGAAAATGTTACTTTCATTTTCTACTTTTTTTACCTGACATTTCATTGGTTATATACCTGAATATATATAAAGGAAGAGAAGAAAACACAGCCATTTTGACTACTACTTCTTGGTGTACATTTCAATAGTATTTTCACTAATTCCTTCAACTTCTTTCTAAAGGTAAGTTTTTATTTTTAAAACTGAAGTATATTGTGCACTATAAGTTAATATGGTAAACTTTTTCTGATAGTTATATACTATCCCTCTGTAGTACTTATAGATTTAGATAGACTTCTCTGTTATAGTTATGGATGGAGTTAGGTTTCTCTTGTATAATTATGAAATTACTTACGTTAAATCACATACACTTTTTTTATATTCCTACTTCCACTCTGATACTATACACTCCCCAAAGATAAATTCACTGATAAAAACTGCCTATCTAAAATTAATCCCAACAGTGCCCTATCTCTACTAATATATATTTTTTTAATCTAAATTTCAGGCAAAATGGAAGGCGAACAGAAAGTTGAATTTCAAATTGTCCTGCAAGAGAGCAGCCAAGAAATCATTGATGAAAATGATATTGAATTTTTCGATGAAACTTGGGACAAAGAACTACTGCAATGTGTGCAAGCAGTAGATAACCTCCTTGAAAATGAGGACATTTTACACCCTCAGAGACTACAATGTATATTCAATGATAATTATGAAATTTCTGACAATGAAATGTTAGAAAGTTTAATAAATTATGAAACACAATCACAATAAAAAAAAATGCTTAAAAAATAAAAAAAATTAAAAATAATAAACAAAACCAACAATCAATTAACATACAGCATTTGAAAAGTCTATCATTCATTTTTCATTGCAGTACGCTGCCCAGAACGCTTCCCGGTTCGCGGACCGGGCGCTCCCCACGCAAAAAAACCCAAAAAATTTTTGGGGTTTTTTTGCCCCGCGGGGCCCTTTTAAAACCTCCACATTAAACCTAGGGGGTCAGGGAGGATCTAGTATGCCCCCTTATGGTTATTTCCCCCTTTGTTTTGGCCTCCTCTTGTCTCTCAATCCTACCGAGAGACAAGATGTCGGCCGCTCCGGACTGTTTAGAATGTTGACAGACACCGGAGAGCCAATCAGCTTCGCTACGCGAAGTTCCGGTACGCTTAAGGTCCGCGGACCGGAGCCCTGCCCAGAGCGCGCTTACAGATATATATCTTTTTTTAAACGTTAATTTCTCAAAATCCACTGGAGCACATATATTGAGACCTACAAAAGGCACATCGGGCTACCAGTCCCTACAATTTTGCCAAGTTTCGTGCAAATCCATTCAGCCGTTCGGGCTAAAAGTGAGGCCAACCGCCCTATGGAAAACGCAATGTTAAAAACACGTTTTGGGACCCCCCTTTTTTCTCAGCCCCCCCTTGACGAACCCCCCCCAAATTTTCAGTGGCTGCTCAGAAACAAAATGTTCCATTTTCCAGAAAATTTCAGCCAATTCCGTCCACAAACGCCAAAGTTATTAGACATAGAATTTTCAAAAATCCCATAGGGAAAAAATCCTAACTATATATACCTACTGGCGACCGCCAGTAGGTAATATATATATATATATATATATATATATATATATATATATATATATATATATATATATATATATATATATATATATATATAAAAATATATATATATATATTCACTGAGGAGCATGACCCACTCGCACGCCCAGCCTACTAAGGAATCAACTGTAGGAAAAAATGAGAACGTGCTGGAAGGGATTGAAGGTGTTTTATTTCCCTCTATGATCATGCTGGTGAATGAGGTTTGTTCCGAGCCATCTGTAGAATAACAGCACTACGCGAGAGAATCAAAACTCACCTGACTGTTTTCTTTCACAAAGATCTCACATTTGAACAGTGCTTTTGCTAAACAAAAACTTTGAAATATGGTGATATTAGCAAGGACTTTCACGTCTTTTACTCGAGGGAATTCACAATGAACTGTGGGACTTGTATTTTTTCACGTTCAGTCACGTGATTAAGTACTTTTAAAAGCATGCACTAACAAGTAAACTGCTTGCCTTCCACCTGTGATCAAGGCTAATGATGCCGAAACGTTAGGAACAGGAAGCATGCTGTGCTGCTGGTTTTCGAAATAAAGCCACATTTCCAGTTATGGGCCTCTATTGTTTGTGTGCATCTGGCCGTGCTTTGATGGGCTGTTCCGAGCCCATTGCTAGAGGCCGCCCTGAAGGTTCGGGGGCTCCGGAATCGGAAAATTGTTGTTTAGATTTTAACTGAGGAGCATGACCCACTCACGAGCCCAGCCTTCTAAGGAATCCACTGTGGAAAAAAATGAGCCCGTGCTGGAAAGGATTCAAGATGGATTATTTCCCTTTATGATCGTGCTGGGGAATGAGGTTTGTTCTGAGCCATCTGTAGAATAACAGCACTACGCAAGAGAGTCAAAACTCACCTGACTGGGCCTCTATTGTTTGTGTGCATCTGGAGGTGCTTTGATGGGCTGTTCCGAGCCCATTGCTAGAGGCCGCCCTGAAGGGAATCGGAAATTTGTTGTTTGGATATATATATATATATATATATATATATATATATATATATATATATATATATATATATATATATATATATATATATATATATATATATATATATGGGGGCCTGCTTCTCCCCCAGTTTTGCATGTTTACACATGGGGCTTTGGGAGGAGCTGATCCTCATGGGTCAACACAAATCCATCATGAAGGAGCATGTTGTGTTATACCTAAGATATATTGATTGTTTATTTATGGTTTGGAGGGGACCTGAAAGCAAAGCTGAGATCTTTGTGAAAGATTTGAATAATAACAGCCTTAATTTGCAATTTACATCTGTGATCAGTGCAAAATCAATATATTTTCTTGACGTAGAGGTATGCGTGGATAACAATGTCTTGGCTACAAAATTGCATAGAAAAGCAACAGCAGGTAATACTGTATTGCTTGCGGTCAGCCAACATCCGCATCATCTAATTCGCGGCATCCCTTATGGGGAGATGCTGCGCATTAAAAGGATTTGTAGCTCCGAGCTAGAATGTGTTAATGCGCAGGAAGCAAGTAAAATGCGATTTTTAGAGAGGGGTTACTTTGAGGAGATACTCAGCAAAGCTATTAAAAGTACAAAAAGCCTTACGAGACAACAGGCTTTAATTCCCTAGAACGCAGATACCAAATCCTGTAACACACAATCAGATATTCAACCAAGAGTCATTTTAACTTTTAACAGACAGCATTCTGAAATCAGGAAAATCTTCTATACAAATTGGAACTTGGTAAAGGGGGATCCTGTGATAGGTAGTTTGGTTGCTAACAAACCTAAACTTACCTTCAGAAAATCTCCTTCTACGGGTAGTGTCTTGGTAAACAACAGCCCTGAAGTATCCATCTCAAGCACATGGATGGCGTTGAGTAAAAGCTTAAAAAAATGCCAACATGTAAGGCTTGTCGCTTTGGTTGCAACAAGACTCATTATTCGAGCCCGTTTAAAAGTGAACAGTACCCATTAATAAGAGATTAACCTGCAAAACTGATTATGTGGTCTATGTGCTGCAGTGTCCATGTGGGCTAAGATATGTGGGCAGCACCTGTCTGCCCGCCCACAAACAGATCCTGCAGCACATTAGGGCCATTTCAGGAAAAGATCAGACTTACCCTGTGGCGCGTCACTTTGAGTTAAGACATGAGAGTGACCTGAAGCATCTCCAATATTTTTTAATTGATACGATATTGCCTTTAAAACGTGGAGGTGACAGAGAAGCCAGGCTGCGTCTCCTTGAGACATGTTATATATTGGAATTGGACAGCAAGCACCCAGGGGGATTGAACGCTAGTGAAGACTTAAACACATGTCTATAGTATGAATAGGGTAACCTGATGATCTTTTATCGTTGGATTGTATTGTGCCATGAAGATGTGCCTGGAATGAAGGTCACTATATAAATGAATAACAACTAAGAGAGTGTGACATTTTCATTCCCTGATTTTAATACGCACAGTCAATGAAATGTTTACATAGATTAAGCACTGTAGGGTTTTATAATTTTTATGTACTAGCAATGATTTTTTTTTGTGTCTACAACACCACCACGAGGGTAGCTAAAAAGTGTTAAACGTAAAAGCTTATAACTAGTTGACTCAATACATATATTGGCCCACTAGGGCTTCATTCTCATGGATACAATAAAGATTTTTTGATCAGTGGCAAATTAGCTGATTCAATTTACATATCTGATTAAAAATGTGTTTTAACAGCGCAAAAACATTTTTTTGAATGATTATTTATATATTTATATATGTATTCATTATTATGTAAATAACCTCTTATATATATATTTTATATATGTATATAATGTTTTTACAGATATTTTTGTATTGTAAAGAACAATTGATTTTAGACACCATGGGGCAGATTTATGAAGGCCTTGCGCCGCCGGTGCGTCATTTTTAACATGGGAAAAAGTGACGGACCGGCGGCGCAAGGCCTTCATAAATCTGCCCCCAAGTTTTTTATTCTAATTGAATGTTATGAAATGCAAAAATATTTCTTCAATTTCCATTGAAAAGTACTGAATTAATTGAATAGCTTTTCGCGCTCTTTTGCACTTTATATACCCTACTTTGTGTCAATGACATTTCATGTGATTAAGCTTCTTGGAGGAGGCGAAACGCGTCATGGCAGACTGCTGGGCGAGATTTTATGCTCAATAAAAGCACAGAGAAATTGCACCAGTATATGGGTCCACTCATCGTAATTTTTCTTTGAATGGAATCGTGTGCATGGCGAGAAACTTGCTATATATATATATATATATATATATATATATATATATATATATATATATAAGTACGCCGTAATTTTCCTTTAAAAAAATAAAAATAAAAAATAGAGCCTAAACATCCATGTACAACCCCCTGTGCAAGCCTAGAGGGTCAGAATGTTTCTAGCCTACCCCCTTCCCTTATTCCGTAACTTTGCTTTACTGTTTTCTTGTGACTCGGTTCTAGCGAGGCACAAGATGGCCACCAACACTTCCTGGTTTTGAGTGTTGACAGACAGTTCACAGCCAATCAGCATGCAGCTCGCGCTCGTAATTGAACAGATTTCCGTACGCATGCTGAACCCCGTCTCTAGATATCGCTATGATTTTACTTGTAATTTTCTCAGAAACTACTGAAAGGATTTACACCATTTAAGAAAAAGCACAATCTGCGAACAGAACTCTACCTCTCTGCCAAATTTCGAGTAATTCCGTTCAGCCGTTCGGGCTGTAGCCCTGGCTAAAGGTCCCTATGGAAAATTACATGGGGAAAACACGTTTTGGGACCCCCCTTTTTTCTTGGCCCCCACTTGACGAAACACCCCCAAACTTTCAGGGAAGGAGCGGAACAGAGCAGGCCATTTTCTTACGAAAATTTACGAAGATTCGTCCACCGGCGCCAAACTTATTCCAAATAGAATGTTGTAGATTTCCTATGGAAACTAGGTCCTAACTATAACTACCTACTGGCGACCGCCAGTAGGTAATATATATATATATATATATATATATATATATATATATATATATATATATATATATATATATATATATTCACTGAAAAAACCATAGGTTATAGACCATATATAGTTAGGAATTAGCATTTAAAAAACCTTATTTTACTCACACAAAACCATTGAAATTCCATATATAGTTAGTTGCACTAACTATATATCGCGCACCCGCAATCCACTGCTGATCATGTCACATATTACATCATTCATGGCATGGTCAGTGACATCACTGATGACATCACTGATGACATCTCAAATGACATCACTGATGACATCACTGATGACAATATCCAGTGACTGTATGTTTCTGTAAAGTTAAAATATGTCTTACATATTGAAGAATGAGTGGATGTATAAGTGTCTGGATGAAGGATTTAGTAGGTGCGTGACTGACTGTATGAGTGAGTGATTAAATGTGTCTCATTGAATGCATGGGTTAGGGACTAAACTGTCTTAATTTGTGCATCATTATGTCTGTTGTGATGTAAACTGCTGCATGTGTTGATCATTAGCTATACGAGAGGCTATATGTGTTATTAATTGGTTGCCCAAGTATTTCTATGGGAGATTGAGTTTGTGTGGGGGTGGCTGGAAGGTGTGTGACTCTATGCATAGATGTGTGAGCAGTTTATTCACTAGGTGTATGAGTTCAAGACTGCATGTGGAAACAGCTACATGGGCAGTTGACTGTGTGCATGAGTGTATTGATGAGTGAATGGATATCTCAATGCTACATGTCATAGTAAGTACATATGTTAAACACAGTACATGTGAGAGTTGGCATATATAAATAACTGTGCATGAGAGCCACTGAATGAGTGAGTGGTTGTATCGATCATTGTGAACTTGTATCAGGGATTGTATAAGAGAGTAAATATGTGTTAGTATATGTTTCAATAAGTAAGGTGTGTTTAACTGTATAGTTGAAGAAATGGAGGTGAGATTGTTTCTTTGCATGACTGACTGGGTGTGTGAGTAACTCCATGGATGAGTGGCAGTGTGTGAGTGTCTGTATACACTGAGTGTATCTAAGGTTATATTAGAGTCTGAAGAGGTTTATCGTATTATCACAAGAATGATGTCAAATGAGATGTCATCAGTGATGTCATCAGTGATGTCATTTGAGATGTCATCAGTGATGTCATCAGTGATGTCACTGACCATGTCATGAATGATGTAATATGTGACATGATCAGCAGTGGATTGCGGGTGCGCGATATATAGTTAGTGCAACTAACTATATATGGAATTTCAATGGTTTTGTGTGAGTAAAATAAGGTTTTTTAAATGCTAATTCCTAACTATATATGGTCTATAACCTATGGTTTTTTCAGTGAATTTCAATGGTTTTTTAATAGCAAATATCATAAGCTGTCGAATGTCAAGTACGTGGTAAGTAAAAACATTTTCGTGTTTATGCACACTGATCTGCTTTGAATGCTGCCCCCCACCCCTCATTTCTATTAGGAGTACTCTCTCTTTGCAGATAGTGAAGGGTAGTTAACGCAGGCCTTTGCCCCCGTTGCCCCCGTTGAAATCCGTCGTGCCTGCTTCTCTCTCCATTTGATTGATTGTTCTCTTTGGTTCATTCTCTATTTACAAACAAGCACAGAGTCGCAATACTCTGTTTAGTCTTTGCAGATAGCGAAAAATTGTGTAAAAAAACAAAAGGAATCGAGCAAAATCAGTAGGCCACTAATGGGATCTCTTTTTGACCTCCCTAAAATAGAAACATTAGGAACAACCTGTTGATAATACCAATGTGTATGTACATAAGCGGCGTTCATTTGTGTTCACAGTACCCCTTGTTGATTGTTTGAATCGAGCATTGAATTGTTCGAAGTTGATTCTCTTAAGAATCTTCTCTGCCTGCAAACGAGGAAGAATAGGAATATTCTCTCTCCCTTTGCAGATAGTGAAGGGTAGGTAACGCAAACCTTTAACACGTCGTGCCTATTTCGTTCCTCATTGATTGATTGTTTCCCCAAACATTGACTGTTTGGGAATTGGTTCTTTTTGGAGGTATTCCCTGTTTGCAAATATACGTAGGAAAATCTTTGCAAATAGTGAAAGGGTACGTAATGCGGACCTTTCTCCCCCGTTGTAATCTGTCATGCCTATCTACTCCCCACTGATTGATGCACCTGTTTCACCCGGACCATTTACTAGAGATACGTCATCTGGCCCGACCAGAGAGCACCCCTAGTGAAAAGGACATATGCAATAATATCGAAGTGATCACTGTATCCTGTTAACAGAAACTTTAGCATGAAACAACCTGGAAAGAAAAGAATAGAAAAACGAAAATCAGTAGGCCACTGATGAACATGAACTTTTATTAAACAACGAACAAAGAAACGATAACATAACGTAATGATAAAACCTATTAATGTCCTAGAAACAAGAAAACGTTAAAATATGCCAGTGGTGAGAGACCAGAAAAACAGTAAGAGAAACCAAATCACCCCTCGCTGTCCCACCGCCTGCCACGCCAAAAAAATCGATAGACTAGGGAAAATGCAAGTCAGTAGAACATCCGCCCCCACTCTGGAAACTTCCAAGGTGGGGCAGGGTTGCGGCTACGCCCAGCCGGGAGCAGCCCATATAAGGCGGGTCCTGCTGCCACGCCTCGGCCAGGAGATCCTAACGTAGGGTGTAGCCGGAGGAGAGGCCGAGGCCAGCGGGACCCGGCCAGGGGATTGCCTTTACAACGCTGAAGAGTTGCAGGGGGGGGAATATCTCCTCGACCCTCCCCTCTCTCTCCCAGTCCGGCCGCGGTGGCCCTTGACAGTTTCAGGTAGTCCCGCCACATGCTCTTCCGGTCCGGCCACCAACGGTCAGGGGCCGAGGCCGACGGGATCCGGCTGCAGCCGATAAACCAAGGAACCCGTTCATGGGGCCAGAGCCAGGGGCGTCCGGCCGACATCCACCGGAAGCCCGGCCCGAAGACGGACGGGACATTTCTTCTGTCTTGAATAATGGCTGCGACAACACTGGGGGGGGATGTCTTGCACATGCCTCCGACCCCCCCCCCCTCGTCCTCATCGCCTGGTCCGGCCATAACAAATCTCAAGCGAGACGCCGTGGGGTGCACTGGGAGGGAGAGACGATGCGAACAGGCCTCTCCCGCCTCCCCAGGTGGAGGCTTCCCAGCTGCACCCTCAGCGCTCCAGGCGCCCGGAAAAGGGTTCTTCCACTGTGGCCATGCTGCAACGTCTCGCCCGGCAGGGTGGAGCCCGTCCGCTCATTTGACCCCGCGATCGCCAGTAGCTACCGAACTCTCAAAATGGCGGTCGACCTGGCAAGAGCGGGCCCAGCATAAAGAAATGGCCCGGTCACTGGTTGACTCCACCACCGTAGTCCTCCACGACCTTGAAGATTCTAGAAGAGCCGCGGGAGTCTCCGACCCCCGATGGGGAATGACTGCCATGATCGCCCGTGGAGTGACGAAACTGTATCCGCGGGACGTCGGCGCTCCCATGCTGGCGCCAGCCTCACTTTGAATTACTAGAATCCTGCAGACCTCAGTTCCGGTGAAAGCACAGTGTGACCCGGTAGGAAAAATTGTTGCACCCCCTCCCCTTTTTGACTGATAGTTCAAACCACCGATCCTTTCCTTTGCCCTTTTAACGGAACTTTGGACTGCCTCCCCCTCTTTTACATTTTCTAGAGAAAACAAAACATTAACCACTACATTAGCATAGCAGTTGACACCAGAACTGTTTTCAAATTGAAAACCAACAACATCTTCAACAGAATCCTTTTTGTTTCTGCTGTGACCCTGCTACAGCACAGGCATTGTCCCCAGCAGTAATTCTGCAATGCCGGTAAGAATAGCTGTGGTGCCTACTGGACTCACTCACCCCCGCGGCGCCCCACGCCGTTATTTGCTGGGCGGCAACTTGCTAGACATCACTTTCGTGCCATCTAGATTTCAGCGCGTTCTGCTGCCTTGGAACTATTTGCACAACAGACTGCTACTGACGACCCACCCCCAGGCAACATCTTCTGAATTTTCATAATTTGAAAGAACTAGTAACATGTCCTCATCAGGAATTCAAAAGAAATTGCCACGGTCTCTTCGTTGTTTAAATGTTTTTACTGTTTTTGTTTTGTTGTATATATTTATATGTTATTAAAGTTTTATATTCCTACTACTTTGTTGGAGTGCTATATATTTTTAATGTGACACATAATTGTAAAAACTTTGATGTACAAAGAGTCATTCCTGGAATCTTCCGCTTCAGGCTCGGTCCCCTCCCCAATCACAATACAGGATGGTTTTCAGATAGTAGGAACACGTGTGGTGTGACGGATCTCATCGGGTGTGGGCCTTGATCTACTATAACTCCTTTAAAGAGGGGTGATTCTTTACAGCTGGAGCCATAAACTACATCTGCAGGGCTAGGTGATAGCCTGGACAATCGGACACAGAGGAAGAGGAGTGTCAGAGGGTGCGGTAGTGAATAGGGCGAAAGGGAGGTGTCGGGCGGGCACAGAGTGTGATTTTCAGGGAAGAGCAGCGCAGATGGGGGGAGGTTTATTGCCGATGCATAAGACAGAGAGCGGGGGTGACCAGTGCCTGGGGAAGATGCTTGCGAGGGTGGGGAGCCATGCTACGAATCGACAGCGTGCAGAGAGTGGGTCTGGTCAAGGCATCTAAAATGGCTGCCGTGCACGACAAAAGTGTGGCATTTCAAAAAAGGCAAGATGGCGCAGACAATGTTTTTCAACACTTCCTCATTTCCTTCGAATCGAACGTTAACAGACGTTGGTGCATATTACCAAAGTTAAGCGATATTTATCGCTAACGATGCTTACCAACGAATTTTTTACCGCTAAGCATCGTCAGAAATTATCGAAGATAAACCTTGCTATTATCAAGGTTTATCACAAATGCGATAATAAACGGCCGCAATGCATGAATATCGCTAAAAAGTCAGCGATATTCATGCATTACCGAGCTAATGCTCTTAGCCATGTTATCCACCTCCCATTGGATAACATGGCTAAGAACTGCTCAGGGCAGGTGTTAGCTTTTGGAGATAATCGCGCTTAGCGCGAATATCTCCAAAAGTTGGTAATAGGAGATAGATATCTTGCATGTTGTAATGCAAATTATTGTGGTATATGGAACTCATACCATAATCTCTCAGGAAAGCAGAAACTGATCCTTTTGGGACCGCCTAAAAAGGCCTAGGGGGTGAGGGGTACTCTACTTTTCCCCCTTTTCACGTTCCGAACTATTTTATTTTACTCTCTTCTGTAATTACACAAAATAGCAGCGATAAGATGCATCGGAGACACACAGTGAGAGAAAGGAGGCCGGAGATGAAGAAGAGATGTCAAATACACATTGGAGATAATATAGTGGCAGAAGGGAAGTAAATATGAGTAAACTTACCATGTAACATAAAAATGTTGCACTCTATACTATAAGTCTCATTTTATACTACAATCACTTCGCTACAACCTCATGAATTAAAAATAAAAATGAATAATGTCTCAAACAATTTTTGATTTCTAAATATAAATTTATTCTTCAGAATTTTCTAAATTTGAAAGAACTAGTAACATGTCCTCATCAGCAATTTCCTCATGAAAAGTCTGCAATGATGATTCTTCTAACTCTATGGTCTCCAAACATTCGATAAATTCGCCATCAACAGATTGATCAAAAAAATCATTCAAGTCATCTCCTCCTTGTGACAATATTTCATTATTGGTGCTGTCAATTTCAATCAATGTAGTGGAATCATTCAAGTCATCTCCTTGTGACAATATTTCATTATTGGTGCTCTCAATTTTAATCTATGTAGTGGAATCATTCAAGTCATCTCCTCCTTGTGACAATATTTCATTATTGGTGCTGTCCATTTCAATCAATCTAATGGAATCATACAAGTCATCTCCTCCTTGTGACAATATTTCATTATTGGTGCTCTCAATTTCAATCAATGTAGTGGAATCATTCAAGTCATCTCCTTGTGACAATATTTCATTATTGGTGCTGTCCATTTCAATCAATTTAATGGAATCATACAAGTCATCTCCTCCTTGTGACAATATTTCATTATTGGTGCTCTCAATTTCAATCAATGTAGTGGACAATTCAAAAGAAATTGCCACGGTCTCTTCATTGTGAGCCATTTTATTTTGAAATTGCTTGCTGTAAATTGCAGAAAAAAATAATCACTTTCATTTATCGTTTTTAGTAATACATAATATAAAACTAACTTTATCAAGTATTTAGTATAACAGAAGGACTGCAAATAAATAACAGAAAACATTTTTCAAATTATCTTCAAGTGTACAACATAGTTCCCCTTACAAATTAACAACTCACCTTTTTAAAAGTAGGAGAAGTGTTAGTACTGTGTAAATCAAACACCAGAAATTCACCACCAAAAATTCCTCACAAATGTACCTCAGACAGTAGTATCACAAAATGGCTGTGGTTTCCTCTCATTTGACATATATACATAACCAATTAACTTTCATCACACACAAATACAAAACCAAAGTAACATTTTAATTGGTTCTAAATTTCAACACTTTCAAATGTGTTTTCCCCATGCAATTTTCCATAGGACATTTACATACGTCTACAGCCTGAATGGCTGAACGGAATTACACCAAACTTGGCAAAATGGTACATCAAACCTAAGAGGTCAGGAAGGATCTACTATGCCCCCTTATGGTCATTTCCCCCTTCGCTTTGGCCTCCTCTTGTCTCTCAATCCTACCGAGAGACAAGATGGCGGCCGCTACGGACTGTTTGGAATGTTGACAGACGCCGGAGAACCAATCAGCTTCGCAAAGCTCCGTAACGCGAAAAGTACGCGAAGCGGAGCGCTGTTACAGATATATATCTTTTTTTGAACGTTAATTTCTCAAAATCCACTGGAGCACATATATTGAGACCTAGCAAAGGCACATCGGGCTACCAGTCCCTAATATTTTGCCAAGTTTCGTGCAAATCCATTCAGCCGTTCGATTATTATTATTATTTTTTTTTTTTGCCCCGCGGGGCCTTTTTAAAACCTCCACATCAAACTTAGAGGGTCAGCGAGGATCTACTATGCCCCTTATGGTCATTTGCCCCTTCGCTTTGGCCTCCTCTTGTCTCTCGATCCTACCGACAGACAAGATGGCGGCCGCTACAGACTGTTTGGAATGTTTACAGACGCCGGAGAACCAATCAGCTTCGCTTCACAAAGCTCCGTTGCGCGAAAAGTACGCATACTGGAGCGCTGCCCGGTCCGCTGTTACAGATATATATCTTTTTTTAAACGTTAATTTCTCAAAATCCACTGTAGCACATATATTGAGACCTACAAAAGGCACATCGGGCTACCAGTCCCTACAATTTTGCCAAGTTTCGTGCAAATCCATTCAGCCGTTCGGGCTAAAAGTGAGGCCAACCGCCCTATGGAAAACTCAATGTTAAAAACACGTTTTGGGACCCCCCTTTTTTCTCGGCCCCCCCTTGACGAACCCCCCCCAAATTTTCAAGGGCTGCTCAGAAACAAAATGTGCCATTTTCCTGAAAATTTCAGCCAATTCCGTCCACAAACGCCAAAGTTATTAGACATAGAATTTTCAAAAATCCCATAGGGAAAAAATCCTAACTATATATACCTACTGGCGACCGCCAGTAGATAATATATATATATATATATATATATATAGTCAAAACAAGGTTCCCCTTAAGGAAGTGCCACACAGGTAAGTTGTTACTCCCATCTTTATTCACGAAGGTTGCCAGCAGTTCTTGATAAAACCAACATCCAAAAATGCTGCCAGACGCGTTTCGGGCCAATGTGACCCTAAATCATTGGCAATTAACACGCAGAACAGGACCAGCAAAAATGTAACACTTTATATTACAAAACACCTCCCCTGTGGGCGTGGCCACTCCTGTGGCTTCATGGTACTTGAAGTTGCACATTTCAAAACTCGAGTGAGTCCGTCCTTTTAATGCATGCATTTTACAGTTTTTGAACACCCCAGTGGGCTGATGCATAGTCTCTCACAGAACTTGCTGCATTTTGAATCCTTCGTGACGGATTACCTCCCTAGTGAAAACAAAGTGGCCTCACCTCGAGGACTCTGTGCTTGCAGCGGGGCATCTTCCGCAACCAGGGAAGGCCGCTAAACACAGTTCAAACAAGGTTCCCGTTAAGGAAGTGCCACACAGGTGAGTTGTTACTCCCATCTTTTTTCACGATGGTTGCCAGCAGTTCTTGCTAAAACCAACATCCAAAAATGCTGCCAGACGCATTTCGGGTCCTCGTGACCCTTAATCGTTGGCAATTAACACAGAACAGGACCAGCAAAAATGCAACACTTTATAATACAAAACACCTCCCCGGTGGGCGTGGCCACTCCTGTGGCCTCATGGTACTTGAAGTTTCACATTTCAAAACTTGAGTGAGTCTGTCCTTTTAATGCATGCAATTTACAGTTTTTGAACACCCCAGTGGGCTGATGCATAGTCTCTCACAGAACTTGCTGCATTTTGAATCCTTCGTGACGGATTACCTCCCTAGTGAAAACAAAGTGGCCTCACCTCGGAGACGCTGCGCTTGCAGCGGGGCATCTTCCGCGACCAGGGAAGGCCGCTAAACACAGTCAAAACAAGGTTCCCCTTAAGGAAGTGCCACACAGGTAAGTTGTTACTCCCATCTTTATTCACGAAGGTTGCCAGCAGTTCTTGATAAAACCAACATCCAAAAATGCTGCCAGACGCGCTTCGGGTCCTCGTGACCCTTAATCATTGGCAATTAACACGCAGGACAGGACCGGCAAAAATGCAACACTTTATATTACAAAACACCTCCCCTGTGGACGTGGCCACTCCTGTGGCCTCATGGTACTTGAAGTTTCACATTTCAAAACTCAAGTGAGTCCGTCCTTTTAATGTAGTTTACAAGCACGAAGGAATAAGAATGCCACATGATTTCCAGGTGATCGTCAATCCACTGTGATGTTATTGACTTTTATACAAGTATCGCAACATGGGCACACTTGTGAAAACCGAGTGCAACTATATAGACCAGAAGGCCTGAGGTGAGGCCACGCCCACTGTGGCGTATGGAGCTTATTTAATGTGGTTGCACAAGAACCAGTGTTGCGAGACCTTGATGCCGACAGCCATTGAGAAAGGGTCTTTTGACTTGAAACGCGTCGGGGGTAGGCGTATGAATTTTGGATGACACCTTCTTGTCCCGTGTGTGCTGCCTTCGTGCACAATAAAGATGGGAATTAACCTACCTGATTGTTGGCTCTTCCATAAGAGGGAACTCTGTTGGTTTTGGTGTTTAGCGGCCTCCTCGGTCGCGGAAGAGCCCCTCTGTGAGCACAGCGTTCCCATGGCGATGTTCACTCAACATTTCCAGTGAGGCTGGTAGTTTACAAGCACGGAGGAATAAGAATGCCACATGATGATTTCCAGGTGATCGTCAATCCACTGTGATGTTATTGACTTTTATACAAGTATCGCAACATGGACACACTTGTGAAAACCGAGTGCAACTACATAGACCAGAAGGCCTGAGGTGAGGCCACACCCACTGTGGCATATGGAGCTTATTTAATGTGGTTGCACAAGAACCAGTGTTGCGAGACCTTGATGCCGACAGCCATTGAGAAAGGGTCTTTTGACTTGAAACGCGTCTGGCCTAGGCGTATGAATTTTGGATGACACCTTCTTGTCCCGTGTGTGCAGCCTTCATGCACAATTTTGAGTTTGAATTTGAATTAGATTTCTAGAGCGTGTAGCTACCCGAGGGCATCCCAGGGCTATGACTCGTCAGGTTAGATCTGGAGCAAGGTGGATCAGGGGAACAACCAGGTTTTCAGTAGCTTGCGGAAGGCCAGCAGATTAGTTTCCCTCCGGATGTCGAGGGGTAGGGCATTCCATAGTTTGGGGCGTTATATGAGAAAAGACGCCCCCCCTGACCGTGCTCTTTTAATTCTGGGGACGCTAGCCAAGGAGAGGATGTTAGATCTCAGCTGCCTGTTGGCTTTATGTGGTTTGATCAGGGGTCTCAGAATAGGGGGGCCCTTGCCATGAAGAATTTTGTGCGTGGTACATAAGGTTATAAAGGTGATTCTTCCATGGATTGGTAGCCAGTGTAGCGAGGTGAGGGCGGTTTTTGCGGAGCATCTAAGTTTAATGCCCGTCAGCAGTCTTGCTGCTGTGTTTTGGACATGTTGAAGTTTATTAATGACCAATTTGGGGGCGCCCAAGTATAGGGCATTTCCATAGTCCAGACTTGATAGGATGAGGCCCTGAATGAAAAGTTTCCTGGTCTGAGAGGGTATAAGGGGGAGTATTTTAGGAGCAATGCGTAGAAGGCCAAAGCAAATTCCCGCAGTTTTTCTGGCTTGCGTCTTGAAATTGAGGTCCTGGTCGAGCCAGATACCAAGGCTCTTTATTTATTTTTTAGGGGTAGGAGGAGTTCCCATGCAGGGTGGCCATAAAAGCTTAGTGGGGAGTTTGGATACATTACCAAGTAGTAGAATCTCTGATTTCTCCCCATTAAGTTCGAGGAGAGACTCGCTCATCCATTTTGAGATGTTCGTAAGGCACTTGGCTAGGTTTTCCTGACATTGAGCCGACTGACTTAGGGAGACGACAAGTTGAGTGTTGTCGGCGTACATAACTACCTTCATGCTGAAAGGTGTTACGATTTCCTCCAGTGGTGACATGTATACGTTGAAGAGCATGGGGCTCAAGGAGGAGCCCTGAGGAACCCCATATTGCAGGGGCAATGCTTTAGAGTGGAAATTTCCATCAGTGACCTCAAAGGTTCTATGCTCCAAGAAAGATTTCAGCCAGGCCAGAGCGAGGCCAGAGACTCCAGCCCTCCTCAGTCGGTGGACAAGAATGGCATGGTCCATCGTGTCGAAAGCGGCACTAAGGTCCAGGAGGATCACTGCCACTGATCCCCCTGCATCCAAGATGGATCTCGCTTCTTCGACCACTGCTATGAGGGCGGTGTCCGTTCCCTGTCCTGGTCTGAATCCTGTCTGGGAAAGACGCAGAAGGCCATTGGATTCAAGGAAGGCGGAGAGCTGTTGAATAACAGATTTCTCCGCCAACTTGCTGATTCCAGGTAAAAGGGAGATTGGTCGGTAATTGGCCAGGTCTGAGGAGTCAAGATGAGGTTGTTTTAACAATGCTTTGACCGTGGCCTTTTTCCAATTGGGAGGGATGATGCCTTGGTCAAGAGATTAGTTTATTAGGATAATGAGGAGAGGGGTCACAGTGGGGGTTACCAATTTAAGTTTATTTATGGGTGCCGGGTCAGTCGGAGAACCACTCTTGTTGGAATTTAAGATTGTGAGAAAGTTCTCCTTGGTTAGCTGGGACAAAGAGTCAAGGCAGGGGGTATATAGTGCGGGGACATGGGAATGGTTACCGATTGGAAGTGTTTTTAGGATGTTACAGATTTTCGTGGAGAAGAATTCGGCCAGCTGATTGCATCTTAGACCAGAGGGATCGGCAATCGGTTGTGGGTCTGGAACTTTCATCAGAGATCTGATGATACAATACGTTTCCCTTGAGAAATTGGCAGCAGCTTGAATTTCTTCTTCAAAGAAGGCGGCTTGGGTACTTTTTGGACTGGTTTTGTAGGACCTCACGGTTAATTTATAGTCTCTTTTGCTCTTAATAGACCAGTCCTTTCTCCATAGACGTTCCAATTTTTTACATTGTTTTCTTAGGTCACGCAGCTCTGGCGTAAACCAGGGGGATTTGAATGTTCCATTTTTTTGGCGGGGGAGGTTTTTTTGGCAGGACTAGGTCTAAGGATTTTTCGATCCAGGTGCCGAATTGCTGGTCGGCTATGACAGGATCCGAGTCTAGGGCTGGTATGGTGGCTTCGAGATTCGGTGTCCAGTTTTCTATATCTAATTTCGACCATGGACGGGATGGAGGTGGGGGGGGGTCTGCCTGGGGTTTCAAAATTGATTTGGTACTTAAAAGGGATTAAATAGTGGTCTGACCAGGGGACAGGGAGGGGCTCGTCTGAGTTTAATTCGGGAATGTTTGAAAAAATGGGGTCCAAAAGATGGCCTTTAAAGTGAGTAGGCCGGCAGTTTTTCAGGTGAATGTTGTAGGAAGCAAGATCTAACATTGGATCTTCAGCCACTTTGTCCGTTGGATCATCAAAGTGGATGTTTAGATCTCCTAGTATGGTAAAATTGGGGGACACGCAAGCATAAGAGGTGGTGGCTTCCAACAAAACTGGCCCATGTGCTCCTGGGGGGGGCGGTAGACAAGGATACCCGAAAAGGATTTTAGTGGGGAAAGCTGAATGGAGAAGTATATATTTTCACAGTCCTGGACAGGGCTGTCTGTAAAGCGACAGGACAGGTGATCTTGATAGATGATCGCAACACCCCCTCCAGTTCCTGAGGGTCTGTTGTGTCGTTGAATTAGGTAGCCTGGCGGGAGTGCTTGAACTAAGTCAGGTTCTGAAGCAGAGGACAGCCAAGTTTCTGTTAAAAATAGGGCCTCCAGTTCAGAGTCTTGTAGGAGCAGGTTTATTTCTGTACCATGTTTGGGTAAGGACCTGCAATTAATCAGGGCCATCTTAACCCAGTATTTCTTAGGTGTAGTAACTAATGTTAGGTTATAGGAACAGTGAGAGGAGTTTGTTTGCCGCTCCTCTAGGAGGATCGAGTGCAAGCATGGTTTGGGGGTCATTTGCCTGAGCTGAAGAAGGGTATCTCGTGCATAAATAATAGGAGCTGTGGGGGGTGGTGTATAGGGTCTGGACCCTTGGCCCGGTCTGGCGCGGACGGGCGCAGATGGGCTTGTCTTTGGCGCATCTTCGGCGTCTTCGTCGTCGCGCCCGCTGCACTCGTCCACTGCGCATCTTGGGGGGTGTGGCCATTTATGCGGGTGAATTTGGTGGAAGGGCTGAGCAAGTAGTCTGCCAACCCACTCCTCAGCCAAGATGGCGATCAGCCACCTCACTACAGCACCTACTTGGCTGCGTCGGTGGAATAAGGCGCGTGAGGCGCGTGAGGCGCATGAGGCGCGTGAGTCACGTGAGGGTAAGTGCAGGCACAAAACACACTAAGGAGTTTCACAAAATCAATTTTAAAATAACAATTTCAATTTTTAAAAACACGAACAGCGTTACCTCCCCGGCTTCCGCCTCAGGGATGTCTAACTGGCGAGTCTTGTACGTGAATGACAGCGCTGCTTTTATGCGGGTGAATTTGGCGGGAGGGGCGAGCAAGTAGTCTGCCGACCCACTCCTCAGCCAAGATGGCGATCTCCCATCTGACTACAGCACCTACTCGGCTGCGTTGGTGGAATAAGGCGTGTGAGGCGCGTGAGTCGCGTGAGTGTAAGTGCAGGCACAAAACACACTAGGGGGTTTCACAAAATCAATTTTAAAATAACAATTTCAATTTTTAAAAACACGAACATCGTTACCTCCCCGGCTTCCGCCTCAGGGATGTCTAACTGGCGAGTCTTGCGCGTGAATGACAGCGCGGCTTTTATGCGGGTGAATTTGGCGGGAGGGGCGAGCAAGTAGTCTGCCGACCCACTCCTCAGCCAAGATGGCGATCACCCACCTGACTACAGCACCTACTCGGCTGCGTCGGTGGAATAAGGCGCGTGAGGCGCGTGAGGGTAAGTGCAGGCACAAAGCACACTAGGGGGTTTCACAAAATCAATTTTAAAATAACAATTTCAATTTTTAAAAACAGAAACAGCGTTACCTCCCCGGCTTCCGCCTCAGGGATGTCTAACTGGCGAGTCTTGCACGTGAATGACAGCAGGGCTTTTATGCGGGTGAATTTGGCGGGAGGGGCGAGCAAGTAGTCTGCCGACCCACTCCTCAGCCAAGATGGCGATCACACACCTGACTACAGCACCTACTCGGCTGCGTCGGTGGAATAAGGCGCGTGAGGCGCGTGAGTCGCGTGAGGGTAAGTGCAGGCAAAAAACACACTAGGGAGTTTCACAAAATCAATTTTAAAAAAACAATTTCAATTTTTAAAATCATGAACAGCGTTACCTCCCTGGCTTCCGCCTCAGGGATGTCTAACTGGCGAGACAATAAAGATGGGAATTAACCTACCTGATTGTTGGCTTTTCCATAAGAAGGAACTCTGTTGGTTTTGGTGTTTAGCGGCCTCCTCGGTCACGGAAGAGCCCCGCTGTGAGCACAGCGTTCCCATGGCGATGTTCACTCGACATTTCCAGTGAGGCTGGTAGTTTACAAGCACGAAGGAATAAGAATGCCACATGATGATTTCCAGGTGATCGTCAATCCACTGTGATGTTAATGACTTATATACAAGTATCGCAACATGGACACACTTGTGAAAACCGAGAGCAACTACATAGACTAGAGGGCCTGAGTTGAGGCCACGCCCACTGTGGCGTATGGAGCTTATTTAATGTGGTTGCACAAGAACCAGTGTTGCGAGACCTTGATGCCGACAGCCATTGAGAAAGGGTCTTTTGACTTGAAACGCGTCTAGCGTAGGTGTATGAATTTTGAATGACATCTTCTTGTCCCGTGTGTGCAGCCTTCGTGCACAATAAAGATTGGAATTAACCTACTTGATTGTAGGCTCTTCCATAAGAGGGAACTCTGTTGGTTTTGGTGTTTAGCAGCCTCCTCGGTCGCGGAAGAGCCCCTCTGTGAGCACAGCATTCCCATGGCGATGTTCACTCGACATTTCCAGTGAGGCTGGTAGTTTACAAGCACGAAGGAATAAGAATGCCACATGATGATTTCCAGGTGATCGTCAATCCACTGTGATGATATTGACTTTTATACAAGTATCGCAACATTAAAAACACTTGTGAAAACCGAGTGCAACTACATAGACCAGACGGCCTGAGGTGAGGCCACGCCCACTGTGGCGTATGGAGCTTATTTAATGTGGTTGCACAAGAACCAGTGTTGCGAGACCTTGATGCCGACAGCCATTGAGAAAGGGTCTTTTGACTTGAAACGCGTCTGGCGTAGGTGTATGAATTTTGGATGATACCTTCTTGTCCCGTGTGTGCAGCCTTCGTGCACAATAAAGATTGGAATTAACCTACCTGATTGTTCGGTCTTCCATAAGAGTGAACTCTGTTGGTTTTGATATATATATATATATATATATATATATATATATATTACCTACTGGCGGTCGCCAGTAGGTATATATAGTTAGGATTTTTTCCCTATGGGATTTTTGAAAATTCTATGTCTAATAACTTTGGCGTTTGTGGACGGAATTGGCTGAAATTTTCAGGAAAATGGAACATTTTGTTTCTGAGCAGCCCCTGAAAATTTGGGGGGGTTCGTCCAGGGGGGGCCGAGAAAAAAGGGGGGTCCCAAAACGTGTTTTTAACATTGAGTTTTCCATAGGGCGGTTAGCCTCACTTTTAGCCCGAACGGCTGAATGGATTTGCACGAAACTTGGCAAAATTGTAGGGACTGGTAGCCCGATGTGCCTTTTGTAGGTCCCAATATATGTGCTCCAGTGGATTTTGAGAAATTAACGTTTAAAAAAAGATATATATCTGTAAGCGCGGACCAGGCAGCGCCCCGGTTCGCGGACCTTAAGCGTATCGGAACTTCGCGTAGCGAAGCTGATTGGTTCTCCGGTGTCTGTCAACATTCTAAACAGTCCGGAGCGGCCGCCATCTTGTCTCTCGGTAGGATTGAGAGACAAGAGGAGGCCAAAACAAAGGGGGAAATAACCATAAGGGGGCATAGTAGATCCTCCCTGACCCCCTAGGTTTAATGTGGAGGCTTTAAAAGGGCCCCGCAGGGCAAAAAAAAAAAAAAATTTTTTTTGTTTTTTTTCGTGGGTAGCGCCTGGTCCGCGAACCGGGAAGCGTTCTGGGCAGCGTACTGCAATGAAAAATGAATGAGACACTTTTCAAATGCAGTATGTTAATTGATTGTTGGTTTTGTTGATTATTTTTTTTTTTTTTTTTTTTTTAAGCAATTATTTATTATTGTGATAGTGGTTGAAAATTTAATAACATTTCTAACATTTAACTAGTTTATTAATTACATATAAAAATGATTAAAGACTCAAACAATTTTTTAATATTACATACAATTTTATTTTTCGGATTGTTTTTCAAAATTTAATAGTACGTCTAGCATTTGACTGTCCGATATGTCCTCTTGTTGAGTGAACATAAGTTCCCACATTTGACCGTCATCATAATGAAGTAAATGATCCACAGATTCTACACATTGAACTAATTCATGGTCCCGTGATTCATCCATGAAATCTGAGTCATCATTGTCCTCAATATCTTTTTCTGTGTTGTTCTCCAGAACAATTTCAAAGGAAACATTCTGCTCACCTTCCATTTTCTTGCTGTAATTTGCATAAAAAATAAATATATCAGTAGAGATAGGGCACTGTTGGGTTTAAGTTCAGACAGGTACTTGTGAGTTTATAACAGAGAAGTAATCTATGGGCACTGTATGGTTTCAGGCGTGAAGTAGTACTATTAAAAAGTGCCTGTGAAGAAGCCTAAGTAAATTCATAATTATACCACAGAAACCTAAATCAATCCATAATTATAATAAAGAAGCCTTTCTCAATGTCTAACTCTTACAGAGGGATAGTATATAACTATCTGAAAATGTTTTCAAATTTATAAAATAATATCTCACCTTCTAAAATCAAGTTTAAGTTGTGAGTGAAAATGATCTTGCAATGTAGTTCAGGAAGTAGTAGTCAAAATGGCTGTGTTTCTCTCTCTTCCTTTATATATATTCAGGTACATAACCAATCAAATGTCAGGTAAAAAAAATAGAAAATGAAAGTAACATTTTCATTGGTTGTCAATTCCAACACTTCAGATGTGTTTTGTGAAGTAATTTACCTCAGGGTATTTAGAGAGGTCTACAGGCTAAATGGCTAAACGGAATTCCAATCAAATTTGTGAAAATGGTAGGGATTGGTATGTAGTATGAGCTAATCTATATTTGGTGAAATTGTCTCCAGTGGCTTTTCTGTGAACTACTTTCCCACCTTTTTTGATGGTGCGCTTCCCAGGGAGCGACCCGGTACGCGAACCGTTGAGCGCCTCGGTTCGCGGACCTTAAGCGTTCCGGGAGTCCACCATTTTGTGTTTCGGTCGAATTAAGATACAAGATGGAGGGCAAATAATGTTCAGAATGGGTAGAAGGGGGCACGGTAGAGTTATCTTGACCCCCTAGGTTTTCTGAGGGTGGCTGAGGAGGCTTATATGTGCGAAAAAAAAACATTTTTTTTAAAAATTTCGCGAGGTTAGCTCCCGGTTCGCGTACCGGGTAGCGGCCCCGATAGCGTACTTTGTTGAAAATTAGTGAAAAATGTTAGAGTTAAATAATAATTGTGAGTGATCAGATGTAGGGTAGCTCTGAGAAGAGCTTTTGGGTTTATGGTACATTTAGGTACTTATAAGTAGGTACCAATGCACATTCTTAAATTCAGAGTGAAAATTCTGTTGCCCTCATCTGAGAAGTGAACTCCATCTCCTCTGTAGATATCTTGCATGTAGTAACGCAAGTTATTGTTGTACAGGGAGCCCATTCCATGGTCTCTCATGTAAGCTGAAACAGATTTGTTTACATGCTTCCTCGACTTCTCAATTTGTGGACAAAATTGGTTTGACCACCTCCATTTCTGTCTTTGGCATATATTTGAATAT
Source organism: Lissotriton helveticus (assembly GCF_964261635.1). NCBI lineage: Eukaryota > Metazoa > Chordata > Amphibia > Caudata > Salamandridae > Lissotriton > Lissotriton helveticus. The sequence goes on along the minus strand of NC_136063.1, from coordinate 1,244,813,425 downwards.
ACCAAGGCAGTCTGAGGAAAAAGTGCCATTAATTGCTCAAAGGTGTCCTTTAAAAGCATTTCCAGACCTACACCAGTCAAAGTGCCCAAGTCATTACCTCCACAGTGCACAATTAACAGGTCAGGTTTTGGCAAATGCATAAAGGTTTTCACCAATGGTATCAATTGGTGACATTTTAATCCTCTGTGGCCAAACCACTTAATTTCCACATCTTGTAAATTGAGGTTAGGTAAATTCCTGCTTTCAACGTACCTTTGAGCCCAGTGAATATAACTATGTCCAACAATCCAGACAGAAAACATGGTGAGAGAAGGTTCTCCTGCAGTCAGATGAAGTGTGGCAATGAAATGGCAGTTGAAAAAATGAGAGTGTAAAATGAAAAAAAAACTGTGGAGTTTCTGTGTTCATGAAGCAGTAACAGTGATTGGTGGATTTTGATTGATGAAAACAGAAAGTTAGGGTGCACGGATGTGTTCTTTGAAAGATGTATTTTGAATGGTCAATAAAAAATCATTAAATGAAAGAATGCACTGGATATGCAGGTGCACTGAGAGTTCAGAGTTCAATTGCAACAAAGTTGTGTGAACTTGCAAACACCAGAAGTCTTCCAAGAGGTGGTTGCTATGGAAAATAGGCAGAAAGGGCAGAGGGGGGAAGGGTTTTCATTTGAAAAAAAGTGAGGGAAGAGTTTTGATTGGGTGACATGAGAAATATGTGTGAAGAATTACAGCATTTCTGTGCTTTTGATAGCTGCAGACTCTGGAGTGCATACCTTTTGCTCTGCTGAAGACAAATTGGTGTGTTTCTGAGACTGTTTTCAAACTCAAAGTATTTGCTAAGGTGAGAAAATATTTCTTTAATTTAGATAGAGAATAGTGTGCTTTAAGGAGAAAATTATGAATTATGTGGCGCAAATTGCTTGTAAATATGCTCCCACATGTGCATGGAAAATTTTGATTTTGAATGTTTGTGTTACATAGCCATGTTAAAAGTGACCCAACCATGCTGGAAAGGCAATCAAAAAATGCTTTCATGTGTTTTAATGACATTTTAAGTCATTTTCCCATGTGCAGTGTTTTGAAATTATGATTTGAAAATCGTTTTTGGGGAAAAGGAATTGTTTTTAAATTCATGACAAGGACATAATGGTGTATGCTTCTTTATAAGGCAATTGACTGTCCCTGATGTTATTTTTCTCATTTTAGTGTAAGACCTTTCTCTGTGGCGCAAATTGCTTGTAAATATGCTCCCACATGTGCATGGAAAATTTTGATTTTGAATGTTTGTGTTACATAGCCATGTTAAAAGTGACCCAACCATGCTGGAAAGGCAATCAAAAAACGCTTTCATGTGTTTTAATGACATTTTAAGTCATTTTCCCATGTGCAGTGTTTTGAAATTATGATTTGAAAATCGTTTTTGGGGAAAAGGAATTGTTTTTAAATTCATGACAAGGACATAATGGTGTATGGTTCTTTATAAGGCAATTGACTGTCCCTGATGTTATTTTTCTCATTTTAGTGTAAGACCTTTCTCTGTGGCGCAAATTGCTTGTAAATATGCTCCCACATGTGCATGGAAAATTTAGATTTTGAATGTTTGTGTTACATAGCCATGTTAAAAGTGACCCTACCATGCAGGAAAGCCAATCAAAAAACGCTTTTATGTGTCTTAAGGACATTTTAAGTAATTTTCCCATGTGTAGTGTTTTGAAGTTATGATTTGAAAATCGTTTTTGAGGTAAAGGAATGTTGTTAAAATTTATGTGCGCCATATGCCCCCAAATTTCTTTTTTAGGGGTGCAGCAGGGTGTAATTGAGACACCCCTGCACCTTTGGAAAAAATTCCTAATTTGTGATGAGCAAATTGTTAATCGCAAATTGCACCTTCATTAATATGAGCCTCCTAGCCCATGGAAATGAATGGGTAATTTGCAATTAGCAGTTTTCTCATCGCAAATTTGGAATGGTAAAGAATCGCTATTTATTCCTTAAAATTCGCTTTTTTGGAAATGCAAAATAGTTATATGATACATATGGCGGTTGATGTCTAACAAGATAAGAAGCTTATGGATTCATTTATGCTGACTGGCGCAATGAAGTAGACATCACTTACTTCATTGGTAGAGCTTTACATGTATTATCTCCTCTGTATTCTTCATCAAGCGTAACTTTAATCTGCAATCCTGAGTAGGCCTCACTTTAAACAAACCTCTGGATAGGCTACATCTTATTGTTATCCTGAATTAATCATTTAAAATGCTAGGGACAGATTTATGATAGGTGTATGCCTCTTTTGCGCCACTTAGAAAACATTGTCCATGGGGAAATGACTTAAAATGTCCTTAAGACACATGAATGTGTTTTTTTAAAACGTTTGCAATTTTTTTGGGTCACTTTTAACATGGCTATGTGACTCAAACAGTCAAAATCTAAATTCGCAATACACAGGTGGGAGCATATTTACAAGGAATGTGCTCCATGGGGAAAGGTCTTATAATGTAATATGGGAAAAATGACATCAGAGACACTGAAATGCCTTATAGAGAAGCATACACCATTATGTCCTTGTCATAAATTTGCAAACCATTACTTTTCCCCAAAAACGATTTTCAAATCATAATTTGAAAACACTGCACATGTGGAAATGACTTAAAATGTCATTAATTCAAAATTTGCGATTCCTTAAATGCAATGTATCAAACAAAAAATATGTAAAAAATGATATTAAGGATTTGGAAACTACCACCAACTTCTAGTTTGTGGTAATTTGCGAATTCTTTTCAAAAAGCATTTTTTTCTAAAAAACAAAAGGTCCCATATGACGCCCATACATGCCCTTAGGGCATGTAGGTGTGCCATATGCCCCCAAATTTCTTTTTCAGGGGTGCAGCAGGGTGTTCTTGAGATACCCCTGCACGCTTGAAAAAAATCCTATTTTGTGATGAGCTAATTGCTAATCACAAATTGCAACCTTCATTCCTATGAGCCTCCTAGCACATGGAAATGAATGGGTAATTTGCAATTAGCAATTTGCTCATTGCAAATTAGGAATAGTAAAGAATTGCTATTTATTCCTAAAAAATTTGCTATTTAGGAAATGCAAAATAGTTTGATGGTACATATGGTGGTTCATCTGTAACAAGATAAGAAGCTTAGGGATACATTTATGATGACTGGCGCAATAAAGTGCACATTACTTACTTCATTGGTAGGCCTTTACATGTATTATCTCCTCTGTATTCTTCATCAAGCGTAACTTTAATCTGCAATCCTGAGTAGGCCTCACCTTAAACAAACCTCTGGATAGGACACACTTTATCGTCATCCTGGATTAATCATTTAAAAAGCTAGGGACAGATTTATGATAGGTGTATGCCTCTTTTGTGCCACTGTGCGTCACTTTTATGATGCAGCGGTGGTGCAAAAGATTTGCTATGAGGCGACAACATTACAAATTGATGCATTTAGGCAGATATGTCATGGTGTAAAAAAAACGTACCACATGAAACCGATGCAGCAGTGATGCAAAAGATGCACCATGTCGCAAGACAGGCCTCACTTGGGGCCATATGTATCAAGCTAATTAGCATTCGCAAAGATCAAAATTCTACGAATTTTGGCCTTTGCGAATGTTAATTAGACAAATGGTATGTATCAAACAAGTTTGATGCAAAATAAGGAGTAGCAAAATTTGCTATTCCTTATTTTGCAATTGCACTGAAGGATTTGCAAATTTTGTGACTACTTAAATGCAATGTATCAAACAAAAACTATGTAAAAAATGACATTAAGGATTTGGAAACTATTGTGGTAAATTGGTGGTAATTTGTGAATTCTTTTCAAAAAGCTTTTTTTCAAAAAAACAAAAGGTGCCATATGACGCCAACACATGCCCTTAGGGCATGTATGTGTGCCATATGCCCCCAAATTTCTTTTTCAGGGGTGCAGCAGGGTGTTCTTGAGACACCCCTGCACCCTTGGAAAAATTCCTAATTTGTGATGAGCAAATTGCTAATTGCAAATTAAACCTTCATTCCTATGAGCCTCCTAGCCCATGGAAATGAATGGGTAACTTGCAATTAGCAATTTGCTCATCGCAAATTAGGAATGGTAAAGAATCGCTATTTATTCCTTAAAATTCGCTATTTAGGAAATGCAAAATAGTTTGATGATACATATGGCAGTTCATCTCTAACAAGATAAGAAGCTTAGGGATAGATTTATGATGACTGGCGCATCACCAGGGATGTGCCAGTCATCCTGCGCCGCTGTTCCGCCACCCATGGTGTGCTGCATTTACAATGCGGCGCAGCATGGGGCAAAGACGGCACAGATGCGTGACGCATCTGTGCCGTAAAGGTGGCGCATTGCTGGAGTTGTATCACAAGTGCGATGCAGCTCCAGCAAGGCTCAGGGGTGCCCCATCTCCACAATGCTGCGTCAAGACCTATGCCAGCTTCAAGCAGGTGCAGGGTTTTGATGCAGCTTTCTCCTATCTGATTGTAAATGCGGCACACCATGGGTGGCAGAGCAGTGGTGCACGTTAACTGGTGCATGCCTGGGGATGTGCCATTTAACATAAATCTGCCCCTTTACATTTAAGTATGTGCAGGGGACACAGAGTCGGTGAGGCTTATCCAAGGTTAAGAAGAGATGAGTCCTGTTCAGTGAAAAATTAGACATAGGCTTCACCTGCTCAGCATCGCTGGACATGGCTAAATAATAGCTGCAAAATGTTAATCTTGTTAAACAATTTTACTATTATAATCTCTGAGATTTGTCTCTTACTCTGCAACATCTCATTGTTGTTATCTTTCTTTAAAGATAAAGACAACCTCAACATGAGCGACAATCTGCAATCAGTTGATTTTGACCTCATCATTGAACTTGTAATTGAAACATCAGTGGATGTTGATCCTTTGGATGATTTAAATCCTGAGGATGAAGAAGAGCGTGATGAGGATGCAGATTTGTCCGAATTATATGATATAGGATGGGAAGCTGACCTGCTTGAGCCTTTGGAAATATAAACATTTATTTTTAAAATTTATAATTAATAAAAAGTAAAAAGGTAAACCGTTTAATTTAAAAATAAAGACACCTTCAAAAACAGGTTATGTGTAGTGTCTTCAATAAAATATTAAAATATGCTCATAAAATTAGATCAGATTCACATATAATATAGCATAGGTAACATAAATGTAAATGTCATTTCTTTTCTGGTATTTCTGTATTGTAAATTTGCCAACGACTAAAAAATCTTCTAATTAAAATGTCAAGTAGTGTGTTAAGTTTTTGATCACTGTTACTGATTTACTGTTTGGTAATAATGGTTAATAACATTTTTTATTATATTTTTCCACAGATTCAACTGCAGATCATTTCAAGATTTCACCATGCCTACAATAGAAAGACAGATAAAGGCTGCAAAACGTCAAAGACAGCAGGTGAAAAAAAAACGCAGCAGTCCTCTAACAAAAAGATTTCTCAAGCCACGAAGAAAGCACCGGGTAAGAGCTCTAAATATTTCATAAGAAATATTTGTAGTAAAAAAAATATTACTACAGAAAATGTTTCAGTCCATAAAACGAGAAGGAAATCAAATGGAAAGGAAAGGACAATGAAAAATGTTACTGCTAGAGCAAGAGATAAATCTGTGCATGATAGTAGAAGGAAACAACAGTTTAGGGACATTCGTAAACGAATGTTCCGGAACAGGATAATTGGCAATTTGTTAAAAAATATTAAGAAAGGTCAACAGAAACTAGTTTTTTATAAGAGAAAAAAAAAAGTTGAGAAAGTTATTGATCAGGCATTTGAAATTAAACGTAAGTTATTTATTTTGATAATCAATAGAATTAGGAAGCTAAACAAGGCAATTTTTGATTTCAAAAGAAATAGTAGATGGAAGAGAATAGTTAATCGTAGTAATTTTTGTGAAGTTTTTTCTGGAGAATGGATGCATAGTTCAAGCTGTGAGGCATTTTTTAATGAGGAGAGTTATTTCCAGGATAATGATTTGGTGCATGCAGTTGACACCAGTGGTCGTGCTTATGAAGTGAAAGATGGTTGTCCAGTTGAAAAAGAAAAACTTGTGACAACAGAGGCAGAAGAGGTGTTAGGTAATGAGGTTTTAGGAAGACGTGGTAAGGGTCCTGTGTACACCTGGAAGTGTAGTAGTATTTGCAGTATGCGACAGGATTCCATCAATTTGCTTTGTGATTTTGTACGGTCATTTAATAAAAAAAGTTTGAAGCAGAAAATGATGTTGTTGCAAGAATTAGATCCTTGCAGAGTAAGAGAAGTGACAGGTTTGCATGGTCATTCACTGGCTTGTCTTTCCAGGAGAGTATGCCAGAGTGTTTTTCATCATTTCAGGATGCTAGCAGTGCATCATAACAAAGTGAGGAAATTAGTTAGAATGTTGTATTATGCTAAGAGTCCAGCAATTATGCTGAAACAATTATGCGCTGCTCTTTTGCATGGTTCTGAAATAGATGTGAAGAATATATGTGAAGAAATTGAGTTTTGTTACTTTGGAAGTAAAGAAGAGAATGTTGAAATTGAGCAAGAAGAAGAGGGTCATGTGGAAGATAGTGTACAGGTTTCTAGTACAGATAATTTCCAGAGGGAAATTGCGACGTTTGAGGTGAAATCAAGTGAGAGGCCTAATTTCACTTGTGTGTGTTGTCGACGCACTTATTATAAGAATCAGACTAAGTTAGTGGATTTATATGCAAAAAGTGAAAGGGAAAATAATAGTGAATGGAAGGATTTTGCAACATACTTGATGGTAGAAAATTGTTTTGATTTGGGATTGGATCAACGTGTGTGTACTTATTGTTGTTGCAAATTAAATCAAAACCAGATGCCTGCTAGAGCAGTTCATAATAATCTGGAATTGGTTGAGATTCCTTCTGAATTGAAGGATTTAAATACTTATGAATCTATTTTGATTCAAAGTATCCATCCCTTTCAGGCTATTGTAAGAATGGAGCCAAAGACAGGGAAATTGCCTCCATCAGATTTACAGAGAGGATTAAAGGGAAGAGTTGTTTATTTGCCTCTAGATTTGAAGAAAAACATTAACACAATTGGAGTAGAAAAAGTGGAAGAGGAACCTCTGGTTATCTTAGTTAATGGGGTTCCGACAAAGAATAAGAAAATATGGCAAGATTTAGTAGATGTTAGGAAAGTCAAAAAGGCAACATTGTATTTGAAAAAAAATAATAAATACTATAAGAATGTATATGTTGCAGAAGAGGAAGTAAGTGAGGAAGAGGATAGCGATTTGTGTGCTGGTCAAATTGAGAAAGTAGAACCCTCTACTAGTGAAGAAATATATGAACATTATAGTGTTCATCCTTTGCATTCCAAGGAAGTCATGGGGAATGCTATTGAGTTGTTTCAAATGAAACAAGCCAAAGGGAGTCCCATTAGTGTTTGGGAGGAAAGTTTGGAAGCTCGGTGTTTCCCACAGCTTTTTCCAACAGGTCAGGGAGGAAGATATGATGAGCGACCTCATCAAATTCCTGCTTCTGAATACCGGACTTTGCGATTGTATGCAGGAGATGCTAGGTTTCGACAATGCATTCCTTATTTGTTTCATCTCCTGTTTGAAAGCGATCTGTCTGGACTGTCATATGCAGTGAACCACATCTTGAAAAGTGGTATACACATGCAAAACATCTCGGCAAGTGACTTTATGGATAAAGTCAATGTCCAAGATAGTATTTTGGATTCTCACCTGATTAATCTCATGGCGTGTCAGCGTGGTACTAATGAGTACTGGTACCGTCGTCATGGTGATTTAAAATGTATGCTGAGGAACTTAGGTACTCCCACATGGTTCCTCACTCTGAGCTGTGCCGAGTATGGCTGGGAAGACTTACTTGAATTTCTACGAGAGGCAAATGCAAAGGAGAAGAAAAGCCTAAGAGAAAAAGTTCTGCGTTTCCAAAGCCATCGATGTGGAAAGTACTGCCGTCGTAAATTCCGAAACAAAGACAAGTTCTACACTAAATGTCGTTTCGGCTTTCCACGACCGGTGATTTCTAAAGGAAGAGTAAACAGTTTGATGTCTTCGCTGCGACACAATGTCATGAAGAAATCACCTAAAAACACTTACAATTTGAAGAGGAACGAAGAGTCCAAGTACATCAACGACTACAACCCGGTGATTTTGTCCATGTGGAATGCTAACATGGATATACAGTTTGTGGCTGATAACTGTATGGCTGTGGCTCGGTATGTGACGTCTTACATCACCAAAAAAGAGAAGACAGAATTGAAGGATATGTGGGAGGACATTTCCCATGAAAAGAGCCTCAGCAAGAAGTTGTACAGTTTCAGTCTGAAGATGTTGTCGCATCGAGAAATCGGGGCGTACGAATGTTCTGACCGGTTGTCTTCAGCAAGTCTCTATGCCAAGTCCAGGAGTATCGTTTGGGCGAGTCTTGGTCTTGCTGCAACGCGTAATCGAGTTCTCAAACCTGTGCGGGAAATTGAGTATTTGTCGGAAAAGGAGCCAAACAGTACCAACATTTTGAAGACAAACATGTTGGATACATATTATCCAAATCGAAGCAGTCACCTCGAGAATGTTTGTCTGTATGAGGTTCTGCAAAATTACATATTCAAGAGGAACATCAAAGAAGATACTGAGAAAGGAGTGTATGCTGTAATAGGAAGTGAGGGATGTCTGGTCAAGCAAAGAAAATGCCACTTGGTAAACCATCGAAAATTGAGTGGCGAATCTCCTGAAAAAAAGGAGTTTTTCTATTTAGCACTTTTGCAACTTTTCAAGCCTTGGCGTGCAGAAGAGGAACTGCTTGGAGATTTCCTCTGTTACGAAGACTCTTTCAATGCCGCCAAGGAGACCATAGAATGTCCTGCTTTTCCCAAATATGTAGAAATGTTGAATGTGGAAATTGAGCAGGAAGCAACGATTGCAGCCGAGATTGCCAGAGACAGTTCTCAGGACAGTCAGAGTTCTGCTTCATTGAGTCAGGATCCACTAGGAGGACCTGTTATCGAAAATGAAGCTGCCACTGCTATGAATGAAGTGGAAAGAGCCATGGCACATGCTCAAGAGGATGCGGTTAACTTAGAAGAGTTGGAAAGACAACTCAACGTTGAGCAGAGGAAAATATATGACGAAGTTACCATGCAAATTGATCATGGATTAAGTCATGATAAGAAAGAGTGCTCATGTACGTCGTTGAAGCCTGTCCGACTGTACGTGAGTGGAGAAGCGGGAACTGGAAAAAGTTTCCTCATTAAAGCAATTTCATGCTATTTGCAGGAAAGGACAGAGTCATCGCTGTCTTGTGTTGTCACTGCTCCAACTGGACTGGCAGCACATAATATTAAAGGGATTACTTTACATCGTTTACTGATGCTGCCAGTGGAGCATGACAACAAATTACAATATCACAAGCTATCTGGAGATGCTTGTTTTGAAGTTTCAAGAATCTTGAGGAAAATGAAACTTCTTATCATTGACGAAGTAAGCATGGTTTCCAATGTCATGCTTGCCTTTGTGCATTTGAGGATGCAAGAAGTTCTCAAAACAGAGTATGATGTGTTATTTGGTGGCAAACACATCATTGTTTTCGGAGATCTTCTGCAGCTGACACCAGTGAAAGGGCAACCTGTGTTCAAAATGCTCACGCATGAAGATACCAGGAAGTGCCTAGGCAGCATTGGCAACGTCAATATATGGTTAAACTTCAATTATGCTGAACTGCATGAAAATATGCGTCAGGCGAAGGATGAAGTTTACAAGACTATTCTACAAGATGTTAGAATTGGAAAAGTGACCGAGCATGGGAAAGAAGCTTTACATGCACGATTACTGTCAAATTTATATCCAGAACAAGATGTTGTGCCTGAGAATATTTTTCAGAAAATTACTGAGAAGAAATCTGGAATATGTTTGATGCCAACTCTTGCAGAATGTGCCAAATTTAACAACAAAATGTTGCATTTAGAAAAGCAAGAGATTGTGAAACTGGAAGCTATTGATAGAGTAGAGCATATGGGATCAACAATTATTTTGTCTGAGAATCTGAAAACAAAATTGGATTCATTAGAGAAGAGTATATCTAAAACTGCAGGTTTTGAAAAGACTCTGAATGTGTGCTTGAACTGCCGTATAATTTTAAGAAGGAATTTACATGTTGAAAGAGGTCTGGTAAATGGATCAATGGGTAATGTTGTTGATTTTGTAAAATACAGAAATAGAGATGGAATTGAATTTTTAAAAATTAAATTTGATGGCATTGAGGAAGTACAGCTAATTGCTCGTTGTTCTGCTAGATTTTTGCTTGTAAAAGACTTATATGTTCGCCGTAAGCAGTTTCCTGTTTGCTTGGCATATGCGGTGACAATCCATAAATCGCAAGGTTTAAGTGTAGACAGTGCATTGGTGAATATTGGCAGTTCTGTGTTCAAGGAGGGTATGGCATATGTGGCATTGTCACGAGTTAGAACTTTATCGGGATTGTACTTGATTGAGTGTGATGTCACAAACATTTGTGCGGATCTAGATTGTGTTAAGGAATACAATAGGTTAAGAAGAGAGTATGCGCCACATTTGCCTCAGTATCCTTTGTTTGAGAAACGTGTGGTAGGCCGGAAACGAAGAAATGAGAACAATACTGGGGAGGTTGTAGCAAAAAGACAAAAAGTCAATGAACCTAAAATTACAAGCAGAAACAAAAAGGATTCTGTTGAAGATGTTGTTGGTTTTCAGTTTGAAAACAGTTCTGGTGTCAACTGCTATGCTAATGTAGTGATTAATGTTTTGTTTTCTCTAAAAAATGTAAAAGAAGAGATTGTGGTCAATTCTGATCAAAGATTTTGCAGTTTGTTAAATTCTGTGTTAGAGAAATGTACCACTGATAGAAGAAACATAGAAAGTGTGTCTGAAATTCGAAATCTGTTAGACAGATGTTCAGGCCAAACACAATTCTCTCAAAATATTCAGCAAGATTGTCAGGAGTTTTTAATGTATATGCTTGATGTATTACATGCTGAAGGTGTAGATGTAGATCAGCTGTTTGGGCTTTCTTATCAATGGCAGCATGACTGCGAGAACTGTATGGTATCAAGTACTACTAGTGTAGACTCAGAAAGATTTATATATTTAACTTTGCCAGACAGTAAATCAGTCTCCTTTAATAAGCTAGTAAAAGCAGCTGATCACAACATGGAGTGTAGCCAATGTAAATCTGAAATGATGTCCACATTATTTATACGAACATATGGCCAGTACGTCATTTTAATGTTCCAACGATGTAGGCCTGATGGAACAAAATTGACAACTTTAATAAAAAAATTTGTAGCTTCGCAGTTGTCAATATCAGGAAGGACTTTTGTAACTGCAGCAATTATATATCATGACGGCCCTTCAATAACATCAGGACATTACACAGCTTATTTAAAGTCTAGAAATGGCTGGTCATTCTGCAATGATTCTGTTTTAATTTTCAAAAAAAAATTGCCGTATGACCTTAAAAACTCTTACCTGGTGTTTTTAAAACCAAAATTTTAGGTAAATAATCTCGGGATGTGCTCTGTGGAATTTCAAGAAGTTCTAATGGCTCCTACACTATTTGGCCTTGAGGATAAGTGTAGTTCAGAGACATAACTTCTAACCATAAGACTGGACATTATGGAGAAATAAGTGCACTTTGAATGAGTTCAGAAAAACTGTTTCTTTTTATAAGCTAATTGAAGCAGCCAATCAAAACATGGAGTAGAGGGAATGTAAGTCTGCAATGCTGTCTACTGTTTTACATTGCTTTGTGATTAAAAGTGATGTAGAGAATTAAATAATTGTAGTAGTCATAGAGGTAGTGTAAGTCTGCTTCATAGTAAGCAGTATCAGTGTCATAGGAAATGTAGAACATGACTGAGCAAGAAGGGGAAGATATTACTATTCCAGGATTGTGAAAATGATCTTCAACATTTTAATTCTGAAAGTTGCGGAAATGCCAAATGACGGGATTGGCTTAGAAGAAATACAAGAGTTATAAATGGGTCTGACCAGATTTGGCCTTGAGGAAACTTGTGGTAGAGAGCAAGAAGTCATTTATTGCATGTAACGTGTTTTTAAAAACGATGGAGATTTTCTTTCAGAAAGTGGCGGGCTGAAAGTAATAACAGCACAAAAGAGTGTAAGCTGTTCATAGGACATCCTTGGACGTCATGGAAAGTAAGTTAACTTTAAGGAGTTCTGAATTTTGATTTCTGATGTTGTATGGGTTTTTTAAACACAATCATTTTGATTGTGTTTTTTTTCCCCGCTGTTACATGATGAATACCTTCAAGTCACTGTTTTTAGTGAAATTTGATACATTCTGAGAACAGGAAAAATAAATCATTTAACATGTATAATTAATGTTCTACTTTTTGTACTTGTGATATACATTTAGAAATGTGAGGTAGATATGGAGAAACTGAGGCTTCTGTAAGTGTCAAAGTTAATGCTTACAGTGCTGCACTTCTGGGTACTGTTTTTTTTTTTGAAAACTGAATAGGCGTCACCTTAAAGAAACCTCTTGAAAGGACACATCTTATTTGTATCCTGAAAGAATAATTTAAAATGTTAGACACAATTTTATGATGGCTTTACATCTTTTTTGCGCTGCTATTGCATCACTATTGTGAGAGATCAGCAGTGCAAAAGATGCACCATGTTCCAAAATAGGCATCACTTCATCAGCATCAAGATACTGTTTGTTTAAAATATATATCTTTAGGATTGTGTAGGGGACGTATAGCAGCAGAGGCTTCTGTAAATCTCAAAGTTTTTGAAAAACTGTTTCTTCTTGAACCTTTTCCCTTGTCTTTTCAAATTTTTAAATACATGTTTTAATATTTTTGAAATGTTTCTTCTCTCTTTTACAGATTGAAAGTATGAAAAAATATTTGAAAAAGTTAACAAGAATTATAAGGTAAATGTTTTCTACTCTTTTAACCCGCAATCCACTGCTGAAGATGTCACTGACTATGTCATGAATGATGTAATAAGTGGACATGACTTACTTCATTGATAGGCCTTCACATGTATTAATGCATACACTGCTGCACTTCTGTGTACTGTTTCATATGCTGAACTACATCTGCACTATGAGATACCTAAGCAAAGGCAACACAGGTGATGTGATTTTGAAATGAGCAAAAGAAACTCCATGTTTTTCAATTACATTACTTGTGTTTTCTAAGTTTACGGATGATATTGTGCAGATGAACTTTAGGTCTGTCTATGGACACAGAAGAGGTCTGGCCGTTATTCAAGAGTGAAGTGTACATGTTTTACTTGAATGGTAGGCCTTCACATGTATTATCTTCTATGTATTCTCAAACAAGCATAAGTTTGATATGCAACTCTAAGTAGGCCTCATCTTAAACAAAATTTTGGAGAGGACACACCTTATCGTCATACTGAATCAATCATTTAATCTATCACATTTAACATCTATTAGTTCTACTGCTTCATTTCTTTAATCCTTACTTTCATGCGTTTGCTACTTCTTTCATTCCTTTCTCTATTACTTAATTATTCTACTCCTTCCAGTATTTTTCTCAGTCCCTCTCTTCTCATACTTCTTCATTATTATTCACTCATTCTGTCTCTATTAATGTTACTGTTTCTGAATGATGTCAAAAAAAATTTAAAACAAGAACAGTAAGTATAAGGATAGGAAACAGACATTTATGTTACAAGAAAGACAGCTATAGGAAGTAAACAAAAGATACTGTTACTCGCAATCCACTGCTGATGATGTCACTGACCATGTCAAGAATGATATATTATGTGATATGATCAGAAGTGGATTGTGGGTAACAGTATGTTTTCTTTACTACCTGTAGCTGTCTTTCTTTTAACATAACTGTCTGTTTCCTTCCCTTATATTTACTGTTCTTTTTTTTTAAAAATTTTTTGGGTTCGCTCCTGGTTCGCGTACCGGAGTGCGAACTGAAAGCGAACTATAAGAAATAGAGATTGGCAGAGTTTCAAAAATTCTACCAATTTTTTTTATAATGGGGAGGTAGTTCTGAAAAGAACTTTTTTTTTGGTTTTTGTTGTTTTAAATTTTTTTTATTATTTTTCTGAACATTTTTTATATTTTTTTTGTTTTTTCTGAACATTTTGTAATTTTTTTGTTTTTTTGGGGGGGAGGGGGGAAACAAAAATGATTCATTGAGAAGGGCTCAACAGGAGCAACGAAAAAAAGAAGAATTTATTTTTTGGGGCGTTTCGGGCAATCATGATTTCTGATAGCTCTCATTATAAGAGTAATGCTTCTTTCTCCGTGGCAAAGTGTTTGGCCGCACCACACGCACACTTGCCTTACTTCCCCCATTTCTAATTGAATATTCGGGATCACCTCCCTCGCCTCTGGTCCCGATATTTCTTTCACAGCAGATGTTCTCACCATTGCCAGGGGATTTTCTTGTTCATCACGCAGCTGGGCAGCACTATAATTATTTGGGTGCCACCTACTCATATGCCTGTGCATAGTATAATTGTCGAAGCTGTACTTCTTGTCAGTGCCCCTTGACAGTCGATCTTTGCAAATACGGCAAAACACATATCTTGCGTTAACTTTTTTTTGCCCAGCTGGAAATGTAAAAAATTGCCAGATGTAATTTTCCTTTCTGTTGTACCTCCTGGGGTCCTCTGGCAAAAACTGAGGCTCTTCCTCCTCTTCCTCCTCTTCTTGATCTTCCTCAAACATTGGTTGAGCAGGTGGTCCTTTCTTCCCTTGAGGAGGTGGGGGTGGTGGTGGGGGAACACTACCTGAAGCAACAATGGAAGCCATTTCTCAATAAAGTAAAAGGGTCTTTCTCTCACCAAGATGAAAGTCAGAGTGAGGAAAGAAGGAGGGGTTTTCATCATTTGGGAAAAGCAAAAGTTCTCAACCAATGAAAAGTGTTATTTTTAGGTCACCTGACCTAGCCTTCCATTATTATGAAACCAAAAGTGAAATGAACCAATGAAAAGTTTTATTACCAAGTCACATGACCTCTCACGCTCATGTTACGCGCTGCGGAACGCTCCCCGGTTAGTTTCCGGTTCGCTGCGCTTCGCGCCTCGGTCCGCGCCCCGGGACACTTCCGGGTGCGCTAACGCGATACGTCACAAGACGCATTACGCGGCAACGCGATACCGTCACTATGTTGATTTCTTACCGGTTCGCGGACCGGGTCGCGGCATCTATTTGAGCTAACGGAAAGCTTCCCGGTTCGCGGACCGGGAGCGAAACAAAAAAAATATTTAAAAAAAATTATTAATAAACATATAAAATATATTTTTGTATTTAAAGAAGAATACATTTTACAGCTATAGATATTAGCTTTTAAAAAACCAATGAAATTCACTGAAAAAACCATAGGTTATAGACCATATATAGTTAGGAATTAGCATTTACAAAACCTTGAAAATTCACTGAAAAAACCATAGGTTATACACCATATATAGTTAGGAATTAGCATTTAAAAAACCTTATTTTACTCACACAAAACCATTGAAATTCCATATATAGTTAGTTGTACTAACTATATATCGCGCACCCGCAATCCACTGCTGATCATGTCACATATTACATCATTCATGACATGGTCAGTGACATCACTGATGACATCACTGATGACATCTCAAATGACATCACTGATGACATCACTGATGACATCTCAAATGACATCACTGATGACATCACTGATGACATCTCATTTGACATTACTGATCACATCACTGATGACATCATTCATGTGATAATACGATGAACCTCTTCAGACTCTAATATAACCTTAGATACACTCAGTGTAAACAGACACTCACAGACTGTCACTCATCCATGGAGTTACTTACACACCTAGTCAGTCATGCAAAGAATCAATCACACCTCCATTTCCTCAACTATACAGTTATACACACCTTACTTATTCAAACATATACTAACACATATTTACTCTCTTATACAATCCCTGATACAAGTTCACAATGATCCATACAGCCACTCACACATTCACTGGCTCTTTTGCACAGTTATTTATATATGTCAACTCTCACATGTACTGTGTTTTACATATGTACTTACTTTGACATGTAGCACTGAGATATCCATTCACTCACCAATACACTCATGCACACAGTCAACCGCCCATACAGCTGTTTCCACATGCACTTTTGAACCCATACATCTAGTGAATCAACTGCTCGCACATCTATGCACAGAGTCATACACCTCCCAGCCACCCATACACACTCTCAGTCTCCCATACAAATACTTGGGCAACCAATCAATAACCCATATAGTTAATCATATAGCTAATGATCAACACATGCAGCATTTTATAGAACAACAGACATAATGATGTACAAATTGAGACAGTTTAGTCACTAACCCATGCACTCAGTGAGACACGTTTAATCACTCACTCATACAGTCAGTCATGCACCTACTAAATCCTTCATCCAGACATTTATACATCCACTCATTCTTAAATATGTAAGACATATTTTAACTTTACAGAAAAATACAGTCACTGGATGTTGTCATCAGTGATGTCATCAGTGATGTCATTTGAGATGTCATCAGTGATGTCATCAGTGATGTCATTTGAGATGTCATCAGTGATGTCATCAGTGATGTCACTGACCATGTCATGAATGATGTAATACGTGACATGATCAGCAGTGGATTGCGGGTGCGCGATATATAGTTAGTACAACTAACTATATATGGAATTTCAATGGTTTTGTGTGAGTAAAATAAGGTTTTTTAAATGCTAATTCCTAACTATATATGGTGTATAACCTATGGTTTTTTCAGTGAATATATATATATATATATATATATATATATATATATATATATATATATATAATTCCAACAAGCAATCCATTCGTAAAATAGACGTACTCGAAACACTGGAGTAGCTGGTGTGCGAAAATTTATTTAGCAGGAAACAACACGTTTCACCTTTCGGCTTGATCACGTTTCAACCGTGAAACTGAAAGTGAGTCCTTATAATTCATTATACAGAATAAAAATAGGACTAATCACCCTAAGTGAATACAAACAAGGAATCATTGTGGCGGCCATGACAAGCTGATTACAAATGCATGATGGAATATACACTTCTCATTTGTGAATCAATTTTGCTACGGTTTTTCCACTTGGAGAGATAAACATTATACATTCTAGAAATATTGAACAGAATTTCATGATTTTTAACATATCACCTCAAGTAGAATCATTTTTATTGCAGTTCCAAGTTCTGAACCAAGGTCGGACAGAATCCCTACAAGACCAAGGGAGTCAAAGGGGAAGGGGTCGAGAAGGACGCGGAAAAACAAGAGGAATAAACAAGCCAAAATCAGACAACAAAAATGCAGAGAAATTTCCCGTGGGAGTACTAATAAGGGGCAGCAAAGCCCGGGCATGACGGTAATCAACCTTTCATAAAGATTGCTATCTGTTCAAGAAACTGAAGTACTTGCTTTAGGACCCTCATTTTGTCCCTCTTCAAATTTTAATTATGCACAAACCAGAATAGATCTGTTTTACTTTGCGAGAAAGTTAAAACTTAAGAAATGGTTTGAGACTCCCCCCAAAAATACTTTGCCTTACACTAATGTGATGGTTCTGAATGATCTGGATAGTAATGATGTTGATCTACTTGAGGTGATTTCTTCAGGAACCATTGATAGAAATGATGTATTAGATGATGTGGACATCAATGTGGGTGTAAATCCAGGGAGTAATTTCAAGCCAAAATCGAAATTTTTACCTAACATCATATGTGAGGCTGTAGAGGTATTCAAAAAAGGAGTACTAGGTGACATTAAGAAACTGAGAAAAAGCAAAATACCTAACACCAAGAAAAATCTCTCTCTTGAACAAAGACAGGCTTTTGAAGATCTTAAGAATGACACGCAGATTGTTATCCGCCATGCGGACAAGGGGGGAAATGTGGTGGTGCTTGATAAAGAGAAGTATCTAGCAGAAGGGCGAAGACAGCTAGGAGACACCACTTGCTATAAAATCTGCACCCCCTCTGAAATGAGAGAATCTAATGCAGCATTCGATGACCTACTTGAAGAATACAGAGACAAGGGGCTATTAGAATGGGAGGAGTACAAATATCTAAGATGTGAACATCCGAAAATACCCATCCTATATCTTTTACTGAAGCTCCACAAATGTCCCACAGATCCTCCAGGGAGGCCGATTGTGTCTTCGATGGGCTCCCTGTTGGAACATACCTCTCAGTATATAGATCACTATTTAAGACCTTTTGTGATCGCTCTCCCTGTCTATTTGAAAGATACAACCCATTTCCTAATGATCATTGAAGGTATCCATTGGGACTCTTCATACATGTTAGTAACCCTTGATGTAAGTAGCTTATATACGTGTATACGTCATGACCTAGGTCTGATATCGGTTGAACTGATATCGGAAGTTTTAACTTTCTAGATCTATTTCTTTTCTCAGCCACTCCAAAATGTTGACAGAATTGATCTATTTCTGTCTCACTAACAACTTTTTAATTTTTGATGACACGATGTACCGACAGTCACAGGGCACCACTATGTGCACCGGCTTCGCGCCCAGTTACGCCAATTTATTTATGGGCTGGTGGGAGGAGCAGGTGTCCACTCAGCTGGAAGAGTTTAACAACAAGGTTGTCCTGTGGCTTAGGTACATCGATGACATTTTTATGATTTGGAATGGGAACACAGAATCAGCAAAAAGGTTTGCGCGACAATTAAACAACAACCAATTGAATCTTGTATTCACAGAGCACATTCATAAGACCTCAATGACCTTGATGTACAAGTAGAAATTCAGGGACACACTGTAAACTCTAGCCTTTATCGCAAAAAGACAGCGAGTAACAGTCTGTTAAGTGCTAGAAGTGCTCATCCTCGGAACCTAGTAGACAGTATACCCTATGGGGAACTGCTACGGGCAAAGAGGAATTGCAACACAGACTCTGCTTATGAATGTGAGAAAGAAATAATGTGCAATCGCTTCAGGGAACAAGGCTGCAAAAATAAAATCACCAAACAGGCATGCAACAGGGCGGACGCCACTGTCAGGAATGAACTGTTGAACCCCAATCGGATAAAAGATGGAGACAACAAAGTAAGATATATAACAACATTCTCAGGACAGGTCAATGAAATTAAAACGTTTTTTAATAAATATTGGCTTGTTCTTTTAACAGACCAACATCTAAAACCTTACTTAAACACCAACCCTCAGATCACATTTAGAAAATGTAAATCCCTAAAAGATGATCCAAGCCATAACTCAGTAACCAGCAAAGAGCCGGGAAAAGCAAAGGCTGGCTTCAAATGCTGTAAAAACTGCAAGGCATGCCGGAAGAGCATAGATTGTGATACTCTCACCATTCCCACATCTGGGAGAGAATTCATAATCCGCAAGTACCTGACCTGTAACTCTATGTATTGTATCTATGTACTCATCTGTCCATGTGACAGGTGGTAGGTGGGTAGCACAATACATAGAGCCAAAAAGAGAGTGATGGAGCATGTAAGGGCAATTAAAAATAACAATCAACAGTACCCTGTAGCACGTCACTTCTATGACCATCATTTCCAGAATGTAGATCTTTTACTGATGGTGGTTATAGATATGGTGGACTTGGGAATTCGAGGTGAGAATAGAAAACTGGTATTACGCAAATTGGAGTCAAGATATATAATTGATTTTGAATGTAGACTCCGAATGGGTTAAATTCAAATGAAGAACTGGCTGTGCACCTTGCAGAATGAAGTAAGAGAGTATCCTTTACCTTTACCTTTATCTTTATTCGGATAATACATTATCCATAAAAGTGTGCACATAATTACATACATGGTCAAATGCAAGGATCACCAGTTAAAAACAACGACAATATATACATAGGGCATATATTTAGCAGCATATGTTAAACACATATTTTCTAATAAACATAGGGCGTACATCCTAATTATCGACCAATCTATCTAAAAGGCACGATGTGATAGTACACAGGGATCAATAGGTTAATTATTAGCTATATCTCTATATTTACTACAATACTGACATATAAAGGATAATTCACATAATCACAAAATAGCAGTATGGGTTTTAAAGTGCCAATGTGCAAAAGTGCAAAAAATCCTAAAGTGCCAGTGTGCAAAAAGTGCAAAGGGACCTCCTTCCGATCTTATTAAAATGGCATGGCAATATATACATAAAGCATATCTAACGACATTATATTAAACACCAATTTTCTAAAGTGCATACAGCATACATCCAAATTATGGGATTGTCTTAGTAAAGTGCATCGTAAAATAGCAGCCAGAAATCAAGAAGTTAATTGATATCTATGTCTCTATAATACTACAGTACTGGCAAGAGAAAAGAGTGTTCATATATTTACAAATAGCAGCATCAGTTTATAATGTGCAAATGTGCAAAGAAACATCCTCCCAGTCTGTTAGAAAGACATCATTCATATTTAAAATTTACAGTACGTTAAGGATAACCTTAAGTTGGTTTATCAGCAGTGCGACAGATAAAAACATTTATAAATGGTTTACTTTGGATAAAAATCATGTAAATCCCAAACGGATATAGGGCCGTTTCTTTTTTGGGGTGGGTAAGCTCGTAAAAGGGGGACTATGTTCCTATCTCTAAATTTTACTAGGACAAGATCCCCACTAATATCTTTAGTTTGAGTCCCTAGCCAGCCTATCCTTCTAACATGCAGGATACCTCCGTCATGATCATGTGCAAGTGGTCTGTTTTTAGAAAGCCAGAATATGACTTTATTTAAAAGTTCCTGACGGCTTTCAAATTTCCCACGACAAGGTGCAGGTGTTCCTGATAAAACGAGAACAAATGGGGCAGCTTCAGGGGGCAAGTGTATCGATTCTAAAATACTTGGGGTTGGGTCATCTCTGGCGGCAATATGCCTATTAAACCCTGGTTTAGGAACAGCTTTGGGTGTGGTAGGTTTTTTATGGAGCTGTGGGGAAGTTTGGGAGTATTTAGTTTGATTAGTAGTCAAAGAAACTTTATTTGAGGTGGACAAATCAGAGCCATTGGGTGTTGCCTTCTTGAGGGTAGAAGGGGAATTAATGGTAGCATTTATCTCTTTTGTTTTGGGGATAGCCATAAGGGGTCTTTCCCCGTTAGATGGATCGTTATTAGGTGGCGTTGATTTTTCCTACCAATGGTGATATAATAGACTTAAATAATAACTCTATCTGGGACAGTAAAAGTACTTGGTCTACATAAGTCCTATTCTCTACCGTAATTAAGGGGGGGTTGGTGACTGGCGCTATAGGACCATCGCACGATTTTGGTGTGTTTAAATGATTCCCACTTCCAAATAATTTCATCATGGTTCCTTTTTTCATTTCTTCCCTGAGGCGAGGCAACATCTTGGGTATTGTCTATTAGAGATGGTAGTAGTAGGTCGCATGGTTTCCTAGTTGGGGAAGAACTGCTAGTGGATTTAACATTGAATGGGGATGCCACTAGGGCATACTTAGTGCCACATAGAGAATTCATTTCCTCCCAAAAAGATAAATTCTGTGATCTAACAAGGTTCAGTGGGGAAGATTGCCTAATGTCTATCAATGGTAGCGGCTCATTAGCTTCTTCACAAAAAGTGGGCAGTGGTCCATTAGTCACCGTGAAGTTTAAGGTCCCCTGTCCTGGGTCAAGTGCATGAGATGATTTCTTATTAGTCCGCTTAAATGACATAGTGCAACCTGCGAAGGAAACAGTCACACTAAACAATAATTATTTGGAGTATATATCAAACAAAGTACTTCCACAGGTTGCTTCACCAAGGGGGGTGGCCCGTCCCGTCCTCCTCGGACCTTTGAGGGCCTTAGAGGGCCCGCCCTTTGCCCGGGCTTCGCTCGGCGTCCCGCTCGCGTCCCGCGAAGCGAGGCAGAGTGCTGTTTGTAGGCGCCTCCTGGCGCTTGCGGTGCGTGGCAAATCAGCGCCGCCGCTGAGGCAGCCGGGAGTTGCAGTCCTGGGGCGGCGGCGCTGTCTCAACACTGAAGTGACTCCTGGCGGTGGCGGCAGCGGAAGAGGACTCCCCTCGTCCCCCCAGCACAGGTAAGTGATGGCCCCCCCTGCTCCGCCAAGCAGAGCGCTGTTTGTAGGCGCCTCCTGGCGCTTGCGGTGCGTGGCAAATCAGCGCCGCCGCTGAGGCAGCCGGGAGTTGCAGTCCCGGGGCGGCGGCGCTGTCTCAACACTGAAGTGACTCCTGGCGGTGGCGGCAGCGGAAGAGGACTCCCCTCGTCTCCCCAGCACAGGTAAGTGATGGCCCCCCCTGCTTCGCCAAGCAGAGCGCTGTTTGTAGGCGCCTCCTGGCGCTTGCGGTACGTGGCAAATCAGCGCCGCCGCTGAGGCAGCCGGGAGTTGCAGTCCCGGGGCGGCGGCACTGTCTCAACACTGAAGTGACTCCTGGCGGTGGCGGAAGAGGACTCCCCTCGTCCCCCCAGCACAGGTAAGTGATGGCCCCCCCTGCTCCGCCAAGCAGAGCGCTGTTTGTAGGCGCCTCCTGGCGCTTGCGGTGCGTGGCAAATCAGCGCCGCCGCTGAGGCAGCCGGGAGTTGCAGTCCCGGGGCGGCGGCGCTGTCTCAACACTGAAGTGACTCCTGGCGGTGGCGGCAGCGGAAGAGGACTCCCCTCGTCCCCCCAGCACAGGTAAGTGATGGCCCCCCCTGCTCCGCCAAGCAGAGCGCTGTTTGTAGGCGCCTCCTGGCGCTTGCGGTGCGTGGCAAATCAGCGCCGCCGCTGAGGCAGCCGGGAGTTGCAGTCCCGGGGCGGCGGCGCTGTCTCAACACTGAAGTGACTCCTGGCGGTGGCGGCAGCGGAAGAGGACTCCCCTCGTCCCCCCAGCACAGGTAAGTGATGGCCCCCCCTGCTCCGCCAAGCAGAGCGCTGTTTGTAGGCGCCTCCTGGCGCTTGCGGTGCGTGGCAAATCAGCGCCGCCGCTGAGGCAGCCGGGAGTTGCAGTCCCGGGGCGGCGGCGCTGTCTCAACACTGAAGTGACTCCTGGCGGTGGCGGCAGCGGAAGAGGACTCCCCTCGTCCCCCCAGCACAGGTAAGTGATGGCCCCCCCTGCTCCGCCAAGCAGAGCGCTGTTTGTAGGCGCCTCCTGGCGCTTGCGGTGCGTGGCAAATCAGCGCCGCCGCTGAGGCAGCCGGGAGTTGCAGTCCCGGGGCGGCGGCGCTGTCTCAACACTGAAGTGACTCCTGGCGGTGGCGGCAGCGGAAGAGGACTCCCCTCGTCCCCCCAGCACAGGTAAGTGATGGCCCCCGAATCATTAGACACAGTTTCTTCACTGAGTATACGCTGGAATCGATGAAGGAAGTGGAGTTGGAAAAATAAAGAGCGTAAGAGAGTATCAAATTCTACAAGAAATTCTGCAGTTGCCTCTACAGGTGTCTGATTTTAATATTTTTTTACTTTTCTAGGTATGATTGATGTAATCGGTTGGACCATGGCAATGGATTAGAACTTGTCTTTCTAACATTGAATCCTGGAAATAAAAACTTAGCGCTTGTTCGAAAAAAGTGATACTACAGGGATTTGGCTCAAACGCCCACTTGGGCATGGAAGCCAGGCTATATTTCTCCTTTCCATAGCAGTTTTGGATTGAACACTGAAATAATGGCTGTGTTCCGAATGAGTTGCTGTATATATGCCCACTTGGGCAAGGACTCATTGAAACTATTGCAGATATCATCGCAAATACCTTTTATTTGGTTTTGGAGGTAATGTATAGCCAAAAATGAGAGTATCACGTGGTTTTGAATATGTCAACTTTATTGAGTAAAATGAAATATTTGCAAAGACCTGTAACTCATGAAATGAACCAACTGATATATTATCAATATCAAGTGATAATTTTGCGCTATGCTCATGTATATTTCCGGAATATTTTTAATACATTTCAAATATGTTAAAAATCATGAAATATAATCACTTAGGGTGATTAGTCCTATTTTTATTTTGTATAATGAATTATAAGGACACATTTTTGGTTTTACGGTTGAAATGTGATCAAGCCGAAAGATGAAACGCGTTGTTTACTACCAAATACATTTTCGTGCACCAACAACTCCAGTGTTTTGAGTACGTCTATTTTAAGAATGGATTGTTTGTTGTAATTTATTGGGTGACCAGGAGCCCTACCTCGAACCACCCCCGAGCGTGACTGGCGTCATACCGGAACTGTTGTGCGCTACATATATATATAACAACGAAGAAGGCTATACGCCGAAACGCGTCTGTTCGCTTGGCAAGAATAAGCAATTAAAAGTTTGCCTTAAACGTTACCCCACGAGTGCGGCTTTTCTTTGTTGAAACGAAGGAATTTGGAGATTGATATATTGATATATATATATATATAAATATATATATATATATATATGCATGAAAAAAGACACTATATAACTGAAATGTAGTGTTGTACAGTGAATTTAAATTTGTTTAACAAATGTATTTTTTTAAGTAGCGCTGTGATTTTTAGGTATTACTGTAGTACTCTGTAGACTTTTTTGTAAAGAATTAATTATGTGAAAAATGAAAATACACCATAGGAGACTATATTTGTGAAATATAGTGTAGATCAGTATTATTTCAAATTTTAACATATATTCTACAAAAAAAATTACGTTTTGCAGTACTTCATAGGAAATAAATTTCATTACCTATTACCACTTCAAATCTAAGCCCCTAGCCCGGAACACAGCCTAAGTGACACATTTAGACTGATAGAAATCCAGCGTAACAGGCTACGTGGGACCAATAGCAGGAGCATACATAATACATACCCAGTGCATAGTTGTAGCAAGGTGCTACCACCATTTTAACTGGGTGCCGCTCGCATTCAGAGGTTTTTGCCAGCGTTGTCCTGTCTCATCTACCACTTGCTACAGGAGTAGCGGACCTGTTGCCAAGCTTAATCTGCCACGGAGGAAGGAGTAAATTGCAGCGAGGCCGCAGAGGAGGCGAGAGGCGCGGCCCCGGGACTGCGAGGAACAGCGCTGCTAACATCAGCTGTTTCCTCTTCCCGAGGGTGCCGCGCCCCCTCCCAGTGCCCCGCCCCCTAAGGAGTACTTAACCTCTCGCGGCCCCCGCTTCGCGGGAGCCGCTCGCTTTCAGAGGTTTTTGCCAGCGTTGTCCTGTCTCATCTACCACTTGCTACAGGCGTAGCGGACCTGTTGCCAAGCCTAATCTGCCACGGAGGAAGGAGTAAATTGCAGCGAGGCCGCAGAGGAGGCGAGAGGCGCGGCCCCGGGACTGCGAGGTACAGCGCTGCTAACATCAGCTGTTTCCTCTTCCCGAGGGTGCCGCGCCCCCTCCCAGTGCCCCGCCCCCTAAGGAGTACTTAACCTCTCGCGGCCCCCGCTTCGCGGGTGCCGCTCGCTTTCAGAGGTTTTTGCCAGCGTTGTCCTGTCTCATCTACCACTTGCTACAGGAGTAGCGGACCTGTTGCCAAGCCTAATCTGCCACGGAGGAAGGAGTAAATTGCAGCGAGGCCGCAGAGGAGGCGAGAGGCACGGCCCCGGGACTGCGAGGTACAGCGCTGCTAACATCAGCTGTTTCCTCTTCCCGAGGGTGCCGCGCCCCCTCCCAGTGCCCCGCCCTCCCGTCACACCCTCATAAGCAAGGGCTGTAACGCGTATCGCGGGACACGCGCGGGTCGCAGCCCGGGGCGAAGCCCGGACAAAGGGCGGACAGTCTTAGACAGTCCGAGACAGGCTGAGACTGGACTGGACACGTTACTCTGCCCCTGTTGAACCTGACCTTTTTGGTTACAGTAAGACTAATAATCCCTGAAATTCTCGTTCAATCTTTGAAAATCTGTATTGTATTATTGTGTGCCCTCTTGACTTATTAGTTCGCTAAAGTCTAGGTTTTAATACCAACCTCTATCAGAATGCCAAAAAAGAACGCTGTGGTGGGGGGTAATTCCATTGAAAATTATATGGTACAAGTAGTGTCAAAGATCAATAACGATAGGAGACAATCCTTAGGTCTTAGTCACTCCCCTATTTTATCTCCCTTAAGCCCATCACCAGAATCACCATGGATTGATATCCCTTCTCAGGCTGAGGGAAGTGTAATCTTAGACCCTGATACATTTGACATTGGTCCCTCAAATTTGAGTATCAACATAGCACAAGGTCAAGATACAGCCAGGATTAATGATTCGGACTCGCAGATAGTTGATCTTGAAGAAGATCACACTGCACAAGAGAGTGAGCAGACAAATACTGATGCTGACCCCCCTGCTCAAGCCCCAGCACCTCGAGCTATTAGAAAGTGTAGAAAAACACAATTACTCCGTGGTGGAGTTTGCTCAGGGAGGAAGAGGCCCGCGTCACCATTGAGAAGTAGGAAAAAAGGTAGGAGGAAAGTAGAAGATGTGGAGAAGCCAAACGTGGACGAAGAAATTATAGCTAGGATAGCAGATTTAATTGACACCAAACTCAAAGCTTTAATTAAACCGGTTGTGACTAAACTGGATAAGTTATCTGCAGATGTTAAAAAGCTGGGTGCAGATCAGAAGAAGATAATGGAAGAGGTGTCAATCATATCTGGAACAGTTAAAAACTTGGTTTTACCTGTAAAAGAGGTATTTGGCCTTCGATTAGATGAGGGTACAACTCCCAACACCATACAGGTAAATCATTTAGAACAGACTCCAACTATTGCGTCCAATCACTCTCCGTCAAGGGAGATTCAACCTCCACATCCTCCTGAAATAACCCTACCAAGTGCAGAAGAAGATACACTACTCTTTATTGAAGACGCAGCCCCATTAGTGCTGGTATTAGCAAATGCTCCCCCATTAGCACCGGATCAATCTGAATCCCCCATGGCGCTAACAAGTAAAGCCCTGCATTGGCTATCAGGCAATATGCGGTTGGCCCCATGGGGGAAGCAACAGTTAGCTAGAGATATTAAATCAGCCAGAAGGGTAACATGGATAGGACAAAATCCTAAAAAATTTAAGGGCGACTGCATAATTATAAATTTTGCAAACTCTGCAGTCTTACCAAATATCCTTCCTAATATTCTACCGCCGCAACGAAGGAGAGGCACCATCATCCCTCTTACTCTGGAATTCTGTGGTAAAAAACAACGGAGCATGACATACCCTAAGCCCATTCACACCTATACTAGGCCGATACGGCCAGAAACAACTAACGGATGGGGTTTTGACGCTCCAACTAATAACTGGGGCCATAGTAGGGACAGATATGATCAACCATTACGACCATACCACACAGATCACCAATACTTTAATATTCCCATCTCCAATAGGTACGATGTCTTCTCTGCTGAGGGCGGGCTGGATGGGGTAGAATGACTATTAGATACATTCTGCAACACTGCCCCTATTGATTGCCTACCGGAAGACACAGGCTTAGGGAATGCTAACCAAGTTTTAAATTCAGTGGCTGGTAATGTTGTGGTAATGGGTGCAGACATCCTTCAAAATGATAATCCTGGTCCACATACTGATACAAACTTAGCTCTTCATCCGGCTCACATCATGGAGAATCCTGGGACAGCTCAAGAATATTACAGTACTGTTATTCCCACTAGCCCACTTGTATGTGAGAAAATGGATATAACACAAGGTGGACGTCAAAAATGTAAGGAGGGATTATCACTGTTATCATGGAACATAGCAGGAATCTCTGACAAACTGAAAGACAAAGATTGGTTGCACTTTGTTAAAAAATATCCCATAATATGTCTCCAAGAAACTTGGGTGGTAGGGAGAAATTTACATATTGAAGGATATCAGAGCTTTATAATCCCGGCAATTCCATCTGCTAGTGGAAGAGCCAAAGGGGGTTTGGCTATCTTTGTTAACTTGTCGCTCATATGTCACAAAACTGAACCCTATTCTGGTAATAATAACATCCAGATCCTAGAGTTTAAAAGGGGTAAAACTAACTTTGTATTGATTAATTTTTATAATGCTGTTAACCACTTTGGAGATTGCAATATAGAGTCTTTACGTGATTTGCTAGGGGCAAATGATAGCTCTCTACCACGTCATAAAATCTTAGTGGGTGACTTTAATACACATTTATGTGGGAACCCTAGCGTGAGACCTGCTGGACAATTGGGTTGTAATAGTATGGAAGGAATACACTTTGAACGCTCGCGGAGGGTACAGGTTTAAACGACTTAATGAATGAAAACAATCTATTCACGGCAATGTCGACAGTACCTGATCAAACTGTATTCTTAACCCCTACCTTTAAAGGTCATGCTACAGGATCATATATAGACCATATTCTTCTTTCAGTTGATTTTGTTAATATTATTGAGGAATTTTTGATCCTTATGAGTATTTACAGCGACCACAATCCTTTATGCATTACTATGGGCATGAGTTTACTTGAAAAGCACAACTCTCGAGAGGACCGTGGCCTTTTAAAATGCATTAATGGCAAGCGTCGCCTAAAATGGTCTATGGTGGACTGCGATCAATTTTATACCTCTATTAATGTAGTATGTAACCACGAACTGACGGTATGCACATCTCCTGTATCAGCACCTTTGCAAATTTTGACATCCTTCAAGGAGATAGCCAAGAAGGTGGAGTCATTTTTAACGATACCTATCAAGGGGAAAATCAATTCAAATAGTAACCCGAAATGGTTTGACAGTGATTGTTCGAAGGCTGACCGTGAGCTTAAGAAAGCTTTAAAAACAAAACCAAGAGATCCACTGATCATCAAGGGCTTGCGGGCTGAATATAAGAAGTCACTGGCCGCCCGCAAGCGAGCAGTTAAAAAAAGTGTATGGGAGTCACTGTTAGACCCCGAGACACTAAAAAACAGCTCGAAGTTCTGGGAGATTATCAATAAACCAATATTTGATTGTCCTAGTATCTCAAGTGTGGGCACAAACATCCCAGAGGATGAATGGATAAATCACTTCAGCTCTATTTTTAAAAATAATGAGTCACAGGCAGAACACAGCTTAATGAAAAGCAGAGAAATTTCACTATGCTTCTCAAATGATGAAATAATTAAAGGAATTAAAGGTCTATCAAATAACAAGGCCCCAGGTCCTGATGGACTTCCGCCTGACCTCTTTAAATCATGTGTAGCACTATGGGCGCCGGTACTTACAGCAGTACTTAACGCTGCCGTGTTATGTGGATGCCCAAAATCATGGGGGGTATCTACAATTGTACCTATATTCAAGAAAGGAGACCGTAGCAGCCCGGCCTGCTACAGACCAATATCACTAATAAATTCCGTGGCAAAAGTTGTTGGAGGAGTCATCTTAAATAGATTGATCAGTTGGTCAGAGGAAAATAACATAATATCTCCAATCCAGTATGGTTTCAGGCCCGGACATTCTACTATCTCTCAATGTCTAAACTTGTATCTTATCATTGGGAAGTATACCAAGGCTCGAAGAGGAACGATTCACATGGCCTTCATGGACCTTTCCTCGGCTTTCGATTGCGTGAGTCGGGAAAGGCTCTGGGGCGTCATGGAAAAAATGGGCGTGGATAAAAACCTAGTAAATTTTTTAGAAGATATGCACTCAGATACTAAAGCGAATGTCAGATACACCCAGGACCTAAAAGTGACTAAAGACTTTGGAGTGTATCGGGGCGTCCGACAAGGGTGCATTCTGGCCCCGTTCCTTTTTAATTTATACATTAATGACCTGGAAGAGCACCTTTTAAGCACCAACACAGATTATCCGTACATTGGTAGAAAAGGACTGCCGGTTCTATTATATGCGGACGACGCAGTCCTTTTATCCAGAACGGCAAATGGACTCCAAATTTTATTAGATTCCTTTTACTCTTTTATGAAGACAAGAGATTTAAGTATCAATAACACCAAATCCTACATAATGAAGGTTGGTCAAGGCTTTAAAAAATCAAATCGCTTAAATGTAGCTGGAGTAGAAATCCCTGTAACCCACACATTCTCCTACCTCGGGGTCCTCTTTGACAGTCAACTAAATTGGGGACCCGTGATCAAAAAAAAGAAGGGAGATGTTACTAGGGTAAACGCGGCTATATTGGATTTCTCCAGAAAAATGGGAAATAGCCCAGTTGCCGCTCTACTCCAACTTTACAAGGCCAAAAGCATTACCACAGTTTGTTATGGCAGCGAAATATGGGGATATGTTTCACTGGATGCACTACAGATAGTTGAAAATAACTTTTTAAAACAGGTCTTAAGGGTCCCCAGGAGTACAGCAAATTTTTCTGTGCATGAAGAACTGGGGGTCCCGTACGTATGTGATAAAATTGCAGTGAATCCCCTGTTATGCTGGATGAATTGTTGGCTAAATGACAATATCCCACTTACCAAGCTTATTCTAAGAGAAGCACTTACATGGGACAACAGGAAGGAGGTTCCCTGGCTTAAGTACTTATTTAAATGCTTTACTGATCTAGGCCGCCCTGAACTTTTTCTATTCCCGGATTCTATCACTAAAATGGATCTTATTACGGTCAAAAATGTTTTTATTGACTCAAGACAGCAGGAAAGGGAATCATGTGAACTAAAAAAAGAAAGTGTACGTAACCATATACTAATTAAAAGCACTTTGTTCACGGAACCCTACCTGACATGGCAAATGTCGAGTTATGACCGTTTCCTGCTGACAAGGTTCAGGTTTAACCTGTTTCATTTTTTGCTGGCTGTTCCTAGGGGCTCTCATCGTGGTCAAGTGTTGCCGGCTTGCGGCTGCGACGATAAGTCTCCGCAAGACCTGGCACACTTTCTGTTCTTTTGTCCTTTTTACGCTATACCAAGGAAGCTATACCTGAAACCCTGTTTGAAAAAATTGAACTTTGTACAATTTCGTCCTGCACAACATTTTCTACAGCTGCTAAACTGTGAATACACTTTGTTTATATGTAGTTTTTTAAAGCTGGCAGTTAAATTCAGAAACAGTATGGAAGGATTATAATACTGATATATGAATTGTTATTTATAACTGTTGCTAAAGGAATTCTATTTTTTAAACGGTCTTCAATTTCTGATATAGTTTAGTACTTTTAATCTTGTGATTTTTAATAACAATTGAATTCTCTTTTCTAAATGAATGTGTTTTTTCTTTGTTGTTTTTTTTAATTGTAATGTAAATACTTTTATGGTTGTCAAAACGAACAACCGAATAAAGTTTATTGACTTGACTTGACTTGAACTGATTGCACATGGACCCAAAGCAGCAGGTGCAATGCGCTACATTTTTTAAAGTCCTGTTGCATTTGGTCAATCCCATGGATTAAGGGGATTGGTGAACCCAGATACCTCACAACTACATTTGGGTTGGCTGCCAGCGGAAGGGGAGGTTTGATAACAAGGTTCCCATAGTTGGGGTTGTCATTGGGAGGGCCTCATATTTATCCTAATTGACTCTGCATTTGGAAAACTTTGAAAAATCTTATAGTACTGCCATTAGGTCCTGTGGGGGACAGTGTGAGTATGATATCATTTGCAAACAGACATCATTTCAAATGTTCAGCATGCTTGAGGAGACCTTGTACCACAGCAAGAGACAGTATTGCAGTCGCTAGCTGCTTTAATGCTAGCAGAAAGAGCAGAGGTAATAAGGAGCAGCCTTGTTAGGTTCCACAGCGGATGGAACCTAAAGGATTGATGGAAATGGTATGTGAGTGGATGCTGTTGGGTTAGTGTACAGCCAAGATGTCATATTGATAATGGTAAGGTCAATGGTCATATGGGCCATGGTACAGAATAGGTAGCCCCATTTCACCCAATCTATATCCATCTCTGCATCAAGGAAGAGGGCCACTCTTTCATCTGGCTATTTTCTGGAACTCCACAAAAGATGAGTCAGTGTGTGCGAAGATGGTTCTGCATGGAACGATTGTGGACAAAGCCCAAGTGGTTTCTGTGTATCACAAAAGAGATCACCTTCTTCAGCTGATCAGCGAGAGCTTTGTAGAATACTTTGACATCAATATTGATCAGTAAAATTGGGCAATACCTCATGCATTGCCGGAGGTCTTTTCCAGGCTTTGTAAAAAGGCCCACAAAAACCTCAATTTTAAGTTGTTTTTTAATTTGCCTTCCGAAAAAAAATCCCAATAAGAGGATTGAATGTTTTGCCATCATTTTATGGTTCAAATCTATTTATTAATTTAGATTTTACCAAAGAATAAACATACAGGAACTCTCGCTAACAACCACTGGCGAGTGAGTAACTGTAGATAGAAAAAAATCAAAGAGAAAGTAGAGAAGAGGAGGAACATAGAGAGAAGGAAAAACTGAAGAGCCTATCTGGGTGTTGGCATGGCTCTGGAGAGCAAGCAATTGGTGTCACATATATAGAATATGTAGCAAAAAAGGTGATGGTGTTAAAACCTGGAGGGGGTCAATCAGTTGTTTGTGCAGCCGAAAGGCGTACAATACATAAAAAGTTTGGGTAGGTCAGTTCCAGTCAGACCTTCCTGCATCAAGAACTGCAGGCAGGTCCCCCATATTTTAACAAATGCAGGCACTTTATTCAAGCCGTCAGCTTCTCCATGGCAAGGAGAGAGACACCAGATTTTAAGGAGCCAGTTCAGCTCTGTGGGTATTTTAGCAGTACCCCACCAGGACAGAAAACGTGTTTGGCAGCACATATTTCAAGGGTAATAGCTCATCCCGTGTCGATTTCAAATGATATCTCAGTGGATTCAGGAGGCCAAATACTATGTGGCTGGGAAAGCTGGGAAGTTGAGTATCAAACATCTGTTTATAGTATCGAGCACTTCAGTCCAATAATCTTGAAGCTTCCGGCATTACTAAAGCACAATCTCACCTGTCCACAAGCTCTCCAACACAATGCATCACCATCCCTCTTCCATTGAGCTGTTTGTGCAGGGGTAATATATCAATGATGAACTATTTGAGAAATGTTTCTTTACTTGATGCACTGTGAGTGGAAGAGTGAGCTTGTTTATGGATGTCCAACAATTCCTTGGATGTAAAGGTGCATTCGCATTCTTTTTCCCAACTCAATTGTGCTGCAGATTTAGCTAGAATTTGAGGAGCATTGAGAAAATCATGAATATCAGAGATAAGGCATTTGTCTGCTGTTTTGGTGGGTAGCCCTTTTGCGAAGGGTAGCAATGGCCGTCTTGCATGTGGACGACTGGCAGGCTTGGTTATCGAATGTCAGACAGCTAAATACTGCACATCGCAGGACACATCTAGATGTTTTTTTTGCTAATATAGAGCTAGTTACCTTTCAAGCAATGAGTCCAGTCACATGATCAGTCCACAGTTTGCTCACTTTCCAACATAAAACAACACATCCATCTATTGAACTCATTTTGGAACACTTAGAAACACAACTAACATCGAGAACAAATTTAGACACAATAAAGTCTGTTAAAAAGCTAGATGAGTGGCTACAGGAAGCTTTTGATATCCTAATACCATTAAAAACAACACAACAGAACAACAGGAAACATCAAGCACCTTGGTGAAATACAGAGATAAAAGAGATAAAACAGCAATTAGAAACCTGTAGCATTTGTCTGCTGTTTTGGTGGGTAGCCCTTTTTCAAAGGGTAGCAATGGCCGTCTTGCATGTGGACGACTGGCAGGCTTGGTTATCGAATGTAAGACAGCTAAATACTGCACATCGCAGGACACATCTAGATGTTTTTTTTGCTAATATAGAGCTAGTTACCTTTCAAGCAATGAGTCCAGTCACATGATCAGTCCACAATTTGCTCACTTTCCAACATAAAACAACACATCCATCTATTGAACTCATTTTGGAACACTTAGAAACACAACTAACATCGAGAACAAATTTAGACACAATAAAGTCTGTTAAAAAGCTAGATGAGTGGCTACAGGAAGCTTTTGATATCCTAATACCATTAAAAACAACACAACAGAACAACAGGAAACATCAAGCACCTTGGAGAAATACAGAGATAAAAGAGATAAAACAGCAATTAGAAACCTGCAACATACCTGGCTCAAAACAAACACCATTCAAAACAAACTTCTCCTACAGAAACTTAAATAACAGACAAGACAGCTGATGAAAAATGCTAATAATAAGTTACTATTCAGATAGAAAACAAAATAACAAAGGTGCAAATAAATAATAATTCTTTAAAATTCTCAATGAATTACGTAAAAAAAACAGCAGATCCCGCTACTCAATATTTTACAGACAAACTAGCAAATCATAACTCAGCCAAAGCAGATGTGTTGGGCTCATATTTATAACAAAGACAAAGAATCAGCACTTTTCAAAAATGACAATCCAAGACTACTCTAACCCAGCCTCTTCGTTCCTTTAGCACATTTCACACAATGAATTTATGGACCTGATAAAGCCAGCAGGCCTACCGGCAGCTATTCTGACCGGTGTCCACTGCAACCCTTCAAGAGAATTCTTCTAACAACCTCTGCTGCCACACCAGTAAGAAGAATCATCAACAATTCCTTAACTACCAGAATATTTCTGGAAGAAATAAAAAAAACATAAATATTCCTATTACTGAAGAAAAAAATTTGAACCCGCTGAACCCTGACGACTACAGACCGATTATGCATGGATCTTTCCTGGGCAAACTGATAGAAAGAGCAGCATATGCCCAGATGTGACAATTCATTGAAGTTAATACCATACTTTCAGACTTGTAAACAGGATTCATCCAGAGGCACATAATCTGCTCTCTTTGCTATCCGGGATGACCTGAAGAACACAGTTGACCAGAACAGGGTTGTTGCGTTACTTCTCTTAGACCTCTCGGCTGCCTTTGACATGATTGTCCATGACACTCTGATATAAAGACTCTATGAAGCCAGCATAGAAGGAACTGCTCTGGACTAGATCACATCCTACCTTTGCAACAGAACTAATGTCATCCATACCCCCCTCTCTCGTGCAAACTGTACTTCACGTAAGCAGGGGACCCTGAAGGCTCTATCATCTCGCCAATGCTTTCAGCATTTACATGAAGTTATTACCAGCACTGATCAATCAATTTCACCTCACTGTTATAACCATGCAGATGACACTCAAATACTCCTTTAACTGGAATGCCCCAAAGACATTAGAAAATTGCCAATTTTGTGTTGTCTGAGAACTGTGGCTCAGTGGATGACGTGGAACCATCTCAAATTGAATGCTTCCAAAATAGAAATACTAATGTGTGGTGATTGGAAAAATGATGATCCCCTTGCCACCTGGCCTGATGATCTGGAAATACCGCCTATAGTATCAAAGGAACTGAGAAACTTCGGAATGACCATGGATTCCAAGCTACCGATAAATGCATAAGTGGAAAAACTAGTAAGCTCAAGCTTTGTTACTATAAAAACTCTGCAATGAATCTTCCCCCACCTGGTATTTCTATACATGATCAAGGCTGCCATCTCTCTTGTTCTGTCCAAATTTGATTATTCCAATAGCATATACCATGGATCACCTTTAACAACTATAAAAAGACTACAACGGATTCAAAACTTGGCTGCCAGACTACTCTTACATATAAAGCCACAAGACGACATCTCCCCTGCCTTAAAAGCTCTGCATTGGTAACTGGTTGCCAAAAGATCCATGTTCAAGCTGCTTTGTATTACCCACAAAGCAATAAATGGAACAGCACCGCTCTTCATCAGGAACAAAAACACCAAAAACTTACAACAAAGGAACCTCGGCTCAAGAGTGGTACCTCGCCTCAAAATCCCACAGTTTAAGAAAAAATCCATGGGTGGAAAATCCTTCTCTGTTCAAGCAGCAAACATATGGAACCCTTTAGCCCCTAACAGAAGATCCACAGATACCCACCTTATCTTCAGAAAGCTAATCAAGAATTAGCTCTTCCACACATAACCGCTATACGCAAACAGAAATATGCTGCATATTCCTCCGTATATAAGCATTTATTTGGACAATAGATTTGTACCTACATATGTGTATTGCTTTGTATAAACCTGTATACTAATTATATTTTTTTTAAATATAGATATTTGTTAGTTCTGCTTAACAAATGTACTTATTAATGATAGTTACATCATTCTATGTTTTTAACATGTATATATGGGCCTCCATAAAAAAGTACATCTTTTATCATAACTATTTATCACAATTGTTTCACTATTGCATTACAAGAAAATTAATATAAAGGATAATAACACTTGAGAGCCAGAGTTTATTAAATGCATCTTTAATCTACATATACTACCTTCCTAATGCATATGTACCTTCCATACTCTTATGTATCTATATATTTATAACTTTTCTTCTAATTCAGCATATCCAGTGTGCTACCCTATTTCTCACCCTATACCTCTATCAATATATCCTCTACCTCCACTCTTAATCATCCCAAACCCCATACCACTACCATGATCCCCTAAATAATCCTTTCTATACTCTTCCCTCTTCAACCCCTCCTTTCATCATCTCATGCCTCTTTAATTATTCAAATCTCCACCTCCCGTTTACTCATTCCAAACCCCTTGCTACTGCTATGAATAAAATAGAGATTCTAGACCCATCACTCTTCTCTTCCTTCACTATTCCTGTTCAATTAAAAAATAGAATAACATGTCCACCACTCAAATTTCATATTTCCCTATACTAACTCCCTCTGCTTTCCCTTTACTCACCCCAAACTCCCTCCTACGGCTTTAAAACTCCAAGAAAAAATTTACTGGTCCCTTCCCTGTTCCTTCTCAATCCAAATAACATATCCACCGTTCAAATAACTTTCATATTTCAGTATACTAGTTCACCACTAATCCTGGATGGGCTTCGGAGTAGCATGCTACTCACCTAAAAAGCGCTTCAAGATATCATATGGGTACCAAGCGCTCTATAAATGCAAACCCTTCCCTT
Organism: Lissotriton helveticus; assembly: GCF_964261635.1. Lineage (NCBI taxonomy): Eukaryota > Metazoa > Chordata > Amphibia > Caudata > Salamandridae > Lissotriton > Lissotriton helveticus. Next base: position 1,244,776,488 of record NC_136063.1, on the reverse strand, counting down.
TTCCCTCTTCTATCCCACCACTATCCTTCTCAATTTAAATAACTGACTAACAAATTCACCACTCAAATTACTTTCACATTTCACATTAATTCGCCACTAAGAAAATAAAATAAAATCAATAAATCTTTATTCGATCCGATAAATAAGATCATAAAAGCATAGGTGAAAACAACATAAACCAGTATAAAATTCCAGTTCATCATACATGAAATCCATGTCTGCTAATTCATATCACATATTATGATATTTTTTTATATAATCCTGCGAGATTACACTCAAAAAGAGAAACCAAAGTTTCTTATACAAGTTTAACGCATGATAAGTCCATTACATTTTCACCCCTACTGCTTCCTCTTTTTTATGCAGGCCCATAAAAACGCTGCTATTAAGAAGTAGACTAAAGGGTCAGGCAAGGATTTTAGGAAGTAAAGTGCTACCCAACACTGTTTAAAATTGTGGCACTTTAAAATTGGAACAATGTGTAGACATTCCTTTCTTTCTTGTAGAGCCCGCAAAACAAGACTAGATGTAGATCATATTGTGGAGAAAGATTGTCGCAAGGGCAGGGGCTCAGGTCTGAGTGCCTAAACATTCTTTCTGGATAGCCTAGCATCAGAGGTATCATGTTCACACAAAATCTTAATAGTATACATTAAAAAATACCCTCCCTCGATCAGAGGTGGGTTTACACAATTAGCAAGGACTGCCGGTTTATCTTGGTTCTTTTCCCGCCGTTTATATTCTGCCCTCAGTAATGATGCTTTGATTAACTTTTGTTTCAAGATCTTTCTACATGCTGCTGAATCTCTAAATACTTCAGGGAGTCCAATATCATTCAACTCTGATTCAACATAGTTGAGCCATCTAATCCTTCTGTAGTTTTCCGGTTTTATGCATTTTTTTAATTATATTTTGCATTAGGGTCACCGTGTCCCTCTGCCAAATTGAGAGCCACAGTAGGATCTGGGCTAACCTAATTAAATCTGAGATACAGGGAGAGCCCAATTCGATATGTAAGGTCTAGTTGGGGGTGTGGTGTGGCCTGAGCCTAGTTTGTGTTCCTTGTTATGTTAGCATGAGCTTATTAGAAGTTTAAACACTATTTTACCTTTTTGCTGCTTTTGCACACAACACTGCATATAACTGTTGTTGTAAGTTAGGCTGCGTGAAACGCTTTACATGAGAAAGGCTTATTTTCTGCTTCCCTAGACTAACATTGCGTCCCTAGTCTGCACAGTGAGTGGTCAAGCCTCCAAGGTTATCATAACAAGGTAGCTATTGTTCGAACTGATCGGTTCACGTTTTTAGACATAACATACATCCAGCTGCAAACGAACAGAGATTCTGGAGCCTTTAATATCACACTGTAAGCATCATTTGAGGCCCTTGGAATAATTCAGTTTCCAGAGAGAAAGAGCTTTTGTAGATCCTGATGTGATTCATCCCTGCTGATCTTAGAGGTATGGGGTCCCCCACACAAGCCTAAGAGACCTTCTATATTTTATAAAACATCGTTCCTAGCTAGGGAGGGTGATTTACTAGGAGGTATAGTACCTATTTTTACCATCATTATAATATGATTTCTCCTTCTGTGTTTTATGGAATTGTAACAATGCTGATCATATTATTTCTAATCATATGCCTGCTTATGTTAGCAAAGATACTGCATCTTAGAGCACGTCGAGGGACGTATTGTGAAAAACTTTCACTCGGAGAAGGGGCATCGGCTCCTGACGCCGCACCACGCCGTGAGGGAAACGGCAGGGCAGAGGGAGACGGGGAGCACCGGGAGACTTCCCCACAGCCTACAATCCCCAGCAGCCTCAGCAAACTCGGGGGCGGCGCGGCTGACAAGCGTCAGCATAGCGCCTGGAGGCGCTACAAATCACCGAGCGCCCGTGAGCCCAGGGGGACGTATTGTGAAAAACTTTCACTCGGAGAAGGGGCATCGGCTCCTGACGCCGCACCACGCCGTGAGGGAAACGGAAGGGCAGAGGGAGACGGGGAGCACCGGGAGACTTCCCCACAGCCTACAATCCCCAGCAGCCTCAGCAAACTCGGGGGCGGCGCGGCTGACAAGCGTCAGCATAGTGCCTGGAGGCGCTACAAATCACCGAGAGCCCACTCGCCCCGCGAGTCGCGCGCGGGAGAAGCCCGGGCAAAGGGCGGGCCCTCTTAGGCCCTCAAAGGCCGGATAAGGACGGGTCGGGCCACCCCCCCTTGGCTGCCACATCGTAGCTCATCTAGTAGGTAAAGACCTTTTCTCACCCATCTGTCTATATCCCCTTATCATCATGACTTCTAAAGTGGATTACTCAGCCAGCGTAGCAGGAACTGAGCAAAAGTTCTCTTGGTTAAACGAGCTAAATCTCCTATGTCAAACCACCTATGCTATATCAGAAACTCCCCTTCCGCCCAAAAGCGATATCATACAATCAGATAAGCCCATACTTTCATCCCCTCAGGTTTCATCTGTGAAAAGGATTCAAACACTGTCCCCAAGCTCACTCATTGTTAACTCCCCTATGATTCCACCGATTGTTGAGCTCCCAGATCCCTTACCCCCTCCTCCACACCTGCATATATTACCGCTCATTGAACAACTGCTTAGTTCTCTGATAGCTTCGTTGTTGGAAAAAATTAACTTTTTAGGGGATAGGCTCACTGGAATAGAGTCAGCCATCAAGTTAAACCTGTCGGCTGACAAATGCTGTGACACATTCAACCGCCCAAAGTCACCTCCTACTCATGAAGGCTCTAAACCATCTGTGCGGGACAAAAGCTGCCAAATACAATTAACTAGCCCTAGTACAGTAGGGCAAAAAGTAACTAAACACCCTCTAAATGTCTCCTTTCCCCAGTTGACGGCACCTACAGTAGTTCATGACAAGGCTAACTCTATCCATTTACCACCGGAAGCGGCCCCATATGTGTGCATTCTTGCGGGCGTCCCTGCTCTTCCACCTGGAAAAATTGAGAGTCAACATGACTTAGTTAACAAAACCAAATTTTGGCTGTCAAAAAATAGGCCACTGCCTCGTCACTTATATGGAGCAATAAGAAGCGTCAGGAGGGTGGACTGGTTGGGTTCTCTTCCTAAGGATGTTCCTGGGGACCTGGTACTCGTGAGATTCAGAGCCAGAAACATTGTCCCTTACTTGAAAACCTGGCCGCCACAAGAGAGAGACGGCCCAATATCTATATGGGACTTATATGACTTCTATCCCTCAATTCCTTGTTTTCCCCCCTTTCTGAAATCATACCTTACATGGTTGGACTCATAAAATACATCATAATTCTTTTGGGAAACACTTGGATTCGTAATAACTAACTTTAACTCCTATGTTACCATCTCTACCCTGGGGTGGAAAAGAACTAATTATGTTTGGGATCCTGCCTTACTGTATTTGGTTGTTTGTAATGCTGTATTTGGTTTTTATTAGATTGGCCTTGCTATCAGGGAGTGTTATTGAGATAAGCTTTTGTTCGAAAATTCCCATGTCGATCAAATTTAGGATATCTTTGCAAGGTCCTAACTAAATATACTGCTCTTTTTAGACCTTTTTTTAATCTTTTATTAAGTTGACACTGGTCCTTCTGATTCTCCTTTTTAAACGATAATCATTTCTTTCTTTACATTTACTCTTCCATACTCATTTATTTGAATGAAATTGATTAAATGTATTGTTTTAATTTTATTCCGTTATTGTATGCTTGTATGATATTTCTTTGTAATATCGAATAAAGCTTATTCTGAGAGCACGTCCTTAAAATAAATATTTTAACCCTTCCCGTATCTCTTTTTTACTCCTGTTGTGGCGTGGTATGAGAGTATAACGAAAGAGTGTTCTTGCTTCCCACCATTCCTGAGTATAACCTAAGTTGAATATTCTGTGTTGTCTAATCATTGGTTCCTTTGCTGTAGGATGAAGAGCTAATGAAACACTGATGCTAGCTAGTTAGGGTTTCAAGGTATTAAGGTGAGTTTTTTGGTACCACACAACTCACTGAGGTCCTGGGGCTCTGTGCACAGTTCTGTGTAATAGCAGAATCCCTGCGACATGACGCACCTAACGTTGTGGTCTTATTGTGAGACTCTCGAGTAGTGCTTATATCAGTCCACGACCCCCTCACTATTATTTCTAGTTGACAGCGGTGAAGGATAAACCTACCTATAGTTAAATAGGTCTGTTCAAGCTTGATCATTTAAAAACGGTTTCTATTGGATTACTACCCAGTTGTGCTATACTTTATTGCATTGTTCTTTTTCTTTCTGTGTCGTTATGGCCATTGACATCCCGCAGCATAGTAGGATGGCGGTCCGTAATAATTCGCAAGGCTTTAAGGTCGCCTTGAAGGCATGGCAGTCGTTTTTGTGGTGAGTGCTGTAGCAGCCTACCCATTTGAGCTTTTCTACTCATGGGATACGTTTCCTGCGGTTAATGCAGACACCAATGTGTTACATACTTACACTCCCACTGATATGCCTGCGGAGTACACTCCTTATAGGACACAGGAGGTTCCGATTTCTGCTTGGCAGCACCGCGTTTGGTTTGGCGGCGCCTTTCCCCACACTCTAGCGGCAGTTAGATTAGGTCCTTTGTCCATTCCAGACACTTCTTGGCCAGTTTTGGCTGGATTTACCCCGCACTTCTGTGCAGGGAATTTCCCTTACTTAAATTGAGGCCCCTTTATACCTCTGCGGTATCGGTTATTAGGGCTTTGGTTCATTACATTTCCCACAACATGCCAGGTGGGGCCCTGGTGTTGCGGCGCATCCAGTTGGGACGAATAGGTTGAAGCTTAATCCCGTTATGGTTAATGCGGTTATGGGCAATCGTCCCCAAGATAAGGATGAAATGCTTTTTTGGCTTGCCGAGAAATTTGACCAACTGAAGGCAGTATTTCCTATTACGACTCCTGTGGAGAAACACAGGATTCTTACAAATAGTTTGCAGAAAGACTTAGGGCCATATGTATGAAGTTTCTTATTTGCGATTCGGAATCTGCGATTTTTACCGAATCTCAGATTCAGAATCGCAAATCGGAATGTCTCAACATAATCACAAATATTTAGCGATTCGGATAAAATCGCTATATATTATATATATATATATTTGCAAGAAATACAATTCGATTCCTTAAATGGGAACATTTGCAAAATTGCGATTCCTTAACGGGAAAAATCGCAAAAAGGCGATTTTTCCAGAATCATCCAATCATCCAATTGCAATCTTCATGCAGTTTGATGACATCACCATCCATGCTACCCATGCTGCAACAGTATTGTTTGTCAGAGAGTGGGAGAGTGAGGATTGCTACTGAGGAGCCATGGCTGAGAGTGGGAACAAGGAATTGCCTGCAACCCAGCAGGAGCAGCAAGAAGGAGAAACTTCTAGAAAGAGAAAGATGAAGTTCTCAGAAGCTGAACTGGAGACACTCATTACTGAGATGGTGCCAAACCACGATTTGTTGTTTGGAAAGAGCTCACACAAGGGGCCTGAGGCAAGGAAAAGACGCATCTGGGCAGGCATACAGGCGAAAGTCAATGCCCTGGGAGTTACACACAGGAGTGTGGAGGTACTGCGCAAGTGCTGGTACGACCTGCGCCAGCGCTCAAAAGAAAAGTTAGCAGCCAGGCTGGAGCAGTCACAGCTCAACGGTGGAGGGACCTCCAATGTACCAGAATCTACACCGCTTGAGGAACTTGTAGAGGGAACACTGGCTCCAGAGAGTGTGGCAGGCGTGTCTGTGCTAGACAGCTCCGACCAACCAGCTTCCAGACCAGGTAAGATGCATGCCATCACACCCCAAACCCCCCCACCCCCCTGCAGCAACCTAGGGATTAGGGGAACCACATGTCACGCTAGAGCAAGTATACAGGCAGTCACAGCAATAGTCACATGAAAAATAAATGTTTCGAGAAGCAGCCAGGCTAGGCAATTTTCACATGTGCAGGTCAGGAAAGGGGAATAACAAAAGTAAAGTAAGGGTAAACTGTGAAATATTTTATTTTCACATTGGAAATTAGTAAATTAAATTAATGTGTGCTGTTCTATCCACAGCACCTGCAACTAATAAGTCCACAGGCAGTGGAAGAGACACAGAACCTCCAGACTCTGGAGACACTGGGCAGGTGCATGACACAGATGGGGAGGACAGCCCTGTCATTCCACCAAAGGGACCCAGGAGGAAGATTGTGAGGCCATTGGCAGTCATGGAGGACGATGATGAGGATACCAATAACAATGTGCAGTCTGATGCCATAGGTACGCAGCAGGAGTCAAGGCCACAACACAGCCAGGGTCCACAGGTCACAAGCAGGCGTAGACCCCGCACGGCCAGCAGCTCCGTTGATCAGCAGGAAGACTCGGTTTTCGCAGGGCTGGAATTACACATGCTCCAGGTGCAGCACCTACAAGCCAAACACATGAAGGTGATACAGTGTGAGATGAGGGCAGGGCTCAGGGGCATACGGGAAGAAATGAGGGGTGCTGTGCAAGTCCTTTCTGAGGAGTTGCGTGCCGAACGCGCTGCTAGGCGCAAAGAGCTGGGCGGAATGGACCGGTACATGCGCGCAATCAACCGCCTGGCCTCATCAACCAATATTCTGTCCAGGTGCACCATTGAAACACAGCGTGAGTTCTCACACGGCATACAGGACATCGTCACTGTCGTTGTGCAATCCACATCTGCTCTGGATGAACTGCGTGCCCTACGTACCCCAGGCCCTGGAGTACTGACTCCAGGTGAGGAGGCCTCCCAGTCAGTGCGGAGCTCCACCACCCCACCACCCACCGTAGAGAGGCGCCGTAGTGGCAGGAGCAATAGGCCTGCTACATACCATTAGAATGTGCAGCCAAATACTAATGATTATCAGGGGCAAAATATGGACAACTACAGTGTTGACTTTGCAGTCACTCCAGTTACATAGTTGCACTGTGAATTGAACATGTGCATTACATTGGGAGTGTATGTACTTGCCTATGAGGATGTGTGGCATTGTTGCTGTAGCTATTAAAACACAGTTGCACAGATTGAAGTTGTCATTGTGTCATTATTACTCACCTAGAAGTAGTTGCGCGTAATCTCATCACGCCTCTGTCGCCCAACTGCAGCACCAGCTACACCAGCTGCCATGCGTCCAGGTCCAGGCCCCTCCACGTCAGAGGTTTCAGATTCGCTGAACTCCACTGGTGTGCCTTTCCTGGTAGCGATATTGTGCAGCATGGCACATGCTACAACAATTTTGCAGCACGTTTCGGGGCTGTATTGGAGTGCTCCTCCACTTTTATGAATGCACCTGAATCGGCTCTTCAATATGCCAAAGGTTCTCTCCGTGGTGGTACTTGTTGAAATGTGTGCCCGGTTGTAGCGTCACTCCCCAGCTGTAGCAGGATTGAGGTAGGGTGTCATGATGAAATCCCGGACTGCATAAGCACTGTCACCTGTGGTTGGAAATGTAAACGGTTAGTCACTGTAATGCACATGCTAGTCAGTTGAAATGTGGCCAATGTATGAGAGCATTTACCTAGTAGGTATCCCTTGCCAAAATCACCTCTTGAGAGTCTACGGTATAGCCCACTGTGACGGAAGATAAACGCGTCATGTGTGCTTCCCGGATACTTTGCCACTATGTCAGTGATGATGTTTTTGGCATCACACACCACCTGTATATTAAGTGAGTGGTAGCATTTCCGGTTCCTGTATACATACTCATCGTTTGAGGAGGGCATATTGCAACATGTGTCCCATCGATGCATCCTATGACGTGGGGGAATTAGGCTGTCGTGTATTTCTATAGGTTCTGAATCAGTCCCCCTATTCCTGACCCTATTCTGGTTAAACTAACTATCAAGTTAACTAACAGTCAGCCCATGAGGCATGAAAACCCCCATGATGCAGATACTGTTATCTGACGCAGTCACACTACGGCACAGGAACGTGTTATCTGATTAGGTCATAACGCTTGAGATCTAATTAGACAAGCGACATTCCTCCAGCCCCTGATAAGGCATACGACGTTCTCATAACAAATCAAACCTATGACAACCTGGATAATCCGTGCGGCCATTGTTTTGATTTCACAGAGAACTTTTGCAAAAGAATGTGCTAACGAGCAAGTCGTATGACATCTTTATTGACGTACCTATGTCCATCCTTACGTCAATCTCGGCACCTTTAAGGTATAAATATTGCCAACCTTGCCCTATGCAAACACACGCGTGGTGACAAGACGGAGCAGCCATACTTGCCGAAGCTGAGAGCAGAAGCAGACCCCGCTGGCAGCAGCCCCGCCTTCCTGACGCGCTGAGAGACGCGCTGCTATCTCAAGCCGAGAGACCCAGCACCGGCGCTTCTGGGCAGCCCTCGCAGGCAGCCTGGAATATCGAGAGCAGAGAAAGAGATACCATTCCTCATTCATCCTAACTTCCAGGTACAGAACTGAATAACCCCTCACAGAGAATTCTTTAGTTATTCACTTGGCAAAAACAAACTTAACTTAAACTGTAACTTTCTATTCCCGCCCACGCATTAGACTTAGGTCAGGTACACGGGGTAGGCGTATTTAGAAACACCAGTTGAGCACGTTTAGTCAAATGTATATGTGTATGTAAATATATTTTAATCATTTTAAACATCATATGGCTCAGAAACCATATCAATGTTTTTACAGTATTATTTTATACTATTGCTTTTAATGTATGCACTTTACTTAACTATAAGTATTGCAATAATATCGATCCATTTCTCATGTATGAGAAAAGAGACTGATCAATAAATAACACCTTTTTGTTGAACACGCCCGTCTCTTCCTTTTCTCTACATTCTGATGAGACTAAGAATGCACGTACTGACTGAGTAAAATAATTGCCTTGTGCTCACACGACTCTCGAGATTGACTCTTGATTAGGGGAGAGCAAAGTTGTCATGTTCTATGGTTGTCAGAAACTAAATCCCTTCTTGTCTAATCAGGGGAGGTAATTCTTTCCTGAACATTCGAGAAAGTTTCTAGCGAACTCTGAGCTTAGCTGGCAAACCCAAAAATTAAGTCTAGTATCGACAGTAGTAGACCTAGTTAACGTCTGGCCTAGGCCTTTACTGCTGTAGGTACTATTCCAATGTGCAGAGCCTATTGGGAAGATAGGAGCTACACTACATGGCGCCCAACGCGTTTGGAAAGGGCGATAAAACTAACGTAAGACATTTAGAGTAACTCAGTCGTGCTTTCTCACTCAGACCCCTTTTCCCACATACTCCAAAGACGTCTGGAGTGGGTGAAAGGAAATATCCTCCAAAACCTCGCAGGAGGGAACTCCTATGTATGGTTCTTGGTCTAGTCAACGTTGAAGGATAAACAGTGTTCCAAAATATTGTGCATCTAATCTCTGTTTCCATAAAGAAACCTGATCTGCAAATAAACATAATACCATCCTGTCTGTAAAATGGGAGACAGTGATGAAGAAAGAGAGGCAGTTAGATTAGCAGCTGAAATAGCAGCAGCTGATAATACAGCACTCACAGCAGACCCGGATATAATACTCATCCAGGTCGCCAAAAGGAGATCTATAACTCTAAAACTTATAGAAAATGGACTGACACCTAGAGGTGGTACAGTCATATTCGTAATTGAGGCACACGAATATCGGCAGACAGAGGTATATTATACATGGATACATTTTCCAGCAGCAAATGCTGTAACAAAGTACTTCCACTATTACAAAGTAGAGGAACCTCCTGAAACATACACTCCTTTCGAGGAGGTGGAAGTACCACTCAAATTCCAAGAGCATTTGCTCTTATTTGATGGCGCCCTAAAACATAATAATCACATTACAAGGCTCGGTCCTTTAGGAAGACCAGGAGCAACGTGGCCGGTCTTAGCCGGATACACACCACATCCAGACATCGACGAGATGCCTGCACCACAGCTATTAACACAGCTAAAACAATTACTAAAAATTCATAGACAATTAGTTCAGTATGTAATGCGGACTTCAACAATTCAGCCAGCGATTAAACTTCCACAGCTGACCCCTCACCAGGGGAACACAAATAAAATTACACCGCAGAACATCCAATCCTGCCTAGGTAAGGTTCCAGCTAAACGGGAACAGATACCATTCTGGTTGGCACAGAAAATCACCCAAATAGAGGCGGTGTTTCCTGACACCACCCCGCTAGAAAAACACAGGTTTCTGACTATATGTCTCCCAATGGGAATCGCACCACACATTGAGGACTGTGACACTTGGGGTACAGTCTTCGCTTCCATCTATACAAAAACGCACGGTGTCCCATCCATTTCGGTGATACCAGATGTGCTAAAACAAATTCAAGATGAATACGGTCCAGAACCTGCTTTAACTCTTGGTATGAAATTACTGAAAGACTTCAAGCAGGTCTCGGCTATATTACTAGCCAACATAAAAGGTGAAGCAGCAAACGTGGCGATCCGCCAGAGGTTAAAAGAGACAGATATAGCAGACCAACCAGCTGAAATTGCCAGAATCATAGAAAAATCCTATGAAGAACTAGGCAGAGATAGTCTAGGTGGAATACCAGTAAAACCGCAACTGACTACAAGTCCAGAAAAAATAATTTTTAATAATAATTCACCAAAAAAGAACTGGGATGGAAACAAACAATCCAATCCTAAAGAAAAGAAATTCCAGTCCAGAGGAAGGTCTCCCAGGCGAAGAGAGAAATCTCCAAACCAAAGACAGAGGTTACCACAGAGTGACCCCTCTGGGAATAGATATAACCTTAGAAATAGGGATAATATTAAAAAACCTGATAGATATCAAGACATTGATACACGTCCCTCTCAATCTTTTCAGAATTCCTCGCAGAAATCGGAAAGAAGAGGACGATCAGAAGAGCACGCCAAGTCCAAAGACAAGGAACCTGTTCAGCTAAAAAAGAAATTACAATTTCCAAAAAAGAAGGTAGCCAGTATCAAGGTAGTTAACAATGCCGAGAATACTGAGGACACAACTGAAAAACGGAGAGTGGGCTCAGACAATGCTAGACAGCGCAGCAGAGGTGAGCATAGCTCGCAAAGTCCTTATGAATCATCTGGAGACAGTGGACACGAATGAATACCTTCAAGTGGAAACTGCAGATACCAGAGTTAGCAAGCCCCACAAGATATACGAGATAACATTACGTATAGAGGGAGATAAGACTAGGAAAATTAGGGGACTATTTTGGGATAATCTCTCCAAAGGCTATGACATCCTTCTAGCTGAAAAAGACTGGCCACCAGAGTTTGTCAGGGAGTGCCCTCATGGCGAAGAAGTAATTATGCCTGCCTTCTCGAATCAAATACCGATTCATAAAAAATACACACTTGCTAGAAAGTGGGCAGTGGCCTTAGCACCTGCTTTATATAAAAATCATGTAGGATGGGATGAGGATTCTCCTCCTCACAAAATCCAGTTAAAATCACAACCAACTGCACAAAGGCAGTACCCAATTAAGCAAGAAGCTAAAAAACAAGTAAATGAAATACTAGATCAGCTAGAATACCAGGGGGTGATTGAAACTTGCACCTCACAAATGAACAATCCTTTGTTTCCGGTCTCCAAACCAGACAATTCATATCGTCTAGTTTTGGATTACCGACACCTTAACACATGTTGCAAAACCTTTGCAGTGCAAAACTCACACAGTGCTGCACTAATGAATAACATAGTGCGCAAAAAATACAAAACAACCTTGGACATCTCCAATGGATTCTTTTGTCAAAATATAGCACCAGAGAGCAGATATTTAACTGCATTCTCAGTAAATGGCACTCAAAAGCAATTCTGTCGGTTAGCCCAGGGGTACAAGAACAGCCCGGGGGTATTCTCAGCGAGAGTAACAGAATTACTACAACTATATGATGATGAAGCATTATCTTATGTTGATGACATTTACTTAACAGATGATGACTTGGAGACTCACTTGAAAAGGGTGAACACCATAATACTTGGGATCGCTGCAGAGGGTTACAAATTCAACTTCAAAAAATCCAGAATTGCCCATCTAAAAGTTCTATACGAAGGATATGAATTATCAAGTATAGCCTGGTTGACAATTTTTTGAGAACAAGAAGAATTAAAAAATCTAAAATATAAAAAGAAGTATCCTCTGCCAATCGACATTCTGCCTCTACGACATTACGCCTGTGTAATCTATACAGACGGACATGCTCAACCCTCCGTTTGGGGAGAACAAGCATACAACCCCACATGTGAGATTACAAAAGAAGTGTGGCGCGGAGGTAAATTAAAACCTCTATTAACAAAATCACACTCAGTAGAAACTAATTCAGAAAAACAAACTGAAATATTCGCATTGAAAATGGCGCTAGATAATGCGGATCGCGAATTCCCGACACTTATAGTGTCAGATTCATATTACTGCGTCAAATCATATAACAGCGATTTGCAGACATGGATTCAGAACGGTTACAAAGATGACACAGATGCACCAATAAAGCAGAGACTGCTCTGGGAACAAGTAGCTCTTTTGAAAAAAGAACTACCAAAGACTCACGTGACTCACTCACTGAGTCATCAACGTGATGGCGTTCACGTTGTAGGGAATTCATTGGCTGAAACAGCCGCCGCGGCAGCCACTAAATCGGCTCCCGTAGATCGAAAAAAGCGTACATTAAAATACATTGACGGTGAAACATGGCTGGCGGTGAAAACGTCATCAAAAGGCGACTGCTCAGCGTTACCGATCAACTATCCACTCAATTACACATACATAATCGATGCAAACTCCGCCCCTTTTGCTCGAATCCCTGGAGTGGGGGATAGAATGATTCCAAACATGGACAGGAGACACTTGTTAGTCGCAGACGCACATATGGGTGAGGGTCTTGGACACCTCAAACTAAAAGATTCTCTGGAAGATTTACAATCACGGTACTGGTGGCCAGGCATGAGCCTACATCATACCATGTTTGTAAAAAACTGCCCAAACTGCAACAAAAATCGCAGTGGGGAGAGAAAAAATAAAATACGGTGGAATCTGACTGCAGATAACATCACCAGTAAAAAGAATGGCTTGCGATTAACATATACAGGCTAGTTTCCACTTATAATGTAGATCCTCAGCACTCGGCTGACGTCCGGACTGTTATACAAAGATTTGCGAGTCTAAATGGCATATACTCTAAGAGCATGCTACGTTCGACCATTTCTTTCACTCAGGCAATCCAGCCTGGGGGGGAAACATGGCCAAATGAGCACAGCCCAGCGGGAATCTTCTCACTTCCTTCCTGAGGGTATGGGATGGTGTAAAGAAAAAACCAAGGCAGAAAGCAATCTATAATAGAAAGGATATTAGGTTCGGGAGCTGGGTGGGTCAAACATCTAATAAGTGTCCAACGTAGTCTAAATAACTTGCCAAGAAATTCTCTGAAGGGATTCAGTCCGTACGAATTATTATTCGGAACTAGGATGTTGATCTCTGACCTTGATAGTCAGACTTCAGTGGTAATAGAAAAAACCTTTGATGTCAAAGACCGTTTGGCTATTTTGCAGGACTTAAACAAAACAAGAAAAGACCTGAGCAACATACAGTTGAAACAACAGCCAACAACCACTGAAGAATCACCACCTGTCCCAGCAAGACCTGTCTGGATTCCAAAAGTCGGGGATCTAGTCAGGGAGAAGATCGCGGTAAAGAAGGAATTTGGGCCTTCTTACAGAAAAGCAGTTCCTGTCTTGTCTGTCAACGGGACAAGATCAGTTGTACTACCGCCACTTGCTGGAAAAAAGGAGAACCGAGTTGTATCCATCGACCTGGTAAAACCACAACATGTGGCCGATAACAAACAGTAGGCCAAGTGGACTCCCAATAAGTAGCAGAACACCAAGGTTTGCTACCAGTACAGAGGTCCTATCAAAGAGGCTCATCACATTCGAAACGCCTACAGAAGAACAACAAGGACTATGCAACAATGCAATAGAACTCAGACCTCTGAAAACCCAAATAAAGACATTTAGCAGAGACACACCAATCTATACTGAAGTACCAAGTGACAATGCAAAAAACAAAAATCCTGAACCAATTGGAACAATTGACAGAACCGCATCTGGTTACTTCATCAACTTCGATGATTCCTCTGAAGGCTTCAGTGAACCAAAGACACAGCCATCATCAAAATCCTTTAAAGACAAAGCTAAGGAACTTTTGAAACAACTGAAAGAAACATATCTGGTTTCTCCATGGATTGAATTTTGGGTGGGTTTTGGTGCATTTATCCTCATACTTTGGCTCATCATGGTATTTACTTTGGGACGCTTCATTGAGGGAAAATATGCTAAAATGGACACAGCAAGTCAGAACATCAACTTGGTCCTCAAACCACACACATCTTCGCACGTCGAGAAAAGAGAACTTTCTTCAGAACTTTCTTCAGCCAACTTCACAGCAATTCCAATACCTGGTGGGGTAGCCTGGGACAACACTGACTATGAAATTTATGGTCCGGTCGAGATCCTGAAATATCCACACCAAATCAAGATCTCCTTGAGTGACTTTGCAAAACCAAACTCATTTGCTGATGATTGGGACTTTGAAAGTATTAACAATATGATGTCTGACTTAGTAATGTCTGCTAAATTTACAAAACATGATTATTTGCAAGGTTCTACAAATTATGATAGTATGTATTGCTATAACCATTATGGTAACCATTTCTTGCATAAATCTGCACAACCTAGAAATGTTTTAAATTATAATCAATGGGAACATTGTGCAACACCTCCAAAAGGGAGTTCAAGAACCGTTTATGACAAATATTCATACTTTCAAGGTTTTAACACAAGTAATGCTGAAACATTTTATTACAAATTGTCAAACAAGACAGGGATGAAAACCATGATAACCAACACAAAATTGATATATTCAGATTCATTCTTTGAAAAAATGAATACTTTTGGATTTGATTATTGGGACAAAAATGTTGATTTGAAAAGTGTTTGGGGTACAAAAGAATGGCAAGTACAGGGTTTAGAAGCTTTGTTTAGAGCCTGCATGATCCCAGAACAAATGATATTTTTAAATGACACTGTTCAACAAACCACCTGTCTTGGCTTAGCCAAAATCAAAGATTTAAATAACCTGTCTATTCCAAAGCCAACAATGTCTAGCAATAACTCTGATACAGATGAAGAGATAGACGTAAACCATATATTAAACCAAAACAGAACACATCCTGATTGGAAACAATGGTTGATCTGGCCCACAGATACAAATAACTGTCAAGATAGATTCCTGAATAAAACACAGGGTTTCAAAATGACCAGGCCAGACCCTAGATATCCTCAAAGACATCACCCAGGGATAATAACAACCTACAGTGTGGGCAAATTATGCCTTCAATGGCTACAGTCTTCCACACTGCCTGAAATTAAGCAACACCTAACTTTACTTACTGATGGTGCTGACTTGCGTGATTTCATAATGGGACCACGCAAACAGCGTCAAAAGCGTTTCATAGCAGCCTCTGTATATGCAGCATACAATGAGGCCTGGAAGGTTACTCAAATTGAAACAGCAGAGAGAATACGTGAAATTGATCGTATTCATTTGGAAAAATCACTTTCTGTAGTGGACAATGGGTTAATGACTCTGTCCTCCAGAATATTTTCATTGGACAGCATTGTGTCTTCAGCAATCGATATATTATCGCAAGACTTACTGTTATTACAACATGGTCAGTCACAATTGCGTTCCATTGTACAGCTTGGCTGGACGTTACAAAATCTGCGTTCAGGCTATGTGCCTTGGCGTTTAATCAACACAACGTCACTATTCCAAATCTTTAACCTTACTGATAGACAAATCGGTATGGCGCAAAAGGGTGCTGATTATACAATCTTGAGCATTGAAAAACTAGAAAGATTACCGTTGACAATGTCAGAACGACCTGTCAGTGAATGGATAATCCACGGAATCATAAATATTCCAATCTCAACCTTCAGGTTTCAATACTGCCAAAAATA
Source organism: Lissotriton helveticus (assembly GCF_964261635.1). Classification (NCBI taxonomy): domain Eukaryota; kingdom Metazoa; phylum Chordata; class Amphibia; order Caudata; family Salamandridae; genus Lissotriton; species Lissotriton helveticus. The sequence continues at coordinate 1,244,760,475 of NC_136063.1, read as the reverse complement.
TATACAGGCTGGCATGTACGAGAAATTGGGAAAGGGGTACCTTAAAACAACTTGGAACCTGCCCTATTCACATGCATGTGTCAGTAATAAAGGACAGAAAGTGTTTCTTAGTGGCAACAATTGTGCTATGTCACTAAGCGGCACGCTTCTGTGTAACGGTATTAGTTTGCACGGAGCCTGTGAAGGGAATTCATACAACCTTTCATGTCACCAGCAAGGCGCACCTGCAACTGAAATAGAACCATTCTTTCAAAGACTCTATAATGGGAGTTACATTCTTATTGTAGACCGCAGATGTTGTAGTCTTATGCCCGGGACTCCTTATCTAGTCACTACGACGGCCAAGGTCAAGTGCTGTGGACGTTCTTTGTTCCCCAGCTCCTTTCCAGACAGGGAGGCAAGGGCATGGCCCAATTTGAAAATTACTTCTATTCGAATAGACACTTTAAGCAGAATGAAAACAGTGCTTCTTCAGACGCCTACAAGGCTCACGTCATCTAAAGAAACGTATGATCTACAAGTCGCAAGGACGACTGCAGAGATACATACATTATTATCAACCAATTCCCCCGTACATTTCGCGGAAATCCTGAGCGAAATCTTAAATATTTCTGATACCACAGGGGTCTCAAAGGTATTTAAGACAGTATTTTCGATGGCATTAACACCATTCAAAGCCATACTGGGTATTTTTCCAGATTTCGTCCATTCGATTTTTGGCGGACTTCCCTTGATCCTGGGACTAACTGCAGGAATCCTATTCCTAGTCCTTATTTTTCGTTATGGCAACCCATGTCACAGATCAAACTCTCGCGACAATGGAAGATACGATCCTAGCCATTGGATACCGGGACCGGATATCAAAAATCCTGGGACTCTCCCGGCTTAGAGACCTGAACATGACTTGGTTTCTATCATTTCGACCAATGTGGCAAAGGTGTGTTTTACCTGTACTAAGGTGTCTGCTATGCGGAGAAGAATGCGTGTTAGACACCTGTCTGACGCTACAATCGGATGCGCCGGTGGATGCAGATACACTGTTGGTTCCTACCAAGGTTCACGCTTTGTGCTGCCCTCAAAGGCTGCCAATCCTGATGACGGCATTCCTGGAATCTTCACCACTACGATTGAAGAGTAGTGAAGTTCAAGATGAAAGCAACATCGAACAGGTACGACCTTCTGTCAGCAATGCAAATCAGAATGTCAATGGAGACAATCATGCGCACGAATGCATGGTTACCCCTATTTCCGACTTAGTGGAACTTTCCCATGAAGCTGTTGACAGTTTTTTCGAAAGCCTGAATGATATGATGTTCTCTCCGGAACAGAAATAGAGACTTTTGAGTAAACTCGCACACGGCGTTCCCTGAATTCGGCCTTCAACTTTTAAAAATAAAGTCTCATGAACAATTACAATCCAGTTCACGGACAGCGATTTTTTCAGCAAGCCCCTAAAATATTTTTCTATATATTTTTTTCCGGGACACTGATCTTCTGCTTAAAGTAAGAAACTATTCCTAGAGAACTAAGATTTCTATTTTTAGATACTTTATATAGACTTTAGCTGCCCGCTGGTATGTTCACAAGTATTTTATTATGTGATGAAATGGTCTCGAACTTCCTTTCTGTATAGCCATATTAAGAGCCATTTCATGTGTATTTCTCATATACCAAAAAGCAATAATGCATAACAATGCGTGTTTACCTTTGCATTTAATTCATAGCTTAAGTGCATACAATATATATGACTGCAATTTTTCAGTATATTTGAAAATTTCAAAATGCATTTATGTATTTTGGGGTGGTAAGGTATACACTATACTCTATAGTATGTTATACTATGTTATACTATGCATAGATTAGTAGATATGACCATAGTTAGCGTGGAGTGGGTGTCGTGTATTTCTATAGGTTCTGAATCAGTCCCCCTATTCCTGACCCTATTCTGGTTAAACTAACTATCAAGTTAACTAACAGTCAGCCCATGAGGCATGAAAACCCCCATGATGCAGATACCGTTATCTGACGCAGTCACACTACGGCACAGGAACGTGTTATCTGATTAGGTCATAACGCTTGAGATCTAATTAGACAAGCGACATTCCTCCAGCCCCTGATAAGGCATACGACGTTCTCATAACAAATCAAACCTATGACAACCTGGATAATCCGTGCGGCCATTGTTTTGATTTCACAGAGAACTTTTGCAAAAGAATGTGCTAACGAGCAAGTCGTATGACATCTTTATTGACGTACCTATGTCCATCCTTACGTCAATCTCGGCACCTTTAAGGTATAAATATTGCCGACCTTGCCCTATGCAAACACACGCGTGGTGACAAGACGGAGCAGCCATACTTGCCGAAGCCGAGAGCAGAAGCAGACCCCGCTGGCAGCAGCCCCGCCTTCCTGACGCGCTGAGAGACGCGCTGCTATCTCAAGCCGAGAGACCCAGCACCGGCGCTTCTGGGCAGCCCTCGCAGGCAGCCTGGAATATCGAGAGCAGAGAAAGAGATACCATTCCTCATTCATCCTAACTTCCAGGTACAGAACTGAATAACCCCTCACAGAGAATTCTTTAGTTATTCACTTGGCAAAAACAAACTTAACTTAAACTGTAACTTTCTATTCCCGCCCACGCATTAGACTTAGGTCAGGTACACGGGGTAGGCGTATTTAGAAACACCAGTTGAGCACGTTTAGTCAAATGTATATGTGTATGTAAATATATTTTAATCATTTTAAACATCATATGGCTCAGAAACCATATCAATGTTTTTACAGTATTATTTTATACTATTGCTTTTAATGTATGCACTTTACTTAACTATAAGTATTGCAATAATATCGATCCATTTCTCATGTATGAGAAAAGAGACTGATCAATAAATAACACCTTTTTGTTGAACACGCCCGTCTCTTCCTTTTCTCTACATTCTGATGAGACTAAGAATGCACGTACTGACTGAGTAAAATAATTGCCTTGTGCTCACACGACTCTCGAGATTGACTCTTGATTAGGGGAGAGCAAAGTTGTCATGTTCTATGGTTGTCAGAAACTAAATCCCTTCTTGTCTAATCAGGGGAGGTAATTCTTTCCTGAACATTCGAGAAAGTTTCTAGCGAACTCTGAGCTTAGCTGGCAAACCCAAAAATTAAGTCTAGTATCGACAGTAGTAGACCTAGTTAACGTCTGGCCTAGGCATTTACTGCTGTAGGTACTATTCCAATGCGCAGAGCCTATTGGGAAGATAGGAGCTACACTACAAGGCGATGTTGTAAAAGTCCTGCTTGGTCTGTGCTAGTTCCTGTGGGGTGCTGGGGAAGTGTATGTGGTGTTGCATCCTCTGTGTCATGGCATCGAGCAACGCATGGAAAAAGCGCGACAGGGCACTTTGTGACACCCCTCCTGCTGTGGCTATCACCCCCTGAAAACTACCTGAGGCCAGCAGGTGTAGTGTACACAGGACCTGGATGTGTGTGGGTATGGCTTGTGTCCTGCGTGTGGGGTGTTCTAGATAGGGTCTGAGTTCTTCAATTAATTCTAGTATGGTCTTTTCCTCCAGTCTGTAGTGAGTATAGATGTCCTCCTCAGTGCGCTGGTAGATGGTGATGCGCGCACGGAATATCCTCTCCTGCCGTCTCCTCCTCTGCGCCACAACTCTCAGTCTTCGCCTCCTCGCTATCACGTAGAGCCCAGACATTGTGGAAAAAAATGTGTTGCATTGTGGGCTTCCTTAAATACTTTGCACCTGGTTACCTCCTGCTCCCACTTGGTGGTAATTGCGATTTCTAGAAATGCGAATTTCGTGAATTCGCAATTTGCGAATTTTTGACACATATCATTGCGAATCCTTATTTGCGATTTCCGGATTTGAGATTATCGCACACTGGTATAATCGCAAATTTGGGAATCGCTATGGATTTCGCAAATTTCAGGCTCTCGCAATTTTTGGGAATCGCTAAATTAGCGATTCCTTGATTTGCGATCAATTTTGCCTTCATACATTGGAAATTGCTAATTTTCAGTCGCAAACGCTATTATTACCGATTTGCAGCGTTTGCGACTGAAAATTAGCTTCATACATATGGCCCTTAGTACCTAAAGCAGGGGTCTCCAATCTTCTCTGTAGTGAGAGCTAATTCTGCTCAAGGAAAATCCTGCCGAGCTACAAGCCTATTTTATCACTGTAAAATGCTGATGATATGTTTTAACATTACACTATGACCACCCTAAGAATGATATATCAGCAGTCACCACCCACACATTCCAGATGAAGTTATCAGCAGAATGCTTGGAAACGTTTTTCAATATTAAATGCTTGCAATCAAGTAAAATTCAAATCATCACATGCTGTGTGCCACAAAGTGTACTACCACAGCAGTAAGTCTCCCCAACTCAAATTGAATTATTATTCAGCTAACAACTTTAAAAGTGTTTTGGAATTGTACTATTTTGTCTTCATTAGCATATTAGTTTTTAAAAATACACATATTTTTCTATCAAAACCACTTTCCAATTTGAGCAATCAAACTCAATTTTCAAAAAGAAAAACCTTTCCAGAAAAAGCATATTTTTTTTCTTTAAAAATCAAATCAGTTTTTATTGTTAGAAAATACACTGTCCCTAAATATCAGCTTTTTGTTTTCAGTGAGTACCGCCAAGTAAAAATGCCTCTGAACAAATCTGCTTCAAATACCCAGGAATTGGAATCATAGGCCATGCTTGCTCACCATAACACTATTAATGCATCGGTTATGCTAATAATTACCACCATTAAACCGGGGCTACTACTGTGCCACAGCTGGATGCCCAACATATCTTAGTTATGGACATTATTATGGGAGAGCGGTTACCACTCTGTCAGGAATGGCTAAAAGCAAACCAGTCATGCTCTTAATATGTAAGTGATGGCAGCAAGTATGTAATTACTAGACTTGTATGCCCAAAATAGTCAAGGATGAAAATATTATGGCAATGGCACAATTATACCATGAACTGGCACAATTGCGTCAGAGATAATACTCTTATGATGGGACAAGCATACATATTTGGCAGGCCTTGACACAAGGAGTAGCTTTAAGGAACCACCACTATTTTTTAGGGAAGGACACAATGTCACACACCCATACAAAAATGAATGTGATGCTTCTAATTTTCTCTGCCCTGGATGCATACTCTCTTCCCTCAGCTCTTTGGTTGATCATGATCCCAAACAACACATTTTCACTTTAGTTCTTGCAGTCACACACTTTAGTGGGTCAGCCCTGGTTACTGCTGCCACTATTCTTTGATGTCACACACAGTGTGAATGATAGAGCAGGGCATATAACATGGCCAATCTCCTTCTTAGGTAGATTTAAAGTGGATAAAGATGGTTCATGTGACAGACCCATAGTCCAACACCATAGCCTCCACATGCTTCAACACCCTCTGCATACTTCGCAAAACCTTTAAATGGATCCCCCTTGAATCCAGGAAGACCGTCAACCATGCACTCACTACCGGAATGCCCTTTATGCGGGAATCAACATATCTCTGCTCCACAAACTCCAGACCGTCCAGAATGCTGCAGCCAGACTCGTCCTCAGCATCCTACGACAAGACCACATCAGCCAGAACCAACAAGACCTCCACTGGCTCCCCTTCAAAAAAAGAGTGACCTTCAAGCTTCTCACACACACCTACAAAGTCCTCCACAACACCGGACCCCAATACCTCAACAAAATAATCTCCTTCTACGCCTCCAAGAGAAACCTTCGCTTTGCTACCCAGGCCTTGGCCGAAATCACCCGCATCCACAAAGCAAGAACAGGAGGCAGATCCATCTCCTACATCGTGACCAAGACCTGGAACAAACTCCCCCTCAGCATCAGACGAAGCCTCACACTGAAAGCATTCAGCAAGAGCCTCAAGACCTGGCTTTTCAAATGACCAGAGCTGCCCAAATGCCCCCCCCCCAGTGCTTTGAGACCCTCATGGGTAAGTAGTGCACTTATAAATCCCTAATTGATTGATTGATAGGCCAATAGAGTGTGTGTTTGAGTGTTATCAAGAGGACTTGCCATTGGTTTGGTTGTCTGTAACTCTTACGGGTAATGAAACACGCAGTTCTGCCTTCTTTAATATAGACAGAATCCCTGAGATCAGATTGGTTTGGCTTCACCTCTGAAAGCTACTTTGAGGGTGCTGGTGAGTTACCAGTAGCTCCCGAGCTACTGGTTGGAGACACCTAACCTAAATTGACTGACTGTACCACATGGGGTATGATTTTTGCAGCAGTCTATACGAGATGCTTCGGCACACCATCAATATCTGTCCTACCTTCCGTCATTAAGCGTGTTCAGAATGAGCTTATGAATTGTGCGACCGCACTACGATTAAGTCACCTGATACCTTTCAGGTTCCTGAACAACGTTCTCCTCGCTCTTTGCAGGATTCATCAGTCTCACCCACCAGTGGAGGAGACGGTGGACGGGGGAGGGGTGCGAAGCAAGACCCATCCCGCAGGACTGATGGTAAAGGCAAGCAGGACGAGTCTTCATGTCAGAGGCCCCAGTTTCAGAAGAAGAAAGTTGCTGCTGTAACAGCGAGATATGCCACAGATAGTGAGAATGCATCTTCGGAATCTGACATGTGCGCTGACCCCGCTGGACAGCGCGGCAGAGATTACCATTGTGTGAGAGGCCCTGCGTCCACTACTGAAAGTGACAGTGACTGACACATTTGTTATAGTTGAGACAGCTGACACTAGAGCGGCTCCCCCTGAAAGACTTTTTGAAATTGTCCTTTTAATTGAAGGTGACATTCAACGTACCATAAAAGGGGTATTTTGGGAAAATATGACTACTACCTATGACATTTTGTTGGCGCAGGTCGACTGGCCCCCACCATTTGTTTTAGCTGCTTCGCAGGGGGAGGAGGTAATCCTCCCTAGTTTCACGTACACAGTGCCGAAGGAGCAGGCCATGCATTTTGCAGAAGATTGGGTTAAGGATCTTGTGCCGGCTTTATACCGTACTCACTGTGGTTGGGACAAATTTTCCCCCACACATGAGATTCCTTACGGTCTGTGCCACAGCCTCAACCCCAATACCCCATGCGATGTGAAGTGAAAGCTCCCGTGGCTGCAATTCTTGAACAATTGGAATATCAAGGTGTGATTGAAACGTGTGTGTCTCAGATGAATAACCCTCTTTTTACTGTGACTAATTGAATTGAATTGAATTGAAGCAGCACTTGTATAGCGCTAACTACCCGGAGGCCTCGTAGCGCTTATGACAGAAACTTAATTAGCAAGGGCTCAGGGCAGGTCAACAGAATGTAGCATACAAGTGTGTTTTTAGAGTTTTCCTAAAAGAGAGATGGTTTAAAGTTTCCCGCAAAGGCAGAGGAAGAGTGTTCCAGAGTTTTGCCGCAGTGTGTGAGAAGGAGCGGCCACCCCATCGAGCCTTCTTGACTCTGATGGGAGTAGCCAGCTGGGAGGAGCTGGAACGAAGAGGACGAGATGGAACATAGGGAGTGACCAGGGACTGAAGAATTGCAGGGCCAGTGCGATGGAAGGCCTTGTGTAAAATACACATGGCCTTAAATTGTATTCTTCCAGCTATAGGAAGCCAGTGAAGTTCCCTCAAAGCATTCCTCGCTGACTGCCATCGGGGAAGGTTGTAGAGTAGACGGGCTGCACTGTTTTGGGTGACTTGGAGCCTCTGGATGGTATAGGCAGGAGCTCCCATATAGAGGACATTCCCGTAGTCCAGGCGAGATAGTATAAGGGCCTGGACCAGGATCCTCCTTGCCTGAAATGGGAGCAGAGGGAGCACCCTCCGTAGCATCCTCATCAACCCAAAACAGGTAGCCGCAGTCTTCGTAGCTTGTGCCGAAAAGTTCAGGTCGGTATCAAGCCAAATCCCCAGGCTTTTTATTTGAGGTTTGGGCATAGGGGGTGGGCCTAGACATGGAGGCCAGGAGGATGCAAAGCCCGAGAGGGAGGGATTGCCCAACAGAATGACGTCTGTCTTCTCCCCGTTGAGTTTTAAACATGAGGATTGCATCCATCTGGAGACCGCCTCCAGACAGGAGCCTAAGGTGCTAGACGATCCCTCCTGGTGGTCTAAGGAGACCACCAGTTGGGTGTCGTCTGCGTAGGTGACAATACGCACACCAAAGGGATGAACTATCCTGTCTAGGGGCTCCATGTAGACATTAAACAGAGTGGGGCTCAGGGAGGAGCCCTGAGGAACCCCACATCTGAGAGGGTGTTTAGGGGATGTCACCTCGCCCTCGAAGACCTGAAAGAAGCGGTCAGCCAGGAAGGATGTCAGCCATTCTAGGGCTGCGCCCGACACACCCATGTCCGCCAGGCGTTGTAAGAGCGTGACATGGTTAACTGTGTCGAACGCAGCGCTTAGATCTAATAAAATAATGGCGACCTTTCCACCCTGGTCCAACACAGTTCTAGCTTCCTCCGTTACCGCTAGGAGAGCAGTTTCAGTTCCATGTCGAGGGCGAAACCCTGTTTGGGAGGCACGCAGGAGACCATTTGATTCCAAATGGCTCATCAGGATGTTGTTTACGTGCCTCTCCAATAGTTTACTCAGCCAAGGGAGCAAAGAGATAGGGCGATAGTTCGCCAGGTTGTCCTGGTCCAGGTTGGGCTTCTTCAACAGAGCCCTCACCATTGCGCACTTCCATGACGGAGGTACGGATTTTGTGGTGATGGAGGTGTTGAGGACGTCCAGTATGACCGGGCGAATTATGTCCACTACCTTAAGAAGGGTCTGGGGGGATGCTGAGTCACTAGGTGAGCCAGAGGTGATTTGAGGGATAAGTCTGTCCAGAGTAGGCATATCTAAGAGAGGAATGGTATTTAGCTGGCAAGGAGTAACAGTGGACAGGAAAGGAGGGGAAGAGGGGTCCGGGGTGCTGTCAGCTTCTCCAAAAGAACAGTATATAGTCTGAATCTTTTGGGAGAAGAAGTTCGCCAAGTTGTTGCAGCGATCCTGGGCACCCTCCACGGAGGGGCATTCCGTTGGGGGAGAGATAAGGGTTTTAACGATTTTAAAAATTTCCCTTGGGGCATTAGCGGCGGCCTCAATTTTGCTGCCGTAATAGGAGGCTTGTGCTGTTTTTTGCTCCTGTTTATAGAGCCTAATAGCCGCTCTATAACTAGCCTTCCTGTCTTGGGAGTAATCTTGTCTCCAGGCTCTTTCATATTTGCGACAGAGTAGTTTCCTAGATTTGAGGTTAGGAGTGAACCAAGGAGCAGGTCTAAGTCTTTTTGTGGCATTGGTAGCTCGCACAGGGAGGACCATGTCCAGAGTGGAGGAGATCCAGCTATCGAAATTATTGGCTGCAATATTAGCGTTCGGTGCTTTCCTCGGGGGGTCTCTGGCCAGGGCCGTTTCCCATTCAGGGAGGGGGAGTGAGGACCACTTCCTACCTCGCTGTTTAGCAAGATGATAAGTGGGGATGGGAGAATATGTATGCCAGATAAAAGGAACCAAAAAGTGGTCGGTCCATGGTAACGGAATCGGAGTTAGCACTGTAAGATCGTCGCTGTTGCTATAAATGTGATCCAGGAGATGGCCTCTGTTGTGGGTTATATGAAATCCTTTTTGATGAAGATCCAGTGCTGAAAGGTTAGAACGGAGCATATTGGCTGCTGTATTGTGAGGGTCATCAAGATGCAGATTAAGGTCCCCCAGTAGAGTGAAGTTGGGTGAGGACAACACAATGCTAGCAGCAAGATCCGTTATTTGAGCGATGGAGTTTTTTAAAGCACCAGGAGGGCGATAGGCTAATATTCCTGAAAAAGTGGTAGTAGGGGAGAATTCTAACGAAAAATGAACACTTTCGCAGGTAGGTGAGGTGGTAGGGGTAATACGGCATTTATAATTGTCTCGATAGACAATAGCCAGTCCCCCGCCCCTACCGGTCTGACGATCCAGCCTCTTGAGTGTAAAGCCCTGGGGAATGGCCCACCCAATCGCTGGATCGTTGTCTAAGTGAAGCCATGTTTCCGTTAGGAAAAGTGCGTGGGGGTTGAGCTCTTCAATCATTGTATGTAATTCCGTGTGGTGTTTACATACGGACCTGCAATTTAGGAGATACAATCTCCATTCCAGGGCTGGGGAAGGATGTGAAATACCTATATTTGGAATAGAGGGATTCCAGTTACAGTTCCTACAAAGGTAATTGATATCGGACGGGTGAAACAGATGGGCACAATGAGAGCGTAAGGGAGGGCGTAGGGCGAGCAGTGAGGAGACATCATAAGTGAGTGTGGGTAGAGCCATAGCAGACTAAGCTGGATGGCTCGTACCATTTGATATTGGATTACTACCACCTGAACTGTGATTGTTATACATGTGCGGTACAGAATACTTACAGTTCTGCTCTTGTGGATAGTCTCGTGTGCAAAAGGTTTAAAACCACACTTGACATATCCAATGTTTTTTTTTGCCCACAATCTGTCCCCTATTAGTAGTCAATGGGCAGCTTTTACCAGTGGTGGCAAAAAACGACAGTGCTGACGTTTGACTATGAGCTATAAAAACAGCCCAGGCATATTTGTCGCCCGCTTAGTCTCTCTTTTGGAGGGGCTCGACCCAGATGCCTGTTTGTATGTGGATGACATTTATCTCACAGACGACGAATTATGGGTGCATCTGTGTCGTGTACACCGAATTATTTGCCGTTTTGTGGCATTTGGCTATAAATTCAACTTTGCAAAATCTCACATTGCAGAGTACACAGTGTTGTTCCTGGGGTACGAGCTCAACAATGAAGGTCGATGTTTAGCACCTCACTTCTTGGAGAAATGCGCACAGCTGTGCGCTCCCACAACACTGAAGAGCTACACTCTTTACTGGGCTTTTTGAATTTCGAACGTACATATATACCTGATTATGCCCAGCTTGCATTCATTGCAGGTTGATCTTCTAGAATGTAAATTCTTGTTGACTCGTGATAACCGCACCAACCTGGTGATAAGAATCGTGCCAGGGGCGGTGGGTTTTACGTACCTCACATTTAATGAGGGTAACACAGTCCCTATCTCTTAAAAGCCACATTTGTACAGTTCGGTTGAGTTGCGGTTTAACACTGTGGAAAAAGTTTTGACAGCAGTGCAAATGGCGATTCTTAATGAACATGCACTGTCGCAGGGAAAATGCATTTTGGTTGTTGCTCCGTATCCTGCCCTAGAGGCAGGGACGAAAGCCAGTGTACCAAATTCAAAGGCTTTGCGTCCGAGGTGGATACAGTGGGCCATGTCGCTGACATCTCCGGATGTCACATTCATTTTTGATTCCTCTCTGCAGACTCATGAGTTTTTGCAGTATGAATTTGTTCATCCTGCTCCTCTGACCATGCGGCCATTTGAGGATTCCATTGTATAATTTACACTGATGTACTGAGCAAGCTGATACGGGTTCAACACACGCATATTCTTTGGCCTGCGCAATAGTCGTTGCTACTATTGTGCATGGTGAATTCAAGTACGATGTTTTGCAAGCACAGACATCAGGGGACTGTATCGCCCAATTGGCAAAGCTTTGTGCTCTGATGCTTGCATTGGAGTATGCAGATCCCAGTGTGACTACTCTTATCGTACGTGACTCTTACTACTGTGTTCAATCATACAATGACAATTTATCCTTTTGGTCTCAAAATGACTATTGTGACTCTAAAGGTCGCACAATAAAAGATAAAATGATCTGAGTTCGAGTGGCTGAGCTTAAGGAATGGCTCCCGCTTGTCTTTGTAATTCATACTCTTGGTCACCAGTGTGTCGGAGTTCACGCTGTTGACAACAGTCTTGCCGATGAAGCGGCCTTGACAGCAGTTGCAGCATCTTGACAGCTATTGCCACAACACAGAAGGGAGGTAATTACCCGAAAGATTTCCCTTCTAAATACTTTCATCATTTAAGTCCTGATAAAGTTCCTTATGTGAGAATTAACCAGGTTGATTCCCAACGCGGACCGCAGCAAACTTTGATAACAGTGGCTCACAAGGGTATGGGCTCGGCGCATGCCGGTGTGTCAGCTACTGTATCTCTCCTACAACAGCGTTACTGGTGGCGTGGATTGTACAAACAAACGTGTGATTATGTCCTTCATTGTGACATATGCCAGCGATGAAACCTTCTTCTGCTGCACGCCCCCCCAGACACAGTTGTACATATCTAATAAATCACTTGCGTGTGTTTATTTAGATCACTGCAGTCCTTTCTCCTCTGATACTGGGTATAAGTACATCTTAGTTGCAGTTGATTCATGCACGCGCTTTGTATGGTAGTGGCCACAAAGGAGTGCTGATTCTCGAACTGTCGTAAGGGATTTGCGTGTCTTTGTGGGAATTTTTGCATGTGGTACCTTTCATTCGGACCAGGGTCCGGCGTTTGCCTCTAAGGCATACAAGGATGCCATGCGTTCATTGGGGGATCCAAGTCAAATTTTCATCTCCATATCGGCCTGAGGGCAATAGTGTTGTGGAGCGGATGAACCGTGACTTAAAGCAATCCTTGACAGCTAGAGTTTTAGGTAGAGACCGGAACTGGCTTGCCCACCTCAGTAGCGTTCTGCATGCACTTAATAATATCCCTAGAAGGTCTCTGGGTGGGCGGACCCCATACAAAATACTCTTTGGCATAAAATGTTTGTTCTGGACCTTGAGGGTCTAGACATGGTGGTGTCGGCCGTATCTTTTGACGTAGATGAACACTCTAATGTTTTACAGAATCTACAAAAGAAAGAGACAGTCTTGCAAAGGGACATTTACCCTCCCCATCTGATGCTGCGTTGCAGATTCCAGTAGTTGGCTGGTTACCCCGAGTTGGTGAACTGGTCCCAGAGAAGATCGAGAACAAGAAGGAATTTGGTCCCTCATATTGTGCTCCAGTCGCTGTGCTTGGTGTGCAGGGTACAAGAACAGTCATTTTGCCTCCACTTCCTAGTATGAAAGGAAACCGGTATATCTCTATTGACAATGTCAAACTACACAGAGTGGCAGATTCTCCTTAGTATGACACCTGCGGTCTCTTGCCCAGCGATGCTGAGAAACTCTGTTTTGGCTCCGGCACCTACCACCAGGCCTGATGTTGCCATTGAGATGACTACAGTTGCAAATCCTTTATTGAATCCACTGGCTGGTGATCCTCATGATGAAACTGAGTACACTTATCCCACTGACTTATCAATGCCCGATTTAAAGACCTGTGTGGCTAATCAATCACGATTTTCATTTGACACTGCCTCTGCCACATCAAAGTCTCCATCAAAGGTTTCAATTTTTGCTTTATGGTGTAAAAAACATTTTCTGATTCCCCCTGTACACACAATTAGCTGGTGCTTTTTTCAATTCTTCTTCTCATGTCCATTGGATTTTTGGTGTATTTTTTACGTCTTGTGAACAGACACTATGTTATTGAAAGAACTACAATTAGACCAATTGATGGAACTTTGTCACCCCACTCCTCATCACGCAGAATGAAGAGGGACCAGACCTTCGTGAATATCACTGCTTGGTCTGTCTAATATGGGATTTCACGGGATGCTGTTAAATTTCAGATTCATGGTCCCACAGAGGTTCTATTTATGTCCCTAATGTACTTCGTGTTTCAAAGGAGGATGTAGTTAAACAAAATATTCGCTCTGATGATTGGGACGTCCAAGCCATAAAGGCTCTGTTTTCTGATTTGAAATATTATGCTGCCTTTAATGCTGAAGATTTTTACTTAGATTCTTCTAATTATGCAGATTTGTTCTGTTACCAACACTATAGCAACCACTTTCTGCACAAAGCAAACACATTTAGGAATGTGGTTAATTACACACAATGGGAACATTGTCCCGCTCCTGTTGAAAGCAGCTCCAAAACTCTTTCGAAAAAGTTTTCTTACTTTACTGATTTTGATCAGCCTACTCCTGATGCATTTTATTTTAAGATGACTGTAAAGTCCTCTTCCAAGGTTAGACGTACCCATACAAAATTATTGTATTCTAAGTCATTATCGACTAATTGGCTGTAGGGGGCTATGAGCTGTGGAAGGATATTATTGATCTTAAATCTGTTTGGGGTTCGAAAAATTGGCAAGTGCAAGGCACTGAGGCTTTGCATTATGCATGTCTCATCCCGAACCATATGTTGTTTCTGAATTTGACGATTTCACAAACCACCTGCTTTGGATTGGCTAATTCTAAATAAATTCAATTTCTTCTGCTATTCCTGATTTGGGAGAATACTCCAATTGGGATCATTACACCAGTATGTCCTTTAGTGATGTACAGACTCTGTTACAAAATTCGTCCTTTAGCATTTCCAATTTGGATCCCCAAGGCTGGGTATTATGGTAAAAAAGTGCAGATTCATGCCAGCATCTTTTTCTGGGTTCAGCCCCTGGCTTTAGACAGGTTTGGGTGGATCCCGCTTTGAAAGTTCACATTCTGTTGCTACCTATTCTGTAGGCAAGTTATGTCAGAACTGGCTCAAACACTCCACTCTAGTGTCAGTTAAGCTTCATTTGTCTAAATTGACTGATGGTGTTGATTTGAATGACTTTGTTAAAGGGCATGTGAAAGGCAGATCCAAGAGATGGGTTTATGCTGTTTATAATGAACTTTGGAAACTGTCCCAAATTGAAGCTGCTTCTAGGTTGCGTGCTATTGATCAAGCTAATTTAGAAAAAGTGCTTGCAGTTGTAGATAATAGCATTAACACACTTTCTTCCCAAATTTACACATTAGAAAAACATTGTTTCTTCTTCGTTGATATTGTGCAAAATGAAGCCTCAGTTTTGTACCATGGTCAGAACCAATTGCGTTCCATTATGCAGTTTGCATGGACTTTATAAACGTTAAAGGCAGGGAAGGTTCCTTGGGACTGTATGAACACTTTCTCACTGTTCTTACCATTTAATATGACTATTAAACAACAAGCCATGTCAATGAAAGATGCTACTTTTTCTCTACTGCATATTGCAAAATTAGAACCTTTACCATTTTCTGTGGCTGAGATAAATTCTGCAACTTGGCTTATACAGGGGTTAATCACGCTCCCTTTCCCGCTGTTTAAATTCGAGTCATGTATGAAGCACTATGCCATAGGTGGATATGAGCCGTTAGGTAGCACATATGAGATTTGGTCTCTGCCCTTTACATATAGGTGTCTCCGGGAGGGTAAAGAAGTTTCCTTACAAGGTGACGATTGCACTTCAACTCCCGACCACTCATTGGTCTGTAGTCATATACAAATGCATGGCTCCTGTAATACCGATGCCCCAAATTTGGCCTGTATTTTAAAAGGTACACCAGTTCTAGCAATTACACAGACTTTCACGTTGTTAGCAAGCAATAGTTATATATTATTAAATAATGAAGATTGTTGTGGTATGCGGGCTGGGATTACGTACATTGTAACTGTCTCCCAACGTGTAGTGTGTTGTAAACATTTTCTGTTTCCTCCTCCACATGGGATGCACAATGTATCCGTCTGGCCTTCTATTCCGACCTTAAAAGCAGAGTCAACAAGATGAGTAGAACAAAAGCCCTTTTGTCTCAAAAAGAGGTCGCTCTTACATCTGCGCGTGAAACATTCGTCCTTCACGTGGCTAACACTTGTACTGAGGTACATGCTTTGTTAAATACTGATCTGCCCCTGCATTTCAGTGCTTTGATTCACACTATTTTTAATGCCACTTTGTCCTCGGGCTTGGCACACTTTTTTAAAGTAGTAAGTTCTGGCCTAGTGACTTAATTCCAAACCATATTAAGGGGTCGATTAGGATCGCGGACGGACTTGAGTCCGTCCGCGACCCCTGAGGAGGAGGGAACGTACGCATGGGCTGCGGCGTTCCCTCCGATCTGATTAGGATGTGACCGCCAGGGTGGCGGTCACATCCTCTATCTCTAACATTGCGGCGGGTGCAGCTTCAAGCTGCACCCGCCCCAATGTAAAAAATGCATGCACAGCATTTGCGTGCACAAAGCGGCAGGCACCGCGCGGTGCCTGCTGCATTGTGCACGCAAATGCAGGGGGGTACCATAGGTACCCCCCATGTGCACCCACCACCACCCCTTCACCCAGGGGGCCCGCAACGGGCCCCCGAAGTGAAGGTCCGTATGCTTTTCCATGGCGGCAATGCCGCCGTGGAAAAGCATATTTACACACACATCATAATATGGCGGACGGTGTCTCATAGACACCGCCTGCCATGTTATAGCTTTTCCGCCGCGGTCGGAAGCCGACCGCGGCGGAAAAGCGGCAGACGGAATTCCAGACCCACCAGCCATCCTAATTTGGCGGTGTGTTTGGAGTCTCCGCCGCGGTTTTTCCGCATCCTCCAGGCCGGCGGACACTTCCGCCGGCCCGGAGAATGCGGAAAAACCGCCATCCTAATCGGCCCCTAAGTTTTTATACCGGCATTTTTTCATTCTATATTTTGCAGCCTGTTTGGCAGTTTCCCGTTACTTCTCGCTATAGCTGTCGGTGTGCTGCTGTTAATTTGCTTACTACAGAATGGTTGCACATCCTGTGCCTCACGATGACCTGCCCTGGCTGCTCCAACTTCGTGACCGGATGCTTGAATACTGTGGATCACTGCCTCTTGCTACTTTGAATGTGGCGTATGGTTTATCTTTCCGGTTTTCATATTTTACATGCATGCAGCCAGTTTTCCAGTGCCTGGTTTGAAGTTTTGAATGGGCTCTGGATTTGTATCTCTGCAATACGGTGTCTCCTAACCCGGATTATGATCTACTAATGAGTCCCTTAGTTTCTCATGAACTAGATTGTTCTGGTGTTGGAATAATGGCCTGTGCAGCCGCTCATGGAGTCCTGGGCATTTGGAATATATGGACTGCGCCCATGTCACGCAGTTATCTTGAAGAACATTCGAGTTGGCCTCTGATGATACTAGAGGCTCCGGCTGTTGAGGAACATGTGTGTTCTTTTCCATTGCTTAATTGGATGGCTGAAATAGATATTTTAACCCTTCCCGTGTCTCTTTTTTACTCCTGTTGTGGACTGGTATGAAAGTATAACGAAAGAGTCTTCTTGCTTCCCACCATTCCTGAGTATAACCTAAGTCGCATGTTCTGGGTTGTCTAATCATTGGTTCCTTTGCTGTAGGACGATGAGCTAATGAGGCACTGATGCTAGCTGGTTAGGGTTTCTAGGTACTAAGGTGAGTTTTTTGGTACACCACAATTCACTAAGGTCCTCGGTCTCTGTGCACAGTTCTGTGTAGGAGCAGAATCCCTGCGACAGGGGAGGACTTGAAAAAGCTATTCTCAATGATTTGGAGTGAGCCCACTGATGCCATGCCCCAGACACCTGCCCCATATATTGCTGCGGCCTTTGTCTTGGCCTGATGGATATTCTTTACAGGGAGTAAAGGTCTGGCGGCCAGTTTTTTAGCAAATAATTTTATGGCTGACAGACTTCTCTCCATTCTTAAAGTCCTTCCCTCTACTAGCTTTGACCATGTTAGATATTTGTCAAAGAGAACCCCCAGGTAGGGAAAGGTGTCTACCACGTTGATTTTACCATAGTCCGCATGAAGTTATGGGGATTTGTGTCTTTTACCAGCCCCTACTATAATAGCAAAGGATTAAGTTTGATTAGCTTTCAGGTCTATTGAGTCCATATAGGCCATGTATGTAGTTATTAGGCATTGAAAAGCTAGCCACGTTCTTGCAATCAACACTGTGGCGTCCGCGTAAGGCAATAAAGGTAGCAAATGTGTATCAAACACAGGGATGTCCTGGGATGCCCCCAAGAGAGCATCCTCAACACCATTTGTATAGATAAAGAAAAGGAACAGTGCAAGGACACATCCCTGCCTTACCCCACTATCAATCTTAAATGGGCGGGTACATTCCCCATTTTTGGGGTAGCCAATGCATGGCATTTGAGTATAGCTGTTGGATAAAGATAATAATTTCTGGCTTAATCCCTATCTCCTCCATTATATTTCAGAGCTTGGAGTGGACCACGCAGTCGAATGCTGCTAAGAGATCCATAAATACAATGTAGATTTTCCCTTCCTTCACTCTGGTATATTTATCTATTATTAATGCTAGATTCACACACTGGTCTACAGTACATTTTCCCCACTGAAACCCATACTGTGCCCAAATTAATATGTTTTCTCCAGGGCCCAACTCTCCAGTTTAAACAGGAGGAGTCGACCCATGAGCTATGCTATAGTGTCCAACAGGGAAATTGGCCTGTAGTTCTCTGGGTTTGGCCTAAACCCTTTTTTCTAAATTGGGACAATTACAATTGTTGTCCATGTACCACATCAGGGTGTGGGGGAATTTCCAGGGCTACACCACATCAGGCCTCTTCTCACTTCAATGAGTGAGAAAAAACATGAGTCTTGTAAGTTGGGCTCTTTATTGAGGGGGTGTAGCCGAGGGACCACTCGAAGCAAATATGTTATCAATATTGTTATCCAGTGTGGGGTCCTTAGGGCATTTAAATCGTGGAGCATTCATTATCTTCCACAATTCTCAGCTATTACCCATATTTGTTGCTCCTCCTTAATAGCGCTTTCCCTATTTCTTTTTGCTGGATTATAATAAGTACGTAGTGATCTTATTTGTTCTAGATATCTGGGTTGGGGTTTCAGGGCTGGCATTAACGCTTTTCTTTAATTTTGTACAGGGGGAGTCGAACCAGCCTTTATGTAATACAGTATTTGGGGGTTTAAAACATGTAAAAAGCCAATTTTACTTTCTCTAGATCTCTGAAAGAGGACACCACAGCCACTGGATGAGAGTCGAATTCCAGGCTAGAGGAGATATTATCCTGGATAGTCAAAAGAATTTCAGGGACTAACTTAGTCTTATCAATTTGAGCCCACTTAAGTTGAAAGCCGTTTTTTCTTGCCAAGGTTGGGATTCCTATTTTCTGTTGTTGAATAACATCCCTTGTGGTCAAACTTAACTGTAAGTCTAGGATGGCATAATTACTAAAGATCATAAATTGATTTTCAACCAGGGTTACCTTGTTACTGAGGGTGTTAGTGACTACAATTAAATCTATCGTTGATTCATAGCCGTTTCGGTGAATGGTTTGCCCTGGGTGGCCTATTGATGGAATCAGATTATTGGCTATTAACATATTACTAGAATATAGGATCCTATTTAGGCTGTTGCCGTATTCGGTGTAGGTGAAGTGATATGTTGTATTTCCCCCAAGTCTTCTAAGCCATAAACGAGATCTTCATTTTATTTGCAGGGATGTATATTAAAATCACCCACCCAAGCTATATTGGGAGCGACATTCTTTAAACTTTTCATTGGAAGGAGGCGTGGCCTGGAGTCGGGAGTCATCTCGGCTCCCGGTCCACGCGCTTTATCTGGGCAATTTTCGGCGGACCCTCGAGGCAGAATCGTCCGTAAAAGAACCTACCAGTGTCGGATGTTGTGAGGCTCCGGTGGAATGTATTTTGCTCTCTCGGGAGCGTCTGCACTGGCCTTACTCTGTTGCTACTTCTCTAGGAAGAAAATCCAGCGAGGGCTAAGATGGCGGCCGGAGTCCACCTTCGACGAGAGACGGCTCGACCCCTCTGAACAGCGTGGCCTCCACAGACGCTATGAACACACCGGCACCTTGCGGAACGCAGCGGTGAGCCCCGCAAAGCGTGCTCGGGGTTTCTGGAGGCAGTGTATTCTGTGGCGCTGTGCATCCTCATTGCCTGACCTCAACAATCCAGCGAGGGACAAGATGGCGGCTGGAGCCCGCCCGTGATGAGACAGCCCGACCCCTCTGAGAAACATTGCTGCTATTGAAACACCTGAACCTTGAGGATCCAAGAGGTGAGCCCCGCGAAGCGCGCTCGGGGTCCCTGGAGGCGGTGGAGTCTGCGGCGCTTTACATCCTTAAATGCCTGACTTTAACATGGCGGCCAAAATTGCCCTCAAATGTGCCTGGAACTGAAGCTCCGTGTCCACCCTGCTCTCCAGGCTACAGAAGGGATTTTTCCAGCACCACACTCCGGAATAGAGAGCGTGTTCCAGCGCCGGAATTTGGTTGGAGGTGCATGGGCATATTATCAATGCCCTAACTTGTGTAGCTGGCCCTAAAATTGAAATTTTTGGTTGCAAACACCGGTGAGCAAGATAGCGACTACCCCCGAACTGTCTGGTTGCGGATCACCCTAAATTGTATTTTGTGACTTTGCCAGCGGCTGGTTGCTGAACCTTTACAAGCACCCTTACAAGCAGGCATCAGGCCGGACAGGGCACTCCTATAAGACTTGGAGAATCATTTGACCCTTTTGCGGCTGTTCTCTGCAGTTTTTTCCCTGGTCCCCGACCCGTCATCTTGTCCGTTCCCTCGTCTTTTTACCCTTTTCCCTCTTTTCCCCCTTGAGGATCCTCAAATGTTTCTTCCCCTCTCTGTTTTGCCTTTTCTCCATACCCTCAAATCCCTCCCACCCTCCCTTGGTGTTGTGACTACTTCCCCCCTCCTACCCCACTTAATGGAACTCTGCCTGAGGAAATCTACTATATTTGTATATTTATGTATATAGGGATAACTCTAATCACGAGTATAGGCAGTAGACCTTTGTAACATCTACCATTCCTAGGTGACTCTTAGAGTATATCCATTCATATCCCTTCCCTATGTATATAGAGATAACTCTAATCACTAGTATATGCAGTAGACCATTGTGCTCTCTACCATTCCTATGTGACTCTTAGAGTATATCCATGTGTATCCCTTCCCTATGTATATAGAGATAACTCTAATCACGAGTATATGCGGTTGACCTTGGTACTAGCTACCATTCCTATGTGACTCTTAGAGTATATACAGTCACATCCCTTCCCTATGTATATAGAGATAACTCTAATCACTAGAATATGCAGTAGACCTTTGTACTATCTACCATTCCTATGTGACTCTTAGAGTATATCCATTTGTATCTCCTCCTTATGTGACTTTACATCTTGTACATTTGCAATTTTTTTCTGTTTGTATCCTTTATGTAACGAATGTAATTTAAAGTCCTTATGTTTCTCAACTGGTTCTTATGTAAAGCGCTCTGACATCTTCGGGTAAAGTTCGCGCTATATAAAATCGCATAAATAAATAAATAAAAATAAATAAACTGCTTGTATATTTATTTATTGCCTTTTTTACCTCAACTGCCACTAGATGCATATTTCCACCAAACTCATTGTTATAAAAATGTATTAAAAGCCAAATGCCTTCATTTGCCACCTCTAATGTTAGAAGATGAAAATGGGGGCTCAACGGTTCATATAATTTTACTGTTACTGGAATAGTGTTTGGGATTATGGTTAAAAGACCCCCTAGGCCCTCCCTGCTATTGATTGTATAGGTGGGGTCTGAAAGAGTGATATCTTTTTATAAAAATGAGCTCCGTAGACCACGTCTCCTACAGACATGAAATATTGTGGTAGTGCCAATGGTCATCACCTAGTTTTTGCACAATGCCAGCCACATTCCAAGATGCTACTTTAAAAATATTTGTATTTGCCCTCACCTGTGTATTAGCTATATTTGGACTCTCTTGGATGTCAGGGACGGGGATACCCTGACTATCACAGCCCTCTATGAATTTTGTCTCATCTGGGCATAGTCAATGACATGCTTCCACGACAGAGAGGGGAGCGAATCTGTTCTCCAGCCTCAGGCCTGAAGCGCCATAGTTTCCTGTTAAATTTAGCCATGACTTGGACACCCCTCACTTGAGCTCTACATTCTTTTTCTTTTTTTTTTTTTTATTCACACCAAAGAAGATATCTTAGTAGTGCAAGACATCAGCCAGGAGCACCAAACTTCAAAGCAAGAATCGTGAAAAACTACAACTTATACTAATAATACAATGCACGTTAACCCCTTTCCAGCCTTAGAGATGAGGAGGAAAACAAAATATAAATAAATATAACTAAAGACAACGTGCACTTCTATAACGTCACTTTCTGTAATCTATAAATGATATAAGACCTAACACAGTTTTCCGACCTCATGTTACATACAGTAAACTACATTGACCCCCGCCCCGACACATCCCCACTCCAATTCCTAATACATGCCCAAATTTTCTCGACCCGCTTTCTGGCAATTCTACCTCTACATGTATAAAGAGCTGCTTCCTGTTTCCAAACTCCTAGCAGTCGTGGTAGCCACATCTGAAATGTCGGTGGTGCCTTATCCTTCCATCGTACTGCCAGCATGATTCGCAATATTGGTGTGCCTAAAAACAAGCAATATTCTTGTTCCTTATTGCAGCCGAGTGAGCTATCATGACCTAGGATTACCAACGTGGGCGTAAAATCGAAGTCCCTACCAAATATGTTACTCCAGAAACCCAATATCCCTAATTTTAAAGGTGTCAGTTGAGCACAGTCGAAAAACATATGCTTTAAAGTAGCTAATCCTTCATCACACCTAGGGCACTGATCATGGTCCCGTTTTCCCCATGCAAACCGTTTTACCGGTGTAAAATATAAATTAAATACCGTCTTATACAGCTGTGCTTTTAGATTAGAGGATAAGAAAGTTTCTGCCGCCAGCTCCAATGTTCTATAGATGGCTAGGTCGGGGTTGTTCAGTTTTCCTGCCCAAGATGCTTCTGTTTTCTCCAGGTCGTCTGGCATTTTTGCAAGTAAAAGCTTATATGCCGATCCAATTCTACAAAGGTTGTTACTAATTAGCTCCATTAAAGGGAATTTCTCAATCATTATCCTTGGCCTATATGCTATTAATATGCTCCGAACCTGTAAACATTTAAAAACCTGATTATGCTGTATCCCATATCTATGCTGTAAATACAAAAATTGCGGTTGCTGGTTCCCCCCCCAAAAATCTCCAGTATTAATTATACCCTTAGCCTCCCACTCCCGCCCCACTGAATCAAAGGCGGATTTAAAAAAATTGCAATCGTACCACAGGGGTGTACACTGTGTCACATGGGGAATTCCCATCATTTTGGATATTTGTTTCCATATACGCCCTGCACTCCTTATGATCTTAAACCTCACTTTATTATAATACCCGTACTCAACTTGTTTTAGCAATAATCCTGCTGCATCCTTTCCTACTGCTATCTCGAATATTGTTGGGATTCTTTCACCTATATTAGAGCTCTACATTCTACAGCCTTTGGGAAAGCGGGCCTATAAAAATATTTTAGTGATAAAGCTGTAATCTGGGTGCCCTTGAGTGGGTGTTTGTATAGCTGAGCTAAGAGAGATCTAACTACAGATTCATTATTAAAGTTTGTGACCACACAATGGCCTGGTATTACTTTTCTGAATGAATCCAACCACCCTTTCCTTTTGGCCATGATATTTTGATTGGACGAACGGATGCCCCTTCCCTTGCTTGATTTAGATGGCACGTCAGCCAGTTAAGGGCTTTAGTCATTAATTGATCATTCATTTCTTGTTGTCCTTCCCTCAGAAGTGGTTCATTTGCCAACACCAGTACAAGTGGAGATGCTGCCAGAGGGAGATACAGGGACTGATGCCCAGTAGTGATGATTCCGGCATTGAGCCTTTCCCACCTCGGGGACTCCTCCTTCCTCCCCACCCCTGACGACATTGACACCTACCTATTTGAAGCAGCGCTGAGGTGAGGATTCTGTGTTACTTACCCTCTTGGGTTCTCCAAGTGTTCATTGGGTTGTGATAAGGGGGTTTGGGTGTGGGGGGAGGGAGTAGTTAAGGTGTCAAGTTTTGAGTATTTGGTGAAGCCCATGTTGCCTTGTACATGATCTGGTTGGGAGAGTCAGCTTCAGTTTCTGATCTACGGATCCCTACCTGTGAATGTGATTCTGGACCAGAAACCTATCCCAGGTTGCAACAACTCCAGAGAGCGGAGGGATTGTTTGTGGCCTGGGACTCCATTTGGGTTAATCTCTCTTCAATCTGGATTAATTTGAGTAAAATGGGGTTCAGCAAGACAGAGACCGTATTTTCTAATTGTTGGAAAACAAGGCAGTATCTGTGAGGCCTGCACAAATAACATGTCACACTCGTCCCTCACTGGGAACCAAACACCCTATTGTAGCGCTTTACTCTCAGAGGGTAGCGTTGCAGAGCAGTCCAAGGCTTACTCAAGGAGGTGGTGTGGGCTAGTAATCGCCATTACAGGTGCGCAGAAATAACACTCAGTAATTCATTGTCCAGTCTGTATTTTGCTTAATAAAAGTAAGAGTACATTTATTAACCACACACTACTTAATACTATGCACCAATTTACAAATATACATAAGCTGTTGGAATTACTTTGTGACATTGCATCTCCACTCCTCCCGCTGGGGGTGTGAAGTCTAGTACCGCCATTCCCATGTATGCACATCATCTTGCCCCCTAATGCAGTGGGTTGACACAACCTGGAGCGAGGGCCTGATCCAATGGCACCATCCCAGTGGCGACCCACCCCATCATCTCAACAAGCATTAAAATAGGTACAATTCCCCTGGAGACAATAACCCTGACTGAGCATCTCACACTGACCATACAGTATGCACCTCTACATCTTAGTAGCTAAGGGGCATATGTAGGTAGCCATTTGCGATTCGCAAACGCCGAGATTTGGCGAATTTCGGCGTTTGCGTATCGCAAACGGCGTTTTGCTATGTAGGTGCATAATAGCAAAATAAGGAATCGCAAAAATTGCGATTCCTTATTTTGCTCAAGCATTTAAGGAATCGCAATTTTGCGATTTCCTTTAAAAATGCATTGTAAAAAAAAATTCAAAGTGCCATTGGGCGCACAGACATGCCCTTAGGGCACATGGACTTACAGGCACATTCCAGGGGTGCAACAGGTGTCCTTTGGACACCCTGGCACCCTTGGAATTGCGATTCTCAAATTGTGATTTTCTCATAGAAAATCACAATTTGAGAATGTATCCCCCTTCATTCCTGTGGGCCTCTTGGCCCATAGGAATGAATGGGACACTCATTCCTTAATTGCGATTCGCAATTTGCTAATCGCAATTAAGGAATATTAGGTAATTGCTAAAAAATTGCAAATTATTACCTACATTCCATTTTGCGATTCTCAAATAGCGATTCCTTAAAAATTGCTATTTCAGAATCGCAAAATGAAGATTACCTACATATGCCCCTAACATTCATGGTTGTTCGTCACCTAAATCAGTAGCAAGATTACTTGTTTGGGCATCACTTTAAGTGAGGTACTTTTCATAGCTGATAACAGTTGTAAAACATTGCAATCACAGCCTCTAAAAGGCATCACAGGTAAAATCACAGGATTAAGCATTTACAGTCAGACACCCTAGCAGGAATGTCTGGCAACATAACCACACTTGGCTAATTACTCCACCTTACACAGGTACTTCACAGGATTGAACTTCGTCAGGGCTAATTGTTTAATGGGCGAACAGTGCTCACTGTTTATCCTGGGTCAAAATACCCCAAGAAGTTGCGTGAGGCCCCAGAGCGGTGTTCGATGGTTGAGTCATGTATCAATCAGTGACTCAACGGGTAGTGTGGGCCTTCTTGATAAGGGCCCAAAGGTGGAACCTGGAGCAGTAATAAAATGCTTCTTCCTCGTATCACCTCGTTGCAGAATGGAATTTCATTTCATTACCCGTTGAGTCACTGATTGATACGTGACTCAACCATCGAACACCACTCTGGGGCCTTACGCGGCTACTTTGGGTATTTTGACCCAGGATAAACAGTGAGCACTGTTCGCCCATTACACAATTAGTCCTGATGAAGTTCAATCCTTTGATCGAAACACGTTGGCTGAGGTTTTTTGCACAGTTTGATGGATTATGAAATAAAAAACCTATTTATCACAAAGGAACTGGCCAATCTTTATTATTAAAACAAACACGTCTGGGAGTGCACCACTCCACTTTTTCCTCGAAATATTGTATATCTGCCCAGCAGTTTGCATCTCTTAATGGCAGGCGTAGGAGCTGATTGTGCACACCAACTCTTACCACATTGTTTAGAACTACTAAGGGAACACAGCTAAGAGGTGCGGCTACTGGTGTCCGCTGTTGGTTCTTTGCTGTTGCTGAATGCCAAGAGATTCTCTAAAAAATTGTGAGTGATCAGTGCCTTCCAACCGACTGCAGTAGAAATGATGTTGCTTATTTCCGGGATTAAGGCGGGTGTGACTTCCCTGGTAAGTTCCGATTTCTTTCCAACAGCTTGACCAAGAGGTTTTTAAAGGAGCCATCTTTCTTGAGGTTTCTTTGGCCCGCCATTATATTGTTCCAGCAGAGTAAATGTCACTTCAGGACTGCGAGATGCGGGTGAGTTAATTGGATAAGCAAATAGGTCACCAACGTGCCGATAACAATGATTAACTAGTGCCTCCTCCAATCTAGCGGTTTCCCAGGTGGCACCTCCGGAGGTAGCCCGTACCAGGGATCTGGTGACCAAAAAAGCAACAAGGAAGAAAACCCTGTGTTGCTTGGCCTGCCTGTCAATTCAATTCACAAAACTTTATTCGATACATAAAATGAATCATAAAAGTATTGAACATACTATTCATCATACCTCATAGGGTTGAAAGTTCTAATTTAAAATGCACAATTTTTCCAAAAATTTAAAAAGACATAATAATGACCATAAAAGAATATACAAGACATGATTTTCACCAGAAAAGTTCTATACATGTAGTACTACCCATAGGTCTTCCTAATCTTTTGTGAAATTCTGATAAAATTTAACATGGAACAGCAGATTTCTACAGAGGATAATGATGACAGATATTCGTACCCTTCCTCATAAGTGCAAGGTTGCCTCTCCTTCAAGATTGGTTTAATAAACCGGAGTCTTGGCTCTTTATATAAGGAGCAAAAAAGGACCAGATGTAGGGTGCTTTGTCTATCCCTGTTATTACAAGGACAAGGGGGCAGCCTCTCACACCAACCCCCTTGTTTCGGGAATGCAAGCAAAAAATGCAGAATCTCCAGCCTAAACCTTGTTAGTAGGAATCGCCATTGCACATTAAGGGTAAATGTTAGATAAAACTGAGGTTGGGGTTTACAGGCATAGGCAATAGCATTGTCAGTAACATTAACTATGGACGGTGGGTTCAGTGATTTCCAATACTTAGCTTTTATGTCCACCTTATAATTTCCCTCGATTTTTTCCGGATTGTCAAAATAGGAGCCAAGTCCAATCTTATTCAACATATTACAAACATAAGACAACCAGGGAATCTGTTTTGAGTTTTCTAAAGCCATGCAATCAGTAATAATGTCTTTAGTAAGTTGCAGGTCTTCAGATTGCCAAATTTTACCCCATAACAGTAGGGGGGACAAGCGAATTGTATCAGAAACACTGACCATACCAATTTCTTTGTGGCAGAAGGTATTTGAGGAGCTTTTAGGAACTGATAGGACCCTTTTTATAAAGTTATTTTCCACCACCTGTATCACGAATGGCATTTCGGTCCCCCACACCCCTGCCCCATAAGTGGCTACTGATAAACATTTAGAAGTGTAAAGGGTTCTGAGGTGCATAATATGCTTTTGCCCCAGTTTGCTACAGAAGCGAAAAATACCCTCTATCGCCCTTGTCATGTTCTGGCCTGTCTTCTCACCCCACCCGATCAACAGGGCACAATGCATATAGACCAAGAAGGTTCCAGTGTGTCTATGTCTACTCCACTTCAAAAATACCTTCTGCATAGGGTATGGGCTATGACCATTAATGCCTTAGAGATAGTTTAGTTAGGGCGGCCGGAGCCTTTAGCCATGTAGGGTAGCAGTTATAGTTATGGGTGGCAGGGCCCAACACCAGATAATGTTGTGCAGGCAAAAAAGTGGAAATCAAAGGGCTCCTTGCTCACCTTCAGTTTCTGGATGGCAGTAGTTGATCTCTCACCACAGAGTACTGTCGTTTGGGTGTTCGCATCACATTTAATAAAGGCAGTCTTTGCCAAGGGGATGAGGCCTGCCACTTATATTCTGCACTCTAGCCCAGTCCTGCAGCGCCAATCAGTCCGTGGAAGCCTCCCACCCTCCAGCAGGAATTGGTTCACTGGCCAGTACAGCCCCAATGGGCTGTAATCGCCTGCAGGACTTTCCTTCGCACGAGTGGTCCGCTCACCTTTCAAGCATCCGGTGATCAGCAGAAATCAACGGCACCTCCGGTGCCTATGTCCACCACAGCTAGGAGCAGTTGAGAGGCTCTGCCCCCGATGTTAACACTTCCAGCAGTCAGGGCTCGACCTGACTCGCCTTCATCCTCATGTGGCTACCATATTGCCTGTAGGCGGGCTGAAGTTTGGTGCTGCAAAGCCCCAAATCTGAGGCAGGGGTCTAGCTAGGAAGACAAATGAACCTTCCAGTTTCTGCAGCTCCATTGTAGCTATAGGTTAGCTGTAAATGTGCAAGATGTGCAGCTTCTGTCAAAAATTGATGGGCAGGTGACGGAGCTCTGCGCAGATCAACCACTGCCTGGTCGCCATTTTGGACATGCCCTTTGCCGTCATTTTATAAATTTTGACTGAAAAGCCATCCACTCTAGGGGATTTCCCGGAGCCCATGCCCTAAATTGCTTCTGTTGTTTGTGATATACCCATCAAGCATGTTTCACATTTCCGTTGGCAAAACAGGTAAGGACAGGTGATCCATGAATTGTTTTCTGCCTCCATGGTGGTTGGTGCTTCAGAAGTACAGAGACTGGTGTAGTAATTTCCCTGTTCATCAATATCGCTGGAATGGTCTTCTGCACCTATCTTTGCAAGGAGTTAGCCAGCATCTTCGCCGAGTTTATAATACCATTGGCAGTGTCCGTATAGGTCTTCTCTGCCAAATGGAAGAGGAGAACATTGAGATCATATTTTCCCTGGGTCAGGACCTGCAGATGAGAGTCAGATGGGGTCTCCATGTAGTGTTAGGGTGCTTATTGCTCGTTTCGTCGCTCATTACTGATTTTTTTGCATTATTCAGCTTGTTCTCTCATCATTGCGACCCGGATGTAAGCTTTAACCACTGCCCACAGGGTCTGATGTGAGGAAAATCACCATTCATTGAGAGATAATCCTTAAGTAGCATTTGAAGCTCACATTTTTTCTCTGGCTTTTGGTAGAAGCGGTTGCTCCTCCTCCTACAATTTGTCAATGGCAGAATGGAGTCACAGATCTAACAAGAGCAAAATCAGGGCATTGTCTGATAATGTACTTTCTCCTATTGTACTTTGAAGTATTTTCTTGAGGAGCAAGCTTTGTGCCTGCAAGTAATTAATTCAGGTCTCTGAATGATGAGGGTAGGGGAGTAATGTATAGGCCCTGTCTGTTGGGTGATGTAAGTCGCAGGGATTGGCAAGGGAATAATCTGATATGAAGCCCCAGAGAAGATTCTGATCATGGATGTTCCGAAGGTCAGGAAGGGATCAACAGTGAGGTCCAATTTCCTCCAATGATTGTGTCAGGGGTTTGGATGTCCACCAGTGTTCTATGCAATTGTGTAAAAAGTAGGTTTTTGCCTGGTTGGGGACTTCTTGTGGGGCAGAGCACCAGTGTCCTAGGTGCCCAATGCAAGGGCCGATTGAGAGGCTGAATGCACTTATCCCACCCAGTCACTCCTCAGCTTGGTAGATTCCTCTTGGGAAAGGTAGGTCTCTTGGATAATGTCCATTTATGGACCTTTAAGTAGAGTAGTTCTTTTTTGTGGCATACAAAACTGGTCATGCCCTTGACGTTGAAGGGCCAGACCATCAGGGGTCTAGTAGGAGACATTTTAGTTATTGTTTTGTTCCCACTAGGAAGTATCAGGCGTTAGGTGGCGGGAGCTGCAGGTTCAGATAGTGAATTTTGTAGATAGTTTGGGCCTGCAAAATAATCCTAGGGAATGGTAAGGGGTCAGCTGTTCTCCAAAGTAGAAGAGATTGATTTAAAGAGCTGATATGGAAAAGGAACTGTTGAAACTGAGATCTTGGTGAGTGTGATATCTCAGGGAGCGTGCCAGGCTATGGTTTGAGAAATGTGTGAGATGCATCCTATCCAGAGTCCTTGTTTCTCTTTGTGCCTCAAAGACTCCATTGTTTCAACAGATGATTCAGAGTCCCATCTGCAGCAGTCTTGGCAGGGGTTGAGGTCCAGCTCTCTGAGTGATAGAGTGCAGACTACGGGTTATCTTCATGTTGCAGGTCATTACAGAGTCCAGGTAGTCCTCTGCCTTCTGGGGGTCATGAAACTCTCTTGTGTTCCCGTTCACCATCAGGATCAAGACCACCAGTTGGAGGAAACCATTTCTAACCCCCATCTCTTTGAGCACTGGGTGTGGCATGAACTTGTTTCTTATTATGTTACTAGTGTGAAAGATATCAGCTGGAAAATACACCTGAACATTCTGATAGGCGTATAATCAATGGATCTTGGCCATCTGCAAAATAAGACAGACATAAAAATAGGATATAAGGCTCGTTATGATTGGTCGTGGTAGTGAGATTGGGGTGAGTGTACCATGGGCAATCTATGTGGCCTTTGAACTTCTAGTTGCAGTCTGATTGATAGGCCCAGTAGGTGGGAGACGAAAGATTTTAAGTATTGACATAACTTGTTTCCACTTTCCGATTCAGATATTCCCTAGATGCGGACATTATTTTGTCTGCTGCGGTCCTCTAAATTTGTTACTTTCCTAAAGAGGGTCTCTACTTTAAAGCACCAGTCCAGCCTGTTCACTATTTCTTGTTCCAGAGTGGTAATCTGCTGTTTTGTCCCATCCAAGTGGGAGTGGATGGTAGAGACTTTGGAGCAGAGACACTTTAGTTCCATGGAGTTCCTGTGACTTGCGTTCTAGTGATCCAAGGGTAAGGTTGAAGGCCTTAAGTTATTTCATTAAAGTGTCAAAGGAGGATGGCTCCATTGCAGCAGGAAGGGTGGCAGTAGTTGAATTATTGACAGGGCTTTTAACAGCATTATAGAATGACCGTTGGAGAGTGACCATTGTCTTGGGAATCAAATAGAATGGGGTAGTTTCTGAGAGATAAAGACCTCACAGTAGGCTAGTGAATGGTGCTGAGGGTATGTGAATACAGTGTTTGAAGAGTAAGTGTGTGGTGTGCCTTACCGAGGCACACCAGTGCAGGTGTTCGCCCTTCTTTGCGCACTGGTCCTTTAGACTGACAAGATAGAAAATGGCACGGAAGCTGTAATATTAAACAAATAGTTTATTAAACCTCATGAGTGGAACTACGTCGATATACAACCCTCAGGCAATGTATGAGGCAGCACATGGAGTAAAGAAATCATGGTGCTTATATACTGTGATAGTTGCAGTGTAAGCATGGAAGTTCAAAAAGAGGCAGTAAAAGTGTACACACAAATAACCATTTACATATAAGGGTACATGAGAATCGCTTAGTCAACAGAGTAGGAGGAGTTACATAGTTGCTGACATCGGTTAAAATAGCCTGACAGTTACATTTGTAACAGATGCATTCCAACAGCTACAGGCCTTTCTGAGCATGCACAGTGCTCTGGCTCAGTACTGAAGGTGTTAACTATACTGATGACTCAGACGAAATACAAGGGCAGGTAATAGTGAAGACGGGAGAAGCACATGGCGAGCAAATGGCTAACTAAAATGTCTGCCACAAACAAAATGGCTTCCGCTTATGCTAACAGCGATCTCTGCTAGTTTCCACATAGGGGGGCTTCCAAGCAGGGGCTAAGGACTAAAGCATAGCCACGCTTCAAGTGTTGTGAGGTTGTATAGGCCCCACACACAAACACTTTCATTTTACATGCTCACATTTATTCAACATCTTTTTAGACAATTACTTTTAACACACAATTGTTTGTGTTGCCTCATTAGATAATGTACTCAGAAATGGTTTGTTTACAGTTACATGTCTTCGTAGACATATTATCTGGCCCTAGAACCTTCTGTACAAGGAGTAAGTACACTGCGCAAAATGTTGTTGTTCATTGTCGGTTCAGCAACAGCTCTGAGTGGATAGAATCAACAATCACAACAGGATCAGGACTCAAGCACAGAACAAATGAGTGCAGTTGATTACAGGTCAACAATATGTCTCTGTTTAAAAATAGGAGCATCTCGATAGACTGTCAAAGGTCGCCCAATGCCTGAATTCTGGCCCAGATGAATTCCAACACCATCCTGAATAGGATGGTGGCCTGTTCTACACCAAGGATGGCTGCCAGATGGAACACGCCCACAGGGAAATGGATAGTTAGACCACTCTAAGCTATTCTGGCAGACCCACACACCCTATGCTTTATAGGATTGGCAGCACTAGGTAAGAGTGTAATTATATGTATTTATGTAGTCTAATGCAAATGCATGATGGTTTAATTATTCATTCTATTCACCATTCTTGTAAGGCTGGCAACATTGTTTTGCCTAATCTATTAATCATTGTAGTGCACATATTTTACACAAGAGTACGATTGCTTCAAAAACATTAGTGGTGCCAATGTGTTTACTTCTTGTGTCTCCCTAAGAGCATGCCTGTGTTACCAACAAAAGGGTACGATCTGTTTCTTTTTTACAGACAACATCCAGTGCCCTGTAAGTTTAGAGGCCCAGATGGCACACTGTGAGCTAGCCAGGCCCTAAACGACATATTCTTATTGTATGCATGGACTTAGTCTTACATAGTTCTTAAGCTTATTTTGCTTAAACTCACAGTCTTACTAAGAAAGTGTATGAAATTGTGCCACCAACGTTCCAACTTGGGGTATTATTTAGAGGTTTTCCCGAGTTGGTGTCTTAAGTGTCCCCAAAGACTCTACTCAATTAAACTGTGACACCTGTGGTGTTAGGGATAAATCCTTCTCAACTAAATAGGGTACCACTATTTTTGCCTGTAGGTTTTTCAAGCTAGAACCTTTCAAAGAATACCCCATATAGTTACCTCTCCTGAATGTCATAACTTAAAATGGCTACTGCAGCACCAGCTAATATACCAGTAAACTGCAGGCATGTAGTTACAAAAATGCTACAGCAACATGGACCCCCCTCTTATGGTTAGGGAAGTTCCCTTTGTGGTAGAGGCATGCAAAGTGTACAGAACAGGGGTATTCTATTCATGTGTAATATTTCCAGCAGCAAGCACTCAATTGAGACATTTTCACAATCATGCAATAGCTGCAGTTCCAACAACTACACAGCTTATGAAGAACTAGAAATACCATTAACATTCCAGGAACACCAACATTGTTTGCAAGGGTCCTTATCACACGCAAGAGATGAAGATTGACTGGGTCCCATCAGCAACAAAGAGGCGACTTAGCCAGACATAGCCAGTTACACCCCTTACCTGGACATAGCAAACCTTATAACACCAGAGCTACGAACACATATTCGTTTAGGTATTTTATACAGATGCATGAACAACACATTATGCTAACAATTCAAATCAACATAGTGAAGAATGCTTGAGCTGTGCAACTGCATTTAGCAATGCCAGCAATTAGTACAGTGACCATTAATTCAATCTTGGGACAAGTTCACACCAGACAACAGAAAATAGGTCGAGATAATTCGGGAGCCAGGACAAATAAACCACAAATATAGGGTAATTTTGAAAAGGATAGCTCGAAGCAGGCACCTGAGTCTTCTAAAGAACTGTGAACTAATAAGAAAAGTAAAGAAAAAGCGAAAGCACAGGGTTGCTCTCCATAGTGGTCCCCTGAAAAAAACACTATCATTTGCATTACTGTGAAACAACTAAACAACCTGATAAGTATCAGGTTGTTTATACTCTTCTGACTTCATAATTAAAAAGGAAGTAAAACTTCCACAGCAAAAGCCTTAATTTAAAAAGAAGAAAGTGGCTGGGATAAAAGCTAAACAAGCCACACATTTTGCGAACTCTGCTTGTGAAAGAAGAGTAGGCTCTCACTCTGCAAAACAGTGCGGCATCAGTCACAATAGTTAGCCAGAATCTTCAAGAGTGTCTGGCGGCAGTAGCAACTAGTAACTATGTCCTGGTGGAAACACTGGACCAGAAACTAAGTGTTCCTTATCAGTTGTATGAACTAAACGCCAAATGGACGGTCAAATACCTCAAACTATTAACGCTCTCTTTTGGGAGAAATTATTATTTGTTTATCACATTTTCTTGGCTGAAATGCAGGAGCCACCTGAATTTGGTTGTCAAGTCTTATGAGTGTAAAGTGTAATATTACTATCTTTCTCTGACCTCATTCCAAAATCAATTAAACATACATACACCTAGGAGTGGGCTCTTGCACGAGCCCCAGTGTTATACCTTAATCACGTGGGCTGGGATGAAGAATCTCCTCACCATGTTATACCTATAAAGTCCAGCTCACAAGTGCAACCCGAATCAAACATGAGGCTAATCAACAGATTAGAGAAATTCTAGCACAACGTGAATATCAAGGTGTGATTTAAACTTGCACCTCACTAATGAACATCCTATGTGTCCAGTAGTGAAACCAGATCATTCATATCACTTGGTCTTAGACCATAGACAAATTAAACAGTCACACTTGCACATTTGTGCACAAAAATAGGAAACCACATTAGACCTTTCAAATGGCTTTTTCTGCCAAAACATAACGCCAAAAGTAGATATTTGACTTCATTTATCACCCTTAACTCACAAAAAAGAAACTATGTTGATTGCACACGGATATAACAGCCCAGGCTTGAACTCTGCCCGTGTGGCAGAACTGTTACAGTGTTTTGGCAGTGAAGAATTGTGCTCTGTTGATGACATATACCTCACAGATGATGACTTAGAGCCACATGTATCAACATTTGTAATAGCAATTATCTATTTGGGATTTTCTCTATATCGCAATTAGGTAATCGCTATTGCAAATGTATGAAGCTCCAAGAGTTTAGTATAGCAACCCGTATATATAATATGCGACCCATATGGGGTCGCAAATCAATCTACCTCGTTAATATTAATGAGGTAGATCAGAATTTGCTTCCCCCAAGGAATCGCTAAAATCACAGGGATGGTGGCCTGCTGGGGTCAGCAGACCACCATGTCTGTGATTGCTTTTAAATAAAGCGATTTTTTAAAACAATGCAGCCCATTTTACCTAAAGAAAAAAAATGAAACATTTTCTTTTCATGGTTTTAGAGTAGGCTCTGATTCATGGGACAACTGCTTGCTCTTAAAAACGTTTTTGCAACCATTCACAAAGGGGAAGGGGTCTTTTGGGGACAGCTTCCCATTTGCAAATGGGTTACCACCTACTTGAAGTAGGTAGTAAAATGCAAATGTTTTGCAACCACATTTTGGTCACAAAACATTCCTACATACCGATTTGATGCGATATTAGGAAGGGAAGCTCTAAACTCGCCAATTCCTAATAGCGAATCTGTAACCCATATTGCGATTCGGTAAAAGGTTACCGAATCACAAAATAGGTTTTGGTACATTGGGAAACCTTTTTTTCTTGTCGCAAATGGCCCAACTCTACAAAAAAAGGTACATAAATGTGGCCCTCAGAAACACAGTTGACTAGAGTAGATTGCATAATTCTAAGATTTGCTCACATTGACTAGAAATTAAATCTAAAAAAATCAAAAATTGTCTCTCTCAGTGTCCTGTATTTGGAATATGAGTTGTCAAAGTAAAGCAAGAACTTAGCAACACACTTTCTAAAGAAGTGTGTGGTCTTACAACCACCAAACACATTAAAAAGGATCCAATCATTCTTCATTTTTTTCAATTTTGATAGAACATGGATATCAAATTATGCACAATAGATAAAACCATTTTCTGACCTGATCCATCCAGACTTTTCAAGCAGACATTGGACACCAAAACGTACATACATATTGTGTGCAATATAAACTGACATTCTAGCTGCAAAACACTTACATCCACGTGATAACACAACCAATTTGGTCATTTGCGTACTTGTGGGTTCCACTAGATAGACATATGTCACATTCAATACAGGTGACACTGTACCAATCGCATTTATATTCCAATTCCGAAATGTGTTTTGCACCAGTAGAAAAAATTCCGACAGAGGTACAGACTGTTGTAGTGAAAGAAAGATCATTGGCTGAGTGAAAATGCATATTAGTGGGGGTGCATGCTTCAGGTGGGTTTCTGGCGGCATCAGCCATGAAGAGGGTAAGGGGCTGACAGTCAGGAGCTATCATTTCCAGGGTAGGGTAGATGTTGGCCCAGATGCATGTAAACAGTGAGTTCCTTCAGTTGAGGCGACCGCCTGGTTCCAAAGTGCCACACACTGGGACATGTACTTGGCCCAGCTGTGGACAAACAGAGGATGAAGTTGTACTGAAGGTGGCCGTCTGACTCCACAGGCAGTAGGACAAGTGCTTGACAATGGATTACCCAACTGTGGGCAGACAGAAAAGTGCAGTCTTGCCGAGTGCTGCAGTCTGACTTCAAGATGGCATCCTCTGGCACATACGTTTGAGGCCTTATGAGGAGTTCAGGCCAGAATGGGAGCAGTGGTGCAATATAGAGATGTATATAATTGCTCTTTGGCAGACCATTCATGACATTATTTATTAATTTTATTTAATTTACATGATTTGTAAAGCACACGGCTACCTAAAAATTGTTTCCCAGTGCTAGCATCCTCTTAACTAGAATCAACAAGAATTACCAAAGTGCCAAAGGTTAGCTGTTATTAGAGAGGTGGGAACATCCATGATTTAAGCAATTTCATAAAGCTGTGAGCGAGTTACAAGCTTGCCGTGCTTGCGGCAAGGCGTTCCACAGCATCACTCCCAAACTTGCAAATGCCCAGCCACCTTGACAGGTTTTCTTAACTCCAGGAACCATTCCCAGTTCCTGATGTCTAGAGTGGAGTTAGAGTTTGGGTGCATAGCAAGACACCAGAGGTCTCAGATACATGGGCCCTGTGATGGATAGGCACTTTTGTATATAGCATAAAGCCTTGAATTGAACATGATGTTCAATTGGCAGCCAGTGAAGAGTATGTATCATGCTGGCTGAAGAGTTGATTCTGGGTAGAAGGAGAAGAAGACAAGTTGCTGAATGTTGTATGGACTGGACCCATTTGAGCAGAAATATTTCAGCACCTGGATACAAGACATTACTGTAGTCCAGTCTGAAAATTACCAGGGCTTGGACTACAGTTCTTTGAACAGGGACAGAGAGGCATACTAACATTTTCCTTATCTATTTAAAGATGTAAGAACAAGTGGCTGCTACTTTATTCATCTGGTAGCTCATAGACAACTTGTCATCAAGCCATACCCCCAAATGTTTTTAGCACATGAACTGGAGAAGGGGTGATACCCATAGTCGATTGCCACGGATGAGGATCCTATAGGTGAGAGTTGTTTCCCACCAGAAAAACCTACATCGTGTCCCCCACACATTAGGCATATGTTGCAGATGCCACCACATGAAATCATTTTAATTGTTCATCCTTTTTAGTAAAAAACATCTATTTGTGATTATGGTGGTGATCTTGGATTCATAATTCTACCACAAACTGCTACTGCTTGTGGGAAGTATGCATGGAAAAAGTTGCCCTTTGACCAAGAATCCTATCATGAATCACATCAAGAAATTTCAATGGCCCTAGGGGAACATCATTGTTACGGCTACTATGCAATGTGTTGAGTACTACAATTCAATTTCTTTTCTTTGGATGATCATTTAGCTACCTCCTGCCATAAGACCTGCTCCAGAGGCCCATTCCCGGTGGGACTCAGCCACTCTGCTGTGCCTCCTGAATATGGAGGCAATTGCAGTCGACTACTGCCAGCTCGAGGGCTTTGAGGAGGCGGAAGATTAGGAGAAAAAAACAGCCACTGCTGCCCCTGGCCACCAGCCAGAGAGACACTGGCAGTGAAATCACCACCACCCCAGCACTAAAGATCCCCTGCCACCAAAGCCACAACACGAAACCATCACTATGGACATGCCCTCCTCCAGCTAATCGTGTCGAAGCTGTTGGAGATAAAGTGTGGCCAGCAGGAACTTTCATTGTGAATGGAGGCTGTGGTGGCCTATATTGTAGGAGTTGTGGGACTTGCTGTGGGAGGTGAGGGTAGGAAAGACAGTTGGGGCAGTGTGTTTTGGGGGTATTTTGGGACTGTTGTGGTAGGAGAGGGGAGTGTGATTTGTTTACATTCATGTTAAATCAATGGGTTTGTTTATCCTCATGAATATCGGTCTTTGCATTATTGGTTACAAGCATAGCATCACACATAGCTAAAGCGGAAGTGCTACCAATCCAGGGACGAGACAAGCTGTTCTTCTTTGCATCTCTCCCATTGCAAACCAATTATCCCACTGTGTTTATCACATTTCTCTTTCAAGTTTTAAGTACTTCCTCATCTGATCTCCCTTTCCATGTGTTGTAAACTACACTACTTACATTTCCTTCATCCAGTCCAGAATCCCCCTCGCAAACAGTGTTGTAAAACAGAATGTGAGTGGCTGTACACAACCCTCTCACCTTGCTTGATAAGGTTGAGCAGCACCCACCCTCCCAGTGTCGGAAATATTTGTGTACTACTTATTGCCATTGCACTACTCTCTGTAACTGGTGTCCACTAATTGGGCCAGTCAACATACAGAAAAAACAAAAAATTCTCCTTTCTAAGAGGGTTTTCGTCACCTAAGCAAATAGATGTCTGCTACCTCTCCTATAATCAGTCCATACCTTAATGCATGGTTTTGCAAAAGGGCCTCCCAATACCAGTGGCGGTACACCAATGACTCTAACACAGACGACATCACAGGGATTGCAACAGGAGATTGTAAATGTATCGGTGAAGTAAACTAGTGTATCACAATCACCAACTATAAAAAAAGAAAACAGAATGAGCGGGAAATCCGTTACTGAGACTACCAGGATAAAACAACAATTAGCAATATAGTATTGAGTTACTCACTAAAATAAGCACAATTAGTCCCTCAGGTCTTCGAACCAGTCAGGAAGTCTCAAACAAAGGTTACTTCAGTAGAAGTAAGGGGAAATAGATTGTGGAAAAAAGTGCACACTACCTATCCTTGGATATACATTGTTGTAATGTATTCTCTGCTCTATCTTGTCCCTTTCATGACTGAGTAAGTAGGATGGGTGGCATGGGCAAATGCCAATTTTGGTACAACCTCCCTCTTGTAAACGTTAGCATCTCTTTATCCAAATATGCTCTACCTAGTGTGAGATCTGTTGATGGTGGAAATTGACACAAAACTCAACTGATCACACAACCTGGGAGAAGAGGGTTAAGGCTTTTATGAATGGATGGCTAGGAGGCATTAGGGAAAGGTGAGAGATAGACAAACACAACATTCAGTAAATTGATGAGGCCATCACACCTGTTGTACAAGGAAGATGGCAGTTCACTTACCGAAAGTAAAAAGTCCTTCAGTTCCCAGTCCCCAAGTTATCTAATTGGCTTGTTATCTGTGGCTTGAAAATGCAACATAGGAAGGACACACACAAGTTAAATAATAGTTATCAATATCAAAAGAAAGATTATACTGTATACAAATGGATGGTGAATCTGCATTCTTCTGGAATTGTCCATCTGGGGAGCAGGGCTGAACTGCGAAGCTGGAGAGCTATAGAGAATTTTTTTCACAGACTAGACAGCCTTTAGAGTGCAAAAATAAAATGTCAATATTGAAGAGTCAATGTAAGCCTGATGGTACCTGAGGAGCAAGAAGGCATAGGCCAGGGCAGTGGTATGCCATTAGCTAAGATGCAGACCACAAGATGATCACTTAATTAGAGTTTGCCTTTTGAGTAATACTCTGTAGTGTCCTTATCAGCACGTCTCTCAAATCCACAGGCTAAGCCCATTTGAGTCCTTTTGTTTCCCATTGAAACAGGTAGTAGAAAATGCTCCTTCTTCTGCTTATTGTCAATGGTACTTTGAGATTTATTTCATCCAAAAAAGATAGACCTGTAGTGTATACAAGAAAATGAAAAGACTTTGGCAATACACAATAAAAGGCAGTCTCCAGTTTTCAAATCTTCACTGGCATTCCAGCAAGTGAATGACAGAAACAACAGGAATTGTAGACATATTGTTATTCAATGTTTTTGGGTTAATGGAGGCTTTCTATTTGAACAAACTGTCACCATTTGCGTACTTCAAAGTCAATAGTTGTACATGAAGGTTGAAATAGTATTTTTCAGCTCTTAAGCAGCATGGGCAAAATAATTACAACTACCTGTGTCATTCACACTGGACCACTCTATTTCAGTTTAATATTTACAATCGGTGGTGTAAGTAAGCCACATAACAAAGAGAATTATAGATCAGATTTGTTTCAGACTCAGGGGGATCATCCAAAGGATAATCATTGATGTGAGATGTCAGACCAACTGCCTTCGCCATCCTCTGTAGTTTCAGGAGCTCTATAATCCTTTCAAATAAAGTGTTTGTTCATTTTAATCATCACCAGTCTCTCCTCAGTTTGAGGGGAGAGACTGGGCCTTCTGACTGTGTTAACTAAGACAGCTGCACTGAAAACACATTCCAATGAAACAATGTCTTCCGGACATGAATAATACTTTTTTGCAAGCCTGCTGAGCTACAGCCACTGTGCCCTCTTAATATACCAATAGACCAATAGGTCTTAAACAGGTACACATCTGTTGGGTAATCCGGATATCCTTGGACGTTCTTCTAAATTGTCATTGGTGCTGCCATTTGCTGTGCCTGAACCCCTGCACTTGCCTTGGCTCTTGCTGCTGAGTGAACCCAGCCCACTGCAGTGGTCAGCTGTGAACTCGAAGCAATTGTTGCTTTGGGTTGGTAAACAGCTGGCAATGGTGTTGACTGCTGCTGCCCAGGCTTCGAATTTACTGTAGTTCTTCTTCTAGATCAGTCTATTTACTAACAATCCAAGTCTGTTTCAGAAAAAGCCATTTATTTATTTATTTATAGAGTTTTGTATAGCGCGAACAAGACCCGTGGGTATCAGAGCGCTTCACATATAGGATAAATTACAGACATTATGTAGGCAATTGTAGCAGCAGATATACACGAGTATAAGTTATAAGGAGATATGCTGTAAGAGGGATTATAAGTAAGGGTTCTTCAGCCTATCCAATTAACATTGGGAAGTGAGTGAGGTAGGGTTGTATAGCATAACAGTGCAAATATCGTGTGTGAGTAGCATTAAGGTGTAAAAAGTGTTGCCATGTATCCGGGATCCTAGGCAATAAAACAAAGTGAGGTAGAGGGTATATCGTATTGTCTGATAGTTACAGATATCGGATCCCTTTGATTTAAGGTAGTACTAATGTGTGTGGCCAATGTATAAACATGAAATCAATCTGTTAACAGATAATTGATCCTCAGGAAGTTCCAGTCGAGGCCGTCTCTCTTTGGTGAGGATAATCTCATCCGTAATCAGTAATCTTCCCTAAGAAAGGTATTTGCTCATCAAGTGGTTCTTCAGTTCGCGTTTGAAAGATATCAAGTTTTTAATCTTCCTGATGTTCGGAGGCAATGAATTCCAGACTCTGGGGGCGGCTCCTGAGAACGCTCGGTTGTAGGTCTTTTTCTTACGGAAAAAGGCAGGCCTCAATAGCAGTTCTTTGGCGCTTCTCGTTGGTCTGTTGCAACCCGATAGCTTAATTTTCTTGGCAAGGTATCTCGGCATGTTGTAGTGAACTGCTCTGTGGGTAATACAGGCAATCTTCATTTGAATTCTGGCTTCATAGGGTAACCAGTTTAGTGTCTTCAGATGAGGAGATATGTGGTCGAATTTCCTCGATCCCGTAATCAGTCTTGCCGCTGCATTGAGACAGGCTTTTAGCGGTGCTATGGATGTTTTGGGTAGACCCGCTAAAGTAGTGCAACCGTATTCAATCCTCGAAATAACTAGGGATTGTACAGCCAGTTTTAGGTCAGTCTTTGAGATGTATGGTTTCAATTTTCTTAGATAGTTCAGATGGAAGCGGGCACCCTTGGCCATCGAGTTTATGTGTTCCTTCATGTCAAGGTTCTCATCCAAGGTAATTCCAAGTGACTTTGCTGTCTTAACTAGGGTCGGGGTGCAGTTCAGTGGTGTCACCAGTTTCGTCATTTCCTTTACCTCAAGACGGTTCTTTGTCGGTGAGATTAACAGGAATTCTGTTTTATGGGCATTTAGTTTCAGATGGTTCGAGGTTAACCACTGTAGGGCTCTCTTTAGTGTCTTGTTCATTAGGTCAATGTCATCACGGGAGGCGATCTTAATGTATATTTGCGTGTCGTCTGCATACATGTGATAGGGTATCTGTGATCCCCGCAGGATCTCCGTGAGAGGTTCAACATATAGGTTGAATAGATCTGGTGAGAATGTTGAACCTTGTGGGACCCCGACGGCAGTAGGACAAGGGGAAGAGGTCGTTTGATTGACCAGGAAACGCTGGGTCCTATTCTGCAAGAAAGATCTAAACCAATTCAGCACATTTCCCGACAAGCCCATTCTTTCTTGTAGCCTGGTCAACAGCATTTCATGATTTACCGTGTCAAATGCAGATGACAGGTCTAGGAGAATCAGTAGGCATGCTTGATTTCTGTCTAGGGCTTGTAAGGCGTCGTCCACGATGTGCAGGATCGCAGTTTCAGTACTATGCCCAGCTCTGAATCCAGATTGGCAATCATCTAGTAATGAGAACTTAGCGATGTGTTGACTCAGTTGGCTTTGTACACATTTCTCGATAATTTTGGCCAATAAAGTATGTTGGTCACTGGTCGATAATTGTTCGGGTCAGTTGCGTCCGCTGTAGGTTTTTTGATGATGGGCACGACCTGACCAGTTTTTAGGCAGTCTGGCAGTGTCCCTTGGGTAAGTGAGGCATTTATTATCTCAGTCCAGATCGGAACTAGGGTATGGCTGATTACTCTTACGCACTTTCCCGGTAGGGGGTCTAGATAGTGGTTGTTCGGTCTTATTTCCATTAGCGTTTTGGTGATCTTATCTTGGTCATAGAGATCGAATGTGTCCCACTTTGCCTTATTTTTCGTTTGGGGACTTTCTGTTGGCTCATTGGCCTCTTTTGTAGGTGAGGTAAGGATTGAGATGTTAGTTGCGGCAGTTGAGAGTTCCACTTCAAGCAGTTTGGTTTTTTCCGTGAAAAATGTAGAGAATTCCTCACAACTTAAGGGAGTTTTTGGGTTCTCGTGAACTGTTTTAGCTAGCTTATTGGACTGTTGTTTTAAAATCTCAAAGAGTTTCCGTGGTCTGTTTGAGGCATTGTCAAGTTCGGCTTTTATAAAATCTTTTTTGGATTTAATTATCTTCTTGTTATATTGTCTTCTTGTATTCCTGAGGGCAATGAGCTCGGGAGAGGAGGGATGTTGCCTCCATTTCCTTTCGACCATTCTCAATTTGCGCCTGTCCTCATTTAGTGACTCACTGAACCAAGGATTTTTGGGTTTCTCGGATACTCTTTTCAGTGTCTGTGGCATGGTGTCATTGACGATATTTCCTGTTGAAGTTAGGTAGTGCTCCGTTAACTCGCTGACATTCAGTCTGTTGTTTGGTGGCTTCAAGCCTTTCTCACATCTTTCCACCAATAGTTCAATATTGGCCTCTTTTGTGTCTCTGACCAATTTTTTGGCCTTGCAGGGTTG
This sequence comes from Lissotriton helveticus, assembly GCF_964261635.1. Classification (NCBI taxonomy): domain Eukaryota; kingdom Metazoa; phylum Chordata; class Amphibia; order Caudata; family Salamandridae; genus Lissotriton; species Lissotriton helveticus. The sequence goes on along the minus strand of NC_136063.1, from coordinate 1,244,716,926 downwards.
TGTGGTCCTGCCCTTTTTCATTGTGGTTATCGCGAAAGTTATGGCGTGATGATCGGACCAATCGCACGGGTCAATAGCGAGAATTGAAGTCCCTTTATTCCTTGAAATAATCCAGTCTAGGATCCCTCCTTGTGAGTGAGTGGGATATGTGCAAGCTTGTGTAAGGTTTAGTTCGATGAGGAAGTCTTTAAGTGAGTTAACTAGTTTGTCATTGTCGTCCTCCCAGTGGAGGTTAAAGTCACCAAGGAATATATTGAGGGCATCAGGGTTAGAGTTGGTTGTTATGATCTCCATGAGTTGCTCTGAGAACTTTGCGTTATCTCCAGGAGGGTGGTAGAAAGCATGCATGTTGCATCTATGGTTGTTTGCTGATCTTATATTAAGACCAAGGTATTCACAAGACTCCAGGGGGTCAGCTTGGAATTGGCTGACCTCAATCTCAGACCTATGGATGCAAGCTATACCTCCTCCCACTTTCTTAGGCCTGTCTAATCTGACAATGTTATATTGAGGAGGAACTAGGAGATCTAAATTAGGTGAAGATGATTCACTGAGCCAGGTTTCAGTAAGGAAGGCCAGGTCGATTTGCTTGTTAATGATGAGAGCAGCTATATCAGATGCATGTTTCGTTGCCGAACGACAGTTTAATAGCAGGCATTTCAGGGGTTCGTGTGAGTTCGGGACGTTGCCATGATCAGATTCAGTTGCCGTTACTTGGATGTGTCGTAGGTTGTTGTGGGTAGCTTTCCTGTTATTCTTTCTGGACGATCTGTTGGAGTCAATAGGTACTAATTTGATACTCTCCTCTCTTCCATGGACCGGTTGTTCATAAGATCTGAGTAAGGCCGAGGCTTCTTCATTTGATAAAGGATCGGTTCTGTTTGGTCTGTTGGGCCTGAGTACAACATTCTGGATGTGAGAAACTTTAGCGTGGGTTCCTAACGTCATCTCCCATATTTTCTCAATTGTCTGTGAGAATTTCGACGAGACTTGTACCAAGTTACCTACTAGTTTCTGGAGCTCCTTAACTTCATTCTGAAGTCGTGAGGTTATCTTTATTGCAGTAGCCCTGCTTGTCTGTGTTCTACATTTTGTTTTCCTCCAAAGTTGGTTCGTTCTCCTTACCACAGATCTTTCTTTTTTGTCCTTCATTTCGTTGGCATTATTGACTCTATTGCAGGTGTGCTCAATGTTCTCTAGGTTGAGTGGTGTAGGGGGTGAATCTATGGGTAAGGCACTGTGATATTCAAGACTCACATTCCCAGGTTGATGTGGAAGGGCGTGGTTATCTTCATCGGGAGTTTTTCTTGGAGCTGAGGTAGTAACTTCAGGCGTGGGGGCGTTTTGAGCTGGCAGCATCTGCTCTTCGCTTAGGGCCAGATTCTTCATTCTGTTACCAATGTTGGTAGACTCCGTGATCCCTTCTATCATAATCTCTGGTAGTGCACTTCCAAATCCCGTGACATCTCTGGAATTAGCTGTTAGATTGTCCTGGACGCCCGGTTGGTTCGAGTTAGAGGTGATAGTGTCGTTGAGGTCGGGAGTGACAACTGGTGGGGTTATGTGTTGTTGGTGGCTTGTACCTTCAATGGATTCCTTCAGGGTTTTGAAAGTTATCTTAAATTTCTCGAGTTCTCTGTTAGCTGCTTGTATCAGAACTATTCCCGTTTTATATAGAGTAATGTAAAGATCGGTATTGCTTCTTTTAGTTAGTGAGATCGTTATTTTAGTGCCATGTGGTATGTTTTTTATAGCTTTCGTGAATAGCGTTTTAGTCAAGGCATTACGCCATTTTTCCATTTTGCCAGTGTAGAATATCAGATCATTCATCATAGCGCCCTTATCTCTATCAAAATAAGGGTCAACGAATAGAGTGAATAGAGCCATGAAAGTGGACAGCACGTTTTTGTATTGTGAATCCAGTACTGTGGCAAAGATGTAGTCATTAGAGGATAGAGACTCTTTTTAAGGCCTTTGATTAGTTTTCAAGTAAAGGATTGAGCTGTCAACCAAGAAAGCTTCTTCATTATTGAGAATGGTGAACATTTGTTCCACCTTATTCAACTGATCTTGCAGCATATGCAACAATGGGTCTGCTTGCCTCATGAACTATATTTCTTGCCGACTTCGGGGTAAATTTACAATAAAATGATGGAGCATAGTGTTACTAAAGAATTGGTAACGCCATGCTCCAGCAGTTTTTTACAGGTAGGGATGTGTCGTATTTACAAAAATGCGGCACACCCCTGCATTTCCCCTAGTGCTGGTGCTAAAAAAACTGTCTAGCGCCTGCACAGACACCCTTCCTCCATGTTGCATGCTTGCCTGCGCTGCAGGGGTGATTGTTTAGGTGCAGGAAAGGACACCTTCCTGCACATAAACAGTCTTTAAAGGCAATTTGAGGGTTTCCATTTGTCCGGCTCATAGAAAGAGCAAAATCTGATGAGAATTGAATAATTTCTCCTTGTATTGACATCCTTAGACCAGTTTTTACCTGGTCTTAGTTTTTGGCACCGCCTCCATCTTTGTAAATATGGGGCAGCATCACAAAACAATGAGCATTGTGGCGGGACGCCCACTGCAACACCCATTGCATGCCCCTTTTACGCTAAGTGAAGCATGAAAAGGGGTATCATTTGGAAGGCGGCGTTAAGGCCACTATCTAAATAAGGAAAAGGGGATATCGCCACCAGAACATCACTTGAAGTGAAGCTCTGGTGGTGATATCCCCTTGTGAATATGCCAGTTCATGTCATTTTCTTGAAAGGAAGTAGCATTTGTATCAGGTCCTTCAGTAGCCCCCACTATTAGTCCACCCCCATTGTCATGAGATTGACAGTTGCATTCCATCCCCTCTGAATTATATATCCGTTAATAGATTTTTGCAGCTTAAAAGGGCATTTCAGCATTTAGTAGGTTTAATTTCAATGTGTTGGCACGTCCTGTATGAGATCTTTTATAGCTAGTTTATTAGCACACTAAGGATACTCAACTGCTTCCAGGATTTGAACGAATGAGTGAAGTAAGTGTGTGCTTTTCTGCTGGAAACCCACATGTTGATGACTATCTTTTCTTATTTTTCAAAGACCTCCACAATTAGATTGATGCAATGCACTAAACACATTACTCTGAAATATCCAGTCATGACTTTAGCTATATTTCTGTCATTGTCAGTGGCAACAAATCCAATTGTTAGACTTCTGTGTTTAAGCCATTCATAGGACTTGGTATTAAACTCTTCCAAGAAGTTGGTAGCTGTATGCAATTTCTTCATCATGAACACCACAACTGTTGCATGCTGCTGAATGCCCCGAAAGCATAATTAGCATGGGGACAAACAGCTAGCCTTTTCATAACTACCTGAAAAGACCCAGGCCCATAGTTATTGAGGGTTTTGCATTGTCCTTATGCCATGCAAAGGGGCAAAAGGGCAACGCAAACCCTACGTGAACATTATCAAGCCACGCAAGTGGCCCTGCATGGCTCTATGAATCTAGAGTAATGCAAGTCACTTACGGACATCTGCAATTCCATGTTTCTCGCGGGTGAGTATCCGGAGATATGGAAAAAAGCAGTAATTAAACCCCTGCTAAATAAAACATCCTCAGACCCTTTAGAACTAGCCAATTACAGACTCATAGCCTGCCTCCCTTTCCCAGCAAAGATCTTTGAATCCCTTATGAACCACCAGCTCTCGGATTATATCAATCAACACCATCTGCTGGATGATACCCAGTTTGGGTTTAGGCAAGGCCATGGGACAGAAACGGCATTGATAAAGGCGGCTGACGAGATCAGGACAATCTTAGATCATGGCGGGGCGGCGGCCCTCATATTGTTAGATCTTTCCACCGCCTTTGACAAGGTCGATCATTCCACCTTGATCGACCGTGTCTCAACATTGGGGGTTAACAATCTAGCCAGAGATCTTGTAGCCTCGTTCCTGGCTAACCGCACTCAATCGGTGAAATTGGGCACATTCTACTCCCCCACTTCCACCTTTCCGTGCGGAGTGCCCCAGGGATCATCGCTAAGTCCGACACTATTTAATATCTATGTGGCGGACTTGGCGAGGGGCATAAAATCGCATGGGCTGAGTTTAACCACCTACGCAGACAACACCCAATTGGTGTTGGCTGTCCACAAAGATGGTGTGGCAGTTGCGCCAAGATTCCAGGAGGGTATGCTAGCCTTAGGCTCCTGGATGTCGATGAACTGCTTAAAATTAAACTCAGACAAGACTGAGGTGATGACTTTTGGCAACTTGTCTCCGGTATGGCCGGACAATTGGTGTCCAATTGACCTGGGCCCCCCGCCAGTACCGGTTGCCAAGGTCAGAAATCTTGGGGTCATATTTGACACCAAACTAACATTTCACCATCATGTTAATACAGTGATCTTGTCCTCCTTTTTTATTCTCAGAAAAATCAAAAAAATACTTCCTGCGACAGGAAAAACTCTGATAACCACTTTCATATTTTCCAAATTGGATTACTGTAACGCCCTCTTGCTGAATGCTCAGGAGCAGGTTCTGGACAAACTGCAGTCTGTCCAAAATGCGGGGGCAAGAATATTACTTTCCATCCTCAAGCACCACTCTGTCTCTGCGGCCATACGTCAACTGCACTGGCTGCGAGTCAGGAGCCGCATAAAATTAAAAGCCCTCTGTACCGCTTACAAGGCCATCCATAATTCCGGACCACGATTTCTAAAAAAGGCTTTTAAGATCTACACTCTGATCAGGCCTCTTCGTTCAGCATCTACTTACCTTCTCCCTATCCCTCGCACCAGAACAGTTGCTTGGGGAGACATACGTTTCCTAGTAGCCACTGCGAGGCTTTGGAACACTCTCCCTTTTACCATCAAGATTAGTCCGACGCTTTTAATTTTCCGGAAACAACTGAAAACCTGGCTCTTTGACCAATGATCTTCTTCAGCATGATATCTGTCATCTGACAATCCTCTGCGCCGAGACACCTTTGGGTATTTGTGCGCAATACAAATCCAATAAACATAAACATAAACAAGTCAGTACAATTTGCTGCCATGCATTTACTCTGTGGCAGAGAGGTGTTCCATGAGTGAATGCAAGGAAACACTTGATTTTGGCACATTCCCATATTTACCTTTAGTGGTGGACTTGAGATACTTTAAAATGCTATGCCTCTCCTAGGTGAGGAATAACAAGAAGAAACATCTTTATCCCTCCTCGTTTTTTTCCTCTTTCTACATGTGCTGCCTTCTGCCACGCAGGATTGTTGTTGTGCACAAAGGTGTCCCTCTCTGCACAAAAACAATCCTGCCTACAACACAGGCACCCTTGCAACATGACACTTGGGTGCCTTCGCTGCTATTTGGCTGCCAAAAGTGTACCAGCGCTCGGAAAGGACAGGAATGTGCCTTATAATGGTAAATGTGGTACATTCCTGCCCTTTCATGCAGTACAGTTAGGTGGCTTGCGGCATAGCGCTATGGGAAAGAATTAAACATCTGCCCCTCAGTGTGCAGTCTGGCGCTTGTCAAATGGTTCACATGTCAACCTCTGTTAGTCTCTGCTTAATAGCGCAATACCGAACTACAATACTCCATGTTGACACTGGTGTTTTTTGGTCCATGTTGATTTACCAATGTAGCTGCTTAGGAGGAAGCCCCTTCTCACCAGGTTGCCACCTTCTTCTTCTCTATTTGGAGCTCCCTTTACCCATTATGTCCTCCTTGATGAGCTTCAAAGCCTTCTGGTGGCTCATTCAGCCCTCTCCGTCCCCATATATTGAGCACAGATTCAAGGGTCGTCAGTTCAGTCAGCCTTAGAGATCTCCAAGGTGCTGTCTTCAGAATGCCTCTCTTCGACTCACTAAAGGTCTCAGATGCTCCTCCACCTTCGTTGCCCACAGCATTCATGGCATTCCTATCCATTGAAGCAGGTGATGGAGGAGTCCTCTGTCCCTGGTCTCCTTCTCCCACTCTACTCGCCCTGAGGTGCACCCTAACTGCACTTACTCATAGGCTGCTCTGGCTGACCCAGTGGCCTGCTCACCAATCCCCGCCGGGGGTTTCCTTTCTGCTTCCTATAGTAGTCCAGGAGTCTCTCTCTTGAAGTCAGTGTGGCATGGGCTCAAGTTCCTCTGACCACTAGTCTATCATTGTCTTCTTTTACCACTGCAGTCTCCTAGTTGCCCTTTTACAAAGATCCATGCCATGGGCTCTGGGCACCATCTCTGACGAGGAGGTCACACAAAGCCCCCGGGAGGCATCACCCAACATCCACCTGCTCCTTAGACCCATCCATGCTATTTCTGGGTGTCCTGGGCCCAGTTGGGAGCTTTAGTTACTCCGAGTGGGCATGGCACTTCAGATCACATGCCTGCTGCTATCTTGTCCTTGGCTCACCCCAGTTGTAATTCATCTCAGCTTCAGATCCGTTTATCCAACTCTAATTGCTCCCATATTTTTGGTCAAGATCTATTCAGATTTGGCTTCACCATGTGATTGTCTGCAAGACCCACTGATTACAATATCCATAAAATTGACTTTGGTTCAGCCCCATATAACCATTGGATTATTGTGATCAGCCTCTTTCTACATTGGCTTAAGAAGTTGTCAGACACATGTTGGATCGGCACAGAGGAGTTTTTATTTTATTTAATTTTTAGTTTTATATAGCTCGAACTAGAAACGAAGATATTAGGTATCAGAGCGCTTTACATAGCACCAGCTTTGTTACACAAGGACACATTCATTTTTTTGTTAGGCCTAGGGGGATTAAGTGATTTGCCCAGAATCAAAGGATGTTGATCATTGTTGCCAAGACTCGAAGGTTCCCCAGCTTCGAGGTCGAACGCTCTACATTTAGGGCCTGATTTAGAGTTTGGCGAATGGGATACTCAGATCTAACATAATGGATATGGCATCCTCTGTATCATAAGTGCATTATAGCCCATTGCACGTGTAACACAGTAGACAAAACATAGATCAAGTTTTGACAGAGTATCCCATGTGCCAAACTCTAAAAGAGGCCCTTAGTCTTGCAAAGGTTACTTGAATACATTATTGCACTTCCTTCAAAGTACTTTAATTGGAATGCATGATATTTTACATCTGAAAAGTCTCAGGAGGCTCCCAATAGAAGACAGCATAACATCTAAAGGTGCAAATCAGGCTATTTACAAAAGTTTGCCCAGTGGGGGAGGCTAAATGTAGAACCTTACCAGAATCTAGCATGCACTGGAAGGTCAACAGGCCAGTTGAATGATGCTGTGGCAATATAAGCAATCTCGATTCTTGTTCAGCACTTAATAACAATGGGCCCGATTTACAAAAGTTATCTGAGGCAAAATCCTAACTTTACGACTTTTGGTATTCACAAAAGGCATTTTGGAGTAGTAAAGTTAGGATTCCTAACTTTACTACTCCTAAACTGAGACAAAATTATAACTTTACAACTTTCGGTATTCACAAAAGGCATTAAGGAGTTAGGAAAGTTAGGATTCCTAACTTTGCTACACCTAAATGCCTGTTGTGAATACCGAATTTCGTAAAGTTAGGCTTTTTCTCAGTTGAGGGGTAGTAAAGTTAGGAATCCCTACTTTGCTACTCCTAAATGACTTTTGTGAATACCGAAAATTGTAAAGTTAGGATTTTTCTCAGTTAAGGACTACTTCTAAATGCAGTTTGTGAATACCTAAAGTCTTAAAGTTAGGATTTTGTCTGAGATTGCTTTTGTGAATCTGGCCCATAGACCCCGTGTCTAGCCAGTTGGCCTTTTATCATCTTTGATTTTAAGCATGAGATGAGTAATCATGCTGCTATTGCGCCCTTTGGAGAGAGCCAACGAGCAAAATGAAAGATGTATGACCCTTGTGGCAAAGTGGAAACATGAAAAGGCTTGTAACAGGAAAAAGAGTCCTGCAAGTCTCAGACCACACTCTACCGTTGTAACCAGCAAGATCAGCTGGATTTAGTGACATCATTCAGGCTACATAGCATGAGCTGAGGCAAACGAGGGACATATGTACAACGAAGTGGCGGAGCACAGCGTTAGCCTCCATAACGCTGCCTTGTAAATAAGGCGCAGCTCCTAGCCACCACAATATCACTAAAAGTGACGGTGAGGTGGCAATAGGAGCTTGTAAATATGCCTCCTAGCGTGTAGAGACCCAGATGCCATTCTATTGTTGTGATCATTTTGCCCAGCACCTTAGACGTCAGCAATATATTGCCACATGCTTTTCCTCCAATCTCAGAATAATTCACGTATTTGAACATCAAAGCGTATAAATGATACACAACATTTAAATTAGGTAGTAGAGAGTGACGTCAAGCCCAGAATAGAGGAAGCTGTACAAATGGCCACGGGAGGAGAAGAAACACACATGTGTCTGCGAAATAGACATAAAAGACGATGCAACATAATTTATAAAAATGTTGAACGCTGTAAACAGATACAGAACAAGAGGCTTGCAGACGCGCAGATAATAGATCATGAAGCAGAGATCAATGTTTATAGATTCTGAGCAGTAATTGCTGTCTGGGACCAGAGTAGTTACACTTAGGTAATCACAATGAAGTGATTGCATTGAACGAAGGAAAACATAAAAAATGCTCATCAAAATCAAGACATCTTGTGTGACAACAAGACATTCTCGGTTTAGCAAGTTCAGGACTGGTTTTGAGTGCAGTTTCCAAGTCGTGAAGCAATGGATATGTTACCCTCAATTCAGCAACAGCAAATAAACAACGAGGTATTTTCAATCTTATGAATAAATGCATTCTAGAGAAAAAACGTCAGGCACTTTCTCTGTGCAACCATTTTCTAATGGACGGAGAATAAGGAAGAAAATGGTTGCTTCAAAGCAGCTCGTCCAGCCGTAATACATCTTTTGCTTAGCCACAGATATTTTCCAGGGTCTTCTATTATGTGGTCCAATAGAACATTTCCAGTCTTTCGTAAGAGGTCGATGAGACATAAATACATTTGATATTTCTGGGTGAAAATGACAAATAACAATTACAAATTTGGTGCAAGGCGAAGATAAAACCTCTGTTCATAATTCCCTTTAAACCACCTGAGACATCTGCTAAAAAGGCAAATTGCGCCAACTTCCTCAGGAGCATTTATTGCTTTGTTGCTCCCGCCACAGAATGGGTCTTTGCACTCCAGTGGCGAAAAGCACTGGTATCAGTGCATGCATGCACCCCCTCGCATTTTTAGCACATCTGAAGATGGCAGTGTCGAAGAGGAAGAATGAGAGGGTTCACCTGCTGCTCTGTGTTTGTTGTGAAGAAACCCTTCGTCGGGGGTTCCTGGACCGTTAAGGTGGAGGAGTGTCGCCCAACTGCTCTGTGAGCAGTAGTTAAAGAAAACTAAAATGACAATTACTATCCTTATTATCATTTCAGATTGCCTTTCCTGGTACGGGATGGTGCAGGGCTGGGCTGGGCTGCAAGAGCAGGGCTGGGCTGCAAGAGCAGGGCAGGGGAGGAGTAGTTTGCCCACTCCAAGGTGTGCAATGACGCTTTGACAAGCCCTCTCGGGCCAGCCAAACTGTCATGCGCACTTTGCATGTTCTGCACCCAGGCTGCTTAACAGCCTGGGTGCAGAACATACCCCAGGCTCCCATTCCCTGCCTAAGTGCCGATCCACGGCGCTCAGACCAATCACTGTGCTCCATTGCAGCGCTGTGATTGGCTAGGGGAGTCAGGAACTTACGTGCTTCCTGTTCTTGTTTCCAGGAGTGAGAGGCGGTGGCGAGTGGACCAAGAGGCGGCATCCAGCCAGGTGGCCAGCCTCAAGGTACGTGTTTTTTTTTCCATTTAGATTTCTTAACATCCCCCCACCTCACCACCCCAGGTAAATAGCGGCCACCACTAGAACTCCCCTATCTTTTAGAAGGCCACCCCATTTGAAGGCACAGGATCTATCGTGTCTTGGTGCACGGTGCTCTTAGGCAGATAGCAGCAGCAGAGTCCTTGTGCATTGTTAGTGTTTGCATAGGGGACTATTCAACCTCATTTAGACTGGGACAATTATCCCCCTGTAGAGGGGAACATTCTGAGACTGCACTCCTGTATATGGTGTTACAAAGGCCCTAAAATTCCCTGGAATCATCTTTTTCACTTCCTAGAGGGCCCTTATGGATTGGTGCCGCATATGTGATGGTGCTTAAGGTGCATATATAGAGCACTCCTAGGCCATTTTGGATGGGTTAGGGGACCTAGGATGTCTAATATTATGAAAATGCCAAGCATGCCTGATTAAAAAAAGGTGTTTTCCTTAGCATGTCCATTCCTGAGTATAGAATGGCTGTGCCTGACAACTACAATAATTGTTATGCCCGCTTGGCAGGTTCTGGAAGGGTGTAATTTGTCTGCCTATCCGGAAACCACCAAAAACAGGTCCTCCTCAATTCTGGTTAAGCACCCTAACTATATTTCGGAACATGGACAAGAGTACAAGGGAAGAATACTGTGCTATAGGTCATATGTATGTTAAGACCCCGAACATGCAGGGGTTTATTGTCTGGACCACTCCAACGCCTGTGCAGCACAACCACTGGTCTGATTTAGGACAACATGCTGAGGAGATTTAAAAGAGTACTAGTCCAAAAATATTGATGGTAATTCGATGAAATCTAATGGAAATTCTAAATAGACCATTACCTTGACGCTCAATAAATGTTTTCTGTTAGTATATATCAGTGCCTGTCTTTCACAGTGCGCCTCGTAATCAATTATAGCGATGACCAATGACGTTGCTAGGACCCCACTCTAGCTGAGCTGTAACAGTGGCGGTTCATTAATGACCCCAAAATCAGACATCAGAGCATGCAGTCACCAAAATTATTAGGGCCTGATTAACAAAGGGAAAATTAGAACTGAAGTGTAGGAAAGTGCCCCTTTTGTATGGTCACCCTCTCCACTTTTTGCCCTGGTGCTGATGGTTATGACTCTGAAAGTGCACCTGAGCCTGCTGCCCAGGCCCCCATGCTAGTGCTCTCTCCCTGAAATGGATATGTGGATAGGCAACCCCAATTGGCAAAGGACTTTAACCCCCTCATACGTCCTGGTAAATGGTACCTGTGGCACCCAGGGCATTGGAATTAAAGGGGTGACCAGGGACTGACTGAAGCACTGTTTGTGCCACCCTGGTGACTCAAGTAAACAAATGACAGCAATCCTTCCATTGCAGATTTTGTCCTCACCATGTGTTGCAAGGTCAAAGTACTTTCTTTAATATATGTCAGTCACCCATAATTTAGGCCTCCTGAGTACAGGAGGCAGTGTGCAGTAATATTAAAGGTGAGGACATTTAAGTTCAAGCTAATATGTCCCTATAGTGGCCTTTTCATTAAAGACTACTATAAGTGATCAGCGGTCCAGAGGATAAAATGGGCTGGCATCTGGGCATCCCAAGGTAGCCAGCTTAATTAAGGTACTGCTGAAATATGATGTCTGTGATATCAGAAAATGTGACTCATCACACCTGCCATGATTCTCATGCCAGGATTGATGTGACATGCACCCAGGTGGCTACCTTAGAAGTTGCCTACCCTGGTTGCCCTAGCCTTTCCTGTGATTCGGCTCACAGCCTGTAGCTACTACCGCCAAGACAGGAATCTGACCCCCTGCTAGGAGGTGTGACCACTTCCAGGAGTCAGAAACAATGGGCTGAACAGGAAGGAATTGACACTTCTTTCCCTGACAGGATGGTTAGTGAAGTGACACATCAAGGCGTGAGCTTAAAGCATTCACGTCATCTGATATGCACCCATGCCGCCTCCCAAAGAGTACACAGCCCCTCCCCTGTCCCTAGGCACCTTTGCACCCAGGCAGGTAAGAAAATGATGTAGTGAGGAGGTCTACACCCGAGGAAGGCTAGCCACTCACCTAGGGTGGGATGCCTGGTATGTCCATCTGAGGAAGACTTCTGCCATTTTTAAAAGTCATAGACTAGTCGGTTCTGGGTAAAAGGTGATATACACCCAGGATGTGGTCAGCTTGGGTAGGGTTTAGCCACTGAGGCTACTAGCCCATTAGCTACTTGCATCCACACCCCTAAATCTAGGATTTAAAGGGCACCCCTGACACCAGTACCTGAGTTCTGATATGACTTGCAAGAAAGGACAAAGAAGAGACATGTGTCTGTGACAACAGGATCTGCTCAAAGCAAAGGTGTGATACTCTGCACCTCTGACAACCTTCCTGGAACTGTACAACTTTGACTCTTCCCAAACTGAAGACCAGTTCCCCTAGGCAGAGGGACATCCTTTGAGAGCCAAAGGCAAATCCAGACTCCCTTGGACTGGTGGCACTAGTTCCCTGCATTCCGCAGGAGGAACAATATACTGGAACCAAAGAATCCCTGTCCATCTGGCCTGCAAGGGATCTCTCAAAGGTAAATGGTCCAGTGGATTATGGGAAATGTAGTCCTGACCTTCATTAAGTTCCAGGTGCCTACCACTTTCCCCCAGACCTCCAGACGTTCAGGTATCCTTAAGCTGACCTAACCACTGCCAATTCTTGTTGGTGTGCAGTCCGGCTCCCACCACCGCTGAAACTTGAGGGAACTCCACAACACCTTCATCCAATGTGTGAAGTGGCTTTGTTGATGACTTTTTCTACTTGTTTCCTCACCAGCACTTTGCAAGCTGTAAAAACAGCTCCCTCCTGGCTTCTTCAGTACCTCGGACGGCCAGGACAACTCTGCACCTGGGGTTCTCGAGCTAAGTAAGTGTGAACTGACTCTCATGGCTTGGTCCTGGGATGCCCATCACCTTTACCCTCCTTGGGTTTCATGCATCTCGTCCTGCAAGTGACCTATTTTCACTAGTGCTTTTTCCCGTTGACAGCAATGCTAAAGTTCTGCAGTATTGAAATTCTGTTATTTATTTTTCCTTATAAAATCCATAACTCCAGTTATACGTATCTGGTTGTGTTTGTTTTGGTGTCTAAATTAATATAAAAATCTGCTTTAGTTTTATAAATTGGTGTTGGATTTCTATTGAATTGTTTCAATTACTTTTTCTTCATGTTGGTACTTTCAAATGCTTAACACAAGTTCCTTTACTGAAGCTTGACTGCTCTTTGTCACTCTACCAGGACTGGGCTAAGACTTTATTATTGTGAATCCAAGGACCATATCGGGGGTATTGTGAGAGTATTACATATTGTAGCCTAACCAGCACACTACAATATACTCTTCTTTTCTACATGAAGACTAAGTGTAGAACAGAAGTCTAAGTTTGATATTCACAAAGGGACATAGGAGGAGTACCTCTACGCCTGTGGAGGTTCTACACTTTGGGCAGAATCTCCACAAGTACAAAGATACTACTCGTGAGTCCCTTTGTTAATGCCAAACATAGACTTCAGGTCTGGACTTAGACTTCAGGACCAAGTTTAAGGCCCTTAGTGTGTCACACAATATACCTTCAGTACATAAGAGGTTCAAGTCCGCACATTATTCCCTCAAATCGCCAGAGCTGTTAAACTGATAAATTTCGATCACATAATATCACCCAAATTACTATTACATTTTAGAATCAGTCACATCGGCATAACTCACACTAGCATTCGAAAAAACAAAATATGTTCTTACAAGCAAATTACTACCCTTCATTTAGCAGTTCAGTTTACACAGTGATTTTTCTAAATTCTGCTGTAATACACGTATTTCCAGAGTATTCACTGTGTTTTAGAAACATACCCTTCTGTCTGGTCTACAGTACGATAGTAACTAACACATTGTAAAGCACCTTAAATGCACTTATCAGAGCTTCCACATTGCCACAATCCACCTTTTCAAAAACTTTCTGTGCCACACAGGATGATCAGGGTTGGTTGTTTCTAGTAGTTTGAGAGTGTTCAGTGGCTGAAGGAGATGGATTATGAGTATCCCAGGCTGAACGTGATTCTACTCAGAGAATGTTCACACTTTAAAATGATCAAGAGACTAGAGAATTACAATCTGTGATCCTTGCAGACCAAAAGTGCCCCTGAAAATACACAGGGATAGGGATAATATTGAGTAAACGCAGGACAATAAACTGAAAGCCCATGTTATTCAAAAGGATTTTATCTTTAGCCATTATAGCTAAGATCTACACACCTAATACATAGTTGCACACAGTCCCTGTACTCTTGCTTGTCGTGTCGTGGGGAATGCACCTACAGATGAAGGTACGACACAGGATTACTACTCTAGAATTTCTTTATTTAAGAACTTCCCTAATCGTGCGGAGAATGTCCGAAGTGGATCTCTCGTCCCAAGTACATGCCCAGAGTCGCCTTTCCTTATTCTTCCTGTGCTCGGGCCTTGTTACAGCCTCCTCCCTCCCTGTGTGCCAGGTCTTAGAGCCCGACTCCACACCTCCCCCATTTTAGACATAAACCCAGTCCTCTGCTTGCTAGACTATATTTCCTCAATGGGCCTTCAAGACTTTGTTGTGTGATGGCAAGTGCAAGTGGTCTTCTTCACTGGAGACACCACATTCACCTTCAGTCCGCTTGAGGAGTCTGTCAGCACCTCAGGTTTAACAGCATCTCTGCAGGAGGTGCAGGAGTTTGGATACTTTAAAGTATGAGGCATTCCGTGTGATGGATTTCCCCAGTCGTGTTGCGGTCGCCATTTTTCTTTTCTGCTCTGTTACCTGAATTGGTTTAATGTCATATGGAATGTCTGAGGAGCATAATAGCAAGAACTTCGTTAAAATTATCGTTGTTTTAGCGGCAGGAAACTGCAGCTAAAACAACGATAATGGGCTTGATAATATGTCCTTGTGAATTCCCATAGCAGCAAAGGTTGTGGTGTTAACCTGGGCTGCTATGGGAATTCACAAGGGCATATTATCAAGCCCATTATCGCCGCTTTAACGGCAGTTTTCTGCCGCTAAAACAGCAATAATTTTATTGCTGTTCTTGATAATATGCCCCTGACTTTTTTCTCTGTTGTTGCTTGATTACCACCCGTTCACCGATCTCTGGATTGTGGTATGCACTTGCTGCTCGATGTCAACATCTCTTTTCATCTTCTATTTCTTCTTGCCACCCCTAGTCTTGATGAACACTACTCCGTTCATGGAGTTTTCTGCTCTCCGTGCTCTGCTTAGCTTGCTTCGCATAGTGGTGCATAGTTGTTTCCCTGCTCGCAAATGGTACGTTCGCAATTGCGAGCTGCCACTTGGGTAGAATTTCTACCCGAGCGGCAGGAAAACCAGCGCGAACTGCAGTTTGCACTGCAATCCGCCACTTGCGGAGTTCCAACTAGCAAAACTACGCCCAGAGTTAGCCTTGATTTTGTCAGGATACATAGATCGAGTTGTACTCCTCTGAAGATGTTTGGTTCAGATGAATCTCCGATACATGAGAGTGGCATGGCTCTCACCTGTTGTTGAATGAGGGGTATTGTGATATGCGCGAAGGACCTGGCACAGTGCGTTTTCAATTGTTAGGCCTTCCGTGGCAGTTTCTGGGCTGTCCTCAAAGACACCCATGAATCGTTCTACCGAACCGTTGGCTTGGGGACACAGTGAGGTGATCTGAGGATGTTTGATTGCTAAGAAATTCATGAAGCACTTAAAGTCTCTACTGCTGAATGGGGGGTCTGTTGTTAGACTTCAATGTTTTCTGGAGCCCCCAGGTTGCAAAGATGTCGTCTAAAGTTCAGATTACCTTGTCAGCCCCAGTGGATGTCATCATTTTGACCAGTAGGAACCAGGAGTATTTCTCTGTCACCACAAATAGGTATTTGCCAGTGACGAGGGGGCAGGGAATTCTTCGCCTGCCGCACAGGGTGTCTTTAACCCCTTCCATGCTCATGACGAGCTCTTCTCGTCATGCAGTACACTGCTTGTGTGCTCATGACGAGCTGAGCTAGTCATGAACAACGGGAATCAAGGATCTGCAGCACAGAGGATGAATTGCTGTAGCATTGATAGTGTTAAAAGTAGTGAGCAGGATTGTAGTCCTTGCTAGGCTTGTGAACTATGACATAGTTTTATTCCTGGAGACATATTACCCATATTTCAATCCTAGGTAGATTTTTTGCTCTAGGGTTTCCAAAACTTGTAAGGAAGGGTTGGTGATCAGTCACAATTGTGAACTGCTTGCAATATGGGACTATGTGGGAATGTTCACAAGCCCAGACTACCGCTGAGTTCTCTTTCTTCAGGTGGGAATATGCAATCTCTGTGACTAGGAGACTTCTGCCGGCATAGACTGCCATTTGTCACTGGGCTTCAGGTCTCCAGTGTGCTGAGCCATTATGGCCCCCAGCTCAACTTTCCTGGCATCAACACCTCAGTGTCAAGTTTTGGATCAAAGTAGGCCATGACGGTTGCCTTCTAAATTGCTGCTTTTATGTTTTGGTCGCACTCTGGCGACTACTGGAAGTCCAATTTTTGTCTCCTAAGGTAGCGCAGGGAAGCGCTGATGGTGGCATAGTCCTGTATATATCTAGCACAGTAGCTCACCATCCCCAGAAAGGATTGGAGTGCGCTGACATCTCGTGGTGGACTGGCAGCATCGATAGCCACCATTTTGTCTGGCTCTGGCATCATTATTTGCCCCAGAAATGTGCCTGAAAAACGTCAGTTTGGTCCTGTGGAACTCACATTTCTCAGCATTGAGAGTGAGCTGTGCGTCCTGGAGTAGGTGGCATACTTTATCCATGGCTGTATTGAGCTCCATGCATGTTGTTCCAAAGACCAGTAAGTCATCACTGTAGTTAAACATATTAAGCACCGGCTGGATGACTCGGCGGACGACATCCCGGAAGATCTCCACGGCCTACGAGATGGTGAAATTCGATCACTTGCACATGAAGAGCCCCATATGTTTGGTGAAGATCACGACATATGGACGTTGTTCCTTTAGCTCTATCTGATGATAGCCTTTGTTTAGCTTGAGCTTAGAGAAGACTTGCGCACTATTCAAATGCAGGTAAGCACACTTTTCAAATATTTTTCTGCCTATAGACACAATTTTATTTTTCACAGATAGCCTTAAACTGTGTCATTTGAGACATGTTAAATTAACTTCAGATGAACAATATGTGTTTTGAATTAAATAAAAGTAGCTATTCACATTTACATTGCGAAGTGGTTCAATTAGGTAGTAGTATTTGAAAATGTAATAAATTCTTTTCATTAAGAAATATATCTGTCACTACTGCATGTGCAATGTGCTTACAAGATGGTGTGTCATGCTTAAGTAAAGTTGCCTTGCATATACATCACAATCTGGAACATTACTAGGCATATTTGCTTACACTGTATCTACAAATTAGAAACAGTTATACAGATAATTCGGGATTTTCTCATTTCTAATGTTGTGTATCTTGAGGCTATGACGACACTATTTTAGAAAGATACACATTGACAGAGTAGCCCTGTTTTTAATTTGTGACTGTTATTGCTCAGCTGAGCATATTAATTGGTCATGATTTTAATTGTATGTTTATATGTTTTGTCTTATAATAATACAGCCCTGAAGAAGTCCCATCTGGGACGAAACGCGTTGGCTGTTCTTGCTTACAAATGGAACAATAAAGTGGATTTTTCAAAAAAATTGGACATTACTCGCATTGTCTTTGTAATAAGTTTGTGATATAGATTTCACTATTGCTATTTGTGGTGCACCTGTGCTTATGAATGAAATTATGTTAAGTTCTAGTTAGAACTATCACTGTGATGGTGGGTGATTATTCGGTGTGCATACAAGCCCCATTTTAGAATATAAGGGGAAATTACTTTTGGGGTTATCTTGGTTAGGTGCATCTACAAAGAAGGTTCCCCCGTCTGCCTTGTTTTAGTACATTGACAGAGTGTAAGGGACACCAAGGCGACGTGGCCTAGAAATTCACATACATAGGTTAGGGATCCATACCTACACTTTTATTTACCTATTTACAATGTTACAAATGAGGAAACTTACAGGTTTGAAATGTAGTTGTTAGAATTTGATAGTTACTTCTGTGTTGTTTGACCGTGGATTATCACATATATAGAAGTGCTGTTCCAATCAACAGTTTGTTTGAGAATCACATTGAATCTGAAAATGCAAGCAAAGTTATCTAGGATGTGTGTGTATATATTAGAATTGTGTTTCAATAGGAAATTTATTTTTTATGTTGCTAATAACTGTCGTCCCATTTGATGAATCTCCACAAGCTTTCCAAAAAATCCATTGGGGCCCAACATATTTTTAAGAGGGGGCACCCAGCCCCCCTCCCCAGGCCATTTTTGGCCCTGGTG
Source organism: Lissotriton helveticus (assembly GCF_964261635.1). Classification (NCBI taxonomy): domain Eukaryota; kingdom Metazoa; phylum Chordata; class Amphibia; order Caudata; family Salamandridae; genus Lissotriton; species Lissotriton helveticus. The sequence continues at coordinate 1,244,698,675 of NC_136063.1, read as the reverse complement.
GCTCCACCCCCAGAGCCCAAAATATGTTTTAAGGGGAAAGGGTGTGTGCCTCCCCAAGCCGCTTTCGACCCCATGAACCCCATCCCCGGGGCCTAAAGTGTTTTTTGGGAAGGTGGCACAAGGCCCCCTCCCCAGGCTGAATTTGTCTCCAGGAACTGAAGGGGGTGGCGCTGCAAACAAATACAGACACCACCACCACACCCAAAATCACCACCACACACACAACTACCACCACATCCACAACCATTGCCATCCTCAGCCACCACCACATCCTCAGCCACCCCCACGCCCCCAACCAGCCCAACACACACAACCACCACCACAACAATAATCACCATCACAAACATAGCCAAAACCACACCCTCAACCACCACCATACCTGGGCACATTACCCTCTCCCAATGATTCTACAAAAAAACAGGGATTGCTGGAAGGCAAAAGTCTGTTGTTTGACCTTCAAGACAATTGGACAGTTTTAACGTGTTTTTGGTTTATCAGGACTATCGGGAAAGTGATTTTTAAATGCTCTCTCTAGGTGCGCAAGCAAGTGGCTCTTCCATTAATCTCATCCATTCTGGACTATTGCAATGCACTGTACCTGTGTATCAACAAGACTGCAATAGCAATAGTCCAATGGTACAGTCCCTCCAGACAGCTCCGGTCTTCAAGCCATAACCATGCGATTGTCCTTAAATTACAAAAAAAAGGTGGGAAGGCTCAGCCTTTTCGGTGGTCACACCAAGCTCTGGAACCCCCTTCCTTGCTTCATCACCCACATACTGGCTCATACCTCATTCTGAAAGGACTTCAAAACCCCTAGCTATTCACTCTCTAAAGAAAGGCTCAATGTCTCTCAGATCTTTGAATTTCTACTTCGGCTGAACTCACTGCCTTCAGGGCTAAGCATCATTAGCACCTTGACGCCTCTGGGCATTTGTTCTTGACCTACAAATACATTTGATTCCATACTCACAACAACCACCAAACCCTGAAACACCCCCACAACCTCATCCAAACCTCACAAAAATCCATAACATAGAAACACAAACACAGATTAGCAGACATCATTACCTAAATACCACAGAAACAGGAATTTCAATCATGCGTTTGTTATGCTCGACTACTCACCCGTAAGGATCTCGAGGTGCTGGGGGTAGGGGGGTTGCAGGTTCCAGTCCATCAAGGAGGGGGTCTGTCGAAGAGCCAGGTTTTGAGGTTTCTTGAGAAGATGGGAAGTGATGTTGTCTGTCGGAGGTGGAGTGGAAGGGCGTTCCAGGCTAATTATAGATCATATCTCCCCTTCCAGTTTTAGGGAAGAAGTTGGAATCTTTGCTGAATTGCCAAATACCTAATTATGTTGAGGAGAATAATAGCTTCCATCCCTCTCAAGATGGCTTCTGGACAGGATTCAGTAGTAAATCCGCTCTTCTAGAGGTCACTGAGTACATCAGGATAAACTTAGAACTAGGCCAAAAGGCAGTGGTCATTTTATTAGACCTATGCACTGCATTCCACACAGCATCTCAACACATCCTCATACGGAGACTGGAGAGGATAAGAATAACTGACAAGGATACTTAGACTGGCTCTGTTCTTATCTTTCAGATAGACAACAAGCAGTGTTTCTTTCCACATTTATTTCTTAGTTCAGCCCCAGAAGCTGTGATGTTTTACAGGGTTCAGCATTGAGCCCACTCTTTATAACATCTATTTGGCCCATTCACTTCAACTGTGCAACGTTGGGGGTTGAAAATTATCACATGCTGGTGATACTGAAATTTATTGGCATTTCACTGCTTGATGAGAGTAGTTAATGATTTTCAGGCTGCCTAACTGCTGTCGCTGACTTGATGTACAAGAGCTGTCTGCAACTCAATTCTGACAAAACTGAATTTTTTGTATTCAGTGCTCCCTCCCCAGCCGATTCTATCCAACTTTGGCCATCTAATTTGGGGCAAGCACCAACCCCCTCAATAGTTGCCAGAAATTTTGGGCAGTTACTGGACACATCATTATCCTTTAAAGCTTAAGTCAGTGCACCAACTGCCACTTGTCTCGGTTGCCTAAATTCTTTGAATATGTTTTTAAATGATCTCCGTTTGGCCACTTGCAAAGGGATTGTTCAGGCCTTGATTTGCTTTCAGATTTGACTATGCCAATGTTCTTTGTCTGGGAGCATCTCAAGAACTGCTTAAGTGGCTTCAGCATGTTTGAAATGCAGCTGCTAGGCTTGTGTCAAACATTCCAAAAAGGAAATCTATCAGGTCAGATTGAAAGCAATTGCACTGGCTTGCAATCAAATCTTGACGTAAATTTAAAAGACTATTGATTACCAATTGAACTTTCTACAACAATGGCCTGCAGTATTTTCAGAACAGGTTCTTTTTGCATTTATCTCCCCAAGTGGGACCCCGTGCTCTCCATGTCACTGGAGTCAAGCTAGCCTGGCTGATGAGGGGTGAAAACCCGAAAACGGTCCCTCGATGATTGTTTCTGGTCCAAGGAGGACCTGACCTGGCAGGTCAGGCGGGACCGTTCCCATGAGGATCAGGGTCAAGAGTGATTTGCATATGACTAAGTCCAAACTGGAAAATCGTGGTGAGCAAAAAACAATGGATTTAAGCCCAATCTAGGGGTAAGTGTTTGACATTGTTCAGCATTCTGTCTATCAATTGTTCTTTTTGCATGAAGGGGGACAAAAGCATTGCAGGTGCTGCTGCTGAACAAGAAGCAGTTCTGGTGAGGCCAATAAAATACTGCATGGCTTTATAGGCTAAAGACAGCCGTACTGAAGAAGCCTGCTGAGTCACAAGATATTTGCAAATCTCACAGGATTTGCAGAAAAAACTGCTTCTAAGACATGACAGCTTTGTGTAGGTAGATGTTGTCAGTGTGTTATTAATTTGTGAATTACAGGTGCCCCTATCAAATTAATGCACTCTTGTTTAGTGACAACACAGTTCAATGAGTTCTACATTTTGAATATGCCTTTATTTAATGTAAATGTATTAATGTTATTTAAAATGTTTTTTTCAAAGTTTCAATTAAAAATGTATTTCCCATTTGAAGTAAAAAAGATATTTGACATTAACCATGTAATAATTAATTAAAAGTAATGTAATTTGATTTAATAACATTTACATTAGTTTTTAAATACATAGTTATTAACTTATTTAATAATTAAATAAAAGTATGTGATATTTCTATATAGCTTGTTAAATATTCAATTATAATTATTTAAACATTTTTATTGCATTTAACATTATTTCCTATAATATTATAAGTCCCTTACTCAATTGATTTCTTTGGGAGTGTCTTGCAATTATAGTTTTTGGCCATGTGTGATGCTTGACTACTTCAGCTCTGAGTTGGAGTAATTTACTACTGTTGTGGGTCCCTTTTGGCTTCCCTAACTTTAGAAGTGCGGTTAGTAAATAGCAATGAGCTTACTTTTTTGTGGGCGGGTTTATTGGGATGGTTTACCCCCCAAATGCCCACCAAGCGGGACAGGAGGAACAACTATACACCAAGGCTTCCATTTATTTTTATGATGTTTGGGGTGAAGGACAGGCTTGTATTGGTACTGGACCATTCCATTCTTCTTAAGGGCCCCACACAATATTTCTGTCCCCCTTAGACAGTAGTTAAGGGACTTTACCCAGGTAGTCCACTTGCACCAGAGAAGTTAAGAAACAATGGAATGGAGTGGGGGGCTCACTACCCAGGGGCAAAACAGTCTCTCTGCCCCCCAGGTGAGGGTGATTTGCTCCAGTCAGCCCATTTCAGAGGGAAGAAAGGTACCAGGGTTTACACATTTTTTATAATAATAGTATGTAGTCCATCTGGCCGAGGACCATTTTGTACCCCCACCCCTAGAGCAGACGTCCAAGGGGTTTACTCCAATCAGCCTTCTTCAGGAGGGGCAGAGAGCACATCAGACACAAGGGTCAATTTTATATGAGGTGCACCAGGGATTTAAGGGCCACTCTTTGCACCTGTAGGGCACTTTCATATTATAGATGATGCCATAGAAGCTTGTATGATACTTGTCTTAATATGGTTAATGTCAGCCAACAAACAGCACCAAATCAGAAGGGGTCATTGCCTCATTTCCATGAGACCTGACCCCATGCAAATGAGGGATGCATGTGCCTTTGCACCTTTGTTCCATTACAGACATGGGCAGAGAGGCAAAAAACTGTTAGTATTCTCTGCATATGATGCCCAATGGCAGTGAGACATGTGGGACCCTGGGAACAACTAGGTCTGCTCGTCTTGAAAGACAGGCTGGATTACCTGAAATGAAAGACAGTGCTACAGTTTTAATCCAAGCCCTTTCTTTCATCAATGCACTTCACCACAGCACAAGTGCTTATTGTCAGAGTGTCACGCCTGTGCTGAGGGTAGTGTAAACTTGTGTTATTAGGTACACTGTCCTAGTTTGCACAAGTTACACCTAATTAAGGGTGCGCTGTGATACAAACAGGGAGATTGTGTCTGATGTATAATTCAAGCCTATGAATTGACAAAATAAATAGTAGAATAGGTTCGGGGCTTGCCTGTTCAAGCACCGGGTCATGACCCCACCCCTTGCGGCCAAATTGTCTTTCTGGCTCCACGGGCCCAGAATCAAAATATTGCAGCCATTCCCATGGCACGTGGGAGGATATGTTGATCTCTAAGGGCATAGGAATGACATATGAGCTGTAAGAAAAGGCCAAGGTTAGACCCTGATGCCAAGACTGCCACCCACAATTCATTTTTGTGTACCAATCCCTGGTATCTAGTTGACTAACCCCCCTTGAACAACAGGATAGAAGGTGGACCTTTTCATCTTAATCCTTAAGTGGGAGTAAGACTGTCTGGAGCCTGTGGTGGGGGCTCCGGTTCTATGCCAGAATGGGCAAGACCTGCACCCCAGTTAGTTTCTCACTTTTTTCATTGATGGTCTAGTGGGTTTTCTGACACTTATCACTAATACAAGAAAATAATTTATAAACACCCCAATCTTCTTACTTAGGGCCCCATTATGATGGTGGGCGGACTTTGTCCGCCCGATACCGTAACGGAAAACGGGACTGGCCGCCAGAGGTGCGGCGGTCCCGTGGGGCCAATTAGGATGCGACCGCCACCCTGGTGGTTGCATCCTGCATCTTTTACATTGCGGCGGTCAGTGCTGTAAGCAGCACCCGCCGCAATTTAAAAGTAGCATTTTGTGCATTGACATGCACAACGTGACAGGTAGTGCGTGGTGCCTGCCACCTTGTGCATGTCAATGAAGGGGAGTACCATGGGTACCCACCAGGAGCACCCTCCACCCCCCCAATGCCCCGGGGGCCAGCAACAGGCCCCCGAAGCCAAAGACTGCATGCCTTTCCATGGCGGCATTGCCGCCATGGAAAGGCCTAAATCTGCACACATCATAATATGGCGGGTGGTGCCTGCTAGGCACTGCCACCATATTATGGCCCAGGTCCGCACAGCAGACAATCGTAATGAAAAGCGGTAGACGGTCTTTCCATCTGCCGCTGTACCACCGCCATTGTAATATGGCGAGTGTAAATGGCGGGCGGGTGGGGAAAGATGTCATGCGGCTCGCCATCATGATGACCCTCTTAGTGAGGAAGAAAGCCCACCAGTCTAGTAGTGAAGAAATTTAAAAAAAGGAATGGGATGAGATGCTAGGCAATCTTGGTATCAGACCCTATTCCCTGGCATCAGACTATATTTCTGCCATATGGGGCAGGCAGAATGTGCTGTTTACCTCCTTTCTGCCAGCCCAAATGTCAAAATTGCACCCAAACAAATCCCAATTTCCTCTCAATTGTCATAGGGAATGTCTGCACTATTTAGGCTATGGCTCAGCTACAACTTAAGGAAACCTGCTCATCTTAGGCGTTTCTGAAACCTAGCAACCCAGGGCAATTGAGGGTGGTGTGGTGTGAATGGCTCCAAGCATGTTTTCTTATGCAGGTGGCCCCATAAATATCAATGTATGGGTCATGTAATACTATTTTCTCAATTTCAGTAGAATCCATGCAAGTAACACTACCATAAACTTCCATGAGTGGCTAGTTTTCCACAAATGTATGGAGTTGGTACATTTCCCTTGGTACTGACCGATATCAGGCCCAGATACCCCAACAACCCACATCACCTCAATTAGTGAATTTGAAAGGCACATTTTTAATGTTTCCTTGTTTTGTGCTTTGTGATCTTTTATGCTATGAGTGATAGGCCAAGCACACAAATGGAGTACTGTTTTATTTGTGAAAGCTATCTTTATTCATTTCAAATAGGATCACAGTACAAATATGTTATTGGTTCACTTTTTTCTAAAGTTCCGGTAGCTAGGTCGAATATACAGCATTTGCAAATGTAGAAGCGGCCAAGTGCTTGGAAAGAACATGTTGCCCATAGTAAGAAAATACAAACAGAATCGCCCCAAAAAACAAAGCAAATCCTTTAACCCACTCCCTCCCCCCAAATAAATCCTTCAAATAAACCTATGGTACATGGGTACATCTTAAAAATAAGAGGGAGTTTTGTTTCCTGTGAGAGGCTTCATTATAAATCTTTAGAATACCAGATCAGCATTTGGGCTGGCCCGCCTCCCTGAAAGTACCTCTAGTTTAGAATTGAAATAAATGTAGAGCTCTTTTTCTAATAGGGCACTTAGAGGCAGGCCCTTCGATCGATAATTCACCAAAGAGCCTCAAACATATTCAGAGTTTTTGTTGGAGTCCAGTAGGATCTCCACCATGTGCTCCATTGTTACTGTTCTCCACTGCCTTGCATATCACTGTGTGAGGGAGGGGGACTCCACTCGTTTCTTGCTGCGGCCTCTGCCATTTTGGATGCCCGTAGGCATAGCCGCATAACAGCCTTATCTCAGTTTTTCTGATACCTAAGAGAGTGGCTTCTCAACCCTAGATGTAAAAAGCTGGAGTCATCTGGAATTGTGTACCTCAGGATTTCTTTAATTTGGACCAATATTTCAGTTCAGAAGGGACAGATTTTTGGGCAATCCCACCAGATGTGTTTAAAATTGCCTAGCAGCCAACAGAGACCCAAAGATGTCTGGGGAAGTATTTGTTTACATTTTTGGGGGTATAGGTATAAATCAAATAAAAGTTTATAATACCCTCAACAAAGGAAATGCCAGATTATAGTGAATTGGAGTGAAGGGAGAGGGAAAGGTTGTCCATGTCTCTAATTTAGTTACCTTATCCCACACTCTAAGGGTAGTATGTGTGGGGGTGCTCAGGTGGGTGTTTGGCGATTGGTCCGCCTTTGCTTTCCACAGAAGGTCCCTGATGTATTTACCTACCATAGCTCTGTTCATGTGGGACTAGTGTTTGTCTGGGTTGCGGGCGGACCGCTCAGGATCCCTCTTAGCTGGGCAGCTTTGTAGTTTGGATTTAAGTCGTAGTAGTGTTAGCCCCAAGGAGTTAGGTAGGGGTAGTAACTTGTAAGAAAGTCAAGATCTGCTGTTTTGCCATATGAAGTGGATCACCAATGAGCGCAGGGCCATAAAGTATCTCCAGTCTACCTCTACCTGGAGTCCCTGAAATAAGTTGAGCAGTTTGGGCAAAACAGTAATTTTGATGGCATGTATTCTTTCTAGTCAAGACAGATAATTGGGTACCCACCTCTTTAGGTCTAATTTTAACTTCCTCAGTAATGGCGGATAATTAACTCGGAACAGTTCCATAGGCTTGGTAGTAATCTTAATACCCAAATATGTGATGTCATGTTTATCCCATTTGAATGGTACAGACCTTCCCAGCCATTATGTTTCTGTGGGGTGGACTGTTCAGTTGAGCAAGTGTGATTTAGTCAGATTGATGCGGAACCATGCAACTCTTTCAAAGGGGCGTAACTCCTCCAGAGGAGCTTCTAGGAAGGTCCGGGGCGCGGGTAGGGAAAGCATCATGTCCTCTGTGAAGTGAGAAATGTTATGCTCCACAGAGGTAAATTGAATTCCCTGGAACTGAGCGTTCCAGCGTATCATGGCTGCCAATGGCTCGATGCATAAGGCAAATAGCAGGGGAGATGGTGGATACCCCTGATGTGTCTGCCCTCCCATGGAGAAATACATGGGTGCTAACCCCATTGACTAATACCCTGGCTGTGGGTGCCGCCTAATTAGCGTTAATCATAGTCAGTAACTGTTCACCAAAGCCAAACCTCCTCAGAGTGTGGATTAAGAAGAGCCAGTCCACCCGGTCGAAGGCTTTTTCACCCTTTATTGCTAATAGGACCGACGGTGTGATGTTTTGGAGACCTTCTCAATCAGGTGTACTACCCTTTGGATGCTGTCGTGGGTTTGCCTATCCTTGATAAAACCAGACTGATCTGGGTGGATCAAGTCTGGGAGTAGGCCATCTAGTTGGGCTGCCAGGACTTTGGAATATAATTTAGCATCGAGGTTCAGGAGTGCAATTGGGCAGCAGGAGCCACACTTCTTCCTGTTTTGGTATGACAGACACTAGTGCTTCACTCATAGAAGCGGTAAAAGTGCCTGTGCAAGTCAGGTGATTGAATAGAGAGACCAGATGGGGGACAAGTTCTGTTGTGAATGTTTTGTAGAATTGGGCCATTAGCCCATCAGGTCCAGTTGATTTGCTATGTTTAAGGTTGTATTCCACTTTGCGGACTTTGTCGTCTGTGATAGGGCTCCCCAATAGGTTATTCTGGGTGTCTGCGACCTAGGGAGGGGTAACTGCTCACTTTCGTCCATCTCACCTCCAGTATATAAGGATTAGTAGAAGTTTCCGAATGTATGGGCTTTTTCTGTGTCTCTGGTGATAATCCCTCCCTGTTCACAGTGGATGTCCCCTATATATTCTTTCTTGTTTTTAACTCTCAGTTGTCTTGCTAAATTATGGCCCACTTTGTTACCTGGCTCATATGTTGTGTGTTGGAGGTGTAAAAGGGTGAGCTCTGCCCGGTTGTTATAGATCACATTGTGGAGAAGTGTGGCTCAATGGTTAGAGCGGCAGACCCTGATGCAGAGGTCTAGCCCGGGACCAGGGTTCAATTCCCCGCCTCGGTGGGTCTTGGGCTCAACTTCCTCGGACCTGATAATTCTCGCCTCGGTGCCTATTCTAATCATGGGTTCCACTCTGCAACTCTGGGCAATAGCTTGCTTAATCTCCACAACGGCCCCAACAACGCTAGGATGCCTGGCTTCACCTTGGGGGTGCCCAGGAGTGGGCACTTCACAGGGAAAAGCCAGGAAGGGTTCCTCAGCGGTATTCGTACAAGCGCCGAGATGCCTCATGGGTGATTGTGCGCTATACAAATACGACTACATTTACATTAAGCTTTCCCCTGAGTACTGTAACTTTTTTCTGATGAAGGAGGGTAGGGCTAACTTTATGAATTAATTCCACAGCCTGGAGTTCCACCTCCAGTGTATATCTTTCCTTAGCCCTTACTTTATTGAGGGAAGAATGTTATGCTATGCATTGCCCCCATATCACAGCTTTAAATGCATCCAGTTATTTGATGGAGTTGTGTCATGCAGATTATTATCCTGGAAATATTAAAGTAATCATTTATAGTTTTCCTTAGGTTATCTTGCATTAGTCTGTCTTGGAGTAAAGTTCCAGTGAAAGACCACCTTCTGCATTTCGGGGGGGGGGGGGTGGGGGGGGCTCCCAATAAAGGCTTAGAAATACCAGCACATGATCAGAAAACGTTATAGGTTTGAGCGTTGCAGCTTGTAAAGCCTGACCCATGGCATTGCTTACAAAGACATAGTCTAGATGAGAATATCTTTTATGTGAGTGGGAAAAGAAGGTGTAGCCACGAACATGCCGATGCAGTGTACACCCCAGCTTTCAAAAAGCCTTTTTCAAGGCCTTAGGGAAGCTACCTGTAATTAAGCGATGGGGGTGTGTGCTATCTGTACCCAAGTCCCAAGTGAGATTAAAATCTCCCATAACTACTATCTCCCCTTCCACGAAGCCTCCAAACATGAGACAAATGTGTGCAAAAATGAGGCTTGATTGGTGTTAGGGCATAAAGCGTAGCAAAAGTGTCTTGGCATCCCTTGTATATGACCCTACACCATAACAGACATCCTCTCCTTGTGAGTCTTACATCCCTCTGGTTTAAAGTGTAATGATGAGTGGAAAAACAGTGCCACCCCATTGTGTTTAGAGTTTGCAGTGGATTTATACAACATTGGGTAACTTTTGTGTCTCAGGCTGTGTTCCTCGGACCGTTTAAGATGGTTTTCTTGGAGCGCCTTAACATTGTCTCTTTGGTAGGTAATATAGTTCCACAATTTTCGTCTTCCTGGCAGGGAAATTAAGATCTGAGCGTTCCATGTTAAGGTTGTGAGAACCATGTGCCATATGTATCAAGGTACCAGTTTGCGATTCTGTAATAGCGACTTTTAAGAAATCGCTATTTCAGAATCGCTAACTGGTATGTATGTAGGAAATCGCAAAAAAATTGTGATTCCTTAAAAATCACTAATTGTAGTGCGATTCCCCCAATAGCGATTTTTTAAGTTAAAAAATCGCAATTTTGCGATTCCTTAACGGAAAAAATCGATAAATTGCGATTTTCGCGAATCTGCTAATCTGAAACCCAGGTGCAGCTTGATGACAGCACAACCAGGAAGTGTGACTACCCATGCTGCACCTGAGTTTCTAATTCACAGAGTGAAGGAGTGTTGGAGAGGGAACACTGTACTGGATTTGGAAGATGCAGGACACAGTAAACATGCCCAGCCAGGACACCCCCCAGCAGCAGCAGGCTGAAAATCAGAGGAAGAGAAAACAAAAGTTTTCAGAAGCAGAGCTGGAAGTCCTCATACAGGAAATGGTTACAAGCCATGAGATGCTGTTAGGAAAGAAATCTCTGAGGGTGCGTGAGACAAGGAAGAGGCGCACATTGGCAGAAATCCAAGAAAAGGTGAATGCTGTTGGGGTGACACATAGGAGTGTGGAGGACATGCGCAAGCGCTGGTACAACATGCGCCAGGACTCCAAAGAGAAGGTGGCTACCAGGTTGGAGCAAGCAAGGAAGACTGGTGCAGGGACCTCCACTGCCACAGACTCAACACCTTTGGAGGAACTTGTGGAGGAAACGCTACTTCCTGAGAGCGTCATGGGTGTGGCTGACCTGGAAAGCTCCGACCCCCCAGGACCAGGACAAGGTAAGAGGCATGCCAAAACACCCCTGACCCCTCCCCAACTACCCCCACACACCCAACAGCGAGCCTGGGGCAGGATGAAAGTAGTAATCCAGTGTAGGTACACAAACACACACTGCAATGCATTCTGGGAGATGTAGTCACATGCACACCACATTTGTACATTTTCACCCAGCCAGTCCCCAAATGCATGTGCGCCTCAGGAAAGTGAAACACAAGATACATGTAATCCCAAAAAGTTCAATTTAATTATTGTCAAGTGCTAGTCAGAACAGAAATTAAATGTGTGCTTTTACGTCCACAGCATCTACTGCAAATCAGGCAACAGGCAATGGGAGACAGGGCAATTCCCAGACCAGACCTGTAGTGTGTGTAGATGTCCTCCTTTGTGCGCTGGAAGATGGAAATGCGCGCACGGAATATCCTCTCCTGGCGTCTCCTCCTCTGTGCAGCAGCTCTCAGTCGCAGCCTCCTCGCTATCACATAAAGCCCAGATATTGTGGAAAAAGTCAGTTGCATTGTGGGCCTCCTTTTATACTTTGCACCTGGTTACCACCTGCTACCACTTGGTGGTAATTGCAATTCTCTAAATTACAATTTTCGAGAATTAGCAAATTGCGATTTTTTGATACATTTCATTGCGATTCCTTATTTTGCGATTACCCGGTTTGCGATTTTCGCAAACTTAGATAATCGTAAAATAAAGAATCGCATGGAAAATTGCAGAATTCTGCCTCTCGCAATGTAAGGAATCGCTATGTTAGCGATTTCTTATTTTGCGTTAAAAGTTTGCTACATACATTCCGAATAGCGAATGTTTAATCGCAAACGCTGTTTTTTGCGAATCGCAGCGTTTGCAAGTAAAAATTAGCTTGATACATATGGCCCCATATTCTAGGGTAAGTCAACAATTTCTTCCATAACACTCAACTGTAGTGTAGTTCCTATTATCCCAATAGGCTCTGCGCATTGGAATAATACCTTCAATAGTATAGGCCTAGACCAGACGTTAACTAGGTCTACTACTGTCGATATTAGACTTAAAGTTTTGGGTTTGCCAGCTAGCTCAGAGTTCACTAGAAACTTTCTCGAATAGGCAAGGAGGAGTTGAACCTCCCTGGATAGACAAGAAGGGATTTAGTTTCTGACAACCATAGAACATGACAACTTTGCTCTCCCCTAATCAAGAGTATATCTCTAGAGTTGTGTGAACAAAAGGCAATTTATTTTACTCAGTCAGTACGTGCATTCTTAGTCTCACCAGTTTGTAGAGAAAAGGAAGAGACGGGCGTGTTCAATAAAAGATGTTATTTATTGATCAGTCTCTTTTCTCATACAAGAGAAATGGATCGATATTATTGCAATACTTATGGTTAAGTAAAGTGCATACATAAAAAGCAGAAGTATAAAATAATACTGTAAAAACATTGATATGGTTTCTAAGCCATAAGATGGTTTAAAATGAATAAAATTATATACATACACATATACATTTGACTAATCGTACTCAACTGGTGTTTCTAACTACGCCTACCCCAATGTACCTGACCTAAGCCTAATACGTGGGCGGGAATAGAAAGTTACAGTTTAAGTTAAGTTTGTTTTGCCAAGTGACTGACTAAAGAATTCTCTGCGAGGGGTTATTCAGTTCTGTACCTGGAATCTAGGATGAATGAGGGATGGTATCTCTCGTCTCTGATCTCGATATTCCAGGCTGCCTGCGAGGGCCACCCGGAAGCGCCGGAGCTGGATTTCTCGGCAGGAGAAAAAGGCAGCTTCTCGTTCTCAGCGCGTCAGGAAGGCGGGGCTGCGCCAGCGGGGTCTGCTCTGCTCTGGGCTTCGGCAAGTCTGGCTGCTCCGATCTCGTCACAACCGCGTGTGTTTGCATAGGGCAATATCGGTAATATTTATACCTTTAAGGTGCCGAGATTGACGTAAGGATGGACATAGATACGTCAACAAGGATGTCATACGACATGGTCGTTAGCACATTCTTTTGCTGAAGTTCTCGATGAAATCAAAACAATGGACGCAGGGTTTTTCCCAGGTTGTCATAGGTTTGATTTGTTTTGAGAACTCCGTATGCCTTATCAGGGGCTGGAGGAATATCGCTTGTCTAATTAGATGGCAAGCGTTATGACCTAATCAGATAACACGTTCCTGTGCCGTAGTGTGGCTTTATCAGATAACGGTTCCTGCATCATCATGGGGGTTTTCTGCATCATGGGATGGCTGCTAGTTAACTTGTTAACCAGAATAGGGTCAGGAATAGTGGGATCGATACAGAACCTATAGGAATACATCACACCCACTCCACGCTAACTATGGACATATTTACTAATCTATGCATAGTAAAACATACTATAGAGTATAGTGTATACCTTACCACCCCAAAATACATAAATGCATTTTGAAATTATCAAATATACGGAAAAAAGCAGTCATATGTATTGTATGCACTCAAGCTGTAGAATAATGCTAAAGTAATCACGCATATCTATACATTATTGCTAATTGGTATATGAGAATTTACACATGAAATGGCTCTTAATACAGAAAAAAAGGTTCGAGACCATTCCATCACAGAATAAAATATTTATGAACATACCAGCGGGCAGCTAATGTCTATAAACTATCTAAAATTAGAAATTTTAGTTCTCTAAGAATAGTTCTTACTTTAAGCAGAAGATAGGTGTCCCGAAAAAATATGCAAAAATATTTTGGAGCTGCTGAAAAAATTGCTGTCCGTGAACTGGAGGAAAATTGTTCATGTGACTTTATTATTAAAGTTGAAGGCCAAATTCAGGGAACGCCGTGTGCGAGCTTGCTCAAAAGTCTCTATTTCTGCTCTGGTGAGAACATCATATCATTTAGGCTTTCGAAAAAGCTGTCAACTGCTTCCTGGGAAAGTTCCACTAACTCGGAAAAAGGTGTAACCATGCATTCGTGCGCATGATTATCTCCATTGACGTTCTGATTTGGATTGCTGACAGAAGGTCGTACCTGATCGATGCTGCTTTCATCTTGAACTTCACTACCCCTTAATCGTAGTGGTGAATCTTCCACGAATGCCGTCATCAGGATTGGTAGCCTTTGAGGGCAGCACAAAGCGTGAGCCTTTGTTGGACTCAACAATGTTTCTGCATCCATTGGCGCATCCGATTGTAGCGTCAGACAGGTGTCTAACACGCATTCTTCTCCGCATAGCAGGCACCTTAATACAGGTAAAACACATCGTTGCCACATTGGTCGAAATGATAGAAACCAAGTCATGTTCAGGTCTCTAAGCCGGGATAGTCCCAGGATTTTTGATATCCGGTCCCGGTATCCAATGGCTAGGATTGTTTCTTCCCTTGTCGCAGGTGTTTTGTCTGTGACATGGTTTGCCATAACGAAATATTAGGACCAAGAATAGGATTCCTGCAATTAGTCCCAAAATGAGGGGAAGTCCGCCAAAAATCGAATGGACGAAATCTGGAAAAATACCCAGTATGGCTTTGAATGGTGTTAATGCCATCGAAAATACTGTCTTAAATACTCTTGAGACTCCACTGGTATCAGAAATATTTAAGATTTCATTCAGGATTTCTGCGAAATGTATGGGGGAATTAGTTGATAACAAAGAGTGGATTTCTGCAGTCGTCCTTGCGACTTGGAGATCATACGTTTCTTTTGATGACGTGAGTCTGGTTGGCGTCTGAAGAAGCACTGTTTTCATTCTGCTTAAAGTATCTATTCGAATAGAAGTAATTTTCAAGTTGGGCCATGCCCTTGCCTCCCTGTCTGGAAAGGAGCTGGGGAACAATGAGCGTCCACAGCACTTGACCTTCGCAGTCGTAGTTACGAGATAAGGAGTCCCGGGCGTAAGACTACAACATCTGTGATCTACAATTAGAATGTAACTCCCATTATAGAGTCTTTGAAAGAATGGCTCTATCTCTGTTGCAGGTGCGCCTTGCTGGTGACATGAAAGGTTATATGAATTCCCTTCACAGGCTCCATGCAAACTAATTCCGTTACACAGAAGTGTACCGCTTAGTGACATTGCACAATTATTGCCACTAAGAAACACTTTCTGTCCTTTATTACTGACACATGCATGTGAATAGGGCAGGTTCCATGTTGTTTTAATGTACCCCTTTCCCAATTTTTCGTACATGCCAGCCTGTATATATTTTTGGCAGTATTGAAACCTGAAGGTAGATATTGGAATATTAATTATCCCATGTATTATCCATTCACTGACAGGTCGTTCTGACATTGTCACTGGTAATCTTTCGAGTTTTTCAATGCTCAAGATTGTATAATCAGCACCCTTTTGTGCCATACTGATTTGTCTATCAGTAAGGTTAAAGATATGGAATAGTGACGTTGTGTTGATTAAACGCCAAGGCACATAGCCTGAACGCAGATTTTGTAACGTCCAGCCAAGCTGTACAATAGAACGCAATTGAGACTGACCGTGTTGTAGCAACAGTAAGTCTTGCGATAATATGTCGATTGCTGAAGACACAATGCTGTCCAAAGAAAAAATTCTGGAGGACAGAGTCATTAACCCATTGTCCACTACAGAAAGTGATTTTTCCAAATTAATACGGTCAATTTCCCGTATACTCTCTGCTGTTTCAATTTGAGTAACCTTCCAGGCCTCGTTGTATGCTGCATATACAGAGGCTGCTATGAAACGTTTTTGACGCTGTTTGCGTGGTCCCATAATGAAATCACGCAAGTCAGCACCATCAGTAAGTAAAGTTAGGTGTTGCTTAATTTCTGCCAGTGTGGAAGTTTGTAGCCATTGAAGGCATAATTTGCCCACACTGTAGGTGGTTATTATCCCTGGGTGTTGTCTTTGAGGATATCTAGGGTCTGGCCTGGTCATTTTGAACCCCTGTGTTTTGTTCAGGAATCTGTCTTGACAGTTATTAGTATCTGTGGGCCAGATCAACCACTGTTTCCAATCAGGATATGTTCTGTTTTGGTTTAATACATAGTTTACGTCTATCTCTTCATCTGTAGAGCTATTGCTGTACATTGTTGGCTTAGGAATAGACGGTTTATTTAAGTCTTTGATTTTGGCTAGGCCAAGACAGGTAGTTTGTTGAACAGTGTCATTTAAAAATATCATTTGTTCTGGGATCATGCAGGCTCTAAACAAATATTCTATACCTTGTACTTGCCATTCTTTCGTACCCCAAACACTTTTCAATTCAACATTTTTGTCCCAATAATCAAAACCAAAAGTATTCATTTGTTCAAAAAATGAGTCTGAATATATCAATTTCGTGTTTGTTATCATGGTCTTTGTCCCTGTCTTATTTGACAATTTGAAATAAAATGTTTCAGCATTACTTGTGTTAAAACCTGAAAAGTATGAATATTTGTCATAAAAGGTTCTTGAGCTTCCTTTTGGAGGGGTTGCACAATGTTCCCATTGATTATAATTTAAAACATTTCTAGGTTGTGCAGATCTATGTAGAAAATGGTTGCCATAGTGGTTATAACAATACATACTATCATAATTTGTCGAACCCTGCAAATAATCATGTTTGGTAAATTTAGCAGACATTACTAAGTCAGACATCATATTATTTATACTTTCGAAGTCCCAATCATCAGTAAATGAGCTTGGTTTTACAAAGTCACTCAATGAGATCTTAATTTGGTGTGGATATTTCAGGATTTCAACCGGACCATAGATTTCGTAGTCAGTGTTGTCCCATGCTACCCCACCCGGTATAGGATTGGCTGTGAAGTTGACTGAAGAAAGTTCTCTTTTCTCGACGTGTGAAGATGTATGTGGTTTGAGGATCAAGTTGATTTTCTGACTTGCTGTGTCCATTTTAGCATATTTTCCCTCAATGAAGCGTCCCAAAGTTAGTACCATGATGAGCCAAAGTATGAGGATAAATGCACCAAAACCCACCCAAAATTCGAGCCATGGAGAAATCAGATATGTTTCTTTCAGTTGTTTCAAAAGTTCTTTAGCTTTATCTTTAAAGGTTTTTGTTGATGGCTGTGCTTTTGATTCACTGAAGCCTTCAGAGGAATCATCGAAGTTTATGAAGTAGCCGGATGCAGTTCTGTCAATTGTTCCAATTGCTTCAGGATTACTGTTTCTTGCATATTCACTTGGTACTTCATTGTAGATTGGTGTGTCTCTGCTAAATGTTTTTATTTGGGTTTTCAGAGGTTTAAGTTCCATTGCATTGTTGCATAGTCCTTGTTGTTCTTCTGTAGGCGTTTCGAATGTGATTAGCCTCTTAGTTAGGACCTCTGTACTGGTAGCAAACCTTGGTGTTCTGCTACTTATTGGGAGTCCACTTGGCCTACTATTTGTTATCGGCCACATGATTGTGGTTTTACCAGGTCGATGGATACAACTCGGTTCTCCTTTTTACCAGCAAGTGGCGGTAGTACAACTGATCTTGTCCCGTTGATAGACAAGACAGAAACTGCTTTTCTGTAAGAAGGGCCAAATTGCTTCTTTACCGCGATCTTTTCTTTGACTAGATCCCCGACTTTTGGAATCCAGACAGGTCTTGCTGGGACAGGTGGTGGTTCTTCAGTGGTTGTTGGCTGTTGTTTCAACTTAATGTTGCTCAGGTCTTTTCTTGTTTCGTTTAAGTCCTGTAAAATAGCCAAACGATCTTTGATATCAAAGCTTTTTTCCTTTACCACTGAAGTCTGACTGTCAAGGTCAGAGATTAACATCCTAGTTCCAAATAATAATTTGTACGGACTGAATCCCTTCAGAGAATTTCTTGGCAGGTTATTTAGACTACGTTGTAAACTTATTAGATGTTTGACCCACCCAGCTCCCGAACCTAATATCCTTTCCGTTATAGATTGCTTTCTGTCTTGGTTTTTTCTTTACACCATCCCGTATCCCTCAGGAGGGAAGTGAGAAGAATCCCGCTGTGCTATGCTCATTTGGCCATGTTTCCCCACAGGCTTGAGGGCTAATGTGAAAACATTGGTCAAACGTAGCATGTTCCTAGCGTATATGCCATTTAGACTCGCAAATCTTTGTATAACAGTCCGGACGTCAGCCCAGTGCTATGGATCTACATTATAAGTGGAAACTAGCCTGTATATGTTAATCGGACGCTTTGCTTTTTACTGTTTATTCTTTCTGGAGTGAAACGACACGGTATTACACCGTTTCTCTCACCACTGCGATTTCTGTTACAGTTTGGGCAGTTTTTTACAAAAATGGTATGATGCAGGCTCATGCCTGGCCACCAGTACCTTGATTGTAATTCTTCCAGAGAATCTTTTAGTTTGAGGTGTCTGAGACCCTCACCCATATGTGCGTCTGCAATTAACAAGGTTCTCCTGTCCATGTTTGGAATTACTCTATCCCCCACTCCAGGGATTCGAGCAAAAGGGACGGAGTTTGCATCGATTATGTATGTATAATTGAGTGGATAGTTGATCGGTAGCGCTGAGCAGTCGCCTTTTGATGACATTTTCACCGCCAGCACTGTTTCACCGTCAATGTATTTTAATGTACGCTTTTTTCTTGCTACGGAAGCCGATTTAGTGGCTGCCGCTGTGGCTGTCTCAGCCAATGAATTCCCTGCAGCGTGAACGCCATCACGCTGATGACTCAGTGTATGTACCACGTGAGTCTTTGGTAGTTCTTTTTGTAACAGAACTATTTGTTCCCAAAGCAGTTTTTGCTTTATTGTTGCACCTGTGTCATCTTTGTAATCGTTTTGAATCCATGTCTGCAAATCGTTGTTATAAGCTTTGACGCAGTAATATGAATCGGACACTATAAGTGTCGGGAATTCGCGATCCGCATTATCTAGCGCCATTTTCAATGCAAATATTTCAGTCTGTTGTTCTGAATTAGTTTCTACTGAGTGTGTTTTTGTTAATAGAGGTTTTAGTTTACCTCCGCGCCACACTTCTTTTGTAATCCCACATGTGGGGTTGTATGCTTGTTCTCCCCAGACTGAGAGTTGAGCATGTCTGTCTGTATAGATTACACAAGCGTATTGTCGTAAGGGCAGAATGTCGATTGGCAGAGGGAATGTTCTTTCATATTCTAGATTTTTCAACTCTTCTAGTTCCAGATCAAAGTAGTAGTATACTTTGTCCGTTGTAATTGAATTCACCCATTGTATCCATTCCGGATTCAATGTTGTTGTTGGTAAATTACACGGTGTTGTTAGTGCCTCAAAGGCTGGTTCTGCTGTACTGACTGAGATACGTCTACCGTCAGCTTGATCTTTTTCTCTAGCTATTGCGGTTTGAACTGCATGAACAATGTTTTCTGTAATACTGAACTTCTTTTCAGCTTCTGTGTACAAGTGTGATTTGAATGCAATTGGTACCTTTTCTCCCTCATTAGAGGTCAGGTATGTGAATCCGCATCTTCCTGGGATGACTCGAATCACAAGATTGCGTGTGTTATCACGTGTTTCTAATTTTGTTTTAATTAGCATGTCTGTTTGTAAGGATCTCAGAATTTCTGTGTGTATTTGAGTCCAATTAGTTCTTTTAAAATCTGGTTTTATTAGATCATAAAGGGGTTTGACCCTTTCTGCGTAATTTGCAATGTATGTTCTTCCGAAATTTAGGAAGCCTAGAATTGACTGTATGTTTTTTAGTGTTTTAGGTGCTTGGAGTACGGCACATTTCTCTAGGAAATTGTCAGCCAGGCTTTTGCCTTCACTTGATAATTCATATCCTAAGAACAGGACTGTCAGATGGGCAATTCTGGATTTTTTAAAGTTGAATTTGTAACCCTCTGCTGCGAACCCAAGTATTATGGTGTTCACTCTCTTCAAGTGAGTATCCAAGTCATCATCTGTTAAGTAAATGTCGTCGACATAAGATAATGCTTCGTCATCATATGTTTGTAGTAATTCTGTTACTCTCGCTGAGAATACTCCCGGGCTGTTCTTGTACCCCTGGGCTTACCGACAGAATTGTTTTTGAGTGCCATTTATAGAGAACGCAGACAAATATCTGCTCTCTGGTGCTATGTTTTGACAAAAGAATCCATTAGAGATGTCTAATGTTGTTTTGTATTTTTTGCGCACTATGTTATTCATTAGTGCAGCACTATGCGAGTTTTGCACTGCAAAAGTTTTGCAACATGAGTTAAGGTGTCGGTAATCCAAAACTAGACGATAGGAATTGTCTGGTTTGGAGACCGGAAACAAAGGGTTGTTCATTTGAGAGGTGCAAGTTTCAATCACCCCCTGGTATTCTAGCTGATCTAGGATTTCTTTTACCTGTTTTTTAGCTTCTTGCTTAATTGGGTACTGCCTTTGTGCAGTAGGTTGTGATTTTAACTGGATTTTGTGAGGAGGAGAATCCTCATCCCATCCTACGTGATTTTTGTATAAAGCAGGAGCTAGAGCTACTGCCCACTTTCTAGCAAGTGTGTATTTTTTATCTTATCTCCCTCTATACGTAATGTTATTTCATATATTTTGTGAGGTTTGCTAACTCTGGTGTCTGCAGTTTCCACTTGAAGATATTCATTCGTGTCCACTGTCTCCAGATGATTCATAAGGACTTTGCGAGCTATGCTCACTTCTGCTGCGCTGTCTAGCATTGTCTGAGCCCATTCTCCGTTTTTCAGTTGTGTCCTCAGTATTCTCGGCATTGTTAACTATTTAATGCTGGCTACCTTCTTTTTTGGAAATTGTAATTTCTTTTTTAGCTGAGGAGGTTCCTTGTCTTTGGACTTGGCGTGCTCTTCTCTTTGTTCTGATCGTCCTCTTCTTTCCGATTTCTGCGAGGAAGTCTGAAAAGATTGAGAGGGACGTGTATCAATGTCTTGATATCTATCAGGCTCCTTTATATTATCCCTATTTCTAAGGTTATATCTTTTCCCAGAGGGGTCACTTTGGGGTGACCTGTGTCTTTGGTTCGGAGATTTTTCTCTCCGCCGAGGAGACCTTCCTCTGGACTGGAATTTCTTTTCTTTAGGATTGGATTGTTTGTTTCCATCCCAGCTCTTTTTTTGTCATGTTGAATTATTATTAAAAAATATTTTTTCAGGACTTTCAATCAGTTGTGGTTTTACTGGTATTCCACCTAAACTATCTCTACCTAGTTCCTCATAGGATTTTTCTATGATTCTGGCAATTTCAGCTGGTTGGTCTGCTATATCTGTCTCCTTTAACCTCTGGCGGATCGCCACGTTTGCTGCTTCTCCTTTTATGTTGGCTAATAATATAGCCGAGACCTGCTTGAAGTCTTTTAGTAATTTTATACCAAGAGTTAAAGCGGTTTCTGGACCGTATTCATCCTGAATTTGTTTTAGCACATCTGGTATTACCGAAATGGATGGAACACCGTGCGTTTTTGTGTAGATGGAAGCAAAGACTGTACCCCAAGTGTCACAGTCCTCAATGTGTGGTGCGATTCCCATTGGAAGACAGATAGTCAGAATCCTGTGTTTTTCTAACGGGTGGTGTCTGGGAACACCGCCTCTATTTGGGTGATTTTCTGTGCTAGCCAGAATGGTATTTGTTCCCGTTTAGCCGGTACTTTACCTAGGCAGGACTGTATGTTCTGTGGTGTAATTTTATTTGTGTTCCCCTGGTGAGGGGTCAGCTGTGGAATTTTAATTGCTGGTTGAATTGTTGAAGTCCGCATCACATACTGGACTAATTGTCTATGTAATTTTATTAATTGTTTTAGCTGTGTTAAAAGCTCTGCTGCAGACATCCCGTCGATGTCTGGATGTGGTGTGTATCCGGCTAGGACCGGCCACGTTGCTCCTGGTCTACCTAAAGGACCGAGCCTGGTGATGTGATTATTATGTTTTAGGGCGCCATTAAATAAGAGCAAATGCTCTTGAAATTTAAGTGGTACTTCCACCTCCTCGAAAGGAGTGTAAATATCAGGAGGTTCCTCTATTTTGTAATAGTGGAAGTACTTTGTTACAGCATTTGCTGCTGGAAAATGTATCCATGAATAGTATACCTCTGTCTGCCGATATTCGTGTGCCTCAATTACGAATATGACTGTGCCACCTCTAGGTGTCAGTCCATTTTCTATAAGTTTTAAGGTCATAGATTTCCTTTTGATGACCGGGATGAGTATTATATCCTGGTCTGCTTCTTGCATAGCAGTATCAGCTGTTGCGAGTTCAGTTGCTATTCTAACTGTCTCTCTTTCATCATCACTGTCTACCATTTTACCGACAGGAAGGTTATTTCTTTTGTTTGCAGATCAGGTTTCTTATGGAAACAAAGATTAGATGCACAATATTTTGGAACAGTGTATCCTTCAACGTTGACTATACCAAGAACCATACATAGGAGTTCCCTCCTGCGAGGTCTGGCGGATATGACCTTTCACCCACTCCAGACGTCTTTGGAGTTTTATGGGGA
The DNA here is from genome assembly GCF_964261635.1 of Lissotriton helveticus. Taxonomy (NCBI): domain Eukaryota; kingdom Metazoa; phylum Chordata; class Amphibia; order Caudata; family Salamandridae; genus Lissotriton; species Lissotriton helveticus. The sequence goes on along the minus strand of NC_136063.1, from coordinate 1,244,676,139 downwards.
AAAGGGGTCTGAGTGAGAAAGCACGACTGAGTTACTCTAAATGTCTTACGTTAGTTTTATCGCCCTTCCAAACGCGTTGGGCGCCATGTAGTGTAGTTCCTATTATCCCAATAGGCTCTGCGCATTGGAATAATACCTTCAATATTATAGGCCTAGACCAGACGTTAACTAGGTCTACTACTGTCGATATTAGACTTAAAGTTTTGGGTTTGCCAGCTAGCTCAGAGTTCACTAGAAACTTTCTCGAATAGGCAAGGAGGAGTTGAACCTCCCTGGATAGACAAGAAGGGATTTAGTTTCTGACAACCATAGAACATGACAACTTTGCTCTCCCCTAATCAAGAGTATATCTCTAGAGTCGTGTGAACAAAAGGCAATTTATTTTACTCAGTCAGTACGTGCATTCTTAGTCTCACCAGTTTGTAGAGAAAAGGAAGAGACGGGCGTGTTCAATAAAAGATGTTATTTATTGATCAGTCTCTTTTCTCATACAAGAGAAATGGATCGATATTATTGCAATACTTATGGTTAAGTAAAGTGCATACATAAAAAGCAGAAGTATAAAATAATACTGTAAAAACATTGATATGGTTTCTAAGCCATAAGATGGTTTAAAATGAATAAAATTATATACATACACATATACATTTGACTAATCGTACTCAACTGGTGTTTCTAACTACGCCTACCCCAATGTACCTGACCTAAGCCTAATACGTGGGCGGGAATAGAAAGTTACAGTTTAAGTTAAGTTTGTTTTGCCAAGTGACTGACTAAAGAATTCTCTGCGAGGGGTTATTCAGTTCTGTACCTGGAATCTAGGATGAATGAGGGATGGTATCTCTCGTCTCTGATCTTGATATTCCAGGCTGCCTGCGAGGGCCACCCGGAAGCGCCGGAGCTGGATTTCTCGGCAGGAGAAAAAGGCAGCTTCTCGTTCTCAGCGCGTCAGGAAGGCGGGGCTGTGCCAGCGGGGTCTGCTCTGCTCTGGGCTTCGGCAAGTCTGGCTGCTCCGATCTCGTCACCACCGCGTGTGTTTGCATAGGGCAATATCGGTAATATTTATACCTTTAAGGTGCCGAGATTGACGTAAGGATGGACATAGATACGTCAATAAGGATGTCATACGACATGGTCGTTAGCACATTCTTTTGCTGAAGTTCTCGATGAAATCAAAACAATGGCCGCAGGGTTTTTCCCAGGTTGTCATAGGTTTGATTTGTTTTGAGAACTCCGTATGCCTTATCAGGGGCTGGAGGAATATCGCTTGTCTAATTAGATGGCAAGCGTTATGACCTAATCAGATAACACGTTCCTGTGCCGTAGTGTGGCTTTATCAGATAACGGTTCCTGCATCATCATGGGGGTTTTCTGCATCATGGGATGGCTGCTAGTTAACTTGTTAACCAGAATAGGGTCAGGAATAGGGGGATCGATACAGAACCTATAGGAATACATCACACAACCTCTTAATACCCCCGCCAAATCCTACCTGCTCAGTGCTCTCCTCCAGAAACTTTACAAGCATCTTCTTCACATTTTCTGTACATTTCAAACTGGCTTGCATGCAAACCTCTCCATGTACCAAACCGTAAAGTAAAACAAATGGAAACAAATAAAGCCAAAAAGTCCCCTTCCAAGTATATCAGTGTCAACAATTCCAAGTATATCAGTGTCAATAATTCAATACCTCTCCTTAGGTTTCTTGGTCAGAACCGAGTAGGACATTCCTAGTAAAATTTCATAGAAAGCAGGAAATATAGAATTTTGAAGAGACATACGAATACAAAAAAAGAAAAAAACATTTTTGTGAGCTGCGCCTAGCTCAAACTTGGCTATTATTGTTGAAACCCCCATGACAGTGTGGGCCCATCTGTCATCTAAACCAATGTTTCAGAGAGCATCACCACCTCTCTCTTCATCTGGAGGATTTCTCAAGAGTCTCGTGATGCCACAGTTGGGCGCATAGGTAGGCTTCTTCAACGTTTTCTATGTGCCTTCTGATGAGCTTTGGTCTGCCACTGTCTTTCGGAGCTTGCCGTGAGCTTGCTGACCCTCTGTCTTCTCTCTCCACCAACTTCTCTGAGGTAGATGGGAGGCCTAGAAGCCACACTGCCTCCTGGAGTTCAGTGGCATGGTGTGGCTTTTAGAGGAATTCGAAGGCCAACCCAAAGGAATATGCCCATCTGTATTTGATGTTCTCCTGCCTGAGCTTGTCAGTGATTAGGCGGAATAGCATACATCTTGCGATTGCCTGGAGAATGGAGCAGGTCATACCCTGGAATGTGACCTCTCTGGATTTCCGTGTGGCTTTGTGGGTTGATTGACTAAATAATCTCTAGGACTTTGTTTTTCACCTGGAGCAAGAGGACCCACTCTGTGCACTCTTTCAAACTTCACTTTCAATTGAGTCTCACCCAACAGCTCAGAGAAAAGACCCAGGGTAAAGGCCTCCACATCTGGTCCCTCCGCTCCACCTGGCAGATTCCGAATCTGCATCTTGTCCCTCTGTGACCTATTTTCGAGGTCCTCGCTTTTTAGGATCGATGTCTTAAGTTGGCCATGGAGGAGGTCAACCACGGTCTCCAGACATTGTGCCCGGCCTTCTAGCTCCTGCACTTTAGATTTCAGGTCTAGAGCCCCAGTGTCCATTGAACTAACATCCTGTTGTAGAGTCGCCAGGTGATTATTAATGTCTGTTCTGAGTGCCTCAAGGAAGGAGGCCATGTCTGCCTTTAGCTCCTTTTTTAGCTCCTTTTTAAAGTTTCTTAGAGAGGCCAGAAAAGTATCCTTGGTTAGGGCCATGGGGTTGCTTGGGTGGAGCGAGTAGGTAAATCTCAGTTTGTCACCGGATTGAAGTAGCTGCAGACACTATTGCTCAGAGCCTTCTTAGGAGACATAAAGGCTTCAGCAGTGAGCTCAGTAACGGTATTACCCTAGAGGTTTGTCGCACCTCTGCTATAGCCTCAGGGCGTTACTGCATAGGTGATCTTGACCATTAAAGGGTGGATAACGTGTGTTCAACAGCGCTGTCTTAGTGTGTAGTCCTTCCTTTCATTAGACTGGGCGATCTGTGGAATAACAGTGGCCATTGTGTTGTTCCTTACATTCTATTTATGCCCCTCCTACAGTATCATCTGGCAGAGCAAGGGTTATAGCTAAGTGCGCGGCCTTGCTAATAAATACATAAGTGACCTGTCCTTATGGTCTTGTAGTCCTGCAGCTTCCATGTGCAATCACCCATGCAATCACCCATGAGTGTTTCCTGACTTACAGCACAGCCATTTTGAGGTAAGGCAGGTGGTGGCCACAGACAAAGCCTCTCTCCCCATAGGGGTAACTGTCCCCGTAATCCCACAACCAGATTAGCACTCACCAGGCTTATAGTGTTGCAGGTAATGCTGCCAAGATAATTTGATCCATAAGCCTAGGGGGCTGAGTTTCAGCCCTCCGGCACCTCCAGGAGGCACGGAACCCACTCTGCGCCCTTCAGCCACTTTGATGAGTAAGCAAGGCGCCAGCAGGCACCTCTGCTCTCCATCCGCTGCACCCGCAGTCTGAGGGTACCTCCGTGCAGCATTGGATCTTTGCCCTCTTCGGGCTGGGATAGGCACATTCCTGAATCTGGTATCGGGCTGCCAGTCACAGTCGCTGCCCTCAGCTATTTGCTCCATCCATCAAGGACTGCTAGCGCCCCCATTTTGTGGTCCAGTAGGCTTTGCTTCCTCCACAATACACCCTCATCAGGGGTTTTACTTGCTTCTTGTGTTCAGCTCCTCACTTTACATTATTAATACCGTGGCATCCTCAGTCTCAATCAAACAATCAGGGTTGTTAAAGCGCAACTGCTCATCCACAGGGTCTCCAGGAACTGAGGGAGGCAGCTCCCATATATTCATTCTGATTTGTCGAAGAGCCAGGTCTTGAGGTTCTTCAGGAACATGGAAAGTGTTGGTGTCTGACGGTGGTGGAGAGGGAGGATGTTACATGCCATGGCTGTGAGGAAGGAGAAGGAATGGCCTCCTGTTCTGGTCTTCTTGATGTGCAGCACCTTAGCAGAGGAGAGCTAAGCTGAGCAGAGGCAAGCACATTCTCAGCAGATTAAAGGCTGTTTGGGAATGATTGCCGTGGAGCCCTCATGGTTCATATCCACATGGCCATCTTGGTTGGTCACGCCCCCTGGGAGTACTGTTTTTAAAATGAGAAGTGAAGGAATGCTGGGTGATAGGAAGATTGTGGATTCTGCAGTCTACTGACCTTTCCCTCAAGTAAATGTAAGGAACATCCATGATCTTATCAAAAGTTTTCAGCGCATTCTTAGTACAAAAACATAGCAGGATCTACACAAGTCACAGCACCATGGACTTCCCTGGGATGTCTAGTATTCAGAAATGTATGATCTTGGTGGGTTTCCCAGAGGGCAGGCCAAGCCAGGGGGCAAGTACCGCTGCTTCCCACATTGCCAGAATGGGTGAACTTGAAAGTAAAATCTTGAAATTTTCTTTTTGCATTATGGGCCTTAAATTGTGTATAATATAGGCAAATGCTCGGAAGTGGAGTGCCATTTTGATTAGGAGGACTGTGGCAGCACAGAATAGTGAAACATTTTTTAATTATTTATTCAATGTAACTCTATTTTTGTCTTTCAAATGTAAAACAAAATAACATACTGCAGAGGCAACAACAGGCAGACAGCTTCAGCTTACCTGCCCACTTGATCTCTCACACCCATCCCTTCTCATAAATTCCCATTATAGTCAGCCTTTAAAACCCTATCTCTTGAAGATCCAGTCACGATTGGTGCAGGTTAGCGTGGTGGGGCGGTGGAGTGTTTGTAGGTAGTTGACAGACAATGGAATAGGTTTTATTTATTCATTTAATTTTACCTCTTCCGTTGTCTGTCGACTTCTCAAACTCCACCACCCGCTTCACCGCCCTTACCTGCACCGGCCACCGCTGTGAAGATCTCTCCAACGTACTCAAATCCCTCATAGCCACTTCCTATTAATTGATATCGTACCATCGTCCTTCATCAAGTCTATCCGTGGAGAAACTTTCTCAACCCTACCCACCACAGTCAATGCCTTCTTCACTCAAGGCATTCTCCCAGAAAATCTCAAGACAGGCCAGATCTTTCCACCCCCATAGAAACCATCACTTAGCTCTGATGACCATACCAGCTTCTGACCCAGCAGTCAACAGCCACTCATTAGCAAGATCACTGAAAAAGGAGCATTTTCAATCCAAGGCCACATCACTGCTGGCCACCCCCTGCATAACTACGATTCGGGCTTCAAATCACATTAAGAAATGGAGACCACTGCCTTATACATCATTAACTACGTCCTCTCAATCACACATAAAATGACTCTTGTCTCCTGGTATGGCTGGACTATCAGCTGCCTTCAACACAGTAGACCATACCACCTTCATATGTAACCCTAGAGTCTTGAATGGGATTCTCTAATAATGTTCCTCATTGGGTCTCCTCCTACCTTTCTAACCAACACCAGTTTCTTCACATAGGCCCTCCAGCTCACAAACAATTCTTATAAACAATCGAGAACTCTAGGGTGCCATAAAATCTCCTGTCATCTTTAACCTTATCTTTTAACTGCTGGGTGGTCCACTCACAGATAACAACATCAAGATTCACCAATATGCCAATGACACACAACTCTACTGAAAGGCTTCCTCTGTTTCAGATATCCTATGCCTTATAAACTACTTGTAAATATGGGTGGGTCTGCACACCTGAAAGTAACCAATGTACTCGAAATGTAACTAAAGTTATCAAAATATGTGCGTGCGAAGCATGGGGAAAGGGTACCGCAATCCCTGGGTAAGATGCTTAAATGGAGTCCTTGAGACCAAGAACTGTGCTACGCACAGCTTTCTGGCAATTCTGCCTCAAAAGTTATAAAATCATTTTCACCACTATTTCCTGATGTTTAAACACAAAACATTTTGCACATTTATTTGCAATTTATCACATAAATTCTTTGGAACATAATAACTCAGTATTTTAGATGAAACATACGTTAAATGTGAAATCAAAAAATCAAAATCAATGAGTCAAAAGTAGAAAAACATTAATCAAATCATAACAACCCAATGCATTTCGGGTTCAACAGAACCCTTCTTCAGGAGTTAAAATAAAGCTTCTCTGTTCAAGTTCTTCGGGTTGGTTCAGGTGACCAATCTACAACAAAAGTATTGATACATGTCACATATAAATAACTTCCTAAGGTTTGCATTCTCCCATAATACCAAAGCTTCTGTGTAAAATCTAGAAAGACGAAAAGAGTCCCGGAACCAAAAAGAATGACAACCATGCCGTGATTCACACATCTGATATGAATGTGAGGTGAAAAGAGTCCTGACCATTGTGAGTCGTATATATAGTTGGTGTGCTTAAGGATTTAATAGACAAATGTGCTCTGAAAACTATATCATAATAAGTTATATACACGATTACCTTAATTCCTACTTTGTTTTAAAGTAGTGAAAAGAAATCATCCGATCAATGGTAAAATGATGCTGTAAATAACAAACAAACCTAATGGTAGATCTGCATTGTGGTGGACCCCAGTGTCTAATAAAGGTAAAGTAATGCGCCTACCGTGTCTCCTATATTCAAATGGAGTCAGTTAGAGTGTTAAGTACTCCGTGTGTAAACATCCTGCATCCGTCTCTCTATGAGAATAACAAAATGTAAAAGTCTCAGGTGTAACAAATGTCACTTAAATGGATTCCCGCAATCTCAACATCGGGAAATGCTTTCCCTTCTTACCGGTGTAAGCACAGTACATAAACCATCCACGTTGTCAGTAGTAGATTGATCTTGCCCCCGGTGAAAAAAACCTAAACAAAATGAAGACGCTGTTAAGAGTCAATTCGTTTTAGGCATCTACTCGATACTAAACAGCCCGTGGTGTTATAAAGGTCCCGTACCTTCCAAACGAATCCTGCCTCCAGCGATGCAGTCTCTGACTCCAAGTTCGAAGACTCGGTCGAAATGCGCGAGTCTTCCAAGTGCCTCACGTGATGTAAACCATGTATAAACATGAAAAGAGGACTACACTTAAAAACAAACTGCTCCAATATGGCGGTTCCGCTAATCTCCTCAGTGCAGGGTTCTAGACTACCCTCACGTGCTGTAAACTCTCGAAAAGAGTGAAGTAAATAAAATAAATGAGATGAATGAGAAAAAATAAAATAATTAGAATATGTAAAATATGTAAACGTGATAATTATGCATGCATTGTTAGATAATACGTGAAGAAATGACACTTCAACTTGATGAAATGAGGAAATGCAATATTACCCTGTACAATCTCAAATCCATGTGTAATTTACAAGAAACATAAGAGTTCATAATGGTCATTTAGACCCCCCGGGATTATGGTCCCCAATTTCTTGATCCATTCTGTCTCTTTGCGCGCTAATGTGGTGTTGATGTCCATACCTGAGTGTGGTGTGATGTGTTCTAAAATGGTGAAACGTAGTTCCGGAATGGTATGTGTGTAGCATTAACCCAATGCGCAGATAATGATGAATTCATGTTTTTGTTCCTGATCCGACTTTTGTGCTCTATGATCCTTGTTTTAATTTTTCTGCTGGTCCTGCCAATATACACTAGGCCGCAAGGGCATTTGATTGCATAAATTACATTTTCTGTTGTACAGTCAGATTTATGTTTTAAGGATATAGATTTTCCGGTCTTGGGATGTTGAAACTCATTGCCAGTGATAACATTTCCACACTGGCCACAGTTGTGACATTTTCTCATGCCCTTAAATGTCTTGGTGCTCTGTTGTATTCCAGGCCTTTTCCGTATTATGGACTTAATCTTGGGAGCCTGAGTAGAGTGTTTAAGAACGTACACCTCTCTTTTGACTGAAGATTTGGTCTGTTTTTTTAAAAGATCATCCCTTTTCTTGGTGGACACTGTCCTTTTAGCCTCATCAAGTGTGAATTCAGGGTAACCTCTCTTTTTGTATTGTTCTATTTGTGCTTCAATCTCTTGTTTGCATGTTGTGTCATCTGAGGTGATTCTCTTGATCCTCATTAGTTGTGAAACCGGTAGATGTTTTTTCAGAGTTAAAGGATGAGCACTTGAAAAGTGCAACGCACTGTTCACATCAGTAGGTTTACGATAAACTCTAGTCTCAAGACCCTTGGCTGTTTTCAAAATTTCAATATCCAAGAAATGTATCCTGTTTGTATCGATCTCTGACGTGAATTGAATTCTGGTATTGTATGTATTAAGTTCAACCAAACATCTTTCCAATTGTTGTCTGGATCCTTTCCAAATTACAAGGATGTCATCGATGTATCGTATAAACAAAGTCGCATGTTCTTGCCATTCAGGGTGGCCCAGTATAAACTGATGCTCAAAGTATGCCATATACGTATTCGCATACGCCGGTGCCCCCGGAAAACCCATTGAGGTTCCCGTTCTCTGCACATAGAATTTGTCCTGCCACTTAAAGTAGCTGTGGTAAAGAGCAAAGTGTAAAAGTTCAAGTAGAAAAACACTTTTGTCGTTTGAGAAATTGGAATTTAACAATCTCCATTCAGTTGCCTCTAATCCTTCCCCATGGGCAATGGACGTGTACAACGCCACTACGTCAATGGTGCATAAGAGTATATCATCATGAAAGTGCCCCTCTATTGCTTTCAGTTTTTTTAGACAATCTGTTGTGTCCTTTACATAAGTCGTCCACATTTGTACGAGTGGTTGTAAGTGATGGTCAAGGAAATATCCTAGGGCTTCGTGTATTGATCCGCATCCTGCTACGATTGGGCGAAATGGTGGATTCTCTCTGTTCTTATGTACTTTAGGTAGCATATATATTGATGGAATCTGAGGATGTTGGTTATACAAAAATTGCCGCTCCTTCTCGTTAATCACTCCCATCTCTAGACCTTTATCCAAGATTGTGGTTAAGATCTGTTGAAATTCTTGTGTTGCATCGTATGTGAGCTGGATGTAAGTGTCTGTATTCTGAACATGTGTGGTGACACCTTGATGGTAAAATTCAGTGTCAAGTATTACGAGAGCTCCTCCCTTATCAGCAGGTTGAACAGTTATAGTCGGATCTTGTTTCAATTTGTTCAGAGTTCTTCTTTCCTGCAGAGTGAAGTTACAATGGACCGATGGTGTGTATTTCACTTGCTCCAAATCTTTTTTGACCAGAACCTCAAAATTATCCAGTGTTTTATGTGAAATAGGAGAGAGAAATTTGCTTTTAGGTTTAAATTGACGTTCCGAAGAGGATGCTGTTTCACTCATGGTTTGTGTGGAAAAGAACCAACGTAATCTTAATTTCCTCATGAATTTAAATAGAGACACTTCGGTCTCTAGCTCATTTGTGGTGTAAGTAGGTACAAATATGCTCCTTTGTTAAGTACCTGCAGTTCTGTTTTGTTGAGCATTTTATGGGAAATGTTGATCACTAGTGATTCATCCAAATTCATTTCTTCACATCTCTCCTTGGTCTCCCTGTTTCTGTCTGAATGACCTTTTTTGTTTTGTCCCCAGTAGATCCTCCGTCTCCTGTTGTTGATTTGTCGGGAGGTATTTTGTCCCCCTGGCCTGCCTCTAAAAAAGGCTGTCCTGTAGATGTACCTGCAGATGCCTCCTCCCTCGTTCTTGCTAAGTTCTGTGCTACTGATGTTGCGCTTGGTCTCTGCATAGACAAATCTTGGTCCGTCGTGACACTCTCTTCTGATGAGGCAGTCCCTGTTTTTTTAACCCCTTAATTGCTGCCGTCGGCCAACGGTCGTCACGGCCACTACCTCCCCAGTGCTGCGCACGACCGTTGGACGTCCATTCAGCACTAGTTCCAATGGACAGCGCAGCACTGGGGAGGTCTATTTACAACGCTTTAAAGGGGTTAAAGACTCTTTTCTGTGCGTAGTTCTCCGCCCACGTATAGACCTCAACTAATTTATAATCTATAGTATCTCTTCTGAACTTGCGTGTCTTGCGTTCATGTACCTCTCGGGCGTGATTATCCAAGGTCTTGTTAATGTTTTCTAGAATCTTTGTCCAATCCTCTTCTTCTAGTCTATTAGATAATTCATCTTTTAGTTTATCAATGTCCATTGTAAGTTCCCTAAGAACATTCGATATTTCCTCAATAAGCAATAAGATCAAGTCGAGAGAGCACTTATTCAGGATAGCGTACCAACGTGCCATGAACGCTTTGTCGAATTTGAATAACATGGGGCGTAGGGCGATCCGTAGTCCTCGAGGAATCCTTTTGACCTTGTGATATTCAATTAAGGTCGTTGCGTGTAGACGTTGGTTAATTTCCTTCTTCATAAGGTATTCAAGTTGTCGAAGTTGGTTAGTTGTAGATCCGGTTGCTGAACCGAGCTCCCTGACCCCCTTGACCAAAGCATATATCGTATTGGCCTCTTCAGTGGAGTAAGCTTTTGTTGCAGCTTGATTAGTGGTTATGCTCGAGATGTCTTGCCACATGTTTGTAGGGTGCTAGAACCACAAAGGTGTTACCCGATAGGTAAGAAATGTAAATATGGGTGGGTCTGCACACCTGAAAGTAACCAATGTACTCGAAATGTAGCTAAAGTTATCAAAATATGTGCGTGCGAAGCATGGGGAAAGGGTACCGCAATCCCTGGGTAAGGTGCTTAAATGGAGTCCTTGAGACTGTTATATAGCTCCTATATATCCTTATATCGTGTTAAGTTAGCATAGGTACATTTGAGATTTAAACGCCATTTTTCCTTTCTTGCAACTTCTGCACACGACCCTTAATTGTTGACTTAGCTTTCAACCTAGTGGTTTGCCGTGGTGTATGTGAGAATAATATGTTATTGCTCTGATATCAGCTTTGTTTAATAAACCATGTCTGCACGGAGAGTGCTGAAGTTTCAGGAGCAACACGATATGGAATTGTTATGAGGTCTGATCTCCACGCCTTCATAGTCATAACACAAGTGCAGCCTTTGCCAACTTGGGCTTGAGGTGGGATTGATATTGCTTTGCACGAGAATTGTTAACACACTTGATGCGGTGCACATGCAGAGAGAGCTGGTGTATGCTGATGTGATTTCTTCATGCTAGGACACTAAGGTATGGGCCCGCCCTAAAACAACCCAAAGAGACCTTCTTAGCTAATAATATAATATATGTGTTAGGGTGGGTGAGATATAAGTGTTGTTAGCTCATATTCATTATGGTATGTTAACATGCTGTCACCATTCGCTTTTTATGTCTTAGTAACTATGCTGATAATTTTGCTACTGATAATAAGTATACTTGTATTATCTAAGATACTGCGCCTGAGAAGACGGCATTAGTAAATAAACATTTCAAATGCACATGTGTCTTCTTTACTCCATGTTCTGGTTTGTAATGATAATATAACGAAAGAGTGTTCATGAGTTCCACGTACCCTGAGGTACTGTAAGTTCATGTTCTGGTTTGTCTAAACATTGGGAGTTTGATATGTCCAATGAGACACTGTAGCTAGCTCGGTAAGGGGTGAGTTGGTTGCTGAGGTAAGTTTTGGGACACCCTAATTTGCCGAGGTTCCACTCCTCTGTGCACAGTTCTGTGTGAGTACAGAAACCCTGCGACATGGCGCCCAACGGTTTTGGTGGTCTTATTTCATGACACTCGAGTAGTTTATCGTTCATGCCTTAACCCCTTCACATCCGTTTCCGGAAAACGGGGTGTCGGTGAAACCTACCTATTTTTTGAAATAGGTCTTTATTCAAGCTTGATTCATTCTTAAACGGTTTCTTTGAATTACTACCCAGTTGTGCTACAAAGTATTCTTTGTGTTTTCTTGTTTCCAGTACTGTCATGGCGGCGGTGGCTATTGCGCAGCATAGTCGCGTAGCGGTACGCAACCATCTTCAGACGTACCAGGTCCCAGTGGATGGGATGGCTGTGATTTTCGTGGTATGTGCAGATCCGGCGTTTCCTTACGAGTTGTTTTACTCTTGGGTTACGTTTCCGGCTGTGGACGCTAATTCTGGTTTGTTCCACTCCTACACCGCCTCGGATGTCCCGGCTGAGTATACGCCGTACAGGGCATTGGAAATACCTATTGATCATTGGCAGCATCGAGTTTGGTTTGATGGCGCCCTCCCCCACTCTTTGTCCGCAGCGAGGTTAGGTCCACTCTCAATTCCAGGTACAAATTGGCCTGCGTTGGGTGGCTTTACCCCGCACCCGAATCACGGGGCTTGTACCCTTGCAGAAATTCGCAGGCTACATGTTGTTTCCATATCCGTGATTCGTGCTTTAGTGCAATACATCGGTCGCCACCTGCCTGGTGGTCCCCAGGGGGGTGCGGCCGTTCCCTTGGATCGAGGCGGAATGCGTCTCAATCCAGTGATGGTTAATTCGGTTTTTGGTGCGCGTCCTGTTGACAACGATGACTTCCCATTCTGGCTAGCAGAGAAGTTTGATCAACTGGAGGCGGTTTTTCCGAATTCTACTCCTGCTGATAAACATAGAATGTTAACGATTACTCTACCTAAGGATTTAACTCCTGAACTTGTTGACTGTGATAGCTGGGGAAAAACATTTGCGGCGGTTTATACTAGGTGCTTCGGCACCCCGTCTATGACCGCCCTGCCTGACATCATTAGACGTGTTCAGAATGATCACGGTCCAGAGGCAGCGGTTGAATTGGGTATGCGCCTGTGTGGTTCATTTGAGATTGTATGTGATCTCATAATCTCCAATGTTAAAGGAGATGCAGTTAACTTTCAGGTGTCGAATGCTTTGGCTGCTCTGCCCGATGCCGACAAACCCCGCCAGTTAGCAAAGATTGTAGTGGCCGCATATAAGACAATTGGCCGCACAAGTAAAGGTCTGAAATATTTTCCAGTGAAGGAGAAAAAACAACCTCAGGGACAATCTGCAGTGACAGATGTCCAGCCCAAGTCCAAAAAACAGAATTGGCCTAAGAAACAGACACAGGGGAAGCAGACTAAGCAGACTCAGGATTCTTTTCCTGCAATACAGGCTCCTTCGCCAACAGAAAAAGTTTATGATTTGCGCGATCGCGCGATGATTAAATCACCTGATCGTTTTCAGGGTTCTGACCAACGCTCTCCTCGTTCCTTTCAGGAAACATCGGCCCCGAAGACCGGTGGAGGAGGAGTGGGTGGACGAGGACGTGGTGGCCAACAAGGACGTGGTCAGTCCCGCCAGACGGACGGCGCAGTGAAGCAGGAGGATTCTACGCCTAAGCGTCCGCAGTTTGCGAAGAAGAAAGTCGCAGCCTTAACAGCGCATAGATATGCCACAGATAGTGAGAACGCGGCTTCGGAATCTGACGTGGGCTCTGACCTTGCTGGACAGCGCGGCGGAGATTACCATAGTCAGAGAGGCGCTCCGTCCACTACTGAGGGTGACAGCGACTGAAGTGTTCGTTGTGATAGAAACAGCCGATACGAGATTAGCTCCCCCTGAAAGACTTTTTGAAATTGTCCTGTTAATTGAAGGTGACATACAACGTACTGTCAGAGGGGTGTTTTGGGAGAACCTTTCGTCTACTTATGATATTTTGCTTTCGGAGGCTGACTGGCCCCCGCCTTTTGTGCTCGCAGCGCCGCGAGGGGAGGAGGTAATCCTGCCCAGTTTCGCGCACACAGTCTCGACTGAGCATGCGCAGCATTTTGCAGAAGAGTGGGCTCGGGCTCTTGCGCCGGCTCTGTACCGCAACCAATGTGGATGGGATAAATTGTCACCATGCCACGAAATTCCTTTGCGGTCTGAGCCACAGCCACAGCCTCAATATCCCATACGGCGTGAAGCTAAAGCAGCCGTCGCAGAAATCCTTGAACAATTGGAATATCAGGGAGTTATTGAAACGTGTGTGTCACCGATGAATAATCCCCTATTTACTGTGACCAAACCTGACGGATCATATCGTTTGGTATTGGATTACCGGCATTTGAACTCGCATTGCCGTAACTGTGCAGTACAGAATACTCACGGCTCTGCCCTAGTGGATAGTCTAGTGCGTAAGCGTTTTAAGACAACGCTTGACATTTCCAATGGTTTTTATGCCCACAGACTGGATGAATTCAGCTCCCAATGGACAAGTTTTACGTCCGCTGGGGTGCAGAAACGCTTCCTGCGACTCCCAATGGGCTATAAAAATAGTCCTGGAGTCTTCACCTCCAGAATAGTAACACTATTGGAGGCTATCGATCCAGAAGCATGTTCTTATGTGGATGATATTTATCTCACAGACGACGAAATTTGGATGCATCTGTGTCGAGTGAATTCCATCATCTGTACCTTTGCAGACATGGGTTACAAATTTAATTTTGCAAAATCGCACATTGCAGAACACACAGTGTTGTTCCTAGGCTATGAGCTGAACAATGAAGGTAGAGGTTTGGCTCCTCACTTCTTGGAGAAATGCGCCCAATTGCGCGCTCCTACAACACTGAAAAAATTACAGTCTTTGCTGGGCTTCTTGAATTTCGGCAGAACTTACATTCCGGAATATGCCCAGCGTATCAAGCCTTTGTATGCTTTGATACAACCAACTTTCTCAAAATCATGCTGGCTGCCTGAGCATTCAGCCATTTTGCAATCCTTGCAGGCTGATCTGCTCGCTTCTAAATATTTACTGACTCGTGATAACCGCACCAACCTGGTAATAAGAATAATTCCTGGGACGGTGGGTTTCACATACCTCACTTTTAATGAAGGTGACACAGTTCCTATTGCTTACAAGTCACACTTGTACACTTCGGCTGAATTGCGGTTTCCCACTGTGGAAAAGGTTTTAACTGCTGTACAGATGGCGATTCTTAAAGAACGAGCACTGTCGCAGGGGAAACGCATGTTAGTGGTAACACCCTGTCCTCATTTGGAGGCAGTCACGAAAGCCAGTGTACCAAATTCAAAAGCTTTGCACCCTCGGTGGATTCAGTGGGCTGCGTCATTGTCATCCACGGATGTCATGTTTATTTTTGACGCCTCCTTACGGTCGCAAGAGTACTTGCAGTATGAATTCGTGCATCCTGCTCCTCTGGCTATGCGACCTTTGGAGGACTTCCATTGCATCATTTACACTGATGGGTCGGCGCAGGTTGCGCATGGCTCTAAACATGCCTACGTTTCCGCATGCGCCATTGTGGTCGGTGCTATGTTGAATGATGTGTTCATTTCCAGGGAAGTACACACGTTGCCCCTGGGTGATTGCACCGCACAATTGGCAGAGCTTCGTGCTCTATTACTAGCGTTAGAGTACGCGGATCCTAGTGTTACTACTTTGATTGTAAGTGATTCTTACTACTGTGTCCAGTCATACAATGAAAACTTGTTCTTTTGGATCCAAAATGATTTTCATGATTCAAAGGGTAGCACAATAAAACATAAAATGATCTGGGTTCGAGTGGCAGACCTTAAGGCTAATTTGCCTCTCGTTTATGTAATTCATACTCTCGGTCATCAGCGCGTAGGAGTTCACGCTGTTGGCAACTCGCTTGCAGATGAAGCAGCGAAATCAGCAGTATCTACATACTTAGTTGCAGCAGTTACTAGGTCTAAAACCAAGATTGATAGCGACATCTTGGCAGCGATTGCTGCCTCTGAGAAGGGAAGTAAACATCCTGCGGGATTCCCTTCGAAGTATAAATACCACTTAAGTCCCGAAAAGGTTCCTTTTGTGACAATTCCTGATGTTGGGGAACGGCTGATTCCCAACTCGGATCGCAGAGCAGACTTGATTACAGCGGCTCATGAAGGTGTGGCGTCTGCGCATGCGGGCGTCTCGGCCACTGTAACTCAATTACAACAACGGTTCTGGTGGCGGGGACTGTACAAACAGACGCGTGATTATGTCCTTCTTTGTGACATATGCCAGCAGATTAAACCTTCAACTGCTGCACGTCCGCCACAGACACAGTTGTACATTTCTAATAAACCGCTAGGCTGTGTTTATTTAGATCACTGCGGTCCTTTTTCATCTGATACTGCGTATAAGTACATCTTAGTAGCAGTTGACTCATGCACACGCTTTGTGTGGGTATGGCCACATCGCAGCGCTGATTCACGGACTGTCATTAAAGATTTGCGTATCTTTATAGGGATTTTTGCCTGTGGTACCTTCCATTCGGATCAGGGTCCGGCTTTCGCCTCTAAGGCGTATAAGGATGCCATGACTTCGATGGGGGTCCAAGTCAAGTTTTCGTCACCCTACAGACCTGAGGGTAATAGTGTAGTTGAACGAATGAACCGTGATTTAAAGCAATCTTTGACAGCCCGAGTTATAGGCACTGGCAGAAACTGGCTGGCTCACCTTTATGGCGTGCAGCGTGCTCTTAATAATCTCCCTAGAAGGTCTCTGGGTGGGCGGACCCCATACGAAATGCTCTTTGGCATCAAGATGTACGTCCCTGACCTTGACGGTCTAGACTCGGTGGTTCGCGCCACTTCCTTTGACGCAGATGAACATTGCAATGTTTTACAGAATCTACAAAAGACCAGAGACAGTCTTGCAAAGGAACATTTGCCCTCCACATCGGATGATGCGTTGCAGATCCCGGTAGTTGGCTGGCTACCCCAGGTTGGAGAACTGGTTCGAGAGAAGATCGACAACAAGAAAGAGTTTGGTCCCTCCTATCGAGCTCCAGTGCCAGTGCTTGGTGTGAAGGGCACAAGAACAGTCATTTTACCACCACTTCCAGGTCGTAAGGAAAACAGGTTTATTTCTATTGACAATGTCAAGATACACAGAGTGGCCGATTCTTCTTAGCATGACACCAGCTGTTTCCTGTCCTTCCATTGTGAGAAATTCAGTTGTGCCCACTGCTTCTATTATTGAACCTGAAGTGGCCATCGAATTACCTGCTGTTTCCAGTCCTTTATTAACTAATTTACCAGGAACTAACATTGATGAGACTGACTATGCCTATCCCACTGATTTGTCCATACCTGACCTGCAAACACGTTTAGCCACAGAATCCAGATTTTCCTTTGACTCTGTTTCTCTTACCTCAAAGAAACCCTCTCGTGTTGCGGTTTATGCAAGCCTGTTCAAAAAACATTTTTTGATACCACCTTGGACTTACATTTGGCTAGTCCTTATTTCGATTTACCTTTTTATGTCAATTGGTTTTGTGTTTTATTTTTTTCGAATCATCAATGGACATTATGTCGAGGAAAGAACATGCATCACACATTTAAATGGAACTTTGGCCCCTCTTTCCTCTTCACATTCTGTACACAGATTAAAAAGAGACTTGACTTTGGTTAACATCACAGCATGGCCTGTCCTGGATGGAATCGTGTGGGATGCAGTTCGTTTTCAGATTCATGGCCCAACGGAAGTCGTTAATGTTCCAAATGTACTTAGAGTAAATATGGGGGATGTGGTGAAACAAAACATTCGTTCTGATGATTGGGATGTTACTGCTGTGGAAAGTTTGTTTTCTGATTTAAAATACTATGCTGCTTTTGATGCTGAAGATTTATATTTGGAATCTGCTAATTATGGTGAATTGTTCTGTTACCAACATTATGGCAATCACTTCTTACACAAAACGTCATCCCGAAGGGAAACTGTTAATTTCACTCAGTGGGAACATTGCCCAGCACCTACACAAGGGAGTTCAGAGACTTTTCTGAAAAAATATACTTATTTCACTGACTTTAATCAGTCCAATCCCGAGTCCTTTTATTTTAAATTTCACAAACAGCCAATGTCCAAGGTTAGACTTACCGATACTAAATTGTTGTATTCGAAGGCCTTTCTAGATCAATTGGTTTCTGGAGGCTATGAGCTATGGAAGCAAACAATCGACCTTAAATCGGTTTGGGGTTCAAGGGCCTGGCAGGTACAAGGCATTGAGGCTTTGCACCGTGCATGTCTCATCCCGAATCATATGTTGTTTTTAAATGAAACGATTTCCCAGACCACATGCTTTGGATTGGCTACTTCTAAAAGATTGAACACTCCATCTTTCCCGGAGTTAGAGGAATATGAAGGTTGGGGTAATTTTACTCAATTGTCCATTAAAGAATTACAGGCTCTGCTTCTTAATTCCTCCTTTAACATTTCCAGTATGAATCCTAATGGTTGGCTACTTTGGCACCGTAGTGCTGATTCTTGCCAAAAAAGATTTTTAAATATAACTGACGGTTTTAGGACTGTTAGATCTGATCCCCGGTTTGACTTGAGTCATACTGTCACCTCTTACTCTGTAGGAAAGTTATGTCAAGCTTGGCTGAAGCATTCAACTTTACCTGCGGTTAAGTATCACCTTTCCAAACTAAATGCAGACGTGGATTTGAATGATTTCATTAAAGGCCCAGCTAGTGGCAGGTCGAAAAGATGGTTATATGGGGTTTACAATGAAATTTGGAAACTATCACAGATTGAGGCTGCTACACGCCTTAGGGCTATTGATCAGGCGAATCTTGAGAAAGTACTTGCAGTTGTCGACAATAGCATTAACGTGCTTTCCTCTAGAATTTACACATTGGATAATATTGTGTCGTCTGTTGTTGATATTGTGCATGATGAAGTTTCAGTATTATACCATGGTCAAAATCAATTACGGTCAATCATGCAGTTTGCATGGACCCTTCAAACTCTGAAAATGGGTAAAGTTCCCTGGGGATACATGAACGTTTCCACTTTATTTGCACCGTTTAATTTGACTGACAAACAACGCTTGCTTTCAATGCGTGATGCTTCCTTTTCTATGTTACATATTGAAAGGTTAGAATCTTTACCTTTTTCTGTGGCAGAAGCCACTGCTGCAACGTGGCTTATCCACGGTTTAATAACGCTGCCTTTTGCTTTATATAAGTTTTCTAATTGTATGAAATATGTGCCCATAGGTAGGTATGAGCCTTTAGGTAGCGGTTTTCTTCATGAAGTCTGGTCACTCCCATACACATACAGATGTTTCAAGGATGAACAGGAGGTTTATCTAACAGGGGAGGAGTGTACTCAGACGCCAGATCATTCTTTAATGTGCAGACACATACAGTTACACGGTTCATGCAACAAGGACCGTCCGAATATGGCTTGCATTTTACAGGGCACACCAGTTCCTGCTATCATCCCCACGTTTAAATTGTTAGAGAATGGTAGTTATTTAATGCTCAATAATGAAAACTGTTGTGGGTTAATTAAAGGTATAGCTTTCATAGTAACAGTAAGTGAGCGAGTTATTTGCTGCAGAAATGTTCTTTATCCTCCCACACATGAACATAGGGAGTCTTCCATTTGGCCACAGATACCGACCTTGGGAGCAGAATTCAGCGGCATGGCTAGAATAAGAGCTCTTTTGTCCCAGAAAGAGGTGGCCTTGAGCTCGGCCCGTGAAACTTTCGTGCTTCACATTGCCAACACCCGTACGGAGGTTCAGGCTCTATTAAATACTGATTTGCCTTTGCATTTCGGAGCTATGGTTCGTTCTATCTTTAACGCATCCTCCACAACGGGCCTAGCACATTTTTTTAAAGTTGTTAGCAGTGGTCTCGTGACTTCCTTTGAGAAAATTTTTGGAGTCATCCCTGCCTTCTTCCATTCTATTTTTTCATCCTTGTTTGGAGGGTTCCCGTTTTTTCTTGCATTAGCGGCTGGCGCTTTGGTGGTTTTCTGCCTTTTTAAATATGGATGCCCTTCCTGTGCAAGACCACGCGCAGCTGCTACTGACGCGGTTTCTCAACCGCATGCTTGATTATTATGGCACACTGCCGTTGGCGACTCTAAGCACGGCGTTTGGATTATCTTTTCGGTTCTCCTATTTCACCTGTGTCCAGCCTGTATTTCGCTGCCTGACCTGTGATTTCCTTTGGGCCATTGATTTGTGTCTCTGCGGACCGATTTCTTCTGACGTCGATTTTAATCAGCTGATGAGTCCTATCATTGCTCACGAGTTGGTTTGTTCCGACGAGAGGATTATGGCCTTAGCAGTGACGCATGGACTAATGGGTCCATGGGATGTATTGTCGGCATCGCAAAATTTCTTGGAACGGAGTTTTCTTGAAAACCCACCGAGCTGTCCTCTGATGGTTATAGAGGATCCGGTGCTGGGAGATCACGTATGTTCCTTTCATCTTTTAAATTGGATAGCTGAACTGTTTTCGGATGATGACAGTGACTTCCTCCTGGAGGCCGTTGCGGCTTACTTTTCTTATACAGTTTTATCATAAACATTGCCTCGAATTGACATGCTGATTAATAGCATTTCATTGATTCTATTGACTTTTGGTCAAGACATTTTATTTTTTGATTGCCTATTGGCTTGAGCCACATTATACTTTTGGGCTATTTTTTAGCATTACTTTTTAAAGTTGATTTTTATTCATGCTCGTTTATTATTGAGTTCTGCTCTCATGTGATGGCACTTCTGTTATCTTATTTAGTCCGTTCTCGGATCATGGGGGGGTGTTATATAGCTCCTATATATCCTTATATCGTGTTAAGTTAGCGTAGGTACATTTGAGATTTAAACGCCATTTTTCCTTTCTTGCAACTTCTGCACACAACCCTTAATTGTTGACTTAGCTTTCAACCTAGTGGTTTGCCGTGGTGTATGTGAGAATAATATGTTATTGCTCTGATATCAGCTTTGTTTAATAAACCATGTCTGCACGGAGAGTGCTGAAGTTTCAGGAGCAACACGATATGGAATTGTTATGAGGTCTGATCTCCACGCCTTCATAGTCATAACACAAGTGCAGCCTTTGCCAACTTGGGCTTGAGGTGGGATTGATATTGCTTTGCACGAGAATTGTTAACACACTTGATGCGGTGCACATGCAGAGAGAGCTGGTGTATGCTGATGTGATTTCTTCATGCTAGGACACTAAGGTATGGGCCCGCCCTAAAACAACCCAAAGAGACCTTCTTAGCTAATAATATAATATATGTGTTAGGGTGGGTGAGATATAAGTGTTGTTAGCTCATATTCATTATGGTATGTTAACATGCTGTCACCATTCGCTTTTTATGTCTTAGTAACTATGCTGATAATTTTGCTACTGATAATAAGTATACTTGTATTATCTAAGATACTGCGCCTGAGAAGACGGCATTAGTAAATAAACATTTCAAATGCACATGTGTCTTCTTTTCTCCATGTTCTGGTTTGTAATGATAATATAACGAAAGAGTGTTCATGAGTTCCACGTACCCTGAGGTACTGTAAGTTCATGTTCTGGTTTGTCTAAACATTGGGAGTTTGATATGTCCAATGAGACACTGTAGCTAGCTCGGTAAGGGGTGAGTTGGTTGCTGAGGTAAGTTTTGGGACACCCTAATTTGCCGAGGTTCCACTCCTCTGTGCACAGTTCTGTGTGAGTACAGAAACCCTGCGACAAGACCAAGAACTGTGCTACGCACAGCTTTCTGGCAATTCTGCCTCAAAAGTTATAAAATCATTTTCACCACTATTTCCTGATGTTTAAACACAAAACATTTTGCACATTTATTTGCAATTTATCACATAAATTCTTTGGAACATAATAACTCAGTATTTTAGATGAAACATACGTTAAATGTGAAATCAAAAAATCAAAATCAATGAGTCACAAGTAGAAAAACATTAATCAAATCATAACAACCCCATGCATTTCGGGTTAAACAGAATTCATGTGATAAATTGCAAATAAATGTGCAAAATGTTTTGTGTTTAAACATCAGGAAATAGTGGTGAAAATGATTTTATAACTTTTGAGGCAGAATTGCCAGAAAGCTGTGCGTAGCACAGTTCTTGGTCTTATAAACTACTTGTACATCATCCAGCCCTGTATGTTCAGGGACTAACTGAAGCGAACCTAACCAAGTGGTGGTCGACAATATCAGGCTCTTTTTAGATGTGGGTACCCCAATCATGCTGGTCCTGTTGGATTTGTCTGCTGCATTTGACACAGCCTCCAATTCCATACTAATCCACAGGCTTTCTGAAGCTGGGCTGCATGGTAAGGCACTACATTGGCTCAAGGACTTCCTTCAGAATCGAAAACAGCAAGTCTGCTTGGATTCCTTCAAGTCACGATTAATGCAAATGAACAAGGGAGGTCCCCCAGGGTTTGTGTCTGAGCCCAAACTCTCTTTACCATCTAAGTAGTGCTGTTTGCCCAGGTTCTGAGAGCTTGCGGTGTGGAGATCATGTCATATGCAGGTGATAGTCAATTCCTTATTTCCTCTAGCCCCCGCCCAGACAATGTGAAAAGCAAATTTGCAAATTGCATGAGGGAAGTCGCTGCTTGAATGAGTGGCATTTATCTCCAATTAAACAACAAGACAGAGATTATGCTATTTAGGAAAGCGACATAGCTTTTGACAGCCGATGGTATTGCCCATTCACCTAAGCAGCTAGTGAAAAATCTTGGAGTGAAGTTGGATCACCATGCTTGCTTTGGCACAAGATTTGGACCACAGAGGAGTGCAAATTGAATAGAAACCTCATTAAAGACTGCATGGCTTTGGACGGTGCAGCAAAAGTCAAGTGGCTGCGATACGTACAAACGATGTTTTCTAATATTGGACACTCTGAATTTTATGATGAACCAGAGACTCTTCAAACCTTGACTAGACCGGCCCTTAAAAAAATAATATTTATACACTTAGAGAGTGCAAGATGGGATATTGAGAAACTGAAAGGCACAACCCTGAGCTATCAGCAAATTACCCCCACTGAAGGCCTACAATTTTACCTTGGGATTGAAAATGTACCCTATGCCCGCATGCTTTTAACTAGGCTGCGCTTAGGGATTTTCTTCCGCTTGGTCACTTTGCCGAAACAGAATGACTGGGCCTCACTGAAATTAATATGTCCATGCGATTACCACTCAACACAAAGTAACATTCACATCATGTTCTTTTGTAATCTGTATACCAGCCCGAGGAAATTATTCCTCCTACCCTTACTCCAACGCTGGGGAATAAGAACATGTAAACCTGCATACTCAAAATTATTGCTTTTAGAAGATGTGGATGTTATCTTTGCTGTTTCTCGCTTCTTAATGTCAGTGATGACATTTAGATCCTCAATGAGTTAACTAACATATCTCAATATTGACTGTTTAGTGTAAAACGAGGCCCTTTGTCTAAATGACTGTCTTAAATTTTAACTTTTGGAGAAATGTTTTATCTATTTTTGTAACTTTGTTTATGTGTAAATCGTTCTTAAATTGTCTGTATAAATTGTATTTGCACGCTTTTATGATTTTTTGATAAATCGAATAAAGCTTTATTTGATTTGATTTGATTTGATTTGGATCAATCACTTTCCATGAAATACCAAGTTAATGCCACTTGTGGCACCAGGTTTGCCACCACTGGGCTCCTCAAAAAAGCACTCTCTTGGCTTCTTAACACTGCTAGGAAAACTCTTGACCAGGCTCTCATCACAAGTCGCCTGGACTATGGGAACACTCTACTGACAATAGTAAATGACTCCTTGCTGTCCAAGTTTCAGGTAGTCCAGAACAGTGCCCAGATAATTTGCAAGCTTCCCTCATGCTCACCCTCCTTCCCGATTCTTTGGAATCTTTACTGGTTGCCGATTAGAAAATGTGCTATTTTTAGGTTTCACCTGCATAGTGCTTGTACTGTGCTTGTGAAATTTCTTCTGTTCATTCACTTTTGTGTGGAACTTTTTTTTTTTATCTTCTCCTGGCTCCACTAATTTACGATACTTCTACACTAACTTCACCCTGTTTAAACTCCAATTATTATCAAGATAAGACCTCTCCCCAAGGCAAAGGCAGACCGCTTCTATCAGCATTCTGGAATGCTTGCTTTTCACTACTTAGCTGTGTATAGCAGATGGATGTATGACGTTACAATGCATACTTTTACAACGCCTACCTTTACAACGCATTTTTTACACCGCAACATCCATTACAACGCACACCATTACAACGCATGCCATTACAACGAATTCTTTGAAACTACCTTTAAAACGCATTCCACTACAACGCATACTACATTTACAATGCATACCATTACAACGCATTACATTGCATTGCATGTAAGGTAAGTGTTGGATAGTGTAGGGGTAAAAATTACTATTCTAACTCCAGGGGGTGCAAAAGTAGGGTAAGTGTTGGATAGTGTAGGGGTAAAAATTACTATTCTAACTCCAGGGGGTGCAACAGTAGGGTAAGTCTTGGATAGTGTAAGGGTACTATGTGTTGTAATGCTATGCGTTGTAATGGTATGCGTTGTAATGACTGCATTGTAATGGCATGCGTTGTAGTGGTGTGCGTTGTAGTGTCATGCGTTGTAATGACTGCGTTGTAAATGCATGCGTTGTAATGGAGGTTGCGTTGTAAAAGTTTCGTTGTAATGGTAGTGCGTTGTAAAAGTTGCGTTGTAAAGGTTGTATACCATAGCAGATGCTTTAGCCTTAGAACGTTTGTGGAATTACTAATGTACTTAATCTATCTGGTCATTATTATCAAATTTTTAATGTTGTACTTAACATTGAAAGTTAATAATAAAGTTAATATACAAGAACTATACTATATTTTAGTACTAAACTGGCAGGCACAAATGCAGTTACCTTGCAGACAACAGAGTCATGCTTTGAATGGTGCATCAGGTGCAGTAGCACTGGGCCTAATAGTTGTCAGGACTCCTCTAAACACATAATATTGTTATATTTGATTACTAAACAGGCAGTCAGAATTGCAGTTACCTTACAGTTCAAAAGGACTTGATTTGAATGATGCAGCAGGCCCAGAGGCACCACGGCCAAATGCTCCAGGGATCTCACTAAACCCAGATTATTGCTAAAGTTTCAAACTAAACACGCAGTCACAAGTACAGTTACCTTGCAGACAACAGGGTCATGATGTGAATGGCGAGGAAGGTGCAGTGGCACTGGGCACAAAAGTTGCCAGAACTCCTCTAAACACATAATATTGCTATATTTTACTACTATACAGGTGGTCACAATTGCATTTACCTTGCAGTTGAAAGGGGCTTTATTTTAATGGTGCAGCAGGTGCAGTGGCAGCAGTGCCAACAGTTGTCACCACTCTACTCAATCACAACTAAACAGGCAGTCATAAGTGCAGTATCTTGCAGGTAATGGGGTCAATATTTGAATGGTGCAGTAGGTGCAGTGACAATGCACCCAAAAGTTGTCGAACTCCTCTAAACACCTAATATTGCTATATTTTACAACTAAACAGGCAACCATAAGTTCAGTTATCTAGCAAGCACTGGAGTCAAGATTTCAATAGGGCAACAAGTGCAGTGGCACCAGGACCGAAAGCTCCAGGCACACCACTAAACACCTAATATTCCTATACTTTTTCCTAAAAAGACAACTGTGGCCGGTGCAGGTAACAGCGATGGGGCTGGGTGGGGGGTGAGGGGGACATTGTGACCCACTACAACAAGGGAAAATTAACTATTTATTTAATATTCTCTCATGGTTATCTGTTGAATCCCCCCAACTCGGCCCCACTGCCCACCACTCTTACCTGCGTATGGTGCTCCTGTAAACAGGCAACCACAAGCGTGGTTACCTTAAAGACAACAGTGTCATGATTTCACTGGGGCGGCAGGTGCAGTGGCACCGCACCCAAAAGTTGTCAAAACAACTCTAAACATCTAATATGGCTGTATTTTACAACTAAACGGGCAGTCATAAGTGCAGTAATTTAGCAAGCACTAGGGTCATGATTTCAATTGTGCAGCAGGTGCAGTGGCACTGGGACCAAAAGTGCCAGGCACCCCACTAAACACCTAATATTGCTATATTTTATCCCTAAACAAGCAACCACAAGTGCAGTATCTTGCAGGTAATGGGGTCATTATTTGAATGGTGCAGTAGGTGCAGTGACAATGCACCCAAAAGTTGTCGAACTCCTCTAAACACCTAATAGTGCTATATTTTACAACTAAACAGGCAACCATAAGTTCAGTTATCTAGCAAGCACTGGAGTCAAGATTTCAATAGGACAGCAAGTGCAGTGGCACCAGGACCGAAAGCTCCAGGCACACCACTAAACACCTAATATTCCTATACTTTTTCCTAAAAAGACAACTGTGGCCGGTGCAGGTAACAGCGATGGGGCTGGGTGGGGGGTGAGGGGGACATTGTGACCCACTACAACAAGGGAAAATTAACTATTTATTTAATATTCTCTCATGGTTATCTGTTGAATCCCCCCAACTCGGCCCCACTGCCCACCACTCTTACCTGCGTATGGTGCTCCTGTAAACAGGCAACCACAAGCGTGGTTACCTTAAAGACAACAGTGTCATGATTTCACTGGGGCGGCAGGTGCAGTGGCACCGCACCCAAAAGTTGTCAAAACAACTCTAAACATCTAATATGGCTGTATTTTACAACTAAACGGGCAATCATAAGTGCAGTAATTTAGCAAGCACTAGGGTCATGATTTCAATTGTGCAGCAGGTGCAGTGGCACTGGGACCAAAAGTGCCAGGCACCCCACTAAACACCTAATATTGCTATATTTTATCCCTAAACAGGCAACCACAAGTGCAGTTACCTTGCAGACTACAGAGTCATGATCTGACTGGTGTTGCAGGTGCAGTGGCACCAGGCCCATAAGTTGTCAGAACTCCTCTAAACACCATATATTGCTATATTTTGCAACTAAACAGGTAGTCATAAGTGCAGTTATCTAGCAAGCACTAGGGGCTTGATTTGAATGATGCAGCAGGTGGAGTTGCACCGGGGCCAAAAGCTCTAGGGACCTCACTAACGCTGAATATTGCTAAACTGTACTACTAAACAGGCACTAGGGACATCATTTCACTGGTACTGCAGGTGCAGTGGCAATGGGGCCAAAAGTTGTCAAAACATTTCTAACACCAAAAATTGCTATATTTAACTACTAACTAAGCAGTCACAAGTGCAGTTACCTTGCAGAAACTAAGGTTATGATTTCAATGGGACAGCACGTGCAGTGTCACCAGGGTCCAAACCTGTAGGAACCCCTCTAAACACCAAATATTGCAATATTTTATCATTGAACAGGCAGTCACAGGTGCAGTTACCTTACAGGCAATAGGGTCATGATTTGAGTGGTGCAGCAGGTACAGTGGCACCGGAGCCAAAAGTTGTCAAAACTTCTAAATACCAAGTATTGTAATGTGTTACTACTGAACAGGCAGTCACAATTACAGTTACCTTGCAGGCACTAGGGGCATGATTTGAATGGTGCAGCAGGGACAGTGGTACTGGGCCCTAAAGTTGTTAGAATTCCTCTAAACACATAATATTGTTATTACATCAATTAATTATATTATTTCCCTCTTTCATTTCAATTTTCTAAATGTTGCTATTACTGACCCACACTATCCCAGTAGTAACAGCTCAATATATAGCCTTGTTGTACATAAACAAGTCATAATACTTTAGTAGACTCTCTGTAACTTATAATTTACAGCTACTCAGATGCTACAACTTACAACAAAAAAACGACGTATTATTGATCACATAGACAAAACCTAATGCATTCACCAATTTTTTTTTTAAACTATGATTTCTCTCCACTCTCTAACACTGTCTTTCACTCCACAAGTCCTGCCCATCATATCTGGCTACCTGGCCAAAACCCTACCTGCCCCCCAGTTGTCGAAGGTTCTTGAATAAGTCATTCCTGGTTATTCAACGTATGCGTCCCTCAAAACAGGGGGAAGATCCTCCTCTTACACATCCTCATTATTGGAATAAACTTCCCCTTGGTCTCCGCTCCTTCTCAGACTTTACTTCCTTTAAGAAGGGGTTGAAGACTTGGATGTTTTAGAATGCTCTCCCCACACCGAGTAGCGCAGCGCCAAGATACTCCTTCAGGAGTGATCCATGTGCTAAATCAAATGTATGTAACATAGATTTACTGTTATTTGCCAAGAACAACTAACAAGAAACATTAAAAACCTACATCAATGACATGAATCTGGACAGCTTTGAATCCCAAATTTCGCTGAATGCCAAGTCCCTTGGATTCATCCTGGACACCAACCCTTCTCTCAAGAAATACCAAAATAACCAAATATGGTCTGGCACCAGCTCTCTCTTCTAAAGAAAGTCAAACCGTTCCATCCGAATTGCGACTTCAGAACTGCAGTTCAAGTCCTCGTACTTTCACATCTAGATGATGGCAATACCTTACTCCATTCCATTCCTTCCCACACTCCACACTAACACCACACGGGGTACCATGCATGCCACACGCAGTCTCATCCAGGGCATGAAGAAATATGATCACATCACTCCCATACTAATGATACTTAATTTGTTGTCCGAGCCAGCCCGCACATTCTTCAAAATAACTGCATCATTTAACATAGTGATCATGAAAAACACCCCAACATTTCTTGCAGACAAGCTCACAATCTCTGGTAGTTCTTGGCACACCAGCAGCCAGGACATCATCAGACTGCAGACTAAGAAGTCTAAAAAAGAAAGAAAATAAGAGTAAAAGCCCTTTTCATCTATGCATCAAGTAACCAATCTGGAACAACATCCCCATATCCACCAGGACCACACAACAGCTGTTCTAATTTAGGAAAGAGTTAAAGACTCCACTCTCTAAAGAACACCACATCACAATGCATTAAAAGTCCACAATCTAGCTTCTGTTTCTAATACTCTTTAACTTTATGCTAATCTTTGACCATGTACAGCTCTCAACTACTTTTTGGCTAAGTTTGCGCTATAGAAATACCATATACATACATGCGTACATGTGCTTCAATATGTTTTATATGCATTTTTTAGATGCACAGGTCATAATTTGGTACCATGATACCAGGGCAAGCTTCATTTCTTAGTATTGCAAACCCAGGAGAAATTCCTACAACCCATGCAGTGCCTTTCTTGGGTTTGCTGTCCAGAATGCATTTCCATAAACCTCAATGGTAACAAATGGGTCAAGGAAGCTTGAATTGAATGTGTGATGCCTGAGCATGAAGCTTTCACCAGATTTGCTGTACCCTTTTTGTATTTGTGTATTCCAAATAAGTCATTTGTCAGGTGGAGGAACATGGTACCTGTCTCAGTACCATAGGCCCCAGCTTCCACTTTAGGTGCTGAGAGTCTGCAATCCCCAAAATAATTCTGTAGCTCTTTTTATAATGTTCTTTCTTTAGACTGCTTGGGGGCGGGCTATTTTGCTTGGTGTGCTCACCCCGTCCCCTTACATGAACTCTTAATCATTTATTCAAGACATGGGGGCTATGCGCTGCTTACTAACATTTCTGATGTAAAATCAATCTTTCTTTCATGGCAACCAATCAGATCATTTGAATATATATTTTTCTCTTTGGACTTGAATAGAGAATTGATGACTCTTATAAAAAAATAATGGAAAGAGCCTTTCCCCCCTTAGAGCTTTGGGGATTTGAGGATCCAGGTCCCTATCTGATTGGTTGTTCTGGTGAGCGGGCTGACACAGAAACCTTTCAGTTGCAGCCACCATTCCCCAACATGGAGCACCCACCACCATTTTGGGAACAATATAAAGAACAAGCCAATTGTAATGCAATAGGTTGGAGCTATAAGCGTTGTAAATGATAATGTCTTTTAGCCATGTGTTGTTGTTTGTAGTGTTGTGGATGTATGTGGTGTGGAGTGGAATCATGTGGGTTGGATTGACATTGCTAGGCATTATGTTAAACACTGGGAAGGCTTGTGTGACATCAGATGCATTCCACAGACAATCTGAAACCCACGTGGAAGCTTTTTATGAAACTGTCAAGAGCATCTTTTATCTTAAGGATGTTAATAGATCTATACCACTAGAGTGACCAACCCATTTCATTACAGTAAACCAGGCTTAAGCAATGTGCCGGGAGTATAGGAGAGTTTGCACTGTACAAAAGATTTGTGTATAGTTTGTTAACAGCAGAGTACTTTGACTGCAGTCAACCTATGGATAAGGAAACAGGTGCAATATGAGCTACTGACGCTAAGTGCTAGAAACGGTATCATAGTCAGAGCTGCTTACCATGGATACCATCGCTGAGTGAGGGAAAGTGAATAAAGAGGAGGCCATAAGGTGGGCTTTAAGAATAAAAAGCTGTAAAAATGACTTGCTTTGTTCTAATTTTTCCCCCTTCGCCGCCCTATTTAGCCCCAAACGACTGACCCTTACAAGCAACCGGCGGCTGAGTAAATTTGCAGTCAGAGACCTCATAACTTACATAAAGGCTCAAAAGAAGGACAACTGCAAAGAGCAGGATAACCAGTTTTACAACATACAAAGAAGGGAACAATATAATTTGACTGCATACCGTATTTCTAAGTTTAAATTAAAATGGGCACCAAAGCTGCTGTGTCCAAATAAAAAAGTTAACGAGGGTTACAAGCATTGGCGGTGTAAATGACAATGGGCCTGATGTAGGTAAATCTGATTTACCGACTCTAGAATACCGGTATTTAAATACCGAATCGGTATTTACCGATTCGGTAATTGCCATTGATTTCTATGGGCCATGAGGCCCATAGAAATCAATGTCAATTACCGAATCGGTCAATACCGATTCGGTAAAATTACCGAATGTCCAAGGGGAACAGGGTGTCACTTTGACACCCTGTTGCACCGCTGATTCTGGCTTGTGTGCCATGTGGCACACATACATGTCCTAAGGGCATGTATGTGTGCCACATGGCACAGGTGTACATGCACAGATGTGCATGTACACAGGAATTCGTTATTTACAATGACATAATATGTCATGGTAAATAACGAATTCTTAAGGGCCGGTGGCACTGTTTTCAGTGCCACCTACATCACAAAATAGTGATTCAGTAAATTTACCGGTTCGGTAATTTACAGATTTGGTAAATTTACCGAATCTGTAAATATACCGAATCGGTAAATTTAAGGCCCCCTACATCTGTAACTCCAAATACCGGTCGGTAACGGCCGAAATCGGCCGTTACCGACCGGTATTTGGCCTCCTACATCTGTCTTTAACCCATGTGCTTTCACAGAAAGGGTACCGTTACAGTGAGCAAAAGCTAAAGAGCAGGCAGGCAGATAGAAACAGAACATGTTCCCAATTACAACTTCATATCGTCAGGAGCTATGCAGTGGCAAACATATGGGTGTCAGTAATGTGAGGTGTATGCGTAGTATGCAGGCATAACTGTTTGTTAGGCAGACAGCAGGCAGAGACTGTGAGAGGCCAAGGAAAGCAGGTGCTTTGTTATGCATTCCCATTTTATGTTTCATTCTCCTGAGCTAACACAATTTTGAGTCAGAAGAACAGACTAGTTGACAGTATTAAGAACTTTGGGGCAGATTTATGAAGGCCTTGCGCCGCCGGTGCGTCATTTTTAACATGGGAAAAAGTGACGACCCGCGCGGCGCAAGGCCTTCATAAATCTGCCCCTTTATATTTAGAAAAAACTGGAAGCCTATGAGCAGCTAGAGGCGGATTGGTTGGTGGTGTTTCTGTAGGAAGGAAAGAATAGGTACTGTGCTTGCGGATGATTAAAAGTGCCGTATTGGGTGTGTGCTTGTGTTTAAGGAGAGCAGGACATGGGCGTATTGCCTGTGTATCTATGTGTGTGGGTAGGGAAGGCGAGACACTGTTGTAAATTTGTTTATAGTGATGGGTAGATAAGGCCAGGTTTTGTGAGGGGAGTAGGAATGGCAGATTTTGGAAGGTGCAGAAAAGAACAGGCATTGTGCTGTCCAGGAGTATAAACCCATCAGTAATATGTCTGTATGAGGGGCAGGGACAGACCAGCAGCTGTGTGTCGATGGGTGTTGTATTGTGTTTTCAAGTTGTTTGTCTGAATAAAGTTGTCTGTTCCCTGAATTTTGTTATCAAATTTAGGTAGGAGGAATGCTGGGGCGAGGTGAAGCATAGCCAGGTAAACAGATGCCAGGACTTTTTTGCAACTTTGCTATATGTCAACAGTTTGTGGAAAAAAACTGCACAGTTTACCAATTAATGTGAAATACTGCTGAGTCACGTAGCAATGTTTTGCTATTAGTGACCATATTATCGTCAGTAGTGTGTGGCATGGTAGTGCTCCGTGCATCCATGGCTAAAACATGTGGCATTAATAACAATAGTACTTAGAATGGCAATGACACTGTGACACTGAAATATCCTCTGCGTTCAGGCGGTCTAGCATGGTAAGGAGCACCATGGTATCACACAATGCTGTGGCACGATGGGTGGTACTCTTTGGGACGCTGATGGCAATGTTATAAGCACTTAAGAGTGAGGTTCTGATGCTGTCAGCTTCAATTAATTTTTTCTCAAATTGCGCGCCGGTTCGAACAATGATGGGTGAATGTTATGTGGAAAAAGGATGCATTTTATTGTGATGTAGGAGGGGGCTGGGCATTTTATGCTGAAAGTTGTGGCACTTCCACTCCTATTTGCAGATATTACAGCATACTGTAGACTATTTTGTGAATGATAAGTAAACAGCCTGCACTGTTAATAAGTTATATTTATTTACACTTTTGCGCTGATTTATCAGCTGCAGCGCCAGTAACATTTACGTTCATTTTTACTTTTTTTTACTGGAATATTATTAAAATACCTTATTTGTTTATTGCAGTCCCAGACACCAGCACCGCTCTGATGCTGCACACTTTCTGTTGATCTTGATAAGGCCAGATTCTACTCTGTAGATTTACTTGGTGACCCGTGGCCAATGGTCTTTATTGCTTGCTAAGAAAGTGTGGAGGGGAGAAATAATTCACAAATAATAAATTTCCCTTCCTCATGCGACCAAAGGACTACAGACTCTTAATCCAATTCAAGCAAATTTATTATAAGGCCTAAAATAACAGTACATAAACACACCTCAATATAAGAGTATAGAGATACATTACTACTAATACAGAGCCAAGCCTACAAATATAGTTCAATCAGCACACTAGGCACAGAACAATGGATTCCAATATCAGAAAAACAACTGAGAATAGAAGCTGTGTCCAAATCCCTTTTCATTTGTATTTCAGGAATTAAAAGAATAATCTTTCCCTACTCTGCTTATAGAGTGACATCCCTGCCTAGCTTCCCAGTTGAATTCCCCTCAAACGCTGTCAGCACGTGTTGACTTCCTAAGAAGTGCACTCACGTTAAATCGGTCAAGTACCGTAAAGCTACAGAGCTCATTCTAAGATGCCCCCTTTCCTCAGTCCAAAGCAGAAGTCCTGCAAAACTGTCCCTGTGCCTATTACATAAAAGACAAAGTTACACCCCTAACAGGTCACATGGTAAGGTATTCCATGAACACCTCCTTTGAGTAACTTTCCACAACTCCAATTAATTTGAGCTCTCTCCGACGATCTTGGTTCCCAGGTTTCACCAGGCATGAAAGGTGTCCTCCCTTCTCTCTGTTTAAGTTCTTCAAAGATATTCCTCTCCTCCCATGTATCTTCTTAAATCTAAAATAAAGAGTTCAAATACCTGCACATGCAGTAGGGGCAAAAGGAAAATTTCTACACACACATACATTCTAATTAACTTTTAAATTGAGAGCAAACAAGGAAAAATGAAACTTAAGGAAAACGAAAGTTGGCCTACAAGATTGGCTAACCTAAGAATGTTCTTAAAAGCACACCCATTACACAAGTATCTATACAAATCATTTATAAACAATGGGTACATTTATATTGCATAGGATCCATAATGCACATGCATGATTACATGATTTCTCTAAACACGTGCAAAATCCTAATCATGCCTGTATATAACATTACCAATGTAATTGTGGTGTCTTAACATGGAGATGTAAACTTCACTCTAACAAAACGAATCACAGCAAAACAACAGAATACTTGCAAGTACATTTGGTCCAAGAGTATAATGCACCCTTACAAATTTTAAGACAAATCCCGTACCCAAATCTTCGTATATTACAGACTTAACAGAGCCGCACTCACCTGTGAATCACTGTGTGAATTAGTATGCCATCTGCCTTCATAACCACTGCTCAGAGTAGTACAAAAGGGGGTGGTGATGGACGGAGCATCTGAATCAATCAATCACTCACATCCAGTCAAAAGATCTGGGTTTAATCCATCACCGTTCTTTAGCCCACTCTGCCACCCCAGTTCAGACATGGCTATATGCAAATCAGTCTGACCCTGTGCCTCATGGGAACAGTTCAGCCCGAACTGCCAAGCCATGTTTTCCCTGGACCGGAAACAAGCTTCCGAGGACCGGTTTCTGGCATTCCAGCCGTCTTCAGCCCGGCTTGCTTGAATCCAGTGGCAAAGTGAGCAAGGGACTCACGTCTGAGCATACCCTGCCACACTTATGGCGGCCAAAAGCGGTACAAAAGGGGATGGTGATGGACAGAGCATTTGAATCAATCAATCATTCACACCCAGTCAAAAGATCTGGGTTTAATCCATCACCGTTCTTTAGCCCACTCTGCCACCCCAGTTCAGACATGGCTATATGCAAATCAGTCTGACCCTGTGCCTCATGGGAACAGTCCAGCCCGAACTGCCAAGCCATGTCTTCCCTGGACCGGAAACAAGCTTCCGAGGACCGGTTTCTGGCATTCCAGCCGTCTTCAGCCCAGCTTGCTTGAATCCAGTGGCAAAGTGAGCAAGGGACTCACGTCTGAGCATACCCTGCCACACTTATGGGGGCCAAAAGCGGTACAAAAGGGGGTGGTGATGGACAGAGCATCTGAATCAATCAATCACTCACACCCAGTCAAAAGATCTGGGTTTCATCCATCACCGTTCTTTATCCCACTCTGCCACCCCAGTTCAGACATGGCTATATGCAAATCAGTCTGACCCTGTACCTCATGGGAACGGTCCAGCCCGAACTGCCAAGCCATGTCTTCCCTGTACCGGAAACAAGCTTCCGAGGACCGGTTTCTGGCATTCCAGCCGTCTTCAGCCCGGCTTGTTTGAATCCAGTGGCAAAGTGAGCAAGGGACTCACGTCTGAGCATACCCTGCCACACTTATGGCAGCCAAATGCGGTACAAAAGGGGGTGGTGATGGACGGAGCATCTGAATCAATCAATCACTCACACCCAGTCAAAAGATCTGGGTTTAATCCATCACCGTTCTTTAGCCCACTCTGCCACCCCAGTTCAGACATGGCTATATGCAAATCAGTCTTGGCTTGGCAGTTCGGGCTGGACTGTTCCCATGAGGCACAGGGTCAGTTTGATTTGCATATAGCCATGTCTGAAATGGGGTGGCTGAGTGGGCTAAAGCATGGTGATGGATTAAACCCAGATCAGTTGACTGGGGGTGAGTGTTAGATTTGCTCAAACGCTCCGTCCATCATCCCCTTTTGTATCGCCTTGCTCAGAGTAGACCACCAATACTTGCATGATGATAAAGCCTCAAGCAGTAGTTTTCAACATGGGAAATTCAATGCTTGCTTATCTGTACCCGTCTCTTGTTTGTTTTTTGTTGGTGCATGAAAGAGAGTGAGCATGTCATACATGTACCAGGACAGTAACAGGTGAGAAACAAGTAAGCCCTTCGTGACAGCAGTAAACAAAAATCAGTCGGGTGCAAAGGGGGTACAAACCATACCTTTGCTGCAGTCAGTGCTCATTGTTGCAGGTGCTCAGAAGCAAATTAAACCCTCCATTCAACTTTGAACAAAAGGCAGCGAAGTTTACTGAGAGAAAATGTTCAAAACAAGGCGAAAGCTTAAGAACAACCGAGTCTTAGTCACACTGCAAGAGGGTGAAACCAACGCTCGAACAGGGGGAGGAAATGCATCAGAGAGCGCAAAAAGGAAGCAGCTGTAACCGGAGCTGCCATTGGTTCTTCGATCTGATCTGTTTGAGTGTATGAGGGGCCAACAAGGCGGCTTTACAGAAGGAGGCGACAATCAGACGCGGGAGCTGGAGACCAGAGTTCGAGTCTCGGCGCTGGCTCAACATTCTTTGATTCTTAGCAAATCCGTTAATCTATTAATTTAAATACACAAATCACAGGATCTACTAATATAAATTTAAAAAAAACGCGATCTTGTAGTGTTGGGGTAGGGAGAGACAAAGTAAAAAATATTTTCAATGCTATCGGTCTCGCATTTAAATGCGAGACCTATGGCATTCCAAGTAAATGGCTGCCATTGTCCCGGCTGCTTCAAAAGGGGAAGCGGTACAGTAAAAAGGGGTCCCAGAACCGTGTGTGTTTGGTCACAAGAAAAAGATATATACACATATGGACATAATTACATGAAGCAAGATAGAAGAAGGAATTTCACAATGTTCCTAAAAAACCATTCATTGCATCACATTATATTCAAAAGCATTTGTGCCCCGGAGAAGGCGTGAGGGAAAAGCAAAACAAAGGGGTGCAGAAGTTATGTGCAAAAAGTCAAAAGAGGAATAAGGAATAGATATATGTATCAATCATATTATTACACATTAGTATCGACAAAGTACACTGGCTCTAATTCAGCCAGAATGAACACTACAGGACAATATAGTACATGCTCTATAATTTTCAATAATTCACAAAACCATGCTTTCAGCGCCTCAGTGATTATTCAAACGAATGTGCGCAAGCTGGTCTGGGGGGACTAGTGTTGACGTTTCGACCCTGTGCGTGTACTAGGTATCCGTAGACCTTAGGCTGGGGTCTTCATCAGGACTGGGGGGTGTAGTGGGGCAGGGTTACCTGAGAAAAATTGTGCGGACATAATGATTATTATTGGGCAAAAAATGGCCGCTAACAACAACGTGAAAGGAACTGGAATATACTATTACCATGGGAAGGTAAAGTTCAGTCCGGGCCATCCGGCTCCAGAATGATGAGAAACAGTGGGATCTGTGGAAAAAGGCGAGGCTGAATGAGCTCGCCATTAATTAAACAGAAATGCCGTCTGAATTGACGGAGTCACGTTAGTACTCACTTGTAATATGCAAGTCAGCACTCTATCTTGGGGATGGATCAGTTGTCATAAATATTCAAAGAGCCACGTGGTGGTCAGCGTACGAGCTGCCAAGAAGGTCAGATGTTTATCTAAAAAACACATATGCACACGGGAGAAATATCGTAAGACCAATGTGGCTACACCACTTCAACAATTCAACAACACTAAGAGGGTGGGGGAAGCCGGAAACGTACCTTCAGCTAGAATGCAAATGCCACAGACGCGCGGAGTCCTCACGGTCAGGATGCAACCTGCTGCGCGTGTGAGGGCCGCGTTTATCGTAGTACGGCACGTTGACGCGCTCACGGGGGATGCGTGAACAGCCATAGTGGAAAGACTCGGTTGGGCGCGTATATGAAAGAGGTGTTGGGCATTGCAAGATTCAGTGATATACTGCTAAAACATAATCCCATGATTGCCCGGGAGTCAAAGGATATTAAAGAAGAAATGTGATCTACATTCAAAATTCTAAAAGATCACTGGTTTAAAGGGCAGATTCAATGGGTGTACAATGTATACAGGTGGGCCTTAAAGAACCCGTTGACATCAATCGACCATATGAATAGACATAATTGCTAGTCACGCACCTCCCGAGCACGGGGGTGTAAGCGGATTACATATTGTCTCAATGTTGTTGCGGCCAAAAACGATAGTATAAGCCTGATGCCCTGTGGCAAGCCAACGGACATGGTGGAGTTGCAGAAATGCAAAATACGTCAGGGTAATTTGGCTCGATTAGAATGGTTTACTACATATATATACTCAGCCTAAACAAAAGATCAGGAGAATGTGTAGCACCATGCACCTCTCAGGCATGAGGGTGAAGGTGGATTCCGTGATGGTTGGACAATATACCCATATGAATTACCAATAATACACAATACTGATGGTTTAAAAGGGATAACATTAGACCTTCTGAAATGACAGTAATGCACAGTGACACGTGCCTCTCAAGTATGAGGGTAAAGGTGTCTTACATGTGACCTAGTCATGGAGGAGATAGATCAAAATGAAGAGAGTATAGGAAGAGAAGAAATTCCTGCCTGATTAACATAGTGTAGCCAATTGTTCATGACTGCTATCAAGTTTGTTCAGATCATTGTTGATTGAGTCCAAAAATGACATCCACTTTGACTCTCGCATGTTAAGTATAGTGCACATGTTACAACCCCTAGCTCCTTTGGACACCTTCTCCAAAACAGTCCATTCAAGATCCTCAGGGGTATGTTTTAAACGCACAAAATGTTCGACAAGGGGTGCCCTGGGTGTCATACAGCGTATCCTGCTGAAGTGTTGTAGTATCCGTACTTTGATTTTTTGTTGGGTCTGTCCAACATAAAGTAGCCCACAGGGACAGCGTATCGTTAACGTTTGTGGTGTTACAATTTGTGTGGGATTTAAGCACAATTTTCAGATGTTTGTGTACAAACTCCTTTGACTGGATTGTGGTTGCACAAGCCTTACAGGAACCACAGCTATGATGGCCCGTAACTGGAGGCAGATTCCATAGAGTGAAAATCGTTGTGGCTTCAGGCGGATCCAGAAAGGACCGGACAACCTGGTCCTTGATGTTTCTGGCTCTTTTATATGAATGCAGGGGCAAAGTCTCTTGTTTTATGACGTCTGCTATGAGTTTCCAATGTCTATTTATGACCTTCTTGATGCCATTACTCTTGGTCGAAAAAGTTGTGTAACAGATCATCCTCTCACTGGTCACGTCCGTCCTCTCTCTGGGTTGTAGGAGACTTTCCCTCGGGCTGAACCATGCTCATTTTTTGGCTTTCTTAATCAGCCTGGCTGGGTACCCTCATTCCAAAAGATGGTTGGACAGGTCTTCTGATTCCATCATGTAGTCGTACTTGATTGAGCAGTTCCTGCGGATGCTCAAGAACTGCCCAAAAGGAAGATTATCACGTAACCCTCTTGGGTGGTAACTGTCGTATTTGAGAATGGAATTTCTTTCAGCTGGTTTACGGTATAGAGTTGTGTGTAGTTCATTCTTATCCGAAAGTATTGTTATATCTAGAAAGTTGATGCGGTGAGCATCGGATTGCACTGTAAACTGGATATCTGTGGTCCTCAGGTTTAACCAAGTGTGGAAGTTTGTAAGTTGGGGCTCAGCACCCGTCCAAAGCAGCAGAATATCGTCGATATACCGTACCCACAAATACACATTGGGTAGGAATGGGTTGGAAATGTCAAAAACATGTCTCCTTTCAAAGTCATGAAATAACAAACAAGAACCATTAGACCAAAGTCATCCATAAAAATGATGGCTAGATCTGGGGAAAAAGTTGCCCCCATTGCCACGCCTTTGGTATGCAAGAAAAACTCATTTTGAAAGATGAAAAAGTTCTTCATCATTGCTATCTTTAACAGAGCAATAATGAAATCGGTTGGCACCGGTACTGGTGCAGTTCTTGTATCAAGTGCAGTTCTTGCCACCTCCAGGGCATCGAGTTGTGGAATACTTGTGTACAGGGACACAATATCACAGGTGACCAATAGCTCTTTTGTCGGGTCAAAAGGGCGTCCATCCACTATGTTGATGGTTTGCATAGTGTCGCGTAAATAAGTCTTTGTGTTCTCCGCGATGGGCTTTAAAAATAGGTCAATATATTTACACAAGGGTTCAAGCATTGACCCACATCCGGAAACGATCGGACGTCCCGGTGGGTACACC
Source organism: Lissotriton helveticus (assembly GCF_964261635.1). Lineage (NCBI taxonomy): Eukaryota > Metazoa > Chordata > Amphibia > Caudata > Salamandridae > Lissotriton > Lissotriton helveticus. The sequence continues at coordinate 1,244,636,589 of NC_136063.1, read as the reverse complement.
ATGTCTTTATGCAGGTTTGGCAGAGTGTAAATTGTTGGTAGGCTTGGGTGGCTCTGGTTAAGGTACTGAAATTCATGTTTTGTGGGGAAACCTTGGTCTAGGCCCCTTTGGGTCACTTCCAGGATTGCCAGCGCTAGGCTCTTTGATGGGTCCGTGGACAGTTTCTTATAGCTCACGCCGTCCATCAGTTGTCTGTATATCTCGTCCTTATACTGGGCCACATCCTGAATTACAATGGCCCCCCCACTTTGTCGGCGGATTTAATTACTACTGCCTTATTCGCTTTGAGGGCCATTAATGTGGTCTTCTCAGTGTTGCTGATATTAAATCTGATGTACTTGCGTTCAGCCAGGAGTTTATTGACATCTTGCAGGGCAAGCGGGCATGGCCTGCTGAACGTAAGCAAAGCAGGTTGTTGTGCCTAATGTGGGAGAAAATCAATAAAGAAAATAGTACACGTACGGTGCATCAACCAAGTGAAGGAGCCAGTAGCTATGGGAGGTTACAAATGAAGACATGCCGTACTAAGGAGGGACTAACTAGCCTATTTGAGAATCAGAAGACAGAATTAATGAAGGACAAATACACAAGCCAATGAAAGATTTGGGGGGTGAGTGGGTGGGGCTTCTCTCCCGTACTCTACTTCAACAGATTGCCAGAGCAGACCTTTGCATGCTGGCTCAGGCTCAACCTAAAAAGGTGCATAAGGTGGCAGAGTGAACCTGTCCTCACCCACAACCCCATGGGAGTGCCCAAAGAGATTATTTTGGTATTAACATAAAAATATGAGTTGTAATGCAGGATTCAAAGATCCAGGACATTTTCTGGGTTTGCTTGGATCCTCCTGGGCCTCTGCACTAATGAATTCAGTAAATAATTGGTGAATTCTAAAAAAGGAAATATGCCCTAATGCTGCACTTGGCAAAAAGTCACACATGGGGTTGGTACATGCAGTGGGGTGGGTGCAGAGTCTGGCTGCAGTTCATCTCCTGCAGTCAATTCCATGCAGTAAAAGGCTGAAGATCTTGTACAGTAGTAATTACCTGCCCATTGAGGGTAAGGAACAGTGCCTTGCCAGATGCCAGACCCAATTCACAACCTCATTTGGAGAAGAAGTTGGCCACCCACAGAGAGTTGAGTGCAGGGCCTGGCTGGAGGAGAAGAATAACTGCTGCCAACCCCCACAGTTCAAGGCCAAAGGCTGTGTACAGCAGGAGTTGGCTGCACATGGTGAGTTGGTGCAGATGCTGGCCGGAGGTACGGAAGGCAGTCAATTCGGCTGCATACAGCAGAAGGCTGTGGTCACTCCTAAAACATAAGCAATGATCTCACCATTAATGAAACAGATGCAATATAATATGTTGTAACTCATCTTACAGATTGAATTACATATCAGATTACCCTTAAAGTTTTGAAAGAGAAGACCTTAAATGGAGCTAAATTATTGTCATCAATGATGCCATTTGAGATGTCATCATTGATGTAATCAAAGATGCCATTTAACACATCGTAAGTGAGGCCAAAAGCAGCGGATGATGTGGTGCTAGTTATTGCTTACTGAAGGATAACTAGTGAATTTCAGGTTTTTTTCATTGTTTAAACGTAATTTCATCCATTATTTAAAAAAATTTAATTCCCATGTGGGACAACATTTGTGGGAAGTAGGCAATGGTAAGGTTTCACTTCCCCTTCACACCTGCTTTGAAATGTGAATAGCTAATCACTCGTTTGAGACCACAATTCCAGTCGTAAAACATTGGTACATACAATACCAAATCACAAATAGGAAGGAACGCCCTTTACCCACCCCTCCCTTTATGTGATTCGATATGGGTCAGTAAATCCATTTTGCTAGTTCGAAATGCTTTTCCGACTCACAAAATTAGTTTCATAGACATTAAAAAAAGCCATCAAACATTTGCAAACCCTGTGATTTTGCAAATTACAGGGTTTGCAACAGTAAAACGGCTTTGTATATCAGGTAAAAGAAACAGAATCATTCTCTATGTAGAAAGTAATGGAGTATTTTATCGCCTTTATTATAATTTGAGCAAGGACATGTTTAGAGGGCCAGGGGCTGACAGTGGTGGACATTTTTTAAAAACCATATATTTTATTGGTAGGAAACAAGATATATAAGTACCAGTGTACAGACATCATACGGCAACATACTACCTCCCACTGTAAAACTGTACATATAAAACTGTGGTAGATATTTGTAAGACAATCAGTACAGATGAGACCTGCCAACTGGGCAGTCCTAGAAAAGTCCATAATATATGGCCCACTCCCACCACAATCTACCCCCAGGGTAAGATAGGAGATTATGTAACCTGCCCTTCTTAAATCATGATGTTGACCTGACCTTCAGGTAGCAATCGTTCTGTAGGGAGTTACTAGGCCCAGCTAAGGATTATAAACAGACATTACCATTGGTAGTAGAGTGGACATCATCACAATACAGCAATGGTGGCTGGCCATCTGGGCATGACTCAATGTCATAATCTGGAAGTCCACAGCCTAACTGTGGTCCAGTGGCATTTATTGGTGTGCTCAATACAATCATGTCGGTTGTGTCACAAAACTCTGCTAATGGGTACTTATCTAGACCTCTCTTCTCTTCCCTGCGAAGGGGTTAACTATCTGCATTTGTCAACCGTATAACTAACTTTCTCCACTGTAAAAGCAAGAGAGGGATTGGGAACTTCCACTTCATTGTTAGGACACATTTAGCTAAAAGCAGAGCTACATCTATGTATCATTTAGGGGTTACCTCATTGTTAGGTCTAGGAAAGAAACCCAGCAAGCAATGTTGGTCATTGGTAACGTCTGATTGCTAAGTAGCCTGTGAGATATCATGCAGCACCTTCAACCAATATGTTTATAGCAATGAGCACAACCACATCATGTGCAAGAAATCTGCTGGAGATGCTCTGCATCGTGAACAAGTGTCTGGCTCAGTAGGGTACATCAAGTGTAGCCTGTGAGTGGTCATTATGTAGGATGTATATTTGTATGCACCAAACGTGGACATTCCTGGGGACTTTGCGATGATAAGCTATGGTTCTCAACTATTATGGGTCACTGAACTCCATCCCCAGAGATACCTCCCATAGATGCCCTAAGGGAGCTAATAGAGCCCAAGGGTCGCAGTGGAAGGTTTTGTGGAGCCAAGTAATAGGGGACTGACCATGCCCAGTGCTGCGCAGTATATGGAGTATTGTATGTCTTTCCCATACTCTATCGACTATATTCCACTATTGGGTGAGCGTGCTATTGCACAGGGTTTCTATTCAGGAACAGAAATATGCTTGGGACCATAAAACATTAGCAGATAGAGAGTGTGTCACCATACCACCTAAGTACCATGAGCCACGGTCTGACAAGCTATAGTGTCTCACTTGCCCTCCAACTCATACCCAGAGAGACAGGTGGATTGACACCCCAGTACATAACACTCCCGACCCTCTCAGGGATTGTGGTGACAGAACTTATCCTTTTCCTCACACATTTGTACTTGTCCACAATAAGATATGACAGAGACACAAAGGAAGTTTGAAATGTTTATGTAAAATGTCACACTCTAGAATGCAGTATACGGGCCTGTTGGACCTGCGATGGGCAAGCCCAGCACAAAGGGGGTAGCTTGGCTCAAGTGACAAGGCAAGTGAAGGCTGTAGTGTTAAGCCGGCTCTGACCCAATAATAACTCCTTGTACATCCACACCAAAAAGAAGGACACCACACCACTGCTGTAGAAAAATATGATTCCTTTATATAAAAGTTCTTTGTTGTAAATAGGGTTGACTGGGAAAGCACATATACATTTATTTTGGTCATACAGTTCTGGTAATAAATAGTATTAATAAATAGAATAACTTCAGGAATGAGTTTCACAATAAATATCAGAATAAATATCAGAATAAATATCAGAATGAATATTGGTTCATTTAAATAAACAACCACATGTTTCTTCTGGTATCGCTGCCACCAATTAAATACTTTAGAATCATTACATCTGCAATACGTTTCAAATGGGAAAGATAACTCTTACAGTTTATGCTGTTTTCAATGACCAGGTATACGGCTTCTCTGAGCACAAAATAAGGTTTGGGACTCTTTAATAATCACTCGAGGCGTATGCGCGTATATCTAGAAGGCAAGGAAACACAGTAAATACATCATTTGCACTCGGTGGTCACCGGGATAGGATCTCTGCTTTGCCTGTGAAGTCTATGCGCGCCTACGGGCTTTAGCACCACTTGAGCACAGGCGGCACCAGTTCAAAGTCATTAGACTGACGAACGGGCTGTCGGAGAGGTCACACAACCTTCGCGCACAGTCAAATAAATGCCGGTTCACAGTTCCTTCACAATGCTGCATTCACTATGAGGACACGGGCCCACCTCACATCGGCTGCAATTAACATACGATTCAGTCGGGCACAGCACTCCTCTCGTTAGCGACGGGGCTCTCAGGGGCTCCACGGACCTCCCTCCGACTTCCGCATTCAGGGTGGTTCCTGCCCACAGCTACAGCTCCCGGGTCACTGGGGAGTGGCAGAGACGCTAGTCCCGCCCAACGAAGGCCGGCCTTTCGCCGCCCCGGCGCACCACCTCACCTTCAATCTGCGCAGGAAGCGCTCTACGCTGGTGGGGCTCGGAGACGTCCAAGCTCCCCTCTAGAGGCACCTGTCGCGAAGGGGCACAGCTGACGATCGCTGTCGCGGCGAACTTGCTCTCGCCTCGCGACTCGATAAATCGATCACAGTTCACCACCGGGGGGGCGGGGAGGCACATGAATCTGGCCACAGTCTTTGGGGGCAATGAGGTACTCGCTGGGCAGGCGCTTTAGGCGCTAGATCACTTCTCACGTAGCTGACTGGAACGCTCTACTGCCTGCGCTACCAGCCACCTCAGGGGTCAACAGGGCAGGTGTCAATCTGGTGTCAAGTCTGGAATCTCTTCTCTAGTCTGAGCAATCTTCATCTACATCTAAAATGGCCACCAGGGACTGGGCCTTATATAGCCAGTGCCCTGGGGTACCGGCACGAGCCAGAAGGTTCTAGAACCTTCTCTGGCTGTGACAATGACATGGCACTCTTGAGGGGTATTTAGGACACTCACAGAGCAGCCATTTTGTGTACCTGAGGAAAATAAAGGAATTCCTGTCAGAAATGCGCGCCAAACAAAGGGCGCCAAAACCTCAAAAGGCCAGGGTTCATGAAGGCTCCAATGGGAGTCACTTCACATGAGGAAAAAGGGTGTCCACCATTTTAGGTTCATTGATACAGGTTGACAACCCCAGCTTGTAATGCCACAGATTTGGGCCAGGCGCCTTGTAAATAGGTGCCACAAACCTTGTGAGCAACTGGGCATCAAGGAACATCTAACCCCATGAGACAACACATAAAAAGTCCTGGTAGACAAATAAAAAGCGACAAATTTTGGGAGGTACAGGGGAACAAAAGAAATCATAGTGGTGAGGGGACTCTCAGAAGCAGACGGGTCTAACACGCGTCCCCCCCAGCTGAAAGTGGGGAGAGCTACCCAACCCCTTGGGAGTCCTCAACACTAAGGCGGAAATACCTGGAGAGACCGTCTGCATTGGCGTGGTCAACTCCGGGCCGGTGTTCCACCCGAAAGTCCATTCCCTGTAGGGAGATAGACCACCTCATCATTTTGGGATTTTCCCCCTTCATTTGCATGAGCCAACGAAGGGGTCGGTGGTCTGTCTGAACAAGGAAGTGTGAACCAAACAAATATGGTCGCAGCTTCTTCAGTGCCCAGACCACCACAAAGGCTTCCCGCTCGATGGTACTCCACCTCAGTTCCCGGGGTAGCAGTCTCCATGACAGAAAGACCACGGGTTGATCCAGACCCTCTTCAGTGAGTTGCGATAGCACCGCCCCAATGCCAATGTCGGATGCATCTGTCAGGACAATGAACTCTTTTGAAAAATCTGGAGCCTTCAGGACTGGAGCTTTACACAATGCTTGTTTCAGAGTGTCGAAGGCTCGCTGGCAAGCCTCCGTCCAAATGACTCTCCTGGGTTGCTTTTTGGCCGTGAGTTCTGTAAGGGGTGCCACGATAGTGCCATACCCCTTCACGAATCGTCTGTAGTAACCTGTGAGGCCCAGGAAGGCTCGGACCTCAGTCTGGGTCTTGGGGGGTTTCCAGGCCATGATTGCCTCAATCTTCGCCTGAAGGGGCTGCACCGTTCCCCGGCCCACCAAGTGTCCTAAGTACACTAACGACCCCTGTCCAATCTGACATTTGCTGGCCTTGATCGTCAAGCCAGCCTGTTCCAGGGTTTGGAGAACGGCTTGCAAGTGCTGCAAGTGATCCTCCCATCTGCTACTGAAGACAGCTATGTCATCCAAGTAAGCAGCAGAGAATGACTCCATCCCGGTGAGGATCGTGTTCACCAGCCGCTGAAAAGTGGCAGGAGCGTTCTTGAGCACAAAGGGCATGACGCAAAACTGGTAGTGTCCATCAGGTGTGGAGAAGGCTGACCTTTCCTTGGCTCCATTAGACATGGGAATCTGCCAGTACCCTGCAGTGAGGTCAAGGGTACTGAGATATTGGGCAGCTCCCAACCGGTCAATCAATTCATCCGCCCGAGGGATCGGATGAGCATCCGTTTTGGTTACCGAATTTAGTCCTCTGTAGTCCACACAGAATCTCAATTCTGGTGTGTGCCAGGTGGGGCAGCTTTAGGAACTAACACCACCGGGCTAGACCAAGGGCTACTTGAAGGTTCGATGACTCCTAGCTCCAGCATCTTAGCTACTTCGCTTTGGATACTGGCCTTCACCTTGTCAGACAGCCGGTAAGACTTTGACTTCACAGGTGGGCTGTCCCCTGTGTCCACGTCATGGGTACACAAGTGGGTCTTACCCGGGACAAGGGAGAACAGAGGAGCGAATGACCCCAAGACCTGGCGACATTCCTCCTGCTGCTCAGGAGTCAGGGTTGGCGAGAGTTTCACTCCGTCCACTGACCCATCCTTTTCTTGAGACGCAAAAAGGTCGGGGAGAGGCTCCGTGTCCTCTTCCTCCGATCCGTCAGTCACCATAACCAACATGACTTCGGGCCTCTCGTAGTGGGGCTTGAGGCGATTGGCATGTAACACCCGATGCGGATGCCGAGGGGTCTTTACGTCCACCAGATAGGTAGACTTGCCCTTCTTCTCCAATACCTCGTAGGGGCCTGTCCAACGATCCTGGAGGGCACTCAGCTCTCCAGGCTCCATCACCCACACCTTCTGGCCAGGCTCCAACTCCACTGGGTGAGCGTTGTGGTCATACCACGCTTTCATGACTGCCTGACTGGCTTCCAAGTTGTCAGAAGCTTGCTTCCACAACTTAGCCATTTGGCTTCGGAAGGCCAGCATGTAGCTCACCACATCCTGGGGAACTTTCCGGGGAGACTTTTCCCAGGAGTCCCTCACCAGGCTGAGAGGTCCACGTACAGGGTGCCCGTACAAAAGCTCGAAGGGGCTGAAGCCCACTCCCTTTTGCGGCACTTCCCTGTAGGAAAAGAGCAAACAGGGTAGGAGGACGTCCCATTTCCTCTGCAGGCTTTCGGGTAGACTTCTGATCATACCCTTCAAGGTTTGGTTGAACCTTTCCACAAGACCATTGGTCTGTGGGTGATAAGGAGTGGTGAACCTGTAAGTCACTCCATACTCCTTCCACATGGCCCGCATATATGCTGACAGGAAGTTGGTCCCCCTGTCGGACACAACTTCCTTGGGGAATCCCACTCGGGTAAAGATCCCCATCAGGGCCTTTGCCACTACTGGTGCAGTAATGGTTCTCAGAGGAATTGCCTCTGGATACCTTGTGGCGTGATCCACCAGGACCAGGATAAACCTGTGACCGGATGATGTAGGTGGATCTAGGGGCCCAGCAATGTCGATGCCCACCCTTTCAAAGGGGGTGCCAACGACGGGAAGTGGTTCCAGGGGAGCCTTCAGCTTCGTCCCTATTTTCCCACTGGCTTGGCATGACACGCACGACCGACAGTATGTGTCGGACGCCACCCTCATTCAAGGCCAATAAAAGTGGGGGGCAAGCCGGGCAAAGGTCTTGTCCTGACCCAAGTGTCCTGCCAAGGGAATCTCATGAGCCAACTCTAAAAGGAAGGCTCGGTAACACTGTGGGAATACCAGGGCCTGTGACAATCCGTGCACTGGCGCCCTGGGTTCACTGTAGAGGAGACCATCCTCCCAGTAAACACGATAGTTCCCAGACTCGTTACCTGCTGCCTGGGCTTCAGCCTGTTGCCTCAGACCCTCGAGGGTGGGACATTCCCTTTGTCCCTTGCTCAGTTCCTCCCTGGATGGTCCTCCTTCCACTCGCCACTCAGCGGGGATAGGCAAGTCCTCCAACGGAACCATGTCCTCCTCCGCGGACTCCGGGTCCACCTCCACAGGTGGCCTATCCGTCTCACGGGGCATGGACATCGAGGCAGGCTCCTCCTGTCCTCGAAATGTTCCCTCATCAGCAGCTGGGTGGGCCATTGTTCCAGGCTCCAACCCACGCGACTTCTCCTCCTGAGCAGCCGCAGACCTGGTACTCACACAGGCCCAATCAGGTGTACCCAGCATCTCAGTTTGAGTCCGGTATTCCACCTCCTTCCAAGCATTGTGCTCTATATCATTACCCAGCAGACAATCGACTGGCACGGCGGGGCTTACGGCAACTCGAAGTGAACCTGCAAGCCCTCCCCACTCAAAGGGAACCTCGGCCACAGGATAGTGGCCCATTCTGCCGTCAGCCATCGCGGCTGGATGAAGTACGCCTGGAATCACCTGCTCTGAGGACACCAGATGACTCCTTACCATAGTCATACTGGCTCCTGTATCTCTCAGAGCTTCCCCTCTATGGCCATTGATGGTGACCCATTGCCCATACTTGGTAGTATTTGAGGGCACCTGGATCTTTGGAACCACCTCCCGATCACCCAGGGACACTAAGGTGACACCCGCCCACTCCCCCTCCTTAACTAAGGGCATCTCCTCCCCGAGCGCTACACTAGCGACTCCCGGGGCCTTTCCTCCAGTGGGAGGGGGTGGTCTCTTTGGGCATTTCACGTCTCCCTTATAATGTCCAATACCACCGCACTCATAGCAATGGATAACCCTTGGCTGCTGACTCTGGCCAGGATTAGGGTTCTTCTGCGGGTTAGCCTTAGAAGTGGAGAAGAAACTTTTCCCCTTAAAGGTATTTTGGGGGCCTTTGGAGAACTCCTGCTTCTTGTTATCTCCCCCCTCTTTCTTCTGGGGAGCGCCCTGTCCGGACTTCTGAGAATCTCCTCCCGTCCCCTTCGTGGACACTCGGGTACTTGCCCAAATGTCCGCCTCCTCAGCAAGCTTACGGGGGCAAGTAAGTTTGCAGTCTACCAGGTGTTCCCTCAGCTCGGGAAGACATTTCTCGAGTAGATGTTCCTTGAGTATCAGGTCGTACAACCCTCGATAGTCCTCCACCTCATTACCTTGGACCCACCCATCCAGGGCTTTCTTGGCAAAATCCAGGAAGTCAACCCAGTTCTGTGAGCTCAGCTTGTGGCTGCCCCTAAACCTTTGCCGGTATTTCTCGGGGGTCAACCCAAACTTCCTGATGAGCGCCACCTTCATGGCGGGGTAATTTACCTGTTCCTCCCGGTCTAGGGCCAATAGGGCATCCCTACCTGTCGGAGGCATGTACCGGTATAATCCACCACCCCAATGCTTCTCATGGATCCCATGGGTTCTTAAGGAGACCTCATAGGCTGCCAGCCACTTGGCTATGTCGTCTCCAGCGGTATAACTGGCGACTACGTCCTTGGGTAAATGGGGCCTGGGCTCCCTGGCAAATTCCTTTGACTCGACACCCTTCGGAGTGATGTTAGGGGCCTGGAATTCGAGTTCTCGTAGCTTGAACTTGTGTTCCATCCTTTTCCTTTCCATCTCCAGCTTGGACTCATGTTCCAACCTCCTCCCCTCCCTCCTTTCTACCAACTCCATTTTTGCTATTTCCCACCTTAACAGTCTTTCCTCTCTCCTGTCAGCTAACTCGGTTTCTGACAACCCTCTCGATGACACACTACTGCCCTCCTGTGAGGTTGCCTTGGGGCTGATTGACATCTCACCCACCCCCGGGGGACATTCCGCAGTCCTATCAATGACAGTACCTCTGTCCGATTCCTCCTCCTCCACCGTTCCCTCCGTGTGTGCTTCCACCCATGCTCGCAGACTAGTACGGAGCTCCTCTCTTTTGGCCCCTCGCCTGACAAACACTCCCCTCTCCTGACAGAAATCCTTGAGCTGTGCCACAGTATAGGTCTCCAGCTCTGACATTTCGAATTCCATCTTGTCAGTGAAAAGTGTGGACCACCACCCCGAAGTAGGTGACCAGGGTAAGAACTTTGAGGGTCACTTCCACCCACCTCCAGGAAAGAATTTGGAAAAAGCAAAACGTTGAATTTGAGGGCCGCTAGGAGAAAACTCCGGGTGTGTACCTGTGGTGCACACTGAATTATTATGGGGTTCAAAACAAGCACGGCTCGCAATCCCACCCGCTGAGCACCAATTTTATGTTGGACCTGCGATGGGCAAGCCCAGCACAAAGGGGGTAGCTTGGCTCAAGTGACAAGGCAAGTGAAGGCTGTAGTGTTAAGCCGGCTCTGACCCAATAATAACTCCTTGTACATCCACACCAAAAAGAAGGACACCACACCACTGCTGTAGAAAAATATGATTCCTTTATATAAAAGTTCTTTGTTGTAAATAGGGTTGACTGGGAAAGCACATATACATTTCTTTTGGTCATACAGTTCTGGTAATAAATAGTATTAATAAATAGAATAACTTCAGGAATGAGTTTCACAATAAATATCAGAATAAATATCAGAATAAATATCAGAATGAATATTGGTTCATTTAAATAAACAACCACATGTTTCTTCTGGTATCGCTGCCACCAATTAAATACTTTAGAATCATTACATCTGCAATACGTTTCAAATGGGAAAGATAACTCTTACAGTTTATGCTGTTTTCAATGACCAGGTATACGGCTTCTCTGAGCACAAAATAAGGTTTGGGACTCTTTAATAATCACTCGAGGCGTATGCGCGTATATCTAGTAGGCAAGGAAACACAGTAAATACATCATTTGCACTCGGTGGTCACCAGGATAGGATCTCTGCTTTGCCCGTGAAGTCTATGCGCGCCTACGGGCTTTAGCACCACTTGAGCACAGGCGGCACCAGTTCAAAGTCATTAGACTGACGAATGGGCTGCCGGAGAGGTCACACAACCTTCGCGCACAGTCAAATAAATGCCGGTTCACAGTTCCTTCACAATGCTGCATTCACTATGAGGAAACGGGCCCACCTCACATCGGCTGCAATCAAGATACGATTCAGTCGGGCACAGCACTCCTCTCGTTAGCGACGGGGCTCTCAGGGGCTCCACGGACCTCCCTCCGACTTCCGCATTCAGGGTGGTTCCCGCCCACAGCTACAGCTCCCGGGTCACTGGGGAGTGGCAGAGATGCTAGTCCCGCCCAACGAAGACCGGCCTTTCCCCGCCCCGGCGCACCACCTCACCTTCAATCTACTCAGGAAGCGCTCTACGCTGGTGGGGCTCGGAGACGTCCGAGCTCCCCTCTAGAGGCACCTGTCGCGAAGGGGCACAGCTGACGATCGCGGTCGCGGCGAACTTGCTCTCGCCTCGCGACTCGATAAATCGATCACAGTTCACCACCGGGGGGGCGGGGAGGCACACGAATCTGGCCACAGTCTTTGGGGGCAATGAGGTACTCGCTGGGCAGGCGCTGTAGGCGCTAGATCACTTCTCACGTAGCTGACTGGAACGCCAGTCAGACACAACGCCAGCAACCTACTGCCTGCGCTACCAGCCACCTCAGGGGTCAACAGGGCAGGTGTCAATCTGGTGTCAAGTCTGGAATCTCTTCTCTAGTCTGAACAATCTTCATCTACATCTAAAATGGCCGCCAGGGACTGGGCCTTATATAGCCAGTGCCCTGGGGTACCGGCACGAGCCAGAAGGTTCTAGAACCTTCTCTGGCTGTGACAATGACATGGCACTCTTGAGGGGTATTTAGGACACTCACAGCCACCGTACTGGGGTTCTAGAGCAGCCATTTTGTGTACCTGAGGAAAATAAAGGAATTCCTGTCAGAAATGCGCGCCAAACAAAGGGCGCCAAAACCTCAAAAGGCCAGGGTTCATGAAGGCTCCAATGGGAGTCACTTCACATGAGGAAAAAGGGTGTCCACCATTTTAGGTTCATTTATACAGGTTGACAAGGCGCCTTGTAAATAGGTGCCACAAACCTTGTGAGCAACTGGGCATCAAGGAACATCTAACCCCATGAGACAACACATAAAAAGTCCTGGTAGACAAATAAAAAGCGACAAATTTTGGGAGGTACAGGGGAACAAAAGAAATCATAGTGGTGAGGGGACTCTCAGAAGAAGAAGCAGATGGGTCTAACAGTGCCACAATCGGAAAACAACTGACTAGCAATAATACCATCAGCATTGGCAATAAACCATATATTATGAAGCGCCCTGTCATATTATAATACAGAATAGCCTAACCCCCCTCCCCTTCTATAGAAACAAACTGATTATAAAGCAAAGATCTCTGGGTTTAGTAGTGGACCCAGTACCTTAGCATACGCAGATGGACATTGTGCATCTAAGATACAGTTGTGATGTTCTCTTGGGAAATATCTGTCTCTGTCTGTCTGTTACATTGCTATGCATACCTATATGACAAGGCTTACATGTTCATAAACAACAGGTGCATTTCAGTGTTGTGTCTAGGTGTGAGTGCCTGACTAGAACAAAATAACAAGGAACATTGTTGTTTGACCTTGTCTGCTAAATCCCAGGAAAGAAAAAGACAGCGAACACAACTGCAGGTTCTGTTTGAAAATATAATGTGGCACAGATGAAAACGTGTTTATATAGTAACATCTGCACAGCTAGTGTGCCCAGTGCCCTACACACTTAGGCTAACACGTCTAATAATACCATAGAGCAAAAAGGACCCACCAATAAGCTTGTACTGGGCTCGCAGTGCAGTGGCTGAAACTTGCTGAATAAAATATCAGAAACACCCTGAGGAGTAGGACTTGTCAAACTCTTAAGTGGTTTCAATAGATTGCGTTTCTAGCTGTTGTGTTCCCACTCTGCAATAGCAATTATTGGTAATGCCAACAGACCTAGCTTTAATATGCTAACTCTCACACTCTGAGGGGCTTATTTATGAGCCCTTGCGTCACATTTAGGCCGCCATTGCATCACTTTTTGTGATGCTGCAACGGCGTAAATAATGGGCAACTTTGCTCCATATTTCAAGTGATGCATCTAGGCAGATGCGTCACTTCGTAAAGTCTTGCGCTACATTGTACCTCCATCAGGTATAATGTATGCAGGGTGGGCGTTTCCCCACATCAAAGCCTCATTGAAGTGTTGCATTGAAATCTATAGGATTTCAATGCGCCGCTTCTAGGATGCCACTGAGTCAAATCCTTACACCTGCCTCATAGCAGGCGTAAAAGTGATGCCATGCTATAATCATAGCCCTACCCCCTGCTTTGTTGGAATTGTGTCATTGCTTCTGACACAACTCCAGCAATGTGTCAGTATTGCACCAAATGAGACATCAGTTATACTGACCTATCTGCCATTCGTTTCGACATGATGCATCATACAGTAAATATGACACATCTATGGTGTCGCAAGGAGGGCGCACTGAGAAGTGTTGCATCACTGCTTTGTCGCACGGATGTAACACTTCCCATAAATAAGGCCCTGAATTTGCATATGCCTACGGGTGCATGTCTTGGCAAATTAAACCCATTTCTACTGGTTCTGCCTTGTCTTCAACCCTCCAAGTGAGCCAGGGTGGGTAGATTCATCAGTGTCTCCTTCACCAATCTACCGCCGCCCAGAGAGCAAGAGTCAGCACAGGGTACATTGGGAGGAGGGGGTATAAACATCCAGGTAGGTGGAGAGGACTGTAGCAGATAACCAAGATTCACACAAGGTCACAGTGGGACACCAAATTGAGTGGTAGGAGCAAGCAGGTACAGATGACGATGCTCCCAGTGTGTCCTGGCTCCCATCCTGTTCCACTCATTGTTTTGTTAATACGAGCAGCAGCGGGTGGATCAGGGATGACGTCATGCCACTGTGCACCTGACTGCAGTCAAAGCTTTCAGAGGAACCTGTCCATCTTTCTCTTCAAGATGGTGTTGGGCAGCTTTTCTGCACACACCCTGGCACTGTAATGTGAACTGTCCATAGTTCTAAATATGCTGGAATTTACCCACCTAACTCTATAGCTCAAATCACCAGAGTGCATGGATATAGATGGCCCTTCACAAGTGGCTGCTCTCTGCGTCCCGGAAGTACAATTGAGGGCGATAATGCAAGCCATGTCAGTGGTCTTTGCCTGCTTCTACACCCTGTTTGATGACAATGGAGGTGCTCGTTGATGACTTACGAGGAAGGCTTTGCATTGAGAATACATTCAACACAATGTAAAACTGCACACACCTCCAGTTGGCTGATACTTAATGAGAAAGGCACTTGACTCGAGCAATGGGTGTATGGGTCTGACCAAGCTGACCTATTGACCTTCAGGAAACCTCTCAAGACCAGGCTGTTTGACCAGTAGCTGATGCTTCCCCACCCCCCTCTAGCACCTTGAGACCCTCATGGGTAAATAGCGCGCTTTACAAATGTCTTGATTGATTGTTTGACCAAGCAAGCTGGTGCTTGCTTACTCATTGACCACTCTGTGCATTGTTCACAAATGATATTGGCTATGTTATACCTAAAAGAAATGTGGGTATAAAAATGCAGCACAAAGTTCAGATTACTAGAACTATACTGTGAACGTTCTTAATTAATTTTGTAATCCTTTGCTTCCTCATATAAGGAGGTATCTCTAAAATTGCCATCCATATTGCATATTTTAGTAGCAGAGGTTAGCAATGCATCCAGGCTTTTTTATATATGCATGCTGACAAAGTCATGCAGAGTCCCAATTTCCATTTATATGAAAATTAATGTATGTAGATTTCTTATTTTTTTTAGAATTTGCTTAGATCACTTCAATGTGATTTTTGTAGTTTGCCTTGTTTAGAATTTAAAGTATTTATCTATAAAACGTGAGAAATTATTTATGAAGATATAAATGTGTGTATGCACGTGTGTGTGTGTGCGTGTATGTGTGTGTGCCATCTCACATCCCCATTGTATATAATCTGTTGATTTTCGAACCGTTCTGCTTTGCAATATTACTCTGGGATATGAAAGAGTCCTCCTGTGGATGACAACTTTTTCTACGATCGTACACGAGCGCCTTATTTTTCCATAGCAATGAGCTGAATTATGGTAAAAACTGTAAGCTCAGTAAACACCTTCTTCTCCAAAGCCAGTGCATATATCTCTTTTCCCCCTGTTGACTACAGTATTGTATTAGATGTTGCCGGAAGGAAAACCATGCATTTTTTATGAGATATCCGACTTTCAGTTCTTTAGTTTTACAGTGAAACAATTTGGAAAAATGGAGCTTGCAGCAAAACCACATTCAAAATGCATGAGTTGAAATGTCCTCGGCATAAATATATTGTTACCCTCAATAATTCCAGTAGGTTAAAATTTAGAAGCTCACCAGAGTGCAAAGAAAAAATGTTTCGCTGTCTCTCCATTACAAAAATGTGCACCTCTTTGGTATAAAAGAAACTTAAATCAATTGTGTTTTCTGTACCATGGCACAAAATGCTTAGGTTTAAGCATTTAAGGGCTTATTTGTGAGAGGCTTGTGTCACATGAATGTCACTTTTTTGATGTTCCGGCAGCACAAGAATCTCAATCTTATCTATGAGGGGACGCAAAGCCAACCTGGCCGAATTTGCATGGCCTCATGGATATGGAGTAAGAAAAAGCAATGCAGGTCACTTTGGGGTATATTATCAAGGGGTTTTATCTCCGCTTTTTTGGCTTTAAAAGCCAAGAAAGCGGAGATAAAATTATCTCCCTATTACCAAGCTGTCGCTAACACCAGTTAGCGACAGCTAATAGGAGATAGCGACCATCATGGGCCCCACTTTGCATGTCAGTGATATTTATCACTAATGACATGCAAAGTGGGCGTGCCAAGATGTTAGCCACTGGAAACAGTCGCTAACATCGCTATCTCCTATTACCAACTTTTGGAGATATTCGCGCTAGGCGCGAATATCTCCAAAAGCTAACACCTGCCCTGAGCAGTTCTTAGCCATGTTATCCAATGGGAGGTGGATAACATGGCTAAGAGCATTTGCTCGATAATGCATGAATATCGCTGACTTTTCAGCGATATTCATGCATTGCGGCCGTTTTTTATCGCATTTGCGATAAACCTTGCTAATAGCAAGGTTTATCTGCGATAAAAATCGCCGATTTGCGGCGATAATTTTTGTCTCTAAACAAGTTAGAGACAAAAATTATCGCTAGTTGTTGGTAATATACCCCTTTGTTCTCTTACTCTACATCAATTAGACATTCCATGAGCGTTTTGATGGGGTTTTCCAATCAACACCAATGGATTTTGATGCACCCCCAGATTTACTTAATCGTGTAAGCCTGGAGCAGCGCCAAAACCTTATCCCTTCTAGAGCAGGCATAACAAGGAGAATCCATTTTTTTTGCTCCTCGTTTATTCCTCGTTTCAGGTGTGCAGCAGCACACATGAAGAAAATCCCTCTCTGGATTGTTTTTCTGCAGAAAGGTGCCCCTTTGTGCACAAAAACAATCCTACCTGCAACAGAGACACCCTTGCACGATGGTGCAAGGGTGCCTACATTGGGGCTAGATGCAAATTGTGCACCAGTACAGGGGGAAAGGACAGGAATGCACTGTATTTTATAAAAATAGTGCATTCCTGCCCTTTTATATTGAACTAGGGCAACAGAGCAGGAAGACTTGCCCTTCGGCAATTCCTCATAAATGAGGCCCTCAGTTAAAACTATTCTTTTTTTTTAGTAAGGAAACAGATACACCAGATCAGGAATATGACGTCCCAGAGCTGATATTTAACACTTGCCCTGGCTAAATAACACACAATGAAAATATGAACTAAAGATATTATCGGTACACAATATACTGCTCCTGGGCAAACTGTAAAGAATTTTTAACAAGGAAAAGACAGGTTTTCAGTACTACTCAGGGGCTTATTTATGAGAGCCGTGCATCACTTTTACACCATGTAAAGTGGTACATGCATGACACA
Source organism: Lissotriton helveticus (assembly GCF_964261635.1). Lineage (NCBI taxonomy): Eukaryota > Metazoa > Chordata > Amphibia > Caudata > Salamandridae > Lissotriton > Lissotriton helveticus. The sequence continues at coordinate 1,244,619,287 of NC_136063.1, read as the reverse complement.
GGGCTCTCATTTTGATCTATGAAGCCATGGAAAGCCACACTGCATGGCTGTGGCCTCAAAGATCATGATTAAGACAATGCAGCGCAAATTGCTGTGTCACCTTACTCTGCTCCCAGGATACATTCCATGGGTGTTGTGGTGGGTTGTCCCACTCATTGCCCATGGAATTTGACGCTGCCTCAAATTTACAAAGTGAAGTAAACCTGGGGAAGCTCCAAATTCATATGCCTGAGGAGGGGTAACAAGGAGAAATCTGTTTATTTCTCTTCATATTCTTCCTCTTTCCACATGTGCTACATTCTGCAGCACACATAGAAAGAGGAAACGCCTCTTAGCATTGTTTTTGTGCAGGAAGGGGCACCTTACTGCATAAAAACAGACATGCATGCAATGGAGGCACTCTCGCACCATGGTACAAGGGTGCCTAAATTGGCTCTGGACTGCAAAAACAACCAGCAAAGGTAGAAAGTACAGAAATTCACAGTATTGCTTAAATACAGTGCATTCCTTTCCTTTCACTTTGGCGTAGGACTGCACAGCAAGGTGCCTTGTGCACTGCCCAATGCAAAAATCCCGTAAATAAGCCCTTCGATATCTTTTAACAATTACCTCAACAGTAAACATCTCCTAACATCAATCTCAGTCAGAACACTCCATTCTTGCTTCAGGAGTATTAGTCCATTGCCCTATGGTGGGATAACAAAAAGTTCATGGCGAAATTTAAATACTCTAGTGTAATTCATGTATTTCCAGTGTGTGAAATTCACCATATTCACATGTTTCGCTTTTGTAAAGTTTTGACCTGTGGGAAACTATTTAGTGTGCAAAATATTGTAGTGAGAAATAATTTGTGCTCAAACTGTGCCCTGCTGGTATTTTGCTCAGGGAATTTGCAAAATGTAGCAAAAAGCAAACAATTTTGCACACCCCTACGATGCTGTATGTATGTATAATGCTAACCATATTTCATTCTTGATGCACAACCACATTTTCCACAGAAGATTGATTTCAGTCTACTGCCTATTAGTTTTGTTGTATTTTAGCTTGGAAACAGGTGAACATAAACTATTTAAAATTGGTGTTTTGAATTTGAGCTTCCATTAAAACCTATATGCATTTGAAACCAATAGCTAATAGAACAATGAAATGCCAGTTTTCATGTTTAAAGTTCATGATTTGATACACGCTTGGACTTCATCTGTGCTCTGATATCACGCTTGACTTGAGAATATGCCAGCTTTTCTTATGTAATGTTCTTTTCTATCAGTTTTTCTCAACCAATAAAAATCAGGCTTTTAAAAAACAGAAACATGCATCCTAGCTTTGTGTAGAATGTTGTCGAACAACCAATCATTTCTTTTCTTTTTTCAAAACTGCATATTGTCCACCATTTAAAAAAATCTTACTTTTCAAACTGCCATTTCATTAACAGAGACCTTCAGAGTGCAGCCAGACCTCTCTTCAACATGCTAAGAGTGTGGATTGTGGGACACAGCTATATTTTCTGGAGCCAAAGGTACGCACAACAGAAAATAATTCACAAAGACCTACGTTTACCAAATGTAGACTTTAAAAGGATTGGACAGGGAGGATTAAAGTGGCAACAATTGATGCCATCGGTGAAATACTTTTAACATCTCCAACACCCTGAACTCATAATTGTGCACTCTGGTGGCAATGACCTAGGCACTTTGACAGGGGTAGGTCTGGAAATGCTTATGTAGGACACCTTTGCACAATTGATGACACTTTACCCCAAAACTGCCTTTGTCTATTCTAATATATGCCAAAGGCAGAAAAGGAAGTGGTCCAACCACTATTGTCCACAGATTGAAAAAGCTAGGAAACATGTGAATAAATCTGTTTCTGCCTTTCTCCGAGACTATAGAATGGGGTCCATCTACCACAACAATCTGCGTTTCAATATGCATGACATCTATAGGAGAGACGGTGTACATTTTACAGATGAGGGAAACAGAGTCTTCCCCTAGAACTTTAGACTCTGCATCGGTACTTACTTGTAGGTACTAAAATCTCCCAATAAACACAAGGGCTCTTTTTATAGCCACCCAACATCTAAACACATATACTTCATAAATATCTGAAAAATATTCATCTTCTTCTTCCTTCAGTACGCTTATGGGACGACTTCCAATCTTCGCACCGTACGTCGTCCATATGTGCTTGGTACGCGTACGATAAATCTACCATAAAAAAATAGCCTTTATCACTAATTGTTTATAATCCTCGAGGACCCCATCCCCCGGGATTCAAATGTAACGTTGCGGACCGTGGGAAGAGCCCCAAGGCCTCCACGGTCCCAGCCTGCTCCCCACTTCCTGCGGGAACTGGCATTGCTTTTCATCACAGAGAGCAGCTTACATGCTTCCATTCTACTTTCAAAGATGATTTCAACAGTTATACATTTTATAAAATAATATAGTACTGCACGCTAAAGGAGAAAAGTCAGCACAATTACGATAGAATAGAAAATAGAAAAAAAAATACTTCTACACTCAACAAACGCGTAAGCAGAGTACACAGTTTAATTTAAAAACATCCTACCACAACTAGTTTTTGAAACGCATTATACAATAAAATGCGTCACAAAATAGGCTACATACATGGTGATTGTATCGTAAGGTCTCATAGAAAAAAGAAAGCTACTCTTACGCTACCAGGAAAACACAACAACAGTACAAGGCCCAAATTTCCATTGTAGTGATTTCTTTGTTGCAAATCTAGTTATCAGATCAACACACACAATCCCCCATGGCTGGTATACACCCACACCACACCCATTCAGCATATCAGTCTTTTAAAGTTATAGACACTGCTGTCTGCTTTGACATGTAGAACAACAGTTGAACTCATGTTGTGAATTCCACTGGCTGCAGTGTTTAAAGAAGGGTAAGCACAGAGGCCTAGATATACAATACCTTCATTACAATGCATTAGAAATAAGTCTGCATATTTACAATCCCGTTGTGCCACTTTTGTGTCAGTAACGCAGTAGGCACTTCCTTATACACATCACTTGAATGCGGGACTATAACAGAACTAAAATGTACTAGGCACACTGCACACGTAAAACCGTAGTATTACCTTTATTTGTGAAAGGAGAGAGTGAGCAGTGAAAAGCAGCTTCACTGTGTAAAATGTATAATTACCTCCAAGCAGTGACAACAGATAGGTTACAACATTGTGACAAACAGATCTACAACCTTATTACGCCACTTTTGTGTCACTTTTAACATGGGAAAAGTGACGCAAGGAGCTTGTAAATCTACGTCTGACTTTTCAAGAAAAAATCTCAACTCCAGACTCTGCGAGAAAGTTTTAATGTTGTTGTCTCTCTCTTTCTTTCTCTCTCTCACTCGCTGTGACATCATTTCTCTTTCTCTTTTAAACTTATAGACACTGCTGTCTACTTTGACGTGTAGAACAACAGCTAAAGTGAAGTTGTGAATTCCACTGGCCGCAGTGTTTGGCCGCAGTGTTAATACAACGGTAAGCACGGAGGCGTACATATACAATGCCTTCATTACAATGCTTTAGAAATCAGTCGGCATATTTACAATCCCATTGTGCCACTTTTGTGTCAGTAGCGCGGCACTATAACAGAACTGAAATGTACTAGGCACACTACACACGTAAAACTGTAGAGTTGTCTTTATTTGTGAAAGGAGAGAGTGGGTAGTGTGCAGCAGCTTCCCTGTGTTGAAATGTATAATTACCTCCGAGCAGTGACAACAGATAGGTTACAACAGTCTGACAAACAGATCTACAAGCTTATTATGCCACTTTTGTGTCACTTTTAACATGGGAAAAGTGACGCAAGGAGCTTGTAAATCTACGTCTGACTTTTCAAGAAAAAATCTCAACCCCAGACTCTGCGAGACAGTTGTAATGTTGTTTTCTCTCTCTTTCTTTCTCTCTCTCACTCTCTGTGACATGATTTCTCTTTCTCTTTTAAACTTATAGACACTGCTGTCTGTTTTGACTTGTAGAACAACAGCTAAAGTGAAGTTGTGAATTCCACTGGCCGCAGTGTTTGGCCGCAGTGTTTACACAACGGTAAGCACAGGGCCTAGATATACAATGCCTTCATTGCAATGCATTAGAAATAAGTCGGCACATTTACAATCCCGTTGTGCCACTTTTGTATCAGTAACGCAGTAGGCACTTCCATACAGACACCACTTGAACCCGGCACTATAACAGAAGTGAAATATACCAGGCACACTGCACACGTAAAATTGTAGGGCCTCATTTATGAGAAATGACGCATCGCTGCGTGAAAGCAGCGATGCGTCACTTCCAGTGATGCGTCATATTTAATGTATGACGCATCATGTCGCAAGGAGTTACAGATACGTCAGTATTTCTGACGTATCTGTAAGCGCAAAAGTGACGCATTGCTGGAGTGTGTCACAAAAGTGACGCAACTCCAGCAATGCGTCCATTCACATGGGGCAAGCCGCATGTGAAAGGGCCTGCGTCAGTCTTACTCCTGCTGTGAGGCAGGCGCAAGATTTTGACGCAACAGCGTCCTAAAAGTGATGCAGTGAAATCTCATAGATTTCACTGCGTCACTTCTACGACCCTTCCTTGCGTCAATACGCCCCCCTTGCATACATTATACCTGGCGCAGGTATAATGTGGCGCAGGGCTTTACAAAGTGACGCATCTACCTAGATGCGTCACTTTGTAAATATGGCGCAACAAGGTGCATTTTTTACGCCACTGGTGCGTCACAAAAAGTGACGCACCGGCGGCGTAAAAGTGACGCAAGGCCTCATAAATGAGGCCCGTCGTGTTACCTTGACTTGTAATGCTTCAGCACATTTACTCACATCTACATAATTCTAAACTCTATTTTTTTGATATTTTGCAGATTACCAATCGTACGTCTTTTGGAGTCCACTTCACAATTTGTTTTTCTAGTTGTTTATAATATAGTTATCATTAAGTTTCGTTTACAGTTATTGTTTTAATAAAAGTTAATAAAAAAACTACATACTTCTTTTTGTTTGTGGGGGCGTGACAGTCCACAATAAAAATAATATTTATAATGTTGAAGTACTATAGTAAGATGTTCAAAAGTAGGATTGAAAAGCACTGAATTATATTTTTTCTGGATAGACTACAACATGGTAAAGAAATCAAAGTAATACAAAACAATGTGTACCACATTTACAAACCTCTTGCGACATTTTCCCATGCAAACCTACACCCCTAAAAAATTAAGTGTGTGGGCCTCAATGACGCCCCTCAAACCACGGAAACAATCACCCCACAAAGATTTCTATATTGTATGAGAGGGGCTGCGTGCCCTCCGCCTGGTGCCCTGGAGTCCACGACGCCCAGACCCGGTTGCTGCAGTGTTCCTGGGGGAAACAGCCATTACAACCCTTTCATAACCACGCGTGATCGTCACCACGAAGCCATTAGCATGCATGCCTTTACCAAACATGCTTTTACAACTAGTAAACATTTAACACGCATGATAAATGCATAATCATAATAATGTCCTTGTGTTGACGAACACGCGTTGTAATGGCTGTGGCTTACGTGTTTAAAATTATTTTTAGATATACGTGTAACCCAGTCTAATAACATCAGTGGCCAAGGACAAACACCGTGGTGTCTGTGGCAGGAAATCTCATCGATCACAGAGAAGATAAGCAGAGGGTAAAATGAAAGTAACAGATATCATAAAAATAACGGAGGAAAACTACTAAAATGGCGGTTGACGGAGTGTGTAATCAACGTTTGGCACCTCAACACTACATTTCAAATAAATATAGATACAATATGTTTATTAATAGATTACAAAAGTATAGCAACGGATGACACACACGGCCCGGGAAAAGAAAGCGGCAAATTTAATACCTGAAATGCGGACAGCCTTGCTTGGCAAACTTGAAGAAAAAGAGAGAAGCATGGGCTTGGAAACGAGGCTGCGCATCCGTGGAGCACTAAAAAAAAAAGGAAAGTTTTACATACTATCATAGAAATATAGCTCTTTTTTGACCAGTAAAGTTAGTTCTCAAAAAAAACTCTTTTTTTTTTAGTCCCAATGCTCCCACGATCCCAGACGGCTCCCCGCGTCCTTCGAGAGCCCGCATTGCTTTATCAGAGACAGCAGCTTACATGCTGCTCTCTCTGACAAAAAACAATTTGCTTTCTTACTTGAAAGAGAGAGCAGATTAACTTGCTCTCTTTTTCAAATAGGAAAGTGGATTGCTATGGTAAAGTGGGAGTGGCGACGGTACCGCCCTACCATAGCAAACAGCAGTGTCCCGGGAGTACGCACCCCCAGACACGACACTGCAAGAGCCGGCCCTGGAAGATGGTGGTCCCCAGGGCCATCAAGGGTTCCAGTAAGGGGGCCGCGTGGCACCATCCCAACATTAAAAAACCCCCGGAAGTGCAGGTACCCGGAGCTGGGAGGTCATTTGACATATTACTGCCCAAGGAAGGTGGCGGTCCCCGCGACGTGTACGGGGAAAGAGGGAGGGAGAGCTGAAAACATACTTTAACAATAAAAATATTTATAAAAAAAAGCACAGACGGGGTGCCGGTCCCTGAGACTGAGGGGAGGAGGACCGTAACCCCCCCGCATACTTCAAAATAAAACCACAGAGGGGTTCCGTTCCCCGGTGCTCGGGGCACCTTACAAGCCCCTCATTATGGAAAAAAATTGCCCCCGGAATTTGCCCTCCCGTGACATAATGAATAAAATGGACTTCTGTTTTTTTCCCTTTTCCACCGTGTATGAGTACCATACGCGTACCCCGCGATTTTTTATTTAAAAAAACAAAAAATTATGCCTAAAGATCCATGTACGACCCCCTGAACAAGCCTAGAGGGTCAGGATGTTTCTACCCTGCCCCCTTTCCTTATTTCTCAACTTTGTTTCACTGTTTTCTTGTGACTCGGTTCTAGCGACGAACAAGATGGCTGCCAACACTTCCTGGTTTGGAGTGTTGACAGACAGTTGACAGCAATAACCATGCAGCTCGTTCTCGTAATTTTACGGATTTCCGTACGAGTGCTGTACTTCGTCTCTAGATATCGCTATGATTTTACTTTTAATTTTAACAAAAAGCACAATCTGCTAACCGAGCTCTACCTCTCTGCCAAAGTTTGTGTAATTCCGTATAGCTGTTCGGGCTGTAGCCCTGGCTAAAGGTCCCCATGGAAAATTCCATGGGGAAAACACGTTTTGGGACCCCCTTTTTTCTCGGCCCCCACTTGACGAATCACCCCCAAACTTTCAGGGAAAGAGTAAAACCGAGCAGGTCATTTTCTTGGAGAAATTCGCGGAGATTCGTCCTCTGGCGCTAAAGTTATTCCAAATAGAATGTTGTGGATTTCCTATGGAAAGTAGGTCCTAACTATAACTACCTATGGGCGACCGCCAGTAGGTGATATATATAAATATATAATATATATATATATATATATATATATATATATATATATATATTCACTGAAAAAACCATAGGTTATAGACCATATATAGTTAGGAATTAGCATTTACAAAACCTTGAAAATTCACTGAAAAAACCATAGGTTATAGACCATATATAGTTAGGAATTAGCATTTAAAAAACCTTATTTTACTCACACAAAACCATTGAAATTCCATATATAGTTAGTTGCACTAACTATATATCGCGCACCCGCAATCCACTGCTGATGATGTCACATATTACATCATTCATGACATGGTCAGTGACATCACTGATGACATCACTGATGACATCTCAAATGACATCACTGATGACATCACTGATGACAACATCCAGTGACTGTATGTTTCTGTAAAGTTAAAATGTGTCTTACATATTGAAGAATGAGTGGAAGTATAAGTGTCTGGACAAAGGATTTAGTAGGTGCATGACTGAATGTATGAGTGAGTGATTAAATGTGTCTCACTGAGTGCATGGGTTAGTGACTAAAGTGTCTTAATTTGTGCATCATTATGTCTGTTGTTCTGTAAACTGCTGCATGTGTTGATCAGTAGCTATATGATTAACTATATGGGTTACTGATTGATTGTCCAAGTATTTGTATGGGAGACAGAGTGTGTGTGTGGCTGGCTGGGAGGTGTGTGACTCTGTGCAGATCAATGTGTACTTATATCAATGATTGTATAACAAGGTAAGTATGTGTTAGTATATGTTTGAAAATGTAATGTGCTCTATGTTTAACTGTATAGACAAGAAAATGGAAGTGTGATTGATTCTTTACAGGACTGACTAGGTGTGTGAGTAACTCCATGGATGAGTGGCAGAGTGTGAGTGTCTGTATAGGTGTATGAGTGCATATGATAGTGTTGTAAAGATGAGTGATTGTATGTATGAATGATTGTATGGGTGAATGAGTGAATGTGTGTGTAGACGTAGGAATCAGTGAGTACATATGTAGTAACTAGTATTGGTGTGTCAATGATTTCAAAAATTATACTCTGTATTTAACACTGGGTGAAACAGAGGTTATATTAAAATGTGAGGAGATGCATTGTATTGTCACATGAATGATATCATCAGTGATGTGGTCATTGATGTCAAATGAGATGTCATCAGTGATGTCATCAGTGATGTCATTTGAGATGTCATCAGTGATGTCATCAGTGATGTCACTGACCATGTCATGAATGATGTAATATGTGACATCATCAGCAGTGGATTGCGGGTGCGCGATATATAGTTAGTGCAACTAACTATATATGGAATTTCAATGGTTTTGTGTGAGTAAAAAAAGGTTTTTTAAATCCTAATTCCTAACTATATATGGTCTATAACCTATGGTTTTTTCAGTGAATTTTCAAGGTTTTGTAAATGCTAATTCCTAACTATATATGGTCTATAACCTATGGTTTTTACAGTGAATTTCAATGGTTTTTTAATAGCAAATATCATAAGCTGTCGAATGTCAAGTACGTGGTAAGTGAAAACATTTTCGTGTTTATGCACACTGATCTGCTTTGAATGGTGCCCCCCCCCCTCATTTCTATTAGGAGTACTCTCTCTTTGCACATAGTGAAGGGTAGTTAACGCAGGCCTTTGCCCCCGTTGTAATACGTCGTGCCTGCTTCTCTCTCCATTTGATTGATTGTTATCCAAGTATTTACTGTTTTAGAATTGGTTCTCTTTGGTTCATTCTCTATTTACAAACAAACACAGAGTCGCAATACTCAGTTTAGTCTTTGCAGATAACGAAAAATCGTGTAAAAAAAAAAGAAAAGGAATCGAGCAAAATCAGTAGGCCACTAATGGGATCTCTTTTTGACCTCGGTAAAATAGAAACATTAGGAACAACCCCTCATGACAAATACAAAACTAGTGAAATGAACTGAACTCCACACAATGATGGCTGCAAAACAGCTCGGCTCCGCCACCCACCCCGCCCAAAATAACGATAAAGAGCGGCTGCCATGATTGGTTGCGGAATGGCCACGACGGAGCTACGAAATGGTGCTGCTCTCATGCTAACCCCAGCTTCAGTCTGAAACGTCCAGAAACACTGTAGACTACCAATTCGATCAGTTCCGGTAGCGCCCCAATGTAACCCGGTAGAGAAGAACTAGCCCTCCCCTCTTTGACTAATGGTTCTTGTTGCCTGTCCCTTCTGTTGTCATTTAACAGAACTATTTAGCCTGCTGAAAGGGGTTGTGTTCCGACCGCTGGTTGGTGGAGACATTTTGACTATATTCTGGACCTGCGTTGTCGCGTAATGCGTCTGTTCCCCTTACCCAAAGCGCCGGGACACTCTTTTTGAGTATCCGTTGCGCTATATTAAAAACATAAATAACATAACATAACATGATGCGCCGCGTTAGCGCATCCGGAAGTCATCCGGGGCGCGCAGCGCGTAACGTAAGCATAACAAGTCATGTGACTTGTTAATAAAACTTTTCATTGGTTCATTTTACTTTTCTTATTCTAATGATGAAAGGCTTGGTCATATGACCTAAAAATTACGCTTTTTATTACTTCCGAACATTATTTTTTCTTAAATATATGTTATAATGTTCCAGGCTAATGTACTTTCCCGGAAAATTTACAACTATCCTGCAAGTAAAATATATTCTTTTTTCGAGAAAAAGAGCGTTTCTTCGTCCCATGCGGAGCCGTTGAGCAAAAGAGGGTCGACCTGCTGTCTTAGTCGCCGATACGCCTGAATATGAGATTCTTATCGATCACTTTATGTTGCAGGAATAGAAAACACAACAGCCCTTGACCATTTATCTTTACTGCGTTCCTTCGTATTATACCTTTTACCCTTCATGTAATTGGTCTGCTTTATTTCACTTGCCTTTTAATGATTCTAAAACAGTGACTATTATTAAAAACTTTACCAATGTATATACTACTACCATGTTTTCTTTTAAAAACCTTTATTGTGAAAATTTCATTATACAAATACGAGCCTATAACCACGTGGGCCGGCCACGGAGCAAACTGTAATCGTATATGATGAGTAGACATTTACACTGTAGAGGAACGTAACGGGCGGGCCATTAGGTTGCAAGAACTAAGGTGTCTAACAGTTACGGAATCGGTGGACGTACATTTTATAATTAAAATACGACAGGGCCAGTTACAATAAAATTATCTAGATATACATTTGCGGACAAGTACCATGGGTGACGTTAATTCGAACTTTCAATAGTACAGTAATCAATAACACATCAGAACTTAATATCAATAGGGATGTAAAATATTCAATCAATTCTCGTCCCCGCCCGCCATGTGCTTCAAAACTGCATACGTATCTCGTGATTTCAAGGTTCTGCAACCAGTACACAACAAGGAGTTACGAGTCCCATTTATTCCGGCGCCATTTTGGGCGAGGACGGGCAGGTCCAGGATATAGTCAAAATGTCTCTACCAACCATCGACTATGATGATGTTCATATGCTGTATTTATTAGAGTAACACTCATCTGTCCACATGAAATTAATTTGCCACAATCTAAACATGTCATTTTAATCTTTCCAAAGTTCTTCTAAATATTTGGGACCGTTTCCCTTGCCTCTAATGCTGTCAGTGCCACTTCTTTGATGAATGTACTAGCAGGTCAGGGGTTCTCCTCCAAATCTCTCTTTTATGCAGCACTATAATTAATTGGTGCCACCTCTCCATATGACGATGCATGGTATAGTTACCATAACTATATTTTTTTTCGGTTCCTCTGGAGAGTTCATCGTGGCAGATGAAGCGTGTAACGTACCGGGCATTTACCTTTTTTTGCATGTACAGGAAAGGAAAAAAAAATCGAGCGTCCGAGTTCTAAGCTGTCCCAGGGCCATTTTAGTGGAGCAGGCCCAAATCCAAAGAACAGGCCTCCATTTTGAGAGTCCTGTTGCAGCCGCCTGTCGCTGTAGCATCAAGAGCAGCCGAAACTCAGCTGAATGGCAACTGAAACGGTAAAGGGGCGCCCCACTACAGCAGACGAGCCTCCACCTAGGAAGGCCCGTTCACGCCGCCTCCCCCCCCCCCTTCGGGCACCCCACGCCGTTATTCGGAGCAGTATTGTAGGATAGCCACACCAGTGCGGCAACTTGCTAGACATCACCTCGGTGGTAACCGAATCTCAGCGCCTTTTGGTGTCTTCTCTTCAGAAAATATTGTTGCGCTGCCTTTGGCCCCATTCGCACATCGGTCCGCTACTGACGCCATCTCACAGGCTAATGGGGCGCCCCACGCCGAGTTTCAGCATTGTAGGATGACCACACCAGTACAGCAACTTGCTAGACACCACCTCGGTGCCATCCGGATTTTGGCATCTCAACGCCTAGTGGTGTCTTCTATTCGGAAAATATTGTTGCGCTGCCTTTGGCCCCATTCTCACATCGGTCCGCTACTGACACCATCTCACAGGCCAACAGGGCGCCCCACGCCGACTTTTACCATTGTAGGATGGCCACACCAGTGCCACAACTTGCTAGACACCACCTCGGTGCCATCCGGATCTTGGCATCTCAGCGCCTTGTGGTGTCTTTTATTCAGAAAACATTGTTGCGCTGCCTTTGGCCCCATTCGCACATCGGTCCGCTACTGACGCCATCTCACAGGCCAACGGGGCGCCCCACGCCGACTTTCAACATTGTAGGATGGCCACACCAGTGCACCTTACTAGACACCACCTCGGTGCCATCCGGATCTTGGCGCGTTGTGCTGCCTTCGGCCTATTCGCACATCGGTCCGCTACTGACGCCATCTCACAGACAAATGGGGCGCCCCACGCCGAGTTTCAGCATTGTAGGATGACCACACCAGTACAGCAACTTGCTAGACATCACCTCGGTGCCATCCGGATCTCGGCGCCCCACTGCAGATGAAGTGCCTCTCAACTATGAAACCACCACGGTGACATCCGGATCTTGGCGCGTTGTGCTGCCTTCGGCCTATTCGCACATCGGTCCGCTACTGACGCCATCTCACAGGCTAATGGGGCGCCCCACGCCGAGTTTCAGCATTGTAGGATGACCACACCAGTACAGCAACTTGCTAGACATCACCTCGGTGCCATCCGGATCTTGGCATCTCAACGCCTAGTGGTATCTTCCATACAGAAAATATTGTTGCGCTGCCTTTGGCCCCATTCGCACATCGGTCCGCAACTGACACCATCTCACAGGCCAACAGGGCGCCCCACGCCGACTTTTACCATTGTAGGATGGCCACACCAGTACAGCAACTTGCTAGACATCACCTCGTTGCCATCCGGATCTTGGCATCTCAGCGCCTTGTGGTGTCACTCAGAAACTATTGTTGCGCTGCCTTTGGCCCCATTCGCACATCGGTCCGCTACTGACGCCATCTCCCAGGCCAACGGGGCGCCCCACGCCAACTTTCAACATTGTAGGATGGCCACACCAGTACAGCAACTTGCTAGACACCACCTCGGTGCCATCCGGATCTTGGCATCTCAGCGCCTAGTGGTGTCTTCTATTCAGGAAATATTGTTGCGCTGCCTTTGGCCCCATTCGCACATCGGTCCGCAACTGACACCATCTCACAGGCCAACAGGGTGCCCCACGCCGACTTTCAACATTGTAGGATGGCCACACCAGTGCGGCAACTTACTAGACACCACCTCGGTGCCATCCGGATCTTGGCGCGTTGTGCTGCCTTCGGCCTATTCGCACATCGGTCCGCTACTGATGCAAACTCACAGGCCAACGGGGCGCCCCACGCCGACTTTCAGCATTGTAAGATGGCCACACCAGTGCTGCAACTTGCTGGACACCACCTCGGTGCCATCCGGATCTTGGCGCGCTGTGTTGCCTTCGGCCTATTCGCACATCGGTCCGCTACTGACGCCGCCTCACGTGCCAACGTATTTTCTCCGCATTTTATACCCTATGCCACATAACAGGTCATGTGACTTGTTTATAAAACTTTTCATTGGTTCATTTTACTTTTGGTTTCCTAATGATGGAAGGCTTGATCATATGACCTAAAAACAACACTTTTCATTGGATGAAAACTTTTTTTTTCCCCAAACGATGAAAGCCCCAACTTGTTTCTGGATGTTTCAGACTGAAGCTGGCGTCAGCATGAGAGCACCACCATCTCGTAGCTCCGTCGTGGTCATTCTGCGAGCAATCATGGCAGCCGCTCCCCACCAGAAGCCTACAGGAGTCGGGGGCCCCCAAAACTTTTGATGAATCCTCAAGGCGGAGGGGACGCTTTCGAGAATGGGGTCCAAGACCTAGCAGACTAGCGTCCGATTTCCAAGGTGTCCCAGGGCCATTTCAGTGGACCAGGCCCAAAAAGGAAAGAGCCTGCCGCCATTTTGAGAGTCCTGTGACAGCCGCCTATCGCTGCACCGCAAGAGTGGGCGCAGCCGCCTATCGCTGCACCGCAAGAGTGGGCGCAACTCAGCTGAATTGCGGCTTTTGACACAGTGGACCAAAAGCGGACGGAATGGCAACTGAAACGGTAAAGGGGCGCCCCACTACAACAGATGAGACTCCACCTGGAGAGGCCCGTTCACGCCGCCTCCCCCGGGGCGCCCCACGCCGTTATTCGGAGCAGCATTGTAGGATACCAAAACCAGTGCGGCAACTTACTGGACATCACCTTGGTGCCATCGTTCTGCTGCCTTGGAACTATTCGCACAACAGTTTGCTACTGATGACCCACCCCCCGCGACGCCCCACGCCAGAAATCTGGACGTTGTGCTGCGTTGGGACTATTCGCACAGCCGACCGCTACTTCGTTGTTTTTCCCTAAAAATGTTTATATGTTATTACTGTTTTTGTTTTCTTGTATATATTTATAAGTTATTAAAGTTTTATAATCTTACTACTTTGTTGGAGTGCTATATATTTTTAATGTGACACATAATTGTTAAAACTTTGATGTACAAAGAGTCATCCCTGGAATCTTCCGCTTCAGGCTCGATCCCCTCCCCAATCACAATACAGGATGGTTTTCAGATAATAGGAACGCGTCTGCTGTGACGGATCTCATCGAGTGTGGGCCTTGATCTACTATAACTCCTTTGAAGAGGGGTGATTCTTTACAGCTGGGGCCATAAACTACATCTGCAGGGCTAGCTGATACCCTAGGACCGGCCTGGACAATCGGACACAGAGGAAAAGGAGTGTCAGAGGGTGCGGTAGTGAATAGGGCGAAAGGGAGGTGTCGGGCGGGCACAGGGTGTGATTCTCAGGGAAGAGCAGCGCAGATGGGGGGTGGTTTATTACCCATGCATAAGACAGAGAGCGGGGGTGACCACTGCCTGGGGGAGATGCTTGCGAGGGTGGGGAGCCATGCTAAGGATCGACAGCGTGCACAGAGTGGGTCTGGTCAAGGCATCTAAAATGACTGCCGTGCACGACAAAAGTGTGGCATTTGAAAAAAGGCAAGATGACGCAGACAATGTTTTTCAACACTTCCTGATTTCCTTCGAATCGAACGTTAACAGACGTTGGGGCATATTACCAAAGTTAAGCGATATTTATCCCTAACGATGCTTAGCAACGATTTTTTTACCGCTAAGCATCGTCAGAAATTATCGCAGATAAACCTTGCTATTATCAAGGTTTATCGCAAATACGATAAAAAACGACCGCAATGCATTAATATCGCTGAAAACTCAGCGATATTCATGCATTACCGAGCTAATGCTCTTAGCCATGTTATCCACCTCCCATTGGATGACATGGCTAAGAACTGCTCAGGGCAGGTGCTAGCTTTTGGAGATATTCGCGCTTATCGCGAATATTTCCAAAAGTTGATAATAGGAGATAGCGATGTTAGCGACTGTTTCCAGTCGCTAACATCTTGGCATCCCCACTTTGCATGTCATTAGTGATAAATATCACTCACATGCAAAGTGGGGCCCAAGATGGTCGCTATCTCCTACTAGCCGTCGCTAACTGGTGTTAGCAACAGCTAGGTAATACAGATATAATTTTATCTCCGCGAAGCGGAGCGCTGTTACAGATATATATCTTGTTTTTGAACGTTAATTTCTCAAAATCCACTGAAGCACATATATTGACACCTAGCAAAGGCACATCGAGCTACCAGTCCCTACAATTTTGCCAAGTTTCGTGCAAATCCATTCAGCCGTTCGATTATTATTATTATTTTTTTTTTTGCCCCGCGGGGCCCTTTTAAAACCTCCACATCAAACCTAAGAGGTCAAGGAGGATCTACTATGCCCCCTTATGGTCATTTGCCCCTTCGCTTTGGCCTCCTCTTGTCTCTCGATCCTACCGAGAGACAAGATGGCGGCCGCTACGGACTGTTTGCAATGTTTACAGACGCCGGAGAACCAATCAGCTTCGCAAACCTCCGTTACGCGAAGCGGAGCGCTGTTACAGATATATATCTTTTTTTGAACGTTAATTTCTCAAAATCCACTGGAGCACATATATTGAGACCTAGCAAAGGCACATCGGGCTACCAGTCCCTAATATTTTACCAAGTTTCGTGCAAATCCATTCAGCCGTTCGATTATTATTATTATTTTTCTTTTTTTGCCCCGCGGGGCCCTTTTAAAACCTCCACATCAAACCTAGGGGGTCAGCGAGGATCTACTATGCCCCCTTATGGTCATTTGCCCCTTCGCTTTGGCCTCCTCTTGTCTCTCGATCCTACCGAGAGACAAGATGGCGGCCGCTACGGACTATTTGGAATGTTCACAGACGCCGGAGAACCAATCAGCTTCGCTTCACAAAGCTCCGTACCGCGAAAAGTCCGCGAACCTGAGCGCTGCCCGGTCCGCTGTTACAGATATATATCTTTTTTTGAACGTTAATTTCTCAAAATCCACTGAAGCACATATATTGAGACCTAGCAAAGGCACATCGGGCTACCAGTCCCTACAATTTTGCCAAGTTTCGTGCAAATCCATTCAGCCGTTCGGGCTAAAAGTGAGGCCAACCGCCCTATGGAAAACTCAATGTTAAAAACACGTTTTGGGACCCCCCTTTTTTCTCGGCCCCCCCTTGACGAACCCCCCCCCAAATTTTTAAGGGCTGCTCAGAGGCAAAATGTGCCATTTTCCTGAAAATTTCAGCCAATTCCGTCCACAAACGCCAAAGTTATTAGACATAGAATTTTCAAAAATCCCATAGAGAAAAAATCCTAACTATATATACCTACTGGCGACCGCCAGTAGGTAATATAGATAGATAGATATATATTTGAGCAAGAAGCCTTTGGGCTTTAGAAGTGCACTCGATGCTGCCCCAAGCCTTCCTGCATTCATCGCCTCGCTGAGCTTGCCTTCCAAGAAGCCTTCAGTCTTTAGCCAGTTCCGACACGTTTCGAGGCCGGAACGCCCCGTATTCATGGATTGCTGCACAAGGGATTGAAAAGACAGCGCTTTATTTCAATTGCATTTATTGAATGTAACCTCTCTGAGTGGGCACGGCACATTGTGGCATGCTGGTAGATTGAGTCCTGAAAAGCGCTGAAAAATATGAACCTTGAGTAGGCTCAGTACCCTGTGATTCATTCAGCTGAGTAATTTTCCTTAAGTAGGTGAAGGAGTCCGGTTTTGCAAGCATTTTTGCCCATGGGACAGCGTGCCTACCAGAAAGGAAGGTTCGCTTCCACGGCCATTTCCTTTCCGACTTTTCAGCCCTCCTGGAAATTGGTGCTGCTTCTCACAGCCAAGGCAGCCGTGTGGGTAAATATTTGAGCAAGAAGCCTTTGGGCTTTAGAAGTGCACTCGATGCTGCCCCACGCCTTCCCGCATTCATCGCCTCGCTGAGCTTGCCTTCCAAGAAGCCTTCAGTCTTTAGCCAGTTCCGACGCGTTTCGAGCTGGAACGCCCCGTATTCATGGATTGCTGCACAAGGGATTGAAAAGACAGCTCTTTATTTCAATTGCATTTATTGAATGTAACCGCCCTAAGTGGGCGCGGCACATTGGACAAGCAGTGGCATGCTGGTAGATTGAGTCCTGAAAATTGCTGAATAATATTAACCTTGAGTAGGCTCAGTCCCCTGTGATTCATTCAGCTGATTAATTTTCCTTAAGTAGGTGAAGGAGTCCGATTTTGCAAGCATTTTCGCCCATGGGACAGCGTGCCTACCAGAAAGGAAGGTTCCCTTCCGCGGCCATTTCCTTTCCGACTTTTCAGCCCTCCTGGAAATTGGTGCTGCTTCTCACGGCCAAGGCAGCCGTGTGGGTAAATATTTGAGCAAGAAGCCTTTTGGCTTTAGAAGTGCACTCGATGCTGCCCCAAGCCTTCCCGCATTCATCGCCTCGCTGAGCTTGCCTTCCAAGAAGCCTTCAGTCTTTAGCCAGTTCCTATGCGTTTCGAGGCTGGAACGCCCCGTATTCATGGATTGCTGCACAAGGGATTGAAAAGACAGCGCTTTGTTTCAATTGCATTTATTGAATGACTGAAGGCTTCTTGGAAGGCAAGCTCAGCGAGGCGATGAATGCAGGAAGGCTTGGGGCAGCATCCAGTGCACTTCTAAAGCCCAAAGGCTTCTTGCTCAAATATATATATATCATATAGTGCCAAGTCCAACTTCGATTATGCAGGAACCAAAATTGAGCTATACAAATATGTGCGCAAGCTCAAACTGCGCAAATATCACTATCTACACACACGACGACCACCTTCCACAGAAGCTGTGCATGGTACCCAGCCGCCAACTTCGGAGACATGTGACTCAACTTTGTTACAGGAGCTTCTTGACATGGGTAACGATTCTGATTTGCCTTTATCTAGCCCGGGCCCGGGCAAGAATGTTTCCACAATAGCTATCAATTTCAGACCTAAGTCAAAATTCTGTGCATTGATGATGAAAGACAACATTGATGCATTTCATGATAAAGTTTCCCAAGAACTAAGAGCATTTTTTCTGAAACAAGGAACTTTTTCCCCAAAAAATCATTATTGTGATTTTGAATATCATCAACTTATCAAAAAGTTGCAAAAGAATACCAACATAATCATACGACAATCTGACAAAGGAGGAAATGTTGTTTTATGGCCTCGGAAAATATACATGGAGGTGGCGTTGGGGCAGTTAAACGATCGGACATGCTACAGACGGACAGACGCCAACCAAGTACAAAAAGCGAAGTGTGACATCTATTCTAAATTGATGGCTTGGAGGAGCACTGGCATTATCACCATGGACGAGTTCAATCAATCAATCAATCAAGAAATTTGTATAGCGCGCTACTCACCCGGAGGGTCAAGGTGCTTTGGGGGGGGGGTCCGCTACTGCTCGAACAGCCAGGTCTTGAGTTGCTTCCTGAAGGAGAGGTGGTCTTGGGTAAGACGGAGGTGGATGGGTAGGGAATTCCAGGTCTTGGCTGCCAGGTAGGAGAAGGATCTTCCTCCCATGGTGGCTTTACGAATGCGTGGAACGGCGGCGAGGGCGTGGCTGGTCGATCGTAGTTGGCAGGTGGGAGTGTAGAAGGTCAGGCGGCTGTTGAGGTACCTCGGGCCTAGGTCGTGAAGGGCTTTGTGTGCGTGGGTGAGGAGGCGGAACGTGATTCTTTTGCCGACGCGGAGCCAGTGCAGGTCTTTCAGGTGTCCGGAGATGTGGTTGTGACGGGGATGTCCAGGATGAGTCGTGCGGAGGCGTTCTGGATGCGTTGGAGTCTTTTCTGCAGTTTGGCCGTGGTTCCGGTGTAGAGGGTGTTTCCGTAATCCAGTCTGCTGGTGACAAGTGCCTTGGTGACCGTCTTCCTGGTTTCGGTGGGGATCCATCAGAAGATCTTACGGCGCATGCGTAGGATGTTGAAACACGATGACGAGACGGCGTTGACTTGTCTGGTCATCGATAGGGAGGAGTCCAGGATGAAGCCCAGGTTGCGAGCGTGGTCCGTTGGTTTGGGTGCGCTGCCTAGGGCCGGGGGCCACCAGGACTCGTCCCAGGCGGACGGTGATGATCCAAGGATGAGGACTTCTGTCTTGTCTGAGTTCAGTTTCAAGCGGCTGTTCTTCATCCACTCGGCTACTTCTTTCATCCCTTCGTGTAGGTTGGTTCTGGCGGTGTTGGGGTCGTTGGTGAGGGAGAGGATCAGCTGGGTGTCATCGGCGTAGGAGATGATGTTGAGGCTGTGATGGCGTGCGATGGCTGCGAGGGGTCTAATGTACACGTTGAAGAGGGTGGGGATGAGTGATGATCCTTGTGGTACGCCGCAGATGACTTCGGTGGCCTCGGATCTGAACGGGGGAGGCGGACTCTCTGGGTTCTTCCGGCGAGGAACAAGATGATCCACTCCAGTGCCTTCTCTTGGATTCCGACGTTGCTGAGGCGTTGTACTAGGGTGCGGTGTCAGACAGTATCGAACGCTGCGAAGAGGTCCAGGAGGATGAGGGTCGCTGTTTCCCCGCTGTGGAGCAGGGTTCGGAAGTCGTCAGTGGCTGCCATGAGGGCGGTTTCGGTGCTGTGGTTGGCTCGGAAGCCGGACTGTGAGTGGTCAAGGGATCCATTCGTCTCGAGGAAGGCGGCAAGCTATCTGTTGACGGTCTTCTCGATGAATTTGGCTGGAAAGGGGAGGAGCAAGATGGGGTGGTAATTCTTGAGGTCCGTGGGGTCTGCCGATGGTTTCTTCAGGAGGGCGCTGAGCTCGGCATGCTTCCAGCTCTCCGGGAAGGTGGCGGTGTTGAAGGAGCAGTTGATGATGTCCCGGAGTTGGGTGGCGATGATGGAGTCAGCCTTGTTGAAGACGTGGTGGGGGCATGGGTCGGTTGGCGATCCGGAGTGGATGGTGTTCATCGTGTGGATGGTGTCTTCTGTGCTGACTGGGGTCCAGGCGCGGAGGGTGGTGGTGGGGGGCGTTGGTGGTATGGTTGGGTGCGTGGGCTGTTCGCCGAAGCTGTTGTGTATGTCTGCGATCTTGCTGTGGAAGAACGAGGCGAGTGAGTCGCAGAGGTCTTGTGAGGGAGTGATGTTGTTGTTTCCGGCACTGGTGTTGGAAAGCTCTTTTACGATGCTGAAGAGCTCCTTGCTGTTGTATGCGTTGTTGTCTAGTCGTTCCTTGAATGCTGACTTCTTGGTGGTGTGGATCAGCTGGTGGTGTTTGCGGGTGGCGTGCTTGAGGGCGGTCATGTTGTCTGCGGTTGGGTTCCTTCGGCAGGCTTTCTCGAGGGTGCGGCAGTTCTTCTTGGAGTTCTTGAGTTCGTCGTTGAACCATGGGGCTTTCTTGCTTCCGGTCCTGCTGGGATGGGTTTTCAGGGGTGCGAGGCCGTCGGCGCAGTTGGTGATCCACTGTGTGAGGTTGAGGGCTGCTTGGTTGGGGTCCGTTGATCTAGTGGGAGGGTTCTGGTTTAGTGATGTAGTAAGCTGGTCGGTGGTGATCTTGTTCTAGTTCCTGCGGGGAACCTGTTGTGGGAGGTGGTGAGTCGTGGTCCTTCTGAAGCTGAAGTGGACGCAGCTGCGGTCTGTCCAGTGGAGTCCGGTGGAGTGGCTGAAGGAGATGTGCTTGCTGGAGGAGAAGACTGGGTCAAACGTGTGTACGGCGTAGTGGGCGGGGTGTTCACCAGTTGCTTGAGTCCAAGGTTGGCGAGGTTGTCCAGCAGGTTGGTGGTGTTGTTGTCTTTGTTGTTCTCCAGGTGGAAGTTGAGGTCCCCTAGGAGGATGTAGTCAGTAGAGGGGAGGGCGTGTGGGCTGATGAAGTCTGCGAAGTCTTCGCTGAATTGTGTGCGGGGTCCTGGGGGTCTGTAGACGAGGGTGCCTCTGAGTGTGGTTTTGGGGTCGGTGTGTATCTGGAAGTGAAGGTGTTCGGCTGTTGTGAGGGTGTCGTCGGAGTTGGTCTTGATGCGGATGGTTTTCTTGTGGACGATGGCGATGCCTCCTCCTGTCTGGATGACGCGGTCCCTCCGGATGATCTTGTAGCCGTCCGGGATGGCTATGGCGATGTCGGGTGCTGATGAGACGTTCATCCAGGTCTCCGTGAGGAAGGCGATGTCCGGAGAAGTGGTGTCGAGCAGGTTCCATAGTTCCACGGCGTGCCTGTCGACGGAGTGGGTGTTGAGCAGGATGCACTTCAGGTGGTTGCTGTTGGCGCTCGGCTTGGCGGGTGCGGGTGAGTTGCAGGTCCGGATGCAGGAGAACTTGCAGGATTGGCAGGTGAAGGGTCCGTGGGTGCGTCCGGGAGTGGCTCGGTGGCAGCCGCGGAGGCGGCCGGTGTTGAGTGCGCTGAGGGTGGCTGCGTCGTACGTCCTGGCGGGTGGGATGGCATCGGCGGGGGTCAGGGGGTCTGGCGCTGGGCGTAGCCAGTAGCTTACTTCATTCCCAAAATTCACAAAGATAGATCTGCACCGCCGGGCCGTCCAATTATCTCTGCTTGCAATAGTTTACTAGAAAATGTGAGCAAGTATGTTGACTTTTTTCTGCAAGACTTTGTAAGATCATTACCATCTTTTGTGCTAGATACAGGAGACTTTCTGAGCAAGAATAATAATGTGCAGTGGAAACAAAGTTATTTATTAATCTCACTTGATGTGACTTCACTGTACACTAGCATTGTTCACAAAGATGGGCGGAGAGCAGCTCAACATTTTCTGGATTCTAGACCATTTTGTTTAAATGACCACACACGAATGATTATTGCCATGATCACATTGTGTCTGGAAAATAATTTTTTCCTATTTGGTAAACAATTGTTCCAACAGACGAGGGGTGTGGTGACGGGGGCCTGTTTCTCTCCCAGTTACGCCTGTTTACACATTGGTTACTGGGAGGAACAGGTCCTCACGCCTAAGTTCAGGGACATCATGAATACCAAAATTATAAGGTGGTTAAGATACATCGATGACCTCTTTCTAATTTGGGATGGGTCACAAAATGAGGCAGTTGAGTTCATTGACAATTTAAATGATAATGACCTCAACTTACAGTTTACAGCCCAAATTAGTGACACATCAGTCTGTTTCCTAGATGTAGAGGTTTTTCCTTGTGGGGGGAAACTGGAAACTAGACTATACCGCAAACCAACTGCAGGCAATAGTGTCTTGCAAGGGGAAGTCACCATCCTGGTCACCTCATAAGGAGCATCCCTTATGGGGAAATGCTCCCCATTAGGAGGATTTGCAGTGCAGATTCAGACTGCATAGAGGTCCAAGAAGCATGTAAGGTCTGATTTCTACAAAGAGGTTATTCGAAAGAGATCATTGATAAAGCCATTGTAAGAGCCAATTATTGTGACAGAACATCCTTGCTGTCTACATGTATGCAAAGCAGAATCAATAGTTCTACAGTTGCAGACAATGAAACCCGACTCATTATAACCTTCAATAATCAACGTTTGATTATTAGAATTATTATCAAACGCAACTGGACACTTATCTCTAGTGACCCAGCACTAAGTGGGCAGATCAAGAGCACACCGAGCATAGCCTACAAAAGAGCTAGAACAATGGGGAACTGTTTAGTATCTAGCAGTCCTGAGATCCAGACCACGGGCTCGTGGTTGGACTCAAGCAAAGGTTTCCTCAAGTGCTCTTCCTGCAAAGCGTGCAGAAATGGAGTCAGTAAAAAAGAATATGTAACTCCATTGAGCAATAAACCCACAGTAATCAGGTGCCAATTAACATGCCGCCCGAGTACGCAGTGTATTTGCTTGAATGCCCCTGTGGTCTAAGCTACGTCGGTAGTACATGACCACAGGTTTACAAACGCATTCTACAGCACCTTAGGGCCATTACCAATGGAGACACTGCGTACCCAGTTGCGAGGCACTTTGAAGAGTCACACAGGAAGAATCCGGCAGGATTGAGATATTTTGTCATCTACATGGTACCACCACAAAGGAGGAGTGGGGACCGTGAGCTGCTATTGCGTAGGTTAGAGACCAGGCACATCATCTTATTAGATACCAAGACTCCTAATGGTCTCAACTCAGGGGAGGACTGCCATACATTCCTATAAAAACTATTTTAATACTGATCAACTGTACGAATATAAACAAACTTGTCTCAACCAATTTTTACTTTATATCATTATTGTTTTTATATCACTTTTACAACATTTTATGTTTCACTAGGTAGCGCTATTTTATATTATATATTGTGCCAATATTTATTGCTGTTTTTGCACATAATTCAATCAAGGCTCATTTTTTTGCACAGTTGCTTGCCTAAACCACTATGGTGTGATTTCCAAACTGTTAGCGTTTATTGTGCGCACACAATTGAGAATAGGCTTGCACTTTTGAGACGCTAGCCTTAAGGACGGATATTTCATGGGACTAAGGACCCGTTCTGTGGCTGAATCCACGCATGCATCAGATAATGTAGATTCAGGTGTATGGTCTCAATTCCTATAGGATGGAACATTATCAATTTTAGTTCAACTATACATTAAGTTATTTTATTGTTGATATTGAGTATTTTTTTGCCTAAGGATGGAGTGTAGCCGGGGAGGAGTCAAGATGGCGGGCTGAACGCCGCCGAGTGGAGACGCTGCATGTGTGGTCTGCTCCTGGTAACTAACTGTGGATAACTAACGAAGATACGAATTTCATTTAATGCAATTCTAACGGAGAACGGAGAACGGAGGACGGAGGACGGCGTAGGAGAGGAAAAGAGAGGAAAGAGAGGAAGATTTAATTTGCTTTCTAGCGATTACCGGTTGGTTGGCAAATTTTGCACTTACGTATCGAGCAAGAGGATCAGCTGGTGACTGGCGTTTGGCGTTTGGCGTTCGGCGGGATCAATGTTGTGGAAGCTGCTGCAGCACGGCAGGAGCTTGCTTCGCTCCCGGAGCCGAGCAGTAAGCTTCACTCGCACTACACCGCCCTCCACCTTTTCGATCAGCTGGGCGTTCCGAGCGCTGACTCAGGGTGCACACCTGAGAGCTTTTCCAACACGACTGCAGAGACGGGCTGGAACGGCAGAGTCGGCGGAATTGACAGAAGCTGCGCTGCACGAGCCGATGTCCTCACGTCAGACCAGATCCAGGAAGACCGCTTTGGTGCCTAAAAAAACACCTACAGGTACTATGACTGCGGTGGCTGTAGGGGTAACGGTGGTAAGCACCCTGGGGGATAAGAATGAGATGAGTAAAACACCTTTAAGTGGGTCTACTAACCCCGGTTTGAACACCCATGGGGCTAGCAATGGAGCTAAAAAAATAGAAAGCGATGTCAGTAAGAACTTGTGCCCTCGGAAGATAATTGATGCCACCGCTGTTGCAAAGGGAAACACCAGGGACGTGCTAAATGTGGACCCTAGGTTAACAGAGTTGCTGCCTGCCGGTAAAGATAAGAAGAACGAGAATGTCAAAGGTGATAAAAATAAAAATAAAAATGAAGAAATGTATACGAGAAATAAAGAACTAGGAGAGGTACAGGTACAGGTAGAGAGGAGTACACAGGAAACCACTCAGGATATTGGGCTTACTACTGAGAGACGTGGAGGCAAGAAAGGATCGGATAAAGTATCTATAGATAAGGGGCCTACAAATTCTGTAAATAAGGAAACTAAGGGAACTAGTGGAGTGAAGCTGGTCCAGATGAGCGAAACTGCGAGCAGTGTAGAGTCTGATTTAGCCAATAAACCACTACAGATGGTACCAGATCAATTGGAAGGCTCCGAGATTTCTAACGCTAGTAATAATACATGTGTAAAGATTGATAAACACAAGCCAAGAGAGAAGGAGGGAGAAGGTGGGATCGATTTAGGTCAGGAAACTGGAACTAAATCGGACGAAGACTCAAACGTTCACTACGAGGAAATTTCGGAAGAAGAGGAAGGGCTCAATGAGACTCTTAAAGTGATAATTAATAAGAAATTGGTACCAAAGAAAGTTAAGAGAAAGGTTAAGACAAAACAAAAAATCCTCCTATTAAAAGCAACAGGTAAAGAAAGGGTCGAAAATAAAAGAAGTCGCTTAATGGATGACAGCCCTTTGCGAAGGTGGATGGAAGCTAAAGGCGGAGTAAAGAATATGGCCTTAAGACTCTCGGGGGCCAGCCCGGACGAGCTCAACGGGCAGCTGAGTAAAATTCAAGAGGATAAATTAAGTAACAATACAAGTATAAACGTAGTCAGACTTATGGATCCCCTAATCGACTTGAACGTAAATGTACTACCTTTGAATCAAGAGGTCTCTAGTAATAAGATCATAGTCTTTGAAGAGGAGAATAATGATTTAAATGCTGTGACACATTCAGAAACTCCTGGTGTCTCTTCTATTTCTATTGGTACTCTAGATACCTCTAAGTTGCAAACTAAAACTATATCAAATGAGTTCGAGAAATCAAGTATGGAACAGAATCTCGAGCTGTCAAAATCAAATAGCGAGGAGATAAACGTAGCCGAAGAAACTATAGTATACAGTTTGAGGAAAACACAGACACAACTAGATCAAACTGATCATAATTCTGAAGATAATCGAGAAAAAGAAGTGGAATCAGATTCTTCGGTTGAAGTGCCATCAGGCACATATTTAAATCTGCAAGAAACAATACCCGGAGGGACTATAGTACAAGCTGGAAACTCTTCTCCGCCATGCTCTTCCGGCACTTCCAATTTCATACCACCAAAAGGCATTTCAATGGAGGCAATTATGCAGACTTTGATAGATCAAAGGATTGAGAGTCAACAACAATACCTCCAACTAAGAGAGGATAACAATAAAATACAAGGAACCATGAGGGACATTTGTCAAAATCTCGGAGGAATAAGTAAAGAAATAGAAGATATTAAAACACGAATAGTGGAGGTGGAAGAAGATGTTAATCATGCCTCTTCAACTATTAAACAGAATACTTCTAGAGTGACTCTTCTGGAAGCCAAAGTGGAAGAGTTGGAAAATAGGGCCCGAAGACAAAATCTTAGATTATTTGGAATACCGGAAGGTATTGAGGGGTCAGACCCGAGAGCTTTTGTGGTCAAACTTTTCCAGAGGGCCTTCGTTGATCTCGCGGATTGGGATTGGGACTCTCAACTCCAAAGAGTACACAGACTTCCGATAGTTCAAAGGAACACTAACAGCAAGTTCCCAAGACCTTTTTTGATTTACTTTGGCAATTTTCTTTTACGTCAAGCAGTTGCACTAAAAGCAAAACCAAATAACCCTGTAACCGTTGATAACTTCATTTTCTTTGTGAAGTCTGATTTAACTAAAGGAACTATGGATAAACGGTGGGAACTCAGGAAATTAATTGATGCCTTTAAAAACATAGGATGCTTGGCCTATCTGCAAGAACCTGCTCGCCTTAAAGTCATTAGGGATGGACAAGTGGCCTTTTTCACCGATCCTTTATCTGCGGAACAATGCTTGGAAAAATTCTCATGTGATAATGAAAGAAGAAAGCAAAAAGAAAAAGAAAATTAGTGCTTTACCTTTTTCTCCCTTTTTTTTTTCGTCTCTTCTTCCTCTATTTAGAACAATATTTTACAATATTTTAAAAAGGGAGTTGAATATAGATACTAAAGGTACTAAAAGTATGATTCAACTTAGGTTTGAGCAACCACTCATGCATGCTTCTTCACAGAGCTGCCACTCCAGCGGCAGCAATGCTAGAGGGGAGCTCCCCCCCCAGAAACGGGGTGTTACAAGGGAGGGGGTGGGGTTGCCACAAGGGCAACGGTGGCAACGGGAGCCGGGGGTGGGGGGTGGTGATAAAAAGGAAAAATGTGTTTGCAAGTTTTGACGTTTTATTTTTGTTTAAGGAAAGTAGGAATGTAATGCTGATGACGGTTAAAACATGGAGGAATAGGAGTACATTATGTGTAAGATCAATATTAAATAAATGCTTAAGATAAGAATTTTATGTTGGAATGTAGATGGCCTAAATAATAAAAGTAAAAGAAATCTAGTAAAAGAAGAGATTAAAATGTATAACCCTAACATAGTGCTATTGTCAGAAACTCATATAAAATATCAAGATAAAAAATTGCTAACACAACTAGGTTATGAATTGGTTATCTGTACCTCGTTGAATGAGACCATAAGGGGGGTTGCTATTTTAAAACAAAGATCACTTCAATTGGATATAATGAAGACTGCCACAGATAATAGAGGCAGATGGGTAATTGCACAGATTCAAGGTGCTAGAGCTAAATTAGTATTCTGTGTGGTATACGGCCCAAATATTGATAAGCCTAAAATCTATGAAGATTTAAGTTTAGAACTACTAGAATGGGAAGGGGAAATTATTATTGCTGGAGACTTTAATTGTGTGATGGATTATAAAAGGGATTCTACGGGGCCCATGAATTATAAGAGAATGCGCAAAGTTAGAACTGCGATTTTAGAATTAGCAAGATTAAATAATATTAGAGACATATGGCGGTCTAAACACCCAAAAGTGCCAGGTTTTACTTATTATTCTGCCCCGCATAGATCATGTTCTAGGATTGACATGATATGGGCCTCTGAACATATTTTAGAAAATTGCACGATTGAAATCTGCCCCAAAATAACATCAGATCATAATCCTCTTCTTATGGAAATTAACATTGATAATCAGAATCCAAAACTAAGAAAATTTACTTTTCCTAGACACTTATTGGTTGATCCAGCTTTCATTACATTAATTAAAAATCATATACAGGAATTTATTATGTTAAATACTAACACAGCGAGCATCAATACTGTATGGGATACCTGTAAGTGTAGCATCAGAGGTTGTGTCCAACAGTATGTATATAGGCTTAATGCAGAAAATCGCAACAAGAATAAGGACATGACATTTAAACTATCAGATCTGGAATCGCAACTGGCTGAAGCAACATTACAATTAAAAAATAATATTGATCTGATTAGAACACAACTAGCAGGGCTACAAGCTGGACTTAGAAAAACGCTAAGGGAAAGATACGCGGTTAGATTACATAAATACAAATTAGACCAATATGAAGGCGGCGATTGCATTGGAAAAATATTAGCCTTCAAAACCGCTGATAGGAAAGCGAAAACTAGAATTAAAGAAATAATGGGGTCAGATTTAGTGTTATATGGACAAGAAGATCAAATTTTAACTCAATTTGTTAAATTTTACCAGCATTTATACACCCCAGAGGAGCTACCGAGCAAATTAAATATTGAAAAATATCTTGATCAACATTTAAGCTCAACGCAAGAACTTAAACATGAAATAATTCAACATCTGAATTCAAATATTACTATTGAGGAGATTAAAATAGCTATCGATCATATACCCTTAGGTAAGGCAGTTGGGGAAGATTGCATACCAGGAGAATTATATAAACTCTGCTATCAAGAGTTGGCTCCATTACTACAAACAGTTATTAACTCTATTATTGTTTCTAAACAAGCTCCTTCTTCCTGGAAACTCGCTAAAATCATATTTTTTTTGAAAAAGGGGAAGCCAGAAAAAGAGTGTGGATCGTACCGGCCCATATCTCTACTAAATTCCGATGTAAAAATGTTTGCTAAAATTCTAGCTAATCGGCTAGCGCCCCATATGCCAGATATTGTTAATCCCCAACAACATGGCTTTGTGATAGGTAGAGATACCACGATGCATGTTAATACTTCCATAACTGCCTTGGATGTTGCAGAAACCACAAACACCCCACTCGGTATGATAATGTTAGATGCGGAAAAGGCATTTGACCGAGTGGGGTGGGAATATTTATGGACAGTATTAAGAAAAATGGGTATAAATGGCCCTTACTTAGACTGGGTTATGTCAATTTATGATGAACCACGGGCGGTGATTAGCTACGGAGGCACAGATTCTAACAACTTTAAGATTTCTAGAGGTACTAGGCAGGGATGCCCCCTTTCACCATTATTATTTGCTTTATCCTTAGAACCTTTTTTAAATGCTTTAAATGCCCAAACAAATATAATACCTGCTCAACATGGGGACATAACCCTTAAATTAACAGCTTTTGCGGATGATATCGCAATATATACCTCGGATGTGTGTAAAGCTATGCCAGCAATTATAGAGGAAGCACACAAGTATGGGGAAATCTCTGGGTATAAATTAAATGTTAACAAAACCCAAATCATACTTAATTACACCCCGGCTGCATGCAATTATAAGACCTGCAAAGAAGCTGTATATCTAGGTATAAAGCTTATGGCTAAAGTGGAGAAAATTGTTGAAATAAACTATGGGGCATTTCTCAAAGAGACAACTGCGAGCTTTAAAAAATGGCATAAGATACCTCTGAGTCTACTAGGGAGGTTAAATCTGATTAAAATGAAAATTTTACCTAAGTTACTTTATTTGTGTAGAGCTATACCGCTACTGCCAAATAAGTTGTTTTTTAAGAAATTGGATGGTATCTGTAGCAGCTTTATTTGGGGGTATAAAAAGGCACGGAGGGCGGTAAAATTTTTGACATTACCTATTTCTAAGGGGGGACTTACCTTTCCGGACTTTAATCTCTATTTCTTAGCTACTTTTTTTTTGCGCATTAGGAGCTTATTAAAGAGTACTCCTTCTTTATTTTTTCATCAATATATGCTGGAGGCAGATGCCAACCAATTTCTATTACGGGTTCACGACCCTAATTACTTTAAAAGAGTAAAATTTAAGACGGCTAAACATGCTATCAGAATTTGGGACAAAATCCTGCACATTAGTAATTCCTCATTTTATAATGCTGAGCTGAGACTATGGAATAACCCTGGCCTTCCTGGCATTTTTTCGGATGGTTTGGGTAATCGGTGGATGAGACTAGGTATAAATACACTAGGAGACATGTATGGTATTAATGGTTTGATGGATTTTGAGAATTTAAAAATTACTAACGGGCTCACTGATGATATGTACTTTAAATATAGACAACTTAGAGATTTTTTTTGCAATAAATTGAAGTTAATGGAAGTTGGACAATCTGAAATTCTTGAGGGTATTTACTCAGAAAAAACTAAATCATTGATTAAATGGGGATATCAATGGCTGATTAAGGAGAAGGTTGAAAACACCACTCAAATTGCAGCTAAATGGTCTCGTAGATTAGACCAAAACATTAATTCAGCTCACATTGGTAATGCTCTAACCCATTTAAATGATTTAGTTCACTCTTCCAACTTGAAAATGCAACTATATAGGACAGTTACGGAGCTCTACTATACGCCTCAAAGGATATCCAGCTGGTTGCAAGGTAACTGCTTGACCGATAAATCCAAGTGTGCTAAATGTGATACTGCCGCGGCTGGTATTGAACATATGTTATTTTACTGCCCCGCACTCTCCAATTTTTGGAATCGTATATCTTACTATCTTCAATTTTTTCAAATAAGCTCTTTGGATTTTACGGTACAATGGGTTTTGTTAGATATTCAAGATAGGAACTGTCCCAATAAAGATCTTTTAACAATTTTGCTAGCATGTGCTAGATTAATTATAGCTAGGGTCTGGATTTCTAAAGAACCCCCCAAGGTTGCAGATTGGCTAACTCTTGTATACGAAATTAGAACTATGGAGTTTTCTCTAGCTAAGCTTAGAGGCCCTAAAGCCCTTTTGAAAAAAGAAAAGATTTGGAAAAGTTTTTTTGATGGTCAAGTGCCGTGATTAGGCTTAATCTGTTTTTTTTTCTGTTATTGTAGTTTAGTACTTTAATTGTAGCAGCAATGTGAAGTTTGATTTACGAAATACTGTACAATGTTTTCATTCCTCAATGTTATGAATTTATAACTGTATGTTAATTATGGAATTGATCTGCTATGAACTTTGTCACTTCTTGCAAACAATAAAAACGCTTTAAAAAAAAAAAAAAAAAAAAAAGATATTGAGTATTTTTCTGCTATATTTATATCTGTATTTATAACAATTTTTTTTTAATATATTTATACATTCATGTATTTATATTTCGGACAGATATGCCTCCATCTTGTTGTGAAATTGTATGAGCAGTTACAATACACGAAGCATATCACAACATAATAATTATGTGCATTTCTGCATTCATGCAGTAATTGACTGAGGCAATATGTCTTCTATTTCTATGATAGCAACACTTGGCTTTTGGCACTAGCACTTTAAAAGAAGCACATACACCCCTGCACGTTGTCATGTGATCAAGGGCTTGTTTGGCCCGAAACGCGTAATGGTGGTGTGGTGGAGAGCTAACTAAAAAAATCAGCACCAGTACCTGGGTTCGCCTCGTATATCCAACCTGCATGATTGCTGGAGACGTTTGTATGACGAATATATATATATATATATTCATTGAAAAAACCATAGGTTATAGACCATATATAGTTAGGAATTAGCATTTACAAAACCTTGAAAATTCACTGAAAAAACCATAGGTTATAGACCATATATAGTTAGGAATTAGCATTTAAAAAACCTTATTTTACTCACACAAAACCATTGAAATTCCATATATAGTTAGTTGTACTAACTATATATCGCGCACCCGCAATCCACTGCTGATCATGTCACATATTACATCATTCATGACATGGTCAGTGACATCACTGATGACATCACTGATGACATCTCAAATGACATCACTGATGACATCACTGATGACATCTCAAATGACATCACTGATGACATCACTGATGACATCTCAAATGACATCACTGATGACAACATCCAGTGACTGTATTTTTCTGTAAAGTTAAAATATGTCTTACATATTTAAGAATGAGTGGATGTATAAATGTCTGGATGAAGGATTTAGTAGGTGCATGACTGACTGTATGAGTGAGTGATTAAATGTGTCTCACTGAGTGCATGGGTTAGTGACTAAACTGTCTTAATTTGTGCATCATTATGTCTGTTGTTCTGTAAACTGCAGCATGTGTTAATCATTAGCAATATGATTAACTATATGGGTTATTGATTGGTTGCCCAAGTATTTGTATGGGAGACTGAGTGTGTGTGTGGGTGGCTGGGAGGTGTATGACTCTGTGCATAGATGTGTGAGCAGTTGATTCACTAGATGTATGGGTTCAAAAGTGCATGTGGAAACAGCTGTATGGGCGGTTGACTGTGTGCATGAGTGTATTGCTGAGTGAATGGATATCTCAGTGCTACATGTCAAAGTAAGTACATATGTAAAACACAGTACATGTGAGAGTTGACATATATAAATAACTGTGCATAAGAGCCAGTGAATGTGTGAGTGGCTGTATGGATCATTGTGAACTTGTATCAGGGATTGTATAAGAGAGTAAATATGTGTTAGTATATGTTTGAATAAGTAAGGTGTGTATAACTGTATAGTTGAGAAAATGGAGGTGTGATTGATTCTTTGCATGACTGACTAGGTGTGTGTGTAACTCTATGGATGAGTGACAGTCTGTGAGTGTCTGTTTACACTTACTGTATCTAAGGTTATATTAGAGTCTGAAGAGCTTAATCGTATTATCACATGAATGATGTCATCAGTGATGTGATCAGTAATGTCAAATGAGATGTCATCAGTGATGTCATCAGTGATGTCATTTGAGATGTCATCAGTGATGTCATCAGTGATGTCATTTGAGATGTCATCAGTGATGTCATCAGTGATGTCACTGACCATGTCATGAATGATGTAATATGTGACATGATCAGCAGTGGATTGCGGGTGCGCGATATATAGTTAGTACAACTAACTATATATGGAATTTCAATGGTTTTGTGTGAGTAAAATAAGGTTTTTTAAATGCTAATTCCTAACTATATATGGTCTATAACCTATGGTTTTTTCAGTGAATTTTCAAGGTTTTGTAAATGCTAATTCCTAACTATATATGGTCTATAACCTATGGTTTTTTCAATGAATTTCATTGGTTTTTTAAAAGCTAATATCTATAGCTGTAAAATTTATTCTTCTTTAAATCCAAAAATATATTTTATATGTTTATTAATAATTTTTTTTAAATATTTTTTTTGTTTCGCTCCCGGTCCGCGAACCGGGAAGCTTCCCGTTAGCTCAATTTGATTCCGCGATCCGGTCCGCGAACCGGTAAGAAATCAACATAGTGACGGTATCGCGTTGCCGCGTAATGCGTCTTATGACGTACTGCGTTAGCGCACCCGGAAGTGCCCCGGGGCGCGGACCGAGGCGCGAAACGCAACTCCCCGGAAGCGATCCGCGGCGCGAAAGCGCGACGTATCGCGTTGCCGCGAAATGCGTCTTGTGACGTATCGCGTTAGCGCACCCGGAAGTGTCCCGGGGCGCGGACCGAGGCGCGAAGCGCAGCGAATCGGAAGCTAACCGGGGAGCGTTCCGCAGCGCGTAACATGAGCGTTAGAGGTCATGTGACTTGTTAATAAAACTTTTCATTGGTTCATTTCACTTTTAGTTTCATAATTATGGAAGGCTAGGTCAGGTGACCTAAAAATAACACTTTTCATTGGTTGAGAAGTATTGTTTTTTCCAAATGATGAAAACCACTCCTTCTTTCCTCACTCTGACTTTCATTATTGTGAGAGGAAGACCTATTTTGCTTCTTGGAAGACCTATTTTGGTTGTGTGAAAATGGCTTCATTGATTGCTGCAGCTGGTGCACCCCCACCACCACCTCCACCTCCTCATGGGAAGAGAGGACCACCTCCCCAGGTGGTTACCAACACTGAGGAGGAAGATGAAGAAATGGATGAGGAGGGAGAACAACCACAATTCCTGGAAGAGTTGCCCCGGGTTTCAAGAAAGAAAGCCAGTTTCATCTGGCAGTTTTTTTCCATCCCTCCTGGCCAAAAAAAGGTCAATGCCAGGTACGCAACATGCCTCATATGCAAGGAACAATTGTCCAGAGGGACGGACAAAAAATACAGTTATGGTAATCACACCATGCATAGGCACATGACGAGGAAACATCCCCTAAATTACAGCCGGGCGGAATTAAGGGATATGATGGACAATCCTAGACCAACTCCTGTGGCGAGATCAACAACATCGGTTTCTTTAACACCAGAGGAGGCACGGGAAACTGTGCCAAATATCCAACCAAATTTTGGGCATATGATACATTTATGTATGCACTGTCGTGCTTTATTAGCTTGTGGCAACATGAGCATCAATGCACTCAACCTTGCATATGAACACCATGATTGCCCTAACCGCCCCCAGTAATTTTTTTTTGCTCCTGTTGAGCCCTTTTCAACGCCTGTTTTTTGTTGTTTCCCCCCCCCCAAAAAAACCAAAAAAAATATAAAATCGTTCAAAAAATACAAAAAAACAAAAAATGTTCAAAAAATACAAAAAAAATATAAAACAACAAAAATATATAAAAAAAAGTTCTTTTCAGAACTACCTTCCCTTTCAAAAAAAATTGCTACAATGTTTAGCACTCTGGCAAACTCTATTTCTTTTGGTTCGCTCCCGGGTTAGCTTCCCGGTACGCGGACCGGGAGCTAACCCAAAAAATTAAAAAAAAAAAAAAAAAGTGTAAGTATAAGGAAAGTAAACAGAGAGTGATGTTAAAAGAAAGACAGCTATAGGGAGTAAAGAAGAGATACTGTTTAATAGATCTATTTACCGAAGAAAAGACAGAAGAGGGTATAATTGTGAAAAACAAAATAGATAACGAAGTGAAAGAAAAACAAGCATTGGCATAGCCAATAGGTCTCGCCTTTGGGACCTTCTAAGTATTTAGTTATGCAGCATAATATCCTTGGTGCAGCAACATCAACTGTTGCTTGGCTAAACACGTATAAGGTCCCAAAGGCGAGACCTATTGTCTATGCCAATGCTTGTTTCTTAAGTAGAATTGCAATACGTCTGACTCTTCCATGTGAAAAGATCTTATCTTGTGCTCTAAAGATTGCTAAAGTCTCGACAGAGAACAGGCTAGGCTGTAAGTAGGGTAAATTGCGCTTGGTGATCTGTTTGAGGGAGCGTCTGCTTTGCCTGGTGTCTTTGGAGAGCAATTTTGATTGTTATACTGGACAATATAGCCCTAATGTAAATAACATAGGGGCATATTATCAACATAGGCAATAAAAGTTTTGCAGCTTTTATCGGCAGAAATGTGTCGCTAAAGCTGCTTTTGCGGCAGAAAACTGCCGCTAAAGCCGCTTTTGCACCAGTTTTCTGCCAATAAAAAGAGCAATAATTTTATTGGCTGTATTCATAATATGCCACTTAGTGTGCTTCAACTACACAGAGAAAGCATTATGAACAAATAGTGATACAGTGATCAGTCAAAGACACTAAGAGTAATAGAGACGGAGTGAGTGAACAAGAGTGAGGAACTATGAGAAGAGAGGGACTGAGAAAAAGAGTGGAAGGAGTTGAGTAAGTAGGTAATAGAGAAAGGAATGAGGGAAGTAGCAAAGGCAGGAAACTGAGGATTAAAGAAATGAAGCAGTGGAACTAATAGTAGTTCAATGTGATAGAAATGTAACGAAAAGAGTACAAAATATTTACCTTATAATTGTCGTTAAATTACTCACTTTTTGTTTTTATACTTTCAATCTGTGAAAGAGAGAACAAACATTTGAAAAATATAAAAACATGTATTAAAAAATTACAAAAGACAAGGGCAAAGATTGAAGGACAAACAGTTTTTCAACAACTTTGACACTTACAGAAGCTACACAGTCCTAAAGATATACATTTTAAACTAACACTATCTTGATGCAGATGAAGTGAGGCCTATCTTAAAACATGGTGCATATTTTGCATTGCTGTTGTTTCAGAAAAGTGTTGCAAGACACTAAAATTTTAAATAATTGCATCCGGATGCCAATAAGATGTCTACTATCCAGAGTATTGTTTCAGGTGAGGCCTACTCAGGGTTGCAGATGAAATTTCGAGTTGTTGAAGAGAATAGAGGACATAATACATGTGAAGGTCTACCAATGAAGTGAGTCATGTCCACTGCAATCTTCAACAAAGTCCAAACCTCCTATGTTTCCCTGGACAGACCTAAACTTGATCTGCACAATGTGATTCGTAATGATAGGAAACACAGGTGATGTAATTGAAATACATGCAATTTATTTTGCTCATTTCACAATCACATCACTTGTGTTTCCTTTGCTTAGGTATCTCATTGTGCAGATGTAGTCTAGCATATGAAAGAATACGCAGAAGTGCAGCACTGCATGCAACAACTTTGACACTTACAGAAGCCTCACCTTCTCCATGCCTCCTA
Source organism: Lissotriton helveticus (assembly GCF_964261635.1). Classification (NCBI taxonomy): domain Eukaryota; kingdom Metazoa; phylum Chordata; class Amphibia; order Caudata; family Salamandridae; genus Lissotriton; species Lissotriton helveticus. The sequence goes on along the minus strand of NC_136063.1, from coordinate 1,244,582,794 downwards.
CACAGTTCTACATATACATCATAAATGCAAACAGTACAGAATTAATTATACATGTTAAATGGTTTATTTTTGCTGTTCTCAGAATGTATCAAAATTCACCAAAAACAGTGACTTGAAGGTATTCATCATGTAACAGCGGGGAAAAAAAAACACAATCAAAATGATTGTGTTTAAAAAACCCATACAACATCAGAAATCAAAAATCAGAACTCCTTAAAGTTAACGTACTTTCCATGACGTCCAAGGATGTCCTATGAACAGCTTACACTCTTTTGTGCTGTTATTACTTTCAGCCCGCCACTTTCTGAAAGAAAATCTCCATCGTTTTTAAAAACATGTTACATACAATAAATGACTTCTTGCTCTCTACCACAAGATTCCACAAGGCCAAATCTTGTCAGAGCCATGTATAACTCTTGGATTTCTTGTTAGCCAATCCCGTCTTTTCGCATTTCCGCAACTTTCAGAATTAAAATGTTGAAGATCATTTTCACAATCCTGGAATAGTAATATCTTCCCCTTCTTGCTCAGTCATGTTCTACTTTTCCTATGACACTGCTACAAGCAGACTTACACTACCTCTATGACTACTACAATTATTTAATTCTCTACATCACTTTTAATCACAAAGCAATGTAAAACAGTAGACAGCATTGCAGACTTACATTCCCTCTACTCCATGTTTTGATTGGCTGCTTCAATTAGCTTATAAAAAGAAACAGTTTTTCTGAACTCATTCAAAGTGCACTTATTTCTCCATGATGTCCAGTCTTATGGTTAGAAGTTATGTCTCTGAACTACACTTATCCTCAAGGCCAAATAGTGTAGGAGCCATTAGAACTTCTTGAAATTCCACAGAGCACATCCCGAGATTATTTCCCTAAAATCTTGGTTTTAAAAACACCAGGTAAGAGTTTTTAAGGTCATACGGCAATATTTTTGTGAAAATTAAAACAGAATCATTGCAGAATGACCAGCCATTTCTAGACTTTAAATAAGCTGTGTAATGTCCTGATGTTATTGAAGGGCCGTCATGATATATAATTGCTGCAGTTACAAAAGTCCTTCCTGATATTGACAACTGCGAAGCTACAAATTTTTTTATTAAAGTTGTCAATTTTGTTCCATCAGGCCTACATCGTTGGAACATTAAAATGACGTACTGGCCATATGTTCGTATAAATAATGTGGACGTCATTTCAGATTTACATTGGCTACACTCCATGTTGTGATCAGCTGCTTTTACTAGCTTATTAAAGGAGACTGATTTACTGTCTGGCAAAGTTAAATATATAAATCTTTCTGAGTCTACACTAGTAGTACTTGATACCATACAGTTCTCGCAGTCATGCTGCCATTGATAAGAAAGCCCAAACAGCTGATCTACATCTACACCTTCAGCATGTAATACATCAAGCATATACATTAAAAACTCCTGACAATCTTGCTGAATATTTTGAGAGAATTGTGTTTGGCCTGAACATCTGTCTAACAGATTTCGAATTTCAGACAAACTTTCTATGTTTCTTCTATCAGTGGTACATTTCTCTAACACAGAATTTAACAAACTGCAAAATCTTTGATCAGAATTGACCACAATCTCTTCTTTTACATTTTTTAGAGAAAACAAAACATTAATCACTACATTAGCATAGCAGTTGACACCAGAACTGTTTTCAAACTGAAAACCAACAACATCTTCAACAGAATCCTTTTTGTTTCTGCTTGTAATTTTAGGTTCATTGACTTTTTGTCTTTTTGCTACAACCTCCCCAGTATTGTTCTCATTTCTTCGTTTCCGGCCTACCACACGTTTCTCAAACAAAGGATACTGAGGCAAATGTGGCGCATACTCTCTTCTTAACCTATTGTATTCCTTAACACAATCTAGATCCGCACAAATGTTTGTGACATCACACTCAATCAAGTACAATCCCGATAAAGTTCTAACTCGTGACAATGCCACATATGCCATACCCTCCTTGAACACAGAACTGCCAATATTCACCAATGCACAGTCTACACTTAAACCTTGCGATTTATGGATTGTCACCGCATATGCCAAGCAAACAGGAAACTGCTTACGGCGAACATATAAGTCTTTTACAAGCAAAAATCTAGCAGAGCAACGACCAATTAGCTGTACTTCCTCAATGCCATCAAATTTAATTTTTAAAAATTCAATTCCATCTCTATTTCTGTATTTTACAAAATCAACAACATTACCCATTGATCCATTTACCAGACCTCTTTCAACATGTAAATTCCTTCTTAAAATTATACGGCAGTTCAAGCACACATTCAGAGTCTTTTCAAAACCTGCAGTTTTAGATATACTCTTCTCTAATGAATCCAATTTTGTTTTCAGATTCTCAGACAAAATAATTGTTGATCCCATATGCTCTACTCTATCAATAGCTTCCAGTTTCACAATCTCTTGCTTTTCTAAATGCAACATTTTGTTGTTAAATTTGGCACATTCTGCAAGAGTTGGCATCAAACATATTCCAGATTTCTTCTCAGTAATTTTCTGAAAAATATTCTCAGGCACAACATCTTGTTCTGGATATAAATTTGACAGTAATCGTGCATGTAAAGCTTCTTTCCCATGCTCGGTCACTTTTCCAATTCTAACATCTTGTAGAATAGTCTTGTAAACTTCATCCTTCGCCTGACGCATATTTTCATGCAGTTCAGCATAATTGAAGTTTAACCATATATTGACGTTGCCAATGCTGCCTAGGCACTTCCTGGTATCTTCATGCGTGAGCATTTTGAACACAGGTTGCCCTTTCACTGGTGTCAGCTGCAGAAGATCTCCGAAAACAATGATGTGTTTGCCACCAAATAACACATCATACTCTGTTTTGAGAACTTCTTGCATTCTCAAATGCACAAAGGCAAGCATGACATTGGAAACCATGCTTACTTCGTCAATGATAAGAAGTTTCATTTTCCTCAAGATTCTTGAAACTTCAAAACAAGCATCTCCAGATAGCTTGTGATATTGTAATTTGTTGTCATGCTCCACTGGCAGCATCAGTAAACGATGTAAAGTAATCCCTTTAATATTATGTGCTGCCAGTCCAGTTGGAGCAGTGACAACACAAGACAGCGATGACTCTGTCCTTTCCTGCAAATAGCATGAAATTGCTTTAATGAGGAAACTTTTTCCAGTTCCCGCTTCTCCACTCACGTACAGTCGGACAGGCTTCAACGACGTACATGAGCACTCTTTCTTGTCATGACTTAATCCATGATCAATTTGCATGGTAACTTCGTCATATATTTTCCTCTGCTCAACGTTGAGTTGTCTTTCCAACTCTTCTAAGTTAACCGCATCCTCTTGAGCATGTGCCATGGCTCTTTCCACTTCATTCATAGCAGTGGCAGCTTCATTTTCGATAACAGGTCCTCCTAGTGGATCCTGACTCAATGAAGCAGAACTCTGACTGTCCTGAGAACTGTCTCTGGCAATCTCGGCTGCAATCGTTGCTTCCTGCTCAATTTCCGCATTCAACATTTCTACATATTTGGGAAAAGCAGGACATTCTATGGTCTCCTTGGCGGCATTGAAAGAGTCTTCGTAACAGAGGAAATCTCCAAGCAGTTCCTCTTCTGCACGCCAAGGCTTGAAAAGTTGCAAAAGTGCTAAATAGAAAAACTCCTTTTTTTCAGGAGATTCGCCACTCAATTTTCGATGGTTTACCAAGTGGCATTTTCTTTGCTTGACCAGACATCCCTCACTTCCTATTACAGCATACACTCCTTTCTCAGTATCTTCTTTGATGTTCCTCTTGAATATGTAATTTTGCAGAACCTCATACAGACAAACATTCTCGAGGTGACTGCTTCGATTTGGTAAATATGTATCCAACATGTTTGTCTTCAAAATGTCGGTACTGTTTGGCTCCTTTTCCGCCAAATACTCAATTTCCCGCACAGGTTTGAGAACTCGATTACGCGTTGCAGCAAGACCAAGACTCGCCCAAACGATACTCCTGGACTTGGCATAGAGACTTGCTGAAGACAACCGGTCAGAACATTCGTACGCTCCGATTTCTCGATGCGACAACATCTTCAGACTGAAACTGTACAACTTCTTGCTGAGGCTCTTTTCATGGGAAATGTCCTCCCACATATCCTTCAATTCTGTCTTCTCTTTTTTGGTGATGTAAGACGTCACATACCGAGCCACAGCCATACAGTTATCAGCCACAAACTGTATATCCATGTTAGCATTCCACATGGACAAAATCACCGGGTTGTAGTCGTTGATGTACTTGGACTCTTCGTTCCTCTTCAAATTGTAAGTGTTTTTAGGTGATTTCTTCATGACATTGTGTCGCAGCGAAGACATCAAACTGTTTACTCTTCCTTTAGAAATCACCGGTCGTGGAAAGCCGAAACGACATTTAGTGTAGAACTTGTCTTTGTTTCGGAATTTACGATGGCAGTACTTTCCACATCGATGGCTTTGGAAATGCAGAACTTTTTCTCTTAGGCTTTTTTTCTCCTTTGCGTTTGGAACAGCACACGTAGAATACTGTTGGATGAAACTCATCACTGAGTCTTCTGGATCCGTTCCAAATTTAGGTGCATCCTTGATCCACAGCAACATATGTATATGAGGAGCACCTCTTGCTTGGTACTCCTTTCTCCAGAAGAAATCCAACACCTCTCCAAGAGGTGGATTCTTCTTATTCATGATGAAAGACATCATAGCTTCAAATCTATGATTGAAGTACCTACATACATTGACTGGATCCAAAGAGCACAGTTCTCCGGGTGTCTTGAATTCGATGTTATCTACGTTAGCATTTGCCTCTCGTAGAAATTCAAGTAAGTCTTCCCAGCCATACTCGGCACAGCTCAGAGTGAGGAACCATGTGGGAGTACCTAAGTTCCTCAGCATACATTTTAAATCACCATGACGACGGTACCAGTACTCATTAGTACCACGCTGACACGCCATGAGATTAATCAGGTGAGAATCCAAAATACTATCTTGGACATTGACTTTATCCATAAAGTCACTTGCCGAGATGTTTTGCATGTGTATACCACTTTTCAAGATGTGGTTCACTGCATATGACAGTCCAGACAGATCGCTTTCAAACAGGAGATGAAACAAATAAGGAATGCATTGTCGAAACCTAGCATCTCCTGCATACAATCGCAAAGTCCGGTATTCAGAAGCAGGAATTTGATGAGGTCGCTCATCATATCTTCCTCCCTGACCTGTTGGAAAAAGCTGTGGGAAACACCGAGCTTCCAAACTTTCCTCCCAAACACTAATGGGACTCCCTTTGGCTTGTTTCATTTGAAACAACTCAATAGCATTCCCCATGACTTCCTTGGAATGCAAAGGATGAACACTATAATGTTCATATATTTCTTCACTAGTAGAGGGTTCTACTTTCTCAATTTGACCAGCACACAAATCGCTATCCTCTTCCTCACTTACTTCCTCTTCTGCAACATATACATTCTTATAGTATTTATTATTTTTTTTCAAATACAATGTTGCCTTTTTGACTTTCCTAACATCTACTAAATCTTGCCATATTTTCTTATTCTTTGTCGGAACCCCATTAACTAAGATAACCAGAGGTTCCTCTTCCACTTTTTCTACTCCAATTGTGTTAATGTTTTTCTTCAAATCTAGAGGAAAATAAACAACTCTTCCCTTTAATCCTCTCTGTAAATCTGATGGAGGCAATTTCCCTGTCTTTGGCTCCATTCTTACAATAGCCTGAAAGGGTGTGTATCACTTACAACGCAACTTTTACGTCGTAATGCTGTTACAACGCAGCTATTACAACGCAGGATCCATTACAACGCATGGCATTACAACGCATGGCATTACATCGCAGATACTATTACAACGCATACCATTACATCGTAAGTATTGGTAAGTATATAATTTATTTTAATTTTATTTAATATTATATAAATGATTTAATTAATATTAATTATAAATAAAAATAAATACAAATATTTATTTATGTTTTTAAATATTATAAATTAATATTTATTATTTTAAGTATTATAAATTAATATTTATTATTTTAAGTAATTTTTTAAATAAATATGAGTATAGGAGTATATGTATAGGTGTTTGGGGGTACAGGGTGTTTTTAGGTTTCAAGGTAGGGTTTGGGTTTTGGGGTACAGGGGTGTTTTTAGGTTTCAGGGCAGGGTTTGGGTTTTGGGGTACAGGGGTGTTTTTAGTTTTCAGGGTAGGGTTTGGGTTTTGGGGTACAGGGGTGTTTTTAGGTTTCAGGGTAGGGTTTGGGTTTTGGGATACAGGGGTGTTTTTAGGTTTCAGAGCAGGGTTTGGGTTTTGGGGTACAGGGGTGTTTTTAGGTTTTAGGACAAGGTTTGTGTTTTGGGGTACAGGGGTGTTTTTAGGTTTCAGGGCAGGGTTTGGGTTTTGGGGTACAGGGGTGTTTTTAGGTTTTAGGACAAGGTTTGGGTTTTGGGGTACAGGGGTGTTTTTAGGTTTTAGGGCAGGGTTTGGCTTTAGGGATAATTAAATTATATTTACCATTTTTAAATTAAATGAAATATATTTAATAAATTAAATTAATTATTTTACATTAATTACATTTTTTAATTAAATTAAATTAATTACAATTTTTATTATATTTACATTTATTAAATAGATATTATTTTATTAAATTAAATTAATGACAATTTTTAAATGTCTTTTAATTAAATTATTTAAAAAAATTTAATTACAATAAACTAAATAACATTTTTAAAAAAAAGTCAACTTACCTATATTTACAATGTAATGCCATGCGTTGTAATAGCACCTGCGATGTAATGCCATGCATTGTAATGACATCCGTTGTAATGGATCCCGCGTTGTAAAATCTGCGTTGTAACGGAACGCGTTGTAAAATAACGCGTTGTAACATCATAGATCCGCCTGAAAGGGATGGATACTTCGAATCAAAATAGATTCATAAGTATTTAAATCCTTCAATTCAGAAGGAATCTCAACCAATTCCAGATTATTATGAACTGCTCTAGCAGGCATCTGGTTTTGATTTAATTTGCAACAACAATAAGTACACACACGTTGATCCAATCCCAAATCAAAACAATTTTCTACCATCAAGTATGTTGCAAAATCCTTCCATTCACTATTATTTTCCCTTTCACTTTTTGCATATAAATCCACTAACTTAGTCTGATTCTTATAATAAGTGCGTCGACAACACACACAAGTGAAATTAGGCCTCTCACTTGATTTCACCTCAAACGTCGCAATTTCCCTCTGGAAATTATCTGTACTGGAAACCTGTACACTATCTTCCACATGACCCTCTTCTTCTTGCTCAATTTCAACATTCTCCTCTTTACTTCCAAAGTAACAAAACTCAATTTCTTCACATATATTCTTCACATCTATTTCAGAACCATGCAAAAGAGCAGCACATAATTGTTTCAGCATAATTGCTGGACTCTTAGCATAATACAACATTCTAACTAATTTCCTCACTTTGTTATGATGCACTGCTAGCATCCTGAAATGATGAAAAACACTCTGGCATACTCTCCTGGAAAGACAAGCCAGTGAATGACCATGCAAACCTGTCACTTCTCTTACTCTGCAAGGATCTAATTCTTGCAACAACATCATTTTCTGCTTCAAACTTTTTTTATTAAATGACCGTACAAAATCACAAAGCAAATTGATGGAATCCTGTCGCACACTGCAAATACTACTACACTTCCAGGTGTACACAGGACCCTTACCACGTCTTCCTAAAACCTCATTACCTAACACCTCTTCTGCCTCTGTTGTCACAAGTTTTTCTTTTTCAACTGGACAACCATCTTTCACTTTAAAAGCACGACCACTGGTGTCAACTGCATGCACCAAATCATTATCCTGGAAATAACTCTCCTCATTAAAAAATGCCTCACAGCTTGAACTATGCATCCATTCTCCAGAAAAAACTTCACAAAAATTACTACGATTAACTATTCTCTTCCATCTACTATTTCTTTTGAAATCAAAAATTGCCTTGTTTAGCTTCCTAATTCTATTGATTATCAAAATAAATAACTTACGTTTAATTTCAAATGCCTGATCAATAACTTTCTCAACTTTTTTTTTTCTCTTATAAAAAACTAGTTTCTGTTGACCTTTCTTAATATTTTTTAACAAATTGCCAATTATCCTGTTCCGGAACATTCGTTTACGAATCTCCCTAAACTGTTGTTTCCTTCTACTATCATGCACAGATTTATCTCTTGCTCTAGCAGTAACATTTTTCATTGTCCTTTCCTTTCCATTTGATTTCCTTCTCGTTTTATGGACTGCAACATTTTCTGTAGTAATATTTTTTTTACTACAAATATTTCTTATGAAATATTTAGAGCTCTTACCCGGTGCTTTCTTCGTGGCTTGAGAAACTTTTTGTTAGAGGACTGCTGCATTTTTTTTTTCACCTGCTGTCTTTGACGTTTTGCAGCCTTTATCTGTCTTTCTATTGTAGGCATGGTGAAATCTTGAAATGATCTGCAGTTGAATCTGTGGAAAAATATAATAAAAAATGTTATTAACCATTATTACCAAACAGTAAATCAGTAACAGTGATCAAAAACTTAACACACTACTTGACATTTTAATTAGAAGATTTTTTAGTCGTAGGCAAATTTACAATACAGAAACACCAGAAAAGAAATGACATTTATATTTATGTTACCTATGCTATTTTATATGTGAATCTGATCTAATTTTATGAGCATATTTTAATATTTTATTGAAGACACTACACATAACCTGTTTTTGAAGGTGTCTTTATTTTTAAATTAAACGGTTTACCTTTTTACTTTTTATTAATTATAAATTTTAAAAATAAATGTTTATATTTCCAAAGGCTCAAGCAGGTCAGCTTCCCATCCTATATCATATAATTCGGACAAATCTGCATCCTCATCACGCTCTTCTTCATCCTCAGGATTTAAATCATCCAAAGGATCAACATCCACTGATGTTTCAATTACAAGTTCAATGATGAGGTCAAAATCAACTGATTGCAGATTGTCGCTCATGTTGAGGTTGTCTTTATCTTTAAAGAAAGATAACAACAATGAGATGTTGCAGAGTAAGAGACAAATCTCAGAGATTATAATAGTAAAATTGTTTAACAAGATTAACATTTTGCAGCTATTATTTAGCCATGTCCAGCGATGCTGAGCAGGTGAAGCCTATGTCTAATTTTTCACTGAACAGGACTCATCTCTTCTTAACCTTGGATAAGCCTCACCGACTCTGTGTCCCCTGCACATACTTAAATGTAAAGGGGCAGATTTATGTTAAATGGCACATCCCCAGGCATGCACCAGTTAACGTGCACCACTGCTCTGCCACCCATGGTGTGCCGCATTTACAATCAGATAGGAGAAAGCTGCATCAAAACCCTGCGCCTGCTTAAAGCTGGCATAGGTCTTGACGCAGCATTGTGGAGATGGGGCACCCCTGAGCCTTGCTGGAGCTGCATCGCACTTGTGATACAACTCCAGCAATGCGCCACCTTTACGGCACAGATGCGTCACGCATCTGTGCCGTCTTTGCCCCATGCTGCGCCGCATTGTAAATGCAGCACACCATGGGTGGCGGAACAGCGGCGCAGGATGACTGGCACATCCCTGGTGATGCGCCAGTCATCATAAATCTATCCCTAAGCTTCTTATCTTGTTAGAGATGAACTGCCATATGTATCATCAAACTATTTTGCATTTCCTAAATAGCGAATTTTAAGGAATAAATAGCGATTCTTTACCATTCCTAATTTGCGATGAGCAAATTGCTAATTGCAAGTTACCCATTCATTTCCATGGGCTAGGAGGCTCATAGGAATGAAGGTTTAATTTGCGATTAGCAATTTGCTCATCACAAATTAGGAATTTTTCCAAGGGTGCAGGGGTGTCTCAAGAACACCCTGCTGCACCCCTGAAAAAGAAATTTGGGGGCATATGGCACACATACATGCCCTAAGGGCATGTGTTGGCGTCATATGGCACCTTTTGTTTTTTTGAAAAAAAGCTTTTTGAAAAGAATTCACAAATTACCACCAATTTACCACAATAGTTTCCAAATCCTTAATGTCATTTTTTACATAGTTTTTGTTTGATACATTGCATTTAAGTAGTCACAAAATTTGCAAATCCTTCAGTGCAATTGCAAAATAAGGAATAGCAAATTTTGCTACTCCTTATTTTGCATCAAACTTGTTTGATACATACCATTTGTCTAATTAACATTCGCAAAGGCCAAAATTCGTAGAATTTTGATCTTTGCGAATGCTAATTAGCTTGATACATATGACCCCAAGTGAGGCCTGTCTTGCGACATGGTGCATCTTTTGCATCACTGCTGCATCGGTTTCATGTGGTACGTTTTTTTTACACCATGACATATCTGCCTAAATGCATCAATTTGTAATGTTGTCGCCTCATAGCAAATCTTTTGCACCACCGCTGCATCATAAAAGTGACGCACAGTGGCACAAAAGAGGCATACACCTATCATAAATCTGTCCCTAGCTTTTTAAATGATTAATCCAGGATAACGATAAAGTGTGTCCTATCCAGAGGTTTGTTTAAGGTGAGGCCTACTCAGGATTGCAGATTAAAGTTACGCTTGATGAAGAATACAGAGGAGATAATACATGTAAAGGCCTACCAATGAAGTAAGTAATGTGCACTTTATTGCGCCAGTCATCATAAATGTATCCCTAAGCTTCTTATCTTGTTACAGATGAACCACCATATGTACCATCAAACTATTTTGCATTTCCTAAATAGCACATTTTTTAGGAATAAATAGCAATTCTTTACTATTCCTAATTTGCAATGAGCAAATTGCTAATTGCAAATTACCCATTCATTTCCATGTGCTAGGAGGCTCATAGGAATGAAGGTTGCAATTTGTGATTAGCAATTAGCTCATCACAAAATATGATTTTTTTCAAGCGTGCAGGGGTATCTCAAGAACACCCTGCTGCACCCCTGAAAAAGAAATTTGGGGGCATATGGCACACCTACATGCCCTAAGGGCATGTATGGGCGTCATATGGGACATTTTGTTTTTTAGAAAAAAATGCTTTTTGAAAAGAATTTGCAAATTACCACAAACTAGAAGTTGGTGGTAGTTTCCAAATCCTTAATATCATTTTTTACATATTTTTTGTTTGATACATTGCATTTAAGGAATCGCAAATTTTGAATTAATGACATTTTAAGTCATTTCCACATGTGCAGTGTTTTCAAATTATGATTTGAAAATCGTTTTTGGGGAAAAGTAATGGTTTGCAAATTTATGACAAGGACATAATGGTGTATGCTTCTCTATAAGGCATTTCAGTGTCTCTGATGTCATTTTTCCCATATTACATTATAAGACCTTTCCCCATGGAGCACATTCCTTGTAAATATGCTCCCACCTGTGCATTGCGAATTTAGATTTTGACTGTTTGAGTCACATAGCCATGTTAAAAGTGACCCAAAAAAATTGCAAACGTTTTAAAAAAACACATTCATGTGTCTTAAGGACATTTTAAGTCATTTCCCCATGGACAATGTTTTCTAAGTGGCGCAAAAGAGGCATACACATAAATCTGTCCCTAGCATTTTAAATGATTAATTCAGGATAACAATAAGATGTAGCCTATCCAGAGGTTTGTTTAAAGTGAGGCCTACTCAGGATTGCAGATTAAAGTTACGCTTGATGAAGAATACAGAGGAGATAATACATGTAAAGCTCTACCAATGAAGTAAGTGATGTCTACTTCATTGCGCCAGTCAGCATAAATGAATCCATAAGCTTCTTATCTTGTTAGACATCAACCGCCATATGTATCATATAACTATTTTGCATTTCCAAAAAAGCGAATTTTAAGGAATAAATAGCGATTCTTTACCATTCCAAATTTGCGATGAGAAAATTGCTAATTGCAAATTACCCATTCATTTCCATGGGCTAGGAGGCTCATATAAATGAAGGTGCAATTTGCGATTAACAATTTGCTCATCACAAATTAGGAATTTTTTCCAAAGGTGCAGGGGTGTCTCAATTACACCCTGCTGCACCCCTAAAAAAGAAATTTGGGGGCATATGGCGCACATAAATTTTAACAACATTCCTTTACCTCAAAAACGATTTTCAAATCATAACTTCAAAACACTACACATGGGAAAATTACTTAAAATGTCCTTAAGACACATAAAAGCGTTTTTTGATTGGCTTTCCTGCATGGTAGGGTCACTTTTAACATGGCTATATAACACAAACATTCAAAATCTAAATTTTCCATGCACATGTGGGAGCATATTTACAAGCAATTTGCGCCACAGAGAAAGGTCTTACACTAAAATGAGAAAAATAACATCAGGGACAGTCAATTGCCTTATAAAGAACCATACACCATTATGTCCTTGTCATGAATTTAAAAACAATTCCTTTTCCCCAAAAACGATTTTCAAATCATAATTTCAAAACACTGCACATGGGAAAATGACTTAAAATGTCATTAAAACACATGAAAGCGTTTTTTGATTGCTTTTCCAGCATGGTTGGGTCACTTTTAACATGGCTATGTAACACAAACATTCAAAATCAAAATTTTCCATGCACATGTGGGAGCATATTTACAAGCAATTTGCGCCACAGAGAAAGGTCTTACACTAAAATGAGAAAAATAACATCAGGGACAGTCAATTGCCTTATAAAGAAGCATACACCATTATGTCCTTGTCATGAATTTAAAAACAATTCCTTTTCCCCAAAAACGATTTTCAAATCATAATTTCAAAACACTGCACATGGGAAAATGACTTAAAATGTCATTAAAACACATGGAAGCATTTTTTGATTGCCTTTCCAGCATGGTTGGGTCACTTTTAACATGGCTATGTAACACAAACATTCAAAATCAAAATTTTCCATGCACATGTGGGAGCATATTTACAAGCAATTTGCGCCACATAATTCATAATTTTCTCCTTAAAGCACACTATTCTCTATCTAAATTAAAGAAATATTTTCTCACCTTAGCAAATACTTTGAGTTTGAAAACAGTCTCAGAAACACACCAATTTGTCTTCAGCAGAGCAAAAGGTATGCACTCCAGAGTCTGCAGCTATCAAAAGCACAGAAATGCTGTAATTCTTCACACATATTTCTCATGTCACCCAATCAAAACTCTTCCCTCACTTTTTTTCAAATGAAAACCCTTCCCCCCTCTGCCCTTTCTGCCTATTTTCCATAGCAACCACCTCTTGGAAGACTTCTGGTGTTTGCAAGTTCACACAACTTTGTTGCAATTGAACTCTGAACTCTCAGTGCACCTGCATATCCAGTGCATTCTTTCATTTAATGATTTTTTATTGACCATTCAAAATACATCTTTCAAAGAACACATCCGTGCACCCTAACTTTCTGTTTTCATCAATCAAAATCCACCAATCACTGTTACTGCTTCATGAACACAGAAACTCCACAGTTTTTTTTTCATTTTACACTCTCATTTTTTCAACTGCCATTTCATTGCCACACTTCATCTGACTGCAGGAGAACCTTCTCTCACCATGTTTTCTGTCTGGATTGTTGGACATAGTTATATTCACTGGGCTCAAAGGTACGTTGAAAGCAGGAATTTACCTAACCTCAATTTACAAGATGTGGAAATTAAGTGGTTTGGCCACAGAGGATTAAAATGTCACCAATTGATACCATTGGTGAAAACCTTTATGCATTTGCCAAAACCTGACCTGTTAATTGTGCACTGTGGAGGTAATGACTTGGGCACTTTGACTGGTGTAGGTCTGGAAATGCTTTTAAAGGACACCTTTGAGCAATTAATGGCACTTTTTCCTCAGACTGCCTTGGTATATTCAAATATATGCCAAAGACAGAAATGGAGGTGGTCAAACCAATTTTGTCCACAAATTGAGAAGTCGAGGAAGCATGTAAACAAATCTGTTTCAGCTTACATGAGAGACCATGGAATGGGCTCCCTGTACAACAATAACTTGCGTTACTACATGCAAGATATCTACAGAGGAGATGGAGTTCACTTCTCAGATGAGGGCAACAGAATTTTCACTCTGAATTTAAGAATGTGCATTGGTACCTACTTATAAGTACCTAAATGTACCATAAACCCAAAAGCTCTTCTCAGAGCTACCCTACATCTGATCACTCACAATTATTATTTAACTCTAACATTTTTCACTAATTTTCAACAAAGTACGCTACCGGGGCCGCTACCCGGTACGCGAACCGGGAGCTAACCTCGCGAAATTTTTTTTAAAAATGTTTTTTTTTCGCACATATAAGCCTCCTCAGCCACCCTCAGAAAACCTAGGGGGTCAAGATAACTCTACCGTGCCCCCTTCTACCCATTCTGAACATTATTTGCCCTCCATCTTGTATCTTAATTCGACCGAAACACAAAATGGTGGACTCCCGGAACGCTTAAGGTTCGCGAACCGGGGCGCTCAACGGTTCGCGTACCGGGTCGCTCCCTGGGAAGCGCACCATCAAAAAAGGTGGGAAAGTAGTTCACAGAAAAGCCACTGGAGACAATTTCACCAAATATAGATTAGCTCATACTACATACCAATCCCTACCATTTTCACAAATTTGATTGGAATTCCATTTAGCCATTTAGCCTGTAGACCTCTCTAAATACCCTGAGGTAAATTACTTCACAAAACACATCTGAAGTGTTGGAATTGACAACCAATGAAAATGTTACTTTCATTTTCTACTTTTTTTACCTGACATTTGATTGGTTATGTACCTGAATATATATAAGGGAAGAGAGAGAAACACAGCCATTTTTGACTACTACTTCCTGAACTACATTGCAAGATCATTTTCACCCACAACTTAAACTTGATTTTAGAAGGTGAGATATTATTTTATAAATTTGAAAAATTTTCAGATAGTTATATACTATCCCTCTGTAAGAGTTAGACATTGAGAAAGGCTTCTTTATTATAATTATGGATTGATTTAGGTTTCTGTGGTATAATTATGAATTTACTTAGGCTTCTTCACAGGCACTTTTTAATAGTACTACTTCACGCCTGAAACCATACAGTGCCCATAGATTACTTCTCTGTTATAAACTCACAAGTACCTGTCTGAACTTAAACCCAACAGTGCCCTATCTCTACTGATATATTTATTTTTTATGCAAATTACAGCAAGAAAATGGAAGGTGAGCAGAATGTTTCCTTTGAAATTGTTCTGGAGAACAACACAGAAAAAGATATTGAGGACAATGATGACTCTGATTTCATGGATGAATCACGGGACCATGAATTAGTTCAATGTGTAGAATCTGTGGATCATTTACTTCATTATGATGACGGTCAAATGTGGGAACTTATGTTCACTCAACAAGAGGACATATCGGACAGTCAAATGCTAGACGTACTAATAAATTTTGAAAAACAATCCGAAAAATAAAATTGTATGTAATATTAAAAAATTGTTTGAGTCTTTAATCATTTTTATATGTAATTAATAAACTAGTTAAATGTTAGAAATGTTATTAAATTTTCAACCACAATCACAATAATAAATAATTGCTTAAAAAAGTTAAAAAAATAAAAAATAATCAACAAAACCAACAATCAATTAACATACTGCATTTGAAAAGTCTCTCATTCATTTTTCATTGCAGTACGCTGCCCAGAACGCTTCCCGGTTCGCGGACCGGGCGCTACCCACGAAAAAAAACAAAAAAAAATTCTTTTTTTTTGCCCCGCGGGGCCCTTTTAAAGCCTCCACATTAAACCTAGGGGGTCACGGAGGATCTACTATGCCCCCTTATGGTTATTTCCCCCTTTGTTTTGGCCTCCTCTTGTCTCTCAATCCTACCGAGAGACAAGATGGCGGCCGCTCCGGACTGTTTAGAATGTTGACAGACACCGGAAAGCCAATCAGCTTCGCTACGCGAAGTTCTGGTACGCTCCCCGGTCCGCGAACCGGGGAGCTGCCCGGTCCGCTGTTACAGATATATATCTTTTTTTAAACGGTAATTTCTCAAAATCCACTGGAGCACATATATTGAGACCTACAAAAGGCACATCGGGCTACCAGTCCCTACAATTTTGCCAAGTTTCGTGCAAATCCATTCAGCCGTTCGGGCTAAAAATGAGGCTAACCGCCCTATGGAAAAATCAATGTTAAAAACACGTTTTGGGACCCCCCTTTTTTCTCGGCCCCCCCTGGACGAACCCCCCCAAATTTTCAGGGGCTGCTCAGAAACAAAATGTTCCATTTTCCAGAAAATTTCAGCCAATTCCGTCTACAAACGCCAAAGTTATTAGACATAGAATTTTCAAAAATCCCATAGGGAAAAAATCCTAACTATATATACCTACTGGCGACCGCCAGTAGGTAATATACATATATACACACACACATATATATATATATATATTCACTGAAAAACCATAGGTTTCACACAGGGTATAGTAAGGATTTAACATTTAAAAAACCTTAGAAATTCACTGAAAAAAACATAGGTTTCACACATGTTATAGTTAGCTGGACATTACACTCATACAAAACCATTGAAATTCCCCCGTTATAGTTAGTTCAGCTAACTATAACTCGCGTGCCCGCAGTGCACTGCTGATGACATCACATATAACATCACTCATGACATGGTCAGTGACATCACTCATGACATCACTGATGAAATCACTGATGAAATCATACAGTGAGTGTTTTTTTCTGAAATTTAAATATGTTTTCTATATGTGTATCGCAAGGTCGATGGAAGAATAAATGGATAAATAAATGTCTCAATGGATGGTTTTAAAAAAAAAATGATTGCATAACTGACTTATTAAGTGTATCTAAGTGAAAACATGTATTAGCGAGTAATGTTTAAATATGTAAATATCTGTATCAGTGTGTCACTTTATCTATAATTGGCTCCATGGGTTCGTGAGTAGCTACATGAGTGTCTATATGAGTTATTAGTGGGCTTTTTGAGTATCAGTATGAGTGTCTGTATGGTTCTTTGGGGAGTATTACTTAGCGCATAGATGCATGAATGAGTGACTCACTGTTTGTATGTGTTTTGAAGACAGCATATATGCCGGACTGTATGGGTGCATGAGTGTGTGAATGGGTGTGTTAGTGAGAGATTGACTGTCTCAATAGTATCTTTATGAGTAACTACATATATTTTAATCTACTATATATGAGTATTGATGTATATAAGTGATTATATGTGAGAGTGAGAGATTGGAAGAGTTCCTGTGTAAATAAATATGTGTTTCTGTAAGTGATTGTTTAAGAGAGTAAGTATATGTACGTTTCTGTAAAAGCAAGTGTAGTGCTGTGTATATATCCTGTATATGCAAATAAATGAATGTTTGATAGTTTATTTGCATGTTTGAGTATGTGTGTGAGTAAGTCTATGGCTGAGTGTCGGTGTGTAACATGATGTATAAGTGAGTACATGTATAAGTGACTATATAGAACTGTTGGTGAATGAGTGGATGTGTATGTAGATGGCGGAATTACTGAATAGCTTGTTGGTAAGTGGTATTGGTATCTCCATTTTAAATGTTTTTTTTACTTTCTATTTTTGGAGGTGTGTATCAAAGGTTATATTACGCTGAGAGGCCACTCTTTCACAAGGATGATATCATCAGTGATGTCATTTGAAATGTCATCAGTGATGTCATGAGTGATGTCACTGACCATGTCATGAGTGATGGTATATGTGACGTCATCAGCAGTGCATTGCGGGCATGGGAGTTATTTTTTTTGCTGAATATATTTTATTGGTTTTACAATGTACAATCAAAACACTTTCCAGTGCCTCAAGCAATAAGCAGTGCAAACCATCCCTTCAAACCATCACATTTATCAGAAACAACGGTAGTGTATCTTGGAACTTTTTAGTCACTTATCGCATTATAGAGGGCGGGTATAATGATAAATGGAAAGGAAAAGAGCATTCCCAAACAGCGTACTGTAGTCGAGGGTGCATCTCTTCTGCACGGCTCGACGTGTTTGATACGGTAAGGTGCTATGTAATAGGAGTGACATGTTCTCGGTGCTTTGGCTTGCATGTATGTAAATGAGGCGTTTTGTAATAGGCAGTCGAAAGTGAATTGCTGTGCCAGTGAGACACGAGGGTGGCATGTGGCTCTTGGTGTTTCCCGTTTTTCCCATCTCTGTTTTATTGTCTTCCTCTCTTCCTCCCCCGCAATATGGCCACACCTTGCGGGTTTGTCAGACTCACCGCCTTTTCTAGATCGTTAGAAAGTGGTACACCATACGTGGTGGTCCCGTATGTGTGCGTTGTGTGCTAAGTGAAGTCAAGGATTAAGGCGATATATTCAACATACTATATCCCAACCTGTCAAACAAACGTGTCTTTCGGTTAAGCCGTCTTGACACCAAAATCTAAAGTCCAGTTATGTACGAGGAAAAAAAAGCCAAAGGGAGAAAAGGTGGCTGAAGTATTAGCAGAGGAATACTGGTCAAAAGGGGGAAAAACGAAAAGGGGGTGTGGAGTGTGTGCAGCGCGTACGTATCCATCCGTGGGTGTGTGTCCCGGGCGTCATTGGTGTATTGGTGCTAGGGGGGGGTTTGCTTGCGGTCACAACTTTTAAGTGTCAGGTCCTGGATACGGTATATTGTATGTTGGCGAGAGGGAATCCCGTCACAGGCACTTATCACTCCTCTTCGCGTCTGTTGCCCAGTTCCCACCCAAGGGGGGAGAGGGGATCTATGTGACTCCCTGATCTAGGCATGCCTGATGGAAAGACTTCAGTGTGTCGTCCGAGATTTGCGCTATGGGGAATTTCCTGAGCCTTGCTATCTCTTCCCTGTGGAGGGTAGTGCTTTCTGCCCTTGCCCAGTTGTCAAACGAGGCGCGCCAGTGCTTGATATGTGGGGATTCGCTGTGTTTCCAGCGTTTGGTGAGGAGTCTCTTGGCTGTAATTAGTCCTAGGTCCCAAAATCTGGATAGAACTTTGTTGTGTTTTGTACGTTTATACAGGGCTAGCAAACATGTCTCCCATGAGTGTTGCAGCTGTGTATCAGTCCCTTTTGCCGAGAGCGACGTCATGGCGTGCCAGTACGGCTGTATCCTCGGACTGTTCCAGAGCATGTGGAGGAGATCTGCATCAACTAGCGAGCATCTCGGGCACGCAGCAGTGTCTGGTGCGAAGTATTGGTTAATCTTATTCGGCGATAGGTATGCCCTATGCAATATGTAGAATTGTATGAGCTTAAGGTGGGAATTACATGGGACGTGGGTGGGTCCCTCCGTTATCATTGCCCACTCCTTATCTGTCCATTCCTTTCCCCTATCTGTCGCCCACTTGTCCCGCAATGGCTGGAGGGAGATCTGTGTGTGGGACAATAAAGTCTGTGCGATCCAATTAATCACATGCGATCCGTTCCCCATAACGTGCAAGTATTGCACCAGCTGGTGCGTTGGCAGCTCCACAGTGATGTTGCCCCAGGCTCGCTTGTACGTGCGTACTATGGAGGCGTGCTGTAAGAATTGCCCAGCCGGGAGTCCCGTGTCCTCAGCTAGTGACTGGAAGGGGGTCAGGGTTCCATCTGTGTACAGATCTGCCATGGTGTCCACCCCAGCCCGTGTCCATTGGTCTAATGCGACTTCAGTCACAACTCCATCGGCTTGAGGAGTGCCTAATAGAGGGAGTGTCGGGGCATAGGGTTTCGTTGTGCGTGTGAGTCGTAGGCTACGTATGTAGCACTTGCGGGCCACAGCTAGATGTAGCTGCGGTGGGCAGACGACTTTGGTCAAAGGGTGAAACAGCGTATGGATCTGCACAAGGGTCAGCATCGTCGTATCCGTGGCTGTGTCGCCCAGGTTCTTGCCACCCAGCCCGCCGCCCACCCATTTCAGCAGTGCCGCAAGGTAGTAAAGCTCTTGATTGGGGGCTGCAAGGCCTCCCGCATCTGAGGGTGCATAAAGCTTTTCCAGCACTACCCGGGGTCGTCCCGCGTGCCAAATGAAACTCCTGATCAGGGTTTCCAATTCTCGGAAGATTCGGGCCGGAACATATACTGGGATGTTGGAGAAGTAGTACAACAGCCTCGGCAGTATTATCATCTTTGTTAGTGTCACTTGGCTGGGTGCGGGCACGCGAGGTATAGTTAGCTGAACTAACTATAACGGGGGAATTTCAATGGTTTTGTATGAGTGTAATGTCCAGCTAACTATAACATGTGTGAAACCTATGTTTTTTTCAGTGAATTTCTAAGGTTTTTTAAATGCTAATTCCTAACTATAACGTGTGTGAAACCTATGGTTTTTTCAGTGAATATATATATACATATATCCAAGCTCACGTGTAAAAAACACAGTGCACTCTCAGGGTTTTCAGTCCATAGGTTTTATTTTCACGAGGACACGTTTCGGCGTGTCTGCCTTCTTCCAGCTTGTTTGATAATGCAGAAAAGCCAACGAGGAGGTGCTTTTGACTGCAGGGAAGCATTCCCATTGGTTAGCACAATCACGGGGAAAAGTTAATGTCTTTGTTGTTACCAGATGGTACAGGAAATCCCCACAGTCTCGGGCGGTTCACTTCAGCAATTGTTAAGTCTGGATGATAATGACTGCCTCGCCAGAGACCCTCCGATTTTCCCTTCGTTGGACAACTGTTCAAAAAAGCACCTTTCAATCCGTTGGCATGCCTGCTGGACACCCCATCGTCATACCACACAGCATCACGGTTCACGGAGCAGGGGACGGCACATTTCCGTAGTCCCTTCAATCTGTATGATTGACGAATTCACGACTCCATTACCCAGAATTCTGCACTGGTGGTGCAGGGTGTTTGTAGTTCAGTACTCCGCACCTAATTCCACCAAGGACGCATTCCGCACTCTTCTAGATGGGTGCGGTTAAAATGGTGGTGGGTCCATTCATGAATTCTATCCACTCTGAATTCTATCCACTCTGGATCACCAACCGACCCATGTCCCCACCACATCTTCAACAAAGCAGACTCCATCATCGCACCCCATCTCCGCGATATCATCAACTGCTCCTTCATCTCTGCCACCTTCCCAGAAAGCTGGAAACATGCCGAAGTCAGCGCCCTCCTGAAGAAACCCACAGCAGACCCATCTGAACTTAAAAACTACCGCCCCATATCCCTCCTCCCATTCCCGGCCAAAGTCATTGAGAAAGCCGTCAATAGCCAACTCGCCGCCTTCCTCGAATCCAACAACTCCCTCGATCCCTCACAGTCCGGCTTTCGAGCCAAACACAGCACCGAAACCGCCCTCATCGCAGCAACAGACGACATCCGAACACTACTGGACAACGGAGAAACAGTGGCCCTCATCCTACTCGACCTCTCTGCCGCCTTTGACACTGTCTGCCACAGTACACTCATACAACGCCTCAGCAACATCGGCATAAAAGGAAAAGCCTTGGACTGGATCACCTCGTTCCTCACCGGAAGAACCCAGAGAATCCGCCTTCCCCCATTCAATTCAGAGGCCACCGAAGTCCTCTGCGGCGTACCACAAGGATCATCTCTCAGTCCCACCCTTTTCAACGTTTACATGAGTCCCCTCGCATCCATCGCACGACAACACAACCTCAACATCATCTCCTACGCAGACAACACCCAACTAATCCTCTCCCTCACCAATGACCCAAGTAGCGCCAAAACCAATCTCCACGAAGGAATGAAAGAAGTAGCCGAGTGGATGAAAAACAGCCGTCTAAAACTAAACTCGGACAAAACGGTAGTCCTCATCCTAGGATCATCCCCCTCTGCCTGGGACGACTCATGGTGGCCTCCGGCCCTGGGTACAGCACCCATTCCCACAGATCAGGCACGTAACCTGGGCTTCATCCTAGACTCCTCCCTCTCGATGACCATACAAGTCAACACAGTTTCATTGTCATGCTTCAACGTACTACGCATGCTCAAAAAAATCTTCAGTTGGATTCCCACCGAAACAAGAAAGACAGTTACCCACGCACTGGTCACTAGCCGACTGGATTATGGAAATACCCTCTATGCCGGAACCACAGCCAAACTTCAGAAAAAACTCCAACGCGTCCAAAACGCCTCCGCCAGACTCATACTGGACATCCCCCGCCATGCTCACATCTCCGGCCACCTGAAAGACCTCCATTGGCTCCCCGTCAACAAAAGAATTACTTTCCGCCTCCTTACCCACGCACACAAGGCCCTCTATGACCTAGTACCTGAATGCCTCAACAAGCGACTATCCTTCGACACACCCAACGGTCAACTACGATCTTCCAATCAAGCCCTCGCCGCAATCCCGCGCATCCATAGGTCCACCATGGGAGGAAGATCCTTTCCCTACCTAGCGGCCAAGACCTGGAATTCTCTCCCCACTCACCTCCGCCTCACACAGAACCACCTATCCTTCAGAAAGCAACTAAAAACCTGGCTATTAGATAAATAATGCACCTACCCCCCCTCAAGCGCCTTGAGACCCTCTGGGTGAGTAGTGCGCTATACAAATTCTTGAACTTTAACTTGAACTTGAACATTCCATATAAACAAGCGCACGTGTAAAAATCACACTGCACTCTCGGGGTTTTCAGTCCATGGGTTTTATTTTCACGAGGACGCGTTTCGGCGTGTCTGCCTTCTTCCAGCTCGTTTGATAATGCAGACAAGCCAACGAGGAGGTGCTTTTGACTGCAGGGAAGCATTCCCATTGTTTGCGCAATCACGGGAAAAGTTAATGTCTTTGTTGTTACCAGATGGTACAGGAAATCCCCACAGTCTCGGGCGGTTCACTTCAGCAATTGTTAAGTCTGGATGATAATGACTGCCTCGCCAGAGACCCTCCGATTTTCCCTTCGTTGCACAACTGTTCAAAAAAGCACCTTTCAATCCGTTGGCATGCCTGCTGGACACCCCATCGTCATACGACGCAGCATCACGGTTCACGGAGCAGGGGGCGGCACATTTCCGTAGTCCCTTCAATCTGTATGATTGACGAATTCACGACTCCATTACCCAGAATTCTGCACTGGTGGTGCAGGGCGTTTGTAGTTCAGTACTCCGCTCCTAATTCCACCAAGGACGCAATCTGCACTCTTCTAGACGGGTGCGGTTAAAATGGTGGTGGGTCCATTCCAATATATATATATATTTTTTTTTTCTTCAAAGTTTCTCTTCAAGGAAAACACTGCACTCCAACAGGGTCAAACTTAACAGCGATTTATTTCTGTGCATTAACAAACACCATTGACCACTACCTACGCGTTTCAACCACAATTGGTCTTGCTCACGGTATACATACACATATATATATATATTACCTACTGGCGGTCGCCAGTAGGTATATATAGTTAGGATTTTTTCTCTATGGGATTTTTGAAAATTCTATGTCTAATAACTTTGCCGTTTGTGGACGGAATTGGCTGAAATTTTCAGGAAAATGGCACATGTTGTTTCTGAGCAGCCCTTGAAAATTTGGGGGGGGTTCGTCAAGGGGGGGCCGAGAAAAAAGCCCGAACGGCTGAATGGATTTGCACGAAACTTGGCAAAATTGTAGGGACTGGTAGCCCGATGTGCCTTTTGTAGGTCTCAATATATGTGCTCTAGTGGATTTTGAGAAATTAACGTTTAAAAAAAGATATATATCTGTAACAGCGGACCGGGCAGCGCTCCAGGACGCGTACTTTTCGCGCAACGGAGCTTTGTGAAGCGAAGCTGATTGGTTCTCCGGCGTCTGTCAACATTCCAAACAGTCCGTAGCGGCCGCCATCTTGTCTCTCGGTAGGATCGAGAGACAAGAGGAGGCCAAAGCGAAGGGGCAAATGACCATAAGGGGGAATAGTAGATCCTCGCTGACCCCCTACGTTTGATGTGGAGGTTTTAAAAGGGCCCCGCGGGGCAAAAAAAAAAAATAATAATAATAATCGAACGGCTGAATGGATTTGCACGAAACTTGGCAAAATATTTTGAGAAATTAACGTTCAAAAAAAGATATATATCTGTAACAGCGCTCCGCTTCGCGTACTTTTCGCGTTACGGAGCTTTGCGAAGCTGATTGGTTCTCCGGCGTCTGTCAACATTCCAAACAGTCCGTAGCGGCCGCCATCTTGTCTCTCGGTAGGATTGAGAGACAAGAGGAGGCCAAAGCGAAGGGGGAAATGACCATAAGGGGGCATAGTAGATCCTTCCTGACCTCTTAGGTTTGATGTACCATTTTGCCAAGTTTGGTGTAATTTCGTTCAGCCATTCAGGCTGTAGACGTATGTAAATGTCCTATGGAAAATTGCATGGGGAAAACACATTTGAAAGTGTTGAAATTTAGAACCAATTAAAATGTTAGTTTGGTTTTGTATTTGTGTGTGATGAAAGTTAATTGGTTATGTATATATGTCAAATGAGAGGAAACCACAGCCATTTTGTGATACTACTGTCTGAGGTACATTTGTGAGGAATTGTTGGTGGTGAATTTCTGGTGTTTGATTTACACAGTACTAACACTTCTCCTACTTTTAAAAAGGTGAGTTGTTAATTTGTAAGGGGAACTATGTTGTACACTTGAAGATAATTTGAAAAATGTTTTCTGTTATTTATTTGCAGTCCTTCTGTTATACTAAATACTTGATAAAGTTAGTTTTATATTATGTATTACTAAAAACGATAAATGAAAGTGATTATTTTTTTCTGCAATTTACAGCAAGCAATTTCAAAATAAAATGGCTCAAAATGAAGAGACCGTGGCAATTTCTTTTGAATTGTCCACTACATTGATTGAAATTGAGAGCACCAATAATGAAATATTGTCACAAGGAGGAGATGACTTGTATGATTCCATTAGATTGATTGAAATGGACAGCACCAATAATGAAATATTGTCACAAGGAGATGACTTGAATGATTCCACTACATTGATTGAAATTGAGAGCACCAATAATGAAATATTGTCACAAGGAGGAGATGACTTGTATGATTCCATTAAATTGATTGAAATGGACAGCACCAATAATGAAATATTGTCACAAGGAGGAGATGACTTGAAAGATTCCACTACATTGATTGAAATTGAGAGCACCAATAATGAAATATTGTCACGAGGAGATGACTTGAATGATTCCACTACATTGATTGAAATTGACAGCACCAATAATGAAATATTGTCACAAGGAGGAGATGACTTGAATGATTTTTTTGATCAATCTCTTGATGGCGAATTTATCGAATGTTTGGAGACCATAGAGTTACAAGAATCATCATTGAAGACTTTTCATGAGGACATTGCTGATGAGGACATGTTACTAGTTCTTTCAAATTTAGAAAATTCTGAAGAATAAATTTATATTTAGAAATCAAAAATTGTTTGAGACATTATTCATTTTTATTTTTAATTTATGAGGTTGTAGCGAAGTGATTGTAGTATAAAATGAGACTTATAGTATAGAGTGCAACATTTTTATGTTACATGGTAAGTTTACTCATATTTACTTCCCTTCTGCCACTATATTATCTCCAATGTGTATTTGACATCTCTTCTTCATCTCCGGCCTCCTTTCTCTCACTGTGTGTCTCCGATGCATCTTATCGCTGCTATTTTGTGTAATTACAGAAGAGAGTAAAATAAAATAGTTCGGAACGTGAAAAGGGGGCAAAGTAGAGTACTCCTCACCCCCTAGGCCTTTTTAGGCGGTCCCAAAAGGATCAGTTTCTGCTTTCCTGAGAGATTATGGTATGAGTTCCATATACCACAATAACTTGCATTACAACATGCAAGATATCTATCTTCTATTACCAACTTTTGGAGATATTCGCGCTAAGCGCGAATATCTCCAAAAAGTAACACCTGCCATGAGCAGTTCTTAGCCATGTTATCCAATGGGAGGTGGATAACATGGCTAAGAGCATTAGCTCGGTAATGCATGAATATCGCTGAGTTTTTAGCGATATTGATGATTGCGGCCGTTTATTATCGCATTTGCGATAAACCTTGATAATAGCAAGGTTTATCTTCGATAATTTCTGACGATGCTTAGCGGTAAAAAATTCGTTGGTAAGCATCGTTAGCGATAAATATCGCTTAACTTTGGTAATATGCCCCAACGTCTGTTAACGTTCGATTCGAAGGAAATGAGGAAGTGTTGAAAAACATTGTCTGCGCCATCTTGCCTTTTTTGAAATGCCACACTTTTGTCGTGCACGGCAGCCATTTTAGATGTCTTGACCAGACCCACTCTCTGCACGCTGTCGATTCGTAGCATGGCTCCTCACCCTCGCAAGCATCTTCCCCAGGCACTGGTCACCCCCGCTCTCTGTCTTATGCATGGGCAATAAACCTCCCCCCATCTGCGCTGCTCTTCCCTGAAAATCACACTCTGTGCCCGCCCGACACCTCCCTTTCGCCCTATTCACTACCGCACCCTCTGACACTCCTCTTCCTCTGTGTCCGATTGTCCAGGCTATCACCTAGCCCTGCAGATGTAGTTTATGGCCCCAGCTGTAAAGAATCACCCCTCTTCAAAGGAGTTATAGTAGATCAAGGCCCACACCCGATGAGATCCGTCACACCACACGTGTTCCTACTATCTGAAAACCATCCTGTATTGTGATTGGGGAGGGGACCGAGCCTGAAGCGGAAGATTCCAGGAATGACTCTTTGTACATCAAAGTTTTTACAATTATGTGTCACATTAAAAATATATAGCACTCCAACAAAGTAGTAGGAATATAAAACTTTAATAACATATAAATATATACAACAAAACAAAAACAGTAAAAACATTTAAACAACGAAGAGACCGTGGCAATTTCTTTTGAAATATCCAATAGATTTATTGAAATTGACAGCACCAATAATGAAATATTCTTGTCAGTAGCGGTCTGTTGTGCGAATAGTTCCAAGGCAGCAGAACGCGCTGAAATCTAGATGGCACGAAGGTGATGTCTAGTAAGTTGCCGCCCAGCAAATAACGGCGTGGGGCGCCGCGGGGGTGAGTGAGTCCAGTAGGCACCACAGCTATTCTTACCGGCATTGCAGAATTACTGCTGGGGAGAATGCCTGTGCTGTAGCAGGGTCACAGCAGAAACAAAAAGGATTCTGTTGAAGATGTTGTTGGTTTTAAATTTGAAAACAGTTCTGGTGTCAACTGCTATGCTAATGTAGTGGTTAATGTTTTGTTTTCTCTAGAAAATGTAAAAGAGGGGGATGCAGTCCAAAGTTCCGTTAAAAGGGCAAAGGAAAGGATCGGTGGTTTGAACTATCAGTCAAAAAGGGGAGGGGGTGCAACAATTTTTCCTACCGGGTCACACTGTGCTTTCACCGGAACTGAGGTCTGCAGGATTCTAGTAATTCAAAGTGAGGCTGGCGCCAGCATGGGAGCGCCGACGTCCCGCGGATACAGTTTCGTCACTCCACGGGCGATCATGGCAGTCATTCCCCATCGGGGGTCGGAGACTCCCGCGGCTCCTCTAGAATCTTCAAGGTCGTGGAGGACTACGGTGGTGGAGTCAACCAGTGACCGGGCCATTTCTTTATGCTGGGCCCGCTCTTGCCAGGTCGACCGCCATTTTGAGAGTTCGGTAGCTACTGGCGATCGCGGGGTCAAATGAGTGGACGGGCTCCACCCTGCCGGGCGAGACGTTGCAGCATGGCCACAGTGGAAGAACCCTTTTCCGGGCGCCTGGAGCGCTGAGGGTGCAGCTGGGAAGCCTCCACCTGGGGAGGCGGGAGAGGCCTGTTCGCACCGTCTCTCCCTCCCAGTGCACCCCACGGCGTCTCGCTTGAGATTTGTTATGGCCGGACCAGGCGATGAGGACGAGGAGGGGGGGGTCGGAGGCATGTGCAAGACATCCCCCCCCAGTGTTGTCGCAGCCATTATTCATGAAAGAAGAAGTGTCCCGTCCGTCTTCGGGCCGGGCTTCCGGTAGATGTTGGCCGGACGCCCCTGGCTCTGGCCCCATGAACGGGTTTCTTGGTTTATCGGCTGCAGCCGGATCCCGTCGGCCTCGGCCCCCCGACCGTTGGTGGCCGGACCGGAAGAGCATGTGGCGGGATTACCTGCAACTCTCAAGGGCCACCGCGGCTGGACTGGGAGAGAGAGGGGAGGGTCGAGGAGACATTCCCCCCCCCTGCAACTGTTCAGCGTTGTAAAGGCAATCCCCTGGCCGGGTCCCGCTGGCCTCGGCCTCTCCTCCGGCTACACCCTACGTTAGGATCTCCTGGCCGAGGCGTGGCAGCAGGACCCGACTTATATGGGCTGCTCCCGGCTGGGCGTAGCCGCAACCCTGCCCCACCTTGGAAGTTTCCAGAGTGGGGGCGGATGTTCTACTGACTTGCATTTTCCCTAGTCTATCGATTTTTTTGGCGTGGCAGGCGGTGGGACAGCGAGGGGTGATTTGGTTTCTCTTACTGTTTTTCTGGTCTCTCACCACTGGCATATTTTAACGTTTTCTTGTTTCTAGGACATTAATAGGTTTTATCATTACGTTATGTTATCGTTTCTTTGTTCGTTGTTTAATAAAAGTTCATGTTCATCAGTGGCCTACTGATTTGCGTTTTCCTATTCTTTTCTTTCCAGGTTGTTTCATGCTAAAGTTTCTGTTAACAGGATACAGTGATCACTTCGTTATTATTGCATATGTCCTTTTCACTAGGGGTGCTCTCTGGTCGGGCCAGATGACGTATCTCTAGTAAATGGTCCGGGTGAAACAGGTGCATCAATCAGTGGGGAGTAGATAGGCATGACAGATTACAACGGGGGAGAAAGGTCCGCATTACGTACCCTTTCACTACTTGCAAAGATTTTCCTACGTTTATTTGCAAACAGGGAATACCTCCAAAAAGAACTAATTCCCAAACAGTCAATGTTCGGACAATCAATCAATCAATGAGGAATGAAATAGGTACGACGTGTTAAAGGCTTGCGTTACCTACTCTTCACTATCTGCAAAGGGAGAGAGAATATTCCTATTCTTCCTCGTTTGCAGGCAGAGAAGATCCTTAAGAGAACCAACTTCGAACAATTCAATGCTCGATTCAAACAATCAACAAGGGGTACTGTGAACACAAATGAACGCCGCTTATGTACATACGCATTGCTATTTTCAACAGGTTGTTCCTAATGTTTCTATTTTAGCGAGGTCAAAAAGAGATCCCATTAGTGGCCTACTGATTTTGCTCGATTCCTTTTGTTTTTTTACACGATTTTTCGCTATCTGCAAAGACTAAACAGAGTATTGCGACTCTGTGCTTGTTTGTAAATAGAGAATGAACCAAAGAGAACAATCAATCAAATGGAGAGAGAAGCAGGCACGACGGATTACAAAGGGGGCAAAGGGCTGCGTTAACTACCCTTCACTATCTGCAAAGAGAGAGTACTCCTAATAGAAATGAGGGGTGGGGGGCAGCATTCAAAGCAGATCAGTGTGCATAAACACGAAAATGTTTTTACTTACCACGTACTTGACATTCGACAGCTTATGATATTTGCTATTAAAAAACCATTGAAATTCACTGAAAAAAACATAGGTTATAGACCATATATAGTTAGGAATTAGCATTTACAAAACCTTGAAAATTCACTGAAAAAACCATAGGTTATAGACCATATATAGTTAGGAATTAGCATTTAAAAAACCTTATTTTACTCACACAAAACCATTGAAATTCCATATATAGTTAGTTGCACTAACTATATATCGCGCACCCGCAATCCACTGCTGATGATGTCACATATTACATCATTCATGACATGGTCAGTGACATCACTGATGACATCACTGATGACATCTCAAATGACATCACTGATGACATCACTGATGACATCTCAAATGACATCACTGATGACATCACTGATGACATCTCAAATGACATCACTGATGACATCACTGATGACAACATCCAGTGACTGTATTTTTCTGTAAAGTTAAAATATGTCTTACATATTTAAGAATGAGTGGATGTATAAGTGTCTGGATGAAGGATTTAGTAGGTGCATGACTGACTGTATGAGTGATTGATTAAATGTGTCTCACTGAGTGCATGGGTTAGTGACTAAACTGTGTTAATTTGTGCATCATTATGTCTGTTGTTCTGAAAACTGCTGCATGTGTTCTTCAGTAGCTATATGAGTAACTATATGGGTTATTGATTGGTTGCCCAAGTATTTGTATGGGAGACTGATTGTGTGTGTGGGTGGCTGGGAGGTGTATGACTCTGTGCATAGATGTGTGAGCAGTTGATTCACTAGATGTATGGGTTCAAAAGTGCATGTGGAAACAGCTGTATGGGCGGTTGACTGTGTGCATCAGTGTATTGGTGAGTGAATAGATATCTCAGTGCTACATGTCAAAGTAAGTACATATGTAAAACACAGTACTTGTGAGACTTGACATATATAAGTAACTGTGCATAAGAGCCAGTGAATGTGTGAGTGGCTGTATGCATCATTGTGAACTTGTATCCAGGATTGTATAAGAGGGTAAATATGTTTTAGTATATGTTTGAATAAGTAAGGTGTGTATAACTGTATAGTTGAAAAAATGGAGGTGTGATTGATTGTTTGCATGACTGACTAGGTGTGTGTGTAACTTCATGGATGAGTAACAATCTGTGAGTCTGTGTTTACACTGAGTGTATCTAAGGTTATATTAGAGTCTGAAGAGGTTCATCGTATTATCACATGAATGATGTCATCAGTGATGTGATCAGTAATGTCAAATGAGATGTCATCAGTGATGTCATCAGTGATGTCATTTGAGATGTCATCAGTGATGTCATCAGTGATGTCATTTGAGATGTCATCAGTGATGTCATCAGTGATGTCATTTGAGATGTCATCAGTGATGTCATCAGTGATGTCACTGACCATGTCATGAATGATGTAATATGTGACAACATCAGCAGTGGATTGCGGGTGCGCGATATATAGTTAGTGCAACTAACTATATATGGAATTTCAATGGTTTTGTGTGAGTAAAATAAGGTTTTTTAAATGCTAATTCCTAACTATATATGGTCTATAACCTATGGTTTTTTCAGTGAATCTATATATATATATATATATATATATATCTATATATATCTATATATATATATATATATATATATATATATATATATATATATATATATATATATATATATATCACCTACTGGCGGTCGCTAGTAGGTATATATAGTTAGGACCTAGTTACCATAGGAAATCCGCAACATTCCATTGGGAATTACTTTGGCGTCGATTGAGGAAATTGCGTGCAATTTTCCAAAATTTTGGCCAGCGCAGTTCTGCTCCTTCCCTGAAAGTTTTGGGGGGATTCGTCAAGCGGGGGCGAGAAAAAAGGGGGGTCCCAAAACGTGTTTTCCCCATGTTAATTTGCATAGGACGATTAGACACAGCTACAGCCTGAACAGCTGAACGGAATTACACCAAACTTGGCAAAATGGTAGGGACTGGTATGCAGAAGTGCCTTTTCTATATTTGATGAAAGTCCCTCCAGTAGTTCCTGAGAAAATCAAATGAGAAAAAATATATATATCTATAGCAGCTTACTGTAAGCTTACCTTTCCGAGCACGAGCTGCATGCTGATTGGCTGTCAACTGTCTGTCAACACTCCAAACCAGAAACTGTTGGCAGCCATCTTGGGACCAATATACATGATAGCACCTCATTAAAAAGCATTGCAGTTAATAGAAGGTTTTAAGACTTTAGTTACATTATAAATCATGTGTTGATAGTACCATACTAATTTTAAGAATTGTGGTGTGTTCTAAGGTGATTTTACCATGTGAAAAAGCCTTCTGCTGGGATATCATCACTCATGTTTGAAAGAAAACTATTATCTCATGCTTTTCCCACAGTGGTTTGGAAGGGGATCTATAAGCTAAGCTGAAAGCATATTTTCTGTAAATTCACATTATCTTTCTCAGTCATGTGAGAATGAAGTCTGACATTCTCAGTAAAACATGTACATACAACAAGGACAGAGACTGTCAGTTGATTCCTTTGTGTTCTACTGCAGCATCCCAGAGTGTTCTAAAGAACAACTAGAGCTCTAACAGTCTTACTTATGACAAAAGTATGGCACACCAGAAGCCATCTTGATTGGAATGAAGTGGTAAGTCTGAAAACATTTAATTTAAAAAGGAAAAAAATGAGGGGGTTCATTTTGCCATAGAAAGTATGATTAGTGCTGCAGAAACAAAAATTAGGGCACATTTTGAGTGACTTCTCAAATCCTCTTCTATTTCATTAAAAACCAAATGTAGCCCAAATATCACCCAGATGTAGCCCAAGTACAGCCCAATGACAGAATGTCCCAGAGTGTTCTAAAGAACAACTAGAGCGCTAACAGTCTTACTTATGACAAAAGTATGGCACACCAGAAGCCATCTTGATTGGAATGAAGTGGTAAGTCTGAAAACATCTAATTTAAAAAGGAACAAAATGAGGGGGTTCATTTTGCCATAGAAAGTCTGATTAGTGCTTCAGAAAGAAAAATTAGAACACGTTTTGAGTGACTTCTCAAATCCTCTTCTATTTCATTAAAAAAATTCTGACATGCAGACTGAAACTGCACTTTGAATACTAGCAGCAGCCTTCCCTGGTGAGCAGTAGCTTTACTACAGTGATCTAATGAGCAACTAGAGTGCTAACATTCAGAATTTATGGCAAATGTGTGACACATCTGAATGCCTTCTTGATGGAACCAAAGTAAACAAGCATTGAAAATGCAATAGATCTCGCCCTCGTTTAAGTTAAAGCCATTCTGTTTGTAATGAGGTGGCTTTTTAGCTTTGCTTTTATTAGTGTTTTTCAAGCTTTCATGTAAATAACATGCATATGTATGCATATATGTATATGTACGCATGCATTTATATTTGTATTTATATAGATATGCAGATTATATATGTTTATATATGTATGTGTATGTAGAGAGAGGTAGAGAGATAGAGGTAGAGAGGTAGAGGGAGAGAGGTAGAGACCAGTAGAGAGAGGTAGAGAGTAGAGAGTGAGTAATAGAGAGTAGAGAGTGAGTAGTAGAGAGTCGTAGAGAGCAGTAGAGAGAGTAGCATAGAGTGAGTAGCAGAAAGTAGTAGAGTGAGTAGTAGAGAGTAGTAGAGAGTGAGTAGTAGAGAGTGAGTAGTAACGAGTAGTAGAGAGTAAGTAGTAGAGTGAGTAGTAGAGAGCAGTAGAGAGTGAGTAGTAGAGAGTAGTAAAGAGTGTGTAGTAGAGGGTAGTAGAGAGTGAGTAGTAGAGAGTAGTAGAGAGTGAGTAGCAGAAAGAGAGAATAGTAGAGAGTAGTAGAGAGTGAGTAGTAGAGTGAGTAATAGAGAGTAGTAGAGAGAGAGTAGTAGAGAGTGAGTAGTAGAGAGTAGTAGAGAGTGAGTAGTAGAGTGAGTAGTAGAGAGTGAGTAGTAGAGAGTAGTAGAGAGAGAGTAGTAGAGAGTGAGTAGTAGAGAGAGAGTAGTAGAGAGTGAGTAGTAGAGAGTAGAGAGTAGTAGAGAGTGAGTAGTAAAGAGTAGAAGATAGTGAGTAGTAGGGAGTGAGTAGTAGAGAGAGAGTAGTAGAGAGTAGTAGAGTAGTAGAGAATGAGTAGTAGAGAGTGAGTATTAGAGAGTAGTGGAGTAGTAGAGAGTGAGTAGTAGAGAGTAGTGGAGAATATTCCAAAGTTTGGCACAGCACCACTTGCACAACAAGTCCAATCAAATCATATCACTTAGAGTCCTTATTGAAGCACTGAATTTTGGTGTATATTCAAATGCCTTTATTTTCCTTAAGTTTATGTACCACAGCCAGCCGACGCGTTTCGTTCTGTACAACAGAATTTCTTCAGGGCGTTCTTATTTCCTTCAAGTTATGTCTGTAAACTGTTATCATATAACTAGATATTTCTTCCAAATGTTAGACGTGACGTAAGTGCATTCTTATTCAAAGTGACTAGGTATCAATTATACCAACACAATTCAGGCAGACTTGAGTAATTTATAGAATCCTCGAAGTCAGTCTTTCAAAAATTCCAAAGTATAGGACATGATAATCCAAATCCAAATGTTTCTCAAGAAAAGTCATTTTCAATCGTTCGGAATATCGCGATGAGCAGGCCTAGGGGGTCAGGGTGCTTCTACCCTGTTCCCTTTGCGTGTTTTGCACCTTTGTTTCACTGTTTCTTGTGCCTTCGTTCTACCGAGGCACAAGATGGCTGCCAACACGTCCTGGTTTGGAGTGTTGACAGACAGTGGCAGCCAATCAGCATGCCTTCCCTAGAAAGCTGCATGCTCATTGGCTGTCAACACTTCTAACCAGGAAGTGTTGGCATCCATCTTGTGCTAGTGTTGACAGACAGTGGCAGCCAATCAGCATGCCTTCCCGAGAAAGCTGCATGCTCATTGGTTGTCAACACTTCTAACCAGGAAGTGTTGGCATCCATCTTGTGCTCGATAGACAAAGGCAAAAGAAAGCAAAAAAACAAACGTGAAGAACACAAAAAGGGGGCAGGGTAGATACACCCTGACAACCTAGGCCTGCCCAGGTGGTCCCACAAGGACAAAAACGACCAATTTTTTTTTTTTTTAAACCTGCTCTGTTTTTTTTAAAAATTACCCCACGGGGGGACCAAATTGCAGGGGCATAGAGATAAAGAAGTGTGGGGGGTCCACAATCCCCCCCACACTTCCCCGGGGACTGCCGCCCCTGGGGCAAAGCAACGCAGCCCCTTGGCGCATACTGGAGGCTCCTGGTGGGCTAGTTGGCCCTCAGGGACCCCCAGTATGCAAGGGGAATTAGTTCCTACTCTGCAAACACGCCAGGGGTTGCGCTGCAGAGAGTTGTAAAAAAGAGTGTGGCCTCATTACACCTCTCTGCAATGTAGCCCCCTGGCACATACTGCAGGTTCCAGGTGGGCTAGTTGGCCCCCAGGGACCCCCAGTTGGAAGGGGAATTAGTTCCCCCTCTGCAAACACGCCCGGGGGCTGCGTTGCAGAGAGGTGTAAAAAAGGGTGTGGCCTCATTACACCTCTCTGCAATGCAGCCCGCTGGCTTATACTGGAGGCTCCTGGTGGGCTAGTCGCCCCCCAGGGACCCCAGTATGCAAGGGGAATTAGTTCCTTCTCTGCAAACGCGCCAGGGGTTGCGCTGCAGAGTGTTGTAAAAAGGGGGCGTGCCCTCTGAATACCTGCCTGCAAAAATGTAGTAAATCAGTATAAAAAAAACAAATTAATACATTTAAAAATTGTCATTTAAAAAACCATTGAAATGCAATGAAAAATGATGTCATTTGAGATGTCATCAGTGATGTCACTGACCATGTCATGAATGATGTAATATGTGACATCATTAGCAGTGGATTGCGGGTGCGCGAAATATAGTTAGTACAACTAACTATATAGGAGCAATTTCAATGGTTTTGTATGAGTGAAATGCCCAGCTAACTATAACAGCCCTAAAACTTATAGTTATTTGAGTGAATTTCAAAGGTTTTTTAAAAGCTAATTCCTAACTATATAAGGCCTGAAACCTATGTTTTTTTCAGTGAATTTGCAAGGTTTTTAAATGCTAATTCCCAACTATATAATGCCTGAAACATATGTTTTCATCAGTGAATATATATATATATTCACTGAAAAAACCATAGGTTATAGACCATATATAGTTAGGAATTAGCATTTAAAAAACCTTATTTTACTCACACAAAACCATTGAAATTCCATATATAGTTAGTTGCACTAACTATATATCGCGCACCCGCAATCCACTGCTGATGATGTCACATATTACATCATTCATGACATGGTCAGTGACATCACTGATGACATCACTGATGACATCTCAAATGACATCACTGATGACATCACTGATAACAACATCCAGTGATTTTTTGTTTCTGTAAAGTTTAAATATGTCTTACATATTGAAGAATGAGTGGATGTATAAGTGTCTGGACGAAGGATTTAGTAGGTGCATGACTGACTGTATGAGTGAGTGATTAAATGTGTCTCACTGAGTGCACGGGTTAGTGACTAAACTGTCTTAATTTGTGCATCATTATGTTTGTTGTTCTGTAAACTGCTGCATGTGTTGATCAGTAGCTATATGAGTAAGTATATGGGTTATTGATTGGTTGCTCAAGTATTTGTATGGGAGACTGAGTGTGTGTGTGGGTGGCTGGGAGGTGTATGACTCTGTGCATAGATGTGTGAGCAGTTGATTCACTAGATGTATGGGTTCAAAAGTGCATGTGGAAACAGGTGTATGGGTGGTTGACTGTGTGCATGAGTGCATTGGTGAGTGAATGGATATCTCAGTGCTACATGTCAAAGTAAGTACATATGTAAAACACAGTACATGTGAGAGTTGGCATATATAAATAACTGTGCATGAGAGCCACTGAATGTGTGAGTAGCTGTATGGATCATTGTGAACTTGTATCAGGGATTGTATAAGAGAGTAAATATGTGTTAGTATATGCTTGAATAAGTAAGGTGTGTATAACTGTATAGTTGAGGAAATGGAGGTGAGATTGTTTCTTTGCATGACTGACTAGGTGTGTGAGTAACTCCATGGATGAGTGACAGTGTGTGAGTTTCTGTATACACTGAGTGTATCTAAGGTTATATTAGAGTCTGAAGAGGTTTATCGTATTAGCACACAAATGATGTCAAATGAGATGTCATCAGTGATGTCATCAGTGATGTCATTTGAGATGTCATCAGTGATGTCATCAGTGATGTCACTGACCATGTCATGAATGATGTAATATGTGACATCATCAGCAGTGGATTGCGGGTGCGCGATATATAGTTAGTGCAACTAACTATATATGGAATTTCAGTGGTTTTGTGTGAGTAAAATAAGGTTTTTTAAATGCTAATTCCTAACTATATATGGTCTATAACCTATGGTTTTTTCAGTGAATTTTCAAGGTTTTGTAAATGCTAATTCCTAACTATATATGGTCTATAACCTATGGTTTTTTCAGTGAATTTCAATGGTTTTTTAATAGCAAATATCATAAGCTGTCGAATGTCAAGTACGTGGTAAGTAAAAACATTTTCGTGTTTATGCACACTGATCTGCTTTGAATGCTGCCCCCCACCCCTCATTTCTATTAGGAGTACTCTCTCTTTGCAGATAGTGAAGGGTAGTTAACGCAGCCCTTTGCCCCCTTTGTAATCCGTCGTGCCTGCTTCTCTCTCCATTTGATTGATTGTTCTCTTTGGTTCATTCTCTATTTACAAACAAGCACAGAGTCGCAATACTCTGTTTAGTCTTTGCAGATAGCGAAAAACCGTGTAAAAAAACAAAAGGAATCGAGCAAAATCAGTAGGCCACTAATGGGATCTCTTTTTGACCTCGCTAAAATAGAAACATTAGGAACAACCTGTTGAAAATAGCAATGCGTATGTACATAAGCGGCGTTCATTTGTGTTCACAGTACCCCTTGTTGATTGTTTGAATCGAGCATTGAATTGTTCGAAGTTGCTTCTCTTAAGGATCTTCTCTGCCTGCAAACGAAGAAGAATAGGAATATTCTCTCTCCCTTTGCAGATAGTGAAGGGTAGGTAACGCAAGCCTTTAACACGTCGTACCTATTTCATTCCTCATTGATTGATTGATTGTCCGAACATTGACTGTTTGGGAATTAGTTCTTTTTGGAGGTATTCCCTGTTTGCAAATAAACGTAGGAAAATCTTTGCAAGTAGTGAAAGGGTACGTAATGCGGACCTTTCTCCCCCGTTGGAATCTGTCATGCCTATCTACTCCCCACTGATTGATGCACCTGTTTCACCCGGACCATTTACTAGACATACGTCATCTGGCCCGACCAGAGAGCACCCCTAGTGAAAAGGACATATGCAATAATAACGAAGTGATCACTGTATCCTGTTAACAGAAACTTTAGCATGAAACAACCTGGAAAGAAAAGAATAGGAAAACGAAAATCAGTAGGCCACTGATGAACATGAACTTTTATTAAACAACGAACAAAGAAACGATAACATAACGTAATGATAAAACCTATTAATGTCCTAGAAACAAGAAAACGTTAAAATATGCCATTGGTGAGAGACCAGAAAAACAGTAAGAGAAACCAAATCACCCCTCGCTGTCCCACCGCCTGCCACGCCAAAAAAATCGATAGACTAGGGAAAATGCAAGTCAGTAGAACATCCGCCCCCACTCTGGAAACTTCCAAGGTGGGGCAGGGTTCCGGCTACGCCCAGCCGGGAGCAGCCCATATAAGGCAGGTCCTGCTGCCACGCCTCGGCCAGGAGATCCTAACGTAGGGTGTAGCCGGAGGAGAGGCCGAGACCAGCGGGACCCGGCCAGGGGATTGCCTTTACAATGCTGAACAGTTGCAGGGGGGGGGAATGTCTCCTCGACCCTCCCCTCTCTCTCCCAGTCCGGCCGCGGTGGCCCTTGAGAGTTGCAGGTAGTCCCGCCACATGCTCTTCCGGTCCGGCCAACAACGGTCGGGGGGCCGAGGCCGACGGGATCCGGCTGCAGCCGATAAACCAAGAAACCCGTTCATGGGGCCAGAGCCAGGGGCGTCCGGCCGACATCTACCGGAAGCCCGGCCCGAAGACAGACGGGACACTTCTTCTTTCTTGTATAATTGCTGCAACAACCCTGGGGGGGGATGTCTTGCACATGCCTCCGACCCCCCCCCCTCGTCCTCATCGCCTGGTCCGGCCATAACAAATATCAAGCGAGACGCCGTGGGGTGCACTGGGAGGGAGAGACGGTGCGAACAGGCCTCTCCCGCCTCCCCAGTGGAGGCTTCCCAGCTGCACCCTCAGCGCTCCAGGCGCCCGGAAAAGAGTTCTTCCACTGTGGCCATGCTGCAACGTCTCGCCCGGCAGGGTGGAGCCCGTCCGCTCATTTGACCCCGCGATCGCCAGTAGCTACCGAACTCTCAAAATGGCGGTCGACCTGGCAAGAGCGGGCCCAGCATAAAGAAATGGCCCGGTCACTGGTTGACTCCACCACCGTAGTCCTCCACGACCTTGAAGATTCTAGAGGAGCCGCGGGAGTCTCCGACCCCCGATGGGGAATGACTGCCATGATCACCCGTGGAGTGACGAAACTGTATCCGCGGGACGTCGGCGCCAGCCTCACTTTGAATTACTAGAATCCTGCAGACCTCACTTCCGGTGAAAGCACAGTGTGACCCGGTAGGAAAAATTGTTGCACCCCCTCCCCTTTTTGACTGATAGTTCAAACCACCGATCCTTTCCTTTGCCCTTTTAACGGAACTTTGGACTGCCTCCCCCTCTTTTACATTTTCTAGAGAAAACAAAACATTAACCACTACATTAGCATAGCAGTTGACACCAGAACTGTTTTCAAATTGAAAACCAACAACATCTTCAACAGAATCCTTTTTGTTTCTGCTGTGACCCTGCTACAGCACAGGCATTGTCCCCAGCAGTAATTCTGCAATGCCGGTAAGAATAGCTGTGGTGCCTACTGGACTCACTCACCCCCGCGGCGCCCCACGCCGTTATGTGCTGGGCGGCAACTTGCTAGACATCACTTTCGTGCCATCTAGATTTCAGCGCGTTCTGCTGCCTTGGAACTATTCGCACAACAGACCGCTACTGACAATAATATTTCATTATTGGTGCTGTCAATTTCAATAAATCTATTGGATAATTCAAAAGAAATTGCCACGGTCTCTTCGTTGTTTAAATGTTTTTACTGTTTTTGTTTTGTTGTATATATTTATATGTTATTAAAGTTTTATATTCCTACTACTTTGTTGGAGTGCTATATATTTTAATGTGACACATAATTGTAAAATCTTTGATGTACAAAGAGTCATTCCTGGAATCTTCCGCTTCAGGCTCGGTCCCCTCCCCAATCACAATACAGGATAGTTTTCAGATAGTAGGAACACGTGTGGTGTGACGGATCTCATCGGGTGTGGGCCTTGATCTACTATAACTCCTTTGAAGAGGGGTGATTCTTTACAGCTGGGGCCATAAACTACATCTGCAGGGCTAGCTGATACCCTAGGACCAGCCTGGACAATCCCGACACAGAGGAAGAGGAGTGTCAGAGGGTGCGGTAGTGAATAGGGCAAAAGGGAGGTGTCGGGCGGGCACAGAGTGTGATTCTCAGGGAAGAGCAGCGCAGATGGGGGGAGGTTTATTGCCCATGCATAAGACAGAGAGCGGGGGTGACCAGTGCCTGGGGAAGATGCTTGCGAGGGTGAGGAGCCATGCTACGAATCGACAGCGTGCAGAGAGTGGGTCTGGTCAAGACATCTAAAATGGCTGCCGTGCACGACAAAAGTGTGGCATTTCAAAAAAGGCAAGATGGCGCAGACAATGTTTTTCAACACTTCCTCATTTCCTTCGAATCGAACGTTAACAGACGTTGGGGCATATTACCAAAGTTAAGCGATATTTATCGCTAACGATGCTTACCAACGAATTTTTTACCGCTAAGCATCGTCAGAAATTATCGAAGATAAACCTTGCTATTATCAAGGTTTATCACAAATGCGATAATAAACGGCCGCAATGCATGAATATCGCTAAAAACTCAGCGATATTCATACATTACCGAGCTAATGCTCCTAGCCATGTTATCCACCTCCCATTGGATAACATGGCTAAGAACTGCTCAGGGCAGGTGTTACTTTTTGGAGATATTCGCGCTTAGCGCGAATATCTCCAAAAGTTGGTAATAGGAGATAGATATCTTGCATGTTGTAATGCAAGTTATTGTGGTATATGGAACTCATACCATAATCTCTCAGGAAAGCAGAAACTGATCCTTTTGGGACCGCCTAAAAAGGCCTAGGGGGTGAGGAGTACTCTACTTTGCCCCCTTTTCACGTTCCGAACTATTTTATTTTACTCTCTTCTGTAATTACACAAAATAGCAGCGATAAGATGCATCGGAGACACACAGTGAGAGAAAGGAGGCCGGAGATGAAGAAGAGATGTCAAATACACATTGGAGATAATATAGTGGCAGAAGGGAAGT
Organism: Lissotriton helveticus; assembly: GCF_964261635.1. Classification (NCBI taxonomy): domain Eukaryota; kingdom Metazoa; phylum Chordata; class Amphibia; order Caudata; family Salamandridae; genus Lissotriton; species Lissotriton helveticus. The sequence goes on along the minus strand of NC_136063.1, from coordinate 1,244,541,766 downwards.
AAATATGAGTAAACTTACCATGTAACATAAAAATGTTGCACTCTATACTATAAGTCTCATTTTATACTACAATCACTTCGCTACAACCTCATAAATTAAAAATAAAAATGAATAATGTCTCAAACAATTTTTGATTTCTAAATATAAATTTATTCTTCAGAATTTTCTAAATTTGAAAGAACTAGTAACATGTCCTCATCAGCAATGTCCTCATGAAAAGTCTGCAATAATGATTCTTGTAACTCTATGGTCTCCAAACACTCGATAAATTCGCCATCAAGAGATTGATCAAAAAAATCATTCAAGTCATCTCCTCCTTCTGACAATATTTCATTATTGGTGCTGTCAATTTCAATCAATGTAGTGGAATCATTCAAGTCATCTCCTCGTGACAATATTTCATTATTGGTGCTCTCAATTTCAATCAATGTAGTGGAATCATTCAAGTCATCTCCTCCTTGTGACAATATTTCATTATTGGTGCTGTCCATTTCAATCAATCTAATGGAATCATACAAGTCATCTCCTCCTTGTGACAATATTTCATTATTGCTGCTCTCAATTTCAATCAACGTAGTGGAATCATTCAAGTCATCTCCTTGTGACAATATTTCATTCTTGGTGCTGTCCATTTCAATCAATCTAATGGAATCATACAAGTCATGTCCTCCTTGTGACAATGTTTCATTATTGGTGCTCTCAATTTCAATCAATGTAGTGGACAATTCAAAAGAAATTGCCACGGTCTCTTCATTGTGAGCCATTTTATTTTGAAATTGCTTGCTGTAAATTGCAGAAAAAAATAATCACTTTCATTTATCGTTTTTAGTAATACATAATATAAAACTAACTTTATCAAGTATTTAGTATAACAGAAGGACTGCAAATAAATAACAGAAAACATTTTTCAAATTATCTTCAAGTGTACAACATAGTTCCCCTTACAAATTAACAACTCACCTTTTTAAAAGTAGGAAAAGTGTTAGTACTGTGTAAATCAAACACCAGAAATTCACCACCAAAAATTCCTCACAAATGTACCTCAGACAGTAGTATCACAAAATGGCTGTGGTTTCCTCTCATTTGACATATATACATAACCAATTAACTTTCATCACACACAAATACAAAACCAAAGTAACATTTTAATTGGTTCTAAATTTCAACACTTTCAAATGTGTTTTCCCCATGCAATTTTCCATAGGACATTTACATACGTCTACAGCCTGAATGGCTGAACGGAATTACACCAAACTTGGCAAAATGGTACATCAAACCTAAGAGGTCAGGAAGGATCTACTATGCCCCCTTATGGTCATTTCCCCCTTCGCTTTGGCCTCCTCTTGTCTCTCAATCCTACCGAGAGACAAGATGGCGGCCGCTACGGACTGTTTGGAATGTTGACAGACGCCGGAGAACCAATCAGCTTCGCAAAGCTCCGTAACGCGAAAAGTACGCGAAGCGGAGCGCTGTTACAGATATATATCTTTTTTTGAACGTTAATTTCTCAAAATCCACTGGAGCACATATATTGAGACCTAGCAAAGGCACATCGGGCTACCAGTCCCTAATATTTTACCAAGTTTCGTGCAAATCCATTCAGCCGTTCGATTATTATTATTATTTTTTTTTTTTGCCCCGCGGGGCCCTTTTAAAACCTCCACATCAAACCTAGGGGGTCAGCGAGGATCTACTATTCCCCCTTATGGTCATTTGCCCCTTCGCTTTCGCCTCCTCTTGTCTCTCGATCCTACCGAGAGACAAGATGGCGGCCGCTACGGACTGTTTGGAATGTTGACAGACGCCGGAGAACCAATCAGCTTCGCTTCACAAAGCTCCGTTGCGCGAAAAGTACGCGTCCTGGGCCGCTGCCCAGTCCGCTGTTACAGATATATATCTTTTTTTAAACGTTAATTTCTCAAAATCCACTGGAGCACATATATTGAGACCTACAAAAGGCACATCGGGCTACCAGTCCCTACAATTTTGCCAAGTTTCGTGCAAATCCATTCAGCCGTTCGCGCTAAAAGTGAGGCCAACCGCCCTATGGAAATTAACATGGGAAAAACGCGTTTTGGGACCCCCCTTTTTTCTCAGCCCCCCCTTGACGAACCCCCCCAAAATTTTTAGGGGCTGCTCAGAAATAAAATGTGCCATTTTCCTGAAAATTTCAGCCAATTCCGTCCACAAACGCCAAAGTTATTAGACATAGAATTTTCAAAAATCCCATAGGGAAAAAATCCTAACTATATATACCTACTGGCGACCGCCAGTAGGTAATATGCACAGGAAAACTAAACAGCCACTTCCATTACAAAGAAGTAAAAAGTTTGCATGTCTGCAGCCTTTCTTATTGTTCACCTTATTCATCTTCTGGTCAATCAACACATCATCCACACATACACACACCTACTTTCTCCCTTTCTTGGCTGGGGTTATCAATCATTCTTCTATGATTCAAATTCAAAGTGCAGGCCCTTTATCAATGCTTTTTATTATAACAACTACCAGGGCCGAAGGCACTATGAAATTTGCACACTTGCTCCCTTTCTTTGCTGCACTTATCAATTATTCTTCAATTTCATATTTGGATTCAAGCCCAAGGCCCTTTATTGAGCCTTTTTGTTGTAACTACTATTGCAGTGATTCTGCTCCTACACACAACTGTGCATAAAGACTTATGACTTCAGTGAATTACGGTGTTCCAAACCCCACCTTAGTACCCAAACCCCCTAACAGACTAGCAATCAGTGACTCATTGGTTCTTTGTCCTATAGCAAAAACACCAATTATTAGTCAACCCACAACATGCGACTTAGGTTACCTCAGGTAAGGTAGATATCAAGAGCACTCTTTTGTTACAGTCTTACACCAGTCGAAAACAAGCACTAAATAAAGACACCTGCAACTTTGAAATGTTTATTTCTAACGGATGTATGACGTTACAACGCATACTTTTACCACGCATACCTTTACAACGCGGTTTTGACCACGCATACCTTTACAACGCATAGCGCTTAGAGGTGCTGGATAGTGGTAAGTATAATTTTCTATTCCAACTCCAGTCCCCGTGGACACTAGGGATGGTGTTGGATAGAAAATTAAACTTATTCACTATCCTAGAGCGCCCCCCAGCGCAATGCGCTGTAATGGTTTGCGTTGTAATACCAGCGTTGTAATGGTATTGCGTGGTAAAAAATGTGTGGTAAAGGTTGTATACCTTTCTAACACCGTAATCTCATGCCCAGTACCTTAGATAATACAAGCAAACATATTAACAGAAACAGAGTTGTCAGTATTGTTACTATTCCATAAAATACAAAGGGATAAAGCATCCTATAATGCAAAAGGGCAACAGATTTAAAATATACCTAGATTTCACCCTCCCTACTTAGCAGGTTAGTTTATAACTACAGAAGATCTCATCCGACTACATAGTCAGACAAATACCTCTGTTACTCAGCAGTAGTGGATCACATTCAGTTCTACACAAACTGTCAAGATACGAATGTTCTCCAACTGTGTGTAATCATGCCTGCACAGTGCATTACTAAACGCGCCAGTATCAGAGACGCCACAGCTGCATATGTCTTATGGCTCGAACGTGCGAGGATCATTCCGAATAACACACACAGTATCCAAGATAACCTTGATGTTTCATGCTCTCACTATACACACTAAAGTAGGGAGGCAGTCTACAAATGTAGTATATCAAATTATTCTCATATGAAGCAAAATACTCACCCTTCTCTAAACAATATTGCAACTGCATGTTGTGTGCAAAGCAGAGCAGGAAAACAAAAATGGTGTTTAAGCTTCTAATAAACTCATGCTAATTTAACACGGTGTAAGTGCAAGGATCAGCCCATGACACCTTTCCTTGACCAAAGCACATAATATAAACGTGGGCAAATCACGAACACAGAGTCCAAGCCTAAAAAGCAGAGTCAAGTTCATTTTTGCAAAAAAAATTATTCGGTCTTTGATAAAAAGCAGTAACTAAATAATAAAGAACAGGTAGAAAAATCAAACAGTCTTATTCCACCAGCGTATAAGCACAGGATGTAGCAACAGCCTCCAAGAGGAAGTCATTGTTCTCATCTGAAAACATTTCAGCCATCCAATTCAATAGTGGGAATGAACATACATGTACCTCAATGACCGGAGCCTCTATCTCCATCGGAAGAAAACTTGGGTCATCTTCAATGTAACTGGGTGCCAAGAAGTCATGCGCCGCTGCAAAAACATTCCAACGTCCCATTATTCCATGTATCTCTGCTACGGCCATAATCCCGCTGCCAGAACATAGCAAGTCATGAACCACTAAGAGGCTCATCAGCTGGTCATAATCTGCATTGGGAGACACCGTACTGCAGAGACACAAATCCAGGGCCCAGTCGAAATCGCAGCTCAGGCAATGAAAGACAGGTTGAACGCATGTGAAAAAGGAGAATCGATAATCCAGAAGCTGCGCTCAATGTAGCCAGAGACAGCGCTCTGTAATAACTAAGCATTCGGTTGCAGACCAGCAACAACCGGGACATATTGTCGTCTGCTGCAAGATGTGCATCCATATTTAAGTAATCAAATTAATACAAGCACACCGGCAACTAATGTGAGCATTAAGGACAATCCACCAAAGATGCTGGAAAAAAATGAATGAAAAAACACCGACAAGACACCAAATATAGGCCCCGATGTAGGTAAAATAGATTTACCGATTTTAAATTACCGAATCATACCGATTCGGTAATTAAAAATCGGTAAATCTAAGGGGTTGAGATGTAGGAACATCCAGATGTTCCTGCTACCGAATCGGTAAAAATCGGTATTTACCGATTCTGTAAATACCGACCGGTAATGTCCCATTCATTCCTATGGGCTTTGAAGCCCATAGGAATGAATGGGGCATTACCGGTCAGTATTTACAGAATCGGTAAATACCGATTTTGACAAGGGTGCAGGGGGTGTCACTTTGACACCCTCTAGCACCCCCAAAAAAGATTCGGGGGCCATGTGGCAGGCATACCTGCCCTAAGGGCAGGTCTGCCTGTCATATGGCACAGGTGTGCATGCACACATGTGCATGCACACCGGAATCGGTTTTTTACCATGAAGTTGGATTTCATGGTAAAATACCGATTCTGTAAGGCTTGTGGGACTCAGAAGAGTCCCACCTACATCTCATTGTTACCGAATCGGTAAAAAATACCGATTCGGTATTTTACAGATTCGGTAAATTTACCGATCGGTAAATTTTCCGAATCTGTAAAATACCTGGACCTACATACCATTTTGTGTATCTCGGTCGGTAACGGCCGAAAATACAGATTTTCGGCCGTTACCGACCGACCTACATCCGGCCCATAGTTTCTACAGAAGTCACAAGGCCACTGCTTATAACTTTAAAAAAGTAAGCTAACCCCCTACTCGAGGATGCTTTAAAGATAGTCTAAATAAACTCCCTAAAATTCCGGGGCACATCTGTGTTTAATAAAGCATGCACTTCGTTGCGTGTGTTTGCTACATGAAGGACAAATGTTTCTCTAGCAGATGTAAGAGCGACCTCTTTTTGAGACAATAGCGCTCTTATACGGCTCATTTGGTTGACTCTGCTTTCAAGGTCGGAAACAACGGCCAGAGGGAAACATCCAGCTTCCCATGCAGAGGAGTCAACACAACTTTTTTTATAGCAAACCACACACTCAGTTACCGTAATCATGTAAGCGATGCCTGCTAACATCGCACAACAATCTGCATTATTTCAAAGTAAATAACTTCCGTTTGCCAGTAAACTGAACATTGTTATGATAGCAGGTGTCAGAGTGCCTTTCAAAACTCAGGCCAAATTAGCCGCATCTTGATTACAAGAGCCATACAATTGTAGGTGTCCACAAAGTAAGGAGTGATCTGGTACTATTGAGCAATCCTCGCCATTCTGACAAACTTCTTTTCCCTCCCTCAAGCACCTATATATAAATGGTAAAAACCAACATTCATGGAGATAAGCGCTCCCTAAAGATCCATATCTGCTTATAGCATAGTATTTCATACAAACCTCAAACTTAAACAGTCTTAAAAAGTAACATTATGATACTGTGGATAAGCCACACAGCTGAATCGGATCTCCAATGAGTGACGACTTGTAACAATTCTCATAGCGCGCCTTGTGCTCTGATTTGACTGTGAGAGAGTGATCACACCATAGTTTGTCTGCAAATCATTCTCAGCATACGCTACGAATGCGCTTTCACTTTACGCGTCGCATCAAAGCTTACGTATGACGTCACGTACTGCGCCCCCTACGCGAAAGCACAAATATTTTTAATTGTTTAAAAACATATATTTATGTATTTAATGAACATACTAATAGAATACCTTATGTAGGATACTTATGAAAATAGTTTTTTTAAACTTTGAACAATCGTATATTACTTTTAAAAGCAATTACACAAATCGCGCTGGAACGTCATACGAACCCACATTGTAAGCGTACGCAAAGCCATGAGACTTTAAAAGAAGAGATTTCATTGGTTCATAACACTTCTTATTACAACTGTTGAACGTTCCGTCCCATTTTAATCATTCTACTTTCACTTTCTAAGAAGATACATCTCTTCTGAGAATATTGTCAAATAGAAGGAAAATTACCATAATAACACCAATGGGCTCATCTTCCACCCATTCTTCAGAAGAATATTTCATTCCTAAAGAACCTCCAAAGAAGAGGAAAGAAGCTCTGATTTGCAAGTTTTTACTTTCCCTGAAGGGCAAAAAAAGGTTAATGCTCTGTTAGTAACCTATAAAATTTGCCATACAACTCTTTCAAGGGGTGATCGATCTAAAATATACTCCTTTGGAACAGCAAATATGGAGCGACAAGTGAAGAACTTTCACCCCAACAACTTTGCTCGAGCTGCAACATGGAGGTTGCAGGACAACCCACCTGCTGCAGCACCAACCACATCAACTGCTGCACCAGCATTTTCAGCAAGCAGTCCACACCCACAAATTGATCTTGATTTTGCTAAACTTAAAATTCTATGAATTTATTGCAATTAACTTTTGTGTTATGTGGAACAGTCTTTTGACCTGATAAAACGCAGGAAGCAGGAGTATCGCTGTCCTCGACATTATTTTTTTTTTTTTCATTTTTTTGTTCCTGTTGGACATTTTTGGAGTTCCAGCTCCCTTTTTTTGCCTAAAAAAAATGTGTTCACAACACACACAAAAAATTAGAAAACTAAAAACACAAAAAAACCAGAATTATAACAATCTCCTCCTAATAACCACATGGACACAGAGATAAGAATATGAGGATTTAATGTCCCATTGCTAGACTCGCGGCAACTCCTGTGCCCGCCTACGTTCCCAGAATGCAGTGGCCGCACGCGCTGGTAAACAAGAGCGCTTCGCCACACAAATGTTTAAGGAGCTACAAAGGGACCCCATCCCCCGGGACTCAAAAAATAACATTTGGGATCGTGTGGGGAACCCCAATACCCCCACAGTCCCAGCCAGCTCCCCACGTTGTTCGAAAGCCGGCATTGCTTTGTCAGAGAGACCAGTTTATATGCTTCTCTCTCTAACAAAAAGCAATCTGCTTTCCTACTTAAAAAAGACAGCATATTAACTTGCTCTCTCTTTCAAATAGGAAAGCGGTTTGCTCTACTAAAGTGGAAGCCAAGACCCTCCCGCCCTACCATAGCAATCAGGAGTGTCCCGGTGGTAGGCACCCTTGGACACTGCAGAAGCCGGCCCTGGGAGGTGTCGGACCCCAGGGCCATCAAGAGCTCCAGGAGGGGGCCGCGTGACCCCCTCCCAATATTAAAAAGCCCTGAAAGATGGTGGTCCCCGCAACTGGGTGGTCCGTGCCATCAGGGACCCCCCAATTTTAAATATTACTTCCCCAGGAAGGTGGCGGTCCCCGGAGCATGTGGGAGGCCATGAACCCCCCGCATACTTCAAAAATAAAACCCCGGGGGTGGCGTTCCCCGGGGCTCGGGGGACCTTTAAAACCCCATTATAGAAAAAATTGCCCCCGGGATTTGGCCACCCCGGGAGCTAATTAAGAATAAAACGGACTTCTAGTTTTTTTTTCCTTTTCCACCGCGTACGAGTACGATACGCGTATCCTGCGGTTTTTAAAATGTAAAAATAAATACATTTTGGGGCCTAAAGATCCATGTGCGACCCCCTCAGCAGGCCTAGAGGGTAAAAATGTTTTTACGCTGCCCCCTTTCCTTATTTATCAACTTTGTTTTACTGTTTTCTTGTGACTCGGTGCTACAGAGGCACAAGATTGCTGCCAACACTTCCTGGTTTCGAGTGTTGACAGACAGTTGACAGCCAATCAGCATACAGCTTGCGCTCGTAATTGAACGGATCTCCGTCCGGGTGTAGAACTCTGTCCCTAGATATCGCTATGATTTTACTTGTAATTTTCTCAGAAACTACTGAACGGATTTACACCATTTAACAAAAAGCACAACCTGCGAACCAAACTCTACCTTGCTGCCAAATTTGGTGTAATTCCGTTCAGCCGTTCGGGCTGTAGCCCTGGCTAAAGGTCCCTACGGAAAATTGCATGGGGAAAACACGTTTTGGGACCCCCTTTTTTCTGGGCCCCTACTTGACGAATCACCCCCAAACTTTCAGGGAAGGAGCGGAACTGAGCAGGCCATTTTCTTGGAGAACTTTGTGAAGATTCGACCACCGGCGCCAAAGTTATTCCAAATAGAATGTTGTGGATTTCCAATGGAAAGTAGATCCTAACTATAACTACCTACTGGCGACCGCTAGTAGGTAATATATATATATATATATATATATATATATATATATATATAGCTCCAAGGGTGATGTCCAACAAATGAGCGGCACGCAAAGTAAGAAGCTTTTACCCCATCAGCTTTTTATTGGTACGGTAGTGCGTAGGCAGAGTTAATCCTAAACACCTGACTTTCATAGTCCGACGCGTTTCGTTTACTCACTTCCTCATGAACAGTTCAAAGTCAGTAAGGTGCATGGTGGGGATGTTAGTTCCATCGTTTGGCATCAATCGATATGCAAAATTGCAAACACGTAGCCTTTAGGTTTAACATGCCCTTTCAGTCCTGTATGGATGCACCTTAAATTTACGTGTAAAAAAGGCTCCGAATGAGCCCCTCCGCTGCAGCACGCCCTCAATCCACTCTTACTCTCCACCTCAAGAGCTCTTCTTCACAACAAGCTCAATGGCCCCCGCCTGGGGGTGGTGCCAGCTCGACGGCAGGACGGCCGTCTATACATATAGCTCCAAGGGTGATGTCCAACAAATGAGCGGCACGCAAAGTAAGAAGCTTTTACCCCATCAGCTTTTTATTGGTACGGTAGTGCGTAGGCAGAGTTAATCTTAAACACCTGACTTTCATAGTCCGACGCGTTTCGTTTACTCACTTCCTCATGAACAGTTCAAAGTCAGTAAGGTGCATGGTGGGGATGTTAGTTCCATCGTTTGGCATCAATCGATATGCAAAATTGCAAACACGTAGCCTTTAGGTTTAACATGCCCTTTCAGTCCTGTATGGATGCACCTTCAATTTACGTGTAAAAAAGGCTCCGAATGAGCCCCTCCGCTGCAGCACGCCCTCAATCCACTCTTACTCTCCACCTCAAGAGCTCTTCTTCACAACAAGCTCAATGGCCCCCGCCTGGGGGTGGTGCCAGCTCGACGGCAGGACGGCCGTCTATACATATAGCTCCAAGGGTGATGTCCAACAAATGAGCGGCACGCAAAGTAAGAAGCTTTTACCCCATCAGCTTTTTATTGGTACGGTAGTGCGTAGGCAGAGTTAATCTTAAACACCTGACTTTCATAGTCCGACGCGTTTCGTTTACTCACTTCCTCATGAACAGTTCAAAGTCAGTAAGGTGCATGGTGGGGATGTTAGTTCCATCGTTTGGCATCAATCGATATGCAAAATTGCAAACACGTAGCCTTTAGGTTTAACATGCCCTTTCAGTCCTGTATGGATGCACCTTAAATTTACGTGTAAAAAAGGCTCCAAATGAGCCCCTCCGCTGCAGCACGCCCTCAATCCACTCTTACTCTCCACCTCAAGAGCTCTTCTTCACAACAAGCTCAATGGCCCCCGCCTGGGGGTGGTGCCAGCTCGACGGCAGGACGGCCGTCTATACATATAGCTCCAAGGGTGATGTCCAACAAATGAGCGGCACGCAAAGTAAGAAGCTTTTACCCCATCAGCTTTTTATTGGTACGGTAGTGCGTAGGCAGAGTTAATCTTAAACACCTGACTTTCATAGTCCGACGCGTTTCGTTTACTCACTTCCTCATGAACAGTTCAAAGTCAGTAAGGTGCATGGTGGGGATGTTAGTTCCATCGTTTGGCATCAATCGATATGCAAAATTGCAAACACGTAGCCTTTAGGTTTAACATGCCCTTTCAGTCCTGTATGGATGCACCTTAAATTTACGTTTAAAAAAGGCTCCGAATGAGCCCCTCCGCTGCAGCACGCCCTCAATCCACTCTTACTCTCCACCTCAAGAGCTCTTCTTCACAACAAGCTCAATGGCCCCCGCCTGGGGGTGGTGCCAGCTCGACGGCAGGACGGCCGTCTATACATATAGCTCCAAGGGTGATGTCCAACAAATGAGCGGCACGCAAAGTAAGAAGCTTTTACCCCATCAGCTTTTTATTGGTACGGTAGTGCGTAGGCAGAGTTAATCTTAAACACCTGACTTTCATAGTCCGACGCGTTTCGTTTACTCACTTCCTCATGAACAGTTCAAAGTCAGTAAGGTGCATGGTGGGGATGTTAGTTCCATCGTTTGGCATCAATCGATATGCAAAATTGCAAACACGTAGCCTTTAGGTTTAACATGCCCTTTCAGTCCTGTATGGATGCACCTTAAATTTACGTATAAAAAGCTGATGGGGTAAAAGCTTCTTACTTTGCGTGCCGCTCATTTGTTGGACATCACCCTTGGAGCTATATATATATATATATATATATATATATATATATATATATATATATTACCTACTGGCGGTGACCAGTAGGTATATATAGTTAGGATTTTTTCTCTATGGGATTTTTGAAAATTCTATGTCTAATAACTTTGGCGTTTGTGGACGGAATTGGCTGAAATTTTCAGGAAAATGGAACATTTTGTTTCTGAGCAGCCCCTAGAAATTTTGGGTGGGGTTCGTCAAGGGGGGGCCGAGAAAAAAGGGGGGTCCCAAAACGTGTTTTTAACATTGAGTTTTCCATAGGGCGGTTGGCCTCACTTTTAGCCCGAACGGCTGAATGGATTTGCACGAAACTTGGCAAAATTGTAGGGACTGGTAGCCCAATGTGCCTTTGCTAGGTCTCAATATATGTGCTCCAGTGGATTTTGAGAAATTAACGTTCAAAAAAAGATATATATCTGTAACAGCGGACCGGGCAGCGTTCCAGTTCGCGTACTTTTCGCGGTACGGAGCTTTGTGAAGCGAAGCTGATTGGTTCTCCGGCGTCTGTAAACATTCCAAACAGTCCGTAGCGGCCGCCATCTTGTCTCTCGGTAGGATCGAGAGACAAGAGGAGGCCAAAGCGAACGGGCAAATGACCATAAGGGGGCATAGTAGATCCTCGCTGACCCCCTAGGTTTGATGTGGAGGTTTTAAAAGGGCCCCGCGGGGCAAAAAAAATAAATAATAATAATAATCGAACGGCTGAATGGATTTGCACGAAACTTGGCAAATTATTAGGGACTGGTAGCCCGATGTGCCTTTGCTAGGTTTCAATATATGTGCTCCAGTGGATTTTGAGAAATTAACGTTCAAAAAAAGATATATATCTGTAACAGCGCTCCGCTTCGCGTACTTTTCGCGTTACGGAGCTTTGCGAAGCTGATTGGTTCTCCGGCGTCTGTAAACATTCCAAACAGTCCGTAGCGGCCGCCATCTTGTCTCTCGGTAGGATCGAGAGACAAGAGGAGGCCAAAGCGAAGGGGCAAATGACCATAAGGGGGCATAGTAGATCCTCCCTGACCTCTTAGGTTTGATGTACCATTTTGCCAAGTTTGGTTTAATTCCGTTCAGCCATTCAGGCTGTAGACGTATCTAAATGTCCTATGGAAAATTGCATGGGGAAAACACATTTGAAAGTGTTGAAATTTAGAACCAATTAAAATGTTACTTTGGTTTTGTATTTGTGTGTGATGAAAGTTAATTGGTTATGTATATATCTAAAATTAGAGGAAACCACAGCCATTTTGTGATACTACTGTCTGAGGTACATTTGTGAGGAATTTTTGGTGGTCAATTTCTGGTGTTTGATTTACACAGTACTAACACTTCTCCTACTTTTAAAAAGGAGAGTTGTTAATTTGTAAGGGGAACTATGTTGTACACTTGAAGATAATTTGAAAAATGTTTTCTGTTATTTATTTACAGTCCTTCTGTTATACTAAATACTTGATAAAGTTAGTTTTATATTATGTATTACTAAAAACGATAAATGAAAGTGATTATTTTTTTCTGCAATTTACAGCAAGCAATTTCAAAATAAAATGGCTCACAATGAAGAGACCGTGGCAATTTCTTTTGAATTATCCACTACATTTATTGAAATTGACAGCACCAATAATGAAATATTCTCACAAGGAGGAGAAGACTTGAATGATTTTTTTGATCAATCTCTTGATGGCGAATTTATCGAATGTTTGGAGACCATAGAGTTACAAGAATCATCATTGCAGACTTTTCATTAGGAGATTCCAGATGAGATGATTGAAGAGGAAATTCCAGATGAGGACATGTTACTAGTTCTTTCAAATTTTGAAAATTCAGAAGAATAAATTTATATTTAGAAATACAAAAATTGTTTGAGACATTATTCATTTTTATTTTTAATTTATGAGGTTGTAGCGAAGTGATTGTAGTATAAAATGAGACTTATAGTATAGAGTGCAACATTTTTATGTTACATGGTAAGTTTACTCATATTTACTTCCCTTCTCCCACTATATTATCTCCAATGTGTATTTGACATCTCTTCTTCATCTCCGGCCTCCTTTCTCTCACTGTCTGTCTCTGATGCATCTTATCGCTGCCATTTTGTGTAATTACAGAAGAGAGTAAAATAAAATAGTTCGGAACGTGAAAAGGGGGCAAAGTAGAGTACCCCTCACCCCCTAGGCCTTCTCAGGCGGTCCCAAAAGGATCAGTTTCTGCTTTCCTGAGAGATTATGGTATGAGTTCCATATACCACAATAACTTGCATTACAACATGCAAGATATCTATCTCCTATTACCAACTTTTGGAGATATTCGCGCTAAGCGCGAATATCTCCAAAAACTAACACCTGCCCTGAGCAGTTCTTAGCCATGTTATCCAATGGGAGGTGGATAACATGGCTAAGAGCATTAGCTCGGTAATGCATGAATATCGCTGACTTTTTAGCGATATTCATGCATTGCGGCCGTTTTTTATCGCATTTGCGATAAACCTTGATAATAGCAAGGTTTATCTTCGATAATTTCTGACGATGCTTAGCGGTAAAAAATTCGTTGCTAAGCATCGTTAGCGATAAATATCGCTTAACTTTGGCAATATGCACCAACGTCTGTTAACGTTCGATTCGAAGGAAATGAGGAAGTGTTGAAAAACATTGTCTGCGCCATCTTGCCTTTTTGGAAATGCCACACTTTTGTTGTGCACGGCAGCCATTTTAGATGCCTTGACCAGACCCACTCTCTGCACGCTGTCGATTCGTAGCATGGCTCCCCACCCTCGCAAGCATCTTCCCCAGGCACTGGTCACCCCCGCTCTCTGTCTTATGCATGGGCAATAAACCTCCCCTCATCTGCGCTGCTCTTCCCTGAGAATCACACTCTGTGCCCGCCCGACACCTCCCTTTCGCCCTATTCACTACCGCACCCTCTGACACTCCTCTTCCTCTGTGTCCGATTGTCCAGGCCGGTCCTAGGCTATCAGCTAGCCCTGCAGATGTAGTTTATGGCCCCAGCTGTAAAGAATCACCCCTGTTCAAAGGAGTTATAGTAGATCAAGGCCCACACCCGATGAGATCCGTCACACCACACGTGTTCCTACTATCTGAAAACCATCCTGTATTGTGATTGGGGACCGAGCCTGAAGCGGAAGATTCCAGGGATGACTCTTTGTACATCAAAGTTTTTACAATTATGTGTCACATTAAAAATATATAGCACTCCAACAAAGTAGTAGGAATATAAAACTTTAATAACTTATAAATATATACAACAAAACAAAAACAGTAAAAACATTTAAACAACGAAGAGACCGTGGCAATTTCTTTTGAATTATCCACTACATTTATTGAAATTGACAGCACCAATAATGAAATATTCTCACAAGGAGGAGATGACTTGAATGATTTTTTTGATCAATGTCTTGATGGCGAATTTATCGAATGTTTGGAGACCATAGAGTTACAAGAATCATCATTGCAGACTTTTCATGAGGAAATTCCTGATGAGATGATTGAAGAGGAAATTCCTGATGAGGACATGTTATTAGTTCTTTCAAATTATGAAAATTCAGAAGATGTTGCCTGGGTGCCGCACTGATTTGGGTATCCGGCGTGGGGCGTCCCGAGGGGTGTGTTGTCAGTAGCGGTCTGTTCTGCGAATAGTTCCAAGGCAGCAGAACGCGGTGAAATCTGGATGTCACGAAGGTGATGTCTAGTAAGTTGCCGCCCAGCAAATAACGGCGTGGGGCGCCGCGGGGGGGGGGAGGCAGTCCAAAGTTCCGTTAAAAGGGCAAAGGAAAGGATCGGTGGTTTGAACCATCAGTCAAAAAGGGGAGGGGGTGCAACAATTTTTCCTACCGGGTCACACTGTGCTTTCACGGGAACTGAGGTCTGCAGGATTCTAGTCATTCAAACTGAGGCTGGCGCCAGCATGGGAGCGCCGACGTCCCGCGGCTACAGTTTCGTTACTCCACGGGCGATCATGGCAGTCATTCCCCATCGGGGGTGTCTGCGGGGGTCGGGGACTCCCGCGTCTCCTCTAGAATCTTCAAGGTCATGGAGGACTACGGTGGTGGAGTCAACCAGTGACCGGGCCATTTCTTTATACTGGGCCCGCACTTGCCAGGTCGACAGCCATTTTGAGAGTTCGGTAACAACTGGCGATCGCGGGGTCAAATGAGCGGACGGGCTCCACCCTGCCGGGCGAGACGTTGCAGCATCGCCACAGTGGAAGAACCCTTTTCCGGGCGCCTGGAGCGCTGACGGTGCAGCTGGGAAGCCTCTACCTGGGGAGGCGGGAGAGGCCTGTTCGCACCGTCTCTCCCTCCCAGTGCACCCCACGGCGTCTCGCTTGAGATTTGTTATGGCCGGACCAGGCGATGAGGACGAGAGGGGGGGGGTCGGAGGCATGTGCAAGACATCCCCCCCCCAGGGTTGTTGCAGCAATTATTCAAGAAAGAAGAAATGTCCCGTCCGTCTTTGGGCCGGACCTCCGGTGGATGGCGGCCGGACGCCCTTTGCTCTGGCCCCATGAACGGGTTCCTTGGCTCATCGGCTGCAGCCGGATCCCGTCGGCCCCGGCCGTTGGTGGCCGGACCAGGAGAGAGTGTGGAGGGACAACCTGCAACTCTCAAGGGCCACCGCGGCCGGACTGGGAGAGAGAGGGGAGGGTCGAGGACACGGACATTCCCCCCCCCGAAACTCTCCAGTGTTGTCAATCCCCCTGGCCGGGTCCCGCTGGCCTCGGCCTCTCCTCCGGCTACACCCTACGTGATGATCTCCTGGCCGAGGCGTGGCAGCAGGACCCGCCTTATATGTGTTGCTTCCGGCTGGGCGTAGCCGAAAACCTGTTGCCCTTTGGAAGTTTCTAGAATGGGGCGGATGTCTGCTGACTTCTATCTTTCCCAGTTTGCCGTTATTTGGCCGTGGCAGGCGGTGGGACAGACACGTTTTGGGGCAGTGAGGGGCGATGTTTTCAGGTTTCTTATTACGGGCTTACTTCTAACGTTTCTTGTTTCTAGGACAATAATAGGTTTTATCATTACGTATTGTTATCGTTTCTTTGTTTGTTATTTAATAAAAAGTTCATCAGTGGCCTACTGATTTTCGTTTTCCTATTCTTTTCTTTCCAGGTTGTTTCATGCTAAAGTTTCTGTTAACAGGATACAGTGATCACTTCGTTATTATTGCATATGTCCTTTTCACTAGGGGTGCTCTCTGGTCGGGCCAGATGACCTATCTCTAGTAAATGGTCCGGGTGAAACAGGTGCATCAATCAGTGGGGAGTAGATAGGCATGACAGATTACAACGGGGGAGAAAGGTCCGCATTACGTACCCTTTCACTACTTGCAAAGATTTTCCTACGTTTATTTGCAAACAGGGAATACCTCCAAAAAGAACCAATTCCCAAACAGTCAATGTTCGGACAATCAATCAATCAATGAGGAATGAAATAGGTACGACGTGTTAAAGGCTTGCGTTACCTACCCTTCACTATCTGCAAAGGGAGAGAGAATATTCCTATTCTTCCTCGTTTGCAGGCAGAGAAGATCCTTAAGAGAACCAACTTCGAACAATTCAATGCTCGATTCAAACAATCAACAAGGGGTACTGTGAACACAAATGAACGCCGCTTATGTACATACACATTGCTATTTTCAACAGGTTGTTTCTAATGTTTCTATTTTAGCGAGGTCAAAAAGAGATCCCATTAGTGGCCTACTGATTTTGCTCGATTCCTTTTGTTTTTTTACACAATTTTTCGCTATCTGCAAAGACTAAACAGAGTATTGCGACTCTGTGCTTGTTTGTAAATAGAGAATGAACCAAAGAGAACAATCAATCAAATGGAGAGAGAAGCAGGCACGACGGATTACAACGGGGGCAAAGGCCTGCGTTAACTACCCTTCACTATCTGCAAAGAGAGAGTACTCCTAATAGAAATGAGGGGTGGGGGGCAGCATTCAAAGCAGATCAGTGTGCATAAACACGAAAATGTTTTTACTTACCACGTACTTGACATTCGACAGCTTATGATATTTGCTATTAAAAAACCATTGAAATTCACTGAAAAAACCCTAGGTTATAGACCATATATAGTTAGGAATTAGCATTTACAAAACCTTGAAAATTCACTGAAAAAACCATAGGTTATAGACCATATATAGTTAGGAATTAGCATTTACAAAACCTTGAAAATTCACTGAAAAAACCATAGGTTATAGACCATATATCGTTAGGAATTAGCATTTAAAAAACCTTATTTTACTCACACAAAACCATTGAAATTCCATATATAGTTAGTTGCACTAACTATATATCGCGCACCCGCAATCCACTGCTGATGATGTCACATATTACATCATTCATGACATGGTCAGTGACATCACTGATGACATCACTGATGACATCTCAAATGACATCACTGATGACATCACTGATGACAACATCCAGTGACTGTATGTTTCTGTAAAGTTAAAATGTGTCTTACATATTGAAGAATGAGTGGAAGTATAAGTGTCTGGACAAAGGATTTAGTAGGTGCATGACTGAATGTATGAGTGAGTGATTAAATGTGTCTCACTGAGTGCATGGGTTAGTGACTAAAGTGTCTTAATTTGTGCATCATTATGTCTGTTGTTCTGTAAACTGCTGCATGTGTTGATCAGTAGCTATATGATTAACTATATGGGTTACTGATTGATTGTCCAAGTATTTGTATGGGAGACTGAGTGTGTGTGTGGCTGGCTGGGAGGTGTGTGACTCTGTGCAGATCAATGTGTACTTGTATCAATGATTGTATAACAAGGTAAGTATGTGTTAGTATATGTTTGAAAATGTAAGGTGCTCTATGTTTAACTGTATAGACAAGAAAATGGAAGTGTCATTGATTCTTTACAGGACTGACTAGGTGTGTGAGTAACTCCATGGATGAGTGGCAGACTGTGAGTGTCTGTATAGGTGTATGAGTGCATATGATAGTGTTGTAAAGATGAGTGATTGTATGTATGAATGATTGTATGGGTGAATGAGTGAAGGTGTGTGTAGACGTAGGAATCAGTGAGTGCGTATATAGTAACTAGTATTGGTATGTCAATGGTTTCAAAAATTATATTCTGTATTTAACACTGGGTGAAACAGAGGTTATAATAAAATGTGAGGAGATGCATTGTATTGTCACATGAATGATATCATCAGTGATGTGGTCATTGATGTCAAATGAGATGTCATCAGTGATGTCATCAGTGATGTCATTTGAGATGTCATCAGTGATGTCATCAGTGATGTCA
This sequence comes from Lissotriton helveticus, assembly GCF_964261635.1. Lineage (NCBI taxonomy): Eukaryota > Metazoa > Chordata > Amphibia > Caudata > Salamandridae > Lissotriton > Lissotriton helveticus. The sequence goes on along the minus strand of NC_136063.1, from coordinate 1,244,523,477 downwards.
CTGACCATGTCATGAATGATGTAATATGTGACATCATCAGCAGTGGATTGCGGGTGCGCGATATATAGTTAGTGCAACTAACTATATATGGAATGTCAATGGTTTTGTGTGAGTAAAATAAGGTTTTTTAAATGCTAATTCCTAACGATATATGGTCTATAACCTATGGTTTTTTCAGTGAATTTTCAAGGTTTTGTAAATGCTAATTCCTAACTATATATGGTCTATAACCTATGGTTTTTTCAGTGAATTTTCAAGGTTTTGTAAATGCTAATTCCTAACTATATATGGTCTATAACCTATGGTTTTTTTCAGTGAATATATATATATATATATGTAGGTAAGCTGCAAAGAAAGATGCTCACTCAGAGAAACGTTGCTGTGGGAAAGTTTACTCCAGCACCATGACGTGTGTTGACCGGCAAGCGTCCCTACTCGCATGGCAACAAGACAGTACAAGCTGAGTGATGTATTCGAATCATTGCATTAGATATAGAAAGTGTCCATTACCCCAGATAGGTGTTTGAAACATGGGAACATGGGCACCATCCTGTCATGGAACAGCATCATATTTCCCTCTAATGAAAGAAGAAATACATTAAGATGAAGACCTGCTCCCAAACAGATTGGAGAGTCCGTATGTGGTGACATATATGGTGTGCCAACGGGCCATGATTCTGAGAACATGTGTAAGTACCAGTTTCTGCGATCAGTGCAGTTTTAAGAAATAATAATCCACATTTGTAAAGTGCACAATCACCCGTAAGGGTCTCTAGGCGCTGGGGGCCGTCGGTAAGATTAAGCGAGCTATTGCCCAGAGTCACATGGTGCAGGGCTAACCTGCCGCCGGAGCCGGGGATCGAACCCTGATCCCCAGATTCCAGCGTCAGTCGCCCTGGCCGCGGCGCCACACCTCTCCCCTGAATACAGTCCTTAGCACAAACTGCTATGCATGGCAGACCTTGGAATCCCTAGTAACGCCCCAGAGGGGAAATGTGTAATGTGCAAAATTGCAGTAAACAAAGGGGGAAGCGGACAACAAGTGTAATATACGAGTGTACAATTTCCACTGTCAGTGCAGTTATAAAATATATAGAGAGAGTCATTGGAATAATACAATAGTGCAAACTGAATTTTTGGGGCCTAAAGATCCATGTGCGACCCCCTCAGCAGGCCTAGAGGGTCACCATTTTTCTACGCTGCACCCTTTCCTTATTTTTCAACTTTGTTTTACTGTTTTCTTGTGACTCGGTGCTACCGAGGCACAAGATGGCCACCAATACTTCCTTGTTTTGAGTGTTGACAGACCGTTGACAGCCAATCAGCATACAGCTCGCGCTCGTAATTGAACGGATCTCCGTCCGGGAGTAGAACTCTGTCTCTAGATATCACTATGATTTTACTTGTATTTTCTCAGAAACTACTGAGCGGATTTACACCATTAAACAAAAAGCACAATCTACAAACCAAACTCTACCTCTCTACCAAATTAGGTGTAATTCCGTTCAACCGTTCGGGCTGTAGCCCTGGCTAAAGGTCCCTATGGAAAATTACATGGGGAAAACACGTTTTGGGACCCCCCTTTCTTCTCCGCCCCTGCTTGACGAATCACCCCCAAACTTTCAGGGTAGGAGCGGAACCGAGCAGGCCATTTTCTTGGAGACATTTGAGAAGATTCGTCCACCGGCGTCAAAGTTATTCCAAATAGAATGTTATGGATTTCCTATGGAAAGTAGGTCCTAACTATAACTACCTACTGGCGACTGCCTGTAGGTAATATATATATATATATATGCGATTGTTTGCACATCTTTTTTTGCTGCTACATATTCATACTGTGTGTGTTTTTTGATTTATCAAGTGCTGTCTATATGAAGTCTGTTTTTACCGGTAGTTATTTAAGGCATTTATGCAGTTATATACATTATCTGTTGAAAAGCATATAATTAGAAACAAATGTGTTCCAATAGTGGTACGAAATTATATATGTATTTATATAATTTTTCTATAGGTATATGGGACTGCTTTTCGCACATGGTATTATGTTCACTTTCAAAGTGTATCTTTTATGTTTATTAGTCACATGGTGTACCTCACAGCATATAAGAATAAGGCATTTGCATTTGAATTTTTTTTTGTGATCAAGGGCATCCGCCCGAAACGCGTCATACTGCCGTTTGCCGTTCTGAAACTGGTGCAATAAATCATCTTGCCTTACTTTTGGATTCGCTGGTCTTTGTTCGCCACTGGCTGGAGGTTCAAGATCGTGTGTTTGGATCTATTAATTTCATGGAAGGTGGTTGCTTCCATCGCGAATCCACTCCCTTTCAGCAGTCCTTCAACATCAACCAGTCCTTTGGTCGTTTTTGTGAAAAACAAAACTTAGTTGACGGACCCTGCCTGCAGAGACACACCCATGATCAACTTTGCCGCGTTGCCTGTTCCGCTCGGAGTCCTATTGGGAAGTAACACGGGACCGGTGGGCATCGCACAGTGCAGCGGCAAGTAAGTGGCGTGTTTGTCAGCGAAAGCATTCCAGGCGGTGGGGAGGTTCAAAGGCATAACACGAGGGAAGACAAAGAAAACAGCATATTCCCCCATAAGAAATAGTAATAGCACCATTAGTTTCAATTCGCTACGGCGGCGGCTGCATTATGTTGGAAGAAACAGTCAGAGGGCGGGAGGCCGCCTCCAGGGAATTGTTTAGTAATTTGCCGAAAGTAACCAACAAGGGGACTGCCTCTGCATCGGGCGAGCAAACCACTGCCTCGACAAAAGAAGCAGAAATAAAAGAACTTTTAAGACGTTTGGAAAAATGTATGCGTGGTGAGTGCACCAAATGGTGGGAGCACAAATCTCTGTCAATGTATATAGCTGAGGGTAGGGTCCCTCGAGGCCTACGAATTCTACTGGCGCCCAGCTATGAAAAACCACACCCCGAAATGCTGAAGAGATGGGGCCAACACAATCTGGATGCGTCAGCGAATCTAGTGAAACTGCTAATAGAGTATGCCGAAATTGATCGTTTAGACCTATTGAAGGAATTAGAAGAGATCAATATGAAACTGCAAAAATTTGAACCCAATGAAATGATTACAACATCAAGAAAAGCAATACAGGAGAGACTAATACAACATGAGGAAAAAATCAAAGCGCGCAAGGCTTACAAATTTGCGCGCGATAAAAATGACTATGAACAAGGCAAAATTTATACTTTTGCGCGCAAATTTGATAATGCAAAACAAATAAGAATTAATCAAAATCAAAAACAGGCCTCCTCGACTACACCCTCTACCTCAACAGGTTCTATGCAAGAAAATTTAGCAGAATCTGCTCCTGGAATCAGCGATACGGATTCAGTAACTAGCAATATATACTCTGATGACAGCAGTACAAGTAATTCAGCAACAGGAGGGCCCCAATTGGTACTTGACCTCGGCAAGGAAGTTGATTTTTTAGTAAGTGCGCGCCTCCAAACTCTACGCCCTTTGATTCGGCGACAACAACTACAGCAAAAAGGGCCAGAATCAACAGAAGACGCTAAGAAAGCCGCAAGAAACACAAATGCAAACAACAACAAAAAACCCAAAAAGAAGAATCAATATTGGCGCAAAAAGAACTAAATGATAGAACAATAATAAATCTATCATCCGTTACACTTACTACAGCTGAAAACCAACTCTTAAGCCTAGGAATATCGCATTGCCCTCTAACTGATTTCAATTATACATCAACCAGAATAGACATTTTTCGTTTTATACGGAAACTAAAACTACGCAGTTTTCAACATTAAGGATGGTCTTAACAATATCACGGAGACAAACGTAAGATCAACTACAAATGTACTTCAGGCCCGGGATGCTAGAGCATTGCTTACCCTGCATCAAATGGACACTGATAATGACCAGGTGGATTGCAATCTGTCGACACAACGGGAACTTGTGAATGCCAACATTGAGCAATCTGGCGCGGGCATGAGCCCGTTCAAACCCACTTCCTGCTTTATGCCTATCATGCCACAAGACTCCATCGACTCATTTCATGAGGTGGTTACATCAGATTTAAAAAAACTTCACCACCAAGTGAAACATCGCAAAAGAATCAAAAGCCATAAAGAGATGCAATATTGGGCCCTCATTTCAAAATTGAAAAAAGATCATACAAATATTGTCTGTAGCTCTGACAAAGGGGGCAACATAGTGATCTGGCCCCAAGACCAATACAATGCGGAAGCCAAGAGAAGACTTTCAGACATCAATTGTTACCAGATCACTAACATGAAAGAATATGATTGTGCTAGAGACTCCCTAACCAAGACGCTACATAGATATAGAAGAGAGGGTCTAATTTCAATGCAGGAATTCAAATTTCTGAATGTCGAACATCCAGTCATGCCCAGGTTCTACCTAATACCGAAGATACACAAAGGTACATTACCAACTCCGGGCAGACCAATCATCTCTGCCATCGGTAGTATGGCAGAACATTTGGCACAGTTTATTGATTATTTTTTGCAAGAGTTAGTGACAAATCTACCTACTTTTATCAAAGACACGGGGGACTTTTTGAAAAAAATCAAGGATATCCCAATGACACCAAATTCTTTACTTATAACATTGGACATAGAAGCTCTTTATACGAGCATTGAACACCAAACTGGTCTTAAAGCATTAGAATACTTCTTGGGAACAAGACCTCTCCACTGTTATAAACATAACAAGATGATTTTAGAATTTGTAACTTGGTGTCTCAATAACAACTATTTTATCTTTGGTAAAGATGTGTACTTGCAGAAGAGGGGTGTTGCCATGGGGGCCTGCTTTTCCCCCAGCTATGCGTGCTTGCACGTTGGCTGGTGGGAGAGGTGGGTCCTCATGGGGGAGCACTTCCAAACATTCTTGAAGCATGTTACCCTATGGGTTCGTTATATCGATGACGTGTTTTTAATTTGGAAGGGCGATGAAGAGAGTGCTAGAATGTTTATTTCAGGTCTGAATATTAATTCATCAACTTAAAATTTACCTCGAACATCAGTAGGGACCATGTAGATTTTTGAGACGTCAAAGTATTCTCTAAGAATAACAAACTTTCCACGACCCTTCATAGAAAAGCAACAGCTGGGAACTCTACCCTACATATGAGTAGTGCCCACCCACGTCATGTCATCGATAATATACCTTATGGCGAACTACTTCGCCTCAAACGAATCTGCAGCAGTGAGGAGGAATTCAGTAAATGCTCTTCTGAAGCGGTTGCCAGATTTAAAGCCAGAGGCTACAATGACAAAATACTAAAGAAGGCAATCAATAAAACTAAGCAAAGAACAAGAGAATCACTGTTCTTACCCAAAGCTCCTGTAAATACGACAGAAACTTATGCAACTAGTTGCAACATCAGGTTTATCACTGCGTTCAGTTGCCAAGAAAGAAAAATTAGAGCAATACTGACCAAAAGCTGGCCCATACTTATGACAGATAATGTTTTGTCATCTCAACTCCCCAACAATCCTATTGTTACATTTCGAAGAGGTCCCTCCATGTCCAAACCTTTCCCTGAATTACCTGCAAGCACTTCTTGGTTTAAACCCCGGATGGGTTTTTCAAGTGTTCAAGCTGCAGAGCTTGCAAGTTTGGGATGAACACCACCCATTACAGGACTCCATTCAGCACGGTTCCGTTGTCCATCAAAGGCAATTATAACTGCAAAACGGAGTATGCTGTATATGTTCTGGGGTGCACCTGTGGCCTGAGATATGTTGGCAGCACCAGGCTGCAGTTGCACGCCAGAATATTGCAGCATATTCGTGCAATTGTTAACAACGACAATTCCTACACTGTGGCGAGACACTTTAAAAGTACACATAATAACAACTTACAGTGTCTCACATATTTTGTACTTACCTCTGTACCAAAACCTAGTAGGGGAGGTGACAGGGACAAATTGCTTAGACAACTTGAATCCAAGATGATACTAGAATTGGATAGCAAGGACCCCAATGGACTTAATACCACGGAGGACCTTTGCCATTTTCTATAGGGCTCTATGGAAGATGTGGGGATGATGTTATTTGAGGAATAGTCTAGGGCAGATTCTTTATACATATCATTCCCTGTTTTTTGAGCCTCACTTACACACAGTATCTGTATTCTGTGACATTATGTATTTTCATGAATCATCACATTTATCTTATTCTTTAAGAAAAACTATATATTTTTTCTTTTTCACAATGGGGTAATACAGTTTTGCTTTATTAAATCCAGCTGTATAGGTATTTTTTGACTTTCCCGTGGTATACCTTGTGTGTTTCCCATATTTATTATGATTGCCACTATTTCTATTTAATTATTCAATCACAGGGTTGCCCAGGCTTTATAGAAACTTGGGGCTGCCATCTAATACAGATGTCCCCAGTAGTTATAATCAATTGATTATCAATTTTCAATTTGTTTAACACTTGATTCCATAAGATTTACATTGTGTGAATTAACCTGTTTACATTGCGATATTTTGCACATTCCACTCATGGAAGTAATAGTTCACAGGAATTATTGTATTTATACTGCTATGCGAAAGTTTGCACATCTATTTTTGCTGCTATATATTCATACTGTGTGTGTTTTTTGATTTATCAAGTGCTGTCTATATGAAGTCTGTTTTTACCCGTAGTTATTGAAGGCATTTATGCAGTTATATACATTATCTGTTGAAAAGCATATAATTAGAAACAAATGTGTTCCAATAGTGGTACGAAATTATATATTTATTTATATAATTTTTCTATAGGTATATGGGACTGCTTTTCTCACATGGTATTATGTTCACTTTCAAAGTGTATCTTTTATGTTTATTAGTCACATGGTGTACCTCACAGCATATAAGAATAAGGCATTTGCATTTGAATTTTATTGTGATCAAGGGCATCCGCCCGAAACGCGTCATACTGCCGTTTGCCGTTCTGAAACTGGTGCAATAAATCATCTTGCCTTACTTTTGTATTCGCTGGTCTTTGTTCGCCACTGGCTGGAGGTTCAAGATCGTGTGTTTGGATCTATATATATATATATTCACTGAAAAAACCATAGGTTATAGACTATATATAGTTAGGAATTAGCATTTACAAAACCTTGAAAATTCACTGAAAAAACCATAGGTTATACACCATATATAGTTAGGAATTAGCATTTAAAAAACCTTATTTTACTCACACAAAACCATTGAAATTCCATATATAGTTAGTTGCACTAACTATATATCGCGCACCCGCAATCCACTGCTGATCATGTCACATATTACATCATTCATGACATGGTCAGTGACATCACTGATGACATCACTGATGACATCTCAAATGACATCACTGATGACAACATGCAGTGACTGTATTTTTCTGTAAAGTTAAAATATGTCTTGAGTGGATGTATAAGTGTCTGGATGAAGGATTTAGTAGGTGCATGACTGACTGTATGAGTGAGTGATTAAATGTGTCTCACTGAATGCATGGGTTAGTGACTAAACTGTCTTAATTTGTGCATCATTATGTCTGTTGTTCTGTAAACTGCTGCATGTGTTGATCATTAGCTATACGAGAGGCTATATGTGTTATTAATTGGTTGCCCAAGTATTTCTATGGGAGATTGAGTTTGTGTGGGGGTGGCTGGAAGGTGTGTGACTCTATGCATAGATGTGTGAGCAGTTTATTCACTAGGTGTATGAGTTCAAGAGTGCATGTGGAAACAGCTACATGGGCAGTTGACTGTGTGCATGAGTGTATTGATGAGTGAATGGATATCTCAATGCTACATGTCATAGTAAGTACATATGTAAAACACAGTACATGTGAGAGTTGGCATATATAAATAACTGTGCATGAGAGCCACTGAATGAGTGAGTGGTTGTATCGATCATTGTGAACTTGTATCAGGGATTGTATAAGAGAGTAAATATGTGTTAGTATATGTTTCAATAAGTAAGGTGTGTTTAACTGTATAGTTGAAGAAATGGAGGTGAGATTGTTTCTTTGCATGACTGACTGGGTGTGTGAGTAACTCCATGGATGAGTGGCAGTGTGTGAGTGTCTGTTTACACTGAGTGTATCTAAGGTTATATTAGAGTCTGAAGAGGTTTATCGTATTAGCACAAGAATGATGTCAAATGAGATGTCATCAGTGATGTCATCAGTGATGTCATTTGAGATGTCATCAGTGATGTCATCAGTGATGTCACTGACCATGTCATGAATGATGTAATATGTGACATGATCAGCAGTGGATTGCGGGTGCGCGATATATAGTTAGTGCAACTAACTATATATGGAATTTCAATGGTTTTGTGTGAGTAAAATAAGGTTTTTTAAATGCTAATTCCTAACTATATATGGTGTATAACCTATGGTTTTTTCAGTGAATTTTCAAGGTTTTGTAAATGCTAATTCCTAACTATATATAGTCTATAACCTATGGTTTTTTCAGTGAATTTCAATGGTTTTTTAATAGCAAATATCATAAGCTGTCGAATGTCAAGTACGTGGTAAGTAAAAACATTTTCGTGTTTATGCACACTGATCTGCTTTGAATACTGCCCCCCACCCCTCATTTCTATTAGGAGTACTCTCTCTTTGCAGATAGTGAAGGGTAGTTAACGCAGCCCTTTGCCCCCTTTGTAATACGTCGTGCCTGCTTCTCTCTCCATTTGATTGATTGTTCTCTTTGGTTCATTCTCTATTTACAAACAAGCACAGAGTCGCAATACTCTGTTTAGTCTTTGCAGATAGCGAAAAATCGTGTAAAAAAACAAAAGGAATCGAGCAAAATCAGTAGGCCACTAATGGGATCTCTTTTTGACCTCGCTAAAATAGAAACATTAGGAACAACCTGTTGAAAATAGCAATGCGTATGTACATAAGCGGCGTTCATTTGTGTTCACAGTACCCCTTGTTGATTGTTTCAATCGAGCATTGAATTGTTCGAAGTTAATTCTCTTAAGGATCTTCTCTACCTGCAAACGAGGAAGAATAGGAATATTCTCTCTCCCTTTGCAGATAGTGAAGGGTAGGTAACGCAAGCCTTTAACACGTCGTACCTATTTCATTCCTCATTGATTGATTGATTGTCCGAACATTGACTGTTTGGGAATTAGTTATTTTTGGAGGTATTCCCTGTTTGCATATAAACGTAGGAAAATCTTTGCAAGTAGTGAAAGGGTACGTAATGCGGACCTTTCTCCCCCGTTGTAATCTGTCATGCCTATCTACTCCCCACTGATTGATGCACCTTTTTCACCCGGACCATTTACTAGAGATACGTCATCTGGCCCGACCAGAGAGCACCCCTAGTGAAAAGGACATATGCAATAATAACGAAGTGATCACTGTATCCTGTTAACAGAAACTTTACCATGAAACAACCTGGAAAGAAAAAAATAGGAAAACGAAAATCAGTAGGCCACTGATGAACATGAACTTTTATTAAACAACAAACAAAGAAACGATAACATAACGTAATGATAAAACCTATTAATGTCCTAGAAACAAGAAAACGTTAAACTATGCCAGTGGTGAGAGACCAGAAAAACAGTCCGAGAAACCAAATCCGAGAAACCAAATCACCCCTCGCTGTCCCAACTCATGCACTCTGAAAGTTCAAAGTTTTGAGGAGTGCTTGTAACATTGTCTGAAGCCTATTTGCAATTGCTTCATCTTCACTATTCTTAAAGTAAGTGGGGGCTGTTGTGATGCGGTGCCACCCTGAACCGCTTGACGGAGGCCCCCGAGGGACGGTGTCATGTCGCGGACTCGGAGGGGGCGCTTGGCTCCGGCCCCCTCCCCAAGTCGTGTTGCCCTGGTGTGGCCTGAGATCGCCCCCGACATAGGTGGCCGGCTCCCGGGGTCAAGCGGAACTTTTTTCCTTTTGGTGACTCTTCCATTCTTCACCTTGTCCCACAATCCGTTTCACCTAAAGACACGCTGTAGTGGGGCACCCCTTTTCCGTTTCATTTGCCATTCAGCCCGCTTTTGCTACACTGTGCCTCTTCCGCTATTCAGCTGTTTACCGCCCGCTCTTTCGACTACAGCGTCTCGCTCACCATGTACTTGAGTTGCTCCCGCTCTTGCGGCGCAGCGATAGGCGGCTGCCACAGGACTCTCAAAATGGCGGCCATCTCTTCAGATTTGGGCGTGGTCCACTAAAATGGGCCTGCGACACCTTGGAACTCGGACGCTTGTCTGCTAGAGCTTGGGCTCCATTCTCGAAAGCGTCCCCTCATCCTTGAAGATTCTACAAAAGTCTTGGGGGGCCCCCGACTCCCGCAGGCTTCTGGTGGGGAGCGCCTAGCATGATTGCTCGTGGAATGGCCACGACGGAGCTACGAAATGGTGGTGCTCTCATGCTAACGCCAGCTTCAGTCTGAAACATCCAGAAACACTGTAGACTACCAATTCGATCAGTTCCGGTAGCGCTCCAACGTGACCCGGTAGAGAAGAACTTGCCCTCCCCTCTTTGACTGATGGTTCTTGTTGCCTGTCCCTTCTGTTGTCATTTAACAGAACTATTTAGCCTGCTGAAAGGGGTTGTGTGCCGTCCGCTGGTTGGTGGAGACATTTTCACTATATTCTGGACCTGCGTTGTCGCGTAATGCGTCATATGACGCGCCGCGTTAGAAAGTTTAATAAATTATTAAACACAATAAACAATCCTTAAAAAATAAAAGTCTATCATTCATTTTTCATTGCAGTACGCTGCCCAGAAAGCTTCCCGGTTCCCGGACCGGGCGCTACCCACGCAAAAAAACAAAAAAAAAATTATTTTTTTTTGCCCCGCGGGGCCGTTTTAAAGCCTCCACATTAAACCTAGGGGGTCAGGGAGGATCTACTATGCCCCCTTATGGTTATTTGCCCCTTTGTTTTGGCCTCCTCTTGTCTCTCGATCCTACCGAGAGACAAGATGGCGGCAGCTACGGACTTTTTGGAATGTTGACAGACGCCAGAGAACCAATCAGCTTCGCTTCACAAAGCTCCGTTGCGCGAAAGGTACGCGTCCTGGAGCGCTGCCCGGTCCGCTGCTACAGATATATATCTTTTTTTAAACGTTAATTTCTCAAAATCCACTGGAGCACATATATTGAGACCTACAAAAGGCACATCGGGCTACCAGTCCCTACAATTTTGCCAAGTTTCGTGCAAATCTATTCAGCCGTTCGGGCTAAAAGTGAGGCTAACCGCCCTATGGAAAAATCAATGTTAAAAACACGTTTTGGGACCCCCCTTTTTTCTCGGCCCCCCCTTGACGAAACCCCCCCAAATTTTCAGGGGCTGCTCAGAAACAAAATGTGCCATTTTCCTGAAAATTTCAGCCAATTCCGTCCACAAACGCCAAAGTTATTAGACATAGAATTTTCAAAAAACCCATAGGGAAAAAATCCTAACTATATATACCTACTGGCGACCGCCAGTAGGTAATATATATATATATATATATATATATATTACCTACTGGCGGTCGCCAGTAGGTAGTTATAGTTAGGACCTAGTTTCCATAGGAAATCCGCAACATTCTATTGGGAATAACTTTGGCCCTGGTGGACGAATGTTTGTGAATTTCTCAAAGAAGATGGCTAGGTCCGCTGCGCTAATTCTGTGAAAGTTTGGGGGGGATTTGTCAAGTGGGGGCTTAGATAAAACGGGGGTCCCAAAACGTGTTTTTCCCATGTTATTTTCCATAGGACGTTTAGACACGGCTACAGCTCGAACGGCTGAATGGATTTGTAAGAAATTTGGTAGAAAGGTAGAGTATGGGTCGCAGATCACGCTTTTGTTTAAATGGTGTAAATCTGTTTAGTAGTTGCTGAGAAAATTAAAGTTGAAATCAGTTATATATCTGTAGGCGCGCACGGGTGCGCGCACCTATGCAGGTGTGCGCGAGCGGCATTGTGATTTGCTGTTTAACGTCTGTCAACATTCGATTCGGAAGAAATCAGGAAGTGTTGTCCGCCATTTTGTTAGTGCGAGTGAATATATAATACAGAACAAAGGGTTAGTACATGGAAAGGGGAGAAGGTAGAGATTGTCTGGCCGGGTAGGTTTTCTCAGGGGGTGTAGTATGGACCCTGAGCGCACCCCTATTTACAAGACTGTGAAAAACTATAGTGGAGAGAATGCAAAGGGAGTAGGGTGGAGACTGTTTGATTTCGTAGGTTTATTGAGGGGTTTATTAAGGATGCGGAAAGTCTAAAAGTAGCTTTTTTTTGCAAAAAAGTTACGTGGTGCGCGCACCCGGTCGCGCACGGCGAACAAAAAACATAAAGAAAGATGGAGATAAATTACAAGTTTGAGTGTTTAGATGTAAGGTGGCTCTTAAAAGAGCCCTTGCATTAATTGAGTTTTTTCTGCACTTATAAGCAAGTTCCGATGCAGAGTCTCATGTTACAGAGGAAAATTCTATTTCCCCCATCCGTGAAATGAACACCATCTCTCCGATAGATGCCTTCCATGTTGAAACGCAGGTTGTTGTTGTATATAGAACCCATGTTATATTCTCTGAGGAAAGCAGAAACAGATTTATTTACATGTTTCCTTGCTTTCTCAATTTGTGGACAACGTTAATTGGACCAATTCCATTTTTGTCTTTGGCATATATTTGAATACACCAAGACAGTTCGGGGAAAAAGTGACATCAATTGATGAAAGGTGTCTTTTAGAAGCATTTCCAGACCTACCCCTGTTAATGTGCCTAGATCATTTCCACCACAGTGCACAATTATCAGGTTAGGTTCAGGGAGATGCATAAAAGTTTTCACCAATGGTATCAATTGGTTACATCTTAATCCTCTTTGGCCAATCCACGTAATTTGCACATTTGGTAAGTCAAGGTTAGAAATTCGTCTGTTTGCAGCATATTTTTCACTCCAGTGAATATAACTGTGTCCTACAAGCCAAACCTTCATTTTCAAGGCAGATGCAGTAGTATTCCGATGGGTTCTTGAAGTGGAATGGCAAGTAGATGGTGAAAGTCACGATAAAAAAGTGTATGAGGTGTGGTGTTGATAAAAAACTGAAAATGATTGGTTGATTGTTATACCTCAAGATTGAAGACTACGCTGTATGTTACTGTTTTTTTAAAACTAAATCTTCTATTGGTTGTGGAAAAAAAGAAATGTAAAAAAACAGTGGATAGGCAGGTGTGTTTGCAGGGAATTGCGCCTTATTGCTTTGATTTAGAACGTTGAGATATGAACTTTTGACCTGTGCCTTCAGCCAGGTGCAGAATGAGCTGTTACCATGGTAACAGCCAGAGAAGGCAGAGGGTGAAGGGTGACCGTTATGTGACTTTGAAAATATTGAAAGGATAACCAACTGAAATGTTAATTTGATTATGAAATTGTGCGGGAACAAATATGATTGGTTGGAGAGACATATATGAGTGTGTATTGACAGGAAATCTATGCCATTATTCTTTGGTTGCAGTGATAGAAGTATTATTGAGAGCTCCGTCAAACGGCTATCGTTTTGCTACTATCATTGTTCTACATCTTATAAAGGATTGGTAAAGGTGAGTGTATAACTGTTTGTTTTATAATGTACCATTAAATGTGGTTTGATCACTATATTTGATTATTTGACTTACAGTGTCTAAGCAACCACATTTTTGACTTTGTTACAGTTTTATATGTTTTCAACTACTGTTCCATTTTATTACATCACTGGTTTTAAACATTGTATCTTTGTAATTATTAGTTTTAAATTACGATTAATAAATTTGCTTAAGGTTAGTGGACTTCAGTCATGTTTTTATGCTATCCACTACTGTTAGGTCTATGAATTAAATGTGAGTTAGAGACGGATCTGCAACGAAATTTGGGGGGGGGGACGAAAAAAAATGTTTTTTTCTAGGGGGACATGAACGTGTAATTAGTAGGTAGAGTAAAGCTGGAGGGGCTCTTAGAATGGGTAAAACAAGTGCAAGGCCTAATTAACATTCAAATGGTTCCTTATAGAGATGTGAAACGTTGAGGTGCGGCTCTGTGTGTATCTGGGATGTATGTTATCTTGGGCTTCCACAGAAGACGTGAGTGAGGGGGGAGGGGGTGAAGTTGTGTGCAGGTAATAGGGGTTGTGCGCCGTATTTTCACTTTCTTTGAAGTGTGAATTATAGTTTTGAATGTATTTGTGGTACACTGAATAAACGGAATATAAAATGAAAGAAAATACACATAAATTAATTGAGATTTGGGAGCGTTTGCACATAATTTGTAAAGTTGGTTACAGATGAAAAAAAAGAATTAGCAGAGACACAGATAATGCAGGTAGAGAGAGAAATGGTAGATTATATGTGATATCGTCGACAAAAAGTGGGAATGCTTTAGGTATTTTAAACTTTAAGTTTGAGGAAAAAATTACAGTGTGGTTTGTGGCCGAGGGATGCACTGGTGGGGTTGGGGTGAGAAGCAGAGGTGTCCCAGTACAATCAAATAAAAAATTGTGACCATGAGGTTGTACACAGGTTCGTGGAGTATATGCCTTCGTAAATTGATGTAGAAGACCGAATATATATAGAGGTTTCTGTGTTCCGTTGTTTGACTGTATTTTCATCTCACTCCTGCTTTCCGTATCAGTTGCTTTGTGTTATCTTGTGTATGTGTGTGTGTGTGTGCGTTCAGTCTGGGCTGAGGAAGTTTGTTCTGCAGGCAGACACAAATAGTCGCATTAGAGTACTTGGCAGGTTTCGAAAATATTATTTATATAATTGAGATGGTTTTTGGAAGCGTTAGTCAGTGTATGTCGAGTTTCAGAATTACCGCTTGGTCGGCTCCACAGAGCTGAGGGTTTGTCGTGTTTCACTTCTTAGTCCCTTTGGTTTTTCACTTTGTTGTCTGATGGCTGGCAAAGAAGTGTTTGTTATAGTGGAGATGAAAGGGTGATAAGTACTGAAATACGACATAGCGTGTGCTCTGTGGAAGCGGGGGAGCAGTGATTAACAGTCTGAGTGAACCAGAACATGGGTTAAAAGAGAGAACGTATACATTTGAAATATTTATTCACTGATGCAGTGCTTTGAAGCGAAGTTTTTTATCTAATACAAGTAAAGATATTATAAAGAAAGTAGTGGGCATAGTTACTAGTCCATACAACACAAATGATGGAAATGTAGTATGAAGCAAAATAAATAACGTTTTAAAAACATATTGTACAGCCCCGCAATCAAATATATTAAATTATATTGCATGCAAGAAGGTGTCTTTTGATTTTAAGTTCAGTAATCATATATGAAAATGCTACTGGTTAAACATCACCTCATTAACAATTAGTTTTCTGCATACGAAGCACTAACAAGCTTGTTGTATGGTATTGTGAAAGGAAATAAAAAATGCGCCAAAAGCGAGAACTTGGCTGGAGGTGCATATATGTTATCAGCAGGGACGTTCGAAAATCAGTACTCAGAATAACTACTGTATTGAGATAATTTTTTGAAAGGTTTCAGTTCTCGATGTGACATACAGGTTGATAAGCAAGGGTAATATCAGTGTAATCATATACTTTTCAGTTATGAATCAAAAATCTTTCAATAGGCATAAAGCAAAAACAGCACATATGTGTGTAAGGCGGAAATTGGAGTAGGAAGGGAAAATGGTGATAAACTATATAAAAAGTCATTGTAACTATACACATTTATCAGGGTACATTTAATCATATTTTATGCAGCCTTGCTTCGAGAATATTTCAAATCAGATAAGATAACATAAGCTAGTGATTTGTTGAAATTAGAGCATCATGAAATGTTTTGCACAAAATCGAGTTGGTGTGGAAAAAAAATTAACTCCACATAAAATAAAAAAATCTCACCAGCAGGAAATTGCAATGTCCAATGTTAGTAAAGCCAATAGGTCTGTTTATATAAAACATAAAAAAAAAAAAAATAAGAAAAATAAGGAAGGGAAAAAACAGTCAAGATATCCATGGCTTGCATAACAGTCATCCTTCCATTGAATAGGCAAAGTAAGTGGCAACCGCTTCTAAAAGAAAGTCATTGTTATCGTCCGAAAACAAGTCAGCCACCCAATTGAAAAGAGGAAATGAACATACATGGTCATTATTTACCGGAGCCTCTAGTACCATCAGAGGACAACTCGGTGACTTTTCAATGTAGCTGTGTGCCAAGAAATCTTGCGCCGCTGCGAATATATTCCAATGACCCAGAACTCCATGTATCGCTGCAAAGGCCATAATCCCTCCTTCGGAACAAAGCTGTTCATGATCAAGTAACGGATTCATGAGATGATTGTAATTCACTTCAGGAGATACCGAGTTGCAGAGACATAAGTCTAGGGCCCACATGAAATCACAGCTCAGGCAATGAAATACAGGTTGCACACAGGTGAAATAGGAAAATCGAAATGATAATCCATATGATGCACTCAAAGTCGCGAGTGGTAGGATGCCATAGTACTCAAGCATCTTGTGGCGAAACAGTTCTAAGTGCTCCAGCTCGTTTGCGAAGACAGGACAGACCTCCATTTTGTAAAAAAGAAAATTGGAACACAAAAGTAGTAGCTGCTGGTAGTAGATGAGGAAGTTGAGAAACATAGATGAGAGAGTATGGAGTGAAGAGTACCAGAATGCCTTTAAATAATTTGGTGCAAAAAAATCACCAAACTATTGGTTAGTAGTTGCAAAAGAAATAGCCCAGCTGGGAAGTGGAGGAGCGTTAAAGATTATGAGAGTCACCTCAGAAAATTGTAAAGGAAGGTCACTATTTAATAAGGTATGCAGTTTTCTGCGAGTGTTAGCTAAGTGAATAAGATATGTTTGTGAACAGATGCTCGGGTAGCTTGTTTTTGTGACAATAAGGCTGTTGTTCAAGTCTGGGGATGGAACTTTCAGTTCAAGGCCGGATTTCGCGGCCAGACGAAAACATCAAGGTTCTCATGCGGGGGTGGATAAACTACATTTTTACAGAGAGATATATGCAGAGTGACTATTATAGAGTAAGGCTTGTCGTTTAAAAACTCATAGTAATTCACATTGCTTGAAAATAAATAATCACTGCTGAGTATTAATTTAAAATTCGGCATTATAGGAGGTACCGGTGTACTTTTGAAAACACATGCAACATTACAGCGCTTCTTGTTAAATAAGTCATGCAATTGGTAGTGCCTGGATGTGAACGATTATGTGCGGTATTGATATTTTTGACACTGTGTACTTATGAGTAGTGGAGAAGTGACGCAATGAGATGATGTTAGGTGAGTGTAGTGTAGTAACGGAACGGAAAATCTTTAAAGAGAGTTATATTTAGTGTGGAATACTTTTTATTTTTTACGAAACTTAGGTATGAGAATATTGTTGCAGTGTCAGCGGGACTGTAAGTTGAAGTTTGATAAACATTATTGAGAGGAGCAAATTAAAGTTTATTTAACTTTTGCAGCTATTAACCTGTGTGAAAGGCAATAGTCCACAGTCTTGTAAATAGGGGTGCGCGATCGAGTGCGCGCACCCCGCAACTTTTTTCACAAAAAAAAATGGTCTTTTCGCGTTCAGGGTCTATACTGCACCCCCTGAGAAAACCTACCCGGTTAGATAATCTGTACCTTGTCCCCTTTCCATGTTCTAACCCTTTGTTCAGTAGAATATATTCACTCGCACTAACAAAATGGCAGTCAACACTTCCTGATTTCCTCCGATTCGAATGTTGACAGACGTTAAATAGCAAATCACAATTTCGCAAACTGTAAATTTTTGAAATTTTGAAAAATAGGCAAAATTACAAACTATCTTCAAGCCTCCTCTCCGTTTGCACCATTGCATTTTATTTACAAACCACGTAGTCGTCAGTCTTGTAAATAGGGGTGCACGATCGAGTGCGCGCACCCCGTAACTTTTTTCAAAGAAAAAAAATGTTGTTTTCGCGTTCAGGGTGTATACTGCACCTCCTGAGAAAACCTACCCGGTTAGATAATCTGTACCTTCTCCCCTTTCCATGTTCGAACCCTTTGTTCTGTAGAATATATTCACTCGCACTAACAAAATGGCGGTCAACACTTCCTCATTTCCTCCGATTCGAAAGTTGGTAGACGTTAAGCAGCAAATCACAATTCCGCAAACTGTAAATTTTTGCAATTTTGAAAAATAGGCAAAATTACAAAACTTAAAGTCCTGAAACTATCTTTATGTCTCCTCTCCATTTGCACCATTAAATTTTATTTACAAACCACGTTTCCTTTTTGATCACACACGATTGTTTCTCGGTATTCCACATTCAATGCGTAGACGCTTTTGCCGTTTTAGTCACTTATGTGGCTGTGCGTGAGCAGCAATGTGATTTGTTGATACACGTCTGTAATGATTCGATTCGGAGGAAATCAGGCAGTGTTGACCGCCATTTTGTTAAAAAACACCCTGCACATAATGTACATGTATTTAGGAAACAAATATACTAAGTAAGGTTGTGTAGCAGTGCATATCATAACTATTGCATGTAGTATCCTGGCAATGTGTGGTAGATTATACTGTAAATGATGATTGATTTAAAAAAATTGTGGGTGAAAAATGTGGTAATTAAATGTGTTTCACAAAGAAATATTAAACTTAGGCTTTAGGATATATATTGGATAGAAAATTAGGGAATGTATCTGTTAGGCATGACATTTGGCAGAATGGGTGTATGTTGTCTAATAAATATGTCTGTAATATGTTAACTAAAATTTAGTTGTTTATTTTTTTTTAAGAGTGTTTGGTGCTGAAAAGCAACAACCTGAAGTGAACGTGAGAGTATACAACGACCAAATTCTTTTTTACAGGTGAGTTGAATTTTTTTAAATGACAATTTATTTTTGTGCAGAATATCATAATAAGCAAGATTTTTAAGAATATTTGCACTGCTTCTCTTTTGCAGGAGGATTTTAATTTGTATTTTAAACATGTCTGTACCTGCTTGCAGTACATATGTATTTTGAAATACGGTTCCATTGTTTGTTGGTACTATCTTTTTATGGGCCGAGTCCATGTGTTATTTTCTATGCAGTTTGGGTTCATCTATTCTTTGATTGTAAGAGTTTGCTGTTTACGTGGATTAATTTTTGCTAAGTGATCATTATCTCTCTAACTTATCCTGTATCATTTGTGTACAGTCATTTTTCTTGATTTATAGAGGTGTATTATGATATGGCTGTTGGCGTGATGGCCATTTCTGATGCATTTTTGTGACTGTACTAACTATTTGCACTCTATTTTATGCATTTGCACAGGTGTATTATGATGTGGTCAGTCGGAGGCTGTGGAGGGACCTACGGTGGGGCAGGGAGGGAGGGAGGGGGAGGTGTAGGGTGGAGAGATGTAAAATCTGGGATATAGATAATTGCAGGTAAGTATGCAATTCAATTAATAAAACCAATTTTGTAGTGTACACAGCATCGTATTTTGCAATGCAGTGCGCACTACAAAATTCATTTTCAATAATTAAATTATGTATTTATTAGAAATTATCTATATCCAGGTTATAAGGTCCATCCACCCTACACCTCCTCCTCCTTGTCTCCCTGCCCCAACATAATTCCCTCCACGAGTCGCGGATGAATGAGGTTTCATATGGTTATGATGAAATGTTTTACATTATATGAAATTTACATGTTGAGTATGCTGTTTAAAGGTGAAAGCAACAGTCTTTGTGGGAAGTAGCAATCTGTTTAGTGAATGTTTTAATTGGTATATTGTGAGTCATTCCTTCAGTTTGCATACAGTTTGAATCACAGTTTGTAGTGGTGAACTCAGAAAATAGATTCCTACTAATAAATTAGAAAGTGTATAAATAGTTCTACAGCACACAAATCCTGAAAACATATTTCAGACTGAAATGTGTTTTTACAGCAGAATTTCAATTAGAAAAATTAAAAGGAATAGTGTTAATGTGTAGGATCAAAGTGTCAGTTTCTTTCTAAAATAAATAGGAAGGTGCTATCTTAATCTATGTAGTTAATGTCTTAAAAAGTATGAAAATGTATGTAGTTTAAAGATTAGCGAAGGTAATCTTTGGTCATCTAATCATAAAAAGATATAATTTAGTCTTTATATTTTCTTAAAAGGACACAGAAGATATAAAAGAAGTAGTAAAATGGAACAATATTCAGAAAATAGAAATGTCCATTTTGAAATGGCAACTGAACTTATTGAAGAATTATTACAAGGAATATTTGAAGAGGAGAATGCAACAGAAAATGAGGACTTTTGGGACTTCAATTTTGATAGTTCATACTTAGAAATGGTGGAAGGGGAAGCGAAGAGAATTTGCAAGAAGAAAATAATATTAATGAAATATCCGATAAAATGATGCTACATGTGCTTCTGGAATACGAATTATTAAATCAATAAAATTATTTTTGTTTAAAAAAAAACTTAATTGTTGTACTATTCATTGGCATTCTCTTTTTTGAGAATGATAGTAAAAGTTTTGATGAGGTGTGTAACAGATTAAAGTAAAAAAAATGAAAAGCATTAGGAACACCTAGAATGCTTGAAAATTAGTATAGTACTTATATGCCTGAAAAAGTACATTAATAAAAGTACATGTATAATGATAACACAGGTATGGAGTGTCAAAAAATTTAGAAACAATATTCACTATAGGATTTCCTACTCTGACCAGAGACTGCTTCTTTGTCTTTATTGTAGTTATAAAATCAAGCAGTGGTTATTATTTGTAATTTATATGGTAGTAGGGGTCTATAATATTTTTTAGCTTTTTTCCAAACAGATTGTTATTTATATCACAAAGATCAATCACTATGCCGACTAGAAATGAAAAAAGAAAGCTGTATAAAAAGACATAGCATTTGAAGAAGAAAGAGTGCTCCTGGTAAGAGCAGCAAGGATTTTTTGAAAAAATTGTGTCAAAGGAAAACTCAATTGGATAATGTTGAAAAGGAAAAACAGTTTTCAGTATCTACAAGGAGAAATGGAAGAAAAAAGAAAATTGTGTCTGAAATCAGTGGTGAGGAAAGTATGTACAGTAAAAGACGTATTAATCAGTTTGCGGAAATAAAGAAACGTATGTTTCATAAGAGAGTAGTTTTGAATTTATTGAAAAAGGAAAAAGTTTCTAAAAGGAAATCTGCTTTTTATAAGAAGAAAAAATATATAGAGGAAGTTGTGGATGATGCGTTCAAGACAAAAAAAATTGTTTATTTTAGTGCTTAACAGAATAAATACACTAAATAAGGCAATCAGAGTTTTAAAAGCTAAGAGTAAATGGAAGAGACACATAAATAGAACAAATTTTTAATAAATCTTTTCTGGTAAACGGATGCATACTTCAAATTCTGAGCCATTTTTTAATGAAGAGAGTTACTTTCAAAGTAACGACTTGCTGCATGCAGTTGACACCAGTGGTCGAGCGTATGAAGTGAAGGATGGCTGTCCTATTGAGAAAGAGAAAATTGAGGTCAGAAATCCAGAAGGGGAAATAGATGGAGAAGTTTTACAGGGACGTCTTCATGCTCCTGTTTATAGTTGGAATTTTAGCAGTATTTGCAGTGTACGACAGGATTCAATTGATTTCTTTCGCAATTTCTTACGTAAGTACAGTAAGGAAAGTCTAAAAAAAAAATTGTAATGTTGCAAGAATTAGATTGTTGCAGAGTGAGAGAAAAAACAGGTTTGCAAGGCCATTCTCTGGCTTGTCTATCGAAAAAAATATGCCAGAGTGTTTTTCATCACTTCAGGATGTTAGCAGTGCATCATACCAAAATGAGAAAATTAGTTAGAAAGATGTATTATGCAAAAAGTCCAGCACTTAAACTTAAAGAGTTAAATAGTGCTCTTTTGCATGGATCTGCATTAGATGTGAAGAATATTTGTGCAGAAATTGAGGTACGTTATTTTGCTCGAGTTGAAGAGAATGTACAAACTGATATAGTTATAGAAGGAAATGTGTTAGAAAATGTTGCACATTTTAATACTGAAGAATTTGAACAGGAAATAACAAAGTTTAAGGTGATTGCAGGTGAAAAACCAAATTTAACTTGTGTGTGTTGTCGACGCATTCATTACAAAAGTCAAACTAGGTTAGTTGATTTATATTTAAAAAGTGAAGATGAAGATAATACTCAGTGGAGAGAGTTTGCGACTTATTTGCTGGTAGAAAACTATTTTGATATGGGTTTTGAGCAAAGTATTTGTAAATATTGTTATAATAATTAAATGAAAATAGAATGCCTGCTAGAGCAGTATATAATAATCTTGAGTTGATAAATATTCCATTGGAACTGAAGGATTTAAATACTTATGAGACTATTCTGATTCAATGTGTACATCCTTTTCAGGCTATTGTTCGTATGGAGCCTAAGACTGGGAAATTAAATCCTTCAGATTTACAAAGAGGATTAAAGGGTAGAGTTGTATATTTTCCACTTGATTAAAAAAAAAATATGGAGACAATTGGTATTGAAAATGTAGAAGAGGAACCTCTAGTTATTCTAGTTAATGGTGTACCTACAAAAAGTAAGAAAATCTGGCAAGATTTAGTGGATGTTAGGAAAGTCAAAAAGGCAACGTTGTATTTAGTCAAAAATAATAAATACTATAAAAATGTGTATTTAGAAGAAGATGATGTAAGTGAAGAAGAGGATAATGATTTGTCTATTGGACAAATTGAAAAAGTCGACTTGTCCAGAACTGAAGAAATTTATGAACATTACAGTATTCATCCACTGCATTCGAAAGAAGCAATGGGGAATGCTATTGAGTTATTTCAGATGAAAAAAGCAGAAGGAAGTCCTATTAGTGTATGGGAAGAAAGTTTGGAAGGTCGTTGTTTCCCACAGTTATTCCCAACAGGTGAAGGTGCGCGATATGATGATCGACCTATGCAGATTCCTGCATCTGAGTACCGGACAACAAGATTATATGCAGAAGATCCCAGATTTCGTCAATGTATTCCATATTTGTTTCATCTTCTGTTTGAGAGTGACTTATCTGGTCTTTCTTATGCAGTAAACCATATCTTAAAAAGCGGAGTACATCTGCAAAATGTTTCAGCAAAGGAATTTATGGATAAAGTGCAACAGAAAGATAGTGTTTTGGATTCTCACCTAATTAATTTAATGGCATGTCAGCGTGGGACTAATGAGTATTGGTACCGTCGTCATGGAGATTTAAAATGCATGCTAAGAAACTTAGGAGCACCAACATGGTTTTTAACTCTAAGCTGTGCAGAGTATGCCTGGGAAGATTTACTTGAATTTCTTCGAGAGGCGAATGCAAATATTGAAAATATAAACTACAAGACACCAGGAGAATTGTGTTCGTTGGATCCGGTTAATGTTTGCAGATATTTTAGTCATAGATTTGAAGCTATGATGTCTTTTATTACAAACAAGAAAAATCCACCGCTTGGTGAAGTTCTGGATTTCTTCTGGAGAAAAGAGTATCAAGCAAGAGGTGCTCCTCATATTCATATGCTACTATGGATCAAGGATGCTCCCAAATTTGGAAAAGACTCCGATGACACTGTACTGTCTTTTATTCAACAATATGTCACTTGTGACATACCTAACAGTACAACTGATAAGGACTTAAGAGGAAAAGTGTTACGGTTTCAAAGACATCGTTGTGGAAAATATTGTCTGCGAAAATTCAAATCAAAGGATAAATTCTATACTAAATGTCGTTTTGGATTTGCGCGACCCGTGCTTTCAAAAGGAAGAGTCAACAATTTGATGTCATCTTTGCGACATAATATCACAAGAAGATCACCCAAAAATACATACAATTTAAGAAGAGGTGAAGAGTCCAAATATATAAATGACTACAACCCTGTCATTTTGACCATGTGGAATGCTAACATGGATATACAATATGTTGCAGACAACTCTATTGCTGTGGCTCGATATGTAACGTCTTACATCACGAAATCTGAAAAGACGGAACTGAAGGAGATGTGGGAAGATATTTCTCATGAAAAGAGCCTAAGCAAGAAATTGTATACATACAGTTTGAAGATGTTATCTCATCGAGAAATTGGAGCATATGAATGTTGTGATCGATTATCATCAGCAAGTCTTTATGCAAAATCTCGAAGTATCCTGTGGGTGAGTTTAGGTCTTGCAGGAACACGAAACCGTGTTTTGAAAACTGTGCAAGAAATTGAATATTTAGCACTGAAAGAACCAAACAGTACAGACATTCTGAAAACAAATATGTTGGATACATACTATCCAAATAGAAGTACTCTGCTTGAAAACATTTGTCTGTATGAAGTACTTGAAAAATACACTTTTAAAAGGAATATTAGAGAGAATGTTGAAAAAGGTATATACGCTGTGATTGGACAGGAAGGATGTCTGGTGAAACAAAGAAAAGGACACCTGATTAATCACCGAAAACTGAGTTGCGAAAATCCAGACAAAAGAGAATTTTACTATTTAGCTCTTTTGCAACTCTTTAAACCATGGCGTACTGAAGAGGAACTACTTGGAGACTTCGTTAGTTATGAAGATTCCTTTAACGCATCAAAAAGTAGTATAGAATGTCCTGTTTTTAGTAATTATCTCAAAATGTTGAACGACGAAATAGAGCAGGAGCAACAATTGCAGCGGAGATTGCTAGAGAAAGTTCACAAGACACTCAAAGTTCTGCATCGTTGAGTCAGGATCCACTGGGCGAACCAATTATCCAAAATGAAGCAGCCACTGCCATGGATGAGGTGGAAAGAGCAATGCAGCAAGCTCAAGAGGATATAATAAACTTAGAAGAATTGGAGAAGGAATTTAATCTTGAGCAAAGACAGATATATGACGAAGTGACAGAGCACATTGAGCATGGTTTTCGTCATGACAAAAAAGAATGCTCATGTATGTCATTTGAACCTATTCGACTATATGTAAGTGGAGAAGCTGGAACAGGGAAAAGTTTTCTTATAAAAGGAATTACTACATATCTACAGCAAAAAACTGAGTCACCACTGTCTTGTGTTGTTACTGCTCCAACTGGATTGGCAGCACATAATATTATAGGTATTACTTTACATCGCTTACTGATGCTGCCAGTTGAACATGAAAATAAATTACAATATCACAAGCTATCTGGAGATGCTTGTTATGAAGTTTCTAGAGTTCTTAAAGAAATGAAACTTCTCATTATTGATGAGGTAAGCATGGTATCCAATTTAATGCTTGCTTTTGTACATTTAAGAATGCAGCAGATACTTAAAACTGACTATGATGTTTTATTTGGAGGGAAACATGTCATAGTTTTTGGAGATCTACTGCAACTAACTCCTGTGAAAGGACAATCTGTACTTGAAACTGTTACACATGAAGACACCAGAAAGTGTCTTGGCAGTATTGGAAATGTTAATATATGGTCACATTTCAAATATACTGAACTGATTCAAAATATGCGACAGGCAAAGGATACTAAATATGGAAATATTCTTCAAGATATAAGGATTGGAAAACTAACTGAAGATGCGAAAGAAACTCTACGAACTCGATTACTTTGTAAGTTGTTTCCCAATGAAGATAATGTACCTGAGAAAATATATAGTAAAGAGGTAAAAGATAAGTCAGTCATATGCTTGATGCCAACTCTAAAAGAATTCTCAGTTTTCAATGAGAAAATGTTGAAGTTGGAAAATCAAGAAATTAAGAAACTGGAAGCTAAAGATAAAATAGAGCATGAAGGAAGTACTATTGTTTTGTCTGAAAAATTAAAGTTAAAATTGGATACTCTTCAGAAATCTATATCTAAAACTGCTGGCTTAGAGAAGAATCTGTATGTATGTTTAAATTGTCTGATTATTTTACGGAGAAATTTACTTGTAGAAAGAGGTTTGGTGAATGGAGCAATGGGTAATATTGTTGGTTTTGTAAATTACCCAAATAGAGATGAGATTGAATTTTTACGAATAAAATTTGATGGAATTGAGGAAGTTCAACAATTTAGTCGCTGTTCAAGTCGTTTTTTACTTGTGAAAGACTTGTATGTCCGTCGGAAACAATTTCCAATTTGTTTGGCATATGCAGTGACTATTCACAAATCTCAAGGTTTAAGTGTAGATTGTGCTTTGGTAAATATTGGAAACAGTGTATTCAAAGAGGGTATGGCATATGTTGCTTTATCACGAGTTAGAACTTTATCTGGACTTTATCTAATTGATTTTGATGAGACAAAGATTAGTGCTGATTTAAAATGTGTGAAGGAGTATAATAGGTTAAGAAGAGAATATGCTCCAAGTTTACCTCAATACCCTTTAATTAAAAAGAGTATAGTTGGTCAGAAAAGGAGAAATGAGGAACAATGTACTGAAGTAGTAGAGAAACGAAGAAAAAAAGATGAGACTGTCATTGGTAGGAGTAAGAAAAAGGTTAGTACTACAGAGATTGTTGGATTTAAATTTGAAAATAGGTCTGGTGTCAACTGCTATGCAAATGTAGTGGTTAATGTGGTTTTTTTCTAAAAAGTTTACAGCAACAGATTAGAGAAAATCAGGAGCAAACAATTTGTTGTTCTTTAAATTCTGTGTTTAAAAAATGTACCAGTGGTAATAGTGAAGTAGCAAGTGTTTCAGAAGTAAGGAATGTTTTAGACATATGTGCAGGAGTAAATCAATTTTCTCAGAATATTCAGCAAGATTGTCAGGAATTTATTATGTATATGCTTACAGTTTTGGAAGAAGAAGGTGTAGGTATTGATAGTCTTTTTGGCCTATCTTATAAATGGGAACATATTTGTAATAATTGTTCATTTACAAGTAGTACTGACATACACACAGAAAGATTTATATATTTAACATTACCAGACTGTAAAACAGTGTCCTTTAATAAACTAGTTAAAGATGCGTATCAGAACATGGTCTGCTCTCAATGTAACTCAGAAATGTTATCAACCTTGACGATCCACAGATATGGACAGTATGTAATTTTAATGCTTCAACGATGCAGAGCTGATGGAAGTAAATTGTCAACTTCAATTAAAAATGTTGTGGCTTCTCAAATATCTATTTCTAGAAGAACATTTGTAACTGTAGCAATTATTTTTCATGAAGGGCCATCAATATCATCAGGACATTACATAGCTTATTTGAAGTGTCCAACTGGTTGGATGCTCTGCAATGATAGTCAATTATGTTTTAAGAAACGTTTGCCTTCTGAGTTAAGAAATTCCTATCTGATATTTTTGGAACCAAAATTTCAGTGAAATTACTTGGTCTAGTCAGAGTAATACTGTAAAGATATGAAACTGTGTTGTTTAGAAATAGCATGTGATTGAGGGTGTTCAAATCTAGAAATTAAACTTTTATGTGGCAAAGTGATAGTATCAGGTAAGGTTTCCTTAATGTTTATGGTACAGGACATGTTGGAATTAATTCATACTATTTGGCCATGCGGAAAAAAAATAAGATATCAAAATGTGGAATTGAGATAAATGTTTTTAGAACATACTTACTCGGAAGTTTGTTGAGAGGTATTAAAAAAAAATTAATTAACTCATACTATTTGGCCACGCAGAAAAGTTTGAGTTATCTAAATGTGGACTTGAGATAAATGTTTCTAGAACATACTTACTCGCAAGTTTGTTGAGAGGTACTCAAAAAATAACTAATTAACTCATAGTATTTGGCCACGCGGAAAAAAATGAGATATCAAAATGTTGACTTGAGATAAATGTTTTAAGAACATAGTTGCACGGTTATTTGTTGAGAGAAAATTAAAAGTTACTGGTATACTTTAATTAGTTTGTAATTGTGGAGTATGTGCTGTGCTTACACAAGAAATTGCGAATTAGAGAAAAACATTTAAGACATGTTTTTTTATAGGTATTTATAGTATGTATAGAGATCTTGTACGGGTTTTTTAAACACAATCATTTTGATTGTGTTTTTTTTTCCCCGCTGTTACATGATGATTACTATTGAAATCACTGTTTATAGTGAAAATCAATTTATCTGAGGACAGCAAAAATAAACCATTTAATATGTTGTCTAAGTTATTTTGTTACATTGGATTTAGAAATATGTATTATAACAGATTTCTTTATTGTCTTCCACAGATATTACATTTTTAAGGTAAGTACAACTAATCATATCTGAGAGTTTCGTGTACCTCTCTCTTATCCTTATTTCTTTCATCCTCTTCTTTTGTTAGTGGTGTTTAGACATGTTTATTCCCTTTAACTCATGCACATTTTGCATTTTTACATTTTCTATGCTGTTTCTCTTACATCTTTTCTGTTAATATTCTATTCAGTCTATCTAACTCTTCAGTTTGTTACTTACGTTGTTTTATACTGAGTCACCTTTATTGACCCTTTATCACCTTTGTTTCCTGAATCTTAATTTCTTTGTTTTACTGTTCCTTACAATTTGTTCCCTTACTCTGCTTTCATTAATTATGCTCAATTTCCAAACTTAAATCTGTAGTTTAGTTCTCTCACCTTACTTTATTTCTCTTTATCTGTCTCTCTTACACTCCATATCTGTTTCTATTCCATTTATTTTCTGTTACTCATTCTTTTTCACTCTGTTTCTCTTAGTGTTGTTCCTTTATTTTATCTATCTGTTTAAGACATTTCAGTATTCTTAGTCTGTTTATTTTACAAACTGTTTGTTTCGTGTATTATTACTGATTATACTCTCATTTTGTCTCTCACTTTACTTTCCTTTAGACAGTCATTCTTTGAGTGCTATTATTTCTTTTAAATAATTCTGTCTCGGTCTTTTTCTGTCCCTCACTCTTCTTTTCTTTCACTTTCTGTTTCAATCACTTCTACTTTGTTTTGTGTTATAAAATGACACTATAACCTTATTTTTACTTTTTTTCAACAGATACCATGTTCTTTTAAAGATTTTAAGTTTTTCTTTATTACTATTTCTTAGGTAAGTATAAAAAATAAAAATACTTTTTCATCACTGTGTCATTTTTTTGAGTATCCTGGTCATACCAGTGTTGTGTTTTATGTGAGCACTTCCATGGAGGACTGGCTGTACGGTCACAAGGAGTCTCTTAAAAATTAATTTAAGAAATCAGCAACATTTCAATGAGTCAGTTCACTAATGTGGATGTGTCAAAACATTGCAGGTAAATGATATGTGTTAAAGAACTGTGGAGCATATTATGAAGGGGGTTTATTCTGCTTTTTTGGCTTTAAAAGCCAAGAAAGCGGAGATAAAATGATCTCTCTAGTATGTAGGTGATACTAACACCAGTTAGCGACATCTAATAACAGATAATGACTATCTTGTGATTCGCTTTGTTTGTCTGTGAAATTTATTATTGTTGACATGCAAAGTTAGTATTGCAAGATGTTAGTGACTGGAAACAGTTCCTAACATTGCTATCTCCTTTTACCCACTTTTGAAGATATTTGTGCTATGGTCGAAAATGACCAAAATCTAATAGCTGCCCCTGAGCAGTACTTAGCTATGTCATGTAATGGTAGGTAGATAACATGACTAAGACCAATAGCTCGGTAATGGATGAATATTGCTGAATTCACAACAATATTTATGTATTTGGACCGATTTTTATCACTTAGGACAGTTGTTCGTAAACAATGTTCACCTGTGGTTTCCTTGACCTACTCAGCAGTTTACAGTGGTTCCTCACCATTTTATTTAACGGTTGGTAGGTGGTATGTACATTCTTTCACTCATCCAATCATCCGTTCACTGATCCAGCCATCCGCTCTCTTAACCATCCACCCTTTTACTTCACTGATGTATCCATGCTTTTGTCCATCTACCCCCTTTGACTTACTAATTAATCTTTATAATCACCCTTTCAGTTATCCATTCTTTTACTTTTTCACTTATCATTGTATCTATCCACACATTTACTTGCCCATCATCTACCCGTTCACTTATTTATCTATCTATCTATCCTTTCACACATCCATCCACTAACTCACTGATGCATCAGGTGCTCTTTTACTCATGCATCCATCCTTTAACATATCTATCCATTCTTCTAGCCATTTATGCAACCTTCCAGCCATACATCCATCTATTTATCTTTTCTCTCATCTATACTTACACTCATTCATTTATTCATCCATGTTTTGTTTGATTATGTAACTATTCTCTTTTCATTCATCCATTCATTCTTTCAGTAATCGATCCAGCCATTTAGACATTCCAAATGTATTTACTCACTCAGCTTTGTAGTTTTCTCTGCAGAGTTGTAGGGAGAAGAGGCTGTGAAGAAGAAACTACAGCAAGGGGTGGGGTGCGGTGGGTGAGAGTTTACCATGCCTCCGTACATAGGCAGACTGAAAAGGTAGAAGTTATCAGTTATACATGATGTCCAGTAACAGGATGTGAGGTTACTGTAAAATGCTGTTGTTTACATGGCTTTATGCACTGTTAAAAAAAAATGGAGGGGTCTTTTCAAAGTATGTGTTGGATGTAATTCCGAGGGCAGTTTAAAACACCTAAGCTACAAATATGCGTCTAGCATAGTGTTGTGCTCGACTGGTGTTATGTTGTATGTCTGATTGCATGCAGATATGTAGAACAGCAACTATCTTCACACAAAGAACAAGCAAAGACTATTGGCTTTGGCAATGGGTGCTAGTTCCTTTAAGTACAAAAGCAGTAACCATGGCATTGTTGAATATATTAATGAAAATACTGCTGTTTAAAAATCATGAGAGAATGAAAGAACGTTAAGCTGTTTTTTTTATTTTTCTTTCATAGCCTTCTTTAAAGGAAGTGTTTTCTAATATGGCATGCTGGTGGTTTTATTTTTTTAATCTAAGATAATGTCTTCTGTTTGTTGAGGTAGGAAAAGCGCTATCTGCTTTAAAAAACCTTGACTGCCATATTCTCACTCAGTAAGTGGCAATAAGTTCCATAGAGAATTTCAATGTGCGGGAGGGGTGCTCCTGTAGCAGTGAAATCCAAGGCCGTTCCAGCAAGGGCTGTCAGCCTTCTCACAGGGGAGGAGCGCGCAGCTCTCTGAGATGGATACAGTTACACATAACAGGGTAGTGACGTCCGTGGAATTTATGGACGGTTAATCACCCTAGTGTGCGTTGTGCCCTTGGCACTTAATTACGGCGGACTGGGGAGCCGCGGTGCACAGTTTGGGAATCACGGGGCATATTACCAACGTTAAGCGATATTTATCGCTAACAATGCTTAGCAACGAATATTTTAACGCTAAGCATCATCAGAAATTATCGCAGATAAACCTTGCTCTTATCAAGGTTTATCGCAAATGCGATAAAAAACGGCCGCAATGCATGAATATCGCTGAAAAGTCAGCGGTATTCATGCATTACCGAGCTAATGCTCTTAGCCATGTTATCCACCTCCCATTGGATAACGTGGCTAAGAACTGCTCAGGGCAGGTGTTAGTTTTTGGAGATATTCGCGCTTAGCGCGAATATCTCCAAAAGTTGGTAATAGGAGATAGCGATGTTAGCGACTGTTTCCAGTCGCTAACATCTTGGCACGCCCACTTTGCATGTCATTAGTGATAAATATCACTGACATGCAAAGTGGGGCCCAAGATGGTCGCTATCTCCTACTAGCTGTCGCTAACTGGTGTTAGCGACAGCTAGGTAATAGGGAGATAATTTTATCTCCGCTTTCTTGGCTTTTAAAGCCAAAAAAGCGGAGATAAACCCCCTTGATAATATGCCCCCACAAGTTTTAGAAGTATCGGCAGAGTTTTCCGCAGTGTAACTACGTCATTATTAATTTAAATATATATGTGATAGTACCCCTGTAACAGGCAGCGGCAGTTAACATTACCGTGTGAAAACAAGCGTTGTTTTTATGTACTAACGTGCGATTTGTAATTAGGAGAGGGGGTTGATTTAGTTTTATTTTCCACACCTCCATGTTAACGCTGCCAAATGCTTCATCAAAGCAGGCCGTGTCACTCGTACGATAAAGAAGTTTATTTAAACTGTTTTTCTAACAATAGCCATGTTTGTGATAGTATTTTCGTCTCCAAACACATTTTGCTTGTGGTTTAACGTACGCCTACTATGCATGTCATTAACTGTTTGTGCGGCAAACATGCAAAGTGCTCTTACCGGAGGCGGTGTTATGACGTTGTCGCAAAGGTGTTCAGGAACATTTACAAGGATACGGAAGACATTATCGCCGCCTTTAACGGTAGGAAGTTGCCGATATAGGGGCAAAAACGGCGTTCATAATATGCTTTATAAATTGCAGTAGAACTTAATGTTAGATATAAAGACATATAACATAAGTTTCGATTGGAATTTGTAGAACATAGGGGTATATTATCAAGGATGGTCGATACATTTTAGCCGCTTTTATCGACAGGAAATTGCCAACAAAGCGGCGTTAATGGGCTTGATAATATGCCCTATGGAAATCCTATCGAAGCCCATGTGACATGTGAAAACATCTAACATGGGCTTCGATAGGAATTATAATAATATGAATATGAATATAGGACTATGATAATAATATGCCCCAAGTATTGCCGCATTCTTTAATAATTGTTCTGAAAATGCGGCGATACTTTAGCTTATGAATAGAGCTCTTTTTGGTACAATGAGGTAGTTCTGAAAAGAACTTTTTTTTGGGGAGTTTTGTAGTTTTTTTACTTTTTTTATATTTTTGGACAAGTTTTTTATTCTTTATAATTTGTTAAACTGGAGCCAAATTTTTGAACTGTAAAACAGGAACATAAGAAGTTGTTAAAAAACTTAGGTACATTCGAATCTTTCATGGTCAATAATTCTTCATTCTACAAGAGTGAGGCTCTGCTTCCTGTACACAATCAATCCATGACACTTGTTGCATTTAATATGCACTTTCGACAAAAATGGTTTCAACTCCAACTGTGCAGTAGATGGAGATGTAGGTCGTCCTCTCGATGAAGTACTGGCCACAGCTGGTGGTAGTTCTGTTGCCAGAGCTCTTGTCGCTGCCTGTGCATATTGCACAGGATGGACTTGGCTCACATATCTCTTCATGGTATGAATCGAAAAGGAATATTTTTTTGAAACATTTCCTCTTGAAAGTACTGTGTCACAAATTGTGCAAGTTACTTTTGGAGCATTTACTTTTTTTTGATCCTGAGGATAGGTAAAAAATTGCCAGATGAAAGATTCTTTTTTTTTTTTTAAAGGTACACGAAAATTTTCCTCAGATTCCGAGGATGAATTGCGAGCGGCAGCCATTTCAGCAAAGTCTCCGGAAAGATGAAAAAGGTTCTTCTCCCTTCAGCGCCAAATAGATAGTGAGGGAAGTTGGTGGTTTCTGGAAAATTGCAGAATAGAAACTACTATGAACCAATAGGAAGTGTTCTTTTCAAGTCACATGATTTGACATGCGCGTATTAGGACGTATACGTGGTGACGGAATCCGGACACGTACGTCATTTGGAAGTATCGGTCTAATTTAATGAAGTTTTAAAATGTGAAAAGGAGGAAAGGTAGACATTCTCTGATGTTGTATACCTTCATATGGGGTCCCAAGAACAATACCGATAAAGTATACATCTTTTTTTTAATCTTTGAAAATACCGGGGTGCGCGCACGCGGTCGCGCACCACAGTACGTTTTCCAACATTTAGTGAGAAGTCTGAAAACGTTAAAAAGAAGGTAAGGTAAAGACTTCGTAAACCTTTTAAAGATTTATAAGGAGTCCCTAAACAATTCTGACAGTGAAGAAAAGTTTGTAATCCTATGAAAACATTTCTCGAAATACTATGATAAAACTATAGAATACATTGAAAATATAGTTATTAATTCGCATTTAAAAAACCTTTGAAATTCACTGAAAAAACCATAGGTTTTACACATGTTATAGTTAGGAAGTAGCCTTTAAAAAACCTATGAAATTCACTGAAAAAAACCATAGGTTTTACACACGTTATAGTTAGGAAGTAGCCTTTAAAAAACCTATGAAATTCACTGAAAAAACCATTGGTTTTACACACGTTATAGTTAGGAAGTAGCCTTTAAAAAACCTATGAAATTCACTGAAAAAACCATAGGTTTTACACACGTTATAGTTAGGAAGTAGCATTTAAAAAACCTATGAAATTCACTGAAAAAACCATAGGTTTTACACACGTTATAGTTAGCTGGAAGTTTTACTCGCATAAAACCATTGAAATTCCCACGTTATAGTTAGTTGGACTCACAATGCGCTGCTGATGACGTCACATATTACATCACTCATGACATGGTCAGTGACATCACTCATGACATCACTGATGACACCATCCAGTGAATGTGTGTCTTTCTGAAAAATAAATATTAGTGAGTTATGTTTAAATATTTAAATATATGTATTAGTGTTTCACTTTGTGTATAAGTGGCTGCATGGATTGGTGAGTAGCTACATGTGTATGTATATGGGTTATTAGATGTCTTTCTTAGTATCAGTATGAGGGTTTGTATGGTTTGGTGGGGGTATTACCTAGAACATAGATGCATGAGTGACTGACTCTCTGTTTGTATGTGTTTTGAAGACAGCATATGTGCAGGACTGTATGGGTGGATGAGTGTGTATATGTGTGTGTTAGTGAGTGAATGACTGTCTCACTAGTGTCTTTATCAGTAAGTACATATGTTTTAATCTAGTATATGTGAGTATTGATGTATATAAGTGAGTATATGTGAGAGTGAGGGATTGTAAGAGTTCCTGTTTAAATTAGTATGTGTTTCTATAAGTGATTGTTTAAGAGAGTAAGTATGTGTATGTTTCCTTAGAAGTAAAGTGGTAGTGTGTGTATAGCTGTATATGCAAATAAATGGATGTTCAATAGTTTATTTACATGTGTGAGTATGTGTGAGTCTATCTTTTGGCTGACTGTCGGTGTGTAAGAGGATGTATAGGTGTATCACTACATATGATGAGTGAGTATATGTATGAGTGACTACATAGAACTGTTGGTGAATGAGTGGATGTGTATATAGATGGTGGAATTATTGAATTGGTTGTTGTAACTGGTAGGGGTATCTCCATTTGTTTTGAAAATCTTCGTTTCTGAGGGCGGCAAGATGGTCGACGCTGGGTTGCTGTAAGCAGTCGCACCGTCCCCTCCTCAGCCTTAGAATTTCAAGAAGCATGATTTAAAGATGTTGATTACCCTGAATGGCGCCTGAATGTACATTATATTCCGGTGTTAAGCTGCTCAGCACATTCAGCATATCCAATACGAGGACAGCCATAATTTACCTTCAGAGGTGCCTCCGAGGTGTTGCCTGGCTTAAGAGAGGTGCCAAAGGTTTGATGAGCTCGCTTGGGCTCAAGAAGATACTGCAGGCACAAGTGGTTAAGATGCCCGCGAAAACACCGAGGCAAGAGAAGGAGAAGGAAAAGGCTATGTCGGGAGGAGCACTCGGGGACACTGATGACTTGAACAGACCCCCTCGCAACCCTGGTGCCATCACGAAGTCAGGAGCCCCAGGCGTCGGAAAAAAGAAAGCAGAACAGAAGACAGAGCAGAGATCCAAACCGGCGCAGGGGAACTCCGTTGCAACACGGGCAGCGATTTCAAGTAGAGCGGGAAAGAATGATGAAAAACAGAGGGGCAAAGAGTTGATGCTGAGACAGCCCTCCGTCACAGAGGCTTTTACAACAAAATTACCGTTGCAGCCGGTAGAGGAGAATCCAGGCAGCAGAGGCAGACGGGACAGCGGCAACATTGGAGGCGGCAAGGGCGATGAGAAGGATCTCCGTGAATGCGTCCTCGAGGACGCTGTGGACGCTGAGGCCGTGGTTGCTAGGCAACACCGCAGTTCCGACCGGGGGAGCGAGCCAGTGCAGGAACAGACCGCGGACATCCTCGCAGGCTCAGCAAAGCAAATGCAAGTGCAAGGAGGTCAGGTAATGCGGCCAGAAGGCAAAACCCTCAGCCCAGTCCCGAACATGGAATCTAGAGCCAAAATTGGTAAGAGCTTGGCACTGAGCGATTGCGAGTTCGGCAATGCGGACATGATGGGGGCCCTCATGCTAGTGGAAAAAGAAATGAAATTAGCAAAGGGAGGGGGGAGCCTACTAAGACTTGGGGAAGTACTTTTAGCCTCGCAAGCAAAGATGGAATGGCTGAGGGGGCAGAAAAAGCTGAGGGTGGCTCTGCAGAAGGAGACTGCTTCTACTCCCTTAATGAGGAATCTGAGTTAGAGCAGACAAGCGATGGGTGCTCAGAGGAATTTTCTGGTTCTGGCTCTGGCTCTGGTTCTGACTCTGGGACAGATAAAGATAAAGATACCACCCAGAAAAGGAAAAGGAAATCATTAAAATTATCAAGACAGCTGACAGGGGGGTTTGAGGGGGCCCAAAGAAAATTAGTATGGGACTACTCAGCGACCTCTCAGGCATAACAGGAAGACGATGGCAATAACCCAGAAATTCCACCTGAGGGTACAATACAACAGATACCTGTCAAGCTACTGCTTAACACCCTTAAACAAATACAGACTGAGGCCAGGGCGGAAAGCCGGAGAGCAAGGCAGGATGCTAAAAAAATCCAGAACACAATGAGAAAAATGAATAAACTATATGATGACCTGGCGGAAAGAGTAACAGAAGCAGAGGAACGGACAGGCAAGCTGGAAGACGATATGGGAGACTTTAAGACCTTTAAAATAGATCAGGAAAAACGCTCAGAAGATTTTCAATGGAAGCTTGAAGATTTTGAAAATCGACAGCGAAGAAATAACATTAGACTTCTGGGTGTGGCAGAGGGGATTGAAGGGCAAGACACGAGGCGATTTGTAGTGAATATGTTGAAGGGGGCCTTCCCAGAGTCAGAATGGCAATGTGAGAAAGAGATTCAGCGGGCACACAGATTTCCCTTCACAGTAAAGCATGGAGCAGGGAAGGACGGACAGGGCACCTACCCCAGAGCAATCTTAGTAAATGTGGGGAATTTCTTGTTAAGGGAGGAAATTATAGCTAAGGCTAGACCCGATTGTAAGAGAGCATTTGAGGGTACTTCATTCTTCGCTAGGCCTGACTTTTGCCATGCTACAGTAGAGAGAAGGTGGAGGCTCAGACAGCTGATTGCACCACTACAGGCATTAGGGTCAGAAGCATATCTCCTCTTCCCCGCTAAACTGAAAGTGGTGACAAAAGGGAAAATAAGAATGTTTAATTCAGAAATCAAAGCACAGCAGTTTATTGAAGAGCTGATAAACAGGAAAGGGGGCTAAAATGCTGAAAATGTTGCCTATGATGGATCAAAATTAATGTACATAATTGACTGATTGGTTGATCAATAACAAGGGGGATACAGGGAGTCTGTCAGCCAGTGAGTACGTAGGCTGAGGGGGGATGCGATTGACGCAACTCAGAAGCGACCACACATAGGTCATCTTGACCTATTTGCCAGTAAAGGGGGGGTGGATGGGTGGGGGAGGGGTGGGAGGGGAGTGTTGGAAGGGTGGTGGGTGGGGGGGGGGGAAAGTTCACATTTTTTGTATTAACTGTTGGATTTCGCACATTGGTACAAGGTTGAGGCTTAAAAACATATGGTATATAAAAATAGTAGGTTTTTGCATAAGAAATTTGTTGCATTATGATGGAATGCAAGATTGCTTCTATTAATATCTGTGGGCTCAACTGCGTTAACAAAAGATTGAGAGTGGCGGCTTGGTTGAAAACTTTAAAACTGGACTTGGTATGTCTACAGGAGACACTCATAGAAGGAACAAGAGCGTATTTATTGGAACAACTTGGATTTGAAGTGTTAGCAAATACTAAGCAAGGGACAAAAACAAGAGGAGTTGCAGTGTTGGGTAGGAATAGTGATGTAGTAGTAAGAAGAAAGAAAGAGGATCAATGGGGGAGGTGGGTGATTCTTGAAATTTGTTTTAAAGGGGAGGTCTTAACATTAGTATCAATATATGGCTCAACTGAGGATGACCCAGATGTCCTGCAATTTCTGGATATTGAATTGGCTCAGTGGCCAGAGCCCATTGTATGTTGTGGGGATCTAAATATTCATGTGCCAGATAGCTCTTTTCTACAGATAGGAGGGAAGTATGGGGGGAGGAAAAAGAAAGTTTATGAGGCTTTGGTAGATCTGGTGCCCCATAACTCTTTGGTGGACCCATGGGTTAAGTTGCACCCACATTTAGACAGCAGTACGTTTTTTTCAGCCCCACATGGGACTCTGGTAAGGTTGGATTATTTTTTAATTTCTA
Organism: Lissotriton helveticus; assembly: GCF_964261635.1. Taxonomy (NCBI): domain Eukaryota; kingdom Metazoa; phylum Chordata; class Amphibia; order Caudata; family Salamandridae; genus Lissotriton; species Lissotriton helveticus. The sequence goes on along the minus strand of NC_136063.1, from coordinate 1,244,485,352 downwards.
ATTCATTAATGCAGAGCTCACAAATGGATAAGCAACCACGGATAGTGTCGGATCACAGCCCGTTGATATTAACATTGAAATTGGGGCAGAAACAAAACACTAAAACACAGTGGACTTTTGAAAGAGCTCTGTTAAAAGACGCTGATTACAGAAAATATATGGAGGAATGGATTACATTTTTTGGGGAGATTAATAGAGAAACTGCACCGCCGGGTGTTGTATGGGACGCTTTTAAGGCCGGGATACGGGGGGAGACCACAAGCTTTGTCTTAGCTAGACAGAAGGTAGAGAGAGTAAGAACAGAGGAAGTAAGGTTAAGATTGATAAAAGAGGAAGATGATCTGGCCCTCGCTATATTACAGAACCGCCCGCTAGAGCCTCATTTATTTAGAATTATAGCCCTAAAAGCAGAAGCTATAGAAGGTATAGCCGAGAAAGCTGCAAAGAATTATCTGATTAAAAAAGAGAATGTATATGAACTGAGTGAAAGGGTAGGACACATCCTGGCTGTGCGTACTAGACAGAGATTGGCCACATCAGATATTAAAGAGATTAAGGATCAACAAGGTAATTTGGTAGGAGAGGCTGATTTAGTTAGAGAAGTATTTAGAGACTACTACTCTACCCTGTACACTCCCGAGAAGGAAGGAAGTAGTAACGATACCATAGGATACCTTAGAGAAATTGCTTCCCCTAGTTTAGCTGAGGATGGAAAGGAAGTCTTAGAAGCCGTACTACATATGGATGAATTTGATGTTGCATTAAGTAGTTTACCCTCGGGTAAGGCAGCAGGTCCTGATCAGATCCCGGTGGAGTTTTATAAAGTTTTTAAAGACTCGCTGTTGATTGATATGTTTAACATCATGGTTTTGGCACAAAAAGGGGAGTCAATCCCCCAATCATGGGGGGGGTGGATATCATTGTTATTCTGAAAAAGGGGAAGGATCCAAAAGCTACGGGGTCTTACAGACCGATAACATTGATGAATGCTGACGTCAAAATATATTCCAAAATTTTAGCTATAAGGTTGTCAGGGGTTATTGAGAATTTGGTAAGCCCAACACAACATGGATTTATTCCTGGCAAAGGGACAATGCAGCATATTAGGACGGTCATCACCATGTTTGATGCAGCAGGTGTCCTGGGAGACCCTATGGCAGCGCTTTTTTTAGATGCCGAAAAGGCATTCGATAGGGTCTCCTGGGATTATCTATGGCAAACTATGAGGTGGTGCGGTATAGGAGAGGGATTTACTGGGGCTATACAGGCGTTATATAATGAGCCTACGGCTAAAATTAGAGTGAACAGAGGGTATTCGACAGCTGTTAAAATCGGGAGGGGGACGAGACAAGGGTGTCCCTCATCCCCATTGTTGTTCGCACTCTATTTAGAGCAATTCTTGCGTAAGCTCGAATTCAATCCACTTATATCTCCCATGAGGTTGAACGGTTGTGTGGTTAAAACACTTGCCTATGCCGATGACGTGGCAATACTTACCCCAGCCCCTCTGTTGGCAATTAGAGAGGTGGAAGCCGAAGCTGAGCTGTTTGGACAAGCCTCCAGATACAGTCTGAACAGGTCAAAGACACAGATTATAGAAAATGCCCATTCTAGTTGTAATGACTTCCGGGTGACTACCACTGCAGTCTATCTAGGGGTGGCTATTTCATCAGATTTAGACAAAGTTGTTGGAAATAATATCGCCCCCCTAATATCAAGAGTAAAATCTGATCTGGATAGATTGAATAACTTACACTTATCCTTGGTTGGTACTACTAACATTATTAAAATGTTAATTCTCCCTAAATGTCTTTATTTATTTAGATCCATTCCACTTTTTTTTGAAGTCAAATGGTTTAACTCATTAGAAATTATTTTGAATAGATTTATTTGGGCACAGGGTAAGACCAGGAGAGCCTATAGATTTATGTCTTTGCCGAGAGAGAGAGGGGGTTGGGGGGTACCTGATTTTAGAATGTATTATCTCGCTACTGTCCTTCAATATATGCAGGGGTTAATAGGGGGGGGTGGTAAAGAGCAAAGAGTGACAACTATGTCCACAAAGGTCTACGCGGCTGTTTTAGGTGAGGAAGCAGAAAACTGCTTCTTAAACTGCACGGAATATGGGTACTACAAGAGGACCAGATTTAAAACACTTAATGCAGCAGTTAGGACTTGGAATACTTTCCTAAAAAAGAAAGGTCTTGGACGATTCAATAGATATACTAGGCTTTATAAGAACCGGTCATTCCCCGAGGCAGTTTTTGCCGATGGCACAATGGCTAGCTGGGCTGAAAGGGGAATAGTGCAGATTGGGGACTTGAGGAATGAGAGAGAGATACTACAGTTTACAGATCTTATGGTGAAATATGGTATTGATAGGAGGTCGTTTTTTAAATACCTGCAGGTTAGGAGTTTCTTGAGCAGTAAACAGGGAGGCCCTGCAGGGTTCCAAAGAAATGAAATTATGGAAAAAATACAGGTCTCCGCGGACTGTACAATTAGATCATTATATGCATGTCTGTTGAAAGGGAAAGTAGATGACATTGAAAAGTATAGTAGTAAATGGGTAGAAAAGTTGAGCATTTCGAATGAAATATTTCAGGAGTCACTTGAACTGGCACGCACGGTATTGTGTTAAGCGCCCCTTCAATCACAGCACTATAAAACTCTGTATCAACTATATTTTACACCAGCAAGAATTGCAAAATGGGGAGGTACTACTGGTATCACCTGCCCTAGATGTAACTCTTTAGAGGCAGATATTGTACATATATTTGCTACCTGCTCCCAATTGCATACCCTGATTGGAAATATAGAGTGTTTTGTGAATAGAACATTGGGTATTCAAATAACTCTAACCCCCTCAGTATTATTATTGGGGATAGGCTCAGATAGGGGAGGAACGCAGAGAGAATTTATTTTTGTGGCTACTGCGGTGTACAGATTGACAATAGCCAGAGCATGGCTCGATAGAAATCCTCCTGCTATGCAAAACTGGCTGGCTAATTTACTAGCGGCTTACAATTTGGAAAAACCTATATATGCTCGGAAAGGGGTGAGAGGTAGGATGAGAGGACTTAGAATCTGGGAGCCTATAACCAGATGGAAAGAGAGCTTGGGTTCACATTGATTAAGGCTTTCTCTTATTATATGTTTTGGGGAATTTTTTTCCTTTTTTTTTTTTTTCTCTCCCTCTCTCTTGCTTTTTCCCTCCTTTTTTCTTTTTTTTCTTTTCTTTAAATCATTACAGAGATATAAGCTGTACTACCTGTATATATTATGATGATTTACTTTTTTATTCTGTAACCTGCGATTGTCATGAAATGTTTGAATGTACAATGTACAATGTGCACAGCTTGGGGAAAAAATAAAAAGATATTTAAAAAAAAAAAAAAGAAAATCTTAGTTTCTGATTTTGAATAAATGTTTCAAGGGTTACATTACAGTGAAAGGAGGTCTGTCACTGTGTCACAAGGATGGTGTCATCAGTGATGTCATGAGTGATGTCACTGACCATGTCATGAGTGATGTAATATGTGACGTCATCAGCAGTGCATTGCACGCGCAAGTTATAGTGAGTCCAACTAACTATAACGTGGGAATTTCAATGGTTTTATGCGAGTAAAACTTCCAGCTAACTATAACTGGTGTAAAACCTATGGTTTTTTCAGTGAATATATATATGTATACATATATATATACATATATATATATATATATATATATATATATATATATATATATATATATATATATATATTTATATAGGTAAGCTGCACAGAAAGATGCTCACTCATAGAAACGTTGCTGTGGAAAAGTTTACTCCAGCACCTTGACGTGTGTTGACCGGCAAGCGTCCCTACTCACATGGCAACAAGACAGTACAAACAGAGTGATGTATTTCAATCATTGCATTAGACATAGAAAGTGTCCATTACCCCAGATAGGTGTTTGAAACATAGGAACATGGGCACCATCCTGTCATGGAACAGCATCATATTTCCCTCTAATGAAAGAAAACATACATTAATATGAAGCCCTGCTCCCAAACAGATTGGAGAGTCCGCATGTGGTGACATATATGGTGTGCGAACGGGCCATGATTCTGAGAACATGTCTAAGTACCAGTTTCTGCGATCAGTGCAGTTTTAAAAAATACAGTCCTTAGCACAAACTGCTATGCATGGCAGACCTTGGAATTCTCTAGTAACGCCCCAGAGGGGAAATGTGTAATATGCAAAATTGCAGTAAACAAAGGGGGATGCGGACAACAAGTGTAATATACCAGTGTACAATTTCCACTGTCAGTGCAGTTATAAAATATATAGAGAGAGTCATTGGAATAATACAATAGTGTAAACTGTATTGCATGACAGATTTTGGTATCCACTAATAACTCCTGAGAGGTGAAATGTGGAATGTGCAAAATTGCGTAAAGAAAGGCGGAAATATCCCATTAGATAAATATACATGAACTGCCCATAAGGTGTACTATCCGAAACACAAACTTTTGGCTTACAGAAATCCTCATGTCACAAATGTTAATACATGACAGCAACACCCCAAAGCGGGCGGAAATAACAAGCACACAAACGCAAGGATCAGGTCAAAAACCCCATGCACTGTGACATTCACTCCGTGCAGGAATAGATCCAGTTCAAGTGCATAAATAAAGAGCAATAGAGTGTTGATATGCAGTACATATACAAAAGGTAAGCATACTAAAAACTACCGTAGTGGTATCTCAAATCGAAATACATGGGCAGAGTATGGTAACGCACTCATTGTTGAATGGTTGCAATGAATCACAGATATAGTCTATATGAATAAGAATAGTGAAAAATCAATAGTGAAAGTGAAAAAAATGCACATATGTATAGATTTGTAGCAGGCAAAGTGCTAAGTAAATTATAATAACATAATTTAGTAGACTGATAGATCCCAAGTTAGCATAATTCAAATGATGCGGTTGCATGAAAGGTGCAAATACCCCAGCACCTGGGAAAATGAGGTCAACAATCAAAATAATCAAGCCTAAGCGGGTTGAGGGTACAAATCATATGACCATAAAAATGAAACTGTCCCAGCAGTCTAAATAATATCCTATGATAACAACTACCCGTAAACATACCATACTAATAACGTCATGCCATTTGTGTACGCCATTCATAAATCATAAATCAAAGGACAAAATATTAAATGACTCAATCTTATCTGTGTAGTGCACAAACACCACAATGGTGAAAATGATGAAAAGGGTCTATCTGTCTCCTGGACTCATGCTTGAGGACCCCTTCCTTTCCTCCTGTAATAAAACACATGAAGTAAAATGATTAAAAACATACACAATCATAGATCAAGGCTCACATGAAAAGAAGAAACAACAGCATACACGTTGTAGTTAGTCCTCAGAGAGATGTACATTCAGCTCTTCACCAATGTCAAGACCTCCTGGTGTTTTAGCATCAAGTTCTAATACGTATTTATACTCTCTTTTCCTGAACCTAAGTGTCCTATTACCACCCCAATGCTATATGGTATGTGTTCTATGACAAAGAATGCTAACTTCGTGCAACCACTGAAATGTCTCTCTTTAAAGGGACTTGCCACCGAGTAGTTTGGCTCACGGTCATCAATAGCCCTACAGATCTTCAAGCTCAATTTCTTCTCCCTGCTTCCTTTAGAAAACAATACGACCTGTTGCTTCCTGCTCTTCTTCAATACCTTCAATCTCTTCCTTCTTCCTCTGAGACACCCTCCTCTTACTCTATCATTAGCCCGCTTTTGAATTCCTCTCCGTCCGCTTCTCACATTTACAAATGTCTTATAACTTCACCTGACCGACTTAAATCGAAGACTGAATTGGCCTGGGAACGGGATTTGTCAATATCATGGCCTGTCTCTCTATGGGAGAAGCTGTGGTTAAAAATACACAAAACGTCCAGAGCTGCTAATACTACCCAAACTCTTTACTTTTTATATCACCGTTTACTATTAACTCCACAGAAATTGGCCACATTCTCCCAGGACATTATGCCTAAGTGTTGGTCCTGTCCTTGCCAATCTGATGATTTACTTCATATGTTGTTCCACTGCCCCAACATTGCTTCCTTTTGGCAATTGATTTGGTCCCGCTTGCACAAAATTTTTGGTTTCACACTCCCTTTCTCCCTTTCCAACGTCCTTTTGGGTTCTTTGTCTCCTGATTTGCCACTCTCCCCTTCTCACTATAAGTTGCTTGACTTATTTTTGGCCATAGCCTTTCATCTGATTACCTCTAATTGGAAAGATTCTACCAAAGTCAGTTATTCAGCTTGGTGGAATGCTATTTGTTTTCACCATAGGCTTGATATAAATTATGTTACCCCTGTTTCCTTAGCTGTTAAACGAGACCTATTATGGATTCCTCTTACTACCTACCTCTCCAAAACCTCTCCCTCTCCTCAAAATACTATTGTTACCCACCAAAATCCATCTGATGATGTTCATAAGCCGCCATGATTTTGCTTATTTATCTTTTTCCTTTCGATGTATAAAGTTTTATGCTTATTTATTACTCGCTGTCAATTGTATACATTTTATTTAAGTTTTAATATCTGCATACAATGTTATATTTTATGAAATGTTCATACTTCACTTCCCTTTTTGTTTTGTTTCCTTTTCCCCCCTTGTTTTCCTTTTCCATGACTTAGATATATGTGTTTATTGATTCCGTTTTATTATGCCTTCTCAATTTTCTTTTTGTATCTCATATACCTTTCATTGATTGAGTGTATTACATTCTGTATTCTATGCTATGTTTTGGTTTCAATAAACTTGAACTTAAAAAAAAAAAGGGACTTGCCACCGAGTAGTTTGGCTCACGGTCATCAATAGCCCTAAGATAACTTGTTTTTTAACCGCATGTGTGGTCCTTCATATATGTATCAGTTTACAGGGATATTCCAAGTTGTAAATCACGAACTGAAAACTACATGTCAGAAATTGTGTTACCTTGCGGTGATTCCTCCCATGGAGAATTGTGTATTCTCCCTTTCTGCTACTGTTCCTACAAGCTTTGCAACGACCCTGAGGGAACGTAGAGAATTAAACAAAAAATATATATAATGTAAAGTATAGATTTGTAATAATTGTATTACATAATTTCTATATGTCTAGATAAATATAAACACACATTTAAATAAATAAGTGTGTTTATATATGTGCATATTTAGATATCATTTTAAATATTGGTGAGAATTATTTAATTAACATTATATTAATGGTAAATATTACAATATTTAAGATTTAGTACCTTAAACTATATATATATATATATATATACATATATTACCTACTGGCGGTCGCCAGTAGGTATATATAGTTAGGATTTTTTCTCTATGGGATTTTTGAAAATTCTATGTCTAATAACTTTGGCGTTTGTGGACGGAATTGGCTGAAATTTTCTGGAAAATGGAACATTTTGTTTCTGAGCAGCCCCTGGAAATTTGGGGGGGGTTCGTCCAGGGGGGGTCGAGAAAAAAGGGGGGTCCCAAAACGTGTTTTTAACATTGAGTTTTCCATATGGCGGTTGGCCTCACTTTTAGCCCGAACGGCTGAATGGATTTGCATGAAACTTGGCAAAATTGTAGGGACTGGTAGCCCGATGTGCCTTTTGTAGGTCTCAATATATGTGCTCCAGTGGATTTTGAGAAATTAACGTTTAAAAAAAGATATATATCTGTAAGCGCGCTCTGGGCAGCGCTCCGGTCCGCGGACCTTAAGCGTACCGGAACTTCGCGTAGCGAAGCTGATTGGTTCTCCGGTGTCTGTCAACATTCTAAACAGTCCGGAGCGGCCGCCATCTTGTCTCTCGGTAGGATTGAGAGACAAGAGGAGGCCAAAACAAAGGGGGAAATAACCATAAGGGGGCATACTAGATCCTCCCTGACCCCCTAGGTTTAATGTGGAGGTTTTAAAAGGGCCCCGCGGGGCAAAAAAAATAATATTTTTTTTTGTTTTTTTGCGTGGGTAGCGCCCGGTCCGCGAACCGGGAAGCGTTCTGGGCAGCGTACTGCAATAAAAAATGAATGATAGACTTTTCAAATACTGTATGTTAATTGATTGTTGGTTTTGTTGATTATTTTTTATTTTTTTTTATTTATTATTGTGATTGTGTTTCAAAATTTAATAATATTTCTAACATTTCACTGTCTGAAATGTCGTCATTTTCATTGAACATAGCTTGTAATCTATGAGGGTGTAAAATGTCCTCATTTTGAAGGAGGTCATCCACTGCTTGCACACATTGCAGTAGTTCTTGGTCCCAAGTTTCATCCATAAATTCTATATAATTTGGATCAATTAATTCTTGGCTGCTCTGTTGCAGGACAATTTGAAATGAAACTTTCTGTTTGCCTTCCATGTTGCCTGAAATTTGGATACAAAAATATATATTAGTAGAGATAGGGCACTGTTGGGATTAATTTTAGATAGGCATTTTTTAACGGAGAATTTATCTTTGGGCAGTGTATAGTATCAGAGTGGAAGTAGGAATATAAAAAAGTGTATGTGATTTAACGTAAGTAAATTCATAATTATAAAAGAGAAGCCTAACTCCATCCATAACTATAACAGAGAAGTCTATCTAAATCTATAACTACTACAGAGGGATAGTATATAACTATCAGAAAAAGTTTACCATATTAACTGATAGTGCACAATATAGTTCAGTTTTTAAAATAACAACTTACCTTTAGAAAGAAGTTGAAGTGATTAGTGAAAATCCAATTGAAATGTACACCAGGAAGTAGTAGTCAAAATGGCTGTGTTTCATTCTCTTCTTTTATATATATTCAGGTACATAACCAATCAAATGTCAGGTAAAAAAAGTAGAAAATGAAAGTAACATTTTAATTGGTTGTCAATTCCAACACTTCAGATGTGTTTTGAGAAGTAATTTACCTCAGGGTATTTAGAGAGGTCTACAGGCTAAATGGCTAAATGGAATTCCAATCAAATTTGTGAAAATGGTAGGGATTGGTATGTAGTATGAGCTAATCTATATTTGGTGAAATTGTCTCCAGTGGCTTTTCTGTAAACTACTTTCCCACCTTTTTTGATGGTGCGCTTCCCAGGGAGCGACCCGGTACGCGAACCGTTGAGCGCCCCGGTTCGCGAACCTTAAGCGTTACGGGAGTCCACCATTTTGTGTTTCGGTCGAATTAAGATACAAAATGGAGGGCAAATAATGTTCAGAATGGGTAGAAGGGGGCACGGTAGACTTATCTTGACCCCCTAGGTTTTGTGAGGGTGGCTGAGGAGGCTTATATGTGCGAAAAAAAACAATTTTTTAAAAAAATTTGCGAGGTTAGCTCCCGGTTCGCGTACCGGGTAGCGCCCCGGGGAGCGTACTTTGTTGAAAATTAGTGAAAAAAGTTAGAGTAAAATAATAATTGTGAGTGATCAGATGTAGGGTAGCTCTGAGAAGAGCTTTTGGGTTTATAGTACATTTAGGTACTTATAAGTAGGTACCAATGCACAGTCTTAAATTCAGAGTGAAAATTCTGTTGCCCTCATCTGAGAAGTGAACTCCATCTCCTCTGTAGATATCTTGCATGTAGTAACGCAAGTTATTGTTGTACATGGAGCCCATTCCATGGTCTCTCATGTAAGCTGAAACAGATTTGTTTACATGCTTCCTCGACTTCTCAATTTGTGGACAAAATTGGTTTGACCACCTCCATTTCTGTCTTTGGCATATATTTGAATATACCAAGGCAGTCTGAGGAAAAAGTGCCATTAATTGCTCAAAGGTGTCCTTTAAAAGCATTTCCAGACCTACCCCAGTCAAAGTGCCCAAATCATTACCTCCACAGTGCACAATTAACAGGTCAGGTTTGGGCAAATGCATAAAGGTTTTCACCAATGGTATCAATTGGTGACATTTTAATCCTCTGTGGCCAAACCACTTAATTTCCACATCTTGTAAATTGAGGTTAGGTAATTTTCTGTTCTCAGCATACCTGTGAGCCCAGTGGATATAACTATGTCCAACAATCCAGACAGAAAACATGGTGAGAGAAGGTTCTCCTGCAGTCAGATGAAGTGTGGCAATGAAATGGCAGTTGAAAAAATGAGAGTTTAAAATGAAAAAAACTGTGGAGTTTCTGTGTTCATGAAGCAGTAACAGTGATTGGTGGATTTTGATTGCTGAAAACAGAAAGTTAGGGTGCATGCATGAGTTATTTGAAAGATGTATTTTGAATGGTCAATAAAAAATCATTAAATGAAAGAATGCACTGGATATGCAGGTGCACTGAGAGTTCAGAGTTCAATTGCAACATTGTTGTGTGAACTTGCAAACACCAGAGGTCTTCCAAGAGGTGGTTGCCATGCAGAAAAGGCATGAAATGGCAGAGGGGGGAAGGGTTTTCATTTGAAAAAAAGTGAGGGAAGAGTTTTGATTGGGTGACATGAGAGATATGCGTGAAGAATTACAGCATTTCTGTGCTTTTGATAGCTGCAGACTCTGGAGTGCATACCTTTTGCTCTGCTGAAGACAAATTGGTGTGTTTCTGAGACTGTTTTCAAACTCAAAGTATTTGCTAAGGTGAGAAAATATTTCTTTAATTTAGATAGAGAATAGTGTGCTTTAAGGAGAAAATTATGAATTATGTGGCGCAAATTGCTTGTAAATATGCTCCCACCTGTGCATGGAAAATTTAGATTTTGAATGTTTGTGTTACATAGCCATGTTAAAAGTGATACAAACATGCTGCAAAGGCAATCAAAAAACGCTTTTATGTGTCTTAAGGACATTTTAAGTAATTTTCCCATGTGCAGTGTTTTGAAATTATGATTTGAAAATCGTTTTTGGGGAAAAGGAATTTTTTTTAAATTTATGACAAGGACATAATGGTGTATGCTTCTTTATAAGGCAATTGACTGTCCCTGATGTTATTTTTCCCATTTTAATGTAAGACCTTTCTCTGTGGCGCAAATTGCTTGTAAATATGCTCCCACCTGTGCATGGCAAATTTAGATTTTAAATGTTTGTGTTACATAGCCATGTTAAAAGTGACCCAACCATGCTGGAAAGGCAATCAAAAAACACTTTCATGTGTCTTAAGGACATTTTAAGTAATTTCCCTGTGGGCAGTGTTTTCAAATTATGAATTGAAAATCGTTTTTGAGGTAAAGGAATGTTGTTAAAATTTATGTGCGCCATATGCCCCCAAATTTCTTTTTCAGGGGTGCAGCAGGGTGTTCTTGAGACAACCCTGCACCTTTGGAAAAATTCCTAATTTGCGATGAGCTAATTGCTAATCGCAAATTGCACCTTCATTCATATGGGCATCCTGGCCCATGGAAATGAATGGGTAATTTGCAATTAGCAATTTGCTCATTGCAAATTTGGAATGGTAAAGAATCGCTATTTATTCCTTAAAATTCGCTATTTAGGAAATGCAAAATAGTTTGATGGTACATATGGCGGTTGATGTCTAACAAGATAAGAAGCTTAGGGATACATGTATGATGACTGGCGCAATGAAGTGGACATTACTTACTTCATTGGTAGAGCTTTACATGTATTATGTCCTCTGTATTCTTCATCAAGCGTAACTTTAATCTGCAATCCTGAGTAGGCCTCACCTTAAACAAACCTCTGGATAGGCCACACCTTATCGTCATCCTGAATTAATCATTTAAAATGCTAGGGACAGATTTATGATAGGTGTATGCCTCTTTTGCGCCACTTACAAAACACTGTCCACAGGGAAATGACTTAAAATGTCCTTAAGACACATGAATGTGTTTTTTTAAAGCGTTTGCAATTTTTTTGGGTCACTTTTAACATGGCTATGTGACTCAAACAGTCAAAATCTAAATTCACCATGCACAGGTGGGAGCATATTTACAAGGAATGTGCTCCATGGGGAAAGGTCTTATAATGTAATATGGGAAAAATGACATCAGAGACAGTGAAATGCCTTATAGAGAAACATACACCATTATGTCCTTGTCATAAATTTGCAAACCATTCCTTTTCCCCAAAAACGATTTTCAAATCATAATTTGAAAACACTGCACATGTGGAAATGACTTAAAATGTCCTTAATTCAAAATTTGCTATTCCTTATTTTGCGATTGCACTGAAGGATTTGCAAATTTTGCGATTCCTTAAAAGCAATGTATCAAACAAAAAATATGTAAAAAATGACATTAAGGATTTGGAAACTACCACCAACTTCTAGTTTGTGGTAATTTGCGAATTCTTTTCAAAAAGCATTTTTTTCCAAAAAACAAAAGGTGCCATATGACGCCAATACATGTCCTTAGGGCATGTATGTGCGCCATATGCCCCCAAATTTCTTTTTCAGGGGTGCAGCAGGGTGTTCTTGAGATACCCCTGCACCCTTGAAAAAATTCCTAATTTGCGATGAGCTAATTGCTAATCGCAAATTGCACCTTCATTCCTATGAGCCTCCTAGCCCATGGAAATGAATGGGTAATTTGCAATTAGCAAATTGCTCATTGCAAATTAGGAATGGTAAAGAATTGCTATTTATTCCTTAAAATTCGCTATTTAGGAAATGCAAAATAGTTTGATGGTACATATGGTGGTTCATCTGTAACAAGATAAGAAGCTTAGGGATACATTTATGATGACTGGCGAAATAAAGTGGACATAACTTACTTCATTGGTAGGCCTTTACATGTATTATCTCCTCTGTATTCTTCATCAAGCGTAACTTTAATCTGCAATCCTGAGTAGGCCTCACCTTAAACAAACCTCTGGATAGGCCACACCTTATCGTCATCCTGGATTAATCATTTAAAATGCTAGGGACAGATGTATGATAGGTGTATGCCTCTTTTGCGCCACTGTGCGTCACTTTTATGATGCAGCGGCGGTGCAAAAGATTTGCTATGAGGCGACAAAATTACAAATTGATGCATTTAGGCAGATGTGTCATGGTGTAAAGAAAACGTGCCACATGAAACCGATGCAGCAGTGATGCAAAAGATGCACCATGTTGCAAGACAGGCCTCACTTGGGGCCATATGTATCAAGCTAATTAGCATTCGCAAAGATCAAAATTCTGCGAATTTCGGCCTTTGCGAATGCTAATTAGACAAATGGTATGTATCAAACAAGTTTGATGCAAAATAAGGAATAGCAAAATTTGCTATTCCTTATTTTGCGATTGCACTGAAGGATTTGCAAATTTTGCGATTACTTAAATGCAATGTATCAAACAAAAAATATGTAAAAAATGACATTAAGGATTTGGAAACTACCACCAACTTCTAGTTGGTGGTAATTTGTGAATTCTTTTCAAAAAGCTTTTTTTCCAAAAAACAAAAGGTGCCATATGACGCCAATACATGCCCTTAGGGCATGTATGTGTGCCATATGCACCCAAATTTCTTTTTCAGGGGTGCAGCAGGGTGTTCTTGAGACACCCCTGCACCCTTGGAAAAATTCCTAATTTGTGATGAGCTAATTGCTAATCGCAAATTAAACCTTCATTCCTATGAGCCTCCTAGCCCATGGAAATGAATGGGTAATTTGCAATTAGCAATTTGCTCATTGCAAATTAGGAATGGTAAAGAATTGCTATTTATTCCTTAAAATTCGCTATTTAGGAAATGTAAAATAGTTTGATGGTACATATGGCGGTTCATCTGTAACAAGATAAGAAGCTTAGGGATACATTTATGATGACTGGCGCAATAAAGTGGACATTACTTACTTCATTGGTAGGCCTTTACATGTATTATCTCCTCTGTATTCTTTATCAAGCGTAACTTTAATCTGCAATTGTGAGTAGGCCTCACCATAAACAAACCTCTGGATAGGCCACACCTTATCGTCATCCTGGATTAATCATTTAAAATGGTAGAGACAGATTTATGATAGGTGTATGTCTCTTTTGCGCCACTGTGCGTCACTTTTATGATGCAGTGGCAGTGCAAAAGATTTGCTATGAGGCGAGAAAATTACAAATTGATGCATTTAGGCAGATGTGTCATGTTGTAAAAAAAACGTGCCACTTGAAACCGATGCAGCAGTGATGCAAAAGATGCACCATGTTGCAAGACAGGCCAACTTGGGGTCATATGTATCAAGCTAATTACCATTCGCAAAGATCAAAATTCTGCAAATTTCAGCCTTTGCGAATGCTAATTAGACAAATGGTATGTATCAAACAAGTTTGATGCAAAATAAGGAATAGCAAAATTTGCTATTCCTTATTTTGCGATTGCACTGAAGGATTTGCAAATTTTGCGATTCCTTAAATGCAATGTATCAAACTAAAAATATGTAAAAAATGACATTAAGGATTTGGAAACTACCACCAACTTCTAGTTGGTGGTAATTTGCGAATTCTTTTCAAAAAGCATTTTTTTAAAAAAAACAAAAGGTGCCATATGACGCCAATACATGCCCTTAGGGCATGTATGTGCGCCATATGCCCCCAAATTTCTTTTTCAGGGGTGCAGCAGGGTGTTCTTGAGACACCCCTGCACCCTTGGAAAAATTCCTAATTTGCGATGAGCTAATTGCTAATCGCAAATTGTACCTTCATTCCTATGAGCCTCCTAGCCCATGGAAATGAATGGGTAATTTGCAATTAGCAATTTGCTCATTGCAAATTAGGAATGGTAAAGAATTGCTATTTATTCCTTAAAATTCGCTATTTAGGAAATGCAAAATAGTTTGATGGTACATATGGCGGTTCATCTGTAACAAGATAAGAAGCTTAGGGATAGATTTATGATGACTGGCGCATCACCAGGGATGTGCCAGTCATCCTGCGCCGCTGTTCCGCCACCCATGGTGTGCTGCATTTACAATGCGGGGCATCATGGGGCAAAAATGGCACAGATGCGTGACGTATCTGTGCTGTAAAGGTAGTGATTGCTGGAGTTGTATCGCAAGTGCGATGCAGCTCAAGCAAGGCTCAGGGGTGCCCCATCTCCACAATGTTGCGTCAAGACCTATACCTGCTTAAAGCAGGCGCAGGGTTTTGACGCAGCTTTCTCCTATCTGATTGTAAATACGGCACACCATGGGTGGCAGAGCAGCGGTGCACGTTAACTGGTGCATGCCTGGGGATGTGCCATTTAACATAAATCTGCCCCTTTACATTTAAGTATGTGCAGGGGACACAGAGTTGGTGAGGCTTATCCAAGGTTAAGAAGAGATGAGTCCTGTTCACTGAAAAATTAGACATAGGCTTCACCTGCTCAGCATCGCTGGACATGGCTAAATAATAGCTGCAAAATGTTACTCTTGTTAAACAATTTTACTATTATAATCTCTGAGATTTGTCTCTTACTCTGCAACATCTCATTGTTGTTATCTTTCTTTAAAGATAAAGACAACATCAACATGAGCGACAATCTGCAATCAGTTGATTTTGACCTCATCATTGAACTTGTAATTGAAACATCAGTGGATGTTGATCCCTTGGATGATTTAAATCCTGAGGATGAAGAAGAGCGTGATGAGGATGCAGATTTGTCCGAATTATATGACATAGGGTGGGAAGCTGACCTGCTTGAGCCTATGGAACTATAAACATTTATTTTTAAAATTTATAATAAATAAAAAGTAAAAGTGTAAACCGTTTAATTTAAAAATAAAGACACCTTCAAAAACAGGTTATGTGTAGTGTCTTCAATAAAATATTAAAATATGCTCATAAAATTAGATCAGATTCACATATAAAATAGCACAGGTAACATGAACATAAATTCCATTTCTTTTCTGCTATTTCTGTATTGTAAATTTGCCAAGGACTAAAAAATCTTCTATTTAAAATGTCAAGTAGTGTGTTAAGTTTTTGATCACTGTTATTGATTTACTGTTTGGTAATAGTGGTTAATAACATTTTTTAATATATTTTACCACAGATTCAACTGCAGATCATTTCAACATTTCACCATGCTAACGAAAGAAAGAGAGAGAAAGGCTGCAAAACGTCAAAGACAGCAGGTGAATCAAAAGAAGCAGCAGTCCTCTAACAAAAAGATTTGTCAAGTCACGAAGAAAGCACCGGGTAAGAGTACAAAAACATTCATAAGAAATATGTGTAGTAAAAAAAATATTACTACAGAAAATGTTTCAGTCCATAAAAAGAGAAGCAATTCAAATGGAAAGGAAAGGCCAATCAAAAATGTTACTGCTAGAGCAAGAGATAACTCTGTGCATGATAGTAGAAGGAAACAACAGTTTAGGGACATTCGTAAACGAATGTTCCGCAACAGGATAATTGGCAATTTGTTAAAAAATATTAAGAAAGGTCAACAGAAAGTGGTTTTTTATAAGAGAAAAAAAAAAGTTGAGAAAGTTATTGATCAGGCATTTGAAATTAAACGTAAGTTATTTATTTTGATAATCAATAGAATTAGGAAGCTAAACAAGGCAATTTATGATTTCAAAAGAAATAGTAGATGGAAGAGAATAGTTAATCGTAGTAATTTTTGTGAAGTTTTTTCTGGAGAATGGATTCATAGTTCAAGCTGTGAGGCATTTTTTAATGAGGAGAGTTATTTCCAGGATAATGATTTGGTGCATGCAGTTGACACCAGTGGTCGTGCTTATGAAGTGAAAGATGGTTGTCCAGTTGAAAAAGAAAAACTTGTGACAACAGAGGCAGAAGAGGTGTTCGGTAATGAGGTTTTAGGAAGACGTGCTAAGGGTCCTGTGTACACCTGGAAGTGTAGTAGTATTTGTAGTGTGCGACAGGATTCCATCAATTTGCTTTGTGATTTTGTACGGTCATTTAATAGGAAAAGTTTGAAGCAGAAAATAAGGTTGTTGCAAGAATTAGATCCTTGCAGAGTGAGAGAAGTGACAGGTTTGCATGGTCATTCACTGGCTTGTCTTTCCAGGAGAGTATGCCAGAGTGTTTTTCATCATTTCAGGATGCTAGCAGTGCATCATAATAAAGTGAGGAAATTAGTTAGAATGTTGTATTATGCTAAGAGTCCAGCAATTATGCTTAAACAATTATGTGCTGCTCTTTTGCATGGTTCTGAAATAGATGTGAAGAATATATGTGAAGAAATTGAGTTTTGTTACTTTGGAAGTAAAGAGGAGAATGTTGAAATTGACCAAGAAGAAGCGGGTAATGTGGAAGATAGTGTACAGGTTTCCAGTACAGATAATTTCCAGAGGGAAATTGTCACATTTCAGGTCAAATCAAGTGAGAGGCCAAATTTCACTTGTGTGTGTTGTCGACGCACTTATTATAAGAATCAGACTAAGTTAGTGGATTTATATGCAAAAAGTGAAAGGGAAAATAATAGTGAATGGAAGGATTTCGCAACATACTTGATGGTAGAAAATTGTTTTGATTTGGGATTGGATCAACGTGTGTGTACTTATTGTTGTTGCAAATTAAATCAAAACCAGATGCCTGCTAGAGCAGTTCATAATAATCTGGAATTGGTTGAGATTCCTTCTGAATTGAAGGATTTAAATACTTATGAATCTATTTTGATTCAAAGTATCCATCCCTTTCAGGCTATTGTAAGAATGGAGCCAAAGACAGGGAAATTGCCTCCATCAGATTTACAGAGAGGATTAAAGGGAAGAGTTGTTTATTTGCCTCTAGATTTGAAGAAAAACATTAACACAATTGGAGTAGAAAAAGTGGAAGAGGAACCTCTGGTTATCTTAGTTAATGGGGTTCCGACAAAGAATAAGAAAATATGGCAAGATTTAGTAGATGTTAGGAAAGTTAAAAAGGCAACATTGTATTTGAAAAAAAATAATAAATACTATAAGAATGTATATGTTGCAGAAGAGGAAGTAAGTGAGGAAGAGGATAGCGATTTGTGTGCTGGTCAAATTGAGAAAGTAGAACCCTCTACTAGTGAAGAAATATATGAACATTATAGTGTTCATCCTTTGCATTCCAAGGAAGTCATGGGGAATGCTATTGAGTTGTTTCAAATGAAACAAGCCAAAGGGAGTCCCATTAGTGTTTGGGAGGAAAGTTTGGAAGCTCGGTGTTTCCCACAGCTTTTTCCAACAGGTCAGGGAGGAAGATATGATGAGCGACCTCATCAAATTCCTGCTTCTGAATACCGGACTTTGCGATTGTATGCAGGAGATGCTAGGTTTCGACAATGCATTCCTTATTTGTTTCATCTCCTGTTTGAAAGCGATCTGTCTGGACTGTCATATGCAGTGAACCACATCTTGAAAAGTGGTATACACATGCAAAACATCTCGGCAAGTGACTTTATGGATAAAGTCAATGTCCAAGACAGTATTTTGGATTCTCACCTGATTAATCTCATGGCGTGTCAGCGTGGTACTAATGAGTACTGGTACCGTCGTCATGGTGATTTAAAATGTATGCTGAGGAACTTAGGTACTCCCACATGGTTCCTCACTCTGAGCTGTGCCGAGTATGGCTGGTAAGACTTACTTGAATTTCTACGAGAGGCAAATGCTAACGTAGATAACATCGAATTCAAGACACCCGGAGAACTGTGCTCTTTGGATCCAGTCAATGTATGTAGGTACTTCAATCATAGATTTGAAGCTATGATGTCTTTCATCATGAATAAGAAGAATCCACCTCTTGGAGAGGTGTTGGATTTCTTCTGGAGAAAGGAGTACCAAGCAAGAGGTGCTCCTCATATACATATGTTGCTGTGGATCAAGGATGCACCTAAATTTGGAACGGATCCAGAAGACTCAGTGATGAGTTTCATCCAACAGTATTCTACGTGTGCTGTTCCAAACGCAAAGGAGAAGAAAAGCCTAAGAGAAAAAGTTCTGCGTTTCCAAAGCCATCGATGTGGAAAGTACTGCCGTCGTAAATTCCGAAACAAGGACAAGTTCTACACCAAATGTCGTTTCGGCTTTCCACGACCGGTGATTTCTAAAGGAAGAGTAAACAGTTTGATGTCTTCGCTGCGACATAATGTCATGAAGAAATCACCTAAAAACACATACAATTTGAAGAGGAACGAAGAGTCCAAGTACATCAACGACTACAACCCGGTGATTTTGTCCATGTGGAATGCTAACATGGATATACAGTTTGTGGCTGATAACTGTATGGCTGTGTCTCGGTATGTGACGTCTTACATCACCAAAAAAGAGAAGACAGAATTGAAGGATATGTGGGAGGACATTTCCCATGAAAAGAGCCTCAGCAAGAAGTTGTACAGTTTCAGTCTGAAGATGTTGTCGCATCGAGAAATTGGAGCTTACGAATGCTCTGACCGGTTGTCTTCAGCAAGTCTCTATGCCAAGTCCAGGAGTATCAATTGGGCGAGTCTTGGTCTTGCTGCAACGCGTAATCGAGTTCTGAAACCTGTGCGGGAAATTGAGTATTTGGCCGAAAAGGAGCCAAACAGTACCGACATTTTGAAGACCAACATGTTGGATACATATTATCCAAATAGAAGCAGTCACCTCGACAATGTTTGTCTGTATGAGGTTCTTCAAAATTACATATTCAAGAGGAACATCAAAGAAGATACTGAGAAAGGAGTGTATGCTGTAATAGGAAGTGAGGGATGTCTGGTCAAGCAAAGAAAATGCCACTTGGTAAACCATCGAAAATTGAGTGGCGAATCTCCTGAAAAAAAGGAGTTTTTCTATTTAGCACTTTTGCAACTTTTCAAGCCTTGGCGTGCAGAAGAGGAACTGCTTGGAGATTTCCTCTGTTACGAAGACTCTTTCAATGCCGCCAAGGAGACCATAGAATGTCCTGCTTTTCCCAAATATGTAGAAATGTTGAATGCGGAAATTGAGCAGGAAGCAACGATTGCAGCCGAGATTGCCAGAGACAGTTCTCAGGACAGTCAGAGTTCTGCTTCATTGAGTCAGGATCCACTAGGAGGACCTGTTATCGAAAATGAAGCTGCCACTGCCATGAATGAAGTGGAAAGAGCCATGGCACATGCTCAGGAGGATGCGGTTAACTTAGAAGAGTTGGAAAGACAACTCAACGTTGAGCAGAGGAAAATATATGACGAAGTTACCATGCAAATTGATCATGGATTAAGTCATGACAAGAAAGAGTGCTCATGTACGTCGTTGAAGCCTGTCCGACTGTACGTGAGTGGAGAAGCGGGAACTGGAAAAAGTTTCCTCATTAAAGCAATTTCATGCTATTTGCAGGAAAGGACAGAGTCATCGCTGTCTTGTGTTGTCACCGCTCCAACTGGACTGGCAGCACATAACATTAAAGGGATTACTTTACATCGTTTACTGATGCTGCCAGTGGAGCATGACAACAAATTACAATATCACAAGCTATCTGGAGATGCTTGTTTTGAAGTTTCAAGAATCTTGAGGAAAATGAAACTTCTTATCATTGACGAAGTAAGCATGGTTTCCAATGTCATGCTTGCCTTTGTGCATTTGAGAATGCAAGAAGTTCTCAAAACAGAGTATGATGTGTTATTTGGTGGCAAACACATCATTGTTTTCGGAGATCTTTTGCAGCTGACACCAGTGAAAGGGCAACCTGTATTCAAAATGCTCACGCATGAAGATACCAGGAAGTGCCTAGGCAGCATTGGCAACGTCAATATATGGTTAAACTTCAATTATGCTGAACTGCATGAAAATATGCGTCAGGCGAAGGATGAAGTTTACAAGACTATTCTACAAGATGTTAGAATTGGAAAAGTGACCGAGCATGGGAAAGAAGCTTTACATGCACGATTACTGTCAAATTTATATCCAGAACAAGATGTTGTGCCTGAGAATATTTTTCAGAAAATTACTGATAAGAAATCTGGAATATGTTTGATGCCAACTCTTGCAGAATGTGCCAAATTCAACAACAAAATGTTGCATTTAGAAAAGCAAGAGATTGTGAAACTGGAAGCTATTGACAGAGTAGAGCATATGGGATCAACAATTATTTTGTCTGAGAATCTGAAAACAAAATTGGATTCATTAGAGAAGAGTATATCTAAAACTGCAGGTTTTGAAAAGACTCTGAATGTGTGCTTGAACTGCCGTATAATTTTAAGAAGGAATTTACATGTTGAAAGAGGTCTGGTAAATGGATCAATGGGTAATGTTGTTGATTTTGTAAAATACAGAAATAGAGATGGAATTGAATTTTTAAAAATTAAATTTGATGGCATTGAGGAAGTACAGCTAATTGGTCGTTGCTCTGCTAGATTTTTGCTTGTAAAAGACTTATATGTTCGCCGTAAGCAGTTTCCTGTTTGCTTGGCATATGCGGTGACAATCCATAAATCGCAAGGTTTAAGTGTAGACTGTGCATTGGTGAATATTGGCAGTTCTGTGTTCAAGGAGGGTATGGCATATGTGGCATTGTCACGAGTTAGAACTTTATCGGGATTGTACTTGATTGAGTGTGATGTCACAAACATTTGTGCGGATCTAGATTGTGTTAAGGAATACAATAGGTTAAGAAGAGAGTATGCGCCACATTTGCCTCAGTATCCTTTGTTTGAGAAACGTGTGGTAGGCCGGAAACGAAGAAATGTGACCAATACTGGGGAGGTTGTAGCAAAAAGACGAAAAGTCGATAAACCTAAAATTACAAGCAGAAACAAAAAGGATTCTGTTGAAGATGTTGTTGGTTTTCAATTTGAAAACAGTTCTGGTGTCAACTGCTATGCTAATGTAGTGGTTAATGTTTTGTTTTCTCTAGAAAATGTAAAAGAAGAGATTGTGGTCAATTCTGATCAAAGATTTTGCAGTTTGTTAAATTCTGTGTTAGAGAAATGTAGCACTGATAGAACAAACATAGAAAGTGTGTCTGAAATTCGAAATCTGTTAGACAGATGTTCAGGCCAAACACAATTCTCTCAAATATTCAGCAAGATTGTCAGGAGTTTTTAATGTATATGCTTGATGTATTGCATGCTGAAGGTGTAGATGTAGATCAGCTGTTTGGGCTTTCTTATCAATGGCAGCATGACTGCGAGAACTGTATGGTATCAAGTACTACTAGTGTAGACTCAGAAAGATTTATATATTTAACTTTGCCAGACAGTAAATCAGTCTCCTTTAATAAGCTAGTAAAAGCAGCTGATCACAACATGGAGTGAAGCCAATGTAAATCTGAAATGATGTCCACATTATTTATACGAACATATGGCCAGTATGTCATTTTAATGTTCCAACGATGTAGGCCTGATGGAACAAAATTGACAACTTTAATTAAAAATTTTGTAGCTTCGCAGTTGTCAATATCAGGAAGGACTTTTGTAACTGCAGCAATTATATATCATGACGGCCCTTCAATAACATCAGGACATTACACAGCTTATTTAAAGTCTAGAAATGGCTGGTCATTCTGCAACGATTCTGTTTTAATTTTCACAAAAAAATTGCCGTATGACCTTAAAAACTCTTACCTGGTGTTTTTAAAACCAAAATTTTAGGGAAATAATCTCGGGATGTGCTCTGTGGAATTTCAAGAAGTTCTAATGGCTCCTACACAATTTGGCCTTGAGGATAAGTGTAGTTCAGAGACATAACTTCTAACCATAAGACTGGACGTCATGGAGAAATAAGTGCACTTTGAATGAGTTCAGAAAAACTATTTCTTTTTAAAAGCTAATTGAAGCAGCCAATCAAAACATAGAGTAGAGGGAATGTAAGTCTGCAATGCTGTCTACTGTTTTACATTGCTTTGTGATTGAAAGTGATGTAGAGAATTAAATAATTGTACTAGTCATAGAGTTAGTGTAAGTCTGCTTCATAGTAAGCAGTATCAGTGTCATAGGAAATGTAGAACATGACTGAGCAAGAAGGGGAAGATATTACTATTCCAGGATTGTGAAAATGATCTTCAACATTTTAATTCTGAAAGTTGCAGAAATGCCAAATGACGGGATTGGCTTACAAGAAATCCAAGAGTTATAAATGGCTCTGACAAGATTTGGCCTTGTGGAAACTTGTGGTAGAGAGCAAGAAGTCATTTATTGCATGTAACATGTTTTTAAAAACGATGGAGATTTTCTTTCAGAAAGTGGCGGGCTGAAAGTAATAACAGCACAAAAGAGTGTAAGCTGTTCATAGGACATCCTTTGACGTCATGGAAAGTAAGTTAACTTTAAGGAGTTCTGAATTCTGATTTGTTATGTTGTATGGGTTTTTTAAACACAATCATTTTGATTGTGTTTTTTTTTCCCCGCTGTTATATGATGAATACCTTCAAGTCACTGTTTTTAGTGAATTTTGATACATTCTGAGAACAGCAAAAATAAACCATTTAACATGTATAATTAATTCTGTACTGTTTGCATTTATGATGTATATGTAGAACTGTGTAGGAGGCATGGAGAAGGTGAGGCTTCTGTAAGTGTCAAAGTTGTTGCGTGCAGTGCTGCACTTCTGCGTATTCTTTCATATGCTAGACTACATCTGCACAATGAGATACCTAAGCAAAGGAAACACAAGTGATGTGATTGTGAAATGAGCAAAATAAATTGTACGTATTTCATTTACATCACCTGTGTTTCCTATCATTACGAATCACATTGTGCAGATCAAGTTTAGGTCTGTCCAGGGAAACATAGGAGGTTTGGACTTTGTTCAAGAGTGCAGTGGACATGACTCACTTCATTGGTAGACCTTCACATATATTATGTCCTCTATTCTCTTCAACAACTCGAAATTTCATCTGCAACCCTGAGTAGGCCTCACCTCAAACAAACCTCTGGATAGGAGACATCTTATTGGCATCCTGAAGCAATTATTTAAAATTTTAGTGTCTTGCGACACTTTTCTGAGACAACAGCAATGCAAAAGATGCACCATGTTTTAAGATAGGCCTCACTTCATCTGCATCAAGATACTGTTAGTTTAAAATGTATATCTTTAGGACTGTGTAGGGGGCCTGGAGAAGCAGAAGCTTCTGTAAGTGTCAAAGTTGTTGAAAAACTGTTTGTCCTTCAATCTCTTCCCTTGTCTTTTGTAATTTTTAAATACATGTTTTAATATTTTTCAAATGTTTGTTCTCTCTTTCACAGATTGAAAGTATAAAAACAAAAAGTGAGTAATTTAACGACAATTATAAGGTAAATGTTTTGTACTCTTTTCGTTACATTTCTATCACATTTAACTACTATTAGTTCCACTGCTTCATTTCTTTAACCCTCAGTTTCCTGCCTTTGCTACTTCCCTCATTCCTTTCTCTATTACCTACTTACTCAACTCCTTCCACTCTTTTTGTCAGTCCCTCTCTTCTCATAGTTCCTCACTCTTGTTCACTCACTCCGTCTCTATTACTCTTAGTGTCTTTGACTGATCACTGTATCACTATTTGTTCATAATGCTTTCTCTGTGTAGTTGAAGCACACTAAGGGGCATATTATGAACACAGCCAATAAAATTATTGCTCTTTTTATTGGCAGAAAACTGGTGCAAAAGTGGTTTTAGCTGCAGTTTTCTGCCGCAAAAGCAGCTTTAGCGACACATTTCTGCCAATAAAAGCTGCAAAACTTTTATTGCCTATGTTGATGATATGGCTCTATGTTACTTACATTTCTTTGCTGTTTCAATTAATCTTTTTCTGTTATTTTTTGTTTTCTGTTTTATATTTTTTCTCTCTGTTATTCCTCATGTTTTAATCTTATTTTGAACATTCACTCACATTCTCCAAGAAACTCTTCTTTGTTAATGTTATACTCTCTTTTTTTTTCTTTCACTTCGTTATCTATTTTGTTTTTCACAATTATACCCTCTTCCGTCTTTTCTTCGGTAAATAGATCTATTAAACAGTATCTCTTCTTTACTCCCTATAGCTGTCTTTCTTTTAACATCACTCTCTGTTTACTTTCCTTATACTTACTCTTTTAAAAAAAAAAAAATTTTTGGGTTAGCTCCCGGTCCGCGTACCGGGAACCTAACCGGGAAGCGAACCAAAAGAAATAGAGCTTGCCAGAGTGCTAAACATTCTAGCAATTTTTTTTGAAAGGGAAGGTAGTTCTGAAAAGAACTTTTTTTTATATATTTTTGTTGTTTTATATTTTTTTTGTATTTTTTGAACATTTTTTGTTTTTTTTGTATTTTTTGAACGATTTTATATATTTTTTGGTTTTTTTGGGGGGGAAACAACAAAAAACAGGCATTGAAAAGGGCTCAACAGGAGCAAAAAAAAAATTACTGGGGGCGGTTAGGGCAATTATGATGTTCATACGCCAGGTTGATAGCATTTATGCTCATATTGCCACATGCTAACAACGCACGACAGTGCATACAAGTGTGAATCATGTGACCAAAATTTTCTTGTATGTTTGGCACAGTTTCCCGTGCCTCTGCTGGTGTCAATGAAATGGATATTCTTGATCTGGCCACAGGAGTTGATCTTGGGTTTTCCTGCAAATCCCGTATTTCCGCCCGGCTATAATTGAGTGGATGCTTCCTTGTCATGTGCCTGTGCATAGTATGGTTCCCGTAACTATATTTCTTATCCGTCCCTCTGGATAATTTTTCTTTACAGATGAGGCAGGTGACATACCTCGCATTGACTTTTTTTTGGCCAGGAGGGATCGAATAAAACTGCCAGATGAAACTGGCTTTCTTATGGGAAACCCGGGGCACCTCTTCTAAGAACTGTGGTTCTTCTCCCTCCTCTTCATCCATTTCTTCCTCTTCCTCCTCAGTGTTGGTCATGACCTGGGGAGGTGGTCCTCTCTTCCCATGAGGAGGTGGAGGTGGTGGTGGGGGTGCACCAGCTGAAGCTACCAATGAAGCCATTTCTGATATAGTAATAAAGGTCTTCCTCTCACAATGATGAAAGTCAGAGTGAGGAAAGAAGGAGGGGTTTTCATCATTTGGGAAAAACAATACTTCTCAACCAATGAAAAGTGTTATTTTTAGGTCACCTGACCTAGCCTTACATCATTATGAAATTAAAAGTGAAATGAACCAATGAAAAGTTTTATTAACAAGTCACATGACCTCTCACGCTCATGTTACGCGCTGCGGAACGCGCCCCGGTTAGCTTCCGGGTCGCTGCGCTTCGCGCCTCGGTCCGCGCCCCGGGACACTTCCGGGTGCGCTAACGCGGTACGTCACAAGACGCATTCCGCGGCAACGCGATACGTCGCGCTTTCGCGACGCGCCGCGGATCGCTTCCGGGGAGCTGCGTTTCGCGCCTCGGTCCGCGCCCCGGGGCACTTCCGGGTGCGCTAACGCAGTACGTCATAAGACGCATTACGCGGCAACGCGATACCGTCACTATGTTGATTTCTTACCGGTTCGCGGACCGGGTCGCGGCATCAATTTGAGCTAACGGAAAGCTTCCCGGTTCGCGGACCGGGAGCGAAACAAAAAAAATATTTAAAAAAAATGATTAATAAACATATAAAATATATTTTTGGATTTAAAGAAGAATACATTTTACAGCTATAGATATTAGCTTTTAAAAAACCAATGAAATTCACTGAAAAAACCATAGGTTATACACCATATATAGTTAGGAATTAGCATTTACAAAACCTTGAAAATTCACTGAAAAAACCATAGGTTATACACCATATATAGTTAGGAATTAGCATTTAAAAAACCTTATTTTACTCACACAAAACCAATGAAATTTCATATATAGTTAGTTGTACTAACTATATATCGCGCACCCGCAATCCACTGCTGATCATGTCACATATTACATCATTCATGACATGGTCAGTGACATCACTGATGACATCACTGATGACATCTCAAATGACATCACTGATGACATCACTGATGACATCTCAAATTACATCACTGATGACATCACTGATGACATCTCATTTGACATTACTGATCACATCACTGATGACATCATTCATGTGATAATACGATGAACCTCTTCAGACTCTAATATAACCTTAGATACACTCAGTGTAAACAGACACTCACAGACTGTCACTCATCCATGGAGTTACTTACACACCTAGTCAGTCATGCAAAGAATCAATCACACCTCCATTTTCACAACTATACAGTTATACACACCTTACTTATTCAAACATATACTAAAACATATTTACTCACTTATACAATCCTGGATACAAGTGCACAATGATCCATACAGCCACTCACACATTCACTGGCTCTTATGCACAGTTATTTATATATGTCAACTCTCACATGTACTGTATTTTACATATGTACTTACTTTGACATGTAGCACTGAGATATCTATTCACTCACCAATACAGTCATGCACACAGTCAACCGCCCATACAGCTGTTTCCACATGCACTTTTGAACCCATACATCTATGCACAGAGTCATACACCTCCCAGCCACCCACACACACACTCAGTCTCCCATACAAATGCTTGGGCAACCAATCAATAACCCATATAGTTACTCATATAGCTACTGATCAACACATGCAGCAGTTTACAGAACAACAGACATAATGATGCACAAATTAAGACAGTTTAGTCACTAACCCATGCACTCAGTGAGACACATTTAACCACTCACTCATACAGTCAGTCATGCACCTACTAAATCCTTCATCCAGACACTTATACATCCACTCATTCTTAAATATGTAAGACATATGTTAACTTTACAGAAAAATACAGTCACTGGATGTTGTCATCAGTGATGTCATCAGTGATGTCATTTGAGATGTCATCAGTGATGTCATCAGTGATGTCATTTGAGATGTCATCAGTGATGTCATCAGTGATGTCACTGACCATGTCATGAATGATGTAATATGTGACATGATCAGCAGTGGATTGCGGGTGCGCGATATATAGTTAGTACAACTAACTATATATGGAATTTCATTGGTTTTGTGTGAGTAAAATAAGGTTTTTTAAATGCTAATTCCTAACTATATATGGTGTATAACCTATGGTACCGGGAGCTAACCAAAAAAAAAACTTTTTAAAAAAAAAGAGTAAGTATAAGGAAAGTAAACAGAGAGTGATGTTTCAAGAAAGACAGCTATAGGGAGTAAAGAAGAGATACTATTTAATAGATCTATTTACCAAAGAACAGACAGAAGATGGTATAATTGTGAAAAACAAAATAGATAACGAAGTGAAAGAAAAACAAGCATTGGCATAGCCAATAGGTATCGACTTTTGGACCTTCTAAGTCTTTAGTTATGCAGCATAATATCCTTGGTGCAGCAACATCAACTGTTGCATGGCTAAACACGTATAAGGTCCCAAAGGCGAGACCTATTGTCTATGCCAATGCTTGTTTCTTAAGTAGAATTGCAATACGTATGGCTCTTCCATGTAAAAAAATCTTATCTTGTGCTCTAAAGATTGCTAAAGTCTCGACAGAGAACAGGCTAGATTGTAAGTAGGGTAAATTGCGCTTGGTGATCTGTTTGAGGGAGCGTCTGCTTTGCCTGGTGTCTTTGGAGAGCAATTTTGATTGTTATACTGGACAATATAGCCCTAATGTAAATAACATAGGGGCATATTATCAACATAGGCAATAAAAGTTTTGCAGCTTTTATCGGCTGGAAATGTGTCGCTAAAGCTGCTTTTGCGGCAGAAAACTGCCGCTAAAGCCGCTTTTGCACCAGTTTTCTGCCAATAAAAAGAGCAATAATTTTATTGGCTGCATTCATAATATGCCCTTTAGTGTGCTTCAACTACACAGAGAAAGCATTATGAACAAATAGTGATACAGTGATCAGTCAAAGACACTAAGAGTAATAGAGACGGAGTGAGTGAACAAGAGTGAGGAACTATGAGAAGAGAGGGACTGAGAAAAAAAGTGGAAGGAGTTGAGTAAGTAGGTAATAGAGAAAGGAATGAGGGAAGTAGCAAAGGCAGGAAACTGAGGATTAAAGAAATGAAGCAGTGGAACTAATAGTAGTTCAATGTGATAGAAATGTAACGAAAAGAGTACAAAATACTTACCTTATAATTGTCGTTAAATTCCTCTCTTTTTATTTTTATACTTTCAATCTGTGAAAGAGAGAACAAACATTTGAAAAATATAAAAACATGTATTAAAAAATTACAAAAGACAAGGGCAAAGATTGAAGGACAAACAGTTTTTCAATAACTTTGACACTTACAGAAGCTACACAGTCCTAAAGACATACATTTTAAACTAACACTATCTTGATGCAGATGAAGTGAGGCCTATCTTAAAACATGGTGCATCTTTTGCATTGCTGTTGTCTCAGAAAAGTGTCGCAAGACACTAAAATTTAAAATAATTGCTTCAGGATGCCAATAAGATGTCTACTATCCAGAGTTTTGTTTCAGGTGAGGCCTACTCAGGGTTGCAGATGAAATTTCGAGTTGTTGAAGAGAATAGAGGACATAATACATGTGAAGGTCTACCAATGAAGTGAGTCATGTCCACTGCAATCTTCAACAAAGTCCAAACCTCCTATGTTTCCCTGGACAGACCTAAACTTGATCTGCACAATGTGATTCGTAATGATAGGAAACACACATGATGTAATTGAAATACATGCAATTTATTTTGCTCATTTCACAATCACGTCACTTGTGTTTCCTTTGCTTATTTATCTCATTGTGCAGATGTAGTCTAGCATATCAAAGAATACGCAGAAGTGCAGCACTGCATGCAACAACTTTGACACTTACAGAAGCCTCACCTTCTCCATGCCTCCTACACAGTTCTACATATACATCATAAATGCAAACAGTACAGAATTAATTATACATCTTAAATGGTTTATTTTTGCTGTTCTCAGAATGTATCAAAATTCACTAAAAACAGTGACTTGAAGGTATTCATCATGTAACAGCGGGGAAAAAAAAACACAATCAAAATGATTGTGTTTAAAAAACCCATACAACATCAGAAATTAAAATTCAGAACTCCTTAAAGTTAACTTACTTTCCATGACGTCCAAGGATGTCCTATGAACAGCTTACACTCTTTTGTGCTGTTATTACTTTCAGCCCGCCACTTTCTGAAAGAAAACCTCCATCGTTTTTAAAAACACGTTACATGCAATAAATGACTTCTTGCTCTGTACCACTATTTTCCACAAGGCCAAATCTAGTCAGAGATATTTATAACTCTTGGATTTCTTGTAAGCCAATCCCATCATTTGGCATTTCCGCAACTTTCACAATTAAAATGTTGAAGATCATTTTCACAATCCTGGAATAGTAATATCTTCCCCTTCTTGCTCAGTCATGTTCTACATTTCCTATGACACTGATACTGCTTAATATGAAGCAGACTTACACTACCTCTATGAGTAGTACAATTATTTAATTCTCTACATCACTTTTAATCTCAAAGCAATGTAAAACAGTAGACAGCATTGCAGACTTACATTCCCTCTACTCCATGTTTTGATTGGCTGCTTCAATTAGCTTATGAAAAGAAACAGTTTTTCTGAACTCATTCAAAGTGCACATATATCTCCATGATGTCCAATCCTATGATTAGAAGTTATGTCTCTGAACTACACTTATCCTCAAGGCCAAATTGTGTAGGAGCCATTAGAACTTCTTGAAATTCCACAGAGCACATCCCGAGATTATTTCCCTAAAATTTTGGTTTTAAAAACACCAGGTAAGAGTTTTTAAGGTCATACGGCAATTTTTTTTTGAAAATTAAAACAGAATCATTGCAGAATGACCAGCCATTTCTAGACTTTAAATAAGCTGTGTAATGTCCTGATGATATTGAAGGGCCGTCATGATATATAATTGCTGTAGTTACAAAAGTCCTTCCTGATATTGACAACTGCGAAGCTACAATTTTTTTTATTAAAGTTGTCAATTTTGTTCCATCAGGCCTACATCGTTGGAACATTAAAATGACGTACTGGCCATATTTTCGTATAAATAATGTGGACATCATTTCAGATTTACATTGGCTACACTCCATGTTGTGATTAGCAGCTTTTACTAGCTTATTAAAGGAGACTGATTTACTGTCTGGCAAAGTTAAATATATAAATCTTTCTGAGTCTACACTAGTAGTACTTGATACCATACAGTTCTCGCAGTCATGCTGCCATTGATAAGAAAGCCCAAACAGCTGATCTACATCTACACCTTCAGCATGTAATACATCAAGCATATACATTAAAAACTCCTGACAATCTTGCTGAATATTTTGAGAGAATTGTGTTTGGCCTGAACATCTATCTAACAGATTTCTAATTTCAGACACACTTTCTATGTTTCTTCTATCAGTGGTACATTTCTCTAACACAGAATTTAACAAACTGCAAAATCTTTGATCAGAATTGACCACAATCTCTTCTTTTACATTTTTTAGAGAAAACAAAACATTAATTACTACATTAGCATAGCAGTTGACACCAGAACTGTTTTCAAACTGAAAACCAACAACATCTTCAACAGAATCCTCTTTGTTTCTGCTTGTAATTTTAGGTTCATCAACTTTTCGTCTTTTTGCTACAACCTCCCCAGTATTGGTCACATTTCTTCGTTTCCGGCCTACCACACGTTTCTCAAACAAAGGATACTGAGGCAAATGTGGCGCATACTCTCTTCTTAACCTATTGTATTCCTTAACACAATCTAGATCCGCACAAATGTTTGTGACATCACACTCAATCAAGTACAATCCCGATAAAGTTCTAACTCGTGACAATGCCACGTATGCCATACCCTCCTTGAACACAGAACTGCCAATATTCACCAATGCACAGTCTACACTTAAACCTTGCGATTTATGGATTGTCACCGCATATGCCAAGCAAACAGGAAACTGCTTACGGCGAACATATAAGTCTTTCACAAGCAAAAATCTAGCAGAGCAACGACCAATTAGCTGTACTTCCTCAATGCCATCAAATTTAATTTTTAAAAATTAAATTCCATCTCTATTTCTGTATTTTACAAAATCAACAACATTACCCATTGACCCATTTACCAGACCTCTTTCAACATGTAAATTCCTTCTTAAAATTATACGGCAGTTCAAGCACACATTCAGAGTCTTTTCAAAACCTGCAGTTTTAGATATAGTCTTCTCTAATGAATCCAATTTTGTTTTCAGATTCTCAGACAAAATAATTGTTGATCCCATATGCTCTACTCTGTCAATAGCTTCCAGTTTCACAATCTCTTGCTTTTCTAAATTCAACATTTTGTTGTTGAATTTGGCACATTCTGCAAGAGTTGGCATCAAACATATTCCAGATTTCTTATCAGTAATTTTCTGAAAAATATTCTCAGGCACAACATCTTGTTCTGGATACAAATTTGACAGTAATCGTGCATGTAAAGCTTCTTTCCCATGCTCGGTCACTTTTCCAATTCTAACATCTTGTAGAATAGTCTTGTAAACTTCATCCTTCGCCTGACGCATATTTTCATGCAGTTCAGCATAATTGAAGTTTAACCATATATTGACGTTGCCAATGCTGCCTAGGCACTTCCTGGTATCTTCATGCGTGAGCATTTTGAACACAGGTTGCCCTTTCACTGGTGTCAGCTGTAGAAGATCTCCGAAAACAATGATGTGTTTGCCACCAAATAACACATCATACTCTGTTTTGAGAACTTCTTGCATCCTCAAATGCACAAAGGCAAGCATGACATTGGAAACCATGCTTACTTCGTCAATGATAAGAAGTTTCATTTTCCTCAAGATTCTTGAAACTTCAAAACAAGCATCTCCAGATAGCTTGTGATATTCTAATTTGTTGTCATGCTCCACTGGCAGCATCAGTAAACGATGTAAAGTAATCCCTTTAATATTATGTGCTGCCAGTCCAGTTGGAGCAGTGACAACACAAGACAGCGATGACTCTGTCCTTTCCTGCAAATAGCATGAAATTGCTTTAATGAGGAAACTTTTTCCAGTTCCCGCTTCTCCACTCACGTACAGTCGGACAGGCTTCAACGACGTACATGAGCACTCTTTCTTATCATGACTTAATCCATGATCAATTTGCATGGTAACTTCGTCATATATTTTCCTCTGCTCAACGTTGAGTTGCCTTTCCAACTCTTCTAAGTTAACCGCATCCTCTTGAGCATGTGCCATGGCTCTTTCCACTTCATTCATAGCAGTGGCAGCTTCATTTTCAATAAGAGGTCCTCCTAGTGGATCCTGACTCAATGAAGCAGAACTCTGACTGTCCTGAGAACTGTCTCTGGCAATCTCGGCTGCAATCGTTGCTTCCTGCTCAATTTCCGCATTCAACATTTCTACATATTTGGGAAAAGCAGGACATTCTATGGTCTCCTTGGCGGCATTGAAAGAGTCTTCGTAACAGAGGAAATCTCCAAGCAGTTCCTCTTCTGCACGCCAAGGCTTGAAAAGTTGCAAAAGTGCTAAATAGAAAAACTCCTTTTTTTCAGGAGATTCGCCACTCAATTTTCGATGGTTTATCAAGTGGCATTTTCTTTGCTTGACCAGACATCCCTCACTTCCTATTACAGCATACACTCCTTTCTCAGTATCTTCTTTGATGTTCCTCTTGAACATGTAATTTTGCAGAACCTCATACAGACAAACATTCTCTAGGTGACTGCTTCGATTTGGATAATATGTATCCAACATGTTTGTCTTCAAAATGTCGGTACTGTTTGGCTCCTTTTCCGCCAAATACTCAATTTCCCGCACAGGTTTGAGAACTCGATTACGCGTTGCAGCAAGACCAAGACTCGCCCAAACGATACTCCTGGACTTGGCATAGAGACTTGCTGAAGACAACCGGTCAGAACATTCGTACGCTCCGATTTCTCGATGCGACAACATCTTCAGACTGAAACTGTACAACTTCTTGCTGAGGCTCTTTTCATGGGAAATGTCCTCCCACATATCCTTCAATTCTGTCTTCTCTTTTTTGGTGATGTAAGACGTCACATACCGAGCCACAGCCATACAGTTATCAGCCACAAACTGTATATCCATGTTAGCATTCCACATGGACAAAATCACCGGGTTGTAGTCGTTGATGTACTTGGACTCTTCGTTCCTCTTCAAATTGTATGTGTTTTTAGGTGATTTCTTCATCACATTGTGTCGCAGCGAAGACATCAAACTGTTTACTCTTCCTTTAGAAATCACCGGTCGTGGAAAGCCGAAACGACATTTGGTGTAGAACTTGTCTTTGTTTCGGAATTTACGTCGGCAGTACTTTCCACATCGATGGCTTTGGAAACGCAGAACTTTTTCTCTTAGGCTTTTCTTCTCCTTTGCGTTTGGAACAGCACACGTAGAATACTGTTGGATGAAACTCATCACTGAGTCTTCTGGATCCGTTCCAAATTTAGGTGCATCCTTGATCCACAGCAACATATGTATATGAGGAGCACCTCTTGCTTGGTACTCCTTTCTCCAGAAGAAATCCAACACCTCTCCAAGAGGTGGATTCTTCTTATTCATGATGAAAGACATCATAGCTTCAAATCTATGATTGAAGTACCTACATACATTGACTGGATCCAAAGAGCACAGTTCTCCGGGTGTCTTGAATTCGATGTTTTCTACGTTAGCATTTGCCTCTCGTAGAAATTCAAGTAAGTCTTCCCAGCCATACTCGGCACAGCTCAGAGTGAGAAACCATGTGGGAGTACCTAAGTTCCTCAGCATACATTTTAAATCACCATGACGACGGTTCCAGTACTCATTAGTACCACGCTGACACGCCATGAGATTAATCAGGTGAGAATCCAAAATACTATCTTGGACATTCACTTTATCCATAAAGTCACTTGCAGAGATGTTTTGCATGTGTATACCACTTTTCAAGATGTGGTTCACTGCATATGACAGTCCAGACAGATCGCTTTCAAACAGGAGATGAAACAAATAGGGAATGCATTGTCGAAACCTAGCATCTCCTGCATACAATCGCAAAGTCCGGTATTCAGAAGCAGGAATTTGATGAGGTCGCTCATCATATCTTCCTCCCTGACCTGTTGGAAAAAGCTGTGGGAAACACCGAGCTTCCAAACTTTCCTCCCAAACACTAATGGGACTCCCTTTGGCTTGTTTCATTTGAAACAACTCAATAGCATTCCCCATGACTTCCTTCGAATGCAAAGGATGAACACTATAATGTTCATATATTTCCTCACTAGTAGAGGGTTCTACTTTCTCAATTTGACCAGCACACAAATCGCTATCCTCTTCCTCACTTACTTCCTCTTCTGCAACATATACATTCTTATAGTATTTATTATTTTTTTTCAAATACAATGTTGCCTTTTTAACTTTCCTAACATCTACTAAATCTTGCCATATTTTCTTATTCTTTGTCGGAACCCCATTAACTAAGATAACCAGAGGTTCCTCTTCCACTTTTTCTACTCCAATTGTGTTAATGTTTTTCTTGAAATCTAGAGGCAAATAAACAACTCTTCCCTTTAATCCTCTCTGTAAATCTGATGGAGGCAATTTCCCTGTCTTTGGCTCCATTCTTACAATAGCCTGAAAGGGATGGATACTTTGAATCAAAATAGATTCATAAGTATTTAAGTCCTTCAATTCAGAAGGAATCTCAACCAATTCCAGATTATTATGAACTGCTCTAGCAGGCATCTGGTTTTGTTTTAATTTGTTACAACAATAAGTACACACACGTTGATCCAATCCCAAATCAAAACAATTTTCTACCATCAAGTATGTTGCAAAATCCTTCCATTCACTATTATTTTCCCTTTCACTTTTTGCATATAAATCCACTAACTTAGTCTGATTCTTATAATAAGTGCGTCGACAACACACACAAGTGAAATTAGGCCTCTCACTTGATTTCACCTGAAACGTCGCAATTTCCCTCTGGAAATTATCTGTACTGGAAACCTGTACACTATCTTCCACATTACCCTCTTCTTCTGGGTCAATTTCAACATTCTCCTCTTTGCTTCCAAAGTAACAAAACTCAATTTCTTCACATATATTCTTCACATCTATTTCAGAACCATGCAAAAGAGCAGCGCATAATTGTTTCAGCATAATTGCTGGACTCTTAGCATAATACAACAGTCTAACTAACTTCCTCACTTTGTTATGATGCACTGCTAGCATCCTGAAATGATGAAAAACACTCTGGCATACTCTCCTGGATAGACAAGCCAGTGAATGACCATGCAAACCTGTCACTTCTCTTACTCTGCAAGGATCTAATTCTTGCAACAACCTCATTTTCTGCTTCAAACTTTTTTTGTTAAATGACCGTACAAAATCACAAAGCAAATTGATGGAATCCTGTCGCACACTGCAAATACTACTACACTTCCAGGTGTACACAGGACCCTTAGCACGTCTTCCTAAAACCTCATTACCTAACAACTCTTCTGCCTCTGTTGTCACAAGTTTTTCTTTTTCAACTGGACAACCATCTTTCACTTCATAAGCACGACCACTGATGTCAACTGCATGCACCAAATCATTATCCTGGAAATAACTCTCTTCATTAAAAAATGCCTCACAGCTTGAACTATGTATCCATTCTCCAGAAAAAACTTCACAAAAATTACTACGATTAACTATTCTCTTCCATCTACTATTTCTTTTGAAATCAAAAATTGCCTTGTTTAGCTTCCTAATTCTATTGATTATCAAAATAAATAACTTACGTTTAATTTCAAATGCCTGATCAATAACTTTCTCAACTTTTTTTTTTCTCTTATAAAAAACTAGTTTCTGTTGACCTTTCTTAATATTTTTTAACAAATTGCCAATTATCCTGTTACGGAACATTCGTTTACGAATCTCCCTAAACTGTTGTTTCCTTCTACTATCATGCACAGATTTATCTCTTGCTCTAGCAGTAACATTTTCATTTGTCCTTTTCTTTCCATTTGATTTACTTCTCATGTTATGGATTGAAACATTTTCTGTAGTAATATTTTTTTTATTACAAATATTTCTTATGAAATATTTAGAGCTCTTACCCGGTGCTTTCTTCGTGGCTTGAGAAATCTTTTTGTTAGAGGACTGCTGCGTTTTTTTTTTCTCCTGCTGTCTTTGACGTTTTGCAGCCTTTATCTGTCTTAGTATTGTAGGCATATTGAAATCTTGAAATGATCTGCAGTTGAATCTGAGGAAAAATATAATAAAAAATGTTAATAAACATTATTATCAAACAGTAAATCAGTAATAGTGATCAAAAACATAACACACTACTTGACATTTTAATTTGAAGATTTTTTAGTCGTTGCCATTTTTACAATACAGAAATACCAGAAAAGAAATGACATTTATATTTATGTTACCTATGCTATTTTATATGTGAATCTGATCTAATTTTATGAGCATATTTTAATATTTTATTGAAGACACTACACATAACCTGTTTTTGAAGGTGTCTTTATTTTTAAATTAAACGGTTTACCTTTTTACTTTTTATTGATTATAAATTTTAAAAATAAATGTTTATAATTCCAAAGGCTCAAGCAGGTCAGCTTCCCATCCTATATCCTATAATTCGGACAAATCTGCATCCTCATCACGCTCTTCTTCATCCTCAGGATTTAAATCATCCAATGGATCAACATCCACTGATGTTTCAATTACAAGTTCAATGATGAGGTCAAAATCAACTGATTGCAGATTGTCGCTCATGTTGAGGTTGTCTTTATCTTTAAAGAAAGATAACAACAATGAGATGTTGCAGAGTAAGAGACAAATCTCACAGATTATAATAGTAAAATTATTTAACAAGAGTAACATTTTGCAGCTATTATTTAGCCATGTCCAGCGATGCTGAGCAGGTGAAGCCTATGTCTAATTTTTCACTGAACAGGACTCATCTGTTCTTAACCTTGGATAAGCCTCAACGACTCTGTGTCCCCTGCACATACTCAAATGTTAAAGTGCAGATTTATATTAAATGGCACATCCCCAGGCATGCACCAGTTAATGTGCACCACTGCTTTACCACCCATGGTGTGCCGCATTTACAATCAGATAGGAGAAAGCTGCTTCAAAACCCTGCGCCTGCTTGAAGCTGGCATAGGTCTTGACGCAGCATTGTAGAGATGGGGCACCCCTGAGCCTTGCTGGAGCTGCATCGCACTTACGATACAACTCCAGCAATGCGCCACCTTTACGGCACAGATGCGTCACGCATCTGTGCCGTTTTTGCCCCATGCTGCGCCGCATTGTAAATGCAGCACAACATGGGTGGCGGAACAGTGGCGCAGGATGACTGTCACATCCCTGGTGATGCGCCACTCATCATAAATCTATCCCTAAGCTTCTTATCTTGTTACAGATGAACTGCCATATGTATCATCAAAATATTTTACATTTTCTAAATAGCGAATTTTAAGGAATAAATAGCGATTCTTTACCATTCCTAATTTGCGATGAGCAAATTGCTAATTGCAAGTTACCCATTCATTTCCATGGCCTAGGAGACTAATATGAATGAAGGTTTAATTTGCGATTAGCAATTTGCTCATCACAAAGTAGGAATTTTTCCAAGGGTGCAGGGGTGTCTCAAGAACACCTGCTGCACCCCTGAAAAACAAATTTAGGGGCATATGGCACACATACATGCCTTAAGGGCATGTGTTGGCGTCATATGGCACCTTTTCTTTTTTTGAAAAAAAGCTTTTTGAAAAGAATTCACAAATTACCACTAATTTACCACAATAGTTTCCAAATCCTTAATGTCATTTTTTACATAGTTTTTGTTTGATACATTGCATTTAAGTAGTCACAAAATTTACAAATGCTTCAGTGCAATCGCAAAATAAGGAATAGCAAATTTTGCTACTCCTTATTTTGCATCAAAGTTGTTTGATACATACCATTTGTCTAATTAACATTCGCAAAGGCCGAAATTCATAGAATTTTGATCTTTGCAAATGCTAATTAGCTTGATACATATGGCCCCAAGTGAGGCCTGTCTTGCGACATGGTGCATCTTTTGCATTACTGCTGATTGGGTTTTATGTGGTACGTTTTTTTTTTACACTATGACATATCTGCCTAAATGCATCAATTTTTAATGTTGTCACCTCATAGCAAATATTATGCACCACCGCTGCATCATAAAAGTGACGCACAGTGGCAGAAAAAAGGCATACACCTATCATAAATCTATCCCTAGCATTTTAAATGATTAATCCAGGATGACAATAAAGTGTGTCCTATCCAGAGGTTTGTTTAAGGTGAGGCCTACTCAGGATTGCAGATTAAAGTTACGCTTGATGAAGAATACAGAGGAGATAATACATATAAAGGACTACCAATGAAGTAAGTAATGTGCACTTTATTGCGCCAGTCATCATAAATGTATTTCTAAGCTTCTTATCTTGTTACAGATGAACCACCATATGTACCATCAAACTATTTTGCATTTCCTAAATAGCAAATTTTAAGGAATAAATAGCAATTC
This sequence comes from Lissotriton helveticus, assembly GCF_964261635.1. Taxonomy (NCBI): domain Eukaryota; kingdom Metazoa; phylum Chordata; class Amphibia; order Caudata; family Salamandridae; genus Lissotriton; species Lissotriton helveticus. The sequence goes on along the minus strand of NC_136063.1, from coordinate 1,244,446,080 downwards.
TTTACTATTCCTAATTTGCAATGAGCAAATTGCTAATTGCAAATTACCCATTCATTTCCATAGGCTAGAAGGCTCATAGGAATTAATGTTGCAATTTGTGATTAGCAATTAGCTCATCACAAAATAGGATTTTTTTCAAGCGTGCAGGGGTATCTTAGGAACACCCTGCTGCACCCCTGAAAAAGAAATTTGGGAGCACATGGCACACCTACATGCCCTAATGGCATGTATGGGCGTCATATGGGACCTTTTTTTTTGTTGAAAAAAATGCTTTTTGAAAAGAATTCGCAAATTACCACAAACTAGAAGTTGGTGGTAGTTTCCAAATCCTTAATATCATTTTTTACATATGTTTTTTTCGATACATTGCATTTAAGGAATCACAATTTTTGAATTATTGACATTTTAAGTAATTTCCACATGTGCAGTGTTTTCAAAATATAATTTGAAAATCGTTTTTGGGGAAAAGTAATGGTTTGCAAATTTATGACAAGGACATAATGGTGTATGCTTCTCTATAAGGCATTTCAGTATCTCTAATGTCATTTTTCCCATATTACATTATAAGACCTTTCCCCATGAAGCACATTCCTTGTAAATATGCTCCCACCTGTGCATTGCAAATTTAGATTTTGACTGTTTCAGACACATAGCCATGTTGAAAGTGACCCAAAAAATTTGCAAACGTTTTAAAATAACACATTCATGTGTCTTAAGGACATTTTAAGTCATTTCCCCATGGACAATGTTTTGTAAGTGGCACAAAAGAGGTATACACCTATCATAAATCTGTCCCCAGCATTTTAAATGATTAATTCAGGATGACAATAAGATGTGGCCTATCCAGAGGTTTGTTTAAGGTGAGGCCTACTCAGGATTGCAGATTAAAGTTACGCTTGATGAAGAATACAGAAGAGATAATTTATTGTAAAGGCCTACCAATGAAGTAAGTGATTTCTACTTCATTGCGCCAGTCATCATAAATGTATCCGTAAGCTTCTTATCTTGTTAGACATCAACCGCCATATGTATCATATAACTATTTTGCATTTCCAAAAAAGCGAATTTTAAGGAATAAATAGCGATTCTTTACCATTCCAAATTTGCTTTGAGAAAATTGCTAATTGCAAATTACCCATTCATTTCCATGGGCTAGGAGGCTCATATAAATGAAGGTGCAATTTGCGATTAACAATTTGCTCATCACAAATTAGGAATTTATTCCAAAAGTGCAGGGGTGTCTCAAGAACACCCTGCTGCAACCCTGAAAAAGAAATTTGGGGGCATATGGCGCACATACATTTTAACAACATTCCTTTACCTCAACAACGATTTTCAAATCATAACTTCAAAACACTACACATGGGAAAATTACTTAAATTGTCCTTAAGACACATAAAAGCGTTTTTTGATTGGCTTTCCTGCATGGTAGGGTCACTTTTAACATGGCTATGTAACACAAACATTCAAAATCAAAATTTTCCATGCACAGGTGGGAGCATATTTACAAGCAATTTGCGCCACAAAGAAAGGTCTTACATTAAAATGGGAAAAATAACATCAGGGACAGTCAATTGCCTTATAAAGAACCATACACCATTATGTCCTTCTCATGAATTTAAAAACAATTCCTTTTTCCCAAAAACGATTTTCAAATCATAATTTCAAAACACTGCACATGAGAAAATGACTTAAAATGTCATTGAAACACATGAAAGCGTTTTTTGATTGGCTTTCCTGCATGGTTGGGTCACTTTTATAATGGCTATGTAACACAAACATTCAAAATTAAAATTTTCATGCACATGTAAGAGCATATTTACAAGCAATTTGCGCCACAGAGAAAGGTCTTACACTAAAATGAGAAAAATAACATCAGGAACAGTCAATTGCCTTATAAAGAACCATACACCATTATGTCCTTGTCATGATTTTATAAACAATTCCTTTTCCCCAAAAACGATTTTAAAATCATAATTTTTAAACACTGCACATGGGAAAATGACTTAAAATGTCATTAAAACACATGAAAGCGTTTTTTGATTGCCTTCCCAGCATGGTTTAGTCACTTTTAACATGGCTATTTAACACAAACATTCAAAATCTAAATTTTCCATGCACATGTGAGAGCATATTTACAAGCAATTTGCGCCACAGAGAAAGGTCTTACACTAAAATGAGAAAAATAACATCAGGGACAGTCAATTGCCTTATAAAGAACCATACACCATTATATCCCTGTCATGAATTTAAAAACAATTCCTTTTCCACAAAAACGATTTTCAAATCATAATTTCTAAACACTGCACATCAGAAAATGACTTAAAATGTCATTAAAACACATGAAATCATTTTTTGATTGGCTTTCCAGCATGGTTGCGTCACTTTTAACATGGCTATGTAGCACAAACATTCAAAATCAAAATTTTCCATGCACATGTGAGAGCATATTTACAAGCAATTTGCGCCACATAAATCATAATTTTCTCATTAAAGCACACTATTCTCTATCTAAAGTAAAGAAATATTTTCTCACCTTAGCAAATACTTTGAGTTTGAAAACAGTCTCAGAAACACACCAATTTGTCTTCAGCAGAGCAAAAGGTATGCACTCCAGAGTCTGCAGCTATCAAAAGCACAGAAATGCTGTAATTCTTCACACATATTTCTCATGTCACCCAATCAAAACTCTTCCCTCATTTTTTTTCAAATGAAAACCCTTCCCCCTCTGCCCTTTCTGCCTATTTTCCATAGCAACCACCTCTTGGAGAAACTCTGGTGTTTGCAAGTTCACACAACAATGTTGCAATTGAACTCTGAACTCTCAGTGCACCTGCATATCCAGTGCTTTCTTTCATTTAATGATTTTTTATTGACCACTCAAAATACATCTTTCAAACAACACATCTGTACACCCTAACTTTCTGTTTTCATCAATCAAAATCCACCAATCACTGTTACTGCTTCATAAACACAGAAACTCCACAGTTTTTTTCATTTCAAACTCTCATTTTTTCAACTGCCATTTCATTGCCACACTTCATCTGACTGCAGGAGAACCTTCTCTCACCATGTTTTCTGTCTGGATTGTTGGTCATAGTTATATTCACTGGGCTCAAAGGTACGTTGAAAGCAGGAATTTACCTAACCTCAATTTACAAGATGTGGAAATTAAGTGGTTTGGCCACAGAGGATTAAAATGTCACCAATTGATACCATTGGTGAAAACCTTTATGCATTTGCCAAAACCTGACCTGTTAATTGTGCACTGTGGAGGTAATGACTTGGGCACTTTGACTGGTGTAGGTCTGGAAATGCTTTTAAAGGACACCTTTGAGCAATTAATGGCACTTTTTCCTCAGACTGCCTTGGTATATTCAAATATATGCCAAAGACAGAAATGGAGGTGGTCAAACCAATTTTGTCCACAAATTGAGAAGTCGAGGAAGCATGTAAACAAATCTGTTTCAGCTTACATGAGAGACCATGGAATGGGCTCCCTGTACAACAATAACTTGCGTTACTACATGCAAGATATCTACAGAGGAGATGGAGTTCACTTCTCAGATGAGGGCAACAGAATTTTCACTCTGAATTTAAAAATGTGCATTGGTACCTACTTATAAGTACCTAAATGTACCATAAACCCAAAAGCTCTTCTCAGAGCTACCCTACATCTAATCACTCACAATTATTATTTAACTCTAACATTTTTCACTAATTTTCAACAAAGTACGCTCCCGGGGGCGCTACCCGGTACGCGAACCGGGAGCTAACCTCGCGAAATTTTTTTAAAAAATGTTTTTTTTTCGCACATATAAACCTCCTCAGCCACCCTCAGAAAACCTAGGGGGTCAAGATAAGTCTACCGTGCCCCCTTCTACCCATTCTGAACATTATTTGCACTCCATCTTGTATCTTAATTCGACCGAAACACAAAATGGTGGACTCCCGGAACGCTTAAGGTACGCGAACCGGGGCGCTCAACGGTTCGCGTACCGGGTCGCTCCCTGGGAAGCGCACCATCAAAAAAGGTGGGAAAGTAGTTCACAGAAAAGCCACTTGAGACAATTTCACCAAATATAGATTAGCTCATACTACATACCAATCCCTACCATTTTCACAAATTTGATTGGAATTCCATTTAGCCATTTAGCCTGTAGACCTCTCTAAATACCGTGAGGTAAATTACTTCACAAAACACATCTGAAATGTTGGAATTGACAACCAATTAAAATGTTACTTTCATTTTCTACTTTTTTTACCTGACATTTGATTGGTTATGTACCCGAATATATATAAAGGAAGAGAAGGAAACACAGCCATTTTGACTACTACTTCCTGGTGTACATTTCAATAGGATTTTCATTAATAACTTCAACTTCTTTTTAAAGGTAAGTTGTTATTTTTAAAACTGAAGTATATTGTGCACTTTAAGTTAATATGGCAAACTTTTTCTGTTAGTTATATACTATCCCTCTGTAGTACTTATAAATTTAGATACACTTTTTTATATTCCTACTTCCACTCTGATACTATACACTGCCCAAAGATAAATTCTCTGTTAAAAACTACCTATCTAAAATTAATCCCAACAGTGCCCTACCTCTACTAATATATATTTTTTTTATGCAAATTTCAGGGAAAATGGAAAGTGAACAAAACATTTCATTTGAAATTGTCCTTACAGAGTCCAACACAGAAATCATTGATCCAAATGAGATTGAATTTATGGATGAAACTTGGGACCAAGAACTACTGCAATGTGTACAAGCAGTAGATAACCTCCTTGCAAATGAGGACATTTTACAACCTCAGAGACTACAATCTATATTCCATGATTATTATGAAATTTCTGACAATGAAATGTTAGAAAGTTTAATAAATTATGAAACACAATAAAAAAAGCTTAAAAAATTAAAAAAAATACAAAATAATCAACAAAACCAACAATCAATTAACATACAGCATTTGAAAAGTCTATCATTTATTTTTCATTGTGGTACGCTCCCCAGAACGCTTCCCGGTTCGCGTACCGGGCGCTAACCACGAAAAAAAACAAAAAAAAAATTTTTTTTTTGTTGCTTCGCGGGGCCCCTTTAAAACCTCCACATTAAACCTAGGGGGTCAGCGAGGATCTACTATGCCCCCTTATAGTTATTTCCCCCTTTGTTTTGGCCTCCTCTTGTCTCTCGATCCTACCGAGAGACAAGATGGCGGCCGCTCCGGACTGTTTAGAATGTTGACAGACACCGGAAAGCCAATCAGCTTCGCTACGCGAAGTTCCGATACGCTTAAGGTCCGCGAACCGGGGCGCTGCCTGGTCCGCGCTTACAGATATATATCTTTTTTTAAACGTTAATTTCTCAAAATCCACTGGAGCACATATATTGAGACCTACAAAAGGCACATCGGGCTACCAGTCCCTACAATTTTGCCAAGTTTCGTGCAAATCCATTCAGCCGTTCGGGCTAAAAGTGAGGCTAACCGCCCTATGGAAAACTCAATGTTAAAAACACGTTTTGGGACCCCCCTTTTTTCTCGGCCCCCCCTGGACGAACCCCCCCCAAATTTTCAGGGGCTGCTCAGAAACAAAATGTTCCATTTTCCTGAAAATTTCAGCCAATTCCGTCCACAAACGCCAAAGTTATTAGACATAGAATTTTCAAAAATCCCATAGGGAAAAAATCCTAACTATATATACCTACTGGCGACCGCCAGTAGGTAATATATATATATATATATATATATTTGCAGTACAAATTGCCCTTGAGCAGCGGGAGGGCACTCGACAGCGTTCTCATCATTATCAGCCTCGCTGCAGCTCGCTTCTCTGCGCCCTGTAATGGTTGTGCAAAGCCGACGCGTTTCGAGGCATTGCGCCTCTTCTTCTTGGGCAGACACACCAAACACTGCGGGGCTCACCATTCAATTGCTTTTATTCATATCATTACACTTGGTAGTGGGCGTGGCCACAACGACCCGCCGGGATTTCTGGGACTTGTAGTCATCATGGTGAGTAACATTCACATCCTTAAGTAGGTGCAGTGCTTGAAAGTCAATTTAAGTCCGTGTATTTTCCTTGGTAGGATGGGTTCCAGAGAAACAGGCTTGATTAGTGCAAGAGAGCGCTGTGCTTCGTGGCTTGGAAAGGTTCCATTCCACAGCTTCTTCTTTTTCTGGTCTGAAAAAAGGTCTGAAAACGGTGCTCATCCCCACGGCAGGAGCAGCCGTGAAAATTGATTGCAGTACAAATTGCCCTTGAGCAGCGGGAGGGCACTCGACAGCGTTCTCATCATTATCAGCCTCGCTGCAGCTCGCTTCTCTGCGCCCTGTAATGGTTGTGCAAAGCCGACGCGTTTCGAGGCATTGCGCCTCTTCTTCTTGGGCAGACACACCAAACACTGCGGGGCTCACCATTCAATTGCTTTTATTCATATCATTACACTTGGTAGTGGGCGTGGCCACAACGACCCGCCGGGATTTCTGGGACTTGTAGTCATCATGGTGAGTAACATTCACATCCTTAAGTAGGTGCAGTGCTTGAAAGTCAATTTAAGTCCGTGTATTTTCCTTGGTAGGATGGGTTCCAGAGAAACAGGCTTGATTAGTGCAAGAGAGCGCTGTGCTTCGTGGCTTGGAAAGGTTCCATTCCACAGCTTCTTCTTTTTCTGGTCTGAAAAAAGGTCTGAAAACGGTGCTCATCCCCACGGCAGGAGCAGCCGTGAAAATTGATTGCAGTACAAATTGCCCTTGAGCAGCGGGAGGGCACTCGACAGCGTTCTCATCATTATCAGCCTCGCTGCAGCTCGCTTCTCTGCGCCCTGTAATGGTTGTGCAAAGCCGACGCGTTTCGAGGCATTGCGCCTCTTCTTCTTGGGCAGACACACCAAACACTGCGGGGCTCACCATTCAATTGCTTTTATTCATATCATTACACTTGGTAGTGGGCGTGGCCACAACGACCCGCCGGGATTTCTGGGACTTGTAGTCATCATGGTGAGTAACATTCACATCCTTAAGTAGGTGCAGTGCTTGAAAGTCAATTTAAGTCCGTGTATTTTCCTTGGTAGGATGGGTTCCAGAGAAACAGGCTTGATTAGTGCAAGAGAGCGCTGTGCTTCGTGGCTTGGAAAGGTTCCATTCCACAGCTTCTTCTTTTTCTGGTCTGAAAAAAGGTCTGAAAACGGTGCTCATCCCCACGGCAGGAGCAGCCGTGAAAATTGATTGCAGTACAAATTGCCCTTGAGCAGCGGGAGGGCACTCGACAGCGTTCTCATCATTATCAGCCTCGCTGCAGCTCGCTTCTCTGCGCCCTGTAATGGTTGTGGAAAGCCGACGCGTTTCGAGGCATTGCGCCTCTTCTTCTTGGGCAGACACACCAAACACTGCGGGGCTCACCATTCAATTGCTTTTATTCATATCATTACACTTGGTAGTGGGCGTGGCCACAACGACCCGCCGGGATTTCTGGGACTTGTAGTCATCATGGTGAGTAACATTCACATCCTTAAGTAGGTGCAGTGCTTGAAAGTCAATTTAAGTCCGTGTATTTTCCTTGGTAGGATGGGTTCCAGAGAAACAGGCTTGATTAGTGCAAGAGAGCGCTGTGCTTCGTGGCTTGGAAAGGTTCCATTCCACAGCTTCTTCTTTTTCTGGTCTGAAAAAAGGTCTGAAAACGGTGCTCATCCCCACGGCAGGAGCAGCCGTGAAAATTGATTGCAGTACAAATTGCCCTTGAGCAGCGGGAGGGCACTCGACAGCGTTCGACACTGCGGGGCTCACCGTGGGGATGAGCACCGTTTTCAGACCATTTTTCAGACCAGAAAAAGAAGAAGCTGTGGAATGGAACCTTTCCAAGCCACGAAGCACAGCGCTCTCTTGCACTAATCAAGCCTGTTTCTCTGGAACCCATCCTACCAAGGAAAATACACGGACTTAATTTGACTTTCAAGCACTGCACCTACTTAAGGATGTGAATGTTACTCACCATGATGACTACAAGTCCCAGAAATCCCGGCGGGTCGTTGTGGCCACGCCCACTACTAAGTGTAATGATATGAATAAAAGCAATTGAATGGTGAGCCCCGCAGTGTTTGGTGTGTCTGCCCAAGAAGAAGAGGCGCAATGCCTCGAAACGCGTCGGCTTTGCACAACCATTACAGGGCGCAGAGAAGCGAGCTGCAGCGAGGCTGATAATGATGAGAACGCTGTCGAGTGCCCTCCCGCTGCTCAAGGGCAATTTGTATTGCAATCAATTTTCACGGCTGCTCCTGCCGTGGGGATGAGCACCGTTTTCAGACCATTTTTCAGACCAGAAAAAGAAGAAGCTGTGGAATGGAACCTTTCCAAGCCACGAAGCACAGCGCTCTCTTGCACTAATCAAGCCTGTTTCTCTGGAACCCATCCTACCAAGGAAAATACACGGACTTAATTTGACTTTCAAGCACTGCACCTACTTAAGGATGTGAATGTTACTCACCATGATGACTACAAGTCCCAGAAATCCCGGCGGGTCGTTGTGGCCACGCCCACTACTAAGTGTAATGATATGAATAAAAGCAATTGAATGGTGAGCCCCGCAGTGTTTGGTGTGTCTGCCCAAGAAGAAGAGGCGCAATGCCTCGAAACGCGTCGGCTTTGCACAACCATTACAGGGCGCAGAGAAGCGAGCTGCAGCGAGGCTGATAATGATGAGAACGCTGTCGAGTGCCCTCCCGCTGCTCAAGGGCAATTTGTATTGCAATCAATTTTCACGGCTGCTCCTGCCGTGGGGATGAGCACCGTTTTCAGACCATTTTTCAGACCAGAAAAAGAAGAAGCTGTGGAATGGAACCTTTCCAAGCCACGAAGCACAGCGCTCTCTTGCACTAATCAAGCCTGTTTCTCTGGAACCCATCCTACCAAGGAAAATACACGGACTTAATTTGACTTTCAAGCACTGCACCTACTTAAGGATGTGAATGTTACTCACCATGATGACTACAAGTCCCAGAAATCCCGGCGGGTCGTTGTGGCCACGCCCACTACTAAGTGTAATGATATGAATAAAAGCAATTGAATGGTGAGCCCCGCAGTGTTTGGTGTGTCTGCCCAAGAAGAAGAGGCGCAATGCCTCGAAACGCGTCGGCTTTGCACAACCATTACAGGGCGCAGAGAAGCGAGCTGCAGCGAGGCTGATAATGATGAGAACGCTGTCGAGTGCCCTCCCGCTGCTCAAGGGCAATTTGTATTGCAATCAATTTTCACGGCTGCTCCTGCCGTGGGGATGAGCACCGTTTTCAGACCATTTTTCAGACCAGAAAAAGAAGAAGCTGTGGAATGGAACCTTTCCAAGCCACGAAGCACAGCGCTCTCTTGCACTAATCAAGCCTGTTTCTCTGGAACCCATCCTACCAAGGAAAATACACGGACTTAATTTGACTTTCAAGCACTGCACCTACTTAAGGATGTGAATGTTACTCACCATGATGACTACAAGTCCCAGAAATCCCGGCGGGTCGTTGTGGCCACGCCCACTACTAAGTGTAATGATATGAATAAAAGCAATTGAATGGTGAGCCCCGCAGTGTTTGGTGTGTCTGCCCAAGAAGAAGAGGCGCAATGCCTCGAAACGCGTCGGCTTTGCACAACCATTACAGGGCGCAGAGAAGCGAGCTGCAGCGAGGCTGATAATGATGAGAACGCTGTCGAGTGCCCTCCCGCTGCTCAAGGGCAATTTGTATTGCAATCAATTTTCACGGCTGCTCCTGCCGTGGGGATGAGCACCGTTTTCAGACCATTTTTCAGACCAGAAAAAGAAGAAGCTGTGGAATGGAACCTTTCCAAGCCACGAAGCACAGCGCTCTCTTGCACTAATCAAGCCTGTTTCTCTGGAACCCATCCTACCAAGGAAAATACACGGACTTAATTTGACTTTCAAGCACTGCACCTACTTAAGGATGTGAATGTTACTCACCATGATGACTACAAGTCCCAGAAATCCCGGCGGGTCATTGTGGCCACGCCCACTACTAAGTGTAATGATATGAATAAAAGCAATTGAATGGTGAGCCCCGCAGTGTTTGGTGTGTCTGCCCAAGAAGAAGAGGCGCAATGCCTCGAAACGCGTCGGCTTTGCACAACCATTACAGGGCGCAGAGAAGCGAGCTGCAGCGAGGCTGATAATGATGAGAACGCTGTCGAGTGCCCTCCCGCTGCTCAAGGGCAATTTGTATTGCAATATATATATATATATATTACCTACTGGCGGTCGCCAGTAGGTATATATAGTTAGGATTTTTTCTCTATGGGTTTTTTGAAAATTCTATGTCTAATAACTTTGGCGTTTGTGGACGGAATCGGCTGAAATTTTCAGGAAAATGGCACATTTTGTTTCTGAGCAGCCCTTGAAAATTTGGGGGGGGTTCGTCCAGTGGGGGCCGAGAAAAAAGGGGGGTCCCAAAACGTGTTTTTAACATTGAGTTTTCCATAGGGCGGTTGGCCTCACTTTTAGCCCGAACGGCTGAATGGATTTGCACGAAACTTGGCAAAATTGTAGGGACTGGTAGCCCGATGTGCCTTTTGTAGGTCTCAATATATGTGCTCCAGTGGATTTTGAGAAATTAACGTTTAAAAAAAGATATATATCTGTAACAGCGGACCGGTTAGCGCTCTGGTTCGCGGACTTTTCGCGCAACGGAGCTTTGTGAAGCGAAGCTGATTGGTTCTCCGGCGTCTGTCAACATTCCAAACAGTCCGTAGCGGCCGCCATCTTGTCTCTCGGTAGGATCGAGAGACAAGAGGAGGTCAAAACAAAGGGGGAAATAACTATAAGGGGGCATAGTAGATCCTCGCTGACCCCCTAGGTTTGATGTGGAGGTTTTAAAAGGGCCCCGCGGGGCAAAAAAAAAACAAAATAATAATAATCGAACGGCTGAATGGATTTGCACGAAACTTGGCAAAATATTAGGGACTGGTAGCCCGATGTGCCTTTGCTAGGTCTCAATATATGTGCTCCAGTGGATTTTGAGAAATTAACGTTGAAAAAAAGATATATATCTGTAACAGCGCTCCGCTTCGGGTACTTTTCGCGTTACGGAGCTTTGCGAAGCTGATTGGTTCTCCGGCGTCTGTCAACATTCCAAACAGTCCGTAGCGGCCGCCATCTTGTCCCTCGGTAGGATTGAGAGACAAGAGGAGGCCAAAGCGAAGGGGGAAATGACCATAAGGGGGCATAGTAGATCATTCCTGACCTCTTAGGTTTGATGTACAATTTTGCCAAGTTTGGTGTAATTCCGTTCAGCCATTCAGGCTGTAGACGTATGTAAATGTCCTATGGAAAATTGCATGGGGAAAACACATTTGAAAGTGTTGAAATTTAGAACCAATTAAAATGTTACTTTGGTTTTGTATTTGTGTGTGATGAAAGTTAATTGGTTATGTATATATGTCAAATGAGAGGAAACCACAGCCATTTTGTGATACTACTGTCTGAGGTACATTTGTGAGGAATTTTTGGTGGTGAATTTCTGGTGTTTGATTTACACAGTACTAACACTTCTGCTACTTTTAAAAAGGTGAGTTGTTAATTTGTAAGGGGAACTATGTTGTACACTTGAAGATAATTTGAAAAATGTTTTCTGTTATTTATTTGCAGTCCTTCTGTTATACTAAATACTTGATGAAGTTAGTTTTATATTATGTATTACTAAAAACGATAAATGAAAGTGATTATTTTTTTCTGCAATTTACAGCAAGCAATTTCAAAATAAAATGGCTCACAATGAAGAGACCGTGGCAATTTCTTTTGAATTGTCCACTACATTGATTGAAATTGAGAGCACCAATAATGAAATATTGTCACAAGGAGGACATGACTTGTATGATTCCATTAGATTGATTGAAATGGACAGCACCAAGAATGAAATATTGTCACAAGGAGATGACTTGAATGATTCCACTACATTGATTGAAATTGAGAGCACCAATAATGAAATATTGTCACAAGGAGGAGATGGCTTGTATGATTCCATTAGATTGATTGAAATGGACAGCACCAATAATGAAATATTGTCACAAGGAGGAGATGACTTGAATGATTCCACTACATTGATTGAAATTGAGAGCACCAATAATGAAATATTGTCACGAGGAGATGACTTGAATGATTCCACTACATTGATTGAAATGGACAGCACCAATAATGAAATATTGTCAGAAGGAGGAGATGACTTGAATGATTTTTTTGATCAATCTCTTGATGGCGAATTTATCGAGTGTTTGGAGACCATAGAGTTACAAGAATCATCATTGCAGACTTTTAATGAGGAGATTCCAGATGAGATGATTGAAGATGAAATTACTGATGAGGACATGTTACTAGTTGTTTCAAATTTAGAAAATTCTGAAGAATAAATTTATATTTAGAAATCAAAAATTGTTTGAGACATTATTTATTTTTATTTTTAATTTATGAGGTTGTAGCGAAGTGATTGTAGTATAAAATGAGACTTATAGTATAGAGTGCAACATTTTTATGTTACATGGTAAGTTTACTCATATTTACTTCCCTTCTGCCACTATATTATCTCCAATGTGTATTTGACATGTCTTCTTCATCTCCGGCCTCCTTTCTCTCACTGTGTGTCTCCGATGCATCTTATCGCTGGTATTTTGTGTAATTACAGAAGAGAGTAAAATAAAATAGTTCGGAACGTGAAAAGGGGGCAAAGTAGAGTACTCCTCACCCCCTAGGCCTTTTTAGGCGGTCCCAAAAGGATCAGTTTCTGCTTTCCTGAGAGATTATGGTATGAGTTCCATATACCACAATAACTTGCATTACAACATGCAAGATATCTATCTCCTATTACCAACTTTTGGAGATATTCGCGCTAAGCGCGAATATCTCCAAAAAGTAACACCTGCCCTGAGCAGTTCTTAGCCATGTTATCCAATGGGAGGTGGATAACATGGCTAAGAGTATTAGCTCGGTAATGCATGAATATCGCTGACTTTTTAGCGATATTCATGCATTGCGGCCGTTTATTATCGCATTTGCGATAAACCTTGATAATAGTAAGGTTTATCTTCGATAATTTCTGACGATGCTTAGTGGTAAAAAATTGGTTGGTAAGCATCGTTAGCGATAAATATCGCTTAACTTTGGTAATATGCCCCAACGTCTGTTAACGTTCGATTCGAAGGAAATGAGGAAGTGTTGAAAAACATTGTCTGCGCCATCTTGCCTTTTTTGAAATGCCACACTTTTGTCGTGCACGGCAGCCATTTTAGATGTCTTGACCAGACCCACTCTCTGCACGCTGTCGATTCGTAGCATGGCTCCTCACCCTCGTAAGCATCTCCCCCAGGCACTGGTCACCACCGCTCTCTGTCTTATGCATGGGCAATAAACCTTCCCCCATCTGCGCTGCTCTTCCCTGAGAATCACACTCTGTGCCCGCCCGACACCTCCCTTTCGCCCTATTCACTACCGCACCCTCTGACACTCCTCTTCCTCTGTGTCCGAATGTCCAGGCCGGTCCTAGGCTATCAGCTAGCCCTGCAGATGTAGTTTATGGCCCCAGCTGTAAAGAATCACCCCTCTTCAAAGGAGTTATAGTAGATCAAGGCCCACACCCGATGTGATCCGTCACAGCACACGCGTTCCTACTATCTGAAAACCATCCTGTATTGTGATTGGGGAGGGGACCGAGCCTGAAGCGGAAGATTCCAGGAATGACTCTTTGTACATCAAAGTTTTTACAATTATGTGTCACATTAAAAATATATAGCACTCCAACAAAGTAGTAGGAATATAAAACTTTAATAACATATAAATATATACAACAAAACAAAAACAGTAAAAACATTTAAACAACGAAGAGACCGTGGCAATTTCTTTTTAATTATCCAATAGATTTATTGAAATTGACAGCACCAATAATGAAATATTCTTGTCAGTAACGGTCTGTTGTGCGAATAGTTCCAAGGCAGCAGAACGCGCTGAAATCTAGATGGCACGAAAGTGATGTCTAGTAAGTTGCCGCCCAGCAAAAAACGGCGTGGGGCGCCGCGGGGGTGAGTGAGTCCAGTAGGCACCACAGCTATTCTTACCGGCATTGCAGAATTACTGCTGGGGACAATGCCTGTGCTGTAGCAGGGTCACAGCAGAAACAAAAAGGATTCTGTTGAAGATGTTGTTGGTTTTCAATTTGAAAACAGTTCTGGTGTCAACTGCTATGCTAATGTAGTGGTTAATGTTTTGTTTTCTCTAGAAAATGTAAAAGAGGGGGAGGCAGTCCAAAGTTCCGTTAAAAGGGCAAAGGAAAGGATCGGTGGTTTGAACTATCAGTCAAAAAGGGGAGGGGGTGCAATAATTTTTCCTACCGGGTCACACTGTGCTTTCACCGGAAGTAAGGTCTGCAGGATTGTAGTAATTCAAAGTGAGGCTGGCGCCAGCATGGGAGCGCCGACGTCCCGCGGATACAGTTTCGTCACTCCACGGGCGATCATGGCAGTCATTCCCCATCGGGGGTCGGAGACTCCCGCGGCTCCTCTAGAATCTTCAAGGTCGTGGAGGACTACGGTGGTGGAGTCAACCAGTGACCGGGCCATTTCTTTATGTTGGGCCCGCTCTTGCCAGGTCGACCGCCATTTTGAGAGTTCGGCAGCTACCGGCGATCGCGGGGTCACATGAGCGGACGGGCTCCACCCTGCCGGGCGAGACGTTGCAGCATGGCCACAGTGGAAGAACCGTTATCTAGGTCGTTCCGAAACTGTGCAGCACTGTAGTTGTTAGGATGCCACCGCCTGGAGCGCTGAGGGTGCAGCTGGGAAGCCTCCACCTGGGGAGGCGGGAGAGGCCTGTTCGCACCGTCTCTCCCTCCCAGTGCACCCCACGGCGTCTCGCTTGAGATTTGTTATGGCCGGACCAGGCGATGAGGACGAGGGGGGGGTCGGAGGCATGTGCAAGACATCCCCCTCCAGTGTTGTCGCAGCCATTATAAAAGAAAGAAGTGTCCCGTCCGTCTTCGGGCCGGGCTTCCGGTGGATGTCGGCCGGACGCCCCTGGCTCTGGCCCCATGAACGGGTTTCTTGGTTTATCGGCTGCAGCCGGATCCCGTCGGCCTCGGCCCCCCGACCGTTGGTGGTCGGACCGGAAGAGCATGTGGCGGGACTACCTGCAACTCTCAAGGGCCACCGCGGCCGGACTGGGAGAGAGAGGGGAGGGTCGAGGAGACATTCCCCCCCCCTGCAACTGTTCAGCGTTGTAAAGGCAATCCCCTGGCCGGGTCCCGCTGGTCTCGGCCTCTCCTCCGGCTACACCCTACGTTAGGATCTCCTGGCCGAGGCGTGGCAGCAGGACCTGCCTTATATGGGCTGCTCCCGGCTGGGCGTAGCCGGAACCCTGCCCCACCTTGGAAGTTTCCAGAGTGGGGGTGGATGTTCTACTGACTTGCATTTTCCCTAGTCTATCGATTTTTTTGGCGTGGCAGGCGGTGGGACAGCGAGGGGTGATTTGGTTTCTCTTACTGTTTTTCTGGTCTCTCACCACTGGCATATTTTAACGTTTTCTTGTTTCTAGGACATTAATAGGTTTTATCATTACGTTATGTTATCGTTTCTTTGTTCGTTGTTTAATAAAAGTTCATGTTCATCAGTGGCCTACTGATTTTCGTTTTCCTATTTTTTTCTTTCCAGGTTGTTTCATGGTAAAGTTTCTGTTAACAGGATACAGTGATCACTTCGTTATTATTGCATATGTCCTTTTCACTAGGGGTGCTCTCTGGTCGGGCCAGATGACGTATCTCTAGTAAATGGTCCGGGTGAAAAAGGTGCATCAATCAGTGGGGAGTAGATAGGCATGACAGATTACAACGGGGGAGAACGGTCCGCATTACGTACCCTTTCACTACTTGCAAAGATTTTCCTACGTTTATTTGCAAACAGGGAATACCTCCAAAAAGAACTAATTCCCAAACAGTCAATGTTCGGACAATCAATCAATCAATGAGGAATGAAATAGGTACGACGTGTTAAAGGCTTGCGTTACCTACCCTTCACTATCTGCAAAGGGAGATAGAATATTCCTATTCTTCCTCGTTTGCAGGTAGAGAAGATCGTTAAGAGAATTAACTTCGAACAATTCAATGCTCGATTGAAACAATCAACAAGGGGTACTGTGAACACAAATGAACGCCGCTTATATACATACGCATTGCTATTTTCAACAGGTTGTTCCTAATGTTTCTATTTTAGCGAGGTCAAAAGAGATCCCATTAGTGGCCTACTGATTTTGCTCGATTCCTTTTGTTTTTTTACACGATTTTTCGCTATCTGCAAAGACTAAACAGAGTATTGCGACTCTGTGCTTGTTTGTAAATAGAGAATGAACCAAAGAGAACAATCAATCAAATGGAGAGAGAAGCAGGCACGACGGATTACAAAGGGGGAAAGGGCTGCGTTAACTACCCTTCACTATCTGCAAAGAGAGAGTACTCCTAATAGAAATGAGGGGTGGGGGGCAGCAATCAAAGCAGATCAGTGTGCATAAACACGAAAAAAAAAATTCTTACCACGTACTTGACATTCGACAGCTTATGATATTTGCTATTAAAAAACCATTGAAATTCACTGAAAAAACCATAGGTTATAGACCATATATAGTTAGGAATTAGCATTTACAAAACCTTGAAAATTCACTGAAAAAACCATAGGTTATAGACCATATATAGTTAGGAATTAGCATTTAAAAAACCTTATTTTACTCACACAAAACCATTGAAATTCCATATATAGTTAGTTGCACTAACTATATATCGCGCACCCGCAATCCACTGCTGATCATGTCACATATTACATCATTCATGACATGGTCAGTGACATCACTGATGACATCACTGATGACATCTCAAATGACATCACTGATGACATCACTGATGACAACATCCAGTGACTGTATGTTTCTGTAAAGTTAAAATATGTCTTACATATTGAAGAATGAGTGGATGTATAAGTGTCTGGATGAAGGATTTAGTAGGTGCGTGACTGACTGTATGAGTGAGTGATTAAATGTGTCTCACTGAATGCATGGGTTAGTGACTAAACTGTCTTAATTTGTGCATCATTATGTCTGTTGTTCTGTAAACTGCTGCATGTGTTGATCATTAGCTATACGAGAGGCTATATGTGTTATTAATTGGTTGCCCAAGTATTTCTATGGGAGATTGAGTTTGTGTGGGGGTGGCTGGAAGGTGTGTGACTCTATGCATAGATGTGTGAGCAGTTTATTCACTAGGTGTATGAGTTCAAGAGTGCATGTGGAAACAGCTACATGGGCAGTTGACTGTGTGCATGAGTGTATTGATGAGTGAATGGATATCTCAATGCTACATGTCATAGTAAGTACATATGTAAAACACAGTACATGTGAGAGTTGGCATATATAAATAACTGTGCATGAGAGCCACTGAATGAGTGACTGGTTGTATCGATCATTGGGAACTTGTATCAGGGATTGTATAAGAGAGTAAATATGTGTTAGTATATGTTTCAATAAGTAAGGTGAGTTTAACTGTATAGTTGAAGAAATGGAGGTGAGATTGTTTCTTTGCATGACTGACTGGGTGTGTGAGTAACTCCATGGATGAGTGGCAGTGTGTGAGTGTCTGTATACACTGAGTGTATCTAAGGTTATATTAGAGTCTGAAGAGGTTTATCGTATTAGCACAAGAATGATGTCAAATGAGATGTCATCAGTGATGTCATCAGTGATGTCATTTGAGATGTCATCAGTGATGTCATCAGTGATGTCACTGACCATGTCATGAATGATGTAATATGTGACATGATCAGCAGTGGATTGCGGGTGCGCGATATATAGTTAGTGCAACTAACTATATATGGAATTTCAATGGTTTTGTGTGAGTAAAATAAGGTTTTTTAAATGCTAATTCCTAACTATATATGGTCTATAACCTATGGTTTTTTCAGTGAATTTTCAAGGTTTTGTAAATGCTAATTCCTAACTATATATGGTCTATAACCTATGGTTTTTTCAGTGAATATATATATATATATATATATATTAAGTATGGGCTGAAAATCCGTTCCGGATTTTCTGAATTTTTGGCAATTTCGGGGTCCGCGAATCGCGCGAAATTGTCAAAGAATCTGCAATTCGCGAGTTGGCCGATTGTTTTTGCTTGGTCACGCTTCAAAAATACAATCTCGCTCGTGCGACGT
This sequence comes from Lissotriton helveticus, assembly GCF_964261635.1. Lineage (NCBI taxonomy): Eukaryota > Metazoa > Chordata > Amphibia > Caudata > Salamandridae > Lissotriton > Lissotriton helveticus. Next base: position 1,244,427,855 of record NC_136063.1, on the reverse strand, counting down.
TGACTTACCGTGAATCTGAGTTCGCAGAGTTGTTTTCCTCCCGGTTCGCCTGAACTGCGCCATTTTCGATCTTGCTGCGTGATCGCGCGAGACTTTTCGACCGCAAGTACGTCATTGCGTGATCGCGCGAGAGTTTTCGACAGCGAGTACGTCATAGCGTCCCGCCATCTTGCACTGCGAGACGCTCAGAACGTGAATACATCAAAAGGGCCCACGATCACGCATCGAGAGAGTAAACAATAGCGAACACGTAGAAGTGCCACGCAGCTGACGTCCGGCGGGAGATTTGCACTTCTTGCTTTCCCGAAATAGCAAAAATTGCAATTCTGCACAAGAAATCTATCGCTGGCAGCATAAACCTTCTGAAATTGATGATTTGGATAAGAATAACTCCTCAGATTGACATTTATTTTTATTTTTTTTATTTATTTATTGATTTTTTCCACCATTTGTGCCCATGGTGCTGGAGGACAGATTAAACAATCAAACATAAATCATACATGATTATAAATAGGAAAAAAATTGTACAATAATTATTAAAGAACATTATTATTTAACAATTCTTGGACGCAATTAAACGTCTTTTCTTTCCTCTAAGAGACTGTACAGAAGTCTCTAATTTAAACCATGCCAACATCCTGGTTTTCCAATGACAAAAAGTAGGGGGTTCAGGATTTATCCAGAGTGATGTAATGCAGAGTCTGATCATAGCCATAGCGATGAACGAAAACGCTTGCAAATGTCTCGTTTTTCCAGGAGCCGTAGAATATTCATAACCGGTAATTACCATTTCCGGTGAGATTTTAACAGAGGTTTGAGTTATCTGAGTAAGAAAGGTTTCAATTTGATTAATAAACAAAGATAGCTCCGGACATTTATAAAACATATGAACAGAGTCTGCAGAATAAAATTTACATCTTGCTCAGAACGACCCTTTACCCCCACTAACCACCCCCCATCTAACGAGCTTTGCAGGCGTATAGTAAAGATTATACATAGCCATATAACTTTGCGTACGTAGAGTACCTGAAGCCAAAACAGACCTAGCTAAAACCAATGGAAATTTTAAATCAATAGAAGGTACTCCGAATTTAATCGCCCACTTGTTATTTTGGTCATCTAAGTCATCAGGAAGTTGAGATAGGAGAATCTGATACAGGCTACCAATTTTTTCTTTCTTTCTTATGGATTCAATAATTGTAACTTTTTCAAACATTGTTGAATTTTGAGGAAATATTTTATCAAGAAAACTTCTAAATTGTAAATATTTAAAAAAGTGATTGGACTGCAAATGAAATTTCTCTTTCAAAAAAGCAAAAGAAGCTAATTGCCCTAGATCAGCTAAATCGCCTATCTCCTTCACACCGAGAGATATCCAAGTGGTTGCCACCCCCTCTTGAAATATCGCTGGGAGTAATCCACGAGCATTTAATGGGGTATAATAATTGATCTTGGGAATATGAAAATGGCGACGAATTTTTTGCCATACCGAAAATAAAGCCCACAATACCTTAAATTTGTTTTTTTTAAAATAACTTGGTTCAAGAACACGAGTCAATACGCCTTTTGTTGTATCTCCCAATGATATTGAGTATATTGATGTAGATATATGTACCGGAAGCTCAGCAGTGTAACCTAATAGAGGAAAAGCAAAATGTTGAATCATAGCTGCCCAATAATAATACATTAAGTTCGGAACGGTCCAGCCCCCACGATCCTGCGGGAGAGATGTCCACTTAGCCGCCTTCCTTGGCTTGCGATACGACCATAGAAATCGTTGACATATCCTTTCTGCTTTCATTAAAATTAGACTAGGGGTTAACAATGGAAGGGATCTGAAAAGATATAAAAATTTAGGGAGGACAATAATTTTAAGGATATTACATCGGCCGAACAACGAGAGATGTAAATGATCCAGCCGTTCTAACTTATTATGAATAGAATCGATAATGGGAGAATAATTCAAATCTGGGATTTGATCGACATCAGGCGAAATTTGAATACCGAGATATGTTGCCTCTGTAACTGTAGGAACATGAGAGATTGGCATAGCGGTGGATTGTAAGATTTGGGTTTTTGCAATATTTAGCTTATAGCCCGAAATTGAGCCGAATTGAGCTGCCAGAAACTCCAATGCTGGAAATGATCGAGCAACATTATCGGTTAATATTACAATATCATCGGCATATGCCAATGCCTTATATTCAATTCCATGAACAGTAATAGGAGTGATAGTCTGTGATTTTTCTATCATACATAAAAAGGGGTCAATAAACAAGGCAAAAAGAAGGGGAGAGCAGGGGCAACCTTGCCTGGTGCCCCTGCTAATGGAAAAATAATGTGATTCGGTGCCTGCGATACGGATTTTAGCAGTTGGGGATATATACATAGCTTGCAAAGCCTGGATAAACACTGGTGTGAAGCCCTTCCAACGTAGAACACCCCATAAATACCCCCAGGAGACCCTGTCGAACGCCTTTTCGGCGTCCAACAGGATCACCCCAAGGGCAGAGTTTGTGACCTTTGCCCAATCTAGAAGAGCTATAACACGCCTGATGTGGTCGGTCGTGTCCCTACCAGGAATAAACACGTGCTGGCGAATAGAAACCAGAGGAAGAATTATCTGATTTAAACGAAAAGCCAATATCCGTGAGTAGATTTTGCTATCAGCATTAATTAGCGCGATCGGGCGGTATGATGCAGGATCTAATTCGTCCTTTCCTTTTTTTTAAAAAAGAACAATAGTCGATTGACGCCAAGAATCAGGGATAGACCCAGTCTGAGCAAGACGAAAAACTTCTAGCATTTGTTGCTTGAATATATATGAAAACATTTGATAGAATTCTAAATGAATAAGATCCGGCCCAGCAGCTTTGCCATTAGAGAGGGATTTCATAGCGTTTACCACTTCCTCCCAGCTGATAGGCTCAGCCAGAATTCGATTCTGATCATCTGTGACCTTCTGGGTGTCCACAGATTGAAAAAATTGAGGCAAACTGGTTTGTTGTTGGGAAATTATATTTGTATCCTCTGTATATAGGGCTGAGTAAAAATCCACAAAGGCGTTCATCACACCGTCAGTTGTGTCCTGTACGATTCCAGACTGGTCTTTGACCTTAATAATCTGACTAGCAACAGCCCTTTGTTGTAGGTGTTTTGCTAGCACCTTGCCGGAATTTTCACCAAGCTCATACATTGAGGATCGAAATTGAAAGTATTTGGTTGCTATATCTTTATAGAGAGGCTCCAGTAAGTTTGACTTTGCAACAGCAACTGTTTTTAGGCTAGCTTCTAAATCCTCCCCCATACGGATGTTATGACTTAGATCCAGTTCAGCTTGTTGAAGGGCTGCCAGTCTGGTTTTAGCGGTTTGCTGCTCTATTTTCCAACGATAAGAGGCAAATCTCTTTGTTTCACCACGCAATGCAGCTTTAAATGTATCCCAGACGTTACCAACCGAAGCAGTGTTACTATTGATTTCAAAGAACTCTAAAATCCACGGAGTGAGTTGTTCCTGATAAGATTTATCTAATAGGAGTTTCCTGTCAAAAGTCCATGGTCTAATTTGATTGACAGGGCGATCCCAGGGACAACTAAAAATGATAGGATTATGGTCAGATATAGTCCTTGGGTTAATTTCAATCTTGACAGACCCTACGGTTTGAAGAGATGTAAAGACAAAATCAATGCGTACCAGTTTTCTATGAGGAATTGAATAAAAAGTATAGCCCTCTTGATTTGGATAATGATAATGCCAAAGATCAGTCAGACCGTGTTCAATTAAAAGAATCCGGAGCTCCTTATAAACTTGGGGTTTTCGTCCAACATATGCATTATGTTTTATTATATCTAAGTGACTGGGGATATTAATATTAAAGTCACCACAAAAAAACATTGGATGGGGCCAAGCAGCTAACTCTATATTTAGATTCCTCAAAACCTGCGGGTCGTCGAGATTGGAAGCATATACCGAACAAACAGAAAACAACCGACCCCTAACCGAGAGCTCTGCTATTACCCATCTACCAAAATTATCTTGCTTTACCCTTTTAGCTCGCCCAACCCCAGTTTTTAAGATAATAGCAACACCCCTGATTGTGGAAGTTTGTCGGGTATAGGCCACAAGATCATAGCCCAAAAATTTAAGATAAGCCCGATTGCCCCAAGGGATATGAGTTTCCTGCAGGCAGATTAAATCCACCGACATCACCTGCAACATCTTGTGAAAAATCCTACGTTTTTTAGAATCGTTCAATCCACAAATATTCCAAGTTGCACATGTCAATCTAGGAGCAGCCATAGAATCTGATTAAGAACAAAAGACAGAAATAGCACCAAAGAACTATTAACCATGTTATAGAACACATATTCGCAATATTTGCAATCCGGCTGATTTTTAATGGAGAGAGAAGAAAAAAAAGGGTTGGCATCACATTGAGTACATTTGAAAAACAAAGGCAACTGCCACAAGCCTCAGATCTGTTCAGCTCCGTCCACCACCACCACCACCACCACCCCACCGTCCCACAACCCACCCCAATCAACTCAAGCACCCCAACTAAGCCCACCCACCCACCCAGAAGCCCCCCAAACCCCTCACCCCCCATAACAGGCGACAGGACTATAGTCCTTGTGATGGTTGAGGTAGCGTACCACTCCGCTCCACTGAACCAACAGTTTCCCCCCTTTTCTAGCAGAATTACAGATGACCTAAAGACATTAACAAATGAAAAATCAGCATTTTATATATACCTCTCTGGTCATCGGAAAAAAAACAAAAAAGTTGTGACATTGAAATGATTACTGCCCCGGATTTATCAAACAGACAATATAATGCAATGCCCTAGTGTAACTATAACTATATTGAATCCAAAAATTCCCTAGCAGGTATCTCAGAGAAAAAAAACTTTGTCTGCCCCTTGAAAATAACCTTTAATTTTGCCGGAAACAGCAGAAATGCCTGGGCTCCCTTGGCCTGAAATAGAGAAATCTGTTGTCGAAGATGCCAGCGGCGAGTGACCGTCTCTGAACGAAAGTCTGGACGAACAAAGAACTGGGAGCCCTTAGCAGATCTCTTCTTATTGGGCCTAGCAAGATCAAAGATACGTTCACGAGCAAGAAAATTGTTGAAGCATACCAAAATAGCACGAGGATAGGGATTATTGGCAGTAGCAGAGGTAGAAAGTTTTTTTTTTGTTAAATGGAAAACGATGTGCTCTCTGTATTTCGAGATTCCAATTCCACTCGGTGACCTCTGGAAATGCATCAGTAAAAAGCTCCACTATAAACTGCCGTACGTCATCACCTTCTTTATTTTCCTCTACCCCCAAGACCCGGAGGTTATTCCTTCTCACCCGATTTTCAAGGTCCGAGAGCTTCCATAAGATATCCTTACGTTGTTCTTTAATCTCTATGACTAGTTCTTTCTGAGTGGCTGCGGCATCCTCGAGGGCTGAAATTCGTTCTTCAGCTTCGGCGACCCTGGTGGTGGCCTCAGTACAAGTTTTAATGACACGGCGAAGGGAATTCTGCATTTTACGACAAGCCCCCTGGGTGCGCATATTTTATTGCTTGGTTGCTTCTCTATGCATCATTATGGTTTGATAAATTGTTACCAATGAGATTTCTTCAGGGATAGCTGAGATGACCTCATTCGTATCTCCACCCAAATCATGATCTTGCATGTTTAATTGAAGGTGTTGCCCAGATACATCCTTCTGCGAGTTTTGCTGAGTGGGTTGAGACGAAGCCTTAGTCCCTGGAGCTTTACGTACTGTGGCAATGTTCAAGTCATTTGAGGCCTCACGCCAGTCAGCAGACTCACTGTCATAGTCTGACCATTGAAGCTCTGGGTGATCCCCATCGTCCTCCTCAGATAAAGAACGCTCAGAGACAGAGTAAAAGTTCTCGCTGGATTCACTAAGCACAGACCCCCTAGTATCATGAGATTGTTCTATTGGCAACTCCAAAGAAAGCGCTCTGAGGCTATTATAAGATTGGACTGCATTACCCAACATGCACTGAGAAGGAGGAGATTTAGCAAGAGAAATGTCTAGTGCTGGGCTTGGAGTCATAGCTGCCTCCTTTAGCAGGCTATTATTTAGAGTTAATCCATGAAATTCAGGGGGGTCAGTATGGAGAGGGGAGCCTCCAACATTAGACAGTGTAATATTAGGTACTGTTATAGGTATTCTTGCAGTAAGATTCACCCCCTCCTTACCAGCCAGATCCTCAATCGCTTTCAGCTCTTTCCCCTTAGCTCCCAACCTGTCAAACATCGCGGGCAATGTTTGTTCCTTAGAGGCGATGAGAGGAACAGGAGCAGCCGCTGCAGATATCGCTGCAGGTATCACGGGGGAGGGCTTGCCTGAGCCCGCACGACGAGGATTCTGAGCGACGGCTGTAACGCCCTTCGGGTCCGCCTCCAGCTGATTGCGGGTTGAACCGCGGGCTTTGAGAGCGGTAGCCGCCGCTTTAGTTGCTGCCTTAGGTGGCATTCTGATTTCAGACGCCGGTGGCATGAGGCAGCGATCAGAGACCAGAGGAGCAGCCGCCGAGCTTCAGGAATGGATATACCCCACGGTGCGCCGCTCCAGATCCGGACACGAACAGGCAGCAGGGACGTCGCAAACCTCACCAGAGCCACAGAGCCCTAGAAGTGACCCCAGGTGCAATGGAGGAACGGCGGAAGGTAAGTGCCACAAACAGAGTCAAAACGCTTTCCGTTCTGAGAGCCAGTAATAGTTCCCAGGCAGTTTCACGAAGACCGGGCAAAAGCAGAGCAATCACTCAGGGGTCTGCTACGGTCCAGCAGAGCAGAACGCCTTCTCACTCGGCCGAGAGCACGGCCGCCATCTTGCCCCACAGATTGACATTTGGCTGCACTTTATTTGTGCAAGGAGTGCATTTTTGGGGGTTTGGGAGGAAAGAAGTGCAGCAGAGTCTCCAACTTCCTGTACCTGTCCAGCAGGCTCCTCCCAGTGCTTTTTCCATGTCCTGGTCACTTTTAATTTGGATCTGGAGCTGGAAGGATTACTCTTTGTGGCTGCTGCTGGATATTTGTATTTGAGGACTTTTTGTTTGGATCACTTTTGGAGTTGAAATTTTACAAGTAAATTGGTGTTGTTTGTTTGGGGCATTGCAGTTGCTGCAACTACAATTTATAAACTTTTTCACAACTTTAAAAAAAATGATTAAAATATATTGTGGGTAGCCACAGTATCTAGTAGGCCCAGAGTTAGTCATTGGTGCATGATACAACTGTTTCTGTGAGTTTTGTTGAACTGAAATCTCATTTACGGCATGTATGGCATGGAATTGAATAGCTCACTGTTATTATATCTATGTGGATGTTTTTTGTAATATTGGGGTGTTTGTTAAAGCCACACTAGCCAGTAGACCCAGGGGTAGTCAGTGCTGCATGGGCCATGTCTAATCATGGGCGTAAAATCCGCTCCGATCGCGGATTTTGCGGATTTTCGGCAAATTCGCAATCCGCGAACTCTCGCGAATTTGTCGAAAATCCGTGAATTCGCTCGCGGCGGATTTTTTGCTTGGTGATACAATATTGCGTCATTAAGCGTTTGCTGAGTTGTTTTTCTCGATCATATTTTGCGAGTGCTGCGCCATTTTGGATCTTGCTGCGGGATCCCGCGGGAGTTTGGTGCCCACGAATACGTAATCGCGGCTTGCCACCTTGCACAGCACGCCTCGCGAGAGTTCGCAATTGCGAACACGTAGTTGCGGCAGGCAGGAACAATCTCGCACTCGCGAAATAGAGATTTTGCAATTCTGCACAAGAAATCCACCAGCAAACAGGATAAACCTTCAGAAAATGATGATTTTTATCAGAATCACTCCTCAGGTTGACATTTGCATGGCCTTTTTTTTGGCAAGGAGTCCATTTTTGAGGGGGGGGAAGGAAGTGCCCCACAGTCTCCAACTTCCTGTTCCTGTCCAGCAGGCTCCTCCCAGTGCTTTCTTCATGTGCTGGTCACTTTCATTTGGACCTTGACCTGGAAGGATTACTTTTTGTGGGTGCTGCTGGATATTTGGATTTGAGGCCTTTTTGACTTTCTTTGGATCACTTTTGGATTAGAAATCAACTTTCACAAGTAAGTTTGTTTGGGGCATTACAGTTGCTGCAACTACAATTTTGGAACTTTTTCAGAACATTAAATAAAATATATTGTGGGTAGCCACAGTATCCAGTAGGACCAGGGTTGGTTATGGGTGCATGATACAACTGTTTTGTTGAATTTAAACACCATTGAGGCCATGGATGGGCTGGGATTGTGCTGATTTTTGTTGTTTTTGTCGTTTTTTTTGGGCTGCTGGTGGGGCCCTTTGCCCAGGGGTGGTGAGTGTTGCATGGGCCTAGTCTTTCTGTGGGGTGTCTTCTTGAATTTAAACATCATTGAGGCCATGGATGGGCTGGGATTGTGCTGATTTTTGTGTTTTTGTCGTTTTTTTGGGGCTGCTGGTGTGGCCTTTTGCCAAGGGATAGTGATGCATGGACTGAGTGTGCCTGTGGGGTCTCACTCTCTTTAATGTAAACATCCTGGATGGCATTGGATTGTGGTGATTTTTGGGTGTTTTTCGTTTTTTTTGGGGTGTACTGTTGATGTGGACTGGCCATGTGGGTGGTGGTGGTGGCCATCTTGAGTGCTGGCTGGTACAGGCAACTTGTGCTTGGGGTGCAAGGGGCCATTTTGAAGAGAGGCAGTGTCTGAGGCCTGCACTTATTTTGCCTACTTTTCATCCATTATGCCCAGGGGTAGTGAGTGTTGCATGGGCCTAGTCTTTCTGTGGGGTGTCCTCTTGAATTTAAACACCATTGAGGCCATGGATGGGCTGGGATTGTGCTGAATTTTGTGTTTTTTGTCGTTTTTTGGGGCTGCTGGTGGGGCCCTTTGCCCAGGGGTGGTGAGTGTTGCATGGGCCTAGTCTTTCTGTGGGGTGTCCACTTGAATTTAAACACCATTGAGGCCATGGATGGGCTGGGATTGTGCTGAATTTTGTGGTTTTTGTCATTTTTTGGTGCTGCTGGTGGGGCCCTTTGCCCAGGGGTGGTGAGTGTTGCATGGGCCTAGTCTTTCTGTGGGGTGTCTTCTTGAATTTAAACATAATTGCGGACATGGATGGGCTGGGATTGTGCTGATTTTTGTGTTTTTTGTCGTTTTTTTGGGGCTGCTGGTGTGGCCTTTTGCCCAGGGGTAGTGGTGCATGGACTGAGTGTGCCTGTGGGGTCTCACTCTCTTTAATGTAAACATCCTGGATGGCATTGGATTATGGTGATTTTTGGGTGTTTTTCGTTTTTTTTGGGGTGTACTGTTGATGTGGACTGGCCATGTGGGTGGTGGTGGTGGCCATCTTGAGTGCTGGCTGGTACAGGCAACATGCGCTTGGGGTGCAAGGGGCCATTTTGAAGAGAGGCAGTGTTTGAGGCCTGCACTTATTTTGCCTACTTTTCCTCCATTATCCCCAGGGGTAGTGAGTGTTGCATGGGCCTAGTCTTTCTGTGTGGTGTCTTGAATGTAAACATCATGGATGGCATGGGATTGTGCTGATTTTTCTGTGTTTTTCGATTTTTTGGAGTGTATAACTGAACTGATGTTCCTCTGTCTTCCATTGCTTTTAGGTGCACAAGACTCAAGAGAACCACCAGTGCCAGGAAGAAGTCCTGCAGCAGTGTGTGTGTGCAGCATAACGTCACGCGACGTCACGTCTGGACACAGACAACTCTGCAACTCGTGCAAATGCTGCCTGCTGTTCTGACCTGCTCTGAAGAAGATGGCCCCAAAAAAAGTTACCCGTAGCTCCTCTAGCAAGAAAGTTGCCAGTAAGGAGCAGAAGAAGCAAGTTACCAAGGAGACTGGTGTGCCGGCCGCCCCTTTTTTTGGGAGTAAAAAAAAAAGTATGCCTGCAGCAGCAGCGGGATCTGCTGGGGACCAAGCTGGGAGCAGCACCCCCGCTCCATTGGGCTCAGTGCCACCACCACCACCACGCCAACTTAAGTCCAAGCCCTTCACTGCTGCAGAGGCACTTAGTCTAGTTGTTCAATCACCATCGACCAGTGATGTTGGCTCATCGCAAGAAAGTAGCAGCAATGACCCTCAATCAACACAGGTTGTTGTAACTCATCTGACGAGTGTTGAACAACCACAGCCGCAACAAAAACCACATGTGCAAGTACAAGCCCAAGTACATGTGGAAGGAGAGGCAGCGCAAGGAGATGCGCAAGCAGAGGTGCATGGAGGGTCACAAGTGCCCACAATAGTTGTTCCTCCCGAAGTAGGGGTACATCAGGAAATCGACAATCAAGGCGAGGTATCATTTGAGGAAGACACTCCTCCTGATGATCATTCATTGTCTTCCACACCCCTAGCAAGGAAGAGATCAAGGGTGGTGTCTACATCTTCTTCAAGCACACCTCCTTCTGATGATACGGATCAAAATTGGGAACCAGCACCACTGCCGTCTGAGAGTGAGGCACACCATGATCTGACAAAGGTAGTTAAGCGTAAAAGGAAGCTCGTCCAAAGTCTCAGAGTTATGGAGTGTGATGATGAGGCTCAACAAGAAGTGGCGGATACTGCTGCTGATGAAGACTCTGACAACGACGACCCAGTCATCATAAAGGTCACTGCAGCCCCAGCGGGCATGCAGCAAACAGACATTTTGACCCTAGCCCGAAAAGCTGCTGAGCGTGATGATGATGATGTTGTCGACGAGGAGGCAGTGGAAACACCACAATCATTGGAGTTAAGTAGTACACCAACTCGTACCGCTTCCATATTTCTTTCTCGCAAGAAGGGACCTCCATCCACCTCGACCTTAATTAGTGGCGGTGAAAGTGCACAACGTACAAAAGTTGGGCAATCCAGATCCTCCACTTTATCTGGCATTAGCAGCATGACCACCACCACCAGTATCGCCGCCTCCTCCGGCCCCCACAGACACTTCAAGTCCCCTGTTTGCCCAAAAAGGGAAAAGTTCGCCATTTGTACCATTTGTAAGCTTGCAGTTAGTCGTGGTAAGTTTGGTACCAACTATGGTACCGGAGGCCAGAGAGGTCATCTTAGGAGACAGCACACTGTCCAATGGTTTGCGCACCTAAAGGCGATCAAGGAAGCCCGAATTGGAAGTCAAGAAAACGTTGATGTTTCATCTGATGATGACGAGGAGGAAGAAGACGTGTCAAACACTTCACTTACACCCAGTACCCCTGTCAGCAGCACACCCCATGTGAGGCACACTAAGAGTGTTGGAGCGAGTGAGACACCAACGCGAAAAAGTTCACCAGCGAGCATAATTGGGTCAACAAAGTCATTATCATCCCGTAAATGCTTGTTCCAGGGCAACATTAGAACCATGTTTTCTTCAGACGCGCCATATGAACGCAACCACCCACTGACGCGTCTGTATAACACTAAGCTGGCTAAAATGCTAGCTGTGGACCTTCTCCCTTTTTCTTTTGTAGAAGCGGTAGGTTTTCTAGAATTAGTGGCAGCGCTCTGCCCTAAATGGAAGGTTCCTAGCTGGTTCTATTTTGCCAGAGTTGCGGTTCCAGCACTACATGAAGATGTGCTGGAGGTGATTGGGGCAGCTTTGCAGAAGAGTGCTGTTCAAACTATACATCTGACAACAGACATGTGGACCAGTGGCGCAGGCGCGGATTACATGTGCATCACTGCACACTGGGTCTCCTTTTCAGGTGTTAAAGCAAAGCTAAACGCAGGTGTTGACCCGGACCAAGTTTTTAAAGCTGCTCGGAAACATGCAACACTAGCCATGTTTGGCTTGGAGAAAAGTCACACAGCACGAAACATTTTGGACGAGTTTAACAAAAAGGTCTTTCACTGGCTGTCCCCAAAAAAACGCCGGATTGGTTATGTTTCCACGGATAATGGCGCCAATGTAGTTAAGGCCATGGCGCTGGGTAACTATTTCAGAGTGCCGTGTTTGGCGCACTGTATCAACCTGGTAGTTCAAAAATTCTTGAGTGATAAAGACAGTCCAGCGTGCGAGGTAATGGCCACCTGCCGAAAAATGTGCAACCATTTCAGCCATTCTTTTAAGGACCGGAAGCATCTGAGGAGCCTGCTACATGAACGTCGAATGCCAATGAAAGCACTCATCCAGGAGGTGGCAACACGTTGGAACTCAACCTTCTACATGCTTGAGCGTCTGTATGAGCAGTATACGGTACTCGATCACTATTTCTTAAAACAGGGTACAGCTCAGAAGGACCTGAGGATGGGTGCGGCGCAATGGGACATAGTTAAAAGCCTGACAGACATGCTTCGTCCTTTTGAGGTCTTCACGCGTGCAGTCAGCAAGGAGGACTGTAATTTGGGAAAAGCTATCCCATTGTTGTGCATGCTGGAGCACCAACTGAAGGCGGTGTCTTCTGAGTTAGAAAAAGATGAAAAAAACAAAGACCCTTTTGTTTTGTCGGAGAAATTATTAGAGCGCCTACGTGGTGATGAACGTCTTAAAATGATCAACTCAGAACAGCATTACATTTGTGCTACTATTCTGGATCCACGCTACAAAAAGGCGCTGGCAGGCCAAGCATTCTTTCCTTTTGCTGATGAAGATGTTAAAAAGTACAAACGTTGGCTAGCCTGGTCAGCCAAGAGGTTTGAAAAAGAACGGCAGGATATTAAAGGAGAAGGCAGTACATCAGCATCAGCATCAGCAGGCCATCCCCAGTCAAAAGAATCCACTTCTGCACCTGTGGCTGTGGCACAAGTGACCTCTCAGCCGTTAAAGACACCGGCAACCGGATCATCTGCACCACACACAAGAGTAACATTGGCTGCTGAAGAGAATTGGCTAACTTGGCTTGGGTATGGTTCTCGAAAAAAGGTCACAAGCACAGCAAAAAGTAAGCAAAGTGGAGGAACCGTTGAGGACCTTGAGTCGATGGTGCAGGACTATCTGAATGACTCAACAGAGGTCTTTCTTAATGATGATCCATTGCAGTATTGGCATGGGAAAAAACAATTGTGGCCACAGCTCTCCTACCTGGCTATAAACTACTTGTCTTGCCCACTCGCAAGTGTGTCTTCTGAACGTGTTTTCAGTGCTGCTGGTGGCATTGTAACTCCCAAACGGAGCCGCCTCTCGCCCAAAAATGGGGAGAGGCTAACAATGATCAAGATGAATCAGCACCTCATACCACCAGATTACAAAGTACGAGAAAGCACGCCGCATGAAGACGAGGAGGACAGCAACGTAGATGAGGGAATTTCTTCTCTGTTCGGTGACGCGGACCTCAACCTGCCTGAATTCGCAGAGTATGATGACCAACTCTTATTCTTATTCCCTGACACCGAGCCCTGAAAATGAGACAATGAATCAATAACTTTCTTTTTCATCCTTAATTATTCACTTTTATTCCTGTGTGTCTGTCTTTCTTTGTTTTGCACAGTTAATTTAATTCAAACTTTAATCACCTAATCAAAAAAACAAGCCCATCAGCAGAACTGTCTTCACTTGTTTGCTTATTGATTTGAAGGTGCCGCAGTCTACATTCCTCAGGTTCACAAGTTCAGAAGAACATGCTCCTCTATCCTCCTCCTCCAGACTCCTATTTCCCTCAAAGCAGAGGGCTGGATTACGCCCAATGAAGAAAGACTCAGCACTTGTGGAGGTGTTCTACTTCTTTGCGGGTGAGTTGACGGCTCTGGGCCCATTGCTGTGAAGCTCTAATAACGGATAAAAGTGTTTTGGACCAAATATGAGGCGGAAATTTCTTGCCGTTTTTGCTGACTTGTTTGCCTTTGAGGTGCTCTTTGGCGGGGTTCCGGGTGTTTGTGGGTGAGTTTTGGGGTCTGGGAGCACTGCTGCGACAGTATAATCTTGATTCCATTTGCTTTTCAGGAAATCCGTGGTGGAAAACAGGAGTTATGATGATGACCTAGCTGCACAGCGCGTTTGGACCGAATGCCGAGAGATATTGTAAGTATGAGATTTTGATTTTTGGCTGTTTTGGGGTGTTGTCGCGTGCTTTTTTGCGGGTGGGTTGGCGGGTCTTGGGGCATTCCTGGGAAGGTCTAATACCAGATAGAAGTGGTTTGGACAAAATCCATGCAGAATTTTTTTTTTGCTATTTCTTCTGACATCTTGCTCAATGTAGCGTTTTCGGGGGCCTGTTTGGGGGTTTCCTGTTGTTTGTGGGTGGGTTTTGGTGTCTCTGTCGGAGCACTGCTGCGACAGTCTAATCTTGATTGCATTTGCTTTTCAGGAAATCCGTGGTGGAAAACAAGAGTTATGATGATGACCTAGCTGCACAGCGCGTTCTGGACCGAAGGCCGAGAGATATTGTAAGTATGAGATTTTGATTTTTGGCTGTTTGGGGGTGTTGTTGCGTGCTTTTTTGCAGGTGGGTTGGCGGGTCTTGGGGCATTCCTGGGAAGGTCTAATACCGGATAGAAGTGGTTTGGACAAAATCCATGCAGAATTTTTTTTTGCTATTTCTTCTGACATCTTGCTCAATGTAGCGTTTTCGGGGGCCTGTTTGGGGGGCTTCCTGGTATTTGTGGGTGGGTTTTGGTGTCTCTGTCGGAGCACTGCTGCGACAGTCTAATCTTGATTGCATTTGCTTTTCAGGAAATCCGTGGTGGAAAACAGGAGTTATGATGATGACCTAGCTGCACAGCGCGTTTGGACCGAAGGCCGAGAGATATTGTAAGTATGAGATTTTGATTTTTGGCTGTTTGGGGGTGTTGTCGCTTGCTTTTTTGCGGGTGGGTTGGCGGGTCTCTTGGGGCATTCCTGGGAAGGTCTAATACCGGATAGAAGTGGTTTGGACAAAATCCCTAAGGAAAAGCCTTTTGGCACTTTTTGTAACTTATGGTTCGTTAGGGTTAGCCATAGCAGCAGGATTGCATGTGTTTCGGGGTGTTCTAGATTTTTGCAACTGAGTTCTGGGGTCTTAGAGCACTCTTGGAGCGATGCTGGCTATGGATACTTTTGCTTGCTTGCAAGTGGTTTGAATACAATCCACGGTGGGTAAGGGGGTATTTGGGCCTACTTTTACTTTCAAAGTACGTTTTGGCACCATTTTTCTACTAGGCCTCGTTTTTTGAGATCTGATTGGGGGTCTTCTACATTTTTGCGACTGGCTTTAGTAAGGGTCTGGGTGGGAGCACTGCTGGGAAGGTCTAATTGTGTTCTAAAACACAATTTACAGTACACCTAGCTTGAGGGGAAAGATCCGCTAAATTAATTTGGCCATACTTATTTATCCTTCAAAAGGTGACTCAGACAGAGTACGCAATTTCAAAAATATTGTACTGTCTATTAGGAAAATCAAAGTGTGACTTTTTGCACCACACAGTGTACATACCTTATATTTATTTATCAGTGGTATTGTAATAGCACTTACTGTTTTCCGTTCAATAATTACAGGCCGGGTTTCAGTCTGTGCAATGGGGAAAAAAGATGGAGTCAGGCTTCACATTAACGAGCCGCAATTCAACATCCGCCAGGCAGGCAGTGGACAGGGTGTCTTCTGTCAGTGGTCACCAACATTGATGGACGAAGCGTCAGCTGGAATGGAGGAGTGCCGCTAATAAGAGGAATTGTTTGCTGCATGCAACTTACTTACCAAATTCAACAGGACAACTCCAACAACATATAGATACAGTATCCATTGTTTTCTTCTATGAGTGTGACTGCATTTCTTGGATCTCTCTCTGCTTCTAAATTGATCCCTACAGCCATTCTATAGGTTTTACTTCGGCTAATTTTTAAACCTAATTTAATGTAAGAAGTGTTTCTCTGAGTGCAGAGATAGGCTAGTCAAAACGCTGCAGCCCTGTACTGTCGCATTCTAGTACTACTTACTTTTCAGTAACTAACAATGCATGCAGTAGGGCATGCACTTCCTTTATGTCACTGAAAAGATTTGTGGTTAGCTTTAGTTTGTACCCAAAGATTTCTTTATATTCAATTATTGTTTGTCCATGCTGTGCTTTTTTTTTTCTTCTCTCAACAAAACCTACCCAAAAAGAAACCCCCATTCCCATCCATTTTCCAAACCCTAACCCTCTTCCCCCGGGCTGTGTGGTTTTGCTTGATGTGTGACTAAATGACATCAATAATTCCACACACTTGCTGGGGAGAATAAGGTCATAGCAACAGGCTGGTGAAGGAATCCGAGGATATATTCTAGACTTACTCAGCTTCAGTACTATTTCTTGTAGTAGTAGGAGCCAATGTCAAATAAATTCAACGCAAGTACTAGTTATACTTGCAATACTTTACCATTTGTTAGGCTACATTGTGGCACTGTTCTAGTGTACTGTCACCTGCTATATTCTCTATCGTACCGTAACCGTTGTAATTCTACAGTAAGGACAAACCAGGTTTCGTTTTCTTTTTTTCCATAGGCATGCAACTGCCACTGTGTCACACCACTAGTACCACCGCAATGAGGACATTTCATCCGCCCAGGATTGCCAACCTTAATCCCCATTTCCCGTGGAGCCAGCCCTGGGCCTAGCCCTACTTTCAAACACAAATTACAGGTAAGATAAGCGTTTGGTGGGAGGTAGTATAATGGAGTATTAGGACTAGACGAGAGATTGACGGTAGTACTACTAAAGTCCTAGGACTCTTCAGGAAAACAAACTTACTGTTAAACCCCCACCCACCAGACTCAAAAGCAGTAAAAAACAGGTATGGTCAGATAAAGTTTAAAAAAGTATATTTATGTAGCCCTAACAATATAATCTCCCTCAAGACCCTCCCTAACCCCAACGATTGTCTTTCAAAAGTCCCAAAAATAACCCAACTCCCAAATCCCAACCCCCAAAAGTCTCTAAAAAAAGGGCAAGGGACACTACACTACTGGAGGGTGCTGTTGAATTTAGCGGCCAGGGCATCATACTCCTTGTGGAGGGTGGCATGGTCGAAGCGGAGGCCCTCCACCAAGTTCTTATAGTTATGGACCTCCTGCTCCAGGTAGGACACTCTTAGGGATCAGCGGCGCTGGGGTGCCTTGCAACTCCTGTGGGGGGCAGCTGATGTCTTTGCTGCTTGGCGGTGGCGGTTGGCTTTTGTAGCCCGGCTCCGTACCGCTGGAGCACTGCGCTGGCTGGCAGCCCGTGGGGGCACGGAGGAGGATGCAGCTGTCCCAGTGGAGGATGTTGTGGTTCCACCGGTTGACTGCGTGTCCTCCTCCTCCAGGGCCACCAGCCGCCGATATTCGGCGACAGTGGCATCCAGCCTCCGTTGCCGGGCCATTCAAGCCTGCTCCCTCCGTGATGTCGATTTGGAAGGAGCAACTATATGAAGAAAGAAAGACATAGTCTGTAACCAATGCTCCTTAACATTAATAACACAAAGGGATTGAGCCGAAAGTTGTGTCACAGTACAAGTAGCAAATTGAAAGCACAGTACATAACTATTGAGGACAGTATCTATCTAACCTCCCACTTCTGCATCCTTGCTCTAACATTAGTGGGAGTTTAATGAACAAATTCTACGACCACTATGGACTTCCATTACAGTCGACTATGACAGTACACCAGTCTTATTCATCTTCTTCTCTCTTGTTTAGGAAAATTGGTACGTTATCTTATGTAAGCCGGCAGAATGCCAGCGCAGTGAACTTGCACCCGAGAAAAACAGACGCACACCATGATGAGTGAGACAGACTTGCGTTACTGTACCGGTCCAGTACATGCAGGTGGTGAAGCTATTACTTTTCTATTACGGGTGGCACTGAGAATACTCTGTTACAAGGGCTACTGCTTAATTAATTTACCTTTCACCCTACAGTGCAAATGAGTACTAGAAAAGGAAAATGAAGAAGCTAAATAATTTGATTATCTATCACTTCACATGGGATGTATTTGATGACATATGGGATGACTTTAGGTGCTTTGCTTATTATTGAGTGAACAGTGATACACCCACACATGAATGACGTACTACTACTAAATTAAAGTTATTAAGAGAGGTACGGAGTGTCCACCGTAATAACCGGATATATGCTGTGCTTGCAGTTGCAATACAAACTACTGCTACTATTCATGGTAGTATTGGACAAATTTACAACTTCTTTTCCTTGCCTTCCCTACACTGGAACGGACATGCGGGTGCGGTGTTACATGCTCTTCAAGGTAACACTTAGTTTATCCAGTGACCATCTACTCTCTCTAGATACACATATGCTATCTAAGAGTCAGATAATACCATGCTCCAGGCATCCATCCATTCAAAGTATATGCACACATACAGTTTCTGTTTCACCCACCCAGGCTGTTCTCCTTCCACCCATCCTTGCTTCATCATTGACCCAGCCATGCACCATACCATATTCTTTCCTTCCCAGCCACCTCGGGGACCAAGCAAACACATATCATTCTTCTTTGCCAGCCATCATAAAATTTCTCGTCCTTCCACACTTACTTACACCCTTCTTTCGCTTTTCGTTCATCCCATCCATCAAGTTCATCTAAGATCTTATTGGGATTCTTCTCACCAAAAACTTCACAGCTAAGTCGAAGTACATTTAGAGGAGGATACTACCTGGTTGATTTATAATACAACCGTGCAGAAAGCACACTATGCAGTCTTCAATCTCAATAAGTAAGGAATATATAGCTTACCTCTTCCCGCCACCACCGTGTGAACCCTCACAGGAACGTCCGGCACTTGCACCGCATCCTCCCCAGAGTCCTCGTCCAACACCACCACCTCCGCGCGGGCCCCGCCACCAGATGTTACACCTACAAAGTACATTTAAGAATGTTAGAAATACACCATTCACTACTATATAATATTTGGTCTAGGAGGAATAAAGAAATGTTAAAAAAACGAATTACAATGTAATAATTTGTAACTGAATACTCTAAAGTAAAAATGTCCCTTTTTCCAGGGAAGGCTGTTGTCTTGCAGCACTTTTTGGCACAACTGATGAATGCTTGCTTTTTATTTTTAACACACGCCACTTTTTCTCCTAACAGAAGCTTGACTTCTAAGAACACGATCAGGGTCAAGCTCAAGTTCAAACCAGGTGAGAGCTCAGCTCGACCACAAGAAATGTGTCCAATTAATCGTTAGCACTAAGCACTTTTCCATTTTCAGTTAAATGTTTACTTTTATGACAAAGTTCATTTTAATACATGTGTTTAGTTTTAATAAAGCTTTTAAACTTAAATAGACTCTGTGGTTTTTGGTCCTCCAGACTAGAGTGGATGAGCTAAAGGTTTTGGAATTTTTGCAAGCATGAGTGCCTCTGACACTTCTTGACTGTGACTCCGTACTCTTGTCCTGCGTTGGATAATCTAGTCATCATTGGGGATCAATCATCGGTGACTTTGGGAGCTAAATGACTCTGCCACACTATCTAGTCAGTAAGGAGATTGGGGGTTCTTCAAAGTCTGATATCACTGAGGTATGTGGAAAGAAAGTCTACCTGCGCCTATTATAATTGATAAACAATGCACTATTTAGTGTTCATAGTTCGGTTTGTGCAGATTTGTCCCTGCAACAGTAGTAGAATGGATTGTCCTCCTATCCAAACCAAAAGTAAAGTAGTACCTTATTCTTTCTTGGTGGTCATTCACCTTTTTATTGTTGGCAATTGTCAAAGCATAAACATTTAGAAGACTTGAAAAGACATTATGGACAATCCCAGAGGACTGCACTCAGTGCATAGAGCTATTGCTGACTAGAATGGGAGTCCAATGGAATTGCCAAATGTGCAATCTTAGTTAGCTACACAGACAGACTAATAAGAATAATCTAGTAATACCACAGGGAGTCATAGTCGAGGCAGGATAAGAATTTAGATCCAGTCTACAAGAAGATCAAAGACGATTTAGAAAAAATCGAATGAGAAACGCTAGGAAAAAATAGGTACTCTATATTAAAATTAAAACTTACTGGGGCCAGCAAAGGAGCCCTCGCCTGCCCGATCCTGGCCTGCATCCTCCTGAACAGCACCCTCCTCCTCCTCCTGTGTCCTCTTGCCCTTGGGGGGAGCTGATGTACAACATGAAAGAAAGAAAGACCAGAAAACATGGATGAGATTTGTCAACCAAATCAAACATTTCAAAAGAACAATAACAAAATATTTTGGAGAAATAGCAAATAGATAGACAACTATCCCACGGGATATATTGACCAATCTCATGTGGTATACTACGTTATTCGTATTGCCTGATTTGCGGACCGTTGACTTTGAAAGTTCCTATGTAACTCACTAAACAGACTACTAAAAAGGTTTGCCTAGGCCTGGCAGGCAGCAGTCCGCAGCACGCGAAGTGACAGACAAAGTCCATCGTGCTTGCAGATCAGTGAATACTCAAACTATCAATCCACCGACGACCACCACTATTTCTTCCTATAGCCATGTGTCTAAAGGAAGTACTGGACTTCAGTCTGTTGGGGCTGATTTAGAAGTCCCTTGCGGCACATTTTCCTCCATTGTTGCGTGACTTTTGTGAGGCAGCGGCAGAACAAAAGAGGCGCCATGGTGCGGCGTATATAAAAAAAAAAAAATGACACATATGGAAGATGCATCACGTTGTAAAGCCCTGCGCCATCAGGGGGCGTTCCGGCGCAAGGGAGGGCGTTCCTGCGCAGGAACGAATCCTAAAAGTGGCTGAGGGAAATCTACAAGATGTCAATCAGTCACTTTTAGGACAATGATGCGTGACTGAAACACTGCGCCTGCTTGAAGCCGACGTATGGCTTGATGCAGCATTGGGGAGATAGGGCACCCCAGAGCATTGCTGGAGCTGCGCCATCGTTGGCACGCAACTCCAGCAATGCGCCGCCTTTTTACGGCACAGATGCGTAAGGCTTCTGTGACGTTTTGGGCCCATGGGTGGTGGTGGTGGCATGGCGCACAATTACTGCCGCATCCCTGCTACTTTGCAGGGATGCGCCGGTAATTGAAAATATGACCCTTAGTGTCTAGCATTACGCAGTTCTTTACACTACACTCATACATAATTTCTCAGGCCAATGAAATGAACACAAAATACAAAACAAATAAGCATAGTAGCAAGGCTACTGAGAAGGAGAGCAGTGCACCTGAAATGCATAGAAGATTTTGAAATATAATTTACCTACAATGTAATCGGCAGCATTATTGCTCTTGGTAAAGAACAAAGATTTGCAAATAACAGAGCCGGATAAAACACAGTAGTGATGAAATAGCTAGAAATAGCTACTACTACTCACCAAGCCCGGGGACCTCTACGCCGAGCGCGTCCAGCAAGTCGCGTTCCCGGTCCATGACATCCGTCCAGCGGTGGGTGGCCTGGTTATAGGTGCGCCGGACCCCAGAGAGTTTAAACATGGCCCGGCACACCTTCTCCCACCGCTTCCGGCGCTCCCGGATGCCATAGCCGGTTGCGATCTTGCCACCTCCCAGGATGGTCTTGGGGAGGCGGCGCTGGACGTGGAATATTAGTGCGGCCACCTCCTCCGCACTAAAAATCTCCCTGGCTGTCACTGTCTCCCCCCTCAAACGCCCGCACGGGAGCCGGGCACGGGGTGCGGGACCCTTCCCCTTCTCAGGGTGCTTCCCGGCTCCCTTTACTATGGTCTGGGCAGAAATGAAGTTAAATAATAAAGAAGAAATAGAATAGGGAAGAAGAAAAGAAAAGAGTTTAAAAAAGTAGTTTAAAATTAACAAAAAGTAGCAGAAAACACAAAAATATAGAGCTAGAAAAATAGAGGGATAGATAATAAGTAAAATAGATCAAATAAACTTCAAACAAGCAAAGGATGGCTGAGATTCAGAGAGGATACAGAAAGCATGCCCAGAACCATAGCAATGAATGAGAAACAAGATGGCCGCGCCCATTCACGACCTCGTGGGTAAGTTCGCGCGAGATTTTCCTCGCGATCACGCGCGAAATTGTACTAGCGAGCAGCACACTTTGCGAGATTACACATAGCGGCCGGAAACGGAATTACGTCACGCAAACAAGATGACCGCGCCCGTGTACGACCGCTAGGGTAACTTCGCAAACGTATCGCTACAAGCGCCTTGCGAACACACCAAAAATCACGCGAACATACACGCCGCAAAAAAAAAAATAGTGTATTCGCACGCATTCGCGGCTTCCGAAATCGATCTCGCACGGATTCGCACCCCGCAAATCGCGCGAAATTGCAGAAAAACGATTTTTGCTAAACTGAAAGCAATCAGCAGGTGCAAAAGTTCAAACTTAACATTAGTAACCATTCACTCTAGTGTTTCCTGAGGGGCCCCTCCAGAGTTCAGTTGCCTATTTGCAACTATTCTATGACCCTGCTATGACCCAAACAGCAGGCTCATAGAATAGCTACAAGTAGACCATAAAGGTCCTGTGAAAAAAAATTGCACTGCAACAGAAAGCAAATTACAGATAAGGAAGGAAGCAGGTGCCAGCCAGACTGGAAGTTTCAAAATTACTGACACATTAATCACCCCCAAATTAATTCATGTCAGTTGAAGAAGGGCAGGTGTGCTTGCTTTCACTGCAACAGAAAGCGGAAGTTTCAAAATCACTGACACATTAATCAACCCCAAATTAATTCATGGCAGTTGAAGCAGGGCAGGTTTGCTTGCTTTTTTTCACCCCCATAATCTACAGTGATAAACAAACCTAATGGGTGGCAGTGAGGATGTACCAGAGGGTGGCATGGGTGTACCAGAGGGTGGCAGTGGTGAAACAGAGAGTGCTGTGAACCTGTGATGAGAAACCAGACGTAGAAACAACATAGTCGCGGCCGTTGCGAGCCGAAAAGTAAGTTCGCAATTGCGAAATGGTCCACAAATCGTCGCGAACGCTCGCCAGCACAAAAAACATAAAAACCCGCAAATCCGTGAGAGTTCGCGGATTTTGCGGATTGCGAATCCGTAAATTCGCAAATTCGCGTACACGAGATCCGCTAAATCCGCCCATGCTTAGCCACGTCATTCTGTGGGGTCTCTTGAATTTAAACATCATTTAGGGCATGGATGCCATTGGATTGGGGTGAGTTTTTGTGTGTATTTCGATGTTTTGGTTGTTGTTGGGGCCTGGTCCAAGACCTGGCCATGTGGGTGAGGGCCATTTTGAGGCATGGTCCCAGGCCTGACCATGTGGGTGGGGGTCTAGGGGCCATTTTGAAGCCAGGCAGTGTGCTTTGTGGCATAGGCCTGCCACCAGTCCGCCTTGCTTTCATCCATTATGTCCAGGGGTACTCAGTGGTGCATGGGCCAAGTCTTTCTGTGTGTTCTCTTGATTTTAAACATAATTTAGGGCATGGATGCCATTGGATTGGAGTGATTTTTTGTGTGTATTTTGATTTTTTGGGTGTTGTTGGAGCCTGGTCCAGGGCCTGGCCATGTGGGTGGGGGCCATTTTGAGGCCTGGTCCAGGGCCTGGCCATGTAGGTGGGGGTCTAAGGCCCATTTTGAAGCCAGGCAGTGTGCTTTGTGCCATAGGCCTGCAACCAGTCTGCCTTGCTTTCATCCATTATACCCAGGGGTACACAGTGGTGCATGTGCCAAGTCTTTCTGTGTGGTCTCTTGATTTTAAACATCATTTAGGGCATGGATGCCATTGGATTGGGGTAATTTTTTGTGTGTATTTTGATTTTTGGGTGTTGTTGGGGCCTGTCCATGTGGGTGGGGGCCAGTTTGAGGCCTGGTCCAGGGCCTGTCCATGTCGGTGGGGGTCTAGGGGCCACTTTGAAGCCAGGCAGTGTGCTTTGTGCCATAGGCCTGCACCCAGTTTGCCTTGCTTTCATCCATTATGCCCAGGGGTACTCAGCGGTGCATGGGCCAAGTCTTTCTGTGTGTTCTCTTGATTTTGAACATCATTTAGGGCATGGATGCCATTGGATTGGGGTGATTTATTGTGTGTATTTAGATTTTGTGGGTGTTGTTGGGGCCTGGTCCAGGGCCTGGCCATGTTGGTGGGGGCCATTTTGAGGCCTGGTCCAGGGCCTGGCCATGTAGGTGGGGGTCTAGGGCCCATTTTGAAGCCAGGCAGTGTGCTTTGTGCCATAGGCCTGCAACCAGTCTGCCTTGCTTTCATCCATTATACCCAGGGGTACACAGTGGTGCATGTGCCAAGTCTTTCTGTGTGTTCTCTTGATTTTAAACATCATTTAGGGCATGGATGCCATTGGATTGCGGTGATTTTTTGTGTGTATTTTGATTTTTGGGTGTTGTTGGGGCCTGTCCATGTGGGTGGGGGCCAGTTTGAGGCCTGGTCCAGGGCCTGTCCATGTGGGTGGGGGTCTAGGGGCCACTTTGAAGCCGGGCAGTGTGCTTTGTGCTATGGGCCTGCACCCAGTTTGCCTTGCTTTCATCCATTATGCCCAGGGGTACTCAGTGGTGCATGGGCCAAGTCTTTCTGTGTGTTCTCTTGATTTTGAACATCATTTAGGGCATGGATGCCATTGGATTGGGGTGATTTTTTGTGTGTATTTTGATTTTGTTGGTGTTGTTGGGGCCTGGTCCAGGGCCTGACATGTGGGTGGGGGGCATTTTGAGGCCTCGTCCAGGGCCTGGCCATGTGGGTGGGGGTCTAGGGGCCATTTTGAAGCCAGGCAGTGTGCTTTGTGCCATAGGCCTGCAACCAGTCTGTCTTGCTTTCATCCATTATGCCCAGGGGTACTCAGTGGTGCATGGGCCAAGTCTTTCTGTGTGTTCTCTTAATTTTAAACATCATTTAGGGCATGGATGCCATTGGATTGAGGTGATTTTTGTGTGTATTTTGATTTTTTGGGTGTTGTTGGGGCCTGGTCTAGGGCTTGGCCATGTGGGTGGGGGCCATTTTGAGGCCTGGTCCAGGCCCTGGCCATGTGGGTGGATTTGGGTCTAGGGGGCATTTTGAAGCCAGGCAGTGTGCTTTGTGCCGTAGGCCTGCAACCAGTCTGCCTTGCTTTCATCCATTATGCGCAGGGGTACTCAGTGGTGCATGGGCCAAGTCTTTCTGTGTGTTCTCTTGATTTTAATCATCATTTAGGGCATGGATGCCATTGAATTGGGGTGATTTTTGTGTTTATTTTGATTTTTTGGGTGTTGTTGGGGCCTGATCCAGGGCCTGGCCATGTGGGTGGGGGTCTAGGGGCCATTTTGAAGTAAGGCAGTGTGCTTTGTGCCATAGGCCTGCAACCAGTCTGCCTTGCTTTCATCCATTATGCCCAGGGGTACTCAGTGGTGCATGAAACAACTCTCTATGTATGGTCTCTCTCTCTTCTATTAGTTTAAACATCCATTTTGAATTAGAATTGCAATTTTTATTTTGGGTCTTTCCGTTTTTGGGTGTGTTGTGTTAATCTTAATAAATGCCTAGCTGCAAATATTAATTGAAGCACAACATATGCAACATTTATTTAACTGATGTTCCTCTGGCTTCCTTTGCTTTAGGTGCACAGAGACTGACAAAATCATCCTCATCATCATCACTTGTTATAGTGCCAGGAAGAAGTCCTGCTGCGATGTGTGCACAACGTCACGTGACGTCATGTGTGATGGCCACAGAGACAACTCTGCAACTCGTGCAACAGCTTCCTGCTGTTCTGACATCTGAAGAAGATGAGCCCAAAGAAAGGTGGGTGTAGCTCCTCTACCAAGAACTCTGCCAGTGCCACTGCCAGTAAGAAGGAGCAGAAGAGGCAAGTGGCGCCACTTACCAAGGAGACTGGAGTGCTGATAGACACTTTTTTGGCGAAAAAAAAAACTACGCCTGCAGCAGCGGTGTCCGCTGGGGACCAAGCGGGGAGCAGCACCTACGCTTCATTGGTCTCAGTGCCACCACGCCAAGTTAGGCCCAAGTCCATGAGTGCCACAGAGGCAGCCTCTTAATTGCTCTTTCACTATCGACCAGTGATGTTGGCGTTGACTCATCGCAAAGTAGCATCCAATCAATGCAGGGTGTAACTCATCTGACAAGTGTTCAACCACAGCCGTAACAACAACCACAGGTACAAAAAGGAGAGGCGCAAGGAGAGGCGCAAGGAGTGGCGCAAGGAGTGGTGCAAGGAGTGGCGGAAGGAGTGGCACAAGGAGTGGCGCAAGGAGTGGTGCAAGGAGTGGCGCAATAAGTAGCGCAAGTAGAGGCACAAGTAGAGATGCAAGTAGAGGCGCATGGAGAGGCGCAAGTAGAGGCGCATGCAGAGGCACAACTGCCCACAATGCTTGTTCCTTCAGAAGTAGGGGCACATCAGGAAATGGAGATTCAAGCGGAGGTATCATCCGAGCAAGCCACTCCTCCTGATGATCCATTGTCTTCCAGATCCCCAGCAAGAAAAAGGTCAAGGAGGGCTAGTACAAGTTCTTCTTAAAGCCCCCTTCCTTCTGATGATCAAGATCTTGATTGGAACCCACCAATGCAGTCTGAGAGGGAGGTACGCCATGAGCCGACAAAGGTAGCTAAAAGGTAGGTTCCCGTAAGGCTTTCACTTATGGGTGATGACGACGAACAAGAAGTAGAAGTGGTATATTCTGCTGCTGATGAACAGTCTGACGATGACGACCCAGTCATCACAGTCGTCACTCCAGCCCCAGCCCCAGGTCGGAAGCGCTATTTGAATGCAACCGCCCAACGGCACATCTTTATAATGCAATGCTGGCTAAAATGTTTGCGCTGGACCTTCTCCCTTTTTCTTTTGTGGAAGGGGTGGGTTTTCTAGAATTTGTGGCAACAGTCTGCCCTAAATGGAAGGTTCCTAGCCGGTCCTATTTTGCCAGGGTTGCAGTCCCAGCACTACATCAAGATGTGCTGGAGGTGATTGGGGCAGCTTTGCAGAAGAGTGCTGTTCACACTATCCACCTGACAACAGACATGTGGACCAGTTGTCAAGCCGTTGATTACATGTGCATCATTGCACACTGGGTCTCTTTTGCGGGGGTTAGAGACAAGATAGCTGCAGATGTTGATAGTGCCATAATTTTTCAAGCTAGTCGGAAACATGCAACAGTAGCCATGTTTGCCATGGAGAAATCTCATACTGCAGTAAACATTTTGAAGGAGTTTAACAGTAAGGTCTTTAAATGGCTGCATCCAAGAAAGCGCATGATTGGTTATGGTTCCATGGATAATGGCAGTAATATAGTAAGGGCCATGAATGATGGTGGTTATTTTAGAGTGCCTTACTTGGCGCACAGTCTTAACATTGTTGTTCAAGATTTCTTGAAAAAAGAAAACAAAGTCAGCAAGTCACTGACCACCTACCGAAGAATCTGCACACATTTCAGCCATTCTTTTAAGGCCCAGAAGCTGCTGAGGATCATTCAACGTGTCCGTAGAGTGCCAGTCAGAGGACTCATCCAGGAGGTGGCAACACACTGGAACTCAACCTTCTACATGCTTGAGCGTCTGTTTGAGCAGTGCTTGGTAATCAATGAGTATGTCTTTAATGCACTGGGTTCTTCTATGAAAGACATGAGGCTAGAGGTGGAGGAATGGGACCTAGTTAAAAGCCTGACAGACATGCTTTGTCCTTTTGAGGTCTTCACGCATGAAGTCAGCAGGGAGGACTGTACTTTGGGCAAAGCTATCCCATTGTTGCGCATGCTAGAGCACCAACTGAAGGCGGTGTTTTCAACATTCAAAGATGATACTGACAAGCAAGACACATATCAGTTGGTGGAGAGCTTATTAACCCGCCTGCTTGACAATGCAAGGCTTAAAGGAATACATTGTAAACAACATTACATTTGTGCCACTATTCTGGATCCACGTACAAAAAGGCACTGGCCAGCAATACATTCATTCCTTTTAATGAAGCAGATGTTTCAAAGTACAAACATTGGCTAGCTCTGTCAGCCACTCGGTTCGAAAAAGAGCGGCAGGAAATTGAAGGAACCGGCAGAAGTACTACTGAATCAGCAGGCCATCCGGCGTCAAGGTCCACTTCTGTAGCCGATGGCAGTTACTTTCCCTCAGAGCCGTTACCGACACCAGCAACCGCATCATCATCATCCTCGCCTGCACCAGGCCCAGCCATAATATTGTCGGAAGCGTATTGGATAACTTATCAAGGGTTTGCTTGTTCCAGTGTTGATGCAAAGGCCTCAGATGGTACGCAAAGTTCAGCACCCCTAGATGACCTTGAGTGGATGGTGCAGGCCTATCTGGATGACTCAACAGAGGTCTTCATTAATCCCAACCCATTGCTGTATTGGTATGGGAAAAGGGGTCAATGGTAAGCATGAGCGCAAAATCCGCTCCGATCGCGGATTTTGCGGATTTTCGGTAAATCCGCGATCCGCGAACTCTCGCGAATTTACTGAGAATCCGCAATCCGCGATCGGAGCGGATTTTGCGGTCAAAAGTTCAAGCCTAACATAATTTACGATGGCGCCGGCAAGCTGCCAGCGCCATCCTCAAATGGTTACTTAATTAGCTTCGACAGGAAGCTCTAACAGATAAGATAAAGCAGGGGCTCGAGCGCCTGCTTTATTTTATCAGTTGGAGCTTCCTGTTGAAGCTAATTAAGTAACTTTTGCAGGATGGCGCTGGCAGCTTGCCGGCGCCATCGTAAATTATTTACATGGTGTGTCTTCTTGAATAAATATGTGCCCTAGTTGAAGCTTAAATTCAGTGACTCATTCATTAGCCCAAAAATAATCGTGAGCGTTGTGGAGGCTGGGCAGGTGTGCCTTGTTCCCAAATATACCATGGGAAATCCGCTGTGATGCTGGCCAGAGGCATTTGCATCTTTGGCTTTCACGTGCGCAATCCCCCTGCTGTTCCTGTGACCAGGGGCTTCTGTCTCTTAATCTGCTGCTCTGATCGGTCTCTGACCTTTTGTATACACACAAGGGGCATGTGCGCTCGCATGGAAGCCCCGTCCGTTTGGCCCCGCCCACACACTCGAGGTGTGCACCCGCCCGTCTTCCCGCCATTTACCCACTATGATGGACATTTCACTCAAGGGACCCCTGCGCACTTCGGCGCGATTGCATAGTAGTAACACACACTTGGTCGCTGGAACTAGTTGAAGCGCAAATGCAGTGACTCATTCATCAGCCCAAAAAAAATCGTGAGCGTTGGGAGGCTGGGCAGATGTGCCTTCTTCCCAAATATACCATCGGAAATCCGCTGTGATGCTGGCCAGAGGCATTTGCATCTTTGGCTTTCACGTGCGCAATCCCCGTGCTGTTCCTGTGACCAGGGGCTTCTGTCTCTTAATCTGCTGCTCTGATCGGTCTCTGACCTTTTGTATACACACAAGAGGCATGTGCGCTCGCATGGAAGCCCCGTCCGTTTGGCCCCGCCCACACACTCGAAGAAGCCCCGCCCCCAAATCCGCTGATCCGCAAAATCCGCGGATTTTGCGGATCCACGATCCGTGAATCCGCAAATTCGTGAATCGTGGATCCGCAAAATCCGCCCATGCTTAGTCAATGGCCACTGATCACCTAGCTGGCTCTAAATTATTTGTCTTGCCCACTCGCAAGCGTGTCTTCTGAACGTGTTTTACAGTGCTGCTGGTGCCATTGTAACTCCTAAAAGGACCGCCTCTCGCCCAAAAATGTGGAGAGGTTAACAATGATCAAGATGAATCAGCACTTCATACCACCAGATTACAAAATATGTGAATTCACGCAGGAAGTGGAGGGCACCGACTTAGGTGACGGAAGTTCTTCTCCGTTAGCTGACCTACTCCTGTTTCAATTGACAGAGTTTGAGGATGAGCTCTACTTCCCTCACACCTAGGCCTGAAATACTGACTTCCTTTTTTTTCAACCTCATTCACTTTTATTCCTGTGTGTCTTTCTTTGTTTTGCAACTTTTACCACAACAAAACTCTAATCAGAACAAATCCATCAGCAGCACTGTCTTCGTCTTCTTTCCTTATTGAAGGTGCCGCTGTCTGCATTCCTGAAGTTCACAAGTTCACAACTTAGTCATGCTCCTCTATCCTCCTCCTCCAGACTCCGCCTAGCCATTTCCCTCAAGGCAAATGGCTGGATTATGCAGAATCAAGAAACTGTTGCTTCGTAGATGAGTCCCCTCAAAAGAAGTGGGACTGGAATTTACTGACTATATGCTGATTGCTGACTGTTAATTCTGAAATTGACACGAGAGGCTGCCCTGTGGGCCTTCACTTTAAGAACAAGAAGATGCGGATAAAAAGTGGAACAGGTAATGAATAATGAGATGACATGCAGTGGACAACACTGGCTGTCTGGCACTGATGAAAGCAATTGCTGTTTGTTTGTTGTGCATGCAATGAATCCTATGCGTTCTGTTATTATTTAACCTTTTACACACTAAATGTAACTCAAGTCTACTCTGTTTTTACCTTGTTTAATTCAAATTGTACTTCTACTGCAGGGGCCACTATGTTTCATTTTTTAATATGGAAAATAACCTTGGACTGTGACTGCATGAACAAATTTGAGTTTGCCAATATACCATGATGATGTTGAGTCTTGATGATCAAAGTTACATAATATCTTTATTCTTTACAGTCACTCACTGGGATGGAAGGATCATCATCGTCGGTTTACGGAAGAACTATGGCCATTTCGTGAGTGGCAAACAGGTAAACAAGTCAACAACAATCACAGCAGAACTACATGTCTGTCTAGTCGTGGTATGGAGTGGTCAAGCCAATGTAGTGTTGTTATGCCAGAGTGCAGACAGCAGTTCTTGTAAATTAAATTGCCGCTATGTGGCTTGCTGCATAAAAGTAGATATGCTTTGTCTGTCTGTGTCAAAGAGGTATGCTACATCAGGTTGGTTCACTCAGTGGTGCCTGCCTTGACTGTCTGCATGGCCCTGGCCTGCTGTGTGCTAATTACTATCCTTGAAAAGGCGACTCAGAGTAAGCACTTTAGAAATGATGCTTGTATGTATTGTAATACTGTTGCCTCTGAAAGTGAAAGTGTTATTTTTGCACTACACACCGTACCTTATATTTTTTCTCCATGGTGCTTTAATATCTCTTCCTGTTTTTCCATCAGCAATTACAGGCCAGCTTTTACCATGTGCGATGGGAAAAACATTAACTCAGGCTTACCATTAGCAATCCGCAATTCCGCATCCGCTAGGCAGGCAGTGGACAGTGTCTCTGGTCACCAAGATTGATCGACGGAGCGGCAGATGGAATGGAGGAGTACCGCGAATTAGAGGAATGGCTGGATGCATGCAACTTCCCAAATTGAACAGGACAACTACAACATACAGTTACAGTATCCTCTTCACTTCTCCATATCTTTTAAATAATGTAATTGTTGTGAACTTCTATGAGTTCGACTCTATGCGTTTGCTCTCTGCTTCAAATTTATCCCTACAACTATTTGATAGGTTTCTTTGCTATTTTTAAAACTAATTTAATGTTCTAATAAGTGGTTATTCTCTCTGAGGGCAGATAGGCAAGTGAAATTGTGTAATTACTGCAGCCCTGTACTGTCAAATTGTTTCTTCATAGTTAGTAAGTTGTAGTAAGCACTACTTTTCAGTAACATAACCATCCATTTAGCAAACAACTTCATGCATGCAGTGCACTTCCTTTATGTCCCTTAAAAGATTTATGGATATCTTCGTATCCAAAGGTTTGTTTGTCTTCATTTGTTGTTTGTCCATGCTGTGTTTTTTTTTCCTCTCTCCACAAAACTTTCCCAAAAACCCCCATCCCCATCCAATTTTCAAACCCTAACCCTCTTCCCCCAGGCTGTGTGGTTTTCGTTGAGGTGTGACTAAATTACAACAATAATTACACCCACTTGCTGGGGAGGATAAGGTCAGAACAACAGAAAATCAATTTCAAGGCTGGTGAAAGAATCCGAGGATATATTCTGATTCTTATTCGTCTTGACACACACCCATGAGTATTTGCAAATCATATCAGAATTTCATGTGCGCCATCAAGTGGATTGATCATCAACAACATCATCCTCCTTCACGTGACGAATGTTTACGCTGCTGTGTGCTTCACCTTCAGTACTATTTCTTGTAGTAGCCATACTCCATGCAACTAGTACTTATATTTTGAATACTTTAGCATTGCTTAGGCTACAATTTATGGCACTGTTCTTGTGTACTGTACTATCTATCATACTGTTCTAATGCTCCGCTCAGGCCACTCAATGTTTCATTTCCTTTTTTTCATATGTTGCTACTGCCAGTGTGTACCACTTTTACTACCACCACAATGATGACATTTCATCCATCCAGGATTCCATAGCCAACCTTAATCGCCATTTGCCATGCAGCCAGTCCTGTGCCTAGCCCTATTCTCAAACACGAATCACAGGTAAGATAAGCATTTCGGGGGAGGAAGAATAATGGAGTAGGAGGAGAGGAGAAACTGACGGTAGTACTAGTAAAGTAGTAGGACAATTGAATTCACTAAGTCTGTCAGTGGCACTTTTGTACAAATTTGGGTGATTAGACAATTTGAATCAACCAGCCAGGTAAGTTTCAGGAAAACAAACGTACAGTTACCCCCCTTGCCTCCCCCACAAAACAGTAAAAAAACACGGATGCTATGTTTAAGTTGAGATAAATATTTATTTGAGCTCTAACAAAAAAAACTATCCCACAAGAAGACCCGACCCACCCCCTTCCCTAACCCCAACCAATGTCCATGAAATCAATGTCCCCAGTCCAAAAACCCCAACGCCCAGTTCCCACCCTCAAAAGTCTTTAAAAAAGGGGCAAGGGACAGTCTCTCTACTTCCTCCGGTGGTGTCCTTTGGCCAGGTGGTCACGCTGCTCTCTCCGGAGGTCCTTGAGCAGGGCTTTCAGGCTTGCCACCTCCTGCTCAAGTTGGACACTTGCAGGGTCAATCGGTGCACACGAGCCTTGCACTTGCAGGTACTGTGGGTGGCAGCTGTTGTTTTTGCTGCTCGGCGGCGGTGGGTGGCTGCCGGACCATGGCTCCATACCGCTGGAGGTTTGCGCTGACTGTATGACCCAGGGGAAGCGGAGGAGGATGCAGCTGTTGTGGATGTTGTAGACTGCAAGTCATCCTCCTCCTCCTGGGCCTCCAGCCGCCGATATTCGGCGACAATTGCCTCCAGCTTCCGTTGCCGGGCCCGTCAAGCCAACTCCTTCCTTGTTAGTTTGGAAGGAGTATCTATATAAAGAAAGAAAAACATACTGTAACCAATGCTCTTCAAGATTAACAAAAAATAATTCAGCAGAAAGTTGTGTCACAGTAGCACTAGCAACTTGCAAGCACAGTACATAACATTTGTGGCATGTATCTATCTAACCTCCCACTTCGTCGGCGTCTGCTCTAACATTAGTGGGAGTTTCAGGAATTCTACTAGCACTATATGGACTCACTACATTAGACTCAGACAGTGCACCAGTCTTCTTCTTTTCTCTTGTTTAGCGAAATTGGCACGTAAACTTGTGGAAGCCGGCATAATGCTAGCGCAGTCAACTTGCACCCGAGAAAAACAGACGCATGCCATGATGACACAGACTTGCGTTACTGTTACCAGTCCAGTACATGCAGGTGGTGAAGCTCTTTCTTTTCTATTACGGGTGACACTGGCCATACTCTGTTACAAGGGCTACTGCTTAATTAATTTAACTTTCACCCTGCCCTGCCCCTGACTACCACAAAAGGAAAATGAAGGAGATAAATAATATGATCATCTATCCCTTCACAGGATATTTGCTTACATATGGGATGACTTTAGGTGCTTTGTTTTTGATTGAGTGAACACCGATAGGGCACACATGAATGACAGAGTTGTAAAAAAATTATTAACAAAAGTAGTGAGTGGTCCCCGTAATCGCCGAATATATGCTGTGCTTGCAAACTACTGTTACTAGTCATGGTAGTATTCTGAAAAATTACAACTTCTTTCCTCGGCTTTGCTACTCTGGCACAGACGTGCGGTTTTACATGCTCTTCAAAGTAACACTCTTCATCCAGTGACCGTCTACATACACCTATGCTATCTATGAGGAAGATACCATCCAGCCATCCATCCATTCAAAGTAAATGTCAATCATTCTTCTTAAGGTCTGACTCCCAACTGGACAAACCTTACTTTTTCTCACCGAAAAACGACCTTTTTATTTTATTTTGTAAACCACCAGCCATGCATCCGTGCTTGACTTGAATTTGAATTTGAACCAAAGGATATTTTGTGCACACATACAGTTTCTGTTTCACCCACCCAGGCAGTCCTCTTTTTTTTCTCCTTCCACCCATCCTTGCTTCAGCCTTCAATCCGCCATGCATCGGATTCCCAGCCTCCTCGGGCAGCATTCAAAAACACATATCATTCTTTGCCAGTCATTCATTTTAACACGCTCGTCCTTCCTTACACCCTTCTTTTCCTTTTCGTTCATTCCATCCATCAAGTTCATCTCTGATCTGACTTGGCTTCTCGATAAAACTTTCACAGCTGAGTTGTAGTCAAATTTAGAGGAGGGCATTGGTTACTCGTCAACTCCCGCCGCTAATACTATTGCAAATCAGAATTCAAGGGTGACAGTCTTCTACCTGGTTGACAAAAACGTAGTTCTAAATTTGTAAGTCTTTTTAACGGTTAAGTGTACTTGTACTGTACAACATATACACCCCTGCAGAGAGCCCACTCTGCAATCTCAATAAGTGAGGAACATAATAACTTACCAGTGCCCGCCATTACCGTGGCATCCCCCACAGCAGTTCCTGCTGGCTGTGGCACCGCATCCGCCCCTGGAGTGACCACCTCCACGCTGGCCCCGGCACTGGTGGTTGGCTGTGCCGGTGGTGTTACGCTTAGAAAATATATTTAATATTTTTAGATGCCATATACACCACTCCCTATTTTGTCTAGGAATGAAAAAATGTTACTAGTACTACATAAACACATTTAATAATTTGTGACTCTCTAGTCTAAACGAAAAATTTCCCTTTTTTCAGGGAAGGGTGTTTTTTTTATTTATGCTTCCACCAAGACTTTAAGTTCCAACCAGGTGAGGGCTCTCCCACAATTATTGTGTGAAATCAGCCACTTTTCAGTCGTTCACCGTTTATCTTATATTATGAAGTTGATTTTAATAAATGTTTTTATATAATGCACAATTTAAATTTTTGCAGAGTACACACAGAACTAGTTGTTTTACTTTTAATAAAGCTTTAAAACTTACATAGACTCTGTGGTTTTTGGTCATGAGTGAGTGAGCAAAAGGGTTTGCAATTTGCAAGCATGAGTCCATGACTCTGAAAGATGGGGACTCTGTCTCCATAGTCTTATGTTCTGGGTTGTATAATCATTGGGGATCATCGCTGCATTCGGGAGCTAAATAATGACTCTGAAACACTAGCTAGTCAGTAAGGAGATTGGGGGTTCAACCTATGTCATGACTGAGGTATGTGGAAAGTCTAACTGCGCCTATTATCACCAATGCACTATTTCTTGTCCGTAGTTCTGTATGTGCAGAATAGTCCCTACAACAGTAGTAGTATGTCCTCCTATCCAATCAAAAAGTAAATTAGTATCTTATTCTTGGTGGCCATTGCCATTTATTGTTGGGAATTGTCAAAGCATTAACATTTAAAAGACTTCAATAGACATTATGGACAACCCAGAGGACTGCACTCAGTGCCTAGAGCTATTGCTGAATAGGAGTTTTGTTTAACACCTTTTGCCAACTGTGCAAGCTTAGCTAGCTACACATACAGACTAATAATAATCTAGTAGCAGCACAGATAGTCATAGTAGAGGCAGGATAAGAATTTAGAAACAGTCTACAAGAAGATCAAAGACGATTTAGGAAAAAATAGAATTATGAGGAACGTTTGGAATAAATAGGTGCTGTAAAAGATAGGGAAGTATAATTAATAATATGAACAGGAAAACTTATTGGGGCCAGCAGAGGAGCCCTCGGCGGATCTATCCTGGCCTTCCTGTTCCTGCTCCGCCTGCGCCGCTACCTCCTCCTCTGTCCTCTTGCCCCTTGGGGAAGCTGATGTACAACATGAAAGAAAGACACAAACATGGATGATTGTAGTCAACCAAATCAAACATTTCAAAAAAACAATAACAAATTATTTCGGGGAAATAGACAACAATTGCACTAAATTTATTAACCTATCTATGTGGTCTACTAGGATATTAGTATTGTTGCATTCGCGGACCGTCTACTTGGAAATGTATGTAACTCACTAAACCAACTACAAAAAGGTTCTTCTAGGACTGACAGGCAGCACTCCGCAGCACACGAAGTGACAGACACAGTTCGATATGATTGAGACCACTAAAAAGTTTCCTACTAAATAACCAGTCATAATATACTGAAACTATCAAACCACCACCACTATCTCTTCTTAGTGGCAGGAGTACAAAGGAAGGACTGGACTTGAGTCTCTAGTGTCTAGCATTACGCAGTTATGTAAAGTACACTCATACATAATCACTCAGGCCAAATGAGCACAAAATTGAAAACAAGTAAGCATAGTAGCACCGCCAGTGAGCAGGCGAGCACCTGCAATTCACAGAAGCTTTTGAAACATAATTTACCTGCAATGTTATTTCTAGTGTCTAGCATTACGCACTTCTGTAAAGTACACTCATACATATTCACCCAGGCCA
This sequence comes from Lissotriton helveticus, assembly GCF_964261635.1. Classification (NCBI taxonomy): domain Eukaryota; kingdom Metazoa; phylum Chordata; class Amphibia; order Caudata; family Salamandridae; genus Lissotriton; species Lissotriton helveticus. The sequence continues at coordinate 1,244,391,335 of NC_136063.1, read as the reverse complement.
AATGAGCACAAAATTGAAAACAAGTAAGCATGGTAGCACCGCCAGTGAGCAGGCGAGCACCGCCAGTGAGCAGGCGAGCACCTGCAATCACAAAAGCTTTTGAAACATAATTTACCTGCAATGTAATCGGCAGCATTCTTGCTCTACAGAAAAAACAAATATTTGCAATATCATAACACAGAGCAGGAGACAACAAAGTAGTGATTAAATAGCTACTACTACTCACCAAGCCCAGGGATCTCGACGCCAAGCAGGTCGAGCAGGTCTTGTTCCCGGTCCAGGATGTCGGACCACCAGTGTGTCACCTTCCCCCATAGCTGGCGACGCTCCCGGAGCTCGTACCCGGTACCGGGCCTGCCACCTGCCGCAACGGTCTAGGGGAGGTGGTGCTGGACAAAGAAAACCAGTGCGGCCACCTCCACCGTGCTGAAGATCTCCCGGACAGTTACTGCTTCCCCCCTTAAGCACCCGCAAGGGAGCCGGCTACGGGGTGCGGGACCCTTCCCCTTCAGATTTTTGCCAGCTCCCTTTACCATGGTCCTGGACACAGTTAAAGGAAAAGAAAATAGGAAAGAATAGAGAAGTAAGTAAAAGAAAAGAGAGTTAAAAAAGTAGTTTTAAAGTAACCAAAAGTAGAAAAAAACACATAATATAGATGTACAAAAATAAAGAGATAGATAATGAGTAAAAAAGATTTATAAAAAGTTCAAACAAACAAAGGATTACAAAGATTAAAGGAGGATTGAAAAAGCATGCCCAGAACCATAGCATTGAATGAAAAACAAGATGGCCGTGCCCATTGCGACCAAGTGGGTATGTTTGTGCCACTTTTCCCCCGCGAGCAAGCAAAAACGGACGCGAACACGCAATTGTGCCCCGCACGTAGGAAATGCACAACGCGAGTATGCAACTAGCGCCCAGAAACGGAAATACGCAATGCGAACAAGATGGCCGCTCCCATGTACGACCGCATGGGTAACTTCGCAGCAGCCGCCCCAAAAAAAAAACACCGCAAACACGCAATTTTTTTTTCTCGCAATTTCGCACAAATTCGCGGATTTTGCCGACCGCAAATTTGCTTTCACGCTAATTCGCATATCGCGAATTCACAAATTTCACCCATTCTTAATATATATACATATATATATTTTCCACCAAGTTGTCCACTTCAAGAAATGCGCTCTTTTCACAGCTGGTGCGTGCGTCGAGGTCGGACCAGACCTCGTAACAAATTCCTCATCAAAGGACGCCCAAACAAACACACGCACTCCACGGGCTTGGTAGATAATCACGATTTATTTCAGTGCCATTCCCCCTGGTGAAGGGGGAATGGCACTGAAATAAATCGTGATTATCTACCAAGCCCGTGGAGTGCGTGTGTTTGTTTGGGCGTCCTTTGATGAGGAATACATATATCTATATATATATATATGTATATATATATATATATATATATATATATATTCCCTACTGGCAGTCGCCAGTAGGTAGTTATAGTTAGGACCTAGTTTCCATAGGAAATCCCAACATTCTATTGGGAATAACTTTGGCGCCGGTTGATGAAACTTCGCAAATTTCTCAAAGAATATGGCCCGCTCCGCTCCGCTCCTTCCCTGAAAGTTTTGGGGGGTTCGTCAAGTGGGGGCTGAGAAAAAAGAGGGGTTCCAAAATGTATTTTCCCCATGTTATTTTCCATAGGACGAATGGACACGGTTACAGCCCGAACGGCTGAACGGAATTACAAGAAATTTGGCAAAATGGTGGAGTCTGATTCGCAGATCACGCTTTTGCTGAAATTGTATAAATCCTTCCAGTAGTTCCTGAGAAAATCAAAAGAAAATATATATATATATCTATAAGCGCGCACCCGTGCGCGCACGGCTGCGCGAATCTGCTTGTGCGCGAGCTGAATTCTGATTTGCAGTTAGACATCTGTCAACATTCCAATCGGTCGAAATTAGGAAGTGTTGGCGGCCATTTTGTGTCTGAGGCAGAAGAGAGCCAAAAAAAAAAGTGGAAAACGTGAAAAGGGGGCAGGGTAGAGACTCCCAGACCCCCTAGGCCTTCTCAGGGGGTCCCTGAAGGACCCCGAAGGTAAAAAAAACGTTACTTTTTAAAATAAAATAAAAACGCGAGGTGCGCGCACGTTGCACGCACCCTCGAGGTTAAAAATCGTGAGGTGCGCGCACATTGTGCGCACGTCAGAAAAAACAAAACAAACAAAAATACAGTTAAATAACAAGTTTGAGTGTTTAGATGTTGGTTGGCTCTAAAAAGAGCCATTGTGTTTATTGAGTGTTTTTTGTACCTACAAGTAAGTACCGATGCAGAGTCTAAAATTCAAGAGGAAGACTCTGTTCCCCTCATCTGCGAAATGTACACCGTCTCCTCTATAAATGCCTTGCATGTTGTAACGCAAGTTGTTGTGGTATATAGAACCCATACCATAGTCTCTGAGGAAAGCAGAAACAGACTTATTCACATGTTTCCTTGCTTTCTCAATCTGCGGACAATATTGGTTGGACCAGTTCCATTTTTGCCTTTGGCATATATTCGAATATACAAAGACAGTTTGTCGAAAAAGTGACATCAATTGCCCAAAGGTGTCCTTTAAAAGCATTTCCAGACCTACCCCAGTCAAAGTGCCTAGGTCATTGCCACCACAGTGCACAATTATGAGGTCAGGGTGTGGGAGATGCAAAAAGGATTTTACCAATGGCATCAATTGGTGACATCTCAATCCTCTCTGGCCAATCCACATAATATCCATATTTAGTAAATCAAGGTTGAGAAAGCATCTATTTGATGCATTTATTTATTTATTTGCATGTTTGTAGAGCGCTTGAATAGACTCCAAGAGGAGTATCTCCGCTCTGAGAGACAGCAGAAGCAAGAACCAGGACAGTGATAACAATTCAAGACTTCTCCAACAGAGGTTTAGAGGAGGATCTGGGGGGAGCATAGAGGACTAGCCTGGCTGCTGTGTTTTGTACCACTTGTAGTCGGTCCAACACCTCTTCGTTTGCAGACACCAAAAGACCATTACAGTAATCAAGTCGGCTGATCACTAGAGCCTGAACCAGAGTCTTTCTAATGGAATCAGGAAGGCGCGGGAATATCCTGCGGAGGAGTCCTATCACATGGAAACAGGACCCCACCGTATAATTTCCATGTTGTTTCATAGTCAGCTCCGGCTCTAGGCGAACCCCCAGGTTCTTGATTACTAGTTTTGGTACGGGGACTGGTCCTACATCTAACGGCCACCAGTCAGGGGACCATAATACCTTCGCCTCACCGAAAAGCATCACCGCAGTCTTACCAACGTTACACTGAAGAAAGTTGGAAGACATCCACTGGGATACTGCTTTCATCCCCTCGGAGAAAGATTGTATAACCTCCGGGGTCAGTGACTTAAAAGGAAAAAGCAGCTGGGTATCATCAGCGTAAGACACTGGACAGAAACCAAAGGCTCTGGTTATATCTGCCAGGGGTGCCACATAGGTGTTAAAAAGAGTTGGGCTCAAACATGAGCCCTGTGGCACCCCCTTGGTGATCTTAACCTCATCCGACCGAAATTCGCCCATGGTGACACATTGGGTGCGGGAGGAGAGAAAGCTCTTCATCCAGTGCAGTGCCTTGCCACCCAGTCCATTCACAGTCAGTTTTTCGATCAAGATCTTTTGAGAAATAGTATCGAACGCTGCCGATAAGTCTAGTAGCACCAGGACAACGGAAATACCTCTGTCCTGGTACCTACGAAGATCGTCAGTTATCGACAGCAGGGCCGTTTCAGTACTATATTTCGGCCTGAAACCAGACTGTGAAGGATCAAGCCTTCCCGATTGTTCCAGGAAGTTGGACAAATGCTTATTAGTATGCTTTTCAATGATTTTACCCAAAAAAGGCAGCAGGGAGATGGGTCTGAGATTGGACAGGTTAGTCCAGGGGGTGGCGATGTTCTTCCGAATAGGTCTAACTAGAGCCTTTTTCCACTCCTGTGGGACACGTTCTGTTTTTAACGAGAGGTTCACTAGGCTCTGAATATCCGGGCCAAGCACTTTCCCCGCCACTCCCATTGATCGTGCTGGTAAAAGATCAGAAGGGCTCCCACTTTTGATGTTATTGATCAACATCTCTACCTCTGGCAGCGTGATATTCGGAAAGTTACGGAACAAATCCGAGTTAGCAGCAACTGCTTGCCCCGGTGTGTGAATATCATGATTATTATTTTTAGATGTAATAGATGCCTCAATTTTTTCATAGATAACGTTAATCTTATCGGTGAAAAAACTTGAGATGTCGTCACATAGTTGTTGGGACGACATATCCGCACTTTCACATGCCACTAGCTTTTGAAAGGCGTTTATGATTTGATATAACACTTTCGGATCGTTACCTGCCCCCTCCAATTGTGAGGTAACATAGCTCTTCCGTGCAGCTCGGATGGCTTTGTGGTAAGTGCTTATTGCCATCTGATAATTGGTTTTATCCATCTCCAGGTGCGACTTTCTCCAGACTTTCTCAAATTTCCTGGCAGTACGCTTAAGGCACCGCAGCTCTTCTGAAAACCCGACTTCCTGTTTTCTTGCAGGACGGCTTTTAAATATTTTAAGTGGGGCGATCTGCTCCACTGCAGAGCGAGTGGCAGATTCATATTTAAGTAGGGCAGAATCAATGTCTTCAGCGGGTAGAATTTTCAAGGCAACATACCTTTCACTTCAGAAAATATAGCTGTGTCCTACAATCCACACTCTAGGCATCTTGAAGGGAGATCTGGTTGTACTCAGATGGGCTCTGGAAATGAAATGGCAGGTTGAAAAGTAGGACTTTAGAAAAAAATGGGGATGAGATTCAGTGCAGTTGAAAAAAAAGAAATGATTGGTGGTTTCTGAAAATTCAACATTGAAAACTAGGGTGCGTGCTACTGTTTTTTTTTTAAGGAGAAATGCTAATGGTTGAGAGAAAGTGATTGAAAGGAAAATTGCACAGGATTCGCTGCTGTATTGAAAAGTCAAACACCCTTGCTGGTTTGCTTTGCTAATTAACTTTTCACCTCTGTGTTCAGTTAAGTGTTCGACGGAGTGTTACCATGGTAACAGGCAGAGAGAGCAGTGGGGGAAGGTTGAATATTATGTGAGATTGAAAGTGTTTCAATGTAGAACCAATTAAAATGTTAGTTTGGTTATGAATTTGTGTGGGAAGATATTTGATTGGTTATCTACAAGAATATTAGTGTAAAATGAGAGGGAAGCTATGCCATTCTGTGGTTGCAGTGACTGGTGCACTATTCAGAGATTCTGCTTAAGAAAATCTGCTGTGTGATTGACACTGTTCTAAAACTACAAAAACATTTTTAAAGGTGAGTTGTTAATTTGTAAGGGCATCTATGTTGTGCAGTTTAAGTTAAATTGAAAAATGTATTCTAATGTGGAAGCAGGAGTTTATTTGTACAGAGTCTGATTTTGAATTTGTCTGCGTTGGGAAAACAATGTGAAAGGAGCATTTGGTATGTTGATTTGTTTGAGGAGATTTTTTTTGCAGTACAGTGCGGTTGTTAAAAAGGTAGAGTTCGTACATGAAGTGGTCTAACCACTTATACACTTGTATATCAGGGTTCGAATTCTCAGATAGTCTCCCTGCAGTCTTGTAAACATTCTGGGTGTGCTGCACAAATGCCATAGAAAATCTTTCAGTAGCAGATAGTAATCCTTATACTGAATTGCAAGGGATACTGTCATGTGTCTAAGATCACAGTGTGAGTCAGAATTAATTTCAGAAAGATGTGGCAGAATAATTTGCTTAGTTGATGTGTTTTAAAATATGGCAAAAGATGTAGTCATGGAGTGAGTCAGTCTTTATGACATTTAGTGCTATAAAGTCCAATACAGCATGTGTGTCAGGCCTCTGAATTCCCAAATACTCTCCATGCTGTGTAATAAAGATCCTGAGTGTGCTGTAGAAATTGCATACCAATTCTCTCTGTAGCATGTACAAATCATGTCAGTGAATTCTCATTTCTACATTCTCAGTCCCACCTTGAGCCCCTACACTGCCTGTACACCACTGCACTGTCCTAAAATGTGAAACAGCACTCCTATCAAGACTCTCTTTCACTGTAGTGATCATTTTACTGAATTGCAAGGCATACTGTCATGCGTCTAAGATCACAGTGTGAGTCAGACTTCATTTCAGAAAAATGTGACAGAATAATTTGCTTAGTTGATGTGTTTTAAAATATGGCAAAACATGTAGTCATGGAGTGAGTCAGTCCTTAGGACAGTTAGTGCTATATCATCCAAAGCAGCGTGTGTGCCAGGCCTCTGAATTCCCAAATAGTCTAGATGCTGTGTAATAAAGATCCTGGGTGTGCTGTAGAAATTGCATACCAACTCTCTCTGTAGCATGTAGAAATCATTTCAGTGAATTCTCATTTCTACATTCTCAGTCCCACCTTGAGCCCCTGCACTGCCTGAACACCACTGCATGGGAAACAACCTTTACAAGAAACTTTTACAACGCACTACCATTACAACAAAACTTTTACAACGCAACATCCATTACATAGCATGCCATTACAAAGCAACCATTACAACGCATGACACTACAAAGCATACCATTACAATACATGTCACTACAATGCAGTCATTACAACGCATACTATTACAACGCATACCATTACCATCCAACACTTACCCTACTGTTGCACCCCCTGGAGTTAGAATTGTAATTTTTACCCCTACACTATCCAATACTCACCCTACTGTTGCACCCCCTAGAGTTAGAATAGTGATTTTTACCCCTACACTATCCAATACTTAACATACATGCAATGTAATGTTATGCGTTGTAATGGTATGCGTTGTAAACGTAATATGCATTGTAATGGAATGCGTTGTAAAAGTAGTTTTTTAAAATGTGTTGTAATGGTATGCGTTGTAATGAAATGAGTTGTAATGGATGTTGCGTTGTAAAAAAATGCGTTGTAAAGGTGTGCATTGTAAAAGTTTGCGTTGTAACATCATACAACCCCACTGCACTGTCCTAAAATGTGAAACAGCACTGCCAGCAAGAGTTTCTTTCACTGCAGTAGTCATTTTACAGAATTGCACGGCATACTGTCATGTGTCTAAGATCACAGTGTGAGTCAGAATTCATTTCAGAAAAATGTGGCAGAATAATTTGCTTACTTGATGTGTTTTCAAATTATGGCAATACATGTAGTCATGGAGTGAGTCAGGCCTTAGGACAGTTAGTGCTATGAAGTCCAAAGCAGCATGTGTGCCAGGCCTCTGAATTCCCAAATAGTCTCCATGCTGTGTAATAAAGATTCTGGGTGTGCTGTAGAAATTGCATACCAACTCTCTCTGTAGCATGTAGAAATCATTTCAGGGAATTCTCATTTCTACATTCTCAGTCCCACCTTGAGCCCCTACACTGCCTGAACACCACTGCATGGGAAACAACCTTTACAACGCAACCTTTACAACGCAACTTTTACAACGCACTACCATTACAACTAAACTTTTACAATGCAACATCCATTACATAGCATGCCATTACAACGCAACGATTACAATGCATGACACTACAACGCATACCATTACAATACATGTCATTACAACGCAGTCATTACAACTAATACCATTACACCACATACCATTACCATCCAACACTTACCCTACTGTTGCACCCCCTGGAGTTAGAATAGTAATTTTTACCCCTACACTATCCAACACTTACCCTACTGTTGCACCCCCTGGAGTTAGAATAGTAATTTTTACCCCTACACTATCCAATACTTAACATACATGCAATGTAATGTTATGCGTTGTAATGGTATGCGTTGTAAACGTAGTATGCATTGTAATGGAATGCGTTGTAAAGGTAGTTTTTAAAAATTTGTTGTAATGGTATGCGTTCTAATGAAATGAGTTGTAATGGATGTTGCGTTGTAAAAAATGCGTTGTAAAGGTGTGCGTTTTAAAACTTTGCGTTGTAACATCATACAACCCCACTGCACTGTCCTAAAATGTGAAACAGCACTCCCAGCAAGAGTTTCTTTCACTACAGTAGTCATTTTACAGAATTGCAAGGCATACTGTCATGTGTCTAAGATCACAGTGTGAGTCAGAATTCATTTCAGAAAAATGTGGCAGAATAATTTGCTTACTTGATGTGTTTTCAAATTATGGCAATACATGTAGTCATGGAGTGAGTCAGGCCTTAGGACAGTTAGTGCTATGAAGTCCAAAGCAGCATGTGTGCCAGGCCTCTGAATTCCCAAATAGTCTCCATGCTGTGTAATAAAGATTCTGGGTGTGCTGTAGAAATTGCATACCAACTCTCTCTGTAGCATGTAGAAATCATTTCAGGGAATTCTCATTTCTACATTCTCAGTCCCACCTTGAGCCCCTACACTGCCTGAACACCACTGCATGGGAAACAACCTTTACAACGCAACTTTTACAACGCACTACCATTACAACTAAACTTTTACAATGCAACATCCATTACATAGCATGCCATTACAACGCAACGATTACAATGCATGACACTACAACGCATACCATTACAATACATGTCATTACAACGCAGTCATTACAACTAATACCATTACACCACATACCATTACCATCCAACACTTACCCTACTGTTGCACCCCCTGGAGTTAGAATAGTAATTTTTACCCCTACACTATCCAACACTTACCCTACTGTTGCACCCCCTGGAGTTAGAATAGTCATTTTTAACCCCAACACTATTTAATACTTAACATACATGCAATGTAATGTTATGCGTTGTAATGGTATGCGTTGTAAACATAGTATGCATTGTAATGGAATGCGTTGTAAAGGTAGTTTTTAAAAATTTGTTGTAATGGTATGCGTTCTAATGAAATGAGTTGTAATGGATGTTGCGTTGTAAAAAATGCGTTGTAAAGGTGTGCGTTTTAAAACTTTGCGTTGTAACATCATACAACCCCACTGCACTGTCCTAAAATGTGAAACAGCACTCCCAGCAAGAGTTTCTTTCACTACAGTAGTCATTTTACAGAATTGCAAGGCATACTGTCATGTGTCTAAGATCACAGTGTGAGTCAGAATTCATTTCAGAAAAATGTGGCAGAATACTTTGCTTACTTGATGTGTTTTTAAATTATGGCAATACATGTAGTCATGGAGAGAGTTAGGCCTTAGGACAGTTAGTGCTATGAAGTCCAAAGCAGCATGTGTGCCAGGCCTCAGAATTCCCAAATAGTCTCCATGCTGTGTAATAAAGATTCTGGGTGTGCTGTAGAAATTGCATACCAACTCTCTCTGTAGCATGTAGAAATCATTTCAGTGAATTCTCATTTCTACATTCTCAGTCCCACCGTGAGCCCCTACACTGCCTGAACACCACTGCATGGGAAACAACCTTTACAACGCAACTTTTACAACGCACTACCATTACAACTAAACTTTTACAATGCAACATCCATTACATAGCATGCCATTACAACGCAACGATTACAATGCATGACACTACAACTCATACCATTACAATGCATGTCATTACAACGCAGTCATTACAACTAATACCATTACACCACATACCATTACCATCCAACAATTACCCTACTGTTGCACCCCCTGGAGTTAGAATAGTAATTTTTACCCCTACACAATCCAATAGTTACCATACATGCAATGTAATGGTATGCGTTGTAATGGTATGCGTTGTAAAGGTAGTATGCGTTGTAATGGAATGCGTTGTAAAGGTAGTTTTAAAAAAATTGTTGTAATGGCATGCGTTGTAATGGAATGCGTTGTAATGGATGTTGTGTTGTCAAAAACACGTTGTAAAGGTGTGTGTTGTAAAAGTATGCATTGTAACGTCATACAATTCCACTGCACTGTCCTAAAATCTGAAACAGCACTCCCAGTAAGACTCTCTTTCACTGTAGTACTCATTTTACGGAATTGCAAGGCATACTGTCATGTGTCTAAGATCACAGTGTGAGTCAGACTTCATTTCAGAAAAATGTGGCAGAATAATTTGCTTAGTTGATGTGTTGAAAAATATGGCAATACATATATTCATGGAGTGAGTCTGGCCTTAGGACATTTAGTGCTATAAAGTCCAAAGCAGCATGTGTGCCAGGCCTCTGAATTCTCAAATAGTCTCAATGCTGTGTAATAAGGATCCTGGGTGTGCTGTAGAAATTGCATACCAACTCTCTCTGTAGCATGTAGAAATCATTTCAGTGAATTCTTATTACTACATTCTCAGTCCCACCTTGAGCCCCTACACTGACTGAACCGTCGTCATGGGGAATTGAAATGTATGCTTAGAAACTTAGGAACTCCTACATGATTCCTTACTGTGCAGAGTATGCTTGGGAAGATTTACTTAAATTTCTTCGAGAGGCAAATGCTAACATAGACAATATAGAATGCAAGACACCTGGAGAACTGTGCTCTTTTGATCCAGTTAATGTATGCAGGTATTTCAATTATAGATTTGAAGCTATGATGTCTTTTATCACAAACAAAAAAATCCTCCTCTTGGAGAGGTTCTGGATTTCTTTTGGAGAAAGGAGTATCAAGCAAGAGGTGCTCCTCACATATATATGCTGCTATGGATCAAAGATGCCCTCAAATTTGGAACAGATTCAGTTGACACAGTGATGAGTTTTATTGAACAATATTCTATATGTGCTGTACCCAAAAGTACAGTAGAAAAGAATTTAAGACATCATGTCTTACGATTTCAAACCCATCGTTGTGGAAATACTGTCGTCGAAAGTACAAATCTAAGGATAAGTTCTACACAAAATGTCGATTTGCATTTCCACGTCCAGTATTATCAAAAGGAAGAGTGAACAATTTTATGTCATCTTTGCGACATACTGTCATAAGAAAATCACCGAAAAATACCTACAACTTAAGAAGAAATGAAGAGTCAAAATACATAAATGACTATAACCCAGTCATTTTATCCATGTGGAATGCTAACATGGATATTCAATATGTTGCAGACAACTCCATTGCTGTGGCTCGATATGTAACGTCTTACATTACTAAATCTGAAAAGACGGAACTAAGGAAATGTGGGAAGAAATTTCTCATGAAAAGAGCCGAAGTAAGAAATTGTACAGCTACAGTTTGAAGATGTTGTCTCATCAAGAAATCGGAGCAGATCGTTTATCATCTGCAAGTCTATACTCCAAATCTAGAACAATCATTTGGGTGAGTTTAGGTCTTGCAAGAACACAAAACCGAGTTTTAAAATCTGTACAAGAAATTGAGTATTTAGCAGAGAGAGAACCAGACAGTACAGATATTTTGAAGACAAATATATTGGATATATACTATCCAAATAGAATCATCTTGAGAACGTTTGTCTCGGTGAAGTACTGCAAAGCTATACTTTTAAGAGGAATATTACAGAAGATATCAATAAAGGAGTATATGCTGTGTTTGGATCTGAAGGATGTTTAGTGAAAGAAAGAAATCATCGAAAACTGAGTTGCGAAACTCCTGACAAAAGGGAATTTTACTACTTAGCTCTTTTGCAACTCTTTAAGCCATGGCGAACAGAACTGGAATTACTTGGAGATTTTGACAGTTATGAAGATTCATTCAAAGCAACTAAAAATACAATAGAATGTCCTGCTTTTACTAATTATCAGAAAATGTTGAACGACGAAATACAGCAAGAAGCTACAATAACAGCAGAGATTGCTAGAGACTATTCTCAAGACAGTCAAAGTTCACCTTCGTTGACTCAGGATCCACTAGGAAAACCAATTATGCAAAAGGAAGCCGCAACTGCCATGGATGAAGTGGAAACAGCAATGCAACAAGCTCAAAAGGATGCAATAAACTTAGAAGAATTGGAAAAACAACTAAATGTTGAGCAAAAACAAATATATGATCAAGTGACAGAACAGATTGAGCATGGTTTATATCACGAGAAAAAAGAGTGCTCATGTACGTCATTTAAACCTGTCCGACTGTACGTGAGTGGAGAAGCAGGAACTGGAAAAAGTTTTCTAAATAAAGGAATTGCAACTTATCTACAGAAAAAAACTGAGTCGTCAAACTCTTGTGTTGTTACTGCTCCAACTGGGTTGGCAGCACATAACATTAAACTGATTACTTTCCATCGTTTATTGATGCTGCCAGTAGAGCATGAAAATAAATTAGAATACCACAAGCTATCTGGAGAAGCTTGTTGTGAAGTTTCTAGAGTCTTGAAAAAAATGAAACTTCTCATTATTGATGAGGTAAGCATGGTATCAAATTTAATGCTTGCCTTTGTGCATTTAAGAATGCAACAAATCCTTAAAAAAGAGTATGATGTGTTATTTGGAGGCAAACACGTCATAGTTTTTGGAGATCTACTACACCTAACTCCTGTCAAAGGACAGCCAGTATTTAAAACAGTTACACATGAAGATACCAGAAAGTGCCTGGGAAGCAATGGAAATGTTAATATTTGGTCATATTTTGAATATTCAGAAATCATTACAAATATGCGACAGGCAAAGGACGCTGATTATAAAAGTATTCTTGAAGATATAAGAATTGGAAAAGTGAGTGAACACGGCAAAGAAGCTTTACAGGCAGGATTACTTACAAATTTGTTTCTAAATGAAAATATTCTCCCACAGAATATATATAGAAAAATTGCAGAAAAGAAATCAGTGATATGCTTGATGGCAACTCTGCAAGAATGTTCAATATTCAATGAAAAAATGCTAAAGTTAGAAAATCAAAAACTGGAATCTATTGATAGCTATTGATAGAATAGAGCATGAAGGAGCTACTATTATTTTCTCAGAAAAGTTGAAGTCAAAATTGGATTCTTTAGAAAAATCAATATCTAAAACTGCTGGTTTAGAAAAAAATCTATATGTATGTATAAATTGTCAATTAATTTACAACGAAATTTACATGTGGAAAGAGGTTTAGTAAATGGAGCAATGGGTAATGTTGTTGATTTTGTGAATTATCCAAATAGAGATGACATTGAATTTTTGAAAATCCAATTTGATGAAATTGAAGAAGTACAACAATTGAGTCGTTGTTCAGCTCGATTTTTGCTTGTAAAAGATTTATATGTCCGCCAAAACAGTTTCCTGTTTGTTTGGCATATGCGGTGACTATTCATAAATCTCAAGGTTTAAGTGTAGATTGTGCTTTGGTGAATATTGGAAGTACTATGTTTAAAGAGGGTATGCCATATGTTGCTTTATCTCGAGTCAGAACTTTATCTGGATTATACCTGATTGATTTTGATGATACAAAGTTTAGTGCAGATGTAAATTGTGTAAAAGAGTATAATAGGTTAAGAAGAGAACATGCTCCAATTTACCTCAATATCCAGTACTTGAAAAGCGTGTGGTAATTTGAAAAAGAACATATGAGAAAAATTGTAGCGAGGTTGCAGAGAAAAGAAAAAAAACTAGATGAACCAGTGATAGTAAGCAAAAAGAAAAAGGATTCTATTGAAGAGGTTGTTGGTTTTCAGTTTGAAAACAGTTCTGGTGTCAACTGCTATGCTAATGTAGTGGTTAATGTTGTTTTTTTTCTTGAAACTTTACTACAACAAATTGTTGAAACTCGGGACAAAAGATTTTGTTGTTTGTTGAATTCTGTGTTTGAGAAATGTAGTAGTGATAAAACTAAAACGGAAAGTATTGCTGACATTCGAAATGTTTTAGATATATGTTCTGGTTTAAATCAATTTTCACAAAATATTCAGCAAGATTGTCGGGAATTTCTAATTAATATGCTTGCTGTATTGCAAGATGAAGGTAAAGATATTGAAAGTTTTTTTGGCCTTTCTTATAAATGGCAATATGACTGTGACAATTGTTCGTTTTCAAGTAGTACTGAAATAGACACTGAAAGATTTATATATTTGACTTTACCAGACTGCAAATCAGTGTATTTTAATAATCTAGTTAGAGAAGCAAATCAAAACATGGTCTGTACCCAATGTAACTCACAAATGTTATCAACAATATTTATACAAAGATATGGACAGTATGTAATTTTAATGCTGCAACAATGCAGACCTGATGGAAGAAAACTGACAACTTTAATAAAAAATGTTGTGGCTTCTCAACTATCAATATCAGGAAGAACTTTTGTAAGTGTAGCAATTATTTTCCATAATCGTCCTTCTACAACATCAGGACATTACACAGCTTATTTAAAATGTACAAAACTCTGGACTCATTGTAATGATACTCAATTGATTTTTAAACAACGTTTGCATCATGACTTACCAAATTCTTTCTTAGTGTTTTTACAACCCAAATTTTAGGGAAAATAATTGGCCTCGGAAAATTACTGCTCTTAAGAAAGGGTAGTCTGGTGTTGAAAAGTACTTTGTGAGTGAGGATGATGAGGTTCAAAAGATTCTTGTAGTTGACGTAGAGGTAGTGTAAGTGTATCAGATAGTGGGTGATGTGGCTATAACAGGAGATGTTGATCATCAGTGAGGCAGAGGTGTTTTAGATTTGTTGTAGTTGTTGGAGATGTTGCTGACATTTTTTATTCCCTTGTAGAGGTTTCTTTTAATGGTATACAGCTCCTTGGTAAGATAAAGGATGAGCAGAGTGTGATCGGCATACCAGATGATGTTGAGGTTCTGATAGCATGCTAGTTGTTTAAGGTTCTATGTACATGATAAATAGCATCTGTTGCAGGTATAACCATTGTTAGGTGGTACAAAAGACGTTGGTGCTTTTGATTCAGAAGGTTGGGAAACGGACGTTTAAGAGTACTATTAAGCATCTTCCAAATTAAGGATTGGCCATGAGGAATGGTATTTGAAACAAAAAATGACTATTTTGGGTAAAAGTTGTCAGCATATGTTTGTACATTACATTATTTGGAGTGTATAAAAAAGAAGTAATAATGTTTTGTTACTTTGTGATTGTTGGTGATATCCCTTACGTAAAAAATTGCTGTTCGAAAAAGACATGTAATATATGTTTCTTTCTAATTGTTACATTCTTAATGGAAATGTTGAATGGGTTTTTTAAAGACAATCTTATTGATTGTCTTTTTTTTGCCCGCTGTTATATGATGAGTACTATTGAACTCACTGTTTTCAGTGAAATTCAATATATTCTGAGAACAGCAAAATAAAATACATAACATATTGCACCAATTATTTTGTATTGTGAAATATATATTATAACTCAATTTTTTCTTCTCTTTCACAGATATAATATTTATTAAAAATAGATTATTAACTTTTAATTACTTATAAGGTGAGTATGACAAACAAAAAATACTTTCTCATCACTCTCTTACTTCTCTTTCCCTTTTCCCTTTCTTCACCTTGTCTCTTACTCCACTTCCTTTGCTCATGTTACTCTCCTTCCCTCACTCTCTTTAGTCCCCTTAATTCACCTTTACATTCCTTCTCTCACCATCAGTACCCTTCACTCACCCTCACTTACCTTCTCCTGCTCCCTCTTTCCTCTCTGTGACCCTCACTTCTCTTTTCTTTCTTCCTCCATCACTACCCTTTTTTTGCTCTGTCCCTCACTCTTTTCTTTCTTTCCCCCCTTACTCTCTTTCCTTCACACCATCCCTCACTCACTTTCAGTCACTCCCCTCACTTCCTTTTGCACACGCCCCTTCCTTTATTCCCTCCCTCACTCCCCTTTCCTCCATCCGTCTCTAAGTCTCTTCCTCTGTCTCAGTCACTGTAACTGCCTCACAGTCCGTCACTCTCCCTCTCTTTCGCTCTCTCATTGTCTCCCTCTCTCTCCACCAATCTTCCTTTTCTTTCCTCTCTCTTTCTATAAATTTTTCTCTCTCATTCACTACTTTTTGCTCTATCTTAATATGCTTCTTTTTCCCTCACTGTCACTGCCCTTCACTCAGTCTCACTCCTCTTCTCCTACTTCATATTCTCCTCTCTGTGCATCACTCCCATTCCCTTTCACCTGCTCCCATTCCCTCACTCCACCTCACTCTCTTTCCCTCACTCCATCCGTCAGTCCTCTTCCCTTACTTCCCTTTCCTCATTCACTTTTGCTAACTCCCATTCATTTAGTCCCCCACTCCCCTTCACTCCATTTCTCTCTCCCTCTCTTCCTCTGTCTCACTCAGTCTAACCACCTCACTCCCTCTCAGTCACTCGATCTCCCTCTCTTTCTCTCTCACTCTCTCTCTCTCTCTCTCTCTCCCTCACCCTTACTGTCTTTCTCTTTCTGTTTCCTTCTCTCCTACTTTATCCCTCAGTCCCCTTTCCTCTCTCTTAATCTCATTCCTTCTCTCTCATTCTCCTTTCATCACCCTCATACCCCTTCTCTCACTGTTACTGCCTTTCACTCACCCTCAGTACTTTTCCTTCACTCACCTTCCCTCACTTCCATTCCTTCACTCCTCTTTCTCCACTCCCTCACTCCATCTCACTTACTCCCCTTTGTTTATTCCTGCCCTCACTTTTTTCATCCATTTTTCTCTCCCTGTCTCCCTCTGTCTCACTCACTCTAACTGCCTCACTCCTTCTCAGTTCCTTGCTCTCCCTCTCTCTCATTCTGTCCCTCTCTCTCCCTTACCCTTAAACTCCTTTCCTCTCACTTTATATCACTCCTCCTCTCTCTCTCTCACTCACTTTCCCTCTCTCTTAATTTTCTTCCTTCTCCCTCATTCCCCTTCCCTGACCCTCACCGTCACTCCCCTTCTCCCACTCCACTTCCTCCTGTCTGTATTTCTCACCCTTTCACTTTCCTATTCCCTTTTCCTCACTCCCCCTCGCTCTGCTTCTCTCACTCCATTCCTTACTCACCTTCTCTCACTCCCCTTTTCTAACTCCCTCTATCCCCTCACTCCACTTCTCTCTCCCTCACTCCCCATCTCTCACTTTCCCTTATCCCCCTTTTCTCATCCTCATACCCCTTCCCTCACCGTCACTCCACTTCTCTTACCTTCACTCCCTTTACCCTGCTCTACTTCTCCCTCTCCATCTCTTACTCCCAGTCCCTGTCTCCGTCCCCTGCTACCCTTTTCTCACTCCTCCTCCCTCACTTTCCTTTCCTTACTGCCCTTCCCTTACTCTTTCTCTCCCCTTACCTCAATCCCCTACCCTTAGTCCCCTTGTTTCAGTCACTCTTTGACTCCCTTTTCCTCACTCACCATACTACCCTTTCCTCACTCATTCCATCAATCCCTTCCTCCCCTTCACTCAGTCATTTCAGTCATTCATTTATACACTACATTTTCATTCAAAAAAAGTATAACACGGTTTATAAGAGATATAGGGCCAGATGTAGGTGTCCAAATACCGGTCGGAAACGGCCGAAAATACCGATTTTCGGCCGTTTCAGACCGGTATTTGGACATTGGTATGTAGGGGCATGTGAAATTACAGAATCGGTAATTTTACAGATTCTGTAATTTTACCGATTCGGTAAAATACCGAATTGGTAAAATTACCGATTCTGTAATTTCAGATGTAGGTAGCACTGTTTTCAGTGCTACAAGGGTTTAAGAATTCTTAATTTACCACCAACTAGTAGTTGGTGGTAAATTAAGAAAACCATTTAAAAAGCATTTATCTTGCTTTTTACACAGTGCCATGTTGCAGACATACATGCCCTAAGGGCATGTATGTCAGCAAAATGTGCACCCATGCACAATTGAGGGGTGCAACAGGGTGTCAAAGTGACACCCTGCCACCCTTCAATATTTCCCCCAATTACCGAATCGGTATTTACCTATTCGGTAATTGACATTAATACAATGGCAGTTACAGACTCGGTAAATACCGATTCATTAATTACCGAATCATACCGATTCGGTAATTAATTCGGTAAATATACCTACATCCCGATTGCCAGTTCTTAAATACTGAATCGGTATGATTCGGTATTTAAGAATCGGTAATCAGGGATTACCTACATCTGGCCCATAGCTCTTCTTTGAGAAGTGAAGTTAGTTCTTAAAAGAACTTGTATTTTTTATGTATTTTTTGGTTTTTGAACAATTTGTATTTTTTGGGGATTTTTTAGAACAAAAATAAAAACAGGTAACGAAAAACTGCTCAACAGGAACAAAAATATTAAAAGAAATTTTTTATTTGCGGGAGCATGTGTGCTGCCTAATCTTCATCTCAATCAAATTTACACTCTGCTCTCCAGAATCTCATTGCAGAAGTTGCAACGTATATGTACTTTACTGAAAAGTGGCCGAATTTCCAAAGGATTGGATGAAGGAGATGCTCCGGCAGAAGAGGTGCTGGGGACAGCAGCTGGAGGGTTGGCTGCAAGGGCTTGAGTAGATGCCCTTGCAAAGTTAACCGGATGCACATTTTTTACGTGCCTAATCATGGTATGTACACTAAATGAGTAGTGCTTCTTCGGATCCCCTCTTGAAAGCACACTTCCAGATATTGTGCAGGTAACTTTGGGGGCATTAACTTTCTTCTGCCCCTCTGGATACTTAAAAAACTTCCAAATGAATGAATGTTTGCTCTTGTTAGGAAGTGGCTGCTCAGGAACAATGTCCATATCATAATCAGATGATGAATCTTCGGGCTGGTGTTGCTCTGCCATTTACTCAAGTTTGAAAAGCAGGAAGAAAACTCCAAAGATCCTTCCCCCATCAAAGTGAAAGAGATAGTGAGGGAAGTGAGTGGGGTGTTTGAAGATTCTGGAAAAGAAACTACTATGAAAAGTGTTGTTTTCAAGCCACATTTTTTTACGTGCGCGCACGGGTGCGCGTTCAGGAACGCGCCTGTTGCCCGACCGTTCGATATGAATGACGTTTTACCCGATTTTCGTAAATACTTTTAAAAATGTGAAAAGGAGGCAGGGGAGAGGCTCCCTGACTCCCTAGGCCAGGGCTACTCAAAGTACGGCCAGCAGGCCAGTAGCGGCTCGGTCAGCCTTCAGTGGTGGCCTGCGGAGCTTGAGACACATCGCACCTGTGTGTTTTTTTTTTAACTTCAGCAAACACCTCGGGGAGCAGCAGTGCGTAGTCAGAGAGACTGCTCTGTGGGGGCCGGGTGATTCCAGCCACAGTGAAGAGTGGAGCTGCAGAGGCGCTAAGAGGTGAACAAAGCCTCATTAACAAACAAATGGTCGTTTAAAGACCTGTGAAGCACTGGGGTGCCTGGGAGGCTGTGTCAGCCAGGCTGACACACAGGGGAGAGGGGGCGGAGGGGGGAGGACAGCAGGAACTGAAAGCAGGGTGAGTTGGGAGGGCAGAGCAGGGAGTGAGAGCCCGGGTGAGGGAGGTGGGAGGGCAGAGCAGGGAGTGAGAGCCCTGGTGAGGGAGGTGGGAGGGCAGCAGGGAGTGAGAGCCAGGTGAGGTGGGAGGGCAGCAGGGAGTGAGAGCCCGGTGAGGTGGGAGGGCAGAGCAGGGAGTGAGAGCCCTGTGAGGTGGGAGGGCAGAGCAGAGAGTGAGAGCCCTGTGAGGTGGGAGGGCAGAGCAGGGAGTGAGAGCCCGGGTGAGGGAGGTGGGAGGGCAGAGCAGGGAGTGAGAGCCCGGGTGAGGGAGGTGGGAGGGCAGAGCAGGAAGTGAGAGCCCGGGTAAGGGAGGTGGGAGGGCAGAGCAGGGAGTGAGAGCCCGGGTGTGGGAGGTGGGAGGGCAGCAGTGAGTGAGAGCCCAGTGAGGTGGGAGGACAGCAGTGAGTGAGAGCCCGGTGAGGTGGGAGGGCAGCAGGGAGTGAGAGCCCGGTGTGGTGGGAGGGCTGCAGTGAAGGAGAGCCAGGTGAGGTGATGGAGGGCAGTAGGGAGTGACAGCCGAGTGAGGTGACAGAGGGCAGCAGGGAGTGAGAGCCTGGTGAGGTGGGAGGGCAGCAGTGAGTAAGAGCCGGGTGAGGTGACTGAGGGCAGCAGGGAGTGAGAGCCGGGTGAGGTGACAGAGGGCAGCAGGGAGTGAGAGCCTGGTGAGGTGACTGAGGGCAGCAGGGAGTGAGAGCCAGGTGAGGTGACTAAGGGCAGCAGGGAGTGAGAGCAGGGTGAGGTGGGAGGGCAGCAGGGAGTGAGAGCTGGGTGAGGTGGGAGGGCAGCAGGGAGTGAGAGCCGGGTAAGGTGAGACAGATAGAGATAGAGACAGATAAAGACATATAGAGACAGATAGAGGCAGAGACAGATAGAGACAGGGACAGACGGAGCTAGATAGGGTCAGAGACAGGGCAGGCAGAGACAGATATAGGTAGAGACAGACAGCGATAGAGACAGACAGCGATAGAGACAGACAGCGATAGAGACAGAGAGAGATAGACAGAGAGAGAGACAGAGAGAGAGAGAGAGAAACAGACAGAGCGAGAGACAGACAGAGAGAGAGATGGACAGAGAGAGAGAGATGGACAGAGAGACAGACAGAGAGAGAGAGACACAGAGAGAGAGACAGACAGAGAGAGAGAGACAGACAGAGAGAGAGACAAACAGAGAGAGAGATAGACAGAGAGAGAGAGACAGAGGGAGAGACAGAGGGTGAGAGGGAGACAGACATAGGGAGGGATGGAGACAGACTGCGAGAGACAGACAGAGGGAGACAGACAGAGGGAGAGAGGGAGACAGACAGAGGGAGAAAGGGAGACAGACAGAGGGGGAGGGAGACAGAGGGAGGGAGGGAGGAAGACAGAGGGAGTGAGGGAGGGAGACAGAGGGATAGAGGGAGACAGACAGAGGGAGAGAGGGAGGCAGACAGAGGGAGACAGACAGAGGGTGACAGACAGAGACAGACAGACTGCGAGAGACAGACAGAGGGAGACAGACAGAGGGCAGCAGGGAGTGAGAGCCCGGTGTGGTGGGAGGGCAGCAGTGAGTGAGAGCCAGGTGAGGTGATGGAGGGCAGTAGGGAGTTAGAGCCGGGTGAGGTGACTGAGGGCAGCAGGGAGTGAGAGCCGGGTGAGGTGACTGAGGGCAGCAGGGAGTGAGAGCCGGGTGAGGTGACAGAGGGCAGCAGGGAGTGAGAGCCTGGTGAGGTGACTGAGGGCAGCAGGGAGTGAGAGCCAGGTAATGTGACTGAGGGCAGCAGGGAGTGAGAGCAGGGTGAGGTGGGAGGGCAGCAGGGAGTGAGAGCTGGGTGAGGTGGGAGGGCAGCAGGGAGTGAGAGCCGGGTAAGGTGAGACAGATAGAGATAGAGACAGATAAAGACATATAGAGACAGATAGAGGCAGAGACAGATAGAGACAGGGACAGACGGAGCTAGATAGGGTCAGAGACTGGGACAGCCAGAGACAGATAGAGGCAGAGACAGATTGTGGAAAAGTAAATTTTGCCATGTTCTGTGTCCCTACGTGTTCCCCATCTTATGTTATATGTGCATGATTAATATGCATATGTATTCCCCATGATCGATTAAAGACGCAATTACAGTTGTGTCCATCTCTAGTATGCCAGTTCCCAGTTTTCGTGAATACAACGAATATCAGGCCTATGTAAAGCTACGTTGCCACGTTTCACAGTGTGCACGTTAATTCATTGAAAAGTCCCCGTTTCTAGGCCTCAAAAGGGCCCGGACTCAGATTCAGCTCCTGTTTCCTGAACCCTCTCCGAGGAGCGATACAGCCCCCACCTGTATCCCTGACCCTTCACTTACTTCATGCCTCACAGTGCCCGGCTCGGCCTGGCTCTGCCTGCCAGTCTGCCAAGAGTATGTTATGATTCTAGTTATCAGTCCAGCCCTCCTTCTCTGCATTCCTAAGCTACTGAATCGCATCAATAGTTTCCGTCACAGTCTAGCTTTTATGTCTCCATGTAAGAGAAATACTGTATTAATGGTCATTTAATATTCCTTAACACGCACTACATGTAGAATAATTCATGCACCAGTCTTAGAGTCTGTTAGCCTTTACCCTGATAACTTTTGGATTCTATCAACATGTTCTCTAAACATCAGATACTAGATAGTGTTTAGGTACATGTCGCTCTGACTCTCCAGACTTCAGTCTCTGCTTCTAGCGCAGAAGTCATAGCCCCCAGCTTCTCCCTAGTCACACGTCATTGTCAGTTTGCGCGCACCACTAGGTTAGAGGTCCCGGCTCCTTAGGTAGCCCCCTCCATGTTTCCGCCCCGTTTATGACATATTGTGTTACGTTTACATCACATGTCTATGTATACGCCCTGTTCACGCCTCTTGTTACACCTACTTTCTGCCTTATCTTTCGCGACTGCTACAGGCCCTGCCCACTGCTACGCCTATTGTATTGAACATCATGTATTTTGTTTAAGTATATATATGCTTGTGCCCTGTTATTAAGTGTTGTGCAGCGCTGCCATCCTATTCCCGTGCAGGTTGTCCTGTTCCTGTCCTTTATGCTGTATTAAACCTGCAAACTCCAGCTACCTCGAATCTTGACTCTTATTTATTGAGCTATCTGTTATTATATATCTAGTCAAAAATAGAGGTATTATTTATTTATTTACCACATAATGGCGCCCGAATAGGGACTTGCCCTTTCCCCACGCGCCGGTGAAGCCACGCAAGCCCCCTGATCCTCTGCAGCCGTGACGGAACCATACCGTGCACGTGCAGATATTTCTGCTTCCAGTATCCCTCAGGCCCACGGAGGAGACGGAGGTTGCGGTCCAGCATCCAGACGAGGCGGTGGAGGAACGCGGCGAGTCCCGACCAGAGCCCAAGCCGAGAGTCCAAGGTCCGAGGTATCCGGAGGCCCACCCGTAACTAAAGTCCGAAGTTCGTCCGTCCGGCGTCGTAGCAGTCCAGTCCAGTCCGAGGCCTTCCGTTCTTGCTGCCCGGTGAGTACCGTTGCTGGGGTAGTATCTAGACAGGGTCAATTGCATTGTCTCTGGTCCGTGGGTTTGGGTACACAGATCCAACACGAAGTGTCCACTTAGGTGGATGCGGGTCCTGACGTGTCTCTTTATGAGACCGGTATGTTTCGTACTGTTTCAGCAGTGCATCTAGTAATTCTAGTAAGTTCTGTTCTCGAGAAATTCATGTGTTTCTGTTTTCAAGTATTCCAGGTAATGTTTCTGTTCGAACTGTTATTTTAAATGTCATTTCAATGTGTTTTCAATGTCGTGGTATGGTTGATCAGTCTCAAGTCATTATTGTGTTCATTGTGTATTGTATTGTGTCCAGATCCCAGTTCACGTCATGCCTCTGTTCTCAAAATTACGTCAGTTAAGAACTAGAAAAGGTCTGCTCGAGGAAGCAGTTCCTGTCCCGCCTAGGGACAGTCCAGGTCATTTTATGTATCAGAAGCATGGCATAAGCGCCATATTATATCTAGATTTATGGGTGGAGTACACCAAACTACAGTAAGCCTTTTACACTGTCCAAGTGGGGTAGGCAGTTGACACCCGACCGTATCCAGTTAATAGCGAGTCTTCCTCAGCCCAAGACCCAGAAGGAGGTACGTGCTTTTATCGGCCTCACTTCTTATTGCAGACAATGGATTCCTCAGTATGCATTTCTAGCCAAGCCACTGATACAGTTAACGACACAGGAGGCAGCGGTATCGACTGTTCTCCCTTGGACATCTGAACATACACTTAATTTTAATGAGTTAAAGAAAGCTTTATGCCAAGCACCTGTTCTAGCTACACCAAACTACAGTAAGCCTTTTACACTTTTTGTCACAGAACGTGATGGTACAGCATTATCTGTTCTCACACAAGATCAAGCAGGACAATACAAGCCCTGTGCTTATTTTTCGAGCACATTAGATCCAGTAGCCCAGGCTCTGCCTGCGTGCCTCAAGTCAGTTGCAGCCACAGCACTAGCTATCAGACAAAGTGATTCCATAGTATTAGGACACTCCTTGACAGTACAAGTTCCACACTCCGTGGAAGTTCTTTTAAACCGAACACAGACTCAGCACTTGACAATTGCACGTTTGACAGGTTATGAACTGACACTGTTCCAGCCACACATAGAAATCAGACGCTGCAATGTTCTGAATCCTGCTACACTGTTACCGTCAGTTACTTCAAATCCTGCCACACATGACTGTGTGGAAGTAGTTAACACTATGACTAAACCAAGACAAGACCTGACAGATATTCCATTACCAGATCCCGACCTGACACTTTATGTGGATGGTTCATGTATGAGAACAAGTACAGGAGAACTAGTAGCCGCGTATGCAGTGACTACTGACACTGAAGTTATTGAAACACACCGTATTAACACCCTGTCTGCTCAAGCAGCAGAGCTAGTCGCTCTGACACAAGCCTGCATACATGCCAAGAATCTGAAAGTTAATATTTACACAGATTCACGCTACGCATTCGGAGTTGTACACGACTTCGGAGTGCTTTGGCAAGAGAGAGGTTTTATGACTTCTCATGGAACCAAGATTCAGCATGGTTTCCTTATTCAAGCTCTGTTAGATGCAATACATTTACCGACAGCTATCGCTATCATGAAGTGCAAAGCACATACGAAAGTTACAGACATTATTTCTCAAGGAAATGATCTAGCAGATCGAACAGCCAAGCTCACAGCTCAGACTCCAGACATACCAGTTAACAAGACACCGACATCCACTCTAGAACAGACTACTTGTATGACAGTTAAGGACCCCACTCAAGATGTCATAGACATCCAGTCACATGCTACTCCTGAAGAAATTAAGAAATGGTCCGAACAAGGAGGGGTCCAGACAGATCAGGGATGGGTGACGAAGGGAAAGGCCACATGGTTTCTCCCCGACTCTATGGTTCAAGTCATTATCAATACCGCACATAGTCCAGCACACTTAGGAGAAAAAGCCATGTTAGACAGTATCCAGAACCTTTGGTTCAACAAACACTTGCGAGCTGCAGCCAAGCAGAAAGTCCGCACTTGTATGATATGTTGCCAGTTCAATCCAGGTAAAAGTGTCCCGGTGGAACAAGGTGGATTCCAGCCCCCTGACCACCCTTTTGAAGTCCTCCAGATGGATTATATTCAGATGGAGCGATGTCGAGGTTTCAAGTATGTCCTTGTAGTTGTATGCGCTTTGTCCAGGTGGACAGAAGCATATCCAGTTCCAGATTACACAGCCGCGACCACTGCCAAGCAGTTGGTTCGTGAATATTTCCCCCGCTATGGACTCCCTAGGGTCGTGTATTCTGATAACGGCCAGCCATTCTCATCTGAACTAATGAAGCACGTTTCCCTTTTGTTAGGGTACCAGTGGAAGTTCCATTGTGTACGCCATCCTGAAGCAGCCGGTCTCGTAGAGAGACATAATCAAACCTTGAAAATCCGCATTGCTAAAATCTGTCAAGAAAAAGGTGTAGACTGGCTAGTAGCCCTGCCAGTCGCCCTATTTTATATGCGCATGATCGCACACTCCAGATCAGGTCTGTCTCCTTATGAGGTCATATTCGGCCGCCCCCCGAACGTGTGGGGTATACCTAGACCCCGAAGTATTACAGATGTTTCCAGTAATATGCTGACAGATTACCTAGCTTCCTTGATGTCTGCCCTACACTCTTGTCGTTCACAGGTTGCCGCTGCATTTCCCGACAATACTGAAGTCAAGCCACACGAGGTCCTTCCCGGCACCCTGGTTTTAATACGGAATTTTGATCGTTCAAGTCCGCTGGAGCCTCGCTGGAAGGAGCCGAAGTTAGTCCTTTTGACCACCCGCACGGCCGTGAAGTTGGAAGGAAGAAAAGGCTGGGTGCATCTGTCTCACGTCAAGAAATTTCACGGACTAAGACCTAAAACTTCAAATAACACTTCTACAGACACTTTTATCAAGGACTGTCCCGCTAATGACTCTGATCCAGATCCTCCCCTGTTAGAGAAAACTCCGCAACAGGAGTATAAACAGAAGCTACGGTCTAGTAAAATAAGTCAGCCAGTTTAATTGTCTAAGTCCCCCTGGGTGAAACGGTTAGACAGGTATCTGACATGTATGAAATAGACCCCCATAGTGAGAGAGTTAGTCAAAACTCAATCCGATGTATCGTTTTTCTAAGTTTCATATTATTTTTAAGCTTGATGGTTACCTGCACAAGTTATGCATTTCATTTATGTTTTCCAATTTCTCATGTAAATAAGTTTTCAAATACTACAGTAGAGCATACGTTTAGTGATCTGCCTCCTCATGAACTGTCTTATCGTCTTGCTATGCGCAACAATTCATTTATCCGTATGTTACATTATTCACACCAGACCAGCAATGCCACTAATTGTTGGGTGTGTGGTCGACTCCCCCCTTTCCAGACACCGAAGGGAGTTCTGCCACTGTTTCCTTATCCGTTTTCACATAATGGCTCATGTGGAGCCTGGTCCATGTTAACGTCATCCTCAACAGATATGTCCTTTCTGAACAGTACATGTTTCCCAGACAAGCAAGGTCTTCCCCACAGAACAGGGTTAGATCTAGAAAATGAAGTTTATAATTTGGGTAATTATTCTTCGAATTTTATGGTCCTGAATGTTCAGTCTGATCCTACTCCAGACTTACCTGCTATTTCAGTACTACCAGTCGAAGGCGAATTATGTGTCAGAAATAATGGTTCCGTACATGTAGGACATAGTGATTGTACTACTATTGTCAAGTATAGTGACAGTGGGAAATCTATTTTCAAAGCTTCACGTCATTCTTATTTTGTTTGTGGTCAGACCGCATATGTTCGTCTGCCCCTCGATTGGGATGGAACCTGTTACATTGCCTTCCTACTGCCACCAGTTTTCCTAGCCCCATCTGATTATCATAGAAACACACATCTAGTACACATTAGACATAGAAGGGAGATCGAGTCCCCAATTGTCGATCAAACTGAAACTGCTCTAGAACAATATACAGATTTCAATAAAGGATTCTTCTTCTTCATAGGCCCTATCCAGAATAGTAAATTAATACGTAGATTGACCAGAACCCTTGAAGCAGTAGTGAATGAGACTGCCTCTGCTCTAGGTAACTTAACGGAAGAACAATCTGCTATGAGATTTGTCGTGCTCCAAAATCGTCTCGTTCTTGACGTCATACTGGCCGATAGAGGAGGAGCATGTAGAGTCATCGGATCTAGTTGCTGCATTTTCATTCCTAATAACGCGCCGTCTGTCTATTCAGCTATAACCAGACTTCATAAAATTGCCCATCAGTTACACCAGAATCCAGGCACCTGGACATGGTCCGGTTGGTTTTGGAGTATAATTTCTGCCTGGGGATGGAAAATATTGTCATTTCTAGGTATTGCAGTAGCGATCATATTCAGTTGCTGCCTCTGTATACAATGTGGCCCTGCGATTTGCGGCATTTGTGCTACCTCTTGTATTCCTTGTCCTAAGTCCCGTCCTAGATCTCGTTCCAAGACAATTCGAGACGAGCAAATGATACTGTATGAAATGATAGATGGTATCATGAATATAGATGTTTCCTGATGGAAACGTAGTGACAAGGAGGGAATGTGGAAAAGTAAATTTTGCCATGTTCTGTGTCCCTACGTGTTCCCCATCTTATGTTATATGTGCATGATTAATATGCATATGTATTCCCCATGATCGATTAAAGACGCAATTACAGTTGTGTCCATCTCTAGTATGCCAGTTCCCAGTTTTCGTGAATACAACGAATATCAGGCCTATGTAAAGCTACGTTGCCACGTTTCACAGTGTGCACGTTAATTCATTGAAAAGTCCCCGTTTCTAGGCCTCAAAAGGGCCCGGACTCAGATTCAGCTCCTGTTTCCTGAACCCTCTCCGAGGAGCGATACAGCCCCCACCTGTATCCCTGACCCTTCACTTACTTCATGCCTCACAGTGCCCGGCTCGGCCTGGCTCTGCCTGCCAGTCTGCCAAGAGTATGTTATGATTCTAGTTATCAGTCCAGCCCTCCTTCTCTGCATTCCTAAGCTACTGAATCGCATCAATAGTTTCCGTCACAGTCTAGCTTTTATGTCTCCATGTAAGAGAAATACTGTATTAATGGTCATTTAATATTCCTTAACACGCACTACATGTAGAATAATTCATGCACCAGTCTTAGAGTCTGTTAGCCTTTACCCTGATAACTTTTGGATTCTATCAACATGTTCTCTAAACATCAGATACTAGATAGTGTTTAGGTACATGTCGCTCTGACTCTCCAGACTTCAGTCTCTGCTTCTAGCGCAGAAGTCATAGCCCCCAGCTTCTCCCTAGTCACACGTCATTGTCAGTTTGCGCGCACCACTAGGTTAGAGGTCCCAGCTCCTTAGGTAGCCCCCTCCATGTTTCCGCCCCGTTTATGACATATTGTGTTACGTTTACATCACATGTCTATGTATACGCTCTGTTCACGCCTCTTGTTACACCTACTTTCTGCCTTATCTTTCGCGACTGCTACAGGCCCTGCCCACTGCTACGCCTATTGTATTGAACATCATGTATTTTGTTTAAGTATATATATGCTTGTGCCCTGTTATTAAGTGATGTGCAGCGCTGCCATCCTATTCCCGTGCAGGTTGTCCTGTTCCTGTCCTTTATGCTGTATTAAACCTGCAAACTCCAGCTACCTCGAATCTTGACTCTTATTTATTGAGCTATCTGTTATTATATATCTAGTCAAAAATAGAGGTATTATTTATTTATTTACCACAAGATAGAGGCAGAGACAGACAGCAATAGAGACAGACAGAGAGAGAGAGACAGACAGAGAGAGAGAGACAGACAGAGAGAGAGAGATGGACAGAGAGAGAGAGACAGACAGAGAGAGAGACAAACAGAGAGAGAGATAGACAGAGAGAGAGACAGAGGGAGAGACAGAGGGTGAGAGAGAGACAGACATAGGGAGGGATGGAGAGAGACTGTGAGAGACAGACAGAGGGAGACAGACAGAGGGAGAGAGGGAGACAGACAGAGGGAGAGAGGGAGACAGACAGAGGGAGACAGACAAAGGGAGGGAGACAGACTGAGGGAGGGAGACAGACAGAGGGAGGGAGACAGACAGAGGGAGATAGACAGAGGGAGGGAGACAGACAGAGGGAGGGAGACAGACAGAGGGAGGGAGGGAGACAGGCAGAGGGAGACAGGCAGAGGGAGGGATGGAGACAGACAGAGGGAGACAGACAGAGGGACACAGACAGAGGGAGGGAGACAGAGGGAGACAGACAGAGGGAGGGGAACAGACAGAGACAGACAGAGGGAGGGAGACAGACAGACAGAGGGAGGGAGACAGACAGACAGAGGGAGGGAGACAGACAGACAGAGGGAGGTAGACAGACAGACAGGGAGGGAGGCAGAAAGACAGAGGGAGACAGACAGAGGGGGGGAGGGAGACAGACAGAGGGAGGGAGGGAGACAGACAGAGGGGGGAGGGAGACAGAGGGAGAGAGGGAGACAGAGGGAGGGAGGGAGGGAGACAGAGGGAGGCAGAGGGATAGAGGGAGACAGACAGAGGGAGACAGACAGAGACAGACAGACAGAGGGAGACATACTGAGGGAGAGAGGGAGGCAGACAGAGGGAGACAGACAGAGGGTGACAGACAGAGACAGACAGAGGGAGGGAGACAGACAGAGGGAGAGAGGGAGACAGACAGAGGGAGAGAGGGAGACAGACAGAGGGAGACAGACAAAGGGAGGGAGACAGACAAAGGGAGGGAGACAGACAGAGGGAGGTAGACAGACAGAGGGAGATAGACAGAGGGAGGGAGACAGACAGAGGGAGGGAGACAGACAGAGGGAGGGAGGGAGACAGGCAGAGGGAGACAGACAGAGGGAGGGATGGAGACAGACAGAGGGAGACCGACAGAGGGACACAGACAGAGGGAGGGAGACAGAGGGCGACAGACAGAGGGAGGGAAACAGACAGAGACAGACAGAGGGAGGGAGACAGACAGAGGGAGGGAGACAGACAGACAGAGGGAGGGAGACAGACAGACAGAGGGAGGTAGACAGACAGACAGGGAGGGAGGCAGAAAGACAGAGGGAGACAGACAGAGGGGGAAGGGAGACAGACAGAGGGAGGGAGGGAGACAGACAGAGGGAGGGAGGGAGACAGACAGAGGGGGGAGGGAGACAGAGGGAGGGAGGGAGGAAGACAGAGGGAGTGAGGGAGGGAGACAGAGGGATAGAGGGAGACAGACAGAGGGAGAGAGGGAGGCAGACAGAGGGAGACAGACAGAGGGTGACAGACAGAGACAGACAGAGGGAGTGAGACAGACAGAGGGAGGGAGACTGACAGAGGGAGGGAGACAGACAGACAGAGGGAGGGAGACAGACAGAGGGAGGGAGACTGACAGAGGGAGGGAGACAGACAGACAGAGGGAGGGAGACAGAGGGAGGAAGGGAGACAGAGGGAGGAAGGGAGACAGAGGGAGGGAGGAAGGGAGACAGAGGGAGTGAGGGAGGGAGACAGAGGGAGTGAGGGGGGATGGAGACAGACAGAGGGAGGGAGACAGACAGAGGGCAGATGGAGGGTGAGAGACAGAGGGAGATGGACAGTGGGACACAGATAGAGGGAGACAGATGGAGGGAGACGGATAGAGGGAAGGAAAGAGAGGGAGGGAGACAGAGAGAGAAAGAGAGGTAAGACAGAGAGAGACAGTGGGAGAGAGACAGAGAGAGAGGGAAGGAGGGAGCAAGAGAGAGAGATAGAAGGAGGGAGACAAAGAGAGGGATGGAGAGATAGGGAGATAGAGAGATGTGTGTGTATGCTGGTCTGTTGGCTCAGTTGATGAACGCGTCAGCTGCAGGGGCCTGTGTTCAACTTCATGGTCACAGTTTTTTTCTTTCTAGTCCCTTCCCCCTACCCCACTGACCCTACCTCCACCGGTGCGGCCCTCGGCCACAAACCACACTGTAAATTTGGCCCCGAGAGAAAGTTTGTGAGTACCCATGCCCTAGGCCTACTCATGTGGTCCCTGAAGGATCCCAAGGGGAAAAAAAATGTTTTGCACTTTGCACTTTGACTTTGCACGCACCCTCGAGGCATAAGTGAATCAAAAACGAAAGTGGAGAACGTGAAAAGGGGGCAGGGTAAAGGCTCCTTTAAATCGCGAGGTGCGCGCACGTTGAAAAAAAAGTTAATTAACAAATGTGAGTGTTTATATGTTGATTGAAGATGTAGACTATACTGTTCAACTTTATCCAAATCTTAAAAACTAGCTGTGCCCTTGCATATTACAGGATACAGTTAATGCATTACAATATACAAAGACAGTTTGTGGAAAAATAGATATATAAAAAAATATACAAATTGATACAGAAATTAGCATTTTAAAAACCGTGGAAATTCACTTAAAAAACCATCGGTTTCACAAACGTTAAAGTTAGGAATTAACATTGAAAAAACATTAGAAATTCACTGGAAAAAACCATAGGTTTCACACACGTTACAGTTAGGAATTAGCATTTAAAAAACTTTGTAAAACCACTGAAAAAAACATCAATTTCACACACATCATAGTTAGGAATTAGCATTGAAAAAACCTTAGAAATTCACTGAAAAACCGTAGGTTTCACACACATCATAGTTAGGAATTAGCATGTAAAAAACCTTGTAAATTCACTGATAAACCATAGGTTTCACACATGTTACAGTTAGATGTAAATGTAAATGTAAATGTAAATGTACAGGAATTTATATAGCTCAAATCACCAAGCGGTTTCTAAGCGCTTGCTTAGGGAACCCGTCCTGGTATTCCCCTGTGAGATAACCCCGGCAGGGTATCCGCAAGGTGAAAGCCAGGCATCCCGCCGCGAGGGGCCGTTGTGGAGATTAAGCAAGCTATTGCCCAGAGTCGCAGAGTGTGAACCCGTGAATCGAGTAGGCACCAGAGCGAGAATTGTATCATGCTATCTCTTGTTGTGTAAACTACTACATAAGTTGGTTACTAGCTATGTGAAAGTCTACATTAGTTAATAATTAGTTAAGTGAGTATTTGTATGGGATAGTGAATGAATGTGTGTGTGGTTGGGTGGGACGTGTGTGACTGTCAAAAGATGTGTAAATAGTTGATTTAGCAGGTATATGAGGTTAAGACTGTATGTGGAAGCAGTTGTTTGGGTGAGGGAATCTCTTTATGGGTGTGGTGATGAGTAAATATATTTCTCAATGATATATGTCCAACAAACTAAAAATATAAATAGCAGTGTATGTGACAATTGTTGTATATAAATAAGTATACATACGACTCAGTGATTGTATGAGTGATATATGGATAACTGTATACCTGTAATAGTGATTTTATAACACACTAAGTATGAGTTACTATCTATATGAATAAATAAAGTGGTGTTTGTGTAAGTGTGTAGCTTAGTAAATATAAATATGATGAATTGTTTGCATAAGTGAGTAGGATGTCTCCATAAATGGATAGGATATTTGCTGGTGTGTAATGTTGATGTAGGTGTATAAGTATATTTAATAGTGTTCTATTGATCTTTGTTAGCATGTATGAGTGAACCTATAGGTAAGTGTTTAGAATGATGTGTGTGTAGATCTGGAAATCACTGAGTGGGTTTTTAGAAACTTGTACTGGTGTGTCAATGGTTTCAAATATGGTACTTCATATTTTATAATGAGTGTTGAAAGGGTATGCTACTGTATGATGAGGTGTATCAGTTTGTCACATGGATGATGTCATCAGTGATCTCATCAGTGATGTCATTTGAGATGTCATCAGTGATGTCATCAGTGATGTCACTGACCATGTCATGAATGGTGTAATATGTGTTATCATCAGCAGTGGATTGCGGGTGCCTGAGTTATAGTTAGTACAACTAAATATAATGGGGGAATTTCAATGGTTTTGTAAGAGTGAAATGTCCAACTAACTATAACACCCCTGAAACCTGTGGTTTTTTCAGTGAACTTCAAAGGTTTTTTAAATGCTAATTGTTAACTATAACATGTCTGAAACATATGTTTTTTTCAGTGAATTTCAAAGGTTTTTTAAATGCTAATTCCAAACTATAACATGTCTGAAACCTATGGTTTTTTCAGTGAATTTCAAAGGTTTTTTAAATGCTAATTCCTAACTATAATATGTCTGAAACCTATGGTTTTTTTAATGAATTTTAAAGGTTTTGTAAATGACAATTTTTAAATATATTTATTCTTTTTTTTTTTTAATACTGATTTACTATTTTTTTTAAACTATTTATTTTTAGATATTTTATTTTTTAAATTACATTACATTGTGTGGCCCCCCTTCTTTTTATTTTTTTGGGGCCCTGAACCCCATCCCCTAGAGCCTGACCCGCAAATCTAAATGTAGTCATTTTTTTTTATAGGAATAGGATTCCTATGGAAGGAAATACAAGTTACTTGTAAGAATGCTTGGAACTACTTTTCATGGTCAGTGCTGGGCTAAAAGATGCAGCACTGTTTCTCTCCTGATAACAAATGAATACATTGGAATTTGTTGGTCGGATGATTTTAGGTGAATATTTTAAAGTTCAAAAACTGCACACTTAGAAGAATTTGCAACTGAAACAAGTCAATGTCAGCCTATGAAAGGAAATTCACTTAGCAGGTAAATAGTGTTATTATTACCTTTTCTTACTCAGGGGTGGATCTTGGATTCAGCACTGCTGCATCACCTCTAAACAGTTGAAAGAATGCAAATTACCAAAGATGCGCGGAATCCCATGTCTCTTTTTTTTTTAATATCGCTAGAATGAGCGGATCATACACGTACCCCGCGATTTTACCCCCCCCAAAAAAATTGGGGCCCGGGGGTCCTTGTGGAACCACCTGAGCGGACCTAGAGGATCAGGGTGTGTGTACCCTCCCCCTTTTCACGTTTTAAACTCACATTTTACACCCTGCTTCAGCCTCCCTTCTACCTAGCAATAAAATGGCTGCCAACAGTTTAAAGTTTTGAATGTTGACAAGCACTTAACAGCCAATTAGCATTCAGCGCGTGATCAGAAGGCTGCGCTTATGGTACGATGACAAAATTGCGGAGTATCCGTATTCAATTTTTTTATGGGAAGGGGCCGCGTGGCCCCTCCATGGTCAATTCCGGGCACCGAGGTTCCCACCCCCAGGGGCATGGCTAATTATATATTATTATTTTATGGAGGAGGGCTGCATATCCCTCCTTCTGAAGCCATTCAAGGCCCCGGGGACCCCATTCCCCAGGGACGGCCTTTTTTAAAATTTATTATGGCTGGCACCGTTGGTGACCGTGCGAGGGTCTTCAATTCCCCCACTGTACCACCAGCTTCCTGCCTCCTGCGGGAGCTGGTGTTCTATCGACTTCCGAACTCCATCTGTGTATGTACCACCTAGGAGTTAAGCACAGTCTTCGTAGGTGAGCACTTTTTTTTAAGAATACTTAAATTAATTAATCTGAATGATCTTTAAATACCGCGTAAATGCAAATTTTTGTTTGATTTGACAATGTTGTTTTTAAGCACGCTTTCCTACTTTTTTATAACGTTAAAGTTGACTTCGTAACTTTTATTTCTGAGCAAATCACTTAATCCTGCCGCCTTTAATGTTTTAAGTAGTGTGCCACGTGCAACTTCCTCCCCATGCACTGCACATGTAATCGATTGACCAATGTTGTATTTTACCATGCTCTCCGTGTTTTTTAATAATGTTAAACTTCATTTCTTATCCTTTGTTCTGTGAAAATCAATGAATCATGCCACATTTCCTTAATTTGCCAAGCGCCATGTGGCCCTTCCCGCATCAGTGTGCTACGTGCTGTTCAAGTTAATGTGATGTAGTTTTTCTCGTGTAAGTAGAGCGTTACGTGCCCCATGTATTTGCAAAAGGAATGTTTACGGCAATGTATTTTATCACGGTTTCCAGCTCTTATACCTCAAATATCTTACTTTGGTAGGCGATGTTTCTAGTCAAATCTCGTAATCCTGCCGCCTTTAATTTTGTACGTAGTGCGCCACGTGCTGCTTCCTGACCATGCAATGCACATGTAATCAGTTGGCCAATGTTGTATTTTAGCATGCTCTCCATTTTCTTTAAATAACATTAAACTTGATTTCTTATCCTTTGTTCTGTTCAAATCAGTTAATCCTGCCACGTTTCTTTAATTTACCAAGTGCCACGTGGCCGTTCCTGCAGCAGTGTGCTACGTGACATTCAACTTAATGCGATTTAGTTTTTCTCGTGTAAGTAGTGCGTCACGTGCCCCATGCATTGCAAAAGTAATGTTTTCGTCAGTAGTGTATTTTAGCACGGTTTCCAGCTCTTATACCTCAAATATCTTACCTTCGTAGGCGATGTTCCTAGGTAAATCACTTAATCCGGCCACCTTTAATTTTGTAAGTAGTGCGTCACATGCTGCTTCCTCCCCATGCAGTGCACATGTAATCGTTTGGCCAATGTTGTATTTTACAACGCTCTCCATGTTTTTTAATAACGTTAAACTTGATTTGATATCTTTCGTCCTGTGCAAATCACTTAATCTTGCTGCGTTTCTGAAATTTGCCAAGCGCCACGTGGCCATTCACGCGACAGTGTGCCACGTACTCTTCAACCTAATGCAATGCAGTTTTTCTCGTGTAAGTAGTGCGTCACGTGCCCCATGCATTGCAAAAGTAATGTTTTCAGCAATAGTGTATTTTAGCAGGGTTTCCATCTCTTATACCTCAAATATCTTACCTTGGTAGGCGACGTTTCAAGGCAAATAACTTAATCCTGCCACCTTTAAATTTTTTTAAGTAGTGCGCCCCGTGCTGCTTCCTCCCCATGCAATACACATGTAATAGATTGACCAATGTTGTATTTTAGCACGCTCTCCTTGTTTTTAAATAATGTTAAACTTGATTTATTATCCTTTGTTCTGTGCAAATCAGTTAATACTGCCACGTTTCTTTAATTTGCCAAGCGCCACTTGGTCGTTTCCGCAGAAGTGCTGTTCAACTTAATGTGATGTAGTTTTTCTCATGTAAGTAGTGCGTCACATGCCCCATGCATTGCAAAAGTAATGTTTTCGGCAGTAGTGTATTTTAACACTGTTTCCAGCTCTTATGCCTCAAATATCTTACCTTGGTAGGCGATGGTCGAGGCCAATCACTTAATCCTTCCGCCTTCAATTTTGTAAGTAGTGCGCCACGCGCTGCTTCCTCCCCATGCAATGCACATGTAATCGATTGACCAATGTTGTATTTTAGCACGCTCTCCATGTTTTTTAATAACATTAAACTTGATTTGCTATCCTTTGTTCTGTGCAAATCACTTAATCCTGCCACGTTTATTTAATTTGCCAAGCGCCACATGGCCTTTCCAGCAGCAGTGTGCTACGTGCTGCTCATGTTAATCCGATGTAGTTTTTGTCGTGTAAGTAGTGCGCCCCATGCAATAAACATATAATGAATTGGCCAATATTGTATTTTAGCACGCTCTCCATGTTCCCTAATAACCTTAAACTTGATTTGCCCCCTGTTCTATCTCATTATACAGATATTTCAACCATGGGACATACTGGTCGCCACAAGCTGTTTATTCTTGCCCATGCACTATCCCAGGTGGTGGTCAAAACATGGGATGTACTAGTTGTGGAAGCTCAATGAAAATTGCAATGGACCTAATGGAGTTATCAGGTTTGACTTTAACATTTCATGATATGTTTGCAGACAAATAACTGTGCTGTTGTGATGTTTTCGTAGAATTAGTGGGCATTCTACTATTAAAATAATGTAAAAAAAGCATGTCCTCCCGATTTTATTGGCCAAATATGTTATTTAAAATTGAACGATGTATGAGTTATAATTTTTCTTGCTTCTATAAATATTTTTATAAAATATAAATCTCCATTGTGATAATCTTATAGACGTTTGTTTCTGAAACTCATATGTTCTCATTTAAATGCTCGTTACACGTTTTCAGCCTGCTCTTGACATAGAAAGTGAAAATGTTGTTTTGAATTTTTTTATTTCTAGACGTGACTTTCAGTTTTCCTTGATGTTTATTTCTAAATTTCTAGATCATGAAAGTTCTAAAAGCATTCTATCAGATCAAGGCCAGGAGTTTGCGAATAAAGTGAGTGACCGATCTCAGCCTAACAATTGTATAATGCAATGCTATTTCCTATTTTGCTTGCCAAACGTAATTGTACCTATTTCTTTTTTTAGGTTAATTGAGAGTTACCTAAGCTTTTACAAATAAAACGATCTGTACGTGCAACCTATCACCCACAGACAAATCATTTATATGGCTATACTAATATATAAGACGTACTCCTTCAGAGAATGAGAGTTAGTACTTCTGACAAATTACAAGCGAACAATAACAAAAGGAGGCATTTTTGAGCATTTTTGAGCATAAGTTTACTGGACCATATAGCATTGCCGATATGCAAGAAAAGCTTGTAAAATTAGTCAATAATGCTAGCAAAATGCCTTTACGTACAACTTATATTCTCAACATGTTGAATCAGAGCGAAATATTTAACATAAACATTTGTATGTCTCTAAAAGGTTTTGCAACAGATATTTAAGCGTCCCGAATATGACCAATGGCAGTTAGTAATATAATCTAACCAAAGATAACAGAACAGCTACAACTGTCATGTTTTTTGCTTTCTGGTAATGATACTTCCATTTTGGATGATTGCTTTTCAACCCCAATCGTGTTGAGAACAATTGTTTTTATGTACACTAAAATTAAACCTGGACATTTGTACAACATATACATTTTTAATTCTTTTTTCAGTTTGCAGAATGTTACATAAGTCAGTAGCCAATTGCTGAGATTGAAGAAAGTATATCCCCCTGTCATACCTTATTATACAGATATCTCAACCATGGGACAAACTGGTTGCCACAGACTACATCAAAATTGCAATGGACCTAATGTAGTAATCAGGTTTGAATTTAACATTTTATAATAGAAAATGTATAATACCCTAGAGCTCTAATAAACTTCGGATTACTTGGTACTTTGTTTTGTCTTTGAATCTTTTTTATAAAAAGACACAGCTTATATTCTGAACATAGTATAGTAAGATATTTTAATTAGGTTTGTGAATTTTAGATTATGTTTGTTATCCTACCATTAGAAATTGTTTTGAACAGACTGTCCTATGTACTAGATAGGTAAACACCTGGAAACGTAGAAAATATTATAAATTAAGTTTACAATTTTTACCATTGCTGTTATAATCCGCTAATGTACATCTTTTTTTACATTTAGAGTCTGATGAAACTTTCTGTATTGTATGCAGACAAAAAGACTCACACATTTTTAAGGATTACATTAAGGTAAATCATCTTAATAGTACTAAATGACAAATTTAAAAAGTAACATATATAAGTACTTGAGGGGTTTTTGATGGCACATAATCTCCAATTCACACATGTGCGGATGGGTCTGATACAGGATGGATCTCAGTATAACTAATGGATTTACAAAGGTCTTTTCTGAGTTGCAACCGCCATGTTGGTTCACTGGGTCCACACCCTTCCTAGTAATAGAGTCATTACCACTTTGCCACTGACCGGAGACAGTGCACTATGTTTAGCATGTAAATAGATTTAAGTTTGCGAAACAAAAAACTATTGACCTGTATACAATCCATACAGAATAACAAATCAATTTTCACTTTCTTTCCAACAGGCACTATGTTGAGAATACTACCGATGGGTGCACATTTCATGCATAGAAATAAATGTAATATTCAAGTAACCTTATTCAGATTACAAATATACAAATTGTATGTATTAATAAGTGTCTTTCCATGGTAAAGATGAGTTTGCATGCTAGTTGTATATTTACATACTCTGCATACTCCTGCCATCTAGTGTTCTGTCCAGTTTAAGATAAGTAGTATTTCTTTGAAGAAGTCTTTCAAGTTGGGAGTAAAGTCACTCCTCGTTTTCTAATTATTCTCATTGGGCGTCGACCCAATTGTTACAT
This sequence comes from Lissotriton helveticus, assembly GCF_964261635.1. Classification (NCBI taxonomy): domain Eukaryota; kingdom Metazoa; phylum Chordata; class Amphibia; order Caudata; family Salamandridae; genus Lissotriton; species Lissotriton helveticus. Next base: position 1,244,352,587 of record NC_136063.1, on the reverse strand, counting down.
TCTATTCGCACATGAGGTTCATAATGGAGTAACTAAGTGTAATGTAGAGTAGTCAATGCGTATGTAAAATAAATAATAACATGAAACAACCACAGGTGTTGGTGGGTAGGTAGAAGGGCACATGTGAATCAATATTTAACATTCCAAGAAAAGAAGCTGAAACTGATAATGACCTAGGTATTGACCCTGTTTGCCGATTCTTACATACGTCAACAACTAATGCTTGATTAGCCAATGCTGTATTTTAGCACGCTCTCCATGTTTTTTAATAACAAAAAGAACATAGCTAAACAAGTGTTTCACACTCCCTACTGTAAGGCTGTTCTATGATGCAATCAGACCATAACTGTGGTTAATACGAAGTTAAGAATGACTACATGGTGAAACATAAGACATGTACCGAATTGCCCAAATTAAGTTTACACTTTTTACAATAGCAGTTAAGATGTGGTAATGTACATCTCTTTTACATTTACATTCTATTGAACAGTTCTGCGTTGTCTACAACCCAAAAATTCAGACATCAACTCAATTGTTGCATTCTGACTAAACAGAAACAAGAATCCTACAAATTTTATGTTCGACACTATTGATTCCAAGCGTCCTTTCATACACCCCAAACTTTTTTCCATAGATTTAGCTGCATAGTCTTTCACATTTCTACAACCATCACTAGTTTGATTTTATCACTGACATATCTAAAGTCATCAGTCACTCCTATGGCAGGCATTAACAATCCTTAAGGCTGACTGCTGGGTTTTCTGTGAAAGGATGCCTATGCATGAGTAACTGCTCTCATTAGCTTTCAGAATCTATTCTCCCATGGTGTACTGTGATGTACGTATTACGTGATGTGATGGAAGTGCGGTAGCATGTGACGTCACATCCATATCGGACGCGGTCAATGCACAACTCCCGTGATTTTTTTTATTGTTGAAAAACTTATTTATATATCCATATATATAAAAACCAAAGTATGTCCGTTTGTCCTTTATGCATTACTACACCATTCATCCGATAGGCATGAAACTTTGGGAAATTGTTGAGTACACTCCCGTGAAGGGTTCTGGCTAAAAAAAAAGAATAAAAAAAAAAAAAATTTGTTAAAAGTTGTTGAGTATACTCCCGCCAAGGTTTCTGGGAAAACAATATTTATTGTTAAATATTGGCCCCCCGGCCACCCAGGGCCCTCATAATCTTTCCAAAACTGAACTTTTACACTTTCCAATACGTCTCGCTTTTGCAAACCATCAACAAAGCACAAGGACAATTGCTGCAAGTGTATGGACTAGATTTGGAGAATCCGTGCTTCTCACATGGACAACTGTATGTGGCTAGCTCACGCATCGGAAAACCTTCTGATTTATTCGTCTACGCACCAGATGGAAAAAAAAAATATTGTGTATCCACAAGCACTCGAATAAAAAAACAGAATTAAAACAACACTTTGAAATGTTTTCCATATTAAAATGAATAAGTTTCAATAAAAATGACACAAAGTAAATTGAATGTTATCATAACAAGTTTCCTTAAATTTCCTTTCTTCTGAGATCGCAGCAACAGACGACGGGTAACTTTATTAAAAAGTACATTACTTTTTAATGCAATTTCAGAAAGTTGAGCTGGGTGCATTCTACGCGCACCCCATGTGACCTCAAAAACCAGATTTGATTGGTTCATTACACTTCCTATTGAAGGACCCCAGCCATTCTTCGAATTTTTCTTAGGAAAACACCTCCTGAGAAGATCTGCTGCTCTTTCTTTTTTGTATAACAAATTTATTTAAAGATGGCTGCTAATACACCCTCATCCTCTGATTCAGAGAACTCATCAGACCAAGAATTTCATCCTGAACCTCCACCAAAGTAAAAATATACCAGCATCGTCTGGAAATTTTTCACCTTTCCACCTGGCTTAAAAAAAGGTGAATACAACAAAAGTTACTTGCCGCATATGCAGGACTGTGCTTTCAAGACGAGACCACAATAAAAAGCACTTGTGTAGAACTGCAAGAATATGGAACAAATTGCAGACCAAGATTCTGTCTCGCTGCTGCTGCTCTCGTATCTGCTTGTGACAACAAGTACATTCCATAGTTGAGACATCGATGTAATGAAGTGGGAAGCAGGTATACACTTGCTACTCTCCACGGCTGGTGTTGTATCTATCTGTGGACCACTATGTATCTGTATACCCCCTATGTCATGGGGAGATGATATAGACACGTTCTGTTTGTCTACTGCTGCTCCCATATCTGCTACTGACAACTAGTACATTCCATAGTTGAGACATCTGTGTAATGAACTGGGAAGCAGAAAAATACTTACCCCCCACGGCTGGTGTTCTATCCATCTGTGCACCCCTATGTATCTGTGCACCCCCCTATGTAATGGGGGATCTGATATAGACAGGTTCTGTCTGTCTGCTGCTGCTTCCATATCTGCTTGTGACGACTAGTACATTTCATAGTTGAGACATTTGAATAATGAACTGGTAAGCAGAAATATACTTGCCACCCCCCCCAGGGCTGGTGTTCTATCCGTGTACACCCATGCCATGGGAAAGCTGATATAAACATGTTCTGTCTGTCTGCTGCTGCTCCAGTATCTGCTTGTCATGACTAGTACATTCCATAGTTGAGACATCTGTGTAATTAACTGGGAAGCAGAGATATACTTGGCACCCCCCAAGGCTGCTGTTCCATCCATCTGTGGATCCCTATGTATCTGTGTACCCCCTTATGTCACGGGGGAGCTGATATAGAAAGGCTCTGTCTGTCTGCTGCTGCTCCTGTATCTGCTCGTGATGACTAGTACATTCCATAGTTGCGGCATTTGTGTAATATACTGGGCAGCAGAGATATACGTGCCACCCCCCAGGGCTGGTATTTTATCCATCTGTGGACCCCGATGTTTCTGTGTACCCCCTATATTACGGGGGAGCTGATATAAACAGGTTCTGCCTCTCTGCTGCTGCTCCTGTATCTGCTTGTCACGACTAGTACATTCCATAGTTGAGGTTCTGTCTGTCTCCTGCTGCTCACATATCTGCTTGTGACGACTAGTACATTCCATAGTTGAGACATCTGTGTAATGAACTGGGAAGCAGATATATACTTTCCACCCCCCAAGACTCCTGTTCAATCCATCTATGGACCCCTATGTATCTGTGTTTCCCCCTATATCATGGGGAGCTGATATAGACAGGTTCTGTCTGTCTCCTGCTGCTCACATATCTTCTTGTGACAACTAGTACATTCCATAGTTGAGACATCTGTGTAATGAACTGGGAAGCAGATATATACTTGCCACCCCCCAAGACTCCTGTTCTATCCATCTATGAAGCGCTGCAAAATAACACTTTTAAATGGAATCCTACAAAGAACACAATCATGGTAAATGTGGAGTCATTGGTTCTGAAGAATATTTGGTGAAACAAACTGAAGGAAATTTGATTAATCACAGGAAGCTGAGTTGTGACACTGTTGATAAAAAGGAATTTTACTATTTAGCTCTTTTACAAATATTCAAACCATGGCGTTCCGAAGTAGAATTATTTGGAGATCTTAGGTGAAAGGCCAAATTTTTCTTGTATTTGTTGTTGCTGAACTCACTACAAAAATCAGATTAGGAGCGTTGATTTGTATTTAAAAAGTGAAAAACAAAATAATGATACGTGGAAGGAATATTGTTATAATAAATTAGATAAGAATAGAATGCCTGCCAGAGCTGTGCATAATAATTTAGAGTTAGTTTCTATTCCTACAGAACTGACAGATCTCAATACCTATAAGTCAATTCTCATTCAATGTGTGCACCCGTTTCAGGCTATTGTTCGTATGGATCTAAAACAGGTAAATTGCATCCTTCAGATTTACAAAGAGGATTAAAAGGAAAAGTTGTGTATTTACCGTTAGATTTAAAGAAAAATATTGAAACTATTGGTGTAGACAGTGTAGAAAGTGAACCACTAGTTATTCTTGTAAACAGTGTGCCGACTAAAATTAAGTAAATCTGGCAGGAGTTAGTCGATGTTAGGAAAGTGCAAAATGTAACTATGTATTCGATAAAAAACAATACATACTAAAAGAATGTTTATATAAGAGAAGAAGAAATAGTTTTAGCAGATCATACTGAAACGTCAAGTGGACAAATGAAAAAAGTGGATATGTTAGGATGTGAAGAAATCTATGAAAATTACAGTGGACCCCTACGTAGCTGTGTACTCCCCTATGTCACGGAAGAGCTGCTATAGACAGGTTATCTTTGTCTGCTGCTGTTCCCGTATCTGCTTGTGAAGACTAGTACATTCCGTAGATGAGAAGTCTGTGTAATGAACTGGGAAGCACAGATATACTTGCCACCCCCCAGGGCTGGTGTTCTATCCATCTCTGTACCCCTATGTATCTGTCTACGCTCCTGTGTCACAGGGGAGCTGATATAGAAAGGTTCTGTCTGTCTGCTGTTGCTCCCGTATCTGCTAGTACATTCCATAGTTCATACATCTGTGTAATGAACTGGGATGCAGAAATATACTTTCCACCCCCCAGGGCTGGTGTTCTATCCATCTGTGGACCCATATGTATCTGTGTACCCATCTATGTCACAGGGGAGCTGATATAGAGTGGTTCTCTCATTCTGCTGTTGCACCCGTATCTGCTTCTATCGACTAGTACATTCCATAGTTGAGATGTCTGTATAATGAACTGGGAAGCAGAGATATATTTGCCACCCCTCAGGGCTGTTGTTCTATACATCTCTAGACCCCTATGTATCTATGTACCCCCTTATGTCACCGGGGAACTGATATAGAAAGGTTCTGTTTATCTGCTGCTGATACCATATCTTATTGTAACAACTAGTACATTCCATAGTTGAGAAAGAAAGTACAGATGTTTTAAAAACAAATATGTTGGATACATATTACCCAAACAAAAGTCATCATCTTGAGAACATGTGTCTCTATGAAGTGCTGCAAAATTACACTTTTAAACGGAATACTACAGAGAATATCAATGATGGAAAATAGAGAGTCACACGAACCTGACTTGCGACACTGCTGATAAAAGGGAATTTTTACTTAGCCATTTTACAACTATTCAAACCATGGCATTCAAAACTGCAATTACTTGGAGATTTCCAGAGCTATGAAGGTTCCTTTAATGCTTGTAAAGATAGCATACAATGCAGTGCTTTTGCAAATTATGTGAACATGTTGAATGATGTAATTGATCAACAAGCTAAAATAACAGCTGAGATTGCTAGAGACAGTTCTCAAGAAAGCCAAAGTTCTACTGCACTGAGTAAAGATCCACTAGGACAACTAATTGTTGAAAACGAAGCAGCAATCGCCATAAATGGTATGAAAACAGCAATGTAGCAAGCTCAAGAAGAAGTAACAACTTAGCAAACTTGGAAGAACAACTAAATGTTTAGCAAAAACAAATATATGAGCAAGTGAGACAACAGATTGACCATAGATTACTTCATGAAAAGAAAGAGTGCTCATGCATGTCATTTCAACCTATCCGCATGTACGTGAGTGGACAAGCTGCAACAGGAAAAAGTTTTTTAGTTAAAATAATTACAACTTATCTACAGAAAATAACTGAGTTGCATTTGTCTTGTGTTGTCACAGCTCCAACTAGGTTGGCAGCACACAACATTAAAGGAATTACATTACATCGTTTACTAATGCTACTAGTAGAGCATGAAAACAAATTGGAATACCACAAGCAAGCTGGAGAAGCTTTTTGTGAAGTTTCAGGAGTCTTGAACAAAATGAACTTCTCATTATTGATGAGGTAAACATGATATCAAATGTAATGCTTGCCTTTGTGCATTATTATCTGCAATGTCCATATATATTTTCTCAGGAACTATATTTTCATTTGGAAATAAAGTGAAAAGTAATGAAGTCTATAAAACTTGTTTGCCATGTTCTGTCAGTAGTCCAATTCTTATATCTTGGAGAATAATTCCATAATCAACATCATTTGCCTGTTGCATATTTGTAATGAGTTCTTTATATTTAAAGTATGACCAAATGTTCCCGTTTCGTACACTACCCAGAGACTTTCTGCTGTCTTCATGCGCAAGTGTTTTAAATACTGGTTGTCTTTTTACAGGAGTCAGTTGCAGTCAATCTCCAAAAACTATGATGTGTTTTCCTCCAAATAATACGTCATACTCTGTTTTAAGAATTTGCTGTTTGTATGACATTCAGTCAGACAGCTCCCTACTTCGCCCCTCACAATATTGAGACCCTTGGTCAGCCCGTCACCTATACACAAGGTCTGCACTGTATAGAAAGCAATTTCCCCTGTAAAATGTACTAACCTATAGACATACACATAGGTACAACTATATTATACTCTTAATTACTCCATTTTCATAATCTGCATCCTAATATACTAACAATAGAGTCGATTCCCATGCACAATATCATCGAAAGGAGGAAACAGCCTAACCACATGACTTAATAGACTTCCTCAAAGAAAAACAACTTGCAAATATCCCAAATCAACACAAGACGACAAGACTATGGAAATCATTTCAATCTACAGCACTATATGCCAAGAAAATGATTACTACGTAACTGACATTTTCCATCTGTAACATGTAAAATCTATCAGAAGTAAAGAAACATGTACTCAGTGAAGTTAAATGAGTTATTCTGATACATTGAAACAATTTTATAGCTTGTTTACTGTTCTATCAGTGTTTGTAGTCCTCATGTTTAATATTTTGAGTTACACTGAAACTATTTTTACAACTTCTTTACTGTAACATCGACATTTGTGGTACTCACATACAATATTTGGTGATACATTGAAACCATTTAAAAAAATGCTTTATAGTAATATCAGTGTTTGAAATGCTTAGGAAAAAAACTTAAGATACATTGAAAATATTTTTACACCCTCTTTACTATAATATCAGCGTTTGTGGTGCTTACTATAAAATGTATTTAATATTTATTTCGGAAATCGAGAAACAAAGATTGTACTTGTGGAACATATTTTGAAGACATTCAATATTTTGTGATACATTGAAAGTATTTCAAAAACTTCTTTACTGTAATATCAGTGTTCAGAAAAAAATAAGATACATTGAAAATATTTTTACAACTTATTTACTGTAATATCAGCGTGTGTGTTGCTTACTATAAAATGTATTTAATATTTATTTTGTAAATGAAGGAACAAAGTTTGTACTTGTAAAAATTATTTTGAAAACATTCAATAAATGTCTACAATACATAAATACGGTGTCACTATGCATTGTTTCAAGTGCTTTATTAAAAATATGCAGAAAAATTGTCCCTTTAATTATCTTGGACTATCAGGAGAATATACTTTAAGAGGACCAGCTCAAGTAAAGACATTTGATTGATAAGACATAGCAAAGGAGGTGGCAACAATGGGGAGTAAGATCCATGAGTGCTGGAGACTGGGTTTCTACATCTATGTCTTACCTACTATGTTGCAAGCTTAAGACATAGTCACAACCAGAGCCCTTACTTTGTGTCCCCCCATTATTTTGTCAATTAGGGTAGAGGGAGGAAATGGAAAACAGTAAACAACATGTCTACAAATATACTGGTATGTCATCAGGGAGAGCAGCTAACATGCTGCTCCTGTTGAGGAAAAGCAATCTGCTTTCCTATTTAGAAGAGAAAGCAGGTTTCCTGCTCTCTCTTCCAAATAGGAAAGCAGTTTGAAATGGCAGGGTGGTAGCCGCGAGGCTCAAGCCCTGCCATTGCAAACAGTAGTGTCCTGGGCGTGGACATCCTGGGACACTACAAAACCCGGCCCAAGGGGGGTGGCGGTCCCCAGGGCCATCTGCGGCCCCCCTCCCACACATTAAAAAAGCCCCGGGGGTGGCGGTACCCTGGGATGTGGGGGTCCTACAACCCTGCCACCCTTTTTAACAAGCCCCAGGGAGTGGCGGTCCTCGGGTCTGCAGGGGGGGGCAGTGAGCCCCCCTGCATATATTAACTTAGAGCCCCGAGAGCTGGCGGTCCCTGGGGAACAATGTGGGAGATTGGGATCCCCACACTATTTATTTCAAAAATGCCCCCGGAATTTGGCAGGCCCCTAGACTAATAACCTTTAAATCGTGAGAGCCCGCGCTTCGTTTTTAAAATCTTTATGCGACGAAACACGCAGATCCTACACGCACCCCGTGAGGTCCTTCTGCGACCCCCTGAGTAGACCTAGGGGGTCAGGGTGTGTCTACCCTGCCCCCTTTTCACGTTTTCCACACATAGTTCAATTACTTTCTCGGCCTCGCTTCTACCGAGGCACAAAATGGCTGCCAACAGTTCCTGATTTTGAATGTTTACAACCGCTTGGCAGCCAATTAGATTTGAGTGCGTGATTGGGATGGTGCGCTTATCCTACGAAGCCAATCCTCGCACAATCCGTGGATCCTCCGCGCCCATAGATATATAAATGACTTTAACCGTAATCTTCAAAGAAACTACTGAACAGATTGACACCAGATAAGCGAAAGGCACAATTCGGAACTGAGGACTACCTCTCTGCCAAATTTGGTGTAATTCCGTTAAGCTGTTCGAGCTGTAGCCGTGGCTAAAGGTCCTATGGGAAATTTCATGGGGATAACACGTTTTGGGACCCCCCTTTTTTCTCGCCCCTGCTTCACTAATCACTCCCAAACTTTCAGGGAAGGAGCGGAACTGAGCTAGCCAAAAGTATAGAAAAGTTCAAGAAGATTATTCAATCGACGCCAAATTTATTGCCAATAGAATGTTGCAGATTTCCTATGGATAAAAGGTCCTAACTATAATTATCTACTGGCGACCGCCAGTAGATTAAAAAAAAAATATATATATATATGTATATATTATATATAAATATGAAATTAATTGAAAAAAACATAGGTTTCAGACATGTTAAAGTTAGTTGGACATTTCACTCATACAAAACCATAGAAATTCAACCGTTATAGTTAATTGAGCTAACTATAACTCACGCCCCTGCAATGCACTTCTGATGATGTCACATATTACATCGTTCATGACATGGTCAGTGATATCACTGATGACATCACTGATGACATCATCCAGTGAATGTGTGTTTCTATAAGATTTAAATATGAATTATATATATGCCTAGGTATATTGAAGAATGAGTGGGTGTATAAGTATCTGGATGGAGGGCATATTAGGTGTGTGACTGACTGTTTAACTGAGTGATTATATGTGTCTTACTGAATGCACAGGTTAGTGACTGACAGATATTCACACAGTTTAGTTTGTCAGTTGGTGTGTAAGCGGATGTATGACGTTATAACGCATACTTTTACTCCGCAGACCATTACAACGCGACTTTTACTCCGCATACCGTTACAACGCATAGCGCCTTGGGGCGCTGGGTAGTGGTAAGTATAATTTACTATTCTAACTCCAGTCCCCGTGGACCCTAGGGAAGGTGTTGGATAGTAAATTATACTTATTCCCTATCCTAGAGCGCCCCCCAGCGCAATGCGTTGTAATGGTATGCGGAGTAATGGTCGCGTTGTAATGGGTCTGCGGAGTAAAAGATCCGTTGTAACGGGTGTATACCGTGTAAGCGGTTGCATGGGTTAGTGAGTAGCTAAATGAGGATCTATATGGGTTATTGATTGGTTGTTTGAGTATCTGAATGGGTGCCTGGGTGTGTGTGTGAGTGCATGGGTGGTGTGTTAGTCTGTGCATAGATGTTTGAGTGGTTGATTCACTGTGTGTACGGGTTCAAGAGTGTATGTGGAAACAGCTTTATGGGTTGGTCAGTGTGTGTATGGGTGTGTAACTGAGTGAATGGATATCTCAGTGGCACATGTCCAAGTAACTACATATGTAAAAGGCAGTGTATGTGAGAGTTGGAGTATATAAATGACTATATGTGAGAGTCAGTGATTGTGAGAGTGGCTGTATAGATGAGTATTTGCTTGTATCACTGATTGTATAAGAGAGTAATTATGTGTTTGTTTCTGTTTGAATAAGTGATCTGTTTTGTATATAACTCTATAGGTCAGTAAATGGAAGTGTGATTGATTCTTTGCATGACTGACTAGGTGTGTGAGTAACTCCATGAATGCTTGGCGCTGTGTGAGTGTCTGTGTAGGTGTACGAGTGCATATGATAGTGTTGTATTAATGAGTGACTGCATGTATGAGGGACTGTATGGTGAATGAGTGGATGTCTGTCTAGACCTAGGAATCAGTGAGTGCGTATGTAGTAACTGGTATTGGTGTGTCGATGGTGTTAAACATGATAATCTATACTTTAGAGTGGATGTATCAAAGGTTTTCACATGGATGATGTCATCAGTGATGTGATCAATTATGTCATTTGAGATGTCATCAGTGATGTCACTGACCATGTTATGAATGATGTAATATGTCAGCAGTGCATTGCAGGGGCGCAAATTATAGTTAGCTCAACTAATTATAACGGCAAAATTTCTATGGTTTCGTACGAGTGAAATGTCCAACTAACTATAAAATGTCTGAGACCTATGGTTTTTTCAGTGAATCTTTAAGTTTTTTTTAATGATAATTTCTACCTATAACATGCTTGAAACCTATGGTTTTTTCAGTGAATTTCTAAGGTTTTTTAAATGCTAATTTCTAACTGTAACGTGCCTGAAACCTATGGTTTTTTCAGTGAATTTTAAAGGTTTTTTAAATGCTAATTTCTGTCTATAACGTGCCTAAATCCTATGGTTTTTTCAGTGAATTTCAATGTTTTTTAATGCTAACTTCTAATTATAATGTACATTTAAAATATAGATTTTTCCTACACCCAAGAAGGACACAACACCCACTGCCACAACCCTCAGGACCTCCCCCCATACCACTAGGGGTGAGCGGCAAATTCCGTTCCGCTTGGGGAACTTGCAATTTTCGGCATTTTTGCGTTCCGCGCAGAACGTGAACATGTAGAATCTTCCGCGATCCGCGGCAGAACTGAATTCGGGGGGCATGAGGTATTTTTAAACCTCGCCAGGAAGCACTTGCAGGAGCCCGAGTGTCCACTTGTCTCCCTCCCTCCCAACATCCCATGCTCCCTCGCTCTCTTTTTTTTCTGTCCGTCTCTACCTCGATCTCAATCCTACTGACTTGCTGGCAAACTTCCTCCATTTGTTCCCCAGTGAAATGGATCCCAAAAACGAAGGAAAATCTGTACCTTGATTGCCCTCCTGCGCATGCTGAGAGTATGAAAATTGTTACAACAAAATGCTCCTTGCTTCTCCTCGTAATCAACAAAATAAAGTAAGCAAAATATTACAAATAGTGCACCTGGGCTAATGGAGTATGTTTGCTGGCGTACCTTCGTTTTGAAGAGAAAGCACTAAAAAAAGCGAGCGCTGGAAAATACTTCACTCTCCTGAGTGAAAACAAAAATATTAAAGGCAAGAAACATGTATTGCGCTCCTGCGTTTGAACAAGGATAAAAAGGATCCCGCTCGTCTGAGCGTTAATGAGGCCTCACCCGGGATGCATTCCTGCGCAGTAGAAGTGCTGGAAAGGATTTTGCGTGTCCGCCCAATAACAAAGGAATGAAGCCTCAATCGAGACGTGCTCCTGCGTGGAAGTAGCGAGGCTGTCACACACATCCGACTCCGGGCTCGAATTGTCAAGCACCGGACAATTTGCGGGTGAAGTTTTAAATCGCCCACACTACTGGTCCTGAAGGCAAGCCCCTCCCACATGGGTTTTATGGGTGAATTTGTCCATAAAGCAACATACCCAAAATAACTTTTTTCTCATTCGATCAACACTCATACCCAGTAATGTGTGTGTATATAATGCCGGCTTTTGCACAGGGTCATGACAGTCCAGTGCTGGGTTGTGTTACTCTTTGCATCACAAGCATTGTAATATCAACAGATATCATGCCAATAGCAGTGAAAGTTTATAGACAAAAACTAACAAGAGATTTTTCAGGGATGCTACACTCTGCCAAGCAGGGGGCTACCTGTCAGTAGGTGCAAAAGGTCCAGGGGTTTATTTAGGGGCTGGGCAGCATTATGTCAACGTACCTCCTGACAGAAATGAAGCTCCCAAGGCTTTATATAAACAAAGGGCATGTATATATAACGGGCGCAGCAAAATCTCAGCGAGCAAGCAAAATTTCATGCGCTCTCAGAGATTTCTTGCCGTTACGCAGAATTTTACAATAAGGCAGCTTTGCAAATTTGTCCCACCCCTATGTACCACCCCTCTCCCTACTACTACCAAGGCAGTGCAGAACAGGACAGCGAACCCTCCAAAAACTGCATGGTCCCTCAGCCATATGTTGGGAAATGTGGCAAGTGTTTTTTCAGTAAATTTGAATATTTTTTTAAATACTAATTTCTAACTATAATGTTCCTGAGACCTATTTTTTTTGCAAATTTCAAAGGTTATTTAAATACTAATTTCTAATTATAAAGTTAAACAAACAATGTTTTTCTCAGTAATTTTGAAAAAAAATGTTATATTTTGTAACTTTAATATCCTAAAAATTGTTTTTGTTTTTTATTTATTATTTAAACTATATGTCTTCTTGTTTTTAAAATATTAAACAACTACATACAGTATGAAAGGGAGCCCGGCCCAGAGCCACATCTGAAGACCAACACATGTCATAGACATACTGATCAAGCAGCTCCGACAATCATGAACGCCACAACACCCACAACCACCCCCAGGACCCCCCTCAACCACCGAGGAAGCGCAGAAAAAGACAGCAAACTTTCTGAAAACAGCATGGCCCCTGAGCCACACAATAGCTGAATATTGGGAGAGGTGTGAACAAGCTATATGTGAAGGAAGCAATTAACCCATGAATAACAATGCACACAATGCAAAGTGTATCGATGATATGCTGGACACATCTCAGTATGCAGAACACACACCTATACAAGTGCACAAATACTACTGGTGCTTGTAGTGTTGTGGACAGTGGTCCCAACCATGTTACGTCAAACAATAGGGAAGATCTCAGTCATGTAGCTGTGTCGTCCCCATTATAAGCATAAGCGTTACTGGAGTGGGCTGCTCAGACGTACGCCACTTCAGCATAGGAGTGTGAATAAATAGGCCAAAGCTCTGGACGTGGTTCACTTGTGGGAAGGCCAAAGCATCTGCCAGGACAGCACCTCTCACCCTGCCACGAGGCCGCCGTCATGACCGCCAGCCTCCTCAGCCGATCGCTGGCTTCAGCCACACAGGCCCCCCGCAGAACACCACTGCAGACTTATGTCTGTACAAACTATTGCCTGTGATATACACTGCTAGCAGCAAGGCTCACAATTCAGATCGAATCGCGATTTCAGATGAACCAGTCCAGTAGGCAACAGACATTGCTCAAGTCAACAACACGTGGCTGTGGGCCCTTCCTAACTCCTGCCTTGGCCTACACTGCGGTGAGTAGGGCTCACAATACTGATTGAGTCACGATTGCAAATGACACAGTCCAGTAAGCAGCAGACATTGCTCAAGTCAACGCCACGTGTCTGTGGTCTCTTTATCACCGCTGCCTCCTGCCTGCACTGCGGTGAGTAGGGCTCACAATTCAGAGCCACTCATGATTGCAGATGACGAGTCCAGTAGGCAACAGACATTATTACCAGTATAGCCTGCCCGGACAACGCATCATCCGCACATGTGCAACTGTGTCCTGAGTCCTGAATGGCAGTGACCCAAGTCTGTGGCAGAGGCCATAGCACCTGACACCCTTCGATCAGTGAGGCATATTTCCATATGCAAGGCCGGTGTCACTAACCCTGCTCAACACAAGCTGCAACACGTGGTGCCCTTAACCCTGTTCAATACAAGCCAATCCCACATGAGGAACTGTGTCCTGAGTACTGAATTGCAGTGACCCCAACTTCGTGGCAGCCACCACAGCACCAGACTCCCTTCGATTAGTGAGGTGTATTTGCATATGGAAGGCTGGCGACACATGGTGCCACTGAACCTCAACTACGCAGGCCCGTGGGGCCACTAACCTATGCACGTGGCTGTGGGCCCTTGCTCACCGCTACCTCTGGCCTACACTGCAGTCAGCAGAGCTCACAATTCAGATAGAGTCTCGATTGCAGATGATGCAGTCCAGTAGACAAGAGACATTGCTCCAGTGAGCCCCGTCTGCACCAAGCATCATCACAGGCTCATACAGTCTCAATGCTTCTTCAAACGTGTATTCTATACAAATTCAATCTTTTCATGATATGCCTACACTGCGGTCAGTAGGGCTCACAATTAAAATTAAGTTTTGATTAATTAATTACAGACTCCACTAGGCAAGTAACTATCACAGGCCTAAAACCTACATCATAACCTTTTAGTATCCTTGCTTCAAGAAGTTTTTTATATCAGTTATAGCTTTAGTACAATCACCAAATTCATCTTCAAGTGCAAACGAACACTCAAGACAAGTCTACACTGCAGACAGCAGAGCTCGCAATTCGAATTTTGGACATGGGGTGCCACTAACCCTGATCAACACAAGCTGCAACACGTGGTGCCCTTAACCCTGTTCAACACAAGCCGATCCCACATGTGGAACTGTGTCCTGAGTCCTGAATGGCAGTGACCCCAAGTCCGTGGGAGCAACCACAGCACCAGACTCCCTTCTATCAGTGAGGCATATTTCCATATACAAGGCCGGCGACACATGGTGCCACTAACCCTGTACAACACAAGGCGCGACACGTGGTGCCACTAACCCTGATAAATCCAAGCCGATCCCATTTGTAGAACTGTGTCCTGAGTCCTGAATGGCAGTGACCTAAACTTCATGGGAGAGACCACAGCACCAGACTCCCTTCGATTAGTGAGGCTTACTTGCATATGGAAGTCATCGATCTGCAAAGTATTGTCGACCGAAATATAAGTCAAAGGATACATTTTACAAAAAATTTCGATTTGGCATTCCACGTCCAGTAATTTCCAAAGGAAGAGTGAACAGTTTTATGTCAGCAATGGAGGCATACCATCACTCGAAAATCACCCAAAAATACTTATAATTTAAAAAGAACAGAAGAATCGAAGTACATTAATGATTACAATCAGGTGATTTTGAATGTGTGGAATGCAAATATGGACATACAATATATTGCAGATAACTCAATTGCTGTTGCTCGCTATGTCAAGTCATATATTACTAACTCTGAGAAGACAAAATTGAAAGAAATATGGGAGGAAATTTCACAGGAGAGAACCCATAGCAAACAATTGTACAGCTTCAGCTTGAAGATGTTTTTAATTCGAAAAATTGTATCCTACGAATGTTAAGATCGATTGACATCTGCAAGTTTATATTCTAAGTCAAAAGGGATCATCTTGATTAGTCTTGGTCTTCCTGCACGACGAAATTGAGTTTTGAAATCTGTACAAAAAATTGAATACTTGGCACTGAATGAACCGGAAAGTACAGATATTCTGAAAACAAATAAGTTGCATACGTACTATTCAAATAAAAGTCCATGCGTGGAAAACATATGTCTATATGAAATACTGCAACATTATAGTTTAAAAAAATATGTCCGGGAAAAGATAAATGAAGGAAAATGCGCTGTAATTGGATCTGAAGGATGTTTGGTAAAGCATGACTAAGTAAATCTGATTTATCTCAGGAAATTAAGTTGTGATACTCCAGATAAAAGAGAGTTTTCCTATTTAGCTCTTCTGCAACTCTCAAACCTTGTCGCACTGAAATGGAATTACTTGGACATTGTGACTGCTATGAGGTTTCTTTCGAAGCATTTAAGGATAGCATTCAATGTACAGTTTTTCAAAATTATCTCCAAATGTTGAACGAAGAGATTAATCATGAAAGAACTATTGCAGCTGAAATATCTAGAGATAGTTCTCAAGAAAGTCAAAGTTCACATGACACAATCTTATGTTGCCTTTTATCTAACAGGCTGTGAATCATGAATCAACGTTCACCCCCAACACCAGTAGAGCGCGAAAAATCTGCGATGATGTGTGGCCATCCTGATAATTAACACCCAATCTGAATTGCCAGTTCAGCTGGACCGCGTGTACGCAACGGCTGAGGAGGTTGCTTCGGCACCTGGTGGACCCTCTTACACACACGCCAGTTGCGGAAGGTGAGCAGAGAGATTTCTTTCCACAGCAGCGGGCATTCACCTCTGGGTGGTGGGAGTGGATAGTGTGCAGCAGCCTGTGCGCACAAGAGCGCACAGACACCTCCAAGCAGTGGGAATGGATGGGGTGCACCACCCTTATTGCGCATTACCGAAAAATAGAATTACGCATGTGCAGTTGTATGTACGCTACAATTACAAATGTTCTACTGTCTTTCAGATCACTAAACTTGAGGGCTGCACTATCTGCCAGCACATGGTTGGAGTCGCACTGGTGGCAAAAAGGGGAGCTGCAAAGATTTTCTCCAGTCTCAACACTCCCTCTCTATCTCTTCCTTTCTCTCTCTCACACTTTCTCTTTTTCTCTGTCTCATTCTTTCTTTCTCTCCTCCTCTCTCTCACTCTTTATCTTTCTCTTCCTCTCTTTTACACTGTTTCTCTCTTTATCTCTCTCTTCCTTTCTCTCTTTGGCTGGCTTCATCTCTCTCATTCTTTCTCTACTCCTCTCTCACTCTCTCTCTCTTCCTCGTTCTCTCTCTCTTCCTCTCTCTCAATCTTTCTCTCTTCCTCTCTCACTCGTTCTCTCACTCTCTTCCTCTCTCTCACTCTTTCTCTCTCTCTTCATCTCTCTCACTCTTTCCCTTTTTCTTCCCCTCTCTCACTCTTTCTCTCTGTGTCTTCCTCTCTCTCACACTGTTTCTCTTTCTCTCTTCCTTGTATCTTACTCTTTCTCTCTCTCACTCTTTCTCTCTTTATCTTTCAGAGCACCAAACTTGAGGTCTGCACTATCTCCTGGCACATGGTTGGAGACACACCGGTGGCACAAAGGTGAGCTGCAAAGATTTTTCCAGTCTCAACACTCCTTCTCCATTTGTTCCTTTCTGTCTCACATACTTTCTCTTTTCCTCTGTCTCATTCTATCTTTCTCACCTCCTCTCTCTCACACTTTATCTCTCTCTCTTCCTCACTCTCAGACTGTTTCTCTCTTTATCCCTCTCTTCCTGTCTCTCACACTGTTTCACTTGTTGTCTCCTCTCTGTCTCACTCTTTCTCTCTTTGGCTGCCTTCCTCTCTTACTCTTTCTCTCTTCCTCTCTCACTATCTCTCTCTTTCTTCCTCTCTCTCTTTCTCTCTCTCTTCCTCTCTCACTCTTTCTTTCTTTATTCCTCTCTCTCACTCTTTCTCTCTCTTCCTCTCTCTTTCTTTCCCTCTCTCTTCCTCTCTCTCTTTCTCTCTGTCTTCCTCTCTCACTCTTTCTTTCTTTCTTCCTCTCTCTCACTCTTTCTCTCTCTTCCTCTTTCTTTCTTTCCCTCTCTCTTCCTCTCTCTCACACTTTTTCTTGTAGTGTGTTATCTAGGAAATCTGAATCGATATTCCTATTTTATGCCCTTGTCCGGCTATAATCAATAATATCCATACAACGGCATAATAATCATATCCATAATTCAGTCGTAGCACATACTGTCACATTAAGCAAGGCTACTTCTCCGGCCCCCTAGTAAGCACACCGAGTTCTCTAAACAAAACCAAGCCTCCAGCAATCTGGGAAATCCCCCTTGCTATTGTTTTGATTTCGTACTAGAACTCCGGCAAAGCACTGTAAGAACGGCCAGTTCTTAGTGACATCTTTATTGACGTCTTATGTCCAACCTTACGTCAAACCCAGGCACCTTTCAGGTATAAATATACCAACGTTGCCTTAAGCAAACACACGGTGGTAATCCTGGAGCAGAGCAGCTATCTACTTCCGAGAGCCCAGCTGATGCGAGAGCCCACGGACGCTGCCCCTCCTCCCTGACGCGCTGAGAAAGACGCTGTCTTTTCTCTTGCAGAGAAATCCAGCTCCGGCGTTTCCAGCATACCCTCGCGGGTTGCTGGGATATCGAGTCCTGAGAGAGAGATACCAGACCTCCTGCTTTCTATTACCCAGGTACGGAACTGACTAAAACCTTACAGAGAATTCTTGAGTCAGATTCTTGGCAAAACAAACTTAACTTAAACTGCTACTTACTTACTCCTTCCCACATATTAGGCTTAGGTCAGGTACAACGGGGTAGGCGTAGTTAGAAGCACCAGTTGAGTACGATTAGTCAATGTATATATGTATGTATCTATTTTATCTATTTTAAAGTATCATATGGCTAAGAAACCATATCAATGCTTTTACAGTATTATTTTATAATCCTCTTTTTACTGTACGCACTTTATTTTACCATGAGTATTACAATCGTGGCAATTCATTTCTCTTGTATGAGGAAGAAGACTGATCAATAAATAACACCTTTTATTGAAAACGCCCGTCTCTCTTTTCTCTGCATTCTGGTGAAACTAAGTACGCACATTTTGACTGAGTGAAATAGCTGTCTTTTGTTTTCACACGACTCTAGAGATATACTCTTATTCAGGGAGAGCAAAGTTGTCATGTTTTATGGTTGTCAGAAGCTAATCCCTTCTTGTCTATCCAGGGAGGTTAAACTCCTCCTCGTTTATTCGAGAAAGTTTCTAGTGACCTCTGAGCTAGCTGGCAAACCTTAAGTCTAATATAGTCAGTAGAGACCTAGATAACCTCAGTCCTACGTCTA
Source organism: Lissotriton helveticus (assembly GCF_964261635.1). Taxonomy (NCBI): domain Eukaryota; kingdom Metazoa; phylum Chordata; class Amphibia; order Caudata; family Salamandridae; genus Lissotriton; species Lissotriton helveticus. The sequence goes on along the minus strand of NC_136063.1, from coordinate 1,244,333,897 downwards.
CACTGCTGAATATAATATTGCAATGCACAGAGCCTATTGGGAATATAGGAACTACACTACATGGTGCCCAACGTTTGGTAAGGCGTTAAATCTAACGCAAGACGTTAGAGTAACTCAATCGTGCTTTTTCACACAGACCCTTTTCCCGTAAATACTCCAAAAGACGTCTGGAGTGGGTAAAAGGTTAAAAATCCGCCGGAACTTAGTAGGAAGAGATCAACGTTGAAGGATACAGTGTTCCAAAAATATTGTGCACCTAATCTTTGTTTCCTTGAAACTTGATCTGCAAACAAAAACCTTTCTGCCAGTAAAATGGGAGAAAGTGAAGAAGAAAGGGAGGCAGGTAGAATAGCAGCTCGACTCCTAGAGGATGACACAAGTCTCCTACAGAGTGACCCGGATGCAATTATCATTCCGGTCAACATAAGAAAAACTATAACTCTTAAACTTATAGAAAATGGACTGACATCGAGAGGTGGTACAGTCATATTCGTAATTGAGGCACATGAATATCGGCAGACAGAGGTATTCTATTCATGGATAAACTTTCCAGCAGCAAACGCTGTCACACACGAATTCCACTATTACAAAATAGAGGAACCTCCGGAAGAGTACACCCCTTTTGAGGAGGTGGAAATCCCATTAAAATACCAAGAGCACCTGCTCTGGTTTAAAGGCGCCCTAAAACATAATAATCACATCACCAGGCTCGGTCCACTAGGTAGACCAGGAGCAACATGGCCGGTTCTAGCCAGCTACACACCACATCCAGACATTGAAAAAATGTCAAGTGAAGAACTCTAAGTTAAAATAAAAGAATTAACACAGGCATATAGAGAGTTGGTTCAATTGGCAACGGAGGATATAACATTCCTGCAGAAATTGAAAGAAACAGATATAGCGGAACAACCATTTGAACTTGCCAGAATCATAGAAAAATCCTATGAAGAACTAGGAAGAGATAGTTTGGGTGGGAACCCCGTGAAACCCCAACTAACTGAAAATCCTGAAAAGATATTTATTACAAATAATCTAAACACTCCAAAAAAGAGCTGGGATGGAAATAAACAATCCACTCCCAAAGAAAAAAGATTCCAGTCCAGAGGAAGGTCTCCTCGGCGGAGAGAAAGATCTCCGGACCAAGGACACAAGTCTCCCCAGAGGGAGCCCTCTGAGAAAAGATACAACCTCAGAAATAGGGATAATCTAAAAAAAACTGATAGATATCAAGATATTGATACACGTCCCTCTCTATCTTTTCAGACTTCCTCGCAGAAATCGGAAAGAAGAGGACGGTCAGAACAAAGGGAAGAGCACGTCAAGTCCAAAGACAAGGAACCTGCTCATCAAAGTAAAAAATTACAATTTCCAAAAAAGAAGGTAGCCACCATTAAAATAGTCAAACATTCTGAGGATACTGAGGACACAGCTGAAAAACGGAGAGTGGGCTCAGACAACGCTAGACAGCGCAGCAGAAGTGACCATAGCTCGCAAGATCCTGATTAATCATCTGGAGACAGTGGACACGAATGAATACATTCAAGTGGAAACTGCAGACAGCAGAGTTAGCAAACCTCATAAAATATACGAGATAACATTACCTATAGAGGGAGATAAGACTAGGAAAATAAGGCGTCTATTTTGGGATAACCTTTCCAAAGGCTATGACATCCTTTTAGCTGAAAAAGACTGGCCACCATAGTTTGTCAGGGAGTGCCCTCATGGCAAAGAAATGATTATGCCTGCCTTCTCAAATCACATTCCAATTCATAAAAAATATACACTTGCAAGAAAGTGGGCAGTAGCCCAAGCTCCTGCATTATATAAAAATCATGTAGGATGGGATGAGGACTCTCCTCCTCACAAAATCCAATTAAAATGTCAACCAACTGCACAAAGGCAGTACCCAATTAAGCAAGAAGCTAAAAAACAGGTCAGGGAGATCTTAGATCAACTTGAATACCAGGGGGTGATTGAAACATGCACCTCACAAATGAACAATCCTTTGTTTCCTGTCTCCAAACTAGACGAGTCATATAGTCTAGTTTTGGACTACAGACACCTTAACTCATGTTGCAAAACTTTTGCAGTACAAAACTCACACAGTGCAGCACTAATGAATAACATTGTGCGCAAAAAATACAAAACAACATTAGACATCTCTAATGGATTCTTTTGTCAAAACATTGCACCTGAAAGCAGGTATTTGACCGCTTTCTCAATAATGGTCTCGCAGAAAAATTTCTGTCGACTCCCACAGGGGTTCAAGAATAGCCCAGGATTATTCTCAGCAAAAGTAACAGAGTTACTACAAATGTATGATGATGAGGCATTATCTTATGTCGATGACATCTATCTAACAGATGATGACTTGGATACTCACTTGAAAAGAGTGAACACCATAATACTTGGGTTCGCAGCAGAGGGTTACAAATTCAACTTTAAAAAGTCCCGAATTGCCCATCTAACAGTCCTGTTTTTAGGATATGAATTATCAAGTGAAGGCAAAAGCCTGGCAGACAATTTCTTAGAGAAGTGTGCTGTACTCCAAGCACCAAAAACGCTGAGGAACTTACAATCAATACTAGGTTTCCTGAATTTCTGAAGAACTTACATTCTAAATTATGCAGAGAGGGTTAAACCTCTCTATGAATTAATAAAACCTGATTTTAAACCAATCAATTGGACTCAAAAACACACAGAAATTTTGAGATCATTGCAAATAGACATGTTAGCAAAAACAAAATTGCAAACTCGCGATAATACACGCAACCTTGTAATCTGAGTCATCCCAGGAAGATGCGGATTCACGTACCTAACCTCTAATGAGGGGGAAAAGGTACCAATAGCATACAAATCACACTTATACTCACAAGCTGAAAAATCATTCAGTCTTGCGAAAAATGTTGTAAATGCGGTTCAAACAGCTGTAGCAAAAGAAAGAGCCCAAGCCGAAGGCAGACGGATTACTGTTTTAACAGCAGAATCAGCCTTCGAGGCATTAACAAGCCTGTGTAATTTAACTACCGTGGCATTAGATCCAAAATGGATACAATGGGAAAATTCTCTTGCTACAGAAAAAGTGAAATACTATTTTGACCCGGAAATGAAAAAACTGAAATTTCTAACATATGAAAAAGGATATCCTCTGCCTAACGACATTCTGCCTATACAACAGTACGCCTGTGTAATATATACAGACGGATATGCACAACCCTCAGTTTGGGAAAACAAGCTTATAACGCTACGTGCGAGGTTGTCAAATGCCGGTGGCGCGGAGGTAAATTGATGCCACTGGTAACAATATCACAATCTGTAAAAGACAATTCAGGTCAACAAACTGAATTAATAGCTTTAAAAATGGCGCTCAACATTGGCGATCGCGAATTCCCGACACTAATAGTGTGCGATTCGCATTCCTGCGTCAAATCATACAATAATGACTTGCAGAAATGGGTTCAAAATGGTTACAAAGATGACACAGGTGCCGCAATCAAGCAAAAATCGCTTTGGGAACAAGTAGTTCTTTTACAGAAAGAACTACAAAAGACTCACGTGATACATACACTGAGTCATCAGCGTGATGGCGTTCACGCTGCAGGGAATTCATTGGCTGAGACAGCCACAGCGGAAGCAACTAAACCGGCTTCCGTAGCCACAAAAAAGCGTTCAGAAAAATACATAGACGGGGAAACCATGCTGGCGGTAAAAACGTCTTCAAAAGGCGACTGTGCAGCACTACCCGTGAACTATCCACTCGATTATACATACATAATCGATGCAAACTCCGTTCCTTTTGCTCGAATCCCTGGAGTGGGGGATAGAGTGGTTCCAAACACGAACAGGAGAATCTTTTTAATACAAGAAGCACACATGGGATTAGGTCTAAGGCATCAGATGATCAAAGAATCTCTGACAGAATTACAATCAGAATACTGGTGGCCGGAAATGAGCGTGGATAATCACAAATTTGCAAAAAATTGTGAAAACTGCAACAGAGATCGCAGTGGCGAACCGGCTGACGTAGTGCCAGAACACCTAATAGAAAGCATAAGGCGATCTATACGCATGATTAAACAGGAAACATGCATCCCAATGTATATTATTTAAGACTAGATTCACTTAAAATGTAGACACCAGCGCTCGGCTGACGCCAGAACTGTTATAAAAGATTTGCGAGTCTATATCGGCACATACGCAATTGGCATGCTACATTCTGACCAGGGTCCTGCTTTTAGCTCTTGAGCTTATAAGGAGGCCATGACCAGCATGGGCATTGCATTGCGGTACTCTTGTCACTTCCTTCCTGAGGGAAACGGGATTGTGGAAAGAAAAAACCGAGACATAAAGCAATCTATAACGGCGAGGGTATTAGGTACGGGTGATGGGTTGGTCAAAAATTTAACAAGTGTCCAACGTAGTCTTTTTTATTTTATTTTTTATTTTTTTGTAATTCCTCATATACCAATGATGGGTATTCTAGATAGGGTATCTCCTCCTCTCGCCATCACGATGTACCGGCCACCAGGATTAAATTCAAAGAATTCAATCGAAAAATAGGAGAGAAAAGAGAATCCCCCTCTAGGTTGGACTGTTTGCTATGCCAACTCCATACCCTTTAATCTGGAAGACCCTTGGTTGGGTAGGAGACAAAGCACCGACAGTACCCAGGTAAAATCATAGGAATCCTCTCATCTGTTCCGCCAAGCCACCAAGGCCACCCAGATCTTAACAAGGCTTGAGCCATCACAAGCAATATCAGATTCACTGACATATATGATATAACTTAGACAATCAGCAACGGTGGGAGCCTTATCTGATTTCCAGGACTTACATATTTCCCGTCTAGCCAATACCATTATATAAAATAAGAATTTGGTCCTCATCTCATTAAGCTGGTACTCTTCCCCTAGACCAAAAAGGATAATCATGGGTGTAATGACTATATGTGTACCCAAAACTTCTGTTATAAATTCTTTGATTTTAGTCCAGAAAAGCGATAGTCTTGGGCACTCAACAAACATATGCAAATCATCTGCAGTAGAAGCCTTACAACGTGGGCAGCAATGTTCAAGGTTCGTAAACTTAACCAGTTTCTTAGGGGATATATACACTCTGTATAGGGTGAACAGATGATTTCGTTTTAAGGGGGCTGATTTCACGACTGTATGTAGTAATTTAAAAGAATCTCCCCATAGAGCTGGTAATTTATCGCCCTGCAAAGCTGCTGCTTCTCCCCATAGTTTATTAAGTTCAAATTCTGTGACCTCATCCTTCTCATTTAAAGCCTCGTACCAGAAGGAGATCTCTTTTTTCAATCTCCCTTTTTTCTTTACCAGATCAAATTTAGGATTAGCTGTTAAACCCCAAGCTATAGTACTCCACCAGCTAGATAACTGATAACATTTGAACCTGGTAAGAGTTCCGTTGGTCAGACAGGAAAGTGAATCCCACCCCAGTAAGTCTGAGTCATCGAGGAGATCCTTCCACTGCATGATACCAGCTGTTCTGAGGGGGAGTGATAATTGATCCCTGAGACATTCGGGTGTTCCCGGAGAGTCCCATATAGGGGCCAGTGGTGTATAATAAGTGATATCTAGTTTTTTTCTCAGAAACACCCAATTTCTCAGGGCCGTGCCCAATACCTTTAGTCTTACCTTCTTGTAAAATTTTGGATCTCCAAACTTAAATAAAAAGGATTAATGCCCTAGGGGGATGCTATGTAATAGCGCCTGAAATAGCCGGCCCAAGCAAGATGTATCAGCTTTGTCGGCCATTAGTCTAACATTTTTAAAGTGAAAAGCATGGCACAAATGAAGGATGTCAGGCATAGCAAGTCCACCTGTCTTCAGCTTTCTTCTCAATTTTTTCAGGGAAATTCTGGCCGATTTAGAGTTCCAGATGAAAGATCCTATTCGTCCCTGCAATTTGGCAATATCCTTGGAATTAAATGACAGAGGTATCGAGTTAAAAAGGAATGTGATCTGTGGCAAAATAACCATTTTAATTAGGTTTACCCTCCCGAAAATGTTCAATGGCAGTCCCGACCATCGATGTAGAAGTACACTTATGTCCTTGTACACTCTGTCCAAATTGACTTTGGAAATCTCGGAGATGTTCTGTAGCAGATGTACACCTAGATATCTCATCCGAGGCTTTGTTCCAGGGAATTGAACCACCTGATTCCATTGCATGACCTCGGTTTTCTCTTTATTGATTCTATACCCTGAAGCCTCCCCAAAAGCTTCCGCATGATATAATAGTCGAGGGATTGATATTTCGGGATTGCATGTAAACAATAAAAGATCGTCCGTGTATAAAGCATGTTTTAAATCTAGTTCATTCATACGGAAAGGCTTGATGAGAGTGTCCGATCTTAACTGGATAGCCAGGGGCTCTAAATATAAATTGAACAATAAGGGAGAGAGGGGGCATCCCTGTCTGGTGCCGCGCGTTATTTGAACCCAGTCTGTAAGTGAGTTGTTTACAAGAAATTTGGCCCTGGGGTGTAGATATAATGATTTAACAGATGCTATAAAGTTGGCTGTGATACCAAGCTTTGACAGAACTTCCCACAAGTACAACCAGCTAACCTGGTCAAAGGCCTTGGCGGCATCAATTGCTACGATAGTAAATGGAGATTTTTCCTCTGTGGCATAATCAATGGCACCAATTGCCTGGAAGGTCAGCTCGTTCAGCTGTCTACCAGGCATGAACCCCCTCTGATCCTCATGGACCACAGACTTAATTACTTTGGCCAATCTCCCTGCCAACACGCCCGCAAAGATTTTGTAATCTATATTTAGCAGCGAGATCGGCCTATAAGACTCAGCATTAGTAGGGTCCTTATTTGCTTTCAAAACTAACGTAACCGTAGCCTCTAACCAGGACGGGGGAATGGGCTCTCCTGCTAGATGTATTTTATTGAATAAAGACGTAAGGATAGGAACCAATATATCAGACCCCATTTGGTATTCTTCTACCGGGAGCCCATCTGGGCCAGCTGCTTTCCCCCTGGCCATTCTTTTTAATTGATCGTGAACTTCCCCCTCCTTGATCAAAGAACTCAAAAACAGGCTATCTGTCTCAGTCAGATGTGGAAGGCGTACCCCCTCTAACCAATGAACTGCACCTTCAGTTAATTTTTGGTTGTTATTCCCCATATATAGATCTTGCATATACGTTTTCATTTCTCCCAAAATCTCGTCATTGTCAAATGAGATGTCTCCAGATCTCTGTATCCTTAATTTACTTATCTGGTTCCTAGTACGATCGGATCTAGCCTTCGAAGCCAATATTCGACCACATTTCTCCCCATAGGAAAAGTTCTGCAGTCTACTTGCATCCCACTTTTCTTTAATCATTTTATCCAGATTAGCCTGATATTTAATTTTTAAGCTCTCCAGCTCCTTCTGTATAGGGATCAAAATAATCTGCTGTTCAAGGGAGGCTATCTGTAACTCTTGTTCTTTTTGCTTTATTTTAAATAGAGAGTCATCTTCAGCCTTCTTTCTGATTTTATTTCTCCGTATCATTATGGTTGTAAGTGTCCCCCTTAGGAAACACTTGAATGCTTCCCATATTATTTGGTCTGATGCAGTGGCTTTATTTAGCTCAAAATACTCTGCCATCTGTTTCAGTAGATCCTGCTTTAACTCTTCCTGTAATACTAGGGATCTATCTAGGGTCCACCGCCTAATTTGAGGGCTTTGTGAAAATGTAACTGTTAGTTCTACCAGGGAATGGTCAGATAGAATTGCTGGAATATAAGAGGTAGACACAATCTCAGGAAGAAGACTTTGGTCCATGAGGAAGAAGTCGATCCGTGAATGGTGTTTGTGTATGTGGCTATAAAATGAATAGTCTCTGATGTTCTGATTTTTGACCCTCCAGACGTCTAATAAATTGAAATCCCTCGTCATATTTCTAAGCTCTCTTTTAGATCTACATAGGGAGAGCGAGGCAACTTTAGAAGTACGATCCAACCTCGGGTCAAGTACTAGGTTAAAATCACCGCCTAGGATGATGGGGGCATTTAATTCAAGAAAGCTCGTTTTTAAGCTGATCAGAGCCTCCGGAGAATCCTGATTTGGTCCATAATATATTGCGCATATCAGCTTAGTATTACCTATAGCTAAAGATGCAGTCAGCCATCTACCTGTATGATCAGTTTCGTACTTCTCTACTCTTATCCCGCTGTTGATTCTGATGATTATCGCCACCCCCTCTGGTGTTACCACTCTGATAAGAGCAGAGGAGGTCCTGTATCCACTTTTGATCTTTAAAAGCTACTTTCCATTCCTGCAAATCAAGGTGTGTTTCTTCTAAGAGAAGAATATGGGCACCAGATTTATTTAAGAATTCGCAGATTCTGTCAAGTTTCCTACTCTCCCTCAATCCGTTAACATTCCAATGTATTACTTTTATTTTATTCTCCATTTTCCAAGATTTTCACTGTTAACAGGGTACCCGGTTGTAGAGTTAGCTCCAGTATCCCTATAATAAGAAATTGAGCCATGCCTGTCTCATCTTTTCTAGATATATGAGGAATTTTTTTTCTTTTTATCACCTCCACCTCCCTCCGCCCTCCTCCCCCCATGAGGAAGCCCCCCTTATTACCTAACGTAGTCTTAATAATCTGCCAAGAAATTCTCTAAAAGGTTTCAGTCCGTAAGAACTATTGTTCGGGACTAGAATGCATATTCAGGACCTCGATTGTCAGACTTCAGTGGTAGAAGAAAAATGCTTTGATATCAAAGATCGTTTGGCTATTTTACAGGACTTAAATGAAACAAGAAAAGACCTGAGCAATGTAAAGCTAAAACAACAGCCAACAGCCACTGAAGAGAAACCACCTGTCCCAGCAAGGCCTGTCTGGATTCCAAAAATTGGGCATCTGGTCAGAGAGAAGATCGCGGTGAAGAAGGAATTTGGGCCTTCTTACAGAAAAGCAGTCCCTGTCTTAGCTGTCAACAGAACAAGATCAGTTGTACTACCGCCCCTTCCTGTTAAAAAGGAGAACCGAGTTGTATCCATCGACCTGGTAAAACCACAATCATGTGGCCAATAATAAGTAGTAGGCCCAGTGGACTCCCAAGAAATAGCAGAACACCAAAGTTTGCTACAATACAAGAGGTTCAAACTGAGAGACTAATCACATTTGATAAACCTGCAGTGAATAAAAAAGGACTATGCAATAATGCCATGGAACTTGTGCTTCTTGAAACCCAAATTGCAACAGTTCGTCAAGAAACACCTGTCTACAACGATGTAGCCACAGACTATGCTAATGAAACAAAGAAAATTCCAAAAGCAAATACAAATCCGGAAGCGATTCCAACAATTGATAGAACTGCATCTGGCTATTTCATCAACTTCGATGACTTTTCTGAGGATCCGAGCGAACCTGAAGAACAGCCAACAACCAAATCTTTTAAAAAGAAAGTAACAGAACTCTTTCATCAACTCAAAGAAACCTATCTGATTTCTCCATGGATTGAATTTTGGATTGTGTTAGGTGTACTTTTCCTCCTGCTTTGGCTCATCATGGTACTTTGTTTGGGAAAATTCATTGAGGGTAAATACAGTACAATGGACACAGCAAGTCAGAACATCAACTTGGTCCTAAAGCCACACAAGTCATCTCACATTGAGAAAAGAGAACTATCATCAGTGAATGTCACAGCCAATCCAATACCCAGTGGGGTAGCTTGGGACAAAACAGATTACGAAATTTATGGCCCGGTCGAGCTCTTGAAGTATCCACACCAGTTCAAGATTTCATTAAGTGACTTTGTAAAACCGAGCACATTCTCTGATGATTGGGACTTTGAAAGTATTAATGATATGATGTCAGATTTAGTAATGTCAGCAAAATTTACAGAACATGATTACTTGCAGGGTTCATCTAATTATGAAGAGTTGTACTGCTACAACCACTATGCACATCACTATTTGCATAAATCTGCTCAACCTAGAAATGTTTTAAACTATAATCAATGGGAACATTGTGCAACTCCACCAAAAGGCAGTTCAAAAACATTTTATGAGAAATTCCCATACTTCTCAGGGTTTAACACAAGTGAAGCAGAAGCCTTTAATTTCAAAATATTAAATAAGACAGGAATGAGAACAATGCTGACAAACACTAAATTAATCTATTCAGAAGCATTTTATGAAAAAATGACTACATTTGGTTTTGATTTTTGGAAAAACAATATTGAAACAAAAACCATCTGGGGTACCAAAGATTGGCAGGTCCAAGGTATAGAATCATTATTTAGAGCCTGCATGATCCCAGAACAAATTATATTCTTGAATGATACCATTCAACAGACAACCTGTCTTGGCCTAGCCAAAATTAAAGACTTAAACAAACCGTCTATTCCAAAGCCAACACCTGACAGTAATAGCACTACAGATGTTGAGATAGACGTATCCCATATTTTTACCAAAACAGAACACATCCTGATTGGAAGAAATGGTTGATCTGGCCCACAGACACAAATAACTGTCAAGATAGATTCCTGAACAAAATACAGGGGTTCAAATTGACCAGGCCAGACCCTAGATACTCCCAGAGACAACATTCAGGGATAGTTACAACATACAGTGTAGGAAAACTCTGCCTCGAATGGCTACAGAAATCCACACTGGCAGAAATTAAGCAACACTTGACTTTACTTAAAGACGGTGCTGACTTGCGTGATTTCATAATGGGACCACGCAAACAGCGTCAAAAACGTTTCATAGCGGCCGGTATATATGCAGCTTACAACGAAGCTTGGAAAATAATGCACATTGAAACAGCAGAGAAAATACGGGAAATTGACCGTATTAATTTGGAAAAATCACTTTCTGTTGTAGACAATGGGTTAATGACTCTGTCTTCCAGAATATATTCACTGGACAGCATTGTATCATCTGCTATAGATATAATAGAACAGGACTTGTTAATGTTACAACATGGTCAGTCCCAATTACGTTCTATTGTACAGCTTGGCTGGACGTTACAAAATCTGCGTTCAGGCTACGTGCCTTGGCGTTTAATCAACACAACGTCATTATTCTCTATATTTAACCTTACTGATACACAAATCAGCTTGGCACAGAAAGGAGCGGAATATACAATTCTGAGCATTGAAAAACTTGAGAGATTACCATTGACAATGTCAGAACGACCTGTCATTGAATGGATAATACACGGAATAATAACTATTTCGATAACAACTTTCAAATTTAAATTCTGTCAAGAATATATACCAGCAGGCCAGTATGAAAGGTTGGGTAAAGGGTACATTAAGTCATCATGGAAATTACCTTACACACACACGTTATAGTGAAAAGGAACACAATGTATTTCTTAGTGGTAATAATTGTAAACGGTCACTAAGTGGTATACTTCTGTGTCAAGGTATTAACCTGCATGGGGCCTGTGAGGGGACTTCAAATAACCTTTCATGTTACCAGCATGGCACACCTGCAACTCGAATATAGCCATTCTTTAGACGGCTTTCTAACGGGAGCTACATTCTAATAGTGGACCACAGATGTTGTGGCATGGTGCCAGGAAAAGCTTATCTAGTTAGCGTTAGTTCCATGGTCACTTGCTGTATGCAAGTATTGTTTCCAAATAGCACTCCAGACAGGGAGGAAAACATTTGGCCATTTTTGAATATCTCTTCTATTCGAATTGATACTTTAAGCAGAATAAAGTCTGTCCTTTTGCAGATAACTGTGCCCTTGACGTCATCAAAAGAAACGTATGATCTGCAAGTCGCAAGGACAACGGCAGAGATACATAGCCTTTTATCAGCAAATTGCCCCCTACATTTTGCAGAAATGTTAAGCCAAATCCTAAATATGTCCGATACTGGAGGTATCCCACATGTATTTAAGACAATTTTTTCGGGACTGTTAACACCCTTCACAACAGTTCTGGGCATTTTTCCTAATTTTGTCCATTCTGTTTTTGGTGGCCTACCACTCCTGTTGGGACTCGTAACAGGCATTTTATTTTTGATTCTCCTGCTTCGTTATGGCAAGCCAAAACGCAGACAAGACTCCAGCAACAATGGAAGAAACGATCCTAGCTATACGCTATCGGGACCGCATAACTAAAGTCCTTGGATTAGCCCGGCTAAGAGATCTGAATATGACCTGGTTTCTTTCATTCAGACCCATCTGGCAGAACTGTATCTTACCTGTGCTACGATGTATGCTATGCGGAGAAGAATGCGTGTTGGACGTCTGTCTTACACTACAATCAGAAGTACCATTGGATACAGACACTTTGCTAAGTCCTGTAATGGCTCATGCATCGTGTTGTCCCCAGCGGTTACCCATCCTGATGACGGCATTCGTTGAGACTTCACCACTGCCATTAAAGGGTAGTTAAGTGCGAGATGAGAGCAACATCACCCAGGTACGGCCTTCTGTGAGCACTGCTGATCCTGGCATCGATAATAGCAATCATTCTCATGACTGCACAGTTGCGGCATTTTCCAACTTGGTCGAACTTTCACCTGAAGCGGTAAACTGCTTTTTTGAAAGTCTGTCTGAAATGATGTTTTCCCCCGAACAAAAAGAATAACTTTTAAGGAAACTAGTACACAGCGTTCCATGAACTCTGAATTCGACCTTCGGCTTTGATGAACAAAAGCTACTGAACATATTTGGAACTATATATTTTTTTCTCTCTCCCTTGAAAGCGAAATTATTTTTTTCCCAATTCCAAAATATTTACCTTTTTCTTGGCACAAGTACTCTGCTTGAAGTAGAACTATTCTTAGAGAACAGAGCTTCTATTTTAGGACCTCTAAAGACAATATATCACGTCTAGCACATTTACAATAACTGTATTTATACGTGATGGAATGGTCTTGCACCTTTTTTTCTGTATTAAGAGCCATTTCATGTGTAAATTTCGCAAATCATTCATGCCGATATATATATATGCATCCTTTTTAATGAATGATTACACTGCTTGAAACGCGTACAGTACCTATATTCCTTTTCATGTATTTTGCATACACCATTTCAAATGCAAAAATGTATTTTGGGGTGGGTTGGTATACACGTGCACCTTTTATGTTTACTATTGCTTAAGTTTAGTAATGATGGACATTAATTCGTGGAGTGGGTGTAGTGTGTTATCTAGGAAACCTGAATCGATATTCCTATTTTATGCCCTTTTCCGGCTATAATCAATATTATCCATACAACGGCATAATAATCATATCCATAATTCAGTCGTAGCACATGCTGTCACATTAAGCAAGGCTACTTCTCCGGCCCCCTAGTAAGCACACCGAGTTCTCTAAACAAAATCAAGCCTCCAGCAACCTGGGAAATCCCCATTGCTATTGTTTTGATTTCGTCCTAGAACTCCAGCAAAGCACTGTAAGAACGGCCAGTTCTTAGTGACATCTTTATTGACGTCTTATGTCCAACCTTACGTCAAACCCAGGCACCTTTCAGGTATAAATATACCAACGTTGCCTTAAGCAAACACACGGTGGTAATCCTGGAGCAGAGCAGCTATCTACTTCCGAGAGCCCAGCTGATGCGAGAGCCCACGGACGCTGCCCCTCCTCCCTGACGCGCTGAGAAAGACGCTGTCTTTTCTCTTGCCGAGAAATCCAGCTCCGGCGTTTCCAGCCTACCCTCGCGGGTTGCTGGGATATCGAGTCCTGAGAGAGAGATACCAGACCTCCTGCTTTCTATTACCCAGGTACGGAACTGACTAAACCCTTACAGAGAATTCTTGAGTCAGATTCTTGGCAAAACAAACTTAACTTAAACTGCTACTTACTTACTCCTTCCCTCGTATTAGGCTTAGGTCAGGTACACCGGGGTAGGCGTAGTTAGAAGCACCAGTTGAGTACGATTAGTCAATGTGTATATGTATGTATCTATTTTATCTATTTTAAAGTATCATATGGCTAAGAAACCATATCAATGCTTTTACAGTATTATTTTATAATCCTCTTTTTACTGTACGCACTTTATTTTACCATGAGTATTACAATCGTGGCAATTCATTTCTCTTGTATGAGGAAGAAGACTGCTCAATAAATAACACCTTTTATTGAAAACGCCTGTCTCTCTTTTCTCTGCATTCTGGTGAAACTAAGTACACACATTTTGACTGAGTGAAATAGCTGTCTTTTGTTTTCACACAACTCTAGAGATATACTCTTATTCAGGGAGAGCAAAGTTGTCATGTTTTATGGTTGTCAGAAGCTAATCCCTTCTTGTCTATCCAGGGAGGTTAAACTCCTCCTCGTTTATTCGAGAAAGTTTCTAGTGACCTCTGAGCTAGCTGGCAAACCTTAAGTCTAATATAGTCAGTAGAGACCTAGATAACCTCAGTCCTACGTCTACACTGCTGAATATATTATTCCAATGCGCAGAGCCTATTGGGAATATAGGAACTACACTACACTCTCTCTTCCTCTCTCACTCTGATTCTCCCTTTCTCTCTTCCTTGTATCTCACTCGTTCCTTCTCTTTTCCTTTCTTACTCTCTCTCACACTGTTTCTCTCTTCCTTGTAGCTCACTCTTTCTCTCTTTCTCTCTCCCTCTCTCTCACTCTTTCTCTTTCACACTGTTTCTCTTTCTCTCTTCCTTGTATCTTACTCTTTCTCTCTCACTTTATATTTCAGATCACTAAACTTGAGGTCTGCACTATCTCCCGGCACGTGGTTGGAAACACCCCGGTGACAGAAAGGTGAGATGCAAAGATTTTTCCTGTCTCAACACTCCCTCTCCATCTGTTCATTTCTCTCTCTCACACTTTCTCTTTTTCTCTGTCTCATTCTTTCTTTCTCGCCTCTTCTCTCTCACTCTTTATCTCTCTCTCTTGCGCTCTCGCACTGATTCTCTCGTTTTCTTCCTCTCTGTCTCACTCTTTCTCTCTTTGGCTGGCTTACTCTCTCTCTCTCTCTCTCTTTCTCTATTCCTGTCTCACACTTTCTCTCTCTCTTCCTCTCTCTCACTCTTTTTCTCTCTCCTCCTCTCTCTCACACTGATTCTCTCTTTCTCTCTTCCTCGTATCTCATTCTTTCTCTCTTTGTCTCCTTTTCTCTATCTTCCTCTCTCTCGCACTGTTTCTCTCTTCCTTGTAGCTCACTCTTTATCTCTTCTTCTCTTTCACTCTTTCTCTCTCTGTGTTCCTCTCTCTCACACTGTTTCTCTTCCTCTCTTCCTTGTATCTTACACTTTCTCTCTCTCACTCCTTCTCTATCTTCCTCTGTCTCACTCTTTCTCTCTTCTTCTCCCTCGCACTCTCACTCTTTGTCTCTCTCTCTCTCTCTCTCTTTCTCTATCTCCCTTCCTGGACGCATGACGCACCATCTGTCTTGCAGGCTGTGATTCAAAAATTGACCAGCGATGACACGCCACAGCTGTACATAGTTGTATTTGTTGTTGTTTTGTTTAAATAAAATGTTTTATATGTAAATCTATACATTGCTAAGATTCATATTTGTCCAACCGCACAGGGACACTTCTGGGTCAAATATGATAGTTGGGGGTATGCTGCTGATTTCGGAAGAGGGTGTGTTACCTGCCAATGTGGGGAGATGCCGCATGAAAGGGGTATTTCTCAGAGAAAGAACTCCGGTATGTTTTTAAAAATACCAATGACAGATGCCAGCTGATGGACTTAATCGCAAAATGGCTTTTAAATACTCATGTAGTGTGACTTATGAACAATTCGCACCCAGGCTTGCAGAGGGTCAGCTGCAGCCCGTAGGCTCGACTCACAAAGGGAGAACTACGGGCTGTCCGCTGCCAAAGGAATAGCAGCATGGTAGCTCTCAGAGGTAGAGGCACAACAGCGTAGTAGCTCGCAAAGGTAGAGAGTTGCGTGCCAACGCACTGGCTTCCAAAGGCATAGCTGCAAAGTGGGTATGTTGGGCAGAGGGAGCTTGAACAGGGTACTTCACAGAGAGAGTCCTGCGCTGTATTTTCAGTCTTGACTTCATAGATACAACTGCAGCCCGAGAATTCCCACCTGAACAGTTGCGAGCCCACCACTAGTTCGCAGAGGCAGACTTGCAGGCCCAATAAGGTTGTTGGAGGTATGCTGGTGATATGGGAACAGGGTGCGTTACCTACTGATGTGGGGAAAGCAGCATGAAAGGTGTATCTCTCACAGACAGCGCTCGGGTATGTTTTCAGATTTCCCTTCGACAGATGCGAGCTGACGGACTCAATCACAAAATGGCTTTTCAATGCTCATATAGTGTGACTTCTCAACAGTTTGTACCCAGTCTCGCACAGAGACACCTGCGCCCCACAGCAATGTACTAGCTTGCAGACGTAAAGAGGTGGGGGCTGACGAATAGCAGCTTGAAAGGCATATCTCACACAGATGCCATTATTGCCTCACAGAGGTAAAACTGCGGACCCAATGGCTTCTACATGGAGACATGCAAGCAAACGTAGTAAATCACAAAATGGCTGCCAACACTTCCTGGTTTCAACAGTTCACAGCCAATGAGCCGCACGCTCGTGCTTGTAACCCCTCAGCGAATCACATGTCACAATTCTCAAATATCGATATCTTTAAAATGTGACATTTCTTAAAAACTACTGAATGGATTTACACCATTTAAACAAAAGCATGCTTTCTGGACCATCGCCTTTCTCCCTGCCAAATATGCTGTTATGCCATTCAGCACTTTCACCTGTAGTCTTCTGTAAAGTTTCGTATCAAAACAGCAGGTGAAAACACGTTTTGGGATCCTCTTTTTTCCCAGCCCCTCCTACACCAATCACCCCCAAACTTTCAATATAGGATTTAATTAAAAGAAACTTTTTGGATAATTTCATAAAGATTTATCAAACAACGCCAAAGTTATAAGCACATACAGGCCTCCTGGAAGGGGGCTGCGTAACCCCCCTCCCAACATAACTGAAGCCCCAGGGCTGCACGAACCCCAGCGCGCCACATCAACCCCTGCGAGCTTCCGCTATTATCTTTCAAGAAATGTCCCCGGAACCTAGTCAACCCAAGGGCCTCATTAAATCAAAACGCATGACCCCAGCGCGGATTCCGCGGATTATTTTTTTTTTTAATATTTGTTTGGGGCCTGGGGTCCTTCTAAGAACCCCTGAGCAGGCCTAGGGGGTCTGGATGTTTCTACCCTGCCCCCTTCCCTTCTTTTCTACCTTTGTTTCTCTGTTTTCGGGTGACACGCTTCTACCGAGCCACAAGATGGCTTCCAGCACTTCCTGGTTGGAGTTTGAGGGACAATTGTTTGTTAACCATGACCAGGGACAGTGTATATCCAAAACGCGTAGGTGGGGAACCTACAGGAAAATAAACAACTGAGGAAAAACTTTGAAGTGGTGTGTGGCTTCTTCTTAACTGAAGGTTTTTGCTAAAGCATAATTTGCGAGGCTGTCTCAAATCTCGCTGCCAGAACCAGCTAATCAGCTGCTCCCCCCGCTTGGGACAATATATATATATATATATATATATATATATATATAGCTATATAGTAGAGAGCAAAGCACAAAGAGTGTTGAGGCAATAATTCCGCACCTGTCACTTAAGGTGGCTTAACAGTATGGTGATGGTGCTAAAAACCAGTAAGTGCACCCCTCTCCACTTCCTAATGGGTTGACCCCCAAAAACAATCACAGAAAGGAATGGAATCAGCACACATCAATTATAAATCTTGTTTAAAGTTCATTAGAGCATCAGATGTCCAGTATGATTTGAAGAAAATGCCAGGTCCAGAGTTTTCTTGTCATCTCAAATGTTTTTCTTTATTGATAAATATGTGCCGTTGTTAAAATCCAATATTCAAAAATTCAATTACCCAACGCGTTTCGTCTCAGAAGAGACTTCTTCAGGGCTGGGCTAAAGGGAAACATATATACATACCATTTAAAATCTGTACATATATACATATAAACAAACAAACACATTGCCATTTAGTGCCTCTTTCCGATCTTAATTGTTATTGAGATAGCTAATTTAAATATAAAAAAAAATATTCTAATAGCATGATCATAGCAAACAGTTATAAAATAACCAATTATTTTGCATTGTATTCAATCCTTGTGTGACTAAATAGCTAAAGGAATAATTGTTAAACCCTAGCTGGTTAATAGCTATGGGTCAACAGTGCAACTTACAATAAATGTTGTTAGTATTATGGAAGTAGTTGATGGAACCCTACTGTACATAAGATCTGGCAGTGACTGGGAAGTACAAGTATCTTACAAGTTTTATTTTTAGGGTATTGCTTTTGTTGGTTATGTGTACATTTGTAGGTACAAAATTGAGTCATTCAAAGTAAAGGCATCAAATGGCCAATATGGCTGTTCCATAAATTTTTTATTTGTTCTGTGGTGAGAGGTAGCATGATTTCTTTTTTTTAAAATATCTTTATTAACTTTTTACATTTTACTCCCTCTTCCTGCACCCCATCCCACCCCCCACAGAAAAATGACTATACATTAGAGTAGGAAATCAGTAAAACGCTGGGAATAAAACAGAGAATTTTACAAATCACCTTAAATCTCAATACCTTACTATGGATTACATAAATAGTTTAAATATAATACATGTTCAATCATCTGATTCTCCTCTTCTATAGAAAAAGGTCAATAAATACTATAATAATAATATTAATAATAATAATAATAATAATAATAATAATAATAATAATAATAATAAAAATAATAATAATTATACAGATATCTACCAAAATTCCTTATAAAAAAGTTTTATAATTCAATTAGGTAATTCATACAGGTACATGTGCCTTTTTACCCTTCTTTTAGTTCTACCCAGGTAGCAAGGGCCTTCCCAATTTTTACTCCTTTCGTTTTTCCCTATATATATATGGATTTTTTCTCAATCATAGGCTGATAACAGTCTAGCCAGCCACTGCTGGAAGGGGGGTTAGGATCTAATTATGCTGATGAAATACATAGCCTAAAGACGGTCATAGCAATATGGGGGGCGGGGCCTGACGCCGATAGAGTCGGGAGCCTGAATCGGAGCTCCCGTTGGTGATCCCCTCTCTGGCACCATCCTGCCTGATAAAGAGGAGCCCGAGCAAGGAGATCAGGGGTGTCGGAAGCTTAGGGGCATCAGGGGCACTTGCCGCGGGGGGGTCGATAGCCCTTCCCTGGAGGCATACGGTGGACGAACTGGTGTATCCGTGGACTGCGCAAGATGGCGGCAGGGCGGTGATAACGGCTTCTGGAGTGTTGTGGAGCTGTGTGCCTGCTTCGGGGTTGCCCTGCGTTGTCGCCTTGGAGGCTGGGAAGGAGACCCGGGCAGAGGCGGGGACCGGGATTGCCGCTGGTGAGGAGGTGGCGGGAGACAGAGCTTCGAGGGACCCAGTGCTCTGAGGCCGCGGGCTGCGCAAAATGGCGGCCACGCAGCACTAATGGCTCCTGATGGGAAAAGGACCGGGAGACCTGCCGGATGATTGCCCTGCATTGCTGCTTTAGGTGCGGGACGAGTGACAACGGCAGAGGCGGGAGCCGGGTTTCATGCTGGTATGGAGGAGGAACGGGGAGGAGCTGCAGCAGACCCCGGGACCTGGTGAGTGCCCACATGCGGGAAAGGGGCCTAGAAGATAGAGGCCGAGGCCGGGACTCGGATCCCCAGTACGGCTGGCCCCCCAGCCTGGACCGGTGCCCACCCTCCCATGGTGGTGGGGTAGGGTGGAGGACTGACGGCCGTGTAGAGCAAAAGAAGAGGAGACAGAGCTGCGGAGAGGAGGATATAGGACCCCCTGAACTGACCACACCAGGGGCACAGCGTAGGGGTAGCACTGCAAAGGACATTGGAGCAGGCCATTGCTGTGGCCAAAAGAGGGCTTACAGTGGGGCACGGCGGGGAAGGCCTGGTGACCCGGGGCGATCCTGGACGCACAGAGACGGAGCAGGGTGGCGCCTGATAAGCAGAGCGGAGGGACGGGATGGGCAGGTGAAGTGCCCTGAACACAGTCTCCGCTGCTGAAAGCGCTGCTTGGTGGCTGCGGAGAGCGTAAGGGCCGGCACAAGGATACCGGCGGCGTGGCCCCTTGGACAGCGACAGGACTTTGTACAGCGGAGCTAGAGTTGCAAGCAGTGGCCCCAAAGTGATGGGCAGCAGCCCGAACAGTCGCAGTGGATGATGTGGTGGCCGTGATTGCTGACACTCGTCGGGAGGCTTGCGACAGGGCCGAGAGAACAAGTAGGATCGAAACCAGCTACACCCTGTCATAGCGCACGTTGGGGGTAGGAGCTACTGACCTTGAGGGCGTCACGGCCGGACCACCAAGAGACTGGATACTGAGCATCAAGGGGGGCTGAGCGAGGAATGCGGAGACACTGATTCACACCCGGGAGCAAGGAAAGATGGGGGGATGCCCCAAGAAGACCTCTCACTCCATGATATTCTACAGGCTATAGAACGCTCATGGATGGGGTTGAAAACTAAGATTGACATTATCAGGGAAGACTTAGGCCTCCTCCGAGCGGACCATAGAAAGCTGGCGATCGTGTCATGACCGCTGAAGTGGAGATAGAAAGCTTGCGCCCACCAGTCACGGCGACGACAAACAAACTCACAGACATAGAAAAAAGAGTGATGATACTGGAGCAACCGGCAGAGGATGCCGAAAATAGGGCCCGCTGGAATAACATCAGAATCACAGGCCTTCCCGAGAAAGTCGAAGGGAACAACATGGTGGAATACCTTGAGCGCTGACTGCGCACAGAAGTGGCAGAGGAGGGGTTGTCCAGATTCTTTGCTCTGGAACGGGCGCACAGAAATCCAGCTCGAGCCCCGCAGCCTGGCAGGCCGCCGAGGCCAGTGGTGGCCCGCCTCCTGTTCTACAAAGATAGAGACCATGTACTGGGGCAGGCACACCTAAAAGGGCAACTTAAGATAGACAACAGTGTGGTACGGATCTTCCCAGACTTTTCACGGGAGGTGAAACAACAAAGAGCATCCTTCACTGCGGTCAAAAGGAAATTATGCCAGATGGGGGTGTCCTACTCTATGGTTTTCCCAGCCAAACTACGAATAGTGCGTAATGGAGGCACTCTATTCTTCACCACCCCCCATGACGTGTGGGGCTGGATTTAGGAGCAGGATCCCCGTGGATCGCAAGGAGGAGGAAACACCCCTGCTGAAAAGGCCTTGACACGCTCCCCAGATAGAGGGACAGCTTCGAAGAGCCACCCGAAGATGGAGGAGGCGAGCTGAGCTAGGGCCAGTGCGATCACAGCGGTGGCCTGGCTGAGTACAGCTGAGCCATAGTGCCAGGAGCCACTATGGCGCTCCGGGGAGGAGCAGAGAGACTCGGACTCAGAAACAAACTTGAGCTCTGTGGGGGATGCCAGCCAGACCCTGCCGCATGTAACTCCCAGATCTGCACATGACTTGATGTGAGGTGGGCCGTAAGAGCAAGTATACCCAGGACTATGCTTGGGGGAAGTGGGGGGTTGTCGGTACTATAGCCCTATAGCCATACACCTCAGTTGGGTGGGTTCCCAGATGCCTACCTGAGATATGCATGCCGGGGGGATTTGGAGGGGCAGAGGAGACAGCAGTTCTCCAGGCGGACATTGGCATAACCACCACCTCTGAACCCTAACTGTTTGAGCACGGGAGTGCGAAGTTTGGATGGGGGAGATGTTCTCACTTGTCCTGGGGTCGGTGAGTTGGGATGGTTCTTTTAGTTTTAGAGAGGGTCTGGTTTTATGGTTAACAGGGAGGGTTGCTGGTGTCGACGGGGGGGAAGGTCAAGACATGCCATTCCGTAGGAGATGCTTGCGTGTTATGCAAAGTGGATCTGGGTCTTGGGACATGCAAGGGGGTACACCTGAGCAGACACAGGCCACCTATAGCATAATGTTGTGGAATGTTAGGGGCATGCACTCCATGAGTAAAAGGCATAAAATATTCTCACAACTGAATAGGAGAGGGGTGCAAAAAGCGATGCTCCAAGAGACTCACACACTAGACAAGGAGGGCGATGGAGAGGGCAGGCATTTTACACGTCATACTCAGCGTTGGCCCGGGGAGTCCTGATCTGGGTGCAGGCTGGAGTCCCCTTCCAACACATTGAGCACAAAATTGATCCGGAGGGACGGTACGTGATTGTATCCGGAAGGCTTGATGGGCAGGATGTCACACTGGTCAATGAGTATGGTCCGAATGTAGATCACATTAGGTTTCTGGAGAAGCTGTCGGGGATTTTGGCACCATACATGACTGGGGCGGTCCTAATAGGGGGGATTTTAATTGTATTGGAGATCCCGAACTGGACCGATCACACCCACCTCTTCAAAACTCTCCAGTACACGCTGTGGCTCGGGCCTTTAGAGACTAGCAAGCTCTCTGGGGGCTTGTGGATTCCTGGCGCAGCGCACACCCGACTGATAGGGACTACTCGCACTTATCCCACACTCACAACTTACACATCCGACTAACACTTTTTATGCACACCAGACCTCTACACACAGCTGGGGGGACAGAGTACCTGACCAGAACAGTCTCGGACCATAACCCACTCATGCTTAGGTACAAGGGGGGGAGGTTATCGCAGCCCATCCCGACATGGCGCCTCAAACCGGAAGCTCTAGAAGACCAGTTCTATCAACAGGAGACTAGGTAACACATCATACACTATTTGGCTGATGATGCGGGCACCACCGATTCTAGAATTACGGAATGGGAGGCCTTCAATGCTGTAATCAGGGGGAGGTGCATGACTACATCAATTAGGGTCCAAATGACACTTACAGCAGACAAAGAGAAAGCAAATGGAGCACTCAGGACCTTAGAGAGGAGACGACCGGAACGCCCGGAATTGAGGCAGGAACTCCTAGAGGCCAAGGAGGAGGTGGCAGTGCAGGTAGAGCATCTAAGATGCTTTGATTACCAGAAATATATGGATGGGACACATGCTGAGCAGGATAAAGCAGGGAGATTGCTGGCATGGCTCGCTAACCCGACTAGGCGGGGAAGTGCTACAATGACGATTCAGGACCAGAGAGAGCCCCCTTTAGATAAGCAAGAGGAGGTTAGTAACCGATTCCGGGAATACTATGCCCGCTTATACAAAAGCACTGGCAACCGCAACATAGTTAGACTCACAGAATACTTGGCACCCCTCCCGCTCCATACTCTTGAGGCGGAGGAGGCAGAGTTGTTAGGAGACGCAATTACCGAAAGGGAGATCAGGGTAGCAGTCAAAGCTATGGCACGAGGGAAAACTCCGGGCACGGATGGACTACCCCAAGAATTCTATGCCACATACATGGTGGAGCTGGCTCCCAGACTAGTGGAGCTATACACGGAAGTGAGGGAGAGTGTGAGATTGCCACAAACCACGAGGGAGCCAGTAATGATTCCCCTGCTCAAGCATGACAAGAACCCAACAGAATGCTCAGCGTACCGACCCCTATCGATACTAAATCTAGATTTTAAAATTCTCAGTAAGGTATTGTCCACCAGACTGCTACCACATATGACCTCATTAGTGCATTCCGACCAAGCTGGATTCATTCCTAGCAGAAACAAAACCCTGAACTTTAGGCGACTGTTTGCAGTGCTACAGCACTGTGCAGTAGAGGCGCAAGAGGGGGCGATCTTCGCCATTGATGTCGAGAAAGCTTTCAATAGCCTTGAGTGGGAATTTTTATATGCAGTGATCAGGAGGATGGGGCTGGCGCAGGGTTTCATCCAATGGGTTAAATTACTCTATAAGGACCCAGTGGCGCGGGTATGCACGGGCCGCACCATTTCCATGCAGTACAGGGTGGAGAGGGGCACATGGCAGCGGTGTCCACTCTCCCCCCTATTGTTCGTGCTGGTGATAGAGCCATTGGCATGGTTGGCAAGATCGGGGACTCCATATGAGGGTGTTAGGCTTGCAGAGCAGACGTACCACATCGCATTATATGCAGATGATCTCCTGCTTTTCCTGAAGGACTCAGTAGCAGCGGTGCCGGGAGCCCTGCGCATGTTGGACGAGTTCGGAACACTTTCTGGACTCTGCGTCAACAGGCAGAAGTCACGACTCTTCCACATAACGAGGGAGGCTCAACCACCTGCAAACTTTAGGGACCTACAGTGGGAACCACGGTGTTTCTGATACCTAGGAGTTAGAGTATATCATGATGTCTCTTATGTTCAGGAGGGGAATATAGGGGGGGCTCTCCGATCGCTAAAAGGCAGTATGGCGTTCTGGGGGACGTTGCCCCTGTCTGTGGCGAGGCGCATATCATTGCTGAAACTGGTGGCTTTACCCCGATTGCTATAATTTTTTACCTCCCTCCCAGTGTGGATCCCTAGGACGTGGTTCCGTTCCCTTGACTCCCTTCTGGCTACTTTTATTTGGGGTCCCAGCAGGCACAGAGTGGCATTGGCTACGTTGCGAAGAGCGCAAGCAGAGGGGGACCTAGCGGTGCCGGATATGGAGAATTATTATCTGACGGGACAGCTCCAACGCTTTACACAGTGGGAGCCAGGAAGTCTAGATCTGGACAGGCAGTCACCCCCATTCACCCCGAATAGGGCAGATGGTATGAGTAAGCTCATGGGCACTATTAAAAAGTGCACAATAAACTCTTCAGAGCATAGGGTAATAAGAAATTGCTCGGTCAGGTGTCTTCAGAAGACCAAAACCAAACGTCCCTACTCCCCAGAGATGTCCGTAGCATTATTGGAGGCGCTTATGCACGGGGGTTGTTGGAGGGGGCTAGAGAAATGTTCCCAAGCGGGAGTCACTAAGATAGGAGACTTATACGGAGATGAAGAGCTTCTCACATTCGCGACCTTCCAGTCAATTGGGATATTCCGCAGGGACACTTTCTATTATCTGGGGCGGTCACCGGAACCATGCACAGGCACTGGGGTCAGGGGACATTAGAACCACCTACACACACTACATGCGAATACATAAGTCTAGCAGGAGGGGCCATTAAAGCAGTCCCATGCCTCTATCGAGCCATTCGGCGGGACTCCATGGGGCGGCTGGAGAGCCTGAAAAATAAATGGGAGGCAGACATTGAGAGTCCTATGACGGATAAGGATAGGGAAAATACGCTACTTCGAGCCACCAAGGTATCCACAACGCACAATTCCAATTAATTAGTTTTTATACTCTGCATAGGCCTTATATTACACCTGACAGAATGAATCGCTATTTTCATCGGGAGGATGCAAGTTGCCCCCATTGCCAGGAGATAGGGGCTGGTTACATTCACATGATAGAGGGGTACTGGCAAGCAGTGGTTAGAGAGACATGTAACTGAGAAGGAGATCCCGTGCACCCCCAGTCATGTGCTGCTTGACCTTCTCCCCCACTCCGCTAAAACCAAGGCACAGCCAGGTTTCAAGATCTAGCATATATTTTAGCAAAACGTGAACTCACCTGCAAGTGGAAGGCCCCGGCAGGTCCGGGGATAGGCCATTGGAAACGGGAACTAGTGAAGTGGGCAAAAGTGGGCAAGCTGTGAACATAGAATACTGCTTCTAAATGCAAAGATAGGCATAGGACGACTGGAGTGGGCGCAGGCCTGGTGGCGGTTGGTGGATGACCTGAAGAATGTGGACCAGGAGTCTGCGCCTAGCAAGCCACAGGCTGGATCTCAACCGGGGGCCAGGACCAAGGAGGAGTTAGGAGGGGGACATGAGCGGGCCATAGCATCCTAACATCTACGAACATGGTGGGTTATATGAGCAACACACACGGCTCAGACCAAAGCAAGCAAGACCCAGATCATGTATACAGTGAGAGGCATTGTAGTGTAGTTCCTATTATCCCAATAGGCTCTGCGCATTGGAATAATACCTTCAATAGTATAGGCCTAGACCAGACGTTAACTAGGTCTACTACTGTCGATATTAGACTTAAAGTTTTGGGTTTGCCAGCTAGCTCAGAGTTCACTAGAAACTTTCTCGAATAGGCAAGGAGGAGTTGAACCTCCCTGGATAGACAAGAAGGGATTTAGTTTCTGACAACCATAGAACATGACAACTTTGCTCTCCCCTAATCAAGAGTGTATCTCTAGAGTCGTGTGAAAACAAAAGACGACTTATTTTACTCAGTCAGTACGTGCATTCTTAGTCTCACCAGATTGTAGAGAAAAGGAAGAGACGGGCGTGTTCAATAAAAGATGTTATTTATTGATCAGTCTCTTTTCTCGTACAAGAGAAATGTATCGATATTATTGCAATACTTATGGTTAAGTAAAGTGCATACAATAAAAGCAGAAGTATAAAATAATACTGTAAAAACATTGATATGGTTTCTAAGCCATATGATGGTTTAAAATGGATAAAATAGATACATACATGTATACATTTGATTAATCGTACTCAACTGGTGTTTCTAACTACGCCTACCCCAGTGTACCTGACCTAAGCCTAATACGTGGGCGGGAATAGAAAGTAGCAGTTTAAGTTAAGTTTGTTTTGCCAAGTGACTGACTCAAGAATTCTCTGCGAGGGGTTATTCAGTTCTGTACCTGGAATTTAGGATGAATGAGGGATGGTATCTCTCGTCTCTGGTCTCGATATTCCAGGCTGCCTGCGAGGGCTACCCGGAAGCGCCGGAGCTGGATTTCTCGGCAGGAGAAAGCAGCGTCTCGTTCTCAGCGCGTCAGGAAGGCGGGGCTGCGCCAGCGGGGTCTGCTCTGCTCTGGGCTTCGGCAAGTCTGGCTGCTCCGATCTCGTCACCACCGCGTGTGTTTGCATAGGGCAATATCGGTAATATTTATACCTTTAAGGTGCCGAGATTGACGTAAGGATGGACATAGATACGTCAATAAGGATGTCATACGACTTGGTCGTTAGCACATTCTTTTGCTGAAGTTCTCGGTGAAATCAAAACAATGGCCGCAGGGTTTTTCCCAGGTTGTCATAGGTTTGATTTGTTTTGAGAACTCCGTATGCCTTATCAGGGGCTGGAGGAATATCGCTTGTCTAATTAGATTGCAAGCGTTATGACCTAATCAGATAACACGTTCCTGTGCCGTAGTGTGGCTTAATCAGATAACGGTTTCTGCATCATGGGGGTTTTCTGCATCATGGGATGGCTGCTAGTTAACTTGTTAACCAGAATAGGGTCAGGAATAGGGGGATCGATACAGAACCTATAGGAATACATCACAGCATATTGGCGGGTTGGTCGATGCAGCAGGGGAGGGGTTGGAGGGTGGGATAGTAGAGGGGGAACTATTTGAATGTTATTATGGATGGAGCCAACTACAGTTAGCAATGCATAGGGCAGCAGGAAGCCTAAGGGTAAGAGGAGACATGGAGGAGGGACCGGATGCCCCGATGGGCAGGACATTCTGGAGGGCCATGAGGAAGGTACAGGAATAAGTAATAATGTGTATATGCACTGTGAGATACCAAATGCCAATAAAATTTGTTTAAAAAAATAAAAGATGGTGATAGCAATACTCGTCGACCCCCTCTCCCTCCTCAAACCTGCCATTCTCTTGGATCCCCCATGACTATTTCCAGCTTCAGTATGTTCCTTAGAAATTCTTCGATTTGGCAGAGGGCATTTCATGTTGGGCATTTCATGTTGCAGTGAGGTCATTTCATGTTGCAAATATATTAACTATATTGGCTTGTATAAGGAGCAGTGCGGGCATCGGGTCCCCTTCCCTTCTTCCCACTTTGCAATACAGTCTGGTGTGCAATATAGGAAGAAACACATTTTATAGAACTGAACCTGTAACTTGGCAGACTTCAAGACATACTGAGCCATTAAGAAAGCTAGTTGAAATGCATTATCTGTGATATCTAGCTTGATTTCCCATTTTTCCAAGATTTTGGCCAGATCATCTGTCTTTAATAAATTTAACAAATTGTATACAGTACCAATACGGGGGAGAATTTCCTACATTATTTTTTCTATTAACTTATTTTTGGTCATTCCACCTATCCCTTTCCCTTTTTTCAAAAGGAAATCCCCTATTTGGAGAAACATTGACAATCTCTCTATGGGTGAGATTGAAATTCCCTTTAAGCTCTTCAAAAGATAAAACGAAACAGGGATGTGTAAAAACAACCTAATTTATACGCTCCTCCACCTACTTGTCATGCAATAATCGACAAAGATACCAGGAAGATTCTCATTAACCTGGAGTGGCGTATAAAAGTTTTGTTTTCCTAGCCCTAGCAATCGTTGGATAGGGGCCCAGGTTTGGAAAGCAGCCAGCCAGCCCCATAGACATCTCCAAGCATCTGCTCCAATCAATAATTCATGTGAACCTTCTTCAAATGAATTACTGTGCCCCCCCCGATGATCCCTAAGTAATATTGAATAATGCACCAGACATGTGGCCCAATAATATAACCTCAGGTTGGGAAGGGCCAGCCCTCCACGCTCTCTTGGAAGTGTTAAGAGCTTAACTGATATTGTTGGTTTAGCAAATTACCAGATAAATTGCGAAAATAAATTCTCGAACTTTGTGAATGAAAAATTTGGGGAAATGAGTGGTATGGCTCTCATTGGATATATCATTTTGTGAAGTATATCATTCTGATTAAATTGCATCAATCCATCACTATTAAGTGTAGATTATCCAACTTTTATAGTACAATTTTAGTTTTCTCTGCTACTGGTTTTAGGTTCTCATTTACCAGAGCATCAAGATCCACCCTGATTGTGACCCCCAGATATGATGCACTCTCCACCACTCTAATACCATTGATTACAGCATGTTTACTGGCGCTGAGCTGTGTTTTTCCCTTATTCAGGGAATACCCGAAGAGTCCCTCAAAGATCAGTGCTTCTTCTTCTATTATTTTTACGGCTGCCTCAGGGTTAGATTTTACCAAGGCCACATCATCAGCATATGCCAGAACTTTAGTGCTGTACCCTTGTAGTATTATCAACTGTTTATTTGGGTTTAAATTCAGACTCTTTAAAAACTGGTCTATGTAGAGTGAAAAGAGTAAAGGGGAGCACGGATACCCCTGCTGGGTTCCCCTTGTGATCGTCAGACACTCTGATAATTCCCCGTTTATACATACTCTAGCTGTAGGATTTATATAAAGGACTTTGATGGCCCCAATAAAATTAGAGTCAATCCCTTTTTTGACCATCACAGCCTAGAGGAAGTGCCAGGAGACCCTAAAAAAAGCTTTTTTCACATCAAGCAGAATAGCTGCCATAGGGTCACCTGACACTTGCCTTGCAACAAACAGTGTTATAATCTCCATATATGATCTTTGGTGCTCCTCCCAGGGATGAATCTGTGCTGCCACGCAACTACCATTGCCTGCTAGTGTGTGAATATATTTTAGTGACGCATTTAATTAACATAATAGGACAATAGGAGCCTGGCTCTTCTATTGGCTTTTGTTTCTGTAGGGAAAACCACAATTTTTGCCTCTGCCCATGATTTTGGTAAAGCCTCTCACCTGAAGGTTTGTCATAAAAGGTTTGTAATTACTTCCTTAAATTGATCAAAAAATGTTTTATAAAATTACGAAGGTGTTAAATCTGGTCATGCTGCTCTTCCGTCTGACAAACACCTCACCCCATACCAGGGGGTTTCTAGTTGTTCTTGTATCTCCTTTGCCAATGGTATTTCCGAGATCATAATTAGATATCACTCCACTGACTCTCATTTTTGGGATTCAGAGTTGTCTATTCCTTCCTGATACAGGGATTGGTTGAAATTCTGTAAAACCTCCCATATCTCATTTGTGCCATATACGATGCCCGATACTGGGTCCCTAATATTCATAATCATGTTACATACACATTCCTGTCATGTTCGAATTGCCATTTGATGTCCTATTTGATCACTAAGCTCATATATATTTTCTTGGTTGGTCTTTATTCTCCCAATTGATTTGTTCACAAGAGTTCCCCAATGGCTGCTTTAGCTAATGCTATCTCAGCTTGGAAATCCTCTATGTCGTTCATATGCTGTTTAGCCATGATAAGTTGTTCTTCTGCTCGTGCTAATCTCGGATATAACTCCTGTGCCTTGCGCTTCTCGTCTTTCCCTTTTCTCAGAGAGAATTGAGTTCTTTCCCCAAACAGCTGCTTTGTAAGAGCCCCATACGACTACCAGGGGAGCAGTCCGTGCATTTCGATTCAGGAATTCTGGTATCCATACATTCATATGGTCTCTGTAATCCTCGTCCCGCAACAGAGCTATTTAAAGGTCCAAGCAGAGGTTTTTGTTATAATTCCCATCATAGCTATTTCTAAGACTAGTGGATCGTGGTCTGGTAAAAACTTACAGTATTGTTGTAAAGAAGTGGATACTAAAAAATAATCTAGTCTGCAATGCTTGGAGCAAGGGGCAGAGAAATACATGAAACCATGATCAGATCTATATCACAAAAAGGAAGAGGGATCAAAATAATTCATGAAAATTTTCTAAGAGTGAGTGGAAGAAAAAGCACCTTGCTTTTAAAACTGCCCACACACGTAGCAAGCTGTGTCATGCTTCATCATAGGGCTGCTAACACACCTCCCTGTTCACCCAACACTGGAGGTGGAGCAATAGGGAGGGGAAGACAATACAACATACAGTGAAAAGTTAGTGAAAACTTAAAGGTGGTGCAGAATCAGTGGTAATAAAAGCTGGTACCAGGGGATACTTTTTACCATGATCAGATGGCCTAGTCTTACCCCAAACCGCAATCAGCCCATGCGTACCGCGGAAATTAAATGATGAAGTACTTTGGTTTACCTACCCCTATACTTTGCGTGTCATTCCCAATTATTTGGTAGGTTGATTTTAAATTCCCCACAAAAAAGGATGGTCAGTGGCCAGTGTGCTAGTTCATTACTTAACTAGTTAAATCCTCCTGGATCGTCCACTGTTGATCCATAAATAGAGCAGAGCGTAAAAGACAGATTCCCTATAAGGTTACACTTAGTGATCACATACCTCCCCATTGGGTCGGTGGAATTCTGCACAAACTGCAATTAGTTGTTCTGGGCTAGGATGGCAACTCCTCGAGTGCGGGTGCCTTGAATGGTCCCTGCTATAACTCTGAAACCCATATTCTTTAGGAGGTCAGATCTTGATTCTTCTACATGGGTTTCTTGCAGACAGATAATATCTGCCTGCAGCACCCTCAACCCTTGTGCCACCTTTTGTCTTTTTTTTTACATAATTTAACCCACATATGTTTAAAGTAGCAATTCTAAGTATAAAAAGTCAAAGAGAAATCCCTGGGGTGTGTTAGTTAGCCCGTGGTATCTATACCCGTACGGTTCCTCCACAGCACCTGGGTTACCGGTTGCTATAGATCACCGTTAGAAGGGAAAAGGTTTATATAATGATTCCCACAAAGAAAAATATTTGTTAACAATCTAGATTTTTATTAAAATAAAGCAATAGTTTTCAATAAAAAATACACACATTTAAAATTTCAAAGGAACTTTCCCTGAAAAATAAAAGTTAATCAGCAAAATATCAGTGGACAATATAAAACTATACAGTATATAAGTACATTCATATTATATTGCACATCATAGACACAAAGATTTTGTTACTTAAGACAACACATGTAAATACAGAAAAAAGAAAAAAGAAAAAGGACCCCTTTAAAACGGTGGCACTTTGATGTTTTTACCACTATTGATTTCTAGATCCACTAGCTAAAAATGACATGTACATTATAACACACATGCAACAGTAATACATGTACATCCAGTGTGTTTGAGCTAGAAATGGATTCTTCTATATAGAAATGCGTCGACGCGTTTCGGTGCTTTGCACTTGGTAATGTGGCACCTTCCTCAGGACTTCTTAGTAGGGGTTTTCCGTACAAGAAAGACTTCACTTTCCCTAAACATAGGCGAAAGGATTTCACTCAGTTTCTTAAAAGGTGGGTATTGGGCGCCAATTGCGTCATTCCTGGACAATCACTATGAGGTCACTGGCTGTTTTCGCCTCTATGTTTTCTTTAAGGCTTCTGGTGGTGATATTCCTTAGTCTTCCGATTAGTCTGGTCTTTTTCTTACGTTCAGTTTATTTTAAAACACGATATCTGCAACGCTATTAAAACTCGCTTCAAACGGGCATATATTAGGGGCCTCGCCGGAACTGGATATGTTCTTTAAAATCGTGGCGCCGCGCTTCTGCCTCGTTTGGTTCTGCAATCACAATTCTAAGTATCCCTGGTCCTCTTTTAGAGTTAAGCATACAAATACGATGACCTTTACTCCCCCTTTGCTACTTTGAAGAAGAGAACAAAATATATTTATACATCTCCACATTTCCAGTAAACCCGGTTTTCCAGTCCAATTCAACATCACACTCTTCTGTGCAGGTCCCCCTCCTATCCCCCTCCCCATATACCCCCACCCACTGAACCATGAGTAATTAGGCAAAGCCTGAGCAATGATGAGTGCTCAATACTCTACCACACCACCCCTCCCCCAATCCACGTCAGCAGGTGTTGAGTGAAAGAAAAAAAAGAAAAAGAAGACCCAATGTTTTTTAATAAAAGTCCAGAGAAAAAAGGAAAGGGAAGTAACAACTAGTAACCTTATGCATTCCTGTGTCATAAGCTGTCAGACTGGACAACTCGTATGCAATCATTATAGCTTATTACTACATGCCCTCTGGCTAATACTTGACAAGTATTCCTGGGCCTGAATCTTGGAAGAGAAGGTACCGATATGACTCTTAAATACAGTCTTCAATCTAGCATGATTCTGGAGGTAAACTTCTGCCCCAATTCTTTGAAACGGGTTAATGACATGTGGGAGGCGCCATCTTTGCTCAACTGTAGCATGTGCAAAGTCCAGTCTGGCAAAGAAGATTACATTCTTGAATGTTCTCTGAGTATTTGAGCAAGCCTTGTCGTAAATCAGTTGTCTTACAGGAAGTTGCCAAAGTAAACTAGCATCGCTCTGGCCCTTTCTGACTCTCTCCGTGGAAGCTTTCTTGCCATAAATGGAAACCCATGGACCTGCTGATTCTCCATATCCCAGTTCCACATAACTTGATCCAAAGAGGCAGCTCTCAACAACTTCACCATGAATTCCCTAGAATGATTTCCCTCCACCCCCAACAGAATCCCCCAAAAATGCAAGTTATTCCATCGTTGACAGTTTTCTGGATAGTCTATTTTGGACATTGCGTCATCTAGTGCTACTCCCTGAGATCTGTTTTCTGCTTTTAAAGTTTCTAATTGTACTTTTGAAAATTCGGACCGGCCTTCCACCATCGTCAGCTGCTCCACAATCTCTCCACAAGTCTTGTTTATTTTTTGCATCCCCCTTGTAGCTTCTTAGATGCGAGCCTTGCGCTGTGGCTCTCACTCCAATTCTCTTCTTGCATTTGCTTCAGTGAGGAGAATATAGCAGAGAGTGATGGCTTCTGACTTTCTGTAGGTGTTTCATTAGCTGATGCATCCACTTCGCCTAACTCTTGAAAAGATAGTTGAGCATTGGAATAGTCCCATTTCATTTGCTAACTGCTGCTCCCAGACATACTATTTCCGATCTTCTTGGTCTTCGTATTTTTCCTTGAAGACTTCTTCTTTGCGTGAGTTGTAAATCATTCATAGTGCTGTTTAAGTCTAAAGTGTCTTCATTATTCAATGAGGACTTTTCCTGTTTAGAGGAATCTGAATCGTCGGTAGGCGGAAAAATAATTGCCCCGGTACTTCAGAGGATAATGCACTCAAATTAATCCATCAGGTTGCATGTTTTATCTTTAATTAAATCTGTTAGGGAATCCTGACCTTCCTTATCCTTTCCCTCTGCTCCTCTTTTGCCAGTGGTCTCAAAGCCCTCCATAATCTCATTTGTAGCAGCGCCACCTAAGTCCTTCTCTCCATTAATATTTTGAGTAGTTTGCCCCAACTCTGTATTTTCATATTTAATGCTGTCCCCTGTCTTAAGAGGTAGGGGGTTGTGAGTTTCTCCTGCGGGGGGTTGCTTACTCCCCCCTGATGCAGATGCCGAAAACATAGATACAATCAGAGGTTGAGAGGACGCACCTTCCACATGTCCATGGCTAGCGAGGTTCCTCGCGGGCTGCTCCTTGCTTCCTCCCTGCTCTTGCTTGGGATAACTGGGACTTTCCTTCTCCTGCTTCCGGCACACCTCCACAGCAATCACTGATAGGCCAGACAGGGCTATGCCAGCTGCAGCTCCAGCTCCAGCAGCGCATCTGCACTTTCCCGCATCGTCCAACCATTCTCTCCCCGAGCGGCACTCCAGCTGTCAGATACAGCGGACATTCCACAACAGCGACTTTCCGAAAGAGTTCTGCAATGAGTCAGTAAACAACCCGGCGAGCCACCTCCCAGCACGCCTGGAGCGAGAGACCCGGACTTCGTCCGATCGCCAATTCACGGATCATGAGGAGACTGAGGCGGTGAGGACATGGAAGGTCAAGCAATTGCCATCTTTACTCCTTGCATGAAAGGGAGCATAATTTCAGTGACATTCAAACAGACCAATAATGAAATGTTGATTGGAAGTCTATATATGTATGTATTTTCATAAAATATTTTAGGAAAAGAAGAAAAATGTCAACATCAGTAGACAGTTCCCACAAACATGGGCTCCTCAAAGAAAACAACTTGGAACCAGACACGTATAATAAAAAATGTAACAATGGTTCCCTGTGGTGTGCTGAAGTTAAATAAGAAAGTTTACGAACCAGTAGATAACCAATCCACACAAGGTGCCTATGTTCCAAAATAACAATAAATAAACAATAATCTCACTTGTAGACTTTTCATACATATTTTAACAACTCAATAACATAGTGCAGCGGAGTAGTGAGTATAATAAATACAAACAATAGAACAATAGGGCTTTTTTTATGTTTGAGGTCCCAGGAATCCAGGTACCACAACAAATGAAAACAAATTAGATCCTATTGTTAGAGTTGTCAATCTGTGCTTGGGCATTTTTAAGTTAACAAAAGTCTTCTGCCACACACAATTTTGACTCTGAGGGTTAAAGTTGCGTGGGAATGTCATGTGGAAATCACTAGTGTCCATCCACATATAACACTAAAATCCAGTTTGAT
Source organism: Lissotriton helveticus (assembly GCF_964261635.1). Lineage (NCBI taxonomy): Eukaryota > Metazoa > Chordata > Amphibia > Caudata > Salamandridae > Lissotriton > Lissotriton helveticus. Next base: position 1,244,298,877 of record NC_136063.1, on the reverse strand, counting down.
GCATGCATTGTACCCGTAACAACCCCAGAGACACACGTCTGGTAGAATAAAAACAGGATCCTTCAGCACCCACACAGGGAATACACAAAATCCATTTTCAGACTGTTCTCTCCCTTTTATGTGTGCCCATTGTTGCATTTGGCTAAAGCAACCTGTCAAGGAGGATTTGGCACTGTGTTGTCAGAGGATGCTCTCTGCCTCCACCCTGTTTATTATGTGGAGTTCGGAAGAGTAATTTCTCTCTATTAAGGCCAGACTATTGTTTTCCCCTTGGAGGCATTTCAAACCTCATTTACACACAGCATAGGTTGTGAGTAGCTGAGGAGCTATTGCAAATTAGCCTCTAGAAATTTCAGGAAAGGATAAAGCAACTTTATTAACGTTACCATTCCTCCACATTAATTCAAATCTTTACTTTGCATTGATTTTAATTACTATTAAAAATACTAGTTCAATTATGTTTTCAGGGTAGTCATATTCCTTGGTAGGCATTAATATTTTACTTTGTACTCTAATTTTATATACTTAGGCCTGCTACAGTTAGATAGCTTGTACGGCATTGTTGCTTTAGAAACATAGTAATAAAAATGTTCTACACATCTTACTTTTAAATACCATGCACTGTATCTTGTAGGTTACAAGCCCTCCAGAGGGGTGACTTACTAATAATTACCAGGAGATGCTTGCCTGCAAAATAGTTATCTTAATAGGTCCCACTACAGGTTTACACTGTGGCAGTCAGGCTACACTAGTAGTCCTCAAGCTATGTTTCCTCTGTCACTCTAGTGGATCGCACAATAAGTGCTGCAGTCCCCAGGTGATATTTACCTTTTATTGCTTTGGATGTATTTCTGCACCATATATCATGGCCTTATGAACAATTAAATATGCAATTCAGAAATTAACCAATATCAACAAGTTATAGGCATCAGAGCACATTCACTGAGCAATGAATAGTAGTGCCTTAGTGTGGAAAGTCCACAAAAGCAACACAATTCAGCATAAAAATAGAGCTGACTGTAGTCTGGGGATGACCCTTATGGTTCCTGATGGACTCCGTAGAACAGTGACGTAACTGCTTTGGTGTGGTTGATAGAATTCATGATGTAGAATGTTCAGTTAATAATTACATGCTAAGAAATAAAGATGTTTAACAGCAAACTCTGTGTATGGCATAATGATTTACATGCTCAGAAGCTGGAGCCTGTTGGACTGGCCACATGCTAGGAAAAATGTGAGTTGAAGAAAGTTTGACACAGTAAGTCCTGAAATACATTTAGATATTGTCCTAAAATCACACTGTATAAAATCACACTGTAAGCTACAACATAAATGCTCATCTCAAATTAGTTAGTCAGTTTCCATCATTGTTTCATGGATTCAAAAACGTTTGACAATGAAACTGCAACTGCATATAAATGAGGACATTTGTCTTGATGCTCAGCGACATTGTCTGATTTAATTTCAATTACAGGAAGCTGTAAAAAGAAACTTGAGACATTCCTGACGCATGACATCATTGAGCGATCCACTGGTCTAAAACTGTGAGTTTCACTCAGAGTGGTTGTATCTAAAAAGGACAGTGAAGGAGCTGTATGCATCTGTGTTAATATGTGTCTTGAAAGATAACAACATCCAGGTCCACACATTGCTGATGTGATCACCCAACTCAATGGTAACCTAGTCTTCTATCGCCTTCATCTGAATAAAGCACCCTATTAGTTTGAACTAGAAGAAGATTGCAGGTGCATTACTACCTTTCCCACCCGTATTGGTTTGTTCAGATAAGAGATTAAGTTTTGGCATGTCATCAGCTGCAGAACTGTTTCTAAATGTCATTCCCCTCATATTACAGCCTGTCACACATGCTTTCAATTACAGTGATGTTCTATTGGCATTTGGAGCCACACAAAAGTAATTTGAAAAAAGCTCTTACACAAGTGTTCCTCTTCCTTGGTGATGCAGGTCTCATTTTGAAGCAGAGAAATGAGAGTTCCACAAAACAAAACTCAAATTCTTTAGCCATATTTTCTCTGATGGAGGAATGACTCCAGATCTAGCTAATGTACAGTCTTTGTCAGCCACGTGTGCACTACAAGATGTTACCATGTTATGCTCTTTTCTTGTCATGGCCAGCTCCTATTCTAGTCACAGCTGTGATTTTTCCACAGTAAGTGCCCCATTAAGACTCTTAACTTAACTAAATGCTTCATTTCAATGGTCACATGAATGTGAACACAGCTTCAAGAAAATCAAACATGCAATAGATAACACCACTTAAATTGCCTACCTTGATCCAAAGCTACATACATAAATTGTTGTTAACACAAGCCTGGTAGGGCTGGGTGCGATTCTTGCCCAACACAATGGACATCGTAATGTTCATAGGCATATTGAGGCTTCTGCTAGTAGAAGTGTGTCACAAAATGAACGTGCCTATTCACAACCTGAAAAGAAAGCCTAGCTGTGGTGTGGGCTTGGGAACATTTTTATGTGTTTCTAAATGGAAAGCATTTCACTTGTCGCAGATCATCAACAATTGCTTATCAGCTTTTGCAGTCCTGTTGTGACTCCAGTAATATGAATACACTATTGTGCACCGACCAGGAAAGAATCAAAACCCTGCCGATTTCTTTTCAAGAGCGCTGGTACAATGCCATAGTGCCACTTCCCAAACAGATGAAGCCTACATTAACTTCCTTGTGATGTCCAGCCCAACTGCTGCTATATCAGTGGAAGAAATCATTTCTGCCATGAGCGCAGACAGTGATATGTTAATAGTCAAAGACATTATTGCACATCAGTTCTGAAAACACCACCAGTGACCTCTTACAAATGACAGTGAGTATCAGAAGTTCAAAAACGTGAAAGCTGAACTTTCTGTTATTAGTCTGAGACAGCAAGTCATTGAAGTGGGACATGAGGGACATTGTGGAATTGTCACTACTAAGCAAGCTCTCCAAGAATGAGTTTGGTTTCCTCATCTTGATAAAAGAGTTGAAGGTGATTTTTGCAACTTTTATCTCCTAAAACAACCCAGCATCCATTAAACTTGTCTGATCTTCCAAAACATGTGTTTTTGAGAAAATTGCTCTTGACATCTTTTGGCCCTTGACAAAGGACATCATTTAATGGTAGTCATCGAAGACTATTCTTGTTTTCCCTTGGTAGAAGACCGCTCATCGATTACTCAGGAAAAAGTCATTGAGAGGCTAGATGGTATTTGTTGCAGCATGGGGTGTTTCTTCAATTCTTAAGTCTGACAATGTCCACCTTTCAACAGTTGAGAATTCAAAGACCATGTTATTAATTTTATTATTAAGCATTAGAAAGCGCTTCTCTTTGGCCAAAAGCATACAGTATTTTTTATTTATTTTTTTGGTCCTCATTTTCGCCCTTGGTTACCGAATAGAAGCGCATGGAGAGAGACATACTGTCACAGATAGACTGGTAGGGGCACAAACCTGTTTGTGATTTATCGCCTCCCAGTATTGTCTCACTACTTCAAGAGCACCACCTTAGGACAACCAAAAGAGTGATTTTGCTACAGTCCAATACCCATTGATACCGCCCTGTTGGGTATACCAAACCAAGGAGTTACCAAGCAGCCTAATCATTGAAACATGTGGGGGGGGGGGAATAAATAAAAATAAATAAACCCCACAGTCAAATATGCAGATTACGCCCAGTTCAACAGGAGCCAAAAGCTTCTCTTGTCCGGATTACCCGATCTTGTTGAATCAACTTTAGAAGTTTGTAAAAACTGAAGTGCGCCAGTCCAGCAAGGTAGGTGGTAACGGATCCTTCCATCTTCTACAAATTTCTCTTCTGGCCAGCAGTATAAAATAAAAGAAAAGATTTTTAGCTGGACCCCGGATCCCTGGTAAAACTCCAAATATTACGAGAGCGGGGCTTATCAAAACTTCAAAGCCCAAAGCAGTCGTAAGTGAGAGACTTATCGCATTCCAATAAGGGAACAACAGGGGGCACTCAAAAAAAATTGTAAATCTGAGGCAGCTATCAGCCCGCATTTGGGACATGCCACGGAAGAATTATTTGAGAATTTTGAAAGCCTCTGTGGCGAGTAGTATGCCCTATGTAGGGTAAAGAGATGGTTCCTACGAAGCCAGGCAGGTTTCACTATGTCCCACATGATCCTAAAAGATGCGAACCACAGATTCTCTAAGTTATGGTCAGTAATGGAGGAAGCCCACAACAACTCTGGCAGTTGGAATTCGCCATCAACCTCTTCTAATAGTAGATTATACCAAAGTGAAACCTCCTTTCTGACTGGTGGTTTATCCAGAAAGAGGGTAACTATATTACTGTCTCCCCCCAGCAGGAATCTGCCCCTAGCAGAGATCGGTGAGTGTGCCCGACTTACAATCTGTAGGTATTTGAACCTAGAGAGGCCCACCCCAATTTTAGATAGTAAAGCCTCCCATGGAAGTAAGCAGCCTTCCACAAATAAGTCTCCCTAAACCTCCAAACCTGCCTCTCTCAATGGTGTTGCAAGACGGTCAAGAAGCCAACCCGGGCTCCCAGGTGAATTCCACAGTGGTGACCTACTTGCAAAATATTCAATCTTTATAGAGCTTCTAAGTTTCACCCATGTTTTTGCCATATCTCGCAACACCTTCAGTTTCACTTTTTTTTTTATTTGGGGTCACCGAATTTAAACAAAAAACCCTGCTGGGCCACACCTTCTCCTCTGAGTAATGCTGCAAACATACATCCAGTTCCAGAGTATGTGGGCATTGTTAGCAGCATCCTAGCGTGGGAGAATTGAAATGCCCACGCATATAGTTGTAAGTCAGGAGCCGCCAATCCCCCCTTCCCGCTATGGCACCTACGTTTTTTCCAGGCAATCCTAGGAGTATGGTCATTCCAGATAAGGAACTAATGTCGCTCTGGAGTTTAGATATCAGAGAGGGCTAAAAAAAGGGGAATAGTGTTGAACAAAAAAGAAATTTTTGGCAGTATAGACATTTTTATTAGATTTACTCTGGCCAAAATTGATAAGGGAAGCGAAGACCAGGATCACATAAGTCTTTGACACTCTTTGGCAACATTGGAAAAATTTGATGGTACAATTTTATTTATGTCCTTAACAATATTAAGGTCTAGATAACGTAAGGTAGAACTCAACTGAGCCCCTGCCACTGGCTCAGGAACACTCCAGACCATAATGTCTGTTTTAGAGGCATTGATCTCATAGCCGGACACTTTGCCAAAATCATGAGCTAAAGCAATCACTGAGGGGAAAGCCGTACGGAGTTCTGAAGAAAAGACAAGGATATCGTCCGCGTATAGGGCTACCTTCTTTTCCCACCCCCATAGGTAAAGGGCTTGATGTTACGGTCATCCCTCAGCCGTTGAGCGAAAGGCTCAATATACAAATCAAATAAGAGGTGGGAGAGAGGGCAGCCGTGACGCTTGCCACGTGTGATGTTAAATGAATTTGACAATTCTCCGTTTACCAACAAAGAAGCAGAAGGATTCTGGTACAAAAGTCTCACCGCTCGCCCAAATCTTTCCCCGATGTTAAACTTACCCAAGACCTTTGACAGGTACATCCAGTTTACCCTATCGAAGGCCTTGGTGGCGTCTAATGTAAGAACCGCCAGGGGGAGTGATTCCATAGTGGCCATATCAATGGCACCTATAATGTCATAAGTCAACTCATACAACTGACGGCCCCTCACAAAACCCTTCTGATCTAAATGCAAAATTCCTGTTGCTACCGCCCCCAGTCTGTTTGCCAGAACTGACGCGAAGATCTTATAATCAAAATTTAAGATGAAAACTGGTCTATATGTTCAACCACAACAGGTTGCTGGTTTTCCTGGTTTCAATATTAGGGTTATGGAAGCACTATTCCATGAGGTAGGAGGAGACAATCCTTCGTGGAGAATCTGGTTAAACAGATAGGTGAGAAAAGGGAGAATTGTTGTCTCCATGGCCATTTAAATTTCAGACGGCAAGCCATCTGGGCCAGTTGCCCTGCCCTTCTTGCTGCCCAAAATAGCAAGTCTAACCTCTTCCTGCGTGATGGTTTGGTCCAGAGAAACACTCTGTTCTAACGACAACACAGTAAGGGATACTTCCTTCAACCACTCTTCCACTTCCTCAGCCTCAATATTTTTATCCCCATGATATATATTACGAAAGAATTCCCGAAATGCTCCTCTAATATCTTCATCAGCAGAGTATGTTACACCACCAGAAATAATTGAATCTATATTGTTTGTAACCTGGTCAGTTTTTGCCTTCCAGGCTAACAGTTTCCCAGCCCCTTCTCCATATTGAAAGTGAGCTAATTTGCTCGCTTCCCACCTCTCAAGAACCCGTGCATTCAAAATGGACCCCAGTTCTCCTTTCAGAATGACTAGCTTGTTCTGCCGTTCCTGTTGAGTGTTAGGGGGAACATCCGGGTGCAGGGCTATTTCAGCTTGCACTCTGGCCATCTCAGACTCCAAGGAAGCCACTGCTTCTCTATAGGTCTTTCTCCTGTATGTGGCCTTGTTTGTTATAAGGCCCCTTAAGAAGGCCTTAAATGCATCCCACACATACCCTGGGGGAAGCTGTCCCAATATTGCTATCCATAAAATTCTGGACCTCAGTTTTAAGAGCAATAATATCCTCTGGTGATGAAAGCAATGAACGATCAAATGTCCAGCTTCTCGAGGGACTTTTAGGGAACCCCCCCAGTTCTATATAGATGGACGCATGGTCTGATAGATGGAATGGAAGGTGGGAAATAGTTTGCACCAGATTGACTAATTTTTGACTGATCAAGATGTAGTCAATTCTCGACTGATGGTGGTACCTATAATTGCGAAATGAGACACCTCGTTGTTGCCCTGATTTTGCTCTCCAGATATCCACATAACCTAGCTGTTTCATATTATCGAGCAGAAAAGACCTGGTTTTAGAGAAAATTAAAGGCCTATTGGTCGGAGACTTATCCAGAAGAGGATCTAAAACTATATTAAAGTCTCCTGCCAAGATGATCGGCTCTGGAAACGAGAGCAAATGGGAGAAAAGAGATTTCAGGACTGAAGGGTCATCCTGATTAGGACCATAATAGCCTATTATAGTAATAGGAGACCCCGCTATAATAACTCATACGATGACCCATCTACCCCCTGGGTCCACCAGCTTAGACACTAATCTCGCTTTTATAGATTTTTAAAAATTATTGCCACACCTCTAATGTAGGCTGACTGCGAAGTCGATACACATAGGTCAATCCACCTATTCCTTTTTGCCACAGAAAGCATCTCGCATTCAGTAAGATAGGTCTCTTGGAGTACAATAACCTGCGCATCCGAATCACGAAGGTATTGCATTATCTTACTCTTTCTAGGACTGGTGCGCAGGCCATTGATATTCCAAGAGAGAATCTTTAACTTACTCATTGCATAAAGGTCCTCCCACCATCATCATCAGCCCAATAGCCCAAATAGCCAAAAAGCAAAAACAAACCCACCAGCATTCTTGCAATAAAAGGTAAGAAGTAACCACATGTTTCTCCAGCAACAACAGCAAACTAGAACCAAAACTAAAAAAAAGACGAAAATGAGGAAATTTTTTGTTTTATTTCCCTTGCAACCCCTCCCTGTGCCCTATTCTACCCCTCCACCCCCCATGGGAAACCCTTGCTCTATCTATCTGGAAGGATCCAGAAGATAGTGCCCCTTTCTGAGTTCCCGTCCTAACTATAACCGGAAAAAAATCTACACAAAAATCAGCAGCCACCAGTGTACTAAAATACTCCAATATAGTAGTCCGTACATATGTAACACTGCATTACTTAAGTATCTGTTCTCATATAAGAGCAAAAATCACTTTTTTTTTATATTCTTAGTTTTCCTTCATATAGTGCTTTCACTCTTTTCCATTATTCTCAAAATCCCTACTACATTAGTCCTACCTACCCTGACGCCCCCTTGTCTGCTGCTTGCACCGATCTAATGTGCATATTGTTTTTATACATAATTTTCAATGCAGCGGGAAAGGCTAGTTGAGCTACAGCTCCATAACTTCTGAAAGCTTCAAGCCTCCTCCCAAATTCCCACTGTTTATCGAGAGTAGTCCTGGACAGATCTGACCGGATCTGGAAATTAAACCCCTTCCCACTCACAGATTTCTGCTTAAGGGCCAGATTAAGAATAGCCTCCTTAAGAGAATATGTATGGAAATTCACCAACATTTTCCTTGGCTTAGTTCTTTGGGGGTTTTCCTGAAAGGATCTCTATGAATACGCTGGATATCTAAGGCTACCTCTTCCACTGATTGGTCTAATCTTAGGGATTCTTTCAACAGCAATATGATGTATTGCTTGATATCCGAGCCTTCGCTATCCTCCGGGACGTTAAAAATGGGGAGATTATTGCGTCGGGCATTATTCTCTAGTGTCTCCATCCTCTCAGCCAGAATCAGATCTTCTTTCCTCAGTTTAGTTATATCTGCCTTTGCTTCGTCTAGATACAGAGACAGTCCCGTTACAGTATCTTCTAGTACTTCTGTTCTTGACGTAAGACCACCGATTTTACTGTCAAGAGACTCACGAAAGCTCCTGATTTCAGACTGGTTTGCTGCTGACGTTTCAAACCCTTTTTTAATATCCGCGGACAGAGATGTAAACATAACCTGTAAGGAGGCGATCAATGACGTATTATCACAGCTCTCAGCCAGTGAACTGGAAAAAGCAGACACACAGTCTTGTACATTATCCCCTTGTAGTGTACCCCACCAAAGGACCCTGGTAGGGGGATCGATGGAGCCAATAAAGGTAGCTGTGCTGGAGCTGAAGCGAGAGGTGGGGGGAGACGAAAAGACTCTGAAATTACAGAAACAGGAACTGGAATCTCACTTATTTTCACGGGGTCATCTGCCATTTCATCCACCCTTACAATCGTTTTGATCGTTTCAACTACTCCATCGGCACTGTCAACCTCTACAGTAACTACACTAGCTTCCAAGACCGCATCCAAGAACGCTGTCCTATCTCCTGCCATACTCCTGGGTATAGCCACAGGGGTCACCTCCTCAAGGTCCAATGTTGCCGTGGAAGTCAACGTATTTTCAGGGGAATCTTTAGGGGAGTGCTGCTCTGAAAGGTGTAGTACCTGAGGGACTATCTTAAAATAGGACCCGAGTGATGGAGTTATCTTTGACCCTGAGTTGTTAGTAGGCTTGGAACCTTTAGAAGACCTAGCTGTTTTGCACGTATATGCTCGCTTAGCCTTAACCTGTCCAGTCAGAAAAGAAGAGACTTTCTTTTTAGCTGGTAAACTAGTACAATTTGAATCTGGAAAAGATTGCTCTACCGCTTTATTTAAATCGGGGTCCGGGTCAGATTTGTTACCTGAAATGGTTTCTATATTTTTGCTCTTTTAGCCCCTTTGCGATTCGACCTGCGCTTACCCTTCCTTGGTTGCGCTGTAGCCCCCAACTCAGACTCCAGGGTTCCGTGACTCGCAGGGTTAATGCAAACCTCACCTTCGTTGCCGGGATCCCCTACTAGCGCTGTAGCCACGTTACCGTCATTACCATTGTTGCTGTTGCTCACCCTCGTCTCCTCCTCCTTCACCAATCCGTTTAGGACGCTAACAGGGGAGCCGGCGGCTGCACCGCGAGGACCCAGGAGAAGGCTATGGGTCTTTCGCCCCGTCGAAGCTCCAGGGCGGCAAAGCTCCAGCGCCGCAAGCCTAAAGCAGCCTGCAGCGGCACTGTCAGGCTCGGGAGACACGGGAGAGGAACCGCCGAGTCTGCCGATTCAGGTGAGATACGACACCCCCCGTCTACACACATGGGGCGCGGCGTGGTATGAGACAGTCAGAAAAGAAAAGAAAAAAGCTCCAAATATCCGAAAATATCAAATAAAGGCGTTCAAAACACTTCAGGGACTACTAGACATCAAACGTAGCACCATTTTCAAACCCCGCACCATAGGAAAATTCACACAGCCGTGCACGGACGGGAACCCAGTTTTGGAGCACCCCGGCAGCTCAACAAGCTGCCATGTTTCCCCCAACCAGTATTATTGAGCATTTTCTGAGCACCCTAAAAAAGGCTGTTCAGCGTGTTGCAGTGGAAATTCTTGAAATTAAATCAGCTCTTTATTCTGTTCTTCGTGCCTACAGGTCAACTCCCCATTCAAGTCCAGGTGAACGTCCTGCAACCCTGATGTTTGGGAGAGCTATGAAGATCAAGTTTCCACAATGGACCACTACAAGAGTGATTGATGATGGTGAACTTCTTCAAACAAATTCATATGACAAGCACAAAATGTAGACCTATGCAGAGCAACATCGATATGTGAGAAACACTGGGGCCCATTCCCGCCATCCCAACGTAAAACGGGACCGCCCGCCATAAGGTCAGCGGTCCCGTGGGGGTCATTAGGTTGCGCCCACCACACTGGCGGGCGCATCCCGCATTTTTAACATTGCGTCAGTCAGCACCGCCCGCTGCAATGCAAAAAATGCACATTGTGCACTTCAGTGCACAACGTGACAGGCACTGTGCAATGCCGATCACGTTGTACAGTGAAGTGCAGGGGGGTACCATAGGTACCACCCATGGGCATCCCCACCCCCCTGGAGTCCCTGGGGGCCCGCAACAGGCCCCCACAAGACATTCCCGCATGCCGTTCCATGGTGGCGTTGCCGCCACAGAAAAGCATGTCCCCACCTTCACTCTAATATGGATGGTGTTGTCTGACAGACACCGCCACCATATGAAACCCTTTTCCACCCGGTCAACTCCTTCACCAAGCGGAAAACCGGCAGACGGTCTTTCCGTCCGCCGCGCCCCCCCCCCCGCCATAGTAATTTGGCGGGGGGAAATGGGTGGCAGGCGGGGAAGGATGTCGAGCGGATCGCCACCACTCACATGGGTATGGTGATCCACCCGACATCCTAATGGGGCCCACTGTCTTTACAGAAGGAGAAGGAGTCCCTGTCAGAAAGAAACAAAAATGCAAGTCTGATGTTCATGTTGATGCTGACTCACTGAGGATAGTGACTAGTAAAGCACACCTGGTGACTGATTACTATCCTGGAAAGTTCAATATGCAAGATTCTTTGCAATTCAAGCACCTACCTTGACATTCGCCAACTCCAGAAGTGAGACTTCTTCAGCTGGGAATAATGAGAGCCCAATGACTGCACATGTGTCTCTATCACCAGTGGCAGTCATGGACAATTCTCCTGTATCTCCTGCAGCTTCACATGACAAGATCTGAGCGATTTATTCAAGCACAAAAATGACTTTTTTTGTTATGATGTATATATGTATTATCTGTACTTTTTTTTTTAGCAAAGGTAGAGATGTGGTGTCTTGTGAGTTAGAACAGACACGCCCCTTTTAGTTCCTGGCAGACTCCATAGAACAGTGAGGTAAGTGCTTGGGTGTGGTTAATAGAATGAATTATGTAAAATTATTAGTTAATGTTTACATGCTGAGCTATAAAGACATATAATACCAAGCTCCATGTGCTGCATCATCATGTGCATGATCCTAGGCTGGGGAGGACGCTATACTAACTATACAAAAAGGAGAATTTTCTCTGAATATGAATTTCAACTGTGCACATTTTGCGTTTTCCACCCAAACATTTTCTTTAGCTTTTGTGTTCAAGAAGTCTTTATTCGATTGATTCATCATAAAAGACATAAATACAATTGCACAAAAACATATAAAACCAGTATTAAATTATCAGCATCGAATTGACTTCATACAGAACTATACAAAAATTTAAAATGTTGTCATGTATACCATATTATCAAAATACATATAAAAAGTTTAAGCAGTCTCTACTGTATTGTGTTTAATAAACCTACATCTAATCACCCATGCCCACCCAAGAAACTTAGCAACCCCCACAACAATAAATGGATCCAGATTAGTTTTTAACAGTCTCAAGGCTTCAGCAGCTGATCTGGTACCTAGCAGTCTACATATTGGTATGAGCCACTTGGTTCTAGGTGCTGTGTATAGGGGGCACACATACAAAAGGTGAGAGAGACTTTCCCCTGTGCCCTGACAGTTAGCACAGTGCCCCAAACTGCCCGTTCCCCACTTTTTAGTGAAATCCCCCAGAGGGAGAGTACCACATCTGAATTGAAAAAAAAGTTTGCGGTCCAGTGGTTTGGTGATGGTTTCCCAATACCTTTCTAACCTAGGAGAATCTTTATGAACCATAAATTGGCCAGAAAGACTGCTCGTACTCGTATTTAAGAAAATGTTGTGCGTCACCCATTCCCAATAGCATTTTTTTAGCTCATTTTTTGATGGGAATTTGGCTGTCTCGGGCGAAAACCACAACTCGTTAAGGCCCAAAGATAGTAAGGTGGCCCTAAGATCTTTAAACCAACCAATTTTGGTGGCTCCAGGACTATTTTTTACCTCCAGGCATGCTTCCGCGTAGTGGTGTAAATCAGGCGTCGTCCACAGGCGTCGCCAAAATGATAAGGGCCGATATTTGGCATAGTCAACCACCGAGTGGCAGCCCAAATCAAATAATAAAGGGAGTACAGGAGTTGACTGGGGCAGACCTGTTGCCATCCTTATAAACCTATTTTGGGCATGTTTCAGGGAATCCAGATTACTTCCACCCCAGAGCTCTGCTCCATATAACACCGCTGACAGTACCTTCCCTCCATAGATCTTCATCAGCGGTGACATGGGCTTCGTGAATGACCCCTTGTGTTCCTTAATCAAGGCTCCGCCCAGCTGCTGATGTTTCAGGGTCATGAGCTCAATCTGATGTGTCCAACTAAGGGTGTCACTGAAAGTAACTCCCAAATAGGTGAAGTACTTGGTCTGCTCCAGGGGGGTGTCCCCCATAACAACCCTCGCGTTGACCTGCTTGTGCCCCCTCATCACCATGAATTTGGTTTTGGCTACGTTCACCTCGAGCTCATGTTCGCTGCAGAAACTCTCAAACCTCGACAGAGCATGCTGGAGGCCCTGTCGGGTTCGTGAAATCAGGAGAGTGTCGTCAGCGAACATGAGCAGGGGGATTTTCATGCCAGCCAAACTCGGAGCATCAGTGGGAAATCCGTCGAAGTACTTGGTAACTCTATTAATGTATAGAGAAAACAAGGTTGGTGCCAAAACGCATCCCTGTCTGACACCTTTCGACACAGGGAATTTCTTAGTCACCTCACCAGGTTTGCCCCATCTTACAAAGGCATAGGTCTCTGTGTGGAGATTAACTATAATGCGGACCAAAGAGGGAGGCATATCCATTTCTAGAAGGCTATTCCAGAGCCCAGCCCTCGGGACAAGGTCAAACGCAGACCGAAGGTCTACGAATGCCGCAAATAAGTTTCCTTTGCCCAGGGTGACCGTCTTCCAGTGTAAAAGCATGAAACGAAAAGCCTGGTCCAGGGTGCTTACGTGAGGTCTAAACCCAGCTTGGAGAGGAGTGAGTACATTAAATTCCTCAATCCATGCCTGGACCCTAGATAAGACAAGGCGAGAAACTATCTTCTGCACCGCATCAATAAGGCTGATCGGCCGGTAGTTGGAAGGAACCGACCGATCACCCTTCTTGAAGATGGGCAGGATCTCAGCACCAGCCCATGAATCAGGAACCTTTACACCCTAGCCAAAGAGTTTGCCAAATACAGAAGATAAGGAACCCATAGGTCCCGGTCCTCTTGGAAAATATCTGCTGGGATGCAGTCCGGGCCGGGCGCTTTGCCCCTAGGGATGGCATTCAAAACGTTTTCAACCTCTTTAGCAGAAAACACAAGGATGTCACTAGTCAATGGCCAACCAATGGGAGCAACCCCCACCCTAACACACCTAAACTGTTCCTCAAAATAAGACACCCAAGCATGAGGGTCAACAGAAGCAGGACTAGGACGATCGTCCTGGCACTGTCCCCACTTGAGGAGGTGCCAAAATTGCGTGAGGTTCCTAGAGCCGCAGGCATCAACAAGGAGAGCCCAGCGCTCATCATCCCATGCGGCTTTAGCCCTCCGTTTAGCTTGGTTATAAGCCTTCCTGCTGGATTTAATAAGGGCTGGATTCCTAGATTTTAATGCCCTAAACAGGGTTGAGTGGGAATTGGCACAATTTTCATTAAACCAGTTCACAGGCTTCCTCGTCTTACCTAAGCCCTTTTTAGCTACAATTTTAACGAATAGTTTCTTTAGGGATGCAAACAGGCTTGCATGAACGTCTAAAATATTAGGATATGTCTGATTCGAATCAACACACTTCTCTAGTTCCCTTAACGAACTTGAAACCAGTGTTCTTATTTTACTACGTGCACTCCCATCAACGGCAACCCTTGGCCAACGAACCCTCCTCATATCATTAGTTAATGCAACGGCCCCTTGGACGGGATTAGAGTGTCGCACAATAGGCCCAGCAAAACTAAAGTCCTTCAGTTCAGCGATGAGTGGTTCGTGATCACTTTCAGGACGTGGTCTAATTGCCATGTCCGTCACCAAGGGCCACAGGGACATATCAACTAAGATATAATCAATTCGACTACTATGCCTGCCGTTGAAAAATGTTGGGCTGCCCAGTCTGTCCGATCTGGTGCGGCCGTTTAGAGCGCGCAACCCCCAATTCAGACATAAACCTTTGACAAAGGTAGCACATTGGGACCACTTAGCAATAGGAGGAAGCTCAAGTTGGGGAATACCCCACATCAAATCTTCGTCCTCAGTTAACATCCCGTCTTCTCCACTTAAAGGTTCAAAGCAAATATTAAAATCACCCATTACAACCACCTGACCCACTGAATTTGTAGAGCCAAGGAATTCGTCTAAACGTGTTAGGGTGGAAGATACACGACCACCCGCGGTTCCTCTGGCATAGACATTAAACAGCAAGACGTCCAACCCACTATTAAATTTCAAATTAACTATAAGGATATCAGGACAGTCAATATAAATTTCCTTCACAGAAACCCCTGCAGCTTGGCGAACCCAAACGGTGAGGCCCCCCATTGCTCTACCTCTTTGGCCTCTAACTGCGGGTTTGTTAAAGCACAGAAATCCTTGAAAATAAACTGGATGGGTTGACCATGTCTCCTGAAAAGACCAAATATCACCATTACTGATGAAGTCAGCCCAGTCAGGTATACATAAACAGGATTCTATACCCGCCACATTCCAACATCCCAAAATAGTACCCTTAACACAACCTTGAGCACACTGGACTGTTGTATCCTTGGGGAGTTGTTCATAGGGTTGCAGGGAAAGTTCAACCAATGAAGAGACCTCATTGAACACCCCTTTCTCAACAGCATAGGGTGGAGTACCCAGAGCTTCTACCCCCCCCCCACACTCTGAGTTGGAGACAACACCCCCAGGTTGGGGTGCTGGTCAGTCATTGGTCGCCAGCCAGGATAATGGATCGTAAAGGTTTCTCAGAGGGATCTTCCAAGACTCCTTAGGCTGAGTAGACATATTTGAAGAGGAATGTGTTGGGAAAAAACTTGGGTACTGCTGAGTCTGAATAGGATCAAATGCTCTGGAAACAGGTGGATACTGAGGCCTATTGGGGAATAAAGAGTCATGTAAGACTGGAGGTAGCACTGGAGGACCCTTAAACTGGGTATTGATCTTAGCCCAACCCGGCGTCTGGTCAGGGCAATTGTAATTTGATTGGATATAAGATCGATACTGCACCTCCGGATTAAACTGAAAACCATGGAAATTTGGGGTGAAATTGGTCCATTTAAGGAGGTTATTGGTATTATTGCTATTAATAACTGGTGGATGATCTGGAGGTTTAAGCAAAGTCTCAGGGTAGAAATAGGTGAGGTTCCTAGTTGAGATCCCACCCTCATTATTACCTACATACCAGTCTGAGAGATAGGATACGACTTTGTGGTCCCTAAAGTTAATAATAACTATATCCCCCTCTATGTCCTTGGGGCGTACCCCTACCCACCGGCATCTTCTGACTGTAACAATGTCCCCATTTAGATGTGAAGGAAGGGGCCTATTTGTTTTCAGCCAGAAGATGACTTTATTTTTTAAACTAGCATAGTTTTCCCTGTCCCCTTCCGCAAGTGGAGGCACACCCGTCAAAACGATAACATAATTCGTAGAGTCCGGGGGCAGATCAACATTTTTCTTATGTGGGAGGGGTCTACTAGTTTTACTAGTGGGAATGGCGGATTTAATCGCCCCAGTCCTTTGCTGAGATACACCCACCTTCTCAGGGGGTTTGTTATTTACACCCACCCTAGCGTGAGTTATAGCAGTACTAGCTACAGGGGGTTGTTTGTCTGCTGAAACCAATGCTTTGTTATTTGCAGAAGCCTTCTCATTAGTAGAGACATGTTTATTAGCTCTATTGGAAGAGGTAATCACGTTAGCAGCAACGTGCGATATACCCTGAGTTAACTTGGAGGGTCCCTTTACCTTTTCTCCACTAGGAGCGTGGGTGGGTTCGACTGTCACCAGCAAACGATCCAGTTTGTCCCCCAGTATCCTAACACGCTCCAACACAGGAAGCATATACGATTTAATAAGCTTCTCTAGGTTGGCAAGAGACACCTCCTGAACCCCTTCACTACATATTTCATTGGACTCCAATCCCTGTATATCTAAAGCCTTAGGCTCTGTAATAGATGGAGGGGCCAATTCTACTGCCCGTTGTGGTGATAGTGGTGCTGGTGTAGGAGGTCGACCACTATATCCTTTTCTTTTTACTCCCCCCTTCCTCCTTCTTTTTCTAGGTGGTGATTGCGCAGCCCTTTTGGCCACAACGGGTTTGGCTCTACTGTTACATCCACTCTTGGGGGATATACCATCTCCTGGTGCCAAACCAAACTGTGGAGGGGAGGGCAGCGTGGAGCATGAATCCAAGTCAATAAGATTGGTCGAGGGGATGTTAGACTCCACAAAGCTAGAGTGGTCGACCGGCGGGCAACCTAGCCGGTCGCCACTAGTTGCATTAACACAGAGCGGAGAGATAGTTGGAAATCTAAATATACTCGGGCTTTGATTGATGTCAGTGACATCAGCATCAATTAAACTCTGCCCATCCCCAACCATATCATGGGTGAAATTCGAGACAGTTAAAGACTGCATTGAATTTCTCTTCAGATGCTCAATTGAGCGACGACGCTCGGCTCTTCGTTCGGCTAGGAGTAAGTCCATATCAAGTTCCTTTGTAGATTTTTAAAAAAATGTATCAAGTGGACCGAGAACCGAGTTCCCTACACCAGGGGGGGCAGACTGACTCATAACAGAACCCTTCAACAGTTATTTAAAAACACAATAGGATAGGCTGGCAATAAATACAGTACAAAGTGTCAATAACCTGGCCCAGCCCGGCCTCCTACGGCCCCGGACGGCCACAGACGGTCCCGCCCTTGTCCCGGGCTTCTCCCGGCGCTCCCGCGTGCTCCCGCGCCGCGGGTATGACCACACCTCTTAATAATATCCACGGGTTATAAAGGGGGCGGGGCCGGCAGGGAGAGGAGCCCAGCTGGAAACGGGCGCGCGGGGACTCCTGGTCCGTGGAGTCCACCCGCAGTTTCCTCGCAGCCCTGCCGGTCACCAGCTGAAAGCCCTTGCAAAAATACAAACAGCCGCTGACACCGCGAAGCGGGACCCGCGAAGCGGGACCCGCGCAGCGGGTCCGGCGAGCAGCAGCGGTTCAGCAGGCTGACTCAGAGAAGGTCCGTGGTGAGTGGCGTGGCTCGGTCAGAATAGCAAATCCGCCGAGGGAAGGGCAGAGAGCCACTAAATAGATGCAGTAGATGGGGGCGGGGCCGGCAGGGAGAGGAGCCCAGCTGGAAACGGGCGCGCGGGGACTCCTGGTCCGTGGAGTCCACCCGCAGTTTCCTCGCAGCCCTGCCGGTCACCAGCTGAAAGCCCTTGCAAAAATACAAACAGCCGCTGACACCGCGAAGCGGGACCCGCGCAGCGGGTCGGGCGAGCAGCAGCGGTTCAGCAGGCTGACTCAGAGAAGGTCCGTGGTGAGTGGCGTGGCTCGGTCAGAATAGCAAATCCGCCGAGGGAAGGGCAGAGAGCCACTAAATAGATGCAGTAGATGGGGGCGGGGCCGGCAGGGAGAGGAGCCCAGCTGGAAACGGGCGCGCGGGGACTCCTGGTCCGTGGAGTCCACCCGCAGTTTCCTCGCAGCCCTGCCGGTCACCAGCTGAAAGCCCTTGCAAAAATACAAACAGCCGCTGACACCGCGAAGCGGGACCCGCGCAGCGGGTCCGGCGAGCAGCAGCGGTTCAGCAGGCTGACTCAGAGAAGGTCCGTGGTGAGTGGCGTGGCTCGGTCAGAATAGCAAATCCCTCGGTCAGAATAGCAAATCCCTCGGTCAGAATAGCAAATCCATGTGCTGCATCATCATGTGCATGATCCTAGGCTGGGGAGGACGCTATACTAACTATACAAAAAGGAGAATTTTCTCTGAATATGAATTTCAACTGTGCACATTTTGCGTTTTCCACCCAAACATTTTCTTTAGCTCTTATTGCATCAAAAGTTGTATTTCTGTCTCTAGAAACACAGTGCCCAAGATCTAGAAACACATTTTTGTTTTATCAGTTCTTTTTATTAAACATCATCGACATAATTCACCATTGACATTCACGAGTAGGAAACCATACAAATTCAGAATTTCCGATCTGGTACACAGTAAATCAAGTAACATTTTCCAATTCAAAACAAATCAAAGGGTCTCAAGAGTGTCAGATTCATGCAAATGAGTCGGTGGAGTACAGACATCACCTCTGTAGTGGTTCCATGGCCCCCACATTCCATTTCCCTGGGCACCCCCTTGTAACATAGACCGACCTCTCCGAGGACATAGAAAGAAATTTTTATGTGGTTAGACAACCTAACCTTGATGCTGCTTTGTTGGTGTTCTGGTAAGTAAATGTAGTAGAAAAGCATATCTCTATTTAAAGAACACACTTAAAAAGACAACTAATATATAACCTAGCACGCAATAAGCTGATTAAATTCTCGAAAATTCGAATTGCTTCGTGATGATTATTATCTGAGTTTCATTTGTAGCACAGGATAGTTATCTCAATAAGGGAGCGAAGAATGCAGTGCTGAAGAGACTGCGTCTAGGCAGACTGTCAAGTAAAATTTCTCTGATGGAAATACAACATTTGCATTGTGAAAGTATACTCGTTAAAGGGTGAAGATCAAAATGTAATATGAACCTTTTATTCTTGTCGTGTTAATATAACTATTCACAAAAAAAAAGAAAAGTATAATATGCTGAAGTCAAATTTCAAACTAGCACCCTTGATGTAGCCAATCATATGAATAATATTTTAAATAATGCATCAACACAATGAACTTTCAAAATAAACACAAATGACATTAACATTCTTTAGCACCTTCTTGAAGTGAAATACAACGCGACTTTGCAACATATATTTATTCATAAAATTGGATTAACATGTGTCTCTTTAGCTTTTGGTTGTGATAGATTCACAGTTTTTTTTTTTGCCATATGGCTTTTTCCAATATGCATGTACGATTTTGCATTGATGTTAATATCTTTTCGATTTTGCTAAAAATGAAATATAAGATCACTGAGTGAAAAATCCATTACTTCAAAGTGTGAATACAATTTTCGTTCAGGTGTCACAGTGATAACCTCTCTAGATCCTCGAATTTATTTGAAGGAAGACATGCTTTCGGCAATATAACGAAGAGATAAAGTGAAGATAAAGGGGTTGAGTTATAAGTACTGGCTCGCTTTGTAAACCTCACACAAAAAGCGTTTGACTGAAAGTGCAGACTGCCTACCAAGATAGAAACGTACCATTGAACCACTTCAAATTTCCATTTCACTTATGCATGAGAAATTCATGTGATTTGCAAGGGGAAAGTGGAAATGTCACTGTTTCATGCGTTTTCTATTAAATGCCACAAAATACATTACATCTTCATGTCTAAACTCGATATTCACGTAGCAAAAACCACTGCACAAATAAGTGGCGCCCACTGCAAAAATGCATAATGAGGTGGTCCTGATTTGCTTAGAAATAGAAATATTAAGGCAGTTCATAAATTCTAGTCATTGCATATTGTTCAAGCCGAAATGCAAAATATGTATGAACATTTGCTATAGTAGTTCTTCCCAAGGCATTTTCGTAACAGCGTGAGAGAAAAACAAGATATAAAACCAATTCCATTCCAAGGAGCATTTATTACTTTTACAGTAGTTTCTCCACGCAAATATTATAGGAACTCTGAGCTATAATGAAAACTCATATTAAGACTTTGCTTATATGCTTCTTGTTTCGAAGTGAGAAGGTAGGAGGAATTGTATCCATACACTTAAGCATTAATTAAGTTGAGCAAGTTAATTTAACTCGGAACTTGAGCACTGAATTTATTGAACACTAAACAGACACACTATACAAAATGTTCCAAATCCTAAACGTATAAAACAACACTATGCAATAGCTTTTAAACTTACCGGGTCGCATGCAGTACACACAATTTTTTAGCTTGTCTCATGTATAATGTTTTCAAAGCCCACAATGCAGAATCTTGCCATATTACTCAGTTATAGAACTGTAAAACATCATATTAATGCAGGCATAAGGCAGCTTTCAGTTAAGAGTGGATGATAAGCACATCCTTCTGGAATATGTGTGTTCTTTGTGAGACATATACAACCACAAAATCCATGTTAATTTCGCCACATAAACTGGACAATCTTCGTCAGTTACACAGTATTATCAACCCAAATGGAACAGTAGGTCTTGTGAAGGCAAATGCAATTTCCACACCACACCTATCAAGGAAAAAAGGCCTATAATTGAGAAATCAAAGAAATATTCATTGGCTAAGCCAATAAGTCCTAATGTTTTTTTTAAAAGGCTCTTTGGGATGCTCTTGAAAAGTTGCAATCAGCAGTTTCACAATGCTGGCTGCAGTACCTTAGACCATGGCTAGCGTTCTCTTGGGCCAGATGGAAACCCTTTCTGCAACAAGCTACAGTATTTTAAACTAATATTAGAGTTTCCTCAAATGAGAGACAATTGCTTGGAGTAGCAAACTGCAGTACATTAAAATGTTACTATAGGTCCCAAATGCTTACTATGCCAGGTTGCAGTATGGCAGGCTACGATACCTTAAGATGTTACTAGGGGGCCAGTGAGTCAGACAACTGCTTTCTGTAGTCAAAGCTTGTGTTCTTTAAAAAACCATTGTGATCTCCCTCCAACAAGTCTCACTTGGCAGAACCATTCAATCGGGTGGATTTGTTGGTTTTAGTTGACCAGTGAAGACTGAGTCCATACATTTAAGAAAACAACTCACTCTCCAACAAACTTCAGGGTATGACCATACTCAAAGGTCCACTTTCTAGGTGTTGTGCTCCTTTGTGAATTTCCCACTCTGAGTGGCAGATTTAAATAATGGGAAATAGAATTTTCCAGTGGGAAAGGTAATCAGTTAGTCAAATATGGCCACTGTCGGATAAGTCATCCAAAAATAAATAAATACTGATTACAAGAACAATTGGATCAATTTATTAGTGCAGGTGTTTAATAAAAGATGATCTTGCACTCTAAAATCTCTTTACATATGTACAATATTAAATCAGAATGTCGCACTCCAGGGACTGGGAGTTAGTGTTCCAGTTTGGAAGGCCATCAAATGCTGATTACATCCACAATGTACTTCCAACATTGAATTGGTCACATACTTTCAAGATGTCAGTGACAGGAGTATATTCCTTTGCCGGGAGGCATACGATTAGAACGTTCACAAATTGTGAGGGTGTACAGGATGATGTTTATTTCAGTATTTCAGAATTTTTATTTATTACGATTTGCAACTCAAAATAGGTCAACAAAGAGCTATACAGGGCCCCATGCAGTAAATTATATACATATTTAGAGGTACAAAAAGATGCTGCACGGATTAGTGCAAATGAGTAAAGGAATCTGTTAAAAATTATTGTGCGATTCTCAAAAAAAATGGATAAATATGGATCCTTGATACAGTACAATAGGATAGTTTGAGTTTTTTTTACATATGCTACTCTCAACTACAATTCCATCCAACGCATGCAGGCACAAATTCAAATGTTCCTTTTTTGTCTCTCTCCATAAACAGGTTTTAAATAAAAAAACATGGGGAGTGGTGCCACCTCATTCTGACCAATTTTGAACATATTTTGTGCTTTCAGAAAATTTGAAAAAAGTGTGCTGCTTCCCTTCAAGGTATACAATATTTCATGTTTTTGTGCAGCATTGATAGGACACAGGGCACTATTCAATAAATTGGTCCCCCATCCTAGAACATCTGCCATAACAAACACATATGTAGACAAGAGCCCAAAGTCAAGCCTGAGGGTGGAGATAGCAGCGGAATAATTCAAGTTACAAATTTAATACCAAATTCGCCCTTTGACCTTCTAAAAAAAAGACCGATTCCACTCCTCCATTATTTCACAGGCATAACTCAATGAAAACAGGATTTTAATCTTATAGACTACAAGAACATGGGCAAAGAGCCTTTGCCCACAACACTTATATAGTATATGAACAGCTGAGGCTTGAAATAATGCTTTACTTCTACACTGGCTAAGATGGTCTTTATTTAAACAATTGCTGTAGCCAGAAGCAAGCCAAAGTTGCAACTGGAATGCATCTCAAGCCATAACAACTTCTACATGACATATCCAAGGTTCCATTATGACATAGATTCCAATACTCTAGTCTCAATTAAAGAGACACACTTCACACCATTGTGTAAATTCTTTATTGTATAGTTAGTTAAAACCATTACAATATACCAAATAATAAAACCACATTCCTTTACGCACTTTATACACAAAATACAGATTGTAAAAAAAACTCTCCTAAGTAGAAAAGATAAAAACACAGCTACAGTGAATTTCCTATTTTGAATTAATAACTTGTGCACAGTAGTTTGGGTTACAGATTATTAATCAGACAAGGCAGTTCGCGATATCAAAGTTCAAGAGTTCAGGTTCAAATTGGCTTTTTGGATAAGTTTTCAAAGTTGATAACAAATTTAATAATTCTACGAATGAATTGAGGATCTTCTGAGTCCATCACATTTAATATAGCGGAACGGCATGTAAAAATACCTTTTGCGTTGAACTTTTCCCTAAGTAAACTCCGCCGGACATGCTCTAGCATTGGGCACATGCAAATCAGGTGGATCATGTCTTGCACCGCTGCACCACATAGGTTGCAATCTTTAGGACCAGGAAACCTCCAGCCTGGCTGGTCGGCATTTGTTGGTAATTTTCCCAGACGTAGCTTTAAATACTTTGATTTTAAGTATGAAGGGAAAGCGAGACCTAAATAAGCAGCTGGAGCCGGTCTTTTGTAGGATTGTATTATCATCCAGGCATGCGCACGGCGTCTTAATGTCAATTTGTCCTCGATCAACAAGTGTGTATTGGCTGCTTTTTTTACAAGCTGCTTGAATACTGGTGCTGGTAGTTTCTTTTGCCAAACAGATGTCAACTCTGTGCTTGTCAGAGAAGATACTTCGCTTGACAAACCCTGATCCCTTCCCATCAATACCTGAGACCAAGTGGATGAATGCAAGGCAATGATTTGCCTAAGGAGTTGAGCAGGCACCTCCAGTGCAGACAGTTTCCTCCACAGCATCCCATGGTCAACCCTATTGAACACTGTGGAGAACTCCATAAAGGCAGAGTATAAACCCATCCAATATTATGAGAGGGGCCCCATGTACCAAAGAGACAGGGCTCAACAAAACTTGAAAAGAATTAGCATTACCTTTGGTGTTTTAATCATACAATCCTATCATGAAATCCTAATATATTGATATTCCAAACATACCAAAGCCCAAAAGGTCTATAGTTGTAGTGCCACAAATACTCAAATGGTGGGATAATATATCATATATTTATTGAAAAAAAGGAGTTTTAAAAAGTATTTCATGCAAGTTTCAACTGCAATACAACTCAAGCCATAACAAGTTCTACATGACATATACAAGGTTCCATTATGACATAGAGTCCAATACTGTAGTCTCAATTAAAGAGACACACTTTACACACCTCCCTTCCTTTACAAAAAAAAGATACACAACAGTTATACATAGTCTGATAAGTAACTAGGACGTTTTACAATCCAAGAGGAACAACATGTTTGCAGCATCATTGTTACTATCGATGTTTTTTTTTAAATAAACCAACTGGAGTGGGAACTCTAAAATCTTTCACATTTCCTTTAAGAACCACCACTCTGTTTAAATTCCAAATGCGATGATCTTGAGTTGTAATCACATTTTTTAACACTTTGATGACTCTGAGGGGTTTAACAAACGTTGAATTTGACCTACCAACCATTCC
This sequence comes from Lissotriton helveticus, assembly GCF_964261635.1. Lineage (NCBI taxonomy): Eukaryota > Metazoa > Chordata > Amphibia > Caudata > Salamandridae > Lissotriton > Lissotriton helveticus. The sequence goes on along the minus strand of NC_136063.1, from coordinate 1,244,274,535 downwards.
AGGTCGTTTGATCATGACCCAATCTCCAACGTTCACCACGGTTCTTTTGACACCATTTTTCATATCAAAATATTTTTTCCTTTCTTTGGCTTTATCCTCTTCCCTTTTTTGTACCTCTTTGCCATCACACACACATTCATTACCCCTATCTAATTCATATCTGTTTACCCAACCAGGTTCAAGAAAATTATTCAGTACTCTACCACAAAATAACATAAAAGGAGTTTTTCCTGTTGTACCATGAGGGCACAATCTATATTCTTCCAATGTTTTCAAATTTTCATTTTTCCAATCCAATGAAAGTGTTTTCACCAAAGTAACAGTCTCCTTCAGGGCTCTATTAAATCTCTCAATTATTCCATTGATTTCTGGATGATATAAAGAGCAAGTTTTATGAACAACACCTCAGGATGATAAAAATTCCTCCATCTCTCTAGAAATTAACTGAACACCATTATCTGTCAATATGGACTGAGGAATACCTTCTATGAGAAATAATACTTTCAAGCATTTGATAATATGAGCTGAATCTATCAAAGACAAACAAACTATCTCAGGCCACCTAGAATACATGTCCATAACCACCAATACAAAAGTTTGCACTCAGCCAAGATGAATAGGACCCAGAATATTTAAAGCAATATCTTGCCAGGGACCTCAAGGACGTCTCCTTATAATCATGGGTTGTAGCTGTGGACACTTAGTTTTGGCACTCAATGCACAAGGAACACACTCACGTACGACACGTTCAACACATTTATCCATTCCAGGCCACCAGTAAGACATACGCAACCTCTCTTAACTTTTAGTGAGACCAGCATGACTTTCATGTACTAAATCCACCAAATCATTTCTAATACTACTTGGAGGAATTAACCTTGTTCCACGAAATAATAATCCATTCACAACTGACAACTCATTGCGTATGATCCAATACGATCTCATACTAACAGAATGGGGCTTTCTATCACTCCAACCTTTTTAAACAAATTACATGACTTTATTCAACGTCAAATCAATGAGTAACTCCTCCTTCCATTTTTCCTCCGCAACTATATAGTTATCAACCACATATACCCATTCCTTCGAGTCATCAAACTCCTCATTTTCTAAAGTGTCTTTAGGAACAAGGCGTGACAAAACATCTGCAATACCATTATGAACTCCAGGTACATATTTGAGTGAAAAAATATACTCCTGTAAACCAATAATCCACCTTGTAATCCTAGCTGAAATCAAATCCAAACCATTTTTTATTGAAAACCTCTACTAATGGTTTGTGATCCGTGCAAACTTCAAAGTCAACGCCCCACAGAAACTTCTTCAATTTTTTTATTGCACAAAAAACAGCCAGAGATTCCCTTTCTATCACCAAATAACATGTTTCAGGATCTCGTAAAGTACTTGAAAAAAACATGATGGTTTTTATGCCACACAGACCATTTTTTGCAAAACTGTCCCAACCCCTTTTCACTAGAATCAGTGACAAGGATAGGCTTTATCAAAGGATCAAAGCTCTTGAGAGAAGGAGTATTGTCCAGTTTTTCCTTCACCAAAATGAATTCTTTCTCACACAATTCTGACCAATCAACACCTTTGCGAAAGTAAACATCTCATGTTGACGTTTGCATTAGCAAAATTCTTTACGACCTTCGCATAGTATTCAACTATGCCTAAGAAGTTTAATAATTCATTCTTATTAGTGGGAGAGCTCATATTACGAATGGTGTCAATCAAATCCCTCTTGGGTTTCACACCATCACCCGATATGTTGTGACCTAGGTAACGTAAGGATTTTGATCTAAATTTACACTTCTCTGCTTCAATGGTAAGATTGCACTCACACAGTCTCTCTAATACCCTATGTAATTTCTTATCGTGTTGTTCTACGTTATCACTAAAGATGAGAATGTCATCCTGAAAAAATGCAAACCCCTTTTAACTCCTTCAGTACATTCTCCATAGCTCGTTGAAATACAGATGATGCAGATACTAAACCAAATTGCATCCTTTTAAATCTAAATGTACCAAAAGGGGTTATGAATGAAGTAAAATCCCTAAATGAATCCACCAACTCCACTTGATGATACGCAGAAGTCAGATCTATTGTACTGAATACTTTTGCTCCACCAAGAATTATCAACAATTCGGTGATATTAGGTAAAGGATATCGATCAACAATTACACACTTATTAAGTTTTCTCAAGTCAATGCAGAGATGCAAATCCCCATTGGGTTTGTGTGCGGCGACTACTTCTTCTATTAGACCAGTAGCTTTGAGTTTATCAATCTCCTTTTGCATTTCGTTTTTTACAGACAAGGGAACATTCCTGACTTTACAACTTACAGGAACATAACCTTCCTTTAATTTTAGTTTATGTTGGTAACCTTTTAAATAACCCAACTCATGTTTAAAGTCTTCGGGATATTTAAACATGAGCTTTTGTACAAATTAATTCTTGTGAGGTTTTGATACGGAACACACTCTATCCTTAATTTGGATAGGCGGGTTGGAATTAGGATCCAAAAACACACCTAAAACTCCTTGGTGCATCCAACTGATGATCCTGTACCTTTTTTTGATACATAAATCTTACCTGACACAAAAATGTCTCTAAACTCAATAGGACCAATAAATATCCATGCAGTTTTATCGGTTCTCCACCATAAGCTATTGGTGCAATGTCAGGTTTCATTAGAGAAACCTTCTCTTTTAGTTTAAAATTATGAAAGTTATTAGAAAGAATGGTAATCTTTGCACCCGAGTCAAACAAAACACAAGTGCTTTCCCCTTCAACCCTAATGTTGTCAAAAGGGCAAACTTTTTTGTCAGATTCATTTTTACTTGAGACACAATTTGTCCACAATCAGAATCACTAGATCTAGAATCACAAATGTCAGATTCATAAATTTCTACGGTTTTAACTTTTGGAACTTTTTTGCTTTTACACATTAAAGAAGAATGACCCTTCCTTTTGCATTTTGAGCACATTTGACTTAAAGCAGGACATCTTTTGTCGTTTCGGAGGTGTCCTACTCTAACAACTCCGTTGCTCGCTAGACTTTCCTTTAACCTCTTTTCTGTTGATTACTGAATCATTTTTGCTGTTTTTAACTTTCTTTTGATTTCTATCCTTAACAAGTTTAACATTAACCTCCTTCACATTGTCTTTTTTTAATAATGTCCACACATTTGAACGAATGTTCAATTCTTTTTGCTACAATCAGTACCTCATCTAAAGTCGATTCATCTCGTAGCCAAAGCTCTTCTCTAACTCTTTCCATGTTGCACCCAAACATGAACTGATCACGAATACGTTCATCAGTTAAATTTTCAAATTTACATGATGAGGCAAGTTTTCGTAAGTTAGTAACATACATTTCAATAGTTTAATCTTCGATTTGAGTTCTCTTAGCAAATTGATATCGTTCTAAGATTGTACTTACTTTAGGTAGGTAATGTTTATCTAACTTCTTAATGCAGATCTCGTAGTTCTTTAAATTTCTTGCTTCAGAGTCTGGAAGATCAGGTAGGTGATCAAATACATCCTGGCCCTCTGAACCTAAACAATGAAGAAGTAAATAAGACTTCCACTCCGCACTCAAATATGGACCACAAACCCTAGCACACCTTTCAAACACTACCTTCCATTTTTTCCATTGAATTGGTGGAACCCCTGGACTAGACAAAAAGAAAGGTGCAGCTGTTACATTTTGCATATTGAATTAATACTAAGCAAGATATCAGAAGAGAAATCTACTTACCTAAAAATCTCAGCACTCTAAAAATTCTGCATACATGTAAAAATAAGTATCACATAGGCATATAATAATCAAGGAAATGTTGTACATATAGATGCAAAAGATGGTACAAAGAAGAATAGCAATTCTAAAAGACCAATGTTGTACTGATGAAGAAAACTGAAGATTATTGGTATATAAACTTATTTTAAGTCATATAAGTCATAAATCATAAAGAAATGAAAACTAACATTCATTTGAAAAATAAAAAGAGTTTTCAATTGATGTGTAGATGACTTTGAATGTACCTATTGCTAATTATAGTTGGTCAAGTGTGCATGTCACTGTAACGACACGCTCTTGGTTCCATGCGCCAATGCATATATAGATAACTTTAAATCTATTTAAATTGCTGTGTATCTGAAATCAAGTGTGCGTGTCACTGTTGCAACACTCTCTTCGTCCTATGTGAGGATCAATGTTTTCAAATTACCTTGTCACGAAGATCCCGAAAGTGCATCCAAAACACTAAGGCAGAAAGTGTCTTGTCGGTTGCTTTGCAGCAAACACAACACAATTTAAAAGATGATAAAAGATGGCCGCAGAGCATTGCACGCTATGTGTAGATGGTGCACACGACGTAGCAATGCACCACAGCAACAACTTATTTGTGTTACTTGCAGCTGAAGCACTTGACGTTGAGGTGGAAAGCACAACAGCAACCAGGGCAACAATGAAAGATGTGAAAACAGGTTCTACGTTAAGTTCGAATGTAGGTAAGTTTACTTTCAAAATAAAGAATGTTTCCTTGAGATTGTAAACCCACTTCAAACGTCAACAGCTCGAAGAAAGCAAATCAATGAGGGCTAAAGAAAGTGCATTACGCCAGCGGAATCATACATCGACTAAAATCTCCAGATAATGCAGATGTCGTGCACCAAAAACAATAATCTCAAAAGTGCTCGAATCAATCCAAAATTAAAAGTTATTCTCCCAACTTGGATCACCAAATTCACTAGTAAAACGGCTCTAGTGTAAAGTACAATCAGTAACTTCAGTGTTATTACACTTAGAGATGAGCTGAATCAAGCCCAGTCAGTACCAGAAAGCTGAGAATGTGGCGAAGCTCCCAATCTCATTTAACCAGTTAATAACACTTAACATCTGAAGTTGCAGAGTAAGCTTTAAAAAGTATTTCATGCAAGCACTGAAACATAAGTTGAAACATTGTTCCATGCATGAAAAACTTTTCATTACATTTTCATTGTGCAATGCATGATTATATCAAAATAAAAATATAAAAATTACTAAAAGAAACAAAGAGGAGAGACAAAATAGGACAAAACATATACAACAGTACACTTCTTTGTAGTTCGGGAACTAATCCATAGACAAAATTAAAAAAAGGCATATGATTAGTACAAACTTCCTCATCAATTATGCCTGCATGTTGAATGGATTTAGTTTATCCAGTGCGTTGACAGTGTTGTATGAATAGTAACCACCTTTGTCAAGACAGAATTTCTATGTTCCCCTGTGGTACCATTATCAATGTAACCAATGAAACTTTTAGAGTTGTCTTAGTTAAATGTGGAATCTTTATGGGTAAGTGTCTCGTTCGCTGGCTCCATGTCCACATTGAAGGGGTCCAATTATATATGTTATCAACTCCCGTGCAAATGCAGGAGTCCATGCGTCCTACCTTCTTGCTTCGTATAAAGCTGTGTCTTTACCCACAGGGTATTTTTCAATCAATGTTTGAAGGGCCATGATAATATCTAAGGTTCCACAGTTCTTACGAAAGCCGAACTGCTCAACAGGAACAATGTTATTACCAAAAGCTCTATCCTACATGTGAAGAACTATATTCTTGGTGAACAGTTTCCCAATCACATCTAGTAATGTAATCTGTCTAAAACTGGCAGGAAAGGTTTTAAGACCCTTTTTATATTAATGCACATTAACACTTCCCTTCCAGGAGGACGGCAAACCCCTGTCAGGAAATCGTATTTGAACACCAGATGCAAAAAATTAGCCCATACAGAAACTTCATGTTTGATAATGGATATCAGAAGTTCTTTTGGGTCTATTGCCCCAGAAAACCTTAATGAAACCATCTATCTCCTCACAAGAGGGTGAGCCATATACATCCAAAGAAGCAGCCTCAACGATAAACTCCAACTGAGTCCAACAGCAAGAATTGGAAGGGCAAAACTGTGAAATATATTAAGTTCACTGTTCATCAAATATTGTAAATAGTACATTTTTATTATGCATGATTGATTAAAACCTTTGCATACATTAAATTCATATAAAAATAGAAGTGCACTTAAAAGGTTTTACAAGACAAGTCTCAGAAGATACCCAGCTCCACTGTATTGGATTGACTCGTGACCAGTGACAAAGAATGGTTGAGTCTCTTTGGAATGCCATTGAACAATTTAGTGAGTTGGCAGTTTAGTTGCACCACAGCTGGATTGAAGCACAGTGTTACCGCCTGCCTGCAGATCTTGCTGCCATGCTGCTTAAAAATTGGTCTTAATAAAGTAGACCTTATTTCCCTTAGAATGTGGCAAATATAGATGACGTGGATAAGATCCTCTGAGCCGTGACCGTACAGGCGACAAAGCTGCTCGCCTCCTCTCCTTTCCAAAAAAAGGGGTCATTGGAACAACACCTAGATGGAGCTTTAGACATTTTTCCTTGCTTGCCGTTTTTATTCCCGTTTTAAAATAGGGCTTGGGTTTAAGGGCTTCATAGCACTACTCAGCCATGTGCTTGTTTGGCGAGTGTTTCTTTGTCCTCCAGGGCAGATATTAGTTGAGTTGCCTTTGTCACAATTTTTTTAATGAAATGTGCTCCATTGGAGTACTCCAGAGATCGGTAAGTCCCAAGAGCTTGATGGAGTCTAGACAAAATTCTCTATCTTGCGATTTTCCCAGGTGAAACAGCTCAATCCAGAGGTGGGAGTTAAGGGATCCTTCCTCAGCTCTTCAAATTTTATGCCAACATTTTATATAAGCACCCCTTCTTTCCACCAATTGATTTTGTAGTCCAAATTCCAACCATCTTTGGGCCGGCGAAACATATCTGGGGAGATGAAATATCGCTCTGTAAGAATTTGCTGTTATTATATCAAGGACTGCAGCATCTTTCTATTTCAGAGGTTCACTACCATAGGTTATAGTTGGCTGTAATTCAGATTGCAGACCCTTTAGCAGGCGGTCAAATGTTAAATCCAGCAACTTCTTCTTCAAAGGCTTTATGGCTAAGTAAGTCATGACACTCCTTCTACGCAAGGACTCTAACTATGGTTTGAAAGAGGTATTTTGATCTAAGATTATTCCAAGGTATTTATAGCTTGTTGTCTGATCTAAGTGCTGCCCATCCAAGTACGTTGATCTTTTTCTTCCTGTGGTAATTTTAGGTTTTTTGAGATTTATTTTTAAGGGGTTCAGTTGCGAGAAACTATGAGTTGTGTCCAGGAGATGTTGGAGTCCTAAGGGGGTTCAACTTATCAGCACTAAATCGTCCATATAAAGCAGGGTTGACAATGTCATTTTCCCTAGCTTTGGGCGTGGGATGCGAATCTGTCAAGTTCCCTGGGTAGAACCGCTCGAAAAAGGTGAAAAAGCAACCGGACTAGGGCACACCCTTGCTTTAACCCCTTTGAAGTCAGGATTCGTTTTGATAGGTGTTTCCTAGCACCTAATTTTATCCTAATCCAGGTATTGTTGTGCAGCTGCCAAATTGGTCTAAAAGAGGTTTGGGTATCCCCCATCTTCCCAGTTTTTGTCAGAGCTTAGTAAAATCAACATTGTTGAAAGCTGCTGTATAGTCTATAAAGCCTAGAAATAGGGGATGTTTTCCCTCCTTTGCTGCATCCGCTAGCAAGGTTAGCACCATGATATTAGTTATGGTGCCTAGCCCTTGGCAAAATCATGTTTGAGTTGGTAGAATTATAGTATTTTCTAAAACCCAGGAAGATAATTCGTCCAGGATTGTCCCCGCACAATATTTAGCCTCAGTGTCGATAAGAGCTATCAGTCTGTAGTTATTCGGAGCACTCCTTTCACCCTGTTTATAAATTGGGCTGATAATTGATACTTTCCAGGAATCTGGGATTATGGCCGTGCTGATTACATGCCTAAACACTGGTACTAGTGCCTTACTCCAAAATTCCACATCGTGTTTATACCCATAGTTCGTCATACTTGGTTCTTTTTTTTCCCAGTTCCTTCACTTTAGTCGTGCCTTTGATTCTCGAAGGGTCCATTGCAGGCTCAAGTCTTGTGGTGATTTGTGAAACTGCCTTAAGGTTTGATTCATGCTATACTTACGTTTTTTTGTGACTGGGTTGTTCGCCATCCTTTTTTTGGGATCTTCATTTTCCTCTGGTTTGGCCCCATCCTGATTGCAAGTTTTTCTCAAAGGATCTTAATACAATTTTCCCAGCTTACAATGGCTGGGCTGATGTGTCCTTCCCTTGGTAATATATAGTTCTTTAGCAGTTGCTGATGTTGTTTCTATATCCCTGGAAGTGCATCCTATTCGTTTGAGGTTACTGATTTCTTCAGAGCTGATGGTTTTACACACCTCTAGTGAGAGGGTTGAGCTTGCTTTAAGTTTTACCTCTTGAGGCAGGTGGTCACTGTATTTGTTGTTGCCTAATCTGAAGGAGGCAATTTTGTTGAACAAGGTTAGAGTTGTAAAGGAGAAGTTTAAATGAGAGGATGCTTTGGACCAATGTTATGTGGCGACTGGTGGATTGTCCCCCTCAAATCGGCCATTTAGCACTCCCAAGTTTAGGTGGCCTACTTCCTGGAGCAGGTACTTCAAGCATCTTGTTTTTTTGTTAATTTTTAAAAGTCCCTGTGTTGGAATTCCACAGGCAACAGTTAGATCTTGCATTGAGTCCTCTTCTTGACCATTCTCTAACAGGTCATATTAAAGTCGCCTGCCAAGATAGTTTGGTCCGTGACCTCTTCTTCTGTTATTCTTGTTAGTTCTGAGACCAGTTCCTTGGCTGCCTTTGATTTTTTTTAGGATGCAGGTAGACATTAATTAATATTACTTTCTGATGAATCTGATTGAGCTTGAGCGTGCTATTACAGCGTGAAAGCAACTTGGAGGTGGAATATAGACCTTTACGGGAGAGATTTCTCCTATTACAGTTATTGAGGCTAGAAACTTTAATCCCCCCCCCTAGCGGTGGCTGAAGTCAGATCCCTTTATAGCTGGAATAAAGTGAGAGCTATATCCTTGAATCTCGAAGGGTTTTCCCTCCCAGGTCTCCTGAAGTAGGATCATGTAAAAAATGTTTAGGTCATTTAGAACCTCTAGGTTATCGGTTTTGGTGGTTAGGCCACTGATGTTCCAAATGCACATATTAAATCTATGGTTCTCTGCCAGGGCCACCGGTACTGCCCTTGTCAAATGGATCGCACTGTTGTTATTGCTTACTGAATATGTAACCAATTATTGGCTATTGACGAGTGAGTTGCCTCAGGTTGTCCACAATTTGTGTTCATTGCAGTGGCCTTTGTGTCCGTCATGCGGGTGCCTGGAGTACTGCTCCTTGCACGTTTTAGTAGTGAAGTGGTCATTTTATTTTGCCCATTAGTGTCTGTGCTTAAAAAAGGTGTTGGGTAGAGTGGTTTTGGCTCTGCCTTCAATTTTATCCTCCAATTTTGGAAACTATTTTTTTCCTGCATGATTTTGTGTGCTATCTCAAAAGTATTCCATCTTGTTTTGGTCATGTCTGGGCATAACGAGTTGTTATTAGGTAGAAATTCTATGGAATGCAGGTTGATGGTGCTAGTATTAACTAGGCTCTAGCTAGAGTGTAGGAGCTGTAGTACATTCCCTCTATTTAATATGTCTGCTCTGCCAATGGATTTGCATTCTGGGAAGAATACGATGGTGTTTTCATCCCCTGCCTCTGGTGGTTCCTGATCCTGGGTCAGGGGTCCTCAATATTAATTTGCTGGGGTAGGTCTGAGACCTAGGTTGAACATTATTGATATTGTTTATTCCACTGTTCGCTCTGTTTTGAGGAGTTGACAATGAATCAGTTGGTGTCCAAATGTTATCTTGAGTACTGGTTCTTGGCTCCTTGACATTTGTCAGTGGTTACAATGGCTCTTTGTAACTGCCTTGTGTGTCATTTCCCAACTTGGGCCTAAAATTTTGAACCCCTTGAGTGGATTTGTTAGAAACTTGCGATGATGTGGCTAGCTCTCCTCTTGCACGACCGCCCTCCTGATTTTTATCATGAGTAAGATGTGGTCTCCCAGCCAATTCCGATGTATTATTGGATCTTGTGGTGGGTGCTCAGTTCTACCTACTAAAACGGAAGCGGGGTGCTTTTAGTGTCCTCGTTATTAAATTCGAGTTCAGCTGAGATTGCCTGAAGCTGAGTGTCAACATGTTGGTCCAAAGGGGCTAATATCCTGTTTATTCCCTTCCTTTTTTGTTTATGGTGGGTTTTCATTGGCAATGTGTTATTATCGGCTGCTCTTACTTTGGTTTTTGCCAAGGGCCCACTTCCGCTTTTTAGATGATCGGGGTTTACTAGTGTCGTCTCCTTGAGTCGTGGTTCTGATATTATTTTTCCCTCAATGGATGACTCACTGCTCGTAAAGGTATGCAAATTGATATTTGGTTTCACAACGGAGAGTTAATCACCTAGTAGTGATAGTACCGTAAGAAGTTTGTCAACTGTGGGAGAGGAGGTGCATTCATGTTGTGGTGTTTGGGCTTTAAAGGCCGCTTCTTGCCCTCACTTTCAGTTTCTTTCGGAATGATCCTTTCAGGTAGTAGTGCCACCGTTCAGATCAAAACCTCATGCCATTACTCAAGGAGTTCCGCAAGGTTCGGCGTTGAGCCCCACTCTTTTCAACTTATACGTTCAACCTTTGGCGGCGGTTGCGAAGAGTTGGGGTCTCACAATGGTATCTTACGCCGATGATACCCAGTTGGCAGTGGTTCTCAATGGGGACTCTGACCAATCGGCATCAAACTTTGCGGATGGTTTGAGGGCTGTTGCTGGCTGGCTTACCATCAACTGTTTACAGCTCAACGCCCTCAAAACCGAGGTGATGGTGTTAGGGAAACATCCAGATCTGTGGGGCGCGAGCTGGTGGCCTAACGAGTTGGGACCCCCCCCTAAACCGGTCGCCGAATTAAAAAATCTTGGCGTGTGGCTGGACTCCAAACTCACCTTCTCGTGTCATACTAAGAAGGTGGCATCTACATGCTTCGGCATCTTGCTTGGTTTGAGGCCTATTCTCAAATTTTTTGATGCCCCCACTCGCCAGCTGGTGATTCAAGCCAGCATTGCATCAAGGCTCTACTACGCGAGTTCACTGTTTTTGGGTGCCAATCAGGCGGAGGTCCTGCGACTCCAACGGGTGCAGAACGCGGCTGCCAGGGCTCTGGTAGGCCTGCAACGGTTCTGTTCAGCCCGCAGCACAATTTGTAAATTACATTGGCTGCCAGTAATCAGGCGCATAGAGTTTAAGACTCTGTGTTTCGCGTTCAAAATTCTCAAAACCGACACCCCTACCATTCTCCAACATCTTTTGACCCTGTACACGCCATCTCGTAGCCTTCGCTCTGCGGGTCAAAACTTAGCACTTGTTCCGCGTTTTAAAAAAAGTAGACTAGGTGGTCGTTCTTTTACTGTGTTGGCCGCCAGGCTATGGAATGCGCTTCCTGTGCACATTCGAGCCTTAGAAGATCTTTTAGTCTTTAGGAAGGCTGTTAAAACGTATCTCTTCCCCCTGTCTTATTAATACTCTCTGATCTTTTTTTACTCTGTCAGTTATGTTGCCTTTTCAGCTATAGCGCCGGGACGCCCCTTCGCTGGGGCAGCTGTGCGCTCAAACAATTAAGTAACATAACATAACATAACTTTATTGGACCATTCAGTTCGGCTAGCTTCCTATCAATCCATGAGGTGAAGTCTGCCGGGGTTTGAAGAACTGTAAGCTGAAGGTCAAGTTGTGTGATTGATATTGAAGCACCGTTGCAGTATTGCATTGTACTTATTATGGTGGACCAAATTGAATCTTTGTTTGTTTGTCCTGTATCGCTTCTCTCAGTCCACACAGTGTTTGGGGGGATATTGGAGGGGTTAATTGTAGTGGGATTATGGCTGTATGAGGTGACAAATTCCTCCTATTCTTCGGAGGCTATAAAAGACATGTCACTGTTCGAGGTGGGAGAATCTTTGTAGTGGAACAGCAGGCAATGTGCAGGTAATGAATTATCAGGAAGTACGCTGTGGGCCATCGGGGCTACTAAATCTTCAGCTAGAGTGGTTGACGGCTTTAGGGGGGATTATTTTTCAGTTGTGATGGTGAATTCCCTGGGTTTTGATCTATGCGCTGGGCTGCTTCTGGGGGGAAAACTTGATGGAACGTAGGGTCTAGCCCAATGTTTGGTCCCCCTTGTTGGAGCGGTTTTGAGATGTCAGTATCAAGGTGACTCTCCATTTCTACCTTGACAAGTTGCCGATTTTTTAAAGAATTTTGAAAGTTTAATGAACTGACCAATCCGACAACTCCTAGGCTAGCTCGTTGCTGTGCCTTTTCTGAGCATCGTGTCTGTCACTGCTCGTTTCTGTGTCTTTGCCTGACCCGTTGGTATTTTCTCCTTTTATCATTACTTCGAAGTTTTGTTGATTATGGTCAAACCTGCCCTGATATTGCTGCAGGGTTTTTGCTTTGATTGAATTAATGGTTCAATCGGTTTTGTTGGCCGTGAAATAAGATCAATTCTCCCTGGTTAGAGTGGGGTTTGAAGCCTTTTTTATTGTTCCGCTTTTAGAGAATATTGCTGTTCCGGAGTCTTTCAGAAAGGAACATTTTGTATATATTTTGGGCTGTAGGGTACATGGATTTCTCTTTTGAGGTGACCCTGCAATACTTATTTGCTCTTGGCTTTCCAAATCTGGCTTCTGAAGAGCTGTAGTAACAGTTGCAGCTACAGTTCAGGTGTTTATTCCCTCCAGGATTTTTGTTTCACGGTAATCCATGCCTTTGAAGGGAGCTCTTTCAGAGAAACAAGGAATCCTGTTGTCCTTCGCTGTGTCGTTTGTTCTTTCAAGTTTTTTGCATTTTGTTAAGCGACTATCTGGGTCACAGTTGAGGGGGCCATTATCCCTGCTCTCGCTTTCGTTTTTCCTTTTCATTGTTTTAGGTTTTGGCCTCAATCTTATGGGGTGTTTTCTGACTCTGCCTGACCTAATGCTTCTTACTGTTGCCCTCTCTACTATCAGAGTTATCTGTGTTGCCTTAGCTTTAGCCTTTACTTGGGTCTACCTGGGGAACTTCCCACCTTCTTAGTGATGCCGATGTTCTGGTGAGTCCTGTGAGATGATGGAAGGGGGGAAGGAGTCAAGCCTTAGGCCTTAGGCATAGTTGAAGTCTCTGGGAAAATAGTGGCTGCTGTCTATGCTGAGAACGATGTTACTGGCAGGTGCAGGCAGATACTAGTGGGTACAGTCAATCTGTAAAATTGAATGCTGTGGGTTGAAAGCTGCAAGTTAAGAGCTGTGAGCGGTGTCAAGCAGTTGCTCTATGAGCGGCCCTGTCAGGTGAGCTGCAAGCCGCACCCAGGTCTAGCCCGGTCGCCTCCGTGGAATCAATGAGCACACACTTGGCAGTCTCCCTAGTGAAGGTCTGCACTCATACTTGCTCACATAAAAACGCTCACCTGCGTCCTGGATTTGTGCTGGCTGGCTGGTGGCTGGTGGCTCGGCTTGCAGCAAGGTCTCTGTTCTGCCATGACTCCTGTCTTGCCTCAAGTGTTCACACAGGATATGGTCCGCAGGAGACGGTCTGAGGGGGACCTTAGCACTCTCCTCTTGCGGGCGGAAGACTAACGTTAAAAGTACCTCAGGCCGACATGAGCACTAAGGAGGGCCGAGGCTTGAACATGCTCAGTTACGGTTGGCCACCCGACCGCGGCTGGACGCCTATGTTAAAGCCCCAGTGAAGAAGCCCCAGTGAAGAAGTTGCAGAAGCTGACGCTTAAGTCGGTGGGGAGCCGGGAGCTAAACAGCAGTAATTTCGTGTCTTCTCACTCCCTCGCTGCAACCGGCGGCCTGAATGAGAATGTGGCAGCTGGACTCTCTCTTCTTCATCAAATATAGGAATAACCACGGCCTTAATTCCGAAATCACAGTATTTGCCTATTAGAGACCAGTATTTACACAAATCACATGACAAAGCAGATTCTCTCAACTTAATCCATTTCTGATCTGACTTTTTCCTTCTTTTAGACATCTTCAATCTAGTTCTTGCATGCTTCAACTGATTTACCTTTGCCTCAATAATGTGGCAACCTTAAATTATTTTCTCACTAGAGAGTTTATATCATTATTTACCTTTGTTTACCGCACAAACAATATTTGCAGGGGACTTAACATTATTGCTTCTATTTTTGCTCCTAAAGGTTCTAAAAAGAGACAACTCTTTTTCAAACCAGGGGATGGTGATATCTGATGGGATAACAAGGGGTCCTAAATTCACTGTCTTAATGAAAGAAGTCAAGTTCAATGTATTAGTACTTTCCCATAAAGTGCACCCATTTATTTTGTTATAAACTACAGTTTCTTTTCTGGAGTTCCAGGAGTGGAGCGCCTTAAGCTCTAAGTCAATAACCAATGAGAAAATGCTGTGATTGCTCAAATCTGTCCTCAATACCTCAAATTGAGTGCAAACAGCAAACATTTGGTGAGATACCATCATGTAATCGATTACTGATTGCTCGTGAGAGGAACAAAAAGTAAAAGAGTCTGGAGGGCCCTTTAGAAACCTGACCTTTAGAGCAATCAATTCATTAGAGTTCAGCCCTTCCTGGAAACATAGATGCGATGCCGCCTATCTGATCTAACTTTCCAAGGAGGATGACCTTAGAGATACTCCATACCTTATCCAACTCAGAATCTCCAAAAGTCATACAGGCACAATTCAAGATGTTGGCATTAAAATCCCCCACAATAACAATCAATGAGCAGTCTTACGAAGCAGTGATATTTTGCACAAAAGAGAACATAGATTTGACTTAGATATCACGAGACTTCCCAGGAGGGAAATACACTTTTACCAACAGGAAGGATGAATATGGTCCTCTTATCACATTGAACAGGGCTAACATTAAACAGATGCAGGGTTTTGATGGATAAACAAACACCTTAGGATTCTAATTGATGCCACTATTGAGTAGACTAGCTATGCCTCCCCTTGTGTGGCCTTTTACTGAGGGATTTCCTGCACTGGAAATTGCAAAGTAATTCTCATATTTGAAATCAGAACAAATCCAAGCTTCCTGCAAGCAAATTATCAGAGGACTAAAGCGCAATAAAAAAATTCAATTTAGAATTAGACTGTCCCAGTCCTGCCATATTCGAAGAAATAATTTTACCAAATGGAATATTCCTTTTTTGTAGCATTCAAAACACCTGCTACTCAGTTCGAGGGTGCTTACTTTTCTCCCTTCCCAGATTTCATCACCCAGTTGTCCTCATATCTCACAATGCCTATCACTCTACTC
Source organism: Lissotriton helveticus (assembly GCF_964261635.1). Taxonomy (NCBI): domain Eukaryota; kingdom Metazoa; phylum Chordata; class Amphibia; order Caudata; family Salamandridae; genus Lissotriton; species Lissotriton helveticus. The sequence continues at coordinate 1,244,259,232 of NC_136063.1, read as the reverse complement.
CCTGTGTCTCTAACAATAGAGATTGTGATGTCCTTCAAATTTGCAGTGTGTCCTTTTACTAGATGGCTCTTGAGTTGACTCCTGAGAGCCCACACTCATGATACCAAGCTTAGGAGCTTCAATAATATCAAATGGAAAGACATCAATGCCTTTTTTCTGTGAGTGATCCACATAGCCTAGGATCAGTATCAAAATTCCTGGAGCTAAACATGACCCTAGCTTGGAAGAGGAACAAGGGGATCCAGATATATACAATCAATATCGCTACTTGTTACCAAACTCAGGGCCTCGATTTCTAGTGGAAACTGCAGAAGAAAGCTTCTATTCAGTGGGCCCAATTCATTATAAAAAAGAGAGACACAATTCAAAGTATTAGAGACATTGCCACACTATGGTCCTTCACCAGAACTATTAATTTGTTTTGGTCCTGCCCCTGAAAAGGGTGGCTGTGCTGATGGAAAAAAAGAGGAACCTGCCCATTAAGGATTCTAACAAACTTAGGTAACAGAGCGTTGAGACAATTCCCCACAGCGGGAGGCTAATGAAGATCTTTCAGGGACCGTCTAAGTCTCTTTAGGGAGCCCGCAACCTTCTTTTCTAGTGATGTAAATGTAAATGTAAAATGTAAATGTACATGTATTTATATAGCGCAAATCACCGACCCGGTATCTAAGCGCTTGCTTAGGGAACCCGTCCTGGTATTCCCCTGTGAGATACCCCGGCAGGGTATCCACAAGGTGAAAGCCAGGCATCCCGCCGCGAGGAGCCGTAGTGGAGATTAAGCAAGCTATTGCCCAGAGTCGCAGAGTGTGACCCCGTGAGTTGAGTAGGCACCGGAGCGAGAATTGTCGAGACCGTGGAATTTTTGAGCCCGAGACCCTCGGAGGTGGGGAATCGAACCCTGGTCCACGGCCGATCTCAGCTTCCGGGTCTGCCGCCTCTAACCACTGAGCCACGCTTCTCCACTCCACAACAAGTTGACATCAGCAGTCCCCCTGCCTGACATCTTCTTTTACTAAACCCACTTTCATTGCCCTAATTACTATGAACAGTTGCACCCACATCAGAAGTGAACCCCTTATCATGCTGATGGCAGTTTTAAAGTGGTACTTTTAGTATATTAGAAAAAGAATGCATTTATTTCTGGAGAATGCACCTCCGGACTTAGATGTGAGGGGCATTCTTTGGAACTTCTGCTTTAGGTGACTGCATAATGGGGGCAGATTCTTCTAAAGCATTTGAGAACCTTTGTTTTCACACTTACATTTCATAATGAGTCGAGTTCTTTTCTTTTTCCCTTTAAGGCATTTTACCCTGTGACATCCCAATGGGGCCCCTTTGCAAAAAAAAAACACTTGTGGAAGCCCTAGGTACCAGAGGGAGAGCGCCTCCCTTTTTTTAAAGATCAGAAAGATAGGAAAAGGATTCTCAATCACGATTGTATTGGCTCTTTAAGCTTCTTGACAATGCTCCACACACAAGTGAATAAGAGAGGAATAAAAAGGCCCAATGGCAACCTCCATAGCGGCCACAAGATTACGGGTAAGGCATTTCAAACCTGAATTCCATTTTCTTTTACCCTATTTTTGCCACAATGTTAGTTTGGGAGCCCTGAGATTTCACTTCAATAAACTTTTCTTCCTTCGTTGGGTAGATGCCATAGGAGGTAAGATGCAGCAATCCCAATAAAATGGGGGGCAGCACATCCAGAGCATTATAAAAATGATCAACTGATCTATCCAATAGGGCAAAAATCAAAGATAAAACCTCAATGCACAATAATATATCAGAGTGAGCTCTCCGCCCCCTCCCCTTCCTGATTAAATGACTGCACAAGTACTTGAGCCCCAGTGGACATAGATAAATCACAGTTCAAAAAGTTAATTGTGCCAAATAAAGAAACCCTGATGATGGCCTACTATAATACAAAGCCGGTAACAACTGTCTTCTGTATAGACAAAACTGAGGAGGCCTCAAGTCCATGCCCGAGGCAATAGGTAGTCTTAAATTGGCCTTCCTTACCCGATTTTCCTCTATGAGGGCGAAGATGTCTGGCAGAGAATAGCCCTCCGATACGCTATAGTCCTTATTGCACAAAACCAGACAGTGTCCCCCATAAGACTCTTGAGAGATTCCTTTGAGAGGCACATTTTCTGGTGCAAAAACAGCATGCTGGTCACCCCGAGAACTGTGGGTCACTTGGGGCAAGTCTCAGATGTAAATTTTATGTCAGCAATGTTCATCATAGGTGTGGCCCCAACATCCGTTTCTTCCACTGCTTCCACTGAACAGTGTAAGATGGGCCTAGGGGATCTGGACTGTGGCCAGTTTGACTGACCTGATATGAGGAGACACGATGAAACAGAGCCATATCTAAACCTATATCTTCTTCTTTATATTTGACCAAGGCTAACTCTAATTCCTCATACCCTACCCCGTTTCCACTCTTTGAAAACAGAGACAACATAGATGGGTGAGATTTCAGGAGATGAGATTGTGATTTCTTACACTGACATTTTTGGGAGGACTGAAGAAAGTAGCAGTTGACCCACAGGTAGATATTAGGGGCCAGAGCGCAAAGACCTTAATGAGATCTTATGAAAAAGAAATAAAATAAAGTAAAACAGGCCAACCACGAGAGACCTGCTAGAGATTAACTGAGATCATTTGATTAAATTCACCGATTCAACAGTAATCAACAATAATCAGACTTGCTTGGTGAGCATGGAGGGCTTGAGGTGTTTGAATGCTTCAGGGACCTGGTGTGCAAACTGCTTGTGGTGCTACCTGCAAGGTAAGGGGATTAAACACCAAACTCACAGACCACTCCCTGACCTAGCAGGGCCGTCTATGTGAAGACTGCCCCAACCCTATGTGGCCACTCTAACAACCACCCTACTGTACCCTCCTGGAGGGGTTGCAACATTCAGAATTTCAATACTCTTTGTCCGTGGCAGCTGCTTGTGTGGGAACAACAAGCAAAAAATGACAGTGCCTGCAGTTTGATCGTATGTCGGCGCACATAGCAGAGACCTGGCCATGCCGCTTCCGCTGTCCTCTAGCTAATCTCTCAGGATAAGCGATACGCTCCCCCCACACACCTGACTGGGAGATTTGCACTGAGGGGGGGACTTAGGTGGAGCTGTGCACCTCACAGCACCTCTCCCTACAACCTTGGACCTCAGGCTCCAGGTAGGTTGCCCTACTTGATGGGAGACAAGCTGCTGGATCTGAGTCCTTAGACTGACCCGGACAGCCAGCCAGCAGCAAGTGGCTGGCAAAGGTCAATGTGAGTGCATTTCTGACCAGGACGAATCCAAGAAAAATGGAAAAATGGTTGTGGGCCTACTTAGACTGATGAGGCTGCTTTGGGCAGGTGACTGGGCGGCGCAAGGCGGCATGGTACGAGGGGTTGTGATGCCAGATGGGGGCCACTTGTGTTGGATTAACCACACCAGCCATGACCTTATGAATACATTCTGCAGGCCGTGGAACACCCGCCGGTAGCAATGTGGGGGGGTGGAGTCAGAGCAGAAGCATTGGCAACATCAGGCTTCATGCAACCAGCTTAGAGGTTTATACATCGGGAAACGATGTCGAGTTTAGGAGGGAAAAAAAGAAAACACAGACAAAATTACACACTTTCATATGTTCAAGCAGTAACTGCAATTATCCATATGAAAATACCTCAGCCTGGTCATAGGCTACGTTACAAAATTAATTCCAGGAGTATGTTGGGAATCCTATGACAGTTTCAGTGTCCACAAATCATCTTGGAAACGTTTGCTCATCCGTTTGAGGTTGGACAAATGCAAGTGAAGATTTGCTTATTCTTTGTGAACTGACCCCTGCAATTGACATGCTCTTTCTAAAAATGCTTTCCCACATTTATCTTGTTATGGTATCTTTCAGTTCAGCACCAAAACACAGAACCAAGAGAAGAAGCCACTAAGGGCCCAATGCATTAATTACTGGTTGCAAGAACATGGTCGCAATGTGTCACCTGTATTTTGCAGACCAATAAAAAGTTTAACGAACAGTCCATGTACAAATTGTCCAGACTGCGTAATTCCAATTCAGGGTTTTAATCAATCAGTTCTACATAATTAACAGCTGTAGCTGGCACATTAAAACGCGGTGTGGCGGAGTGAGGGTGGGGCTGGATGATTTGGATGTCCACAGATGATGAAATAGGTATAATTAAATAAATAAATATTACATATTCAGTACTCTGTCTACTTTCCCCTGCTGTTCCCTGCCCTGCCCCAACGCACTTACCTGTGCCGGCCGCTGTTGCTAATTAATATAAATGAGCTATGTGACAAATTGTGGCTCAAACAACTGGAGGCCGTTATAGGGATAGTGGCCTGTTAGGGTCAGCAGACCACCATATCTGTGATAATTTTTCCTTTAAAAAAAAAAAGTGTCCTGTTTTCAGAGCTGTATTTAGAAAGAAATTGTTTCTTTTTTTGAAAAGTTTGTTTGAGAGTTAGCAGTGGCCCTCTAGACCACTGCCCACTACTCAACAAACTTTTTTTCATTCAGAAAGGGAAAGGGGTCCTTTTCTCGTGTGAATGCACTACAAACTCCTGTTGTAAACATATCTAGGACCCTATTTAAATATTCCCGATTAATGCCCTCATGTGGTTATAACAAATCATATCCTTATAAAGGCATAAGAATCATATCCATATTTAGTCATAGCCAGTGCAGTCCAAATACGGCAAGGCTACTCCCATAGACTCCTAGAAAGTACAACGCGTTCTTTAAACAAACCAAGCCTCCAGAAGCCCGGGAATTCCCCCTGCTTTTGTTTTGATTTGTCCTAGAACTCCTGGAGTCCTGAAAGAACTGCAAGTTCTTAGTGACGTCTTATGTCCAACCTTACGTCAAACTCGGCACCTTCCAGGTATAAATATACCAGCATCTGCCTTAAGCAAACACACGGTGGTTTGGAGCAGAACGGCTATCTACTTACCCGAAGCCCAGCTGTAACGAGAGCCGAAGGAAGCCGACCCTCCCATTGACGCACTGAGAGAGACGCTGTCTTTTCTCCTGGCGAGAAATCCAGCTCCAGTGTTTCCAGTCACCCTTGCGGGTTACTGGGAGATCGAGTCCTGAGAAAGAGACACACGACCTCCTTCATTGTATAACAAAGGTACAGAGCTGATTAGATCCTTGGAGAATTCTTGATTCAAATTCTTGGCAAAAATAACTTAACTTAAACTGCAGTTCACTTACTCCTTCCCACGTACTAGGCCTAGGTTAGGTACACCGGGGTAGGCGTATATTAGAAGCACCAGTTGAGTACGTTTAGTCAATAATTTTATGTATGTATATATTTTAACCATTTTAAGTATTTTAAGGCTTAGAAACCATATAAATGCATTTACAGTATTATTTCATAATACTCCTTTTACTGTACACACTTTACTTCATGATAAGTATTGCAATTGTGGCAATTCATTTCTCTTGCATGAGAAAGAAGACTGCTCAATAAATAACCACTTTTATTGAAAGCGCCCGTCTCTCTATTTCTCTGCACTCCTGGTGAAACTAAGCATGCACGATTGACTGAGTGAAATAGCTGTCTATTGTTTTCCGCGACTCTGGAGATATACTCCTTATTCTGGAGGGAGCAAAGTTGTCATGTTTATGCGGTTGTCAGAAATGAATCCCTTCATGTCTAATCAGGAAAGTTAACTCCTTCCTGTTCCTTCGAGAAAGTTTCTAGTGAACCTCTGAGCTAGCTGGCATACCTAATTAAGTCTAATATATTGAGTAGAGACCTAGATGACCTCAGTCCTACGTTTAAACTACCGTTTATGTTATTTCAATGCGCAGAGCCTATTGGGAATATAGGAACTACACTACATGGCGCCCAATGTTTGGTAAGGCGATAATCTAACGCTAGATACTAGAGTAACTCAGTCGTGCTTTTCACACAGACCCCTTTTCCCGTAAAAACTCCAATAGACGTCTGGAGTGGGTAAAAGGTTAATATCCGCCAGAACTTAGTAGGATGAGAATCCTATGTATTAGTTTTTGGTTTAGTCAACGTTGAAGGATACAGTGTTCCAAAATATTGTGCACCTAATCTTTGTTTCCTTGAAACTTACTCTGCTAACTTTCTGTCAGTAAAATGGCGGGAAGTGACGAAGAAAGAGATGCTTAGGCAGCTCAACTTTTAGAAGAAGACACAAGTCTCTGGCAAGAGGACCCGGAGGCTATAATAATACCAGTCAATGTAAGAAAAACTATAACTATCAAACTCATAAAAAATGGAGTATCATCCAGAGGTGGTACAGTCATATTTGTGGTAGAGGCCCATGAATATCGGCAGACAGAGGTGTTCTATTCCTGGATACATTTTCCAGCAGCACATGCTGTGACACACAAGTTCCACTACTACAAAATAGAGGAATCTCCAACGGAATACGCTCCTTTTGAGGACATTGAAATTCCACTAACATACCAAGAGCATCAGCTCTGGTTTAATGGCGCCCTAAAACACACACAAAAATCACTTCACCAGGCTAGGTCCACTAGGTAGACCAGGAGCCACATGGCCGGTTCTAGCCTGCTATACACCACATCCTGACATCAAAAAGATGTCAAGAGAAGAACTTTTAGTTAAGCTAAAAGAATTAACAAAAGCATATAGACAATTAGTTCAATTGACAATTGACGGTACAACCTGCCGCCAAAAATTGAAAGAAACAGATATAGCAGAACAACCTTTTGAACTTGCCAGAATAATTGAAAAATCCTATGAAGAACTAGGTAGAGATAGTTTGGGTGGGAAACCACTAAAACCACAACTAACTGAAAATCCTGAAAAAAACGTTATTAAGAATAACCTCAATACTTCAAAAAAGAGGTGGGAGGGTAATAAACAAACCACTCCCAGAGAAAAACAGTTTCAGTCCAGAGGAAGGTCGCCTCAACAGAGAGATAGATCTCCAGAACGTGGAGGCAAGTCTCCACAAAGGGAGCCCTCTGAAAAAAGATACAACCTTAGAAATAGGGACAATTTGAGAAAAGCTGACAGATATCAAGATATTGATACACGTCCCTCTCGATCTTTTCAGACTTCCTCACAGAAATCGAAAAGAAGAGGACGGTCAGAACACAAAGAAGAGCACGTCAAGTCCAAAGACAAGGAACCTGCTAATCAAAGTATAAAATTACAATTTCCAAAAAAGAAGGTAGCTAGTATTAAAATAAAACATGCCGAGGATTCTGAGGACACAACTAAAAAACGGAGAGTGGGCCCAGACAATGCTAGACAGCGCAGCAGAAGTGACCATAGCGCGCAAGATCCTGATAAATCTTCTGGAGACAGTGGACACGAATGAATACATTTAAGTGGAAACTGCAGACACCAGAGTTAGCATACCCCATAAATTATATGAAATAACATTACGTATAGAGGGGGACAAAACTAGGAAAATAAGGGGTCTCTTTTGGGATAACTTATTTAAAGGCTATGATATCCTGCTAGCTGAGAAAGACTGGCTACCAGAGTTTGTCAGGGAGTGCCCACATGGCGAAAAAATGATTATGCCTGCCTTCTCAAATCACATTCCAATTCATAAAAAATACACATTTGCTAGAAAATGGGCAGTGGCCCAAGCCCCTGCATTATAAAAAAAAAAAATCATGTAGGATGGGATGAGGATTCTCCTCACCATAAAATTCAGTTAAAAAATCAACCTACTGCACAAAGGCAGTATCCTGTTAAGCAAGAAGCTAAAAAACAAGTCAGGGAGATCTTAGATCAACTTGAATATCAGGGGGTGATTGAAACATGCACCTCACAAATGAACAATCCGTTGTTTCCTGTCTCCAAGCCAGATGATTCATATTGTCTAGTTTTGGACTACAGACACCTAAACTCCTGCTGCAAAACATTTGCAGTACAAAACTCACACAGTGCAGCACTAATGAATAACATCGTGCGCAAAAAATATTTAACGACATGAGATATTTCAAATGGTTTCTTATGTCAAAATATAGCACCAGAAAGCAGGTATTTGACCGCTTTCTCCAGTATAGGGGTACAATAACAATTTTGTTGTCTCCCACAGGGATTCAAGAATAGCCCAGGATTATTTTCAGCCAGGGTAACAGAGTTACTAGAAATGTACGATGATGAGGCATTATCTTATGTCGATGACATCTATCTTACAGACGATGACCTGGAGACACACTTGAAAAGAGTGATCACCATCATACTTGGGTTCGCATCTGAAGCGTACAAATTCAACTTTAAAAAGTCATGAATTGCCCACCTAACAGTCCTATTTTTAGGATATGAGTTATCAAGTGAAGGCAAAAGCCTAGCAGACAACTTCTTAGAGAAGTGTGCAGTACTCCAAGCTCCAAAAACGCTGAAAAACTTACAATAAATACTAGGTTTCCTGAATTTCTGAGCAACTTACATTCTAAATTATGCAGAGAGGGTCAAACCTCTCCACAAATTAATAAAACCTGATTTCAAACCAATTAATTGGACTCAGAAACACACAAAAATTCTACAATCAATACAAACAGATATGTTAACTAAAACAAAACTGCAAACACGCGCAAATGAACGCAACCTTGTAATCCGAGTCATCCCAGGAAGATGCGGATTCACGTACCTGACCTCTAATGAGGGAGAAACGGTACCAATAGCTTATAAATCACACTTGTACACACAAGCTGAAATGAAATTCAGTTCTACTGAAAAAATTCTGACTGCGGTTCAAACTGCTGTAGAAAAAGAAAGAGCCCTCGCACAAGGTAAACGGATAATAATCGTTACACCGATACCTGCCCTAGAAGTAGTAACAAGAGCAAGCATTCACAATGCTAAAGCTTTACATCCGAGATGGATACAATGGGTTAATTCTCTTGCTGCATCAGACGTAGTATACGAATTTGATCCTAACTTAAAAACACAAGAATTTCTCCAATACGAATATGAATGTCCTCTGCCAATCAAAATTCTGCCTCTCGAACATTACGGCTGTATAATATATACAGACGGTTCAGCACAACCCGCAGTTGGGGGTAAACAAGCATATAGTGCTGCATGCGCGATTGTTACAGGTCATTGGCGCGAAGAAAAATTCAGACCACTGGTCACTAAAACTCAATCTCTAGGAGATTGTACAGCTCAGCGAGCTGAACTACAGGCTTTTAAGATGGCGCTTGAAAATACCGATCGCGAATTCCCCACACTGATAGTGTGTGATTCATATTATTACGTCCAGTCTTACAACGAATACTTGCAGAACTGGGTTCAAAACAGTTTCAAAGATGCAAAAGGTGGCACAATCAAGCATAAAATGCTTTGGGAACAAGTAGTTCTTTTACAAAAAGAACTACGAAAGACTCACGTGATACATACACTGAGTCATCAACGTGATGGCGTTCACGTTGCAGGGAATTCATTGGCTGATGAGGCCGCGAAGGCAGCTGTGCAAACGCCTTCCGTAGCTGCCATTACCCGGTCAAAAACAAAAATAGACAGCGAGATAATGCAAGCTGTCAGTGCTTCAGTAAAAGACAGTGGTAAGACACTCCCGAAAGGCTTTCTAGTAAAGTACTCATACAAAATGATCCTTTTGCTGTAATCCCTGGAGTGGGGGATAGAGCAATTCCAAACATGGAACACAGGTTAGAACTAATTTTAGCGGCACACGAAGGGCTCGCTTCTGCACATGCTGGCGTTTCCGCCACAGAATCATTATTAAAACAGAGATATTGGTGGCCACGCATGAGAAAACAGACTAGAAACTATGTTCTAGAATGTGAAATATGCCAAAGAATGAAAGTATCAGCAGTGAAACGACCAGCACAGACGCCCCTTCTAATCTCAGATAAACCATCAGCATGTGTTTACCTGGACCACTGTGGTCCCTTACAAAGGGACGGCAACTACAAATATATCATGGTCGCAGTGGATTCCTGCACGAGATTCATTTGGATGTGGCCCCAGCGCTCGGCTGACACCAAAACTGTTATAAACATTTTGCGAGTCTTTATCGGCACAAACGCAATTGGCATGCTACATTCTGACCAGGGTCCTGCGTTTAGCTCTCGAGCTTACAAGGAGGCCATGGCCAGCATGGGCATTGCATTGCGGTACTCTAGTCCATTCCATCCCGAGGGAAATGCGGTAGTGGAGAGAAAAAAACGTGACATAAAGCAATCTATGACAGCGAGGGTTTTAGGTTCGGGTGACGGGTGGGTCAAACATCTAATAAGTGTCCAACGTAGTCTTAACAATCTGCCAAGAAATTCTCTAAGAGGTATCACTCCATACAAACTTTTGTTTGGTACTAGAATGATCATCCAGGATCTAGATTGTCAGACATCAGTGGTGAAACACAAAACCTTTGATATCAAAGATCGTTTGGCTGTCTTACAGGACTTAAATGAAACAAGAAGAAGTCTAAGTAACACAAAGCTAAAGCCAACGGCCACTGAAGAAAAAACACCTGTCCTAGCAAGACCTGTCTGGATTCCAAAGATTGGGGATCTGGTCAGAGAAAAGATCGCGGTGAAGAAGGAATTTGGGCCTTCTTACAGAAAAACAGTACCTGTCTTAGCTGTCAACAGAACAAGATCAGTAGTACTACCACCCCTTGCTGGTAAAAAGGAGAACAGAGTTGTATCAATCGACCTGGTAAAACCACAATCATATGGCCAATAATAAGTAGTAGGCCCAGTGGACTCCCAAGAAGTAGCAGAAGACCAAACCTTGCTACAATCCAAGAGGTTCAAACTGAAAGACTAATCACTTTTGCTAAACCTACAGTAAATAAAAAAGGACTATGCAACAAAGCCATGGAACTTGTGCCTCTTGAAACCCAAATTGCAACAGTTCCTCAAGAAACACCTGTCTACAATGATGTAGCCTCTGGCTATACTAATGTGACAAAAGTGGATCCAAAGACTAAAAGAAATCCGGAAGCAATTCCAACAATTGACAGAACTGCATCTGGCTACTTCATCAATTTCGATGACTTTTCTGATGATCCAAGTGAACATGAAGAAATGCCAGCAACAAAAACTTTCAAAGAAAAAATGACTGAACTCTTTCATCAACTCAAAGAAACATATCTGAGTTCACCATGGATTGAATTATGGATTGTGTTAGGTGTACTTTTCCTCCTACTTTGGCTCATCTTGGTTTTAAGTTTGGGTATATTTATTGATGGAAAATATAGTACAATGGACACAGCAAGTCAGAACATCAACTTGATCCTAAAGCAACACAGATCCTCTCACATCGAAAAAAGAGAACTGTCATCTGGGAACATCACAGCCATTCCAATACCTGGTGGTGTAGCATGGGACAAAACGGATTACGAAATCTATGGCCCGATTGAGCTCTTGAAATATCCACATCAGTTCAATGTTTCATTAAGTGACTTTGTATCACCAAGTACTTTCCCTGATGATTGGGACTTTGAAAATACTAATAATATGATGTCAGATTTAGAAATGTCAGCAAAATTTACAGAACATGATTATTTGCAGGGTTCATCAAATTATGAAGAAATGTATTGCTTTAATCATTATGGGCATCACTATTTGCATAAATCCGCTAATCCTAGAAATGTTTTTACTTATAATCAATGGGAACATTGTCCAACACCGCTAAAAGGCAGCTCGAAAACATTTTATGAGAAATTCCCATACTTCTCAGGGTTTAACAACACTGATCCAGAAACGTTTTATTTCAAAATGTTAAATAAGACAGGAATGAAAAACATGTTAACAAATACTAAATTGATTTATTCTGAAAAATGTTATGAAAAAATGTCTACATTTGGTTTTGAATTTTGGAAAAGCAACATTGAGACAAAAACCATCTGGGGTACAAAAGACTGGCAGGTACAAGGTCTAGAATCATTATTCAGAGCCTGCATGATCCCAGAACAGATAATATTCCTGAATGATACCATTCAACAAACAACCTGTCTCGGCCTAGCCGAGATAAAAGACTTAAACAAACCGTCTATTCCAAAGCCCACACCTGATAGTAATAGCACTACAGATGTGGAGATAGACGTATCCCATATTTTACACTAAAACAGAACAAATCCTGATTGGAAAAAATGGTTGATCTGGCCCAGCCCACAGACACTAATAACTGTCAAGATAGATTCCTGAAAAAAATACAGGGGTTCAAATAGAACAGGCCAGACCCAAGATATTCCCAGAGACAACATCCAGGGATAGTTACAACATACAGTGTAGGAAAGCTATGTCTCGAATGGCTACAAAAATCCTCACTGCCTGAAATGAAGCAACACTTGACTTTACTTAAAGAAGGTGCTGTCTTGCGAGATTTCATACTGGGACCTCGCAAACAGCGTCAAAAATGTTTCATATACGCCGGTATATACGCTGCTTACAACGAAGCTTGGAAAGTGATGCAAATTGAAACTGCTGAAAAAATACGAGAAATTGATCGTAATAATTTGGAAAAATCACTGTCTGTAGGGGACAATGGGTTAACGACTCTGTCCTCCAGAATTTATTCACTGGACAGCATTGTATCATCTGCTATTGATATAATAGAACAGGATATGCTAATGTTACAACATGGCCAGTCCCAATTGCGTTCTATTGTACAGTTAGGCTGGACGTTGCAAAACCTCCGTTCAGGCTACGTGCCATGGTGTCTAATCAACACAACGTCATTATTTTCTATCTTTAACCTTACAGATAAACAAATCAGTTTGGCACAAAAAGGAGCAGACTATACGGTACTGAGCATTGAAAAACTCGAAAAGTTACCATTGACAATGTCAGAACGACCTATCATTGAATGGATAATACATGGTACAATTACAATTCCGATAACAACTTTTCAGTTTCAGTATTGCCAAAAGTATATACCAGCAGGCCTGTATGAAAGGTTGGGTAAAGGATACATCAAGTCAACCTGGAATTTACCTTATACACATAGATGTTATAGTGAAGGGAAAAAAGAGGTATTTCTTATTGGTAACAACTGTAAAAATTCACTAAGCGGTACACTTCTTTGTAAAGGTATTAGCTTGCATGGAGCCTGCGAGGGTTCATCAAATAACCTTTCATGTCACCTGCACGGCACTCCTGCAACACAGATAGAGCCTTTTTTCAGACAGCTTTTCAACGGCAGCTACGTTATAATAAGTGACCACAGCTCTTGTGGCACGGTGCCAGGAATAGCCTATCTTGTGAGCGTTACTCCAGGGTCATTTGCTGTATGCAAGTATTGAATCCAAACAGCAAACCAGACAAGGAGGCAACAATATAGCCTTCTCTGAATATCTCTTCTATTCGAATTGATACTTTAAGCAGAATGAAGTCTATTCTTTTACAGACAACTGTGCCTTTAACCTCGTCCAAAGAGACGTATGATCTGCAAGTTGCAAGGACAGCGGCAGAGATACATACACTATTTTCGACAAATTGCCCCGTGCATTTCGTAGAAATGTTAGATCAAATCTTAAACATGTCTGATACCAGTGGCATCGCACATGTATTTAAGACAATTTTTGCGGGACTATTAGCACCCTTTGAAGCAGTCCTGAAAATCTTCCTGAATTTCGTGCACTCTGTGTTCGGTGACCTGCCTCTTCTTTTGGGACTCGTAGCAGGAATTTTATTTTTGTTCCTTTTGCTCCGATATGGCAAGTCAAGTCACAGACAAAACCCAGGCAACAATGGAAGACACGATCCTAGCAATGAGATACTGAGAACGGATTACTAAGGTCCTCGGCTTGGCTCGGCTAGGAGAGCTGAATACTACCTGGTTTCTTTCATTCAGACCAATCTGGCAAGATTGCATCTTACCTGTTCTACGATGTCTGCTATGTGGAGAAGACTGCGTGTTGGACGTCTGTCTAACACTACCATCAGCAGTACCTATGGATATCGGTACTTTGCTTGGTTTGGTAACGGCTCATGCAACGTGTTGTCCCCAGCGGCTACCTATTCTGATGACGGCATTCGTTGAGACCTCACCATTACGATTAGGTGGCGGTGAGGTACGAGATGAAAGCGGCACACAGGTACAACCTTCTGTGAACATTGCTGATCCAGACATCGATGATGGCAATGCTTCGCACATATGCACTATTTCTACTTTTTCGGACTTGGTCAACTTTCACCTACTGTTGTAGACGAATTCTTTGCCAGCCTATCTGAACTTATGTTATCCCCTAAGAACGACAATAACTTTTGAAACAAAACATGAGCACACAACGTTCCCTGAACTCTGAATTCGGCCTTCAGTTTTTGATAAACAACATTACTGAAAACATTGGAACTATTTTTCTTCTCTCTTCCCCTGAAAGTGAAATTATTTTTCCCGTTCCCAAAATATTTACCTTTTTTTTGGCACATGATACTCTGCTTAAAGTAGAACTATTCTCAGAGAACATAATGTATATTTGTAGAAACTCTAGAGACAATATTATGACTTAGCCTCTAGCACATGTACAGTCTTGTATAAATATGTGATGAAATGGTCTCGACCTTCTCTTCTGTATTAAGAGCCATTTCATAAATGTAATTTTCGCAAAATCATTCAGCCAACGTACCATATATGCATTATCTGAATGTTACCTCTGCTTGAAAACGTACAGTATGATACTCATCTTTCGTGTATATACCATATACCATTTCAAATGCATTTTTTGTATTTTGGGGTGGGTTGGAAAACACATGCATCGTTACATGTTTAGTATTGCTTAGTATTTAGTAATGATGGACATTATATGTGGAGTGGGTGTTGTGAACGTATCTAGGACCCTATTTAAATATTCCCGATTCATGCCCTTATGTGGTTATAACAAATCATATCCTTATAAAGGCATAAGAATCATATCCATATTTAGTCATAGCCAGTGCTGTCCAAATACGGCAAGGCTACTCCCATAGACTCCTAGAAAGTACAACGCGTTCTTTAAACAAACCAAGCCTCCAGTAGCCCGGGAATTCCCCCTGCTTTTGTTTTGATTTGTCCTACAACTCCTGGAGTCCTGAAAGAACTGCAAGTTCTTAGTGACGTCTTATGTCCAACCTTACGTCAAACTCTGCACCTTCCAGGTATAAATATACCAGCATCTGCCTTAAGCAAACACACGGTGGTTTGGAGCAGAACGGCTATCTACTTACCCGAAGCCCAGCTGTAACGAGAGCCAAAGGAAGCCGACCCTCCCATTTACGCACTGAGAGAGACGCTGTCTTTTCTCCTGCCGAGAAATCCAGCTCCAGTGTTTCCAGTCACCCTTGCGGGTTACTGGGAGATCGAATCCTGAGAAAGAGATACAAGACCTCTTTCATTCTATAACCAAGGTACGGAGCTGATTAGATCCTTGGAGACTTCTTGATTCAGATTCTTGGCATAAATAACTTAACTTAAACTGCAGCTCACTTACTCCTTCCCAAGTACTAGGCTTAGGTTAGGTACACCGGGGTAGGCGTATCTTAGAAGCACCAGTTGAGTATGTTTGGTCAATGATTTTATGTATGTATATATTTTATCCATTTTAAGTATCTTATGGCTTAGAAACCATATAAATGCTTTTACAGTATTATTTCATAATACTCCTTTTACTGTACGCACTTTACTTCATGATAAGTATTGCAATTGTGGCAATTCATTTCTCTTGCATGAGAAAGAAGACTGTTCAATAAATAACCACTTTTTTTTTAAAACGCCCGTCTTTCTATTTCTCTGCACTCCTGGTGAAACTAAGCATGCACGATTGACTGAGTGAAATAGCTGTCTATTGTTGTCCGTGACTCTGGAGATATACTCCTTATTCTGGGGGGAGCAAAGTTGTCATGTTTATGCGGTTGTCAGAAACTAATCCCTTCTTGTCCAATCAGGAACCTCTGAGCAAGCTGGCATACCGAATTAAGTCTAATATATTCAGTAGAGACCTAGATGACCTCAGTCCTACGTCTAAGCTACCGTTTATGTTATTCCAATGGGCAGAGCCTATTGGGAATATAGGAACTACACTACACTCCATCTTAGTAGTCAGTAACTTTTTATTGTTTTGTTGTGGGTTTCTGGTTACAAAACATTAAATAATTGCAACTGACCCAATATTTGGACAGGACACCTACAGCATTGCCTGCCACACACTGAGGGGTCGATTAGGATGGCGGACGGAAATGGGTACTGTCCGCCATGGTGGGGGAAATTTGACTCCCGGCTGCGCCGCGGAGAAACCGCGGTTGGGATTAGGATATTCATGTCACGAAACTCCGACCGCGGCGGACGGATCACAACCAACACCGTCCGCGGTGGACGGAACACAACCAAGTCCGTCCGGGGCGGACGGAGTCCAATGAACAACCACTGCCGCGGACGGAAATGACCGCGGAAAATAAAACATGTACCGCCATACCTGAGAATACTCCGTGGCCGCAATTAGGATAAATCCGCCCGTACCACGGAACTCACAGCCATCCACGTCCGCGGCGGAAACAATGCTACGATAACCACAGCATCACTGCGGAAGGCCAACACGCACAACATCCCTAGCGCCTAACAAATGTCAGAAAGTGCACCGCAAGTCCTAAGCAAACATACGAACATTGACAAGGCCCCCCCCCCACACCAAGCACAAGCCACCATGACACGTCCCAATTATCCAATAATGCACACAAGTCAACACGCCCACCTACCACCTGACTGCCAACAACCATTGAGACACGACTATAAAATGACACACACACACAACCACAATCCTTTGCACCACAGCATTGCTGCCAGCAAGAGGGCCATTCGAGACACTGCTAACTCACATAAAATCACATAGAAGACACCCACCCACCACCCTACCACACCCACCACACAAACACCCACCACACAAATCCTACACATCACACACCACACACCTGCACCTCCCAACTCACTCAACTCACACACTGAGCACCACACACCATGGCACCCAAAAAAAACCCGAAATTCACGGAGACAGAGTTGCGGGTAATGGTAGATGAAATAATCCGTGTAGAGCCCAACATCTTCGGGGCCCAAGTCCAGCAGACGACCGTGGCGCAAAAGAACCACATGTGGGACAGGATCGTCACTCGGGTGAATGCGTCGGGGACTGTGCCGAGGACGAAGCATGACATTCAGAGGCGGTGGCATGACCTGAAGACCAGGGTCAAGGGCATCCGAGCTAAAAACTTCGCCAGAGCCAATCATACTGGCGGTGGCACACCCCCGGAGCCCATACCCTACACCGATTGGGAGGAGAAGGTGCTGGCGATACTACACCCAGAGAGCCTAGACGGACTTGACGAAGGAGAAGAGACTGGTGAGTACAAACCAAGCACCACGATCAGCACGACATGGTCAGGCTCACACAACTGAGAAGAAACATCCCCCACGCCCCAACCCATGCACGTTGGACACCAACACACTAACATGTCCATGGCTCCCAACAGGCCCCCATGTTCACGGGGAGGGTGGTGGTGGTGGAGGGTGGGGTGTGTGAGAGGCCCAAACTACAACTCCCAACAGGCCCCCATGTTCACGGGGAGGGTGGTGGTGGTGGTGGTGGTGGAGGGTGGGGTGTGTGAGAAGCCCAAACTACAAGTCCCAACAGGCCCCCATGTTCACGGGGAGGGTGGTGGTGGTGGTGGTGGTGGAGGGTGGGGTGTGTGAGAGGCCCAAACTACAACTCCCAACAGGCCCCCATGTACACGGGGAGGGTGGTGGTGGTGGTGGAGGGTGGGGTGTGTGAGAGGCCCAAACTACAAGTCCCAACAGGCCTCCATGTTCACGGGGAGGGTGGTGGTGGTGGTGGTGGTGGAGGGTGGGGTGTGTGAGAGGCCCAAACTACAAGTCCCAACAGGCCCCCATGTTCACGGGGAGGGTGGTGGTGGTGGTGGTAGTGGAGGGTGGGGTGTGTGAGAGGCCCAAACTACAACTCCCAACAGGCCCCCATGTTCACGGGGAGGGTGGTGGTGGTGGTGGTGGTGGAGGGTGGGGTGTGTGCGACAGGAAACAGAAATGTCTACAAATCAATGTAACCATGTAATGTCCAAATTACTGACCAGCTCGATCTTGTCCCTCAGGTGATCGTCAACTGACTGGGGAAACCAGTACCCGGCCGCCAGCCTCGCCTCCCACACCTACAGGACTCTCTGGTGACAAGGACACAGTCAGCTCCGGGGCGGAGGATGGAGCGGGACCAAGCACGCAGCCAGGGCCATCTGGCTCACAGGGACTCCCGGGACCGACCAACGTCGCATGTGTGACTCCAGCGGCACCTGTCTCTGTGATCTGCACAGTCCCCACCACCACCAGTACCACCAGTACCACCAGTACCACCAGTACCACCACTACCACCAGCACCACGACTCCTGCCGGTGCCACCCAGCATAACTCAGCGCGCAACGCTGGTCCAACGGCCCCACACACAAGCAGGGTGAGTGGGCCACAAACACAGGCAACGGGACAACAGCCAATCAGGCGAGCCACACACCGCCGTGCAGAGGAAGGACAGCTACCCGAGCCAGTGGCACAGTCCCTACAAGCTCTTGCCAGGTGCCAGGCGTCATACGACCAGTCCCAGGCAAACGCTGATCGTGCACACCAGGACTCAGTGGACAACACCAACATCCAGCGCGAAATCGCTGGCATCCTTGGCCAGATGTTGCTGATCATGGGCCAGCTGGCAACGATGTGGAGGGAATGGGTTGCCCGGAACAACCCCCCCCCCCCTCCACCAAGTGTGGTAGCGCCACCGCCACCGTCACCTCCGCCTCCCCCGTCACATCCGCCTCCCCCGCCACCTCCGCCTCCGCCTCCACCGCCGCCACCACCACCTGAGCCCCTGGCGACGGATGTGGCCCATCAACAACCTGCCCTCCCAGCTGACTCTGTTCCACCTCAGAGACGGAGGGGCCGGCCGAGGCAGGAAGTGGCTGAGAGCAGTGTTGGAGCGCCAGGCACACGCTTCAAGAGGGGACGACCATGACAATGTCACTGCCTGTGCCAGACATTCACCCTGCAAAGCATCCTGTCCCACATAGACAATCATTGCCACTGGTCTGCTGGACTAGCCTGACACCCCCCAATGTGGTGTCAGCACGGACATTTCATCTGCCATTACCTTCAACTCCAACTCCCTCCCCCCCACTTACTTGTAAATATTCACCAGCACAAAAGCACAACCTGTCAATAAATTGCATTTACTCACACAATGATGTTTTGCCTCCATGTTTATTCACATGATTGCCATCAGATACAGACGTAAACAGGTACAGGGATCATAGTCGCACATTATCATGGCGCTGCGGGAGTGACCTAGAGAAAACCAGAGACAGCAAACACACGTCAGTAAAGAGATTCACACACATCACAACACAATGCACAGCAACATTACACAAACGACAACCATCACACAAGCATGGGATGAGAGCACACACATCATGGACACTCCTATGTCCAAAGACATGAAGACACACATGTGCAACCATCACAAACCACACCCAGCTGATTAACCCCATATCCACACAACACCAGCAAACATACATGAGGCATTGTCAACCGCCACTAGAGGTAGATACTCACATTCAAGGGAAGTAGCGATCTATGAGCTGGCGCCTCTGGTCCACACCTTCCTCCTCACCACTATCCTCATCAGTCGACATGGGTGGGATGGGAGGCCGAGGAACTCCTTCGTCTTCAGGGTCCAACAGCAGTTCAATGTCATTGCGTACTGCCAGGTTGTGGAGCATGCAGCAGGCAATCACGATCTTGCATACTTTTCCTGGTGAGTAAGGCACGGCCCCTCCGGTCTTATCGAGGCACCGGAACCTAGACTTGAGCAGTCCAAAGGTACGTTCGATGACTCTCCGTGTCCTTCCATGTGCCTCATTGTACCGCATGTCACCCGCCGTCCTCGGATTACGTAGGGGACTGAGGAGCCAGGGCCGGTTTGGGTAAGCCGAGTCGCCTATGTAGGGGGATGACAGAGACAAACATCAGAACAAGATATGGTGGGTACCCCATGCAACACAGAGATCACAAGAGTCCCCACTGCACACTCACCAACAAGCCACGCTTGACCGGGTGGCAGATTTGCCATGAGTCGTGGGACATTGCTGCTCCGCATGATGTGGGCGTCATGTGCGGATCCAGGAAATCTTGCACACACATGGGAGATGATGTTGCTCGCCAGGCACACCACCTGCACGTTCAGCGAATGAAAGTGTTTGCGATTCCTGAACACTTGTTCGCGTGCCCGTGGTGGAATGAGCGCGATGTGTGTGCCATCAATTGAGCCCACAACGTGAGGTATGTGGCCCAGTGCATAGAAACCAGCTTTCACAGCTGCCAACTCTTCCGGCCGTGGGAAATGTATGTACTCATCCTTGTACAGCATCATAGCTGTTAACACATCCCGAAGAACCGTGCTGAACATGGCCTGTGACATCCCCCCGGCACCTCCAACTGTATACTGAAATGTGCCAGTAGCGAAGAAATGTAGTACCGCCATGACCTTTGCAGTGGGTGTAAACGAGCCAGGATACGTTCTACGTGGCTGCAGATGAGGAGACAATTGAGCCACAAGCTCCAGCAACCGACGTCGATCCAGCCTGAATTTCCGAATCACCTCCTCGTCTACCATATCCTCCAGCACAGTGTATGGCCGATGCACATTTGGAGCCCTCCATTGTGGGAGAGAGATGTAACTTTGGTCAACTAACAAACGACGCATACGTGTACAACTCCATCACATGTGTACCTTACTGACAAAACTTCAGTCTTCACCCTAATGTATCGTAGACACATCACAGACACTCATGCAACTGCATGCACACAAACGATAAGTTTACACACGCCATGTCATCAAGCACAAATGCCACCACCAATAATGATGTGCATACGGTAATGACATGCATGGTGACACAACGTACAAATCACATACACGGAATGCATGTGTACCACCACCACTGTAGTCACCTCGACACAACAAGAAACTGACAACAGATGCATTAATTGGCCACACAGCCGTGATGTACTGTGTAGTTGTGAAGATGTAACAACGTCTGTAGGGTCACACCCGACGTCAACACGTACAAATGCACATCTGTTGCCCATTGTGTGTCGACCGATGGCCATTGTATGGACACACATGCTATATTGTATGACATATGACCTTTCCCAATCACGCTCACATCCCTCATGACGCAACTGCACACAACACATCACGGTGCAGCGTCTGACAAGATCACATATTTGGCGCCGCCATGGCGGTGCTCAACTTCCGCTACTTCCCAAAGGCCATATGCGGCCAGCGTCCCTCTTCCCATTGGCTGCATGTGCAGGGACCGTCACGGGCACACATCGGCAACCGCACGTGCAAGCCTCAGGCACGGATGCTTCAGTTGCAACAATGTACTATCACTGGCGCCTCCATGGCGGTGCACGTACACAGCGGGGGAGGTGCAGGCCTATACACCCTGTAGATGTACTCTATGGACATGCCAGTTCATGACCCCCCTTACAGTCACCTTGCATCATCCACCGTACACCGGCCGGTGCGGCCGGCCCATGAGCAACCGCCGTGCCCGGCCATGAGCAACCGCCGTGCCCGGCCATGAGCAACCGCCGTGCCCGGCCATGAGCAACCGCCGTGCCCGGCCATGAGCAACCGCCGTGCCCGGCCATGAGCAACCGCCGTGCCCGGCCATGAGCAACCGCCGTGCCCGGCCATGAGCAACCGCCGTGCCCGGCCATGGCGGTTGTGTTCATGGCCGGGCACGGCGTTTGTTCATGGCCCGGCCGCTCCGGCCGGTGTACGGTGGATGATGCAAGGTGACTGTAAGGGGGGTCATGAACTGGCATGTCCATTGAGTACATCTACAGGGTGTATAGGCCTGCACCTCCCCCGCTGTGTACGTGCACCGCCATGGAGGCGCCAGTGATAGTACATTGTTGCAACTGAAGCATCCGTGCCTGAGGCTTGCACGTGCGGTTGCCGATGTGTGCCCGTGACGGTCCCTGCACATGCAGCCAATGGGAAGAGGGACGCTGGCCGCATACGGCCAATCGCAAGTAGCGGAAGCTGTGCACCGCAACAACAGGGCCAGTCATTGGCCCATTTCACGATCACGCTTCCAGGGCTGACCAATTGCTGGCGACGTATGCCACTGACACGTGCTGAGGGCCCTATATATGTGTGTTGGCCAAAATGAAACATCCTACCCTGGGGACCAGTGCTGGCTGTGACCATCACCTCGACCTGCTGCTGCTGCTGAGCTGACCACCGACTGCTGCCTGTGACCATCACCTCGACCTGCTGCTGCTGCTGAGCTGACCACCGACTGCTGCCTGTGACCATCACCTCGACCTGCTGCTGCTGCTGAGCTGACCACCGACTGCTGCCTGTGACCATCACCTCGACCTGCTGCTGCTGCGGAGCTGACCACTGACTGCTGCTCTAGTGCCATACTCCGTGATCTTGCCATGTCGAGTGGCAAAGAGATCCGGTCTCGACCCTTCACCGCCGCGGAGCTTGATGTCCTCGTGGACGGTGTACTCCGCAACTATGGACGCCTCTACGGCGCACCGGGACGGGTGGTAAGTGCAGTGTGGGACATGTTGGTGTGCATGAGGGGGCCAAATGATCAGGCCTATTTCTATCTTAGCTGTGTAGTGTGGGCTAGACATATGTTCCTGATTGTGCATGGCTGCTGACAGTTACGTCTTGCCCCTATGTGTGTGACAGGCCACCTGTCCACTGACTTAAACCCTTTTGTCTCCCATCATGGTAGGTCAAGCTGCACCTTCGCAAGGACCTGTGGAGGAGCATAGCACGGGAAGTACGGGCATTGGGGGTGTGCAACAGACGACATACACACTGCCACAAACGCTGGGACGACATTTCCAGGCTGAGCAAGAATGTAGCGGAAGTAACACTGGGCCTGATTCCAAGGACGCCCCGTCTGGCCCGACGCTCCATGACCCCTCTCATGCACCGTATCATTGCAGTGACGCATCCTGAACTGGCCGAACGTCTGAGTGCCGATCAACAGCAAACTAGCGGTGAGCATACTGTCTGTGTAGGAAACTTGTGAGTGCTATGCATGTATTGGTGCACAGACACACTATTGAGTTCCGTGTTGCGTATGTATGCCTGTGATGCCATTTTGGTCCCATTGGGTGGTACTCATTTGACATCCAGGTCCGCCATGTTGACACGCCACTTGCTTAGTAGTTGAGTGTTAAAGCACATCCCCTAGTGGTCCATGGCCCCATGGCAGAAAATGTGAGGATGACTGGTAGGGGTGGGCCATGTGCAGGATGAGGGCTCCTAAACCTTTGTCTGCTATGTGATTTGGCTATCCTGTTCCTTCTGTACGTGAGTGTGCCCATGACTCACACATCTTTTCTGTGCATTTCAGCTTTGACAGAGGGCACTCAGCCACAGACGGTGGAGAGTAGCCGAGGAAATGAGTCCGGCTCAGACTTCGCACACACGCAGACTGACACGGAGGAGGCCAGCGCCGGAGAGGGGGACAGGACCGTCCCTGAGGACTCGCATGTGGAGACACCATCGTCCTCCTCATCGGACACTCTTGGTGAGCCTGCACTGTTGTCACAGACTGGGAGTGGGCACTCATCACCTTCTGTCGGAAGACAGCACACAGGGCCCACACTTCCGCCAAATGCACCATGTACTGTTCGTGGCCGGAGGAGTAGGGGGAGCAGAGTGGCGTTCAGTGCAGGCACCGCTGCCCCTGCCACGGTGAGCCAAAATGCACTGTGTGCTGAGGCCGTTGATCTGCTGCGACAGCTGTGTGTGGGGCAGACCAATATGACAAATGCTTTCCAGGACCATGATAGGAAGTTGGGGCAGGTGTTGGCTTTCATGGAAGGGATGCATGGCGATCTTGCAGGTCTACACAGGACAGTGCAGTCATTGGCAAGCAGTGTGTCGTCTGCAATAGTACAGTCGAATGAACAGGGTGCTACTTCTGTTTCCCCATGTACACCGCTGGATGTCTCAGGGGGTAGTGATTATTCTGAGCAGGACTCAAATACAGGTTATTGCACTAGAAGCAGCGTCAGACAGCACGTCAGGGCACGCAGGGCACAGACCCCATCCCCTAGATCAGCTAAATCTGTTCACGTAGACGACGTCAGATGCACTGGAGTACACACACAGGATCCACAAGTGTTGTTGGGGGACATGCCTTCCGGAGCTACACAGGCATTCGACACGAAAGGTACTCCCAAGGCAAGGGATACTCACATGTCCATGGACTGTTCCTTGGACAAGGCCAGTCAGAAGACAAAGGCACCTACTAAGAGCATGGAGACTCCCAAGAGCAGGCCCACAGCAGAGGTAAGGGACACTCCCAAGGACAGTGAGAAGACTAAGGCACCTACTAAGAGCAGGGAGACTCCCAAGAGCAGGCCCACAGCAGAGATAAGGGACACTCCCAAGGACAGTGAGAAGACTAAGGCACCTAATAAGAGCAGGGAGACTCCCAAGAGCAGGCCCACAGCAGAGGTAAGGGACACTCCCAAGGACAGTGAGAAGACTAAGGCACCTACTAAGAGCAGGGAGACTCCCAAGAGCAGGCCCACAGCAGAGGTAAGGGACACTCCCAAGGACAGTGAGAAGACTAAGGCACCTACTAAGAGCAGGGAGACTCCCAAGAGCAGGCCCACAGCAGAGGTAAGGGACACTCCCAAGGACAGTGAGAAGACTAAGGCACCTACTAAGAGCAGGGAGACTCCCAAGGGCAGGCCCACAGCAGTGGATAGGACCACTCCCAAGGGCAGGGACACACACAGAGAGAAGGTGTCTGCTGGAGACAGGTGCACCACAGACGACAAGTCTGCTGGCAGGAACAGGGCGGCGAGCAGGGCACAGGCTACATCCAGAGACAACACTCCACCTAAGGATAAGGCACATCCTACGGACAAGGCATCTAGCATGGACAATGGCGCTATCAAGGACAGGCATACTTCACCCCTGGCTGCACTGAGGCTGATGTTTTCTAATAAACGCCAAACTGATGTCTCCGAGGCGGAGTCCCCCCATACCTCCACTCCCATCCAGGCCAGTCAGAAGCAGAGG
This sequence comes from Lissotriton helveticus, assembly GCF_964261635.1. Lineage (NCBI taxonomy): Eukaryota > Metazoa > Chordata > Amphibia > Caudata > Salamandridae > Lissotriton > Lissotriton helveticus. The sequence goes on along the minus strand of NC_136063.1, from coordinate 1,244,234,111 downwards.
AGGGTGTCCCCTGTTGTTGCATCCCCCATTACACATCATTCCGAGTCCAGGCGGCAGGCACAGAGCAAACGACAAGCAGGCTCCAGCACGTCCCCAGAAACCAGATCCCCGGCAGCAGTTGCTCCACCTATGCTGGGTGGTGATTCTTTGGAGTCCCCACCACTTGGCAGTCCAGTCCTGTCCAGGGTGCACTCACACCTCCCTAAGAAACGCAGACACACACCATTGACACCTGCCAACCCCGATTTGGCTCTAGGTGAGCTATCCCCAGCTCCCAGGCCCACCCTGCCTCCTGGCCCATACAGCCCTGTGGCTCATCATTTCAGTTGTCCCAGTGGCGCTGGTGCAGTTGACTCTCATGTATCAGATGGTGGCACAGTGTCAGTTGTGCCCTCTCCTGTTGCAGATCCTGGCAGGGTATCTGGGTCTATGGCTCACGTGTCAGTTAGGAGATCTGTGGCTGTGTTGCACACTCCTGTTTCTGGTGCTGGCAGTCTGTCTGGGTCAGTGGCTCACGTGTCAGTGACTACATCTGTGGCTGTGTCTCACACTCCTGTTGCTGGTGCTGCCAGTGTGTCTGGGTCCGTGGCCCATGTGTGTGTCACTCGGGCTGTGGCTGTGTCTCACACTCCTGTTGCTGGTGCTGCCAGTGTGTCTGGGTCCGTGGCCGATGTGTGTGTCACTCGGGCTGTGGCTGTGTCTCACACTCCTGTTGCTGGTGCTGCCAGTGTGTCTGGGTCCGTGGCCCATGTGTGTGTCACTCGGGCTGTGGCTGTGTCTGACACTCCTGTTGCTGGTGCTGCCAGTGTGTCTGGGTCCGTGGCCCATGTGTGTGTCACTCGGGCTGTGGCTGTGTCTCACACTCCTGTTGCTGGTGCTGCCAGTGTGTCCGAGGCAGGTAGTTCACGCAGTCCCCCTGATTCTGTGATGTGAGGTGCTGTACACTTCACTCAAATGTTACTTCACATGGTGTGTCCATTGAGTACTGCGTGGCACTCTTGTGGTCCCTGTGACAGGTTGGTAGGGACACGTAGTTGTGCAGCCTCTGATGTACCTGCTCTGTACTGCACAATGCCCTGTAGATGCTCTGATACTGCATGCTGCCCTCCCGTTACCTGCTCTGATGTACCTGCTCTGTACTGCACAATGCCCTGTAGATGCTCTGATACTGCATGCTGCCCTCTCGTTACCTGCTCTGATGTACCTGCTCTGTACTGCACAATGCCCTGTTGATGCTCTGATACTGCATGCTGCCCTGCTCTGTACTGCACAATGCCCTGTTGATGCTCTGATACTGCATGCTGCCCTCTCGTTACCTGCTCTGATGTACCTGCTCTGTACTGCACAATGCCCTGTTGATGCTCTGATACTGCATGCTGCCCTCTCGTTACCTGCTATGATGTACCTGCTCTGTACTGCACAATGCCCTGTTGATGCTCTGATACTGCATACTGCCCTCTCATTACCTGCTCTGATGTACCTGCTCTGTACTGCACAATGCCCTGTTGATGCTCTGATACTGCATACTGCCCTCTCGTTACCTGCTCTGATGTACCTGCTCTGTACTGCACAATGCCCTGTTGATGCTCTGATACTGCATGCTGCCCTCTCGTTACCTGCTCTGATGTACCTGCTCTGTACTGCACAATGCCCTGTTGATGCTCTGATACTGCATGCTGCCCTCTCGTTACCTGCTATGATGTACCTGCTCTGTACTGCACAATGCCCTGTTGATGCTCTGATACTGCATACTGCCCTCTCGTTACCTGCTCTGATGTACCTGCTCTGTACTGCACAATGCCCTGTTGATGCTTTGATACTGCATACTGCCCTCTCGTTACCTGCTCTGATGTACCTGCTCTGTACTGCACAATGCCCTGTTGATGCTCTGATACTGCATACTGCCCCTCTCACGTGCTGCCTCTGATGGACCTGTTCTGTGCAATGGACTGTTGATGCACTTAGCCCCTCTCACGTGCTGCCTCTGATGGACCTGTTCTGTGCAATGGACTGTTGATGCACTTAGCCCCTCTCACGTGCTGCCTCTGATGGGCCTGTTCTGTGCAATGGACTGTTGATGCACTTAGCCCCTCTCACGTGCTGCCTCTGATGGGCCTGTTCTGTGCAATGGACTGTTGATGCACTTAGCCCCTCTCACGTGCTGCCTCTGATGGGCCTGTTCTGTGCAATGGACTGTTGATGCACTTAGCCCCTCTCACGTGCTGCCTCTGATGGGCCTGTTCTGTGCAATGGACTGTTGATGCACTTAGCCCCTCTCACGTGCTGCCTCTGATGGACCTGTTCTGTGCAATGGACTGTTGATGCACTTAGCCCCTCTCACGTGCTGCCTCTGATGGACCTGTTCTGTGCAATGGACTGTTGATGCACTTAGCCCCTCTCACGTGCTGCCTCTGATGGGCCTGTTCTGTGCAATGGACTGTTGATGCACTTAGCCCCTCTCACGTGCTGCCTCTGATGGACCTGTTCTGTGCAATGCCTTTTGATGCTCTGATACTGCATACTGCCCTCTCGTTACCTGCTCTGATGTACCTGCTCTGTACTGCACAATGCCCTGTTGATGCTCTGATACTGCATACTGCCCCTCTCACGTGCTGCCTCTGATGGACCTGTTCTGTGCAATGGACTGTTGATGCACTTAGCCCCTCTCACGTGCTGCCTCTGATGGGCCTGTTCTGTGCAATGGACTGTTGATGCACTTAGCCCCTCTCACGTGCTGCCTCTGATGGGCCTGTTCTGTGCAATGGACTGTTGATGCACTTAGCCCCTCTCACGTGCTGCCTCTGATGGGCCTGTTCTGTGCAATGGACTGTTGATGCACTTAGCCCCTCTCACGTGCTGCCTCTGATGGGCCTGTTCTGTGCAATGGACTGTTGATGCACTTAGCCCCTCTCACGTGCTGCCTCTGATGGACCTGTTCTGTGCAATGGACTGTTGATGCACTTAGCCCCTCTCACGTGCTGCCTCTGATGGACCTGTTCTGTGCAATGGACTGTTGATGCACTTAGCCCCTCTCACGTGCTGCCTCTGATGGGCCTGTTCTGTGCAATGGACTGTTGATGCACTTAGCCCCTCTCACGTGCTGCCTCTGATGGACCTGTTCTGTGCAATGCCCTGTTGATGCTCTGATACTGCATACTGCCCTCTCGTTACCTGCTCTGATGTACCTGCTCTGTACTGCACAATGCCCTGTTGATGCTCTGATACTGCATACTGCCCTCTCGTTACCTGCTCTGATGTACCTGCTCTGTACTGCACAATGCCCTGTTGATGCTCTGATACTGCATGCTGCCCTCTCGTTACCTGCTATGATGTACCTGCTCTGTACTGCACAATGCCCTGTTGATGCTCTGATACTGCATGCTGCCCTCTCGTTACCTGCTATGATGTACCTGCTCTGTACTGCACAATGCCCTGTTGATGCTCTGATACTGCATGCTGCCCTCTCGTTACCTGCTATGTTGTACCTGCTCTGGTGCCCACTTTGCCCATGCTCACGCATACACTGTGATTTAACCCCTATTTTGTACAAAAAGGTAGTCTATCAAGTCTTGTGGTCTGTCGTTGTCATTCCTGCTTGCGAACTACAAATGTGTATTCGTATTTGCTTCTCATCAGTGGTTTCGGTAACATGACACTCCCCCTCCCTACGTCACGTCCCTTGCTGGTATTCACCTCCAGCCAGCCAATGGTTTGTGCCTTACCTGCGTCGTCGTCCATAGTAGGCCATGACTAGGACGTGGTGGATCACGAAGAGCATCGGGAAAGCGTGTAGCGCCGGGTCCATGGTGGTGGTCAGCTTGCGGTGGGTATCTCGGCTGTGTCACCTATGTTCGCTGTGGGGATTCCGCCGTGTTCAGACAGGTTGTTTTTCCGCTGCGGTTTTATGTGTGTTTTCCGCCATCTTGATTGGGGGGACGGTCTTAGACGTCAGTGCGTACGGCGGAGCGTCCGGATGTGTTACGTCCGCCGCGTGGTCGTGTGTAGTTGGCCGGCGGAGCGTGCTTTTCCGTCGCGGACGGAAATTTGACACGTTTTCCTATCCTGATATGGCGGACGGAGTATCCGCGGCAGGCGGACACGGAAAAGACTTTTTCCGCCTACTCACGGGCCGCGGTGGCTCTTCCGTCCGCCATCCTAATCGACCCCTGAATGTGCTTGCAATCCCATTGTAGCAATCGAAGAAAATGTGTATATTAATAAAATGGAATTAGTAGCTTTAAAAATTAATTTTTGCAGTCACAACCTCTGAGTCAGAGTGTTGGTTACTGTAAAAATGATTTATTCATCAGGCCCCTGCTTATTTGATTGATAAATGATGGGAAATATTTTAATTTGGTCTATGGCTGCCATTACTACTCAGTGTTTAGTCTGTGGCATTTTAAGAGCCCCATTACTCGCTGCCTGAAATGTAATTGTCTTAATGGACTGGATGGAACCTTGCAACTGTTAGACTTTCCCGGCGACATGCCGGCAAGATAGAAACTAATTCTCGAGCCCCACATTTACCAAGTGTAAGATTTGTGGTACTGATTATGCCATTATGAGAAATGGATCTTTACAACTTAACGACAAATGGAGAAAAAGTGCAAGGGTAGAGAGAACGGATGGGGAACTGAACAGAGAAATAGATCAATCAAAAACCCTTTGGACCTACAACACAACACAAACAATCGGTTGTATTGTGCAATACCACAGTGGGTTATAGTACTAAACTGAAATTTGGTATCATGTCAATATTAAGGGCCAGATGTAGGTCGGTCGGTAACGGCCGAAAATCGGTATTTTCGGCCGTTACCGACCGGAAAATCAGATTTGGTATGTAGGGCCCAGAATTTTACAGATTCGGTAAATGTACCGATCGGTAAATTTACCGAATCTGTAAAATACCGAATCGGTATTTATACCTATTCGGTATTTTTGATATGTAGGTGGGACTCTTCTGAGTCCCACAACCCTTACCGATTCTGTATTTTACCATCAAATATATTTGATGGTAAAATACCGATTCAGGTGTGCATGCACATGTGTGCATGCACACCTGTGCCATATGACAGGCAGACCTGCCCTTAGGGCAGGTATGCCTGCCACATGGCCCCCGAATCTTTTTTGGGGGTGCTAGAGGGTGTCAAAGTGACACCCCCTGCACCCTTGTCAAAATCTGTATTTACCGATTCGGTAAATACCGACCGGTAATGCCCCATTCATTCCTATGGGCTTCAAAGCCCATAGGAATGAATGGGCCATTATCGGTCGGTATTTACTGAATCGGTAAAAACAGATTTTTACCGATTCGGTAGCAGGAACATCTGGATGTTCCTACATCTCAACCCCTTAGATTTACCGATTTTTAATTACCGAATCGGTATGATTCGGTAATTAAAAATCGGTAAATCTATTTTACCTACATCGGGCCCCAAGTCTATAAAATGAGAGGCATTGACTGCAATATTGTAATTTGTCACAGGTAAGTGACTGGTAGTCAATCGTATGTCACACTTTCTCAACTAATCAAGCACCAAATTCAAATTCAAATATTTCTTTTTTTCGCCATTTAAAAAATACCATAAAAGTGCATAAAAAGGGTTAAAAACTTTAAAATACAATTCAATTCATGACATTTCATTTGCCCAGGGTCACTCAGTTAACGGGCAATACAATCAGCTCCTCCCTCTCGAGTTCCTTATCCTGACCGCCATCTTGATAAAATTTGTGATACAGAACAGAGTATAAGCATCATTAGCCTTTTGCAGGAACAATAAAGCTACCTTGGCATGTTTAAACTTTGCTCTTTTCAAGATTCCGACCAGGAACTTGCGTCTAGGTAGTGTATAAAATGAGCATAATAAAACAAAATGAAGGGTATCCTGCGGAGACCTATTGTCGCAGCCGCAGGTACCCTTCTGCTCAACCGATAAAGTAAAACTTGGGGGGTCAGCCAGTAAATGGTGTAAAAGGTTGAACCTAAAACGGGTCATAAAAAATCTGTCCTGTGGGTTGTGGGTCAGTGAAAGATAGGGTTCCATTCCACTCTCAGTTGTCAGTAATCTGTAAGCGGCAACTGTGGGTTTACGTTCTTCAATGGCCGCCCTGCTTGCAGTTGTCCATTCCCCAAACAGTTTCTTAACTCTCAGTTTGTCTTGGGTAGTAATGGCTTCAGGGTTAATAAAAAGATTCTTACAGCCAATGCCCTCGAGTGTGCCCTTTACATATTTTAACCAGGGGATGGAACTCCCTTTGTCTCTTTTCAGGCAATCTGTTATGATTTGTCTGCTTAGGTCTGCCTCCGGGTTAGTCCAGGTTTTCACCCAGGCCAAAAGCGGCCTGACCTTGATTTGATCTTCAATATAGGCTTCTCCTAGTTCTTCATGTGTGATATAGGCAGGGATACTATGTGGGGTTTTAAGTATCCTTCTGAAGAATTTATTTTCCTCTGCCTGCACCTGTTGAATATTTACGAAGCCCCAAACCTCTGCCCTGTAGGCTACTTTAGCGCAACAGATTGATCTGTACAAATTCATAACTTGTTCAGGAGACCACCTACCCAGCCTACGACCGTAATTCATTATTCCCCTGGTTGAGGCCACCAGTTTTGAACAGTGTTTTTCCACAAGAAGTCTAAACTTAAACAACACATCAAATAATAGGCCTAAATAAGAAAAGGACTGAACCTGTCCTATTTTATGGGTGCCTATCTTGTAGGAAAACTTCTTGTCTGGTCTGGCCCCCGCCAGCATGACATAGGACTTGTCCAAATTTGCGGATAGGTCAAGTGTGTTCATGAAGCTGACAAACCCCTCAATCAGCCTCTGAAGCCCCCTGGGGGTCCGGGCTAACAACACCGCGTGGTCTGCATAAAGCAGGACGGGGACCGGGCGGATGTCTACTTGAGGAGAATCTACTCCTAGTTTACATAGTTCGCTGTCTAGATTATTAATGTAAAGGGGAAACAAAAAAGGAGCTAAAATGCAGCCCTGCTGCACCCCACTGTTGCATGGGAATGGTGGTGTCCTGCCGCCGTCTGGGTTAAAACGAACAGAAGCAGTAGTGTTCCAATGCAAGGCTTTAAGAATGTTAACTAAATCCGGGTCCACCCCTAGGCCTATCATCAGGGCCCATAGCTTCTCTCTGTTCACGTGATCGAACGCAGCAGAGAGATCCATGAACCCTAAGTAAACCGCCCCCTTGCTGGCTGTAGTGTACTTAGCAACCAGCAAGTATAGGTTCAGGCATTGGTCCGTAGTTGACCTTCCCTCCCTGAACCCATATTGAGTGTCAGTGATTATTTGATGTGTGTCCGCCCATTCTGTAAGGCGATTAAGGACAACACGACCCAAAACCTTCGACGTGACATCGAATCAGAGAGATCGGGCGATAGCATTGGGGGTTGTCCCTATTCCCTTTTTTATAAATCGGGACTATTATTGCAGAGGACCAGTAGCGCGGCAGACCGGCTTCCACTGCCGCATTTAAGACCCTCGTGAGAATGGGGGCCCACATCTCCACCTTGCTAAGGTAGCGATCGGGAGGTATGCCATCTGGGCCGGGCGCTTTATTTTTGGATAGGCCTAATATGGCCCCTTCTACTTCTGCCAGGGTGATCTCTATCCTTGCGGCCCATCTTAGCCCTTTCCCCTCGTCATTATTGGTTTCGCCAGTGTGATTATATCAGTTTTTAAAATGGGAATACCATTGTTCTGGCAAAATAGTGCAAGCAATCATTGGGCGTTTGAGTCATGGAAACAAGGTTTGTTTATAATTTTCCAGAACTCTGTCTAATCCCTTATATCCGCGGCCTCCCTTAGGTCCTCCCAAGCTTGCATTTGAAGGCTAAATTTCCGGTTTTCTAATACCTTTTTATATGCCAGCCTGCATTGGGCGAAGTACGACTTATCACTAGGTAGAGCTTTTAAGCTAGCTTTCAGCTCTTTGTGTGCCTGTGAACAGTCTTTATCAAACCATCTGGGGGTGGTGTTTAATCTCCTGTTCTTGGTGGTCTTTAATAGTCCTTCGATGAGGTGCGCCATCTCCTCAAATGCATTTACGTCAGCAGCCCTCTCTATAGAGGGGTCGAGGCAAACATTGAATGCGTCTGCCCCTGTTGTTATTAGAGATTTATAAAAGGTGTCCCCATCTATTTTGGACCATTTAAGTCTCTTCCCCTGGTCTGTTACGTTCTCTACAAAACCAACCCCTAGGGTCGCGTTTTTAATAGTCGGGCCTTTTAGGTCTAACACAAGGGGATTGTGGTCACAAAATATGCTCCATTCTATTTCTGCCCCTTTGACCCATGCTTTAAATATACTAGAGACCATAATATAATCGATGTAGGAGCGACAGCCTCTACCCTTAAAAGTGGGATTAATCTCCCCACCGCTACCCAATTCTACAAGATCCAAGGTGTGGACCAGATTGTGACCTTTCAGCACCCTGTCTAGGTCCATCCCTTCAGGTGAATGTAGGAAGTGCGGCCCTTTCACCACTGTGCAGCGGGACCATTCCTTGTTAAGAGGTCTTAGGTTCGGACACAAATGACAATTGAAATCGCCTGCTAGGACTAGGGACGGTGCTACAGCTGTCTTCCCTACCGCCAGCTGGGCATTTAGGCGTAAGTCCAATTCCTTTATTGTATTACCCTTCCCGTTGACTCCCACCGCATTATACCAATTAATCAAGGAGATGTTTACACCTTTTGAATGGAAGCTCAAAGCTTACATATTGTGTGGTGGCCAATTGAGGTTGGACCACACCCCTTTTATCTGGAGATCCACATATATGATCAACCCTCCCATGGCTCTACCTGATGCTGACTTTTGGGCAGGCACTGAAAAACACTTAAACCCCTCCAAAAAGAAAGGGTTGCAGTCAATCGCCCAGGTCTCCTGGAGACATATAACATGAAACCCGGTGATGTATTGCCTCCATTCCTGCTCCTCAAATTTCGCTGCTAGTCCTGCTATATTCCAGGATATCAGTTTTAACCCATCCTGCCTTTCAGGCCTCCTTACACGGGGTGTGGTGAGATTATTGCTTTCATTCCTGTCATTGACCGGGGTTTCTTTCGGTTCGACTGGGCTGTATGAATTTAATAGTTGGGTACATACCACAGTGCTGTCCGGCCCCTTTATTTCAGTTTCTACTATAGACCTAGCTTGTGGGCGCACTATTGTTATTGGCCATAGTTCAACCACTCTCTGCGATGCCTCGCACCGGGCTGAGAGAGTAAGTAGTGCCTTGTCTTGTTCAGGGCTCTTATCCCTGTCTTGTCTCAGCTGGGGGCTTGTATCTGTCCTTAGTCAATCCAGTTCTTCCAGGGACATCAAGGGATCAAATCTGTTCTGAAGATCTATCACTTCTTGGTTCCTCAGGGCAACGTGTTGGAGTCTACAACTATGCCCGACCAGTTTCCACTCCCTACAGCTATGACCGTCCAAGGCCCACCCCCAATTGTGAATCCCCCTGGGGTAGAAAAAGCTCAAGGGAATAGATCTAATGTTGCTCGAATCTGTAGTTGGACCCCACCTTAATATCTGGTCGACAACCTGCTGGTTCAGAAAATTCACCACCACACAATCCCCGATGTGGTCCTTGTGCCTGCTTCCCACCCAATTCTCCCTGCGTACCATTAGGATTTCCCCCTGTTCATTGCCTACTAAGGGCCTACACTTATTTAACCAGAACATGGTTTTATTTTTGAGCTCGTCATAGGGCTCTATCTGGTCTGGTCTCAACTCCGGTACTCCTGTAAGGATGATTACATAAGGGGCTGCGTTAGGGGGTAAATTAAGGGTTACTGGCATGTTGGAGGGTGCCCTGGTGGTAGGTCTTTCAGATTGACACCGGGTCACAGGTGCAGGTGAAGATTGTCTATGGACCATAATTTGATGGGTGCCTTTTGGCGCTCCCCGGGTGACTTCCCCAGTGATGGTGAGAAGACCCAAGGGCGCCGGTGTCAAGCCTAATGTTTGTGTGCTTGAGGGGGGCTGGGGGCATTTGACTGTGGTACTTTGTTCTTTTCGGGGGAGGCTTGTTGGTAGCGTGTCTGGGCTTATGCTAATAGACTCCCCCACTGAGAGGTTACATGGGGGGAGGGGATTGGGGCCAGCAACCGGCCCCTTTGTTTTCACCAAAGTTACTACCTTATCCAGCCTACTAAGGATTAATTTAGTTTGGTTGGTGATAAGTTGCTCTAGATGGTTCTGTAGATCAGATATAATTTGGGCTACCCACTTTGGGGGCACTTGTGTGTCTATTTTGCTTCCTCCATAAGTCCTTGCCTCTATGAGAAAGTTGTCAGACGGGACCTCATTTGGTGTAGCACTCTTTCGCCTAGTTTTTTTACCACTATTTTTCCTTATCTTGCCCGTTTGTGGCGTTTACCCACTTATCGATGTCTCCTGTACAAATGATGTCCCCCCTTGGGCGCAGGGGATGTCAAATATCCCGGGGTCTAATGAAGCGTGTAGTGGGGATGCTGGAGCTTCAGTGTCCCCATCCTGTTGCTGGGTTATTAAATCGAACTGGGGGTTAGTGAGAAGCGTCTCTCCGTTCGCTCGATCTCATTTTCTACCTCCCCTAGTGCTTTGCTCAACATTCTGTCTATTGCAGTTGGTTTATCCCGAGTGGGGGGCGGGATTCCATTAGATTTACTACTTTGTGAGGGATCTGGGGGGGTGCGCTGAGTGTGCTTGGACGACCTTGTTGGAACCGCGCTAGCCATTACTATTACGGACTGAGGGGCTGTATATCTCTATCACTAGCAGGTAGATGAACAAGAGCAGACAAGGGTACCAAAACACTGCCCACGATATAGATCAAACAATCGCAACCACCCACTGCCACTCCCAAATATCAATAGTCCCAGTGCAAAGTCACGGAATGGCCCCTAAACGCAATAGGCAAATTCCCTCCTTGTACTAACCAGGAAAGTAGTCCGGATATGTTCTCCAGTCCATTCTCAGTCTGCAGTTGTTAGGGGACAGGGCCCAGCCCGGCCTCTGCCGGCCCCGGATGGCCACAGTCGGTCCCACCCTTGTCCCGGGCTTCTCCCGATGATGTGTCGGTCGTCGCGGTGGTGGCGTCAATGCCCTGCACCTCGCAGGGGCTTCTGGGGGTTCTAGTTTCTGGAGCCTTTCCCCTCACGGCGTCAGGGAGCCTTGTTAGGCTGCTTCGCTGTCCGGTCGCTTCCTGGTCAAAGCACAAGATTTGGCCGTTTCCCTCACAGCGGATAGGGCAGATGAAAGCCCCAGGTGAGCACCCCAGGTAAGCGCGTCCCACGTTGCGTGGGGCGGGCGCGCTTATGATGTGCCGGTCGTCGCGGTGGTGGCGTCAATGCCCTGCGCCTCGCAGGGGCTTCTGGGGTTTGTAGTTCCTGGAGCCGTTCCCCTCACGTCGTCAGGGAGCTTCGTTAGGCTGCTTCCCTGTCTGGTTGCTTCCTGGTCAAAGCACAAGATTTGGCAGTTTCCCTCACGGTGGATAGGGCAGATGAAAGCCCAAGGTGAGCACCCCAGGTAAGCGTGTCCCACGTTGCGTGGGGAGGGCGCGCTTATGATGTGCCGGTCATCGCGGTGGTGGCATCAATGCCCTGCACCTTGCAAGGGCTTCTGGGGGTTGTAGTTCCTAGAGCCGTTCCCCTCACGGCGTCAGGGAGCCTCGTTAGGTTGCTTCGCTGTCCGGTTGCTTCCTGGTCAAAGCACAAGATGTGGCCGTTTCCCTCATGGGGGATAGGGTAGATGAAAGCCCCAGGTGAGCGGGACGCGCTTACCTGGGGTGCTCACCTGGGGCTTTCAAACACCAGAGAACAGTAAGATGACTACTATTGAGATATGCAAAAATAAAGTTCAAATGTCCCCGGAAAGCATGGTAGTTACATGCAACACTTGCTTTGCGCATACTTTAAACATTCTGATGTGGTAAAAAAAATAAAGCTTTCGGAGGCCGTGGCCTTTTTCTATTTTTTTATAATAAAAAAAATCTTTCTTTATTGTATGGAGCCTCTGGACAGCATCTAGAGCTGTAACAGAGATAGAGACATGTGAACCCATTATTGTCTTGCTGCTCAGATAGCTTAGTAACTTATATTGACCACTACGAGTCCTGTGCATAATCAGCAGATCATGGGTAGCCCTGTGTGGTTTACAGGTAATTCACAGGTCCAAAAGGTGGATCAATGTGGCCAAATAACCTGCTACAGAGACACATGTAAGAAATATGTATTACAACTGTGTAATAATAACAAAGTTTATAAAGCGCCTGGTTACACTAGAAAACAGTGTGTCCCCGCGCTTTGAAGAACAGATACCAAGCAGAATCCTCGACAGTCAGGTAACAAATAGTGGCAGAGAGAGAGCCTCATGGTATTTCGGGAAGTAGTAGGTTTTCAATTTCTGACGGAACCTCATCTCAGATGGTTCCATACGGAACTCAATCGGTAGAGCATTCCATTGTTTACTGGCCAGATATCTGAAAGATCGACCGTCCATCTGTGCTCGGTAGATACGAGGAACCTGGAAGAGCATACTTCCTAGGGACCTCAAAAGCCGCTTGGGCTGGTGCACGGTCAATAGTTTTTGACGATAGATAGGCCCCTTTCCCTGCGCGATGTGATGGGCCACGCACATTGTTTTAAACACAATACGCTCACGGACGGGGAACCAGTGCAGCGTAGCAAGAGCACGGCTCCCCGAAGACTTCTTGGAGAGATTCAGCACCATCCTGGCTGCTGCGTTCTGTACGCATTGCAGCCGGTGCAGTTCTTTTTTGCTCAGGCCCATATACAATAAATTCCCGTAGTCTAAGTGAGGAGCAACAAGAGTGTGAATCAGTGTTTTCCTGCCGGTAGCGGGGAGTAAGTCCAGGGTTTTGTGCAGGCTTTTTAAGATGCCATAGCATTTGCCGGCAACCCCTGTGGTGTGGTGTTCCAAGGACAGGTTGAAAGTGTAATTATTATTTGGGTTGGGTGGTTGTCCACATAAGGGGATAATAAATCATTAACTTGCCAGGGTTAACCCTGAATTTACTAAATTATCTGAGGTCACCCCCTGGTAGCTATGGCACACGGCAGGCAGGCTTTACTTAGGACAATGTCTAAAATATTAATGTAGTACCCAAACAGCAAAAAGATCAAACACTAAACCATAAATATTGCAAGCCAAATTAGGACAATAAAAACAGAAATCCAATATGGACACTGGAGTAACAAATTCTTAAATGCTTAATTGAAAATAGTGCCAAAAAGCACCAAGGATAGTGCATGGTAGACCGGGTCCGAGGTGTGATTTCAAGGCCAACTGCAAAGGAATGCAGGTCGGTTACTCCATGTGGATTTGTCCCAGTCAAACATTTTACATTCTGACTTTTTATTTAATAGAACTCAAAATCCTACAGCGTGGCAAACCTAACACTGTATCCAACAGAGTTGCCTCAAAACTGAACACCTTTGCCTCAAGGTCCCACTTGACAGCTTTTGCGGTCTTGGAAGCCAAAAATTCTATAAGTCCCAACTTTTCAGGGTGTCTAGAGCAACTTCTATGAACCACTTCAAAGGCTCCCATGACCTCCTAGACAGCATTTATGGGCCACAAATCTCTCCAGAAGAGGCCCCCAGCTCACTCCTATCAAGGTCCAGTTAAAACTTGTCAACTAGTAGCATCAGGAAAAAGACCTCTTGCAGCTCGGTTGTGTCCGTGTAGCTACATAGCTGGTCAGCCAACTGAACTTTGCAGTCCACTTCCTACTGCTGGGCACAAGACGGAGCAGGTCTCCTCTCGGGTTACAGATAGCAGATCTAGTTCTCTTCTGATGATCTGCAGACCCTCAAAGCGTTCTGAGAAGCAATCTCTGGTGTGCTACATTTATGGTTAAACTGGGGAGTTACTAGGGGTGACTCCTGAACACGCAATGAGGTGAAGGTTCCCAGGACTATCTCTACATTTTCAGCACCTCCTTTCTGCCTTACTGATGACTATCCAACATTGCACAGTTCTAAGCAAATTCCAAGATGGCACATGCCTTAATTGTTTGATAACTTGGCACCCATTTGACTAATGCCTGCAAATCTTTGCAGACATGCTGCCCCTGTTTCATTTTGGGAGTACTGGAAGTTTCACAGTCTTTGGTCAAGGGGGTGCCAAGATGAAAGAGGGGTCCCTAAATAGCCTTCAATTTTAATGCATTTGCTATAGACTTTAGTATTTTTCAAAGAGCGAAAAACACTAATTGAGCCTCTGTTAATAAATGTTTTAGCTTTTTAATTGTAATTGTACTGAGTTTAGTGTAGTTATCATATGTAAAGTAAAATGTTTGGAGATATATTAACGTTTTTTATTAAATGTACACAATACCTCGGTTCAGCGCCTGGGACTCTCAGAGTACTCCAGTACCGTAAAAGCATTAACGATTAACTTTTACATATATATATATATATATCAAGAATTGCTCCAGCAATTCAAGGTGAGAAAACATTCCTTTATACGGCTGGGTTGTCTGTTTCAGGCTGCCTGCCCCACCTCGCTCTGAAGCAAGAGACGGATAACAGGCAGTAAATCTACTTTCGGAACTGTGGTGCAGGACGCAGGGCTTTCTTTTTAAAAGACCTTCATTGTCATGCACTCTGTGGGCCAGTGACGCAATTAGCATCATGGTTTTGGGTGTCAGAGACTTCATCCCTGTGAATTACCAGAAGATTATTCAAACTCCGTAGATTTAGTGGTAAAAGTTGAACATCGCTTTGGAGAATGAAAAGGGGAAAGATCTAGAATAGATACTAGATTGATTGTGGTTAAGAATGACAAGAAAGATGTTGAAAGCAAATTATGAGAAACAGAACCGATGCAGATAGGAGGGATCAAGGGAACATTATCTGTAGAAGAAAAGGATAGGGGACGTAAATTAAATCTAAGCTTATATTGTGGTTGGTCTGAACGTTTTTCCAGAGATTGCTCTTTTTAAACAAAAGCACCGACAAAGATTAATGCCGTAGCTTCCATTAATACAGAGGAGGAAAACTAAAGAGCTCCTCAGGAACTGAGGTCGCCTTGACGAGAGACACAGTTTCACCGATCTTCCAACATTTAGCCAACACAGTAGCTCTTATACCCAGACATTTCATCATTCAGGTGACATTGATTTTAAGTACACAAATCAGACATTCAGTTCCAGTTCTTTCAGACTCTTGAGCGACAGGAAACTTCCTAGCTATCTGATTAGCACAAAAAGTGCATATTCCCTCAGTGTCTAAGGCACAACCAGAACCACAACCAGAACCAGTGTGTGCTGTTGACGGTTCTGCATTGTCATCTGGATTAGTAACCAATCAGACTTGTTCCTTACGGTCTGTCAGAATGGTCACACATATAATAAGCTTTGACCTCATAAACACACCCACCTTTGGACTTATTTTAGGTGTCCGTGGTTGATGGAGCACATCCCTTAAATTAATTGGGATTTAAGAACAGTGACTTTATTATAGAGGTGAGATTTGTGTCTCCCCACCGGAGGAATTGGCAATGGATAGAACTGGACCGAGACAATGTAATGATCTTTGAAGTGTTTTTCTATGTATACTTGATTCATTGATTGCTGACTCTGTATTTTGCTGCCTAAATTTGCTGGATGATGACTCTGAATTGATTTTTGTTTCTTCAATAAAATATTTAAAAAAAATAAATAAAAAAAAAAGAACAGTGACTTTAGACTCTTTCTATTGCCAGTCACATTGTTACCCGGAAGCACACATTGACTCCATGAAGATGTTACATTGCGCCACCACCACAACACCATCTCCTACTATACCTAATGAATATCAGGAGTTTAAAGACATTTTTGACCCTGTAAAAGCTACTACTCTACCCCCACATGGATCATAGATTGTCGTACAGATTTAATCCCAGGAGCTCTTCTTCCCAGTAGTAGCGTGTACGCTCTTTCTGAGGAACAAACACAATACCTATGAAGTTATTTGGATAATCTATTGGCCTTAGGCTTTATCCAACATTCAACGTCCCCGTCTCTTCCTCACAATTTTTTGGTCCCAAAACGGGATGGTGGCTAAAGAGCGTGCATTGACTATCGCGGGTTGAATATAGCCACTATTAAAAATAAGTATCCGTTACCATTGATCCCAGTCTTACTTGACCAGCTGCGTCATTCCACTGTGTACACTAAATTGGACCTTCAAGGGGCTTATCATCTTATACAGGTCAAAGAGCATGATGAGTGGAAGATAGCATTTAGAACCAAGTTTGGTTTATTCCAATACATTGCCTAGCCCTTTGGTCTGTGTAATGCCCCTGCGGCCTTTCAATATTTTATTAATGAGGTCCTAAGCGAGTTTCTTGACATCTGTGTAATAGTGTACGTAGATGACATTCTCATTTATTCAAAATATAAAGAAGAACACGCGCAGCACGTAAAGGCGGTGTTGAACAAATTACAAGCAATCCACCTCTTTGTGAAATTGAAAAAGTGCTTATTTAATACTGATACTGTAGAATGTTTAGGGTATTATTTGTCACCAGCTGGCATAATGATGGAGCCAAAGAAAATGAGTGCCATATTGGATTGGCCAGAACCGACGTCTGTTAAGGAAGCACTAAAAGTTTTGGGATTCACCAACTTTTACAGGCGTTTTATCCCTCAGTTTTTAGAAAGTGACGTGCCTATCACTAAACTGTTGCAAAAAGGACAGGCTTCTTCTTGGACAGACAAGGCAGCTCAAGCTTTCACCGGATTGAAGGAAAATTTTACTTTAGCACCGTTACTGAGGCATCCTTATCCTGAGCTCTCCTTCTTTGTGGAGGTGGATGCGTCACAGGTTGCAGTGGGAGGAGTTCTCTCCCCGAGGGGTACACAGGATGGGCAATTACATCTTGTCACGATTTTCTCTAAAAAATTACTTCCAGCTGAGAAGACCTATACGGTGGCTGAGAGGGAGCAACCAGCAATTAAATTAGTCTTCACGGAGTGGTGACGTCATTTAATGGATACTCAATATCCTGTGACCATTTTTAGTGATCACATGAATTTGAAATTCTTCAGTTCTGTCAAGGCACTTACACCTTGTCAAATGCGATGGTTAAATTTCTTTAGTGCATTTGACTTTGTCATTTCATTACAGGCCAGGCTCAAAAGAAATCCAATCAGATATTCTGTCACATTCTTGGCATACAGCTGACTTAAGGAAAATGATGGAAAACCCTCCTATTATTCCTCCTCACAAAATTGTAGCACCTATTGTACAACAAAGCTTCATGACATTGATACGAGAAGAACACATTCAGTTAAATATTCAGGTATGGTTAGAAAATCCAAAAAACACAATTCAGGACGGGTTATTCTACCATGATAGTCTGTTATTTGTACCCACTAATTAATTGCAAAATAAAGTGTTGACATGGAATGATGATTCAGCCTTAGCAGGTCGTCCCGGATATCAAAAGAGCTTAGATAATTGTAAGAAACAATTTTGGTGGTCCTCCTTGTCTAACGATGGTCTAAACTACGTAGAATCTTGTCCCATTTGTGAAGGGGGCCCCAGTAGATACACACAAAGTTATTAGTAAAATAACAATCTAAATACATACACATGCGAGTCAGTTAGCTACCATTGTTTTTATTACAATGAAGCTGAGACAAAATTATTTGGTAACAATTAATGTACACAATTAATGAATTCTTTAGATGTCCGTGCCCTGGGAGGGGGAAGGGAAGTGTGCAATGAGTGAGTATAGGAAGGGATAAGTGACATAAACACAAGGGCCAAAAGGGCCACACACTCTTATGTACAGAAATTTTTCAGTTTATAGAAATAAATGACCATTGGTTCTATTATAACTTAGAAAAAAAACAGACTTCATAAGTGTACCAAATAACACAATGTGAAAATGAAGTTGGAAAACAGGAAAGTAGTCGACGTTTCGGCCCCTTTAAAAAGCAGGCTTGAATAGATCCCTTGCAGTGGGGTCTTCATCAGGACAGAAGACAGGGACACAGATCTGTTTTGATGTAAAAATTCACAAATTAGGGGTAACTCCAAACAGGAATCTATTCAAAACTACTAAGCACATCCATTAAAAATGTAAGTAAACAAGACATACCAGGATGCTCGTTTTCAGAAGGTGGAGGAAGAACTACCCTTCTAAGTTGCAGAGTCTGGACAATAAATTCAACCTCTATAAGAAGAATGATGGTGTTGCCTACGTTGATAAATTGGCATCAAAGAAACGTATCAAACTAAAAAAATGAAAAGACAATTACCATTGGTAATACATGCCATACTCCCTTTTCAAGGGCAATTAGGAGTTTTAATCAGAAAACTTACAGTTGTATCGCACGTTCAGACCCAAATGTGGTCAGGGGCAATAAGAAAACGACCGCATTTCGATGGCAGAATCAACACATGAATTTGTGGAAGAGTGATTGGTCACTCAGCCAATCATAGCGTTCCTGTGGATGTAAGACCGTAAAGCACTTAGCCATCTATAACAGCCTACAAATCCCAGTTTAGTCAATCATGAAAATGAAAATATAAATGAAGCAAGTAAGAGCCTACCGGTAAATGGGAAAATCACTGGCAGAGATGTCAATTCAAGATGCACGTGCTAATCAAAACCAGCATCTGCATGGATAGGAAAGGATTCTTATCAAAAAGCGGTCGAGCACACCATTATTAAGAAGGTCGTTCATCTTAAAAATCAAAGTTACCCGTCACAGCCAGACGGAGACATACCTAATGCGTGGTTCTATGTCGTGGCAAACTCTGCAGCCGCTTGGAAGGACCCGCCAACCGCTACTGTCTATGATCGCGATCATATATCCTGTTGTTGCGATCACGTGGTCTAGACCTCCATTGAAAGCGAGGAAGGCGAAGGATGTAAGAAACCAAAAGCATATTGGCGGACATCTTTAAGTGGTGGAGAATTAGACGGATCACGATGTTGTTATTGTTATACAAGGGTCCCTGGGGACCTATAACAACAAATTATAATCTACTGAATAGTCGGGGCAGACTCTGCAGCCGCTTGAAAGGACGCGCCAACCGCTACTGTCTATGATCGCGATCACATGTTCTATTATTGTGATCACGTGGTAAGTGAGGAGGGCGAAGAATGTAAAAGACCCCAAAGCATATGGGCGGACATCTTTAAGTGGTGGGGATTTATATGGGCGGATCATGATGTTATAATTGTGATACATGGGTCCCTAGGGACCTATAACAACAATTTGTAATCTACTGAATAGTCACATAATGAACGATGTAAAACCGCATTTAGACGGTAGGGCTCCAGAACCGATAATGGCAGAATGAGTACGCATTCAGAATTGGGGGGGATTTTTATCAAAAAATTGAGAAAATGGCCAGTGCCAAAAATGGTCCATCATGATGTTAATTAAAAAACCAAATAAATCAATTTGAGTGACATACATAATTTACAAAGTGTGGTGTACCTGTCACAAGACGGTATAGACCAGTTCACATACTTGATAAATATTGCATACATTATTATACCCACATTTATAAAGTAGTAATGCCGGCGTACCTGTCGCAAGACGGTAAAGGCCAACATATCGATGGTATCCATATGCTATTGATAGGACAGAATATGTGATTAGAGTTTAAATTTAAACAGTAAACATACCGGTCCATCGATACAAGAAGGTCGCATTCACATCAAGAATACAGTTACATATTCATGTGCAGACTGATCTAATGGAGCAAAGCCAACTGTGAGAATGAGCTATCAAACTCATTGCGTCCCTCATTGATGGAGTTGAAGCGAAACATCCATTTGAGTTCCCTTACATTGAGAATATCTGCAATATTGCCACCCCTAGGGCCCAAAGATGCCTGCTCAAGAATGACCCACTTTAGGCTCTCTGGAGGGTGAAGGGCAGCTTTGAAGTGTTGAACCAAGGGCGCACCTACAACTTCACAACGGATCTTACTTATGTGTTGTAAGATTCTGACCTTGGCTTTCTGCTGGGTCTGGCCAATGTATATCAGGCCACAAGGGCACACAATGGCATAAATGATGTTAGTTGAATTACAATTAGTATGAGACCTCATAGATGTTTTGATATTACGGTACTCAAAAACTTTTGTCTGTATTGTACTGTCACAGGCTTTGCATGTCCCACAGCGGTAGTGACCAACAATCGGTGGCAGATTCCACATGTCAACAAGTGATGGATCTACAGGACTCTTTAGAAAGGAACGAACAACTAAGTCACGCACACTCTTGGCCCTTCTAAAGGCATGGAGGGGAAGTTCTTTATGATCTATATCTTCTGCAACAAGTGCCCAATGATGGTTAATTGTGCGTTTGATAGCATTGCTCTTTGTGGAGAAGGTGGTTACACAGACTATGCGGTCACTTAGACTGTCGCTCTTTTTCTTGGGGATGAGTAAATCTTCCCTCGGATTAAACCAAGCACGTTTACGGGCCCGGCGGATAAGTCTCTTGGGATAACCGCGCTCAAGGAGACGATTGGATAGATCTTCGGATTGTTCCATATAATGTTCCTTGAGCGAGCAATTTCTTCGAATACGGAGAAATTGCCCAAATGGCAAATTATCACGGAGTGCCCGGGGATGGTGACTGTTGTACTGCAACAATGAATTTCATTCCGCAGATTTGCGATAAAGGGTCGTTCTCAGATACCCTGAATCTTCAAAGATAGTAATGTCCAAAAAATCTATTTTGTGGGAATCTGAATGTGTGGTAAATTGCAGATGAGAGGACTGATCATTCAACCAATTATGAAAAGATGTTAATAAGCTGGGGGTGCCATTCCAGATGAGGAGAATGTCGTCAATATATAGCATCCAAAGACCGATGTGGTCTCTGAATGGATTATGATGGTTTAGGACAACATTCTCCTCGAAAGTAGCCATGTAAATGATGGCCACATCGGTGCAAAGGGAGCCCCCATTGCGACCCTCTGGGTTTGTAGGAAAAATTGATTTCTGAAAACAAAAATTTTTTTTGTCATGGCAAGTCTGAGTAAGGCTATAATAAATTCAGTGGGAACTGCCATTGGGGCAGGGCGTCGGTTAAGAGATCTGGTCATCACTGCAAGTGCTTCCTTCTGTGGATTGCACGTGTAAAGTGAAACTACATCACAGGTAACCAATATTTGGTTATTAGAATCAAAAGGGAGATCTTCCACAATGCCGATGGTGTGCATTGTGTCCCTGAGATACGCACCAGTACTTTCAGCAATAGGCTTAAGAAAGTGGTCAACGTATCTACCCAAAGTTTCTAACATGGAACTGCAGCCGGAAACGATGGGTCTGCCAGGGGGTCAGACATGCTCTTGTGAATTTTTGGGAGCATATATATAGTCGGGAGTCTAGGGTTGGGTTGGTTAAGATACTTAAACTCTTGTTCCGTAAGGAAGCCAAGTTCTAAGCCTTCCTTAGTTACCTCCAATATTTCAAGAGCTAAAGAGGAGGATGGATCTGACCGGAGTCAATGGTAACTGACTCCATCCTCCAATTGACGGAAGATCTCCTTCTCATACATAGCCACATCCTGAACCACAATGGCCCCGCCTTTATCGGCGGGCTTAATGACCACCTTGTTGTTGGACGAGAGTGATTGAAGGGCCATTTTCTCAGATCGACTGATGTTAAATTTAACATATGTTTTCTGGTCTAGTGTTTGACAGACATCTCTCCAAACTACTTCCTCATACGCCAACATTTTATGAGACATAGCATGTGTCGGTGGAACAAAGGAAGATGGTAGCTTGAGCCCAGTATAGGACTGTTTGTGAATGGAAGGAACATTTTTGAAAAAATATTTTGATCTGATTTTACGAAAAAATTGGCATAATTCAGTTTTTACAGAGAAGTTATCAGGTATATGAGTGGGAACATATGATAGCCCTTTATTAAGCACTTTCTGCTCGTCATCGGTCAAAACATATGATGATATGTTGACCACAGGGGAGGATGGAGGTATAGTCCTTACCAACGGTAGGTCTTGCGACGTGTTGTCCGTTCCCCATGTTGCTCGGGTTGGAATTGGACCTGTTTGGCAGGTTGGCCTCGGCCCACATCCCATGTTGGTACCTTCTGTGATTGGCCATGTGCTCGACCTCTGGGCCAATTGTTGCCTCTTCCTCTGGGCGGTCTCCAAGTAGCCGGACCTGGGACTAAAAAAGGATTGAATTGATGTGGGAAATATCCAAAATCTTGAAATGGATATATATTGTTAGGACCAGAGTATACGTGACTTGGACCTGCTTGGTCCTGGTCGCCCTCTGAACTATAGGACGAGTCTGAAAAAGTTGAATAGTTTCGGCGTCCCCGAAAGGAGCCACGGCCCCTATTTGTGAATCTGCCCTGATTGTCCTGATGATAATACTCGTCCTGCAGATATGGATAAGTCTTTTTCTTATCGTATAGTCTCAAATCACGTGCTAACTTCTCGAGTTTTTTATTCTGGGTTACCAATTCAAAATCCTTCAGGGAAGTGTCTAAATTGATAAGGGTGTCCTTGGCAGAGGCAAAACTAGCATGAGCAGAGATCTCAGCTTTAAGTTGTGTAATCTCCAAAGCAATTACTTTGACTTGCTCGGCCGCAGTCTCCACCCCCAAAACCATCCAATGGCGTGAACAGTTATTGGAGATGTGACTGAAGCCTTCCCTGAACTTAGGGACTTCAATAAAAATTGCAGGCTCAATCTTAATCTGTAAACCAATGGGAATGATGTTTTCCTTTAAATACTTAGTTAATAGGTGGCCATGCCACCGAGTTCTGATCAGTTTCTTTTCAAGACGTTCTAAACGTAAGATTTTATCCTTCAAACTGAAATCGATGGATGGAACATCAGGTGAAAGAAAATTATTGCTAGGGTTGTCCAGTAGTTGGTTAATATATTCCTCGGAGTAGGAGAGAAGCTCACTCTCCACCATGATGTGCTAAACACAAATACATTTAAAAGAAAAAAGAACCTCGCAGGCAGCTGCCTGCACGAAGTAAGTTACAAGGGGGGGTTGACCCATGGAAGTCACTGGGACCTGGGTAGCTGATGCTATAAGAGAAAGGGGCCCCAGTAGATACACACTAAGTTATTAGTAAAATAACAATCTAAATACATACACATGCGAGTCAGTTAGCTACCATTGTTTTTATTACAATGAAGCTGAGCCAAAATTATTTGGTAACAATTAATGTACGCAATTAATGAATTCTTTAGATATCCGTGCCCTGGGAGGGGGAAGGGAAGTATGCAATGAGTGAGTATAGGAAGGGATAAGTGACATAAACACAAGGGCCAAAAGGGCCACACACTATTATGTACAGAAATTTTTCAGTTTATAGAAATAAATGACCATTGGTTCTATTATAAATTAGAAAAAAACAATGTGAAAATGAAATTGGAAAAATGGAAAGTAGGTTTCTTACATCCTTCGCCTTCCTCGCTTTCAATGGAGGTCTAGACCACGTGATCGCAACAACAGGATATGTGATCGCGATCATAGACAGTAGCGGTTGGCGCGTCCTTCCAAGCGGCTGCAGAGTTTGCCACGACATAGAACCACGCATTAGGTATGTCTCCGTCTGGCTGTGACGGGTAACTTTGATTTTTAAGATGAACGACCTTCTTAATAATGGTGTGCTCGACCGCTTTTTGATAAGAATCCTCCTATCCATGCAGATGCTGTTTTGATTAGTACGTGCATCTTGAATTGACATCTCTGCCAGTGATTTTCCCATTTACCGGTAGGCTCTTACTTGCTTCATTTATATTTTCATTTTCATGATTGACTAAACTGGGCTTTGTAGGCTCTTATAGATGGCTAAGTGCTTTACGGTCTTACATACAGGAACGCTATGATTGTCTGAGTGACCAATCACTCTCCCACAAATTCATGTGTTGAATCTGCCATCGAAATGCGGCCGTTTTCTTATTGCCCCTGACCACATTTGGGTCTGAACGTGCGATACAACTGTAAGTTTTCTGATTAAAACTCCTAATTGCCCTTGAAAAGGGAGTATGGCATGTATTACCAATGGTAATTGTCTTTTCATTTTTTTAGTTTGATACGTTTCTTTGATGCCAATTTATCAACGTAGGCACCACCATCATTCTTCTTATAGAGGTTGAATTTATTGTCCAGACTCCGCACCTTAGAAGGGTAGTTCTTCCTCCACCTTCTGAAAACAAGCATCCTGGTATGTCTTGTTTACTTACATTTTTAATGGATGTGCTTAGTAGTTTTGAATAGATTCCTGTTTGGAGTTACCCCTAATTTGTGAATTTTTACATCAAAACAGATCTGTGTCCCTGTCTTCTGTCCTGATGAAGACCCCACTGCAAGGGATCTATTCAAGCCTGCTTTTCAAAGGGGTCGAAACGTCGACTACTTTCCTGTTTTCCAACTTCATTTTCACATTGTGTTATTTGGTACACTTATGAAGTCTGTTTTTTTTCTAAGTTATAATAGAACCAATGGTCATTTATTTCTATAAACTGAAACATTTCTGTACATAATAGTGTGTGGCCCTTTTGGCCCTTGTGTTTATGTCACTTATCCCTTCCTATACTCACTCATTGCACACTTCCCTTCCACCTCCCAGGGCACGGATATCTAAAGAATTCATTAATTGTGTACATTAATTGTTACCAAATATTTTTGGCTCAGCTTCATTGTAATAAAAACAATGGTAGCTAACTGACTCGCATGTGTATGTATTTAGATTGTTATTTTACTAATAACTTTGTGTGAATCTACTGGGGCCCCTTTCTCTTATAGCATCAACTACCCAGGTCCCAGTGACTTCCATGGGTCAACCCCCCCTTGTAACTTGTCCCATTTGTGCCAGAAATAAATCTTTACTTAAAGCACCATCAGGGTTATTACAACCTTTATCTAGTCCCCCAAGCCTGTGGCATTCTATTAGTGTAGACTTTATTACTAATTTACCAGTAGCCAATGGGTACACCACCATCCTTGTGGTTGTAGATTTTCTGTCAAAAATGGCACATGTCGTTCCACTGCATAAGATACCAACTGCAATAGAATTTAGTAACGTTTCTATGACTAATATTGTCCATTTGCATGGTCTGCCATCTAAGATTATTTTCGATGGTGCAGTCAGTTCATGTCTAGGTTTTGGAAAGAACTCTGTAAAAACCTAAAAATGGAAACGGATGGGCAAATGGAAAAGGCAAATCAGACACTACTTCAGACCTTACGTTGCCTAATAACTGACATTACTAGTGAATGAGATAAGGCCTTGACATTAGCAGAGTTAATTTATAACAGTGTTTATTCTGCAACACATTGTACCCCCTTTTACTTCTTAAATGGATATCATCCCAAGGCGTTGCCAATTTCTGTAGAGTCTTGCCTTATACCTGCAATCATTGATTGTTTGCAAAATTTACTGGACATTCAAGAAAAAGCCAAAACATATTTAAATAAATATAAGACAGAAATTCGGCTCCATGTTACAACATTGGAGAGAAGGTCTGGTTATCAACTAAGAACCTTAATATTGTAGGACCAAGAAAAGTACAGCCATGTTATATTGGACCATTTTCAATAAATAAACTCATAAACCCTGTTACAGTTCAATTGGATTTACACCCTGAATACCCTGTATATCCCACCTTTCATGTCTCTCTCTTGAAAATTTACAATCCTGAAACTAGAAAAGAACCCCCACCTCCACCCGTTCCCATTGACGGACATCTAGAATATGAAGTTAGGCGCATTCTTGATGCTAAAAGAATTCAAGGTCGGCTCCATTATTTAATAGCCTGGAAAGGTTATTGCGATGCAGAGAATTCATGGGAACCAGCTTCCTTTGTCCATGCATCCAAATTGTTTCAACAGTTACATCAACGTGTTCACAAAAACCACGCCCTGTAGGGCCTTCTTTGGAAGGGGCGACTGTTAGGATTTGCGCCATAAACATGGCTAATCCTCATACTGTGAATTAGAATTGACCCAATATATGTAGCATGCTCAGTCTTTATTTTGATTTGCTTTATGGAATTGCACAACTGTGAACTCTCATGCTTTTATTTTTCTTGTATAAATTGGTGTGGTTTGCTGTAAAACTGTTATAAACATTAAGTAGTTGTTGGTATCTGAATCAATTTAGCTCGAAACAACTTGATCCAGTAGAACTATTGACAGTTAACATGTGCCTGCCACACCCGCTTTTACAGTTGGCAATTTGCATTTCTGTTAAACCACCCCACCCACCTGAAGCCTATAAAAGGTTTGAAAGCAGAATGAGATGTGCTTGCGCTCGTCTTCACGACTCCCCGCTTACCTGATTTCCTTCGAGTTCCCGCGCCGCAGGCAACATTCTTCCTCATCGGTTCCAGTCAGTTCTTGGTGGTTTCCAGGACAATGCCACAACTTCCTCCTTCGTTCCACCTCGGAAATAATTCCGGCCTGCAACAAAGAAAGAAAAAGCAGTGCTCTGTCAAGTAAGGCATTTCTAACTAACAAAGCTTGCAGTGGAAGCACATCAAAGATTAAACAGGTACTTTTCTGTTCTATTTCAAAGGCTGATAATTTAAGTTTTTTGCGCTCACAGATGAAATGCTCCAAGGTTTTTATAGTAGTTTCTTTGTGTTTAAAGAGTGAGACAATAAGACTTTTCAAAGAAAAGAGAGATAACAATTGGTGTCTGTGGGCCAGATCAACCATTTCTTCCAATCAAGGCCTGATCTATTGTATTGTATGATGTCATGTAATGTAACCCCTTTTTGTATTGTTTCATTACCCTCGGTGCGAGATGGTGTTGGAGCAACCTTATAATAATAACATTTCAGTGCAAATGTTTTTGAACTGCCTTTCGGTGGTGTTGGACAATGTTCCCACTGGTGGTATGTGAACAAAATTTTAGGATTTGCAGATTTATGCAAAAAATGATGACCATAATGTTGATAACAATGCATCGTTTCATAATTTGATGTGTCTTCCAATGTGTCACTATTAGAAAACAAAGTAGATTTTTCCAAATCAGACAACATGTTATTACCAGTTTCAAAATCCCAATCATCGGAAAATCTACTTGAGGTAATGAAAGCCATGAACGGGATTGTTCTGGCAGTGGAGCAATGTCGAACGCACGGAAAAAAGGAATCGCAGCGGAATGGGATTTCTGCGCAGCCGTGAAAGATCTCCTGCAACGTGCGACCTTTCACAACATCTCAGATTGCCTGCCTATTCAAATTGCCACTCCAACATTCTAGGAACATTACCGTCCCTTTGCTTAACTCAGACAATGGCAACAATAGCCTCTTGGAACATTACGCATCTCAAGCCGCTGAAGAACTTCTGGACTGGAATCTCCAAGACTTGTAAGAAACTCACATTATTCTTGAATGGATTTTTTTCATCTTTTTTTACATTTTCCTTTACATTTCTTATAATACTCTTCAATCCTACTACTTTCATATAACGACTTTCTCTCCACAAACAAACCGCAAGCTCTTAACCAACTGACCTATAATTGAGTCAATTAATTTCCTTTACTCAGAAATATTTTCAGGACTAAATGCATGGAATTCAAGTCATGTTGGGGCAGGATGCAAGATGGCATCTGAGAGATAACATCTACGCGATGCTCCTCA
Organism: Lissotriton helveticus; assembly: GCF_964261635.1. NCBI lineage: Eukaryota > Metazoa > Chordata > Amphibia > Caudata > Salamandridae > Lissotriton > Lissotriton helveticus. The sequence goes on along the minus strand of NC_136063.1, from coordinate 1,244,206,484 downwards.
ATTCACCTCCAGGGAAAATGCTTTTTAACCATGAATGTGTTTAAACAGACTAAAAAGAACGGGTTGTCAGGATGTCGAAAGTAAGAAGCGCAGGATTGTCACAAAAACTTCCTACCTGATCAGACTACAGAAGTACAGCACAGAAAAGCCTGCGTGTAAAACCCAGCATTGACAGAGCAGCCAGGAGTCGGCGTTCCCCGATGTCTTTCAGCGTGCGGCGCTACTCTCCATCGGTGAAGGCTCGGCTCGGGAATCAGGTGGTGAGTGTGAAAAACCGGCATCTTGCAGGGGGAACTTTCTCAGGCTGTCAGAGGCTTGGACAGTTTATTATCCTGCTGGCTGCTCACTGCCTTGCCAAAGGGAGTTGCTGGAGGCGTTGGCTGCGCTGGATGCACAAGGCTAATAATTTTGAAATGTCTGGCAGGGCGCTGAAGGGGACTAGAGCTAGGAATGCACAGAGCGGCTCCCAGGTACAAATGAACTGACAAGCAGGCTCACTAACTACGGAGAGCCAACAGAAGAAAATCGAAAATCGTGGGGGCAAAAACAAAATCTCGGAGAAAGGGGAGAGGGAGGAGAATTCAGAACAAGAGGCAAAGCTAAACTAGGATGGAAAAAGCTTGAAAAAGAAAAATGTAACTAAAACGCAAATGGCTCCTGGGCATTGTCAGCCCCTAATAACCAATAGCTTTAGTCTAACAGGAGGGACAGGTTTTAAGGCTTATACAACTATAAAAGAAACCAAAACTGTAGAAACTAAAACCAAGAAAGCAAGTGAGGAGAATGCAGATGTCAGCACTGAGAAACAGCCTGCTTCCTCACCCCCTAACAGAAGAACACAGCAACTACCAAGCGTCACTCCACCCCCTGGATACCACCTTAACTAACCCAAAAGCTGGACAGGCAGAGCATCATCATGAACCCCCTGAAGTGGAACCCCCTCCCAGCTCATTTAACTGCAGGATTGAAGAAACTATTGGCGTCGAAGAAACAAACAATAGGTCAATATATAAGAGGACCGGAACCTGGCTAGAGGGAGCCACAGTGACAGATAGTCAAAATACCTACGCCACTCCCCAAAACAGGAACTGTGATTTGCTCAAGACGCCGGATACTCTTTTGGAACAGTATTATTCTTTAGCTGAAGACTCAGAAACATCCGATATAAGTATCTCTGCCTCAGCAACAGCGTCAAGCGATGAAGATGGGCTAAATGCAAATAACAGTTCATATGTAGAGCAGCCCAAGAATAATCACAACAGGAGAAAAGTCAAAACAAAGATGAAGGGAGGCCGACCTAGGAATTGGGATACAATTGAAAGAGACAGTTCTGCTGAGCTAAGATGGGACTACTGTGCCACCCAACTAGCTGGTATCTCTGATACAACCGCCATATCAGGTGGCAATCATACAATCATTGATAGCAATGGTAGACACAATGATGGTAAAGCCGGAGCAGAGCTGGAGCATGCGCTGGCAACAGTACTACAGACTATCAAAAGCTTTCAAGAAGAAGCCAAAGCCGACAGTCACAGGTCATATCTAGCCGCATAAAAACTCCAAGGAACTGTGAGGAAGGTTGGCAAAACCTGTGCAGAGATTGCCGATAGGATGGCTTCTGTAGAAACAAGGACAGACAATCTTGAGCAAGACATGGCGGTACTAAAAACCCAAGGGGAACAACAGGATGGCATTGTTAAAGATCTTTTATGGAAGATGGAAGCACAGGAAAACAGACAACGACGCAGTAACCTTCGCTTTTTAGGCATTCCGGAAGGGACAGAATGGAATGATCCCAGAGGTTACATGGTTTTGCTTCTTAAAGGTGCCTTTCCAGAGTTACTTACATGGGACTGGGATAAAGAAATCCAACGGGCATATAGAGTTCCACTAACACCCTCGAAACGCTCCTCAGATACCCTTCAGCATCTTCGTGCTATGCTCCTATACTTTGGGAATTTCCTACTCTGCCAAGCCATGTATGATCTGGCCCGACCAACCAGCAAAAAAACTTTTAACGGCGTAACTTTTTCACAAGACGCAACAGTTGAGTGTAGGTGGCGACTCAGGCAGCTCTTCATCCATTTTCAACAACAAGGGGCTGAAGTATATCTGCAAAATCCGGCGCGGCTAAAAATTGGATATAAAGCTTTATCTCTGAGATCCAGGCTACAGTATACCTACAGGATATTACTGGGAAAACCGGTAGCAAGAAATAGTAGCCACTAGATCCGAATTGAATGTTCTAAAAACTTCTGTTATACTTTGTTGCAATCTTTTCTTTTTTCTTTCATTTTGCTTCTCATCTTTTTTGTCTGATGTCTTTTTCTGTATTTGTTTGGCTCCTGTTATCTGCATTAACACAATGAGGGTGAGTTTTGTGTAGGGTAATTTAGAGTATACTAAGGTTTATGGTTAATAAGCTTGTCAGAAGTTTATAAATAAAGAGGTAAAAAATGGGAGGATCGCAGGGAAAGCGTGATTAACCGGGCCTTGCAAAGGTCAGGTAACCTCATTATTTTGGGGGTGGGGGGGCAGGGGTGGAGGGTGGGGGGGACTGGGTCGGGGGTTGGTCTAAAGAATGGAAATGACTAGTAGAAAGATTCCTCTCACTTGGTTGGACACAGGTTGGATCCTTTCTCTTTTTTTATTTTTTTTATTAGTCTAGATGAGTAAACTACGCAATGCCACGATCAACATTTGCCAATTACAGTTGGAGGAGATTCCCCAGTGGCTAGAGATACTGCTATGTAATAACAGCCTTCCAACTGGTAAAGCTACGGGCTCTGATAATATACCCCTAGAATTCTAAAATAAATGTTCAACCCACTTAAAGCATGTATGACACAGCTGATTATACATGTTTTAAGGGTGGCAGGCCCCCAGAGTCATGGACACAAGCCGAAATTGTAGTATTTCTTAAAAAAATAAAGCACCGACTGATCCAGGGTCATAACGTCCTATCACACTAATTAACTCAGACACTAGGATGTATTCTAAAGTGTTGGCTATGCGCTTTGCCCCGATTATTCACACGGTTATCTCCCCTAGGCAACATGGCTTTATCCCTGGCCGCGGGACAACCGATCATATTCGTAGAGCCATTTCTATTCTTGATGCAAAAAATGTCACAAAAGAACCAATAGCATTGATTTTATTGGATGCGGAGAAGGCCTTTGACAGAGTCTCCTGGGGTTTTCTCTGGGAGGCTCTGTCAAGGGTCGGGATAGGAGACGGTTTTCTGCAAGCATTTAAAATACTATATGTTTATCCCACTGCTAAGATAATGGTGAAGGGAGGCTTAACCGACAGCTTTGATATAACGAGAGGTACTAGACAGGGCTGTCCGAGTTCGCCATTATTATTTGCAATATATATCAATTCTTTTCTGCGGAAGATAGAGCATAACCCTATCATTAAGCCAATTAATACAAACGGCTGGGAAACGGAAGCCTTGACATACGCCAATGATGTCGCTATCGTAACCACTGAACCAGCAATAGCAATTGAGGAAATTGAAACAGAGGCGTTAAGATTTGGGAGACTATCTGGGTTGTCTTTAAATTGAAGTAAAACACAAATTATCTGTAACGCATATGCCAAGTTTAATGATGCACGAGTGGTGGAAAAAGCAACTAACATGCGCATAGAAATTACCGCAAACACCGATTGTATAGTGGAAAATAATATTGAACCATTAAATGTTAAAATTTGATTAGAAATGGCTAGACTACATAATCTACACTTATCCATATTTGGGAGATGCAACTGCGTCAAAATGTTGTTTTTCCCAAAATTCTTGTACCTACTGCGGGCGATTCCACTAGAATTTGATGGTAAATGTCTGAAAAAAATTGAAGATCTATTTTCAAGATTTATCTGGGGGTATGCCAGACCTAGAAGAGCCTTTAAATATCTTTCACTTTCGAAAGAAAGGGGAGGTTTGGCCCTGCCAAATATCAAATTATATTACTAGGCCACTACCATATTGTATAATTTAACTCTGATTCAAGAAAATCCAAGCGCAGGTAGGACCGAGGAAATACCATCACCAATTGAACTTATAATGGGTACAGAGGCATGGAGCTGGGTATGGCGGCATATGAACGACAATTACTACAAGAAAGTGCGAATTAAGGTATTACAAAGCGGGTACAAGGTTATGAAATGTATGTTGAAGCTGATCGTGCTTGGGCGCCTGAATTATTATACACCACTATGCAACAACCCTATGCTGCCGGAGATTTTAAAGGGCCCAATCACAGAAAGATGGAGTGAGGCAGGCATGAGTACACTCGGCAATCTTTTTTCCGTAAATGGGCTGGTAATGTTTGAAAATTTACGAGAGCAATTTGGGTTGGAGAATAGAGATTTCTTAAAATTTTTACAAATCAGAGACTTTTTGTCAAAAAAAGTGAGATGACCGAATGGGTTTTTAAACATAGACATTATGGATAAATTCAGGAAAAATAGAGATTTATCTATTGGTTCTGTATATGATTTGTTTAATTCTTTGATGGTAGACGATTTGGATGATCGAGCAACAAAATGGAAAGTAGAATTGGTTTACTGCGGAACTATTTTTTCACTCAATTTATTTAGGCCAGAATACTTTAGTCCCTGCAAGGCTACGAGCACAATATTATAAAACATGTTTTTCTTTATATTATACCCGAAAAAGATTGCCAAGTGGGGTACGGGGAAAGGAACCACCTGCCTTCGCTGTGATCTATATCAGGCTGACCGTAGCCATATTTTTGCTACATGCAAAGTTTTGGATAGCCTAAAAAATGAAATTTCCAGATTCTATAATGAAGAATTGGGGATTACTTGCTCCCTCTCTCCTAGACTTATAGGTCTTGGGGTAGACGCTGTCCTGAAGGGAACTCCGGTGGAAAAGTTAGTGTTTATCGGCATGGCAGTATATCGCCTCTGCCTGGCCTCTGCTTGGCTGGACCCAAACCCACCTAGATTTCAGCAATGGCTCACTCGGCTTATCTCTAATTATAATTTAGAGAAAGCTATTTATTCAAGGAGGGAACCCGTTCTCGGCAAAAAGGACTAGAAACCTGGGCACCCATGACTAAATGGCTTGCGAAGAAAGAATGAATAATTAATTTTCTGGTGAAACTTATAAAAACTAATGTGGGGAGTCGTAAGAGAATAACCAACTTTCCGGGCGGGGGGGGCGGGGGGGGGGGTTAGTCCAGGGGTGGGGGGAGGGCGTAAAAAAAAATCTTGAAAATATACAATGCAATAGTGTTTACTCTTTACAGCTGTGTTGCCTTTTGTTTCTTTGCCTTTGCCTTTTTCTTTTTTTCTCTTCTGTTTCCTTTCGCTTGTTTAAATACGCTGTGTATAATGGTTAAATATTGTGAATTGTCCAATTTGCTAATGCACTGTCAATAAAAATCTTTAAAAAAAAAGGAATTCAAGTCATGCTACATTCCAAAAACTGGAACTGGCATTTATTTTCATGTGAATTTTACAGGGCGGCATGCCCACCCCCTACAACACTCCAGTAGGCTCCAGCTAACTTCGTTATTTTCTCTGAGTTTAGGAAATTGGTAAAGCTATCAAATTCTATATCCCGTAGACACTGTGATAGTTTGTGATATATTAAGGTTTCAGCCAATTTTATGCATCAGTAATCATTCCAGCAAAAGTGTGCAGAACGGATTAGCGCCTTCTACTCAAACATATGGCATCAATACACTCCGAAGCAGGCGCATAGCGCCTCGATAAAAGGACGGAGGGGTATATTATCAACAACTAGCGATAATTTTTGTCTCTAACTTGTTTAGAGACAAAAATTATCGCCGCACATCGGCGATTTTTATCGCAGATAAACCTTGCTATTAGCAAGGTTTATCGCAAATGCGATAAAAAACGCCCGCAATGCATGAATATCGCTGAAAAGTCAGCGATATTCATGCATTATCGAGCAAATGCTCTTAGCCATGTTATCCACCTCCCATTGGATAACATGGCTAAGAACTGCTCAGGGCAGGTGTTAGCTTTTGGAGATATTCGCCCTTAGCGCAAATATCTCCAAAAGTTGGTAATAGGAGATAGCGATGTTAGCGACTGTTTCCAGTCGCTAACATCTTGGCACGCCCACTTTGCATATCATTAGTGATAAATATCACTGACATGCAAAGTGGGGCCCATGATGGTCGCTATCTCCTATTAGCTGTCGCTAACTGGTGTTAGCGACAGCTTGGTAATAGGGAGATCATTTTATCTCCGCTTTCTTGGCTTTTAAAGCCAAAAAAGCGGAGATAAAACCCCTTGATAATATACCCCGCAGATCGGTTCATTCTGCTCCCCAGGGGCTCTGTGCATCCCCAGAGGAATGAGGTTTTACTCAAGGAATCGGTAAATATACACTTCAGCAGTGCCAGCATGTTGTCTGCTTTCTGCTGGGAGCACCAAAAGGCAGGCGGCGCGGGGCTTCCCTATTTTCACATCCAGCTGGTCCCAAAACAAAAGCGGGATTTAAAGGGTAATCAGCCCTCCTCTTGTTTCAGTATAACCCTGCCTGGGAGCCATCTGAAGCCTAATGACGGTAATGCAGTGGAGGGCACACCTTTTTATCACCACACATGTACTAAAACTGCGACTTCGAAGTAAGCTCTTGACTATATTCAACCCTCCCATTTAAGAGAGATGCTTGCACTGTAAGAATGCCAGATGCATCTGTGTGTATTTGTGCAAACACAAGTAACAATTTAAATAGCACTAATTAATTTCACTTAATTCTTTTATACTGCTATTCATCCCAGTGTTGGGTGTCTGAGTACTTTACATTGCACACACATTACACATTATCAATAAATCATAAAAGTGTGTAAATCAATGTACAGGATGCTACACACGGTCTTTACTGGTAGGGATTATGTGTAAGTAATCCATGGCTGGGAGAAACAATAAATCAAGATTTAAAATGTAACCCACTGTTTGGAGTTGTGTGTACTAATAACACTGTATTTCTATTCAAAGAAACCCCTTTTAGCAGTCTTATAATAATCACAGATAGTGAAAAATCAATAGGGGTCTAAAACCATGAGTTGCTGTTTGCATGCAGGTCCTTGATGCCAGTTCATGGCTGACTGTACTATGTTAGGAGGACTGCAATTTAAGAACTGCAAATAATAAAAGGATCTCTGTGCCTAAAGCAGTAACTCACTTACCTAGCTACATGAGATACTATTGTGCCATCTACATGTTACATGGTGTGCTTTGCATGGGACACATTGATGGTCACGTTTCTCAAAGGATTATGTTGCTTTTACACCACGCTATGGGGTACAAAGTGATGCAAACCTTAAGTTGAATTTATCAAGCAACACACGTCCACCTTGTATGGCCCTGAGTTGCTTGAGAAATCCAGAGTAACATAATGCACCGCAAATCGATGCGCTGTGTTTCTCTGCCCTGTGAAGGCATTCCATGGGTGGAACTTGGGTGTTGCCTTGCATCCACCCATGAATTCTGAAGCATTCCCAGATGTACTAATCTTGTTAGACCTGGGAATGCGTCAGAATGCTATGCCTTTCAAGGGGAGGCGTAACAAGGAGAAATATCTTCATTTCTACTTCTTACTTCCTCTTTCCATGTGTGCTGCATTCTGAAGCACACATAGAAAGAAACATCCCACAAGGATTGATTTTATGTAGGAACGTGGCACTTCCTGCACAAAAACAATCCTGCTTACAATGCTTACAATGGCTCTTGACAGCACATTGTGCACCTGCACCGGTAAAAGACAGGAATGAGCCGTATTATGATAAATATGGCACAGTTCTTCCATTTCCTTGTCACGTCTCACAGCAAGGTGACTTGCTGAGCTGCACGGTGTGAACTTTTGTAAAATATGCCCCAAAGTGTCTGTCCTACTTTGCATCAAAGCCTTGACTAGACAACAGACAGATCTCTTCAGCAAGTGCATTATCCACCAGAGTTATTTTACCCTTATAATTACATTCTGATATTTATTGGGCACACAAAGCTCTCTGCAGCAGGTGTGTTAACCTAATAAGACAAATTTAAAATGCAGCCTAAGCAACCAATTAAGCCAGAATAATATTTTTCCTTATTTCTGATTTCTTTGTCAAAGAGGTTTTAAAAAATAAGTGCCGGGATTTACTAACATTTTGCGCCATGGTTGCACTATTTTTGAGGCTCATCCATGACACAAAATGCTCGAAGATATTTACAAAGCAACACAAGTGGCGATTTGTACCACCTTGCGTGGTTTTGTAAATAAAATGTAATGCCACGCAGAGGCTTTCTGTAAGGCATTCCATGGGTGGAACATGCACGTTCTCATGCATTTACCCATGGATTTCAACCAATCTTGTAAACCTGGGATTGCTTGAAATCACAACACATCCCAGAGGATGGCATAAGATGAGATTTGTTTTCTCTTTGTTATTTCCTCTTTCTATGTGTGGTGCAAGAAAGAGGAAAATGCTTTGAGAGATTGTTTTTGTGCAGGAAGGCATCCCTTCCTTCACAAAAACAATTCTCCCTGTAACACAGGCACCCTTGCACCATGGTGCAAGGGTGCCTGAATTGGCGGCAGGCTGCCTCTAGAGTGCCAGCACTATGAGAGAGCATAGGTGCACCATAGCTTAGTAGAATGGCACATTTCACCTCTCCTTCTTTTACACAACAAAGTCCGACAAGTTGCCTTGCTATTCTGCATTGTATGAAAGGTTAGTAAATATAGGCCTAAATGTGTAAATAAAACTGTAAGACTGCTTTTCTGCCCTTCGTGACTCCACCTCCTTTTGGTTGCTACACCTCGATCCCCAATAAATGAGTCCCCAGAGAAAGGATTTTCTAATTCCAGCACTGCAGGAATCTCATAATCCTAGACTGAAGCTGTAATAGGTGACTGGCCCAATTTGGAATTTAGAGCCTCACATAATGAGGAATGAAGACCTTAGAGGTTTGTGGAGTAGTCTTTGCAAAGCTAACACACATCACAGTGCAATATCTGTTAGGACTGTGCTCTTTCAAAGAAAGTGCTGATTGTATATAGCTTGTGTGCACTTTGCCATTACTTTTGTGTCTGCACTGTGAATGCATGTCCGTTAGTGATGAAGTTTGCCTGTATATTGGATGCAGGTTTCCCTTGCCACTGCTTTTAGCATATGAGTATACTACCGATCGCTAGGTGGCTCACGAAGGTGCGAGCGTAATTTGAGGGAAAATCAAAACACAATAAAAAGATGGCTTTTTCTCTGTGCCTCAGAGTTCAACTTCAAATTTGCATGCGCACCGCTGATCATGTTTTCACCAGGCATGGTTGCTTCATATGCTGATCCGGCCTAGTTTTCAGGCATACATCTGCACCCAGGGAGTTCTGTGATCGGTGAAACAAGAGTAGAGATAATTCAAGCATAAAGTGCCCTTCTACTTAACCAGACTGCAGGTAATGCTAAGGGCTCAGTTTGCTCTCAAGATATGCACAGTCACTTTACTACGGTTTCACACCATGAAGAAACTAACATTAAAAGAAGCCTGCAGTAAGGGGGATGTAACAAAAAAAAATATATAAAACATTTAGACCATACAGAAAATTACATTAAAAAAGCCTTTACTGAATCCTTCACTATGGGTGATGTAATCCAAACATTATAACACTTTTTTCCCAGCATTATGGAACTAATAATAAAAGAAAGAAGAGCAAATTGCCTCGGGTTCCCTCTTGTTTATTAATAAGGGTTAATAGTTCACAAAGAAACAAATCAGTTGCTCAAAGTCTTACTATTTGTTTAAACAGCTCTAAATTATTTTTGTTAACGAATTTCACAGATTCAATGCATAGAAAAAAGAAGAGAGACGAATAACATTCGTCATATCATACCTAAGGCATCATTCGTATCACCAGTGAGTGAAGCGAGTGATTAATAGTTGAGAGTAGGTATTATTTTGAGAGATTGGTAAAGAACGAAGGACCTGGGGGCATATCAGCAAGAACTGGAGATAATTATCTCTCAGCGGGCTTAACGCGAGGATAATTATCACCGACTAACCCTGATTTTTATCGCTGAGATAGTGTGCTGTCAGCAACGCGCATCTCAACAGCAATAAAAATCAAGGTACAAGTTGCCAAATGTGCGATTATTGCTGGAAATCCAGCGATAATCGGACAACGTTTGGCGCATGCTTGCTGATAGGGCAGGGCAGACTTAGCCATGATATCCACCTTCCATAGGATATCATGGCTAAGTCAGATGAAAAGCAGGCATAAGGAAAGTAGTGATAAACGAGGTTAGTGCTACTTATCTTATTGCTCTGCAGGTTAGCGTGAGGCATGATAATAGGAGAAATTTCTTCCATTATTCTGGGGAGAAACGCCCACTTTGCATCTCATTAGAGATGCACAGCTGGGCGTTAAAGGAAAGGGCGATGAGGCAAGGATTCACGCGATAGCGTGACCTTGCTAATAGGGCGATACAATTATTGCCGCTTTCTCGTTAAAAACGGCCGCTAAAGTGGCGATAATTGTGCTGCTAATAATCCCTTAGATGTCTCCCAAATGTGCATCTAACACTGGGGCATATTACCAAGGGCCATTATCGCCGCTTTAGCGGGACTTTTTCCCGCTGAAGCGGCGATAATGTTATCGCCCTATTACCAAGCTGTCGCTAACACAAGTTAGCGACAGCTTGTAGGCGATAGCGGGCATTTTGTGGCCCGCTTTGCATGTCAGCGATAATTATCGCTAATGACATGCAAAGTGGGTGTGCCAAAATGTCAGCGACTGAAAACAGTCGCTGCAATCGCTATCGCCTATGATCAACACAGGCGTAGTTTTGGAAATATTCGCGCTAAGCGCGAATATCTCCAAAAGCTAACGCCTGCTAACGGCTGCCCTGACCAGTTCTTAGCCATGTTATCCAATGAGAGGTGGATAACATGGCTAAGAGCATTGTCACGGTAATGCCTGAATATTGCTGTATTGACAGCGATATTCATGCATTTTGCCTGTTTTTTATCACTCCTGAGATAAACCTTGCTAATAGCAAGGTATCTCAGCGATAAAAACAGGTGAAGGGCGGCGATAGAAATATTCCCGCTAAGCCAACTTAGCGATAGTTATTGCTAGTTGTTGGTAATATGCCCCACTGTTTTAAGGGAAAACAAGAGTTTCTTTTTCAGCCAGTCAAATGCTATGTGAATGGATGTGCACAGATTGCAAGAGTTTTTCCATATTCTATTAAAGAACGTTGGGGGGGGTCTGTGACTCAAATATTATGGTGGAGGGCCACAATTGTTTTTTTTAAAAGTAATTTGGTGGAGTCCTTGCTGTGGAATTTGGAGTCCTTTTGCCTCAGAAGGTCGGTATTGACATATTTCGACCCTGTCTTGTTCAAGCGTCTTCTCAGGACAAAGAACTGGTAGAGCCAGTGTTGTAATTTACCAATGCTTGTTTAATAATGCTCCAGCAGAAGTGACATCACAGAATGTTGTGGTGTGAGTCTTAAGGAACATTCAGACTGAGACTGTTGACCCAGGCAGTTGATTCAAACCGTTGATGTTGTGCTTTCATCCTTAAATACATTCACCTTGAGTTCTACATATTTTTGGAGTGATTCACCTTTATTACACTGGCGACAAGGGACCTGGCATGATTGGAGACAAGCAACTTCAGCATCAATTCCCCAACTACTTATTTTTTTGATGGACTAAGAACTTAGGAATACCTGGACTGCTATTTGGATTTGGAGAGACACAAATTCTTTACTAGGGCTCAGGGTGTAAATGAGCCAGTAAAGAGTTACGTTGGCTCTCTTAAAACACTAGCAAGGACATGCGAGTTTGGAGGCCTCTCTGATTCATTAGTTAGAGACCAATTAGTGTGATGCACTAACAATACTCGCATACAGGAAAAGTTATTGTCGATAAATCCCACGTTAAGTGAAGCTGTTGCAGTTGTTGAGGGAATGGAGAATACATCCTCATGGGTCAAGGAGATGAAAAAAAGTCATGAAGACAAGGATAAGAAAGAAGCATCAAGTAGTATACATATTCTCACTGAGGGAGAGAATAGTGAGGAAGTTATATCTAAAATCTCTCCTGTTGAGAGACAAAAAAAAATAGATCCACGCATGTGTAATTCCAAAATTCCACCTGTCTAATCTGATCGTGATTCCCGATATAACTCGACCCCGGGTGGGAACAATGGGAATGAGAAAAATTTCAAAGATGCTTCTAAACCTAAATGTTTTAGGTGTGGGAGTTTTCTCATTTTTCAAATTATCCGCAATGTTATGCCAGAGAGTCCATCTGCATGAAGTGTGTTCTCAAAGGACATTATGCTCTTGTGTGCAAGTCAGCTCATGGTGCAGGCAAATGCAAAGAAGTTGTGCGTACTGTAATTATGAGTGTATCTGACGAAAAAGGTCAAGTTGATGCAGACAAAATATCTATGCCTGAGTGTGATATTTTGATTTAATGATTTTAATTTTGTTGTTGTAGCTGATTCCGTGTCTCCATTCACCATGATAGCTAATAAGCAATGGGACGAGATAGTTGGTCTAGATAGCATAGTTTTAAGTCCTCCCGATATCAATCCAGTTAGCTATGGTGTTGCAAAAATAAATGTTTTGGGGAATATTGAAGGGTGTATTCAATTCAAAGACAGAAAGACGGTTGGCAAAATATATGTTGCAGAGAGAGGTGATAACTTACTAGGATGGAGAAACCAACGAGATCTTGGAATCATGTTGAATCCCAATGCTAAGGATCCCAAGGATCAAGTTATGTTGGTGAACTGTGAAAAAGTTTATGTTGAATGATCTGAGTAATGAGTACTTTAACAAATTTCCAGAAGTTTTCACTGACAACTTGGGTTGTCTTAAAGGATTTGAACATTGAATAATTAAAAAACAATGCTATCCCATCGGTACATACGTTGAGGAAGGTACCTAACATGATGATGGGACCACTTAAGACTGAGCTGGAAAGGTTGTTGTAATTGGGAATCATTGAGGAAATAGAAGCGTCTGAATGGTTGGCCCCAATTGTTTTGGCCCCGAAGGATGGTGGGGCCAACATCAGGTTGTGTGTGGATTTGAGAAGTTTAAACGAATGGATTTGGATGGATCGGCAACCCCTGCCCAATATTTCAGAGTCACTTGGTATCCTCAAAGGTGCCCGTGTCTTTAGTGTACTGGACTTGTCGTCTGCATACCACCAAGTTCCTCTACATAAATAGTCAAGGCACCTTACCTCTTTCGTAACGCCTCTGGGAGCATACTGCTTTTTAAGAATGTCCTTTGGGTTGGCGTCAGCTGCAGCATGCTTCCAGAAGGTGATGAAGAAAGTTTTAGAAGGTGTGAATAATATAATGTTCTTCGGAGATGATATTTTGATTTATGGTGAAGATAAAGAGAAACACTGTAACACCTTAATGGAAGTCCTGGAAAAGTTGAAGAACAACGAGTTGACTGTAAAGAAAAAAAAATGCCGCATTGGGGTTGAAAATGTGTCATATTTGGGTCATGTCATCTCTGGGGATGGGATACAACCAAAATTGGAACTTGCCCAAACTGTATTAAATGCTCCCAAACCTATTGACAAGGACCAAGTAAGGTATTTTCTGGGACTTGCTGAATTGTATTCAAAGTGTGTGCGTGGTTTTGCAGGTGTGACTGAGCCAATTAGAGCCTTGCTAAAGAACGGTTCGCATTTCTCTTGATCGGAAGAGTGTCAGAAATCTTTTGATACAATCAAGGATGCAATTGGTAATATGCCCACTTTGGGACATTTTGATATTAATTTGAAGACGGTGTTGACTACTGATGCAAGTCTTAAAGGACTGGGTGCTGTTCTCTCTCAAGTTGTAAATGGTGAGGAGAGAACAGTTGCATTTGCCTCGTGAGCACTCAGGGATGCTGAGTAGAATTATTCTTGTATTGAAAGAGAAGCCTTGGCTGTGTTTTGGGCAGTGCAACATTTTAGGTTTTACTTGTGGGGAATCCATTTTCTGATGAGGTCAGACCATCGCCCTTTATTCCAGATCTTTTCTTGCAGACACAGTGATCATATTACGCCTAGAATTAAGCGTTGGAGTGAAGTTTTGTAGGAGTACAACTTCAGGGTACAATATTTATCTGGCTCCAAATATAAGTCGGCAGAATGTCTTTCTCGTTTGCCTGTAAAAGAAAGACTGACTACCAATGAGGAGGAAAATGGGTACTGTGTTGGGGAGTCTAGTGTCTACTGGGTGACTGAGTCTTCTTTATCTAAGGATGAATGGTCTTATGGTGTGAATAAAGATGATACTTTGATGATGATAAAGTCTTGGATTAGTCAAGGTTGGCCTAAATACAAGGCTCTCGATCAAAACATGAAGTCATATTGGACTGTGAGGGATGAACTATCGTTTAATTGTGGAAATCTATTGAGAGGTGATAGAGTGATTCCTCCTGTAACATTCAGGAATAAGATTATTAATACTGCCCATGAAGGTCATCTTGGGAGGAGCCTCACCAAGAGCCTTGTGAGAGAGAGATATTGGTGGTCTGGCATGGACCACATGGTTGAGGAGATAGTGAAAGATTGCTCAATTTGTGCTGAGAGTGATAAATCTCATTTAGTTAACCGTGCAACTTTGTCTCCAGTTGAGGTACCAGATCTAGTTTGGTCTAAATTAGGTCTTGATATTATGGAACCTTTTGATTTGTTGCCTTCTTATGAGCGTTATGTTCTTTTACTAGTTGATTATATTACAAAGTGGGTAGTCCCAAAATGTTTTTCTTCTGTTAACACGAGGATTGTTATAGAATTTCTCAAGGATGTGTTCGCTTCTGAAGGAATGCCTACATTTCTAGTATCTGATAATGGTGTACAATTTGCCTCCCACGGAATGAGTGATTTTCTTAAAGATAGCAATATTATTCATCAGAAAACTGCATTATACTCACCACAGGCCAACGGTCTAACTGAGAGAATGAACAGACTTGTCAAGGATTGTGCACAACGTGCCCTTAACACAAGATCTTCTTTTACCAGCATATTGAGAGATATGTGGTGGGCACACCACACTACTCCTAATGCCATTACATTGAGATCTCCTTTTGAAGCATTAAGTAGTAGAAAGGCTGTTTCAAAATTGAATCCTAGCTGGTTGCCTGAAAGTGCTGGTCATGAATTGTCTTTGGAGGAGCGGTGTTCTAGGATATCGGATTATCAACATAAGTACAAAGTTGGGTATGATTCCAAGATGCATGTGAGAAGTAAGAAATGGAATGTTGGAGACAGAGTTTTAGTAAAAAATCCAAAACATACGTTAAAAGGCATGAGCACTTTTATTGATCTTTTCACAATTGTATCTATTAAGAAAAATGTTTTAAAAGTCAATACAGGGTGCACGTGGAGCATGTCAAGGTTAGTGAAATGTTTGAAACCACCAAGAGATAATATGAGATGTACTACACAAGGTACTTTACCGGTTGAGACTTATGCAGCCGTGGATCCTGAGAAATGTTCTCATAGATTCTCTCAAAGATCTCGGAGTTTACCAATGAGATTTAAAGATTATGATTTAAGTTGAATATTATTTTCCTTGTTTTGAAAATTTTGTTTTATCCTTAGAAAGGGAGATGTGTTGTAATTTACCAATGCTTGTTTAAGAATGCTTCAGCGTAATAAGTGACATCACAGAATGTTGTGGTGTGAGTCTTAAGGAACATTCAGACTAAGACTGCTGACCCAGGCAGTTGATTCAAACCGTTGATGCTGTGCTTTCATCCTTAAATAAATTCACCTTGAGTTCTACATATTTTTGGAGTGATTCATCTTTATTACAGCCAGGGCACTTGAAGGATCAAAAAAAAAAAAAAAAACCCAATTTCGGACCTTCAGCGAAATTTCTGAATCGCAGACCCCCTGATTTTCTTCCTTAGAAGGAATACTTGAATTCCTGTAGACCATACACCTCTACTCTCGAAACACTGGACTACCAAAAAAGGCATGTTGTCTTCTCCCAAAAAGTGTTAGATGGAGATTAAAACTTGTTGGTTTTTTGTGCTTTACCAATCTCTAAAGCAAGTTCCCACTCACAACATCACTCACTTCTTTCATTCACTGGTAAGGGTACACACTTCCTCAGTGAATCATTGAATAAATGATAGAATAGGCATTGCAATTGTCTTCCATGGGAACCAGGGTTAGATGTTCCCGTGTTATACAACTGTTTAGTATGGTCAGATACAAATTGATAGTGGATTGTGAACTCCATGTGTTTGCATTGAGAAAGGAAGAACAAAACTGCTCACCATCGGAAGATGTCTTTTCATTTGACCGGAATGACCAGATCAACAACTTGTTGTTAGCACGTTCTCATGTCTTTTATATTAGTGTGTGTTTACAGTTAGTTAGAGTCCCCATCACTTATATGACTTTAGCTTTTACCCCTTTGATAGAGGCCCTCACTATTTCTTGCACCCAGTGGCATTTGCTGTAAGCTACTGCTGACGTCAATTGCAGTTAACTGGCACGTTGTAGGTGACGATTCTTTATTGTTTACCTCGACGGGTGTAGCTACTGCTGCATCTGTTTCCCTATTTTATTGCTGCACTGCATGATAGTGAAAGGGCAGGAATGCGCCGTAATTAACATTATATTGTGCTTCCCTGACTTTTTCTTGCACTGGTATACAATGTGCGGCCCAGCACCAACGCAGGAATCCTTGCACCATGATGGAAGGGTGCCCGCGATGTAGGCATGATAGTTTTTGGGTAGGAAGGGACGACTTCCTGCACAAAAACAATTCTCTGAGGCCTATTCCAATTTTTATGTGTGCTGCTGAATGCAGAACACATAGATAGGGGAAAAGCAAGGAGAAATTAATAAACTTCTCCTTGTTTCGCATTCACCTGGGGAGGAGTAATATTTTGATGCATTCCCAGGTCTACCAACAATGCTAAATATGGGAATGCACCAAAATCCATGGCTGGATGCATGGGAACCCCCCAACCCCCTCCCGCACCACCCATGGTACGCCTCCCTGGGACACAGTAACACAACACAGTGATTTGCACTGCATTGGTTACTTTCGATTTATCAATCCACACAAGGTGACCTTGCGTGACTTGATAAATCTAACTTAGTATGTGTGTCGCCCTTGCAATCGAAAGGGAGACATAACTCTATGACTAATATGCCCCAGTGTATTTAAATGAATTTCAGACAAAAATTATTGATAAGACGATTTCTTTGTGCTGATTTCACTCCTTACTTTCAGAGCATTCCTAAAGATCTTCAATGCCCCTCAACCAAAAACAATTTCACATTTGTGTAAACTATCTCGACAATTCATGTAAAACAGCAGATTTCAGCTTATGATATCAAATATAATGAATAGAGTGATGTTCTGTGTGAATTGTCCTTGAAACATAATAGCTTTCCATATCTAATGTTACTCTTGTTTTTTAATGTAGTAGGAGATGGGAGCACAATATATGTAATAAAATATAAAATACTTTTTAGAATATATGTCTAATATTGACTCGTTATATATTCGTGCAACAGTTTTATTATCGAAAAAACAACATAAAATAACGTTATACTCCCATTTCCCAGTCTAAAATTGTAGAAACCAAAAATGTGGTCACTTTCATCACAGCCGTGGGATGCAAACTGACAGTATGATGAGAACCTCACTCAAACTGATCATAATCATCTATATTTGTTTATTCTCTGATGTAAGCCACGTATATGCTTTTTGGGATGTGCAGCACTTACCCCACAGTTATTCTCGAATTTCCTGCAGTTATATTCTGCTTATATTCATAGGTAGAGAAAATATCTAATTCTGAAATTCTTGTAAACTGTGTTGTACAGATCAGGGCGATGCGATTGGTAAGACAATCTGTGTTTTTTCTTTTGGGGAAAAGATAACACTGGCATCATTGCACTGCCTGTACCATCATCAATACCGGTTGCAAAATACTGATAACCTCTGGCTAGCTGGCATTGTGACAAACTCCTTGGTATGCTCCTGGAGCACCTTTGAAAGGCTGACATAAGTAGTATCAAATGTGGAACAGAACATAAAATCCTCAGACACTTTTAACCAAAACCTGAATAATGGGCTTGTGTCTAGACGCAAAATTTGAAACTTGTGCTATTTTTCATAGTATCGGATTTGGCCTGCATTCCTGTAGTGAGGCAGGCTGTATTAAATATGCACAACACCTCATTTGCCTGCAGTAAATCCAGTTTTGTTTGAACCTGGCACACCAGTCTTTATAGATACATTCAAGGGCTTCAGTTATGGAGAAAAAGGGCTCACATGTTCTCCAGGAGCGCATGAAATATTGAGATTTCACATTTGCTCCCATTCAGAAATACCTGCAAATCATAGGATATTTTTGCCAATGTCCTTGAAAAAATTATGCTGTAAATGCCTTGATATACACCAATATAAAACAAGCAATACCCCAGCCAAAAGGTCTAGATTGTAACTTTGAATGCATGCCATACCCATTGGCTTTGGCATTGTCCAGTGACAGAGGGTCTGGAAGGCAGCAGTAGCAATGTAGAGGAGCCGCCCTGCTTCCACCACAGATGGACTGAGGCTGTTCCGCTGCTGCTCTGTTTGCGCCTCTGCCACGTCCCCTGCTCCTTCTCCAGGGAGACTGGCAGGAGCATAGCTGGGGCAGACATAGAGAGGGGTTCATGCAGTGCTTAATTTGTGCTGGTGTTGGCTGGTGCTCTGTACCTTTACTCATTTCTAAATCCACTTATTGATTTATCAGAGTCGACATCGTGGCTGCATTCTCTGCCATTTGTTAAGCTTTAAAAATGCACTTTAAATGTTATCCAATAAGCATTTCTAAGGCATCAATATAGTTCAAAACGTAACGCCTGTATCACTGTAGAATTGAATGCCCAAGAACTAGAATCCAAACGTTTTTATGTCTGTCATTGTATTTGATAAGGCAGTGTTAAATAATCTGGAGTTTGTAAGTCTTAGAGTGATGTATCGTTCGAATCAAAGTTTATTGGGGAATCATTTTCAAAATGAAACTAGCAATACAGGAAATGAAATACTAAACATTTGCATGTACACCTGATGTAAAAACGATATTACTCTAGTTTTAATAAACTATTTGTAGGATTTACATGCCGGTGTGATCCTCAAATCCATGTTACAGAACTCCTACTCAGCAAAGAAGGATAGTGATGACAACATTATTTTACTAAATTTTTTTTGTACAGTTTGCTATAAATATGGATTCACAGATGATGCTTTCAAACATTTCTAAGCATCAACAAAAGGTTTATGTTTTCTCTAACTTGGTTAGGTATAAAGACAAGATAGACAGGAAGATCAGGATTCATTTTTGTTAGCTGTGTGATGTTTTGGCAGAATCAGGTCTTACATTGTTGTTCACAGCAACACATGTTCAGAGGTCATAAGTACACAGCACAGAGTTCATTTGGAAGATAAAATAAGATGAAGGGAGATGACAGTTTTATAACATGTCAACAGAAACTGGGTTTAGACATATTTCTGATCAAAACTGCCTGTTGTCATCAAAGACTAGATTTGTCTGTACTTGACCGTTTCATATTTCAGATATTTCTTAGATAAAGGTGAGAGACTAAAATATATACATCAAAACTTTGTATTGTTAGAATCTGTCAGGGCAAGAAGTCTTGGTAAGGACATCATTGGGGAAAACATGGTTTATGTTCCACTACACAAGAAGTCTTTCTGGCCTTTTCTGTTTGACCACAGCTTGAGAGATTGTTGTATACATTTTAAAAGATGTATTTTTTCCCTGCTCTTTTGATATTATATATGAACCCAGTAATATATTTTCTTGTTCTAGATTTCGACTCTCATAAGAACTATAAGGAATAACTTTTGATTTTCCATCTAATGAAACTATATGCATTTTAATGATCATCAAAGTCTTATTTATTTATTTACTTGAGGTTATCTGTAGAACGGAGAAAGTCAAAAGTACATCAAAGTGTTGTACTACAGCCAAATAATACTATCATGGTAAAATGAAAATAGTCGACGTTTCCATGGATGTTTATACTGTGGTGGCGTTAGTTTGTACACATTATGTGCTCATAGTTCATGGTAATAGTCTAATATGTAGCTGGAAATGCTAGACCGCAGGGCCTCACCTTTTTCCTTCACCAGAATATACGTAAACTGCAGTAAATCTGCTAACTGCATTGCCCATAGGGTACATGTACATTTACAGAAGAAACCAGTTTAGATTGGTTCTCATTTCAAATGTCCTTGCCAGGCAGCACTCCAGACAAAGCTTTTTTGTAATTATGCTTCTCACAGCAGGGTAGTCACTGACTGGAGCAAATACAACAGAGGCACTGAGAAGTCTGAGATCTCAGAAATTCCCCGCCATCCACCCAATAGACATTTCCGATTTGGGAATATGCTGTGCCTATTTCCAAGCGCTTCTTTTCCTCCTTTGGCGGGAGGAACCAGATTTTTTGACATTTGAGGCTTTGCTCACTGGATTTCACGTCGCGGCCGCCATTTTGTTTTTGGCGCCGATAGCGTTTCTCCTCAGCAAACCTGCGACAGCTCCTCAGAATTAGATGTTTACGCTGGATTTAAGGTACTCTGGCCACAATTGCCCCTTTCTTGTTCCTAAACGGCCTTTTCCTATGTTTTTGAGCAACAATATGGAACATTTTCTTCTTTTGGACTTTAGGGTTGTGGTGTTTGCCTTCTATTGATATTCGCCCATTAGTGATGGCCCATTTTTACGTTATGAGTTGCTTACTCTGCCACATTTGCTATATGGGGCCTGTGCACTTCCTTTTCTTCGCCTTTTCACTCTTTAAATATAGTTTTCCCTATCTTTTTGCTCATGACCACCATTTTGTCTACTGATGTCGCTTCCTCTGGACATTGCTCTTTTTCATTGACTCTCTGAAGATATTACTGAGTCTTTTTGTGTCAGTATTATATTTCCTTTGTGGTCCTCCTCATTTTTTCTACCAGTGCACAATATTTTTGGTGTGACCATTGTGGCTTTTTGTGCCTCTTATACCTTATGGCAGCCAACATTGGTCTATCTCCCAATGCTAAGGATTCCAAGGACTCCAAGGGCTCTCTGAAGAGATCAAAACAAAATTCTCCTCCTCCTGAGGCCAATCAAAAAGACACGAATTCTACGTTGGATACCATTCTGTCACGCCTGAATGCTGTTCACGATATTGCGCAATCTACCAAGACCAATACTGACTTATTACAAGTTGAAGTGGCGGCTATTAGGATTGATTTTAAAGCCTTATCCCTTCGTGTTTCGACTGCGGAGACACGTATAAGTGGTGTTGAGGATAATGCGCAACCGCACTCTAGGTCATAATTACAAATGGAAAGCTCAATGGCGGCATTACGGAGAGACCTCACGGAGCAGGAAGATCGGAATCGTAGAAGTAACTTGCGAATTTTTGGCCTACTGGAGGTTGCGGAAAAGTCAGCCCCCTCTATGATAGACTTCCTGAACCAATGGCTTCCTTCTATTTTGCAGATTTCGTTTCAGAAAGATTTTGAGATTGAACGGGCTCATCGTGTTCCTTCCTTTCATTCTAAATCCTCGCCTCACCCTAGGGCGATAATTTTTAAACCATTACGTCATCAACAATTGGAACAAATTTTGGCTCATATGAGGAAGGTCAAGGTAGTTCATTGGGAAGGTCATCGTATTTCAATATCACAAGACTTTGCCAGAGATACGGTCATTAGAAGGAAGGGTTTTCAAACTTGCGGAAACGTCTGACGGACATGAACATCCCCTTTTCCTTTGCTGGTCCTTCGAAATTCCGGATCATATTTAAGGGCCGGTCTAGAATCTTCGACGAGCCTGCTGACCTATCTTCCTTCCTGGATAATCAGATGGAGTCTCAGATGGATTCTGCTCCTGTTCCTGGTCCTTCTGGATCTTGACTCATTTTTGTTTTTTCTATGATGTTCTACTGCATTCTATTTGTGGTTTGCTATGTTTCTGTGCTCCATGCTTGGTTTTTCTTCTTAACCTTCCCTTGTATACACACGGTTTCTGTCATTCTTTATAGTTAATATATTAAAAATAAATACAAGCCAACCAGGCCAAGCACCTGTTATAAAAATCTTAGTTAAAATTGGAAAAAAAACTAAGACATGGAATGTAATATAAGAAGTATAACAAGAATCAACCGGAGCCATAAATATGCAATAAATACAAAATCATCACATGTAGAAAGATGAACAGCAAAACTTGTAGAATATACTTATGATAGATAGTTCATATGTATATTCTACATGTTTTGCTGTTCATCTTACTACATGTGATGATTTTGCATTTATTGCATATTTATGGCTCCGGTTGATTCTTGTTATACTTCTTATATTGCATTCCATGTCTTAGTTTTTTTCCCAATTTTAACTAAGATTTTTATAACAGGTGCTTGGCCTGGTTGTCTTGTATTTATCTTTATAATATGCTTATGTTAATTTACTTATGCTATTTTTTCGAGTTGCTCTCAGTCAGCCCTATACACCTTGTCTTTCTATCGACATTCGTTATGGGTTCTTTCATGAATTGTTTATCTTCCTCCACTGGTGGTTTCCCTCCTGTGCCTCTCCATGTCCCCCCTGGTATGAACTTGGTCCTTTTTAGACCTCCCCTGTTCGATTTTTTTCTTCTCGCCTCTCTATTCTCCTTTTTGCTTTTCTTTTCTTCCTTTTCTTTCTCTACTTTTTCTTCTCTCTCTTTTTCGCTCTTCTCTTGGATCTTCTGTTGTCACTCCCCTTGTCTGTTGTGGATGGTGGATCTTTCGTTGTTTGATTTTGTATTTTTCTTTCTCCATTTATTATCGGTGTATTATGAGTGTTTTGCTTTTACAGCAGTATGCCTGGTTTAAATGTTTTGTCCCGTAACGTTAAGGGCTTAAATCATCCGGTAAAAAGATCAAAAATTCTGGATTACTGTAAATCTTTATCTTCTGATTTGGTTTTATTACAGGAAACAAAAGTTTCTTACAAGGAGGCTTTATGTCTGAGGAAAGATTGGGTTCTTGATGTTGTATGCTCTAATTCCTTAGGCAAAAAGAATGGTGTAATAACATTAATTTCTAAAAATTCTGGTTTATCAGTGTCTAATGATCTCTATGTTTTAAATATTTATGCTCCAAAGGATGATGACCCCTCGTTCTGGCGAGCGATTACTAAAAAGTTGGTTGATACACCGCATCAAGGTAATCTCATAGTTGGTGGTGATTTCAATTTACCAATAGATCCCTTGCTGGATAGGAATTCTGCCTTTACTTATCGTCCTCATAGAGCGCATAGGCAAATGTTGAATATGTGTTCCTTTGTTCAGCTCCAAGATATTTGGCGCCTTTATAATCCCACAGGTAGTGACTTTTCTTTCTTTTCCTCATCTCATTCTAGTTTCTCTTGTATTAATTATCTTTTGGTTCATTCGTCGTCTTCCTCCCCTCACATTCATCCTATTCTCATCTCTGATCATGCTGCTGTTCCCTTCTCTCTCTTGTCCTTTGCTCCTATGCAAGGACCTCGCTCTTGGAGACTGAATACAGAAATCCTTCATGATGAATCTCAGGTTCTAGCTTTATCTAAAGAAATTGAAAATTTCTTTGCCATTAATGATGGTTCGGTTAGTTCCCCAGTAGTTTTGTGGGATGCTTTTAAAAGTACTCTTCTGTGCCATATTATTAAATGTATGGCAAAGAGAAATGCTGACATCAAAAAAGAACTTACGGATTTATCAGATAAGAGCAAATGTCAAGAGATTCTTTATCGTGGCTCTAAAGACCAAAAGTGCTTACAAACTATTAAGAATTTAAAATATTCCTACAACACTAGTGTTACTATGAGAGCTCATATTGGGGTTCAGGCCCAAAAATCTAAACGCTTACTATTAAAAAATCGAGCAGGTCGAATTTTGGCAGCGACATTGAAGATTCAGGATTCTAATTTTAAATCTTCTCCAATATCCTCCATTAAGGACAGCTTTGAGGTCAACAAACTTCAAACCAAAGACATTCTTGACGTCTTTCGGGATTTTTATAGTAAGCTTTATACTCCCCCTAACCAATTTTGAGCAATGTCAAGCGTTTTTAAAGACAATTCCTATTCAATCTGTTTCTGCGGAAGACGGTCAGAAACTAGGTGGTCCGATTACTTCTGAGGAAATTATTTCTGCAATTAAAGCTACTCGGTCTGGAAAGGCTCCCAGGCCTGATGGTTTTCCCATTATGTTTTTTAAAACCTTTCTTTCCTCTGTTGTTCCTCGCCTTAAGTCTGTCTTTGAAGCTTTCATTCAAGGGGTAGCGGTCTCGGGTTCGGCAGCTGATGCCACCATAGTGGTGATCCCGAAAGAAGGTAAAGATCACTCGGATCCCAAAAATTATCGCCCAATTTCCCTTCTTAATATGGAAGCAAAGATTTTTCCCAAGATATTAGCCAAGCGGTTGCAATTATATATTTCTAAGCTCGTTCACCCTTCTCAGACGGGTTTTGTCAAGGGTCGTTTGGCTAGAGACAACATTCGTACCTTTTGTCATATTTTGGGCACGGCTAAGAGATCGCACATTCTTGCAGCTGCTCTAGCCCTTGACGCCGAGAAGGCTTTTGACAAGGTTTCTTGGCCTTTCTTACATGCTATACTTTGTGCGCATAATCTTGGTGATTCTTTTATAAATATGACTATGTCTTTATATGCTCAGCCTAGAGCAAACATTAGGGTTAATGGAGCTACGTCTTCGTTTTTTAATCTTCGCCAAGGCACCAGGCAAGGTTGTCCCCTGTCCCCGCTTTTGTTTTTATTATCTATTCATCCGCTCCTCAGATTAATTGACCTCCATCCGGATATTAAAGGGTTCACTTTTGGTCCACATTGTATAAAAACTGCCGCCTATGCGGATGAAGTTCTCATTTTCTCAGATGATATTCAGCGTGCCATTCCCGCGATTTCAGACACTATCTCTCTTTTCTCTGATGTTTCTGGGTATACCCTTAATAGGGATAAAACAGACATGTTCCCCCTAAATGATTATTGTTTTCCGGCTCATATGGGTTCCGCAGGATTTAAATGGCAATCTAAACAGCTTAAATATTTGGGGATCAGGTTCTGTAGCACTATTTATGATACAGTAGCCTACAACGAAGCTCAAACTCTAATTAAAGTGCGGCATCTTTTAGATACATGGTCCCCCAAACATATTTCCTGGTGGGGTCATTGACAAACCTTGATGATGATGATTACACCTATCATTAATTTTGTTTCTTCTATGCTCCCTGTGAAGCTTTCCTCTTCTTTTTTTCATGAGGTGGATTCCATTACTTCCAAATTTCTTTGGAATGAGAAGAGAGCCAGGATTGCATACAAATTTCTAAGGAAACCTTATGATATGGGTGGCTGTCATTTTCCTGATTGGGAGAAATATCAAACTGCTTTTTTAGCCTCGCAGGGAGCTCTCTGGTTCTCCTCGGCCCCTGGTCATATTCCCTCTTGGTTCTTGATTGAACAAGATCTTTCCTCTCCCTTACCGCCTTCTTCCATTTTAACTACCTCTACCTTATCTATTCCTTTTTCTCGCTCGATCATCTTAGATACCATTGCAGCAGTCAAGACAGTCGACAAGAGAGTTGCTATTCCAATTCATAAATCGAGATGGTCTTCTCTATGGCGTAATCCTAGAATTACATTTATTATTGATCCCATGTTGATCTCTTATTGGGCTACTAAAGGGATTACACTACTACGTCATCTCTATGACTTAAACAATGATCCGTTGCCTTTTTCTTCCCTTGCTCAACAATTTTCCCTCACTAACTTGGACTTTTACACCTTCCTGAAAATAAAAGTTGCTATATCCAAACTGCGCCTGGATCCAAACTCTCCTACCATTACGTTATTCCAATTGTGGCTTCGATCGGGTCATGTGGCTTCCAAAATTGATAAATTCCTGTCCTCCACTTCCTCTGCCCTGTGTACGGTTACCCAGAAGAAATGGCTGTCTCATTTTGATCAGGAAGTTTCTAATCATATTTCTTCAGAATCTTGGCAGCTGATTGGGAAGCTTTCTCTCCGCAATAAAGTTGCCCCTTCTTTAATCCAGTCTAAATTTTTCTCTATCAATCTTCTTCATTGGACTCCGGTACGCTTACACTCTCTTCACTTGAAGGAAGATGATCTCTGTTGGAGTTGTGGTTTGTCTGCTGGTGACTCTCCACATATGTTTTTTGAGTGTTCGCTTCTCCAATCCTTCTGGGATTCAATACATAAACATCTTCAGTTGATTTTTAATCTTCGATTCCAGCTCTCCTTTCCCATTATTATGTTGGGCCCACTGGCTTCCTGGGTTCCCCTGCCCTTGGATTCCTTAGACTCACAATTAATGGATCTTTTGCTGACTGTTGCGGTGAAAGTGATTCTTATGGAATGGAAATCTTTTTCCTCTGTCTCATATCACACTCGGTGGGCATGGGTCTCCTTTTTGAGAAGTGCTTATACTTCGGTTGATGAGGCTCATCTTTCTCCTTCGATTTCTAAAAGTGTTTGGAGAACTTTAGACTCATATATGAATTTAGCTTCGAAGGGTTTAGTTGATCAATATCCCTTCGTCTCGTCTAGCTGAGTGTTGTCATTGTATGTTTTTGTAGTCCCTCAGAAGATCCTTCCTTTTTCTTCCTATTCCTTTTCTTCCCTTCTTCTATCTTCCTTCTCGCTCTTTTTCTTCTTTTCTTCTTTCCTTTTCTCTTATGTGTTTCTTTCTCCTCCCATGGTGATACCTTTGATGTCTACTACGGTTCCTATGCTTCAACTATTCTTCTTTTATAATCCAGTTAAGACTTAGTCTAGGTTCACTTTGCTTATAACTTATTTATGATTGCTATTTTGTCCTTCTTCAATTTTCATCAATTGTATCACCTTTTATGGTTTCTTAACTATTTTTATGTTCCTCTATAACTAATAAATTTATTGAACACAGAGCTCCCTTACCTCAGTGTCTTGACTCTATCTAGAGCAATGCATGAAATACACTTCCACTGTCTGGGCAAGCTATAATTGTCCTCAGTCTTGTGCCCTGTCAAACAACAGGCACCATAAATGAATCCACTGTGCTTTATAATTATTACTGTAAGCAAACGGGAGGCTGAACAGCAATAGAACCATTCCAGGAGTTGAGTAACCTCTTTCCAATGTTTGCATCCATCCCTTACTTTATCCTACCAATGCCTGAGCTCATCAGCTCTCCTTGCTGTAGCAATGAACTAGTGGCACCTGAACATTGGACAGATTGTTCACCTTACTCTAGCCCCTATTAAAGTACCTAATATAGTACTGGCTTTACATGCAAAGGGGCATATTTATAACTAAAGAGGTGGAGAGCGGTGTTAAGCCAAAAAGGCTAACGCTGCACTCCATCACGTTTGAAACGCATGGCTGCACTGTACTTACAACAATATGGTGCAGCCCTGCTTTTCTCCCTGTGCTGGCGCTAAATTTAGCTGCCTAGCACCGAAGCAGGCACCCTTGCACCATTGTGCAACGGTGCCTGCATTGTGGGAAATAATGTTTTTGTGCAGGAAGGAGTCCCTTAGAAGTTGCAACTCTTCATTTGTAAAATTATTGTTTATATGCAGCAAGGGAAACCTACCTGCACATAAAACATCTTACGTGGTGTTTTGCTGTTTCTATGTGTGCCGCACAAAGCAGCACACATAGAAACAGCAAAAACGAGAAGATATAAAGCATTTCTCCATGTTTCACCTGTTTAAGACCAGGTTTTCCCTGGTCTTAATTTTGGCGCTGCCCCATATTTACGCCACCCTTGTAAATATGGGGCAGCATCAAAATCAATGGGTGTTATGGCAGAATGCCCACCGTAACACCCATTGCCCACCCCTTTCACGCTAGGTATAGGGTGAAAGGGTGCCTTATTCACAAGGCGGCGCTAAGCCTCGTTAAGTAGCTCAATGCCACCTTGTGAATAAGGAGAAGCCCCTTTCGCCACAGGATCATTGGAAAATGCAGTGATGTTCCTGTGGTGAGAGGGGCTTGTAAATATACCCTCAAGTATGTTACTTCTTTCTACAGTCTTGCAGACTGAAACTACATGCTGTCTCAAAACAAGTCACCTATATATTTAAAATCCAGCCTAAAACTAATCTTTACTTACACCTTCTGATAGTCACTGCTCCCTTTTCCATTCTAATGTCCCTCTTCTCCCTTTTCATATTCTGCGTGTCTTTGTTTGCTGAGCACAAGCATCTCTGAGTCACATTCATGTTTGCCCTAATTTTTAATAATGTATTTCTGCAAATTGCCCACAAATCCTTTTAAAGGCCACAGCCTCACCTTTTTTAAAAGGTGATACCCATGAAATCTGAAACAGTCAAATCTCTTCTAGCTCATCTATTCACCCCACATAACACCTGCATGTACTCACATACCTCCCTTTTCCATTGAATGACAATGCCCAAATTATATTATGTTAATTTACCACAAAGAAAATTAAGCGAATGTATGGAATAAGACTAATCCTGCTAATTAACCATACGCAATAACCCTGAAGTAACCACTAACTTTGGTTCCGAAGCCACATGCTGCCCAGGGTAAAGCCATTCCATGACTCCTCAGGGGTAGTAATTGCTGTATATATGAAATTACCTGGCAGCATATAATGCACCCAAAAAACTTTGAGGTCAGCTTTGCAGGTTGTGCTCTGACGTACTTTGACACTTATGAACGGACAAGTGCCTACTTGTTGCAGGTGTTTTCCGATCATGGGCACTGGCGTACATTTTTGGGGATCAAGACTTATTTTCTTTCATCGGTCTTTGTCCCAGAACCAATACTAGAAAAGCAGAAAAGGAAGAAAGAGCGGGATATGTAGACAGGAAAGGTATGGCGCAGCGGCTAGGGCGACTGATGCCGGACGCTGAGGATCACGGTTTGATCCCTGGCGGCAGGGGTCTGTCCAGCACCATGTGACTCTGGGCAATACCTTGCTTAATCTTCCTGACGGCCCCCAGCACCGGGAAACCTACGGGTAGCTGTGCGCTTTACAAATACAGCATTATTATTATTTTACTTTTATTCAACAACCCTGTATTCAGAAGTGCTTGTACCATAAAATATATTGGCCTCTGCACTTATCTGTATATAAATTAAGCAGTATGGAGATTGAAAAATTCCTGCACAAGAAACATGTGTAGAACTGATGCTTTGGCAAAAAAAAGGTGAATGGAAACATATAGGATGGTGAATCTCTTTGAATATTAGGGCTACCAAGAAATGCTGTTCACTCACTTCTAGAGTTTTAATGTTGAAGTAATCAAGAACAAGAAAAACATTTTAACTCATGGAAACAGGGGCATTTTTCCACTACAACACAGGCTAATTAGTTGTAGAGAGATTTTCGGGAAGGCAAATGTTTTATGTATGAGATACAGTGCATACAAGTTGCATCCAGGTCAGTCATGTTGATCTTAAGTGTTATTCAATATATATTATTATCTAGAAAACTTTTAGCAAAATGTCATAAATACATAATTAGGACCATCTGGGAAAAGTACCCTTTGAAGGTCAAAATCACTTTATGAAAACTAACTACTCTTTGGGCCTGTCCTCAGCAATAAGAACTGGGAGAGGTCTCAAACAAGCAGTGTGTTCCTATCCCAATTCTGTTGACTCTTCTTAGTTCTGATTTTGTTGTGGGATTCACCAGGACCCATGCACAAAAGCTTCCGTTGTACGCGTTTAAACACAACGTCTTTTTAGACTGCAGCGTTTCACATGCTTTGCACATACATGATAACTTCCTCAGAAAGTTTTATGCTTGCAAGCACATTTATTTGTAGACTTTTTATCATGACATTGTCCATCTGTTCAAGGATAAAGTACACTGAGCATGCTGCTCTTGTATTTTTTTGGCGGTTTGAGGCAGCTCTAAATTAGAAAGACAAACAATAACACTGCAATGGACCTCAGACACAGTGCGAATAGGACCAGTTTTTATTATATAAACTGCTTCTGAGCCTAGCTCGGTGGAGGAGGACTTCCATGAATTATACTGGGCGTTCACCCATGACTGATTGCCAGCCCTGCTGACTTCCATCATTATCCTGCAAAGGACGGTGACCTGTTCTACACCAGACTGGCTTCCTGATACATCACACATAGGCAAATGGGGAGTAATGTTGCTCCAAGCAATTTGGCAGAACACCTTCACACTATGCTCTCTAAAACATAGGTAGTTCTAGGTAGGAATATCATTATGATATATTCAAATAATCACTACAAAAATTATAATGGTTGAATTATTCATCCTTTTCACCATTCTTGTAAAGCTTTGTAATAATGCTTTGTGTCCTTTTACTAATAATTGCAGATCATGTATTTTACACAAGAATCCAATTGCTTCAATAAATGTTTGGAATGGCAATTTGTGTATTTCTTGTGTCGCCCTTTGGGCATGTCTAAGGTAACAACGAAAAGGTAGATCTGTTTCCACAATTTACTTGAGGGAATTAGAGTGATCATGTCCTGAGGTTGCATATACTATCCAGTACCCTGTCAGGCTTAGGGGACCAGATGGTACACTGTGACCTGGATCCAAATTTGTCCAACATATTCTGAATATATGAGTAGACTCAGTCCCCGTATTTTGACACACATTTTGTCCAAACGCATAGTCTTACTTAATTAGTTGGAACCGCACGACAATTTGAACAAATCATTGGATGAGGCTCACTCACATCCCAAAAAATTTGGACAACAATTGTGGATGTCACTACAATATGTAGATGATGTAGTATTGATGAATTTAACCCCAATTGGTCTGCAAAAACTCTTAAATGTGCAGGTCCCTTACTTCACAAAAAAAATGCATGACAGTGAATATAGAAAAAAACTAAATAGTAATCTTTGGAGGCGGTCATAAAAAGAAGAGACCATGGTACCTGGGAGGAAACTTGGTGAAAAATAGTTCCAGCTATAAATATTTAGGGGTATAGCTTCAAGATAGCCATTCCCCCAGACTCCACCTAGGTACACTGAATCCTTGCTTGGCTCCACTCATTGCAGCTTTCCCCAAAATTGTTAGCAAAATATCCACACCAACCTGGAAAGCAATCTTGGTGGTAATCAAGGCAAAGCTGATTCCAGTGTTAGCTTATGGGTCAAAAGCCTTCCCAGGGAAGCTAAACTTTTTTTTGAACAACTCACAGTGCAAGTATTTCGGCATTATATTCCTTCTCCCTCAGTATCCATCACCCTCATCAATCCATTTTAAGTTCGTACTTCAAGAGCAAGAGTTAGTACAGCAAGCAATCCCTCTTAAGGGCATTTCATAAAAAAGAGAGGCCATGCTGCACACACTAAGATCATTTATCTGGAAAGAAATTCATGGAGGCAGTAAAATGAACCATTGGGCCAATGCCAAAAGTGAGACTTTAGAGATGCTGGGCAAACATCAGCTTTGAAAAGCAACCATGCCCCATAATGCTTTTAAACTTTCAATGAACAAACAAATGAAATTACTGTTGTGAGCAAAAGATAAGGAATACTTTAAAAAGTATAAGAACTCGTGGACATGTATAAAAACATACAAATTTCCAAACACACAAAGCTATTTGTTTGAAATAATCAAAGGCTTTCATAAATTACGATTATTAGCGCTGCGGTTGGCCTATTACCAACAAGAGGTGCACTGCCAAAGTGGGCCCCAAAACCTAGTTTGACACTATGCAGGCTGTGCCTGGGGCAAGAAGAAAATCTCATGTACATATTGTGCATATGCTCCAATTTGCAAAATGAATGTACAAAGTTTCTACATAATATTTTTATCACTCATGGAATTAGGACATGTCATCTCTCACCTTCTTTTCTGCTGACAATGCTCATGCCCAGCTAATTGTCTGTGTGGTAAAGTTCATCACCATTGCTGGGAAATTTTTCAAAGTTGAGTCCACAATCAACTTTGAGGAAGTCATCAGCGTGCACAGCTGCCTGGATCAAAAGGCAAGATGAACCTTAAAGTCTCCATTGAGTACCGTAGTCAAATCAAAACACAGAAAAAGGGGATAAAATTGAAGTCAAACGGCCTGACTACATTTGAACACTCTGGTGCTGGTGCAGTGGTGGTTGGGGACCACCGCACCAAGTGTCTGACCACTGTATTACAACTACGGCTGTCGGACCTCCATGGCACTGCAGCAACTGCCGGGGAACCACATTCCATGGCAGTGTGACGCCGCAATATGCTTGCCATGGCCACTGTGGCGTGCCAAGCATATTCAAGTTTCCTCACTGCCAGAAATCTCAGGTCGGTGTTAACGCCATGAAACTGCTAGCGGTGAGGCAGCTAAAGGGGTTCTGCAGGGCTCCCTTATGCCTCATGCCATGGGTATGAATGCAGGAGGGCACATGGTGTGCCCTCCTGTGTGCATGTATGCCAAGTTCCTGCATGGCATGGACTAAGCAGTCCATGCCATGCAGGAACTTGGTTTGGCACTCACATTGTGGTGCCTTTTTCCAAGGCACTGACATGGAAACTCCAAAGGACTCTCTACCAGACCAGGAGAAAACTCATAATCTGACTGGCTGCTGGCAGTCGAATTTGGTGGTGCAGGAGCGGATTGGTGGCATGCAGCCCCAAACTGCCAAAGTTTTAATTAACCTCTTGGTGTGCAGCATGTTGCTTCACAGTCTGAGCTAATCATAATATTGTAAGCCAATGTCCCACTGTGGGTAAACAAACACATATTCTGATGTTTCTTGAGTGCAATTTATGATTGGGTCAAGAGTTATAGCAGTGTCCATCACTCATGCTCTGTTGCACTTTCCAAGCACTGACACTTTACTGCACTACTGAGACAAATGCTAAAATAGACCAATGACCGTAATGCCCACTACTTTGAATGATCAATCCTGCTGGTACATCAGTTATTACCAATTGACTTTTTGCTAAAGTAAGTTTCACTTTTGCTGAAGGAGTATGTCATACACATAATTGTGCATGTTGGATGGCCATAATGAAAGTAAGTTGATTATTGAACTTGGAGAGCATGCTCAGAGGTAGGCCAACGTTTGTGCGTACAGAACTGAAAAGAAAAATATGATCCGAATTTGGAAGCCACAGCAGAAAACATTTTTATTGACAATCAAGAATCAGCCATTCTTAAGTATTGTTTTGAGGTGAAGGTTAAACCTGAACTAAAACACTCACCACCTCATTTGGATGAGGACACATTAACTGTATATGGAGAATCTATACAGAAGCTAGAAAAAAATTATAATAAAACATTTTTCACGGTAATCAACTGAATCATGAATGAGCTTTGCAACTGGTGAACACATTAGATAGCGGTTTTATTTGATGGAGTTAAACCAAATAAACACAGTTGATGATGACTGCATCTCTTCTACAGGTTCCATTATTTTCATTTAAAAAACAAGTACAAGGTTACATACAAACACATATATATCGAATTTTTAAATGAGCGTCACAAGCTGGAACAAGCTCCCTTTGAACATCAGACGCTCCCCGACCCTGCCCACGTTCAGCAGGAGGGATCTCAAGACCTGGCTCTTCGACTGATCAAGAGCCGCCAGCACCCCCCCCCCCCTGTCCCTTGAGACCCTCACAGGTGTGTAGCGTGCTTTAGAAACCCCTGATTGATTGATTAGTTTATTGACACCTGTTCTTTTACGGTGAAACAAGGCTGACTACCTAGACCTGCCCACCCATATGTGTTCTTAGGTATATAAAACTAAAATCAACCCACCCAAAACCGGTTGGAATCTCACCATTCTACAGTTACAAAAAAAAAGTAACAAAGTCTAAAAAAGTGTCAGGTGGGTCAGAACGTGCCTCAAGTAAGAAACATCCGTGGAGCTACTGGTAGGTACTCACCAGTTAGCTCACTCTGTCATCATTGGCACTTTCTTGACAGAAAATAACGGGACCTAACTACTTGTCATGTGTAAAGTGAAAGGAAAAGGTGCATCAATTAAAGTGATATCTATCTGACAACTAAAAGCTCTGTAGTGCAATGGAGGTCAAATGTACTCTTCTCAGGTTAAAATTGAGTTATGGACACGTTTCAAACATATCTTTAATTTCTGATAGAGTCCACACTCAGTTAAAACAATAATAGCATGGTTAGACCACTTTAACATGAATGGCCAACATGTTACATTGCCGATAATTTTGTGGCAGCTTCATCAGGGCACGGTGACTCAACTCCACCTCAAGAGTGCACCAGACCTGCAGGGGTTGATTATAAAATAAGAGATAAAAGAGAAGAAGACTGAGCCAAAGACATAAAAATTAGATGTACAACATTACATCCAGTCATCAACCATTCCATTTTCCAATGTTTAATGTAAGTTCTATAATTACCTCTGTTTCTAATCCATTCAGTTCTCCCCTTTAATATGGTATCTCCTGCTTTCCCTCTAAAGAAAACACTCCATTTAACTTCCCGTTTCCCATTTAACTATCACCACAAGTCATTACTTCCCTTAATACCAAACAATTTCAAAACCATTAGGGGCCTATTAGGATGGCGGGCAAATCACCCTCGCCGGGCCGGCGGTAGCCACCGCCGGCCCAGCAGGGCCGATCCACCCACCATCCTTCCATGATTACTCCCCGCCACATTAGGATGGCTGGAGGGTCCGTGGTGGACGGGAATACCGTCCGCTGCTTTTCCACCGGTCGACACGTCGACCAGGCGGAAAACTGCCACAATATGGCCGGCGGAGAGCAGCCTTTCCATGGTGGCGTTGCCGCCATGGAAAGGCATGCAGTCTTCACTGTTGGGGGCCCGTAGTGGGCCCCAGGGTGTTGGGGGGATGGGGGTGCACATGGGGCGTACCTATGGTACCCCCCTGCATTGGCATGGACAACGTGCATTCCCAGCATTGTGGCTGGCGGTGCTGTGGGCACTGCCTGCCACAATGCTGGGAGTGGGGGATGGCACTGCCACAATGGCAGTGGCATTCTAATTGCAGGTGCGGGGAAGCCGCACCCCTGGCGGATGGTCCCGCATACCGCTATGGTCCGCCCGCCATCGTAATAGTACCATAAGTTTGGACTGCTGATTTAAATGCATGGCATGATGTAATCTCCATATTTCTGTGGACTTCTTTAATTTCCCTTTGAGCTCATTAAGTGTTTATTTCAAGGTTTTTAATAAACCATATGTTAATTATTTTGATTTTCAGAATTCTCTTTTACAGCTTTTATCATCACACAGGTCTTGTAGATGCTTGCCACCGCATGAACAACTGGTTAAAAAGGGTGCATGCAAATTAGGATACCCCATTAAAGGACATTAGCTCACTTTTTAGAGACTCTCACTGACATTTAATTTAACTCGCAGCCGCAATATGCAAACTGGCTGTGGTTGAGCCAGCAGAAGCATTACATTAACCATCAGGTCATTGTTGAAGGTACTGTTCATGCATGCTTCCATCCTTGTGGGCGGGGGATTTCATGAGTTGATTGAACCCAGGTAAAACACATTTTTTAGACTTTTCAAAGCTTACTCATTCATTTTATTGCTCTTTCTTTCAACCCAGTGGTTGAAGTCTTCTAGGATTACATTGTATTTGGCTATGTTTTGGAGGCACTGGGCCAGTGTGAGGAATTCTTCCAGGAATAAAGATGTGTAATCTAGTTTGCAGTATCTCAAAACAGGTCTCAAAATCCTTTATTTTAATTGGGCACCCTAAAAGGAACTGTTTGAACATTATACCACTAGATGGCATATTTTAGGGTATGCACAATATTTGGCATAGATAGTTTAAACAAAATCATCTCTGTTATTTCCACTTTTCCTGAAGGTCATTTCATGCATCAATAAATCTCTGAATATTTCAAGTTTAAAAGCAAATTAAATCTTCATATTGAACTCCCCCTCAAATACTATATCTCCCAAACATAAACCTTGATGATACTCAGCTATTTTTTTCCTGCCCTCTTTATTTGACTCCTATCTCACTTTTTCATAGGGGCTTATCGGTAGTGGAAGTTTGGGAGGGATCCCACTACTTATCATTGATCCCCATTATAACTGAAATAATGTTTTTTCGTAGATTTATGCCTCCTCCAACTGCAACTAAGACTAGTTATTGACTCATCACCAGTTTCTGCTTTAGTGATTTGACTCCAAGCTTCCAATCAGGCTTGACCCCTCCTCTCACACCTGGAAAAGCCCATAAATTGTGGAGGAAACCCCAAGACAAGCACCTCCATTTTGTGGCCCCTGCTTCTCTGAGCCCTAAGTAGCCCACTGAGTAAGGCCAAGGGGGATGGTCAGAACAAAGACTTTGTGCTATGTAGTTTGAAACAATAAATCTGCTCTTTTCCTCTACCTGTGACTGTTTTAGTTTCTCTCATGATTCCCCCTAAACTGTGCTAAGACCTCTAGGGGGAAACCCCACCCCTCTCTTTTTTTTACAAACTAAAACGGCAAAATATTGTCCTGCGGCTAAGCAGTATTTGTTTACGAGTCTGCTTAATTTGTTTACTGGTTAAAATTATGTTTGGAAAGAGCATCTAGCACTTGTTTTTGGCTATAAAAAAGTGTTTTTTTTAATGCGCAAAAGGTAGTATTTTAGTGGCTTTAGATTTGTACTTTACCTGCAGAGATGAACAAAAACTATAAAGTGTGGATCGAGCCTATCTGTATCCAAGGAAATTCTGACTCCAGGAGCACCTCCTTGCTCCCCTGCACAACTGTTTGTGCTTTAGTGATTGGCCGTCAAGCCTCCAAGCAGGCCCGACCCCTCCCCTCACACCTGTACAGGCCCTTAGGTTCATGGAGGGAACCCCAAGACAGCCACCTCTATTTTGTAGTCCAGCTTCTCTGAGCTCTAAACAGCACAGT
The DNA here is from genome assembly GCF_964261635.1 of Lissotriton helveticus. Taxonomy (NCBI): domain Eukaryota; kingdom Metazoa; phylum Chordata; class Amphibia; order Caudata; family Salamandridae; genus Lissotriton; species Lissotriton helveticus. The sequence continues at coordinate 1,244,169,556 of NC_136063.1, read as the reverse complement.
GAGTAAGAACACTGGAAGAACACAGACTTTGAACTATGTAGTTTGAAATTTTAATACTTCTCTTTCCTTCTACTCGTGACTGTTTACATTTCTTGATTTCTGTGCAAATTGTACTTTTAAAAACTGTTCTTTTACTCCGCCCGTGACTGTTTAAACTTCTCTCATTATTTCCCCTTAACTGTACTAAATCCAAATCCCTCTCCCCTTTTCTTTAAAAGCTAAAAATGCAAACTTCACCCCTAAGGCTAAGCAGAGTGTGTTTAAGAGACTGCTTGTTCTGTTTAACCCCTTCGCTGCTAGGCCTTTTCCCCCTCCTGTGCTAAGGCTTTTTTTGGTGTTTTGGGGTAGTGCGCGCTTAGGCCCTTGTAACTTTTTGACCACATAAGGGATCCGCGCCAAATTTGCGTCCTTTTCTTCCAACATCATGGGGATTCTAAAGGCGCCCAGGGTTTGTGGATTCCCTTGGAGGGGTCCCAGAAATTAACCAAAATATAGTGTTTTTTTTGTTTTTTTCAGAAAAATGGGAAAAACGGGCTGCAAATGAAAGCCTCTGGCTTTTTCCCTGAATATGGTATCAAAAAAGGGTTTGTGGGGCTGAATTCTCCATTTTCTCAGCTTTTAGGGAATGACAGTGTTTTGTCAGAGAACCGAAATTTTTCACTCAGTTTTGGCATTTTTCTGGGACATAGCCTATTTTTGCTATTTTTAGAGCTTTCCACCTCCTTCCAGTTAATGGTAGAAATGAGTTTGAAAGCAATAATGGATCCTGGAAAGCTTTACATTTCCGAAAAATAGACAAAATTCTGAATTCAGAAAGGGGTCATTTGTCTAAATCCATGAAGGGTTCGTTATAGAAACTAACAGTTAGATATTGGAATATTTGAAAATTTGTTGAAAACAACGGCCTTTTGTCTCAACGTTTTCACCTATAACTTTCTCTAATTTTGACAGCTCTTGGAAAGCAATATACCGTTACATCCGTTAGACCTTCCTGGTTGTGGGGATATATGGGACTTGTAGTTTCACCAAGAACCCGAAGAACCCAGATCCAAAAACTGAGCAGCAACTTGCAATGGTATTTTTTCATTTACTGGGTATAGTGCACTTTGTCTTGGAAAATGTACACATGGAATAATCTGCATGAAAGACACCTATGTATGTATGAATTGGGTACAAATTATAGAGTTCAGAAACAGTATATAATTGCACATTTTCAAAGTTGGGAATACTCATACTAGCATGAGAATTATTGGTCATTTTTCATAAAGTTTTTTTTTCTACACAATATCTTTCATTCAAAGGGAGAAATGCAAGAAAGCTCAATTGGTAATAACAGTTGATTTACAAATCTGAATTACCCCAAGTGTCCCGATAAAAACGGTACCTCACTTGTGTGGGTCGGCCTTGTGCCTGCGACAGGAAACGGCGCAAAATGCAACGTGGTCACACCTAAATTTTGCAGTTACAAATTGACCCTTTTTTGGCAAAGTGCCTACCTGTAGTTTTTGCACCCTAGTTCTTCCGGCACCTAGGGAAACCTAGCAAACCTATACATTTTTGAAAAGTAGACACCCAGGGGAATTCAGGATGGGATGACTCGACTGCCTACCACCAGGTTTTGTTACCCAGAATCCCTTGCAAAGCTCAGATTTTGAAAAAAAAAACACATTTTCCTCACATTTCTGTGGTGGAAAGTTCTGGAATCTGCGTGGATCAACAAATTTCCACCCACCCAGCGTGCCCCCAGGTCTCCCGAAAAAAATGGTACCTCACTTGTGTGGGTCGGCCTTGTGCCTACCACGGGAAACGGCACAAAATGCAACGTGGTCGCTCCTCAATTTCCCAGTGAAATCTTAAGCTCTTTGGACAAAGAGACTACCTTTTGTTTTTGAGCCGTAGCTCAACCAGCACCTAGGGAAACCTAGCAAACCTATACATTTTTGAAAACTAGACACCCAGGGCAATTCAGGATGGGGTTACTCGTCTGCCTACCCCCAGGTTTTGTTACCCAGAATCCCTTGCAAACATAAATATTTGACCAAAAAAACACATTTTCCTCACATTTCTGTGGTGGAAAGTTCTGGAATCTGCGTGGATCAACAATTTTGCACCCACCCAGCGTGCCCCTAGGTCTCCCGAAAAAAATGGTACCTCACTTGCGTGGGTAGGCATAGTGGCTGCGACATGAAACCGCGCAAAACGCAGCATGGTCGCATCTCAATTTCCCAGTGAAATTTAGCACGATTCGGACAAAAAGACTACCTTTTGTTTTTGCGCCGTAGCTCTGCCAGCACCTAGGGAAACCTAGCAACCCTATACATTTTTGAAAACTAGACAACCAGGGCAATTCAGGATGGGGTGACTCGTCTGCCTACCCCCAGGTTTTGTTACCCAGAATCCCTTTCAAACAAAAAAATTTGACCAAAAAAACACATTTTCCTCACATTTCTGTGGGGGAAAGTTCTGGAATCTGCGTGGATCAACACATTTCTACCCACCCAGCGTGCCCCCAGGTCTCCCGAAAAAAATGGTACCCCACTTGCGTGGGTAGGCATAGTGGCTGCGACATGAAACAGCGCAAAACGCAGCATGGTCGCACCTCAATTTCCCAGTGAAATTTAGCATGATTCAGACAAAAAGACTACCTTTTGTTTTTGCGCCGTAGCTCTGCCAGCACCTAGGGAAACCTAGCAAACCTATACATTTCTGAAAACTAGACACCCAGGGCAATTCAGGATGGGGTGACTCGTCTGCCTACCCCCAGGTTTTGTTACCCAGAATCCCTTTCAAACAAAACAATTTAACCAAAAAAACACATTTTCCTCACATTTCTGTGGTGGAAAGTTCTGGAATCTGCGTGGATCAACAAATTTCCATCCACCCAGTGTGCCCCCAGGTCTCCCGAAAAAAATGGTACCTCACTTGCGTGGGTAGGCATAGTGGCTGCGACATGAAACAGCGCAAAACGCAGCATGGTCGCACCTCAATTTCCCAGTGAAATTTTGCACGATTCGGACAAAAAGACTACCTTTTGTTTTTGCGCCGTAGCTCTGCCAGCACCTAGGGAAACCTAGCAAACCTATACATTTCTGAAAACTAGACACCCAGGGCAATTCAGGATGGGGTGACTCGTCTGCCTACCCCCAGGTTTTGTTACCCAGAATCCCTTTCAAACAAAAAAATTTGACCAAAAAAACACATTTTCCTCACATTTCTGTGGGGGAAAGTTCTGGAATCTGCGTGGATCAACAAATTTCCATCCACCCAGTGTGCCCCCAGGTCTCCCGAAAAAAATGGTACCTCACTTGCGTGGGTAGGCATAGTGGCTGCGACATGAAACAGCGCAAAACGCAGCATGGTCGCACCTCAATTTCCCAGTGAAATTTTGCACGATTCGGACAAAAAGACTACCTTTTGTTTTTGCGCCGTAGCTCTGCCAGCACCTAGGGAAACCTAGCAAACCTATACATTTCTGAAAACTAGACACCCAGGGCAATTCAGGATGGGGTGACTCGTCTGCCTACCCCCAGGTTTTGTTACCCAGAATCCCTTTCAAACAAAAAAATTTGACCAAAAAAACACATTTTCCTCACATTTCTGTGGTGGAAAGTTCTGGAATCTGCGTGGATCATCAAATTTCCATGCACCCAGTGTACCCCCAGGTCTCCCGAAAAAAATGGTACCTCACTTGCGTGGGTAGGCATAGTGGCTGCGACATGAAACAGCGCAAAACGCAGCATGGTCGCACCTCAATTTCCCAGTGAAATTTAGCACGATTCGGACAAAAAGACTACCTTTTGTTTTTACGCCGTAGCTCTGCCAGCACCTAGGGAAACCTAGCAAACCTATACATTTCTGAAAACTAGACACCCAGGGCAATTCAGGATGGGGTGACTCGTCTGCCTACCCCTAGGTTTTGTTACCCAGAATCCCTTACAAACATAAAAATTTGACCAAAAAAACACATTTTCCTCACATTTCTGTGGTGGAAAGTTCTGGAATCTGCGTGGATCAACAAATTTCCATCCATCCAGTGTGCCCCCAGGTCTCCCAAAAAAAATGGTACCTCACTTGCGTGGGTAGGCATAGTGGCTGCGACATGACACAGCGCAAAACGCAGCATGATCGCACCTCAATTTCCCAGTGAAATTTAGCACGATTCAGACAAAAAGACTACCTTTTGTTTTTGCGCCGTAGCTCTGCCAGCACCTAGGGAAAACTAGCAAACCTATACATTTCTGAAAACTAGACACCCAGGGCAATTCAGGATGGGGTGACTCGTCTGCCTACCCCTAGGTTTTGTTACCCAGAATCCCTTACAAACATAAAAATTTGACCAAAAAAACACATTTTCCTCACATTTCTGTGGTGGAAAGTTCTGGAATCTGCGTGGATCAACAAATTTCCACCCACCCAGCGTGCCCCCAGGTCTCCCGAAAAAAATGGTACCTCACTTGCGTGGGTAGGCATAGTGGCTGCGACATGAAACCGCGCAAAACGCAGCATGGTCGCACCTCAATTTCCCCGTGAAATTTAGCACGATTCGGACAAAAAGACTACCTTTTGTTTTTACGCCATAGCTCTGCCAGCACCTAGGGAAAACTAGCAAACCTATACATTTCTGAAAACTAGACACCCAGGGCAATTCAGGATGGGGTGACTCGTCTGCCTACCCCCAGGTTTTGTTACCCAGAATCCCTTACAAACATAAAAATTTGACCAAAAAAACACATTTTCCTCACATTTCTGTGGTGGAAAGTTCTGGAATCTGCGTGGATCAACAAATTTCCACCCACCCAGCGTGCCCCCAGGTCTCCCGAAAAAAATGATACCTCACTTGCGTGGGTAGGCATAGTGGCTGCGACATGAAACAGCGCAAAACGCAGCATGGTCGCACCTCAATTTCCCAGTGAAATTTTGCACAATTCTGACAAAAAGACTACCTTTTGTTTTTGCGCCGTAGCTCTGCCAGCACCTAGGGAAAACTAGCAAACCTATACATTTCTGAAAACTAGACCCCCAGGGCAATTCAGGATGGGGTGACTCGTCTGCCTACCCCCAGGTTTTGTTACCCAGAATCCCTTACAAACATAAAAATGTGACCAAAAAAACACATTTTCCTCACATTTCTGTGGTGGAAAGTTCTGGAATCTGCGTGGATCAACAAATTTCCACCCACCCAGCGTGCCCCCAGGTCTCCCGAAAAAAATGGTACCTCACTTGCGTGGGTAGGCATAGTGGCTGCGACATGAAACAGCGCAAAACGCAGCATGGTCGCACCTCAATTTCCCAGTGAAATTTTGCACGATTCTGACAAAAAGACTACCTTTTGTTTTTGCGCCGTAGCTCTGCCAGCACCTAGGGAAAACTAGCAAACCTATACATTTCTGAAAACTAGACACCCAGGGCAATTCAGGATGGGGTGACTCGTCTGCCTACCCCCAGGTTTTGTTACCCAGAATCCCTTACAAACATAAAAATGTGACCAAAAAAACACATTTTCCTCACATTTCTGTGGTGGAAAGTTCTGGAATCTGCGTGGATCAACACATTTCCACCCACCCAGCGTGCCCCCAGGTCTCCCGAAAAAAATGGTACCTCACTTGCGTGGGTAGGCATAGTGGCTGCGACATGAAACAGCGCAAAACGCAGCATGGTCGCACCTCAATTTCCCAGTGAAATTTTGCACGATTCGGACAAAAAGACTACCTTTTGTTTTTGCGCCGTAGCTCTGCCAGCACCTAAGGAAACCTAGCAAACCTATACATTTTTGAAAACTAGACACCCAGGGGAATTCAGGATGGGGTGACTCGTCTGCCTACCCCCAGGTTTTGTTACCCAGAATCCCTTGAAAACATAAATATTTGACCAAAAAAACACATTTTCCTCACATTTCTGTGGTGGAAAGTTCTGGAATATGCGTGGATCAACAAATTTCCACCCACCCAGCGTGCCCCCAGGTCTCCCGAAAAAAATGGTACCTCACTTGCGTGGGTAGGCATAGTGGCTGCGACATGAAACAGCGCAAAACGCAGCATGGTCGCACCTCAATTTCCCAGTGAAATTTTGCACGATTCTGACAAAAAGACTACCTTTTGTTTTTGCGCCGTAGCTCTGCCAGCACCTAGGGAAAACTAGCAAACCTATACATTTTTGAAAACTAGACACCCAGGGCAATTCAGGATGGGGTGACTCGTCTGCCTACCCCCAGGTTTTGTTACCCAGAATCCCTTACAAACATAAAAATGTGACCAAAAAAACACATTTTCCTCACATTTCTGTGGTGGAAAGTTCTGGAATCTGCGTGGATCAACAAATTTCCACCCACCCAGCGTGCCCCCAGGTCTCCCGAAAAAAACGGTACCTCACTTGCGTGGGTAGACATAGTGGCTGAAACAGGAAACGGTTCAAATCGTACGGTGGTGAATTAACATTACCTTATTGCAAAACTACCTTGATTTTGGGGGGGGGGATCTGAATTTGTGGCCCGGGGCTCGGTGGTATTCTTTGCAAAGTAGCAAACCTAAACAGTTCTGAAAACTAGACACCCGGGGGAGTCCAGGGAGGTATGGCATGCATGGGTCCCCCAATGTTTTCCTACCCAGAACTCTCTGCAAACCTTAAAATTAGGTAAAAATTGCACTTTTCCAAACTTTTTGGCGTGGGATCGCCGTGCCGGCAAAAAAGTCGTACCACCCTGCGTTCCCCTTGTTCTCCCGAGTAAAAGGATACCTCACTTGTGTGGGTGCCCCAAAGTAGAACACCCCAAAAATGAATTTTGAAAATGGTAGTTTTTACTCACATTTACGTTTTACAAATTAAGCACCCCAGCCTAAGTCACTTGCCTTTGGCCCACCCACACAAGTGAGGTATCATTTTACTCGGGAGAACAAGGGAAACGCTGGGTGGTAGGACATTTGTTCCGGCAGCGAGATCCCACCCAAAAAAGTATGGAAAAGTTGGTTTTTGGACCAAAATTTCAGGTTTGCAGGGGTTTCTGGGTAGGAAAACATTGGGGGACCCACGCATGCCATACCACCCTGGACTCCCCCGGGTGTCTAGTTCTCAGAACTGTTTGGGTTTGGTAGTTTCCAAAGATGCCTGCCAAGCCCCGGGCCAAAAGCTCAGGTGACCCCCTCAAAAAATAAGATTATTTGGCTAAAGGTAATGTTTTCGTCTCCACAGTATGAATTGGGCCTTTTCCTAAAGCAGCCGCTATGCCTACCCACGCAAGTGAGGTACCATTTTTATCGGGAGACCTTGGGGAACGCTGGGTGGGAGGTAATTTGTGTGAGCCCAGTGATGCCACGCTTTCCCACACTAAAACGTGTGAAAAAAAAAGATTTTTTCCAAGCAAAAAATGAGGTTTGCAAGGGATTCTGGGTAAAGGAACGTTGGAGGATCCACGCAAGCCATACCTCCTTGGAAGCCCCCGGGTGTCTACTTTTCAGAAATGTGTGGGTTTGGTAGGTTTCCCTAGATGGCTGTCTCGCACGGGGCCAAAAACCCGGGTAACCCCTCTTGCAAAAGCTGGTGGACATGAATTCTCCAGCTTTTGCAAGAGGGGTTACCTGGGTTTCTGGCCCCGTGCGAGACAGCCATCTAGGGAAACCTACCAAACCCACACATTTCTGAAAAGTAGACACCCGGGGGAGTCCAGGGAGGTATGGCATGCGTGGGTCCCCCAATGTTTTCCTACCCAGAACTCCTTGAAAACATAAAAAAGTGACCAAAAAAACACATTTTCCTCACATTTCTGTGGTGGAAAGTTCTGGAATCTGCGTGGATCAACAAATTTCCACCCACCCAGCGTGCCCCCAGGTCTCCCGAAAAAAACGGTACCTCACTTGCGTGGGTAGACATAGTGGCTGCAACAGGAAACGGTTCAAATCGTACGGTGGTGAATTTACATTACCTTATTGCAAAACTACCTTGATTTTGGGGGGGGGGGATCTGAATTTGTGGCCCGGGGCTCGGTGGTATTCTTTGCAAAGTAGCAAACCCAAACAGTTCTGAAAACTAGACACCCGGGGGAGTCCAGGGAGGTATGGCATGCATGGGTCCCCCAATGTTTTCGTACCCAGAACTCTCTGCAAACCTTAAAATTAGGTAAAAATTGCACTTTTCCAAACTTTTTGGCGTGGGATCGCCGTGCCGGCAAAAAAGTCGTACCACCCTGCGTTCCCCTTGTTCTCCCGAGTAAAAGGATACCTCACTTGTGTGGGTGCCCCAAAGTAGAACACCCCAAAAATGAATTTTGAAAAAGGTAGTTTTTACTCATATTTACGTTTTACAAATTAAGCACCCCAGCCTAAGTCACTTGCCTTTGGCCCACCCACACAAGTGAGGTATCATTTTACTCGGGAGAACAAGGGAAACGCTGGGTGGTAGGACATTTGTTCCGGCAGCGAGATCCCACCCAAAAAAGTATGGAAAAGTTGGTTTTTGGACCAAAATTTCAGGTTTGCAGGGGTTTCTGGGTAGGAAAACATTGGGGGACCCACGCATGCCATACCACCCTGGACTCCCCCGGGTGTCTAGTTCTCAGAACTGTTTGGGTTTGGTAGTTTCCAAAGATGCCTGCCAAGCCCCGGGCCAAAAGCTCAGGTGACCCCCTCAAAAAATAAGATTATTTGGCTAAAGGTAATGTTTTTGTCTCCACAGTATGAATTGGGCCTTTTCCTAAAGCAGCCGCTATGCCTACCCACGCAAGTGAGGTACCATTTTTATCGGGAGACCTTGGGGAACGCTGGGTGGGAGGTAATTTGTGTGAGCCCAGTGATGCCACGCTTTCCCACACTAAAACGTGTGAAAAAAAATGATTATTTCCAAGCAAAAAATGAGGTTTGCAAGGGATTCTGGGTAAAGGAACGTTGGAGGATCCACGCAAGCCATACCTCCTTGGAAGCCCCCGGGTGTCTACTTTTCAGAAATGTGTGGGTTTGGTAGGTTTCCCTAGATGGCTGTCTCGCACGGGGCCAAAAACCCGGGTAACCCCTCTTGCAAAAGCTGGTGGACATGAATTCTCCAGCTTTTGCAAGAGGGGTTACCTGGGTTTCTGGCCCCGTGCGAGACAGCCATCTAGGGAAACCTACCAAACCCACACATTTCTGAAAAGTAGACACCCGGGGGAGTCCAGGGAGGTATGGCATGCGTGGGTCCCCCAATGTTTTCCTACCCAGAACTCCTTGCAAACCTTAATTAGGTAAAAATAGCACTTTTACAAAAATTTTGCCGTGGGATCGCCGTGCCGGCAAAAATGTCCTACCACCCAGCGTTCCCCTTGTTCTCCCGAGTAAAAGGGTACCTCACCTTAACAGAGTTACTCAAAAGACAAACATTCAAGCACGGCTATCTATTCCTCAAAGACACACACATACAGGTTGGATTTGGCACGAGGGCGAGTGATGGTTCAGTATATAAAATTTTATTAACAAGATATTTCAAAAAAATGAAATGCTCTATCAATAAATAAATGCATAAAAACCGAACTAATGACTCGCAACTCGTGAGCTGTAAAGCCACGACAAGGCACCAACCGTTTTACAGGCCATTCACGCACCTTTCATACCTGATACAAACAAGACCACTGACACCATCTGGAATAAAAGCAACACATTACAACAATCACAATAAGGGACAAGGTACACCCTAATGCAGAAAGAGAAAAAAAACAATTATTACTGCACACCCATCTAATCCGCAAGCACACACACATACTGGTTGGATTTGGCACGAGGGTGAGTGATGATTCAGTACACACAATTGTATACGCAAGTAATTTCACAAAAATGAAATACACTGTGTATAATTGCAAGTATGATAAACTGAACCACTGACTCACAGCTCGTGAGCTGTAAAGCCACGTCAAGGCACCAACCTCTTTACAGGCCATTCATACACCTTTCGTACGTGTGACACATTCAAAACATTCACATCGCCAGCCGCGGACCCATCACATTTCAACACTCACACCAGCAAACAGCGCCATTCAAGGGCCCATCACTTTCACACGCCCACATTTCTGACACTGGAACTACACAAATTGATGGACTGCGTGGAGTGTCACTCAACAAGCAGTGTGTGCAGTGACCAACAGAAAGTAACTACTCACACACCGCCAGCCGAGCGCCAGTCCACCCACACCACCAGCCAAGCACCAGACCATGCACACCGCCAGCCAAACACTCAGCGCACACCACCAGCCAAGCGCCTCTCCACGCACACCGCCAGCCAAGCACCACTCCGTGCACAGACAGCTAAACACCGCTCCACGCACACCCTCCAGCCAAGTACCACTCCGCAAACACCACCAGCCAAGCGCCACTCCACACACACTGCCAGCCAAGCACCATTCCACACACACTGCCAGCAAAGCACCATTCCACACACACTGCCAGCCAAGCACCACTCCACACACACCGCCAGCCAAGCAGCACTCCACACACACCGCCAGCCAAGCACCACTCCACACACACCGCCAGCCAAGCACCACTCCACACACACCGCCAGCCAAGCACCACTCCACACACACCGCCAGCCAAGCACCAGTCCACACACACCGCCAGCCAAGCACCACTCCACACACACCATCAGCCAAACACCACTCCATGCACAGACAGCCAAGTACCACTCCACGAACACCACCAGCCAAGCGCCACTCCACACACACCGCCAGCAAAGCACCACTCCGTGCACAGACAGCCAAGCACCACTCCACACACACCGCCAGCCAAGCACCACTCCACACACACCGCCAGCCAAGCACCACTCCACACACACCGCCAGCCAAGCGCAACTCCACACACACCGCCAGCCAAGCACCAGCCGGCACACACCACAAACACATTTAGAATTCTTTTTTTGAAAATGACACTAAACAAATGGAAATACCTACAAATCAGGTAACACAAATTCTTAAAATAAAAACTTTGCACTAATGCCAATCCTTGAAACAAACTAAAAATGTTTTACAGAATGCAGACCAAGCAATTCACTTTACAGCTCAATCAAACTCCCAATAGTTCTTTTGCGTGTGGTACGATTTAAAACAAGCTGACATACACAATGCAGGCTTAGAAGGACAGTCAGGACAGTATATACGAGACTCCTTCCGCACGCCTCTTCGCCAACAGACTCTGCATCTTCTAGTCGGAAAGTCTCTAGCAGTAGTGGAAGGAATAGATTCAGGAAAGTGGCGATCTTGCAATCTAGCCACTTCCTCCACCACTCCAAATCTAGGAACACTTGCCTGCTGCACAAGTACAAGGCTGCCTATTATAGACTCCTGAAACTTAAGAAAAGTCATCTTCGTCCCAGGACAAGACTTCTGGTACACAACGAAAGCATTAAATGATGCCAAGTGGAACAGATGGATAGCCAACTTCTTGTACCAAACGTAAGCCTTTCGAAGAGCAGCATAAGGTTCCAACCTCTGATCTACTCTGTCAACACCACCCATGAACTTATTGTAAGCTACAATGCACACAGGTTTGCGCACTTCAGCACCCTGACCCCAAACAGGCACAGGTACAGTACTTTCATCGTGGATAGTAGTCAGCATGTACACATCTCTCTTGTCTGAATACTTCACAGCTAAAAGCTCCCCACATCGCAATGCCGTAGACTGTCCCCGCACAAGCCTTTTGCAAACAAGTTCCTTTGGGAAACCTTTACGGTTACTGCGCATTGTGCCACAAGCAACAGTGCCCACTTTGGCCAACTCCTTGAACAACTGCACACCAGTGTAGAAGTTATCTACATATAAATGATGGCCTTTGTTAAATAATCCTCTACCTAGTTCCCACACAATTTTCTCAGTTACTCCAAAAGTAGAAGGACAACCGGGAGGGTTAATGCGGGACTCCTTACCAGTGTACACCCTGAAATTGTAGACATATCCAGTCTCACTGTCACACAGCATATACAGTTTGATTCCATAGCGTGACCTCTTACTAGGAATGTATTGCCTAAAAACCAAGCGGCCCTTGAACAACACCAAAGACTCATCCACTGCAATTTCTTTACCAGGGACAAAAATCTCAGAAAAACGATCAACAAAGTGATCAAGGACAGGCCGAATTTTAAACAAACGGTCACAATCAGGGTGATCGCGTGACAACGCTAAACTATTATCAGCAAAATGCATCATCCGAAGAAGAAGCGTATACCGATCACGACTTATGACTGCTGGAAATACAGCTGTTACCATCAAGGGACTAGTGGACCAATATGAAGTAATTGATGACTTCCTTATCAAGCCCATCAAAAAAGTTAATCCCAGAAACTTCTTCATCTCTTCAACATTGGTGGGAGTCCACCGGATTGCTCTACAATAGGGCTTAAGGCTGGCACTGTTGGCCCTCAAATATTGTTCTGCATATAAATTGGTTTGCTCAACAATCTTTTGCAAAAACACATCGTCAAAAAACAACTGAAAAAAATTAATTGGCAGAAAATTCTCTGTATTCACTCTACACCCAGGAACACCAGTGAACTCTGGCAATGCCGGCTGCACCAAGCCAGGGGGAACCCAGAGGCCATCCCTATCAACGGGGGGAGCAGCCACCCCAGCCTGCAGCACCGAAACATCTTGCTGCTGTTCTCCAACGGGAAGCCTAACAGCCACAGATACTTCTGGCTGCACAACACCAACAGAAGACGTAGCATCCCCAGAGGGCTCTTCCTGCACTACACCAACGGGAAGCCCAGCAGCCTGAGATGCTTCTTGCTGCACTACACCACCGGGAAACCCAGCAGGCCCAGATGCCTCTTGCCGCTCTACACCAATGGGAAGCCTAACAGCCCCAGATGCCTCTTGCTGCACTACACGAGCAGGAAGACGAAAAGCACCAGATGCCCCTTTGCGCACCACAGCAATGTGAAGCCTTTTGGGTGCAGGCTCCAGCCCACATGCCTCTTGCCGACGTAAAAAGAAAGGAAACCTTGCGGCCCTAGGCAGCAGCACAGGTGCCTCTTGGCCCACTACCGGCAACACAATGTCCTCCTGTACCATAGGCCCTTCATCAGCACTAGAAGAAGAGTCATCATCCGATGATGATGATTCCATGCGAAGAGAAAACTCACTGCCTGAATCTTCTGCCACTTCCTGGGAGTCCGAATCGGACTCAGACTCTGAACCATGGTCCGAGGAAGACTCAAAAAGCAAACCAAGAACCTGCTGAGCAGTAATCCTGCGACTAGCCATTATCCTTACAAAGCAAGAAGACTGCACACACAAGTGAACAACAACCTACACTGTGCAAAGTAAGAAGTAAACAAGGTAAGGCTTTCACTAAAAGATAAATACAATCCAAAACAATTTCACTCTTACAAAATATAGCTACACTCACCAGCACCTACTCTGTTGAGACACAGCGAAAAGAAATGAAATCCCACTAGAAAGAAAAAAAGAAATGACATTAGAAAACAAAGTGCACATCAAACACTAATCCTGAAAAAAAAAACACAGAGCCACACAAACTGCTAGAGGTACAACCTTTTTCAAAAAGACAAACATCAAGGAGAAGTAGTACAAAATACATTCACTTACCAAGCACAAGCAACTACACAAGCTGCAAACAGACACGCAACCTACAACAATCCAAACAGCAAAAGCCTGGAACAAGACAAAAATAGAGAAGAAAAAAAAATTACTACCACATTTCACAAACAATATAACAATTAAAAAAACAACACACAAATTTGCCCCCCAAATTAAAATTCGGCCAGATGGGCCATCAATTAGGGCTTAGACCAAATGAGATTAGATGAGTTTTAACATCAAGACACTGGATAATTTTTTGAATTTTTGTAAAGTGCCTGACCACTTTGGTGCCAGTCAGTCTTTTGCTACTACCAGTACCCATATCACACAGGGGCAGTAAGGACATTCATACACCTTTTGTACGTGTGACACATACAAAACATTCACACCGCCAGCCGCCCATCACTTTCACACGCCCACATATCTGACATAGCAACTACAGAAAATGATGGACTGCGTAGAGTGTCACTCAACTAGCAGTGTGTGTAGTGACCAACAGAAAGTAACTAATCACACACCGCCAGCAGAGTTCCAGTCCACCCACACCACCATCCAAGCACCAGACCATGCACACCGCCAGCCAAACCCCACTCAGCGCACACCGACAGCCAAGTACCACTCCACGCACACCATCCAGCCAAACACCACTCCCCACACACCGCCAGCCAAACACCACTCCCCACACACCGCCAGCCAAACACCACTCCACACACACCGCCAGCCAAGCAGCACTCCGTGCACAGACAGCAAAGTAGCACTCCAGCACACCACCAGCCAAGCGCCACTCCACACACACCGCCAGCCAAGCAGCACTCCGTGCACAGACAGCAAAGTAGCACTCCACGCACACCACCAGCCAAGCGCCACTCCACACACACCGCCAGCCAAGCAGCACTCCGTGCACAGACAGCAAAGTAGCACTCCACGCACGCCACCAGCCAAGCGCCACTCAACACACACCTCCAGCCAAGCAGCACTCCACGCACACCACCAGCCAAGCGCCACTCAACACACACCTCCAGCCAAGCAGCACTCCGTGCACAGACAGCAAAGTAGCACTCCACGCACACCACCAGCCAAGCGCCACTCCACACACACCGCCAGCCAAGCAGCACTCCGTGCACAGACAGCAAAGTAGCACTCCACGCACACCACCAGCCAAGCGCCACTCCACACACACCGCCAGCCAAGCAGCACTCCGTGCACAGACAGCAAAGTAGCACTCCACGCACACTAACAGCCAAGCGCCACTCCACACACACCGCCAGCCAAGCACCACTCCGTGCACAGACAGCAAAGTAGCACTCCACGCACACCACCTGCCAGGCGCCACTCCACAAGCACCACCAGCCAAGCACCACTCACCGCCAGCCAAGCACCATCCAGCCAAGCGCCACTCCACACACACCGCCAGCCAAGCAGCACTCCGTGCACAGACAGCAAAGTAGCACTCCACGCACACCACCAGCCAAGCGCCACTCCACACACACCGCCAGCCAAGCAGCACTCCGTGCACAGACAGCAAAGTAGCACTCCACGCACACTAACAGCCAAGCGCCACTCCACACACACCGCCAGCAAAGCACCACTCCGTGCACAGACAGCAAAGTAGCACTCCACGCACACCACCTGCCAAGCGCCACTCCACAAGCACCACCAGCCAAGCACCACTCACCGCCAGCCAAGCACCATCCAGCCAAGCGCCACTCCACACACACCGCCAGCCAAGCGCCACTCCACACACACCGCCAGCCAAGCAGCACTCCGTGCACAGACAGCAAAGTAGCACTCCACGCACACCACCAGCCAAGCGCCACTCCACACACACCGCCAGCCAAGCAGCACTCCGTGCACAGACAGCAAAGTAGCACTCCACGCACACCACCAGCCAAGCGCCACTCCACACACACCGCCAGCCAAGCAGCACTCCGTGCACAGACAGCAAAGTAGCACTCCACGCACAACACCAGCCAAGCACCACTCCACACACACCACCAGCCAAGCAGCACTCCGTGCACAGACAGCAAAGTAGCACTCCACGCACACCACCAGCCAAGCGCCACTCCACACACACCACCAGCCAAGCAGCACTCCGTGCACAGACAGCAAAGTAGCACTCCACGCACACCACCAGCCAAGCGCCACTCCACACACACCGCCAGCCAAGCACCACTCCGTGCACAGACAGCCAAGTACCACTCTACACACACCACCAGCCAAGCGCCACTCCACACACACCGCCAGCCAAGCACCACTCTGTGCATAGATAGCCAAGTACCCCTCCACGCACACCGCCAGCCAAACACCACTCAGCGCACACCGACAGCCAAGTACCACTCCACACACACCGCCAGCCAAGCACCGCTCCACGCACACCATCCAGCCAAGTACCACTCCCCACACACACCACCAGCAAACATGCCCAAGGGGTCGCTTCCTAAAAACTTTGTGTTAGTGGGCATTTTCCGCCCCCCCTGGGGGCAAAACGGCAAAAAAAACAGGCC
Organism: Lissotriton helveticus; assembly: GCF_964261635.1. Classification (NCBI taxonomy): domain Eukaryota; kingdom Metazoa; phylum Chordata; class Amphibia; order Caudata; family Salamandridae; genus Lissotriton; species Lissotriton helveticus. The sequence continues at coordinate 1,244,153,506 of NC_136063.1, read as the reverse complement.
GATTTGCCCCCAGGGTGGACAGAAAAACAAAAACACAATCATGTCCACCTGGAAGCGACCCTTACCCAAGGGGTCGCTTCCCAAAACAAACACATTGCCCCAACAAAAATCCCTGGTTCTAGTGGGTAATTTCTGCCCCCCCTGGGGGCAAAACGGCCGAAAAACGGGCCGATTTCCCCCCAGGGGGGGCAGAAAAACGAAAACATACTCAGACCCCACCTGGAAGCGACCCTTGCCCAAGGGGTCGCTTCCTAAAAACTAAAATTACATCCCTGGTGTCTAGTGGGCATTTTCTGTCCCCCCTGGGGGCAAAACGGCAAAAAAAAACGGGCCGATTTGCCCCCAGGGGGGACAGAAAAACGTAAACAAAATAAATGGCCGCCATCTTTGTACAAATCTATATCCCTGGTGCTAGTGGGGAATTTCTGCCCCCCCTGGGGGCAAAACGGCCGAAAAAACGGGCCGATTTCCCCCCAGGGGGGGCAGAAAAACGAAAACATATTGCCAGCCAGCCTGGAAGTGACCCTTGCCCAAGGGGTCACTTCCTAAAAACTAAAAGTATATCCCTGGTGTCTAGTGGGGGCATTTCCGCCGCACAATCGCGACGCTGTGCGCGATCGTGAGGCAGAAATGCCCTGCAAAGAGACATCAGGGGAAAGGAAAATCTCTTTCCTCTCCCCTGATGCCTCTTCGCTGCCCCAAACCCCCGCCGGAGTCCCAAAACCTACCTTCTTCTGAAGCGCGCAGGAAGCAAATGGCTTCCCGAGCGCTGGGAATCCCTGATGATGTCAGCGCGCGCTGTGCGCGCTGACGTCATCAGGGATTACCATGGGGGGGGGCGGGGGCGGCAGCGGAAGCTCTTCCACTGCCGCCCCCAGGAAAACAACGACGATCAGAGAGCCTCGGGGGGAGCGCCAGCGCTTCCCCCGAGGGTGGGGCTGATGACGAGCTGGCCTTGTCATCCGCGCAGGACAGGTAAGCGCGATGACGAGCCCAGCTCGTCATTAGCCCCGAAGGGGTTAATGGTTTAAATTGTCTTTGGAAAGTGTAACTACCACTCGATTTTGTGGCTCTTTATGTAAGTTTGTTACTGGTTGTTACATCTGTGCTCTGACTGGTTCCTAGTGCTAGGGTTTTTATGAGACCTAGGGCTTAGGGTTTGAATCCTGATTGGATGATAAGGCTAGGGTTTTGATTGGTTCCTTGGGCTAGAGCTCCTATTGGACTTAGGGCTTGGGTTTAAGTTCAGATTGACATGGCTAGGGTACTGATTGGTTCATAGGCCCCCTTTACCACCTATGCAATGTATATCTTTGGTAACATATACTAGGGGATTATAAGGCGATAAATATGTTGCCAATTTAGGATAACCAACCAAACATAACAGCGCTGGGAGAGAGCACAAGCAATTTGATCTGGGCAGTAGACTTTAATACACTACACGTCATAACTCTTTCCCATCCTTGCCCTGGGTACCCCTGGTACCGTATATTAGGGACTTATAAGAGGGCAAGGCAAAGTGTCTGCCAATTTAAGATTACCAGGTCAAGTATAACTATTCTGCGAGAGAGCATAGGCACTGTGGCATGGGCAGTAGACACCAGTGCACTGTCAAAGTCATAGCCGTCAGCACTTGAAGCAATAAATGGGGGGTGACCATTCAAAAAGGAACACTTTCCTACAAAATGCAATATTCCCAGATGTGTTTCTAGGCACTTTCAAACCTTATGATAATACACTCCAACCTATGCATCTTTGGTGACTTCAACATATGGTTCGAAAAACCAAATATGCCACATCCAAGAACTACTATCACTGGCCTAGACAAACTGAACCTACATCAGATCATCCACAAACCCACACACATATCTCTACTCATCCTAGATGTCATTTTTGTAGCTAGGTACCTTTCTAAAGATTACTCTAGTCACAGGATCAGCCTACTATCTGGTAGTTTTCCAACACAAAATACGACAAATCAACATACCTATGGCCAACTTACGAGGACAAACTTATAGACCATGAAACAAACTCAGGCCCTCATTCTAATGTCAGGTGGACTGCCACCACCAGGCTGTCACTGGCGGTCCCACCGACATCCAGGGCATCGGTCCAACCTCTGATTACAATACCGACATTCAGAGCAATTATGATGGGGGAAGACTGCTGCCTCCAACAGGCTCAAGGAGCCTGTCGGGGTGGCGGTCAGGCACTTATCCTTATAATCGAGGTGATGCCTTTGCAAGTACCACTGTAGGGATTAGAATGTCCCTTCCTGACCGCCTTTTCTTGGAAGTGCCTTCCTCGTAGAAAGGCAGCCAAACAGGGACTTTGGGGGCCCAAAGCAGGGCCCCAGTCCACTATGGACCACTGCTAAGTGGCATGGGGGGCACATGTGGTGCCCCGCCCAACATCCATGCACTGTGTTGGTGCATGGATTTTGGAAAAGAGCCTTTTTCTGCTGTGGATTGTGCTGCTGCCCTTTTCTGAGCCACAGCAGAAGATGCAGAGCAAAAAGGCATAAATGATCATGAGTGACTCCAGGAAGCTTTTTATATTCTAATACTACTAAGAATAACAACACAGGCAAACGAAAGCAAGCACCTTGGAGGAATTTAGAACTACAATTGATAAAGCAATGAGTGTATACCGCCGTCATGGGGTCAATCTGTAATAATCGCTATTTTTAGAAAGGCATTAAATCTGAAGCTAAAAATTATCAACCCATTTTGCTTATGGATTCATTAGTTAAAGTGATGAGCAGAATACTATCAGTGAGACTTGAAAATTGGTCCACCAAAAATGAGATACTCTCACCAGTTCAATATCGTTTCAGAAAATGGCTGGGAACCCTCGAGCAATGTATCAATGTATCTACTTAGAACTCCTGATAGGCAAATCAAATATATGCATGCTAAACAGGGAAGATTATACCTGCGTTCCTGCAGATCTTAGCAGGGCGTTTGACGTTGTTGACCACTCTATTTTGTGGTCAACCTTGCTCAATTTAATGGCCCTTACACAAATAATTTTCTTCCTTGCAAGGCTGTATGAGAAACTTTCATGCAAGGTGCGATATGCAGAGCGTGGGGAGTGTACACTACACTTTGAGGTTAAAAGAGGTATACGCCAGGGCTGCGTCTTGGCACCATCACTTTTTTCTCTATTTATAAATGAAGTTGACAAAGCCCTTCGGTCGATACAGGCAGATGCACCTCAAATTGCTGGCAACCCCGTACCTGTCTTACTTTACCCAGACAATGCGGTGTTGCTTTCTAGAACCCCAGTTGGTTTACAACGACTAATAGATCATTTTAGCCTTTTTATCAATTATAGGAAATTATTAATTAACAAAGGCCAAAACTTTTGTCATGGTCTGTGGCCATAAAATCAAGAAATGTAAAACCTTTTATATAGAGAATTCCCCAGTGGAATCTGTTAATACCTTTTGTTACTTGGAAGCATCTTACTCAGGAAATGGGAATTGGATGCATAAACTTGTTAATGTTCGCTCAAAGATCGTCAAGAGTGCCCATGGGATTTTTAGATTTGCATCCAAGTTAGGCAATCATCGTATTAAGAATATGGTAGACATATAGAAGGTTAGATGTGTTGCCATAGCCCTTTATGGCACAGGGGTATGGGGCCATAATCATAACCAGATACTACAGCACGAAGAAAATTCTTTTTAAAAACGCCTTTTGTGTCTACCTCCATCGGCATCTACCAAAATTATACATCACAAAGTAGACATTAACTACCTATCGGATCAGATTGCTATGCAGCCATTATTGCCAAGAAGATCCATTTTGGCTAAAGATGAGACTAAATTTACTCAAACCATCATTAAAGACTGTTTACTTTTGGATAAAAGTTCCTGTATCTCCTGGCTAAATATATCCACGATTCGTTTAGTAATATATGTAATCTTCATGTCTAGGGAGACCCAGGCTGTTTGACAATCATATCCAAACAAGAGATCAAGGGCACCTTCTTAGCTCATCAAATACAGACTCGTAGGAGAGTGGTAGGGAAGCAACCTACCCTTGTATTTTATCAACAGTTTGAGGTCAGAGTGTGATTTCTGGTTTACCTCTCAGTTGTGAATAGGCCCTCACACCGGTTTGTTCTGACCCGTTTGAGACTAGGAATAGCACATCACCTAGTTGCCTTCCCTACTATGAAAATGTGACCTTCTACCCCATGCCCCTGTGATGGGCTATCAAAGCAAAGCACTATACATGTTATGCTCTTCTGCAAGTTTTATTCATTTTTAAGACGTTTTTATTTGAAACCTTTCTTTTTTCAAATTCAATTTGAGAACAGCCCATGCTGCTATGAACTTATTGGTTATTCTTGAAGATCCTGGAATATGTTTTTATGTTGCTTTTATTATACAAAAAACAATTGCTGCTAGGAAAGGCATCATGCTTGATAATTATTTGAACTCTTTTATGCATTGGAATGTCTTTACACGTGTGTTTTAAATCCTGTATTTGCTTTTATGGTTGTTGTACATACCGAATAAAGCTCTTTTTAATTGAATAGAATTGAATTCATAAAGCAATGAATTGCAAAGCTGCAATGCACTTGTCTTAAAACAAATAGCAATCAAAACAACTTTCACCCCCACTTTTTGCTTGATGCCTCACTGTTTTTGACTAGTGTGACTGGGATCCTGCTTTCTCCCTTAAATGTCTTCCCGCCTCTCTAAGCACTCCGTAGTGCAGAGATACAATTCAGGGGGTGATTCCGGCACTTTACATGCTTAAAAAAAAATGCAAAATGGAACTCCAGGTTTGCAACTGCAGCCTGTGTAAGATGGTGCTTGCACCACTTACTTTCGATATAGGTTCACTATATATATATTAGTCACTACACTTAAAACCTATAAGTCACCCCTATAGCAGGCCTTACCAATCCTGAAGGATGGGTACTGGGTGTAATGTGAGAGGGTGCCCCTGCATGAGCAGAGGCACTCTGCAGCCTTCAGAGACCATTCTTCCGGGTTGTCTGTGACTCAGCCGAACATATAGGTAGAGGTGCATTATAACATCACAGTAAATGCTATCTCGCAAACAGCAGCATAGAAACATATTGTGTTTGTTATCAAACACCTTGAAATCATACCTCCACACCAGTAACTGGTGTGGGAGGTATGATTCCACCCTTCAGAAGCGAGCTTCGTGGGGTCACTGGTCTAACCGGTGCCAGCCTTCTCGACCCAGACAGCACAAAATGGATGCTGCCGACCAGAGACACCTTTCTGCCCTCCAGCTGCTGAGCCAAGCTCGACCAGAGGAAGGCAGCACAATAGGCATCCTGTCACAGGGAGGTGTGACCACCTCCTAGACAGGATTTAGTGCATTGGGGCTGGGTGGGTGAACTCTGAGAATGCCTGAAAGTCTGCACCGGGGCACATTTGGTGTCCTTGTGCATAGTCCAGCTCACACCAGTTCTGGGAGCCATTGGCTCCTACTCTGGCATGAAACTGGCCACAGGACATGGGTGTAACCACCCCTCTGTCCTGACCCTCCCCTAGGAGGGTCCCCTGAATCTGCCTAACCCTCTTCTGTGGGTACAAAAGAGCTTTACTGACTTTAGATTTTATGTGGACAAGACTCTACAAGAAGTAACCACTGATCTTTGACTGTCTGGGCACTCTGGACATCGCTGGACCTCAACTGGGCTCGACTTCTTCTCCCTTTCCGTCTGAAGCTTAGTTTGTGCCTTTGCTCCATACAGGCTCCATGCAGGCCCTGTGGTGCACCTAAGACAACTGAAGAATCTCCCTTGAAGTGAAGGAGTCACACCCCTGCATTTGTTGGCACCTAAGCGCAACTGACGGGTCTGCTGCTCCTGAGCTCCTGCAGACTCCAAAGATTTCAGCAACACAGGAGGTGGGTTTTTGAGGGTCCCTGGGGTTGATATACCCTCTCACTGTGTTTGAGCCCAGTATCCCTCATGGGGACTGCATAACCAGAACTCCTGTGCACCTCGTCCAATTGCAGTTGCATATGCTTTTTGATGATCCCCAAGAGTGTGCATTGGACTCCGTGCAGTCCTGACCCTGAGCACTAAGTGCTTTGCAATGTTGCATGATGTCCCCTTGCGACTCCTGGTCATTCGGCCTGTGGGTCCTCTTGATTTCTTGTAGGCTTTCCTGGTTGCTCCAGACATACCCTGACTCCCCATTGTTTGGTGAGTACACTGGACCTTGCTGGTTCACACTGTAACCTGTTTAACCTTCTTGCGTGCGTTGCTTTTGCCAAGGCTTGTTGGTGCTCCAGCTGGACACCGACCCCTCAGCACTCGACATCCTTCTTGGGTCAGCTCGTACATGGCTCCTAGTTGACCTTGATGTCTCTTGGTCCTCATGGCTTTAGAGTCAAACATCCCTTCTTCGCATCTGAAGCACCCGACATCGGTGGGCATTTGTCTCCAGAGCCCCTGGCCACTCTGAAGTGACCCATACTCTGTCCCCTCTGCTTTCAAGTTCCTTCCTTCCAGAATCCAGACTTGGATTCCACCAGAACCTTTTCACCTTCACAGCAGCAGTTCTTCTTCACAGCCCTCCATTGAGAATGACAGGAGTTTCCAATGCGATTTCAGGCATATGCACCCGGCTCCTCTGGGATAGGTAACTCGGGTACTACAGTATCAATGGATGGGGTGGCTCTTCAAACTCTTAAGTTCCAAAGTGTTCGCTTGAAGTCCTCCTAGAAGGGTCCTTAAACTTTAAAAGTGTAACTGCGACTTCCCCATAGAATTGTAATGAGCCAGTGGTCGTGTTCCCACACTGCACCTGGCCTCCGTGGGGTCCCTGTCTACTCACCTTGGGTGGTTCCTTGGGAGCCCAATGATTCTATGTACTCCAGACCTTGTCTTGATCTCAGTGGTGACTGTTATACCACTATTTTAGTATGTGGTTTGGTCTCCACCTGGAGCCCACTGTGTATTGTGCTGCTTACAACTGTTCTATTGATCTTGTAGTGTGTGTTTTGTGTTCTATCCTCATGTATAGGATAGTAGAGAGTATTATATTAACTGTAGGATGGCCCAAAGATCCTCCATCCAATTGGGTGCAATTTCTATGGATGTCCTGATCTGACCGATCTCAACGTGGGCGCCAACGCGAGTTTCCGTATAGACCTCACTACAAGGTCAACCTTCTTTGGGGCAAAAAATGAACCAGATAAAAGTAGATCCAAGGGGGAAGCAATTGAAACAAAGGTCACCAGGGAATCCTATGAGACAAGGAAAACATCACTACACAGAATATAGTATACTGGGCTAAAGAAAACTGTATACATGACAGGAATAAACAACATACTGGAATGGAAGAACTTTTTACCAAAGATAAAAGCAGGAAATAAAGTCACGCTCACCCGGTCCCTGTTGCTCAGTTAGAAACAGGGGAGAAAAAACTGTCTGGTAAGAATAAATTGAGTAGATGACCAAGTGTGAGTGTGCTTCCACCTATGTGTGGGAAAATGAAGGGTTAACTTCAAAATAGTCGGTGTACATAGTCACTATACCAAAATTTGCTTCCCAGCACCATGTGCAAAACACCAAGGTCTGTGCCTCCATGCTTTTTCTGAAATCCTAGTGTCCATACATATGAAGGTATGTTAAATTTCCAATGACCTAACTCAAACCACACTACTTGTGGTGGCAATGGGAACCCTTAATTTTTAGATAGAACTGTAGTGAGTCTCTAAAATAAAGAACACAAAAAACAGAAGAGCACAAATATTAAGTCCTACATCATTAAGGGCAAGGACAGAAGCCTATGTGATGACATGCATACACATACAATGGATTAATCTTACCACAATAAGGAGCACAGGGCCTTGGAATCCTGTAGGTCAATAATAGTAGGTCAATAGTAGACCTCAAAATTATAGATCAAAAGAAACTTCTACATTTCTCTTTGGGTGTCAGAGATGACAAGTTGCAACTCTGAGAAAACTCTCATAAAAGGCTTATATAATTATCACGGTAACTGCTAATACCTGGTAGATGTCTATCTGGGCCTATTGAAAACCCTACCTATAGACAAATTTAGACATTCATTAAAAAAGGAGAGTGTACAAGTGACCTCAACTAAGGCCCAAACGCTGCCTAAATGCAAGAACTCTATGCTCTGCGAGTTTTTAACCTAAAAGTGTCTCATAGAGGAAGCGTGGGACTGACTCTGTCACGCTGATATAAAATAACAGCCACACATACCTGATGTCTATATGCTGGGGTAATTGGCTATAAGATTAACTACTAAGGCACTACAAAATGGAAATATCTGTTGGACAGAGTTCAATTACATGAATATAGATAATCCAAAACTAGCTAGTCTATATGGTACACCCAAAGTTCACAAGGATGAAAAAAATCCCCCGTTCAGACCAATTGGAACCACTATTGGTTCGCTCACAGAACCAATATCCAAATATCTGGACGCAATTTTACGTCCATTTATACATAACATCCCCGGATATGTCAAAGATACATGTCAGATCATCAACCTGATGGAAGGAACACCATTCAATCAGAATAGACATTGGCCAGTCACATTAGACGTTGAGAGTTTATATTCAATCATACCTTGTGATGGAACAATAACAGCTGTGAAATGGTTTATTGACATGCATAATATCGAATGTAATAGTAATTTCATCATTGACTGTCTTTGAATTATCCTTGAAGAGAATGTGTTCGAATTTCGTGGTGACCTATATAGGCAAACCAAGGGAGTAAGTATGGGCGCATCTTGCGCCCCTACCATAGCAAACATCTATGTGGCTTACTTTGAACAGCAATTTATCTTCAGTGAGGTGGCTCTATTTTTTGAGTCTATACTAAACTGGTCACGGTATATAGACGATATTGTCTTTATATGAGATGACAATAAGGATACTTTGGCTGAGTTTATCCTTTGGCTGAACCTATGTGACTCGAATCTGAAGTTTACTTCACATATCAGCAATGTACAGCTTGTATTTTGGGATATGCTGATCAAACATGACTGTGGTCAGTTACTTGTAGACCTTTTCATAAAACCTACTTTGTTGCACTATGACAGCTTTCATCCTACTAAACAAAAAAATAGCATCCCTTTCGGACAATTTCTTCGCTTGAGGCGTAATTGTACGAAACTTAATGACTATGATTTGAGATCCATTGAGATGAAGAAAAAGTTTCTCAATAGAGGTTACCCACATCGGTTAATTAGAGAATCCTATAAACGCGCTAGATTTTATGATCAACTCATATACTAAAAGGAACAAATAAGAAACAAGATGCTAATCTGGTTTTTGTGACCCGTCATTCGATCCTGAATGAAAAAATTCGCCAAATAATGTGTTTGAATTGGCATTTGCTGAATATCAATAGAGCTCACAGTGAGGTGTTTCAGAAACCCAAGTTTGCCTACAGCAAAAATAGAAACCTCAAGGATCTTATTGTTAGATCCCGCATGCCTAATGAGAAAAAAGAGCCAATACAGCAAGGTATTGTAGGCATGGATCCTATTGAAGGCAACTATAGATGTGGCACTTGCAAAGTATGTCTGTTGGCAATAGAAGCGAAAGAACTACACTTCAATGGACATACCATTGTAAACAAAGGTATGAGCAACTGTAAAATTAAAATATCATCTACTTGCTTATCTGTCCCTGTAACAAGGGATATGCAGGCAAGACGTCGAGGTCACTCAATGTTAGACTAACTGAACATAGGTCAGCAATTAGAACAAAGAAATTGGCTTCACCCATGGTGTCACATTTTCTACAGTATAACCATTCTGCCGAGGACATAAGATGGTACATTCTGGAAAGAATTGTACCTAAGACAGGAATATGTCCCGATAAAATCAGAAAGAAACGTGAGGTGTTTTCGATTTTTTGGCTAGATACTGTAAATAATGGCCTCAATTTGGATATACCCTGGGATCAGGCTATAATCTGAGGTAGGGTCAAGTCAGACCATGACCTCTGTAGTCTCTGTCAGTTGATGGATTCGAAAATTGCAGTTTTTGGAAAATAAATGTGTATTGTATCCGTTGATTGCTTCATTTACAAAATAGATTTTTGGCAAAACCTCCACATTCCAATGCGGAGCGGAGTTTACCCGACGCCGCAATCAGTAAATTACTAAATAAGGATCCTACCCATGTTGCTGCCTCAACTGTGCAAAATGAAGCTCCTCTCAAGTTTAAGTGCTTCTTTGCTTCCCTGCTTCACAGGATTGGCAGTGGCATACACTCCGGTAACCAGGAAATGGGAAAGTCACAGTAAATGTGCACACTGGAGGAGCAGAAAGATGCTTTCTTTTGTTGCTTTAAAGAGGGATACGGGAGTCTTCCAATGATATTGGACTGCAGGGGAAGATTTACAAGCCCCCTGTGCCACCAGTACAACACTTTATGTGACGTACTGGTGGTGCATGATACTACTCCATATTTACCAGGACAGGAAAAGCCACCCTGCATGGCTTTTCCGGTCCTTGTAAATATGGCCCCTTTACACGCAGCACTTTGCGTGAAAGGGGCATTCCATGGGTGTTGCTGTGGGTGTTCTCACGCAACAAGCATTGAACAAGGCAGATTTCAGATTAACGAGGACTCGTAAATCTGGAAATGTGTCTGAATGTTACGCCATACGTAGCGAGGCACAACGAGGAGAAATGTTTCCATTTCTCCTCGTTTTTTCCTCTTTAAATGCGTGCTGCATTCTACAGCATGCATTGACAGAGGAAAATGCCTGTAGGGATTGTTTTTGTGCAGGAAGGTGCACCTTCCTGCACAAAAACAATCTCCCCATGACGCAGGCATCCTTGCACCATGGTGCAAGGATGCCTGCGCCGACGCATGGCATCAGTTTGTGCGCCAGCGCAGGGGGAGTACAGGAATGCGACATAATATTGCAAATATGTTGCATTTCTGTGCTCTGAAAGTTCCGCAGCGGGCGCATTCAAAGAGCTTGCGGAGCCGCGCTGTGGCAATTTCTTGCAGATCGCACCCGCGGGTTTATATTGTAATGATCCATGAATATATGAGCTTCAGTCAGACCGCGTCACTATGTACAAATTTCCCTCCCCCTCCTTAGTCCGTTCAAAGGGGTAGAGCCAGATTCGAGGCTCTTTATAGGGGTCACACAAGGCACCCTCTTGTTTGCCCCACAACCAAGCTCACATCCGGAGAGATAGGGAAATATTTACACGGATTGATTCAGTGGCCCCCCTCAGCTCTTTCCATTTGTATATTTTATTTGATAGCACATAGGCTGACAGGTTTGAGTGGGTGCTTTCTGTAGCCTGATTGTGAGATGTTGTGTTTTTTACTGATGTGGGGGCAAACGTGATGTGCCGCTGGATGTCTGACCATGGCACCAGGGAATGAGACTCCCACCCCTCATAAAATTGCAAAACTTACTCCGGTGTCTCCTCTCTGGAACACCTAAACTAAACTGAGGTATCAATTAGCTTGGATTCAGAGGACAGCTTGAGCAGTATACTGGCTTAAATGCACTAGTTCCACAGCCAATGAGAAGGTCAAAAATAAATTTGGCAGAGCGTTACGATTGGCAGAAGTACTGCCAAAGCTCCAATTCTTGTTTTTTTTACACATAGTTCCTCACGAATCATGCCAAGTCATGGGACTGGTGTAATTCGATTCAACCAGGGAGCGCAGCAATTACATGCAACTTTCAAACAGCAGTAGCGGACAGCATGTATTGCTGAATTGAATGCGAGGGTGGTCAGGGTACATACTGATGGCGAATGTTGCTGAAGTTGCGGTCCAAGCTCCTTCATCGACATCCCTTCTCTGCCTGGTAATGGAAATATTTTTTTTCCTCTGCTTACAACTTAATCTTTACGCGTTGTTAATAATTTACGATATTAATGTGTTAGACCATTTAGAACAGCCTAACTTTCTTAGATATATATATTTTGCTCCATTTGTGTGCTGTGTTGCTGCGCTGGACTGTCTGACCATCATGTGATCAGTGCACCACAGTGGTTGTGCAAAGGCAGGTTGAATACCGGATATATGACATCCATTTTCATGTCATTTCTGTTTTTAAACTTTTCACGAGGCTCACCCTGCTCATGCTAGTTGTGCGGCTTTGCAAGGTGCAGCCACGCATATTTCCATACTGAACAGGGGGGGCAGTGACTGCAGAGCCTGGGACTCCGCTAGTCCAAATGCTACAAACAAATGGGATTGCAAAATTATAAACACTTGGGGGCAAATTTACAAGCCCCCTGCGGCACCAGTACATCACTTTTTGTGACGTACTGGTGGCGCATGTTACTGCTCCATATTAACAAAGACAGGAAAAGCCAACCTGCGTAGCATTTCCTGTCCTTGTAAATATGGCCCTTTTACACACAGCACTTTGAAAGGGGCATTCCATCTGTGTTGGTCTGGGTGTTCCCACGCAACACCCATGGAAAAAGACACATTTCCAGATTTACGAGGAATCGTAAGTTTGGAAATGTGTCTGAATGCTATGCCACCCTATACGCACAAAAACAAGCAGGTGCTCCTTAATGCGCGATTCGGATCCATGCCAGGGCTCTGCCATCTTCCCCCATGGGAATTTCAAGTAACCCAAACGAAATGCAGACTGTGCAATAGAGGTGAGGAAGATATTCAACATCTTCTGTGTATTTGCCCCGAACTCCTCCAAGAGAGAAAAACATTACTAAAAAATCATCTCAACTCACAAGGTATACGGTCATGTAGGCAGGCCGTGATTAAATGCATGATTCCTAATGATATCATTTTAAACTCCTCCTTTGTAAAGTTCCTACTGTTAACTAAAAAGAAACTCAGAGATGTAACTATTGTAAATACTTAATTGGTTGTAAAGGATATTTAATGCCATTTTATATGATTTTAATCTGGAATATAACTTTTAAATTTTCTTTTAGTTCGAAATGTTGTAAGATTTTAAAATAATCATCACAATAAACTACCTTTGTACCTATGCCACCCTATAGGTGGCGTAGCGATGTGCAACGAGGAGAAATGTTTTGGTTTCTCCTTGTTTTTTCCTCTTTCTATGTGTGCTGCATTCTACAGGACGAATTGAAAGAGCAAAATGCCTGTAGTGATTGTTTTTATGCAGGAAGGAGCCTGTTCCTGCACAAAAACAATCTCCCCATGACGCAGGCATCCGTGCACCATGGTGCAAGGGTGCCTGCGCTGGCGCATGTCAGCAGTTTGTGTGCCAGCACAGGGGAGAGCACAGGAATGCAACATATTATTGTAAATATGTCGCATTCCTGTGCTCAGAAAGTGCTGCAGCGTGGCGCAGCCAAAGGGCTTGAGGTACCGCGCTGCGGCACTTTCTTGTAGATTTGCCCCTTAATATTTACACGTTGTTAAGTTGACTGTATTTGTTTGTGTGCAGTGCCCTCTAGTGGCAAGTTTTATTGACGAGAGGTTCTTCTTACTAAAATGCACACTGCATTCAACACATCTCTGTCTACTCCGCCCTTTCGTGGAACTCTTGAGTAATTAGGTGGAGTTTTTCTGTAACTCCATGGAATACTGCAAAGTGAAACACCGTGAGCTCTGCCCAGGTCCAAGTTCGAATTTCTAATTGCCAATTTTTTCAGTTTGTGGTGGCCCTGAGAGTGAGTAATTTTATGGGTCATTGTAAAGTCGGCAATCAAATAAACAAGAAGAGGAATGGGTATTAGTTTATTTATTTTTGAGAACTTGCATCACTATCAAATGGTCAGCTCAAAAGACATTGGAAAAGCTCAAGGAAGTTGAGAATAGTATCAAGCTTGCACTCTAACTATGGGGTTGACCTTTTATTGGTGCACCAACAAAAATCCCAATCTATCCCAAATGTCATTGTTCTTGTCACCTTTTATATTTGTCTTTCTGGCATCATTGCTCACTTTGCCCACCTGACATATGGAAACTAGATTGAAACGGAACACTAACCTGTGTAGAGCACCTTTCACACTTCTCATGCATTAGAAAATTCTATTCTCGAGCCACATGACTTTTAGGGCTTTAGGTAGATGTCTGAAGGGTTTGGTACCAGAATATTGTAACGCAAATATTATGTGACAGAAATACTATGCACTAAATATAATTTACAAAAATATTTCCCCGTTATAGTTAGCAATAGAAACTCTACACCCAATGCAACTGAATTTTTGATCAATTGTATTTAGGCCACGATATTTATGCCCGACAACATGTCGTTAGCAATATAGTGACATAAGAAGATTAATATCATGGGATTGTTCTTCTGGTTAGTAAGTGATTGAATCTATCCCACTCTAACCCTTAAAATCATAGGATATCGGACTACAAACTTCAAGATTGCCATTTTTTATGGTGATGGCTTGGTCCCATAACATATTTTGTACAGTTCAATATTTCAAGTTCAATGGCTTGTAGTTGAATCTCACAAGGCAGTTGTGAGATTACCTCCAACCTGTATTTCAAATGAAGAAGTATTGGATGTAGCTTGCCTTGTAAGCAGAAACTCAACCAGCTAGAACCTCATCTGCGCATGTCTCTATTCTGCACCAACACACATTCTGGAAACATTACGAAGAAATCAACAAATGTACATGGAATGGCACGAGTCCACTGGTGGACAAATATTCACCATATACAGCAATTGCTACACAATATTAGGATCCACCGTGAAAGTTGCCATAATGTCCTCTTTGCCACTCCCATTGCCTTAACAATGACCATGACCTGAGTACAAGAGACAGAGACCAGCTCCTTATGTATGTGTTTTTTTAGCTACCTTCTATTTAAGAAGAAGAATGATAAATTAATCTGCATCCATTGTGTGAGTATGAAATGGTTTTTGATCTCTGTCTAAGATGCTTAGGGAAGTCTCTTAGGATCGAAGTTTGATTCCCAAATAGGTTTACCTGAGACCTTGATAGGGTATGATGATGTCCTCGAAGAAACCACTGGAGAGATATCCAGTTTTGGTCTTCATGAAGCATTGTGTGCTGATTATGCTTTGTGTGTACCTCTTATCAGTCTTGTTTTGTCAATTTCCAGTGATTTCCTATCTTGCTTGAGTTCCTAAAGTTTTCCCAGTGTTTGCTTTTTCCAAAGATAGCTATGGTGAATAGAATGCATGATGTTCACCAAACAGAATTTCCCAGATAAAAGAATCAGCAAATGCCAGACTGGCGCTAAAACACTCAAATTGCTACTTAAATGAGCTTCATGTCACCAATATCATTAAGGACTACAACTTGGAAATCTGACAATTATTTTGGAAACTTATTTCATCAACCACTATACTAAGAATATCACGATTCCATCCAATTTTAAGTTCTTCACCAAAAGCAGGAGAGAAAAAAATGGCTGTGGAAAATCAATGTTATAATATAGCACCCCAATCTGCTTGCAGAATATCAGAGAAGAAGTGAATCACTTTCAACAAAAGTGTATTTTCGATAACAACCCCTCTAAAATAATAAGAATAATTGAATGCCTTACGGGTCATTACACTAATTTCATGGAAGAATTCCTAAATACCTTCTCAAATCTACTTCTGACGGCGCATGCAATCTTAATATGAGGAGACATTAATCTCTGGATTAACGATTCACAAAATAATCCTGCAGAAGAATTAGTCATCGCTATGAACTTAATATAAAAAATGTGGACTATGTTGAGCAATCTAATAACCAACCACATACATTATCCTTCTGTGCGTAGAACTCAAGGACGTTGCCATCACACCATAATTTTAGTCAGGCCACTCCCTCATAACTAGCCAGCTAAAAAGTCTGGATAACAAATTAAAAATTACCTCCAAGAGCAATACTACTAAAACCCTTCCAGGCAAAGATTTCTCTAACACATTCCAATATATTCTTGTAACCTCATTCAGACCATCCTCGGAGCTAAGTCCATGACAAACTCACCTGAAAGCTAGGCATTCCAGCTCCCTGGAAGGACATATTACTCAAAGTTGGTATTAAGGTTCCTGAGAAGTGGTTCAATAAAGAACAGGCTAATATGAACACACAAGAGAGGGTACTAACATGTCATTGTTGTAAATCAGAAAAGGGCAAACCCATGCATAAAATCTACTTAAAGGGTTACCTGAAATAAGAGGAGTAAATCAAGAAATCCTATAACAAAAACCACTGACACAAGTAATACAACTGGTAAAGTAACAAGTGGACCCAGCGTGGAACTATTGAGAAACAAAAAGAAACAGCTTGAGTATTAGGAAAATAAATTAGAAAAAAACACTTTAGATTCAGTGTTAACCTTCACATAGAATCAATAGACAATACATGGTTCACAATTTAATGAAGTCACAGAATGGTTCAATAATTTACAAATGACCAAACAGCAACGGTGCCCCGGGGAGGGAAGGAAATGGTGCAAGGAAAGTGTGTGGGTTTTTGGGGTAAATAGGGAGATAATACTGGTCAATAGGACCCAATTCAAAACGATACTTGTAATACGTATTGGCTTATACATTCAGCCACACTGAGTACATGAATGTTACACAAGATTGTACAAAAGCCTTCAACGGTAACCAATTGGGTTAATACAGCAATATGGTTTGTTCGTAGGCAAAAAGAAAGATCGTCGACGTTTCGATCCCCTCTAGTTCTAGGTAGCAGTGTAACCTTAGGCTGGAGTCTTCATCAGGACAAACGAGGAAGGCGCAGGGAACCTGTGGGGAGGTGGGGGCAGGGAGTAAATAAGATGCAATGCATAATTGGAAAAAGACACAAATCATATGTGGTTTGTACACATAAACCAAAATGGTTACCGTGATTGAAAGTCATCACGGATCTAAGATTTCATGGTGGGTGTGGGCCAGAGGCTCCAAGCGAGAAGGTGAGGGAGGTTTAATAAAAATCTGAAACCATAAAATGAACATGTGTGAGCGAGTAAAACGAGACTCACAAACATCATGAGCACATAAATGCATAAGAACTTATTGAGAAACATAGAGCCAACTCACTTGATCTAGTGGAATAATCAGTAGAGTGCCATCAATTGAATAACGCTGTCTGGAACTGGTCGGCCAAACCAAAACCTGAGAGGATAAAAAATGACGAACACTTAGTATATCCACAGCAGTCCTAGGACTTAAACACCACATGACTTTAGCCAGTTGGCAAGTTGAAAATGCGTGATTGAATAACGAGACACCTAAATGCCAAAAACAACAACAAACCGAGTGCATGAAAAAAGGGGGAGGGAGAAAGGAACGCCATTGCGTCTCTGATTAAATCTTGACTGATTGTGACAAAAGGGAATCGAACGGTTAGGCAGATTGCAAGCGTGGGTGGTGACTGAATTGGTAGTGAAAAGTGAAACTTTGAGATGAAACAATCCGTGCCCGTGTGAGGCGGCCCAAGGTGGAGAGTTTCCATAGTGAACTGGTAATGAAAAAGCGAGCCCAAAGGTACTCAGAAGTCCATACTGCGGGTCAGGCCAGGGTTCGGATACCGTGTCAGCCCCGAGTTACCAGAGACACCCATGACACCCGTAACAACCGTGAACACAAATAGATAAATAAATAAATAAACGCAGCCTGATACTTACAGAGTGCATCCCAGCATGATGCAGTCTCTTTGAAAAGAACAGGGCTGCCGCCCGTCAAGGTCGGGACTCGCGTTCTATATAGGGGCGAAAAAGGGGAATGCCATTGGTTCAGGGAATGTGTTAATAACCGGAGGCACTAAAGGGCAGGGGGAAGCCGTGGTATCACTCACCAGATCACCGGAAAGGGCCGCAACGAGGTCGGTCACATCGGATAGGGGGGCCAACTCGAACTAGCTGGTTATGTAAATGATGTCCCAGAGCGAACGGCTCACGTGCGTGCGTCAGGTTGAGAATGGAGGCCCGATCGAATCAAACTAGTTTCCAGGGTGACCAAACACAGATTGCCAATCGACAAGGAGTGAGAGAGCTCCTTAAGTGTGACCAAATATGTGAAAAAATGTGGTATATCTGGCCTGTATAACAAAGCCTTGGAACATGAGTAAATGGACGATGTAAAACCCCAAAGGTGGAAAGGACAAAGAACATAAATGCATGTATACAGGAATGGTAAGTGGAAACAAAAATGAGAAAGCAAAAGTGGCCCATAGATTATATGTATATATATATATAGCGCCTTCATGGGACAGTCAATGGTTGTTTAAGCTGAAAAATACAAGTCAGCGCCTCTCAATGCAAGAGGGCGAAATGACATCTACATGTGTCCTACATGAATATGGGATCCAAATGGAGACATTGGCTCAAATTAAAAATAAAGACAGTAGTAAATCACATCTAACGGTCAGGCACATTATTATCAGGTGTGTAAATGGTAGAAGCCCGCGCCTCTCAACACAGGAGGGCGGAGGGTATCCTGAATCGAGCAATAGTCATGGAGTTGTAATAGTAATGATAGAGAGAGTGATTGTAACACCAGAGCCTCTCGACACAGGAGGGCATAGGTGTGTATAGAGGGCAAACCTTAGAAAGGAGGATGGAAAAGAGTCTAGGGAAACAGAGCCTGACCCCACAGAGGTAAATATCCACTGTCCAGACAGTAAAGAAGAGAGGGAGGAATAGAATCACAGTATAGCTAATTGAGCTTGACTGCTGTCCATTTCATTCAGGCCATTCTCAACCGAGTTAAATAGAGACATCCACTTGGGCTTCCTGATATTGAGTATAGTCCGAATATCACCACCTGGGGCCCCAGGGTAGCTTTTTTAAGGACAAGCCTGCATAGTGAATCAGGCACGTGTCCCTTGGCCTTAAAGTGTTCCACAAGGGGTGCGCCAGCTAATTCACAGCTAACCCTGCTGCAGTGCTGTAAAAATTCTGGCCTTGACTTTTTGTTTTGTTTGGCCTATATATGCCAGGTCACAGGGACCGAGAATCAGGTAAATTACCTTTTCCGTGTTGCAGTTTGTGAAAGTTTTGAGTTTCACCCTGAGTTGTTTGTACTCAACGTCTTTTGCTTGCATAGTCATATCGCAGGCTTTACAGTTTCTGCATCGGTGATGGCCCAGGATAGGTGGAAGGCCCCACATGGATTGTATTGAGGGCAGGTCCGGAATGTCCAGAAAGGATCGAACTATGTGATCGCGGATACTCTTGGCTTTCTTGAAGGAGTGCATGGGAGGGGCTGGTTGGTCTATGTCATCTGACACAAGATTCCAATGTTATTTAACAACTTTTTACTTTTTTAAATGCATTTAGAAAGACAGCATTGTATCTGATAACCTGACAAAGTATATCCATGCTTAAAAATCTCAACGCGGACACCAATGACCTGTTCATGAACCTTTCAATTTTAAACTTACCAAAAAAGGAAAAATCGTAAAAAAATTAGCAACTGGTTTTGCAAGTACATAGAAAAAAAACATTCCTTTTTTTTTGCCTGGTCAATAATCTAGCTTAAGACCTAGCAGAAGCATGGAATCAATACTCTCTTCCACCATGAGGAGATTCTGAATGTCCCTAATAACAATCAATCTGCAGTCTCTTTAAGCTGCATATGGCATACTTGATAATTAATTATTAGCCCATTTTTTTCAAACACTGTGTTGGAAGTGATGGATTGAGTAAATAATTTCTTCCTGGTCGAACTCTGTGGAGGTTTACATTGAGCACCCGAGAGATAACATACAGAGGTCACTCAAGGCTATTTATTGTCCTCATAATTCTTCAATGTATTTCTGTGTTGACTGCCTGATGTGTTATGGTGTGATATCCAATTCCAATGCTTTGACATGCAGAATATGATTAGTCTAGACAAAACCATGTGCAACAGAAGAGACATCCTCATATGCCTCCTCAATAAGGGAAAGTAACCTTTACTTCAGTGGTTGAAAAATCGAAATACTCTCTTAGGTAAGCTCAGTCTGAGACAAACACCTTTCCCATGCCCCCACTAAGTTGGCAAACTACCTACTCTGTGTTTAGAGTGATAAATCTATGGGTTATAATTGACCGTGAACTCTTGTATTATTCCACTGGTTAATCTAGTGTCCTAAAGTACATGCGTCTACCTCAAAGCGCTCAGCAAAGTTGCACCTTTGCTCAGCTTCCACTGTAAACTTTGCTTCATGTGTACCATGTATGTATAGCAATAGTTTTACCTTCTTGTAAATATTTTCCCTCTTTTGCTCCATCCTCTTTTCCATTATTTGGCAATGATTTAGAGATGTTGTACTTTCCATTCTTTCTTTGTTTTGTTCTTCTTTTCTTTGAGTTCTCTCTTTTTCTACATCTTGTGTCTTTCAATTTATCCTCTTTCAATGTGCATCATCAAAGAAAAAGTGTTAGGGTAATTAGAAAATCAGACATCAAATCCTTGGATTTCTTCTTTGTTGGTCCACCTGCTGCCTGTCCATCATTGTCCAGCTTTCATGTTTTAGGCTGTCTCAAAACATTTCTTAGAAGAAGTCTTGGAAACATTGGCTGATTCATATTACTGTTTTTTAAGAACTCATTTTTAGGACCAATATCATTTGTTGGTACCACACTCACTGTCACTCTGTGTCTATATGCATTGACTCTATAGAATATATGAAATGCTGTTCCAACATCTCTATGTCTACTTTGCAGTCCAAAATGTTCTACTCATTGCTATTTAAAAATCCTCCACTGGCTCTGCTTCCCCGATTGGCAGTTTTATGTCTACTTTTATTTTCAGTCAATCACTGGTTTTGCTGCTCCTCTCTGTTTAGTCTTCCATTCACTTTGCTTCTGTTTTTCTAGATGTTCTGCATCCTCCATTGTCATGCTGTTTATGCTGTCACTCAGACAATATAAATGCACAGTGTGGTGTTTACTGGGAGTGGTAAGATCCCACAAGACTTCCGGTTCTCGCATCACATGTCCATTA
Source organism: Lissotriton helveticus (assembly GCF_964261635.1). NCBI lineage: Eukaryota > Metazoa > Chordata > Amphibia > Caudata > Salamandridae > Lissotriton > Lissotriton helveticus. The sequence continues at coordinate 1,244,132,624 of NC_136063.1, read as the reverse complement.
CCGGGAATACGGCGACCCGCAGGATCACTACCGGCATTGCTGCTCAATACAAGTAAGTTTCTCTCCCCCGCACTTATTGGCTTGACACAGCCCTCCCCCTTATTTTCTTGAAACCCCATGGTGGCGAGACTGACATCGCCCCTATATTTTACCTTTACTTTTCGGCAGCTTCGATAAATGAGAAATTACCTGCTCTCTGAAATTACTCTGAACCAGCCTGCGGGACCACGTAACAATGAGTCACTCGCTCTGGTAATTTTTACATTTTCATTCCCCTGAGCCCTTCACTTAACGTTTGGCATGATTTGGATTCCACAACCTGTGGCCCTTTTTTGTGGTGTCTCTCTAATCCAGAGCAATTGACTAGGATTGAGCCAACTGGGGCTCCACCGCTCTTTTAAATTTGACGGTTGATGAAAGACGTTTGGAAACCCGCACCAGAGGTTTTCCCATATCGGGTGAGATTACCTACGCACCCACCTTCCTCACCTTGAGTGTTCTTACACATTCACACGCATTAGCCACATTACTGTCACCCAAATAGGACAGTCATTTTGTTTTTTGCTTTGTCCTCTTGAACTCCTTATACAGATCTGTGTCTCTATATTTCAGACACAACACCACTCAAGTCTTGGGCCCTGCCGGGTCGGAATTATCACTGGCGGAGAGGTGAGCGATACAACTTTCTTGTCTTTTCACTTGCTCTTCCCCTAATCCATTTCCTTGTTTTTATTTCCTGATTCTCCCTTTTATTTCTCTTTCAGACCTATATTTCTATTGTTTCTACTTTACAGGTATGACACACAATATTCTCTTTACGCTCTTTAACACCAAACATGGAGCACCGGCATGTTTTGAGTCATGAGCTCACGCCGTATTCACAATTGCCTTATGTTACTGGCATTTTTTAGTTATCCCTTTTGCCACCCCTGTTCCTTTTTTGATATCTCCTCCTATCACATAAGTCATATCCCATCCTTCCTTTCACAGGTTTCCGTTACACAACCACACACAATCCTCTCTCCCTCACAATTACCACCAAGTTAAGTATAGTTTTTGATGCACTGCGAACAATTCACTCTTATAGATTGTTTTGGGTTTAGGTTGCACTACTGAAAAAAAGGTCCTATTGAACATCATGTAATTGCATTGTGTTGTATATTCCATCGCTGTCCCTTGTATCTTTCCCAGCCCTGAGGAGTCGCGGAATTAACATTCCATCGCAACGAAACACTTGTCGGCTGCCTTGTCGAAGAAATTAAATGAAGACCTAAACTCTTCCATCAAACAAAAAGACATTGTGTTTTTTTCTATCAACTTTGTATTGAAGTTCACAAGTGTCTACAGTGACACATGTTTAATACACTTATTTTGTTGTGTGCAGAGGGTACCTCGTTACTATCTGTATTGTGAAATGTGCTAAAATATTAAAAAAATATTAGGGTCACATTAAAAAAATTGACACAACATGGACTCTTCTTATTATGCGTGAATCTAAATTACTTTGTTTCGAAAAATATTGTTCAAATAGGCATCTACATGTATATTTCATTTTAGTTTTAATGGACAGAGTGATAGCTCATACCTAATGACATATCAATGGACGAGCAAATTTACAGTGCTAGTCAACCCAGGATAGTCTTCCTATTGCAGTTGGTTAATGCAGAGGAAGAGGCTATGGCCCTCATTACCATTGAGCTGGTGTTGATGTATTAATTATTGCATTAATAAACGCTGATACCGATGTATCTGGAATTTAGCAGTTGCAATAATTATCGCCTATTTCAAGTTTGCCTGTGAAATGGGGCATTACATCCACATGTGCCAGTAATTACTAACTTTCGATTCGATTAGCTTTATTCGATTTCAAAGAAAGAAAATCATAAAAGCGACACCAATACAGAAAAATACATCAACACATTAATACATTTCACTTCATAAAAAGGTAAAATGAGCTTAAAGATAAATTAAATTAAATAAAATGAATCAGCTAATCAATATACAAAGACAATCAAAATGCAAAATCAAGGTACCGTATGCCGCATGCACAAATTAAAAAACTGGCGAAGACTGGCCACACAATACGAGACCTCTTATTGCCATCAGGAAATTACTCCATATTATCCGACATTATGATGGGACATATAGTGTTCTGGGGTAAAAGTCACTTAGAGACCAAACTGATATGGGACCATCCCCTATTTGTGGCTGCCGGGATTGGAGGTATGGTACGACATATTTATGTTTAAACTTCACAAGTACCAAATCGCCCGCGATGCTTTTTGTGAGAGGACCCAACCAGCCCACCCTTCGGACACTTAATATGGTCCCGTCTAAATAGGACAATTAAACAATTAAACAACAATTAAAGGGGTAAAAATATCACCTGGACATCCTAGGTGTGATACTCCTCCTAGCTGCTGGCAGTTGTCCAAGGTAAGAGAGTAGTTGAGTCAGATACATAGAGAGACAAAAAGAAACAAATAAATAGACAAATATTGGCGTCAGGCAAATAAAGTGTCAAGTACAGCCAACAATGGGTGTCAAATAGTATTCATAACACCACTAGTGTCAATCAAATGTACAACAAAAGATCCTTTGTGGGTCAAACATCCCTCTTAACTATTTGATAGGAGAAAAACGCTCCGCCTCACCTGTCTGCGGTGCAGGTAAACAGAGCACCGCTCTAGTGAGAGAAAGTACAAAAAATAGAGTAACCAGGACAGGTCAGTGAACACTGACTTCACATGATCATTATGTCGAGAGAGTGAATGACCCCGGTGTTCATGGAACAGAATAGAGGGCTGTTCCTTGCTTCTTTATCTATTCAACCCCTCTTTAAGGTTCAGTCGGGTCAAGAGTATAATTTGACCCTGGTCACACCATCCTAAGCATACATATGGAGCAAGGGGATCTGCTTTGCTTTAAATGTTAATTTTAAAATCAATGTAAGACAACCTGAGAACGGGTCATTAATACCTGGAGGTACGAGTATCCTCTTTTAAAAGGCTGATGTATCAAATGCCACTAAGGTCAAGATAGTGATATGAGCAAACCTATGTTATGGCTAATCCGGGAAAGTGTTTATCACTACTAAGTGGTTATCACAAACGCAACAGGTCATCCATTTGTTCAGCTATTTGTTGAAACTACTATATTCTCGCACTGATCTAAGCAGGTGATAATCAGGTGCACTGCATATAAATAGCCCCAAAATGCAACAGTGTGAACACAATGGTGGCCCTCTACGTAATAGCAAGGTGGCTACGAATGCGAGCAGCAGGACTGAGGATATGGAGATGGGAGGAGCGCATGTACAGACTGCGTGTTACACTGTTCCAAATGACTGAGGCTGAGATACATGAGAGGTACAGGCTACACCCCAAACCATCCTTGACATGATACGGGACCTGCAACCATTCCTGTAGGAGCATCAGACACCAAGGGTGCACGCCATACCAACACATGTTCAGGTGCTCTGTAGCCTGCACCTACTTGCATCAGGAAGTTACCAGGGGGTGATAGCTGTGGCAGGTGGTGTGTCACAGAGTTGCCTGTCCCAATTCTTCAACTCCTTCTTGGATGCCATGATGCAGAGAATGCATCACTCCATACTCTTCCCCTGCACACAGGTAGAACTGCAGAAGACAAAGCTGGATTTCTACCAAAAGGCACAGTTCCCACATGTAATAGGGTGCATTGCTGGGACCCACATACCAATCTGCCCACCTGCAGCAACAGAAGACATATACCAGAACCACAAATCTACGTATTCCATCAACGTACTGGTGATATATGATGCGGACAACATCATCACTGACATCGTGGCCAAATTTCAAGGGAGTACCCATGACTCCTAAATTATCAGGAACAGTGGGATCTACACACGTCTGGCTGGGGGTGAATTTGGAGAAGGATACCTGCTAGGTAAATCAATGTGACACACCCTGATGTATACCTTGGAGGAATGTGTTGGTGAATCTTATTAATGGCACTTCCTCTCCCATTTAGGTGACAGCGCATATGGCGTGCGGGTATTTATCCTAACTCCATACCTCAACCCTTCCACCCCAAGTGGGAGAAGATACAATGTGGCACATAACAACACTTGCAATGTTGTGGAGCGCACCTTTGGACTTCTAAAAAGCAGGTTCCGTTGCTTCCACAAAAGTGGAGGTGCACGTCCGTATCACCCCATCATCTGCTGCAAAATAATAGCAACATGTGCCATGCTGCATAACCTTGCCACAAAGAAAGGAATAGCAGTGGAACTAACTGACTCTGAGGACGAGAGTGAGGACTTTCCACAGACAGAGCACTGCGCAGCAGGTGTGGCAGCAGCACCAGATGGGAGACACAGACGGGCAGAGATAACACTCAACTATTTCTGAGTAAGTGAGGAGACACAGTCAGTTACTGTAAGTGAGTGACGGTGTTTAATTAGCATAGCACACCACCACAACATGAAGGGCGTTACATGCCAGTCCTAATTTAAATGCAGTTTCAAAAACCAAAATGGGTTACACCACCCATTTCAGTAAACCATGTGATGGCTGGCATTACTTCCTGCGCCCACGTGCACCGCTGCGTTCCTTGGGCACACTTTCCTTACTGCCAGCCTGTCCTGTAGCAGAGTGGTGCTGTTCGCGGCACCTCCTGGACTCTGTGAAAGGTGGCGTGATGCTTCTGCGGCTAGTAGCCTCTTCACTATCCCCCATCACCTGTAGTGGCTACCTGGTTGGTCTGCAGCACTTCTAGTGCACTAGTCACTGTGACCAACCCCCTTGCCACATCACTGCTGCAGTGGGCCATCTCCTCCTGCATGGCCACCGAGCGCCTGCAGAGCAGAGAGGTGGCAGTGGAGAGGCGGTTCACCGCCTGGGTATAGTTGTCAAGTTTCTGCCTCTCCCTGCGCCTTGCCAAACGGTCCTCATCCAATTTGCTGCACAGCAGCCTCACTGCCTTGGACATGTCCCTCATGTCCTCAACCACAGTATTGTTCATGTAACAGATGCCCTTCTCTATTTGCAGCATGTGCCCATTCATCTGTACCATCTGTCGCTGGACTGACCTTATGGCTTTGCCTTGCAGGCACTGCACCTTGATCATGTTCCCCTCAAGACAGGCAAACACACTCTCATCCTCGCCCTGTGAAGCTGGACTGGCTGCCCTTGCCCTGCGTTGTCTGGCACGTGTGTGGGCACGCACTTTGGGGGACTGTGAGCCAGCAACGTTGGCATCCCCAGCCACCATGGACTGTTGTCCCCCTATGCTGTCCCCCTCAGAAACCTCCATCTGCTGGAGGCTGGCCACTGCATGCCTCCTGGCTCTCGGTGCTGGTGGCGTTGATGGCGGCGGTGGTGATGGTAATGGTGGTGGTGATGGTGATGGTGGTGATGGTGGTGGTGGTGGGGTGGTGTGCCCTGCAGGTGACAGGACCTCCTCCTCTTGTGTCCTCTCTATCCTGAGTGCCTTTCCATTGCTCCCCTCTGCAGCCCTGCGCGATGGCTCGCTTGTGAAGATAGAATGTACATTTGCTCACTTATCTGGCAGCATTTGCGTAATAATAAATGGAATGCCTGCCTATGAAACTGACTGTCCTCTGCTTGCTAATTGCTGATGTGGGTCACATGCCTTTGGGTTCAGTGGACTGACTGTTCTGACATGTGTTACTTCTGACTACATCTCCCATAATGCATTGCTGGTTTTTAGGAAAACATGTACTGGAGTGGGATTCACAATGCCTCATTGGGGATTGGGGTTAGTGAGTGGGGGGCACAGAATGCAGTGCATGCATCTTACCTTGTGTGTTGCTAGCTCTGGCTGAGCTGTCTGCATCCCCACTCACACTCTCCGGCTGGAGGGTGGACTCGACCAGGAGATCCAGGGCAGTTGGTGCAGGTGCTGTGTTTCTCCCTCCACCTGTAAGGTTGGCTTGCTTCTTTCTCTCTGCCAGCCTCTCCTTAGCATGCCTCCTCAGGTCATACCAGCGTGTTTTTAGTTCCTCAATGGAGCACTGGTCACTCCAATGGCATTGATTTTTTCTTGTATGACCAGCCAAATCTGCCTTTTCTGGGATTCAGGCACTTGCAGAGACTGTTTCCCAAAAAGTTTGTTGTGGTCCTTTGTGGCATCCTTCCAGCTCCCTCTCACTGAATTTATGCTTCCTCTTTCTTTCAGCTGCTTCCTTCTCCCTCTCCTAGTAGTCCATATTTGCTCAGTGTTGTCAGCAAATGGGTTGTAGAGTTGCTCCTGGCTTGTTTGCTGTGCTCCCTGTCTCACTCCTGTGCAGCTGCATGGGTGTGGCCACTTCCTGGTTGGGAGGTAATGAGGATGCTCAGGATTGGCTGATGCGACAATTACCGATTTTTTAAATTACTGAATCGGTATTAAGGAATCAGTGATAATGATTCGGTAATGGGTAATCAGTATTTATTTTTACCGATTCTTTCCGAATCGCTAATTTGTACCGCTTATTACCAACATTATGTACATCTGAAATACAGAGTTCTTAATAGCGAATCGGTAAAAATCACTATTAAGGACTCAGTATTTCTGAATTACCTACATCTGGCCCTTTGTTACATACTACATTTAGCACAGCAGTAGAGTCTCTGTCTGTCCAGGCTCCAGCTATATTTTTCTTGTTTCAAAAACAGAAAGGTCCCCCTATGAGTGTAGCAGCTGCTGCCCCAGTTTGCTGAATATTGTGAACTTAAAAATGCAAGCAAGAATTCGGGAAAACAGACTCCAGAAGGCACCTGTAGTCATAAACTAGTGCTGTTTATCTTTCTGAAAAAATACTATTTCCAAATGTCATTGATTCATTGGTAAATAAATTGAGCTCGACATTTATTACTTCAGGTATAGAACTGCATATGTTTGGTTTCATGACAAAGAAATGTCTGACCCCCTTTCTAACTCAACTTCGTTTTTGTGAGACATTTAAAAGCAGCTGAGTGTTAGACCTCAGAATCTCTACTGGGTGTTAGCAAGTGATCTTCTCCACCAGGAATGAAGAGGTGCTGACTTTCAAGCATCTAACCACCAACCAAGATGGCATAAACATTATGTATTTGGCTACAGGAAGCCAATTTAGGACCGCCTATCCTGTTATAATGCAACCAAACTTATTATTCTAATAGTTTATCTTGGTTTTCACATTCTTGACTGGTTGGAGCTGTCTGAACTTTCTCTGAGGTAGCACTTCAAAGCGAGTTTGGCATAGTCAAGTTTGTTGGAACTTACAACAATTTATAGTGAGTTTGCTCTATGGGAAGCACAGCTTGCTTCAATTGCAGAAGGTAGAAAAATGTTGGTCTGAGTACTTACACTATGGGTGAGTCAAAATTTAGGTGGGAGCCCCAAACCCACAGGGTTTCTTGCTGTTTTAGTTTAGGTAGCCTTAGGCCTAATAGATCTGGAGGATGGGGATTAATTTATGATGTTGATTGGAAATATTCAATAAAAGTTAAAGTGGTATTCTACGTTTTAGTGGATACAGGGATCCTACAATTCCAGAGTATTGCATAGGTATAGAGATTATGCACTGACTGTGCCAATGAATTATCAAAATGTAGACCCCGATAACATCTGGGACTCAGCATTATCGCTGGGGGGCCTTGTTAACATATTTTTACATGTTAAATTATTGAATAAGAAATATTGTGTGATTATTATTAATTTGTATAATAAGTATAGTCATAACTGATAAATACATGATGTTGCACTTGAAATGTTTAATTAGAAATGGTTAAAAGTGTAATTAATTATATAGTTTAGTTATGCCATATTTTCGTAAAGACACCATTTTATAAAAATGAATACACTTTCTAGGTCTTTTTTCATCCTTCTCCTGCTCATAACCCCTCCCATTCAGTGTCTGCCTCCAAGTCTTCTCTTTCCTCAGCTTCTGAAGACCACAGTACAATATGACGTTACTGAATATTTCTTTTACAGAGCATGTATTGTGCATAAAATTTTCAATCATGTTCTTGATTAAACTTTTTGAAGGGCAATTCCACAGGAATTTTTGTTGCTAGCCTGCTAGCATATTAGTGTATTAGTCTTTATTTGAAGAAGTTTTGTATTGAATTTTTGCATGTCTGAATTACTGTTGAAGGTAATGGAAGATTTTTTATTATTCTTAGAAATGAGCTACTGTTATGTACTTTAATATAACGATCCATTTTCTGATTTGTCAAAAATGTGCTGTTGATAGTCATGCATTGCTGAATCTGTTTCTTCTGCTCATCTTGATGTATAAAATGTGAATAAAAACCCCTGTATGTATATTGTTGGCGGCTACTACCATTTTATTTTTAATTAAATCTGGAGACTTTTAATTTCCTCACAAAACTCTGTCTGATTGAATAGAAACTTCTTTTCCCTGTTAGAAATGCTATTGAAGTTGTTTATGAGCCTGGCGTTTAGAGTCCTTACGACTAGGGCGCTCGACCTCGGACCTGGGGATCTGGGTTCGAGTCTCGGTAAAGACGCCAAAAACCTCCTGTGATTCTGGGCAAATCACTTACAGCCTGATTCATGAAGCTAAATTGCACTCGCAAAGGGCAAGATTCTCAGAATCTTGCCTTTTGCGAGTGCAATTTTGGCATTTGGGATTCACAATCCCAAATGCAAAAATCGCTAATGAAGAATTAGCTAATATGCGAGAATTAGCATTTAAGGAATCTCTATTAGAGATTCCTTAAATGCTATTCATGACACTGTCAAAAATTGCGATTTTGCAAATTTGGGCCGCTATTTACCGAGAGGTCAGACCTCTCGTTAAATAGCAAAAACTTAGAAAAATGCTTTTAAAAGCATTTTTCTAAGTTGCATGTTGCACACACACATGTCCTTTGGACATGTGTGTGCGCAACACCTGTTCAAATGTGCATTTTAGGGGTGCTACAGGGTGTCCTTTGGTCACCCCTGGCACCCTTAAAATCGCTATCTTATTTGCGAGTAGTAAATTGCTACTCGCAAATAAGGGATACTCCCCATTCATTCCTATGGGCCTTTTGGCCCATAGGAATGAATGGGGAGTTATTCCTTTTTTTGCGAGTAGCAATTTTCTACTCGCAAATAGAGAACATGTAGGAATCGCTATTTATTTAGCAATTCCTACATGAATACCGTTTTGCGTGTCCTCAATAGCGAGTCGCTATGATTCGCTATTAGGGCCACGCAAAACGGCCCGTACATGAATCAGGCTGTAACAGCCTGATTCATCAAGCCGAATTGCGCTCGCAAAGGGCCAGATTCTGAGAATCTGGCCCTTTGCAAGCGCAATTTTTGCATTTGGGATTCATCATCCCAAATGCAAAAATCGGTAATTGCTAATTCGCTAAATTGCGAGAAATTACATTTAAGGAATCTCTATTTGAGATTCCTTAAATGCAATTCAGCAACCATTTTTAAATTGCTAATTCGCAATTTTGGGCCGCTATTTACCGAGAGGTCAGACCTCTCGGTAAATAGCAAAAACTTAGAAAAATGCTTTTAAAAGCATTTTTCTAAGTTGCATGTTGCACACACACATGTCCTTTGGACATGTGTGTGCGCAACACCTGTTTCAATTTGCATTTAAGGGGTGCTACAGGGTGTCCTTTGGACACCCCTGGCACCCTTTAAATCGCTATCTTATTTGCGAGTAGCTAATTGCTAATCGCAAATAAGGAATACTCCCCATTCATTCCTATGGGCCTTTTGGCCCATAGGAATGAATGGGGAGTTATTCTTTATTTGCGATTAGCAATTTGCTACTCGCAAATAAGGAATATGTAGGAATCGCTATTTATTTAGCAATTCCTACATGAATACCGTTTTGCAAGTCCTTAATAGCGATTCGCTATGAATCGCTATTAGGGGCTCGCAAAACGGCCCGTTGATGAATCAGGCTGTTAATCTCCCCGTGCCTAAAATGAATGCGTGTCCTCATGTAACGTAACTGGTGCTATGTAAGCGCTCTGATACCTGATTCGGTTCGGGTCTAGTTCGCGCTATATAAAACTCTGCATAAAAAACAAACTAACTTCTGAATTTGTACTCTGAGCCTTCAAGGCATGCTCTGATGTATTTTGCATTGCTACTTCTGATACTTTTTGTAATATAACTCTTTAACTATTTATTAATCTAGAACTCAGTTCTTGAGTGGTCTCAGTCATTAATTTGAATTACTCTTCTATTTTGTTGGACTAATGTTGTTCAGGAAGATGTTGCTCACTGATAGATCAAGGGTGCTGGAGCCAAATTACCAGAGGTAAAGTTTGGGTGAATAAAACATTGGGGTTCAGAAAATTATTGGGCTTTGAACTCCTACAAATGTATCTGCAGAGGATGGTTGTGGAAGAGCACCTCCTTATTTTTAGGTATTCCTAAAATAGGTTCAATCTTTTTCTTTAATTTTAGAGTCTATATTAACTGGGCCCATGGAGAAATAAGTTTTGGAGACTGTGCCAAAAGACTGGTGCTTCAGTGACTCCTTAAGAAGTGACAAGCATTCCTCAACGATCTGGAGTCGAAGTATGAATAGGGCAAAATTACTTAGTAAATGTGCATTGAATTATGAGTTTGTGAGACGGATTACTGTTTCTGTTGTGAGTTGTTTGGGTATGCAATGATGATTGTGGATTGAAATGGCAGAACAATCACAGTTGTGTTCAAGTTTTATTCATATTTGTAAACACATTTGAGCTTTTACCTTTTTAAAGGGTTGGTTAGTTTATCATATTTGTCGAAATCCAAGATCTCGAGATACATTGAAAGTAGTTGTCTCTAATTTTGGCATGTGGAGCTAGGCGCACCTTTCACATTGATAGGGATTATGAATGAACACATTTCTCTTCCTAGTTTGAATATCTGGTTCACGTAGGTTGCTTTGCTTTTGTGCACTGCGCAAGCACACTCAATGGGGTGAATTACCACAGGATGGAAATCTATCTAGTATAAACGTAGTACTTGGGAAATGTTTCCTGGTTTTTGTCGTGACTTTGAATTTTGGTTTAATTTCTGAAGTTCTATGGTTTGAGATTGAGATGATTTACTTGATTTATTGACTTTTTCTTCCTTTCTAGGCTAACCAGACATGGGTTTATTTGGTTATTTGAATTTAAAGTGATATTGTAGCGGTTTTCTTGTTGACAGAGAAGTTGTGCTTTGATTAGTAGTTCAGCCAGGGAGCTGTGCTTGGATTGGTGAAATGGCATCAGAAAGCAGTGCTGCGACAGGTGGGTTGCTGAGAAGCCACGCAGTGATAGGTTGACCTTTGACAGAGCCACCCTGCAATCAGTCATAGTCTACTAGTATGTTTGCTGTGAATTTATATTGATTTCTAGTTTGTTTTGAGAAGAGAGAGAAATTGAATGTTTATTAGTGAAGTCTAAGGTTACTCTTGCACCTGGGTTGGGCCTAGGGAGAGCAAACATTACCTGTCTGATTGGTGAGATGTCAACATAAAGGAGTACTCTGGTGGGTTGCTGAGAAGCCACGCTGTGATTGGTTGACCTGTGACAGAGCCACCCTGCAATTAGTCATTGCCTACTAGGTTGTTGGTGTGAATTTAGGTTGATTACTGGTTTGTTTTGAGTCGAAAGAAGAATGGTCTGTTTATTAGTGATGTTTAAGGTTACTCTAGTACATAGGGAGGGCAGACATTCCCTGCAGAAAGAACGCCAGCCTGTGAAATTATAACAAATATTGGGTACTATATGTGTACTAGGCTTATACATTGTAATAAAAATACCTCACTCAATGAATTTTTCAATTTCCATTAGAGGGCACTTTAATATTAAGAAACTAGGGGGCATATTCACGAGCCCCCTATGCAACTTTTTGTGATGCTCCGGCAGCACAAGTCGGAAAGTCATACCTCTGAGGCCAAGCAAATCCACTATGCATGGCTTTGAATGGCCTCATAGATATGTAGTAAGGCAAATCTCTGTGCTTGGGAGGTGTTCCATGGGCCATGCAGTGTGTTTTGTCACACAACACCCATGGATTTTAATATTTCCCCAGATTTCTGAGAGCATGTAAACCTGGGTAAGCGCAAAATCCTTACACCTTCTTAGGTGACACATAATAATGAAAATTACCTTTATTTCTCCTAGTTTCTTCCTCTTTTTATAAGCGAATCTTAGGATAGTTTTTATGCAGGAAGATGCCCCTTCCTTCATGAAAACAATTCTGCCCACAACACAGGCACCCTTGCACCATGTCGAAAAGTTGCTTGCATTGGCTCTAGGCTGCTGAAATGGCACTAGCACAACAGTAAAAGGCAGGAATTGCATTACTTCCCCTTCAATTTGGCAGAGTGCAGCACATTAAGCCGATTTACTGTGCTGCCATACACCAAATCCCAGAAATGAGGGCCTTAATTTCATGATACACACCTTGTATGACATGAAACTGACCACTAGACTTACCAGTTTAAGGAGCTTAATAAGTGGAATCTTATGGCCACACAGAAAGAGAGAAAGATAGCAGCAAATCAGGTGAAGATATCATTTAGGCAAAGGCTTGAAAGTCAAATGAATTGACAGTAGAAATGTTGGAAAGAGGAAATGACTGAATGTGTAAAAATATGTTTTGCTATAGTTACAGAGAAAGAAGAGCAGGATTAAAACAAAGTGAAAAAGAACAGTGAACAAGCGGAGGAATCTGCTGATGATGATAAATTCATGTGAGTGTTTGAATCATACACCTCCACCATTTATAGATGGAGTGACAGATGCTGTTCCAGTTACTGAGGAAGTGGACACATGTGCTGGGAGAGATAGTGTGGGAGATACAAACTTCTAGTGGGGTGATACTAAGTATAGCAACAGAGATGGTGTTGATGGCAGTGCCCAGTATGAGTAGACAAATGCCTTCTGAACCTCAGACAGAGATTGTTGCACCTGTGGAAGCAGTGAAAGGTGAGGGTACTCCTAAAGAAATTAGCATAGGCATTTGAAGGGATTCAAAATATGATTAAAGAACAGCCAGTTGTGCAAATGAGGCGCATGATGACCTAGAGGAACTGGCTAATGATTCAGAAGTGGACATCATCAAAATGAAAAATGTGAGGCGAAATTCCAAAATGGATTTGACACCTGATAAAGTTAAGGAAATTGGCTTATCTACTTTAAGAGCTCATATTACAGATTTCATTGAGACACCCAAAGTTTGTTAAAAAAAATATTGAGATAGATGGAAAAAGGGGACCACAAACAAAAATACCCGGCGCGTGTAGGGTAAGAAAGCAGAAAACATCCAGATTAAGGATGGAATGCAAAGCAAATCAAATGTTCACCACCAGTCAATTGCTGTTTCTGCCTTTGTCACCCCAAGTGGGCTGGGCATGTCCAGACGTGGGTCCCCTGCTCTCCTAGCCACTGGAGTCAAGCTATCCTGGCTGATGAGGGTTGAAACTCCGAAACCGGGCCTAGGACACTTATTTCCAGTCCAGGGAAAACATGGCAGATCGGGCTGGACTGTTCGCATTAGGCACAGGGTAAAGACTGATTTGCATATGGTTGGGTTCAAAGTGGAATGGCATGGTGAGCAAAAATAAAATGGATTTAGGCCCAGATCTCTGTACTGGGGTGAAGGCTTTGACATTGTTCTGCATTCTGTCCATCGATGTTGTTTTCGCATTTGTCACCCGAGTGGGACGGGTATGCCCACACGTGGGCCTTTTTCTCTCCATGCCACTGGAGTCGAGATATCCTGGCTGGTGAGTGGTGAAACCCCAAAACCGGTCCTAGGATGCTTGTTTCCAGTCCCGAGATGACCTGGCCTGGCAGTTCGGGCTGAACTGTTCCCATTGGGCTCAGGGTCAAGACTGATTTGCATATGTCTGGGTTAAAACTGGAATGGCATGGTGAGCAAAAAAACAATGGATTTAGGCCCAGATCTCTGCACAAGGGTGAACTTATGACATTGTTCTGCATTCTGTCCATCAATTGTTGTTTTTTCAACTTTCTAAAAATGGCACTTTCAATCTGTAATTTAAAATCTGGCTTCACCATAAGTTAGGATTTTTCATTTTTATTACAATTGCAAAGACACCAAAAATGAACTGGTTAACTGTTCCTATTAGCAAAAACAGCGTAATAAATATAGGGCCAGATTAACGGCCCTACTAAATTGCGATTCGCAATTTGCGCTTGATTGCGAGTTACAATTTGTGAATCGCAATCCACTATGTACAACAGTGTCAGAGAAACTGATTGCTGTTCCCAATGGGGTCACAAAATGCAAGGCTCATTAATATTAATGAGGCAATCGCATTTTAGTGACCCCATAGGGAATGGCTGGCCCTCCCAGGGATGGTGACCCGCTGGGCTCAGCAGACCATCATGACTGGGACTGCTTTTAAATAAAACGTACCTAAGTTCTCGCTGTGCCAGAGTGGTTTGGCCTGTGTGAATATCCCCTCCCACCCCAAACTCTTAGTAGCCACCTCCCACACATGTGCACCACATGCTCAGTCGGACCAGTCAGGGCAGGCCTCAAAGACTGTACATATAGAGCGCCCCCGAAGCCGCCCCAGGGAGGAGCCACCTATGGATCTGAACGGCCAGGTCACCCAGCGGCCTATACATACGTTGATTGATTGCTGCCAGCTGCGATGCCCAAAAGTACTTCCTAATATCCGGAAGTCCAATGCCCCCATCAAACCACCCCAACATGAGTTTGTGTGTTGCGATACGAGGAGGTTTTCCCTACCACAGCAAATCTCGAACGATACAGTTGATTTCGTTGAAATACGAGGTGTCGACAGGAAGTGGAGTTTTTTATATGGCATATAGGAATCTAGAAAGGGACATCATTTTGAATAGTGCCGCACACCCCAAAAGGAGCAATTTTCAGTGTTGGACATCTGATTTTAGATGCTCTAGAGGCAGAAGGAGAATACACTTGTAAAATCTGGATAGATCTTTAGAGACCCATTGATTGCCTCTTCCAATTGGCAGTCCCGAGGGAGCAAAGGTCACTTGCCGTAAAGGACATAGAGCACAGATTTAGACCAATTTATCGAATATCCCGCAAACCTGCCAAACACATGAAATATGTCCATGACCACATTGAGGGACGCAGCGGGGGAGGCCAAATAGAGCAAGATATCATCCGCGTATAGCGAAATGTGGTCCTCCTACCCTGATATCCATTTAAGGCACCTGATGACAGGGTCCTGGCGGACCCATGTTGCCAAAGGCTCAAGGGCCAAGGCTAAGAGAAGCAGGGACAGGGGGCACCCCTGTCTGGTGCCACTGCTGAGAACGAAAATGGGAGACTTTCTATTGTTGATAACTACTTGGGCAAGCGGCTGATTGTGTAGAAGCTGCACCCAATTGACAAATTTGAGGCCAAAATCCAGTTTAATAAGGACTGCGAACATGTAGGGCCCTTCAATGGTGTTGAATGCTGAAGCAGCATCCAGGGATACCACAACAGCGTCTTCTCTGACTGTGTCTACCCGGCACAGCACTCCCTGGAGAGTGCGCAAGTTGAGGGAGGTATTCCTAGCAGGCATAAATCCCGATTGGTCTGGATGGATCAAGCGGGTGAGTACCCTGAGCAGGCCAGTGGCAAGAACCTACGCTAAGATTTTTGCCTCGCAGGTAAGTAACAAGATGGGCCTGTAGGATGAACACTTGTTGGCTTGCTTACCCACTTTTTGAATGACAACAATGTTGGCGAGTCGTTCATCCTCAGGAAGGATGTTCTCTTTTTTACTTTCGCTGTACATTTCGGTGAGATAGGGTGCTGTGTTGCCCGTTATGAGCTTGAACAACTCGATGAGCAGGCCGATACAGCCCAATGCTTTTCGCCCATGTAAGTCCTGAATGGCTTTCTCAACCTCCACGACCGTGATGTTGAGAACGAGGTCAGAACATTCCTCCTCGGTGAGTGACGTCATCGAGATATCACGTAAAAGCAAGGAAGCGTCTTCCTCTGTATGCGGCGTGTGGGACATGTAAAGTGTCTGATAGTATTTGCCAAATGCGGCTGCTATATCCCTGGGTGCAGTAAGGTGGGAATGGGAGTCTGACTCTATCTCAACCACTACACGATGAGCCCTACCCTGCATTCCAGCCAAGCCAGTAATTTGCCAGCCTTATCGCCTACATCATAGCTTCTGCTGAGTTTGGCCCTATAGAGTGTCTTGGCAGCCTCCATATCTAGGTCAGATAACTTCTTGACCTTGACACACAGTTTTTGACGCATCTCCTCTGAGTCCTGTATCCGGACTGCATTCTCTAAGTCTAAGATTTTCTCCTCTAAGCGAGTCATGTCTGCGCCCTTCTCTCTACGCTGTTAAGACCACCCCCTGTATAATGACCTTATAGGCCTCCCAAAGCGTATTCATCGAGTCAACCGACCTGCCGTTTTCATAAAAATAAAGGTCCGACTCACTCAAGACCTTGCCCCTCATTTGGGGAGCCGTGAGGTACCAGGAGTTAATCAGGACAACACGGCCGACTGTGGGCTCACCTACCTCTAGGCGACATTGTATGGGTGAATGATTGGAGATCTCCCTAGCCAGGTGTTGTATGTCTCAGACGGTGTGGAGTTGGTGTGCTAGTGTCAGCACATAATCTATACGGGACATACTGCGATGAGGCCCAGATAAGTAGGTGTATTGTAGTTCGGCCGGGTGAAGGCTCCTCCAGACATCCACAAGTCCCATTGCTCCCAGAAAGCTATGGATACCCCTGTGGTAGGGCTGCAGGGTCCTCTGGGGCATTCCGTCGAGGCAAACAGAGACAATAGAATTGAAATCGCCCCCAGCTTTTTTTTTAATGCAGCCTGTTTACCTTAAAGGAAAATGGGATGCATTTAAAAAAATAAAAATGAAACATTTTTGTTTAATTTTTTGAGGGCAGGCAGTGATCCCTAGGACCACTGCCTGCCCTTAAAAAATATTTTCTCATGCATTTGTAAAGGGGAAGGGGTAATTTGCGAGTGTTTTGCGACCATAATTGCAGTCGCAAAACATTCATAAATGGCTCATGAGTCACTATTAGGAAGGGAACGCCCCTTACTAATTGCTTAGTGACTCGCAAAAAAGGTTTTGTTCACGGACCTAAAGTTTTTAGTATGCGCAAACGGATCTATAACCATTTGGGCATGCTAAAAAACATTGTATATCTGGCCCTTGATGAGGTAACTCCAATGATATCCTAATATAGAGGTATGTCTTGCAGTAGTGAGAAAGAAATGTAAGGGTTTATCACTACCAAGACATGTAAAACGTAAAAATAAATGTCCTACTTTTTAAATAATTTGCTCCCTTCCCTCTGGGCTGGCTAGGGTCTAAAATAGGGATGACTTACATGCATTATAAAGTAAGGTTTGGTCATGGAAAAAGGCAATTTAAAACTGTGTGCACAGGCTGCAATGGGACGCCTGAGACATCTTTATAGTGCTTCAAGCCCACAAGTAGTATCTAATTTACAGGCCCTGGGCACAAATAATGCCATTTTACTAGGCGCTTACAAATGAATTAAATATGCCTATTAAGTATAAGCCAATGTTAACATGTTTTAAAAAGTGAGCACATGCACTTTACCACTCATTAGCAGTGGGAAAGTGCCCTTTGTCTGAGGCCAGCAAAAGAAGCTCAAGAAAAATAATGGGGGTGAAGGCAAAACGTTTGGGGAAACAACACTCTAAGGTTGACAGGTGTAACATGTGCCACACCCCAGCTGAAAGTGGGGAGAACTACCCATTATCCTGGGAGTTTACATCATCAAGGTGAAAAAATCTGAAGAGACCGTCAGCATTGGCATGATCTGACTCAGAGTGCTGTTCCACCGCAAAGTCTATTCCCTGGAAGGATATAGACTACCTCAACAATTTGGGATTCTCACTCCTCATCTGCATCCACCATCTGAGGGCCTCTGGTGATCTATGTAAACCAGGAAGTGAATACCAAACAATTATGATCTGAGCTTCTTCAGTACCCCAACCACAGCTAAAGCTTCACTCTTGATAGCACTCCACCTTTGTTCCCGGGGAAGTAGCCTCCTACTGATGAAGGCTACAGGCTGGTCTAATGCCCTCCTCAATCAACTGTGATAATACTGCCCTTTTGTCATGCTCTGAGTCATCAGTTTGCAGAATAAACTTCTGGGAATGTCAGGGACCTTGAATACAGGAGCTGTACACATGGCCTGTTTGAGAGAGTCAAGGCAGTCTGACAGGTCTCTGTCCAGATCCGATCTCTGTCCAGATCCACATCCTTGAATTCCTTTCGAAGTCAGTTTAGGAGGGCAAAAATGGTGCTATACCCCTTGACAAAACTCCTGTAGAATCCAGTGAGGCCCAGGAAGGCCCTCATCTCTGTCTGCATTTGGGGGGAAGGGGTTCCCAGGTCACGATGGTTTCCCTCTTGGCCTGGAGGGGCCCACCCACCAGTTGTTCCAAGTACCCCACTGGCCCCTGCACTATCTGACACTTAATGGCCTTGATAGCTAATCCTGCCTTTTGTAGAGTCTAAAGCACTTGCAGGGAGTGCAACACTTGGTCCTCCCAGCTGCTACTGTAGACAGCTATGTAATACAAGTAAGCAGTACTGAAGGCCTTCTTCCAGAAAATCTGTATATGGCTGGAAAGGACGAGAATGCGGTTAACCACATCCTCAAAGGGTTTCTTAAGAGCTTGCAACCACCCCTTCTTCAGCAAACTGAGATGTCCATTGACTGGGTGACCATAGAGGAGCTCAAAGGGGTTGAACCTTGCTCTTTTCTGTGGTACCTCTCTTTAGGCAAAAAGTAGTCAGGGCAAGAGGACATCCTACTTCTGCCTCATAGGCTCCGGTAGGCCTATAATCATGCCCCTGAGGGTCTTGTTGTATTAAATGCTCAAGTTAGGCCCATGTAGTGAATCTGCTCATTGCATACATTGTCCTCTTTTTTACAATAACATTTCTGCTGTGACCTTTTCTACATGTTCACATGTGCAACAATGTTGGGTTAACTTCTCTGAAACTCCTTCTGTTTACATCTGGTTCCACATAACATTACCACGATGGCTTGGGCACCAAGTACAAGGCCTTTTCGCATGAATGTATAACTGTCATTCTGTCCTCATCCACTGGGCGACAGGGCTATCTACATATCCATAACATTGCTAATCTATACATGCATCACAAGGATGGTTTTTATTATAAATAATCAGCATCTCACAGGATTACTAGAGGAGGCACTTCAGCTGACACCGATGGGCCCTGCATGCCTAGACTTCACCATGCAGTGGTCTGTGAGGGGTGTCCAGTTTGAGACCAAGACTGGGTCCCACATTCTCACGTGCCAGGTAATGGGGTTGGATTGTCCCGTGGGGGGATGCTTGGCTTTATACCACTCACACACTCAAAGTACGCACAGAGTAGGGTTTCCATAGTAGGAGTATGCCTGACTACTATCTTGTAATATATACATGCATATGTACAGTTTTAGCACCGTTTTACTCTTTTGGTGCTTGTAACCACTTTCATCTGGTTCTGTCTACTAATTCTCACACCACATGTATTTTATTCAAGAATATTGTTGGTTCAATAAATATATTGAAAACTTCCCACTTTGTATTCTCTGTATATTTCTCTGAGAACAAAAGAGCATGAGTGATTGAGTGTTAGACTTGGCATCTTTTGACGTGTTTCCCCTAACTTTTGACTTTCTGGCCTCCCGGTTTTGATTGACTCTGTATGGAGCATTTTAGAGACCATGGGGGTTGATCTGTGGAAAAGTAAATTTTGTCATGTTCTGTGTCCCTACGTGTCATCCATCATATGTTATGTGTGCATGATTAAATATGCATATGCATTCCCTATGTTCGATTAATGACGCAATTACAGTTGTGTCCACCTCTAGTATGGCAGTTTCCAGTTCTCGTGAATACTACGAATATCAGGCCCATGTAAAGCTACGTTGCCACGTTTCTCAGTGTGCACGTTATTTCATTGTAAAGTCCCCGTTTCTAGGCCTCAAAAGGGCCTGGACACTAGATTCAGCTCCTGTCTCCTGTCTCCTGAAGCCCTCGCTGAGGAGCGATACAGCCCCACCTGTGTCCTCGACCCTTCACTTACTTCCTGCCTCGCAGTGCCCGGCTCAGCCTGGCTCTGCCTCTGAGTCTGCCAAGAGTATGTTATGATTCCAGTTATCCGTTCAGTCCTCCTTCTCTGCATTCCTAAAGCTACTGAATCGCATCAATAGTTTCCGTCATTGTCTAGCCTTCACGTCTCCATGTAAGAGAAATACTGCATTTAATGGTCATTTAATATTCTTCATCACGCACCACATGTAGAATAATGCATGGTCCAGTCTTAGTGTCTGTTAGCCTTTCCCCTCCTGACTTCTAGTTTATATCAACATGTTCTCTAAACATCAGATACTAGATACTGTTTAGGTACATGTCGCCCTGACTCTCCAGACTTCAGTCTCTGCTCCTAGCACAGAGTTCGAAGCCCCCAGCTTCTCCTAGTAACACGTCATTGCTAGTTTGCGCGCACCATCAGGTTAGAGGTCCCGGCTCCTCAGGTAGCCCCCTCCATGGTTTCCGCCCCATTCATGACATATTCTGTTACGTTTGCATCACATGTCTGTGTATACGCCCTGTTACACCTCTTTTCACCCTTATCTTTCGCGACTACTACGCGTCACACCCTTTACTCCACCCACTGCTACGCCTATTGCAATGTAATGCTATGTGTTTGCGATATGTATATATGCCCATGTACTGTTATTAAAAAGTCATCTTTTGTCCCGATCCTGACCCCGACAGCGCTGTCGGGCCCTGCCATCCTATTCCTGTGCAGGTGGTCCTGTTCCTGTCCTTTATGCTGTAATAAACCTGCAAACTCCTACTACCTCGAATCTTGACTCTTATTTATTGAGCTATCTGTTATTCATTTATTCATTCAAAAATAGGGTATTATTTATTTATTTACCACATAATGGCGCCCGAATAGGGACCTGCCCTTTCCCCACGCGTCGGTGAAGCCACGCCGACCCCCTGACCCTCTGCAGTCGTGACGGAACTCTTCTGCGCACCGGCAGATATTTCTGCTTCAAGTATCCCTCAGGCCCACGGAGGAGACGGAGGAGGCGGTCCAGCATCCAGACGAAACGGTGGAGGAACGCGGCGAGTCCCGACCAGAGCCCAAGCCGAGAGTCCGAGAGTCCAAGGTTCGAGGTATCCGGAGGCCCACCCGTAACAGAAGTCCGAAGTTCGTCCGTCCGTCGTCGTAGCAGTCCAGTCCGATCCGAGGCCTTCCGTTCTTGCTGCCCGGTGAGTACCGTCGCTGGGGTAGTATCTAGACAGGGTCAATCTAAATTGACTCTGGTCTGTGGGTTGGTGGTACACAGACCCACAAACGAAGTGTTCACCTAGGTGGATACGGGTCTTGATGCGTCCCTTTATGGGACCGGTATGTTCCGTACTGTTTCAGCAGTGCATCCAGTAACTCTAGTCTGTTCCGTTCTCGAGAAATTCTTGTGTTTCTGTTCACAGTATTCCAGGTAATATTCTGTCCGAACTGTTATGTTATGATGTTGTTCAATGTATTTCCAATGTCGTGGTATGCCTGAATTGTTCTCCCAATTGTTATTGTTCCTCGTCTATTGTATTGTGTTCTGATTCAAGTTTACAATGTCTCTCTTTTCGAGATTACGTCAGTTAAAAACTAGAAAGGGTTTGTTAGAAGAAGCAGTTCCAGTTCCGCCTAGGGACAGTCCAGGTCATTTTATGTATCAGAAGCATGGCATAAGTGCCATACTATATCTAGATTTATGGGTAGAGTATACCAAACAGTTAGAAGAAAAGTATAGATGGCCCGTATCGGGTACATGGGATGCCGAGTGCATCATGCGAGTAGAAGAGGCATTATGGAAAAAGAAAGCCAGACAGTCACAGAAAGATGCCATCGAGTTATGGCGCAAAGAAGCTCATAAAAGAACCGAAAAAGAAATCAGAAAGTCAGAATTAAGTAGAGAATCCTTGGAACGAGCCCAAGAAAGGGAATTAATCGAGATAGGTGAACGAGTTAAAGCCGAACAGTCAGACAGACAGAGGCATGCCCTCATTAAGGGTATGTACCCTCTTCTTGCCGAGGGCCTGCCAAAAGCGACCCCGGAGGCATCCAGTAACTTTCCGCCACCATTAGTTCCGACCAAGCTACGTCACAAACAGACCGCAGCTGATATTTTTATTTCGTCCTATTTGGACGACACAGTCCCAGAATATGCAAATCCTGTCCCCGCTCCACCAGTCCCTGTAAATCAGGCATTCCCTGTTTCTCCAGACACCGGGGTACCCCTTGCAGTACCTGTTACGGTACCCCCGGCCCAGCCCGCCATACCAGTTCAGCCCGCATTTCAATTTCCTGCCACACTAGTACGAAGAGGATCAGTCGACGACTCTAGTTTAGGGGCCGCAGGGGGAGGTATTCCTCAAACCCCGCCGCCACATAAGCGTTTAACGACAGCCGAATTACATATGCAAGCGTCACAGCGTACGCCCAGACATCAGTCTGTAGCAGAAATAAGAAAAGCCCTTAATGAATGTGGCTATGATCCAGTCCCAGGAGAGGATAATATGGTTTTATATTCATTACGTGTAAGAAGGGTGGCCGAGTATCTAGTCACCCTACCGAATATGAAAGAAGACCTAGACAGAATATATCGTTTCATCCGTACAGGGGATGATCCAGAAAGCATTGGCGAAGTCATGTCTCAAAGAAAAGCTGAAGTCCAGCTCATGCTATTAAAGTTTCTGATTAATTGTCTAATACGAGAACAAGATTATCCGACCAAAGATCAAGCCGAAATGAGAACCCTGACAAAGTGGAGTGATAATATAGCCGAGGGTAAGCACAGGACCATCAGTGCTATGGAAAGTATGTACAAGAAAATCCGTAAAGAAATAATAAAGTTACACGAACAGCGTAAAGCAGCACAAGTAAGCGAGAAAGAAAGTAACTCTGATCCTGAAGAGTTAGACGACGAGAATCCCGACAGAATAGCGTATGTAGGAAAATCTAGATTTCCAGATCGCCATTTACGCCTAGAACACAAGTCTATTTTTCATCATCCAGCACCAGAACAAGGTTCTCTAGAACAAGTGTTTCAAGCTACCGATCACATTCTGAGAACACGAATCGGTTACAGTGAGTTAAGTACTATGCATGAACAAGAACTAGCCCGATCAGCAGTCCGATGGACTACTGATTCTACCACTTTTCCAGACGAAATAGTGGCACAAATGTTTCTGAAACTGCCCCCAGCCGAGCAACGACTGGCGGGTATGTATATGATTCAGCACCTCATTACATTGTATGAGGGTCAACACTCTGATCCAGGCCCGTTACACGATATCTTGAACGAGTTACTCCAGTATAGATGGAAAGGTTTAGGTACCGATTTAATTAGTGTCATTCTAGAACAGCGTCACAAATATAGAACGTTTTTGAATCCGCATTTTGTTCATGTCTCACCCCCAGAAAGTAAACCATTTTACATGGAGAGACAGAATCCGTTACGAGAAGTCCACCCAGTTAGAGGAACGGGTGGCGAACTAGAACGAGTGTTTGTTTACACTCCGATTACAAAGATGGAACTCCTAGAGATGAAGAAATTAATCCCCTGTCATGATAAAGATCCAGCAGGGTTCCATAGAGAATTAAAAGACATGCTCCGTATGGGAGAATACACGTATCCAGATATAATTAAAATGTTAAAAGTCCTGTTGCCCGCAGGGGTGTATGAAAAGCTCAAGGAAAAAGAGTGGGAGGTGGGAGAGAAAAAGATCGATTGGGCAGTTCTAGAAGCCGAAGACAAGGCACGAGTACCAGGTACTGGTCTTGGAGCGAAATGTAAAGAATTACCGGAATTATTAATACAAGTTTTGCCTAGGTTATTGACAACTAGAAAAGAAGACTGGGATGCAATCTCAGCCTGTAAACAGAAACAAGACGAAGACATTAGTGATTTTTATTCCAGATTTGAGAAATGTTTTAGCATCAACAGTGGCCTCAAGACAAGTAGTGAGTCATACCCTCACCTTTTTGTTACTAAATTAGTCGAGAATTCAAGCCCACAAATCAAAAATCGAGTTTTGAAAGTCGAAAGTACCTGGCAAGCTAATACCCCGTTCCAGATGTTGCAGATGCTCCAATACCACCAGAATAGAATCAGAGAAGAGCAAGAACACGAAAGAAAGCGTATGAAAGACACGAAAATGAAAGTACTAGTTGCACAATCCGTTCCTCAAGACAGTCAGAAGAGGGGTCCGAATCAAGCCAGTCATCCTGCAGCTCCCGTTAAAGGGAACTGCAATTATTGTAAACAGCCAGGTCATTTTATAAATGAGTGTGCAGTTCTGAAACATAACATAGCTACCGGTAAGACTAAAGAAAGACCACGTCCGCCTAGACAAGAACAAGTTTCACAGACTCCTCTGCCACAGAATGCGCCACAGACAGTTACAGCTCCGCAGCCTATCGCTGCAACACAGCACGTCACACAGCAGATGTACCAGTATGCACAGTCTGAGTATCCAGAGTACCAACAGTACTCATGAAACAGCCTAGAGAGGGAGGTAGGCTTGCCTCTCATCGAGATACCTGTAGATCAAGAAGGTCCCTATGTTCACAGTCAAGTATTAGGGAAAGACAGAAAGTTTTTGATCGATACAGGGGCAAGTAGGACCACAATTAGCCACGCCGAAGTTCCAGGGGCTCCGCTCTCAGGCTCAAGAAATGTTTCCCTTGGATTTTCAGGAAAACCTATCGTAAATGAGATATCAAAGCCAGTTACTCTAGAAGTAGGTCCATTGTCCCGTACCACTGATCTGTTACTTACTAAGTCATGTCCAGAAAATCTGTTAGGCATTAAAACACTGAAAGAATTAGGTGCAGTTATATGCTGTTCCCCAGAGGGAATACGTCTGTTCCTACGTGACTTTAAGGGTCACTATGTATTACGAGATTTTGATCCCAGATTGTCCAATGTTCCGCAGCATCTATGGGCGCAAGGTCCAACTGATGTTGGTTATATGCAAATCACACCCCATCGTGTGACTCTCAAGCCAGGTGTGGTGTTACCACGAATCAGACAGTACAGATTGCCACCTGAGGCTGTAGCAGCCTTATCCAAAATTATTGACGAGCTCATGGCTCAAGGAGTGGTTGTAGAAACTGACTCCAATGTATGCAATTCCCCGATCATTCCAGTCATGAAACGTACTGATCCAAATGCACCTCCAGTATATCGATTAGTGATTGACCTACGAGAACTTAATAAATGTATTATTCCTCAGTATCCAGTCGTTCCAGATATCTCTTCCCTATTGACAGCCATTGATTCCGAAGCCACGTTCTTTACTGTAATCGACCTCAAGAACGCGTTTTTCAGTGTCCCTATTCATCCAGACAGCCAGTTCCTTTTCGGATTTTGTTTAAATGGAAGGAGCTATATGTTCACACGAGCTCCTCAAGGTTTCACAGAAAGTCCTAGTATTTATAGTCAAGCACTTAAGAGACAACTAGACAACATTCACATGCCAACTGACACTGCCCTGCTCCAGTATGTCGATGATCTCCTGATCACAGCCCGTTCTGAACGTGCTTGCGAGCGAGCATCCCTTACAGTCTTGTATTTCCTAGCCGAGATGGGGCACAAGGTGTCCCCTTCTAAGCTTCAATTCTGTGTCCAGCAAGTGGTCTACTTAGGACACTTACTGTCCAAGTGGGGTAGGCAGTTGACACCTGACCGTATCCAGTTAATAGCGAGTCTTCCTCAGCCCAAGACCCAGAAGGAGGTACGTGCTTTTATCGGCCTCACTTCTTACTGCCGACAATGGATTCCTCAGTATGCATTTCTAGCCAAACCACTGATACAGTTAACGACACAGGAGGCAGCCGTATCGACTGTACTCCCTTGGACATCTGAACATACACTTAGTTTCAATGAGTTAAAGAAAGCCCTATGCCAAGCTCCAGTTCTAGCGACACCGAACTACAGTAAGCCTTTTACACGTTTCGTCACTGAACGCGAAGGTATAGCATTATCTGTTCTCACACAAGATCAAGCAGGACAATACAAGCCTTGTGCTTATTTTTCGAGCACATTAGATCCTGTAGCCCAGGCTCTGCCTGTGTGCCTCAAGTCAGTTGCAGCCACAGCACTAGCTATCAGACAAAGTGATTCCATAGTCTTAGGACACTCCCTGACAGTACAAGTTCAACACTCCGTGGAAGTTCTTTTAAACCGAACACAGACTCAGCACTTGACAATTGCACGTTTAACAGGTTATGAATTGACACTGTTCCAGCCACACATAGAAATCAGACGCTGTAACGTTCTCAATCCTGCTACACTGTTACCATCAGTTACTTCGAATTCTGCCACACATGACTGTGTGGAAGTAGTTAACATTATGACCAAGCCAAGACAAGATCTGACAGATATTCCGTTACCAGACCCCGACCTGACACTTTATGTGGATGGTTCATGTATGAGAACAAGTACAGGAGAACTAGTCGCCGCGTATGCAGTGACTACTGACACTGAAGTTATTGAAACACACCGTATTGACACCCTGTCCGCTCAAGCAGCAGAGCTAGTTGCTCTGACACAAGCCTGCATACACGCCAAGAACTTGAAAGCTAACATTTACACAGATTCACGTTACGCATTTGGAGTTGTACACGACTTCGGAGTGCTCTGGCAAGAAAGAGGTTTCATGACTTCTCATGGAACCAAGATTCAGCATGGTCTCCTTATTCAAGCTCTGTTAGATGCCATACATTTACCGACATCTATCGCTATCATGAAGTGCAAAGCACATACGAAAGTTACTGACATTATTTCCCAGGGTAACGATCTAGCAGATCGCACAGCCAAGCTTACAGCACAGACTCCAGACATTCCAGTTAACATGACACACACTCCAGATCCGACTACATGCATGACAGTTAAGGACCCTACACAAGATGTCATAGATATCCAGTTACATGCTACTCCCGAAGAAATCAAGAAATGGTCCGAACAAGGAGGGGTCCAGACAGATCAAGGATGGTTAACGAAGGGTAGAGCCACATGGTTTCTCCCCGACTCTATGGTTCAAGTCATTATTAATACTGCACATAGTCCAGCACATTTAGGAGAAAAAGCTATGTTAGACAGTATCCAGAACATTTGGTTCAACAAGCATTTACGAGCTGCAGCCAAGCAGAAAGTCCGTACCTGTATGATATGTTGTCAGTTTAATCCAGGTAAAAGTGTCCCGGTGGAACAAGGTGGATTCCAGCCCCCTGACCACCCTTTTGAAGTCCTCCAGATGGATTATATTCAGATGGAGCGATGTCGAGGTTTCAAGTATGTCCTTGTAGTTGTATGCGCTTTGTCCAGGTGGACAGAAGCATATCCAGTCCCAGATTACACCGCCGCGACCACTGCCAAGCAGCTGGTTCGTGAGTTCTTCCCCCGCTATGGACTCCCTAGAGTCGTATATTCTGACAACGGCCAGCCATTCTCTTCAGAGTTAATGAAGCATGTTTCCCTTTTGTTAGGGTACCAGTGGAAGTTTCATTGTGTACGCCATCCTGAAGCAGCCGGTCTCGTAGAGAGACATAACCAGACTCTGAAAATCCGTATTGCAAAAGTTTGTCAAGAGAAAGGTGTGGACTGGCTAGTAGCTCTGCCAGTCGCTTTGTTCTATATGCGCCTGGTCGCACATTCTAGATCAGGTCTGTCCCCGTATGAGGTCGTATTCGGCCGCCCCCCTAACATGTGGGGTACTCCTAGACCCCGAAGTATTACCGATGTTTCAAGTAATATGCTGACAGATTACCTAGCTTCCTTGATGTCTGCCCTCAACTCTTGTCGTTCACAGGTTGCCGCCGCCTTTCCAGACAATACCGAGGTGGCACCGCATGAAATCGTTCCAGGATCCATGGTCTTGGTTCGCAATTTTGACCGCTCAAGTCCGCTAGAGCCTCGCTGGAAGGAGCCCCGACAGGTCCTCCTCGCCACCCGTACAGCCGTGAAGTTGGAGGGTCGCAAAGGCTGGGTGCACCTTTCACATATAAAGAAGTTTTATGGACTGAAACCAGTCTTAAAGAACATTTCCCAGGATTCAAAGGACTGCCAAAGTATTATTTTTAAGGACTGTCCCGCAAAAGACATTGCTACGAACCCTTCCCCGTTAGAGAAAACTCCGCAGCAGGAGTATAAGTTGAAACTCCGGTCTAGTAAAATAAGTCAGCCAGTTTGATTGTCTAAGTCCTCCCCTAGGTGAAACGGTTAGACTGTTTCTGACATGTATAAAATAGACCCCCATAGTGAGAGAGTTAGTCAAAACTCAATTCGATGTATCGTTTTTCTATGTTTCATATTATTTCTCAGCATTATGATTTCCTGCACCAGTTACGCATTTTACCTGTATTTCCCAGTTCTTCATGTAAATAAGTCTGCTAATGCTACAGTAGAGCATATGTTTAGTGATCTGCCTCCTCATGAACTCTCTTACCGCCTCGCTATGCGAAATAATTCTTTCATCCGCATGTTACATTATTCACACCAGACCAGCAATGCCACTAATTGTTGGGTATGTGGTCGACTCCCCCCTTTTCAGACGCCGAAGGGAGTTCTGCCACTCTTTCCTTATCCTTTTTCACATAATGGTTCGTGTGGAGCATGGTCCACGTTAACGTCATCCTCAACAGATATGTCTTTTCTTAACAGTACATGTTTTCCAGATAAGCAAGGTCTCCCCCACAGAACCGGGTTAGATCTAGAAAATGAAGTGTATAATTTAGGTAATTATTCTTCGAATTTCATGGTCTTGAATGTTCAGTCTGATTCCACTCCAGATTTACCTGCTATTTCAGTACTACCAGTCAAAGGCGAATTATGTGTCCGAAATAATGGTTCCGTACACGTAGGACATAGTGATTGTACTACTATTGTCAAGTATAGTGACAGTGGGAAATCTATTTTCAAAGCTTCACGCCATTCTTATTTTATTTGTGGTCAAACTGCATATGTTCGTCTGCCCCTCGATTGGGAGGGAACCTGTTACATTGCCTTCCTACTGCCACCAGTTTTCCTAGCCCCATCTGATTATCATAGAAACACACATCTAGTACACATTAGACATAGAAGGGAGTCCCCAATTGTCGATTATACTGAAACTGCTCTAGAACAGTATACAGATTTCAACAGAGGTTTCTTTTTCTTTATAGGACCTATCCAGAATAGTAAGCTGATCCGTAGGTTAACCAGAACCCTTGAAGCAGTAGTCAATGAGACTGCCTCTGCTCTAGGTAACTTAACTGAAGAGCAATCTGCTATGAGATTTGTCGTTTTACAGAATCGTCTCGTCCTTGACGTCATACTGGCCGATAGGGGCGGGGCCTGTAGAGTCATCGGATCTAGTTGCTGCATTTTCATTCCAAATAACGCGCCGTCTGTTTATTCAGCTATAACCAGACTCCATAAAATTGCCCATCTGTTACACCAAGATCCAGGCACCTGGACATGGTCCGGTTGGTTCTGGAATATAATTTCCGCCTGGGGATGGAAAGTCTTGTCCTTTCTAGGTATTGCAGTAGCGATCATATTCAGCTGCTGCCTCTGTATACAATGTGGCCCTGCGATTTGCGGCATTTGTGCTACATCATGTATTCCTAGTCCCAAGCCCCGTTCTAGATCCCGTTCCAGGATAATTCGAGACGAGCAAATGATACTGTATGAAATGATAGATGGTATCATGAATATTGATGTTTCCTGATGGAAACGTAGTGACAAGGAGGGAATGTGGAAAAGTAAATTTTGTCATGTTCTGTGTCCCTACGTGTCATCCATCATATGTTATGTGTGCATGATTAAATATGCATATGCATTCCCTATGTTCGATTAATGACGCAATTACAGTTGTGTCCACCTCTAGTATGGCAGTTTCCAGTTCTCGTGAATACTACGAATATCAGGCCCATGTAAAGCTACGTTGCCACGTTTCTCAGTGTGCACGTTATTTCATTGTAAAGTCCCCGTTTCTAGGCCTCAAAAGGGCCTGGACACTAGATTCAGCTCCTGTCTCCTGTCTCCTGAAGCCCTCGCTGAGGAGCGATACAGCCCCACCTGTGTCCTCGACCCTTCACTTACTTCCTGCCTCGCAGTGCCCGGCTCAGCCTGGCTCTGCCTCTGAGTCTGCCAAGAGTATGTTATGATTCCAGTTATCCGTTCAGTCCTCCTTCTCTGCATTCCTAAAGCTACTGAATCGCATCAATAGTTTCCGTCATTGTCTAGCCTTCACGTCTCCATGTAAGAGAAATACTGCATTTAATGGTCATTTAATATTCTTCATCACGCACTACATGTAGAATAATGCATGGTCCAGTCTTAGTGTCTGTTAGCCTTTCCCCTCCTGACTTCTAGTTTATATCAACATGTTCTCTAAACATCAGATACTAGATACTGTTTAGGTACATGTCGCCCTGACTCTCCAGACTTCAGTCTCTGCTCCTAGCACAGAGTTCGAAGCCCCCAGCTTCTCCTAGTAACACGTCATTGCTAGTTTGCGCGCACCATCAGGTTAGAGGTCCCGGCTCCTCAGGTAGCCCCCTCCATGGTTTCCGCCCCATTCATGACATATTCTGTTACGTTTGCATCACATGTCTGTGTATACGCCCTGTTACACCTCTTTTCACCCTTATCTTTCGCGACTACTACGCGTCACACCCTTTACTCCACCCACTGCTACGCCTATTGCAATGTAATGCTATGTGTTTGCGATATGTATATATGCCCATGTACTGTTATTAAAAAGTCATCTTTTGTCCCGATCCTGACCCCGACAGCGCTGTCGGGCCCTGCCATCCTATTCCTGTGCAGGTGGTCCTGTTCCTGTCCTTTATGCTGTAATAAACCTGCAAACTCCTACTACCTCGAATCTTGACTCTTATTTATTGAGCTATCTGTTATTCATTTATTCATTCAAAAATAGGGTATTATTTATTTATTTACCACAGATCCACCTATCCTAAACTTTTTAAAACAGTCCTACCTAGTTGCCAGAGCCCGAGTGCACTATGAAAGATGGGGTGAGCTCAGCCACAGCTTCCCTGTAAAGAAGGGGGTAGGCAGGGGTGCATGCTAGCATGGGAGCAAAACTAAGTAGTGACTGTCAGGACTTACCATGTATGAATAGACAACCAATCGGAGCATTGTTATATGCGGACGATGCCGTCCTATTGGCCCGTAACCCCCTTTGCCTACAAAAAAGTGATCTCTAGCTTTTCTACCTGTATGTCAAAACTCGACCTCCATGTAAACATAAAAAAACATTCACAATGAAATGCTGCAAGCCCAGTATTAGGTGCTGAGAATTCTTCATTGATAACAGGAAACTCGAATTCACAGCTCACTTCTCATACTTGGACATTGTATTTGAAAGATAGGGTCAATGGGCTAAAGCTATAGAATCTAGAAAATTACTATTTTGTAAAGCAACTGGTGCATTGATTAACTTTGCCAGGAAGTTAGGGAGGCACCCAATCACTGATCTATTAACAATATACAAAGCTAAATGTACACCCATTGCCATGTATGGAGCAGGCATGTGGGGTTATGCTAATGTCGAGTGCCTGCAGCTAGTAGAAAATAGGTTTTTAAGATATCTCCTAGTGGTCCCTAACAGTACAGCCGTATCCATATGCTACGCTGAGCTGGGTTTGCCCTATCTTTTAGATTTGATCAAACTGCAGCCTATCCTGCTCTGGCATAAGGCCTGGACCGGTATTCTACTGGCCTGAACAGGGACTTGATCAATAATTGCCTGTCCCTTGATGGGGCTGACCGCATTCCCTGGTTGACCTACGTTAAAAACTTCTTAGAGGATTTAGGACACCCGAGTATTTTTCCAACCCTGACAGTTTGAACAATGTTACTAGAAATGATTTAAAATCATTATGTCTAGATCACCTGGAGTCTATTAATTTAGCTAGTAATATTGCAAAACTGTCAGTGAGAGCACACCAACTACTTCTGACTCACCCAGGAATACAACCATACCTAATAAATACTATAGGAGCTTCTGATAGGTTGTTATTGACCCGTTTACACCTTGGTATTTTTCACATCAGGGTCACTCTTCCAAAACTTAACGATTGGTCTCGCTCTTTATGTTTATGTCTGTGTGATAACATCTCCGCTCAGTCGACAATTCATGTTATTTTTTATTGTAAAAGTTACTCTATGCCCAGGAAAAAATAGATTTTACCTATTTTAAAGAGGTATGACCGGAGACAATGCCGACCTGCCTTCCTGAAGCTGCAATATTTGAATGATGGACCCGTGACTGATCATATTGCCAAATATCTGAAAGGGGTGGTTAGACACCGGATGACAATGGATGGTCCCCCTCTTTCTTAAACTGTCTGAGTCCTTTTTTAATCTATTTTATTCAAATTATTTTGATGTAATGTATGTCTTTTTAACATGTATTGTGCTTTTATGGTTTAATATTTTTCTAAATCGAATAAAGCGTATTCTAATCCGATTGACTCTGTTTTTCCTGGCTTAGTGTCTCTGCACACTTTCTCATTGCTGATCAGTGTTAAAGTGCAAGTGCTCCTTTTTTAAATTGGCAAATGGATTAGTGTTTCCATGATTTGCATATTTGATATACTTGTCAGTCCCTAGTAAAGTGCACTGAGTGTTCCAGGGCCTCTAAGTCAAATACTGCTAGTGGGCTGCAGCACTGGATTGTGCCACCCACACATGCATCCTTTAAATATAACTTTGGCCTGCCATTGCAGTGCCTGTGTGCAGTCTGGTACTGTCATGTCGACTTGGCAAGTGTACACACTTGCCAGTCCCTAACCTTCCCTTTTCGTACATGTTATTCACCCTTATGGTAGGACCAAGGTGCCCCTGTGGGCAGGGTGCATTGTGTGCTAAAGGTAGGGCATGCCCTGATGTGTGTGGCATGTCATGATAGTGAAATGCTTCCAATTTCGTTTTTCACTATTGCAAGGCTACCTGCTTCCATAGGAAAGAATGGAGAATTTGTTTATAACATCTTATAAACATAACTACCCCTGGGAACAAGGTAGTAAAATAAAGGTTGATATGCCAGAATGTTACAATACATCTTTTGTGAGGGTGATTTTTATATTTTGTTTGAAAATACAATTTTTAGAAAGTAGGTATTTTCTTGCTTAGCCATCCAGTATGCCTCTGATAGGTTTGTGTATTGCATGTCTAGCTTTGGATGACAGGGGCTCGAGAGGGGCAGTGGCCTGAGAGAGCCTGATGAGTCAGGGCTGGATAGGCCTGGTCTGCATTTGGAGTGGTGGGAGGAGTAGCACCTGCACCTGAAAAGGTCTGTGCCAGCCTTCCACATTGATGTCTCCACCCCCCTGTGGTGTGTCTGGAGCCAGGGCTCACACTGACAATGGAGGTTGTTATGCACTTGCAAAGTGCCCGCCACATTACTGGTTTTGGCTGAGTACAGACACAAGATTGTTGGGTAAAAAAAAGAGGGGCCCAGACCCCAGATTTTTAGAACTCACTGGAATCAAGGAACCTGCCAAGAGGAAGACTCTGGAAGAGCTGCCAGGAGGAGTACAGCCCCTATGCTGAGTTACTGCTTTGTTGTTTTTTTTATGCAGAGTTTTGACATGTAGTTGCTGCGTCTGCCTTGGGCAGTGAAAGGACTGGACTGAACTTTCTTTACTTGTGCTGAGTATCGCGAAGGGCCTGAAAACAAGCTGGCCTCCTGTTCTGAAGTCTCAGGGACTGCAAAGACTTCACCAACCTCTGGGTACCGCTGTTTCAGTTGCCACAGAAAAGGGAACCGCAACCAACTCCGTCACCGACTCCGTTGCTGGCTCTGTGTCCTGACAGCAACGTAGACTGCACCATCTGCATCTCGCACCGCAACCCTGGTCTCACCGACGATAATGACCAGCACCACCACCGCCACCGAGAAGCTACTTGCACCGTGACCTGTGGGCACTGCAGTCCACACAGCCTCGCTTCACTTCGCCATTCTGGTCTCACTGATGCTGTTGCTGCTGCTGACGCAACACCCGTGACCGCCTCATGGTTGGGGGCAATACTCGTAAAGTTTCACGACCCATTGCCTCGTCCCACATAGCCGTCTGGGCTGACCGACGCCAGGTACCGCTACCCGGCTCTGTCACCTACACAGCAATCTGATAGCAGCACATCTAGCACCATCTTGCTTTGCACTGTAAGCCTTGGTCTCACCGACGCCATCTGGATGGTCATCACTAAGCCGCTGCCTGCCCTGCATCAAGAGGACACTGCGCCCTGCGCCACTTCCATTTTGCAAAGCTACCACAACAGTTGCCATGACCGGCTCGCACCTCCGTGTAAGCCGCAAGAAGAAAGATACTGTTACTGAGTCTGTTCACGCTTTTGCTGGCCCTTATTGATGCGATCGGCTGGTACTGTTAGACTCTGTTGTTTTTCAGCATCGCCGTAGCCCCGGATGGAGATACCGACTGGTACAAACTGTGTTTTGTTAGTTATTTCTGCAGTTTAGAAGACATCTTGCAAAGTATCTATTTTTCAAATACTGTATTGTGGATTCATTATCGTTGTTGATCTTGTTTTGAGTATATAACATTTTGCATATTTTTCTAAAGTAGTGTGGTGTCCCTTTGTAGTGCTTTCACTGTGTTACTGTTGGTTATGTTCAAATGCTTTACACACTGCCTCTAAGATAAGCCTGACTGTTCATGCCAATCTACCAAGGGGTGAGCAGGGGTTATTTTAGGAGTCTAACTCCCTTATCCTGACTAGAAGGAACGGTCCCTACTTGGACAAATGTGCAAACCATTGCCAACTAGAGACCCCAATTTCTAACACTGAGCGAGAAGTCCTAATTTGTTACCACGATCCCTGAGGGGTCAGCATTGTCATGTTCAGTGGTTGCCAGAAACCATTTGCTCCCTGGTAGGGTAGGGGGGGGCCTTATCGCAGCACTGTGCTCTAGCTTGTCTCTAGGCCAACATATCCAACAGGGGTGCTCGGAATCAGTCTAGGCACCTCACCCAAAGCTCTTGGAGCACTTAGGATATCCCTTGACAAGCCCATAATAGTAGGACTGGTAGCACTTAGGGCCAAACTTACCAGTATTTCTGTCCATAAAACCTTTTTGTGACAAGGATGGCTTTCATGGGGGTCTGGTCATCTACCGCTAGTGTTAGTAGTGCATCCCTCCCACTACAGGCATGTTTCCACAAGCCACCCCCAGTGCTCAGCTGTCACCTGGTGCACCCTCAGTTCAATCTCATACACAGCAGGTAATTTGTCGAAATCATCCTCCACCACATAGTTGAGTACCAGGTCTTTGAGTATGTGGATCATCTTGTCACCTTCAGACACTACAGGTAAGCTGCCACCATTGCTGCATTCTGAGGATGGTGTTGCTCTGAATTCTAGTTCTTTCAATCAAGCAATCAATCAATCAATCAATCAATCAGGGAATTGTAAGCGTGCTACTCACCCGTGAAGGTCTCAAGGCGCTGGGGGGTCCGCATATCTGTTTAGCTGAAGAGCCAGGTCTTGAGGGTCTTCCTGAAGGTGTTCAGGGAGGGGACGCGTCTGATGTCTGCTGGTAGCTCGTTCCAGGTCTTAGCTGCAATGTGAGAGAAGGATATTCCGCCTGCTCTGGCTCTGTGGATGTGCGGGGGGTTCAGCCAGCGTGAGGTTGGAAGATCGGAGATTTCTTTTGGGTACGTGGAAGTTGATTCTGTTGTTGAGGTATTTGGGTCCGATGTTGTGTAGGAAATTGTAGGCGTGAGTGAGAATTTTGTAAGCGACTCTTTTCTCCACGGGCCAGAGGAGAATTTGTAGATGTTGGCTGATGTGTTCGAGTCAGGGGATGCCAAAGACGAGTCTAGCGGCAGTGTTCTGTATTATATGGTGTTTGCGGAGTAGGGACTTATTGATGCCGGAGTAGAGTGCGTTTCCATAGTCCAGTCTGCTGGTGATAAGTGTGTGGGTGACTGTCTTCTTCGGCTCAGGGGGGATCAACTTGAAGGTCTTGCCGAGGATGCGAAGGCTGCTGAAGCAGCTGGATTTGAGGGCATTGACCTGTCGGTTCATGGCGAGTACATTGCCTTGGTTCTTGGCGTGGCCTGAGGTGATTGGTGGGCTTCGGAGGGCGGTCAGCAACCAGGTGCTGGTCCATGCACAAGGGGTGGTATAAAGGACAAGGATTTCTGTCTTCTCGGCATTGAACTTCAGGAAGCTGTTGGTCATCCAGACTGCGAAGTCTTGCATTCCTTTCTGGAAGTTGAGTTTGGCAGTGGTGGGGTCTTTGGTGAGAGAGAGGATGAGCTGGGTGTCGTTTGCATAGTATACGATGTTGAGGCTATGTTGTCGGACAATGGTTGTGAGAGGGGCCATTTAGATGTTGAAGAGGGTGGGGCTCAGTGATGAACCCTGTGGGACTCTACAGTTGATTTTCTTGAGGTAAGAGAGGAACGTTGGGAGTCTGATCCTTTGGCTTCTTCCAATGAGGAAGGATCGGATCCAGTCCAAGGCTGTTCTTGTATGCCTCCGTCATGTAGTCTGGCGACTAGTATGTAGTGGGAGACGGTGTCAAAGGCCGCTGATAGGTTGAGTAGTATGAGGGCTGTGGAGTGGCCTTGGTTCAGGAGGGTACGGATGTCGCCTGTGGCAGCGAGTAGGGGGGTTTCTGCGCTGTCTTTGCTTCGGAATCTGGATTGGGACTTGTCGAGGATGGCGTTCGCTTCAATGAATCGTGTCACTTTCCTGTTGACTATTTTCTCTGCAACTTTGGCTGCGAAGGGGAGGTAGATGTGAGGGGAGCAGGGGTCAATGGGGGCTGCGAGTGGATGCTTTTCATGGTTGAGGCAGTGTCTTCAGCCGTGATCGGTGTCCACTTGGAGATGGTGGGCTGGCTGGTGTTTCTGGGTGATGGGGGGTCATCTGTGGCGCCTGGTGGATGGTCAATGAAGTTGCTGTAGAGGTTTTTGATCTTGAAGTGGAAATAGGTGCCAAGCTTGTTGCAGAGGTCTTGGGATAGGGTGATGTCTGCGGCTTCGCTGCATGGGTTGGTGAATTCTTGAATGACACTGAAAAGTTCCTTGGAGTTCGTGGAATTGGGCAGGATTTTGTTGTGGATGAAGTTCCTCTTGGTGGCTCGGATCAGGTTGTGGTAGTCCGTCATGGCGTCCTTGTAGGTGATGTGATTTTCTGTTGTCTTGGTCTTTCACCAGTTCTTCTCCAGGCATCTGCAGGTGTGTCTGGCTTCTTGGAAATCAGTGGTGAACCAGGCGGCTTTCCTGAGGCATTATCTGTCGGGGTTTAGTAGCGGGGCAAGCTTGTCTGCACAGTTGGAGATCCAAGTGTGGAGTACTCTGGCTGCATCATATGCGTTGGTTGCCCAGGTATGGTTTTCTCGGGTGAGGTTGGAGTTAAGTTGTTAATCAGTAACCTTGCTCCAGTTCCTTTGTGGTGGGCGTGGGGCTGGTTTGGGTGCCTTGGGTTTGTTGATGGCGAAGTGTACGTAGTGGTGGTTGGTCCATGGCGGCTGTATTGTGTGGCTGAATTGGACACTGTTCCCTGTCGCGAAGATGGTGTTGAGGTTGTGTCCAGCTCTGTGGGTCAGTGCATCGACTAGTTGTTTAAGTCCGATGCTGGCAGGGATGTAACAAGGGATAGTGGAGTTGGGGTTGCTGGGCTTGTTGACGTGAAAGTTCAGGTCTCTAATGAATTTTTAGTTTGTTGATGCGATGGAGTGGGGTGCGATAAAGTCGGTGATGGTGGTGGCGAAGGGTGTTTGTGCCGGAGAGTCTGTAGACAAGGGTTCCTTGGAGTGTAGCTTTGGGGGTGGTCTTGATCTGGAAGTGCAGGTGTTCGGCACAGGGGAAGGTTTTGCTGGAGTGGTGAGGTGGAGGGTGCTCTTGTGGTCGATGGTGAGCCCCCCTCCTGGGTTGTTGGGGCAGTCTTTCCTCTGAATCTTGTATCAGTCTGGGATGGCGGTGCTGATATTGGGGGCGGAGGATGCGTTGGCCCAGGTCTCTGTGAAGAAGGTGATGTTGGGCGAGAGGGAGTTGAGTAGGTTTCAGATTTCCATGGCGTGTTTGTGTACGGAGCGTACGTTGAGGAGGATGCATTTTAGGGTGTCACAAGTGCTGGCATCAGAGGTGTTGGAGGCCGCGGTGTCAGTGAGGATCTGGCAGCTGTAGAGGCAGGATAACTGTCCGTGGGTTGTGTCCGGCGAGGCCTGTTGGCATTCTTCCAGTGTTGAGTGCGAGTAGGATGGTGGTGTCGTAGCGATGGGTAGTGGGAAGTCCAGGGTTCCTGGCCCTGGCCGCGGTCGGGTTGCAGATGGGCCCAGACATGCTTGCCTTTGGCATGCCATCAGGGCGCTGGCGTTGCGACCATGCTGCAGCTGCCATTAAGTAGGGGAGGTGGGAGGCAGGAGAGGCTGGGAGGCGGGAGCGGGGGAATTTGGGGGGGAATTCTGGGGGAATCCGGGGGTAAGGGTCTGCAGGAGCAGCAGCGGCGAAAGACGAAAGGAACAGGCAGGCATGAGAACATAAAATAAGTGGTGGAAATAGAGCAAGACACAGATTGGCACAATAACACTGGCACAAAAGGGAAAAAATAAGAAAAAAAAGGCTGAGAAAGGTTACAGTGGTAGCAGACAGTCAGATCCCAGTTGGACAGGGCAGCAGGCGTGGGAAGCAGCCTCGTACCTCCAAAGGAGAAGGTCAGGGTTTGGAGCCAAGAGACGGCACAGCGGAGCTGTGGGGAGAGAGTGGACCCAGACCGAAGGTCAGAGGGTTCTTTGAGGCTCCACTACTGTTCCGGCTGCATTTTCTTTTCAGTCAAGTCTCCCTCAGCCTTCTTAAACTCTTTGTCAGTTTGGTCATTTGTAACCTGAACTCTCTCTCTGCTTTGCTTGTCCTTCAGTTCTTCTGGGAACAAGTTCCTAGAAGACACACTGCTGCCTGCCCTCACACTGTATTCCCTCTCAGTAAATAGAGAGACTCCCACCTCTGGGATCTCCTACTAAGGGCCCACTACCACGTTGTCCGCCATTCACCCATCAAATTTACTCTATCCAGATCCTCAGCATCAGGATCATCATCCTTAGAGTCCTCAGGCTAGGATTACATCCTTATGA
The DNA here is from genome assembly GCF_964261635.1 of Lissotriton helveticus. Classification (NCBI taxonomy): domain Eukaryota; kingdom Metazoa; phylum Chordata; class Amphibia; order Caudata; family Salamandridae; genus Lissotriton; species Lissotriton helveticus. The sequence goes on along the minus strand of NC_136063.1, from coordinate 1,244,093,438 downwards.
CTTTCTCATGTCCAGCTATGTTGTGTTCTATCCTGCACACAGCCTGCTCTCCTTACAGAGTTTTTGCAGCTCAGTCCTGCTGAGATTATCCTCATCGAGCCACTATACGTCCCTAATACAGACAAAGAGGTAGGTAACTTACATTTATAAAAAAGGAAAAACAGTCAATCTGAAAGCGAAAGAGAATTTGAAAGGCTTGGGAAGGAGACAGTGGCAGTGTCCCAGACCCGTTTTGTGTTCAGACCTTGGGCAGTAAGATAAAGAAAGCGCTCGTTTTTAAAACCTCCTTATTGTATGCTGTTATTTTAGAAAACTTGATTTGCGCCTTGTGATTATTGTGACTTTTTAAAATTCACTCTCCCCCTGCACCACACGCCTTACTGACAGTGGCTGGAGCCGCCTCTCTGCATCTCCTCGTAGGGGCACTTCCGGTTGCCCTGCAGGAAGAGCGGTTAGCGCTCTAGTGTTGTACTTCCTGGAGGCTACTTAGGCTGAGCAGGGCTGCAGCGCGCTGCGGGAAGGAGACAGTGGCAGTGTCCCCGACCCGTTTTGTGTTCAGACCTTGGGCAGTAAGATAAAGAAAGCGCTCGTTTTTAAAACCTCCTTATTGTATGCTGTTATTTTAGAAAACTTGATTTGTGCCTTGTGATTATTGTGACTTTTTAAAATTCACTCTCCCCCTGCACCACACGCCTTACTGACAGTTGCTGGAGCCGCCTCCCTGCATCTCCTCGTAGGGGCACTTCCGGTTGCCCTGCAGGAAGAGCGGTTAGCGCTCTAGTGTTGTACTTCCTGGAGGCTACTTAGGCTGAGCAGGGCTGCAGCGCGCTGCGGGAAGGAGACAGTGGCAGTGTCCCCGACCCGTTTTGTGTTCAGACCTTGGGCAGTAAGATAAAGAAAGCGCTCGTTTTTAAAACCTCCTTATTGTATGCTGTTATTTTAGAAAACTTGATTTGCGCCTTGTGATTATTGTGACTTTTTAAAATTCACTCTCCCCCTGCACCACACGCCTTACTGACAGTTGCTGGAGCCGCCTCCCTGCATCTCCTCGTAGGGGCACTTCCGGTTGCCCTGCAGGAAGAGCGGTTAGCGCTCTAGTGTTGTACTTCCTGGAGGCTACTTAGGCTGAGCAGGGCTGCAGCGCGCTGCGGGAAGGAGACAGTGGCAGTGTCCCCGACCCGTTTTGTGTTCAGACCTTGGGCAGTAAGATAAAGAAAGCGCTCGTTTTTAAAACCTCCTTATTGTATGCTGTTATTTTAGAAAACTTGATTTGCGCCTTGTGATTATTGTGACTTTTTAAAATTCACTCTCCCCCTGCACCACACGCCTTACTGACAGTTGCTGGAGCCGCCTCCCTGCATCTCCTCGTAGGGGCACTTCCGGTTGCCCTGCAGGAAGAGCGGTTAGCGCTCTAGTGTTGTACTTCCTGGAGGCTACTTAGGCTGAGCAGGGCTGCAGCGCGCTGCGGGAAGGAGACAGTGGCAGTGTCCCCGACCCGTTTTGTGTTCAGACCTTGGGCAGTAAGATAAAGAAAGCGCTCGTTTTTAAAACCTCCTTATTGTATGCTGTTATTTTAGAAAACTTGATTTGCGCCTTGTGATTATTGTGACTTTTTAAAATTCACTCTCCCCCTGCACCACACGCCTTACTGACAGTTGCTGGAGCCGCCTCCCTGCATCTCCTCGTAGGGGCACTTCCGGTTGCCCTGCAGGAAGAGCGGTTAGCGCTCTAGTGTTGTACTTCCTGGAGGCTACTTAGGCTGAGCAGGGCTGCAGCGCGCTGCGGGAAGGAGACAGTGGCAGTGTCCCCGACCCGTTTTGTGTTCAGACCTTGGGCAGTAAGATAAAGAAAGCGCTCGTTTTTAAAACCTCCTTATTGTATGCTGTTATTTTTGAAAACTTGATTTGCGCCTTGTGATTATTGTGACTTTTTAAAATTCACTCTCCCCCTGCACCACACGCCTTACTGACAGTTGCTGGAGCCGCCTCCCTGCATCTCCTCGTAGGGGCACTTCCGGTTGCCCTGCAGGAAGAGCGGTTAGCGCTCTAGTGTTGTACTTCCTGGAGGCTACTTAGCCCTCGCAGCTCCTCGGGCGCGCAGCGATCGCGCGCAGCCCGCCGAAGACCCGCCAAAGAGCTGCCCGTCTGCGCCCGTCCGCGCTAAGGCAGCGCCAGGCGCCAGTCATCCTGGTCTTTCCCTCTGCTGGTTTAGCGGTAAGATGTGCTATTCCAAAGCTGAGCTGTTGGGTCTTCAGCACCCTACTTGTTCCTGTGCTAGACGCAACCCGGCCCATATACGACATCCCCTATTAAATCCCTCTCAATTATGCTCCACTATAAAAACTACACCCAAACTTCCCAAGATCCACACTTTCAGGATAGGTCATCTTAATGTTAGATCTATGCATAAGCATCATTCCGAAATTTCTGACCTTCTTACTGACCACTCTCTCGATGCCCTGTTCATGACTGAGACGTGGCTTCTCGATGAAATGGACTCGGTCTGCAACTTAGCGACCCCCACGGGATATACCATTCACACGGTGAATAGGAGCACGAGAGGGGGGGGGTTGGCGCTTATAATCAAATCCCATCTTGATTGCCAGCTTAGCAAAGTGGACATTAAAGGCAGTGAAAGCGCACGGTTCTCGATCAAAGTTAACCCACAGTTCTGCGCAACTGGCCTTTTGATCTATAGACCCCCTGGCGCAGATACTCCTTTTATTAATTCACTTTTACAGTTTTTGGACACTAACATTCTTAAAACAGCTAATTTTACGATCATAGGTGATCTCAATCTTCATCTTGACAGGGAATCCGAGCCCAAGATTACCACTTTTCTTGCTGATCTTGCGGCCTTTCAACTTAATCAATTTGTGACTGGCCCCACCCATAGAGCGGGACACCTTCTCGACCCCATATTTCCCAACATTACTAGCTGTTCCGTAGGATTGCCAATCCCTATGACCTGGACTGATCACCATCTAGTTACTCTGTCCATCTCTTGTGACCTGAGACCTGTAGCGGTGCCTACCCCATTAGTCCAGAAACGGCCATGGAGAAAACTTCATCTTGAAGATCTACACAATCTCCTGGTATTAAATCCCCCACCCCCTAGTGAAGATCTGGACGTAGGTTATGATCAGTTCTGCCTCTGGATCACCCAGGCACTGGATACCTTGATCCCGGCTAGATGTACCAAGGTTCGCACCCATACAACCAGCCCTTGGTATAATATCGAATTAGCAACTTTGAAAAAGGAATGCAAAAAGGCAGAGAGGTGCTGGAGAAAAAACTACAATATTAACCTCAAACAGGATTATGTCCTGCTCTAAAAAACCTACCATCGTAAGGTTTGCAGAACTAGGGCGGCATATTATGCCAATGAAATCAGTAACAGCTCTAACACCTCGAAAGCTGTATTTAAAATCCTGAAAGACCTTACTGCAAAAAAAAACGTTAACACCACTATCATTTCTCCTGACCTTTGTAATAATATGGCTAATTTCTTCACTAATAAAATCAAGAACATTTATGACACCTTTCCTAAATATCCGCAGACATTGGCTAGCTTTGACCCTACCAGGCCCTCGCTCTCCTCTCTACCTACGCTCGAGCGAGAGAGTTTCCTCAAAATCTGCTAAAAGATTAAATCTGGCTCCCCGGCCAATCCCCTAAAACCGGATACCTTTTGTGAAGCCCACGAATTTATCATCGAACACATCCGAGACATCATCAATATGTCCCTTTCGACCGCTAAAGTTCCCTCCAAATGGAAGCAGGCTTGGGTTTCTCCCATTCTAAAAAAACCCACTTTAGATCCCTCGCTTCCCGAGAACTTCAGACCCATCTCCTTGCTTCCCTGGCCTGCCAAAATCATCGAGGCACATGTCAACAACATTCTATCTGACTTCCTACTCACCAATAACATCTTGGATGACTCCCAACACGGGTTTAGAGCGGGTCATAGCACCGAGACCGCCTTGCTCAGTGTTTCAGAGGATCTCCGTACCATTCTCGACACCGGCGGTACGGCAGCACTGGTCCTGCTGGACCTTAGTGCTGCCTTCGATACGGTGTCGCACGAGGTCCTCTTGATGAGATTGGAGGAAGTTGGTATTACAGGGACAGCTCTGGGATGGTTTAGAGACTTCCTCGCCAACAGGTCTTTCAGAGTCTCTACCCCCCCCTACATCTCTGAGGAACATAGCATTGGACAGGGAGTGCCGCAAGGCTCTTCCCTGAGCCCCACCCTGTTCAATGTATATGTCCGCCCTTTGGCGGAGGTGGCTAAAAGAAACGGTCTGGCACTTGTATCCTATGCAGATGATACCCAGTTGGTGGTGTCACTTAATGACAACAGTGGTCTGGAGGCTCATCACTTTAAACAGACACTTACTGACATCACCGACTGGATGACGGCGAATTTCCTTCAATTAAACGCCGGGAAAACTGAGATATTGCTCCTGGGTAAAAACACTTCGACCTGGGGTGACAACTGGTGGCCTGATGTCTTAGGCCCACCCCCTTTGCCGAAGGAATGCGTTAAAAATTTGGGAGTCTGGGTGGACGGTGCTTTAAAGTTCACTCACCACACTAAAAAAGTAGCTGCCACGTGCTTTGGCATTTTGCGTAACATCAGGCCCATTCTGAAGTTCTTTGACTGCCGCACCCGCCAATTAATTGTCCAGGCGACCATCCTTTCCAGACTGGACTATGCCAGCTCTCTTTTTTTGGGGGCAAATCTAGCTGAAATCACTAGATTGCAGAGAGTTCAGAATGCGGCAGCCAGGGCTCCGGTAGGTCTCCCTCGCTATTCTTCGGTATCTGGAGCCTTGAAAAAATTGCACTGGCTCCCGGTGGGCAAAAGGGTCCAGTTTAAGGCACTGTGCCTAGCTTTTAAAATTCTTAAAACCTCCTCTCCCCCAATGCTTTGCCCGCTTTTGTCAGAATACATCCCTAGAAGATCGCTCTGTTCAGAGGGGCAGCATCTTGCGATCATTCCCCGCACCAGACTGGCCAGAGTGGGCGGCCGTTCCTTTAGCTTTCTGGCGGCCAAGTTATGGAATAGCCTGCCTGAAGCTATCCGTGGGATACAGGATCTCTTAGCCTTCAGAAAGGCTGTCAAAACCCATCTCTTTCAATAACTTTTCCATTTTATAACTCATCTCTTCATTAACTGTTCCATTTTTGCGCCTCTCTCTTTCTGTAAACTGTTTGTTCACAGCGCCGGGACGCCCCTTGGCTGAGGCAGCCGTGCGCTATACAAATCACCATAACATTAACATTAACATTGGATTAATCTTGAATTATTTATGGGATGGTAGTTTAACATAACATTTTATATGGCCCTGCACAAACACAAGTCCAAATCCTCTCCTCTGATCACCAGTTTAAGCAATTGGGTTGTTGGCTAACTGGGGTATGAGCCCTGGTCAAGCAACAGCCACAATCATTTTTTCATGGTCACCCCCCACTTTCTGCTCTAGATGCCGTCTCTGCGGGTCTGCAAGTGGACTAGGACCTGATAACCAGACCCCAGTGCCAGTGCTTTTCCAATTAAATTGTAACCTTTGAATTGGTAAACCCAATTGCTGAGTCCTTTTCACCCCTTGTAAGTCCCTAATGGATAGTACCAGTGGTACCCAGGGTAAGGGTGATAAGAGGGGTTCTCAGGGCTGCAAATAATGTTTGTGCCACGCTGGGTGGCCCGAATAAATGTACAAGACCAGACTATCTGCTAGAGAGTGTATCTGCACACACCATGTGCTGCAGAGCCACACCACTTCCCTAATGTAGGTAAGTTATTCTTAAGATCACCCTCCTAAGCCCAGGAGATAGAGTCCATTATATTAAAGGTGTGGATAAATATGTTACACACACATCTATATATCCCTACAGTAACCCTGTAAAAAAGGTCTTACTGTAAATGACCAGCGGTCCATAAATTTATATGCACTGGCTACAGAGGAAACTCGAGATGGACAGCTCCATTATGTAATAAATTGTGTTATGTTTGCTATCAAACATTATGCTTTTTCCCCAACATGATTCTCGTGCCAAGCGTGAGCTGACATGCAGAGGGGTGCCACCCTACCTCAGTGCCCCCTAGAATTCAAAGCTCCAGTGCCTTGGCAGGCTTCCCTGGGCCATTTGCACCCAAGGCAAGAGTCTTCCCTCCTGGTGGGATTTGCTTGTACTTCCCCAACACAGAGTCAAAGTCCTGGTCAGGAAGGAAGTCTCATCAACACCCTACCAGGAGAGCTAGAGTTGACAGTAATCATGTTGGTGAACAGCAAAGGCTTTCAGCGCTCTTGATATGTAATCTCTTTTCCCAGCCTTGAGGACAATGACCCTTCTTGCTCTGTCCAGCCAAAAGTTGAGAAAATTATGTAGTCAAGAGGCGTACACACCAAAAGGTTAGCCACACCTTTAGGGTGGGCTAATAAGTCTCTACAACTGAAGAAGTGTTCTGCTATTTTGACAGACCCTGAAATAGAGTATTCTGTATAGATCAATGAAAAACACCCTCAGGATATTGTCATTACAGGGGTGGATTTGCTGCAGGGCCCAGTACTCTTAACATCCTCCTAACTAAGATTATGGGGCCCCTGTGGCACAAGAACTTCAGATCTAATTTGAAATTTGAGAAGAGACACAAAGAAGATGCAGTCACTGAAAATAGGACTTTGGACTCTGCGTCAGCCCAAAGAGAGACACAATCAAGTTACCCATCCAGAAATGTAGCCCTTGAATATATCTCATTACTGCTACTACAGATCAAGTGAATGCCATTTTACTGACCAGTTGCCTTGCCATTTAAAACCCCTTTGCCAAGCTTTAAACTTCAGTTTTTCTACATATAAGGGGCCTCTGCAGGAGGCCTTAGGAAGGCCATAGGATGGGATGATAAGTAATGTTAAGTTAAGACATACAGATTGATAGGAAGTACAACTCTTTTATTTTTTATGTGTGTAATGAAATAAAATATTCACATAAGGAATTATGTACGTATTTTGTTGCTCGAAGTACAGAATGTAAAATATATGCTATTTTTTGTCTTCCGATATCTAGTTCTGTACAAACAGAACAATTTAAGATGAAAAAGGGAGCAGAGGAGACCAGCAAAAAAGAAACAGTTGTACCTCTAAACAACTCAGAACAGAAAACATGATGGACCCCAAATGTGCAAAGGGAAACAACATCTGCTGGTAGAAGAACTAAGGAGGTTTTGGAAACAGTGTCAAGAATAATAAAAACTGTGGAAAATGATGTGAATATAAAGGGAGGTTTCCCAAGAACTCAGAACCAGAGAGCTGTAACTCATGCTCTGAGTTGAAAAAAGTTTGAACGAAATATATTGTAGAGTAAGAGAAGAGCAGCAGCTTACAAGCAAACATAACACACTGAGAGTGTAGTAGATAAATCATTAGCCTTGAAGTGTAAACTATCTTAATAATAACGAGATTGGGAACACAGAATAAAACAATGTCGTGTATGAATAGAAAAAGCCAGAGAAAAAGACTGGTTAAGGGTATTAGGTTTTGCAAAATATTCAGTGGTGAATGTAAGCATACTGCCAATACTGAACCTTTCTTTATTGAAGAAAGTTACTTACAACAGAACACATTAGTGCATGCAGTTGAAACAACCAGTCAGTCAGTCAGTCAAAATTACTTAATTCGGTTCATATTAAAACCATAAAAGCATACTAAGCACTTCATGGGGCGTGGTTACGCGGAACATGGCGGCAGGTTAGCGGCCGCGGCACTCCGAAGCTCAGCGTCCCGAGCCCCCATTAGAGAGAGTTCGGAGGGATGATTAAACCATCGCGGTAACCATCGCAGTAATGAGCTCCGCATAACCCGTTTTAGGGACTGCCCCGCAAACGCGGTAAAAACTCTCACCCCTTTCACGCCGAGTCCACCTCCACCTCACCGCATCTTTCTTCGGCTTTTCCTGCCGCACATCTACGCTGATGTGCTGCGTGCCTGGGGGCGTGGTGCAGACCAATCCACGGGCAGGTTCGGCAGCTTTCTGCACCAGGGTCCCAATAGTCCCAATAGCCCCACAGAGAGAGGCGCCTGGTGGCGTGTGGCTGTGGCTTCGAGCCGCCCTGGAGCTCCGACGTGGAAGGCGGCTGCGGAGCTTCCGTAGAGATTTTCGCCCTGGGGAATCTACCATTCGCAGTAGCAACATTGTGCTGTTGGCAGAGGCTGCCGTGGAGAAAACAGGTGCGGAAGAAGCAGACACAGCAGATGAAACTCTGGAGAGTGAGGTGAAGGGGACTGAGGAGGGGGGATTTAGTTCAAGCCCAAGAAGCAGTTCCAACTCCCCCTGCTGTAATAACCTTCGCAGCTAAAGGACCGCAGAATAAGGGAGCCAGCAGATCAAAAAATAACCGCAAAAAGAAGGGGGTGAAAGTTCATTCAATTACTCAATCCATAAAGCCCTTCTGTGAGCAGGAACAGGAGCAGAGGGATTTTGCGCAACCTGCTTCCATAACATCTGGGGGTCTAGCACTCAGTAAACCATCCTCATATTTAGTAACTGAGGTTAAGGCTAAGCGCACATACAGGGGGAGCAGGGCAATCAAAGCAGTACCCATCAAAACAGCACCCATTCCTAGCTCTAAGATTACGCCCTCGTTACGTTCCTTCTTTAAAGTAGTCCCCCAGGTATTGGACTTAGTCCAGGATAACTTTCCATCTGGGTGCGTCTTTTCTCCCTCCGGCCCTTTTGAAACCTCGAAACAGTTACATCTTCTGGAAAATCTTAGTGTCGAATCTCCGCTGGCTTCTGTATCTGCTCTTCAACCTGTGGATCCTTTGGTTTTTGAACCAGCTTCTTTTCTAAATATGGAGGGCGCCCTGCAATCTCTCCAGCCCGTGCAGAGGATTGCTGTACCAGACCATAGTGAACCAGATAACCATACTATGGCCTCTGCAGTTTTGACGGTGCAAAATGGAGAAATTGAGGAGGTCAATTGCACCCCCCTTACTAGCAGTAAACAGGGCTCTTCTCATCCTTTAACGGGAGATTCCCCTTCAACCTCACTTATTAGTAGGGATATAGAAGGAGGCCAAGCAGGTCATAAGGGGGGGACTTCAGCTGAGCATCTTAATTCAGATGACCCAGACCCCTCACTACAAATAACTTTGGATATGCTTCCGACTACAAAAGACTCGCTAATAGCCAGCGGTTATACCGCCCCAATTATTGATCCTTCCTCCAGCATTACAATGGCTTCTCTACAACTTATGTTTTCATCCCTGTCAGCTGACATAAAGAGAGGCTTTGAAGAGTCTGCATCAATACAGAGAGAGATCAGAGACTATTGTGAGTCTCTTGACACTAAGATCGATGGACTCACAGCAGGAACGGAGGTTCTAGAAGAGATAGTGGGCGGATTATCTTTACATCTAGAAGACACTAAGGTTGAAATATCAAAACTCGAGAGAGAAGATTTGTCACTAGCAGAGAGGGTGGAGACATTGGAGAACAATGCAAGGCGATGCAATATCAGAATCTTGAATGTGCCAGAGGGAAGTGAGGGCTCGGATATTAAAGGCTTTATTATTCCACTTTTAAAACAGTCCCTCAATCTTGAAATACCGGAAGAAGAGCTCCTTAAGGATATTCAAAGGATTCATAGAGATCCCTTTAGGCGAAACCCCCAAAGAACAAAGCCCAGAAAGATTTTAGTGAACTTTCACACATATACACTAAAAGAACAGATCCTCAATCTAGCGCTAAAGCAAAAATCTTTAACCTGTAAAGGATTCACCTTTCAAATATGATCAGATCTAGCAGGATCACCCTTGAAAAACAATGGGAACTGGGGAGGAGGGTGGAGGCATTTCGTGATCTGGGTGCTACAGTACAAATGGGCTTTCCAGCAGCTTTAAAGATCATGTTCAACAACAAGATGTTTAACGTTCGCTCTGTTCAGGCGGCAGACGAGTTGTTACTGTCTATTGGGGGGAAAAAGGGGGCCACTGGCTAACTTAAGAGTAAGCTTTCTCTGGGTATAACAACATCAGGTCTTGCAATACCAGTCGTTCCTCATGGTGGTACTCCTCCTATCTTCCTATCTTAGTGCAGCGCTACAGTCGGAATAGTATGATTGTAGAGTCCCTGTCTATATAGCAGTGGAAATGAAGCTAAGTAATCATAGTAAAAGTTTAAGGACAGTAATGTATAAAATTGAAAAAAAAAAAAAAGATAAAGAGTAAATAAAAAAACTCCTGGGGGGGGGGGTCACGTTAATGGTAATGGAAAAAAATACATAAAATAAGGGATATGACAAATAAACACAAAATCCCAAATAACAAAAAAAAATCACAGCATCACTCTGCAGGGGGCTTGTGGAGAGGAGGGAGGGCCATCAGCCGGACTAGGTTGGGGCACTGGAGGTGCTAGAGGGTGGGTATTAAACACAACATTTCCTCAACTACGTTTAGATTTCTGGCTATTTCTTTTTTACTCTAATATGTGGGTAGTGATTCTAAAAACAGCAGGAGCAAGAACTGACTCTCGGGGCACCAAATCTAGAAGATACGCCTACGATAGGGTCCTTGAGTTATGAGTAATCTCAGGATCCTCTCCTAGAATGTTAATGGCCTGCGCACTAAGCCAAGAGCAAATAGGATTATGCAATACCTGCGTGATATAGATGCGCAGGTCATTATACTCCAGGAGACACATTTAATCAAGGCTGAGATGCTCGAAGTGGTTAAAAAAAATAGGTGGATTGATACCTCAATATCCTCTTCCCAAACCTCGAACACAAGGGGGGGTGACCATTCTTTTAAAAAAAAACTTAAATGCAAGAATTATCTCGCAGGAGGTTGATTCTGGTGGGAGATGGGCCATCGCATCAATAGATATAGGGGGGTCTCGTTTGACACTTGCAGGTTATTATGGGCCAAACCAGGATGATTCCTCAGATCTTGAAGCACTATTCTTTCATCTTTTAAATTTTCCAGACCCTATTATTATAGCAGGGAACTTTAACATCGTATTGGATCCCTCGCTTGATAAATCCCCAAGTAGTAGGCAGTTAACTTCTCCAAAAACTAAAGCCTTACTTCTGAACTGCATGAGTCAATACGGTCTCGCAGACATATGGAGGGTGAGAGCAGGATTGGAAACTGGATTTTCTTTCAGAAATTTCAAACATAGGCATCAATCCAGAATCGACTTTTTCTTAATTAGTCGTAACTTGATTGATTCGGTAAAAAATTTAAGATATCAGCCCTCGCATCTGTCTGACCACTCCTTAGTATCATTGACCCTCCACGGAATATTTTCTTCGCCTTCTAGAACTTGGTCTTTTGATCGCTCACTCCTCACATCATCGGATGATATCTTATCTATAAAAACTGATACCCGAGAGTTTATGCAACTAAACATTGGTTCAGCGGACCACTCTACAGTTTGGGACGCATACAAAGCTTTTCTTCGAGGGGTAATTAAAAATAAGGTGGTGTTCCGTAAAAAGCAGTATACCAAAGAAATCGCATCTATTGAATCTGATCTCGGCCGAGTGCTAGCAGAAATAGAAGCTATGCACAGCGCCTCTAATCAGGATTCTACACCCCTGCAGAACAACTTGCGCATTCTGAAAGAGAAATTGGCCACGGTCCTGAATCAGCGTATCCTCCAAAGATGGGAGAGTAGTAAACTATCCCATTTTGAATATGGGGAGGGAGCGGGCAAACTTTTGGCCTGGAAGACCAAAACAGACCAGGCTCGAAACATCATAGCCTCAGTAACCACGAACAACGGCACCCTCTCTTCACACGTAGAAATTAGAAAAGCTTTTAAGGACTTCTTTAAAAAGATATACCAGGAGGACAGGTGCATCACTCTAGATCAGGGTTCTTCAATCTGTGGGGCGCGCCCCCCTGGGAGGGCGCGGCGCCATCCCAGGGAGGGCACGGGCTCCACTTCGATCTTCCCTTTGTGCCCGTTTCTTTGTCTGGGTGATTCTCCCAGGAGGGGGCCAATTCACGGAGTCGACAGCTTCGGCTGCGGTGCGAGGCAGGGGTCTCCTCTGCTAAAAACGAAAGCAAACAAACAGACACGCTTTCAGTTTTAGCAGAGGAGACCCCTTGCCTCCCACTGCAGCTGAAGCTGTCAGCTCTGTGAATTAACCCCCTCCTGGGAGAGTTAGCTCTTCCCAGAAGGGAGAGAAGGTTTCGCAGAGGTCTTGAGGCACGGGCAGGGTGGGCTCTGGTCCAGGGCCCCAGCCTTTCAAGGGGGGTGGGAGTGAGGGGGAGTTGGGGGGCCGGAGTCCTTCAGTTATTTTGGGAAGGGAGGGAGAGGTTGCAATCCGGGTTTGGGCCATGAATCGGGACAGTGGGCTCTGGTCTGCGGTCCTCAACTCATGAGGATCCTTGTGTGTGCACCGAAGTGTCGGCGTTCAGGGATGTTGGTCTGCAGATTCGAATTTGAATCATAAAAGGTGTGAGGGTGGAGTGGTGGATGTATGGGTGGGGGGGATGGATGAGTGAGGGGATGGATGGTGAGTGAAGGGGTGAATGGATGGTGGGAGAGAGGATGGATGCATGAGTGGAGGGATGGATGGGAGTGGATGGATGTGTGTATGGTTGGAAGGGTAGATGGATGGGTGGAGGAGTGGATGGATCAGTGAAATGGTGGATGGATCGATGGGGGGTGGATGGTGGACGAGTCGGTGGGGGGATGGATGAGAGAGGTGATGGATGTATTGATGGGTGAAGGGATGAATGAATGGATGGATGGATGAGTGAAGGGGTGGATGTGGGGATGGATGGGTGATTGAGGAGGGTGGATGGACGGGGGATGGATGGAGGAGTGAAGGGGTGGATGAGTGGTCAATGGATGGATTCATGAGTGGATGAGTGGATGGATGAGTTGGTGGATGGGTGAAGGGTGGATGGAGGGATGGGTGGCTGGGTGAGGGGGGAATGGAGAGAGAGGGGGAGGATGGGTGGATGGATGAGTGATGACATGGATGAATGATTGGCAGAGTGGATGGGCAGGTGTGTGCATGGATGGGTGAGGAGAGGAGCATGGAGATGGATGGGTCAGAGAGTGCATGCATGAGTGGGGGGGAGGGTGGAGAGCAGGATGGATGGGAGGATGGATGAGTGTGGGGTTGAGTGGGTGGACGGATGAGTGACTGGGTGGATGGATGAGTGGGTGGGGGGATGGCTGGATGGGTGAGAGGGTGGGTGGTTGGATGGATGAGTGGATGGATGGATGGATGGGTGGAGGAGTGGATGGATGGGTGGAAGAGTGGATGGATGAGTGGAGGAGTGGATGGATGAGTGGAGGAGTGGATGGATGAGTGGGAGGATAGCTTGGGTGAATGGTTGGATGGATGAGTGGGTGGATGGATGGGTGGAAGAATGGATGGATTGGTGAGGGGATAGATTGGGTGAAGGGATGGATGGATGATGGATGGATGGGTGAGGGGGTGGATGGAGGGGTGGATGGAGGGGTGGATGGGTGAGATGATGGATAGAGGGATGGAAGGTGGATGGGTTTGCAAATGGTTGAAGGGGTTTGGATGTGGATGGGGCTCAGATGGAGGGACGGAATGAATGGTGGGGGAGTTGGTGGATGACAAGGTGTACATGATGGATGGGGAGGGTTGTGATGACTTCCTTTGCTTTCTTGGTGCCATGAGAGCTGTGGTTCAGAGTGGAAGGAATTTGAATTGTTTGGCTGCTCCCTTGCCTATGTGTTAGTGTTCTGTATTCTATGTGTGCTCATGTGTGGGATCTTTGCATCATGCGTGTGACATTTTGCGTGACGTCCAGCTGCTACTTGAATGCGGGGCCCCCATGGGCAAGGTCGGGTTCCATGTTTTGGGTTCCGCTTGGTGAAGCACCCATGGTGTGTTCCCTATAGTGGGTTCATCACGGCGGTCCTCCCTTTGGTTCACTTGTGCATGGTGCTTTACATCCTACAATGTATTTGTTTATTTGTTGGGGAGTTTGTGAGATTGGGTTCTCAGCACTTGCGGTGTTGAAGACTAGGTACCGTTTAGAACTGGATGTGGAGCACAGCCTGAGGATGGCAGTGGCAGGGATTCACCCACAGATTGAGAGTCTAGGTGTGGCTGGGCACGGCACACCCGTCATATTCATGTTGGTGGTGTTGTTGTTGATCTGTGTCCTATGTAAGGCAGGGCATCCTAGTGGGGAGAATTTGCGCACATTTTGACTTGGAGGATTGTGTTTTGAGTTGTCTGGTATGCCTCTGTCGTTTCGTCACACCCACTCACAGGCCTGCAGTTTGCTAGGCACTCTTGTTGTATTGAGCATTGTTTGCCGGATATGGCTCGTGGTGTGCCCGTGGCAGTCGATCATGTGGTGTGCCGGATTCCCGAGGTTTCTGTCGGGTGGTGGGGGGGCCCAACATCTGGGGGAATTCAGCTGGGGGGGCTCAACCTGGAAAAGTTTGAAGACCTCTGCTCTAGATAATGTAGACAGTTGGCTAGATGGTGTCTCCCTTCCATCACTCTCATTAGAACAGAGTGCTTTTTTGGATGGGGAGGTTACAGAGGAAGAGGTTACATCAGCTATCCTGGGAAGCAAGAGTAACAAGGCAGCTGGCCCTGATGGCCTTCCAGACGAAATTTATAAAAATCTGGCAGCTGAAATATCACCTTTTCTTGTTATACTCTTTAACTACATACTGCAGGACGGGGCCTTACCACCAACATCCTGGAATAGTGCGTCTATCACGCTTATCTTGAAACCAGGTAAACCTGCTAACAACTGTGGTTCGTATCGCCCTATATCAATCCTGAACACGGATTACAAAATCTTCCCATCTCTGTTAGCAAATAGGTTGGCCCTGGTGGCCACTGACATTTTACATCTTAATCAGAAGGGCTTTGTGAGGGGTCGGCAGCTGTACGAACTCACGTACGATCTCAAAGGTGCCATAGATATAGCAATTAAAGATTCTATGCCTTTGTCTATCCTCACGTTGGAGGCTATCAAGGCCTTTGACAGGGTCAATTGGATTTTCCTGTTGGGGGCCTTGAGAAAATTCAACCTGGGAGAGGGTTTTTGCAAGGCGGTTAAATTGCTGTATAATTGTCCATCAGCCTCCGTGTTAGTTAATGGGGCTCTGTCTGAACCCTTTGCAGTAACTAGAGGCACACGGAAGGGCTGCCCTCTATCCCCCCTCTTATTTGATCTATATATAGAGCCCTTCGCACAGAGATTAAGAGAGGATAATACCATCAAATCCTTCTTATACGGGGATTGGGAAAAGAGGGTGGCCCTATATGCAGACGATATCATGATAATGACCTTGGATATTAGCACCGCATTTCCTGCAGCAATTAAAATAGCACTGGAATTTGGGGAGGTGTCTGGTTACGAGGTAAATGCCTCCAAAACCGAGGTAATGACTTGGAACGATGATGCTAGTGGCTTTAATCAACATCTTAGTGGAAACTTGCGCTATTTGGGGTAGAATATCGTCAAAGATATCACCCAGATTGCCCCTTTAAACTTTGCAGCAATAGCAAAAGAGTGTCGTAAGCTGATGCGATCTTGGCAACACCTTCCCTTGTCCCTGTTGGGAAGAGCGAATCTTGTAAAGATGAGAATTCTACCTAAGGTTTCTTTTTTGTTTAATACAATCCCACTTTTTTTTTACCCTTCTTTACTGGTAAAGTTACAGGGAGAAATTTCTACCTTCCTATGGAAAAACTAAAATCCTAGGATAGCCTGGAAAAAGATCAGGCGTCGTAGGGAGAAGGGTGGACTGGCGGGCCCCGATATACAGATATACGCGTGGGCGTTTCAACTCTCACACTCACGCATGCTTCTCAAAACACCAACAGATGAGGGAGTAGGCAACATGTTCTCGGCTCTCCTACGCTGCGAGGGAATTGGTCAATCAGGTTACCTCTTCAAGTTTGGAGATCCCAAGTTTTAAAAAAAAGTAAAATTGAAGGTGCTTCATGTCCTGGCAAGAACTTGGGCAAAGATCAGATCTACAATTAATTTGGGGTACTATTCCAGTAGATCTCCAATTTGGGATCTACCCTTGGCTCCAACTGGGCGAGAGACGCATTAGCACTCCCATTGAGAGAAGCTGGAATATCAACCTGGGGAGATTTGTTTGGTGAAGGGACCCTGCTTCCTTGGGACTATCTAGTAAATAAAGTGGGGCCCAACATGTCTAGATTTAAATATCTACAAATTTCGAGCTGGGCTCAAGCTGCTACCACTCAATCTGCACGACGAACAAATTTGCCACTAGGAGGAGGCTGTGAACACAAAACCCTTCTGGTAGATAAACCACCAGCAAAGAAAGAGATCTCTGTGTGGTATAACTTAATATTAGAAGAGATCGATGGTAACTTCCCTCTCCCAGAGTGCTGTGGGGAGAATTAAGGCCAGGAATACATGTGAAAGATCTCTGGTCATTCTCCTGTAGGGTCCTTTGGGATTTAGTTAAACCAGTTTGGCTGCGTAAAAACCATCTTTTTACCCTACATAGGGCGTACTACTCCCCACAGAGGTTGTGAACGTTTTCTCTTGGAGGCCCTGTGGCCTGTCCAAGGTGTGGATTTAAAGAGGCCCCGGATACTCATATGTTCTTCGATTGCCCCCAGTTGACGATCTTTTGGGACTCAATAAGCAGCAAACTTTCATCTTCCTTGGGCTGCAATGTAGGGATTAATCTCTGCATGGTCATCTTTGGAGTTGTGGATAAGACTCGTAGTCCGGCAAAGAACTTATTATTTTATTCCATCCTGGCAGCTCGAAGAGAAATCTGTAAACATTGGAAAGATGCTTCCCCCCCTACATTTAACGATTGGTGTAACTCTATTTTACAGATCTCGAAACTAGACCTGGTTAGAGCAGGGAATAAAGAGAGAAGAGCCTTTTGGCATTTGTTGGGCTGGTCAAATTGAACCTTTTTTCTTTTTTTTTCCCCCCAGGTCCGATGATTACACTGCCATGGTTCAATCATTTTGCTTATACCCGACTAACTGTTGGTATTAGCCATGATAGCATCTGGCTTATTTGGTGTCATCTGCCACTTGTGCAACAAGGTTGGTTTGTTGGGAATGAGTCAGATGTTGCTGAAGGGATATGTTATCACCACCCGTTTATCGTCCCAGCCAGTTTCGACTGAGTCAGCACGACTGTACTCTATGTGCCTCACTACCTGCTTTTGGAGCATGGCAGCTAGAAACCATGATTGTGGATGAGGATAATAAAATTAAAAAAAAAAAATACTAAGCACTTCATACAATCAAATAAAAAAAAGCCCTAGATTACAATAAAACTATACAAACATTAGATACATTCAATACAGATAATCAATTCATTTTTAAATAATTTCTAAAAAAAACTACATTACCAGATTGGAGCATCCTTAAATTCAATTAATTCAAGCTAGTTCATAAGAATGACCTATACACGACTTATTTTTCTTCTTTAATCTGACCGTTGCGGTGAGAAAGCTAGCAATGTTAAAAATCTCCCACACATTCGATAGCAGCTACAAATAAAGGAGAGTTGGCTTGACTTGCAAAAAGCCTTTGGGGCATATTATCAAGTAAGGGCGTTACATTATCGCCGCTTTTATCGGCAGGAAACTGACGATAAAGCGGCGATAATGGGCTTGATAATATGCACTATGAATTCCAATCGAAGCCCAAGTTAGATGTGAAGACATCTAACATGGGCTTCGATTGAAATTCATAGAGCATATTATCAAGCCCATTATCGCCGCTTTATCGGCAGTTTCTTGCCGATAAAAGCGCCGATAATGTAACGCCCTTACTTGATAATATGCCCCTTTGTTTTTTAAAATTGGGAGAATAAAACGCTTCAGAATTTGAAAAAAGTGCTCACAGAAAAAAATAAAGTGCATTGTGTCTTGAAACGAAAAACCATCACAGGAACATACCCCCAAATCTTCCACCCTTTTCCAACCCGCAGGTTCAGCGAGGAGGAAATGAAATTGATTCAGCCTGAATCTGACCAAAAAAACCAGTGATTTTGGTTAGTGACGATGTTCAAGTATGGTTCAATTGCACAAGATGTTTTTAGCAATTGTTGAGCTCTTACAGTCGGCTTAACAAACTCCCTTTCTTCTCTAGCCATAGAAGCCATTAACAAATATGAATCCTTTACCCATTTAATATCCCCTTTCACCAGCCTTTCAGGTTATGTTATGTTAACTTTATTTTGTATAGCGCAACGGCTACTCCAACGGAGTGTCCCGGCGCTTTATAGTGGCAGCTCATAAAAAACATAACAAACATAGATATTCAGAAAACAACTAGATAGCACAACTAGAGAGTAAAAAGCCAAGTTTTTAGGCCTCTCCTAAAAGACAACAGATTGGAGGTGCAGCGTAAGGCCAGTGGCAGAGTGTTCCAGAGCTGTGGCGCCCTCAAACCAAAGGAACGACCCCAATCCGGGCCTTCCTGACTCGAAGTACCACAGCAAGAGACAGAGAATTAGAGCGCAATGCTCTGGCAGGACGATAAAAAGCAAGCCTACGTTGGAGATATTTAGCTCCCAGACCAAAGAGCGCTTTATGAGCCAGGGTCAGTGCCTTGAAAATGATCCGCTTACGGATGGGCAGCCAATGGAGTGACTGTAAGAGACCGGACGCTCTGGCTTGCCTGTGAAGGCCAAAAATGGCACGCGCCGCGGAATTCTGCACGACCTGTAATCGCTGCAATAAATAATCCGGGAGACCCAAATAGAGCACGTTGGCATAGTCCAATCTGGAGCCAATCAGAGCTTGCACCGTTATCTTCCTGTGCTCTTCGGAGAGCAGAGGAAGAAACTTCCGGAGCATCCTAAGGATGCCGAAACATGAGCCCGTGAGGCCGAGAATCTGAGATCTCATAGTCAGATTGTTGTCGATCTTAACTCCCAGGTGTTTGGCCACCTGGGATGCCTGAGCTGGGGGAAACATATCTGTGGGCCACCATGCCTGCCAATCAGGATCCGCGGCACAACCAAAAAACAGCACCTCCGACTTGTGAGAGTTACATTTAAGGCCGTTCCGCTGGAACCAATTGAACACCACCCCGAGACAATCCCGAATGCTCTCTTCATCAAAATCCTCCCCTTTCCTACATGTGAAGAGAAGCTGGGTGTCATCGGCGTAAGAAACGATCTGGGCCTCACAAGACTCCGCCAGTGCCGCCAAGGGGGTCATAAAGATGTTAAAAAGAGTCGGGCTCAACACAGAACCCTGCGGAACTCCGACTCCCAGTGGCGGCATCTCAGCAGAACCCGGGGGGACCCAGACCGTTTGTCGACGGCCAGCTAGAAAAGATGTAAACCAGCTGAGCACCGTCCCCCTCAGACCGATGTTATATAGTCTGGCGAGGAGCCCCTCATGGGGGACGGTGTCGAAAGCCGCCGACAGATCAAGCATGACCAGCATGGCTTTGCCTCCAGAATCAAGAACCTCCCTAATAGCCTCAGACACTTCTAACAACGCCGTCTCGGTACTCAAATTGGGCCGGAAGCCAGATTGAGACAGGTGCAGCAAATTATTAGACTCCAGAAAGACGGAGAGCACACTATGAATGTGCTTTTCCGTAATTTTTGCCAACGCTGGAAGCAGCGATATAGGCCTATAATTGGCCGGCGCCTCAGGGTCTAACCCCGGCTTTTTGAGAAGGGGGATCACCATAGCCTGCTTCCAGGCTTGCGGGACCATCCCTTCCCTCAAGGAACCGTTCAGAAGTGGGTTGATCAATGGGTTAACCACATCGGCCATCCTCGCCAAGAATTTGGCCGGGCAAGGGTCTAACGGTGACCCAGATTTAAGATTAGCTAAAAGTGCCAAAGATGTAGAAAGAGAAATGGGCGGGAAGACTGACAAGACCGAGTCAGGAGTAGGCACAGAATCTGACCCAACCCCACTGCTGGAATGAACTTCCCCTGACTTTCCCAAAAAGGAGTCCTGGATCGATTTGATCTTATTAGTGAAAAACTGAGTGAGGTCACATGCCCAAGCCTCAGAGGGAGAGGTTTGAGAGAGATTAGATCTAGGGGTTATGAACTCCCTTACCACAGTAAAGATCTCCTTGCAGGAATTAGAAGCTGCCTCAATCCTCCTTGCAAAAAAGTCCTTTTTCTCACGAAGGATATCACGGTGATAGGCTTTAATAACAGTCCTATACGCAAGTCTAGCCACCGGGTCATACTGGGAGCGCCAAACTCTCTCGGCCACCTTGCACTGGCGGCGGGCGGAAAATAGCGCTTCCGTGAACCACGGAGCAGAGACCCATTTAGAAATAGCCCTAGACGCCCGCACCGGGGCAAGGTCGTTCAGCATATCAGTCAGCCACAACTGCAAGGAGTCCACATCCTGCTCTAAGTCACCTGTGAGGGGACACGGATGCTCAAGAAAAGCCTGAGCTAAGGTCTCAGGAGTGACGAGATGGAGTGCCCTAGAGGCAGACCCCTGTGGTCTGGACGTAGTGCTAGACAGTTTCTCTCTACCACGAATACAGAACCTGGCAAGCATATGGTCGGACCAGAGCACCGGGACAAGCTCTATATCCTCCAGCGGCGCAGTGGAGAAGACCTGATCCAGAGTGTGACCCTTGTCATGTGTGGGGCCAGATAGAAAAGGCACCAGACCAAGGGGAGCCGTGATGTCAGATAGCTTAGTCACCTCTGGATCCTCGCCTTCATCCATATGGAAATTAAAGTCTCCTGCCAACACACAATGCTCCACCCTCAAGGCTAGCCCTGCCATGGCAGCTTGGAGATCGTCAAAAAAAGATCCCGCCGGGCCAGGGGGTCTATAGACCAACAGCCCACTAAAAGCTTGATGGGGGGCTAGAGTAATGGAGAATGCCAGGGACTCAGAACCTGTGATCGGTTCTATCGGAATGATGGAACAGGTAGCCCGCTTCTTTACAACAAGCGCCACCCCCCCTCCTCTCCCCTTCAGTCTATCTTGACGGAAGATGTTATACTGAGATGGAATAGCCGTCAAGATATCCGGATTGGATGACTCACCCAACCATGTTTCCGTTAGCATCAGACATAATGGTTGTTCCGTCGCAAGGAGATCATAGATCTCCAAAGCGTGTCTGCACACAGATCTGGTGTTGAGAAGTAGGGAGAGATGTTTAATTCCAGCCTCTTCCCTCTGTGACGTCGCGGCCGGCACACCGGCGAGTGTCCAGCCACATCCAGGGCAGAACCTCTTACCCCTGTAGCGTCCAGGAAAGACTGAACGACAAGTACCAGACATATTTTGCAGGGAGCAAAGTTCCTGCGACGAGTAATGAACCATCCTTCTAACCTCTGCGGAGAACCCTGGGACACCCGACCCGTCCGCCACTCCGCCGCCTCTGAGACGCTGACGGGCGCAGACGGGCAGGACTCTGGCAAGACTCAGGCAAAGCGAAGGCCGACCCGCTGCGCGATCCCGCTGCGCTCAGAGGACTGGTTTAAGTAGTGCCTCCAGGTGAGGATCAAAGCGCACCACCAGGACACTCAATATGGCGCTGAAAGAGCGTCAATGCCCTTCCCAAGATGGCGCCCGATTGGCAAACTCGGGAGACCCCCGACCACCCCGGAACCGGGCCCGCTCGAGCAGCGGTGTTCAACAAATTATTGTGCAGGTAAGGGGAGAGCCCAGAAAACACCTCCGATTAAAATCAGGGGGAAAACACAGAAAACGAACAGAAATACAAAACGGGCACTTAAAAACGAAGCGCGCTCTCCACGCAGCGCAAAAAGCTATAATGAGCTGCCAGCACCTGGCAGATGATTCCTATCAAGGTGCAAACACTAAAAGGACCGCCTTAAGTAGTGCCTCCAAGTGAGGATCAAAGCGCACCACCAAGACACTCAAAATGGCGCTGAAAGAGCGTCAATGCCCTTCCCAAGATGGCGCCCGATTGGCAAACTCGGGAGACCCCCGACCACCCCGGAACCGGGCCCGCTCGAGCAGCGGTGTTTAACAAATTATTGTGCAGGTAAGGGGAGAGCCCAGAAAACACCTCCGATTAAAATCAGGGGGAAAAAACAGAAAACGAACAGAAATACAAAACGGGCACTTAAAAACGAAGCGCGCTCTCCACGCAGCGCAAAAAGCTATAATGAGCTGCCAGCACCTGGCAGATGATTCCTATCCAGGTGAGTTACATATCTCCGGTCGGCCCAATTTTACTGTCAGTTTGTGAACATAACTCAGCCAGGGGATACGATTCCCATAGTCAAGAGCTAAACAATCTCTTAGGATTTCCTGGTTCAGCTCTAATTCAGGGTTTAACCAGGTTAAAATCCATTTTTAAAGAGGTGCAATGGCTATTAAATCCTCCACAAAACCAGCTCCACACTCCTGATGGGCAGTGTACAAGATGTAGATTGTGGGACAGATAAAATATTTCTACAAAACTTGTTCGCAACTACTTGGATTGCCTTCACATTCCTAATACCCCAAATATCCGCACCATACATTGCGAGGGAGATGCAGTCAATCTATCTCCTCCAGACTTGTAAATGCCTCAAATCTGTTATGGGTAGGTATAGTATACTCGTAGATTCCCTGGGCTTGTATTTTGTTCATTCGTTCAGGCCTTCCTCTTACCATTGGTGGCATATTTCAGTAAAAAACCCAAAAGGAAGAATACTGATACCAACCTCACTTAGGTGCCTAGTTCCAGCCCTATCTAAAATCAATTTTACAATCTGTGGAGACCCAAAATTCAATATCACACAGTCACCTCTACTGGTTTTGACCGAATTCCCTATCCAGGCAATCCTACGGGTCATTTTAAATTCTTTAAATAAACGACTACCTAGCCCTGTTAAGATATTTAAGTGGTGGAGAGCCTTATTCTTAAGGGAAACCCAATGTTCCTCCGCTCCGGTTTGCAAGGGGGGTACATTTGACAGAATAACTGTATATGGCGTAGCCTCAGGAAATAGATGAGCCTGTCTGCTCTACTTTGACAAAGAAGGTCTCCCTGGTCCAACCCATTATTTGTGTCCCCACTTAAATCATTCCTTCGCCTTTCATTGACTTGTAGAACATGCTTACTACCTGTGATTACTGGGGGAGCTTGGGCAACAGCAGTGCAGCCTACACCAGCCATAGTTGGGGTCTGGTTTACCACAACAACTAATTCCCCAGTTAAGGCAGTGGGCACGCTAGTCCTTCTACTAGAAGGGTTAGGTTCAGGAGAAAGAAGCTGATTCTCTATTACACTCAATCTGGAATCTATGTCAGAGAGTTTAGAGGAAATGGGTTTCAGCAATGCCAATAATTTCTCCTCGAATTTTGCTACATTTTGATCGTCCAGGTCGCAAGACACCTGCCCAGACCAGGCCTGTGAGATAGTGCTTATTAAACTGGGTGTACTTGGGGTGATAGCCTCGTGCGCACAACCTTTCTTGCCCCGGGTACTCCCTCTAATTTTTTGCACTTTGCTGGCCTGGTGTAAAGTAGCTGGCAAGCCACCTGCTTTCCTTTTTTAACTTTGGCGGACCGTACACTCCCCTTCTTTTGCATGAGTTAATCGATGATGGCGAGTCAGGATTTTACAGGGCGAGGGGCGTGTAGGGGTAGAGACCCCTGTTTTATTAGATGCATCATCTATTGAGACAGCCAGTATTAAAGTTCCAGAGTGCTGCATCAATTCTACATGGACATCTAATTTGTCTACTATTTCTGCTGTTTCCGGTACCAAAAAGGGGCCAGTTAAAGAAGCTCCAGCGGAGGTGCGACGATGGTCTAGCGAAAGTCTCTTTGGGTCAGCTCTATCTCATGATTAAGTACTGATTCTGCTCTTAAAAGGAAAGCATCAAGGGTTCCTACCACCCCTGAACTCCCTGCCCCCTTGCAACTGTCCTTGTTCATGATTAACAGTTACTAGAACACACAGTTGTTAAAATATACAGGTGACAAAACATTAAAAAAGTGCCTTAGAATTTAGAGTCACTAACCAAGTCTTTGGAGACACAGGAATGTCAATAAAAAGGAGGTGGCCCAGCCCTGCCTCCTCCTGGCTACGACGGGCACGGACGGCCCGCCCTCCCACGCTGCGGGAGGCACTCGGTGAACTTAAACGCCTCCCGGTGCTTTCCTGCGGCGTGGTTGGTGCGCGCGGGTAGGGGCTGGCAACTCAGCGGTGGACCAGAGCGGCGACGTGGGCCCCCCCAAAGGTACAGCGGCAGTGGTAGAGGCCTGAGATTCGCTGGAGCAACAGTTTTTAATGATTGGCTTGAACAGTCAGCCCTATTCACTGGTTGCTGAACAGTAAAATACTGTATTATGGCTTGTGATTTGACAGTTGAATGTTTTCCTGTTGTTTATTGGTTGTGATGTGAAGGAGCGTACACGTGCTGCACTTTTCCCACTTCTGTCAGCGAGCGGGTTGCCTGACCCTTCCATCGTGGAGGACTGTGAATGCCCGTGATCCTGTGCCCAAGCCGGACACAGCTTTAGAAACCTGTGCGATTCGTATGACTGGGTTGGCACTGGTGAGCAAAATATTCGCCAACGGCGGCTTAGTCTGACTGCACGCCCCCAGAACATTAGGTTACGAAGTGCCCAGCCAAGAGCACTAACTTCTGTGGCACTGACAACTGCTGCTCCGCCGAACTAGCGCCCACCGCTAGTTATTTTAAGCCCCCAACCAGTCAATGTTATGTGGTACAGCATGGCATTTCCATTCCAAAGGGAATGTTTAGGAAGTAAGAGCTGAATAGATATAAGGAAGACATAGACAGTCGCCTGCATACAATGGAGTTGTAGCAGTAGTTGCAGTTTTGGGAGGAATCTATTGATGTATTGAGAAGTGTCCTACGTAAATTCCCATGCAAAAGTCTGAAATAGAAAATTGCAATTTTGCAAGGATTAGATCCATGCAAAGTAACGAAGCAGACAAATTTACAGGGATATACACTGGCATGTCCATCAATGCAAGTCTGCCAAGGCAGCTTTCTCCACTTCATAAATGTAGCTGTTCACCACTCTAAAATGTGAATTCTAGTTAGGAGGCTTTACTATGTAAAAACTCCTGCCATATATTTAGGAATAATAAATAAAGCTCTTAAGAGGAGTGTAGAGAGAATGAAGAGTTGGTATGTGGAGGCATGAAGGAAGACACCACAAGTATTAGTGTACGGAGGCAAGATGGCGAGAGGCTAGCAGCGCCTTCGTGATGCTCCGCTGAGCATCCCTCACGAAAAACCTCAAACAAAGCAGAAAAGAAGCTTCAAAAGCTTCTGCGAAAACTGCCTTAAGCATGCTACAGATTCCCCGCACTAAGCTTCAAACAAATCTGCTTTTTTTGTACCTGTTCTGGTGGCATCAGCCTGGGAAGAAGCACCCTTCCAGCCGCGATGACGGAGCCTCAACTCGGACTTCCCTGATCGACGGTGACTTGCGCTCCTCGCGATGACGAGCCGGAGGAGGGCGGCTGATTGTGGTGGGGAGCTGCGGAGTACGGAGAGGCAGCCGGTGCCCGGTATTGGTGCTTGGGGAGTCCCGAGGTTTCTGCCCGGTACCTGGCGGATCGGTTGTGGTCACGAAGTGGCAAAACGGGCAGCGGGAACCCGAGCAACAGGGAACACCTTGCAGAGAGACAGCCTTGAGCGCGCTGAAGTGTCTGCGGTCCTCTTCGGGAACCAGCGCTTTTTCACTGCTGATCACTTTAATTTCTCAACAAATACAAGTAAGGATGGCAAACAGGGAGGGTCGTATAACAAAAGCAAAAAATACTGTAAATTCCGTACCTGGTAGCGCTACCCAGCCTGTCCCACGCCAAAATAAACCAGAGCCCACAGGGATCAAAGGTAAAGGCGGAGGAGATAACACTGGGGAAAAAAGACGGAGGTGAAAGCCCGGAGAAAACCCCAGGGAGGAGTAAAATCTTGAGTAATATCTCCGCAAAAAAATCTTTGATTCGCGCTACAAAAGAGATTGATGGTGGCAGCCAGTAATCACCAACAGCTTTAGTGCAAGTGCAAGGGCCACCACGAGGAAAGAGGAAAGCGACCCAAAAATCGGGGGGCAATGTATGGATGTAACTACTGTCAGTCCTGCTCCAAAAGCAGACGGCAGTGCAGATAATCTTTTTCCTGACATTTCCAAGGTACCCCAGCTTAAAGCTCCATCGTGCTCTGAGCCCCCACCCTTCCTCCACCCTGGCTATTTCTAACAAATCTGCACCTTATACGCAGCTGGCAAGTACTCATCTGGACAAAGAGAAGGTCAACGACAGGTTCAAACATTCCAAAGCCCTCTTATTGGAAACCCCCAATTTTAGGGAAATAGACGGTTCCGTTGCCGCTGCACCACATATGGACCTCGACACTACCCTGTGTGGTTTGAAACCAAGTACCCCGGACAGGCTGGATCAATTCTACTCTCTCACGGACGACTCGGAGCTATCCGCTGTGAGCATTTCTCTGTCAAGTGGAGAAGATGAATCCAGATGGAGTAACAGCTCCAAATCAGAGGTGCAGAGCCACAAATATCGCACTAAAAAAGCGCAAATAAAGAAATTCAGAGATTATCACAAAAGGGCTAATAAGCTCGTAGACAGAGGACACTGAGCTGAAATGGGACTATAATGACAAATCACTAACAATATGTCCTAATGCTTCTGGCATCTCAGGTGGCAATCAGACCACTATTGTCACAGGTGCCGCTGAAGGGGGGCCCCAAAGAATGACCCCGCACTAATCGACATTCTGCAATCTATTAAAAACTTCAAAGCCGAAGTTAAAACGGACAGCCGCAGATCTCATCTGGCAGCTAAAAAACTGCAAGGCGCTGTGAGAAAAGTGGGCAAAACCTGTGCCAAAATTGCAGACCGTATGACAGCAGTCAAAGATAGGACTGAACAACTGGAGAAGGATGTTACCTTCAGCGCCTTGAGACCCTCACGGGTGAGTAGCGCGCTCTATAAATGTTTTGATTGATTGGTTGATTGACCTCACTCAAAAACAAAACGGAAGAGCGATAAAAGACTACCTGTGGAAACTGGAGGAACAGGAAAATGGGCAAAGGCGGAATAATCTCCACTTTCTGGGGATTCCGGAGGGTGTCGAGAAGGACGACCCTAGGTGGTTTATGGTCTCTGTTCTTAGGGGGAGCATTCCCCGAGTTACAGTCATGGGACTGGGACAAGGAAATCCAGAGAGCGCATAGATTTCCTCTATCTCCTGCTAAAAGTAATTCATCATTGCAGGAACACTCCCGAGCTATGCTCCTGTTCTTCGGTAACTTCCTGTTGCGGCAAACGCTATATGATCTTGCTAGACCCACAAACAAGAGAGTACATGATGGAATCACTTTCTTTAATTGACCTGATTTCACACACACCATGGTGAAGCGTAGGTGGAGGCTAAGACAACTTTTTGATCCCTTTCAAAAATTAGGGGCTACAGTTTATCTCCAGAACCCCACAAGACTGAAAATTGTTCATCAAGGGAACACTCGTAGTTTTATCTCTGAAATACAAGCTAAAAAATATTTAGAAGAGATATCGGGACAGAAGTAAAAAAAAAAAAAAAAAAGAGGATGTCTTCGATATATGAACATGGGTTTCTAAAAAAACATGTAGGAGCGGGGTGATAGATTGGTGCGTTGGAATAGCTCCCAGATTCTGCTTTTTTCTTGTGTGCTTATGTATGTTTTTTGTTTGGTTTTTTGAAGTTTCTATGATTAGTCATACTTAGGGGGGGCGGGCTCAGCGGAATCACCGGGGTATTGTATGACGGACGTCACACCCCTGGCCCAGGCTGGCCAGGGAACCTCCAGAATAGGCAGGGGAGGGGGGCGGGTGGGGATGGGGGAGGGGGGCAGAGGAGTACTACAGGTCAGGCAAGTTTGCAAGATATGGCGGCACAAAAGTAAGCAAAACTGGACTTTATTGGACATAGTAATTTTTAGAATTTTGCACAAGGTGGCTGGTGGTAAATCCAGAGCAAGTTAATGGCGAAAAAGGAATATAAAAAATGGGGCACTAAGGGTACTATCCCTGAACATATGTGGCTTAAATGTTGCAAGGAAACGTCAAAGTGTAGCCATGGGTTTGCAATCTATGGGTGCAACTATTGTCTGTTTACAGGAAACTCACATTGAGGGCTCTCAAACTTATCTCTTAAGTTAACTCGGCTATAAACTAGTTGTGCAACAACTCAAGGGGCTCGGGTCCGGGGTGTTGCCATTCTAGCAAAGGGTACAGGATATACCTTTCCCTGCAGCAAGAGTGACAAATTTGGGTGCTGGGCAATCACCGAATGTCAGGACAGACGGGGGCAGAAGTTAACGCTGTGTGCCATATACGGGAGCAAAACGAACGACCCGACCGTCTTTAATGACATCTCCAACGAACTTGCGCACTGGCCCTTACCGTTAGTGATATGTGGGGATTTCAATATTAATCTACCTAGCGAATGGTCTATCAAGGAAGAGTGGGTGTATAAGGGCCGTAAGCCCAAGGTTTTTAAGGCTTTAAAACATATGTGTCATACACACGGGCTAACTGATGGGTGGCAGAGCTCTAATGATAACGACCCTGGTTATACTTTTTTCTCTAATCCCCATCATACGCATGTCAAAATAGATTCTTTTTTAATCTCTTACTCATTAAAATCTAAGTCCCAAATCGTGAAATTACCTCGAATTCTCTCTGATCATAACCCTCTAATGTGAACACTAACCTTAACACAAGGGTACCCAACTCCAAACTCTTGGTCTTTTGAGAAGTCACTGTTTTTTGATCATCTATATTGTGTACATATGCGTGAATGCATTCCTAACTTTTTAAAAGAGAATTTGGGGAGTGTTTCTATTGAAGTTGTGTGGGATGCCCTAAAAGCGGGGATTCGCGGCGAAACTATGCAATTTTCAATAAAAATGAATAAAATCGCCAAAGAGACAATGAGGCAGTTGCAGGGAGTACTTAGGGTGGCAGAGGAAGGGTTAATAAGAGCAACTGTGGGGTGCTTAGGGACCGAAGAGATTGATAGACAACAGAACCTAGTAGCTATTGCAAAGGCTGCCGTTATTAATATTTTCACTGAAAAAGCCATTAAAAAAGCTACAGCTAAGAAGGAACTGGTCTATGAGGTTAATGAGCAAGTTGGACATCAGCTTGCTGTCCGTATGAGACATCAAGCATCAGCTAACCTGATTCGGGAAATAGTGGATCCTGTGAAAGGTTTAATTACTGACCCAGAATTGATTAGAGAAGCTTTCTGGCACTTTTACAGTACCCTTTATCAGGAGGAGGGGGGAGGAAATGGTATAGAGATCCAAAATTATTTAGATGGCAGTGATCTCGTTAGGTTTACCCAAACAGAACAAAACTCATTAAAGGAAGACCCCAATCTAGAAGAAGCTACTGGTTTAGACAGCTTACCATCCAATTTTTTTAAAGTTTTTCTGGATCAGCTGAAAAGGACCCTACTGGACTTATTTACTCACATCTTCAAAGGGGGTCATACCCCAAGTCATGGTCCAGAGCAAAGATAGTAATCTTTCCTAAAAAAAACAAAAAAACACCAGAACACCTAGGCTCGTATCGGCCAATCACGCTTATCAACGCAGACTCTAAAATGTTTTCAAAGCTGCTGCCAAACCGAATCTCACCTATCATCTACAAAGTCATAGCCAACTACCAGCATGGCTTTGTACCTGGAAGATCTATGGTAAATCACATTCAAAGGGCGATTACCCAATTTGACCACTTGGAGATTGCAGGAGATCCTATGGCGTTGGTCCTTCTCGACGCCGAGAAGGCCTTCGACCGGGTCTCCTAGCAATGTTTGTGGTCTGCCATGTCCAGGGTGGGTATTCCTTCGGGATTCATTCAAGCGGTTCAAAAAACGATATGTCAACCCTCGGGCAATGGTCATGGTGAATGGTAGCCTTACAAAGGAATTGATTATAACAAGAGGAACCTGGCAGGAGTGTCCTTGCTCCCCCTTACTTTTTGCTCTATATCTGGATCCCTCTATTCGCAGAATGGAAAAGAATAACGAGATAGAGTCAATTATATCACAGGGCTATATCACCAAAACCTTGGCTTATGCAGACGACATAGCAATTGTGACCACAAATCCGAAAACTGCTATGTCTACTATTAATAGGGAGGCAATGTTATTTGGAGGGATTTCAGGATATGCACCAACCAGGGGAAGACTCAGATTGTTGTGAATTCAAAAATAGAGATGAACGACCCTTTGGTCGATAGAGAGGCAACATGTCTGGGCATCTCCATTACATCTAAACTGGAGCGCTTGGTGGATGTAAATGTGAAACCAATGTTGGATGTTATGCAAAAGGATTTGCGGCGGTTAGATAATTTACATCTTTCTTTAATAGGTAGGACTAATGCTTTGGAAATGGTTTTCTTTCCTAAAATCCTGTATCTTTTTAGAGCTATCTGTTTAGAATTCCCTGATTCATGTTTTAAAACAATGGAACGTACTTTCTCTAGCTTCATCTGGGCTTACGCGCAAACCCTGCGTGCTTATAAATCTCTGACCCTATCCAAAGAAAAAGGTGTGCTTGCTCTCCCGATTCTTAAAGCTTACTATTGGGCTTCTGTCCTGCTCTATAGTCAGCAACTACTGCAAAATACAAGGGAGGAGGAGGGCTTTGAGGATGTCCAGCCCTCTATATTTCCACTAATCATTGGTAATTAAAGCTTTGGCTACCTATGGCGACATCTCCACGACAGCTACCATAATAAAGTCAAATTCAAAACCTTACTCTCTAGTTTTAAAACTTGGAAAACAGTGAGGAAAATGCTAGGCATTGGGCAAGTTTCAAAATTCACACCTTTAAGGGATAACCCCGGATTACCAGAGATATTTAGAGACAACTGTATGAAGAAATGGGTTAGTGCTGGAATTTCACATATGGGGAGTTTGTTTTCTATGGTGGGGATGTTTTCATTTGAAGAATTAAGAGAAATATTCAATGTGGACAGGAGGCATTTTTTTAAATATCTCCAAATCCGTGATTATATTATAAGAAGAGTGTCGGGAGGGGCTACACCCGAGAAAATTACACTTGTAGAAACGTTAATCCAGAAGAATAAAAACACCATTGGAGGGATATACTCCTTGGTGAATATGTTACTTCCAGATCATATGGAGAAAACTGCCCAGAGGTGGCAGGGGAAAATAGGGATTACTTCGGATGAATTTCATAAATCTTACTCAATGTCACTAACATGTTTCATGTCCACCAAACTGCAGGCGCAATTTTATAAAACTTGCTTCTTTCTATATTACACGCCCGACAAAATTGCCAAATGGGGGTTTGGAAAAGGGACATGTTGTCCCAGATGTCAATCATTTAAGGCTGATTGTGTACATATCTTGTCCATATGTGATGGATTAACCCTGTTGAAACGTGAGATTGAGAAATTCTTTTTGGGCGTTTTAAAAAGATCTGTCATCTTGTCTGATGAAATAATCTTACTAGGGGTTGCTGACTCTGACCTCTCCGGAGTAGGGGCGGAATTTGTCTTTATCGCAATGGCTGTGTTAAACTGTGATTTATAAAAGAAAGGGTAAGAAGAGACACAAATGGGGGCTAAGAATTTGGGGCCCCTTAATGGACTGGTGTCAAGCTCAAAAATTGCATTGTATTATGGGGGATGAGCATCCTTATTTGATATAAATGTATCTTGCTGGTTAAAATCGATTATAAATTTACTAACTTTTTCCTTTCCTAGTTTTCTTTTTTTGCCTGTCTTTCCTCTTGAACTCGTTTATATTAAGCCCAAAATAGCAGCATAATCTATACTTTTTATCTATATAGTCCTTAGATTTACAATGTTTTGATTAATTTGTTTAGTGAATGCCGTGATGTGGTTAAAATGGTCAGGAAATTGCCAAAGTGGGGATTTGCCGTTCATGTATAGAATCTATTGTATGTCTACTTGTCTGACTGGGAGGGTGGGGGGGGGAGTGTTTATAATTTTGAAAAAATCTAATAAAAATATATTTTTTTAAAAACAAGTATTAGTGTAGAAAACTTTACAGGAGAGGTTAGGTTTAACACAGTTTCTTCTGAGAACCTAAGCTATGTTTGTATTTGTTGTCAACATACTCATTACAAAAGCCAACCATGCATTGTAGTTATATTCTCAAACCCTGTACAGGAGAATAGAG
Source organism: Lissotriton helveticus (assembly GCF_964261635.1). Taxonomy (NCBI): domain Eukaryota; kingdom Metazoa; phylum Chordata; class Amphibia; order Caudata; family Salamandridae; genus Lissotriton; species Lissotriton helveticus. Next base: position 1,244,061,268 of record NC_136063.1, on the reverse strand, counting down.
GTAAGTGGTAAGAGTTGGCTGCTTATTTATTTATAGAGGATCCGCTTGAGTTATCCACACAACAAGTTATATGTTCATTCTGCTACGATAAATTAGAGAACAACAAAACACCAGCTAGAGCAGTAGAGAAAAATCTGGGAATTAGTAAATATTCACAAGAACCTCAAGATCTAAATGTTTATGAATCTATTCTCTCACAATGTGGACATCGATTTAAGGCTATAGTTTGTATAGAGCCTAAGACAGGGAAGCTCCCACAAATGGACCACCACAAACACCTTAAAAGAAGAGTTGTCTACTTCCTTTTTTCGATTTGAAACATAATATTTAAACCATTGTATACAGAGAAGATCATGAACCACTTGCCATTCTAGTAGACAGTGTGCCTACAAAGAATAAGTAAATCTGGCCAGAGTTTGTGGATATCAGTAAAGTAAAAAAAGCAACATTATACCTGGTACAAAAATATTGGTATACAAATGTTGATGTTGTTCATGATATGACGTATGTAGAGGATGGAACATCACCATCAAGTGGACTGATCAAAAAAGTGAATCAATCTGAAGAGATTTATGATCACTACAGCATATATCCTCTACATTCTAAAGAAGTGATCGGTAACAAAATTGATCTCTTTCTAATGAAGCATGTAAAAGGAACAACGAATATTGGTATCGCTGTCACAGGGAACTGAAATGTATGTTGAAAAATCTAGATTACTGACAGTTGTACTGAGCACGCCTGCTTTAATTTTTAATAGAAGCAAACTCAAACATAAAGAACATCAAAGTTAAGACAGCAGGAGAACTTTGCTCCTTGGATCCTGCAAATTTTTGCAGATATTTTAACCACAGGTTTCAAGCCATGATGTCTTCTGCAACAAACGTAATCTTCCTCTTGGTAAAGTTACTGATTTCTTTTGGTGTAAAGAGTACCAAGCAAGATGTGCTCCTCATATATGCATGCTTTTATGGATACAAAATGCAACGAGGTTTGGAACAGACACTGAGGAGTCTGTCTTGTCTTTCATTGAACAGTATGTGACATGCACCATCCCAAAACACAGTAGTGAAAAAGGTTTGAGACAACAAGTTGTACGGTTTCAAACTCATAGATGTGGGAAGTGCTGTCATCGAAAATACAAATGCATTGGAAAACTCGACATGAGATGTCAATTTGGTTTCCCATAAGCTGTGATTTCACAAGTAGGAGTGTACAGATTTATGTCTGCAGTCAAGCATACATTGAACCTGAAATCACTGAAAAACACATGCATCCTAAGAAGAACAGATGACTCCAAAAGTATTAATGACTGTGATTCTGAAGATGTGGAATGCAAAAATTGATCTACAACTTGCTGCAGACAAATCCATTGCTGTTGCTCAGTACATCACTTCATACATTACAAAATCAGAGAATACAAAGAAGAAAAATATGTGGGAGGAGATTTCAGCCGAAAAGAGACTATCTAGTAAATTGTACATCTGCAGCTTGAAAATGCTTTCCCATAGAAAGAGGGGCTCCTTTGAGTTATGTGACAGGTTGAACTCGACCAGTTTGTTCTCAAACTCAAGGTGCGGGAGTTGTTTAGGAAATTCTACCCTAACAAGTATATGAAATAGAGTGCTAAAGTCTTTCCCAGAAATTCAATTTATAGCACAGACATTGTGAAGACAAATATGTTGGATACGTACTATCCTAGAAGGCGTTCACATCACGAAGACATGTGCCTTTATGAAATACTTCAAAACTACCGATACAATGGAATATAACAGAAAACATAAAAGAATGAAAATATGCTGTAGTTGGATGTTATAGATGTTTGGTGAGACATAGCAAACACAATGTAATTAACCACAGAAAACTGAGTTGCCAAACTGCAGGCAGAAGAGAGCTTTTCTATTTGGCTCTTCTGTAACTGGTCAAGCCTTGGCATGCTGAATCAGAACTACTTGGAGACTACGACTGCTATGAAGACATTTTCAATGCTGTAAAAGACAGCATCCAGTGTCCAGTCCTTTCAAGCTACTTGAAAATATCGAAAGATGAGATTGAAAAGGAAGAAAATATTGCTACTGAAGAAGCTAAGGAGAGTTCACAAAGCAGAAAGTTAAATACAAAATTCCTCTTCATTCCAAGGTGATACGGAGACGCCGGAGGATACGGGACGGCTTGGACCACTGAGACATCCGAAAAGCGCTCCGGTGACCAGACGAGAGGAGGTACTTATTGCCCTCTTTTCATCCCTATGTGGGCTTGCTGCAAAATACCAGGACAACTGAGACGTGGTCCGGTTCAGTTGATGTAGAGCATTGCTGCCACTCCCTCAAATACTGTATATATATAAAAAGAACCTGAGGAAGGCATCCAATTAAATAAGATTATCCATCTAACTACAGTAGTGTAGGAATTACAACAGGAATAAAATAAAGCCATAAATTGAAGATATTGGCATAAACATCCCTAAGCATATGGGAACTATACTGACCTGACTGCTTGGGTACCGGGGGAAAAAATTTACGATGAGATAAATTGGAGGAGAAAAGAATATTATGTGTCCTGAAGAAGGTGGCCTAATTAACACTTTACCAACGAAACGCGTTGAAGCTGAGGTTTTGTTAAAATTGTTGTGTGGCAGCAGCCATTAAGACAGGAAAGTTCTTTACCCTGCTGGTTGTTGTTGAGACTATATGCAAATTAACGATCTAGAAGACAAAATCATTCTGTCTTGTGTATCTTTTTCTTTCCAGTTTTTTTTGTTATTGTATGTATTTGGATTCATTAAACTACTACCATTGTTTTATTGATACGTATGTATTTTTTTATGACGTTACTAAATTGTCATTGATTTTTAACTGCCATTTATTGTTATTTGACTCATTAAATTTGAGCATAAGTACTTTTACATCCTGAGTAGAACGCTTCTATTGTGTATGTAGATGTGAGCATGATTTGTATGACTGATTGGGGTGAATAGAGCTATAATAGTTCTTAGAGATAATACTGAGTCGCTCCAAGGGGAAATTTTGTATTTAACTTTCTGTTATTAGGTGGTCTGTCCCTTTGGAGTTCAGGAGCCTTTCTCCTTGTTTCAAGGAGTTCACAAAGCAGCCAAAGTTCTGCACCACTGAGTTGAGATCCACGTGGACAACCAATTATTCGAAATGAAGCAGCCACAGCCATGAGTGAGGTAGAGACTACAATGCAACAAGCAAGAGAGGAAAGTGTTGATTTGAAACCGTTAGTAGCACAGCTAAACGACACACAGAAAGACCTTTATATAAAAGGAAAAGATAAAATAGAGGAGGGATTTTTGCGCAAGAAGAAACAATGTGTATGCTCTTCATTTAAGCTAATTCCACTATACATCAGTAGCGAAGCTGGCACTGTGAAACATTTTTTATTTGAAGTTCTCACGGCTTATCTACAAAGCACATAATCAACATTCATAACTTTCTGACAATTTATTATCCATCTAATTTCAGGTGTCCCTCACTGGTAGGTCCTGATGAGACCCTGTACTGAAGGTAGATCCGAAACACAGTTGAAATGTATCTAAATAAACTAATTGATAGCCCTCACAACTGTGGTAGAAGGCTAGGAGCAATGACTATGTATTGAACAAATGGTTGCTTTGGTTGATTATGAATCCTCAATATATTTTATAAAATGTCACTCTGGTAATATCGGTTCTAGTTCAATTGGGACACCGAGCACTTTTGTTTCTACCATAGTACACTATAAATATACTATTTGCACTAACATTATTAGCCTGTGTACTGCATTCTGTGTGATTAGTTATCTTCTCCAACATCTGTATACCAATGGTAACTACCATTGTGCACCAACTATATTAAGTATCCTGTACATTGTCCACATGAACCAATTTCTCTTTAATATGTGTTAATTGTCCTTGTTTTGTATACACGTCATCAGCTTTCTAGACATCATTCAGCTGACTAGGGGTGATGTTTTCAAAAGAATCTCCAAAATGGACGAGTGGCTTACATACATTAGTAGTTATGCTCCAGGTACGATAATAAAGGGAAAGGTTTTAAGGTAAGTTTGTTTATATTAGTGTACTAAATGTAGGCAAAATGGCTGTGTAATGAATTTTAGGGAGTGTAATGCAAAGTGTCACTTATTTACAGTGATGCACAGTGCAGTTATGTTTTTTCTACTATCTATACATTTGTTTTTCCCCACTGCTCAAGGATGAAGCTTCAGATAGTGCATCATTCATGATGTAAAATTGTAAAAGCTGGGAAAGGGAAGTGTTTTACTGAGTTGAAGCATGAGCAATGTGTACTGCTATGTTATGAATTTTGGAAATCAAATGCTAACTTATAGGTATTTTCTTTTTCTTTTACAACAGGTTTTAGAGTTACACGTGCTTAGATGTATCAAGATACACCTAGTGCCTCAAAAATATCTCTTTAACACTGTGTGTATAAAGAGCAATTAATATCCTTTCCCACCAGTTTCTTTTACCAGGAGTGGATATATAAAACTCTCATGCAATTGATTTTCGCTTTCCTGAGCTCTGGCAAATGATCCAAACTCACCCATTCATCCAATCACATATCTACTCAATTGTCTATACAGCCACTCACATACCCACATACTCACCCATATAGCACTTATGCATTCACTCACTTATCCATACACCACTTACACAGATACTCACTCACCTATTCAGCCTACTGATATACAAACTGACTAACCCATACAGTTATTCATAAACCCTTTCACTCATTCATACAGCCACTCAGGCACCCACCCACTCACCCATACAACCCATCCAACCACTTACACATCCAATCACTCACCAATACAGCCATTCATGCACCTTTTTACTCACTCATACAGACACTCAGACACCTAGTCATACATCCATACTTACACACCTATATACTCATATCTCTTCTGAAGCACCTTCTCACTGACCCAAATAACCACTCATGGATCCTCTCACTCACTTATACAACTACTCACACTCTGGCTCACCCATATGGCCACTTACACAGCCACTCACTTGCCCATACAGCCACTCATACATCCACTCATGCATCCATTCACTAATGTCATGCACTCTTTCACTCACCCATACAGCTACTTATATACCCACTCATTTACTCATACATATAGTGACACACCCACTCGCTTATCCATATAGCTATTCATGCATTCTCTCACTCACTCATACAACTATTCTGCACTTAGTCACTTATAAAGCTAGTCACATAGCTAAACAGTCACCCATAGATATATTGTGACACCAACCAAACCATATAGCCACTCATATACCCTCTCACTCACTCATAAAAGCACTCAAATACTAACTCACTCACTCAGCCAGTCATACACCCTCTCACTTACTATTATAGTTACTCACTCACCAAGTTATTTACCCATAAAGCCACTCACACATGCACTTGCTCATACACCACACAAGCAGCCATTCACTTACCTATACAGCCACTCACAGACACAATCACTCACTGATATATACACTTGCCTATTCACTCATTAACCCATGCAGCCACTCACACACCTTGTCACTCACTTATACAACCACTAATATACCCACTCACTCAGTCACACAGTCAGTCACATACCCTCTCACTCACCCTTACATTCACTCATGCACCTACTCACTCACTCACACTGCCACTCACTTGCATATTGAGCTACCCATGCAGCTACGTATGCACCATCCCACTCACCCATACAGCCACTCATGTACCCACTGACTCACCCATTCTCATACCCAGTCACTCACTCATACTATCACTCACACACCGTCTCACCAATCCATACAGCCACTTACACACCCACTCGATCATCCATATAGGCACTCATGTACCATCTCACTCTCCCATATAGCCAGTCACACAGCCACTAACTCACCCTTACTCATACATGCACTCATTCACCTTTACAATCATTAACAGAACAACTCATTCACACACACAGTCACTCATCCATTCACACACTCACCCATACAGCCACTCAAACACCCACTCAGTCACCCACACAGACATTCATGCACCTTTCCACTCACACTCACAAAGCCACTCAGACACACACTTTTCTATATAGCCATTTACGCCGCCACTAACTTACCCATGCAGCCACTCACACATCCATTTACACATCAATACAGTCACTCATGTACCCTCTCACTCACTCATACAAGCACTCACTTGCTCACTCATACAGCCAGTCAGACACCCACTGACTCATCCATGCAGCCACTTACACAGCAACTCACTCAGCCATAGAGCTACTCACAAACCCACTCCTTCAACCATACAGCCACTTATGCATGCTCTTACCCCATCCACAGACTCTAAAAAAGATAAAGAAAATGGGTGGGGCTTCCTCTATTATTCATGCAAAGGTGTTTAACTGATCAAATCCATTTTCCCTGTGTCACCTAGTATGTGCAACGCCTTCACACTTACATTGTGGCACTGTTGCAACTCCGCAAAATACATTAAAACAAACTTCAAAATGTATTTGTACTATAATAATATTACTTTTATGTTTGTATTACTAAACCTCTTACTTTAAAAAAACTTAAAAAATGTCTATATGAGTGTTTTACTACTGCAAAAATTACAGCAGAGTTGTGTATTCAGTGCAGATCTTAAAATACGTACCAATACAGTGCACAACGATGTCACAATCCAATAAAAAGTATTAAAACAGCCTTTAAATTGTTTTCTTTTAAAATGATGCTATTTTTATTACTTTATTAGTATTACACTTACCTTAAATAAAACCTTTAAAGTATCTATACATCAGTTTAATTTCTATCAAAATATCGCAACTTCACCACGACGGGTGCACGACTCCCAAATTTTGAAAAAAATAATATAAATATAAGCAATAGATTAATATGCACACCTTACAACCACAGTACAAACTTTCAAATACAATGCTCATCCCACCTTATGCCAGGATAATGAGCAGCTTACCAAAAGCCCCCAATACATTTGCACCAATTTTTATGATGCGTTCCTGATGCCAACAAATAAGAGGACATCTCTCCCAAACAATGAAAGCAGTTACTTCATAAAGCTAAGAGGACGTTACTTCGTTTGGTGTAGATTTGCCTCTTTGTAGTCGCGTTCTCCTCTGTGTCAGAGGATTCATGTTATCACAGATTTCTGCAGAAAGAGCCATGAGGAATAATCACATTGCCAAATGTACAAAACATCACTAGGGACATTTCCTCGTGGTCTGTTATGCAGCTATAGTATGGAATACACACTGCACATTCACCCAACGAGATACCACTCACTCACCAACCAGTAGAAAAGAAAATACTCAAATTGGGTGGACATTTTGTGCAAAAATGTGGACTCTTGTTTAACTAACAGGCAGGTGAGGTTCCATTCTGAGCTTGCTGCACATTTCACAGAAATGAAACCATAATAGGAAGCACTTACAAATGTAAACATAGCAAGTGCCCCAGTTGAAGCTTTGATTCTGTAAAGGATAAATGATTGTAACTCCTGGGCTTGGCATAAAGTGTGTTTCCTATGATTTCCATATTAAAAAAAATGCTGAAATCCTTTATGTAGGTGATTGCATCGCAGATCGATAGGAGTGCAACTTGAAGTGACTGTGATGAGTGAGTTCTTTCTTGCCTCCTAGTTAGAGAGGAGTACATGGTTCCCCCTTTAAATTATTAGGAGCATGCAAATATGCAAATCATTTGCATGCTCCTCCTATTTGGCCATGGCCCATCCACTTGAATAGTGTGCAAATAGATTCCTGCATTTTGCCAGGAAGATGAGTAGCTTACCATATGGGCGGCAAGCACTTGTCCTACCAATTTTGGCCCCCGTTATGATGCTGAGCAATATGAGGACATCTCCACCAAACACAGATGCACTTACTTTATATAGTTAAGAAGTAGGACCCTTATCTGGTGCAGATTTGCCTCTTTATATTCGTATCCTCTTTTCTATAAGAAAATTCATGTTATCACTAATTTCTGGATAGAGATAAATGAGGAACAATCACATTGCATCACTGGTGACATTTCCTTGTGCGGCATTATACAGTTGTAGTGTAGAATACATACTGAATATTTCGCCAAGGAGGTACCACTTAGTATTTCACCAGTAGAAAGAACTCCCCTTGGGTAAATATGTTATGCAAAACTGTGGACTCCTTATCGATAAAGGGGCTTCTGCTGTTCCATTATGGTTCAGTCACTGACACAGCTGCTGGGAGACCCACGCAGAAATTTAGACATTCACTCACACACTCTGGTACTCCCACAGCCAGACAGACTCACTTAGACACCCACTCACAGACCTACTCAGACACTCTCATAAGCAGTCATGGACCTTCTCAGACACTCTTGCACCTTCTCACAGACACAATCAGACACTCTCACACCAATTAAAAACCCCACTCAGGCGCTCCTTCCCCCACTCACAGAACCATTCTCTAAATAAAACAAATGCTAAAGGGACATTATTATTTGGAAATAACACTTAATTACTGCAGAAATTCACAAATAAAACTAAAGATTACAGGGTTCATTATAGTTAAGAAATAACATTTAAATACATGGAAATTTACATAAAAAACTTAAGGCTGCAGGGATATTATAGGTAGGAAATACAATTGAAAATACCTTAGAAATTTACTTGGGGGCAACAAGACCTCCTGTTACTTTCAGTAAGTCCCACACAGTGGGATTGCTGAGAGGTATTCAGAGGCCATGCCCCCTTTCTCTACCACTCTGCAATCGTGTCTCCTGGCCCCCAAGCAGTCCACTTCCTAGGCTTATTCTGAACCCGTGGACCCCATCCCCTGGGGTTCGACCTCAATTTTTTAACAAATAATGGGAGGGAGCGGCGTGAACGCCCTCTCTTGCTGATTTTGTCTCTGGACACCCCATCTGCTGGGGCCCGACCTCTAATGTGGGTACCCTGGTTCCACTTTCTAGTGTTTGTGACAAGGTGGGGGAGCCCCAAGTCCCTGTGGTCCCTTCTGGCCTTATGTGGGAGCCAGCATTGCTTTGACACAGAGGGAGCTGTTCCCATGCAATTTCCTCTCGGTCAAAGCAACTAAGCTTTGCTTTGAGCAAGCAAGAGCAAAATGTTCTTATTTGCTAAAAAGCAGAGCACAGTTTGCTATGGCTTGGTGGGAGTGGAAAAGCATCCCGCCAAGCCGTAGCAAACAGCTATGTACCAGGGGTAGGCATCCCGGGACATAGCAGGAGCCAGCCCTGGGGGGGTGGCAGACTCCAGTGCCAACTGTAGCTTCAGGAAGGGGGTCATGTGACTCCCCCTCCATTGCAGTACACAACCCCTACTTTAATTTTTTATATTTCCCCCTGCATTTGTTCACATTAGCCCCATGGAGGTGGTAGTCCCTGGGGCTGAGGGGGGGCACCTTCGCCTGCATTCATTTCTTCTTTAGACCGATGGAGGTTGTGGTCCCCAGGGCTGTTGGGGCCACAAAACCCCACATACATTGTAAAGAATGACACTGGTAGGTGGAGGTCCTCAGGGCTGCACGGGTAGCGTGCAGGCCCCCCACATCCTTTTATTGTTTGACCAGGGGAGGTGGAAGTCTCCAGGGGCTGCTGTGTTTTGCATTAATGCAGAATTATTAGACAATACCCCAGGAATATTTCCCACCCATGGGGCCCATGAATTCACTGGAAAATTAAATGAAAAAATAGCCATATCTGGGGGGTGATGCACCGTTACATCGCAACTTTTACAACGGGAGTCTTTTACAACGGAACTTTTACAACGCAGGATCCATTACATCGGATGCCATTACAACGCACGGCATTACATAGCAGATGCTATTACAACGCATGACATTACATCGTAAGTATAGGTAAGTATTTTATTTTTTTTTATTTTATTAATATTAATTATAATTAAATATATTTATTTATGTTTTTTAATATTATTAATTTATTATTTATTATATTAATTAAAGTAATTTTTAAAATAAGTACAGGTGTACAGGGGTGTTTTTAGGTTTCAGGGTAGGGTTTGGGTTTTGGGGTACAGGGGTGTTTTTAGGTTTCAGGGTAGGGTTTGGGTTTTGGGGTACAGGGGTGTTTTTAGGTTTCAGGGTAGGCTTTGGGTTTTGGGGTACAGGGGTGTTTTTAGGTTTCAGGGTAGGGTTTGGGTTTTGGGGTACAGGGGTGTTTTTAGGTTAAATTAAATTAATTATATTATATTAATTACATTTCTTAATTAAAATAATTAAATTAAATAAATTATTTTAATTAATTTAATTTAATTACAATTAAAAAAATATTTAAATTAAATTAATTTCATTATATTAATTAAATAAAATTAATTACAATTTTTATTAAAATTAATTTAAATAAATAGATTTAAATTTATTAAATAAAATTAATTACTATTTTAAAATGTATTTTAATTCAATTAATTAAATTAAATTAATTAAATTAACTTAATTACATTTTTTATACTTACCTATACTTACGATGTAATGCCATGCGTTGTAATAGCATCTGCTATGTAATGCCATGCGTTGTAATGGCATCCGATGTAATGGATCCTGCGTTGTAAAAATTCCGATGTAACGGAATGCGTTGTAAAAAACCGCAATGTAGTGACACCAATCCATCTGGGGGGGTCAAGGTATTCCAATCCTGCCCCCTTTTCTTTATGTTTTACTTTTTTGTGGGTCTTGGCTTCAAGCCGAGTGTCACGATGGCTGCCAACACTTCCTGGTTGAAGTGTTGGCAGCTTATCACATTTAAGTAGGATACATTAGTCTACTGCAAGCACTCGCGTCCCCATATATACATTTCCTTTTTTTAACTTAAATAGCTCTACTACTGACCCTATTTACACCAAAATCACATAAGGCTTGCTTCAGGACTAACATCTAGCTTTCTGCCAAATTTGGTTCAGCAGTTTGGGCTGTAGTCCTGTTCAAAAACTGAAAAATACCTATAGACATAAAATGGGGAAATTGCGTTTTGGGCCCTCCTTTTCCAAGCCCCATGCTTGACGGATCACCCTGAAACTTTTTAAAATGCTTTCACTACAGAAACATTGGCCCTATCTGTAACTACCTACTGGTGACTGCCAGCATCTGGGGAGAACACTCAGCAGTTTTACTTTGTGGTGATATGTATAATAAAAGAACTGCAAAATCTGTTTGGGATTCTGTGGAGATTTCTTTGTGGTCGTAACTACTAATTCCCCCTCAGTGCAGAAGGTGGGAAAGGACTGTGGATTGCCATATATATATATATATATATATATATATATATATATATATATTTCTTGGAATCTTCTCACCTGTTGAATCGGCGATTAAAGTCACGGCACAGCAGCAGGTAATTTCGAACAAAAATTATTTTATTTACACACCATGTGCAAAAATAATAGTGCAACGATTAGGACGGCCTACGTGTTTCGGCTTCTACAAGCCTTCCACTGGACCATAGAGTCCTATTGTGTCTAGACCATTTTTAAAGTGCAATGTGCAATAAAGAAGTAAGTCCCCTCTTCCATTTCTATTAAAAGTCTAGACTGTTAACCCTGTACTTTTGGAAACGAAAATGCTCGCCATTATGGTGAATTTGAAAGTGCATTACAACTATTTCTTGCAAATCAATTAAACATAACCGTAAAGTACACTTCGTTAAATTTATATATATATATATATATGAAATAACTCCCTTCTGAAAAGAACGGACAGAGGCCAGAGGGGTTTCCAGGGAGAAAGCACCTTTAATTGGCAAACAAAGCAACGCAGCTTTTGGGCGGATGCATTTCGGCGAGTAGCCTTCCTCAGCGCCCTGCATTGCATCGCCAGCCTCTCTGAATAGTCCCGTTACTGCACCCCTTCACTTGTAGGTCCGTGGGCTCCTCCCCCAAGCAAATTCAGCTCACCTGATGGCTTCCGCAAAAGTTCGTCGGACTCCAACTCCCAGAATGCACGGAGTGAGTGCTTCTGGGTTGGTGGTGTGGGGGAAGCTGGAAAGTAGGCTGAAGCAAAATCCGGGTGGTGCAGGTGGGAGATGAAGCTGTGCGTAGGGGTCTGTCAATGTCCCTCACCCCTCCTTGGGTCCCCTCGGTCCGCTGCGGCCCCCAAGAACAGGTAGGCATTGGGGCAGGGACTGCCATGAAGCATAGCGTCCTGTTGGAGGTAAAATACCTCACACCGCCCGTGCTGTGCTGTACTTGAAGGCGGACACTGGATTTCCCGGTCCCCCGGGTCCAAACTTCGCTGAGCCCAGCGTGCCAGTTAAAGTCCAGGTCGCTTGAGCAGCAGGGCCATCTGAAATGTTCCTCTGGCTGGAACATAAAATACGAAATAACTCCCTTCTGAAAAGAACGGAGAGAGGCCAGAGGGGTTTCCAGGGAGAAAGCAACTTTAATTGGCAAACAAAGCAACGCAGCTTTTGGGCGGATGCATTTCGGCGAGTAGCCTTCCTCAGCGCCCTGCATTGCATCGCCAGCCTCTCTGAATAGTCCCGTTACTGCACCCCTTCACTTGTAGGTCCATGGGCTCCTCCCCCAAGCAAATTCAGCTCACCTGATGGCTTCCGCAAAACTTTGTCGGACTCCAACTCCCAGAATGCACGGAGTGAGTGCTTCTGGGTTGGTGGTGTGGGGGAAGCTGGAAAGTAGGCTGGAGCAAAATCCGGGTGGTGCAGGTGGGAGATGAAGCTGTGCGTAGGGGTCTGTCAATGTCCATCACCCCTCCTTGGGTCCCCTCGGTCCACTGCGGCCCCCAAGAACAGGTAGGCATTGGGGCAGGGACTGCCATGAAGCATAGCGTCTTGTTGGAGGTAAAATACCTCACACTGCCCGTGCTGTGCTGTACTTGAAGGCGGACACTGGATTTCCCGGTCCCCTGGGTCCAAACTTCGCTGAGCCCAGCGTGCCAGTTAAAGTCCAGGTCGCTTGAGCAGCAGGGCCATCTGAAATGTTCCTCTGTCTGGAACATAAAATACGAAATAACTCCCTTCTGAAAAGAACGGACAGAGGCCAGAGGGGTTTCCAGGGAGAAAGCAACTTTAATGTGGATTGCCATATATATATATATATATATATATATATATATATATATATATATATATATATATATATATATATATATATATATATATATATTCACTGAAAAAACCATAGGTTATAAACCATATATAGTTAGAAATTAGCATTTACAAAACCTTGAAAATTCAATGAAAAAACCATAGGTTATAGACCATATATAGTTAGGAATTAGCCTTTAAAAAACCTTATTTTACTCACACAAAACCAATGAAATTCCATATATAGTTAGTTGTACTAACTATATATCACGCACCCGCAATCCACTGCTGATGATGTCACATATTACATCATTCATGACATGGTCAGTGACATCACTGATGACATCACTGATGACATCTCAAATGACATCACTGATGACATCACTGATGACATCTCAAATGACATCACTGATGACATCTCATTTGACATCACTGATGACATCACTGATGACATCTCAAATGACATCACTGATGACATCACTGATGACATCTCATTTGACATTACTGATCACATCACTGATGACATCATTCATGTGATAATACGATGAACCTCTTCAGACTCTAATATAACCTTAGATACACTCAGTGTAAACAGACACTCACAGACTGTCACTCATCCATGGAGTTACTTACACACCTAGTCAGTCATGCAAAGAATCAATCACACCTCCATTTTCACAACTATACAGTTATACACACCTTACTTATTCAAACATATACTAAAACATATTTACTCACTTATACAATCCTGGATACAAGAGCACAATGATCCATACAGCCACTCACACATTCACTGGCTCTTATGCACAGTTATTTATATATATATCAACTCTCACATGTACTGTATTTTACATATGTACTTACTTTGACATGTAGCACTGAGATATCCATTCACTCACCAATACAGTCATGCACACAGTCAACCGCCCATACAGCTGTTTCCACATGCACTTTTGAACCCATACATCTATGCACAGAGTCATACACCTCCCAGCCACCCACACACACACTCAGTCTCCCATACAAATGCTTGGGCAACCAATCAATAACCCATATAGTTACTCATATAGCTACTGATCAACACATGCAGCAGTTTACAGAACAACAGACATAATGATGCACAAATTAAGACAGTTTAGTCACTAACCCATGCACTCAGTGAGACACATTTAACCACTCACTCATACAGTCAGTCATGCACCTACTAAATCCTTCATCCAGACACTTATACATCCACTCATTCTTAAATATGTAAGACATATTTTAACTTTACAGAAAAATACAGTCACTGTATGATGTCATCAATGATGTCATCAGTGATGTCATTTGAGATGTCATCAGTGATGTCATCAGTGATGTCATTTGAGATGTCATCAGTGATGTCATCAGTGATGTCACTGACCATGTCATGAATGATGTAATATGTGACATCATCAGCAGTGGATTGCGGGTGCGTGATATATAGTTAGTACAACTAACTATATATGGAATTTCATTGGTTTTGTGTGAGTAAAATAAGGTTTTTTAAATGCTAATTCCTAACTATATATGGTCTATAACCTATGGTTTTTTCAGTGAATTTTCAAGGTTTTGTAAATGCTAATTCCTAACTATATATGGTTTATAACCTATGGTTTTTTCAGTGAATTTCAATGGTTTTTTAATAGCAAATATCTATAGCTGTAAAATGTATTCTTATTTAAATCCAAAAATATATTTTATATGTTTATTAATAATTGTTTTAAAATATTTTTTTGTTTCGCTCCCGGTCCGCAAACCGGGAAGCTTCCCGTTAGCTCAATTTGATGCCGCGACCCGGTCCGCGAACCGGTAAAAAATCAACTTAGTGACGGTATCGCGTTGCCGCGTAATGCGTCTTATGACGTACTGCGTTAGCGCACCCGGAAGTGCCCCGGGGCGCGGACCGAGGCGCGAAGCTCAGCGACCCGGAAGCTAACCGGGGCGCGTCGCGAAAGCGCGACGTATCGCGTTGCCGCGTAATGCGTCTTGTGACGTACCGCGTTAGCGCACCCGGAAGTGTCCCGGGGCGCGGACCGAGGCGCGAAGCTCAGCGACCCGGAAGCTAACCGGGGCGCGTTCCGCAGCGCGTAACATGAGCGTGAGAGGTCATGTGACTTGTTAATAAAACTTTTCATTGGTTCATTTCACTTTTGGTTTCATAATGATGTAAGGCTAGGTCAGGTGACCTAAAAATAACACTTTTCATTGGTTGAGAATTATTGTTTTTCCCAAATGATGAAAACCCCTCCTTCTTTCCTCACTCTGACTTTCATCATTGTGAGAGGAAGACCTATTTTGCTTGTTGGAAAATGGCTTCATTGGTAGCTTCAGCTGGTGGACCCCCACCACCACCACCACCTCCTCATGGGAAGAGAGGACCACCTCCCCATGTCCTGACCAACACTGAGGAGGAAGAGGAAGAAATGGATGAGGAGGGAGAAGAACCACAGTTCTTAGAAGAGGTGCCCCGTGTTTCCAGAAAGAAAGCCAGTTTCATCTGGCAGTTTTATTCGATCCCTCGTGGCCAAAAAAAAGTCAATGCGAGGTATGTCACCTGCCGCATATGCAAAGAACAATTGTCCAGAGGGACGGACAAGAAATATAGCTACGGAAATCACACAATGCACAGGCACATGACAAGGAAGCATCCGCTCAATTACAGCCGGGCGGAAATAAGGGATATGCAGGACAATCCAAGACCAACTCCTGTGGCCAGACCAAGATTACCAATTGCATTAACATCAGAAGAGGCACGGGAAACTGTGCCAAATATTCAAGAAAATTTTGGGCACATGATTCACTCTTGTATGCACTGTCGTGCATTGTTAGCTTGTGGCAACATGAGCATCAATGCTATAAACCTGGCGTATGAACACCATGATTGCCCTAACCGCCCCCAGTAATTTTTTTTTTGCTCCTGTTGAGCCCTTTTCAACGCCTGTTTTTTGTTGTTTCCCCCCCCAAAAAAACCCCAAAAAAATATAAAATCGTTCAAAAAATACAAAAAAAACAAAAAATGTTCAAAAAATAAAAAAAAAATATAAAACAACAAAAATATTAAAAAAAAAGTTCTTTTCAGAACTACCTTCCCTTTCAAAAAAAATTGCTAGAATGTTTAGCACTCTGGCAAGCTCTATTTCTTTTGGTTCGCTCCCGGGTTAGCTTCCCGGTACGCGGACCGGGAGCTAACCCAAAAAATAAAAAAAATAAAAAAAGAGTAAGTATAAGGAAAGTAAACAGAGAGTGTTGTTAAAAGAAAGACAGCTATAGGGAGTAAAGAAGAGATACTGTTTAATAGATCTATTTACCGAAGAAAAGACGGAAGAGGGTATAATTGTGAAAAACAAAATAGATAACGAAGTGAAAGAAAAAAAAAGAGAGTATAACATTAACAAAGAAGAGTTTCTTGGAAAATGTGAGTGAATGTTCAAAATAAGATTAAAACATGAGGAATAACAGAGAGAAAAAATAGAAAACAGAAAACAAAAAATAACAGAAAAAGATTAATTGAAACAGCAAAGAAATGTAAGTAACATAGAGCCATATCATCAACATAGGCAATAAAAGTTTTGCAGCTTTTATTGGCAGAAATGTGTCGCTAAAGCTGCTTTTAGCGGCAGAAAACTGCCGCTAAAACCACTTTTGCACCAGTTTTCTGCCAATAAAAAGAGCAATAATTTTATTGGCTGTATTCATAATATGCCCCTTAGTGTGCTTCAACTACACAGAGAAAGCATTATGAACAAGTAGTGATAGAGTGATCAGTCAAAGACACTAAGAGTAATAGAGACGGAGTGAGTGAACAAGAGTGAGGAACTATGAGAAGAGAGGGACTGAGAAAAAGAGTGGAAGGAGTTGAGTAAGTAGGTAATAGAGAAAGGAATGAGGGAAGTAGCAAAGGCAGGAAACTGAGGGTTAAAGAAATGAAGCAGTGGAACTAATAGTAGGTGAATGTGATAGAAATGTAACGAAAAGAGTACAAAGCATTTACCTTATAATTGTCGTTAAATTACTCACTTTTTGTTTTTATACTTTCAATCTGTGAAAGAGAGAACAAACATTTCAAAAATATTAAAACATGTATTTAAAAATTACAAAAGACAAGGGAAAAGATTGAAGGACAAACAGTTTTTCAACAACTTTGACACTTACAGAAGCTTCTGCTTCTCCAGGCCCCCTACACAGTCCTAAAGATATACATTTTAAACTAACAGTATCTTGATGCAGATGAAGTGAGGCCTATCTTGGAACATGGTGCATCTTTTGCACTGCTGTTGTCTCACAAAAGTGATGCAACGGCAGCGCAAAAGAGGTGCACAGCCATCATAAAACTGTCCCTAACAAAAAAACGTTTTTAAACCCATCATGTAAAACAATTATTCAACCATATTCATGGGAAAGTGACTTAAAATGCCCTAACACACATGAAAGCGTTCTTTTAAGGCCCTTGCACCTTTTTTTACATCACTTTTAACATGGCTATGTAACACAAAGAAACAAAATCTATTTGTAAAACACTTGACACAAAGCAACATTTTAAATACACAACTTTCTTCATAATTTTCTCCCTAAACATACTATTCTCTATCTAAATTAAATGAATCTTTTCTCACCTTAGCAAATACTTTATGAGTTTCAAAACAGTCTCAGAAACACACCAATTTGTCTTTAGCAGAGCAAAAGGTATGCACTCCAGAGTCTGCAGCCATAAAAAGCACAGAAAAGCTGTAATTCATCACACATATCTCTCATGTCACCCAATCAAAACTCTTCCCTCACTTTTTTTCAAATCAAAACCCTTTCCCCCCTCTGCCCCCTCTCTGCTTTTTCTGCATAGCAACCACCTCTTGCAAGACCTCTGGTGTTTCCAAGTTCACACAACAATGTTGCAATTGAACTCTGAACTCTCAGTGCACCTGCATATCCACTGCAATCTTTCATTTAATGATTTTTTCTTGACCATTCAAAATACATCTTTCAAATAACTCATCCATGCCCCCTAACTTTCTGTTTTCAGCAATCAAAATCCACCAATCACTGTTACTGCTTCATGAACACAGAAACTCCACAGTTTTTTTCATTTTAAACTCTCATTTTTTCAACTGCCATTTCATTGCCACACTTCATCTGACTGCAGGAGAACCTTCTCTCACCATGTTTTCTGTCTGGATTGTTGGACATAGTTATATTCACTGGGCTCAAAGGTACACTGAGAACAGGAATTTACCTAACCTCAATTTACAAGATGTGGAAATTAAGTGGTTTGGCCACAGAGGATTAAAATGTCACCAATTGATACCATTGGTGAAAACCTTTATGCATTTGCCCAAACCTGACCTGTTAATTGTGCACTGTGGAGGTAATGACTTGGGCACTTTGACTGGTGTAGGTCTGGAAATGCTTTTAAAGGACACCTTTGAGCAATTGATGGCACTTTTTCCTCAGACTGCCTTGGTATATTCAAATATATGCCAAAGACAGAAATGGAGGTGGTCAAACCAATTTTGTCCACAAATTGAGAAGTCGAGGAAGCATGTAAACAAATCTGTTTCAGCTTACATGAGAGACCATGGAATGGGCTCCCTGTACAACAATAACTTGCGTTACTACATGCAAGATATCTACAGAGGAGATGGAGTTCACTTCTCAGATGAGGGCAACAGAATTTTCACTCTGAATTTAAGAATGTGCATTGGTACCTACTTATAAGTACCTAAATGTACCATAAACCCAAAAGCTCTTCTCAGAGCTACCCTACATCTGATCACTCACAATTATTATTTTACTCTAACATTTTTCACTAATTTTCAACAAAGTACGCTCCCTGGGGCGCTAACCGGTACGCGAACCGGGAGCTAACCTCGCGAAATTTAAAAAAAAAATGTTTTTTTTTCGCACATATGGGCCTCCTCAGCCACCCTCACAAAACCTAGGGGGTCAAGATAAGTCTACCGTGCCCCCTTCTACCCATTCTGAACATTATTTGCCCTCCATCTTGTATCTTAATTCGACCGAAACACAAAATGGTGGACTCCTGTTACGCTTAAGGTTCGCGAACCGGGGCACTCAATGGTTCGCGTACCGGGTCGCTCCCTGGGAAGCGCACCATCAAAAAAGGTGGGAAAGTAGTTCACAGAAAAGCCACTGGAGACAATTTCACCAAATATAGACTAGCTCATACTACATACCAATCCCTACCATTTTCACAAATTTGATTGGAATTCCATTTAGCCATTTAGCCTTTAGACCTCTCTAAATACCGTGAGGTAAATTACTTCACAAAACACATCTGAAGTGTTGGAATTGACAACCAATTAAAATGTTACTTTCATTTTCTACTTTTTTTACCTGACATTTGATTGGTTATATACCTGAATATATATAAAGGAAGAGAAGAAAACACAGCCATTTTGACTACTACTTCTTGCTGTACATTTCAATAGGATTTTCACTAATTCCTTCAACTTCTATCTAAAGGTAAGTTTTTATTTTTAAAACTGAAGTATATTGTGCACTATAAATTAATATGGTAAACTTTTTCTGATAGTTATATACTATCCCTCTGTAGTAGTTATAGATTTAGATAGACTTCTCTGTTATAGATATGGATGGAGTTAGGCTTCTCTTGTATAATTATGAATTTACTTACGTTAAATCACATACACTTTTTTATATTCCTACTTCCACTCTGATACTATACACTGCCCAAAATTAATCCCAACAGTGCCCTATCTCTACTAATATATATTTTTTTAATCTAAATTTCAGGCAAAATGGAAGGCGAACAGAAAGTTGAATTTCAAATTGTCCTGCAAGAGAGCAGCCAAGAAATCAATGATGAAAATGATATTGAATTTTTCGATGAAACTTTAGACAAAGAACTACTTCAATGTGTACAAGCAGTAGATAACCTCCTTGAAAATGAGGACATTTTACACCCTCAGAGACTACAATGTATATTCAATGATAATTATGAAATTTCTGACAATGAAATGTTAGAAAGTTTAATAAATTATGAAACACAATCACAATAAAAAAAATGCTTAAAAAATAAAGAAAATAAAAAATAATCAACAAAACCAACAATCAATTAACATACAGCATTTGAAAAGTCTATCATTCATTTTTCATTGCAGTACGCTGCCCAGAACGCTTCCCGGTTCGCGGACCGGGCGCTCCCCACGCAAAAAAAACAAAAAAATGTTTTTGTTTTTTTTGCCCCGCGGGGCCCTTTTAAAACCTCCACATTAAACCTAGGGGGTCAGGGAGGATCTAGTATGCCCCCTTATGGTCATTTCCCCCTTTGTTTTGGCCTCCTCTTGTCTCTCAATCCTACCGAGAGACAAGATGGCGGCCGCTCCGGACTGTTTAGAATGTTGACAGACACCGGAGAGCCAATCAGCTTAGCTACGCGAAGTTCCGGTACGCTTAAGGTCCGCGGACCGGAGCGCTGCCCAGAGCGCGCTTACAGATATATATCTTTTTTAAATGTTAATTTCTCAAAATCCACTGGAGCACATATATTGAGACCTAGAAAAGGCACATCGGGCTACCAGTCCCTACAATTTTGCCAAGTTTCATGCAAATCCATTCAGCCGTTCGGGCTAAAAGTGAGGCCAACCGCCTTATGGAAAACTCAATGTTAAAAACACGTTTTGGGACCCCCCTTTTTTCTCGGCCCCCCCTTGACGAACCCCCCCCAAATTTCCAGGGGCTGCTCAGAAACAAAATGTTCCATTTTCCAGAAAATTTCAGCCAATTCCGTCCACAAACGCCAAAGTTATTAGACATAGAATTTTCAAAAATCCCATAGGGAAAAAATCCTAACTATATATACCTACTGGCGACCGCCAGTAGGTAATATATATATATATTTATTTATATATATATATATATATATTCACAGAAAAAACCATAGGTTATAGACCATATATAGTTAGGAATTAGCATTTACAAAACCTTGAAAATTCACTGAAAAAACCATAGGTTATAGACCATATATAGTTAGGAATTAGCATTTAGAAAACCTTATTTTACTCACACAAAACCATTGAAATTCCATATATAGTTAGTTGCACTAACTATATATCGCGCACCCGCAATCCACTGCTGATGATGTCACATATTACATCATTCATGACATGGTCAGTGACATCACTGATGACATCACTGATGACATCTCAAATGACATCACTGATGACATCACTGATAACAACATCCAGTGATTTTTTGTTTCTATAAAGTTTAAATATGTCTTACATATTGAAGAATGAGTGGATGTGTAAGTGTCTGGACAAAGGATTTAGTAGGTGCATGACTGACTGTATGAGTGAGTGATTAAATGTGTCTCACTGACTGCATGGGTTAGTGACTAAACTGTCTTAATTTGTGCATCATTATGTCTGTTGTTCTGTAAACTGCTGCATGTGTTGATCAGTAGCTATATGAGTAACTATATGGGTTATTGATTGATTGCCCAAGTATTTGTATGGGAGACTGAGTGTGTGTGTGGCTAGCTGGGAGGTGTGTGACTCTGTGCAGATCAATCTGTACTTGTATCAATGATTGTATAAGAAGGTAAGTATGTGTTAGTATATGTTTGAAAATGTAAGGTGCTCTATGTTTAACTGTATAGACAAGAAAATGGAAGTGTCATTGATTCTTTACAGGACTGACTAGGTGTGTGAGTAACTCCATGGATGAGTGGCTGTATAGGTGTATGAGTGCATATGATAGTGTTGTAAAGATGAGTGATTGTATGTATGAATGATTGTATGGGTAAATGAGTGAAGGTGTGTGTAGACGTAGCAATCAGTGAGTGCGTATGTAGTAACTAGTATTGGTGTGTCAATGGTTTCAAAAATTATACTCTCTTTTTAACACTGGGTGAAACAGAGGTTATATTAAAATGTGAGGAGATGCATTGTATTGTCACATGAATGATATCATCAGTGATGTGGTCATTGATGTCAAATGAGATGTCATCAGTGATGTCATCAGTGATGTCATTTGAGATGTCATCAGTGATGTCATCAGCGATGTCACTGACCATGTCATGAATGATGTAATATGTGACATCATCAGCAGTGGATTGCGGGTGCGCGATATATAGTTAGTGCAACTAACTATATATGGAATTTCAATGGTTTTGTGTGAGTAAAATAAGGTTTTCTAAATGCTAATTCCTAACTATATATGGTCTATAACCTATGGTTTTTTCAGTGAATTTTCAAGGTTTTGTAAATGCTAATTCCTAACTATATATGGTCTATAACCTATGGTTTTTTCTGTGAATTTCATTGGTTTTTTAACAGCTAATATCTGTAGCTGTAAAATGTATTCTTCTTTAAATCCAAAAATATATTTTATATGTTTATGAATAATTTTTTTTTAAATATTTTTTTTTCTTCGTTCCCGCTTCGCGAATCGGGAAGCTTCCCGTTAGCTGACCTTGATGCCGCGAAATAGACCGCGAGCCGGTAAACGTTTCTTTACCGCAAGTGCCGCGTTAGAAAACAACATCGTGACGCCTCCTGTCCGCATGACGTTTCACGTTGTCGCGTGATACGTCATATGACGTGCTACGTTAGCGAACTGGTACGCGAAGCGAGTCGCAAAGCGCAGGTTTCTGGAAGCAAACCGGGAGGCCCTGCAAAGCGCTTAACGTAAACACAGCAAGTCATGTGACTTGGTAATAACACTTTTCATTGGTTCATTTCACTTTTGGTTTCCTAATGATGTAAGACTAGGTCATATAATCTAAAATGAACACTTTTGATTGGTTGAGAACTCTTGTTTTTCCCAAATGATGAAAATCCCTCCTTCTTTCCTCACTCTGACTTTCATCATTGTGAGAGAAAGACCCTTTGTGATCACTGAGCAATGGCTTCTTTAGTAGCTTCAGCTGGTGCTTCCCCACCACCTCCACCACATCCAAGGAAGAGTGGACCACCTGCTCAAGTTATAATTCAAGAAGAAGAAGAAGAAGAGGAACAGGACGACGAGCACGAAGAGAGGCAGTTTTTGCCTGAGCAGCCCAGGACGTCTCACCGGAAAGAAAACTTCATTTGGCAATTTTTTAAAATTCCCAAAGGTCAGAAAAAAGTAAATGCAAGATACGTAACTTGCCTTATATGTCAAGATAGACTGTCCAGAGGAACCGAGAAAAAATACAGTTTCGGAAACTACACAATGCATCGCCATATGACTAGGTGGCATCCTAACAACTACAGTGCTGCACAGTTTCGGAACGACCTAGATAATCTCCCTATTATGGCCAGAAGATCTGTTGTACCGGAAGTAACGGGACCAGAGGGCAGGGAGATGGTGCCAAATATACAAATGAAATTTGGTGAAGTAAAACACATCTGCGTATTTTGCGATGGATTCATTTCCTACGGAGAAAAAAGCATCACTCTGATCAACAGAGCTATTGACTATCATATGCAAGTTTGTACGAAACGCCCAAAATAATAAATACTTCTTTTTTTGTTTTGTTGCTCCTGTTGAGCCCTTTACAATGAATCGTTTTCATTTCCCCCTCCAAGAAAAACCCCAAAAAATATAAAACTGTTCAGAAAAATTCAAAAAAAGTAAAAAAATGTTCCGAAAAATAATAAAAAAAATATAAAACAACAAAAACAATAAAAAAAAAAGTTCTTTTCAGAACTACCTCCCCGTTATTAAAAAATTGGTACAATATTTGGAACTGTGCCAACCTCTATTTCTCTTAGTTCGCTTCCCAGTTCGCTCGCCGGTACGCGAACCAGAAGCGAACCAAAAACAGTAAGTATAAGGGAAGGAAACAGACACTTATGTTAAAAGAAAGACAGCTATAGGGGAGTAAACTAGAGATACTATTACCCGTAATCCACTGCTGATGATGTCACATATTACATCATTCATGACATGCTCACTGACATCATCAGCAGAGGATTGCGGGTTTTTTGGCAACGTGCCTTATCCACGGTTTAATAACACTGCCTTTTGCTTTATATAAGTTTTCAAATTGTATGAAATATATACCAATAGGTCGTTATGAACCTTTAGGTAGTGCTTTTCTTCATGAGGTCTGGTCGCTTCCATACACATACAGATGTTTCAAAGATGAT
The DNA here is from genome assembly GCF_964261635.1 of Lissotriton helveticus. NCBI lineage: Eukaryota > Metazoa > Chordata > Amphibia > Caudata > Salamandridae > Lissotriton > Lissotriton helveticus. The sequence continues at coordinate 1,244,037,061 of NC_136063.1, read as the reverse complement.
CAAGAAGTTTATCTGAATGGAGAGGAATGCACTGAGACGCCAGATCATTCACTAATGTGTAGGCACATACAGTTACACGGTTCATGCAACAAACACCGACCAAATATGGCTTGCGTGTTGCAAGGCACGCCAGTTCCTGCTATCATCCCCACGTTCAAGTTGTTGGAAAATGGTAGTTATTTGATGCTCAATAATGAAGATTGTTCTGAGTTAATTGAAAAGGGTCTGCACCTCTGTACGGGTGTTCGCTATGTGAAGCACGAAAGTTTCACGGGCCGAACTCAAGGCCACCTCTCTCTGAGACAAAAGAGCTCTTATTCTTGCCATGCCGTTGAAATCTGTCCCAAGGTTGGTATTTGTGGCCAGATTGAAAACTCCCTATGTTCATGTGTGGGAGGAAATAGAACATTTCTGCAGCAAATAACCCGTTCACTTACTGTTACGATAAAAGGAATACTTTTAATTCAGATTTGCCTTTGAATTTCAGCAAGATGGTTCCGACTATCTTTAACGCATCCTCCACAAAGACCCTGGCGCACTTTTTTAAAGTTGTTACCAGTGGTCTCGTGACTTCATTTGAGAAAATCTTTGGAGTCATCCCTGCTTCCTTTCATTCTATTTTCTCCACTCTGGTTCGTGGATTGGCATTTTTACTTGCATTACCAGCGGACGCTCTTGTGCTTTTTTACATTTTTAAATATGGATGTCCCTCCTATGCAACCTCCCACCCTGCAGCTGCTGACACTGTTCCGCAATCGCATGCTAGAATATTATGGCACAATGCCGTTGGCGATATTAAGCACGGCATATGGATTATCTTTTCGATTCTCCTACTTCACCTGTGTCCAGCCTGTATTTCACTGCCTGACCTGTGATTTCGATTGGGCCATTGATTTGTGTCTCTGCGGACCGGTTTCTCCTGACGTCGACTTTAATCAGCTGATGACTCCTATCATTACTCACGAGTTGGTTTGTCCTGGCGAAAGGATTATGGCTGTGGCATTGATGCATGGACTACTTGGTCCCTGGAATTTACTGGCGGCAGCACAGTCTTTCTTGGAACAGAGCTTTCTTGAAAACCCACCGAGCTGTCCTCTGATGGTGATAGAGGATCCGGTGCTGGGAGAGCACGTATGTTCTTTTCCGCTTTTAAATTAGATGGCTGAACTGTTTTCGGATAAAGACGGTGACTTCCTATTGGAGGCTGTTGCAGCTTATTTTGCATACACAGTTATGTCATAGACCTTTTTCATGTTTGATATGCTGAGTACTAGCATTTCATTGACAATTCATTGACTTATTTGTCAAGTTTTTATTATTTACCTTGCCTATTGGCTTAAGACTCGATAAAGTACTTGGCTGTTTTATTTTTCTTTAGCATTACATTTTCCTAGTTTTTAATGCTTTACCTTGCGGACCGTCCACATATAAACTTGCAATCTGCTCTCATGAGATGGCACTTCTATTATCTTATTCAGTTCGTTTCCGGATCATGGGGAGGTGTCATCTAGGTCCTGGATATCTTTACACCGTGTTAAGTTAGCATGGGCTCATTACCGGTTTAAACGCCATTTTTCCTTTTTTGCAACTTCTGCACACGACACTTAGTTGTTGCTTTAGCTTTCCACCTAGTAGTTCATCGTGGTTTACATGAGAATAATATGTTATTGCTCTACTATCTGCTTTGCTTGTTAAACTATATCTGTACAGCGAGTGCTAAAGTTTCAAGAACAACACGATACAGAATTGTTATGAGGTCTGATCTCCACGACTTCATACTCATAACATAAGTGCAACTTCTGCCAATTCTGGGCATGAGGCGGGTTTTATATTGCTTTGCCGAACACACATACACAACAGTTGATGCGGTTCACATGAAGAGAGAGCTGGTGTATGCTGATGTGATTCCTTCAAATCTAAGACACTAAAGTATGGGCACGCCCTAAACCAACACAAAGAGACCTTCTTAGCAAATAATATAATATGTGTATTAGGGAGGGTGAGATATAAGCAGCCGCGGGCCGTGGAGGGAGTTACGGTGAGGCAGGGAGGCGGGGAGGGGGAGAAGCAGGGTGGAGCCCTCTCTACCTTGCCCCTCCCCCTCCCCGCCTCCCTGCCCCACCGTAACTCCCTCCACGGCCCGCGGCTGCTTATAAGTGTTGCTAACTCTTATTCATTTACAGCATGTTAACATACTGTCACCATTCGCTTTTTATGTACTAGTAACTATGCTGGTAATTTTGCTACTGATAATATGTGTACTTGTATTCTCCACCCTGCTTCTCCCCCTCCCCGCCTCCCTGCCTCACCGTAACTCCCTCCACGGCCCGCGGCTGCTTATAAGTGTTGCTAACTCTTATTCATTTACAGCATGTTAACATACTATCACCATTCGCTTTTTATGTACTAGTAACTATGCTGGTAATTTTGCTACTGATAATATGTGTACTTGTATTATCTAAGATACTACGCCTGAGAAGACGGCATTAGTAAATAAACATTTCAAATACACATGTGTTCTTCTTAACTCCATATTCTGGTTTCTAAGAAATATATAACGACCGACTGTTCATGAGTTCCACGTATCCTGAGGTACTATAAGTTCATATTCTGGATTGTCTAAACATTGAGAGTTTGTTATATCCAATGTGACACTGTACCTAGCTTGCTAAGGAGTTTTTGATTACTAACGTGAGTTTTGGGACACCCTAATTCGCCGAGGTTCCAATCCTCTGTCCACAGTTCTGTGTGAGAACAGAAACCCTGCGACAGGGGCACCCCCGACCCTTGCTGGAGCTTCATCACACTTGCGATACAACTCCAGCAATGCGCCACCTTTACGGCACAGATACATCACGCATCTGTGCTGTTTTTGCCCCATGATGCGCCGCATTGTAAATGCAGCACACCATAGGTGACGGAACAGCGGCACAGAATGACTAACACATCCCTGGTGATGCGCCAGTCATCATAAATGTATCCCTATGCTTCTTATCTTGTTAGAGATGAACCGCCATATGTATCATCAAAGTTTTTTGCATTTCCTAAATAGCGAACTTTAAGGAATAAATAGCGATTCTTTACCATTCCTAGTTTGCGATTAGCTATTTGCTAATTACAAATTACCCATTCATTTCCTTCATTTCCATAGGGCGGTTGGACTCACTTTTAGCTCGAACGGCTGAATGGATTTCCACGAAACTTGGCAAAATTGTAGGGACTGGTAGCCCGATGTGCCTTTGCTATGTCTCAAGATATATGCTCCAGTGGTTTTTACGAAAATTAACTTTGAAAAATATATATTGGGCTACATTGGCCTATATATATGTTGGAGCCCAAATGTAGCCCAATGTAGCCCAATGAAGCCCAATGTAGCCCAATGTAGCCCAAAGATGGCCGCCAGACACACAAAAAAACAAATGTAGCCCAAATATCAGCCAGATGTAGCCCAACTATAGCCCAGTGACAGAATGACCAATCAGCTTCGCAAACCTCCGTTACGCGAAGCGGAGCGCTGTTACAGATATATATCTTTTTTTGAACGTTAATTTCTCAAAATCCACTGGAGCACATATATTGAGACCTAGCAAAGGCACATCGGGCTACCAGTCCCTAATATTTTGCCAAGTTTCGTGCAAATCCATTCAGCCGTTCGATTATTATTATTATTATTTTTTTTTGCCCCGCGGGGCCCTTTTAAAACCTCCACATCAAACCTAGGGGGTCAGCGAGGATCTACTATGCCCCCTTATAGTTATTTCCCCCTTTGTTTTGACCTCCTCTTGTCTCTCGATCCTACCGAGAGACAAGATGGCAGCCGCTACGGACTTTTTGGAATGTTGACAGACGCCGGAGAACCAATCAGCTTCGCTTCACAAAGCTCCGTTGCGCGTAAAGTACGCGTCCTGGGACGCTGCCAGGTCCGCTGTTACAGATATATATCTTTTTTTAAACGTTAATTTCTCAAAATCCACTGGAGCACATATATTGAGACCTACAAAAGGCACATCGGGCTACCAGTCCCTACAATTTTGCCAAGTTTCGTGCAAATCCATTCAGCCGTTCGGGCTAAAAGTGAGGCCAACCGCCCTATGGAAAACTCAATGTTAAAAACACGTTTTGGGACCCCCCTTTTTTCTCGGCCCCCCCTTGACGAACCCCCCCCCCAAATTTTCAAGGGCTGCTCAGAAACAAAATGTGCCATTTTCCTGAAAATGTCAGCCAATTCCGTCCACAAACGCCAAAGTTATTAGACATAGAATTTTCAAAAATCCCATAGAGAAAAAATCCTAACTATATATACCTACTGGCGACCGCCAGTAGGTAATATATATATATATATTTATATATATATATATTCACTGAAAAAAACATAGGTTTCACGCCAGTTATAGTTAGGAATTAGCATTTAAAAAACCTATTAAATTCACTGAAAAAACTATAGGTTTCACACCAGTTATAGTCAGCTGGAAATTTTACTAGCATAAAACCATTGAATTTCCCACGTTATAGTTAGTTGGACTCACTATAACTTGCGCGTGCAATGCACTGCTGATGACGTCACATATTACATCACTCATGACATGGTCAGTGACATCACTCATGACATCACTGATGACACCATCCAGTGAATGTGTGTCTTTTTAAAAAATAAATATGTGTTATATATGTATATGTAAAAGTTGATGGAAGAATAAATGTTTAAATAAGTGTTTACATGGATGTTTTTAAAAAAAAAATCGATTGGTTAACTGGTTTATTAAGTGTATCTTAGTGAATACATATATTAGAGAGTAATGTTTAAATATTCAAATATATGTATTAGTGTTTCACTTTGTGTATAAGAGCCTGCATGGGTTGGTGAGTTGCTACATGTGTATGTATATGGGTTATTAGATGTTTTTCTTAGTATCAGTATGAGTGTTTGTATGGTTTGGTGGGGGTATTACTTAGCACATAGATGCATGAATGACTGACTCTCTGTTTGTATGTGTTTTGAAGACAGCATATGTGCAGGACTGTATGGGTGGATGAGTGTGTATATGTGTGTGTTAGTGAGTGAATGACTGTCTCACTAGTGTGTTTATCAGTAGCTACATATGTTTTAATCTAGTATATGTGAAGAATGATGTATATAAGTGAGTATATGTGAGAGTGAGGAATTGTAAGAGTTCCTGTTTAAATTAGTATGTGTTTCTATAAGTGATTGTTTAAGAGAGTAAGTATGTGTAAGTTTCCTTAGAAGTAAAGTGGTAGTGTGTGTATAGCTGTATATGCAAATAAATGGATGTTCAATAGTTTATTTGCATGTGTGAGTATGTGTGAGAGTATCTTTAGGATGACTGTCGGTGTGTAAGAGGATGTATAGGTGTATCGCTTCATATGAAGAGTGAGTATATGTATGAGTGACTATATAGAACTGTTGGTGAATGAGTGCATGAGTATATAGATGGTGGAATAATTGAATTGGTTGTTGTAACTGGTATGGCTATCTCCATTTTTTTGAAAATGTTAGTTTTTATTTTTGAATATGTGTTTCAAGGGTTACATTTCAGTGAAAGGAGGCCTGTCACTCTGTCACAAGGATGGTGTCATCAGTGATGTCATGAGTGATGTCACTGACCATGTCATGAGTGATGTAATATGTGACGTCATCAGCAGTGCATTGCACGCGCAAGTTATAGTGAGTCCAACTAACCATAACGTGGGAATTTCAATGGTTTTATGCGAGTAAAATTCCCAGCTGACTATAACTGGTGTGAAACCTATAGTTTTTTCAGTGAATTTAATAGGTTTTTAAAATGCTAATTCCTAACTATAACTGGTGTGAAACCTATGGTTGTTTCAATGAATTTCATAGGTTTTTTAAATGCTAACTCCTAACTATAACTGGTGTGAAACCTATGATTTTTTCAGTGAATTTCAAAGGTTTTGTAAATGCTAATTCCTAACTATATATAGGGCCTCAAACCTATGAAATGTAATATTTTTTATAATGAATCCTATATTGTATATTTATATAATACTATTTTTTTATAAAAAAAATGTAAATTTTTTTTTTTGCCGTGGAGCGCTCCCGGGGCGCATACCGGGGAGCGCCCCAGTCAGCGCAATTTTGGGGCACGCCCCGGGGCGCGTACCGGGGAGCGTCCTGTTACCGCTATTGCCGCGAACGAAAACATCCTCGTGACGTATCGCGTAGCCGCGTCCGCGTGATACGTACGGCGTAAGCGCGCCCGGAAGCACCCACGCGCATACGAACGCGCTACGTAAGCGCCCCGGGACGCGCCCCGGGTCACGCCCATACATCATCGTGACGTATCGCGTAGCCTCGGAGGCACAAGAAAACAGGGAATCAAATGCAAAAAACAAGAAAAAGGGGCAGGGTTGAATCACCATGTCCCCCCTAGGCCTGCTCAGGGGTCCCAGAAGTACCCCCAGTGCACAAAAAACAATAAATAAATAAATAAATAAATCGGCTGAATTTGTGCTGGGTGCTCGAATCCGGCCTCAAATAAAACAAAAACAAAGCGCGGCCTCCTGTGCATCATTTAATTAAGCCCCCGGGTGAGCCAGGTCCCGGGGCATGCAGAAATAAAACTGCGTGGGGTGGCTGGAGCCCCCCACTCACCACGGGGACCACCACCTACCCGATGCACTATAATGCAAATATGGGGGTCTCTTACGGACCCCCGAGCGCCGGGGACCACCACCTCCCTGGGGCTGTGCATTGGTAGGGAGGGGGGCCGCGCAGCCCCCATCCTGGAGCCCTTTGTGGCCATGGGGACTGCAAACCCTTCAGGGCTCGCTCCCGCAGTGTCCGGGGGTACCCACCCCCGGGACACTGCAGTTTTGCTATAGCAGGGCGGTAGCCTCGCGGCTTCCGCCCTGCCACAGCAAACTGTGGTTTGGATTTTGGAAGAGAGAGCAGGAAACCAGCTCTCTCTTCCAAAATCCAAACCAGATTGCTTTTCCATACATGTGGAAAAGTAATGCCGGGTCCCGCAGAAGGCGGGGAGCCGGCAGGGACTGTGGCGGCATTGGGGGTCCCTCCACGGCCCCCAATGAAGTAGCCAGGCCCCAGGGGATGTGGTCCCCGGGGCCAGAAGTGGCCCGGAAGGGGGGCATGCAGCCCCCCTCCCCCATAATAAAATAATACATATTTTGTTTTTTAGAAAGCAAAGACCGGCCCCGTTCTTAAAAAAAAACACGAAGGCCCCGTCCCCTCACAGCAACACTCTGCAAGCGCGCCCTGTGGCGCGTTTTAAGTTGGGGAAATTAATTCCCCTTCAAAACTGGGGGTCCCTGGGGGTCAACTAGCCCACCAGGTACCTCCAGTAAGCGCCACCGGGCTGTGTTGCACAGAGGTGGTCCAGGCCCCGCCCCTTTTCCTACCTCTCTCTGCAACGCAGCTCTGTGATGCTTACTGGAGGAACCTAGTAGGCTAGTTGTACCCCAGGGCCATCAGGATTCAAGGGGACTTTATCCCCCAACTTAAAACACACCACAGGGCATGTTTGCACAGTGGTTAAGGGAGGGGGCTGGGCCTGAGGTGACATGTGTGCAAACACGCCCTGTGATGCGTTTTTAAGTTGGGAAATTAATTCCCCTTCAATCCTGAGGGCCCCTGGTGGCAAACTAGCCCTCCAGTAAGCGCCACAGGCCTGTGATGCAGAGAGGTGGTCCAGGCCACACCCCTTTTTACACCTCTCTGCAATGCAGCTCTGTGGCGCTTACTGGAGGTACTTGGTGGGCTAGTTGGACCCCAGGGACCCTCAGGATTCAAGGTGACTTAATCCCCCAACTTAAAACGCGCCCCGGGCCACGTTTGCACAGTGGTGAAGGGAGGGGGTGGGGCCTGAGGTGACATGTGTTCAAACACGCCCTGTGGCGCATTTTAAGTTGGGGAACTAATTCCTCTTCAATCCTGAGGGTCCCTGGGGGCCAACTAGCCCACCAGGTATATCTAGTAAGCGCCACTGTATTGCAGAGAGGTGGTAAAGGCCATGCCCCTTTTTACACCTCTCTGCAACGCAGCTCTGTGGCGCTTACTGGAGGTACCTGGTCAGCTAGTTGGCACCAAGGGACCCTCAAGATTCAAGGGGACTTAATCCCCCAACTTACAAAGTGCCAGGGGGTGCATTTGCAGAGTGATTGTGAAAGGGGGCATGGCCTTTGTCAACCTCTCACGAATCCCACTGTATGGGGCTTACTGCAGGTAAAATGTAGGCTAGTTGGCCCTGAAAGGACCACCAGCAGTGAAGGGAACTTTAATCCCCAACCAAGAGTGTGCTGGGAGCGTGTTTGTAGAGTGGTGGGCAAAGTGGGCGTGTCCTGGTATGAGTACTTACAAGTGCTGCTGTGTGGGACTGACTGGAGGTAATAGTTTGAAAAGTTGGCCCTCAAGGATGTCCTGGGAGCCAACCACCCCTCTTGTTTCCTTCAGTAAGTCCCACATTTTATTTTTTTGCAGAGTTTTATATAGCGCAAACTAGACCCGAACCGAATCAGGTATCAGAGCGCTTTACATATTTTCCAGTTACGTTACATGAGGACACACTAGTGGGATTGCTAAGATGTCTTTGGAGGCCATGGCCCCCTTTCTCCACCACTCTACAAACGTACCTCGTGGCAGACTATGGGATGGGGGATGAAGTCCAATTTAGACCTGAGGGAGTTTGGGGGCCTAGAATCCCTCCTGGTGCCTCCTGTCAGTCCTACGCAGTGGAATTCCTGAGTGTTGGTTGGACGCCCGGCACCCTTTCTCCACCACTCTGCAAACACTACTACTAGTTAAAGGAGCATATTTCTGCACCTCTGACTTAGAAGTAGTTTTAATCCCCCTGCCCAATTGTGTACTAGGGCTTTACAGAGGAGGTCATTCTAATCATAGGGGTAGCTGTTTTCACTGTATTTGACGTGCCTTTTAGCATAGCACAGGCTTTAAGCCTGGTTAGTCAAATGTAAATGTAAATGTATTGTATTTATATAGCGCACTTCTACCCGGAGGCCTCGTAGCGCTGTATTCATACCGCTGTGGAACCCATCCTGGCTTTCCTATGAAATGTCCACTCCTGGGCACCCCCAAGGTGAAGCCAGGCATCCAAGCGCTTCTGGGGCCGTTGTGGAGATTAAGCAAGCTATTGCCCAGAGTCACAGAGTGGGACCCATGATTAGACTAGGCACCGAGGCGAGAATTATCAGGTCCGGGGACATTAGGTCGAAGAGCCGCCGAGGCGGGAATTGAACCCTGGTCCCGGGCCAGACCTCTGCATCAGGGTCTGCCGCTCTAACCATTGAGCCACGCTTCTCCAAGAGTCAGAGTCAGTTACCACCAGTACCCATCTGAAAAAGTTGTGGGCCCTTTGGTAGTACAATATTTGACTGTCCCTCTGCTGTTGTGCCGTAGGCTGCCGTGCAATGTGCAACGTTCTACGCCACATGCTCACTTCAGGGTCTTGACGCGCAGAGGTGAAGGGGAAACAGCCCGTAGGCTGCAACATCAGGATTTAATCGGTCTGGGTGAAAAAGCAAATTGTTTCGCTTGTTCGCGTTCTCAAAATGCGTGTTTTGCGAGATATTTCCCTCGACCATGCAAACAACAATGGCGAACAGGAAAAAAGCATCCTGAACAAGCAATTCTGCGTGTTCGTGGAATTTCTGCGTGTTCGCGGCGATTTTTTACCGTTTCCTTGAGATTTGCGGAATGCGATTACGCAAATTCCGCCCACCCATACTGGCTATGGAACCCCTGGAATGGGGAAAGGGAAACGCCAGTAATAAGGAGGGTTGAGGCGTACCTGTGGCCTATCAGCAAAAGTATAGCCAAAGTACAGATAGCCATGGGAAGGGAATACCCATTGAAAGCTGGTAACACGGCAAGCCTGATAACACACAGCTGAGGTAAGTGGTTTTGTAGATAAATAAAAACCTCAGTAACTCAAATCTACCATTATCCTAATAATCGCTGATGAACTGCTCCGGATAGGGGTATAGTGGAGGGGTAACTCGTGGCTGTAATGCCTCCTACGGTATATATTACTTGACACAGTAGAAGTGGACGTCAGATGGCTCCAAAGAAGACAAAAACAAGTAAAGCAAGAAAAGACCTCCCTACTTCAAACAATGAGTTAATGGAACAAAACAAGTCCCTTGTAGAAAGTATGGATGGTCGGGAGGAGAATGATAAGAGTATTAAGAGTATGCAAAGAAAAACTACAAAAAAGAAATTGACTCTCGACAAATCACAAGGTATTGGGAAAGGGGGAAGTCTTGTGTCAAAATCGATAAAGGACTTTGTAGGTAAACACTTTAAGAAGAATCCTAACCCCAAAAAATCCAAGCCCAGGATAAGAATTTGCAAATGACTCAAGAAGTTAGCATACACTGTGTTTCAATTATAGAAGAATCACTGATTGAACAAAGTATTATTAGTCAAATTATTAATAATCTGGAACCAAGACTTTGCTCATCCCCAAGGATATTTTTAACAACAGGTTCCATTGAAGAAGAATATGAGGTGAATGCCTCAAAAGACTTGCAAGCCCAGGAAGATATTATGGACTCGGAAATAAGGTCTAGTTTAGAGAAAAGCAGTGGCTAATCGATAATTCAAGGTTCCAAGGTTATAGAAGAATTAGAGCATAATAGTACTTTGGGCCTGGACATATCACTGACATCTTCAGCCTCAATGCTGGACATAATGTTATTAATGCAAAAAACCCTGCAAGGCCTGCTAGAAGGTACACTATCTAATAATAAAACAATAAACTCCAATGAAATCTATTTAAAACAAACTGTAAAAGACGTACAAGGCATCAGAGGTTTAATGCCATCTGTGGTTAGACCGGTACCTGACATTCCTACTCAAGGAGGTGATGGGGAACCAGGGCAAATTAATATTTGTCATGATGTGTATATCTCTAGATGCCCAATAATAATTAGGAGACGGGGGAACACCCTTGGTATAGCGGGCCTAGCACAAGGTTTCATCTAAAGAGACAAATCTACCAAAAGGGGAAACAAAAGGGCCCAAAGAAAGGAGGGGAAACAGGAGTGAGTTCTAATAAACTTTCTCATGAAAGAGGGTCAAAAAGGGTTTTAGAGAGTCCCCCAATTATGATACAGGTGGCAACAAGGGGGAAAAGGGTCCATCAAAAATCAACTCGTAAAGTGGAAAGCAAGGAGAAAAAGTTGGGAAAGTGGGTAAACACGCAGGAGGAGAAAGAACTCTCTAAGAGCTCAGGGAAGGGAGGAAAAACTCCAAAAAGCAAAATAAATCCAACGATAAAGGAAGATACAAGGGAAAAGAAAAATTTGGGTGTAACAGTAATAGAACAAAGTGAAAAAAATGGATATACTTTGAGCCCTCTGAAGTACCCCTTAATCGTTCAATACTCCTATTTGTTTTCTCAAAATGCCCTAGCCTGCAGGAAATTGGGACAAAAGACCTGAGGCAGGAAGGATTCAGTTTGACTAATGAAGGCAAGGAATTTACAAAAGTCAAAGTCTACTCGGGGTTGGTAAAAACGGCAGTTTTAAAAGCCGAAAAAGAAATATTAAGGGAAGGAGTAAGATTAATATCAGTAGCCGAATTGGACAGGGTAAACCAACCTGAAAGTGCCTTTTTGAAATGCGATACGGGTCTGGGGAAAAGCAGGCAAGAATGATATTAGGGGCATGTGGGGAAAGAGCTAATATAAACATAGTGGTTGATAACTCTGAGCCAAGAAATAGTTGTGGTAATTCGAGCCCAGGTGACAGCCCTATAAGTACACCAGTATGGGGAATGAATGTGTCTGGCAGCCTTAGTGAGACTGACTAGGAAAGTGGGTTGTCGCATAGCATAAAAATCATTTCATGGAATATAAATGGGCGTTTAGGGCAAATAAAGACTGAGAGCATAAACTATACCTCCCTGCAGGCAGACATTATTTGTCTACAGGAAACTTGGCTATGCGACAACATCCCACCAATCGAAGGGTTTGTACAACATCATAAACCAGCTAGTAAAAAAAGATTTGGCCAATCCTCTGGGGGGATTATGACTCTTACTTCTACAAGAATTACAAAAAAGTGAAGTGTATAACTACATCCTGTAAATGGGTGTTGGTTAGCGAGTTAACCCTACTGGTCTCTGAAAGGCCAAATGAACGATTGACTCTAGCGAATATTTACATACAATGGTGCTCGCAAGAGGAGTATGAAAGGGAAATGGGGCCATTTAAGGCGGTAATGAACTCAGTGTGTGATAAATATGGAAATTATATGGTAGTTATTACGGGGAGATTTTAACCACAAACTAACTAAAAAAAAATTAGATCCTTGGCTTAAAGAAATCATAAAAGTATTTGAGTTAATGCCAGCATTGTTCCCTACTTGCACTATGACTAAACAAGATGAAGCATTAGGGAAATTCTTGGGTTCAAAGGGGTTAATTAGTTTAAATGGTAGGGTAGATTCTGATCATACAGCAAAGCAGACATTTAGAAAAGGTAACCACTACTGCCCATAGATTGTGTTCGTGAACGCATGGAACGTTGATAGGGTTAAAAAGTTCAAGGTAATCCAGCCAAAGGAAAGTGATCATAATGCTCTTTATTACAAATTAATGAGGGGGCCCATAAAACATTGCGAAAGAGTCCTTTCTCAAACTATGTCATACCCAAAACGTCTGACTACAAAATTAATAGATCAATGTCTAGCGACATTAGTGAGTTTCCAACAGAATGTAATCTTGGAGGGCGTTACTTATCAGAAGGTTTCATGGTTTGAGGATAATATTATCCAGGTTGTACAATGTTTTAGAGTTGACCTAAAAAGGAAGGAAAAGGGTACTAAAAATATAAGTTCAACTCTTAGAAAGAATGCAAGTTGGTTTGATCCTGTGTGTAGGGAGAAAAAAGCATAATAAGGAGAGCATAAAGGTTCTTACGGCTAAGATATGATCAGGGGGTTCTAACTCAACTAAATAAACTAAAGAAAGAATATAAAATACTTGTATGGTCTAAGAAAAGGATTTTTAAAGAAAAATGTTGGGATAACTGACTGGAACAATAGAAACAAAACATGTGAAAGGGTTCTGGAAGCTGATTCAGGACGCCTCAGGTCAGACCCCTGGATCCCTGAGCTGTGTAGTCGATGAGGCAGCCTGGGAGGAGTATCTAGGCCAACTATATATGGCTACTCATGTGCCAGTAATAAGTAAGGGTAGTGCCCTTAATCGAAGGGTAGCAAAAGAGTTAAAATCATCCTTCTTGGTAGAAAAAGTGAAGGAAACTACTAGGAAGTTAAACCTAACCCGAGCCACTGGGCCAGACAATCTACCCGCTGTGATAATTAAAACTCAGCTAGACAGGTGGGCACCATTTTTCTCTCAGATGTTTTTAGCTGTCTTAGATTCAGGAATTATTCAAAAATCCTGGAGGGGGTCGTGATTAGGCCTCTGCACAGGAAAAGTGATAGAAATGATCCTAAGAACTACAGATTAATTAATCTGTTAGACATTGGAGTGAAAGTGTACTAAAAAATAACACTTGGCAGATTAATGGGCTGGGTGGATTATATTTTATAGATCCGGTGGAACAAGGAGGCTTTAAAGAGGGGCACTCAACGATAGATCATTGTTTTGCCTTATGGGCAATAGCACGGAAATCCATGAAGAAGCAGGGTAGAATATACTGCTGTTGTGTTGATTTCCGCGCTGCATTTGATCTGTCAGATAGGGAGTGCCTTTTGAAGACGCTAAGAAGTTATAACATTCCGGAGGATCTCCTAGCAATAATCAAAGAGTTGCATAGACAGAACTGGGCACAGGTCATTAAAGACACAATGGGGGGTTTGACTCTGGAAATAGCGATAAATTATGGCCTCAGACAGGGCTGCGTATTGGCCCCACTTCTTTTTCAATCTTTCTCGCAGACCTACCATCTTCTTTGATGACCGATAGAAGTGAAGTCCAAAAGTAAATGGGAAGCATTTATCCTGTTTACTGTACGCAGACAACTTAGTAATACTTGACCAAACAGAGGTGGGTCTGCAAAGAAAGCTAAATGTGTTCAGCGCATATTGTGCAATTAAACGCCTTACAGTGAATATGGATACAAGAAACTTCCTGTGCTTTGGGAAGAGAAACCAAAAGTTTAATTGGTCTTGGGGCAAACTAAATTAGATATTGTCAACCAGTATAAATACCTTGGAATATGGTTTGACAAGTCTCTAAAATGGGCTACGCATCTGGCCCAGAAAGTTAAATCCCTAGCTTCAGCTTGCGGGATGAAAAATTTCAATCTTATTTATGGTGCCATGTCCCACAGATTCTCCTGGAAGCGGACAGACACCGGGCTACAGTTCTTGAAAGGGATTCATCAGCCTTGAAACCATTACCTGAGATGCCTCTATATCAATTGACCGTTAATTTTCTTCTGTGCTTTTTTCGTAGGGCTAAAATAGCTGTTAAATAGCATTTCGGTTTTCTTTCCTGTGCCCGCGGTGATTAATACACACGTTCTTCTACCACATCATATATGAAGACTCTCATGTAGTCCATAACTTATCAATGAACCATGGAGCAGGACGGGTCTGATGACTGACTGAGTCCTTTGACTTTTTCCGGCGAGCTTGTTTTATTCAAAATTTGTATATGAGACATTGTGATAGAGGAGCCCCTGACACCACTCTGTATAAATATATTGTAGAAACTTTAGACAAGATTAGACCACTCCATGAATTACATTTCCTGCGCCCTGATGAAGGAACTGTTGGTCGTTAAGTCCACTCAGAAACACGTGTCGGCGCTTTGTGTTTTGCTGCTATACATTGATGTTTTGAAATATTTATTGTGTTGATGTTTTGCAATTGATGATTTGAAAAAATATCTACTGTATGGTTTATGTAATTATTGTCTGTTGGATGTATTGTTCTTCCTTTTTCTTCTAATTGAGGTATGTTTGGTGTGTCTGGTGTGTTTGTGACCGGTGGTGTTGCTATGTCTGTGAGTATTTTGTATTTTGTCTTTGTGGGTCTGCTTTAGTGACTATATGTATAGAAATGATCAGATTTGTCATAACGGAATGTATATCTATTATTTAAAAAAAAA
Source organism: Lissotriton helveticus (assembly GCF_964261635.1). Lineage (NCBI taxonomy): Eukaryota > Metazoa > Chordata > Amphibia > Caudata > Salamandridae > Lissotriton > Lissotriton helveticus. Next base: position 1,244,021,964 of record NC_136063.1, on the reverse strand, counting down.
TACATTTTGATATAATTAATTAACAACAAAAATTGCCTCTGTGGGATGATGATGTTGTTCTCAATTCTGGATGTATTACCTATAGATGAATTGAATTTACAGGGGGAGGTTTGTCGTTATTGGTTCTGTGATCTTCCCTGCCCTCCTCTCCCTGCATTCCAATATTCAGGGACCCTCTGTTGTTTTTCAGTATGCCATGTTCCACAGACTACTGCTGAAAGCTTTCAATGCAATGATCCCCCCACAAGTGCAGTATGGTGCAGAAATGTTATGTTTAGGAGGGAAAAGTGCATGAAACAGCGAGGAAGAGAAATGTTTAAAAACACTGATGTCATTACTTAGCTCATCAATGTTACAGTCAATTAGATTGGAGCTAAATGTGACCTCATGGGATGTCCAGGTACAAGTAGGTTTGCTAAGATTCTGGAAATGGTTGGGAACAGGAGAAGAGATGAAAGTGTCACGATGGTGTATGGAGGAGATTCAGCGGAGTGAATTCAAGTAGGCAAAAGATATAAGTAAGAAACTTTATTCCATCTGTGATAAATTAAAAGTGGAAATGGACCTGCAGTCCCTGCATATTGTTGAATCAAAAATTGAGTTTAACATTTTAGGGAAGGAATTGTCTAGACTGAATGATATGGAGTACCTGTTAAAGAAAGAGTCTGTGTAATTCATGATAAATAGCTGGAGGAAAGAAAATTGGTATCCCTATTTAGACACCCTACCAAATCAAGGGATTAGAATGGAATTATTAATGGTGAGAATTGGGATCAATCCAGCTCGGTCAAACGACAAAATAAACAAGCATTTGCAATGCAATAGGTCTCGCATTAGGAAAGTTTGAGCTATTGGTATTGTAAATGACAAATATTTTATTTATGTGTTGTTTTTGAAAATAGCAAAATGAATAGCTTTGTCATTTACAATGCCTATAGTTGTAAGTTTCGCAAATGTGACACCTATCGCATTTGTAATGCAATATGTGTTGTATTTACGTACCTTAGATGTATAAATATATTGTAAAATGTTTGTATTAACTATGTACAAATTGACCGAAATTATTTGGGCCAAGAAAATAAAGGTGCGAGTGGTAGGACATTGAGAAACATATGCAGGGCTTTTAGTTATTCGTGTGATACACCAAGTTCTACAGACAACCACCAGAGGGCGCCCGAACACTTCCATTGTGATCCTTATCATGGGATTATTTTATAGCTTGGATGATCATTCAGGAAAAATAATGTATCTTTATTTTAAATTACTGATTTTGTTTTGGTTTGTTTGTCTCTGTTTGAAATGCAATCATAATTAAACACGTCATGTTTTAGCTGGCAGAAGGGAGGCAGGTTCTCATTGGATATGTGATTGGCTTTATTGTCCTTATTCTAACCAGCACGTACACAGAGGTGAGACCATCTAAACTTTGATAAGAACTTGTAAACGTTTATGAGTGAAATGATCTAAACTTTGATAAACACTTGTAAACATTTATGGCAGAGCAATATTTAGGGAAAGAGAGCGTTTTCGCGCGAGATTAGAAAAAAGTCCCGCTGAATAACCCGGCGGCACTTTGAAACTATCAATAGATCGGACGTGTAGATCTTACACTGAACTTTAAAAACATGAGATTGAAATTGAGGGAAATGAGCAACCCCGTTGAGAAACAACAACAACAGGTTGTCTTTCATGTAGCACACATACTGCACTTCTGCAGTTTCAGCGTTACTATATTAGCGACATTTAATTTGCCCGCTTGGAAAGGATAGAAGGCAGAGTGGGCCTTGCCGGGTTCTGTACGCGCGCGACGCGATCCGATTCTTTGGACAGTAGCGGCGATAAAAGATGATCTGAATCTGGTCAGAGGGACCCTGCGGCCCGCGCCTGCCTACCGTAAGGTTCAGCCTTCAAGTGACGTCAGGCGGGCGCACGCACTTCCGCGCAGGCGCAGAGTGTTCTTGGCCGCTTCTCCGGCTCTGCTTGCTGATGGTGTACAAGAGGCGATGGACGGCACTGGAGCCCCTGGCCGCGTCGCCCCGCCCACCAGCCCATCCATCCATTGGGAGCCGGGCAGAAGGAGCCCACAAGAAAACAGGGCAAGAAAAGAGCCCGGTGAGGTAAGGGGGGGGGAGCGTGTGTGTATGCAGTGTGTGTGTGTGTGAACATTGGCTAAGCATAATAGGCAAATAAGTGATCGTGAATGTTTGGAAATAATGATTGAAACCCAGCTTTAAAAGTAATGCTCACAGCGAGCGTGTTAATTGAAAGACAGCCTTGGAGAAACGAAACTGATGAAAGGCTATAGCTTTTAAAAATGCCGACTTCGTTTGCGACTGTTATCAACCTTTAATTTAAACGTAGCTTTTCAGTGAAAGCATGTCGGCAAATAAGTAATCGTGTTAATTGAAAGGCAGCTTTGGAAATAATGATTCAAAGCCAGCTTTGGAAATAATGCTCACAGCGAGCGTGTTAATTGAAAGTCAGCCTTGGAAAAACAAACTAATGAAGGCAAAACTGACACCGCACACACGGCAAGCAGCCAGCAGCGCGCTCCCGCGGTCAAAACTGACTATGAAAAAGCGAGCGTCCGACTCGTGTCTTCATTCCCAGAAACGGCTGACAATAGTTGCCGAGCAGACAGCAATCAATGCTTCGCATTGAATGCAGGTCGAGCTCGACCTAAAAAGGAATTGATGAGTCCAGATAGCAGATGTACATGTAGGATTGGTATGTAATGCAATTACTTGCATATATTAATGGATAGTCAAAAATTAGTAGTCCAGCGAAAACAGTTCTTAAGACCGATTTTCTTAAAATATAGTATTAGGTCCCGTTTTCAAGCAATCAAGCTTCTCACGGATATGCATCACCTTGATATCACTATAGCTGTGGCAAAGGTTATCCAGGTTGTCAAAAGCTTCTTCATGGAATATGGAATGGAGAGTTAGATTGAGTGATGAAGAAGAAGGACTTAAGTTTTATCCTTTTTAATGTTTTAAAACAGGTTTTTAGCATAGTTGATTCACTTATGGTATATTTAAATGTTTTCAGTCGTTGTATGGATTTGTTTTTAACACAACTATGATGGAGGATATAAAAATTAATAGTTCTTAATGGAATGAGATTTTGATTTTGTAACTATTTTAAGAATTTTAAAAATACAAAACGTGTATTTTTATGTGGTTTAAAGATCAATGGTCTAAATAAACTGCATTCTGACTAGTTGTGGGAACAGGATGATTTTGCAACAAGGCCTCTTTAGTTTGTTCTGCACGTCTTGCTTCTTCCTGAATTTTCTTCATTTTTGTGGACTTCTGTTGCTTCTTTCTGCATTTTGTTTGCTTCTTTCTGTGTGTTTTTTTGTTCTTTCTTCACATGTCCTACCTCTGTAGGCATAGTTAGAAACTAGCATTTAAAAAACCTTTGAAATTCACTTTAAAAACCATAGGTTTCAGGCACGTTATAGTTAGAAATTAGCATTTAAAAAAACCTTTGAAATTCGTTGAAAAAAACATAGGTTTCAGGCACATTATAATTAGAATTTAACATGTAAAAAAACCTTAAACGTTCACTGAAAAAAACATAGGTTTTAGGGAAAGTTATAGTTAGTTGGACATTTCACTCATATGAAACCACAGAAATTCCCTCGTTATAGTCAGTTTAGCTAGCTATAACTCGCACCCCCGAAATGCACTGCTGATGACATCACATATTACATTACTCATGACATGGTCAGTGACACCACTGATGATATCACTGATGACATCATTTATGTGATAAATTACAGACTGCCATTTGCAAAACCAGACACTCCAACACCAATAACTACATACCAACTCACTGATTCTTAGGTTTACCCACACATCCACTCACTCACACGTACAGTCACTCATACTTATGGTCACTCAGTACAGGACTATCATATGCACTCATACACCTATATAGACACGCACATACCGCCACTCATTCATAGAGGTACTCACACACCTAGTCAGTCATGCAAATACTTAATCACACTGCCATTTACTCACCTATACAGTTATACACACATCAGCTCAATTACTCATACAAATACTAACACATTTTTACACTCTTATACAATCACTGATACAAGCACACACTCATCCATACAGCCACTCTCACAATCACACACTCTCACTTATAGCCATTTATATACTGCAATACACATGTATACTGCCTTTCACATATGTAGTTACTCACACATGTACCACTGAGATATACATTCACTCACCAACACCCCTATACACACACTCACCCACCCATACAGTCCATCACAGATGCACTCTCGAAACCATGCACCCAGTGAATGACCCACTCACACATCAATGCACAGAGTCACACACACCCCACCCACACACACACTAGGCACCCATACAAATACTCAGACAAACAATCAATAACTCATATAGACACTCTTGTAGCTATTCGCAAACCCATGCAGACGCTTACACACCATCAGACATACGGATACAGACATTCACACAGTTTAGTCAATAACCCATGAATTCAGTAAGATACGTTTAATCACTCTCTTATAGAGTCAGTCACGCACCTACTAAATGCTCCATTCAGATACTTATACACCCACTCATTCTTCAATACGCCTTTCCCTATACATATTAAACATATTCAAACTTTACAGAAACATACAGTCACTGGATGATGTCATCAGTGATGTCATTTGAGATGTCATCAGTGATGTCATCAGTGATGTCATTGACCATTTCATGAGTGATGTAATATGTGACGTCATCAGCAGTGCATTGTGGAGGCGTGAGTTATAGTTAGCTGAACTAACCATAACGGGGGAATTTCTCCGGTTTTATCTGTGTAAACAATCTGCTTGACCATTCCCAGTTCGGATTTCGCAAAGAGCATAGCACAGAAACGGCACTCATTAAGGCAACTGAGGAGATCAGAGCGGTGATGGATGGAGGAGGCACAGCTGCCCTTGTGCTCCTTAATCTGTCTGCCGTTTTTGACAATGTTGATTACGCCCTTTTGCAACAGCGGCTGGAGAAACTTGAGGTCTAAGGATCAGAGATTGACAGTGTCAGTTGACGGTTTTAACTCAGCAGCTTACACCTTGCCATGTGAAGTGCCACAGATCTCCCCTTTAAGCCCTTCCCTGTTTAATTTTTATGTCTTTTTATGAACTGGCTCCTCTGATTCAGAACTCTGGGTTTAGTCTGACATCGTACGCCGACGATACTCAGATCGTGGTGGCGGCATATAAACATCAAACTCCTCCTTGCCAACAGTTTCAAAACTGCATATGTACAATAAACAGATGGATGAGTAGACACTGCCTCAAACTTAACTCCGAAAAAACTGAGATCTCGATTTTTGGAAACATGCAGCCAACCTGGGGCAATCTGTGGTGTCCGGCAGAGATGGAAGTACCTCCTAAACCAGCAGCCAAAGTTAAGAACGTGGGTGTATGGATTGACAATAAACTAACAATCTCTAAACAGACCAATGCTATTGTCTCTGCTTCACACTTTCCTATAAAGAAATTAAGGAAGATTCTCCCGTACATCCCCTCAGAGACTAGAAAAACGGTAGTAACATCTCTCATCCAGTCCAAACTGGACTACTGCAATGGGCTATATCTGAATATTCGGACGCAGTGTCTAAAGAAGCTTCAGATGGTCCAAAATACAGCTGCATGGCTATTGCTCAACCTTCCCAGGCATAAATCAGTATCAGATGAGATACGCAATTTTCACTGGCTCCCGGTCCCACAGCATATTACATTTCAGGCACTGTGCCTGGCCTACAAAGCATTGAATCACACTGGCCCTTAGTTTCTTCAGAAGCTTTTTGTTTGGTACACACCTACAAGACAACTTCGTTCCTCAGGGGCTAGACTCTTGGCGGTGCCCAGAGTTTGTACATCGCATTGGGGTGACTGCAGCTTTCACTATGGTACCTCCAAGCTCTGGAACACTCGTCCATGCGAACTCAGAAGTGTGACTTCCCTATCCATCTTCGGGAGAGGGTTAAAGACCTGGCTTTTCCAGGACTAGACGTTGTATGGGCTTACTGTGTCCTCAGCGCCAAGACTTCTCTGGGTATTCGTGCGCCTTTCAAAATTCCGTTAATATTAACATTAGCATTGGTTCACAAAGAGTCCTTTTTGTTAAATGGTGTAAATCTGTTCAGTAGTTCCTGAGAAATTTGAAAAATAAAAGGTTTCAAGATCTAGGGCAGTGGTGGGTTCGCAAACCCTCCAGAGTATGAGCTTCGCTGTGATTGGCTGCTAACACTCCAAACCAGGATGTGTTGACAGCCATCTTGTGACTCTGTAGACCTGAGTCACAAGAAAACAGTGAAAAATGAACAAAAGGGGGCAGGGTAGAATCACCCTGACTCTCTAGGCCTGCTCAGGGGGTCCCACAGGGAACCCCTGGGACGAAAAAAGATTTTTTTAAAAATAAATTTCAGCAGAAATCGCATTCGGTCACGAATCCCGCCAACATTTTTTTTAAATGAAGCACAGGCTCCAGTGCTACATTTAAATGAGGCACCCTGGTGGGCCAGGTCCCGGGGGCATTGCCGAAAAAAATAATAGCTGGGGCCCACTGGGGGCCCACAGCCCCAGGGACTTCCACTGCCCCGGGGCTTATTACAATGTGTGCGGGGGCACTGCAGCCCCCCACAGCATCGGGGACCACCACCTCCCTGAGCTGCAAAATAAAAGCATAGGGGTCCCAATTCCCCTCACGCTGCCCCGGGGACCGCCACCTACCCGGGGCTTTGATAATAAACAGCGGAGGCTTGCAGCCCCCGCAACCCCGTGAACCGCCTCCTCCACGGGGCTCTTTTATTATTTGAAAAATGTATGGGGGGCTCAAGCCCCCCCACACGCCCCTGGGACCACCACCTTCCCGGGGCGCTCTTAATTTTTAATCATGGGTCCGTTACGGGCTCCCATGCCCCGGGGACACTGGGGCTTTTCAAACACTGGGAGGGGGCCACAAGGCCCCCTCCTGGAGCCCTCGATGGCCCTTGGGCAGCCACCCCCCAGGGACGGCTCCTGCAGTGTCCCGGGGTGCCCACCCCCGTGACACTGCTATTTGCAATGACAGGACGGGAGCTGTGCGGCTCCTGCCCTGTTCTTGCAAACTCTTCTTTGCTTCATTAAAGCAAGAGCAGGGAAACCTGCTCTCACTTCAGTGAAGCAAAGCAGATTACTTTTCCACAAGGGGAACTACATGATAGCAGCTCCCCTTGTGGAAAAGCAATTCCGGCTCCCGCAGGAGGTGGGGAGCTGGTGAGACCCTGGGGGCATTGGGGCTCCCCCCACGGTCCCCAACAAAGAGGTCAGGCTCTGGGGGAAGGGGTTCCTGGGGCTATAAATGGCCTGAGGAGGGGGGCCACACAGCACCCCTCCCAAAATAAAAATAAAAAGGATGACTAGGCCCCGGTGATGGGGTCCCCGGGGCAGGAAGTGGCTCAGGAGGGGGTCCAAACGGCCCCCCTCCCCCCAAAAGAAGGATGGCCAGACCCCGGGAGATGGGGATCACTGGGGCCATAATTGGCCTTTGGAGGGAGGCCACATGGTCCCCTCCCAAAAAATAAAAAAATGGATGGCCTGGCCCCGGGGGATGTGTTCACTGGGGCCATAATTTGCCTTTGGTGCGGGGCCACGCTGTCACACTCCACATCATTCAAAAAATATACCAAGGCTGCCAGGAGGGCGCAGTTAAACAGTTTTGCAGGGAGAGGGCGGGGTCTGATGTGACAAGTGTGCAAACGTGTCCCATGGCGTGTTTTAAGTTGGGGGATTAAGTCCCCTTGAATTCTGAGGGTCCCTGGGGACCAACTAGCCCAACAGGTACCTCCAGTAAGTGCCACAGAGCTGCATTGCAGAGAGGTGGTCTGAGGCCATGCCCCTGTTTACACCTCTCTGCAACGCAGCCCTGTGGCACTTACTGGAGGTACCTGGTGGGCTAGTTGGCGCCCATGGACCCCCAGGATTCAAAGGGACTTAATCCCTCAACTTAAAACACCCCACAGGGTGTGTTTGCACACTTGTCACATCAGGCCCGTCCCCTCCCTGCACCACTGTGCATACACGCGCCGTGGGGGGAAATAAACCTATCCCCACAGGTAATTATTTTTCATATATATATAAACATACAAATGAATGTGTAAATGTCAACATATAGGACTCTCCTCATTTCTCAATATATTACAAGCATAATAGTGCAAAACAGCAATATCGGGAAAGTGCCGCAATAATCTTTAGCTTTTTATCAAAAGCCAATACTTTAACCCTCAAATGAACTTATTTGTCTGCCAATATGGCAAAGTGCATTCTTCTAAGTCCTATTATCGGACTAAAGTGCATGTTTGAACCCAAAGTGCAAATAAATATCATTAAACTATTAAATTCATAGTACACACGAAAATGTTTAAAAAATAGCAGAAAGTGCAGATTCTCATAAAAAAACATAACTATAAAGTGCTTATATGCAATCTTATTTCAATGCCCAACAGAAATATTTATGTCATATTGACATTAATAAATCGCGCAATTCGTGCAAATGTGCAAATTTTCTGCATGGGTAGTGCAAATCTATTATACATAAATATGTGCAAATTGACTCTACATAAGGTACCCAATAATATTGACATTTAATATCTACAAACCCAAACCGAGATATAAACATATATATTTAATTATGAACCGGAACTCCGCATTACCACCTCCAATCACCCAGGACCGGTGAAGCAGGAGACAGACCACAAGTTCTTTCAGGTAGATTTATTTTCAGTTTTTCGTGTTCCAACCAACCATGACGCGTTTCGGGCTTTGCAGCCCTTGTTCACATGCAGGGAATAGCTGATTTTTTGTGACTTTTAAAGTGCATTTAGTGCCCCGCCTACCTCCCACCTTCAAAGATGGTCATGTGACCAAGCTATATAAACAACAGACTATGGTTGTAAGTGTCCATTATTACGAAGACAGACTCAATCCTGAATGGTTTTCGAAGCAATTGTGCAATAACAACCACAGTTCGAAATCATCATATTAACAATACTTTGCATAAATGCATTTTGTACAAATCATAATGTCTGTTTTTGTCTTTTCGTAAAAAACCTATTATTGAAACAGTTTATGATTTCTTGTTGATATAGTAACTGGTTAAATCCATTAAATCATGAAGAAAAGCCCAACATAAATTTTGTCCATAATAACAAAATAATGATTCCGACTTACTATGTGTTTATATGGACACAAGAAGGGCGAGCAAAATTGTGCAAAGGGGGCAAAAAAAGTGCTACAGTGCTAACGACCAAACATCTAATGCAACCCTGCCTAGTGTGCAAAGAGGCTATATATAAAGTGCATACTTTCAATTCTAAAAAATGATAATAAAATTCATGATATACATTAAATTGCTAAAAGAGAATGCACTCTAGAAAATATTTCTGTTACCTGAATTAAAATCAGCATCTAAGCCATATTGTTCAATTAAAGGTAAATATAAAATGCAATTCTAAAAACATTAATTTCATCATGATTTTTCATTTTTTTAAAGAATATAAAAGTAAGTGCGGTGATAAATACCAAAGTGCTAAGACTTAATTATAGTGAGGGAAAAAGAAATGCCACAGATGAAAAAATGGCCAAGAGAACGGAAAATAGAAAAAAACAAAATTATTCATTCTATGTACATATAAATATTAATATTTTCATATTTATATATCAAGTACAAAAAATGATAAAACCCTATAGATAACAGGGAGCCTGACTATCTATTAAAGATCATAAATAGTGGTGATCACTCAGTTTCATTAACTACAGGTGAAAAGATGGGCAACAGGGAACCTGACTACCCATTTAAACAGAAGTGTATCTGATCATAATTACAGAAAATGGCCAAAATTATTTAATTCAATGTGAAAGCAAAACTGAACACATGTGTGGCAACAGGATCTATGGGAATGCTTCCTAGTTATGTTATACTTAAAGAACGTTGTAAATATCTTCAGTATTATTCAGGCCGTTCGGCCATTTACTATCAAATTCTAAAATGAAGCGCGTCTCAAGTTGTCGCAATACCAACTCTCTGTTGCCTCCTCTGCGCAAGGGCGGTACCGATCCCACCACAAAATATGTAAGACAATTGAGATCTTTGTTATGTCTTAGTGCAAAATGGCAGGCTACTGGGTAGGTGGGATCATTGTGTAGAATTGCCCTAAGATGTTGCAGAATTCCGACGTGCACCTGGGCTTTTGTACTTCCTATGTAGTGTAATCCACAGGTGCACGTCAGAACATAAACTGCGAAGTCAGTTTTGCAATCATGACTGCCTTTGATAGGAATGTCATTTAGGCTAAATGGTGTACGATAATGTGTTTTGTTCTCACCAAATTTACATGCCCTACAGTGTGTACACTTCCGAAAACCAGGCTTAGCCTTCAGCCATATATCTTTTTGTTTAACTTCTGGGCTACCAACATCTAAAGAGGCTCCCATGCTTCTAGCCCTGCGGAAAGTTATTGTTGGTTTTTGTGGTAGGGTAGGATTAAGAATATTGTCAGTGAGAACTATCAGCCAGTTCTATTGAATGATCTTTTTAATGGCATTCTCCTCACTGCTGTAAGCAGTGATAAATCTGGGACAGGTATTGGTCAATATGGGAAACAACCGTTACAACGCAACTTTTACAACGAACTACCATTACAACGAAATTTTTACAACGCAAAAACTATTACAACGCATGTATTTACAACGCATGTATTTACAACGCAGGTACCTTTACAACGCATACCATTACAATGTAAGTATTGGTAAGTATATAATTATATTTAAAATTTTATATGTTTGGGTTTTTTTAAGGGTTATTTTTAGGGTTCAGGGTCAGTTTTTAGTTTTTGGGTAAAGGGGTATTTTTAGGGTTCAGGGTCAGTTTTTAGTTTTTGGGTAAAGGGGTATTTTTAGGGTTCAGGGTCAGTTTTCAGTTTTTGGGTAAAGGGGTATTTTTAGGGTTCAGGGTCATTTTTCAGTTTTTGGGGAAAGGGGTATTTTTAGGGTTCAGGGTCAGTTTTCAGTTTTTGGGTAAAGGGGTATTTTTAGGGTTCAGGGTTAGTTTTAAGTTTTTGGGTAAAGGGGTATTTTTAGGGTTCAGGGTCAGTTTTTAGTTTTTGGGTAAAGGGGTATTTTTAGGGTTCAGGGTCAGTTTTTAGTTTTTGGGTAAAGGGGTATTTTTAGGGTTCAGGGTCAGTTTTAAGTTTTTGTGTAAAGGGGTATTTTTAGGGTTCATGGTCAGTTTTCAGTTTTTGGGTAAAGGGGTATTTTTAGGGTTCAGGGTCAGTTTTCAGTTTTTGGGTAAAGGGGTATTTTTAGGGTTCAGGGTCAGTTTTCAGTTTTTAGGTAAAGGGGTATTTTTTTAATTATTATATTATTTATTAAATATAATATATTATTTATATACAGGGTAAAATTAAATTAATTAAATTAAATAAAATTAAATTAAATTAAATTAAATTAAATTAAATTATATTAATTGTAATTAATTTACATTAAAAAAATATTATAAAATTACCAATATTTACAATTAATTAAATGAAATTAATTTAAATTATATTAATTTTTATTTATTTCCATTAAAAAAATATTATAAAATTACCAATATTTACAATTAATTAAATTAAATTAAATTAAATTAAATTATATTAATTTTAATTAATTTACATTAAAAAAATATTATAAAATTACAAATATTTACAATTAATTAAATTAAATTAAATTAAATTAAATTATATTAATTTTCATTAATTTACATTAAAAAAATATTATAAAATTACCAATATTTACAATTAATTAAATTAAATTAAATTAAATTAAATTATATTAATTTTAATTAATTTACATTAAAAAAATATTATAAAATTACCAATATTTACAATTAATTAAATTAAATTAAATTAAATTAAATTATATTAATTTTAATTAATTTACATTAAAAAATATTATAAAATTACCAATATTTACAATTAATTAAATTAAATTAAATTAAATTAAATTATATTAATTTTAATTAATTTACATTAAAAAAAATATTATAAAATTACCAATATTTACGTTGTAATGGTATGCGTTGTAAAGGTATTTTCGTTGTAAATACATGCGTTGTAATGGTAATTCGTTGTAATTGTTCCTGCGTTGTAAAAACTGCGTTGTAATGGTAGGCATTGTAAAAGTATGCGTTGTAACGTCATACATCCGTCAATATATCTGAATCGGTACTGGACTCAATAGTGTCTGTGTCAGAATTGATTCTAGGCAACAAACTATCTCTGCTTCTTAACCTTGCTTTAGCCAAAGCTTGGTTAAAGATGCGATCAGAATAGCCACGTTCTTTAAAACAGGCCTTAAGATCATTAACACAGCTCTCAAAATCTGCAGCGGAACTGCAGATTCATTTAATCCGTAAGATTTCTCCAAAAGGGATGCTGTATATTGTATGCTTGGGATGGAGACTGGAGGCATGCAATATGGTGTTGCCTGATGTAGGTTTGCGGTGTAGGGTCGATTCTAATCTATTGGCTCTCACATACAGTTGGACGTCCAAAAATTCAATCTACTGGGGACCAATGTGAGAAGTAAAGCGGAGATTGAGGGAATTTATGTTGATTTCATCTATAAAAGATTTTGCCTCATCTTCACTGCCTTGCCAAAGAATGAAAATATCGTCAATATATCGTAGATATTTTATGATTTTTTCTCTAACCCACACTGCATGCGTGACACCAAGGACCTGCTCCTCCCACCAGCCTACGTGCAAGCACGCGTAGCTGGGGGAGAAGCAGGATCCCATGGCCACGCCTCGTAGTTGTCTCCACAGTTCTTTCCCAAAAACAAAGTAGTTATTGTTAAGACACCAACTTATTAGTTCAAGAATGACTTTGTTGTGTTCTTAAAAGTTAGCTGATCTTGTGTCCAAAAAGTGCTTAGTAGCCCTTAGTCCCTCTTCATGTCCAATGCTTGTATAGAGGGACTCTACGTTCAATGTAATGAGAAGCATGTCCTCTTGCCATTCTACATCCATGATTTTTGAAAGAAAGTCGCTGGTGTCACGGACATAGCTGGGCAATTTGGTGACCAGATCTTGTAAAAAGAAGTCGATATACCGACCCACATTTTCTCCGGCACTATTAATGGCCGAGATGATCGGTCTTCCAGGAGTTGGCAAGGTCTCTTTGTGGATTTTTGGAATTAGATAGAAAACAGAGAGTACTGCGAATTCTTTGTTCATAAATTTATATTCTTCTCCTGAAATCAATCCCTCTCGCCGGTATTTGCCCTAAAGTTTTTCCAAGGAGATCTTTGCATTGGAATATTCTTTCTTATTTGCTTTGCTGTAGCAAGAAACATCGTGCAGCTGTCGCAAAGCCTCAGTTACATAGTTACTCTTGGCCCAGATTACAAGGTCGCCACCTTTATCTGCTGTCTTCACGACAATATTAGGGTTAGTGCTGAGCTTCTTCATTAGTGCTATATAATTGGCTTGATGGTAATCATAGCTTGTCTTGTGGCGTTTGCGTGATTTAATATGCATCAGCTTAATCTCATTAATGATACAGTCTTGGAAAGTGTCTATGGCGTCTCTAACCATCAAAGGGACAAATTTGGACTTGTTTTTGAATAGTGTTATTCCTGCTCCCTTTTGGATAATGTTAATTTTAGCCAATCTGGTCTGAGTGTTACTGTCAATATCATGACCCAAAGGTTGGGAATCAGTAGCCTGGCAAAGGTCGTTTAGGGTTAAGAAAGTGGGAACGTCTGCAGCTCTTACCTCTGGCACTCCGTCCGGAATGCATGGTTCATCGGAATGGACTGTGTCCGCATTAGATTTCAGCTTCTGTGTGGCGAAGAATTTTCTCAATTTCATTTTTCTTATAAACCGATTAATTATCAATGGAAAACCAACTACCACCAGATCCCAATACCTCACAGACACCGAATAAAAACCAGTAAAACCAGAAATATAGTAAAACCAGTAAAATCCGAGAAAAGTAAGGCTAAAATCCAATAAATAATCAATTCCACATAAATAAATATATTTATCTAAAAATATTTAAATACAATGTTATTTCAATATTGTAATAGCAGCAACAGTAATCTAATTTCAAAGTTACAGAAATTTGTACAGATCTTCTCCCATATTCAGGCCCTTCGGCATCTTTGTATCTAAACGTAAAATATATTGACACTCTAATTGACGCAATTTTTTCCCCTATTCCCCCCCTTATTGATTTAGGGACTGCATCAATTACATAGTAAATGAGGTCATTTAAATCATTCTGGTGCACTAGTTTGAAATGTCGCGTGACCGGATACGTGGAATCTGAGATTACAATCGCGTGTAAGTGCTGCAAAATACAGTTAAATACTTGACATTTTGTACTCCCTATGTACTGCAAATGGCAAGTACATTCCAGTAAATAGACTGCATTGTCAGTTTTACACGTGAATAGGCCCTTGATCTTATGTAGGATAGGAGAAAAAGCATCTAAAAATTCATTTTTATTTACCCCAAACCTACATGCCCTTCAAGAGCTGCACTTATGGAACCCTGTTCTATTTGTTAACCAATTGCTGGTTTCACTTCCTTCTGGACTTGTTCTTCCTAGCAAAACACCAAAGATGATGGACGGAATGTTGCACAATGGCAAAACATTCACCCCCAATCAAAGATCTGGGTTTAATCCATCGTTTTTTGGCTCACCAAGCCACCCCAGTTCAGACATGGCCATATGCATATCAGTCTTGACCCTGTGCCTCATGGGAACAGTCCAGCTCGAACTGCCAAGCCATGTTTTCCCTGGACCGGAATCAAGCATCCTAGGACCGGTTTCTGGCTATCAGCCGTCTTCAGCCAAGATTGCTTGACTCATTGATTAAATTCAGGCTCTACACGGTGAAGGATTCTTGACTTTGAATTTATTCACCTCCCTTTTTTATAGAGCGGTGCTTCACTAGTCCTGAGCCGCAGCCAGGCGAGGTGAGGTGTTTATCTCTTACTGATCAGGTAAGGGGTACCCTGTAAGACTTGAAATATTTCATTCATCACGTTTTCATTTACACTTGGTCAGTGTGCCTTTTTAAGAGTTCAGGTTCTGGACTACACCTATGTGGATAAATTTGCACGAGGTGTATTAGATAGGCTTGTTGTAGACAGCTATGGGGAGATTAGCTCACGCCATGCTTTGTATTTTCAGCCCGCCGCTGAGTGTAAGAAGAGGTCTGGAACAGACACAACCTGGAGGTTCAGGTGACTTTTCTGTGTCGTTCCTACACTACCTTTTACTCTTTTACTTATCTGTCACGTTGGGTTTGTTTTGTTTGCAGTAGCTGTAACTAATAGGTCCTGAAGAAAGCAAGGCTAATAGCCAGGTTTGCTGAAACATGTCGACCACGTCACACCACTAGGCAGGTTATAATTTCACCCTGTCTGAGCTATTTTTTAACATTGGTGCTAGGAGTTAAACCCTAATAAATTAATTATTGCTCCTTAAACCAATTTTATTCACCCCTATTCTTTTCCTGGTTTTTCTTGCACTGCACTATAGATTTCTCTTCAACCCCATCAGCTACCTTACCAACACATATGGTTTGCACCATAATACCAACACATACAGACTTACAGGAAGATCTCTTCTTTCTGTCAATACACCGAGATCTGGTACAGTGTTGGTCCTCGGGGCCCCAAATGATGAAGGGCGGTTCCGAGTGGTGACTGATGGGAGCCAGAGACCAGATACTTATTTTGATCTGGCATAGAGATATATACATATATATACATATATATGTTCTTTAGCATTTACCCCGAAATCATATGGATAGTGGGAGCGCTACACCCGTTCTGTCTTCACTAACTAGCCTGTCTTTTTATTGACCCTCTGGTACTCTGTTGTGAATACTGTTAGTTGGGCTTGTATTCAGAGCTGGTCATTAAACTGCCCATGGGTCCCCCCTTACTGTATGTGTTTTGAACATATGCAAATAAGCCTTGACCCTGTGCCTCATGGGAACAGTCTAGTCCGAACTGCCAAGCCATGTCATCCCTGGACCGGAATCAAGCATCCTAGGACCGGTTTCTGGCTATCAGCCATCTTCAGCCCGGACAGCTTGACTCTAGTGGCGTAGTGAGAACGGGACCCACGTCTGAGCATACCCTTCCCACATAGGGTGAGCAGCAAAACATTCAAGATGATGGACGGAATGTTGCACAATGGCAAAACATTCACCCCCAGTCAGAGATCTGGGTTTAATCCATCGTTATTTTGCTCACCAAGCAACCCCTGTTCAGACAAGGTCATATGCATATCAGTCTTGACCCTGTGCCTCATGGGAACAGTCCAGCTCGAACTGCCAAGCCATGTCTTCCCTGGACCGGAATCAAGCATCCTAGGGCCGGTTTATGGCTATCAGCCGTCTTCAGCCAGGATTGCTTGACTCCAGTGGCATATTGAGCACGGGACCCACGTCTGGGTATACCCTTCCTACAAAGGGTGAACAGCAAAACACACCAGATGATGGACGGAATGATGCACAATGGCAAACCATTCACCCCCAGTCACAGATCTGGGTTTAATCCATCGTTATTTTGCTCACCAAGCCACCCCAGTTAAGACATGGCCATATGCAGATGAGTCGTGACCCTATGCCTCATGGGACCAGTCCAGCCCGAACTGCCAAGGCATGTCTTCCCTGGACCGGAATCAAGCATCATAGGACCAGTTTTTGGCTATCAGCCATCTTCAGCCAGGATAGCTTGACTCCAGTGGCGTAGTGAGCACGGGACCCACGATACCCTTCCCACATATGGTGAACAGCAAAACACACAAGATGATGGACGGAATGTTGCACAATGGCAAAACATTCACCCCCAGTCACAGATCTGGGTATAAACCACTATTATTTGCTCACCAACCCACCCCAGTTCAGACATGGCCATATGCAAATCAGTCTTGACCCTGTGCCTCATGGGAACAGTCCAGCTCGAACTGCCAAGCCATGTCTTCCCTTAACCAGAATCAAGCATCCTAGGACCGGTTTCTGGCTATCAGCCGTCTTTAGCCAGGATTGCTTGACTCCAGTGGCGTAGTGAGCACGGGACCCACGTCTGGGCATACCCTTTCTACAAAGGGTAAACAGCAAAACATACAAGATGATGGACGGAATGTTGCACAATGGCAAAATATTCA
Source organism: Lissotriton helveticus (assembly GCF_964261635.1). Taxonomy (NCBI): domain Eukaryota; kingdom Metazoa; phylum Chordata; class Amphibia; order Caudata; family Salamandridae; genus Lissotriton; species Lissotriton helveticus. Next base: position 1,244,004,714 of record NC_136063.1, on the reverse strand, counting down.
CCCCCAGTCACAGATCTGGGTTTAATTCATCGTTATTTTGCTCACCAAGCCACCCCAGTTCAGACATGGCCATTTACAAATCAGTCTTGACCCTGTGCCTCATGGGAACAGTCCAGCACGAACTGCCAAGCCATGTCTTCCCTGGACCAGAATCAAGCATCCTAGGACCAGTTTCTGGCTTTCAGCCGTCTTCAGCCAGGATAGCTTGACTTCAGAGGCGTAGTGAGCACGGGACCCACGTCTGGGCATACCTTTCCCACATAGGGTGAACAGCAAAACACACAAGATGATGGGCGGAATGTTGGACCATGGCAAAACATTCACCCCCAGTCACAGATCTGGGTTTAATCCATCGTTATTTTGCTCACCAAGCCACCCCAGTTAAGATATGGCCATATGCAAATCAGTCTTGACCCTGTGCCTCATGGGAACAGTCCAGCTCGAACTGCCAAGCCATGTTTTCCCTGGACCGGAATCAAGCATCCTAGGACCGGTTTCTGGCTTTTAGCCGTCTTCAGCCAGGATAGCTTGACTTCAGAGGCGTAGTGAGCACGGGACCCACGTCTGGGCATACCCTTCCCACAAAGGGTGAACAGCAAAACACACAAGATGATGGACGGAATGTTGCACACTGGCAAAATATTCACCCCCAGTCACATATCTTGGTTTAATCCATCGTGATTTTTCTCACTAAGCCACCCCAGTTCAGACATGGCCATATGCAGATCAGTCTCGACCCTGTGCCTCATGGGAACAGTCCAGCCCGTACTGCCAAGGCATGTCTTCCCTGGACCGGAATCAAGCATCATAGGACCAGTTTTTGGCTGTCAGCCGTCTTCAGCCTGGATAGCTTGACTCCAGTGGCGTAGTGAGCACGGGACCCACGTCTGGGCATACCTTTCCCACATAGGGTGAACAGCAAAACACACAAGATGATGGGCGGAATGTTGGACCATGGTAAAACATTCACCCCCAGTCACAGATCTGGGTTTAATCCATCGTTATTTTGCTAACCAAACCACCCCAGTTAAGACATGGCCATATGCAAATCAGTCTTGACCCTGTGCCTCATGGGAACAGTCCAGCCCGAACTGCCAAGCCATGTCTTTCCTGGACCGGAATCAAGCATCCTAGGACCGGTTTTTGACTATCAGCCGTCTTCAGCCAGGATAGCTTGACTCCAGTGGCGTAGTGAGCACTGGACCCACGTCTGGGCATACACTTCCCACATAGGGTGAACAGCAAAACACACAAGATGATGGACGGAATGTAGCAGCATGGTAAAACATTCACCCCCAGTCACAGATCTGGGTTTAATCCATCGTTATTTTGCTCACCAAGCCACCCCAGTTCAGACAAGGCCATATGCATATCAGTCTTGACCCTGTGCCTCATGGGAACAGTCCAGCTCGAACTGCCAAGCCATGTTTTCCCTGGACCGGAATCAAGCATCCTAGGACCGGTTTCTGGCTATCAGCCGTCTTCAGCCAAGATTGCTTGACTCCAGTGGCGTAGTGAGCACGGGACCCACGTCTGGGTATACCCTTCCTACAAAGGGTGAACAGCAAAACACACAAGATGATGGACGGAATGTTGCACAATGGCAAAACATTCACCCCCAATCACAGATCTGGGTTTAATTCATCGTTATTTTGCTCACCAAGCCACCCCAGTTCAGACATGGCCATATGCAAATCAGTCTTGACCCTGTACCTCATGGGAACAGTCCAGCAGGAACTGTCAAGCCATGTCTTCCCTGGACTGGAATCAAGCATCCTAGGACCGGTTTCTGGCTATCAGCTGTCTTTAGCCAGGATAGCTTGACTTCAGAGGGGTAGTGAGAAGGGGACCCAGGTCTGGGCATACCCTTCCCTCAAAGGGTGAACAGCAAAACACACAAGATGATGGACAGAATGTTGCACAATGGCAAAATATTCACCCCCAGTCACAGATATGGGTTTAATCCATCGTTATTTTGCTCACCAAGCCACCCCAGTTAAGACATGGCCATATACAGATCAGTCTTGACCCTGTGCCTCATGGGAACAGTCCAGCCCGAACTGCCAAGGCATGTCTTCCCTGGACTGGAATCAAGCATCATAGGACCAGTTTTTGTCTTTCAGCCATCTTCAGCCAGGATAGCTTGACTCCAGTGGCGTAGTGAGCACGGGACCCACGTCTGGGCATACCCTTCCCACATAGGGTGAACAGCAAAACACACAAGATGATGGACGGAATGTTGCACAATGGCAAAACATTCACCCCCAGTCTCAGATCTGGGTATGAACCATTATTAATTTGCTCACCAACCCACCCCAGTTCAGACATGCCCATATGCAAATCAGTCTTGACCCTGTGCCTCATGGGAACAGTCCAGCTCGAACTGCCAAGCCATGTCTTCCCTTAAGCAGAATCAAGCATCCTAGGACCGGTTTCTGGCTATCAGCCGTCTTCAGCCAGGATTGCTTGACTCCAGTGGTGTAGTGAGCACGGGACCCACGTCTGGGCATACCCTTCCTACAAAGGGTAAACAGCAAAACACACAAGATAATGGACAGAATGTTGCACAATGCCAAAATATTCACCCCCAGTCACAGATCTGGGTTTAATCCATCATTATTTTGCTCACCAAGCCACCCCAGTTAAGACATGGCCATATGCAGAACAGCCTTGAACCTGTGCCTCATGGGAACAGTCCAGCCCGAACTGCCAAGGCATGTCTTCCCTGGACCGGAATCAAGCATCCTAGGACCGGTTTCTGGCTATCAGCCATCTTCAGCCCGGACAGCTTGACTCCAGTGGCGTAGTGAGAACGGGACCCACGTCTGAGCATACCCTTCCCACATAGGGTGAGCAGCAAAACATTCAAGATGATGGACGGAATGTTGCACAATGGCAAAACATTCACCCCCAGTCAGAGATCTGGGTTTAATCCATCGTTATTTTGCTCACCAAGCAACCCCTGTTCAGACAAGGTCATATGCATATCAGTCTTGACCCTGTGCCTCATGGGAACAGTCCAGCTCGAACTGCCAAGCCATGTCTTCCCTGGACCAGAATCAAGCATCCTAGGGCCGGTTTATGGCTATCAGCCGTCTTCAGCCAGGATTGCTTGACTCCAGTGGCATAGTGAGCACGGGACCCACGTCTGGGTATACCCTTCCTACAAAGGGTGAACAGCAAAACACACCAGATGATGGACGGAATGCTGCACAATGGCAAAACATTCACCCCCAGTCACAGATCTGGGTATAAACCATTATTAATTTGCTCACCAACCCACCCCAGTTCAGACATGGCCATATGCAAATCAGTCTTGACCCTGTGCCTCATGGGAACAGTCCAGCTCGAACTGCCAAGCCATGTCTTCCCTTACCCAGAATCAAGCATCCTAGGACCGGTTTCTGGCTATCAGCCGTCTTCAGCCAGGATTGCTTGACTCCAGTGGTGTAGTGAGCACGGGACCCACGTCTGGGCATACCCTTCTTACAAAGGGTAAACAGCAAAACACACAAGATAATGGACGGAATGTTGCACAATGGCAAAATATTCACCCCCAGTCACAGATCTGGGTTTAATTCATTGTTATTTTGCTCACCAAGCCACCCCAGTTCAGACATGGCGATTTACAAATCAGTCTTCACCCTGTGCCTCATGGGAACAGTCCAGCACAAACTGCCAAGCCATGTGTTCCCTGGACCAGAATCAAGCATCCTAGGACCAGTTTCTGGCTTTCAGCCGTCTTCAGCCAGGATAGCTTGACTTCAGAGGCGTAGTGAGCACGGGACCCAGGTCTGGGCATACCCTTCCCACAAAGGGTGAACAGCAAAACACACAAAATGATGGACAGAATGTTGCACACTGGCAAAATATTCACCCCCAGTCACAGATCTGGGTTTAATTCATCGTTATTTTGCTCACCAAGCCACCCCAGTTCAGACATGGCCATTTACAAATCAGTCTTCACCCTGTGCCTCATGGGAACAGTCCAGCACGAACTGCCAAGCCATGTCTTCCCTGGACCAGAATCAAGCATCCTAGGACCAGTTTCAAGCTTTCAGCCGTCTTCAGCCAGGATAGCTTGACTTCAGAGGCGTAGTGAGCACGGGACCCAGGTCTGGGCATACCCTTCCCACAAAGGGTGAACAGCAAAACACACAAGATGATGGACGGAATGTTGCACACTGGCAAAATATTCACCCCCAGTCACATATCTTGGTTTAATCCATCGTTATTTTGCTCACCAAGCCACCCCAGTTCAGACATGGCCATATGCAGATCAATCTTGACCCTGTGCCTCGTGGGAACAGTCCAGCCCGAACTGCCAAGGCATGTGTTCCCTGGACCGGAATCAAGCATCATAGGACCGGTTTCTGGCTATCAGCGGTCTTTAGCCAAGATAGCTTGACTTCAGAGGGGTAGTGAGCACGGGACCCAGGTCTGGGCATGCCCTTCCCTCAAAGGGTGAACAGCAAAACACACAAGAAGATGGACAGAATGTTGCACAATGTCAAAATATTCACCCCCAGTCACAGATCTGGGTTTAATTCATCGGTATTTTGCCCACAAAGCCACCCCAGTTCAGACATGGCCATATGCAAGTCAGTCTTGACCCTGTGCCTCATGGGAACAGTCCAGCAGGAACTGTCAAGCCATGTCTTCCCTGGACTGGAATCAAGCATCCCAGGACCGGTTTCTGGCTATCAGCGGTCTTTAGCCAGGATAGCTTGACTTCAGAGGGGTAGTGAGCACGGGACCCAGGTCTGGGCATGCCCTTCCCTCAAAGGGTGAACAGCAAAACACACAAGATGATGGACAGAATGTTGCACAATGTCAAAATATTCACCCCCAGTAACAGATCTGGGTTTAATCCATCGTTATTTTGCTCACCAAGCCACCCCAGTTAAGACATGGCCATATGCAGATCAGTCTTGACCCTTTGCCTCATGGGAACAGTCCAGCACGAACTGCCAAGCCATGTCTTCCCTGGACCAGAATCAAGCATCCTAGGACCAGTTTCTGGCTTTCAGCCGTCTTCAGCCAGGATAGCTTGACTTCAGAGGCATAGTGAGCACGGGAACCAGGTCTGGGCATACCCTTCCCACAAAGGGTGAACAGCAAAACACACAAGATGATGGACCGAATGTTGCACACTGGCAAAATATTCACCCCCAGTCACAGATCTTGGTTTAATCCATCGTTATTTTGCTCACCAAGCCACCCCAGTTAAGACATGGCCATATGCAGATCAGTCTTGACACTGTGCCTCATGGGAACAGTCCAGCCCGAACTGCCAAGGCATGTCTTCCCTGGACCGGAATTAAGCATCATAGGACCAGTTTTTGGCTATCAGCTGTCTTCAGCCTGGATAGCTTGACTCCAGTGGCGTAGTGAGCACGGGACCCACCTCTGGGCATACCTTTCCCACATAGGGTGAACAGCAAAACACACAAGATGATGGACGGAATGTTGCACCATGGCAAAACATTCACCCCCAGTCACAGATCTGGGTTTAATCCATCGTTATTTTGCTCACCAAGCCACCCCAGTTCAGACATGGCCATATGGAAATCAGTCTTGACCCTGTGCCTCATGGGAACAGTCCAGCCCGAACTGCCAAGCCATGTCTTCCCTGGACTGGAATCAATCATCCTAGGACCGGTTTCTGGCTATCAGCAGTCTTTAGCCAGGATAGCTTGACTTCAGAGGGGTAGTGAGAAGGGGACCCAGGTCTGGGCATACCCTTCCCTCAAAGGGTGAACAGCAAAACACACAAGATGATGGACAGAATGTTGCACAATGGCAAAATATTCACCCCCAGTCACAGATATGGGTTTAATCCATCGTTATTTTGCTCACCAAGCCACCCCAGTTCAGACATGGCCATATGCAAATCAGTCTTGACCCTGTGCCTCATGGGAATAGTCCACCCCGAACTGCCAAGCCATATCTTTGCTTGACCGGAATCAAGCATCCTAGGACCGGTTTCTGGCTATCAGCTGTCTTTAGCCAGGATAGTTTGACTCCAGTGGTGTAGTGAGCACGGGACCCACGTATGGGCATACCCTTCCCACATAGGGTGAGCAGCAAAACATTCAAGATGATGGACGGAATGTTGCACAATGCCAAAATATTCACCCCCAGTCACAGATCTGGGTTTAATCCATCATTATTTTGCTCACCAAGCCACCCCAGTTAAGACATGGCCATATGCAGAACAGCCTTGAACCTGTGCCTCATGGGAACAGTCCAGCCCGAACTGCCAAGGCATGTCTTCCCTGGACCGGAATCAAGCATCCTAGGACCGGTTTCTGGCTATCAGCCATCTTCAGCCCGGACAGCTTGACTCCAGTGGCGTAGTGAGAACGGGACCCACGTCTGAGCATACCCTTCCCACATAGGGTGAGCAGCAAAACATTCAAGATGATGGACGGAATGTTGCACAATGGCAAAACATTCACCCCCAGTCAGAGATCTGGGTTTAATCCATCGTTATTTTGCTCACCAAGCAACCCCTGTTCAGACAAGGTCATATGCATATCAGTCTTGACCCTGTGCCTCATGGGAACAGTCCAGCTCGAACTGCCAAGCCATGTCTTCCCTGGACCAGAATCAAGCATCCTAGGGCCGGTTTATGGCTATCAGCCGTCTTCAGCCAGGATTGCTTGACTCCAGTGGCATAGTGAGCACGGGACCCACGTCTGGGTATACCCTTCCTACAAAGGGTGAACAGCAAAACACACCAGATGATGGACGGAATGCTGCACAATGGCAAAACATTCACCCCCAGTCACAGATCTGGGTATAAACCATTATTAATTTGCTCACCAACCCACCCCAGTTCAGACATGGCCATATGCAAATCAGTCTTGACCCTGTGCCTCATGGGAACAGTCCAGCTCGAACTGCCAAGCCATGTCTTCCCTTACCCAGAATCAAGCATCCTAGGACCGGTTTCTGGCTATCAGCCGTCTTCAGCCAGGATTGCTTGACTCCAGTGGTGTAGTGAGCACGGGACCCACGTCTGGGCATACCCTTCTTACAAAGGGTAAACAGCAAAACACACAAGATAATGGACGGAATGTTGCACAATGGCAAAATATTCACCCCCAGTCACAGATCTGGGTTTAATTCATTGTTATTTTGCTCACCAAGCCACCCCAGTTCAGACATGGCGATTTACAAATCAGTCTTCACCCTGTGCCTCATGGGAACAGTCCAGCACAAACTGCCAAGCCATGTGTTCCCTGGACCAGAATCAAGCATCCTAGGACCAGTTTCTGGCTTTCAGCCGTCTTCAGCCAGGATAGCTTGACTTCAGAGGCGTAGTGAGCACGGGACCCAGGTCTGGGCATACCCTTCCCACAAAGGGTGAACAGCAAAACACACAAAATGATGGACAGAATGTTGCACACTGGCAAAATATTCACCCCCAGTCACAGATCTGGGTTTAATTCATCGTTATTTTGCTCACCAAGCCACCCCAGTTCAGACATGGCCATTTACAAATCAGTCTTCACCCTGTGCCTCATGGGAACAGTCCAGCACGAACTGCCAAGCCATGTCTTCCCTGGACCAGAATCAAGCATCCTAGGACCAGTTTCAAGCTTTCAGCCGTCTTCAGCCAGGATAGCTTGACTTCAGAGGCGTAGTGAGCACGGGACCCAGGTCTGGGCATACCCTTCCCACAAAGGGTGAACAGCAAAACACACAAGATGATGGACGGAATGTTGCACACTGGCAAAATATTCACCCCCAGTCACATATCTTGATTTAATCCATCGTTATTTTGCTCACCAAGCCACCCCAGTTCAGACATGGCCATATGCAGATCAATCTTGACCCTGTGCCTCGTGGGAACAGTCCAGCCCGAACTGCCAAGGCATGTGTTCCCTGGACCGGAATCAAGCATCATAGGACCGGTTTCTGGCTATCAGCGGTCTTTAGCCAAGATAGCTTGACTTCAGAGGGGTAGTGAGCACGGGACCCAGGTCTGGGCATGCCCTTCCCTCAAAGGGTGAACAGCAAAACACACAAGAAGATGGACAGAATGTTGCACAATGTCAAAATATTCACCCCCAGTCACAGATCTGGGTTTAATTCATCGGTATTTTGCCCACAAAGCCACCCCAGTTCAGACATGGCCATATGCAAGTCAGTCTTGACCCTGTGCCTCATGGGAACAGTCCAGCAGGAACTGTCAAGCCATGTCTTCCCTGGACTGGAATCAAGCATCCCAGGACCGGTTTCTGGCTATCAGCGGTCTTTAGCCAGGATAGCTTGACTTCAGAGGGGTAGTGAGCACGGGACCCAGGTCTGGGCATGCCCTTCCCTCAAAGGGTGAACAGCAAAACACACAAGATGATGGACAGAATGTTGCACAATGTCAAAATATTCACCCCCAGTAACAGATCTGGGTTTAATCCATCGTTATTTTGCTCACCAAGCCACCCCAGTTAAGACATGGCCATATGCAGATCAGTCTTGACCCTTTGCCTCATGGGAACAGTCCAGCACGAACTGCCAAGCCATGTCTTCCCTGGACCAGAATCAAGCATCCTAGGACCAGTTTCTGGCTTTCAGCCGTCTTCAGCCAGGATAGCTTGACTTCAGAGGCATAGTGAGCACGGGAACCAGGTCTGGGCATACCCTTCCCACAAAGGGTGAACAGCAAAACACACAAGATGATGGACCGAATGTTGCACACTGGCAAAATATTCACCCCCAGTCACAGATCTTGGTTTAATCCATCGTTATTTTGCTCACCAAGCCACCCCAGTTAAGACATGGCCATATGCAGATCAGTCTTGACACTGTGCCTCATGGGAACAGTCCAGCCCGAACTGCCAAGGCATGTCTTCCCTGGACCGGAATTAAGCATCATAGGACCAGTTTTTGGCTATCAGCTGTCTTCAGCCTGGATAGCTTGACTCCAGTGGCGTAGTGAGCACGGGACCCACCTCTGGGCATACCTTTCCCACATAGGGTGAACAGCAAAACACACAAGATGATGGACGGAATGTTGCACCATGGCAAAACATTCACCCCCAGTCACAGATCTGGGTTTAATCCATCGTTATTTTGCTCACCAAGCCACCCCAGTTCAGACATGGCCATATGGAAATCAGTCTTGACCCTGTGCCTCATGGGAACAGTCCAGCCCGAACTGCCAAGCCATGTCTTCCCTGGACTGGAATCAATCATCCTAGGACCGGTTTCTGGCTATCAGCAGTCTTTAGCCAGGATAGCTTGACTTCAGAGGGGTAGTGAGAAGGGGACCCAGGTCTGGGCATACCCTTCCCTCAAAGGGTGAACAGCAAAACACACAAGATGATGGACAGAATGTTGCACAATGGCAAAATATTCACCCCCAGTCACAGATATGGGTTTAATCCATCGTTATTTTGCTCACCAAGCCACCCCAGTTCAGACATGGCCATATGCAAATCAGTCTTGACCCTGTGCCTCATGGGAATAGTCCACCCCGAACTGCCAAGCCATATCTTTGCTTGACCGGAATCAAGCATCCTAGGACCGGTTTCTGGCTATCAGCTGTCTTTAGCCAGGATAGTTTGACTCCAGTGGTGTAGTGAGCACGGGACCCACGTATGGGCATACCCTTCCCACATAGGGTGAGCAGCAAAACATTCAAGATGATGGACGGAATGTTGCACAATGGCAAAACATTCACCCCCAGTCAGAGATCTGGGTTTAATCCATCGTTATTTTGCTCACCAAGCAACCCCTGTTCAGACAAGGTCATATGCATATCAGTCTTGACCCTGTGCCTCATGGGAACAGTCCAGCTCGAACTGCCAAGCCATGTCTTCCCTGGACCAGAATCAAGCATCCTAGGGCCGGTTTATGGCTATCAGCCGTCTTCAGCCAGGATTGCTTGACTCCAGTGGCATAGTGAGCACGGGACCCACGTCTGGGTATACCCTTCCTACAAAGGGTGAACAGCAAAACACACCAGATGATGGACGGAATGCTGCACAATGGCAAAACATTCACCCCCAGTCACAGATCTGGGTATAAACCATTATTAATTTGCTCACCAACCCACCCCAGTTCAGACATGGCCATATGCAAATCAGTCTTGACCCTGTGCCTCATGGGAACAGTCCAGCTCGAACTGCCAAGCCATGTCTTCCCTTACCCAGAATCAAGCATCCTAGGACCGGTTTCTGGCTATCAGCCGTCTTCAGCCAGGATTGCTTGACTCCAGTGGTGTAGTGAGCACGGGACCCACGTCTGGGCATACCCTTCTTACAAAGGGTAAACAGCAAAACACACAAGATAATGGACGGAATGTTGCACAATGGCAAAATATTCACCCCCAGTCACAGATCTGGGTTTAATTCATTGTTATTTTGCTCACCAAGCCACCCCAGTTCAGACATGGCGATTTACAAATCAGTCTTCACCCTGTGCCTCATGGGAACAGTCCAGCACAAACTGCCAAGCCATGTGTTCCCTGGACCAGAATCAAGCATCCTAGGACCAGTTTCTGGCTTTCAGCCGTCTTCAGCCAGGATAGCTTGACTTCAGAGGCGTAGTGAGCACGGGACCCAGGTCTGGGCATACCCTTCCCACAAAGGGTGAACAGCAAAACACACAAAATGATGGACAGAATGTTGCACACTGGCAAAATATTCACCCCCAGTCACAGATCTGGGTTTAATTCATCGTTATTTTGCTCACCAAGCCACCCCAGTTCAGACATGGCCATTTACAAATCAGTCTTCAACCTGTGCCTCATGGGAACAGTCCAGCACGAACTGCCAAGCCATGTCTTCCCTGGACCAGAATCAAGCATCCTAGGACCAGTTTCAAGCTTTCAGCCGTCTTCAGCCAGGATAGCTTGACTTCAGAGGCGTAGTGAGCACGGGACCCAGGTCTGGGCATACCCTTCCCACAAAGGGTGAACAGCAAAACACACAAGATGATGGACGGAATGTTGCACACTGGCAAAATATTCACCCCCAGTCACATATCTTGGTTTAATCCATCGTTATTTTGCTCACCAAGCCACCCCAGTTCAGACATGGCCATATGCAGATCAATCTTGACCCTGTGCCTCGTGGGAACAGTCCAGCCCGAACTGCCAAGGCATGTGTTCCCTGGACCGGAATCAAGCATCATAGGACCGGTTTCTGGCTATCAGCGGTCTTTAGCCAAGATAGCTTGACTTCAGAGGGGTAGTGAGCACGGGACCCAGGTCTGGGCATGCCCTTCCCTCAAAGGGTGAACAGCAAAACACACAAGAAGATGGACAGAATGTTGCACAATGTCAAAATATTCACCCCCAGTCACAGATCTGGGTTTAATTCATCGGTATTTTGCCCACAAAGCCACCCCAGTTCAGACATGGCCATATGCAAGTCAGTCTTGACCCTGTGCCTCATGGGAACAGTCCAGCAGGAACTGTCAAGCCATGTCTTCCCTGGACTGGAATCAAGCATCCCAGGACCGGTTTCTGGCTATCAGCGGTCTTTAGCCAGGATAGCTTGACTTCAGAGGGGTAGTGAGCACGGGACCCAGGTCTGGGCATGCCCTTCCCTCAAAGGGTGAACAGCAAAACACACAAGATGATGGACAGAATGTTGCACAATGTCAAAATATTCACCCCCAGTAACAGATCTGGGTTTAATCCATCGTTATTTTGCTCACCAAGCCACCCCAGTTAAGACATGGCCATATGCAGATCAGTCTTGACCCTTTGCCTCATGGGAACAGTCCAGCACGAACTGCCAAGCCATGTCTTCCCTGGACCAGAATCAAGCATCCTAGGACCAGTTTCTGGCTTTCAGCCGTCTTCAGCCAGGATAGCTTGACTTCAGAGGCATAGTGAGCACGGGAACCAGGTCTGGGCATACCCTTCCCACAAAGGGTGAACAGCAAAACACACAAGATGATGGACCGAATGTTGCACACTGGCAAAATATTCACCCCCAGTCACAGATCTTGGTTTAATCCATCGTTATTTTGCTCACCAAGCCACCCCAGTTAAGACATGGCCATATGCAGATCAGTCTTGACACTGTGCCTCATGGGAACAGTCCAGCCCGAACTGCCAAGGCATGTCTTCCCTGGACCGGAATTAAGCATCATAGGACCAGTTTTTGGCTATCAGCTGTCTTCAGCCTGGATAGCTTGACTCCAGTGGCGTAGTGAGCACGGGACCCACCTCTGGGCATACCTTTCCCACATAGGGTGAACAGCAAAACACACAAGATGATGGACGGAATGTTGCACCATGGCAAAACATTCACCCCCAGTCACAGATCTGGGTTTAATCCATCGTTATTTTGCTCACCAAGCCACCCCAGTTCAGACATGGCCATATGGAAATCAGTCTTGACCCTGTGCCTCATGGGAACAGTCCAGCCCGAACTGCCAAGCCATGTCTTCCCTGGACTGGAATCAATCATCCTAGGACCGGTTTCTGGCTATCAGCAGTCTTTAGCCAGGATAGCTTGACTTCAGAGGGGTAGTGAGAAGGGGACCCAGGTCTGGGCATACCCTTCCCTCAAAGGGTGAACAGCAAAACACACAAGATGATGGACAGAATGTTGCACAATGGCAAAATATTCACCCCCAGTCACAGATATGGGTTTAATCCATCGTTATTTTGCTCACCAAGCCACCCCAGTTCAGACATGGCCATATGCAAATCAGTCTTGACCCTGTGCCTCATGGGAATAGTCCACCCCGAACTGCCAAGCCATATCTTTGCTTGACCGGAATCAAGCATCCTAGGACCGGTTTCTGGCTATCAGCTGTCTTTAGCCAGGATAGTTTGACTCCAGTGGTGTAGTGAGCACGGGACCCACGTATGGGCATACCCTTCCCACATAGGGTGAACAGCAAAACACACAAGGTGATGGATAGGAATGTTGCACAATGGCAGAACATTCACCCCCAGTCACAGATCTGGGTTTAATCCATTATTTTTCTCGCATATATAATGCATTTCTAACCTTCAATAATATTTCCCTTAGTTGCTTGCCTGTTTTTAACAACTGCATGAAATTCAATTGCCATTTGATTTTTTTTGTTTTACTAAAGTAAAGAAATTTTGGGGTTACTACCTGTAGATGTCTTTTTTCTTTAACAGTTGGTGACTTTTTTAAATGACTTGTCTTCAAGAGTCAACAGTACTGCAATAATACTTAGAGGCACATTCACATCCACAGAAAAGCTCAACTCACAAAAACACTTGATATCAAATTTTAAACCACGCCTACAAACTATTTATTAGAAATGTATGCAATTTCAGGACTAAAACCGCAATTGCATAAAGCAAAAAACCAGGACTGTTTTTTAAAAGTCACCAGAAAAAAATTCATTTTCTAAAAACAAATGGCATGAAAAAGTCAAAATGTTGCATTTGTTTTAAATAAGTTTAGAAAAGTCATAACCATTTTTCTTTCGAGTTTTTTAAAACTACTTTGAAAAAAAAATCAACCATTCTGGTGCGGGCAAACCATCACAACCTACATGGGAATGGAAATGTGGTAAAAATAAATAAAACATAAAAATTTTTACCATCTACCAGAGTACTTAGGAAAATCTTGCAGGCCCCACCTACCTGTTCCACCTATATATCCCATCAGAAGCTACGGGTAGAATGCATAAAGGACTCCATTAACCTGCCCCCACATCTGTTGTGATGATCGATATGGACTAATCTTCATGCTGCTTTCAGTAAAGATATAGTCCTAAAGTGTCTGAAGTATGACAGAGGGTTGACTATCCTGTGGATTTAATATGTGAAGTCAGCGCTGTATGATTTGGGAAAAATGCAACTTTTTACTCAGCCTGATATTATGACAAATCAAGTTATGGTTTCTGTTACATCTCCTTTCAAACTAAATAGACAACACTTAGAGAAAAGAATACGTTCTCTAAGACTATGGTTAAGGATCATGCTATTTTCATATGACCTTGGGTATGGCGCCATACATGAGTTTGTGAAGTGGCGTTTGAGTTTCCTATCGGCGCATTACAAGGTAGCTAGGATCATGACATGCCCATGTGATGAAGTGTTCTCAAAAAGCTTGCTATGTTTAGCTTTCTTTTGCAAAATTTAGTAGGAATTCAACAAAAGGTGCCTACTCTCCATCATTAGGAACCGAGGCATTCAGATCTCCAAGGTCGCCTTGGTGTTTCTGTAAACTATCGAGCCTCCCTCGAGCTGTGTCAATGTTTCTTACTTTTTCAAAGTGTCATAAAAAGGAGGAATTCTATGTTGTTTTAGTTGGTTCTTATGTAAGACCTGTTTCTAAGTAAACAAAACAGTATTAGGATGCTGCTTATCAACTTTGCACTGTTTTGACACTTGTCTTTTATCTCTATAACTGGCCTACAGGATTTACAGGATGTATTCATTTTAATGCTAACAGGGTAAACACATGTTCTTACTCTGTGGTGTACTTTTATCTTGCATATGATGTAATTTTAATTTAATATGTGTTGCATTTTTTACCCATTGGACTTTATGGCCACATTTGTGGCTGAAATAAAGTGAATGCACTATCTACCATCTAACTACTTTCCCTCCTCTACCTTGCAATAAACAGAGCCACCTATATACTTAATCATGTAAGTGAATCTTTTTTTACCTGACTCCCACTCTTTAATTCTTCCTATCTTGACCGTGAAGGTCCACTGACTGTACAAACAGTTGTACAACTGTTAACGTCAAACCAAAAAGGAAAATATTCGCCATTGAAGTCCATGGAAAACCATGGTTAAATGCTAATAAATGTAAAGCAATACATGTAATTCATTTACATTTTTGATATCTATTTGAAAAATATGTTATATGGTTTACTATTTCATGAATTTTGTTGTCTATTTTTATACTATTTATTAATAAGAATCAAAATAATAACAATAACCCTTATGTGATTGTTTCTCTTTTACCATATAATTATAAAAAAAATATTTTATATATAAATTATTTTAATTTGCTTATTCAATCTTTTATTAATATTCACATACTAAAATTAATACCGCATGAATAATAGAATTTCAATATTTGAATATTAATACTCATATTAAAATTAATATATGCAAACTAATACACTTACCTAGCCAATACCCCTGTATCCCTTGCATCCCATCCCTAAATAGTAGTGTTACCATTGTTAGAAATATATTTAAATTTAATTACAATACTTACATATTAATATTCAAGTATTAAAATGAATACCTGAGTATTACTATTCTTCTCTGCCTATTACCCTTATATCCCTTGTATTCAATCCCTAAAAGTGTGTATTGCAGTTGCTAAATTAAATTAGTTGTATTTAGTTCAAAGGATATGCTGCCATATACCTCTATGTTATAACTGACATCCTTGAAGTGGTATTCCCTCAAACATTTTGTTTTCACCCGTTCAGTTTTGCTGGGTTTGTTTTTGTTAACTTTAGGACTCTGTGCACTTTACCAATGCTAACCAGTGATAAAATGCTTGTGCAGATGGTAACATTGGCTTACACCTTATTGGCACATTACCTTAATTGTAAGTCCCTAATAAATTGTACCACATACACCCACGGCCTGTAAATTAAATGTCACTGGTGGCCCTGTAGCACCAATTGTGTCACTTCCTAAAGTAGTGTTTTAAAATTTGCCCTGGCCTGCCAATATCACCTTTAGTGCAGGTTTACCTGCCATTTTGACCTGGCACAATACACATTTTGCCTTGCCTAAACGTTCCTTTAAAAACATATAAGTCACCTCTAAGATAGGTTTTAATGGCTGATAGCGGAGGGTGCATTGTATTTTAAAAGTTGGACGTGTGTACTTATGGTTTACATGTCCTGGAAGACAAAAACTCCTGAAGATGCTTTTCTCTTTTGTAAGGTCTACCTCTCCCATTGACTAGCTCTCGGTTAACCTATTACAATTAATAAGTGATAACTTTGGATTGGGAGCAGATACAGATATGCTGTTTACACTCAAATGAATAGTAATTTAACATCCTTCTCAATGGTGCAGTCATAATTTAAGTCACAATTCTGAAAATGTTACTTTTAGAAAGTTGGCATTTTAATGTCCCAACCTTTTGTGCCTTGTGTCAGTGTCCTGGGTCACATTACTGTGAACGCTCTGCTATTGGTAGATAGATAAAACAAATTAATGTATTAAGTTATTTAAAACTATCACAATATAAAAAACAGCAATCTTGATAAAACAGATAAAACTGGGAGGCAGTCATAGCTTAACCCCTTGCATGCTGATGACGGCCCCCAGCCGTCATGCACTACGGCGCTCGTGTGCTGATGACGGCTGGGGGCTGTCATAAACCCGCCCACTTGCGATTCTGCCGCACAGGCGCAGAATCGCGGCCGCACGGAAAGGGTTAATCAATCAATATATGTAGCAGCACTAAACTCTATAGGGAACCAGATCCACTAAAGAGCAAAGTTTGATGATGTCCATATGCAATTAAAAGGGCCATCCAATGAAGAGAAGTTAAGAACCGACTCCATACACCGAAGGTTTGTGGACTACCCAGAGAGTTATAGAGAGGAAATGGGTAATAAATGATTATTATTATTGCTAAAATGCACAAAGTTGAACCCTCAAACAGCATCTCTACAGCATGTACGATGGTAGCAACATCATTTTCATCTTTGTTTGGATGGGATGCCACAGCATTCTCCTGAGAGAAATTCCTTTTGGCTGCAGTCTACTAATCAACTTCAGCACAGGGCAACACCAGTAAGTGATACTGTGGCCAATCTAAAGCTGCCTGAAGTATCTATAATGCAGACACAACTTCAAACGGAAATCCTTTTTTACTATAATTTGTACAGCTGCTTGAAAATAAAAAGTCCTTAACCAAGTATGGTCCGATAAAAATGGATGAAAGGGCAAGGCACTCTTTGATGGGTAGGATAGTTGAAAACTCTACAACTGTAGATTCAGTAGCTTTACAGCTTCTTTGAGGAATTTCACACATCTAGCTGAAAAGTGCCGGTTCACACCACTTAAACATGTGGAGATAGCAGTGTTGAATTGACTTATGTCAAGTTTATGGAATAGAGGTTTCAACCAGTAGCATCTTAAATTTTTCAAAATTGTGCACACACATATTATGTGGGAGATACTTTCCTTTTTATAGTTCAATAAGGGGCAGTGCTGTTCCACAGACCCAGTTAACCCACCAAATGTATAGCCTTTTAGATGAATTAGACCACATCTCAGACTCAGCAGATCTTTTTTAATGGGCAGTTTCATGGGGCAGGCTCAGCAAACTGGTTTCCCTGGCTCTCAGTACAGTAAGCTAAATAAAATGGCATGGGATTTTTGGGACAGTTCTTGTATGTGGTCAATTCCGATTTTGCATCTTCGTCATTCTTACTAACAGTGTTGCAGTTAGCCTAAGGGTTAGGTTGTGATCAAGGATATTCAGTGCATCCAGAACATACATTGCCTCCCTCAAGTAAGGTTCCCACATTAGTTTTTTTGTCATGGATACCTTACCTTATCATTACCTTCAGAGACTCTAGAGCTGCAGCCCTGAGCTTCATGTAGGATCCCCAGATCCGGACCTTCAACAGTTTATAACGACCAAAGTCTAGCCATATCTGTGAAGATGGTGCAGTGTCCGGGACATTGAATAGACGTCTGTAAAATCTTAAATGCGCTTTGCCCAGCCAACACGGAATGCGATTGTTAAAAATCATTGAACCATACGTGAGTGTTGGTATACATTTGGCATTAATTGCTTTACAGATGCCCGGTAAATCAGGGACACAAAGCTTGGAAGCCAATTTTTTAAAACTCATTATCATTGACAAGGCAGAGTCATTTAGGTACCTAAGATGTGAGATGTGGGAACCCCAGTTGTTGAAATAAATGCCCAGATGTTAAAGACTTGTCACTTTTTCTAGAGCCACATTCTGAATTTGCCCGCACGTCTGTTTCTGACTCAGCAGGCCACGATTTCTATGTTTGTGTACAAAAAAATTGCCAACTTCACCTTACTTGACACCTCCCAATTGAGGAAAGCAAACCAGTATTACTATATGGTCTGTTTGGTATATCTACTTAATACCTTTTTGCTTTTTATTTCATTATATTCAAAAAAGTTTAGGTACAAAAAAGACACTGAAATACATTCAACAATTCCAACATAAGTTTTCAAAGCAAATTACATTCCACATTGCATATATAAACACCACATAAATTACATTACATATATAAACACCATATTCATTTGGATCAACAATTAGACTCACATAAATGATATCTAACTAAACAAAGGACAAAGTGAACATTTAGATACTATTATTAAACAAGTAGCAAATCAATGCATATTAAATTTGTCAAAGTCATTAAATGTGCTGCAAATTAATGCATTCCTGATTCAAAAGCCGACGCGTTTCAAACCCATTCCTGTCACTTTATGGGTTCTCATCAGGGCTCTGTCTCTTTTATTTATCTGAATCGTTGCTGGTCGTATGTTCTAGTATTCACTTCCTAGATCATGTGTTTCTTTATCTTTTATGATCTTTATCTTCGTGTTTGCACCCTTATCGATTTTTTCGTAATAATTACGATAACTCTTTACGTAGTTTCACACAGAAGAAACACAGCACCACCTTAGTTAAGCAGAGTCGACCGCGGCCAGGCCCTGGAAGGGAGACCTTTATACGAGGTCAGCGTCAATCAATCGCAAACAGCAAACACTCTTTTTATTTATTTAATTATTTTTTATGGTCACATGAGTTTTGCATTCAGATTCCTACATGCCTCAAGATTAGCCACACATAGTTTAACAAATTGTCGATGGTTACCAACACGTGACACACATTATCAACACCTACACAGAGCCTTAGCTGCAGGTTCAGCAATTTTTTTATTTATACTCTATTTATACTATCACCCCAAGCCCAGGAAGAGTGTCTATCACTTTAAATAAATAGCCAACGACGCTACATGCGTACTGATGCCAGAACACAGCGCGCAAGCCGAGCAGTCAAGGTCGAGAGCACCACACGCCGTTTAACACGTCGATTTCACGGTAAGATTTTTTATTTTTTTTTTAATCATTTTTATTGAAGTTTTTAACACATTTTTTGTTCCCCCTTAACCGGGGGTGAGGAACAGATTACTATATACATTCAATCATATTTCCTAAACAAATAACAAATCCACTATTAATTTCCAACAGAGAAACATATACATTATATATACAGTTTAAAATATATACGAAGGGAAGCAAAGGGAAAAAAAGGGGAAAAAAACCAACACAAAAAAAAAAGGGGGGGAAAAGACAAGACAGGACATCATTTTCTACTGCGAGCTTAAGGACCCTGCCTCCTACCACAATATACATTACATTACATCACCTATAAAACGTAGTACATTATGTTTCTTCCTTCCAGTTGGTTATTGGCTCCCATATTTTCAAGCCCAGTTTCCTCCCCTTCTTTCCTTTTCTGGCATATATCGCTTTCTCCAGACTATAAATGTTCAAGATCCTGGCTAACCACTGATGAAATAATGGTGGTGACTGGTCGAGCCACGCTGAAGCATAACATAGTCTTAGTACAGTCTTAGTACAGCCATTGCCACAAAAATAAAGTTACAACCTTCTCCCTGGGTGCTATCCGGATTCACCCCCAATATCACTATCGTAGGGGTTAAGTTAACTGTTATTTTTAATGCTCCTTGTACAAAGTTCTTTATTTATTTCAGTATCGTCGATAGATGCGGACAGGTTGCAAATATATGAATTATAACGGCCTGCAAACTTCCACATCTGGGACAGTTAATTCCGGTAACCGCCCCCCATTGTGCAAGTTTTGCCGGAGTATAATAAAGACCATATAAGGTTTTGTAATGCTGTGCCTGTAGTGCTGCAGAGCACAAAATATTTTGACCTAATTCTAATGATAAATTAAAGCATTCCAATTCTGCCTCCAACTTATTCGACCAACTTTACCCCCACTTATCCATATCATCTTGTTTTGTTTCAATTAACTCAGCATAAAACCTTTTGATAGTGCAGGTTACTCCCTCTTGTATCACCTTTAGTATAGGGTTTTTCTCAAATCCGCTCAAACCCCCCCTTTTATTTGCCAGAAAACTTCTTACTTGGAGGTACTTAAAAAAGTGTCTTGTTAGCAAACCATATTTCCCCTGTATTTCTGCGAACTGCTTCATCCCCTGCGTGTCCATCAAATCTCCCACCCTTGTAATTCCCTTCCTGAACCATTCTGTGAAGATTGAATCAGAGAAAATATCCTCGGGGAATGCTAAGTTGTTTCTTATTCTGGTATATCTATTGATTTTCCCCAGACCGTACTTTTTAGTGAAGGCTTTCCAAATATTATGAGCTTCCATAATAGTCTTGAATCGGGTCCTTTTAAAATAAGCTGTGTCAAAGTGTCTTAAGAATATATTCTTTACCTCTTCCCCCATCAAGAGGCCATATATTGCTAACGATCCTAATTCATCTTCCCCCTCCGCCTCCGCCCCACCTATCAATCCAGCCATATATTGTAGGGCGGCAGCCCAGTAGTAGAATTTCAAATCCGGTAATGCCCACCCTCCTCTCTCCCTTGGTAATACCATGAATCTTGCTGCTCTCCTAGTTTTCCCTTTAGACCAAATAAATCTATTAATCATACCTTCTAATTTTGTAAACCAAGAGTTGTCGAACCATAAGGGGATTGTCCTAAAGATATATAAAAATTTTGGTAAAACTAGCATCTTGATAATATTAACTCTACCAACTATCCTGAGATGTAGATTGTGGAGCCTATCTAAATCTTTACCCACTTTCGTTATGATAGGGCCTATGTTCAATTCTACTATCTTCTCCAATTCTGCAGTAATTATTATTCCAAGATATGCTCCTGACTGCACCACCCGATGGTCCTGACATATTGCCTTATCATTTTTAATCATTTGTGTTTTGCTGGTGTTTAGGGAGTATCCTGATACTTTCCCAAATTTCTTAGCCTCCATTTCCACATATCTAATAGCCTCTGTGGGTACTGGTGTTACAACAGCCACGTCATCGGCATATGCAAGTATCTTGCAGTCCCCCCTAGGTGTAGTAACTGGAAGTATATTCTCATTCCTTTCCATTCTCCGAATTAGTGGGTCCAGGTACATGGCAAAGAGCAGGGGGAACACGGACATCCCTGTCTGGTACCCCTATTAATTTGCACCAGTTCGGTTATTCCTGAATTTATTCTTATTGCAGCCACCGGATCCCTATATAGTGTCTTTATCGCAGTGACAAAGCCATCCCCAAATCCTGCCCTGTTTAAGACACTCCACATATAGTCCCAGGAGACCCGGTCAAATGCTTTCTCAGCATCTAAAAGCAATACCGCAATTGGTTCCCCTGTGACTTCCATTTTATCAAAAAGAGTTATTAATTTCCGTGTGTGGTGAGTGTTTCCTCGCCCGGGTATAAATCCATGCTGACTGATGGTGACTAATGGCGTTATCACACTGGCAAATCTTATTGCTAATGTTTTCGAATAAATCTTTGTGTCAGTATTCATGAGAGTTATTGGTCTGTAAGAACCAGGGTCTGTAGGTGCCTTACCTTTCTTTAAAATGACCACGATTTCTGCACCGGACCAGGAGTTTGGTATTGATACACCCCTCTGCGCCTGTTGCATAGCACGCACCATATCCTTCCCTAGTTCTTCCCAGAAAACCTTATAAAACTCTAACGGTATCTTATCTGGTCCAGCTGCTTTGCCAGGAGGAAGACTCTTAAGGGCCATTTCAATCTCCTGCAAGTCTATTAGATTATCTAATCTCCTTCTTTCTTGGTCTTCCATCTCTACCCTTGGTAAGTCACTCAGATATGTTGCTATTTCCCCTAAATCTTTCCCTTGGCGTTCTTCATATAGATTCGTATAAAATTGTCTAAAGACTTCTTTAATCTGTTGTGTGCCCGTTACCACCTTCCCAGAACTGTCCTTAATTGCAGTTATCTCCCCTAGCGCTATCTTTTGCCTTGCTCTAACGGCTAACATTCGACCAACTCGATCACTCAACTCATAGCATTTCTCCCTGTTAATCACATATGTTTTTGCTACCTTAGATGCTATATATTCCGCTGCCTCCATTCTCAGCTTCGCTAATTTTATTAAAGCAGGTTCTAGTACATTACCATTACCATTGGGTATATTTGCCTGGTTTACTGCACTCTCGCTCACTTCTTCCTCGGCTAATAATATCTCTCTTCTTAAAGCTTGATTTCTCTGTTGCTCCTGCTTCCTTTTATTTACACTATAACTTATGGTCTCTCCCCTCACTCCCGCCTTGAAACTATCCCAAACCATACCTTCAGCTGCTGTGCCCCTATTTATTGTCAGATATTCCACGATCCACCGCTTCATATGTTGGATATATACCTCATCTTCTAAAAATGCTCTCTCAAAGGTCCAAGCTGAACCCCCCTTGACTCTGATGTCACTGTTAAATGTATAATCAAGGGATTGTGATCCGCCAATAATCTTGGCAACCTTTCAATATGTGTGCCTGAAATGCAATAACTACTAACCAGAAAAAAATCTAATCTCGCACTCACTCTATGCGGCGCAAAATAGTACGTGTATCCCTTCTCTCCTGGTTTGAGAGCATCCCAGACATCTAATAGACCGTTGTTTCTTGCTAAAGAGCAAACTGCTTGGAATACTCTTCTTTTTCTTCCTTGATATCTAACAGGAGGTCCTAACCCTAGTCCCAATATCCCTGCACCATTAATATTAAAATCTCCTCCTAACACAACCCAGGGTGCCCAAGTTGCCAACTCTATATCTATCTGTTCAAAAATTTCAGCATCATCCCCAGTAGATCCATACATGGAACCAAGAGTAATCCATTGCTCCCCTACCAGGCACTCTACCAAAGCCCATCTCCCCCAGGCATCTTCCCATTTCTTCCTGGTGTTAATACCCCTCTGTCTTGCTAATCTTGCAACTCCCCTATTCCTAGAGCCCTGCCGTGAGAAGGCTAAAACTGAGAGTCCCAATTGTTCAAGCAAGTGTACTTCAGACGCCTGGATATGTGTTTCTTGCAATAGTAGAAAATCCAATCTCAAGCTTTTTATTAGAATAGACACCTTTTGTCTCTTTTGTCTATCGTTTAGCCCACACACATTCCATGTCAATATCCGAATATTCATTCTAAATCGTTAAGTAAACCCACGATCCTTATTACAATCCTTATTACATTACTCAACTCGAAACTTATATATAATAAACAAATAGCCATATAAAAATACAATTTTCGTTTATTAGTCATTCTCTTCTGACTTACTTGTTCTGTTCCTCTGTAATATCTCCAAACCTTGTGTTCCTCACCCCCCCTAACCCGCTCCCACCCCTGGGTCCCACCCCCCCTACTGGCAAATAGGTCCGCAGGACCTATATGTGGCTACTGTGACTGGCTGGGAATCTCGTGTCCTTCCCCTCCCCCTGCCACCATGTATACATATATACACCAAGAAAATCCCAAATATACACATCTCTTTCCCTACTTTATTCAAATATCATTATATATTTTCCCCCCTCCATTATTGTTACTTCTATGCCTTTTTATTTCCTTGTGAGACCAGGGCTACCGCTCGCTCTTTATCAGCCTGTGCCGTATTTTCTTTCAGCCAGATCAAAAATTCTTGAGCCTTAATCTCAGAGTGGAAAATTTTAAACTGTCCATCCCTTACCACTTTCAGCCGACTAGGGAACATTAAGTATGCCTCACATCCTATCTTTTGAAATGGCACAATCAACTCCCGCATTCTCCACCTCCTTTCTACTGTTATATGGCAGAAGTCAGGCCTAGCAAAGAACTCAACATCTTTATATCTGCATTTAGCCTGGGGTTTTGCCTTTGCCATAATCTCTTCTCTCAAGAGATAGTTGCCAACATATATGAGTATTGCTCTAGGCTTACTTGATAAATTCCCCTTTCTCTGTATGAATGGGAATCTATGTGCACGTTGTATTTCTGATTCCCACTCCCAGCCTGATATCTCGGGAAACGCACCTTTGAGTAACTCAATAACGTATGACCTCACGTCCTGCCCCTCCTTTCCCTCTGCAATGCCCAACAGTCTTATGTTGTTCCTGCGCTGCCTGTTTTCAAAATCTTACAATTTCCATAAAACATCTGATGTGGTCTTTTCTTGCTCTTGCCTATACTCCTGTCATTTCTTCACTTCGTCCTCCAAGATACCAGTTCTCTCCTCCACTTCTGTGACTCTCCCTGTCAAATCTGCATACAATTTATTCACTTTGCGGAGAGATCCTTGTATCTTTTTACTTTCCTGCCTAGCTCTACGACTTTCCACTCTCGCCTCTACCTGAATCTGTCTCAACATCGAATACATCATTTCAAACCCCTTCGGTGGTTGCCCTTGAGACTGGCTCTGCTTCTGTGCTTGATCTTGATCCTGTTCTTGCATAGTTACAGCTCCTGCCCCCCCAGCACTCTCTTGATACAACTGTGATGTAGCAGAGTAATCCCAGTCCAACCGCTTTACCACTTCTGTGTGTAAAGGACTTAAAACATTTTTTGATTTACTCCGCTTTTTTGTTAAATTTTTCGATTTATGCTTATAGGGTGATTTCTGAGCTGTATCCTCTCCTGAGTCTGAGGTGGCCAGTGCCTCTGTCGCTAATCCAGACATTATTAGATCATTCTCTGTTTCTATAAAACTTGAGGAGGATGCAGAGGAGCTTTCCCCACCACCCGCCCCCCCCCTCTCCCCCTTCTTCCTCCTCCTCCTCCTCGCCCTCATTCACAGAAAAAAAACATTCATCGGAAGTTGAACCTGGATTAGCCTGAGGATGCGTAGTAGAATGTCCTTTTTTAACTCACAGTCTTCAGCATCCACCTCGCTCAATGTTTGAACAATCCCGAAGTTGATCACCCCTTGTGCACCCCCAGCCACCAAAATAACTCCCAAGTCGTTACCAATTGTATCCACATTCCCCTCTACATCCTGTGTTTCAGTTCTTAATACCTCTGTTATCTCCGTACCCGTGTCCGTATGCGTGTTCGTTACTCCCTCTTTGTCTGCAGTATTGGCTGTATTTAATATCCCCTGCCCCTGTTCCTGCTCAGAGCATACTATTGCCGGGATCAGTGGAGTTACTGAAGTCACTGGGGTCACTGGAATCGATAATCCATCCTGCCCTTTCCCTCCGGCATTATACTCTCTTTTCCTCCTGCATCCCGCGTCGGTAATGTCGAATCCTCCCCCATCTGCTGTGGAGTGAATTGTCCCACCCCCTGCGCGTTTGCTGCTTCCATACCTGCCGGTGGAGCCGCTGGAGCCGGGTCCTCGCCATTACTCAAACTTCGTTGTAGCGCTGCTCCGGATCGCGGGGTTTGAATCTGGGTCTGGATCTGAGGCTGTGCTGTGTCCGCGACACACTCTCCAGCACCGATCGAGTTTTCCGGCGCCGCACGGGAGTTCGCAGGTAGGAACGCCTCGAGAACTGTAGGCTGCCTCATAGTCGCCTGCTCAGCCGTTTTACCCCCTGTAATATGTCTCTTGGTGGAAGCCGTTTTCTCCTTGCTTTTCTCCTTTTTCTCCTTTTTCCTCTTTTCGATCGTGTTGATAGCCCCAGTATCAGTAGTACCAGCATTCTTGTCGTGCTCATTAGCTCGAAAGTTAGTGCGCTCCTCCTGGTTACGCATCACTTTCTTTGCCCGTAGATTAGCTGCCGGAGCATCAGAGTCGCCCCAAGCAGCTTTCTCCTTGTCCTCTCTCGTATTCCTCAGCAGCTTCGGGGCCATTGTGTCCCACGATGCCGATAACAGCACCCTCCACCAATGAAGCTGACTCCAGCCAGTAATATCGGCTATTAATTGTGCTGATAAAGTCAGTGTCCACTCTACCGCTGTCTTAACACTCCAGATAAGCGGATTCCTCCCGGGTAAAAGTGTCTTGAAATCCGCTGGGGAACCAAAAGGTAGATTCAAATTTTTAGCGTTATTCTGACCAAAGTGTCCAAACCGAAACAGCATATCTTTGTAGTATTGTAGTATTAGGGAAGCTTAAATCCTGGGATATCGGTTTGCTATTCTAGTCCATTTCTTCCAAGCCAGGGAGAGTGAAGAAACACAACTTCTCCCTACAGCCTGCCAGCGGCCATCTTGCCTCCCGAATGGTAAGATTTTTAAGCGTTTCAGAAACCGTAACAGGATATCAGCCAGGCGTAACTGTTCATAGCTCCTCAAGGGCACACACAGACACAAACAATACACGACATATTAACGCGAATTCACTGTTGGCAAACACTTGCGAACTAATTAGTTTATCCGGCAGTATGCCGATTTTGCGGTAGGATTTATAAGCGCTTCACACACCGAAAAAGTATATGAACTAGGCGTAACTTGATATAGTATCTGAAGGGAGCATATAGCCACGGTTCATTAACCTTCATATGCCTGCAGGCAAACACATGCAAGCTTATTAGTCATACACATCGTAATAGCAATCTCACCACCTTTTATACCCCAAAGGGATTAACATCGACGGGGACACACATTACAATAAGGAGGGCAACACAACTATGAAGAGGACAGAACACATACACAGTGGCATAGCTAGAGACACAACATAAAGTATAGCAGTTAGCGCCTGATCCAGCGGCCTATAGGAAATATATCATAAACAACGCTACCCAACTTCATAACCTATAAACAAAATTCTACACTAATTTATGGACCCATTTATAAACATGACATATTTGGGCCTACTGAATCAGGTGGTCAGATTAAATCTATATACACATTATTTACAAACTATATACAAATTTATACATCTGCGTAAGAAATATTGTCATTAGAATAAATCCTAACCATTTAAACGACCACCATTGGCGATGGGATCTAGCTAATAGTAACCTGCACTTCTGAATAACCAAGACCAGCTTGTTTGTCAAAAGCAAGATTTTATTTACTAAATTATGGTATTTCAAAATGTAATTTTATTATTGTAATTTTATTAGCGTTAAAGTAGGCATGTTTGAAAAGCTTCATGAGAAAAATACAGTTTAAGTAAGAAATTCAAAGTTTAAGTAAGATTTTAACAGTTTAGCATTTCTAAAGCCTAAGTCCCTAGCTAAGCTAAATAAATGGAAAATAAAGTAAAGTTCTTTGAGGATTCTTACGTGCTCCACGCAAAGTCCAGCAGCACTTCACCCTCATCGGAAAGTCAGAAAGCAGCAGCCAGCCCATCCCTAAGGGCATGACTTTTTATACCTTTCTATGCTAGCTAAACTAAGCGAAGGAAAGTTTTCAAAAATCCACGAAGTCCCATTGGTTGAGAGTGACAAGTGACATGTCACCCACATTTCAAAAGTTCCATTAGGTCACGTTTCTTAAAGACCATTGTCTTTTCCGAATGCAACCAGGAGCTTCCTTGGTTTGCAACAATTGTAAATTAATGTTCTCACAGTGTTCATTTCATTTCCGCGGGTGCCAAGTTAGAGCTGACAAAATTGTCCTTTATCACTGACTTCCGACCTTGGCCACGTCCGACAAAATGGTGACAGCATGTCAGATTTGCTTAGTGAATGCAGCTTTGACGAACACTTTTTCAGAATGGGCATCTCGTGACTTGTGTAGAAGTAAAATTCGGCTTTAGTAAAACTCGAGCAAACTAGGCCCAAAAGCAGGCAACTTATGCTTTCTAGTAATAAACAAACACAAGAAAAGTATTAATGTAAGAAATAATGTTGATTCTGTATCCACCCTAGGTTTACTAATTAATTAACCCTCCCGATTAGTCTAATGTTACCTAGCAAAATGCAAACAAATAAAGCAGCGTTTATATCTACCAGTCTTCATGAATCCATGAAACTTATATGCACCTAGAATAGTAGAAATGACATCACATAGACAAGGGAAAGCAAAATAAGCACATGCTTCTTTTAAGTTTGCTGCAGTTAATAATGACAAAAACGAAAACAACAAATTATTTTTATTATTTTGCACGAACAAAAAGATGCAACATTTATGCACGTTTATGAGCACACATGTTAGTCCCCCCATGTGTAAAGTTTAATCTAGGTTGTATTAACACGATACATCACAAATCATTAATATTATTATTCATGTTATGGAAATGTGACTTTGCGAGTTTAAACAAAATTTTGTTTTCTATCTCGCTCCATCAACTCCCTCATCTGGTGATTAACAAATCACCACACCAACACCCAAAATTTAGGTAATTTAAATTTCCGAGAAATCGATTCAAATTCATTTGTATCAGTAATCCTAAAAATCTGTTTCTGCATAATCTTTGGAATTAGCATAACGCTCTCTATGTAACTCCTGTAATTCAATCTCCCTTTCTTCTTCTTTTCTAAGTTTATAGATTCTTTTCTTTTCTTTTAACTGCTTCTTTCTCTTATGCAACAAACAACCTATTTTTGTCAAAATAAAAATGAATACTATTATAATCAAAGGTGCCAAAATCTTGCCAAGAATTGAACTACCAATGTCATGAAACCAATTTTTAATTGCTTGGAATCTTTTTGAAAGTTTCCCTGTAAAATCATCTTCTTCTAAAGGAATTATCTCTGAATGCATTTGTGTAATGTTTTTAATGTACATCTCAATATTTTTACTTTCATCAGGTATATATGTGCAACAATGTTGTACATGTAAAATGCCACATACTCCTCCCTCCTTTGCTAGGAGTATATCTAAAGCAAGGCGATCTTGAATCACCATAGATCTGATTGCAATTACCTCAACATTCACTAATTGGAATCCATCAGCTGTGTCTGTTGACAATCTGTCAACAATTGTGGACAATTTTCTAATTCTCCCTGCGTTTAGGGTTATACCAACAAAAGGTATCACTGCTTGAAAAATATCTCCCAGAACTTCTGTAAAAGTTTCTCTTTTGACTCTATTTACATAATTATGAATTTTGAACAATCCATCTGAATCTCTGTCAACATGAAACACTTTAGGAAAAACAATTCCCACATAACAAGTTCCATACCAATGGTCTGGAAGGTTGTAGTAGGCTTTGTCACCACAAACAAAATAAATCCCAGGGAAGATTGGATCTTTTCCACCTTTGAATCCCCAACCTCCCAAAATCTGATAAGTATCTTCACAGTTACTTGCACCTACAAAATAATTATCAAAAAGTGTATTATCTCTTCTAATGCAAAGCTTTCCACTAACTGGTTTATCTATGTGAATTGCAATGTTTTCAAGCATTTTGCCATTTAATTTCTCATCCTCTTTTTGCCAAAATTTTGACTTAGTCTGCTTGACCAATTCATTTCTTTTGTAAATTGCTCTTCTCTCCTCAACCATATTCAAAAATTTCTTTCCCTCAGCACTCAATTTGCAGGTTAGATTATTCTTATAAGCATACTCATAAGTGAGTTCATTAGTAACAAGGAAAAATTCTCTCATTTGTTTGGCTTTCTTGTGCTTATTTAAAGCACCCTCAATCTTTATATTCGCAAAAATCTCGTCAAAATCTGAATAGTAATATTCTAAGCGTCCAGTTTGATAAAATAAGCTAGTTAACACACTACATGTTACACCATATGTAAGAGGAAGCATATTGTATGTCACTCCCTCAGAAACAGAAGCAGGTAACTTGACGCAGACATAGCAGTCTTTAGCATCCATTACCTTGACATATTCACTCAAAAGCTTAGTAAATGTATTACTTGAAAAATCACTAATAGATTTATCTTGATGAATGTTAGGTTGATGATCAATAACTTTAGCAGATGTACTATGTTTAGTTTGACTAACCAAAGCTTTGCTTGTCATGTTGACTTTGTGTAATTCTCTATTCATCTCTAATGGGATGATCACAGCTAAAACTAACCAGAGCAGAATTAAAATGAGCAGACACACCAGAGTCATCTTACAGCATCTCTTAAAAACAGAACACTTTGAAGTGCTCTCCTTAACATAAGGCATTTTTGGTTATTTTTGCCTCAAATTTAAAAACAAAATTTATTTTAAAATTTCTAAGAATTAAACTATTTAATTTATACCCCCCTTTTAAAATAATTTTATTTTTAAAACCCTAAACAAGTTTTCTTCGACCTTATGTCATACATAAGATTTCTTCAACTAAACAGTTTTTCTTCGACCTTATGTCAGCTAACAAAATTTCTTCAGCCTTTTGCCAAATTAAAATTTCTGTACTTCAATCATTGTCACTAATTTCCTCTATTTCGTTTTCTTCTTCACTACTACCATAAATGTCAATAACAGGTGGAATTACTAAATAAGTCCACTCAGGAGACTTGTATTTCTGGTTTGGTCTCACTATTCTTTTTCCTTTTCTCGACACCACTTCAATTTTCCTTCCAACTCCCACTTCCTTTCCAGGACTCTTTTGACTACTGATTTCTTCAACTTGCTCTTTAGGTTTCTTGATCAACCTGACTCTCAATCTTCCACCAGGCCAGTAGTCTGCTTTTCTCACGTATTTCTTCTTTGGTTCAGAAGCATTTGATTCTGACTTCCAAGCCCTTTTCTTTCTGTTTTCTCTTTCACCATCCACGTCACTTTCTTCAGTTTCGTAGTCTGAAATTTCAATTGACTCAGGAACTTCTCTATTCGGCAGTTTTACTCTTTCAGGAACACTTCTCTGATTTCCAATACTGGTACTTGGTAATTCGTCTTCTTCTTCTTCTTCAATTACCTCCAACTTCCCAGACTTTGGATTTCTGTTCCTTACTCCAGAGTTTGTTTTCTGCTTTTCGATACTCTCCTGGTCTGAAACTTCTTTTTGTTTTGCTTCTCTGTCTTTAATAGAAACAACTGAATCCTCAGTTATCTTTCCTTTTAACAGATTCTCTTCACCTTCAGAATCTATTTCAATAATTTCCAAGTCTTTTCTTGTTGAATTTTCATTCACAGGTACAGGTTCCAGATGTCGACCTTCTTGTCGATCTTCAGAATCTGGATTTATTTCACCTTCTGCTTCAGAATCAGAATCATCTGTAGTATCACTTTCAACATCAGAACTTTCAGGAGTTGGTACTGGAATAGTATGACTAGGATGAATCCAACGTTTCAATCCTTTGCATTTTACAGCATTAGTAGTGATCAAAATTATTTGCCTAGGCTTCTGCCATCTAGGGGCCAGACAATTTCTTCTCCGATGTACTTTCGTTCTGACCCAGTCACCGGGTCTCAGGTCATGTGTCAAAACTTTCTCATTTGATTGTCCTTCAGTTCCCACCTGATTAGATACAGAAGTCACTATATCAGATAACCTTTTACAGTAATCCAAAATAGCACTGTCATTTATGCTCAACAGTTTACCTACAGGTACAAATGCTTGTCTCATAACTCTTCCCATTAAAATTTCATGAGGACTCAAACCTGTCTTTTTATCTGGTGTACTTCTTAATGACATCAAAACAAGTGGAAGAGCATCTGTCCACTTTACACCTGTTTCAAGACACATTTTTCCAATTCTGTTTTTAATTGTTCCATTAATCTGTTCAACTACCCCAGATGCCTCTGGTCTGTATGCACAGTGTATTTTCTGCTCAATGCTCAAAGCTTCACAAATTAACTTCATCAGTTTGTTATCGAAATGGCTTCCTCCATCACTCTCAATAGTGACTGGAAAACCGTACCTTGGGATAATTTCTCTGAGCAGTAGTTTTGCTACTGTAATTGAATCACAATGTCTTGTAGGAAATGCTTCTACCCATCTTGAAAATAAACAAACGATTACAAGAACATATTTTAAGCAATTGTGTAAGGGCATTTCAATGAAATCCATCTGTAACCTGGTAAAAGGACCACCCTCTCGACCAATTATTCCTGTCCCCACCAATGATTTTCTGTTTGGATTCATTTGTTGGCATGATAAACACCTTTGACAAAAAGATTCTGCAATTGTTCTGAATTTAGTATTGAACCAAGTCTCTCGAAAAAGTCTGATCATAGAATCTCTTCCAAGATGAGCCGGGCCATGATATAATCTGGCCATATCTGCAATCAAGCAATTCGGTAAGACTACTCTGCCATCTTTGTAAACCCACACTCCATCTTCATCACGTGGTCTACAATCTGATCTTAACCACAGATCTTTTTCCTCATCATCTGCTTCATTTTGTAATTCTTTAATCTCATTCCATGTTTCTACAACTGTTGTTAGCATTAATGAATTTGAATCAGTTTCTTTACTCCTTTCCCGATTGTATGAATAACCTTTTCTTGCACAGAATTTTGCCGTTTCATCTGCAAATGCATTACCTTTTGAGATATAATCAACTCCTTTAGTGTGCGCTGCACACTTGACAATAGCGATTTCTTTCGGCAATTGTATTGCTTCAATTAATCTCCTAATGAAAATTGCATTTTTAATTGGAGATTCTGCTGATGTCATATAGCCTCTCTGAGACCAGAGTTGTCCATAATCATGTACAACTCCATACCCATACTGACTATCAGTAATGATGGTAACTCTTATATCCTTTGATACTTCACAAGCACGAATTAAAGCAATCAATTCAGCCACTTGTGCTGATCGAACTCCTTCAAGACATGATGCTTCTTCAACATCTGCAACTGTGCAGACTGAATATGAGGCTTTTAAGACACCTCCTTCTGATCTCAAACATGAGCCATCTACAAAGTAGACAAAATCTGATTCAGATAGAGGTCTATCTTTGATATCATGTCTTGGTTTCGTGCAGAATTCCATAACATCTAAACATTCATGTTCTGTTTCGATGTTATCAATGATCTCAGAATCAGGCAGTAATGTAGAAGGATTCAGATTCAAACATCTTGAAATCGAAACATTATCTGCTCCTAGTATGATTTTCTCATACTTTGTCAATCTGCTGCTTGTCAGATGCTGAGTTTTACCTCTTGTCAACAATATTTCAACTGAATGAGGCACAAAAACTTTCACAGGAAATCCCATAATGATTCCTTCACTCTGTTCAAGACTAACACTTGTAGCTGCAACTGCTTTCAAGCAACCTGGTAATGCTTTTGCAATAGGATCAAGAACTGCAGAGAAATATGCAATAGGTTTCTTTAAATTCCCATGTCTCTGAATCAATACAGACAATGCACATCCTTCTCTCTCGCTGCATTACAGTTCAAAATCTTTCTCATAATTCGGCATACCTAAAGCAGGAGCTTGGCATAAGCTCTTTTTCAAATTCTCAAAACATTCCATCTCAATTTCATTGAGAATAATTGGATCTTTTACATCAGACTTTGTCAGTCTCTGTAGTGGTTTTGCAATTACTGAAAATCCACTTATCCATTGTCGACAGTAACCAACCATTCCCAAGAACATTCTGACTTGTCTCTGTGTTCTTGGAGGTTGCATTGCTTGAATCATTTTAATTCTCTCAATTGTTACTTGCCTTTTTCCCTTTGCAATTCTGTGACCAAGATATTTTACTTCTTGTTTGCAAAACTGTAATTTTCCTGGAGACACTTTATGTCCCTCTTCTGCAAGGCGATTTAACAGTATTATTGTGTCTGTCACACAATTTTCTCTTGTCTTTGCAGCTATCAACAAGTCGTCAATATACTGCACTAACGTAGACCTACCTGGTAAGTCCAAGTTTTCCAAAGATCTTTTTAACAATTCGTTAAAGATTGAAGGACTTTCTGTATAGCCCTGAGGGATTCTAGACCATCCGAGGGTCTTACCTTGGAATCTGAAAGCAAAGATTTCATAACTGTCTGGATGTAAGGGAACAGTAAAAAATGCATTACAAAGATCAATGACAGTGTACCATTCAGCATCATGTGGAATCTGGTACAGAATTACTGCTGGATTTGGAACCACAGGACAACATGGAACAACTATTTGATTAACTTTTCTCAAATCTTGTACGATCCTAAAAGTTCCATTTGACTTTTTAACTCCCATAATTGGTGAATTACAAGGACTACTCTCCATTTCTTTTAATACACCTTGTTTGATTAATTTTTCAATTGTAGGCGTAATACCTTCGATTGTTTCTGCTTTCATTTTATACTGTGGAATATTAGGAAATTCTATTCCCTGTTTCAATGTAATTTTTACTGGATCTACGTTTTTCATCAGACCCATCTCGTTCCCAGTAAAATCCCATATATCAGGTTTCACTGTTTCCTTGAGCTCTTCAGGCAAATCTTTCTTTTCAAATGCAGGAAACAATTTTGTTTCTTCTGCTTCCATCATCATCATTGTCATTCTGTACAAACCATCTTCCTCCATTGTTTGTAACTCAGCTCCATCAGGAGAACAATATATTCTGCAATTCATTTTACACAGAATATCTCTGCCTAGTAAATTTACTGGACTACTATTACAAACCACAAATCTGTGTTTATCTCTATAATTTCCAATTTCAACTGGAACTGGATCAGTTAAATCAGTTTTAATTTGTTGATTGCTTACTCCAACAACTTGGATGGTATCCCCAGAGAGAGGTAGGTTTTCAATTTCCACTGATCTAACAGTAGAACGGGTAGCGCCAGTGTCCACTAGAAAAGTGATGTCTACATCGTTAACTTTCCCGTTTACAAATGGACCGGACTGGTCAACCTCAAGAGTGGCTCCAACAACACACTCTTCCTCCTCTCTCGGGCACCGTCAGCAATAATCATCAGAATCACTGTCTTGGCTTTCTGTTAACAAAAATTGTTGTGAAGCATTTTGCATTTGCACCCTTTGTTGTCTTTGCTGTTTTTGCGGTTTTATTACCTGTTCATTTCCCTGAAATCCCACATTTGGATTATATTTTTGAACTCCCCCACAATTCGGAAATGGTGGTTGTGGCAATTGATCCTGACAGTTATTCACCTGTTGCTGTTGCTGTCGCTGATTGTTTAACTCGTGTAACCCCTGTTGCATCTGTAGCTGTTGCTGCAGGTCAACACCATTCTGCATCTGTGGATTTAATAAGGGATTCTTTAAGTTTCTAGGAGGTTTAGGACACTCGTCTCTCCAATGTCCAATTTCTCCACAATTAAAAAAAGGTAATCTTTGTTTCATCTCCTCAATCTTTGGGCTAAATTTTCTTGTAAAAATATTACCTTTAAGCTTTCCTTGTATCTGATTCGTGTTTCCAGTTTGAACAAAATTTGTGTTCTTATTACCCATGCTGGCAATTTGTTGCTCAGCCACCTTTACCTGAGCCCACATGGCTTTCTCTTTGAGCTTCTTTTGTCTCACCTCTAACTCATCACTGCAATATTTAGCTTTTCTCAGAATATCATCCACAGAAAGTGATTGCCATCCTACAATGCTATTCCTGATCATATCTGCAATTTCAGGTTTTAGTCCATAAACGAATCTATAGATAAAATGACTCATGTCCTTTTCATCTAATTTTTCATAGCCACTGTATTGTTTAAAAATTAACAGTAACCTCTCATAAAAAGAATGAACTGATTCTTTTGTTTCCTGATTTGTCCTTTCTATTTTAACCCAATCAACTTCTTTGGGTGGAATTTTGTTTTTCATCCAAACGATCACTTTTTCGTAAAAATCCATTACAAGAGGATTTGGGGCACCTGTTTCTTTGATTCGCTCAGGTTCTGTTTTTGGCAAACTTATTGATATTTTACATTCTGTCCAAAGATCTGATAGTACGACAATGTCGAAAAATCCATCTAAATCAATCCACAGAACTTTTGACACTTTGATAAATCTATCCACTTGTCTATACCACTCTACTGGTTTCTCCCTCAATTTTGGAAAGTCATTTGTAAATAGCAGTATGTCCTGTCTTGACCAAGGGACATGAACATATCCTCCACCTGCAATCTCTCTCATTGGAAATTGTTTTGACAATTTTTCCAATCTTTCATCTTCCTTCTTTTTCGTCCAATTTACTCTCCACTTATTGAGTTCTCCCAGCTTTTTGATGTAAACGATCAAATCTTTTATATGTAGTATTCTTCCCATTGAGTTCAAACTCTCAATGTCACTTTCTGAAAAGTCTAATCTGTAATGTTTTGCAAAATTCTTTTGTTTACTCACATCGATTTCAAGTTCCGCTGCTAGTTCCTCTAACTGATCATATTTATTTTTAGTTTTCCACTGTATACTTTTACAAATGAACAGTAGTTCATCATCTCGATAATAATTCAAACTATCTGGACCAATTGTTCCAATTATTAATTCTTCGATATTTGCTTTTAATTTAGCCACATCAAGTTTCGGAGTAGTCACCCTAACTTCAGGACTCCCTACATCTGAAATAGCACCCATTGGTGTTTTTGGAGATAAATCCTCATTAAAAGTTAAATCTGGCATTCTCGATCTTGAAGAGTTTATTTCAGATATATCTGAGTAAAATTTTTCAGCAACCTTTTGAATTTCTGCATTTAAAGGAATAGTTAACCCTGTTTTGTTTGATTCTCTTTGGTCAAATACAGGCTGAACAGGACCAATCGCTACTGGAACTGTCACAGCTTCCATGCTTTTTGTCATTCGTCTAATTAACTCTTCTTTAGATTTAAAATATTCAGCAGAATCAACAGCCTCAACGTTTCTTGTTTCTCTTGCATAGTCTTTTGGAGCTTCCCTTGCTCTTGGAGTCATTGTAAAATGTCTACCTTCATTTCGAGCATTATCAAATTCTGGTCTTCTTGGAGTTTCAATAATTTCACAATTATTTGGATAAAGTTTTGGAGTTTCATTTATTGGAGGTGCACTCGGTGAAGTTTCAGTAGAAACCACCGGAGTAGACCATGATCTAGGAGGTCTCAAAGGTTGACTCTTTCTAGCTGTAGTGTATATTTCTTCCATAACTGCATCTTCAGATTCACTTTCTATAGATTTCCCAGCAGGAGTACCCATAACCATTTCCTGAATTAAATACAATCCTTCACTCATGTTTCCCTGCCTCCACTTTCGCAACCTGTCTTCATGAGTATCTCTTCTCCAAGCTGGAGTTTTAGTAGGTCTTTTAATTCCACTAGCTTCTCTTTGTAATTGATACATCTCATCTTCCCACTCAACTAAAGCTTCAAATTGAATTGGTCTCGGTTTTGGAATAAGAGCATTCATTTTCTCTCGTAAATTTCTCAAGACTTTTACATTAAATGAACCATCATCAGGCCAAGTTAAAACACCGTCGTTCTTTGTATAGCGTTTCCAGCTATCAAACCATAAAACAGTATGATATCCATATTCACCTTCCATGTATGCTGCAGGTGTTTTATACTTATGAAGTAATTTACCACCTCGCGTTTCGATTTTCTTGTCAGGTGAAAATAAATTTTTAAACTTTTGAAATAATGTTGGCTTTTTCTCAACATGTTTAAAGTGATAACTCATTTTTAAAAGTTGAATTTAATTCGTAAAATCGTTCGTAAAATATTTCCGGGATGTTCCGCCAAGCAACCAATCCGTGCGCGAAACACACCAACAAGCCAATGACAGTTGAGCTACGTCACTTTCCTGCTCAACGAATAAAATTGGAGTTTTTCTGAAGGACCAATCAGCTTACAGGTCGTCAGAGACTCAAGAGCCAATCAGAATATAGCTTGTGACGTAGGTCACCCAATCCCAGCGCGGCTCTGTGACGTACACAGCAGCTGCGGTTTCTCGCTTCTCACTCCTAGCGCTTACCCCTCCTTCACAAAATCTTTTCACAGCGCCATTTTAAGGGCACTTTTCAGTGTAAATTAATTCTTAAACAATGACAATAAGGACTCATCTGTTTGTTTCACTATTTAGGATAGTTTACATACATTCAAGTATCCACACTTCGGAATAGTCGGCGCTATTCACACTAAGGATAATTTTCAATTGTCAGTAGAGTAACTCTTACCCCACCCTTCTAACACGTAAATTATGAACTCGTTTTCCTCTGAACGCACCGCAAAGTGACAGTTCTAAGAGTTCCACTTGAACATAAATTACAAATCAAATTCGCACTTTCAAACGGAAAATTCCCTAATTTCAAACACACATGAAATCCGTACAGGACTCTCACCTGTTTATAGAAATCATGCAGCGTTAGCAAAATAACGACGTTATCCGTACAGGACTCTAACCTGTTTATAGATATAAAACATGTACCCCTACAGGACTCTAACCTGTTTATAGATAATCATGCACCGACGCTACTCTGCCCTTCATTCAAGCTCGGATATAACTAATACTTTTATCACAGTGAGTTTTATGGAAGGCGCTTTGTCCCTATTCTCATGCTGCTCTAATTTCTTAGAAAACCCTCACTTTACAAGATTCACACCTAGCCCTAACACTGTGCTGCACGGCGACAACACTATGGTACACGGCGATACCACTTGTGATACTCGGCGATATCACTGCAAACAGAACAGATGACTTGCGTGACTAATTTCTCGCCACACAATCTATAGCGGTATAGCTTACAGATAGCACGAAAAACAAACTCAACATGTGTTAAAACATCGATCCTATTTCCATACCATAACACTTTAGTAACCCTTAGCAACCAACATATTACCTTGGTTACCCTTAGCAACCATCCTCTGCTACCAGAGAATTGATCCAGCGGCCTATAGGAAATATATCATAAACAACGCTACCCAACTTCATAACCTATAAACAAAATTCTACACTAATTTATGGACCCATTTATAAACATGACATATTTGGGCCTACTGAATCAGGTGGTCAGATTAAATCTATATACACATTATTTACAAACTATATACAAATTTATACATCTGCGTAAGAAATATTGTCATTAGAATAAATCCTAACCATTTAAACGACCACCATTGGCGATGGGATCTAGCTAATAGTAACCTGCACTTCTGAATAACCAAGACCAGCTTGTTTGTCAAAAGCAAGATTTTATTTACTAAATTATGGTATTTCAAAATGTAATTTTATTATTGTAATTTTATTAGCGTTAAAGTAAGCATGTTTGAAAAGCTTCATGAGAAAAATACAGTTTAAGTAAGAAATTCAAAGTTTAAGTAAGATTTTAACAGTTTAGCATTTCTAAAGCCTAAGTCCCTAGCTAAGCTAAATAAATGGAAAATATAAAGTAAAGTTCTTTGAGGATTCTTACGTGCTCCACGCAAAGTCCAGCAGCACTTCACCCTCATCGGAAAGTCAGAAAGCAGCAGCCAGCCCATCCCTAAGGGCATGACTTTTTATACCTTTCCATGCTAGCTAAACTAAGCGAAGGAAAGTTTTCAAAAATCCACGAAGTCCCATTGGTTGAGAGTGACAAGTGACATGTCACCCACATTTCAAAAGTTCCATTAGGTCACGTTTCTTAAAGACCATTGTCTTTTCCGAATGCAACCAGGAGCTTCCTTGGTTTGCAACAATTGTAAATTAATGTTCTCACAGTGTTCATTTCATTTCCGCGGGTGCCAAGTTAGAGCTGACAAAATTGTCCTTTATCACTGACTTCCGACCTTGGCCACGTCCGACAAAATGGTGACAGCATGTCAGATTTGCTTAGTGAATGCAGCTTTGACGAACACTTTTTCAGAATGGGCATCTCGTGACTTGTGTAGAAGTAAAATTCGGCTTTAGTAAAACTCGAGCAAACTAGGCCCAAAAGCAGGCAACTTATGCTTTCTAGTAATAAACAAACACAAGAAAAGTATTAATGTAAGAAATAATGTTGATTCTGTATCCACCCTAGGTTTACTAATTAATTAACCCTCCCGATTAGTCTAATGTTACCTAGCAAAATGCAAACAAATAAAGCAGCGTTTATATCTACCAGTCTTCATGAATCCATGAAACTTATATGCACCTAGAATAGTAGAAATGACATCACATAGACAAGGGAAAGCAAAATAAGCACATGCTTCTTTTAAGTTTGCTGCAGTTAATAATGACAAAAACGAAAACAACAAATTATTTTTATTATTTTGCAGGAACAAAAAGATGCAACATTTATGCACGTTTATGAGCACACATGTTAGTCCCCCCATGTGTAAAGTTTAATCTAGGTTGTATTAACACGATACATCACAAATCATTAATATTATTATTCATGTTATGGAAATGTGACTTTGCGAGTTTAAACAAAATTTTGTTTTCTATCTCGCTCCATCACGCCGCGGCGCTTTATGGGAGGGTGGAGGTAAACTTCGAGGGATGATTTTCAAATATTTGAACAAACGTTATTTACCTTACAGATGTTCCCCTGATGAAGGCATACAATATACCGAAATGCATTTGGAATGAAATGGTGAAAGGTAAAGATGTAAAGAGACATTGTAATTGAAGAAAGTATCATGGCATTTCGCAAGGAAATTTATTGATGTGAAGTCAAACATTGATAATAAAAAGCCATTTTCTCAAACGAAGGAGAAGCCATTTGTTTATTCAAACATAAAGACATTTTGAATAAGTTAAGCTGGATACACAGCACATCACCTAGTGCCCTGGGAGGCAGTTCAAAAGGTCCTTTGAACTGTAACCAATAGCCATACAGCACACACTTCGGAGTGGGGAGTGATTCCTAGGAAAGCACAGAGAACCTCAAGAAGTGGTTAATTTAAACCAGGCGGTGCACGTCCATTACTAGTAATTGACACTCATCAGAACACTCGTGGACCTATGGAGATTATAGAAGAATGACTGCTCTGCTGCCAATGGGCTGCCTTATTGCTTGAAGGTTTGCCTTGCTGTCGAAGAATGAAGACTGGACCTGATTGTCTTAATTCCAATTAAGTTGTACTTCGCACTACCGCAACAACAGTCGACGATGACTGCCAACGCAAGCCTACAGCGGCTACCGTCCATGATGCCTGACATGCTCTTCGGGTTACAATGACGACCATTTGAAACGCTCAGCCTGCTCCTCACGGTCTCCTCCAACGCGTAAGGAACTCTTTGCACTAGACTTTTCAGAGGTACTCACCTGGTCCCTGGATCTGACTTGCACTCCAGGGCAGTCGGCCTGCACTTGTGACTTTCTCCCAGTGTAGCGTGACAAGATGACAGTGAGTGGCACATTGTGCATTTAGGTGTTATTTGCACTAAAAACTTTAAAATTAAGCATCTCTGGTTCTACTGATTGGAATTTGTGATCCTGGTATGATTATATTTAATAAAGTATATCCTATTTTCTTAATTGGTGTTGTATTTTTCTTGTCTTGTATTTTCACTGTATTACTGTTTGTGTGATGTATACATGCTTTACACTCTAAGCCTGGCTGCATTGTACTAAGCTACCAGAGGATTAAGCATATGATAATTTCGTGACATTTTTGGTTCACCCTGACAGGGAATGTGGTTATTACCTGAGTGGGGCTTCCACCTCCCTCAACCCCCTTTCATCAC
Source organism: Lissotriton helveticus (assembly GCF_964261635.1). NCBI lineage: Eukaryota > Metazoa > Chordata > Amphibia > Caudata > Salamandridae > Lissotriton > Lissotriton helveticus. The sequence goes on along the minus strand of NC_136063.1, from coordinate 1,243,963,418 downwards.
CCTCTACCAACTCCCTAAAATTAGATTTGTTATTGTTTGGGTTTTGCCAATATAGATAACGGGGTGCTTTTTAAGTAAACTCAGCAAATATTACTTTAGTATCACTACTGAAAATGCTTCATCCAAAAATGCAACAGCTACTGAAACAAGAGATATAGCTACTAATGTCACAACTCATGTCACCAAAACTACATTTAGTGTCAAGGGTCATATATCTTCCAAAAAATCTAAACCTATCTTTCAGTTAGTGAGTTTCTTGTTAACTCATGATGCTATTGTTTACTTTTCACTAATTCTTTCACAAAGTAAATGGATAGTGAATCTTATGAGTAGATAGCTACGTTTTTAGATTACTTTAATAAATTGACTTAACGTTTAGTCAATGAGTTTGAACTTAGTGAGTTGATCAAATACTAATGAAATATTTAATGTAGTCTGTTTAATTCACTGCACTTCTGGAGTTCAGCGTAATCATAACCACTCAGATTGTGCAGCATTGGAGAACCAAATGTGTTAGATGGCTGACTAAAGGATGTATAAAATAAATGCTGAATAAGGCACATTCTGTGACACTATTATGTCACTATTGTGCCATTTAAATATAGATAAGAGTGATACTGTCTAAGAAAAGGTTTCCCCTCATTTGTATCGCTTTAATATCTATATATGTCAATCATCACCTGGAAGGTACCAGTTCAATGATTGAGAGGATTTCTTTTGATCCATTTAACTAGAGACAATGGGCCATATGTACATGGACTGGTGTTAACTATCGCCAACGCTAGTTAGTGGCAGTTTTCTTACCGACGCACACAGCAGAAAAATATTGCCTTATTAGTAACGTATTTATAAGACGCCGCTGCTTGGCGATAGTCACAGGGAGCCGTGGTGAAAACTGCCGGTAACACAAGCGTAAAGGCGATAGGAATTTCGAAATCTAACGAAAGGCTCATTAGCACCCAAAAAACACACGTTAGTCACTCAAATGTGAGTTTTTTTCCCTCTATAGGCAAAAATAGCCTATCCGTCCACCCACAATGAAGCATAGGAAATAAAACCAATGGAATGCAGAATGGAGCAGCCAGGGCCAAGTGCAGCACATATCAACAACCCCCTTACGCCCCCCAACAGCCAGTATTACCAGCCTGAGTCCCAGGGGAAGAAGAAACTCATGGCTATATCTACGAAAAGAGGCGCATCACTGGACAAAACCAGTGATGCATAATTTTTCTTGTGCACTCCTTGCAGCACCATGGCATCCAAAACCTTGAATGCAAGGACATTCCCCATGGCCCGGAGGCATCCTTGGGCCTGCGTCTAGGAACCAGAGTGGGATGCAGAGGTGCTGTGGAGTCGCTGGGCTATGGCGCTAGACATTGAGGGGTGGCGATTGCCCTTACCTGGTGGTGAAGTCTGGCCGGTCGCATGGAGACACATTGCTGACCTGTGTGAGAAGACCGCCTTCAGCCCCTTTGAGCTGTGAATGGTAGAGGCGCTCCTGCGCACCAACGTAGGGAGGTCTGAATCACATACTATGATCCACCACTACACCGGGGTCACGGAGGAAATTACCAATGGTGGGCGGCATCTCTCTGCATTACAGGCCTGATGATGTTGCACTGGCTGGTTGCTTTGGAGGGTGAGACCTCTGAGCTGTGCCAAACTTGTGTGGCAGGAGCGCTACAACTTCACGCCTAAGGGGGCCCTCTTTCATCACCTGCATTGGAGAGTTCAACAGCGGACTTGGCGGCGACTGCTGTACCCATGCTTGTGAAATCCCACCTGGCTGATAGTGGAGAGTGCAGCACCCTCAGTGGCGGCTTATCCAAAATGACGGAAGAGCGTCGTCCCGCTGCTTTCAAGACGAAGAAAAATAATATCATGATAATAACTTTCTGATGTACTCATGCTATGTTTCCTTTGCATGCAGAGGGAGGTTAGGGGTGCTCCACTCATGGAGCATGGCAGGGGTGGAGTGATATGCCCACTAAAGTGCCTAATGACTGTTTGATCGCAATGCAGGCTGCATTACAGCCTGAACTGAGAACATACCCACCCCTCCAGCCCATGCCCACCCCTCCAGCCTCCAGCACTCCTGAACACTCACAACGCTGCATTGCGGTGTTGTCATTGGGTTAGGGGAGGGAGCCTGGCTGCCTGCTTCCTGTATTTGGGAGCAGACTCATGGGAGAAGGAGCAAAGTAGACACGGTACCCTGCCTTGTGGTAGGATTTCTTTTATTACAATATTTACTACTCCCGCTCACACACACACCCGCGTCCCCACCCCCTCCAGTGTCCTTTTCTGCATTTCCCTCCTCCCAGCTGTACATTCCCAACACAGCACTTCTCAATGGTTGCCGCTGTGCGCCCATGCACAGCCGGCATACCATTGCTGTGTCAAAGGTATATATGACGTTACAACGCATACCATTACATTGCATTCCATTACAATGCATACTAATGCTACGCATATTGCAACATTAGGGGAATTGCTGGTTAGCAGAGGAGTAAAAATTACTATTCCCATTCCAGTGAGTGCAACCCTAAAACTAACACTTGCACACCAAAACACACCCTGAACCCTAACATTCATCTCCGACCCCAAAACACAACCTAAAATTAATCACTGACCCCTGAAACCCATACCCACCCTAAAACGTAAATATCTTCATTACTAAACTCACAATGCGTTGGAATGGCATTTGATGCTAAGGCAACTTTGTTGTTAAAGTTGCATTGTAAAGGCATTATGATGTAATGCCTGCGTTGTAATGGGCATATCCTGTGCCAAAGACAAGCCATAGGCAACCCCGTCTGCGCACGTCCACCCCTGGACCACGCTCAGCACCAAGGACCCTTCCTCTTGGACACTTTACCTCTCCAACACCAGCACCCTCCTCACCATCAACCATGGACACCACCTCTCCTGCCATCTACTTACACTGTGGAATTCTCTTGAACCCTGCACCTGTCAAAACTACAAATGGAGCTCCATGGCGGCTGAAGCAGGTATTGAGGAGGGTCCTAGACCTTGACAAATCACAAAAAGTGTGACTACAGGTCGGGCCCCACCCAGCATGGAACTCATGAGGCATTTCTGGATATTGTCTGAGAAATCGCCATTAGAGGAAATCCTCCTCTACCACATACCACACATTAGCACGTGTGTCACATTTATGGTCTTCCAATAACACGTTTTTAGGCCATTCACTCTGCACTACACATAGGTCCTGAAGAAAGCCATACAACTAAGAGAGCATGGCTGAAACATGTTGACTGACTAGGATATTGGAGTTACCTAACATCTCCTTATATATGGGCCTCTCGTTTTTATCAACTGCCAAGGGACCATTGATTAAAATAGTATTTTTCATCCCAGGGATCCTTAGGACAGCTTTTTTAACATTCACTCACTCCTTCTCACTGCACTCTCGCGGCACAATACCAGCTACGCTCTATCCAGGCGTTGTAGCGCACCCAAGGTGCACTCGGTGCCTTGGGTCAGGCCCGATGAAGCATGTCACCAACTAGGTTGGTGAGTGAGGGCTTTACTATAAACATAATGTGTTTTCTTTCCAGAACAAACATACGCTAGGACCACCCACTCCAGAGTTCGTTTTCTTTGATAAAACATAAACTACAAATGCACCTTCTGCCACATAAGCAAACCAGTGCCTTGTGCTGTCCAACTGACCAACAGTGCACCCTACCACCTCAACTGCATCCTCCTCAATGTGCGGTCCCTCCACAAACATGCAAAAGAAATCTGGGACCTCCTCAACGCCACCTCTTCAGACATTGCCTTCTTCACAGAAACCAGGACCAACCTCTGCTCTGGACCAGACACCGCCATAGCCGTCATTGACGGCTACTAAGTCACCCGCAAGGACCACCCTAACCGTCCAGGAGGAGGCATATTCATCTCCTACAAAAGCACACTCCGACTGACCAGGCACTCTAAAACAGTGACCATGGAACCCCTCAACTGCCAGATCCGGAACAAGCACAACATCATCCTCTGCAGCACCCTCATCCGCAGGCCCCACGGGCCATGTACCCCCATTCACCGATACCATTGTAGACCTCATTGCACACCCGGCTCTCACATCCACCGACTACATCCTACTGGGAGAACTCTAGTTCTACCTGGACAACCCCAGTGACCAGACACCACAATCTCCTGGGGAAGGTCGCCAACATCAGACTCAAGTAGCTAGTCAATGCACCAAGGCACATAGCAGGGCACATGAACAGCCACGTCTCCTCTGCAAGCGGGTACTTCAACTACAGCCACACCACCGGACTCTCCTGGACCGACCATTATTGTATACATCACGTCTTCACCATGCACACTGTACACCACCGCCATCATCACCACCCCTCGCAGCTGGATGAAGGCCACCGAAGAACTTCTCATCAACTCCCTCAGCACCACTGCTCCGCCAACGCTTACAAGCTATAACACCGCAGGACACAAACTCCACCAATGGCTCTTCAAATGCGCCAACACCCTGGCACCCCTCTAGAAAAGACCGGGCTAAATCTAGCACCATGTTGCACTGTATTTGCAAAGTTTCGCATGTAGGCATGTGTGTGGTCTTGTGAAGCCCTGTGCCGCATTATACCTGCATCAGGTATGATGTATGCAGATTGTGCGTACCCATATGACAAAGCCTCATATGAGTGACACAGCGAAATCCATCAGATTACACTGCGACAATTGTAGGACGCCACTGCGTCAGTATATTATGCCTGCCTCATGGCAAGCTTAAGGGTGATGAAGTGCCACTGGGATAGGCTGGACCCATGCGTTGCTGGAGTTGGATTGTGCTTGTGACACAACTGCAGCAATGCGTGACATTAGCTTTGACAGATACGTCAGGATTCCAGATGTATCTGTCATTACTTGCGACATGGAGCACTGTCCAGTGAATACAGCGCATCCATGGTGTCGCAGAAGAACATAGTGAAAAATGTTGTAAGTCTTTCTTGTCAACAATTTTCATGAATGAGGCCCAGGAATGCGCACTCTCTTATTGATGGCGCGCAGTCCTGCCCTGTAGTTTTGTCGCAGGGCATCACAGCAACATTCCTATCAGTGCTGTCCAGCACAAACACCTGCTGAAATGAGGCCCCAAGTTTTTGCTCCATTTTTAAGAACACACAAGATGATGGACGGAATGTTGCACAATGGCAAAACATCCACCCCAGTCACAGATCTGGGTTTAATCCATCATTATTTTGCTCACCAAGCCACCCCAGTTCAGACATGGCCATATGCAAATCAGTCTTGACCCTGTGCCTCATGGGAACAGTCCAGCCCGAACTGCCAAGCCATGTCTTTCCTGGACCAGAATCAAGCATCCTAGGACCGGTTTCTGGCTATCAGCCGTCTTCAGCCAGGATAGCTTGACTCCAGTGGGTCAGTGAGCAAGGGACCCACATCTGGGCATACCCTTCCCACATAGGGTGAACAGCCCCCTTTTGTACCGCTTTGTTCGCCATAAGTTGGCAGGGTATGCTCAGACGTGAGTCCCTTGCTCACTTTGCCACTGGATTCAAGCACGCCTGGCTGAAGACGGCTGGAATGCCTGAAACCGGTCCTAGGAAGCTTGATTCCGGTCCAGGGAAGGCATGGCTTAGCAGTTCGGGCTGGACTATTCCCATGAGGCACAGGGTCAGACTGATTTGCATATGGCAATGTCTGAACTGGGGTGGCAGAGTGGGCTAAAGAACGGTGATGTATCAAACCCAGATCTGTTGAATGGGTGTGAGTGTTTGATTGGCTCAGATGCTCCGTCCATCACCACCCCCTTTTGTACCCATTTTTAAGAACACCTATTTTCTGGACTCAAAAAACTCCCTCTAACTGCAGTTAGAACCAGTTTTTTTGGTCTTGTTCCATACAATAATTTCCTAGTAAATATCACGAAGTGGGGTTAGCGGCCGTTTTTGCACGGAAACGCCTCCCTTTCATCTCATTTTTCATTAGCTACTGGTAACAGAAGTGATGATCCTTAAAATGCACGTTTTCGCTGAAAAACTGCCTCTAACTGCAGTAAGCGACAGTTTGTACATATGGCGATAAAAAAATCGCCTCTGTCCCGTCAAAAAATTGCAGCTACTGCAACGTTAACTCCTTGTACATTTGCCTCAATTTGTGTTCAGCTCTGCAAAATATGGTGAATTATATTGCATATGTGGTAAATCCGTACTTATGCAAAAAAATACTCTAGATGCAGGATCACATAATTTCAGAGGCTTTGAATACAGAAGAGTAGTTGTCATGCTACCCAATTTTTTTAAACTAAAAGGCCTCCTTTAAACTGTGCTTTTGATAAGCTATGAAAATATGTATTTACTGCATTTGACTGATGCATGTTTCTATGCTAATTTCACTCAATTAATTCACATTCCTTCTACTTCTCCACAGCTCATGCTCCCTCACATCAAAGGCAGCAACACACCAAGGGTATTCATTGGTGTAGTGCGCAAACCGTAGAAATGTTGTTGCCGGATTACCACACATTTTTTCTTTTGAAAGGATTTTTAATTTTGCACTAATGCCAGAAAGGACCTGGTATCGAGTGCCCCAGATGGGTATTCAGAATTCATTGCATCAAATGAAATCTGATATCCGGGATCCGCAGTTTATCTGGTGTGATATTTAGTCCCCAATTCCAAGTTTGACTGTGATGCTTCCTGCACCAAAACTTAGATGTCTTGCTAACTAGTGAACTGTTTTTCACGTTACATTTCAGCACATTGGACCCTTTGGAATGTAACATGTGCGGAAGCTTTATCACACCCAGAAATAGCAGTGTAGGATAAAGTGTCCACAATTTATAGTTCTGACTCCTGTGCAAATGGAAGTCTGTGTGGGCCAGAATTAACTGGGGCACTAAACATCAGCCCCCCAAAGTGTGGTTCTATTTTACCACATCAGTGGTGGACAACCACTTCAGACCCGAGTAATCTCTTCCCTTTCCCCACCAACCAAATAGCAGTAGTTGTAGACAGGTGCGACCCGGCAAGGTAAGAGCAGAGGGGCCGGGTTTTGGGGGGGATTCAACAGACGACCACGATAGAAAATTGAATAAATAATTAATTTTCCCTCATCATCGTCCGAAGAAACCTTCCACACCTGTATTCACATGACGGAATTCTAACTGTATCTACAATTATCTTCTGATAGTGGGTCTAGGTTAAAACCCCATCATTCCTACCGCTTGTACTTCTTCATTGCAGACCCTATACCCGTCACACTCTCCGGGGTAACACACAGTTTTAGCCATTGGGCCTTGGTTATTTCCAAGAGGTGCTTGGGGTACCATAGCAAACCATAATAGTTTGATGGACAACTCATATTTTTTTAAGAAACATGCCCCATATGTCTATCCACCTTACTGTGAACACACAGTAAGAATTTCCTTAGAAGGCACTAACTATACTGATGACCTTTCAGAAGAGATGGTGTAAACATATTCCCTCACACAAAGAAAATGAGTAGCTATTGCACAGGTACTCAGTCACCTAAACAGTCATACAAGCAGTGTGTCATCATGTCATATCTGATCACAGTTACCCTTGCTTTGTTTGTGTACATTGTTGTGGTCTACTCCTTTCAGTTTCTTGATAGGTCACTAATCCGACACTTTATTTCAGACCAACTTCTAACCTGTGAACCCTACAATAACAGTAACGTTGGATGCCAAGCACACCTGAATCCGGAACAAAAACAGCAAACGTGGCACAATCACAGGTAAAAAGAAAGCGATATAAAAATGAAGTGAAGACGATTCAGAAAGGGGGATTTCGTGCCATGTTACTTTTCTGTTCTGTCGCTATTTTGTTTTGTCTAATGTTATTGTGTTATGGCTTGATCTGCTCTGTAACTACTTTAGGGAACTCTGCTAAAGTTCCACCCAAAAGCATAACATTCCTTTTACGTTACAGTGATACAAATATGTATCCCTGTCCACGGTGGTAAAGTAACATTGCTCCAACTCTTCAGATAATTAAGCCATAAACCAGCACAAAACTGTGGCAAGGACCGTGTACAGAATTAGCACGTGCAGTGCTCACTTTATGGGAAATAACTCCAGTCAGCCCTATTCTATAGCCGTGTCCTTGACGTAAAGTAGCAGTTAATGCTTATTTTATGTGATACAGTGCTTTATTTCTATGAGGGCGTACTATAAATGGACTGAAATGGGAGGTAGTTTAGCAGCAATTTATTTCACCTTGCACTTCTGTCACATTCAAGCCTTCCTGAAAGGTCACAGCATGACTTCTACATGCTGTACTGACTGCTTTCTAGTAATGACAGACAACCACTCCCATCTCTGCATGCAGTCCTCAGAAACCTTCATGCCAACTAAAAGCTATCCTTTGTGTTTTAAAAGCTAAGCTTGTTGGTAAGCTTCACTCTGTATATTTTGGCTCTAATCGACCCTAGAGGAGTGGTGCTGATGTGCATTAAGCACTCACATAATGATGATGGAATAATGGAAGAGTTACCGCCCAATATTTTTGACATCAGGCCTGAAACTCCATAGCATACCGTATTCGACCATAAAGCTGCAGTCTCTGTCTAATTACGTTTCCTTTTCTGAAGAACGAACAGTGTCAGTGGACACTTCTCAACCAGGCGGTCTGAGGTGGAGGAGTAGCAAATGTGGAGCAAGAAACTAAAGGTCATATCAGCAAGGGCTGGGGATATAATTATTGCCGCTGTAGCGTCCATTTTTGGACGATAAGCGGCGATAATTATATAGCAAAATCATCACGGACACGCTAGCGCGTGCTTCTTTAATGTAGAGATCGTTTTTTCACAGCCTCGCCTCGCATCACTAATGATATGCAAAGAAGGCGTGGCTGTGAAAACAACACATGAAAATATCGCGAAGGCAGCTTCGCGATAATAACAAGGAGGTGCAGCGATAAAAAAATTTGAGCTACATCGGCCGTAACGCTGGAATTTAACGTCTGTTAAATTCCAGACTAAGGCATACTAATAATGGTAGGTGGATTATGTAGATACGACCAGAGTCGTATCAGCAATGTTATTGCTGTTTTTCCATGGAACATCGCTGGAAAACCAGCGATGTTCCATGGTAAACACCGCTATCGCTGAAATATTATTGCCATTGCGCTACGTATTGTTAATATAGCGTTATCATGGCGATAATTTTCAGCGATAGCAGGCGATAATATTTCTACCGCTATGTGGGGTCAGCGATAATTATCGCTGGCCCTTGTTTAACATGCCCCCAAGTGCAATATTATTTCTTTTGAGCAGCGTGCCATCAAGTCATTTCCTGACTTGAAGGATGTGCATTTGAGTAGGCGTTGTGCAGACATCATTCGCTAGCATTGTGGCAGGTTTTAGAGCTGCAACTGTTTGCACAGCATTATACCTACTTGTGGACATAAAGCACAAAAGGGCCAGTAGTGATGTTTGTCAGTTGTGACCTCTTCTAAATGTTGGACTCGTTTTGATAGAAAGTAGTGTTATCTGTTTGTTTTTTCTTTGTTCATTAAATGCTCATTTATTTCGGACCACTGACACAATATCCATGGTCCCTCTGTAGCCAAGGGGACTCTATCCCCCAACTAGTAGTGCACTTGAAGGCACATATGCAGAGTAGTGGAGAAAGGGGGATCAGCCTCTAACAACATCTCATCAATACTGCTGTGTGGGACATCCTTAGGGGCCAACTACCCTCCTATTACCTCCAGTAAGTCCCATTCCAGCCAGACTGCTGACTTCTGATAGCAGGCTATGCCCCCTTTCTCCACCACTCTGCAAACGCACTTCCTGGTGTGCTCTTGGTTGGGGGATGAAGTCCCCTTAACTGCTGAGGGTCCTTAGGGGCCAACTAGCCTACCTGTTACCTCCAGTAGGCCCCACACAGTGGGATTGCTGAGAGGGCATCCCAGGCCACGCCCCATTTTCCAAGACTGTGCAAACGCGCCTCCTGGGGCACTACTAATTGGTCATAAAACACAAAAGGGCCAGTAGTGACTTTGTCAAATGTGACCTATTCTAAATGCTGGACACATATTGATAGAAAGCAGCGTTATCTCTTTTTTTTGTCTTTGTTCATGAAATGCTCTATTTTTTGGGATCACTGACACAATATTCTGGTAAACAGCTCCATTCACTAGAAGTCATCAGTGATGTCATCAGTGATGCCACTGGCCATGTCATGAGTAATGCAAATGTGAGGTCATAAGCAGTGCATTACGGGGGCATGAGAAAAATATTTGTGGACCTAAGCTTCTGGCATTTGTCCTCGGAAAGTCTTTGCATGCTTCTGTGATCAGATGAAGAAGAAAGTTGGGTGGTGCAGCTTGAATTCTGAGGATCACGCTACTCTACTCCACTCTTATTCGTAGAGTTTCAGAACCTGCTGGGCCGGCACACGCTTTGTTGGGTAAGGTGCCAAGGGCACATTATTTCTTGGTGTGAAGTCGCAATTCCAAAGCCATGTTGAGTCAGGCACGTGGCCGCACATTGTACCACGACCACCCTCGTTCTGTCCTTTGAACTAAATGAATCAGAAGCGTCCCTGTTTTGCTAAAAACAAACAAAACTACTCAGCAATTAAACAATCAAGTGATCAACTGCCAAGCCAGTCTCTTCCTGGACCGGAACGTAATCAACCCAAGACTGGTTCCTTGTTGACTGGGTCTCTTTAGATAAGTGCAGCTTGTTACCAGTGGCAAGGTGAGCAGGGGACCCTATTCGGGACATATGCTTGCTCATTTAGGTAGGATGTTGACAGCAAACACTAGGAGCAGGGACAATATTGATTTGCATAAGGCAGGCCTTTGTCTAGAGTGACACACTAGTGGAAAAGAGATGGTTTAAAATGCTGCCCTTAGGGTTTACCAGTGGTTAGATTTGCAAGCATTCGCTCATCAGATTTTGTACGATTGATGTAACACACTAAAGTGGCTAAGTTGACTTGATGTGCATCTGTTTCTGGGTGTGCTATAGGTTGTGTACACGTTTTATAAATTTTTTCAAGGGAGCGGGGCTGAGCGCCCCCTTTTCGGGTCATTTCTGACCCAAGAACCCCAGCCCGGGGGCCAGGCCATATTTTTTTTCTTAATTCTTTTAAGGGAGGGGGAGTATCCTCCTCTCCCCAGGACAATTTAGGCCCCGCGGACCTCATCCCCTGGGGCCTGCCGATTTCTTTTTGTTTATAAAAAAGGGAGGGGGCAATTGGCCTTTTTTGGCCCCAGGGACCCCATCCCCCAGGGCATGGCCATCTCCTAGGGGACCGTAGGGGGTGCCTGAAGGCCACTGCGGTCACAGCCGGCTCCTGCCTCCATGGGGGCCGGCATTATTTTTACCCCCAGGGTGCTGCTAAAATGCAGCTCCCTGGGTGTAAAAAGCAAAGTGTGCTCACTTTGACCAAGCAAGAGCAAAGTGCTCTCACCTGGTCAAAGCAAGCACTCTTGTTTGCCTACGGGATGGCAGGAGCAGAGCAAACTGCAATGTCCCGGGGTGGGCACCCTAGGACATTGCTGGAGCCAGCCCTGGGGGGTGGTGGTTCCCAGTGCTTTTTTACAGTTCCAGCCCCTCCCATTTTCACAAAAGCCCCGGGAGGTGGTTGTCCCCGGGCAGCAGGGTGTGTGTGGCCTCTACATTTTTGTGTACTAGCCCCAGGGAGGTGTTGGTCCCCTGGGCTGTGCGGGGTGCCAGAGCCCCCCACATATCTTATTTACATATAGCCCAGGGGAGGTGGAGGGCCCCGGGGCTACTAGGGTCACGTGGCCACCCCGCATTAAAAAATTCATCCCGGGGAACTGGCGGTACCCGAGGCAGTGGGGGCCCATGTGGGCCCCTGCATTTTTAGTTCTAATTGTCCCGGGACCTGGCCCACACGGGGTCCTAAATTAAATGAAGCGCAGGAGTCGGTGCTTCATTTTTTTTTTTTTTCGGTCGGATTCGTGGATCCAACGCAAATCTTGATGATTTTTTTTTTTAAATGCTTTTTTTTTTTGCCCTGAGAGTCCCTGTGGGGAACAATCCTGGAGGGTCAGGGTGTTTTTACGCTGCCCCGTTTTCTTGTTTTTAACAGTTTTGCTTGAGACTCAGTTCAACTGAGTCACAAGATGGCTGCCAACACTTCCTGGTTTGAATTGTCGGCATCCAATCAGATTGCATGCACGAGAACGGGAGGGTTCAAGGATCCACCACCATCACAGATTCATATCCAAGAAACCTTTACATTTCTTAAGAACTACTGAACAGATCTACACCATTTAACACAAAGAATGCTTTCTCACCCAAGTGCTACTTTCTGCCAAATTTAGTGTAATTCCATCCAGCGGGAAACAGCGTTTAAAACGCTGTCTCCACAACGCATGCCATTACAACACAGATGTTACAACAACTGCGTTATTGGTCCGCATAGCATTACAACGCAAGTCATTAAAACGACTTGCTGTAGGGGGCGCACTGATATTGGATTTAAAATGCAACACCTTACCTGCTGTTGCGCAAACTGGAGTAGGAATAGTAAAAAATATTTTTCCTAAGTCCAGTGTGCCCCCTATAGCAAGTCATAGTAAGGACTTGCGATGAAATGGTATTTGTACTAACAACGCGATCATTGTAAGACCAAGTTGCAATGGCATGCAATCGAATCGCATGCGTTGCAAACAGCCATATTCCTTCCAGCAGTTCGGTCTTTAGCCGCATCAAAAAAATAAAAAAATGAATTATTAAAGAATTGTTCATTATTTATTAATTCATTAACTTTGCCACTTGTACACATACAAACCTAGCAGTCCACATCTAAACTAAAACAAAAACAAAAAAAATTCCATATCTTCCATATTTTAAATAAATGTAATAATTCATTATAAATAAATAGCTAATTGTTAATGTATTATTACTTAACTATCTTCCACTCTAGACTCCTACAAACCCAGCATCCAGCAGCTAAACTAAAATGAAATAAGTAGCCCACAATTTACAAATTTTAAATTTGATTAAATAATTAATTTACAAGCAATACTTAATTTAATTTGTTATTACATAATTAACTTCCCATCCTATACCCCTACAAACCTAGCATCCTACAACTAAATATATGAGTAAAATAAATCAATATTGCATATTTGACCTAACTAAAATTAAATAATTATTCACTAATTAGTAATAAAGCCTACAACTAAAATATAACTAAAATAAATAAGTGTTCTGTAAATTATATAAATAAAAACATTTAAATATTTAGCAATTAATAATTAATAGTTAATTATTTATTACTTAATTAACTTCTCACCTTATTCCCCTACAAAGTTAACACCCCACAAATAATATATAACAAAAATAAATCAGTTTAACATAAATTAGAAACTAAGGGGCTTATTTACAAGTCCCTTGCGCCACTTTTGCGTCATTTTTAACATAGAAAATGTGATGTACGGGTGGTGCAAGGGACTTGTAATTAAGCCCCTGAATATCAATTGTCATCACTGCCAGCACTAGCCTATCAGGACAAAAGAGACATCGACTCCAGCTGTTATACACCCGTTAGACTAAATCTTCAAGCTAGCAATGCGTTCCAGTATCTTTGGGCGCTCTTCGGGGGGGGGGGGGAGTTTGCCTATATTTATCAAACACTCGTGTAAAATTGAGGTCGCTCTTCTTAAATTCGGCCCTAAGAGTCTCCAGGCAGGTGCATTTAAATTTGCCTCAGAGGAGTGGTCAAAGGTGCCACGCCTTTATGACTGCTCAAGTCCCAGACGCATGGAGGTGCTGTGTATTTCTCACAAGGCCTTTTGCCTTTTTCTTTTTGTTAGCCTAATCATGCCCATTGTAGGCTGCATTGGTTGTTGCACATTACTAAATAATCATGCTTGCCTTTTGCTACGTTATTTTTCCGCACAGAATCAGCACATATTTCTGTATTCTATTCTTTTCCTGGGATTTAGTCTGAAGAGCCTAGGCAAGGTCAAACAACATGGCCCTAGTTATTCTCTCTGGTCAGACACTAGCACCTAAACAAAATAAAGGAATGCAGCTGCTGTTTTTTGAATACACACATCTTGTCATATAACTGAGGACAGGGGCTCTGAAAACCACATACAGAGCGATGGTCCTGAAACGAGGGTGCTGCATCAGCTGAAATATAGAGCATTCACCTATGTATGCTAAGGTACGGGGTTTGCCACTAAACTCAAAGATCTATACTATATAACCAATTTGTTTCAGTAGTGTGGGAGGGATTGGGCAGATCTGCCAGATAACATGACAGGGCTTTGCATGGTATATGGCTTATTAACCATGCCCTTGTTAAAGTCCCTCGCCTTCGGCCCGGGCCTTTAATAGCTGGTATAGCTCGCTACTATTATTATTATTATTAGGGATATTTGTAAAGCGCATGGTTACGCAGAAAGCGTGTCCCCGCGCTGGAACTGGGGCTTAGAAACAGAAGGAGGGGGAGGCCTAATTAATTTTGAAAGTAGTGCGTTTTCAGTTTCTTTCGAAAACTTGCTTCAGAGGGGTCCAAGCGAAGGTTGAGGGGTAAGTCATTCCAACTTTTCGCCGCCAAGTAGCGGAAGGACCTCCCTCCCATGCGAGTCCTGCTAACCCTAGGGACTTTTAACAGGCCTCCGTGAGAGGAGCGCAAGGCGCGTGGTGGTGTATACCTGGTGATAAGGCTATGGAGTGGGGCTGGCGCCTTTCCAGCCAAAATGCGATGACAGGTGCATAGGGCCTTGAATGCAATTCTGCTCTTTACTGGCAGCCAGTGGAGGGTCTGAAGGGCAGCTTTGGAGTTGGATCTTTTGGGGAGATTGAGTATAAGGCGGGCTGCCGCGTTCTGTAGCACCTGAAGGCGGTTAGTTGCCTTACAGGTTGCTCCCAGATACAGTAGGTTACCGTAGTCCAACCGTGATGTGACGAGTGGGTGCACCAGCGTTCTGCGGGCAGAAGTCGGCAAGAGAACAAGGACCTTCCGCAGGCTTTTCAAAACACTGAAGCAGACACCCGCCACCCGGTCTATCTGGGGTCCAAAGGAAAGGTCCGCATCGAGCCGAATGCCTAGGTTTTTGACTTCCTGTCGGGGCGTTGGAGCTTCCCCCAGGCATGGTGGCCACCACGCCGATGACCAAGCAGACGGATTTTTCCCTACCACGAGCACCTCGGTCTTGCTGCCGTTAAGTTTGAGGCAATTGGTGGACATCCAGGTTGCTAGTTCTTGCATGCAAATTCTGAAGCTGTCCATAGCAAGGTCGGGTGCACGTGAGAGGGAGATCACCAGCTGCATGTCATCGGCGTAGGATACAATTTGCAGCCCGTGCCCTACGGCAATGGAGGCTACTGGGGAGACATAGAGATTAAAAAGAGTAGGGCTCAGGGATGATCCCTGGGGAACTCCCTGGCCCAAATCTATGTCCCTGGAGTAGTGGTCGCCCTGGCGGACCTGAAAACTCCTCCCAGTCAGGTAGGATTGGATCCATTGGAGTGCAGCTCCTGATATTCCTCCATTATTCAGACACTGTAGCAAGGTGGTGTGGGCTACAATGTCGAATGCTGCACTCAGATCCAATAGGATGAGGGCCATAGTGTGACCCTCATCCGCCCCCTGGCGTAGGGACTCCACCGCTGTCAGGAGCGCAGATTCTGTGGAGTGGCGGGGACGGAAACCAAATTGGGTATCGTGAAGTAAGGCAGCCTTATCCACGAAATCCATTAGTTGCCGGTTGACAGTTTTTTCTGCCACTTTGGCCAGGTAGGGTAGAAGGGAAATTGGTCTCAGATTATCTAGTTTATCGAAACTGATGTTCGGTTTCTTTCTAAGGGGTAAGACCACCGCCTTTTTCCAGTCATTTGGCACGGTCTTGGTGCTGAAAGATATGTCCAGTAGATGTCGTATGTAGGGTTCCAGTACCACTAAACTATCTGTTAGGCGTTTGGGGGTAGTGGGGCCACGTGGAGAACCCGATTTCACAGATCTGCAGATTTTTAGAAGTTCATCTGAGGGCGGGGTGACAAAGTTGGTCAGTCTTTGTCTGTCCCCCCAAGTCCTGGGTCTTTCAGTAAATTCTAGCCCGGTAATGGGCTGAGTTGGGAAAGCCGAATAAATGTTTGTTATTTTTTTCGCGAAGAAATCTGCGATCTGATCGCAGGATTCAGGCGAGCAGTCAGCTGGGGTAATTGCAGGTTTTCCACTAGAAAGAGTTTTATAGATCAGAAAAAGGTCCTTCATAGAGTTACCAGCTTCGCTGATTCTCGCTGTATAGTAGATTGACTTGGACTTTCTGATTAGTCCATGGTAGAGGCGCCTCACACTCAGGTAGGTGTCCCTGGTTTCTTTAGAGGGTGCCCCCCGCCAGTGTCTTTCTGCTCTTTTCAGTGCGGCTTTCCTGACTCGCAGTTCGTCATTGAACCATGGGGCTGTTTTTTGAACACGACTGCCTATTTTAGCTTTTGAGAGGGGAGCGGTGGCGTCAAGAGCCTCATTAATGCGCTTGCACAGATTGATGTTAGCTGTATCTGCATCATTCCCTCCGGGGTTTCCCCCTTTGGTTAATGCCTCGCAAAATTTGGACTGGGAGAAGGTGGCCCATCTCCTCCTCAGGTGGTAAAGTGCCACTGGTGGCGGAGTTTTCCTTTCAAGAATATATATGGAGAAAGGTACTAAATGGTGGTCAGACCAGGGGATCGGGATAGGGGTTGAAGCTTCTATTTCTTTCCAGTTAACAAAAATAGGGTCAAGCAGATGTCCAAGTTGGTGCGTAGGACCCTTAACAATTTGGCTCAGTTGAAGGGCTCCTAATGCCTGACAGAAGTTCTTGCTGACGCTATCGGAGGGGTCATTGAGATGTAGGTTGAGGTCTCCGAGTACCAGAAATTTTTCTTTGCATAGAGCCATCTCTATGATACCCTCAACCAGGCTCTCTTCGAACCTGGCCAAAGGTCCTGGGGGTCTGTAAATTAGCACGCCCTTCAGTGTACATCCATTATTCACTTTGATGGTGAAGCTCCCTGCGTCACTATCTAGGATGGGGGAGTGATCTAGTTGGCAGCGTAATTTCTCTTGGGCTATGATTGCAATTCCGCCTCCTCTTCCTTTGGGTCTATCCTGTCTGTGCATAGTATAGCCCTCTGGGAGTGCCTCAAGGGCATCCGGAGGGGAACCTTCGTCAAGCCAGGTCTCAGTTAAAAACATAAGGTCCCACCGTTTCTCTGTGAGTAGATCGTGTAGATCTAACTTATGTTATGTTATGTTATGTTATGTTATGTTATGTTATGTTATGTTATGTTATGCGGGCTATAAGGCTATATTAACCAAGCTGATGATATTATTGATATGTATTTGTTATCTAATCATGGAACAATTATTGTATCCTAGAGCACAATAGTTTAAATATACATTGTAAACTTCCTTTGTGTTGCGTTTTTATCTTACTGGGGACAAGTATGAGTGAGAGAGTGAAATGGTGTCTCCTGTTACTTTGGTTCCTGAGAGAATCGAGAGTGTTGTGTTCTGAGGTGCCAAATCACCTGTCTCTCTCAAAAGGTTAGTAGGGCAAGTGAGGCACTATACCTAGTTAGACTCAGGCTCATAGATACTGAGGTGGTATGGCGACTCAGTCCCTATAGGCTGAAGTTCTATATTGTATATGTGCCCAATATTTAAGAGAGGGAAACTGACAAATCCATCAAATTATAACCTGATACCACTCTTAGATGCCATCACTTTGACCAGAACACTATCTAAACAGCTTGAAGCCTGGGTTGTGTGTGGACAATGATGGCTTGCCTTTTTTCCAGACTGGATTCCAAGCCACAGCATCATTACTAGATAATATCATATTACTTGCAGCCCCGAACCACATAGGAGTACAGAAAGACGATCTACCACTCTTCTGCTGTTTATCGATTACAGTGCTGCATTTGACAGGGTGGTACAACCAGTGCTATAAAAAAAACTAAACGAGTGGGGCATGCTAGAGGAAATTATCGCACTGTACACCAGGACTTGAGTGTGAGTGAGTACAGGTCCTCATACCGCCACCTCTGAAATCACCAGCTTCCACAGACAGAAGCAGGAATGAGCTCTTGCAAATCACCTTTTTAACCTATACACAGCGGATCAGGACAAAGCTTTGGAGGTTGCTCCCTAGTTCCTCCAATGCTACGCCAGTCCAAATTACACACCCGGCAATACTCAGATTATATAGGGGTAATGGACCATACCAGAGTCGGTCTATAGTAAGCCTTGAGCAGCCTCCACATTTGCAATGAAAAAAACACTTTAATATAATCCAGGATAAGTGCATGGTCCTTACCTTTGGCCGCTACAGAAATAAGAAACATATAATGTGGCACATGGGCAGCAACATCATTAAATCCACCAGGAAGCACAATCATGTTAGTGTCTGATTCACAGAGGCTTTCAAACCTATCACCATGTAGTTTCCATAAAAAAGAAAGATTCTGCTATGTTATACAGGGTCAACCGACTGAACATAAAATAAATAGTGCCTCTGCAACTCCCATAATTAGGGTTATGAAGGCGGCTGTACTCTCTGTGCTGCAAATGGCCATCGAGCCTTCCCTGGGGCTTGTGCCCTCAGCCTGGAACAAGCCCAGTGCACAGGTTACAAGAAATTATTCCAACTGTCCCATTATATTCCCAGGCCAAGGCTCCGACTGTAATTCGAGCTGCCCAGACAATCTCTAGTCTGAGTCAAATGCATTGAAATACTTTATTCAGGTCCTTAAAGTGACGAGCATTCTATTTAAAGCTTGCCTGAAAAGTGTAATTGAGACCCAGGCAATCCCTGGCACCAGCATGATGTCGTCTATGTGGCCTGGAACTGTGTAATTAACAGGCAAATGAAATTAACCTCGAACAATCAGGACATATCCTTCTTAAATACCTCTTCTATCCTTTTCCCCTGAATAACTCATGCCTGGTAGGGAAACCACAAACATATGTACTAGAAGCCATCAACAGGCAGACACATCGAGAAATCCTGTATATGTGCCTCCTAGGCTTACAAGTAACTGATTTTAATCCAGCATGGGCCCAGCACGGTGAGAAAGGGGCGTTTAGGTTATGCAAATAAAGGCGCGAATCATGGCTGCATCTCCTGTGCTGCTGTTCCAAGCTGGATGCCTCCAAGAGGACTCTGCTGATGCCAATTTACCTGACTCAGGTGGTTCATACCCGTCTCGAGGCCTCATTTACCCAATCAGGTACACAAGCCTCGTCAAGGTGCTGGAAATTTGTCAAGGAACTAAGAACCCATCTTCGACTATACACCTCATTGTCTTGTCATATTACCTCTTTCCAAAAACTGATAATGGACTATCACACGGGGATAACCAGGGGCCATATTATCAAGCAAGGGCGATACATTATCGCCGCTTTCATCATCAGGAAACTGCCACTAAAGCAGCGATAATGGGCTTGATAATATGCCCTTGTGGATTCCGATAGAAGGCCAGGTGCTAGTGTTAACATGGGCTTCTATGGAAATTCACAAGTGCATATTATCAAGCCCATTATCGCCGCTTTAGTAGTAGTTTCCTGCCAATAAAAGCGGCGATAATGTATCACACTTGGTTGATAATATGGCCCCAGATTCGTAACAATCCGTTTAAGTGGCTCTGGACGAATTGGGCAATGAGGTGAGACAGGGGAAGCTAACATTATGATAAATATTCGAGTAGCCAGTTTTGTAAATCAATAGTTTTGTTAGTCTATCATGCTTTTGTTCCCTCTAAATGTTTTACTATCCCTAAATCACATTAGCTCTGAGTGTTTTATGGTTCTTGATGGCTTTCCTTTTGGCTTTCCGAGATTCTGTTCACAAACTGTTTATTTGAGAAGAGGGGAGTGAGTCCTAGACCTTGGTGTTCTGATGGCTGCTGGTCACATTGGCGCACTGATGTTGAGAAGAGGGTAGCGAGTGCCAGACCTTGGTGATCTGATGGCTGGTGGTTGCATTGGTGCACTGATGTTATGAGCTGAGTTGTTACTTATAAAGGGCTACAACTGCCCAACAGCATTTTAGCGCAGAGCTGACGAACAACATCAGAAAGGGTATGAAGCTATGAATGAAACAGTTTACCTTTAAAATCATACATAAACGTAGACTGTCTATTTCCCACATGAAAAAGAAAGCAGACATTCCAAACAGATCAAGCTACAAAAGAGAAGGAGCACCCCAACTAGACCCCACTGAGCCTTTCTAAATCAAGGGATTAAAAGCAGGAGGGAAGAGCTAGAATGAAGGAATAGTTTAGACTTGGAAGCAAACACATAAGCAGCATTGAAATGATTTATTTCATAATAGGCTTTGCTGGCAAAGCAGAGTGTCCTATAATAGACCCAATTTACTTATATGGATATCATTATGATAGAAGCCAACATCAGACTTGGAGACTTAGGGCCATATTTATGAAGTTTGTGGTACCGGGCAGCGCAGCAGGGCATATTGCTGTGCTGCCCTCTGTCACAGGGAAAGGGCAGGAATGTGCTGTATTTATAAAATACAGCACATTTCTGTCCTTTTCCGTTGCACTGGTGCCACTTTGTCAGCCTTGCGCCAATGCATGCACCCTTTCACCATGGTGCAAGGGTGCCTGTGTTGTAGGCAGGATTCTTTTTGTGCAGGAAGGCACCTTCCTGCACAATTCCTCTTTCCATGTGTGCTGCAGAATGCAGAATGCAGCAAACATAGAAGGAGGAAGTAACGAGGAGAAAAGAAGATATTTCTCTTTATTACACCTCTCCTGGGGAGGTGTATCTTTTTGGCGCATCCCAGGTTTACAAGGTCTTGTAAATCTAGGAATGCATCAAAAACAATGGGAGTTTCAGGGTAACACCCACAGAAAGTCTATGGAATGCCTACCAAGGGCAGAGTAACGCAATATAGAGATTTGTGCTGCGATGCCTTACTCCAGATTTTTGGAGCAATTCAGAGCCAGGCAAAGTGGATTTGCATGGCTTCAAATATCTGACTAAGTTTGCGTTGCTCTTTTGCCAAAGTTGCGTGGTGCAAGAACGATGCAAACCAGGTCATAAATGTGGCCAAATGACCATGATTTCAAGTTATGTGGAACTTGGGATATAATTAATACACATGGTAATTACAATTCAACCAGTCTGGATATTAAATGGGTGACAACATTTACTTCTTCTAAGTTCCCTACCTCACAAATGAAATTAATGCTTACCACAGTGATTTCTGCATGGTTTGCATTTATTTTTACTTATAGATGTCCTCAGCCATTTTCTGGGGATACTCTGTTAGAAGACTATTTTAAGATGTGGCAACTGAGGGGAAACATGGCGGCCGCTTGTTAGGGCGGCGCTCTCGTCTCGGCGAAGGTTCCACCGACATGCCCCAGAAGACGAACTAACCACATCGGTTGTTCCAGAAGAGCGTATGGTGAGATAGCAAGCAAGGACGCTACCAAAATATACGAGAAAGACATCGAGATGGTATCAGTATACAACGGACTCGGCAGCGCCAGAGAGTGAGAGTGAGCGGGCGGGCGGAGCCCTGGGAGTGCTACGCTCAGCTGTGCCGTTCTGGGAAGCGTGAATCCGGCAATCGAGCGGCGGTTGAGATCCTGGAGTTACGGAGCTCCTGGAGCATAGCAGTGGAAGACTTGCCGGTATCAACACCGATATCAATGCAAAGGCTCATGTGGGTTCACTAGATAGTTACGCGACCCTCAGTGTACAAAAAAAAAAATATCACTGTGTGGTTAGAGATTGCTCATAACTTTTCCACAGGAAAATAGCTGCCTTAGCAGCTTTCGCTGCCAGTGCCCCTGAATATCCTTCGAATATCGAGATCTTGCCTGAAAGGAGGTGAGACGAGCGGAGCGGACCTTAACGGAGCACGGCACTGTGCAGTGCACAGCGCTGAGTGGAGCCGAGAGTGAAGGGAGCCTGGGACCCTTGCGTTAGGATTCAAATCTCGCCTACGTGGTGGCAGCCTGAGCTTCCGAAAACAATTGTGCTGCATTAAACAAAGGTGGATTGAGCTGCTGATGTGTTGGGGGCAGGTTTACCTCCCTGCACCCCACCGCTGGGGCGACGCAGCTGTGGAGCTCCGAAGAAGCAGAAGGGCAGCAGTGTGTGGTGTCTCTGCAAAAAGAGTGGCAACAATCATTCGGTGCGGTAAGGGGGACCAGCAGGGGGGGAAGGTTTTGAGAGCATTGAGGGGTCTGGCTCAATCTATTGACAGTCAGGGCTCTGCAGATACACAGGATTGTCACCCTTTGCAGAATTTAGACCTTACACCCAGAGTCTTCAGATTCAAGGCACAATTTCAAGACTCTAACCAGGCACCTAGTGAGACTTCATACAGTACTACCACCAGAACCCTGGGGAAGCGGAAGGCTAAGGGGAAAGGGAAAGGTAGTAATAAAGATAAAGAATCAGTTGCCCCTGCAGGTCTCAGGGACACTGGTCAAGGGCAAGTAATTGAAAGGAGCCCAGGGGAACAGTCCTCCACAGAGTCGGAGTCAGAACTTGAGCTCGAGCTTGCGACTGACATACCACAACCCCCTATCTCGAGGGATTCGAGAAGGGGTAAGGGACATCAGTTACGGTATACCGCCCCGAAAGAGGTACCTCATAAGGCAAGCCTGAGTAAGGGGGATTCTAAAATAAAAGCTAGTAAATTCTCCCGAATCACACCTTCATTGAAGTCCTATTTCAAGGTCCTGCCCCAGATATTAAATGTAAACCAAGAGCCCCAAAAATCTGTTGACACACAAATTGCACCTACGTTAGCTGGAGATATTGAACCTATAACTACTATTATATCTATATTTGGCAATTTGGGGGAAGACGAAGTGGAGGCAACAAGGGCAGGTGAATCACTCAGCGGAGCAAAGATGGGGGATCCAGTAGAGCGAGTTGCTAATGCAGCTTCCTCTCCGGAGCAGCAAGCCTCCACCCCAGTAGTGGGAAGTGGGACAAAAGAGCTGGATCTATGTAGTGGAGGTTGCGAAGAAAATGGTAGCGACAATACCCTTCAAGCTATACTTCTCAGTATGAGAGAAGAGATTAGAAATGGGTTTGAGGAGTCGAAAAGAAGCTTCGAGGAGTCTAGACAAACTCAATCAGAGATTCGCACAATGTGCAAAAACTTAGAGTCTAAGGTAGATGGTCTCTCATTAAGAACCGGAGGTTTAGAGGTCTGTGTGGAAGAACTCAAGGCAAAATTGAAGTCTGCTGAGGCGAAGATTCAGACACTACGACAGGAAGGCAACACAGTCAAAGAGAGGGTTGAGTCTCTCGAACATTTCTCTAGAAGGAACAACTTGAGACTTCTAAAAATTCCGGAGGGGAAAGAAGGAGGAGACTTAAGGAGTTTCGTTGCAACCATACTAAAAGACTCTCTAAATCTGGATGAACCCCTGTCTGAGATAGAAACAGATATCCAGAGGGTACACCGGGATCCATTCCGTCTTAAACCAGGTAGGGAAAAACCAAGAAAGATCCTGGTGAATTTTCTAACGTATTCACTCAAAGAGAAGATTTTGACTTCAGCCCTGAAAACCAAGACCTTGAAAGCCTTAGATTTTTCTTTTGAAGTGAGGTCCGACCTGTCTAAAACCACACTAGATAGGCAGTGGGAATTAGGCCAACGGATGGAGAAGTTCAGAAGTCTAGGTGCTACCGTGCAAATGAGATTCCCTGCCTTCCTTAGGATAATGTACAATAACAAAATGTACAATGTCAAGTCTCCCTTTGAAGCTGATGAGCTACTTGTAACTATTAGTCAACACGCAAACCCCCCAGGACCGCGTTTAGAATATTGGTAAAATACTAGCGGAATCTGTAAAATAAGTAAAAAAAAAAAGGGGGTAAGGGAAAAGAGGGGGGAAGAAAACACGAACACTTGGTTGAGGAAAAAAAAAGGGGGAAAGGGGAAAAAAGAAAAAAAAAATACAAAAATAGAGAGGGTGAAAAAAAAAAAAAGATATGAAGGGGGGAAGATAAAATATATACATTGTTTTCACACAACACAACATAGGCCACCACAATAGTATTGGGTAAGACATGAATAGATCAACGGGTATCAACGCGGGAATTTCAGTATAAACCTCAATCCCCAGTATAAGGTCAAGGTTTCATTAGGTTGTAATGGCACCTATTTTCAATTTTCAATTCTCAACTTTTATATCACTGCCCAAAGCCGTCTTTGGTTACTCGAGGATCATCAATAGCAACAATATGATATAAAATAGCTACTAGATAAGGGATTAAAACCACAGTTTCACTAATCGTTAATCACCACTGGTTATATTTCAACCATAATGACCGTTAAGAGTGATATTACGGCATGGAACAGGAACACGTCGGAGACGACAAGCTGGCAATACATCATGCCAGAGTAAGTTGGGGGGGTTTCCAGGGGTGGGAGGGGTGGGAAGGGTAAAGCAAAATATAAAAGTCCTCATAAACCGAATTCTATAATCACGAAGAATATGGATCCAATGTTGTCTCAAAGCTGTTGTTTGGCTAAAATAGAAAGAGATGTAGTTAACGACAGGTTGTCTTTCAAAAAAAGTATCAGAGTTGAGGCTGGGGAAACCATGTGGAAGAGCATAAAAATTAATGTCAGATATTAAATTCCTATCCTGGAACGTAAATGGTCTGCGCGTTAGCGCAAGGAGGAATAGAATCCTACAATACCTACGAGATTCACCCGCGCAGATCATTGCGATCCAGGAAACACATTTAAACACTCAAGAGATCACAGATATATTTAAAAAGCTTAAATGGGTTGATAAATTTGTTAGTACGGACCATAACGCTAGTATTCGAGGTAATGTCATCATTTTTAAAAAAGCAGCAAGGGCCCAGATTACGGACTAGAAAACAGATGCGAGCAGTAGATGGTTGATAGTCAATGCTCAATCATTCTCGAAGGCTTTCACCATTATTAGCTACTACGGACCTAATCAAGACGATCCTTCATATCTGAATATCCTGCAGAACTATCTGATTACCTGTTCTGATCCCATAATATGGATGGGAGATTTTAATCTTGTCCTAGACCCAAAACTAGACAAATCTCCCACTTCTAGGGCCGTAGCGCACAGTAATATGAGGGATACACTGCTTAGATGTATGTCGAACCTTGGTCTACAGGACATATGGAGACAAAGAGCTGGTAAAGCCATGGGAGTCTCTTATCACAACTACAAATATAGACATAAATCACAAATTGATTATGCCCTATTTAGCCTCTCCATTAAAGATCAGGTTAAAAACATAACATATTTCCCTCTACATCTGTCAGATCACTCTGCTATTCTCTTTTCAGTAAAATTAGAGCCGAAATCCACTCATCCATCTTGGTCTTTTGACCGAACAATTCTATTGGAGGAGGAGGAGAAAGATTATCTGATGCAGGAAACTTTCTCTTTTTTAGAGCTAAATTTAGGCTCTGCCGGTTTGGTCACTGTATGGGAGGCCTGGAAAGCCTTTATAAGGGGCTGTATTACTGGTAGGGCCTCATACAGGAGGAAGAAATACGGTGAGGCAATTCTATATATAGAGCAAGAATTGACCCGTTTGGAATCATCAGATCAAGCCTCCTCAGATAATCAAGAGGAGAAAATAGAATTAAAAACTAAGTTAGATACACTACTGCAAGAGAGGCTAAATAAAAGATTGCAGGCAAGTAAACTTGCACACTTCGAATATGGCGAATCTGCCGGAAAATTGCTGGCCTGGAAAATAAAAGCTGATCAGTCCAGAAACTTTATTAAAGAAGTGAGGGTCGCTGGGGAAATCAATAGTAGGTCAACAGATACGGACATTGGTGATGCCTTCAGTGAGTTCTTCCGGAATATTTACACAGAGGAACTTAATGCTAATTTGGATGAAAGGAACGAATGGTTGGATAATATAATTCTCCCTGAATTGAAAAGCTCTCAAACAGAGAATATAGATAAAGAAATAACAGAGTTAGAAGTTTCTAACACTATTAAAAAACTAACACAGGGTAAGGCCGCGGGACCGGACGGTCTCCCAGGAGAATTATATAGGGTACTCAATCGTACTCTCACTCCAGTCCTTACGAATCTTTTTAATGATATACTGATTAGAGGGGAGTCACCACCAAGCTCCTGGGGGGAAGCGAATATAGCCTTAATATTGAAAACAGGTAAGGACCCAGCCGAGTGTGGATCATATCGCCCAATCTCGCTTCTCAATAATGATTATAAGATTTTTACTTCAATTTTGGCAGCGAGATTGGGAAGCGAGATTGGATCGATTATCCACCCTGACCAAAAGGGGTTTATCAGAGGCCGGCAATTGGCCGATTTAACTTATGATTTGGTGGGAGCAGCAGATATCGCCTCAACTTTCGGTCTACCTCTGGCTATTATGACCCTCGTCACCACCAAAGCGTTTGATAGGGTAAACTGGACATATTTAAATCTAATAATGAAAAAATTCCATCTTGGTCCCAAATTTTGTAGGGCCATAGGCTTACTATACAAAAACCCCAGCGCATCCCTACTAATAAATGGTATGCGAACAACTCCTTTTAAAATTAGCCGAGGAACAAGGCAGGGCTGTCCTCTATCCCCCCTTCTTTTTAATTTGTATGTAGAACCGTTTGCTCAGTCTATTAGGGAGGATATTAATATTCCACATTTCATTTTTTCGGGCTGGGAAAAGAAGATCGGCCTTTATGCCGATGATATACTCATCTATACAACGGGTCCCGCGTCGGCACTCCCTATAATTATAAAGAAAGCGGAGGACTTTTGGAAAATTCTCGGGATATGAAATAAATGCAGGGAAAACGGAAATCGTGATCTGGAACATTCACAATCTTCAACTCCCGGTAAAATCCTCAATGAGGTACCTGGGAGTTACAATAACCAAAGATCTAGAACATCTGGCTCAAAACAACTTAGCCCGGATCTCCCGAGAATCCCAAACCCTGATGAAAGCTTGGTCTTTTCTCCCGCTTACCATCTACGGGAGAACCAGCCTGATAAAAATGAGTATTCTCCCAAAGTTTACTTTTATTTTTAACACCATCCCGCTAACCTTTGATACTAAACAGCTTGCAAAATGTCAGCAAAATAGCAATTCATTTATCTGGGGATATAAATCAAGCAGACTGGCCTGGAAAAAACTGAGAAGGAGAAGAGAAAAAGGGGGGCTCGCACTACCAGACTTGGAATATTATGCCTGGGCATTTCATCTGTCCCATTCCAGGATGCTACTTAAGATCCCCTGGTAAAATGCAAACGGGCTTATGTATAAGGCAATGTTATTGGGCTCGGACCTTCCAGTGAATGGTTTTCTTTTTAAGTTTGGCCACCAGAAGTTTTTAAAACAAATCAGACTAAAGACACTATGGGGCACCTTAAAAGAATGGTCTCAAATAAAATCCAAGGCCGGGATAGGATAACTATCCGACCATGCTCCGATCTGGGACTTACCTGGGCTATCACCACAAGAAGCTAACACAGTTAAAAGAGTCCTACTAGCTGCAGGTATAACACAGTGGGGCGATCTGCTGGTTGAAGGATTACTGATGGGTTGGGATATTTTTAAGATTAGGGTAACATCACCACTTGCTTGGATAGTATACTTACAACTAGGCAGCTGGCTTCGGATTCAAACCAAGAAGAAAGTAATGATGGGAGAACATAGCCCTCTAGAAAACATCTTAGTTGAGAGACCTGCGGGAAGAAAAGAGGTCGCACTCTTCTACTGGCGCATTATAGAAGATGGAGAGCGTGACTTCAACCTCCCGGAAAAACTCTGGGGTGCAGAGGGTGAACTAAATATGTGGGACATATGGGAGGATTCTTTTACCCTCCTCTACAAAATCATTAAGCCAGCATGGCTGAGGCGTAATCACTTTTTCACACTGCACAGAGCGTATTACTCTCCCAAACGGCTTTCGAAATTCCAACCCGGGAAGTGTTGCTGCAAATGCTTCTTTCCAGCAGCTTCAGATCTCCATATGTTCTGTGAGGATGTATGACGTTATAACGCATACTTTTACTCTGCAGACCATTACAACGCGACTTTTACTCCGCATACCGTTACAACGCATAGCGCCTTGGGGCGCTGGATAGTGGTAAGTATAATTTACTATTCTAACTCCAGTCCCCGTGGACCCTAGGGAAGGTGTTGGATAGTAAATTATACTTATCCCCTATCCTAGAGCGCCCCCCAGCGCAATGCGTTGTAATGGTATGCGGAGTAATGGTCGCGTTGTAATGGGTCTGCGGAGTAAAATATCCGTTGTAACGGGTGTATACCGTTCTGTGAGTGCCCGAACATTGCCACTTTTTGGCAAGAAGTCAGGATAACACTTGAATCTATCCTCAGATTATCTATCCCTTGGTCATGGCCTTTAATCATCTTCGGTCTGAATAATAACATCAAAGGTTTAGAGAGAGAGTTTTTATTCTATGCCATCTTATTAGCAAGAAGAGAAATCTGCAAAAACTGGGTCAACACAAATCCTCCAACGCATGTAGAGTGGCTGTCTTTACTATATGCAGCATCGAAGGTCGACCTATCGAGAACATGTAGCCCTCGATCTCTGAGATTTTGGGACCTTTTGATCAATTGGAGAAGGGATAGTTAGCCAACCCGGGGTTTTTATTTATTTTTTTTATTTTTTTTCCCCCGGGTCCGATGATTAGGCCTAAAAATATCCCTGTCCAAATGGAGGTACCGTACAGTTAATGGACAACTGGCCGAACCGGCCCGAAGGGAGAATCTCCATCCAAGCTCTGCTGGTGACATCGGGGCTGACTCTCTGGGTACCGGGAGCTTAGTCCTAGGCTCCTTGGTGCTACAGGGGGGTCGGGCCTCGTGTTATTGCGGCTAGGAGCACAGTTGGATCGGCTATATGGCTAATGAGGACAAAAAAAAAAAAATTAACAAAAAAAAAAAAAGATGTTGCAACTGATGCATGGGTCAGAATTCTGATTTGTCTGAGAAGCAACCATTCCAAACAGATAATGCTGATCTTCAAATGTGTCTCACTGGTGGCCAAGGAAGGAGGTCTGCTGTTCTATGAAGCCCAGGTCACGGCAGACAGCAAAAAAAGAAACAAACCTTCTCGTCTGGGTGCCTCTCTCCTCAAGGAAATGTGAATGTGTGCAACTAGATAATCAGCAAACATAATGGCTGCTTGGGAACCAGTGTACAGCTTTAATTACTGGAGTCATTTGGAGCTTTATGGTGACTTCATTATTTTTTAGAGATAATGTAAGGGTGTTATCAGCTGTGTTCTGGAGTATGTCCTTCTATTGGAAACCTATTTAAAATGTTTGCACGATGCAAAGTCTTATTGTGTATTACTAAAAATATATCTTTGTAATGTAGTTGTTTAATCTTAAACTCTAATGGCCTCATTTATGATGTTTTGACATAGGGCAGCGCAGAAAGGACGACGCTGTATCTATGAGATATGGTGCATTTCCGTCATTTTCCCCTATGCTGCCGTACAATGGGCAGCCATGCACCAATGCAGGTATCCTTGCACCATGGTGCAAGGGTGCCTGTGTTGTGGGGTTTATTGATTTTGCGCAGGAAGGGGCACCTTGCTGCATAAAATCAATCAATTCAAGTGAATTTTCTTTCTATGTGTGCTGCAGAATGAGGAGAAATGTGAAAATTTCTCCTTGGTGTGCCTCATTAATGCCACACCTGGGATGGCGATAGAATCTGACGCATTCCCATGTTTATGATTTCTCGTAAATCAGGGAATGGTTCAGATTCTGTGAGTATTGAGTGGGAACACCCACAGCAACACTCACGCCCCTTTCACGCACTGTATAGTATGAAAGGGGCACATATTTACAAGGCAAAAGCCATTATTACTGCAAGACCTACCTTTCCCAAAGGATCACATTGGGTTACCTTATTACATATATTAAGTGATACCTATTGTTTGTGAACAGGTAGAAATTTCTGGCCCGATTCACAAAGGTAAACTTTAACCAAAGGCCTTAGTTTAGACCTAAAGTATAACTTTACTAGTAGTAAAGTTAGACGTTGGTATAAGTTTGGACCAAAAGACTAACCTAGACCAAAAGTCTAACTTTACTACCAGTAAAATTAGACTTCAGGTCTAAACTTAGACTTTTGGTTTAAGTTTAACTTTGTGAATCGGGCCGTCATGTTTGGTTTTTAAGGAATTGTAATTTAAAACCATCTTTAATGGTAAAGTCTAATTTTAAGTCAAAATTCTGAAGATGCCACTTTTAGAAAGTGGCTATTTTCACCTCCTAACATTTTGGATCTGCAACATGTATCCTGGGTTACTTGGCTAGGTGTAGTTGGCAGTTGACCTTTGTGCATTTCTTCCAGAGAGTATCACAAAGGGGGACTGGGTGTTGGCATGAAGGGCCGTCATGACCTGATTGGAGGCCCAGAGTTGTCACCGACCAAACTTGCAACTCAAAGGAGCCAACTCAGGACACACAGAAAGAATTTCACACTATGATTTTGTGGATCCTGGGACCAGGGCAGGGAGGCTCACATTTAAGTACAGTAGACCTTGTTTTGAATGCAGCCTGTTTTTCCTAAAGGAAATGGGGATTCATTTAAAAAAGAAAAGGTCTTTTTTTAAAGTGTGATTGAGTAGTGGCAGTGGTTGGACCACTGCCTACTCCCCAACAAACGTTGGGCCTCATTTACAAGCCCCTTGCACCACCATAGCTGTGTCACATTGGGTCTAATGAATCGGTTTGTAGAGCCCTGCATACCATTGTACCTGGGTCAGGAATAATGTATACAGGGTAGGAGTTTCCATGCAAAAAAGTCACGTAGAACTGGTGCAGTGAAATTTACAACATTTTACTGTGTCACTCTATGGCTTCACTAATTCAAAATCCTTACGCCTGTCTAGACAAGGCATAAGGAATGACACTGGGCTTTTACAAAGGGAACTGTATATGTGTTCTGTTGAACTGCTGGAGTTACGTCAGTTTTACGACCAACTCTAGCAATGCGCCACTTTTGGCGCCTACTATGTGTCAAAATTTCTGATGCACATAGTGCAAGGGTTCAAACACTAGGATTCAGAATTCAGTATAGACATTTAGGATTGTTTTATGATTGCTTTCATGGAGATTCACGTTGCATAAAAAGCACAGGTCTACTTTTTACATACGTATGTTTTGGAATAGGTGATATTTTAAGCATTGGAAGTATATATTAGCGAATGGACTACCTATTTTCAGGTCTATATATCATGAACTTACAGTATGCTGTCCTTTATGCTGATTATATGTTGTTCTCATGGAATTTCTTTTTATTGTATTTACCCCTGAGGAAGGGCATCTTGCCCGAAACTCACTGAGTTTATATCATTCACGTTGACTTATAAGGAATAGTGAACCGCTTTGTATTCTGGAGGAAAGCCTGGATAGGTACTCATTGAATTTGTTGTTGAAACACAAGAGCACAAAACGCATGGTTTAAAATGGATTACTAATGGATTATTAATGTATTGATGGAGTTCAGCACAGAAGAAATTGTTTGAATTTTTGGGGATTGTCAAATACAACTGCTGGCTGTGCATCCTGGGTGTGGGGGACCTTTCAAGGCCCCAGGTTCTTTATTAATATACACACGCCCATGGAAGGAGCGTGCTCCAGGGTGGCACGCCTCATAAACTGCATTTGAGCATTATAACATTGTGAAGTCTCATCACCTGGTGTGCATTCTACCATATCAGATACATAATTGTGGGTAATCCACAAGATGTTTACAATAATCGGTGTCCTCCAACAAAGCCCACGTTCTCCCTTGTGTCTCCTATGTACTCGAAATTCACCATGCCACATCCCAAGAGCTAGCCCTCCATCTCCCCTTCAATAAAATCGAAAAGCACATGTAGCGTTTCACTGCCTCAAACCTTTCTTGGTTGCCTCTGTCACACCCCTTGTTGTAGGAGCCTGGAACAGCCCAAGGTTCTGCTGGTGAGTGCTGGGTGGGTGCCCATCCCGCATCAGGAGAGCCAGTGAGAGGAGGGGGGAGAAGGCCACAGAAGCCCGCATGTCTGTGGACCCCCCACCCGGCACCGGTGAAGGCCTGGAAGGTGATGCGAGGCTAACAACACCCAAGAAATAAAGGTGCTGCATCCCCTGTAGTGATGAGGGATGCTGGATTGCAAGACATCAGCGGGATCCCACCCCGTGCCTGAAGTACCCACAGGTGAAGAGGAAGAGGAGCGCCCCCTGCAGTCCGGAGTGAAACTGCTGCTGCAAAGTGGTCGGCGTGGAATAGCAATAGCTTCAAGCACAGGTGAGGCCCGGCAGCAAGGGTGAAGCTGGAGGAGACCAACCGGTCCTGGCACTGCAGGTGAGGTGGTGTCAGCCTAGCAGGCAAGGTATCGAAGAGGGCAACGAGACCCCCGTGCGGTTGAAAAGGGGACTCTGGAGGAACGGTTCAGCGCGAGGGCCTCGCCGGTAAAAAAACGCAATTTGAATGGGGCAGCATCGGAAATCCCAACCCCAAACAGCTGCCAGAATATTAAAATAAATGAAATCAGAGAGACTTCAAATCAAATCAAATCAAGCTTTATTCGGTACATACATAATGTCCATAAAAGCATAGTATAATTTAAGATAAAAGTACATTTACATACAATTGTTTCAAAATTACTTTTTTTGTGTTTAAAATTAAAGGCCTTATCCTCTTATACAATACAAGGAAATCTTCTATCAAATACAATCTAATCTATTTCATAATTAAAATTTTCCAGATGTACGAGATCCTTCCTTTGTTTAATGGCCGATAATATATAACAAATTACCGCATTACAAGTTAATACATTCTCCAGATTTCGAATATAATTAAAAGCAACTTTAAAGGAATACAAACTATTTTCTTTATGAAATGGGAAGAAAAAAGGTTTTTCTAGTATCTTAATAAAAATTATAAAATAGTAAAAAGTGAAGCGTACTCTGTAAAGACCTACCATCGCACGGGCATTTTGGTAAATTAGCGCACCACTTGCCCCTCTTGAGAAATGCTAAAAGGTAGTGGAGCGTATTCAATCCGTGATCTGGTTAGGTAAAATCTGTGATGAACATCAGTTATAAAAATAATATATGGCTGAATACCCGTTGATATTGGCCCTTCAAGATAAAAGGATATACATCATTTAGTACTCGAGGCGGCATCCCTTGACAGAGCCCCTAACATTGAGGAGCCTCTTTTTTAATTCTAATTTACTAAAGTTTTGTATATCTTCGGGTTTCTTCAGATTCACCGCCAAATCATATTCTTTTAAAGGACCGCAGATATAGCTTAGGCATGTTATTTTCTTACAGTGGTCTCGGGACAGACAATCCAATATAATATCCCTCGTAAAATGTGTCTCTTCCCTAATCCAAATACGATGCCACAGAGGTAAGGCGGCTATGCTAATCAGATCATGGATGTATGATGTGCTGTGCAATATAATAATGGCTGTGGAGGCCGGTATGGCTAACAATCTTCTCAAAAAGATTTTTTCCAGGGTTTGCAACAGTGAGGTATCTGCCTTGCCCCAAAGGGTCCCCCCGTAACAGCTCCCGGTGATGCACTTTGCCCCATATAACTTTAGAATTTCCCGTACTGGTTTTTTACCAATTTTTTGGGAAAATCTAAAAATGGCCTCAACCAATTTCACAAATTTCAATTTACATAAATGTATGTGTGCATTCCACATACCCTTACTGTTAAAAAGGATCCCCAAATATGAAAAAGAAAATGTCCTCTCTATTAGTATGCCGTCAATGTAATGTGGTTTAATCTTAGTATTTCTTTTCCCACATGACATAACTAAGGTTTTATTCAAATTAATTTTTAAGTGCTTTTCCGTCATAAAATTAGTAAAATTGTCCATTAATAATTGTAGGCCATTTGCTGTCCTTGAGATTAGGACAGCATCGTCAGCGTACAATAATAATGGAGTGAACCGCTTACCGACCTTAGGGGCATCAACTCAGAGAGACTTACTTTGCACTGGAGGAGGCATGCGTGCAGAGTGATGAGGCCCCTGCTGCGCGTGTGTGCCCCTGGTGACAGGCAGCCGGAGGATATGACTCATGTAACAGTGCCATCTAGTGGTTGTTTTTAGGTACTGTGTTTAGGAAGAAACTAGGATGATTATGACAGGGAATTGACTGATGTAGCCTGCAATCAGTGCCAGGGGAGAGGCAGCTAATTCCTTTCCAGAGAAGAGCAGATAAATGGAAAAGGAAGGACACACAGAAGGAGCACCATAAAGATAAACAATGGGGCAAGAGTAGTATATTGTGAGCAAGATTAATATGCTTAGGATGTGGAACACCAAGAGTCAGATGATGGTGTCAATAGAACCCTAAAGGAAGTTTAAAGTGAAAGGCAGCACAGGAATGGCTGCTATGGCACATAGTTAATGGGGAGAAAACTGGATTTGAATCATGAAGAGTGTACCCCGTAGGCGCTAGTACATTCCTGGTCAAGAGAGGCAACATGGCCTGCCATGTGAGGGAAATGCACGGCAGCACAGGAACAGCTGCTGCAACTCCATGTTGTTGGGGGAAACAGTACCTGCCCAAACTGAACTAGGACAACCAAGACTCTATCATGCCAAAGAGGCATAAAGGGCAACATGCTTAGTAAGCACTGAAAGAACTTCAGGGAAAAAGGCTGCCAGAGCCTTTGAAGGAGAGATGCAGTAATGCCTAGTGGCCATAGCTGTTCACCGCAGCAGCAACAACACTGGAAATGTTGCCACCAGGAGAGAAAGAAGCAAGTCCCTTGAGAGCAGAGGAAGTGTGCAGCAGGCACATCCAGTGGCGATAGTGGAAGAACAAAGAGAGCAAAGAGAGACGTCGCCCTGGAGATTGTACCCCAGTCACAGACTGTACGGACTGGAGCATGAGAGTCAGTGCCCTGCAAGGAAGAGGGCTCAGGTGATCACACGGCGTGACTCATCCTGTGAAGCTGGCCCAAGAGGACGCTGCCACAAGAGAGCCGCCTCAGTGTGGCATTGAGGGGCCATGAGTGCATCCCCAGGAGCAGAGAGACAACCTGCCAGAGGTCTGAAGAGACGACCTGCTAGAGGCCTGAAAAGACGACCTACCAGAGGTCTGGAGAGACGACCAGCCAACGGTCAATGAAGCGGCGACCTGAGAAAAAGGTTGGTGCAGCAGAGACCTGGGAAAAAGGTCAGTGAAGCAGTGACCTGAGAAGAGGTCAGAGTGATGATGACCAAAGAAGAGGTCAGAGTGACGGTGACCAACAAAGAGGTCAGAGAATAAAACTTGGAATAAAGGAATGAAGAACGAGAATGAGTAGTGACAAGAAGAAGGTCAGGACTACAGGTCTGGTCATTGTAGGAAGAGAATGCATTGTCCTAGGGGTAGGACAAGACCAGGGAGACCTGTGTGGACTGCACATCACACGAAGATGCCTGGTCAGTGAAGACGAGCAAGAAGAGGAGACTATATTGCATTGTGAAGGAAAGAACAAGAAGGAGGAATGTGAGTGGCACAACGCCACCACAAAGAATTGCAGAAGAAATCTCAACAAAAAGAAAGAAGATGAGAGGAGTATGTGATCCCCCAACTCGCACACCAGAAGGCAAAGGTGACAAGTGCAAGAACATTGGAGCACATGGAGCATAGGGCCTGGAAAATATCGGTGGTACTGGGAGAAAATACTTATCCACGAGTCTTCAGAACACCTGGTGATGGCAGAGGTGAGCAGGCTGGACGATTGGTGACATCCACCACTGGGGTCACACGGGAGACTGGACATTGAGACTTCTCAGAAGTCCTGAAAAGAGGATCTGACCACTCCACACCGGACCATTCCAACCCAGGGGCAAAGGCCTCAGGGACTCCAGTGAGAGCTGGTCCCACCACCAGAGATGAGTCTACAGCTGCTCTTACGGAGGTTCCAGGATGATGAAGATCTCCTGCTAAGTGGCAGGAGCCAACAACAACCCTTCAGGTGGAGCTAAGGACGTGAAGGTTGGACTCGTAGCTCTTCCTCCACACATCCCGAGGGTTGCATTGGAGCGACACGGCATTGCGCACCCTGTCAAGTGGAAGCCTGGTGAAGGGGGCCTCCGGAACAACCCGTGAGTGGGGAACACCTGCGAGAGAGGCATCCTATTGAGAGGGATGTCTTGAAACTACTCCACCATTCCATAGAGAGAAGCAATGCTGCCTGTGGGGAAATGCCACGACAACCAGGACTGATTGGTGGAAAGTAATCGCCATCTGATCCTTCATCACTGTACCTGCTCCTTCACCATGAGAGCAATGCTGAGAAAGACAGTGATGTCAACTTCCATGCACAGAGTCGAAAGAAGACCGCACTTGCAGAGCACCAATGAACTGTGCCAAATAGAACTGGTGGTCCCAGCTGCTTTTGTACCATTGTCTTTGTTTTGCAAGGAGATAAGCGACTCAGCGGAAGTTTCTGTTATCTTGTGTGTTATTTTGTTATATTCTCTCCCACAGGTTGGACTTTATTGTTTTCCAGTTTGAATACATTTTGGGAGGGATGTAGTGATCTGCTGATCACTGGTCTAGTTGTTTTGTCACCAGCCACTCCCTGAGGGCTGGTTTACACCCCGCCCCACACCCATCCAGCACAGGCATCACTAGACATGTGATGCCTGACAATAAAAGTGTTAAGGCGCACATGCCCTGGGCCAGTTCTACCATCCAAGTAATGTGTCGGCATGTAGTCATTATGTGTCCATGGGGGCCGCGGGACCTGCATCATTACAATACTGTTAAAATACAGGTCACCTATAAACAACACTGCTCTGTATCCAATGTGTGCACTGTACGGGGAGTAGGGCCACTGGTGCAGCAGTTGCAGTGACACCTGCACACAGTGCCCTGAGGGTCCCATTGAACTCTGATATTTGCCGTAACTTACCACCAATAGCGTTCAAAGGGGGCATTTTCTTGCTTGCATCGGAGCCAATGACTTCTTTGCTCCACTACTGACACTGTAGACATATTTATTTAGATGTTTGTTGTTCATGTAAGCACATGTCATCACCTATCTTATGCTCTGTAAATGTTACATGAGTACAGTAGTCAGAGGATCAACTCACAGGTGCTTTGAAGTACTTCTTTCTCGTTGTAGGAGTGCAATGCAAATGAGTGATAAATAAAGATTAAAAGCTCTAGGTATTTTTGCATATTGCAAAAGCAACCAAACGCAAAGGTATAAAAAATGGTGCACAAAACTTTATTCAATGAAGGCGCATATTTATCCTCATAACTTTTAAACTACTAGCTTGGAAATGTGAGACAGCACGTTCTACCAACCACCAGTGTCTGCCACCCACATAATAACGTTACCATTATGCTCCTTTCAACAACTGAAAGGCC
The DNA here is from genome assembly GCF_964261635.1 of Lissotriton helveticus. Taxonomy (NCBI): domain Eukaryota; kingdom Metazoa; phylum Chordata; class Amphibia; order Caudata; family Salamandridae; genus Lissotriton; species Lissotriton helveticus. The sequence goes on along the minus strand of NC_136063.1, from coordinate 1,243,926,008 downwards.
CATACAAGCTGAATTATAGACTTGAAACGAAGCACAGAAATGAAGAATTCCTGAAAAAAATAATAGCTGCGTAAAAGATGGATTCTTTTCAATAAATGTTTACCTGTTGCTCTGTGTGTAATCATCCTGCTTACTTGCGACCACGGAATAATCAATTCCCTTGCATTAGACTTCCTTTGTTTTTATCATTGACGAAGTTATGTGTCCATGGATATAAATGTATTTATCCTGGCCAATGTGTCACACTACTCATTCCCCTTTTACTTAAAGTCCCGTTGCTAATTTGTTTTTTACGCAGATTTTTTTTAGCAGCCCGCAAATAGCAGGTGCTCAAAGTTGTGAGCTGCAACATTTTTATTTTTTTGCAACTTGTGCAATTGTCGATGGAAAATGTGGCAAATTTGCATGGTTTTTGCTTCTTAATATGAGAGTGAAAATCGTGACTTTTGCTTGAAGTTACGTCTCACACATTCTTGTTTTTGACTAAAATCGGTTCTGTAGCTACCCACTTCACAGAAAACAGTGTTTTGACTTCTCAAATGAGAGGAGAGTTGTGAAGCACCGTTGATTCGACATCTTTACTAAGTTTTGTCCTCTTGTAGGTCTTCTTAAAACTGGTGAATTTACTGTGAACTGTCCGGGGCTGCAACATTCCACCTTTAACTTGTGTTCATCCCATATTCTTATTCCACACTTGCCTGAGAAAGAGAAGTAAGGGCAGACATAAGGGAACCATTCAAGATGCCACAATTCCCCACTTGTCAAATTTTCTGTCTTTCTTATGCTCCATGAACTAGAATATTGCATTGCCCCCTACAAACGAGATGCTTTCATTAGGAAAGTCATTCTTTTTGCCCTGAATACCTCCATTATTTTGACTGATACTGGTGGTTACTGACTCTGAAGTGCCCTGGACTCTGCTAAGCAAAACCAGGGTCAGTGCTCTGTCCTTAATAGATATATGATCATTGGCATAATTCTAACTGGCCAAGACAACCTTGCTGTAATTCCCTAGTATATGGTAGGGCGTGCAGGTTTAGAAACCCCCAGTGCAATTTAAGTGTGCATTGCATTGGTGTCTAGTGTCATTTTAAAGCCAAGCCTGAAATGCAGACTGTTTTCAAAATAAAACTATGTCCAAATTTGACTTTGCAATTAAAAGTAATTCCAAAGTCCCAAACTACATTTTTACAACATATAACTCACCCCTGTGGTCTGGCCTAGGTGTCCCAAGGGCAAGGAAATAAAAAACCAGGGTCAATATAAAATATGTTTTATATGCCTTGGTAGAAAAAAACAGCTAGTCATGTGTCCCCATTGTAGTGCTGCTAGTCTCATAGGCTATCATGGGAAGTCTTTATTAAGCTTTAATAAAGTCTAAATCTTGATAGGAGTTAGCTGGCAATATGATTCAAAGTATCAAAATAATGATTGCAATAAATCAAACAACTTGGCAGGATTCAATTTATAATAACTATTGCAGGAAAGAATTTTCCAATAGCAGCCTATTCCTATTAACCAGCCTTTGACTGCTTCAGCCAAGCTGATCCCTAAGTAGGTGTGAAGAGGCCTGGGGCCAAAACAATACAGCCATTTGGTGACCGGAGATCTGCTTCCTGGAGAAACCAGGAAGAGGAAGGAAGCTGGGGAGATAAGCTGGTCTTTGAAGACAGGATAACAGATGTCACAGGAGCCAGTATACCCCCCTTGATCCTCATTCAGATGGGAACAACCTTTATTCTATTAGGAGAGGGGCTGGAAGGGGAGTGTAATCAGAGGTTAGCCACACCTTTGGGTTGGGTTACACTGACACACACTTTAAGGAGAGAATTTCTCAATTTGTATTTTTGTAACAACAGTGCACTCTGTGTCAACAAATGCCACACTTCACATAAAGTGGTCATAGCAGAGGGTGGCAACTTGAGTCCTATTGGTTGGGGTACCCCCCCCCCAACAGTCCAGAATGGGGAATAAATATGGGAGATCTGCAAGAGCCCTTCAGGTCCCTATCTGAAACATCTGAAGAAGGAGGACTGCCCAGCTGGACCCTTGGACTGCACCACAGAAAGTTTTAACTCAGAAAGACTGCATCTGCTGCACTCTCAAGACTTCACCAATAAAGGACTGTGCCGGATTTAAGCAAAAGTAGTAAACTCACTGATCAGCAACAGGTAGAAAAGTGCTGCAAGAAGGCACCTTCAGCAGACAAAGAGAGGAATACTCCAGCTGACCAGCTACACCTAGATTTTCCAGGACTGCCCAGGGCATTGTGGTGTGTAAGATTGAGTCCCGGACCCCAAGAGACAATACAGAGCTTCTGAATCCTTGGCTGGTGCTGCTGGACACTGTTCAACACAAAGGAAAACACTCAGAAGTAGTTCTGAAAGTTTGGGAACATTTTGCAAAGCTTTGGTGAAAAGTTACAGAAGAAGACCTGCTCGACGTCGAGAGTTAAGATGCTGTTGTCAACTCAGGCACTGGCCTGACTGCGCTGGTTTATCACATTGAAAGCTCCGGAGCTCCTCTTTGTTTTTTATTTGTTTTTTAAACTGTATTTAACATTTGTATGAGGAAAACATAAAGCATTGCACCAATCTCAAATAGATGGGTATCTTGGTTACATACATAGAAGGCAATATCATGAAACATCGATTACACATAGCAGATTACTCAGGATATCACTTGTTTTATGGGTAACACAGCAAAGGCCTAGGCCAGCGGTCACAGTCAAAGAAACACTGTATTAGTCCCATCGACACCCTCCATCCACCTGGTGATGCAGCAGGGCTCGTAGATTGCAGTACATGGCACATGCACTAGGATTCAAGACATACAACAATAGACAGTAGCTCATCCCACTCCCGCCGGTACCAGGCCCCGCTCCCGCTGTGAAGGGTGGTTCTGCGGCTTCGCTGCCAGGTACTCCCTGAAGGGGCCCAGATGTCTCTTAGTCTGGAGGCCGGGGGATAGTGTCTGCCTACTGCTCACTTCTAGTAGAACAGGACGCCAGGCTCTGGAGCCAGCCTTGTCTCGTGGGTGCTCTTCTCCATCCCCAGTGTATTGCTACTTCCTTTGTGGCCAATAGCAAGGCGATAGCCGCCAAACATCTAACCTTAGGAGGGAGCTGCATGACATATCCCAGTAATGTGATCTCGGGGAGAGGGTCCACCCGGACCTGGATAATCTTGCTTAATGTGTGGTGAACTTCCACCCAATATGTGTGTATACGTGGGCACGTCCAGGCGTGGTGCGCGTAATCGGGTTGGCATCTCTGACAGTGGTGGGGTTTTTAGGGTCTATCCTGTGCGCCCCGACTGGGGTGACATACATTCATCGCAGAAACTTAAAGTGGATTAATTTATGTGTACTGTTTATGGAAACTGTCTTTGACTCCAGACAGCATGCCGTCCATTGCTCGTCAGATATCTGGTTGCCTAAATCTGCTTCCCATGCACTCCGCACCCCGCTATCGTCTATCCGGATCAAGTCAGCACAGGCTTCATAGAGTTGCGAGATCAAATGAACCCCCCTGGCACTACCTTTGACCATTGTAAGCGGTAAAAAAGACGGAGGCTCCAATAGGAAGTCAGGGAATCCGGCCCGCAGGGCTGAACGAAGCCTGGCGAGCACAAATCTGTCCATGAATGTAGCGTCTGGAAAAAGGGACGCCTCTTCCACGTCAAATACATTGCCTGCTGGTAAAAAAAATCTCCCATCTTGGCAAAACTGAACTTCGTGCTGGTCTTCTGTTCAAGCTTTTCCCCCTTTATCGGCAGCAATTTAGTGCTTGGGAGTGGCAAATGGAGTAATACACCATCTGGGCGTTCATGAGATGCCCCAGCCTCGCCCATGCCCAGCTATTTGTGGAGACCGGTTGGATATCAGTGCGGTCTCGTGGGATATGGACAGGCAGAACCGCAGTCAGCGTGTCCGGAAGGACAAAATCTGATTCCGGTCTCAGAAAAGTGATTCTGGCATCCGGGTGGTACCACGCTTGCGCAAAACTGCACTGCGCCACCAGATAGTACAGCTGTAGGTCAGGAACACCGTCCCCCCCCCCGCGGAGCAAGGAATTGTCATGACTTGCCATCGAACCCTAGGCGTCTTAGCGCCCAGACCAGCCTGATCAACTGGGTGCGAAGTGTGCTAAAACATTTATTTTTAAGGGGATCGGGATATTGTCAAATAAATATAGAAACTTTGGGAGAATTATCATTTTAATGAGGGCCACGCGTCCGGCCATTGAAAGTGGAAGTTTCAACCAATGATCTATTTGTGTTTCTAACTTAGAAATAACCATGCCATAATTTCGGCGAAGAATTTGCTCTGTTTCAAGGTGTATGTGCACCCCCAGGTACTTTACCGAGTCGGAGCACCACTCCAGCGGGAACTCCAGTGTCCATGGAGCTGTACTTTTCATGAGAGGAAAGATAACAGATTCATGCAGTTGATTCACAGACCAGAAAATGTTCCAAATCGCAGAATTTCCCATATGAGGGGATCTAAGTTAGTCTGGGGATCATGATCAGAGAATATTGTATCGTCCGCATAGAGAGAGACCAGCAACGGGCCCATCCGGAATCGTAGGGCTCTGTGTAGGTATTTCTCCCGTTAGTGTCTCACTAGGGGGTCCATCGCTAATATGAACAACAGGGGAGACAAGGGGCAACCCTGCCTAGTACCTCGTGATAGGGAAAAAGGAGTAGATAGTGTGCCATTAAGGCGGAGCCAAGCAGTGGGCTTACTATATAATAGGGCTGTGGTGGCTATGAAGCCATGTGGCATACCCATTTGTTGCATTAGTGAGAGAAAATAGCTCCATTCCAAGGAGTCAAAGGCCTTTTCAGTGTCTAGTAGGATTGCTGCTGTGGGGGTGTTCGGGTCTAGTCTGTGTAGGGTGTTGAACAGTGTACGGAGATTAAACGCTGTGGAACAATGGGGTATAAAGCCCGGGGAGACTATGGATTCCAGCAGGAGCGAGAGGCGGCATGCCAACGCCTTAGCTAGTATTTTATAGTCTAGGTTAAGGAGGGACAGGGCGCGATAGGAGCCGTATAGTAACGGGTCCTTCGCAGGTTTGGGAAGTAATATAATAACTGTCTCGCGGAGAGTGAGCGAGAGGACCTGCTTCTCCAATGCTTTAGCATACATATCTAATAGATGAGGGATCAAGAGTTCCTTGTACCCCTTGTAAAATTCCCCAGTGAACCCATCCAGCCCGGGGGCAGTGGTAGAGTTCAAGGAGGAAATGGACTTGTCTATGCTTTCTGCAGTGATGGGTATCGCTATAAAGTCCTGCATAAATTTCTCAAGATATACGAGCGCCACTTCTGCTAAATAGGCCTCTTGAGCAGTACGGTCTGTATTCCAGAAGTGAAGCTGCCCTCTTCACGCCATATGCCGGCTCTGTTGCAACCGTTTGCGCATCGTATAGGGTACCAATCTCACATTCCACACGGGTCAGAGTACCACGACTATCACGTAGCACTCCGGAGCTTTTGGCCATGCACACACCCCTAGTGTACGCCTTAAAACCCTCCCATAACACTGCCTCAGTATCCACCCACCCAATGTTAAGTGCAAAGTATTATTGATTGCGTCCTGGACTTCCTTCCTACAAAACCTCATCCTCCAGAGCCCTGTGGGGGAACATGCATTGCCTCTCAAAGCCCTCAGGGCGTGGTACCATCAGGGAGAGCAGTACGGGGGAGTGGTCCGAATATGTTCTGGGTAGTGTTTGGATTTTATGGAAGCATCTAGAAATGTCTGGTGTAGCCAACCGATAATCCAGTCTGTTCCAGGTGTCATGATAACTAGTATAATGAGTGTAGGTGGTGTGGCTCGGGTCACATGCCTGCCCGATGTCCAGGAGCGAAAAGTGTTCCTGTATAGCATGCAGGGCTTTATGAGCTCATGGCTTGGGGTCTGGGGTAGTGGAGGTACTGTCCGTGGGCAGGTGAAAAGCGACATTGAAGTCTCCCCTCAATAGTAGGGGCGTGGAGCCGAGTTGCAGTAATTTGGATAGTAATGCATAATAAAAATCTGGGAAATCGTTGTTCGGGCCATATATGCATACCAACGCTATCTTATGACTAAGCAGTGTTCCCATCACTATTACAAACCTTCCGTCTGGGTCATAGGTAACAGAGTGACACTTAAAAGCAAGTCACTTGTGTATGAGAATGGCTGTGCCCCTAGCATAATTGCTATAGTTAGCGAATAATCTGTTTGGGCCCCAGGAGGAGGCGAACCTGGCCTGATCGCCGACAGGAAGATGTGTCTCCTGCAAAAAGGCCATGTCCACCCCGTGTCTGAGCAAATAATGGACAACCTGCGCGTGTCATTCAAACCTCGGACATTCCACGTCGCTAATGTGAACTTCACTGGACCTGAGTTATAACCTAACTGTGCCATCTGATAAAGAAAAAATGAAGAGCGAAGAGTAACCAAGTACAGTACCCAACATTTGCGAACACAAACAAAGGAATCATAGCACCAGTGCAATGCAATACGAACAAAACGCCCCTCCCCCCACCCAGCCTTCCCGCCCATCCGGGGAGGCAATACCATTATTGCAAAAACATATATTAGTACCAATAGCACTACAAAAATAACCAACAGTGAAACCAAAGCGGTACTACCAAACGTCACCAATAGGATCTCTGAGGTGTACACCAAAGTGGGGGGGTGTATCGCTATCCACGGACTAGCAGCCTCAACAGATATGAAATTCAATGTAAAAGTCCTGGTTCTCTATATTAACATTCCAAATGTGCGATGCAGTGGCAGGTAGCAGGCGATCAGCCGTCAGTCACGCACAGAGTTCGAAAATAAATCCACACTGGCAGCAGAGTCACTGTGTGGGGGCGAAGCAGTGTCTGTCTCCGGGGTGCGCTTGTTGTTCAGTTTGTAATTGCAGCAACATTTTTGCACTTCTGTGGGATTTTCAAAAATTTGAACCCGACAATTCACCTCCTTCTCTCAACCTGTCCAGATAAAGCATTCCATATTTCAGCCCGAAGCAGTGGATTCCGGCAAACCCACCAGGCAAATGTTATTATGCCGTCTGCGAACCTCCAAATCCTCGTTCTTTGTTGTGACTTCCTTTAGTATCCGTTCCATGCGGTCTATCTTCTTCACTGCCTGCGCCATTCCGTCTTCGAGGTCCGGCGTGCAGGACTCAACGACATCAAGTGGGCGATCGGGTAACTGAACCTTTGTGCCAAGATCTGCCATGTGCTTGTCCAGAGAGTCAAAGCGGACATCTAGCGCCTTGAATCCTGCTCTCATTTCCAATAGCAGTGGGTGCAATTGGCACAGGTCGTCTGCTGAGGTAGCCGGAGGATTCCCACCATCCGCCATGTTGCCCGGATTGTCCCTAGTAGGCTCCGCTAGTTTCTCAAAGGGCAGGACGCGTTGCATAGGGTTTTTGTGCCCATGCCGCAGCTACACCGGTGAGTGGACTGGCACCAGCAAGAGAGTGCTCGAGTCGCCAGGTAGCCGGTGATGTGAGTTTCCTCCGGTGAAGGCGTGCTGCCACCGCTATCAGATTCTGTATCCCTCCAGCCAGGTCTCAGGCAGGTCCCCACCTATGCTTCCCCGGTTGCGTAGGCATCTAATGAAGTGACAACCCAACTATAGGCTTTGGGGTCATCTTGCAATATGGTGGTTCCCAGAACTCCGACGGGCCCCGAGCTGGCAAAGGGGGCTCGCAGATCAGTTTCAGTACTCTGTTTGGTGGGCAATAAAACAGGGACCCCGTGACCTCGGCCCTATCAGGGGTCTCAGGTGGAGGGGGGAGAAAGGCGTCACGTATGCTTATAAGCGCTGGGGCTCCTTACTGTTTCCTAAAGCCCCGGGGGTGCCGCCTGGAGGTAGAGTCTGGGCCAGGCTCAGCGCCCCATGCGCTAAGTATTGCAGGGCTGCTGCTGTGTGTTATCAGCCCTCGCGGTTCCGGGGTCTGCTAAAGTGCAATATGGGAGGCCTGGCGGCGTTCCCACATGGCGCGGGGGCCGCCGATGGTTGTAGCAGAGCCCCAGTTGCGAGGGGGGCGATGGATTCACCTACCGCGCCTTCCTCCCGCTGCCAGCCGGGCCGCGTCTTCACTCCGCCGCAGCGGCCTCCTTCTCAGGCAGTATCCTGGCTCCGGCCATTTTCCCCAAGCATTCCGGATAGAGACAATGATGTCTGTCATCCGCTCGCCGCCGCCCGGATCTCCGCTGCACCGCTACGGGCATACGAACTGCCTGAAGGATTGCTCTGCAGGTTTTCGTAGTTTATGGCCACATGGAAGTCCAGGATATTATTGATTGGACGCTACGGCCGGGAAAGCTTCAGCTCCAAGCGGCCATCTCACACCCGGCGTAGCCACGCCCCTAGAGCTCCTCTTTGTTGACATTGGACAAGACGCACTAGAGACCCACCGAAGTATCGTGCTGCAGCAGACTGCATCGTTGAATCTGGCTTCAGATCAGAGAGCCTTAAGACTGGCCCATGAGCCCTTTAACAAGAAAAAAGCTGCAAGAAAAAGACTAAGGCCTGATTATTCTGCTAGTGCAGCAACACCAAAGCTGTGCCAAAACCACCCACCTGATCATGAGTTCAATTGCAGGCGTTCTGTCTTTATGCCTTTCCCACGGCGGTGTCTGAAAAAGATGTACTGCAATGGGTATGGCAAAAATTTTCCAGTAGGGCATGGATTGTGATGTCCATGCCATGCTGGAACTAGGGGTGCAAGCACATGTTGCGCCCCCCCTGAATGCATACCCATGACGGAGGGGGGTGCTTATTTTCCGATCGCCAGCCTTTTAATGGCAGACTTACACCCATGAAAAAGCTGGGAATGGGGAAACGTGTAATATGCTGGGCAGTACTGCGCCAGGCTTGCTCCGAATTTTGCATTGCTCCTCCACAGGGCCAACAGTCCAACCACTGGAAAGACTCAGACAGTGGTAATCTGGCAGACGGTAGACCGCCTGTGATGCGCCACCATGACTGCGGCCATCGTAAGACCGCTGCACTCATATTTAGGTCCTAAGTGGGAAGGTAAACTTTTGACTGGATCCTAGCCTTCTTCCTAGCCGACCCACGCTCCATTGCGGTCAGCCTAAAACGTTGACTTTATCAGAGCTTTGTATCGCTTTATCAGAGTGTAGCACTACCATATATCCGCGAGTGGCACTTTAAGATTTTTAGTGCTAGAATGTATATTATTTTTAGTTAACATTTACAAATTCCTATCGCTGGTTCCCTACACTAGATATTTGTCATTTTGGTGTCATTTTAAAGATGAAAATATTCTCTATTTGCAGAAACTGGTATTGGGTTTTTAATGAGCTGTATCTTTTACTTATTTACTGTTTTGGTGATATTAACTTTTTGACACTCCTTTCTCTTAAATTAAGCCTAACTGCTCACCTGCCTAGCTGCCAACGTTTGAGCAAGGATTAATATATTGAAACTTGACTGGATCTTATTAGTGATTGTTGTATTATTACTAGCTGAAAGTGCATACCTCCACCTACTAATAGCCCACTTTACAACGCTTACCCTTATTGGAGGCCCTTTTGTACACCCCACCCCTTCTTTACTCTTGCTTCTTTTAATTGTAGCCTGCTCTGCCCTGACCCCTCTAAATTTAAGCTGAAGTTTCACCTATCGCCATATGGTACCTGTCTTGTCACTGGTACTCAACACTGACAGAGAACACCCAGCAAACCACTTACAACCAAATCAAAAAGCGTGTACACACTGAAGCAGTGTCATCGTCTGACTGCCTGACTTTAAACTGATATGGCACCAGTGACAGGGGACAACTGAGCATGTTCAGCATCTCAGAACCAGAGAAAGGTGAAGAAACATGGCTGTGCACCTTTACAGTATGTGGGGTAAATTAAGATTTGGCAAATAACAGAAAGTTGGCACATGCAGCCAGTGGGCACACCAACACCCAGGAAGGTCCGGGTATTAGTGAAAATCAGGTGGGAGCAATGTTTTTTCTACAAAGGAACTCTGGATTCCATGGGAGAGACACAGCAGACATGGAGGGTGAACCAACATGGGGTAAGAAAATTAATCTGCACGCAAAGATGACAATTACATGGAATGGAGAACCAAAAGCCGTGGAGACTTCTACCATGGTATGTGTGACATACTGGGAAAGTAATGCATCCAGCATGTACAATTATTGTGTGTTGCAGTATGGGAAATTAAGCAGCAAAGTTCCAGTCTGTAAGAAAATGAAGGATCAACTTACATGTCCACATGACTGGAAAGTACTTTGTGTCTCATCATATTAAACAGCATCACATGTGAGGGATCATCATTTATTGTGTTGCACTATGAAAAAGTGTTGCCCTAGATGAAAGTTCGTCTGATACATAGATTGAAAGATGCCACAGAGTGCAATTTTTGATGTCCAGTAGTAATATCTAGAGTGGCCATAACCATACTTGTTTCTATCATATCATACGTATCTAAAAATATCTCATTAATGTGCAGCCATTTGTTTTGGGAAATGGTTTGTGTTTCCCTGCAGCATGATAGCTATACACTGGGGATAGATGTCTCCCACCATCAGCACCAGAGAATGTAGTTTGCAGGACTGTGGCTTCCGTCTAATTTTATACTTCACATGCAGTGCAGGAAAAAGCTACCATCAGCGCTCTTTTTCTACTACAAATACAATGCAAAATATAATTTAACATCAATAGGAGTAGCTGATCAAATGTGTCACTTGCAGAATTGGTGTGTGCAAAGAAATATAGAAGAATAAAGCAAAATGAACTGGCATAGATGCTAGAAGTATGTATAGAAGCATGATAACAGAAAGAATTCTCATTGCAGCCGACACACTCTTGTCACCTTTCACCTGCAGCATTTGCTCTGTTGCCCAAAACCCATTCTTTCCTGTAGAAGTTGAAACCCATTTACCCATTCATAGTGGCAGATTCATTGATGGCATGGCAAACAAGCATTACAATATATTTTAATTGAACAGGTCATAAAAGTGCGTCCGTTCTTTTTTAAGAGACGTATTTAGAAAACGTATCTGAGATCACTAGTAAATGTATATCTTAAATTAAGGCATGGCATCTTTGATGAACCTTCAAAATTCATCACCTAAAGTTTCCCTTCTGTGTAGGTGAATAAGTAAAGCAGGCACTGGCACACAACCTTCTGGAGACATGCAATGAATGATTGTGCTCAATGGTATGGCTGGAAAATGTCGCCAAATTGCCAGAGAAGCAAATGAACGTTCGAATAGAATTAGGACAACATAAAAATAAATACCCATGCCAGCGAATGGAACAGCTGAACCCCTAAACTTCCCACTGGTCAGAATGTCAACAAAAACACATGATCATTTAATTTACTCTAGCAATACGAAATTCACTGTGAAGTGTACACTGCCACTGTAGTAGAGGATAGCCTAGAATGCTTCCATGTAGATTTGGAAGCCCTCCAAAATAGCCTAGATCCCTGCATATACCAGACAAAAAATCGAAGGGCATATTATCAAGGGCACTATCGCCGCTTTAGCGGGAAACAATCCAGATAAAGCGGCAAAAAAAAATCGCCCTATGTTCCAGCGATAGCGAGCAAAAAAAATATTGCCATGCATGGAAGCGATAAATATCGCTAATGATATGCAAGGTAGGCGTACCCTCGCTAAATCTCACGAAAAAAGTCACTAACACACGATCGCACTATTAGCAACAAGCAACAAAAAAAATTGCGCTAAGGCCCCTTAGCTGGAGATAAATAAGAACTGCTAAAACCAGTTTTAAAAATGAAAAACTGGAGATAAAAAGGAGACCATAAAAAGGGAGCCCTAGCCCTGCCCAGCCACGCCACAAAGCTGAGGACATGCAGATGCCATGGAGGCAGTAATCATTCAGCTCGGAGTCCCAGAAAGGCCACAACCACCACTGCCACCACCGCCTCCTGGACCACCACCAAGGCAGTGCCAAAGACAACGGCAGCCAATACACAAACAAATCATCCATGGAGACCTACAACTACAAGAAGTCATAGCCCACTACAGGCTCAAACGGACATCAATTGACTACATTCTGAACCACATAGCCCACAGGCTGACACCACCAACCCAGCGGATAAGTAATATCCCCCCGCAAACAAAGCTGCTGGCTGTGCTGCATTTCCTGGCCTCAGGGACATTTCAACCCACAGCATCCAGACTCGGCGGAGTCTCACAGGCAGCCTTTTCAAGATTTCTCCCTATTGTGTTGGATGGCATAATCAGCCCGATACACCAGCAACTCTACTTCCCCAACACTGTGCTGGAACAGCTTCTGGTCAAGCAGGGTTTCCATGCCATAGCTGGATTCACACAAGTTCTGGGTGCTATAGACTGCACAAATGTCAGATTAGTGCCACCTGCGGACAGTGCACACATATATAGAAACCGAAAGCACACTCACTCAATGAATGTGCATGCAATAGTGGACCACCATGGACTGTTCACAAATGTCATTGCCAAGTTCCCAGGGAGTGTGATTGATTCGTACATCTACCAGCAGTCAGTCATTAACCAGTGCTTCCAGGATGGGACATATGGGAATGCAGTCCTAGTTGGTAAGTAGCAATCCAACATACCACTACAAGATGTCAAACAACATCACCCCACACCAGACACATTAACACCATGAACTGTGGGCACTGCAGCTAGATACATTGACCAAAATCACTGTAAGTCGTACACCCCTGCCCCCCCCAGCAAATGTTGCGAGATGTGTGAAACATGCATGTGTGATGGAGAAACATCACTCACAAATAAACTTGTAACACAAGTTCCACTGTTCATGTCTTGTGCTGGTACAGGCAGGATGAGTACCACAGCAGAGTTTGACATGTTGCCATAAAGTGTGCAAATGTAGTCCAGCTTCACGTCACTTACCATCAGTGACCCAGTAGCACAAAACAATGTGTGCAAACTTGTGAAGGCTGCATGGAGGATGCTGAGGCATGCGAGGCAGATGCAGACCACCGGGTACACAGGTAGGTATATGGAGATTGATCCTCAAATATGGAGCCAAGTCTGGACGTGCAGTGTTCATAAACATGTCCCTGCTTATTCACTCATTCTGCTCACATATGGAATGTGGAATCATGCCATATGATAAAGTAAATCCAGTCTCTTTTGTGATTTGTGAGTCAACAAAGTGTATGAGGCCACCAAGCAGATGTCCATACGAATAACGCTCCTTTTACGAGCAGCACCTCTTTTGAACTGCCATTAACTTACAGGCAGTGATTAACCCTCCATGTAGCAACTGCTTCCATACATGAAGCAAATTGTCATGTGATGAGGTCTGGCTATTGGAACAGTGGGAAGATAAGCAGAGTATCATCAGCATATGATACAATTGCGACCCCGTGCACCTACAACCATGCAGGAAAGTGGTAACAGACAAAGATCAAACTGTCTGGCATCCAATAGCTAGCCATGAGGGTTCACATTTAGGAGTGGAGTAATTCCAGAAGAAAATCTTGCTTGTTCACATGAACGCCCCTTGATGTAATGAAATAACTCATCCATATAAGGGCTAAGGTCTTCACTCCACATGCCTCCAGTCACAGGAGAATCAGCCCATAATCAATGTTGGCAAATGTTGCACTGAAAAGCAACAGGATCCATGCATCCGTCTGACCCACGGCTGCTCGTTGTCCCAGAGGTAGACTAGGCAAGACCAACGCAGTTTCAGTGGAGTGTGTAGTTTGGAAAAAAGATTGTGACATGTGTAGCAGGGCCTTTTTTTTAAAAATTATTTTCGTCAGCAAGCAACCATATCTCTTCTTTTACATACACATTTCAGCATAATTCCGGATATAACAATAATTCAATAATACATTAATTCATAACCAAAGGGCCAAAGGAGGCCAAAGTTTCTGCCCAAATAGCTTTTTCCTAATTCCTTTTGCTTTATACGCAGCAGTCTCTAAATAAAATATAGACAGTAATCTAGATTGCCAATTACTACAGACTGGTGGTTCTGCATCTAACCATTGGGTTGTTACACACAGACTAAAAATTAACATACAAATAAATAAGAATCCCTCCTCTGCTGCCGTCCTATTTCTAAGTGGAATTGTCTGGAGGCCCATAATTATCATTTCCGCTGATAAATGAACCTGTATCCCCTAACTGACGTTCAAGAAATATTCCACATCAATAATAAAAATTGATTCAGTTTAGGACACAAAAAAAACATATGAGCAGCATCTGCAGCAATAAGACCGCATCAATTACATTTATCCCCTTTCACTGATTTCCATTTAGTCAGTTTCGCCGGCGTATAATATAAATCAAATAATGACACAAAGTGTTGACTTTTTAAAGGGCCATTAAATAACACTTTCCTCGATAATTCGATTACTCTCACCAGATCTATTCCCTCAATTTTTCTTTGCCATTTATCCTCCCAAGCATCCAGATCATCATCTAGCTTATTAACCAAAAATTGATAGATTGGACCAATTTTAACTCTTATTCTAATTGCTTCAATGATGCTACTTTATCGGTAATTATTTGATTTTGTGTTTTCCTTTGATCCAAAAAGCTTCGTAATTGAAGATATTTAAAAAAAATCCTGTCCTGGCCAAATTATATTTCTGCTGCAAAAAAAGAAAAGAAGCTATCTGATTTCCATGAAGTAGGTCTCCTAATATACGTATCCCTGCTGAATACCACCTGGTCATCACCTGATCCCTAAAAATAGCCGGTAATAGGAAACAGCTATTGAGAGGTGTATAATAAGTCAAATTTAAGCTCAAACCTAATCTAACTTTAAATTTTCTCCAATTTTCAAAAGCAGCCCACAAAATTTTGAATTTTATCTTTTTATAGTAGCTTTGCTCAATTTCTCGTACTAGACTTTGCTTAGCCTCTTTACCAATTACCATTTCATAAATTGACGGGCTAACCGCTCCTTCTATTATAGCATCATGAGAAATCAGGACACCCATATGTTTTAATAATGTAGCCCAATAATATAAACGAAAGCTAGAAATCCCCCTCTCTCTCTAGGTAGTATGCACCATTTCATCGCTCTCCTAGATCTGCGGTAACTCCAGAGTAACCTGGAGCACATTCTGTCGGCCTTAACAAAAAAAGATGTGGGGAAGAGGAGAAGGATTGTGTGAAATAAATACAAAAATTTCAGAAAAATTTGCATTTTTAAAACGTTACTTCGCCCATATAACGATAAATGGAGATTATTCAGCCTTTCCAAAGTTTTATTTACCGAGCCTAATATAGGGTCTGTATTTAACTGTACTATTTCATACACTTTTGCAGAGATTTTAATACCCAGATATAATGCTTCGGATGCGAAACTCATATCCTTTGGATGTCAGACAACTGAATGAATTAACTGGGTTTTAGAGATGTTTAGTTTATAACCCGAGTACCCCCCAAATTTTTCGGCAGCTTCCACTATATTTGGTAAGGAGGTTTTAATATCCGATGTTACAATGGCAATGTCGTCCGCATAAGCGAATACTTTATACTCTACCCGATGTATCTGAACTGGAATAATTCCGGTTTCTCCTTCTAATTTATTTAGAAAAGGTTCGATATATAAAGAAAATAACAAGGGGGAGCAGGGACATCCTTGCCTCGTCCCACGTGTTATTGTAAACATTTTAGAAAGATTCCCAGCAATACGAATTGATGCCTTCGGATTAATATATAATGCCTTAATCGCTTTAATAAATTCCCCTGAAAATCCCTTCTAAACTAAAATAGACCATAAAAAGTTCCAGGAAACCCTGTCAAATGCTTTTTCTGCATCTAACAGGGCAACCGCAACAGGAGAATTAGTAGCTTGAGACCAATCAAGAAGAGAAATAAATATTTTAACATGATCTGTAGTATCGCGTTTAGAGATAAAACCGTGTTGTCTTTTTGAGACTAAATTAGACATAATATTATTCAATCTATTGGCCAATACTTTTGAATAGACCTTACTATCCGCGTTCAAAAGTGAGATTGGTCTAAAGGACCCCATCTCAGTTTCCTTCTTTCCTTTTTTCTCAAAAATAACAATAGTAGTTTCGGACCATGAGACTGGGGGATTACCAAAAAATGCTTGCTGACACACTTCAACTAACTCTTTTTTAAGTGTCTTTCTAAATGTACGATAAAATTTGAGTGGAATGTTACCCGGTCCCATAGCTTTGCCGAGAGATAGACCTAATAAAGCCTTTTCAATTTCATTCCAAGTTATGGGTCCGCATAGCAATTCTTTTTCAATTTCTGTAAGTCTGATGGTTTCCAGATTGCTCAGGTATTCCACGGCCCCAGTCCCCCCTACCATCACTTCTGTTGGAGCCGTATATAGATCTTGATCAAATTTGTGAAACGCTTCCAGAACCCCATCTTTGGTTTCTTGTAAAATCCCATTTAAATCAATGACCTTTTCAATTTCATTAAAGACTGTTTTCTGACGTAATCTTTTTGCTAGGATTCTCCCCGTATTTTCAATAAATTCATAAGCGTGTTCTTTGTGTTGATTATATTTAAGGGTGATTTGATCTGCAATATTAGAATATGCTATGGCTCTATTAATAGTTAGGTCTCTCTGTGCTATATCAATATCCTGACCTAATCTAATTGCATTGGCTCAGTTTTGTTCTGCTTCCATAACCAGGTCACAATCATCCTTACGTTTAGCCCCCCTTCTCTTCCGTCGCACATTGGAATAGCTAATGGTTTCCCCTCTAACAATCTCATTTGGTGCGGTCTTTTTATTGAATTAAAAAAATTCCTGTATGACTTTGGCCATGTGTTGACAGTAGTCTTCATCCAGTAGTAAGTTCCTTTCAAAAGACCATGACCAATTCTTCTCAATTGTGTGTAAGCCAAGAATTAGTTCCAGTATTAAGGGATTGTGGTCTGATACAAGCTTAGGAAGAATTTCTAAATTAAGTTTGCCTACCATTTGCTGCGAAACAAAAAAATAATCTAAATGCACAAATTTTTTGTGAGGGACTGAAAAAAAGGTATACCCAGGATTTCCTGCGTGGAGCAGATTCCAAACATCCTTAAGCCCATGTTCTACAATTAAATCCCGCAGCGCCCTAAAACTCTGATATTTCCTTCCTAGATACCCCTTGTTTTCCTTAATATCTAGATTCGCGTCCAAGTGTATGTTCAGATCCCCACACATAATCACTGGTTGAGGCCATTGAGCTAATTCAGAATTTATGAAGTTCATAAGCTTGGCGTCATCCAAATTCGGCCCATATAGTGTGCACAACGTAAATCTATTCTGATTAATCTTACATTCTACGGTGGACCACCGCCCCCATTTATCTGCCAAGCTCTTTATACATGTCCTAACCCCCGTCTGATTAAAATAGCTACCCCTCTGTTGATCCCCGTTTGTTTTGAGCATACCACTAATTCTAATCCTAGATTTTGCAACAATCCTCGTTTTTCCCAAGCAATATGTGTTTCTTGCAAACATAATATATCAATTCGAGATAGTTGAACAATCTTAGCCAATACATCTCTCTTCTTCCTGTCATTGAGCTCACAAATATTAAGTGTACAAATTTCCTATCCATATTTCCAAAAAGAAAAAAAATGGAAACACAAAAGGTTTACAATCTGGGTATGAGCACCTCTCCTTTGCTCTTTTATATGACCATTCTTCCTAGTATGAGATTCAAAAATGACCAGTACAATTTTAGCTGAATGCATTGCTGCTGCTGACTTTTCACCCCCCCTCCACCACTCACCCTTCACCTGCACCACCCCTCCCCACCTCTCCCCCCTCCAGCCACTTCTCACAGCCCTCCCTATGAGGCACAAGGACAAACAGTCCCTGAAAATATGGAGTGCCGCCCCCACCCCTTTTCCTAAGTCAGGAAGGAGAACAACATACTTCTTTAAATCAAACTAAGCCTTTCCTTAAAGCATAATACTCGCACAGACAAAAAAAAACAAAAAAACCTTATATCCGTTGCCGGCTGTATCTACCCTGCCAGAATTATAAAGACAACAGATATTCTTTAGCTTCAATTTCCGAGAAGAAAAACTTAGCCGGATTTTGGAGATAAACCGTAGCCCCTTTTTCTTGAAACCCTGGGATAAGCTGATGCAAATGCCAGCGTTTCGTCACTGTAGCCTGACAAAAACCAGGGCGAACAAAAGAATTACAGCCTTTTGCCTGTCTTTTTTTAATCTGGTCTAGCAAGCCCATAAACTGCTTCTCGTGCCAAAAAATTAGTAAATCGAACCAGATTAGCTCTAGGGCGATCTTCCTCCCCTTGTCTTCCTCTTTTGTTAGTAAATGGAAATCTATGTTCCCTCTGTATCTCCATTGTCCAGTCCCAGAAAGTCAATTCTGGGAATGCCTCTGCAAAAAGTTCACATACGAATTTACGAACGTCTGTTTCTTCTTTCTTTTCTGGAACTTCTAAAATCCGTAGATTGTTCCTACGAGCCTGATTTTCCAACTCGTAGAGCTTGAAACTAATATCGTCACGTTGGGATCTGATAGTGTTAATCTCTTTTTTCTGAGCGGCTAAATCGTCCTCTAACGTTGAAATTCTCGTCTCTGCTTCAGTCACTCTGAGCGCTGTATCAGAGCTAATTTGAATCACTCACCGTACGGCATTCTGTACTTTCCGACATGTTGCCTGCGTACGAGTGTTTTCTGCCTTCATTTCCGATCTATGCTCCATTATAGTGTGATAGATCATTGACAACGTAATTTCTTGTTCAGGACTCTGCTCCCTTATTTTTGATGCTTCATCAAGCTCCAGATTTTCAACAGGAGGGGTACCCAACAAAATGTTCTCAAAAGATGCCACACCCATATCTAGAAATTTATTCTTAGAGTTAACATGCAGCATTTTCTTAGTTTTTTGCCTCTTTACTGTGGTTGTTATTGATCTAGGTGAGGCAGTGTTTAATCCATCCTCCTCATCCATACTGCTGCCCTCTTCCTGATAATCCACCCAATCTTTACTTCGATTTTCACTTTCATCCGAAGAGTGGTCAGACATTGAATAAAAGTTATTGAGAATATCTTGAGACCCGGTAAAATCCTGTACAGGAGCACCTTCTGTTAACACCAAAGAATCTATCTCAGAGACGAGATTACACAGACTGCCTGTAATACCATCCAAAGTAGAGTTTTCAATGTTCTCAAGGACTACATCTCCCACAATGCCCTCTCCTGGAGATATTTCCAGAGGATTCTTTTCTCTTTCTGAGTACCGTCCAGGGGTGGCTTTATCGCCTCAGCTGCAAGAACCGTTGATACAGTAGCACTAGAAGGAGAAACAGAGCCAGTTTCTTTGTTTCCAACCAGTATTACCGTTTTGCTACATTGTGGCTGTGGCTGTAATTGTACGTTCTTAGAAACTTGCTTCTCAAGCAGTTATGGGAGAGTTTGAGTCCCCTGTGTGATTGAACGCACGGCTGCACTCACCTTTGCTAGACGCTCACCCCCCTTCTTTCTACTCGTACCTGCAGAAGACTGTTCTGTTACTTTCTCTCCTTTTCTCATCTCTCCCGGCTCGCCATCTTCACCATTTTCAGCGCCTTCACTCAGAGCGGGATTCGTCTTGCCTCTACGCGTGTTCAACTTCGGAGTAAGCATGGGCGGATTTTGCGGATTCGCGATCCGCGAATTTGCGGATTTGCGTATTCGCGGATTGCGAAAATACGCGAAATCCGCGAATTCTCGCGGATTAGCGGATTTTTTGGGGGTGTGTGTGTTCGCACGGGTTTCTGCAAGTTCGCGAGGGTTTTGTACTATTTCGCAAATTGCGAACTTACTTGTCGGGTCGCCAGTTTAGCGAACTTGTTGTTTGTACGTGCCCAGTCTGTTTGCTAAGCTTTCTTCATCACTGCCACTCTCTGTCACCACTGGCACTCTCTTTGGTCACCCATGCCACCCTCTGGCTCACCCATGTCACCCTCTGTGTCATCACATCACCCTCTAGTTCACCAGTGTACATTATTGGGGCAAAGCAAAGCACTGCCATCCTCTGTCAACACTGGCACTCTGGTTCACCCATGCCACCCTCTGGCTGGCACACCCATGCCACCCTCAGTGTCATCACAACACCCTCTGATTGACCACTGAGTGAACAAACACCTGCTAAGTGCCTTAAGTTTTGCAAACAACAACACCTGCCCTGCCCCAACTGACATTAATGAAGGCTGGCACCTGCTTGTCTGCTCCCTTTCCTTTTTGTTGCAAATGCAAAGTAAATAATTTTTTTTAACAGGATGCAATGGCATACTTGTAACTATTCTGTGACTGATAGAGCAGGGTCACACAATAGTTGCAAGTAGGCAACCGGATTCTGGAGGGCCCCTTCAGGAAGCACTACAGGTAAATGGTTACAAATGAATAGCTCGAACTTTTGCACCTGCTCGTTCGTTTTGCTTTTGCAAAACTCGTTTTTCGGTAATTTCGCCCTATTCGCGGGGCGCGTCGTAGTGCGAACTCGCCCGTGGAAGCCGCGAACTCGTGCGAGTTACCTCAAGGTTGAGTATGGGCGCCGCCATTTTGTTTGCGTGACGTATTTCCGTTTCCGCCCGCTAAGTGTAATCTCGCCCGACTCGCGCCTTGCGAATACAAGTTCGCACGAGTTCGCGAGAGAAATCGCGTGCGAACTTACTTACTCGCGCGTGATCGGGCCGCCATCTTGTTTTTCATTCATTCCTATGTGTCTGGGTATGGTGTTTCTATCCTCTCTATATCTCTGCCATCCTTTGCTTGTTTTACTATTTTTTTGATCTATTTAACTTATTTTCTATCCCTGTATTTTTCTAGATCTATATTTTTGTGTTTTAGGCTATTTTTGTTTACTTTTGAACTACTTTTTTAAACTTTTACTTTCCTTCTTCCCTACTCTTGTTTTTTTTCATTTTGTCTCTTCTTTACTGCTCACACCTGCCCAGAACAAGAACATGGTCAAGACAGCTGTGAAGCTGCCCAAGACGGGCACCGCAGCCCGTGCCCGGCTCCCGTGTGGTCGATTGAGGGCGGAAATGGTGGTGCCTCGGGAGATTTTCAGCCCTGAGGAGGTGGGCGCACTTGTTTTTTACGTGCAGCGCCGTCTCCCCAGGACCATCGCGGCAGGCGGCAGGATTGCTGCTGGTTACACCAACAGCCAGGAGCGACGGAAGCGGTGGGCGCAGGTGTGCCGGGCCCTTTTTAAGATCACGGGGGTCCAGCGCACCTACAATCAGGTCACCCACCGCTGGACCGACATCCTTGACCGAGAGCGTGACCTGCTAGACGTGCTGGGAGTGGAGGTCCCCGGTCTTGGTGAGTAGTAGTAGCAATTTTTTCATTAATATTTCAAAATCTTCTGTGCATTTCATGTGCACTGTTCTCCTTCTCTGTGCCGGTGCCACTGCTTATTTGTTATCTATTTTGTGTTCATTTAATTGGGCTGAGTATGAGTGTATGTTACAGAACTGCGTAATGCTAGACACAAAGGGGCAGATTTACAAGCCCCTTGTTCCACGTTTACACTGCCTTACCTGATGCACAGCGACGTAAACGTGGCGCATCCCTGCGAGTCATGCACAACGTGATGCATCTAAGGAGATGCGCCACGTGAATGCCTGGGCCTGCGCCTCAATGGGTGCGTTCCCACGCAGGGGGGCAGTGGGGGGTGGGTGGTGCCGGTCAGGCAGATGTGTGCCTCGCAAAAGTGCCTGCGTGAAATCTACAAGATTTAACGCAGGCACTTCCGCGACGCTGCTATGTCAATTCTTTATGCCTGCTTGCTTGAAGCAGGCGTAAGGACTGATGCGGTATGTAGAGTATTGGGCAGCCCTGAGCACTGCTATAGTTGCATTGCGCCCGCGAAGCGACTCTAGAGATGCGCCCCTATTTCGTCACGAGATGCGTTACGCATCTGCCTACCCTTGCGCCAGGGTTTGCCGCATTGTAATAGCGGCGCATCTGCCGTGACGCAAGGTTATTTTTGTGTTACGTATTTGTTCTGGTGCACATCTGGAGGTGTGCAGCTCAGAACTCGTAAGTATGCCCGTAAGTGTCAGATTAGCAATTACCTGCGCATCCCTGCAAAGTGTGTGGCACGGCAGCACCACCCATGGTGCGCCGTATTTACAATGCGGCACACCATGGTCCCAAAACGTCACCGAAGCGTTAAGCATTAATAAGCATTGTCCTAAATGACTGATTGAAATTTTATATATTCCCCATAGCCACTTTTAGCATGCGTTCCTTCGCAGGAACGCCCTCCCTTGCGCTGGAACGCTCCCTAATGGCGCAGGGTTTTAGAATGGGATGCATCTCCCATATGCGCCACGTTGTTAATATACGCCACACCATGGCGCCTCTCTTGTGGCGCTGCGTCACAAAATTGACGCAAGAATGGAGCAGAAGAGCTGCAAGGGGCTTGTAAATCTGCCCCTAGAGTAGAGGCTCAGGTGCAGTCCTTCCTTTGTAGCCCTCTTTTTGGATGAAATAGTAGGTTCTTGTTCTTTCTAAATGTTTGATTTGGTTGACAAGGACATCGGCAAGCAGCAATCATCAATGTTTTCTGTTATTTCTTTCATGTTGTACGTTAGGTCCGCCCAGGGGCAAGCGGACCGAAAAATCTGCTGCAGCAGTGGCTCCAAAGGAGGAGGATGCAGGCCAGGGCGGCGAGTGCTCCTTTGCTGGCCCCAGTAAGTTTTCTTTTAAATATAGAGGACCTATTGTTGTCCAAGCATTCCTAATTTAATTGTTTTGAAATAGTGTTTAGATAGGAGCAAAATCAATAATCCTACTGTTGCAGGGACAATTCTCCACAAACCGAACTATGGACACCAAAGACCAGAGTAATAATATTTCAGAGGGGCGTGTTTGGCACACTGTATAAATAAACCTGGTAGTGTCAGCAGCACAGATTCCTCCTTCCAAAAATTGCAAAACTTTTCGCTCAGTCACTCTAGTCCGGACTCTCTAGAGGAAAAACTACAGAGTCAATTCAAGTTTAAAAGCTTTATTAAAAGTTTAAGTAAACACATATATTAAAATAAAGTTAGTTGGAAATGGAAAAGTGCTTGGTGCTGATTTGATGAGTTCTGGAATGGTACACATTTCTTGTGGTCGAGCCGAGCTTTCACCTGGTTTCAAGTTGATGTTCCTCTCTTGTCATTAGAAGTCCAGTTTCTGTCTGTTCAGAGAAAAATAATGTGTGTTAAAAAATTAAGCAAGCATTCAACAATTGTGACAAAAAAATTAAGCAAGACAACAGCTTTCCCTGGAAGGAGGGACATTTACTTTAGACTACAGTAGACAGTCAATTACTTTTTCAGTTGTTTTCACATTTTTTCATTCATAGTCCAAATACTAGTGGAGTGGTGTAATCTAACATTCTTAAATCTACTTTGTAGGTGGAACATCTGGTGGCGGGGCCAGCTCGGATGTGGTCATCATTGACTCGGAGTCCGAGGGTCAATCTGGGGAGGAGTCGGACCAAGAACAAGTACAGACTGTGAGGCAGGAGACAGTGGCGGTGGCGAGTACAGGTAAGCTGGATCATGGTACTATCTGACTCTTAGATAGGATATGATGTGTATCCAGTGGTGGCCCAGTGACAAATTACAATATGGTAATTACAGCAGGCTGGGACCGAAAGACAGATAGAGGCAGAGACAGAGAGAGAGGAAGACAGAAGGAGAGATAGAGAGGGAGGGAGCCAGAGGGAGGGTGAGGGAGGGAGACAGAGAGAGAGAGACAGCGAGGTAGAGGGAGACAAAGGGAGACAGAAAGAGTGAGACAGAGAGAGAGAGAGAGAGAGAGAGAGAGAGAGAGAGAGAGGGAGGGAAACAGACATATCGCCTGGGCCTGGTGCAGATGATACGGTTGCTGGTGTGGTTAACGGCTCAGAGGAAAAATCACTCACTTCTGCCAGATCTCTTTCATATGAAAGAGCACCAAACCAAGGATACAAGAGAGTTGTGGGAAGGGAAATGGTGATTCAAGCGCCCCTCCCTGCGGACGCCCATGATACTGGCCTGAATAGTTTTGTACTGCCCTGGCTAGTTGCTAGTTGTACTGTGACACAACTTCCTGCTGAATCATTTTGTGTTAATCATATTCCTAAAGAGCATTGCTTACAGATTATGTCTTTCTTTCTTCATATAGTTGGCAATACTAAAACCTCCAAACCAACGAGGAGTATGCTGGCTGTACTGGCCCGGCAACGGAGGCTGGAAGCAACTGTTGCGGAATATCGGCGACTGGTGGAACTCGAGGGGGATGACACGCACTCCAGTGCATCCAACTTAACATCGTCTACATCCTCCTCTGTTACCCCACGTTCTGCCGGTAAGCACAGTGCTCCAGCGAACCGGAGCCGTGCCGGAAGACGCCACCGCCGAGCAGCAAAAGCTGCACCTCGCAGCACTGTTAAAGGTCGCTTGCGCCGTGCACTCCGCAGAGTGTCAGACCTAGAGGCGGAGGTCCAGAAATGGCACAAATTTCAAAATGTGGTGGAGGGCCTCCGCCTAGAGCAAGCCATCCTCCAAGAAAAATATGATGCCCTGGCCCTAAAGCATGATGCCCTGGAGGCCAAACTTACCAGCTTGCATCCATAGAGTGTCCCTTGCCCCTTTTTTTGAGACTTTTGGGGGGTGGGAATTGGGAGTTGGGTTTTTTGGGGACTTTTGAGGACTATTTGTTGGGGTTAGGGAGGGTCTTGCGGGAGATTATTTTGTTAGGGATATAAATATACTTTTTCAAACTTTATCTGAGCATACCTGTTTTTTTACTACTTTTGAGCTGGGTGGGTGGTGGTTTTGCAGTAATTTCATTTAACAGAACACTGTCATCGTGTTGGTTCACGTGCAATAGGCCAAATGTTTTCCTAAGTAAATGCCTGTCACAGACTTTGTCAATTCAAGAGCCCTAGGACTTTGCTGCTAGTACCACTGTCACTCTCTCGCCTCTCCGAATACTCCATTATACTACCTCCCATCCAAAAGCTTATCTTACCTGTAATTTGTGTTTGAGGGCTGGCTCCACCTGGAATTCACAGAGTCCTAACGCGTTCTGCAGCAGGGCCACAACTGGAGTTTCCCGGCGTGGATTTTCTGCAAATCAAAAGCAATCAACATTAGAAATGTGGTAGCGGTGCTGACACAACCCTAAAACCTAGAAACCCCAGAGACAGCACCCCTGAGACAGGCAAGCGAGCAATAGAACGCCTACACGTTCACGTGCAATAGGCCACATTTTTTCCTAAGTAAATGCCTGTCACAGACTTTGTTAATTCAAGAGCCCTAGGACTTTGCTGCTAGTACCACTGTCACTCTCTCGCCTCTCCGAATACTCCTTTATACTACCTCCCATCCAAAAGCTTATCTTACCTGTAATTTGTGTTTGAGGGCTGGCTCCTTCATTTCTTCATTTCTTCATTGTGCAGAATCCAGGCATCAGCATTATGGGTAATGGATAGGGTGAGTCTGGAGGAGGAGGACTCAGGATAGACGACCAGGACTGAGTTCTTGTCAACTAACTGTTGTGAACCGGTGGAATGCTGCTGCATCAAAATCAAGACAGTTCTGCTGATGTGCTTGTTGTTTGATTGGGTGATTACAGTTTTGTTGGGAATGTGATGAAGCACTTGCTAAAGAAAGACAGACATACAGGAATAAAAGTGAATAAGGAGGACTATTTACAATTAATGAATGATTGATTGAGTCATTTTCAGAACTCGCTGTCAGGGAAGCAGAACTCGTCCTCATACTCTGCTAAATCATCAGTCGGGGTTACTTCTGGTAACTGAGGAGAACTTTCCTCGGGTAGGGCGGTGTCCTCTTCTTCCTGCGTGCATTCTCGTACTCTGTAATCTGGTGGTATGAAGTGCTGGTTCATCTTTATCAAGGTGAGCCGCTCCACATTTGCGGGCAAGAGGCGGGACCTTTTGGAAGTCACAATGCCACCAGCAGAACTAAAAACACGTTCTGAAGACACGCTTGCGAGTGGGCAAGACAAGTAATTGATAGCCAGGTTGGTGAGCTCTCGCCATATTTTTCTTTTCCCATGCCAATACGCCAATGGGTCCTCA
Source organism: Lissotriton helveticus (assembly GCF_964261635.1). NCBI lineage: Eukaryota > Metazoa > Chordata > Amphibia > Caudata > Salamandridae > Lissotriton > Lissotriton helveticus. The sequence continues at coordinate 1,243,899,923 of NC_136063.1, read as the reverse complement.
GTAATATTGACCTCTGTTGAGTCATCCAGATAGGCCTGCACCATTGAAAGAATGTCCTCCCGGATTCCTGTACTTTGCACTTCTGTGTCCTTTCTAGGACCAGGAAACCCTAGCTGAGTTAGCCAACTCGCTTCAGACATATCGCATGTGCCTGGTGCAGATGATACGGTTGCTGGTGTGGTTAACGGCTCAGAGGGAAAGTCACTCACTTCTGCCACAGGCACAGATGGTGAAGTGCTTTTTTGGGACGCCTGATCGCCTGCTGATTCACTAGTAGTACTGTCTTCTCCTACAGTTTCCTTCCGTTCTATTTCAAAACGAATGGCTGACTGAGCTAGCCAACCTTTGTACTCTGTAACATCCGATGTTTCAAAAGGAATTATTACTTTGCCAAACAATGGCTTTTTGTAACGTGGATCCAGAATAGTAGCACAAATGTAGTGCTGTTGTTTCTTGATATTTACAAGCCGTTCATTGCTAACTAGGCGTTGTAATAATCTCTGCGCCAACTCATGTGCTTCGTTCTTTCCAACGTCCTTTAATTGTGAAGACACCACCTTGACTTGGTGCTCGAGCTTCAGCAACAGTGGGATAGCTTTGCTCAAAGAACAGTCCTCCCTGCTCACGTCACGCGTGAAGACCTCAAAAGGCCGAAGCATGTCTGTCAGGCTTTTAACTAGCTGCCATTGCTCCACCGCTAGCATCATTCCTGTCGTATCACCACCCAGGTTGTAGAAATACTCATTGACTACTGGAAACAGCTCATGCAGACGCTCAAGCATGTAGAAGGTTGAGTTCCAACGTGTTGCTACCTCCTGGATAAGTGCTTTCACTGGCATTCTACGTTCATTTTGCTTGCGCCTCAGCTCCTTCCGGGCCTTAAAAGAATGGTTGAAATGTGTGCATATTCTTCTGCAGATGGTCAGTGTTTTGTCGACTGCAAGTTCTTTTTTCAAAAAATTTTGCACAACAAGGTTGATACAGTGCGCCAAACACGGCACTCTGATATAGAAACCGTCCTCCATGGCCTTAACTACATTCCTGCCATTATCTGTAGAAACATAACCAACCTTGCAATTTCTTGGGCGCAGCCATTTCAAGACCTTTTTGTTAAAGTCAGCCAAAATGTTGACTGCAGTATGACTTTTCTCCATGCCAAACATGGCTAATGTTGCATGTTTACGAGCACCCTTAAAAATCTCGACCAAATCACCACCTGCATTTATCTGTTTAATAACCCCTGAAAAAGAGACCCAGTGTGCAGTGATGCACATGTAATCAAGGGCTTGGCAACTGGTCCACATGTCTGTTGTCAGGTGTATAGTGTGAACAGCACTCTTCTGCAAAGCTGCCCCCACCAACTCAAGCACCTCTTTGTGTAGTGCTGGAACAGCAACCCTGGCAAAATAGTACCGGCTAGGAACCTTCCATTTAGGGGCCAATGTTGCCACGAGTTCAAGGAAACCCACACATTCGACAAACGAAAAAGGGAGAAGGTCCACCGCTAGCATTTTTGCCAGCTTAGTGTTATAGAGGCGTACAGTTGGGTGGTTGCGTTGAAATTGCGCATCTGAGGAGAACATGCCTGAAATGGTGCGCTGGACAAATTTACGGGATGATGCGGATGCCTTCTTCGACCCACTTCTGATCAGTGTTGACATTTTCCGCATTGGTGTGTCTCCCAGACTCTCAGTGTGCCTGCTATGTGTTACGGAGGGTGTGATGCTGCAAGGGGTACTGGGTGCAACCGGACACATGTCTGACGCTTCTTCTACCTCCCCATCATCTTCAGATGAAACACCTACTATGGGTATATTTTGGCCACTTGCCCTTTGGGATCGCTTTCCCTTGACGTTTGCTAGGTGCGGAAACCATTCGACAGCGTGCTTTCTTTCAAGATGACCTATCTGGCCTCCGGTTCCATAGTTGGTACCAGTCTTACCACGGCTAACTCTAGTCTTACAAATGCAACAAACGGCTATGTTATCATATTTTTCATGGACACTAAAAAAGTTCCAAACTGGGGACTGGAAACTTCTGGTTTTGCCGCACGAGGTGATACTGCTGCCAATGCCAGATGAAGCAGTGGTGGATGAGCCTTGCAGACATCTACTGGGTTGTGCAATTATTGCAGCAACCTTACTTGAGGGAGTCGAGCGGGATGGAGTCCCCCTCCGGGGAGAAAATATGGGAGCTGTAGGTTTTGTTGAACTTGTGGTACTACTTGACTGCGTTGGTGGTGCTACCAGTGGCACGTCGCCAGGGTCACGCTCAGCATGACGTCGGGATAGGGTGTAAATGTCTGTCTGCTGCATGGCCGGTGTGGCTGGACTGACATGTGTGATGACTAGGTCATTGCTGTCATCCTCTTCAACAACATCAGAATGCACCACTTCATCAAGTCCGACGTTCGGATCCATAAGTATAAGCTTTCCGGGGCCCTTCCTTTTAACATTTGATACCTTTCGCAGCTCATGGTGTGCCTCCCTCTCAGACATCGGAGATGGTTGCCAATCCAGATCCAGATCATCGTCTGATGGAGCGGGGCTTGAAGAGGAACTTCTACACATCCTCCTTGATCTTTTCCTTGCTGGGGAGCTGGGAGAAAATGAATCATCAGGAGGAGTGGCTTCGTCTTCCTGACATGATACCCCGGCTCCAAAGTCAATTTCCTCCTGTGCCCCTACTTCTGGAAGAACAACCATTGTGGGAACTTGCACCGCTCCATGGCCATCTTCACTGACCTCTACTTGCAAGTCTCCATGGACCTCTCCTTCTCGGCCTTCTCCTTCTCGGCCTTCTCCTTCTCGGCCTTCTCCTTCTCGGCCTTCTCCTTCTCGGCCTTCTCCTTCTCGGCCTTCTCCTTCTCGGCCTTCTCCTTCTCGGACAGCTCCTTCTCGGACAGCTCCTTCTCGGACAGCTCCTTGCGCATGTACTTCTGCTTGTACTAGTAGCCCATGCAGTTGTTGTTGCGGCTTTGGTTGTTGAATAGTACTTGTGAGATGAGTTAAAACCTGTGTTGATGGCGTGCTGCTACTTTCTTGCGATGATCCAACATCACTGGTCGTTGGTGATTCAACAACTAAACAGGCTACCTGTGCAGCACTCATGGTGGGCCTTTGTTTTTTTGGTTGTTGTTGCCCAAAAAATGTCTTGGTTGAGCAACCAGTCGCCTTGGTAAGTGGTGCCACTTGCTTCTTCTTCTCCTTAGTAGAGACATCTTTCTTGGAAGAGGACCTACGGGCACCTCTTTTTGGAGCCATCTTCTTCAGATGTCTTAACAACAGGCCGCAGCAGCACTTCTTCCTGGCACTGATGCTCAATGATGATGCGTAGTTTTGTGCACCTAAACGCAAATGAAGACAGAGGAACATCAGTAAATATAAATGTTGCATATCTAGCGCTTGAATAAACAGTTAGCAAGTAGGCATTTATGAATACACACGTGCACACCACACAATATGGAATTTTCATAATTAGGATTTGCTAAATTTTTGGGAAACAGGAATTTAACAATGATCCAAGAGAGCACACACACAGAGGGTTGTGCTTTCATGTACCCCTGACTCCGCCTGGGCACCATGGGTGAAAGCAAGGCACAATGGGTGTAGGCCTATGTCTCATAGCTCACTGCCTGCCTTCAAAATGGCCGCTTGACCCCCCCATCCACATGGCCAGGACCATGCCTCAAAATGGCCACCACCAACATAGCCAGCACCCAACCCCTACTCCAAAAAGTGAAAACACACAACACAAATCAAATCACCACAATCCAATGCCATCCATCCATTTTCAGAAGGCTTATGCTGCCTGCTGGTGGTTTTCCGGTGCAAAATTGCATTTTTTACAATTTCGCGAGTGCGAGATTGTTGCTTCACGGCGCGAACGTGGCAAAAACCCACAAAATCCGCGAACAGACCGATTCTGGGCCCCCCTGGGCATAATGGATGACATCAGAGCACAGAATCATGTTAACAAAAATAATTTCAACAAAACAGTTGTATCATCCATGCACCCATAAATAAGCCTGGTGGTTTTCAATTCATGTGCAGCAGAATTGTAATTTTTACAATTTCGCGAGTGCGAGATTGTTGCTGCGCGGGACACGAGCAGTGCGAACACAAGCAAAAACATCCTCAGCTCGCGAACTTGCAGATTTTCCCCCCAAAAAGTCGAAAAAAAAAACACACACAAAAATCACCACAAACAAACAACATCAACTTACTTCTTTGTGAAATCAAAATTCGAATCCAAAATTAATCCAAAAAGCCTCAAATCCAAATATCCAGCAGCAACCACAAAAAGTAATCCTTCCCAGTCAAGAATGATCGAAAAGTGGCCAGGAAATGGAGGAGCTTGCTGGACAGGAACAGGAAGTTGGAGACTGGGGCACTTCCTTCACCCCACCCCTATGGGAGGAGCTTGCTGGACAGGAACAGGAAGTTGGAGACTGGGCCACTTCCTTTACTAAGTAATTTTTGTACTTTCGCTAGTGCGAGATTGTTCCTGCCCGCGCCGCGGACCGCGGGCAGCGCGAGCAGTGCGAACACAAACAAAAAATCCGCTTCGCGCGGATTTTGCGTATTCTCGCCGCATCCGCGAGAGTTCGCGGATTGCGGATTCCCCGAAAATACGAAAAATCCGCGAGCGTAACGGATTTTACGCCCATGCTTACTTCGGAGGCATGCTGCTCCGAGCACCTCCACGTCCCCGAGCCACTCGCCAGTAAACTTGCACAAAAAGAGTCGGGAGCCGCCACACAGGGGCTCCGAGAAGTCGGAAGAGCACAAGCCGAGAAACCATCCAGCAAGCCACGCCACCCGATAGCCGCACACTACTACTCAGCATAGAAAACACACTCCTCAGGATGCCGGTATGTCAAAATGAAAAGATTTTCTTTTTTTTTCTCCTGTTTTTAATCCTTTGAAAATCCAAGAGTCCGAAAAGCACAGAAAACCCAAAGATACTGGCTGAACGGATCAGTTTAAATGGGTGAGTAAACTGCTTCGCATTCTTTCTCCTTCCGAACCCGGACCAGGGACCGAGCTGCTCACACAGCCTTCCCTGTGGCCGCCATCTTGCCTCTGTAGCAGGGCCTTTTAAGTGCAATGGTTGCCTAGCTGTAGATTAAATCAGTTTTCATCAACTATCCCCCAGGAAAGTTAGTGTCAAAATGGGCCACAAACAAAGATGCAGCTCATGGTCCCTGTGAGGTAACATCTCAATGTACAGACCATGTCTTTGTGACATTCAAAGGGGACTGTACATAATTAGAATGAGTGGCAGAACAGGAATGAATTCAATGGCATGATGCAGTGACCTACCTGCATCTGAATTACTGTGTGTGATGGTCCCTGCAGTGAGCCTGTAATGCCAACAGTTGCTAGCTTCCTAATCACATCTGTTGCTAGAGTTCAAAATTCGTCTACGGTTACTCCTTTGACTGCCATGTCCACTGTGGTTATGCTGCCCATGCCCTGGTGATCCTCCAGATGAAAGTTGACAGTAACCTCTTCCACCTCATCTGTCACTAAAATGAATAATCCATTACAGGACCCCTCAGATGTATGAGGGGGCTGAGTCAATCTCACATCACATTGAAAGACTGACAGTACGGTAAACATGTTTGCAGATGAGTATTCCGACATATTGTTTTACGTGTCATACAATTTGCGTGTGATGTCTTGATCAGTTCGTAAGTCTGGGATTGTCATTAAGCCAGCTTAACTATGATACAATAGTTATTAGGCCATTGGCATGTCAGCTGTTTGCACCATTGCCAGTCCCTATTGTGAGTTTCTGTTGATTTTGGGTGTAGACGTCATAGCTGTCCTGGCATTGTCAGTGAACCATGGTGCTAACTCATTGAGTGCCTCTGTGAAGCAGGTTTCTACTTGTCTGTAGGCAATGTCAATGTCCTGAACCAATATGCTTTCACAATCCTGTAAACCCAGAACAAATGTGCTTGACATAAATCATCACACTGCCTGTGGGTCACTGTTTGATTGGGTTTGCATGTTGTTACAATTTGAAATGGCATGTGAAAAGGGATACTATGTTGGTAGGACCATGGAAATGGCCACAAGCATTATCAATTCCATGGTAGTCATGTCAGTGAAGAATGTAACCTAGAAGTGGACTGCTTGGTGTGTGTAAGCAATGTCTAATTTGTGTAAGGTGCTGCACCACGAGCCCATCACAGACTATTGGTACCTCTGTTTTCCCAAAATCTTCAAAGTGTATGTACAGATACCCTAATATGATGAATGATTTTTGATGGGTCCCTCAATTTAGCTCCATGAATACCTACAGCAAATGAACAAATGTGAGATCCTGGGCCAGTGGGATGGAAAATCAGGAAGCATGCTGTGTTGTTTTTGTCAATGATGTTGAGTGTGGATACACATCCTTCACATTTGGACAAGTCTGCCTCTCACATTTGGCATGTGAAAGAAAGTCTCTAAGTCATTGGTAGACCATCCCTCCTTGTCACACATGATCCTAACTTGTGATCCCATAGCCTCCAGGTACAGCATCAAGGATGTCAGGGGTGGAATAATCAACAAGCAATGTCTTGGCAATGAGCATCTCACTTGAGATTTTGTCCCTTGAGTATGGTGTGGCCTACAGATTCATGGAAGCCAATGCTTTGAATATTCAGCTTGCGGAAGGACAGGTCTCGACCCAGTTGTGTGACCGTAATCAAGTGTGTGATCTCATTGTTGCAGTGTCCACCATTTAAAGTATTATTTTCTACATTGAAAAACTGCTGACATACATTTACAAACATAGCAGCCTTGCTCTGCAGTTCATTGGCTGTGTACCCAATGCTCTGTTGGTGTGTATGACTTGCATGATTATTTTGTCCTGGTCCGGGCTGGGTGTAGACAGGTGCCAACGTGATGACCCGAGCTGTTCATAATGACAAGTCTAAGGTGTGCCCTGCATTGTGGATCAGTGTGGTGACAAACGTGGTCAGCCTAATGTCAGACATGTCATATGTCAACATGGACAATGTATGTTGAGCACTCATGGCATGTGAGTTGGAGTCCAAGACAGGAAGGAGCACATAGTACAGGGAGTGGATGGTTTAGCATCAGCTGAAGTTGATGTTGGTGAAGCTAACAAGGCCACAATGGTCCATGCATGTAAGGGGTAGCTAACTGTGGTTTTGGTTCAGCTCATGAACGGAAAAAGCATGTGTTATGGGTTGCTGCAGGCTTGCAGAATGCAGCAGCACAGAATGTAAAGTGTGTTGTGTGTTATCATGCCTTCTGCATAGCTAATGATAATGACTGTGCATTAGGTGGATCAGTGGCAGTGGCAGATAGGAGAAGAGCCACTCTTGCAACTGATCTGCATACCAAAATGATGTTGGATGGAGTCACAGCAGAGAGCCAATATCATTTGCAAACATGCACTAAATTATTCTGCAGCAACACATGGCCAACTTGATAAACAACTTGACATAAATGCCAACACACAAATCCATATACATCAACAACACATCCAGCACAACCAATGACTAATTCCGCTTTCCCTTATATGTCACAGGGGACCAAGGATATGCACTTGGACCATGGATGATGACACCAGTACAAAACCCCACCACCCAAGGCCAGAGGCAGTACAATGCGGCACACAGACGCACACGGTCCATTGTTGAGTGGACATTTGGTGTATTAAAGTCAAGGTTTCGGTGTTTGGATATCTCAGGTGGCAGTCTGCTGTACAGGCCAGAAATGGTGACTAAAATCATCCTGGCATGTTCATGTTGCACAACATATGTGTCCGTACTAAAGCCCCACGGAACCAAGTGTCTGAACCACCTGATGAAGATGAAGATGAAGAAGAGGCTGGTGCTGTACATCTCACACCAAATGCTGCAGGACTTGCACGGAGGAACCGTATCATTAACAATTTCTTCGACTGAGTTAGTCACATTGTGATGCTCACCCTCTGATGCATGTCAGAGCCAAATGACCACACATGTGGTCAGTCACTGACTGCCATGGGCACTGTACTCATTAAACAGTTATGTGGCTCAACAAGTGGTTAGAGAAAACACTACTCCATGGAGTTTGGGAATGTGTCCACAGTACAGAAATGCTCTGCACTGTGTAAAATGTATGACGCCATACTCGTCATATTACTACGTAGGCAACACTATGTCAAACGGTTGTGTCAAATGATTTCAATACAAGCAAACTAGGGTGTTGTTTGTGATGAGGATGAGATTCATAATCTGCTGACATTGCCCCAATCTAGGTATATTGGAGTGTGTACGTTGCGTGATTCTCCTAAATTAGGAGTGTGTGAAATGCTGTAAATGATGCCAATAGTGCACGCAACCTCCCAATATACAATGGTGCATATCATTCAGACACTTGTCAAATACATGTCTGTCTTTGCGGCAGGAAACTGTCCCTAAAGATGTGAAAAATGGGCTTGCTAATCTGCCTATTCCAATTCCCATAGAAGCCTGCACAAGATGTGCAGGATATGTAACCTGGGACCGTATATGAAATATATCATGCATATTACCAAGCACATTGTTGCTGTATAATTGCCAATTAATAACTGCACAGATGGCCATACTGTCAATGAGGTTCCTGAACATATGCCTCAAAGATACATGTGTGTAATCTGGTAAGAGCTGCAAAGAGGGCATGTAATGTCAGGAAATATAGATATGGGGCGTGAAATGTAACACCATATGAATTTGGGGCTTCAAGTTGGGGTGCAAACATGGAAATGGGGCGTGAAATTGGGCACCATATGAATTTGGGGCGTCAAGTTGGGGTGCAAACATGGAAATGGAGCGTGAAATGTGGCACTATATGAATTTGGGGCGTCAAGTTGGGGTGCAAACATGGAAAGGGGGCATGTACTGTGGCACCATATGAATTTGGGCGTCAAGTTGGGGTGCAAAGATGGAAATGGGGCGTGAAATGTGGCACCATATGAATTTGGGGAGTCAAGTTGGGGTGCAAAGATGGAAATGGGGTGTGCAATGTGGCACCATTTGAATTTGGGGCATCAAATTGGGGTGCAAAGATGGAAATGGGGCGTGAAATGTGGCACCATATGAATTTGGGGCGTCAAGTTGGGGTGCAAAGATGGAAATGGGACGTGAAATGTTGACCATTAAGAAATATAGGGGACAAATTGGAGTAACACGTAGATGTGGCGTATAATGTGGTTACAACATTTATCTGTCTGTCACAAGACATCAGCCAGGAAACAAGTACCACATACAGATCAACAAGGGCAAACATTACTATGCTGACCAGCTATTTGCCAAAACCAATGGACCACCACCACCAAGACACGCAAAACAGCAACATCTAAAAAAGGACACCAGGCATGGGTGAAGACACCTCCTACAGCTGGACAGACAAGTATATGCGGATACACACTGACACCTGGCTCATTCATAGCTACCAGTTGACACATCTGCCATTGCATATGAATCACTACGTAACATCAACATCTGACAATACACATGCAGGTACACACACCTGGAAGTGTACAGAAAGTGATGGCCCTATGTCATGTGTCCCCCATGGGTGTGTAGCACATGTAAGAAGAAGAAACCATCACTGATGGCCCACTTGTGAGCAATGCCAACATGATGTGACATGTGTGGTGGCTAAGCTTCCACATAGTGCAGACGTGCTTGGCCTAAGGTGCTGTTGGGAGCTACCTTCCTAGATGCACATACGCTCGTAGTGTGCTGAGCTGCTGCCCATGTTGGTGAGTGGTGGCACAACTACACACCTGCTGCAGCCCTTAGCCCAATTCAAAGGCAATCAAAGGCATGCTCATTGCACCTCAGAGCCACGGACTCATGAACCACAGACTACACTCATAACAGATGTGAGGCACAGGCCATGTGAGGGCACGGATTAGCTCTGCCCCCCAGGCTGTGGCAAGTGGTGCAGTTACCAGTACCACACCACTGGGAGGAGGACTAGGGACACAATGCACAGGTGATTGCAAAGTTTGCCATGGACATTGGATCCACAGGACAGGAACATTGCAGCTACTTATACCCTGACACCAACCCTCGGTGTGCCTGCGTGGTCCTGCACAATGACACATAATCACTGGAGGATGACCCAGATGGTCACACACTACACTGTGATGGAACACTACGCTCACAGATTTGTGAAAGAGAGAGCCAGATGGACTACGGCGTACTCAAAGAGTCCTGCTGCCAAAAATGTGATTGGTGAAAGTGGGGACGCAGACATAGGATAACGTTGTGGTGCGTCATGATGACTCACAGTGCATCTGGACATCCCTGATGCCCTTCCCAGAACCCCACACACCCCTGACCTCTCCTGAGCTTACAATGTCTGATCCTGGCCACTCTGGATCTAGTGGTCAGCGCAGGGAGTCAACTGAAGGTCAGTTTTGATCCTGCATGCTGGGGTGGTACGGTTATGCCTCTGCTGGCCCAGCCGCGTTACACAGCCTCTGCTTAGCCCCACTTCCACCTACTATGCTCCCCTATGCTGTGTGGAATAGCTATGACTGTGTCCATGTCCCTGCACTTACCAACTGCTGTGCCTTTGGCGTGGGTGCACAAGTGTGACGGTGAGTACTGGATGCGTGAGAAACATTGATAGGTGTGTCTACAGACGTTCAGTACCTGTGACATACTTAAAATACACAACAAGTTACTTTTAATGGACACTTTGCCAGCCAACCCTACTCACACTGCAGATGCGCAGCACACTGTTGCGCACACAGACGGGAGCTCTTGCATGTTCATCATGACATAGTAGTGCATGTAAGGCCTCCACCCCTGTGATACAGATGCAGGCGGATAGGACAACCCGCACAATTGCACCACGCAGAGCTGTGCCTTAGCAGACAACATCCCACTCTCCTGCTGGACACTGACCACCAAACCCAAAAATGTGGTCACGCATGCAATGTAGCTCTACAGTTGCCCTACACTTCAACCTGCACTCCATGCTGAATGCTGCTGCCCTTGTGTGGCTGATACACCTGCAACAGGTGGCCATCACAAAGCCCCACCCAGTCCACACCAGGTGGCATCATGTGGCTGAGACGCCAGCCACATGTCACACGCCACTCGTGCATGGGGGGACGGAGGTCCACTGTCCTCCCCTCTGTCCTGCATGTGCAAAGCAACTTTAATGCCAATGCAAACCAGAATGGATCATGGCTCAGGCAAGCAAGAAACTGCTTCTGTACCATTTGAAAAGGTGGGTGAGTCAATACGACGAATATGCTCTTCCTCAATGTCATAAATTGTTAATGTGGCTATAGACCTCACACATCTACGTGCAGATCATCAACAATTGATTGCCCCATTCACACAGAAGCTGACATTGCTGAAATTGCCATGCATGTTGCATCTGCAGACCGACATATACGATACATACTCAACCATGTTGAGTGCTGGAAGATAGAGTCGACGATGTTGAAGGGCGGACACAACGCTACAATGTATGCATGGTGGGCTGGGAAGAAGGACAGGAGGGTGAAGATCTGGATGTCTACAGGGCGACTTGACCAAAATAGATGCAACCGGAAGTCACTCTCTCATCATGCGTCATAGTGGAACGGGGAAACAGGGTGCCCACCAGACCATTGCCAACACGATTTAAGCCACCTACGTTCTAGATCAACATCCTCAACTACAGGGACAGGGATGCCACAATGCAATTAAGTTCACAACTAAAATACATCCAGGTTGTCAATCATTCTAAATTTCTTCATGGACTACACTTCACCGGCGGTCACTAAACATAGATACACATTCCTGACTGGCAAGGATCGTGTTAGGCAAGACAAGCTTCTGGACCCTGTCCTGTTCCCAGCATGTCTACGTCTAGTAACAAAGGGAAATACTCACTTTGTTTAAAAATCCATGATAGGCTGAATATTGGATGGACTCATACGCCTCTGCAAACACTGAGACTGTGCCCAATTGTCCGCAACAGCATTTGCACAATTCATCCTCCCACACAACCAATGCTAGTCAAAGACAAAGCCAATCTCACACTTTACAATCTGCATTACCGGCATTGATCCAAGTGCAGATTTAATGTTGCAAGGTACTCAAGGCCATAGTGGACATCACAGGATCTCAACTGGACCACCTGGATCTACCATGATCCCACAGGACAAGATCAGCCACATACAATCCTCCAAAGAGCCACAGGCATCTCAATACTCTCACTATATGCCCAATGTCACTCCACAAAGCTGCAGCTACATCGCCTAAAAAGCAGCACTTGTGCGCCACTTGGGTGACACACCCTTTGGAAGTACATGGACCAGCAGTCATGGCATGCATATCCTCAACTGTCTCGTGTCACAATCCATGTGAACTCACATATACCTGTTTTTTGACTGTGTCATGATCACTGACTCCATGACGAGCCAGAGTGCCCTCCCACTCCCAAGCTGTGCTCCCACACATTTCACATATGTCGGTATGTATCTTCAGGCTGGGATGTATCACCGTGTGGCGCATGCCCATTTGCAACTGTCTGCCAGCTGTGAACTTCACAAGAAGCAGTCAAGACACTTTCATATCCTTGGTCCATAATGCGGTGCGTTACACACACCTCTGTCATTGTGTGAATCTTGCCTTTGGTCAAGGTTTTGTGGATTGACTGTAGCACATTTGCCAGCTTTTGTTCACTTATGCATTTGGAACTGTTTGCATTGCCATCTAACATCATTAGAAGTTCAACTTACAAACTTTCCGTGCCATGGTAGGCAACACTGTGACCACATGTAATTGTTTCAACGTATACATGCACATGTGCTTTCAAATTGAACACGCTCTTCACCTACTATGACCTCCCTCAAAAAGGGGCAGATGGAATGTCCGGGACATACACACTCCGTCATGTGGCTAGTAATTTTACTCCTATCTCAACCAACACCATAGAGAGCCAGCGCGGCTACAGGAAAAACATTTGTCTAAAAGCAGAAATGCCACATCTACGTTGTCGTCGTCTGTGACAGAGGGATGCCACGGGATACTCAGTGTATGCAGGAGTGGAACAAATATGGGTCAGATTGGGGGTACCCTTTCAATTCGTGGATGTCAATATGGAGATCAAACCCTGGTATGTAGCAGTGCATGGCATACTAGACATGAGGCCAGAAGTACTTGCCTCACTGCATCCAAATATGGAACAGGTGGCGTTCTCCTATCACATTTTGCTTATACTCACTCAATGGCATGTCCCAATAGATAACCTTGCCTGATTGAAATCATGAAATTGTTATAGCATTGCATTGGTGCAATGGTGGCACCACATGTTTACAAATTTCAACCTATTTTTTACCATCTCTGGATCTGTTTTAACATGTACACTGCTCGTATTTACATTGGTGTACCTTCTGGATGTATCAGTCTCCAGACCTTATTTGCCAAGTTTGTATCTTTACGACATTTGACCAAAGCACATATGTGTGATTTAAGTATTATTTATTTACAATATTTACAAATGTGGTGAGCATATAGGGCAAGTGCAAAGGGTGCCCGCTGGAGGGCCAGACAGAGACAATTGATGTTATCAGATCCAAGGGAAGAGGCATAGTTCAGTCCACAGGCTGGTTGAAGTGGCAAGGAATGGGGTGATATGGCAGTCCATGGGGGGGGGGGTCCAAGGATGTTCCAGGGGACAGTGGAAGTAGGTGCAAGAAGTGCATGTGTGGCACGATTCTGAGCACAGCAAGACACAAGAAACTGGGGCTTTGGCACAGAGGGATACTACCGCTTCCTCCTCAGCAGCAATGCGCTGTCATCCTCATCTCCATCATCTTGTGTGTCATGTACCTCACAGGTGTCAGATGGTGTTGTGGCTGCAGCACTGTGAGGCACTGACACACCTGGTGTTGGAGCTGAGGATGTGGAGGCCGCTGCAGCATCCATCTGCACCAAACCCTGTGACAGCTAGGAGGCAACAAGCAGGTGCAGGGCATTGTAGAGCCCAGCAACCTGGCGCATGTGTTCAGCCCTGGCAGCCAAATCTTGGGCCTGCATCTGCTCCATGCTCTCCATGAACTTGCGGATGTTGTCTAGATCCTTGGTGACACTGCTGGAACCACCCTGAGCAGACAATGACTGTTGCTTCAGGATCATGACTCCAGCAATGTCAGCCATGGACCGCTGGAGAGCATTAAAGGGACTGTGGGTGTCTGTGACTGTCTGCATGCAGTCCCTAATGGGACTGAGACACCCACGTAGGCCCGCAATTTGGTCTGACATTTGCTGAAACACCACCTGCACCCTTTCCCCCAACCGTTCCTGGAGCTCAATGATCTGCAGTTGGAATGCGCGGGTGGTGGGATCTGGCTCTTGGGAACTAGCTGGGGTGGTAGGTGCCTGCTGCTCATTGGTGTGAGCAGGGGGTGGGGTTTGCCGGGGGCTGCTGGGTTGCCCTGCATCGGAGGCTGGCGAGGTGAGGTCGTCGAGCAGGAGTTGCAGGGTGTCGATGTTGATGTTCGCATACGCGTCTATATCATCAGCGGGTTCTAGGCCAGGGTGCTGTTCTGGAAGTGCTGTCTTGCCCTCTGAAAGGTGATATGGGAGAGAAATGACATGAGTGTTTGTCATCAACAATCATGCAGTAGTTCATTAAAGTTTCAGACAGCAGGACAATGTTAGACCCTACTGATTCGGAGTGGAGGATATTTATGATTCAAAATGGTGACAAAATAGAAGATTTTGCCTATGTGAAGTTTTTTGGAGACATGGTGGTCTCACAGTGCCCTACTTGCATGAGGACATAGCAGCATGGCTATGCTTTAGCACAAGGAAATGGGCACTTGAGTGGATATTCTGTTAACACCTTGCTTGATGATATGCCCTGTGATGCTAATTGACACTGGCAAACGGGCGGCCTTTGTGAGCCACCATCGCATATGCTCATCCTTCCCCACAATACTGTTCCTAAACTCCCCTCCTCCTTAGTGGTAGGCTCTTCTTAGTACCGCTTTAGATTCATGCTGTAGAGCAAATGGATTTCAGACAGCTATCTCAACGCACAAGCTACATCCTAGTGGGGACAGAGCAATGGAAGGCTGATACGTGTCCTGGTGTCATGGGGCCTTTCTGCCAGCCTATCAAATATTCTGACTTCAGTATTCTACTAGGGGAGTTGCTATGCGTCCAGCTAGCCGCAATGCCTATGATATGGTTGCCTGCATTACGTAATGCCGTCCTACATGCCTCCTAAGGCCCACAGTGTCAGACATGAAGGTGCAGATTTTCAATAACTGGTGCCTCCCTGCATGTCTGCAGGGATGCCACAGTTATTGTGCACAACACCACAGCCAGCATGGATGTGATGCATATACAATGCTGCGCAACATGGGCCAAAATAGAAAACGATGTGTGAGCCATCTATGCCGTAAACGTGTAGCATTGCTGGAGTGGGTTTGCAAGTGCAACGCAGCCAGCTGCAGCCGCCAGTGTGAGTACCTGCAGGGCGGTGACGTGGGTAGGTTTGGGGGTAGTAATGTATGGATTAAGGAGTCGTGCAGGCAAGTGAACCTTTTTAAAATGAAATACGAATTATGTAGGGCGCACCGCATCGCATTTGTGGATGCAGTGCACTCAAAACAAATTTGTCTTATTCATTTACATGTTTTCATACCTGGGAAGCTCCGTAATCCATACATTACTACCCCCCACCTTACCACACCCCCTCCCCCATCTCTGCCCTGAAGGTACTCCCACTTCTGCCCGCGGCTGAACGCAGCCCTTGATCTTGGGTGCCTTTTCCTTCCAATGCTGCATCAAGCCTCACGCCTGCTCCAAGCAAATGCAGGGATGTGACGCAGCATGGGACCAAAAGTGAGTGGCTGGAATCTAGTAGATTTAAATCAGCCAATAGAATTAGGTGTTCCACCACCAGAACACCACCTCCTGTGCATGACTGCCTCCCCCGGTGCCAGGGCTTTGTGACTTTACATATCTCAATGAGGCATGACCTTGAGGATAGCCCGCAGCATTGGGCATCCTTTGCGCCACAGCTGCCTCACAAGTAGGGACGCAAATGCAGACTTTAAGAGGCGCAAGGGGCAACTTGTAAATCTGCCCCATGATGTATGTTTTCTGGCATTCAGATCTCACCTAATGTGTGCTTCCTTATAACAACTGCATGATGCAGTTTCACTTAATACACAATGCATTAAAAGTACAAGACATTGGAAATATATAAACAGTAACCTAAATTGAAATGCTCTTAAACTTATTCTAAGAACGTCCCAGGCATACTTTTACACATCACCATGAATAAACACCACAGTAGCATGCAGTTTCACCATTGGGCCCTTTGCGACCTATCAGCGTGAATTATTTTATCGCAATTCAAAAAACGGGCCGCTTTCACCTATCATTTTCACTATGTAAACCTTTGCGGCCTGATTGCGTCCATATTTTCGTCGCTATAGCTATATTTTTGCCGCTAACACACAGGAAGTGATGTATTACTGCTTCCTGTCACAGGGGTGTGGTTTTTACTTTCACTTTCTCTTTTCAGCACATTGCTTGTGTATGTGCTGAGAGGAGGAGGTGTATGGTGGTTGCTGGTGTTGGAATTGGATTTTGAGAGTGGTGCTGTGTGCTGTGTCCTGTTTGAAGTGTCTGTTGGTGTATTTGTATAATTTTCAAGTGTTTGTGTGTCTAATGTCCTCAGTTTTGTTGTGTTTTGGTTGTGGTTAGTTAGTTATTAATATATATTTAGTTTAGTGGGTTAATTTTTCTTAGTAGTAAGTGGGTTACGAGGGTCAGGGAGATGCCGGCTGTGGGATGGTCAGGGAGGATGAGTGAGGGGGCATTGGGGGGGTTTCTGTGGCTGGTAAAATGTTACCTGCCATTGATGTTGGAGGCTGAGGGACGGATATTGCAGGGCTATACTGTGTCTGTTCGGAAGGTGCGCTGGGAGCGGGTGAGGCTCCAGATGGAGCGATATTTTAAGATTTCCCGGAATGTGCGCCAGTGGAAGCACCGCTGGCAAGACATGCTTGCGCGTGAGGCCGACCTGCTCGACTACACCCAAGTGATGACTGGCCTACAGGGTGGTAAGTACTAAACCCATTATTTTACTTCACAAAACATAGGTATGTAAGTGAGTAATGTGTGTGACATGTGTGTATGACATCTACATGCTGTCTCACAACTGTGATATTGTGACAACATGTTACTAACAATGTCATTAGCCTAAAAGATTTGCGCATGATTCACATCATTTAGGATTGGAAGAACTACCTCTTCCAAACACATTGTGTGCAACAGTAGTGTAGGTGTGTGAGTAGTCAATCCAAATAGCCCTATTTGTATAGCACCATGAAGTGCCGGTTGGAGTGAGTAGTCACGTTGTCATTGAGGTGTGAACACATGTTTGCGCTGTGAAGACCACATATGGGACTGAGGTCTCCTGTGTGCCACTTGCCAAAACATTACCATGTAATGGTGAGTGCCTACATGGCAGTAAGGGTGGCAAGGCACAGAGGGTATTTGCATGTATAAGTTCATCACTGGTGTAGTCAGTCGAAGAGATGTGGGCAGAGACTGTGTGCAGGATGCCGTGTGTGTGTCCAGTATGGGTAATTGTACAGATCGGAGCAGAGCCATTGTGTGTGTGACCTATGTGCAGGACAGAACACAGTGTGACAAATGCTCAATTCCATGAGCAGCAGGACTGTACCTACACGGCCCCTTTGCAGGGGTCATGTGCAGAAATAGCCTTGTCAGGTGAAAATGCACTACGGGAGTTTTACTTCTCCAGAGTGTCTTACATCCCAAAGGACTGCGTATCAGCCTCCTACAAAATGCAAAGTTGCCCTCATATGCAGTACAATTTAGCCATGATGCCTGTGTGGACATGGTGCATTGTAATTGCGTGACACAACTCTTATGTGCATGTCTTACGGCACTGATGTTATGTGTGTGCCACCACTGCATTTGCAGGCCATGTGCGCATGGCAGTCAAAGTGAACAGAGTCATGCGTACAAATTGTCATTCACCTACACAGTGATGTTGTTTTACCTGTGACTGAAATTGTGTTCCTCATGTTTATGTAACGTTTCTGGATGCCATGTAATGACACATATTTACATTTGTTCACTCACAGATGGTCGACAACCCATCACACAGGGTGACATTGATCGATTCAAGGACCCAAACGCCACTGGTGAGTATTTGTATTTGAAATTGCCATGTTGTGGTGTCAAGAATGTCATTACCAAATGGTACACATGGTTGTTTGGCCATATGAGTGTGTACCGCATGTCACTCAGCACAATGTGCAGATGTTATTGTTGATTCCGATTAGTCTGTAAATAGGTATTTGGATGTGTGAAGATGCATATCATTCTCAGTTGGAACTTTGCCCATCAAGGGACAATGATACAGCTTTGATTTCCTGTGCATGCCATACAGCACAGCTTCTAGCTAATTAGTCAATGATCCAAGGATCCTGCAGGCAATACACTCCTTGATTTTCACACTTGGGGGCATATTATCAAGAAATGGGGCAAGATTTAACCCCGCTTTATCTGCAGGAAACTGCCACTGAAGCGGCGATAAAGGGCTTGATAATATGCCCTTGAAAATTCCCATAGAAGCCCAGGTTAACATCAGAACCTCGCCAGCTATGGGAATTCTCAAGGGCATATTATCAAGCCCTTTATTGCCGTTTTAGCGGCAGTTTCCTGCCGCTGAGAGCGGCAATAATGTGTCGCCCTTTCTTGATATTATCGCCCCCAGTTGTTAGTAAGGGTGTCCCAGTCTTGTTCCTGTGCATGTAGGATGAGCTTACAATCGGTTGCCATTGACACCTGCACACAGCCACACTAGCACCCATGTACAAGAGTGCCAGCCTTTTCACTGACTACATGAACTGTACCCATTTGCAGGTAGGCACACATGTCTGCACATGTGCATTGTACAGAAGTAGCAGCAGTGTGTCACAGTATCAGATGAGGGTGGTGCTGACCATGGAGGGGTAATGCCGCCCTACTTATGTGAATTGGACTACTTGCACACACTCAGGATGCACAATGGTGACATGTTATGACAGTCTTATTTTTCTTTTGATTTGTCAGTACATCACACCTGCCATGCACTGTCATGTCACTATCCATAGCCTGTATTGAGCAACAAATGGCTTGACATTTATGTGGCCAGGTCACTTAGAGACTTTACAGTATGTCACTTGTGTGTTGCCTTCCATGTTGTATAGGATTTGTGCAAATAATTAATAATTGGCAAATGACCCTGTGTCCTTGGGTGGGAATTAAATTAACATTTAAAACTAATTTCAGACAACATGACTCTTGAAGAGGAGCATGCGTACCAGGTGGTAAAGGACAGGTGGCAACATGTACGATGTGTCAAGAAAGGGTCCAGGGATATGGCCCGGAAGCACCTGTCTGACAGGAAGGCAGGGAGGTGGGCCTCTGTGCCAGAGGCTGTTGTAGTGCAGGACAAACGAACCACCTCCAGTGCTGGTGCCAGGGCTGGACCAATTACTTTTGTGGATGCAATTGTGACACCCTTAATAAGGCCAGTTCAAATACCAACCAGCCAGGGGACAGTTCTAACGACAAGCAGTCCGGCACCGGTTCCGGGAACAAGCAGCCAGGGGCCGGTTCCAGCAGCAAGAAGCCAGGTGCCGGTGCCAGTTACAACAAGCCAGGGGACAGGCCAACCCCAAATCAGTCAGGATCGTGGCCCACCCACCACTCTGCCTCAAATGACAGAGATACTGATGTTGCTGTTGAAGGAACAGCAGTGTAACAATAACTTGCTCTTGGATGTTAAGAACAAGTTGTTAACCCTAAACAGGCAGATCCATGAGATTCGTGAAAAACGGGCTCTTCCCTGAACATTCCATTGTTATCCCCCACACCCATCTTCTGCCTTCCCTCAATGTTCCTTTTTATTAGATGTGTAATTAGTGATTTTTGTAATTAGATATAGAATAGTTTTAGATTAGGTATAGTTAGTTTTGCAGTGTAACATATTTATAGGATAGGTTAAGATGGTGTTGGGGCTAAGTTTCTTTTATCTTTGGGTGGGGGGGTGATGTCCTTTTTTAGTATGTGTAGTAGTGGATAGTTAGTCTTACATGTGTAGTTTAGTTTAATATGTGTTTAGGTATTTTAGATATAGTGTTAGTTGTAGTGATTAGTGTAGTTTTTGATAAGTTATTTTTGTAAGAATAAATACTGTTGAATTTATTACTGCTTGCAATGATGTCAGGTAGGATGCAGAGTGTGGGTCTTGATACATTGTATGCTACTCATGCCATCTGTGGAGTAATCCCTGTATGTATGACTATGGATGCGACTTGTTACTCTGCTGCATGTATAGTGTTAGGTAAACCTTAGCTGTGGGATCTGTTGACTTGCATGGTTGACAGATTACGTAGGATTTGGAATGGCCTAGACTATTGACATTTACTTTTTGAAGCACAACATATTAAGTGTGATGCGTAGAGATGCACACCCCAATGTTGCACATTGAAAATTGTACATAGGAACATGGCATTGTGATTGTCAAAGCCAGGGGAAGTGGATGAGTTTGGTGTGCGATAGTCAATGAATGGTATATTTTCTGCAAATCCATGCATGTGTCCGAGTGTGTGTGGACGTTGCAGGACAGTGGAATGAGGTCTTCAGTGGAATGAGGTGAAACGGACTACCAAGGTAAAACAGGCCTTTGTACATGACTGTCTGCAATTTGTCATTGATAGGGACACAAATGAGGCTAGGCTCACAGCATACACTGAATCTTGGATGCAATTCTATGGGGGAATTCATCACACCTCTTGCCAACACTTTAGTTGCATTTTTGTACTGCAAGGCAGGGATGATTTTGTCACCAATCTGGGTAATGTGGCCACACATCGGTCCGGACGCACATTGCATGAGATTGATGGTGTTGTCTTGTATTCTATTTTTTTTATCACCGCACACATTTGGTTTGTGTGCACACAGACACATGCAACTGTGACAGAACATTGTGGCTGCACTGTGTATGTTGATGTTCATGTGCACAATTAGGCACACAGGTGACATTGGGTACAACTGCTTGAGTAGTCTGCAGGCAAGTGTGTATGTGTCAGGCTGGCAATGGTTGCACAAGCTTGGACACTACTCAGACACATGTGTGCAATGCTACAGGTGTGCAGACCTTGGTGAAGGCATGCCTGATTGTGGGCAGGGGCATTGACATTTCCTGCACATACACAATGTGGCATCCGAGTGACATGTGTAGTTGTGCATTCTATTTGTATGTGCATGGTGATGTTGCAAGGGGTCCATTTTGTAAATGTTCTACATGTAACGTTGTTGTGCCACTGTGTGTTTTTGCAGATGCGCTCTGACCCTGCTTGCAGGCAGGTTGCTCCCCCGGCCAACACAGAGCCGCCAGCTGCCTGGGGCGTGCTCCCTGCCGCATGGCTGTGTGGCTGCTGTTTTCCGCTCCTTCACGCCGCTGCGTCCCTGCGCCTCCGCACCTTGCCCCCCATTGGACACCCCTCTCCCGCCTCCCAGCTGCTACTCCCTCCCTATTCCCCTCTTCTGTAGGCCGCACAGTGGGTGGGCAGCTGGTGTGCGGAAGGCGCAACAAAGGCAAGCCCATCTGCGCCTGGACCGCGCCCAGCGCCAGACCCCTGGACCACGCCAACGTCACTAAACCAGAGTCCGCTACGAGGCCAGCCCCCTCCACACACTCAACAACACAGCTTTCAAACTACCAATAAACGGACTCACAGACCTTTCTCCTGCCACACCTGCAGCTTCACCTGCAACAGTACCATCAAACCTCCTAGGACTGGACCCAAAAACCTCCGCTGCATACTCCTCAACACCCACACAACACACAAACACGCCGTATATCTCTGGGATATGCTCGACACCTCCACCCTAGACGTGGCCCTCCTGACCGTGACATGGGGGAACAACTCCTCTGTGCCCGACATCGTCATAGCCATCCCGGATGTCTACAAGATCACCCACAGGGATCACACAGACTGAACCGGGGGATGAATAGCCATCGTCCACAAGTCCACCCTCAAGCTCGCCACCCACGCAGACAACATCCTCAATGCCGCCAAACACCTGCACTTCCGGATCCACTCCGACCCACCACCCTCAGAGGTACACTCTTCTACAGACCCCCACAGCCCAAAATAAATTCAGCAACTCCATTGCCAACCTCACCAGCACACACACACTCACCTCCACGGACTACATCCTCCTCGGGAACCTGAAATTCCACCTCGAAAACAACAACAACACCAACTCCACCACCCTGATCAACAACCTGGTCGATCTCGGCCTCAGACAACTCGTCACCCCGCCCAACCACAACGCTGGTCACACGCTGAACCCCATCTTCTCCACAGGCACCCACATCACCTGCTTCCACACCACCTAATTCCACTGGACTGACCACCACTGCATCCATTTCCCCTTCAAGGAACAAACCACGCAGCACAGCACCCAACAGCTACCTCGCCACTGCTGGAGCTAATTCACCGAAGAGCAGCCGATCACCACACTCACCCAAAACCAACACATCAACTACACCAACCCAGACACTGCAGCCTGCCACCTCAGAAAGTGGATCTACGACTGCGCCAACACCCTTGCCCCACTACAGAAAACCTCCAAAAACCTCACCAGCAAGAGAGCCACCTGGTTCACCAACGAGCTCCAGAGCTCAAAATGTGCATGCCGGAAACTGGAGAAGATATGGCACCACGAACGCACTCCCGACAACCACGCAGCCCACAAGGATGCAATCTACAAATATCACCACCTCATCTGATTAGCCAAGGCATCCTCCTTCAAAGAGCAGCTGGATGACAACGCACACCAGAGCAAGGAGCTGTTCTGCATCGTGAAGGAACTCTCCAAAACCAGCACCAACACCAACAACAGTCTTCCCTCACAAGAACTGTGCAACTCACTAGCCATCTTCTTCCAACGCAAGATCGCTGATATCCATGACAGCTTCAACACGAGACATGCCCCAAATATGTCAGATTCCACCTCCCCTGTGATCACCACCAGCGCAAACCCCCTGACCTCCTGGTCCAACGTCAACAACGACAAGATCCACAAGGTCATGTACTCCATCCACTCAGGCTCTCCGTCAGACCCGTGCCCACACCATGTATTATACGAAGCACACGCTGCCATCACACCCCAACTACGGAACAGCAACATTTCCAGTAAGCTGGAAACACCCCATAATCAACGCTGTCCTCAACTTGCCCAAGGCGGACCCCAAGGACTTCAAGAAATTCCAGCCCATCTCCCAGCTCCCGTTTCCAGTGAAGCTCACCTAGTACAACATCAACATGCAACTGGGCCACCACATGGGAGACAACAACATCCTGGACCCATCCCAGTCCAGGTTCCAACGAGACCACAGCACTGAGACAGCCCTCATCGCTGCCACAGATGACATCAGGCACCAACTGGACAACGGCGAAACATCATCCCTCATCGTCCTGGACCTGTCAGCCGCCTTTGACATGGTCTGCCATCGCACTCTAAACACGCCTCCTATGAGCCCGAATCAAAGAGAAGGCCCTTGACTGGTCCACGTCCTTCCTCTCAGGCAGGACCCAGAGCATCCACCACCCGCCCTTCCAATCCAAGGACACCAACATCATCTGCGGCATCCCCGGGGCTCATCCCTCAGTCCGATGCTGTTCAACGTCTACATGGCCCTACTCGCACAAGTGGCCCACCAACACAACCTCAAATTCATCTCCTACGCTGATGACACCCAGCTCATCCTCTCCCTCACCAAGGACTCGCACCCTGACAAAACAGACCTCCACGAGAGAATGTAGGCCGTCGCCGACTGGATGAGGAACAGCCATCTGTAGCTGAACTCTGACAAGATGGAGGTACTCATCCTCAGAGCAACCCCATCAGCCTGGGACTACTCCTGGTGTCCGACCACACTGGGAACAGCACCCACACCCACCAACCATGCACACAACCTAGGATTCATCCTCAACTCCTTCCTCTCAATGTCCACACAGGTCAACGCCGTCTTCTCCTCATGCTACAACACCCTCCGCATGCTCCGCAGGATCTACAAGTGTATCCCAAGCTAAACAAATAGAACAGTGACACAGGCCCTCGTCAGCAGCAGACTGGACTACGGCAACACCCTCTATGCAGGAATCCCAGACATAAACCTACGGCATCTACAACGCATCCAAAATGCCTCCACCTGACTGATCGTCCATGTACCCCCCCACTGCCACATCACCCCCCACCTGAGAGACCTACACTGGCTCCCTGTTGACAGGAGGATCACCTTGGGGCTCCTCACCCCCACACACACAAAGCACATCCACAACACCGGACCTGCCTACCTGAACAGCCGAATTAGCTTTGACACCCTCACCCGCAAGCTCCGCTCCACCAGCCTCCCTCTCACCGCTGTCCCCCACATCCAAATGACAACCTCCAGCAGAAGATCCTTCTCCTACCTCGCTGCCCATCTATGGCAGACCCAAGACCTACTTTCCTTCAGGTGACTCCTCAAGGCCTGGCTCTTTGACAGTAGCAGCACCCCCTCCCCTCAGCACCTTGAGACCCTCACGGGTAAGTAGTGCGCTTTACAAGTAGTCTGATTGATTGATTAATTGGGGTTTCTCTGACATTGTGATTTTACTATGTTTGCCTAGCTTTTCGGTGCACATTCGGGGTTCTGTGTGGCTTGCACAATGGTCCATGATATGACATGTGTTCACCAACATTGTATTGGCTTTTTCATGGGAGATGCTGCTTCTACAACACAACAGTGCTTGCTGATATGCACTATTGTATTCAAATTAATTACAAAAGTGGATTCTGGTGTGCACCTGGCCTACTATTTACATTCAATTAATCATATTGGCATGTCCCTCCTCAGTGCTTTGTGAGCTGTTACTTCCGCTAATGCATCGAATACACTGCTGTCATTCCTGTTACTGTGGCCCTATGGGGCATATTATCAACAAAGTGGGAAAGAGAGGCGGTAGCCATCTTGGCTTGTCGGCTCTCTTCGCAAATTCAGAAACGCTAGCCTGCAGCATATTACCAAAGATATGGTGAAGCCTAGCGATTCACCCTGCCATGGTGGTAGTTTTTGCTACTTGTTGCCAGCACAGGCAGCCTTGCGCCAGAGTGCAAGGGTGTCTGTGAGCAGGTAGGTTTGTTTATGTTCAGGCTGGTGTTCCTTCATGCACATAAACAAAGAGTAATTGCCATTTTGTAACTTACCTGTGTGATGCTTTATACAGCACACATGTAAGTAACAAACGTGCAATTTTTTGATGTTGTTTGTTTATGAACAGGAAGGGACACCTTCCAGGACATGAACAAGCCATGGCATTTTGGATTTTCCATGTGTGCTGCACGAGGCAGCACACATGGTAGAAACAAAAACTAGGAGATATGATGCATTTCTCCTCGATTCATCACCTTCAGGACAGAACTTGCCACCTGTTGTCACCAAGCTTGATAATAGTTGTCAGCGTCAAAGTGAATGGGTGTTGCAGTGGAACGCACACCACAACACCCACTGCACAGCCCCTTTCTTGTGTTAGTGGCCCTATTACAATGGCAGCGTTAAAACTATGTACATGGCTTTGAGCACAATTAATTGACTTAACGCTGCCTTGGTAATAGTAGCATGCACATATTTCCACGTTATCAGCAGATAAGTGCCAATGACGCAGCAATGAGGGGCGGGATAATATGCCCCTGTGTGTTGTGTGAGTTGCTGTTTGCGATTGGTGATATGTCCCTATGCCAACATGCACAGGGGTATCCAGGACTTGTTGTACAGTTCATGAGGGTATGCAAAACAATGACTTTCATAGTACATGTGTGCCACTGTGCCCATCCAGCCCCTTCCCCGTCCCTGGTTGCCGCTCACCCTGGTGTTGTTGTGGGCATTCCAAATCAGCACTATCCTGGCCTGCCACTCCAACTACAGTCTCCTCGCTGATGACATGCGACACCTGCTCCTCCAGCTCATCCAGCTCCTCCTGTGGAGCTGATCCGCCGCCTCCGGTCTCCCTCGCTGCCCTAAGGTTGGCTCCCAGTTTCTTCTTTGTCTTGCTCTTAGTATCGTGCCACCGCTTCTTGCACTGGTCCACTCTCCTCCTTCTCTCCCACACGGCATTGACTTTGGTCATGATGTCCTGCCATATCTCCTTCTTCCTTGCCATGTTGACAGTGGAACTCATAAAGAGTTCCTGCTGGTGTTGCGTCACCTCTTCAACCAGTACCTGGTTCTCCATTGGACTGAACTTGGGATTCCTCTTCCTCTTGGCCTTTCCTTGGGTCTCTGCCTGGCCTTCCTGGGTGTTGTTTCTGCCCTCTGCACTTGATCCTGCTTGCTCACCATCATCTACAATGTTTGGCATTTTGCTTCGTAAATGTTTGGGCTTAGCGGGCGTTTTTCGGGTCGCTAACGCGTTTTATGTAAGCCTCGGGCCTATTGGTTTGCGATATTTATCGCTGATTGGCCCAACGTCCTTTATTTTATTGTTAGCGTGCGACGCGTTAGCGACTTCATGCTAAATGTATCGCCTATTTTTATCGCATTTCTTGGGAAATATCACCGGCTAGCGACGTTAAATACAGGCGATGCGCGGTGATAAAAAAAGTCGCGCTAAATGAGTTTAGCGATAATTTTCGCCTCTTGTTGGTAATATCCCCCCAAATTCCCCCAGTACCTTTATGATGGCAATGGAGGTAACCTTGCTAGGCAATAAGGAAAGCCCTGATGGACAAACCAGCACTGACAAGTCGATCGACCGCAATGGAGGTAACTTTCCTAGGCTGCACATGGTTATGAAACCCATTAATGACCCTGGAAATCCAAGCCCTGGTGATGATAAGATAGAGTGGTCTTCTTTTAAATCTTGCTCCCTCATAAAACACAAGTTGGAGTTTGCCATCTTTTTAGCAGACTTTGAACCTGATTGGGTTCTCATCACTGAAACCTGGGCCAATAATGCTTCAGGACCCAATGTAGTAGACGCAAGCCCAACTAACTACTTTACTCAGAGGGTAGACAGGATGGGATGGACGGGTGGAGGCCTGGCTATTGAATTCAAATCTCATTTTAAATGTTTGATAGAATCAGGCTAAGATCTACAAACCTGTGAAGCCCTCCACTTTAAACTAACTTCCTCAGCCACCTGCTTGTTTGGGGGTCTGTGATTTATAGATCCCCCAGTCCTAGAACCTCTTTTCTCAGGGAAATTTAAATTCCTTCTAGAACATTTTCTAGCTGAGAACTGGATGACTATCTTGTGTGACTTTAACTTTCACCTAGAGGAGAATGACAACCAAGACTCAAGCACCCTCTTGTTAATTTTGGATTGTCAAAACTGGTATCCGCCCCCACCCACAAGCTGGACCATACTTTGGATGGGATTTTTACCAATGATACCAGACAGGTTTATCAAAAAAACATCGATATCAGCTGTTCTGATCATAGCACAGTTTGCTTTGATCTTTTACCCCTTCCGGTAGCCAGAAACAATAGAAATCCTCACCTTTTGGATAATTCTAGAAACTGAAAAAGGGTCTGGGCAGAGGCTCTAGCCAGCCCTCTAAAAGTATACCCTGCGTAATCTAAGATGACTCCGACAGTGAGGCAGAGACGTAAGCTGACTTTGGAGCACAGGTTTCACAGTTTTGATCCCCGGCTCCGGCAGCAGCTGAGCTCAGCACCATGTGACTCTGGGCAAAAGCTCACTTAATTTCCACGACGGCCCCCAGCGCCTTGAGACCTGTAAGGGTGAGTAGTTTGCGCTTTACAAATACGGATTTGAGCCAATACACTGGCTCCTATGATGGCAATCACACATAAAAGGCACTTACCTTCAGCTTCATCGTACAAAGATAGACTGAGGATGCTGAAACAAGCATGCCTTCATCAAGAGCGGGCATGGAGGAAAACCCAAGATGAACAGGAAAAAATCTCATACAAACTGAGTAGTAAAGAATACAAGGTCAGGCACCAAAAAAATCGAGAATGCCTCCTCCGCTAAAGAACATTTTAAGCTAGTACAACTGCTTTCGGCCACGCAACGCAGAGCAGAGACAGAGGTCTCGTAAATGTTCTGTAACCAGCTATCAACCTTCTTCCACTCCAGGATTACAGACATTCACACAGGTTTTGGCCCAACCCCCATTACGCCTACCCAGTCAATTGCCACTAGCTGTCCCCCACTGACACCCCAAGAGATTTCATCATGTTCAAGTCAAGAGCCGAAAGGTCTCCTCTGTGTTTCCTACCCTTTCTCCCAAATTGGTAGAACAATACCTTCTGAATACCTATACAGGTGCACCTCTAGAAGCGTGACCACCAGCAGTTTTCCATATGATGGCCAGTATTATATCAAACCTACTATGCAAATTAATGAATAATGTGATCCTATCCGGATACTACCCTTGGAGCTGGAAGCAGGCTAAATTTAGGCCTATCTAAAAAAAACTAATCTAGATATCACGAACTGCAAGAATTATCGCCAGATTTCCCCGCTTCCCGTTCCTGCAAAGATTCTGGAGATGCACCTTAATATCCACTTGATGGAAACTACAGAACGGCAGCACTGGTTCAATGACTCCCAGTTTGGCTTTAGGAAACATTATGGGAATAAAACCACATTAATCTCAGCCACAGACTGTATACCGTGTCTAATGGATGAAGGACAACGGTTGGTGCTGATACTCTTGGATCTGTCAGCAGCATTTAACACCATCTCACCTGTGCTGTTGCTGGATAGACTACAAAATCTTGGCATCTCTGATCAAGCTTTAGCCCTTTTGTCCTCTTTCCTTAGGGAAAGATCCCAAATGGTGAAGTTACAGCACTTCTACTCACAGGCCTTCTTCCTGCTCTGTGGAGTGCTGCAGGGCTCATCTTTGAGCGCTTCACTTTTTATTCTCTATGTGGCACCCATGGTGGCAATAATCCATTTTTTGGAATGGAGGAAGTGTTGTATGCAGACAACGCTCAAATTATGGTGTCAATTGCCAAGAACTCATGATTGGTAGTCGAGAACGTCTCAAGTTGCATGACCAAAGTCAACGGAGAAAAGATGGAAGGGATGGTTTTTTGACCTGGGGCATACAGCTGGAACCGTAGCTTTTGGCCTCACTCATTAGGGACCTGTCCTACTCTGGGAAAAAAGGCCAAGAACCTTGGAGTGCTGATGGACACTGAACTTAACTTTAATGCCCAAGTGAACCATACAAAAGCAACATACACCTGGATCAAAAGGATGCTTTAGACCATTTTTCCATTTATCCAGCAGTCAGCTTGTAAGCAGGTCGCTCTCGCCCTGGTAATGTCTAGGCTGGATTACTTCAACTTATTGTACCTGAACTTGAACAAAAACACGTGGAACAGACTCCAGGTGATGCAGAATGCACTGGCTAGACTTGTTCTGAACATTCCAAGGTGGCAGTTGGCAGTGAAGGGATTGAAGACCCTTCAATGGTTTACAATTAATAAGCACATCAGCTTTAACTCTCTCAGCATGGTATACAAGACTCTTTATCTCCCATATCCACAAGTTTAAAAGCCATGTTTAGCTGATATATTCCATGCAGACACCTTTGCTCATCGCTTCAACTTCAGCTCATGGTGCCGAGAAATAAAAGAAATAAATGGGGTGACAGAGAATTTTCTACGGCTGCGAGCAAACTCTGGAACACCCTTCCTCTAAACATAAGTTCCACCCCGCAGCTCTTGCCCTTCAGGAAGGCTCTTAAGACCTGGGTATTTCCCTTGTAGACATTTTCTGAATCTGGAGTGCTAGTGGACTTTCACGGATGGTAATCTATAGCGCCTTGATGCCCTCAGGTAATTGCTGCTCTCTATAAATTTAAATCAAATCAGTCAAATAGGGCCTGATTTAAAGTTTGTTAGATGGGTTACTCTGTCACAAATGTCACGGATATCCCTTCTGCCATGTTACAAGTGCCATAGGATATAATGCACTCATAAAAAGGCACATAGGGTCAGTTTGTGATGGAGTACCCATCTACCAAGCTCTAAATTAGGCCCATATTTAATTTAGCATAATAATCTTGGATATACGTCATGTTATACGACACCATTTCGGAGAAGTACCATTATGGAGTCATGTTTACTTCAACCTAGCAACAATTTCAGTCCATTTACCTAACATTTAAATAACAATTACAAGAACAACATCACTTTACCATTACATCAACATATCTCCCTATCCCTAACATTATTATCTATTATGACCAACTGCGATTTTCACCATTATCCGAATACCTACATCTGCACCTATTCAACCATGAATTATTCTTCAATGTCACCCAGAAAGTATCCACAACTATAACAATAAACATAATTATAACTATACCTGCAACCTTAAAGCTATCCATAGTTTAAAAGATAACCTGAACATAAGTGATATATGAAAAGTGATATATGAAAAAGATCAAATGTGTATAAAATAGGTTTAACAATTAGTGAAACCAAAAAATAGCCGAAATGAAATGTGAAAACTCAATGATTCAATGGGAACATCTAATTGTGTTATGTGAACCTGACCAGGAAAATTCACACAGTCAGATGGAAGTTGGTGGTTGATCCTGGTCCTGAATTCTGCCTGTGCAATTGCAACATGGGTGAAAAAGCACTAAATTGATTTTTAGTGGACAGTAAAAATCACAGAGCAAGGTGGGATAGCATGTATCCCCGATTATTTCTCATCTCGGGCTATATTGAGGCTCAGGGCCCACTAACCCTGCCGTCCGCCCCCCCGGCAGCTTCTGTTCTTCAAAGAAGGCATACTATTCAAGTCAAGGTTTTTTATTAATTCAAAGCTGCTTTTTCATTTGTTCTTTCTAGAAAGATCAGTTTGGGGAAAATCAGTTGGAGGGATGCTCATGCACCTGCTACAGGAGAAGGGCGTTCTTCATCTCCCTTTTTCTACTTCTTCTTCTTCTTCTTCCAGCAGTTAAATGGGACCTCTGGACCTGGTGCATTGTCTTACCGTGGCACTGGACTTTCTCAGCCTTCAGAACCTTAGGCTCTGAGGAGGCATCTTACTCAGCTTGGCCTCTTAAAAAAGCATTCAAGCTCATTCTGGTATCATTCTATTAGGAGGTCCTTCAGGGCAGCCAAACTCAGGAAGCTATCTTTAGATGGATATCATCTGGTGATGACAGAGCTGTAATTAGGGCATTAGATTACTCTGAATAATCTATACACATGATAATCTATTCTCATATAATTAAAAGTTGACTAGACCATCAAAACGTATCTTCTAATGTATGTAGGTCAATGAACAGCAATACTTTACTACTATTTCTAATCATTGGGGTAATTTTACCAATTGTCAGATTAAATTAACACTTTTGAAAAGTGGAGATGGAAGTTCAGCTTCTAAATTCTTTATATGGGCCTTTGCACATCTCATATGACACTTTTAGGCATCCAATTGTGTACTGAAACAGCCACACAGATGTTACTTTTCTTAGGTGGTCAGGAACTGCCACAGTGAATGAATCATTTGGATTTGTTATTAAAGATTGTTTGAGAGTTGTTTAATTTTAGAAGCTGCAGTGAGAAGGGAATAGGGCATTACTGTTGCTGAGCACAAAGTCTATGTGCCTTTTCAGTAGAGAAAGAAAGGCCAAAGTTTGAAGTTTTCAAACGTGAACCTCCAAAATACAGATGGGATTTCACACTAGTATTATACTGTGACAATCATGATTTCTCATTTTTAGGCCGTACTCTTGTTATTTTTTGCAGAAATGTTTTACAGATGTATTTCTTCACATTATTTGCTCTTTTGTTTGCATCCAATAAACATTGTTTTGCTAGTGTTTCGTGTTGTTTTGAAGTGATTTGCTTCTCTTTGTGCCATTATGGTAAGCTTACAGGACATCGACCAGTATGAGATAAATGGAAGTGCTCATGCATCATTGTCGTTTACATTGGGAATTATATTGTTGGGCTCCACTATGCTTTCATGGCAGCAGCACTGTCGAAATGTGGCATTGATGGACTCTCTGTAGGTGAGCTAGATGAATTTAGCATGAATGTAATGTACTTGGGGGCTCCCTTAAATATATGTTTTCCTTATGCAGGTTTATTATGGTTGAAAATAACAGTGTCTGGGCTATTGTCAAGAGCAGTCAAGGATG
This sequence comes from Lissotriton helveticus, assembly GCF_964261635.1. Classification (NCBI taxonomy): domain Eukaryota; kingdom Metazoa; phylum Chordata; class Amphibia; order Caudata; family Salamandridae; genus Lissotriton; species Lissotriton helveticus. The sequence continues at coordinate 1,243,867,681 of NC_136063.1, read as the reverse complement.
GGTATTCAAATATTTATCAGAAAGTTAGCTATTTCTCTTTAAAATAAGTCTTCTTGATTCATGTGCCCCATTGGGATTCTGAAGACCTGCCGCATGTTTACAAACCAAAGGTGTTTCATAATGTATGTCTTACATTATCATCATCCATGCACAGATTGTACAGCCTTTATCCCATTAAAGCAGACTTATACCTCAGACTTGCTCCTTCTATATTCAGTGCATTGAGCTGTTACATGCTCCTCCACCTGGAAACTGTGCAGTACATGTTTGTGAGTGCATAAACTCTAACAAGGGGATACTTTGGTATCTGCCAGGTATTTTGGCGTGCCTTGTACCAGTGATTCTTTCACACATTATCCAAGAACTCTGCTGGCCTTTTCTAATTACCATATAATGAAGCATTTGTTCTGCATCCTGAGGCTGTGCTCATCTTATGCAACTTTGAACCCCACAGTCATTCTTCCACTTCCTCCCACCCTACCTTCTTTTCCTAATTCTTTTGATAAATTGTCCATTTTCATAGACCCCACCTAACTCTTCTATGTTCCCCACTTTCTGTTGTATTTCTTTTTCCAACTCATCTTTACTCCCTCTCATTTGCTTCACTTCACCCTTCAGCCTTTGATACAACAGCATCTCCTCTTCTCTCCTCAACCCTTTACTCTGAGCTCCTCTCCACACCTATGCATATGCCTATGCCTATACCTACTTAGCACTTTTTATATCCCGCCCCTATTTCTCCAGTTGTATGCATGTTTCTAGTTGTTGTCCCCAGACTGATTCATAATATTCTCAAGATTTCAAAAGTTTATGAGGCATATTCTCAACGATTTATCACAGAGTTACCAGCACTTTATCGCTGCCAAAGTGGCAATAAATGTATCACTCCATTCACAAGCTGGTGAAAACAGCCCTTATCACAAGTTTACCTGCGATAGCAGCCACAAAAAACATCGCCACACTTGACCACCGCCGCAATTATCACTAATGAGGTGCAGAGGCGTTCCCATGCAAAAAGCTGCGACAACAGCCTTCACCAGAAAAGGGAGCCCAGCCCAGAACCAACCCTGAAGGGCAACAGATGCCATGGAGCCACTGATCATGCAGTCTGGACAACAAAGAGTGCCACAATATCCAGCGCCACCACCCACAGTACCCTCCCACCCCCGACCGCCCACCACTTCCCCAGGAACAATACTGAGGCAGTGCAGACAAAGACGGCGAGCTTCAGAAAACGCACTAACCACACAGACCCAACACCAGAGAATGTCATTGCCCACTACAGGCTCAAAGGGACAGCCATCCTCTGCATCCTGAACACCAATGCCCACAGGCTGATGGGACCAACACAGCAGACAACCAACATCCCACCGCAGACAAAGCTGCTGGCCGTGCTGCACGTGTTGGCCTCTGGTACCGTCCAACCAACAACCGCCTGAGTCGGAGGAGTCTCACATCCAGCCCAATCCAAGTTGCTCACAACGGTCGTGGATGACATCATCAGCTTGGTACCCCACTATCTATACTTCCCCCACACTGTACAGTAACAGCTGGAGACTAAGCAAGACGGCTACGCCATAGCTGGCTTCCCGCACATGTGAGGGGGCAATTGACTGCTCACATGTCTTACTTGTGCCCCCTGGCAATACTGCACACAATAACCACAGCAGAAAGCACACGTATTCCATCATTGTGCAGGCAATAGTGGACCACCAGGGAATCTCCACCAACGTCAACGCCAACCACCCAGGCACTGTACATGATTCCTACATCTTCCGACAGTCCATCATCAATCAGTGCTATTAGAATGGCACCAACGGAAAAGCAGTGCTCGTTGGCAAGTACCAAATGAACACACCACACACCTCAACTCCACAATCATGCATCTCACAACTCTAGGAATGCACATGTTACAAACTCACATACAACCTGCCAAACAACATTTCCACCCACCAGACACGACAGCACAACTTACTGTGGGAAACTGGGCCAGCCATGTGCATAAGCCATCAATGGCATGGCACATCAGCCACACAATAGCAGATTGTTGGAAGAGTTGGGGACCAGACATGTGCGAAGGAGGCACGTGACCGATGAATGAGAATGTACACAATGCCAAGTGTGGCATGGATGTGATGGCCAGACTGTAGTATGCAGACCACATGTTGACATACACCACTGTTGTTTGGAGTGTAGTGGACAGTGGATGCAACCAGGTCACCCCAGCCAGTGGGGAAGTTTGCAGAAATGTAGCTTGTTTCATCCCCCCATAAGCATGAGCGGAGTGGGCTGGCCTGCGCCAGGCCAGCGTAGGAGTGTGAATAAAAGGCACGTAACTCGGGGTGTTCCTCTTCCGGAATGCCCAACGTGTCTGCCAGGGTGGCACCTCTCAGCCCACCACAAGGCTGACGCCGTCACCATGCGCGGTGTTGCCTCTGATCCTGTGTGCCTGCTGCACCTCGGAACACTGGTCCCGAACCAGTCTTGCCCGCCCCTGCGCACCCAGGCCTCAATGCTCACCTGCCGACACTGGCGTGTGTTGAAGAGGGCCCACCACATGCCGGTGCAAGCGCCAAGTCGATGGCCGTGGCAGACTCCTCAGACCATCACAGCCTCCTTGACGCAGGCCCACTGTACTCCTTTCTCCTTGATGTAATCCACCGGCATACACAGCGGACTAGTAGGTCACACATTTGGAAGTGAGTCCTGATTACACTATGGCAGAGAACATTATTTATGGCAGAGTTTATATCACCATACTTCCTTTGATGTGGTGCCACCAAGTCGGTGTATAGCATTCCTACAACACATGTCTGTGGGCCCACGCAGACTACTGCCTTCGGGCCAAACTGTGGTCGAGTAGGTCACACATTTGGGACCGAGTCTTGCTTTAGCAGTAGCTGAGTTCATATCATTGTGCCGGCATCATCGCAGACTTTATCCCCTCTCAGCCCCGGTGCCACTAAGTCTATTCTCCGACATTTATGGACTTTCTCTGGTTGAACTTTTTTGGCGTCTGAGTCTATGGACTGGGGGTTGTCTTCATCCTCATGTAGCTGATACCGATGTGCTGGTAATAACAAGGCTGTAGCATTCCACTCCTCAATTTGCCGCTTCCGGGTGGCTTCTACCCTCTGCATGATGCCCTACAGGACATCTTCCACTGTCCCCTGCTATCCTCTGTCACATTCACCTCTGACATCAATGAGGAACCGCTCAGTCCGTGTGGCCCTACTTCAGTGCACCGCAAGTCCTCACCCAGTGGCAGTGTGCCTGTGCCAGCCACAGTGCATCCGGGGCCACTAACTCTGTGCAGCTGAAGTCATGGACCCTCTCTGATACAATATTGGATGGCCTCTGTGACTATGTCCTTGGGGTCATCGATGCCATGTGTATGTGGCCCTGCGCTGTCCGCTGCCTCCGGCCTCAACTGCAGCCCACCAGGGCTCACACATAAAATCGAGTCCAGACCAGCCCGGACATCACATCACCGCAGGTGTCACACACCACCACCGCCAGGGCCACCTCGAACCGCCAACTGCCAGAGTCGAAACAGTCATACTGGCAGACTAATGGAGTTGCTTCCACCTGTCGTGGATGGCATCATCTGCCTGATACCCTGCTCAGCACTCCAGGTGCCACTGATTCAGTGCACCGCAACCCATGGACCGTTACTGATTGAATGTTGTGCTGTGGAGAGGTTACGCAGCAATGTCACCTCAGGCAGTGTGGGAGACCTGGGACGATGATGAGGAAGATGATGCAGGTGTAACACACCCCACTGCAGCTGCATCAGGTATATCCTGAAGGGACAAAATGCTGGACAATTTCCTCTCATGAGCATGCTCAGCTCTAGTGCCCCAAAAACGTACACTGCAACTTCTGTGTGCATGTTGAGTGACCTCTTTACTTGCTCCGACTACCTCCATGTTGCTCAGCAGTTGTCTCTGTTATGCTGGTGTTTTCTTTGTCCGTTTTCATAGTTTTCACTGTTCAAGCTGTTGCCGGCACCAACCACTCGATGATGGCTGGCTTACACTCACCACACACACATCCAGTACAGGTGTCACTGTACATGTGGCCCTGCCAATAAAGGGGTCGGGCGCACGTGCCCATAGCCAGTTCCACAAACTATCTGCGTGTGTCCATAATGTATGCATGAGGGCCCCGGGCCCTACAACATTACATTGTGCTGTGTACAGCGGATGCTAACATGTCACCACAAAGGCAGCGGGTTAGAGCTTGGACATGTAGCTTTGTCGTCACCGACTCAATACGTAGGAGGAGTGGACTGGGCCGTCTTATGCTGGTCCAGCGTGAGTGTGTGAATGATAATTGCGTGCCTCTGGGCGTGGTTCAGTACTGGAAATGTACAAATGCACGTGTCTCTGTCGTAGTGTGGGTCTCCTTTGTGGGGTGTTTGTGGTCCCTGAAGGGAATTGGACACCCATGTGTATGATCTAGTTTGTCTTCCATTGGTTCGGACCCTACCTGCACCTGTTCGGCCACCTCCTTTTGGCATTTTGACACCTGGCATTGGAATGCGATGTGTGGCTCGGTGAAGTGTTGGGAGCCAGATGCATGTTGACATTGTGTTGACATGTTTGTTGGCGCATTGTTCTTGTTTACATGAAGACTGTATGACAATGTACATTGTGACTGTTTGGGAGGTTCTGGATTTTGATGCGGGATAGTGGACATTTGGACTACATGATGGAGGTGAGGTTGTACGCGTACATTTCCATCTCACAGTTTTCTGCTCTGTTAGATGTAGTTGGCCTGTTTCGGGCGCATGAGCGGAGCCAGTTGTGTCCTCTGTTCTGCAGCATTGGGGTTGCACATTGTACCACATTGTCGTCAACGTGGATGTGCTGTTATTGCTATGTGTGTGTGCTGCAGTGTGCCATGGGGATCAGGGACATGATCCAGGTTCATTGTGGGTGGGCAGTGTGTTACACATCGTTGTGCATGTGTACCATTGTGCCCATCTCCCCCTGTCCCCCCTGTTGTTGGTTGTTACTCACCCTGTTGATGTTGTGTCACGTCCAATCGAGCTGTGTCCGTACCCCCATCTCCTTGCACTGTCTCCACACTGATGACTGTGGCCTCCACTTCCTCCAGCTCCACCTGTGGTGCAGGACTCCCACCTCCTGTCTCCGTTGCGGCCTTCCCGTTGGCAGTGGGTTTGTGCTTGGTTTTGCTTTTCACATCATGCCAGCACCTCTTGGCCTCCTCCATTGACCTCCTCAACACTATGACTGCATTCACGTTAGTCTAATTGTGGGTCAGTTGATGGTAGTGTTCTGTCACCTCCGTGAATCTGATCTAGTTTTTCTGCGGACTGCACCCCGTCTTCTTCTTCCGCTACTCCCTGCCCTTCCCCAACCCCTAGGTGCCTCGCTGGTGGTCTGTGGGGCTTGTGGGGTTCTTATTGGCCTCTGCACTCAGTCCGGGTGCATCCATGGTGCTACGCACTTCGAATTCTTTTTGGTGTGTTCTTTTTTTGCTTTTATAGCGCATTTTCACACATGACGCATGGGATTTGCAGGCTTGTCGCTGATTTTTTCGGCTTTTGTATCACAACTGGCCTCATCACATCTTTTTTTGCGTTCGTGTTTTGCATTTTTGCGGCATCATATTGACTTTATCGCGGATATTTGATGCGTTGTCATGGGCCTATTGCATGGTACCTTCGTGTTGTGAATACTTAGTTAACACAGCGTTATTTTCCTGCGATGGACTGCGATATGAAGACTTGAATTAAGCTAAATTTGCAGTAATTATCACACATTCTTGAGAATATCCCCCTATGTTTTTATGCAGGAGGGGTCACTTTATTTAATTATCTTGATCTCTGTCCATTGTGCTGGCACCTTCAAATACAGTAGTGCTTTATAAAAATGTAAAATGAATAACTATTAAATATCTTTTAGGAAGGAAGAGCATTTCCGATCGATTGAAATCATTCATCTTACAGCCTATTACCTAGGTCTGTGATTTGATTTTATATTTATAAAGCACATGCTAATGCTGAAGGCATCTAGGTGCTACCAACTAGAGAGCAGAAAGGTTATGAGAAAGTATAAGAACCAAGAAAGAGACCTTCCATAGGCAAACCGTATTTACATAGTAAAAAGCCACATTTTTAGTGCTTTTCTAAATAAAAGCAAATTGTGCAAGTTCTTGAGCTGAGAGGGTAGCGTGTTCCAGAGTTTGGTAGTGGAGGAGACCAAGCTCCTGCCGCATACCTAGAATTCTGAAAGCTTGGAACCCTAACCAAGTTAGCTTTGGATGAGCTAAGACTTCTTTGTGGGTTACACCAACAGAATTGGTGTTTAAAATATTCTGGCCCTTCAGCCACTCTTGATGGAGGCAATTGCTATAGATTGTTGGAAGTGTAACTAATGCCACTGGTGGCATCCTCTGTTGTTTGTTGTCATTTCCGAATTACTGCAATGTGTGTCTTCATTATGTGCTGTGTTGTGCTATTCATTTTGTTATTGCCGCTTGTGAACTTCTGAGAAATTTCTTGTTGGTTTTATATGCAATGTACATGGCTTTTGAGGGCTGGCCTTATTACTTATAATACCCATAGGTGTTGTACCCTGAGTGACATAAAAGTAATCTCAGCATCCACACACTAACTTCATTTCCAGGCTCCCTACTTCCTAATCTTATTTACCTCAAGTCCATTGTTGTCAGCACCGAAAACCTCACCAAAGCACGCAACTTCTGACCAGGGTGTAATGGGGGGACATTGTGAGTGAATAACCCTGACCTTGAATACGCCCAGTTGCTTTAGTTTTAAAAAGAATACACTGATGTTAATATCAGAACATGAATTAGTTGTTTTCCATCACTCTGGCGACTGCCAAAATGATAGCTAGTGTTGAGGCAGATACTACTTGACATGGCAAACCAGATTCTAATGATTCACCTATTTAAGGTAATTAAACTACTGAAGATCGACGCCAACAATATTGAGGTGCAAGTATGTCAAAGACAGAATATCAAGGAACAAAATATTGAAAAGTAGGTGCATGAAGGGAAGTATAGATTTATTATTCCTAACTTTACATACCTTGAGGATGTATGTATCAGAAAATTAAGTATTTTAAATTTAAATTAAGCATAGAAAATTAAACCCTACTAACCTGATAATAGTTTTAATTTTCATATTCTTTCTTCAATTATGTGTCCCATTGGTAATGCAGTTTTTATATTCAGAGGGCTCACCCTTCAAGGGCCTTTGCAACTACCTCCAGGGTGTACTCTCATTGTAGTGTGATCAGAAAGTCTGATTGGCGGGGGCATGGCTTGCGCGCCGAGGAGCGATGGCGGCTTCTCAATTGAGCTCCGTTGTGCCGCTGATCTACACAGCGATTTCGGAACCCTTCCACAGTGCCTTAAGAGCCTTGCTACAGTCCTCCTGCCATCGGAAGATGTGCTGCGTGTAAGGAATACCTCACCTGCTGTCTGCCTTCATTTTTGGGACACTTTTCAGCTGCCGGTAACATCTCTTTATCCTGGACGCAAGCAGCCCCATTTTGTGCCGCTGAGCCCCCGTCCTTTTTCATGAAATGAAGCAAGCCTAACTGCCGGTTTTTGTACCCACACATATGCCCAATGTATCGCGTTTCCACTAGATTTATGTTTACTTCCTCTAATGTGGTGTAAAGCGCGATGTTCTCTCTATTATGTAGCATTTTACCCTATCAGCTGTTTTTGCTCTTCAGCTTCCACTAAATAAACGGCAGCCATTTTAGAAACAGCGCAAACGTCCGTTTTTTGGAAGCCTTGTCTCTCATGCCATGTTTTTTCACTATAATTTTTTTTATATATATGGTCTCCTTTTATCTTCAATAGCCATATATGTCTATATCTATGTAGGAGATTATTTTTCTCATCAAAAACCCTCCTTTTTTTATTGAGGTATGGTCCTTTATTTCCATGCTCTTCCATGCTCTTGTTTATCTCCCTCACAGCATGGAATTAATGTCTTCCACATCTTCTTGAACGCTCCTGTTTTGTGATTATCCTTGCTTTGGATCCTTAGAGGAGTATTATTATTACTGGTTCCAGTGTTTTTGTGAAGCCTTTTCTTGCTTCACTATTCCAGTTCCATACCCAATTTTGTGCTTTCCTTCACGCTTATACGATGGCTCATGACTCAACGATTTCCAAGTCTTCTGCAGTGAAATCTAAGAGACTGAAAAATTATCCGCCTTCTCCTATCCCTTCATCTTCGAATCCTGTTCTGGACTACATATTGGAAGAAGTGCGTGGTCTCCAAACTTTTATGTCTGCCACTAACGAGAAGCTTAGACAAATTGAGGAAAAATGGGTGGCCATGGAAGGTAAAGTTTTGAACTTGGAACAACGTGTCAGTGACATTCAGGATGTTTCCTCAAAGATCCCTCTATTGGAACAAGAGATCCATAAATTGAAACTCCATACCGAGGACCTTGAAAATCGTAATCGTAGGAACAACTTACGCCTTTATGGCTTTCCAGAAAATATTGAGGGGCCCGACATGGTGTCTTTTTTACAGAAATTTCTTCCCGAGCTTTTGGATCTCCAACATGCGACGCATCCTCTTAACATTCAAAGAGCTCACCGTTTAGGACGTCTCAATTCCAAAGTCATTAAGTCTCGAGGCATCATTATGCTATTTCTTGAATTTACTGATTTAATGACTGTGTTGAAGGCTGCTAAACTAAAGAGGCGTCTCATATGGTCTGGCCATATTATCTTCATCTCTCAGGATCTATCTAATGCAACAAATGCTCGGCGTAAAGAATTTTTGAATCTTCGTCCTCAAATGAGACAATTGAATATACAATATGGCATCCTACATCCATGTTTTTGTGAAATTACACACAATGGTCGCACTCGCTCTTTTGATGACCCACAGAAGCTTTCTTATTTACAAAATGTGTCTCCCTCTGGAATGGAAACTAATGCTTGATATATCTATTTTTTCATTACTAAGTTTGCTCCTCTTTCTGTAATTCACATGTTCCTTTCGTAATTCTATATCTCCGATGTAATTTTTTATTCTGTTTCTCTTTCTTCTCCCTTATGGTTCTGGTTGTTTCTATGTTTTTTCATTGCTCGCTGGGGTCTGTATCCTTCTTGGTGTCACTACGCTCTTGTTGCTTTGGTTCTCTGTCTTGTTTCAGATCTGGCTTTTATGCCTTATTCTGTCTTCCCCTTTTTCTTCTCTCTTCTCTTTCCCTTTTTTTCCATGCTCTTTCTCTTTTTGGTCTTCTCTTCCTTCCCATGTTTCCTCCTCGTGTCCTTTTTCTGACAAATATCTTCTTCTATTTCAGTCTTTCTCGTTGTTCTCGTTTGGGTCCAATGTATTATCACATTGTGAATGTTTTGGGTGACATGTCCACATATAATGTTTTTGTCTGTTCTGTTTTTTTTGTAGTTGTCTCCTTGAAGTGTAACAAATCCATTTGTTTCCCATCTTCCCTCCCTCCCGTCATGTGTAATTTTGTTACGTGGAATGTTCGAGGTCTTGGACATCCTGGCTTCATTCCCAAATTGTTTTTCTTCAAGAAACTCATTGTACAGATATCGAATCACTCAAGTTAAAAAGACAGTGGGTGGGCCAAGTTCTTTATTCTCCTTCTACTAGCAAAAAAGGGGGTGTAACCATATTATTTCATAAAGCCTTGTCTGTTCAAATACTTTCTACTCAAAATGATGATGATGGGCGATGGGTAATGGCTAAGATTGTGATTCAAAACAAGACATTAGTTCTATTAAACATCTATGGCCCTGTTCGACCTGATCCCAAATTTTGGAATGACATTAAAATTCTTCTATCTTCCATTGATTCTCCCAATATCATTGTTGCAGGTGATTTTAACCAATGGCTAGATCCTTTCTCTGATAGACTTTCTTCGTGTAAATTCCAACCTGACAAAACCCATAAATCATTTCAGTCTGCATTGCCTCTCGCCCGTTATATGATGTTTGGAAAACATGTAATCTTGAAACACTTAAATATACTTTTTTTTCAAATGTGCATCGCACCCGTTCCAGAATTGATTACATTTTGGTTAGTAAATCTCTCCTTCCCTCTATTCAGAAATCCGAAATTGGTTCAATTTTAATTTCAGATCATGCACTGTTTATGCTGTTTTAGACCTATCTCTCTCCTCATCTAAATTCAGTAGTTGGAAATTCAATACCTTCCTTTTGTCTGATGATGTTTTCATAAAAGATGTTACTAACTTTATTAATAAATTTTTTTATTTCAACAACCCACTGGACACCTTTGTCTCTAACAATTGGGATGCTTCTAAGGCTGCACTACGAGCCTTTACTATTGCTTATGTCTCTAAAAAGAAACTAAATAGATCTAAATATGAGAAACAATTGCAACACATTAAGGACCTAGAACATACCTACTTCTCCTCTAAATCCACCATTGCCCTTCAAGATTTGATTGTAGCAAAAACTGAGCTTAATAAAATTGTCACTTTTGAAGCCTGTAATACCCTACTCAAGATTAAATCTAAATTCCATGATGGACAAAATAAAGCGGGGAAAACGTTAGCAAACTATTTAAAAGTCAAATCTGAACGTAAAACTATTGGTCCAATCCTCAATGAATCTAGTAATCAACTAGTCTCATCTGATGAAGACATTGCTGCGGTTTTTCATGATTACTAACAATTTCTTTATACTGATGACACACACCCCTCTGATCAGAACTTACACTCTTTCTTCTCTGGTCTTCCACCACTGCCCTCGCTTCCGGAGGAGTTTGATCAATTGGAAAAAGATATTTCTCTTCAAGAGGTGCTCAAGGATATTAACTATCTGAAAAAATCGAAGGAACCGCTGCCTGATGGTGTTGCTATTGAATTTTACTCTACTTTTCATTCAATTTTTGCCCCCAAACAATTGCAACTTTTTAATTCAGTCAGTCAAATTAACTTTATTCGATTCAGTTAAAATCATACAAACTTTTTAATTCATTTATTACTGAGGCTAGAGCCTCTGGGTCCTTTATGGACGCACTGATTGTCATTATTCGTAAACCTGGCAAAGACCATTCCCTTTGCATATACTTTCGTCCTATATCATTGATTAATTATGATTGTAAAATGTTCGCTAAAATTCTAGCTTCCCGCCTTGATTCTATCATCCCCCTTTTGATCAAAACCGACCAAGTTGGCTTTGTCAAAGGCAGATTGGCCTCTGATAATGCCCGTATGTTTTCTGATATTATTTCACATGGCAAAAACTTTAAAGACCCTCTTGCAGCCCTATCTTTAGATGCTGAGAAGGCCTTTGATCGTATTAATTTTTCGCAAAAAACTGAAAACGCACCTATTCCCGAAATAACTGTTCCTCCTCCCTCCCTCTCCTTACAGGATAAACAATCTCCTTACAGCGCGGGGATGCCCTTGGGTCACCAGGCGCTATACAAATCGCTAAAATAAAATAAAATAAATAAATAATTGGCAATTTATGTTTCAAACTCTAAAATGGTTTGGTTTTAGTCCCTCTTTTATTTCCTTTGTCAAACTTTTATACTCTTCCCCCCGAGCTAGTATTTTTGTTAATAATCAATTTTTTAAGTTTTTTTCACTGTCTAGGGGTACAAGACAAGGCTGCTCTTTTTCCCCATTGTTGTTTATCCTCTGCCTTGAACCTTTTTTAGAACGTATTAGAACCAATTCTCAGATTACTGGCATTAGGCTCTCCTCTCTTGAAACTAAAAGCTCTGCATATGCAGATGACATTTTGATTTATATGGCTAATCCGGTTGATTCTCTCCCCCATTTTTTAGACGAGGTTCACTTGTATTCCTCTGTATCGGGTTATGAGCTTAATTTATCTAATGCAGAAGTACTACCCCTAAATCCTATTTGTTATCAGTATATGTTCAATACTACTGATTTCACTTGGTGTCCCTCCAAAATTAAATACCTGTGTATTTGGTTTTCTTCGTCCTTAACTGATACACTCAAATTTACTTTTAATGCACTTTTACTGAAACTTCAATCCCTTCTCCAACTCTGGTCCCCCTTATACCTTTCCTGATGGGGTAGGTTGGATACTATCAAAATGAAGATTACCCCTCATTGTGTTATACACTGTCTCTATGCTCCCTACTAAAATTCCTAATGTACATTTCTCCCGCATAAATTCCATTTGTACCAAATTCCCATGGAATAATAAACATCCTCGTATTGCTCTAAGTAAGCTTACCCGTCCTAAAAATGAGGGTGGCGTTCGTTTTCCCAATTTCAAAACTTACCACTCTGCTTTTTTGATTAAACAATCATTTTCTCTAGCTTATGATTTTATGCAAACCCCCGTTCCCAGTTGGGTTCTTTTTGAACGCTCACTGCTAGAGGATTTTTCTTTTCAACATATTGTTTTTATGTCCAATTGTTCTTTTTTGGGCAAAATACCTGTTCTAAAATATTCCTAAAGGTTGCTTTATGACACATTCACTAAAGATCTTTCACCTCTACAATGCTTTCTGTCTTCTACTGTATGGTACAACAAATTTCTTAAATACAAAGGCAAATCTTTCTACTACAAATATTGGAAGGAAGAGGATATCTCTTTTGTCCATCAATTTCTTTCTAATCTTTCTGTCATACCTTTTCATGAAATGCAAACAATTTACCACTTACCTGATTTCTTGTTCAATGAATATATCATCATCACGACTGCCATACAATTTCCTTTATCTACACTGGTACTACCTTCTGCCTCTCCAACTATTGCTCCCTCCACACCTTTATACCCTTTATGTTTGACTCAACGACCTAAAGCTGCAATTGTTTATAAGTTACTGTTATCAAATGTCTCAGTTCGTTCCAAATCACTTATAGAGATTGCATGGTCAACTGACTTATCTGTTTCTCTTCCTATTACAACCTGGGACAAACTATGGTCCAGAATGTTTAAAGTTTCTGCTTCTGCCCGTATTACCCAATCTTTGTTTTGTATTTATCATAGAGTTATTATTACCCCTATTAGTATTTGTAAGTTCTCACCATCATCGTCCCCACTTTGTTGGTCATGTTCTAAGGAAATGGGCACGCTAAACATCAATTATACAATTGTCCTTCTGTTTTATCTTTTTGGAATTCTGTTTGGAATATTTGCATGACAATGTTTAACTTTACTACTTCTTAATCACTATTGAATGTTTTCTTAGGTTCTTTATCACCTGATATTGATATTGTATCTTCCACTGCACGATTACTTGATCTTTTTATTGCTTTAGCTTTTAAAGTTATTTTATCCTACTGGAAAGATAACTCTAAATTATCTGTACTTACCTGGTGGAACTTTATTTGTGATGAATATAGGATTGCTGCTGCTTCTTCTTCTTCTGTTTCTGTAAACATTAAATCTGATCCCCTTTGGCTTCCTTTTTCTACCTATCTTTCTTCTAACTCTCCCTTCTGTTGAATTGTATCTCTTCTTTTAATGCAAATATTCCCCACTCTTATGATCTTCACTCCCCTTCTTTTTCTTTCCTTTCCCCTTCTTTTCCTGTCTTCTCTCTTCTTCGCTTTCTTCCCATCTCTTTCTTTCACCATCTTCTTATATACTCTCTTCCCATATGTCATATATCCTATGTTTTTATTTTAGTTAGTCCAACAATTGTCTTCATATGGCTTATGTATTGTATTTACAAAAATTCAACAAAAAAAAGAAAGTCTGATTGGCAGATAATGGTGAAATAGGAAACAGTTATATGGCAGACCTACGCAATTGCTGATCTCCAATCCTGCCATTTACTCGAGACATGTCACTTCTCCGGCTTATATGAAGGATTCTGGCAGCAGCTTACACTCAGAAGAGTGAGATGTCAATGCTGGCCCCTGGTCACAATACCATTCCAACAATGCCAGGCACTCAGCTATAGCTACATTTAATAGAAACGACTTGCAAAACGTCACAGCAATACCTGTTGCAATAATGTTGAACCAACCTATTTCTGTCTCACAGTTCTGTGTGCTCAGTATCAAGATTTCTATTTAGGAACTTATATATTCTAGGGTCATGGGTGACAAAGCTTCTGTCATTGACCTACTACTTTCTTCAGCACCATTGGGCTTGTCATTCAGCACAATGTCAAAAGATGGACTATTGGGATAATTTTTTTCAATGGGCCTCATTTTTTTGAAGTTTCAGTCTCCCAGAAAGAAGAACAAACATAAGAACAGTAGTTGAGAAAATTAAATGATCGGATATGCGTTACATACAAAGGTCACTATTAACACAAGGCCATGGCTGTGTTTCTGACTTTAGGTCGTGAAGACATAGAATACCCATTACACACTAATCTATTCAAAGTACAAAATATACTACAGAAATAATTTCAATAAGATGTACTCCACTGACAGGCCATTATTTATATGAGGTATGTCTTAAGCAAAATCCAGGCAAGTCGGATCTGTACTCAACAATGTGTAACCAATGGCTTATGGACAAAGCAAGTCATTAAGAAGCCAATTGTTCCAAACTCTCTTATAGATGTTCCCCACACCGGACAATTTCCCAGCCATTGGGTTAGATTGTCACATTTGCAAAAAAAAGGAAATTATTTTGCAAACATCTGCAAGCACATGCAAAATGTCCAACATTGAACACTGCAAACCAGAGTGCCATCAAAGAAAAGAGAGAAGTAAGTTTTGGTCGAACTCTGAAGTAAAGCAACAACAATTAGAGGACCTACCCTAAGGACCCCTCCTTGAAAAACCGAGCCGCAAGCTACATGGGAGAAAGATATTTTCCAAACTGGAGCTCAGAAGGGATATCTCCACAGTGAATCAAAATAGCATAATTCCTGAGAAAAACATGATGTTCTCAAACAATCTTGAACTAATCTTACATAAAAAAATGAATGATTGAATGTCTTCAGTCGCTGAAATATTTCAAGGAACAGTAAGGAGTGTGATACACAATAGTGTCCACTATTGTGGCAACACAGTGAGGTTGAGAGAAACCATGGAAGATCATGATCAAACAATACACACTTTCTGCAAGCAACAGCGGCACAAAGAGCTTGCACTATAACAAACAAATGTGAACTTTACTCACAAAAGATGCAGCTTCTTAGTCACATTTTCTTAGCTGATGGAATGCAACCAGGATCTAAGAAAGTGGATGCTATGAATCAAATTCTGCTATGTACAGGAGAAGTAAAACCATTTGTAGGATTGGCAAGCGAATGGTCCTGATACTTAAAAACATTTCCCACTGAAGCACCTTTCAATGGGGGATCACAAAACAGAGCAAAAACGTTTTATCATCTGAATCAATCCAAGCTGTTTTGTGGGGATAAAATTCAATGTCTCATGTGGAGATAGAAATGCCTAATACAACAAAAGTCTCTGCGCTGAGCATAGCGTGCCATACCAGGATTTTAAGTAATACTGGTTCAGAACTAGGTATCCAAAATTTATATAATTTGCTGTCTTGTAGTTATGCGAAAATTTGGGAAATTCAAATAGGTCATTAAGCTCTATATTCTTAAATGCACCCTTGCATTAATGTTTGATGCAAGGATGCATTTCAAGCACACGAAAGTGCACAAAACACAATTGCTGTGAATGACAGCTGCTCCTGTTCTGATTGTTAGCGTTGTCGCTATGCTTCTGTACAATAATTTTGCAATAAACTGTTGCGTAATTATGCGACTGGCATAAAGGCATCATGTTGTGAATTTTGCAGAACAACCTTAATGTGAAATTTTCAAAATTATGCAACTTACATATGTGTACTTTAATTTCCCCTCGAAGCAAAGTATTAAAACAAGGCAATTATGTCCACTCCTAGGACCTGATACCGTATGCCAAAAGGAGTTCTATCGTAATGAAATAAGTTTATTCGCAGCCATCACAGGGTCATTAGCTTTTTTTTGGGGAAGTTGTCCCCTACTATGACTGACCGCCAGTCTCTCATGACAATATTAGCAAATCCAAAAAAGAGCTCCCAGCAAAATGAAACTTGGGGCTTCGTTCTGATGAAATTTGTTTCCAAAACAGGGGCGTAGCTAGAGCTTGTGGCGCCCAGGGCTATCCCTCAGATTGCCGCCCCTTGGGTGGGGGGGGGGGTGCTGGGGAAAAAGGACGGTGAGCGCTTGAAAGATGTTCGCGAGACACGTAGTATTGCTGGTAATAGTTACCTCGATCATGCAAGTTACATGCACATACATGACATGGTCAAAGGCTACCACTTTTTCTCTACATGTACAACGAGGCTGCGGCACCCTTTAACCCAGCAAGACTACTAATTATCACTACTTTTTTTCACTGGTTAGGTGCTGTACCTGTATGAACTGACATTCCATAATTTAAAAAAAGATTTTTAAAAAATCGGCCTCATTCCAGAACTCCACTTCTCAATCATCTTTCTGTAAATATTCTGGCACGAGTATTTAGTTCATTTTTAATTCCACTAGTAGAGTTTTGGGAGGAGAGAGTGTATTGGTCTCCCATTCTCTATAATTTAAGCCTAAGGGCTTCTAAGGGCCGGTAATATACCCCAGGCTGTGCAGTGCTGGAAGGAACACATACTCCCCTGTTAAATCACAACAGGTTTGACCTTCCGAATTGAACGAGGGGTGCAGGCTTGTAACAGTGGCAACGCACAATAATCTGCTGAAAGTGATAAGGGGCCCGAGTGTCTCACATCTCACAGACATTCATCAACCTTGGTCGGATTGGTTCCTCATGGAGAGCTGGGGGTCTTCCTGCGCAACGGGGGCTGCAGGGGCCTGCGTTACGCCCTGGACTTGTAAACTCCACACAACTCGGAATTTGTGCAGGTGTTGGAAAACTGCCGTACCAGTAAGGGTGTGTTTTTCGTGAATCAGAATTTCTTCAACTCCGCACAGAAAAGGCAAAAGCTGCCAGATCCCCGACACACATTAGATGATCTTCATTGTGCACTTTCCTGAGGCGCAGCCGGGAAAGCTAGGCTTGACATAGAATTTTAAACTGTGTATTTTAATTTTGTTATTTGCACTACTCTTGGTGCTTACTCACCGCATTTCCACCGTTGATTCCCCCGCAGCCGATTAGGCGCTGCCGTGGGTTTGACTCGGGGGTAAGACGCCATTTTGGTGGGACTTTCTGGGTTGCGGCCTAGTTGTTGGGAGACTCCCGCCCTCTCGGATATTTGAATTGCGCTAGAAGCTGCACGCGCACACTAGATCTGAATCACTTTCCTGAGGCGCAGCCAGGAAAGCTAGGCTTGACATAGAATTTTAAACTGTGTATTTTAATTTTGTTATTTGCACTACTCTCGGTGCTTACTCACCGCATTTCCACCCTTGATTCCCTCGCAGCAGATTAGGCGCTGCCGTGGGATTGACTCAGGGGTAAGACACCATTTTGGTGGGACACTCTGGGTTGCGGCCTAGTTGTTGGGAGACTCCCGCCCTCTTCTCGTCCTCATAAATGGCCACCAGCATTCGTCTGCGCCCGTCCGTGCCTGGACGACGCCTCTCGCCAACACCCCTGGGTAAATCCGGAATGATCCTGCTTGCTATGATAGAGAGACCCTCTTAGCACTGAATCCAGGTGCTGGGAAATGTGGTAAGCTTGCATCTCATATGGGGGAAATTAAACTGAAATGCGCAACCTGCGATTTCAATACACCTGCGCCCGTCCTCGTGCGAGTAGCGGTGAAAAGAGCTCATCAAGTTCAGCCTAAAATTTTCCATTTGATCGTGAGGTCACTCGTCAAGCACCATATAGAAATTCATGATTTCATTTCTGAAGAGTCCCCAGACATTCTTTTTGTTTGTGAAACATGGCTTAAAGAAGATATGACAGCTGTACTTAATCTCACCCTCCCTTCAGGATATTCGATTAGTACCATAAACAGGGACTCTAGGGGCGGGGGCATCGCGATAATTTATAAATCGCAGTATCCCTGTTTTTTCATTAAGGAAAATATTGGAGAATGTGAATGCGCCCGTTTTAGGATAGTTATTAGCACACACTTTACCTTTTCTGGCCTGTTTATCTATCGCCCCCAGGGCCTGCGACCACGTTCATAGAGGCATTACTGGAGGCGGTTAGTGCACTTGTTGTAGGATCTGCCAACTTTACGATCTTGGGAGATCTTAATCTCCACTTTGATCAGACTCAGGATAGCGCCATCTGCAACTTAACCGCCGATCTGGTCGCTCTACAGCTGGAGCAACTAATATCTGATGCCACGCACATAGCCGGACATATTCTTGATCCGGTTTTTTACAACATCCCAGCTATGAGCATAGCAACCCCCAAGCCCATGGGCTGGACCGATCATTTCCTGATAGAAATAAGGTTATTTATCATGGAACCTTTTAGGTCTGATATTGAGAACCTGGTCCTCAGACGCTCATGGCATAAACTTAAACTAGAAGACCTCCATGCCTTCCTTGTGGCCAACCCCTTAGGAGATATGACTAGTCCTGAGGTGGCTTATACTGCGTTTTGCGATTGGATCCTAAGGGGTCTGGATACCTTTATTCCTGCAAAATCGACCAAAGGGCGTACTTCCAATGTGAATCCATGGTACAATGAGTCCTTGAGAACCCTTAGGAAAGAGTGCAAGAAAGCGGAACGTGCTTGTAGAAGGGAGTACAAAGGAGGGGACAAAACAATCTATTTGTCTAGAGTCAAGCTCTATCACAAAGCTATTTGTGCTGCACGCGCTGCTTTCTATGCTAAGGAAATAAAGCTAAGCTCTAATCCTACGAAATGCATATTTAAAATCGTTAAAGAGCTTAAGAGTAATAAAGCACTCTACCTAGGATAGTATCCGTACAACACTGTGAGGAGCTTGCTACTTTTTTTGTGGAAAAAGTACAAAAGATCTATCAATCTTTCCCACATGTGTCCCCTGACTCCACCTTTTCATTTGTGAGTGATGAGTCCTGCTCTATTCTATCAGCTATTCCGGAGATCTCTGAAGAGGAGCTATCCAGACTATGTGGTACATTCAAATCTGGCTCTCCCTCAGACCCCATGAGGCCAGTCCAATTAATTGAGTCATTGTCGCTCCTTCAACAGCCGCTGTGTCAAATACTCAATCTTTCCTTTTCCATGGCAACCGTTCCTGTGGCCTGGAAACAGGCTTGGGTGTCTCCTATTATCAAGAAACCCATGTTAGACCCCTCAAAACCAGAGAATTTTAGACCAATCTCTCTTCTTCCTTGGGTGGCCAAGATCGCAGAAGCCCATGCCAATAACATCCTATCCCTATTTCTGAGCTCCCATAACATTCTGGACCCGTCACAGAACGTTTTTCGGCCGGGCCATAGCACAGAATCGGCCCTGCTAGCCACCACAGAACATCTCCGGAAGATCTTGGATGCCGGTCAAAGTGCAGCGATGATTTTGTTGGACCTCAGCTCTGCCTTTGAAACGGTGTCACATGATATTCTTCTTCATCGTCTAGAGGCAGCAGGGGTCACCGGAACTGCCTTAGAGTGGTTCAGGTCATCCTGACTGATAGATCTTTCCGTGTGTCGGCCCCTCCGTTCCTCTCTCAATCCCATTCCATTGGTCAGGGGTCCCACAGGGCTCAGCATTGAGCCCATCTCTGTTTAATCTCTATGTCCAGCCATTAGCTGCTATTGCAAAAAAATGGGATCTTGCGATGCTGCCCTATGCTGATGATACCCAGCTTGTTATCACCTTAGCTGAGGGACCATCAATATCGGCCACCAGATTCAGAGACGGGATGACAGCAGTGGCTCAATGGATGGCAAAAAATTGTTTGAAGCTAAATGCGAGTAAAACTAAGGTCTTACTGGTGGGAAAGAACACCGCCCTTTGGAATGAACACTGGTGGCCGGCGTCACTTGGTACTATGCCAATACCTAAGGCACTGGTAAAGAATTTAGGGGTCTGGATGGATTCCACGCTTAGTTTCCAGACCCACACAAAGAGAGTCGCTGCCACTTGTATTGGCTTGTTAAGGGGTCTCAATCCTCTCTTGAAATTTTTTGACCCAGCAATACGACAGCTTATTGTGCAGTCTATCATACTTTCTCGCCTAGATTACGCTAGTTCTCTGCTTTTGGATGCTAATAAAGCAGAGATACGGCGATTACAACGAGTACAAAACTCGGCAGCCAGAACTCTGGTGGGACTTCCCCGCTGGTGTTCGGTCGGGCCATCATTCAAAGGCTGCACTGGTTTCCCATTGATGGTCGGATTCAGTTACAAGCTCTTTGCCTATCTTTTAAGATTTTAAAATCAGGCAGCCCGGCGTTACTGGGCAATCTCTTGACTCCGTATGTGCCCCACCGACAGCTGCGTTCGCAGGGACAGCACATGGTGACGGTCCCGCGGTTCAAACTTTGCCGAGTAGGAGGTCGCTCATTCCGGTATCTGGCAGCCAAGCTTTGGAATTCTCTGCCGGTACATATTCGTGGGATAGGGGACTTGCTTGCTTTTCGAAAAGCCATTAAAACCTTCCTTTTTCCCTCAGTATAGCCCTGGGACGGGCTACAGCTGTGACAACCTTTTTGGGCAGTGTGTTATTCAGATTTGGCAGCGCCGGGATGCCCCTTCGCTGGGGCAGCTGTGCGCTTTAGAAAACCTACTAACATAACATAATATAACAATAGGAACCCCCTTCGAAAGAGTAGGTATGGACCTCATTGGCCCCTACCAAGTCATCCAAAGGACATTACTATGTTCTGGTATTAGTTGAATATGCCAAATAGTGCCCTGAGGTCATCCCCTTAGAAGCTCCAACCACTAAAGAGATGGCTCAAAACCTTGTGGAAGTTTTTTTTTCATGTAGGATTTCCGAAAGAAATCCTAATGGACTAAGGAACACCTCTTGCATCACAACTCTCTGTTTAGCATCCCCAAGCAGATGGTTTAGTAGTAAGGAGTAACGGGTCTCGCAAACCTTTCTAAAGAAAATGATATTAGCAAAGGGCAAGAATTGGGATCAGTTACTACCCATAGCTCTATCTTATGAGGACAGGCACAGAGTAGTTTAGGGTATTCATTCTTCGAGTTTCTCAATGGAGTTAAGCCCCGTGCATTATTGGAGATCATAAAGATAGTGTGGGAAAAAGACAATGAGGAAGAGTCAGGGGGTCTACTTGATTATACTAGCCACCTGAGGACCCATATAAGGAAGTTAAGAGAACTTGCTCATAGTAACCTAGAAATGACAGAGAAGGCAGAAACACATATATGACAAAGGGAAAAAATGGTGGACATATCAAGTAGGGAATTGGGTGTTGGTTCTTCTATCAACATCTGCTGATAAAATGAAACCCAAGTGACAGGGTCCCTTTAGGTTAATAAAAAAACGAGCAGAGTTGCATATAAACTAAGGATATCCTCTAGTAAAGAAAATATTTATCACATAAATCTTCAGAAGACATGGTTAGGAGTCCTCCCAAGAAAGTTGCTAGACACTTTACCTGTAACAATAACTCCTAATACACATTACAGCCTCCCATTAATGTATCCCTATCACACCTACAAAAGAGTTAACTACTACAAATAAAAAACGTTTGATTTCCATCTTTTCTGACCTCCCTGGAAAGACTCACTTGGCTGTGCACGATTTCCTATCCAAAGAGGGAGTTGTTATAAAACAAAAACCGTACAGAATTCTGGCTGCCAGAAGAAAAGCTGTACAGAATGAGGCAGAACAGATGTTACAGGTGGGTGTTATGCCTTTTCTACCCCTTATGGTTGGTTGCACTTTACTGTCTTGCCCTATGGGAGACATGGAGCCCCCGCCACATTTCAGGGATTAATGAATCAGGTCTTGAAGAATCACCAGGAGTACTCCTCCGCTTATTTGGATGACATAGTCATTGTTAGTAAAACGTGAGAAGATCACTATGTCCTTCTCCACTAATTCCATAGACAGCTAGAGATTCCCAATTTACACATCAATGGCAAAAAGTCCAGAGCAGGCTATATCAAGGTGAGCTATTTGGGCTATGTGTTAGGAAATGGAATCATTGAGCCACAAGCCCAGAAAGTTAGGGCCATCACTGAGAATCCTTTTTCTTGAAAAAAGAGAGAAGGTAGGGTGTTTCTTGGTTACTTAGGGTATTATTGAAGGTTTATACCTCACTACTCACACACAGTTGGCTCTTTAAGAGACATTGACAGCTGAAAAAGAACTCTATCAACTGCAAATTTCTGCAACTTTTTGCCCAGGTTATGGAAGCCTTCACACTGAAACTGGCTATAACCTCTGGACCTTTATTGATCTTGTACAACGACCATGCACCAACTTCGTGGATGAGAAGAAATAAATGGACCAACGCAAAGATTCTGAGATGGTTTCTCTCTCTGCTGCCCTTTCATTTCGAGGTCTGACATAGGAAAGGACCATTGCAACGCTGATTTTCTTTCCTGGTTTCCTCTTTTCCCCAATCGGGAACATCCTGGGATGGGGACGTGTCAGTATGAGGGGTATGCTAATGACAACCTACCGATACATCCCCACTGATCCGCTATTTGCACAGCAGCTGGAACAACAAACAAAGACACCATTTTCATTTTGAGGAATTCGATCAAGAGGTGAACATAAAGGAAGGACAAGGTCAGGAATATGAGGGGGACATAAAAGGAAGTGATGACATTCTTGAGCTCGTAATCCAGAAAATGGAGGAAACTTCCACTGACATCGGACACCAGCAACTCTCAGAAGACGCTGCAAGAAATTGAACCAACTGGGCTGGTCCCCTTGAGATGATGGGAGCCTGAGCCGAAGCAGCTGGAAGACTGTGATTCCAGGATAGACATAACACAGCAGAGAGCACCTTGTTGAGCCAGGAGAGGTGCCGGGAGGACGCTTGGCTCTGCCATGGTCCCAGACGAGCATGGCTAGTCCAGGTACATGACAGGCTACAATTCCGTCAAGGGAATAGGAAGGGAAATATGAGTAGGTCGGGTTGGGGGGCTGCGCTTGGGGAAAAAACACTGCAACCCTCAGAGGTAGTGAGAAGTTCAACCTACACCAAGAGAGCTCCAAGACTAAGAAGTATTCTTCTGGCAACATTTTATCTTGCATGCTAAGAGGTAGCTTAGAAACCCTCAGAGAGAGGATTACATACTTCCTTTATTCATAGTTTCTTTTATTTTTGGGCACTTTAAGTATATGGAAAACCTGAAAGATACAGGATTGCTTGTAAACTTTTAATTTTTGTTCTATTCTCACCAAATTCACCTCACTTTTGATAACCCCAAGAGATATCCCTGGGAAACAGATCACAGTCTACTAATACTAAACTTGGAAAATTACTCATTGTGTCACTGCCACGGTCTGTCAGTATATTCACTTGCTGAGGAAACAGTGTAGGATTCTATTCAATTGCTTATCAATGTAATAGTGTGATAACAGATGGAGGCCCATAATGGACACGAGAAGCCATTCATGACAGCCTATGAAGTGCTCTCATGGTCAGACAAAATTTTCATCCAGGGGTGACAATGTGTAGTTACTCTCAACATTTTGAGAGAAATTGCGGAAACAGCTCAAGGAATTCATTGAGGAGTTATTTCAACAAGGAAGTAGCTAAGACAGAATGAGATATACTACTAACATTTTGACTGGATTTGCATCACAAAAGTGACGCAAATTGATGCAAAAGGCTTATTTGAAATGTACTATTGTGCTGATAGCAATGAAAAGCAGTGCCTAGCGCCACTGTGTATTACTTAGCATCAAGAGGCATTATATGGGTGGTACATGAGCATTTCCATGCAGCCACCCATGGTTTGTGACTCAAAACCCATCTACTAAAAATAGTAGTAAGTAATTTGCATTAAAATAATACCATTATCTTGACATTGGCGTTTTTAAGTAGAAATTATTTTATTTCTCCAGCATTTTCTGACTTTGCATGTGGGAATTCTTTTTTAAGTTAACCTAACCATGTTATTTCGTGCTGGAAGAGTAACCACTTCCAGTACAAAACCTATGTCATACATGAGCCAGTCACTTTTGCACTATGGTGCAAAGGTGCGTGTACGTGGTGCTGGCAGCCTGACTGTGTGACAGCACTGAGGAGAGAGAAGGACATTGCCATATCTCAGTAAATATGGTGGTATCCTGCTCTCACACTCTCTCACAATGCAGCACAGAAACTTTGTCTTCTGAGCTGCATTACAAAACTTGATAAAATGTCTGAATTTAACAAGAGCAGCTGGTCCAGACAACCTCCCTGCCCTGATAATCAAAACCCAGATGGACTGGTGGGCTGAATTTTTTGCCAAGATGTTCCGAGTTATTCTAGATACTGGGAGGTTCCCTAACAACTGGAAAGGGGCAATAATAAGGCCCATACACAAGAAAGGCGATATGCAGACCCCAAAAAACTACAGATTAAATAATTTGATAAATATTGGGGAGAAGATCTATGCAAAAATAGCTTTATGCAAACTAAATAATTGGGCAGAACAGAATTCAGTTGTACCGGTAGAAGAAGGGGGATTCAAAGAAGGTCCTTCCACTGTAGATCATTGTTTCACCCTCTGGGCACTCGCCCGGAAATCGATAGAACAAAAGGGGAAAATGTACTGTTGTTTCGTCGATTTCCGGGCAGCCTTTAACTTAGTGGACCGTAAGAGCTTATGGGAGTGCCTGAAAAAGTATGATATACCAGTAGGCCTATTGGCTATTCTAAAATAATTACATAGAGGGAACTGGGCCCAAGTAATTATGGACACTCAAGGTGCATTGACACATAAAATAGCCATAGGAAATGTGCTAAGACAGGGTTGCGTCCTGGCCCCCCTCCTCTTTTCAATTTTTCCAGCAGATCTACCAGCAGCACTGGAAGTAGAGAGAAGCGCAAACCCCAGAATGAGCGGCAGGAAAGTAGCAAGCCTTCTATGTGCTGATGACCTAGTGATAATCGACCAAACAGAACTTGGGTTACAAAGGAAATTAAATGCTTTTAGAGACTACTGTGAGGCCAAACTTTTAGTCATAAATATGGATAAAACGAAGATTTTATGTTTTGGTAAGAGTGCCAAAAATTTTAGTTGGTATCTAGGTCAAACAAAATTAGAAATCGTAAAAGAATATACATATCTAGGCTTATGGTTTAAAAGCTCCCTAAAATGGTGTACCCACCTGGAAGCTCAAAAAGCTAAAGCTTTTTCTTCCATCTGTTGGCTGAAAAAATTCAATAAGGACTATGGAGACATGTCGCATAAACCAATGTTAAAAGCTTATGAAGCTATGATCCCGCCCCAAGTACTGTATGGGGCAAAAGTCCTCCATCTAAGTGGTAAAAAAGGGTGGGATCGGGAGGAAGGTAAGGCCTTACAAATGATATTGTCCCTACCAAGCTCTGCAATGATACAGGCAATTAGAATAGAGACAGGAACAATAGCATGGAATAGCCAGGTCCAAATGTCCTTGGCAAGATTCGGGAAACGTCAAAATCCAGGAGGAGGGCAGAAAGTCACGCATTGGTGTAGTGAGGAAATCCAGCATAGCAGTCTAAAATGTGTGAAGGAAGCAAGAAGGAAAATTCAGGCTATAACTGGGAGCTTAAATTTGAGATCAAACCAGAACCCCCTGGATGTAGATTTTACCAAGAGTTCGCTCAGATTCCAAGGCATGGAGCAATCAATACCTGAGAAAGACAAAATCTGTCCAATGCATGAGAAAATCGTGGGAGAATGTAGCTTGGTAACCATATTTAAAAACTCTGCCAAATCATGGGCTTAGGTGCAAAATCCTGAAGATACGAATTAGTACTAATCCATGGCTAATGGAGGGAAAAATAAAGGCAGAAATGCTATATCCCGATGGAACATGCACATGTGGGCTTGGGACTAAGTCTGAAACCTTGCACATATTGTTTGATTGCCTGATGGTTTTAGACTTGAGAAAACTGTTTTTACGCCCAGTATTCTTAAAATACGGAATAAGGTCAGGAGCCCAAGCTATTGTGCTATTGATAGAAATGACAAGTCTTGATATTGCTATTGCACTAGGAAACTATATGAAAGGCATAAATTGTTTTGTAAGGGAAAAATTGTGATTTATTTACCCTTAAAATCAGCCTACTCTGTGTATATAAACATCTACGCCCAAAGATAGCTATAAATCAAAGGGTTTTAAACTACTGCTGCTAAGAAGGACTGATGTGGATAAAGTACCCTTTTTAAAATTAGGGTGTAATGGTACCATTGTTTAATTATGTTTTTATGTTATTTTAAATTATTTAACTGTGTTTATAAAATTGGAAACGTAGCAACTGCTAGGGGTGAAGGTGGATACGGATTTATTACATATGCATCAAGCTAAGCTGGCCGCAAGGAAATTGCGTGGTTTTATATGCTAATGTGTTTTTTGTATGGTTTTTTGAATTTATGAGATCCATGGAGTTTAATGACTATGGTCTAAATAAACAGAGTTCTCTCTCTCTCTCTAGCTACAAAACATTTTAGAACATATGCCCCAAGGTGTGGTTTGCCTCCCTGAGTGCCGCAGTAGACAGTGTCATACCAACCTTTCTCTAATCAGAGCACTTCAAGTCCCTCATGATCAGATCCGGTCCAATTATCAGAATGTCTGTAGGTTGATGATTATTATGGGCCCTTAGACTAGGCCTAATTGTTGTTCTTAGTGATGGCTGAATTGTCTTTTAACACAGCAAGCAACTACTCCCAGCACCTGAGAAGATGCTGACAAGATCGGTCATCCCATGAGTATTGCAGATAATGGCCCTCCCTTCAGTTGACATGAATTTGAAGAGATCCACAAGTCCTTCATCACATCTAATAGAAAAGTAACACGATTATTACCACAAGCTAACAGTATGGTTGAACAATTCATGGTCACCTTGAAGAAAATAATGGAAAGAGTAAACGCCAGTCATATCTGCTATAAGACTAATGAAAAGAACCTCATAAGTGCGCTGTTTGAGGCCTAGCTGAGTTGTGTTTTTTCCAAGTTAACACATACTTGTTTCCCCAACTATATCCACTATTGTGAAAGGAAGATGCAACTACCCAGAAATGAGATGGAAAATGTAAAGAAAGAATAAAACAACAGCTTACAAAATGACAGAAAGAATAATAATCATTACCATGTTTCCTCTAACAAGATGATACCATGCAATAAAGCATTAAACAAGTTGAAAAAACATTTGCACCTTCAACCGCACGCCACTGTTACTTATTGATATTGAGCGAATCAGGCCCGGACTGGCCGTTGCGAGCACCGGGCAATCCCCCGGTCGGCCGCAAGGGTGGGGGCCGTTTTTGGGCTCAAGGGGGCGGTTTTTGTTACAGGGACGTTTTTGCAGCATAGCTGCAAAATCGGCCCTGTAACAAATTCGGCGGAAAAGCGGCCCTGGTAAAGAGCTCGGTGGCATCCCCCCCCTCCCCCAGGGGGAGGAGGGGGGCTGGCCGAGCACTTTGCCAGGGCCGGTTTTGGTTCCCAGTCCGGCCCTGGAGCGAATATTCTAAGGAGCTTCCCAATATTCTTAGGAACCAATGTAATACAGTATTTATTGATCGAAAACTATATATTTGGTATTTGGCAACGATTATTGTAGATACCAGAAATATTAATATGTAGCAACACTAGTCAGACTATGTCAAACACAATGGCCACGTAGAATTTTAGATAAATTCCAAATTTAGGGGCATATTTTTGAGAGGTTTGTGTCATGCTTGCACCACACAACATGGTACATGCATGACGCAAACATCTATGACAGAATTATGAAGCCACAGTGGCTACATAAAGCTGCAATAAGGCAACACAGCACAAATTGTACATTAAGTAATTGATAAGTGCACTTATGAGTCCTTTGTACTCTTTTCATTTTTTTCCAGTGGACAGCCAAGAACTTAACAGGTAACAACAGAACCAGGAGTAAAGATTGATATCAATCCTGGCTTACTTAGCAGACATCAGATGACACCTACACCACTAAGAAGAGGAGAACATCAGGAAGAGTGCAATCTCCTTGAGAGTGACACAGCAAGTATCAAAGAAACTCGGCCAGTGGCTGAGCACCTCATAGAGGGGTAGTCGATCATACAACCACGATCTAGAAGGAGCCATAAGATGAGCCTCTCTTGCTCCAGAAGAGCAATTACTGAGGATAGATGGTTGAGATTATCCAATCCACATGAAGGTGGTGAGTAACTGCAGAAGTGGTGCTTAGCACTTGGTTTTGAACTGAAGTTGTCATAGTGCTGATACTTAAGTTATTTCACTCATTGTTTTCGACATGTGCAGGTGTAGTAGTTGGTTGACGTCAGGCCGGCAGCTTCACCCCTTCATCCTCCCTCATTCAAAGAGTTCTCACCCACAAGATAATTGGCTAAAGTCAAGATTTACCTCCAACACACCCTGGCCCCTCCTGTTTAACCTCACTCTCTCTCTGGCAGTACATAACGATGGCCGCTTCCCAGAAGGCTGAGGGCAACTTTCATGAGGGAAGTGGTTTCTGTTCATGCCCAAGGTGTGTCATTAGTGTCTTGGCTATGCAATTCTAAGCCTGTATTGGGTTGAGGGTCAGATGGGCAACTCGGAGCCATTAGGATATTGAGGGGGTGAGCCCTGTTGGTGGCTGCTGAGCTCCAGTTACTTGAAGCTTCAAGATGCTTCGCCTGGACATAGGGGGTGGCATCTGGGAAGGTATAAGCAGGAGACTGCTCAGAGGGATCATCTGAAGTTTATTTTCTATGGCAAAATAAAAAGAAGGCCTGAGTAGCACCTGGGTGAGAGTGTATTACAAGAGAGTCAAACTACATGCTGAGTGATGGTTGGAGGTCAGCTCTGCAAAGTTAGACAAGCACCTGTGACCGTTTAGCTGATTCCTAGGGACTTGCAATCAGTAAGAGTTTGTTAAGAGATAAACAAGTGAGAAGCAATTAAGTGGTTTTTGTGGTGTTATCCTGTGTAGGACAAACAATTTTTTCGGGCTCAGCAATAATGAACCCAACAGGGATGGTAGCTTGAAAGAGGATGGCGCTGTCCATCTGGCTTGTATGCTGAACCCTGCTTGTGAATGGAATGGCACCATGGTCAGGCTACTCCTCCCCAGCTGCTGTTAGGGAAGGGAAACACAATTTTATATTCTGACCTTTTGGGAAGGTTTTGAGGTAACGAGAAGACATGCGTATCAATTTGAAAGACCAGATAGCATCAGCAAATGCAAATGGGCTATTACATTCTTACATAGATATTGCATGACGTATGTGCATACGTATGTGCTAAAATATGTGTTACATGGATGTGTTTGTGGATGCTTGCTGTGTGGACAGATCCCTTGACTGAAGCTGCTCACCATGAAGGGGGTGGAGGATATATGTCCTATGTAATAGAAGCTGCAGAAAAGTACAGGAAGAAACTTTAGAATTCTGACAGTATGACTGCAAACAACTGTGATAAGCATGACAACTTGTGTCTATACTGACACATCAATTGAAAAGAGGGATATGGCATATACCCTTCACATGACAAATTGATAAACGAACATTTGTTAGACATGGGCAAGGGGACCTAAGTTTCATATAAATAGTATTAGGGCCTCAAACATACGCCTTTCATTATGTGAATTATGGGAATCAATATCTGCATTGCCATTTTAATGACATGAACAAGCTGCTTCGCAGTCCAGTCCTAGAGCATTTATATACAGGCTTTGAGTCAAACACAGTACAACAAACATTTAAGCAACAAAGAGGTCCCTAATTGAAATTGCAAGAATTCAAAAATTGCCTGGTCCTTACCTGCTGTGATCACCAGCAGTTTCACCACTCTAATCACATTTGTTCGTCTGAATAATTCGAAAACATTTGCTTTCTAAGTGATTTGATTTTGTATTGTCCTCCTTTGATCTGTGATCTGAAATTGCCCTTAATTGGTCCCTCGGTAGCATCATTTGAAAATAGTAACCTGCCTAGCTACTAATGTGATTGGAAAATCTTCAGAATAAAGGTAAGTTTATTAAAGGAAGATTAAGAAATGATAAAATGATGGTGCATCGTGTGCATAGCCGCTACCTAGATCCTATATTCTGTAGCCCAGTCAGCCTTTAGGAGTTATGAGACTTTCTTTGGTGCAATAGAATAACCTGCCTTGCTTCAAGTCTGATGCTACTTGCCATTTCTTTGCTTGAAAACATATAGCAATATGAAGATACAAAAGGCCATTCTGCTTGATAAAACAGCACGTGCTGCGATGAAGGCAGTTTCTTCCAAATCATGCAATGCTTACAGTTTAGTGGAGAGCGTAGAAGAAAGTGCGTCTCATGCATGTATTGCTTATCATGTACAAATAGCGTCCCACCCTACAACTTATATACTGTCTGTGTACTATCATTTTTACAGTATGAACACGCACAGCAAGGTCAATAGATC
Source organism: Lissotriton helveticus (assembly GCF_964261635.1). Taxonomy (NCBI): domain Eukaryota; kingdom Metazoa; phylum Chordata; class Amphibia; order Caudata; family Salamandridae; genus Lissotriton; species Lissotriton helveticus. The sequence continues at coordinate 1,243,837,295 of NC_136063.1, read as the reverse complement.
TGGTATTGGTTACCAGTCAATTAGCTTTACAATTCTGTTTTATATAATATTTTTGTAAATCTCCCTTGGGAATTTCTTTAAATGGCTTTGCATGTATGAATGTACATGAAAAGTCATTGGTTTTGAATGTTTCTTGTAATAGGATTTTACAGAAACATTCAACGATGGATGCCTATAAAATTGAAGGTACCAAGAGCAGCATGAAAATGATGGTCAGAAATAAGGAAGATTTTGGCACTTCCCATATTATAGTCCCCAAGCACCAATCTGGAACTCTCCTGGAACTCCTGAATGTATGAAAGACTTATTAGCAGTTCCATTGAAAAAAGCAGGGATCGAAAAGTGGGGAGATCTTCTGGAAAATGGGAAGTTAATACCCTGGGACTTTTTAGCTAATAGAACCAACAACGAAATCTCTGTGTTCAAATACTACCAGTTGGTTGGCTGGTCAAGATCCCAAGAAATAACATCAGACCACATTGGGAACTTAGAGCAAGAAATACACAAAGAGTCAATGCGTAAAGAAGTATCAAAGTGATACTGGTCTCTTGTGGAGAAGAATGAAGAAGATTTCGACACTCCAGGACTCATATGGAGGAAGGTTTTTCCGGCTCAAGATTTAAAGCATCTCTGGCAAGTATCCTGCACTTTTTTATGGCACATTATAATTTCTGCACCCCTTAGGAAAAGTCATTTGTTTAATCAACACAGATCCTATTGGACGCCTGATAAACTCTCAAAAATAAGTAACCATGAGATGAAAAAATGCCCTAAATGCGGCGAGAAAAGGCTAACGACATTCACATGTTTTATGCTTGTCCACACCTTGATGCATTTTGGTATAATGTTGGTAAGATAATCGACAAGACTTTAAATGTCAGCATCAAGGTAAGTGCCTTTGTTATTATTTTTGGTATCATGGTCGATGATGACCGTAACACTATTTTAACTAAAAATCAGAAATATATTTTGTTCACATTTATGTTGCTTGCCAGATGTGAGGTGTGTATAAACTGGACCTTTCCATCTCCTCCTACAGTGGAGAACTGGGTTCGGGCAGTAGATAAGTTTAGGAACATGGATAGGTCCAGAGGTGAGAGTAGGCGTACTACTCACTGGAAACTTTGGGACAATAGCATTAGGTAGGGTAGGAAGGGACGTCCAATGATTCAAACTATGTGATTAATAAACTCTTGAGTCCCTATGTGCTGACATGATGTCACATAAACTCAAAGATGGTGTTGGTTCACTATGACATGGTTCCTACATCCTCCCCACGAGGGACCCCAAAAAATGAGGTGACCTTGTTTGCTATAACCATTAAGATCGCACAAATGAGGACAATAAAAAAAAAGATGGATGCCTGTGTACGTGCACACCTGCACAGGTGACCATCTGTGAGTCAATTGAAAGCCCATTCAAAAATGGCCACCTGTGCGTGAACGGTACACCATCTTTTAAAGGTGTTGGAAGCACAAAGTAAGGCTCACTGAAAGCAGCATCAAAGGCTCAGTATCAGTGTATTGGTTTCTACCAAGCCCACTAAAAATAAGAAAAAACACACAACCTTAAAAGAAGTTTAAACTTAAAAAATAGTGGAAATTGGTATAAAAGTACCTGCCACAGAAAACAGTTGTTCTTGAAGCTCCTGTGGAATAACAGTGATTGCTGATAATGTTTGAAGTGTTCTGAACTGCTGCCCATGCTGAACACTGTGATGGGCGGAAGCAAAAGGCCTGAAAGCCCTTTACTATAATGTGTATTTGTATTTTAGTGACAACAAAAGATCTTAGCAAAAGCAAGAAATACAAATATTGCTCATCCGTATTTAGATGTAGCTGCTTTCTTGTTTTCAAACGTTACCGCAGTCAGGGTGCGTCATTCCAGCAGAGTGTTTTAGTGAAGGAGTGAAGTAGGGTAGGTGGATTTAAAGCACCCACTGGGCGCTTGAGTTGTCTCAGCCAAGTGTTGGGCATTCACACCTGCTGAGTCACATTGTAAGTTCGTTATATATCAGTTTATAGCAGGAGCCAGAGAATGGACTCTCAAGCTGGAGAGGCTTTGCATTATGGCTAAGGTTAATGGACTTGTCAGAGACTTAGTGGGATGTATGCTTCACCACTTGGCCAGAGGATCTTGGGACAGTCATTAGTATGATGCTCTAGATGTGGCTCAGTGACACAGTTCACTCATTGCCTTCCTTTTTCTAATGTTTTGCATTTTGACATAAGTATATTGAAAGACTCCCTTGATTTATCTGACTTTGTGTGCCACCATTTGAAGTGTATACTTCAATTAGCCGGCATTAATACAATATTTGGTGTGACATTCTTCCTGTTACTAGTATGCAGTTGTTGTGTTCAGTTATTGTCTGAACATGATTGTGGTGTGTTATTAGTGGGTTTCCCACAGTCCTATGATGTCATCAATATCACCTTCCCATCACAATAGAACAGGGCCAAACCAAAATGGCTGTGGAAGGCAAATGACTATCATTGTCTGTCCATAATTTCTCACAGTCTCTATTCAGGTTCGATATTGTTTTGTATAATATCTAACTAGGGATTCACAACAAAGCATGATGTACTAGGAGCCAGCACAAACCTGTCTTTCTTGCTCAAAGTTCCTGAAACATTTCTCTACATAAAAAATGTGCAAAAATTATGAACGGTGCCAATATACGTCACAGTCTTTGCACTGTGCACAGTTCGTTTCAGTGAATCTGTTCAAGCATGCATTCATGTAATGGACATTTTTACATTAATGAAAAACGTGAAATTATTTTCAAATAATATTAACTCCATCCCATAAATATATATATTTTCACACGGATGAACAATGCAGCACATGGATTGCACAAATCTGTGACGTGCATGCACATATCACACAAAATCAAATGGCAGCTGAGTAGAAGGTGAATAGGCCATGGCTTTTAAAAATAAGACCCCTCTAGCTCCAATATAATAAACGGGAAATCCTAAATTGAAGCCAATATCGGATAATGCAGGTGAGAAAAATAGCTGTATACTAGGCCATTATCACTGACCAGTTGATGAGTCGCCCAAGAAAACAGGCTTTGGCCCCATCAGAAGGACAGCTATGCTTAATGTATTTCTTGCTGAAAGGATATGCTACAAAAATAAAGGAACAAAGCAAACCGTTCCTGCATTAAAAGTTTTATAAACATTGGATCCCAGAAATTCCACAGATGAACCCACGCTTGACTTCTCACTAAGTTGCCCCTAAGATCAAATTTTTCTCCCATGAAAAAGCCACTAAATTTGCAAAACGTTTTAAGCAAGTGAATCTCATTTCTGAAGGTAAAATTCCACCGTTCCTAATTGTGAAAAAGATGTTTTGAAATAAAGGCAGAAATGCTTGTGACATTCAGATGCAGTAACATGGTAGTTTGATTGGCGTTGGCTGCTTTCAGCAGCTGAACTCGCCAGGCTATTGTCAAGCTTGGGCCACTTTTATATGTAACAACATCAAGCACCTTTTCTGATACTCATTTAGTCAACACTATTTTTGAAAAGGATCAAGTGTTTTAATTGGTTTTACCTCTTTTTGGATTTGCTAAACATTTGGGGCCTCATTTATGAGAAATGACACATCGCTGTGTGAAAGCAGCGATGCGTCACTTCTCAGTGCGCAATCCTTGCAACATACCTGATACGTCATATTTAATGTATGACGCATCATGTCGCAAGGAGTTACAGATACGTCAGCATTTCTGACGTATCTGTAAGCGCAAAAGTGACGCATTGCTGGAGTGTGTCATAAAAGTGATGCAACTCCAGCAATGCATCCTTTCACATGGGGCAAGCCTCATGTGAAAGGGCCTGCGTCAGTCTTTAACCTGCTGTGAGGCAGGCGCAAGATTTTGACGCAACGGCGTCCAAAAAGTGATGCAGTGAAATCTCATAGATTTCACTGCATCACTTCTACGAGGCTTTTTGCGGGGGAACGCCCCCCCTGCATACATTATACATGACGCATTACAATAACCCCTGCGCTATAATGTAGCGCAGGGGTTTACAAAGTGACGTATCTGCTTAGATACGTCACTTTGTAAATAGTGCGCAACAGGAGTCATGTTTTACGCCACCAATGCGTCACAAAAAGTGACGCATCTGGAGCGCAAAACTGACGCAAGGCCTCATATATGAGGCCCTTGGTTCGGTCACAAACATTTCACATATTTACTTTCCATACGCATTGGACAACATAACCACAGCATTAGTTACACTTTTTAGCCCATAAGACTGAACAATAAATACATAATATAAACTAGATACTAAACACTCAAAAATTGCATCATAACATAAACATAAACATAAGTTCCTGAATGCTAGAGGTTTCTTATATTCCACTTATCAAAACACTCCTAAGCTTTAATCATATTCTAGGGGTTGTAGCAACCAATCATTTCAGTCCAAACATAATCCTCCAATGTTCCTTTTAGTGTTGCCTAATTTAGGTTGCAAGTTTTCACCACTCCCTAGTGCATCTCGGTCGGTTGTTTCAAAAATCCCCTTATTTTGGGTTTACTTTTTTTTTTATTTTATAAAATTTGTATTAAGCAGAGCAGAGGTCAATACAAGAAATACAAAAAAGTACCTTTATAACAAAAATACTTCACCAGGGATAATTATACACATCAGAATGAAATCAAGCGCAATCCAATAATTCATATCATTCAGCAACAATCATTAATCTACATTTAGGTGCCACTAAAATGGAAATAAAAAAAAAACAGCTAAAACCAAAGAACCAAAAGCATTCAATTTTTCAATTACTGTTTAACAGTTTAGCAGCTTTAATAGTTAACACACGGCTAGTGCAAAAAAACTGAATACTCTATTCCAATTGAGCCTTTAAATTAAAGTGCACAAGTGGTAAAGTGCTGAAGCGCTGACATTTTTAAAGTGCAATCGTGCCTTATAATTTTTACTAAAGTGCTGCTTTTTCGGTAAATAGTATTCATTTCTATACCTCAGACCTCGTGTGTTCTTAGTATATTCTCATGTGAAGTGCCACCACTACCTTATTTTGGGTTATCCTCCGGCCCAAGACTGGATTTAAAACTACAAAAAATACAAAAGATTTAAAAACAAAAACATTTTCTGAACATGGGCTGAATATTTCAAACCTTTTATTTGTTATAGCCAAATTGTACCTCTCTTTTTTTGGAGGGCGTTGTATCTACTGAAGCTTTAATGTAAGACAAGTCATGGGTGCATTCATATTTTCTTTTTGCAATTCTTTCTTTAGTTCATTTTCAAAATACCCTGCAATCTATGTCTTTTTTCATGAAGAGAGAAAAGAAAAGTTCACTTATCCTAGGGAATATTGCTGTGCACAGGTTGTATATATAAAAAAGGATTCACATCAGAATTTTGTTGTACATCCGCAATGTTTTCCCATTTGGTGTACAAATTAGCTTTACAATAGCAAGAGCACTTAATCACCATGTTTGCCATCTAAAATGTTCTTTGTTTGTGATACAAGCCGAGGCATGGCGTAATGTCGATGCTCTGTTTGTTCCTAATCTTTAATCTTGCAACATTGTTGCCTGTCAGGCAATATGCAGTAAAACAAAAACTACCGTTGTTTGCTGCTTTGAGGTTTACCAAAGGGAATTCTTAAAAAACGGTTCAGATTTCTGTTGTACATCCATAATACTTCACATTCCTGTATTAATTAGTTTTTCAATAGCAAGAGTACTTAATCACAGGGTTGGTCCTTATTATTGTTTTGAATAAAGCAGAGGTACAGTGAAATGTTGTCTCCAAACTTTAACCCCTTCGGTGCTGATGACGGCTCCCGGTCGTCATCAGTTACGGTAGGCGTGTGCTGATGATGGCCGGGAGCCGTCATGACCACGCCCGCGATCAGAATGTGCCGCACAGGTGCAGAATTCCGGCCGCAGCCAGGGGGTTAATCCTGCCACAATGTTGCTTGTCAAGCCAAATGTGCGAATGCAAAATACCATTCTTAGAGGCTTCGCAGTCTACTATAGAGAAGCTTAAACACTGTTATCGCATCACTTCTTGTCTTACTTCTTTTCAGGTGGTTAAGCGAATATTCTCCATCATCACTTCTTCAATGGTTCTTCAATTCACCCGCGTTGCAGCAATTGTAGCCATGTAGTTTATTGGTTTATATACATTTGATTTGCCATTTTTTTTGCTTAAGACCTGAACAGTTGAATGCTCAATTTTTAGCAATGAAATGCTGGTCATTCTTCTCTTCTCGATTATTTGATGTTTACTTCATTATTAAAGATTGTGGGTCAAATGTTTTATTTAACGGAACATTTTATTCTTTTTTTATAAAATCTATTTTGTGTATTAAATATTTTCGGTGACATTATATTGGGGCCCTGATGATTTATTTGGTCATTTTGTTAGACTATTTCAAGTGAACCATATAATCATGATGATATTCAATGTGGACCTACATTTCTAAATTACAGCCGGTGCATTTCAGATATTTCATTCGATCCTTTCACAGTTGTGCTAAAATGCAAAATAAAGCAGTCTTCTTTTTGTATAGGGACCTCCTCTAGACCTCCACCTCTCAGATTGGGCTGGACTACCATTAAAACTGTCAATTTACAATATTTTTTCTTATGTTCCATTGTTAGAAAATGATTGACCAAGGGTGCCAAAACTACCTTTGTTTGAATCCAAATTTTGTGCTGAATAACCCTTTGCCTAATCCCTCCCAGGGGCGAACCTTCCTCCCCCTCTTGGGCCCAAAAACGACATCCCATTCCCCCTAAAATCATTCCAGTGACAAAATGATATGGTGCATAGAAAAGGCCGCAGTTTATTCAAGCATAACATGATTGTACATTTTGCAATTTTATTTGGTCATTCATAAACATCCATGTTGTACATCTTGCACTGTCCTTGTAACATTCTTGTAGTTGTTCACTTCCTGACACCACAGTCTTTGCCCATTTGCCAGGCCTCTGAGTCCAGGCTTCCCTTGTTACCAATTTTTTATGGGCATCCATTAGGCCCGGCCTGGGCTGCAAGTTCCGTTCCGCTTGCCCTGGACACTTTTTTGGCCACTCGCCTTCTCCTCTGTGCTCTTGCCGTGTGCCATCCCAAGGACTCTGCGTGAGCATCTCATCTATCCTGCCTGTGGCCGTATGTTGTCATTGACGCACTCAGTGCCCCTGCTGTGAGGCATACCAAGGACATTGTGGGTAGCCAATCTACCTCTAGTAATTTCCTCTTTTGTGTACTTTTTCTGTGCTTCTTCCACCATGCTATCTATGGTTCGACAATCAGAGGGCGCTCCCCCCTCTCCCTCCATGCCCCACAATGTTAAGTATGAACATGTCCATTCCCACCCCCGTCGGGTGTACCTCATCCTCCAAGTGCTAACCCAGGGATCTCAGGTTAATGAAGCCGTGCCTTAGGAAACCCAAGCTATTGGCCCTGCATATTTTTGCCATTGTAATGTTTAACTTGTGTCCAGATTTTTCAATTGCTCCCTGGTCTAGGGCCCCCTTCCATGCCTTGCACACTAATATTTCTGAAAAAATTATCTCTGCTGGGCAGACTAACTTCTCTAGAGCTGCGAGGCCTGTGAACATTTTGTCCAAGAGGCCTTCCCTCCCCATGGCTGCCAGATCGTTCCCCCAGGTGTACCACTACTGCGTCTGGCCTACTTCCTTGCTCCAGTGCCCTTTTTGCTGCTGGGAGCAGCTGGTCCCACCTCATTCCTGATTGTCCCAGCCAGATCACTTCTGTGTTCCGGAGTCAGATTCCACCAAAACCACGCCTTGCCGCTGCCCTCCGTTGTCCCATACGGATTTTGAAGTTGAGGCTATCCCAAGGGGCCATAGGTCCCTTGTACGGGATGGTGAAACCCGCCGTGTACCCTTCCGTCAATTGCTGTCTGTCTGCCTTTCTTGGATAGTGAATTAATAATGAAACCAGTCTACTTGTTTTAATGGGCATGGGCAGTAGAGGTCTTTTGCCCACCACACCCCCTTGTTTTGCCTTGCCATGGTCGTTATTTCTTTGTGTTGTCTTTGACCCTGTTGGTACTTGTCCCTTGCAACTGTCTGCACTGCACATTAGGCTGGTTCCCCGCAGGCCCCACAGCTATGCTTAAGCCTGCATGCGTGCCCCAATATACACTCATCTTTGTCATATTTCCAATGTGTAGCCACTCGGGATTTACCCGTCCTTTTACTAGGGTGGCCTTTTCCCTTGAAACCTCGTCCTTGGCCTTCGTATTTCCCTTTGAACCCTGAGGGACAAAAAGTGAATTCCCACATGGCGAGGCCTTCCCTGGCTGCCATCATGTGGGTCAAAAAGCCCTCCATGTCCTTGCAGTCCCATTCCATTATGGCAATGTCTGCACCTTTTCCCTAAAACCTTCATTGTATTTCAACCACGCGTCACCCTGATAATTTTCCTGCGCTTCATGCACCTTCTGTTCATATAAGATCAGTGCTTCTGCTCTCTGGGGAACTTCTCTATGAACAATCATGCCAGCGTCCTGAAGACCATTATCAAATTTTCTATGGTCCGCTCTAAACTGGGTTTATGTCTATCCCTTCTGCCCTCGTCTTTCTTGTCCCTGAGCTGTGAGGTCTAAGCCTGCTTGGCCCACCTCCAGCAACAAGAAAATATCTAGATATTCCTTTCTCCAAAACCTTTCCTTCACTGGTAGTGGAATAAGTTTTGCTAATCCCAGTAGCTTTGTGGTGGTGGGCAGGGTCCCCCGGGGAGGGACGTATGTATCGTTTCAAGGTTTCCCCCCTGGGTTTGTTGCCTTCCCCTGCCCCTGCCATGCCGTTTCTCTTTGGCGCTGCCTGCCACCCTGTGTGGCCTTCCCTGGTCTTGCGCCCCCTTTTCTCTTCTCCCCTTGCCTGCCTTCTTGCCTGGTGCCACCTGTTCCTTGACAAGGTCCCTGGCACTCCCCACTACACCCCCTATTTGTTTGGGGTCCCCGCCAAATGGGAATCTTGGCCCAGGCCATTGCCACTAGGGCATCCATGCCACTAGGTGAATTTGCATTTGCCCCCATGCCTCCCCCTAAAATCCCTGCCGATCCCCTTCCAGGTATGTTGACCAGGGGTGCTGGAAGGGTCATGGCCCCTGCAAGGCAAAGTTGCTTACCCCTGATTGTGTTCCATAATTCATTAATTGGCCTGGTCCTCCCTTATCTGGACCAGCCTTTCCCATGCCGCCCGCCGCTGTTGTTTGGTGCATGGTGCTTACTATCTCCACTGTTCATAGTGACCGTCAGTCCATTGCGTGACTCCTGAGGCGCCACTGTGCTGGCCACATACCCCTCATTACCACCTCCCGTGTTGTGGTTGCTCTGTGCCCATCCTGGATTCCCTTCCTTGCACTGGTGCCCCTGGCAGAGGGCTGCCGTGGTGTTTTCCGAGCCCCCTTGTTGCTTGGTATTTCTGGGGCTGCTGTGCTGGCTGCAAGCCTCTTCTTACCCAGCCATGTGGGGGGTGCTGGTGCTCTTGCCTGTGCAGGTTTCTACTTTTTCTTGGTGGGCCCCTTCGCAATGTGGTCATCGATCCACGTTTTTCCTTTGAGGCCTACCAATGCCCTCGCTTTTTCCAGTAGTGCATTTAAGTCTCCGCCCAGCTCAGGCCCAGAGTCCTCTCGGGGACTCTTCTGATTTTTCTTGAAGGCTTTGCTGTCCCCAGGTGTTTTCCTAAAATGGGCAGGCATCCTTTTGCTCTTTGCAGCTGCCCCGTGTCACTCTGCCATTGCTTCTGGCTATTTTCTCTTCTTTTAGGGGTGAGGGGCTGGGCGGTGGCTCACGTGCTAACAATGCCACTGTGCATTGGAATTCCGCTGGTTGTGTCTTCTTGAAAAAATTGGCAGCAGTAGCCTTACACCACAACCTTGCCCCAATGGGATGAGGCTTCCCTTGTCCTGCAGAATCAACCAAGCCGAGACTGTTTGCCCCTTTTTACGCACTCCTGGGCAAATCTGGTGCCAAAAACAGCTTTTTCCCTTGTCATGGGCACAGCTGAATCTTTATTGTGCCCCACGATGCGTCTCTGGGTCTTGCACTCAGCTGCAGGAGGCCCCACCTCCCCCTCGGTTTCCTGGCAAGCGGGGGATGAGGCCTCTGGCGTGCGGCACACTTTTCCGGCTCCTAGTGAAGTTGGACCTCTCGGCCTTCACCGCTGCCACTGGCATTGATAACTGCTGATGCCACAAGACAAGCAATCTCCCCCGCTGCGGCTCAGCTCGTTGATGCGGCTCCGACGCATCGGGCTCCGGCGATGCCAGATATCGCCAGTCACTGCCGGTTCCAGCACCCTTGCTTCCTTTGCCACTATGCTGCTCCACAGGGGTCAGGCCGGGTCTTGGACGGATCCTGATATGAAGAATCACAAAACAAAAGCGAGCTTCCCACAATGTCCTCCGTAGCTGCAGCAAAGAACCTCAGCACCAGCTATTCCGTCTTGGCTAGGGTTCGTATGCCTACTGGGGCCCTGCGCCCCTTCTTAACCCCGCGGCCGCTTGCTGCTTTGTCCCCCCTGATTGGGGGGCCAGTGGCTACCTGGGCGCAGGCAATCTGGGGCGCCCCCTCTTTCATAGGCTCTGCTGCAGAACGGGAGGGCCACTGCCCCATCGGGTCCGGCTGTGCCTCTCCCGGTCTGTGTTTCTATCTCTTGGTTGGTTTTCCCAATATATAGTTTCTAGGGTGGGCATATAATGCCATATACTAAATCTTCTGTTCAGCAATTAGAAAAAGTGGTGTGTCTCCATTTGGTATTCTTTATTTGAAATACTGTGCCGTCTATTGTTTGGCTACATCCCACACATGACCACATTCATGATGTCCTTCCAATGGAGTCAAATTGCACTGTTGCCTAATATTACTTTTTACAGACTTCTAAGGGATGCAGACCCTGATTAGATGTTTTCCTATGCTTGCATTTTTCTTAATACACACAATGGGCTTCAAATCCACATTCTAATTTTGAAATCACGCGACAGTTTTGCATATATTTATTTTTAATTATTTGATCTGGGACAATATGTGGAATGGCAAACCAACCTGTCCTGCATCGTCTTCTTTTTCTTTACCAGTAGACACTCTGTTGGTGTATACCATGCTCGCTTAAGTAAATCTATTAGGAGCTTATAGGAATACCCGCTTTCTTTCAATTTCTCAAGGAGGATGGCACTATTCGGGAAGTAGTCATCCTTTATTGTACAGTTTTGCCTTATCCTTAAGAATTGTCAGCAGGGTAGATTTACTTTAAGGTTGCATGGGTAGAAGCTTGTGAAAATGTAGAGCTTTTTTTTGTTTTCAGTTGGCTTCCGATAAAGTGTTGCAATTAAGTAGCCTTCTACGGGTTTGAATTGAATATCCAAAAATGTAATTATTTTATTATGTTTGTTCAAGCTGAATTTAATGAATGGTATTCTATTGTTCAACCAGACATGGAATTGATTAAGGGCTTGTTCATATCCAGTCCACATACACCAAATATCATCTATGAACCTAAGCCACTTTGTCACATTGGGAAGGATTGTTGTAAACATTTTTTTTTATTTTCAAATAATGCCTTGCACAATACTGCCATTTCTGATGCAAAAGAATAATCCATGGCAGTCCTCTTTATCTGAAAGAAGAACTCTTCTTGAACATTTGAAATACTTTATTTTGTGTGCCAAACTCTCCAACTTCAAAATGAATTGTGTGAAATGACCTGGAGTGTTTTGAAAGTGCAATTTATTATGGAAACTCCAGCATTTAGAAACTGGTAACTGGTATAATGTTTATGTTCAGTTTATGATGTAACGTTTTCAGTGTTTATAATTTAGTTGTAGAATACGTTTAATTTTATTATTGTGGGCTTAAAAGTGTAAACAAATGCTGCGAATATTTTGTCTAATGACTAAGGAAAGTGAATATCTATAATGTTTGTGAGAGAACGAAAGATTTAGTAAATAATTTTCAGCAACAGTGCTTGTTTTTGTTTAAACAAAATGAAAGTGCTAATTTTACAATTCATGTAAGACAAAGCAAAAGGCAGTAGATGATACTGATCCCGCAAATACCACTAATATCTCCCACAAACTTAGTTTGACCTAGCAATTAGAAAGCACTACTGTGTGCATACACTGCAGACACGCTCTGCCCAAAAAGTGCCAACCTAGGCTAGGTGAAGACAAAAAAACAGCGAGCAGCAGTGCACCACTTATATATTCATCAAAATAAGGCCCAGTTATAGCCACAGTAATGCAAAGGTATTGATATTCTTCTTTTTTTTGCTGCATCAATATATAACATAAAAAGGGATTCAACCAACGCGTTTCGTCCACATACATATGGACATCTTCATGGCAAATTAGAATAAAGAGAAAACATCCTTGCAGAAAGTGAAGAGTAAATATAATTCATCCATCTTACATTATTGGGGATAAAATATTACTCTTTAAAGTGGAATGTATCAGAAGTCAAAACTTTGAGAAGATAATTCCAAGAGTATCCAGTTCACCAATAAAGTAGTGTGCATGTACTTATAAATTAAGTAACTCAGGGTTGCTCCTAAGAGGTCAAGCAAGGAGGAACAATGAGGGGGATGAATCCACCCCTCATCCAACAATGCGATTAGTGTGGCCGGTTTGCACAGACAAAGGACCAGCAGTCTAGAAGAGCTCTTTGCTCGACCTCTTAGGTACAAACACTGAGTTACGTAATTTATATATATATATACATACACTCTACTTTAAAAGCGAACCGGATACTCTCAGAATTATCTCTTCAGAGTTTTGATTTTTGATGGATTCCACTTTGAAGAGTCAAATTTTATCCCCAATAATCTAAGATGAATGGATTCTATCTCCTCTTCACTTTATGCAAGGACGTTTTCTCCTTATTCTCATTTGCCCTGAAGAAGTCCATATGTATGTGGATGAAACGCATTGGCTGAACCCCCTTATGTGTTTTATATTGATGCAGAAATAAAAAGAAAAATATAAACTCCTTTGGATCACTGTGGATATAATTGGGACTTATTTTGATAAATGTATAAGTGGTGCACCGCTGTTCGCAATTTTTTTGCTATTTTTACAATGGTAACTTAACATTAGGGCCGGCAATAAATTCCACTTTGCCGGCAGAGTTGGAGGAATTTCGGCAACTCCACATTTCTCATGATACGTAGAGTTGCGACCAAATTCTGCAAACCGCTGCAAGACAGAGTTTTTTCTCACCTGCAGCTCGCCAACAGTAGGTTGACGAGCTCAAGCGGTATTTGGTATCCCCTAGTGCGATTTTTGTTCACCAGACGGTCACCCGGTGAGATTTCCCCAAAGTGGGCGATCACAACCATTCAGAGTCAGAAATCTGCTCCTCAAGTAGACAATCAACTCAAGCGGCAGCAAAATAAACTAAAGAAGCAGTGCCCTCAGATGTGCTGCATGGTGCTGTTCACACTGATTTTTCAGCACAGAATGAGCTCCTGGTGCTGAAACTCAGCGTGAACTGCATATACATGCCAAATTTGGCCCGTTTGCAGAATTTCAATGTGTTTTCATGTAACTCCGCAGAATTGTGCGGCATGAAACTCCATGAGTTGCGCCCGCCCCTACTAAAAATCAAACTTTACCATTAAAAGAGGATTTTAAATTAGAATCCAAACGAGAACAGGGATTTTTCTACCTCCTCCCAAACCAAAGGTTTGTAAAAAGGCAACCCAATGTACGTCTATGAGAGATGTAAGGCTTACATTAGAGGAAAAAACTTTTGAAGTTTTTCACTGCCAGGACATGTAAAACTTAAACCAACATGTCAAATGTGTCAAATACCATGCATTGTGCCCTAGCAGATTTTAGGGCCTACCTTAGGAGTGACATAGGCATTAAAAAGGAAGGTTTAGGCATGGCAAAAGGTTTATTTTACCAGGTTGAAATGGCATTTCAAAACTGCACTTCAGGCTGAAGTGTCATTCTTCCAGGACCAGGAGTACACTAACCTGAATTGTTCCAGGAGTCTGCAGAAGCAAATCAGTAACCACAAATCCCCCTGAAAGCTGACACCATGCACACAGCACTGACAACTGTGTACTGGGATCAGTCCCCAAGGGAACAGGGGTTGGGAAAGTGTAAAAGAAGATAGTCATTTGATTTCTTATACAAATCGGGTAGATGTCGTCTGACTTCCTTGGACGCTGATCTCCAAGGTTGCACTGTTAGTGATGCTGAGGATCCCTTCTGTAAAAAATAAGTATAGGAAAGGTTATACTCCCTAGCTATTACCCTGTGTCTTCAGGTTCCACCCATTCCCCACTTCGGAGTTGTGCACCTGGTCTCTATGAGGGATGGAGTTTTGTGGCTCTTCATGACTTTGTGAGTGGTGGTGTGTCAGTAAGTAGAACGGCTAATAATCATGTATCTCCCTCCCAAATGAGTGTCTTTGGATTTGTTACACCACCAAAGACATGTAGAGTGAATTAGGCTCAGTATTAGCTAAACAAATAATGTGTGTTCTCTTTTAATAAGTTACCTCTTTTTTGGGATTCTCACCTTGTCTCACCAGCTGTCAAAGTTCAGAGGGGTACCTCGCCTTCATGGTCCTTTCAGTTTTTCTCTCCTGGCTTAATTGCTGTGGCCTTTTACTGAGAATGTCTTTTGCTGAAGCACAAACCTAAAAAACTCATCATACCATCGTCCAATGAGCCTTTTTTCTGTTGATGTACTCTTTTTTTGTTTTCCATGGAGGTGATCACTGAGGGGCAGGAAACATTGTCTCCGTATGTCAGAATGCTGGGCAGATGTCCCAACAGAGTTTGGGTCCACAGGATCAGGCAAATAGCGCTAATTCTCTAAAATGAAACAGGAATAAAGGACAAACAGACCCTCTTCATGGGAGGTCTAAAAACTAAGTTGTTGGCATGCGTAGCAGTGCAGCTTTTATACAACACCGCATCCTAGATGTTAGCCACTTCCAAAGGCTACAGGAGTGTGCAGGGCATCGAGGAGCTGTAGATGGAGGCTAAATTAAAAGGACAATGACAGTAGGAAGGAGGCCAAAAAAAGGGTAAAGGCATTATGGGGCCACGGAGCACTGTACAACAGGAATAGGAGATGGGGAGGTGGGAGAATCAAGAAAAAAGAAGCAAGAGGGTGGGCTGGATCTGGGGAGATGTGGGAAGTAACCAGGTAGCCAAAATAACACAGGTGTAGTAAGACACGGTACATGCCTAAGACATGTTTTAAAGTGCTACCTTAGAGTGTGACACAATGAGTGCTGCAGGCCCAGTAGTAGCATCTAATTTACACCCCTTGGGTAAATTAAGTAACATTTCTAGGGACTTCAAAATCACCAACTGGAGTCTTCGTAATGAGGCAGTGGCATGGCAACCTATCCGTGCACTGCCTAGAAGTGTTGGTCATTGGACCATACTGGCTAGTGGTTCAATTCTGTCTCCCTGCTCTACTTCTAGGCCATCTGTGGAGTTTGCTGGAAGTCATAAGGTGGATCTTTGGTGCTAAGGAGCAGTGAGAGGTGCATGCTATAAATCTCCCTGCTTAAAATTGCACCTTTAATTGGTCTCCCTCTTTTCACAATCTGCATGCGGCAACTGCAGCTTGAGAGTGTTGGTCATGTGACATTTTATCTTGTTTCCTACCTTCCATTCCCTTTATTCAGTTGATTTTCAAGGTGTGTTTTTGTGTTCAGTATGAATAATATGGCATGTTAGTTTTTGTCTTTCTTTGTCAACTGCATTAGGTGGCAGAGTAGGGTAACAGCACTCTGTTTATCCCTTCTTGTTTTGAACATTACTATTTATGGGCATTTGAAGAGTATTACCTGACATACTTTAACTGGAATGGGGGGGGCGTGGCTTGGACGCCGATCGGGATGGCGGCGTGAGCTCGTAGCTCCGCGCAGAATCCCGTTAATTCTCCTGTTTTCGGAACCCTAGGCGGCCCGGAGACGACGCTCCTGCCCTCTGAAGTGCGAGGGGACAGCTGGACACTATTGGTGAGCCGCTGGGGGACTGCAGGCCCCGAGGAGACCGAGTCGAAGAGGCGGCTGAGGTGTTGCCGAGGGTGCGAAGAAAATGGCGGCGAGGAGTTCGGCGGGCCCCGAACTCCAGCTCTGAGCCGAGTTGTCGCCGTCTGGCGAGGGATTCTGGCAGGAGACCCTGCGTTCGGCTGATCGAGGCACTGGGGTCGGCGGTGCTGTGCCTTGGGGTCGAGTGACGCTGCCTTGACTCACCAGGAGCTTGGGGACCCTGGCTGGCTGCCGCCTGGAGACTCATACTTTCCCCCTCAGGCTCCCGAGGGGGGCGGCGGAGCGGAGTGTACCTAGCTGGTTGTTGCTCCTGTGAGTTTCTGTGGAGACATTGCTCTGCCCGGGGCCCGACTACCTGGCACTAGCCTACGGGCGCTGACGACAGCGGGCTCCAGGACCTGTGACGCAGCACCCTGGAATGGCGGCGACTGGAGGGCCGGTGGCCGTGAGATGCACTGAGGAGGGCTCGGCGACATCGACTCGGCTGGGCGAGGGTCCCTCCCCGGAGCTTGACCGAGAACAGCGGCTGAACCAGCGATTGGATGCCATACTTGATGCGATCGCCTCGACTAAGGACGCGTTGCACCAGGACATCGCCCAAGTGGCCACGGGCCTAGGGCTGCTCCGCGCGGATCATGCGAAGCTAGCGGACAGAGTTAAGGACCATGACCAACTGCTGCTGGACCTGAAACCATCGGTGGTGGCCGCGGAGCATAGGATTGCGGACATATTGGCCCGGCTGGACTTGCTGGAACGGAGGGCGGAGGATGCCGAAGGCCGCAATAGGCGGAACAACGTGCGGGTCGTCGGCCTTCCGGAACGGATTGAGGGGGAGGATGCGGTGGCCTATATGGAGACCTGGTTCCGCACTGTGGTGGCGCCGGAGGGGCTCACTCCTTTTTTCACGCTGGAGCGGGCCCACCGGGTTCCTGCTCGCCCGCCGGGGATTGGCCGCCCCCCCCGACCGATGGTGGTGAGGCTCCTCCACTACAAGGACCGAGATCTCCTCATACAGCGGGCCAGGATGTCGGGCCCTTATGAGGTGGAGAACAGTAGGGTTACGAACGATCTTCCCGGACTACACCCAAGCGGTCCAGAAGAACCGGGCATCATTCTTGGCGGTGAAGAAAGAACTCAGGGAGGAAGGCGTTCAGTATTCCTTGCTCTACCCGGCTAAGTTGCGGATCATCATGGATGGGGCTACGCACTTTTTTCAGACTCCGGACGAGGTTTGGCTTTGGCTGGAGTCGTATAGAGCGGGGACGGACAGATCACATAAAAGCAGACGAGATGAACCCAAGCGGCCCCGGGTGAGGCAATCGCAACGAATCAGATCCCGCAACAGGCGCCAGCGGGAGAAACGGGAGGCTCAAATGGCGGCGGAGAAGAGGGATGCACTCGCAGCGACGGCGGCCATTACAGGGTCGCAACAGAACAGTGAACGGGCTGAAACGGACTCGGGAGGGGAAGGCAGCAAGACGGGCGAGGAACTCTCGGAGGCGGAAAGCTTGAAGGGGCCGACGGTGACCCCACAGACTTCCGATGGTATCTTTTGCGGCTGAGTTTGGACTGGGCTAGTTCGAGACTTCATGGTAGGGTGGTATCCTGCTGTTGGAGGACGGGATGCCGGGAGGGGAGGCTGAGTGCTTCGGGAGGGATGGAGGCGCGGGGTGCGAGCTCCGCTTGCTGGGGTCGGCGGCGACTCAACCCCCTTGGGCCCTTAAGGCCGACTGTGGTGGAGACCACAGGGTAGGAGTGTGGGACGTTGGTTCAAGGTTTGGATGGGGGCGGCCATTGGGTTCGTGAGCTCTGTCCTGGGGAGTGGGGTTTGGGGAGTTTTTCTGTTTTGGGGGTGTTTGGGGGGGGGCAACTGCATTGGGGGGGCTGTGAACATTCGTTATTTGCTTTGGACTGTACGAAGTTGGAATGGGGACGTTACCTAATCTGAAATGCCTGACGTGGAATGTCCGGGGGCTGCGAACTATGGTGAAACGTCATAAGGTCCATGCATATCTAGTACGCAGGGGGGTTCAGATTGCCATGCTCCAGGAGACTCATCTTACTAAGAAAGAGTGTACTGCCTTGCAGAAACGATGGAGGGGCCAGGTGTTTGGCACCACTTACTCAGCGTATGCCAGGGGGGTGCTGATCTGGGTGAGGGCGGGGATACCCTTTCAATTACTGAATCAAGCTGTGGATCCGGATGGCAGGTTTGTGGCGGTGGAGGGGAGGTTATATGGACGGGATGTGGTTTTCTGCTGTGTGTATGCGCCGAACGCTGATCAAGCTCGATATTTTGATAGCCTCTCGGGGTCTTTGGCCTCTTTCCTGGCGGCCCCAATAGTGCTAGGGGGGGACTTTAACTCGATCACGGATGTGGTTCTGGATAGGTCCCATCCCCCCCTGGTGGACTCCCCGGTGCGCAGGTTAGCCGCGCACAGGAAGGACTGGCAGGATAGGTGGGGGTTGCTGGATGTCTGGAGGGAACGGCACAGGGGAACCAGGGATTATTCCTTTTACTCTGCTCTTCATGACCTGCATGTCAGGATTGATTCGGTGCTCTGCAGTGGATCCCTGGCCCCGCTGATCTCCCATGCGGAGTACTTGGCTAGAACGATCTCAGATCATAACCCCCTATTGGTGCACATTCAGTGGCAGAGAGAGCGCTCAGTAATTCCAACGTGGCGGCTTCGGCCGGAAACGCTTGAAGATCCTGTGTTCTCTGATGCGGTTCGACAAGGCATTGATAGCGATTTCGGAGTGAATGAGGGCTCGGCCACGAGTAGGTCCACTGAATGGGATGCAATGAAAGTGGTGGTGAGAGGAGAGTGTTTGGGTAGGTTTTCAAATGCTCGCACGGCTGTGTTGACTGACCTCATGAAAGCGGAAGAAAGGTTGAGGGATTTGGAGCGCCGCAGGCCAGCTAGGCCGGACTTACAGGCCCAGCTCTTAGAAGCGAAAGAAGTGGTCACCACTGAGACGGAACGTTTACGTAGCTATGATCACAGGCAATATATCATCAGGGCGCATGCGGAAAGAGACAAGGTGGGTACCCTCTTGGCCAGACTGGCTAATCCGGAACTTAGGGGCTCCCCGATCCTCGGCATTCGTACTGCGCAGGGAGAGATGGTATACACCCAAGCAGCGGTATTGGAATGTTTTAGGGGGTACTATGAGGAACTGTATCAGGGCCAGCTGGGAGTGGGGGCCCAGGACATTGCGGAATACTTGGGGGCAAGGCAGCTTCCGGTCCTAGATGAGGAGGACGCGAAGGAACTGGGCGGCCCGATCACGCTCTCAGAAATACGGGCGGCCATTAAGCATATGGCTCGCAACAAAACGCCCGGGGTGGACGGATTACCGATTGAATTTTATCAGCGGTATGCGGACTGTTTGGCGCCCAGGCTGTTGGTGGTGTACGCTGAAGCCTTCGAGGCTGGGGTATTGCCTGGGTCCATGCGGGAGGCCTTGATAGTGCCGCTCCTAAAGCCTGGCCGGGATGCTGCGGATGTGAGGTCTTACCGCCCGCTATCCATGCTGACGGTGGATTATAAAATTCTGAGCCGCATACTGGCCACCAGACTGGCCCCATATATGACGGGCCTGGTACATAGGGACCAGGCCGGGTTCATACCCACGAGGAGCACGGCGTTGAATATTCGCCGCTTGGTGGGGATAATGGACGCCATCTTGGACGAGGAGGGAGCCCCGGCGGTCCTATCCGTGGACATCGAGAAAGCCTTTGATAGCTTGGAATGGCCGTTCCTGGACGGAGTTTTGGAGAGGTTTGGCATGGGCGAGGGGTTCCGCAGGTGGACGAGGGTCTTGTATGCTTCGGCGGCGGCGAGGGTGCGTTTGGGCGGCCTGGTGTCTGCGGCGTACCCGGTGGGCAGGGGCACGCGGCAGGGATGCTCTCTGTCCCCCCTGTTGTTTGCTCTGGCGATGGAACCTTTGGCGGTCCATGCGAGGTCGGGTGTCAGGTACGCGGGGATAGCAAGAGGCGGGCAGTGGCATTATATATCGCTGTATGCGGATGACTTGCTCCTATACCTGGCTGATACCTCGCGGGCATTGACAGGTGCGATGGAGCTATTGTCGGAGTTCGGCCGGCTGTCGGGCCTTAAGGTCAATTGGGCGAAGACTTGTGTGTTCCCGCTGCGAGCGGACTCGCCCGTTCCTGGCGGCGACTTGGGCGTGGTGTGGGAGCCATCTTGTTTTACCTATCTGGGTGTTCGCATCTACCACGCGACTGCGGACCTCTTGGAGGGCAACATTGGACGCTGTGTTCGGGCACTGAGGGGCAGCTTGTCTTTCTGGTCGACCCTCCCGCTGACGGTTCTGGGTAGGATTGCCCTTTTGAAGATGGTGGCGCTCCCCCGCTTCCTCTATTATTTCCGAACGCTGCCTGTCTGGATTCCCCAAGGGGTCTTCAGAGACCTGAGATCGATGATTATTGGCTTCTTATGGGGGCACGGCCGCCGTAGAGTGGCCCTGACCACGCTCCTCCGCCCTAAGGTTGAAGGGGGCATGGCGGTGCCTGACTTCGAGCTGTATTATCTAGCGGCGCAGCTGCAGGTTCTTACACAGAACGTAGCTAGGGTGTTCCGGGGTCCAGAGGAGGACCGGGACCGAGGGATACGACGCCACGTGCTGTCCTATATTGTCATGCAGCAGAGGCTTGAGCTGCGGGCCCTCACTATGGAGGAAAGGACGCTCCGGCTGTGTTGGCAGAGGAGCCTTCGGAGAGCGAGGGCTTCGCGGCCTTATGCGCCGGAGATCCCGATCGGCATGCTGACGGCCTTGCCGCACGGAGGAGATTGGTCCCCGTTGCTGGATTGGGAGGAGGCGGGACTACAGGTGGTAGGCGACTTGTACATAGATGGGGCTTTGGCACCGTTCGAGGCGCTCCGGGACCAGTTCGGGCTGCCCGACGGGGGGTTCCTCCTGCACGCGGCGGTGGTGGCTGCCATACAGAAGCACTGGAAGGGGGGGCTCGTAGAACCCACGACGACTATGGCGTGCCAATATGTGGTGATGGCGGCGGGCACGGTCAAAGCTGTGACATGCCTCCATAATAGGATGTTGAATGAGGGACTAGAGCCACTCCTGGGGCTCAAGGCTAAATGGGAGGAGAGTGTGGGCCGGCACATACCGGATACGGCTTGGGGACACATCCTGCGGCGCACGTGGAAGGGCACGAGAAATGCGCGCTTTCAGCAAGTGCATTTCTATGTGCTTCATAGGGCCTATTTAACTCCAGAGAAATTACAGCGGTACTTCCAGGTGCCGGATGCTCGTTGCCCACGGTGTTCGTCTCTGGGAGCGGACATGGATCATTTGTTTTGGAAGTGCCCGCAATTGGGGACCTATTGGGCGGAGGTAGGGGGACTCCTGAATGTAGTGACAGATAGGGAGGTGGAATTCGACATGGCGGCGTGCCTGCTGCTCTGGTTCCCGCACACTAAACGCACCAAGGTGACGAGCAAGTTCCTTGATCTGGGTCTGATATTGGCGCAGAGGGAGATATCGTGGCATTGGAAGTCCAGGGGGGGGCCCTCGCTGCGTAGATGGAAGAATGAATTGCTGCGGTGGTCTGCCTGTGAGAGTGTGCTCCGGATGCGGCAGGCTGTTAAGATGGGGAATGAGAAAGTTTTGGAAGCGGCGCGTGAATGGGAGCTAGTGGTGCAGGCCTTGCGTGATTCTTTTGTGGACGACGAGGATGGGGAGAACTAAACCGGTGGACACCACGGGGCGAACACTGAAGTGCTATCTTCCGCACTGTGGTGGTTCCATCTAACTTGACAGGACGAGGCGTATGCCCAGCAGTTGCCAGGGGGGGGGGGCCTTGGGGGGGACTGGTTCATGAGGGTTCGGGGTGGGACGGAAGCCACTGGATGGTAGCCGCCTGGGTGCTTTGACTCTACTAGGATGGTTGGTACAGGGTGGAGTATGAAAGGGCTGGAGGGAGTAGCCAGGCGGGAAAGAACGATAGCACCTAGGGCAGGCCCCGATACGAGCGGTGTCACTGTTTACCTCTGGGATGGCTGACGGAGATGTTGTTGTGGGGGGGGGGATAAAAGCAGATACGTACAACGACTTTTCGACCATGGTCCCCGTGGGACGTGCACCGTGCTTTTCCTATTAAATGTAATGACATGCCGCCCGGCCCCCGGGATGCGGGCTGAATGGCTGTGTATGGTTTGGACTTCTTAGTGGACGGGGGGATGTCACGAGTGCACTGGTTGATTGTTTGTATCCTGTGGTTTCTAATTTTGCAATAAAAATATATTTAAAAAAAAAAAAAAAATACTTTAACTGGAATGGGTCGTGGAATTAACCTTTCCTTTTGTGGGCAGGAGACATTCTTCCTTGCCTTAGACAGTGCCCCTTAATATCTAATCAATGTGGTCAGGGTATGCCCTTGTGTCATGAATGGTTGTCTGGGATCGCCCTACAGATGGGTGTGCAAGACATTCATCTTGCGTAAAAGTGGTAGGATGGAGTAGTTCTTTTCAATGTTTTTTTTAAAACATACTTTATTGATTTTCCACATATATCTGTTATACTCAAACAAGCATTTGTACACTGATACCATTCCGTTTAGTACTGCCTATAACATGGTCATAATCTCTGACATGTCCTGCTGCATATCAATTCCATAGGTATCTGTAATCAATAGAATTCAATCAATCACATGTTTGTTATGCGCCACTACTCACCCGTAAGGGTCTCAAGGCGCTGGGGAGGAGGGGAGGTGCAGGTTCCAGTCCATCAAGGAGGGGGTCTGTCGTAGAGCCAAGTTTTGAGATTCCTCATGAAGATGGGGGGTGATGTTGTCTGAGGTGGAGCTGTAGGGAGGTCCAGGCTCTGGCCGCGAGGAAGGAGAAGAAGCGGCCCCTCGATCTGGTCTTTCTAGGGCAGGGAACCACAGCATAGGAGATCTGGGATGATCATAGGGTTCTTTAGGGAGATTGGAAATTGAGTCAGCTGTTCAGGTAAGCTGGTCTCGTGTTGTGGAGGGCTTTGTATGCATGGGTGAGGATCTTGTACGGTGATTCTAGTCTCGATGAGTAGCCAGTTGAGAGTGTGCAGGTGCTGGGAGATGTGGCAGTGTCTTGGCAGGTAGAGGACCAGTCTTGTGGCTGCATTCGGTATGTCTTGAAGCTTACGGTGAGGTTTTTGTTAATCCGACATAGAGTGCGTTGCCATAGTCGAGTCTGCTGGTGATGAGGGTGTGAGTGACGGGTTTTCTGTGCACGAGGGGGATCCACTTGAAGGTCTTACGTAGGAGGTGGAGGGTGTGTGAGCAGGAGAATACGACGGAGTTGATCTTGCGATCCATTTTGAGCTCGGACTCCAGGATGATTCCAAGGTTGTATGTGTGACCCGTGGGGGTGGGTGGGATTCTGAGGGCGGGGGGCCAACAGGTGTCATTCCAGGCGTTGGGGTGTGGGCCCATAATGAGTATTTCTGTTTTGTTGGTGTTAAGTTGTAGGCTGCTGCTTTTCATCCATTTGGCGACATCTTCCATGCCTTCTTGAAAGTTGTGTTTGGCTGCATTGGGTTTGTTGGATAGGGAGAGAGTGAGTTGGGTGTTGTCTGCGTATGAAACAGGGTTGAGTCCATAGATTCTGACGATGGGGGCGAGCGGAGCCATGTAGACATTGAAGAGAGTTGGGCTGAGGGAGGTCCCCTAGAGGACTCCGCAGGTGGTTGGTGTAGGCTCCGAGAGGAAAGGAGGAAGTCTGACCTGTTGCGTTCTGCCAGAGAAGAAAGAGTGGATCCAGTCAAAGGTCTTGTCCCGGTTCCCTGCGTCATGGAGTCTGCGTGTTAGGGTGCGGTGGGAGACTGAGTCGAAGACCGCTTAGAGGTCAAGGAGAATGAGGGCTACTGTTTCTCCTTTGTCTAGTAGGGTAGCCGATGTCGTCAAGGAAGGCGGTTTCTGTGCTGTGTTTCTTTCTGAAGCCGGAGTCGAGGATGTTGTGCTCTTCGATCAAGGTGGCAAATTGGCTGTTGATGACTTTCTCAATTACTTCCGCTGGGACCGGGAGCAGGGATATGGGTCTGTAGATTTTGAGGTCAGTGGGGTCTGCTGAGGGCTTCTTCAGGAGGGGTTTAATCTCGGCTTGTTTCCAGTCATCGGGGAAGGAGGCGTTCACCAGGGAGCGGTTGATGGTGTGGCGGAGCATGGGTGTGATAGTGTTGGCGGCTCTGTTAAAGATGTGGTGGAGCAGGGGTCATCTTCAGTGTGTCTTTAGTGGTGAGGGCTGTCCAGCTGTCAATCGTTGGCTTCAGGGTGTCGAGGGTGGCTGGTGAGGGTTCAGTGTGTTGGTTGTCTTCGTCAAAGTTGTTGTAGATGTTCTTGATTTTATGGAGGAAGAAGGTGCTGAGTTTGTTGCAGAGGTCTTGAGAGGGAGGAATGTCAGTAGACTCACTGCTGGATTCTGCAAACTCCTTTATGATGTTGAAGAGTTCTATGCTGTTGTTTGCGTGTGTGGAGATTTTGTCTTCTATCGCTTTTTTCCTCATGTTTCTGATGAGTTGATCATGGGCATTTGTGGCGGCTTTGAAGTTGTTGTGGGCTTCTGTGGATTTGGAGTTCCTCCTGGCTTTCTCGAGGTGGCGGCAGAGGCGCCTGGACTCTCGAAGTTTGGTGGTAAACCATCTGGCTTTCTTGGCATGTGTGTTGTTGTTCTTCTTTTGGGGGCTATGGTGTTGGCGCTGTCGGTGATCCATCTGTGCAGAGTTCGGGCTGCAGTGTAGGGGTCATCATCTTCCGTGTGGTTGGGGTAGAGTTGCTGAGTGAGGGGTTCAGCTGGTCGTTGGTGATTTTGGTCCAGTTTCTCCGTGGGAGCAGGTGATGGTGTCTTTGGGTGGTGGGTGTTCTGAAGGTGAAGTGGATGAATTGATGGTCTGTCCATGGGAGTTCGATGGTGTGGCTGAAAGTGATGGAGTTTCCTGTTGTGAAGAGGGGTCGAGGGTGTGTTCTGCTGAGTGTGTGGGTTCGGTCATGATCTGGTGGAGTCCAATGTTGTGGAGGTTGTCCAGGAGGGATGTGGTGTTGGGTTCTAGTTGGTTGTTGAGTCAGAAGTTGAGGTCTCCCAGCAGGGTGTAGTTGGTGGATGCGATGACTGGCGGAGAGATGATGTCTGTGATAGAGTTGGTGAATGGTCCGTGGGGTCCATGGGGTTGGTAGAGGAGGGTTCCCCGGAGGGTGGTGGTAGGGCTGACCTGTATCTTGAAGTGAATGTGTTCCATCAGGTCTGTGGGCTCATCGGGGAGTGTTGTCAGGCGGGCGGGTGGATTTGTGGATAATGAAGATTCTTTCGCCCGGGTGGGTGGGGCGGTCCTTCCGGGAGATCTTGTATCCTTAGGGAATGGTAATGGCGATGTCCAGTCCCAAGGTGGTGTTAGTCCAGGTTTTGGTGAAGAATGCTACGTCCGGGGTGGTGCTGTCGTGGCGGTCCCAGATTTCGGTGGCGTGTTTATGGTGTGATCGGACGTTGAGGAGGATGCATTACAGTATCTTCGGTTTGGTTGTGTTCTTGCAGGCGGGTTGTGCAGGGTCCGTGTTCCTAGCGGTGCTGTAGGTGTGCTGGCAGAGGTGACAGCTGAAGCGTCCGTGGGTGTCGGCTGGTGATGTTGGCTCGCAGTTGTTGTTGTGACCTGGGTTGAGTGTGTGGAGTGCCGCTGGGTCTAAGCTTTGGCGGTGCGGAGGTCCAGGGTTCCTGGCGCTGGTCGCGCTCGAGTCGCAGACGGCCACAGATAGGCTTGCCTTTGGTGCGCCAGCAGTGCGACCGGACAGCTTCTGCGATTAAGTAAGGGTCACGGAGAGCTGGGAGGCGGGAGCAGGGAGGGGAACTGAATTGGGCCTGTCACGCTGGTTGTGCTCGGCGGAGGGGCCACGGGGCAGTAGCGGCGGGTAAAACGGGCACAAAAAGTAGCAAAAAGAAAAAAGTGAAGCAATAGATAGAAAGAGAGTGAAAGGGTGATATAAAATGAGGGTGAAAAACGAGTAGAAATGGAGCAGAAAAGGAGAAGCAAAGCGGAGTGAGAGAAGGCGTCAGGGGTCCACTGGACCACCAGGAATGAGGCGCAGGTATAACCTGCAGGTGGAGGAGGGCCTCGAACACCAACACACGAGAGTGCAGGGGCTCATGAGGGCCTCACTTGATGGTGGAGCTGCGAGGGTAGTGTGAGATAAGCTCTGTGCAGGACTGTAGGACTTGGCCTTTTTGGCTAAAGTTCCCTAAACTTTTTGCTTTACCCCTAGACCGTTTTCCTGACATAGAGTTGCCAATTTAGATGCTTTGGGTACTTTGCCACTGCTGATCAGTGTCAAATTACAAGTGTTCCCTATGTTAAATGTAACGGTAATTGGTTGGCCATGATTGGTATGTTTGCCTTACTAGTAAAGTCCCAAGTGATGTGCACTGTGTGTGCCAGGGCTAGTAATGCAAGGGCGCGTGGAGAAGGGAACTCAGGCCTGCAGTGTAGGGCCTGAGCACAGTTTGCTAAGTTAGCATGTTGTCCTGACAAGTGCAACCACTTGTCAGGCCTGTCTTTCCCTTTTACAAACACATTGGGCACCCCTGTGGTAGGTCCCGGGTAATCCCTAGGCAGGGTGCAGTATAGGTAAAAGGCAGGACATAAACTAAGGTGTGTGTTATGCCCTGACAGTGAAAAACACTCCATTTTGTTTTTCACTGCTGAAAGGCCATCCTGCCCATAGGACAGAATGGAGGAGGCTGGGTGTTGTGTTTGTTAGCCTAGTTTCCTGTAAGTTTATAATGGAGAGGTGAAGTTTAGTATGTATGAACTCACAGTGTCAAAACACATCATTCTGTGAAGGTGGTTTTGTCACTGTGTGTTCAGAAACTACTCTTTTAGAAAGTGGCTAAGTTTTGTACTTTAGGCATTTCTTTGTGTCTCTGCTGAAATGTGGATTGTCTGTCTGGATGTGGAAGGTGAGAGGAGCTGGGAGAGGTCTTGACCCAGGGAGGGGTAGAGTTGGCAACAGGCTGCCCTGCATCTGGAGAGTAGGGGGAGGAGAAGCCGTGGAGGTGAAAAGGCCTGGGCTAATGCCAAAAACCTTTTGACCCATCTCCTGCTGAGTGATTAAGGATCCAGACCCCCAGTATCAAAGAGAGAAAGGTGACACTGGGAGGGAGACACCCAGAACTGATTTAAGGAGGGGTCAGGGACCCCTGAGCACAAACTAACTTCAAAGACATTAAGGGGTATAACCATGAGAGCTGAAACCCCTGAATCTTTGAATGAAACAGAAATGGATTGAGTCTGAAAAGGCTTGGACAAATTCTGTGGTCAAGAGGAACCTCTGCTAAAGAAGGAGCAGCTGAAGAGACTGCTGTGGAAAGACGAATCCTTGCTTCGTGATCTGGGGCTGTTCTGCAAGTTTGCTGTTCTAACCAAGGGAGAGGCTGTTTGGACTGTGCTTGGAGGCGCTGGATCCCCCTGCATGAAGAAGACGGTGCTTTGTGCTGTGTCTTGTAACCCCAAGGGCCCGAGGTGAGCTGGCTTCCTGTTTTGAAACAGAGGTACATAAAAGTTTCCGAGAAGTCCCAAGCAACACGGTTGGCACGTGCTTTTGCAGCTTGAGACCCTCAAAAGTTGTGCCTTGTGATCGTGGGCATGCAGGAGGAAGCTCAGTCTAAGACGTGCACGGTCCGTGTTGTGGTGCAGGCCAAGGCGTTGGTGAGGAGCGCCTGGTCGTTGTGTCTATGGGGAGACGAGGTGAGACTCGGACGTGCAAGGTGTGTGTCATGGTGTGGGCCAGGGCATTAGTGAGGAGCGCCTGGTCGTTGTGTGCACCGAAAGAAGAAGTGAGTCTCAGACGCACAGAGGGCGTGACGTGGTGCAGCCAGGGCATTGGTGAGGAGTGCCTGGTCGTTGTGTCTATGGGGAGACGAGGTGAGACTTGGACGCGCAAGGTGTGTGTCGTGGTGCGGGCCAGGGCGTTAGTGAGGAGCGCCTGGTCGTTGTGTGCACCGAAAGAAGAAGTGAGTCTCAGACACACAGAGGGTGTGACGTGGTGCAGGCCAAGGCGGTCATCGTGTGCACCGAGTGAAGAAGTGAGATTTGGACGTGCAGAGTGCATGTCGTGGTGCAGGCCAGGGCGTTTGTGAGGAGCGCCTGGTCGTTGTGGGCACTGAAAGAAGAAGTGAGTCTCGGAAGCGCACGGTGTGCGTGTCGTGGTGCACTGAGTGAAGAAGTGAGACTCGGACAAGCAGAGTGCATGTACAGCCAGGGTGTTAGTGAATAACACCTGGACATCATATGCACCAAGAGAAGAGGAGAGACTCAGACACACATGGTGAGTGTCCAGGTGCAAGCAGAGGCATTGGTGAAGAGCGCCGAGTCATCGTGAGCACCAGAGAAGAGGCGAGTCTCGGACACGCAGAGTGCGTGTTGAGGTGTAACCTGAGGCACTGGTGAGGAGTGCATGGGTAGTGTGTGCACCTAATTCAAAGTAAGTCTCCACAGTGCTGAGGGAGGGTCGCAGTGTTCCCTGAGGCCGCTGGAAGGAGGGCCAGGTCATTGGACCCTCAGAGTGAAACAACATTGGCCCAGACCGGCAGCCCCCGAGGAGCTGAGCCGCTGGCCCGAGCTTGCCGTCCCCATTGATGGAGTTCTGGATCAAGGCCCAAGTCACTGAAGGGGGAGAGAAGAGTCGGGTTGCGCCCTCCCAGGTAACGTGGATCACCACCTGGGGTGGGGTGCAGGCCCGAAGGGACACTCTCTCCGCCTCTCGCTTCTGTCAGCTGTGCGAGCCTGTTGCTTCGGCTCGGATCTTGGCCTGTGCTGACCCAAGGATGGGCAGTACTAGGGACAGAGTGAGAAGCAGTACTTTTGTGTCATCCATATTGGGGGCACTGTTAACAAAGCACCTACACTGTTGTATTACACTTTGCGTTATTGTTGTTAACAAACTATCGCATAACTTCTTATATAAAGATTATACTCATTTTATATAAACTTGTGTGGAGCCTATTTCTGGTGACATCATTGGGTTGCTGTGAGTGTGGTTGCACATATTGTAAACTCGTGCCTTGGAGATAAGCCTGGCTGCTCTTGCCAAGCTACTAAGGGGGTGAGCAGGGCTATCTCAGACGGTGTCCTTACTTAGCCTAACGTTGAAAAGAGGAGTCAGGGACTCCCGCCTCCATCATTTAGTGGCGGCGGTTAGGGATAAGGGCCCCCACTTCCAACAAGGACCATGTGTTGTATAAACTTAAACTTTGCATTTTTTGGATATTCCAGAATATCCGCCAATTCCCTGTCTTATATGTCCCATCCCACGTCTGCCATCCATTGAGCTCCAAGGGCATCAAGAGCATTTTAACGTGGGCCCGGAGGCTCAAATAAAGTCATTTGATAAGGTGATGTACTTGCCCCATATAGTATAGATATTTGACTAGTTCATGTGTCTTGGGTTGTTCCCGGTGGGGGACCAGTATTTCTTAACATATTGTAGTATTGCAGTGTGTAGCATATATATAGTGCCTGGTGCCCCGGTTTCTCGTATGAAATTCTTGTGATCCATTAGGATCGCCCCATTAAAGAGCGCCCCTACCGACTCCACCCCTGCATCTAACCATTCTCTGATTTTGTGTTTCGTGAGTCTACCACTCAATAGTGGGATCCCTAGCAATGGGATGTTGCCTGCATAGGCGGCGCAGCTAGATGTATGTTGCAGTGCTTTCCTCAACGCGGTATGTAATAAAGGTGGTTCTTTCAGGGGGATTTTACACTGTGGTAATAATAGTTTGTTTAGTAGTCATATTCAAATAGTTTGTTTAGTAGTAGCATTTACAGCCACCAGGGTTCATGGTTATGAGTCTGGCCATTATAAACTTTGTCCTTTTCCCTTCTATATAAATCCTGAACCACCATGTATATACTGCACCATTCTTTTTCACTAAGCACATATGTCACATCAGCTCTGTATATATTCGACCTATTGCTGAACAGCCTCTTTGTATCTTTGAAAAAACGAACAGTTTTGAATGAAGTAATTCAGATAAAATGCAAAGTGGATATCCACAGACTGTGCTATTGTGATTATCCCAGAAACTACTCACAAGTGTCTAGGTGTGTGTGTTATTCATGCCCTATGAATATTTGGGTTTTTCAACACTTAATGCGCTGATAAAATTACTTTTGAGAACCCCACAGAACCACTTTATGTTAATAAACGTTATACCCAGGTTCTGAGGGACACCGGGTCACCCGCTTTATAATCAGACTATATATTATGTTGCCCGGCCAGTGTGTACTCACCTCTATGCTGCTTGTCTGTTGTTGGTGAAGAAGTAGAGGAAAGGACTTAGTTAAATTAAAAAAGTAGGAGCACACCGTGCCCTTCCAGTCCCGCACACTTCGACCACTGATCATGCCGCCTCTTAAGTTTTCCATGAGGGTCTATTTTGCGCCCCAAAAGGTAAATTTCATCATCACACATTAAATTCCTTGAGTCAAGGATGTACTGAAAACAAACCCTTCTTAGTGCTTGTTTATGCAGATCGGTTTTTTATGTAGCTCTTAATGCTGGAGGGGTGGAGGGCAAGGATTCAGGCTGTTTCCCAAGCACTCACAGTGTAGGCAGATTAAGGAAGCAGGGCATGGGACGATGATACACAATATAACATTTGCTCAGAATTACAGAATGTGAACAAATGGGGAAACTGGGCTTTAGACTAGTTTACATATTTCGCAGTTGGCAGTGTATCTGTTTCCACCCGTCACCCCAACACACACCCCCCCCCCACACACACACCCCTCACACTTGTGTACAGATTCCTCGGCTAGGAGAGGGCTATTGCTTGGGCAAGGGGTTCATAATGCCTTCAAGGCTTTTCAAAACCAAAGAGCAGCTGTGCTATACGCATTCATTTGGTTTATGGTCAATGGTTAAAACCACCCATGTGGTAAAAATATTTCAGTTTTGTTGCATCAAGTGAATGGTGAATAAGTCCATGGAGCAATAAAGACCTAATGGCGGTGGGCAGGCTGCAGCCCCCTCCCCCCCCAGGATTTATTTTGGGTTAAATGGAATATAACAATTTTGTTCTAGCTGACAGTTTACATAATGTCACCAAAACCGCATAATGCCAGAGGTGAGAGGAGACTTGATGTAAACTCAGAGCTTTAAGTAGAAGGGTGGGTAGACCATCTCAGAATGTGGGCAAAAAGGACTCAGCATTTATATACTGTCACAGCTAGCTGAAGTCTGCTTCAATGCTCGTGTTATAAGGGCTGGTATAAAAATAAAGCTGCCCGGCAGAGAACCGGTTTCTGTTTCCCCAGTGGGCATCTGTGGTTACTTGGGTAGAATGGCACTGGTCCCGCATCTTTTAGGAAAACCACTGATAAGACATGAAACATTTTACAGTTATTTTTAAAAAAGCGCCCAAGGTTTGGGCACAGTCTGCCACGAATTACACATGAAGTCCTCTTCCTTTCCTTGTGGCAGCGTCCGTCTGGATGAGCCCGAAAATAATGGGCAGATGGGGCCAAGGGCGGGGCTGCCAATGTGTCCTGATGTGACCATTGTATTGGTCACAGTGGGGGCAGGTAAGTGGCCTCCTCGCTAAATGAGGCGTTAATCACTGCACAGACGGTAGCCGTTTTTACGTGCTGATTGACTGCTTCTCCAGTGCAACACGACTCCTACAGTGTTGCCGGGCAGGCCCCTGCCCACAGATACAGAGGGGAAGGGGGAGGAAGTCCTGGCAAATGCAGCGGCCTTCCTCATGTGCACCGCACAGGGCTGGAGGATCTTGTAATATTTGTTATGTTCGGAGCTTTCCTGCCGTCCTGGGACGCATTTTTGAAATAAAGTAGTAGGGGAACGGACTTAGTTAAATTCGAAAAGTAGGGGCACACCGTGCCCTTCCGATCCCGCCCACTTCTACCCAGGCCCGGTTCTAGCGGGTGGGCCGGGTGGGCCCGGCCCACCCAAAGATGAGCCTGGCCCACCCAAACAGGAGCCTTGGCCCTCGCAGTGAGGGCTTGAAGGCAGGCGTGCAACGCACAGGTCGTGTGTGTCAGCCCGGGGAGACAGCTTCCCGGGCGCACACACACACACACAGACAGTTTAAGATTATCGCAGCCGCACCAAAGTACTTAACAGGTCTTTAAAAGACCATTAACATGTTAATTAGGCTTTGTTTACTTTTTTCACCCCTTCATCTCTGCATGGTGAAAGGGGACAAATCCTTTCTTTGACAATGGTAACCTTTGGTAACCTTTGCCTACTGTCCTGCTGCGTTCATATTTCTTTTTCTATGCAGCGCAGCGGAAAAGTGGTCTGTTTATTCCTAGTCACCCCCTGACCCCTGCAGCTGCTTATCACATAAGGCTGTGACACAAAATATGACTAATGGAGTAGGTAAGAGAATGTGTTACAAAAAAAATTCTTTTAAAAATTGCACAGGCCCAGCAGGACGCATACTTCGTATGTGCTTCATTTAAACAGTTTTTATCATTTCATCATAGCCGATGCTGGTCAACAATAAAACAATACAAAATGGAAATGTCCAGATAAAGTTGGTGATTAATGATCCTGCTTTAGAGCAATCATTTGTCTGTTAGTATTTTTTAAATGCAGACGCACTGTATTTTATGTGGATAGCTCAGTGGGTTACTGCCTTTGTCACAGAGATCCTTGTGTTACTTCAGAAGTTACAATCCTAACAAAAGGCAGTGAACAATGAACTGCCACCAAAGAGCTGCAAACAAACATGAATGGTATAATTAGAACTTTGCTTTTTTTGTTTTGTGATATAGTTAGAACTTCCCTAGTCTTTTCATTATTCTAATGTTGCTAAAATGAGTATGTTTGGGCAGATATACATTTTTATCAGTAAAGCTGACCCCCATGGAATACTCTTTAAATTCTAAGGTTGTGTTTCCCCAGACCAAACCCTCTTAAAATATACTACACCAGAATGGATGACCTATGATTCCTACACCTTGTAATCCTCATTGGCTTATGTGACATTCCCTGTAGACTGATTTACATACTTGCATGATTCATTGTCTCTGTAAGTGTGTGCGTGGTGTAAAGTACTGACACACACTACATTGATATGAGCAGCGTTATACAACAAATTAAATGCATATGAGAGAGGGGGGATACGTAAACATGAGGGGCGCTGGTGGAGGGTGCCAGTGAGGGAATCCGAGGAGGAGATAGTGGGAGGGGCTATGGAGCGATGAGGGGCACTGTTGGAGGATGACAGTGAGGGAATCCGAGGAAGAGGTCATGGGGTCGAGGGGGAAGCTAGGGAGAGATGAGGGGCACTGGTAGAGGGTGGTAGTGAGGGAGTCTAAGGAGGAGGTCATGAGGGGGATGGGCTACAGAGAGATGAGGGGCGCTGGTGGAGGGTGGCAGTGAGGGAATCCGAAGAGGAGGTCATGGGGTGGAGGGGGAGCTAGGGAGAGACGAGGGGCACCGGTGGATAGTGATATTGAGGGAGTCTGATGAGGAGGTCATGAGGGGGAGGGGCTACAGAGAGACGAGGGGCACTGGGGGAGGGTGACAGTGAGGGAATCCGAGGAGGAGGTCATAAAGGGGAGGGGCTATGGGGAGATGAGGGGCACTTGTGGCGTGTGGCAGTGAGGGAATCCGAGGAAGAGGTCAATAGGGGGCCATGGACGGATGAGGTACACTGTTGGAAGGTGGTAGTAAAGGTATTTATGGAGAAAGAGGTTTTTGGTGCAACGCCCAAAAAGACTTTTGCATCAGCGCTGAAGCCGGCCCTGTCATGGCCTTTCTGTTTTTGTTTATTTAATTAGCAGTCGGGCCATATGGGCCACTGTGGAACATACTTTAAAGTGCGTGCTAATTATATTTATTGCTCTATTCAATGTTTTAAGTATGAAAGTTATTTCACTAATGTTTTTACTGGGAGATGGTGCCTGACATGGAGCGGGCCCAAGGTCATCTTTGAGATAAGGTGCACTGGAGAGGAATAGTGGCTAATCAAGCTTGTAAGGGAGTGCGTTGAAGAGTCCGTGGTCAGGTGGAGGTAGTAATGAAGAGGGATTCTCCCTGAAGGCTCACACAGAGGGAGCCCGAGAAGTGTCACTTGCCTGATACTCCCACCTCAGAAACCTCCTCTTCCCATCAAAGGAACATTACATAGAAAAAACACTTTTTGTGAGTGATAACATTAAAAAGAGATTTGGAAAAGAGTGAGTTTTACTGGGCCTTGTAAGACTAAGAAGAGGTAAAGGAGGGCCCTGAAGCAGGCCTGCCTAGACATATATGCGACAAATCGAGCCCGCAGTGGCCCACCCAAATGCGTCCTTGGCCCACCCAATTAAAAATTCCTGGAGCCGGGCCTGCTTCTACCACTGCTCCACACACCAAGGAAACTGTTGGAGCTCAGGGCCTTCTGCGCTTCATTAGCCTTCCCTTCGGTGGAAGTGGAACCAGGGACAGCAGTGGCTTCTACATAGGTAGGCACCTTTTCCATTAATCTTCCCAGGTTGCAGTGTTGGACTCACCGGCCTGTTGCAGTGCTGTGTGTTTCCCTGCCTCATCTACTCCGTTACTGGCAGCTGTCGCTATTTTTCGCTGCTATGAGTCACCCTGACCATATTCAGACCGTTGCCCTAAATAAAAATGGACGAATCTGAACAAATTAGCATGAGCCAGCGGTTATGAAATAATGGTGCCAATCACTGAATCAATAAAATCATTACTAGTCAGATTGGTAATGATTTTATCGATTCAGTGATTGGCACCATTATTTCATTACCGCTGGCTCATGCTAATTTGTTCAGGTTCGTCCATTTTTAATTAGTGCACCTTAAACCAAGGCGCTGCACGAATACCTAAATTAAAACATTGTGCAGTAGAAAAATCGAACTTGACAATTTAAAACTTTGCAGTTCTCTCACTGAAATATGTTTTATTCGGCATATCAGTAAATCTGAGTAGTTCACGCTGAAACAACTTTGAAAGGCAGTTCAGACATTTCTTTGTGACTCAAGGTAGGTCAGACATTTCTTCATATGCTCTTTTATAAAATTCGTAACATTTTATTAGCACCGTAATCTGCTATTTATCCGTGCACAATTTAATTGATACGAGATTTCAATGAGACAGGTGCGAAAAATGTCAGAAGGGAGATCACGTTTTTCACCCTCATGTCCCAGCCATGGCCACCTCGCATGATGCCTTTGACCACCAGAAAGAGTTTTTTTTTTAAATTCTATTGGGTATTTTATCTGTCCCTGCTTTTCATGTGTTTGAAGTTATTGTGACAGTTGACTTTGATGATGTCTCTTTCATCTGTGCTCTTTATTCTCAATATCAGACGGACGAGGTTCTACGGAGTCACTCAGATCTCCAGTATGGGGTAAGAGCACACGGAGAAGGTCGGGGAAAGTAATTAAGTGAATATTTTCTTAGACTTGAGTTGTTGCTGTGTCTGCACAAAGCCACAGACCGTAACAGCTGCTAGCTAATAACCAGTGATAATTTGTTTCGGTGACAAAGGAGCTACAGCAATGAGGACTCTAAACCAATTAGTTCAGCGGTATGACAAAACCTCTCCTGAGAATAGCAGCCCACTAAAAAAAGATTTGTGTAACATTTATGGATTCTGTAATTTGGCCAACTACAACGCTGGCACTTGAAAACGTCATGAAATACCAATGAGGGGAGCATACACTTTTCCTTGAAAATTCACTTTTCAAAATGCTATATTTATGTATGTATATCATTAGGTTTTTGTTCTCGTTAAAATGTGCTAAAAATGTTGCTTTTGTCTCGTCTTCTGGTGTTTTAACAAACAAAGGGGCATATTATCAAGAACGGCATTAAAATTATCGCCGCTTTAGCGGCAGGAAAGTGCAGCTAATGCGGCGAATATGGGCTTGATAATATGTCCTTGTGAATTCCCATATAAGCCTATGTACACACCAGAATTCACCAGGGCATATTATCAAGCCTATTATAGCCGCTTT
Organism: Lissotriton helveticus; assembly: GCF_964261635.1. Taxonomy (NCBI): domain Eukaryota; kingdom Metazoa; phylum Chordata; class Amphibia; order Caudata; family Salamandridae; genus Lissotriton; species Lissotriton helveticus. The sequence goes on along the minus strand of NC_136063.1, from coordinate 1,243,801,253 downwards.
AGCTGCAGTTTCCTGCCGCTAAAGCGGCGATAATTTTAACGCCGTTCTTGATAATATGCCCCATAAAGCCTTTTCACTGGCAGTTTATAAAAGACACAGGGGCATATTATCAAGGGCAATATCGACGCTTTTGCTGCACTTTTTGCCGAAAAAGCAGCAATATTTGTATCCCCCTATTAGGAAGGCTGCGCTAACGTGTTAGCACCAGCATTCCGGCATTAGCTGGCGGTTTTCATATCGCCTTGCATGCCATTGATAATTATCGCTAAGGACATGCAAGGTAGGCGTTCCTTACCAATGGTACACGTTAAAAGTAGCTAACGCCACATCGCGCTATTATTAAAGAAGTCCTGGACGAGCGAAGCGAGAATAAAAGGTGCGCTATACCATGTTAGCACCGGAATTCAACACCAGAAAAAATCCTGACTAGCAATGTTGTTACATGGAGGTGTGTAAGGGAGAGTATTAGTTATCGTGATAAAAGGGCATACCCTTCCCACATAGGGTGAACAGCAAAACACACAAGATGATGGACGGAATGTTGCACAATGGCAAAACATTCACCCCCCAGTCACAGATCTGGGTTTAATCCATCGTTACTTTGCTCACCAAGCCACCCCAGTTCAGACATGGCCATATGCAAATCACTCTTGATCCTGTGCCTCACTGGAACAGTCCAGCCCAAACTGCCAAGCCATGTCTTCCCTGGACCGGAATGAAGCATCCTAGGACCGGTTTCTGGCTATCATCCATCTTCAGCCAGGATAGCTTGACTCCAGTGGCTTCGTGAGCACGGGACCCACGTCTGGGCATACCCTTCCCACATAGGGTGAACAGCAAAACACACAAGATGATGGACGGATGTTGCACAATGGCAAAACATTCACCCCCAGTCACAGATCTGGGTTTAATCCATCGTTATTGTGCTCACCAAGCCACTCCAGTTCAGACTTGGCCATATGAAAATCAGTCTTGACCCTGTGCCTCATGGGAACAGTCCAGCCCGAACTGCCAACCCATGACTTCCCTGGATCGGAATGAAGCATCCTAGGACCGGTTTCTGGCTATCAGCCGTCTTCAGCCAGGATAGCTTGACTCCAGTGGCTTAGTGAGCATGGGACTCACGTCTGGGTATACCCTTCCCACATAGGGTGAACAGCAAAACACACAAGATGATGGACGGAATGTTGCACAATGGCAAAAAATTCACCCCCAGTCACAGATATGGGTTTAATCCATCGTTATTATTGCTCACCAAGCCACCCCAGTTCAGACACGGCCATATGCAAATCAGTCTAGACCCTGTGCCTCATGGAAACAGTCCAGCCCGAAATGCCAAGCATGTCTTCCCTGAACCTGAATGAAGCATCCTAGGACCGGTTTCTGGCTACCCCATTAGAGAGTAGCTGCACCCAAGTGTTGCAGTGTTGGGAGTGCAGTGGCCTAACAATCCATGCTAATGGCTTGGCACGTGGTGATCATTTACAAATCCATACTTTCATTGGATACCTTTTAAAAACTCACCTCTATGAATATCCCTCTCTGCATCGCCTCCAATCGAAGGAGGTGGAACAAATCCCTCACTGTGTTAAGTACATCTGAAACTCTGGACCACAGGTTCACAGCCTACAGCTACGCCCAGAACATAAGCATCATATCCAAATTAGATGAATGAGATAGAGGGCACAGAGGGCACAGAGGGCAGGACACAACCTTTTGGGGTAGGACAGGTGAGGTGATACATGCTCTGTGCTGGATGTAAAATTGAATGGACTGGAGTTTGGCATCACGAGATACTGTACATTGATAGCACCTAGTGCATTCCCACTACTCAGCCGTGAGGTCTCGTACTATATCAGTGTCTCATAGCAAGCAAGTGGGTGACAGTGGGTCAGTCTTCATGTATGCACAGCCATTAACAAATAAGGTCACCAGTGTCCTACCTCTACCCATGATGTGCAGGGCATGGGTTAGGTGGTGATGCTCCGGTTCAGTGTCTGTGACTCTCCACAGGTGTCCCATCTCAGCTATCAGTGTGCCATGTGTCAATAAATGGCCCCCTGGAATGCCAGGATCTTCCTGCAACTGGCCAAAGGTAATGAGCTCCCAGACCCTGAACAGGTCCCCCACTAAGGTCCATTCTGTGTCTGTCCATGCCGTCAGTCCTTCTCAACAATGTTTGTATGGAACAGTGCTAGGAAGTTCAGACTAACAGACGGAGAATACTGGATCATATTTGTCAGTAGCCTCAGACCTTTTTAGCTCAAATAAGCCACTTTTACCAGGCTGCCAGCTCCACAGGGGCGCTGCGCTCCAGGGAAACACATTGATCCCACCGTCTCCGGTGCCCTGCATGTTGGAAACATGCCCACTTTGCACAACTGTCTTCCAGACAAACATCACACTGGCCATTGCAGCGGTGCTGCCATGTAACATTTCATAAAAACTGTCCACCCTCGACACCCTTCACACTGGCAGATTCAGCCTCCACAGAGCCACACTTATCTTGCCACTATTGCCTCCCAGCATGGTTTCCAACTCCCTGGAGGTGGCACGTGGCAAAGCCACCGCTAGGTGATGGGAAATATACAAGATGCAGGAGAGCATTACCATCTTTGAAAGAGAAATACATCCTTGGGCTTAAACTGGGAGAGTGCTACAAAAATCCATCTGTGCATGTAAGAAGGATATGTCTCTGGTCAGGTTTCCACAATGAGATTGTTTGCATCATGACAGTTACAGATCCCTAAATGCCAAAACACACAAGGCTCCTGCATCACCCTCTGCTCACCTGCCATCACCTCTTGTGAAGGATACTCCACAAAGAGGGAGAAAACACAACACTTGGGCCAGTTAACACCCAAACTCGACACGCTCTGGAAATCTGATAGTCTCACAGAAATATCCTGAATTTCCCTGCAGTTATACTGAATATAGAGCAGCATGCCGTCTGCATCAATGGATACTACATGCACCTCATCGCCTAGTGGAACTCCCCTTGCTTACCACCCCTGACAAAATTGCTGGGCTAGCAGCTACATTGCCAGGGCAAAGAGCAGTAGGGAAGGGGACAGACCTGGTGAGTCCCCCTGCCAAATGTAAAAGAGGGTGACATGTCTATTAAAAAACTGGACTTGGGCAGCCGGCTTGGTAGGAAAAAGACATATGTGTTGTTGCAGCTGCCCTGCAATGTCCAGTTTTGACTTAGTGGTGAACAGGTATTCATAATCAACGGTATGGAATGCCTTCACTAAATCGAGCACTAAGCAGCCTATGTAGGGATACTGCCCCTGGAACAGCAACAGCTCCCTATTTTGTCTCCGAATCGAAAGCATTGTGGATCTATCAGGGATATAAACCTTTTGGGCCCCATGCACTAAATGCAGTAATTGTGTCAAAGCAGGCGAGGGGCCACTACTGTAATAAGGTTTTAAAATCCACTGCTGGCATAGACAATGGATTGTAGGATGTCAGTTTGGTCGGGTCACTGTTGGGTATTACCAATGATCCCAAAAAAGACTTCTGCATGGATTGCGGTTGTCTCCAATCACTTAAGGTGGCCAGAGAGAGCTACAGTCACCTGGGGGCAAGTACAGGCCCATAGGCCTGTGTGAGCTTGGATGGAAGGCCATCCACCCCTTCAGTTGTCAATGTGGCAGTGCACATAATCACTCTATCTATCTCTGGTACCAGCCAACAGGTTGTGTCACGTCCCATGGGGACATTGTCATCTTCCCTAATTTAGCATGAGTACGCTTCAGACTGTCCGCTGCTTTGCACATGTTACTATATGAGCTTATTTAGCAAATGCTTTGTTTGATATTTTCACATGAGAACCTACTGCTCTGTTCACTCTTTGCAGGTTACTGGGATTTAGTCTGAACATTGTGAACACGGTCAAGCAACAGTGCCCCTTGTTATTTTGTTCTGGTCAGGCCCTAGCACCGAGACAAAACATACAGATGCAGCTGTTGTTTGGGAATACGTACTTTGGTCTTATTGGAATACACGGAAAGGTAGCACACACTTGGAGAGGGACCTTTCCAGGGAGAAGAGCATGACAGCATCAACGATGTAGAACTATCTTCTATAGACTGAGGTGCGGGGTCTGCAGATAACACTCAGAGATAACTCTGAATGTCCCTCACTTCTTTTTGCCATTGTGCACTCTTTGTGCAGCTTAAATTGCTTTACTTCAAAATGATGCACTTGTGCCATCTTTGAATTTAGCAGTGATACATCAAACACATGGTTTAAAAAGGCATCAAGTATGACCAGTAAAGAACATTTACAAACATGGGAACTGTTGTGAATCTGTATCTAACATCATCCCTTACAATCCCCTCCCTGTTTCCACAATTGACCAACCTTTTACCTACACAGTAGCTTCCCAATAGAGGTACCTAGAGCCTACCTTAGGGGTGACCTGTGTGTAATAAAAGGGGAGTTTCAGGCTTGGCATGTAACTTTAAGTGCCAAGTCACTGTGGCAGTAGACTGCAAATGCAGTCCCTGCAGTGGCAAGGCTGCATCAGGTTTGAAATGCTATTTCATTGGGTGGTGCAAGCAGTGCTGCAGACCCACTAGTAGCATTTAATTTGCAGGCCCTGGTTATGTGGGATACCACTGTACGAGGGACTTACAAGTAAACTAATGGTGTAGACCAGTCATACCATGTTTAAAGGGGAGAGAACATGCACTTTAGCACTGATTAGGAGTGGTAAATTGACCAGAGTCCTTATGTCAACAAACACTGGTCAGAATAAATACAGGAGGAAGGCAAAAGAATTGGGGATAACCCTGCAAAAAGGGCCAGGTCCAACAGAAACTGTTTTTTATATCAGATGTGTTCCTGAAAGGTAGAGGTGCTGATTTGAAACAAATCTTTCCTATATTGCTGGGAGACTAGAGGGAGCATGTAATGTTCACTTGGACTACAGTATGCAGGCCATGAGACCACCCAACACCATTCCTAAATGTGAAACTGTCCCACAGGGACGACTTGCCCTTTCAGAATCATACACCACTCCAACTCAGATGTCGGTACCTGATCAATGGTATGAAATTACAATTTTGGTCACAAACCACTGTTTTATTCTATTGCGACTCAGAATGAAGAGGGGAACATCTCTGTCATGTCTCCTTTTAAATATCCAACTTGCAAAAGGGGTTTATATAATGCAAAACACTGTTTGTGGTCATAAACACTGAGATTTAGCAAACAGAAGCATTTGTGACCACAAAACACTGTGGTACATCAGGCCCTATGTACCTTTGGATGAGTTACTATACAATGACAAAAGTAAGTGAGCATTTTATTTTCAGAGAAAGTTCACAAGTCCAGCTTCCTAGCTTCTTAAAAGCTTCTTAAAAGGGTGCGTAATTTCTCATTGATGCAGTTTGAAAAAGTCATACTTGAAGATGAGAACATTTTGTTACATTGCACCATAAATAATAAAATTGCAGAACCGTTTTCGGCTTGGATTCTACTTGTAATTAACCAGCGTGTCTCAAGCAAGTAAACCAGCATGGATAGAACAAATACAATGCTCCGTGATTAGAAAAATCATTCACACAGAGGACATGGTATGAATTGGTTGCACCCTGTACACTTATCATGACTATAAAGCATTATCAGAAAATAAAATTCTGAACGTTTGACCCTGACCTTACTTTCAGTGTAGTTTTCGTGTATTACTGATTCAAAGGCTTGCATACACTTATTCACATTTCTTGGTTCATGATATAATAGGAGTAAGTGATAGGAACAACCTAGTTACAGGTCAAAAAATATGAATTTCTTACCATTCATGTTTAATTATAAGCTTTTTTAACATTGAGGAAACTGAGTTTGTATGTACAAAAATAACAGCTGCGTCTAGGACATATGTTTTGATTTCATAATTCTGGTAGAAATCAAAGACTTGTATTATTTTATTTGCGAGAGGAAGGAACATAGGGCCACATGTACGATGGAAATAATTTGCTATTTCCTATGTGTGACTTTTTGCGACTCACAATTAGGAACTCATGAAGGGCCAGACGTATGACCATTTTTAGCAGTTGCAGTCAGAAAGTCAGGCTGTTTGTGACCACTAAAATGAGTTGTAGTATGTAGAAGCCCTATTTTGCTAGTTGGTGACCAATTACCTCACAAGACTTCAAACCCCTCAACCTGGCCGCACGGGACCAGGTCAAACCTGGTACCTGACAATGAGGGAGGGTCGCTCCACTTGCACGTCAGCCGTCGGTCGCGGGTGGCCTCGAGCCATGCTGGTGGGCTGGCAATTAGCCCACCACCATCCTCGCCCGGGTCGGAGACGCCGGAAGGGAAGAGCCAGGTGTCTCCCCATCCCACACACCTCCCACCGAGAGGAGCCAAGGTCCCCTCACAGGCCCTTGGACCCTTCTCTTCCAGGCTGCCCTGCCACACGAGAAGGGCCACTCCCCGGTAGCCCGGAACCCGGTCATGCTTGGACTCGGCCGTTGGAAGGGCCCAGCCGGCACCATGGCCTTTCAAGGGAGGGGTGGTACGAGCCCAGGGATGCACTGCCATTCGTTTTCCCCCCACCTGAGGAGATGTCGTTCCGGGTGAACTTGGGTTCCGTCTCGGAGAGGGACAGGGGACAGGGGCCGCCCCCATCCCCGGTCCCTCACACGTCGGTCAGGCCCTCCCCGGGAGGGATGAGGCCCTCCGAAGTCCCGGTCCTCACCCAAGCACCCCATGTGGCCACGGTCGCTCCTCAAACCGGGGCGCATGGCCATGCCGTTGGCCTGGAGGAGGGAGCACCGGATGCCGGGGGGAGGACTGCCCGGGACCCATGGAGCCCGTCACAGGCACTCGGCCATGCCGTTGGCCTGGAGGAGGGAGCCCCGGACGCCTATGGAGGTGTTGTCCAGGCATAGCCCATCTGGTCCCCTTGCAGAGAACCGCCAGCCCGGGAAGAGTGTCCGGGCATACCCTGCCCCTAGTAATCCGGAGGAAGGCTACCCCTCTTTCTGGAACCCGTGCGCACAGAGTGACAGAGGGGACCCAGGGTGCGGAGGCACTCGACCTCCTGGAGCCCTCACTGGGATCCGGGAGGTGAATGGCACCTCATCGGGACTTCCAGGGAAGCCCGGCCATCTGGTCGCCCTATTGGAAAGCATTACATGCGACCAGATGGCCGAGGGGAAAGGTGCGACCAGATGGCCGGCATTGAAAGGACTCCCAGTTGTCCACCCGAGCCTTCACGGTAGGGCTCCTGCCTGCCCACGCAGGGCAGGGCTCAAGGTCTCAGGGACCCTGGCTGGGCCTCAGGCACGGGGAGTATCACTGGAGCTCTCAGGCCCAGATGCCCGGGGGAGGACTGCCCAGGACCCATGGAGCCCGTCCGGGGCACTTTGCCATGCAGTTGGCCTGGGGGAGGGAGCCCCGGACGCCCAGGGGAGGACTGCCCAGGACCCATGGAGCCCGTCCAGGGCACTTTGCCATGCCGTTAGCCTGGAGGAGGGAGTCCCGGATGCCATGGGGAGGACTGGGAAACATGGAGCCCGTCCCGGGCACTTGGCTACGCCGTTGGCCTGGAGAAGGGAGCCCCGGATGCCTGGGGGAGGACTGCTCGGGACCCATGGAGCCCGTCCCGGGCACTTTGCCATGCCGTTGGCCTGGAGGAGGAAGCTCGGGGTAGGACTGCCCGGGAACCATGGAGCCCGTCCTGAGCACTTTGCCATGCCATGGCCCGGAGTCTCCCCCCCTTGACGGAGGAGAGGTGAGGTCTGAGCATAGCCCATCTGGTCACCGGCACAGAACCGCCAGCCCGGGAGAGGTGTCCGGGCATACCCTTCCCCTAGTAATCCAGAGGAAGGCTACCCCTCTTTCTTGGAACTTGTGCGCACAGAGTGACGGAGGGGACCCAGGGCGCGAGGCGCCCAACCTCCTGGAGCCCTCGCTGCAATCGGGGAGGCAAATGGCACCTCATCGGGACTTCCAGGGAAGACCGGCCATCTGGTCGCCCCATTGGAAAGCATAGCGTGCGACCAAATGGCCGAGGGGAAAGGTGCGACCAGACGGCCTGTACCGAAAGATCTCCCAGCTGCCCACCTGAGTCTTCACGGGAGGGCTCCCACCCCGCCTGCCCTTGTAGGGCTCCCGGGCTGCAGGGCTCAGGGGCTGCAGGGCTCAGGGGCTGCAGGGCTCGGGGCTGCAGGGCTCTAGGGCTGCAGGGCTCCGGGGCTGCAGGGCTCTGGGGCTGCAGGGCTCGGGGCTGCAGAGCTCGGGGCTGCAGGGCTCGGGGGCTGCAGGGCTACGGGGATGCAGGGCTCAGGGGGGCTCCGAAACCCCACACTGGGCCTCAGGCATGGGTAGGCCCATAAGTACTCCTGGGACCTAGCCGCCCAGAGGAGGACTGCCCGGGAGCATTGCAGGTCTTCCGTGGCTCTGCACCAGGGACCCTTGTCCTGGGCAGATGGACTCTTGGCAGGCCGTAGGACGGGGGCTCCCAAACCCAGGCCCCGGGGCCGGTCCCTGCTTTCCAACCCAACCAGGCCGGGGAGATCAGGCCAAGGCCCAGGGACCACTGTCCGGGACACACGGACCCTCAGGACGTGCCCTCGTTTTCCACACATTTTTTCCAAAATTCTGCCTAGTGGTGCTACGCAAATTACGCCCAGTCCTAGTGTTTACGAGCCATCCCTTTACCTAGGCAGTGGATGATGCGCTCAGAGAGATAGCTGCCTGGTGATGGCAGATATGTCTCTGCACTCTAGTTGATTGTTTCTGGAAGCTGGAGCCCTCTCTAATACCAGCCCAGGGGCATGTCCTAAACACTCTGACAAAGTCTGATCCACACTGTGTACTGCACTCAAATATTTGGAATGTGATGGTGAGCATAGAGCATGTTCCAAAATGTTGGAATGTATGGATCTAGGCTCAACACACAGGTGGACACAGGGGTAACTCGATACCTGTAAAAGTGAGACAAATTAGCAAATGTACCCGCCTCTCCCATTGAAATCTAATCGTCAACTCACTCTCATCCCGTTCTACAGACTTGGCAATAAGGGAATGCTTACAGTGTCTACTGACTCCTGGGCAAGAAGGTAGTTTCTCATCTTTCTTGGTAGATGTTACCTCTGCGTTTTAGTCACTTCCCAAGGCATGCAGGCTGCTGCCCACAGTGGCGGTTCTACCACCTACAAGGCTGTAGACTCTGGCTGAAGACGGATTATTCTTTTGTTATCTCCAACTCAAACCTTACAAATCCTGCAGCTTCTCTCATTCTCTTTTCAGCATGGGAGAATTGTTCACAGTGGGTAGACATCTCTTCCTTAACTCTGTTGGTGTTCTCCAGAAGATGCTTTTTATGCTAGCTACTCTTCTATCTTTCTGACATGGACCCAAATGCTCTTCAATCCCCAGTGACTTTTATGAAGCTGTATCTTCTATGGATAAAATCTTCATTACTCCTGGGTGGTCTCATAGAGTCACTAATCCCTAATGAATTTTAGGAGGCTTGATCTACCAGACAAAGAACCGCTGCCACTAGTAAGTGGACAGAACCACCTCTCTTTAGCGTGTGGTAGTTGTCTGTATTATTGATCGAGGAGATGCACCATCATTTTTCCAGAGTGTGAGTACCCGTAATCCATGGGGTGACAACCCAACTGTTGATATTCCCCATTATCCCAACAATGGATCCCAGTTTATATACATTGATAAGGACAAGCAAGAAGTGAGGTACTAAAAAATAATTAGAAGGGGGAGAAGAGTGATGATAGCTCTGTAGAGAAGAATTACTGCTGCTAGATTCATGTGATCTCACTGCTTACACAATAATTACATTTTAATACTTACCTCCGGGGGTATGTCTACCTGGTGACTCCATCTTGTGTGCCAAGAACCTGTTGCTCACCAGCTGTTTTCACTACCATAGACTCATCATCACACAAGGGAATTATGTGTGGTTGAAAGATTCTGGACAATATCCAGATTGGCGAGCCCTGCAAAAATATGCCACATTTCTCAAAATGGAAAGGTTGACAATCTAGGAATAGCTCTGTTAGACCTGGCATCATTGGCGTGGGTCTCCCTCCCCCTTTTATTCTTCCTGTCTTGTATGTTGGCTGGATGTAGATGTTCTGGGCCTTGCTAATCAGTGCCACACTCGAATGCTCCCAGTATATAAATGACTGTGTGAATAAGGATAACTTTAAAGCTTACGTCTGTGTAGCCTGTGTGTGAAGGATTAATTTTTATCACCCTATTCGGCCCTAGGAACCCAATAGGAACTTCAAGTTTTATATGGTTGTGCTCAGGGAGGGCCACCTTTTAGTAAGGACCATTTAGGTAACATATGTTGTGAAAGGCCTTTCCTGAAAACACAATAGTTTCTTGCCTAAAGCTTTACTGCAGGCTGTTGCGAGTATGCGTATTGGCCGTCTGACTTTGGAGCAGCAGTGCCAGCTGGGTCAGACCTGGCTGGAGAGAGAGATCCATATTCCGGGTGTGGGGAGGGGTGACTCTTTGATCCGAGCAGGGCCGTGCCTGGCTAGGTGAATGATGGCTGCACCTCCCACCGGGTGTCTGATAGCAGACCCACTCATTCTGAAAGGGCAGGATGTTGCCTCATAAACCAAGTGCTCCCCGACCCCACCAAACTGGTTCTGACTTGAGTCAGTGATTTGCAACCTTAAAGAACAAAGACTTTTTAGGTATAAAATGCTGCGCTGGAACTTTGGCCAAGTGTGTTCCTTCTGGATGTCAAGACGAAACTCTGTCCAAGTGAACAGAGGAAAGGACTTTCACCAAGCTTGCTGAAGAAACTACCCGAGGGCCTAAATCGAGATAGCCTCCTGCCAAAGTCTCAGGGACATTAGACTTCACCACATCAGCCGTCGGAATTCCTGTGTGTGGAGTTCTGCTTGCAGCTGAGGCTTCTGTCGAGTAATCCGGAGCCTCTAGTTCGACTGTGAGGACCGCGGTCTGGGCATCTTCTGAACTTTTGCTAAACCTGCGCGGGCCGCTGCAGATAAGAGAGAGCTGCCGCCGCTGAGCACCCGCCTGACTCTGAACCTTTGAACTTTTCTTTGCTAAACCTGTGTGGGCCACTGCAACTAAGACGAGAGCTGCTGCCACTGAGAGTCCGCTGAAATCTGTACCTTCCAACCTTCTGCAGGATCCATGTGGGCCACTGCAGCTGAAGGAGAGCTGTCACCGCAGAGAGCCGCCAGAATCTGCACCTTTAGACCTACCACGGAATCTGCGTGGGCTGCCTCAGCCAAGAGAGAGCTGTAGCCGATGTGAGCCCTCACCATTTGCTATAGTGCACCACCATGATTTGTCCCGCGGGCCGCCGCAGCCAAGGGAGAGCTGTAGCAGCTGAGTGCCCACCACCCTTTGATACTGTGCACCATCGTGATTTGTCCCGTGGGCCACCACAGCAAAGAGAGAGCTGTAGCCGCTAAGTGCCCACAACCTTTCCTACTGTGCACCGTCGTGATTGGTCCCGTGGGCCGCCGCAGCCAAGAAAGAGCTGTAGCCACTGCGTGCCCACAACCTTTGCTACTCAGTACCATCGTGATTTGTCCTGTGGGCCGCCGCAGCCAAGAGAGAGCTGTAGCCTCTGAGTGCCCACACCCTTTACTACTGTGCACCACAATGATTTGTCCCATTGGCCGCCACAGCCTAGGGAGAGCTGTAGCTGCTGAGTGCCCATAGCCTTTGCCACTGTGCACCACCGTGATTTGTCCCGTGGGCTGCCGCCGCCAAGAGAGAGTTGAAGCCATTGAGCGCCCACATCCTTTGCTACTTTACATCATCATAATTTTTCCCACGGGCCGCTGCAGCTGATAGAGAGTTGTGGCCGCTGAGCACTCGCACCATTGACAACGTTGCGTCCTTTGAATTTGTCCTGCGGCCCGCCGCAGCTAAAGAGAGAGCTGCTGCTGTTGTGAACCCACCAGGGAGCTGCACAACAAGGGTCATCGACACCACCAGCCTGGGCCGTCACAGCCATGCGCTGCTGCCACTGAGCGCCCGCCTGTCCCTGAGTGCCTGAATCACTGTGAGTGCACACTGTGGATCTCAGGTTCCAAGACTTTGGGTCGCTGGGAGTCCGCCTGTCACTGTCTCCCCTTTTTCGAGAAGCTGTGTGCTGTCTCCCCCGTCAACAACAGGTAGCTGGTGCGCAACGGGTCGCATAGGCCCCGGCCCTATACTCAGTCAATGTTACGCTTTGGTGAATATATTGTTATCTCTTTGAGTCCCTACAGGTTGACGTGAATTGTAGTTGTTGAAACGCTTTGAGAGTTTTGAGTTAAACTGTTAGATAAAGATATTATTGTTCTATATCAACCTAAGTTGTGTCCTTTTGTGGTGTCATTACTGTCTTATTGTACGTGGTTATAAATGCTTTACACACTGCCTCTGAGATAGGCCTAACTGCTGGTGCTACGTTACCACAGGGTGGAGCAGGGGTTGTGAAAGGGTGGGACCCACTTGCCTTGACTTAGGAAGTAGGGACCCTATTTGGACAGTGGTGCCAGCCAGTGCCAACTAGAGACCCCCATTTCTAACAAGCTCTTTGTTTTCTTATGAATATGTTGCATAGATCTGTGTTGCAAACATTTGAAACAGATTTAATATGGTTGAAAGTAGGTGATCCTTGGGAACCTTATCATGTCAGATTCTGCAGCACAGATCATCTGCTTTGGTGCTGAAGGATATGTGTAAAATTGATGCTAAAATAAACCGGGTCAAGAAATTAACTCATGAAGTATGCCATTTTTTTGTGGCATTTGCCACCTTGAGGAATTCTATTTTTATATTCACATAGGGCTGAATTAGGCTGATAGGCATGTTTGGAATAAATATGGCATGCTATAAATGGTTCAGAAATTGCAAGGATCTCTTTTTGTATGTAAAATGGGATTTTTTTCAGTTTGGTTTCTCTTACTAGAGTGATATTCACTGTGTGGCTATCCATGTCCAACTCCAAAAACAGTTCCAATTACAAAGTCTGAAGCTGCAATGTGTGCTGTGAATGGTAAGCAAGGCTCTTAGTGAATTCTCACTAGAACCCTGTTGAAAACAGGCTGATGTAAGAAACACAAAACGTGTTCAGGGATAATAATTCTTACACAGAATTTTTCTTAATGAAAGTTTGAGAAATGGAATGGTCTTGGAAGACACCAAATTCTAAAAGGTAGCAGAAACCAAAGATTTTTTCAGATTTTCTTAAATTTTGGTGCCAGTCTTTTCAAGATAGCTACATCTTACCTTGCTCCAACTCTCTACATTTTACAGACAACACATACTCCAGGAAACAAAATGAAGTCTGGTTGACAAGGCATTTGGATTTTATAAAGTACAACTTACAACAGTATAAGTCATGTAATAAATCCTGAGGATAATAGGTGTGTAATTCAATATTCTCTGAAAATATAAAGATGTCAACCAGGTAAACCATGAGATACCTATTAAAGATCTCACAGAAAACACCACTGAGGAAATGCTGAGTGGAAGCAAAATATATGCATCCTATTTGAAATGCCTTCTTCCATTCATCTCGACCCTGGTCACAGGCCAGGTCGCTCCCCCACCGCGCCAGCACCACCCTTGCTGCCCCCTTGCTGCCTCTACTTTCCCGACGTTTTTCTCCCGCCTCTGCCTCCCCTGTGGCCCCGCGCCTGATTGGATCTCCGCTCCCCCTCCCACCTGCTCCTCCCTCCCTCGCCCCTTCTTAAATGGAGGCCACTGCGCCCAGCGCCAGAAACCCTGGCCCCCGCCGAAGCCAAGCTGCCCGACTGAGATATGACTCCGCCGCCCTCAACGCACTCAACACCGGACGACCACCCGCCTGCTACCAAGCCACCCCGAAGCGCACCCATGGACCCTTCACCTGCCAAGCCTGCAAATTCACCTGCCTCTGTACCTGCACCCCAAACACAGCAAGGACAACAACAACCACCTCAAGTGCATCCTGCTCAACACCCGCTCCGTCCACAAACACGCCGTCGAACTCTGGGAACTCCTCGACACAACAGCTCCAGACGTCGCCTTCCTCACGGAAACCTGGATGAACGCCTCCTCAGCCCCCGACATCGCCATAGCCATCCCGGACGGCTACAAAATCACCTGAAAGGACCGCGTCAGCAAAACCGGAGGAGGAGTCGCCATCATCTACAGGAACACCATCAGCGTCACGACCAATGCCGAAGACACACTCACTGCCGCCAAACACCTACACTTCCAGATCCACACCGGCCCCCAGACCACCCTCAGAGAAACCCTCATCTACCAACCCCCGGGCCCATGAACACAATTCAGCGAGACCATCGCCGACTTCATCAGCCCGCACGCCCTAGCCTCTCCAGAGTACATCCTCCTAGGGGACCTGAACTTCCACCTGGAGAAAAACAACGACAGCAACACCACCACCCTGCTCGACAACCTTGCCAACCTCGGACTCTAGGCAACTGGTGGACACCCCACCTCCGGAACGTCATTAACAACTCCCTCACGTCAGCCACATTCCCTGAAAGCTGGAAACACGCAGAAATCAACGCCCTACTGAAGAAACCAACAGCGGACCCCAAAGACCTCAAGAACTTCCGCCCCATCTCTCTCCTCCTCTTCCTGACTAAAGTCATTGAGTAGACCGTCAAGAAACAGCTGACCGCATTCCTCGAAGAAAACAACTCGCTCGACCCATCCCAGTCCGGATTCCGAGCCAACCAGAGCACCGAGACCGCCCTCATCGCAGCCACTGATGACATCAGGACCCTGATAGACAACGGAGAGACAGCCACCCTCATCCTTCTCGACCTCTCGGCAGCCTTTGAAACCATCTGCCAACGCACCCTAATAACCCGCCTCTACAACACTGGGATCCAAGGAAAGGCCCTAGACTGGATCACATTGTTCCTCTCCGGCAGAACCCAGGGAGTTCGCCTCCCACCCTTCCGCTCCGAGGCCTCCAAGTTCATCTGCGGCGTACCCCAGGGCTCCTCACTCAGCCCTACCCTCTTCAACATCTACATGAGCCCCCTCGCCGCCATCGCACGCAAACACAACATCAACATCATCTCTTAGGCCGACGACACCCAACTGATACTCTCCCTCACCAAAGACCCCCTCACCGCCAAAGCCAACTTCCCGGACGGAATGAAAGATGTCGCAGAATGGATGAAGCTCAGCCGTCTGAAGCTCAACTCCGATAAGACGGAAGTCCTCATCCTCGGACAATCCCCATCCGCCTGGGACGACTCCTGGTGGCCCACGACGCTTGGCACTGCACCGATACCCACGGACCACGCACGCAACCTGGGATTCATCCTGGACTCCTCCCTCACGATGACCAAGCAAGTCAACGCAGTCTCGTCCTCATGTTTCAACACCCTGCGCATGCTCCAGAAGATCTTCCGGTGGATCCCCACCAAAACCAGAAAGACGGTCACCCAGGCCCTCGTCACCAGCCGACTGGACTACGGAAACGCCCTGTATGCAGGAACCACAGCCAAACTTTAGAAACGCCTTCAACGCATACAGAATGCCTCCGCACGACTCATTCTTGACATCCCTCGCCACAGCCACATATCTGCCCACCTGAGAAACCTGCACTGGCTCCCCATCAGCAAGAGTATCACGTTCAGGCTGCTCACCCACGCACACAAAGGGCTCCACGACACGGGCCCCGAATACCTCAACCACCGCCTGTCGTTCTACACTCCCACCCGCCAGCTCCGCTCCACCAGCCTGGCCCTCGCCACCGTACCTCGGATTCGCAGAACCACCACCGGTGGAAGATCATTCTCCTACCTGGCAGCCAAGACATGGAACTCTCTCCCCGCACACCTACGACTGACCGAGGACCATCTCACCTTCAGGAAACACCTCAAGACCTGGCTATTCGAGCAGTAGCGGCACCCCCCCCTCCCTTCAGCGCCTTGAGACCCTCACGGATGAGTAGAGCGCTTTACAAATTGATTGATTGATTGATCGAGGAAGTATCTTCGCCAGGTAACATACTCTTATCAGGTCCAGACTTTCTGGATGGTCAAGTCATTCTTCTGGTGATGGTCAGTGCATGAGTTAAACTCATGTTTCTCTTTCTTATTGTTTCAAATTCAAGTTCATTAGAATCATCTATTCTTAAACCCATTAAAAGCAATACCATGTTTAAGTACATACAACAATCAATGAAAATACTTAGTAAACCTGGGGCCAGATGTATCAAGTTTTTTTTGCAGTCACACATAGGCAATTCGCAGAATCGGCTCTTTTCCAACCTCAAAAAAGCATTTTGACATGAATCTAAGCACAATTGTGATTCAGTAGCACATTACCGAATTGCAATTTTGGATTGTGACCAACACAGTTTCAGTGTTTTGAAGGGGCAGCTTCCAAATTACGATTCGGTAATAATCAACATTTAGAAATCACAATTAGCTTGCAATGAGCGGTAAAAATCACATTTTGAAAATCACAATTAATAATGTTGATACTTATGGGCCTTGGTTCTAAGTTCATATAATGTTAGCGCATATTTAGAGAGCTAACTTTAAATGGGTTTTACATGCAATTTTATAAAGCTTGCTACAGCACACTGAATGATAACAGATGAAGCCATATGACATATTAGAACTGTATCTTCGGTTGTTTGCATTCCACATATCTTAGGAGCTTATTATAAGTCTGGCAGTCTATGGACAACCAGACTCATGCGGGCACAGTGGCGGTGGCCTTCCAACCACTCTATTATGACCAGGGCAGTCGGGCCATCATGAGGCAACTGAAACCACCAGGGAATCGGAGATCTCTGGTGGTGGTGATCTTGAGGCTGCCTTATGCTTAGCGGGGCAAGCATATTACGAGTTTCCAAACGGCCATACTTTTCATGGTGGTGCGACCACCCCCCAGGGGCCTCCTGTGTGCATACACACCAGTAACTGCACTGCAAGTCCATGCCGTGCAGGTACTGCATTTGACATTCCCATTGCAGTGCCTATTCCATAGGCACCACCCTGGGAACGCAAAATAACCACCCGCCAAACAGGAGAAAACTCCTGATCTGGTGGGCAGTTCCTATAGGGGTTTGACTGAGCAGGAGTGAGGTGGTCCTGCTTCCACACCACCAAACTCATATTAAGGCCCTTAGACACAGGGCTTAGACATTTGGCATGTTGTCATTTGGAGAGAGAGCACAAAACCAGAAAAGCTCTACAATTTATTATTATTTCATGGACACTTTCCTGATATCAGATCTAGTGTAACATTTAAATGAAATGCAAAGTTTTCCACTGATATAATATTTTCTAGATGGATAGTAAGTGAAAACTCATCTTAAGGTTTTGATACATCTACACAGTCAATGATTTACAGTATGACATCCTCACACCGTTCCCATAATTTATTCTTAACCCAAGTTAAAGCCTCTTTACATATAGTAGTAGGGTATAGGGAAAAACAACCTTTACCACACAGCCATTACTACGCATTACCATGACCAAGCAGTCATTACCATGCAATGCCTTTGGTTGTATGCTGGAACAAAAAGAGGCTAAACAACAAAAGCCTTTACAACGAAGGCTTTACAACAATAAAGTCTTAACAACACCTACCTTTACAGGAAATGTTTTTACGATGGATATGCCTTTAACATGGAAATGTAAATTTTTGGCCGGTAAGTTTAAACCTTCTTTATTATACATATGTATATAAGGATAGTGGGAATATATGCACCTGCAAAATGCATGCATATCCGTGGTAAAGACATGCATTGTAAAGGCATGTGCCTGGTAATATTATAAAAAACCTTAGAAATCCACTGAAAAAAGAAAAATTACAGGGACGTTATAGTTAGGCTTAGATTTCACTCATACAAAACCAGTGAGATTTAGCCGTTAAAGTTAGAGAGCTAACTATAGCTCATGCCCCCCACAATGTACTGCTTATGACCTCACATATTACATCAATCATGAAATGGCCAGTGACATCACTGATGACATCTCAAAGGAAATCACTAATGGCATCACTGATTGCATAGTGGAGAGGTGTCGTGAAGCGGCCAGGGCAGCTGACTTCGGAGCACAGGTTCACGGTTCGGTCACCGGCTCCAGCGGCAGCTCAGCTCAACACCATGTGACTTTGGGCAATAGCTCACTTAACTTCTACAATGGCCCACCGCCTTGAGACCTGTAAGGGTGAGAAGTTTGTGCTTCGCAAATACAGATTTATTGCATCATCCAGTGGCTGTGAGTTTTTTTACAAAGTTTATGAGTCTTAAATATACATATAACAAAGTGTATTGTTGAATCAGTGTGTATATGAGTGCCTGTATGGATGATTCAG
Organism: Lissotriton helveticus; assembly: GCF_964261635.1. Lineage (NCBI taxonomy): Eukaryota > Metazoa > Chordata > Amphibia > Caudata > Salamandridae > Lissotriton > Lissotriton helveticus. The sequence continues at coordinate 1,243,782,923 of NC_136063.1, read as the reverse complement.
TGGGTGTGTAACTGACTGTATGCGTGAGTGATTACATGTCTCTGTGAATGTATGGGTGAGTGACTGGTTGTGTGAAGGTCTATATCAGTGTGCCAGTTGGTGTATAATTGGCTGTATGGGTATATAAGTGGGTATGTGAGTGGCTGTATGGGTGAGGTGATTGCTTTTCTGGGTACCGGTCTGGATGTCTGTGTGGGTGGGTGAGAGGGTGTGTGACTGCCTGAATATATGAGCAAGTGGGTGAGTCAGTGGCTGTATGGCTTAGTGAGTACATGTGTGGATGACTGTATGGGTGACTGTGTGTATATCGCTGTGTTGGTGAGTGAGTGGATGTGTCAGTGGTATATAGGTGAATAACTGCATTTGTGGCAGGCAGCATCGGTGAGTATTGGAGCATATGACTAACTGTTTGGGTGAGTGAGTGATTGTGCGAATCTCTGTATGGGTGAGTATATGCTTGTGTCAGTGACTGTATAGCTGAGTGAGTACATGTTAGTATGAATAAGTGAGTGGCTGTGTGTGTAACTGTATGGGTGAGTAAGTAGCTGAGTGATTGACTCTATAGGTGAATGAGCAGGAGTGTGAGTAGCTCTATGGGTGACTGAAATCATGTGAGTGGCTGTATTATGGAGTGAGTGGGTGTATGAGTGGCTGTATGGATGAATAAGTGGATGTGTGTAGACCTATGAATCGGTGATTTGGTGTGTAAGTACTGGTATGGGTGTGTGAATGGGATTGAGAATCATAGTGTGGAAGTTGGAGTAGATGTATGAAAGCTTATATGGGCGTGTGAGTGGATGTGGATGATATAATCAATGATGTCACTGACCATATCATGAGTGATGTAATATGCAGGGCCATAAGCAGTGCGTTGCGACTGAATCTAATTGGTTTTGTACGAGTGAAATCTGAGCCTAACTTTAACATCCCTGTAACCTTTGATTTTTTCAGTGAATTTCTAAGGTTTTTAACTGCTAATTCCTAACTGTAATATCCTTCTAACTTTTGTTTTTTTTCAAAGAATTTCTAAGGTTTTTTAAATGCTAATTCCTAACTATAACATCCGTGTAACCTTTGTATTTTTCAGTGAATTTCTAAGATTTTTTAAATGCTAATACAGAACTATAACATTTCTCTAACCTTTGTTTTTTTCAGTGTATATCTTTGGTTTTTTAAGTAGTAGTCATGTTTGCAGAGTGGTGGAGAAAAGGGTCTGGGCCTCCGACCAGCTCTCAGGAATCCTGCTCTGCAGGAATTATAGGAGGTACTAAGAGGGCTTCTTGGCCCCCAGGAGTAAAGTGGACTTCATCCCCCAAACTGTAGTGTACCAGGAAGCACGTTTCAGAGTGGTGGAAAATGGGGTGTTACCTCCAAAGACCTCTTAGTACTGTCGATGTGTAGGACTTACTGGGGGGAACAGGGGGGGTAATTGGTACAGATAAGATGTAAATGTGCTTTCTGTAATGCCTGCTATATTAAATCTATGACTGTTTAAATGTGTTTGTAAGTGGCTGCAAACATACTTCAATGCCTGTATTAGGCAATACGGAGCTAGGTAGATGTGACTGTAACTACCTTTGTGTCTGCTGCATGTATTAATCATTTCTGGTGGGTAACTGAATCGATATGTGCTTCTGTAGCTGTCTCAATAGCTAAAACAGAGGTTTTATGTTTTTCTGAACATGTATGTCAGTTGCTTTCGGGATGCCATACTGTATGTAGCACTTGGCATAGTGCACAAGTAACGTATTGAACTGAAAAGAGCATCTCCCATCTTTTAAGCACAAACCAGCATACTTTACAGTACACCCACAGCAACTCTCACATGTGACTTGTGCATCCTGAAACTTTGATTTAAGACTTGACAAACAGCCTTTACATGGCAAATCAAGCAACAAGTAAAAGTGCACACACAGGGCCTGTACTACCAAGTATCATCCATGTTTGAAAAAGTATTTCTCTACATGAATGAGAAGGTTGTGTCAGTACCTGCCAACATATCTGAGAAATTGTAGGAGTACCCCAGTAGCAGTGTCATGAGACATTTTAGTAAATATGCCGGTATGTGACTGTCTATTTTAGTATCTCTATGACTCTCTAAATATCTATGTAAGTGGTTATAAAGAAACACCTCAGTGCATGTGTTACAGAAAAGAGAACACCACTATGTTTGAATCTGCTGCATATACAAGTAGTTTCTGGGTAAGTGACTGAATATATATGTGCCTCTGTATCTGTCTAACAAAACAGCGTAACAGAACTACAACACACATACAATTCAAAGAAAAACATTCTTTGAGAACAGCCCATCATACTAACACATATAAATATTTCCACATCTTCTAATGTCCTGCTAACTAAGGGGCAGGTTTACAAGCCACTTGGCGGCAGGTACGTCACTTTTTGTGATGCACTGGCAGCGCATTTCTCTGCTACATATTTACAAGGATAGGAAAAGCCACCCTGCGTGGCTTTTCCTGTCCTTGCAAATATGGCTCCTTTACACGCAACACTTTGCGTGAAAGGGGTGTTGCTGGGGGTGTTCCTACGCAACATCAATGGAAGCAGACACATTTCCCAATTTACCATAATTAGTAAACCTGGAAATGCATCAGTATGTTACACCACCCAAGGGGCGGCATAGCGAGGCGCAACAAGGAGAAATGTTTTAATTTCTCCTAATTTCTTTTCCCCTTTCAATGCATGCTGCATTCTACAGCATGCATTGAAAGAGGAAAATGCCTGTAGTGATTGTTGTTGTGCAGGAAGGTGCCCGTTCCTGCACAAAAACATCCTCCCCATGATGCAGGCATCCTTGCATCATGGTGCAAGGGTGCCTTTGCCGGAGCATGGCAACTATTTCAGCGCCTGTGCAGGGGAGACCACAGTAATGTGACATATCATTGTAAATATGTTGCATTCCTGTGCTCTGAAAGTGACTCAGCGCGGCACAGCCAAAGGGCTTGTGGTGGCACGCTGCGGCACTTTCTTGTAAATCTGCCCCAAAATGTTTAACTCTTAATCTACAGTTTTTTATTACTAATCACACTATATATTAAGCAGACAATGTACACCATACAGATTCAAAGCAACAGCCTGTGAACCAGATTCTCTAGCACCTAGTCTGCAAATTAGACAAGCTGTTACATTCTCATACACTCATAAAGGGTCTTACTCTCCTATTTTTAAACATACATAGCCACTCCCAAAACCACTCATACATTACCTTATATAGTTCCAATATTTTGTCATAAAATTTGTATACTGATTTATAACATTTTCACACACACATATACCTTTCCCATCATTTTCATCCCCAAATTAAATGCAATACTCATACCTGAAAATGTAGTTAATTGATCAAATATTATTTTTGTCTCATCAGCTAGATACAACACAGTCAGGCAAGAAATGGAAAAACTATGCATAGTAATGGCACACCACTCTCACACAAAGCAAAAATGAATGGCAGCATTTCAACTTTGCATATACTGATAGTCCGAAGGCAGCAAATAAAAATATATCTTTAATTGGTTTTATTTTTTTACTCCATTCCTGAATGATTAGAGTGTATTAACCCTTTTATAAAGTAGCCCAATATGTGTCGGTGTTTTTGTACACTTCTGACATTGAGATATACTTGGGCTACATTGGGTGATATTTGAACTATATTTGGGATCTTTTCTCTCTGGTGGCCATCTTGGCAGACTTATTTGTTATGAATCTCCCTAATCTCCTCATGTACTGCAGTATCCTCTGTAGAAAATGCTTTAAGTTTTACAAGATTTTTAGATGAGCCACACTTTTGGTATAAATTCGGAATGTGAGCACTCTTGTTGCTCATCAGAAAACTGTAGTGAACTGCAGATCACCAGGGAGTTAAGGGGCAGTCTGCTACTGGTGTTGAAAGTGCATGTTTTACTCTACAGGTTAGAATCTTTTAATGAAATAGAAGAGGAAGATATTTGAGATCTCACTTTAAAAGTGTCCTAATCTTTCTTTCTATAGCACTAACTATAATTTCTATGAAAAATAAACCCTCTCATTGTGATTCTTTCTAAATTAAATGTTTTTAAGTTTTACTTGCTTGATTCAATCGAGATAACTTCAGGTGTGCCATGCTTTTGCCAATAAGTAAGACTGTTAGCACACTAGTTGTTCTTTTGAACACTCTAGGAGGCTGCAGTACAACACACAGGAATCAACTGACTGGCTGTTCTTGTTGGAATTACATGTTTTTCTTATTGAGAATGTCAGACTTCATTCTAATATGACTGAGACAAATAGTGCGAATTTACCAAAAATATGCTCTCATTTTAGCTTCTGGAGCACCTTCTATAACCTCTATGGGAACACCATGAGGAAACTGTTTTCTCTCAAACTTGATTGAAGTTCTCCCAGCAGAAGGCTTTTTCACTGGGTAAAGTCCCCTTAGAACAGACAACAATTCCTAAAATTAGTATGGTACCATCAACAAATGATTTTTCATTTTTGTGACCTTCAAAACCTGCCATTCACTACAATGCATTTTAATTGAGTCCTATCATGAATATTGGTCTCAAGATGGCTGCCAGCACTTTCTGGTTGAAGTGCTGACAGCCAAATCAGATTTCACCATGAGATCTGTGCTTAGGCTATGCCCAGAGATCCTTATTCGCTTTCCCTTAAATTTCTCAACAACTGCTGAATGGGTTTACACCAAATAACTAAAAGCGTGATCTGCAAACCAAAATCTACATTCCTGCCAAATTTTGTGTAATTCCGTCCAGCCGTTTGGGCTGTAGTCATGTTCAAATCTCATATATGGAAATTATCATAAAAAATCGTGTTTTTTTTATCCTCCCTTTTTCTCGGCCCCCGTGATGGATCCCCCCGAAACATTCACTGCAAAAGACTCACTATGACACTTTTTTGGAACATTTCAGGAAGCTTCGTCAAACGACGTCAAGAATATACACAGGTCAAAAACGGCTTTTTCTATAGAAACATGGTCCTAACTATAATTCCTTATACTCCATATACATAACTATTTATGTATATATCGCCAGTAGGTAGTTATAGTGAGGACCTTGTTTCTATTCAAAAAGCTTTCTTTCTTTTGCCAATATCTTTGGCGCCGGTTGAAAAATCTTCGCTAAATTTTCAAAACTAATGGGCCACTCTGGTCAGCTCCTGTCTTGAAAGTTTTGGGGTGATTCGTCAAGCGGGGTACGAGAAAAAAGAGGGATCCCAAAACATGTTTTCCCTTATGTTAATTTCCATAGGAACTTTAGACAAAGCTACAGCCCAAACTGTTGAACGGAATAAAATTAAATTTGGCAAAAAGGTTGGTCTACGTTCAGAAAGAGCCCCTTTTTTAAATTGTGTAAATCTGTTCAGCAGTGCCAAAGAAATTAGAAAAAGGAAAGTTTCACTACCTGAGCACTGAGAGCACTGAGGAGGGTTAGCAAACCCTCCCGGGCACAAGCTTCACTCTGATTGGCTGTCAACAATCCAAACCAGGAAGTGTTGGCAGCCATCTTGTGACTCAGTAACCAAGTCACAAGAAAACAGTGAACAAAAACATTTAAAACAAGAAAAGGGGGCAGGGTAGAAACACCCTGACCCCCTAGGCCTGCTGTGGGCCAAAAAAAGCCTTTTGCATTTTAAATGGCAGAATTTGCGCTGGGTGCGTGAATCCTGCAGAGAAAATGTAAGAAAACAAAGCGTGGGCTCCCGATCTTTGTTATTATTAAGCCCCTGGGTGGGTCAGGTCCCTGGAGCAATCCTAAATTACATAGCAGGGACCGCAGGAGCCCCCGCAGCCCCGGGGACTGCCACATCCCAAGGGCTTTGCAAATTGAACATTAGGACATGCGGCCCCCATGCAGTCTCGGGGACCGCCACCTCCCCAGGGCTCTCATTATTTTTTATAAACATGTGTGGGGGGGGCTTGAGTCCCCCATATGCCCCAGGGACTGCCACCTTACTGGGGCTTTGCAAATTAAATATGAGGGGGCACACACCCCCCCATAGCCCCAGGGACCGCCAACTCCCCAGGGCTTTCTTTATTTAAAAAAAACATGTGTGTGGGGGGCTCGAGCCCTCCCACATGCCCCAGGGACCACCACCTCCCCTTGGCTTTGCGAATTAAACGCAGTGGGCACATGACCCCCCGGGGTGACCACACTCAGGACATTGCCGTTTGAATGGCAGGGCGGGAGCACAGCTCCCACCCTGCCGTAGAAAACTCTGCTTTGCTTCAATGAAGCAAAGCAGGATTGCTTTGAGCAAGGGGAGCTGCATGTTAGCTCCCCTCACGGTCCCCCTTCCCTTTAATTATTTAATTTTAAAAAAAATCATGCCCCGGGGGATGGGGTTCCCAAGGCCAAAAGTGGCCTGGGAAGGACCTCTTTCTGCACCTCAATTCCTTCTTTCTGCTCTTCTTTTGTTTCTTTCTGCACCTGACTTGCTTCTTTCTGTACCCTCTTGCATCTCTCTCCACTCCTCTTCCCTCTTTCTGCACTTCTGTTGCTTTTTTCTGCACTTATCTTGCTTCTTTCTGCACCTCACGTACCTCTTTCCGCACCCCTACTGCCTCTTTCTACACCTCTCTCGCCTCAGTCTGCCCACCGGTTTCTTCTTTCTGCATCCCTTTTGCCTGTTTCAGCAAGTCTCTTGCATTTTTCTACACCTCTCTTGCAAATTTCTGCACCCCTCTTGCCTCTTTCTGTACCCCTTTTACCTGTTTTGCACTTCTCTTGCCTCTGTCTGAACATCTGCTACATCTTTCTGTATCTCTTTTGCCTGTTTCTGCATTTCTCTTGTCTCTGCAGTTCCCTTGCTTCCTTCTGCACCTCTGTTGCTTCTTTCTGCACTTCCCGTGCCTCTTTCTGCAACCCTGTTGCTTTATTCTGCAATTCCCATACTTCTTTTTAAACCTGTCTTGCTTTTTTCTGCCCCCTGTTGCCTCTTTCTGCATTTGTTGGCCGTCTTTCTGTATCTTTCTTGCCTGTTTCTGCATCTCATTTGCCTCTTTCAGCACTTCTCTTGCTTCTTTCCACACCTCTGTTGCTTCCTTCAGCAATTCTCTGGATTCTTTCTGCACTTCTCTTGCCAGTGTCTGCACATCTCTTGCCTCTTTCTGCACTTCTCTTTCCTCCTTCTGCCCCTCACTTGCTGCTTTCCTTATCCCTGTTGCCTCTTTGTGCACCTCTCTCCCATCTTCGTGCAACTCTCTTGCCTTTCTCTGCACCTTTCATGCCTCTTTCGGCAATTCTGTTACTTCTTTCTGCATTTTTCTTCCTTTTTTCTGTACCCCTCCTGCCTCTTACTGCACCTCGCTTGCCTCTTTGTGCACACCTCCTACCATTTTTTGCACTTCTCTTGCTTCTTTCTATTCATTCATTCATTCAAAAGATCTTTATTTCGGCAGTGCGCCATAAAAGAAACAGTGATTAATAAAACATTGTAATATTAATAGCAGTATAAATTCATTGTGTAAGAAGCAATTGAACAGAATTTAGCGACACAAAAGGGTATACAAATTACATAGGTATCAACCACAGTTAAAATATTAAAACAATAAATATAATCTTACATATAAAAACATGTAAAAAATGCAGTAGGCCATGGGCTATGAGAACAGGATTAGGTGCGTTCAATCAATGATCTACGCTTAAACCACATAGCAGCCAAAAAATTTGAAACGGCGAATACAATCACTGCTGTTGTGTCCGTTTTTAATATTCTGAATGCCTGCATGCATCTTCGAAGGCCCAGGTTTTTGCATAGGGGAACCAGCCAGTAGTTCCTGGCCTTAGAGTAGCCTGGGCAAAAAAACAGCACATGCAACTCGTTTCAATGGCAGATTTACAGGCTGGACAAGTAGACGTGGCGGAAGTTGACCACTTGCAGGTAAAGGCTCTGAGCGATAAAACACCATGCCTCCACTGCACATAAAGTTTTTTGCCAAAAGAGGGTAGATATCGTCAAAAAATTCCTCATAAAAATAAGAATCTTTAACCAGGAGAAAAAGAAGCTGTTATAGAACCGGTATGTGGGTTGCATTGGGAAGTGGTGAGACTATCTACACGAAGAATATTCATGAGCTGGGTGCGTGAAAGTTTAATACATCCCTGTTCTGGATTAAACCAAAGCTCCGGAAGTTTTAACCTTAAATAATTCCCTATTTATATAGGCGAGATAAGGGAATTTCCCTGAGCCGGGAAATGACAAAATCTCCTTGAGTTCGTCTCTATAGTGTAGCAGCTCCTGGGTTCTTTCTATTGCTCTGTTGCATCTGTCAGCAATTCTCCTGCCTCTTTCTGCACTTCTCTTGCTTGTTTCTGCACCTCTTTTGCAAATTTTGGTACCCCTCTGGCCTCTTTCTTTACCTTCTTCCCTATTTCTCCACTTCTTTTGCTTCTTTCTACACTTCTCTTTCTTCTTTCTGCACCTCCCTTTGTTTCTTTCTGAACTTCTCTTCCTTCTTTCTACTCCTCTGATGCTTCTTTCAGCAATTCTCTTGCCTCTTTCTGTACTTCTCTTCCTTCGTTTTGCACCCCTCTTGCTCCTTTTTGCACCTCTGTTGGTTCTTTCTGCACTGCTCTTGCTTCTTTCTGCACCTCACTTGTCTCTTTCTGCATTTCGCTTGCTTCGTTCTACTCTTCTGTTGCTTCTTTCAACAATTCTCTTGCCTCTTTCTGTACTTCTCTTCCTTCGTTTTGCACCCCTCTTGCTCCTTTTTGCACCTCTGTTGGTTCTTTCTGCACTGCTCTTGCTTCTTTCTGCACCTCACTTGTCTCTTTCTGCATTTCTCTTGCTTCTTTCTACTCTTCTGTTGCTTCTTTCAGCAATTCTCTTGCCTCTTTCTGCACCTCTCTTCCTTCTTTTTGCAGCTCACTTGCCTCTTTTTGCACCTCTGTTGCTTCTTTCTGCAAGGCTCTTGCTTCTCTTCCTTCCTTCTCCTCATCTGTTGCTTCTTTCAGCAATTCTCTTGCCTCTTTTTGCATTTCTCTTCTTTCTTTTAGTACCTCTCTTGCCTTTTGTTACACCTCTGTTGGTTTTTTCTGCACTGCTCTTGCTTCTTCCTGTACCTCACTTTCCTCTTTCTGCACTTCTCTTGCTTCTTTGTACTCCTCTGTTGCTTCTTTAAACAATTATCTTTCCTATTTCTGCATTTTTCGTCTTCTTTTTGCATCCCTCTTGCTTCTTTTTGCACCTCTGTTGGTTCATTCTGCACTGCTCTTGCTTCTTACCGCACCTCATTTGCCTTTTTATGCACCTCTCCTCCTTCTTTCATTCTACACCTCTGTTGCTTCTTTCAGCAATTCTATTGTCTCTTTCTGCACTTCTCTTGCTTGTTTTTGCACCTCTTTTGCAAATTTCTCCATCCCTCATGCCTCTTTCTGCACCCTCTTCTCTATTTCTCCACCTCTTTTGCTTCTTTCTGCACATCTTTTACTTCTTTCTGCACTGCTCTTGCTTCTTTCTGTACCTCTGTTGCACATTTCTGTACCTCTCTTGCTGCCTTTTGTACCTCTGTTGGCTGCACTGCTCCTAGTTCTTTCTGCACCTCACTTGTCTCTCTCAGCACTTCTCTTGCTTCTTTCTGCACCTTTGTTGCTTCTTTCAGCTATTATCTTGCATCTTTCTGTACTTCTTTTCCATTTTTTTGCACCCTCTCTTGTCTATTTTTGCACCGCTGTTGGTTCTCTCTGCTTTGCTCTTGCTTCTTTCTGCACCTCACTTGCCTCTTTCTGCTTTTCTCTTGCTTCTTTTTATACCTCTGTTACTTCTTTCAGCAATTCTCTTGCCTCTTTCTGCACTTTTCTTGCTTGTTTCTGCATCTCTTATACACATTTCTGTATCCCTCTTGCCTCTTTCTGCACCCTCCTGTTTATTTTTACACCTCTTCTGCTTCTTTCTGTACTTCTCCTACTTCTTTTTGCACTGCTCTTGCTTCTTTCTGTACCTCTGTTGCTTCTTTCAGCAAATATCTTGCCTCTTTCTGCACCCCTGTACCCTCTTTTTGCACCTTCCATGCCTATTTCTGTACCTCTCTTGCCTCTTTCTGCACATCTGATGGTTCTTTCTGCACTGCTCTTGCTTCTTTCTGCTACTCACTTGTCTCTTACTGCACTTCTCTTGCTTCTTTCTACTCCTCTGATGCTTCTTTCAGCAATTCTCTTGCCTCTTTCTGTACTTCTCTTCCTTCGTTTTGCACCCCTCTTGCTCCTTTTTGCACCTCTGTTGGTTCTTTCTGCACTGCTCTTGCTTCTTTCTGCACCTCACTTGTCTCTTTCTGCATTTCGCTTGCTTCGTTCTACTCTTCTGTTGCTTCTTTCAACAATTCTCTTGCCTCTTTCTGTACTTCTCTTCCTTCGTTTTGCACCCCTCTTGCACCTTTTTGCACCTCTGTTGGTTCTTTCTGCACTGCTCTTGCTTCTTTCTGCACCTCACTTGTCTCTTTCTGCATTTCTCTTGCTTCTTTCTACTCTTCTGTTGCTTCTTTCAGCAATTCTCTTGCCTCTTTCTGCACCTCTCTTCCTTCTTTTTGCAGCTCACTTGCCTCTTTTTGCACCTCTGTTGCTTCTTTCTGCAAGGCTCTTGCTTCTCTTCCTTCCTTCTCCTCATCTGTTGCTTCTTTCAGCAATTCTCTTGCCTCTTTTTGCATTTCTCTTCTTTCTTTTAGTACCTCTCTTGCCTTTTGTTACACCTCTGTTGGTTTTTTCTGCACTGCTCTTGCTTCTTCCTGTACCTCACTTTCCTCTTTCTGCACTTCTCTTGCTTCTTTGTACTCCTCTGTTGCTTCTTTAAACAATTATCTTTCCAATTCATGCATTTTTCGTCTTCTTTTTGCATCCCTCTTGCTTCTTTTTGCACCTCTGTTGGTTCATTCTGCACTGCTCTTGCTTCTTACCGCACCTCATTTGCCTTTTTATGCACCTCTCCTCCTTCTTTCATTCTACACCTCTGTTGCTTCTTTCAGCAATTCTATTGTCTCTTTCTGCACTTCTCTTGCTTGTTTTTGCACCTCTTTTGCAAATGTCTCCATCCCTCATGCCTCTTTCTGCACCCTCTTCTCTATTTCTCCACCTCTTTTGCTTCTTTCTGCACATCTCTTACTTCTTTCTGCACTGCTCTTGCTTCTTTCTGTATCTCTGTTGCAAATTTCTGTACCTCTCTTGCTGCCTTTTGTACCTCTGTTGGCTGCACTGCTCCTAGTTCTTTCTGCACCTCACTTGTCTCTCTCAGCACTTCTCTTGCTTCTTTCTGCACCTTTGTTGCTTCTTTCAGCTATTATCTTGCATCTTTCTGTACTTCTTTTCCATTTTTTTGCACCCTCTCTTGTCTATTTTTGCACCGCTGTTGGTTCTCTCTGCTTTGCTCTTGCTTCTTTCTGCACCTCACTTGCCTCTTTCTGCTTTTCTCTTGCTTCTTTTTATACCTCTGTTACTTCTTTCAGCAATTCTCTTGCCTCTTTCTGCACTTTTCTTGCTTGTTTCTGCATCTCTTATACACATTTCTGTATCCCTCTTGCCTCTTTCTGCACCCTCCTGTTTATTTTTACACCTCTTCTGCTTCTTTCTGTACTTCTCCTACTTCTTTTTGCACTGCTCTTGCTTCTTTCTGTACCTCTGTTGCTTCTTTCAGCAAATATCTTGCCTCTTTCTGCACCCCTGTACCCTCTTTTTGCACCTTCCATGCCTATTTCTGTACCTCTCTTGCCTCTTTCTGCACATCTGATGGTTCTTTCTGCACTGCTCTTGCTTCTTTCTGCTACTCACTTGTCTCTTACTGCACTTCTCTTGCTTCTTTCTACTCCTCTGTTGCTTCTTTCAGCAATTCTCTTGCCTCCCTCTGCACTTCTGTTCCTTCGTTTTGCACCCCTCTTGCTCCTTTTTGTACCTCTGTTGGTTCTTTCTGCACTGCTCTTGCTTCTTTATGCACCTCACTTGTCTCTTTCTGTATTTCTCTTGCTTCTTTCTACTCTTCTGTTGCTTCTTTCTACTCTTCTGTTGCTTCTTTCAGCAATTCTCTTGCCTCTTTCTGCACCTCTCTTCCTTCTTTTTGCACCTCACTTACCTCTTTTTGCACCTCTGTTGATTCTTTCTGCAAGGCTCTTGCTTCTCTTCCTTCCTTCTCCTCATCTGTTGCTTCTTTCAGCAATTCTCTTGCCTCTTTTTGCATTTCTCTTCTTTCTTTTAGTACCTCTCTTGCCTTTTGTTACACCTCTGTTGGTTTTTTCTGCACTGCTCTTGCTTCTTTCTGTACCTCACTTTCCTCTTTCTGCACTTCTCTTGCTTCTTTCTACTCCTCTGTTGCTTCTTTAAGCAATTATCTTTCCTATTTCTGCATTTTTCTTCTTCTTTTTGCATTCCTCTTGCTTCTTTTTGCACCTCTGTTGGTTCATTCTGCACTGCTCTTGCTTCTTACCGCACCTTATTTGCCTTTTTACGCATTTCTCCTCCTTCTTTCTACACCTCTGTCGCTTCTTTCAGCAATTCTATTGTCTCTTTCTGCACTTTTCTTGCTTGTTTTTGCACCTCTTTTGCAAATTTCTCCATTCCTCATGCCTCTTTCTGCACCCTCTTCTCTATTTCTCCACCTCTTTTGCTTCTTTCTGCACATCTCTTACTTCTTTCTGCACTCTCTTGCTTCTTTATGTACCTCTGTTGCAAATTTCTGTACCTCTCTTGCTGCCTTTTGTACCTCTGTTGGCTGCACTGCTCCTAGTTCTTTCTGCACCTCACTTGTCTCTCTCAGCACTTCTCTTGCTTCTTTCTGCACCTTTGTTGCTTCTTTCAGCTATTATCTTGCATCTTTCTGCACTTCTTTTCCATTTTTTGCACCCCCTCTTGTCTATTTTTGCACAGATGTTGGTTCTCTCTTCTTTGCTCTTGCTTCTTTCTGCACCTCACTTGCCTCTTTCTGCTTTTCTCTTGCTTCTTTTTACACCTCTGTTACTTCTTTCAGCAATTCTCTTGCCTCTTTCTGCACTTTTCTTGCTTGTTTCTGCATCTCTTATACACATTTCTGTATCCCTCTTGCCTCATTCTGCACCCTCTTGTTTATTTTCACACCTCTTTTGCTTCTTTCTGTACTTCTCCTGCTTCTTTTTGCACTGCTCTTGCTTATTTCTGTACCTCTGGTGCTTCTTTCAGCAAATATCTTGCCTCTTTCTGCATCCCTGTACCCTCTTTTTGCACCTTCCATACCTATTTCTGTACCTCTCTTGCCTCTTTCTGCACCTCTGATGGTTCTTTCTGCACTGCTCCTGCTTCTTTCTGCTACTCACTTGTCTCTTACTGTACTTCTCTTGCTTCCTTCTACTCCTCTGTTGCTTCTTTCAGCAATTATGTTGCCTCTTTTTGCACTTCTCCTTCTTTTTACACCTCTCTTGCCTCTTTTTGAACCTCTGTTGGTTTTCAACACTGCTTTTGCTTTTTTCTGCACCTCACTTGCCTCTTTCTTCTTTAGTTCTCTTGCCTCTTTGTGCACTTCTCTTCCTTTTTTTAAAACCATTCTTATCTCTTTTTGCACCTCTTTTGGTTCTTTCTGCACTGCTCTTGCTTCTTTTTGCAACTCACTTGTCTCATTCTGCACTTCTCTTGCTTTTTTCTACTCCTCCGTAACTTCTTTCAGCAATACTGTTGCCTCTTTCTGCACTTCTCCTCCTTATTTTTGCACCTATCTTGCCTCTTTTTGCATGTCAGTTGGTTCTTTCAGCAATTCTATTGTCTCTTTCTGCACTTCTCTTGCTTGTTTTTGCACCTCTTTTACAAATGTCTCCATCCCCCATGCCTCTTTCTGCACCTCTTCTCTATTTCTCCACCTCTTTTGCTTCTTGTGGCACATCTCTTACTTCTTTCTGCACTGCTCTTGCTTCTTTCTGTACCTCTGTTGCAAATTTCTGCACCTCTCTTGCTGCTTTTTGTACCTCTGTTGGCTGCACTGCTCCTAGTTCTTTCTGCACCTCACTTGTCTCTCTCAGCACTTCTCTTGCTTCTTTCTGCACCTTTGTTGCTTCTTTGCAGCTATTATCTTACATCTTTCTGCACTTCTTTTCCATTTTTTGCACCCCCTCTTGCCTATTTTTGCACCGCTGTTGGTTCTCTCTGCTTTGCGTTATTTGTTGAGAAAGACCCCTTAACACACCAGGGGATTAGAGTACTTACAGTGAAAAAAGGGGGAAGATCCCTTGGTGGACACACTTGTATCAACTGATTGGTGTACTGCTTACACCAATATTAGCCCATGTTTTAGAATTAGCCTCTAACACTATAAAATACACATTTGATGAATTCTATGATTTATTTTAATTTTTTTGGTTTTCCCCTGATGTATATACTTATGACACATATTAGTGTCTGTTGTTTGTCTCTCTTTTGATGATATAGTGTCTATGAAGGTTTTTATATTATGTCTGTAATAGATTGCTGAAACATATATGGATACAAATGTGATGTATTGTACATGTTTTAATGGGATTGTAATAAGCTGTTTTTAGAAATTGTAATATCTAGGATGTTGTTTTTGATAAAAAAATAAAAAGAAATCATAGAATTCATCAAATGTGTATTTTATAGTATTAGAGTCTAATTCTAATTCATGGGCTAATATTGGTGTAAGTAGTACACCAATCAGTTGATACAAGTGTGTCCACCAAGGGATCTTTCCCCCTGAGACTGCTCTTGCTTCTTTCTGCACCTCATTTGCCTCTTTCTTTAGTTCTTTTGCTTCTTTCTGCACTTCTCTTTCTTCTTTTTGTACCTCTCTTGCCTCTTTTTGCACCTCTGTTGGTTCTTTCTGCACTGCTTTTGCTTCTTTCTGTACCTCACATTCCTGTTTTTTTGCGCTTCTCTTGCTTCTTTCTGCTCCTCTGTTGCTTCTTTCAGCAAAAATCTTGCCTCTTTCTACACTTCTCTTCCTTCTTTTTGCACTCCTCTTGCCTCTTTTTGCACCTCTTTTGTTTCATTCTGCACTGCTCTTGCTTCTTTCTGTACCTCACTTGCTTCTTTCTGCACTTCTCTTGCTTCTTTCTACACTTCTCTAGCTTCTTTCCGCAATTCTCTTGTTTCTGTATCTCTTTTGCACATTTATGTATCCCTCTTGCCTCTTTCTGCATCTTCTTCCCTATTTCCCCACCTCTTTTGCTTCTTTTTGCACTTCTCTAGCTTCTTTTTACACTGCTCTTGCTTCTTTCTGTACCGCTGTTGCATCTGTGTGCACCTCTCCTACCTCTTTCTGCACATCTTTTGCCTCTTTTTTATACCTCTGTTGCTTCTTTCTGTACTTCTTTTGCTTCTTTCTGCACCTCACTTGCCTCTTTCTGCACTTCTCTTGCTTCTTTCTACAAATCTGTTGCTTCTTTCAGTAATTCCCTTGCCCTTTTCTGCACCCATGTACCTTCTTCTGTACCTTTCATGCCTGTTTCTGCACATCTCTTGCCTCTTTGTGCACCTCTGTTGGTTCTTTTTACACTGCTCTTGCTTCTTTTTGCACCTCACTTGTCTCTTTCTTTACTTCTTTTGCTTCTTTCTACTCCTCTGTTGCTTCTTTCAGCAATTATCTTGTCTCGTTCTGTACTTCTTTTCCTTCTTTTTGCACCACTCTTGCCTCTTTTTGTACCTCTGTTGGTTCATTCTGCACTGCTCTTGCTTCTTTTTGCACCTCACTTGTCTCTTTCTGTACTTCTCTTGCTTCTTCCCCGCTCTGTTGCTTTTTTCAGCAATTCTCTTGCCTCTTTCACTACTTCTCTTGCATGTTTCAGCACCTCTTTTGCAGATTTGCCTATCTTCCTTTCCAATTTCCGCACCTCTGACTTAGAGGTAGTTTTAATCCCCCTGCCCTATTATGTACTAGGGCCTTACAGGGGCGGTCATGCCAATTACAGGGGTACCCCAACCCATAGTGGACCCTAGTGTGTATAAGTGTTTTTACTGTATTCTAAGTGTCTTTCAGGATAGCACTGGCTCTGGGCCTGGTTAGTTTACCTCTCTTGCTTCCTTTCGCACTGCTCTTTCTTCTTTCTTCACCTCTGTTGCTTCTTTCAGAAATTCTCTTGCCTCTTTCTGCTCTTCTCTTGCATGTTTCTGCACCTCTTTTGCAAATATCTGTATCCCTCTTGCCTCTTTCTGCACCCTCTTCCCTGTTTCTCCACCTCTTTTGCTTCTTTCTGCAATTCTCTTGCTTCTTTCTGCACTGCTCTTGTTTCTTTCGGCACCTCAGTCATCTCTTTCTGCACTTCTCTTGTTTCTTTCAACTCCTGTTTTGCTTCTTACAGCAATTCTCTTGTCTCTTTCTGTACTTCTCTTCTTTCTTTTGGCACCTCTCTTGCCTCTTTTTGTACCTCAGTTGGTTCTTTCTGCACTGCTCTTGCTGCTCTCTGCTCCTCACTTGCCACTTTCTGCACACCGCTTGCTTCTTTCTACAGCTCTGTTGCTTCTTTTAGCAAATCTCTTGCCTCTTTCTGCACGCCTGTACCCTCTTTTTGCACCTTTCTAGCCTGTTATTGCACCTTGCTTGCCTCTTTTTGCACCTCTATTGGTTCTTTCTGCACTGCTCTTGCTTCTTCTGCACCTCACTTGTCTCTTTCTGCACTTCTCTTGCTTCTTTCTACTCTTCAGTTGCTTCTTTCAGCAATTCTCTTGCCTCTTTCTGCACTTCTCTTGCTTGTTTCTGCACCTATCTTGTGTCTTTCTGCACCTCTGTTGCCTCTTTCTGCCCTTCACTTGCTTATTTTGGCACCTCACTTGCTTCTTTTTGCACCTCTGTTGTTCTTTCTGCACTGCTCTTGCTTCTTTCGGCACCTCACTTGTCTCTTTCTGCACTTCTCTTGCTTCTTTCTACTCTTCGGTTGCTTCTTTCAGCAATTCTCTTGTCTCTTTCTGCACTTCTCTTGCTTGTTTCTGCACCTCTCTCATGTCTTTCTGCACCTCTGTTGCCTCTTTCTGCCCTTCACTTGCCTCTTTTTACACTCCTCTTCCCTCTTTGTGCAACTCTCTTACCCCTTTATACACCTTTCTTTCCTCTTTTTGCACCACTCTTGCCTATTTCTGTACCTTTAGTGTTTCTTTCTGTACTTCTCCTGACTCTTTCTGTACCCTTTGTGCCTCTTTCAGCACCTCTGTTGCTTCTTTGTGCACCCCTCTTCCCTCTGCAAAAAAGGCAAGAGCAGTGCAGAAAGAACCAAGGGAAGTGCAGAAAGAAGCAACAGAGGTGCAGAAGGAGGCATGAGGGCTACAGAAAGAAGGAAGAGAAGTGCAGAAAGAAGCAACAGACATACAGAAAGAGGCAGGAGCGGTACAGAAAGAAGGAAGAGAGGTGTAGAAAGAGGCAAGAGAGTTTCACAAAGAGGAAAGAGAGGTACAGAAAGAGACAAGATGAGTGCAGCAAGAAGCAAGAGAAGTGCAGAAAGAAGCAGTAGAAGTGCAGAAAGAAGCAAAAGGGGTGCAGAAAGAGGAAAAGAAGTATAAAAAAGAAGCAACAGCAGTGCAGGAGGCAAGAGGGGT
This sequence comes from Lissotriton helveticus, assembly GCF_964261635.1. Lineage (NCBI taxonomy): Eukaryota > Metazoa > Chordata > Amphibia > Caudata > Salamandridae > Lissotriton > Lissotriton helveticus. Next base: position 1,243,765,425 of record NC_136063.1, on the reverse strand, counting down.
GCATAAAGAGGTAAAAGGGTTTTAGAACTTTGCACGAGAGGTGCAGAAAGAAGCAAGAGCAGTGCAGTAAGAAACAATAGATTGATTGTCTGCACGGTGTTTCCTCTGAAATGGTTCAATGCCAAAAAGGGTCCACCTCTTGACAGGCCCAACCCTGACTGCTATATTAACACAGGTGTGTGGGATGATCAAGCAGGGGAAGTAAAGGAAGGAGACAGCAGGGAGGGAAATCTGATAACCAAAAGTGTTGGTAAGTACAAGATTATACTATGTTTCTATATGACTACCTACTGAGCCTTTCGTACCTGTAAAATAAACAAATGTCCTCATTCTAACGAGAGGAATGAATAAACAACCTTATCACTAGGTCAGCAAGGAATCGGGGTTGCGCTAGGAAAGGGGGCAAAAACAGAAGGGATTTCAATGGCCTTTGTTGCACAAGAAGGGTCTGGTCGCACTTTTAACACAGGTCACATTTATGATACACATTCACTATAGAACCATACACACCAGCTTACCTGACAGGGTGCGCTTCTCAGGGGAAGAGCAGAAGGCTGCTTCTTGAACCCCCTGTTTAGGATTACACAAACAACCATCACCAAAATGCTCCTTTTGGTTTTCCTGCCATAGTAATTGTGCAACATGCCATAAAGAAAATGCACAATCCAGTAATATGTGGTAGTTGTGCAGTTTTCCTAATCACCTAATGTAACCAAACTGTTACTCTTAGTTCTGCATCCTCCAAGGATTAAAACATAGGCCATTATTGAAGTTGTTTTGCACTCCAATCCTCGCGGCAGGCAAAAACGATAATTATATAGTCTTGTTTTTATCTCCAAAAACAGGGCTTAATAGCAATGTCCGATGACTGCGGAGTCTCTACCTGTCTCGAATCTGTTTCCATTGTTGGTGGCTCTGTGACCTGTCTCTTTGCCCATGTGACGGAATCTCAAAACAATCAGACCTCTATATCATTCTATTCTGTGAACTGTATGAAGAGGAACAAGCAATATACCGATCACCGGTACTGAGGCACCAGAACTTTAGGTAATGTAGAGTGGCTCTCAGCTTTCTCAAAAAACTTGGCAACCATTTTATCAGCTACGTAGTAGCCAACTTTCTCTGGGCCTGCACAAGGAAAAGGAAACGTTTTAAGTATTTTTTTAAAACACCTAGATATACTTCTTATTTTAAGATATTTTATTGTAACAATTGATGAATTTTATGCTGGTTATTAGTGTTTGTGCTATTATTATCTTTGTTTTTTTTAGATCGAATAAAGCGTTATGATGATGATGATGATGATGAGCAAACCTGAAATTAAGCCATCAACAGCTCCAATCACTTTCGGAGTCTACTTAACTGTTATTTCTTACTTGATAGGCAAACTTTCCACAGGCACCATTATTTAGCAAAGTAGATGTATTAAGAATGTTTCCTTCTTTTCTCAAAATAATTAGGAAAAGGAGCACGTCATTATCAATGTTATTCATGGACTAGCCAATATATGGAATACAAGGCTCTCCTGCTTTCCTCTGAGAAGATGGTGGGTTTTTTCTGATATTACTTTGAGGCCATTTAGCACAAAATTGAATTAGATCTCCGATAAGATTCCTTTTTAAAAAAAAATTTTTATTGAGATTACTGATGTCATACAAAAAAGGTATATACAAATTCATTATATAATTATTCCATTTAGACTGTAAAAAAGAAGCTCATGAGATAAGTTAATAACAGTTCAGTAATAAATACATGCTATCCAAAACCATGCTATTAAAATAATAAGGCAGTAGTTCAATAAACCATACATGAACAGGATACATATAAAACCATACTTAGCCACTCAAATTTCTCCATATAACAAGTGGTGCCCAGATGTTTCTTCCTAATTCCCTGAATTTTTCACCTTTTAGCTCATAGAGGCAAGACTCAATATTGTGCAATCCGAGCAGCCTTGCGATCCACATTTGAAAGGTGGGAGGGGAGGAATCTTTCCAGCCTGCTGAAATAAGGATACGAAGTACAGCAGTAGATATAGAAACCAAAGCTTCGGCAGCACTTCCCAGCTTCAATTTCCTATCTACACCTAATAGCATCAGTGAAGGGGATAGAACAATCCTACATTCTAGCAGCCCCTCCAAAAAATTTGAAATTTCCCTTAATATCAAAGAAAGCTGATCACACTGATGGAACATGTGAATTAGATCAGCGGGACCCTTATCACATCCAGGGCACTTATCGTTCTCCACCAGGCCCCAAGCATGCAGCTTCGCCGGAGTATGATACAAATTAAACAGCGTTTTGTAGTGCTGAGCCCGTAAGTTAGAGGATCGAAATAATCTCTTATCTAGTGCAAGTGCTAGATCTAAATCAACATCAGGATCGCCTAACTTCACTGCAATTGCAGATTCTGTTTTTTCCAAATCATCCTGGATGCCCACCATTAGATGGTTATAGACTAGTTTAATTTTATTGCCCCATTCCATAAATAATCAATTAGAGGAATGCGGCTCGTTACAGAAATCCTCCGTCTAAATGCCATCACTGTTTGAACCAGTTGTCTGTAGAGAAACCAGTGGTTGGATGGAATCCCAAACTTGTGCTGAATCACTTCAAACCTAAGTACCTCCCCCCCCCGCCATAATGTCCCCTATGGTCCTTATTCCATGTTCTTTCCAGAACAGGCAATTCCTGTCCATACCCAAATAAGGGAACACGTTAGGGTTCCAGAGGAGGAGGTGCGCATTAATCTTAGGGATTTCCAACATTTTTTGGGTAGCTTTCCATGTCCCCCAAACCCCATCCAGGATCTTATACCGGGCCTTCTTATAATATCTCCGATCTACCTCGCTCAAAAGTAGCCCAACAGCCTTCTTCCCCAGTAAAAGCTCAAAAATGGAAGGGGGATCCTGCCTATCTCCCCGGGCCTCTTGCAGGCTAGGGACCGATTGAAACAGTATAGACATTTGAGCCAAAAGGCAAGACAGATGATATAAACGGAGGTTTGGTAAGGCCATGCCCCTCTTTCAAACGGGAGCGACATAAGCTTCATGGAGCGCCTAGTCTTCCCATATTGCCAGATAAACTTGTTAAAGATTGATTCCAGATTTTTTATTAGTTTTTCCTCCAGCAATAATGGGATGGCTCGAAACAGGTATAGGACCTTAGGGAATATTGACATTTTAAGGACGTTAACCCTCCCTACCAGAGAGAGGTGTAATACATCCAGCCTTTTTAATTCTGCTTCAATCGATCCCATAAGGGGGCAGTAGTTATCTGTGATGATCTTATCCACTGAGGCGTTAATTCTTACCCCTAGATAAACTGCTGTGTCTACGTATCTACTGTCTGACTTAACAATGTTCTGGGTGCAAATAATCTGGGTTTTCCCCTCATTTAGCAGATACCCAGACCTGCTTCCAAAATTCTTTGCCAGCTCAGCAAGTACCAGCATCGCCTGCTGCGGATCGGTAGTGAGAACCGCCAGATCGTCAGCGTATGCTAGCAGTTTATTTGAAAACCCGTTCAGCATCACAGGATTAATCTGAGGGCAACCCAAGATTTTTTGGATCAGGGGGTCTATATATAATGAAAAGAGAATCGGAGAGCAGGGGCATCCCTGGCGAGTTCCTCTCTTGATCACAATTTTCTCCGAGATCTCTCCCATTACTGACACCCGGGCCACCGGATGTTTATACATTGCTCTAAGAGCTCTGATGACCTTAGGGCCAAAACCCCTACCTACAAGGATTCCCCACAAGTACTCCCAGACCACGCGGTTGAATGCTTTCTCCGCGTCGAGGAGGATCATGGCCATCTCTCCCCCCTGGCAGTATGGGCATCAAACAGCGTTATAGCTCGTCGAGTGAGTATGGTCTGTCGTGCCCCATGCTGCCAGGGAGTGACAAGACCGCCGATGATCCTCCCCAACCTTTTGGCCCAGATTTTCGAATATAATTTGGTATCCGCATTATTGAGCGAAATAGGGCGGTAAGAGCCCGGGTTCTCCTTGGGTTTACCCTTCTTGTGAAAGATAATTATATTAGTCTCTTTCCAAGAATCGGGAATATCCCCTGTACACAATATACCATTGAAGAGATCCTGCAAAATTGGGACTATCTCAGATTCAATGCTTTTATAAACTTCCAGGGGGATTCCATCCGGACCTGCTGCCTTTCCGGCGGCAAGATTCCCTAGGGCAGCCTGACTCTCGCTTCTAGTCATTTCCCTTTCCAACTCTTCTCTAGATAGTTCGTCCAGATTTGGGCCCCTGTCCCCACTCTCTGCCATTTGCTGTTCTTGACGGCTCTCTTCATCGTACAATTTTTGATAGAAATTTTTAAAGTCCTTTAAAATTTCCTTTGACTCCGAGTAGTTCTTACCATCCTCTTGTATGCTCTCTATGATATTCCTAGTTCTATCCTGTCTAATACGAAGCGCCAGCACCCTACCTGCCTGTTCCCCTGTCTCATACCTCTTAGCCCTTGAAGCCTGATAATCCCCTACTGCCTTCTGCGTAACCAATTTTTGGAGCTCGGCTTTAATAAATGTCAGGCCTCTTTGGCTCTCCGTCCCGTCTACACCCCTACCAATGTCACTGATATGCAGTTCCTCCGCCTTCGCTAGATCACCCATAAGTCTATCTAGCTCTCCCCTATCCGCTTTCCTAAGTCTCGCCGAGCAGCTAATGGTTTCCCCCCTAAGGGCCGCCTTAAAAATTTCCCAGACGCCATTCCTAGATGTGCTGTAGCGATTTGCGTCAAAGAACTCCTCTGTCCATTTTTTAATATGTTCTAAAAATCTTTGATCCGATAATAACCTCCTTTCAAAGGTCCAGCTGGTATGCCGTTTCTCTACTTTAATTACTTCACAGGATAAAATTAGTGGATTATGATCCGAGATTATTCTAGGTATTTTCCTGATACTAACTCTATTCAATTCAGAAGATGAAATAAAGAAGAAATCTAATTTAGAATATTTTTGAAACGGGTGCGAAAAATAAGTAAACCCGGGGTTCTGTGGCTCCTTTTCCCCCCAAACATCCTTTAGCCCGTGTGAGCTCATTAAAGAGGATATAGCCCGAAACACCCTGGGTTTCCGCCCTGAGTACTTATGTACATTATGCCAATCAGTAGATATATTTAGATCACCACAAACTATCATTGGGGTTGGCCAGCCCGCTAACTCTTCTTCCAGAAAATCAAAAACATCAGGATCATCACAGTTTGACCCGTAGATTGAACAGATTGTATACCCTAAGCATAGCTCTGCAATGACCCACCTTCCCAAACTATCGCTTTTAACCTGCTTCATCCCCCCTAAACATGATCTACCTAGAATTGCAACCCCCCTAGTTGTTGATGTCTGTGATGTGCAGGCTATCAGGTCAAAACCCTTAATAAATAGTAGATTCCGTTTGACCCACGGCAGGTGAGTCTCTTGCAGACAAAGTATATCAATCCCGTTGTATTTAACAAAATAATCCAACTTTTGGCGTTTCTTCCAGTCATTCAGGCCGCTGACGTTGATTGTACATATTCTAATGTTCAGCATTAAGTAGTTTACTGACCATCCTTACCACTGTCTGCCCTATTTGTCTCCGAGTATTCAATAGCATTATCTCAACCAACACAATTATACCACTTAACCAACCGGGCTCATAAATACCAGTCTTAATACAACACCAGATTATCTCGTTTTTTCCATTTTCACCCCTCACCCAGTTAACCCTCCCCACTCCCCCCTCATCCCCCCTAACCCCCACCCCCCCCCCTCTGCCCCCCCACAAACCCCCATGAACCACCCACACCCCCCCTGCACTCCCTCAGTCGAGGCGCTCAGACCTTGTCTGTGCGTGTGATGTAAAGCAGTGGTCGCAATGAGGAATAAAAGAAATACCAAACAACTTCAACCTAACATCCCGCCCCAGGAAATAGACACACATAAGCACCGTGAGACCCAGTACACAACCTGAAAACCTAAAAAACCAAAGAGAGAGTAGTGCCGTATCCTGGGAGATACCCTTAACAAACAAGATGTCCAGCTAATGCACTTTCAACTAGAGCCTAATTGCCTAATTGCCCAAAGAGTCAAGGTACTCCTTCGCCTTTATCTCAGAAGCAAAGTAATGGGTCCTCCCTTCATTAATAACCTTTAGCTGAGCAGGGTTTATCAAAAAGGCCTGTAGTTTTTTTTCCTGAAATGGTTTAATGAGCTGCCGTAGTCTCCATCTCCTTTCCACCGTTACGTGGCAGAAATCCGGCCGAACGAAGAATGAAATCCCATCACTGGTCCTCCTTGCATCCGGTCTTGCCTTCTCTGCAATTAATTGCATTAATACAAAATTGCAGAGGAAGATTAGGATGGCCCTTGGCTTGTCTCCTTCCCTTGCGTTTTTACGAACTTTGAAAGGAGTGCGATGTACCCTCTGAATTTCAGATGGCCAGTTCCAGCTGGAGAGCTCCGGGAATGCTTGATCGAATAGCTTGATGGTATACGCTCTAATGTCTGAACCTTCGACCCCCTCTGGAATCCCGAGTCTCAGTCTATTTTCCATGTCGTTGAGTTTCTATTGAATATCTGCCACTTGTGCACAGTGGGCATCCACTTTAGTTACAGCAGCTGCTGCCTCGGCCTCAGTTGAGACAACTCTCTCCTCCAGATTTGAAACTCTGTCCCCCAGATTTGTGCAGGCTTTAGACAACTTCCTCACCACCCCCTCCATCTTCCTCATAGCGGCTTGTGATTTCTTACTGTCTTGGCGAGTCTCCTCTCGGTGGGCGATAATTTCCTGGTGTATCATTTCCAGGAGCGACATCTGAGATACCTCCGTGTTTGGACTCCCTTGTAATGGCATAGACGATGAATGATCCCAACTTAGCTCATAGTGTTCTTGCCCCTTCGATAAAGCCCCAGGCCTGACCGCTGTAGTGGGGAGTTCTTGCTCCAGATCACTTTCTGAGTCCTGTATACTACCTTCCAGGAAGGAGCTATGTTCATCCTCGTCTGACCATTCTGCATTTTCGGACACTGAGAAAAAACACTCACTTGGGACTTTTTCCACCGGGCCCCCGATGCTCCACCTGGGATAGCCTCAATAGAAGCTGGGTCAAGATTGCAGGAACCCGGGGCTACACCCACGCTGCTCACGCTGCTCACCCACTTCCCCCTGGGGAGGACCACTTCTGGTATATTGACCTACCTTGGGAGAGGTGCCTGCCTTGTTGTCATCCTAGGGCTTAAACTGCATCCTCATCGCGACCTGCTGCTAACAGCCGCAGCTACACGGCCGCCATCTTCGCTTCCGATCTCCGATATGATTCCACTGTAAACTGTACACACAGCCCAGCCATTTGCCAGGTTTCCTTTTCAATATAAGTTTAGGGAACTCTTACTGTCCATAATTGCCTAGGTTCTTCTTGAGAGAATGGATCCACTGAAACATATGATCAACCAGATTAAGGAATACTTGAAAAGTCAAAATAACATCCTTGGGACTTCAATCTTTCTTTATGTCTGACTTTTAATCCGTGTTCAATCATCAGCACCAAATGTATAAAGTCGTAAAATAAAGTAGGACTTTGAGAATAAATAAACTTGTCCTTAAGTTCCTCTTTCAAGCCATGTCAAAGATTCTTCTAAATTCTATCATCCCACTAATTTTCTCCTCTGAATTGATGAAAATGAGTCACACATGAGTCAAAACATATATTACCTTACTGAACAACAGACTATGTTTCCTCAGAAGATTACGTCAAATAAGGATATTCAAACACCTTCCTAAATGTTTGTGAAAAGGTATCATATGTCTTCAAACACGCATCTGACTTCATTGCTAAGGAAGTTATCCAGGAAGGTGCTTATCCAGCAAAGGCAACCAATCAGGTAACCTACTCCATCTTGACAAAACGGTGTAACATCACATTCAGCAGGGGATGACATCATTTTGTGTTACGCCGCTGGGCACTTAAAGGGACTACCTGAATATATGTAGCCAGTAATATCAAGGTAATAAAGCATAGGGAAATCCATTCAAATATTTCAATTGCAGATGGGTACCAATCACTGGCAAGCATCATGAAAGATTTTGATTATGCTTTACGAAATTCTTTAAAGATGATCACTGCAGATACATACTTATCTGCAGTGGCCACAACTGAAGACATTCTCTTTGCCATTTATCTATTGTGTTCATGTGTTTGTTTTATGTTTTTGTCTGTCAGGTTAGGTGTCATTCTTTCAATGAAAGCCTTTGCTAAATATTTATGTTCCATTTTCCTAGTCAGGATCAGGTGTTTGATGTCGCACGCAAATTTGAAACAACATGATTCCTGTGGGTGTGTCCAAGTTGTTTGCCTAGAGATCAAAGTTTGGCTGAGGGCGAGCAGAAAGTAGAGCACTGCTGTCAACAACCTTGCATGTATCTATTCTCAATTTTGTTGTGAGAATTGGCTTGATTTTAAAATGTAAACCATTAGATAATTTGTTGGTATAGAAACCTGCTTCAAGCATTAACTCAGTGGTGGGTATGCATGATGTAAATAAGCTCATGTCCCTTTCACATAATTTCTTCTGCTTCTAATGTCATGTTTCTGGTATTGTGTTCGCCCATTATCAATATATTCAGTTTCCGGTGGTGTTATATTCTGGTGTTAGGTCAATGTAGCGAAGCAGCTTTTTTACTACATTGTCCTCACGAATAAAACTTCTAAGCTGTTTGCATACATTTGCATGCACAACAATGTTGGAATAGTTTCTCTGAAACTAAACGTGTTTTACATCTAGCTTCCCACAACATCACTCCTAGACACGCCATTTTGTTTGCACAAAACACCCATAAACAAATATTCACATCAAGGAACAGGCCCTAAGGGCCACATAAGTCAATATCCATACAATAGGATGATGGATGGGTAACAGGATGCTTTGTGCACAAGGCGCTGTATCAAGTTCACAATATTCGTCTTCATATAAAAGTTCAATGCAAATAGTGCAGAAACAAAATTCTCAGAAGTTGGGAATGAGTTCTAACATAAAATGACCCTAAGCCCTTGGCTCAATTCAAATATAAAATAAGTTTAAACATAAAATGACTCCAAGCGCTAAGCGTAACACTAATATGAAATGATTTCAAATAAAATGACCCCAAGCTCAAAGCGCGAAATAAATCTGTCAATGCCATAGTCTTGAATCGAAAGTCATTGGTGCCAAATATCAGATGGCCAATTCACATGGCAAATATGCAAAGACAAGCCTTTCGATACCAACAGACAATGTCAAAGTCACAAAGTCTTTCACTTCACAAGCAGCCTTAAAGGGCACTGCACTTAGCTGTCCGATGCTTGCTAGAGTCCTGGACCGGCACATGCTTCTGTTCAATGGTGAAGGAGGAAATCCTGAAGCAGTGATAGAAGCGGTCTCCAACTGAAACGGGAACCAGGAGATTAAGCCAAGCACTGACAGGTGTGAGGCTTGGGCTTTTATAGGCAGTTAACCACAAATGGCTAGCCACGGCCATAAGTATGCCAGGTGCCTCAGCCACACCCATAAGCATGGTAGGTGCACATGTCCAATAATGTAACACTATTGCTAGCACCCAAAAACAACAAGCATTGACAAAACGAGCACTGGCACAAACAAACACAATAAAAAGAAACAAACATTGGCAGTGGCAAGAAAAGGGGAAAAAAACAACTTAGTGGATATAAATGTGGGCAAGCAGGGACCCTTGAGGGTGCCGACATACCAGGCGGGATTGGGAGCTTGTGACACAAGCATGTACAAAAATGATGGAAAGAACTCTAGATCTGTATCTTTGCAGAGCATTAAGTATGAGCAAACTCAGTAGAGGGTTGTTAGTTCAAGCAATGCCATTGCTGCACTCATGTGAAGTGCTCTGTAGTATATTTTTATGCAACAAATTGGCCACTTCAAAATGTCAATCTCTTTCTCACAAGAAAGTAAGTTTGCACATTTTATAATGCATTGAAGATTCCTCCACTGTAAACACTCTTGGCGATCACAGGTCTTGAATTTCGATAGTGAATGTATGTGATTAAACTAGCAAGGGACATATTTATGACAGGCTTGCACCGGCCTTGCACCATGTAGAGGGGCGCAAGGGCGATGCAAGCAGTAAGTCACATTTAGAAAATGACAAATCTGCAAAAATGCATCGCTTTTTTATGGTTTGCGTGGGGCAAAAGCTTCTCTGAACACTGCAGTGTCAAACTGTATTTAATATATGCAATGTAGGGGTTCCGCCACATAATCTAACATAAGTGTAACTCAATGGTATTAATAGGTGTAGCACTGCATCACGCATCATGGGTTAGCGCAACACAAAGCTTGAAGTGCACCAGAACTGCTGCGCATCAGCAAACCAGGTGTAGGAAATGGTGCAGGTGCTGTAGTATAAAGCCCTCAAGATAACAGAACACTTTGGCACGCTCAACAATGCCATGAAGGCCATAATTCCAAAACTGGGAGTAGCTAGGAGACCATCACCACCACCATCACATGCACAGTGAAGGAGAGGGGAGAGTGGTTTTTGGCAGCACATAACCTTCATTTACCTCACGGAGGAGGAGGTCATACAGACCTACAGACTCAAGAGGCAGTCCAACATGGAATTTCTGGAGAAGATTAGGCCTATTCCTCAACCACAAACTGCAAAACCTAATAATATACCACAATATGTAAAAATGATAGATGTGCTCCACAAGCTGGCATCAGGTTCCTTCCAAGTCACAACAGCCAGATTGGCAGGAAATTCACAGGGAACATTTTCTGCCTTTCTCCCATCTGTTTTGGATTAAACTCACACCCCAGTTCCTCCTCCTCCCCAAAACTACACTAAAACATTTGTATAGCGAGCAAAGATTCTACGCCATAGCTAGATTTCCTAATGTTGGTGCAATTGATCGCACACATTCACAATTGGTGTCCCCTTGTCATGGTCTCACAAACTCTCAATACTTGTTTGCCCTTGAAACAATAAGAAGCATTTTGATTCTTAGTTTGCTGAATGTTATCTTGATGTTGTTTGTATTTTTTATTTGCTAACTCCGGGCACAGAACTAAGGTCAAAATCAGTTAATTACAATGAAACCATGTTTGAATGGTGAAATTCAACTGTAAACTTGCAAAGGAAAAAACATGTCAGTCCTTACGTACAGAATCTGATGATGCTCGTGAGTAATATTTTAATTATAAAGGTGCTGGCTTCCTCACGAGTGAACTGCCAGCTCCCTTACGAGTAAACTGTTAAGTCCTCCACACCTACCGCCTGTGTTTAAGCATGTGCCATAGTCCCTATAAATAGAGACCAAGTACTAATGCTAATCGCTTGACCTACGTTCCCTCTGAAGCTTCCCTGTGCAGCAGTGACGGCGTTCATGCTCCTGCTCCTCTTCTTTGGCGCTTGGAAGAGGACCTGTGACCGCTCACTGGATTCTGGTTCATGTTCTGGCGGGTTGCCTGCCTTTATAAAACAATACATCAACGACAATACGAAGGTCAACATTTTACAACTATTCCTAGAAAGAAGTTGTTGTTTATAAAGAAGCTTTTGTTTGTAGAGAACTGGAACTAGGGCAGATATTTATTTTTGATGTTTCTGTTGCAATTATTCTTCACTCGACAGTTTAACAAATACAGTGAAGGGAATTTATATTTTTTGGTTCCTTTACAAATCTGAGTGGTGTTCCCCGAATATGATATCACAGATTGCGAGAAGCCTAGCATATCCTGAACACTTCAATGATTCTGCACACAGGTGCAGCTTTTCGTGTTAGTTCTCATCCCATTCCCCTGTCCCCTTGACGCTCCTTGAAAACTTTATTGTCGCAAAGAACATTGTAGTTGAAAGGAGTTTCAGGACGCATTGGGTTCAGTCATCTCTCGGAAGGAAGGCCTGGAGGTCAGGTGTGTGGCTACGAGAGAAGGCCAAGCCACAAAATCTATCTTCCTTTTGGGAGGCATGGACGAAGACCATATTGATACCCACGATATGGCCCAAGCCCTAGCAGCAGACATTTTGGATAAGCAAGATATAACCCAGTTGGTACATAACTTACAATTAGATATGCATATATTACTTGCTGAAAATGAAGAGACACGCAAAGAAGTTGTATGTTATAAACCAAGCGACAGTCCCTGGGATACATCACCTACCAAGGGGACAAAGAACCCTTTTGATTATGGTGCTCATCCTAAAATGTTTACATCATCTTCATTTAATGAAAATTCTAAACCTGTACAAGTAACAGTTGCAGTACCAAATCCTGTTCCCTTAGCTGTGCCTGAAAGATTGACAGGAGATAGTTCAAAGTTTGCAATTTTTATCTGTCAGTATCATTTCAATTTTTTTATGTAAACCTCAATCTTTTCCCACGGACTCAGCCAAGGTCGCTTTTTTCTTATCCTATCTTGGGGGCGTGGCAGCAAACTGGTCAATACCTCTAATTGAGAATGATCATCCGATTTTATACAATTGGGTGGCTTTCAAAACAGCCATGCATTGTTTATTTGCAAAGCATGTTTTTGTGCAAACACGTGATAACAAACATTTGAATTTAAGAGAAGGAATAAAAGATTTGTTAACATATATTACAACCTTTAATAGACTCCTAACATAAACAAAGTGGCCCGAAGAAAAAAGAACTTCCCTTTTTTATTGTGAATTAGGGGAAGATTTGCCCCTTCCCATATTATGGAACTCCCAGATGAGTACTGTTGAATTTAGTTGTAAAATTAGATCATAGATTAGGAGAAAGAAAAGGGGAGCATCCAAAACCTGGCATATGATTTTATCAGCTACAATGTGAAAGGAAACAGATGGTAGGAAAGCTGAAGTTGATCCCATGCAGATAGGAGGCGTTAAAGGGCCCTTAACAACAGAGGTGAAAGAACGTCAAAGAAAGTTACATTTATGTTTATATTGTGGCAAAGCCGGTCATTTTGCTCGAGATTGTCCCACAAAACCTTAAAGTAAAAAAGTAGCGGTTCTTTCCACTTCATCAGTAACTACTTCGGAAAACTAACTCTCTCGACTAGTAAGGAGATCGTTGAGTCGAGAGAAGAAATTTCCAAGATCTCATAGTATTTGGCAAAAACAGTGACTGGTATTCGTAGCCATTTCACAATACGGGTTACATTTATTTTATCAAATCAAAAATGACATACATTACCTATGTTAATTGACTCAGGAGCAACAGGTAACTTTTTTCATATCACCTTATCCTGCACACTAGGAATATCTAAGGTTTTGAAAGATAAACCAGAAACAGTACGTGCAGTTGATGGATCTGCTTTATCCACAGGTCTTATTGCTTATCGAACAACTGCTCTTACGCTAGTATGTTCAAATGGTCACATGGTACAACTAACTTTTGACCTTATTGATACTCCTACCTTTGGAATAATATTAGAGGTTTCATAGATAACAACTCACAATTCTAAAATTGATTGGGAACTTAGAACTCTAACCCTTGATGCTGCATTTGGACGGACTCATTGCTATCAGGACACTGAAACAGAGTGGGTCACTATTATATTGCACAGCAATGTAGGAAACCATACCCCCATCCCATCACAATATCATGATCTAAAAGACATATTTGATCCAGTTAAAGCAACTACTTTACCACCACATAGAACCTATGATTGCTGTATATATTTGATACTGGGTGCACCATCACAGTGCAGCACAATCTTTGCTCTTACTGAGGCTGAAACCAGGTATTTACGGCAATATTGAGATGAAATGCTGGGTTTAGGATTTATCAGACATTCTACATCACCACTATCCTCCCCTCTTTACTTCGTCCCAAATCAGGGTAAAGATTTGAGTGCTTGCATTGACCATTGCAGTCTTAATTAGGCCACCATAGCAAATTACCCCTTGCCTTTGATCCCGGTCATACTAGACCAATTAAGACATTCAACCATCTATACCACACTAGACCTTTAGGGAGCATACCATCTGATTCGTGTCAAAGAGGATGAGGAGTGGAAGACAGCCTTTGGAACAAAATTTGGTTTAATCGAATACACCTTTATGCCTTTTGGTTTATGTAATGCCAGGCAGCGTTTCAATACTTCATTAATAAGGTGTTAAAAGAAGAATTTTTGGACATTTGAGTAGTCGCCTACATTGACGACATTCTTATCTATTCATAAAATCATCAAGAACATATCCAACATGTGAGAGCAGTTCTCCAATGTTTACGTGAAAATCACTTATCTATTAAACTGGAAAAATGTACATTCCATGCACACACCATAGATCTTCTGGGTTGCCATTTATCATCAACAGAAATTCCATGGACCCAAGTAAGGTATAAGCAGTAATAAATTGACCAGAAACTAGCAATGCTAAAGAAATACAATGAGTATTGGGTTGGGCTAATATGTACAGACAATTTGTATTGTAGCCCCCATCACTTGCTTGCAACACAATGGGCAATCATTTGTATGGTCAGAGAAGGCTGCACAAGCATTCCAAACACTGAAAGAAAAATTTACATCAGCTCCAATCCTAGAGCATCCTGATCAACTATTTTTTGTAGAAGCAGATACTTAACAAATAGCTGATAGGAGAGTCGTATCTCAGAGACATCCCAGTGATGGACAATTACATCCCACTGCCTTCTATTCCAAAAATTTACTTCCAGCTGAACAAAACTAGACCGTACCAGAGAGAGAACTTTTCGCTATTAAATCCGTTTTTGAAGAATGGAAACACCATTTACTGAGAGCTAAGTACCCAGTGACTATTTTCACTGATCACAAAACATTGCATGTATTTGATTCAATTAAAGCATTAACTCCACGTCAAATGAGATGGCTCAATTTCTTTAGTCAATATGATTTCTTAATCACCTGTAGACCAGGAACTAAACAGATTGAATCAGATACATTGTCCTGGTTTGCACATATCCCCAATACCACTGAATTCAAAAGCTTCCAATCATCCCGCCTGGAAAAAAAAGTATAGGCATTATAATGCTAGAAGAGGAATTTAATAGTACCTTACGAAAACAAAGTCAAAAAGTTAATAGAAAGGAATGCCTTTCACATAAAAATCATACCATTTGCAATGGATTACTTCATCATTAATTTATTTTTATTTATTTGGAGGATTTATAGATTACGCGGCTACTCAACAATGGTCTCCTGGCACTCAACAGGACAGCGAGCAGAGCCACAGAGGCTGCTAAACAACAACCCTGTAGAAAGAAAAATCATGCATGGTAGTTAAAGAGCAAGGTCTGGAGGGGGCATATTTACAAGGGCTTTATAAAACTATCACCCTATTTACAAGAGTGTGCTAACATGCATAATCGTAGGTTAGCACCCTTTTTCCCAACGCCTCCCTTTGCATCTCTAATGAGATACAAAGTGGGGGTCACTGGGCGTACCCCAAATGGACAACCTTACAAATATCGCTGATGTTCACATCACAATATTTACAAGGCTGCCCCAGCATTTTAGCACACATTAGTTTTTGGAGAAAACTGCTGTTTTCTCTGAAAACTAACGTCTGCTAAAATGCAGACTTACCTAACCCTAACATTGGGGTGGATTATGCTAGGTTATCCCCGTTTTGCAGGGAAACTCACTGGAAAACCAGCAATGGAAGGAAGAAAAATTATTGTGTCATCTCACACTGTGTGAGTGGACAGAACCACATTATCTGTAATGTTGAACACATCAAAACAGAAATAATGTGGTTCACAATGAAATTCAATATGAGCAGAAAGAAAACATAGCTAAGTTTGAGATGTGTGTATGGTCAATAGTATTTCAAGTTTGTATTATTAGTCAAAGTTCCAATAAAATAATGGGTGTTGATCAAGTAAATGTTTCACACATGGCAGCAAACCTATAGGTTGACCAACGTATCAGGAGCACACATGGAAGAAGTTGTCGATTTTAAGTATGTCATGTACTATACTTGTAGCATAACATCTTGTGTAAATGTCAACTCTAGATATATTTGTGATACCAAAAGTACATCTATTTTTTGCCACTCCAACATTGTTGTCCAAGCATACATACAGATAATAACCATATTGACATACTTCATTAATAATATATATAATCAATTTAGTGGATCAAGTTGCCTACATTTCCTGCATCTCACTCCTTCAAGGTAAAACTGACAAAGTCAATGTATATTTTGTGAAACATGACATGCACTGGGAAATAGCACAGGAGGAAATGCAACCCAGGTAAGGTGACATAGTGTAATCGGGATCTTAAACTGAACCCTGTCATGCTGCATCATTGATGTCAGAATCACGACATATAAATACAGAATCACCTCCAAGGCAAAATCACATACAAACATGTGAAAACAGAAAGTGATGTGTACAGGTCTGAAGTATAAAGTTACCTATATTTTCATCTTGTTGTCCAGTATGAAAAATCCCTGCATACCCATACCTATGTGTCAATCTAAGTTCAGCATGACAACTTGTCATAGAAAAGGCGTTAGCTGATCTTTGAAAAAAAGCAAAGTAAATAACTATGTCACACATTGGAAATTGGTTACGTTTACCAAGCAAATTGACAAGATACATTTAAGTAAACAAATCAAAAGCTCTGCAAATGTAATGTAGGAAAGCAAGCACATCATAGTTGACAAAAGGACAAACTAGTGTCAAACAAGTTGGCACTAGTGACTTCTTTCTAAGCAGACCGTGTCTGCCAACTACACTCATGGAATGCCAAGGATAGAGACACTTTGCGCTCAGCTTTATAAACTGAGTTTAATTCCTTGATATATCTCATCAGATGCATTAGAATGTCAGGCTCACACGCAGTGTAGGAGGGGCCCTGCCACAGATCGACTCTGGAGGGTACAGTGCCTCCCTGTGACAGAGGCCTTGCATTCCGTTCCTGATCCCTGTGACTTATTTTTGCTGAGTCAAACATTTTCCTTGCCTTGAGCTGAATTCTCACCAGCCCAGCCATAGGGTTATCCCCCCCTGACTTTGATGCGGAGACCTCATTCTTTCTTTGAGTTGATTTACTGACGTGAATTCATACCAGACGCTAACACTTGTAGTCAGTACGGACTATGTATCCACACTGACGGCTATTTCTTAACAGAGTCCTGGATCTTATTTCTTGCTAGATACACTATCTTCTCCCCCGTACCACTGCGGCATACTTGTTTGTGCCCTGAAGAGGGTGACAGCTAGACTTTAGCCCTTCAACGAAACACGAGTCGGCACCATGTCTGACAGGAACCATTCAGTGGTATATGTAAAAGAGCTAAGGCCAAAGTGTTCTAATGTGCCTTTTTCCACTATTTCATGGAGATAGCAAAATCAATACCTTTGAGAAAATGATACGGTATATGAAATTCTCTAGGTATTATTTGTCTGAAAATGATATCCTAGCTAACACCTGATTTCTCATTGTGTTAAAATGTTCTCTTTTGCCCAAATTCCAGATTGTACATGATACCACTGTTATTTTCATTTGAGGCTCCTGTCTATGTATATGCAGTTTTTTTAATGTACGGTTTTGTTTGTGAGATAGAAGAGTGGATGTGAATACTGTCTGCTTGATTGTTTAGATTGTGCTAGAATGCAACTAATATGAGGATGTTTTTCTGCCGCAATTTATTAATTCTGGGGAATACGACATGAGTCACATTTTTATATTTTTTCTTGTGGATGCAAGTGGATAGGATATTTTTATGTAGTTATGCCAATGGTTTAATTTTAGGTAAAGGAATTATAGATGGGGGAATGCTCAGAACTGTTCCCTATTCATAGAGGAGTAAGGCAGGGGTGCATACTTGCACCCCTGCTCTTTACTCTATATATAAACACGGTTGGACTCACGCTCTCTGAACATTATTTTGATTACCCCACAATAAAAGGGAACCCTATCTCCATACTTCTTTATGCCGACGATGTGGCAATTCTTTCACAGACAAAAGTGGGCTTACAAAAAGCGGTCCAACAATTTTCGGATTTCATGCAAACAAGGCGTCTCCAGGTAAATGTCTCAAAGACTTTCACTATGTCCTGCTGCCCAAAAAAACGTAGAACACCCTGTTTAATTACGCTGGACAACAGGCGGTTGGAGCTTGCAGACACCTTTTGCTATCTGGGGGTCCATTTTGAGAGAACGGGCTCATGGAAACCAGTGGTAAACGCCAGGGCTTCGGCATTTACCAGAGCCACTGGCGCCCTGACAAACTTTGCCAAAAAACTGGGGGGTAGACCAATAAGGGAGCTGATGCAGATCTTTAAGGACAAATGTGTCTCGACCGGTACCTATAGTGCGGGTATCTGGGGGACGGAAACAGTTGAAAAACTACAACGTATTGAGAATCGTTTTTTACGGTTTTTACTGGCCGTTCCAAAGTCCACTTCAACATATGTGATGCACTCTGAAGTGACCCTCCAGTATGTATCGGACATTATTAAATCTGCCCCGGTTCTACTGTGGCATAATGTTTGGACTAACCCTTGCACGTCCCTCAACAGAGAGATAATAGAAGACTGTTTGGCATGTGACGGAGCCCGCAATATTAAATGGTTTTCTTATGTTAAAAACCTGTTGCATGAAATTGGATACCCAGAATTTTTCTCTAAGCCAGATAGCATGGACTCCATCTCAAGGTCTGCCCTAAAAAAGTCCCTCCGAGAATATTTTGAAATTAAAAGATGGCAGGAAGAAAGGCACAAGAAAACTGTTGAGGATCACGATTCAATAACAACACACGTGGGTATCCAGTTCTACCTTGTGATTGAGCAGCCGTTATATCACCGCATGCTTTTGACCTATTTTCGTCTGGAAACGTTTTTTAGAATTGTAACTATACCACAGTGCAATGACTGGTCAAGGGAAAAAAGAACTTGCCCCTGCGACAATGTGTCCATACATTCAAATATACATTGCATTCTTTTTTGCTCTTTTTATACCCTTCAAAGGAGGAAACTGCTGAAACCTCTCCTTGTTGCCTGGGGTCTAAGGTCATGTAGAGGGGCATATGACAAATTAAGAATGCTAGATGATGATTGCACCATTTTTACTGTTTCCTCTTTCTTGAGAGCAATTGTGAGTTACAGGAAATCAATCCAAATTGAAACTTGATGAATTATTTGCAAACACTAAACGTGTTTTAATAATTCCAAATTTTCCTTTTAAAGAATTTTTATAACAGTTTTATGTTACCCTCTTTTAACTGTGTATGTAAAATGATCTGAATTTATACTGATTTTTACTGTTGTTTCTTAAGTGTGATGGAACCTGTACGCTTTTTGAATTTGTATAAACAATTCGAATAAAGCTTTTTTGAAATGAAAAAAATAGAAAGTTACAATCAAAATATGCCAAACAATTCCAGGAATATGAATGGAAGTAACCACTAACAATGCTTGCTCCACTCATAGATCAAAAATGCAAATTATAAAAGAAAAAAATATGTATAATTTTATTTGTATTCATCATTCATTTTTTTTATATATATATATATATGTATATATATAGGTGTGTGTGTGTGTGTGTGTGTGTATATATATATATATAAATCAAAGCTCCAATATTCCCACCTGTTGGAGACGCACTCTGACATCTACTGCAGCAACCTTCATGAGGTAAAAGCCGGATCGGTGGGCGGATCTAGTTTACAGTATGCCTGTCGATTCACGCCGGACGTGTTTCGTGCTCATTGCACTCTTTAGCGCCGCGACAGTCATTTTGGCATAGAGGCCACACCTCCCACTTAAAAATATGAGCCCTCCAATGGGCGACTCAAATGAGTCCGCGTTGGTTTGTGGGTCTTGAAGTGTGTGCTTCAGTTATGTGCCGCTATCTGAAATGTTTCAAGTTCACCAATGGGCCTCCACTCGCACATCTGGCTTGTTAATCCTCCATGGATGCCTCCACAATGAGACTCCGTGATTCGGAGCTCCGTGGCCCCATTTTCCGAGTGGTGCATCTCCCGCGGCAGGGAGGCCGCGTATAAATCAAAGCTCCAAGGTTCCCACCTGTTGGAGACGCACTCTGACATCCACTGCAGCAACCTTCATGAAGTAAAAGCCAGATCGACAGGCGGATCTAGTTTACAGTATGCCTGTCGATTCACGCCGGACGTGTTTCGTGCTCATTGCACTCTTCAGTGGCGCGACAGTCATTTTGGTGTAGAGGCCACACCTCCCACTTAAAAATATGAGCCCTCCAATGGGCGACTCAAATGAGTCCGCGTTGGTTTGTAAGTCTTGAAGTGTGTGCTTCACTTATGTGCAGCTGTCTGAAATGTTTCAAGTCCACCCATGGCCCTCCACTCACACATCTGGCTTGTCAATCCTCCATGGATGCCTCCACAATGAGACTCCGTGATTCGGAGCTCCATGGCCCCAAATTTCTGGGTGGTGCATCTCCCGCGGCTTGGAGGCCGCGTATAAATCAAGTCTTCAAGATTCCCACCTGTTGGAGACGCACTCTGACATGCACTGCAGCAATCTTCATGAAGTAAAACCCATATCGGCAGGCAGATCTAGTTTACAGTATGCCTGTCGATTCACGCCGGACGCGTTTAGTGCTCATTGCACTCTTCAGCGGCGCGACAGTCATTTTGGCGTAGAGGCCACACCTCCCACTTAAAAATATGAGCCCTCCAATGGGAGACTCGAATGAGTCTGCATTGGTTTGTGGGTCTTGAAGTGTGTGCTCCAGTTATGTGCCGCTGTCTGAAATGTTTGAAGTCCACCAATGGGCCTCTACTCGCACATCCGGCTTGTCAATCCTCCATGGATGCCTCCACATTGAGACTCCGTGATTCGGAGCTCCGTGGCACCAAATTTCCGAGTGGTGCATCTCCCGCGGCTTGACGGCCGCGTATAAATCATAGCTTCAAGATTCCCACCTGTTGTAGACGCACTCTGACATCCACTGCAGCAACCTTCATGAGGTAAAAGACGGATCGGTGGGTGGATCTGGTTTACTGCATGCCTGTCGATTCACGCCGGATGCATTTCTTGCTCATTGCACTGTTCAGCGGCGCGACAGTCAGTTTGGCATAGAGGCCACACCTCCCACTTAATAATATGAGCCCTCCAGTGGGCGACTCGAATGAGTCCGCGTTGGTTTGTGGGTCTTGAAGTGTGTGCTTCAGTTATGTGCCGCTGTCTGAAATATTTTAAGTCCACCAATGGGCCTCCGCTCGCACATCCGGCTTGTCAATCCTCCATGGATGCCTCCACATCGAGACTCCGTGATTCGGAGCTCCGTAGCCCCCAAATTTCCGGGTGGTGCATCTCCCGCGGCTGTGAGGCTGCGTACAAATCAAAGCTCCAAGGTTCCCACCTGTTGGAGACGCACTCTGACATCCACTGCAGAAACTTTCATGAGGTAAAAACCGGATCGGCGGACGGATCTAGTTTACAGTATGCCTGTCAATTCACACCGGCCGGGTTTCGTGCTCATTGCACTCTTCAGCGGCGCGACAGTCATTTTGGCATAGAGGCCACACCTCCCACTTAAAAATATGAGCCCTCCAATAGGCGACTCGAATAAGTTCGCTTTGGTTTGTGGGTCTAGAAATGTACGCTTCAGTTATGTGCCGCTGTCTGAAATGTTTCAAGTACACCAATGAGCCTCCACTCACACATCCGGCTTGTCAATCCTCCATGTATGCCTCCACATTGAGACTCCATGAGTCGGAGCTCCATGGCCCCAAATTTCCGGGTGGTGCATCTCCTGCGGCTTGGAGGCCACGTATAAATCAAAGCTCCAAGGTTCCCACCTGTTGGAGACGCACTCTGACATCCACTGCAGCGACCTTCATGAAGTAAAAGCCGGATCGGCAGGCAGATCTAGTTTACAGTATGCCTGTCGATTCACACCGGACGCGTTTCGTGCTCATTGCACTCTTCAGCGGCGCGACAGTCATTTTGGCATAGAGGCCACACCTCCCACTTAAAAATATGAGCCCTCCAATGGGCGACTCGAATGAGTCCGCGTTGGTTTGTGGGTCTTGAAGTGTGTGCTTCAGTAATGTGCCGCTGTCTGAAATGTTTCAAGTCCACCAATGGGCCTCCACTCGCTCATACGGCTTGTCAATCCTCCATGGATGCCTCCACATTGAGACTCCGTGACTCGGATCTCCGTGGCCCCAAATTTCCAGGTGGTGCATCTCCCGCGGCTGTGAGGCCGCGTATAAATCAAAGCTCCAAGGTTCCCACCTGTTGGAGACACACTCTGACATCCACTGCAGAAACCATCATGAGGTTAAAGCAGTATCGGCAGGCGGATCTAGTTTACAGCATGCCTGTCGATTCACGCTTGGCGCGTTTCGTGCTCATTGCGCTCTTCAGCGGCACGACAGTCAATTTGGCATAGAGGTCATGCCTCCCACTTAAACATATGAGTCCTCCAATGGGCGACTTGAATGAGTCCGCGTTTGTTTGTGGGTCTTGAAATGTGTGCTTCAGTTATGTGCTGCTGTCTGGAATGTTTAAAGTCCACCAATGAGCCTCCACTCGCACATCCGGCTTGTCATTTCTCCATGGATGCCTCCACATTGAGACTCCATGAGTCGGAGCTCCGCGGCCCCAAATTTCCGGGTGGTGCTTCTCCTGCAGCCGGGAGGCCGCGTATAAATCAAAGCTCCAAGGTTCCCACTTGTTGGAGACGCACTCTGACATCCACTGCAGCAATCTTCATGAGGTTAAAGCCGGATCAGTGGGCGGATCTAGTTTAAAGCATGCCTTTCGATTCACGCCGAACGGGTTTCGTGCTCATTGCACTCTTTAGCGGCGCGACAGTCATTTTGGCATAGAGGCCACACCTCCCACTTAAAAATATGAGCCCTCCACTCGGCGACTCGAATGAGTCTGCGTTGGTTTGTGGGTCTTGAAGTGTGTGCTCCAGTTATGTGTCGCTGTCTGAAATGTTTGAAGTCCACCAATGGGCCTCCACTCGCACATCCGGCTTGTCAATCCTCCATGGATGCCTCCACATTGAGACTCCGTGATTCGGAGCTCCGTGGCCCCAAATTTCCAAGTGGTGCATCTTCCGCGGCTGGGAGGCCGCGTACAAATCAAAGCTCCAAGGTTCCCACCTGTTGGAGACGCACTCTGACATCCAGTGCAGCAACCTTCTTGAAGTAAAAGCCGGACCGGCAGGCGGATCTAGTTTACAGTATACCTGTCGATTTACACCGGACGCGTTTCGTGCTCATTGCACTCTTCAGCGGCACGACAGTCATTTTGGCGTATAGGCCACACCTCCCACTTAAAAATATGAGCCCTCCAATGGGCGACTCAAATGAGTCCGCGTTGGTTTGTGGGTCTTGAAGTGTGTGTTTCACTTATGTGCCGCTGCCTGAAATGTTTCAAGTCCACAAATGGGCCTCCACTAGCACATCCGGCTTGTCAATCCTCCATGGATGCCTCCACATTGAGACTCCATGATTCGGAGCTCCGTGGCACCAAATTTCCGGGTTGTGCATCTCCCGCGGCTGGGAGGCCGCTTATAAATCATTGCTTCAAGATTCCCACCTGTTGGAGACGCACTCTGACATCCACTGCAGCAACCTTCTCGAGGTAAAAGCAGGATCGGCGGTGCGATCTAGTTTACTCCATGCCTGTCGATTCACTCCGGATGCATTTCTTGCTCATTGCACTCTTCAGCGGCGAGACAGTCATTTTGGCATAGAGGCCACACCTCCCACTTAAAAATATGAGCCCTCCAGTGGGCGACTCGAATGAGTCTGCGTTGGTTTGTGGGTCTTGAAGTGTGTGCTTCAGTAATGTGCCGCTGTCTGAAATGTTTCAAGTCCACCAATGGGCCTCGACTCGCTCATACGGCTTGTCAATCCTCCATGGATGCCTCCACATTGAGACTCCGTGACTCGGAGCTCCGTGGCCCCAAATTTCCGAGTGGTGCATCTCCCGCGGCTGTGAGGCCGCATATAAATCAAAGCTCTAAGGTTCCCACCTGTTGCAGACACACTCTGACATCCACTGCAGAAACCATCAAGAGGTAAATGCTGTATCGGCGGGCGGATCTAGTTTACAGGATGCCTGTCGATTCACGCTTGAAGCGTTTCGTGCTCATTGCGCTCTTCAGCAGCACGACAGTCATTTTGGCATAGAGGTCATGCCTCCCTCTTAAAAATATGAGTCCTCCAATGGGCGACTTGAATGAGTCCGCGTTGGTTTGTGGGTCTTGAAATGTGTGCTTCAGTTATGTGCTGCTGTCTGGAATGTTTCAAGTCCACCAATGAGCCTCCACTCGCACATCCGGCTTGTCATTTCTCCATGGATGCCTCCACATTGAGACACCATGAGTCCGAGCTCCGTGGCCCCAAATTTCCGGGTGGTGCATCTCCCGCGGCCGGGAGGCCGCGTATAAATCAAAGCTCCAAGGTTCCCACCTGTTGGAGACGTACTCTGACAACCACTGCAGCAATCTTCATGAGGTAAAAGCCGGATCAGTGGGCGGATCTAGTTTAAAGCATGCCTTTCGATTCACGCTGAACGGGTTTCGTGCTCATTGCACTCTTTAGCGGTGCGACAGTCATTTTGGCATAGAGGCCACACCTCCCACTTAAAAATATGAGCCCTCCAATGGGCGACTCGAATGAGTCTGCACTGGTTTGTGGGTCTTGAAGTGTGTGCTCCAGTTATGTGCCGCTGTCTGAAATGTTTGAAGTCCACCAATGGGCCTCCACTCGCATATCCGGCTTGTCAATCCTTCATGGATGCCTCCACATTGAGACTTCGTGATTCGGAGCTCCGTGGCCCCAAATTTCCAAGTGGTGCATCTTCCGCGGCTAGGAGGCCGCGTACAAATCAAAGCTCCAAGGTTCCCACCAGTTGGAGACGCACTCTGACATCCACTGCAGCAACCTTCTTGAAGTAAAAGCCAGATCGGCAGGCAGATCTAGTTTACAGTATACCTGTCGATTCACACCGGACGCGTTTCGTGCTCATTGCACTCTTCAGCGGCACGACAGTCATTTTGGCGTGTAGGCAACACCTCCCACTTAAAAATATGAGCCCTCTAATGGGCGACTCAAATGAGTCCGCGTTGGTTTGTGGGTCTTGAAGTGTGTGCTTCACTTATGTGCAGCTGCCTGAAATGTTTCCAGTCCACAAATGGGCCTCCACTCACACATCCGGCTTGTCAATCCTCCATGGATACCTCCACATTGAGACTCCGTGATTCATAGCTCCGTGGCCCCAAATTTCCAGCTGGTGCATCTCCCGCGGCTGGGAGGCCGCTTATAAATCAAAGCTTCAAGATTCCCACCTGTTGGAGACTCACTCTGACATCCACTGCAGCAACCTTCATGAAGTAAAAGCCGGATCGGCAGGCGGATCTAGTTTACAGTATGCCTGTCGATTCACACCGGACCCGTTTTGTGCTCATTGCACTCTTCAGCAGCGCCCAGTCATTTTGGCGTATAGGCCACACCTCCCACTTAAAAATATGAGCCCTCCAATGGGCGACTCAAATGAGTCCGCGTTGGTTTGTGGGTCTTGAAGTGTGTGCTTCACTTATGTGCAGCTGTCTGAAATGTTTCCAGTCCACAAATGGGCCTCCATTCGCACATCCGGCTTGTCAATCCTCCATGGATGTCTCCATAATGAGACTCCGTGATTCAGAGCTCGGTGGCCCCAAATTTCCGGCTGGTGCATCTCCCGCGGCTGGGAGGCCGCGTATAAATCAAAGCTTTAAGATTCCCACCTGTTGGAGACGCACTCTGACATCCACTGCAGCAACCTTCATGAAGTAAAAGCCAGATCGGCGGGCGGATCTAGTTTACAGTATGCCTATCGATTCACGCTGGACGCGTTTCGTGCTCATTGCACTCTTCAGTGGCGCGACAGTCATTTTGGCGTAGAGGCCACACCTCCCACTTAAAAATATGCGCCCTCCAATGGGCGACTATGAGTGCGCGTTGGTTTGTAAGTCTTGAAGTGTGTGCTTCATTTATGTGCAGCTGTCTGAAATGTTTCAAGTCCACCAATGGGCCTCCACTCGCACATCCGGCTTGTCAATTCTCCATGGATGCCTCCACATTGAGACTCTGTGATTCGGAGCTCCGTGGCCCCAAATTTCCGAGTGGTGCATCTCCCGAGGCAGGGAGGCCGTGTATAAATCAAAGCTCCAAGGTTCCCACCTGTTGGAGACACACTCTGACATCCACTGCAGCAACCTTCATTAGGTAAAAGCCGAATCGGCGGGCGGATCTAGTTTACAGCATGCCTGTCGATTCACGCTTAATGTGTTTCGTGCTCATTGCGCTCTTTAGCGGCACGACAGTCATTTTGGCATAGAGTCCATGCCTCCCACTTAAAAATATGAGCCCTTCAATGGGCGACTCGAATGAGTCTGCATTGGTTTGCGGGTCTTGAAGTGTGTGCTTCAGTTATGTGCCGCTGTCTGAAATGTTTTAAGTCCACCAATGGGCCTCCACTCGCACATCTGCCTTGTCAATCCTCCATGGATGCCTCCACATTGAGACTCCGTGATTCGGAGCTCCGTGGCCCCAAATTTCCAGCTGGTGCATCTCCCGAGGCAGGGAGGCCGTGTATAAATCAAAGCTCCAAGGTTCCCACCTGTTGGAGACGCACTCTGACATCCACTGCAGCAACCTACATGAGGTAAAAGCTGGATCGGCCGCCGGATCTAGTTTACAGTATGCCTGTCGATTCACGCCGGACGCGTTGCGTGCTCATTGCACTCTTCAGCGGCACGACAGTAATTTTGGCGTAGAGGACACACCTCCCACTTAAAAATATGAGCCCTCCAATGGGCGACTCGAATGAATCCGCGTTGGTTTGTAAGTCTTGAAGTGTGTGCTTCAGTTATGTGCCACTGTCTGAAATGTTTCAAATCCACCAATGGGCCTCCACTCACACATCCGGCTTGTCAATCCTCCATGGATGCCTCCACATTGAGACTCTGTGATTCGGAGCTCCGTGGCCCCATTTTCCGAGTGGTGCATCCCCCGCGGCAGGGAAGGCGCGTATAAATCAAAGCTCCAAGGTTCCCACTTGTTGGAGACGCACACTGACATCCACTGCAGAAACCTTCTTGAAGTAAAAGCCGGATCGGCAGGTAGATCTAGTTTACAGTATGCCTGTCGATTCACACCGGAAGCGTTTTGTGCTCATTGCACTCTTCAGCGGCGCGAAAGTCACTTTGGCGTATAGGCCACATCTCCCACTTAAAAATATGAGCCCTCCAATGGGCGACTCAAATGAGCCCGCGTTGGTTTGTGGGTCTTGAAGTGTGTGCTTCACTTATGTGCAGCTGTCTGAAATGTTTCCAGTCCACAAATGGGCCTCCACTGGCACATCTGGCTTGTCAATCCTCCATGGATGCCTCCACATTGAGACTCTGTGATTCGGAGCTCCGTGGCCCCAAATTTCCGGCTGGTGCATCTCCCGCGGCAGGGAGGCCGTGTATAAATCAAAGCTCCAAGGTTCCCACCTGTTGGAGACGCACTCTGACATCCACTGCAGCAACCTTCATGAGGTAAAAGCTGGATCGTCCGCCGGATCTAGTTTACAGTATGCCTGTCGATTGACGCCGGACGTGTTTCGTGCTCATTGCACTCTTCAGTGGCGCGACAGTCATTTTGGCGTAGAGGCCACACCTCCCACTTAAAAATATGAGCCCTCCAATGGGCGACTCAAATGAGTCCGCGTTGGTTTGTAAGTCATGAAGTGTGTGCTTTACTTATGTGCAGCTGTCTGAAATGTTTCAAGTCCACCAATGGGCCTCCACTCACACATCTGGCTTGTCAATCCTCCAT
This sequence comes from Lissotriton helveticus, assembly GCF_964261635.1. Taxonomy (NCBI): domain Eukaryota; kingdom Metazoa; phylum Chordata; class Amphibia; order Caudata; family Salamandridae; genus Lissotriton; species Lissotriton helveticus. The sequence continues at coordinate 1,243,737,623 of NC_136063.1, read as the reverse complement.
GGATGCCTCCACAATGAGACTCCGTGATTCGGAGCTCCGTGGCCCCAAATTTCCGGGTGGTGCATCTCCGGCGGCTGGGAGGCCACGTATAAATCAAAGCTTCAAGATTCCCACCTGTTGGAGACGCACTCTGACATGCACTGCAGCAACCTTCATGAAGTAAAAGCCATATCGGCAGGCGGACCTAGTTTACAGTATGCCTGTCAATTCACGCCCGATGCGTTTAGTGCTCATTGCACTCTTCAGCGGCGCAACAGTAATTTTGGTGTAGAGGCCACACCTCCCACTTAAAAATATGAGCCCTCCAATGGGCGACTCGAATATGTCCGCGTTGGTTTGTAGGTCTTGAAGTGTGTGCTTCAGTTATGTGCCACTGTCTGAAATGTTTCAAGTCCACCAATGGGCCTCCACTCGCACATCCGGCTTGTCAATCCTCCATGGATGCCTCCGCATTGAGACTCTGTGATTCGGAGCTCCGTGGCCCCATTTTCCGAGTGGTGCATCTCCCGCGGCTGGGAGGCCACGTATAAATCAAAGCTTCAAGATTCCCACCTGTTGGAGACGCACTCTGACATGCACTGCAGCAACCTTCATGAAGTAAAAGCCATATCGGCAGGCGGACCTAGTTTACAGTATGCCTGTCAATTCACGCCCGATGCGTTTAGTGCTCATTGCACTCTTCAGCGGCGCAACAGTCATTTTGGCGTAGAGGCCACACCTCCCACTTAAAAATATGAGCCCTCCAATGGGCGACTCAAATGAGTCCGCGTTGGTTTGTAAGTCATGAAGTGTGTGCTTTACTTATGTGCAGCTGTCTGAAATGTTTCAAGTCCACCAATGGGCCTCCACTCGCACATCCGGCTTGTCAATCCTCCATGGATGCCTCCGCATTGAGACTCTGTGATTCGGAGCTCCGTGGCCCCATTTTCCGAGTGGTGCATCTCCCGCGGCAGGGAGGCCGCGTATAAATCAAAGCTCCAAGGTTCCCACCTGTTGGAGAGGCACTCTGACATGCACTGCAGAAACCTTCTTGAAGTTAAAGCCAGATCGGCAGGCAGATCTAGTTTACAGTATGCCTGTCGATTCACACCGGAAGCGTTTTGTGCTCATTGCACTCTTCAGCGGCGCTACAGTCACTTTGGCGTATAGGCCACATCTCCCACTTTAAAATATGAGCCCTCCAATGGGCGACTCAAATGAGTCCGCGTTGGTTTGTGGGTCTTGAAGTGTGTGCTTCACTTATGTGCAGCTGTCTGAAATGTTTCCAGTCCACAAATGGGCCTCCACTCGCACATCCAGCTTGTCAATCCTCCATGGATGCCTCCACAATGAGACTCCGTGATTCAGAGCTCCGTGGCCCCAAATTTCCGGCTGGTGCATCTCCCGCGGCTGGGATGCCGCGTATAAATCAAAGCTCCAAGGTTCCCACCTGTTGGAGACGCACTCTGACATCCACTGCAGCAACCTTCATGAAGTAAAAGCCAGATCGGCAGGCGGATCTAGTTTACAGTATGCCTGTTGATTCACGCCGGACGCGTTTCGTGCTCATTGCACTCTTCAGTGGCGCGACAGTCATTTTGGCGTAGAGGCCACACCTCCCACTTAAAAATATGAGCCCTTCAATGGGCAACTCAAATGAGTCCGCGTTGGTTTGTAAGTCTTGAAGTGTGTGCTTCACTTATGTGCAGCAGTCTGAAATGTTTCAAGTCCACCAATGGGCCTCCACTGGCACATCTGGCTTGGCAATCCTCCATGGATGCCTCCACATTGAGACTCTGTGATTCGGAGCTCCGTGGCCCCAAATTTCCGGCTGGTGCATCTCCCGCGGAAGGGAGGCCGTGTATAAATCAAAGCTCCAAGCTTCCCACCTGTTGGAGACGCACTCTGACATGCACTGCAGCAACCTTCATGAAGTAAAAGCCATATCGGCAGGCGGACCTAGTTTACAGTATGCCTGTTGATTCACGCCGGATGCGTTTAGTGCTCATTGCACTTTTCAGCGGCACGACAGTAATTTTGGCGTAGAGGCCACACCTCCCACTTAAAAATATGAGCCCTCCAATGGGCGAATCGAATATGTCCGCGTTGGTTTGTAGGTCTTGAAGTGTGTGCTTCAGTTATGTGCCACTGTCTGAAATGTTTCAAATCCACCAATGGGCCTCCATTCGCACATCCGGCTTGTCAATCCTCCATGGATGCCTCCGCATTGAGACTCTGTGATTCGGAGCTCCGTGGCCCCATTTTCCGAGTGGTGCATCTCCCGTGGCAGGGAGGCCGCGTATAAATCAAAGCTCCAAGGTTCCCACCTGTTGGAGACGCACTCTGACATGCACTGCAGAAACCTTCTTGAAGTAAAAGCCAGATCGGCAGGCAGATCTAGTTTACAGTATGCCTGTCGATTCACACCGGAAGCGTTTTGTGCTCATTGCACACTTCAGCGGCGCAACACTCACTTTGGCGTATAGGCCACATCTCCCACTTAAAAATATGAGCCCTCCAATGGGCGACTCAAATGAGCCAACGTTGGTTTGTGGGTCTTGAAGTGTGTGCTTCACTTATGTGCAGCTGTCTGAAATGTTTCCAGTCCACAAATGGGCCTCCACTCGAACATCCGGCTTGTCAATCCTCCATGGATGCCTCCACAATGAGACTCCGTGATTCAGAGGTCCGTGGCCCCAAATTTCCGGCTGGTGCATCTCCCGCGGCTGGGATGCCGCGTATAAATCAAAGCTCCAAAGTTCCCACCTGTTGGAGACGCACTCTGACATCCACTGCAGCAACCTTCATGAAGTAAAAGCCGGATCGGCAGGCGGATCTAGTTTACAGTATGCCTGTTGATTCACGCCGGACGCGTTTCATGCTCATTGCACTCTTCAGTGGCGCGACAGTCATTTTGGCGTAGAGGCCACACCTCCCACTTAAAAATATGAGCCCTCCAATGGGCAACTCAAATGAGTCCGCGTTGGTTTGTAAGTCTTGAAGTGTGTGCTTCACTTATGTGCAGCAGTCTGAAATGTTTCAAGTCCACCAATGGGCCTCCACTGGCACATCTGACTTGTCAATCCTCCATGGATGCCTCCACATTGAGACTCTGTGATCCAGAGCTCTGTGGCCCCAAATTTCCAGCTGGTGCAACTCCCGCGGCAGGGAGGCCGTGTATGAATCAAAGCTCCAAGGTTCCCACCTGTTGGAGACGCACTCTGACATCCACTGCAGCAACCTTCATGAGGTAAAAGCTGGATCGGCCGCCGGATCTAGTTTACAGTATGTCTGTCGATTCACGCCGGACGCGTTTTGTGCTCATTGCACTCTTCAGCGGCTCGACAGTCATTTTGGCGTAGAGACCACACCTCCCACTTAAAAATATGAGCCCTCCAATGGGCGACTCAAATGAGTCCGCGTTGGTTTGTAGGTCTTGAAGTGTGTGCTTCAGTTATGTGCCACTGTCTGAAATGTTTCAAATCCACCAATGGGCCTCCACTCGCACATCTGGCTCGTCAATCCTCCATGGATGCCTCCGCATTGAGACTCCGTGATTCGGAGCTCCGCGGCCCCAAATTTCCGAGTCGTGCATCTCCCGCGGCAGGGAGGCCGCGTATAAATCAAAGCTCCAAGGTTCCCACCTGTTGGAGACGCACTCTGACATCCACTGCAGCAACCTTCATGAAGTAAAAGCCAGATCGGCAGACGGATCTAGTTTACAGTATGCCTGTCGATTCACGCCGGACGTGTTTCGTGCTCATTGCACTCTTCAGTGGCACGACAGTCATTTTGGCGTAGAGGCCACACCTCCCACTTAAAAATATGAGCCCTCCAATGGGCAACTCAAATGAGTCTGCATTCGTTTGTGGGTCTTGAAGTGTGTGCTTCACTTATGTGCAGCTGTCTGAAAGGTTTCCAGTCCACAAATGGGCCTCCACTCGCACATCCGGCTTGTCAATCCACCATGGATGCCTCCACAATGAGACTCCGTGATTCAGAGCTCCGTGGCCCCAAATTTCCGGCTGGTGCATCTCCCGTGGCTGGGAGGCCACGTATAAATCAAAGCTTCAAGATTCCTACCTGTTGGAGACGCACTCTGACATCCACTGCAGCAACCTTCATGAAGTAAAAGCCAGATCGGCAGGCGGATCGGATCTAGTTTACAGTATGCCTGTCGATTCACGCCGGACGTGTTTCGTGCTCATTGCACTCTTCAGTGGCGCGACAGTCATTTTGGCGTAGAGGCCACACCTCCCACTTAAAAATATGAGCCCTCCAATGGGCGACTCAAATGAGTCCGCGTTGGTTTGTAAGTCTTGAAGTGTGTGCTTCACTTATGTGCAGCTGTCTGAAATGTTTCAAGTCCACCAATGGGCCTCCACTCACACATTTGGCTTGTCAATCCTCCATGGATGCCTCCACAATGAGACTCCGTGATTCGGAGCTCAGTGGCCCCAAATTTCCGGGTGGTGCATCTCCCGCGGCTGGGAGGCCGCGTATAAATCAAAGCTTCAAGATTCCCACCTGTTGGAGACGCACTCTGACATGCACTGCAGCAACCTTCATGAAGTAAAAGCCATATCGGCAGGCAGATCTAGTTTACAGTATGCCTGTCGATTCACGCCGGACGTGTTTCGTGCTCATTGCACTCTTCAGTGGCGCGACAGTCATTTTGGCGTAGAGGCCACACCTCCCACTTAAAAATATGAGCCCTCCGATGGGAGACTCGAATGAGTCTGCATTGGTTTGTGGGTCTTGAAGTGTGTGCTTCAGTTATGTGCCGCTGTCTGAAATGTTTGAAGTCCACCAATGGGCCTCTACTCGAACATCCGGCTTGTCAATCCTCCATGGATGCCTCCACATTGAGACTCCGTGATTCGGAGCTCCGTGGCACCAAATTTCCGGGTGGTGAATCTCCCGCGGCTGGTCGGCCGCGTATAAATCATAGCTTTAAGATTCCCACCTGTTGGAGACGCACTCTGACATCCACTGCAGCAACCTTCATGAGGTAAAAGACGGATCGGCGGGCGGATCTAGTTTACTGCATGCCTGTCGATTCACGCCGGATGCATTTCTTGCTCATTGCACTGTTCAGCGGCGCGACAGTCAGTTTGGCATAGAGGCCACACCTACCACTTAATAATATGAGCCCTCCAGTGGGCGACTCGAATGAGTCCGCGTTGGTTTGTGGGTCTTGAAGTGTGTGCTTCAGTTATGTGCCGCTGTCTGAAATATTTCAAGTCCACCAATGGGCCTCCGCTCGCACATCCGGCTTGTCAATCCTCCATGGATGCCTCCACATCGAGACTCTGTGATTCGTAGCTCCGTAGCCCCAAATTTCCGGATGGTGCATCTCCTGCGGCTGTGAGGCTGCGTACAAATCAAAGCTCCAAGGTTCCCACCTGTTGGAGACGCACTCTGACATCCACTGCAGAAACTTTCATGAGGTAAAAACCGGATCGGCGGACGGATCTAGTTTACAGTATGCCTGTCAATTCACACCGGACGGGTTTCGTGCTCATTGCACTCTTCAGCGGCGCGACAGTCATTTTGGCATAGAAGCCACACCTCCCACTTAAAAATATGAGCCCTCCAATGGGCGACTCGAATAAGTTCGCTTTGGTTTGTGGGTCTAGAAATGTGCGCTTCAGTTATGTGCCGCTGTCTGAAATGTTTCAAGACCACCAATGAGCCTCCACTCGCACATCCGGCTTGTCAATCCTCCATGTATGCCTCCACATTGAGACTCCATTAGTCGGAGCTCCGTGGCCCCAAATTTCCGGGTGGTGCATCTCCTGCGGCTTGGAGGCCACGTATAAATCAAAGCTCCAAGGTTCCCACCTGTTGGAGACGCACTCTGACATCCACTGCAGCGACCTTCATGAAGTAAAAGCCTGATCGGCAGGCGGATCTAGTTTACAGTATGCCTGTCGATTCACACCGGACGCTTTTCGTGCTCATTGCACTCTTCAGCGGCGCGACAGTCATTTTGGCATAGAGGCCACACCTCCCACTTAAAAATATTAGCCCTCCAATGGGCGACTCGAATAAGTTCGCTTTGGTTTGTGGGTCTAGAAATGTGCGCTTCAGTTATGTGCCGCTGTCTGAAATGTTTCAAGTCCACCAATGGGCCTCCACTCGCACATCCGGCTTGTCAATCCCCCATGGATGCCTCCACATTGAGACTCTGTGATTCGGAGCTCTGTGGCCCCAAATTTCCGAGTGGTGCATCTCCCGCGACAGGGAGGCCGCGTATAAATCAAAGCTCCAAGGTTCCCACCTGTTGGAGACGCACTCTGACATCCACTGCCGCAACCTTCATGAGGTAAAAGCCGGATCGGTGGGTGGATCTGGTTTACAGTATGCCTGTCGATTCACGCCGTACGTGTTTCGTGCTCATTGCACTCTTTAGCGGCGCGACAGTCATTTTGGCATAGAGGCCACACCTCCCACTTAATAATATGAGCCCTCCAGTGGGCGACTCGAATGAGTCCGCGTTGGTTTGTGGGTCTTGAAGTGTGTGCTTCAGTTATGTGCCGCTGTCTGAAATATTTCAAGTCCACCAATGGGCCTCCGCTCGCACATCCAGCTTGTCAATCCTCCATGGATGCCTCCACATCGAGACTCCGTGATTCGGAGCTCCGTAGCCCCAAATTTCCGGGTGGTGCATCTCCCGCGGCTGTGAGGCTGCGTACAAATCAAAGCTCCAAGGTTCCCACCTGTTGGAGACGCACTCTGACATCCACTGCAGAAACTTTCATGAGGTAAAAACCGGATCGGCGGACGGATCTAGTTTACAGTATGCCTGTCAATTCACACCGGACGGGTTTCGTGCTCATTGCACTCTTCAGCGGCGCGACAGTCATTTTGGCATAGAAGCCACACCTCCCACTTAAAAATATGAGCCCTCCAATGGGCGACTCGACTAAGTTCGCTTTGGTTTGTGGGTCTAGAAATGTGCGCTTCAGTTATGTGCCGCTGTCTGAAATGTTTCAAGTCCACCAATGAGCCTCCACTCGCACATCCGGCTTGTCAATCCTCCATGTATGCCTCCACATTGAGACTCCATTAGTCGGAGCTCCGTGGCCCCAAATTTCCGGGTGGTGCATCTCCTGCGGCTTGGAGGCCATGTATAAATCAAAGCTCCAAGGTTCCCACCTGTTGGAGACGCACTCTGACATCCACTGCAGCGACCTTCATGAAGTAAAAGCCGGATCGGCAGGCGGATCTAGTTTACAGTATGCCTGTCGATTCACACCGGACGCGTTTCGTGCTCATTGCACTCTTCAGCGGCGCGACAGTCATTTTGGCATAGAGGCCACACCTCCCACTTAAAAATATTAGCCCTCCAATGGGCGACTCGAATAAGTTCGCTTTGGTTTGTGGGTCTAGAAATGTGCGCTTCAGTTATGTGCCGCTGTCTGAAATGTTTCAAGTCCACCAATGGGCCTCCACTCGCACATCCGGCTTGTCAATCCCCCATGGATGCCTCCACATTGAGACTCTGTGATTCGGAGCTCTGTGGCCCCAAATTTCCGAGTGGTGCATCTCCCGCGGCAGGGAGGCCGCGTATAAATCAAAGCTCCAAGGTTCCCACCTGTTGGAGACGCACTCTGACATCCACTGCAGCAACCTTCATGAGGTAAAAGCCGGATCGGTGGGTGGATCTGGTTTACAGTATGCCTGTCGATTCACGCCGTACGTGTTTCGTGCTCATTGCACTCTTCAGCGGCGCGACAGTCATTTTGGCATAGAGGCCACACCTCCCACTTAATAATATGAGCCCTCCAATGGGAGACTCGAATGAGTCTGCATTGGTTTGTGGGTCTTGAAGTGTGTGCTCCAGTTATGTGCCGCTGTCTGAAATGTTTGAAGTCCACCAATGGGCCTCTACTCGCACATCTGGCTTGTCAATCCTCCATGGATGCCTCCACATTGAGACTCCATGATTCGGAGCTCCGTGGCACCAAACTTCCGGGTGGTGCATCTCCCGCGGCTGGACGGCCGCGTATAAATCATAGCTTCAAGATCCCCACCTGTTGGAGACGCACTCTGACATCCACTGCAGCAACCTTCATGAGGTAGAAGACGGATCGGCAGGCGGATCTAGTTTACAGTATACCTGTTGATTCACACCGGACGCGTTTCGTGATCATTGCACTCTTCAGCGGCACGACAGTCATTTTGGCGTATAGGCCACACATCCCACTTAAAAATATGAGCCCTCTAATGGGCGACTCAAATGAGTCCGCGTTGGTTTGTGGGTCTTGAAGTGTGTGCTTCACTTATGTGCAGCTGCCTGAAATGTTTCCAGTCCACAAATGGGCCTCCACTCACACATCCGGCTTGTCAATCCTCCATGGATACCTCCACATTGAGACTCCGTGATTCGGAGCTCCGTGGCCCCAAATTTCCGGCTGGTGCATCTCCCGCGGCTGGGAGGCCGCTTATAAATCAAAGCTTCAAGATTCCCACCTGTTGGAGACTCACTCTGACATCCACTGCAGCAACCTTCATGAAGTAAAAGCCGGATCGGCAGGCGGATCTAGTTTACAGTATGCCTGTCGATTTACACCGGACCCGTTTTGTGCTCATTGCACTCTTCAGCGGCGCCCAGTCATTTTGGCTTATAGGCCACATCTCCCACTTAAAAATATGAGCCCTCCAATGGGCGACTCAAATGAGTCCGCGTTGGTTTGTGGGTCTTGAAGTGTGTGCTTCACTTATGTGCAGCTGTCTGAAATGTTTCCAGTCCACAAATGGGCCTCCACTCGCACATCCGGCTTGTCAATCCTCCATGGATGTCTCCACAATGAGACTCCGTGATTCAGAGCTCCGTGGCCCCAAATTTCCGGCTGGTGCATCTCCCGCGGCTGGGATGCCGCGTATAAATCAAAGCTCCAAGGTTCCCACCTGTTGGAGACGCACTCTGACATCCACTGCAGCAACCTTCATGAAGTAAAAGCCGGATCGGCAGGCGGATCTAGTTTACAGTATGCCTGTTGATTCACGCCGGACGCGTTTCGTGCTCATTGCACTCTTCATTGGCGCGACAGTCATTTTGGCGTAGAGGCCACACGTCCCACTTAAAAATATGAGCCCTTCAATGGGCAACTCAAATGAGTCCGCGTTGGTTTGTAAGTCTTGAAGTGTGTGCTTCACTTATGTGCAGCTGCCTGAAATGTTTCCAGTCCGCAAATGGGCCTCCACTCACACATTCGGCTTGTCAATCCTCCATGGATACCTCCACATTGAGACTCCGTGATTCGGAGCTCCGTGGCCCCAAATTTCCGGCTGGTGCATCTCCCGCGGCTGGGAGGCCGCTTATAAATCAAAGCTTCAAGATTCCCACCTGTTGGAGACTCACTCTGACATCCACTGCAGCAACCTTCATGAAGTAAAAGCCGGATCGGCAGGCGGATCTAGTTTACAGTATGCCTGTCGATTCACACCGTACCCGTTTTGTGCTCATTGCACCCTTCAGCGGCGCCCAGTCATTTTGGCGTATAGGCCACATCTCCCACTTAAAAATATGAGCCCTCCAATGGGCGACTCAAATGAGTCCGCGTTGGTTTGTGGGTCTTGAAGTGTGTGCTTCACTTATGTGCAGCTGTCTGAAATGTTTCCAGTCCACAAATGGGCCTCCACTCGCACATCCGGCTTGTCAATCCTCCATGGATGTCTCCACAATGAGACTCCGTGATTCAGAGCTCCGTGGCCCCAAATTTCCGGCTGGTGCATCTCCCGCGGCTGGGATGCCGCGTATAAATCAAAGCTCCAAGGTTCCCACCTGTTGGAGACGCACTCTGACATCCACTGCAGCAACCTTCATGAAGTAAAAGCCGGATCGGCAGGCGGATCTAGTTTACAGTATGCCTGTTGATTCACGCCGGAAGCGTTTCGTGCTCATTGCACTCTTCATTGGCGCGACAGTCATTTTGGCGTAGAGGCCACACGTCCCACTTAAAAATATGAGCCCTTCAATGGGCAACTCAAATGAGTCCGCGTTGGTTTGTAAGTCTTGAAGTGTGTGCTTCACTTATGTGCAGCAGTCTGAAATGATTCAAGTCCACCAATGGGCCTCCACTGGCACATCTGGCTTGTCAATCCTCCATGGATGCCTTCACATTGAGACTCTGTGATTCGGAGCTCCGTGGCCCCAAATTTCCGGCTGGTGCATCTTCCGCGGCAGGGAGGCCGTGTGTAAATCAAAGCTCCAAGCTTCCCACCTGTTGGAGATGCACTCTGACATCCACTGCAGCAACCTTCATGAGGTAAAAGCTGGATCGGTGGGTGGATCTGGTTTACAGTATGCCTGTCGAGTCACGCCGTACGTGTTTCGTGCTCATTGCACTCTTCAGCGGCGCGACAGTCATTTTGGCATAGAGGCCACACCTCCCACTTAAAAATATGAGCCCTCCAATGGGAGACTCGAAAGAGTCTGCATTGGTTTGTGGGTCTTGAAGTGTGTGCTCCAGTTATATGCCGCTGTCTGAAATGTTTGAAGTCCACCAATGGGCCTCTACTCACACATCTGGCTTGTCAATCCTCCATGGATGCCTCCACATTGAGACTCCGTGATTCGAGCACCGTGGCACCAAATTTCCGGGTGGTGCATTTCCCGCGGCTGGACGGCCGCGTATAAATTATAGCTTCAAGATTCCCACCTGTTGGAGACGCACTCTGACATCCACTGCAGCAACCTTCATGAGGTAAAAGACGGATCGGCGGGCGGATCTAGTTTACTGCATGCCTGTCGATTCACGCCGGATGCATTTCTTGCTCATTGCACTGTTCAGCGGCGCGACAGTCAGTTTGGCATAGAGGCCACACCTCCCACTTAATAATATGAGCCCTCCAGTGGGCGACTCGAATGAGTCCGCATTGGTTTGTGGGTCTTGAAGTGTGTGCTTCAGTTATGTGCCGCTGTCTGAAATATTTCAAGTCCACCAATGGGCCTCCGCTCGCACATCCGGCTTGTCAATCCTCCATGGATGCCTCCACATCGAGACTCCGTGATTCGGAGCTATGTAGCCCCAAATTTCCAGTAGGTGCATCTCCCGCGGCTGTGGGGCTGCGTACAAATCAAAGCTCCAAGGTTGCCACCTGTTGGAGACGCACTCTGACATCCACTGTAGAAACTTTCATGAGGTAAAAACCGGATCGGCGGACGGATCTAGTTTACAGTATGCCTGTCAATTCACACCGGACGGGTTTCGTGCTCATTGCACTCTTCAGCGGCGCGACAGTCATTTTGGCATAGAAGCCACACCTCCCACTTAAAAATATGAGCCCTCCAATGGGCGACTTGAATAAGTTCGCTTTGGTTTGTGGGTCTAGAAATGTGCGCTTCAGTTATGTGCCGCTGTCTGAAATGTTTCAAGACCACCAATGAGCCTCCACTCGCACATCCGGCTTGTCAATCCTCCATGTATGCCTCCACATTGAGACTCCATTAGTCGGAGCTCCGTGGCCCCAAATTTCCGGGTGGTGCATCTCCTGCGGCTTGGAGGCCACGTATAAATCAAAGCTCCAAGGTTCCCACCTGTTGGAGACGCACTCTGACATCCACTGCAGCGACCTTCATGAAGTAAAAGCCGGATCGGCAGGCGGATCTAGTTTACAGTATGCCTGTCGATTCACACCGGACGCGTTTCGTGCTCATTGCACTCTTCAGCGGCGCGACAGTCATTTTGGCATAGAGGCCACACCTCCCACTTAAAAATATTAGCCCTCCAATGGGCGACTCGAATAAGTTCGCTTTGGTTTGTGGGTCTAGAAATGTGCGCTTCAGTTATGTGCCGCTGTCTGAAATGTTTCAAGTCCACCAATGGGCCTCCACTCGCACATCCGGCTTGTCAATCCCCCATGGATGCCTCCACATTGAGACTCTGTGATTCGGAGCTCTGTGGCCCCAAATTTCCGAGTGGTGCATCTCCCGCGACAGGGAGGCCGCGTATAAATCAAAGCTCCAAGGTTCCCACCTGTTGGAGACGCACTCTGACATCCACTGCCGCAACCTTCATGAGGTAAAAGACGGATCGGTGGGTGGATCTGGTTTACAGTATGCCTGTCGATTCACGCCGTACGTGTTTCGTGCTCATTGCACTCTTTAGCGGCGCGACAGTCATTTTGGCATAGAGGCCACACCTCCCACTTAATAATATGAGCCCTCCAGTGGGCGACTCGAATGAGTCCGCGTTGGTTTGTGGGTCTTGAAGTGTGTGCTTCAGTTATGTGCCGCTGTCTGAAATATTTCAAGTCCACCAATGGGCCTCCGCTCGCACATCCGGCTTGTCAATCCTCCATGGATGCCTCCACATCGAGACTCCGTGATTCGGAGCTCCGTAGCCCCAAATTTGCGGGTGGTGCATCTCCCGCGGCTGTGAGGCTGCGTACAAATCAAAGCTCCAAGGTTCCCACCTGTTGGAGACGCACTCTGACATCCACTGCAGAAACTTTCATGAGGTAAAAACCGGATCGGCGGATGGATCTTCTTTACAGTATGCCTGTCAATTCACACCGGACGGGTTTCGTGCTCATTGCACTCTTCAGCGGCGCGACAGTCATTTTGGCATAGAAGCCACACCTCCCACTTAAAAATATGAGCCCTCCAATGGGCGACTCGAATAAGTTCGCTTTGGTTTGTGGGTCTAGAAATGTGCGCTTCAGTTATGTGCCGCTGTCTGAAATGTTTCAAGTCCACCAATGAGCCTCCACTCGCACATCCGGCTTGTCAATCCTCCATGTATGCCTCCACATTGAGACTCCATTAGTCGGAGCCCCGTGGCCCCAAATTTCCGGGTGGTGCATCTCCTGCGGCTTGGAGGCCACGTATAAATCAAAGCTCCAAGGTTCCCACCTGTTGGAGACGCACTCTGACATCCACTGCAGCGACCTTCATGAAGTAAAAGCCGGATCGGCAGGCGGATCTAGTTTACAGTATGCCTGTCGATTCACACCGGACGCGTTTCGTGCTCATTGCACTCTTCAGCGGCGCGACAGTCATTTTGGCATACAGGCCACACCTCCCACTTAAAAATATTAGCCCTCCAATGGGCGACTCGAATAAGTTCGCCTTGGTTTGTGGGTCTAGAAATGTGCGCTTCAGTTATGTGCCGCTGTCTGAAATGTTTCAAGTCCACCAATGGGCCTCCACTCGCACATCCGGCTTGTCAATCCCCCATGGATGCCTCCACATTGAGACTCTGTGATTCGGAGCTCTGTGGCCCCAAATTTCCGAGTGGTGCATCTCCCGCGGCAGGGAGGCCGCGTATAAATCAAAGCTCCAAGGTTCCCACCTGTTGGAGACGCACTCTGACATCCACTGCAGCAACCTTCATGAGGTAAAAGCCGGATCGGTGGGTGGATCTGGTTTACAGTATCCCTGTCGATTCACGCCATACGTGTTTCGTGCTCATTGCACTCTTCAGCGGCGCGACAGTCATTTTGGCATAGAGGCCACTCCTCCCACTTAATAATATGAGCCCTCCAATGGGAGACTCGAATGAGTCTGCATTGGTTTGTGGGTCTTGAAGTGTGTGCTCCAGTTATGTGCCGCTGTCAGAAATGTTTGAAGTCCACCAATGGGCCTCTACTCGCACATCTGGCTTGTCAATCCTCCATGGATGCCTCCACATTGAGACTCCGTGATTCGGAGCTCCGTGGCACCAAACTTCCGGGTGGTGCATCTCTCGCGGCTGGACGGCCGCGTATAAATCATAGCTTCAAGATCCCCACCTGTTGGAGACGCACTCTGACATCCACTGCAGCAACCTTCATGAGGTAGAAGACGGATCGGCAGGCGGATCTAGTTTACAGTATACCTGTCGATTCACACCGGACGCGTTTCGTGATCATTGCACTCTTCAGCGGCACGACTGTCATTTTGGCGTATAGGCCACACCTCCCACTTAAAAATATGAGCCCTCCAATGGGCGACTCAAATGAGTCTGCGTTGGTTTGTGGGTCTTGAAGTGTGTGCTTCACTTATGTGCAGCTGTCTGGAATGTTTCCAGTCCACAAATGGGCCTCCATTCGCACATCCGGCTTGTCAATCCTCCATGGATGTCTCCACAATGAGACTCCGTGATTCAGAGCTCCGTGGCCCCAAATTTCCGGCTGGTGCATCTCCCGCGGCTGGGAGGCCGCGTATAAATCAAAGCTTTAAGATTCCCACCTGTTGGAGACGCACTCTGACATCCACTGCAGCAACCTTCATGAAGTAAAAGCCAGATCGGCGGGCGGATCTAGTTTACAGTATGCCTATCGATTCACGCTGGACGCGTTTCGTGCTCATTGCACTCTTCAGTGGCGCGACAGTCATTTTGGCGTAGAGGCCACACCTCCCACTTAAAAATATGAGCCCTCCAATGGGCGACTATGAGTGCGCGTTGGTTTGTAAGTCTTGAAGTGTGTGCTTCATTTATGTGCAGCTGTCTGAAATGTTTCAAGTCCACCAATGGGCCTCCACTCGCACATCCGGCTTGTCAATTCTCCATGGATGCCTCCACATTGAGACTCTGTGATTCGGAGCTCCGTGGCCCCAAATTTCCGAGTGGTGCATCTCCCGCGGCAGGGAGGCCGTGTATAAATCAAAGCTCCAAGGTTCCCACCTGTTGGAGACGCACTCTGACATCCACTGCAGCAACCTTCATTAGGTAAAAGCCGAATCGGCGGGCGGATCTAGTTTACAGCATGCCTGTCGATTCACGCTTAATGTGTTTCGTGCTCATTGCGCTCTTCAGCGGCGCGACAGTCATTTTGGCATAGAGGCCACACCTCCCACTTAATAATATGAGCCCTCCAATGGGAGACTCGAATGAGTCTGCATTGGTTTGTGGGTCTTGAAGTGTGTGCTCCAGTTATGTGCCGCTGTCTGAAATGTTTGAAGTCCACCAATGGGCCTCTACTCGCACATCTGGCTTGTCAATCCTCCATGGATGCCTCCACATTGAGACTCCGTGATTCGGAGCTCCGTGGCCCCAAATTTCCGGCTGGTGCATCTCCCGCGGCTGGGATGCCGCGTATAAATCAAAGCTCCAAGGTTCCCACCTGTTGGAGACGCACTCTGACATCCACTGCAGCAACCTTCATGAAGTAAAAGCCGGATCGGCAGGCGGATCTAGTTTACAGTATGCCTGTTGATTCACGCCGGACGCGTTTCGTGCTCATTGCACTCTTCATTGGCACGACAGTCATTTTGGCGTAGAGGCCACACGTCCCACTTAAAAATATGAGCCCTTCAATGGGCAACTCAAATGAGTCCGCGTTGGTTTGTAAGTCTTGAAGTGTGTGCTTCACTTATGTGCAGCAGTCTGAAATGATTCAAGTCCACCAATGGGCCTCCACTGGCACATCTGGCTTGTCAATCCTCCATGGATGCCTTCACATTGAGACTCTGTGATTCGGAGCTCCGTGGCCCCAAATTTCCGGCTGGTGCATCTTCCGCGGCAGGGAGGCCGTGTATAAATCAAAGCTCCAAGCTTCCCACCTGTTGGAGATGCACTCTGACATCCACTGCAGCAACCTTCATGAGGTAAAAGCCGGATCGGTGGGTGGATCTGGTTTACAGTATGCCTGTCAAGTCACGCCGTACGTGTTTCGTGCTCATTGCACTCTTCAGCGGCGCGACAGTCATTTTGGCATAGAGGCCACATCTCCCACTTAAAAATATGAGCCCTCCAATGGGAGACTCGAAAGAGTCTGCATTGGTTTGTGGGTCTTGAAGTGTGTGCTCCAGTTATATGCCGCTGTCTGAAATGTTTGAAGTCCACCAATGGGCCCCTACTCGCACATCCGGCTTGTCAATCCTCCATGGATGCCTCCACATTGAGACTCCGTGATTCGAGCACCGTGGCACCAAATTTCCGGGTGGTGCATTTCCCGCGCCTGGACGGCCGCGTATAAATTATAGCTTCAAGATTCCCACCTGTTGGAGACTCACTCTGACATCCACTGCAGCAACCTTCATGAGGTAAAAGACGGATCGGCGGGCGGATCTAGTTTACTGCATGCCTGTCGATTCATGCCGGATGCATTTCTTGCTCATTGCACTGTTCAGCGGCGCAACACCTCCCACTTAATAATATGAGCCCTCCAGTGGGCGACTCGAATGAGTCCGCATTGGTTTGTGGGTCTTGAAGTGTGTGCTTCAGTTATGTGCCGCTGTCTGAAATATTTCAAGTCCACCAATGAGCCTCCACTCGCACATCCGGCTTGTCAATCCTCCATGTATGCCTCCACATTGAGACTCCATTAGTCGGAGCTCCGTGGCCCCAAATTTCCGGGTGGTGCATCTCCTGCGGCTTGGAGGCCACGTATAAATCAAAGCTCCAAGGTTCCCACCTGTTGGAGACGCACTCTGACATCCACTGCAGCGACCTTCATGAAGTAAAAGCCGGATCGGCAGGCGGATCTAGTTTACAGTATGCCTGTCGATTCACACCGGACGCGTTTCGTGCTCATTGCACTCTTCAGCGGCGCGACAGTCATTTTGGAATAGAGGCCACACCTCCCACTTAAAAATATTAGCCCTCCAATGGGCGACTCGAATAAGTTCGCTTTGGTTTGTGGGTCTAGAAATGTGCGCTTCAGTTATGTGCCGCTGTCTGAAATGTTTCAAGTCCACCAATGGGCCTCCACTCGCACATCCGGCTTGTCAATCCCCCATGGATGCCTCCACATTGAGACTCTGTGATTCGGAGCTCTGTGGCCCCAAATTTCCGAGTGGTGCATCTCCCGCGACAGGGAGGCCGCGTATAAATCAAAGCTCCAAGGTTCCCACCTGTTGGAGACGCACTCTGACATCCACTGCCGCAACCTTCATGAGGTAAAAGCCGGATCGGTGGGTGGATCTGGTTTACAGTATGCCTGTCGATTCACGCCGTACGTGTTTCGTGCTCATTGCACTCTTTAGCGGCGCGACAGTCATTTTGGCATAGAGGCCACACCTCCCACTTAATAATTGTGAGAAGTTGGCCTGGTAGGGGATGTTTCCAATTCTGGAACCACCTACTACCTGACCAAACAATCCCTTATGGTGTCTGGTTGTAATTCAACCTTATTAGACAAGCTATCCTAGGGGTAGCATGGACTAAGCAGCCTAAAGGCTTAACTTAAGAGGTCGTGTTAAGCGAGCTGTTTTACCACATACAATCCTGTAATACCAAATGAAAGGACACCACACAAGTATATATTATAAAAATATATGTGTTTATTACTAAAAACAATCCCCAGTATTCTTTATGAATAAAGGGGCACAAGCGTTAAATCAAAAGCACTGTTTAAACATACAAGTTGCACAATTATGGATGAGGGCGGGTGGCCACTCAAACCATATACTAAACAAGTGGTATAAGAGAGGCCACTCGAACAGTGGTTAGGCCTAGGGCCTAGGGAATCGCTGGGAGCAGTCAGGACAAGCAATGCTGAAGTCGGGAATGGCCCTCGGGATTCGGGAGATGTGCGGAAAGCGCACGCATGCACCAATGTTAACCAATGGTGCGTAAAAGTCATAGAGTTAAAGTTTAAGGACACTTCCGCTGAACCTAGAGGAACAAAACTTAACACACAGACCCTAGAGGTGTGCACCAGTGTGGGAACACCGGCGGAGCAAAGTTACCTCACCCACAGGAAGTGGGTGCACAGGGTCGAAGTGGCGTCGGGTTTTGACACGCAGGCTCTTGGTGCTTGAAGCTGAAAGGGCTGCAGGCGGGTTAAAGATGAAGTGTCCGGTGGAGTCCAAGGGTGGACTCAAGTTGTAGAGTACCTGAAAGCAGAGGGGACAGAGTCTGGGTCACTCAGCAGTGACCAGGGTGGAACCAGGACGGAACCAGGCAATGTCGGGCGCAATCAGGTGGTCGTCGAGGAGCTTCTCTCCGCTGTCACGTGGGCTCTGGGGCATCTGCGACGTCCAGGAGCAGGTCACGATCTGTCCCACGCAGGCTCTCACCGTCGGTGCAGTCGGCTTCAAGTTTGGAGCAAACAAGCCTTGGTAAGAGCAATCCACGCGGGATCGGAAGATTGCTTCTCACTCGGACCAGGAAGGTCAGAGTCGGGGCTCCTTTTCAGGGGAGCTGGTGTGGATCTGGAGCAACCAGATTCACGAGTTTTCTTAGGTAGTTCGTCGGCACAGGGACCACTAGCTAGCTGGCAAGTGACCGGGCCAACGCGTTGAGCCAAATAGAGCCAAAGGGCCCCACGCAGCACTCGTCGAGTGTGGAGGGCTGAACTTCGGCTCAGGAGCAGCTCAGGGTGGGGGCTTCTCAAACCCCGGTGCACAGCTTCGAGGGTCACTCGTGGGCTGCACGGTCAGCGTCTCGTGGTCAATTCAAGATGGCGTGCCCCACGCTTCCGGTCGCCTCCACGGGTCTCAGCTCTGCAGGGACTGTGGATCGGGCTGTTGGAAGGCATGCAAGCTTGATCTCGTCGATCTCAGTCGCTCGAGTTCCGGCGGGAACTGCAACTAAGTAGACGTCGAGGGCTGGATGGTGCCTGCTGCTGCAGGGTGGTCACTCCTTGACCACAAGGGAGATTCTTCGGGCTTCCACGATGAGATGGAGGTCCAAGGGTCCAGAGTTTCGTTTCTAATGTTTCTTCCAGGAAATCTGATGTGCATTGGCACTGCTCCCACTCTTATTCCAATCTGGGGGGCGTGATTACCTGCTAGGTCCCCTCCTATGGGTGGGACCCAGGAAGTGGGTGGATACACCCCCTTCCTTTGATCCAGGCCGCCCTGCACGAGGGCTGGAGTGCCCCAGAACCGGTTTGGCCGGATTATGCAAGGGGCAGCCTTGTGCGCCCCAGGCAGTGTCTGGTTTCTTTCAAACCTCCCTGCTACAATCCACTATCTCCTGTCTGGAGGGCGGAGACACCCTCCTGTGACAGGAAACCCTTTGTCCAGGACCCCTTTGGCTGAGTTTCGGTCAGCTGCAGGGGTCCAGACATTTGTCTGTGGCAGAGGCATCCATTTTGTGGATCTAATGTCTTTGGAGAAATCAACCGCATTAAAGCAAAGTAACATGTCTTACCCCTCTAGAGGGGTGGAATGCTATCCCCGTCGCCAGAACTGGCGAGGGGATAGTATTCCAAATCGTATGACACCTTACACGACATGTTTTGATAAAGCCAAACCAAAGTTGCTATATAACCGCGAGGATTATAAGGCACTTAAGAGTATATGGTATGGCATTATCCTGAAACAGCTTAGGGAGTTGTTCCCGACAGCTGCAGACAGGCTCAGCTCATGCTAGAGCTCCATCTCACATGAAACCACGCACTCTGCCTCCAGGATTGATGAGGCCTTCCATAGGAGTGGCTCACAGGTTAATATGTGTCCAGATATAGGTTTAGATATAGGTATACTATATCTAAGCAAGGGGTGATTACACCACCTTACCCCAGCTGAGTGATCAGCCAGTTGTGTCAATTTAAGAACCAGCCAGGGGTGGCAAAAGATATGCTGCAGCCCCTGGTAGGCCTTGGTGGCCCCTATGCCCTGGGCACCTATAGTGCATTATACAGGGGCTGACAAGGAGTCCATTTCCAATTGTGGTATGTACCTAGGGTACATGGAATCCATTTTACAGAGAGAGCAGATGGCCTGGGGCCCTGATTAGCAGGGAACCAGGTCAACTAAGTCAAAAAACCAGCTAAACACAGGCAAAAAATCCGGGGTAACCATAGTCAGGTAGCCACCTTCCTACAATAATATGAGCCCTCCAGTGGGCGACTCGAATGAGTCCGCGTTGGTTTGTGGGTCCTGAAGTGTGTGCTTCAGTTATGTGCCGCTGTCTGAAATATTTCAAGTCCACCAATGGGCCTCCGCTCGCACATCCGGCTTGTCAATCCTCCATGGATGCCTCCACATCAAGACTCCGTGATTCGGAGCTCCGTAGCCCCAAATTTCCGGGTGGTGCATCTCCCGCGGCTGTGAGGCTGCGTACAAATCAAAGCTCCAAGGTTCCCACCTGTTGGAGACGCACTCTGACATCCACTGCAGAAACTTTCATGAGGTAAAAACCGGATCGGCGGACGGATCTAGTTTACAGTATGCCTGTCAATTCACACCGGACGGGTTTCGTGCTCATTGCACTCTTCAGCGGCGCGACAGTCATTTTGGCATAGAAGCCACACCTCCCACTTAAAAATATGAGCCCTCCAATGGGCGACTCGAATAAGTTCGCTTTGGTTTGTGGGTCTAGAAATGTGCGCTTCAGTTATGTGCCGCTGTTTGAAATGTTTCAAGTCCACCAATGAGCCTCCACTCGCACATCCGGCTTGTCAATCCTCCATGTATGCCTCCACATTGAGACTCCATTAGTCGGAGCCCCGTGGCCCCAAATTTCCGGGTGGTGCATCTCCTGCGGCTTGGAGGCCACGTATAAATCAAAGCTCCAAGGTTCCCACCTGTTGGAGACGCACTCTGACATCCACTGCAGCGACCTTCATGAAGTAAAAGCCGGATCGGCAGGCGGATCTAGTTTACAGTATGCCTGTCGATTCACACCGGACGCGTTTCGTGCTCATTGCACTCTTCAGCGGCGCGACAGTCATTTTGGCATACAGGCCACACCTCCCACTTAAAAATATTAGCCCTCCAATGGGCGACTCGAATGAGTCTGCCTTGGTTTGTGGGTCTAGAAATGTGCGCTTCAGTTATGTGCCGCTGTCTGAAATGTTTCAAGTCCACCAATGGGCCTCCACTCGCACATCCGGCTTGTCAATCCCCCATGGATGCCTCCACATTGAGACTCTGTGATTCGGAGCTCTGTGGCCCCAAATTTCCGAGTGGTGCATCTCCCGCGGCAGGGAGGCCGCGTATAAATCAAAGCTCCAAGGTTCCCACCTGTTGGAGACGCACTCTGACATCCACTGCAGCAACCTTCATGAGGTAAAAGCCGGATCGGTGGGTGGATCTGGTTTACAGTATGTCTGTCGATTCACGCCGTACGTGTTTCGTGCTCATTGCACTCTTCAGCGGCGCGACAGTCATTTTGGCATAGAGGCCACTCCTCCCACTTAATAATATGAGCCCTCCAATGGGAGACTCGAATGAGTCTGCCTTGGTTTGTGGGTCTTGAAGTGTGTGCTTCAGTTATGTGCCGCTGTCTGAAATGTTTGAAGTCCACCAATGGGCCTCTACTCGCACATCTGGCTTGTCAATCCTCCATGGATGCCTCCACATTGAGACTCCGTGATTCGGAGCTCCGTGGCACCAAACTTCCGGGTGGTGCATCTCCCGCGGCTGGACGGCGCGTATAAATCATAGCTTCAAGATCCCCACCTGTTGGAGACGCACTCTGACATCCACTGCAGCAACCTTCATGAGGTAGAAGACGGATCGGCAGGCGGATCTAGTTTACAGTATACCTGTCGATTCACACCGGACGCGTTTCGTGATCATTGCACTCTTCAGCGGCACGACAGTCATTTTGGCGTATAGGCCACACCTCCCACTTAAAAATATGAGCCCTCTAATGGGCGACTCAAATGAGTCCGCGTTGGTTTGTGGGTCTTGAAGTGTGTGCTTCACTTATGTGCAGCTGCCTGAAATGTTTCCAGTCCACAAATGGGCCTCCACTCGCACATCCGGCTTGTCAATCCTCCATGGATGTCTCCACAATGAGACTCCGTGATTCAGAGCTCCGTGGCCCCAAATTTCCGGCTGGTGCATCTCCCGCGGCTGGGATGCCGCGTATAAATCAAAGCTCCAAGGTTCCCACCTGTTGGAGACGCACTCTGACATCCACTGCAGCAACCTTCATGAAGTAAAAGCCGGATCGGCAGGCGGATCTAGTTTACAGTATGCCTGTTGATTCACGCCGGACGCGTTTCGTGCTCATTGCACTCTTCATTGGCGCGACAGTCATTTTGGCGTAGAGGCCACACCTCCCACTTAAAAATATGAGCCCTTCAATGGGCAACTCAAATGAGTCCGCGTTGGTTTGTAAGTCTTGAAGTGTGTGCTTCACTTATGTGCAGCAGTCTGAAATGATTCAAGTCCACCAATGGGCCTCCACTGGCACATCTGGCTTGTCAATCCTCCATGGATGCCTTCACATTGAGACTCTGTGATTCGGAGCTCCGTGGCCCCAAATTTCCGGCTGGTGCATCTTCCGCGGCAGGGAGGCCGTGTATAAATCAAAGCTCCAAGCTTCCCACCTGTTGGAGACGCACTCTGACATCCACTGCAGCAACCTTCATGAGGTAAAAGCCGGATCGGTGGGTGGATCTGGTTTACAGTATGCCTGTCGAGTCACGCCGTACGTGTTTCGTGCTCATTGCACTCTTCAGCGGCGCGACAGTCATTTTGGCATAAAGGCCACACCTCCCACTTAAAAATATGAGCCCTCCAATGGGAGACTCGAATGAGTCTGCATTGGTTTGTGGGTCTTGAAGTGTGTGCTCCAGTTATATGCCGCTGTCTGAAATGTTTGAAGTCCACCAATGGGCCTCTACTCGCACATCCGGCTTGTCAATCCTCCATGGATGCCTCCACATTGAGACTCCGTGATTCGAGCACCGTGGCACCAAATTTCCGGGTGGTGCATTTCCCGCGGCTGGACGGCCGCGTATAAATTATAGCTTCAAGATTCCCACCTGTTGGAGACACACTCTAACATCCACTGCAGCAACCTTCATGAGGTAAAAGACGGATCGGCGGGCGGATCTAGTTTACTGCATGCCTGTCGATTCACGCCGGATGCATTTCTTGCTCATTGCACTGTTCAGCGGCGCGACAGTCAGTTTGGCATAGAGGCCACACCTCCCACTTTATAATATGAGCCCTCCAGTGGGCGACTCGAATGAGTCCGCATTGGTTTGTGGGTCTTGAAGTGTGTGCTTCAGTTATGTGCCGCTGTCTGAAATATTTCAAGTCCACCAATGGGCCTCCGCTCGCACATCCGGCTTGTCAATCCTCCATGGATGCCTCCACATCGAGACTCCGTGATTCGGAGCTATGTAGCCCCAAATTTCCGGGTGGTGCATCTCCCGCGGCTGTGGGGCTGCGTACAAATCAAAGCTCCAAGGTTGCCACCTGTTGGAGACGCACTCTGACATCCACTGTAGAAACTTTCATGAGGTAAAAACCGGATCGGCGGACGGATCTAGTTTACAGTATGCCTGTCAATTCACACCGGACGGGTTTCGTGCTCATTGCACTCTTCAGCGGCGCGACAGTCATTTTGGCATAGAAGCCACACCTCCCACTTAAAAATATGAGCCCTCCAATGGGCGACTCGAATAAGTTCGCTTTGGTTTGTGGGTCTAGAAATGTGCGCTTCACTTATGTGCCGCTGTTTGAAATGTTTCAAGTCCACCAATGAGCCTCCACTCGCACATCCGGCTTGTCAATCCTCCATGTATGCCTCCACATTGAGACTCCATTAGTCGGAGCCCCGTGGCCCCAAATTTCCGGGTGGTGCATCTCCTGCGGCTTGGAGGCCACGTATAAATCAAAGCTCCAAGGTTCCCACCTGTTGGAGACGCACTCTGACATCCACTGCAGCGACCTTCATGAAGTAAAAGCCGGATCGGCAGGCGGATCTAGTTTACAGTATGCCTGTCGATTCACACCGGACGCGTTTCGTGCTCATTGCACTCTTCAGCGGCGCGACAGTCATTTTGGCATAGAGGCCACACCTCCCACTTAAAAATATGAGCCCTCCTGTGGGCGACTCGAATTAGTCCGCGTTGGTTTGTGGGTCTTGAAGTGTGTGCTTCAGTAATGTGCCGCTGTCTGAAATGTTTCAAGTCCACCAATGGGCCTCCACTCGCTCATACGGCTTGTCAATCCTCCATGGATGCCTCCACATTGAGACTCCGTGACTCGGAGCTTCGTGGCCCCAAATTTCCAGGTGGTGCATCTCCCGCGGCTGTGAGGCCGCGTATAAATCAAAGCTCCAAGGTTCCCACCTGTTGGAGACACACTCTGACATCCACTGCAGAAACCATCATGAGGTTAAAGCAGTATCGGCAGGCGGATCTAGTTTACAGCATGCCTGTCGATTCACGCTTGGCGCGTTTCGTGCTCATTGCGCTCTTCAGCGGCACGACAGTCATTTTGGCATAGAGGTCATGCCTCCCACTTAAACATATGAGTCCTCCAATGGGCGACTTAAATGAGTCCGCGTTTGTTTGTGGGTATTGATTCGAAATGTGTGCTTCAGTTATGTGCTGCTGTCTGGAATGTTTCAAGTCCACCAATGAGCCTCCACTCACACATCCGGCTTGTCATTTCTCCATGGATGCCTCCACATTGAGACTCCATGAGTCGGAGCTCCGTGGCCCCAAATTTCCGGGTGGTGCATCTCCTGCGGCCGGGAGGCCGCGTTTAAATCAAAGCTCCAAGGTTCCCACCTGTTAGAGACGCACTCTGACATCCACTGCAGCGACCTTCATGAAGTAAAAGCCGGATCGGCAGGCGGATCTAGTTTACAGTATGCCTGTCGATTCACACCGGACGCGTTTCGTGCTCATTGCACTCTTCAGCGGCGCGACAGTCATTTTGGCATAGAGGCCACACCTCCCACTTAAAAATATGAGCCCTCCTGTGGGCGACTCGAATGAGTCCGCGTTGGTTTGTGGGTCTTGAAGTGTGTGCTCCAGTTATATGCCGCTGTCTGAAATGTTTGAAGTCCACCAATGGGCCTCTACTCGCACATCCGGCTTGTCAATCCTCCATGGATGCCTCCACATTGAGACTCTGTGATTCGGAGCTCCGTGGCACCAAATTTCCTGGTGGTGCATTTCCCGCGGCTGGACGGCCGCGTATAAATCATAGCTTCAAGATTCCCACCTGTTGGAGACGCACTCTGACATCCACTGCAGCAACCTTCATGAGGTAAAAGACGGATCGGCGGGCGGATCTAGTTTACTGCATGCCTGTCGATTCACGCCGGATGCATTTCTTGCTCATTGCACTGTTCAGCGGCGCGACAGTCAGTTTGGCATAGAGGCCACACCTCCCACTTAATAATATGAGCCCTCCAGTGGGCGACTCGAATGAGTCCGCATTGGTTTGTGGGTCTTGAAGTGTGTGCTTCAGTTATGTGCCGCTGTCTGAAATATTTCAAGTCCACCAATGGGCCTCCGCTCGCACATCCGGCTTGTCAATCCTCCATGGATGCCTCCACATCGAGACTCCGCGATTCGGAGCTCCGTAGCCCCAAATTTCCGGGTGGTGCATCTCCCGCGACTGTGGGGCTGCGTACAAATCAAAGCTCCAAGGTTCCCACCTGTTGGAGACGCACTCTGACATCCACTGTAGAAACTTTCATGAGGTAAAAACCGGATCGGCGGACGGATCTAGTTTACAGTATGCCTGTCGATTCACACCGGACCCGTTTCGTGCTCATTGCACTCTTCAGCGGCGCGACAGTCATTTTGTCATAGAGGCCACACCTCCCACTTAAAAATATGAGCCCTCCAATGGGCGACTCGAATAAGTTCGCTTTGGTTTGTGGGTCTAGAAATGTGCGCTTCAGTTATGTGCCGCTGTCTGAAATGTTTCAAGTCCACCAATGAGCCTCCACTCGCACATTCGGCTTGTCAATCCTCCATGTATGCCTCCACATTGAGACTCCATGAGTCGGAGCTCCATGGCCCCAAATTTCCGGGTGGTGCATCTCCTGCAGCTTGGAGGCCACGTATAAATCAAAGCTCCAAGGTTCCCACCTGTTGGAGACGCACTCTGACATCCACTGCAGCGACCTTCATGAAGTAAAAGCCGGATCGGCAGGCGGATCTAGTTTACAGTATGCCTGTCGATTCACACCGGACGCGTTTCGTGCTCATTGCACTCTTCAGCGGCGCGACAGTCATTTTGGCATAGAGGCCACACCTCCCACTTAAAAATATGAGCCCTCCTGTGGGCGACTCGAATGAGTCCGCGTTGGTTTGTGGGTCTTGAAGTGTGTGCTTCAGTAATGTGCCGCTGTCTGAAATGTTTCAAGTCCACCAAATGGGCCTTCACTCGCTCATACGGCTTGTCAATCCTCCATGGATGCCTCCACATTGAGACTCCGTGACTCGGAGCTCCGTGGCCCCAAATTTCCGAGTGGTGCATCTCCCGCGGCTGTGAGGCCGCGTATAAATCAAAGCTCAAAGGTTCCCACCTGTTGGAGACACACTCTGACATCCACTGCAGAAACCATCATGAGGTAAAAGCTGTATCGGCGGGCGGATCTAGTTTACAGCATGCCTGTCGATTCACGCTTGACGCGTTTCGTGCTCATTGCGCTCTTCAGCGGCACGACAGTCATTTTGGCATAGAGGTCATGCCTCCCACTTAAAAATATGAGTCCTCCAATGGGCGACTTGAATGAGTCCGCGTTGGTTTGTGGGTCTTGAAATGTGTTCTTCAGTTATGTGCTGCTGTCTGGAATGTTTCAAGTCCACCAATGAGCCTCCACTCGCACATCCGGCTTGTCATTTCTCCATGGATGCCTCCACATTGAGACACCATGAGTCGGAGCTCCGTGGCCCCAAATTTCCGGGTGGTGCATCTCCCGCGGCCGGGAGGCCGCGTATAAATCAAAGCTCCATGGTTCCCACCTGTTGGAGACGCACTCTGACAACCACTGCAGCAATCTTCATGAGGTAAAAGCCAGATCAGTGGGCGGATCTAGTTTAAAGCATGCCTTTTGATTCACGCCGAATGGGTTTCGTGCTCATTGCACTCTTTAGCGGTGCGACAGTCATTTTGGCATAGAGGCCACACCTCCCACTTAAAAATATGAGCCCTCCAATGGGTGACTCGAATGAGTCCACGCTGGTTTATGGGTCTTGAAGTGTGTGCTCCAGTTATGTGCCGCTATCTGAAATGTTTGAAGTCCACCAATGGGCCTCCACTCGCATATCCGGCTTGTCAATCCTTTATGGATGCCTCCACATTGAGACTTCGAGATTCGGAGCTCCGTGGCCCCAAATTTCCAAGTGGTGCATCTTCCGCGGCTGGGAGGCCGCGTACAAATCAAAGCTCCAACGTTCCCACCAGTTGGAGACGCACTCTGACATCCACTGCAGCAACCTTCTTGAAGTAAAAGCCAGATCGGCAGGCGGATCTAGTTTACAGTATACCTGTCGATTCACACCGGACGCGTTTCGTGCTCATTGCACTCTTCAGCGGCACAACAGTCATTTTGGCGTATAGGCCACACCTCCCACTTAAAAATATGAGCCCTCTAATGGGCGACTCAAATGAGTCCGCGTTGGTTTGTGGGTCTTGAAGTGTGTGCTTCACTTATGTGCAGCTGCCTGAAATGTTTCCAGTCCACAAATGGGCCTCCACTCACACATCCGGCTTGTCAATCCTCCATGGATACCTCCACATTGAGACTCCGTGATTCGGAGCTCCGTGGCCCCAAATTTCCGGCTGGTGCATCTCCCGCGGCTGGGAGGCCGCTTATAAATCATAGCTTCAAGATTCCCACCTGTTGGAGACTGACTCTGACATCCACTGCAGCAACCTTCATGAAGTAAAAGCCGGATCGGCAGGCGGATCTAGTTTACTGTATGCCTGTCGATTCACACCGGACCCGTTTAGTGCTCATTGCACTCTTCAGCGGCGCCCAGTCATTTTGGCGTATAGGCCACACCTCCCACTTAAAAATATGAGCCCTCCAATGGGGGACTCAAATGAGTCCGCGTTGGTTTGTGGGTCTTGAAGTGTGTGCTTCACTTATGTGCAGCTGTCTGAAATGTTTCCAGTCCACAAATGGGCCTCCACTCGCACATCCGGCTTGTCAATCCTCCATGGATGTCTTCACAATGAGACTCCGTGATTCAGAGCTCCCTGGCCCCAAATTTCCGGCTGGTGCATCTCCCGCGGCTGGGAGGCCGCGTATAAATCAAAGCTTTAAGATTCCCACCTGTTGGAGACGCACTCTGACATCCACTGCAGCAACCTTCATGAAGTAAAAGCCAGATCGGCGGGCGGATCTAGTTTACAGTATGCCTATCGATTCACGCTGGACGCGTTTCGTGCTCATTGCACTCTTCAGTGGCGTGACAGTCATTTTGGCGTAGAGGCCACACCTCCCACTTAAAAATATGAGCCCTCCAATGGGCGACTCAAATGAGTCTGCGATGGTTTGTAAGTCTTGAAGTGTGTGCTTCACTTATGTGCAGCTGTCTGAAATGTTTTAAGTCCACCAATGGGCCTCCACTCGCACATCCGGCTTGTCAATTCTCCATGGATGCCTCCACATTGAGACTCTGTGATTCGGAGCTCCGTGGCCCCAAATTTCCGAGTGGTGCATCTCCCGCGGCAGGGAGGCCATGTATAAATCAAAGCTCCAAGGTTCCCACCTGTTGGAGACGCACTCTGACATCCACTGCAGCAACCTTCATGAGGTAAAAGCCGGATCGGCAGGCGGATCTAGTGTACAGCATGCCTGTCGATTCACGCTTAATGTGTTTCGTGCTCATTGCGCTCTTTAGCGGCGTGACAGTCATTTTGGCATAGAGGCCATGCCTCCCACTTAAAAATATGAGCCCTTCAATGGGCGACTCGAATGAGTCTGCATTGGTTTGTGGGTCTTGAAGTGTGTGCTTCAGTTATGTGCCGCTGTCTGAAATGTTTTAAGTCCACCAATGGGCCTCCACTCGCACATCTGCCTTGTCAATCCTCCATGGATGCCTCCACATTGAGACTCCGTGATTCGGAGCTCCGTGGCCCCAAATTTCCGGCTGGTGCATCTCCCGAGGCAGGGAGGCCATGTATAAATCAAAGCTCCAAGGTTCCCACCTGTTGAAGACGCACTCTGACATCCACTGCTGCAACCTACATGAGGTAAAAGCTGGATCGGCCGCCGGATCTAGTTTACAGTATGCCTGTCGATTCATGCCGGACGCGTTGCGTGCTCATTGCACTCTTCAGCGGCACAACAGTAATTTTGGCGTAGAGGACACACCTCCCACTTAAAAATATGAGCCCTCCAATGGGCGACTCGAATGAATCCGCGTTGGTTTGTAAGTCTTGAAGTGTGTGCTTCAGTTATGTGCCACTGTCTGAAATGTTTCAAATCCACCAATGGGCCTCCACTCACACATCCGGCTTGTCAATCCTCCATGGATGCCTCCACATTGAGACTCTGTGATTCGGAGCTCCGTGGCCCCATTTTCCGAGTGGTGCATCCCCCGCGGCAGGGAAGCCGCTTATAAATCAAAGCTCCAAGGTTCCCACCTGTTGGAGACGCACACTGACATCCACTGCAGAAACCTTCTTGAAGTAAAAGCCGGATCGGCAGGTAGATCTAGTACACAGTATGCCTGTCGATTCACACCGGAAGCGTTTTGTGCTCATTGCACTCTTCAGCGGTGCGAAAGTCACTTTGGCGTATAGGCCACATCTCCCACTTAAAAATATGAGCCCTCCAATGGGCGACTCAAATGAGCCCGCGTTGGTTTGTGGGTCTTGAAGTGTGTGCTTCACTTATGTGCAGCTGTCTGAAATGTTTCCAGTCCACAAATGGGCCTCCACTGGCACATCTGGCTTGTAAATCCTCCATGGATGCCTCCACATTGAGACTCTGTGATTCGGAGCTCCGTGGCCCCAAATTTCTGGCTGGTGCATCTCCCGCGGCAGGAGGCCGTGTATAAATCAAAGCTCCAAGGTTCCCACCTGTTGGAGACGCACTCTGACAACCACTGCAGCAACCTTCATGAGGTAAAAGCTGGATCGTCCGCCGGATCTAGTTTACAGTATGCCTGTCGATTCACGCCGGACGTGTTTCGTGCTCATTGCACTCTTCAGTGGCGCGGCAGTCATTTTGGCGTAGAGGCCACACCTCCCACTTAAAAATATGAGCCCTCCAATGGGCGACTCAAATGAGTTCGCGTTGGTTTGTAAGTCATGAAGTGTGTGCTTCACTTATGTGCAGCTGTCTGAAATGTTTCAAGTCCACCAATGGGCCTCCACTCACACATCTGGCTTGTCAATCCTCCATGGATGCCTCCACAATGAGACTCCGTGATTCGGAGCTCCGTGGCCCCAAATTTGCGGGTGGTGCATCTCCCGCGGCTGGGAGGCCGCGTATAAATCAAAGCTTCAAGATTCCCACCTGTTGGAGACGCACTCTGACATGCACTGCAGCAACCTTCATGAAGTAAAAGCCATATCGGCAGGCGGACCTAGTTTACAGTATGCCTGTCGATTCACGCCGGATGCGTATTGTGCTCATTGCACTCTTCAGCGGCGCGACAGTAATTTTGGCGTAGAGGCCACACCTCCCACTTAAAAATATGAGCCCTCCAATGGGCGACTCGAATATGTCCGCGTTGGTTTGTAGGTCTTGAAGTGTGTGCTTCAGTTATGTGCCACTGTCTGAAATGTTTCAAATCCACCAATGAGCCTCCACTGGCACATCTGGCTTGTCAATCCTCCATGGATGCCTCCACATTGAGACTCTGTGATTCGGAGCTCCGTGGCCCCAAATTTCCGGCTGGAGCATCTCCCGCGGCAGGGAGGCCGTGTATAAATCAAAGCTCCAAGCTTCCCACCTGTTGGAGACGCACTCTGACATGCACTGCAGCAACCTTCATGAAGTAAAAGCCATATCGGCAGGCGGACCTAGTTTACAGTATGCCTGTCGATTCACGCCGGATGCGTTTAGTGCTCATTGCACTTTCAAATCCACCAATGGGCCTCCACTCGCACATCCGGCTTGTCAATCCTCCATGGATGCCTCCGCATTGAGACTCTGTGATTCGGAGCTCCGTGGCCCCATTTTCCGAGTGGTGCATCTCCCGCGGCAGGGAGGCCGCGTATAAATCAAAGCTCCAAGGTTCCCACCTGTTGGAGACGCACTCTGACATGCACTGCAGAAACCTTCTTGAAGTAAAAGCCAGATCGGCAGGCAGATCTAGTTTACAGTATGCCTGTCGATTCACACCGGAAGCGTTTTGTGCTCATTGCACTCTTCAGCGGCGCAACAGTCACTTTGGCGTATAGACC
Source organism: Lissotriton helveticus (assembly GCF_964261635.1). Lineage (NCBI taxonomy): Eukaryota > Metazoa > Chordata > Amphibia > Caudata > Salamandridae > Lissotriton > Lissotriton helveticus. The sequence continues at coordinate 1,243,706,680 of NC_136063.1, read as the reverse complement.
ACATCTCTCATTTAAAAATATGAGCCCTCCAATGGGCGACTCAAATGAGTCCGCGTTGGTTTGTGGGTCTTGAAGTGTGTGCTTCACTTATGTGCAGCTGTCTGAAATGTTTCCAGTCCACAAATGGGCCTCCACTCGCACATCCGGCTTGTCAATCCTCCATGGATGCCTCCACAATGAGACTCCGTGATTCAGAGCTCCGTGGCCCCAAATTTCCGGCTGGTGCATCTCCCGCGGCTGGGATGCCGCGTATAAATCAAAGCTCCAAGGTTCCCACCTGTTGGAGACGCACTCTGCAGCAACCTTCATGAAGTACAAGCCGGATCGGCATGCGGATCTAGTTTACAGTATGCCTGTTGATTCACGCCGGACGCGTTTCGTGCTCATTGCACTCTTCAGTGGCGCGACAGTCATTTTGGCATAGAGGCCACACCTCCCACTTAAAAATATGAGCCCTCCAATGGGCAACTCAAATGAGTCCGCGTTGGTTTGTAAGTCTTGAAGTGTGTGCTTCACTTATGTGCAGCAGTCTGAAATGTTTCAAGTCCACCAATGGGCCTCCACTGGCACATCTGGCTTGTCAATCCTCCATGGATGCCTCCACATTGAGACTCTGTGATTCGGAGCTCCGTGGCCCCAAATTTCCGGCTGGTGCATCTCCCGCGGCAGGGAGGCCGTGTATATATCAAAGCTCCAAGGTTCCCACCTCTTGGAGACGCACTCTGACATCCACTGCAGCAACCTTCATGAGGTAAAAGCTGGATCGGCCGCCGGATCTAGTTTACAGTATTCCTGTCGATTCACGCCGGACGCGTTTTGTGCTCATTGCACTCTTCAGCGGCTCGACAGTCATTTTGGCGTAGAGGCCACACATCCCACTTAAAAATATGAGCCCTCCAATGGGCGACTCAAATGAGTCCACGTTGGTTTGTAGGTCTTGAAGTGTGTGCTTCAGTTATGTGCCACTGTCTGAAATGTTTCAAATCCACCAATGGGCCTCCACTCGCACATCTGGCTTGTCAATCCTCCATGGATGCCTCCGCATTGAGAATCCATGATTCGGAGCTCCGTGGCCCCAAATTTCCGAGTCGTGCATCTCCCGCGGCAGGGAGGCCGCGTATAAATCAAAGCTCCAAGGTTCCCACCTGTTGGAGACGCACTCTGACATCCACTGCAGCAACCTTCATGAAGTAAAAGCCAGATCGGCAGACGGATCTAGTTTACAGTATGCCTGTCGATTCACGCCGGATGTGTTTCGTGCTCATTGCACTCTTCAGTGGCGTGACAGTCATTTTGGCGTAGAGGCCACACCTCCCACTTAAAAATATGAGCCCTCCAATGGGCGACTCAAATGAGTCCGCATTGGTTTGTAAGTCTTGAAGTGTGTGCTTCACTTATGTGCAGCTGTCTGAAATGTTTCAAGTCCACCAATGGGCCTCCACTCACACATCTGGCTTGTCAATCCTCCATGGATGCCTCCACAATGAGACTCCGTGATTCGGAGCTCCGTGGCCCCAAATTTCCGGGTGGTGCATCTCCCGCGGCTGGGAGGCCGCGTATAAATCATAGCTTCAAGATTCCCACCTGTTGGAGACGCACTCTGACATGCACTGCAGCAACCTTCATGAAGTAAAAGCCATATCGGCAGGCAGATCTAGTTTACAGTATGCCTGTCAATTCACGCCGGACGCGTTTAGTGCTCATTGCACTCTTCAGTGGCGCGACAGTCATTTTGGCGTAGAGGCCACACCTCCCACTTAAAAATATGAGCCCAAATGAGTCCATGTTGGTTTGTAAGTCTTGAAGTGTGTGCTTCACTTATGTGCAGCTGTCTGAAATGTTTCCAGTCCACAAATGGGCCTCCACTGGCACATCTGGCTTGTCAATCCTCCATGGATGCCTCCACATTGAGACTCTGTGATTCGGAGCTCCGTGGCCCCAAATTTCTGGCTGGTGCATCTCCCGCGGCAGGAGGCCGTGTATAAATCAAAGCTCCAAGGTTCCCACCTGTTGGAGACGCACTCTGACAACCACTGCAGCAACCTTCATGAGGTAAAAGCTGGATCGTCCGCCGGATCTAGTTTACAGTATGCCTGTCGATTCACGCCGGACGTGTTTCGTGCTCATTGCACTCTTCAGTGGTGCGGCAGTCATTTTGGCGTAGAGGCCACACCTCCCACTTAAAAATATGAGCCCTCCAATGGGCGACTCAAATGAGTTCGCGTTGGTTTGTAAGTCATGAAGTGTGTGCTTCACTTATGTGCAGCTGTCTGAAATGTTTCAAGTCCACCAATGGGCCTCCACTCACACATCTGGCTTGTCAATCCTCCATGGATGCCTCCACAATGAGACTCCGTGATTCGGAGCTCCGTGGCCCCAAATTTCCAGGTGGTGCATCTGCCGCGGCTGGGAGGCCGCGTATAAATCAAAGCTTCAAGATTCCCACCTGTTGGAGACGCACTCTGACATGCACTGCAGCAACCTTCATGAAGTAAAAGCCATATCGGCAGGCGGACCTAGTTTACAGTATGCCTGTCGATTCACGCCGGATGCGTATTGTGCTCATTGCACTCTTCAGCGGCGCGACAGTAATTTTGGCGTAGAGGCCACACCTCCCACTTAAAAATATGAGCCCTCCAATGGGCGACTCGAATATGTCCGCGTTGGTTTGTAGGTCTTGAAGTGTGTGCTTCAGTTATGTGCCACTGTCTGAAATGTTTCAAATCCACCAATGAGCCTCCACTGGCACATCTGGCTTGTCAATCCTCCATGGATGCCTCCACATTGAGACTCTGTGATTCGGAGCTCCGTGGCCCCAAATTTCCGGCTGGAGCATCTCCCGCGGCAGGGAGGCCGTGTATAAATCAAAGCTCCAAGCTTCCCACCTGTTGGAGACGCACTCTGACATGCACTGCTGCAACCTTCATGAAGTAAAAGCCATATCGGCAGGCGGACCTAGTTTACAGTATGCCTGTCGATTCACGCCGGATGCGTTTAGTGCTCATTGCACTTTCAAATCCACCAATGGGCCTCCACTCGCACATCCGGCTTGTCAATCCTCCATGGATGCCTCCGCATTGAGACTCTGTGATTCGGAGCTCCGTGGCCCCATTTTCCGAGTGGTGCATCTCCCGCGGCAGGGAGGCCGCGTATAAATCAAAGCTCCAAGGTTCCCACCTGTTGGAGACGCACTCTGACATGCACTGCAGAAACCTTCTTGAAGTAAAATCCAGATCGGCAGGCAGATCTAGTTTACAGTATGCCTGTCGATTCACACCGGAAGCGTTTTGTGCTCATTGCACTCTTCAGCGGCGCAACAGTCACTTTGGCGTATAGACCACATCTCTCATTTAAAAATATGAGCCCTCCAATGGGCGACTCAAATGAGTCCGCGTTGGTTTGTGGGTCTTGAAGTGTGTGCTTCACTTATGTGCAGCTGTCTGAAATGTTTCCAGTCCACAAATGGGCCTCCACTCGCACATCCGGCTTGTCAATCCTCCATGGATGCCTCCACAATGAGACTCCGTGATTCAGAGCTCCGTGGCCCCAAATTTCCGGCTGGTGCATCTCCCGCGGCTGGGATGCCGCGTATAAATCAAAGCTCCAAGGTTCCCACCTGTTGGAGACGCACTCTGCAGCAACCTTCATGAAGTACAAGCCGGATCGGCATGCGGATCTAGTTTACAGTATGCCTGTTGATTCACGCCGGACGCGTTTCGTGCTCATTGCACTCTTCAGTGGCGTGACAGTCATTTTGGCATAGAGGCCACACCTCCCACTTAAAAATATGAGCCCTCCAATGGGCAACTCAAATGAGTCCGCGTTGGTTTGTAAGTCTTGAAGTGTGTGCTTCACTTATGTGCAGCAGTCTGAAATGTTTCAAGTCCACCAATGGGCCTCCACTGGCACATCTGGCTTGTCAATCCTCCATGGATGCCTCCACATTGAGACTCTGTGATTCGGAGCTCCGTGGCCCCAAATTTCCGGCTGGTGCATCTCCCGCGGCAGGGAGGCCGTGTATATATCAAAGCTCCAAGGTTCCCACCTGTTGGAGACGCACTCTGACATCCACTGCAGCAACCTTCATGAGGTAAAAGCTGGATCGGCCGCCGGATCTAGTTTACAGTATTCCTGTCGATTCACGCCGGACGCGTTTTGTGCTCATTGCACTCTTCAGCGGCTCGACAGTCATTTTGGCGTAGAGGCCACACATCCCACTTAAAAATATGAGCCCTCCAATGGGCGACTCAAATGAGTCCGCGTTGGTTTGTAGGTCTTGAAGTGTGTGCTTCAGTTATGTGCCACTGTCTGAAATGTTTCAAATCCACCAATGGGCCTCCACTCGCACATCTGGCTTGTCAATCCTCCATGGATGCCTCCGCATTGAGAATCCGTGATTCGGAGCTCCGTGGCCCCAAATTTCTGAGTCGTGCATCTCCAGCGGCAAGGAGGCCGCGTATAAATCAAAGCTCCAAGGTTCCCACCTGTTGGAGACGCACTCTGACATCCACTGCAGCAACCTTCATGAAGTAAAAGCCAGATCGGCAGACGGATCTAGTTTACAGTATGCCTGTCGATTCACGCCGGATGTGTTTCGTGCTCATTGCACTCTTCAGTGGCGTGACAGTCATTTTGGCGTAGAGGCCACACCTCCCACTTAAAAATATGAGCCCTCCAATGGGCGACTCAAATGAGTCCGCATTGGTTTGTAAGTCTTGAAGTGTGTGCTTCACTTATGTGCAGCTGTCTGAAATGTTTCAAGTCCACCATTGGGCCTCCACTCACACATCTGGCTTGTCAATCCTCCATGGATGCCTCCACAATGAGACTCCGTGATTCGGAGCTCCGTGGCCCCAAATTTCCGGGTGGTGCATCTCCCGCGGCTGGGAGGCCGCGTATAAATCATAGCTTCAAGATTCCCACCTGTTGGAGACGCACTCTGACATGCACTGCAGCAACCTTCATGAAGTAAAAGCCATATCGGCAGGCAGATCTAGTTTACAGTATGCCTGTCGATTCACGCCGGACGCGTTTAGTGCTCATTGCACTCTTCAGTGGCGCGACAGTCATTTTGGCGTAGAGGCCACACCTCCCACTTAAAAATATGAGCCCAAATGAGTCCATGTTGGTTTGTAAGTCTTGAAGTGTGTGCTTCACTTATGTGCAGCTGTCTGAAATGTTTCAAGTCCACCAATGGGCCTCCACTCGCACATCCGGCTTGTCAATCCCCCATGGATGCCTCCACATTGAGACTCTGTGATTCGGAGCTCCGTGGCCCCAAATTTACGAGTGGTGCATCTCCCGCAGCAGGGAGGCCGCGTATAAATTAAAGCTCCAAGGTTCCCACCTGTTGGAGACGCACTCTGACATCCACTGCAGCAACCTTCATGAGGTAAAAGCCAAATCGGTTGGTGGATCTGGTTTACAGTATGCCTGTCGATTCACACCGTACGTGTTTAGTGCTCATTGCACTCTTCAGCGGCGCGACAGTCATTTTGGCATAGAGGCCATGCCTCCCACTTAAAAATATGAGCCCTCCAATAGGCGACTCGAATGAGTCTGCGGTGGTTTGTGGGTCTTGAAGTGTGTGCTTCAGTTATGTCCTGCTGTCTGAAATGTTTTAAGTCCACCAATGGGCCTCCACTCGCACATCCGGCTTATCAATCCTCCATCGATGCCTCCACATTGAGACTCTGTGATTCGGGGCTCTGTGGCCCCAAATTTCCGGGTGGTGCATCTCCCGCTGCTGGGATTTATACGCGGCCTCCCAGCCGTGGGAGATGCACCACCAGGAAATTTGGGGCCACGGAGCTCCGAATCACGGAGTCTCGATGTGGAGGCATCCATGGAGGATTGACAAGCCGGATGTGCCAGTGGAGGCCCATTGGTGGGCTTGAAACATCGAGTTGCCCATTGGAGGGCTCATATTTTTAAGTGGGAGGTGTTGCCTCTATGCCAAAATTTCTGTTGCGCCGCTGAAGAGTGCAATGAGCACGAAATGCGTCCGGCGTGAATTGAGAGCATGCTTTTAACTGGATCCGCTTGCCGATCCGGCTTTTACCTCATGAAGGTTTCTGCAGTGGATGTCAGAGTGTGTCTCCAACAGGTGGGAACCTTGATGCTTTCATATATTTATATATATATATGTATTTTTTCACTGAAAAAAACATAGGTTTTAGGGGTGGTATAGTTAGCTGGACATTTCACTCGTACAAAATCATTGAAATTCCTCCGTTATAGTTAGTTGTACTAACTATAACTCGCGCGCCCGCAATCCTCTGCTGATGATGTCACGTATTACATCATTCATGTTATGGTCAGTGACATCACTGATGACATCTCAAATGACATCTGGTAATGATACTTCCATTATGTTTTTTTTAAAACATTAATTTGTTGAGGATACATTACTTTATGTTACTTTATGTTAATACCTTCTTACTTTATAATACTTGTAAATAGGAAAGAGGGCTTTTACCGATGACACACGTGAATGCCTACAGAGTGCGTCCATAGTGCCCATCGGAAGCATATTGGTATTCGCATATGATTTTGTCTAACCACTAGTATGGTCCTAACGAGGTTGGTTTGAAACCTCTGATGATTGCTTTTGAACCCCAATCCTATTGCGAACAATTGTTTTTATGTACATTAAAATTAAGCTTGGACATTTGTACAACATATACATTTTTAACTGTTTCAGTTTGCAGAATGTTACATAAATCAGCAGCCAATTGCCGAGGTTGAAGAAAGTATATCGTCCTATTCTAGCGCATTAAACAGATGTCTCAACCAAGGGACGTACTGGACACCTCAAGCTGAATGAAAATTGCAGTGGACCTAATGGAGTCATCAGGTTTGACCTTAATATTTCATGATAGAAAATTTATAATACCCTTGTGGTGTCATAAACTTCGGATTACTTGGTACTTTGTTTTGTCTTTGATTTTTTTTTATAAAAAGGCACAGCTTAAATTTTGAACATAGTATAGTAAGATATTTCCATTATATTTGTGAATTTAAAATTATGTTTGTTATCCTGTCATTACAAATTGTTTTGAACAGTTGTCACTGTCCTATGCATTCGATCGGTAAACCCCTTGAAACATGTAGAAAATATTGCAAATTAAGTTTACAAATTTTACCATTGCTGTTATGATGTGCTAATGTACATCTTTTTTTACATTTAGAGTCCGTTTCTCTACTGTATGCAGCCAAAAAGATTCACAGATTTTTACGGATAACGTTAAGGTAAATACTCTCAATATGGCTAGTCGTCGAAGTTAAAAAGTAACGGATATAAATACTTGAGAGGTTTTTGGTGGCACATAATCTCCAATTCACACTTGTGCGGATGTGTCTGATACAGGGTGGATCTCAATATAACTAATGGATTTGCAAGGGTCTTTTCTGAGTTGCATGTGCCATGTTGGTTCATTGGCTATACAACCTTTCTCGTAATGGACTCATTAGGGAATTAAAGTTAGCAAAACAAAAAAACTATTGACCTGTATACAATCCCGAACAGAATAAAAAATCAATTTTCACTTTCTTCCCAACAGGCACTATGTCGAGAATGCTGCCGATGGTTGCACATTCAATGCATAGAAACAAATGCAACATACTAGATCACAAATGTACCAAATGTATGTATTAATAAAAGTTTATTTCCACGGTAAAGATGTGTTTGAAGGCTAGTTGTAGATTTGCATACTCTGCATACTCTTTCCATCTAGTGTTCTGTTCAGATTATCATAAGTAGTATTTCTTTGAAGAAGTCTATCAAGTTGGGAGTAAAGTCACTCCTCCTTTTTTAATTAGTCTGCTTGGGCATCGACCCCTGTAGGAACTCCTTAAAATACAACAGGAAAAAAAAGGTTTGTTGGGCGATATTCTATGTATCCGTGTCCCCCCCATGTCATGGGGGAGCTGATATAGACAGGTTCTGTCTGTCTGCTGCTGCTCCCGTGTCTGCTTGTGATGACTAGTACATTCCATAGTTGAGACATCTGTGTAATGAACTTGGACATTTACTTTCTTCAACCCCTGTAGGAACTCCTTAAAATTCAACAGGAAAAAAAAGGTTTTTTGGGGCGATTTTCTATGTATCTGTGTCCCCCCATGTCACGGGGGAGTTGATATAGACAGGTTCTGTCTGTCTGCTGCTGCTCCCGTATCTGCTTGTGATGACTAGTACATTCCATAATTGAGACATCTGTGTAATGAACTGGAAAAGGGAGATATACTTTCTTCAACCCCTGTAGGAAATCCTTAACCTACAACTGGAAAAAAGGTTTTTGGGTGATTTTCTATATGCAGTAATGGCCGACAAATGAACTGTGATTGAGGCTTTTTTAAGACCTGCCAAAGCTAAATAAAGGCGGTAAGGAAGAATCTATACCTCCTGCCCCTTTTGTAGGGTCAAAGTGATTTGCAACACACCAACACAACACATCCCGACACAACACAAGATGGCAGGACTATGGAAAACATGTGAATCTACAGCACTACATGCCAAGAAGAAATGCCTACTGAGTAAGTGACATTTTTCATCTCTAAGATGTAATATCTGTCAGAAGTAAAGAAACATGTTCTCAGTGAAGTGAAATTAGTTATGTGATACATTGAAACTATTTTCAGAACTTGTTTACTGTTCTATCAGTGTTTGGGGTCCTCACGTTTAATATGTTGAGCTACACTGAAACTATTTTTACAACTTCTTTACTGTAATATCGACATTTGTGGTATTCACATAAAATATTTTGTGATACATTGAAACTATTTTAAAAACTTCTTTACTGTAATATAAGTGTTTGAGATGCTTTGGAAAAATAAATTAAGATACATTGAAAATTGTTTTACAACCTCTTTACTATAATATCAGCGTTTGTGATGTTTACTATATAATGTATTTAATATTTATTTTGGAACTGAAGGAACAAAGTTTGTACTTGTGGAAATTAATTTGAAAACATTCAATAAATATTTACAATAAATAAATACGGTGTCACTATGCATTGTGTTAAGTGCTTCATTAGAAATATGCATAAAAATTGTCCCTTTCATTGTGGTGATGCACATAGCCAGACAAGAATGGACAGTGCAACTGAAGTGCATTACAGAAAGGTAGCAAGCATGTAATTTGATGATTGGGTATTAGGATGGCATACAGAGCTCACATATAAAATGGGTTCCCAGCCTTCTTACTTTTTCTCTTGAAGGGTTGATAAGGTCTTTCCAAGAGAAAGTAGGAGACGAAGAACAGAGGTAGAAGGTTATATCTCAAAGTGCAAAAATGGATAAAAAGGGTGGACCAAAGTCTGCATGTACAATGGCCACTGGAAGCGTTTTGAGAGAGGGTACGCCCAAGGTGGTGTATAATGTGCAATATCTGGTGGCAGTACCACCACGCACCGAGTGGACAAGGGCACATGAATTGATGGATTGTATGGGCTTGGACTATGAGGAGAATACACTGGAGGAGGACCAGGTCAAGTGAAGAGATTTGATTGATAAGGCATAGCAAAGGAGGTGGCAACAACGGGGAGGAAGGTCCATGGGTGGTAGAGGCTGAGTTTGTAAATCTGTGTCCTACCTACTGTGTTTCAAGCTTAAGACGCAGTAACAACCAGAGCCTCTTACTTGGTGTCCCCCCATTATCCATTATTTTATCAATTAGGGTGGAGGGAGGGAATGGAAAGGAGTAAACTACAAGTCTACAAGTGTACTGGTATGTTCAGAACACTAGATCAAGCACTGAAGAACAAAGGTCACATATAAAAGAAGAAAATACACAAAGGAAGGCTGCACAAAAAGGAAGGTGCATCTTGTAGACAAACAGGTAAGTCAGCAAAAGAACAACAAGTGAACAAGACTAAGAACACTGGAACGAATGGACGCTGTGGAACAGATTGGGATAAGAGGTAGAAAGATACTGTAAAAAAAGCACAGTTCAAATAAAGAAAAGTTCAAAAAGATGTCATACGTGATGACAAAGACAATGAGGTAACACTGTTGTCCAACACTTTTAATAATGCCCCCGGGATTTGCCCCCCCTTGGTCAAATTAAAACAAAAATGCTTATAAAGGACACCTTTGGAGAATTGATGTCACTTTTCCCACAAACTGTCTTTTTCTATTCTAATATATGTCAAAGACAGAAATGGAACTGGTCCAATCCATTTTGTCCACAGATTGAGAAAGTTAGGAACGTGTGAAAAAATATGTCTGCTTTTCTCCGAGGCTATAGAATGGGGTCCATATACCTCAACAATCAACTATAGGAGAGATGGTGTACATTTTACAGATGAAGGGAACCGAGTTTTCCTCTTGAACTTTAGACTCTGCATCGGTACTTGTAGGTACTACAATCTCACAATAAACACAAGGGCTCTTATAAGCCACCCAACAACTAAATACATAAGCTTCATGTATATCTGAAAAATATTCTTTATTTATTTTTGGCTTGGAGTCATGCAGGCAACACGTACAAGTCGTGCGCCACACGCGCTGGAGTAGCAGACCCTATGGGTTAGACGCCGTGCATCCAACGCGTTAACACCAGGAGCCGCACTGAGCGCTGCGCTTGGTGCGCAACTCCGAATTTTACCGTGACCGTGGGGGGAGCCCCAATGCCCCCACAGCCCCAACCGGCTCCCCGCATCCTTGGGAAGCCAGCATTGCTTGTCCTCAGGGAGAGCAGCTAACATGCTGCTCCCCCTGAGGAAAAGCAATAGGCTTTCCTATTTAGAAGAGACAGCAGGCTCCTACCCTGCCATTGCAAACGGCAATGTCCTGGAGTGGGCACCCCGGAACACTGCAGGCGCCGGCCCTGGGGGTGGCGGTCCCCAGGGCCATCTTGGGCTCCAGGAGGGGGGCCACGCGGCCCCCCTCCCACACATTAAAGTAGCCGTGGGGGGTGGTGGTCCCCGGAGCTGGGGGGTCCTAAGACCCCACCGTTTTTAATAAGCCCCAGCGAGTGGTGGTCCCCGGGGATGCGGGGGCAGTGAGCCCCTCGTATATATTAACTTAGAGCCCCAGGGGGTGGCAGGTCCTGGGGCAGTGTGTGGGGGGTTGGGACCCCCACACTATATTTTTTTAAAGGCCCCCATGGATTCGGCCGTCCCGGGGACTAATAACCTTTAAACCGCGGGAGCCCGAGTTTCTTTTTATTTTTCAGCGACAAAATGTGCAGGTCCTACACGCATCCCGTGATTAAAAAAAATATATATATGACCTAGAGGTCCTTGTGCGACCCCTGAGCAGGTCTTAGGGGTCAGGGTGTCTCTACCCTGCACCCTTTTCACGTTTTACACACATATTTCACAGACGGTGCGCTTATGCTACTACGCCAATCCTCGCACAATCCGCAGATCCACCGCGCCCATAGATATATAATTGACTTTAACCGTAATTGTCTCAGGAACTACTGAACAGATTGACATCATATACCAAAAGGCACAAGTCAGAACTGAGGACTACCTCTCTGCCAAATTTGGCGTAATTCTGTTCAGCCGAACGGGTTGTAGCTGTGGCTAAAGGTCCTATGGGAAAATGCATATGGAAAACATGTTTTGGGACACCCCTTTTTCCAGCCCCTGCTTGACCAATCACCCCCAAACTTACAGGGAAGGAGCGGAACTGAGCTGGCCAAAAGTTTGGAAAACTGCAAGAAGATTCATCAATCGACGACAAAGTTATTGCCAATAGAATGTTGCAGTTTCCTACGGATAGTAGGTTCTAACTATATCTACCTACTGGCGACCGCCAGCAGGTTATATATATATATTCACTGAAAAAACCATAGGTTTCACACGTGTCATAGTTAGCTGGACATTTCACTCATACAAAACCATTGAAATTCCCTCGTTATAGTTAGTTCAGCTAACTATACCTCGCGCGCCCGCAATGCACTGCTGATGACATTACATATTACATCACTCATGACATGGTCAGTGACATCACTGATGACATCTCAAATGACATCACTGATGACATCACTGATGTAATGTATTGCGACTTATATGTATTGCGACTTATATAGCGCACGTATCACCCGAAGGCATCAAGGCGCTTGCCTTGGGAACCCGTCCTGGCTTTTCCCTGTGAGATAACCCCTACTGGGTATCCCCAGGGTGAAAGCCAGGCATCCCGCAGCGGGTGGGCCGCCGTAGTGGAGATTAAGCAACTATTGCCCAGAGTTGCAGCGTGGGACCCCATGATTAGAATAGGCACCGAGGCGAGAATTATCGAGTCCGTGGACATTTTGGGCTCAGGACCCTGCCGCGTCGGGAATTGAACCCTGGTCCCGGGCCAGACCTCTGCATCAGGGTCTGCCGCTCTAATCAGTGAGCCACACTCCTCCCGTCATCCAGTGAATGTGTGTCTTTCTGAAAAATAAATATTTTTTATATATGTATATCTAAAGGTTGATGGAAGAATAAATGGGTAAATAGGTGTCTAAATGGATGTTTTTTTGTAAAAATGATTGCATAACTGACTTATTAAGTGTATCTTAGGGAATACATGTATTAGCGAGTAATGTTTAAATATGTAAATATCTGTATCAGTGTCTCACTTTGTCTATAAGTGGCTGCATGGGTTGGTGAGTAGCTACATGAGTGTCTATATGGGTTATTAGTTTTTTTTTTTATATCAGTATGAGTGTCTGTATGGTTCGGTGGGAGGTATTACTTAGCGCATAGATGCAAGAATAAGTGACTCACTGTTTGTGTGTGTTTTGAAGACAGCATGTGTGCAGGACTGTATGGGTGGATGAGTGTGTGTAGTATGGGTGTGTTAGTGAGTGAATGACTGTCTCAATAGTATCTTTATGAGTAACTACATATGTTTTAATCTAGTATACGTAAGTATTGATGTATATAAGTGAATATATGTGAGAGTGAGAGATTGCAAGAGTTCCTGTATAAATAAGTATGTGTTTCTATAAGTGATTGTTTAAGAGAGTAAATATGTGTACGTTTCTGTAAAAGTAAGTGTAGTGGTGTGTGTATAGCTGTATATGCAATTAAATGGATGTTTGATAGTTTAATTGCATGTGTGAGTATGTATGTGAGTAACTCGATGGATGAGTGTCGGTGGGTAACAGGATGTATAGGTGTATGAGTACATATGATGAGTGAGTACATGTATGAGTGACTATATAGAACTGTTGGTAAATAAGTGGATGTGTATGTTGATGGTGGAATTACTGTTTAGGTTGTTTTAAGTGGTATTGGTATCACCATTAAAAAATTTGAATGTGTGTACTGCAACGGGTTGCTCCTCTCAGCAAATGAGGGGGTTACCTCTAGATTGCAGGTTGTCCAAAATACAGCGGCCCGCCTTGTCCTTAATAAACCCCCCCGAACACCCTCTAAACCCCTTCTGACTGCGTTGCATTGGCTCTCTGTGAAACAAAGGGTGAAGTTTAAGGTATGTTGCATTATGCACAAGTGTCTTTTAAGAAAAGGCCCTCTATATCTGCTTAGCAAATTCTCTCCCTACGTGCCTTCACGGTCCTTGAGATCAAGTGAACAGGCCTTGCTGCAGATACCTAGAGCGAAAAAGGTGAGACAAGGTGACAGAGCACTTTCCATTGCGGGTCCCATGTTGTGGAATACCCTTCCACTTTCCCTGAGACTCTGCAATGAGCACCCCGCATTTAGGCGACAGCTGAAAACGTTCCTATTCTAAATCATGGAGACACAGCGACAGGTTGTTTATTTGCTTCTAGGTTGCCAAAGGCGCGGAGATACTCCTTCGGGAGGTGATCCTAGCGCGTTACAAACTCGCAAATAAATAAATAAATAAATAAATAAAGGTTATATTACGCTGAGAGGAGGTCTGCCACTCTTCCACAAGGATGATGTCATCAGTGATGTCATTAGTGATGTCATTTGAGATGTCATCAGTGATGTCATGTGTGATGTCACTGACCATGTCATGAGTGATGTAATATGTGGCGTCATCAGCAGTGCATTGTGGGCGCGCCAGTTATAGTTAGCTGAACTAACTATAACAGGGGAATTTCAATGGTTTTGCATGAGTGAAATGTCCAGCTAACTATAACATGTGTGAAACCTATGGTTTTTTCAAGGAATTTTTAAGGTTTTTTAAATCCTAATTCCTAACTATAAGGTGGCTGAAACCTATGGTTTTTCAGTGAATTTCTAAGGTTTTTTAAATGCTAATTCCTAACTATAACGTGGCTGAAACCTATGTTTTTTTCTGTGAATTTCTAAGGTTTTGTAAATGATCATTTTTAAATGTATTAATTGTTATATTTGTTTTATACTGATTTACTACATTGTTTTAAAGTATTTATTTTTAGATATTTTATTTTTTAAATTACTTTACATATTTTTAATATAAATTGAAAGCATTTTTAAAAAAAAATATTGAAATTGTAATATTTTTTCTTTATTTTACATCTTTTAATTGATATATATTTTATATAGCAGGCAACGATATCCTATGGAAGGAAATTCAAGTTACTGGTAAGTACGGTTAAAATTACTTTTCAGGGACAGTAGTGAGCTGAAAGATGCAGCACTGAGATCTCTCCTGATAACAGGTGAGTAAATCGGAATTTGTAGTTCGACTGATTTTAAAGGAATTTTTTAAAGTTCCAAAACTCCACACTTAGAAGTATTTCCAAGTGAAACCAGTCAATGTTATCCTATAGAAGGAAATTCAAGTTACTGTAAATATGGTTAGAAATACTTTTCAGGATCAGTAGTGAGCTGAAAGATGCAGCACTGAGGTATCTCCTGATAACAGGTGAGTAAATCGGAATTCATAGTTCAGCTGATTTTACAGGAATATTTGTACGTTTCAAAAATAGACACTTAGAAACTTTTCTGGTGAAAACCACAATATATTCATATGGAAGGAAATATAAGTTACTGGTAAGTACGCTTAGATTTATTTTTCAGGGTCCGTACTGGGCTCAAAGATGCAGCAGTGATGTCTCCCGTGTTAACAGGTGAGTAAATCGGAATTCGTAGTTCCGCTGATGTTAGAGGAATATGGTGCTCAATAGTGAAGGAAGGGGGCAGGGCCTGAGGTGACATGTGTGCAAACACGCCCTGTGGTGCGTTTTAGGTTGGGGAATTAATTCCTCTTCAATCCTGAGGTCCCCTGTGAGCCAACCAGCCCACCAGGTACCTCCAGTATGCGTCAGGGAGTTGTGTTGCAGAGAGGTGTTCAGAGGGCACGCCCTCTTTTTACAACACTCTGCAACGCAGCTCCGTGGCGCTTACTGGAGGTACCTGTTCGACTAGTTGGCCCCTAGGGGACCTCTGGATTGAAGAGAAATTAATTCCTCAACTTAAAACGCACAACAGGGCATGTTTGCACACATATAACCTCAAGCCCCTCCCCCTACCTTCACCACTGTTCAAACACGCCCCGTAGCGCATTCTAAGTTGGGGGATTTAGTCTCCTTGCATACTGGGGGTCCCTGGGGGCCAATTAGCCCACCAGGAACCTCTAGTATATGCCAGGAGGCTGCATTGCAGAGAGGTGTTAAAAGGGGCGTGGTCTCATTACACCTCTCTGCAACGCAGCCCCCTGGGGCATTTGCAGAGGGGGAACTAAATCCCGTGGTGCATACTGGGTGTCCCTGGGGGCCAACTAGCCCACCAGGAACCTCCAGTATGCACCAGGGGGCTGCGTTGCAGATAGGTGTAATGAGGCCACGCCCCTTGTTACCCCTCTCTATATTTGTTACCCCTCTCTGTAACGCAGCCCCCTGGCACGTTTGCAGAGGGGGAGCTAATTCCCCTTGCAGAATGAGGGTCCCTGGGGACCAACTAGTCCACCAGGAACCTCCAGTATGTGCCAGTGGGCTGCATTGCAGAGAGGTGTAATGAGGCCATGTCCCTTTTTACACCTCTCTGCAACACAGCCCCCTGGTGCATTTGCAGAGGGGGAACTAAATCCCCTGGTGAATACTGGGGGTCCCTGGGGGCCAACTAGCCCAACAGGAACCTCCATTATGTGCCAGGGGGCTGCTTTGCAGAGAGGTGTAAAAAGGGGCATGGCCTCTTTACACGTCTCTGCAAGGCAGCCCCCTGGCGTATTTGCAGAGGGAGAACTAATTACCCTTGCATACTGGGGGTCCCTGGGGGCTATCTAGCCCACCAGGAACCTCCAGTATGCACCAGGGGGCTGCGTTGCAGATAGGTGTCAAAAGGGGCGTGGCCTCTTTACACGTCTCTGCAAGGCAGTCCCCTGGCGCATTTGTAGAGGGGGAAGTAATTCCCCATGAATACTGGGGGTCCCTGGGGGCCACCTAGCCCACCAGGAACCTCCAGTATCTGCCAGGGGGCTGAGTTGCAGATAGGTGTAAAAAGGGGCGTGACCTCTTTACACGTCTCTGCAAGGCAGTCCCCTGGCACGTTTGCAGAGGGGGAACTAATTCCCATTGAATACTGGGGGTCCCTGGGGGCCAACTAGCCCACCAGGAACCTCCAGTATGCGCCAGGGGGCTGCATTGCAGAGAGGTGTAAAAAGGGGCATGGCCTCTTTACGCGTCTCTGCAAGACAGCCCCCTGGCCCGTTTGCAGAGGGGTAACTAATTCCCCTTGAATACTGGGGGTCCCTGGGGGCCAACTAGCCCACCAGGAACCTCCAGTATGCGCCAGGGGGCTGCATTGCAAAGAGGTGTAAAAAGGGGCATGGCCTCTTTACACTTCTCTGCAAGACAGCTCCCTGGCGCACACTGAAGGTTCCTGGTGGGCTACTTGGCCCCCAGGGACCCCCAGTATTCAAGGGGAATTATTTCCCCCTCTGCAAATACGCAAGGGGGGCGCGTTTTCAGAGTGGTGCCTTATTTTTTTGGGGGTGGGATCGGCAGGGTACGTGTACCCTGCACGTATCCTGGGATTCTTTAAAAAAAATTAATCGGGGGGGCCTTGGGGGTCCTTGTGGGAACCCCTGAGCAGGCCTAGGAGGTCAGGAAACTCCAGTATGCGCCAGTGGGCTGCCTTGCAGAGAGGTGTAAAAAAGGGCATGGCCTCTTTACGCGTCTCTGCAAGACAGCCCCCTGGCCCGTTTGCAGAGGGGTAACTAATTCCCCTTGAACACTGGGGGTCCCTTGGGGCCAACTAGCCCACCAGGAACCTCCAGTACGTGCCAGGGGGCTGCTTTGCAGAGAGGTGTAAAAAGGGGCATGGCTCCTTTACACGTCTCTGCAAGGCAGCCCCCTGGCGCATACTGGAGGTTCCTGGTGGGCTACTTGGCCCCTAGGGACCCCCAGTATTCAAGGGGAATTATTTCCCCCTCTGCAAATGCACCAGGGGGTGCGTTTGCAGAGTGGTGCCATAATTGTTTTGGGGGGATCGGCAGGGTACGCGTATCCTGGGATATAAAAAATAAAAATAAATAAATGTTCGCCTTGAGGGTCCTTGTGGGACCCCCTGAGCAGGCCTAGGGGGTCAGGAACCTCCAGTATGCACCAGGGGGCTGCCTTGCATAGAGGTGTAAAAAGTGGCGTGCCCTCTTTACATGTCTCTGCAAGGCAGCCCCCTGGCACGTTTGCAGAGAGGGAACTAATTCCCCTTGAATACTGGGGGTCCCTAGGGGCCAACTAGCCCACCAGGAACCTCCAGTATGTGCCAGGGGGCTGCATTGCAGAGAGGTGTAAAAGGGGGCATGGCCTCTTTACACGTCTCTGCAAGGCAGCCCCCTGGCGTATTTGCAGAGGGGGAACTAATTCCCCTTGAACACCGGGGGTCCCTGGGGGCTATCTAGCCCACCAGGAACCTCCAGTATGCACCAGGGGGCTGCGTTGCAGATAGGTGTCAAAAGGGGCGTGACCTCTTTACACGTCTCTGCAAGGCAGTCCCCTGGCGCATTTGTAGAGGGGGAAGTAATTCGCCATGAATACTGGGGGTCCCTGGGGGCCACCTAGCCCACCAGGAACCTCCAGTATCTGCCAGGGGGCTGCGTTGCAGATAGGTGTAAAAAGGGGCGTGACCTCTTTACACGTCTCTGCAAGGCAGTCCCCTGGCACGTTTGCAGAGGGGGAACTAATTCCCATTGAATACTGGGGGTCCCTGGGGGCCAAATAGCCCACCAGGAACCTCCAGTATGCGCCAGGGGGCTGCATTGCAAAGAGGTGTAAAAAGGGGCGTGGCCTCTTTACACTTCTCTGCAAGACAGCTCCCTGGCGCACACTGAAGGTTCCTGGTGGGCTACTTGGCCCACCAGGGACCCCCAGTATTCAAGGGGAATTATTTCCCCCTCTGCAAATACGCAAGGGGGGCGCGTTTTCAGAGTGGTGCCTTATTTTTTTGGGGGTGGGATCAGCAGGGTACGTGTACCCTGCACGTATCCTGGGATTCTTTAAAAAAAAAATAGGGGGGCCTTGAGGGTCCTTGTGGGAACCCCTAAGCAGGCCTAGGAGGTCAGGAACCTCTAGTATGCACCAGGGGGCTGCCTTGCAGAGAGGTGTAAAAAAGGGCATGGCCTCTTTACGCGTCTCTGCAAGACAGCCCCCTGGCCCGTTTGCAGAGGGGTAACTAATTCCCCTTGAATACTGGGGGTCCCTGGGGGCCAACTAGCCCACCAGGAACCTCCAGTACGTGCCAGGGGGCTGCTTTGCAGAGAGGTGTAAAAAGGGGCGTGGCTCCTTTACACGTCTCTGCAAGGCAGCCCCCTGGCGCATACTGGAGGTTCCTGGTGGGCTACTTGGCCCCTAGGGACCCCCAGTATTCAAGGGGAATTATTTCCCCCTCTGCAAATGCACCAGGGGGTGCGTTTGCAGAGTGGTGCCATAATTGTTTTGGGGGGATCGGCAGGGTACGCGTATCCTGGGATATAAAAAATAAAAATAAAAAAATGTTCGCCTTGAGGGTCCTTGTGGGACCCCCTGAGCAGGCCTAGGGGGTCAGGAACCTCCAGTATGCGCCAGGGGGCTGCCTTGCATAGAGGTATAAAAAGGGGCGTGGCCTCTTTACATGTCTCTGCAAGGCAGCCCCCTGGCACGTTTGCAGAGAGGGAACTAATTCCCCTTGAATACTGGGGGTCCCTAGGGGCCAACTAGCCCACCAGGAACCTCCAGTATGTGCCAGGGGGCTGCGTTGCAGAGAGGTGTAAAAGGGGGCATGGCCTCTTTACACGTCTCTGCAAGGCAGCCCCCTGGCGTATTTGCAGAGGGGGAACTAATTCCCCTTGAATACCGGGGGTCCCTGGGGGCTATCTAGCCCACCAGGAACCTCCAGTATGCACCAGGGGGCTGCGTTGCAGATAGGTGTCAAAAGGGGCGTGACCTCTTTACACGTCTCTGCAAGGCAGTCCCCTGGCGCATTTGTAGAGGGGGAAGTAATTCGCCATGAATACTGGGGGTCCCTGGGGGCCACCTAGCCCACCAGGAACCTCCAGTATCTGCCAGGGGGCTGCGTTGCAGATAGGTGTAAAAAGGGGCGTGACCTCTTTACACGTCTCTGCAAGGCAGTCCCCTGGCACGTTTGCAGAGGGGGAACTAATTCCCATTGAATACTGGGGGTCCCTGGGGGCCAAATAGCCCACCAGGAACCTCCAGTATGCGCCAGGGGGCTGCATTGCAAAGAGGTGTAAAAAGGGGCGTGGCCTCTTTACACTTCTCTGCAAGACAGCTCCCTGGCGCACACTGAAGGTTCCTGGTGGGCTACTTGGCCCCCCAGGGACCCCCAGTATTCAAGGGGAATTATTTCCCCCTCTGCAAATACGCAAGGGGGGGCGCGTTTTCAGAGTGGTGCCTTATTTTTTTGGGGGTGGGATCGGCAGGGTACGTGTACCCTGCACGTATCCTGGGATTCTTAAAAAAAAAAATAGGGGGGGCCTTGAGGGTCCTTGTGGGAACCCCTAAGCAGGCCTTGGAGGTCAGGAACCTCTAGTATGCGCCAGGAGGCTGCCTTGCAGAGAGGTGTAAAAAAGGGCATGGCCTCTTTACGCGTCTCTGCAAGACAGTCCCCTGGCCCGTTTGCAGAGGGGTAACTAATTCCCCTTGAATACTGGGGGTCCCTGGGGGCCAACTAGCCCACCAGGAACCTCCAGTATGTGCCAGGGGGCTGCTTTGCAGAGAGGTGTAAAAAGGGGCGTGGCTCCTTTACACATCTCTGCAAGGTAGCCCCCTGGCGCATACTGGAGGTTCCTGGTGGGCTACTTGGCCCCTAGGGACCCCCAGTATTCAAGGGGAATTATTTCCCCCTCTGCAAATGCACCAGGGGGTGCGTTTGCAGAGTGGTGCCATAATTGTTTTGGGGGGATCGGCAGGGTACGCATATCCTGGGATATAAAAAATAAAAATAAAAAAATGTTCGCCTTGAGGGTCCTTGTGGGACCCCCTGAGCAGGCCTAGGGGGTCAGGAACCTCCAGTATGCACCAGGGGGCTGCCTTGCATAGAGGTGTAAAAAGTGGCGTGCCCTCTTTACATGTCTCTGCAAGGCAGCCCCCTGGCACGTTTGCAGAGAGGGAACTAATTCCCCTTGAATACTGGGGGTCCCTAGGGGCCAACTAGCCCACCAGGAACCTCCAGTATGTGCCAAGGGGGCTGCATTGCAGAGAGGTGTAAAAGGGGGCATGGCCTCTTTACACGTCTCTGCAAGGCAGCCCCCTGGCGTATTTGCAGAGGGGGAACTAATTCCCCTTGAATACCGGGGGTCCCTGGGGGCTATCTAGCCCACCAGGAACCTCCAGTATGCACCAGGGGGCTGCGTTGCAGATAGGTGTCAAAAGGGGCGTGACCTCTTTACACGTCTCTGCAAGGCAGTCCCCTGGCGCATTTGTAGAGGGGGAAGTAATTCGCCATGAATACTGGGGGTCCCTGGGGGCCACCTAGCCCACCAGGAACCTCCAGTATCTGCCAGGGGGCTGCGTTGCAGATAGGTGTAAAAAGGGGCGTGACCTCTTTACACGTCTCTGCAAGGCAGTCCCCTGGCACGTTTGCAGAGGGGGAACTAATTCCCATTGAATACTGGGGGTCCCTGGGGGCCAAATAGCCCACCAGGAACCTCCAGTATGCGCCAGGGGGCTGCATTGCAAAGAGGTGTAAAAAGGGGCGTGGCCTCTTTACACTTCTCTGCAAGACAGCTCCCTGGCGCACACTGAAGGTTCCTGGTGGGCTACTTGGCCCCCCAGGGACCCCCAGTATTCAAGGGGAATTATTTCCCCCTCTGCAAATACGCAAGGGGGGCGCGTTTTCAGAGTGGTGCCTTATTTTTTTGGGGGTGGGATCGGCAGGGTACGTGTACCCTGCACGTATCCTGGGATTCTTTAAAAAAAAAATAGGGGGGCCTTGAGGGTCCTTGTGGGAACCCCTAAGCAGGCCTAGGAGGTCAGGAACCTCTAGTATGCACCAGGGGGCTGCCTTGCAGAGAGGTGTAAAAAAGGGCATGGCCTCTTTACGCGTCTCTGCAAGACAGCCCCCTGGCCCGTTTGCAGAGGGGTAACTAATTCCCCTTGAATACTGGGGGTCCCTGGGGGCCAACTAGCCCACCAGGAACCTCCAGTACGTGCCAGGGGGCTGCTTTGCAGAGAGGTGTAAAAAGGGGCGTGGCTCCTTTACACGTCTCTGCAAGGCAGCCCCCTGGCGCATACTGGAGGTTCCTGGTGGGCTACTTGGCCCCTAGGGACCCCCAGTATTCAAGGGGAATTATTTCCCCCTCTGCAAATGCACCAGGGGGTGCGTTTGCAGAGTGGTGCCTTAATTGTTTGGGGGGGATCGGCAGGGTACGCATATCCTGGGATATAAAAAATAAAAATAAAAAAATGTTGGCCTTGGGGGTCCTTGTGGGACCCCCTGAGCAGGCCTAGGGGGTCAGGAACCTCCAGTATGCGCCAGCGGGCTGCCTTGCATAGAGGTGTAAAAAGGGGCGTGGCCTCTTTACATGTCTCTGCAAGGCAGCCCCCTGGCACGTTTGCAGAGGGGGAACTAATTCCCCTTGAATACTGGGGGTCCCTGGGGGCCAACTAGCCCACCAGGAACCTCCAGTATGTGCCAGGGGGCTGCGTTGCAGAGAGGTGTAAAAAGGGCATGGCCTCTTTACACGTCTCTGCAAGGCAGCCCCCTGGCACATACTGGAGGTTCCTGGTGGGCTACTCGGCCCCCAGGGACCCCCAGTATTCAAGGGGAATTATTTCCCCTTCTGCAAACGCGCCAGGGGGCGCGTTTGCAGAGTGGCGCCTTAATTGTTTGGGGGGATCGGCAGGGTACGCTTACCATACGCGTATCCCGTGATTTTTAAAATAAAAAAAAAATTGGGGTGGCCTTGGGGGTCCGTGTGGGACCCCCTAAGCAGGAATAGGGGTTCAGGGTGTTTCTACCCTACCCCCTTTTCACGTTTTTCACGTTTCTTTTTCTGTTTTCTTAACCGAGGCACAAGATGGCTGCCAACACTTCCTGGTTTGGAGTGTTGACAGACATTTTTTAGCCAATTAACATGCAGCTCGTGCTCATAATGGTACGCGTACTGTCCTCGGACGGTACGCGTGCGGTACTTCGTCTATAGATATATCTATGATTTTACTTTTAATTTTCTCAGGATCTACTGAACGGATTTACACCATTTAACAAAAAGGGTAATCTGCGAACTGAACTCTACCTTTTTGCCAAATTTGGTGTAATTCCGTACAGCCGTTCGAGTTGTAGACCTGGCTAAAGGTCCTATAGAAAATTGCATGGGGAAAAGAAGTTTTGGGACCCCCTTTTTTCTCGGCCCCGCTTCACGAATCACCCCGCAACTTTCAGGGAAGGAGCAGAGCAGCTCATTTTCTTGGAGTATCCCGTGATTTTTAAAATAAAAAAAATTGGGGGGCCTTGGGGGTCCTTGTGGGACCCCCTAAGCAGGAATAGGGGTTCAGGGTGTTTCTACCCTACCCCCTTTTTGCGTTTTTCACGTTTCTTTTTCTGTTTTCTTGTGCCTCGGTTCTACCGAGGCACAAGATGGCTGCCAACACTTCCTGGTTTGGAGTGTTGACAGACATTTTTTAGCCAATTAGCATGCAGCTCGTGCTCGTAATGGTACGCGTACTGTCCTCGGACGGTACGCGTGCGGTACTTCGTCTATAGATATATCTATGATTTTACTTTTGATTTTCTCAGGATCTACTGAACGGATTTACACCATTTAACAAAAAGGGTAATCTGCGAACGGAACTCTACCTTTTTGCCAAATTTGGTGTAATTCCGTACAGCCGTTCGAGCTGTGGGCCAGGCTAAAGGTCCTATAGAAAATTGCATGGGGAAAACACGTTTTGGGACCCCCTTTTTTCTTGGCCCGCTTCACGAATCACCCCACAACTTTCAGGGAAGGAGCGGAGTAGAGCATTTTCTTGTAAAATTTTGCGAAGATTCGTCAACCAGTGCCAAAGTTATTCCAAATAGAATGTTGCAGATTTCCTATGGAAAGTAGGTCCTTACTATAACTACTTATTGGCGACCGCCAGTAGGTAATATATATATTACCTACTGGCGGTCGCCAGTAGGTATATATAGTTAGGATTTTTTCTCTATGGGATTTTTGAAAATTCTATGTCGAATAACTTTGGCGTTTGTGGACGGAATTGGCTGAAATTTTCAGGAAAATGGCACATTTTGTTTCTGAGCAGCCCCTGAAAATTGGGGGGGGGGGGTTCGTCCAGGGGGGGTCGAGAAAAAAGGGGGGTCCCAAAACATGTTTTTAACATTGAGTTTTCCATAGGGCGGTTGGCCTCACTTTTAGCCCGAACGGCTGAATGGATTTGCACGAAACTTGGCAAAATTGTAGGGACTGGTAGCCCGATGTGCCTTTTGTAGGTCTCAATATATGTGCTCCAGTGGATTTTGAGAAATTAACGTTTAGAAAAAGATATATATCTGTAACAGCGGACCGGGCAGCGCTCCGGTTCGCGGACTTTTCGCGCAACGGAGCTTTGTGAAGCGAAGCTGATTGGTTCTCCGGCGTCTGTCAACATTCCAAACAGTCCGTAGCGGCCGCCATCTTGTCTCTCGGTAGGATCGAGAGACAAGAGGAGGCGAAAGCAAAGGGGCAAATGACCATAAGGGGGCATAGTAGATCATCCCTGACCTCTTAGGTTTGATGTACCATTTTGCCAAGTTTGGTGTAATTCCGTTCAGCCATTCAGGCTGTAGACGTATCTAAATGTCAATAATCGAACGGCTGAATGGATTTGCACGAAACTTGGCAAAATATTAGGGACTGGTAGCCCGATGTGCCTTTGCTAGGTCTCAATATATGTGCTCCAGTGGATTTTGAGAAATTAACGTTCAAAAAAAGATATATATCTGTAACAGCGCTCCGCTTCGCGTACTTTTCGCGTTACGGAGCTTTGCGAAGCTGATTGGTTCTCCGGCGTCTGTCAACATTCCAAACAGTCCGTAGCGGCCGCCATCTTGTCTCTCGGTAGGATCGAGAGACAAGAGGAGGCCAAAGCGAAGGGGCAAATGACCATAAGGGGGCATAGTAGATCCTTCCTGACCTCTTAGGTTTGATGTACCATTTTGCCAAGTTTGGTGTAATTCCGTTCAGCCATTCAGGCTGTAGACGTATGTAAATGTCCTATGGAAAATTGCATGGGGAAAACACATTTGAAAGTGTTGAAATTTAGAACCAATTAAAATGTTACTTTGGTTTTGTATTTGTGTGTGATGAAAGTTAATTGGTTATGTATATATGTCAAATGAGAGGAAACCACAGCCATTTTGTGATACTACTGTCTGAGGTACATTTGTGAGGAATTTTTGGTGGTGAATTTCTGGTGTTTGATTTACACAGTACTAACACTTCTCCTACTTTTAAAAAGGTGAGTTGTTAATTTGTAAGGGGAACTATGTTGTACACTTGAAGATAATTTGAAAAATGTTTTCTGTTATTTATTTGCAGTCCTTCTGTTATACTAAATACTTGATAAAGTTAGTTTTATATTATGTATTACTAAAAACGATAAATGAAAGTGATTATTTTTTTCTGCAATTTACAGCAAGCAATTTCAAAATAAAATGGCTCACAATGAAGAGACCGTGGCAATTTCTTTTGAATTGTCCACTACATTGATTGAAATTGAGAGCACCAATAATGAAATATTGTCACAAGGAGGAGATGACGTGTATGATTTCATTAGATTGATTGAAATTGACAGCACCAATAATGAAATATTGTCACAAGGAGGAGATGACTTGAATGATTCCACTACATTGATTGAAATTGAGAGCACCAATAATGAAATATTGTCACGAGGAGATGACTTGAATGATTCCACTACATTGATTGAAATTGAGAGCACCAATAATGAAATATTGTCACGAGGAGATGACTTGAATGATTCCACTACATTGATTGAAATTGACAGCACCAATAATGAAATATTGTCACAAGGAGGAGATGACTTGAATAATTCCACTACATTGATTGAAATTGACAGCACCAATAATGAAATATTGTCACAAGGAGGAGATGACTTGAATGATTTTTTTGATCAATCTGTTGATGGCGAATTTATCGAATGTTTGGAGACCATAGAGTTACAAGAATCATCATTGCAGACTTTTCATGAGGAAATTGCTGATGAGGACATGTTACTAGTTCTTTCAAATTTAGAAAATTCTGAAGAATAAATTTATATTTAGAAATCAAAAATTGTTTGAGACATTATTCATTTTTATTTTTAATTTATGAGGTTGTAGCGAAGTGATTGTAGTATAAAATGAGACTTATAGTATAGAGTGCAACATTTTTATGTTACATGGTAAGTTTACTCATATTTACTTCCCTTCTGCCACTATATTATCTCCAATGTGTATTTGACATCTCTTCTTCATCTCCGGCCTCCTTTCTCTCACTGTGTGTCTCCGATGCATCTTATCGCTGCTATTTTGTGTAATTACAGAAGAGAGTAAAATAAAATAGTTTGGAACGTGAAAAGGGGGCAAAGTAGAGTACCCCTCACCCCCTAGGCCTTTTCAGGCGGTTCCCTGAGAGATTATGGTATGAGTTCCATATACCACAATAATTTGCATTACAACATGCAAGATATCTATCTCCTATTACCAACTTTTGGAGATATTCGCGCTAAGCGCGAATATCTCCAAAAAGTAACACCTGCCCTGAGCAGTTCTTAGCCATGTTATCCAATGGGAGGTGGATAAAATGGCTAAGAGCATTAGCTCGGTAATGCATGAATATCGCTGACTTTTTAGCGATATTCATGCATTGCGGACGTTTATTATCGCATTTGCGATAAACCTTGATAATAGCAAGGTTTATCTTCGATAATTTCTGACGATGCTTAGCGGTAAAAAATTTGTTGGTAAGCATCGTTAGCGATAAATATCGCTTAACTTTGGTAATATGCACCAACGTCTGTTAACGTTCGATTCGAAGGAAATGAGGAAGTGTTGAAAAACATTGTTTGCGCCATCTTGCCTTTTTTGAAATGCCACACTTTTGTCGTGCACGGCAGCCATTTTAGATGCCTTGACCAGACCCACTCTCTGCACGCTGTCGATTCGTAGCATGGCTCCCCACCCTCGCAAGCATCTTCCCCATGCACTGGTCACCCCCGCTCTCTGTCTTATGCATGGGCAATAAACCTCCCCCCATCTGCGCTGCTCTTCCCTGAGAATCACACTCTGTGCCCGCCCGACACCTCCCTTTCGCCCTATTCACTACCGCACCCTCTGACACTCCTCTTCCTCTGTGTCCGATTGTCCAGGCCGGTCCTAGGGTATCAGCTAGCCCTGCAGATGTAGTTTATGGCTCCAGCTGTAAAGAATCACCCCTCTTCAAAGGAGTTATAGTAGATCAAGGCCCACACCCGATGAGATCCGTCACACCACACGTGTTCCTACTATCTGAAAACCATCCTGTATTGTGATTGGGGAGGGGACCGAGCCTGAAGCGGAAGATTCCAGGAATGACTCTTTGTACATCAAAGTTTTTACAATTATGTGTCACATTAAAAATATATAGCACTCCAACAAAGTAGTAGGAATATAAAACTTTAATAACATATAAATATATACAACAAAACAAAAACAGTAAAAACATTTAAACAACGAAGAGACCGTGGCAATTTCTTTTGAATTCCTGATGAGGACATGTTACTAGTTCTTTCAAATTATGAAAATTCAGAAGATGTTGCCTGGGGGTGGGTCGTCAGTAGCAGTCTGTTGTGCGAATAGTTCCAAGGCAGCAGAACGCGCTGAAATCTAGATGGCACGAAAGTGATGTCTAGTAAGTTGCCGCCCAGCAAATAACGGCGTGGGGCGCCGCGGGGGTGAGTGAGTCCAGTAGGCACCACAGCTATTCTTACCGGCATTGCAGAATTACTGCTGGGGACAATGCCTGTGCTGTAGCAGGGTCACAGCAGAAACAAAAAGGATTCTGTTGAAGATGTTGTTGGTTTTCAATTTGAAAACAGTTCTGGTGTCAACTGCTATGCTAATGTAGTGGTTAATGTTTTGTTTTCTCTAGAAAATGTAAAAGAGGGGGAGGCAGTCCAAAGTTCCGTTAAAAGGGCAAAGGAAAGGATAGGTGGTTTGAACTATCAGTCAAAAAGGGGAGGGGGTGCAACAATTTTTCCTACCGGGTCACACTGTGCTTTCACCGGAACTGAGGTCTGCAGGATTCTAGTAATTCAAAGTGAGGCTGGCGCCAGCATGGGAGCGCCGACGTCCCGCGGATACAGTTTCGTCACTCCACGGGCGATCATGGCAGTCATTCCCCATCGGGGGCCGGAGACTCCCGCGGCTCCTCTAGAATCTTCAAGGTCGTGGAGGACTACGGTGGTGGAGTCAACCAGTGACCGGGCCATTTCTTTATGCTGGGCCTGCTCTTGCCAGGTCGACCGCCATTTTGAGAGTTCGGTAGCTACTGGCGATCGCGGGGTCAAATGAGCGGACGGGCTCCACCCTGCCGGGCGAGACGTTGCAGCATGGCCACAGTGGAAGAACCCTTTTCCGGGCGCCTGGAGCGCTGAGGGTGCAGCTGGGAAGCCTCCACCTGGGGAGGCGGGAGAGGCCTGTTCGCACCGTCTCTCCCTCCCAGTGCACCCCACGGCGTCTCGCTTGAGATTTATTATGGCCGGACCAGGCGATGAGGACGAGGGGGGGGGTCGGAGGCATGTGCAAGACATCCCCCCCCAGTGTTGTCGCAGCCATTATTCAAGAAAGAAGAAGTGTCCCGTCCGTCTTCGGGCCGGGCTTCCGGTGGATGTCGGCCGGACGCCCCTGGCTCTGGCCCCATGAACGGGTTCCTTGGTTTATCGGCTGCAGCCGGATCCCGTCGGCCTCGGCCCCCCGACCGTTTGTGGCCGGACCGGAAGAGCATGTGGCGGGACTACCTGAAACTGTCAAGGGCCACCGCGGCCGGACTGGGAGAGAGAGGGGAGGGTCGAGGAGACATTTCCCCCCCTGCAACTCTTCAGCGTTGTAAAGGCAATCCCCTGGCCGGGTCCCGCTGGCCTCGGCCTCTCCTCCGGCTACACCCTACGTTAGGATCTCCTGGCCGAGGCGTGGCAGCAGGACCCGCCTTATATGGGCTGCTCCCGGCTGGGCGTAGCCGCAACCCTGCCCCACCTTGGAAGTTTCCAGAGTGGGGGCGGATGTTCTACTGACTTGCATTTTCCCTAGTCTATCGATTTTTTTGGCGTGGCAGGCGGTGGGACAGCGAGGGGTGATTTGGTTTCTCTTACTGTTTTTCTGGTCTCTCACCACTGGCATATTTTAACGTTTTCTTGTTTCTAGGACATTAATAGGTTTTATCATTACGTTATGTTATCGTTTCTTTGTTCGTTGTTTAATAAAAGTTCATGTTCATCAGTGGCCTACTGATTTTCGTTTTCCTATTCTTTTCTTTCCAGGTTGTTTCATGCTAAAGTTTCTGTTAACAGGATACAGTGATCACTTCGTTATTATTGCATATGTCCTTTTCACTACGGGTGCTCTCTGGTCGGGCCAGATGACGTATCTCTAGTAAATGGTCCGGGTGAAACAGGTGCATCAATCAGTGGGGAGTAGATAGGCATGACAGATTACAACGGGGGAGAAAGGTCCGCATTACGTACCCTTTCACTATTTGCAAAGATTTGCCTACGTATATTTGCAAACAGGGAATACCTCCAAAAAGAACCAATTCCCAAACAGTCAATGTTTGGGGAAACAATCAATCAATGAGGAACGAAATAGGCACGACGTGTTAAAGGTTTGCGTTACCTACCCTTCACTATCTGCAAAGGGAGAGAGAATATTCCTATTCTTCCTCGTTTGCAGGCAGAGAAGATTCTTAAGAGAACCAACTTCGAACAATTCAATGCTGGATTCAAACAATCAACAAGGGGTACTGTGAACACAAATGAACGCCGCTTATGTACATACACATTGGTATTATCAACAGGTTGTTCCTAATGTTTCTATTTTAGGGAGGT
The DNA here is from genome assembly GCF_964261635.1 of Lissotriton helveticus. Lineage (NCBI taxonomy): Eukaryota > Metazoa > Chordata > Amphibia > Caudata > Salamandridae > Lissotriton > Lissotriton helveticus. The sequence continues at coordinate 1,243,677,270 of NC_136063.1, read as the reverse complement.
CAAAAAGAGATCCCATTAGTGGCCTACTGATTTTGCTCGATTCCTTTTGTTATTTTACACGATTTTTAGCTATCTGCAAAGACTAAACAGAGTATTGCGACTCTGTGCTTGTTTGTAAATAGAGAATGAACCAAAGAGAACAATCAATCAAATGGAGAGAGAAGCAGGCACGACGGATTACAACGGGGGCAAAGGCCTGCGTTAACTACCCTTCACTATCTGCAAAGAGAGAGTACTCCTAATAGAAATGAGGGGTGGGGGGCAGCATTCAAAGCAGATCAGTGTGCATAAACACGAAAATGTTTTTACTTACCACGTACTTGACATTCGACAGCTTATGATATTTGCTATTAAAAAACCATTGAAATTCACTGAAAAAACCATAGGTTATAGACCATATATATTTAGGAATTAGCATTTAAAAAACCTTATTTTACTCACACAAAACCATTGAAATTCCATATATAGTTAGTTGCACTAACTATATATCGCGCACCCGCAATCCACTGCTGATCATGTCACATATTACATCATTCATGACATGGTCAGTGACATCACTGATGACATCACTGATGACATCTCAAATGACATCACTGATGACATCACTGATGACATCTCATTTGACATCATTCTTGTGCTAATACGATAAACCTCTTCAGACTCTAATATAACCTTAGATACACTCAGTGTATACAGACACTCATCCATGGAGTTACTCACACACCCAGTCAGTCATGCAAAGAAACAATCTCACCTCCATTTCTTCAACTATACAGTTAAACACACCTTACTTATTGAAACATATACTAACACATATTTACTCTCTTATACAATCCCTGATACAAGTTCACAATGGTCGATACAACCACTCACTCATTCAGTGGCTCTCATGCATAGTTATTTATATATGCCAACTCTCACATGTACTGTGTTTTACATATGTACTTACTATGACATGTAGCATTGAGATATCCATTCACTCATCAATACACTCATGCACACAGTCAACTGCCCATGTAGCTGTTTCCACATGCACTCTTGAACTCATACACCTAGTGAATAAACTGCTCACACATCTATGCACAGAGTCACACACCTTCCAGCCACCCCCACACAAACTCAATCTCCCATAGAAATACTTGGGCAACCAATTAATAACACATATAGCCTCTCGTATAGCTAATGATCAACACATGCAGCAGTTTACAGAACAACAGACATAATGATGCACAAATTAAGACAGTTTAGTCACTAACCCATGCATTCAGTGAGACACATTTAATCACTCACTCATACAGTCAGTCACGCACCTACTAAATTCTTCATCCAGACACTTATACATCCACTCATTCTTCAATATCTAAGACATATTTTAACTTTACAGAAACATACAGTCACTGGATGTTGTCATCAGTGATGTCATCAGTGATGTCATTTGAGATGTCATCAGTGATGTCATCAGTGATGTCACTGACCATGTCATGAATGATGTAATATGTGACATGATCAGCAGTGGATTGCGGGTGCGCGATATATAGTTAGTGCAACTAACTATATATGGAATTTCAATGGTTTTGTGTGAGTAAAATAAGGTTTTTTAAATGCTAATTCCTAACTATATATGGTCTATAACCTATGGTTTTTTCAGTGAATATATATATATTTGTATATATATATATATGCCTTTTTTGGGGGGTTCATCCATTAAGTTCATTTCATTTTTTCTCAAAGTAGAAAGAATATACAGTACCAATAATTATTAACAGGAATAAATGACATATATCAGAAAAGTACATAGAAAAAAAGGATGGCATTTAGGAGTCCTAGGAGTCCTAACTTTACTACTACTAAACTGAGAAAAATCTAAATTTTAAGACTTTCTGTATTCACAGAAGGCATTTAGGAGTCCTAAAGTTAGGAGTCCTGACTTTACTACTCCTAAACTGAGAAAAATCCTAATTTTAAGACTTTCGGTATTCACAGAAGGCATTTAGGAGTCCTAAAATTAGGAGTCCTAACTTTACTACTCCTAAACTATGAAAAATCCTAATTTTAAGACTTTCGGTATTCACAGAAGACATTTAGGAGTCCTAAAGTTAGGACTCCTAACTTCTGTGAATATCGAAATGAGTAAGTGTCTTTTGTGAATATCAAAATGAGTAAGTGCCTTCTGTGAATACCAAAATGGTAGCAAGTTTAGGATTTTGTCTTAAGTTAGTTCTGTGAATCGGGCCCTCAGTCTTGTGTTATATGGAGCACGCATTCATGGGACCAAATAATGGCAATCATGCCTTTAAACTTGCAGACTATTTCACAAGAACACACCCTGATGAATGTATGTGCATGTAAATGTAATGGGATACAAGATGAATTGCTGCTTTTGGCCACTGAGCTGATGCTGTTATTACACACTATGTCATTAAACATCCCCCATTGGCTAAATTCACATTGCATATCACCATCCATACTGCACATAGTATGAGGTTTGTTTGTGTGTCAAGTCTTGTATGTATGTACCAAGTGACACATATATCATCAGTATGCACAGCTCAACAAGTAACCTTGCTGTGCCACCCCAAAGATAAATGGCATGCATGATTTGTCTTTAAAATGTATGGTGCAGTCCTGTCCTTTCACATTTGAAAACAAAATGTTCTCTGGCTAGTGCAAATGGTTACACTCTTATGTTATGGTGCAATAGGACCTGAGAGGATGCTGGCTACAGTACTTAAAATATCACAAGTCTGAAGCATGCTTCAGGCATGTGATGTTCAATATTGCTGGACTTTTACCTCCAGCCAGGTCAGCCATGCAAGGTGACTATCTGCGCTCCATGCACTTTCAATCTATACATATGTTTGTTTGGGCTAATGAAATTTGGAAATACAATAAGATGTCATAGTGCTAATTTCACATTTCAAACTTTGTGTAGTTGCACTATTTACAATGCATTGTCTATATCATTGTCTTGTAGGTGGACATGTGCCTTTCACACCTGGAAAAGTAGACAGCAGCTTGGATTCTGATGTGACAAGTAAATGGAATAAGTAGATGGTAGTAGCTCTGTGACGTCTGTGTGTGATGCATGATGGTTGTAACAGTTTGTGGTGTATGGGAAGGTATTCATTACTTGCAAACAATGAAAATGTTTCTAGACAACAGCACATGTCCACTCAATCTTTAGGAATTGACCATGAGTCATGTTAATATGAATGTAGTGCCAATACCAATACCAGCAGGCCCACAGGATTTATATGTCTGCACACCTGTGGTGATGTTGGCATATTTATAGATATAATGCACTGGTACACAATACATCAAGGTGCAGGTTTTAGTCACAAATCATTTTGGAATTTCCGCTAACTGTATCAAAAGTAACTAAACATGTATCGACAGGTGTTCCTGCAAAGTGGCAGGACCTTAGAAAAGCTGGTCTGGTCACAAGTTTGTTTCCTATTGCTTAATTGAAGTATGAAACAATGAAACAGTTACTATTGAGGTGCAAGGTATAACCAGACAGTGTTACACATTTCGAAAATGAAGAAATAATGTGAGCAAACATGTGCTCCATTATGGTGCATATTTTGTTTAATCTTGTACCATACTATGCTCAAATCTGCTGCATATGTTTGACCTCTCCTGCAACATAATTGCAGTAGGACAGAACATAGGTGTGGCTAAATAATTATGCTGAGCGGCACTCAAAATATGGGGGACTCATACCTGTTCCTGTACCTGTGTGAAATACCTAACGGAAATTTGTAGAAATAGGAAGGACAGTGTCAGCCATCACATTTCAATCACTGCTAGTCAAATCCAAAACTTTTTATCAATCGTGAAGTACACTCATTAAAGTGTAAAAATGACATTGCAACATGTTTTTCTGTAAGGGTGTGAATAAAATGTATGCAGTGTGGATAGTTCATGAATTAGATGAGTTACCTGAGGTATGACTATTGCAATATTGCCTCAGGGGTGTCTGATCCTCCCTAATAGATGTCCATGTCTTATCTATGTGAAAGAGAGTGACGGAAGAGCTATTACACTGATGTTCTGGAGGCTGGAGGGATGTAGGCCTGCTACTCAATTGATCTATGGTATTGTTTGAAGGATTTTCTCTCTCTGCCTGACTGTTCAGAATTGTTAGTGTAGATGTCCACAGGTCAGAGTTATTGTAATTTTTTTTAGTAACTGTAAAGTGGATGCCAGCCTGCATATCTGCATGAAATGTGTATTTTTACCGCGAATGGGCTAATTGTCATGGTTACTAAACCTATGCAGCTCCAATGGGTCTCAATGTATGGATACAGTGTTATAGACATGATTGTGGGCAGGAGAGCAAATGTACTAGTCATCACATGGAGTGGCATTTCAATGCCAGCCTCATGCCCAGTACATTCCAAATGTGACTTTCGGTGAAGCATTCATACAATGCAAGGTGGAAAGTCAAGTTGCAACACTGTAAAATTAAATTACAGAAATGCACATTGTTTCCAGTACACAGAGCATTATAGGGCTAGCCTACTGGTGGGATTATTTTGGTTGGCTACCACCAATGATGGCACACTTGCCTCATGGTGCTTAGAGCCATGCTGTATACACAACAAAATACTTGTTCTGATGAGTACTTCTACATGCATCTATACACTCCTGCGATGCAGTCAGCATTTTATTAGGGTGCTGATGAGTGCAGCCCAGGGAGAATGTGTGTACATTACAGATAAAATATCAAGTTTGCAAGATGCATTGTGTAATTTGGCTTAACTTTTTGACTGATGCTAAATTGGTGAATTGGTCAAAAATATTGTGAAGAGGCTGTGAGACGCCGGGCATCTATTTATGGAGTACCTAACAGATGCAGTGTAAGTCAAGCAAACAATGTGTGCTGCCTTCTGTAACTCCAGATGAGTTTAGAAATGCAGATTAAGACAGGCCGGACTAGTTTACATAAACACCTTTTACGTCTGTTTTGTACAAACCTTGTCACCCCTTGCATGCTGCAAGACCAACAGCAAAAGTGACCTTATTTGGAACACGTCTAAAGGTCACACTGACACATTGTCATGAGTGTGATTAACAGTTATGAGTGGTATGCTTGTAATAATATTGTGAGTAAGTCTATATAGTGTTCAATTCAATTTAATTTATTTATTTAGACCTCCTTGAAGATCAAAAATTTAAAATATATAAAAAATTGTCAAATTTTCACCTCAAGAGATTTTTTTAAATAGAGATAAGAAAGATTTCAAGAATGTATACAATCTATATTGTTCAGCTATAGTGACCTCACTTGAGTCAGTATGACATATTGCACTTGGAGATGTCATTGTACTGAATGCATATTGTACATATCTCTATCTCAGTATTTGGCGTAGGTGTGGACTGGCATTCATGATTGCATGACAATGTCAGGCAACGTTAGGAAAACATCATGTTAAATTGCAACTAGAGGTAGTATGTGTTTACTTTTAATCCCTCAATAACATGACAGCAGACCTGACAAGGACCACTGAAGTTGTACGGGCACCCTATGTGCACATCCGGAACATTGGCAACATTTATTGGAGGATGGGGCACATCTATGAATGGGGAAAGGTAACAGGAGTTTGGAGGTCTGGAAGGAGGTCGGCACCACAGGATACACCAGCACCAACACCTTCGCATGGGGACAGCCATCACCATGTCAGCACACAGGCCACAGCAGGACCCTCAACTGCTAAACACCTGGCACCCACACAGAAAAGGGTGTCTCACATGCAGGTCTCTCCACCTATAACCTGTGCATGGTTCAGAAAATGTGTAAACTTAATAGGAGGATGGCTTCCATTGAGCAGGAGCAGCCAAGCATAACGGAGATCTTGTTGACTTGCCAGAAGGCACTTGAACACATTGCTGCCTAAATCTAGCTCTCTTCCTATGAACATTTCCTTCCAAGTTACTTTTTACTTTTTCTTTAGTATTGTTATTAGGCAAAGTTTTAGTTAGGGCTGTCTAGCTGTAGATGTAGTGTAGATAAAGTTTCGATGTATGAATATTTTATCAGTAGTAGTTTTTAAGTGTGGTTTTATTAGGGGAGATTTTCAAGTGGGTGGGGATTAATCTTTTGTTTGTTTGGAAAAATGAATCTATAAAAAGAAAAAAGAAATTGGGGGGATTATATGAGTAGTTAGTATAGCTGTAGGATGTTGTTGATTGTAATGTACCGAGCAATGTGTATTTAGGATGTGAGGGGTGGTTGATGTTTAACTTGTCATGTATGTATAGTGCTTAAGGTAAATTAAGATAAGTTAAGATAGTTTAGGCAAGGGTTAAGGTTAGTTAGTGTAGGGTAGGTAGGTGTAGGTAGTTTTAATCCCTTTGGTGCTCATGACGGATTGATTCCATCATGCGCACCAGTGCTGGTGTGCTCATGACGGAACAATTCTGTCATTTGCACATGAGCACTAAAACCCTCTGCTACAAATAGCTGCGGGGTTTCCCTTTTTTTAATTTTAGGTCTTGGGAGGTGGGGAAGCCCTTCCCCAAAATCCTGAGGATTTTAAAACATGTCCAATGTAAAGACGACCGCGCGCATGGTTCGCTGATGCCACTGCATTGAAAATGAAACTGAAACTATGTTTCAAATTCACTGTTTCAGTTCTAGTGGTGCTATCTCAGCCCCTTGAGCACCGAAACACACAGGAGAGGTATTGTTGGAAAGGGGGGAATCTCCCCTTTCAAATGGTACCTGCTTGGGGATAGCCCCAGGAGGTGAATCTCCAAGCAGGGATCCACCCACTAGGCACAAGAGATGGGGGAGCAACCCTTTGTGCAAGGGTCTTGGCTCCCCTATTTAAAATGGCATTGACAGGGGGGCAGAAAGCACCATAAACCCCAGGGATATTTTTATAGGAAAGAGGTGGGGGCCTCCCAGAATGAGCTGGTCAATACCTCCATCTTTCCCCCTGCAAAAAATGCAAATGTTTTTCTGTCCCCCCGGGATGGGGGCAAAAGGCCCACTAGGCACCAGGGATTTGTTTTTTTTTATATTTAGGGATGGGGGCTCCCCAGAACACGCCTGCAAATGCCCCATCCCAAAAACAATTACCACAGTCTTTCTGTCCCCCAGGATGCAGATGGGGCAATAGACCCTGATCGGCAGAAAGCCCACTAGGCACCAGGGATGATTTGTATTTTTTATACATGGGGCAGCGGCTGCCCAGAATAGGCATGCCTATATCACTACCCTCCAGAAAAAATTGCCACAGTCTTTTTGCCCCACCTGGGAGGCAGATGGGGACAATAGCATCCTATGTCCCCCCTGCGAGGGGGGAGAAAGCCCACTAGGCACAAGGGATTATTTTTAAAGTTCAACAGTGGGGGCTGCCCAGAATGGGCATGTTAATGCCCCCACCCCCAAAATATGTCCACAAACTTACTGACCCCTGGAGGCAGATGGGGTAATAGCCCCTTATCTGACCCCCCTTGGAGAGCAGAAAGCCCACTAGGCACCATGGATTAGGTTTTAATTAAGCCTAGTGGTGGGGTTGCCCACAATGGGCAGGCCAATGCCCATACCCTCCCAGAAAAATCCACAGTCTTTATTCACCCCCAGGAGGCAGATTGGGGAAATAGCCCCTGCTCTGCCCCCCTGGGGGCAGAAAGCCCACTAGGCACCAGGGTTTTTTTATACATAGGCTGGAGGCTGCCCAGAATGGGCATGCCAATGCCCCACCTCAAACAAAGAATTACCACAGTCTTTCTGACCCCTCCTTGGGAGGCTGATGGGGCAATAGCCCCTTATCTGCCCCCTTAGGGGGTAGAAAGTCCAATAAGTATCAGGGATTTTTTTATTATACATAGGGGTGGAGGTTCCACTCCAACAAATTTAGCCACATTCTTTCCGTCTCTTACGGCAGGCTGATGGGGGCAAATGCCCCTGATCTGCCCCACCTGGGTAGAAGAGAGCCCACTACGCACTAGGGATTATGCTGGTTTTTTATAAGTACCAGTTGGGGCTGCTCAGAATGGTCATACCATTGCCCCACCCACCAAAAAATAGTCACAGTTTTTATGGCCGCCTTGGGGCATAATAGCTCTCGATCTGCACCCCGCAGGGTGGCAGTAAGCCCACTAGGAGCTAACCTTTTTTTGCAGAGGGCCTAGCTGTGAAATTTGGATCCTAGCTCAGCCGGCACCTAGAGCAACCTAGCAGGCCAATACAATTTTGAATCCAGGATGGTGTGACTTGTGTGGCTCTCACCAGGTTCTGTTACCCAGAATCCCTTGCAAACCTCAAACTTTGTAAAAACAACTAATTTTCCACAAATTTCTGTGATGGAAAGTCCTGGAATCTGCATGGATCCACAAACTTCCACCCAGTGGATCCCCCAACAATTTCTTACCCAGGATTCCCTACAAACTTCAAATTTAGCAAAAAAATCAAATGTTCCTCCCATTTCCCCCTAGGGTTACTGTGCCGGCACAAACTAGCTACCGCCCAGCATTCCTCATGGTCTCCTGAAAAAAAAAATGGTGTTAGGAAAATCTGCTTTTACAAGGGATTCTGGGTAACAGAACCTGGTACGAGCCACACAGGTCAACCCAACCTGGATTCCCCAGGGTGTCTAGTTTTAAAAAATGTACAGGTTTGCTAGGTTTCCCTAGGTGCTGGATGAGCTAGAGCCCAAAATCCACAGCTAGGCACATTGCAAAATTAGAAAAAAATAGATGTGACCATGTTCGTTTTGGGCCATTTCCTGTCATGGGCACTAAGTCTCCCCACACAAGTGAGGTACCATTTTTATTGGGAGACTTGGGGAACACAGAATAGTAGAACAAGTGTTATTAGCAATTGATTTTCTTTGCATTTCTGCCTTCTGAATGTAAGACAATGTGTAGAAAAGAAGTCATTTTGAAAAGTGTCCTCAAATTCAAATGCTTGTATGGGTAACCTACAATTTCGGAGATGTGCAAATAACCTTTGCTTCTAAACTCTATATTTTGTTCCCATTTTGGAAATATATAGGTTTCCTTGGTACCTTTTTTTCACTCTTTATATTTTACCAAATGATTTGCTATAGGCAGGGTGGCGGTCACATCCTAATCCCACCGGAGAGACCGCCGCTGCCCCTGCGGACGGTCCCTCCACCTCGGGGGTGGCCTAATAGGCGCCTATGTCGCAATTAAGGCATCCATTGATGTTATGAAGGAGTGCATCTCGCGCTCCATGGTCTCCATGATCTTCGTGATGTTATGTATGGCACCCAGCTGCCTTATAACTTTACTGCTGTACGATGCAGAAGGCTGTTGTTATTCCCTCTGCATCAGGGCATCTGCAATTTCGGCGAGGGACTCATCAATTCTGTGAAGCCAAGAGAAGGTGTCTGTGATTGCCTTTGACAAACCTTTATTAGGGCTTAGACACCCACAAACTTATCAGCCATTTGCTGCTGGACTCCGACCATTCGCCATTGAAGGACAACTTGGGGGTCTTCAGAGTCCTCTGAGGTGATGGAACAGATGGATGGAACATCTCCAGTGGGTTTTGGTTCATCTGGGGACCCTGCAAAATCATCTCCCCTTGTCAAGACCAAAGGAGAAATTTCAAAAGAGTCCTGGAGTTTTTGGAAGGTGCTTTCGTCCATGAAGCAGAATGGTGTCTCCAACTGTTTGGGCATCATGGACAGGCTCATCTCAGTAGGTATTTGTGGTCCCTCTGAAATAGACAGAAATAAGTTACAAATAAGCCATGATTGAATTTACCCTAAATGATTATTGTAACAATAAGATAGTTTTTAAAAATACTTTCTATCACACAGGGATATGTTTAGCATATGCTTCTATAAGTAAATAAGACCATTTACCATTATTTTTGCTTTTCACATGGCAAAACCTGTACCATGTTCACACTAACTTAGTGGTATTGAAGGGGCCTATTTCTGTCATTACACACAATGTAACGAAACTAGGCAGCCTGCTGGACTGCTCTGCCTGAAAGAGTGGGTGCAGGAACTGGCTATATTTTACATATTGGGGTGCATTTCTGTTGTCTGCCTGCACTGATGAAACATTTGCTGCTTAACACCACTGCGGAAACCATTGGACCATATCACAAGCGTGCCTGCATTTCCTCTAGCCATCAGTTTGCACCCGACATTAATCAAGATATGTCATACTTTGCTATTTCTCTCATGATCCTGCACTCCGACTTTCACACACCACAACATACCATTGTGTCTTGCTGTACTGTCTTTCATTCAATTTTGCAATATTGTACCCTGAGGATAATATCTGACACCCATCCACACAACTCTGTACAGCAACATTGGTGCACTGTAGGAAAGCGGGCAGGTATGTGTATGTCATGATTTCAGTTTTTACTTTCTTAGCACTCACATAGTCATCTCAAGGCTCTACAACAGGAGACACTGGGTTCCATCTCTGAAGGGGATAGCCATCATCACACTTGGACGTCTGCAACAGCTTAAGCTTACTCCATTTCCTCAGAACTCAAGGTGCCCATCCGCAGGGTCCCACAAATCTCTTCACTTAGCCACACTCTCGGAAACTTGTACATTACTCCTCTGGCACTTATTATTCAGACCCAGGGACTCTACATCATCATTTAGACTGATGACACCCAGATCATACTGTAACTCATAGGAGACTCCAATACCACCAGCAGTTGTTACATAATGCCTTTGATCAACATGGCTAAATCTATGTGAGAGTAATGGCTTGGCTTATAATTTACGTCACAAGACAGTGGTGCTGATATTCTGCAACATGAACTCACCTTGGTTGCCCACATGACTAGGCCCAAAGCCATGAAACTCCAACCATCCCAGACATGTCCATCTTCCTGGACACCTACCTCACCATGAGATTTAATAATCCCAGTATCACCTCCACCTTGTTTCACATTATTTGCATTGTCACACATTTCTTAATTTGCCTCCCTCCTGACACCTGTAGGATTATAACCACAGCCCTCATCACATGTAGAATTTAGAACTCCAATACCCTGCACCACAAAATCTCTGCACAGCTAGTACACAATAGGCAAACTATCCATCACACCTCTGCCAGACTATTACAAAGCCTACCTTGCGGCACACATATCAAACCTCACCTCATCAAAATGCAATGCCTCCAAATTTAGACACATTAGCAGTTTGATGCTCAGCTGCACCTACAAGACAACATACTACCAGGGACCCACCTAGCTCACACAACATCTATGCTTCCACCAAAAAATCATGGGCCACCGATCTGCATCATGTGCACTCACACCCCTCCCCAATAAACATATGAACAAGACAGGAGGCAGGGTGGCCCCATACATGGCAGGCAAATCCTGTACAATCCTCACACAACACACCAGGCCTGCAGCGTGCAACATGGATTGTTGCTAGTGACTGAACATCTGGCTTTTCAAATGATCCTTTTTAGAGAGCATGTACATTCTCTGCACTTGGATACCCACTCAGGTGCCAAGTTGACCCTCTGTCAAGCCACATTACATTACATTCCACTTTTGGCTGCCTAGCCCCAAGACAAGCACACTTGCATCATGGTGCAAGGGAGCCTGCATTTGCACTGGCATGCAGGTCCGTTTTCTGAAATGTAGTCAACATCATGCACCTCTTTGAAAACACTGTAATGATTAATTATTTGAAAATCATTATAATGGAATACAAAATTTGACATTTTTGTTTCCTTCTTTCTTACTTGCTCAAAGAAGGAATATTTAATAGATTACTGCTTGTAAGTAAGGGTGAATTGATGGAATGTTGGTCACTGTATTATTCTTTAACAAGGAGTTCAGGCCAAATTCTGCAAATTGCTGCATGGTGGAACTTTTCTCCTGTGAGGCTCCACAAAATGTGAGCTGGTGAGTGAGATTCATCTTTCCCTGGAACGATGTTGTAATGTGGGTGGTTCAACACTTTTCATTTTGTCAGATTTATGTGAAGCAAGCAGGTAGAACGTGGTTTAGGCTTCATGCACAGGGGTCCTTTCCTGGACTCTGATTTACAGTTGCCACTTGGGTAGCCCAAGTGTTGGACATTATAAGCTAACTAGATAGCTCAGGGCACAGGGTTTTTGGAATAGGGGCAATGTTGGGCGCTCAGCTAATATTTAACGCAAAGGTTATTTGAAATATAATAGATAGATGGGGTGCAAGTCGGTGAGAGGATAAGCCCTATAACCCCTCAAAAGGCGTGGGTTCAGGGAACAAAACGCTAAGAGACAACAGCAAAGTACCAACTGCACACAACAAGAGAGTAACGCAAATTCCAGTGTCCTGGTTGACACATATACACTTAAGTCACAACCGTCAGAGAAACCACAAAGTCTTTAGAGATGTATCTTCATTTATTGTCTTTGCAGCCAGCCGACACGTGTTTCGTCGCATTGAAATGCGACTCCTAAGGGCTGGGAAAGATACAAACAAATAGCTATGGAGCGTATGACAAAAAAAAATTTCAATCAGATCATTGGTTGCATGATGTGACTTGGTGAAGGTGATGCCTATTCATAACCAAAACAAACGGTGAATAAAACAAGGTTCATCTATAGTGGAAACCAAGGATTGTATCTTTCCCAGCCCTGAGGAGTCGCATTTCAACGTGTCGGCTGGCTGCAAAAGACATTAAATGAAGATACCTCTCTAAAGACATTGTGGTTTCTCTGACGGCTGTGACTTAAGTGTATATGTGTCAACCAGGACACTGGAATTTGCGTTACTCTCTTGTTGTGTGCAGTTGGTACTTTGCTATTATAAGCAAACTAAACACTGCTCTCCAAAGGTCTAACACTCAACTAGTAAATCCTGTGCAATTTTTTTGCTGGACAACCAATGCATCTGTGTTTTTTAGATTCCTTTCAGAGGCTCAGTCAAATGATATTGTGAAGTTACACTTCTTGTACGATTGTTCTCAACATGTTCTTATTCCTATTTATTAGAATGGTTTTCCTGATCTCTGAGGCCCCAATGATCAATACACAAGAATGGTTAGAAAAGGAGATAGGGCTTTAACATCTTATTGAATTTTCTTAACGATGCAAACACTTTTTTGACAATATGCTTCTTTTGGCAGTTTGGATTTTGTTGAGGTTTGCATTGCAAAGAAAATCCTTGCAAGATGTCTACCCCTATGTGCGCATGCATGCACACGGCCCAATGTTTAATAATATTTGTATTCAAAGAAAAAACATTCCAGGGTGCATGCTTCCAGCTACATATGCACCATGATACACTTTTGACTAGTTTGGAATTTGTTCTTTGGGGCTAAATCTGGCACAAAAAAGCATTGGCAAAGGCAAGCTCAACAAATGTCCTTCATTGGGTTTGCCTTCGCTTGCTATGTACGATTGCAGTATTTATGCTGGAAAATGTAAACATGTTCTTTACTTGAGTTAGGTCAATCAGTAGAATTTTTATGACCTTTAATTATTTTGTGAGCAACTTTTATGCTTTATTTTACTGCCCTAGGCCCTCCTCTTCAGCATCCCTATGTTGCACATGGAAAATACCTGATATGTCTATTTCAGCACTACCTCACCTACCGTTTGCGGCAGCTGTACTTTGCAGATGTGCACATTCCACAAATATTACTACAAGTTGCCTGAGCACTACATCTACTCTGGATCATGCACATTTTGTGCAAGCACATAATGTGCAATTTTTTGGGTACAAATGTCCCTTGTTTTAATCAGTTGATCCAATATTTGTATGGGCTTCTTGTATTTTAGAAAAAAAAGGCACCAGCTGTAATTTCAGCCACGCTCTTATATGACCCTTTCACGTGGAGTGCAAATGGAACACTGACAAAAGGAAGCAATATTTAACAAAGAAGTGAAAGATCAGAACAAATGAGATGACAGCTAACATCAGGTATGAACAAGTGGGGACGTCAGCAGGGTTCTTACATTTTGGAAGAGGACCTCCCTGGAGGGTCCCTCCTAAACATTTTGCCTTCCTCCTCCTACATTTTGCCTAGCTCATTTTTGCTTGCCTGAGAACACAGAGCACTTTACCACCACTAACCAGTGATAAAGTGCAAATGCTCTCTCCTCTAAATATGGTATGGTTGGCTCATACCCAATTGACATATTTCATTTGCGTATAAGTCCCTAGAAAATATATCTGGGGAAGGCGAGCAGAGTGTTATCTGATTGGGCTGATATTCCCTGGATACTGGGTGGTGACTGGAACATGATCTTAGACGTGGACCTCGATAGGTCGCACCCCCCCTACAAATGGCTGGGGTCACAAAATTGATTGACGTGTTTACGGCCTGGGCGGAGGGCTGGAAACTAGTAGATACCTGGCGTGAGCTACACCATAGTATTCATATTATTCCCCTGTGCATAACTTGCACACAAGGATAGATAGGTTTTTGTGCTCCAGCTCCTTAATGACGAAGATTGGCGGTATGGAATATTTAGCCAAAACCTTCTCTGACCATAGACCACTGACACTTGACCTCCTATGGAGCAGGATACCCTCCCCGGTGCCCACCTGGAGACTTAATCCGCTTCTTCTGGAAGATGGCCCCTTTCCGGCATCACTTTCTGATGCTCTGACAAATTACTTTCTCGAAAACTGGGACTCCGCAACGTCTAACCTGGTGGTATGGGATGCCATGAAGGTGGTAATAAGGGGTGCCGCCATTGGACAGCTAGTGGGAGCTTGACAAGAAACCCATAGGCGACTATGCGATGTGGAAAACCGACTGACAATACTGGAGAGGGCGGCAAGTATAGACCCACAAAAACAGGGCGATCTTCAGGCAGAGAATATTGCCCATGCAGAGGTACTGGAAACCCTGAGAGTCATTGATTATAAAGAATATCTGCGTCGGAATCATGCTGAGGCTGACAGGTCAGGTGCCTTATTGGCCCGCCTGGTACGAGACCATCCGGATCCCCCGGTGATTACCCGGATTCGTGACGGATTGGGTGGGATAGTCCACACACAGTCTGAGATTAACCAGGCGTTCTGTGCCCACCTACGGGCCCTGTATGCCCCTTTCCCCTTGGAGGACCCAGACCGAATAGAGGACTTTCTCCGTGATCTGCCATTTCCGGCTCTGTCTGCGGGGGCCCAGAAAGAAGTTGGAGGCCCCATGACACAAGGGGAAATCCGGGCTGCCATTCGGTCCCTCAACCGAAATAAGACGCCGGGGATGGATGGGCTACCAGAGGAATTTTACCAGACCTATTCTAAGACCCTAGTTCCCATTCTGGAGAAGGTATATAAGGAGGCGTACGAGGTAGGAAGACTGCCTACCTCAACGATGCAGGCCCTGGTCATATCCATACCCAAGCCGGGGAGGGATACACTTGAATTGTCCAACTACAGGCCCCTATCAATGCTCTCTACGGAGTACAAGATCCTGAGTAAGGCTATTGCCTTACGGTTACAGCCCCATCTCTCTGCTTTGGTCCACCCAGACCAGTGTGGTTTTCTCCCGGGAAGAAGTACATCCCAGAATATGCGGCGATTACATGCCCTTATGACTGCTACCCCGCAGGACAGCCCCCGGGCAGGTTGTGTTGCTCTGGACATGAAACAGGTGTTCGACTCCTTGTCCTGGACTTATATGTTTGAGACCTTGAGACGCTTTGGCTTCCCGGACTCCCTACTGAAATGGGTGAGATTACTATACAGGGACCCATCGGCCCTTGCACGCACCGGTGGATACACCTCAGATAGCTACTCAATCTACAGGGGCACCCGGCAGGGTTGTCCTCTATCTCCGCTCCTGTTTGTGCTGGCACTGAAGCCTCTGGCCCTGATCCTTCGGGCCCGGGAAGAACGGATGGGTATCACCACCTAATCTCTATATACGCAGATGACATTCTATTATACTTTCAGGACCTAGAGGCTGACCTTTCGAATATAGATAGACTTTTTAGCCAATTTGAGGAGGTGTCTGAATTAGCGATTAACCCTGAAAAGTCCACCGGATTTTATTTTAGAGACCTACCACACCCTCCCTCTCTCCGATTCGGGAGGTATCGGATTCCGGTAACCCAAACAACGTTCAGATACCTGGGCATTCAAGTGTATAGGCGACCAGAAGACCAGATAGAAGGTAATGTCAAAAGAGCAATCACGGGTCTCCGTAGCAGTGTAGGATTTTGGACGGCTCTGCCCCTATCAGTCATGGGCAGAATCGCCATTTCCAAAATGGTCCTGCTTCCCCGTATGCTATATTATTTTGTTAACCTGCCCATCATTCTTCCACAGTCAATATTCAATACACTGAACACGATTCTGACAACTCTGATTTGGGGTTCTGGCCGCAGACGCATCAGCCTCCGAAAGCTCCAATCAGGGACTAAACTGGGCGGAATGGGGGTGCCCGATCTCAGGGGATATTACTACGCCAGTCAGCTTCAGTGGTTGGCAAGATGGGTGGCGGGCAGGAACTTGCATGAAATTGACTTCACAGCTGACCGATTAGCATGGGGCGAAATGCACACACTGTTGTTACCCGGGAGCAGGATCCCCCAGGGTTGCTATCCTCTCTTGAGCACGGCCTTGATCTGTTGGAGGAAGGCATTGGCATATACGTCCAACACAATACCCTTTGCGGAGAATATCCCCCTGTTAGGTTTCCCAACGCCCCAGGGTAGGCTCACACAGCGCAAATTGCGACCCTGGGCAGAGGCGGGGGTAGAAGAAGTGGGCATCTTCTTCGGGGATGATACCCTACTAGATCATGACACCTTCCTGCAGGTCACGGGGCCCCGCAGAGGCTGTATCTACTACACGCTGTGGTGTCTCACTACATTAAGAACAAATGGACCCCTCAGCGACTTAAACGCACGAACCATGAATTGGTCGACATACTTTATTATATGGGAACAGGGGGTCAGTGCGGTGGTTATACTCAGGGATTAGGGAACACGCAGCGATTCCTCTCACTACACTCAGAGATTCGTGGATACAGGACACGGGAGGGGTACTGTTGGCCAAGGATTGGCAAATGGTAATTGATCATCCACGGAGAGTGTCCAGGAATGCTAAATTTAAATTCATTCAGGCCATGGTGCTTCATAGGGCGTACCTTACCCCACAGAGATTGCATAGAATGTTCCCCGATTCCTCCCACTGCTGTCCACGCTGCAAAGCGGACAAAGCTGGTTTTCTCCATATGGTGTGGGCATGCCCGCGGCTCCGCAGTTACTGGGGAGAGGTCTGCCAGATGCTACGTACAGTGACCTCACTGCCGGTACCAGTAGATGCCCTATATTGTCTGATAGGATCCCGGAAACAACCTAGAAAACAGAAAGCTAAACTGAAGTTCTTGGACCTGGCCCTGTTACTAGCCATTAGAGCTATAATGATGTGATGGAAGTCACCTGGGGCGCCCAGGATATCAATGTGGCAGTCTGAGCTGGTGAAATGGGGCAGAACGGAGGGCATAGTGTTGAGACGAGAAGAGGAGAAGGGACAACGAACATATCCCATAGCACAAGACTGGGAGGTAATGCTGCTAGAATTGGAGGGGATGGAGATAACAACACCACAGGCAGATGGGTTGTAAATGGTCAAAGAATACGTAGCTTGAAGGGATGTGAGGCGTAAAAGGGTTGAAGCCTGCGGATGTATGGGTGTGGTTTCGGTATATTTATCCTACACTAAATTGTTTTGATAGCACTGGTACAGAGTGTCTTGTACAGGACTTATTGTGAGTAGGAGACGTACGGGGTTGGGGTAGGAGGGGTAAGGGGGGAGGGAGGATCGGGAGTTGTGATCCTAAATGTGGTTGGTTGCTGGACCTGATAATAATATGATGTGTAACGTACTGATGCATAAGAAAGTGCCCCCAAAGAATGGCATGTTGGAAACAGGAGGATTGTATGTACTCATGATTTATGACCAGATGTTATACGCAACAAGATGTAACAGCAACAGAACTACATGTTTGGTGGGGGAGAAAACGTGAAAAGAACTGTACGACATAATAAAAATTCATGTTGTAATGTCATTTACATGGTGCAGTTGCGAATAAAGTTTAAAAAAAAATAAGTCCCTAGAAAAGTGTACTACATGTGCCTAGGCCCTGTAAATTAAATGCTACTAGTGGGGCTGAAGTGCTCATTCTGCCACCCACTTAGGTAGCCATATAACCATGGCTCAGGCCTGCCATTGAGGAGTCTGAATGTACAGTTCTAAACTGCCACTTTAACCTGTTAAGATAACCCTCTTGCCAGGCCTAAACCTTCCTTTTTTATACATGTAATTCACCCCTAAAGGAGGCCCTCTTTACCCACAGTGCAGGGTGCCGTGTATTTAAAAAGTAAGGCATGCATTTTTGAGTTGTAAAGGTCCTGGTGGTGAAAATTTCCCAATTTCATTTTTCACTGCTGCATAACTCTACCATAGGATAACATTGGGTTCCTTTATTACATCTCCTAAGTGCGATTCCTAAGTGTGAAGAGATAAACGTTTCAAGTTTGGTGTCAGCAAACTCACAATTTAAAATCACAATTTTTGGCGAAGTTGTATTTTCAAATCCAGTTTAGCAAATTCCACTTTAAAAAATGTGGCATTTAATTACTTTAGCCATTTGGTGCCTTCTGCCTGTCTCTTGAGTACACTTCTGGGGGGTGGCAGCTGGCTTCCAGCATTCCCTCTAGACATCCAGACAGAAAGAAAGGGTGGGTGTGACTGAGTAGTCATCTTCATGCAGATGACCCACCTTGAGTAGGATGGGAGGGGGAGCTGACACATACAACTGAAAGGGAAATCTCTTGTCCCCGCACAAAGGGTTAAATACCCCTCTGTAGTGTGGCTGGAGCCAAGTCAGGAATGGAGAACCTGTGGGTCCCAGTATATAGCCTGCGCTGCATCACAGTTGGCCGGAACATTTTAATTTTCCCCAGTCTAGCACAACGAAATAACCTACTTGAGCACTTATGCTTCTAAGTGCTATTTTGACAATATTTTTTCAGAAATTCATAGCTGGAGATTGTCATTTTGGACTTGTTTTATGTATAAAACCATAATCTATTTTTTTTAAACTGGTGTGGAAGCTTTTTGTGGTGTTACTATTTGAAGTGTTGCACAACTACTTTGCATATTGCCTCTTATGTTAAGCCTGACTGTTCTGTACCGAGCTACCAGAGGGTGAACAGAGGATAATTTCGGTTGTGTGGTGACCTGTCTTGACTAATATTGAGGTTCCTGCTTGGACAGGGTGCACATCTCTGCCAATCAAAAACCCCATTCCTTACATAAAGGTTATTACATGTGGGAAGAAAAGAAGGATTTTTAACCTGATTGAAATAAGAGTGTTGGCGCAAAATATTTTCCACCCCCTGTATTTTGATTCCATTGTCCTCCAACCCATTTTTTCCACGTAATTATTTAGCCTATGTATATATTTCTAGTCCCCTTTTGTCTTTTTAACAATTTTAGATCAAGTGAGCATTACATTATTTATAAACGTCTTCACTCATAGGGCAGAAAATAATAGAATTCTCATGTGTTGTTAAATTAGAATGTATCAAACAAGCGACCTCTAAACAATCCTGCCGCAGCTTGCCAAATAGGACTTTGCCATAGACAGAACTTTAAAAAGATATGCAAATATATACTGTTTGAAATGTGTGAACTGCATCTGAACAAAACGTGTTATAAACATGCCTACTTTTATGTTATGAAATGTAAATAGTGCTGTAATTCCCAGTCCTATGGAAAGGTTAACTCGTTCTACTTGCAACTTTATTGAAACTACAGCACCAGCATGTGCTTTATTTTAACACTATTCTTTGAAACCGCCTGCCCTTCAAAATTCTGAATTAATTATACATGGCACTTCCTGGAAAGACTAACAGCCATTTTTCAACAAATCAGTCAAAAGAAAGATCATTTTTCAAACTAATGCATCCCTGGAACCTTTTTCAGAACAGCTCGTTTTAAGACCAGCAAATGCCCTTCGAGTGTGTGGTTTTTATTGAATGGAAATCCAGGTTGTTGTTAAGTCGTTTACTTAGATAGCTGCTGTCAGCAACAACTTGCTGCAGAATGTCACCTTCTGCAAAACAGCGCATTGCATTGTTAAGTATGTTTTAAAATTGATGACTTCGTGGATCAAGCTTTTTATTATGAAAGGTCAGGGTGCAGCGTATATAGTGCAATATTCCAAAACCGAAATAAAATTAAAAACGTTGGGGCATATTATCAAGACAGGCGATAAAATTATCGCAGTTTTAGCGGCAAAAAACTGCCGCTAAAACGGCGATAAAGGGCTTGATAATACGCTCTATAGAATTCCAATTGAAGCCCATGTTAGATGTCCTTCACATTTAACATGAGCTTCAAATGGAATTCCATAGAGCATATTCTCGAGCCCGTTATCGCCTGTCTGGATAATATGCCCCATTGTTCCTTCATATAAGAGAATTTATTTCCACTCTTCTCATTCTGGCTTGACTAAAATATACTGGGGCATATTACCAACGTTAAGCGATATTTATCGCTAACGATGCTTAGCAACAAATTTTTTAACGCTAAGCATCGTCAGAAATTATCGCAGATAAACCTTGCTATTATCAAGGTTTATCGCAAATGCGATAAAAAACGGCCGCAATGCATGAATATCGCTGAAAAGTCAGCGATATTCATGCATTACCGAGCTAATGGTCTTAGCCATGTTATCCACCTCCCATTGGATAACATGGCTAAGAACTGCTCAGGGCAGGTGTTAGCTTTTGGAGATATTCGCGCTTAGCGCGAATATCTCCAAAAGTTGGTAATAGGAGATGGCGATGTTAGCGACTGTTTCCAGTCGCTAACATCTT
Organism: Lissotriton helveticus; assembly: GCF_964261635.1. Taxonomy (NCBI): domain Eukaryota; kingdom Metazoa; phylum Chordata; class Amphibia; order Caudata; family Salamandridae; genus Lissotriton; species Lissotriton helveticus. Next base: position 1,243,656,462 of record NC_136063.1, on the reverse strand, counting down.
GGCACGCCCACTTTGCATGTCATTAGTGATAAATATCACTGACATGCAAAGTGGGGCCCAAGATGGGCGCTATCTCCTACTAGCTGTCGCTAACTGGTGTTAGCGACAGCTAGGTAATAGGGAGATAATTTATCTCCGCTTTCTTGGCTTTTAAAGCCAAAAAAGCGGAGATAAACCCCCTTGATAATATGCCCCACTGTCACTAGGTAGAGTAGTTGCCGGAGCCATCCGGATAAATCACAACATTTTCGTTTCCCAAAATGTCCATGGAAACGTTTGGTGTTACATCATGCTTCTTGCAAAATGTCCTCATTCAACTACCCTCCAGTCATTTGAAATGATTTATTTAATTTGGTCATTGGACTGCTCTTTGCCATCTAGCAAATGTTACTGCATTCAGCAGCATTTGTATGTCTCACCTAAAGATAACTTTAAACATTTGTGGTGGAAGAATTATTGTCCACAATACATGGATATGCAGGAAAGCTTTTGTGCCCATGATTGCAAGTCTATTTTGTGTGTCCTAGCTGATGCTCCTGGATCAATGGTTTCCTCCCTGTTCTTATTTTTATCTCACCCTGAAGCACACCTTCTTTGCCATCTTTTGATTTGATTTTGATTGAATGAGTTACATCCTTCCATTGCTGACATTATATAACTATTTTTAATTTGCCTTTCAGTGCTCCATGCGAGCACATAGCATATCTTCATCTTCGTTATCTGAACATCATTTTTTCTTACCCAACCTGCTCAACTTGCCCTCCTCCTACTTAAACCCTCAAGGCCGGATGTATCATTCCTTCATGCAGCACAATGCAGCAAGCCACCTTACCTGCCCTTTCCTAGTGCTGGCGTACTTTTGGCTGCCCAGTGCCAATGCAGGCACCCTTCCATCATGGTGCAAGGGGGCCTGCGTTGTAGGTAGGATTGTTTTGGTACAGGAAGGAACATCTTCCAGCACAAAAACAATGGTGAGAGGCATTTTCGTATTTGTATGTTTTCTGCAGAATGCAGCACGTGTAGAAAGAGGAAACAGCGAGGAAAAATAAAGACAATTCTCCTCATTACGCCTCACCTGGGGAGGCTTAGCATTTTGACGCATTCCCAGATCTGCCACTAATGGTAAATTTGGGAGTGCCCCAAAATACCAGGGTGAATGCCTGGGAACACCTACGTTCCGCCAAGGGACCACCACCCTGCCACAGAGTAATGCAAGTCAGCGATTTGCCCTGCCTTGGGTTACTCTAGTTTATCAAGTCATTTATGGCCACACAAGGTGGGATGTGTGGCTTGATAAATCTCACTTACGATTTGCATCGCCCCGGCATCCCTTTGCGTAGTGCAAGGCAAACCAAAACCTTGATAAATCTGGTCCTGAATTCATTGGCATTTATAAAATCAATATATTCATCTGTGCTTTTTAAACAATTGCCTGTGCAAGAGCTCAGCAGCTGCACATTTGCTACTGAGCCACTTGCCGCATCACTTGTCCATTGCTCTCCATTCCCTCCCTGTCCCTTCTCTTTCCACATTTTTTTCATAGAAACTTTCATATTATTTTTGCGAGGGCTCAGAAGGTGCTTCTATTAGGGCATTTGCTTCCTTCTTTTTGTGCTCCAGTGCATATATTTTTTAAAAACATTATTTTCTAATCATGGCACAAAATAAGAAAGCAGTTCCAAAATGATGCTGGTGCATCTCAATGCATGCATATGCATCAGTGACCATCTTGGAATCCTTTTTTATGTAGAAGAACCATTCCAAGATGCTGCCCATGCGTATACATTTGAAGCAGCGGTGGTCTCTTGTGTTTTCGCAAAAAGAAAAATCATTTGATGAAAGTGTCCCAAGCATACATACACATGCACATGAATTTTGAGGCACTGGCAGCGATTTGGGAATTTCATTTTATAATTTTCTGTCAATGCAATGGTAACACAGATTGGGAAAGGCAATAGCTCATAACTTATAAAGTTGAGCTCTATTTGCTTTGCTCATGCTTGTTCCTTCTGACAGTCAAGGCACAATAGATATCTTTTCTTGTTATGGACAGTAGCTCACATTTTCCACTCTACTTAAAGTGATGTCTATCAATATTACTCTTATTACAAAGATTGTTCTAATCTTATTTTGTTTTTCTAAAAAAGCTTCTACTTTCACAAAAGTTCGTTGGCATATGGGTCAAACCTCACAGTTATTTGGTCTAGCCCGGGACCAGGGTTCAATTCCCCGCCTCGGCGGGTCTTGGGCTCAAAATTCCACGGACCAGATAATTCTCGCCTCGGTGCCTATTCCAATCATGGAGTCCCACTCTGCAACTCTGGGCAATAGCTTGCTTAATCTCCACAACGGCCCCCACAACGCTAAGGATGCCTGACCTCCACCATGGGGGTGCCCAGGAGTGGACACCTCACAGGGAAAGCCAGGATGGGTTCCACAGCGGTATTCGTACAAGCGCCTTGAGACCCTTGCGGGTGAGTAGTGCGCTATACAAGTATCAATTTATGTCTGAATTTTGCGAAGCCTACACATATTGCCGTGGGGATTATTATGAACGCTACTTTGATTTCAGTCATTCACTGTGCAGCAGAATGGTGGCTTTGAGAAAAAAAGAAGTAAAAAGAAATGCACTTGCATTATTCAACTCAAACAAGTGCAACAGATGAAGTCTCACTAGGTGGCACTGAAATGCCGACGAAAATTAGGTTGTATAAGATGTGTCCCTTTACCCCACTGTGCATCAGCATAGACCTTTGTTTGCCAAAATATTTTCCTTAAGGGATAGTACAAAGAGAGATACAGCTGAGGGAAAGAAAACAAGACAGCTTGATTGTACTAGCCGGTCAAACATTTGGAGGGATGCGAAATCTTAAAAAGACATTTGTCATGTTATCGATGACTTGGCAATGGGATGGTGACACCCCTTTGGCAACTGAGACTAAGAAAATGATGAGTGACAGACAAAGATTAAATAAAGGGAGATCAAAAGAGGTAATAAAGGATCAGAAAAGACAGCTTCGGACCAGCAAGGGAAAAAACAAAGTGGATGAAAGGCAAGCACACCACAAAAGGAAACTCTGCGGGGCATGATTACAATCAAAGTTGTGAAGCGTGTCGTTAGGCCAAGAAGGCTAAGGACACGCTCTGTCACTTTAGAAATGCTGGGCTGATTCATATTTCCAAGAATATGGTGCGGCTCAATGTTTCCCCCTGCGCTGTTGCTAAATTGAACTGGCTAGCACCAACGCAGACACCCTTGTACCACAGTGCAAAGGTGCCTGAGTTGAGGGGAGTGATTGTTTATGTGCAGAAAGGTGTCTCTTCCCGCATATAAACAATCTGAAATGGCAATTTGGAACATCTATGTGTGGTGCTGAATGCAGCACACATAGAAGTTGCAAAACGTCATTTTTCTTTAATGATTGTTTATGTGCATCAAGGGACACCTTTCTGCACATAAACTATCAAAGGCATTTTGCTGATTGCATGTGTGCTACACAACAGGGAAAAAGCAAAAATTAGGAAAAATTTAACATTTCTCCTCGTTATGCCAGGGTAAGACCAGGTTATCCCTGATTTTAATTTTGGCACTGGCCCATATTTATGCCACCCATGTAAATATGGGGCAGCGTCAAACCTAATGGGTGTTGCAGTGGAACAACCACAGTAGCACCCATTGCCCTCCACTTTCACGCTAAGGGGCTCATTAGGATGACGGGCGGACTTTGTCCGCCCGCCATCATGTCGTGGGAAGGGACCGCCCGCCATAAGGGCGGGGGTCCCCTGCGTGGAATTAGGATGCACCTGCCACAGTGGCGGGTGCATCCCGCAATTTTAACATTGCCGCGGCCGCAATGCTAAAAAGGCATGTTGTGCGTTTCAAATCACAACATGACAGGCACCGCGCGGTGCTTGCCATGTTGTACTTTGAAACGCAGAGGGGTACTATAGGTGCCCCCATGTGCACCCTCCACCCCCCCTTCATCCTGGGGGGCCGCAACGGGCCCCCAAAGCAAAGACCATATGCCTTTCCACAGCGGCAATGCCCCCGTGGAAAGGCATAGGACCGCAAGCATTGTAATATGCCTGCGGTCCTACGCAAAGGCAACCGGCGGAAAAGCGGCGGACGGTCTTCCTGTCCGCTGCAGACCCCCCAGCCATCCTAATGTGGCGGGGGGTCATTTCAGTGAGGATGGCGGGAGGATTGCCCCTGCTGGGCCGGCGGTGGCTACCGCCAGCCCGGCGGGGGCAATCCGCCCGCCATCCTAATGGGGCCCTAAGTGTAGCGTGAAAGGGGCCTTATGTAAAAGGCAGCATTCAGCCACATTAAGTGGCTTAGCGCCGCCTTCTTAATAAGGCAAAGGCCATATTGCCACAACAACATGTTTAAAATTGACGTTGTGGTGGTGATAGGGGCTTGTAAATAAGTCCCTCAGTTCCTAAAAGATAAGAACAGTCTCCAGTGAGTAAAGCCCATGCTGTGGACGTTTGTGCATGTTGTACAGGCCGAGAGTTTCAATTGTCATATGGTCAACAAAGTTTTTCATCATATATAGGTCAATTATGTGTAAAAATTGGAGCATTAAGGACTATATGAAGCAAAGTATTATTATTTTTTTCTTACACAAAGGCAAATGTTCAGAAAAGGAAGACATGAGTAAATTATGAGTTTGGGATATACCTACTCAGACATAAAATAGACATTTAAATAAAATGTTTGGAAATCACAAAACCATAGCAAGTTTGTTAAACAGAAAGAGGTATTTATTTTATTAGAGAAATTTCACTTTAAGGAAAAGGGAAGAAGGGCAACCGTGAATCAACTAATTTTGTCTTTAAGTATTCACAGCACATAAAACAGTCTTCTGCGACGATGATTTCCACCTCCTTTGTGAAGTTTTCTTTTTAAAAATCGCCAATTTATGTTGCACATTGGACAACATTCACAATATAATTTCTCCTGGACAAAACAATTGAAGAACTATGATGGTTGCAGTTCATTTGACCTTTATGTGAGGTATAAATATTGCAAAGGTGACAAAGAGTGCAATTGCATTCATTTGCAGAGATTGTCACCTCTTTGTAAAACTTCACAAGAAGAATTATAATGTTTCACATTACTAGGGCAGAGTCAATTGCATGGCAGGTGTTTCATAAGACATTTGACTGATTATTCCCCATTTCTATGCACATTTTGTCAATCACCACCCTATAGTGGAGTGGTGTGGCTCACTGGTTAGAGGCGGCAGACCCGGGAGCAGAGGACGGCCCGAGACCAGGGTTCAATTCCGGACGCGGCAGGGTCTTGGACCGGGGTCAACGGACTTGATAATTCTCGCCTCGTTGCCTACTCTAACTAGGGATCACACTCGGCAACTCTGGGCATTAGCTTGCCTCATCTCCACAACGGCCCCCCACATACGCCGGGGATGCCTGGTTTCACCTTGGAGATACCCAGTTGGGACCATCTCACAGGGAAAGCCAGGACGGGTTCCCCAGCGGTCTACAGCGCAGAGATACTCCTTCGGGAGTCGATTCTAGTGCTTTAGAAACCCACAATTAATAATTAATTAATTAATTGTGAAGGTCATAAATCCCTACAAGATGGGTAGGACCTGACTGGGAACCAAAGACAACCCTGGTATAAATATTTGAACCAGTCCTACTCTCTTCCTCCTTGCTCTCTCAACGTCCTGCCCCCCTATCTCTGAAGCCCCTCTTGCCAGTACTAGCTCTAATTTCCTGGGGAGGATGGAGATAGTGAAAAGGGTGACAGAAGCGGGTCTGCCCTAAAAACCTACCTTCAAAGAATCCAACCCACTGAGGAAACACCCGGTGGACAAAACAGGCAATCCGGCATGAAGATGTGACACTTTGGGGACTCAGGCAGCACTGAGGTACAGAGAAAGCAGGAGTGGGAACTTGAATTGGCACACAATAAGCAGTAGATATTGACGAAAGCAATGGTTGTGGGGCGTGAAAGCAAACAAATAGGAATTGATGAGGGATGTAGAAGCCAGCAGTAGTCAAAGACACAAGGAAGCGGAAAGGCAAGGGGCAAAAATACAGGTAGGATGGGCAGAAGCCAAGAGCAAACATACACAATCTGGTCTGGAGTCTGGACAGCCACAGCAGCTGCCACTAGAGGGCACCAGAGACTGCCCACCTTGATTTCCATGTTATGTGGATGGTAATTGTCAAGAACAAATACCATCCACACATGTTGTTTTTTAATTCAGCAATGGCTTTAAGCCAGTACCGGGTGCTGCCCTCAGTGTCTGGCCGCCTCTTGTCCTTGCTGGGACAAGAGTTAGGCAGCCAGCCACTATTTTGAGGGACACACACTCTAGTGGCCATGTGCAATCAGCATTTTTCTTTTTTAAATAAACCCTAAACAGGCTAGGAGCTGACCTAGTGCCAGTCCAGACCTGCAATTTTCAGGGGTGTGAATAGGCCTCCCATTCATGACACGTAGCAGCGTAATATTTTCAAACATTCCTGGGTGTCTAGGTCATACGCCTTGTATTACTGGGACTGTCTGTCAATCATTTCACAGTTGCAATCAACAACCTGTCCTAATTAGTCACCTGTGACTTGAAGGGAAAGAATGTTTGTTGCAGTCTGTGATGGATTAAGGACATTTGACTCGAGGTCAAAGAGTAATGGGTCACATGCATGCAGAATACAGACATGCTGTGCATGTTTCAGCAAACATAGAGTATCTCTTTAAAGCAGTGAATTTCATTGGAGGCTGAGTTGGCATGCTTGGCACTCTCAAGTCTCCTCTCCTGGACTGGAACAGCAGCAGCACCCCCTGTTGCGAGCCACGGTGTGTGATCCTGATCAGGATTTAACAAGTAAGTGGGACCTGGGAGACGGAGGCCTTCCATCATGCCGGTCAGTCTGTGGTTTGCTTTTAATGTTATTGAAATAATAAAAACAAACAACAGGCTGGCACAGCAGAGCACACATCCTGAACTCACATATTTAAAAGTGCTCACTCTGTGTGCTTTTATCATGCAGGAAAATTTCAATTTAGTATCTCAGTTTATATCACGATATTGCAGCCATGGCCCATGCAGGTCAGAGCAGTAGGGTGGTGGGGCAGAGTGGGGGAAGGGACTTCGACAGACGAAGACAAGGGAAAATTAAATAAATAATTTAGGGCCAGATGTAGGTGGCTAAATACCATGTGTTACCGACCGGTATTTAGCCATTCCTAATGTAGGTAAGGAATCGGTAAATAAGGAATCGGTAAATACTGATTCCTTATTGCTCTTGCATTTAAGGAATCGGTAATACCGATTCCTTAAATTCAATGTAGGAAGCACATTAAAGAGTGCTTTTGAGCCTTAAGAAATTGGTAATTACCACCAACTTCAAGTTGGTGGTAATTACCGATTTCCTTTAAAAAATCACTTTTTTCTTCTTTGTTAAGTGCCATGTGGCACACATTCATGCCCTTAGGGCATGTATGTGCGCCACATGTGCATAAGTGCCATGTGGCACACATTCATGCCCTTAGGGCATGTATGTGTGCCACATGTGCACACATGCACATTTCAGGGGTACAATAGGGTGTTCTTTTGACACCCTGGCACCCTTGAAAGTGCTCCCACTATTAGCGATTCGGTAATAGTGATTAGCGATTCGGTAATACCGAATCGCTAATAGTGAATGTCTTCACATTCAATCCTATGGGCCTCCAAGCCCATAGAAATGAATAGGTAGGTATTCCTTATTACTGAATCTCAATTACTGATTCGGTAATAAGGAATATTAAGGATTCAGTATTTTTTACCGAATCATTACCTACATAGGAAATACCGATTTCTTAATAGCGAATCGGTAAGATTTGCTATTAAGAAATCGGTATTTCAGATTTACCTGCATCTGGCCCTAAATCTCCCTTGTCATCGTCCATCAAAATCCACCCCACCGGGCCCCACCGCCGACCGCTTTTACCTGCATGGGCCGCGGTTGTTATATTGTGAGGCATTTATTAAAACCATTAATAAATGCCTCTCAATATAGAGATATAAATTTACTGAAGTAAAATGCCCCACATGTTAAAAGCATTCAAGAAAGCACTTTTATAAATGTCAGATCTGGATGTGCTGATAAATGCCTCTCAGTATAGTGATATGAACGGATGTAGTAAAGTTAAACTTTGCCAAAGTGCACAAGAGAGGCGCCACATCATTTTCAAATGCCACCAGCCGCCACTGCAGCAGTCAGACAACCAAAGATTGTTGTGGTAGATATGCCATTATACTATTGCTCCAGTGTAGACTGAGAGCGTGAGAGCTAAATGACCAATGGTATGGCTCAATCCTCAGAGCCAAAGCATGAGCCAAGCCATTGAGAGACCCACTGAGTGAAGCATGCAACAAGTGACATGGCAAAATATATCTGGACTGCTTATTTTTTTTTTTACAATGTTTTTTCAATCTAATATATTACATTAAAATCTTGCATTGAGTGACATTTAATGTAGCATTCAATCATGAATTTTAGAAACCCTTGGATACATTTTAAATGAATGAGCAGAGACAGTAAAGTTTTTGCTGTGCAGAATACAAATGGTCAATTTCAATTTTACTATGTTGATGAACACAACATCCTATTAAATCATATATTAAACTCTTGCCATATTCACTCTCAAATGTTAAAGTTAAAGACAATAATGTACTGTGTGTGAAGTTTTTTGCTCAGGATCAAACAATTTGCCTTAGTAAAAAAGTATTGAATTCAGCATATGTTTTCCAGTGATCCAGTTTCCAATTCCGCCACATGAGTTACGTCCTCCTGTTTCTGGTTAAACCAGGAGCGGCCCATGCAGGTAAGAGTGGTGAGGGGGGATTTGACATACTATGATGAGGGCAAACTAAATAAATAATTTTCCCTTGTCGTCATATGTCAAATCCCCCCTCACAATGTCCCACTGCTCTAACCTGCATAGGTTGCTCCTGGTTTATACAGGAAAACAATGCTTTAGCCAGAGTTAAATTAGTGCAATGAGACATGCAAAGCATAACAATGTCTTAATAAAGCAATACAACACTAACAATAGGAAATCTTTCTTAAACACGTTGGGTGAACCAGATCTGAGTAAATCACCAAAATAATCTGTAAAATTAATGCAAAACACAAAATAGGAAACCACATGGATTAAAATGATTTTGTGTTGCTGCCTATAGGAAAAAAGTTAAATATAAGAAAACTGAGGACGTTTATTTACAGAGAATTTTTTGACTTTCTTCACAAAGCTATTTAAAAGGAAACCACTCATTTGAGTAGAGGCAACAACATAGGGACAGGGTCTATTGGACATATTTTAACAATCTTGTTTTGAATTTACTTGAAGATTGATGAAAAAAGTGTACACTTTGGTTATTTGTGTTGTTTTGTGAATCAATCAATCAGAGTGTCAGGATGTGCTCCACAGAATCCAGTTGTCGTAGATAATGGTCCACCTCCCAATGTCACCAACACTCTATATGTAATACACAGTGTGTTCAAGCCATTAGGCGAGGGAAAAAAGGGAAGGGAAGGGAAGGGACAGCAGGGAAGGGATCCTGAAACAACAAAAGAAACAATTATGATCACTGCATATATAGTCAACCTGCACTCATATGGCCTCACTAGTTTGTCATATACCTGCTTTGAACAGAAACACAACATCCACCTAATGTATATTCAAGACACTTCACCCGCAGATTCGTTTGCCTAATGAAAACACAGAACACAATTATGAGACAACAATTCTCACATTCTTTTGTTCTCTGTATCTTGGAACTGACCCCTAAACATACCATGAATTAGGCAGGTGATAGTGGAAAATAAAGGATTCTGGTAAACTGCTCCAAAGTAAAGTAAAAGTTATATCAAGTCCCTTTTATCTTATAGTAAGAATCTCCTTCCACTTTGCACCACAGTATCCACAGACACGGTAGTGGTAGGAAGCAAAAACCACAACACTCCGCTCTGTTATGTAGTGTTAGAATCTGAAAGAGTAACAATAGTCATTGGCCAGTATGTTTGCAACTTTAGAAACCTTGAGGGCAAGCTCAACTAAATCCAGTGGAACACGGGAACTTGTGGTTAACCCACCACGACGCTCCGCTCTCAATATAGTAAAAAACCAAGCACTTCCACACGGTAGCGCGTAGTTGCGTACACCACAGCGCTCCGTGTGAACAACAGTGGAAATAACAAACAATAGAAAAGAATCACAACAACTATCCAGTCAATGTGCACTGTAAGGTATGCCAAGTATCAAGTGTTAATGAAAGACAAGAAAGGCTGAAATACGGCAGCTTGCGGTAAACAATACCAGCACGCTCAGTTGTAGGTACACTAAATTGCAGAAGGACGGGGGTAAATGGCAAGAGTCAAACGGCAGTGAGAAGAACCACCCTGCGCTCCGTGGAGCTCAGCCACATGGATCTCCTACCTACAAACGAAGCCGGACAGCGATCTCGAGCTCAGGGGACCTTGACCGTGATAGCGTGCAGCAACCTCCATTCCTCACGCCGGAACACCGGAAACCAGTCAGAATTACGCGCAACAGGAAGCGCGTTCTCGGAACAGAAATACCTCTCCTCTCCTGGAGGATTGTGGGAGATGGAGTTTCTACAGCAAGGCAGGCGCAATTTCGTAAAACCTGACACAGAGTACTTGTAAAGCATGCTACTTACCTGTGAGGGTCCCAAGGTGCTGAGGGACAGGGGGTGCTGCTACTGCTCGAAGAGCCAGGTCTTGAGGAGTCTTCTGAAGGCGAGTAGGTCTTGGGTCTGCCGTATGTGGGTAGGGAGGGTGTTCCAGGTCTTGGCGGTGAGGTAGGAGAAGGATCTGCCGCCGGAGGTCATTTGTAGGATGCGGGGGACAGCGGCGAGGGCGAGGCTGGCGGAGCAGAGCTAGTGGGTGGGGGTGTGGAAGCTGAGTCTGCTGTTCAGGTAGGCTGGTCTGGCGTTGTGGAGTGCTTTGTGTGCGTGGGTGAGGAGCTTGAAGGTGATCCTCTTGTCAACAGGGAGCCAGTGTAGGTCGCTCAGGTAGGGGGTGAGGTGGCTGCGGAGGGGGACGTTGACGATCAGTCGGGCGGAGGCGTTTTGGATCCTTTATAGTCGTCATAGGCATTTGGCTGGGATTCCTGCGTAGAGTGCGTTGCCATAGTCCAGTCTGCTGCTGACGAGGGCCTGTGTCACCGTTCTTCTTGTTTCGATTAGGATCCACTTGTAGATCCTGCGGAGCATGCGGAGGGTGTTGTAGCATGAGGACGAGACGGCGTTGACCTGCTTAGACATGGAGAGGGAGGAGTTGAGAATGAATCCTAGATTGCGTGCATGGTCAGTGGGTGTTGGTGCTGTTCCCAGTGTGGTCTGCCACTAGGAGTCGTCCCACGCTGAGGGGGTGGGACCGAGGGTGAGGACCTCCGTCTTGTCCAAGTTCAGCTTCAGACAGCTGCTCCTCTTCCAATCAGTGACGGCCTTCATTCCCTCGTGGAGGTCGGTTTTGGCGGTGTGTGGGTCCTTGGTGAGGGAGAGGATGAGTTGGGTGTTGTCAGCGTAGGCGATGAGGTTGAGGTCGTGATGGCGGGCCACTTGTGCGAGGGGGCCCATGTAGACGTTGAACAGCGTTGGGCTGAGGGATGAGCCCTGGGGGATGCCGCAGATGATGTTGGTGGCTTTGGATCAGAAGGGTGGGAGACGGACGCTCTGGGTTCTGCCGGAGAGGAAGGACGTGTTCCAATCAAGAGCGATGGATTCCGGCTTCTAGGAGGCCTGTCTTTAGAGTGCGTTGGCAGACCGTGTCGAAGGCAGATGAGAGGTCCAGGAGGATGAGGGCTGATGTTTTGCCATTGTCTAGTTGGCGCCTGATGTCATCTGTGGCGGCGATGAGGGCTGTCTCGGTGCTGTGGTTTTGTCTGAATCCGGACTGGGACGGGTCCAAGATGTTGTTGTCTTCGAGGTAGCGGGCCAGTTGCATATTGACGATTTTCTCGATGACCTTTGCCGGGAACGGGAGCAGGGAGATGGGTCGGAAGTTCTTGAGGTCCTGGGGGTCCGCTTTGGGTTTCTTGAGGAGGGCGTTGATTTCGGCGTGCTTCCAGATTTCCGGGAATATCGCTGTTTCGAAGGAGATGTTGATGACCTTCCGTAGTTGGGGTGCGATGGCTGCGTCTGCTTTGTTGAATACGTGGTGTGGGCATGGGTCAGACGGAGATCCTGAGTGAATGGAGTTCATGACCTTGCAAGTCTCCTCGTCGTTGACGTTGGACCAGGAGGTCAGACGGTTGGCACTGGTGGTGTTCACAGGGGAGGTGGAGTCTGGCGTAGTCGGGGCGGTCGTGGTGTTGAAGCTGTCGTGGATGTCAGCGATCTTGCGGTGGAAGAAGATGGCTAGTGAGTCACACAGTTCCTTTACGATGCTGAAGAGCTCTTTGCTGTTGTGTGCGTTGTTATCCAAGCGGTCTTTGAAGGAGGATCTCTTGGCTAATCTGATGAGGTGGTGGTGTCTGCGGGTGGCATCCTTGTGGGCTGCGTGGTTGTCCGGTGTGCATTCGTGGAGCCATGTCTTCTCCAATTTCCGGCATGTGGGTTAAGAGGTCTGGAGCTCGTCGGTGAACCAGGTGGTGCTCTTGTTGGCGTGGCTGTTGGAGGGTTTCTTGAGCGGGGCGAGGGTGTTGGCGCAGTCGTAGATCCATTGTCTGAGGTTTCGGGCTGCGGCATATGGGTTGGTGGGGTCGGTGGGTGGGTTCTTGGCAAGGGAGGTGATCAGCTCGTCTTTGGTGGCTTTGCTCCAGCAGCGGTGAGGCAGCTGTTGGATGCGGTGGTGCGTGGTTGGTTTCTTGAAGGTGAAATGGATGCAGCGGTGGTCGGTCCAGTGGAATTCAGTGGTGTGGTCGAAGGCGATGTGGGAGTCTGTGGAGAAGACTGGATCCAGCGTGTGGCCCGCGGTGTGGGTGGGTGCGGTGACAAGTTGTCTGAGACCCAGGTTGGCGAGGTTGTCGATCAGGGTGGCGGAGTTGGTGTCGTTGTAGTTCTCGAGGTTGAAGTTCAGGTCCCCGAGGAGGATGTAGTCCGTGGAGGCGAGTGCATGGGTGCTTGCGAGGTCGGCGATGGAGTCGCTTAAGTGAGCCCGGGGTCTGGGGGGTCTGTAGATGAGTGTTCCTCTGAGGGTAGTGTTTGGGTCGTTGTGGATCCAGAAGTGCAGGTGTTCGGCGGTGTTGAGGGTGTGGTCTGCGTGGGTGGCGACCTTGAGGGTGGACTTGTGGACGATGGCTATTCCTCCTCCGATTCCGTTGGTGCGATCCCTGCGGGTGATCTAGTAGCCGTCCGGGATGGATATGCTTGTATGTTTGAGCATGCTAAATAAAGTGCAGTTTTATTTGCAAATCATACAGTGTCTGAAGACACACATAGAAAGCAACTAGCTGGCAGGTCATAGATGGAGCATTACATTGCTCGTGGGCGACAATCAGAAATGGCTTGCAGGCCTATGTACCCTTATTTTTATGGTCATACTTCTTCACAGGTGCACTGTTGATGTTGAGCACACACAACACTACTCTCTTCCCCCATGAAAGAAGCCCAGGGAGCCTTCCTAGTAGTTGTAGTCCTAGACAAATGGGGCACCTGCAACAGTAATACACCTATGGACTACAACTCACGTGAAGCTCAGGGGCCTGGTGTCACTGCAAAGCAGTGAGATACTCAGGGGTATATTGACAAGAACGTATGATAACTACCACAAAAGTAGCATAACGCAACTTTCAACATCGCAGCCTATCGAGGAACAATAACCCCGTTGCAACGTGTAATTCACAACGCAGCGGTAGCATTTGATAGTCTGCCGAAACTGCGGACCCTGTCCGCGATACAAACACCTTGATGGAGACAAAAACACAAACCACAACACCCAAAAACTTGTGATGGGCCAAATCGCGATGAGGAAATCAGCGATAGGCAGCGCCAGGCCTGCAACACACACCTGGCAGGCGGGAAAAATCACTATAAAAGTAGAAAAAACACCCAAACACAAACTGACCAACACCCAAGCACCATGGAGGCAGCCAGAGCAGGGGCAGTGGATGAGCGCAACCCCACAAGCACCCTGGATGACCAGCCTGGGACCTCGGGGACAGGGAAGGGCAAGGACAAGAAGAGGAAGTCGAAGTCGAAGTTCAGTCCGCAGGCGAACAGGATCATAGTCACAAAGGTGTTTTAACACCATCAACAACTGTTCGTCACCTCCAACGTGTCATTGGGCACCAAAAATATAATATGGCAGGACATTGTGGACAAGGTGAATGCCGTCGTTGAGCACAAGAGGACAATGGACGAGGTCAAGAGACGATGGAATGACATCAAGCGGAGGACCAAGGAAAAACTCTCCACCAACAAGAAGGCAGTGATGCAGACTGGAGGTAGGGGCCCAGCACCGCAGCTCAAGCTGGATGTCATGGAGGAGCTGGTGTCGACAGCCATCAGTGTGGAGACTGTGGTCGGAATCGGGGACACTGCTCAACAGGACACAACACAACTGCAACAGGGTGAGTTACCACCAAGTACTGGGGGGACGGCTGGAGATGGGCACAATGTCACACATGCCTAATCAAGTAGAGCACAGTGCACAACCACAATGATTCTGGGTCCTCGTTCAAATCTACAGCTTGTCACAATGTACAATGCCATGCTGTCTGAATATAAACATGTACCATGCGGCTACAAACATGTGGACACATTGTAATACACCATCTCCCTCCACATCGCAGGGACACCGTCCACACCTCCAGCAGAGCAGTCCCAGCCACTCTTCACTGATGACGAGGAGGGCAACACCAGCATTGACACCCAAACCATCCAAGACATCGTTGACCTCATCCGCCACTCACCTCCAGGATCAGGGCAGCCCAGCAACGTCAAGTAGACCCCACAAACTACCCAAAGCACCTAGAAGGAGGCAACCACAGCCTCGGCACTCCCTCAAGACCCCCAAGGAACAACACATGGCCTTCCAACGCCGTGTGCTGGAGTGCCAGAGGGAGACCGCAGAGCAGGTGCGGTTGGGCTTCGTCATCATGGCAACCAAACTTGACGCCATCCTTGGGTGTGTAGGCCTGCTCCATTGTCTCCAACAAGCCCTTACTGACATCGCTGGAGTCATGACGCGGAGAGAAGAACACCTGTGCGCTCATAGGGGCTCCAGCGAAACCATGGCACACAGGTGGAGGCTCATGGAGGACATGGTGCGGATGGAGGCGGAAAGAATGACTGCCACTTCTGCACATCAGTGGAATGTAACTGGGATCTACCATGCCCTGCGGATCCTCATCATGGCATTGCTGCCACACGGTGTGGCGATGATGAATGCTGCTGCCTCCACACCATCCACATCTCCGCCCCCTGGTGTGTCTCCGTTTCGCAGAGCGGCAGGCCTATCCACTCCTGCACCTGAAATGTCAGTGGCACACAGTGCGGCCGACAATCCACCTCCGGCCTCTGATGTGTCAGTGACACACAGTGCCGCTGTCGGTACAGCAACACCCCCAGGTGGTGCAGAGCACACATTCGCGGATGAGGACGTGGATGTGCCTGTGATCAGAACTGCTCAGTAGCATTCATTTCCGTCACCTCGCCTGTTTTTGCTTGGTCCGGCACATGGCTTCATGACCTTCCACTGACCCCAGATTCACAAAGATGCACTCACCTTGAAGTATGACATGGACTGCCATATCCTTTTTGAAGACTAATGACTGACCAGACTGAGGACTGCACCCCTCCTCTTCGTACTTGTCAGCCCTGGATGGACTCTGGCTCATTTTGTGTAGTTTGTTTGGCATTGCCCTGTACCGCTCCAGCTGCAGAACTGCACTGGATGTGCAATAAACATCCAGTGATGCACTGCTGTGTTATGTCTTTCATCATTCATGTATGTATGTGTGGATAAATGTAGGGTCAGTGATATCCCTTGCGTCAATGATGCTCATCCTATGGGATGCCAGTCAGAGGGTGTTATATAGCAATTTGTGTTACGGGTCCCATGGACACCACAACAGAGACACACACTTCAGCCACTTTCTCTTCCGGACATGGACTGAACCACGCCCACAGCCCCGAGTCATTGTTGCAGGCCCTGCGCTGGTAGGGGGTACGCCAGGCCAGACCACTCCACTTATGCTCTGAGGGGGCCTCATTGCGACTTGTAGCAGGCGTACTTGCTGGTGGTGTGCAGGTCACTGGTCTAGTTGTCAGCATGTCTCAGCCACTCCCTGAGGGCAGGTTTGCTTGCACACCACACCCATCTGGCATAGGCATCACAGGCCATGTGACCCCGCA
This sequence comes from Lissotriton helveticus, assembly GCF_964261635.1. Lineage (NCBI taxonomy): Eukaryota > Metazoa > Chordata > Amphibia > Caudata > Salamandridae > Lissotriton > Lissotriton helveticus. The sequence goes on along the minus strand of NC_136063.1, from coordinate 1,243,640,122 downwards.
AATATAAGGGGCTGACGACGTCTCATACCCCTCTGCCCGTGGTGACTGTATGACAGACCTGAGGCCGGCACAAGTCTACCACCACGTGGCGCTGACTGGGTTTTAACAGGCTTTATGGCACACGCTGCATTGCGGACAGCACAGTCACCCTACCGTGGGTCGCTGACTGGGGTTGAACAGGGTTTGTGGCACACGCTGTATTGCAGACGGCACCCCACCACGGGACAGTGATTGGAGTTGAACAGGGTTTGTGGCACACGCTGCATTGCAGACGGTACAGGCACCCTGCCACGGGACAGTGACTTTGGGTGCACTGAGTCATTGGCACCTTAATCTGCTGAGCGGGTGTGCAGCTTGTGATGATGCCCCGTCCCGGTGGTCTAGACTGCTCAGGATTTGTGTGCCTTGCTGGACCGCAGTATAGGCTGAGCCACCGGGTTGTGCAGGCCTACCGCCACGTGGCGTCGCTTCCAGGATCACAGAGTTAGGGCCACCCATTGGGCTGAGCGGCTGTGCAGCCTGCAATGTTACCGGATGCCCTGGAATGTCCTATGCCATGGTGTAATCAAGATCCAGCACCAGACGTGAGACCTAGCGGCCTGCACAGCGTAGATGCATGGTGTGGAGGGTGCCATGTCCGTGGACTCCTGGCTTGTGGCTTGCGGCGGCACGTGGTGGAACCTGCTGTCTACACGCTGGTGGTGGAAGGTAAGCAGTGAGGCCGATGGGCATCAGGAGGGGCTGGGATGCCTCTGCCTGGGTGTGCATGGGAGGGCGTATACTGTGCCAGTCATGTATCTGGATTCTGTTTCAGATGATGGCTCCGACTCTGATGTGTGACCTGGGGTACTGCTATACATACCGGCAAATGGTTGGATACACACTGGTGGTAGCAGGTGAGCAGTGTGGCCGGGGTGCGCAGGGGTGGTACTCTCTCTCTCTCTTTCTCCCCCTCTCTTCTTTCTCTCTCTCTCTCTCTCTCTCTCCCCCTCTCTTCTTCTCTCTCTCTCGCCACGTCTCTTCTTCTCTCTCTTTCCTTCACTCTCTCTGTCCTTTGATGTGCACAGGACACACATTCTCATCATGTTTTTTGTCTTGCAGGCTGTGACCTACGGATTGTCCCAAGGGGAGCCGCTATGTGTCGTTATTTCATTTCTGTGTTCATTTCAATAAAGTTTCATTGGTTGCTTCAAACGTGAATGTGTGATGCTCATTTCTATGACAACACTTACATGTCACCAGTTGTGATTGTGCAAAATCAGATGGATTTTTTCGTACATGTTTAGGTGTAATTGATGTGTCATGTCTTTGGTCGGGGGGGCCAGGGAGGGGTGGTCTTGGGTGTGGTGTTGGTAGGTGTTGTGGCCCTCTTGGGTGTCCGTGCTGCATGTTCAATTGCTCCATGGCATCTGTTTTTCTTCAGGTGTTGCTGTGGGCTGGGCTCCCTTTTGTGGTGCAGTCTGTGGTTCGACTTTACACCAGGTCAGAGCAGGTGTTATTTCCTGCTGCTAACGCACCTTATCTTGTGTTTTGTGTTCTTATCGCCAATCTGGCTGGTAGTTGTGAATGTCGAGGTGTCGTGTTGTCGCAGCTTTTTGCACGGGAGCGCCTACTCTACATCTCATTAGCGACAGTTGCTGGGGTCCTCTGTTGCAATGTTTTTTGCGGCTGCTATCGTGCGAAAACTAGTGCTGTGGGCTGTTAACACCAGCTTGTGAATGGGGGGTAAATTTAGCATGACTTTGGCTGCGATAAAGTGCCGTTAATTCAGCGGTAGCTCCTTGTGAATATGCCCCTCAGTGTGTCTTTGGCCCTAACGCAGGGAAGGAAATGGCCGCATGGATGCTTTTTAAATTGTAATATACAGCAATCAGGGGGATTCATTTGATCCCTCAGGCCTCTGGGCGCATGTGTAATTGCACCTGCTGCAATATTGAAAGCTACACCCATGCTGCTATGTGAGAACCAGACCTGAGCCCTCATTTAGTCTAGCCAAGCACTGATTGGTTGTCTTAGCCCTGTGCATGTTTCTGGCTAACCAGGGACTGGGTAAAAGCCTTCCTGCTCAAGCTGCGTAAAAAGGGTTCCAGTTTCTATGCTGATTGATCTTTCTCACATATTTTAGACTGTGTTTAAAAAAGGGCAAAGATAGTCTTTAAAGGCAGTGATGAGATCATGGCAGTAAAAACAGACACAGAGCCACAGTCATCTGGAGTGAGAAGGAAGCTAGATGTTGGGTGGTGAATAAAGAGAAACCTTGAGAGAGGAATTGTGAGGAATGCAATCTTTGAAGCTTAGAGACGAAGGCATTTGTCTTTTTACTAATCGTCTGTTGTCATGTCCAATGTTTATTACATCTGAAAAATAATGATTTTGTGGGTACATTCTTTATCGTATGTGATGAATAACATCTATTATGAGTTTTTCCCAAATAATGGGGCATAACAAATGGATTTGTGTACTTACCACACCAAAATCTGCATTTACCAGTATTGTCCAGACCTTTTTCACTTTAATTTCTAGCAGGTTTGTCCTCCTGGGGATATGGTTCCCACAGCAGACAGTATGTATAGGTAGCAACAAAAACCTAAAAACTTGTCATTCTGATATGTTTGCTAAAAGAAAGTATCGTAAATATAAAAAACGATTGGGCCACTCATATGAGGGCCAATGAGGGTTTGAGTCATCTTTAGAGTACCACCATTGAGGAACGATTTGGTAGACATTTGAACTTTTGGGAGAACAGAAAGTGTCATTTAGCCACCGGTACACAGTCTGCAGTGTTGGTCAAGGTTGCGCCAGTCTTCCATCCAACCACCCACCCTGTGGCAGACCACTTATTGTATTTTAAGTTGACCACCATAGCAGCCTGTATCTGATGAAAGTTCTCTCCACAAGACTGCAGCCATGCTTCCCTCAGAAATAAATGCTGAGTGGGTGCTATATTTTCTCTCCTGTTTGGTTGTTATTTTTAGTTTTTCACAAACATACTGCTAGAGTAGGAGTCTGTTTGTGATGTGATAAACAAAAAACAATGGCCCTGACATTGAAGTAGTTTCCTCCCTGCATTTGGAGGCAAATATTTGTTTTCTACATGTTAATGGGGGGAGAGGGGTGGAAAATATAGAGGTATTGAATACCAGTTCTGTTGAACTAGCATACATACCATACATACCTGCCAATTTTGAGGGAGACTTTTGAACAAAATATGGGAGAATTGTATTTCTTCCTTAAAATGCATTGAAGTGCAGCATGTTTTAGGCTGGAGAAAGCTAAAATGATATAATATTTTGTTTAAAAAAACTTATGAGTATCGCACATACATTGGGATGGTTGTCATGTATGAGCATAGGGCCTTCCATGATATACTGTACAAGTGGGGGTTTAGGATTGTGAATTGTGTGCAGAGTGAGGTTATTGGTGAGGAGCAAAGATATATGAAGCTGTTGCTGCTTTGTTTCTGTTGGAGGAATGTGCATTTACCCTCCCCAATTTTGCCTTGAAACGCAAACACATATCAACTATGTCTCTTGTCATGTTGGTGGTCAGAGAAAAAACCTGCACCAATTACAGTTCAAACAGCTGTGTTCAACCAGTGTACAAAATGATGAACATATATCCAGATGCATATAAATGGATGGCAAAAAAAATATAAGATACAAGAAGGAGACTAATGTTTTGTTTTTAGATAAAAAAGAGAGACTTGAAAAAGAAAAGTGAAAGAAACAGAGAGAATAGTGGGAAAGAGAGAGGAAGAGAGGGAAAGGGAAAGTGAAAAGAAAATAGATTAAGCAAATGAACAGTGCAAGGAGAGGAAATAAGTAAAAGGTAACCAATACTAATTAGCTTTATCTTTTGTATGTAAAGTAGAAAAGGATAAAGTATTTTTTCTATGTTTAGCACATACAAATTTCCACAACCTAGGAACAGATAGTTTGGAGAAGTCTATTCAACAAAAAAGAAATACTTTAAAGGCAATTACAATTAGAATATCTACCAGTAGAGGTCTAGTACGAAAATGATCATTATGTGACAGAGTGCCCAGGAAAACATTCTGTAATATCAATAGAATATGAAATTGAAACTTTTTTCAACATTTAGACAAAACTAAATTCCAAAAAGCTTTAACATGGCAATTATTTTATTACATGTGAACTAGGGACCCATTATATTTAGAACAATATCAGCATAAAGGACAAATAGATGGGTTAGACTTAGGAACATATTCTAGTGTAAACAGGTCTAAGGTAAATAAAAAAGATTGACTGCATATTACCATGGGCTTTAGAAGTTGTGAATAGCTTAAGACATATTTTGTCCCAACCAAGCCGGAGGGGCAAGATGGCGGCCGAGTAGTTGGCCGATGCAGTGCTGGTGGTTAGTGGCAGCAGGATCTGGTATGGACCCAAGCTGAAGCAACTCCTAAGTGGAAGAGCCTCTCCATCGCAACGGCCTTTCAGTCCCCCCCTCTGAAATACCCCTTCCCACCCCTGCCGTAGAAGCAATTTTGCTGTGGAGTGCTGGGGGTTCATCGTCCATATCGGACAGACAAAACTCAATGGCGGCTAATGTGCATTATTGAAGAGCACCTTCTATGGCTACTCACCCGGCTGGATAGAAGAAACTACGGGATGGCACCGAACGTGGTGTCGGCGGCGGCAGCGTCCAAGGCTGCGGCGGCTCGCAAAGCTCGTACGGAGAGCGGACTGGGGCCAGTAGCTGTAGGCGAGAGTCCCCCGCTGCAAAAATCCCAACTCCTGTCTCCGGAACCGCCGGCCCCAAGGAGAGGAAGGGGTGGGTTGTTTGTGAAAACCCGCCCGAAAGGACCGTCAGTCGTCGAACTGCTACAGCGGCCAAAGGATACGCCTATGTTGGTGACGGCTGGTACTGGGGTCGATGCAGCGAAGGATTGAAGCGGGACACGAGAAGCGGAGGTGAGCCGGGTATCTGGGCGGCTTGACCCTCAGTCTACCCTCGATGGTGAAGTAGCGGAGTTTAACACTGGCACAAAGTATAGTACAGTGGGCAGTGGGATACCTCTCGTCGGGGACGCTTTGCTGGGAGTCGTTTGGTTCCGCTGTTCGACCTCCTGATGAGCAGCTGATGACTGTAAATGCAGTAGAGAGTTCAGAAAATGCAAATAAAGGCAGGAGCATGGGGCCACTGTCGGCACTAGACTGGAACCTCAGAGTATTGGTCAGGAGAACCAGAACCAGGAACAGATTCAGAGCCTGCCTGTGTCCGGCCCATTGGCGATCCCTACAGTTGACCTGGAGGGGGAGAAGGACAGAAGCGAGGTGGAGAAGGAGCCAAGCGACTGTTTTTTTCTGTGTCCGAAGGTGCAGAATTGTCAGATGATATTCTGAGCACCTCTCAAGGGGCTAGCAGCCTAGAATCAGATCTGGAAGACAGTGACTCGGAGCTATCCTTAACGGCTGTAAAATCGACTGAGCAGATTGGTGCCCACACTCAGGGAGGGTACAGCAGGGGCAGAAAAGAATTGGCCAGGGATCATTCAGCAGTTACATCGCTTACAGGCTCTGCAAGGAAGGCACCCGTGGAAGAGGACGGTATCCCCCCCACCGTTGGATATAATACATCAAGCCATCCTGGCACTTAGAGAAGAAACGCGTCAAGAAAGCCGTAAGGCTCAGGCGGGGATGAGGAAAATGCAGGGAGTTGCCATGAATCTCTGTAAGGCATTCTCAAACCTGGGTGAAAGAGTCACAGATATAGAGGAAAGAATAGTGGCAACGGAAGTGAAGAACCGGGGTTTAACCCAGAGGCGTCAGGGGCACGCCTAAGATCTTTGAGTTCACCTGTCTTGGTATTCAAAGACACGGAATACTTCTGGATAGCATCAGAGACCAAGTTTATTAGCTGCAGCTAGTAACAGTGATCCTAGAAATACATCACGGTGTAAATTCTCAGGAGACTGCTCATTTTACTGAGGCGAGACGTCTCCTTTTATACCCAATATTCACATTATAAATGTACGCCCACTACACAAAATTCCAGCCAATAAGATACATTTTCAAACAAAGTATCACATAGCAAAAACTCAATTTACAGTATCCCAACCCAAAATTTAATTATTAGGAATGTCCCAAATTCAATCTCCACAAGCCGGACAAACCTATAATTGAAAGCATAACCCATGTAATGAAGAAACATAAAAAAGAAACAGTAACAGATGCTGAACAAGATAAGGCATGTGCAAGGAAACTAAAAAGTTAACGATGTCCTGAACATTGATTGGCAATCTCAGACAAAGATCGATCAGGGAAATTGGCTTTGCGAGGTCAGTTTCAGGTGAAGAGGTCAGTTTCTTCAAGTTCATTTCAGAGTCAAAAAGAACCCAAGTTAATGTATACATGAACTAAGAAGGCCAGGCCACTTTGTTCGCAAGGTTACCTTTACAGGCCTACGTGAGGGCAACACAAAATGGTGGCACAGAACAAAATGGAGTCAGACTCGAGAATTACAGAACCTCAGAAGCTGAGGCGGCTGGTGCTGTAACCATGGCTGAAGCTCAGGGTGCTCAAGTTAAAGACTTGCAGTGGAAACTCGTAGAATTTGAGAACAGACAGAGGCGCAATAATCTTCGAGTCTTGGGGGTTCAGGAGGGGTTGGAAGGGTTGGATGCCAGGAGGTATATAATCGATTTGTTTAAAGTAGCCTTCCCCGAACTCTCGGAGTGGAATTGGTCAGCAGAGATCCATAGAACACACCGTATCCCGCTAAAACCTCGATCAAGCCCAGGGCAAGTTTAGTTTTTTTTGGAAACTTCCTCCTGCGACAAGCTATCTATAACAAAGCAAGACCTGATGCCAAAAGATCATGTGGTGGGGTATCTTTTTTCGTCCGGCCGGATTTCTGCCATGTAACAGTCAAGAGGCGCTGGAGGCTGAGGCTGCTCAAAAAACCCTTTCAGGAAAGAAAAATCAAGGTTTATCTGGTTAATCCAGCTCAATTGAAAGTGATCAACAATGGTAGCACACTATATTTCTCATTAGAGATAAAAGCCAAAGAATACTTGGACTCCCTGGACAAATGTAAGAAAGGGGTTTTTTGTTGTTGTTTTTTTTCACCATTTTTGTGTCAGGTGGTCGGTAGGGAGAGGGACAAAAAAAGGGGGGTTAGGAAGGTAGGGAATGGGATATTGAATGAGTAGTCTTTGGTGAGGTTGTTTTTTCAGGCGGGGGTTGTGAAATGTATGTTTTCTTGGGAGATATATGGGTCTGATATATTGTAGTTTTTACAGTGTGGGATGCCACTTCCCACTGGCACAAGCATAACATCATATGCACAGACCCTGGTCTGAGCGTCCCTTCGCGGTGGAGGGGCATCTTGAGTGAGGGAGGGAGCAAGGGAGGGTGGGGTGTCATGGGGAGGAGGGTGGGAGGGCTGGAGGGGGGTTGGGGTGCACTCTTATGGGGAGAAAAAAGAAGTTTACCTGGTGCTATGGGTCACATTTTTTGATTATTGTGGAATATGTATTTGTATTTTGTCATGTTGGATTGAGACAGGGGTTAGGTCGTTTTTTACCAAGAAGTAATGGGGTTGCTTAGGATCTACTCAATCAATGTTGGGGGTATGAATGACTGGTCTAGGAGACAAAGGTTGGGGCATTTTGCAAGATCTAATCAGATAGATGTGATATGTCTGCAGGAGACCCACCTACCTTGGGCAAAAAAAAATCCATTAAATATTAAAGGTTTTGAGGTGCTGGCATACTCCACTCAGACATCTGCGGTAAGAGGGGTGGCAATTCTGGGTAAACCAAGTCTGGGTGGTCCTAGCCATTGTCTGACAGATTCCCAGGGTGGTGGGGGATTGTAGAGCTTAAGGCTGGGGTCACGCTGAGTACAATTTATGGATCAAATCAGGATGAGCCAAAGCTGTTTGATAATTTAGAAATAGAATTAGTGAACTGGGCATCCACCCTCATTTGCTGTTGGGATTTTAATATCTGTACAGATCTCACTGACGTTGATGGGAATATTAAGTACAGGGGAAGTAAACCTAGGGTATGAGAGCCTTGTGCTCTCTTATTAGGTCTTACAGCTTATTAGATGTTTCGGGGTAAAAGGAGCAACAGAATCCAGGGTTCACGTATTTTTCATACCCGCATAAGAAATATACTAAATTAGATTATTTTCTTATTTCGTCTTTAGAGGCGTCGAGGGTGGGTATTAAAAAACTTCTGAAACTGATTTCGGATCATAATCATTGGTTATTATATGAATTAGATAAAACTCCGAAGGCTAGGTCTAGATGGACATGTGAGAGGAGACTGTTGCTGAACCCTGAGTTTGTTGATCATTTAAAAAAATGGGCTGAGAATCTTTTTGATGCAAATAGGTTTAGTGCCTCCCGTAATTGTGTTTGGGATGCCTTTAAGGCGGCATTAAGGGGGGAGGTGTTTAGCTTCTCTGCCAGACAGAGAAAAGAAGCTCGGGCGAACATGAGAAATTAATGGGGCAGCTAATGGAGGCTGAGGAGCAGCATGTGAGGGATATTATAGGGGGAATGAGGCCGAGGAAAGTCATCAAAAAATGTTGTCTATTAAGGCCGAATTAAATAAATGGATTGCACAGAAAAATGCCGATGAGTATCAGCTGCACAGGGGTGAGATGTTTGAAATGGACGAACAGGCTGGGAAACTCTTGGCACTAAAAATTAGGCAGGGATTTAGTAGGAATATCGTTTCTAAAATCTATGAAGGTGATCAGGAATTTGTAGAGCCAGCTACCATCTGCAGGGTGTTTAAGAACTTCTACCAGCAACTGTACATGGAGGAGGATAGGGTAACATCGGCTACTGTGGGGCTGGGCTATATCGGTCACAAGCTATCGGAGCAGGATAATATAACACTTGATAGTGGCCTGACTCTAAGTGAAGTGGAGGAAGCTTTGCAGGATTTGGCTGCCGGGAAGGCCACAGGACCCGATAATTTTCCTATTTAGGCATATAAATCCTTGCACGATGTGTTAGCACCATTTCTGTTGGATTTATTTAGCGGTGTAAAATGTTCGGGAAAAGTTCCTGAGTCCCGGAAAAGTACAAATATTATTGTTTTTCATAAAAAGGGCAAGGAAAAGGACGACCCAGGCTCTTACCGCCCAATATTCCTCATAAATCCAGACACCAAATATATGCGAAGGTCTTGGCCAAAAGGCTGGGAGGGATCATCAGCGGTTTGGTCTCCCCTTGGCAGCACGGGTTTATACTGGGTCGTGATACCACGGACCACATCAGGCGGGCTATCACGCTATTTGATGCTCAGGCTGTTGTGGGGGGACGGATCGCCATGATCCTTCTCGACGCAAAAAAGGCCTTTGATTGTGTCACAAGGTAGTATTTATGGAGGATATTAGAGATGAGGGGCTTTGGCCCTAATATTATGAGGGCAATTTAAGCCATGTACGCTGATCCAACCGCAAAAATTCAACTAATGGGTGGTAGCTCAGAGGAAATTGTCATCTCTCGAGGCACCCGGCAAGGGTGCCCCTGCTCGACAATTTTATTTGCCTTGTACATAGACCCGCTGATTAGAAAGATCTTAGATTGTGAGAGTATTAAGCTGGTGGTGTGCAATCGGTTTGAGACAAAATTGATGTCTTATGCAGATGATCTGGCCATAACTACACCGGAGTCAGAGCAGGCCATGGAGGCTCTCATAGGGACAATAGAATTTCGTCAGTATTCGGGATATCACCTTAATGAATCAAAGACCCAGATAATCTGCTCAAATAATTTTCATAAGCGGGATGGTAGATATTTGGATTCTGCAGTGTATCTGGGGGTTAGGATTAGCTCTACTGTCGATTCAATTGTTAAGGAAAACTACTTGCCAGTACTTAAATCAATTACGGCAGAGCTAAAAAGAATAGATTGCATACACTTGTCTACAATAGGTAGAGTCAATGCAATCAAGATGACCATGTTCCCCAAAATATTGTACCTTTTTTGCACTATTCCGCTGGTGGTGGGGGATGACGTACTTAAATCTATAGAGGCAGTCTTTGCGAATTTCATCTGGCAATATGGGAAAATCAGACGGTCTCTGAGTTATCTCTCACTTCCGGTGGACAAAGGGGGTTAGCAGCCCCTAACATCAGATTTTATTTTATGGCCTGTCTTTTTAGTCAGATGGCTATACTGTTAGACTGTGTATCAAATGTCGCTGACTCCTCTTTAGGGATTAGATATCCCCCTTCTATTTTTGAACTGCTACTAGGTAAGGAAGCTGTTGGAGTCTTGCTGCGTACAATGGACAGACGCTATTACAATAAAAAACGATATAAGGTATTGAAAAGTGCCTGGAATGTCTGGAAATCTATCCAGAAGTATTTGAGAATCCCTAAGGTTAATTACTATACTGAACTCTGGAATTCTAGCTTGTTTTCTCATTTTAGTAAGGATAGGTTATGGAGATCGTGGGAAGATCCAGGAATTAGAAGATTGGGGGATCTGTTTGGTGGAAACACGTTGATGAGCTTGAATGAGATTAATGAGAACATTTGGAATATCAGCAAATCAAGGCTTTAAATTCCTACAGATACACCAGATGCTTTTAAGGACCAGACCATGCATTATTCCAGGGGGTAAAATCAGTGTGATTGAGTATGTTTTGGGTGGGGGCAGTAAAATCAATCCGATCTATAAAGCTCTAATCTCAACACTCCAAAATTATGTGGATAAAACTAAAGCGCCGTGGATGTTGAAATTAGGGGATCCAGGTGTAGACCTGGACAAGGCATTGCAATTAGCAGGGAAATGGTTCCACTCTACGAATCTGAGAGCTCAACATTATAAGACAAAATTAAATTTATATTTCATACCAGCTAACTCATTCGGGTGGGGTATGAGGGAAGATGATAAATGTCCTAGATGTTCTGAGGGCTCAGCTAATCTTGTCCATATTTTTTAGCACTGCAATAAGCTATCTGAGATTTTTATAAATATTCGGAAATTCTGGGAGGGGCTGCTAGGTATTAAGATCAACCTATCCCCTACCCTAATGATTTTAGGCCATGATAGTAACCTAAATTTGAACAAGGAAGAAGAAGCGTTTTTCTGTCCGTGGCGATCCTCCGGATTATTTTGGTGGCAGGCTGGAAGGATAGTATGGTCCCCTCTTTCCAGATGTGGCTCTCCCGTTTGCTTGGGATTCATAACATTGAGGCAGCCCTGTATATGGGGAGAGGCAGGAAAATGAGAGAGATAGGGCAGAACTTATGGGCTCCGCTTACAAAATGGAGAGAGGATTGCTTATAGTGCAAGATGGGGATGTTAGGGTGTGTTAGCTGATTCCACTGGTTCAGCTTTCTGATCTTGATGAGTTTGCGTAGTATTCTTGTATGTGTATATTCTTGGTAAATGAATCGATCTCTGTTTTATAATTATGTGATATGTGTAAAGTGGTAGTATTATTGTTGTATTATTGGTAATTAATAATAAAAAAAATGTTTTAAAAGGAGTTTAACCAAGCCATGTCCCCCAGCAACATACCTTGTTTTCCCCTGTTCTGTACCATGATTTGTGGTGTTTCACAGTCCCTGTGTTTGCATTACTGTTGTATTTGTATTTAGGTGTTATGATAAAATGTACAGGATAAAACGTCATTAATCTACAAACTGCCTGTCAGTACTAATATTGACTTTCTCACAATTCACTTCCAGCCTTTATTCTGTTATGCCAGATCACAAAGCAAGTCATTTGGTTGATTAATGGTAAGATTGATTCGGAAATCTAATTTTGCAGACCCCTAATTTGCACAAATATTTGAGTTAGACATTTCGATTGATTTAACTTCCGGTCATTTTCAGAGCGTAACTGAATCAAAAGTTTGAAAATTATTACGCAATGTTGCTTCGTCTTTTGAATGAATATGTAGTCATTGCGACAACTGCATAAAAAAATTAATTATGGCTAGTGTTTTTAGTTTGTAAAAAAAAAGACATATTTTGTCCCAAAATTGGGGGGAACATGAGATAGATGCATCATCATCCCATAACAATTCTAATGGATGTTTTGTTCTAGTGGAGCATGAAGATGGTTTGTTTTTATAAATTAGGGCGGTTTTGCTAACAGTACCGTACAGAACATTATCAAGAGATAAAGCTGTTACTGTTAACAAGGAACCAAGATCCGTGTGATTCTTGGAGAAAAGACATTGAATAGAGGAGGAAATGCATTTTTTTTTCAAAAAGGAATCAGGTAATTGATATTGTGTTTGTGAGTAATTAAAGTTTGTACTAGAACTATCTTTCACTAATTGGTGAACATGAATAATACCCTTTTCCTTCCAATGTTTACAATAGAAATATCTATTACATAGCTTAAGAAATGTATCATACCAAATGGAGGAATATAGGAAACATTGCAGTAAAGTAAATTTATATAAAAAAAACTATTTCATAAAAGGTGTGAGTATTTTAAAACGGGATTTTCTGAGATAACAGTACAGCTTGACATATGAATAATATCTTTAGAAGTAAAATCCTTTAGTAAGGATAATTAAGATATAATCCACATTGGTATTGGTTGATCTTTGAAAATCATTATTCATGGCACACAATTGTCTGATTAAAAAAGAGGAATGGTGTAACTTAAAATCCAGAAACCCAACACCTCCTTCAAGTTTTGGACGTTTGAGCTTGGATAGAGCAATATATCGAATTTTATTATTCCATGGAAATTTGACATAAATTGAGTCATTGTTTTGGATAGTATAGAGGGGATTTTAAAAGAAGTTACAAGGAAATAGTGTATAGAACAATCATCATTTTGATAGTACCAAGTCTTCCGCACAATGATAAATGTAACAGAGGCCTAATCAAGAGTAAGGCTTGTATTATGGATTTCAACATAGCAACATTATGACGTAGTGTTTCTTGAATAGTGGACAAAATCCAAATACATAGATATTTAATCTTTGTGGGACAACGGGTAAAGTTAGTGTTGGCAAACATGTGTTGATACCACTGAGAGTTCAAGGGCAAAATCTCAGTATTATTAAAACAGAATTTAGAGCCAGAGGCATTAGAGTACCCTGACATTTTTTGTAAAAAACTGAATCTAAAGAAGTGAGTGGATTGGGCATGTATATATTAGAATGTCATCTACTTATGCAACTTAACCTCCAGTGAACCATTTTTGAAGCCGGATATAAGCAAATTATAATGAGGTAGGTCCAGGAAGGGTCCAGGAAAGGTTCTAACTATAACTATAACTATTCCCCCCTCTAACAAATATTAGAGGGGGGAATCCTTGCCTGGTACCGCTAAATAACTAAAAGTAGGGGTAAAAATAACCATTAACAAAATGGTAGCCCAGGAACTAGAGTATAGTGATTTGACAAAGGCAATTAATTTATGGCCAAAGTCAAACCATTGAAGGGTCAGCATCAACTGAGAGTGCGGCTAGTGGTGACAAAGTTTCCAGCCAGACTAACAACATCGGAGAACATTCTAGCTTTATCAACATCAACTCATCCATTGATGAAACCCAATTGGTCAGATTTAACAAGAAGAGGGACAGCAGAGTCAAAGTGGGAAGCTCAAATCTTGACAAAGATTTTACAGTCATAATTGTTAAGTGATATGGGTCTGTAGTTTTTTAAAAATGTGGGATCTGTATCTTGCTTGGGAATTTCAAAACATCCAAAAATGAGCCACTAGGTGTGGAATCAGAAATAAAAAGTTAAAATGCTCGAATACCTTGCCGACAAAAAATGGAAGCAAGGAACACAATAAGTGAAATAGAAAACCCATCTGGGGCAAGTGCCTTTGCTCTTTTCAGACATTTAATTGAATCCAAAACCTCCTGAAGAGTATTGATGGTTTCCAACGCTTCCAATGTATCTGTTAAGGTAGGGTGGTTTGGGGGGATGTCATCAAATTAGTTTTGAATATCAGGTACAGAAGGGGTATTATCTTTAGTAGCAAGTGATTGATAAAATGATTTAAATGAATCAGAAATATCAGCATTGAAAATTGATACAAAATAATTTAATTCATTGAGAATCGGTTAGGCCTGTGCGGTAAATTCCACTCTGCTCGCAGAATTTGCGGAATTTGGGTAATTTCGCGTTCCGCGGAGGACGCAGGATTGCCAAAAATTCCGCGATCTGTGGCTTCGCAGAATTATTTGCTTGTTCGCACTTTCAAAATGGGTGTTCACAAGATATTTCACCCAGAGCACGCAAACAGCATTCGCGAACAGGAAAAAACCATCGCGAACTGGCGGAACAAGCAATTCCGCGTGTTTGCGGAACTTTTGAGTGCTCGCAGAGATTTGTTACCATTTTGCGGAGCTTTGTGTAGCGCGTCTACGCAAATTCTACCCACCCCTAGAATATGTCCAAGAGCTTAGCACTCTGTTGATGTTTTTAAGTAATTAGCAAGCTTTTTACCAACTTTGTTCTGTCCACCAAGGCTTTTAGATTTAATTTGAAGCAGAATAATAAATGCATCGACAGAAGCAAGCAAGTTGAGGTTTGATTTAGCTTTAATCATGGCAAACAGAAGGAGATGATGGATGGAGCCCTGACACTTTCCAGACACTCAACCACGGTCACAGATCTGGGTTGAATTTATAATCATTCATTAGCTCACTTCGCCACCTCAGTTCAGACCCAGCTATATGTAAATCAGTCATGACCCTGTGCCTAATGGGAACAGTCCAGCCCGAACTGCCAAGCCAGGTCTTCCCTGAACCGGAAACAAGCATCCTGGGACATGTTTCTGGGTAACACCCTTCATCAGCCAGGCTAGCTTGAATCCAGTGGCAAACTGAGCAAGGGACCCACGTCTGGGCATACTCTGCCAACTTAGGGCGAACGAAACAAACACAAGAAGATGATGGACGGAGTGCTGAAACTTTTCAGACACTCACCCTCAGTCACAGATCTGGGTTTTATCCATCATCATTCTTTAGCTCACTTCGCCACCTCAGTTCAGACCCAGCTATATGCAAATCAGTCTTGACCCTGTGCCTCATAGGAACAGCCCAGCCCGAGCTGCCAAGCCAGGTCTTCCCTGAACCAGAAACAAGTATCCTGGGACCTGTCTGGGTAACACCCTTCATCAGCCAGGCTAGCTTGAATCCAGTGGCAAATTGAGCAAGGGACCCATGTCTGGGCACACCCTGCCAACTTAGGGCAAACAAAGCAAACACCTCTAGGATGATGAGGGCTGAAAGCCTGAAACCGGCCCTAGGATGCTTGTTTCCAATCCAGGGAGGACCTGGCCTTGCAGTTTGGGCTGGACTGTTCCCATTGGGCCCAGGGTCAAGACTGATTTGCATATGGCTGGGTCCAGACTGGAATGGCATGTTGAGCAAAAAGCGATGGATTCAGGCCAATATCATTGCATTGAGGTGAATGTATGACAATGTTCTGCATTCTGTCCATCAAATGTTCTTTTTGCATTTGTCACCCCGAGTGGGATGGGTATGCCCAGATGTGGGTCCCGTGCTCTCCATACCACTGGAGTCAAGCTATTCTGCCTGATGAGGGCTATAAGCCTAAACCCGTTCCTAGAATGATTGTTTCCAGTCCAGGGAGGACCTGGCCTGGCAGTTCGGGCTGGACTGTTCCCATTGGGCGCAGGGTCAAGACTGATTTGCATATGGCTGGGTTCAAACTGGAATGGCATGGTGAGCAAAAAAACAATGGATTTAGGCCCAGATCTCTGTACTGGCGTACATGAATGTATGACAATGTTCTGCCTTCTGTCAATCAATTGTTCTCTTTGCATTTAACTTTGATCATGTCAAGTAGCATGGAGTACTATTTGAAAAAAGATTTGGAAGTGAAGTAAGCATGTTCAAGTGTCTTGGTCTGTTGTAATACAATGGCATATTGAGCATTCAAGCCTTTTTTTTTGGTTGAGTAAGCAATAGCAGATGCTTGAAAAGAAGCCTTAAATGCATTCCAGTTATTGACAAAAGAATTGTCCTTAGAGTTGTTGAAGGGAAAACAATCTTGTATAAAATCATTATCTCCAGAAATAAACTGATCATCTGACAATAGGGAGTTATTGAATCTTAATCTTTCCACTTTTAAAACAAGATTAGAGATGCCAAAGGAATACAGTATGGGACATGATCAGAAATAAACAAATTGAATCAATTTCAGCAGATTACAGAGTGGGAAATCATTTTTTAGTAACTAAAATACAATTGATTCTGGGCATAGTATTATATGCATTGAAAAAAATGATATTCTAATGTCTCAGGATTGTATGCCCTCTGAGCATCAAATACTAGTCTAGAGGTAATTTTGAATGGAAATGCTTTATGAGATTTATCTGACTTACACTTGTACTCAGATTTTCTATCTGCTAAAAGGATCTAACAATTGGTTAAAGCTAACTGCCATAATAATATTGGAGTAAGAAATATTGGCTAATGTTACCATAACTGAAGGCCAGAACTCAGGATCAGATTTTATAGGGCCATACACATTAAGGGGCTGATTAGGATGGCGGATTTCCCGCATCCTCTGGGCCGGCGGAAGCTACCGCCGGCCCGGAGGATGCGGGAAATCCGCCGCGGATGCCTAAAAGACCCACCGCCAAATTAGGATGGCGGTGGGTCTCAAAATCCGTCCGCTGCTTTTCCGCCGCAGTCGCAAAAGCCCTAACATGGCTGGCGGTGTCTGTCAGACACCGCCAGGCACATTAGGATAGCGGAAAACAGATGCTTTTCCACTGCGGCTTTTCCGCCGTGGAAAAGCATACGGAGATTGCCTTCGGGGGCCCGTTGCGGGCCCCCTTGGTGACGGGGGGTGGGGGGTGCACATGGGGGGTACCTATGGTACCCCCCTGCATTTGCGTGGACAAAGCGGCGGGCACTGCGCGGTGCCTGCTGCTTTGTGAACGCAAATGCCGTGCATGCTTTTTTTAACATTGCGGCGGGTGCAGCTACAAGCTGCACCCGCCGCAATGTTAAAGATTGAGGATGTGACCGCCACCCTGGCGGTCACATCCTAATCTGCACAGAGGGACCTCCGCAGACCCTGCGGACGGTCCCTCCTACTCTATGGTGGCGGACAGACTCAGGTCCGTCCGCCATCATAATCGGCCCCTAAATATTGTGAGAAGTTCGTTATCAAGCATAGCATGAACCCAACACAATTGTCTGTCATTGTCACATTCACTGGAAACAACTTGTAGTCTGAGAGTTTTATGAAAAAGAATACCCAAACCACCTTTAGAGGCAAGTGCTGGAGAGAAAATTGAAACCTGACCAACCCATGTTCTCTTCAATTTAACAGTTGAAGAAGCATTACAATGTCCTCTACAAAGCAATTTTAGAGTCAAGTTTAGATAAATGAGAGAGTACCTTTAGCTTTTTCATAAGATGCCCAGGTCCATGAACATTCTAGGAGACAACTTTAAACATATTGGATGCAGTGGAATACAGATCCAGGTACAAGGGTGACAACTAGCAATAAAGAAAAAATACAATTATTTGGTATAGAAAACAAAGGATAAACAAAAGAAAAAATTCAAAGAGTTAAGTCACAGATAAGCACTCATAGGGAACAGAAAGAGCAAAAAGGAAATACATAGGAAAGCAGAAAGGAGAACAGACCAAGGGTAAAAATCCAGATCTGAGTAAGGAACTACAAAGGACATGCAGGAGATGTGTCAGTACCATACCAAGATTGACAGCAGAGCAAAAATAAATAAGATGAATAAAAGAAAGTGGTCACAGGGGAGGACAACATAGCTTTGTTCAGGTTTCTGACATTAGTTCCCGTTGCAAGTGAAGAAATATTCTGCAGAACCATTCTCAATTTAACTTAATCATCAAACTATTTGGTAGTGCCTTCATAGGTTATTCTGCATAGACATGGATGACAAATTCTATAATGTATATTCAAGTGTCTAATTTGAGGGCTCAGGGTGAGAAATATCTTACAACTGGCATTAGTTGCATCGGAAATATTCAGAGATGGGAATATATTATGATCAGACCAGACAAGTTGTTAACTATACCCACTTTTAAGATACAAAGAAGGTCCATAAATTCCAGAAAAAGCATAATGATCCCTCGAGGTTTGGAAGAGTGAGGGTCAAGTCAACCTAAATGATGAGCCCTTTGCAAGATAAGAGAAGGAGCACTAGGCAGTCCGAGCTTGTCTGGAAGTAATGTCTTTAAGAATTTAAGAAGGTTAGGGCCCTTAGCAGACTCAGGTAGACCATTCAAACGGAGGTTGTTGCAAATTTGTTGCTCCATTTTAAACATTTTTCCCTCAATATTAATCAATCTATATTTTATCTGTTGCAGTTTCTTATTAGGGGCACTCATAAAAGGTTGAAGGCCCCTCACTTCATCAAGAATAGTATTGAGAACTGGATTTCAAGAGGACATCATAGGTGAAGGTAGATTCTTTAGACCATTGTGGATTTCATTGCGGATGAGGCTGCCTTAGCCCAGGAAGCAATACACTCACCATTTTGAAGGGATGCACTGTAATGCAAGAAAGCCTCTGAGAAGACTTTAGCTTGCCCATAAAAATGGAAGCACAGGATAGCACTCGATTTGAAGACAAAACCTTTGAAAGCAGGAAAAAAGCAAATCGCCAAAAAGAATACCACCTGTTGCTGCTGGAACAACTAAAAGATTCAGTCAAAGAAAAGATCTCCTTAGATCTCACTATGCTCACGAGTCACAATCCAATACATACTAACATTGGGCCCGATTCACAGAACTAACTTAAGACAAATTTCTAAACTTACCACTTTTGGTATTCACAGAAGGCATTTAGTTGTAGTAAAGTTAGGATGTTGTCTTAAGTTTTACTTAAGACAGACTTAAGACAGACTTAGACAGACTTAATACAGTCTTGAGACAGTCTTAAGACAAACTTAAGACAAACTTAAGACAAACTTAGGACAGACTTAAGACAGACTTAAGACAGACTTAAGACAGACTTAAGACAGACTTAAGACAACATCCAAACTTTACTACCACTAAATGCCTTCTGTGAATACCAAAAGTAGTAAGTTTAGGATTTTGTCTTAAGTTAGTTCTTTGAATCGGGCCCTGTATAACGAGTGAAGGTGAGGGGAAAACAAGACTTTACATCATCTACAGTGTCCCAGATTTTGAACTTCCAAATACTCAGTAAGATGTCCTATTGTATTTTTCCTGTAATGCTGCAACCTTCATATCCATCTTTAAGACAATTTATTGACAGTTTTTGCTGTGGACCAGAGCTTATAATATTTTGGTTAAGCCCTATTTAGCCTCATTTAGATATGTTGATAGTCGGTCATGTTTTGAATTATCCCTGTGTGCAGTTCTCTCTCACTACCATGCTGTTGGCTGTTATAAGAATAATTGCTCCCACTAGAGAATTCTTAAATTGAAGTACATGAGTTGCATGGGACTATTTGATAAAGAATGACACTGTTTTGAATAGGGGAAACCATTTTGGGCGGGGTGGGCGTAGCCCGGCTGGTATGCCCGAAGCGGCGTAGCCGGGGCGCGCCTTCCCCCGCCCAAGAGGGGTTGTCCTAAACACCTCAACGGAAGACGACCACGCCCCGTAGGCGTACCGGTGACGGGTACACGCCCTCCCGCAGAAGAATAAAGGAGCGGGAATCCAGAGGAGCGTCCTCTTGTTCCTCGGATCGGAAGGCTGCACCCACTCGTTGCTCGTGAGCCCTCGACGGAACAAGCAGCAATTTTGAACTTGGTAATCCTGGTTTTTTTTTTTTCTCTTTCAGTTTCGAGGGCTCACAGATTTCAGGGCGGTTTCGGGGGGGGTCCCGGTCCTAGAGGTACCCCCCATCGCCCCCCTCGTACCGGCTGATAACCCGGTTCAGAAACCAGATTTAGGCCAGCCGATCCCGGTGATGATCACCTCGGCCGAGGATGATGAAATGCCCCCAGAATTGGCCGCACAGTTGACGGCATGGCTCAAAACAAAGGTGGGGGGCACAGTGACCCCGGGAGATACGGCCGAAGAAGCCAGAGTATTAATAAAGCAGTTGCGGCAATCGAGAGATGTCGCAAAGGCGAGTGTTCCTCTTGTTCCCCCACAGGTGGCACCTGGAGTACCAGCAGCTGGTCAGGAAAAGACGGCGGCAGCAACGGCCGATCCGGGTAAGCTCGCATTGCCGATGGCGGGGGAGGGCTCAATACCCTCAAGGCGGGAAAAGGTTGCACAGCACATTCCCATGGCCACGAAAGAGTTAATATGGGGAGACAAGTATGTCAACATGTTTTCATTGTTAACTGACCATCGCGAGATGGAGTATGCTAAAACGCAGAAAGATTTGTGGCACCCGAGTGTCTGGCGCGCCAAGATGGCCGAGTTCAGGGTGGACGAGACAGTGACGAACTGGGTTAAGGCCTTCTCTATATTTACCGCAGTGATGGGGGAACGTAAACCCGAGGTTATGACTGAGTTGATTTGCTATCAGAATCGCATTATGGATTTCTATTCAATGTATGAGGGGGAAGAATGGAAAGGCTATGACATGAAATTCCGTAAAGCAAAAGAATATGATGCTTCTTTGTCTTGGGATTGTTTGGACTCGGTGTCATGGCACAAGCAGCTCCTGCCAGGGGCGACAGGTACGTCCTCACCAGGCGGGAGCGGGTCCGGAGTGGTCCGCCAAAAGCCCGGGGTGCCCTTTCGAGCAGGCACAGGTGGGGGCTACCAGCCTAGAGTTGGCGGGAATGGCGGAAAAGGGGGGGTCTGTTTGGGCTTCAATAGAGGCAACTGTAACAGACCGCAGGGGACATGCAAGTTTAAGCATGTGTGTGCCGGCTAAGGGAATTCCTCACACCCGGAAAGTGCATGTAGATCAAAAATTAGCGGGACGGGGGGTAAAGGTGGGTCTAAGCAGGAGTGAGGTAGACTTTTGTGACCGATTGCCTACACCCGTTGATCTCATGGTTATGATTTCGTGGTTAAACAAATACCCTGATCATGTATCCGCTGGGGTGTTGAGGAAGGGATTCTTACATGGCTTCCACATCCCGGCGGGGTATTTTCGGGGGAACTCCTTTTGTAGAAACCAGTTATCGGTACAGCACAACCCAGGCGTGGCAGAAAAGAAAATAGCAAAAGAAGTCAGTTTAGGGCGAGTGGCTGGGCCCTTTCGTCGCCCGCCGGTGGCTGAGTTCATCTGTTCCCCGTTGGGGGTTGTCCCGAAGAAAGACCCAGGGGAGTTTAGACTCATACATAACCTTTCTGCTCCTAGGGGTTCCTCGGTGAATGATGCCATTGACCCAGAAGTTTGTTCAGTACGATATGCATCGTTCGACGATGCCGTGGCCATGTTGAACCGCCTAGGCCCTGGGGCGCTGATGGCGAAATCTGATATCGAATCAGCGTTCCGGTTGCTTCCGGTGCGCCCGCAGGATCAGCGCCTGCTAGGTTTTGCATTTCAGGGAAGTTATTACATGGATAAATGCATGCCCATGGGTTGCTCCATTTCTTGTGCGTATTTTGAAATGTTTAGCTGTTTTTTAGAATGGGTATTCACCGAGGCTACAGGGCATAGACATGTTATGCATTATCTGGATGACTTCCTGTTCTTGGGGGCAGCCGGTGATACGAACTGCGCGCAGGCGCTGTATGATTTCTGCATCCTCATGAATGAATTCGGAGTCCCATTGGCACCAGGTAAAACGGTTGGACCATCTACTTCACTGGAGTTTCTGGGAATTGAGCTCGATTCTGTGGAGGGGTGTTTCCGATTACCGATGGAAAAAGTGGTCAAGTTTCGGGCTTCCTTGATGCAATGCCTGAGTGGGGAGAAAGTGACCCTGCACCAGTTACAACAAACAGTGGGTCAGCTTAATTTTGCCTTGAGGGTGATGCCTATGGCCCGCCCCTTTTCGCACTCTATCGCGCAAGCTATGGTAGGTCTCAAAGAGGGTCACCACCGTACGAGACTGTCAGGGGAGGTTCGCCAGGATATGCGTATTTGGTTGGCATTTCTGGCGGACTTCAACGGTCGAGTCGTGTGGAACTCCCCGCCAGAGTCTTCAGATGAACTAGGTCTATGGACCGACTCAGCAGGGAGCGTGGGTTTTGGCGCCATCTTAGGTAATCGATGGTCGGCACAAACATGGCCAACATGGTGGCACTCCAGCGGTCTCACAGGTAACATTGGGTTCCTGGAGTTATTCCCCATCTGGGTTGCTCTGATGACATGGTCTGACGACTTCAGGGACCGCTCAGTGGTGTTTTGGTCTGATAATATGACTGTTGTCGAGTGCATTAACCAACAGGCAGCACGCTGCAAATTGATCTTGAGATTGTTGAAAGAAATTGTGCTGCTTTGCATGAGATTGAATGTACAGTTCAGGGCGAAACACTGAATCAGGCGGCTGATGCACTCTCTCGTTCACATATGCAGGCATTCAGGGGTTATCTACCCACAGCGGACCTAGAGGCAGCACCATTCCCCGAAACAATATGGCTAATCGGTGCCCCGGATTACAAGACCTCGTGGCAGCGAGTTTAGCCCCCAGGACAAGGAAAGCATACGAAGGAGCGTTTCGTTCCTATTGCACATATTTGGGTCCCACAGAGAGTCAGAACTGGGGTCAGGAGGAATCCTTCCTGGGGTACTTGGTAGCGCTGCACAGAGAGGGCCGATCAGCGGCAACGGCCAGTAGGCATAGGGCGGCTATTTCATTCATGGCCCAGGTACACGGCATAAAAGACCCTACAGGTTCCTTTTTGGTGAATAAAGCCCTTCGCGGCTGGCAGCGCCTTGCAAGCAAGATACGAGGCACCCGATTGGCTAAGACAGACTGTCTCTGCTTTTAGCAAAGCTGGATGAGACGTGTTCCTCCCATTTCGAAGCAGTTCTGTTCCGGGCAGCGTTCACATTGGCATTCCATGGGGCTATGAGGGTGAGCGAACTTGTCGCAAGGAACAAGAGAGATATGGAGGGAGGCTTGTGCAGGGATCACATCCAAATAAGGGGTGATTCGATGGTAATCGTGATAGCCAGGTCCAAGACTGACCAGGGGGCTATGGGAAACAGTGTGGTCGTACAGCGCAAGCGTGGGTCCCCCATCTGCCCGTTGAAGTGTGTGGAAGACTATTTGGCGCTAAGGGCGGCCGCATGGGGGGGGGGAGTTTGCTACGACACAAGGATGGCACTCCACTGACGAGATTTCAGTTTCAGAGGGTGCTAGCACTGTCAATCGCTGACGCGGGCATGGACCCGTGCGATTTTGGGACCCACTCCTTTAGGATAGGGGCTGCTACTGAGGCTACAGCCAGGGGTCAGAGTGCTGAGGAAGTGAAACAATTGGGCCGCTGGTCCTCGAATTGCTTCAAGAGGTATGTGCGATTGCACATGTTGTGAGTGATCAATTGACATGCACTCACGTTTTCTGTCTTTTGTTTACTTTACAGTTTCTCGAGCCTGCCACGCGGGGCGGAATTTGAGGTCGACCCAGCACCAAGAGACCAGCGGTCAGAGGCCACCGACTGGAGAGAGGATGGTATGGGTCGTGGGCCACTCATACGTGAGGCGCGCCGGCGACGTATTCAAGGAAGGTGACGCGATTCACGCACCTGGGGAATACGGGTTCAGAGTGGCCTTCCATGGGAAGGGTGGGCTCGTTTTTGACCACTTTGAATCATTTTTCGAGGGGCTTCTAGGGCGGTATAGGTCACCGCCATCTGTAGTCATAGTACACCTGGGAGGCAATGACTTGGTGACACTGGGTAGACGAGTGTTACTTGAACGAATTTTGTCGGCTGTTAGCTGGTTGGCTAAAAGAGTCCCGGGGTGTACGATTGCCTGGTCCCACATGATTCCTAGGAAGATGTGGCAGGGGGGCCTTTCGGTGTCAGCACTGAACCATTCAGTTAAACGGGTCAATAATAAAATTGGTAGATTGTTCCGTTCTGCGCAGTTGCATAACATTCCTCATGGGTGTATTCGGGGTGATCAAATGTATCTGAACGATGGGGTTCACCTGTCAAGGGAGGGGAATGACTTACTCATAGGAGACTTCGTTGCATGGTTAAGGGGTTTGAGGAAGCATGACCTGTAGGAGGAGTAGGGTGGACCGGCTAGTCGGTCAACTATCCGGTCTGTGGCGGTAAGGTCATGATCGGTGAGCAGTAATTTCAAGGTCCCTAGAGTGGGGCGCCACCCACAATGGATGGGAGCGCCCGGGGGAAGACGGCCATTGGCCCCTTCCACGGGGAGGCGGCACCCACTAAGGATGGGGCGCCTATGGGGAGATGGCCATGGGCCCCTCCCAGGGGGGGAGGCGGTTAGATGCCCCTCCTACTAATTTCCCGGGGCCGGATATCCACGACGGTGGATAGAGAGTGTGGGGATGGGGGGAGAGTCCACGCTGTCCTTCCTACAGAGACCTCATACGGGAACTCGGACGACCCTTAAGATGGCGTCGAGTAGAAAGGGGGCCCCCACCACGACAAGGGAAGTTACAGTTGGCAATGAGGGTAGAGTCCTCTGCGCATGCGCCGCTCACACCGTGAGGGCGGGAGTCTGGTAGTAGGGATCTGACACCGGTTAAGACCTTGCCGTTGGCCCTTAATGCTAGGATGTACAATTTGAGTTAGAGTGTATGCATTTTCAGGATGTTAGCCAAAAGTACATGACTGCATCGAAATGTAATAAATGACAAATTGTACATAATGCATAATGATGAAACTTTTATTTAATGTTTTAAATTTTGTTTCATATTTTAATAAATACGGCCGGGAGGGTGACTCCCTCTCGCCTTCCAAAAGTTCAACTATTGTCCGACTTCCCATTCTTGGGGAAATGTGTTGGGAGGGGGTGGCGGGCATCCCGGCCATATGGAAAGGGGCGACCACTCGGTCCCCCCGAACGTATGGATGGGTGCCCCGAACCTCCCGGGAAACCATTTTGGGCGGGGTGGGCGTAGCCCGGCTGGTATGCCCGAAGCGGCGTAGCCGGGGCGCGCCTTCCCCCGCCCAAGAGGGGTTGTCCTAGACACCTCAACAGAAGACGACCACGCCCCGTAGGCGTACCGGTGACGGGTACACGCCCTCCCGCAGAAGAATAAAGGAGCGGGAATCCAGAGGAGCGTCCTCTTGTTCCTCGGATCGGAAGGCTGCACCCACTCGTTGCTCGTGAGCCCTCGACGGAACAAGCAGCAATTTTGACCCACCCACCAGCCCCTTATGGCAAATGTTTGGAGAAATAAAGTTTTGCTGAGTGATGGAAGTATAGGCCTTTTTTCCTTGGTAGAAAGAATGAAGGAACGTTAAGAATAAAGATTTGACTTTTTGCAGAGATGTCTTCTTGCAGGAAAGAGCAATTGATGGCACAGTAGGATGATGTGGAGTTCTTTCTTTCCTTAGTAGGTAAACAACTGTCGTATTTATTTTTGGTCGGGCGGTAAGGTCATGATCGGTGAGCAGTAATTTCAAGGTCCCTAGAGTGGGGCGCCACCCACAATGGATGGGAGCGCCCGGGGGAAGACGGCCATTGGCCCCTTCCACGGGGAGGCGGCACCCACTAAGGATGGGGCGCCTATGGGGAGATGGCCATGGGCCCCTCCCAGGGGGGGAGGCGGTTAGATGCCCCTCCTACTAATTTCCCGGGGCCGGATATCCGCGACGGCGGATAGAGAGTGTGGGGATGGGGGGAGAGTCCACGCTGTCCTTCCTACAGAGACCTCATAAGGGAACTCGGACGACCCTTAAGATGGCGTCGAGTAGAAAGGGGGCCCCCACCACGACAAGGGAAGTTACAGTTGGCAATGAGGGTAGGGTCCTCTGCGAATGCGCCGCTCACACCGTGAGGGCGGGAGTCTGGTAGTAGGGATCTGACACCGGTTAAGACCTTGCCGTTGGCCCTTAATGCTAGGATGTGCAATTTGAGTTAGAGTGTATGCATTTTCAGGATGTTAGCCAAAAGTACATGACTGCATCGAAATGTAATAAATGACAAATTGTACATAATGCATAATGATGAAACTTTTATTTAATGTTTTAAATTTTGTTTCATATTTTAATAAATACGGCCGGGAGGGTGACTCCCTCCCGCCTTCCAAAAGTTCAACTATTGTCCGACTTCCCATTCTTGGGGAAATGTGTTGGGAGGGGGTGGCGGGCATCCCGGCCATACCCACCCATCAAAACGAACATCAACCAAAGTGGTGGGCATAAGGAAAATTGCCTCACATCAAATAATACACTGGGCTCCTTTCCCTTAATATCCCTTACAGAGACCGAACACCTCTGCAGGAAAATTAAATCAGGTTCCCTAGCTGATCCACTGAAACCAGATCAATTCTGTTTATTCCGCAGCCACATTTTCTCTGTGGCCATGGAACTGATTAACTTATCTTTGACCTCAGCGTGCCTTCCATTAGCTTGGAAGCACGCTAAAGTGATACCTCTTTTGAAGAAAGCAACGTTAGATCCCTCAGACCCGTGCAATTATCGCCCCATCTCCCAACTTCCTTTCTTAGCCAAGGTTACTGAATCCCATGTCAATACCATTCTGACAAAGTTCATAGAGGAAAATGTCATACTGGATTCCTCGCAAAATGGTTTCAGAGCCCGTCACAGTACGGAGTCTGCCTTGCTAGCAGTGACGGAAGTAATCCAGCGTAACCTTGACGAAGGAAAGTCTGCAGCCTTAATCCTGCTGGATTTAAGTGCCGCCTTTGGCACTGTCTCACATGAAATATTTCTAGGCAGGCTACAGGCGATAGGGATTGATGGCTTGGCTCTGGACTGGTTTCGCTCCTTCTTAGAGGGCAGAACCTTCCAGGTCATTGTCCCACCTTACCACTCCCAGGTTTAAGCAATCAGACACGGGGTCCCACAGGGATCTACATTGAGCCCTGTGCTCTTTAATATCTATGTTCAACCCTTGGCAGAGATGGCAAAAAGTAGAGGGCTGTTGTTGGTCTCTTATGCCGATGACACCCAATTAGTCAGCGGCTTCTCCAACAACTGTAAAAACAATCTTGTCAAATTTAAGGAGGACCTGTTGGCAGTCGCCAATTGGCTGACAACAAACTGCTTGCAGCTTAATGCCAGCATATCAGAAATCCTTTTGTTCGGAAGAGATAGTGAGATGTGGTCAGAACAATGGAGGCAAGATCAATTAATCCTGCACCACTGCCAAAGGAGGCAGTTAGGAACCTGGGCTTTTGGTTTGACGGAGGTCTTCCTTTTGATGCTCAATCCAAAGTAGTCACGGGGACCTGCTTTGGGCTCCTGAGAGGACTAAAACCCATAATTGGTTTCTTCAAGCCAAAAGTTTGGCAGTCTATAATACAGGCTACAATCCTATTGAGATTGGATTATGGCAATTCCCTGTATCTGGGTGCTAATAAATCCTGTATTCAGCACCTCCAGAGAATACAAAATGCAACAGCTCGCACCCTATTGATGCTGCCGAAAACAAGCTCTGTGTCTAGGTCACTGGCAAAGCTTCACTGGTTACCAGTGGAAAAAAGAATCAATGTTAAGACCTTGTGCGTAGCCCCTAAAATCTGAACTCGACAGCCCCCCCCCGGTTTTATCTGACCTACTAATGCAATATGTCCCAAGATGCTGCCTACGGTCAGCGGACCAAGCTTCGGCATGGACCCCTAGAGTTCTGAGAGCCAGAGCTGGTGGGCGTTCTTATACATCTTATACATCTTACTACGTGTATTGATGCACAGATTGTGTTAACGGACCTGGCCACACTTGGACTCAACAAAAAGAATCAGGGGCCTACCCATTCTGCGGGCCATACATTAGACCTAGTGTTCTGTAACTCCACAGCTATTAACTGCTTGACTCCCAACCAAGTTGATTGGACGGACCACTCTGTTATTGTGTTTTATACTCGCTCCAATTATAACGTTAAAGTCATCCATAGGACTATGGCCGATGTCAGGAGACCCTGGAACAAACTAACCCCAGAAGGTTTTAGGGAAAATTACGCTGAACCAAAATGGGAAGCATGTGGAGAAAATGCCACTCTTGCTTTATGTGCATTTAACGAAGCTGTGACAACAACTATTAATCATGTGGTCCCGCTTAGAACATATAAACCCCGACCTGTCCCAAAACAAGAAGTCTGGTTTACTGGGGATCTTAGACAATTAAAAATGACTACGAGAAAATTAGAGAAAAAATGGAGAGTCACACGTAAGGCAGAGGATAAGGAGGACTTTAGGAGGTCGTTCAAAAGTTACCATAAAGCAATTCGAGCTGCTCGAAAACAACATATAGCAGTTCAATTATCAGCGGCTGGTACCAACGTGAAAACTCTGTATCAAATTTTACAGACTTTTACCAAGCCCACTGCCTGTGACACTGAGGGGATTGAAACCCAAGAACTCTGTGATAATATTTCACAGTTTTTTGTTAGGAAAATTGAAGCTATCTATACTAAGATACTAACGTCTAACTCCATCTCTAATAATTCAGTAACAACTGACTGTCGAGTTCAGCCATCTATTATGACTATAGGAAATAAGGCTAAGAAACTCGCCGTTTTCCCACCCATCTCCATGGAAGAGTTGACTGTTCTTGTCACTCAAACAAAGAGTGGGTGCCCCACAGACATCATCCCGGCACGCATCATGCCACTTTTGTTGGATGATCTGGGGGTAGGAATGCGACATGTAGTCAATTTATCCTTGTGCACTGGGGAAGTCCCCTTAGACTGGAAGCAGGCCCTGGTGAGACCCCTGCGGAAAAACAATTCGATCCCCTGGTCTGATTTGACAAACCTGAGACCGATCTCTCTTCTCCCTTTTTTAGGGAAGCTTACTGAGAGATATGTGAATCAGCATCTGTCAAAATTCATTGAAAACGTGGGTGGACTCGATCCCTCTCAGTCGGGCTTTAGGCCTAGGCACAGTACTGAGACCGCCTTGCTGTCCGTCGCTGACAATCTTCAGATGCTACAGGACATGGGCTACTCCGTTGTCCTGGTACTTTTAGATTTGTCAGCGGCGTTTGACACTGTGTCGCATGACATCATGACCTCCAGACTAGTTGACATCGGTCTGGAAGGCAAGGCCCTGGCCTGGCTAAGGAGTTTTTTCATCAAACACACTCAAAGAGTCATCCTGGGACCATACCAGTCAGAGGAGGTGGCGATCTCGAAGGGGGTGCCACAGGGCTCTTGTTTGAGCCCCACGTTATTTAACATCTACGTGGCACCCCTAGCTAACATCATGAGATCCCATGGGTTCATTCCAGTATCATATGCGGATGATACCCAACTCCTCTTCCCTTTTAAAATCATGACTCCTGAAGTGCGTGATTCCTTTGCCCGGGGGATGAAGGAAGTGGCACGTTGGATGGCAGCAAACTTCCTTCAGTGTAACGTCTCTAAGGCCGAGGTTATGCTCTTTGGGGAAGCCAAACGCCTGTGGACTCCGGACTGGTGGCCCCAAGACCTTGGCCCCGTCCCTGAGCCCAAAGTGGTGGTAAAAAATCTGGGAGTGAAATTGGACCAGGAGCTTGCCCTAAAACAACAAACTAATCAAGTGGTAAGCTCATGTTTCCATGTTATTGGGCTTCTCAGGAGAGTATTCCCTCTGTTACCTGATACCACCAGGAAAACATTGGTCCAGTCGCTAGTGTTGAGCAGGCTGGACTATTGCAACGGTTTGATGCTAGCTGCCAATGAGGGGATCTTTGCCAGACTGCAGGTTGTGCAAAACACTGCTGCACGATTAGTTCTAAATGTCCCGGCTTGTACTCCCTCAAAACCGTTGCTGACTAAACTTCATTGGCTTCCAGTGAAACAGAGGGTGATGTTCAAGATCTGTTGTGTCATCCACAAATGCCTCATTGGAAAAGGTCCTGGTTACCTTACTGAAAAATTCATTCCTTACGTTCCATCTAGATCCCTGAGATCGGGAGATCAGGAATTGTTATGTGTCCCCAGGGCCATGAAGGCAAGAAAGGGGGGGAGGGCCTTATCAGTAGCTGGCCCTAAGTTGTGGAACCAACTCCCGAAGGAAATTAGAGTATGTAGGGAACATTTTTCCTTTAGGAAAAAACTTAAAACATTTTTCTTTAATTACTAGATGTCCCTGTGGGTATTCAAGAAATCATGACTAGTTTTTCTGTCTCTCAGATGCTGCCAAAGGCGCGGAGATACTCCTTCGGGAGTCGATTCCCAGCGCCATACAAACATGCAAATAAATAAATAAAATAAAGTTCAGGCAGCGAGACTCTGGAATTCCCTCCCAACAGCTATCAGAGGACTTAGAGATCATCTGGCTTTTCGAAAAGCCATAAAGACCTGGCTCTTCTCAGCGTAATTCTCTTCTCTCCACCTGGTTGCTACACTGTTTGGATAATGCGGAGATTGCGCTGGGACGCCATGTTGCTGGGGCAGCTATGCGCAGTATAAATCTGTTTAATAATAATAATAATAATAATAATATTTCTTCTCAACAGTTTGCTGTTTTAGAAGGTCACCAGAAAAATCTTTACCGTATGAGACCCAGGAGAGCCATCTTATGCTCAGGTTGTAGTAAATGAAAAGCTCTCACTGTAATCAACATAAAACAATAGACACAGAAGTAGAACTAAAATGAAAGTGGTTATTCAATAAGAATTTCAATTTGGAAGCCATCTTAAAAAGGAAATTCATTTTTCACTATACAAACATGAAACATATATTAAAAGAAAGACACATTTTGGGGAATCCCAGAAAATCTCATTCGTTTTCAATGCATGTTAGGCTAAGTGTGACATGTCATTTAATGCTGATTCTCAAACACAACTGTCTACTGGAGTAGTTACATCTCCCATCATCTGCAGTTAGTGGTACTGGTTCAAACTGGTCCATCTATACTGGGCTCCATTCTTAGATTGAAGTTTGTATTACTGTTATATGTGGTCCTTTTGTTCCTGGTGTTCACAATAATATCTCTATTTTAGCCTTACCACCCACTTAAAGCTACAACAACATTCCGTAGATGAAACGGATGCTGGCATTTGCATACCTTATTTTTTCCTATGTCTAGCCTGTCTTGTAGTACTTTCAATAAACCATTGGGGTCATTTATCTATGTTGCTGGGTGCTTTGCTTCTATTCATTTGTGCCAGTTCTCAATGTCCAAAGAGCCCCTGGTGAATTTGAAGATTTTGTTTTTGTGAAAGTACGAGAAAGTGCACAGTAAACAAAAAAATAAACACAATAAACAGAGAGAGAGAAAGTAAATAAAATAAAATGGACATTCTCACAAAAGAAATCACATATCATGAATTCATACCACTGTAAATCTGCATTTAACTATAAAGACACGATTATCTCCCACACCATTTCATCCAAAAATGATGCCGTAATTTATGATTTCTACCTGGCAGCCATTCTTTAAGGGACTTACATATTGTTGACCTCACACCCTATTTTGAGTCTTTATTTTTTACATTACAAATGAAAGGATATCACATGAATACAAATACAGTTAAAACCTCTAGTTTACATTATTGGTGCCAGAGACATTATCCATGCAAAGTAATATCTTGTGAGAATGTACAGGTTATATATAAAGTACAGCAAAGTACAATTCTGTTCATTGCAACATTTAACAATGTCTTGAAACATCAGTTTCACATGCTTTTCCTATTTCCCTAGAGGATAATGGGCACTGTTTATATGTTCAGCTCACAACTATTGAACATATGTGAACCACTACCTGTGCAATGATTTTCTGCCACCAACAAAGTAAGGTAGCTACAAAATTCCATTATCAGAAAAATAGATTAAAATTCTCTAAAAACATCAGCTATATTAATACCTCATTTTTCCTCAAAATAAGTCGAGCAGACTATATGTAAGAGGCAACCCAACAGACAATATTAATATCATAGGTCCTATATCAAAGTGACATAGCATCAAAACAATACTTATCACCTTAGCCTTAAATAAGGGGCATAGCCAATTATACATGGAGTTCACAGAATGCCTGCAAATGAGCGGAAAATTCAACACAGAATCGCTACCCTCTCACATACAAGTACAAAATAGGGAGAGCTGTGAGTCTCATCTACAGCGATCGACCCGAGTAGGATATGTCCCGAGTCTGAATTTCAAATAAAGGGCTCACCTAATTTCTAGGTGTGGCACATCCTGCAACGCCCCTCGGTTATGCTCATGATGCATAAAATATTTGTCCATCAATGCCAAATATGCATTTACCAAGGCCAGCAGCAAACGTTGATCACCCATATACTTGTACATATCCATATATTAGGATCAAAGACAGTCCTCTGAGCACTTTAATGGCATGTTCTCCCCAGTTATGTACTTTCATGTCCTGTAGTGACATCACTTCCAGAGCAGACCGTAGATACTTAGAGGCAAGGTGATTCCTAGAAGGAGAACATACAAAAAGTAGAGGGCAGCTACATCAGAGATGGGCATTTTCCAAGCTCGGCACACTGGGGGATCATTAGGGTATAAGGTCCTAATTTTAACAATCTTTGAAGACATTTCTAATACTTGAAATTCCCTAAGAATAATTGGTTGATTGCCGACTCTGCTGATGAATCTACGTACGGCGTTGTAGCACCCCTGAATTTAGCAGTCACGCTTTATGCATGGCAGTGTCAATTATCACAATGAAAGTCCATGCCCAAATAGTTTAAACAATAAACTTCATCCAGCACTTCTCCTTATATTTTGAAGGCCAATTTTAAGGGTAGCCCAATTTCTAGAAGCAAAACCTTAGTTGTTTTATGTTATTAGACAGGTTTGTGTTGCTGCAATGAGTAGAGAATTTCTTTATCATGGTATGCATGGTTTTTTCGGTTAGTGATAGTAAAATGGCAATATTTGTTTACAACAGTATGTCGATCTTTTAACCAAGCAATTAGGGCCATCAATATTAAGCTCTTCTAAGTAGGCCACGCCATTGTTGATATGTAGGCAGATTAGAATAGGGGCAAGATGCAGCTTTGTCATAGTCCCGATGGGAATCAAGAAGGGGCACTGCATTCCTCATTGGACCCATAGCCAAGCCTCTCTGTATTTTGGGTGTGAAGTCGTCTAACAACT
Organism: Lissotriton helveticus; assembly: GCF_964261635.1. Classification (NCBI taxonomy): domain Eukaryota; kingdom Metazoa; phylum Chordata; class Amphibia; order Caudata; family Salamandridae; genus Lissotriton; species Lissotriton helveticus. The sequence goes on along the minus strand of NC_136063.1, from coordinate 1,243,607,078 downwards.
GCTAACAGAGCCCACATCCAATATGAGAAGAATTGAAAACTTACAGTAGATCAATCAAAGGTCAGATATAAAGAACAATTCTTGATTCTGGCATATTTGTCACAGATTAGATGATGATACGTAACAAAATGGTCCAATCGGAGAGTCCATCAAAAAAGGAAAAAAGCTAGACCGATTGTCTTATCCAGCTTTTTATTCATCAATCACAACCTCCCCTGCTAAGAGAAAGGGAATAAAATATTGCTTCTATCAATATGGGAGTGCATAAATATCAATATCATCTCTTATCACACACAAAATGGTAATTGCACAAATATTGTTTTATAAATGAAAACCAACAGCATCAATACATTATTTTAAATTGGTTACTCCAGAGAGAAATGAGAGAAAAAGTGCTACAAAAGAGAGCCGGCGGTGGAATTGCAATAGAGTAAGAAAGGAGAAAATAGATCTCTTACATATAGCATAATCATTACAAAAAAGCCTGTCTGTTACATTAATTTTGCAGCATAAATGTGATCTCATTGATATAGACTAATTGATTAAATCATAATTGCCTCTTTATGGACCAAATATCCAAACCTGGCTGTAAAGAATGTCGAGATTTTGATGCGGCAAAAGAGAGAAGGGCCAATTTAAGCCTCAACAGTGAGTCTTCAGGAGGACCGAGTGACTGAATGGAAGGGGAGCAAGCTATTGGAGAAAGAGCAACATTCCAGACTACATTAAAAACATTTTTTTTTTTTTTAAAACCTTTATTATCAGAAAAGTCATACAAATACAGACCTACAACCCCCCAGGGCCGGTCAGTAATAATCCGCAACACAGTCGAAAACAGTACAAGGCCCATCAACCCCTGGAATCAATCGCAATGTTTACACGTCAATAAACAGGGTTGGCGGCTGTAAGGGGATAATAAAAAGGTTTCACATTTTATATTTTAAACAAAACAACACAGAAACAAAGTCCGAGGTAAGACTGTTGTCGAAGTGACCATCTCCACCAGCAGGGGGGGGGAAAGCCAGCCACTGAGGCTGGTCTAAAGAAGGATAAATCCTAAGGGGGTGGAAAGAAGGGCCAAGAGTGGACAAGCAGACTGTGTGGTATAGGAGAAAGATGCATGGAAAGCGAGGTCACGGAGACAGAGGGATAGCAACGGAATCTACGGAGGGGGGGTACAAATCTCTCCTCGATACGCATTCCACTGACCCCACACCTTACCCCATTTCCTAGGCCTACGACGGGCAGTATACACCGTTTTCTCCCTAAACATACACCAATCCATGCATTCCATCCATGCCGACGCCGAGGGTGCCCTCTGGACCCCCCCAAAATGGGCTATGTCCCTTTTGGCGATCATGTTGCCGAGGGTGGCCCACCGAGTCTGCGCCACGCTATAATCATTGGGCTCCCAGACGTTCAGAAGGCACCTCCTAGCCTCTGGCAGTAAAGACACACCCGTCACCTCTTCCATAACGTCATGCACGCTTTTCCAGTAAGACACCACATCCGGACACTCCCATATGATATGGAGAAAAGTAGCAAGCATACCACAGCCACGCCTGCACAACCCATCCAACGAATAACCCATCCTCATCAGGCGTGTACCCGTGACATAGACGCGGTGTAAAATCTTCAATTGCACTAGCCGTAGACGCGCCGGAATCGCCACTTCCTTTGGAGACGACACCGCGGCCTGCCAGTCTTCGTCATCCAACTCAAGCCCATCCACGTTCCAGGCATTACGGAGCTGTACAAGGAGGTCAGAGCGGGCGTTAATAAGCTTCTTATATATAAGAGAGATGGTACTATCAGGGACATGTCCATCGAGCACCCTATCTTCCAGGGGGGAGGATTCTAGGACAACGGCACCAGCCGGAAACACCGAAGCAAATGCATGGCGAATTTGAAGATAGCGGTAGTATTCCCTATCACTCAGGCTGTATTCCCGCTGGAGTTCGGCAAAAGTCTTGATCCTGTCCTTGATCAGGAGGTCCCCTACTCGACTGATACCTATAAGATCCCACTTGTCGAACCCCTTCGTCGCCCAGAGATTCCCCAGCCGTTCAGCCGCATAAAGCGGAGTTGCTCTAGTCAGCTTGTCTGTCCATCCCGTGGCAGCCGTCGCACTAGTCCAAACTCGCACCGCACAGCAGTAGGACCAGTAAGTGTCTTCCTAGCAGCTTTAGAGTAAAGCGCCCTATTGTAGTCGCCACCCGGTAGCTGCCATTTGTCCATCTCGAACGCAGGGTTAGGGGTAGGACCATACATGGCATGGTTGATAGCACTCAACTGAGACGCCCAGTAATAGCGCTTGACGTCGGGCAGCGCTATACCGCCATCATACCAAGGTAGAGTCAGTTTCGAGAACGCAATGCGAGGCCGCCCGCCCCATACCAGTTGCTGTTGGAGGCCCTCAACCTCACAGAAATAACTAGCTGGGACCAGATTGAGCGTATTTTGAAGGGCATAGAGGAACCGGGGGAGAGACATCATCTTAAACAGGGCGGCTCTCCCCAACGGGGACAGCGGCAAGCCACACCAACCCGCGACGTGCGACCGCAGCCGACGAAGTGGCGGCAGTAAATTCCTCTCATACCGCACCGCAGAGTCCAAGGAGATATAAATCCCCAAATATTTGAAGCCGTCACGTACTACAGGTATCGGGCAGACACGGGGCAGCAAGGGCATTTCTCCAGTGAGCGGATAAATACAAGACTTGGTCCAATTGATGGACAAGCCAGAGTTTCTCCGGAAGGAGCGCAACACGTCAAACAACACTCCCAGGGATTTACGAGGGGAAGTCAAGTGTAACAAGATATCATCCGCATACAATGAAACACGATCTTCATATCCCGGGGACCAACTAATGCCCTTAAGCGACGGCTCCCATCGGAGCCACGCGGCAAGGGGTTCAAGAGCAAGTGCGAAGAGCAACGGTGACAACGGGCAGCCCTGTCGCGTGCCTCTGCCAAGAACGAAGGACTCCGAGGCCCTGCCGTTCACCACCACTTGAGCCAATGGTTGTTCGTAGAGGAGCTGAACCCACCCGATAAAACGCGGGCCGAAACCGAACTTCGAGAGAGCCGCCCATAAATACGACCACTCTATTGTATCAAAGGCCATCGAGGCGTCCAAAGAAACCAAGATGGCCGGCTCACGAAGTGACCCCGCCCACGCCAGAACGCCATTAAGACGGTGAAGGTTGAGCGCAGTATTACGGTGGGGGATAAATCCTGACTGGTCTGGATGTACTAAGTCACCAATCACTGTAACTAGACGATTCGCCAATACATTCGCCAGAACCTTAGGTTCAACATTCAGAAGCGAGATCGGTCTATACGACGAACACTGCTCACGGGGTTTCCCATCTTTATGAATTACCACAATGGAAGCCAATCTCTGATCCCGGGGAAGGAGTCCGAGATCTCGCGATTCCAAGAACATGCGACGTAGATGCGGCGCCATCTTATCCGTATATTATCAAGAACAGTGGTCCTTAGAGCAACAAACCAATAAAGGAAAAAATAAATATAAACCAAATGGAAATATATTCTGGGGAAATGTCCAGCCGGACGATTTATTTCCCTGATACAAAAATAATACTATAACAAATATAACACTGGGTGTGATAGAAACGGGGCACCGTCCGGTGTCCGACTAACACACTGAAAGAACATACAACATACACAATAGCAGGCAATAGCAAGACATCTGATTAGAGTAAGACATACACCAGATAATCTAAAATATACACATATGCAAGAAAAATTGTATATACATTCGTTGCATTTAGTGTAATGTGTCGACGACGTTTCGAACCATACTTAATAAAGGTTCATCCTCAGGACAGAGGGTAATTGCCTTAAAGTTACACATTTGCGAATGTATCACAATAGTGTGGCACTCTGGAAGGAAAATTCCTTAAACTTGATAGTTTTGCTTATTTGCAGATGCCAAAATAAATCGTAAATGAGTGCCCTCGGTACTATGGTCCGAAAAGAATGGTCACGGTACCATGGTCTGGAAAATGGAAATATATTCTGGGGAAATGTCCAGCCGGACGATTTATTTCCCTGATACAAAAATAATACTATAACAAATATAACACTGGGTGTGATAGAAACGGGGCACCGTCCGGTGTCCGGCTAACACACTGAAAGAACATACAACATACACAATAGCAGGCAATAGCAAGACATCTGATTAGAGTAAGACATACACCAGATAATCTAAAATATACACATATGCAAGAAAAATTGTATATACATTCGTTGCATTTAGTGTAATGTGTCGACGACGTTTCGAACCATACTTAATAAAGGTTCATCCTCAGGACAGAGGGTAATTGCCTTAAAGTTACACATTTGCGAATGTATCACAATAGTGTGGCACTCTGGAAGGAAAATTCCTTAAACTTGATAGTTTTGCTTATTTGCAGATGCCAAAATAAATCGTAAATGAGTGCCCTCGGTACTATGGTCCGAAAAGAATGGTCACGGTACCATGGTCTGGAAAAGCTGGAAGCAAGGCCTCAATGGGGGTTCTTGCTTGCACCGGTGATCAGCGCGGCGTCTCCGTGCACAGCTTATACAGCTCTACCGGAATACCATTCGGGCCAGTGGCCTTGCCTGAACGAAGGGAACGGATAGCAAGCGCTATTTCATCAGCGGAAAAGTCCGCTTCCATAAGCTCATGGTCAGACTCCGAGAGGCTAGGCAGCGCGATATCTCTCAGTAGCAAATGTGAGTCCTCCTCCGGCCTGTCTGAGACCGGCGCGTAAACTTTCTGGAAGTGCTGAGCAAAAGCAGCGACTATCTCAACAGGGTCCACAACCCGCGAGCCATCCACCCTTTCCACAGCAGGCACAACCCTATTCAAACACTCTCTCTTGTCCAACCAGGCAATCAACTTCCCGGCCTTATCACCAACATCATACATTCGCCCCTGTTGCACACGATACATCATCCTGGCTGCATCCGTCACCAGAGCCCTGTAGTCAGCCTGTTTAAGGGCCAAAACATGCAACTTCTCAGGTGTAACCCCAGATCCCAAATCTTCCTCCAAAGCTGTGATATCATTTTCAAGGCAAACAACCTCCTCATTCTTACTTTTCTTCGCGCTAGCAATCAAGGATAGGACCTGACCCCGAATCACAGTCTTATAGGCCTCCCAGAGGGAAACGGAAGAGGACACCGATCCCACGTTCTCATTAAAGTAGTGTTCCATGCATTGAACCACTGCAGCCCTAGTTTTGGGGCTGCGTAGGTGCCAGGGGTTGATCGGGGCAACACGGCCCTCCGCTCCCAAGGACAAATCAATCCCAAGCCAAAGTGGAGAGTGATCCGAGATCCCCCTAGCCAAGTGACGCACTTCCATTACGGAGACCATCTGCACCGCTGGCACTAGGATATAGTCAAGCCTCGAAAGACTACCATGCGCTCCCGAGTGAAAGGTGTACTACTGTGACTGTCCAGGGTGTAAGTGCCTCCAGCTATCCACTAAACCCATCGCATACAGAAAATCACCCAACCATGACTGCGATCTCAAGAGAGTTCTGGGGGGGTTACGATCATCATCACCACTAACCACTGAATTGAAGTCGCCACCCATTCTCAACATGCCTTCGGGGAAGCTCAAGACCACCCCACCTAAATCAGAGAACGTAGCGGACTGTAGACCTGGTGGGACATAGACAGAGAGTATGGAAATTGTCTTCCCCTCCCATCACCCTGTAATTGCCGCGTATCCGCCACGATCGTCAAGCACGACGTCATCTATCTCCAAGGGGAGGGAGTTACGAACCAAGACGCCCGCCCCCCTCGAACCCGTGGTGAAACCTGAGTGCGCCACCAGACGATACCCCCTCCTATTCAGCGCATGGCAAGTGTTCCCTATCAAATGAGTTTCCTGAAGCAACACAACATCGGGTGAAAGACGTTTCAAATACTGCAAAACTATCCCCTGCTTGATCCAATCACCCAGCCTGTTCACATTCCAACTCAACACCCTCAGCCCCCTACCCCCCATTGCAGAAATGTACCCAGCGTCCCCCCCGCATAAGGACAGTCACATCCAGCGAATCGTATATTAAAATGAAACCTCGGAGTAAACAAAGAAACAGAAGACCCCCCCCGCCTCCAAAAGAATACCCAACACACACCCCCCCACCCTGCACCCCTGCGTCGATCCAAAGAACCACCCCAACTTGCAGTGTGCCTGTCGCCCCATTAAACTAATCTACGAAAAGAGAGAAGAACCCCTTAGAGGAGGAAGAAACCCAAACCCTCCCACCCCCGGGTAGACAATATACATGCGCTCAATAACAGTCAAACCGCTGCTGCAAGTCCATATAGCCGGCCCTCCGGTGGGGACTCACTCCACCCGTTCCTCCATACCACCTTCAGCACCGCCGGAGTGTTCAGATCGGTCGCGCTGCGTCGGCAGAGTATCAAGCCAGTCACTAGCAACTTCCGGGCGATCAAAAAAGAAAGTGCGCTCCTCATATTCGACCCTCAAGCGGGCCGGGAACAGCATAGCGTACTTTAGGCTCATATCTCGGAGGCATCGTTTCACACCCGTGAAGTTCATGCGCTGTTTTTGGACTGACTGCGTGAAGTCCGGGTAAAAACTGATGGATGCATTGTCGAATTTCGTGGGGCCACCAGTGCGCGATGCCTGGAGAATAGCGTCTCTGTCCCGAAAGTTGAAGATCCTGGCTATAATGGGCCGCGGCGCCGCTCCCAATTTAGGCTTACCACCTGGGACTCTGTGGGCACGCTCCACAGTGAAGAAGTTACTGAGGCCCTTAGGTGCCAAGTGGTTCAGCACGAGGTCCTCAACCAAAAGATCCGTAGACACTGCTTCGGAACGTTCCGGAACACCAATGATGCGGACGTTGTTTCGCCTGGCCCGGCTCTCGTAATCATCCAGCCGACGAGCAAACAAGTCATTAAATTTCCGGAGATTGTGGACCTCAGTCTGAAGGTCCGAAACATCAGTAGTGAGACTTGCTGTTTTAATGTCCAGCGATTTAACCCGCTCATTAGTCTTTGCAAGATCCGTTCTGATGAGGTTAACCTCGATAGCCACAGTGTCTATCTTCGAGGCCAGTGTCTCGTACTGCTGGCCCTCGGAGGTCTTTACACTGGCAATGGCGCCCATGACATCTTGCAGCGTCAGGTCGTCTGTCGCAGGAAGGTCTTCTCCAGATTCACCCAGGGTTCTACCCAGCCCCCCAGGGGTGCCTTTCGGGCGGGCAAAGCGATCAATGGTATTAGACTGAGTAGAACCCCCTCGGTTCGTGATCCTGGTGGCCCGCTTCTCGCTCTCAGGTCTACCCGACATGGTGGCCAAGGAGTCCTGGCGGACCTCTGGGAGGGTACGGCGAAGGCAACTCTCTAGAGATCCGCCGTGTACAGTCGAGAAATACGAGAGACAGGAGATGCGCTGGGGGCGGGCTGCAAGGTATGGCCAGCAGTACTGGCAGGCAGGAAGCCACGGAGGACAGCGACCAAAAACGAAACCGAAAGTACCACGAGGGTTGCGATCAAGCCTCAGTGACCGTTGTTATTCGATTACCACTCGGGTAGTTCGGCAACTCGAGACCGTGGGCATCCGCCGGTGTAGGCCATAAAGTTTGAGATGCAGCAAGTCCGGTGTCTGGCGGCCAAATCGAATTCCGAAAGACAATTTCGTATCAGCAGGGCTTCCTTCAGTCGAACCCGTTGTCTAAATCAGGATATTGAACAGGATAGCCGTAGGAGGTGGAAGGGGTCTCGGGAGCCCTGTGCTCACGCGTCCATCTTGGATCCGCGCGAAGCTCCTCCATTAAAAACAATTTAAAATTGTGTGTAATAGTATTGTCTCTTCCCTATGGTAAAGACACACTCTCACCTGGAATTATCAATCATTCGTGAGTGATCTGATGAATTAATCCTATAGGTGACGAAGGCAAACCAGCTCCACATCTGCAGGGAGTTTAATCAGTGCCTTGGGAATGCAAAAATTGAGTCACTATTAGTTGTGGTGTCCCAACGTAAAAGTCTGCCAGAGTTACTAAAGAAGGGGCATATTAGCAAGGGCCAGATCGCTGCTTTATCTGCACTTTTTTCCGATAAAGCAGCAATGTTTTTATCACCCAATTACCAAGCTGTCGCTAACAGCACTTAGCGACAGCTTCCAGGCGATAGCGACCGGTTTGGGGTCCTCTTTGCATGTCAGCGATATTTATTGCTAATGACATGCAAAGTGGGTGTATCCAAACTGGTAGCGACTGAAAGCAGTCGGTAACACAGCTATCACCTATTAGCAATACCCGCGACGCCATAAAAAAATGCGCGCTATCCGCGATTAGCACCAGGATTTTACACCTGGTAAAAACCTGACTAATCCATAATAGTCAATGGGAGGTGGATTCTACGGCTAAGTCCACACCTGCCTATTAGTGAGATTTTCCTTAGCAATAGGATATATATCGCTGGAAATCTCACGTTAAAGATGGGATTCGCCGATATCGCTGGATTTTTTAGCGCCGTGGAGATAAACGTTGGTAATACTACATTATCTCCACGATAAAATCCAGCGATAGGAGGCGATAAAAAAATAATTATCGCAAGTTGCTAATATGCCCCGAAATACTTAGCTCACCCTATATAAAGTGGATGTGAAGAAAGACTCAAGTGAAAGTTACTGCTTGAGTTACTTTTGCGAAAAAAGCAAACTTGGCCTTATTAATGTCCTATTTTTACTAACCCAAAACCACACATTAGGTAATGTCCATAAATAAAAAAGGGCAAAGTAAACTCACTTTTGTGACGCAGCGGCGGCACAAATCCTGCTCCATGGTGTGGGTGTACTTACAACGTGACGCATCTGGGAGATGCGTCACGATGTAATGCCCTGCGCCCCATGTAGGCGTTCCTGTGCAGGGGGGGCGTTCCGGTGCAGGAACGTCTCCTAAAAGTGGCTGAGTGAAATCTACAAGATTTCACTCAGTCACTTTTAGGCCCATGCTGCGTCAAAACCCTGCGCCTGCCTGAAGCAGGCGTAAGGATTGACATCGCATTGTGGAGATAGGGCCCCCAGAGCATTGCTGGAGCTGTGTCGCGCTTGTGATGCACCTCCAGCAATGCGCCACTTTTACGGCACAGATGCGTCACGCATCTGTGCCGTTTTTGCACCATGGTGCGCCGCATTGTAAATGCGGCGCATCCATGATGGCAGGGCTGTGGTGCACAATAAATGGCGCATCCCTGCTGATGTGCAGGGATGCGCCAGTTATTGTAAATATGCCCCTTAGCATCCAACTGATTTATGGTACAATACGTTTGATGTTTCACTGGTTGAGATATCTATTTTCATTGCACTGACATGGCATTATGATTAGATCAGTGTGGTAGTTGTATTAAGCTGACCGTTTCCCATATATTTCAATACTCTTCAACAAAAATACTCTGAAGTGTGTTGCATTGCAATATCTAAGTATATCTATAGATCTTCTTGATACAATGAACTAGTTTTGCCATAAACTTTTTTTTTATAGTAGATTGGTTCTATTAAATGAAGAAAAATCCTTTCTGCTTTTTCCCACAGTCCAGGTTTATACATTGAGGGAAGGCCAGCAGCTGGTGTTATTGCAATAATTGTACCATATATGAGGGGACTCACATCATTCAACATGGCAACATAGTTGTGATATTTCAATTTGGCAGAGAACTACCACCATTCTGTATAATTTGTAAGACAAGTGGCATTGCTCTTCTGGATCTTTTGCATCCCCCCCAAAAAACCCATTTAAATGTACATTATTATGGAACCTTACTTTCAGATGGATAGGTATTGCACAAAAAAAGATAAAAAAGTTGCAGAAGGATTATCATGTAAATAATGTTACATCAGCCTGTAACACAGATCAGAACCTGAGGCCTTTTTTAAAACTCCTTTGTATTTTCTGAAACAGGGCCTCATAAATAAGTTGTATTAATTCATTTAATGTGGCTCTTCTTCTGCTGTTCTTTTCTTGCCATTCTAATTTTTTAAGTCATTCAGTTTAAAGCAGGACAACATATCCCATGATGTTTCCTTCCCAGACAGAAAACAGAGAGGCTCTGGCAGGCTTCCTGCCCCTTTTTATTGATGTTCCAGATCATAGTCTATGTACAATTGGTAAAAACAGAAATAATAAAAGAAAACTAAACAAGAACAGAACACCTTATTTTGTCTTATCATTCTCCACTCACAAAGTTGCAACTCATGGATGTTAGGACAGTTTTTCCCTGTGGAGGCACCACACAACAGTTCAAGATGTTGCTGGAGCAAACAAAGCCAGCACAAAACAAATATAAGACAATAAAATTCACTTTGTGAGGGTCCCAAACAAACAGTGAGAACATATTTGCCCATTTGCCTTTAATTAAATCAGGGCTTCCCTTCACTAATGTCTTAGGAGAATCTGCACTTTATCACAAGACTGTAGTCTCTATTATGAATGTTTAAATCCCACATAACACTGACAAGCATGATCTCTTGCTTTACAATAAAGCATCTTAAACATTGAGACTCAAGATCAATCAGCAGACCTGAGAATGTCTTAAAACTTGACACCAGCTCAAAACACTTTAGAGGCCATTGCTTTCTGGCAGAATGGGTCTCAAGATAACTTTTATAAACACCTGCTTAGTACATGATCCATCTTACCCAGAGATGGTAGGGAGCTGGAAAAATGACTTATGAAAGAAATCAGCAGCTGGGGAGATACATGTGCATATTACTTAATGTAGTGAATCATTCATTGTGGGTTGTAAGGAAACATAATGAGTAAAAGTACATCTAGTTCTTCTAGTAATAGTGCAATTAACCCCAGTTGGAGAAATTTGCATTCATGTATCATCCAACAATCTAACATCAGATACTGTTTTAAGGAGTACAAGACATAGGAACATAACCAATTTAACTGACAACATCTTTAATGAAAGAGCTTCTTTATAGGGCCAGGGTTGAAGTAATTTGAGTACTAAATGCATGCCCCACAGGGCAGAGTAACATGGTTTTGGAGAGTTTGAATACCTAATTCCGTTCAACAACTTGCATACCAATAGATGTTCCCCCACCAGATTGTCATCTACCTTGTGGTGACCAGCTACAACAGCCAATCTGTTCTCCATAATGGTAGGACATGACTTCTGCTGAGCTGCTAAAGAGGTATGGAATTAAGAACTGAGGTGATATATTTTGGAGCATGATCAATACCCCTCTCCAAACGCCAGCTGGACCAGCCATCCCATGCTGAACTATTGGCCTTAGCTGTTATCTGAGCCCAAGTCCTAATGAAGTGAGAAGCCACTTCTGAAAGGTCTTGGGTCCCATAATTCACAAATGTTTCTAGGCTATCAGAACAAATTGCCATCCAAAGGCAGATCTAACATCACCTTCCAGAGTCATGTATTTTGGGAGATAGGCATGAGTACTGGAAGATCCAATAATAACCAAGAGACAGAACACCATGGTTGCCAAGAGGCAGGAAAACCAAGATTGACCTTTGCAAAAGTCAAATATTAGAGCAACTTGAGCTACTTGTCTGCAGATTTGCACAAGACCCCTGGTTATCATCAGAAAATGGAGAAAAAAACACATGGGACTCTCAGGACCAATCTTGTAGAAAAGCATCTGGATCTGGTTTCTAACTGAAAAACTGATACAGATGAGCTTTCTACTGAGAGTCAAAAAGCTGAATCATATAGTGACCCTAGAAGTCATTGAGGGCTTCAAAAAACCTTGAGTGCAACCTCCAATGCTGTGATTGATACAAATCCTTAAATACATCTCTGCCATCATGTTGCATGGACCTAGAAGGTAGCCTGCTCTCAGTGAGGTTCCTGGGCAGGGCAACATTTCCAAAGAGATTTTGCCAAATCTGGTAGGGGATTTGACTTTGCTCCTCCAAACAATTTACATATTTCAATGCTGTAGAATTGCTCACATATTAATTTGCTCAATTTTCTTTTCCTTTTTACAAATCTTGAATTCATAAATGAGCCTGAAATTTATGAGCATTGACTTCTCATGTCTTTATCATTTTTCAACAGTCGAGGTGTTGCCACTAAGGGCCCCCACCTCCAAATAATTGAATTGGAGTCAAACACGAAATCCAGTGAAGAGGAAAGATGGCTCAACCGTTCCTAGTGCCAATGTGATCCATCCACCAGAGAATCTCTTTTCTGGCTTTGGAACGTAAAGGAACAACACCTGAATATAGCAGACCTACTGAAAGGTATAGTCATGAAGGGTATACAGAATGATTCCTTGAATAGAGAAGGTTAAAAGATCCACCAGTCTTGCCAATAGTCAGTGAGATACATCCTGAGGTTTAGTATTAACTTTACTTCTTTCTCGTTTGCTGTTAACTTCACCCCTGAAAGATGTAGTAATAATTCCTTGCTATTCCGTACCGGCTCTTCAATGAGCTGCTCCGTACAAATTGAATACCAGAGTCCTTGAAAGGCAACATCTTTTCAAACAATTTTTAAAACCAGAAATCCATTACCATCAACAAACTACAGTCTCATAGAATTAATAGTCGTAAATGCCAACCTCTACGTAGCATGTCTACCCAAGCATCTTAATAAATGGTCAGATGATAACAAACCTTGGATCCAAACAGGTCTTAGGGCCGGTACAGAAACACTAACAAATCTTACTGCACTAACCCTCCTAGCAGAAAAGGTCAAAAATAAGAACACTTGGCTTTTTGCCTGTTTTGTGGACTTAAAGTCTTTATTTCACTGAGTTCCCTGAGGATACTTATTGGAAAAAATGGCCAAATGGGGCATTCCGAGCAACTTAAGGTATTTAAAGAACTACATACAGAAACTTGGTCTCAGAAACAAATTGGAGATGGCAGCCAAGCAACAAAGAAAATCAACGCAAGCAACAGATTAAAACAGGTGTGTCTGCTAGCCTCAAGTCTGTTTAACTTATATCTAGCCACCCTTGAAAAAACACTACGGATAGACAATAGTCACCCACCAACGCTGGCCAAAGAGGAAATTGGATGCTTTCAGTACGCTGATGACATTGCACTACTAAGCCAAACTCCAATAGGAATACAACACAGCATGAGGGCCCTAGAAACATACATGGATAAACAAGACTAGAACTAAACCTTTAATAGACAAAAGTAGTACGGCTGGTGGCCTCCAAATATGAAACATGCTCTTAGTTCTTGGAAGGGAAAAAAGTTGAGGTTTTAGACACATATAAATACCTTGGATTCAACATTGAGCATACATTGAATTATAAGCAGCAGTTAGCAGCAATGTCAGCTAAAGCACAATCACTAATCTATGCTTTTAAATTATTAAAAAAGAAACTGAGCTGCCCATTATACAGCCATCTGATTTCTGTTATGCAAGCCCAGTTAATGCCAATGGTGACCAATGGAACAAAACCAATAAGGGGTCGTGGAGCATTAACCTTAAATAAAATCCAAGAAAAGGTGTACAAATCTGTGTTTAATATCTCAAAATCAGCCTCTCCAGCACAAGTTCGATTAGAGTTCGGTTTGACAAACCAAATATTTCAAAGCAAAGTCGCATACATTAAACTATGCTGAAGGTTACATGTATCCGAAAGAGGCTCCATCGATAACCTGTGCTAGAAAGAAATTGAGGAACAAAAACAAAACAACATAAAAGGCTCCTGGGGATTCTATCTAAAACAAGCTATTAAGGAACTTAGCGCGCAAGAAGGCTGGAAAGTCAGTATTGGGAAAGCGGCTACTTAAGAAGCAAAAAAGTCAACAATCAACCATTTGTTTTATACCATAGATACAAACACTCTACTACAAAGATGCCACGCCTAGACAGTGATTAATTCATATATAAACTTGAAGCCTCAGGAATACTCATCCGCTCATTTTTCAATGACCATAAAAACGTCAGTTTAGGCATGTGGGAAACTAAGGATCTTATCTCCAACTGGAAAGACCAGTCTCAAAACCAAGATTGTCGACCGTGCAAATATAAACAAGAATCTCTAATGCATATTCTTTGCGTATGCCCAATGCAGATGATAGAAAGTCAAAATTACTGAAAGAAACACTCATAAAAATGAACATCCGTACCTGCAGACGGATGTATGACGTTAAAACGCATACTTTTACAACGCATACCGTTACAACGGGACTTTTACAACGCAAATACTATTACAACGCATGTATTTACAACGCATTTTTTTACAACGCAGGTACCTTTACAACGCATACCATTACAACGTAAGTATTGGTAAGTATATATATATTTTTTTAATTGTATATTATTTAAAATTAATATAATTTAATGTAATTGTATTTAATTTAATTTAATTTAATTTCATTTAATTAATTTAATTTAAATTTAATTTTATTTTATTTTTACCCTGTACCCCTTTACCCAAAAACCCAAAACTGACCCTGAACCCTAAAAATACCCCTTTACCCAAAAACCCAAAACTGACCCTGAACCCTAAAAATACCCTTTTACCCAAAAACCCAAAACTGACCCTGAACCCAAAAAATACCCCTTTACCCAAAAACTGAAAACTGACCCTAAACCCTAAAAATACCCCTTTACCCAAAAACTGAAAACTGACCCTGAACCCTAAAAATACCCCTTTACCCAAAAACTGAAAACTGACCCTGAACCCTAAAAATACCCCTTTACCCAAAAACTGAAAACTGACCCTAAACCCTAAAAATACCCCTTTACCCAAAAACTGAAAACTGACCCTGAACCCTAAAAATACCCCTTTACCCAAAAACTGAAAACTGACCCTGAACCCTAAAAATACCCCTTTACCCAAAAACTGAAAACTGACCCTAAACCCTAAAAATACCCCTTTACCCAAAAACTGAAAACTGACCCTGAACCCTAAAAATACCCCTTTACCCAAAAACTGAAAACTGACCCTAAACCCTAAAAATACCCCTTTACCCAAAAACTGAAAACTGACCCTGAACCCTAAAAATACCCCTTTACCCAAAAACCCAAAACTGACCCTGAACCCTAAAAATACCCCTTTACCCAAAAACCCAAAACTGACCCTGAACCCTAAAAATACCTTTTTACCCAAAAACCCAAAACTGACCCTGAACCCTAAAAATACCCCTTTACCCAAAAACCCAAAACTGACCCTGAACCCTAAAAATACCCCTTTACCCAAAAACCCAAAACTGACCCTGAACCCTAAAAATACCCCTTTAAAAAAAACCTAACATATAACATTTTAAATATAATTATATACTTACCAATACTTACGTTGTAATGGTATGCGTTGTAAAAGTACCTGCGTTGTAAAAACATGCGTTGTAAATAAATGCGTTGTAATAGTATTTGCGTTGTAAAAGTTCCGTTGTAATGGTAGTGCGTTGTAAAAAATGCGTTGTAATGGGTGTATACCCCTGCAGACAAGCGGTAACCACCTGGTTAGGCAGTTCTTCAATTCCCCTAGTTACCAAGAAGTCCCTAGTATGTTCTACCCAAAAGTATACCCTGGGAATGTAAATTAAATGCCATCAGTGGGCGGTAGCACCCATTATGCCACCCACTTCGGTTACCATCCAAATGTGACTGCAGGCCTTCCATGGGTAACCTGGCTAGGCAGAGTTTAACTGAAAATTAAACATGTAAAAATAAACCCCTTTTGACAGCCCTAAAACCTCCTTTCAAATATTAACAAGTCACTCTTAAGAAGGCATTAGCACGACTTGGCAGGATGCATGGTATTCTAAAGCAGGACATGTAGAAGGGTAGTATTAAACATATCCTTACAGTGGAAAGGCCCACAAAACTGTTTTCACTGTAGCAGGATAGGCTGCTGGATAGGAGAGCAGTGGGATACAATATTCAAGTTAATTGTGTTATATTTCTCTGCCTAGGAAAGACATACAACATTCATTCTTGATCTTTATAAAATATTACAGGAGCAATTCATGGGTAAAGTCAGAATTGTAATGAATATTTTTAGAACAGGTACTTTTAGAAGTTGCCTGTTAACTGTGTAAAGCTTCCAGAGCCTATTTGCACGAACTTCCAACTGTCACCTAGCGAATTAATTGCATCTTTGATTAGGTGTGAATTTGCTCTCAAGGCTGGGACAAAGGCATTTACTGTTTCTCTAGCAGGTTAACCATCTGAGCTGTGCCCCGAAATTTATCCTCAAAGAGGCCTATCCTGTCACAAGCAGCTGTATCTTCCATCTCGGCCTCCTGCCTTCCTTTTTTCCTTGACAGTCAGGCACAATGCCGAGTGGAACAGTAGCCACCCCGTACTCAGTTGTGAGTGGCCACAGAGTTGGGGTTTCTCAGCCACTCCTCAAGGGTGAGCACAGGCGCTCTGAACAGGGAAAGAAAGGTTCTGCCATATTGGTTTTGGGAAGAGAGGGGCACTGTGGAATTGTTTGCAATTGGGCACACAAGAAGCCCTGCAAAAGTAAGCAGGGTTCTCCCTGGAAATCTTTACCTCAATGGTTAAGGAGGGGCCAGGTGTTACTCCTACCCACAGCCTAGCTGTAGGTAGAAATGTGGCAGCCCCAGTACCCTCCTCGAAACACTTTCAGGGCCTGTTGAAGTATAGAAGAGGACTGGATCTCTTATCTCTGACCTAAGAAAGAGCCCTGAAGAATATTCTCCATTCCCGTACCCAGGACAACGAAGTGTACTCTTAGAGTCACAAGGCTGGCTTCCTGTTTGAGCTACAGCGACACAACAAGGTTTAAGAGGCACTTTCCCTGCATTCTCAGCTTACAAGTCCCAACTAAACTTGTTCTGTAGCCTGCTGCAGGTTTCTGGTGGACTGGGACTCAATCCCCAAGAATTGTCCCAAGGTCCTGGACCCTTGGCTGGTGTACTCCCAACAAATCCTGAAACCAAAGACTTCAACACTTTTTGCTCACTTTTTGCATTCAGACCCTGTGGGGGACTGGGACCAACCTGCCAAGACGATCTGACAAAGGTGCATTGCCGCTGTGGTCATGTCATGCGATGTCGCAGATAAGTCTGGCTGCAGCATTCTCGATGGCCTGTAGTTTGCTGAGGAGTTATTTGTTGATTCCAGCATAGATAGCGTTTCGGAAGTCCAGTCTGCTGGTGATGAGTGCGGTTTCATTCCAGGAAACCAGTAAAGGTAAAACTCCTAGCCAGACCGAACCTGGTTTCTGTATCCGACATGCACTTTTTTGCGGCCATCCTTAGCTGATGCCTAGGTAGCTTTCAAGTGCAACCAGATGACCGCAGTTGGCGCTTAACACTTTTTGGCTTTATTTTGATCCTTAAGCTTTAAAAATTGATAACACTGGTTCAATTTTTTGGGATTTTGTTTTGATATTTTTTTATTTATTACAATTTACTCTAAATCAGTTTGGGATTTTTCTTGTGTGGTATTTTGTCTTTATTACTGTTGGAGTACTGCATAAAAATGTTACACATAAGTTAAGCGTGCCTGCTCTATGCCATAGTTAGCAGGGGGTTGAGCTAAGGTTAATTTAGTTCCTTTAAGGGTTCACCCTGACAACTATTGTTATTATTTGAGTTGGATACTCATCCCCATCAAATAATATTCCAATTTCTTACAAATGCAAAGTCCAAAGTCTAAATGAAGTTATGGTCCATCAAAATATCTCTTTGGTGTTCTAAAAAGACCATGCTGTCTGGATGGATCACCATTCTGAGACCCTCTGCCTTAAGGCAATCTACTATACATTTGAGTAGGTTGTTGAAGCACCAAGGAGCAGAAAAGAGGCAGAAGGGTAGTGAACCTGTATACTTGGTGCTGCCGTAGGAACCATAGAAATGTCCTGTGCAGCTGAAATATTGTTACTTCTAGGTAGCAATCTTTTATGTCCAAACGGATCAGCTAGTCCCTGGGAAGAAGAATACAGATAATCATTTCCATTCTGAAATGCTAATGCAGAACAAAATTATTGAGGTCTTGCAAGTGTATTAACAGGAGTTACATGTGTTTTGTCTTGTCTGGGTAAATGTTGCTGAAAAAACCTTAATGTATCCAAACTACCTTTCTAAAAGAAAGTCCTATACTTCCAAAGACATGAACTTCCTCTTCCTTTGAGAAAATGGATTTGATTTGGAGATCGAGTTTGAACCAGAACGCAGCCAAGTTCTATTTTAAAGTCTCATACCATTTGCTAAACCCATGGAGTATTGTTTATGTTCATCAAATTTGATGAAGAAAAAATGCTGTCCTGACTTCTACCTTTACCAACTCTCTACTTACCTACCCTACACCTACCTTTACCTTCCAGTCTTACTGACAGTATATTAGCTAAGATTGTGCCACCTCTAGCCTTTCCTCTGATGGAGAGCATATAACTTCCTCTCCTCTTGTGCACGAAAATCAGACAGAAGCCCTGATAGAGTTGACTAATGAGGGATATGGAGTTGTAGGTGGATCAACCAGTGAACTGCCCATGGTATCTACCAACCTTTGAGAAAGACTGTCTACTAAAAAAAGAGAAGGTTTGCTTGTGTTTACCAATCACTTTAATAAAATTAGCTAGCCCAGCCTGTCCAAAACCTTATCCTGCAATTAAGACCAATCTCTATACGTACTCCTTCAGGAACTTTGTCCTCCCTTACTGTGAAAGATAATGAATTTGAGATCAGATCATGACGAGCAGTAGCAGCTACTTTATCAGATAATAACAGTCATGGATGCTCAGCAGTTAAATATGACCTTAAAGCTCTGTTCCAGGAGGACCATAACCTAGATTTTTTATACTCCTTTAAAAGAGAGGACCGGTACCACTGTGAAGAGATTGAGTACTTAATGAGCGGTGCATTAAATATTGGAAGACACCCTGCAAACCAGAGCCTTTACCTAAAGCGTTAGTTTATTAGATGCATCAACATTACTGAAATTATCGTTGTAAAGCATATCATCTGTATGTATGTATGTATGTATGTATGTATGTATGTATTTTAATGCTTGTTAAGCGCAGCTGTCACCCAGCGGGTATCCTGGCGCTGAGATCAGTTCCACCATCAATTCTACAAATTATTCTGCTCTAGGGAAAAGAAAAGTTTTAAGGTCCTTTTTAAATAAAATCAAATTTGGACTGCTCCTCAGTTTTAGAGGTAGAGTGTTCCACATTGTGGCGGCCGTAAAACTAAAGGCGCGGCCGCCCATTCTCACTCTGTTTATTCAAAGTGCATCTCAACAGTTTACGTATTGGCCATCCCATCAAACTATCCATATCATTACATGAAGTGATCACCAAAACATAGATTTGAACCGTCTCAATCAGTCATATTCACTGAACCTAAAAGTTCATTTATGGATATCATATTTTGATAATCTTCATGCTTCTTTTCCATTAGGAACAGAGCCCACTCATAAGGCTGTGGCTGTTAGGACTTCAACCGAAAACAACCAGCAGGTTGACACAAGGCCTCCAAAAACTCACATAGGTTTCTGCTCATTATCTCATCCTGAGTTAATTCAGCCCCTGCCTCTTACTAGATGGATTTCTTCCATAATTAAAATACTGTAAATATAAATTGGCGAAACTTCTATCTTAAGTCATAAAGTTATAGATATTGAACCCTGTGTGCCAGCACAACAAGGCTTACAATTACAGCGAAGCACTGTTCTCTCCGTACAGGCTAAACAAACAACATTGAAAGTACTTCCATGCATGAAACTTACACAGTATAAAGGCCTTCAGCCATTGAAAGAATAGATACAAAGTTAAAGGCCTCAATAAGCCCTCTCAGGAAAGCTGATAAGGGTCACGCTGAATCATGCAAAATACAAAGCCAGATTCCAACAGTTTGGATACAATGTATCAAGCAAACCTTGTGCGGGTGGGAGTTAAACCACAGTCACAAGGGGAATCACTTGTGTGAATCACATCAGCAAGAAAAGTAGCCGGAAGCTTGAGAGAGCCGCTATATATAACATATGAGTGACCTTTCTTTTTTTTCTGTTTCCTTCAGAAGATGTAGCCCTAATATAAGTTTAATGGTTGCTAAAATAAAAACAGCAATAAAAGTCCTACAAAAGTACTGAAGAAATAGAGCCTCTGCTCTTAAAATCGGCTAATAAAATCTGAGTTTGTTTTCTATTTTGCTGGCATCCGGGAATTGCTTCTAACATAGTTGGTTATTTTGAATGCATTGCATTGTCTGATCTTCTTAAGAAGAAAAGGTTGGGATAGCATCAGAAGAGTGACCATTATATTGTACCGCTCATATGGATTCAGCTGTCACCAGATCCGAAGAAAAGGTTAGAAAAATATAGTGAATAACAGTGGTGACCCTTGACGGGTTCCCCAGTCACCTAATGCATGAGACACAGATCGAGTTTAAGAATTTGAGAACGAACCCCATTTTCTCAGTCAAAAGGGTTGTGACATCATTAAAAGTGATGGCCAAATTAATATGATCTATGGTTCAGTTTCCTAGTACAGAACAACGCTGCACTGGAAGATCAGTTTTGCAATGACTGTTCATCCGAGAGGCCATAATTATGCAATATATTTGTGAGTGAATATTTATTATTGGGCTGAATCTATCTGATCTAAGAGTACTATACTGGTGGGGGCCCAAGATTCCAGACGTACTCTTTTCTGTTGGACGGAAAGAATGTTAATATAAAAGACTTTGAACTGGAGCGCAGTGCTTTACAGAATTCTAGAGGAATATCACCCTCAACCATGCCTTTGGATGTACGTCGTTACAACGCATGCATTTACAACGCATGCCTTTACGACATAAGTTTTACAACGCAAGTCGTTACAACGACTTGCGTTGGGGGGGCGCTGGATAGTTTATAGTTTAATTTACTATTCCAACACCAGTCCCCGTGGATAGTAGGGAAGGTGTTGGATAGTAAATTAAAACTATTCCCTATCCTAGAGCGCCCCCCAGCGCAAGTCGTTGTAAAAGTTGCGTTGTAATGGTTGCGTCGTAAAGGTACTTCGTTGTAAAAGTTGCGTTGTAAACGCTGTTCCACCATGCCTTTTCCACCTGGAATAGCAGATATAGCAACCTCAATGTCTATACAAGTGATAAGAGCATCTAAGAAATCTACTTCTGTTTCTGAAATTGTCTCAAGTCTGTTCTCGTTAAGGTACCGGGTGACCAGCTCATTGGTTTTCTGACAATTATATGTGTATAGTTTTTAATAAAGGTCCTGGCTGGCTTGTAAAATGCTTTTCATATCCCTTACTATTCCACTCAATATATTTATAAAAATGGCAAAGTTGTTTCGTACCTTGGCTTTTCCTAGTTTAATGTCAAGGACCCCACCCACTGATTAACTATATACAAAAACTCTCTGGGCAGTGGCGTAGCAAGGTGGGGTGGGGGCAGAGCCGGACTGGGAACCAAAACCAGCCCTGGCAAACTGCTTGGCCGGCCCCCCCGAGCTGTTAGTTGGGGCTGGTTTCGGCCGAATTTGTTACAGGAGCCGATATTGTCGACCCCTGTAACAGAAACGGCCCCCAGGGGCCCAAAATCGGTCCCGATCCTGGAGCCCCACGGGAAACGCCCGGTGCCCGCCACGGCCAGTCCGGGTGGGTGGGGGACGGTCCACCCCGGGCGGCATGTGTTTTGGGGGTGGTGGCCTCCTCCCTTAATACCAGCAGTCTAGGGGCGGCAATCACCCTCATCCTGCTTTAAATCGTGGCTGTCGCGGGGGCAGCAATCAGTACAGAATCTTGCCAGCACCCCCGCTCTTTAATGCTGCAAATGCAGGGGCCTCCACAGGCGGCCATAGGGCTAGCTACGCCACTCTCTCCGGGATTTTGGCACAGGGCAGCGCAGTAAGTCACCATCCTGTGTTTCCCTGCGGCAAAGGGAAAGGACATAAATGCACCATATCTGTGGCATATGGAGCTTTCCTGTCCTTTTCCCCTGTGCTGGCACCATTTTGGCAGCTTAGCGCGAACGCAGGCACCCGTGCACCATGGTTTAAGGTTATCTGTGTTGCATACAGGACTATTTTTGTACAGGAAGGCACACCTTCCTGCATAAAAACAATCCTGAGAAGCAGAATGCAGTGGACATAAAAAAAAGAAAAAAATAGGTGAAATAGTGATATTTCTCCTCGTTTCACCTCCCCTGGGAAGGGGTAAGGTTTTGGCGCAACCCCAAGTTCATAAGATATTGCATATCTGGAGACTCACCAATATCCATGGGTGTTGAGTCGAAACACCCACAGCAATGCCCATTGCATGCCTCCCTAGCGTTGCCTTGCCTTACTCCTTTTTATAAGGCCATTCAAAGCCACTCAAAGTGTTTTTGCGTGGCTTCTTAAATATAATATTGTGGTTTGTGCCAACATTATGTCACAAAAAGTCATGCAAGGGTGGTGCAAAAGCATTGTAAATATGGGCCTCTGTTTAAGTCATGTATATGTTACCTGCTCTTTCACTGTAGTGTTTCCAAATTTTGGATTTCATAAACATCAGTCATTCTAGTACATTACTTTCCCACTGATGCTTACTGAGCATGGAAGTATTCTAAAACAAATAAATGTTTATACAGAGACTTGATTAGTTTGCCATTTTAGTTTTCATAATTGAATAACTTAATCTGGTAAAATGCAAACTAGCCTTAAAAACTTCCTAGTCAATGTGAGATGTCACTGAGCCTACTTTTCTCCTTATGAAGTCAAGCACCCATGCCTGGTTTATAAGTATACTAAGAACCAATTAATAATGATCTATCACAAGTCTATTTAGCAAAATATTTTGATTAAGTTTGAATTATCCCTAAGAGCAACATGTTATAGTTGAAAGTAATTTAAGGAAACACTCTTACTTTTACATGATAAAGCCACTAGTTGGGCTAAGAATAAATCTATGTGAGAATATTTCATGTGAGGATGTGAATAAAACATATTCCCTGGGCCCCCTTTTTCTGAGTGCGAGCCAATAGTCTACTAGAGCATGTATTTCCGTTAGCATCACAATCGCTTCTCTACGCTGATGCATTCTCTTATTACTAAAAACACCTACTGCAGTTTTTTTCCTTTCAAAGGCCATATTTACATCTCCATTACCTATTAAGGCGTTATCCCCTCTTGTAAGCTCAGATGCCAGAAAATTTAACAATTCAGTATTATCTGTGTTAGGCCATATAACAAGGAAATTGTGATTTAGTAGTCTCTCATGGGAAATGTGCAAGTGCCCACTGGCTTCTCACATTTGCAGTGTTACACAATTCCTGAAAAACCTTTGCAAAATATTGATCTTATGTGGAGCCCAGTCATTGAATATATTAAAAGATCTGCAAATCAGATCCTGGAGGGCTGTTGCGGGCTCAGCATCTTTTGGGTGCAGAAAAAGAATACCCATAGACTAAACCTGTGGTATCTAGTGTGTGAGACCCAACGTGGCTTTTCCTCCTTTTACAATGTGTGTCTTCAAGGCATCTGGTTTAGCGCCAATGGCTGAAAAGGCGTAGTGAATCAGGCGACAGGACACAAAACAGACCTGTGGTTGGCTGGCATAATGTATGGGGATCGTCATTTTGTTTTAGAAATTAAATATTACAGCAAGTTTTTGTTATTTATACAAGGACAGCTCTAGCTTTC
Source organism: Lissotriton helveticus (assembly GCF_964261635.1). Lineage (NCBI taxonomy): Eukaryota > Metazoa > Chordata > Amphibia > Caudata > Salamandridae > Lissotriton > Lissotriton helveticus. The sequence goes on along the minus strand of NC_136063.1, from coordinate 1,243,583,487 downwards.
TGCAAAATCTCAAATGGTGAAGACATATGTGACTCATAGCAGGGACTTTGGATAAGGCCATTTGAGCCATTGCTTGCTGGAAGCATCGTTCATATTTTGAATCAGCCAGGAGGAGAGCATTCATTGAGTGGGGTGAATGGTCATTTTTTTTCAGACTGCTGGAAATGTGCTTCTTATCATGTATACTTAAACATGCATCTGTAAAGGGAGAGTGCTAAAAGGCAAGGGGTGTCTCTAACCAGGGTGAATTATGCACAGGCCCTCAATGAAGCTTGAACTGTTGTGTGCAGTAAGTATTGTGAGGCTAAAGACAGCCAGCTGCACAGCCCCAACAGACAGAAGGTGACTAGAACAGCAGTAATTTTCATTGCCACCATTGCAGTATCTGAGGTGTTTTGCTTTTACAGAATGTCTCCAGGGCTATGTCTTTGTCACTACAGGGTCAAGTGACATCAGTAAAAAGTCTCAATTTGAAGCCATCCACCATTTTTCTTTGGTAATTTACTTAATTCCCTGACTTCTCTTCATCATCTCTGAGTTGTTACCCAGACTCTGAGGGGCATATATATATGCTCGTGTGTTATGCCTTAGGTAGAAGCCATGGCTAGTCTTTTGTCACTAAGGAGGCTGCTTACCTTACAGCATGGCAGTAGGGTCCTCTCTTGCTGCATTTGGTGCTGGTTTGATTTCTTTGCATAGAACATCTGGACAGGAAAGTATGAGCCATCAGATGGAACAGCTGAATCAAACGGCACCAGGCAATGTTTCTTATTTTTGGTCAGTGGCACTGAGAAAATTGGCAGCTTCTAACTTTTCAATATTTCTTTGCTCTGCAAACATTTCTATAGTTATGAATCCAAGTGGAGTGAAGGTCTTACTAGCTCAGATTGTTCTTTCTTCAGGTTTGAAGGGCCTGCCATGGCTTTGAGCACAGGATCCAGTCCCTGATGCACAGGCACCTTATATACTACTGGTTTAGGTATGATCATTGTAGGTTAGCCACTTCTGGTTCCCCCCCTTATTTCTGAATGTTTTTACAAACTTCAGGGTTTGTATCCTTTATTTGTCCTTAGTTATTTGACCCATGTCACCACAAGAGCTACCTAAAAGGCCTTCAAACTATTGGCAATAAATCTGTTGTGACTCCACTGTGGTCGCACCCCCGCGCCACAGTGGAATGTCCCAGGGCTTAACGTTCTACAGTGAGCGCCGCCGGTTCCCTAGACTTCGGGAACTCTCATTAAAGTGCAAATTTGGGCCCATGACTGAAGAAATGATCAGGGATCAGCTTATTGTTCACTGTAGGAGCAGAAAGACCCAGGAACGTTTGTGGGCTGCAAAGGACCCATCTCTCAAGGATGCAATTGACATTGCTAAAATAATTGAGGAGTCTGATTCGTGTATGAAAGAGATGGATCGTAGAGAAGTTAAGGTCAACATGTCTGGTGAAAGTGAAACTTCTGTGGTGGAGGGTTGTGAAGGGGAGGTGGCTGCTTCAACCAGGTTTAAAGGCATAAGAAACACCCCTGGGGGTAGGAAATTTCCCAATAGAGCTGGTAACAAAATCTGTGGAAAGTGTGGAAGCGCCTACCATGTGTCTGACTCAAGACAATGTTGGGCCATTGGGAAAGAGTGTTTAAAGTGTGGCCGCAAGGGTCATTTTGCTAGAATGTGCAGAGATACCAACAAAGGTAAAGTAGCAATGTTATCCGAGGAACCTGCCATCCCCTACAGACCAGACAAGATCTTGTGTGTGGAACCATCATCATATGATGGAAGCGAGAATGTTGAAATACTTTTTACTGAGTCGCATGATTCAGATGTAAGAAGGAAACACAGGCCCAAAGCAGGATTTATCATTGGAGATAAGAGCGTTGAGCTTATGGTTGATTCGGGGACACTGTACACCATAATTCCCAAAAGAATCTTCAAGCAGGAGTGGCCCAACAGGAAGCTGATGCCCAAGGACATAAATCCTGGCGGGTATCAGGGTGAACAAATAGACATTTTAGGGTACATGGCAACAGTTATTTGGTTTAAAGGAAGATCTGTGAGGGGGAAAGTGTATGTGGCAGAGTCTGGACCCCCCATACTAGGATGGTATCATCAATTTGATCTTCACATCAAAATTGACCCACATGCTATTGAGCAGATTATGGTAGTGGATGACCTCTCAGTTGGAGACATCTTGGAAGGAGGTAAAGAGGTATTCAGAGAGCAGTTAGGCAACCTTGAAGGTTATGTGCACAAAATTAAGCTCAAACCCAATGCCGTCCCTGTACAACACAAATTGAGAAAGGTCCCTATTGCAGTGAGGGGGGAGGTGAAGGTGTTGTTGGATGAGATGCTGTCCAGTGGAGTCATAGAGCCTATTGAATGTTCCTCATGGATTTCTCCGGTCGTGATTTCACAAAAAGCTGATGGCAGTCTACGCTTCTGTGTGGACCTCAGAAGCTTGAATCAGAACGTCATTCCTGACACCTTTGCCCTGCCAAACATAAACGAAATGATGGTCTTGCTTAAAGGGGCGAAGTACTTTTCAAAGCTTGATCTTCGTCACGCCTACCACCAAATACGTTTGCACGAATCTTCAAAACACTTGACAGCTTTCATCACCAATGAGGGCATATTTCAATTTACGAGGATGCCCTTTGGGTTATGTTCAGCTGCAAGTGTATTTCAACGTATGGTTACAGAGGTCTTCAAAGGAGTGAAAAATGTAATCTATTTTCAGGATGACATTTTAGTGTTTGGTGAGAGTGTGAGTGACCACAATGCTGCCTTAAAGAATGCCCTTGCAAGAATTCTAGAATCAGGTTTGACATTGCGCAGAGAGAAATGCTCATTTTTAGCAACAGAGGTGGAATATCTAGGGCATTCCATCTCATCAGAGGGCGTGAAACCAAAAAGAGATCTTCTGGCTTCCATAAAGTTGGCTCCTGTTCCCATGAATAAAGACCAGGTACGCTCATTCATTGGGCTTATTGAGTACTACTCGAAGTTCGTGAAGAACTTTGCTAGCAAAACAGAACCACTCAAAGTGCTCTTGAGGAAAGGGGTCAGATTCAGTTGGGGTGATGAACAAGAGAAATGCTTTAATGAAATTAAATTTGAGATATGCAATGCTGGCATTCTAGTTCCGTTTGATGTACAGGAAAAGACTATCATCACAGTTGATGCGAGTGACACCGGCTTAGGAGCGGTGTTGTCACAAAGTGACGGAAATGGCGAAAAAACTGTGGCATTTTCATCCCGCACTTTGACTACTACAGAAAGATGCTATTCTGTGATAGAAAAAGAGACCTTGGCAGCTGCTTGGGGTGTAGAGTACTTCAGAATGTATGTATGGGGGCGTAGGTTTAAACTTTGTACTGACCACAAGCCTTTGTTGAAGATACTCTCCCCAGGAGGAACAGGAAAAGGGTCAGCCAGGCTAGCTAGGTTAGCCTCAAGATTACAGGAGTACAACTTTGATCTGGAGTTCATATCGGGCTGGCGCAACGTTCAGGCTGATTGCATGTCACGTTTGTCTTTGAAATGGGAGGATGTGGACGAAACAGGAGTGTCAAAGAAGGAGTGCGAAGGAGCTATCTCGTGTGTGGATGACGTTGTTCTGTGGAGTTGTGGCGCGGTCAGCAAGGAAGAGTGGGCCGCGGCTATGTCGCATGATGAGGTTTTGAGGAATGTCAAGAATCTCATCTCTAAAGGCAGACGTAGAGAAAGTACTTTGCCAGTCAGTGTCCGATCCTATAATGCAGTCATTGATGAGTTATCCATCGTTGGTGATCAGATGATCATGCTTGAGGATAAGTTAATTCCCCCTGTTGATGTTCGGAAAAAACTGTTTGACTTGGCTCATGAAGGGCATCTGGGCCAGACCATAACAAAGAGAAGGTTGAGAAATGAGTTCTGGTGGCCAGGAATGGATGGTGACGTGGTCAAGTGGGTGGAGAGGTGCAATGAATGCTGCAAATCCGAAAAGCGGCTTAAAGTGGGACCCCAATCCACCCCTAGTTCCATCCAGGATCCAGGTGTGGTGTGGCATAGTATTTGCCTTGACTTTATTGGACCTATGCCTGGTGTCCACCCCAGCAAGAGATTTGGTCTGGTGGTTATGGATGTTCATACACAATGGCTCATTGCTTACCTTCTTCCTGAGATAACTACACGCATTACCATTAAAGTTTTGCGAACAATTTTTAAGGAGGAAGGTTATCCCTCAGTCCTTATCACGGACAATGGGACCCAATTATCTTCCAACGAGATGAGGGGATTCCTGAGTGAGTGTGGTATAAAACATGTGTTCACCACTTTGTATAACCCACAATCCAATGGGATTGTAGAGAGAGCAAATCGCATGATTAAGGGCGCCATAAGTCTGGCACTCGCAAATAACCTGGACATTGAAAGAACTCTTAATGAGTTAGTGTGGGCCTATCGCACGACAGAAAATGTAACCACTGGTGTGGTTCCCTTTGTAGCCATGCGGGGCAGGAAACCAACCTCAAAACTGGTGCCTCCGTGGATCAGAGATTTGATTGATGGAAAGAATGGCGATGAGAGTGATGTGAGCTTTCCCGTGCATGATTCCAGGAAAATTCAAGTAAAGGGAAAGAACTGGTCTAACATTCTGGTTGGTGATTGCGTCAAAGTCCGGACTGGACGTTGGGTCAGAGGTATGCGTAAGTTTCTTGGACCATTCAAGGTGAGGGAAGTGCATCCCTTCTATGTGGTATTGGAGAATGGAGAAAAATGGAACTTGCGTAGAGTGGCAAAGTACAGCTCTGGAGAACATTCTCCTGGAACCTCTAATAGAAATGCAATCACCAAAGATTCGTGCTCAGGGTACATGCTAGCTCAGGATCGCCAATTGCTTAACAGTGCGGAGGTGAGAGCACCAGGCCCTGGAGGGGACAACTTGGGCACTTTCATGGGGCCCAAGCCCATCAGAGACCCTTACGGATCAGGAGACTTCCTTCACATTTGAATGATTTCCTTGTTGGCTGAATTGTTGTTTACTTCCCAGCCCCTGTCCCTTATTTATTCTGTACTTTCATTGTTTACCACTCAATTCCCTACCTGCGTGTAGAGGAAAGGGAGGTATGTTGTGACTCCACTGTGGTCGCACCCCCGCGCCACAGTGGAATGTCCCAGGGCTTAACGTTCTACAGTGAGCGCCGCCGGTTCCCGAGTCAGTGAGGCTTCGCTGACGGAAGGGAACAGGCGCGCTGGTGTTGTGTTCCCATGAATAAACTACAGTGAACTTAAAGCTGCCTCCGCCCATTAATTACCCTTCACAACAAAATCTTTAACGTTCAGGCCACTCAATGGCTGACACATCCATCGCAATAATCCGTCACACCATTCCAAATTTATATTCTCAAGCAGTGTGAATGTTTTACCACACTTGTGCCCATGACTCTTGAATGCCTCTCTCAGTATATTACCTTAACCTCATAAGTTATTAATCACAACTTGTCTGGTTAAACAAACTTTACCATAATAATGCTACTGACCATTCAATTTTTGTGATATTTCCTAGTGTTAACTGGAAACCAGCCACTGCCTCTGATTCAGCTTTCCAAGGAATCTAGAATGTGATATGTCCCCTCTCTCATTGGACCACTATTTTCTGAGAACCTCTGGTCACAAAGGCTGCTTTTACCTTCTGCGTTCTGGGTATTTAACTTCTTTAGGATAGGATAAGGTCATTTATAACAATGTCCATGTTTATGAAATAAGTGCTGCTTTCCACACATTTTTTAAAAGGTTTTTTTTTCATCCAACAACAGATCCACAGGTTTTGGGTCTTTTAACGTTTAACTTACTACTCCCACACATCATATATTAATGTTTATGTGTGTGCCTTTCTCTTTTGAAGCAGTTGTAGCACTGCAAAACCTTTCTGCACTGTAGGATGAACACTAAGCCAGGCCCACTTGAAAGCACTGTAGAGGGTTGCTAAACCTGCAGCAAGAAAGAATTCGTGCAAATCAGCCTAAGACTTACTGAAGTACTGTTCTTTAAAAATGTAATCAAACTTTTCTTCACATAAATTGGTAAGTTACAGACAAATACATTGGCAGATTATTTAGTGCACAGTAAATGCATATCCTTCAGGCGGTTTTCAGTCTCTTTCTTTTATACTTGAAACTATGCAAGTAATGTGTACTTATCTTACTACGCATTCTTGTGACAGCCTATTGCTGTCAGTTTAGGCCAGTGTATTTGTCTTGCTATAAGGTTATCTCCTCAAGGCAATATGCTTATAAGCAGCGCACCTTTATGTTATTTCTCAACATCATACATTTGACAAGATCTACTGAACAGATAGTTAAGTCATGACACCGCTTTCCTCCAGCTCCCAAGAATTCATTTTAGTCAAACTTTGTGGCCAGTGAGGCACTTAGGGCCTAATTACAGTGGCAGTCAGTCAGATGACCGACCACCATTGCAGCGGGAATGAGACCGGCCGACAAAGAGTCAGAGGTCCCACCTGCCTTATAACGATTAGCCCACCATGTAGTTGTGTGGTATCTTGTATTCAGTGCCATACACCCTTCCCATTTCCCTGCCTTGCTGCTCAGCCAGAATGCATGTGTTGTGTGTGGATGTGTTTTGGAATGCTGGTGCGTGTGATGTAATGGAATGTTTGGGGTGCCTGGTGAGATGAGTGTCAGTTGGAAGTATGGGTTGAGCAGCAACGGAGCTGCTCACTTATTTACATCATAACAAGTTGGCCATAAACTGCCTTTTTCTAGTGTGGCTTGTGCTGTAGGCCAGGAAAGGGCCGCAGAACAAGTTACAGTGAAAAAAAGTCAGTTTGTGCACAGGGAACATCCATTACGACGCGGTGTTTACACCGCACTACCATTACAACGCTGGTTTTACATGCAAGTCGTTACCACGAATTGTGCTGGAGGGCGCTCTAGGCTAAGGAATAGTAGATTTACTATTCCAACACCTTCTCTACTGTACGTAGGCTGGTGTTGGAATAGTAAATCTTACTATTCCTAAGTCCAGTACCCTACAGCGCAAGTCATGGTAAGGACTTGCGTTGTAAAACCAGCGTTGTAATGGTAGTGCGGTGTAAACACCACGTTGTATTGACAAACAACCTTTGTGCACATCCATGCAATGCATGTCAGGCACCATGTAGGACCTAGTACTTGCTAGCACATGTAGTGTCCCCCCACACACTACATGTGCCCCCCAGGCACCTGCTCGAGGCTCCCAAAGTCCCTTTGAGCTGCCTTTTCATGGCAGTGCAACCTCCATCAAAAAGCCATCAGGAAGGCATATCCTAATCCCTACAGCTGTGCCTGCGCAGGCACCACCCCCATTGTAGGGGTAGGAATCCCACCCCATCCCGATGGGATCAAAGATCTTGTCAGAGGCAGTGGTCCTACCCCCTGTCCTCTGTGTTCCAGCTGCCAGTATTGTAATCTGGCGGTGAGACGGATTCCCAGGATGCTGGATGGACCGCCACGGATAGCATGTCCGTGGTGTTCCAACAGACATCTAAATGACCCCCTTAGATACTGTAAGTAGGTGACTAAATATGGCAATTACATTCCTTCCAGTACAAAATAGGTGCTGTGATTTTCAGATCTTGTGCTTGACTTTCATCAGCTCTTTCTCGGACTCCATCCCTGACTTTTCAGAGGTTCCAATTTTGTTCTCTCTTTGAAAGCTTGTTTCTACCTGGCTTTTTTATGCTTATCATCTGGAGGCCAAAATTCCCGGATGCTTCTTCTTCAAATGGCTATTTGCTTGTAATCTAGTACCAACTATGGGTTGCGTAATACAGTGCAGCCTAATCACGTGGAGTTACCTAAGAATTCTGTGAGATTACATATAATGACACGAGAAGAGTAATTCTGCATCTAGTGCTATTTCTTAGCACCAAAATGCCCATGTGCATCCAAAATGGGCGTGAGAATGGATTTTGTGCTAAGAAAGAGTGCCCAAAGCCAAACCCCTTAAAGCATTTTATATTGAAAAAACTCCTATTAAGACTGTGAATTCCTTTTGTTATCTAAGTATTGTTTTTGCGGACTTGGGGCCCGATTCAGAGAACTAACTTAAGACAAAATCCTAAACTTACTACCATTTTGTTATTCACAGAAGGCACTTACTCATTTTGGTATTCACAGAAGGCACTTACTAATTTCGGTATTCACAGAAGTTAGGAGTCCTAACTTTATTTATTTTATTTATTTATGGGTTTATACCGCGCTTGAATCGACTCACGAAGGAGTATCTCTGCGCACACCGCAAGTGATAGACAAGAGTGGAAGAGCTGAACATTTATAGAGGTAATAAGCCTGGAACAAAAAGGTTTTTAGCCGTTTCCTAAAGGACAGATGGTCGGGACATTGCCTAATACAGTCAGGGAGTTTGTTCCAAAGGCTAGGGCCAAGAAGGGAAAGAGCTTTCCCACCCAGTCTTGCCTTTTTAACCATTGGAACTTGAAGCAATGACTGATTACTAGAATGAAGGGTACGTACTGGATTGTAAGGAATGAACTTTTTCTCAGTTTAGGAGTAGTAAAGTTAGGACTCCTAACTTTAGGACTCCTAAATGCCTTCTGTGAATACCGAAAGTCTTAAAGTGAGGATTTTTCTCTGTTTAGGAGTAGTAAAGTTAGGACTCCTAACTTTCGGACCCCTAAACTGAGAAAAATACTAACTTTAAGACTTTCGGTATTAACAGAAGGCATTTAGGAGTCCTAAAGTTAGGAGTCCTAACTTTACTACTCCTAAACTGAGAATAATCCTAACTTTAAGACTTTCGGTATTCACAGAAGGCATTTAGGAGCCCTAAAACTAGGAGTCCTAACTTTACTACTCCTATCCTGGGAAAAATCCTAACTTTAAGACTTTTGGTATTCACAGAAGGCATTTAGGAGTGCTAAAGTTAGGAGTCCTAACTTCTGTGAATACTGAAATGAGTAACCCCCACATGCATCAAGCATTTTTGTAGTCGCAAACGGTGCGATTCCTTAAAATCGGCCGTTTGCGAATGCAAAAGTGCTTTTTGGGATGCATGAAGCAATTTTAGAATTCGTAACATGTGTGCGAATTCTAAAATTGCGGGTGCTTTTAAGAATTCGCAGATGTGCGATTTCTTAAAAGCAATGCATCATTATTTTAAAAAGTGAAAATTCACAAATAGGGTGCCAAATTTACCGAGTGGTTGAACCACTCGGTAAATTTGGAAAAAGTGTTTAAAATGTTGAAAATGCTTTTTTTTCAACATTCATGTTACGGACACACATGTCCTTAGGACATGTGTGTGTGCAACATGATGCGACAAATACATTTCAGGGGTGCATGGGGGGTCCTTTGGACCCCCCCCTGCACCCATGAAATTTTCTAAGTGCCACTCGCAATTTGCATTGACTCCTATGGGCCTTTTGGCCCATAGGAATCAATGGGAATTGCGAAAATTAACTTAAGAAATTGGTATTTCTTTGGGATTCGGTAAAAATTGCGATTTTTACCGAATCCCAAATGAATACCGAAAATATTGATGCATTGCATTTTGCACTTCTTAATTTGCGATTCCTTATTTTTCGCAAATTAAGAAATGCAAAAGTCACAATGATGCATGTGGGGATAAGTGCCTTCTGTGAATACCAAAATCGGAGTAAGATTAGGATTTTGTCGTATTAGTTCTGTGAATCTGGCCCAATGGCTCTTGGTCTCAACACATTTCATGTACCAGAACCAAAATGTGCAGGGAAATTTAAGGTATTTTTACATTTTCTTCCAAACTGAGGAGTGGCCAGTTAATGAGATGTAGCCTTAAGCTAAAGGAACAAGCATAGCCCTTTTTGGGCCAGGGCTATGGGGTCATTTAAATACTAAAGTTCTGCTAATCCCAAAAATCTTGTTCCTGAAACGGTTGCTTTATTTACAGCCATCTGCATCCTATACCATTGCTCATTATGAGGTGGGTCTCCAGTTTTTAGAAGATTTCCTATTGGCCCGACCTCTACTACTGTGGGATTCAATATGGAAAAGGGAAGATACAGGTATTACTAAATCAATTATTTGAGATTGTCTTAAATTGCAAAATGCACTTAAAATTCCATGGCTGCTATACATTATTACTGTTTTAGGAAAGATATATAAAACATCAGTAGGGACAGAAACGTCCAAAGCTTTGATCTACTCTAAGAAAGAAATTAGAGACACCTTTGAGAGGCCTTTTTACAAAACAGGATAGATCTAAGGTTATTGACTGAAAAGAACAAACCTATTGTGGCTCAGTATATATAATATGGCAGCGATATGACCAATAATAACTATTTGTCATATGTGACTTATGCACATCATCGCTTTGTATTAACGAGATTTAAATGTCGCATTGTTCATTTTCTTGTAGCTTTTCCTACTATACGGTCCCATCCGCCTGCAGATTTTTTATGTCCATTTGACAATCTAAGCAAACAGAGTATGTTGCATTTTATGCTGTTTTGTAACTTTTATAAGATTTTTAAACGTTTTTATTTAAAGCCACTATTTGTTACTTATAACATCGGGTCATATAAAGATGCTATGATATTCTTGCTTGGTAAGATTAGGTGACCCCCTGACTTGTTATAGTGTTGCCCTGTTCATTATGAAAGCAATTAATAAGAGGAAAAGTATAAGATCATAGGAGTATTGATTTGATATGGTTTTAAATACGATTAGTTTTATAAATGATAATTTTATGTGTAATAGTTATGAATTGCCTCAATGATGCATAAGTATGAAAGTTATGGTTAATACATATGTGCATGTTGCAATGTTTTAGAATATGGTTGTATTGGTTTTATTTTTATAATGACTGTTCTTTTATGGCTATCTCTAGATAGTCGAATAAAGATTAATGATGATGATGAGTGCTGAATGCAACAGATCATGAATAGCTAGCACAAGCAGCCCCCGTATGTGTGCTAAAATTGTTCTTGGGGTAAGATTTTCCACCAACTTACTCTTGTCATTGAGAGCTAATTATTTACTCAAAATGCACCCTTGCATCCAAAATGGATGCAGGGACGCATTTTGGGCTAATAACTAGTGCTTAATGCAGCAGAACAGAAATAGCGAGCTCCAGCGCCTGCTTGCACTTGCTGAATCTGCAATTGCAGTAGGATATTTTCCGCCAAATTACTATTAATAATGGGTTACAGTTATCACATTATTATTGGTAATTAGACGTCAGAGAGTATTGGAGAATTACTGAAATTACTCTGATTACTCTGGTGTAATTCAAATTCTGTCAAGGCCTATTTCTAACTTTTTACATTCAGTCATTGCTTAACTAAGGCTACACTGCTATCCCTGGGGAATGTGGGAGGTGTCTATCTTTGATTGGAGATTGTTGTACACCTTGTCAACTCTTCTTCCTCATTGTCCATGCCTACTGGTCATGAATTATCTTCATCATTTTCTCTTCTTCTATCCAGCAAAATTTGAAATGAATGTTCAAAGTCAATTGAAGCTAACTGTATAGTGAAAATCTATGTGGCACATTAAAGACTATTAGAAAGATAAACAGATGGAAAATCTTAAAACAAAAAGTGAAGGGCATTTCCTTTAACTAGAGGGGCTTGCCAACAAGTTAATATGATCAAACAGAATAAGCTAGAGCTGTAGTCTCAGAATGAATTGTTACTTTCATTTTTTTTACGATATAAATTCAGAGATGCAGGGCATGCTGAAGATGAACGGGATATGAATTTCCATGACCTTGGGCAGTCTAGAAAATCTTCAAGCAGATGAAGGTGCCTGAAGAGACCCAATGAACAATGCAGACTGTCGAAAGCTGCACAAAGGTGTATGTGTCGGACATCAGTTTGACAGTCCATGATCTGTGCCAGTTACGTCTACTGTTCTTCATCAGGAACTAAGATATATGACAATCCACCTAGGTTATTTATTTCAGAAGCACTCTGAAGGAACTTTTAGATAAATACAAGGTGGTGTCACAATCATCGTCATCAAGAACAATTAATTTGATTAAAAATGTAATAATATAAATACAAGTGATAAGGAAATTTATAAATGATTTACACTGCATTAAAACATAAAATATTATGTTACAAATTGAACTGTAGTTTTTAAAAAGGAAACTATTTTAAACATGTTATAGGAGCTTTTAGAGTCCGAAGCAAGAGAAGGGTTTATGAGCTTTCCAACTAGGCAGGAGAGAAAAACTACTACACTATACTATACTATACTTTTAATAGAATTTACAAAAAAGTAAAGTGTGGTAAAGTGTGGAGAGAAACAACATCACAAAAATAAGCTGGTGGATAACACCTTCCCAATACTGACAATAGTTTGTAAAAGAATATATGGTCTGTTAGTAGGCTTTACAATTTTCTTAACGCCTCTTTTGAGACTCCTGTCTTTAAACAAGGTATGTTTTAGCAACTATTTTTCAAACTTGGTCACACTAAAGGGATTAGTGACAAAGGAAGACCTGCCTAATTGAGTAAAACAGAGTTTAACATAGAAAAGTCATGAGATATTTGTAAGAATCAGGGCAGGAAGTTGTAGAAAATGATGGTTTATTAACAGCACAGCATCAGCTACAGGCACATCAAAGTTCAAGCAGCAACTGACACCATGTAGTAGAATGCATCATTAGCAAAACTCTGTCAGGAACACAGAATGCTAGGAAGGATCTGTGCAGCACATGCAGTTAAAGAAACAGTACAGATTGTAACACATCCCCCTCCTTAACAATTAAACAATGGGAGAAATACATTACACAAAATCCTGGAAAGAGTTTGGTCTCTTTCTGATACGCGAATTATCTTTGACCCTGGACGCTACAGATTCGGGAACAGAAGGAAAACAGGAATCAACATTGGAATCATTACCTTGATCATTTTGTACAGGACATTTAGCAATCTTCCTAATATTCCAAACCTTACCATCTTGGGTGATGACTGAGTTACTAAAAACTCTTTTAACTTGAATGGGTCTGCCAAACTTACTCAAACCTTTGCTGACAACGAAAGGTTTCTGAACTCTGACCCAATCTCCCACACATAGATCATGCTCCTTGGTCCTCCATTTACGGTTGTACCACACAGCTGATTTGGCTTGCTTGTCAACTACTTTATTGGCAACCTCCTGAATATCAACTGCATCCTCACACACACTTTTGCACCTCTCCTTAAGCCACCAAGGACACACAGATGACGCAGGATCCCTGCCCTTGAGCAACCTAAAAGGACTTACTTCTGTGGTGGTATGAGGGGTGATGCGATACATCCACAACTTTTCCCTTAACGCATTCAACCAATTACCTTTTTCCTTAACAGCATCAACCACAAAACCTTTTAAAACTCTATTAAAACGCTCAACCTGTCCATTCTCATGTGGCTCGTACAAGGAAGTGCGAATATGTCTGATATTGCAGGAACACAAGAAAGACTGCATCTCAGATGAAACTAGCTGTACCCCATTATCTGACACTAAAACAGCAGGACTACCTTCCCTCGCAAAGATCTCTTGGAAGAATGAAATAACAACCTCAGACGTCACCTTAGCAAGAAATCTTACTTCTGGCCATTTAGAATGATAATCTATCAATACTAATGCAAAACGTGAGGTCTCTGGAAGAATGTGGAAAGGACCCGAGATATCAAAAGCTACTTTGCTCCATGGCATCACAGGCCATTCAACAGATTTAAGGGGAGGAACATGCAGCTTTAACATTTTGTCTTTGGCACAACAATCAGGACAGTCCCTAACAGTTCGGTCAATGAAACGGTCCATCCCTGGCCACCAAAAATTCAGCCTAATCAAACGCTTCATGCTAGAAATACCAGGATGCGCTTTGTGTGCCAAATTTAAAATAAGTTCCTGAACACCAGCAGGTGGAATACATTTGTCAGATTTAAACACAAACTTTCCTTGAAAATGCAACTCATCAGCAACATTGAAAAATGGGAGTAAATCATCCCTGATCTTGGTTTTGTTTGGCCAACCCTCCAACATACATTTACCAAGTAAAACAAACTTCTCATCCTTGTCTTGACATTCCAACCAAAATTGTTCAGAAATATCCCGATATTGAGAAGACACAACATCAGATAAACTTAGTACAAAATCTAACTCCTTCAAAACATTGACCTTGTCCTCTTTATTGTCAAACGGAAGACGTGACAGACAGTCAGCCGGGACATTTTTTTTTCCAGGAATATACTCAACTGTAAAATTATACTCTTGTAACCTGGAAGTTAACCGTGCAATCCTGGCTGTCGCATTCCAACCACCCCCAACCGATAAAATATTTACAAGAGGCTTATGATCTGTTCTGAGAACAAATTTGCTTCCCCAAATATAGATTCTGAAATGTTCTATTGCCCAAACACAAGACAACAACTCCCGCTCTGTAACTGCATACCTTCGTTCCGTTTCACTCAAAGTCCTTGAGGAAAATGCGACATTCCATTCAAGCACCCCATCAGACTGGGATAATACACAACCTAAGCCATACAAGCTCGCATCTGTTGTGATAATACATTCTTTACCCATCCTAAATGGTTTTAGAGTGGGCGAGTTAACAATTTCATTTTTGATGCTCACAAAAGCTTTTTCTTGTTCAGAACCCCAAAGAAAATCACTATTTCGCCTTAGTAAATTTCTTAACGGCTCCATCTTTGTGGCAAAATTTACCACAAACTTACTATAGTACTCACACATGCCAGAAAAAGACAGTAGCTGTTCTTTGTTAGCTGGAGAGGGAGCCTTGAGGATAGCTTCCACATTGGATCTTTTGGGAACCAGCCCCTCCCCTGACAATGTGTGTCCCAGATATTCAACTGATTTTTTGAATACATTGCACTTGTGTGCTTTAAGAGTGAGACCAAAATCCTCCAGTCTACTACATACTACTTCCAAATGTGAAACATGCTCAATTTCATCTTTAGAAAACACCAAAATGTCATCTTGGAAACATTTAACAAATACATCACAGTCTTTAAAAATATTAAACATTACACGTTGGAAAACTGAGGCTGCGGATGCTAATCCGAACGGCATCCTCCTGTATTGAAATAAACCCATAGGGGTGATAAAAGCTGTGTATTTCCTAGAATCTTCAGTTAACTCAATTTGATGGTACGCAGACCTAAGATCAAAAGTGGAAAAGATTTGCGCACCATCAAACAACGAAACAAGCTCATTAATATTTGGCAAAGGGTGGCAATCCACAATAATATTAGAATTGAGCGCCCTTAAATCCACACAGACTCTCAAAGATTGATCAGGTTTCCGCACTAAAACAATAGGCGAAACCCATTCTGCAGATTCGATAGGCTCAATTATATTATCTTTAAGTAAATCATCCAACATTTTCTTAAGCTCATCTCTAACATTTAACGGAACTCCTCTAAGTTTTTGTTTAACTGGAACAGCACCTTCCTTCAATTTAATCTGATGCTCGAAATTTTTTAACTTACCCAACTGATCACTGAATACCTTATCACATTTTTTGCTCCAAAACGAAATGTTACTGCACTCCCCCGCACTAGGATAAATAGAACCAATCATTTCCTGATCGGTACACATCGAAATGGGATCTTTTGCTCGTGGATTTAGTTTAATGCCAAGTTCCCATTGATCTTGCCAACCTAACACATTTATACCCTTCACAGCAATGTATAATTTAATTTGAGCCACTCTGCCTCTGAATGTTAACTGAACATTAAAGAACCCTTCTATATCAATCATGTATCCACTGAAACCTTCTGCTAAGATGTCTGATTTTTGCAAATTAATCAAATCACAAACATTGCTTAACTTCTCATTAAAGTAGTCTTTAGTAATGATGGTCCAGGGAGAACCAGAATCTACCATAAGCTCAATAGCAATTGAGAAAACATGAAAAATACACTTAGGGGATTTCCTTCTTGTTATTAGAGTACAACTACTTTGAACAATAGACACAACATAACCCTTCTCAGGAACTTGTTTTTCCTCCTCCACTTCATTTAGAGAGGAAATTTTCGAAGGTGTTATGCTGCTGGAGGGCGGACAAGATGATGGATTACCACGCCATTGTGTATTGTAACGTCTTTCCCTACAGACACTACCATAATGTCCCACTCTACCGCAGACATTACAAGTTTTGCTTATGGCCGGGCAACCTTGAAATGATGCAATATGAGACCTGCTACCACATCTAAAACATGACCATGTATTATTTACACCCTCTGGTCTCCTATTGCTAGTGTTTACTGAATTTTTACTTTTTGATTGATAGGATATAGTATTTCTCTCATTCCATTTAGCTCTAACAGCACATACTTCCTCTTCAGAAATGGTTTTACTGGGATTGGAACTTTGTTTATCCACAATACCCATCCACTTTTCAGATAATTCAGTTGACTTAGCAATGGCAATAGTTTCCTCTAAATTGGGATCACCAATACACCATAATTTATCTTGAATCTTTTTGTTTCTAACATGCACAATAATCTGATCGCGGATCATTTCATCGGCCATTGCACCGAAATTACAATGCAATGTTAGAGATCTTAAAGCTGTGAGAAAATCGTCAAAAGATTCTTCTTGCTTTTGTGCCCTGGTATAGAACTTAAAACGATTTAATGCTATATTGGCTGTAGGTTTAAATCTTTTTTCCAACCTACTGAGAGCCTCTGTATATACATTTAAAGAATCACCACTCCCTGAAGCAACTGTAATTTGTGGTAAAGTCCTAAAAACTTCTTGGCCTTCTAAGCCAAGGCAATGTAATAAAATACTTTTTTTCCTTTCAGACCCCATTCGTTCCCCATCAATAGCTCTCATATAGTTGAAAAACTCCTCCTTCCATCTAGACCAAGGCATGGGAGGGTCACCCTTAACTTGTAAAAACTTGGCTGGTGGATCAAGCTGCATCTCAAAGTAGTAATGTGCTGTGTAAATATCACTTCTATGATAACAAAATAAATAGCACTGACTTTAAGATTATTTGCAAAGTAAACTTGAAATACATATAATACTAATGCAACAAAAAAAATTCTTTCACTTTAAATACATGAGAAAAATTTTTGACTAGCAATAATTAATAGCACCCTTTGGATAAATAACTGAAGATAGATAACAGCTGTAAAGCTGAGTCTTAAGGGTCGCTGTGAATAGTACTTGCAATTCCAAGCGTAGAAGCAGAAAAACAAACTTATCCGACGTGATGAAATGGCAGACAAAAACACCAATTATAGCGTGTCTTGAAAAACGCTTGCAGAATAAAATAATAATTGTGTTTCCCAAAGTTACCTCTTTGTTTATGGTCACCGTCTGATTCAAAACTAAATGCCTCACTTGAAGAAAATGTTTCCATCGCTTCAGCGCTTAGCCGTGTACTGGTTGCTAAGATACGCTGCAACAAAATGGTGGCACGTCGTGTCAGCGTCAAACGCGGTGATGTAGGCGCGTTGCACGTGGTGACACTGTTGACGTGGTGACGCTGTTGAACGTCTCGGTGAAGAGATGCGTAGGCAGTATCCAGATGACACGCTGATAAGGAGGTTCGGAAGGCAGAAGGAGGTGAGGCAGGAGGATTCCACAAAGCGCGTCAACAGTTGGAATTCCGGTGAGTCAAACTGACGTGTTCAATAGCCTTCAGTCGCTCGAGCCCAACTTGAAAATTTGCCACAATGCACCAAAATCTCCAAAATGCGCTTTAAATGCTCCAAGACCCGGGCGTTCAACAGAATTAAGGTACAGATTAAACTGACCACGGTGTAGGTCAGAAAAGGCAATGTAGTAGAAGTTAAAATCTGAAAATTGCCGAGATATCCATAAAATATTCAAAACTCCGCTCCTGTGCTGTAGATGGCTGGAGTGGCTTTATCCTCGTCGCCAAATTTGTAAGAATCAGGGCAGGAAGTTGTAGAAAATGATGGTTTATTAACAGCACAGCATCAGCTACAGGCACATCAAAGTTCAAGCAGCAACTGACACCATGTAGTAGAATGCATCATTAGCAAAACTCTGTCAGGAACACAGAATGCTAGGAAGGATCTGTGCAGCACATGCAGTTAAAGAAACAGTACAGATTGTAACAATATTCATCCCCAGTTTGCACGTAAGGGAATCCATGATCACCTGCTTGTTAAAATAGGCTGGGATTTGGTCATTAGTCTACCATAGGTTTTGTACAGGAAGGGCATCTTTCCTGTGGAAAATACAATGCCCAGACATGATGCAAAGATTTTCCCACTTTGTATGCATGCTGCACAGTGCAGCACGCATACAAAATCGGAAAGGGAAGGAGAAATGAATCAATCAATCAATCAATCAGAGCATTTATATAGCGCACTACTCACCCGGAGGGTCTCAAGGCGCTGGGGGGAGGGGGTCAGCTACTGCTCGAACAGCCAGGTCTTGAGCTGCTTCCTGAAGGCGAGGTGGTCCTGGGTCAGGCGGAGGTGGGTCGGAAGGGAGTTCCAAGTCTTGGCGGCCAGGTAGGAGAAGGACCTTCCTCCTGTGGTAGCTCTTCGGATGCGGGGGACGGCGGCGAGGGCGTGGCTGGTCGATCGAAGCTGGCGTTTGGGAGCGTAGAAGTTGGGGCGGCTGTTGAGGTATCCTGGTCCTTGGTTGTGTAGGGCTTTGTGTTCATGGGTGAGGAGCCGGAAGGTGATTCTCTTGTTGACCGGGAGCCAGTGCAGGTCTCTCAGGTGTCCGGAGATGTGGCTGCAGCGGGGGATGTCCAGGATGAGTCGTGCTGAGGTGTTCTGGATCCGCTGGAGTCTCTTCTGGAGTTTGGCGGTGGTTCCGGCGTAGAGGGAGTTGCCGTAGTCCAGTCGGCTGGTGACGAGGGCCTGGGTGACCGTCTTCCTGGTCTCGGTGGGGATCCATCGGAAGATCTTACGTAGCATGCGCAGGATGTTGAAGCACGACGAGGAGACGGCGTTGACTTGTCTGGTCATGGAGAGGGAGGAGTCCAGGATGAAGCCCAGGTTGCGTGCGTGGTCTGTTGGTTTGGGTGCGCTGCCCAGGGCGGGGGGCCACCAGGAGTCGTCCCAGGCGGAGGGTGAGGATCCCAGGATGAGGACTTCCGTCTTGTCCGAGTTCAGTTTCAGGCGGCTGTTCGACATCCATTTGGCTACGTCTGTCATCCCTTCGTGCAGGTTGGCTCTGGCGGTGGCGGGGTCGTTAGTGAGGGAGAGGATCAGCTGGGTGTCGTCGGCGTAGGAGATGATGTTCAGGTTGTGCTGGCGTGCGATGGCTGCGAGGGGGCTCATGTAGACGTTGAAGAGTGTTGGGCTGAGCGAGGAGCCTTGAGGAACGCCGCAGATGACTTCGGTGGCCTCCGATCTGAACGGGGGGAGGCGGACTCTCTGTGTCCTTCCGGCGAGGAAGGAGGTGATCCACTCCAGTGCCTTCTCCTGGATTCCGACGTTGCTGAGGCGCTGTACTAGGGTACGGTGGCAGACAGTGTCGAAGGCCGCGGAGAGGTCCAGGAGGATGAGGGCCGCTGTTTCTCCGTTGTCAAGCAGGGCTCGGATGTCATCGGTAGCTGCGATCAGGGCGGTCTCGGTGCTGTGGTTGGCCCGGAAGCCAGACTGCGAGAGGTCGAGGGAACCGTTCGTCTCGAGGAAGGCGGCCAGTTGCTTGTTGACGGTCTTCTCGATGACTTTTGCCGGAAACGGGAGCAGCGAGATGGGGCGGTAGTTCTTGAGGTCGGTTGGGTCTGCTGATGGTTTCTTGAGTAGAGCGCTGAGTTCGGCGTGCTTCCAGCTCTCCGGGAAGGTGGCGATGTCGAAGGAGGTGTTGATGATGTCCCACAGGTGGGGTGCGATGACAGCGTCGGCCTTGTTGAAGACGTGGTGAGGGCAGGGGTCTGTCGGAGATCCGGAGTGGATGGAGTTCATCGTGCGGATGGTGTCTTCGGTGCTGATCGGGGTCCAGGCGCGGAAATGAAAGCATTTCTCCTTCCTTGCGCCCACTTGAAAAGGGCACAGTTTTCTCACGCTAAACCCAATCTACCTTACTTAATAAATTGGGTTTAGCATGAGAAATCTTAGGTGGTTGCATAGGAACGCCCATGCTCCTCCCTTGGTATGCCCTCATGGCGCATAGTAATGCAAAGAAGTACTTTGTGCCGCTTTGCATTGCTTCTCCATTATTTCCAGCGCTAAATTATTTTAGCGCTGGAAAGTATATCAAGAAAATAAGATTTTGCTCCAATTTGTGTCACTCATGTGATGCAAACACGGCACAAAATCTTAGTAAATCTCCTCCATTGTGTTTTATAAATTCCAAAAAACATGCTGCTATCAGTTTACCCCCAGAGTGGGAATCAGGTTAAAAAAAGCATCTATTGACTGTGTAAATTTATGGTGTCTTGTGACTAAATTAGAATGTCAAAATCCCTTAGATTCAAAACAACTCTCAGGTATGGAAATATAAATTTTTCTTAAGCTCTGACTTTTAGGACCACACCCCATAATATGAGATTTGGTGTAATATTTATCCATGTGTGGGGCCATTATAAAATTGATGAAGCCTAGCAATGATTATGACAGGCTCTTTGGAGTGAGTGTCAACAAGCCCGCATCACTGGTGTTAAGTGATGCTGGAACCTGTAGTCTGCCGATCTGAGGCACATGCTGTCTACAGAAAATCAACATTTGACTCAAGTCAATATTGTGGAGAATAAATAAGGCTGGTGCTAAGATGCAACCATATTGGACCCCTCTTGTAAACCAAAAGGCTCAGGGAACTCACCATGTGGTCCCAATCTAATTCTGGTAGGTAAATAGAACTGAAAAAATGCAAGAAATTTACCAGGGCAGGGTTCAGTCCTTTGTCAAGTAATATTGGCCAAAGCTTTGACCTGTGGTCGAATGTGCTACACAGGTCCATGGAGGATAGGTACAATGGGCAGTGTCTGGTAACTGTACATTTGCTACTAATAAGTTGGAGATTCAAGGACTGCTCCACTGTATGAAGATGCTCCCTGAACCTATATACAAGGTCACATCACAATATGGCATTGAAGAAAGCCATGAAACTTCATTAGTAAAATGGAGGACAATACATATGAGAATGCAGGAATAGAGGTCCGATGAGCCATGCTCCACACCAACATTGCAGTTAGTACAGAGCAAAGTCATTTTGCAGCCAAACTCTGGCTCATGGGTATTGATGGGGTAGGTCACAAGCAACTTAATATTTTAATCCCTTTTGCATAGAGCTGGCTTGTGCTAGCTTTTGCCATTTAGTGCTGTGAAAAGGAGACAGCTGATAGCAGACTAGCAATTTCAGTGATGCTACCTGCCCTTATAGTTGTTGCAAATGTTAAGTGCAGGTTGATGGAGAATTAACTAGTGTAGCTCGAAAAAAGAGGAATAGAAATCCCACAAGTAATCAGCATTAATTTTTCATTTTAATGTGAACCCTAACCAATAGGATTACACATGCCATTGAATTACAGAGTTAGGACTGGAGTTCAGGAAAAATGGTGATTACATTAATTCAAGCGCAGAAAGTAATGTTTTATAACACCAGAGTAAGGTATGCCATTGTGTTAATAATGTAAAATTCATCTATGAATATAACTAACAATATCATGATAATCTGGCTATTGGTCTAGCAATGGTGTAATTTTGTTAAGCCTGGGTATAGTTCGGTTAGCTGCGCTACGCGGAATTCAGAAAAATTTTGAAAAAACTAGGAGGTACGCAGAGTTCTGAGAGAGCAAGGAGTTGCTTGTTCCGCCCATTCACTATGTATTTTTGACATTCAAGAACAGGTATTGCATTTTTGGGAACACGTATTGCAGGCTCGGGGGAAATATCGTGCAAACTTCACCACCCGGTCGCCCTTGAGCACGGCCAACTCGTTTTCATGTTAGCTATGGTGCTGGACCTGTTTTTCTATCCTCCCTATAGCTTTTCAATCCTTTGTTTCTAAAAACTTTTTTCTGATCTTTTTTATTTATTATCTATCCCTCTCTATTCCTGAGTGTATATTTTGCGTTTTTTTCTACTTCTTGTGTAATTTTAGTGATTTTTTTAACTATGTACTTGCTTTTTAATTTTTTACTCCCTTTCTTTACTTCCTACATTTTCTTTTCTGCCCCCCAGAACCATGGTGAAGAAGAGTAGCAAGCAGGGGAAGAGGCAGAGCGAGGGACACTGCCACCTTCCTTGGAGAAGGCGTCGCCCGGGAAGGGATGCAGGCTCGAGTTTTGTTTTCTGAGGTGGAGGTGGCTGCACTGTTTTTTTTGTCCAGCACCACCTACCCTTAACCCTGACAGCAGGCGGAAGGCCTGGGTGCAGGTACGGGCTCTAAGTGCATCACCGGTAATGGTAGTGGGTGCGCCGGGCAGTGATTCGCTGCTCTGGGGTCCGGCGCACCCATAACCAAATGAAGCACCAGTAGTCCAACATGGACCAGCTAGGTCTTGAGGTCCAAGGGCTTGGTGACTACCTAATTATATTACTATTGTGTTCTTCTGTTCTGTGTCATAAATATTATTTTTTTCCCAAATAGCAAGAATGCTGCTGCTGCTGCTTACATGCAGGTAACTTACGTTTAAAAATCTTAGATCATGTGATTGTTAATTTTCCAGACAGGTGCTCGGCGTTACTAATCGTACTTGTTTGCAACTTTGTGCTCGCTTGAGCTTGTCATGTAAGAGAGGCTAGAGTAATTAAGTTAGGTAATGCAGATAGGAAAGACTCTAGACCTTTCCTTTGTCCTATTAGGCCGTCCAGTCACTAAGATAGTGGTAGTAGTTAGTTAGTGAGTTAGTTAGTATTATTTATTAATTTAGCGGACAGCATGATGTGTTCTCTCGTGTGACTTCAGTCCTAGTAGAAGCTTTTGTAGTTCAAATAGTGAGTGAATAGTAACCAACAAATTTGAGGATTGTGATATGCATGCTTCCATCTATGCATTTAAGAAGAATAAATGCAGACTTAGTGATTTGGCCCGGCAAAGGGGGTTGGAGTTGAGACTGAGAGATGAATGCGAATGAGATCGGAACTTAAAAGCAATTATAATTTTTTTGCAGTTTGTTTTAAAGTCTTTGGAATAGGCGGGCTAGGTAGGTTTAGTATTCAGGAATCGGAATGGAACTGTGGAATTATAAAGATAGGATGGTCTGCGACTGTGATACTACTCTACTACTAGTTGATCTAATTTGGGATCGGTCAATGTTATTGCAATTGCTGTTTCCTGTCTAAAAATCTTTTTAAGGCGATTATATATGATTTATTTATTTAACACCAATCATTTTTTGTATCTTTAATTATGTCTTACATAATGAGCATCCAGGGGCAAGAAGAAGAAGGCTGGGTCTGCTGAGGAGGGTACAGGATCCCAAGGTGCCTCCCAGAGGCAGGAAGCAGCCTCAGGCGCAGATGGCTCCGCTGGCACCAGTAGCTCTTCCTGGTGTTATATTAATACAAATTTCCCTAACTTTTACAGCTCTATTATTTCCATTTCCTAATTTAAAATTTTACCAAATCCTCTTCGATCTATCTGTTTGTAAATTCTTGTTTTTGCTCCATTATCTACTAACATTGTTTCTAGTTTTTTTTACATCAAATCAAACTGCCTCTGACTCTGTATTAGTCTGTCTGTACTTGCTTTGTTCTGGTTTTCCACTCAGCTTTCCTTCTCCCCTTACATATTTTGTGGATTGCCTAATGGTGGTACTGTGAGACTCAGAGAACCCATTGGTCCCACTACCAGTACTAGTAGTAGTAAGGACTCCTTACTACCACTAGTACTAGTAGCACTAATCTGCTGTGCAGATTGCATGCCCAGGTAAGGTATTTTAAGCGGCTTTGTTGAGATGAGAAGGCTTTCTTTTACTGTCTCATGCTCAATCAGTAAATGGTGGTCACTCACCTTGGACACCCCAAAGTGGTGTATTTTACTTTTTCTATTCCAGGCCTAGTACTTTTTTTATTAGCAGCATTTGATGGTGAACACTGAACAACTGATTACCGTACACCATGGCTGGAAGGAAGTATGAGGAGGAGGACGACAACTAAGACAGACCTCAAGTCCGCCCAGTTGGCCACTATTTCTTCTTTTCAAAAAATGAGATTCACCAATAGCTCTAGCCACGGAGTCCATTCCTTTGGGTTGTCCTCTTCTTGATAGGCTTTTCAAAAATTGCCACCAGCAAAATGCCCAACCGGATATTTTGTTATTTTTGATAGACATACTGTCTACTCTACTCTATTATCCAAATTGTAGATAGTGATGTGAGTGATGTATGTATTATTAGGTATTTTCACTTTTGCTAATGAACAAAATAAATATGGGAGGCTTATATGGAATCTAAAAATGTGAAATGTTTTTTACAGTGTACCGAACATCAGTGCGGGGGCCAGCGGCAAGGGGCACATCATATTCCTTTCTAATTGAGAATTATGAATACATGCGCTGCATGGGTGTACACTCTGTACTGCTGCTGAGACTAAGAGATTGTGAACACTGAACAGTTAAAGAAGACACCCTTTACTTAACATTAGCATTAGCGGGGTTGAGTAACTAATGGCCTATTCTATATTCATCTCAACAGAGAAAGTTTTATGACGAAGACAAAGAGTCAGTCAACATGTAATATATGACTGGCAGAGAAGGATGCATGTGTGAAGGAAGGGGCATAGAGGTGGCTGATAGGATGCATGGGTGGTTGAATGGGTAAAAGGTGAAAGAAAGCAGAAAGGATGCCTGTCTGGATGGGTGAAACTGTATGGGTGAAATGAATCCTCCGGGGGTTTGTTGGGTCAAACTTAAAGGCAGGCAAGGACAATTGGGTGGTGGTAAAATGACAAATGTATGTTGTCAGTGAAAGGTTTAGCCATGTTTGGATGGATGGATGCCTAGATGGTATCATAGTAGGTGAAGAGTCAGACTGGATGAAGAGAATGTAAAAGAAGATTAAACCGTACCAGAGTACAAAAGCCAAGGGTGAAGAACAAAATAATGCTAGAAGAGAAATGTAATGATAATTGAAAAAAGCCTGGGAAGAATAAACACAGACTTTTTTCCCCAAGGTTTTTGATTCAAAGGTTTGAGTTTGTATTTCAGAATGGAATACTCCCTTGACTCACAGTGCTTTGCAAGCACATCATATATATTGTGCACCCTACCCACCCATCATCAATCGCCTTCCTCCGACTCTGAGACCCAATTCCGCTCCCTGCCCATATCATTTTGACAGTTTCAGCAATGGTTGACCTATCGGCCGCATGTTTAACTACTTACAATCAAACAATACTAGTATGTCATCATCACATGAGAGACGTGACGCTGTGCCATATATCACCATCATTCATATTAAGCATATATCATGTGCCTTGTCATAGTAGTCAGGGTGAAAGTGAAAATGAGCATTTGCCATTGAGTTAACAGAGTATGGCCATAATGGAAAAAATAGATAATTGTGTAGTATAGCTGCCCCACCTGCAGACAGTAGTAAAGTAACGTGAGTCTGCAACACAAGTATGTCACAAGCTGACTGAGCTGGCAGGCCTACAAGATTAACTACGCTAAACAAGGGAGAAGAAGAATACTTGTCGACTCCATAGTGCCTAATGCCTGAAAGCCTAATCATGAATCATCACATCCAAATCTTGGGGGCTGAGGAAGTGAGGATGCCACAAATGAAATGTACTACTAGTGCCACATGTGCCACTATAATTTTATGTGTATAATGTTGTGTTATTGTTTTGCTAAGAGTATTGGTTACAATTGTCTTTATTCTTTCTTGATATAGCTACTCCTTCCCAACCCAATAGGCAGGAGTTAGCAGCGAGGACCTGGCAACGGAAACTGGAGACCATCCGGGCTGAATTTCACCGGCTGGATGTCTTGGCGGAGGAGGAGGAAGCAGCAGCTTCCACCAATGCCCCGAGTCCCAGCCAGGCCCCGCCTGCCTCCAGTGGTATGGCACCGTGTTCTGGCAGCCACCAGCCGCAAATCATCATCAGCCACTGCTGCCCACCCCTGTTGTTCAGGCAGAACACTTGGCGCTGCATGCTCCATCGGATGGCGTGCATAGAGGCCAGGCTGAAGGAGGTCCTGGAGCACCCCTTTTTTAATCTTTTTTTTGGTGGTTGGGATGTTGAGAGTTGGAGAAACTTTGGGTGTTGTTCTTGGACATTTGGACTTCTTGCAGTGACATTATGGAGTGGGCAATCATGGACATTTAATTTACTGGACATTGGTTGGAGTTAGGGAGGTGGTGGGTCTGGTTTTGTGGGTTTCTTCCAATTCATTTGTTAGGGTGATAAATTATTTATAGTTTTACAATACATATGATGTAAATCTTTTCTGGGTTGGTCACTCTTTTATTTGCCTTGTTTTCTCCTTTGCTGCAGGGCCACAGCCAGTTTTTGAAATCTGTCAATAGTGGAACACATACCAACAGATAGATGCGGTACCCTCACTTGGACTACTACTGTCAGTCTCTCCTCCTAGTCTATGCAGTCTGCAACTAAAACCCTTAAGTAGTATGTACTCAGAAGGATGTGGGTGTGTGAATTAATTAATTTCCATAATATATACATTATTGCCTCCCTCACACTTCTTCTCTTACCTGTGATTGATGTTTAGGCAAAGTGCTGGCTGCATGGTGATGGTTTGTTTTCCCAAGGTGCCATGGTGGGTGTTGGTAGCAGTACTGGAGAGTTGAATTTGCAAAAAAAGAAAATGAGACAGTCAGTCACCTGAGAGAGACTAGGGAACGAGTAGTAGAAGTACAGTACACAAGAAGAAGACTGCCAAACAAGAAACCATGATGATGATAATCAATGATATAGTAAAATAAAACATAATGGTGGCAGGGATAGCCTAGTACAAGTTACAAACTGAAGTAAACTTGACCTATGAAGTGGACAGCAAAAGACACACAATTGATGGAAGGATTGCAGAACAAATCAAAACATTCACCCAGAGTCAAGAGATATGGGTTTAATCCATCATTCTTTTGCTCACCATGCCATCCCAGTTTGGACCTGGCCATATGCAAATCAGTCTTGACCCTGTGCCTCATGGGAACAGTCCAGCCCGAACTGCCAAGCCAGGTCCTCCCTGGACCAGAAACAAGCATCCTACAAAAGAGATCCAGTGTGCAGAGATGCACATGTAATCAGTGGCTAGGAAACTGGCCCACGTTTCTGTTGTCAGATGGATAGTGTGAACAGCACTCTGCTGCAAAGCTTGTCCAGGCAGTTCCAACACGTTGTGATGTAGTGCTGGAACAGCAACTCTAGCGTAATAGGACTGGCTAGGAACCTTCCATTTTGGGCAGATGGCTGTCACAAATTCAAGAAAATCCACCCCTTCCATAAAAGAAAAAGGAAGGAGGTCCAGCCCCAATATTTTAGCCAGCTTCGCATTGCACAAACGTGCCGTTGGGTGGTTGCGTCCTTACTGCCCCTCCGACTGAAACATGCTGACATTGGTATCCTGGATTTTTTTCTTTTCCTGTGCCACTGTTGCAGGTGTCTTCTTGACGCCAGATGCTCTTAGGTTCAACGCACATTTTTGCATTGCGGTATTCTCTTGCCTAGGATCCCTTGGTGTCTTAGCCTGACTCTTGGTCCACTGTGATGTTGCTGTTGAGGATGTAGTCAGTACCATTGCACTGCTGGGGACAGGACAACTTTGTGTACCAGAGAAAAGTTCTCCCACTTGTTCACCTTATACTGTGATCAGATCTTTTACTTCTTTATCCCCACCTGCTAAGGTGCGCCTACCACTGGATCAAGTATAGTTTTTTCAGATGGGTTGTTTGGCCTCTTGTACCATAGTTAGTACCACGCTTACCCTGACTAACACATTGTCCACAAATGGAGCATATAGCAATGCTCACCTCTTTGCTGTTAACAAAAAAGAAGTCCCAAACTGTGGAAGTCAACTTTCTGGCACTGCTGTTGCCACTTTCAATGCTGGATGGACTGGTAGGTGGGTGTGAAGTTTGACTCTCTGCAATACCTACTTCTACTGAGGTGATTGTGGTAGTTTTAGGTCACTGCCGGTGAGATATGGAAGCTGGGGGTGGCATCGGTGGTGTCATCTGTGTTGGATGTATCCATGCCACATCCCTCACAGCAATTTGTGGTGGGAAACTGTCAGTCTCTACTGGGGCGGGACTAATGTCCATGATGACTGGCTCCTCATCATCGTCCTCCTCTTCTGCATCTACCTTCATAACTCTAAGACTTTCTGGAAATGTCCTTTTCTCGTGGGCTTGGTGTCTCTCCAATTCAGATGGAGGTGGGATACAAGTGGTGTCTAGATCATCAGAAGGGGGCTTGGAGAAGAAGTTGATGGACTAACCTTCCTTTTTCCTGAGGGGGATCTGGAAAACAATGGATCTTCTGAAAGAGTGGCTTGCTCTTCTTTCTCCTCTGCAAGAAGCTTGATCTCTTGGACTGCCTACTTCGGGAAGAATAAATACTATTGGGGGTGGTTGTGGCTGTTGTTGCCCACTTATCTGAGTTTCCTGCATTGATTGGGTACTACTTTGAGATAACGATAAGTCAATTTCAACATCACTGCTCGTTGGTGTTGAACTCGTGATTAGACTGGCTTCCTCTGCAACAGACATGGGCTTGGGCCTTGATAGGTGGGCTGGGTCCACTAATGCGGGGATGCTGCTTCCAGCTCGCTTCCCTGGACACCGCTGCTGCAGGCACAATTTTTGGAATCCCAAAAAAGGTCTTGATAAGTGTCTGTGCCTCCTCACACTGGCACCTTTCTTGGTACTGGACCTGGTATCTTTCTTTGGGGCCATCTTGAAGATGTCAGGAGCACACAGTGGAACGAGTTGAAGAGATGTCTGTGGTCACATGTCACATGACTTCATGCGCAGTACCATGGGTGGTGACGTCTCCTCCACTTTTGTGCACCTAGAAGCAAAGAAGCAAGAAAAACATCAGTGAAACGTGGCATTCATTGTTGTGGTTCAATTACTACTAGCACAATGTAGACATTTGTGAGACTTTGACAAAAACAAGGGCTTTCATGCTTGGTGTACTAGTGTCGAGGACGCTCAGGAAGGATAAGGAAACAAAAATACAAATGTAATGGCCCGGTTTGGCATTGCGCATCACGTGAGATTCAGCATTCAGGGAGCAGGAGCTGACAATGGATAGAAGCAATAAAGCCAAGTAGAATAAAGGAAAGACAAGCAGGCCTAATGCAGAAGCACACCAGCTGCCTTCACAAAATGGCTGCCAGCCACATAGCCAGGCCACAAGAACAAGAAAGGGAAGACAGACAATGCAGGCCTATGGCAAAAGCACACTGGCTGCCTTCACAAAATGGCTGCCAGCCACATGGTCAGTCTCTCACAGCAAAAACAAGCAGGAGGCCTGGAAAACAATAAACTCAAGCAGGCCCAAATGGACAGAGACTTTACAAAATGACCATTGGCCACACGAGGAGGCTCTGCCAAGACAAATGCTGGCCCTCTATTCCAAACATACTCACACACTGGCTAGACAAAGGACACATGCAAAACAACAGAGCTTTAATACAACAATGCCAAAAACGAAAATTCACAGGGCTATAAAAGGTTTGCAAGTTACACAACAACCACACACATCCAACAAAGGCATTTCATTTAATCTTTATTTCGGTTATATATAACCATAAAAGATACAATAGATAAAACACATAGCATTTTCATGATTACTCCATAGTTTCATATATGGACAGACACAGTAGAAGGGGCACAGATCTTAATTTAGCATTTAAAATACACAGCCCAAGCTGCGTCATAAAAACCTATCTAGCCCAAAAATTATGTTATATTAAAAACATGCTAGCCAACTATTTACATAGTTAAAATAATAATTTGCATCATGTATAATTATAGAAAACCATGGGGTAGTTTTACCATACAATCATAGCCCCATGAAAGTGCAAGTACTTGGCTTGGCCTAAGTTATACCCTGAACAACTTGTTATTCATAATTCCTTTTATAACTTTAACCTGCTTCTTTTTCTTATCAAAGATACCTTGAATAAAAATCGGCTTACAGTAAAAACTACTTTTTGCGAAGAATCAGTCCTTAAAATACATAAGGCATTGCTACAACTCCTTGTGCCTAGCAACCTGCATAAAGGTTTGATCCAACGTCGCCTTGGAGTAGTATATGCAGTACAGAAGAATAGAATGTGCTCATCGTTTTCCCTTGCTTGCATTGTACACAGGGGGCAAAGGTCTCTACCTTTTCCCCCTTCTCTTTATTCCAGCTAGTTGTATTTACTCCTATTTGCAAAATTCCATACCTAAAATGTAAAAATAAAGATTTTGCTAAAGGAGGTTCTATCTCATCAAGGAAGGGTTCTCGGGTGGCTACATCTTTAAAGGCTATAAACCTCAAAGTTAATGGGCCCACAGTAGCACTATTCAACAAATTGTTTGCTTTAAAACTCCAATAAGTCATTTTTAGATTCTTTTCGCAAAGTGGCGTAAGTTTTAAAGGGTCACTCCAATAGGAAGATAAGCCTAATTTTTGCATCCAGGAAATTACGTGCTTCAGCCACGGAATATCTTTGGGACGATTCAACTTCATAATTTCCTCCAGACCAACCTTGTAATGCATTAGTTCTGGGGTAACGCCAATACAGTAGTGGTCTTAGTACAGCGCAATGATCTGTGCGCTTAATGTCCAGATCCATAATTACAGGAAGCAAGGGTGTCCTGTTGGGGAGTTTTAGAAGCTGTCTAAAATATTTGTTTTCCTCCCGCTCAAAATTTTTGGTGCAGTGGGATCCCCAGATCTCGGCCCCGTAAAGGGCTGCCGATTGGGCTTTAAATTTATATACTTCCAGTGCCGGGGACACCGCCTTTCAGGTGCTAGCTTTGTGTTTCTTTAGAATGGGGATCGAACTTTGTAGCAACGTTATCCTACTTTTTTCTAATTGGCCTTTCCAGGCCATTTTTCTTTCCAAGGTGATTCCCAAGTAATTAAAACTTTCAACATGTTCTAGTGGCTGGTTATTTAGGATAAGATTTTTTTTAAAAGACTTATGGGGGTTCAGCGCCATATATTTCGTCTTTAATAAATTTATTTCAAGACCTTTTTGTATGCAGTAACTATTAAAAGTATTCACCAAGCATTGTAAGCCCTTGGGCGTTTGAGAAATCAAAATCGTATCGTCGGCAAATAATAAAGCCGGTACCGGTTCATCCCCGAGATGTGGTGAGTCATGCTGACAGTTTAAAAGGAATTTGGGGATATCGTTTACATAAAGTGAGAAGAGGGTTGGGGCCATTGCCCACCCCTGCCTGACCCCTCTTCTCACCGGGATTGGTTTACTTAATTCTCCCTTTGGACCCCATCTTACCAATGCATAATTCTCAGTGTGCAGCCTAATTAGTTGCTTTAATAGCTCTGTTGGTACCCTGATTTCCTTCAAAGCAGCCCATAGCTGGGATCGGGGAACCAAATCAAATGCTGCGCATAAATCTATAAAGGCTATATACAGGCTACCATCCCTAAATACTACATATTTCCAATAAATACACAAGAACCTAAAAACTTGGTCAATAGTACTAGTTTTTGGTCTAAACCCCGCTTGAAACTTAGTTAAAATATCCTCCTCATCCACCCAATCTAAAAGTCTGTTTAAAATATGGCGAGCATATACCTTTTGTAAAATGTCAATAATGCTGATAGGGCGATAATTGGCCGGGTTATAGCGATCTCCTTTTTTAAAAATGGTCACGATCTCTGCCCCTTTCCATGTGTCCGGAATCGGAGTTCCTGCAGCTATTGAATTACATAAAAAGTTAACGTAGGAGCTCCAAACTTCCAGATCATGTTTTATCAAGTCACCAGGGATCTTATCCAGGCCCGGAGCCTTCCCCGGTTTAATGGCTGCTATTGCTTTTTTTGTCTCATCAAGGCTAAAGACCAATTCTATCTCAACGCCTATTTCTTCGCCTGGGACATTCCTCATGGCAGGTCCGTCGTTACTAATATCTTGGTAGAGGTTTGAAAAGTGCTCAACCCACATTTTCTCATCAAGAAAGGTATCCTTTATACTTTTCCCTGTCCTGTTTCCCTTCGCAAATAAGCTCCAAAAGGCTACCTGGTCCTTAGATTTTGCGGCAATAATGAAATCCGACCATAAGTCGTTATCCCAGGTTTGTTTTTACTCCAATAGCAGTTTTTTTATATTTAAGTCTACTTAAGCTTATTTCCGAAGGGCTCTTTGTTTTAATTGCCTGTATTAGGTCCAACTTTGCTCCTCTACATTCTTTGTTGTACCATGGATTATAGGGTTGTCGACAATGGATGTAGGGCTTTTACTAGAGAATGGTGCATTTTTTGCGCATCGTCATCCCCTTTCCTTAGTTCACCAAATGAGCTAATAATATCGGAAAAAGTATTATATAATTTTATCATTGTGGCATCTTTGGACAATATGTAAGGCCATTTCAATGCACGCCTAATATTACTTATACATAATTCACCCGTTGGGTGCATGACCTTCTCCGCAAATACGCCCGTAGATTTGAAAGGATGGGGTTCATGCGAGAGTTCTAAGGGATAGTGATCACTCTCTACTCTCTTGCCAATTATTAGATCAATAATGATATGCCACAAATTCATGGAGGCTATAATATAATCAATCTGACTGTATGTATTGCCTCTACAGAATGTAACACCGTTAGGTCTGTCGGACGGGAGGCGCCCATTACATGCTCGTAATTCGTGTCCCAACGTTACTTTCATGATTTGGGCTGCTGCTACCGTACATTTTACTTCTCTAGGGGAGTCTAAGGTGGGGATTCCGTATGCCATGTCTTGATCTTCAAACAGGTCATCCATTCCTACCATAGGTTCATATTTGCAATTGAAATCCCCGCCACAAATTATACTTGACCCAGGTTCAATAGTGTCAAGGAGTGCGTCCAAGTACCCTATGACTGGAGATTCCTTGCTACTACTATTTGGTCTATTGTATATATTAAGTAGGTAAATGACCCTTTTTCCTAAGGTCATTACTTTCACTCCCATTATATCTAGGGAATCAATATCTAAAGGGGTTACTTCTGCTTCTATTGTGATACTTATCCAGATGACCAGACTTCCAATTGGCCTACCCCTACCGCTCTGGCTGGCATTTGTACTGTATGTTTTATAGCCTAATCTATGTGGAGTTTTCTAAGGACCATGTGTGAATTTATTTAACACACATGAAAAAAGTGAAATACCCCCCAAAAAAACATTTTGCATCTCAATCCAATTCCATCCATGCCCTAAATGATGTTTAAATTCAACAGACACGACAGAAACAGTTGTTTCATGCACTCATGAGTAGTTCCCGGCCTATTGGTTAAAAAACCCATTGGCAGATTAGGCCACATAGTGAATCAATTCAAATCACTAATATTGCAAATGTATTAGAAAATGTAGTGTACTCCGCTACATTTTTTGCTGGATAAAAGAAAAAATATCATTCAAAACAACAACCAGCAAGAAGGCATGGCCACCACAAAGAAGTCGTGCAGGCCTAATGCAGAAGCACACTGGCTGCCGCCAGCCACATGTCCAAGCCACAACAACAAGAAAGGGAAGACAGACAATGCAGGCCTATGCAAAAGCACACTGAATGCCCTCACAAAATGACCGCCAGCCACAAGGCCAGGCAGGACATAACAAGAAGCAATAAGTCAAGAGGAACAAAGGAAAGAAGACATGCAGGTCTAACCAAAAGCACTATCACCACCACAAAATGGCCGACTGCCACATGGTCAGCCACTCACAAAAACAACAAACCGGAGGCCTGGAAAACAATGAACTCAAGCAGGCATATAAGGGAGGCTCAGCAAAGGAAAATGCTGAATCACTAATACAAACACACTCACACACTGACCAGACAAAGGAGGCATGCTAAACAACACAGCTTTAATACAACAAAGCCAAAAATGAAAATCCACAGGCCTAAAAATGGTTTGCAAGTTATTCAACAACCACACACATCCATCAAAGGCATTATTTAACACATATGAAAAAAGTGAAATACCCAAAACGAACACATTTTGCATGTCAATCCTATGCCATCCATGCCCTAAATGATGTTTAAATTCAACAGACACCACCAAAACAGTTGTTTCATGCACCCATGAGTAGCTCTGTGCCTTCTGGCTGAAAGGCCTATTGGCAGACTACAGGTCGGCTAGTGAATCAGATAAATATTGCAAATTGATTTCAAAAGTTGAAGAAAATGTAGTGAACTGTGAAACATGTTTCCTTTATAAATGAAGAAAAAGTAATTACAGACAAACAACTAGGTCCCTAGTGAAACTACAGGCCACCAACCACAATACATTTTATTATGGTAAAAAGTACATAAAAATGTAGGTGCAATGCCCAAATCAAACAAACAACACTAATTTTCAAACTTACTTGTGAAATCTCAATTCAAAAGTTCTCAAATCCAATGATATATGATGCTGCAGATACAAAGAGGGATCCTTCCAGCTCCAAATCCAAATGAGATGGGCGAAGCACTTGGAGGTGCCTGCAGGAAAGGAATAGGAAGTTGGAGACTATGGGGCACTTCCATCCTCTTACAAAAAAAAGAAAAAAAGAAAACAGACTCCTTGCACAAAAAAGTACTGCCAAATGTCCATCTGAGGAGTTATTTTTAATCCAAATCATCATTTTAAGAAGGTTTTGATGCTGCTCGAGACAGATTCCTTTCCAGATTGCAAATTCTGTGTGTTCAGGATCGCGATCTTCACAAAACCTCTGCCAGAAGTCAAATGGCGCACCCAAATGAAATGTTCGCGATCGCAAACTCTCGCGGGACCACGCAACCACCTAGCAAATTTCGTAGCTCTCTCGCACAGATGTAAGTAAAGTCCACATTTGTAAAGCGCACAATCACCCGTAAGGGTCTCTAGGCGCTGGGGGCCGTCGGGAAGATTAAGCGAGCTATTGCCCAGAGTCACATGGTGCTGGGCTAACCTGCCGCCGGAGCCGGGGATCGAACCGTGGTCCCCAGATTCCAGCATCAGTCGCCCTGGCCGCGGCGCCACACCTCTCCCCTGGGAGATGGGAAATCTCATCAGCGATTGTAGGCACCTGGTAAGTCCCTCCAGCTTGTGCATTTTGGGCATGCAAACACAAGAAAAACTGCTCCGGTGTAGAGTGTAGAGTTTTCATCAACTCTGCGTTCTACGGGGAATGCGGAGGTGCCAAAAATCTGTAAACTCTGCGAGTGGAGTGGAGTTTTATGCACAGGGTTATTTTTTTTAAACAATGAATGTCATCCTCAATTCAAACACAGTATATTTCTGTTTTGGTGAGTTAGGATATAAGAAGCGACTTGTAAGGAAATGGATTCTGCCCATCATATCTGCCAGGATTTTTTTGTCTTTTGATCCCCTGGCAGGTGACATGTTTTGGGGGCACCTCCCATTATGTGACTCACCCACACTAAGCTCGTGGTAAAAGGACTGTGCATGTTTACAGCCAGTGTCTCCCTATTAAGATAAGGCTGCAGCAACGCAGCAAGGATAAAGGGCCCTTGGCCGGTTACACATAATTGGTGTGCACAGATATGTGCACCATGTAAGGGCTGTGCCTGGGAGACCCCTTTCGTTCGTAGCCCAGTAGGTGCACCAGGTAGCATGGTGCAGAGGGGACTCAGCAGGATTGGATATTGACCTGGTTTAGCCCTCATAATGTGAGTGTACACTCATAGGGATAATCAGTGTGGTTTAATGTCTTGTCTGCATTGACACTCCATTTCACACCTATGGGGAAGGCTGCCTTGGAGTGCACTTTCCCTTCTCTTTGACCTATAGAGACCAGTGACATATTGAAGTGGGGCAAAACCAAGGCAATAAAATCAATTCTTTAGTTCCAAAAAGATATCTGTCCAGCATATCGGTCATCCAGGATGCCATATTTCTCTTGCTCAGCTCTGAACTAGAGCCCAAGCCATTGGTCATCCTGCTGTGTCAAGTTAATTACATTCCTCCCCAGCTGCAGGAGCAAAGTCCTCCCCACACAAAGGGAGCAATTAATAGCACTTGATTCTGTGCCTGAGGAAAAAAAGGGTCTGGATGGAGGATCTGCATCAATCTTTCAGCTGACACACTGTATCAGGGATAGTCCAGTCCAAGCCAACTGAACAGACCTCTTAAGCCAACACAAGAGGGGGCTCCATTTGAAGATTTGGTGGGAAAGGCCCGGCATTGATGTCAGCGAGGGGTAGGGCTGAGGGACCAAGGGTAGTTATGGCAAGTGACTCCTGGGTGATGCCATTTTGAAATGTCCCAGCAAGCTCTCCAGGAGGATTGTGAGAGGGGTGGAGAGGTGATGTGACACCCAAGGGTAAGCCACAGGTACTTCAGTTCTGGAACCTACCACCCCCACTTAAAAGAGCTCTCTTTTGGTTGTGACTTTCTGCTGGACCCTGTGACTGGAGGTGGCATCCATTGAGAGTTGGAAGGGAGAACACACTGATTGCCACCTGGACTAAAGACTCTGGGGCTGATTCACAAAAGGCCTCCACACTTGTGGCGGAGCACCCATAGTTCTGACGTGGGAGCACACACTCATGGCGGGGGGCATGCAAGGGGACTGCAAGACCCTTGCCACGAGTACTGAGTCCCTTTGTAAATCGGGACCTCTGACTTCAGTTCACCACAGGAACAATGGGGTTCTCCCCAGGACCAGGGAAGCTGACCCCATTCACCCCTAAGGAGTAGTTCGGAGAATGACCGGGCGCCCTGAAGGAAATAAGTCCTAGAGGCCAGGAAGCCTACGTAAAGTGATGCAGGTGGCCTGAGGATCACAACCCAGAGCAAAATAAGCCCAAATTCATACAAAACATTCCAACAGGGCCCGACATATGAGGAAACAAAGAATTTGACCCTTGACCCCCCTGTGAGGCCTGGAGTGCATGAAGCTCCAATGTGCCATCATTTGCAACCCCCAGGGTTGTGCCAGGGTCTGGGGGTCACAGCATGAAGGAACTTTCAGTTTTCACTGCTAGGAGGGGTTGTGCTTGAGGCCCCTCCCCAGCAACCAGAAAGACTGGGGACCTCATCCTCCAGGCCAGTTTGTTAATTGGGGGACCCCGGACCCAGACTCCGACCCCCCAGTGGCAGCCACAATAGGTAAGCACTATCACGCTTCCTCAGTGGAAGAGAAAGAAGGGGGTCGGCCCATGATCCCAACTCCGGGTCACAAAATGGTATAAAGACGGATGAGGAGTGCTGCAGCTTCCCATGCTCATGTCTCTGGAGAGTGGGCAGCCACCACCATCACCAGCGCCTTGCCCGCAGGCTCATGCCCTGCTGGCTCAGGCACAGCACGGAACAGTGCTGCGAGTGTGGGAAGCTGGCAGGGTCAACCAGGTATGGGCTCCCTGGCCAGCGCCCCGATGTGGGCAGTACACAGGGTGCCTAAGTGGGAAAAGGCACCCCCAAATAAAAAGAAAACAGGAAAGTACATGCTGCATGGCCACTCTCTGAAAGAAAAACAACTCCCGCTGCTCCACCCGGCACAGCTGGAGAGCTGCTCATTCCCTATTCACTGCTCTGAGGGAGCGCTCCATAATTTCCTAATAGGCCATTAAAAGTTCACTGTTTTCTCCTACCTTGGTGGTCCGTGATGGCGGGGTCAAAACTAAGAATGTAAAGGAGTGCTTGGGACCTTTAGAAGTGTAGCAGTTCCCCTGACGAGTCCTCAAACTTTTTTTTGTAGAGTACTAACACAAAGTGTGTAGTTTCCCCACAAAAAAGGTCCAACCCAAGATTTTCTTGCCTTCTCAACTATTCCCCAGGCTGGAGCATGGACTTTACAGCTGGGAGTGCCGCGTCCTAAGGAGGTCAAGTCTATGGTTGCAGTTTCTGTTGCCTAAAGAGGCTTAAAAGGAGTACATGTTGTGTAATGCCCTCTAGGGATAAAGTTTATTTTTACGATAAAAAATGTGATGCCATCTAGGGGCTATTTTTATACTTGCCTTTCAATGCTGCATGTGTATAAACATCACACAGGCCCACAGGCCCATGAGAGGTGCATATTTTACCATTCCTATTTGGATGACCAAATGAGAATATATGATCTACATCTGACGTTGATGGACATCCAACTTCTCCCTGTATGGGTCGAGTCTATATTTGAAGTGAATCCCAATACATAGATCGCTGTTTTTGGCACTCCATGAGCAAACTTAATGTTGCATAGCATCGGAAAACGTTCACTGACTTGGTTAGCGGTGTGCATCTTTGTCGTTTTACTCGTCTGGAGCATATTAGGCCCAGCTTTAGACCCCCAGTGTGTGTTTTTTGTTTCTTGCAGGTGCATATTTGTATCTGTACAAAATGTGTTGAAATAATGATATTGACAGCAGCTTGTGATCAAAACACATGTGCTTTATTATTTATTATCAATAAAAAGTGGATTCCCTCATGATTTTATTTTATTATTACATTCACTCCCAAGATGATGATTTTTGACCTGTGGCTTTTGGAACCTGATCTCTTTAGGGAGTCAGTGGCGATTATACAATGTTATCTAAAGGTATTATCATCAGCCATATGTGTATTTGTATATTTTCCGTAGTATTGAGCAGTGTGTGTAATAAATGTACATGTCCTTTTTTTCAAAACAAAAGGCATAAACTAGACAATAATTTATTTAGTGTTACTTTTGCATGCCAGCACATGATGATTGCTAGCTCAAAAAACTTCTCTTGAGTAGGGCTTGGCCTCCCCTGATCTGCTACCCTGAGAGAGTAAAGCACTACAATGGGGTATTTGGTTCCCAGTGGAGGACAATTGTTGACCCATTACTTGTGTGGACCACGCAACAAATGGTCGTTTCCTTACACCGCTCAAAATCACTAACCTACGCATACCAAACTCTTGATGCCTACACATTCTTTAGTTTAAAAACACCCAGCAAATCCATATCAGGGCTAGAATGGACATCAATACCATCTGACTCACAGGAACAGGGAGAGGGAGTTGAAAGCTGCTAGTTTTCCACTGTGAAAATATCTACGCCCCCTCCTCCCTCTAAATTCTGTTTATGGAGGTATGCAATGGGACATGCAGCCAGTCATTCTTGCTCTCTACTTGAACAGAGTGGTCTTGTGATGCTCTGATCCTGCAAATACACATCCCGGTGATATCCCTACCACCACTCTCAGCTAGCCGGAATCCTCAAATAAGTTTAATCAAATTTATTGCTGAGTAGGTCCAGCAATGGACAGTATTGGAGTAACAGCTGCTATGATGTTTTAGTAGTTGATAATAGGGTGGAATACCCTAGCCACCTCTTTCCAACCACCAAACCAAACTGTATTGATCAGGGTTGCACTTCAGGATGTTTAGAATTGACAGGACCACTGTGCAAACTTGCTAGAAGAGCTCCTTTAATTGTGATTAATTTGCTCAATGTCACTACCTCTTTTTTACTGTTTACCCCTCTTTCATTATCAACTCGTAACTCCTCATACTCCTGAGGCTGCATTTCCTGAAGGCACAAGGAGTTGACCATTGTCAAAACTTGTTTCTGGACCTTTGCTTCAGGTCCTCCTGTGTTGGGTGCAAATGATTGAGGGCCATATATCAATGTTAGGTTTTGAGATTCTCAGATAGCGAATTTTTGGGAATCGCTATTTGAGAATCGCAAAACGCTATGTATGTAGGATTTGCAATACATCTTGCAAATCCTACATATTCCTTAATTGCGAATCGCAATCATTCTTATGGGCCTAGAGGCCTGTAGGAATGAATGGGAAGACATCTCAATTTGCGATTCTCACTAAGACAATCACACATTGAGAATGCAATTTCAAGTGTGCCAGGGTGTCAAAAGGACACCCTGTTGCACCCCTGAAATGAGCATGGGTGCACAGGTGGTGCACATACATGCCCAAAGGGCATGTGTGTGCGCCTCATGCCACTTTGAAAAATGCAAAAATTTGCATTTTTGAAAGAAATCGCAAATTACCACCAATCTTTAGTTGGTGGTAAATTGCGATTCTTTATGCCATAATCACACAACTTGGGTGCCTCATACATTCCATTTAAGGAATCGCAAATTGTGATTCCTTAAATGCATTTGCAAAATAAGGAATGGCAAATTTTGTGATTCCTTCTTTTGCGAGGCAGTTTTCCTTTTATACATATCATTAAGCCTAATTGCGATCGCAAACACCAAAATTCTGCGAATTTCAGCGTTTGCGATCGCAATTTTGAACGCTACATATGGGACTTAATGAATTTACAGCTAATTCCTTCAAAAGCAAAGTAAAAAAATATTTTACAGTAGGAAAAATACATACTAATAGAATGTCCTAAAGGTGTGTAATGGAGGCTTGATCATCGGCCACTGCTATGCCAAATTTTCTGGGTCGTCACATCACTCCTAAATGCAGCAACATTCATTTGACTATCATGAAACAGGATAGCAATTGGTTCTTGGGCTAGCACAACTTGTATTTTACCTTGACGTGCAGTTGCAGTATGAAAATGGGTTATATATATATATATATATATAGTTATATATAGTCAATGAAAAAAACAATGGTTGAAGTAAGGTTATAGTTAGATGACAATATCAGTGACAATGTAACATATTAAAGGTACAAAACCATTGAAATATACAAACTATATTTATCGCAGGTAAGTAGATAACTAAAATGTGTGCCCCCACTATGCAAATTTTCTAATCAATAATTTAATTGCAAATGTTGCAGTGATATCAATGATGTCAGAGAAGATGTCTTGAGTGATGTACTTTAGAGCATGATTTACAGTTACTTTATATAACTCTAACTGGTGAATTCCAGTGGTTTTGTACATTTAAAATGTAACATTGTCACTGAAATGTTCACCTAACTATAACCATACTTTAGCCTTAATTTTTCTCAGTGAATTTCTAAGTTTTTGTATTCCAAAGTCATATTTTATTACTATAAATGAAGCCAACCCACTGCAGTAGCCTTGAACCAGCCCCTGCATGTAATCCATTGGTGTAGCCACGCTTCCCAAGTTACATTTGCCATTAGGGATCCCATTCTTTGGTGATTTTGTTTTTTCTATTAAGGGGAGGGGGCACCCAGCCTACCTTCCTGGTCCCTTAAGGGCCACGTGGTACCAATCCCTGGGGCCTTTTTTTTATTAAGAGTAGGATAGTGCACCAATAGTGGATCTGAAAACCTCATCTCCTGGGGCCAAAACATATTTGTTAATGAGAGGGGAATGCACGGTTCCCCTCCCTGAGGCACAAGAGGTCTCAGGGATACCATTCTCTGAGGCATTTAAGTGTAGTGTCAAGAGTGCGGGCAGGGAAACAAATACTTCCACCAGAAAGTATATTGGAGGCAGCGGGGGAGCCCCCGGGCCCCTGTAGCCCTGCCAGCTCCCATCACACACCCATCCTGGGTATTGGGGGAGGTGGCATTGCACCTGGCTGGCTGGTGTGGCTGTTCTTGTGTGCTCTCACTAGGTGGGAGCAATGTGCGTTTCCTTGGCTGCAAGAGCATGGGTAGGGAAACAAAAGAATGCTCTCACCCAGTGGGAGCATTTATAAAGCTTCTGCTGAGCTGGAGCAGAAATTGCTTCTCTGCACATGTACTGCGAGCACAGAAGGCATGTCTGCTCCCATCTGGTAGGAGCTTTCAAAATGTTCCCAACAGCTGGAAGCAGACATACATTTCCCTGCCTGCGCTCTTGCGGCAAGAAAACTAGGGTGACCCAGGGGCGAAATCCTTGGGCTACAGTAATTAAGCTGGCCCTTGGGGATGTGGGTTTGGTTCCCTGTGACAATTACAGGCTTCGTGGAAGGGACCATGTGCCCCATTATCCTTTCATTTTAGATTGGCCCCGGTGGATGGGGTCTCTGGAACTATTAAGGCTTGGGGAGGGGGTGGGATGTAACGTTTTGATTTTTGTTGATATTCAACCACAGGAGATGGGGTCCCCGGGGCCTTTTCAGGTTCAGGGAGAGGAGTGAAACACCCCCTCCCCTTTAATTTAATATTGGCACCAGGGGATGAGGACCCAGGGGCCTATTGAAGCTTTGGTCAGGAGGGCTGCGCACCCCTTCCCCTTCCTATTCATGTCCTACCCAGGAGGCCCAAGGAAGGAGGACACCGGAAGGGGGGCTTTAGTAGAGCAGGAGCATGACTTTTATAAAAAGAAATGCCTTTGATTTGTGGATCCCTTACAAATTCCAAGGAACATAAAACAAATTATACATTTTTGGTCCCAGACGGGGTCCCTCTAGGACCCCTCCATCAGTCCTAGGGCATAAGGGCATCCCTGCACTATCCTACCCCCTTATGTATTATTTTGGGACTGAGTCTCAAGCCCCAAGATGGCTACCATCGCAACCTCATTGTTAGGGTTGCAGCCAAACAGATCTCAGCATGAGAACTGTGGGCTCTGTGAAGCCTTCATAATGTGATACATACAATTTTGTTGAGCCTTTATTGCTTAAAAACTACTGAACAGATTCACACCAAATGACAAAGAAAGCTTTATTTGTATATTTTTT
Organism: Lissotriton helveticus; assembly: GCF_964261635.1. Taxonomy (NCBI): domain Eukaryota; kingdom Metazoa; phylum Chordata; class Amphibia; order Caudata; family Salamandridae; genus Lissotriton; species Lissotriton helveticus. The sequence goes on along the minus strand of NC_136063.1, from coordinate 1,243,540,940 downwards.
CTTTTATTCCTCATACCTTCACCACTCTCAAAATAAGCACCTTACATGTTGTGATGACCCTGGTGCCTAATAGATTGGACTAACTTCTTCAAGCAACAAAAAAATCAACGTTGTTTATTAGGCCCCCTTTTGTGCGTCTTGCTTTCTAAGCCCGATACTATGAGAAGATGTAATCATCAGACCAGTGATTTTACCCAGTGCTAAATAAGTTCCATATCATGCCCCCAGCGGTTCTCGTAGATTCTCTGTTATCCACCTTCTCAAGGAAAGTCACTGAGCTTGACCACTCCTGCCACTAGGGGACGGAGCTTTCAGTCTATAATTTACAGATTTCCCTTCTTGCTATGAGGATTAGGTAGAACATCAAATGCCTTTGTTTTACCTTAAGACATGAGCCTTTTCGATCTTGAGGCCTTATCTCAAACATGATTAAATCCATACTTACCTCCACTCTGGTTCCAATCACGTCAGAAATAGTCTTACCAACAGCCAGCCAAAACACTTCAAGTTCTGGACAGGTGGCAAGCATATGCATGTCATCTGCATCAGCTCTGCAAAAACGCTTGCATTTGGAGTCACCATTTCTCCTAAATTTAGTCAATTTTTTGGGAGTCCAGTATATTCTGTGGAGAGTAAAAAAGTGATTCTTTCTTAATGCAGCGGATTTAACTAGCATATAAAGTGTAGATAAAGATACTTGCCATAATACTTTCAGCTTGGCATCCAGCAAGTATCATTCCCATGGCAAAAAGGAAGCTCTCATCCTTTCATTGGATGTAAGTACCATAATGCCACTTCCTTCTTCCTTGCATGTAGGTTTTGAAGGTCCATTTCCATTTGGTTGGGGCTTTTACTTGTCCAATCCTGATTTTTCATCCAAGATTTTATTTGGAAAATTTTAAATCTGGAGTTTCTCCCTTCGGTACTATGATTCCAGTACTCCCAACTCTTTGTCTAGCAGGTGCCCCCATCTACTTATCCCACTCCATCTCAGGAGCTATGCGAGGGAATCTAACAAAAATTCTGGGGTGCCAGGGGAATACCATATATATGACCACGTGCCGTAATATGTGATGCACACAACAGATTTAACTTCGAGCCAGATCTTGGCCGCCGCTTTAGGGCATTTTAGTCTGACCATCTTGAAGTACTTTGGGGCCGCCAATTTGTACAGGAAACCTTCCGCAGACAGCTCGTAACCATTGCTCTGGTCATTCCACCAACTAAAGTCTCATGTCGGCAGAATAATAACATTCTAATATTTTTGAGCTGAAAAGCCCAACAGTATAATTGTAAGTCGGGAAGCCCTAGCCCCCCTACACCAGGCTTCCTCCTCAACTTCTTCCAAGAAAGACAGACACCCTTATTGGCCCAAATAAAAGACGTAATGTTCCCTTGTAAAGCCAATATGCCTTTTTTTCTCAAAGCTTAAAGGAATGTTATCAAACAAGAAGGTAATTTTAGGTAGAAGGGACATTTTAACCAAATGTATAAGGCCTTAAATAGACAGTGGAGGATTCTGCCCCCTTTTTAACAGTTTCCCGGCTTATCTTCTCAAAGTTTGCGGTAGTCAGTTTTCCTAGGTCCCCAATTATATAGATTCCCACGTACCTCTTGACTGTAATACTTCTAATTTCCACCTCATTTTGGTTCCACCCCATTACTTCAGTCTTTTCCTCATTAATTTGTATAACCTGAAACTGTAGCAAATTCTCTTGCATCAGTCATAAGTTGGGGTAGTGCTGAGTGCACATCCTAGGTAAAGAGCATTAAATCGTCCTTGTATAAAACAATTTTCCTTGAGAAGGTTTCAAATTTAAATGGTTTTATGCCCTCGTTCAAATTCAAGCTTTGAGCAAACGGCTCAACATAAAGATCAAAAAGTATGGGCGTAAGAGGGCAACCTTGCCTTGTCCCTCTTTATATCACAGAGGGTGATAGGCCATCATTCACTAGAATGTGAGCAGTTGGACTATTGTAAATCTTCTGTAATGTGCCTATCATGCTGTACCTAAACCAAAATGATCCATTACTGCCATAAAATAACTCCAATTGACCCGGTCGAATGCCTTCGTGACATCTACTATCACAACCGCAAGGGGGAGACATTTTGTTGTAGCTAGGTGTATGGTCCCAATGAGGGCATGATTTAACTCACTCAAGTTCCTCCCCGGTATAACCCCCTTTTGATCTTCATGTATTAGGTACCCAACTACCTTATTAATACGTACTGCCAATATACTGGTAAAGATTTTTTATTCAGTATTGAGTAGGGAAATGGGGTGGAGTGATTGGCATTGGAGGATGATTTTACATGACTTCGGGATAAGCGTTATAACTGCTTCATTCCATGACTCCGGTATAGGCACGCCTTCTACCAGGATAGAGTTGAACAGTTTAATCTAAACTGGAACAATCCCATCAATAATTCTAGAATAAACTTCACCAGGAATTGTATCAGGGCCCGCCACTTTCCCTTTCTTTATTTTCTTAACAGCGGTAAGTATCTCACTACCCATTAAGAAAGATTTCTTGTCAAAGATCTAGCTTTCTGTCAAATTTAGTGTAATTCCGTTCAGCAAATTATGTGATATGGCTGTTTAAGTTTCCTCTGGAAAACTGAAGAGGGAAAATATGTTTTGGGAGACATCTTTTTCTTGGCCCCGCTTGATGCATAACCCCGAAAGTTTCCAGAAAGTAGTTAATGTGGATGAGACTTTTTTGTAGAAAGTTGTGAAGATTTGTCAAACAGCGTAAAGTAAGTAGAACGACAAAAAATGCTTTTCTTTGGAAACACAATACTAATTACAACCAGCCGGTGGCGCCTGCCACTGGTTATATATTTAAGCCATGGTATGTTATTTCTCTTCATTTGATGTATCATGTTACATTCCTTTAGTTTCATCCTCATGGTTTCGCAATGCAGTCACATTTTGTTCAATAATATCTGGCTTGCCATAGCGGTCATGGTGTCTACCTAATGAAGCCTTGGCATTTTACCCCTCCATTCCACTCACAGAACAATGTAGAGTGAAAATGTAGCAGAGTTCAAATAAAACAAGGAACACAATTAAAATGACTTTTTGAGTACTAAAAAGGCACTTTGGGTATTTGCAGGTGTAGGAGAGTCCTTCTGCATCTCCAGAAAATATCTGTGTTGTTTCATCATGTTGTGCTGCATGTTGTACCTAACCTGTCTCTAGTAATGGAAAAATCATAGGATGAAGGCAGCAGAGATGGTGGTGGCTGAGCGGAACTGCAACGTAAGGAAGGTCCCAGGGAAGGTACAGATGTACTCAACAGACTCATTAAAAACTTTTTTCACTATGTTTTATTCTATACAATTATGCATATAATTTGGACTCATCAAAAATGTCCTGTGTAATGGTAGCATTACTTGTAATTGAACTTGAACAATTTATACAAACCAACACTGACACCAGCAAATTTTCTGGAGCCTTTTCAACAATAGTAGCCTCATGCTGGAGTCCACCTTCAGGTGCTGTCAGAATAGGGTATGTCTGCACATTGCGTGTAACTTGGGCATCCATACTGACTACAGTTTCTGCTTCTTCATTTTCAGTTTTTCTTCCTCTTGTGGAAAAAGATGCCAAATAGTAGGTTAATAGCCCTTACTTTTATTTGCAACTGACTAACGTGACATTGTGACATCTTGACTGACTAATATTAGTAAGTAGATATGAAATACTTGAGCTGCTGGGGTCAGACTGCTATGTAGAATCGAACATGGATAAAAGTGGCATTAGAGGAGAAAATACATACTGCCACTATTGTCTTTAAGTATGCCCATTCCAGATAAGCTGTGTTCCCAGTGGGTTTCATGCGTGGGTGCCAACCTTGGGATGTTTTCCTCCCTTGCATAGATTGCTTAACTGTGCATGCGTAAAAGGAATGAATATACACATGCATATTCACCCTTACTTCAGGGTCAAGTGGGTCTTTCAAAGCACCAGACAATGGCTCTCATGGCCTTTGCATTAAAGTCCTTATGGACAATCCCCTACTGATTTAGGGTTGCCTCATATTTATCCTTATCAGTGTCATCAAAGATCTGTCTTAACATCTGCCTCTAGAACAATGTGTAAACAAATACTGGATGCTCGAAAAAAAAAACACAATTCATGTCTATAATGTCAAGACTAAGCAACAGATATCCTGTGCAGCAACTTATCATAAAGAGTGGTAAATGAGCCCTCACAGACCTAGGTTTTGGGCTATAATCCCAGTTGCATATATTTTTTTAATGGAAAGTGTTTAAAATTAATTTGTTAAGTCAGTGCAATGCAGTGATCTGTTGGTAAAAATAAAATTATCCCCCTCCCTTTTCATTTAACAGTGTATTTGTTCTTGAAGGAGGTTTTTACACATAGGTTTCTATTATGATTTAGGCATAGTGGTAATTGCTACATGCCAGGGTAAATAGCTTTTGAATTTATCTAGGGTGGGAGGAAGGTTTCATTGCTGAATTGGCGGAATATGGAGCCTCCACAATACTCATGTAATGTTGACTTCCAGTAAAATTCCACCAATTGCTGCATGACTCAATTTTGTTTCCCACTAGGCTCCAGAAATACGAGCTGGAGAATTAGTGAGAATGATTTGACATCCCTTAGAGCAATTTTCTAATGTGGGAGGTCGTGAGCCGTAGAGGTCAGAAGGCTGCTGCTCGAGTAGATTTGCTGCCACTCTAGTAGATTTTCCACTTGAGCAACAGCAAAGTTAACTCAAATAGCCATGCACTCTTGCCACCGCATGGTGAAGTTCATGCTGTAAAAACTGCAGCATGAGCATTACAACATGCATATTTTCCAGCCATTGGTAGAACTCTCATGGAGTTTTATGTAACTCCATGGAATTCTGCAGAGGGAAACTCCACAAGTTCCACCTACCCCTGGAATTTACTCACCCATCTGAGCACAGGTGAAAAAATGCATGTGATATTTATTTTATTTTGAAGGTTTTATATAGCGCGAACAAGACCCTTGCGAGGAACAGAGTGCTTTACAAGTCATATGTAGAAAACAAGACATAGCACAAAAAGATATACGTGAAACAGCTATACAAAGCTCATAAGGGTAAAATATAAAAAACTAGCAAAAAAAACAAATGGACACTATGGATCACAAAAACAGAACTAGTAATAAAAAACAGTAATAAGTCAGAGAGTTCACGTGAATTTAGCCATGAGGATCGCTTTCACTTCTTTTTTGAAGGAGGCAGTGGAAGGGTTTATTCTTGTTTCAATAGGCAAAGCGTTTCAGATCCTAGGAGCCATACCAGAGAAGGATCGGTTATGCGTTTTTTCCTTGGCAAATTGTTGTGGTTTTAGTAGAAGAGTCTTGGCACTCCTGGAGGCTCTGATGCCTACAAAGAGCACCAGTTTCTGAGCTAGGTAGTGTGGGTAGTTGTGGTGTAGGGCCTTGTGCGTCATACAAGTGATTTTCAGATGAATTCTAGCTTCAAACGGTAGCCAGTTGAGGGCTCTCAGGTTTGGGGAAATGTGAGAGTTTCTATTTGAACCAGTGATGAGTCTCGCAGCCGAGTTGATAGTGGCTCTTAGCGGGGCTGTCGATGACCTTGAGAGGCCGCATAAGGTTACAGCCTCATATTCCACTCTAGGGATTATTAGGGCTTGAACTGCTTGTTTGAAATCGTAGGCTGGCATAAAGGGTTTCAGTTTTTGCAGGGGCTTCATGGGAAAGTTAGCTCCTTTTGTGGAGGCGCTGGTATTCTTCTGCATCTTTAAGTTACTGTCCAGAGTTACACCTAGCGATTTCCCTGAGTCGACGATGAGAGGTTGTCCTTTGAGAGCTGTTAAGTGCTTCAGCCAATCCAGGATAGTGGGTGTTTTGTTAGGGGGAGCGATTAAGAGGAATTCCATTTTGAGGGAGCTTAGTTTCAAATGGATTTTGGCCAGCCATGTTTGGATTTTTTGTAGTGTGGTGTTGAGCAATTTGATGTCATCAAGTGAGTGGATCTTGATGTAGATTTGGGTGTCGTCTGCATGCATATGAAAGTGAATCTTGGCGAGGCTGAGAAGTTCGGTACAAGGTTCCATAAAAAGGTTGAAAAGGGTGGGTGAGAGGGAGGAGCCTTGTGTAACAACTAATGTGATTGGCATGGAGTTGGAGAGGGATTGGTTGACCTTAAATCTTTGGGATCTATTTTGAAGGAAAGAGGCGAACCAGCAAAATACAGTTCCAGACATTCCCATTCTGTGTTTCAGGAGTTCTAGTAGGTTGCCATGTTTGACAGTGTCAAATGCTGATGACAGGTCGAGTAGGATTAGTGAACAGGCTTTGTTTTGGTCCAGGATTTTTAGAGTGTCGTCTGTTACATGTGTCATGGCTGATTCGGTACTGGGACCTGCTCGGAAGCCTGATTGAAATTGGTTAAGCAGGTTGAATTGATCAATGTAACTGTTCAGCTGCATGTTAACACATTTTTCCAGGAGTTTGGCTAGCATAGGTATGTTAGAAATCGTACAATAGTTATTTAAGTCCAAAGGGTCAGCTGTTGTTTTCTTTAGGATAGGCGATACCTGACCTGTTTTCAGGATGTCTGGAATGTATCCTTGAAGGAGGGAAGTATTTATGATCTTGGTCCAGAGAGGTAGTAACAGAGGAATGAAGTCTTTTAAGTAATTAGCCGGGAGCAGGTCTATGAAATGGTTGGAGGGTTTCAGAGCGGTTAGCGTCTTTAATATGGTATCTTCACTGTAAGTGTTGAAGTGGGACCAAGATGCAATGTTTTTGAGTTTGAATTTTGGGAGGTCATAAGCTTGGGCACCTGCAGGGGGCAGTGTTGAATTCATTTGCATGTCTGAGATGGATAAGAGGTCATTGAGTAGATCTGATGTTATGGATTCTGTTTTAGAAGCGAAGAAGGAGGTAAATTCATCACAATGGGGTAAAGTAAGTGGGGTAGCCTTAGGGAAAATAGGTGCGCTTTTGGTTTGAGCTTTGATAAGATCGAATAGCTTTTTGGGGTGTTTCTTGGCTTGGTCTAATTGAGTCCTGAAGAAGTCGGTTTTAGATTTTCTGATCTTTCTAAAGTAGGAGTTTCTGGAGGTACTTAGTAGCTTGAGGTGGTCAGCTGAGGGTGCGGCTCTCCTACCTTGTTCAATTACTCTAAGAGAGCATCTGTCTTCATTTAGCCTCCCATCATACCAAGGTTTTGAGTCTTTTGTTGAAGTTCTTTTCAGTTGAAGAGGGGCTATTTTGTCTAGTAGGTTGTTCATGGAGTGAAAGTAGTGAAGGGTCAGCCCCTAGACATTGGCTAGGGCTTCTGGGGGACATAGTAGGTTTGAATCAGATGATGCTAGAAGGTCAGAACCGACGTTATTCAGGTTTCTCTTCCAGATCTTAGTTCACAGAGGTTGTGTTGAGAGTCGGTTAACAGTTTCCAAGACTTGGAATGTAATGACGTGATGGTCAGACCAGTCGCAGGGGAGGATCGAGTCGACCTGTGTGGAGTTCACTTTGGAGACTACTAGGCAGCCACGGCCGGTGGTAGGTGTAACTGCAGGGCGGTGACGTAGGGAGGGGGAGGGGCAGGGTGGGGTGTTGTAATGTATGGATTATGGACTTTAACAGGTAAGTAAACATATAAATTAATAAAAACCGAATTTCGTTGTGTGCTCTGCATCACCAAATGCGATGCAGTGCGCGCAATGAAATTTGTTTTATTTATTTATATGTTTACTTACCTGTTAAAGTCCGTAATCCATACATTACACCCCCCCACCCTGCCCCTCCCCCTCCCTACATCACCGCCCTGCAGTTACACCTACCACCGGCCGTGGCTGCTACTAGGTCGAGAATTGTGCCTTTGTCGTGTGTTGAGCTGTTACATATTTCGTTAAGATTAAAGTCAGCGAGGAAAGCTTTGAGGCTGTTTACCCCAGGGTCATTCTGGTCATCCCAGTGAAGTTTGAAGTCCCCCAGGAATGTTTGCTTATTTTGTTGGCTGTCATTTGACGCTAGAATATCCATGAAGTGTTCTATGAATGTGAGGTTAGCTCCAGGAGGGTGATAGAAAGTGTGTAAAGAACATATCTGTTATTACTGGCAATGTTTAAGCAGAGGTATTCACATGAGGATAAAGCGGGGACATTGGAGTTAGTCACTGTTAGGCTGATCTGATATATGCCAGCTATCCCACCGCCTGGCCTATCTGTTCTGTCTAGTCTGGTGATGTCATAGTTAGGGGAATCAAGATGTCCATGATGGGAGTATATGCTTTATATAACCATGTTTCTGTCAGGATCAGAATGTCTGGTTCGTTATTGAGTAGTAGGTCAGCTATATCAGCAGCATGTCTAGATGCGGATCTGCAGTTTATGAAAATACAATTTAGCAGTGTCTTGTTGGATACTGTGGTGGGTTCGATTGTTAGGGGGATTCTAGTGAGGTTATTTTCAACTATGCCTCTGGAGTTGTTTCTTGTGGCTCTGTATGTGTTGATTGGGATAGATTGTATTCAGGAGTCTGTATGTGAGTTACCTGCATGCCCAGCATTGTGTGGAGGGAAAATATTGATAGCATGTGCTAAATATCATGTGTCCATGTGCACTATTTATTTCATGGGTCATTTACCGCCTGCGAAAAATAACTTGGTAAGTCAAATCCAAGTACAAGTATGAAAGGACATTGAAATCCAGTGGAAAATACCACCTTTTAAAATACCCATAATTATAGCATGTGCCAATACTTTCTAAAACTTCAGGGAATTAAAGAAAAGCTGCAAAACAAAAAATAAGAATAAAAAAATACACAAAAACACTGTAAAGGCATCATATGAGATAAAAAAAAAACTTTCACACACACACACACACACACACACACACACTTGCACACATGACTAGATCTACATAAACAGCCATGCACATGTTGATTGCAGCAGCTCATAGTTCTATTCCTCAGTACACAGCCATGGACGTAGCATTGCTAGGCCACTATATTATTCTATTCTAGATGAATGTTCTGCTGCAGTAGACCATGCAGCATTGGAATGGAAACAATACCAAACACAAAGAGTAACTGTGGGTCTTAGGCAAAGAGAAAGCTATGTGTGTGTTCGGATGACTATGTGTATGCTTCCAACTAAGAGCAAACAACTGGACATTGTGCATATGTGATTTATGAAAAGAAAAAAGTGTGCTCTTGATAAAATTGGAGAGTGTACGCAATATTAATTTTATTCTGGAGTCGTGCACTTCTAATACTAAAAACAAAAGAGTGCAAAAAAGTCAGATGGTTCAAACAAATAACTTCTGACTGGGTTTTCTGGTCAGACTCCAGAATAAAATTAATATTGCGTATACTCTCCAATTTTATCAAGAGCACACTTTTTTCTTTTCATAAATCACATATGCACTGCTTTCAGTTACAAACAGACAATATCCACCAATCATCTTGGACATTAATATCATAAGAACGATCCATCTCAATTTAATATCTCAAGAGATGGTAAAAATACGGATTGCTTACTATGTGAAGTAGACCAAATGATCAATTGGGCGGCACAGGAAAAGTAACTGATGGACACTTTTCACATGAGGTAAATGTCCGGTTGTTTGCTCTTAGTTGGAAGCATACACATAGTCATCCGAACACACACATAGCTTTCTCTTTGCCTAAGACCCACGGTTACTCTTTGTGTTTTCTATAGCCTGTTAGGGGGATTGTAACTGTTGAGGTTGTTAAATATTCCCTCGGACCCTCCACCCATCTTTTTTGTTTGTTATGGAAACAATACCCCCAAACCACAATCTCAAAGTTGACAGCTGTGCAGAATGACAGCCCCAATCTTGAGTCAGCCTGAGATCCTGAGAACATACAGTGTTAATTTGAGCACCATACATAAAATAGTTGCAACAATAGAAATACCCTGAAGTCTTGAAAATCCTAGTGGCACTAGGATGTTTTGCAACTGGCACCGCACAATAGACTTAGTGTATTATATTTTATACTGTTTCCCATGGACGCCCAGACAGACACTAACAGCAAAGCAATTTTCTATGCTACATCAGGATTGACTACACTCATGTATAATGTATACCTGGTGGCCTCACCTACATAGGAACAAGGGGCCCGATTCACAGAACTAACTTAAGACAAAATCCAAAACTTACTACCATTTTGATATTCACAGAAGGCACTTACTCATTTGGTATTCACAGAATGCACTTACTCATCTCGGAATTCACAGAAGTCCTAACTTTAGGCCTCCTGAATGCCTTCTGTGAATACCGAAAGTCTAAAATTTAGGATTATTCTCAGTTTAAGAGTAGTAAAGTAGGGACTTAGGAGACTCACCGTACCAATGTGGAACTTGAAAAGGTGTCTAGGTGCTGAAGTGGACAGGTCTTTTGCACTGGGTAATCTGATTATGCTTGGTTTGCTCAGGGGTGTCCTTTGTGCACCATAGAGTGGTGGTAGACACAGAAGGCCACTATGTTCTCCTTAAGGGCATGTTAGATGGGCGGCCCTTGTCAATGGTGTCCCTGTATGCCCCTTACACACTCCAGGGTGAGTCTTTCTGCTCCCTGTCCCAGGCCCTGCTCGTGGATACCCAAGCGCCAGGTATTTGGAGAGGGGACTGTCAATCACATTCACTAAACAGACATAGATCCCTCACTACCCCCTCCCTGGAATGCAGGGACTCTCCGCAATGAAACACTTTCGGCAGTGGACGGCAGCAACCAATCATCATGACATTTGGGGAGACAAAACATTCCTATTATGCCTGGGTCATAAAATGCACACCAGACTAAACTACATTCTCTGTAATACAGAGTTTTGGCCTGCAGTGCTTGGTCCTCAGTGTTGCATTTGGATGAGGGGGAGTTCAGTCACCTATACCCACCTGGAGAATATGTACGAAAGCCCTTCTTCATATGGGTTACAGGGGCTACCATCAGCATGCATTTGATTCAATACTTTGTAGAGAGTGCATTGTCAGTAGAATCTAAGGGGCACAGAATAGGACACAATGAAGGTAGTTATGCAGAGTCACTGTACTTAGACAACTTGGGGGTGAGCTCTTCCCTGCTCCGTAGCATCTCAGATTTAGAGACACATATCCAGAAGGCAGACAAAGAAGGGACCACAGTGATCGAGGTGCAGGTGCATTTGACGTAGCTCTGCAAACAGTACCAAGATGAGATGCATTGACTTAATATTATTAGCTATAGGGCCTTTCTAGCTTGCCAGCATGTGGATGGGATACACCAGGATGCACTTTGATGTGGCTGCTGCGGTCGGCAGTTCCTAGAACTCTCACAGGAGTGATTTGTGATACCTTTGGTCATACTGTGAACATGCAAGGATGTATCAACAAGGCCTTTGTGCATTATTATGAGGCTCTATACTACCCTACTTGGGTTCCTCTCTGGATCATATCAGGGATTATCGGCAGGAGATGTCCCTCCCCCACCTGATGCTCCTACAGTTTCAGGACTTGTAGCAACCTCCACAAATAGAGGAAATACAGTCTGTGATCTGTCATATGGCCTGGAACAAAGTAACCAGAAATGATAGGTTACCTGTGGAATACTATGCTACATACAATGTGACCCTCACCAATAAGTAACTTGAGGTCTACTGAGAGGCTCATCAGCAGTGAATATTACCAGACTCCTTAAGAGAGTCGTATTACCCAAACCTAGCAGAAACCCCCTTGAGGCGAGCTCTTATCTTTTTTTGTTTTAAACATTTTTTATTGTTAGCAGGCTGATGAAGAGAACAACAAACAAAAAAGCAAATCCGGAATAAAGTAATAATAATACGTAAAACACAATACATAGGTATAATGACTATAAAAAAAAGCGTATGCCAAATTAGGTCGGTACTACAATTGAAAGCAGAAGAGAGAAAAGAGAGGCGAAAAGGGAATAAAGGCAGAAACAATGAAGAAAGGAGCAATTTCTTGTTAACAATCTCAAAACACAATAGTAATTATCAGATAACATAGTCTTTCATAAGTATAACATCAACGTTCGATGAAAGTTCCCCAATTTTTTTCATATTTTTTCATTGCCTTTATGCCCCTAATGTTTGCTAAAGCAAGCTCCATTGAGTGTATTTCAGTTACCAGTGCCCACCATTCCCAAATTTTTGGTGTTTCTGGACTAATCCAAGCTCTTGCTAGAGTTAGTTTAGCGCAAGATATTAATATAGTAATCAAGGCGGCATGTGGGAGTGGAGCTGGATAAATATCTAATAAGACAGATGCGGCTGTTAGCACGGGTATCTGAATCTGCTTCATATTCAAGACTTTTTCAATTTCGCACCAGAAAGTTTTCAAATTCGGGCATGAGAACAGCATATGTACCAGGTTTGCTGCTTCAGTAGAGCATTTAGGGCATTTAGTACGATCACTATAGGTATTATTAGAGGACCATTTAGAGATTCTTTCGGGGGTGTAGTATAACATACATGTTGTTCTGAATTGTTGAAGTCTTAAGCTGGATGATCGTACTCGTTTATTAATATTCATAAAGGAGCTTGTTATCTGTTTAGAAGTTATGTTTGATCCCAATATTCTGCTCCATTTATCAGCAAGCTTGCTACAATCATTAGATTTGACAGCAGTAAGAGTTCTGTATGTCTCGCTTATAACAGATTTGTTTTTTGATGAATATAAGCAAATCCAGATGTCACATTCAGAAGTTTCCAAAACTTGTTTTTTGTTAATCAGATAATCATGTATCTGTAGGAATTTGTATCTCATGTTTTCAGATAGATTGTATAATTGCTTTAGAGTGTTGAAATCCATGAAGCCCTGTGTATTGTATAAGTCCCCTAAGGTAGTAATACCTAATCTGGACCATCCGTGGGCAATGTTATCGTTAAAGATACTTGGGAGACCAGGATTTCCCCATAGTGGTAAATTTGAATGGAAAAAGTTAGTATCACAAAAAGAAAGAATATTGCCCCATATCTTTGTTATATCTCTGGCAGTCTTAAATTTGACTCTTTTGTTATAATTGGGATCATTGGTTCTGAATAAAAATAAATTTGAGTCAGATTTTAACATAAAATAGTGAAAAAATAAAGCCCTTCCTTCATTGAGTAGGGAGCGTAAGCGATTGATGAAAGCGGACCAAAAGTATAGTTTAAAGTCCGGAAAATTAAGCCCGCCTTCATGTGTATCATTTTTCATAAGGTTTAATGATCTTCTCGCCTTTTTATACCCCCATATAAAACTGCTAAATATTCCATCCAGTTTCCTAAAAAATAGGTTGTTTAATGCTAGTGGTATAGATCGAAATAAGTATACATATTTAGGTAATACCTTCTGCTGTTCTACCCCCTATGCTCCCTATATTAGCACATAGGAGCAGCTCCAGCTCCTCTGAGAGTTTAATAATAAAGAAGGGATTTTTGATCAATGCTAGGTCCATCATTAAGAACAATATCGCCTTCCATGAGTTTGTGACAGGAAACCGGAGTGGATGTTTGTTACTGAAACTTGGGCTTCTGAGTCTTCTGGCCACGATCTTTTAATGGCTATCCCTGAAGGGTATAGCCTGTTTCGACATGACAGACCTAGACGAAGAGGAGGTGGACTGGCCATTCTGTGCAGTACTTCTTTGCAATGTACGATTAAACCTCTGTCTTCAGTCTCGGATTCTTTTGAGGCCTTACATTTCTCGATATTATGTGCCCCTTCGGTCTCCTTCTCTGGAATCCTTTTATATAGACCCCCTGGTTCCAGAGCCTCGTTCACTGAGGATCTTCAGGAATCCTTGAACCTTACTTCGGTAACCCTCGCCTGGCCATTCTTGGGGACTTTAATTTCCATTTGGATAATCTGGGGGACCATGACTCCACCAGGTTGGTGGATGCGCTTGCAGCCTGTGACTGTATCCAACTTGTAAAAACTCCTACACATCGGGCGGGCCACATTTTGGACGGAGTCTTTACCAATGATGATAGACTATCTGTAGACACTCCGGTGTCCCTAGTGTGGTCTGATCATCTTGCCATCCCTCTTCGGTTGGCCTACTCTCTGGAAGGAAAGTCTGATCCTTGCACCTTCACTAGAGGCCCAAAGAGGAGCTTTAAAAACATCACGAATGATGCTTTTGCACCATTTATAAATAATGACAGCTATTCTGCCTCAGGGGATGTGGATGGAGGAGCCGAATTATTCTTTGATTCGATCGCCAGGGCGGTGGACGAACTAGCTCCTTTATCCTATAGATACTCTGCGCGCCGTAAACCCACTGCTCCTTGGTATACGGAATCTCTCAGACTTCTGCGACAGGGATGCAGAAGACAAGAGAGGAAATGGAGAAAAAACTGGGACCCACAGGATAGGGAACTCCATAAGAAATTGCTAGTTGACTACAAATCCTCGGTTATCAGAGAAAAACAGCAATACTTTACCAATCTCACTACTTCCCTTACCTCCTCTAGTGAGATATTTAAGATCGTGGACTCACTTTGCACCCTTCAGGTGCCGGATCCAGTGGTAGGCTCACAGGAGCTCTGCAACGACATATCAGAGTTCTTCTATAAGAAGATTGATGATATCTATTTGGCTCTGGAAACGCAAAGAAATAATATGGATGATTCCTCTTTTCAAATCTTGAAGAGTTTGGAAGCCTGGTCTAGTGACCATGCTAACACCCTAACGGACTTTCCGCCCCTTACTTTGGATGAACTTGACACTCTTCTCGACAGGATTAAATCTTCATCCCCTCTGGATCCGTGTCCTCTGAAAATCCTGAAGGATTGCAGAGCCACTTTGTTGCCACCTTTGCTAGAGGTGATGAATGGATCTATCACCCAAGGCATCTTCCCTTTATTGTGGAAGAGGGCGATAGTGAAGCCATTACTCAAGAAGCCCACGCTGGACCCGGAACAGTTGAAAAATTTTAGACCTATTGCACTGTTACCCGCTCCCGCAAAAATACTTGAGTCCCACCTCAATCGTCATCTTTCTACTTTTCTTGACTCATCTGGGTATCTTGATGGATCCCAACATGGCTTTCGCAAAGTCCATAGTACGGAGTCTGCATTGACCATGGTGGTAAATAACATCCGTATGAAGGTAGATGCCAGACACACTACGGTGTTGGTCCTTCTGGACCTTACCGCAGCATTTGATACCCTGTCTCCTTCCATCTTAACATCTCGGTTGAGGGAGGCAGGGATCTCTGGTGCGGCTCTTAACCTTCTGCACTCTTTTTTACAACATAGAGAGCAGGGAGTCAAGCTCGGCGAATTTCTATCCCCTGTTAAATCCCTGCAATGTGGGGTGCCTCAAGGGTCGGCCCTCAGTCCGACCCTATTTAACATTTACGTTGCACCCCTTGCGAGGTTAGTAAAATCTCAGGGGATGGAAGTGGTGTCATACGCCGATGACACTCAAATCATGGTGTCACTAGCCCACTCAGTCTCTACATCCGCCGCCAACTTCAGAATCTGTATGCAGACAGTATCTGACTGGATGCTTCAGAATTCTTTGAAGTTGAACGGCGACAAAACTGAGATCCTGGTCTTTGGCAAGGACCAGGATATCTGGTCTACTGAGTGGTGGCCGTCTGCACTGGGAACCTGTCCTTCTCCTTCCCAGTCAGCCAGAAATCTCGGCGCAATTTTCAACACCTCGCTGTCTATGACCCTACAGGTTAATCGCACGGTCGCTACCTGCTGGGGAGTTATAAAAATACTCAGGAGAATTCTTCACTATCTTTCTCTCCCAGCTCGGAAGCAGATAGCATTGTTGGGCTCCAGGTTGGACTACTGCAACGCACTCTATGCAGATGCCAACAAGGGGCTCACCCAGCGGCTACAAATTGTACAAAATGCTGCGGCCCGTTTTGTTCTAGCACTTCCCAATACCTCCTCTGCCACTATGGCCAGAAAGACTCTTCATTGGCTCCCTATTCAAATGAGGATCTCTTTTAAAATTCTTTGCCTAGTTTATAGAGCTCTGTCAGAAAGATCTACGCATCCCTTAAGCGCCTTGCTTACTCCCTACCAGCCAGGGAGAGCGCTTAGATCTGCTGAGCTGAACCTGTTGGTCGTCCCTCGAGCCAAAAGAGCACAATGGGGAGATAGGGCATTTTCCATTGTTGCACCAAAGCTGTGGAACTCTCTCCCCCAAGATATTAAGACACAGTCCTCTCTCTCCTCTTTTAAAAAGGCGCTCAAAACCTGGTGTTTCGTCAAAGCTTACCCACAATAGCTGTATAGTTGTATAGTGGTATTTTGAACAGCTTGTACCGTTTGGTTATGCGCCTTGATGCCCATTGGGCTTAGTTGCGCCATAGAAATTGGTTTTAATAATAATTTTTATCAGATTAATTCTGCCAATTATATTAAGAGGTAGCCTATGCCATTTTTTTAATAGTAAACTAGTAGATTTGAATAGTTCATCATAATTTATTTTGTTAATATCTTGTACTTTGGCTGTTATTCTTATTCCCAAATAAGTGGCTATTTTGCATTATCACAGGTGGGGCATAATTAACTATTATTTGCGTTTTTCTCTGCTTCTAAAATTATTCCTTTTTGGGCCTCTACAACATCTTCAGTGTAAACCGCTATGTCATCAGCGTAAGCTGTTATTTTTAATTCTTGGTGTCCTGATTTAAAGGGTATGATCTGGGTTTGATGTTGAAGGGCTAATAAAAAAGGTTCTAAAGAAAGTGCAAATAAAAGAGGTGAAAGAGGGCAGCCCTGTCGAGTTCCGCGTAGAATCCTGAAATCTGAAGATACCAGCCCCCCATAACTAGTAAAAGCAGTTGGTTTGTCATACAATGCTTTAATACATTTCAGAAATTCCCCCCCAAACCCTAATTTGGACAGTACGCACCAAAGAAAATCCCACCCCACTCGGTCGAAAGCTTTTTCAGCATCTAACAAGATCATGCCGAGTGGGGTGGCATCCGTCTCTGCAACGTCGAATGCTGTTATAGCCTTATTGACATGTATGGTAGTGTCTCTCCCAGTAATGAAGCCATGTTGCTGTGGATGAGTAATCATGGGCATAATGGGAGCCAGTCTTAAAACTAACATTTTTGCAAAAATTTTCGCATCTGTATTTATCAGCGAAATGGGGCGATAAGACCCTCTTTCTTCTTTCGGTTTATCCTTCTTCAAAAAGAATATTATTTTAGCCCTGTTCCAAGATTGCGGTGTTTTTCCTTCAAGGCCTACAGATTGGATTGCCTTCAGCAAAGGTTGTTCAAGTTCTTTTAAACATATTTTATATATTTCTAATGGTATAGTGTCTTCCCCAGCCGCTTTTCCTGAGGGCAATGAAGCAATAGCCTGATGTAGTTCTAACATTGTTATCTCATCAGACAGCGAGTCTATCTCTATGATATTTTGAGTACCTATAGTGTAGTTTTCAATATATTTCTGTATGTCATCTATGCTAGGGATCGCTTCAGGAGTGTATACATTCCTATAATAGTCAGCAAATTGTTCTAAAATGTCTTGAGGTTTATTATAGATTTTGTTCCCTCTCCCCCGTATATTTGTGATTGTAGCATTTGCTCTTTCTTCAGCAGTTTTATAGGCCAGAATTTTCCCAATTTTATCCCCACCTTCGTATTGGTTTATTTTATATTTATGTAGGCTATTTATGCTTTTTTTGATAAATTTGGATTTTACTTCATTTTTCAGTGACGTGAGTTTAAGTCCTATTTCTATGCTCAATGGCAAGTTAGACTGGAGGGATGATGACAATAGTTCCTCTTGGATAGTTCCTCTTGGTGTCCTAGTACGCTCCCGCGCCGCACGGCCACCAGCTGCTGCGTGTGCTTCCCCTTCCCCTGTGCCTTGCTGCCCGACTGCCGCCTCGTGACCACGCCCCCTCCTCCGAGCGGCGTGGTCCGTGATCGGCGCTCCTCTCCCTGTGCCCCTGGTGTATTTACTGTATTGACTAAGTAGAATTGTTATTGTCATAATTGTTTTTTCTCCCGCTGTATTTGTTATTATTGTTGGTTCTCCCGATGTTGTTCCTGTTCTTTCCTGCCTGTTGCCGCCCTCCGTCGTCCCTCCCCGCTCCCCGCTTCCCGCCACCACCGCTGACCCCGCCCCTTTTTTCCTTCTGTTCCCTCCCCGCTCCCGCCTCCCAGCTGCTCCGCCCACCCGCGCACTTCGCCATATATGGCGACCGTGCGACGCAAGTGAATGTGTCCTAGTCCTAGGACGCTCCCGCGCCGCACGGCCACCAGCTGCTGCGTGTGCTTCCCCTTCCTCTGTGCCTTGCTGCCCGACTGCCGCCTCGTGACCACGCCCCCTCCTCCGAGCGGCGTGGTCCGTGATCGGCGCTCCTCTCCCTGTGCCCCTGGTGTATTTACTGTATTGACTAAGTAGAATTGTTATTGTCATAATTTTTTTTTCTCCCGCTGTATTTGTTATTATTGTTGGTTCTCCCGCTGTTGTTCCTGTTCTTTCCTGCCTGTTGCCGCCCTCCGTCGTCCCTCCCCGCTCCCCGCTTCCCGCCACCACCGCTGACCCCGCCCCTTTTTTCCTTCTGTTCCCTCCCCGCTCCCGCCTCCCAGCTGCTCCGCCCACCCGCGCACTTCGCCATATATGGCGACCGTGCGAACGCGCAGCGTTGACGCGCAGCGGGCGCGCCGATTGTGCGCCGAAGGCGCGCCAAAGGTAAGCCCGTCTGCGCCCGTCCGCGACCGGACCACGCCCAGCGCCAGGACCCCTGGCCCCCACCGACGGAAGCCGACCCGACGAACCTACAACGCCGCGGAACTCATCGCACTCAACACCGGCGCCATCCCGAGATGTCACCGCGCCTCCCCGAGGCACACCCACGGACCCTTCAGCTGCCACGCCTGCAAGTTCACCTGCATCCGGACTTACCCTGCACCAGCACTCGCCAAGCCGAACACCAGCAGCAACCACCTCAAGTGCATCCTACTCAACACCCGCTCCATCCACAGACACGCCGTAGAACTCTGGAACCTCCTCGACACCACCGCCCCTGACGTCGCCTTCCTCACAGAGACCTGGATGAACGCCTCCTCAGCGCCCGACATCGCCATCGCCATCCCAGAGGGCTACAAGATCACACGGAGGGACCGCACCGCCAACCAGACGGGAGGAGGCATCGCCATCATCCACAGAGACACCATCCGCATCACGACCAACACCGACGACACCCTAACCACCGCCGAACACCTGCACTTCCAGATCCACACCGACCCGAAGACCACCCTCAGAGGCACCCTGATCTACCGACCCCCGGGTCCACGCACACGATTCAGCGAGGACATCGCCGACTTCGTCAGCCCGCATGCCCTCCCCTCCGCCGACTACATCCTCCTGGGGGACCTCAACTTCCACCTGGAGAACAACAGCGACCGCAACACCATCACCCTGCTCGCCAACCTCGCCAACCTCGGACTCAAGCAACTGGTGACCACCCCCACCCACCTCGCCGGACACACACTCGACGCCGTCTTCTCATCCAGCAAAGACGTCACCTTCAGCCACGCAACAGGACTCCACTGGACGGACCACAGCTGCGTCCACTTCACCTTCAAAAGAACGACGATCCACCAACACCAGCAACAGGTTGCCCGAAGAAGCTGGAACAAGATCACAGCCGACCAGCTCACCGCTTCCCTGTGCCAGCACCCTCCCGCCAGCTCAGCGAACCCCAGCCAGGCCGCCGACAACCTCACAAAGTGGATCAGCAACTGCGCGGACGAACTCGCCCCTCTGAGAACCCCGCCCAGCAGACCCGGCAGCAGAAAAACCCCATGGTTCACCGACGAACTCAAGAGCTCCAAGAAGAACTGCCGAGCCCTCGAGAAAGTACGGAGAAGGGAACCAACTACGGACAACATGACCACCCTCAAGCTCGCCACCCGGAAACACCACCAACTGATCCGCGCCACCAAGAAAAATACATACAAGGACCGGCTGGACAACAACGCACACAACTGCAAGGAACTCTTCAACATCGTGAAAGAGCTCTCCAACCCCAACGCCGGAAACAATGACATCACCCCGTCGCAAGACCTCTGCAACTCCCTCGCGTCCTACTTCCACAACAAGATCGCGGACATACACAACAGCTTCAGCATCCAACCAACGCACGCCACAACCGCAACAACGCCACCCACCACCACCTTCCGCACCTGGACTCCGATCAGCACCGAAGACACCATCCGCACAATGAACTCCGTCCACTCCGGATCTCCGACTGACCCCTGCCCTCACCACATCTTCAACAAGGCCGACACTGTCATCGCACCCCACCTGCGGGACATTATCAACACCTCCTTCGACACCGCCACCTTCCCGGAGAGCTGGAAGCACGCAGAACTCAGCGCTCTCCTCAAGAAACCTACAGCAGACCCCACCGAACTCAAGAATTACCGTCCCATCTCGCTCCTCCCGTTCCCGGCCAAAGTCATCGAGAAGACCGTCAACAAACAGCTGGCCGCCTTCCTCGAGACGAATGGATCCCTCGACCCCTCACAGTCTGGCTTCCGAGCCAACCACAGCACCGAGACCGCCCTCATCGCTGCCACCGATGACATCCGAACCCTGATGGACAACGGAGAAACAGCGGCCCTCATCCTCTTGGACCTCTCCGCGGCTTTCGACACTGTCTGCCACCGCACCCTAGTGCAGCGCCTCGGCAACATCGGAATCCAGGAGAAGGCACTGGAATGGATCACCTCCTTCCTCAACGGAAGAACACAGAGAGTCCGCCTACCACCGTACAAGTCAGAGGCCACCGAAGTCATCTGCGGCGTCCCTCAAGGATCCTCGCTGAGCCCCACCCTCTTCAACGTCTACATGAGCCCCCTCGCGGCCATCGCACGCCAACACAACCTCAACATAATCTCCTACGCCGACGACACCCAGCTGATCCTCTCCCTGACCAACGACCCCGCCGCCGCCAGAGCCAACCTGCACGAAGGGATGAGAGATGTAGCCGAATGGATGACGACCAGCCGCCTGAAACTGAACTCAGACAAGACGGAGGTCCTCATCCTGGGCTCCTCGCCCTCCGCCTGGGATGACTCCTGGTGGCCCCCCGCCCTGGGCACCGCACCCAAACCAACGGACCACGCACGCAACCTGGGCTTCATCCTGGACTCCTCCCTCTCCATGACCAGACAAGTCAACGCCGTCTCCTCGTCATGCTTCAACATCCTACGCATGCTACGGAAGATCTTCTGGTGGATCCCCACCGAGACCAGGAAGACTGTCACCCAGGCCCTCGTCACTAGCCGACTGGACTACGGCAACGCCCTCTACGCCGGAACCACCGCCAAGCTCCAGAAGAGACTCCAGCGGATCCAGAACGCCTCAGCCAGACTCATCCTCGACATCCCACGAAACAGCCACATCTCCGGACATCTGAGAGACCTGCACTGGCTCCCCGTCAACAAAAGAATCACCTTCCGTCTCCTCACCCACGCGCACAAAGCCCTACACGACCAAGGCCCGAGCTACCACAACAACCGAATCAACTTCTACACTCCCAAGCGCCACCTCAGATCAACCAGCCACGCCCTCGCCGCCGTCCCCCGCATCCGAAGAGCGACAACAGGAGGAAGGTCCTTCTCCTACCTGGCCGCCAAGACCTGGAACTCACTCCCGACCGACCTGCGCCTCACCCAAGACCACCTCTCCTTCAGGAAGAAGCTCAAGACCTGGCTGTTCGAGCAGTAACGGCACCCCCCCCACCTAGCGCCTTGAGACCCTATGGGTGAGTAGTGCGCTCTATAAATGACTTGATTGATTGATTGATAGTTATTTTTGACATCAAAGTATCATTTTTTTTTTATTCTATGTTTTGTCTAATCACGTAACTTTGAGTATAGCCTCTAATACTAGCTTTGCAAGCATCCCATACTATTGCTGGTGATGCTGAGTTTAAGTTTATACTTATGAATTCTGTGAGATGTAGTTTTAACTGTGTTATATAATCTGTATCCGATATTAGGTGTCTTGGGAAAGAAAAAGGCCTAGGCGTGGTTCTAATATTGGTTGTTTTAAATGATAGTATTATAGCATTATGGTCAGAAGAAATGCGTGGACATAGGGTCATAGAGCTTGTATTCAATAAGTTGTCGCTTATAAATGCCATATCAAGCCTTGAACATAATTTATGGGGTGCAGAATAGTAGGTATATCCTGGCTTACTAGCATATAGATTTCGCCAAGCATCTTTTAAATTATGTATACGACATATGTCAGATATAGAAGCCCTTGTCTTATGCATTCTTTGATATCCCCCAGATCTAGTTGTATCTATTCTATAATCCATGATGCATTTAAAATCACCCATAATAATGAGTTCTCCAGTCCAATCTAATAGCTTGATGTTCAATACGTCAAAGATAGTAGGGTCATCTATATTGCATCCATATACCACACATAGAACATAATTAGCATTCTCAAACCGTATCTGAGCAATAGCCCATCTACCATTTTTATCACAAGATGTTTGTATTATCTCAGCCTTAAATCGTTTATCTTTAAGTATAGCAACGGATGTATGACGTTACAACGCATACTTTTACCACGCATACCATTACAACGCGGTTTTTACCACGCATACCATTACAACGCATAGCGCTTTGGGGTGCTGGATAGTGAATAGTTTAATTTACTATTCCAACTCCAGTCCCCGTGGACACTAGGGAAGGTTATTGGATAGTAAATTAACCTATTCCCTATCCTAGAGCGCCCCCCAGCGCAATGCGTTGTAATGGTATGCGTGGTAAAAACCGCGTTGTAATGGTAGTGCGTGGTAAAAAATGCGTGGTAAAGGTTGTATACCATAGCAACTCCCCTGACAGATTGGCCATAAGTTGAGCTAATGATGACATCGTATCCTAGGTGATTGAGAAGTTTTCTATCCTTCCCTGCGATATGTGTTTCAGATAGAAAAGCAACATGAGAGTTATGCACTTTTAGTTCTTCTTTTATCAAAATTCGTTTATTCTTGCTATTTAGCCCAGAAACATTCCAGGCTAGGCATTTTATTTCATACATCTATAAAGCAATTTAAAAGAGGAAGAAAAGGACAGAATTAAAGCTTTGCACTCGAAGCTTATCTTATATTGATCAGAGTATTGTCCATAGTAGTAACTTGATCTCATGTATTGCGTTCTACAATTATGTTTAATATGCATAAAAATTCCAACATCGTTGTTTAAGTCCACCACCTCAGCCTGCAAACTGTTTTCTTTATTTTTACCTCCCCCACCCTCAAACCCCCAAAGTGCGGAGAACATCCTCCCACCACCCCCCTCCCACCTAGCTCTCACCCCAGCCGGAGTAGAGCCATCCCTCCGCATCTGCTGCCGCTGGATGGGCAGCTGGTTGGCAGGTCAGCACCGGATCCCCCCACCCTCTCTTCACTTAAGCAGTCCATATGTCCATAAGTCCACTAAAAAGAAGATAAGTTTGATATTGATCTAGCATATTATAATGCACATAGCCAGAATTAAATTAGAGAGTTAGACAATTGAAACTGAATTTTTTTATGTATAAGTTCTTAATTGAAAATAAGAGATTATTTTTACAATGTCTCAATTTATGTTAGTGCTTAGTTCTTAATTTTTGGAGTTAGTCTTGCTTGAGCCAGCAGTAGTGTCGGCTAAATATGCTTCTGCTTCTTTTATGTCCGTAAAAAAATAGGTACGCCCCCTTTTATTACCTTTAGGCGTGCTGGCTCTTGGAAAAAAACTTGGGCGCCACTTGATTTAATTGGATCTATAATCTTACGTAGCATCCACCGTCTGTCCATAGTTTCCTTGCTAAGGTCAGAACGAGCAAAGATCGAGATCACTCCAATGGTTACCGGGGTGTTAGGGCGGGCTCTCTGCCAGATAGCCTGGCGAAGTAAAAAATTGCCAAAAAAACCCAAGAAGGGTCGTGGAAACTGGCCCCCTCTGTTTCTCTGTATTAGAGGAAGGCGGTGTGCTCTCTGGATTTGTGAGTCCCAGTCCGCTAAATCAGGGAAGGCTTTCTGAAGTAGCCCCACTAAGTAGGCCCTCGAATCAGATCCTTCCGTTCCCTCCGGTATGCCAAAAATTCTTAAATTTGAGCGTCTCTGTCTATTCTCCAAATCTTCCACTTTTTGTTGTAAGGTCGCAATCTGTGTTTCATGTTTATCGGATGAGGATGCAGTTTTAGCGCTTGTTTCTTCCACATCAGCAACTCTTTGCTGTAATTCCACGATATCCTGTGAAACTCCTCCAAACTTTCCAGTCAATTCTTGTAGGGCTGCCTGAACCTTGTTATTATCTTCTCTCAACTGTAGATAATGTTCCTGAGCCTCAGCCCGTTGATTACTTAATAGCTGAAGTATTATATCCAGTGGGGAGGCATCGGTTGAATCTCGTGAGTTTGGTTCCTCTTCAGGGGCAGTTGTAGGTCTATTATTCTCCAAGATATTGTGAGGAGATAAAAGTTCATAAGAGGAATTCACAGGAGAGATAGGAAGAATAGCATTCGTTGTTGTCTTTGTATCTGTTGTTGCTAGGGAAAGTATTTGCGACTCAAGCGTCTCACCCTCTATTGCTGGAGTATCTATGGTAGAATCTTGCGGCTCATGTAGCATTGATGTTGGCATTTGTTCAGGGATGTTATCTGATGCTATGTTAGGTGGCATATTAGATAATTTTGCTGAAGTAGTTGAAGGACCATTTTCCCCATTGTTAACGTCACTAGTAACTCTTTGTGTGATTTTGTTAGAGGATAATTCTGTTGGGCTTGCTCCTGATAACCTTTGTGTCATGTTTTTTACTAGCCCTTTTGCCACAATCCATTTTATTAGCGGGCTTTTGTCCTGTAAAGTTTTTGTCGAGATCTGGCTGTTATTTATCACAGGACTGTTTGTCAGTAAGCCAGGTTTAGTACTTTTTTTTTTTGCCTTAGATTTGTTTCTTTGTTTACGTCCTTTCTTTGTTTTTATTTTTGTAGTTATGTCAGCATTATTCTCCTTCGCCCCTAGATCATCTTCTGTATCAGCGTCGCAATCTTCAAAAGAGCTTTGTTCAGTAAATTCAGTCAGCTCTATTGCTAAATCTCCCACTAGCCCGCCTTCAGCAGAGTCTGTTATAGGAGCCATAGCCACAGTTCCTAGATCAGTATTGATTACAAAACCTGTTAAATCGGTGTCTTCTCCGCCGGAGGTATTTTGAATATCTGTACGCGGGCTAGAACTTGTTTTTTTTACTATTTCTGTTTCTGTTGCTACTGTCATATCTATGTCCTGGACCCCGTTTAGGATAGTTAATTCTCTGTTCCCTGTTATCCGAGGTACACCTGCCGAATCTTCCTCATCTGCCCTTTCTTTTGTCATTATATTATCTTCAGCATTATCTTTAGCAGTGATTTTAACAAATGTCTCCCCCGTTTGCCCAGTCTTTTTCCCAATCACTACTGAAGAAGTGATAGGCTTGTTCAGTACCTGCTTTGCGCTGCTAGCTTCCTGTTGTTGTCCTCCCGTCATGTCTGAGACTTCCATCGTCTCCGTGGATTCTGCAAGGGCAGCAAGTTTTATTTTCTTCTTTTTCTCCCCTTCCTTGCTAGCAGCTGGGGCATTAGACGCAGTTGAGGCAGTAGAGGCAGGCACCTCCCGAGGAGTATTCTTTGACATGCCCGGAGTCTGTGGAGTCGAAAGAGCAGCCGACGCCGCTGTTGTTGTCAAGTTTGACGAGCTTGGCTGTAGCGGTACCTGCGCGGGTAAAGCAGTAGGAAGCGCCGGTTTGCCCGCTGTATTTTTACTGTTCCTCGTAACTCTGGGAGGATTCTTCGGTGACATTCTTCCCAGTCTCCAAAAATTCGAAGCCTGCCGACTCAGGCGGCTCAAACGTACAAGTCCCGATGAGCTGAGCCCAGAACCATTGAGCAGACTGCAAATCGTCTGCCGAAGAAACTCAGCTGTGGCGGTAAGATAGAACATCGATACAAGGCTGTCGTCGCCGATTTTTTCCCAGCGCTGCACAGCTCCCTCACATTAGTATCAGCTTCAGAGCATCGGTACAGAGCCACCGTCGCTGATTTTTTCCCCATCACAGCACAGCTCCCTCGCGTTGGTATCGGCTTCAGTTCTTTATTTTTTTATTCCGCTCTTCTTTTTCGTGGTTATCGCATCTCCCTGTGAAGAGTGAGAGGGGAGACTCCGGGTGAGCTGCTGGCGTCGATCCTCACTCCGCCATCTTGGATCCGCCCCCGAGGCGAGCTCTTATCACCCACTGACAATGCTCAACATCGATTAAAACATTTTGAGCAAGGCACTTGCCAGTGGGTTTCTTCCCTTACTTCAGTTGCTGGTGCATCCCAACAAACGTGAATTTCTTACTCAAAGAGCTACTTATTACAACATGCGCAAGTTATGTCGCTTTCTGGTTACATTTAGGGAAACCCAGAACATCTGGTTTCTGTGTCCCTAGATTTCGAGAAAGTGCTCAACACCATGGAATAATCCTATCTGCTACTGGTACTAGAAGCCCTGGGGATAGGACCTGAGTTGCTCATGTGGATCCAACTGCTAACTATGGCTCCACAAGCCAGGTTGCACCAGATAACTTGCCAATTTGAGATCCTGATGTGCACCCATCAAGACTTCTCCCTCTTTCCCATAATTGTTATGCTTGCTATGGGACTCCTTGCTGTGCTATTGTGGTCCAAGATTCTGGACAGGGCCTTGGCAGTAAGGACTGATAGGCACGCAGTTTCCCTTTATGCAGATGATGTGCTAGTCAATATACAGGATTAAATATGGGTACTACATGCCTTATATGACCTGCTTGAAATTTGTGGGCCATCACTGGCCTCACAATCCTTCATCTTTCCCTTCCATAGTGTGGAAAAAGCGGAGTTGGTAGGGTTTGAACATAGGAGACTGCCCTGGTGCCTTGAAACCTGCCGCTATTTTGGTGTTAATGTGTACCACTCTGATAAGGACCTGCTTGACAGAAATCAGGTTAGGGCTTCTACTTCCCTGAGACAATCCCTGGGTTTACCCTTTTCGCCTATGGGCCAAACAGCTATAGCCAAGATGATAGTTCTCACACGGCTCCTGTACTACTTTATAGCACTACCGGTAGTGCCGATGTGGTCTTTCTTTAGTGTGTCTATTCAGATGCTCCAGGGGCCACTTTTAGAGGGGGGCTTGAGGGCACCTGACCTCGAGCAGTATTTGATGTAGTCCCTGCAGTGGCTGGCTGGTGTCGCAATTATGGAAAATATTGCGATTCGGGAGAAACTAAGGAGTGTTCGTATATCAGACTGGTATATTAGTGTTTTAATTTTTTCCTTGGGAGAACAGAACAAAAAGCATTGACTGTTTGTTAACTTTGATATTGAAGGTGCTTGGTAAGTAAGTTTCCTCCAGGCTCCCATCAGTCTTTACACTCAAAGGCGGATATTCTTAAGAACGTGCGATAATCATCGCCAAAATCGGTTATCGCAATGTTATATATCGCCGTCCACCTATAATGTAAACCCCAACGGGAAAAAAGTTGCGATCGGCCCAACCGTGATTGAAAATCTGTGATAATCTCCGCCAGACCTGCAAGTCACACACGTCAGGTGGGAAAAATCACTATAAAAGTAGAAAAAAACATACAAACGAAAGCAGAACTGCGAAGCACAATGGAGGTAGCCGTAGCAAGTATAGAGGACAACCAGAACCCGACAAGCCCCTCAGAGGACCAGCCTGGGACCTCGGGGTCAGGGAAGGGCAAGGACAAGTAGAAGAGGAAGACGCTGTTCTGTCTGCAGGAAAACAGGATCCTGGGCTGTTCAGTCTGCAGGAAAACAGGATCCTGATAACAGAGGTGGTAGAACACCATCAACTACTGTTCGTCACCTCCACTGTGTCATTGGTAACAACAAATGGATCAAGGCAGTCCATTGTGGAGAAGGTGAATGCAGTCAGAGTGCTGTAGAGGATAATGGAAGAGGTCAAGAGGTTCTGGAATGAGGTGAAGCACAGAACCAAGCAGAAACTCGCAAACAACCGGAAGGCAGCAATGCAGACTGAAGGTGGAAGTTCAGCGCCATAGAAGGAGCGCGGATGAGATGGTGGAAATGGTGTCCACAGTCTTCAGTGTGGAGATGGTGGCAGGAGTTGGGGGACCAGACACTGCTCAACATGACCTGACAGAACAGCAACAGGGTGAGTAACAACCAGGGACTGGGGGGACAGGGGGAGATGGGCACAATGGCACACATGCACAAATAAGTATAGCACCTCTGCGGACAAACTGTGCCCCAGAGCCTCCAACTCCCACAAAGAGACCAATGGACCAAAGTATGCAACATTTCAGCACTGAATAAGCACGGAAGTCACAGACACACTGTATTAAAGGGATGAGGGGCAGCAAAATCGGAGCTGCAGGGGTGACTCACCCAAAATGCAGCACACACACATAACATGCAGAGCATATCAACATTGACAACAATGTGGTACAAACCGCAACACTTCCACAAAAGAACAGAGCAAACAACTGGTGCCGCTTGTGCGTAGAAATTGGCTAATCACATTTGGCATTGCAGGGAAATGTTAGTTTACAATGTACAAGTACAAGCACACATCTGTGATGTTGTCGAAATGTGCACTGTCCCGCATCAAATAGGCAGCTCCTCCCAACCAGTCACAATGTACACTGTCATACAGTTTGTATGTAAACATGTACAATGCGTCAACATACATGTGAACACAATGTTAAATTGCATCTCCCCTTCACATTGCAGACGGAAAACCAACACCTCCTGCAGAGCAGGCTAAACCTCTCTTCTCCGATGAGGAAGAGGACCACCACACCTTCGACACCAACGCCCTCCAAGACTTCATTGATAACTACGTCATCCCACCTCCAGGAGCAGGGAAGCCCAGCTGCAACGCAGAGACCCCACCCCCTGCACAGACCACACAGCAGGTAGCACCCACCACCATGGCTGTCTCCCAGGACCCTCACAAAGAACACATGGCCTTCCAATGGACACCCACAGTCCTCTCCATGCTCTCCAACGATCCATGGCTGACATCACTGGAGCCTGACTCAGAGACAATAACAACTGTCTAGTCAGAGTGGCTCCAGCGATGTCACCCAGGAGCTGGCACACATGTGGAGGAACATGGAGAACATGGAGCAGACGCAGGTCAGAAAGAGCGGCTGCCACGACTGCACATCAGCGAGAGGTAGCTAGGTTCTTCTGTGCCCTGCAGACCCTTCTTATGGCATTGCTGCCACAGGCCTGGCGCGGATGAATGCTGCTGCTACCACTCCATCCACATTTCCACCCCCTGAAGTGTCAGTGCCACACAGTGCGGCAGACATTCCACTTCCAGTCTCTGAGGTGTCACTGCCACACAGTGCTGAAGACAGAACACCACCACCCACATGTGAGGCACATGAAACAGCAGAGGACGAAGATGACGATGAATCTGCCTTAATGGTAAGAAGAAAGCTGTAGCATTCATCTCCGCCAAATGGCCTGTGTCTGCTTGGTTCTGCCCTCCACATCATCACCTTCCACTGTCCCCGGATGCACTCTGCGACACTCACCTTGGACCTCGACATGGACTTCCATATTCTGTTTGGTTACTAATGACACAGCAATCAGACTGCGGACTGAACTCTTCCTCTCACGATGAACTTGTCGTTCTGTAAAGGACTGTGGCTGGTCCGCCACGAGCCTACAATGTAAAGTGGGGTTTGCATGGCCCTGTACTGCTCCAGCTACAACACTCCACTGAAAGTGCATTAAACATTCGTATTCACACAGATGTGTCATGTCTATGATCATTCAAGTGTGGACGTATGGATGAATGTAGGGTCAGCGATTCCCCCTTGCGTCCATGTTGCTCATGTTGTGGGCTTGAGTCACAGGGTGCAACATTACCGATTGCTGTCCGGGTGGCGCGATACTACAACAGAGACACTTGCATTATGAAGAACTGGGTCTTTTAGAACCGGCGGCATCAGGGACACGCCCGATGTCTTCGAGTTCTCCTGTCCTGGCAAACAGAGACACGGAATACTTCTAGGTGGCGTCAGAGATCAAATTTATTAGCTGCAGCTATTAAAAGTGAACCAAGAAATACAACACGGTGTACAACTCAGGAAACTGCTCAATTTTGGTAGAGCAAGACATCTTCTTTTATGCACAGTTTCAGCCCATTACAAATGCACACCCATTGCGGCAAATTCTGAGCAATAGAAACACATTCCTATACATTATCACATTCCAAAAAGCTCACTTTACATTGTACCAACCCCACAAGTTAATTATTAGGACTGTCCCAAATTCGATTACCAAAAGCCGGACAAACCCATAATTGAAAGCACTACCCATGTAATGAAAAGACATAAAGAAAAGAGCAATTCAGATGTAGAGTAGGATAAGATATGTGCAAGAAACTAAAAGCTAATGATATCCTGAACAATGATTGGCAATTTCAGACAAGATCTGCTAAAGAAACTAGCTTCGTGGAAGGGTCAGTTTCAGGTGAAGGGGTCAGCATCTTGCAGTTCACTCGCAAGTCGAAAAGGCCCACGTTAAATCTTACATGGACAACGAGGCCCATGCAACTTCGTTCATTCATTTATCCCTATGGCCTACGTGAGGGCAACACAAAATGGAGTTGCAAACAACGTAAAACAAAATGTCCAGTTCCAAAAACCACGGAACCTCAGACCCTCCTTTTGCCATTACGTAGGCAATGACCTAAACTCATGTCAATCTGAATCCAGGTCTATATCTATTCTCATCAGATCATCAAGGTGTTGCTGTAACATCATCTTATTATCCCTCGCTTCTCTCAAGATGGGTCTTCTCACACAGATCGTAGCACAAAGGCCACAAATGGCGGGACCACACTGGATGCATAAGCAACACGAGAAAAATATCGCTAAAGCCATTCCAAAAAACACCAGAACCTTCCATCCCCATTTGGACAGCAATTCCCAAAACCATCCTATCAACGACCAGTTACCTTCGTCTACATGTATAGATTCAGCAGACTTATGCAACTTCTGGATGGCTTGGTACAGCGTCCGGGCATTATCTGGTATGAAAACGCAGCAACTAGATCCGATCAATTACATACTCCACCTCTATCTGCCAGTATAATATCTAAAACAAAGCGGTTCTGTAATGTCATAAGGCGATCCGCTTGAAGCTCTGCAGTAATATTACTAAGGGCACCTGCAGTCTCATTTATAGTGGCCTCAACCACTCTCGTAAGCTGACGAATATTCCTACTATTAGCCATGGGACCCCAAAAGGGCAGGAAACCCTTAAAGAAGTCTCCAACTTCTTGTGCGACAGTATCTTTCGCATCGATAATACCTCTACCATATCTTGTCTTCTGGTAGTCGAAAGCAGCTGTGTATGTAGGGGGTAGCAAAAACGCTACATGTGCCCGAAAAATCAGACGGCAACCATGTATATGCTCTGTCATAACAAACAAAATAGGTGCCTTTAGCTGGCACGAACGGAGGAGATTTCTGGGACGTATAAACGTATGTGTGAACACACACACTCTTACCAAGCTGAGCTCTCGGATTCTGACCATTACCTTGTAAACAAAGAAGACCTTGGTGGGGTACAATCCAGTAGGAGGAGACCTTTTCTGTCTCTCTTTCTCAGACAAGCTAACACTATATGTCGTCTTATTCCAACCAACATATGCTCGTACCTCATCTTTGGGAATAGCATTATACGCGTCGATATCTCTAATCATATCAACTATTCCCCGTATCAAAGCATTGTTACTCACATTATCTTTGACAGAACGTACAGAAGAGGCTTCATTCGCATAGATAAACATTGATTGGAGTGCCCAAACTGACCCATTAGGTGAAAAAGGCAAGACCAAATATGGCATTCCCTTATCTGTCGTATGTGGCATAAGACCACACACCCAACAATTCATAGTATTTATGACTAGCTGATGCTGATGCAACATCTGTATAAACAAAGTGTTCACAAATTCTGATCTTCTTGTCTGTTCATGTTCAGGCAACGTATGAAACTCATGTGGAGAAACAGTAGAAAAAAAAAGAATAGGTTGGGAGGTAGATGTGAGCGGCTGTTGTGTGAGATAGAAAATCCAACCCACACAAGCTAACATATTGTTCAAAAGCATTAGAAAACACAGTATTAAAAAACATTTGCTACGAACCAATATACATATTTGCACGTTAGAGTCAACTTTTCTAACACTCTTATCGGACTCAAAAAACTCCATCCTCTAAGGTGCTGCTCACGGTTATTACCTTCTTCACTTAAGTGTGCGCCAAGATCGTACTAACGACCCTGAACCACAGACCTTGTGTCAATACGTGGCTCACCCCTTAAGGCTGTACCGTGACCCTGCACCTGAGTCCGGATGGTGACTCGAAAAAGGAAAAAGCAAAAAAGTTTCTTGATCTGACAAGGTGTATATTCACTATATATATAAAAAAGAAATCTTTATTTGTCCATATGTACAAGCTTTCTTGGTCTCAAATCATAGCGTTTTTTCTGAGGCACAGTCGGATCCTTGAATAAAAGTTCCGGATTGGTGGTGTCAATCTTTAGATGAGGAGGCACAGCAGCTTGCAGAGCATTATCATCCTCGCGTTCTGACCGAGTCCATGTCAAATGAGCATCACTAAAAGGCATGAATCTAGGAACTTGCTCACATTCGGAGTCAGCTATACCATCCCTCACCCACTGAACTTACGGTAAAGGCAAAGGAACTTTTTTACAATGGGTGGCATGCACCCAATTATTTTTGCCAGCTACTCTAACAGCGGTTCTAGTAACCAACATGAAACTAAATAAGGACCAGTCCATCTCGGTTCCAAATTCTTGGTGCGCTGAAAATTCTTGGTGAGAATGTATTGACCAGGTTGGATTGTGTGTCCTGGATCTGCAGTATCTGTCGGCAAACTGTCATAGACCTGTTGGTGGAGAACACGTAATTTAGCAGTCAGGTCATGTAAGTAATCCACCAACATAGGGTACTCAATACTGCTGTATTCTTTCGGACGAGGCACACCCCAAACATTCGCTGGACGACCAAAAACTATTTTGTATGGGCTAAGTCCCACACGAGAATGCGCTGTCGTCCTTGTTGACAAAAGAGCCAACGGCAAGGCATCCGGCCATGTAAGACCAGTGCTCGCTTGTACCTTAGTTAACTTCAGCTTCAAGGTACCATTGTAACATTCAACAAGTCCAGCAGACTGGGGGTGATTCGCTGCATGGAACTTCTGAATTATTCCCAAACCAGCGAACACTTTCTTCATGATTTGACCCACAAATTCACTCCCATTGTCTGACCATACAATTCTCGGCTATCCATACCTAGGGAAATACTCTTTCAGCAAAACCTTGACAGTAGACAAAGCAGTATTATCCTTTAGGGGGTAGGCCTCTATCCATCTGTAAAAGGCGCAAACAACCACAAGGACATACTTCAAATTGTTATATCTCTCCATGTGAATATAATCTAGCTGTATCACCTCAAACGGATACGTCGGAGGAGCAAAATGACCAGCTGGAGTTGGAGTTCCCTTACCAGGATTATACTTCAGACAAATCATGCAATGTTTCACCACATTCTCTGCACATTTCGGAATTCCAGCATTCTGCCAAACTGGAGCCAACAACTTACATATTCCCTTCGAACTTATGTGAGCCATTCCATGAGCCATCGTAACTACAGGGATCTGGCATCTGGTAACAACCATCGCTGGTGTTCTGACAACTCAACCCACAACCTGTAGAATCCAACATACCCGTACTCTCTCTCCAAACACTCACTTCCTTCTCTGTAGCTTCAGACTGAATCATTTTCACACTTTCTATTGTGTCTTCACACATTCCACCAGCCATAACCCAATTAGCAGGGCCTGCAACATACATACGGCTCATCATGTCTTTCGCCGTTTCCTTCGCAACTTCATCCGCAAACGCATTCCCTCGACCAACATCGTCCACAACTTTCTTATGCGCACTACACTTCACAATTGCAATCTTTTTTGTTAATGTGAGAGATTCCAAAAGATCATTCACTTACTGCCCATGCTGAATTTTAGTGCCATGGGAAGTAAGGAACCCTCGTTCTCTCCACAAACGCCCAAAACTATGGGCAACACCAAACGCATACTGGCACTCGCTTTCCTTCCGACAACACACACGCTCTAGTCAGTGCAATCAACTCTGCTGCTTGCGCAGAATTCTGTGGTATGCGTGCTGTCCCAACAACTGTATGTAAAGTTGTGATAGCATACGCTGCAGTCGTCTCACCATTCGGAAGCTTAAAACACGAACCATCAACCCATAGCGTACCATCAACATCCGTAAGGGGAGTATCCCTTAACTCAACTCTAGCTTTCGTTTCTTCCTCTGTACGAAGAAAACAATCATGCTGTTCTTGAACATCCGTCTCTGTAGAGATCGGCAACAACGTAGCTGGATTCAACACATTACATCTCTTGATATGAACATGGCTAGCTAACAATGTCAGCTCATAACCTGACAGACGTGCACTAGTAAGGTGCTGTGTTTTGGTCCTGTTTAATAAGGTATCCACTGCATGTGGGACCGTCACAATCAATGTATTATCCAATACCAAACCAGCAGACTGTCGGATAGAAACAGCAGCTGCCACTGTAGCTCTCAAACAACTCGGCAACACTTTAGCAACTGGATCTAACGTAGCTGAAAAATACGCACATGGACGCTGCTTGTCCCCAAAACAATGTGTCAACACTGACAACGCACAACCTTCTCTCTCGTGCACGTACAACGTGAAAGGCTTACTATAGTCTGGAGTACCCAACACAGGAGCCGAACACAATGCATCGCGTAATTCAGAAAAACTTTTCTGACATTCGTCAGACCAAGGAAGAGGATACGGAGTATCTTTCAAAGTCAATGCTAACAGAGGTTTCGCCAACAGTGAAAAATTGGGGATCCACTGTCTACAATACGAAGTAATACCCAAAAAGGCACGTACTTCTCTCTGTGTGGATGGCACACTCATTTGCGCAATCGCTTGAATTCTTTCTGGGGTCAATCGCCTTCCCTCCTTCGACAAGAGATGACCTAAGTAAGTTACTTCTTGGCGGCAATATTGCAACTTTGAAGGTGACACTTTATGATGAAGGTCAGACAAATACCGAAACAACGAAAGAGTAGCCTCTTTACAAATCTTCTCGTCATCAGCAGTAATCAACAAATCGTCGACGTACTGAATGAGAGTAGTAACAACAGGCAACACAAAACCATCAAGTTGAGTTTTCAACGCTTGACTATATATTGAGGGACTTTCACAATAACCTTGGGGAGCTCTCTTAAACCGGAAGCTTCGTCCTCCTAAAGAGAATCCAAAAATATCTCTACTCTCCTCGGCAATCGGAATACTGAAGAAAGCATTCTTCAGGTCAATGACAGAAAACCAAGCTGCCGAAGCAGGAATCAACGTCAACAAAGCAGTGCTATCAGGGACAACAGGAAACTGTGGCACAACAATCTTGTTGACCTCTCGAAGGTCGATCACAAACCGATACACAGGTGGCTGGGAAGCATCAGTACGCTTAAGGACAGGCAAAACCGGGCTGTTACACACGTTACCTCTCGTTTCCTCAAATACACCCTTCTCAACCAGATCATAGACAATCGCTAAAAGAGCTCTTTCACCATCGCTCAAGATTTTATATTGTGGGATACGAGGCAGTCTGGCATTCGATTTGAGTGTAACAACATACGGTGGAATTTGCAAAAGGCCAACATCATTTGGACCTGTAGCCCAAAGCGTATCAGGAAGCGAACGTAATTCCAGTGGCAAACAATCCTTAGACAAATACATTGGAGAAATCACCTTCTTACCAAGGGTAAGTTGTACTCCCGAAGGAGAACAATGCAATGCCGCATACAATCTTTTCAGCAAGTCCAAACCCAACAGATTCTCACCACAACCAGTCGTTAGAATAAGTGGAGCTTCCAATTCACAAGGGCCAATGGAAAGGGACAAAGGACTAGAAACCGGATTACGAACTGGGGCGCCTGAAAATCCTACTGAAACATTGGTCAAGCCAGACAAAGGTGCGCCAGGAAGTTTAGAGTGCATAATAGAACTCTTTGTCGCACCATTATCCAAAAGAAAAGGTTCTACCACACCTGATGTAATCACTTTAACATGAGGTCCACTCTGATCTACTGGAACTAACACTACTCCCTTACTTTGTCCTTGGCTGTCCTAGTTATCATTATAACCAGAACTCTTACCTTCGACATAGTAATCCTCAACATAGTACTGGGCAGACTGACCATTCGGAACATTCTGCCTGTCAAAATAATTCGCAGCAGAAGAGAAGGAGAACGCTCATTCTGGGGAATCACACCACGTCCCCTACCCCTAGGGGCTTGCTGGAAACCACCACCACCTCTCTGACCAGACACACCATTCGCACGCTGCAACAAAACCGGGCAACTATTCTTAAAATTACCTTCCTCTCTACAATAAGCACACTGATTAGGGCCAGGAAAGAATCGCTGAACATAGGGCTCAGGCTTCTGTAACAGTCTCTGAAATTGTGGAGGTTGCTGAAACTGAGGCTGATTCGTACGAGGCGGATAAGCTTGCTGCAAAAGAACTTTTGTCTTTAAATCTTTCGTTTTCTTCTCTGCTTTATCCCTCTCATCTTTATCCCTGTTCTCATAATATTGGGCAGTAGCCAATATCTGGGCCGATGAAGAAACAGCGCATGAACTCCCAGAGTCCTTCAGCTTATTAGAAAGTTCGGGAAGCAAATTAAAGATAAATTTGTCCACAAATAATCTTTGCCCACCTTCCGTACTCATGTCCTGACCACTATGATCGATAAACGTCTCTTCAAACCTAGTGAAGAAATCAGACACACTCTTATCTTTCTTCTGCTTGCATGCTGCTAACTTATCCCAATTCACTCGTAAAGCAGGCATCATCGTCTTCATCAGATTAATAATTCTACCTGCCAATTCTGAAACTAAAGGTTCAGGTTTAGCACCTCCCTCTTGTCTACCATCTACAGCAACAATATTCGCCCAAGTATCTCCTAACTCTTGCGCATGATTCTCATGACGAATCTTCTCCCACAAAGGCTGCGGAACTACATTACCCATTAACATGTCGATGTCAGCTAAATTCATAATACACGCTTCAACTGTCTGGGACAATTCTTTGTAGTAACCAGCAGGATTCTTACGAGGGTCAGGTAAGGTCTGCTTAAGAGCCAAGACCTCTGCTCTCTTCCAAGGGACATGTACCCATATTCACTGAAAATGAGCCGGAGCGGCAACAATACCCTGATTTACATTAGCTTGAACTGCTTCCTTGCATACAGGAGGAACTTCTCTCATAGGATACTGCTTGACTTCCCTCCTAACAAAGGAATCAGGTTCATACAATGTCTGAGGCGAAAATCTAGATCTAAAAACAAATATTGTCTCCACAGCATCTGTAACATCAGATTCCACTATCGTCCCTCTAGCAAATTCAGACTGAACATCAAGTAGTCCCTGCGGAATCAAACCCAACTCATTATTTTCCCATTCCTGACGCAGAAACATACACATTACATCAAAAACATGCCTTTGCTTAGGCGGTTCCCATTGAAAGAAAACATCCATAACCGCTTGCAAATTATACCTAGAAGCGTTTGAAATCCATCTACGAGCCAACAAATCCAACACAGCCCGTTCCCCGGGACCGGGAAGCTGACTACGACTCTGCTTACGTTCCGAAACAGGGGTCATATTCAATGACCCAAGCAATGGAGTCAACAAATTAGAAACAGTCTCTGTCATTCGTTTTCGAACAGAAGGAGAAGAAGCAGATATAAGAACAGGAGAATAAGTATTCTGAGGCAAAGAAGGTGTAGAAATAAGAACAGTAGGAGTCCCAGATGCAGAAGTAGAAGGCAAAGGAGTTTGAGGCAAAGCTGGTAGCAAAGCTGGCGACCCTAGAGCGGGTTGCGCAGGAGGAGGTAAAACCATTTGTGGAGTACCGGGTGGCTGAACAACAGCAGGAGGTTGAACAACAAAGGGTGGAACAACCAGGGGTAATGGAGGCGCAGTAGCACCCTGCACATAAGGAGGTGGCAATCTCAGTAAATGAGAGATCAAAGGATCTTTTTCAAGATCTTCAATCACTTTCGGAGGAGGAGACGGCAAGGCCGGATAACATTTATCTATGGCCATACAACGCTGCCTATCTAAAACTTCACTCGCTCGCTCCTCTCCAGCATCCCTATACTGCCTAGCAGCTTGTAGTACTGACATATTCTTATCTTTCCTATCTCTCTTAGCTTGTTTAATTTCTCTCTGTTTGGCTTCCTTTCGCCAAAGGCGGAAAGAGTCAAACATTGCCAGCCGGGCTTTCTTCTTGAATTGCGTAACTTCCAGATTATCTATAATATTTGATTTGAAACTACAATGTTGGGGCCATCGTAAGACACCATCTTTCCTAGTCTAGCGGACCCACACTTCATTATAAGTAATGGGACCCACTCCGTGTTTTGAATAGAGCTCATAAGTCGGAGTTTCAACCGGAGGTATCGGACACGAGTCCCCTAGTCGGGAATCCATGTTGCAACCACAACTAAACCATTTTCTAAGTTTGCTAAGACCAGGCATCTTATAGCTCACTAATCTAGCTTCAAACTTCAAGGGGTTATCAACTATCGATACTCTCGCAAATATACGAGCCCCTCGGCTTCGATTGCTGCAGTAACCGAATCAAACCAATACCAAGAACCAAACAAATTCGTGGGAGCGACCCACTTATACTTAACTAAAATATCTGTCACGCCACCAGAAGACGGTCCATCTTCTCGCTCTACAAAGCATCTATCAAGGGTCCAAGACAGGGCGACAGTCAGGGCAGCAGTTCTTCGTAGCCGTCGGAAAGCGGGAAGCCTAGCAGAAAACACCTTCGGTCCACGTCGACATACAGGGGTCGATGAAGTGGCGGCCTTCCTCCAGAATTTCCTCACGTGGCTCCTCACGAACATCGGGCTTGGACCGGTACCGCTTGATGTCGCCCCACGTTGAGCGCCAACTGAAGAACCAGCAGCCTGATTCATGCACGGGCCGTTTTGCGTGTCCCTAATAGTGATTAATAGCGACTCGCTATTGAGGAAACGCAAAACGGCATTCATGTACTTTTCGGGGAAAAAATAGCGACTCGCACGTGGGCGCTAAAGCCGTTAGCGACCTACAAAAAACGCAGAAAAATCGCTATTTCCGGCTACCTGCGATCGGGATTGCGACTCGCAATCCCGATCGCACGGGATTGCGAGTCGCAATCCCGTGCGATCGGGAATGCGACTCGCATTCTCGTGGGATCTGGAAAACGGGAAGACGCATTCCGAGCACCGTGATGACATCACAACCAGGAAGCAGCCCGTTCCCACCCCCAAACACCACAGTGACGCTATCGTTCGAGTGTGCACGAGGGAAAGCAGACGCTAAACCTCCGTTAGCGACTCCCGAACCGGCCGAAATAGCGACCGCCATGTCCGAGGAACCTGTCCCTGGCCCCAGCAACAGCGCTGGCCGCAAGCGCAAGCTCAAGTTCTCCGAGCAGGAGCTGGAGAACCTGATTGAAGGGGTGGTGGCCAACCACGACCGGCTCTTTGGTGCCAACTCCAGGAGGGTCCCAGAGCAGGAGAAGCGGAAGATCTGGGTGGGGATAGCCTCCAGCGTCAACTCTGTGGGCGTGGCGGACAGGTCGTTGGAGGAGCTGAAGAAGCGCTGGTACGCACTCCGAGGGCGTGCCAAGGAGAGGGTGGCGGAGCGCCTTGGTGAGGCATCGGGCACTGGAGGTGGCGGACCGACTGTCCCACCCAACACACCCCTGGAGGACCAGGTTGAGGACACCTTGGAGAGGGAGGCGTGTGTTGGCGTGACCCCTCTGGACTCCTCCCGCCCCACCCAAGACACCCAAGGTAAGTGGCATGCGACTGCGACCCTGTCCCCTATGACCGTCCCTGACCAAATAGGCTCACTCATTGGCCCTTAGTCATGCCTATGTTGTGCATCAGGAAATGCCCTGAAGCATTGTGGGAGACGTAGTATGTCCACAATGTAGTAGTACCACAATGCGGCCAGAAAGGTTCCAAAGTGCGCAAATCCACAGCCATCCAGGGAATGACACCCAGCATGCATGTAACATCTGCACGTCTGACAGTCACATGCACCTAATGAGTATCCACTTACCCTCACAGGTGCCGATGATAGCAGTGACAGCGAGAGGCTGCTGATTGATGAGGAGGCCCAGGAGGAGGAATCCCTACCCGATACCAAGCCACCAGCCCCTGCCGCTGCACCAACACCAGCAGCCAGGCCCCCCACCGTACCTGCTGCTACATCTGCCGGCCCACCGGCTGCCAAGGCCAGGCCCCCCACCTTACCTGCTGCTACATCTGCCGGCCCACCGGCTGCCAAGGCCAGGCCCCCCACCTTACCTGCTGCTACATCTGCCGGCCCACCGGCTGCCAAGGCCAGGCCCCCCACCTTACCTGCTGCTACATCTGCCGGCCCACCGGCTGCCAAGGCCAGGCCCCCCACCTTACCTGCTGCTACATCTGCCGGCCCACCGGCTGCCAGAGCCAGGCACCCCACCAATGTGCCTCCAGTGCCTGCCGCACCAGCAACACCAGCTGCTACACCACCTGCAGCTCGTCCAACCAGATCTGGGCCAGCCACATCCGCAACACAGCGGCCGAACAGCAGGAGGGGCAACGGGCATCTCCATGCCTGCATGAGCGTGGAGCGGCGCATGCTCCGAATACACCAGCGCCAGTCGCAGCAGCAAGGAGCCATCCAGCTCCAGCTGCATAAAATTGGCCGCAATGTGGCAGGAGTCGGCGAGCGGATGGACCGCATGACGGCAGCCATGGACCGCATGACGGCGGCAATGGAGGACAATACTGCAGCGCTCGTGAAGCACCGCAGTGTTGCAAGCAGGCTCCACCACCAGCTGTTGAGCCGGCTGTCGACCTATAGTAGGTCAAATTATGTGGCAGCAAATGCCACCACCCAGCTGTCGCGGCGCTCTCTGACCCAGCAGCAACAACTGGTCCAGTGCTGCGAGGACATTACCCGGGTGCTGGAGCACTTGACCACCGCCGTGACCGCACTGCATACACCTGTGCTACCGGCCATTGTAGGGGGAGACGATGCGAGTGAGGGTGCCTCCAGCGTGAGCAGCCACTCTGCCACGCAGGTCCCGCCACCTAGGCGCAGCACCAGGGCTACGCCTGGTACAGCTGCCCAGGATGAGGAAGAGCCTCACAGGCGCCTGGGCATTACGCGCCGGAGGCGCCAATGACATTGTGTGAGGGACACTGGCGCAGGCTGACGCTAAGCCTGCCATGAACCTTCACATGCAGTATGCAGGAATACTGTATTTTGTAAATAGTTGATACCATGACCCTTTTTTCTTGTGAATCAAACAAATACATTTATTTTGCTGCACACATTCGCCTTGTGTAATCATTACATTTTGCATGCAATTGTGATATGTGGGGTGGGGGAAGGGGGTGGGCTAGAAATTGTTAGCTGTGATGTGGTTGCGACGTCTGTGGCCTTCAGCTGGGTTCTCCCCGCGTGCATGGTGCGCATGTGCTGGTGGCCGGTCGTCCCCCTCAGATTCACTGCCTGAGATGTCAACTGGTATCCGGCGCTTGGTTGCAATGTTATGAAGCATTGCACAGACAGCCACAATGCGGCAGCACGCTGCAGGACTGTAATACATGGCCCCACCTGTCTTGTGCAGTATACGGAACCTGCTCTTGAGCAGGCCAAATGTCCTTTCAATACAGTTCCTTGTCCGGATGTGCGCAACATTGTAGCGCCGTTGCTGAGGTGTGGCAGGGTTGAGGTAAGGGGTCAGGAGGTATTCCCGTAGGGCGTAGCCACTGTCACCTGAATGAGAGGAGCAGATGTTGATTGCCTGTGCAGCGCAGTTACTTCATAGCAATGTGACATTGTCGACAAAGTGTACTTACCAAGTAGGTGTCCTTCCCCAAACTCTCCCCTGATCAGTCGTGTGTGGAGTCCGCTGTGCCTGAAGATAAAGGAGTCATGGGTACTCCCTGGGTACTGGGCCACAATGTCAGTGATGATGGTCTTGGCATTGCAGACCATCTGTATGTTGAGGGAGTGGTAGGACTTCCTGTTGCGGTACATATACTCCGTGCCAGCTGGTGGGCAGATGGCGACGTGGGTACAGTCTATGCAGCCGTGGACATGGGGAAAATGGGCGACATTATAAAATTGTAGTTTTGTCAGGTCCAATTCCTGTTGGCTCGTGGGAAATGTGATGTGCCGGTGGAGCTGGCTGAGCATGGCGTCAACAAAAGTGTGGAGGCAGCGTGACATGGTGGGCTGGGATATCCCCCCAGCAGCGGCTACTATGCCCTGGAAACTGCCGGAGGCCAGGAGGTGCAGGCTGCACAATACCTGCACATGTGTGGGCACAGAATTGTTTCGCCTTGTTGGGTGCTGCATGATGGGGTCGAGTTCTTGTATCAGCCAGGTGATCATTTCCCCATTCAGCCTGTATTTTGCATAAATCTGTTCTCTGGTTTGGCCCAGCAAGGTGACCCGCTGCCGGTAAATCCTTGCCTGCCTCATGCGTCTCCTCCGTGCTGCTCGCTGTAGCCTTCGCCGCCTCACCACCATGTACATCCCAGGCATTGTGGAACGCCTAATGCTGCTGCTGAATGTCCTTATGTGTGATTGGTCAGGCCTGGACCTGTTGGTGATTGGCCAACAGTTTTTCAAATTTCACTTAATCATGGCTTTTATGGTTACCACCTGCTTTGAGTTGTCCTTAAATTGCGCCGCGCAAACGTGCGAATTAGCGCTTTTTCGCTAATGTATTTATTTCATGAATGCCGATTGAGACAATATTGCGTTTCGCTATTCATTTCGCAGATTCCGTGGTTGGTCGCTATTTCCGTATCGCTAATGCTCGACTTCCCGGAGTCTGCGACTATTATAGCGTAATCGCTATTTCAATCGCTATTATTTTTTTGCGAATTCGCTATTTCGTACTTGAATGCCGATTCCGTGTTTTGCACCCGCAATTGCGTTTTCGCAGCCATTGCGGGCGCTATTTCGCTTCATGAATCAGGCTGCAGGTCTTTCAGAACCGGCGTCGTCAGGGACACGCCCGATGTCTTCGAGTTCTCCTGTCCTGGCAAACAGAGACGGATTTATGACGTTACAACGCATACTTTTACATCGCGTGCCTTTACAACGCGGTTTTTACATCGCATACCATTACAACGCATAGTGCTTTTAGGCGCTGGATAGTGATTTATTTAATTTACTATTCCAACTCCAGTCCCCGTGGATAGTAGGGAAGGTGTTGGATAGTATATTAAATACATTCCCTATCCTAGAGCGCCCCCCAGCGCTATGCGTTGTAATGGTTTGCATTGTAAAAGTTGCGTCGTAATGGTAGTGCGTTGTAAAAGTTTCGTTGTAAAGGATGTTTCCCACCACGACACGGAATACTTCTAGGTGGCGTCAGAGATCAAATTTATTAGCTGCAGCTAGAAACAGTGAACCAAGCAATACAACACAGTGTACAACTCAGGAAACTGATCAATTTTCGTAGAGCAAGACATCTTCTTTTATGCACAGTTTCAGCCCATTACAAATACACACCCATTGCGGCAAATTCTGACCAATAGAAACACATTCCTATACGTTTTCACATTCCAAAAAGCTTACTTTACATTGTACCAACCCCACAAGTTAATTATTAGGACTGTCCCAAATTCGATTACCAAAAGCCGGACAAACCCATAATTGAAAGCACTACCCATGTAATGAAAAGACATAAAGAAAAGAGCAATTCAGATGTAGAGTAGGATAAGATATGTGCAAGAAACTAAAAGCTAACGATATCCTGAACAATGATTGGCAATTCCAGACAAGATCTGCTAAAGAAACTAGCTTCGTGGAAGGGTCAGTTTCAGGTGAAGGGGTCAGCATCTTGCAGTTCACTCACAAGTCGAAAAGGCCCACGTTAAATCTTACATGGACAACGAGGCCCATGCACCTTCATTCATTCATTTATCCCTATGGCCTACGTGAGGGCAACACAAAATGGAGTTGCAAACAACGTAAAACAAAATGGAGTCCAGTTCCAAAACCCACGGACCCTCAATGAGTTACTTCCTTGTCCAGTCCAGGACGGAACCACGCCCAGAGCCCCCTGGTCATTGTTAACACCCCTACGCTGGACTGACACATGCCAGGCCAGCCCACTCTGCCTACGCTTACGGGAGGGACAACAACGCTACATGTTCCAGGTCTTCCCTGTAGTGATCTGCTGATCACAGGTCTAGTTGTCCACATGTTATAGCCACTCCCTCATGGCTGGCTTACACACACACCACACCCATCCTGCACACGCATCACGGGACATGTGACCCTGCCAATAAAAAGGCCTGGGAGCACGTGCAGGATGCCATTTCCACTCTCTATCTGGGTGTGTCTGTGTGGGTTCTTATGCATGAGGGCCTAGGGCCTATCGCATCACATTCCCCAGTGCCGGAGGTGACATAATGGCATCCGCACCACAAAACTCAATCATAGAGGGACCATGACTTGCGTTGCACAGACTTGGTGGCACCGGATACACTGCGGCCAGCACAGGTGCACTGCCAAGGGACGGTGACTTTTGGTGCACTGAGGTAGAGGCACCTAAAG
Organism: Lissotriton helveticus; assembly: GCF_964261635.1. NCBI lineage: Eukaryota > Metazoa > Chordata > Amphibia > Caudata > Salamandridae > Lissotriton > Lissotriton helveticus. The sequence continues at coordinate 1,243,496,175 of NC_136063.1, read as the reverse complement.
TGCTGAGCGGGTGTGCAGCCTGCGATAATGCCCCATCCTGGTGGTCCAGACTGGTAAGGATATGTGTGAGCCCTGCTGGACCGCAGTGTAGGCCTGAGCCAGTGGGCTGCATGAGCCTACCGGCATGTGGCGTTGCCTCGCGGTTCACAGAGTTAGTGGCACATAAAGTGCTAAGCAGGTGTGCAGGCTGCGATGATGCAGTGTGCACTGATTTGATCTCTGCCACTGCAAAATCAAGACCCAGAATCAAGTGTGTGACCTGGTAGCACATGGTGCGGGGCAGCATGAGGTGGAGGCTGGCAAGGTTGCTGGCCCCAGGCTTGGAGGTAGCACTGGCACATGGTGGCCCCTCTTGGAGACATGCCGGTGGCGGAAGGTGAGCAGTGAGGCAGGGTGCGCAGGGGCGGGCAATCACTGCTGGGCAGCCGGAGGGGCTGGGGTGCAGCAGCCTGTGTGTGCAGGGGCAGGCAAGAGATGACGGCATGTGCAATTGTGTGGACTCCGCCATTCATGAATCTGGACTCTGTTTCAGATGAAGGGACATGGTAGACTGCAGTGTGCACCGGCCCGTGGTTGGAGACACACTGGTGGCAGCAGGTGAGCAGTGAGGCCTGGGTCTGCAGTGTCAGCACTCTCTCTCCCTCTCCCTCTCTTCTTCTCTCTCTCTCTCCCTCTCTCTCTCTCCCTCTTTGTCTCTCTCCCTGTCCTTTGATGAGTGCATGACACATGTTTTTATCTTGAATTTTGTCTTGCAGGCTGCGGCTTACAGATTGTCCTGAGAAGACCCGCCATGACTCTTCAAAATAGTTGTTTATGGTTTAATCTGAATAAAACGATTTGTTTGGAAATTCAAAGATGAATGAATGTTTCTCCCAGGTGTGGCTCTGGGCTGGGCTCCCTTTTGTGGTGCAGGTTGTCATCAGACTTTACACCAGGTAAGAGCAGGTGTTAATTCCCTGCTACTAACGCACCTTATCGCCTGTTTTGGGATCGTATCGCTGATCTGGCTGGTCGTTGAGAATGTTGTCAAGTGGTGTTTTCAGCGCTTTTTGCACGGGAATACCTACTCTGCATCTCATTAGGGTTAGTTGCTGGACTCATCTGTGGCAATGTTTTTTGCTGCTGCTATCGCAGGTAAGCTGGTGATATCAGTTGTTAGCACCAGTTTGTTAATGGGGCAATACATTTATCGCCACATTGGCTGCGATAAAGTGCCGATAACTCTGTGATAAGTCCTTGAGAATATGCTCCACAGTTTTCCACTGGCTCTCAGTGAGAAAACGATCCTTATTTAACTTCTTTGTCTCATCTATAAATATCTGGTTAGCAAGGGTCCAGTTTACTTACTGGAGAAGCCCATTGACTACTGCCCTATCAGAAACCCTTGATCTAAAGATAAGCTGATATTGTGTTCTCACCATATTAGTACATTGAGAAGTGGCCTGTCTTTTTCCCACCTTGCCCCTCATGACTGGGACAAGCTTCCCCTTCTTATTTGCGCTTGTTTAGACTTCAACTGGTTGCCTAGTCCTGACTTTGCTGAGTGCAGAAATACCCCTTTGAGAGTGTGGCGCTGTGCTACACCAAGTTCTATTAACAAGGAGAAATCCGTGCATGGGCTCAATGGTTAAATGTGTTTCCACAAAACCTTTGCTCAAATCCACGATTTGAGTCACTTAATCAAAATGTGTGAACCTGGGACAATCACTTTACTACACGTAGACTAATTTTCCTTGACTGTCCAGGGTGAATAGCACCATGAAGCAATTAAGTTCGGGTTTTGTGGTGCACAAAACGTCAATAAAACAAGGTTTAATAGCAAATACTCTTGCTTCACATTTAACCATAATGATACCGTGGACATGACGGCATTGGTTGACTTATGGAAAAATCACCAGGCCACAAAAGTATTCTTGAATGTTTTTTATAAATCATGTTTCGATACTATACTTTTAACAAATGTTGTTCAATGCTGTGAAACAACCTAATATATTAACTTTAACACTTAAAAATGTTGGATAAATGACCGTTTTCAAAGTCAATGAATGCTTCTCATATTTCTAAATGATATTTGTTGCATGATTTCCACGGTAAAACGTTTGATATCTTTGCTTGTGCTTTGGCACACCTGAACCTTGGGTTGACTCGTTCTATGAATGTGTTCCCTTGCGCACCTCAAATACGTGCATTCAAATAGCTGAAGCTCCTGTTACTGCACTTATAGTGCAGGAATTCCTAATAATAAAACCTCTGGCTTCCCTCAACAACTAAAAACATACAAATCATGCAAACCGTGTTCTTGCTCATTCCGTTGTCCAAGACCCACAACTCCTAGCATTCACATTTGTTGATTCCGATTTTCTGAAAATATATTTACTCAGGGCACACAATCAGTGTTAGAAAGCGTTTTATACAATCTTTCCAGTGGTTATTAGAGTGATTCTAGTGCCACATAGGGGCTCCCCTTCAATGTCATTAACCATTTAAGCATTGCTTAGTGCCTGTCACAACGAGCCACTTCACAGTGAGGGCTGAAGGTGTATTTGGATATTAATGTGTTGATCCTTTCTATTATTTTTTTTATCTGCCAACATGTTTTCACGATTTCTGATTTACTTATGTGTAGGGAGGAATCGCATGAATTTGAAAAGGAAAGGTAATATAAGTACATTGTGCAAAGGTATTCGAGTGCCATTATAGTCTTGTCAATTGGATCAGTAACACCAGAGTGTACATCCATATTTCTTCTCCAGAACTTTTCCGAATTCTAAGCTGTTTATTTGGGTGCAGCATCACAATGATAATAATATTTTTCATGTATGCAGCACTAAATACTGCACTACTGCCTTCGGTAGTGCTTTGATTAGCAGAATGTAGTAATCTGTTTATGATACTCATGTTAGTGTCCTTGAAAGTAGAGAACTAATGATCAGCTTATCACTAGGCAGCACCAGTTTTAACACCCTGAGCCGTATCACAAATTATTTTACACCAGAGTGATTTTGCAGGAGCTTTTACCATAATTGTATTTAGATTTTGTAGTGAGTGTTTTGCTTGTCAATTGTATAGTTTTCTGCTATCTTTGATATATCCTCCCAGTGCGCCACAAGACATCAGGGGCCATATTCCACTAAAAGGTTATTTTCGTTGTTTGTGACAGATGCACCTTTCAAAAGGGCCGCCCGGGCAAGCAATGAAAATGCGACATATTACCATTAATGCACTGCCCCCAGGGCAGCCGCGATCTCGTGCTGCACTGAAGGCAGCACATTCCTGTAAAAAACGGAGCGGCCGCTTTCATGGGCATCCGCAGAAATTTTTCCAGGGGGGGGGGGGGCGCTAACCTGGCAAATGAAGGGTCGTGGCTAATGTTAATCAATAGGGGCGGGGCTAAAATGGCAGACAATTAGGATCGGGTAATGCTCAGGCCAAGCTGAGAAAAAAAAAGTGGGGAATTCTGCATTTGAAACTGGACAACAATTAGAGCACACATATGAACCCTAATATTACACTCTGGCCCCTTAAAACTCATACATTCCCTAATCCCTGAAATTAGCCCCTTGGCACCCCAAAACCCATAACCCATACCCGCCCTGACCCCTAAAATTGTCCCCCTGGTACCCCAAAATCCATACCCGCCCTGAACCCTAAAATGTCCCCCCTTGCAACCCAAAACCCATACCCACCCTGAACCCTAAAATTACCCCCTGGTACCACAAAACCCATACCCACCCTGAACCCTAAAATTACCCATGCCCCCCAAAACTCATACCCGCCCTGAACCCTAACACTACCCCGGGCACCCCAAAACCCATATCCACCCTGAACCCTAACATTTCCCCTAGCACCCCAAACCCCATGCTCGCCCTGAACCCTCAAATTACCCCTGGCACCACAAAACTCATATCCACCTTGAACCCTAAAATGATCCCTGCCACCCCAAAACCCATACCCACCCTTAACCCTAAAATTACCCCACTGGCATGCCAAAAGCTGAACGCTATGGGGCAGATTTACAAGCCCCTGTGCCACTTTTGCGTCACTATTAACATGGGAAAAGTGTCCCAAAAGTGGCTCAGCGGCTTGTAAATCTACTCTACAAGCTTACACTACATTCGCATATTCAGAGGGGACTTTCCTCCTTGAGGTTTCCATGCATGTAAGTCTAAAACACTGTAACCTAGATATGCAGCCAGTAGGTAATGCTGGTGATGCTGCAGAATGCATTAAAGTTACTGGAACTTACTTAAAAACTGCTTCCTGCTCTTCTGATACTATTCGGTGGAGTCGGGCTGATCAGCAGCACTGTCATCCTGGCATCCAGCCCCTCCCGAAGGTCTCACTTTCTAGATAGGTGTTGGTCAAATGTCTCCTGGATTCTCCTTGCCTGGGCCTCCTCTGCTTCTTCGTCTGTGCCCTTGGATGCAAAAAGAGACAGATCCATGGCCCTGTTCACCATTTATCTGGTGAGCAGCGCCATGGATGTATATTCGATACAAGTGCACAGACAGCAGGGTAAAAGGGATGGCAGTGCATGTGACGCTTTTCCTTTGTAAAGTCATTCCTGCTGGCATCATAGCCCATAGTTTGCTGTCTGTGCACTTGTATGGATACACACCTATACAAGTGCACAGACAGCAAACCCTGGGCTATGATGCCAGCAGAAATTCCTATACAAAAAAAAAGCGTCACCATCCCTTTCCTCTTGCTGTGCACATCTTCCCACTCCCATGCCATGACCAGGCAGCTAGAAGTGGTGATTTGTCATTCTGAGGGGTGTGAATGTTATAAGAATGCGTGTGCCCGGCTGAGACAGCTTCCCCGCACACCACACACACACAGCTGCACCTGAGTACTTCACACAGGTCTTTAAAAAGACCAGTTACTTGGTAATGAGGCTTTGTTGTGTTTTCACCCCTACTTAGAGCCCCTGCATCTCCACTCTGCACATGCAATTGTCTGGATGAATTAGCCCCCCCTCCCGAAATTTGAGGAAGAGGAGTTGACGTGAGGTTTAAAAGAGGGGTGAACAAGGGATTGAAGACACAGAGTGGTAACCGTGATGGGGCAGACATTTAATGCAGTTTACTTTACAAATAGGTTTATTGTACAAATCTAATTTGACATACTTGCAGACAGCAAATGCTGCTGCCTTTCCATGGTGTCTGAAAGTTTTTTTCAGGAAGTTGGGTCGACGAGCTGATCGGGTTATTTTCTTCCTTCATGTGGTGGTGATGAGTGGGTTGCAGGGCGCCTGCACTTGTCGCCTCTGTCATTGGTAGCCCCCTCCATCTGAACGCCAAGGATCACCGCCCCCCAACCACCGGTACCTGGAGGGGTCTCTGTGATGCCTAGAGTGACCAACTGGCATGGGTGCAAATTCAGGAGAGTGAGTGTAAAAATTCAGGACAAAGGATCAAAATTCAGGAAAAAAATTCAAGACAGCAGGTCAAAATTCAGGACAAAAGGTAAGGTTTAAAGACACATCAGAGAAGGTTGCGCAATAGTATATAAGTAAGTAAATAGACAACCACTAAAGTACAAGTGAAAATAAGTTTATATTAGGTTGAGACAATTGTGCACTTCATGGTTTGTCAGTATACGTGCAGCTTTAAGCAAATGTGCAGGTCTTTTTATGGTGACAAAACCGCCCCCACCTTTCCAGCTCCCAGAGAAAACGCCTGATGCCCGTTCCGGCCAGTCTGGCCTTGATACCACCCTCCAATGGCACCCCTCATCTTCACATAGACCCTCTCTCATGTGTATTTAATTTCTTGTATAGTGCTACTCATCCCAAATATGTGGGGCAGAGTTTTGGAGTGTGTTACAACACACACATATTATATAGAGACAATCACTCATAAAAATGAGAAAGTCAATATATATGAAATGTTACTTAAGATAATGGGGCTTACAATGTGTAATCATACTTTCATCCATCATTCAGTCTTTCACGATTCATTCTGTCCTTCCATCTGTGTGCCGATCCATGTCCATATTCATCCATTTACAAACCTATCCATCACGTTTCCTTCCATCCATCTGTACACTCATCCATCCACTCTTCCACACATCCATCCATTAACTCATCCATCCAGCCACTCACCTCTTCAGTCATCCATTTACACATCCCCATTCCTCTTTCAATTCCCCTTTCACTTAGCCATCCATCTTTCCTTCCACCCACCCATCCATCTACTCATCCACTCATGAATCCATCCATTGAACCTATCATTCATCTATCCTTTCTCTCATCCATCCACCCTTTCTCTCATCCATCCACCCTTTCACCCCTTCACTCATCTATCCATCCTTTTGTCCATCTACCCGCACTTTCACTCACTCATCCAGCCTTACATCCACCCTTTCACTCATCCGTCCATCCATTCACCCTTTCACTTATCAATTCATTAATCCACCCTTTCACTTATCAATTCATCAATCCATCGATCATTTCACTCATCCATCCACCCATTCACTCGCCCGTCATCCACCCTTTCACTCATCCATCCATCCATCATTTCACTCATCTATCCATCCATCCACTCATCCCTTAACTTACTTACTCACTCACCTTTTCACATTAATTATGAGACCCATCAAGGACTCCACCCTCGCTGTAGTTCCTAAAGTAAGGGGTGGGGTGGAGCAGGGTTCACTATGCCCCTGCACATAGGCAATCTGAAAAAGTGGAAGGCATGAGTCATGCGTGATGCGCCGGGCCTTGACGTGGGGCGAGTGTGACATGGTGTTGTTTCCAGAGCTTTAAGTGGGATGAGAAAACTAGGGGGTCTCTTCAAAAGGGTGTTTGGTGTAACAAAATGCGTGCCTTAAAACACATAAGCTAAAATTCTGTGCTTAATATAATGTGCCGCCTGACTGGTATTTTTGTTGCTTCTGTCATTGCATCCAGATATATAATACAAGTAACGTTACACTTAGAACAAGTAACGTTACACCTACAACAAGCCAGAACTATCGGCTTTGTCAATGGTTGTAAGTTGAATAAAATAAAAAAGCAGCGATCATGGTTGCTATACTATAACTATAATCCTTTCCTTTCAACTTCTTTCACCACCTTCCTTTGGCTAAGTGGATTCTCACCTAGCAGCAGCATGGGCGTTTTTGCATTTTATGTGACAGAATGCCCTGCCCTGGACCGAGGCTGGATGAGGCCACCACATGCGGTGCCAGCCCAGACTGACCCATTGTCATTCTGTATGGGGCAATCAGCCCCACACAGAATGATAATGGGCGGGGTGGAGCTGCTCTTGTGCTCAGAGGAGTGCGAGGCGCCCCATCAGGGAGCTGAGGCCTTTTTGCAGGGGAACAGCTCTGTTTCCTGCAATGCTTAAAAGCCCCAGCGTCAGGCCTCACTCCTGGATGCATTGGTACAGATGGGCTTGCGCAGGGGGGGGGCAAGGAGAGGTGCTCCGGGGGGGGGGGGCAAGCGCCCCTCCTTGCCCCCCCCCTGCGGACGCCGATGGCCGCTTTGAAACCTCTCCGTATTTTTTACAGTTAAAAGAGGATGTCTTGGGTGGTCCATGGGACCCCCCGCCGGAAGGCTATCACCGCCTGAGAGCTTCTTTGCCTTTGCGCCCATGTCTGGCATACGGCGTGGACACAGAAAGCAATGGAATTCCCTCGTTTGTATGGGGCACTCCCATGCAAATGGGGAAAACGTCCCCTGAAGATATCGGTGGTGCTTTCTCTGCTCTATCGGTATTACAGAAAGGACTGCACAAGCACCTGCAGCCCCATCTGTAATACCAAAGAGCCCCGGAGCGCGCAATGCAGGCTCAAACACCCATTGTGCCCCCGTTGCACGTTGTGTAATCCAGTCCCAGATGTAATAGGGCACTCACTATGATCTTTCATATAGTTGCTCATCACCATTCTCAATTGTACACACGGTCGAGTATGCACATAAACGTACTGCTGCACACACAGAGAAAATTAATTAGAGGGCGCATTGGTGACAAGAACTCTGTACAGTTGATGTTACTGAATACTCACACCTGAACAGGTCCAATGTTGAGATGCACTGGTGGACCACCACCTGATCTTCAAACATGTTCTTTGGATTGCAATATCGTCTCTAAAATCCTAAACTGCAGACCATACCAGCTTTTCCTGAGGTCCTCTGCATCTCATATTGCTGCTCCAATTGCATTTACTGTATTTATCACTTTATACCACATAACTGTGTTTTGGTAATGTGATGTGCACCATCTTTGTACTCAAAACGCTTTGCTTCAGGCAGCAAGATGTCTTCTACCAGCATCTCAAGTTCTCTTCTGGCAAAACTTCACCTTGCGCTTACTTTATTTCAGGTTTCATGCCTATTACAAGTTAAAGAAACCATTTCGATCTCACCAGTATGATTCACAAAGTGCAAAAGCACGCATGGCATGAGAGGAACATGCTGTCACATTTATATATCCAATGCAGTGTAGCACATTTTCCTTGGGAAGAAAATTCCATATAGTTATGATGGCAACTAACATTTAAGGAGAGGGGTACAGTTAAAGAACTACAATACTGCTACAAGATCGTGATGAGTCATTGATGGAGCTAGCAGAGATGGGTCTGTGATTGTAACACATATAAAATATCACGGTTTCTCCTAGAACACATCGTATCAAGAAATGCTGTACAGACAGATCGTGACTTGACACAGCATGGCACTAAAGGAAGTTGAAAATAGCAGAGAAATGAAAATAAACCGGTTTTGTGCTTCCAGAAATGGGCGTGATTTGCCCCCGTCTTAATGTTAATGTTTGTTACATGTAAAGCAATTGCATGCCAACTAACAGATAGTTAAACTGGGATGGCGGAATATTTCAGTATCAGCTTCCTTAGAAGTGGAGTGCTTTCATAGGGATGCCAAAACAAAATGATGTTTGTGATTAGAAATCAAGAGTGTCATAGTAGTGCTAAAGCAATGACAGGCATTTTGGACAACTCACAAGCAGAAATAATTTGTTAACCGCAACTACTACCTTGTGGAGCCTGAATCCACACACCTTATTTAATACAAGTACCCTTAGATATCGCACATCACACAAAGTATGTTTTCCAACTCAAATGTATGTACCTCACTTTGTGGCATATTCTCAAGAACGTGTGATAACAATCCCAAAAGTAAATTAGCGCAACTTCCAATATCGCAGTGTATCGCGGGAAAATTACGCCATGTTAACCAAGCATTCTCAACACGATGGTACCATGTGATAGACTCCAGATAACGCGTCAACAGACCGCGTTAAAATCAACGCCATGCCACAAAAATGCGAAACGCGAATGCAAAAAAAGCTGCAATGAGGCCAATCGCGATACTAAAATCAACAAAAACCAGCTACAGATCTGCAATTCACACACGTCATGCTGGAAAAATCACCATAAAAGTAGAAAAAAAACTGAGAAACAAATGCCAAACAATAGCAAGGCACAATGGATGTTGCCGGAGAAAGTACGGAGGAGATTCAGAACTCCAAAATCCCCTGGAGGACCTGCTTGGGACCTCCGGGAAGGCCAAGGAGAAGAAAAGTAGAAAGAAGCGCTTCAGTCCGCAGGAAAACAGGATCCTGATAACGGAGGTGGTCGAACACCATTAACAACTCTTCATCACCTCCTTTTTCTCATTAGCAACAAAAAATGGACTATGGCAGTTCATCATGGACAAGGTGAATGAAGTGGGAGTGCTGAAGAAGACAATGGAAGAGATCAAGAGGCGCTGGAATGACGTCAAGCGCAAAACCAAGCTGAAACTCACCAACAACCGGAAGGCAGCATGCAGACAGGAGGTGGGAGTCCAGCGCCACAGGAGGAGATGGACGATATGGAGAAATGGTGTCCACAGTCATCAGTGGGGAGATGGTGACTAAAGTCGGGGGACCGGACACTGCTCAACAAGACCGGACACAACAGCAACAGGGTGAGTAATGACCAGGGACTGGGGGGACCGGGTGAGATGGCTACAATGGCACACATGCACTATTGAGCTGAGCTCATCTGCAGACAAACCATGCCCCAGACCCCAGCTCCCACCAAGAGACCAATGTACGCAAGTATGCAACATTTCAGCACAGTATAAGCACAGAAGGCAAAGGCACATCGCAGAAAATGGATAAGGGGCAGCAAACCAGAGCAATTGGGGCAACACCATCAAAACGCAGCACACAAACACATAACATGCAGTGAACAGCAACACTGACAACAAAGTGTCACAAACCGCAACACGTCCACAACAGAACTCAGGACACAACTGGTGCCGACTGAGTGTAGACACTGGCCAACCACAAGTGGCATTGCAGAGAAATGAGAGATGACAATGTACATGTACAAACACATACACGTCTGTTGTTGAAATGTCCACTGTCCCCCATCAAATAGGCAGGTCCTCCCAAAAAGCCTTGATGTACACAGTCATGCAGTCTGTGTGTAAACATGTACAATACAACCAGGGCCGGCTCTAGGCTCATGGTGGCCCTGTGCAGGGAGCGTAGGTGGGGGCCCCGGAAGAGGGGGTACGGACCTTAGTAGGGCTAAGATTGACGGCCCTGGGACCCAAACTGCTGGCTGGCTGGGCAAGCAAGTGAAACTGAAAACAACAATGCTGCCATTATTTGAAAAGAAGTGAGTCGCCGGCTCTGCCGTCACTGTTATTTCTCACTCAGCGTTATCCCCAGCACAGCATGCTCTCACTCGAGCAGGGAAACCAGCACCAAGCATCTGCTTCAGTTGCCTGCGTCACACCCCGCACTAGTACCATCTTCTCTCTGAAGTTATTTTTTGCATGTCGGACTCGGAGTCAGAAGAAGGGCAACCATTTATTTTGGCTTTTATTTCGGCTCCCACTAAACTACCTAGGATGCAGTGATTTAAGTTAGCAAAAGATGGGTTGCGACTCAAGAAATCTATGTCTCCAAGTGCCATTGCTAGCCGGGGTTGGAGCCGGAGGCCGCCAAATCCTGCCAGGGGGCCGCCAGTGCCACGAACGATCCTTCCGATCCGATCCTTGTCGTGGCGCCCCTGGGGTTTGGCGGCCCTGTGCAGGTACATACTTTGCACATGCCTAGGGCCGGCCCTGATACAACAACACACATGTGAACACATTGTTAAACTGCATTTCCCCTTAGCATTGCAGAAGGACAATCAACACCTCCTGCAGACAAGCCCGAACCTCTCTTCTCTGGTGAAAAAAAGGACCATGACAGCTTCGACTCAGAAACCCTCCAACAGCTCATGGAGAACCTCCGCAGCCCACTTCCAGGAGCAGGGAAGCCCAGCTGCTACAAGGAGACAGCACCCCCTGCACAGACCACACAGCAGGCAGCACCCACCACCACAGCTACCTCCCAGGACCCCCACAAAGAGACACATGGCCTTCCAATTCTGTGTATTGGGATGCCAGGAGCAGCTGGCTGAACAGGTGCGGGTGGGCTTCCCTGCATGGCAGACAAACTAGATGCCATACGTGGGTATCTAAGTCCCATCAGGGACCACTCACAGTCCCTAATGGACACCCACAGTCCGCTCCATGCTCTCCAACGAACCATGGCTGACATCGCTAGAGTCCTGACTCAGAGACAAGAATGACTAACTAGTCAGAGTGGCTTCATCGAGCTCGTCCGGGAGGTGGGAAACTTGCGGAGGCTCATGGAGACCATGTACTGGGCCAATGCAGAAAGAACGGCTGCCACGGCTGCACAACAGCAAATGGTAGCTGGGTTCCTCAATGACCTCAAACACATCTCTGCCCCCTGAAGTGTCAGTGCCACACAGTGCGGCAGACATTCCCACTCTGGCCCCTGAGGTGTCACTGCCACACAGTGCGGGAGAAAGGCCAGCACCACCTACACGTGAGGCACATGGAACAGCAGAGGACAAAGAGAAGGATGAAAGTACCATTGTGGTAAGAAGGGCGCAGTATTATTCATCTCAGCCATATGGCCGGTTTCAGCTTGGTTCTGTCCTCTGCGCCAACACCTTCCACTGTCCCCCGATACACTCTGTGACAATCACCTTGGGCCTCGCAATGGACTTCCATATTCTGTTTGATCGCCAATGACACTGCAGTCAGACTGCGGACTGAACTCTTCCTCATCTTTGGACTTGTCATTCCCTGAAGGTCTCTGGCTGGCCCTCCATGGGCCAACATTGTAAATTGGGGTATGCATGGCCCTGTACTGCTCCAGGTGTAAGACTCAACTTAATGTGCATTAAGCATTCAGATTCACACAGATGTGTTGTGTCTATGGTCTTTCATGTAAGGTAGTATTGATGAATGTAGGGCCAGTGAATTTCCCCTACGTCCATGTGGCACTTGTCGTTGGACTTGGGTCACACGGTGACCAATTGCTGAATGTTGACCGGGTGTCACTCATGCAACAACAGCAACACATGCATTTGTTACTTCCTTGTCCAGCCCCGTAAGGAACCATGCCTAGAGCTCTGGGGTCATTGTTCAAAACCTTACGCTGGACTGGCATACGCCAGCCCAGCCCAGCCCACTAAGCTTAAGCTCCAGGGGGGACAACAATGCCACAAGTGCCAGGACTCCCTTGTAGTGATCTGATGCTAACAGGTCTAGTTGTCAGCATGCCACAGCCACTCCCTCATGGCTGGTTTACACCCACACCACACCCATCCAGCACATGTGTCACAGCACATGTGACCCTGCCAATAAAAAGGGCCAGGCGCAGGTGCACGGTGCCAGTTCCAACCTCTCTCAGGGTGTATCTGTGTGGTGTGCATGTAGGCATGGGGGCCCAAGGCCTGGAACATCACATTCCCCAGGCCCGGAGTTGACATGATGGCTTCCCCACCACGATACCCAATCATAGATGGTCCATGACTTTTGGGACACAGACTTGGTGGCACCGGATACATTGCAGCCGTCACAGGTACACCCCCACAGGTCAGTGACTTTCGGTGCACTGGGGTAGGGGCACCGTAAGTGCTGAGCTGGTCTGCAGCCTGCGATGATGCACCGTCCAGACGAGCCGGATGGTTTAGGTTTTGTGTGCCCTGCTGGACCGCAGTGGTGGCCTGAGCCAGCGGGCAGCGCGGGCTGACCGCCACGTGGTGTCGTCCCATGGATCACAGACTTAGTGGCAGCTATGAGGCTGAGCAGGTGTGCAGCCTGCAGTGATGCCGGGTGTACTGGTATGTCCTCTTCCATGGAGAAATCAAGATCCAGCACCAAATGTGAGACCTGGGGGCCACGGAGCGGAGCTGCATGATGTGGAGGGTGCCATGTCTGGGGGCCCGGGCTTGGGACTTGCACCGGCACGTGGTGGGCCCTCATTTCCACATGTCGGTGGTGGAAGGTGAGCAGTGAGGCCTGGGTGCCCAGGGACGGTCCTGCACTGCTGGGCGGCGGGGGGGACTGGGGGTGCAGCTGCCTGGGTGCTCAGGGGTGGACAGGCTATGATGTCGGGTGCAATTGTATGTACTTTACCATTCAGGTATCTGGACTCTGTTTCAGATGATGGGTCTGTCTCAGATGTGGTTGGAGACACACCGGTGGCAGCAGGTGAGCAGTGTGGCCTGGGTGCGCAATGTCAGCACTCTCTCTCCCTATCCCTCTCTTCTATTCTCTGTGTCTCTCTCTCTCCCTGTCTGTCCATCTATCTCTCTCTCCCCCTCTCTGTCTGTCTATCTCTCTCCTCCTCTCTGTCCGTCTCTCTCTCTCACCCCATCTCTGTCCGCCTTTCCCGCATTCCCCCTCACTGTCCGTCTATCTCTATCTCCCTCTTTCTCTCTCCTTCACTCTCTCTCTGTCCCTTGATGTGTGCAGGACACACCTTCTCATCATCATTTTTGTCTTGCAGGCTGTGACCTACAGAGTGTCCTGAGGGGTGCCACCATGTGTCTTCATTTCTGTTCTGTGTTTGTTTTAATAAATCTTCATTTGTTGCTTAGAAGGTGAATGTGTGATGCCCATTTTTGTGTCGACACATGCATGTAACCAAATGTGATTGTGCAACATCAGGCGGAATATTTGGTACATGATTCCATGTAGTCGATGTGGCATGACTTTGTCCGGGTGGGGGTTGTCCAGGGAGGGGGCATCCTGAGGGTGGTAGCGGTGGGTGTTGTGGCCCTCTTGGGTGTCCGGGCTGCATGATGAGTGACTCCATGGCATCTGTTGTTCTACAGGGGGGCTCTGGGCTGGGCTCCCCTTTCTGGTGCAGGCTGTGGTCCGACTTTACACCAGGTCAGAGCAGGTGTTAGTTTCCTGCTGCTAACGCGCCTTATCACATGTTTTGTGATCTTATCGCCGATCTGGCTGGTCGTTCAGAATGTTGCGGTGTGGTGTTGTCGCGTTTTTTTGCTCGGGAACCCCTACTCTGCATCTCATTAGCGATAGTTGCGGGGGTCATCTGTGGTAATGTTTTTTGCAGCTGCTATCACAGGTATACTGGTGCACCAGCTTGTGAATGGGGCGATACATTTATCGGGACTTTGGCTGCGACACAGTGTTGTTAACTCGGCGTTAGCTCCTTGAGAATATGCCCCTCAATGTGTACTTTTTCTTTCTTATTTTCATCACTGGATTTCTTTTTAGACAGTGAAGCTCGAACTCTCTGATGTGTTACGCATGATTCACAAAGACATAGGCATGAACATTGCAAATTTAGATACACATAGAAAAGTTTTTGGTCGCTTTGTACATGCACAAATAGAATTGTAAGTCATATGACATAAAAACCTGCACTTTCGTAGCCACATTTGTTGCCACAGTAAACTCATACTTATTCTTGACCATTCAAGAAAGGACAAAACTTAAATGATGGCCTATTGTGGCACTTGAGTCAGGTGATCTGTGTGATCAGGACTTGAAGCAAAGTTACACCAATGAGTTTAAACCATTACAGTAGAATCCACTTTAAGCACAAGAACTTAAACCACAGGTCCTATTATGTTTATAAGGCTTTTCCTGGGGTATGGAGTGTTTAAGGTATCATGGTGTAAATGCAGTAATAACCTTTATTATCAGACCCAAGTATTTACATCCTACTGAACTTCCAGAATTCAAAATTTGACAATTCTCAACCTGGTTCCCCAAAGCACTTTTAATCTATGGGGGTGCAGCTTAAGTGGCTTGTGCAGTCATCTTAGCAAATGCCTCCCGAAATCTTTGCATCAAGAATGTGTAGCCTTCCCATTCCAAGTTTAATACTCGCTGTTGTATGTTATGTGGTTCAAGATGTAGAAACAGTTGGTGCTGGAGGCTGATGTGTGTACTATTGATAGTGAGCTATTGTAACTTGAAGAAGCATCAATAAAGTCTCAAATCAATCCTTTGTATATCCTGGGAAATGTCTGTAGAAACGAGGGAGTGCCAGAGCCCAAGATAATTCTCAGGAGGTCACTGCAGCTTGCATCAGTCATTGGCCCTGTCAGTGCTGCTAAATGACAGTGCCAACACAACTACTATTTATCATACTCATCCAAGTGTAACGATTTGGAGTTTTCCAGGCCTCCAAATGTTGTAAGAATGGCCTACATGCACAACATTGTGTTAATGTTTAATATATGTTGAATTGCTAAACACATGGATGTGCTCATCTCAAAAATAGGTATATAGCTCCAACGTGTGGTAGGCCTAATAAGTGCCAGTGGTGGGAATTAAGTGTTTGTAACTAACACTGTCTCAAATTAAGCACTGTATACCACTCACCACTCATGTTTACTCCTTCAGGAAGAGTAAAATGACTCCTTTGCGATTCTCACATAAGGCACACCACCCTCCACTTAGAAACCACTTATGTTCTATTACTTAACTACATAAATTTGCGTAATCTAATTCTCTCAATTTTGTGTTTAAGTTGTCAATCAGTAATTTCTATATAAACAAAGGTAAAACTGTAATCTTAAAGGTAGTTCTGTTATCCGAGGCATTAACCAATACATTCTCCACACAGCCTGAAAGGGACCTCTACTCCATGTTGCAAAAGTGTTTCCATTCTGTCAACGTAAGTATTGTTTGCCTGTCTTTAGCAAACAAGGAGATAGCTCTGATTTCAAAGTCTAAATCTGTATTTTCGGAGAGAGGTAGCTTTGCTGTTTGGGGCACGAGCCTGATAAATGTGCAAAATCTGCAATGGGCCTTTGCTGTCTAAATTTGAATACATTTAAAACCTATGAAAACTGAGGGGTGGCTTTGATATCTCATTCTATATTTTGTAAAACCAATCATTGTAACCTGATGGATAGATATTCAAAAACTAACTGCTGGGAGATCTTTTCTCCTGGCGTACAGTTCTGTTGTATTGAGGCCTGAGCATATTTGGTCATTTCCACCCAAAGAAGAGTTCGTCTGTGTGAGTTCTGAGCCAGCACAATTTTACATGTGTTTATCTTAAATACATTATTTTAAAAATTTCAGCTGAGGTTTATGGAAAATCCCTTTCTTTAATATGTGGTCTTCCGACACTACCATTCTTTTCATTTCAGAAATTCCCTCTGTCTTCCTGTTACTGTTCTCCTTGTTACTCAACATAACATACTCCCGTCTCAAGCTGAGAGTCTTCCAGACAAAACAGGCATGATCTCCTCCTCCCCCTCAGGCCTGCCCTGCTCGCTGCCTGGATACTCTCATGGGTGATTAGTGGCGCTCTACGAATTCACATAACATAACTTCCGTTCTGTCACAATCGCCCTGCCACTATTTCGTCCTGTCTTTAAGTTTCTCCTTGAGACTCTCCCTCCCTCCAAGTCATTCCCATCTCATCATTTTTCTTCCCTCCATGTCACAATTTTTTTTTCTACCTCTGCCATTGACACAGTGCCCTGCAATACTCTTTTCATGTCTTGAACCATGGTCTATTTCCCTACTGTTCTACACTCTTCCCTCACGTCACCTCACGTGAGGCACTCCATCTTTTGTTGTCTCAGAAATGCTTCATATGTATACTAATAGAAAAAGAAAACTTTTCCCCTCGGAGGAAGCATCAAGTCTACACTTCCTTGGCAAAAAAGTAGAAATGTTTTTGTTATTATTGCGTACCGAGTTTTCCACGAACTACGGGGTGCCCCATAGTATTGTTCCGTGTGTACATGTAACTTGGCCAGAGTGGTCGATTTTGTATTGAAAAACTACATAGCTTCTAATTTGTTATGTCAAGTAACTCATGAGAAAGAGTTTCGTGAGTCCTGATAGATCTAGGGATACTGACTACACAACATCCACACAGTCTTATGAAGTCACACAATTCTTTTTATTCATTTCAGATTTTGTGCTTTATTCTATTTATTTAAAAAAACAGGACTATAATTACTAAAATATAAAGACTGGGGGTATATGTACTAAGTTTTAGTGCCATGTTTGCTTCACAAAAGTGACTCAAATTGACGCTAAATCTTATTTTACTAATTTACTTTCCTGCGGTACTGGAAAATACTCTAAAGTAGCACAATGCCGCTCATAGCCCTACTTTGCATTACTTAGCACCAAGGGGGAGTACCATGGGTGGTCCATGGGTATTCCAATGCAACTGCCCAAGGTTGGTGATGCTAAACCCTATTTACTTAAAAAAGTAGACACGGTTTAGCATCAGAAAATAGCATCTACTTCATTCAGGTGCAATCACATTGAAATGTTTTAATTTCTTCTTTCTTTTCTGACTTTGCATGTATACTGCACTGTACAGCACATATGCAAGGTGGGAAAAGGTTTAAAGTGAGTCTCAGTATAGTATTTTTCACTGGAAGGGTACCCTTTTAGTACAAAAACTATGCTAGTCTCACATAGACACCCATGCACTATGGTGCAAAGCTGTGTACATGGTGCACAGCAGCACATTTCTGCATCAGCGTTAGGGAGAGGGGAGGAGAGTGCCATATATCGGTAATATGGCACACTCCTGCTGTCTCCTTTTCACGCTGCACAGCACGGCATTTGCGGCTGCAGCACTGCGCTGTGTGAAAAACTAGTACATTTGGGGGAAAATCTTCCACAGGATTCTGGACAACGTAATAAATAAGTTGAAGAGCAAACCATTGTAACTGAAAATGAACACAGTTCAAAAAGATTGCCTCATATACAGTCCTTTTTAGTGAATTTAATACATATTGAGTACAAGAACATCGTGGCACACTAATATCCTGGACAAAATATCAAGGGACAAAATACCGAAAGGTGAGTGCACATAGGGGCACATGCATCAACGTTTTTTGCATTCGCAAACGGTGCGAATCGGAAAAATCGGCCGTTTGCGAATGCAAAAACCGTTATTGGGATGCATCAAACTTTTGTGCACAATTCGCATTTTTTAGGATTTCTAAAAAATGCGAATGCATTTAAGGAATCGCATTTTTGCGATTCCTTAAATGCAATGCATCATTGTTTTACAATTTGCGAATTCAAAAATTGGAAGTGCAAATTAACACGAGGTTGACCCTCGTGTTAATTTGCGAAAATTGTTAAAAAAGAAAAAAAATGCATTTTTAAAACTTGCATGTTACAGACACACATGTCCATAGGACATGTGTGTGTGAAACATCCACTTAAAAATACATTTCAGGGGTGCAGGGGGGGTCCTTTGGACCCCCCCCTGCACCCATGGAATGCATCAAAAAATTGCGATTTCTTAAATGCCTTCCCATTGATTCCTATGGGCCTTTCGGCCCATAGGAATCAATGGGAATTGCGAAAATGTACTTTGGATTTCGCTATTTATTTGCGAATCGGTAAAAATTGCGATTTTTACCGATTCCCAAATAAATAGTGAAAAAAATGATGCATAGCATTTTGCAATTCTTAATTTGCGATTCGGTAATTTTCGCAAATTAAGAATCGCAAATGCTATCAATGATGCATGTGCCCCATAGTGACTAAAGATGTACTATTCTTAACTCCACATTTATTTACCTTAAAGATGTATATTTATTGTCAAGGTACATGGAAGCAGATTTAGGTATAGACAACCTATACATACTTCTCTTTCAAAAATGTGTCCCTCAATATTTTGGTTGCGACATTAGTGTTCCACGATATCCTGAAGATCTATTCAGGAGCCACACTAATATTTGATACCGACTTAAACCTTGATATATTTAAGATGTAAATACCAAGGTGCAGTTTCTAAAAATACCTTAAACAGGCAAATTATTCATGCCAAACATGTATTAATATTGCTCCAAACCTGCATTATAGGTATAACAACAAAAAGTGTATTCCTTTAAGGGAGACAGTCGGACAATGAAGTGGGGTAAATGGTGGGAATTGTATCTGGAATGCAGAAGTTCTCATTTGAAGGTCACCTTTACAAATATGGTACTACATCAAGTTCTCCCTTGGTCTCATAAAGCCTCTTTCAAGTATCAAACCCCCTGCAGTTATATTTGTTGAAAGGAAGACAGTCAGGATAGAAACATATTCAGCTCAGTGGGAAGCCTCTGCTGGGTTCAGAGCTTGAAGTAAAGCATACTGTGAATGGAGAGCTGCTGGCACTTATCAAGCACAGCTGCATTCAGTGCCTAAAGTGTAGTTAGACATGTATCAAGACACACTTTCCGTTGGCTGGACTTGTGAGCCAAAAGCAGACCTGTCAAAAATGCTCAAACCAGACCCTCTCCCTTCGGCTGCTCACGCTAACTTTTTCTTTTCATTCATCCATTCACTCACTTCTTATCTTTTCTCCATCTGATTGATTTCTCACTGCCTTCCACCTCCCTCTCTATATCTTTCTCTTTAAACCTCCTGTGCCTACTGCCATTAACTTCTGAGAGCTAGCGAACATGATAGAGGCACCAGGGGTCCAATTATGGAAAGGGTGCACTTTCCCTGTTTGTGCCCGGCACACTGTGAAACAGGTGTACGAAGCGCAAACAGGGAAAGTGCATCCTATTACATGGAATGCACTGCCCCCTGGGCAGTTGTGCACTCAGGTCAGTGCATTCAGGAGAAAATGGAGCTGCTGCTTTAAAGCTGCTCTGTGTTTTCACAGTGCAGGCGGCAACCCGCCTGCACTTTTGAAGGGGGTTAGAGATCATCTTAAAAGTGGGTGCAGTCAGTGACTGTAGCTGCCTGCAAGCGGATGTCTGGGGGGTCCATAGGACCCCTTTACCTCCTCCAGAGTGCTGCTGTCAGGTGGCACACTGACCGTGCACCACCTTTAAGTGGGCACACCGTCTCCTGAGAGCTTCTTTGGCTCTGCACCCACTGCTATAATACAAAGCAAACACAAGGAGATGATGGACGGAGCGCTGAAACTTTTCAGGCACTTAACCCCAGTCACATTTCTGAACTGCCAAGCCACGTCTTCCCTAGACCGGAAACAAGCATCCAGGGACCAGTTTCGGCGTAACACCCCTCATCAGCCAGGCTAGCTTCAATCCAGTGGCAAAGTGAGCAATGGATTCACGTCTGGGCATACCCTGCCAACATAGAGTGAACAAAGCATACACAAGGAGATGATGGTCAGAGCGCTAAAACATTTCAGGAAATCACCCCCAGTCACAGATCTGGTTTTAATCCATCATCGTACTTTAGCTCGCTTCGCCACCTCCGTTCAGATCCAGCCAAATGCAAATCAGTCTTGACCCTGTTCCTCATGGAGACAGTTTTGCCTGAACTGCCAAGAACACCCTACAATATCTTTACTCACTAAATTAGTTTTTCCTAAAATTGAACACCACACGCACTAAATACCAATTTCTTATTTTAGTGTTACAAATTACTGAATCTTTAAAAGTGATTTCCAAATAGCAAGCCACTATCTTGATTTACAGAATATTCGCAATTCTGAAATTTGTTCAAAATATTGTGCTTTGAACATGCAAAACACAATGGCAATTGAATCGGGTTCTAACTAGCTGCAAAGTATAAAAGGGGCACAACATGCCTTGCAGTCTTCCACAATGGCTGCCCTCTCTGCAGGTAGTGAGAAGAATGCGAATTCTGGGAGTACAACAAAAAAGGATGAGGAGGAGGAGCAAAAGGCAGAGGGTGACTTTTTTTAATCAAACTGTTGTGAGGGTGTATGCAAGATACAGGTTTACCAAATAGGCTATTTCTTAGTTTGATTAATGATTTGGACCTTTCCAGAATAGTGTAGCTGTACCTACACATATTTAGGTATTGTGTAGTTCACATCTGGTAGCTACCAATACACTGTGGCAGATGCAGGTGTGTAATGGCCTGATAATTCTTCCAATCACCAGGACCTATGACCTTATCCCCTCTTGGAACCCAAAAGGACACAACACTTCACAATACTTACCCAAGAAAGGAAGAATACTAACAACTAACTAAAGATATGGCCATTGCTGAG
The DNA here is from genome assembly GCF_964261635.1 of Lissotriton helveticus. NCBI lineage: Eukaryota > Metazoa > Chordata > Amphibia > Caudata > Salamandridae > Lissotriton > Lissotriton helveticus. The sequence goes on along the minus strand of NC_136063.1, from coordinate 1,243,474,888 downwards.
GAGCTCGCAAATAACAATGCCAACTGGCGACAACAACGCAAGAAACCAAGGGCCACGAGGCCAACGTACCCCAGGGTACGACAACAACACAATACTAAGGGCCACAAAGTAACAACAATGCGAACAAAGCCCACCCAGGTGGGACTACAACAATGCATACTCCTCCCAACAAGGCCTGGGGTTGAAGAATTATAATTGTGCTCCTGTTAAGGGTCAGACAACCTTTCCAAACGTCAACTGCCCATTAGAAGGGAATTCACCCATCCTTCTATAAGCATTTGGTCAAAAAAAGGACTGTGCTCTCCCTTCACGAAGAATACAGACAAATAATTATATACTCTGGGGTTTCTTTATTACACAATGATAGAATGACAAAAGAAAGGAATCACTACAATGTCACAATAGACCTTCTTCTTATCAGCACCTAAGCAATTGCTAAACACTATCAGTAAGACATATATGTATAGATATATTTTATATGTATATAAATGTATGGAACCTGAAAGTAGGAGACGATAGTTAGACAAGAACAGCAAGAATATAAGAGTTAGTAAAACACCTCACAAAGTTTCTACTCATCCCGCTTCCACTTCGCCAGAGGGGAGTCCGTTTCTCCAGCCGAATCAGGATTCTCTGCTCCACCGTCACAGCTACACGTCTGTACTGTGATGAACTACCAGTGGTCGAGACCCGAACATCTCCTTTAGTACAAGTGGAAACATTGGTCGAAGCTTCTAGTGAGCCTTGCCCTCTTTTCCCATCAGATTCCGTACCACTCCGCGCCAAGACCACAGCATCGGCTAGCTAGGCGTCTGTCATGACTCCGGAGCAGAGTGAGGACTTTCCTCCGACAAAAACCGGTTCCTACCAGCATACGAAGTGCAGAAAACAAGTGAAAATCATAACACGACTTCTCACCTAGAAAGGCTCAGAAGATGGCGACAGATTAGAAAATGGAGTCGCTTAAGCATAGACTACAACTCCCGCAAAGAGCCAAAATTAGTATGGAAGATGGCATAAGAGTATGCCAAAGCCAATAGGCAAGCCCTGCCTTAAGCAAGATACAGTCTGAAACAGAGAGGACAACATTCAGCCCTACTTTGTAGCTAATTCACATTATGTAGGCCTACACAGCACTATATTAGAGCAAAATATACTGAGATGGCAGTGGGTAATGGCCATAACCGAGCTGTTTATCCATAAAAATAGGTCAGTCACTACAAGGTGGCATTTCTCAAAGTAATCTCTGTAGGGTTGTCTGCAATCTTCTAGAGGCACTGCCGTCTAACATTTATACCAAAATGTCTTTTCCTACCACCCCTGCAGAGTTGGAAAGTACCAGAATTCAATTTTATGCTGTGTAGCACATTTTCGCTTAAGCATAGGCCACTACTCCCGCAAAGAGCCAAAATTAGTATGGAAGATGGCATAAGAGTATGCCAAAGCCAATAGGCAAGCCCTGCCTTAAGTAAGATACAGTCGTAAACAGAGAGGACAACATCCAGCCCTACTTTGTAGCTAATTCACATTATGTAGGTCTACACAGCACTATATTAGAGCAAAATATACAGAGATGGCAGTGGGTAACGGTCATAATCGAGCCGTTTATCCATAAAAATAGGTCAGTCACTTCAAGGTGGCATTTCTCAAAGTAATCTCTGTAGGGTTGTCTGCAATCTTCTAGAGGCACTGACGTCTAACATTTATACCCAAATGTCTTTTCCTACCACCCCTGCAGAGTTGGAAAGTACCAGAATTCAATTTTATGCTGTGTAGCACATTTTCCCTAAGTGCTTGGTATGGTAGACAGCACTAATATCTTAATCTGCCCCCTGACATATTGTTTACCCATAAACCCTCCTCCATTTCACCAACAAACCTTGTGACCTATTTTCAACTTTATTAGGTTGCATTTCTTCAAGGGTCTTGGTTATTTGTCCACTAGTCTTCATAACATCACTGTTAAGTCCTCAAAGCTTGCTCTGGTTGCATTACTGTCCTCTCTATAGGCTCTCTCAATCAATCAATCAATCAATCAAAATTTGTATACACAACTAGTCACCCTTGAGGGCACTCTGGTGCCGGATAGCAGAACTCAGTTGGAAAGCCACAACTTGAGCCACTTCCTGAATTCCTCCAGTGAGAGTGATGTCTGGAGATGAAGGAGATAGGCGTTCCAGGAATTGGAGGTGAGGGAGGAAAAGGAACTGTCTTTTCTGACACTTTGGTGGATGCTCGGGGGCCGTGTGAGGGTCAGGGTGGCAGAGCGAAGGTCTCTGGAAATTTGGGGACGTTCGGGTGGTAGTTGATGTATAGTGGTCCTAGGATGTGCAGGGCTTTGTAGGCTTATGTCAATATCTTGAATTGGCGTTTTTTTCCAGATGGAGAGACAGTAGAGGTTCCTTAGGTGTGGGGTGATGTGGGTCCAATTGGGCCGGTTGAGGATGAGTCTGACTGATGAGTTCTGTATCGTCTGTAGTCTATTATGAGTTTGGTGGCGGTTCCTGCATACACTGCATTGCCGTTGTCTAGCCGGCTGGTGACTTGGGCTTGAGTGACAGTTTTCCTTTTGCCAATTGTGAGCTATTTGAAGAGCACGTGGAGGGTGTGGAAGCAGGTGCAGGAGTCTGCATTTATTAGTCACTTCATTGTGAGCTTGCTGTCCAGGATGATGCCGAGGTTGCTGGTGTGGTCTGTCAGTGTGGGGATTGGTCGGAGTTTAACGGGCCACCAGGTTTTGTTCCAAGGAGAGATATTGTTGCCAGAGATCAGCACTTCAGTCTTGTAAGTGTTGAGCTTTAGACAGTTGGTGTTTAAGCAGTTGGCGACATTCTTCAAGCAGAAGTGAAATTTGGTCTTCGTGGAGGCGGGGTCTGCTGAGAGTGAGAGAATGAGCTAGGTGTCGTCGGCATAGGATATGATGTTGAGGTCATGGGTTCTGACAATGTCTGCTAAAGGCGTCATGTAGCAGTAGAAGAGGGTGGGGCTGAGGGGCCAACCCTCTGTTGAATGCCACACATTGTGCTCTTGGATTCTGCAGCGAAGTGAGGAAGGCGGATTCCCTGGGTTCAAACCATGAGGAACAATGCAATCCATATGAGGGCATCTTCCTGGATTCCGATGTGGTGCAGTCCCTTGATGAGTGTGTGGTGGGATACGGTATCAAACACTGTGGAGAGGTCAAGAAGGATCAGGACTGCCGATTCTCCTCTGTTGAGGAGGTTGCGAATGGCATCAATGATGGCAATTAGGTCAGTCTTGGTGCTGTGGTTGGTGTAGAAACCAGATTTGGAGGCTTTAAGCAGGTATTTCTCTCCAATTATTAGGTGAGCTGCTGGTTGATGGCCTTCTCAAGGACTTTGACAGGGAAAGGGATCAGCAAGATGGGGCCGTAGTTCTGGAGTTCACTGGGGCCAGAGGAGGGTTACTTGAGGAGAGGTCTGACTTTTGTGCTTTTCCAAGCATCAAGAAAGGTAGCTGTGTCAATGGATGCATTGAGTATAGTTATGAGTTGGTGGCTAATATCTTTGCCTTCAAGGTTGAAGAGGTGGTGGTGCAGGGGTCTGTGGGTACTACTGTGTGCTAAGCTGTTCCCAAGTGGCGAATGGCTGATCAGGGGAGGCATCCGTTGGATCAAGAAGGGTGTGGAGGTCAGTGGGTTGGGGCTTGTAGTCGTTCTCCATACCTTTACTACAGATAATCTCATACCTTCTTTTTCGACCTACTACACGCTTTTCAAATACAGGATATTGACCTAAATTAGGAGCATATGTTCTTCTTAGCCTATTATTCTCTTTTACACAGTTTGCATCTGCAGTAACCTTTGTGTCATCAAAATCAATCAAAAACATACCAGTTAATGTTCTGACTCGCGACAAAGCAACATATGCTATACCCTCTTTAAACACAGTATTTCCAATGTTTACCAAAGCACTGTCAACACTTAATCCTTGAGATTTGTGAATAGTCATTGCATGTGCCAGAGAAAGTGGGAACTGTTTTCTACGGACATATAAATCTTTAACAAGCAAAAAACGAACTGAACAACAACCTATTTGTTTAACTTCTTCAATCTGATCAAATACAATTTTTAAGAATTCAATACCATCTTTATTCTGATAATTAACAAAATCCACAACTTTACCCATTGCTCCATTAACTAAACCTTTTTCTACGTCCAAATTATGCCTTAAAATGACTCGACAGTTTCTACAAGCATATAGATTCTTTTCTAAACTAGCAGTTTTCGATATCGATTTTTCTAAAGAATCCAATTTTGTCTTAAATTTCTCTGTCAAAATAATAGTGATTCCTTCATGCTCTATTTTATTGATGGCTTCCATTTTTTATATTTCTTCATTTTCCAGTTTCAAAAGTTGTTAGTTGAATATACAACACTCGCACAGTGTTGGCATTAAGCAGATTACAGATTTGTTTTCTGCAATTTTCATGTATTTTTTCTCAGGAACTATATCTTCATTTGGAAACAAATTGGAAATTAATCGACTCTTCAAAGCTTGTTTCCCATGTTCTGTCAGTAGGCAAATTCATATATCTTGAAGAATAGTTCCGTAATCAACATCATTTGCCTGTTGCATATTTGTAATAAATTCTTTGTATTCAAAATATGACCACATCTTCACGTTTCCAACACTACCCAGAGACTTTCTGGTGTCTTCATGTGCAAGTGTTTTAAATACTGGTTGTCCTTTTATGGGAGTAAGTTGCAGAAGATCTCCAAAAACTATTACATGTTTTCCTCCAAATATCACGTCATAATCTGTTTAAGAATTTGCTGCATTCTTAAATGCACAAAAGCAAGCATTAAGTTTAAGACCATGCTTACCTCATCAATAAACAGAAGTTTAATTTTTTTTTAGCACTCTTGAAGCTTCACAAAAAGCTTCTCCAGATAGCTTGTGATATTCCAATTTGTTTTCATGCTCCACAGGTAGCATAAGTAAACAATGCAATGTAATTCCTTTAATGTTGTGTGCTGCCAACCCAGTTGGAGCAGTTACAACACAAGACAAATGTGACTCAGTTGTTTTCTGTAGATAACTGTTGATTACTTTAATTAAGAAACGTTTTCCTGTTCCACCTTGTCCACTCACATACATTGGGATAGGTTGAAATGATGAACATGTGCATTCTTTCTTTTTATGAAGAAATCCATGGTCAATCTGTTATCTCACTTGCTGATATATTTCTTTCTGTTCAACGTTTAATTGTTCTTCCAAGTTTGCTAAGTCCTTTACATCTTCTTGAGCTTGATGCATTGCTGTTTCCACCTCATTCGCGGTGATGGCTGCTTCATTTTCAACAATTGGTTGTCCTAGTGGATCCTGACTCAGTACAACAGAACTTTGACTGTCTTGAGAACTGTCTCTAGCAGTCTCAGCTGCAATTGTAGCTTATTGATCAATTTCATCGTTCAACATTTTCACATAATTTGCAAAAGCACTGCATTTTATCTATCTTTACAAGCATTGAAGGAATCTTCATAGCTTTGAAACTTCAAATAATTCCAGTTCTGAACGCTACGGTTTGAACAGTTGCAAAAGGGCAAAATAGTAAAATTTTACTTTTATCAGCAGTGTCACAACTCAGCTTCCTGTGATTAATCAAATTTCCTTTCGTTTGTTTCACTAGACATCCTTCGGAACCAATGACTCTATATTTTCCATCATTGATGTTCTCTGTAATATCCTGTTTAAAAGTGTACTTTTGCAGCACTTCATAGAGGCACATGTTCTGAAGATGATGACTTCTGTTTGGGTAAAATGTGTTCAACATATTAGTTTTTAAAATATCTGTACTTTCTGGATCTTTTTCTGCTAAATATTCAATTTCTTGAACAGTTTTCATTACCAGATTTCGCATTGCTGCAAGACCTAGCTCATTCGATTCTTCTTAAGTTGTAGGTATTTTTGGGAGACTTTCTTGTGATGGTATGTCACAAAGATGACATAAAACTGTTCACTCTTCCTTTGGATATTACAGGACGTGGAAATGCAAAACGACATTTGGTGTAGAACTTATCCTTAAACTAGTACTTTCGTCCACAGTATTTTCCACATCGGTTGTTTTGGAATCGTAAGGCTTGTTCTCTGAAGTTGTTTTCTTCTGTGCTTTTGGGTACAGCACAAGTGGCATATTGTTCAATAAAAGACAAAACAGTATCATCCGCATCTGTTCCAAATTTGGGGGCGTCCTTGATTCATAACAGCATATGTAAATGAGGAGCACCTCTTGTTTGATACTCCTTTTGCCAAAAGAAATCCACAACTTCTGCAAGAGGATTTTTTTATTGCAGATAAAAGAAGTTATAGCTTCAAATCTATGATTAAAATACTTGCATACATTAACAGAATTCAAAGAGCACAATTCCTCAGGTGTCTTGTATTCAATATTTTTTATATTGGAATTTGCCTCTCAAAGAAATTCAAGTAAATCATCCCAAGCATACTCAGTACAGCTAAGGGTAAGGAACCATGAGGGAGTTCCTAAGTTACGTAGCATACATTTCACTTCTCCATGACGATGGTACCAATATTCATTAGTCCCATGCTGACATGCCATCAGCTTAATCAGCTGAGATTCTAAATGATCATCTCTCTGGTGCACTTTATCCATAAAATCCTTTGCAGATACATTTTGCAGATGTATTACAGTTTTTAAAATGTGATTGACTGCATATGAAAGTCCAGACAAGTCACTTTCAAACAAAGATGAAATATATAAGGGATACATTGTTGAAATCTAGGATCTTCTGCATATAATCTTGTCCGATATTCAGATGCAGGAATCTGCACAGGACGTTCATCATATCGTCCTCCTTTTCCTGTTGGGAACTACTGCGGAAAACAATGAGCTTACAATCTCTGTTCCCATACACGCATGGGACTTCCTTTTGCTTTTTTCATTTGGAATAACTCTATAGTGTTCCCCATCACTTCTTTTGAATGAAGTGGATGCACACTGTAATGTTCATAGATTTCTTCAAATCTTAACATGTCCACTTGTTCAATTTGTCCACTTGACGTTTCAGTATCTTCTGCTAAAAATATTTCTTCTTCTCCCATATAAACATTTTTATAGTATGTATTGTTTTTTATCAAATACAAAGTTGCCTTCTGTATTTTTCTAACATCCACTAACTCCTGCCAGATTTTCTGATTCTTAGTTGGCACACGGTTAACAAGAATAATTAGTGGTTCACTTTCTGCACTCTCTACACCAATAGTTTCAATATTTTTCTTTAAATCTAACGATAAATACACAACTTTTCCTTTTAATCCTCTTTGTAATTCTGAAGGAGGCAATTTACCTGTTTTAGGCTCCATACGAACAATAGCCTGAAACGAGTGCACACATTGAATGAGAATAGACTCATAGGTGTTTAAATCTATCAATTCTGGAGAAATAGCAACTAACTCTAAATTATTATGCACAGCTCTAGCGGGCCTTTTATTCTCATCTAATTTGTTAAAACAATATTTACAAATACGCTGATCAGAACCCAAATCAAAACAATTCCCTACCAACAAATAAGTTGCAAATTCCTTCGACATATCATTATTTTCTTTTTTAATTTTTAAATACAGATCACTAGTCTGATTTTTATAGTGAGTTTGCCGACAACAAATACAAGAAAAATTTGGCCTTTCACCTGAAATTACCTTAAACTTTGTAATCTCACCTTCAAAAATTTTTGTACAACTATGTTCAAAATTCTCTACAACATTTTCTTCTATTAATGTCTGAGTTTCTTCACTCTCTTGTTCAGGACCAAAGTAACAAAACTCAATGTCATCACAAATCTTCTTCACATCTGAAACTGACCAATGCAAAAGAACACTATTCAACTCATTTAACTTTAGTGCTGGACTTTTTGCATAATACAATCTTCTGAATAACTTCCGCATGTGAGTATGATGTACTGTCAACATCCTGAAATGGTGAAAAACACTTTGACAAACTTTCCTAGAAAGACAAGCCAGAGAATGACCTTGCAAACCAGTATTTTTTTTAAAATTCTTTTTATTAACAGATCAGAAAAAAGTGGTGATCGTCACAATTAGAAAATACAGTACTTACAGTTGCACCTTAGAAAAAATCAGAGCATAGAAATCATTTACATTGTAGAATATTCATTGCAGTTCGTCACTACTCAATTAACAGTGCAAGTGGCCCATCAACCGGGGCAATCTGGGGGGGCTCGCATTTGCGACCCCAGTATTTGTTCCATTTAGACCACAACTCAACCCATTTCCGGGGGCATCCTCGGGCCACATATACTGTTTTTTCCTGGAGCATGCACCTGTCCATGTCCGTTTTCCATGAGCCAAGTTTCGGAGGCATCACTGCCCCCCATAGCCTAGCAATGTTCCTCTTTGCAAATCCCAATGTAGCCCAGAGCCTCCCCCAAGGTGACAGGTCTATGGGCTCCCAAATATTCAATAGGCACCTCTTTGCCTCCACTCGTAGCTCCACCTCCCACACCTCTTGCATGCAGCGATGTAACTGGGGCCAATAAGCCTTAAGCACTGGGCACTCCCAAAGTATGTGGAAGTATGTCCCTACCTCTCCACACCCCCTCCTGCAGAGCCCATCAGTTGCAACCTAGTCCCCGAGATGTATACTCGATGGAGAATTTTGAGCTGAATCAGCCTAAGTCTGGCCGAAATAGCTACTTCCTTAGGGGACGCAAGCGCACTTCTCCACTCCTCCTCGTCTATTTCCAACCCATCAGCCTCCCACTTCCCTTAAATAGATGTTAACAGATCTGGGGAGTTGTTAATAATTGTTTTGTATGTAAGTGAAATGGCATGCTCAGGGAGGTGGTCATCTAATAGTCTGTCCTCCAGGGGAGAGGAGTCTGGGGGCTGGGCTGGGCTGGGGATGTTTGACTGTAAGGATTGCCTGACCTGTGGATATCAAAGTACTCTGTTTGTGCGAGCTCATACGTGTGTTGGAGTGAGGAAAAGGACACAACACCTTCTGCAGCCCATAAATCTTTTATGTGAGAGATCCCAATTAGGTCCCAGTTGTGAAACCCTTTGGTGCGGCCCAGAGTGCCCAACCTTTCTGAAACCCTTAGCGGGGTAGCCATTGTGAGGGTGTTGGCCCATCCCAATTTACGCTGTACAATGTGCCATAGTTGAACTGAGTGCTGGGTGGGCCCAGTAAGTGGGTATCTGCCAGGCCTAGAGTACAGTGCGCCTCAAAATTCCCGCCCGGCAGGAGCAACCGGTCCATTCCATATCCCGGGTCGTCACCGTCGCAGTAGGTGCCCTGATTGATGGCCAAGAGATGTGCAGCCCAATAGTACTTTCGGATGTCCGGGAGCGCTATGTCGCTATGCCTCCATCGAACCATCCCAATGTAAGTTTATGCAGGGAAATGCGGGGCGCCCCAGACCATAGTAATACTCTAAGTGTGGTTTCAATGGACGCAAAGTAGGACTGTGGAACCAGGTCTGGATAGTTTTGTAGGGCATATAAAAATCTTGGCAGCGCCATCATTTCAAAAAGTGCCACCCTACCTAATAGGGACAGCGGGAGCTTCCGCCAGGTGGCAGCGTCCCTCTTGAACCGCTGTAGGGGCGGCAGGAGATTCCTCTCATACCTAGTGTCCCTATGGAGATTAAAATCCCCAGGTATCTGAAGCCATCCGTAGCCACCGTAATTGGGCAGTTTCGGGGGACCGTCGGAGGGTGCCCATGAAGACATACATTAAGGACTTTCCCCAATTGATACTATACCCTGAGTTTCTCCCAAAGCTAGTGAAGATGTCCATGGCCACTATGAAGGACTTACGAGGTCTCGTGAGATAGAGGAGGATGTCGTCCGCGTATAGCAAAATCCTGTCCTCCCAACCATCAGCCCATCAGATCGCCTTCAGGGAGAGGTCTTGTCTGATCCAGGTAGCGAGTGGTTCCAGAGACAGGGCAAAAAGCAAGGGTGAGAGGGGGCACCCCTGCCGTGTCCCTCTCTCTATCACGAAAACTTCGGAGGTTTTGTTATTAACCGTAACCTGGGCTAAGGTTCAGAGTAGAGGAGACGCAACCACCCAATGAAGCCAGGGCCAAAGCCCAGTTTCTGAAGGACTGCCATCATTTAGGGCCATTCTAACGTATCAAATGCCATTGTGGCGTCAAGCGACACTACAACCGCATCTTCCTGGATAGCATGACTGCGTCCTATCACTCCGCGAAGACGGCGGAGATTGAGCGCTGTGTTGCGGTGGGGCATGAAGCCCGATTGGTCCGGGTGGACCATTGTCGGTAGGACTGGTTTGAGTCTGGTAGCAAGGACCTTTGCTAGGATCATGGGCTCCGCGTTTAGTAAGGATATGGGCCTATAGGAGGCACATGAGTTTCTTGGTTTTCCGTCCTTGGGAATGGCCTCAATTGTGGCTATGCGCTGGTCTCGTGATAGAGTACCCTTTTCCCTACTCTCCTCAAACATCTGTTTTAAGTATGGGCTAAGACCGTCAGGTTTTAGCTTGTAAAGCTCGATCGGCAGTCCGTTGGGCCCTAGGGCTTTGCCCAGACAGAGATCCCTAATAGCCCGGCCCAACTCTTCAGCGGTAAGCGGTGCCTCTAAGGTCTCCCGTTCTGCCTTCGAGAGGGTAGGTAGACGGATATCCGTTAACAAATTAACAGAGTCCTCCTCCGGCCGGTCGGACCCTCTACTATAGACCTTCTGGTAGTGCAGCGCAAATTCCCTGACTCTCTCACGAGGTTCTGTGACAACGACCCCCGACTAAGTCCTAAGCTCCGCCACCACTTTCTGTGCCTGTTGTTTTTTATCCAGTCATGCTATAAGTTTGCCCACCTTGTCTCCTTGGTCGTATATTCTGCCCTCCCTATCTCTAGCTTTATTCTTAGCGGCGTCCGTGGCCAAGGCCTTATATTCCGCCGCTTTGAGTTGCAGCTGGTGGGCCATCTCTGGGTTGCCATCATTCTGTGCCGCAACTTCCAGTTCCTGGAGATCTCTCTCCATTTTGACCATTTGCGCTTCCCGTTCCTTGCGACGTCCAGCGATCGCCGAAAGAGCCTCCCCTCTAAGTACAGTCTTGAAGGCCTCCCACAGCATCACAGAGGAGTCCACCATACCGTCATTACTTCCAAAGTACCGGTCAATCGATTGTGTCAGTGTCTTACTCGTGTCTTCGTTACGGAGGTACCAGGCTTTGATCGGTGCTATACAGCCTTGCTGCCTGTCTCCGATTGTAAGGTGTACCAGCAGCGGCGAATGGCCTGAGATGCCCCTTGCTAAGTGTGTGGCTACCTGGATGATGGTGCCCTTCTGTATAGGTGCTAGTATGTAATCTATGCGTGAGAAGGAGCTGTGTGGGCCTGAGAAGAAAGTGTATTGGTTGTCCATTGGGTGTCGAGGATGCCAGAGATCAGTGAGGCCAAATGCCTCTATGAAATCAGCTAGCCACATTTGACTTGTTGGTATGTCCCTAGGTGGGTGCCTATCAAGCTGCCCCGAGACCACAGCATTAAAATCTCCCCCCACTAGGAGCTGCCCCTCCGGAAGGGAAAGGAGTAACTTGCCCAGATCTTGATATGGCTGCGTCTGAAGACCAGGCGGGACTTAACTAGTGACTAGGTTGATTCTGCGCCCTCCCATTTACCCACGATAGCAGCATAGCGCCCAAGAAGGTCAGAGTCTGTGTGGTCTATAACTAGGGGAAAATTACGACGTAGCAGGATTCCCATCCCGCGGGACCCTGAGGTGAAGCCTGCATGGATCGCAAGAGAGTACCCCCATCTGTTCAGCGCGTGGCACGTGTTTCCCAGTAGGTGGGTCTCCTGCAAGAGTACCACGTCCGGGAGGTGTCGTTTAACAAATTGCAGCTCAATGGTCCTCTTGAGCTTATCCCCCAGCCGGTTGACATACCAACTCAGAATCTGGAGGCTTTTATCCCACCTCATAGTAGTATGCGCTCTTAACTGCAAGACCAGCCCTGAGGTTCCTGGCGCAATGCACTGTTATATTCATGCAAATCTGATGTGACCACTCCAAACATTCCCCCATGCCCCCACCATCCCCACCCCAACTCCAGCCCCCCCCCAACTCCCCTGTCCCCAACTTCCCCCCCGCACTCCCCTCTCTGCTTCCCTGCTCCGTAGGTTCCAAACTACCCACATCCCCAATTAGCAGGGCGCCTTTCGACCCAACCTAGATTGGGAAGAAAACTAGCACCAAAAAAAAACCCTTCCTCCCCTCCTGGTAGTTCCTTCTCTATTAGGAGCGTGCACCGGCTCCAACTCCAGCCGCCGCCCATCCACACCCCATACGTCACAACATTGTACCACAATGACCCCACACCCCATTAGGATTAAGTTCCTGCCATAAGAGTCAGTGCCGTGTCCTGGGCGGCCAGTGTTTCAGTCCAAAAGGGGCCTGTATGGGTTGCCGCGTCAAATAAGGAAGGAGGGGACCAACCATCATTTCTGCCAGTCTAAACCTGACCCCCACCTTTAAAGGGGCTTATTTATCTTCCTCCTCCTATCTCAGGATTAACTAGTAAGGCATACATGGCCCACCCTCCAGCTTCAAATCCCTCAGTACGTTACGTTAAGTAGAAGGTCACGAGGGCAGTTCTATCGCCTTCACTGTTCAGCCGCCTCTCGAAGGGTCCCCCAGGAGCGTTGACTCTGTCCATCCACGTCTGACCTCTCGGCCGTTGATGCTGGCGACGCAGCCTGGTTGTCTCTCCAGTTCTCACCACTGGTCCGGTCCTGAGCTCTTGATGAATCCCGATCTATCCAGTCCTGCACTTCGATGGCGAGGTGAAGAACAAAGATTTGCCCCCGGCAATGACTTTGAGCTTGGCAGGTAAAAACATCATGTACCTGACTCCTCTCTCCCTCAGTGCTGCCTTGACACCCGCAAAGGAGCACCTCTCCCTCTGTACTTGAAGGGTAAAGTCTGGGAAACACTGAATTGTAGCATTTTCATATTGCAGGTCCCCGGCCTGCCTGGCTGTCTGTAGGATAGCATCCCTGTCCCTATACTTCAGACTTTTAGCAATTATTGTCCTGGGCGGAGCCCCTGGTTTAGGTTTAGGGATAGGTGCTCTGTGGGCACGCTCAACGGTGAAGAGTCTTGACAGCCGCTTAGGCTGAAGGTGGTTTAGGATCAGGTCTTACGGAAAGATTTCCACACGGGGCCCTTCCATTTCCTCCTGTACACCCACCACGTGAATGTTGCTCCTGCGGGCTCTCCCTTTCTGGTCCTCCAGTCGCATGGACATCTGTCGGTGTTGATGTAACAGTTCATTTACCCGTTGTTCCATAGTCCTGGCCGTTGTCTGGAGCTCTCGGATGTCAGCTTCGTTGGATTTGGCCTTTTCCGAGGTTTTGCTGAGGTCAGCGCGGAGCAGGTTGACCTCGATAAAGACCTTATCAAATTTTCGTCTCCAAGATAGCGCCAAGCGTTTGAATGGCTGCCATGATGGAGGCCAGCCGTGGTTCTTGTTTTCCGGCCTGGTCCCCGGTCGCTCCCTCCGCCACTGGCGTCCCCATCTGTTCCGTGTACTTATCCAGTTTGTTGGACTGCGTGTTGGTGTTTTGTTTAGGCCTCATCACAGCTGTGCACAACTGCCCTCCTTCAGCTGAGAGCCCACTACGAAATATGCTGTAGTCCGGCACACCTCCAGGGCGTCACACTCTCCCTCAGCTTCATCGCCCAGGCCACCAAGCCGCCTGGGCAGGCCCCGTACCACCAGTAGGGCCCCCGGTATGAGCGTAGCTCCCAAGACTCACTCCGCTGTGTCCAGAGAAACTTCTCTCGCAGCTGCCGCCACCAGCCCCGACTTCCAATCAGTTATCTCAATGGAGAAACGCAGTCTCCGATTCAGCCCACTTGCAAGCAGCCTCTTACCCGGAATGGGCTCCCAGCAATACCGTTCTTTCGTGTCCCGGCTGCAAGTGCCTCCAGCCAGTATGTCCACAGACTATACCCAAGGGCCTCTGGTGGTCTACGTTTCTTGCCGCCCCCATCCTTGCACCAGCACTCTTGGCCTTCCTGTGGCGATCTATTGGGTTCTCGCGATGAAATGGGCCCCTGGTAGGCGCACAAACAGCTCCTCCCGCCGAGCTGGACTCCCTTGCCTGCGCCCGGCTCCCGCCCGGTAACTAGGCCGCTCCTCAAGGCCCTCCACCAGGCCACGCTCTCTTTCACAGACCGGCTGGCCTCCTCACCGGTGCATAACGTTGAAGTTGGGAGCCAGCGGCACTTCTGTCCTGTGCCCCTGGCCCCTCTGAGGCAGCGCCTCACCTTCTGGGCCTCTCGCGCGCCGCACGGGCTCCATCGCAGTCCCGCTCCGACCAGGCCTCAAAGCTGGGGCCTCTCGTGGCGCTCGGGCCGCCCGCACCGCACCAGCGCTTCCCGCCGGTGGCCAGCCCCAGGCAGTAGGCATGCAGCACGGCTCCCGAGGCAGGTAGAGAGACCGGGGCGGGCCCGTTCAGCTTCACTACACCTCGCTGAGTCAGCGGTGCAGGTGGAGTGTGGCGATGGTGGATTCTGACGGATTTACTCGGTGTGAAGGGTTTGGGCTCCAAGGAGCTCCCGGGCTAAGCGGCCATCTTCATCGGCGCCTGGCCACACCCCCCCAGGATTTTTTCTTCTTACTCTACAAGGGTCTAGTCCTTGCAACATCCTAATCTTTTGTTTAACACTTTTCTTAGTATAATCACCTAAGAAATTGCGTAAAATATCAATAGATTCTTGTTGTACACTACAAATACTACTGCAATCCCAGAGTACACAGGGGCTTTAGGACATCTGCCTAGCATTTCATCAGCTATGACTTCTTCTGCATTTCAGGGAACCATTTTCTCTTTCTCAATTCGACAACCATTTCTAACCTCATAAACTCGACCACTGGTGTCAAGTGCATGCAACAAATCATTGGTCTGAAAATAACTCTCTTCATTAAAGAAAGTCTCAGAACTTGAACTGTGTTTCCATTCCCCTAAAAAAACATCACAAAAAAGGAGTTCTGTTAATTACTCTTTTCCTATTACTTTTGGCCTTTATTAAATGGATTGGTTTATCTAGTGATCGAATTCTGTTTAAAACTAAAATAAATAATTTCCTCTTTACATCAAGAGCATTTCCAACAATAGATTCAATATGCTTCTTCTTTTTATAAAACAGTGCTCTCTTTTTATATTTCTTCATATCTTTCACCAAATTATGTACTACTCTATTATAAATTTTTTTTTAATGGATTTCTTTATATTGATTTTCTCTTCTTTTGCTATAAGTTGTATCCTTTGTATGTATATTGCCTTTTTTTCCTTTCCTATTGTTTGCACTTTTTTTTGAGCTTGCAATATTTTCAGTGCCTCAGCATTTTCAGTATTCTTTCTGAGTCTAGTAATATTTTTAATAAAGTCCTTCGTGGTCTTACCAGAAATTTTTCTCTTTGTAGCCACATTATGTTGGTCATCCAATATTTGTGGTTGTGTTTTCTTCAAGTAAGTATCCTTTTTCTGTCCATTTCTTTTTCTTACTTTGTCCGGCATGATAACTTTATTTTAATGATGATAAACAGTATCTGTAAAAAATAATCATAAATAAATGTATATTAATACCTTTATAAATTATACTTTTCTATTACTATACAAACACATTTTATATAAATACTGACTAAGAAATTGTAGATCTTAAATACAAGTATAAAGGTGGTTAGAGCACTACATGTATATTGTATAGGAGTTTGAAGCATACCATACCCAAAAGTCTTGCTTGATTCAGTTTTACTTTACTAAAATGATTACTACATGCTACTGAAAGAGTCACTATCAGTCAGTAAACTTGTAAAGCGCACTACCTACCCGTGGGGGTCTCAAGGCGCTGAGGGGAGGGGGTGCTGTTACTGCTGGAAGAGACAGGTCTTGAGGAGCCTTCTGAAGGTGAGCAGGTCTTGGGTCAGCCGCAGATGGGTGGGGAGGGTGTTGCAGGTCTTAGCGGCGAGGAAGGAGAAGGATCTGCCGCCGGAGGTCGTTCGTTGGATGCGCGGGACGGCGGCGAGGGCGAGGCTGGCGGAGCGGAGCTGGCGGGCGGGGGTGTGGAGGTTGAGGCTGCTGTTCAGGTAAGCTGGCCCGGTGTTGTGGAGTGCTTTGTGTGCATGGGTGAGGAGCTTGAAGGTGATCCTCTTGTTGACGATGAGCCAGTGCAGGTCTTTTAGGTGGGAGGTGATGTGGCTGCGCCGAGGGATGTTGAGGATCAGGCGAGCGGAGGCATTTTGAATGCATTGCAGTCGTTGTAGGTGTTTGGTCGGGATTCCTGTGTAGAGTGGGTTGCCGTAGTCCAGCCTGCTGCTGTTGAGGGCTTGGGTCACCGTTCTTCTGGTTTCAGTCGGGATCCACTTGTAGATCCTGCAAAGCATGTGGAGGGTGCTGTAGCAGGAGGAGGAGATGGCATTGACCTGATTCGACATGGAGAGGGAGGAGTCGGGATGAATCCTAGGTTGCGTGCGTGGTCCGTGGGTATTGGTGCTGTTCCCAGTGTGGTCGGCCATAAGATTGTAAGAGCACTCATAGGATGTTTTTTGGAGTGTATGGATAATGACTGGGGATTTGTAGGCCTGAAACACAAGTGTGAAGCTGGTTAAACCAATATATGCATACTACATAGGAATTGGAAGCACTCTATGCCCTAAAGCCTGGCTCACTGCATGAGTACATGTACTTATGTGTCAGGGTGTTTGCTAGAGTGTATGAATACCAACTGGGGAATTATTGGCCAGAAACACAAGTGTGAAGGTGGTTAGACTACTTCATCCATAGTGCATAGAAGTTTAAAGAACTTTGTGTGCTATATCCTGGCTCACTGCATGAGTACATGCGTACTGACTAAATGATTACCCTACTATAAGGAGAGTCAGTGGGTAAATTCATAATTCATTGAGTTTTAATTTAGTGAAAGGATTAGTACATTGTACTGAAAGAGTCACTATGGGTTTGCAAGAGCAGTCACAGGGTATTTTCTGGAGTGTATGGATACTAACTGGAGAATTGTGGGCCTGAAACAAAAGTGTGAAGGTGCTTCGACCAGTACATAGCAATTTGAAGCACTGCATGCCCTAAAGCCTGGCTTACTCCATGCATACATGTACTTATGTTGTGGAGGATGCCGACGCCACTGATCCTCTACACCTGGCAGCTGGGGGTGGTTGGGGGCGGAGCCACTGGTCAGCGCTCAAACACGCCCATCACTACTTAACTGGCATGCCTTTCCCCTCACGCAGCGAACGCAGCAGCTTGATGCCAATTGCTCTCCCTAACGATGACCTGTCGCTTGATTACTAAGCTGAGAGCTTGAACCTTCAATCTTAGATCTGTGCTTTTAAAATTTGTATTTGTGCCCCACTGTTATTGAAGCTGTGTTTTTTAAAACGTTGACTCTTGAATTCATTTTTTCACATACCCTTGTGATTCCTTACCTTGCACTGTGCACTTCGTACTCACTTGGGTCAAACGCCGGCATCCCAGTCCACCATGGGGTCTCCCCGCTTGTTGTGGAGGGTGCTGGTGCCTCTGATCCACTACACCTGGTAGCTGGGGGTGGTTGGGGCGGAGCCACTGGTCAGCGATCAAGCACGCCCACCACTACTTAACTGGCATGCCTTTCATCTCGCGCAGCAGACATGCGCAGCTTGATGCCAATTGCTTTCCCTAACGATGACCTCTCACTTGATTACTAAGCTGAGAGCTTGAACCTTTGATCTTAGATCTGTGCTTTTACAATTTGTATTTGTGCCCCACTGTTAACGAAGCTGTGTTTTTTAAAACTTTGACTCTTGAATTTATTTTTTCACATACCCTCTTGATTTCCTACCTTGCACTGTGCACTTCGTACTCGCTTGGGTCAAACGCCAGCATCCCGGTCCACCACGGGGTCTCCCTGCTTGTTGTGGAGGGTGCCAGCACCTCTGATCCTCTAGACCTGGTGGCGGTTGGTGGCGCAGTCACTGGTCAGCGATCAAGCACGCCCACCACTACTTAACTGGCATGCCTTTCCCCTCGCGCAGAGAAGCGCGCAGCTTGATGCCAATTGCTTTCCCTAATGACGACCTCTCGCTTGATTACTAAGCTGAGAGCTTGAACATTTGATCTTAGATCTGTGCTTTTAAAATTTGTATTTGTGCCCCACTGTTAACGAAGCTGTGTTTTTTAAAACTTTGACTCTTGAATTTATTTTTTCACATACCCTCATGATTACCTACCTTGCACATTGCACTTCGTACTCGCTTGGGTCAAACGCCGGCATCCCGGTCCACCACGGGGTCTCCCCTCTAGTTGTGGAGGGGGCCAGCACCTCTGATCCTCTACACCTGGCAACTGGGGACGGTTGGGGGCAGAGTCACTGGTCAGCGATCAAGCACGCCCACCACTACTTAACTGGCATACCTTTCCCTCGTGCAGCCATTGCGCCACCGTCGCGCCATAGGCAAGCCAGTCTGCGCCTGTCTGCGGCGAGCCGGGGCCAGGGGCCAACCACTATGCCCATTTTACCACCTATACAGCATCTGAGTTGCGAAACCTGCATGGTAACTGGTCCATCAGCACTAGTACTAGGGCGTCTGTTAACAGACTAGGGATCCTGTCCCTTGGAGACTTCTTCCCAGAGGTCCCTGCCAGGCCCGCCGAGCTGGGTCCTCTCATCACCAATACGTACCCTCCTGAATCTATCTGCTCTGAGCCCCAGGCAGAGGGGACCCTTGTTATCACCTACCTTAATACCCGCTCTATGGTGAAGCACCAACTCGAAATCTTTCAATTACTGGATTCTGACAAACCGGACAAACTTCTCTTGTCAGAAACCTGGCTTACTGCTGATTCTGCCCCCGACATCCTCGCAGCTGTTCCAACAGGCTATTACATACTCCAGGCCAACAGATTGTCGGGTAAGCCCGGGGGCGGGGTGGCAGCCATTATTCACTATAAACATAAATGTACTGCTCTAGGGATTACAGGTATTCCCCTGGTTGATAGACTCATTCTAAAATTTGAATCCCCAAAATCCCCCTTTATCTGTGCCCTCTTCTACCGACCTCCCCACCACATGCCTTCATTTCCTCAACTACTATGCAAATTAATTTCCTAATTAGTTATCAACCACGCCAGGATCATTATTCTCGGCGACTTCAATTACTGGCCCACCGATACGCATGAGAGCGCCAGCTCCGTTGAATTCACGGATTTCCTCTCAGGCATGAATTGTATCCAACATGTGCACAAGGCAAATCACATTAAGGGGCACATGCTGGATCAAGTCTGGACCTCCAACCTAGATATCACTCAACCACTTATTTCGCCATGCGCATGGTCAGACCATCACCTCATCACATTTGCCAAGGCCTGCAACCCCCCTATCAAATCCTCCCTGGTGGGAAATCTCTTAGCCATAATTTGGAATCGGGCCAATATTGGCGACTTCTTCAATCTTTTAAAAGCCACTTCACCGACTGAACAAGGCCCCCTCTGCAATCAGGCAACAAGCCTCAAACAATGGCTTGAATCAGCCAGCAACAAGGTTGCCCCTTTAAGAGAAATAAACTTAAATGCCCACATGACGCTCAACACTGGTTCTCCGACAACCTCCGACAGCTTCAGAAGAACCACGACCTACCACCACCCACACCAGGTTCCTCGCAGAAACTGGAACAAGATCACCGCCGACCAGCTCACCACCTCCCTCAGCCAGAACCCTCCCGCCAGCACAACGGACCCCGACGAAGCAGCCAGCAACCTCACACAGTGGATCTCCAACTGCGCAGATGTCGTCGCTCCACTGAAGACCCCTCCCAGCAGACCCGGCAGCAAAAAAGCCTCTTGGTTCACCGACGAACTTAAAAACTCCAAGAAGAACTGCCGCACCCTCGAGAAAACTTGGCGCAACGACCAGACCACCGACAACATGACTACCCTCAAGCACGCCACCCGCAAACACCACCAGCTGATCCGCACCACCAAGAAGACAGCATTCAAAGAACGACTGGACAACAACACCCACAACAGCAAGGAACTCTTCAGCATCGTCAAAGAGCTCTCCAACCCCAGCGCCGGAAACAACGACATCACTCCCTCGCAAGACCTCTGCGACTCACTCGCCTCGTTCTTTCACAGCAAGATTGTCGACATACACAACAGCTTTGGAGCTCAAACCACGCACCCAACCACCGAACCAACGCCCCCCACCACCACCCTCCGCGTCTGGACCCCAGTCAGCACCGAAGAGAAGCGTGGCTCAGTGGTTAGAGGCGGCAGACCCGGAAGCTGAGATCGGCTGTGGACCAGGGTTCGATTCCCCGCCTCGGCAGGTCTCGGGCTCAAAATTCCACGGACTCGACAATTCTCGCTCCGGTGCCTACTCGACTCACGGGGTCACACTCTGCGACTCTGGGCAATAGCTTGCTTAATCTCCACTACGGCCCCTCGCGGCGGGATGCCTGGCTTTCACCTTGTGGATACCCTGCCGGGGTATCTCACAGGGGAATACCAGGACGGGTTCCCTAAGCAAGCGCCTTGAGACCCCTGGGTGATTCGTGCGCTATATAAATCGAAATACATTTACATTTACATTTACATTTACACCAGCACGATGAACACCATCCACTCCGGATCACCAACCGACCCCTGCCCCCACCACGTCTTCAACAAGGCCGACTCCATCATCGCACCCCAACTCCGGGACATCATCAACAGCTCCTTCAACACCGCCACCTTTCCGGAAACCTGGAAGCACGCCGAGATCAGCGCCCTCCTAAAGAAACCATCAGCGGACCCCACCGACCTCAAGAACTACCGCCCCATCTCGCTCCTCCCTTTTCCTGCCAAAGTCATTGAGAAGACCGTCAACAGACAGCTGTCCGCCTTCCTCGAGACGAACGGATCCCTAGACCACTCGCAGTCCGGTTTCCGAGCCAACCACTGCACCGAGACCGCCCTCATCGCAGCCACTGATGACATCTGATCCCTGCTTGACAACGGGGAAACAGCGGCCCTCATCCTCGTGGACCTCTCCTCAGTGTTCGACACGGTCTGCCACTGCACCCTAGTGCAGCGCCTCAGCAACATCGGAATCCAAGAGAAGGCACTAGAGTGGATCATCTCGTTCCTCGCCGGAAGAACCCAGAGAGTCCGCCTCCCCCCGTTCAGATCCGAGGCCACCGAAGTCATCTGCGGCGTACCCCAAGGATCATCACTCAGCCCTACCCTCTTCAACGTCTACATGACCCCCCTCGCAGCCATCGCACGCCAACACAACCTCAACATCATCTCTTACGCTGACGACACCCAGCTGATCCTCTCCCTCACCAACGACCCCGCCACCGCCAGAACCAACCTACACGAAGGGATGAAAGACGTAGCCGAGTGGATGAAGAACAGCCGCCTGAAGCTGAACTCAGACAAGACGGAAGTCCTAATCTTGGGATCATCACCCTCCACCTGGGACGATTCCTGGTTACCCCCCTGCCCTGGGCACCGGTCCCAAACCAACGGACCACGCACGTAACCTGGGTTTCATCCTGGACTCCTCCCTCACGATGACCAGACAAGTCAACGCCGTCTCATCATCGTGCTTCGGCACCCTGCGCATGCTCCGAAAGATCTTCCGGTGGATCCCCACCGAAACCAGGAAAACGGTCACCCAAGCACTCGTCACCAGCCGACTAGACTACGGAAACACCCTCTACGCCGGAACCACAGCCAAACTCCAGAAAAGACTCCAACGCATCCAGAACGCCTCCGCACGACTCATCCTGGACATCCCCAGACACAGCCACATCTCCGGACACCTGGGAGACCTGCACTGGCTCTCCGTAAGCAAGAGGATCACGTTCAGACTCCTCACCCACGCACACAAGGCACTCCACGACCTGGGCCCCAGGTACCTCAACAACCGCCTGACCTTCTACGCTCCCACCCGCCAGCTACGATCGACCAGCCTCGCCCTCGCCGCCGTTCCACGCATCCACAGAACCACCACCGGAGGAAGATCCTTCTCCTACCTGGCAGCCAAGACATGGAACTCCCTCCCCATCCACCTCCGGATGACCCAGGACCATCTCGCCTTCAGGAGGCAGCTCAAGACCTGGCTCTTAGAGCAGTAGCGGGCTCCCCCTCCCCCAGCGCCTTGAGACCCCTCCGGGTGAGTAGCACGCTATATAAATGTCATGATTGATTGATTGATTGATTGACAACCTGAAAAGGAAAAAGCTGTCACTCAGGCGAGCCGAGCGCAGCTGGAGACGAGACTATGCCCCTGAAAAAAGAACCATCTATGTAATCCTGCTAAAAAAAACTATAAAGACTCTATCCTCCAGACCAAGGCAACTTACTTCTCCTCGAAAATGATGAACTCAGCCACTAAGACTTAGGACATCTTCGCAATAGTTGATGAGCTTGCGCAACTTGACAGAGTGATAGATAAACCTGCCCCCTCACAATCACTATGCGACTCCCTGAACTCGTTCTTCATCGAGAAAATCACCATCATTAAAAGCAGCATCCTCGTCCTGAGCAATTTCCAGCCAATCTCCCTACTCCCCTACCTTAGCAAGCTCTTAGAGGCCCACGTAACCAACTGTCTTAGCCCATTAATTGAGCCCTCTCAGTTTCTCGACCCCCAGCAGGCAGGATTCAGACCAGCACACTCCACAGAATCAGTCATCCTGGCAGTCATGGACGAGCTTAGGAGAGGATCCGATAAAAACATCACCCAGGCCCTGGTACTTCTAGATCTGTCAGCTGCTTTTGACACGGTCGATCATGATCTCCTGATCCACCATGTCAACAACGCTGGCATCCAGGGCCTGGCTCTTAGGTGGAAATCCTCCTTCCTACACAATCATTTCCAGGCAGTTCGTCTTGCCAACTTCTCGGTCAAAATAGCCAGGTTGACCTGCGGAGTCCCCCAGGGCTCATCCCTAACGCCCCTCCTTTTTAACCTATACATGCAACCTCTGATTCTGTCCTTACGTAACAGTCAAGTGACAACTTTTAATTATGCTGATGACCTCCAGCTGGTGTTCGAAAGTGATTCTTCTAACACTTCAGTTTCTAATTTCCAATCCACCATGATCTCTATTAGCGAATGGATGTACACCAACCAACTAAAACTCAACCCCGACAAAACTGAGCTGATCCTGACTGGAGGCACTGCCAACCCCTGGTTCTCTAAATTTTGGCCCCCTCTCCTAGGCAGCTCCCCTCGCCCAGTAGATGCTGTAAAAAGCCTAGGGGTCATTATCAACAATGACCTGTCAATGAAACCCCAGATCAGTGCAGTGGTATCTTCCTGCTTTTTACACCTATGCAAAATACGGAAGATCTGCAGATTCCTGACCACCGAGGCCCTATCTTGACACTCTGGCCTTGGTTATCTCCTGCATCGATTATGCCACCTCCCTCTATGTTGGTATCCCAGCATACCCACTCCACCGTCTACAACTGGTACAAAACCAAGCAGCTAGGCTCATCTTTCATTAACCCAGACATCAACATATCCACCACCTGATGAAGAGCCTCCACTGGCTTCCGGTTGCCAAACGCTCTGCATTTAAATTAGGCTGCACCATTTTCAAAGCCCTCGCTGGCCAGGGCCCAGCCTTCATCTCATCTAGGATCCATTGCTACATCCCCGTACGCAAACTCCGCTCCTCTCACCTTAACCTGCTCATGACCCCCACCTTCAAATGGAAAAAACACGATGACCTCAGATTTTCCTTACTGGACCCTTACTTATGGAACTCCCTTCTGACCGGACTGAGATCAGCAACCTCTTACACTCAATTTAGAACACTTCTCAAAACCTCTCTCTTCTCTCAAACATATGATTAATAGCTTCTGTCATCTCACCGCTGCCGCCTCCCCGCCCTCAGCTCCATAAAACCGCCTGGTGTAAGTGCGCTCTACAAATTTTTTTAACATAACATAACTTATGTGTCTGCAAACACATCAAGCAACCAAACGATTGTCTCTCAATTTTCCCAAATGCACACTGACTCCCAGTGTGATTCTAAACAAATAACAGTATCCCTTGCACTTTACTGAAAGGATCACTACATGCTACTGAAAGAGTCACTATGGGTTTGCAAGAGCAGTCACAGGGTGATTCCTGGAGTGTATGGAGACTAACCGGGGAATTGTAGGCATGAAACACAAGTGTGAAGGTTGTTAAACTAATACATGCATAGTACATAGGAATTTGAAGCACTGTATGCCCTAAAGCCTGGCTCACTGCATGAGTACATGTACGTATTTGTCAGGGTGTTTGCTGGAGTGTATGAATACCAACTGGGGAATCGTAGGCCTAAAAAACAAGTGTTTAGGTGGTTAGACTACTACAACCATAGTGCATAGGAGTTTAAACAACTCTATGTGCTAAATCCTGGCTCACTGCATCAGTACATGCATACTGACAAATGATTACACTACTATAAGGAGAGTCAGTGGGTGAATTCATAATTGATTGAGTTTTACTTTAGTGAAAGGATTAGCACATGGTACTGAAAGAGTCACTATGGGTTTGCAAGAACAGTCACAGGGTGTTTCCTGGAGTGCATGGATAGTAACTGGGGTATTGTAGGCCTGAAATAAAAGTGTAAAGGTGCTTAGACCAGTACATGCATACTATTTAGCAATTTGAAGCACTGCGTGCCCTAAAGCCTGGCTCACTGCATGAGTACATGTACTTATGTGTGTACAAACACATCAAGCGACCAAATGATTCTCTTTCAATTTTCCCAAATGCACACTGACTCACAGTGTGATTCTAGACAAATAACAGTATCGCCTGCACTTTACTGAAAGAGTCACTGTGGGTTTGCAAGAGAGGTCACAGAGAATTTGCTGGAGTATATGGATACTAACTAGGGAATTGTAGGCCTGAAATACAAGTGTGAAGGTGGTTAGAGCACTCCAAGCATAGTCCATAGGAGTGTGAAGCTCTGCATGCTCTAAAGCCTGGCTCACTGCATGAGTATATGTACTTATGTGTCTACAAACACATCAAGCAAGCAAATGATTCTCTCTCAATTTTCCAAAATGCACACTGACTCACAGTGTGTTTCTAGACAAATACCAGTATCCCTTGCACTTTACTGAAATGATTACTACATGCTACTGAAAGAGTCACTGTGGGTTTGCAAGAGCAGTCACAGGGTGTTTCCTGGAGTGTATGAATACTAACTAGGGAATTGTAGGCCTGAAATACAAGTGTGAAGGTGGTTAGATCACTACATTCATAGTCCATAGGAGTTTGAAGATCTGCATGCCCTAAAGCCTGGCTCACTGCATGACTACATGTACTCATGTGTCTACAAACACATCAAGCAAGCAAATGATTTTCTCTCAATTTTCCCAAATCCACACTGACTCAAGTGTGATTCTAGACAAATAACAGTATCCTTTGCACTTTACTGAAAGGATTACTACATGCTACTGGAAGAGTCACTATGGGTTTGCAAGAGCAGTCACAGGGTGTTTCCTGGAGTGCATGGATACTAACTGGGGAATTGTAGGCCTGAAATAAAAGTGTGAAGGTGGTTAGAACAATACATGCATAGTCCATAGGAGTGTGAAGCACTGCGTGCCCTAAAGCCTGGCTCACTGCATGACTACATGTACTCATGTGTCTACAAACACATCAAGCAAGCAAATGATTTTCTCTCAATTTTCCCAAATCCACACTGACTCAAGTGTGATTCTAGACAAATAACAGTATCCTTTGCACTTTACTGAAAGGATTACTACATGCTACTGGAAGAGTCACTATGGGTTTGCAAGAGCAGTCACAGGGTGTTTCCTGGAGTGTATGGATACTAACTGGGGAATTGTAGGCCTGAAATAAAAGTGTGAAGGTGGTTAGAACAATACATGCATAGTCCATAGGAGTGTGAAGCACTGCGTGCCCTAAAGCCTGGCTCACTGCATGACTTCATGTACTTATGCGTCTACAAACACATCAAGCAAGCAAAGTATTCACTCTCAATTTTCCCAAATGCACACAGACTCACAGTGTGATTCTAGACGAATAACAGTGTCCTTTGCACTTTACTGAAAGGATTACTACATGCTACTGAAAGAGTCACTATGGGCTTGCAAGAGCAGTCACAGGGTGTTTCCTGGAGTGTATGGATACTAACTGGGGAATTGTAGGCCTAAAATACAAGTGTGAAGGTGCTTAGATCACTGCATGCATAGTTCTTAGGAGTTTGAAGCACTGCGTGCCCTAAAGCCTGGCTCACTGCATGAGTACATGAACTTATGTGTCTGCAAACACATCAAGCAACCAAATGATTCTCTCTCAATGTTCCCAAATGCACACTGACTCACAGTGTGATTCTAGACAAATAACAGTATCCCTCGCACTTTACTGAAAGGATTACTACAAGCACACACACCAAATCCTTTTCTCACAATGCATTACAAATGAACACACACTCACAGTGTGATTCTACAGAAGCAAGACAATTCACTAGTCTACAAGAGTTAAGATGACTGCACACATTTCAAATATTACATTACTACATTTGGGAGTACAAGCCTGACACATTTCAAAATACATAAGCAATGACTGCTTTGAAATTCCACAAAAACTTGGCAACAGCATACGTTTTTAACCAGTACTAGAACTGCAAGCACATGAAATACGCACAGGCTTCTCTCACAACAGTTCCTAAACTTACACAGAGACACAGTGTGATTCAAGACAACCAACACTATCTTTTGGACTTCATCAAAGCACATTTACTGATCTACAAAAACAAAAGTGTCAACACACATTTCACATATTTCATTACTGCATTTCAATATTAAAGCCTAACTCATTTTCCAAATACATAGACAATGTCTATTTTCTAATTCTATCAAAACTTAAAATCAAAAAATTTTGTAGGCACTTATGTGTTTGCAAACACATCAAACAACCAAACGCTTCACTCACATTTTTCCCAAATGCACACTGACTCACAGTGTGATTCTAGGCAAACAGTACCCCTTGCACTTTACCAAAAAACATTTAGTAGTCTGGAACAGGAAACATGACTGCACACATTCCACATATTTTATTACACAGTCTTACAAACTGAATCTAGACATGCACACTACTCCCTGCAGTTTACCAAGAGAAGCACATTAATCTTATTAAAAAACAAATATACCAAATACAACCTCTCACAAAAGAATACGTTACCTTTGAAATTGATTTGTAGATTAAGAAGTATGTCAGTCACACACCAGATTTTCTTATACAGAATCTCAGCTCTGTGCATCTGTTAGCAAAACCAAAAGAATGGCAAGCTTTCCCTCTCATTCTCCACACATATACATGTAAATATCAAATCACATTGTTTCCCACAATAATTAAAAAGCTAACACACATTTCTATTGGTTACACATTTCAGCCCTTTCCAAGTGACATAAATTTGAACCCTACCCCTAATCTGCTCACTGCCTGTTACCATAGAAACAGTTCATGGAACACTTAACTGAACTCATAGGTCAGAAGTTTAACACACAATGTTGCAACTCCAAACAGCAAGTGTGTTTAACTATTTAAAATATCAGCGTATCCTATGTACTGTTCTTTCGAAATACTTTTTCTAAACCAATAAAAAACATGCTTTCAAAAAACAAAAACATGCCCCCTACTTTTGAGACTAAAATGATCTCAAACACCCAATTATTTATTTTCTTTTTTCAAAACTGCATCTTAGCCACAATTTTAGAAAAATCTAACTTCTCAAACTGCCATTTCACATACAGAGACCATCTGAGTGCATCCAGATCTCCCTTCAAGATGCTTAGAGTGTAGATTGTGGGACACAGCTATATTTTCTGGAGCCAAAGGTATTCAGGACACAGAAACATGGACAAAGACCAAATGTAGACATTAAATGGATTGGACAGAGAGGGTTACAGTGGCATGAATGAATGCCATTGGTTAAATCATTTTTGCATCTCCAACACCGTCACCTCATAATTATGCACTGTGGTGGCAATGACCTAGGCACTTTCACTGGGGTAGATCTGGAAATGCTTATAAAGGAAACCTTTACAGAATTTATGTCACTTTTCCCCCAAACTGCCTTTGTCTATTCTAACATATGCCAAAGGCAGAAATGGAACTGGTCCAATCAATTTTGTCCACAAATTGAGAAAGCTAGGAAACATGTCAATAAATCTGTTTCTGATTTTCTCTGAGATTATAGAATGGGGTCCATTTACCACAACAATCTGCGTTTTAATATCTATTACATCTATACGAGAGATGGTGTACATTTTACAGATGAGGGTCACGGAGTTTTCCTCTTGAACTTTAGACTCTGCATAGGTACTTACTTGTTGGTACCAAAATATCTCAATAAACACAAGGGCTCTTTTTAGAGAGAGCCACCTAAGAACTAAACACAAAAGCTTGATGTATATCTAAAAAAAATTATTTGATTGTTTGCTTGGAGTCGCGCACCCAACGTGTCAATGTCATGCACCGAACACATAGAAGTCGTGCACCAAACGCGTTGGAGTCGCGCACCCTACAGCTTATGAGTCGTGCATCCAACGCATGCACGCCTGCACATGCAGCTCCCAATGTGGAAAAGCATTATGGTTTTGATTTTGAAAGAGAGAGCAGGTTTCCCTACTCTCTCCTTCAAAATCAAGTTTGCTATGAGAGGGCGGGAGCCGCGATATTCCCGCCCTCTCCTAGCAAACAGCAGTGTCCCAGGGGTGGGTACCCCGGGACACTGCAGGAGCCGGCCCTGGGGGGTTGTAGTCCCCAGGGCCCTGGAGGCTCCAGGAGGGGGGCCACGCAGCCACTCAGGGTGTGCGGATCCACTGCGGCCATAGATATAAATGTACTTTTAATTGTAATTTTCTCAAAAACTCAAAAACTACAGAACAGATGTACACCATTTAAGCAAAAGGCACGAGTCTGAACTGAGGACTACATCTTTGCCAAATTTGGTGTAATTCCATTCAGCAGTTCGGGCTGTAGCTGCGGCTAAATGTCCCTATGGAAAATTGCATGGGGAAAACATGTTTTGGGACCCCCCTTTTTTCTTAGCCCCCGCTTCATGAATCACCCCAAGACTTTCAGGATTGCAGCGGATCACACCATTTTTGAAAATTTCACGAAGGTCCGTCAACCTGCACCAGAGTTATTCCAAAAAGAATGTTGCGGATTTCACATGGAAAATAGGTCCTAACTATATATATATATATATATATATATATATATATATATATATATATATATATATATATATATATATATATATATATATATATATATATATATTCACTGAAAAAAACATATGACATCACTCATGACATGGTCAGTGACATCACTGATGACATCACTGATGACATCTCAAATGACATCACTGATGACAACATCCTTGTGACAAAGTGGCAGACCTCCTATCAGCATAAAATAACCTTTGACACACACATTCAAAAATAGAAACTAACATTTTCTTAAAAAAGGAGAAACCAATACCAATTACAACAACTTATTAGGTAATTCCAACATCTACATACACATCCACTCATTCACCAACAGTTCTATATAGTCACTAATGCATGTACTTACTCATCATATGTACTCATACACCTATACATCCTGTGACACACTAATACTCATCCATATAGTTACTCACACACAAATTCACACATGCGAAAAAACCATTTACTTGATTATACTGCTATATACACACCAGTACACATACTTCTACAGAAACGGAAACATATTTACTCTCTTAAACAATCAATTATAAAAACACATACTCACTAACACACCCATACACACAATCATCCACCCATACAGTCTTGCACACATGCTGTCTTCAAAATACATACAAATAGTGAGTCACTCATTCATGCATCTGTGCTCTAAGTAATATCCCCCACCGAACCATACAGACACTGATACTGATACTCAAAAAAACAACTAATAACCCATATACACACTCATGTAGCTACTCACCAACCCATGCAGCCACTTATACACAAAGTGAGACACAGATACAGATATTTAAATATTTAAACATTACTCGCTAATATATGTATTCACTAAGATACATTTAATAAGTCAGTTAACCAATCAATTTTACACAAAAAAACATCCATTTAGACATTTATTTACCCATTTATTCTTCCATCAACCTTTAGATATACATATATAAAAAATATTTATTTTTCAGAAAGATACATATTCACTGGATGATGTAATCAGTGATGTCATTTGAGATGTCATCAGTGATGTCATGAGTGATGTCACTGACCATGTCATGAGTGATGTAATATGTGACGTCATCAGCAGTGCATTGCACGCGCAAGTTATAGTGAGTCCAACTAACTATAACGTGGGAATTTCAATGGTTTTATGCGAGTAAAATTTCCACCTAACTATAACTGGTGTGAAACCTATGGTTTTTTCAGTGAATTTAATAGGTTTTTTAAATGCTAATTCCTAACTATAACTGGTGTGAAACCTAGAGTTTTTTCAGTGAATATATATATATGTATATATATATATTCACTGAAAAAACCATAGGTTATAGACCATATATAGTTAGGAATTAGCATTTACAAAACCTTGAAAATTCACTAAAAAAACCATAGGTTATAGACCATATATAGTTAGGAATTAGCATTTAAAAAACCTTATTTTACTCACACAAAACCATTGAAATTCCATATATAGTTAGTTGTACTAACTATATATCGCGCACCCGCAATCCACTGCTGATCATGTCACATATTACATCATTCATGACATGGTCAGTGACATCACTGATGACATCACTGATGACATCTCAAATGACATCACTGATGACATCATTGATGACATCTCAAATGACATCACTGATGACATCACTGATGACAACATCCAGTGACTGTGTATTTCTGTAAAGTTAAAATATGTCTTACATATTGAAGAATGAGTGGATGTATAAGTGTCTGGATGAAGGATTTAGTAGGTGCGTGACTGACTGTATGAGTGAGTGATTAAATGTGTCTCACTGAGTGCATGGGTTAGTGACTAAACTGTCTTAATTTGTGCATCATTATGTCTGTTGTTCTGTAAACTGCTGCATGTGTTGATCATTAGCTATATGAGTAACTATATGGGTTATTGATTGGTTGCCCAAGTATTTGTATGGGAGACTGAGTGTGTGTGTGGGTGGCTGGGAGGTGTATGACTCTGTGCATAGATGTGTGAGCAGTTGATTCACTAGATGTATGAGTTCAAAAGTGCATGTGGAAACAGCTGTATGGGCAGTTGACTGTGTGCATCAGTGTATTGGTGAGTGAATGGATATCTCAGTGCTACATGTCAAAGTAAGTACATATGTAAAATACAGTACATGTGAGACTTGACATATATAAATAACTGTCCATAAGAACCAGTGAATGTGTGAGTGGCTGTATGCATCATTGTGAACTTGTATCCAGGATTGTATAAGAGAGTAAATATGTTTTAGTATCTGTTTGAATAAGTAAGGTGTGTATAACTATATAGTTGAGAAAATGGAGGTGTGATTGATTGTTTGCATGACTGACTAGGTATGTGTGTAACTTCATGGATGAGTGACAATCTGTGAGTCTGTGTTTACACTGAGTGTATCTAAGGTTATATTAGAGTCTGAAGAGGTTCATCGTATTATCACATGAATGATGTCATCAGTGATGTGATCAGTAATGTCAAATGAGATGTCATCAGTTATGTCATCAGTTTGTCATTTGAGATGTCATCAATGATGTCATCAGTGATGTCATTTGAGATGTCATCAGTGATGTCATCAGTGATGTCACTAACCATGTCATGAATGATGTAATATGTGACATGATCAGCAGTGGATTGCGGGTGCGCGATATATAGTTAGTACAACTAACTATATATGGAATTTCAATGGTTTTGTGTGAGTAAAATAAGGTTTTTTAAATGCTAATTCCTAACTATCTATGGTCTATAACCTATGGTTTTTTCAGTGAATTTTCAAGGTTTTGTAAATGCTAATTCCTAACTATATATGGTCTATAACCTATGGTTTTTTCAGTGAATTTCATTGGTTTTTTAAAAGCTAATATCTATAGCTGTAAAATGTATTCTTCTTTAAATCCAAAAATATATTTTATATGTTTATTAATATATTTTTTTTTAATATTTTTTTTGTTTCGCTCCCGGTCCGCGAACCGGAAAGCTTTCCGTTAGCTCAAATTGATGCCGCGACCCGGTCCGCGAACCGGTAAACGTTCCGTTTGCGCAACTGCCGCGTTAGAAATCAACATCGTGACGCGTCGCGGAAGCGTGACGTATCGCGTTGTCGCGTAATGCGTATTATGACGTACCGCGTTAGCGCACCCGGAAGTGCTCCGGGGCGCGGACCGAGGCGCGAAGCGCAGCGACCCGGAAGCGATCCGCGGCGCGTCGCGAAAGCGCGACGTATCGCGTTGCCGCGTAATGCGTATTATGACGTACCGCGTTAGCGCACCCGGAAGTGCTCCGGGGCGCGGACCGAGGCGCAAAGCGCAGCGACCCGGAAGCTATCCGGGGCGCGTTCCGCAGCGCGTAACATAAGCGTGAGAGGTCATGTGACTTGTTAATAACACTTTTCATTGGTTCATTTCACTTTTGGTTTCATAATCATGTAAGGCTAGGTCAGGTGACCTAAAAATAACACTTTTCATTGGTTGAGAACTATTGTTTTTCCCAAATGATGAAAACCCCTCCTTCTTTCCTCACTCTGACTTATATCATTGTGAGAGGAAGACCTTTATTAATACTTGAGAAATGACTTCAGTACTTGCTTCAGCTGGTGCACCCCCACCACCACCTCCACCTCCTCATGGGAAGAGAGGACCACCTCCCCAGGTCATCACCAACACAGAGGAGGAAGAGGAAGAACTAGAGGAAGAGGAGAGAGAAGAACCACAGTTCTTGGAAGAGGTGCCCCGGGTTTCCCATAGGAAAGCCAGTTTCATCTGGCAGTTTTATTCAATCCCTCCAGGGCAAAAGAAAGTGAATGCGAGGTATGTCACCTGCCTCATCTGCAAAGACAAATTATCAAGAGGGACTGATAAAAAAGTATAGTTATGGGAACTATACCATGCATAGGCACATGACCAGGAAGCATCCACTTAATTACAGCTGGGCGGAAATACGGGATATGGAACAAAACCCAACAGCAACTCCTGTGGCCAGATCAACATCGTCAATATCATTGACACCAGCAGAGGCACGGGAAACTGTGCCAAACATCCAAGAGAATTTTGGACACATGAAACATACTTGTATGCACTTTGGTGCGTTGATATCATGTGGTAACATGAGTATTAATGCCATCAACCTGGCTTATGACAATCATAATTGCCCTAACCGCCCCCAGTAATTTTTTTTTGCTCCTGTTGAGCCCTTTTCAATGCCTGTTTTTTGTTGTTTCCCCCCCCAAAAAAAACCAAAAAAATATAAAATTGTTCAAAAAATACAAAAAAAACAAAAAAAATTCAAAAAATAAAGAAAAAATATAAAACAACAAAAACATTAAAAAAAAGTTCTTTTCAGAACTACCTCCCCTTTCAAAAAAAATTGCTAGAATGTTTAGCACTCTGGCAAGCTCTATTTCTTTTGGTTCGCTTCCCGGTTAGCTTCCCGGTACGCGGACCGGGAGCTAACCAAAAAAAAAAAAAAAAAGAGTAAGTATAAGGAAAGTAAACAGAGAGTGATGTTAAAAGAAAGACAGCTATAGGGAGTAAACCAGAGATACTGTTTAATAGATCTATTTACCGAAGAAAAGACGGAAGAGGGTATAATTGTGAAAAACAAAATAGATAAGGAAGTGAAAGAAAAAAAAGAGAGTAGAACAATAACAAAGAAGAGTTTCTTGGAGAATGTGAGTGAATGTTCAAAATAAGATTAAAACATGGGGAATAACAGAGAGAAAAAATAGAAAACAGAAAACAAAAAATAACAGAAAAAGATTAATTGAAACAGCAAAGAAATGTAAATAACATAGAGCCATATCATCAACATAGGCAATAAAAGTTTTGCAGCTTTTATCGGCAGGTATGTGTCGCTAAAGCCGCTTTTGCGGCAGAAAACTGCCGCTAAAACCACTTTTGCACCAGTTTTCTGCCAATAAAAACAGCAATAATTTTATTGGCTGTGTTCATAATATGCCCCTTAGTGTGCTTCAACTACACAGAGAAAGCATTATGAACAAGTAGTGATAGAGTGATCAGTCAAAGACACTAAGAGTAATAGAGACGGAGTGAGTGAACAAGAGTGAGGAACTATGAGAAGAGAGGGACTGAGAAAAAGAGTGGAAGGAGTTGAGTAAGTAGGTAATAGAGAAAGGAATGAGGAAAGTAGCAAAGGCAGGAAACTGAGGGTTAAAGAAATGAAGCTGTGGAACTAATAGTAGGTGAATGTGATAGAAATGTAACGAAAAGAATACAAAACATTTACCTTATAATTGTCGTTAAATTACTCACTTTTTGTTTTTATACTTTCAATCTGTGAAAGAGAGAACAAACATTTGAAAAATATTAAAACATGTATTTAAAAATTACAAAAGACAAGGGAAAAGATTGAAGGACAAACAATTTTTCAACAACTTTGACACTTACAGAAGCTTCTGCTTCTCCAGGCCCCCTACACAGTCCTAAAGATATACATTTTAAACTAACAGTATCTTGATGCAGATGAAGTGAGGCCTATCTTAAAACATGGTGCATCTTTTGCACTGCTGTTGTCTCAGAAAAGTGTCGCAAGACACTAACATTTTAAATGATTGCTTCAGGATGCCAATAAGATGTGTCCTATCCAGAGGTTTGTTTGAGATGAGGCCTACTCAGGGTTGCAGATGAAATTTAGAGTTGTTGAAGAGTACAGAGGAGATAATACATTTGCAGGCCTACCAATGAAGTGAGTCATGTCCACTGCACTCTTGAACAAAGGCCAAACCTCCTCTGTTTCCCTGGACAGACCTAAACTTGATCTGCACAATGTGATTCATAATGATAGGAAACACAGGTGATGTAATTGAAATACGTGCAATTTCTTTTGCTCATTTCACAATCACATCACTTGTGTTTCCTTTGCTTAGGTATCTCATTGTGCAGATGTAGTCCAGCATATGAAAGAGTACGCAGAAGTGCAGCACTGCATGCAACAACTTTGACACTTACAGAAGCCTCACCTTCTCCATGCCTCCTACACAGTTCTACATATACATCATAAATGCAAACAGTACAGAATTAATTATACATGTTAAATGGTTTATTTTTGCTGTTCTCAGAATGTATCAAATTTCACTAAAAACAGTGACTTGAAGGTAGTCATCATATAACAGCGGGGAAAAAAAAACACAATCAAAATGATTGTGTTTAAAAAACCCATACAACATAACAAATCAGAATTCAGAACTCCTTAAAGTTAACTTACTTTCCATGACGTCAAAGGATGTCCTATGAACAGCTTACACTCTGTTGTGCTGTTATTACTTTCAGCCCGCCACTTTCTGAAAGAAAACCTCCATCGTTTTGAAAAACATGTTACATACAATAAATGACTTCTCGCTCTCTACCACAAGTTTCCACAAGGCCAAATCTTGTCAGAGCCATTTATAACTCTTGGATTTCTTGTAAGCCAATCCCGTCATTTGGCATTTCCGCAACTTTCAGAATTAAAATGTTGAAGATCATTTTCACAATCCTGGACTAGTAATATCTTCCCCTTCTTGCTCAGTCATGTTCTACATTTCCTATGACACTGATACTGCTTACTATGAAGCAGACTTACACTACCTCTATGACTACTACAATTATTTAATTCTCTACATCACTTTTAATCACAAAGCAATGTAAAACAGTAGACAGCATTGCAGACTTACATTCCCTCTACTCTATGTTTTGATTGGCTGCTTCAATTAGCTTATAAAAAGAAATAGTTTTTCTGAACTCATTCAAAGTGCACTTATTTCTCCATGACGTCCAGTCTTATGGTTAGAAGTTATGTCTCTGAACTACACTTATCCTCAAGGCCAAATCGTGTAGGAGCCATTAGAACTTCTTGAAATTCCACAGAGCACATCCCGAGATTCTTTCCCTAAAATTTTGGTTTTAAAAACACCAGGCAAGAGTTTTTAAGGTCATAGGGCAATTCTTTTTTTGAAAATTAAAACAGAATCATTGCAGAATGACCAGCCATTTCTAGACTTTAAATAAGCTGTGTAATGTCCTGATGTTATTGAAGGACCGTCATGATATATAATTGCTGCAGTTACAAAAGTCCTTCCTGATATTGACAACTGCGAAGCGACAACATTTTTAATTAAAGTTGTCAATTTTGTTCCATCAGGCCTACATCGTTGGAACATTAAAATGACATACTGGCCATATGTTCGTATAAATAATGTGGACATCATTTCAGATTTACATTGGCTACACTCCATGTTGTGATCAGCTGCTTTTACTAGCTTATTAAAGGAGACTGATTTACTGTCTGGCAAAGTTAAATATATAAATCTTTCTGAGTCTACACTAGTAGTACTTGATACCATACAGTTCTCGCAGTCATGCTGCCATTGATAAGAAAGCCCAAACAGCTGATCTACATCTACACCTTCAGCATGCAATACATCAAGCATATACATTAAAAACTCCTGACAATCTTGCTGAATATTTTGAGAGAATTGTGTTTGGCCTGAACATCTGTCTAACAGATTTCGAATTTCAGACACACTTTCTATGTTTGTTCTATCAGTGCTACATTTCTCTAACACAGAATTTAACAAACTGCAAAATCTTTGATCAGAATTGACCACAATCTCTTCTTTTACATTTTCTAGAGAAAACAAAACATTAACCACTACATTAGCATAGCAGTTGACACCAGAACTGTTTTCAAATTGAAAACCAACAACATCTTCAACAGAATCCTTTTTGTTTCTGCTTATAATTTCAGGTTCATCGACTTTTCGTCTTTTTGCTACAACCTCCCCAGTATTGGTCACATTTCTTCGTTTCCGGCCTACCACACGTTTCTCAAACAAAGGATATTGAGGCAAATGTGGCGCATACTCTCGTCTTAACCTATTGTATTCCTTAACACAATCTAGATCCGCACAAATGCTTGTGACATCACACTCAATCAAGTACAATCCCGATAAAGTTCTAACTCGTGACAATGCCACATATGCCATACCCTCCTTGAACACAGAACTGCCAATATTCACCAATGCACTGTCTACACTTAAACCTTGCGATTTATGGATTGTCACCGCATATGCCAAGCAAACAGGAAACTGCTTACGGCGAACATATAAGTCTTTTACAAGCAAAAATCTAGCAGAACAACAACCAATTAGCTGTACTTCCTCAATGCCATCAAATTTAATTTTTAAAAATTCAATTCCATCTCTATTTCTGTATTTTACAAAATCAACAACATTACCCATTGATCCATTTACCAGACCTCTTTCAACATGTAAATTCCTTCTTAAAATTATACGGCAGTTCAAGCACACATTCAGAGTCTTTTCAAAACCTGCAGTTTTAGATATACTCTTCTCTAATGAATCCAATTTTGTTTTCAGATTCTCAGACAAAATAATTGTTGATCCCATATGCTCTACTCTGTCAATAGCTTCCAGTTTCACAATCTCTTGCTTTTCTAAATGCAACATTTTGTTGTTGAATTTGGCACATTCTGCAAGAGTTGGCATCAAACATATTCCAGATTTCTTCTCAGTAATTTTCTGAAAAATATTCTCAGGCACAACGTCTTGTTCTGGATATAAATTTGACAGTAATCGTGCATGTAAAGCTTCTTTCCCATGCTCGGTCACTTTTCCAATTCTAACATCTTGTAGAATAGTCTTGTAAACTTCATCCTTCGCCTGACGCATATTTTCATGCAGTTCAGCATAATTGAAGTTTAACCATATATTGACGTTGCCAATGCTGCCTAGGCACTTCCTGGTATCTTCATGTGTGAGCATTTTGAACACAGGTTGCCCTTTCACTGGTGTCAGCTGCAGAAGATCTCCGAAAACAATGATGTGTTTGCCACCAAATAACACTTCATACTCTGTTTTAAGAACTTCTTGCATTCTCAAATGCACAAAGGCAAGCATGACATTGGAAACCATGCTTACTTCGTCAATGATAAGAAGTTTCATTTTCCTCAAGACTCTTGAAACTTCAAAACAAGCATCTCCAGATAGCTTGTGATATTGTAATTTGTTGTCATGCTCCACTGGCAGCATCAGTAAACGATGTAAAGTAATCCCTTTAATGTTATGTGCTGCCAGTCCAGTTGGAGCGGTGACAACACAAGACAGCGATGACTCTGTCCTTTCCTGCAAATAACATGAAATTGCTTTAATAAGGAAACTTTTTCCAGTTCCCGCTTCTCCACTCACGTACAGTCGGACAGGCTTGAACGACGTACATGAGCACTCTTTCTTGTCATGACTTAATCCATGATCAATTTGCATGGTAACTTCGTCATATATTTTCCTCTGCTCAACGTTGAGTTGTCTTTCCAACTCTTCTAAGTTAACCGCATCCTCCTGAGCATGTGCCATGGCTCTTTCCACTTCATTCATAGCAGTGGCAGCTTCATTTTCGATAACAGGTCCTCCTAGTGGATCCTGACTCAATGAAGCAGAACTCTGACTGTCCTGAGAACTGTCTCTGGCAATCTCGGCTGCAATCATTGCTTCCTGCTCAATTTCCGCATTCAACATTTCTACATATTTGGGAAAAGCAGGACATTCTATGGTCTCCTTGGCGGCATTGAAAGAGTCTTCGTAACAGAGAAAATCTCCAATCAGTTCCTCTTCTGCACGCCAAGGTTTGAAAAGTTGCAAAAGTGCTAAATAGAAAAACTCCTTTTTTTCAGGAGATTCGCCACTCAATTTTCGATGGTTTACCAAGTGGCATTTTCTTTGCTTGACCAGACATCCCTCACTTCCTATTACAGCATACACTCCTTTCTCAGTATCTTCTTTGATGTTCCTCTTGAATATGTAATTTTGAAGAACCTCATACAGACAAACATTCTCGAGGTGAATGCTTCGATTTGGATAATATGTATCCAACATGTTGGTCTTCAAAATGTCGGTACTGTTTGGCTCCTTTTCCGCCAAATACTCAATTTCCTGCACAGGTTTGAGAACTCGATTACGCGTTGCAGCAAGACCAAGACTCGCCCAAACGATACTCCTGGACTTGGCATAGAGACTTGCTGAAGACAACCGGTCAGAACATTCGTACGCTCCGATTTCTCGATGCGACAACATCTTCAGACTGAAACTGTACAACTTCTTGCTGAGGCTCTTTTCATGGGAAATGTCCTCCCACATATCCTTCAATTCTGTCTTCTCTTTTTTGGTGATGTAAGACGTCACATACCGAGCCACAGCCATACAGTTATCAGCCACAAACTGTATATCCATGTTAGCATTCCACATGGACAAAATCACCGGGTTGTAGTCGTTGATGTACTTGGACTCTTCGTTCCTCTTCAAATTGTATGTGTTTTTAGGTGATTTCTTCATCACATTATGTCGCAGAGAAGACATCAAACTGTTTACTCTTCCTTTAGAAATCACAGGTCATGGAAAGCCGAAACGACATTTGGTGTAGAACTTGTCCTTGTTTCGGAATTTACGACAACAGTACTTTCCACATCGATGGCTTTGGAAACGCAGAACTTTTTCTCTTAGGCTTTTCTTCTCCTTTGCGTTTGGAACAGCACACGTAGAATACTGTTGTATAAAACTCATCACTGAGTCTTCTGGATCAGTTCCAAATTTAGGTGCATCCTTGATCCACAGCAACATATGTATATGAGGAGCACCTCTTGCTTGGTACTCCTTTCTCCAGAAGAAATCCAACACCTCTCCAAGAGGTGGATTCTTCTTATTCATGATGAAAGACATCATAGCTTCAAATCTATGATTGAAGTACCTACATACATTGACTGGATCCAAAGAGCACAGTTCTCCGGGTGTCTTGAATTCGATGTTTTCTACGTTAGCATTTGCCTCTCGTAAAAATTCAAGTAAGTCTTCCCAGCCATACTCGGCACAGCTCAGAGTGAGGAACCATGTGGGAGTACCTAAGTTCCTCAGCATACATTTTAAATCACCATGACGACGGTACCAGTACTCATTAGTACCACGCTGACACGCCATGTGATTAATCAGGTGAGAATCCAAAATACTGTCTTGGACATTGACTTTATCCATAAAGTCACTTGCCGAGATGTTTTGCATGTGTATACCACTTTTCAAGATGTGGTTCACTGCATATGACAGTCCAGACAGATCGCTTTCAAACAGGAGATGAAACAAATAAGGAATGCATTGTCGAAACCTAGCATCTCCTGCATACAATCGCAAAGTCCGGTATTCAGAAGCAGGAATTTGATGAGGTCGCTCATCATATCTTCCTCCCTGACCTGTTGGAAAAAGCTGTGGGAAACACCGAGCTTCCAAACTTTCCTCCCAAACACTAATGGGACTCCCTTTGGCTTGTTTCATTTGAAACAACTCAATAGCATTCCCCATGACTTCCTTGGAATGCAAAGGATGAGCACTATAATGTTCATATATTTCTTCACTAGTAGAGGGTTCTACTTTCTCAATTTGACCAGCACACAAATCGCTATCCTCTTCCTCACTTACTTCCTCTTCTGCAACATATACATTCTTATAGTATTTATTATTTTTTTCAAATACAATGTTGCCTTTTTAACTTTCCTAACATCTACTAAATCTTGCCATATTTTCTTATTCTTTGTCGGAACCCCATTAACTAAGATAACCAGAGGTTCCTCTTCCACTTTTTCTACTCCAATTGTGTTAATGTTTTTCTTCAAATCTAGAGGCAAATAAACAACTCTTCCCTTTAATCCTCTCTGTAAATCTGATGGAGGCAATTTCTCTGTCTTTGGCTCCATTCTTACAATAGCCTGAAAGGGATGGATACTTTGAATCAAAATAGATTCATAAGTATTTAAATCCTTCAATTCAGAAGGAATCTCAACCAATTCCAGATTATTATGAACTGCTCTAGCAGGCATCTGGTTTTGATTTAATTTGCAACAACAATAAGTACACACACGTTGATCCAATCCCAAATCAAAACAATTTTCTACCATCAAGTATGTTGCGAAATCCTTCCATTCACTATTATTTTCCCTTTCACTTTTTGCATATAAATCCACTAACTTAGTCTGATTCTTATAATAAGTGCGTCGACAACACACACAAGTGAAATTTGGCCTGTCACTTGATTTGACCTGAAACGTCGCAATTTCCCTCTGGAAATTATCTGTACTGGAAACCTGTACACTATCTTCCACATTACCCGCTTCTTCTTGGTCAATTTCAACATTCTCCTCTTTACTTCCAAAGTAAAAAAACTCAATTTCTTCACATATATTCTTCACATCTATTTCAGAACCATGCAAAAGAGCAGCACATAATTGTTTAAGCATAATTGCTGGACTCTTAGCATAATACAACATTCTAACTAATTTCCTCACTTTATTATGATGCACTGCTAGCATCCTGAAATGATGAAAAACACTCTGGCATACTCTCCTGGAAAGACAAGCCAGTGAATGACCATGCAAACCTGTCACTTCTCTCACTCTGCAAGGATCTAATTCTTGCAACAACCTTATTTTCTGCTTCAAACTTTTCTTATTAAATGACCGTACAAAATCACAAAGCAAATTGATGGAATCCTGTCGCACACTGCAAATACTACTACACTTCCAGGTGTACACAGGACCCTTAGCACGTCTTCCTAAAACCTCATTACCTAACACCTCTTCTGCCTCTGTTGTCACAAGTTTTTCTTTTTCAACTGGACAACCATCTTTCACTTCATAAGCACGACCACTGGTGTCAACTGCATGCACCAAATCATTATCCTGGAAATAACTCTCCTCATTAAAAAATGCCTCACAGCTTGAACTATGCATCCATTCTCCAGAAAAATCTTCACAAAAATTACTACGATTAACTATTCTCTTCCATCTACTATTTCTTTTGAAATCATAAATTGCCTTGTTTAGCTTCCTAATTCTATTGATTATCAAAATAAATAACTTACGTTTAATTTCAAATGCCTGATCAATAACTTTCTCAACTATTTTTTTTCTATTATAAAAAACCACTTTCTGTTGACCTTTCTTAATATTTTTTAACAAATTGCCAATTATCCTGTTGCGGAACATTCGTTTACGAATGTCCCTAAACTGTTGTTTCCTTCTACTATCATGCACAGAGTTATCTCTTGCTCTAGCAGTAACATTTTTGATTGGCCTTTCCTTTCCATTTGAATTGCTTCTCTTTTTCTGGACTGAAACATTTTCTGTAGTAATATTTTTTTTACTACAAATAGTTCTTATGAATGTTTTTGTACTCTTACCCGGTGCTTTCTTGGTGACTTGACAAATCTTTTTGTTAGAGGACTGCTGCTTTTTTTCAATCACCTGCTGTCTTTGACGTTTTGCAGCCTTTCTCAGTCTTTCTTTCGTTGGCATGGTGAAATGTTGAAATGATCTGCAGTTGAATCTGTGGTAAAATATATTAAAAAATGTTATTAACCACTATTACCCAACAGTACATCAATAACAGTAATCAAAATCTTAAAACACTACTTTACATTTTTACATATAAGATTTTTTAGTGCATGGCAATTTTAGAATACAGAAATAGCAGAAAAGAAATGGAATTTATATTCATGTTACCTGTGCTATTTTATATGTGAATCTGATCTAATTTTATGAGCATATTTTAATATTTTATTGAAGACACTACACATAACCTGTTTTTGAAGGTGTCTTTATTTTTAAATTAAACGGTTTACATTTTTAATTTTTATTTATTATAAATTTTAAAAATAAATGTTTATAGTTCCATAGGATCAAGCAGGTCAGCTTCCCACCCTATGTCATATAATTCGGACAAATCTGCATCCTCATCACGTTCTTCTTCATCCTCAGGATTTAAATCATCCAAGGGATCAACATCCACTGATGTTTCAATTACGAGTTCAATGATGAGGTCAAAATCAACTGATTGCTGATTGTCGCTCATGTTGATGTTGTCTTTATCTTTAAAGAAAGATAACAACAATGAGATGTTGCAGAGTAAGAGACAAATCTCAGAGATTATAATAGTAAAATTGTTTAACAAGAGTAACATTTTGCAGCTATTATTTAGCCATGTCCAGCGATGCTGAGCAGGTGAAGCCTATGTCTAATTTTTCAGTGAACAGGACTCATCTCTTCTTAACCTTGGATAAGCCTCACCGACTCTGTGTCCCCTGCACATACTTAAATGTAAAGGGGCAGATTTATGTTAAATGGCACATCCCCAGGCATGCACCAGTTAACATGCACCGCTGCTCTGCCACCTATGGTGTGCCGCATTTACAATCAGATAGGAGAAAGCTGCGTCAAAACCCTGCGCCTGCTTTAAGCAGGCATAGGTCTTGACGCAACATTGTGGAGATGGGGCA
The DNA here is from genome assembly GCF_964261635.1 of Lissotriton helveticus. Lineage (NCBI taxonomy): Eukaryota > Metazoa > Chordata > Amphibia > Caudata > Salamandridae > Lissotriton > Lissotriton helveticus. The sequence goes on along the minus strand of NC_136063.1, from coordinate 1,243,431,297 downwards.
CCCCTGAGCCTTGCTGGAGCTGCATCGCACTTGCGATACAACTCCAGCAATGCGCCACCTTTACGGCACAGAAGCGTCACACATCTGTGCCATTTTTGCCCCATGCTGCGCCGCATTGTAAATGCAGCACACCATGGGTGGCGGAACAGCGGCGCAGGATGACTGGCACATCCCTGGTGATGCGCCAGTCATCATAAATGTATCCCTAAGCTTCTTATCTTGTTACAGATGAACCGCCATATGTATCATCAAACTATTTTGCATTTCCTAAATAGCAAATTTTAAGGGATAAATAGCGATTCTTTACCATTCCTAATTTACGATGAGCAAATTGCTAATTGCAAATTACCCATTCATTTCCATGGGCCACGAGGCCCATAGGAATGAAGGTGCAATTTGCGATAAGCAATTAGCTCATCACAAATTAGGAATTTTTCCAAAGGTGCAGGGGTGTCTCAAGAACACCCTGCTGCACCCCTGAAAAAGAAATTTGGGGGCATATGGCGCACATACATGCCCTAAGGGCATGTATGGGCGTCATATGGCACCTTTTGTTTTTTGGAAAAAAAGCTTTTTGAAAAGAATTCGCAAATTACCACCAACTAGAAGTTGGTGGTAGTTTGCAAATCCTTAATGGCATATTTTGCATATTTTTTGTTTGATACATTGCATTTAAGGATTAGCAAATTTTGCTATTCCTTATTTTGCATCAAACTTGTTTGATACATACCATTTGTCTAATTAGCATTCGCAAAGGCCGAAATTCGCAGAATTTTGACCTTTGCGAATGCTAATTAGCTTGATACATATGGCCCCAAGTGAGGCCTGTCTTGCAACATGGTGCATCTTTTGCATCACTGCTGCATCGGTTTCATTAGGCACGTTTTTTTTACACCATGACACATCTGCCTAAATGCATCAATTTGTAATTTTTTCGCCTCATAGCAAATCTTTTGCACCTCCGCTACATCAGAAAAGTGACGCACAGTGGCGCAAAAGAGGCATACACCTATCATAAATCTGTCCCTAGCATTTTAAATGATTAATTCAGGATGACGATAAGGTGTGGCCTATCCAGAGGTTTGTTTAAGGTGAGGCCTACTCAGGATTGCAGATTAAAGTTACGCTTGATGAAGAATACAGAGGAGATAATACATGTAAAGGCCTACCAATGAAGTAAGTAATGTCCACTTTATTGCGCCACTCATCATAAATGTATCCCTAAGCTTCTTATCTTGTTACAGATGAACCGCCATATGTATCATCAAACTATTTTGCATTTCCTAAATAGCGAATTTTAAGGAATAAATAGCAATTCTTTACCATTCCTAATTTGCGATGAGCTAATTGCTAATTGCAAATTACCCATTCATTTCCATGGGCCAGGAGGCCCATAGGAATGAAGGTGCAATTTCCGATTAGCAATTAGCTCATCACAAATTAGGAATTTTTCCAAGGGTGCAGGGGTGTCTCAAGAACACCCTGCTGCACCCCTCAAAAAGAAATTTGGGGGCATATGGCGCACATACATGCCCTAAGGGCATGTATGGGCGTCATATGGCATCTTTTGTTTTTTGGAAAAAAAGCTTTTTGAAAAGAATTCGCAAATTACCACCAACTAGAAGTTGGTGGTAATTTGCAAATCCTTAATGGCATTTTTTGCATATTTTTTGTTTGATACATTGCATTTAAGGAATCGCAAAATTTGCAAATCCTTCAATGCAATCGCAAAATAAGGAATACCAAATTTTGAATTAAGGACATTTTAAGTCATTTCCCAATGTGCAGTGTTTTCAAATTATGATTTGAAAATCGTTTTTAGGGAAAAGGAATGGTTTGTAAATTTATGACAAGGACATAATAGTGTATGCTTCTTTATAAGGCATTTCAGTGTCTCTGATGTCATTTTTCCCATATTACATTAAAAGACCTTTCCCCGTGGAGCACATTCCTTGTAAATATGCTCCCACCAGTGCATGGTAAATTTAGATTTTGACTGTTTGAGTTACATAGCCATATTAAAAGTGACCGAAAAAATTTGCAAAGGCTTTAAAAAAACACTTTCATGTGTCTTAAGGACATTTTAAGACATTTCCCCGTGGGCAGTGTTTTGTAAGTGTCGCAAAAGAGGCATACACCTATCATAAATCTGTCCCTAGCATTTTAAATGATTAATTCAGGATGACGATAAGGTGTGGCCTATCCAGAGGTTTGTTTAAGGTGAGGCCTACTCAGGATTGCAGATTAAAGTTACGCTTGATGAAGAATACAGAGGAGATAATACATGTAAAGGCCTACCAATGAAGTAAGTAATGTCCACTTCATTGCGCCAGTCATAATAAATGTATCCCTAAGCTTCTTATCTTGTTACAGATGAACCGCCATATGTATCATCAAACTATTTTGCATTTCCTAAATAGCGAATTTTAAGGAATAAATACCGATTCTTTACCATTCCTAATTTGCAATGAGCAAATTGCTAATTGCAAATTACCCATTCATTTCCATGGGCCAGGAGGCCCATAGGAATGAAGGTGCAATTTGCGATTAGCAATTAGCTCATCGCAAATTAGGAATTTTTCCAAGGGTGCATGGTTGTCTCAAGAACACCCTGCTGCACCCCCTGAAAAAGAAATTTGGGGGCATATCGCCCTAAGGGAATGTATGGGCGTCATATGGCACCTTTTGTTTTTTGGAAAAAAAGCTTTTTGAAAAGAATTCGCAAATTACCACCAACTAGAACTTGGTGGTAATTTGCAAATCCTTAATGGCATTTTTTGCATATTTTTTGTTTGATACATTGCATTTAAGAAATCACAAATTTTGCAAATCCTTCAGTGCAATCGCTAAATAAAGAATAGCAAATTTTGGTATTCCTTATTTTGCATCAAACTTGTTTGATACATACCATTTGTCTAATTAGCATTCGCAAAGGCCGAAATTCACAGAACTTCAGCCTTTGCAAATGCTAATTAGCTTCATACATATGGCCCCAAGTGAGGCCTGTCTTGCAACATGGTGCATCTTTTGCATCACTGCTGCATCAGTTTCATGTGGCACGGTGTTTTTTACACCATGACACATCTGCCTAAATGCATCAATTTGTAATTTTGTCGCCTCATAGCAAATCTTTTGCACCGCCGCTGCATCACAAAAGTGACGCACAGTGGCGCAAAAGAGGCATACACCTATCATAAATCTGTCCCTAGCATTTTAAATGATTAATTCAGGATGACGATAAGGTGTGCCCTATCCAGAGGTTTGTTTAAGGTGAGGCCTACTCAGGATTGCAGATGAAAGTTACGCTTGATGAAGAATACAGAGGAGATAATACATGTAAAGCTCTACCAATGAAGTAAGTGATGTCCACTTCATTGCGCCAGTCATCATAAATGTATCCCTAAGCTTCTTATCTTGTTAGAGATGAACCACCATATATATCATCAAACTATTTTGCATTTCCAAAATAGCAAATTTTAAGGAATAAATAGCGATTCTTTACCATTCCTACTTTGCAATGAGCAAATTGCTAATTGCAAATTACCCATTCATTTCCATGGGCCAGGAGGCCCATAGGAATGAAGGTGCAATTTGCGATTAGCAATTAGCTCATCGCAAATTAGGAATTTTTCCAAGGGTGCATGGTTGTCTCAAGAACACCCTGCTGCACCCCCTGAAAAAGAAATTTGGGGGCATATCGCCCTAAGGGAATGTATGGGCGTCATATGGCACCTTTTGTTTTTTGGAAAAAAAGCTTTTTGAAAAGAATTCGCAAATTACCACCAACTAGAACTTGGTGGTAATTTGCAAATCCTTAATGGCATTTTTTGCATATTTTTTGTTTGATACATTGCATTTAAGAAATCACAAATTTTGCAAATCCTTCAGTGCAATCGCTAAATAAAGAATAGCAAATTTTGGTATTCCCTATTTTGCATCAAACTTGTTTGATACATACCATTTGTCTAATTAGCATTCGCAAAGGCCGAAATTCACAGAACTTCAGCCTTTGCAAATGCTAATTAGCTTCATACATATGGCCCCAAGTGAGGCCTGTCTTGCAACATGGTGCATCTTTTGCATCACTGCTGCATCAGTTTCATGTGGCACGGTGTTTTTTACACCATGCCACATCTGCCTAAATGCATCAATTTGTAATTTTGTCGCCTCATAGCAAATCTTTTGCACCGCCGCTGCATCACAAAAGTGACGCACAGTGGCGCAAAAGAGGCATACACCTATCATAAATCTGTCCCTAGCATTTTAAATGATTAATTCAGGATGACGATAAGGTGTGCCCTATCCAGAGGTTTGTTTAAGGTGAGGCCTACTCAGGATTGCAGATGAAAGTTACGCTTGATGAAGAATACAGAGGAGATAATACATGTAAAGCTCTACCAATGAAGTAAGTGATGTCCACTTCATTGCGCCAGTCATCATAAATGTATCCCTAAGCTTCTTATCTTGTTAGAGATGAACCACCATATATATCATCAAACTATTTTGCATTTCCAAAATAGCAAATTTTAAGGAATAAATAGCGATTCTTTACCATTCCTACTTTGCAATGAGCAAATTGCTAATTGCAAATTACCCATTCATTTCCATGGGCCAGGAGGCCCATAGGAATGAAGGTGCAATTTGCGATTAGCAATTAGCTCATCGCAAATTAGGAATTTTTCCAAAGGTGCAGGGGTGTCTCAATAACACCCTGCTGCACCCCTGAAAAAGAAATTTGGGGGCATATGGCGCACATAAATTTTAACAACATTTCTTTACGTCAAAAACGATTTTCAAGTCATAATTTGAAAACACTGCACATGGGGAAATTACTTAAAATGTCCTTAAGACACATGAAAGCGTTTTTTGATTGCCTTTCCAGCATGGTTGGGTCACTTTTAACATGGCTATGTAACACAAACATTCAAAATCTAAATTTGCCATGCACAGGTGGGAGCATATTTACAAGGAATGTGCCCCACGGGGAAAGGTCTTTTAATGTAATATGGGAAAAATGACATCAGAGACACTGAAATGCCTTATAAAGAAGCATACACCATTATATCCTTGTCATAAATTTACAAACCATTCCTTTTCCCCAAAAACGATTTTCAAATCATAATTTGAAAACACTGCACATGGGGAAATTACTTAAAATGTCCTTAAGACACATGAAAGCGTTTTTTGATTGCCTTTCCAGCATGGTTGGGTCACTTTTAACATGGCTATGTAACACAAACATTCAAAATCTAAATTTGCCATGCACAGGTGGGAGCATATTTACAAGGAATGTGCTCCACAGGGAAAGGTCTTTTAATGTAATATGGGAAAAATGACATCAGAGACACTGAAATGCCTTATAAAGAAGCATACACCATTATGTCCTTATCATAAATATTATAACCATTCATTTTCCTCAAAAACGATTTTCAAGTCATAATTTGAAAAGACTCCACAGCTCCTATGCAGAAAAACACCCTGTCAGTACTAATACTTCACATTTTCTCCAATTACATTTTCTCAAAGAAACAAAATCTATTTGTAAAACACTTGAGACAAAGCAACATTTGAAAAACACAACTTTCTTCATAATTTTCTCCTTAAAGCACACTATTCTCTATCTAAATTAAAGAAATATTTTCTCACCTTAGCAAATACTTTGAGTTTCAAAACAGTCTCAGAAACACGCCAATTTGTCTTCAGCAGAGCAAAAGGTATGCACTCCAGAGTCTGCAGCTATCAAAAGCACAGAAATGCTGTAATTCTTCACACATATCTCTCATGTCACCCAATCAAAACTCTTCCCTTACTTTTTTTCCAAATGAAAACCCTTCCCCCCTCTTTTCTCTCTGTCTTTTTTGCATGGCAACCACCTCCTGGAAGACCTCTGGTGTTTGCAAGTTCACACAACAATGTTGCAATTGAACTCTGAACTCTCAGTGCACCTGCATATCCAGTGCAATCTTTCATTTAATGATTTTTTATTGACCATTCAAAATACATCTTTCAAAGAACTCATCCATGCACCCTAACTTGCTGTTTTCAGCAATCAAAATCCACCAATCACTGTTACTGCTTCATTAACACAGAAACTCCACAGTTTTTTTCATTTTAAACTCTTATTTTTTCAACTGCCATTTCATTGCCACACTTCATCTGACTGCAGCAGAACCTTCTCTCACCATGTTTTCTGTCTGGATTGTTGGACATAGTGATATCCACTGGGCTCACAGGTATGCTGAGAACAGGAATTTACCTAACCTCAATTTACAAGATGTGGAAATTAAGTGGTTTGGCCACAGAGGATTAAAATGTCACCAATTGATACCATTGGTGAAAACCTTTATGCATTTGCCAAAACCTGACCTGTTAATTGTGCACTGTGGAGGTAATGATTTGGGCACTTTGACTGGGGTAGGTCTGGAAATGCTTTTAAAGGACACCTTTGAGCAATTGATGGCACTTTTTCCTCAGACTGCCTTGGTATATTCAAATATATGCCAAAGACAGAAATGGAGGTGGTCAAACCAATTTTGTCCACAAATTGAGAAGTCGAGGAAGCATGTAAACAAATCTGTTTCAGCTTACATGAGAGACCATGGAATGGGCTCCGTGTACAACAATAACTTGCGTTACTACATGCAAGATATCTACAGAGGAGATGGAGTTCACTTCTCAGATGAGGGCAACAGAATTTTCATTCTGAATTTAAGACTGTGCATTGGTACCTACTTATAAGTACCTAAATGTACCATAAACCCAAAAGCTCTTCTCAGAGCTACCCTACATATGATCACTCACAATTATTATTTTACTCTAACATTTTTCACTAATTTTCAACAAAGTACGCTCCCTGGGGCGCTACCCGGTACGCGAACCGGGAGCTAACCTCGCGTAATTTAAAAAAAAAATGTTTTTTTTTGGCACATATAAGCCTCCTCAGCCACCCTCAGAAAACCTAGGGGGTCAAGATAAGTCTACCGTGCCCCCTTCTACCCATTCTGAACATTATTTGCCCTCCATCTTGTATCTTAATTCGACCGAAACACAAAATGGTGGACTCCCGTAACGCTTAAGGTCCGCGAACCGGGGCGCTCAACAGTTCGCGTACCGGGTCGCTCCCTGGGAAGCGCACCATCAAAAAAGGTGGGAAAGTAGTTTACAGAAAAGCGACTGGAGACAATTTCACCAAATATAGATTAGCTCATACTACATACCAATCCCTACCATTTTCACAAATTTGATTGGAATTCCATTTAACCATTTAGCCTGTAGACGTCTCTGAATACCCTGAGGTAAATTACTTCACAAAACACATCTGAAGTGTTGGAATTGACAACCAATTAAAATGTTACTTTCATTTTCTACTTTTTTACCTGACATTTGATTGGTTATGTACCTGAATATATATAAAGGAAGAGAGAGAAACACACAGATCATTTTCACTCACAACTTAAACTTGTTTTTAGAAGGTGAGATATTATTTTATAAATTTGAAAACATTTTCAGATAGTTATATACTATCCCTCTGTAAGAGTTAGACATTGAGAAAGGCTTCTTTATTGTAATTATGGATTGATTTAGGTTTCTGTGGTATAATTATGAATTTACTTAGACTTCTTCACAGGCACTTTTTAATAGTACTACTTCACGCCTGAAACCATACAGTGCCCATAGATTACTTCTCTGTTATAAACTCACAAGTACCTGTCTGAACTTAAACCCAACAGTGCCCTATCTCTACTGATATATTTATTTTTTATGCAAATTACAGCAATAAAATGGAAGGTGAGCAGAATGTTTCCTTTGAAATTGTTCTGGAGAACAACAAAGAAAAAGATATTGAGGACAATGATGACTCAGATTTCATGGATGAATCACGGGACAATGAATTAGTTCAATGTGTAGAATCTGTGGATCATTTACTCCATTATGATGACGGTCAAATGTGGGAACTTATGTTCACTCAACAAGAGGACATATCGGACAGTCAAATGCTAGACGTTCTATTAAATTTTGAGAAACAATCTGAAAAATAAAATTGTATGTAATATTAAAAAATTGTTTGAGTCTTTAATCATTTTTATATGTAATTTATAAACTAGTTAAATGTTAGAAATGTTATTACATTTTTAAACACAATCACGATAATAAATAATTGCTTAAAAAAAAAAAATTAAAAAATAATCAACAAAACCAACAATCAATTAACATACAGTATTTGAAAAGTCTATCATTCTTTTTTCCTCATAGTACGCTGCCCAGAACGCTTCCCGGTTCGCGAACCGGGCGCTACCCACGCAAAAAAACAAATTTTTTTTTTTTTTTTTTTTGCTCCGCGGGGCCATTTTAAAGCATCCACATTAAACCTAGGGGGTCAGGGAGGATCTACTATGCCCCCTTATGGTCATTTCCCCCTTTGTTTTGGCCTCCTCTTGTCTCTCAATCCTACCGAGAGACAAGATGGCGGCCACTCCGGACTGTTTAGAATGTTGACAGACACCGGAGAGCCAATCAGCTTCGCTACGCGAAGTTCCGTTACGCGTAAGGTCCGCGAACCGGGGCGCTGCCCGGTCCGCTGTTACAGATATATATCTTTTTTTGAACGTTAATTTCTCAAAATCCACTGAAGCACATATATTGAGACCTAGCAAAGGCACATCGGGCTAACAGTCCCTACAATTTTGCCAAGTTTCGTGGAAATCAATTCAGCCGTCCGGGCTAAAAGTGAGGCCAACTGCCCTATGGAAAACTCAATGTTAAAAACACGTTTTGGGACCCCCCTTTTTTCTCGGCCCCCCCTTGACGAACCCCCCCCAAATTTCCAGGGGCTGCTCAAAAACAAAATGTTCCATTTTCCTGAAAATTTCAACCAATTCCGTCCACAAACGCCAAAGTTATTAGACATAGAAATTTCAAAAATCCCATAGGGAAAAAATCCTAACTATATATACCTACTGGCGACCGCCAGTAGGTAATATATATATTCACTGAAAAAACCATAGGTTATAGACCATATATAGTTAGGAATTAGCATTTACAAAACCTTGAAAATTCACTGAAAAAACCATAGGTTATACACCATATATAGTTAGGAGTTAGCATTTACAAAACCTTATTTTACTCACACAAAACCATTGAAATTCGCATATATAGTTAGTTGCACCAACTATATATCGCGCACCCGCAATCCACTGCTGATCATGTCACATATTACATCATTCATGACATGTTCAGTGACATCACTGATGACATCTCAAATGACATCACGCGCACCAGGGAGCGTACCATGGGGAAAACCCATTGAAACAGTAAAATAATAATTTAAAGTGCTTAGAGGTAGGGTAGCTCTGAATAGAGTTGTTGTGTTGTGTGGGTGATTTAAGTACCAACATGTAGGTACCAATGCAGAGTCTTAAATTCAATGTAGACCGTCTCCTCTGTAGATAATTTGCATGTTGTTACAGAAGTTATTGTGGTATATGGAATCTATACCATAGTCTGTCAGGAAAGCAGAAACAGCATGGAGGCAGGAGATGAAAAAGAGATGTCAAATACACATTGGAGATAATATAGTGGGAGAAAGGAAGTAACTATGAGCAAAATTACTATGTAACACAAAAAAGTTGCACAGTATACTATAAGTCTCAGTTTATATTATAATCATTTTTGTACTATTTCATGAATTACATATAAAAATGAATAATGTCTCGAACAATTTTTAATTATTAAATGTTAATTTATTGTTGTGATTTTTCTAAATTTAAAAGAACTTCCAACATTACATCATCTGGAATGTCCTCATTTTGATTCCATGATTCTATTGCTTCAACACAGTCAAGTAATTCATGGTCCAGAGACTCATCCATAAAGTCAAAGTCATCAATATTTTTCTCAGCAATATTTTCCTCAGGATTGTTCTCCAGAACAATTTCGAAAGAAAAATTAATTTTGTTTTGAACTCCTTCCATTTTCTTGCTGTAAATTGTATACAAAAAATATATATCAGCAGAGTTAGGGCACTGTTGGGTTTAAGTTCAGACAGGTACTTCTGAGTTTTTAACAGTGAAGTTATCTTTGGGCAGTGTATGGTATCAGGCAGGAAGTAGAAATATAAAAAAGTGCATGTGAAGAAGCCTAAGTAAATTCATAATTATACCAGAGAAGCCTAACTCAATCTATAACTATAACAGAGAAGCCTATCTCAATCTATAACTATAACAGAGGGACAGTAAATAACCATCAGAAAACGTTTTTACAAATTAACTTAAAGTGCCCCTTACAAATTAACAACTTACCTTACAGAAAGGTGATGAAGATAAATGAGAAAATCCTTTAAAGATGTACCTCAGGTAGTTGTAGTCAAAATGGCCGTGTTTCCCTCTCATTTTTCATTTATGTTCATGTACATAACCAATCAAATGTCAGGAAATAAAAGTAGAAAATGAAAGTAACATTTTAATTGGTTGTAAATTCTAACACTTCATATGTGTTTTTGTCAAGTAATTTACCTCAGGATATTTAGACAGGGCTACTGCCCAAATAGCTCAATGGAATTCCACCAAATTTGGGAAAATGGTAGGGACTGGTATGTAGTAGGGCCTATTCTATATTTGGTGAAAGTCTCTCCAGTGGTTTTTATGTAAATTAACTTTTAAAACTTTTTGGGAGCGCTTACCGGTGCGCGCCCCAGTACGCGCACCGGCAGCGCTACGGGAGTCCTCCATCTGGTATTTCGGAAGAATTGAGACACAAGATGGAGGATAAACAACGTTGGGAATGGGTAAAAGGGGGCACGGTAGACACTCCCTTTTCTGAGGGGGGCTTAGGAGGCCCATATAGGCCCAAAAAAATAAAAAAACTATTTAAATTTTTGCGGGGGGAGCGCCCGGTACGCGCACCGGGAAGCGTACCGGGGAGCGTACTTTAGTGAAAAACAGTGAAAAAAGTTGGAGTAAAGTAATCATTTTGAGTGATCAGAGGTAGGGTAGCCCTGAAAAGAGCTTTTGGGTTCTCTGGCTGATTTCGGTACCTACAAGTAGGTTCCAATGCACAGTCTTAAATTCAAGAGGAATATTCTATTCCCCTCATCTGAGAAGTGCAAACCATCTCCTCTGTAGATATCTTGCATGTTGTAACGCAAGTTATTGTTGTATATTGAACCCATTCCATATTCTCTCATGTAAGCAGAAACAGATTTATTCACATGTTTCCGTGCTTTCTCAAATTTTTGACAAAATTGGTTGGACCACTTCCATTTCTGTCTTTGGCATATATTGGAATATACCAAGGCAGTTTGTGGAAAAAGTGTCAACAATTGCCCAAAGGTGTCCTTTAAAAGCATTTCCAGACCTACACCAGTCAAAGTGCATAGGTCATTTCCACCACAGTGCAAAATTATGAGGTCAGGGTGTGGCAGATGGTGAAAGGTTTTCACCAATGGTATCAATTGATGACATCTCAATCCTCTCTGGCCAATCCACTTGATGTCCACATTTGGTAAATCAAGGTTGTGAAAATTTCTGATAGCTGCATACCTTTGAGCCCAGTGGATGTAGCTATGTCCAATAATCCAGACAGAATACATGGTGAGAGGAGGTTCTGGTGCAGTCACATGAAGTGTAGGAATGAAATGGCAGTTGGAACAGTAGGATTTTGCAAAAAAAACTGTGGAGTTTCAGTGCTCTTGAATCACAAGCAATGATTGGTGGATTTAGATAGTTGAAAACTGAAAGTTAGGGTGCATGGTTCTGTTCTGTGAAAGAAGTAATTTGAATGGTTAAGAAAAAGTCATTTAAAGAAACATTGCACCGGATGGTGTATTGAGAGGTCAAACATCCTTGCTGAGTTCATTTGCAACATTGTAGAATAAACTTTTAAACCTGAGAGGTCAGTGAGGAGGGAGTTGCTATGGTAACAGGTAGAAAGGGCTGAGGGGGGAAGGGTGTTGGTTTGAAAATAGAGAGGGAAGAGTTTTAATTGGTTAACATGAGGGATATGTGTGTAGAATTAGAGGTTTTCTGTGCCATTCATGGTTGCAGTGCCTGGAGTGCATACCTTTTGCCCTGCTAAAGAAATATTGGTGTGTGTATCTGACACTGTTCTCAATCTCCCAAAGCATTTGTAAAGGTGAGTAATGATTCATTTAATATAGATAGAGACTTGTATACTCTATAGAGAAGATTTGGAAGCAAATTGTGGTTTTTTAATGTTGCTTTGTGTCATGTTTTTTGAAAATGCTTGCTAAAAAGTTGTTGCTGCAAAGAGGAATTGTATTTTGTAAAATTGTGAAGTTTCAGTAGTGACCTGGAATGCTTGTACAAAGGACCTGCGCTCTGTTTCTAAAATGTTATTTTAAAAACGATTTTGGGGCAAATCAATGGCTTTTACATTTTTGAGAAGGAATAAATAGTGTCTGCATGATTAAATAAATATATTTGAACCTTTCACAATGATGTCACCTGTGTTACCTCAGATTAGGAAGCACATTGAGCTTCTTTGCTGTTGGTTTGTGTCATGTTTTTTGATAATGCTTGGTATCAACATTTGCAAGATAGAGGATTTGTATTTTGTGAAATAGTGAGGTTTCAGTAGTGAAATTGAATGCTTGTACATAGGACCTGCGCTCTGTTTCTAAAATGTTATTTAAAAAACGATTTTGGGGCAAATCAATGGCTTTTACATTTTTGAGAAGGAATAAATAGTGTCTGCATGATTAAATAAATATATTTGAACCTTTTACAATGATGTCACCTGTGTTACCTCAGATTAGGAAGCACATTGAGCTTCTTTGCTGTTGGTTTGTGTCATGTTTTTTGATAATGCTTGGTATTACCATTTGTAAGATAGAGGATTTGTATTTTGTGAAATAGTTAGGTTACAGTAGTGAAATTGAATGTTTGTACATAGGACCTGCGCTCTGTTTCTAAAATGTTATTTAAAAAACGATTTTGGGGCAAATCAATGGCTTTTACATTTTTTAGAAGGAATAAATAGTGTCTGCATGATTAAATAAATATATTTGAACCTTTCACAGTGATGTCACCTGTGTTACCTCAGATTAGGAAGCAGATTGAAATTCTTTCTTGTTGGTTTGTGTCATGTTTTTTGATAATGCTTGGTATCAACATTTGCAAGATATAGGAATTGTATTTTGTGAAATAGTAAGGTTTCAGTAGTGAAATTGAATGCTTGTACATAGGACCTGCGGTCTGCTTCTAAAATGTTATTTAAAAAATGATTTTGGGGCAAATGAATGGGTTTTACATTTTTGAGAAGGAATAAATAGTGTCTTCATGATTAAAGAAATATATTTGAACCTTTCACAATGATGTCACCTTTGTTACCTCAGATTAGGAAGCAGATTGAGCATTTTTCTTGTTGAATTGTGTCATGGTTTACAATAATGCTTGGTAGGAATGTTTGCAAGAGAGAGGAAATGTATTTTGTAAAATAGTGAGGTTTCAGTAGTGAAATGGAATGCTTGTACATAGGACCTGCGCTCTGTTTCGTAAATGTTATTGGAAACACGATTTTGGAGCAAATGAATGGCTTTTACATTTTTGAGAAGGAATAAATAGTGTCTGCAAGATTAAATAAATATATTTGAACCTTTTACAATCATGTCACCTGTGTTTTCTCAGATTAGGAAGTAGATTGTGCAGATGAGGTGAGGCATGTCCAGGGGTGCAAAGGAGGTGAGGCCTGTGCCCATGAGTGCAGTGGAGAGGACTGACCTCCTCTGACCCTTGGACAAGCCTTACCTCATCTGTGTCCGCTGGACAGGCCTCAATGTATTGGGTATAATTGATGGTAACTGGGTGCAGATGAGGTGAGGCGTGTCCAGGGGTGTAGATGAGCTGAGGCCTGTCTAGGGGTGTAGATGAGTTGAGGTCTATTCAGGGTTGCAGATGAGGTGAGGATTGTCCAGGGGTGCAGAGGAGGTGAGGCCTGTGTTCAAGAGTGTAGTGGAAGAGAGGTCTGTCCAGGGGTGCAAAGGAGGTGAGGCCTGTGTCTAAGAGTGCAATGGGGGATAGGCTTCATGAAGTCTAGTCCACTACACTCTTAGACACAGGCTCCACCACCTATGCTCCCCAGGAAAGGCCTCTCTCCCACTACAGTCTTGAACACAGGCCTCACCTCCTCTGTACCTCTGGACAATCCTCACCTCATCTGCAACCATAGATCGTTTTTTAAACAGGCCTAAATGTATTGGGTATAATAGATGGTAACAGGGTGCAGATGAGGTGAGGCCTGTCCAGGGGTGTAGATGAGGTGAGACCTGTCCAGGGGTGCAGATGAGGTGAGGCCTCTTCAGGGTTTCAGATGAGTTGAGGCTTGTCCACGGGTGCAGAGGAGATGAGGCCTGTGTTCAAGAGTGTAGTGGGAGAGAGGCCTGTCCAGGGGTGCAAAGGAGGTGAGGCTTGTGCCTAAGAGTGCAGTGGGGTAGAGGCTTCATGAAGTCCATTCCACTGCCCTCTTAGACACAGGCTTCAACACCTCTGCTCCCCAGGACAGGACTTACCTCCTCTGCACCCCTGGACAGGCCTCACCTCATCTGCACAATCTGCTTACTAATTGAATGCTTGTACATAGGACGAGTGCTCTGTTTCTTAAATGTTATTGGAAAAATGATTTTGGGGCAAATGAATAGCTTTCACATTTTTGAGAAGGAATAAATAGTGTCTGCAAGATTAAATAGATATATTTGAACCTTTCACAGTCATGTCACCTGTGTTTCCTCAGATTAGGAAGTAGATTGTGTAGATGAGGTGAGGCATGTCCAGGGGTGTAGAGGAGGTGAGTCCTGTTTTCAAGAGTGCAGTGGAGAGGACTCACCTCCTCTGACACTTGGACAAGCCTCACCTCCTCCGTGCCCCCTGGACAGGCCTCAATCTATTGGGTATAATAGATGGTAACAGGGTGCAGATAAGGTGAGGCCTGTCCAGGGGTGTAGATGAGGTGAGGCCTGTCCAGGGGTACAGATGAGGTGAGGCCTGTTCAGGGTTGCAGATGAGTTGAGGCTTGTCCACGGGTGCAGAGGAGATGAGGCCTGTGTTCAAGAGTGTAGTGGGAGAGAGGTCTGTCCAGGGGTGCAAAGGAGGTGAGGCCTGTGCCTAAGAGTGCAGTGGGGTAGAGGCTTCATGAAGTCCATTCCACTGCCCTCTTAGACACAGGCCTCAACACCTCTTCTCCCCAGGACAGGACTTACCTCCTCTGCACCCCTGGACAGGCCTCACCTCATCTGCACAATCTGCATACTAATCGAATGCTTGTACATAGGACGAGCGCTCTGTTTCTTGAATGTTATTGGAAAAAAGATTTTGGGGCACATGAATAGCTTTTACATTTTTGAGAAGGAATAAATAGCGTCTGCATGATTAAATAGATATATTTGAACCTTTCACAGTCATGTCACCTGTGTTTCCTCATATTAGGAAGTAGATTGTGCAGATGAGGTGAGGCATGTCCAGGGGTACAGAGGAGGTGAGGCCTGTATCCAAGAGTGCAGTGGAGAGGACTCACCTCCTCTGACACTTGCACAAGCCTCACCTCCTCTGTGCCCCCTGGACAGGCCTCAATCTATTGGGTATAATAGATAGTAACAGGGTGCAGATGAGGTGACCTGTCCAGGGGTGCAGATGAGGTGAGGCCTGTTCAGGGTTGCAGATGAGTTGAGGCTTGTCCACGGGTGCAGAGGAGATGAGGCCTGTGTTCAAGAGTGTAGTGGGAGAGAGGCCTGTCCAGGGGTGCAAAGGAGGTGAGGCCTGTGCCTAAGAGTGCAGTGGGGTAGAGGCTTCATGAAATCCATTCAACTGCCCTCTTAGACACAGGCCTCAACACCTCTGCTCCCCAGGACAGCCTGACCTCATCTGTACTCCTGGTCAGGTCTCATCTCATTTGTATCCTGTTACCATCTATTATACCCAATAGATTGAGGCCTGTTCAGGGGGCACGGAGGAGATGAGGCTTTTCTAAGGGTCAGAGGAGGTGAGTCCTGTCCACAGCACTGTTGGACACAGGACTTACGTCCTCTGCACCCCTGGACAGGCCTCACCTCATCTGCACAATCTGCTTACTAATGTGAGGAAACACAGGTGACATGATTGTGAAATGTGCTAATATATTTTTTTAATCATGCAGATACTATCTAATCCTTGTCAATAATGTAAAACCAATTCATGTGACCAAAATCTTTTTTTAAATAACATTTACAAAACAGAGCATAGGTCATACGTATAAGCATTTCATTACACTACTGAAACTTCACTCATTTAGAAAATACAATTCCTTTATGCACAAACATTTCTTTACCAAGGATTATCAACAATGTATTAGTCTCTATTATATTCTCTTCCTGACTTACTCTATTTTTCCACCTGTCCCCTTCTAACACCCTCTCTCTGACTTATTCCTTTTTACATCCTGACTCTGTGTTACACCCTGTTACACTCTCTCTTTGACTTACTTTCTCTTACACCCTGTCTCTAATTTATTCCCTCTCTCTCTTTTTTACAGCAATTTGTAAGTCATACTTTCTCTTACATCCTCTTCCTGATTTACTCCGTCTTACAACCTTTCTCTTTGTAACATTCTCTCCCAGAGTTACTCCCTATTACACTTTTGTCTGTTTTACACCCTCTCTCCCTCTTTCTGACTTTTTTATTCTCTTCCTCTGTTCGTGTTACACCCTCTGTCTGACTTACTCCTTGTTACATCCTCTCTCTGATTTACTTCCTCTTACACCCTCTCTCAAACTTACTCTCTCTCTCTCCCTTTTACAGCCTCTCTCTGTTTTAGTCTCTTTTACATCCTCTCACCTTCTAACACCCTCTCTCTGTCTTACATCCTCTTACACCCTCTCTCTGTCTTCCACCCTGTTACACCCTTTTTCTGACTTACTCCCTTTCTCCCTTTCTTTGACTTACTCCCTCTCCCTATTACATTCTTTCTCTGTCTTACAACATATTATACACTCTCTCTGTCTTACTCCTTCTCTATGTTTTACTCCCTCAACCTGTTTCTTTGTCTGACTCTCTCTGTCTTTTTGTGTTAGTTCCTCTAGCTCTTTTTCTCTGTCTTACTCCTAGTTACATAGTTGCTCTGATATAAACTTAGATATGTTGTAAACTAGTGTTTATATCGTTTGCTTATTGCCATTGCTTTGTTGTTTGGTAATAGTGGTCTATAATGTGTTATTTTGTTTCTTTAACACAGATTAAAATCAAGATTTCAATAGTAAGGAAATATGCCCTCAAGGCAGAGGAGAAGAAAAGATGCCAAGCGGAAAAAATCAAAAACAGCAACGGAATTAAAGCACTCCTCTACAACAAATACTTCAAAAAACAGGAAAAAAGCTCCTGGTAAGACAACTAAGTCTTTCTTACGGAACATATGTAGATCAAAAAAAATGTTGATGAGAATGTGAATAAAGAGAAGGAGAGAGCAAATTTGAAAAGGAAGGAGAGGCCCCCCAAAAATGTTACTACTGGAGCAGGAGAGAATAATATGTATAGGAATAGAAGGCAAAACCAATTTAGGGACATTCGTAAACAAACGTTTCGCAATAGGATGGTTTTACATTTGTTAAAAAATATTAAGAAAGGTAAACAGAGAGCTGCTTTTTATAAGAAAAAGAAAAGTGTAGAGAAGATTGTTGATCAGGCTTTTGAAGTTAAGAAAAAATTATTTACTTTAATAATCAATAGAATTAGAACACTTAACAAGACAATTGATGTTTTCAAATCAAACAGTAGATGCAAAAGAGTAATTAATCGGACTCATTTTTGTAAAAGTTTTTTCTGGAGAATGGATGCATAGTTCAAGTTGTGAGCCATTTTTTAATGAGGAGAGTTACTTCCAGGAGAATGATTTGGTGCATGCAGTTGAAACCAGTGGTCGAGCATATGAGGTGAAAGACGGTTGTCCGATTGAAAAAGAGAAACTTGTGCCTAGAGATGCAGAAGAGGTGTTAACTGATGAAGTTTTAGGGAGACGTACTAAGGGTCCAGTGTACACTTGGAAGTGTAGTAGTATGTGTAGTGTGCGACAGTATTCAATCGATTTGTTTCGTAATTTCTTACGTACATATAGTAAGAAAAGTCTTAGACAGAAAATGGAGATGTTGCAAGACTTAGATCCTTGCAGAGTGAGAGAAAACACAGGTTTGCAAGGGCATTCACTGGCTTGTCTTTCTAGAAAAGTATGTCAGAGTGTTTTTCATCATTTTAGGATGTTAGCAGTGCATCATAACAAAATGAGGAAATTAGTGAGAAGGCTGTATTATGCAAAAAGTCCAGCACTTAACCTTAAACAATTAAACAGTGCTCTTTTGTATGGAACTGAATTAGATGTGAAGAAGATTTGTGAAGAAATTGAGATTGTTATTTTGGTGAAAAAGAGGACAGTGTAGAAATTGACACAGAAATTCAAGGTAATGTGGAAGACAATGTACAGATTTCAAGTACAGAATAGTTTGACCAGGAAATTACCACGTTTAAGGTGAAATCAAGTGAAAGGCCTAATTTTACATGTGTGTGTTGTCGACAAACTCATTATAAGCATCAAACTAGATTAGTTGATTTATACGTAAAAAGTGAAAAGATAAATAATTATGAGTGGAAGGATTTTGCAACTTATTTGTTGGTGGAGAATTCTTTTGATTTGAGTTCTGATCAGCGTATTTGTAAATATTGTTATAATAAATTAAATGAAAACAGAATGCCTGCTGGAGCTGTTCATAATAATCTTGAGTTGGTAGACATTTCTCCTGAATTGATGGATTTAAATACATATGAATCTATTTTGATTCAATGTGTCCATCCTTTTCAGGCAATTGTTCGCGTGGAGCCTAAGATAGGGAAATTGCCTCCTTCAGATTTACAGAGAGGATTAAAGGGAAGAGTTGTTTATTTGCCTCTAGATTTGAAGAAAAATATTGATACAATTGGTGTAGAGAAAGTGGAAGAGGAACCTCTGGTTATTCTAGTTAATGGGGTTCCGACAAAGAGTAAGAAAATCTGGCAAGATTTAGTGGATGTTAGGAAAGTCAAAAAGGCAACGTTGTATTTGGTCCAAAACAATGAGTACTACAAACATGTATGTGTTGGAGCAGAGGAAACAGCTGCAGATGAAGACAGTGATTGTTCAGCTGGCCAAATTGAAAAAGTTTATGTGTCTAGAAGTGAAGAAATTATGAACATTATACTGTTCATCCTTTGCATTCCAAAGAAGTAATGGGGAATGCAATAGACTTGTTTCAAATGAAAGCAGCAAAAGGAAGTCCCATTAGTGTATGGGAAGAAAGTTTGGAAGCTCGTTGTTTTCCACATTTATTTCCAACAGGTCGAGGTGGACGATATGACGATCGACCTGTTCAAATTCCTGCATATGAATATCGAACTTTAAGATTATATGCTGAAGATCCAAGGTTTTGTCAATGCATTCCATATTTGTTTCATCTACTGTATGAAATTGACATGTCTGGGCTTTCCTGTGCAGTAAACCATATACTGAAAAGTGGAGCACATCTGCAAAATGTTTCGGCGAGGGACTTTATGGAGAAAGTCAATCTGCAAGATAATATTTTGGAATCTCATCTAATCAATCTCATGGCATGTCAGCGTGGTACAAACGAGTATTGGTACCGTCGTCATGGGGAATTGAAATGTATGCTAAGAAACTTAGGAACTCCTACATGGTTCCTCACTCTTAGCTGTGCTGAGTATGCATGGGACGACTTACTTCAAGTTCTACGAGAGGCAAATGCAAAAATACAAAATATAGAATTCAAAACTCCTGGAGAACTGTGTTCTTTGGATCCAGTGAATGTATGCAGATATTTCAATCATAGATTTGAAGCTATGATGTCTTTTATTACCAACAAAAAAAATCCTCCCCTTGGAGAGGTTTTGGATTTCTTTTGGAGAAAGGAGTATCAAGCGAGAGGTGCTCCTCACATACATATGTTGTTGTGGATTAAAGATGCACCCAAATGTGGAACAAATTCGGATGAAACAGTGATGAGCTTCATTGAAGAGTATTCAACATGTGCTGTTCCGAAAACTACCGAAGAAAACAGTTTAAGGCAACAAGTTTTACGCTTTCAATCCCATCGTTGTGGAAAGTACTGTCGTCGAAAATTCAGAAACAAGGACAAGTTCTACACAAAATGTCATTTCGGGTTTCCACGACCAGTGATTTCTAAAGGAAGAGTAAATAATTTGATGTCTTCTCTGCGACATACTGTGATGAGGAAATCACCAAAAAATACATACAATTTAAAAAGAAACGAAGAGTCCAAGTACATCAACGACTACAACCCAGTGATTTTGTCCATGTGGAATGCTAACATGGATATTCAGTTCGTTGCTGACAACTCTATTGCTGTGGCTCGATATGTGACGTCTTACATCACAAAAAAAGAAAAGACAGAACTGAAGGAAATGTGGGAGGACATTTCACATGACAAGAGTATAAGTAAAAAATTATACAGTTTCAGTCTGAAGATGTTGTCGCATCGAGAAATTGGAGCATATGAATGTTCTGATCGGTTATCATCAGCAAGTCTCTACGCCAAGTCTAGAACAATTATTTGGGCGAGTCTAGGTCTTGCTACAACACGAAACCGAGTTTTGAAATCTGTACAAGAAATTCAGAAAGAACCAAACAGTACAGATATTTTGAAGACAAACATGTTGGATACATACTATCCAAATAGAAGTAGTCATCTTGAGAACAGTTGTTTGTAGGAAGTTCTGCAAAACTATATTTATAAGAGGAACATCAGAGAAGATATCAATAATGGAATATATGGTGTCATTGGGTGTGAAGGATGTCTAGTGAAGCAGAGAAAAGGCCATTTGATTAATCATCGAAAATTGAGTTGCGAAAATCCTGAGAAAAGGGAATTTAACTATTTAGCTCTTTTGCAACTCTTTAAGCCATGGCGTACAGAAGAGGAACTACTTGGAGATTTTCTCTGTTATGAAGATACTTTTAATGCAAACAAGGATACCATAGAATGCCCTGTTTTTCCAAATTATCTGCAAATGTTGAACGAAGAAATAGAGCAAGAAGCCACAATTGCTGTAGAGATTGCTAGAGACAGTTCTCAAGACAGTCAGAGTTCTACTTCATTGAGTCAGAATCCACTAGGAGGACCAATTATCCAAAATGAAGCTGCCACTGCCATGGATGAGGTGGAAGAGCTATGGAACAAGCTTAAGATGATGTAGTTAACTTAGAAGATTTGGTGAAACAACTAAACCTTGAGCAGAAACAGATATATGACGAAGTCACAGAACAGATTGAACATGGATTCAGTCATGAGAAAAAAGAGTGCTCATGTACATCATTTCAGCATGTCCGACTGTACGTGAGTGGAGAAGCGGGAACTGGAAAAAGTTTTCTGATTAAAGCAATTGCAACTTATCTACAGAAAAGCACTGAATCACCGCTATCTTGTGTTGTTACCGCTCCAACTGGTCTGGCAGCACATAACATTAAAGGGATTACTTTACATCATTTACTGATGCTACCAGTTGAGCATGATAACAAATTGCAATACCACAAGCTATCTGGAGATGCGTGTTCCAAAGTTTCCAGAGTCCTGAAGAAAATTAAACTTCTTATCATTGATGAAGTAAGCATGGTCTCAAATCTAATGCTTGCTTTTGTGCATTTGAGAATGCAAGAAATTCTTAGAACAGAGTATGATGTGTTATTTGGAGGGAAACACATTATTGTTTTTGGAGATCTACTGCAGTTGACTCCAGTGAAAGGACAACCAGTGTTTAAAATGGTCACGCATGAAGATACCAGAAAGTGCCTAGGAAGCATTGGAAACGTTAATATATGGTTAAATTTCAAATATGCAGAACTACTTCAAAATATGCGACAGGCAAAGGATGAAGATTATAAAAATATTCTACAAGATGTAAGAATCGAAAAAGTAAGTGAGCATGGGAAAGAAGCTTTACATGCACGATTAATTTCAAATTTGTATCCAAATGAAAACATTCTTCCAGAGAATATTTTTAAGAAAATTAATGAGAACAAATCTGGGATATGTTTGATGCCAACTCTGCAAGAATGTTCCATCTTCAACAACAAAATGTTAAAGTTAGAAAATGAAGAGATAGTGAAACTGGAAGCTATAGATAAAATAGAGCATATGGGAGCAACAATTATTTTGTCTGAAAATTTGAAATCAAAATTGGATTCATTAGAGAAGACTATATCTAAAACTGCTGGTTTTGAAAAGACTCTGAATGTGTGTTTAAATTGTCGTATCATTTTGAGAAGGAATTTAAATGTTGAAAGAGGTCTGGTAAAGCGAGCAATGGGTCATGTTGTTGATTTTGAGAATTACAAAAATAGAGATGGAATTGAAATTTTAAAAATTAAATTTGATGACATTGACGAAATAGAACAAATTTGTCGTTGTTCAGCCAGATTTTTGCTTGTGAAAGACTTATATGTTCGCCGAAAACAGTTTCCTGTTTGTTTGACATATGCGGTGACAATTCATAAATCTCAAGGTTTAAGTGTAGATAGCGCTTTGGTGAACATTGGAAGTTCTGTGTTTAAAGAGGGTATGGCATATGTGGCATTATCATGAGTCAGAACTTTATCAGGATTGTACTTGATTGAGTGTGATGAAACAAAGATTTGTGCAGATCTAGATTGTGTTAAAGAATACAATAGGTTAAGAAGAGAGTATGCTCCACATTTGCCTCAATATCCTCTGTTTGAAAAACGTGTGGTAGGCCGAAAAAGAAGAAATGAGAATAATTGCAGTGAGGTAGTAGCAAAAAGACAAAAAGTAGATGAAACTGTAATTGTGAGCAGAAAGAAAAAGGATTCTGTTGAAGATGTTGTTGGATTTCAGTTTGAAAACAGTTCTGGTGTCAACTGCTATGCTAATGTAGTGGGTAATGTTGTTTTTTTTCTTCAAACTTTTCAAGAACAGATTGTTGAAAATCAGGATCAAAGATTCTGTTGTTTATTGAATTCTGTGTTTGAGAAATGTAGCAGTGATGGAGCAAAAATAGAAAGTGTTTCAGAAATTCGAAATCTTTTAGACATATGTTCTGGTCAAAAACAATTTTCACAGAATATTCAGCAAGATTGTCAGGAATTTTTAATGTATATGTTTGATGTATTGGAAGATGAAGGTGTAGATATAAAAAATCTTTTTAGCCTTTCTTATCAATGGTAGCATGACTGCGACAACTGTAGTTTATCAAGTACTACTACAATAGACACCGAAAGATTTATATATTTGACTTTACCAGACTGCAAATCAGTGCCTTTTAATAATCTGGTTAAAGCAGCTGATCACAATATGGTGTGTACCCAATGTAAGTCTGCAATGCTGTCCACATTATTTATACAAAATTATGGTCAGTATGTCATTTTAATGTTCCAACGATGTAGACCTGATGGAACTAAATTGACAACTTCTATTAAACATTTCGTGGCTTCTCAGTTATCAATTTCAGGAAGAACTTTTGCAACTGTAGCTATTATTTATCATGACGGTCCTTCAACAACATCAGGGCATTATACAATTTATTTAAAATGTCGAAAAGGTTGGACTAACTGTAATGATACTCATTTGACTTTCAAACAACGTTTGCCTTTTGACTTAAAAAATTCATACCTAGTGTTTTTACAACCAAAATTTAAGTAAAGGTAATTGGCCTATGAAGACGGGAGCAGTTAATAAAAGTTAGTCTGCTGTTTAAAATTATATTGTGAGTAAAAGTGTTCAAGATAATATAACAATTCTAGTTGTCATATAGGTACTGTAAATGGATCTCATAGTAAGTAATATCAGTATTATAGGAAATGTTGAATATCAGTGAGCTAGAGATGAAAATATGAATATTTAAACATTGTGAAAATGTTGTAGGAGCTTTTCTTTCAGAACGTTGGAAAACGGTAATTTCAGACTTTGTTTTGAGTAATTTTAAAACATACTGATACATCTGACACTATTTGGCCTTATGGAAAAGTGAAGGAATAAGCAAAGAGTCATGACTGAGCACAAGAAGGAAATGAAAACATTGAAAAATATTTCACATGTTCTTCGAGCTTTTCTTATAGAAAGTCGATGAAATGGAAGTTTTAGAGAACAGTAGAGTATTTTCCAACGAAAAGGACCTTCATGATGTACTATTTGGCTTAAAAGAAAAGTAAGTGAATCAAAAATTAGTGTGCATATGTGATTTGTAAGTTTATATGTTTTTTTAAACACAATCTTTTAGATTGTGGGTTTTTTTTCCCGCTGTCATATGATGAGTAGTTTGAAGTCACTATTTTTAGTGAAATTCAATATATTCTGACAACAGCAAAAATAAATTATGTAACATGTTGTACAAGTTATTCTATAGTTTGTATTGTGTAATTTAAATTCTCATTCTCTCTGTTCCGCTGCTTTAGTCCTCTTCCCCTCTCTTTTCTTCTTTTGCTCCCTTACTCATTTTCCTTTCCTCAATCATTGTAGTCCACTTCACTCAGTCCTTCCCTTAGTCCCTCTGTCTACTAACTTCCTCACTCCTTTTTCCTCAATCCTTCTATATTATCCTCTCTCCCTTCATCCCTTCACTCTGTGACTCCCCTTCACTCATTCTCAGACATCTTCCATTTCTCATTCTTGTAAATGCATCCTCAATCAGACTCCTTTCCCTCTCAGTCATTCCCTTTTTACTTACTCCTGTTTCCTGATTTAGTTTTGCTAACTCACATTCTTTTAGTATCTTTCTTACCTTCAGTTCATTCCTCTCTTCTTCTCTTCTTCTCTGCCACTGAATGTATCTGCCTTACTCTTAGTAATTTGCTCTCCTTCTATTTCTTTTTCCCTCTTTTTGTCCTTCTACATTACTTTATTTCCCTTTCTGTGTCCTTCACTCTTACTTTATTTCTTAGTACACATTTATGGTTTTTAACCTCTTGACTTGTCTCTTCTATTTTAAAATATATATTTTACTAATTATAACTTATTTTTTTTCTCTCTTTCACAGATAAAAAGTGTAGTAAAAACATGTAATTAAATTTATATTAATTATATGGTATGTGTGACTAAAAAAATGTAGTTTGTCATCACCCTTTGCTTTAACCTCACTACTATTCTCTCACCCTACCTCACTCCTGTTTCCTTACTCTGCTTCCCTCACTTATTCTTATCCTCCATGTTTACTCCTCTTTCCCTTACTCTCCTACCGCATTCAACTTCTTTCAGTCCCCCTGCTTTACTTCCCTTACCCTCTGTTCCCTTCCCTCGCTCCCTCACTCATTCCCTTACTCATTTACTTCACTCCTCTCACTCCTTCTCTCAGTCTGTCTGTCCTTACAGTTCCTCAATTCCGTTCCCTCACTCTGTCTCTCTTACCGTCGCTGTCTCTGTCCCCTCACTCTGTCACTACTCTTTCGTCATGGTCACTCCCTACAACTCACCCACACTCCCTTACTTACCTTTCTTTGCTGCTTCACTCAGACCCTTTCAGTCACTCCTTCCTTTACTCTCTCTGTCTTTTCTCTCTGTCACTCCCCATGTCTTACCCTTATTCACTTTTATCCACCCTCTTTCACCCCTCTTTACTTACACTCACTGCTCTTTTCTCACCCTCCCTCACCGTTGTTCTTTTTCTCCGGTTCCGTCACTACCCCTCATTCCCCATCCTTTACTCTCCTTCCTTTTACTTTCAACACCTGATGGAGCGGGATAGAAAACAGAAATCTGTTTAAACCCGTGAAGTCACACTTCCATAAATAAATTAATAATGCTAATAATTTGTGCTGTGTGTATAATAATTCAACCTAGTTTAAAGTTGCATTTTCACAGAACACGCGGGAAACTAATATGTGTGCTCATAAATGTGCATTATGTTGCATTCTCATGTATGTGGAAAATAATAAATTAATTTTGTCTATTGTCATGTCATAACTAATAGCAGCTGTTTTTAAAATAATGGCATGTGCTTATTTTGCTTCCCTTGTCTATGTGATGTCATTTCTACTATTCTAGGTGCACATAAGGTTTTATGGATTCATGAAGACAGGTAGATATAAAATGCTGCTTTATTTGTGCTTTACTGCTAGGTAATTTAGACTAATGGGTTAATAATTAGCAATGATGGGAGGCAACAGAACAAACTGTATTTCTTTCATTAATTTTTCTTTGTGTTTGTTTATATAATAGTTTTACAAAGGAAGCTTAGAGATGGCTGCAGGAAAAATAGTACCCTTTTAAAAGTGACGCAGGGACAGTGGCGCAGAAAATTGACGCTTTCTGAAAGAGGCCTAATGATGAAAATGGCTCAAGTGAAAATAATTCTGAGAAGGATGGAAAAGGCCTCTGAGCTTTTATTTTGAAAGGTTTTGGATTGAACTGCTAAAAAGATGACTTTTTGGAGAAATTTGCTAACGTTTGCTAACGTGCCACGGGAGTTCAGAGCTGACTAGCTCAAGGTTAAAAAGGAAGCTGTCGCTACAAAATGTAGCAGCCTAAGGAGAAGCTGCCAAGACTTCTAAATGAACAATGGACTAGTGAATTTGCCCGGGCATGTAAGAAGGAGGTGTCACAGTTTACTGTGGTACGAGGTGGCTCAGCCAATGGAGAACTAGAATTTGTCTGCTGGAATGTGAAAAATAGTTAGCTCAGCTCAATTTAGGGTATAAGAATAGGTTCAGAGAACACATAGTTGGCTTACGCTCGAGAATTCTGGAGGACGATGTTATGCTGATGGACTTTACACGTGAGGACAGGAGTTTTTATTAATTACTTTATTACTAGGTGATGAGGGTAGAGACAGAGATATAGTTAGGATTTTGGAAATGCTTAATTTTACTTATTCCTGCTAATGAATAATAATTCTTGATTTATGCTCTTTTTATTAATACTGAATAAATCTTTCTTTATGACATTTTCTAATGCTTGTTTAATAAAATACCAAAACCTAAGTTTTTCTAGATGTGTTAAAATAAATTTTCTAAAATGACAAGCTGGTCTTGATTATTGCAGATGGTTTAAACAACTATATTTAGATCTTATCGCCTCATGATTCAAGCGCTCTATTGTTGTTATGGGCCTAGTGTTGTAGTGTAAGTTTTGTTGGTAGTAGATAGTGTCATTTGTGCAATATTTTGGTGAGAGCGCTGGATCAATTTCTGGTAGCAGAGGATGGTTTATATATGTTGTTTTTGACATACATGTTACATGCATGATACATATATGTTGGTAAATTCATAGGATTAAGTTTTAACACATGTTGAGTTTGTTTATTTTGTGCTATGTGTGTACCGGTACAAAAACTGTGTGATGAGAATGTAGTCATGCAGAATATCTGATCTGTTTCTGTGATATCGCCGAGTATCACTGTTGGTATCGCCGTGTACCAGAAGTATTGTCGCCGTGCAATACAGTGTTGTCGCCGTGCAACACAGTTTTAGGGCTAGGTGTGAATCTTGTAATAGTGAGGGTTTTCTAAGAAATTAGAGCAGCATGAGAATAGGGACAAAGCGCCTTCCATAAAACTCACTGTGATAAGAGTATTAGTTATATTCAAGCTTGAGTGAAGGGTAGAGTAATGTCGGTGCATGATTATCTATAAACAGGTGAGAGTCCTGTACGGATTTCATGTGTGTTTGAAGTTAGGGAATTTTCAGTGTGAAAGTGCGTGATTGTTTTGTAAGGTATGTTCAAGTGGAACTCTTAGAACTTTCACTTCGCGGTGGGTTCAGAGGAAAATGAGTTCATATTCTTACGTGTTAGAAGGGTAGAGTAAGAGTTGCTCTACTGGCAAATGGAAATTATCCTTAGTGTGAATAGCGCCGACTATTCCGAAGTGTGGATACTTGAATGTATGTAAACTATCCTAATTAGAGAAGCAGACAGATGTGTTTCGTTTTAAATATTCACTAAAATGTACCAAAAGTAATTCTAAGGTACTTAGGAAAGTTCAGGATAAAGTCTGTACCATTCTAAGACTTTTTATGATGTTGTGCAGTGTTTAAATACATTTAAAAGCTCTGCACGTTAATAAAAATCAATTGAAAAGTGTTCAGCATAGTTGAAAAGTATAAAAAGGTGAACTATGCTAATTTAAAACATTCAGGAGCATTTTAGAATGTTCTGTGTTAATTAGGCTATAATTAAGGTATTCCACGTTGTTAAACATTTTAAGTAAATAAGAAGTGATCAGAATTCATTTTATAAACATTCCACACTTTAAATGTAATAATAAATCGTTCTCCGTAGTTTAAAACGATTAAAATGTGCCCCGATCGAAAATTGTAAGGGAGGGGCTGTTTTGGGAGTGAGAACGTGTGGGGAGAGAGCCTGCAGCTGCAGCAGCTGCATACGTCAGAGCTTGCCGCGCTCTGATTGGTTGTCGTGCCCTGAACTGTCAGAGCAAAGTAACGTTCTCATTGGCTGAGGAACGAGTATTATTTTAAATTGGTTCCTGGCTTTTGTGAATGTTTTCCGATCGCGCTACATTTAGCATGTTGTGAGCGTTGTGTTGCTTGGAGCGCGAGGAGAGACTACAGTAGCAACAGTGATAAAATTAGCTGCAGCCGTGTAGTAATTGGCTGAGCTTACAGGGACAGTGCGCTAATTAGCTAGAGCGTGGTGCTAAAATTAGCTTAAGCACATTGTTAGTATCTTGTATTCTGTAAGTGTCCCCAGTGTATTAAATGATTAGCTTTCCTTTCCAATGAAATAGCGCTGTCCTATGTAAGTGTAGTACATTTTGTGAAGGAGGGGGGGCTGTTGAGGAGTGAGTAGGGAGCGAGTGGGAGAGCTGCGAGCCGCAGCGGCTGTCTACGTCAGCCGCCGCGCTCCTATTGGTCAAGGTGTCCGTAGCGTCATAGAAAAGGCCGCGCACCCATTGGTTATTGACGCGCAGCGTCATACAAGGGCCGCGACCTTATTGGTTAAAGCTCTGTAACTGTGT
Source organism: Lissotriton helveticus (assembly GCF_964261635.1). Classification (NCBI taxonomy): domain Eukaryota; kingdom Metazoa; phylum Chordata; class Amphibia; order Caudata; family Salamandridae; genus Lissotriton; species Lissotriton helveticus. Next base: position 1,243,402,336 of record NC_136063.1, on the reverse strand, counting down.
ACAAGTATTTTAATCCCTTTTTCTTCGGCGTTAATGTTTAAAAAGGAGAAATATACAATTAGCCGATACAGATGAGCGAGTGTACACTAAAATAAAATTACATAAATAATAATGAAATAAATATTATGGTTTTCGTTTTTTTTTTTCTAACCGCGCTATTATTCGTGTCATAGCTGAAGTAGGCGAGAGAGCGTGCGCTGTATTAAAATACTTCTTAAAATTGTTTTGAGCGCAAAAGGAGAGAGCTAGAACCGCAGCGGCCGTGTAATTGAAAGCTACCGCGCTCTCATTCGTCAGGCGGCCGTCGCGTCATGATCAACACTGCGCTCCCATTAGTTAGGAAGCTGCAGCGTCTTGTCAAGGCCGCTCCCTGATTGTATGAAAGTGCTGTGGTGTCACAGCGAACTAGCGCTGTGATTGGTTCAGGTCCCGGCAAGTCGCGCACCCATTGGCTGGTGACGCGCACACCCCTGGTTCTCGGTGCAGCTTAAGGAAGTTGTGCACCGATTGGTTGTTGACGCGTAGCGTCACACAAAGGCCGCGACCTCATTGGTTGAGGCTTCGTGAGCCTCGAGATTGTTTATTCCATTTAACATTAAAAGGTGAATATTACAACAAGCAACAATCCAAATTAATTTACAACAGCAAAGGTGACTTAAGCAAGAATATTAGTAACATTAATACATTTAGGTAAAATCAATTGTGATTAGGATTACAAATTAAAGAAAGTAAAGCTGACTTGTATGCAGCCACTGACGAGTGTTGTGCTATATTAGAAGGGGCTGAGCGCGAGAGGAGAGAGACTGCAAAAATAGCAGTAATGTTGAAGCTGCAGCCATAGTGAGATTGGCTAAGCTCGCGAAAGTAGCGTTCTAATTGGCTGGAGCGCTGTATTGAAAATGTTTGAGAAATTTACAGTCATGCTGTGATTGGGCGAGTGCACATTGCTGTCTATTGAATTGTTTAAATTTCACCCTGTTTAGATTTTATTCCATGCTATTGCTATATTTATCATAGTGGATGTGTTTAGTGATATGCTAGTTGTGCGCTGTGTTGTGGGCTTGTTTGCAGAGGAGGGGCTGATTGGAGTGTGAGAGCTCGAGGGGAAACTGCAGCAGAAGTGAATGTGATTGGCTGGGCGTTGCAAGGGAAGTGTTATGATTGGCTAAGTGTTATAACAACGGCGTTGATTGGCTCAAGCATTTATTGTGCTGATATCGACTAATACTTATTATTTCCTTAGTGCTAGTGCCCAAAGTTTCTTTTAGAAAATGTTTAGATTCTGATTTTACCAGCGCTAGTACCTGAAGCTTTGTTTGAAATGTTATCTACATATTGGGGAAGTGAGACTAATTGTTAAATAGCAGTCCTCACAGAACTGTTGGTAGTGCATTATTAGCAAAATCATGTATTGCAAATGCAAATACAGCCACAACAGTAAAATTAGTGGCAATAACAAATACTTCTATTAGAATAGGGATTACAGTATTAAGTTAATGTGTGTTATAGTAGCAAGCAAACATTTTTTCATAAATAAAAATTGGTGATTTATGATTTCGATGTAAAAAATTAAATTATTGGTTTAAAGAAATTTATTGATAAAGGAGTCTAAAGGTTTTTGCAGCAAAACATTTTATTTAGATTAAAAGCAATCAGATTAGGTTTTCTTTTTTACAGGTATACGTTGCAGAAGGTGTGTAAGTGAAAAATACATACAATTAAAACACATGTGATTATATGTTGATATTTACTGTTATAAATAAAAATTTTGCGTTGCTACTGTTTTTGCAAATTGATATTTTTCTTTACAGGTTAATTATAATTAGTGATACAGGTAAATTAGGAGAAATATTAAATTGACCAAATTATAAGGTTTTCTACACCTGATAGTGTTAAATTAATTAATTAATTGATCAGCAAACGCTGCAAGGCAAATTTAGAGAGTACAATTATCAAATTAATTAAATAAAATGTCTTCCTTGTATAAGAAAATGAAAAAGGTTGTTGCCAAATGCGAGAGTAAATTAAAAATTCCCAAATTAGCGAAAATAAATAATAAAAGTGTCAGAGTAGAAAATATTGATCAATGTAAAATTGATATTGTAAATATGGATCAGAACAGGAATTCAATAAGACCCCCAGAACAGATTGATGTAACGCCAAAAATGCCAGATCAGATTGATAGAATGTCAGCTCAGACTTCTTCTGAAAATGATGCAACTGAAAAACATAATGAGATGTTTAGTACTTCTGGAATTAATATTCCTGATCATGTGAATTCAACAAATAATTTAAAGGAATCCATGAAAATTATGGAAACAGAGATAGTCTCTGTACTTGGAAAAGATGAAATTAATCCCGTAGTTTTAAAGGTTTCATTACCTGAAAAGGTTTATTCTATTGTACTTGAGATTGAATTAGTAGGGATTGCAACAGAGCAAGAAACAGAGATGACTTCAGTTCTGGTAAGTGAGAAGTCTGACATTGACTTAATTGAATTGACACAGCCTGATGAGTCAAAATTATGTTCAAAGGAAAAGGAGATTGAGATAAATGAGCTGAATGAACAGCTACAAATACAGCGACAGGTAATGGTTCAGCAGAATGACATGGCTTCATTGCCATTGCAAAATTTTATTAATGAACAGTCAGACAAAACAGATACAGGATTAAATAAAGAACAGGAAAACAGTCCAAAAGGATTAAATGCACTTCCAGAATGTTGGAATGAAAATAATGTTCTTTTAAGTGAAGACATCAAAGTAAAGGATGCAATTGATCAACAGATTAAAACATTGACTTCTGCAGGTTCACTTTTCAGAAATGCAAATTTAATTAAAGGGTTGATTGATGATATTCAATTGGCAGAAAAGTTTGCTGGCGTGATATGTGCAGCATACAAAATGAATGATGAACATGCTTTGAGTTCACAAATACTAACAGCTACAGTTGAAACATGGCAGGTAGTCAAAGGCTTACAAAATGAAGCAAGTCATGAGGAGAAAGGTACATGGTTGAGAACAGATTTTAGACAGCGAGATGAGGATGAGATTTGGATACACAAAGATAGTAGAATAGTTTTACCAAATAGCATGATTACTGATATGGACAGAATGTACCATAAAATTGCAGAATTTCTTTACCAGAGGTGTCTGACTTATCAGCAAGCGAACACAATTAAGAGAACAATTATGAGATTGGGAACAGAATTACAGGAGAGTGGTTCATTGACCAGATTACAAATGGATGTCTGTGAGATGTCACTACATGACAAACTGTGCTACATTTTTGTGATTTACTGTTTGTTTTCAAAATGGATTGAAACATTTCAGATGCGACATGATGATGAAATTACTGTTGCAAAGTTATCAGATAACAGAAAACATATCGAAAACAGATTGTTCCATTGTACAGATAGAATAGAAATTTCAGATGTTGAGGAGCAAGAGAACGGTACTATAAAAGTCAGAGATGCAAAAATGTGCCTAACTGCAGGTACAAAGTGGACAGATGTCCTTCCACTTGTTTTGATGTTTCTGAGAGATACTACTGATAAAAAGACAGATTTAAGTCCACGTGAGATTAAGATGGACAAGGTCATGAGACAGACATTCATACCAGAGAAGAGAATGATGACTATCAATGATGGCATCAATTTGAAGAACTGCAGAAATTTATCAGATGAAATGATCTCTGTGTTTGATGAAGATGAAACTGAAGTACAAACAAGAGAAAAAGAGCAAGTATTTGAATTGTTACCAGGAAAAAGAATCAGGAAAAAGGTTCGTCTAAAAAGAAATTCTCTAGTGCCAAGGTGGCAGAAAAGGAGGCTAGTCAGTCTTGTCACAACAAATGCAGAGAAGTGCAAAAGACTGAAGAAGTGGATTGACACTGGCCATACTTTTCGTGTATCTACACCTGAAAATCCTGATGAGGATAGTGTCACAACTGCTAATTCAGATTCTGAAGAAGAGCCTGAAGAGAATCCAGATCTTGAAGATCGACAAGTTGGTCGACATCTGGAGAACACGAAAAGAAAACAAGCCTTGATTGAAGAAGACTTGAAAGTTGTGACTGAAGACTCAGAAAATGATGGAAATCTGTCAGATAAAGAAGCAGAAGAAGAATGTGATCAAATTGTGATTCAAGACCAGGAGAGTATTGAAAAGCAGAAAAGTAGCTCTGAATGCAGGAACAGGAATTCTGAAACTGGGAAGTTGAAGGTAATTGAAGAAGAAGAAAATGAATTGCCAAGTACCAGCTACAAAGATGACGTTCCTAATGGAGTGAAGCTGCCGAGTAAAGAAGTACCTGAGTCCAGAATGAACATTTCTGACACTGAAATTGATGAAAGTGATGAAGATTCTGAAATAAAAAAATTCAGAAAAGGAGCTTGGAGAACAGAATGTAATGTGACCAAGCAAAAGAAGAAATTACCAAGAAAAAGTGATGAATGGCCAGGAGAAAATGAAGGCCTAAAATTCAAATTGAAATACAGATCAAAGGAACAGATTGATGAGATATCAAGTCAAAAGGATTCTGAAAAGAAAAGTGAGGCAGGAAAGAAAATGGAAGTGATACCGACAATGATTGAAGTACATATCTATTAAATTTTAGGTTCTCTGTTTTTGGCATAAGGCTGAAGAAATCTTGTTAGGTGACACAAGGTCGAAGAAATTCTGTTAGCTGAAAAATTAATTTGTGACATTAGGTCGAAGAAAAACTGTTAGGAGGTTTAAAGAGTATATAAAAAAAAAAAAAAAAAAAAAAAATTTTGGGGAAAAAGGGGGGTGTTAGAAATTTTTAGAAAATTTAGGTAAAATTTTTAAAATTTTTGTTTTATTTTTCTTTGCAAGCTTAATGAAAATATAATTCTGCTTTGGTTAATTTAGGTGGTTACTTTTCCTTTAGAAATTAACAAAGAGAAGTTTTAGGTTAATATGACAAGCAAGATACTGACATTTTATTAGTTATAGTTTTGCAACACTTTTATTGAAGCTTAGTTGTATGTTACACAAGAAAAAGAAATAGAACTAGAGGGGTTTCTTAAAACTCAATATGAGAATTGTAGATAAACTGATGAGATAAGTCTTTAGAATTACTAACACAGGTGAAATTGAATCATGTTCATCTTAGATAAATTCTTTGCTAAAATATTGGGTGGTGGTGTGGTGATTTGTTAATCACCAGATGAGGGAGTTGATGGAGCGGGATAGAAAACAGAAATCTGTTTAAACCCGTGAAGTCACACTTCCATAAATAAATTAATAATGCTAATAATTTGTGCTGTGTGTATAATAATTCAACCTAGTTTAAAGTTGCATTTTCACAGAACACGCGGGAAACTAATATGTGTGCTCATAAATGTGCATTATGTTGCATTCTCATGTATGTGGAAAATAATAAATTAATTTTGTCTATTGTCATGTCATAACTAATAGCAGCTGTTTTTAAAATAATGGCATGTGCTTATTTTGCTTCCCTTGTCTATGTGATGTCATTTCTACTATTCTAGGTGCACATAAGGTTTTATGGATTCATGAAGACAGGTAGATATAAAATGCTGCTTTATTTGTGCTTTACTGCTAGGTAATTTAGACTAATGGGTTAATAATTAGCAATGATGGGAGGCAACAGAACAAACTGTATTTCTTTCATTAATTTTTCTTTGTGTTTGTTTATATAATAGTTTTACAAAGGAAGCTTAGAGATGGCTGCAGGAAAAATAGTACCCTTTTAAAAGTGACGCAGGGACAGTGGCGCAGAAAATTGACGCTTTCTGAAAGAGGCCTAATGATGAAAATGGCTCAAGTGAAAATAATTCTGAGAAGGATGGAAAAGGCCTCTGAGCTTTTATTTTGAAAGGTTTTGGATTGAACTGCTAAAAAGATGACTTTTTGGAGAAATTTGCTAACGTTTGCTAACGTGCCACGGGAGTTCAGAGCTGACTAGCTCAAGGTTAAAAAGGAAGCTGTCGCTACAAAATGTAGCAGCCTAAGGAGAAGCTGCCAAGACTTCTAAATGAACAATGGACTAGTGAATTTGCCCGGGCATGTAAGAAGGAGGTGTCACAGTTTACTGTGGTACGAGGTGGCTCAGCCAATGGAGAACTAGAATTTGTCTGCTGGAATGTGAAAAATAGTTAGCTCAGCTCAATTTAGGGTATAAGAATAGGTTCAGAGAACACATAGTTGGCTTACGCTCGAGAATTCTGGAGGACGATGTTATGCTGATGGACTTTACACGTGAGGACAGGAGTTTTTATTAATTACTTTATTACTAGGTGATGAGGGTAGAGACAGAGATATAGTTAGGATTTTGGAAATGCTTAATTTTACTTATTCCTGCTAAGGAATAATAATTCTTGATTTATGCTCTTTTTATTAATACTGAATAAATCTTTCTTTATGACATTTTCTAATGCTTGTTTAATAAAATACCAAAACCTAAGTTTTTCTAGATGTGTTAAAATAAATTTTCTAAAATGACAAGCTGGTCTTGATTATTGCAGATGGTTTAAACAACTATATTTAGATCTTATCGCCTCATGATTCAAGCGCTCTATTGTTGTTATGGGCCTAGTGTTGTAGTGTAAGTTTTGTTGGTAGTAGATAGTGTCATTTGTGCAATATTTTGGTGAGAGCGCTGGATCACACCCACTCACATTCTCCCAGTACCTCTGCTTTAGTCTTCTTCCTCTCTCTTCCCTTCTTTCGCTCCCTTATTCATTTTCCTTTTCTCACTTACACCCTATTACACCTTCTCTCTGTCTTACTATGTAATAAACAGTCCCTCTGTGTTGCTCCCTCTAGCTCTCTTTCTCTTAACATCACTCTCTCTGTGTCTTTCCCTCATGCGCACTCCTTTATTTTTTTTTATTTTTTTTTTCCGTGCGCGCCCCGGTGCGCGTACCCTGGAAAAAAAAGAATGACAGAGTTTTTTAAAAATGTAGGTTTTTTTATAAATTGGAGGTAGTTCTAAAAAGAACTGTTTTTTTATTCTTTTTGTTGTTTTATATTTTTTTATTGTTTTTTGAATTTTTTTACTTTTTTGGCTTTTCTGAACAGTTTTATATTTTTTTTGTATTTTTTATGGGGAGAAACAAAAAACAGGGAATTGTAAACGGCTCAACTGGAGCAAAAAAAAATCAGGAAAAAATTAAGGTTTCTTCGGGCACTTGTGGTTATCACCAGCAAGGTTGATGAGTGTAATACTTTGCTCACCATACGTAATTGTTTTCCCACACAATATACAAACGATTCTCTATCCACCAAACTTGGTTTGTATGTTGGGGACCATCTGCCTTGCCTCTGGACCCGATGGAGTGGGTTCTTTGCTTGTTGAGCTTCTGGAAGACAATTGGGGAAGGTTTCTGCACAGTTCTCTCACCTCTGCTGCAGAATAATTATTGGGGTGCAATCGTTGCATGTGGCGAATCATTGTGTGATTCCCAAATGACTATTTTTTTGCAGGGTTCCCCCTGGATAGTACAGCGCCACAGATGAGACAGGTCACCTTTGCAGCGTTTACTTTCTTTGCACCCCTTGGGATTTTAAAAAACTCCCATATAAAGTGCTCCCTAGGTTTATATGGGGGATTGTCTTCAGGCAGGAACTGCCTTCTCTCCTCCTCCTCCTCCTCCTCCTCCTCCTCTTCTTCTTGACCACCAATGTGATGTTGGGGTGGTCCTTGTGGTGGTGGTGGTGGTGGTGCAGATGCTCCAGCTGCTGCTGCTACTGTAGCCATTTCTCTATCAATAGAAGCAGGTCTTCCTCACTCAAACAACAAAGTGAGAATGAGGAAAAAAGGTGGGGACTTTCATCATTTGGAAAACAAAACTGTTCTGAACCAATGAAAAGTGTTATTTTCTGGTCACATGACCCGGGCTTTCATCATTTGGAAACCAAAAGTGTTCTGAACCAATGAAAAGTGTTATTTTCAGGTCACATGACCCAACCCGCTTACGCTACGCGCTCCGGGGCGCGCCCGGGAGCGTTTACGTAGCGCGATCGTATGCTCTCGGGCGCCTCCGGGTGCGCTTACGCTGTGCATCATAAGACGCATCTCGCGGCTCCGCGATACGTCACGATGATGTTTTCGTTCGCGGCAATAGCGCTAACGGGACGCTCACCGGTACGCGCACCGGGAGCGCCCCAGGGCAAAAAAAAAAAAATAGTATTACATAAATATACAATATAGGATTCATTATAAAATAGAAATTAGCTAATAAAAAAACTATGAAATTCACTGAAATAAACATAGGTTTCACACCAGTTATAGTTAGGAATTAGCATTTAAAAAACCTATTAAATTCACTGAAAAAAACATAGGTTTCACACCAGTTATAGTTAGCTGGAAATTTTACTCGCATAAAACCATTGAAATTCCCACGTTATAGTTAGTTGGACTCACTATAACTTGCGCGTGCAATGCACTGCTGATGACGTCACATATTACATCACTCATGACATGGTCAGTGACATCACTCATGACATCACTGATGACACCATCCTTGTGACAGTGACAGACCTCCTTTCACTGTAATGTAACCCTTGAAACACATATTCAAAGATAGAAACTAAAATTTAAAAAAAAATGGAGATACCCATACGATTTACAACAACCAATTCAATAATTCCACCATCTATATACACATCCACTCATTCACCAACAGTTCTATATAGTCACTCATACATATACTCACTTATCATATGTAGTGATACACCTATACATCCTCTTACACACCGACAGTCATCCAAAAGATACTCTCACACATACTCACACATGCAAATAAACTATTGAACATCCATTTATTTGCATATACAGCTATACACACACTACCACTTTACTTCTAAGGACACTTACACATACTTACTCTCTTAAACAATCACTTATAGAAACACATACTAATTTAAACAGGAACTCTTACAATCCCTCACTCTCACATATACTCACTTATATACATCAATATTCACATATACTAGATTAAAACATATGTAGTTACTGATAAAGACACTAGTGAGACAGTCATTCACTCACTAACACACACATATACACACTCATCCACCCATACAGTCCTGCACATATGCTGTCTTCAAAACACATACAAAGAGAGTCAGTCATTCATGCATCTATGTGCTAAGTAATACCCCCACAAAACCATACAAACACTCATACTGATACTAAGAAAAACATCTAATAACTCATATACATACACATGTAGCTACTCACCAACCCATGCAGCCAATTATACACAAAGTGAAACACTAATACATATATTTAAATATTTAAACATTACTATCTAATATATGTATTCACTAAGATACACTTAATAAACCAGTTAACCAATCAATTTTTTTTAAAAAAACATCCATGTAAACACGTATTTAAACATTTATTATTCCATCAACTTTTACATATACATATATAACACATATTTATTTTTTAAAAAGACACACATTCACTGGATGGTGTCATCAGTGATGTCATGAGTGATGTCACTGACCATGTCATGAGTGATGTAATATGTGATGTAATATGTGACGTCATCAGCTGTGCATTGGACGCGCAATTTATAGTGAGTCCTATGGTTTTTTCAGTGAATTTAATAGGTTTCTTTAAATGCCAATTCCTAACTATAACTGGTGTGAAACCTATGGTTTTTTCAGTGAATATATATATATATATATATATATATATATATATATATATATATATATATATATATCCAGCTCCGTGGGGAAGTGACCAAAAATTGAGCCTCACTCGAATGCAAGTAGCGTTTCCCCAATGCTTTATTTGTTATAGGCAAAACGTGCTTACTGTCAATTAAAGGCACCTGACAATGTCTGACGCGTTTCGATAGTATTTGGAATTTTGGATATATATTATATGTATATATATATATATATATCACAAACAGCTTCCTCCATTCATGAAAAGAAGAAAGGGACACAGCGGGGCTCGTCTGGACGCTTTATTCACAAGAATTCGGCATGACCGGTTTCGGCGCACAGCCTTTCTCAAATGCCTCAGTCCTTTGAAAAGAAACCCCTTTGAATGTTCAAAGAGCTCCTCCCACCCAAATAGTGAAAGGCCCAGCTGAAACTCGTAGTGCTGACATCCAGTAGTCCAATGCCACGAACTACCGGTCCCATCATGCACCTGGTTGGAATATTTTGAGCTGCAGCCGAAGTCTTTTAACGGATATGCTGGGGGAATAAACGTCCTTGGGTCCCCTACTTCCCACCTCATCACGAAGCGGCACCTCAGCTGGAGACAAGACCATCTTGAACGTACCTCTCCACACAGTGTTGAACCACCAGTTTGCGGCAGCAAATCGGTAACCTCAGGTGAGTAGGGGGTCATGGATTTCCAATACCTCGGACACAGTTTGAGCTTCCGCACTTAGTTTCCACTTGCCGGTGTATTCCATGACCACTTTAAGGAAGCGTCCCTTTAGGCGCACCACAGGCTGTGCGCAACATATCACAAACAGCTTCCTCCATTCATGAAAAGAAGAAAGGGACACATCGGGGCTCGTCTGGACGCTTTATTCGCAAGAATTCGGCATGACCGGTTTCGGCACACAGCCTTTCTCAAATGCCTCAGTCCTTTAAAAAGAAACCCCTTTGAATGTCCAAAGAGCTCCTCCCACCCAAATAGTGAAGGGCTCTCCTGAAACTCGTAGTGCTGACATCCAGAAGTCCCATGCCACGAACTACCGGTCCCATCATGCTCCTGGTTGGAATATTTTGAGCTGCAGCAGAAGTCTTTTAATGGATATGCTGGGGGAATAAGCATCCTTGGGTCCCCTACTTCCCACCTCATCACAAAGCGGCACCTCAGCTGGAGACACGACCATCTTGAATGTGCCTCTCCACACAGTGTTGAACCGCCAGTCTGCGGCAGCAAATCGGTAACCTCAGGAGAGTAGGGGGTCATGGATTTCCAATACCTCGGACACAGTTTGAGTATATATATCCAACCAGAAAGCCGCTTAGGACCCCTGCCACTTCCAGCAGCGGGCCTCGGACGGGATAGCGAGTCCCTATAAATCCACCACTCTGCTTCCTATGTAAAGAAAGGATTGTCCGGGCCACTTCTGAATCGAAAGCGTCTTTATTAGGACAGCTTCGCTCGCCGCGTTTCGCAGGGCGAGCCTGCTTTTTCACGAGTACGAGACAAATGTTTACAATGAATTAACTACAAGTCACATGGTATTCACGTCATACCAACAAACATAGATAACAGACTCGCTGAAGTTTTCACGGAGCTGAATTCTGTTCAGACCATTTTACATCGTATCAAACATTATTACTTCATAAATGTGAAAGCAAAATTTCGTAAACAGTGGTTATCGCACGGTTGTCAGATTATTTGTACAATTTCAATGAGAAACGAAAAATAAAAATGAAAATGAGAATAGGCATTGTTATTCATGGAGGGTCTGTACACATGGTAATCAATAAAGCATCACAGTTCAACAGTGAAAGACACACAGTATTGCTATTAATGTCCCAAATGGTTAAAATACCAACCCAGTGGGCTTAATCATAATTGTATACAAGGCCAACCATGGTCTGTTAACAGCTAGATGGATTCGAAGGATGTATACCTTCAGTGGTCAGTCTATAGACATCATAGAAAACCACATTGTGACCACTAGGACCAAATCATGTATCCCAGTGTCCGAATGAGAAAACCATGGTCTTACTTCATCAACCAAGTGCAGTGATGCCCCAGTTGGCAAGGATCAAAGTCAAAAAGGGGTCAACTCAATCATCCCGTTCCCAACGGGCGTGCATTAACGGCATTACCCGAAGCCAAGACTTAATTGATTGTCACTTGCATTGCCATTCTTCATTATAATCAAATTCCAACTGACATATGTGCTCCCAGTCTGTTGTGCTCGTGGTCATAGTGAATAGATTCTCCTATTGAGACTTCCCAGAGATCTGTAGAAAATCAAAAATCAAAAAGTAAGTGACTTAATACATGTAAAGAAAGTATCTCATAGACAATGTTAAAAAACAATCATGAGAGCGGATATACTAACAGACACATTTTTAACCAGGTGCACAGCAAGTTCCTCATGTAAGTTGTGCCCTTGGGGTTTTGTGGTTCTATCTTTTATGATCAATTTTGATTCAAGTCTCCTTAGTTCCTGAATTCTGTGACCACCTCTTTCCCTAACAGGTACAGTTTCAAGGACACAGAAAGAAAGTAGATGGGCATTACTTTTATGGTGTAAGGCAAAGTGTCTTGCTATGGGATATTGTTTATCCCCATTGGTAATGGCACGCATATGTTCCAGTACCCTCTTCTTGGCTTGATTTATCGTGCTGTTGATATAGTACAACTGGCACGGGCATTTCAGTGCGTAGACTGCATAATCAGTGAGACAAGTGACATGTTTCAAGATTTTAAAATTGTCACTTTCACTGGATAGTTTTACCTCTTTAAGATTTCTACTGTTGCGGCAGGCTTTTCATTTGCCACAAATGTAAAATCCTTTAATGGTAATCCTTTTCATGCTGGTCCCTGGTACTAGAGTGGTACACAACATATCTTTCAGTGATCTAGGTCTGCGGTATGTGATCTGGGGGTACTCCCCAACTCCTTCAACCAGATCTTTATCAAGTTTCAGGACGTTCCAAAATGTTCACATCGCTTGCTTCACTTTACCTGATTGCTGATGGTAATCAGTGATGAATCTGCTAGTACATGGTTCAGAGACATCTTTGTTCACATCTTTTACTGCAATCAGGCTGATTCTCTCCCTTGCATTTACAGTTTTAATGGCTGTGGAATTGCACTTATCAGTGTACCCCCTCTGTCTAAAGCGCTCTGTCATTAAAAGCACTTCTTTGAGGTAATTCTCCTCTCTCCAACAGTTACGTTTGGCACGTAAGAATTCGCCTATAGGTATGGAGTTAATCAAGCTATTTGGATGGCAACTGCGGGCGTGCAACAGACTATTGCCCGCTGTCTCTTTTCTAAACAAGATGGTAGTTAGATTGTTACCTTCAACTTTGACTTTGAGATCTAGAAAGTCAATCACCACATTACTGGTGTGACTGTTATTCCAAATAGAACGTTGCGGATTTCCCATGGAAAATAGGTCCTAACTAACTATATATATATATATATATATATATATATCCAGCTCCGTGGGGAAGTGACCAAAAATTGAGCCTCACTCGAATGCAAGTAGCGTTTCCCCAATGCTTTATTTGGTATAGGCAAAACGTGCTTACTGTCAATTAAAGGCACCTGACAAGGCCTGACGCGTTTTGATAGTATTTGGAATTTTGGATATATATGATATATATATATATATATATATATATATCGACAACACTCCAGGTTTACTTTCTTGTCCGTGAAATAACCAGAGTCGGGGCCCCAATATAGTAAACGGTGCTTCAGGTTTATTAGGCAAGAAAAACCCAACGCGTTTCGAGATCAGCCGATCTCTTGCTCACGGCTCATGACCCGTGAGCAAGAGATCGGCTGATCTCGAAACGCGTTGGGTTTTCCTTGCCTAATAAACCTGAAGCACCGTTTACTATATTGGGGCCCCGACTCTGGTTATTTCACGGACAAGAAAGTAAACCTGGAGTGTTGTTGATAATAGGGGCTGGCGAACCCCGTCGGGAGCCCGCCGTCCAAGAGGCAGAAGCACGCCACCTTTGTGTGTTTTATATATATATATATCTGGAGTTGATACGTTTTTGAGCTTATCTGACCGTTTGATGTGGCGTCTTGAGGTCTGCACCCTGCCGTAGCCTGTCGTCCATTGACAGGTTGGGATCCTTTCTTCATATATATATATTGCCACAGCCAGTTCCACTCTAAAAGAAAGAAAAACTCGGGCGCACTCCGGATACAACACCAACCAATATATATATATATTACCTACTGGCGGTCGCCAGTAGGTATATATAGTTAGGATTTTTTCTCTATGGGATTTTTGAAAATTCTATGTCTAATAACTTTGGCGTTTGTGGACGGAATTGGCTGAAATTTTCAGGAAAATGGCACATTTTGTTTCTGAGCAGCCCTTGAAAATTTGGGGGGGGTTCGTCAAGGGGGGGCCGAGAAAAAAGGGGGGTCCCAAAACGTGTTTTTAACATTGAGTTTTCCGTAGGGCGGTTGGCCTCACTTTTAGCCCGAACGGCTGAATGGATTTGCACGAAACTTGGCAAAATTGTAGGGACTGGTAGCCCGATGTGCCTTTGCTAGGTCTCAATATATGTGCTCCAGTGGATTTTGAGAAATTAACGTTCAAAAAAAGATATATATCTGTAACAGCGCTCCGCTTCGCGTAACGGAGGTTTGCGAAGCTGATGGGTTCTCCGGCGTCTGTAAACATTGCAAACAGTCCGTCGAGAGACAAGAGGAGGCCAAAGCGAAGGGGCAAATGACCATAGGGGGCATAGTAGATCCTCCTTGACCTCTTAGGTTTGATGTGGAGGTTTTAAAAGGGCCCCGCGGGGCAAAAAAAAAAATAATAATAATAATCGAACGGCTGAATGGATTTGCACGAAACTTGGCAAAATTGTAGGGACTGGTAGCTCGATGTGCCTTTGCTAGGTCTCAATATATGTGCTCCAGTGGATTTTGAGAAATTAACGTTCAAAAACAAGATATATATCTGTAACAGCGCTCCGCTTCGCGGAGATAAAATTATATCTGTATTACCTAGCTGTTGCTAACACCAGTTAGCGACGGCTAGTAGGAGATAGCGACCATCTTGGGCCCCACTTTGCATGTGAGTGATATTTATCACTAATGACATGCAAAGTGGGCATGCCAAGATGTTAGCAACTGGAAACAGTCGCTAACATCGCTATCTCCTATTATCAACTTTTGGAAATATTCGCGATAAGCGCGAATATCTCCAAAAGCTAGCACCTGCCCTGAGCAGTTCTTAGGCATGTTATCCAATGGGAGGTGGATAACATGGCTAAGAGCATTAGCTCGGTAATGCATGAATATCGCTGAGTTTTCAGCGATATTAATGCATTGCAGTAGTTTTTTATCGTATTTGCGATAAACCTTGATAATAGCAAGGTTTATCTGCGATAATTTCTGACGATGCTTAGCGGTAAAAAAATCGTTGCTAAGCATCGTTAGGGATAAATATCGCTTAACTTTGGTAATATGCCCCAACGTCTGTTAACGTTCGATTCGAAGGAAATCAGGAAGTGTTGAAAAACATTGTCTGCGCCATTTTGCCTTTTTTCAAATGCCACACTTTTGTCGTGCACGGCAGTCATTTTAGATGCCTTGACCAGACCCACTCTGTGCACGCTGTCGATCCTTAGCATGGCCACCCTCGCAAGCATCTCCCCCAGGCAGTGGTCACCCCCGCTCTCTGTCTTATGCATCGGCAATAAACCTCCCCCCATCTGCGCTGCTCTTCCCTGAGAATCACACCCTGTGCCCGCCCGACACCTCCCTTTCGCCCTATTCACTACCGCACCCTCTGACACTCCTTTTCCTCTGTGTCCGATCGTCCAGGCCGGTCCTAGGGTATCAGCTAGCCCTGCAGATGTAGTTTATGGCCCCAGCTGTAAAGAATCACCCCTCTTCAAAGGAGTTATAGTAGATCAAGGCCCACACTCGATGAGATCCGTCACAGCAGACGCGTTCCTATTATCTGAAAACCATCCTGTATTGTGATTGGGGAGGGGACCGAGCCTGAAGCGGAAGATTCCAGGGATGACTCTTTGTACATCAAAGTTTTTACAATTATGTGTCACATTAAAAATATATAGCACTCCAACAAAGTAGTAAGATTATAAAACTTTAATAACTTATTAATATATACAAGAAAACAAAAACAGTAATAACATATAAACATTTTTAGGGAAAAACAACGAAGTAGCGGTCGGCTGTGCGAATAGTCCCAACGCAGCACAACGTCCAGATTTCTGGCGTGGGGCGTCGCGGGGAGTGGGTCATCAGTAGCAAACTGTTGTGCGAATAGTTCCAAGGCAGCAGAACGATGGCACCAAGGTGATGTCCAGTAAGTTGCCGCACTGGTTTTGGTATCCTACAATGCTGCTCCGAATAACGGCGTGGGGCGCCCCGGGGGAGGCGGCGTGAACGGGCCTCTCCAGGTGGAGTCTCATCTGTTGTAGTGGGGCGCC
Source organism: Lissotriton helveticus (assembly GCF_964261635.1). NCBI lineage: Eukaryota > Metazoa > Chordata > Amphibia > Caudata > Salamandridae > Lissotriton > Lissotriton helveticus. The sequence continues at coordinate 1,243,386,176 of NC_136063.1, read as the reverse complement.
CCTTTACCGTTTCAGTTGCCATTCCGTCCGCTTTTGGTCCACTGTGTCAAAAGCCGCAATTCAGCTGAGTTGCGCCCACTCTTGCGGTGCAGCGATAGGCGGCTGTCACAGGACTCTCAAAATGGCGGCAGGCTGTTTCCTTTTTGGGCCTGGTCCACTGAAATGGCCCTGGGACACCTTGGAAATCGGACGCTTGTCTGCTAGGTCTTGGACCCCATTCTCGAAAGCGTCCCCTCCGCCTTGAGGATTCATCAAAAGTTTTGGGGGCCCCCGACTCCTGTAGGCTTCTGGTGGGGAGCGGCTGCCATGATTGCTCGTGGAATGACCACGACGGAGCTACGAGATGGTGGTGCTCTCATGCTGACGCCAGCTTCAGTCTGAAACATCCAGAAACAAGGTGGGGCTTTCATCGTTTGGGAAAAAAAAAAGTTTTCATCCAATGAAAAGTGTTGTTTTTAGGTCATATGATCAAGCCTTCCATCATTAGGAAACCAAAAGTAAAATGAACCAATGAAAAGTTTTATAAACAAGTCACATGACCTGTTATGCGGCATAGGGTATAAAATGCGGAGAAAATACGTTGGCACGTGAGGCGGCATCAGTAGCGGACCGATGTGCGAATAGGCCGAAGGCAGCACAACGCGCCAAGATCCGGATGGCACCGAGGTGGTGTCCAGCAAGTTGCAGCACTGGTGTGGCCATCCTACAATGCTGAAAGTCGGTGTGGGGCGCCCCGTTGGCCTGTGAGTTTGCGTCAGTAGCGGACCGATGTGCGAATGGGGCCAAAGGCAGCGCAACAATATTTTCGGAATAGAAGACACCACAAGGCGCTGAGATGCCAAGATCCGGATGGCACCGAGGTGGTGTCTAGCAAGTTGTGGCACTGGTGTGGCCATCCTACAATGGTAAAAGTCGGCGTGGGGCGCCCTGTTGGCCTGTGAGATGGTGTCAGTAGCGGACCGATGTGCGAATGGGGCCAAAGGCAGCGCAACAATATTTTCTGACTGACACCACAAGGCGCTGAGATGCCAAGATCCGGATGGCACCGAGGTGATGTCTAGCAAGTTGCTGTACTGGTGTGGCCATCCTACAATGGTAAAAGTCGGCGTGGGGCGCCCTGTTGGCCTGTGAGATGGTGTCAGTTGCGGACCGATGTGCGAAGGGGGCCAAAGGCAGCGCAACAATATTTTCTGTATGGAAGATACCACTAGGCGTTGAGATGCCAAGATCCGGATGGCACCGAGGTGATGTCTAGCAAGTTGCTGTACTGGTGTGGTCATCCTACAATGCTGAAACTCGGCGTGGGGCGCCCCATTAGCCTGTGAGATGGCGTCAGTAGCGGACCGATGTGTGAATAGGCCGGAACCAGCACAAGGCGCCAAGATCCGGATGTCACCGTGGTGGTTTCATAGTTGAGAGGCACTTCATCTGCAGTGGGGCGCCGAGATCCGGATGGCACCGAGGTGATGTCTAGCAAGTTGCTGTACTGGTGTGGTCATCCTACAATGCTGAAACTCGGCGTGGGGCGCCCCATTAGCCTGTGAGATGGCGTCAGTAGCGGACCGATGTGTGAATGGGGCAAAGGTAGCGCAAGAATATTTTCTGAAGAGGAGACACCACAAGGCGCTGAGATTCGGTTACCACCGAGGTGATGTCTAGCAAGTTGCCGCACTGGTGTGGCCATCCTACAATACTGCTCCGAATAACGGCGTGGGGTGCCCGAAGGGGGGGGGGGAGGCGGCGTGAACGGGCCTTCCTAGGTGGAGGCTCGTCTGCTGTAGTGGGGCGGCCCTTTACCGTTTCAGTTGCCATTCAGCTGAGTTTCGGCTGCTCTTGATGCTACAGCGACAGGCGGCTGCAACAGGACTCTCAAAATGGCGGCCTGTTCTTTGGATTTGGGCCTGGTCCACTAAAATGGCCCTGGGACACCTTAGAACTCGGACGCTCGATTTTTTTTCCCTTTCCTGTACATGCAAAAAAAGGTAAATGCCCGGTACATTACACGCTTCATCTGCCACGATGAACTCTCCAGAGGAACCGAAAAAAAATATAGTTATGGTAACTATACCATGCATCGTCATATGGAGAGGTGGCACCAATTAATTATAGTGCTGCATAAAAGAGAGATTTGGAGGAGAACCCCTGACCTGCTAGTACATTCATCAAAGAAGTGGCACTGACAGCATCAGAGGCAAGGGAAACGGTCCCAAATATTTAGAAGAACTTTGGAAAGATTAAAATGACATGTTTAGATTGTGGCAAATTAATTTCATGTGGACAGATGAGTGTTACTCTAATAAATACAGCATATGAACATCATCATAGTCGATGGTTGGTAGAGACATTTTGACTATATCCTGGACCTGCCCGTCCTCGCCCAAAATGGCGCCGGAATAAATGGGACTCGTAACTCCTTGTTGTGTACTGGTTGCAGAACCTTGAAATCACGAGATACGTATGCAGTTTTGAAGCACATGGCGGGCGGGGACGAGAATTGATTGAGTATTTCGACATCCCTATTGATATTAAGTTCTGATGTGTTATTGATTACTGTACTATTGAAAGTTCGAATTAACGTCACGCATGGTACTTGCCCGCAAATGTATATCTAGATAATTTTATTGTAACTGGCCCTGTCGTATTTTAATTATAAAATGTACGTCCACCGATTCCGCAACTGTTAGACACCTTAGTTCTTGCAACCTAATGGCCCGCCCGTTACGTTCCTCTACAGTGTAAATGTCTACTCATCATATACGATTACAGTTTGCTCCGTGGCCGGCCCACGTGGTTATAGGCTCGTATTTGTATAATGAAATTTTCACAATAAAGGTTTTTAAAAGAAAACATGGTAGGTGTATATACATTGGTAAAGTTTTTAATAATAGTCACTGTTTTAGAATCATTAAAAGGCAAGTGAAATAAAGCAGACCAATTACATGAAGGGTAAAAGGTATAATTTGAAGGAACGCAGTAAAGATAAATGGTCAAGGGCTGTTGTGTTTTCTACTCCTGCAACATAAAGTGATCGATAAGAATCTCATATTCAGGCGTATCGGCGACTAAGACAGCAGGTCGACCCTCTTTTGCTCAACGGCTCCGTCATGGGACGAAGAAACGCTCTTTTTCTCGAAAAAAGAATATATTTTACTTGCAGGACAGTTGTAAATTTTCCGGGAAAGTACATTAGCCTGGAACATTATAACATATATTTAAGAAAAAATAATGTTCGGAAGTTATAAAAAGCGTAATTTTTAGGTCATATGACCAAGCCTTTCATCATTAGAATAAGAAAAGTAAAATGAACCAATGAAAAGTTTTATTAACAAGTCACATGACCTGTTATGCTTACGTTACGCGCTGCGCGTCGCGCCCCGGATGACTTCCGGATGCGCTAACGCGGCGCGTCATATGACGCATTACGCGACAACGCAGGTCCAGAATATAGTCAAAATGTCTCCACCAACCAGCGGTCGGAACACAACCCCTTTCAGCAGGCTAAATAGTTCTGTTAAATGACAACAGAAGGGACAGGCAACAAGAACCATTAGTCAAAGAGGGGAGGGCTAGTTCTTCTCTACCGGGTTACATTGGGGCGCTACCGGAACTGATCGAATTGGTAGTCTACAGTGTTTCTGGATGTTTCAGACTGAAGCTGGGGTTAGCATGAGAGCAGCACCATTTCGTAGCTCCGTCGTGGCCATTCCGCAACCAATCATGGCAGCCGCTCTTTATCGTTATTTTGGGCGGGGTGGGTGGCGGAGCCGAGCTGTTTTGCAGCCATCATTGTGTGGAGTTCAGTTCATTTCACTAGTTTTGTATTTGTCATGAGGGGTTGTTCCTAATGTTTCTATTTTAGCGAGGTCAAAAAGAGATCCCATTAGTGGCCTACTGATTTTGCTCGATTCCTTTTCTTTTTTTTTTTACACGATTTTTCGTTATCTGCAAAGACTAAACAGAGTATTGCGACTCTGTGTTTGTTTGTAAATAGAGAATGAACCAAAGAGAACCAATTCTAAAACAGTAAATACTTGGATAACAATCAATCAAATGGAGAGAGAAGCAGGCACGACGTATTACAACGGGGGCAAATGCCTGCGTTAACTACCCTTCACTATGTGCAAAGAGAGAGTACTCCTAATAGAAATGAGGGGGGGGGCACCATTCAAAGCAGATCAGTGTGCATAAACACGAAAATGTTTTCACTTACCACGTACTTGACATTCGACAGCTTATGATATTTGCTATTAAAAAACCATTGAAATTCACTGAAAAAACCATAGGTTATAGACCATATATAGTTAGGAATTAGCATTTACAAAACCTTGAAAATTCACTGAAAAAACCATAGGTTATAGACCATATATAGTTAGGAATTAGCATTTAAAAAAGCTTATTTTACTCACACAAAACCATTGAAATTCCATATATAGTTAGTTGCACTAACTATATATCGCGCACCCGCAATCCACTGCTGATGATGTCACATATTACATCATTCATGACATGGTCAGTGACATCACTGATGACATCACTGATGACATCTCAAATGACATCACTGATGACATCACTGATAAAATCTCATTTGACATTAATGATCACATCACTGATGACATCATTCATGTGATAATACGATGAACCTCTTCAGACTCTAATATAACCTTAGATACACTCAGTGTAAACAGACACTCACAGACTGTCACTCATCCATGGAGTTACTTACACACCTAGTCAGTCATGCAAAGAATCAATCACAGCTCCATTTTCACAACTATACAGTTATACACACCTTATTTATTCAAACATATACTAAAACATATTTACTCACTTATACAATCCTGGATACAAGAGCACAATGATCCATACAGCCACTCACACATTCACTGGCTCTTATGCACAGTTATTTATATATGTCAACTCTCACATGTACTGTATTTTACATATGTACTTACTTTGACATGTAGCACTGAGATATGTATTCACTCACCAATACAGTCATGCACACAGTCAACCGCCCATACAGCTGTTTCCACATGCACTTTTGAACCCATACATCTATGCACAGAGTCATACACCTCCCAGCCACCCACACACACACTCAGTCTCCCATAAAAATGCTTGGGCAACCAATCAATAACCCATATAGTTAATCATATAGCTACTGATCAACACATGCAGCAGTTTACAGAACAACAGACATAATGATGCACAAATTAAGACAGTTTAGTCACTAACCCATGCACTCAGTGAGACACATTTAATCAGTCACTCATACAGCCAGTCATGCCCCTACTAAATCCTTCATCCAGACACTTATACATCCACTCATTCTTAAATATGTAAGACATATTTTAACTTTACAGAAAAATACAGTCACTGGATGTTGTCATCAGTGATGTCATCAGTGATGTCATTTGAGATGTCATCAGTGATGTCATCAGTGATGTCATTTGAGATGTCATCAGTGATGTCATCAGTGATGTCACTGACCATGTCATGAATGATGTCATATGTGACATGATCAGCAGTGGATTGCGGGTGCATGATATATAGTTAGTACCACTAACTATATATGGAATTTCATTGGTTTTGTGTGAGTAAAATAAGGTTTTATAAATGCTAATTCCTAACTATATATGGTGTATAACCTATGGTTTTTTCAGTGAATTTTCAAGGTTTTGTAAATGCAAATTCCTAACTATATATGGTCTATAACCTATGGTTTTTTCAATGAATTTCATTGGTTTTTTAAAAGCTAATATCTATAGCTGTAAAATGTATTCTTCTTTAAATATAAAAATATATTTTATATGTTTATTAATAATTTTTTTTAAATATTTTTTTTGTTTCGCTCCCGGTCCGCGAACCGGGAAGCTTTCCGTTAGCTCAAATAGATGCCGCGACCCGGTCCGCGAACCAGTAAGAAATCAACATAGTGACGGTATCGCGTTGCCGCGAAATGCGTCTTGTGACGTATCGCGTTAGCGCACCCGGAAGTGCCCCGGGGCGCGGACCGAGGCGCGAAGCGCAGCGACCCGGAAGCGATCCGCGGCGCGTCGCGAAAGCGCGACGTATCGCGTTGCCGCGTAATGCGTCTTGTGACGTATCGCGTTAGCGCACCCGGAAGTGTCCCGGGGCGCGGACCGAGGCGCGAAGCGCAGCGAACCGGAAGCTAACCGGGGAGCGTTCCGCAGCGCATAACATGAGCGTGAGAGGTCATGTGACTTGGTAATAAAACTTTTCATTGGTTCATTTCACTTTTGGTTTCATAATAATGGAAGGCTAGGTCAGGTGACCTAAAAATAACACTTTTCATTGGTTGAGAACTTTTGCTTTTCCCAAATGATGAAAACCCCTTCTTCTTTCCTCACTCTGACTTTCATCTTGGTGAGAGAAAGACCCTTTTACTTTATTGAGAAATGGCTTCCATTGTTGCTTCAGGTAGTGTTCCCCCACCACCACCCCCACCTCCTCAAGGGAAGAAAGGACCACCTGCTCAACCAATGTTTGAGGAAGATCAAGAAGAGGAGGAAGAGGAGGAAGAGCCTGAGTTTTTGCCAGAGGAGCCCAGGAGGTACAATAGAAAAGAAAATTACATCTGGCAATTTTTTACATTTCCAGCTGGGCAAAAAAAAGTTAACGCAAGATATGTGTTTTGCCGTATTTGCAAAGATCGACTGTCAAGGGGCACTGACAAGAAGTACAGCTTCGGCAATTATACGATTTACAAGCATATGAGTAGGTGGCACCCAAATAATTATAGTGCTGCCCAGCTTCGTGATGAACAACAAAATCCCCTGGCAATGGTGAGAACATCTGCTGTGAAAGAAATATCGGGACCAGAGGCGAGGGAGGTGATCCTGAACATTCAAATAGAGATGGGGGAAGTAAGGCAAGTGTGCGTGTGGTGCGGCCAAACACTTTGCAACGGAGAAAGAAGCATTATTCTTATAATGAGAGCTATCAGAAATCATGATTGCCCGAAACGCCCCAAAAAATAAATTCTTCTTTTTTTCGTTGCTCCTGTTGAGCCCTTCTCAATGAATCATTTTTGTTTCCCCCCTCCCCCCCAAAAAAACAAAAAAATTACAAAATGTTCAGAAAAAACAAAAAAAATATAAAAAATGTTCAGAAAAATAATAAAAAAAATTTAAAACAACAAAAACCAAAAAAAAAGTTCTTTTCAGAACTACCTCCCCATTATAAAAAAAATTGGTAGAATTTTTGAAACTCTGCAATCTCTATTTCTTATAGTTCGCTTCCAGTTCGCACTCCGGTACGCGAACCAGGAGCGAACCAAAAAAATTTTTTTTAAAAAAAGAACAGTAAGTATAAGGGAAGGAAACAGACAGTTATGTTAAAAGAAAGACAGCTACAGGGAGTAAAGAAAACATACTGTTACCCGCAATCCACTTCTGATCATGTCACATATTATATCATTCTTGACATGGTCAGTGACATCATCAGCAGTGGATTGCAAGTAACAGTATCTTTTGTTTACTTCCTATAGCTGTCTTTCTTGTAACATAAATGTCTGTTTCCTATCCTTATACTTACAGTTCTTGTTTTAAATTTTTTTTGAGATCATTCAGAAACAGTAACATTAATAGAGACAGAATGAGTGAATAATGATGAAGAAGTATGAGAAGAGAGGGACTGAGAAAAATACTGGAAGGAGTAGAATAATTAAGTAATAGAGAAAGGAATGAGAGAAGTAGCAAACGCAGGAAAGTAAGGATTAAAGAAATGAAGCAGTAGAACTAATAGATGTTAAATGTGATAGATTAAATGATTGATTCAGTATGACGATAAGGTGTGTCCTCTCCAAAATTTTGTTTAAGATGAGGCCTACTTAGGGTTGCATATCAAATTTATGCTTGTTTGAGAATACAGAGGAGATAATACATGTGAAGGCCTACCATTGAAGTAAAACATGTCCACGTCACTCTTGAACAACGGCCAGACCTCTTCTGTGTCCGTAGACAGACCTAAAGTTCATCTGCACAATGTCATCCGTAAACTTAGAAAACACAAGTAATGTAATTGAAAAACGTGGAGTTTCTTTTGCACATTTCAAAATCACATCACCTGTGTTGCCTTTGCTTAGGTATCTCATAGTGCAGATGTAGTTCAGCATATGAAACAGTACACAGAAGTGCAGCAGTGTATGCATTAATACATGTGAAGGCCTACCAATGAAGTAAGTCATGTCCACTTATTACATCATTCATGACATAGTCAATGACATCATCAGCAGTGGATTGCGAGTTAAAAGAGTAGAAAACATTTACCTTATAATTCTTGTTAACTTTTTCAAATATTTTTTCATACTTTCAATCTGTAAAAGAGAGAAGAAACATTTCAAAAATATTAAAACAAGTATTTAAAAATTTGAAAAGACAAGGGAAAAGGTTCAAGAAGAAACAGTTTTTCAAAAACTTTGAGATTTACAGAAGCCTCTGCTGCTATACGTCCCCTACACAATGCTAAAGATATATATTTTAAACAAACAGTATCTTGATGCTGATGAAGTGAGGCCTATTTTGGAACATGGTGCATCTTTTGCACTGCTGATGTTTCACAATAGTGATGCAATAGCAGCGCAAAAAAGATGTAAAGCCATCATAAAATTGTGTCTAACATTTTAAATGATTCTTTCAGGATACAAATAAGATGTGTCCTTTCAAGAGGTTTCTTTAAGGTGAGGCCTATTCAGTTTTCAAAAAAAAAAACAGTACCCAGAAGTGCAGCACTGTAAGCATTAACTTTGACACTTACAGAAGCCTCAGTTTCTCCATATCTACCTCACATTTCTAAATGTATATCATAAGTACAAAAAGTAGAACATTAATTATACATGTTAAATGGTTTATTTTTGCTGTTCTCAGAATGTATCAAATTTCACTAAAAACAGTGACTTGAAGGTATTCATCATGTAACAGCGGGGAAAAAAAACACAATCAAAATGATTGTGTTTAAAAAACCCATACAACATCAGAAATCAAAATTCAGAACTCCTTAAAGTTAACTTACTTTCCATGACGTCCAAGGATGTCCTATGAACAGCTTACACTCTTTTGTGCTGTTATTACTTTCAGCCCGCCACTTTCTGAAAGAAAATCTCCATCGTTTTTAAAAACACGTTACATGCAATAAATGACTTCTTGCTCTCTACCACAATTTTCCACAAGGCCAAATCTGGTCAGAGCCATTTATAACTCTTGGATTTCTTGTAAGCCAATCCCGTCATTTGGCATTTCCGCAACTTTCAGAATTAAAATGTTGAAGATAATTTTCACAATCCTGGAATAGTAATATCTTCCCATTCTTGCTCAGTCATGTTCTACATTTCCTATGACACTGATACTGCTTACTATGAAGCAGACTTACACTACCTCTATGACTACTACAATTATTTAATTCTCTACATCACTTTTAATCACAAAGCAATGTAAAACAGTAGACAGCATTGCAGACTTACATTCCCTCTACTCCATGTTTTGATTGGCTGCGTCAATTAGCTTATAAAAAGAAACAGATTTTCTGAACTCATTGAAAGTGCACGTATTTCTTCATGACGTCCAGTCCTATGGTTAGAAGTTATGTCTCTGAACTACACTTATCCTCAAGGCCAAATTGTGTAGGCGCCATTAGAACTTCTTGAAATTCCACAGAGCACATCCCGAGATTATTTCCCTAAAATTTTGGTTTTAAAAACACCAGGTAAGAGTTTTTAAGGTCATACGGCAATTTTTTTTTGAAAATTAAAACAGAATCATTGCAGAATGACCAGCCATTTCTACACTTTAAATAAGCTGTGTAATGTCCTGATGTTATTGAAGGGCTGTCATGATATATAATTGCTGCAGTTACAAAAGTCCTTCCTGATATTGACAACTGCGAAGCTACAAATTTTTTTATTAAAGTTGTCAATTTTGTTCCATCAGGCCTACATCGTTGGAACATTAAAATGACATACTGGCCATATGTTCGTATAAATAATGTGGACATCATTTCAGATTTACATTGGCTACACTCCATGTTGTGATCAGCTGCTTTTACTAGCTTATTAAAGGAGACTGATTTACTGTCTGGCAAAGTTAAATATATAAATCTTTCTGAGTCTACACTAGTAGTACTTGATACCATACAGTTCTCGCAGTCATGCTGCCATTGATAAGAAAGCCCAAACAGGTGATCTACATCTACACCTTCAGCATGCAATACATCAAGCATATACATTAAAAACTCCTGACAATCTTGCTGAATATTTTGAGAGAATTGTGTTTGGCCTGAACATCTGTCTAACAGATTTCGAATTTCAGACACACTTTCTATCTTTCTTCTATCAGTGCTACATTTCTCTAACACAGAATTTAACAAACTGCAAAATCTTTGATCAGAATTGACCACAATCTCTTCTTTTACATTTTTTAGAGAAAACAAAACATTAACCACTACATTAGCATAGCAGTTGACACCAGAACTGTTTTCAAACTGAAAACCAACAACATCTTCAACAGAATCCTTTTTGTTTCTGCTTGTAATTTTAGGTTCATTGACTTTTTGTCTTTTTGCTACAACCTCCCCAGTATTGTTCTCATTTCTTCGTTTCCGGCCTACCACACGTTTCTCAAACAAAGGATACTGAGGCAAATGTGGCGCATACTCTCTTCTTAACCTATTGTATTCCTTAACACAATCTAGATCCGCACAAATGTTTGTGACATCACACTCAATCAAGTACAATCCCGATAAAGTTCTAACTCGTGACAATGCCACATATGCCATACCCTCCTTGAACACAGAACTGCCAATATTCACCAATGCACTGTCTACACTTAAACCTTGCGATTTATGGATTGTCACCGCATATGCCAAGCAAACAGGAAACTGCTTACGGCGAACATATAAGTCTTTTACAAGCAAAAATCTAGCAGAACAACGACCAATTAGCTGTACTTCCTCAATGCCATCAAATTTAATTTTTAAAAATTCAATTCCATCTCTATTTCTGTATTTCACAAAATCAACAACATTACCCATTGATCCATTTACCAGACCTCTTTCAACATGTAAATTCCTTCTTAAAATTATACGGCAGTTCAAGCACACATTCAGAGTCTTTTCAAAACCTGCAGTTTTAGATATACTCTTCTCTAATGAATCCAATTTAGTTTTCAGATTCTCAGACAAAATAATTGTTGATCCCATATGCTCTACTCTATCAATAGCTTCCAGTTTCACAATCTCTTGCTTTTCTAAATGCAACATTTTGTTGTTAAATTTGGCACATTCTGCAAGAGTTGGCATCAAACATATTCCAGATTTCTTCTCAGTAATTTTCTGAAAAATATTCTCAGGCACAACATCTTGTTCTGGATATAAATTTGACAGTAATCGTGCATGTAAAGCTTCTTTCCCATGCTCGGTCACTTTTCCAATTCTAACATCTTGTAGAATAGTCTTGTAAACTTCATCCTTCGCCTGACGCATATTTTCATGCAGTTCAGCATAATTGAAGTTTAACCATATATTGACGTTGCCAATGCTGCCTAGGCACTTCCTGGTATCTTCATGCGTGAGCATTTTGAACACAGGTTGCCCTTTCACTGGTGTCAGCTGCAGAAGATCTCCGAAAACAATGATGTATTTGCCACCAAATAACACATCATACTCTGTTTTGAGAACTTCTTGCATCCTCAAATGCACAAAGGCAAGCATGACATTGGAAACCATGCTTACTTCGTCAATGATAAGAAGTTTCATTTTCCTCAAGATTCTTGAAACTTCAAAACAAGCATCTCCAGATAGCTTGTGATATTGTAATTTGTTGTCATGCTCCACTGGCAGCATCAGTAAACGATGTAAAGTAATCCCTTTAATATTATGTGCTGCCAGTCCAGTTGGAGCAGTGACAACACAAGACAGCGATGACTCTGTCCTTTCCTGCAAATAGCATGAAATTGCTTTAATGAGGAAACTTTTTCCAGTTCCCGCTTCTCCACTCACGTACAGTCGGACAGGCTTCAACGACGTACATGAGCACTCTTTCTTATCATGACTTAATCCATGATCAATTTGCATGGTAACTTCGTCATATATTTTCCTCTGCTCAACGTTGAGTTGTCTTTCCAACTCTTCTAAGTTAACCGCATCCTCTTGAGCATGTGCCATGGCTCTTTCCACTTCATTCATAGCAGTGGCAGCTTCATTTTCGATAACAGGTCCTCCTAGTGGATCCTGACTCAATGAAGCAGAACTCTGACTGTCCTGAGAACTGTCTCTGGCAATCTCGGCTGCAATCGTTGCTTCCTGCTCAATTTCCGCATTCAACATTTCTACATATTTGGGAAAAGCAGGACATTCTATGGTCTCCTTGGCGGCATTGAAAGAGTCTTCGTAACAGAGGAAATCTCCAAGCAGTTCCTCTTCTGCACGCCTAGGCTTGAAAAGTTGCAAAAGTGCTAAATAGAAAAACTCTTTTTTTTCAGGAGATTCGCCACTCAATTTTCGATGGTTTACCAAGTGGCATTTTCTTTGCTTGACCAGACATCCCTCACTTCCTATTACAGCATACACTCCTTTCTCAGTATCTTCTTTGATGTTCCTCTTGAATATGTAATTTTGCAGAACCTCATACAGACAAACATTCTCGAGGTGACTGCTTCAATTTGGATAATATGTATCCAACATGTTTGTCTTCAAAATGTCAGTACTGTTTGGCTCCTTTTCCGCCAAATACTCAATTTCCCGCACAGGTTTGAGAACTCGATTACGCGTTGCTGCAAGACCAAGACTCGCCCAAATAATACTCCTGGACTTGGCATAGAGACTTGCTGAAGACAACCGGTCAGAACATTCGTACGCTCCGATTTCTCGATGCGACAACATCTTCAGACTGAAACTGTACAACTTCTTGCTGAGGCTCTTTTCATGGGAAATGTCCTCCCACATATCCTTCAATTCTGTCTTCTCTTTTTTGGTGATGTAAGACGTCACATACCGAGCCACAGCCATACAGTTATCAGCCACAAACTGTATATCCATGTTAGCATTCCACATGGACAAAATCACCGGGTTGTAGTCGTTGATGTACTTGGACTCTTCGTTCCTCTTCAAATTGTAAGTGTTTTTAGGTGATTTCTTCATGACATTGTGTCGCAGCGAAGACATCAAACTGTTTACTCTTCCTTTAGAAATCACCGGTCGTGGAAAGCCGAAACGACATTTAGTGTAGAACTTGTCCTTGTTTCGGAATTTACGACGGCAGTACTTTCCACATCGATGGCTTTGGAAACGCAGAACTTTTTCTCTTAGGCTTTTCTTCTCCTTTGCGTTTGGAACAGCACACGTAGAATACTGTTGGATGAAACTCATCACTGAGTCTTCTGGATCCGTTCCAAATTTAGGTGCATCCTTGATCCACAGCAACATATGTATATGAGGAGCACCTCTTGCTTGGTACTCCTTTCTCCAGAAGAAATCCAACACCTCTCCAAGAGGTGGATTCTTCTTATTCATGATGAAAGACATCATAGCTTCAAATCTATGATTGAAGTACCTACATACATTGACTGGATCCAAAGAGCACAGTTCTCCGGGTGTCTTGAATTCGATGTTATCTACGTTAGCATTTGCCTCTCGTAGAAATTCAAGTAAGTCTTCCCAGCCATACTCGGCACAGCTCAGAGTGAGGAACCATGTGGGAGTACCTAAGTTCCTCAGCATACATTTTAAATCACCATGACGACGGTACCAGTACTCATTAGTACCACGCTGACACGCCATGAGATTAATTAGGTGAGAATCCAAAATACTGTCTTGGACATTGACTTTATCCATAAAGTCACTTGCCGAGATGTTTTGCATGTGTATACCACTTTTCAAGATGTGGTTCACTGCATATGACAGTCCAGACAGATCGCTTTCAAACAGGAGATGAAACAAATAAGGAATGCATTGTCAAAACCTAGCATCTCCTGCATACAATCGCAAAGTCCGGTATTCAGAAGCAGGAATTTGATGAGGTCGCTCATCATATCTTCCTCCCTGACCTGTTGGAAAAAGCTGTGGGAAACACCGAGCTTCCAAACTTTCCTCCCAAACACTAATGGGACTCCCTTTGGCTTGTTTCATTTGAAACAACTCAATAGCATTCCCCATGACTTCCTTGGAATGCAAAGGATGAACACTATAATGTTCATATATTTCTTCACTAGTAGAGGGTTCTACTTTCTCAATTTGACCAGCACACAAATCGCTATCCTCTTCCTCACTTACTTCCTCTTCTGCAACATATACATTCTTATAGTATTTATTATTTTTTTTCAAATACAATGTTGCCTTTTTAACTTTCCTAACATCTACTAAATCTTGCCATATTTTCTTATTCTTTGTCGGAACCCCATCAACTAAGATAACCAGAGGTTCCTCTTCCACTTTTTCTACTCCAATTGTGTTAATGTTTTTCTTCAAATCTAGAGGCAAATAAACAACTCTTCCCTTTAATCCTCTCTGTAAATCTGATGGAGGCAATTTCCCTGTCTTTGGCTCCATTCTTACAATAGCCTGAAAGGGATGGATACTTTGAATCAAAATAGATTCATAAGTGTTTAAATCCTTCAATTCAGAAGGAATCTCAACCAATTCCAGATTATTATGAACTGCTCTAGCAGGCATCTGGTTTTGATTTAATTTGCAACAACAATAAGTACACACACGTTCATCCAATCCCAAATCAAAACAATTTTCTAACATCAAGTATGTTGCAAAATCCTTCCATTCACTATTATTTTCCCTTTCACTTTTTGCATATAAATCCACTAACTTAGTCTGATTCTTATAATAAGTGCGTCGACAACACACACAAGTGAAATTAGGCCTCTCACTTGATTTCACCTCAAACGTCGCAATTTCCCTCTGGAAATTATCTGTACTGGAAACCTGTACACTATCTTCCACATGACCCTCTTCTTCTTGCTCAATTTCAACATTCTCCTCTTTACTTCCAAAGTAACAAAACTCAATTTCTTCACATATATTCATCACATCTATTTCAGAACCATGCAAAAGAGCAGCGCATAATTTTTTAAGCATAATTGCTGGACTCTTAGCATAATACAACATTCTAACTAATTTCCTCACTTTGTTATGATGCACTGCTAGCATCCTGAAATGATGAAAAACACTCTGGCATACTCTCCTGGAAAGACAAGCCAGTGAATGACCATGCAAACCTGTCACTTCTCTTACTCTGCAAGGATCTAATTCTTGCAACAACCTTATTTTCTGCTTCAAACTTTTCTTATTAAATGACCGTACAAAATCACAAAGCAAATTGATGGAATCCTGTCGCACACTGCAAATACTACTACACTTCCAGGTGTACACAGGACCCTTAGCACGTCTTCCTAAAACCTCATTACCTAACACCTCTTCTGCCTCTGTTGTCACAAGTTTTTCTTTTTCAACTGGACAACCATCTTTCACTTCATAAGCACGACCACTGGTGTCAACTGCATGCACCAAATCATTATCCTGGAAATAACTCTCCTCATTAAAAAATGCCTCACAGCTTGAACTATGCATCCATTCTCCAGAAAAAACTTCACAAAAATTACTACGATTAACTATTCTCTTCCATCTACTATTTCTTTTGAAATCATAAATTGCCTTGTTTAGCTTCCTAATTCTATTGATTATCAAAATAAATAACTTACGTTTAATTTCAAATGCCTGATCAATAACTTTCTCAACTTTTTTTTTTCTCTTATAAAAAACCAGTTTATGTTGACGTTTCTTAATATTTTTTAACAAATTGCCAATTATCCTGTTGCGGAACATTCGTTTACGAATCTCCCTAAACTGTTGTTTCCTTCTACTATCATGCACAGAGTTATCTCTTGCTCTAGCAGTAACATTTTTCATTGGCCTTTCCTTTCCATTTGAATTCCTTCTCGTTTTATGGACTGAAACATTTTCTGTAGTAATATTTTTTTTACTACACATATTTCTTATGAATTGTTTTGTGCTCTTACCCGGTGCTTTCTTCGTGACTTGACAAATCTTTTTGTTAGAGGACTGCTGCTCATTTTTTTTCACCTGCTGTCTTTGACGTTTTGCAGCCTTTCACTGTCTTTCTATTGTAGGCATGGTGAAATCTTGAAATGATCTGCAGTTGAATCTGTGGTAAAATATAATAAAAAATGTTATTAACCAGTATTACCAAACAGTAAAACAATAACAGTGATCAAAAACTTAACACACTACTTGACATTTTAAATAGAAGATTTTTTAGTCCTTGCAAATTTACAATACAGAAATACCAGAAAAGAAATGACATTTATATTTATGTTACCTATGCTATTTTATATGTGAATCTGATCTAATTTTATGAGCATATTTTAATATTTTATTGAAGACACTACACATAACCTGCTTTTGAAGGTGTCTTTATTTTTAAATTAAACGGTTTACCTTTTTACTTTTTATTAATTATAAATTTTAAAAATAAATGTTTATATTTCCATAGGCTCAAGCAGGTCAGCTTCCCATCCTATGTCATATAATTCGGACAAATCTGCATCCTCATCACGCTCTTCTTCATCCTCAGGATTTAAATCATCCAAGGGATCAACATCCACTGATGTTTCAATTACAAGTTCAATGATGAGGTCAAAATCAACTGATTGCAGATTGTCGCTCATGTTGAGGTTGTCTTTATCTTTAAAGAAAGATAACAACAATGAGATGTTGCAGAGTAAGAGACAAATCTCAGAGATTATAATAGTAAAATTGTTTAACAAGAGTAACATTTTGCAGCTATTATTTAGCCATATCCAGCGATGCTGAGCAGGTGAAGCCTATGTCTAATTTTTCACTGAACAGGACTCATCTCTTCTTAACCTTGGATAAGCCTCACCGACTCTGTGTCCCCTGCACATACTTAAATGTAAAGGGGCAGATTTATGTTAAATGGCACATCCCCAGGCATGCACCAGTTAACGTGCACCACTGCTCTGCCACCCATGGTGTGCCGCATTTACAATCAGATAGTAGAAACCTGCGTCAAAACCCTGCGCCTGCTTGAAGCAGGCATAGGTCTTGACGCAACATTGTGGAGATGGTGCACCCCTGAGTGTTGCTGGAGCTGCATCGCACTTGCGATACAACTCCAGCAATGCGCCACCTTAACGGCACAGATGCGTCACGTATCTGTGCTATTTTTGCCCCATGCTGCGCCGCATTGTAAATGCAGCACACCATGGGTGGCGGAACAGCGGCGCAGGATGACTGGCACATCCCTAGTGATGCGCCAGTCATCATAAATCTATCCCTAAGCTTCTTATCTTGTTAGAGATGAACTGCCATATGTATCATCAAAATATTTTGCATTTCCTAAATAGCGAATTTTAAGGAATAAATAGCGATTCTTTACCATTCCTAATTTGCGATGAGCAAATTGCTAATTGCAAGTTACCCATTCATTTCCATGGGCTAGGAGGCTCATAGGAATGAAGGTTTAATTTGCGATTAGCAATTTGCTCATCACAAATTAGGAATTTTTCCAAGGGTGCAGGGGTGTCTCAAGAACACCCTGCTGCACCCCTGAAAAAGAAATTTGGGGGCATATGGCACACATACATGCCCTAAGGGCATGTGTTGGCGTCATATGGGACCTTTTGTTTTTTTTAAAAAAAGCTTTTTGAAAAGAATTCACAAATTACCACCAATTTACCACAATAGTTTCCAAATCCTTAATGTCATTTTTACATATTTTTTGTTTGATACATTGCATTTAAGTAGTCACAAAATTTGCAAATCCTTCAGTGCAATTGCAAAATAAGGAATAGCAAATTTTGCTACTCCTTATTTTGCATCAAACTTGTTTGATACATACCATTTGTCTAATTTACATTTGCAAAGGCCGAAATTCGTAGAATTTTGATCTTTGCGAATGCTAATTATCTTGATACATATGGCCCCAAGTGAGGCCTGTCTTGCGACATGGTGCATCTTTTGCATCACTGCTGCATTGGTTTCATGTGGTACGTTTTTTTTACACCATGACACATCTGCCTAAATGCATCAATTTGTAATTTTGTCGCCTCATAGCAAATCTTTTGCACCGCCGCTGCATCATAAAAGTGACGCACAGTGGCACAAAAGAGGCATACACCTATCATAAATCTGTCCCTAGCATTTTAAATGATTAATCCAGGATGACGATAAGGTGTGGCCTATCCAGAGGTTTGTTTAAGGTGAGGCCTACTCAGGATTGCAGATTAAAGTTACGCTTGATGAAGAATACAGAGGAGATAATACATGTAAAGGCCTACCAATGAAGTAAGTAATGTCCACTTTATTGCGCCAGTCATCATAAATGTATCCCTAAGCTTCTTATCTTGTTACAGATGAACCACCATATGTACCATCAAACTATTTTGCATTTCCTAAATAGCAAATTTTAAGGAATAAATAGCAATTCTTTACCATTCCTAATTTGCAATGAGCAAATTGCTAATTGCAAATTACCCATTCATTTCCATGGCCTAGGAGGCTCATAGGAATGAAGGTTGCAATTTGCGATTAGCAATTAGCTCATCACAAAATCGGAATTTTTTCAAGCGTGCAGGGGTATCTCAAGAACACCCTGCTGCACCCCTGAAAAAGAAATTTGGGGGCATATGGCACACATACATGCCCTAAGGGCATGTATGGGCGTCATATGGGACCTTTTGTTTTTTAGAAAAAAATGCTTTTTGAAAAGAATTCGCAAATTACCACAAACTAGAAGTTGGTGGTAGTTTCCAAATCCTTAATATCATTTTTTACATATTTTTTGTTTGATACATTGCATTTAAGGAATCGCAAAATTTGCAAATCCTTCAGTGCAATTGCAAAATAAGGAATAGCAAATTTTGAATTAAGGACATTTTAAGTCATTTCCACATGTGCAGTGTTTTCAAATTATGATTTGAAAATCGTTTTTGGGGAAAAGTAATGGTTTGCAAATTTATGACAAGTACATAATGGTGTATGCTTCTCTATAAGGCATTTCAGTGTCTCTGATGTCATTTTTCCCATATTACATTATAAGACCTTTCCCCATGGAGCACATTCCTTGTAAATATGCTCCCACCTGTGCATGGCGAATTTAGATTTTGACTGTTTGAGTCACATAGCCATGTTAAAAGTGACCCAAAAAAATTGCAAACGTTTTAAAAAAACACATTCATGTGTCTTAAGGACATTTTAAGTCATTTCCCCATGGACAGTGTTTTCTAAGTGGCGCAAAAGAGGCATACACCTATCATAAATCTGTCCCTAGCATTTTAAATGATTAATTCTGGATGACAATAAGATGTGGCCTATCCAGAGGTTTGTTTAAGGTGAGGCCTACTCAGGATTGCAGATTAAAGTTACGCTTGATGAAGAATACAGAGGAGATAATACATGTAAAGCTCTACCAATGAAGTAAGTGATGTCCACTTCATTGCGCCAGTCATCATAAATGTATCCCTAAGCTTCTTATCTTGTTAGACATCAACCGCCATATGTATCATATAACTATTTCGCATTTCCAAAATAGCGAATTTTAAGGAATAAATAGCGATTCTTTACCATTCCAAATTTGCGATGAGCAAATTGCTAATTGCAAATTACCCATTCATTTCCATGGGCTAGGACGCTCATAGGAATGAAGGTTGCAATTTGCGATTAGCAATTAGCTCATCACAAAATAGGAATTTTTCCAAAGGTGCAGGGGTGTCTCAATAACACCCTGCTGCACCGCTGAAAAAGAAATTTGGGGGCATATGGCGCACATAAATTTTAACAACATTCCTTTACCTCAAAAACGATTTTCAAATCATAATTTCAAAACAATGCACATGGGAAAATTACTTAAAATGTCCTTAAGACACATAAAAGCGTTTTTTGATTGCCTTTGCAGCATGTTTGTATCACTTTTAACATGGCTATGTAACACAAACATTCAAAATCGAAATTTGCCATGCACAGATGGGAGCATATTTACAAGCAATTTGCGCCACAGAGAAAGGTCTTACATTAAAATGGGAATAATACCATCAGGGACAGTCAATTGCCTTATAAAGAAGCATACACCATTATGTCCTTCTCATAAATTTAAAAACAATTCATTTTCCCCAAAAACGATTTTCAAATCATAATTTCAAAACACTGCACATGTGAAAATGACTTAAAATGTCCTTAAGACACATGAAAGCGTTTTTTGATTACCTTTCCAGCATGGTTGGGTCACTTTTAACATGGCAATGTAACACAAACATTTAAAATCTAAATTTACCATGCACAGGTGGGAGCATATTTACAAGCAATTTGCGCCACAGAGAAAGGTCTTACATTAAAATGGGAAAAATAATATCAGGGACAGTCAATTGCCTTATAAAGAAGCATACACCATTATGTCCTTGTCATAAATTTAAAAACAATTCCTTTTCCCCAAAAACGATTTTCAAATCATAATTTCAAAACACTGCACATGGGAAAATGACTTAAAATGTCCTTAAGACACATGAAAGCGTTTTTTGATTGCCTTTGCAGCATGTTTGTATCACTTTTAACATGGCTATGTAACACAAACATTCAAAATCTAAATTTTCCATGCACAGGTGGGAGCATATTTACAAGCAATTTGCGCCACATAATTCATAATTTTCTCCTTAAAGCACACTATTCTCTATCTAAATTAAAGAAATATTTTCTCACCTTAGCAAATACTTTGAGTTTGAAAACAGTCTCAGAAACACACCAATTTGTCTTCAGCAGAGCAAAAGGTATGCACTCCAGAGTCTGCAGCTATCAAAAGCACAGAAATGCTGTAATTCTTCACACATATCTCTCATGTCACCCAATCAAAAGTCTTCCCTCACTTTTTTTCAAATGAAAACCCATCCCCCCTCTGCCATTTCTGCCTTATCTGCATGGCAACCACCTCTTGGAAGACCTCTGTTGTTTGCAAGTTCACACAACAATGTTGCAATTGAACTCTGAACTCTCAGTGCACCTGCATATCCAGTGCATTCTTTCATTTAATGATTTTTTATTGACCACTCAAAATACATCTTTCAAAGAACACATCTGTGCACCCTAACTTTCTGTTTTCAGCAATCAAAATCCACCAATCACTGTTACTGCTTCATGAACACAGAAACTCCACAGTTTTTTTTCATTTTACACTCTCATTTTTTCAACTGCCATTTCATTGCCACACTTCATCTGACTGCAGGAGAACCTTCTCTCACCATGTTTTCTGTCTGGATTGTTGGACATAGTTATATTCACTGGGCTCAAAGGTACGTTGAAAACAGGAATTTACCTAACCTCAATTTACAAGATGTGGAAATTAAGTGGTTTGGCCACAGAGGATTAAAATGTCACCAATTGATACCATTGGTGAAAACCTTTATGCATTTGCCCAAACCTGACCTGTTAATTGTGCACTGTGGAGGTAATGACTTGGGCACTTTGACTGGTGTAGGTCTGGAAATGCTTTTAAAGGACACCTTTGAGCAATTAATGGCACTTTTTCCTCAGACTGCCTTGGTATATTCAAATATATGCCAAAGACAGAAATGGAGGTGGTCCAAGCAATTTTGTCCACAAATTGAGAAGTCGAGGAAGCATGTAAACAAATCTGTTTCAGCTTACATGAGAGACCATGGAATGGGCTCCCTGTACAACAATAACTTGCGTTACTACATGCAAGATATCTACAGAGGAGATGGAGTTCACTTCTCAGATGAGGGCAACAGAATTTTCACTCTGAATTTAAGAATGTGCATTGGTACCTACTTATAAGTACCTAAATGTACCATAAACCCAAAAGCTCTTCTCAGAGCTACCCTACATCTAATCACTCACAATTATTATTTTACTCTAACATTTTTCACTAATTTTCAACAAAGTACGCTCCCTGGGGCGCTACCCGGTACGCGAACCGGGAGCTAACCTCGCGACATTTTTAAAAAAAATGTTTTTTTTTCGCACATATAAGCCTCCTCAGCCACCCTCACAAAACCTAGGGGGTCAAGATAACTCTACCGTGCCCCCTTCTACCCATTCTGAACATTATTTGCCCTCCATCTTGTATCTTAATTCGACCGAAACACAAAATGGTGGACTCCCGGAACGCTTAAGGTCCGCGAACCGAGGCGCTCAACGGTTCGCGTACCGGGTCGCTCCCTGGGAAGCGCACCATCAAAAAAAGTGGGAAAGTAGTTCACAGAAAAGCCACTGGAGACAATTTCACCAAATATAGATTAGCTCATACTACATACCAATCCCTACCATTTTCACAAATTTGATTGGAATTCCATTTAGTCATTTAGCCTGTAGACCTCTCTAAATACCCTGAGGTAAATTACTTCACAAAACACATCTGAAGTGTTGGAATTGACAACCAATGGAAATGTTACTTTCATTTTCTACTTTTTTTACCTGACATTTGATTGGTTATGTACCTGAATATATATAAAGGAAGAGAGAGAAACACAGCCATTTTGACTACTACTTCCTGAACTACATTGCAAGATCATTTTCACTCACAACTTAAACTTGTTTTTAGAAGGTGAGATATTATTTTATAAATTTGAAAACATTTTCAGATAGTTATATACTATCCCTCTGTAAGAGTTAGACATTGAGAAAGGCTTCTTTATTTTAATTATGGATTGATTTAGGTTTCTGTGGTATAATTATGAATTTACTTAGGCTTCTTCACAGGCACTTTTTAATAGTACTACTTCACGCCTGAAACCATACAGTGCCCATAGATTACTTCTCTGTTATAAACTCACAAGTACCTGTCTGAACTTAAACCCAACAGTGCCCTATCTCTACTGATATATTTATTTTTTATGCAAATTACAGCAATAAAATGGAAGGTGAGCAGAATGTTTCCTTCGAAATTGTTCTGGAGAACAACACAGAAAAAGATATTGAGGACAATGATGACTCAGATTTCATGGATGAATCACGGGACCATGAATTAGTTCAATGTGTAGAATCTGTGGATCATTTACTTCATTATGATGACGGTCAAATGTGGGAACTTATGTTCACTCAACAAGAGGACATACCGGACAGTCAAATGCTAGACGTTCTATTAAATTTTGAAAAACAATCCGAAAAATAAAATTGTATGTAATATTAAAAAATTGTTTGAGTCTTTAATCATTTTTATATGTAATTCATAAACTAGTTAAATGTTAGAAATGTTATTACATTTTCAAACACAATCACAATAATAAATAATTGCTTAAAAAATAAAAAAAATAAAAAATAATCAACAAAACCAACAATCAATTAACATACTGCATTTGAAAAGTCTCTCATTCATTTTTCATTGCAGTACGCTGCCCAGAACGCTTCCCGGTTCGCGGACCGGGCGCTACCCACGAAAAAAAACAACAAAAAAATATTATTTTTTTTGCCCCGCGGTGCCCTTTTAAAGCCTCCATATTAAACCTAGGGGATCAGTGAGGATCTACTATGCCCCCTTATGGTTATTTCCACCTTTGTTTTGGCCTCCTCTTGTCTCTCAATCCTACCGAGAGACAAGATGGCGGCCGCTCCGGACTGTTTAGAATGTTGACAGACACCGGAGAGCCAATCAGCTTCGCTACGCGAAGTTCCGTTACGCGAAAAGTACGCGAACTGGAGCGCTGCCCGGTCCGCTGTTACAGATATATATCTTTTTTTAAAAGTTAATTTCTCAAAATCCACTGTAGCACATATATTGAGACCTACAAAAGGCACATCGGGCTACCAGTCCCTACAATTTTGCCAAGTTTCGTGCAAATCCATTCAGCCGTTCGGGCTAAAAGTGAGGCCAACCGCCCTATGGAAAACTCAATGTTAAAAGCACGTTTTGGGACCCCCCTTTTTTCTCGGCCCCCCCTTGACGAACCCCCCCCAAATTTTCAGGGCCTGCTCAGAAACAAAATGTGCCATTTTCCTGAAATTTTCAGCCAATTCCGTCCACAAACGCCAAAGTTATTAGACATAGAATTTTCAAAAATCCCATAGGGAAAAAATCCTAACTATATATACCTACTGGCAACCGCCAGTAGGTAATATATATATATATATATATATATATATATATATATATATATATATATATATATATATATATATATATATATACATATATGTATATATTACCTACTGGCGGTCGCCAGTAGGTAGTTATAATTAGGACCTATTTTCCATGGGAAATCCGCAACATTCTATTTGGAATAACTTTGGCGCCGGTCGACGAATCTTTACACAATTCTCCAAGAAGATGGGACGCTCTGCTCCGCTCCTATCCTGAAAGTTTCGAGATGATTCGTCAAGCAGGGGCCGAGAAAAAAGGGGGTCCCAAAACGTGTTTTCCACATGCAATTTTCCATAGGGACCTTTAGACACCGCAACAGCCCGAACTGCTGAACGGAATTACACCAAATTTGGCAAAAAGGTAGAGTTTGGTTTACAGATCACGCTTTGTGTTAAATGATGTAAATCCGTGCAGTAGTTCTTGAGAAAATCAAAAGTAAAATCATAGATATATCTATGGACGAAGTAGGGTACGCATATCCTCCGAGGATCATGCACGTAGCTTTATAAGCATGAGCTGCATGGTAATTGGCTGTCAATTGTCTGTCAACACTCCAAATCAGGAAGTGTTGGCAGCCATCTTGTGTTTCGGTAGAACCGAGGCAGAAGAAAAAAAAAAGAAAGGCGCAAAACGCAAAAAGGGGGCAGGGTAGAAACACCCGGACGCCCTAGGCCTGCTCAGGGGGTCCCAAGGCCCCAAAAATATATATTTTTTAAAGAAATCGCAGGATGCGCATAGGATACGGGTATAACGTGAATAAAAAAATAAAATGAAGCCCACTTTAGTGCTAATTAGACCCCGGGGGTGCAAAGTCCCAGGGGCAATGTGCTTTATTTTAATGGGGGCCCCAGAGAGGCCCCCCAGGCCCGAGGAGCGCCACCATCTGGGGCTTTTTTCAAATATATGTGGGTAGGGGCTCACTGGCCCCCCCAGCAGCCCCGGGGACTCCCACCCCCCGGGGCTTTGGTTGAATATGTGCCCCCCCGCAGCAAATGTAAATGTGTGGGGGGGGCTGAAAGGCCCCCCCAAGCTCCGGGGTCCAC
Source organism: Lissotriton helveticus (assembly GCF_964261635.1). NCBI lineage: Eukaryota > Metazoa > Chordata > Amphibia > Caudata > Salamandridae > Lissotriton > Lissotriton helveticus. The sequence goes on along the minus strand of NC_136063.1, from coordinate 1,243,360,985 downwards.
CTCCTCTGGGGGCACTAAATATTTAAATTAAGGGCAGATTATAATTATGTTTTTTATGGTATAATTAGGATATGAGTACGCAGCGCGGCGCTCAGCGCGACCTCTGGTGTGCACTCGTTAGGTACGCGTATCATACCACATACGCTGTGCATATCCAAGCTAAAAAAAAAATATTTTTCAGATATCTATCAAGCTCATGTGTTTAGATGTTAGGTGGCTCTAAAAAGAACCCTTGTGTTTTTTGAGAGATTTTAGTACCTACAAGTACCCCAGTGAAAGTGCCTAGGTCATTGCCTCCAAAGTGCACAATTATGAGGTCAGGGTGTTGGAGATGCAAAAAGGATTTCATCAATGGCATCACTTGGTGCCACTTTAACCCTCTCTGTCCAATCCATTTAATGTCTACATTTGGTAAACTTAGGGATTTGTGATTTCCTTTGTGTTCTGCGTACATTTGGCTCCAGAAAATATAGCTGTGTCCCACGATCCACACTCTAAGCATCTTGAAAGGAGGTCGGGATGCACTCAGAAGGTGTCTGTATATGAAATGGCAGTTTGAGAAGCAAGGTTTTTCTAAGATGGTGGGTGAGATGCAGTTTTGAAAAAAAGGAGAGAAATGATTGGTTGTTTGCGAACATTACAGACTTAAACTTCTTTACAATTTAAATGATTCCATGCGGTTTAAATACATACAAATTCGGGATTTTGTAGTCCACAAAATGAAGGTTTCGGAAGTTTCTGACTCAGACATTTGGACTTGTCTTTATTCTGATAAAACGAAATCATTAATCAGCGAGAGTTATGAATGTATTAATCAGCAAAAGGCTGACGACTGCACAAAACTTGCCATAAAGTGGACTACTAGACTGGGTATTAATATATCACCTAATCAAATTTCTGCTTCCTTTTGTAGTATAAACCGCGTAGTTCAGTCCTCCAGTTTAAGACTCCAATTATATAGGACTATATGTTCTTTGTATTATACTCCGCAAAGAATATCAATATGGTCATCAAATAGTTTAGCAAAGGATCGTTCTGAATGCCCCAAATGTGATCTTGTGGCGGCGGATTTAGAACATATGCTTTTTTCATACCCCGCACTGTCGGAGTTCTGGTCTGGACTGGAAAATATTCTCAATCAGAAGCAGATTATTTTTTCTCCTCTTTCAGTAATTACGGTTTTATTAGATATACAATCATTAAACTGCCGACATACAGATCTAATTACTATTTTATTTGCATGTGCTAGACTGACTATCGCAAGGGCTTGGGTTTCGGTGAAACCTCCGCATATTATGGAATGGTGGACACTGGTTAACGAAATTAATACCATGGAGTTAGCGCTAGCTAGAGTACGGGGAATACGATCAATAATGAAACGGGATAAAATTTGGGGTACATTTATATGATTTTGAATTTTACTTTAAACCCTCCTCTTTGCTTAACTGGCGATAAGTTTATACTACTGTCAAGTGCAGTAACTGCACTGAGTTAATTTTGTCTAACATGAAATCCTTGTGTTGCCTAATTTTCCTTAACTGTCATAAATTATACCTCTGTATAGATTTGTTTATATTGAACTGTTTAACTGTATGCTTCAATTGAATAAACTTTACTTTTATGTTTTTCATGCTGTCAATAAAAACATTTAAAAAAAAAGAGAACATTGCAGACTAAAAAGTAGGGTGCATGTTTCTATTTTTTAAAAGTATGTTTCTTATTGGTTAAGAAGAACTGTTTGAAAGGAACATTACATAGGATAAGGTGGTATTTTGAGCAGTCAAGAACACTTTCTGTTTAGTTTAGTAACATTCTGTGGTGACCTTTTGACCTGTGTTTCAGTTGACTGTTGCATGGCCTATTACTATGGTAACAGCAGAAAGCAAATTTAGGATAGGGTTCAAAGTTATGTCAGTTGGAAAGGGTTCAAATGTTCAAGCAATAGAAATGTGTGTTTGCTTTTGAATTAATGTGGGAAGAAATGTGATTTGTTATTTATATGTATAGGTGTGTAGATTGAGTGTGTATATTGAGAGCTAAAGTTTGCTTTTTGCCATAGGAACTCTTTACACCCTAGGCCTGCTAAGGAGGTGCTACAAGGATCTCCAAGGCCAAAAAAACAAATTTTTTTTAAAGAAATCGCGGGATGCGCATAGGAAACGCTTATCCTGTGAATAAAAAAAAAGAAACAGAAGCTCGCTTTAGTTGTAATTAGTTCCCGGGGTTGCCAAGTCCCGGGGGCAAAGTGTTTATTGTAGTGGGGGGCCAGAGGGGCCCCCCAGCCCTGGGACCGCCACCTTCCTGGGCACTACATTTTTAAATTGGGGGGTCCGTTATGGACCCCTCAGCCCCGGTGATTACCACCTACCCTGGGTTTTTTTAACTGTAAATTTAGGATGCGTGTACCGAGCGCGGCACTCAGCGCGACCTCTGGTGTGCGCGTATCCTACCACGTATGCTGCACGATTTCTAAGGTGTCCGGTACACGTATCCAAGCCAGAAAAAAATGTAAAAATATATTTTTCAGAAATCTATCAATCTTATGTGTTTAGATGTTGGTTGTTTCTAAAAAGAGCCTTTGTGTTCGTTGTTACCTATAAGTAAGTACATATGCAGAGTGTAAAGTTGTTGAGGAGGAGTGTTTTACAGTGTGCTGAACTTTTGACCGCTGTGGTCAGTTGAGTTTTGCATGATCTGTTACTATGGTAACAGCAGGAAGCAAATTGGGGGTAGGGTTCAAAGTTATGTCAGTTGGAAGGGGTTCAAATGTCCAACCAATAGAAATGTGTGTTTGTTTTTGAATTAATGTGGGAAGCAATTTGATTTGTTATTTACATGTATATATGTGTAGATTGACAGGAAACGTTTGCCATTTTTTGGTTTTGCTAAGAACAGTGAAGTACAGACATTCTGTATAAGAAAATCTGGAAAGACATTCTTCTTAATCTACAATTCAATTTGAAAAGTGAGTTGTTAATTTGTAAGGGGATGTATGTGGTGCATGTTATTTTTAATAAGAGTTGGGTATGCGTTTATCCTGCTAAAGTGCAAGGAGTAGTTTAGTTGTGTAGAATCACATTCTGAGTTTGTCTGTATTTGGATAACCATTGTGATAAAAGCATTTGGTAAGTTAATGTGTTTGGTGAGTTAGCATTGTACAGTAAAGTGCAGTACTAAAAATGTAGAATGTGTGCAGTCACTTTTCCAGTTCTAGAGTAGTTAATAGTGTTGCTTGTTTAGAATTAGACTTGTGTTTCAAATGTACAATTTTCCAGTTAGTATACATACACTACTGCAAACTCTCTGGGGCAGATTTACAAGCTCCTTGTGCCTCTTTGTGCTGCCATTGTGTCACTTTTTTGACGCAATGTTGGCGCAAATAATGCAGCAATTTGCTTATGTATTTGCAAAATGAGTCAGGGTTGTGCACTGAAATGAAGCAGTTATATACATGGAATGTGTACAGTCACTTTACCGTTTCTAGACTCGTAAATGTGTTTAGGTAAAATGCAAGGTCTAATATTTTTTGCCTAGAAACACACTGTGAGTCTGTGTGCATTTAGGAATCATCCTGAAAGAAGCATTTTCGTACGTTTTGTGTTTGCAGACATATAACTGCTTGAAAACCTATCCTTTTTCAAATTTTAATAGAATTAGAAACCAGTTATTGCTTTTGTATTTGCAAAAAGACTCATGGTTGTACACTAAAATGCAGTATTTATATTTCTGGAATGTGTGCAGTCATATTAGCCCTTCAAGAGTAATTAATAGTGTTGCTTGTCTAGAATCAGACTTGTGTTTCAAATCTACAGTTTCCCAGTCAGTATACATACACTGCTGCATACACTCTGGGGGAGATTTACAAGCCCCTTGCGCATCTTTGTTGTTCTATTGCGTCACTTTTTTGATGTATTGTTGGCACCAATAATGCAGCAGCAAATTGCTTATGTATTTGCAAAATGAGTCAGGATTGTATAATAAAATGCAGCAGCCATATATATAGAAAGTGTTTAGTCACCTTAACACCTTCAGCGCGGCGCAGATTCCTGCGCTGTGCTGAAGGTTCTAATGAGCCTACCGGCTCATGACGGAACGGTTCCGTCATGAGCACAGCTCAACCGACGCTCATGACGGAACCGTTCCGTCATGAGCATCGAAGGGGTTAAAGTTTCTAGACTAGTAAATGTGTTTTTGTAAAATGCAAGGTTTCATATTTTTTGTCTAGAATCACATTGTGAGTCTGTGTGCATTTATGAATCATTCTGAGAGAAGCATTTTTGCAGTATGCAAGTAGTAGTGTAACCAAATTCACACTTGTGTTTCAGGCCTACATTTCCCCAGTCAGTATCTATGCACTCCATTTATAAGAAATTCTGTTATTTGTCTAGAATCACACTGTGAGTCAGTGTCCATTTGAGAACATTGCGAGAGAATGGTTTGGTTGGTTGATGTGGTTGCAGACATATAAGTACATGTACTGTTGCAGTGAGCCCGTCTTTAGGGCATGCAGGGCTTGAAACTCTTATGCACTATGCAAGTAGTAGTGTAACCATCTTCACATTTGTGTTTCAGGACTACATTTCCCCAGTCAGTATCTATACACTCCATTTATAAGAAATACTGTTATTTGTCTAGAAGAAACTGTGATTCAGTGTCCATTTGGGAAAATTAAGGGAGAATGAATTGGTTGGTTGATGTGGTTGCGGACATATAAGTACATGTACTGTTGCATTGAGCAAGTCTTTAGGGCATGCAGTTCTTGAAATTCCTATGCAGTATGCAAGTAGTAGTGTAACCATCTTCACACTTGTGTTTCAGGCCTACATTTCCCCAGTCAGTATCTATACACTCCATTTATAAGAAATACATTTATTTGTCTAGAATCACACTGTGAGTCAGTTTCTATTTGAGAAAATTGGGAGAGAATGATTTGGTTGGTTGATGTGTTTGCAGACATATAAGTACATGTACTGTTGCAGTGAGCCAGTCTTTAGGGCATGCAGTGCTTGGAACTCCTATGCAGTATGTAAGTAGTAGTGTAACCAAATTCACACTTGTGTTTCAGGACTACATTTGCCCAGTAGGTAGCTATAACCTCCATTTATAAGAAATACTGTTATTTGTCTAGAATCAAACTGTTAGTCAGTTACCATTTGGGAAAATTGAGAGAGAATGATTTGGTTGGTTGATGAGTTTGCAGACATATCTGTACATGTATTGTTGCAGTGAGCCAGGCTTTAGGGCACGGAGTGCTTCAAACTCCTATGCACTATGCATGTACTGGTCTAACCACCTTCATACTTGTGTTTCAGGCCTACAATTCCCCAGTCAGTATCCATACACTCCAGCAAACAGCCTGTGACTGCTCTTGCAATCCCATTGTGACTCTTTCAGTACCATATACTAATGCATTCACTAAAGTAAAACTGAATCAATTATGAATTCACCCAGTGTCTCTCATTATAGTGCTGTAATCATTCAGTCAGAATGCATGTACTCATGCAGTGAGCCAGGCTTTAGGTCACGGAGTGCTTCAAACGCCTATGCACTATGCATGTAGTGGTATAACCACCTTCACACTTGTGTTTCAGGCTTACAATTCCCCAGTCAGTATCCATATAGTCCAGCAAACACACTGTGACTGCTCTTGCAATGCCATAGTGACTTTTTCAGTACCATGTAGTAATCAATTCACTAAAGTAAAAGTCAACCAGTTATGAATTTAACCAGTGTCTCTCCTTATAGTTCTGTATTCATTCAGTCAGTATGCAGGTACTCATGCAGTGAGCCAGGCTTTAGGGTACAGAGTGCTTCAAACTCCTATGCACTATGCATGTAGTGGTCTAACCACCTTCGCACTTGTGTTTCAGACCTACACTTCCCCAAGGTAATATCCATACACTCCAGCAAACACCCTGTGACTGCTCTTGCAATCCCATAGTGACTCTTTCAGTATCATATACTAATGCATTCACTAAACTAAAACTTAATCAATTATGAATTCACCCAGTGTCTCCCATTATAGTACTATAATCATTCAGTCAGTATGCATGTACTCATGCAGTGAGCCAGGTTTTAGGGCATAGAGTGCTTGAAACTCCTATGCACTAAGTATGTAGTTGTCTAACCACCTTCACACTTGTGTTTCAGGCCTACAATTCCCCAGTTAATATCCATACACTCCAGCAAACACCCTCTGACTGCTCTTGCAATCCCATAGTGACTCTTTCAGTATCATATACTAATGCATTCACTAAACTAAAACGTAATCAATTATGAATTCACCCAGTGTCTTTCATTATAGTACTAATCATTCAGTCACTGTCCATGTACTCATGCAGTGAGCCAGGCTTCAGGTGACAGAGTGCTTCAAACTCCTATGCATTATGCATGTAGTGGTGTAACCACCTTCACACTTGTGTTTCAGGCCTACAATTCCCCAGTCAGTATCCATATACTCCAGCAAACACCCTGTGAGTGCTCTTGCAATGCCTTAGTGAGTTTTCAGTACCATGTACTAATCAATTCACTAAAGTAAACGTCCACCAATTATGAATTTGCCCAGTTTCTCTCCTTATAGTTCTGTATTCATTCAGTCAGTATGTATGTACTCATGCTGTGAGCAAGGCTTTAGGGTACGGAGTGCTTAAAACTCCTAAGCACTATGCATGTAGTGATCTAACCACCTTCACACTTGTGTTTCAGGCCTACAATTCCCCAGTCAGTATCCATACACCGCAGCAAACATCCTGTGACTGCTCTTGCAATCCCATAGGGACTCTTTCAGTACCATATACTAATGCATTTACTAAACTAAAACTCAATAAATTATGAATTCACCCAATGTCACTCATAGTACTGTAATCATTCAGTCACTGTGCATGTACTCATGCAGTGAGCCAGGCTTTAGGTCACGGAGTGCTTCAAACTCCTATGCACTATGCATGTAGTGGTGTAACGCCTTCACACTTGTGTTTCAGGCTTACAATTCCCCATTCAGTATCCATATACTCCAGCAAACACCCTGTGGCTACTCTTGCAATCCTATAGCTACCCTTTCAGCTCCATGTACTAATCTATTCACTAAAGTAAAACTCAACCAATTATGAATTCACCCACTGTCTCTCCTTATAGAACGGTAATCATTCAGTCTGTATGCATGTACTCATGGAGTAAACCAGGCTTTAGGGCACAGAGGGCCAGATGTAGGAGCCCAAATACCGGTCGGTAACGGCCGAATTCGGCCGTTACCGACCGGTATTTGGGTTTTCAGATGTAGGGGGCCAATTTTACCAATTCAGTAAATTTACCGAATCGGTAAATTTACCGAATCGGTAAAATACCGAATCGGTATTTTTACAGAATCGGGAACTTCGAGATGTAGGTGGGACTCTTCTGAGTTCCAAAGGCCTTTCAGAAATTATTTAATTTAATCCCCGGCTGGTATTACTAAAAGAAGTGCAGACGGTTACTGCATTGGCAAATCGCCTGCCTTCCCTCAACGCGGCTTCATCGGAGCCGCGTTGAGGGAAGGCAGGCGATTTGCCAATGCAGTAACCGTCTTTCCTGAGCAGGAAGGAGGGATCCCCAATACACGCTAAGGCTCATGAGGTCTTATACTGTAGAACTCTAAGTTCTTCGCCAACTGGGCGCAACTGCATTCGCTAACACTATATAACACTGTTAGGAATATTACACATTGTGGTAATTTTGTTAATTTTTTAATACACTTTTACATTTTGCATGTGAGTAAGGGGAGGGTAAGTGCACAACCCTTGTCCTGAAGAAGGAGGCTGTGACCTCCGAAACATGTTGACACTTTACTAGTGGTTTTTGATACCTTAACTCGTATCTATCTAACCACGCCCTGCACTTCTTTTAGTAATACCAGCCGGGGATTAAATTAAATAATTTTCCTTCCCACGTGCCAGGTATTTTTTAACCTTTCACTTTTTTCACCTCACCTCACTCACATTTATATACACACACCCCCACACATAGTTCACTTCAAAGTGCTCCTGCGTATCCGCGAGTCGTAGCACGCCGCATCCCGTAGAGGGGTGCGAAGGCCCCGATGATGAAGCATGACACCAAGGGGCCTGTTGGTGTGTGAGGGGCATTTAAACAACACTGTGTGTCTCCCCATCACTTTAAGGATCACCACCACCTCGAGTGGATTCCACTTTGTTTATGTATACGTTCAGGGAGACTGAATCCACTGACTCTCTCTCTCCCCCCTTCTGTTATATTTCGTGGTCTAACCACCTTCACACTTGTGTTTCAGGCCTACAATTCCCCAGTCAGTATCCATACACTCCAGCAAACACCCTGTGACTGCTCTTGCAATCCTGTAGTGACCCTTTCAGCTCCATGTACTAATCCATTCACTGAAGTAAAACTCAGCCAATTATGAATTCACTATGCTAAAACTCAAGCATTTATAAATTCAGTGAGGCACTCTTCTTGCAGAACTGTAATCATTCACTCATTACCCAAGTACTCATGTAGCGAAGAAGGCCTTAGGACAAGGACTGCTTCAAACCCCTATGCTGTATTCATGCAGTCTTCTATCCACGTGTACACTTGTCTTTCTCACCTTCAATTCCCCAGTTAGTATCTATGATGTTGCAGCAAATACTCTGTTTCTCCCCTTGTACTGTTCTAGTGATGCATTCAGCACCATGTGCTAATCCATTCACTGCTCCAAAATCCAAACACTTCAGGTACTCTTCTTGCAGATGTAGTTCTTGAAACTCCTATGCAGTATGTATGCATTTCTGTAATCAGTTACACACTTGTTTTTTATACTCAGTCATTGTAGATTGTATTTGTTTAGTAATAGAATAGTATATTTTATAGATTTATTTTTTATAACATTATATCTATTTTTATAACAGATTCCATTCATCAACACTAAAAGAAATGCATCATGCCTACAAACAGTGAAAAGGGGAAAGAATATAAAAAAGCTTATCATTTCAAGAGAAGTCATCCACAAGATTTACCTGAACAACGTGTGGTGAAAAAGAAAAAAACTCCTGGTAGGAGAACAAAGGATTTTCTAAAAAAAACTATCAAACACTAGGAATAGTGTGGAGAATGTGAAAAATAAAAAGAATGTTTCTGGAACAAAGAAGAAAAATAAGAGAAAAAACATAAATGATGGGAAATCATGTTCTAAATAAACACTGTATAGTAAAAGGAGGAAGAATCAATTTCAGGAAATTAGAAAAATAATATTTTAGAATAGAGTTGTCTTAAACTTATTAAAGGATATGAAGAAGTGTAAAAGAAAATCAGCATTTTATAAGAAGAAGAAACATATTGAAAGTATTGTTGAGAAGGAAATTATTTAGTTTAATAATCAATAGAATTCGATCACTAGATAAACCAATCCATTTAATGAAGGCCTAAAGTAAGTGGAGAAGACTAATTAACAGAACTAATTTTTCAGATTTTTTTTTAGGTGAATGGAAACACAGTTCAAGTTCTGACCTTTTTTTTAATGAAGAGAGTTATCTTCAGAGTAATGATTTGTTGCATGCAGTTGACACTAGTGGTCGAGCTTATGAGGTTAGAAATGGTTGTCCTATTGAGAAAGAGAAAATTGTTCCCGGAAATGTAGAAGAGGTGTTAGCTGATTAAGTTTTAGGGAGATGTCCTAAAGCTCCAGTGTACACTTGGAATTGCAGTAGTATTTGTAGTGTACAACAGGAATCTATTGATTCTTTACGTAATTTCTTAGGTGAGTATACCAAGAAAAGTGTTAAACAAAAGATTAGGATGTTGCAAGGACTAGACCCTTGCAGAGTGAGAGAAAATATTGGTTTGCAAGGTCATTCTCTGGCTTGTCTTTCTAGAAAGTATGTCAAAGTGTTTTAACCATTTCAGGAGGTTAGCAGTACATCACACTCAAATGAGGAAATTAGTCAGAACATTGTATTATGCAAAAAGTCCAGCACTAATGTTAAAAAAGTTGAACAGTGCTCTTTGGCGTGGATCAGTATCAGATGTAATTAACGGTTGTAAAGAATTGAGTTTAGTTACTTTGGTCCTGAGAAAGACACTGCAGAAACTGATACATTAACAGAAGGAAATGTGGAAGAGAATGTACAACATGCTAGTACAATAAATTTGGAGCAAGAAAGTACGAAGTTTAAGGTGATTTCTGGTGAAAGGCCAACTTATTCTTGTATTTGTTGTTGACAAACTCATTATAAAAATCAGACTAGGACTGTTTATCTGCATTTAAAAAGTGAAAGAGAAAATAATAATGAGTGTAAGGAATTTGCAACCTATTCTGATCAACGTATTTGTAAATATTGTTATAACAAATTAGACGAGAGCAAAATGCCTGCTAGAGCTGTGCATAATAATCTTGAGTTAGTAAATATTCCTTCTGAACTGATAGATTTAAATACCTATGAGTCTACTCTTATTCAATGTGTGCATCCATTTCTGGCTATTGTTCGTATGGAGCCTAAGACAGGGAAATTGCTTCCTTCAGATTACAGAGAGGATTAAAGGGAAGAGTTGTATATTTGCCTCTAGATTTCAAGAAAAATGTTAAAACAATTGGTGTAGAAAATGTAGAAGATGAACCTCTAGTTATTCTAGTTAATGGCGTTCCTACTAAGAGTAAGAAAATCTGGCAAGAATTAGTGGCTGTTAGGAAAGTGAAAAAGACAATGTTGTATCTGGTAAAAAATAATCAGTACTATAAAAATGTGTATGTGGGGGAAGAAGAAATAATTTTAGAATAAGATACTGACTCGGCAACTGGGCAAATTGAATAAGTGGATATGTCCAAAACTGAAGAAATCTATGAACATTACAGTGTTCATCCACTTCATTCCAAGAAGTGATGGGGAATACTATTGAGTTATTGCAATTAAAGGAAGCAAAGGGAAGTCCCCTGAGTGTACGGGAAGAAAGCTTGGAAGCTCGTTGTTTTCCTCAGTTGTTTCCGACAGGGAAAGGAGGAGTATATGATGAACGACCTGTGCAGATTTCTTCATCTGAATACCGGACATCAAGATTGTATGCAGAAGATCCAAGATTTCGACAATGTATGCCGTATATGTTTCATCTTTTGTTTGAGAGTGATTTGTCTGGACTTTCTTCTGCAGTCAACCATATATTGAAAACATGTGTACATCTGCAAAATGTTTCGGCAAAAGAATTTATGGATAAAGTACAACAGAAAGATAATGTTTTGGAATCACACCTGATTAATCTCATGGCATGTCAGCGTGGTACTAATGAGTACTGGTACCGTCGTCATGGAGAACTTAAATGTATGCTAAGGAACTTAGGAACTCCTACATGGTTCCATACTCTAAGCTGTGCTGAATATGCTTGGGATGATTTACTTCAATTTCTTCGAGAGGCAAATCCAAATATAGTAAATATTGAATACAAGACACCTGGAGAATTGTGCTCTTTGGATCCAGGTAATGTATGCAGATATTTCAATCATAGATTTGAAGCTATGATGTCTGTTATCACCAATAAAAAAAATCCTCCTCTTTGAGAGGTTGTGGATTTCTTTTGGAGAAATGAGTATCAAGCAAGAGGTACACCTCACATACATATGCTAATATGGATCAAAGATGCCCCCAAATTTGGAACAGATTCGGATGATACTGTGTTGTCTTTTATTAAAGAATATGCTACATGTGCTACACCCAAAAGCACAGAAGAAAAGAACTTAAGACAACAAGTCTTACGATTCCAAAGCCATCGTTGTGGAAAATACTGTCATCGAAAGTACAAGTCAAAGGAAAAGTTTTATACCAAATGTCGTTTTGGTTTTCCACGTCCTGTAATATCCAAAGGAAGAGTAAACAGTGTTATGTCAGCTGGCCGACATACCTTGACAAGAAATTCTCCAAAGAATACCTATAATTTGAGAAGAATTGAAGAGTCAAAATATATAAATGATTATAATCCAGTTATACTGTCCATGTGGAATGCTAACATGGATATTCAACATGTTGCGGACAATTCCATTGCTGTTGCTCGATATGTAACATCCTACATAACAAAATCAGAAAAGACAGAATTGAAGGAAATGTGGGAAGAGATTTACCACGATAAGAGTCTAAGTAAGAAATTATACAGTTAAAGTTTGAAGATGTTATCTCATCGAGAAATCAGAGCGTATGAATGCTCAGATCGCTTATCATCTGCAAGTCTATACTCCAAATCTAGAAGGATCATTTGGGTGAGTCTAGCTCTTGCTGCAACACTAAATCGAGTACTTAAATCCGTACAAGAAATTGAATATTTAGCAGAAAAAGAGCCAGAAAGTACAGATATTGTGAAAACATATATGTTGGATACATATTATCCAAATAGAAGTCGTCATCTTGAGAACATTTGTCTCTATGAAGTGCTGCAAAACTATACTTTTAAATGGAATGTTACAGAAAACATCAATAATGGAATATATGCTGTGATTGGTTCTGAAGGATATTTGGTGAAACAAAGAAAAGGACATTTGATTAATCACCGAAAACTGAGTTGCGATACTCCTGAAAAAAGGGAATTTCACTATTTAGCTCTTTTGCAATTCTTCAAGCCTTGGCGTTCAGAATTGGAATTACTTGGAGATTTTCAGAGCTACGAAGATTCGTTCAACGCAACTAAAGATACTATAGAATGTCCTGTTTTTGCTAATTATGTGAAAATGTTGAACGACGAAATTGAGCAAGAATCTACAATTGCAGCTGAGATTGCTAGAGACAGTTCTCAAGACAGTCAAACTTCTGCTCCGTTGAGTCAGGATCCACTAGGAGAACCATTTGTTCAAAATGAAGCAGTAATTGCCATGGAAGAGGTGGAAACAGCAATGTATCAAGCTCAAGAAGATATTATGGACTTAGCAAACTTGGAGGAGCAACTAAATCTTGAACAGAAAGAAATATATCAACAATGAAAGAACAGATTGAACATGGGTCAGTTCATGAAATGAAAGAGTGCACATGTACAACGTTTCAACCAATCCGAATGTATGTGAGTTGTCAAGCTGGAACAGGAAAAAGTTTCTTAATTAAAGTAATCACCAGTTATCCACAGAAAACAACTTAGTCTCATTTGTCTTGTGTTGTAACTGCTCCAACGGGGTTGGCAGCACACAAAATTAAAGGAATTACATTGCATCATTTACTTATGTTGCCTGTGGAGCATGAAAACAAATTGGAACATCACAAGCTATCTGTAGAAGCTTGTTGTGAAGTTTCAAGAGTGCTTAAGAAAATTAAACTTCTGATTATTGATGAGGTAAGCATGGTCTCAAACTTAATGCTTGCTTTTGTGCATTTACGAATGAAGCAAATTCTTAAAACAGACTATGATGTGTTGTTTGGAGGAAAACAAGTAATAGTTTTTAGAGATCTACTACAACTTACTCCTGTAAAAGGACAACCAATATTTAAAACACTTGCGCATGAAGATACCAGAAAGTCTTTCGGTAGCATTGGAAATGTTAATATTTGGTCATATTTTGTATATATCGAACTTATTACAAATATGCAACAGGCAAATGATGCTGATTATGGAACTATTCTTCAAGATATAGGAATTGAAAAAGTGACTAAACATGGCAAACAAGCTTTACAGAGATGATTACTTTCCAATTTGATTCCAAAAGAAAATATCGTTCCTGAGAAAATATATATGAGATTTGCAGAAAACAATCTGTAATCTGCCTAATGCTAACACTGCATGAATGTTCTATATTCAATAAAGACATTTTAAAGTTGGAAAATGAAGAAATTATAAAATTGGAAGCTATTGATAAAATAAAGCATGAAGGAATCACTCTTATTTTGACAGAAAAGTTGAGGAGAATATTGATTTCTTTAGAGAAATCGATATCCAAAACTGCTGGTTTAGAAAAGAATCTATGTGCATGTATAAACTGTCGGGTAAATTTACGACAACATTTGAATGTGGAAAAGGTTTAGAAAATTGAGCAATGGGTAATGTTGTTGATTTCATTAAAATCAAATTTGATCAAATTGAAGAAGTACAACAATTTATTCGTTGTTCAGCTCGGTTTTAGCTTGTAAAAGATTTGTATGTTCGCAGAAAACAGTTTCCTGTTTCTTTGGCGTATGTGGTGACCATTCATAAATATCAAGGTTTAAGTGTACATAGTGCTTTGCTGAATATTGCAAGTACTGTGTTTAAAGAGGGTATGGCATATGTTGCTTTGTCTCGAGTCAGAACTTTGTCTGGATTGTACTTGATTGATTTTGATGAGAGAAAGATTAGTGCAGATGCAAATTGTGTGAAAGAGTATAATAGGTTAAGAAGAGAATATTGCCCCCAATTTAGGTCAATTTCCTGTATTTGAAAAGCGGTTGGTAGGTCGAAAAAGAAGATATGAGAATATCTGTGGTGAAAGTATAGAGAAAGAAAAAAGTAAGATAAAGTTGTGATTGCAAGCAAAAAGAAAAAGGACACTGTTGAAGAGATTGTTGGTTATCACTTTGAAAATAATTCTGGTGTCAACTGCTATGCTAATGTAGTTGTTAATGTTGTTTTTTTTCTTGAAAGTTTGCAACAGCAAATTGTTGAGAATCGGGAAAAAAAGATTTTGTTTGTTGTTGTATTCTGTTTATGAGAAATGTAGTAGTGAAAAAAAGTAAAATACAAAGTATTTCTGATATTCGAAATGTCTTGGACATATGCTCTGGTTGTACTCAATTTAGGCAGAAGATTCAGCAAGATTGTCAGTAATTTCTAATGTATATGCTTGTTGTATTGAAAGATGAAGGTATAGATATTGAAAATCTTTTTGGCCTTTCTTATAAATGGCAACATGACTGGGAAAATTGTTTGTTTACATGTAACACCAACATAGACACTGAAAGATTTATATATTTGACGTTACCAGACTGCGAAAGTCTGCGTTGTCTTTTAACAACCTAGTTAGAGGAGCAATTCAAAACATGGAGTGTAGCCAATGTAAATCAGAAATGTTATCAAGATTATTTATACAAAGATATGGACAGTATGTAATTTGCACTGTTGTAGTCACCCATTCAGCAGTATCTACTAATACATTCACTGTGCTAAAACTCGAGCACTTATAGATTCACTCAGACACTCTCTTTACAGTATTTTAATAATTCAGTCAGTACCCAGTACTCATGTAGCGAAGTAGACCTTAGGGCATGGACTGCTTCAAACCCCTATGCACTATGCATGCAGTCTTGTATCCACCTGCACACTTGTCTTTCACACCTTCAATTCCCCAGTCTTATCCTTACACTTCCACCAAACACTCTGTCACTGCCCTTGCTATGTTGTTGTGACCCATTCAGCAGTATGTACTAATCCATTCACTGTGCTAAAAAGTAAGCATTTATAAATTCAGTCAGACACTCTCCTTGCAGAACTGTAACCATTCAATCAGTACCCGAGTACTCATGCAGTGAAGTAGGCCTAAGGACATGGACCGCTTCAAACCCCTATGATCTATGCATGCAGTCTTCTATCCACATGCACACTTGTGTTTCCCACCTTCAATTCCCCAGTCTGTATCCATACACTTCCGGAAAACACTCTGTCACTGCCCTTGCACTGTTGTAGTGACCCATTCAGCAGTATGCACTAATCTATTCACTTTTCTAAAACTCAAGCACTTATAGATTCACTCAGACACTCTCCTTACAGTACTCTAATCATTCAGTCAGTACCCAGTACTCATGCAGCGAAGTAGGCCTTAGGACATGAACTGCTTCAAACCCCTATGCATTATGCATGCAGTCTTCTATCCATTTGCACATTTGTCTTTCACACCTTCAATTCCCCAGTCTGAATCCTTACACTTTCACCAAGCTCTCTGTCACTGCCCTATGCACTATGCATGCAGTGTTCTATCCACCTGCACACTTGTCTTTCAAATCTTCAATTCCCCAGTCTGTATCCTTACATTTTCAGCAAACACTCTGCCACTGCTGTTGCACTGTTGTAGTGACCCATTCAGCAGTATGTACTAATCCATTTACTGCACGAAACCTAAAGCACTTATATACTCACTTAGACACTCTCCTTACAGTACTCTAATCATTCAGTCAGTATCCAAGTACTCATGCAGCGAAGTAGGCCTTAGGACATGGACTGCTTCAAACCTCTATGCAGTATTCTCTCCACCTGCACACTGTCTTTCACATCTTCAATTCCCTAGTCTGTATCCTTACACTTCCACCAAACACTCTGTCACTGCCCTTCCACTGTTGTTGTGATCCATTCAGCAGTATGTACTAATCCATTCACTGTGTTAAAACTCAAGCACTTATAAATTCAGTCAGGCACTCTCCTTGAAGAACTGTAATAATTAATTCAGTACCCAAGGACTGTTGCAGTGAAGTAGGCCTTAGGACATGGACTGCTTCAAAGTCCTATGCACTATGCATGCAGTCTTCTTTCCACCTGCGCATTTGTCTTTCACATCTTCAATTCCCCAGTCTGTATCCTTACATTACACCAATCACTCTGTCACTGCTGTTGCACTGTTGTAGTGACCCATTCAGCAGTATGTACTAATCCATTAACTGTGCTAAAACTGAAGCACTTATAAATTCATTCAGGCACTCTCCTTGCAGAACTGTAGTCATTCAGTCAGTACCCAAGTACTCATGCAGCAAAGTAGGCCTTAGGACATGGACTATTTCAAACCCCTATGCACTGTGCATGCAGTTGTGTATCCACCTGCATACTTGTCTTTCATACCTTCAATTCCCCAGTCTGTATCCTTACACTTTCACCAAGCACTCTGTCACTGCTGTTGCACTGTTGTAGTGACCCATTCATCAGTATGTACTAATCCATTCACTGCGTTAAAACACAAACACTTATAAATTCACCCAGGCAGTTTCACCAGCAGTGCAGAGGGAAGCATAGACTTGTAACATATTTATGTACATATGTTACATTCCTGTGCTTCGGAAGTACTACATTACACTGCAAGTAAACACCTTATAGAGTTATGCTGTAGCACTTCCTTATAGTTCTGCACTTTCACATTCACCATACACTACCAATGTATTCTTTCATTCAATTATGTACTACGCATACATTCAAAAAATATTTACACACTATCATACTAATATAGCTCTTTTTTTGACCAGTGAAGTTAGTTCTAAAAAGAACTTTTTTGTGTGTTTTATGTTGTTTTGTATTTTATTTAGTTTTTCTGAACAATGTTTTTTGGTTTTTTTAAGAGTAAAAAAAGGGAACTGCACAAACAAAACAGTCTGGAAGAAATAAACAAAAAAAATGAAGAGTGGGAGCAACGGTGCTCTTGTTTGCGTCTGCAAATGAAATCTATGGATTGTTCTCCATAGCAAAGAGTCTCTTTGCAAAATTTGCATAAAATAATTAAATCTGCAAAAACTGGATGGTTGTCCAGAGGACTTGATGCTCCTGCAGATGTGCTGGGTACAGCTGGTGGAGTCTCATCACAAAGTCTGTTGCATGCAGTACGAGCATAGTTGCGGGGATGTTGAGTTTTAACGTGCTTAACCATGCTTGCAGTCACAAAAGAGTAGTCCTTGTTAGGATTGCCTCTGGACAGCACTTTCGAACACACCTTGCAAGTTACGTTTGCCGCGTTGACTTTTTTCTCCCTGGATATTCTGCAAGAAATTCTTCATCAGAAGAGTGTTCTGAGAGATCTTCATCTTGCTGTGCAGCCATATTGAAGATCTGTTCGAAAAAACAGGTGCTTCACAAAAAGATGTTTCTTCAGTGAAGGTCAAAGAAGAATGATTAAAATGCGTGCGGTCCTTTAACAGTTAGAATAGGAAGTATTTGAACCAATCAAATCTCTTGTTTTGAAGTCACATGGGGTACGCGTAGGCTACTCTTATGATGCGCGTATGTACGACGTGCCCCGCGATACGCGTAATTGATTTTTAAAGGAATATATGCTTATTAAAACTAAATTAATACTATGTTCATGATTACCTCAGATAATGTCTTGCCTTAATATTTACATTAAATACATAGATATATCTTTTTATACATAAAATTTGTTTGTGTGGTACGCGTACCGTGCGCCGTACAAATGTATATGACATCACATGGAAGCGCCGATGCGACGTACGCGTATAGTACGATTAGAGATGCGCAGGACACCACGCGCTGAGTGCTTATCCTACGCATACCCAAATATTAATTCTAAAATGCGGCTATGTTTTGCAGACTGTACAAGGATGGTACACGTACCCTTCGTTTACCACAACAATTATATGGAAATTAATTTAAATATATTGTAAAAAATATAAAATACATTAAAAATATGTAATGTAATTTAAAAAATAAAATAGATACAAATAATAAGTATAAAACATGTAGAACATCAGTATCCAAAAAATAAATATAAGAATTATTACATTTAAAAAGTGGCAAATTGAGATGTCATCAGTGTTGTCATGAGTGATATCACTGACCATGTTTTGAGTGATGTAATATGTGACGTCATCAGCAGTGGATTGTGGGCGCGCCAGTTATAGTTAGCTGAACTAACTATAATGGAGGAATTTCAATGGTGTTGTATGAGTGAAATGTCCAGCTAACTATAACATGTGTGAAACCTATGGTTTTTCCAGTGAATTTTTAAGGTTTTTTTAAATGCTAATTCCTAACTATAATGTGCCTAAAACCTATGGTATTTTCAGTGAATTTCATAGGTTTTGTAAATGCCAATTTTTGAATGTATTAATTGTTATATTTATTTTTTTGATACTGATTTATTACTTATTATTATTTATTATTTTTAGCTATTTTATTTTTTAAAGCACATCATATATTTTTAATGTAAATTGATTTTTTTAAATATTGAAATTGTAATATTATTATAATATATTTTTTTATTTATATATATTTTATATAGCAGGCAATGATATCCTATGGAAGGAAATTGAAGTTACTAGTAAGTATGGTTAAAATTACTTTTCAGAATCAGTACTGGTCTGAAAGATGCAGCACTGAGGTCTCTCCTGATAACAGGTGAGTAAATCGGAATTCGTAGTTCGGCTGATTTTAGAGGAATATTTTAACGTTACAAAACTCCACACTTAGAAGAATTTCCAAGTGAAACCAGTCAATGTTAGCCTATGGAAGGAAATTCAAGTTACTGTAAGTAAGGTTAGAATTACTTTTCAGGATCAGTAGTGGCCTGAAAGATGCAGCACTGAGGTCTCTCCTGATAACAGGTGAGTAAATCGGAATTCGTAGTTTGGCTGTTTTAGGTTGGGGAATTAATTCCTCTTCAATCCTGAGGTCCTCTGTGAGCCAACTAGCCCGCCAGGTACCTCCAGTATGCGCCAGCGAGCTTCGTTGCAGAGAGGTGTTCAGAGGGCACGCACCCTTTTTACAACACTCTGCAACACAGCTCTGTGGCGCTTACTGGAGGTACCTGTTGGAGTAGTTGGCCCCTAGGGGACCTCTGGATTGAAGTGGAACTAATTCCCCAACTTAAAACGCGCCACTGGGCATGTTTGCACACATATCACCTCAAGCCCCGCCCCCTACCTTCACCACTGTGCAAACACACCCCATAGCGCGTTCTAAGTTGGGGGATTAAGTCCCCTTGCATACTGGGGGGCCCTGGGGGCAACTAGCCCAGCAGGAACCTCCAGTATGTGCCAGGGGGCTGCGTTGCACAGAGGTGTAAAAAGGGGCGTGGCCTCATTACACCTCTCTGCAACGCAACCCCCTGGCGCGTTTGCAGAAGGGAAACTAATTCCCCTGTATACTGGGGGTCCC
Source organism: Lissotriton helveticus (assembly GCF_964261635.1). Lineage (NCBI taxonomy): Eukaryota > Metazoa > Chordata > Amphibia > Caudata > Salamandridae > Lissotriton > Lissotriton helveticus. The sequence goes on along the minus strand of NC_136063.1, from coordinate 1,243,341,200 downwards.
TGGGGGCCAACTAGCCCACCAGGAACCTCCAGTATGCACCAGGGGGCTGCTTTGCAGAGAGGTGTAATGAGGCCACGCCCCTTTTTACACCTCTGGGGACCAAATAGCCCACCAGGAACCTCCAGTATGCACCAGGGGGCTGCGTTTAAGAGAGGTGTAATGAGGCCATGTCCCTTTTTACACCTCTCTGCAATGCATCCCCCTGGTGCATTTGCGGAGGGGGAACTAATTCCCCTTGCATACTAGGAGTCCCTGGGGGCCAAGTAGCCCACCAGGAACCTCCAGTATGTGCCAGGGGGCTGCGTTTGCAGAGTGATGCCTTAATTTTTTTGGGTGGATCGGCAGGGTATGCGTACCATAGGCGTAGCCCGCGATTTTAAAAAAAAAAACAATTTTTTGGGGGCCTTGGGGGTCTTTGTGGGACCCCCTAAACAGGCTTAGGGGGTCAGGGTGTTTCTACCCTGCTCTCTTTTTGCGTTTTTCGCGTTTCTTTTTCTGTTTTCTTGTGCCTCGGTACTACCCAGGCACAAGATGGCTGCCAACACTTCCTGGTTTGGAGTGTTGACAGGCAGTTTTTAGCCAATTAGCATGCAGCTCGTGCTCGTAATGGTACGCGTACTGTCCTCGGACGGTACGCGTACGGTACTTCGTATATAGATATATCTATGATTTTACTTTTGATTTTCTAATGAACTACTGAACGGATTTACACCATTTAACAAAAAGCGTAATCTGCAAACCAAACTGTACCTTTTGCCAAATTTGGTGTAATTCCGTTCAGCAGTTTGGGCTGTAGCCTCACTTAAAGAACGCTATAAAAAATTGCATGGGGAAAACACGTTTTGGGAACCCCCTTTTTTCTCGGCCGCCACTTGACAAATCACACCGGAACTTTCAGGGAAGGAGCGGAGCAGGCCATTTTCTTGGAGAGTTTCGCAAACATTCGTCAACCGGAGCCAAAGTTATTCCAAATAGAATGTTACGGATTTCCTATGGAAACTAGGTCCTAACTATAACTACATACTACATATATATATGGGCCAGGATGAAGATGTTTTGGCTAGACACCTTCTGATTACTCTAACAGCCTTGGATCTCTCGCTGACCCCCTCTGGTCCAACCCATGAGTGATAGAGCTAATATTTTCTAATATCTCTATTGCCCTGGAAGCCCTTAAGAAAGTGGAATGGTCCGACCACTACATCTTATCTTTTAAAAACAATCATGTAAATGATTAGAAAGAAGTTGGAGATGCCACTACAATAATAATGACAAAGTTATTTACAAGATAACTTTAAAAGCTCATCCTAGCAATATTAAAATTGCAAGATACAATCATCACAGGAGCAGATCAATGAGGCTAAAACAGGCCAAAGGAAATTTCTAATATTGTTTCACAGTTCTCTGATTCCTCTGGGTTTGTGCCACTTTGTGTGCCAGATGTAAATCTGTGCAGCAAGCTGAGTAATTTCTTTGAAGAAAAAAAAGTGAAAATATAGATGAACCTGAATGCTCCAAATGCTGGGGTTGCATCGGTGTCCTTTAAAAGACGTCGAAGAAGGTGGGTTGGCGATCTGCACACTTGTTTTCTACCACTTTCGGAAGACACACTAATAAACTTCTTTTTGAGCTGTGAACCTGGCTCCCCTTTAGAACGTTTTCCCCCCACATATCTTGTATCAGATTACTCATATAATGTGTCCTATCTACCTGGAGCTGTTCTCGTCCATATTATGCACAGGAAAAGTGCCTAGCTCCTGGAAAAAAAGATAATGTGGTCCTCTTTTGAAAAACACTAATGCAGATCCGGCACTGCTTCCTATTTCCACCCTACATCTTTGCTTCCTGCTCCTTCGAAGATCTTAGAGAAACTGGTCAATCTCCAGGTGTCTGAGTTTATTGAAACTTCTAATGCGCTACATCCCTCACAATCGGGAGTTAGAGTTAGGCATAGCACAGAGACAGCACTGCTGGAGATCTCTGAGCCTATAAAGTAAAACCTAGACATTGGTTGCAATGTGGCACTGCTTCTTTTAGATCTCTTGGTGGCATTTTACACTGTATCTCACACAATTTATTGCATCAGCTTTCTGCAATTGGTGTGACTGTTTCAGCCCTCTGATGTTTCTCCCCTTTTCTTGAGCCTATAGAACAAGCGCTCTGGACGAGACCGTACCACCAGAAATTAAAGCCTTACACTGTGGAGTTCCTCAGGGTTCCACACTCAGTCCAACTCATTTTTTATGTCACCACTTGCTGTGTTGCTGGAGTCATTTAATATCAACATTATTTCTTATGCTGACAACACACAGTTATTGTTTTCATACAGAGGAACCTCTTCAGAAAATAAAAGAGCTTTTACAGTCTGTATAAAGGCAGTCATGGATTTGGCACATGCCAACAACCTTAAATGCAATCCTGACAAAACTGAAATTCTGTTGTTTGGTCCTGACGTTTTATCTGTATGGATGGCCTATTGGCCTGCTGAATACCCACCACCTCCTCCAATGACTGGAGCCATGAACTTAGATGTACTATTTGAGGCTGGCCTGGAAGGAGCAGATTTCCCCTCTTGTCAAGTCATGTCTTTGGATCCTTGGAATGCACAGAAATGTGTAGTACAGGCCTTAATCATTTCTCCTCTTGACTACCCAAACTCACTCTATCTTGGTCTTATTGATTACCATACACATTGACTCCAAGTAATGCAAAATACTACAATTTGACAACTGTTTAAGATCCCAAAACAGTCATCAATAAATGTCTTATGCAGGTGAATGCTCTACCATCTGTTAAAAAAAGAGTGATTTCTAAAGCACCTACAATTGCCCACCATGCGCTCCATGGCTCAGGTTCTAAATACCTCAAATTGAGGATTCCTGAATACTGCACCAAGGCTCTTGCACGCCTTAAACATTAAATGCCTTACTGTCTGGCTCTTAAACAAAAAGAGGCAAAGGGACTCTTCTTGCTCCTTTATGGTAACTGCTCTCTGGAATTACCTCCCTCTCCAATTGAGAAACATTAGGACGGAGACTGCGTTCAGAAAATTGCTTAAAACGTACCTATTTAGTGACTAATGCTCTCTGTACCTGACTTACCATGTTTAGCGCCAGAAAACTCTTGAGTAGCCATGTGCTTTAAAGTGCCCTCATTCATTTATTCATCAAACAATGTCATCTGAGATGTCATCAGTGATGTCATAAATGATGTCATAGAACACGTCATGAGTGTTGTAATATGTGAAGTCATAAGCAGTGCATGGCCGAGGCACAATTTATAGTTAGCTCTGCTAAGTGTAACTGGGGAATTTCTGTGCTTTTTTTTTGTTTGAAAGGTTAATGTTTTCACTGACATATTCACTTAATTATAAACTTACTTTTTACAGTGAATTTATATATTTATTTAACGTAAAGTAATATTTGACTTTGAGTGAGGAGGAGCCCTGCTACTTTTCTGTAGGAGGAAGGCTACGACTCGCCGCACCCGCTGCGCGGGTGCCGCTTCGGCGTTGGACACTGAGGAGGTGAAAGCCATCGGGAAGCTGCGTTTATCTCGCTTCTGACCCAGTGTTTGAAGGACAACAGGCGGGCTGTGCTGAACGCTGCAGGGACTCCATCTACCAGGAGCCCCTGCCTGACCTTCCACACCTGGTCCACGTTCGCAGGTCAGCCCCGCCCCCTGGACAGCGTGTGCATATACTTCCCTTGCACCCCCTACTCTGCGGGAACGAAATTTTACTTTGAGTGAGGAGGAGCCCTGCTACTGTTCTGCTGTACTGGAGGAGGAAGGCTACTACTCGCCGCACCATCTGCGCGGGTGCCGCTTCGGCGTTGGACACTGAGGAGGTGAAAGCCATCGGGAAGCTGGGTTTATCTAGCTTCTGACCCAGGGTTTGAAGGACAACAGGCGGCTATGCTGAACGCTGCAGGGACTCCATCTACCAGGAGCCCCTACCTGACGTTCCACACCTGGTCCGCTTTCGCCGGTCAGCCCCGCCCCGTGGACAACGTGTGCTCCATATAACTGTTCCGGGCCACCGCTGCGCGGGAGCGCGCAGGAGTGTCCCGGGAGAAGCCCGGGACAAGGGCGGAAACGTCTGTGGCCGTTCGGGGCAGGAGGAGGCAGGGCAGGGCCACCCCCCTGACATTGGATTCCGGACCAACGGCTCTACACATGTAAGAACTCTGGTACAGACTCTTGCCCATGGACTTGTATTGAGAATTTACTGGCAGATAAATTGCTTATCTATTGTCACTCATATAGACCCTACATTGGCATACCTACCTATAAGGGACATGAATCGCCGCACAAGTGGTGGTAGGAAATCCCTGGTGGGTGGGTCTGTCCGAGGGACTCTTAACCAGTTCATTACAAGGGCTGCAAATGTCTTGGAAAGAGAAATTGCCTTAACCGAAAGGAAGCTATCCTCAGAACTACTACAAAATAAACGCTCCTCCCTGGGTCCTATCCAACATGCCACTACCCCTGATTCTAAGGAAACGGAAAGAGCCGTAGATAGAGAGATTGGTATTCCATTGCAACTACAAGATCAGTACGTACTCACCGATTCTAGTAAGGAGTACAAAACTGACCCCTCTCACACTGAACCCCCAACAATAACTATCACTGAGGGGGCAACCCAACCCAAAACTGTTTCTTCTACGAAGGTGGACAATTCATTAGAGCTAGGACAGGGAAACAAAAGGAAGCGTAGGGGGATTTGCCAAGCGGGTAGGCATACAAAAACTACTAAAACTACCCCAGGTGTTACAAAGGTTGTAAATCTAAATAACGAAGGTAGGGAAATTCTGCCCCACTGCCCAGCTACACCTTCTAACTCACATCTAGAATTAATGGGGGCTATAGAACACCTACTGAAATCCCTCTTGCTTCCCTTAGTAGAGAGAGTGAAACGGGTCAGTGACCAATTGGAGTCCCTTAACGAAGTAATCACAACTAATACTAACCGGCTTAATGTCTCGGCCGCTCCCTTTTCAAATCCGATACCAGTAGGGCAACCGACAGAGGATAAAATGTCTACACCACAGGTTGTCAAAGATGGAATCATCAGTAGTTCACAAACGAACAAACAGGTACCCCTGGAAGCGGGCAATGTTCCTTTAAGAGAAAAAGAGGGAAATAAGGGAGGCTCAGTAGGCTTACCAGTTCCCAAGCCCATACAAGCTGCGAGGGAATACCTTTTCAATAAACCCACATATGGTGCCTTACAACATATAGACCTCCCACCAGAAGCGGCACAATATGTCATAGCCCTGACTGGGGTTCCTGAATTAGCAGTAGGGGAAAAGGAAACTTACCCTGAACTCAAAAATAAGGTGATTTATTGGCTTCGTAACAACCGGCCCCTACCACCCAACCTAGATGTGAGATATTGCATGTAAGACGACTGGGCTGGGTGGGTCAGAGACCAAAGGATAAAAAAGGAGATGTCATCATTATAAACTCCAGGGACCGTAGGGTCATTGCACACATGAGGGATTGGTATCTGGAAAGTGGGGAGGGGGGAATATCAACGTATGATCTTAGCTATTTTTATCGTGCATCCCTGGTCGCCAAACCGCAAAGACCCTGGAACCCATACACAAGAAATTTAGTTGACAAAGGTTTCGACATTCCAATGTCCAACCACTTTTCACTCTTGTCAGGATTAGAGGGGGTAGACTGACTTGCTAAGAGATCAACTGGTGAGCCCCTTCCTATAAGCCAGGTAGGTTTATTAGAGGCCAGTCCAGAGGAAGGAGATGGAGTTAAGGAAGATGGTAAGAGCCCCTTCGCTCCAAAAGATCAACATCCCGACATTCAGGTTCTAGAATCAGCGAGGGACCATAGGTGTGACCGACACTGTATCGACCAGTGCAGTGTACCCACTACCCAAATAAGGAATAGAAACTTGCTTGCTAATATCCCCACTGCCACCCATTTGCAGGTTACCAAGTGTCCATTAAATAATGCGCCAGCTCACTCAATAGTTTTCTGGAATATAGCAGGTATAAAGAGTAAACTATCGTCTCTAGACTGGCTAGCATTCATTGACCGTTATACGATCATTTTATTCCAGGAAACCTGGCAGGTGGACTCTCAGTTTAGGCAGGGCTACTTTTTTGTTCCCGCAATTCGAACTACAAGAGGTAGGCCAATGGGGGGCTTATCTACTTGGGTCAAGCAGGATGACAGCTATATGGTTACTCAGATTGACTCTGGTTGCAATGACATTCTCATTATAAGGTTAGAATGCCCAAATGACAGAGACCTGTATATCATTAATGTATATGCGAGGGGAAAACCGGGTGGCAAACAGTCAGAGGTAGTCTCCAAGCTGGGATCGCATTTGGACAAATTCAATGGTAAAGCACACTTGTTAATAGCGGGAGATTTTAACTGTTGCTTTGAGCCCTTCGATCAAAATGACATTAACCTAGCTAATGAGGAAGACTGTGAATGGGGCATCCCGCAACTAATTATTCCCCCGATAAAGCGATGGACCCAGGCCGCACTCCAGCTCAAAGCTCTATGCCTAGAACAGGGGCTGCATGCAGTTAACGGCAGGACCAGCGCAGACAAAGAAGGAGCACCAACATTTGATAACGGAGTGCGTACCAGCAGAATAGATTATATATTGGTTAATTTAGAATTTTGGGAATCTATTCATGATATGTCTATCATAAAAAGAGCAGAGAGTGACCATAATCCCCTTAGTTTAACTTTGGACCTGAATGGTGCATCGTAGGCCGACACCAAAATAACAACCATTGACCTACTCCAAACAAATGATCAACGGAGGGTGAAATGGTCCGAATGTCTATTGAAAGAGGATCACATCCTAGCTATGGGGGAACTAGCCAAAAGGGCATCCATGGAGCTCCAGGAATGCTTATTAAATGAAGCCTTTCTGTCCAAGGCTGCTACTATTCACTTAACACTTTTTAACAATCTTAAAAGTTTTTTTACTAAGGAGGTGACAGGATCTAGACATAATACTAAAAACCACAAACCAGTTCACTGGTATGATAAGAGTTGTAGGGTCACCAATAAAACACTTGCTGTAGCAGTAAAATCGAAAAATAGGGATGTAATCCAAGATGCAAGGCACAAGTATAAGAATGCTCAGCGAGAAGCAAAAAAATCTTGGGACGAAAAATATTGTCAGGAACTATATGAGGCTAGTAGATCTAGAAACATGGTAGGATTTTGGGATTTGGTGAAATGGGGTAAGGGCTGCCCCAGAGCCCAACCGGAAAATAATGTCTCTCCAGAAATATGGGTGAAGTATTTTAAGAAGCAGTTTGCTTGCCAGGACCCGGACAATGGGATATCCCCTACCATCGTCCCTGTCAATACTTCACAAACTCCCTTGCAATTTAGCCAAAAGGAGGTAGAGTATGCCCTAAAAACTGTCCCGAAAGGCAGAGCGCCAGGTCTGGATACCATACCAGCGGACCTTTTCATTCACGGGAAAGATGTATGGGCAAAGTACATAATGCACCTTGCAAACGCGATTGCCAAAGGCTCCCCAATACCAGATACCTGGAAGGGAGCTGAGATAATTCCCATATTTAAGAAGGGTGACCGCTCTGACCCCGCCAATTATAGGCCAATCAGCCTAATAGACCGCAATCAAAAGGTGGTGGCCAGGCTAGTCCTAACGAAGATCCAATGCTGGATTGATGATGTAGATGCCTTGTCACCCCTACAAGCTGGGTTCCGTGCACACACAAGCACGGTGGACCAGGTTTTTAGATTTGTCACTATTTATTGGAAGTGGCTAGTTTTTGGAGGGGGCACATTATACGCTGCATTCGTCGACCTAAAATCGGCTTTTGATTTAGTGCCCCGAAAGAAGCTGTGGCAAGTCCTCCAGGAACAAGGCATGCCACACGAACTACTTGCGTTTTTAGTTAAACTTCATGATAATAACTATGTCCAGGTGCGGTGGGGACAACAAGGACAGGCAACAGATAGGCTCCCAATCCTGAAAGGCGTAAGACAAGGATGTATTTTGGCTCCAACACTGTTTTCTCTGTACATCAACAGGGTTATCGACTACTACAAGGACTTTCCAACTGATGCCCCCAAGCTTAGTGGTGCGTCGATACCCCTGCTGATGTTTGCAGATGACACCCTTTTGATTTCCAAGACCCAGCTGGGTCCACAGAGATCAATTGGGCGTTTTGAGACCTTCTGTAATGACTATGGCCTTGTCATCAATGTGTCTAAAACCAAATTTATGGTGATGCATAGGCATAAATATGTGACAGGGAGAGCAATAATGAATGGGGAGCCACTTGAGCAAACCCAATCATTCACATATTTGGGCATTACACTAGGCTCAAGGCTTGAATGGAAACCACATATCAACCAACTGGTAACCAGACACGCCCAGCTGGCTGGAGTGCTCTTAAGGGAATTGCGCTCCTCGGCCACCCAACCCATAGCTCCAGCGCTTAAAATTTATGACACAAAAATTGGGGCATCGGTGCTGTATGGGGCGGAAATATGGGGGTCATGTAATATTTCAGCTCTGGCAATTGCCCAAAATAAATTTATTAGAGGCCTAGTGAGGTTACCTCCATCTACCCCACTTCTACCTCTATATATAGATCTGGGCTGTCAGAGGATAGAGGATGTAGCGCAATTCAGACCTATAGCATATTGGCGGAGGATTTGGGTCACCCCAGAACTCAGCCACTATGCTCAGGCACTCCTTGAGGTTAGGGACATGGGCACAGCCAATTGAATCAAATGGTTCCGAGACTCCAAGGCCACCTACACCACCATGGGCCTTGTTGATCTATGGGAAAACCCAGCGCTAAACATTTTTCCCCCACGCAAGATCCTTAAGGAACTGTATTGGTCGATGGTCTCTTTACGAGACTTTCAAAGATGTACTGTGCCCTCATTACAATGTGAGTTTCTTGAGCTTAAACACCTACCAGCCTATGAACCCTACTGGGACCTTATTATAATCCCTGAGGATAGGAAACGGTTCCATCAATATAGGGTGGGCACTTTGCCAATTAATACCTTTACAGGCAAATGGTCCACGGGTGGGGGTGTCATGTGCCCTTTTTGCATTACACAACCGGAGAGCCTTGCTCACATCTTGTTTATCTGCCCGGTGAATAAAATTCCTCGACTAAGGTGGATCAGGCCGATTTGCCTCCAGAAAGGCATACTAAAAGGTACAGAGGCCCTTAGGGTCTTTAAAACAGACAGTTCTGAAAGTTTAATAATTGCTGTATCTAAGTTTCTTAGCTGGATGTGGGCAATACGTAGGAATAAACTGAACTCAGTAGCTGTCACCACTGTCTAGGTAACTCCTATATTTCATGAAATAATGCTCTCTATATAAGGTCTTTTTTTAGATGAATCGTTGTGAATATTGTTCTTTCTAAATGTTTTTTTTAACCTATTTTAATATATTTATGATCTTAAGTGGAAACTTTCCTAATTTAATATAAGGAATAGCCAGAGGACAGAATTGGATGGAAGTTCTAATGAGAAAAGCCCCCATTTTCTTTGATGTACTACCCAGGCATGAAAATGCTTACTTGTTCCCTAAATTTCTTTTAAAACTCTTGTTGTATTTAATATGTTTGTCTTTCATGACACAATGTCGAAATAAAGACCAATTGAATTGAATATTGTTTTACCATATGTAAAGCCAATGGCCATGTGCGGTGGAGGGTTGGTCACAGGGGACCCCACATACAGCCAACCCCATGCTGTGCATCGCCTTCAATTGTGCAATGCAGGAAGGTTGGTCACAGGACCTAGCCCGCTGCCAGGCCCTGTTGCCAAGCCCCCAGTAGGTTGACAACTTCATACCGTGCACAGTGTTTGACATATGCAGTGTAGGATTGGTCTTCGGTCCCCATCAACCCCTTCCTGAGCCTTAATTGGCCACAGTGACCTTTACCCTAGGGCTAGGTCCTACAAAAACAGGAGTTGGGCTACATGGGCTCCCTACCTAAGCCCTGGGGACACCATTGTCCAGGTTCAAATACAATTAAACAGGGGAGGGTGCCTGTGGCCATCCTCTCTGAGCGCTCTTGGGCTGCAGGGACCCCATCCCCGGGACCAAAATCTAAGGGGAGGGAGGCATGCATCCCATCTTTTCTGAGCCCTAATAGGGCCCGGGAATCCCATGCCTATTGGCCTAAGACAATAAAAATGGTGCAGCCCCTCTTCCAAGCCTTCTTGGGCCCTGGGGAACAGACCACTGGGGCCAAAATCTGAGGTGAGGAATATGCAGCTCCCCTCTCTGAGCCTTTTAATAGTCCCCCGGGGACCCCATCCCTGTGGGGTCAAATGCAATAAAAAGGGGAACGGCCATGATGCGCCCTCTCTGATCCTCAGTATTCCCTGGGAACCCCATCCCTTGTAGCCAAAATCTAGGGGAGGGGGGCATGCAGTCCCCTCCCATAGCCTTATTAGGTCCCAGGGACCCCTTTCCGAGGGGTCACATATAATAAAAAAGGGGGGGGTGGGCCACATGGCCCCCTATCCAAGCATTACTAGGCCCGCAGGAACCCCATCCCCTGGGTCCAAATATAACTTTTTTTTAAAAGGGGAGGGAAAATGTGGAGCCTCATTAGGCTCTGAAGACCACGTGCCTCAGGGCCTTATGTGTTTTTAAAGGGGTGGGGGCAATGTAGCCCTCCTCCCTAAGCCTTCATACACTCTTGGGACCCGATCTTCATGGTCTGCATTTTTATAAAAAAATGGGGGGAATGCAGCCCCCCTCCTTAAGCCATCTCAAGCCCTGGGGACCCACCCCTTTTAATTAAATTGGGGTCCCAGGGGGATGGGGTCCCGAGAGCCTTTTTAACGCTTAATGTTCTGGGAGGGAGGCTCCCTCCCGATAAAGACATTGAGCCCCGGGTGATGGTGGCTCCAGGGACGAAAATGGTTCGGGAAGGGAGGCTGTGCACCCTCTCCCTTAATAAATATATATTAGGCTCCCGGGGATAGGGTCCAGTGCCATAAATGGCTTAGAAGAGGGGACACACACACCCTTGCCTTACTTAATACACTTGGTCCTTGGCTAGTTTTAATGTCCAAGTTTTATGACATTTTATTCAATATTCCTGTATTGCAAGATCCATCTAATGTCACCTTTCCTAATAATAGACTTATGAAAGCCACCTTTTTTAAATATAGACACAAGATTAAGATGAAGGAGGATCTGAAGAAAGCAACAGTAGATTTTTATATCTCAGTTAATTCTCTGAAAGGCTGACTGTCTTATTTGTCATTTGATAACAACACTTACCATTGTTTTGTTTTGAAACGATTGGGTACAGGCATTGTTCACCTTGTAGTAACCTTTCCTGAAATCGAGTTCCATCCCCTAAACTCATCCACTTGCCCTTGTGATTGTCAATCAAAGCAAAGTACCCAGCACCTTTTATTATTGTGTAACTTTTACAAGTACTTAAGGAGCTATTATCTTAAAACAATCCTCCTGGAACTGAACATTAGAGATTATAAAACAGCTTTTTAATATTTAATTACACATCAAGACCCTCATGCTTGTTTTAATGCTACACTTTTCATAAATAGAGAAATAAATCTCAAGAAAATTATGGTGTGCCGGCTGTGTACCATACGTGTTATTCTTTTTAATGGCATGGTTTTACCATGATCCTTTATATTGTATTTTTTACTGTGACATATCTTAACTTCATTGTTTTGCATTTTATTTGATCATGTATGTACTTTTATGGCAGTTTTGTCTGCCCAATAAACAATTGAAATGAATCAAATCGAATCGACCCTTGGGGATCGGGTATCCAGGCGCCAGAAAAAGGCTTGGGGAGGAGGCCCCTGGATAAATCTACCTGGCTCAATGGATGGGATCCCCGGGACCGTAAATGGGCTGGGGAGGGGGGCTACACCGGTTACCACATAATTATAGATTTACTGTATTCACTACATCATTTGCAGCTTTAAGTGCAAAATATGCTAATTTAACAAAAGAAAATTCTTGCTTAAATGGATGAAACTAATATTACTCAAGAATGAGCAGCATAATTTACATATTTAGCTGCATAATTAATGAAACCTTGCTGTATAATTTAGTTCTCCATGTCGAATAATCCTCGCATCACAGACAATAACAAAGCTCTCCAGAGTGGTTTGGGGACTGGTGTTATGTATAATTTTAGAACCCTCTAGTAATTTTCCAGATTCATGCCCTTATATAGGTATAAATCACCATATCCCTATATAGGCATAGAAATCATAACCATATTTGGGGGCGCTAGAGGGCGCCGGGCAAGATGGCCGCGCGCATGTGAGGCTCCGCCAGATCGGGAACAAATCCTCCTAATATCCTGCACATCCTGCCTTGATTGCTGACCCGGAGCTGCGGGCTTGTGTGTGCGAAACGAGGGGCACGACCTGGCACCATTCTCTGGCTGTTTTCATCGTGTCCGACGAAGCGTCTGGCGCTGGGGCCTGCTCGCCGCTATCTGACGGCGCGGAGCCTGGGAGGAGACCCGAGGCATGACAAGGGAGCTGCGGAGGCGCTGACGGGGATGGCTAAAGCGGCGAGGAACACCTGCGGATACCGCGACGGGCTCTGGGAGACGCGAAAGTGACAGCGAGCTACACCTGGGCTGGTACCGGTCGCTGCCGGCGGCGGTGAGTAGGGTTGCGGCGCAGGAAAGCCCGGGGCTGCGGAGGTGGTGCTGGGCCGTACTGGGCCGCTCCATGCGAGCTGCGGCTGGCGGGGGCGGGGAACGCTCGGGAGGGATAGCGGGAAGAGAGCTAAGAGGTGGCTGATGTGAGGTGACCGGACACTGATGGAACCTGACTGTTGCTGGTAATTTAGGTCACGACTCACGGACTACTCCTTTTGAGGCCTTCCAGTCGCCCGCTTAATCCTACTCGCGGGGCCCGCGACGCCCGGAGCTTCCCGCCTGCGACTATCTGGGACTGGTGGGCGAGCGTGGCTACACATCCTGCATGGCACAATACCTCCTCGTAATGACAATCTGAGGCTCAATACGACCGGACACTGCACAAGCCTATACTCTGTTGGGAGGACGGTGTCACCTTGAAGTACTGGCGGATATCTCCTGTTTGTGAACTACGCCGGCGGTGTCGCCTAAGTATACTCTGGGGGCTGGAGCTGAGACCCTGCTGACACTGCCAACATTGCTTACTCTGGGACGTTGGGGCACTGCAATAGGGGAGGAAAGGTGCTCTGTGATCCTGGTACTATGGGCAGGCCCGAGCGTAACCAGCCCAAATTGACATTTGACGCAAAAAAATTTGCCATGTCGGCCTCTCAGCCGCCACCGGAATCGGAGACTGCTGGAGCGTCAGGAGGGGCGCCGAATTTAGAGGTGGTGCTCGTGGCTATGCAAAAAACGTTGCAATCTATAGAGGGCACCATGGAAGCAGTCAACCACAGACTTGATCATATGGCGACGCAGTTCGACAGGCAGAATGAAAGAATGGGTGAGATGGAACAACGGGTGTCTGCAACTGAAGACGGCCTGTCCACCGTGACTACAAAAGTCTTCAACATGGAACGGGTCTTGGTGGTTATCTAGGCGAAGAACGAGGAGTTGGAAGGGAGGTCGAGACGCAACAACATCCGCGTCACGGGGCTGCCCGAGACTACCAATGTCGGACGTATGGAGGACTTCATGGAACGTATGATCATGGATATCTTCGGGGCGGAACAATTGTCCAGGGTGTTCATTGTGGAACGAGCACATCGATCCTTAGCTCAACGGCCAGCGACCGGAGCGCCTCCGCGTCCCATTATTGCCCGCATACTCAATTACAAAGACAGGGACGTAATCCTGCGCCTCGCATGGGAGAAGGGAGTGGTAGAGTACCAGGGCAACAAGCTTCAGTTTTACCATGACTTTACGGTGGGGGTGCAAACGGCGAGGAAGGAGTTCAATGCGGTAAAACAACTTCTCAGGGCCGAGAAAATTCCATATGCGATGCTGTACCCGGCGCGCCTCCGGATTGGGGCACAATCGGAGAATAAAATATTCACCTCTCCTAAGGCGGCTATGGATTATGCCAAGAAGCAGAAGAAAAGAAAACGAGACGCAAATGCGGCACAGGATAGAGAAGACGAATTGCAGGAAGATGTTGCATGAGAAAGTGAACTAGCCGACACTGACATTGCTTCTCACTGCCTCTGCTGGAGTGCTATTCCTCATTAAACCTCATTTCTAGCTACAGCCTACACGGAGATGCTATAGCCTTTTGGTGCCTTGAATATTGTGAACGCTGAGCTATTCCCAGCGATTTGTAAGACATATCGGAGTGCCTTCGGCTCTGTTTCTGTTCCCTTTTCTTTTCTGGTGCACTGGCGGAATAATGGCTGGGAATGGTGGATAGATTCTTTGAACAGTCTGTTCTATTGTGAAGGGAATGACCTGAGGATACCAACTGAGGCCCTGATACTTGCAGTGGGTGCTTTTCACGGACTTGCGGATACATGCCATCAGGACGAAATATATTGAGGGGCAGGGGGATGGTTGATGTATAGCCTTGTTGGATGTGCATAGATGGTGTGGTCTGAACTATACCGCGGCAATGGGACGGTAGGGCGGATGTCATGATTGCTATCTCGATTATCTCCTGCTAAACTCACTAGTGGGAGTTGGGCACCTCTACGCCCCCACGTATGGGAATTCCCCAAAAAATGTTTGATGCACTGTTCATAGTTGGGGGGTTGGGGGGATGGGGACGGCTTTAGCAGGTTGGGGGAGCTGAAGCGGGTGGGGGGGACGGCTGCTTTTGGGGGCTTCAGATCTGGCTCAGTATTTTTTAACATGCGTGGGAGGATGGGGGACGTGGGCGTGGGGAGTTGGAACATCTGGATGTTATCTCTGACTTGGTGTTGGATGCTTGCTATGGCTTGTCATATGGTTCTTAACACAGGCTTGAGTGCTCGGTCCTGGGGGGATGCACACTGCTTAGATACATCAGGATGCTGGGTGGGCGGTCGCGATGCCTGAGGGTGGGAATGTTAACTGTATTACTTGGAATGTGCGGGGATTGAACCGTCCCCAGAAAACTAGACAAATGTTGGCCTTCCTTAACAAACATAGTGCACAGGTGGTCTTTCTACAGGAGACACATCTTCAGGGTAGGGCGGTGGACGTCGTGGTTAAGCAATGGGCGGGCACTAGAGTTGCGTCTATATATTCTTCATATGCCCGGGGAGTCATGATTTTAATCAAAAGAACTGTACAGTTTGTCATTATACATGAAGAAATTGACAAAGACGGCAGATTCATTATACTGCATGGGAAGCTGAGTGGCACACTTGTGACAATGGTCAATGTTTATGGTCCAAATATTGATGATCCGGAGTTCTATATAACGCTTTGGAATAAGGTATACGCCCTGCCACCTTCGGCGAGTGTGTGTGGAGGAGACTGGAATGTGACTTTAGATGGTTTGCTAGACAGGAAGGATGCGAGGCCGTATGTGCACAGAAAAGCAACTGATGCTGTACGAGATGGTATGACTGGACTTGGTCTGGTGGATGTTTGGAGGTTAAGGAACCCAGATACACGTGAGGGTACTTGCTATACTTCTCCGCATGATACGTGGTCGAGAATCGACTACTGGCTGATGACGAGGGATGTCAGTGGACGGGTTAAGGGGGTGAGACGCTTACCCAGGACTCTTTCTGATCATGCTCCTGTGCTGCTGGAAATGAGGTTGCCGACACACTTTCCAGCCCCCTTTTCGTGGCGTTTATCTCCTGGAATACTGACGGATCTAGTGCTGCGCGAGAGTCTGAGAATGTGTGTTGAAGAATTTTTTGACACGAATGTAGGGTCTGTTGAGAGTATGTGCACAGTATGGGAGGCATTTAAAGTGACTGTGCGGGGAGAATGTATGGGTCTACAGTCGGGTGTGCTACAGTCGCTGCGGAACTCTATGTCCAAACTAGAAGGAGAGCTGTTGACACTAGAATGCATACAGGAGACGCAACCGGAAGCAACTAGATTAGCAGAGATCCGGACAAAAGTTACTGAATATAATTAGCTGGCCGACCAGGAGGTTAAATTCTTATCCAAGCAAGCTAGGGCACGGTATTATAGTGAGGGGGGAAGAGCAGGACGAGGGCTAGCGGATAGAATTAGAGAACCCTGGGCCAGGCATTGCAGTGTACAGGAAATAGTTACTGAGGACACTACTGTTACGACTGCTACTGACATTCTGGATTGCTTTGTACAATATTATGGAAAGATGTATGGGTACAGGGAGACGGCGGAGGAAGACGAGCTAGCGCGATATTTAGATGATATAGCATTGGTCTGGCTGTCCAAGGGACAGCAAGATTTCTTGATGCACCATATTACTGAAGGTGAGATTCGCGATGCGATAGCGTCCCTCCCCAATGGCAAGGCGGCTGGTACTGATGGTTTGCCATCCGAATTTTATAAAGAATATATAGATCTCTTGGTGCCCCGCTTGGCGATGGTACTGGAGGAAGCGTTAGAACAGGGGCAACTACCGGCGACAATGAGGGAGGCATTGTTGGTTGCACTGCCGAAGCCGGGCAAGCCACTAAATAGCTGCGAGTCGTACCGCCCTCTGTCCCTAATGAACACTGATGTAAAGATCATTGCTAAAGTGCTATCCACGCGATTACGATTGATATTACCGAATATGGTGTTATCAGACCAGTCTGGATTTGTACCCCTCCACTCTACTACTCATAATCTGAGAGCTTTGTTTGCGGTCCTCCATCTACTTAAACCTGACTTGGCAGCAGTGGCGGTTTTGCTCGACGCCGCGAAGGCCTTTGATTCCGTGGCATGGCGCTACATGATAGCGGTACTGCATCGCATGGGTGTGCCGTTTTTTTTTCACCTCCTTGATTACGCTACTGTATACCAACCCGGTGGCACGAGTGAGGGTGAATGGTCATGTGTCGGCGCCGTTCCCTATACAGAGGGGGACGAGACAGGGATGTCCACTGTCGCCCTTACTTTTTGCCATAGTATTAGAACCCTTAGCCTGTATCCTGCGGCAGAGATACGCGGAAACGGCGCTACGATTCCCTCTCAGGTCCTTGGCGGTGTCCATATATGTCGATGACATGGTCCTGTATATAAGAGACCCAGTACAGAATTTAGACAAAGTGCTTCGGGAGTTCATCAGGTTTGAGCGATTTTCTGGACTGTCCATAAATTGGGATAAGTCCATATTGTTGCCCCTGACCGATGTTAGCCTACCTTTCCCATCTGAATTTCCATTGGAGTGGCACTGGAACCGGTGCGATATTTGGGAATATGGGTCCACAGGGACAGTGCAGAAACGATTTGTGCCGATTATGGGGTGGCTATTTCAAAATTGGAAGACTAAGTTGCCCGCTGGGTCAGACTACCATTATCATTTGCTGACAGGGTTTCCCTCATTAAGATGGTGGTATTGCCCAAATTTTTGTATTATTTTGTTAATGTGCCGATCACCCTAACGTCCCATTTTTTTCGCGCAGTTGCAATCCTTATTAATTACACTGGCCTGGGCTGGTAAGAAGCCAGGAGTGAGGTGGGATGTCTTAACGAAACCATACGAGATGGGAGGATTTGCTGTACCGGATATGAAGCTATATTATCTTTGCGTGCGAGCACACTTTGCCACTTACTGGATGTCTGCTCCACCATATACGCCCCATGTGGCACTGGAGGCCAGCGCAGTACTTCCGTTGCCCCTCAAAGCGATGATAGTGAATTCTCACTCCATTTTTGACAAAGGAGAGGTGGACACGGTACACAGTACATATAGTGCTTGGCAGGAACTGGGACGTAGATCACATAGACTGCCGCTGTATGCACCAAATATGCCGTTGTTGCATCATGCTGAGATATCTGTCTCGGGGGAACTGGGAGCTTTGCAGTTATTCCAAGATGCCGGTGTGGTGACTATGGGTGATATATTCCCCTCTGCTGCCTTTCTCTCCCTGCAAACCCTGCTGGATCAAACGAATACCTGCACTATGGCTACATTCTTATATGTCAGACTTCGGGCTGCGATACGGGCCTTATATCCCTCATACCCGAACGAACCACCGGTCTTGGGTGCCTTGCAGCTCTTATATGCATCGACTAGTAGAATCAAATTGATCTCACGGTTATACAGGGCCTCGCAGGAAGATGAGGAAGGGGGAGCTGTGTCTGCTAAAGCTCGATGGGATGCATGCTTACAAACTCCGCTGACTGAGGATGAATGGGCTGAATGTTGCTCTATGACTGGAGGATTAGCTGCTAATGGCAATTTTCGCCTCATCCATTATAAATTCGTACAACAATGGTATTATACGCCTGCCCAGTTGGCGAGATACGGCTTGCGGGACCAGTCCTGTTGTGTGCGATGCGGAATGGAGGGGGCTGACTTTCTTCATTTAGCATGGGGCTGTGCTAGAGTACATGATTTTTGGGTGGATGTGACTGCGGCGCTTTCTGAAATGACATCGATTGAAATTCATAATGACCTGCGACTTTGCCTCTTAGGGATCGCTTCTGGAGTGCCAGCTTGGGTGAGGCGCCTGGTGGTGATTGCCTTGCAAATTGCCAAGAGAAGAGTTGCTATGACATGGGGAGGGAAGCGGGCGCCGGCTGTTAAACTGTGGCTCAACGATCTGGCGTATTGTAGGGATCAATTGCTCTGTTATTATGAGGAACTACCGGAAGCCTCCAGGCCACGAGATATATGTGGTCCCTATGCTGCCTATATGTTGTCGAAATCAACGGATGAGGAGGGTCCTTAAACAGCTCCCCTCTGCCGGTTGCATTGCCTGAGCTATAGGTGTGAGGAAGGGGAGCATCCTACTCAGGTGCCTACATAGGGCGCCATAACTAGGCCCACTACCTTACCTATCCATTCACGCAAGTTGTGCCCTATTGTTGATTCCTCCAGGTTCCTGATTAAGTTGGCTGAGTATATCTGGCTTGCATGCTGGCCGGGGAGGAGATAAGCTGTTCACCCCATGACTCTTTCTACTCCTACGCATTCTTGTAGTTCTTTGATGCCTAGATCTGACCCCGGGAATGTTGGGGGGGGGTATGTTTGATGTATTTGGTTTTTGAAATGAGACTGCTTACACTGTGTATGGACATTGGTGCAAGACTCAGTATTGCATTGTACCTTGCTAATGTCATGTATAACCTCATGCATCTGAAGATGTATATATGAAACGTTTAGCGGCTGGCCCGGTTAGGGTTGTAGGCCATCGGCTGTGTTATTGTTAAAACTGCTAATAAAGGTCTAAAAAAAAAAAAAAGAAATCATAACCATATTTAGGCATTGCTCATGCAGTCCAAATAAGGCAGGGCTACTTTCACTAGTTCTAAAAATCCACAACGATTTCTTGGAAAACTCAGCTTCAGCAGCTAGGGACTTCCCCTTGCTTGAATATTGATTTGTCCAAGAACTCATGGAGTTTTCAAAGAACTGAGACTCTTTGATGACATTATTATGTCCAACTGTACGTCAAACCCGGCACCTTCATGGTATAAATATGCCCACACTTGCCCAAGCAAACACACGGTGGTTTGGAGCAGTTCGACTATCTACTTGCCTGATGCGCACTGCTACAGCAAGTGCCGAAGGAAGCCGACCCTCCAGCAGACACACTGAGAGAAACGCTGTCTTGTCTCATGCCGAGAAATCCAGCTCCAGTGTTTCCAAGCTACCCTTGCGGGTTGCTGGTAAATCGAGTCCCGAGATTGAACTTCTTCATTCTAAACTAAGGTACGGAGCTGATTAGACCCTAAGAGAAATCTCGGATAGATTCTTGGCAAAAGAATACTACATTTATGCTACACCTCACTTACTTCTTCCCTCGTTCTAAGCTTAGGTTAGGTACACCGGGGTAGGCGTATTTTAGAAGCACCAGTTGAGTACTTTTAGCCTCCGTTATTTATGTATGTATTTATCTATGGTTTAGGAACCATTCAATGCTCTTACAGTATTATTGTATTCTACTCTGGGGGTCACTATCGACTCCGCTCTATCCCTAGGGCCGCAGGTGGCGACCGTGGTCTCGTCCTGCATCTACCAACTGCGCAGGATCAGGAAAGTGGCATATCTTTTGACACCCGATGCCCTCCTGCAGGTCATCATGGCCCTCGTCCTCTCCCGCCTGGATTTTTCCAACTCGATCTACCATGGTCTGCCTAAAACATCGGTGGGCAGACTACAGGTGGTCCAAAATCAGGCGGCGAGACTGGCCTTAGGGATCCCCAAGTGGCAATCTGCCAAGCCCCTTCTCGTCAAACTCCACTGGCTCCCTGTTGCTTCTAGGGCAGCCTTCAAGATCGGCTGCCTCACTTTCAAATCTTTGGCTGGTCTCTGTCCCACCTTTGTAAAATCTCTCATCCGACCCTATTGCCCGTCCCGCAATTTGAGATCTTCCCATCTTCACTTCCTGACTGTTCCCTCTTATAAGCTCTGCAGATCCGGGGGCCGGAGATTTGCATACCTGGCCCCCAAGCTTTGGAACTCTTTCCCCCTCTCCCTTAAAATTTCTAACTCTTTGACACTTTTTCGTAAATCTTTAAAAACTTGGCTTTTTCCCCAATCTGGTTAATTTCTCTGCCTCCTCTACTTCCAACCAGCGCCAGGAAACCCATGGTGTCAGTGCGCTTTATAAGCATCCCTTACGATACGATACGATACTCTTCCTACTGTATGCATTATATTTTACAACCAGTTTTACGATTGTAGCAGTTCATTTCTTATGCTTGAGAAAGAAGACTGTTCAATAAATCCTTTTATTGAAAACACCCGTCTTTCTACTTTCTCTGCGCCTCTGGTGAAACGAAGCATGCACGGTTGACTGAGTGAAATATCTATCTATTGTTTCCACGACTCTGAAGATCAGTTTTATCTTGGGGAAACAAAGTTGTCATGTTTAAGCGGTTGTCAGAGACTAATCCCTTCTTGTGAATTCGAGAAAGTTTCTAGTGACCTCTGAGCTAGCTGGCACACACAATTAGTTCTAGAATATACGATAGAGACCCAGTTGACCTCAGTCCTACGTCTAATCTATAGGATATATTATTCCAATGCGCAAAGCCTATTGGGAATATAGGAACTACACTACATGGCGCCCAACGTTTGGGAAGGCACTAATTTAACGCTAGATACTAGAGTAACTCAGTCGTGCTTTTCACAGAGACCCCTTTATCCCGTATAAACTCCAATAGACATCTGGAGTAGGTTAAAGGATAAAATATCCGCCTTAAACTGAGTAGGACGAAAAATCCTATGTATTAGTTTCTGGTTTTGTTCAACGATGAAGGATACAGTGTTCCAAAATATTGTGCACCTTATCTTTATTTCCTTGAAAACTTGCTCTGCAAAACTTTCAACAAAATGCAGGATTCCGACGAGCATAATCCCGGGGGAAGTGGAGCTGCAAGAACTGCAGCCCAACCGATTTTTGACGTGCAGAGTTCCAACAAAATGACCAGGATGCTATAATCATCCCGGAAAACGTAAGGAAAACCATAGCTATAAAGCATATAGAAACCGGCCTATCACCGAGAGCTGGTAAGGTAATATTTGTCATAGAGGCACATGAATATCGGCAGACAGAGGTATTCTATTCATGGATTTTCTTTCCACAGGCAAATCCAACAACACATGTGTTCCACTTCTATAAGATAGAGGAACATCCAGCGGAATACATTCCTTTCGAGGACATTGAAATTCCACTAACTTACCAAGAGCATCAGCTCTGGTTTAAAGGCGCCCTACAACATCAAAATCACATTACCAGGCTCGGTCCACTAGGTAGACCAGGAGCTACATTGCCGTTACTAGCCAGCTATACACCACATTCTGACATTGAACAAATGACGGGACCAGAACTGTTAGCTCAGCTAAAACAATTAATTAAAATACAAAGACAATTGATACAATATTTCATGCAGACCTTAACAGTCCAACCTGCTATTAGAATTCCACAGCACACCCCTCATCAGGGTAACACAAACAAAATCACACCACAGACTACATAGTCAGTAATTGGTAAGTTGCCCGCAAAAAGGGAACATATTCCATTCTGGTTAGCCCAGAAAATTACTCAAATAGAGGCAGCATTTCCCGATAGAACACCTCATGAGAAACACAGGATTCTAACAATCTGTTTACCAATGGGGATTGCACCACACGTAGAGGACTGTGACACTTGGGGTACAGTCTTTGCTTCAATCTACACAAAAACACATGGTGTCCCGTCTATGGCGGTAATACCAGACGTTCTGAGAAAGATTCAAAATGAATATGGTCCAGAACCGGCCTTGAATCTTGGTATGAAATTACTGAAAGATTTCAAACAGGTCTCCGCTATCTTATTAGCTATCATTAAAGGTGAAGCAGCATCAGTGGCAATCCACCAAAAATTAAAAGAACTAGATATTACTGAGCAACCGTATGAGCTTGACATAATTATTGAAAAATCGAATGAAGAACTAGAAAGAGATAGTTTGGGAGGGAAACCGGTAAAGCCTGAACTAACAGAAAATCCTGAAAATGTTTTCATCAAAAATAATCTAACTACTCCTAAAAAGAAATGGAAAAATAGTAGACAGTCACTTCCTAAAGAGAAGGGCTCTCAATCCAGAGGTAGATCTACTCAAAAGGAGCTCTCTGAAAAGAGATATAACCTTAGAAATTAGGGATAATTTAAGAAAACCTGATAGATATCAATACACTGATACACGATCCTCTCGTACCTTTCAGACTTCTTCGCAGAAATCCAAAAGAAGAGGACGATCAGAACACAAAGAAGAACGCGTGAAGTCCAAAGATGATCAACACATTCAGACATGCAGAGGATCTTGAGAACACAACTCAAGAACGGGGAGTGGGCCCAGACAATGCTGGACAGCGCAGCAGAGGTCACCATAGCTCGCAGGATCCTGAAAGATCATCTGGAGACAGTGGATCTGAATGAATACATTCAGGTTGAAACTGCCGACACCAGGGTTAGTGTACCCCATACGTTATATGAAGTAACACTCCGAATAGAGGGGGATATAACTAAATAAATAAAAGCACTCTTTTGGGAAAAACTATCTAAAGGCTATGACAGCCTTTTTGCTGAAAAAGAATGGCCACCTGAATTTGTCAGGGAGTGCCCACATGGTGAAGAAATCATTATGCCAGCCTTCTCTAATCATATTCCTATTCATAAAAAATACACCTATGCCAGAAAATGGGCTGTGGCCCAGGCTTCAGCATTATATAAAAATTATTTGGGGTGGGATGAGGATTCTCCTCTCCATAAAATCCCGTTAAAAAATCAACCTGCTGCTCAGAGGCAGTATCCAGTAAAGCAGGAAACTAAGAAACAAGTCGGGGAGATTTTAGATCAACTTGAATACCAAGGGGTGATTGAAACATGCACCTCATCCATGAACAACCCTTTGTTTCCTGTCTCCAAACCAGATGAAACATATCGTCTAGTGTTGGATTCCAGACATTTAACCTCTTGTTGCAAAATTTGGCAGTACAAAATTCACACAGTGCAGCACTGATGAATAACATCGTTCGGAAGAAATATAAAACTACCGTAGATATTTCAAATGGTTTCTTCTGTCAAAACATTGCACCTGAGAGCAGGTATTTGACCGCTTTCTCAATTATGGGGACACAACAACACTTCTGTCGTCTCCCCCAGGGTTTCAAGAACAGTCCTGGATTATTTTCAGCCAGAGTAACAGAGTTACTACAAATCTATGATGATGAGGCATTATCTTATGTCGATGACATCTATCTTACAGATGATGATTTGGACAGGCACTTGAATGGGGTGAACATCATAATACTTGGGTTTGCCTCAGAAGGGTATAAATTCAACTTTAAAACAAAGAATTGCCCACCTCAACATCCTATTCTTAGGATACAAAATTTTGAGTGAAGGCAAAAGCCTGGCAGCAAACTTTTTAGAAAAATGTGTGCTGCTCCAAACTCTAAAAACGCTGAAAAACTTATAGTCAATTCCAGGATTCCTAAACTGAATTACGCAGAAAGGGTTAAACCTCTCTACGAACTAATCAAACCTGATTTCAAACCTACTAATTGGACTCAAAAACACACATAAATATTGTGTTCAGTTCAAACAGACATGTTGACAACAACACACTTACAAACACAATACAATGTACGCAACCTTGTTATCCGAATCATCCCAGGGAGATGCGGATTCACATATCTAACCTTTAACGAAGCTGAAAAGGTACCAATAGCTTACAAATCACACTTGTACACACAAGCTGAAATGAAATTCACTTCAATAGAAAAAATTCTGACAGCGGTTCAGACTGCTGTAGCAAAGGAGAGAGCCCTCGCACAGGGTAAACGCATTAAGTCGTTACACCTGTACCTGCCTTAGGGGCAGTGACGAAGGCAAGCATTCCAAATGCAAAAGCTCTACATCCAAGATGGATACAATGGGTTGATTCTCTTGCTGCAACAGACGTTGAATACGTTTTTGACCCTTACTGGAAGACACAAGAATTTCTCCAATACGAACAAGAATGTCATCTGCCTACTCAAATTCTACCTCTAGAACATTACGGCTGTATAATATATACAGACGGATCAGCACAGCCCGCGATTGGGGGTCAACAAGCTTATAGTGCTGCGTGCGCGATTGTTAAAGGTCGCTGGCGCGATGGTAAATTCAGACCTATGGTAACACAAACTCAATCACTAGGAGACTGTACAGCTCAGTGAGCTGAACTCCAAACACTTAAGATGGCGCTGGAAAATACAGATCGTGAATTCCCCACACTCATAGTGTGCTATTCGTATAACTGCGTCCGGAATTACATTGAATACCTGCAGAAATGAGTTATTTTACAGAAAGAACTACAAAAGACTCATGTGATTTATATACTGAGTCATCAGCGTGATGGCGTTCACGTTGAAGGGAATTCATTGGCTGATGAAGCTGCGAAGGCAGCTGTGCAAACGACATCCGTAGCTGCAATCAATCATTCAAAAACAACAATAGACGGTAAACCATGCTCGCTGTCAATGCCACGAGCAAAGGCAGCGGAGCTGCGTTACCTCTAAATTATCCACTTGAGTATACATACATAATTGATGCAAAGTCCGTTCCTTCTGCTCGAATCCCTGGAGTGGGGGAGAGAGTTATTCCAAACAGAAACCGGAGAATTGCTTTAATAGGAGAAGCACATTTGGGAAAGGATCTGATACATCAGGGAATCTCTAAATCTATACTAGAATTAAGAGAAGATTACTGGGGGCCAGGGATGAATGGTCACATTCACACATTTGCATTAAATTGCCAGAACTGTAATAGAGATCGAAACAGAGAGAGCCACCAGATTCCTGACTACAGCGTAGCCAGCCCAGTACACACACCACTGTTAGACAGCATAAGGCTATCTACATGCGGACCTCCGAATGGACTGTGGCAGTCCCATAAATATTAAGACCAGATTCATTCAGCGCTCAGCTGACGCCCGAACTGTTATAAAAGATTTGCGAGTCTTTATTGGCACATACGCAATCGGCACGCTACATTATGACCAGGGTCCTGCTTTTAGCTCTAAGGCTTACAAGGAGGCCATGGCCAGCTTGGGCGTTGCATTGCGATTTTCGAGGCCATTCCATCCTGAGGGAAATTCGGTTGTTGAAAGAAAAAACCGTGACATGAAGAAATCTATAACAGCTAGTGTATTAGGTTCAGGTGATAGGTGGGTCAAACATCTAATAAATGTCCAATGTAGTCTTAATAACCTGCCAAGAAATTCTCTGAGTGCAATCACTCCATATGAAATCCTTTTTGGTACTAGAATGTTGGTTGAAGACCTCAATCGTTACACTTCAGTGGTGGAACAAAAAACCCTTTGATATCAAAGATTGTTGGGCTGTTTTACAGGACTTAAATGAAACAAGAAGAAGTCTAAGCAATACCAGCCAAAAGCCAACGACCACTGAAGAAAAACCACCTGTTCCAGCAAGATCTGTCTGGATTCCAAAGATTGGCAATCTGGTCAGGGAGAAAATAGCGGACAAGAAGGAATTTGGGCCTTCTTACAGAAAACCAGTACCTGTACTAGCAATCCACGGATCAAGAACAGTACTACCCCTTGCTGGAAAAAAAGGAGAACTGGTCTGCGTCAATTGACCTGGTAAAACCACACCATGTGGCTGATAATAAGTAGTAGGCCCAAGGGACTCCCAAGATGTAGTAGTCTACCACATCTTGCTACTATCCAAGAGGTTCAAACTGAAAGACTCATCACCATTCTAAAGTGAGAAAAGAAGGACTATGCAATAAAGCCATGGAACTTGGGCCTCTTGAAACCCAAATAACAGTTCGTCAAGAAACTCCCGTCTACAATGATGTAGCATCTGACTATACAAACATGTCATGGGAAAAAACAGCTCCAAAGATTTCAAATAATCCGGATGCGATACCAACAATTGACAGAACTGCCTTTGGCTATTTTATCAACTTCGATGACTTTTTCGAGGATCCCAGTGAACCTGAACCTACGCCAGCAAACAAATCTTTCAAGGAAAAAGTGAAGGAACTTGTTCAATAGCTTACAAATAGATATCTGGTTTCACCATGGGTTGAACTTTGGATTGTGTTAGGTGTACTTTTTCTCCTACTATGGCTGATTCTCGTTTTAAGTTTCGGAACGATGATAGATGGAAAAATCAGTAAAATGGACACATCAAGTAAGAACATCAACTTGCTCCTCAAACCACACAAATCATCTCATCGTGAACAACGAGACCTGATCATCAGTGAACATCACAGCGGTCCCACTACCTGGTGGAATAGCATGGGATACAACTGATAATGACATTTATGGCCCTGTCGAGCCGCTAAAGATTCCTCATCAATTTGAGGTTTCCTTGAGTGATTTTGTCTCACCTAGCACATTTTCTGATGATTGGGACTTTGAGACTGGTAATAACATGATGGCAGACTCAGAAATGTAAGCAAAATGTACAAAACATGAATACTTAGAAGGTTCATCAAATTATGAAGAAATGCATTGTTTTAATCATTTTGGCCATCATGATTTGCATAAATCTGTAAACCCTAGAAATGTTTTAAGTTATAATCCATGGGAACATTGTCCAACACCTCCAAAAGGTAGTTCTAAAACATTTCTTAGAACTTTCCATATTTTACAGGTTTTAATGTTACAAACTCAGAAAGATTTTACTTTAAAAATGTGAATAAGACAGGCATGAAAAGTATGTTGACAAATACTAAACACATTTATTCTGCTGCCTTTTATGCTCAATTGTCCACCTTAGGCTTTGAATTTTGGAAAGACAACATTGAGACAAAAACTGTTTCGGGCACAAAAGACTGGCAGGTACAAGGTTTAGAAGCATTGTTAAAAGCCTGCATCATCCCAGAACAAATGATATTCCTAAATGACAGTGTTCAACAGACATCTTGTCTTAGCATTGCTAAGATAAAAGATTTAAACAAACTGTCCATACTTAGCCCACACCTGTTAGTAATTTAACTTCAGATGAGGATGAGGAGGTAGACGTAAATTATATTTTACTTCAAAACAGAACTAATCCTGAATGGAAAAAATGGTTAATCTGGCCCATAGACATGAATAACTGTCAAGATAGATATCTGAACAAGACACAAGGGTTTACAGTAACTACTGTAACTTGGCCAGATCCAAGATATGTCCAGAGACAACATCCAGGGATAATAATAACTTATAATGTAGGAAAACTATGCCTTGAATGGTTGCAGAAATCTACACTTCCAGATATAAAACAACACTTATCTTTGCTTAAAGATTGTGTTGATTTACGAGAATTCTTAATGGGACATCGTAATCCACGTCATAAACATTTCATATACGCCGGTATGGTATATACGCTGCTTACAATGAAGCTTGGAAAGTCACACAAATGGAAACAGCTGAAAGAATACAAGAAATTGATCGTATTAATTTAGAGAAATCACTCTCTGTAGTTGACAATGGGTTAATAACTCTGTCGTCCAGAATTTATTCTTTGGACAGCATTGTATCATCTGTCATAGACATAATGGAACAGGACTTGCTAATGTTACAACATGGCCAGTCTCAATTACGTTCTATAATGCTATTAGGCTGGACTTTGTAAAACCTTCGGGTCTAGCTATGTGCCTTGGCATCTAATCAACATTACGTCACTGTTTACTGTATTTAACTTTACAGATAAACAAATCTCATTGGCACAGAGGGGGGCAGACTATACGGTGCAGAGCATTGAAAAACTGGAGAAATTACCATTGACCGTTTCTGAGAAACCATCAGTTGAATGGATAATACATGGCACCATCACGATACCAGTGACGACTTTCCAGTTTCAGTATTGCTTAAAACACATACAAGCAGGCCTGTATGAAAGGTTGGGTAAAGAATACAATAAGTCGACTTGGGATTTACCATACACACACAAATCTTGGAGTGGGGGAAAGGAAGTATTTCTTAGTGGTAAAAATTGTGAAAACTCACTATGCGGTACACTATTGTGTCAAGGTATTAATTTACACGGAGCCTGCGAAGGTTCTTCCAATAACCTTTCTTGCCACCTGCAGGGTTCGCCCACAGCGGTGATAGATCCAATTTTCAGGCAGTTTTCCAATGGTAGCTACATTATGTTAAATGATAACAGCTGTTGTGGAAAGATGCCAGTAATAAGCTATCTCGTTACTGTGTCAGCCAGGGTCACTTGCTGTATGCAAGTATTGTTCCCTAAAACCAAGACAGACGGAGAGTCGCCACTATGGCCTTCACTGAGCATCTCTTCTATATGAATTGATACTTTAAGCAGAATGAACGCCATTCTTTTGCAAAAAACTGTGCCACTGACCTCGTCGAGAGAGACGTATGATCTATAAGTTGCAAAGTCCTCTGCAGAGATACATGCATTATTATCAACAAACTGCCCAGTACAGTTCGCAGAAATGTCAGTTCGTATCTTTAACATGTCTGATACCAGCGGTATTGCACATGTATTTAAGACGATTTATTCAGGACTGTTAGCACCCTTTGAAGCAGTCCTGGGCATTTGTCCTAACTTCGTCCACTCTGTGTTCGGCGGCCTGCCTCCCATTTTGGGACTCGTAGCAGGGATCTTATTTTTATTCCTCCTGCTCCGTTATGGCAAGTCCAGCCACCAGTGATACCCAAGTCAGCATGGAAAATGCGCTCCAGGGTATGAGGTACCGTGACAGAATAACACAGATTTTTGGCTTGGCTCGTTTCAGAGATCTGAATACCACATGGTTCCTGTCATTCAGACCAATCTGGCAAGATTGCATCTTACCTGTTCTATGATGCCTGCTTTGTGGAGAGGAATGTGTGTTAGATGTCTGTCTAACACTACCATCGGTTATGCCAACGGATACTGACGCATTACTGGGTCCGGTAACGGCTCATGTGTTGTGTTGCCCCAAACAGCTACCAATCCTGATGACGGCATTCATTGAGAATTGAGATCTCACCAGCAAATCCAAATGAAGTAGTCGAACTTTCATCTACTGTGGGAGACGATTTCTTTGCCAGCCTTAATGACTTACAGGTAGATTCATCAACACAAATTGCGATCGCAATAGTTGCGAAACAGCTATTGCGATCGCAATTCCATGAACCGCAATTCATGAAAAGAAAAACAACCAAATTGCGAATTCGCAAAATATATTTTGCGACTTCGCAAATAAAATCGCAGAATCAAGCTGGAAACCCCTTTGCGATTCTGAAATTGCGAATTTCCAATGATTCTGCGATTTCATTTGCGATGTCGCAAAATAATCGCAACCCAAATGCATGAAAAATCGCAATTTGCGAAAAACCTCAAAATCGCTATTTGCGAAGCGCAATTTAAGGAGAACTCAAACCAGGTGGTAACCATAAAGTAAAAAAAATAAAAATAAATAAGAATTCTAACTAGCTACAGGTGCGGGGCTGAACAAACACACTTAAGTAGACACAGTAGGAGCATGAGGACAGTCACTATGCCAGGACTCTACATGGTGGTAAGGCGGCGAAGGCTCCAGGCTGCAGACAGGAACAGACGCAGGATCCAGGAGCGAATTTTCCAGCAGCCGATCACACTCCTGGGCCAGACTGAGGAGGAAATCTACTCGAAGTACAGGGTAAATGGGGCAATGATTACCAAGCTCATCCGGAACCTTGACCCCCTGATGCAGCACCTAACAAGGAGGACCAATGCCGTGCCCACCCATGTCTAGGTCTTGTGCTGTCTGCACCTCCTGGCCTCCGGAAGCTTCCAGGGGATAGTTGCAGTTGCAGGGGGGATGTCCCAGAGCACACTGTCCCGCTGCCTAAGGAGTTTCCTGGACGCCATGCTGACCCGGCTACACCATTACATTACATTCCCAACCACCCAACAGGACTTGAATCAAACAAAGCTACAATTTTACAACATTGCGCACTTCCCCCATGTAATTGGATGCATTGACCGTACCAACATCCACATCTGCCCACCGCTGAGACAGAATACATGTACCGGAACCACAAGTCCTACCACTCACTGAACATCCAGGTGGTCTGCAACGCAAAGACAATCATCACCGACATAGTGGCACAATACCCGGGGAGCACGCATGATTTCTTCATATTCCGCCACAGCAGCATGCACACACGCCTGGCCAGGGGAGACTTTGGCGAAGGACACCTCCTAGGTAAGTACACATGCCAACAAACAGTACATCGAGACCATGTAGCTGGGCATAACAGGCACTCACCCTCTGCTCTTTTCATTCAGGTGACAGCGCCTACGGCCTCCGTGAGTACCTCCTCACCCCATACCTCAACCCTGCCACACCACAGCAACGGCGTTACAATGCGGCACACATTCGCACTAGAAATTGCATTGAGCGGACATTTGGGCTGTTAAAGAGCCGATTCCGCATCCTACACAAGACTGGTGGGGCCCGCAAATACCAGCCTGAGGTCTGATGCCGCATCGTGGCCGTGTGTGCAATACTCCACAATATTGCTACCAAGCGGAGGATACCTGTGGAGATCTCTGGCAGTGAGTCGGAAGGGGACAACCACCCACCTGCACATGTGCATCATGCACACGGGGAGAATCCTGCAGAAGGACACAAGCGCGGCAACCAAATCACAATGCACTGTTTCTAGTGCACCCATACCCCTCACATAACACTGCACTCATGCATGACAAATGTAATAATGACATGAGTCGGATTTACGTGTGACATAAATTCTTATTGTTTTATTCACAATAATGTGTCTTTAAATTTTTTTTCTAATTACATGATAACTGTATTTCCACATACAGCTCCATGATAGAGAAGCAGGCGTGCTTGTCTAATCAGCATGGCCCTGCTGCTAGAGTTCATAGAGTCACTGGCGCCTCCGGCCGGACGCACCCAGTCGCCTCTCCACGTCTTCCACGGCACTAATGGCCCGTGATGCTGCAGTGGGCCTGGTGCTGCGGCGGCGTGCGGTTACCACCGGCAAGGACAGGCTGCTGTGACTTTTCAGACCGTTAGGCTCACGAGCTGACACGCAGCCTGCGACGCTCCGTACCAGAGTATCCTGATATCCTCAGGAGCATTCCGCCGACTTCTCTTGGGCTGGAATTACCGTTGCACATGATGCTCCATCCCCTTTAAAACCGCGAAGAGATCACGAATCGTCCCACTATTATTTTCGATCTCAACTTCATTTAGAACAGTATAGCTAGCCTGTTGGAATTAAGAAGAAACTGTGAATCGTCATACTACATCATTCATCACAAATATAGTACAATTGGCCCGCTACAGTTTCTGTTTCCCATCTATACAAAATCAAGACGCTTGTGCCAATCCGCTATCCATTGTGTTTGCTATACCTTTTAAGAAAGATACTTGAAGCCACAATACATCTTGACTCTTCATCTCAAATGGGCTATTTTGTGCAATAGACGGCGACCTGATGAAGGCGTGTATGCCGAAACGCGCGTTGTAGACATCTGCCGCACTGCCTGAATCAACGCTCCGTCCATTAATTGGATTTGTATATATTGATTGTTAACACCTGCTTCATAAAATGATCGAATGTGAATTATAAATTGTTAACTTAATGAAAAACAATATGGAACATGAAATTTTATACCCAAAAATAAATTAATAAATACATCACTATATCCTCCTCCAGTGTCCATATTGTGCGAATAGGATGTCCCTTCTTTTTATGACAACCATTTAGTTTACTAGCAAGTTTGGAATTTGTGTTATAGATATTTAGGTAGATATCCTTTCCTAGCTATAATTTTCTTTACTTTAGTTTATTTCCCTATGGTATAGCTAGCTATATTTATAGGGGTCCCTTGCTTTCCTTAATAGTGACTTGAAGTGCCCTCACTGGCATCATCCCCCCCACTTGCTTGGCCATGGCCAGACGCCTGCAGACTCTGCACAGCTGTTGCGACTTGTTCCAAGGCCCTGGCGATGTCCTGGCAACATTGAACCTTCTGTATTTGCATCGCAAGAGAGCGGCACGAAAGTTGGGAGGTGGCATTTCCAATCAGATGGTTGGATCTTGTGTATGCTGACAGGCAGGTCAGCAGCTGGAGATGGCGGCGGCGGGTGATGTCCTGCTGGGACACCAGGATCTGGCTGTTCTCCCTGACAGCTGCGGTCATGACCTGCATGCTTTCCGTGAGCTGGGTCACGTTTCGCTCTGTCTTATTGAGCTGCAGGTGGATGGCTGCCAAGTGACGTGCCTGCTTCTGGTGGATAGCAAGCATCCGGCGTTCTATGTCCAGCCCAGGATCTCGGACATGTTCCCCCCTGCCAGCGCGTGTTGAGACGTTGCGCTGCTGCCTCATCAGTCCGCTAGACTGAGATCGCACAGAGGCTGTGCGCCGTGTCTGCCTCCTGGGTGGTGGTGGTGTGGCCTGTACCACTGCCATGGGTGTCATATGGGGTGGTTGCTGTGCTCCTGTGGCTGCAGGGGTGGCCCTGTCCACATGGGGAGGTGGTGGTACTGCTGCTGGTGTTTGTGATGGTCCGGGTCGTGGGGCAGGATGGCCCTCTCCCTCTGTGTCTTCAAGGTTCTCCTCTATGTGGAGGGCCTCGCAGTCTGTGCTGGGTTGTTCTGCCGCACCTGTGATGTAAATGGGTGCATGATTAATGATATGTATCTTGCACATGGGATGTTGCTACATGCATGCAGGCTTGCATTCCCTGACTGGCTTTAAAGATATATTTCACTTGACAGGTCTGGCTGTGTGTGGCTATCCGGGAATTGTTGTCACACTACAGGTCCCACAATGCAATACGGCATTTCAGGTGTGCATGGCCTGCATTACTGGGGTTATCAAATGGCTAGCTTGGAGTCATGGGCATTGTTAGGGGACGGGGTCGCAGTTGCATGGCACTTACCTTGGGATAGTTGGGTGGGGCGGGAGGAGTCCAGCCGGGTGACCCCCACGCAGGCTGCAGGATTGAGGGTGTCCTCCACCAGGTCTCCGAGTGGAGTGTTGGGTGCAACTGTGGGGTCTCCTCCTCCGGTGGCATGTTGCTCCCCCAGCCTCTCAGCGATGCGTTCTTTGGCACGACCTCTGAGGTCTTACCACCTCATTTTGAGCTCATCAATGGAGCGCTGGGTCACTCCAACTGAGTTCACCTTTGAGCGGATACGCAGCCAAATGCGCCTCTTGTCGGCCTCAGGCACCCTCCGGGACTCCTTGCCAAACAGCCTGTCATGGTCCTTCGATACTCCCTCGATGAGGTACTCCAATTCCTGTTCAGAGAATGTTATTTTTCTCTTTCTGCCTGGTGCACTGCTCCCTGGGACATTTTAATTTGTTGTTTGTGTCCTGTTGTGGGGCTGCAGGATGTGTGCTGTGGAGCTCTGGGCTGTGCTTCTTCCACTCTCAGGCTCTGTGTTCTGAATGAGGGAGGGAACTGCCTACTTCCTGGTTGTGATGTCATCATTGTGCTCGAAATGCGACTTCCCGTTTTTGCGATCTTGCAATTAGCGAGATCGCAATTTGCGATTTTGGTAATTGCAAGTTCGCAATTTTAACATGGAAAACGGGCGATTCTGCGTTTTTTTTGCGATTTCGCGAAAATTGCTATCGGCAATTATGGCCGATTGCGATTCGCTTTTTTTAGTCGCTCTTCTTGATGCATCCTATTCTGCGAATTCTAAATTGCGATTCGGTATTTTTCGCAATTTAGAATTCGCTGAATATGGGCTTGATGCATCTGGGGGTATATGTTTTCTCCTGACACCGAGAATAACTTTTGAAATTAGCACACAGCGTTCTTTCAAACTCTGAAATTCGACCTTCACTTTTTTCAAAACAAAAAGTACCAAGTTTGGAACTCTATTTTTATGACAGATTTATTTGACTTTTTTCTAAAAAACAAACTGAACTTTGGCACAAAAAGTAATCTGCTTTAAGTAGAACTATTCTTAGAGAACAAGAATTCCTTGAACACTTCCTAGAAACAATATTAGCCTAATCCACAAACCAAAACAGTTTGTATATTCTGCTATGGGATGGTCTTGACCTTTTTCTTCTGTAACTAAGAGCCATTTCATGAATGTATTTGTTGTGATTCATTCAGTTAGCATTGCTGATATCATATCATATGATTTACAATGAAGTCATTGCCTTTAAATGTGTACTGTACAGAAATGTAATTTTTTTCGTGTGCAACCATTTCAAATGCATTTTATATGATTTTTGGGGGGGGTTGTAAACACATGCTCTAGATTATATGTTGTAGTGCTTGAACTTAGATGAACATTATAACGTGGAGTGGGTGTTATGTATCATTTCAGGACCCTATTGTAATTTTCCCGATTCATGCCCTTATATAGGTATAATTCACCATATCCTTATATAGGCATAGAAATCATAACCATATTTAGGCATAGCTCATGCAGTCCAAATACGGCAGGGATACTTCCACTAGTTCTGAAAATCCACAACGATTTCTTGGAAAACTCAGCTTCAGCAGCTAGGGATTTCCCCTTGCTTGAATATTGATTTGTCCAAGAACTCAAAGAGTTTTCAAAGAACTGAGACTTTGTGATTACGTTATTATGTCCACCCTGCTACAGCAAGTGCCGAAGGAAGCTGACCCTCCAGCAGACACACTGAGAGAGACGCTGTCTTTTCTCCTGCCAAGAAATCCAGGTCCAGTGTTTCCAAGCTACCCTTGCGGGTTGTTGGGAAATCGAGTCCCGAGACTGACCTTCTTCATTCTAAACTAAGGTACGGAGCTGATTAGACCCTAAGAGAAATCTTGGACAGATTCTTGGCAAAAGAATACTACATTTATGCTACACCTCACTTACTTCTTCCCTCGTACTAAGCTAAGGTTAGGTACACCGGGGTAGGCATATTTTAGAAGCACCAGTTGAGTTCTTTTAGCCTCTGTTATTAATGTTTGTATTTATCTATGGTTTAGGAACCATACAATGCTCTTACAGTTTTATTGTATTCTACTCTTCCTACTGTATGCATAATATTTTACAACCAGTTTACGATTGTAGCAGTTCATTTCTTATGCTTGACAAAGAAGACTGTTCAATAAATCCTTTTATTGAAAACACCCGTCTTTCTACTTTCTCTGCACCTCTGGTGAAACGAAGCATGCACGATTGACTTAGTGAAATATCTATCTATTGTTTCCACGACTCTGAAGATCAGTTTTATCTTGGGGAAACAAAGTTGTCATGTTTATGCGGTTGTCAGAGACTAATCCCTTCTTGTGATTTCGAGAAAGTTTCTAGTGACCTCTGGGCTAGCTGGCACACACAATTAAGTCTAGTATTTTCGATAGAGACCTAGTCGACCTCAGTCCTACGTCTAATCTATAGGATATATTATTCCAAAGCGCAGAGCCTATTGGGAATATAGGAACTACACTACACAGGTACTATGAAAAAATCCATATCTCACAGGGAACCTTGGTGTATTTCAAATATGTCATAATTTATTGTGAAATATGTGTTTAAACCACTGTGTTTTGTGTAATAAAATTAATTTTAGTAACAGCAGACCTAAAAATGCAGACTGTATTTTATGGAAAGTCACTGGGATCCAAGTTGACATTATGTACTCAAACAGTCTTGCTTAAAAGCCTTCTAATGTACTGACACTTAACAACTTGAGATCTAGGCTGTTATGTAATGTTGTACACACTGCCAACTGAATGAATAAACCCTCTGCTTGAGTGCTACAAGCAACCACCCCACATAGTGATGATAATACCAGACATAGAGTGAACAGCGCGTATGCAGTGGACACACTATGAAGTATATTTAACAGATATTCACACAACGCAGCAAGCCACCTTGCTGCGCTGCATAAAAGGGAAAGTTTAGGAATGTGATGTTTTCAACATTATGTGGTGCATTCGGCTCTCTGCCTAGGCGGGTGCACAAACTGCTGCCTAGAGTCAACGCAGGCACTCTTGCAGCATGGTGCAAGGGTTGCCTGCATTATAGGCAGAATTGTTTTTCTGCAGGAAGGGACACCTTGCTGCACAAAAACAACCCTCAGAGAAATTTTCTGCGTTCTATGTGTTCTGCACAATACAGCACACCGAGAAACAGAAAACAATGAGGAGAAATCAAGCTATTTCTCCTTGTTACACCTGTGATGTAGAGCCGTACAACTCTGATGCACTCCCAGGTCTACCAGTATTGGTAAATCTGTCAGAATGCATGGGTGGATGCGTGGGAACACCTACAATAGCACACCTCCCTTTTGCAGAGTAACGCAAGGCAGCGCTTTTCACTGCATTGCATTACTCTAGATTTATCAAGCCACACAAGGTGGCCTTGCCTGGTTCTACAAATCAAATGTAAGGCTTTTCATCCCCCTGTGTCCTCTTGCATGTCACAGGGCATTGCAAAACCTTATATAAATTTGGCCCTCAGTGTGAATAAACTCACAAATATTATTATGTACATAATACATGTCTTATTGTGTGCTCCAATTTTTAACCTTGAAAAATCCCTAAGCCAGCCAGCCAGAAGGGGCGAAACACGTGTTGGCTGTGTGATTTATAACATTTGCGAAAACTGTTACAATAGGGTTGTACAGGCACCATCAAGAACATTAACAAAAACAATGAACAGAATCATCATACACTTGATTCCTAAAGAACTGTTACAGAATGTTATTATATGTGTGTATATTGTCCACATGATGTAAACTACTTAGTGTGGCAAACCAGATGAAAAACCTCTAAATATAGAACTGTAACATCACTTAACACCTTTAGATCATTACTGTCATGTAATGGTGGGCACCCTGTCAGCTGATATATTAAAAGAGAAAATTTACTTGGCTTGAGGTCTAAGGGTCTTAGGTGGCCTAATAGGGTGGATGACAAAACTCACTTCTTTCTGGATCCTGCTGCGGCTTGGGACTGGCTGGAATATTATGACAAGGGGGTGGTTTGCCTTTAGTCTGAAGCTTCTCACCGGCAAGCATGCCAGAGGCACAGGCGTTCTCAGAGGCAGGGAGTGAACCGGCCTACTAAACAGCAGGGAGCCGAGGAACGCATGAGGGCTGTGGAGACAGAGACTTCCCTGAGATCTGGTTGCTCCCACCACATCCTGAAACATGTTCCAGTAGAGGGTTCATGTCCAGTTTGGTGAGCACAACTGTTCCAGGACCAGAAGACACCCTCCGGAAGGGGTCACTACGGGCATGGCATTATTTGACCTTATAAAGTGAGGCATCCGCCTCGTTGGTGGTGCTGTGATGTGGTGGGTATATTGTATCCTTCAGAGTTCCCTTGACTTGACTTTCTTTCTATTTATCTGGGGAGGGCTGGGCATGTGTGGGGGCTTGTTTTTTTTTTTTACTGTACTCCACACTGTCCGACCATTATACTGGCTGGTCTCTATCCCCCATTAACCATTGCGAAATGGACTTGGTTGGCCCTTGAGTAGTTTGTAGGCTACTTACCTCACTGTTTTAACAAACCGGACATATATCACACACAGGTGCACATATGAATGGCTGACTACATCCGGTTGATTACTTGGAATGTGTAGAGCCTATCAAGGCCCTTTAAGCACTACAAAATTCTGGCTTATTTAAAGTGGAATGGTGCGCAGCTTGCATTCCAGCAAGAGACACATTTGTTGAACTCTCAGGATGGAGCACTCTGTCGGCATTAAATGGAGGTAGCAACCGTACTGCACTGCTTATGCCACATTTGAATCAGACTCAAGGTACCATTCCAATTGCATAAGGCAGTTATTGACCCTGAAGGCAGGTATGTGCTAGTGCTGAGATGATCAGATTGCAAAGATGTCGCCTTGCTCAATGTTTATGCCCCAAATACCAACCAACATTCCTTCCAGAATAGCTTGACACCCATTCTGCTGCCTTATATACATATAGTAGAGGAGGACTTCAGTTGTTTGGTGCAAGTAACTCTGGACAGGTACTACCCTCATTGTGCTCTGTGCCTGCACATAGATTAGCCGAAGTCATCTGTGTTTGGGAGCAGCACTGGGACTGGTGGATTGCTGCCGTGTGCGGAACCCTGGTGACTTGATTTACTCCTTTCACTCTGGCTTGCATGATTTAGTGGTATGGTTAGATGGGGTGCTATGTTGTGATGCAGCATGTGAGAGAGTGGTGAATCTGAATATTGTGATGTGGTATGTGAGAGAGTGATGAATGCAGACTACCTAGCATGGACCTATTCTGACCACTGCACCCTACTATGCACTTTCAGGTGATCCCCTCGTTGATACTGTATCCCTACTTGGCATTTGGATCTGGCCCTGCTTGAGGATCCGGCATACCAGGTCACGCTTGGTAAGTGGATCACTGATTGCTGGCTTGACAATGTGGACTCGGCATTCATCAGTGGATGTTGAATGGGAGGCCTTCAAGGTGTTTGTGCATGGTTACATCATTCCAACAAGATAAGGGTGCACACCCAGCTGCACTCAGACTGCCTGTGAAAATATGATTACAGGGATTATATATCAAGGGCGCATGCGCAGAGGCATGTTAGTTTGGATCCTTCAGGAAGAGACAAGGGAGCACACTATCCTTCAGATTAAAGGATCTATGGCACAAAATGTGTTGACACAGGAGGACATAATGGGGTGGTCCTGCACTACAATAGTGCACTGTAAAAAATGGGTGCAGGGGTTAATGAGTCGGACATACTGTGTTATATCATGAATTCCTCCCCATTGGTCCTGGATCCTTTCATGACAAAGCAAATGGGGGCTGATGTTACTATGCAGGAATTTTAGCGTGCAATCATGGAGATGGCACAGGGTGGGCTGCCCATAGAATTCTACTCCACTTACTCTGCAGTCACTGCCCTATAGCTAGAGGAAGTTTTTAACAGCACAACAGCAGGGACTGATTTTGCCCTCTCTGCGCAAGTCTAAAATTGCATCTTTACGCAAGAAAAATACGATTCTGCTCTTAGTAGACTCCTACTGCCCCCACTCTATGTTTAATGTGGATTATAAAATCCTGAGCAAGATTCTCGCAAACAGGATCTTGACACATGTGGGCAATTTGATTCATCCCATTTAGAAACATTTTATTACTGTCCGTAGTACAGTGCCTAATACTCACCAGCTGATTCACATCCTGGGAATGTAGGAAACTCTCACTAGATACCCTGGCATTATCTGAAGATAGTCAGAAAGTGTTTGATTCCCTGTGACTAGGAGTTTTTTGTATGTTACCTTACTGGGGAAGGCATTTGGATCTGCTTGTGGTAAATAGACTAGGCTATTGGATACTCAGCAAATTATGAGAGTTAAGACCGGGTTGGTGATATCAGCAGCATGCACAGTGGAGCGGGGCACTCAACAAGGTTGCCCCTTGTCTCCACTGTTAATTGAGCTGGCTCTACAGCCATTTGCACTGACTGTGCAGCAAGGTGGACACTATTGGGGACTGCAGGTATCACAAAATCGCTTACATATCTTGCTATATGCAGATGATATGCTGCTGTTTATGCGTGGTGGGCCCTCTGATTCGGAGGGTGCGATAGCAGTCTTGTCAGCGTACATGTCTCTGACCTGCCCGAGGTTACCTGGCATAAGTCTCGCGTCTACCCCTTGCGACCTGGCTCGCCGGAAACATGCCTCCAAATGTTACCTGGGAATTGATGTTTAAAAATCTCCAGGATTGCTTTTTATAGGGAACTTTGGCTGGGCTATGTCTGCCCTATGGCAGTCGGTTGCCTTTTGGAGCGCCCTGTCTATACTGGTTAGTGGTCTGATAGCCATCTCTAAGATGGTATTCTGCTGTGGCGCTTCTATTTATTTTCAACCAGGTCCGTCGAGCTCCTTAGGGCGTATTTTCAGAAATCGTATAGCATGCTTATTACATTATATTGGGGTCTTCGAGACGCAAGGTACTCCTAAGGAAATTAAGATTGCCGTGGATGAGGGTGGAATGACTCCCGGATTTTTAGCAATATTTTTTTGCCACTCAAGTGCAGTGGGTGGCCCAGCGGTGATCAGTGTTTTGGGACATGGTAGGCCACCGGGTAAACCGGGCACCTTCCAGAGCTATTTTAAATCATATACTGCTACAACCTACCCCTGCATGGATGGTGCATGGCGTGAATGTCCTAGTTCAAGCTGCGTGTTATGTGTGGGCTCAGGCATTTCAGAGGATGCATAGCAGGGTTTCGTATACCAGTGAGATCCCCTTGATGATTGCCTGGAATTGGCAGCACCTGTGAGGCTGGGTCAGTCTGCTCATTTGGCCCAAGGGGGGGGCTCACCATACTGGGTACCTCTTCGGAGGATGAAGCTAGCTCTTTCCACGATTTGAGTAAGAAATATGAGGTTCTGGCAAGGCACTTCCTGTTACATGGGGCCCTGATGGGTAAGATCCATGCATTGTGGAGGGTGGGTACCACAGAGCCTCAGGAGCATGAGGGCCTCTGCTCTCTGTTCCTCATAATGGGGATGACAAGGCTGGTCTTACTGCTCTAGAGAGCCCTATTGAGAGGGGCCCCAGCTCTGGTCAATGGATTTGGGAGCAGTGCTCAGTGTCTGTCTGGTAGAAAATCCTGGTGTTCACCCCTAAGGTGTTCTGAAATGCTAGATTTAAATGTATTCAGTTTTATTTCTGGCACCATGTTTATCTTACCACTCAATGTCCTCACATCATGTTTCTTGGGGCTTCTTCTGTGTGTCCCCGAAGTCACTGGACATAGGAGGAGTTCTGCCATATGGTACGGACTTTCACAATGCTGGTTCCTTACTGGGCTACCATCCTGCAAGTTATTTGTCAGGCCACATACAGACACTTTGACTGCTGCTCAGAGTTGTGTGTGATGGGTCTTTATGGTCAAAATGCAGTCTGGAAGGTGACAGACAGGTATACAGTTTTGGCGCTTGTGCTTGCCTGATGGCAATTAACGATGACCTGGACATCTGCCACTGGTCCTGGCCAGGATAGATGAGAGAAAGAGTTGGCTAGAATGGCAAATTGTGAGAGGGAGGCACTTTGGAGCTAGGACTCCAGGGAGTAAGTAGGGCCTGATTTTTCCTGTTTGGATGTGATACCGGTGGCTTGCCCAAGACTAGATGTCCAGGGGTGGATTTTGCCTGAGAAAGTAGTCTCTGTGGTTCCCTCACTGGAAACAGACACAACACTGCTGACCCCTGCTGCCGATGTTCAAATGGGTGAGGCCCTGGATGAGTGAATGGTGGTTGCTCAATGTGCTGGGCGTATGTGTGTTGGGTGTGGTGGGAGACAGCTGTGGCTCTACCTAGGGTCCCTCCACCAGCTCAATGCCCCTGAGTCGGGGCAACACTGTTAGCTGCTCCATCAACCTTTACTAGATGTACTGACTTTGTACTTGCTGTATCCTTTTTCTTATTGCTTTTCATTCATGTCTGGTACAAAAGTTGGGAATTCTTACCATGACCGCAGACACCTGCCTTTTTTCTTGTTTGTTTATGTAAACCTGTTTGCTTGAAAACTGCAATACATTTAAATATAAAGGCCAGGGTGAATGCTGAAGTATACACAAGGAACTTCTTTGCCAACATGAATTTCCCTGCCAGGGTTGTCTGACTCATAGCATTTTGAATCTAAATCAGTCTAACTACTCATAGAAAAAAGTGAGGGACACTTGTCTATTCCTCTTTTTAATGAAGAGCGTGAAATATGCTTTACCTAAATAGGAGTAAGAAGTTCTAACCCTTTGTCTCTGCACACAAAATTTGGGAGGCTCATGACACATCCTAAACCTCATCACAACTGTGTCCCCTCCTTCCTTGAATCAGAACTATTTCCAGGCAAATGTGGCCCATCAGCTGCATTACACCTTTTCATCCAGACCCAAGCTGAGCTTCCTGATCACATCTTATAGTTCACCGTTGGGTATCAATGGGACTCTCAGCACAAACGCAGCACTGTGCCCTTCATTCCAGTGTTTAGTAATGTAACGTTCTTCTCTATTTTAGGAGATCCTTCATTGTAAACTGCTGATAGTTTTCAAATTACTTAAGGCAAGATTCTGTTTTTGCCCTGTGACCTTTCAGAACTCTCTGTTCAGACTCTGTTTTGCACCCTGCTAGCTCTCATCCAGTCACTTGTTCTATCATCTATTGGAATGTTATTATGTACCATCCTCAGAGCTAAATGAATTTGCTCTGTTTGTTTTCATGTCATTAACTCTTCTCTCTCTATTTCTTGTGTAATTGTGAGGAATTATTTTGTTTCAGCATTTCAGTCCATGGGGTTGCACTAGATGTGAAGAAGCTACCTCCACCCCCTTTCTTCTTCTGCTGCATTAGCCTGCAATATAGTCCTATGTGGCAGTTCGTAATATACCACAAACATGGTGAATGGACCCCAGGGATAGAGGCATCTACCCCCAGGTCGGCTGAAGCTCAGATCCAGGACCCGACTGAGCTTCCTAACCCGGACAAGCACAGAAAGCCTGTAGAAACCACCGCAATGGAGCGCACACCGTTAGCCCCTCCTCCGGATCGCCCTTCGGGACTCTGGCACTTGTAGTTCAATAGTGG
Source organism: Lissotriton helveticus (assembly GCF_964261635.1). Taxonomy (NCBI): domain Eukaryota; kingdom Metazoa; phylum Chordata; class Amphibia; order Caudata; family Salamandridae; genus Lissotriton; species Lissotriton helveticus. The sequence continues at coordinate 1,243,298,106 of NC_136063.1, read as the reverse complement.
ATCACCCAGGTGGGTGCAAGTCGGTACTTGTTGGACTGATGAATCTCTAGACCCGATACATGTCTCCGGTTTTTGGGTATCGCCCGAGACATGGCTCGGGTTTCGGGATAACTTCCCTCATCAGTAGAGAAATGGTTAGGGGTGGAGGAGAAGGCCGCCAAACAACCGTCAATGGCCTTGATGCCCGAACCGGCACGCAGGGCAGCATCCAGGAGCCCGTCGGCTCAAAGCTCAAGGGAGCCAATTAGTAGAAACCACCGCAATGGAGCGCACACCGCTAGCCCCTCCTCCGGATCGCCCCTCGGGACTCTGGCACTTGTAGTTCAATAGTGGATCACCCAGGTGGGTGCAAGTCGGTACTTGTTGGACTGATGAATCTCTAGACCCGATACATGTCCCGGGTTTTTGGGTATCGCCCGAGACATGGCTCGGGTTTCGGGATAACTTCCCTCATCAGTAGAGAAATGGTTAGGGGTGGAGGAGAAGGCCGCCAAACAACCGTCAATGGCCTTGATGCCTGAACCGGCACGCAGGGCAGCATCCAGGAGCCCGTCGGCTCAAAGCTCAAGGGAGCCAATTAGTAGAAACCACCGCAATGGAGCGCACACCGCTAGCCCCTCCTCCGGATCGCCCCTCGGGACTCTGGCACTTGTAGTTCAATAGTGGATCACCCAGGTGGGTGCAAGTCAGTACTTGTTGGACTGATGAATCTCTAGACCCGATACATGTCCCGGGTTTTTGGGTATCGCCCGAGACATGGCTCGGGTTTCGGGATAACTTCCATCATCAGTAGAGAAATGGTTAGGGGTGGAGGAGAAGGCCGCCAAACAACCGTCAATGGCCTTGATGCCCGAACCGGCACGCAGGGCAGCATCCAGGAGCCCGTCGGCTCAAAGCTCAAGGGAGCCAATTAGTAGAAACCACCGCAATGGAGCGCACACCGCTAGCCCCTCCTCCGGATCGCCCCTCGGGACTCTGGCACTTGTAGTTCAATAGTGGATCACCCAGGTGGGTGCAAGTCGGTACTCGTTGGACTGATGAATCTCTAGACCCGATACATGTCCCGGGTTTTTGGGTATCGCCCGAGACATGGCTCGGGTTTCGGGATAACTTCCCTCATCAGTAGAGAAATGGTTAGGGGTGGAGGAGAAGGCCGCCAAACAACCGTCAATGGCCTTGATGCCCGAACCGGCACGCAGGGCAGCATCCAGGAGCCCGTCGGCTCAAAGCTCAAGGGAGCCAATTAGTAGAAACCACCGCAATGGAGCGCACACCGCTAGCCCCTCCTCCGGATCGCCCCTCGGGACTCTGGCACTTGTAGTTCAATAGTGGATCACCCAGGTGGGTGCAAGTCGGTACTTGTTGGACTGATGAATCTCTAGACCCGATACATGTCCCGGGTTTTTGGGTATCGCCCGAGACATGGCTCGGGTTTCGGGATAACTTCCCTCATCGGTAGAGAAATGGTTAGGGGTGGAGGAGAAGGCCGCCAAACAACCGTCAATGGCCTTGATGCCCGAACCGGCACGCAGGGCAGCATCCAGGAGCCCGTCGACTCAAAGCTCAAGGGAGCCAATTAGTAGAAACCACCGCAATGGAGCGCACACCGCTAGCCCCTCCTCCGGATCGCCCCTCGGGACTCTGGCACTTGTAGTTCAATAGTGGATCACCCAGGTGGGTGCAAGTCGGTACTTGTTGGACTGATGAATCTCTAGACCCGATACATGTCCCGGGTTTTTGGGTATCGCCCGAGACATGGCTCGGGTTTCGGGATAACTTCCCTTATCAGTAGAGAAATGGTTAGGGGTGGAGGAGAAGGCCGCCAAACAACCGTCAATGGCCTTGATGCCCGAACCGGCACGCAGGGCAGCATCCAGGAGCCCGTCGGCTCAAAGCTCAAGGGAGCCAATTAGTAGAAACCACCGCAATGGAGCGCACACCGCTAGCCCCTCCTCCGGATCGCCCCTCGGGACTCTGGCACTTGTAGTTCAATAGTGGATCACCCAGGTGGGTGCACGTCGGTACTTGTTGGACTGATGAATCTCTAGACCCGATACATGTCCCGGGTTTTTGGGTATCGTCCGAGACATGGCTCGGGTTTCGGGATAACTTCCCTCATCAGTAGAGAAATGGTTAGGGGTGGAGGAGAAGGCCGCCAAACAACCGTCAATGGCCTTGATGCCCGAACCGGCACGCAGGGCAGCATCCAGGAGCCCGTCGGCACAAAGCTCAAGGGAGCCAATTAGTAGAAACCACCGCAATGGAGCGCACACCGCTAGCCCCTCCTCCGGATCGCCCCTCGGGACTCTGGCACTTGTAGTTCAATAGTGGATCACCCAGGTGGGTGCAAGTCGGTACTTGTTGGACTGATGAATCTCTAGACCCGATACATGTCCCGGGTTTTTGGGTATCGCCCGAGACATGGCTCGGGTTTCGGGATAACTTCCCTCATCAGTAGAGAAATGGTTAGGGGTGGAGGAGAAGGCCGCAGAACAACCGTCAATGGCCTTGATGCCCGAACCGGCACGCAGGGCAGCATCCAGGAGCCCGTCGGCTCAAAGCTCAAGGGAGCCAATTAGTCGAAACCACCGCAATGGAGCGCACACCGCTAGCCCCTCCTCCGGATCGCCCTTTGGGACTCTGGCACTTGTAGTTCAATAGTGGATCACCCAGGTGGGTGCAAGTCGGTACTTGTTGGACTGATGAATCTCTAGACCCGATACATGTCCCGGGTTTTTGGGTATCGCCCGAGACATGGCTCGGGTTTCGGGATAACTTCCCTCATCAGTAGAGAAATGGTTAGGGGTGGAGGAGAAGGCCGCCAAACAACCGTCAATGGCCTTGATGCCCGAACCGGCACGCAGGGCAGCATCCTGGAGCCCGTCGGCTCAAAGCTTAAGGGAGCCAATTAGTAGAAACCACCGCAATGGAGCGCACACCGCTAGCCCCTCCTCCGGATCGCCCCTCGGGACTCTGGCACTTGTAGTTCAATAGTGGATCACCCAGGTGGGTGCAAGTCGGTACTTGTTGAACTGATGAATTTCTAGACCCGATACATGTTCCAGGTTTTTGGGTATCGCCCGAGACATGGCTCGGGTTTCGGGATAACTTCACTCATCAGTAGAGAAATGGTTAGGGATGGAGGAGAAGGCCGCCAAACAACCGTCAATGGCCTTGATGCCCGAACCGGCACGCAGGGCAGCATCCTGGAGCCCGTCGGCTCAAAGCTCAAGGGAGCCAATTAGTAGAAACCACCGCAATGGAGCGCACACCGCTAGCCCCTCCTCCGGATCGCCCCTCGGGACTCTGGCACTTGTAGTTCAATAGTGGATCACCCAGGTGGGTGCAAGTCGGTACTTGTTGAACTGATGAATTTCTAGACCCGATACATGTTCCAGGTTTTTGGGTATCGCCCGAGACATGGCTCGGGTTTCGGGATAACTTCACTCATCAGTAGAGAAATGGTTAGGGGTGGAGGAGAAGGCCGCCAAACAACCGTCAATGGCCTTGATGCCCGAACCGGCACGCAGGGCAGCATCCAGGAGCCCGTCGGCTCAAAGCTCAAGGGAGCCAATTAGTAGAAACCACCGCAATGGAGCGCACACCGCTAGCCCCTCCTCCCGATCGCCCCTCGGGACTCTGGCACTTGTAGTTCAATAGTGGATCACCCAGGTGGGTGCAAGTCGGTACTTGTTGGACTGATGAATCTCTAGACCCGATACATGTCCCGGGTTTTTGGGTATCGCCCGAGACATGGCTCGGGTTTCGGGATAACTTCCCTCATCAGTAGAGAAATGGTTAGGGGTGGAGGTGAAGGCCGCCAAACAACCGTCAATGGCCTTGATGCCCGAACCGGCACGCAGGGCAGCATCCAGGAGCCCGTCGGCTCAAAGCTCAAGGGAGCCAATTAGTAGAAACCACCGCAATGGAGCGCACACCGCTAGCCCCTCCTCCGGATCGCCCCTCGGGACTCTGGCACTTGTAGTTCAATAGTGGATCACCCAGGTGGGTGCAAGTCGGTACTTGTTGGACTGATGAATCTCTAGACCCGATACATGTCCCGGGTTTTTGGGTATCGCCCGAGACATGGCTCGGGTTTCGGGATAACTTCCCTCATCGGTAGAGAAATGGTTAGGGGTGGAGGAGAAGGCCGCCAAACAACCGTCAATGGCCTTGATGCCCGAACCGGCACGCAGGGCAGCATCCAGGAGCCCTTCGGCTCAAAGCTCAAGGGAGCCAATTAGTAGAAACCACCGCAATGGAGCGCACACCGCTAGCCCCTCCTCCGGATCGCCCCTCGGGACTCTGGCACTTGTAGTTCAATAGTGGATCACCCAGGTGGGTGCAAGTCGGTACTTGTTGGACTGATGAATCTCTAGACCCGATACATGTCCCGGGTTTTTGGGTATCGCCCGAGACATGGCTCGGGTTTCGGGATAACTTCCCTCATCAGTAGAGAAATGGTTAGGGGTGGAGGAGAAGGCCGCCAAACAACCGTCAATGGCCTTGATGCCCGAACCGGCACGCAGGGCAGCATCCAGGAGCCCGTCGACTCAAAGCTCAAGGGAGCCAATTAGTAGAAACCACCGCAATGGAGCGCACACCGCTAGCCCCTCCTCCGGATCGCCCCTCGGGACTCTGGCACTTGTAGTTCAATAGTGGATCACCCAGGTGGGTGCAAGTCGGTACTTGTTGGACTGATGAATCTCTAGACCCGATACATGTCCCGGGTTTTTGGGTATCGCCCGAGACATGGCTCGGGTTTCGGGATAACTTCCATCATCAGTAGAGAAATGGTTAGGGGTGGAGGAGAAGGCCGCCAAACAACCGTCAATGGCCTTGATGCCCGAACCGGCACGCAGGGCAGCATCCAGGAGCCCGTCGGCTCAAAGCTCAAGGGAGCCAATTAGTAGAAACCACCGCAATGGAGCGCACACCGCTAGCCCCTCCTCCGGATCGCCCCTCGGGACTCTGGCACTTGTAGTTCAATAGTGGATCACCCAGGTGGGTGCAAGTCGGTACTCGTTGGACTGATGAATCTCTAGACCCGATACATGTCCCGGGTTTTTGGGTATCGCCCGAGACATGGCTCGGGTTTCGGGATAACTTCCCTCATCAGTAGAGAAATGGTTAGGGGTGGAGGAGAAGGCCGCCAAACAACCGTCAATGGCCTTGATGCCCGAACCGGCACGCAGGGCAGCATCCAGGAGCCCGTCGGCTCAAAGCTCAAGGGAGCCAATTAGTAGAAACCACCGCAATGGAGCGCACACCGCTAGCCCCTCCTCCGGATCGCCCCTCGGGACTCTGGCACTTGTAGTTCAATAGTGGATCACCCAGGTGGGTGCAAGTCGGTACTTGTTGGACTGATGAATCTCTAGACCCGATACATGTCCCGGGTTTTTGGGTATCGCCCGAGACATGGCTCGGGTTTCGGGATAACTTCCCTCATCGGTAGAGAAATGGTTAGGGGTGGAGGAGAAGGCCGCCAAACAACCGTCAATGGCCTTGATGCCCGAACCGGCACGCAGGGCAGCATCCAGGAGCCCGTCGACTCAAAGCTCAAGGGAGCCAATTAGTAGAAACCACCGCAATGGAGCGCACACCGCTAGCCCCTCCTCCGGATCGCCCCTCGGGACTCTGGCACTTGTAGTTCAATAGTGGATCACCCAGGTGGGTGCAAGTCGGTACTTGTTGGACTGATGAATCTCTAGACCCGATACATGTCCCGGGTTTTTGGGTATCGCCCGAGACATGGCTCGGGTTTCGGGATAACTTCCCTTATCAGTAGAGAAATGGTTAGGGGTGGAGGAGAAGGCCGCCAAACAACCGTCAATGGCCTTGATGCCCGAACCGGGCACGCAGGGCAGCATCCAGGAGCCCGTCGGCTCAAAGCTCAAGGGAGCCAATTAGTAGAAACCACCGCAATGGAGCGCACACCGCTAGCCCCTCCTCCGGATCGCCCCTCGGGACTCTGGCACTTGTAGTTCAATAGTGGATCACCCAGGTGGGTGCAAGTCGGTACTTGTTGGACTGATGAATCTCTAGACCCGATACATGTCCCGGGTTTTTGGGTATCGCCCGAGACATGGCTCGGGTTTCGGGATAACTTCCCTCATCAGTAGAGAAATGGTTAGGGGTGGAGGAGAAGGCCGCCAAACAACCGTCAATGGCCTTGATGCCCGAACCGGCACGCAGGGCAGCATCCAGGAGCCCGTCGGCTCAAAGCTCAAGGGAGCCAATTAGTAGAAACCACCGCAATGGAGCGCACACCGCTAGCCCCTCCTCCGGATCGCCCCTCGGGACTCTGGCACTTGTAGTTCAATAGTGGATCACCCAGGTGGGTGCAAGTCGGTACTTGTTGGACTGATGAATCTCTAGACCCGATACATGTCCCGGGTTTTTGGGTATCACCCGAGACATGGCTCGGGTTTCGGGATAACTTCCCTCATCAGTAGAGAAATGGTTAGGGGTGGAGGAGAAGGCCGCCAAACAACCGTCAATGGCCTTGATGCCCGAACCGGCACGAAGGGCAGCATCCAGGAGCCCGTCGGCTCAAAGCTCAAGGGAGCCAATTAGTAGAAACCACCGCAATGGAGCGCACACCGCTAGCCCCTCCTCCGGATCGCCCCTCGGGACTCTGGCACTTGTAGTTCAATAGTGGATCACCCAGGTGGGTGCAAGTCGGTACTTGTTGGACTGATGAATTTCTAGACCCGATACATGTCCCAGGTTTTTGGGTATCGCCCGAGACATGGCTCGGGTTTCGGGATAACTTCCCTCATCAGTAGAGAAATGGTTAGGGGTGGAGGAGAAGGCCGCCAAACAACCGTCAATGGCCTTGATGCCCGAACCGGCACGCAGGGCAGCATCCAGGAGCCCGTCGGCTCAAAGCTCAAGGGAGCCAATTAGTAGAAACCACCGCAATGGAGCGCACACCGCTAGCCCCTCCTCCGGATCGCCCCTCGGGACTCTGGCACTTGTAGTTCAATAGTGGATCACCCAGGTGGGTGCAAGTCGGTACTTGTTGGACTGATTAATCTCTAGACCCGATACATGTCCCGGGTTTTTGGGTATCGCCCGAGACATGGCTCGGGTTTCGGGATAACTTCACTCATCAGTAGAGAAATGGTTAGGGGTGGAGGAGAAGGCCGCCAAACAACCGTCAATGGCCTTGATGCCCGAACCGGCACGCAGGGCAGCATCCAGGAGCCCGTCGGCTCAAAGCTCAAGGGAGCCAATTAGTAGAAACCACCGCAATGGAGCGCACACCGCTAGCCCCTCCTCCCGATCGCCCCTCGGGACTCTGGCACTTGTAGTTCAATAGTGGATCACCCAGGTGGGTGCAAGTCGGTACTTGTTGGACTGATGAATCTCTAGACCCGATACATGTCCCGGGTTTTTGGGTATCGCCCGAGACATGGCTCGGGTTTCGGGATAACTTCCCTCATCAGTAGAGAAATGGTTAGGGGTGGAGGTGAAGGCCGCCAAACAACCGTCAATGGCCTTGATGCCCGAACCGGCACGCAGGGCAGCATCCAGGAGCCCGTCGGCTCAAAGCTCAAGGGAGCCAATTAGTAGAAACCACCGCAATGGAGCGCACACCGCTAGCCCCTCCTCCGGATCGCCCCTCGGGACTCTGGCACTTGTAGTTCAATAGTGGATCACCCAGGTGGGTGCAAGTCGGTACTTGTTGGACTGATGAATCTCTAGACCCGATACATGTCCCGGGTTTTTGGGTATCGCCCGAGACATGGCTCGGGTTTCGGGATAACTTCCCTCATCGGTAGAGAAATGGTTAGGGGTGGAGGAGAAGGCCGCCAAACAACCGTCAATGGCCTTGATGCCCGAACCGGCACGCAGGGCAGCATCCAGGAGCCCTTCGGCTCAAAGCTCAAGGGAGCCAATTAGTAGAAACCACCGCAATGGAGCGCACACCGCTAGCCCCTCCTCCGGATCGCCCCTCGGGACTCTGGCACTTGTAGTTCAATAGTGGATCACCCAGGTGGGTGCAAGTCGGTACTTGTTGGACTGATGAATCTCTAGACCCGATACATGTCCCGGGTTTTTGGGTATCGCCCGAGACATGGCTCGGGTTTCGGGATAACTTCCCTCATCAGTAGAGAAATGGTTAGGGGTGGAGGAGAAGGCCGCCAAACAACCGTCAATGGCCTTGATGCCCGAACCGGCACGCAGGGCAGCATCCAGGAGCCCGTCGACTCAAAGCTCAAGGGAGCCAATTAGTAGAAACCACCGCAATGGAGCGCACACCGCTAGCCCCTCCTCCGGATCGCCCCTCGGGACTCTGGCACTTGTAGTTCAATAGTGGATCACCCAGGTGGGTGCAAGTCGGTACTTGTTGGACTGATGAATCTCTAGACCCGATACATGTCCCGGGTTTTTGGGTATCGCCCGAGACATGGCTCGGGTTTTGGGATAACTTCCCTCATCAGTAGAGAAATGGTTAGGGGTGGAGGAGAAGGCCGCCAAACAACCGTCAATGGCCTTGATGCCCGAACCGGCACGCAGGGCAGCATCCAGGAGCCCGTCGGCTCAAAGCTCAAGGGAGCCAATTAGTAGAAACCACCGCAATGAAGCGCACACCGCTAGCCCCTCCTCCGGATCGCCCCTCGGGACTCTGGCACTTGTAGTTCAATAGTGGATCACCCAGGTGGGTGCAAGTCGGTACTTGTTGGACTGATGAATCTCTAGACCCGATACATGTCCCGGGTTTTTGGGTATCGCCCGAGACATGGCTCGGGTTTCGGGATAACTTCCCTCATCAGTAGAGAAATGGTTAGGGGTGGAGGTGAAGGCCGCCAAACAACCATCAATGGCCTTGATGCCCGAACCGGCACGCAGGGCAGCATCCAGGAGCCCGTCGGCTCAAAGCTCAAGGGAGCCAATTAGTAGAAACCACCGCAATGGAGCGCACACCGCTAGCCCCTCCTCCGGATCGCCCCTCGGGACTCTGGCACTTGTAGTTCAATAGTGGATCACCCAGGTGGGTGCAAGTCGGTACTTGTTGGACTGATGAATCTCTAGACCCGATACATGTCCCGGGTTTTTGGGTATCGCCCGAGACATGGCTCGGGTTTCGGGATAACTTCCCTCATCAGTAGAGAAATGGTTAGGGGTGGAGGAGAAGGCCGCCAAACAACCGTCAATGGCCTTGATGCCCGAACCGGCACGCAGGGCAGCATCCAGGAGCCCTTCGGCTCAAAGCTCAAGGGTGCCAATTAGTAGAAACCACCGCAATGGAGCGCACACCGCTAGCCCCTCCTCCGGATCGCCCCTCGGGACTCTGGCACTTGTAGTTCAATAGTGGATCACCCAGGTGGGTGCAAGTCGGTACTTGTTGGACTGATGAATCTCTAGACCCGATACATGTCCCGGGTTTTTGGGTATCGCCCGAGACATGGCTCGGGTTTCGGGATAACTTCCCTCATCAGTAGAGAAATGGTTAGGGGTGGAGGAGAAGGCCGCCAAACAACCGTCAATGGCCTTGATGCCCGAACCGGCACGCAGGGCAGCATCCAGGAGCCCGTCGGCTCAAAGCTCAAGGGAGCCAATTAGTAGAAACCACCGCAATGGAGCGCACACCGCTAGCCCCTCCTCCCGATCGCCCCTCGGGACTCTGGCACTTGTAGTTCAATAGTGGATCACCCAGGTGGGTGCAAGTCGGTACTTGTTGGACTGATGAATCTCTAGACCCGATACATGTCCCGGGTTTTTGGGTATTGCCCGAGACATGGCTCGGGTTTCGGGATAACTTCCCTCATCAGTAGAGAAATGGTTAGGGGTGGAGGAGAAGGCCGCCAAACAACCGTTAATGGCCTTGATGCCCGAACCGGCACGCAGGGCAGCATCCAGGAGCCCGTCGGCTCAAAGCTCAAGGGAGCAAATTAGTAGAAACCACCGCAATGGAGCGCACACCGCTAGCCCCTCCTCCGGATCTCCCCTCGGGACTCTGGCACTTGTAGTTCAATAGTGGATCACCCAGGTGGGTGCAAGTCGGTACTTGTTGGACTGATGAATCTCTAGACCCGATACATGTCCCGGGTTTTTGGGTATCGCCCGAGACATGACTCGGTTTCGGGATAACTTCCCTCATCAGTAGTTTTAAGCACAGAAAGCCTCCCAGTGCCTGACCCAGGGCATGGTCTGATTTTTTTAATCCAGAAAAGCAGGGGAGCACTCCCAATGCCTGTGTAACCCTTTCAAGAACTTTGTGAGTTGGCAGCAAATGGACCCGAGGTTCCGGCATACTCACCAGGACCCTTTAGAGCACTACACATTCTTGTAATCTGTGCACGCTGAGTGAGAGGGAGGGACATTAAAGATAACATATCTGGCTTCCCGGAGCCCTGACAGGGCTTGAAGCTTCAAATGAGCCCACTTTGGGACTTTCAGGGCAGCTGAGAGTGCTGAACACTGAGTCACATGAACAAAATGACGTTTTTTGCTAATTTATTTTAAGTGCAAAATTTCACCTGTGACATTGGTGCAGGATATTTTGTCTAAAGAATAATTTTGCACAACCCTAATAATCCTTTTGCACAGACTTAGTTGGAACTCAAAGTGATCTGGCTTCCTATTGACAGGGAGCAGTTAAAGCTGTATGGAATTTAATTCTGCCTGCTTGGCTGATGATGTGGTTCACTCTGTTGGCACATCCAAACTTGTCCATTGGCAGGAACGGCCTTCAGAATGAACCCTCACTTGTACATTTTTACCAACCCGAACCTGACAAGCTAACTGTTGGACTTATGAAAATCTGGCAAACTCTTGTGGGTGTGGTACTATCCTGCCCCAAGCAGGCTAGGAGGCTCTGCCTGCTGGCTGGCACCACCAGTCTGTGGGTTCTGGCCCACCCAAGTGAAAACCATGGCTTTACCAGCTTCTCATGGAAAATCACAGGAACTGTTCAGACCATGGGAGCCCCAGACACCTTCTCAGACCTATGCCACCTTGCCCTGGGTACGAAAGGTGGCCCTAACCAGTTCATGGAGCCCTAGACTGTGAGAGCTGACTGAAGCCAGCCTCTCATTGGGGATTACGGGAGCTGTTCAGCCTTCAGAAGCCCCAAATTCCTTCCCACTCTGATGCTATCCTGCCTCAGCTAAAGAAGTTGCCTTTGACAGTGACAGGAACCCTGGCCTGTGGGGACCAGGCTTCACAGGTGAAAGCTGTGGCTTTACCTGCATCTCACTGGCAATTACAGGAGATGTTGAGCCTGCAGGAGACAAAGGTCTGATGCCGGGTAAGACAGGTGGCCCTGACCAGTGCCTGAATCCCTCGCCTGGAGGGACCTGGCCTCCAAGGTGCAAGCTATAACATTGTCTGCTTCTCACTGGGATTATGGTAGCTGCTCAGCCTGCAGGAGACTTAGACTCCTACCAGGACTGATGCCTCCTTGGCCCGGGTATGGAAGGTGGCTCTAACCACTGCATGGAGGCCTGGCCTGTGGGGACTAGGCCTCCCATACACAATCTGTGGCATCACTTGTCTGTCACTGGGAATTACTGGAGCTGTTCAGCCTGCAGGAGCCCCACACTCCTGTTTGGACCTATGCCGCTCTGCCAGAGTATTTGGGAACAAAAGGGGTTAGGTCCTTTATGTGGTGAGGGCTAGACCTAATAACATTAGTAAACAACACAAAATGCCCAAACCACAGTAACTCAATACAATTTTTTGATATAGGGTAAGAAACACTTTATTATCACTTCCCTGGACACCATTATTTTGTGTCATTCATTTTGTATTTTCTATAATTTGAAAAAATTGCTGACAGAAAAAAGACATTGATTGCAAATATTTACAAATATTTACAAGGCTGGACTAATGTTAGCAAACATTCAGGGCAAAGACTATTTACACATTTAGAAATTATTAGAACACACAATAGAAAATATTCTCACATCAGACATTATTGAAAAAATAATAATACAATCATATCAATTTACGAACAACAAAAAGCTAACAAACACTGAATGAGAGAAACTAGGGATTGGGAAGATAAATGATTAAATATCTTGTATATTTTAGTGCTGGACCAGCCGGTCCTAGCTTTAGTGCAACAGTAATACTTTATATCTCCCAACCAATACTGCCTTTTTTCAAATTATAGAAAATACAAAATGATTGACACAAAATAATGGTGTCCAGGGAAGCAATTATAAAGTGTTTCTTACCCTATATCAAAAAATTGTATTGAGTAACTGTGCTCTGCCAGAGTAGGCTGGGTGGATTTGCCCTGTGGCTGAACGTTCACAGGGGTCCAGTCTGCGCTCCATACCCAGAGGGATATAAAAGACCTCCCAGTCCAGAGCCACCATGCCCTGGGTAGGGACTGTCACCCAAGTAGATAGGCCAAGGGTGCCCTAGGTCAGTGCCTTCCACCTTCATGGAGTCCGTGCCTGTAGAGCCAAGGACAGTTAGGCTCCCTGCCAATTCCTCTCTCTCATCAGGCTAAAAAGTATTTTCCCTCCAATATTAGGCCGCGATAAAGTGGGGGTTGCAGAACACAGGAAAGGTAAGAGTTAGCCAGTCATCTGATTGGCCAGCTAGCGAAAAGGCGGCCTGGACCGACCCAGAAACCAGATGGCCGGGGCCAACTAGGCGACCAGAGTGCCCAGGCCTATAGCAGCTGTGAATGAGCAGAGTAGCCACACTTCTTTTGTAATCTCACATGTGGGATTGTATGCATGTTCTCCCCAAACGGAGGGTTGAGCATGTCCGTCTGTATAGATTACACAGGCGTAATGTCGTAGAGGCAGAATGTCGATTGGCAGAGGATACGTTTTTTCATATTTTAGATTTTTTAATTCTTCTAGTTCTGGATCAAAGAAGTAATATACTTTGTCCGTTGTGATTGAATTTACCCATTGTAACCATTCTGGATCCAATGTTGTTGTTGGTAAATTACACGGTGTTGTTAATGCCTCAAAAGCTGATTCTGCTGTTCTGACTGTGATATGTCTACCGTCAGCTATGTCTTTTTCTCTAGCTATTGCGGTTTGAACTGCTTGAACAATTTTTCCTTTGTTGTTGAATCTCTGTTCAGCTTTTGTGTACAAATGTGATTTGAATGCAATTGGTACCTTATCTCCCTCATTAGAGGTTAGGTATGTGAATCCGTATCTCCCTGGGATGACTCGGATCACAAGGTTGCGTGTATTATCACGGGTTTCTAATTTTGTTTTAATTAGCATGTCTGTTTGTAAGGATCTCAAAATTTCTGTGTGTGCTTGAGTCCAACTGGATCTTTTAAAGTCTGGTTTAATTAGATCGTAAAGGGGTTTGACCCTTTCTGCGTAATTTGCAATGTAAGTTCTTCCGAACTTTAGGAAGCCTAGAATTGACTGTAGGTTTTTTAGTGTTTTAGGAGCTTGGATTACGGCACATTTCTCTAGGAAATTGTCTGCCAGGCTTTTGCCTTCACTTGATAACTCATATCCTAAGAATAGGACCGTCAGATGGGCAATTCTGGACTTTTTGAAGTTGAATTTGTAACCCTCTGCAGCGAAACCAAGTATTATGGTGTTCACTCTTTTCAAGTGAGTCTCCAAGTCATCATCTGTTAAGTAAATGTCATCGACATAAGATAATGCTTCATCATCATATAGTTGTAGTAATTCTGTTACTCTCGCTGAGAATACCCCCGGGCTGTTCTTGTACCCCTGGGCTAACCGACAGAATTGTTTTTGAGTGCCATTTACTGAGAATGCAGTTAAATATCTGCTCTCTGGTGCTATGTTTTGACAAAAGAATCCGTTGGAGATGTCCAAGGTTGTTTTGTATTTTTTGCGCACTATGTTATTCATTAGTGCAGCACTGTGTGAGTTTTGCACTGCAAAAGTTTTGCAACATGTGTTAAGGTGTCGGTAATCCAAAACTAGACGGTACGAATTGTCTGGTTTGGAGACCGGAAATAAAGGATTGTTCATTTGTGAGGTGCAAGTTTCAATCACCCCTTGGTATTCTAGCTGATCTAGTATTTCATTTACTTGTTTTTTAGCTTCTTGCTTAATTGGGTACTGCCTTTGTGCAGTAGGTTGTGATTTTAACTGGACTTTGTGAGGAGGAGAATCCTCATCCCATCCTACATGATTTTTATATAAAGCAGGTGCTAAGGCCACTGCCCACTTTCTAGCAAGTGTATATTTTTTATGAATCGGTATTTGATTCGAGAAGGCAGGCATAATTACTTCTTCGCCATGAGGGCACTCCCTGACAAACTCTGGTGGCCAGTCTTTTTCAGCTAGAAGGATGTCATAGCCCTTGGATAGGTTATCCCAAAATAGTCCCCTTATTTTCCTAGTCTTATCTCCCTCTATACGTAATGTTATCTCGTATATTTTGTGGGGCTTGCTAACTCTGGTATCTGCAGTTTCCACTTGAAGGTATTCATTCGTGTCCACTGTCTCCAGATGATTCATAAGGACTTTGCGAGCTATGCTCACCTCTGCTGCGCTGTCTAGCATTGTCTGAGCCCATTCTCCGTTTTTCAGTTGTGTCCTCAGTATTCTCGGCATTGTTAACTACCTTGATACTGGCTACCTTCTTTTTTGGAAATTGTGATTTCTTTTTCAGTTGAGCAGGTTCCTTGTCTTTGGACTTGGCGTGCTCTTCTGATCGTCCTCTTCTTTCCGATTTCTGCGAGGAATTCTGAAAAGATTGAGAGGGACGTGTATCAATGTCTTGATATCTATCAGGTTTTTTAATATTATCCCTATTTCTAAGGTTATATCTATTCCCAGAGGGTTCACTCTGAGGTGACCTTTGTCTCGGGTTCGGAGATTTCTCTCTTCGCCTAGGAGACCTTCCTCTGGACTGGAATTTCTTTTCTTTAGGATTGGATTGTTTATTTCCATCCCAGTTCTTTTTTGGTGAATTATTATTAAAAAATATTTTTTCTGGACTTGTAGTCAGTTGCGGTTTTACTGGTATTCCACCTAGACTATCTCTGCCTAGTTCTTCATAGGATTTTTCTATGATTCTGGCAATTTCAGCTGGTTGGTCTGCTATATCTGTCTCTTTTAACCTCTGGCGGATCGCCACGTTTGCTGCTTCACCCTTTATGTTGGCTAGTAATATAGCCGAGACTTGCTTGAAGTCTTTCAGTAATTTCATACCGAGAGTTAAAGCAGGTTCTGGACCGTATTCATCTTGAATTTGTTTTAGCACATCCGGTATCACCGAAATGGATGGAACACCGTGCGTTTTTGTATAGATGGAAGCAAAGACTGTACCCCAAGTGTCACAGTCCTCAATGTGTGGTGCGATTCCCATTGGGAGACATATAGTCAGAATCCTGTGTTTTTCTAATGGGGTGGTGTCAGGAAACACCGCCTCTATTTGGGTAATTTTCTGTGCCAACCAGAATGGTATTTGTTCCCGTTTAGCTGGAACTTTACCTAGGCAGGATTGGATGTTCTGTGGTGTGATTTTATTTGTGTTCCCCTGGTGAGGGGTCAGCTGTGGAATTTTAATCGCTGGCTGAATTGTTGAAGTCCGCATTACATACTGAACTAATTGTCTATGAATTTTTAGTAGTTGTTTTAGCTGTATTAATAGCTCTGCTGCAGGCATTCTTTCGATGTCTGGATGTGGTGTGTATCCGGCTAGGACCGGCCACATTGCTCCTGGTCTTCCTAAAGGACCGAGCCTTGTAATGTGATTGTTATGTATTAGGGCGCCATCAAATAAGAGCAAATGCTCTTGGAATTTGAGTGGTACTTCCACCTCCTCGAAAGGAGTGTACGTTTCAGGAGGTTCCTCTACTTTGTAATAGTGGAAGTACTTTGTTACAGCATTTGCTGCTGGAAAATGTATCCATGTATAGTATACCTCTGTCTGCCGATATTCGTGTGCCTCAATTACGAATATGACTGTGCCACCTCTAGGTGTCAGTCCATTTTCTATAAGTTTTAAGGTTATAGATCTCCTTTTAATGACCGGAATAAGTATTATATCCGCGTCTGCTGCTTGCATGGTAGCATCAGCATCTGCTATTTCAGTAGCTAATCTAATTGCCTCTCTTTCTCCATCGCTGTCTCCCATTTTACTGACAGGATGGTATTATTTTTGTTTGCAGATCAGGTTTCTTTATGGAAACAGAGATTAGATGCACAATATTTTGGAACTGTTTTATCCTTCAACGTTGACTAGACCAAGAACCATACATAGGAGTTCCCTCCTGCGAGGTTTTGGAGGATATAATAACCTTTCACCCACTCCAGACGTCTTTGGAGTATTTGGGAAAAGGGGTCTGAGTGAGAAAGCACGACTGAGTTACTCTAAATGTCTTACGTTAGTTTTATCGCCCTTTCCAAACGCGTTGGGCGCCATGTAGTGTAGCTCCTATTTTCCCAATAGGCTCTGCGCATTGGAATAGTGCCTACAGCAGTAAAGGCCTAGGCCAGACGTTAACTAGGTCTACTACTGTCGATACTAGACTTAATTTTTGGGTTTGCCAGCTAAGCTCAGAGTTCGCTAGAAACTTTCTCGAATGTTCAAGGAAGGATTAACTCCCCTGATTAGACAAGAAGGGATTTAGTTTCTGACAACCATAGAACATGACAACTTTGCTCTCCCCTAATCAAGAGTCAATCTCGAGAGTCGTGTGAGCACAAGGCAATTATTTTACTCAGTCAGTACGTGCATTCTTAGTCTCATCAGAATGTAGAGAAAAGGAAGAGACGGGCGTGTTCAATAAAAGATGTTATTTATTGATCAGTCTCTTTTCTCGTACAAGAGAAATGGATCGATATTATTGCAATACTTATAGTTAAGTAAAGTGCATACATTAGAAGCAATAGTATAAAATAATACTGTAAAAACATTGATATGGTTTCTGAGCCATATGATGTTTAAAATGATTAAAATATATTTACATACACATATACATTTGACTAAACGTACTCAACTGGTGTTTCTAAATACACCTACCCCGTGTACCTGACCTAAGTCTAATGCGTGGGCGGGAATAGAAAGTTACAGTTTAGTTTAAGTTTGTTTTTGCCAAGTGAATAACTAAAGAATTCTCTAGGAGGGGTTATTCAGTTCTGTACCTGGAATGTAGGATGAATGAGGAATGGTATCTCTTTCTCTGCTCTCGATATTCCAGGCTGCCTGCGAGGGCTGCCCAGAAGCGCCGGTGCTGGGTCTCTCGGCTTGAGATAGCAGCGCGTCTCTCAGCGCGTCAGGAAGGCGGGGCTGCTGCCTGCGGGGTCTGCTTCTGCTCTCGGCTTCGGCAAGTATGGCTGCTCCGTCTTGTCACCACGCGTGTGTTTGCATAGGGCAAGGTCGGCAATATTTATACCTTAAAGGTGACGAGATTGACGTAAGGATGGACATAGGTACGTCAATAAAGATGTCATACGACTTGCTCGTTAGCACATTCTTTACTAAAGTTCTCTGTGAAATCAAAACAATGGCCGCACGGATTATCCAGGTTGTCATAGGTTTGATTTGTTATGAGAACGTCGTATGCCTTATCAGGGGCTGGAGGAATGTCGCTTGTCTAATTAGATCTCAAGCGTTATGACCTAATCAGATAACACGTTCCTGTGCCGTAGTGTGACTGCGTCAGATAACGGTATCTGCATCATGGGGGATTTCTTGCCTCATGGGCTGACTGTTAGTTAACTAGCTAGTAAGTTTAACCAGAATAGGGTCAGGAATAGGGGGATCGAATCAGAACCTATAGAAATACACGACACAGGCTGGGGTCAGTGCTCAGGAGGCTCCTTCCTAGAGCCATCCTAGGGCTTGCCTCAAAACCACTCCTCTGCTGCTCGCTCATCTAACCGCCCTGCTGACCTGTGAGTCGGATTAATATTGCAACAGCACATTATCAGTAGGGTAAAACTAACCTGTCTCACTACAGTCTAAAACTAGCTCATGTTCCCTAGTAGTGGATGAACACACCAGTACATTTCTCACAATAATAGGAAGAGTCACCATTAAAGGATCAAAAAGTGACATTGTTATGTATGCTTGGCCGCCACAAGCTAGTTATCTCTGTGTTAACTTTTCTGACACCTTCTACTTGAAATTCAAAAAGTCACAAGTATTGTCAGGCCCTGCGTCCTCAGTCTATTTTCATTTGGAGAATGTATTAACTGGAGGACGACAGGTCCCAGCAAGAATCAGCAAGCACCATGAGCAGGGGGAGAGCCCTGCATCCCACCGGTGCTTTAAAGAGCTTTTCTGCATCTTCTGCAAGGGACGATCATTTCCACGGGGACTACAGGTCCCAGCAAGCATCAGCAAGCTCTGTGAGGAGGGGGCAGAAGAGGAGGAGGTCCCCACACACCAAAAGCACTATAAAATTCTCTTCTACATGCTTCTGCATGGGACGCACATTATCTGGGTAATACAAGGTCCAAGAAAGCAAGCATACTGAAAATTCAAGGCGAGCAAAACCTTGCCATTCTGCTTCACAGGAGGCTTCTGTCCTCCCTGAGCTCCCTTAGGGCATCTGACTTATCGCTTAACAAGTGTACTGCAACAGTCAAACTCCCCACAAGCCACTGTCTCCAGAGCAGATCATACCTAGCAGACTCCTGGCACTTAGAACCAGAAGTGAAAGCCCGCTTCATTGGTTAAGTGAAAACAATTATAAGAGCAAAGGGAATTTCATTGGTGGGCCAAGGACCTCTCACTTATGCTACTCCACTCAAGTCTCTTCAGAGTGCCAAACTGAAGGCAAGCTTAAAGTACTTCTTTCCCAGTAGATTCTGCTAAACCTTTCCCCTCGCCTGTGGTGTCCCTAGATACAAATTAGAGATAGTAGGAATCTTGTTCATCCATTCATACATGTCACTAATTAGGTGACAAAGTATTTTACTATTTCTGTACCACCATGCGGTGGCTCATTCTGGGTTATTATAACCGCCCATCAGCCTCAAAATGGTCTTGCTTCCAACAATACAACATTCATTTGTTCTGGAGTACAGCCACACTTAAAGCTGTTCTCACTGGAATTGGGATCTCATATACGCTAGAGTTAGTACACCTTCCAGTACTATTCTAACAATTTATTTATTTGTCTATGAACAGTTCTAAGAAATGTAAAGTATAATTAGCAGGACATCAATAATCATTACGTGGTATGTTCTTATTATGTGTATGCAATTATTTTAGACCTGTTATTAATTCTAGATATTTCAATAATCATGATGTACATTACTATGTCTAAATTGGCACACACACACATCTATAAAATACACATTTATAAAATTCTACTGAATACACACTATTAAAATACATATCTATAATAAGTCTAGTGTCAACTATATGAATTCAAACTGTTAATGAATAAACATTTTTAGAAAAATCTGGTTTATAATATTGAAACATGTGTGCTGCAATACAGTGTACATCTAAGCATTTTACTTGATATAAAATTGTCCATGAATACCCGGCGCATTTTAAGAGTATCCATTAAAGTAGTCAGGCAAATATTCTTCTTGATTGGGAAAGATATTTGTAAGCCTAAATCAGCCAGAGCAACCTCATTACATTGAGGCCAAATACTTCTACAATAAATCCATTCAATTGTATAGTATTACAGTTGGTACGATTTTTGATTTGCTGTGATAAATCCTGATAATATTTTTAATTAACTTTACTCTCAGACGCTAGTTCAACTGAGTTCTGTGAGTTTTCATATCAAATTGAAACATCAATCACTACAGCAGTACCGTCTTTGGTAAATGCTACATCTGGTTTTCATAGTTCACCTAGACTGTTTTTGACATGAGGTTCCCTATATCTCATCCACCCACAACTTTTTGCTGTATAAATGAGCAATTCCAAAATGTTGTTATGCCTTTTTATCCTTAAGTCCTTGGTTTTAGGACATGCACCTGAAATGTGAGAAATTGTTTTGCAAACATCTTTACAGTATCTGCATGTAGTAAGTGTTCGATTTCTCCCCCTAGTGATGGTTTCTCTGGTATACAAAAGATTTGCTCTTAAAATCAGTGTAGCTATGTATTGATTTTCTTTAATTTTGTTATGCTTTCTGATCCAGAAATTTGAGATTGGATTGTTGCTAAATATTCATTACCATCACTTTGGACAGGGAGATTTGCTGATTTCTCAAATTCTTCTTTCCTCCAATCATATGCTGCTAACTAATTCAAACCATAACTCAGGAATCTACTATCTAACATGTTGAGTTTGTGTGTTTTGATAATGTTATCAATGTTTCCATTTATCATTTCCCCTGCATACATGTAGGAATGAGCTATGTACAAATCTGGAGCTTCCCTAGAGTACAGTAAATATTTATTTTGTTTAGTCTAATTGTAGTAAAAGGCTTTGGTACACTTAGGCCCCCATTGGGTCTTTTCAAGTAGAGGAAACCAATGCATTTGTATGTGGGTAGGTGTCGGAAGTGTTGACATATTTCTTTATTTTTTGATCCAGAGTGTCTAAAGTTTTTGCGTCTATTCCTGTCATTTCCAGTTTAAATGACAATTTAGGGATCAAGTATTGACACAATATTTCTATTTTTTGACAGGGCTTAAGTGGTAGATTGTCAAGTTTTTGAACCCAATTAGTAAGAATCTCATTTATTTTGTTGTTGCTTGTATGGCCAGTGTTTGGGTCAAAGTTCAATCCACGGTATCTCTCACTTTCTCCTGGATGAATATTTTCAATATTTTGTTATTTGAATTGCCATGATTTGCAGTTGTTTACAAGGATTATATCTTTCTGGTGACCTATGTAGAATCCATGTGTTTTTTCACATCAAGTTTTAAGCCTGTTGCTTCACTGAATTTTTCAATGATTTTCAGATTTGTACTCATTCCTTCCCAGGTGTTGCTGTGTACTGGAATATCATCAGCAAAGGATAGAGTGGTGATCCGTTCATTGATACCTTCAGAGCCGAATGTGAAGCCCTTGCCGTCTTTCTGAAGATGACAAATTAGAGGATCCATGACAATGTTAAACAACAGTGGGGATAAAGAGAATCCTTGCTTTACTCCGGATGTCATTATTATTTCTGGTGTGGATTTGTTGTTCTTACCCTTGAAAAAACGTTATTGAGTGAGTATAGAATTCTTTTATTATGTTTCTGATATATGAAGGAACTCTGTGCCTTTCATGACTCTGTAGAATGTGACCATGGCTGAAAGAGTTAAAGGCTGTGGGGATGTCTATGAACACCACTGCTAATGAATCTTTGTTTTTTCAAGCCCCTTTTAGGATATTTTGCAGAAGAGTCAGATTTTTGAGACAACCTCTCACCTTCATGAAGCCTTTTTGTCTTGTATTCAGATTGATGTATGAGGTGAGTCTTGTATGCTGTTCCGGTTGAAATTAATCTCCAGTTAAAAAAAATGTAAATTCCCTTATCAGTGAATTTTTGGGTATTAATATCGACAGTTTTTTCTTTATTATTTCTGAGACTCTTCTCATAGATAACCAAGACGATAGAATTCTGGGCAGCAGTCTTGGTTGTTTCTTATGGACATTTTTTTAATCATTCCGGCCATTTTTGTCAGGCCCCACTGCTTTCTTTAAGTTTGAGTGCCTAAAGGTTTCAGTTATTTCAAGCAGTGTAATTTCTTTGCGAAGTCTTTCAATCTCCCATTCATCCAGTATCCTGTCGATTTGGATGAATTCGTTTTTATTTTATTTTATTTTTCTATGATATCTTTATAGTATTGAAAGATATCATCGGCACTGATATGGCTTGTGGCATCTTCTGCACTATCAGTAATTATCCTGGCAATTTTCTTTTTGTCTTTCTTAAACATTGCCTGTCATTCCTTGTAGCTGCCCTTTGCTTTAGCACACTTTTTCTTATGTGTTCGAATGAGCCTTCCATTTTTCTTATCTTTCTTGGATACATTGTTTTCAACTGAGGCATTCTAATGCTCATCTTGTGCAGCGTTCCTAGGTTCTTTGTTGAGTTCACTTGTTGGTTTATTTTGATTTATGGGTATAGGACTTATATATATCTGGTATTCTCTGAAACATAAGTCACAGTTTCATCCATCAGATCCATAGCAGCATCTTGATGCTTTGAGTTTTGAGAGTATTTCTCATCTTCTCAGATTTTATCATTCAGTTCATCAAAGTTTTAGATTTTTAGTGCACGCTTTCGATTAATAAAGTCTTTACATCTTTCTATTATTGCTTCCACTGAAATTTCAGGTTCATAGCAAGAGTCACTTTCAGTATTATTGGATGCTTGTAGTCCATTCTTTGCAGATTTTTTGCTCTTATTTCTTCCATCTCTCTTTTCTTCTGCAATTTGTTTCCTGTTTTTATAGTCAAATCGAGGATCCATTAGCGCATTAATAATTCTTTTATTTTTGTGAACTTTCTCAAATTCTGCTAACAGCAGTAGTTCTTCTTGTGACCATAATTTAGATGGTTAGCTGCTTGCTAGAGCTGTGAGTGTAGCCTCATGTTGCGCTCTTGAATGCGCATGCTGAGCATGTTTTGAAACTCCAATATTTGTTTTCCGAATCTGTAGTCACAAAAGCTACATAGAAATTGCAGCTCTAATTTTTTCGTTCTTCATTTGTATTTTGCATAATGGCATGAAATATTGTGGCATTCGGCTTCCTTGTCACATTTTGAACAATACGTTTTCAGATCGAATCCTTTATGTCAGTTGGAGAAATGCTTTCTCAGCTCTTTCAAAGTTTTCAAAATATCTCCACATAGACCATATTTATATTTGTCATTTGGGTATTTCCCGTAAGTGACCTTTTTGGTGTAATCACTTTCTTTGTTATTCAGTTTCTCGTTGACCTCATAAGCATCATGCATATTTTTGAGATTGGATGCAATATTGTCACTTTTGGCTGAGGAGGCCACAAATTCAATGGTTTTATAGTGGTCCAGTGGTATTTCTTCATCTGTTGTTACGGAGGGTGAACAGGGAGCTATAACTTGACCTGAATTGTTGCTGCTAGTTACATTGTTTGAAGTAGGTGTTGGATTGAAAAAATCGGTTGGGAGGTGGATAATTTCTGGAAAAAACAGCAACTTCTTTCTCCATATTAATGAGGTTTTTTATCACCAGGAACTACCCCATCTGTAATTGTGTTTGTTTGCTTTGCCTATTCTCACTATCACCCTTGCCGCCATGATAGAAGCTTGTTTGGCGTGTCTATATAGACTTCTTCATGCAGAGTATAGCGCTATAGAAGCAGCTATCAACTGTACCACTGTGGTGTAAGTGCCACTATGACTGAGGAGAGGTTAAGAGAGTCATAGATAGTCCTGCCCTTTTTAATTGCTTCTGTTTGACATTCAGAGCACTGGGCAGGAATCACATTGAGTCAATACCTGGCTTTTGCAAAGCTTTATTTTAATTAAACAGCCACATTCCCCTGGTATGCACTAGTTCTTAGTCAGCTGCACTCCACTGCTAATGGAGGTGTGCGTACAAAGAGCAACAATACATTAATCTAAATAATTGCAGAATTAGCTTTTAGAAAAGAACGGTGTTCCTTCCATTATTCTGTCCATTTAGGTTAGATTGCATGCACGCAGTACAGCTAGAGTTTGATACAGTCAACATGCATGCTCCCTTGAACCAGCGGTGGAGATATACAATATCCAAGCAAAACGTGCAGCCATGTATGGCATAGAATTTTGGACCCATGCCAAGTGTGATGAGCTTGGTATGACTGAAATAGATTCGTGAGGACCATCCTTAACCTTCTGCAGAGTGCCCAGCACCTCCCTCAACTCTTGGACCTGGGTATTGTCCCAATAGGTCAACTTAATATGTTTCATCCCATTATGTACTGGCATATGCTTTGGTCTATATACAAATTAGAATCCTACAGAGTTACGATTGTGGTTCTACTAAAATCTCCAAGATGTGAGAAGATTGCTTGCTTGGCTTATATCAAGGCCATGCTTTATTATTATTAACTGAGCTTATAAAGCGCCTGGTTACACTAATCAGTGTGTCCCCGCACTAATCAGTGTGTCCCCTTTATGGGATAGGCCTGCCATCTCTGTGGGATACCTCAGACTTAACAAAATGTGTACCTCATTCTCTGGTTAAAGAACATCTAAAGGAGCATTTATGGATGAGAACTTTCAAACATGTTAAAGCAGGACGTCTACCTGACTATTTCTTAGACATTAAATTCACACCTGCTTATGAATCATTTCTTGATATTCTTCCTAGCCCCGTCCCATTGCAACTTTTTTTAAATGGAGCTATGGAGTTCTACCGGTAAACAGCTTTTGTATAAAATGGGATGTGCAATAATGTAACTTTTACAAGTGTCCTTCTTGCAACTTAGAGAACAAAACTTCATATAATTTTGCCTTTTTTGTCAACCTTATGATAGACCAGGAAAACTATGGATTAGGCCAGTATGTAAACTCTTGAGTTTCTGTCATTATGAGCATGCACTACACACTTTACATTCAGATACGAGAGAGGTAATTTTTGTTGGGAGGATGAAATATTCTTATGCCACTTGGTTTACCCGAATCATTCAATTAATGATGTTTTAAAAGCACATGTTGATTTCTGTATCCACGTTGAATGCTGCTTTAATCTTGTCGGGGTTTCTTTTTACTCACATTTTTTTTTATTTTATTGACTGTGATTTTATTGCTTGTATGTGATTGTGGATATTTATTGTTTTTAATTTTTTTGTTTTTATCTTTTTAAGTGCAGTACTCTGTTTTATGGACCTTTGTATCCGAAAAAACATTTGTATTTGATTTAATTGTGGAATTAGCTTTACCCACAATTCTTGATACATTTAAAATACATTTGAAATGAACTGTCCTGCAAAGTCCAAACCTAAAAATACAAGAGGCTGCATAATATCATCTTCTTTTCTAAGGGAACAACAATATATACGGACACAAACTGTATGCTGCTCTAGACTGAAAACAAAATAAAGATGGGTATTTAAAGTTTTTAAAAGGAATGAGAAAACACACAACAATAACAGTAAATAAAGGTTTCATAGGAAAAGAGTCAAAGAAAACAGATGATAGAAAACAGCCTAATGGAAAAGAACAAAATGTCATGAAAATAAGTAAAGACCATTTTTATAATATAAAAAACATATTGACCTAATGACTGGACATATTTTTTCCTCACATACTTATATGTTGTTTTTACAATCTTGATTAAATAAAAATACCAGTTTCATAAGAGTTTTCAACATTGAAATATATGGACCAATAATACAATAGCTGCCCTTTGCATGAAGACCTTCCAAACCAGCACTCCATTTACACAGTAATGGACATTGATTAGTATTACTGAAGTGACTGGAGCGCGAGCCTTGACCCTGTATTCAGGTCGCTCCCCCACGCTGCTCAGCTCCACCAGTGTGACTGTGTGCCTCTGCTGCTTGACACCACCGCTGCCACAGGTTCGAGGCCCCTCTGCCTCAGTAGTCTGATACTGCTGTATTCATTGTATTGCTGCCTCTTGTGTATTTTTGTCTCCCCCTGACCTAACTTTGCCTTTTTTCCTTTGTAATCTCTGTGCTCCCCTTGTTTTTGCCACCTGTGCCCCCTGGTGTCCTTTGTCTTAAACTGCCTGTCTTTCCCGCTGCTGCGTCCCCTGTGGCCCGACCCGCTGATCGCCCATTCATCGCCCCCTCCCGCCTCCCAGTTGCTCCTCTCTCCCACCTCCCCTTATATGCGGTCGCTGCGCGGTTAGGAGAGCGACCCTTGACCCTGATTTCAGGCAGGTCGTTCCCCCACGCCGTAAAGCTCCACGAGTGTGACTGTATGCCTCTGCTGCTTGACACACCACTGCCGCAGGTTCAAGTCCCCTCTGTCTCACTAGTCCGGTACTGCTGTATTCACTGTATTACTGCCTCTTGTGTATTTTTGTCTCCCCCGACCTAACTTTGCCTTTTTTCCTCTGTTATCTCTGTGCCCCCCTTGCTTTTGCCTTCTGTGCCCCCTGGCGCCCTTTGCCTTATTCTGCCAGTTTTTCCCGCCGCTGCGTCCGCTGCATCCCCGCCCCTTGCTCGCCCATTCGTCGCTCTGCTTCCGCCTCCAAGCTGCTCCTCCCTCCCACCTCCCCGTATATGACGGCCACTGTGTGGCCATGCAGCACACACACCAAAGGCGCCCCTAAGGCGCCCATCCACACCTGGACACCGCCCAGCGCCAGACACCCTGCCACGATGATGACTACCAACACCACTACGACGCCAGCACCCTTCACGCTCTCAACACCGGACGATCCCACACCTGCTTCCAGGCCACTTCGAAGCACACCCAGGGACCCTTCTCCTGCCAGAGCTGACGCTTCACCAGCCTCCGAACCACCAACCCGCCCACCAACACAGGAGGCACCCACCTCAGATGCTTACTACTCAACACCCGCTCCGCATGCAGACACGCCGTCAAACTCTGGGACCTGCTCGACTCAACCTCCCCGGACATAGGCTTCTGAACAGAGACCTGGATGAACGTCCCCTCGGGACCGACATAGACATAGCCATCCCGGACTGCTACAAGATCACCCGCAGGGACTGCACCAACGGAGTAGGAGGCCGAATCGCCATCGTCCACAGGAACACCCTCAGTGTCTCAATCAGCACCAACGACACTCTCAGCACCGCCAAACACCTGCACTTCCTGATCCACACTGACCTCAACACCACCATCAGAGGGATGCTCATCTACAGACCCCCCTGACCCCGGCCACAGTTCAGCGACTCCATCGCCGACTTCATCAGCACGCACGCCCTCACCTCCACAGACTACATTCTACTTGGAGACCTGAACTTTCACCTCGAGAACAACAACAACAGCAACTCCACCACCCTGATTGACAACCTCGGACTCAGACAGCTCGTACCAACACCCACCCACTCCGCCGGCCCCACGCTCGACCCCATCTTCGCCGCAAGCTCCCACCTCACCTTCAGCCACACCACTGAACTCCACTGGACCGACCATCGCTGCATCCAATTCACCTTCCAGAAACTCACCATGCACCACGCCACTCAACAGACCCTCCGCCGCACCTGGAGTAAAGTCACCGAAGATCAGCTCAACACCACCCTCACCCGAAACCCGCCCACCGACACAACCGCCCGCAACCTCAGGCAATGGATCAACGACTGCGCCAACACTCTCACCTGATCAAGAAACCCTCCAACAGATGCACTGATGGGAAAGCCAACTGGTTCCCCACGGACCTCCAGGCCTCCAAGCAAAACTGTCAAAACTTCAAGAAGGAATGGCACCGTGAACAAACCCCGGACAGCTATGCAGCCCACAAGAATGCCCTCTGCAGACACCATCACCTCAACCAATCCGCCAAAAGGGCCTCCTTAAAAGACCACCTTGACAACAATGCAAACAACAGCAAAGAGCTCTTCAACATCGTGAAAGAACTCTCCAAACCCAGCTCCAACACCAACGGCATCCCACCATCGCAAGACCTGTGTAACTCCCTAGTCACCTTCTTCCACCGCAAGATGGCAGACATCCACAACAGCTTCAACAACGAGACTGCCCTGACAACCACCGACACCTCAGACCCTCCGGCTAACATCCACATCGACCCCCTGCTCGCCTGGACCAATGTGAACGACGACGACACCATCACAATCATGAGCACCATCCACACCGGCTCCCCGTCAGACCCTTGCCCACACCTCATCTTCAACAAAGCCAGCGCCACCATCGCATCCCATCTCTGCAAGGTCATCAACACCTCCTTTGAGACCACAACCTTCCCAGAGAGCTGGAAGCACACCGAAATCAATGCTCTACCCAAGAAACCCAACTTCCGGCCCATCTCCCTGCCCCCGTTCCTGGTGAACTTCATCGAGAAGATCATCAATGGACAACTGACCCACCACCTCAAGGAGAAAAACATCTTGGACCCATCCCAGTCCGGGTTCAGCAGCAACCACAGTACCGAAACCGCCCTCATCGCCACCACCGACGACATCAGGGACCTGCTGGGCAACTGTGAAACCACGGCCCTCATCCTCCTGAACCTCTCAGCCGCCTTCGACACAGTCTGCCGCTGCACCCTAAGCACCCGCCTCCACAATGCAGGGATCCGAAAGAAGGCTCTGGAATTGACCACCTCCTTCCTCTCTGACAGAACCCAGAGTGTCCGGCTCCGGCCTTTCCGCTCCAAAGCCTCCGAGATCATCTGAGGCTTACCCCAAGGATCCTCTATCAGCCCGACACTGTTCAACGTCTAAATGGCACCTCTCACCCATGTAGCCCGACTGCACAACCTCAACATCATCTCCTATGCCGACGACACCCAGCTGATCCTCTCCCTCACCAAGTACCCCGTCACCACCAAAACCAACCTCCATGAAGGAATGAAGGCCGTCGCCATATGGATGAAGAACAGTCAACTGAAGCTGAACTCTGACAAGATAGAGGTCCTCATCTTTGTCCCCACCCCCTCAGCCTGGGACCACTCCTGGTGGCCGACCTCTCTGGGAGCAGCACCGACACCCACCGACCACGCACGCAACCTGGCGTTCATCCTCGACTCCACACTCTCCATGACCAAGCAAGTCAACGCCGTCTCATCCTCCTGTTTCAACACGCTCCGCATGCTCAGAAAGATCTACAGATGGATCCCCATTGAAACAAGAAGAATGGTTACCCAGGGCCTCGTCAGCAGCAGATTGGACTATGGAAATGCCCTCTACGCTGGAACCTCAGCTAAACTCCTAAAGCGACTACACCGCATACAGAACGCCTCTGCATGCCTGATCCTCAACAGCCCTCGCCACAGCCGCATCACACCCCACCTAAGAAACCTCTACTGGCTCCCCCTTAACAAGAGGATTATCTTCAAGCTCCTCACCCACGCACACAAGGCACCAGACTGGCATACCTCAACAGATGACTCACCTTCTACACCCCGAACCGCCACCTGCGCTCCACCGACCTCGCACTCGCAACCATCCCTCCGCATCAGAAGAGCGACCACTGGCGGAAGATCGTTCTCCCACCTCTCCACGAACACCTGCAACACCCTCACCAACCACCTGTGGCAGACCCAGGATCTACCTACCTTCATGAGGCTACTCAATACCTGGCTGTTCGAGCAGTAGCAGCACCCTACTCCCCCGGCACCATGAGACCGTCACGGGTAAGTAGTGCGCTTTATAAATGCTCTGATTGATTGATTGAACTGCATGCATAAAAAATGTAGCCCTAA
Source organism: Lissotriton helveticus (assembly GCF_964261635.1). Classification (NCBI taxonomy): domain Eukaryota; kingdom Metazoa; phylum Chordata; class Amphibia; order Caudata; family Salamandridae; genus Lissotriton; species Lissotriton helveticus. The sequence continues at coordinate 1,243,268,921 of NC_136063.1, read as the reverse complement.
TACTATTACATAAACCAACATCCTGTTAATATGGAAATTGATGTATTCATCAAAAATGAATTCTCAGCTTATAGAGGTGTGGTGCAGCGGCCAGGGCAGCTGACTTCGGAGCACAGGGTTCACGGTAACCCTGGGCAAAGCACTACGCTACGCAGTTTGCGAAGTTTGCAAAACTTCGCTCTACGTGAACTGCACGTAGCACAGTTTAAACATGCGTAGTGTAGCGTAGTGCAGCGGTCATTTTTTGCTTGCTCGCAGTCCTCAACGTCAAGTTGGTGACCGCAAGCAAGCAAAATGACATCCTCGCGAGACTTTTTCCTTGTTCGCGATCAGCAACATCAAGGTGCCGATCGCAAGCATGGAAAATAAATCTCCCTGCGAGATTCTCAACGCAGGGAGGTCAGGTTTCTCATTGCGAGTGGTCGCGCATGCTCGCAACCGCTCGTGATGAGAAACTACCAGTCCGCGTTGAGAAAGCTGCAGCTCGAGTAAAAATCTACTCAAGCGGCAGAAAAGTACAGCTCGCACTGTGCAAGACACCGTTTTCAATTATTGCACAGTGCCGGATGCTAGTCCGCTCTGTGCAATCATTGAAAACGACATCTTGCACAGTGCGAACATGCCACTACGCAGTTCGTGTAGTGCTACGCATATCTTGCGTAGTGTGACGTGCACTTTGCGTAGCTACGAGTAGCACTTCTTTGCGAACTACGCCCACCCCTAGTTCACGGTTCGATCCCCGACTCCGGCGGCAGCTCAGCCCAGCACCCTGTGACTCTGGGCAATAGCTCACTTAATTTCCACGATGGCCCCCAGCGCCTTGAGAACCGTAAGGGTGCGTATTTTGCACTTTACATTTATAAACAGAATCTCCATATCAACACGACTCACAAATATGTAGTCAGGCAGGCCCCTGCTGGACATCAGGACATGGCCGCATTGTGTCCACAGGAGGTCGAGACCCATATGTGATAACCATTAGACAATACATTTATGACTCCAAAGGCCGCAACCAATTTTTCTCACCATATATGGTATGCCTGGAATCGTTTATAAACGGTTGTGTTTTGTATAAAAGAAGGACACAAACCAATTGTAAATTGAGAAAGCACTCAGACCTTGTGTCTGTAACTATTCTCCCAGACGTAATGTTTAATTAAGTAAACTGTTCCTGTGTTGCTTGTCTTTTGTTTTTTTTAAAGGATTTTAAACTCAAGCAGCTCTCTACTGACTACTGACTCTGCCTAAGTAGGTACATTTCGTGGTTACAACGAATACTCTGGGTGTGGGGGTTATTGGCTACTTTTTTATTACGTGCATGGATGAATATGAACAGAGTCAAAGTATTTGGGCATTCAACCTTTGCACTCTGCTTTTAAAGGAGTGGGCACTGAAGGTGCCCACAAAGGTTTGTGCAGTATGACACCATACTTCAGGGGTCAGACAGTCTGACATATACCCAGGTAGCGGATAAGTAACCTGCCACTCTTTTACAGAGCACAGCGTAATCTCATACACATGTACACAGAAAGATGGTATCTGATTTGCAAAGGGGAAACTATCCCTGTGTGATAGCTTCTCCTTTGATGATTTTGACTGCATCCTCAAGGGGAGGAGGCATTGATCCTGAATAACACTATTTTCTTAATGCCTTCCCAAACAGGATTTTCTTTTTTTTTTTTTTAAGCAGCATCTATCCCTTTAATGGCCACAGGCAGCTTTAAATTAAATCCTGCCCATGGAAATGAAAATGCAGGGACTGAGGGCTGCTATCCCTTACAGGCCTCTACGCCTGTATGTACAGCCAATCACAGGGAATCACTAATTACGACCTGCCAAATTAATATTCACTAGGCAGGTTATTTATCCGACCCCCTGCGAATTTAGAGTTTGCGATGTGACCTACTACTACACTGCTCATATTGCAAATAGCATTCTCATTGTCACTGCAGTTGGTGTGCAAATTCCATATTCCTGGTTTGCAAATGGGAATAGGACATGGAGCCCTTTGTCACCCCCAAAAGCAAAGGTGTGTATGCAGAAGAAATTCAAGATCACCACCTGAATGACCGAGTGGGCCCTCCATGTTCCTTTGGCTGCGATTTCTCTAACAACCTTTCCTGAAGGGAAATTAAAAATATATATTATAGCAATCCAGGGACCCGAAATAGTTGTTATGATCAATGCACCTGTCTCTTAGTAGTAAAAAAAGGGAGCATAAATCATTTGAAACCCAGACATGAAGTGTTTGTCATTAGACCCTCCTGTTTTTTATTTAGTAGCAGCATACCCTAGTAAAGTTTGTCCAGGCTATTTTCACACAATTTCATTTAGGTCTCATGTCCCAAACAGATGTCTAAAATCACATCAAGAACGTCTCCTCAGAACAACAAGAATCAAAAGAGCAAGTTGGGGAGGCAAATCATTCAGACATCTGGCACCTAAGGGGGCATCTTACCAACAGTTAGCAATATTTATCGCTAACTGAGCTTAGCGTTAGTTTTTTTAACGCCGCGCTTCACCCAATATTATCGCTGAGAGAACGTCCTATTACCAACTTTTATCTCAAAAGCGATAATATAGCAGGCGTTAGCGTGAACATCACTGGAAAACCAGCGGTGTTCACGCATTAGCGTGCAAATGCTGTTAGCCATGTTATCCACTTCCCATTGGTTAACATGGCTAAGAACTGGTATTTGCAGGCGTTAGCGTTTGGCGATATTCGCGCTTAGCGCGAATAATTCCATCGCTTCGCCTTTCTTGGTAATAGGCGATAGCGAGGTCAGCGACTGCTTTTATTCGCTAACCGGTTGGGTACGCCTACTTTGCATGTCATTAGCGATAAATATCGCTGACATGTAAAGCGGGCCCCAAACCGCTCGCTATCGCCTACAAGCTGTCGCTAACTGGTGTTAGCGACAGCTTGGTAATATGGCGATGGAATTATCGTTGCTTAGCGGCCGAAAACGGCCGCTAAAGCGGCGATAATTCAATATCGCCACCCTTGGTAATATGCCCGTTAATTTTATAAAAAAGTTGAAGAGATGGATTTTTCAGCAGTATCATTAAACATACCGACTCTCTCTTCTCTTTGCAATTTACTCATTCAGCACTGGGAAGCCCTTGGGAAGGGGAAACATCATTTACCACGAATGCATTACCACGCGTTACGTTTACAATGGGTCACTTACCACGCAAACGTCTTTTCACCGCGGGTGCATTCCACGAACGTTTTTACCACGCAACGCAAGCTTCATTCCTTCCAGTCTTCGTTCCTTCGTCCTGCGTGGAGACGAAGGAGAAAGGGACAATATAAAGGGGGGGTTGGGGGGTTCTCCCCCCCTAAAAAACAAGCGGAATTAAAAAAAAAAAACTTTAGAAAAAAAAACGCTATTCAGTGCCAAAGGAGAGAAAGGAAAGAGCCTCAACAATGATGTGGCGTGTACGTCAACATAGAAGTCCTATCTCTATTTTGAAAGACGTGTTTTGACGCTGGTTACGATCGTAACGTAAATATGGCGGTGTATAGTCGTGCGTGCTCAAATGCTGCGTGGTAAAGACACATGCGTAGTAAAATTCGCGTGGTAAAGCCATGCGTGGTACAGGTAAGCGTTGTATAATCATATATTCCTTGGGAAGCTATGCGCTCTACAAATCATTTTAGCATAACATGGGGACAGATAGGTAGGAAGGTACTCCAAGAAAGCTAAGACTAATTTGAGGTAAGGACTCTTAGTAAAGGATGACACACTCATGCCATTGTCCTGCTGCAATCACTTGTCAGCATACTGTACTCACGTTACATGCGTAATTGAATAGCCAGTCATACAAACATTTTGATATGGACTTCCCACGCGACATATTTCTCGCTCACCTTTTGTATACTGCTGTGCCATGTTCCTACTTTAATAACACTGCCAAAATCTAAATTCAATTTCAAAGCAAAAATGAGATTAATACATTTAATCTTAAATCTCTCTTTTTTTATAATGTAAAAAGGAATGGAGGCCGCATACTACTCAGATTAATGCCAACTTTATTTTTTGCTGCAAACTTCTAAACAAATCATTCCCTTCTAAAGTGTGTAATTGCCATCTTGCCATACTCTGCCATCAGTCTTGTTTAGTCTCCCCACAAATGTCAGTCCTCTTGCGGGAACGTCGCAGATCACGACTAGCTGTCCTTTCTTGACCTAATATGACCACGAAGTACTTGACAACATACGCCAGACCGACAACACTGCCCGTACTTTTCAGTTGTTTTGAATTAATGTTGCACACGAGTTCACATTTTTCAATGATTGTGTGCCTACGTTTTCAAAAGAATTTCATCTTGCCATCAAACAGGACAGTTTGAATTTGGAGTTTCTCTCTACAGATTGCTCAGATGAAGGCATTTGGTGTCCTGAAGTGTGTATCAGCAGACTGCCGTGACGTTGTTTTATTCCCCAGATTGATGGAACCATCTGGAGAGCATACAAATGTTGCTTGGAGCAAAAACAACCATAGCTTTGACAAACAAGTTGTACTTTTCTTGAACGTGGTTTAAACGTTGGTGATAGTTTGTTTATGATGAGCTTTTATACATTGGTAAATCAATTATTCTGTTGCAATTTCGCCCATTAGTGGAATTAAATAAACGTGAGGCACATTCAAATACATTTTGTTATCCTTGCATTTAGGTATCTTCATATAATTATTGACATGCTGAGTATATTAGGGTACTCTTACACGTGTGGGCACATAGGATATTCAATTTCGCCTTATGATAATATGGTTTTCAGTTCTACTGCCCCATACATCCACTTGCCATACAATCCAGCCAGGCACAGAAGTCTCTTTCTATCTGTTTTGGCCATTGGTTGAGTCCAGATCACACTCCAAGGCCCACAGTACCCTGGTACCTAGTGACGCCTGCACCCAGATCCCATCAGGCACATTATTCAGCAATGCCCAGGAGGCTTTGGGTGAAGTCTGAAATGAAGCAAAATCCTCCTCCCCTTTTGAAAAAACATACAGGGTACGATATGTTCCCATGGCCTCTGGGCTTTGAGTATTTGACATACCTTTTGGCCGTGGCACAATGGCACCAGGCATCCAATGTGAGGAGACTAGCCATGCTTTGTACTGCCAATGAACAGATGCAGAAAAAGTGTTTGTTTGAGGATTCATTGATGTCCTCAATTATATTAATGCTGATGGGATATTTATGTTACCAGTGATACCACCAATGATGTTAATTCTTCCATCAGCTGTGAATATAGTTAGTAAAGACTAGAGGTGATGTGGCCTCTGGAGTATAGAGGAGCCACATTTCTGTGGTTCTGCAATCTACCCCTAATGTTGGCCCAGATTTACAAATAAATCAGGCAATGCAGCATAATAGCAAGTGAACTTGCTGTGCTGAGATGGGTGAATTGCAGTGAGCAGAAATGAGCATATCTACAAAGCTGTGGCGGTGTTCTGTCCTCTCCCTGCACTGACACACTTTATACTGCGATGCCGGCATTGTGGCCAGCATAGTTTTTGGAGCAGGAAGGGCTCCATTCCTGCACAAATCTATACTGAAAGAGGTAGTGGACAATAATTTGAGGTTCAACACACACACACACACACACACACACACATACACTCACGCTAGTGTGCATGCATGCTCATTCCCACCCATGCATTCACAAGCATGCTTACGTACACACACCATTCACAAGGACAAACACATGGGCACACCCATTTACAGCATGCAAGCACAAATACACATACGTTCATACATGCACACACAGACATGCACGCACCAAACATAACAGACTGCAACACTGATCTTGGATGGCAGGCGGGAAGCCTCTGCGGTTCCTGGAGGATTGTGACTGCTACCTCCTCTCATTGACTGACCTTGTTATGGGTCAGTCAATGAGAGGAGGTGGCAGTCTCTTACTTGTCACAGAGTGGGTGGAGACAGTAAGACTGCTGACCCCACACTATTAGTTTCACTGATGGACAGTCAGCCCTCAACACTCCAGGGCTTAAAACGTAATCACTCAGGTCCAAATCTATCTGTGATGCACCCCCTCACCATGAGGGGGAGGAACTCCAAGCGCTTTGCCAGGATTAGGAGGTGACGCCCACTGGGCTTTGAAATCTTCAGTTTGGTAAAGTTCAGCTAAGACTGGCATGTACCTGCACATTTAGGGCATTTAGGTGGTCTGGCTTCCTGACCCCAACATGAAGAGTGGCAGCCAGGCTGATCTTTCCTTAGCCTGACAGACAGAAATAAAAGTATTTCTCAATATGTCATGTTTGGAGAAGCGCAGGATTTTGGTACAGATCCATGTCTACAAGTCTGTTTCAATATGGATTTGTTTTTCCTATTTCTTTCATGATTGCGGTATGTTATTTTACTTGTTTCACTTTTAGGCCCAATTCATTCAATATTATTGAAGTAATGTCTTGACTGATTTTTTTCTGTACGATATGTATTAATGTTTTGTACTTTGTGTTGACACCCCCACTTTTATCAATAAAACTTCCTTAAACTGGAAATATGGATTTGTATCAAAATCCTTGGGTGATGCACTGAAATGCACTTGCACCACCAATAGAAGTCCTCCTTGATATAAACTATCTCATTGCACTGCATTGCATTACTTTGGGTTACAATCCAACACAAACCGTGATTTGCATTGGATTTTAAATAACACCCAGCACACCCTTAGGTCTCTCTTAAAAAAGTAATGCAAAAACCGATGCAAGGTATTTGTAAATCTGGTGCCTTGGCATTGATTACCAATGCAGCTCCAGTCATCTACTGCCTCTGGGGTTCCTTTGGGTACTCTCTAGGCTGAAGAGGAAAAGGCGATCCAACACAGAACCCCATACGAGACGCCAGACACATTTAGCGGAGTTTTTACAGAAGCCCTTTGGGACGTTCTTGACCTGTGCCTTTTAATTGAAGCATTTAAGCGTAGACATGAACTACAGAGACCTTCACATAAAGAGCACCTGATCATAATCTCGGATCGATACTGGATGTTTATCCTTTAAATTTATAATGAGGAAAATAGCCGACCTTTAGAAAAAGTGTGAATCGTAACACATCTCGGCATTTCATCCACATCCGGAGTTGGGTCCCTTTCACGTACTGGACCATTCAGAATTACGTGTATTACAGTTGGAAGATACAGAGCTTGGAGAGCTAAATCATCTACGTTGCTCTTATCCTTAGCAAGGGGGGATTAATTGCACATGACCCTTCCTATAGGACAGAGAGAATAAAAGATTATGTCTTGAAAAAGATGGAGTGATCATAGTTTACCATCGAAACGCGTCAACGCACTTGCTTTGTACAACTCAAGATCCCAGCACCTTAGCATTAGCACAGACTAAGCAATGTGTTATATTAAGGGCGAAATTAGGATACAGAGTGTACGGATTGTATTGTACAATTATAATGTCTTACACGTTTCTGTCCAATTCTATGATTATGCGGGTCATAATCCATGGTTTATGTATTTGAACTGTTTCCCTTGTACCATTTGAATGTATTGTTTTTATGATATTGTTAATTTTACTGTGTTTTTAATCTGATATCCAATTGTTTTGTATATAAAATAAAATAGATGCCTGAAGAGGAAAAGGTGGTGAAATTGGTGTTCGTCAGGAGTCTTCATGACAGCTGAGAGGCATTTGCAGAAGGAGGGCCTGAAACAATAGAAACAATAGAGCACTACACTTATTGTGATACACTGTGCTCAGATGCAGCAAATGAGAAGGAGTGCCCACTGAGGTGAGAATCAGAGGTGTTACACTGTCGGTAGTTGTCACACTACTGTTTCTTTGTGTGATGGAGCTTCGAGGATTCAGATTGAGGACCACAAGTTTAGCCACAGAAGAAGAACTGACAGAGGACATAGAGAAACTGAAGCTATAAATGGGACACATACTTGCACACACAGTGGGCAGGGCATGGTGAGGAACACTCTGAGTTACAGTGAATTAAAATGACACAGAACACAGTTGGGCATCACAAGTATTTTTGAGCACTCTGTCTACAAGATTGTGGGTACATGAGAATAAATACCTCAATATGTATGCAGCAGAATTACCTGTTCTAGAGGAGGTGACACATGCGGTGAGGGTGATGCTAACTACTAAAACAGAGCAATGTAATCCTTCTGTGACCCTAGTGTAGTGCTTAACACTGAACTGTACTATTTGAGTGACCCTCAATAAGTTTCTGAATGGGATGTGACTCTTGCAAATACAGCTGTGAGAGCTTGATCAAAACCGATAGTGACCGTCTTACTGGCATCATAACTTATCAGCCAAGAAAGATTTGAAATTTAAAAGTGGAATGGGCAGGACATAGTGGGCACAAATAAACACTCCCAAAACTGTTTCAGGCAGCTTGCTCACTGGAGGGGTCGACAATACTCAACCACGATGATTCAAGCTCCATAAGCCAATGACTTAATGAAAAACAGATACCCTGTCCCATGTTGCAGAAGGGCGAGGACTCTTCAGAAGAGGACGAAGCCATCACATGGAGATAGGGAGTTTGCCTAAGCTCAGATTCTGGAAAATGTGAAGGGCAGGTAATGCCCAGCAGGAAACAGAGGACCATGCGCCATACTCACTGGAGGAAGGACCAGATAGAAGCTTCCAAGTTCTGCTCAGGAGATGTGAGGGACCAAGGACAGCTCAGACGGGAGAGGGGGGTCAGTGATTGATACAGCTGGGGCATAATGCAGAAGTCAGGTATTGCAGAGGCTTTTGTCAAATACTATGTGGAGGTGTATGAAGCAGAAGACTCATGCCAGATGAAGATGGATCAGTATGTGGAAGGTCGACAGTTCAGAAGCTCTCCCCTGGATAGGCTAACCAGTTAAGAACAGAAGAGTTTGCTTCCTATATAGCTAAGCTTCATACCAGAAATTCTCCTACCGTTTTCAAGGCACTCTGCTGGATTCAATCAAACACATTTCAACGCCTTTGTGGAATAGGGGATCATACCAAAATCTATGTTGGAAACCATATTAATGGTTATACCTAAGCCTGGGAAAGACCACACCCTATGTTGCAATTTCCACCTTACATCTACATTGAACTTAGATGTCAAAATTATATATTAGAATTCTGGCATCTAGACTGGGCCCAATTATGTTGTTGTGCCAGTCCCAGGTCAGTGAAGCATATTATCAATAGTATACTCAGTACCCAGAAGAACATAGTCCTGCTATCTCGCGATGTATCTCTTGTTGTTGAACTGCATCAATTGGCACAGCATAGTTTGTGTCCACCCTATTTAAATATTACAATGTGATTTATTCCCTTCCTATTCAGGATAATTTTCGGCTAATCATTATTTCATAATCAGAATAGTCATGGCATAACAAATACAGTGATAAAAAACTTTCAACAGCTAGTTAAAAAATATTTTTTTATTGGGTAATCTTTAATAAAAATTTAAAAAAATAGAAATCTATGTGCTTATTACATTTCTCAGAGACCCAGGCATCTGCCTGTCTCTAATAGATCAATCTTAAAGATACTAACGTCAAAAAAGGACTGTCAGAAATGGGGGTCTCTAGTTGGCAGACGTAGGTACCTTTGTCCAAATAGGGACCCTTGCTTCTAGTCAGGGTAAGGAGGAAACACAATGTAGATAATCCCTGCTCACCCCTTTGGTAGCTTGGCACGAACAGACAGGCTTATCCCCAAGGCAATGTGTAAAGTATTTGTATCAGCACTCACAGTAACACATTGAAACACCACAAATGGACAGCACACAGGTTTAGAAAAATAAAAGGTATCTTCATCTAACTTGGCAGGACAAAAAAACGACAAAAAATCCAACATACACAATTAGCTAATCTTTGAAATGTCTTTGGTAAGGTTCTTGGTAAAAATAAACTTGCAGATTCTGTATTTCTTTAGGCAGAGGCAAAACAGCCACAGCTGCATGGTAGGTTACTTTGCAATGACTGTTTTAGCTTCAAAAATGTATTGTTGCAGGTAGCTGTCCCTTTGCTCCGGTGCGCGTAGCCCCTCTTATCTTGCAATCCGCATTTCCTACAAAAAGGCTGACTCCGTGGCCAGCCATAATCAGAGTTTATTCCCAAATGGGTTATTTGCAGGAGAATGTACTTGAATCCGCTGATCCCTCTGGACCAGGGACGTTACCAGGAGAGGAAGCACCGCTATCGTAGCCCCAGCGGAAATGGTTCTCCGCAGAATCACCACCAACCCCAGGCAGCGTCTCACGTAGTAGTTCAGAATCTTGATCTGAACGTTGCCAGAGGGGTGGTTCTCTCCTCCTCACAGTCGTCATTCTGCTGGATGGCTACGTTGATCAAGGCAGAGCAGTACAGGAGAGCTCTGGTTACCAGGCAACCCTTCGTAACCACTCGTCTATGGCGCAGCACACTTACGTGTAGTCACGGCCTGTGACAGCTGACTAGGGTCGGCTGTGGTGAAAGCAGGCAGAACTGTTGCAGGTTGCGGCTGGGGCTGGCGGTGGTGAAAGGCACACAGCACATTACAGGTCACAGCTCGGGCAGCGGTGAATGACATGTAGCACTCTGGGGCAAGTTAGACTTCAACGAAGGTCCGACACATGCACATTGCGCTGTAGAGACGATCCTTGGGGCAAAACCCTTTCAGACAATGGAGGTCTGCTGAAAGGCACCAGCTGTGTGCAGACACACGCACACAGCATTGCAGAAATGTTTGGAAACTTTGGTGTCCCTGAGTTTCCACAACAGGAGGCCAGCTCTTCTCAGGCCCTTTGAGATTTCCTTTTCAAGCAGGGGACACAGCACATAGCAAAAGTCCTCTCACTTCCTTTGGCAAAATAGCCACTGCAAGTCAGCCCCAGAACACACAGCAAGGGCAGTCCTTCTTCCCAGTCTCTTCTGCTATTCTCCTCAGTAAAGGTTCCTCTTGATTCCAGGGGTTTCAGCTCTCATGTTTATACCCCAATCGTCATTGTTCTCTGTGTGTCAGTGTTAGAACTGGGGGTCTCTAGTTGGCAGAGGTAGGTACCACTGTCCAAATAGGGACCCTTGCTTCTAGTCAGGGCAAGGAGATAACCCTCTGAGATAACTCCTGCTCACCCTCTAGGTAGCTTGGCACGAGCAGTCTAGGCTAACCAGAGGCAATGCGTAAAGTATTTGTACCAACACTCACAGTAACACAGTGAAAACACCACAAACTGACTCCACAACAGTTTAGAAAAATAAAGGTATTTTAATCTAAACTACACAAGACCAAAACGACAAAAATCCAACGTACACAGTTCAAGAATATGGTTTCAAAAGAGTTCTTAAGGTTGCGTTAAAATTCTTTAGGTTGCGATAGAATTCTCTACGTTCCGATAGAATTCTCTACAGATGCGTGAAAAGTTTACAGTTGCGTCACGTTTACTCACAGTACCTTTTAGTTGCAACAAAGTTCCAAAAGCAGAAGCTGGTGCGGTGGAAAACAAGCGATGCGTTGCTCCTGAGACCCTGGGGAGGCGATGCGACAACCCCGCTGCAGCAGCGGGCGTGTCGTGACGAATCCGGTCTGTATGGGGAGGAAGGCCACTTGTATGGATCCCGGTGCGTAGGTTCCGTAGGAAGTCTGTTCTCGCAAAGGCACGATGCGGCGATCTCGTAGGGGCTGCGACGATGTCCGGGGCAAAGATGCGCGGTCCAGCGGCGATCCTCTCTCTCGCAGCTCCTCGATGCGATGGTTCTGCGACGATGCTCGCAGCGACGTGATGCGGCCCGCAAGCAGCGATGTTCGATTTTCCCGCACCGGTCTGGTGCGTCCCGCAAACAAAGGATGCGACGGCTCTGGCAGCGGCGTCAGGCGCTGCGACGATCTCGACCTTCGTAGCGGCGGGAAACTTCTCGCACTGTCGGAGATGCGCTCCGCAAGCGAGAGATGCGACACTTTTCAATTGCAAACGTCTCTCAAGCTTAGTTTCAAGCTTCCCAGCACAGGTACAACTTCCAGAGGCCCCACAACTGGATCAAGCACTCTAGGAAGGACATAACTCTCTCAGCAGAGTTCAGTGAAGCTGGGGGTGAAGTCCTTTTGTTCCTGGGACTTCAGAACAGGGAGCCAGCTCTACTCAGGCCCTTGGAGATTCCTTCAAGACAGGGGACACAGCTCAGCAGCAAAGTCCTTCCCCTCTCCTTGGCAGCAAAGCAACAGGTCAGTCCAGCAGAGCAACAGCAGGACAGTCTTCCTTCTTCAGTTTCAGCTTTCTCCTTGGCAGAGGTTCCTTCTTGATTCCAGGATGATCTAATTTTCTGTTGTCAGGGGTCCTGTACGTATACCCCTAAAGTCTTTGTTCTCTCTGTGCATGTGGGCCCTGAGCCCGGTCTGAACCAGTTCTGGGTGTTTCCTGAGTACTTTGTTTTGCTGGCTTCTTCTTTCCTTTCAGAGTGAGGGGCAGGGTCGTCAGCCGCCCAGCAGGAGGTGGAGCCAGCATTGTGGAAGGCAGGCACAGCCCTATTCAGGCCCAGGTGCTAACACCTCCCACCACTCCAGTTGCAAATGCAGTCATTCAGCCTAGGGCTGACTCAGCCAGCCTCCTGGGGAATCCCCAGCCCCTGTCACTCTCAAACCAGACAGTCAATACACAAGCAGACCAAGGCACACAGAAGGGTCAGACAAGAGAACAGCAACTTTCTAAAAGTGCTGTTCTCAAACACAGGATTTAAAAACAACCTTTCCTAAAAGATGTGTTATTAAATTCTGAGTTCAGTGATACTAGATACTTATGTCCTATCTTGTTCCTATGGGAAGAAATGCTGTTAACCCCTGTAGCCAGCATCCCCCATGTTAATCTATGGAGCAAGATAGCCTTACAATAGTGAAAAACGAAAATGGCTGCCATTCACTACCAGAGCATGTCACCTGCACTAGTACATGCTTTACCTTTTACATACACTGTATCCTGCCCAGGGGGGTACCTTTGGCCTTCTATAGGGGTGACTGATGCGCACAAAAAGGGAAGGGTTAGGCCTGGTCAGTGGGGACACTGACCAGGAGGACATGGCAGTTCTAAACTGCACACAGGCACTGCCGTGTCAGGCCTGAGACATCATTTTAGGGCTACTCCTGTGGGTGGCACAACCAGTGCTGCAGGCCCACTAGTAGCATTTTTCATCACCAGCCCTGTCACACCCAGTGCACTTTACTAGGGACTTCATGGTGATACAAATATGCAAAAAATGTATATCCAATCAGAATAACAATTTACATATGGAGCACTTACACTCTGGCACTGATCAGCAGTGGCAGAGTGCCAAAGCATCTAAACCAGCAAAAACGAAATCCAGCACAGCATCAAAAATACAGGAGGTAGAGGCAAAAAGATAGGGGGAAACCACACCAAAGATGCCAGGTCTAACAGTCAGGGGTCCTGAACCCAGTTCTGGGTGAACTCTGCCAGTGCACAACTTCTCCCTTTGTGAATGTGGGCTAGGGTCCTCAGTCGCACCGCAGGAGGTGGAACCAGTCTTTTGAGGAAGGCAGGCACAGCCCTAGTCAGGGATGGGTACTACTCCTCCCACCACTCCATATGAAGATTGGCCTATTCAGCCCGGGCTGACTCACCCAGCCTTCTGGAGCCACCCCAGCCCCTGTCACTCCAAAACCAGACAATCAGTCCACAACCAGGCAGAGGTACAAGAAAATAGCCACTTTCTAAAAGTGCTATCTTCAAACACAGAATTTAAAAACCATCCTTACTAAAAGATATGTTATTCAATTCTGAATTCAGGGATACCAGACTCAATTTTTGTATCTCGCTCCTATGGGAGGATATGCTTGTAAAATGTTACACAGTATTCCCCATTCTGTCCAAAGGGCAAGATAACCTTTTAATAGTGCAAAAACGAAATTGGCAGTATTTCACTATCAGGACACGGTACACACACCAGTACATGTCCTACCTTTTATATGCACTGCACCCTGCCCAGGGAGATACCTTTGGCCTACCATAGCGGTGCTCTATCTGTAAGAAGAAGGAAGGGTAAGGCCTGGCAAGTAGGTGCACTGGCCAGGTCAAAATTGCACTGCGGTGGCAGGCCTGAGACATATCTTTGGGCTACTCATGTGGGTGGCACAATCAGTGCTGCAGGCCCACTAGTAGCATTTGATTTACCATCCCTGGCACATGTAGTGCACTTTACTAGGGACCTACTGGTAAACAAATATGCCAATCAGGGAAAACCAATCACAATAACAATTTATACAGGGAGCACTTGCACTTTGACACTGATCAGCAGTGGCAAAGTGTCCAAAGCAACTAAGCCAGCAAAATGAAGTCCAGCACAGCATCAAAAACACAGGAGGTAGAGGCAAAAGTCAGGGAGAACCACACCAAGGATGCCAGGTCTAATCATGACATAGGACAGGAGTGCAATTACTTTCTCATTCTACCCGTTACACCTATGCTTAGGGAGTACTATAAAGCAATGTTCTAATTATAGGCTGAGTATATCTTATATATATTGCCTAGGAAAAAATCATAATCTTAAGGTCAATTTTTGAATATTCACTCTCAATGGGTTCAATGTTAGTATGGCAGACTAATCACATGTATGTTGACTACCTACACTACATGATATTGATACCTATAGGTTCAGGATACAACTGACCTCACATGACTCCAACATTTAAATATTTACATGTATGTGCACTCTAATACTAATATATATATATATATATATATATATTCACTGAAAAAACCATAGGTTATAGACCATATATAGTTAGGAGTTAGCATTTACAAAACCTTGAAAATTCACTGAAAAAACCATAGGTTATAGACCATATATAGTTAGGAATTAGCATTTAAAAAACCTTATTTTACTCACACAAAACCATTGAAATTCCATATATAGTTAGTTGCACTAACTATATATCGCGCACCCGCAATCCACTGCTGATCATGTCACATATTACATCATTCATGACATGGTCAGTGACATCACTGATGACATCACTGATGACATCTCAAATGACATCACTGATGAGATCACTGATGACGTCATCCAGTGACTGTATAATTCTGTAAAGTTAAAATATGTCTTACATATTGAAGAATGAATGGATGTATAAGTGTCTTGATGAAGGATTTAGTAGGGGCATGGCTGACTGTATGAGTGACTGATTAAATGTGTCTCACTGAGTGCATGGGTTAGTGACTAAACTGTCTTAATTTGTGCATCATTATGTCTGTTGTTCTGTAAACTGCTGCATGTGTTGATCATTAGCTATATGATTAACTGTATGGGTTATTGATTGGTTGCCCAAGCATTTGTATGGGAGACTGAGTGTGTGTGTGGGTGGCTGGGAGGTGTATGACTCTCTGCATAGATGTGTGAGCAGTTGATTGACTGGATGTATGGGTTCAAAAGTGCATGTGGAAACAGCTGTATGGGCGGTTGACTGTGTGCATGAGTGTATTGGTGAGTGAATGGATATCTCAGTGCTACATGTCAAAGTAAGTACATATGTAAAACACAGTACATGTGAGAGTTACCATATATAAATAACTGTGCATAAGAGCCAGTGAATGTGTGAGTGGCTGTATGGATCATTGTGAACTTGTATCCAGGATTGTATAAGTGAGTAAATATGTTTTAGTATATGTTTGAATAAGTAAGGTGTGTATAACTGTATAGTTGAGGAAATGGAGGTGTGATTGATTCTTTGCATGACTGACTAAGTGTCTGAGTAACTCCATGGATCAGTGACAGTCTATGAGTGTCTGTTTACACTGAGTGTATCTAAGGTTATATTAGAGTCTGAAGAGGTTTATCGTATTATCACATGAATGATGTCATCAGTAATGTCAAATGAGATGTCATCAGTGATGTCATCAGTGATGTCATTTGAGATGTCATCAGTGATGTCATCAGTGATGTCATTTGAGATGTCATCAGTGATGTCATCAGTGATGTCATTTGAGATGTCATCAGTGATGTCATCAGTGATGTCACTGACCATGTCATGAATGATGTAATATGTGACATGATCAGCAGTGGATTGCGGGTGCGCGATATATAGTTAGTGCAACTAACTATATATGGAATTTCAATGGTTTTGTGTGAGTAAAATAAGGTTTTTTAAATGCTAATTCCTAACTATATATGGTCTATAACCTATGGTTTTTTCAGTGAATTTTCAAGGTTTTGTAAATGCTAATTCCTAACTATATATGGTCTATAACCTATGGTTTTTTCAGTGAATTTTCAAGGTTTTGTAAATGCTAATTCCTAACTATATATGGTCCATAACCTATGGTTTTTTCTGTGAATTTCATTGGTTTTTTAACAGCTAATATCTGTAGCTGTAAAATGTATTCTTCTTTAAATCCAAAAATATATTTTATATGTTTATGAATAATTTTTTTTTTAAATATTTTTTTTTCTTCGTTCCCGCTTCGCAAATCGGGAAGCTTCCCGTTAGCTGACCTTGATGCCGCGAAATAGACCGCGAGCCGGTAAACGTTTCTTTACCGCAAGTGCCGCGTTACAAAACAACATCGTGACGCCTCCCGTCCGCATGACGTTTCACGTTGTCGCGTGATACGTCATATGACGTACTACGTTAGCGAACTGGTACGCGAAGCGAGTCGCAAAGCGCAGGTTTCTGGAAGCAAACCGGGAGGCCCTGCAAAGCGCTTAACGTAAACACAGCAAGTCATGTGACTTGGTAATAACACTTTTCATTGGTTCATTTCACTTTTGGTTTCCTAATGATGTAAGACTAGGTCATATAATCTAAAATGAACACTTTTGATTGGTTGAGAACTCTTGTTTTTCCCAAATGATGAAAATCCCTCCTTCTTTCCTCACTCTGACTTTCATCATTGTGAGAGAAAGACCCTTTGTGATCACTGAGCAATGGCTTCTTTAGTAGCTTCAGCTGGTGCTTCCCCACCACCTCCACCACATCCAAGGAAGAGTGGACCACCTGCTCAAGTTATAATTCAACAAGAAGAAGAAGAAGAGGAACAGGAGGACGAGCACGAAGAGAGGGAGTTTTTGCCTGAGCAGCCCAGGACGTCTCACCGGAAAGAAAACTTCATTTGGCAATTTTTTAAAATTCCCAAAGGTCAGAAAAAAGTAAATGCAAGATACGTAACTTGCCTTATATGTCAAGATAGACTGTCCAGAGGGACCGACAAAAAATACAGTTTCGGAAACTACACAATGCATCGCCATATGACTAGGTGGCATCCTAACAACTACAGTGCTGCACAGTTTCGGAACGACCTAGATAATCTCCCTATTATGGCCAGAAGATCTGTTGTACCGGAAGTAACGGGACCAGAGGGCAGGGAGATGGTGCCAAATATACAAATGAGATTTGGTGATGTAAAACACATCTGCGCATTTTGCGATGGATTCATTTCCTACGGACAAAAAAGCATCACTCTGATCAACAGAGCTATTGACTATCATATGCAAGTTTGTACGAAACGCCCAAAATAATAAATACTTCTTTTTTTTGTTTTGTTGCTCCTGTTGAGCCCTTTACAATGAATCGTTTTCATTGCCCCCTCCAAGAAAAACCGCAAAAAATATAAAACTGTTCCGAAAAATTCAAAAACAGTAAAAAAATGTTCAGAAAAATAAAAAAAAAAGTTCTTTTCAGAACTACCTCCCCGTTATTAAAAAATTGGTACAATATTTGGAACTGTGCCAACCTCTATTTCTCTTAGTTCGCTTCCCAGTTCGCTCGCCGGTACGCGAACCGGAAGCGAACCAAAAACAGTAAGTATAAGGGAAGGAAACAGACACTTATGTTAAAAGAAAGACAGCTATAGGGGAGTAAACTAGAGATACTATTACCCGTAATCCACTGCTGATGATGTCACATATTACATCATTCATGACATGCTCAGTGACATCATCAGCAGAGGATTGCGGGTTTTTTGGCAACATGCCTTATCCACGGTTTAATAACGCTGCCTTTTGCTTTATATAAGTTTTCAAATTGTATGAAATATATACCAATAGGTCGTTATGAACCTTTAGGTAGTGCTTTTCTTCATGAGGTCTGGTCGCTTCCATACACATACAGATGTTTCAAAGATGATCAAGAAGTTTATCTGAATGGAGAGGAATGCACTGAGACGCCAGATCATTCACTAATGTGTAGGCACATACAGTTACACGGTTCATGCAACAAACACCGACCAAATATGGCTTGCGTGTTGCAAGGCACGCCAGTTCCTGCTATCTTCCCCACGTTCAAGTTGTTGGAAAATGGTAGTTATTTGATGCTCAATAATGAAGATTGTTCTGAGTTAATTAAAAGTATTCCTTTTATCGTAACAGTAAGTGAACGGGTTATTTGCTGCAGAAATGTTCTATTTCCTCCCACACATGAACATAGGGAGTTTTCAATCTGGCCACAAATACCAACCTTGGGACACGTTTCAACGGCATGGCAAGAATAAGAGCTCTTTTGTCTCAGAGAGAGGTGGCCTTGAGTTCGGCCCGTGAAACTTTCGTACTTCACATAGCGAACACCCGTACAGAGGTGCACACCCTTTTCAATTAAGATTTGCCTTTCAATTTCAGCAACATGTTTCCGACTATCTTTAACGCATCCTCCACAAAGTCCCTGGCGCACTTTTTTAAAGTTGTTACCAGTGGTCTCGTGACTTCATTTGAGAAAATCTTTGGAGTCATCCCTGCTTCCTTTCATTCTATTTTCTGCACTCTGGTTCGTGGATTGGCATTTTTACTTGCATTACCAGCGGACGCTCTTGTGCTTTTTTACATTTTTAAATATGGATGTCCCTCCTATGCAACCTCCCACCCTGCAGCTGCTGACACTGTTCCGCAATCGCATGCTAGAATATTATGGCACAATGCCGTTGGCGATATTAAGCACGGCATATGGATTATCTTTTCGATTCTCCTACTTCACCTGTGTCCAGCCTGTATTTCACTGCCTGACCTGTGATTTCGATTGGGCCATTGATTTGTGTCTCTGCGGACCGGTTTCTCCTGACGTCGACTTTAATCAGCTGATGACTCCTATCATTACTCACGAGTTGGTTTGTCCTGGCGAAAGGATTATGGCTGTGGCATTGATGCATGGACTACTTGGTCCCTGGAATTTACTGGCGGCAGCACAGTCTTTCTTGGAACAGAGCTTTCTTGAAAACCCACCGAGCTGTCCTCTGATGGTGATAGAGGATCCGGTGCTGGGAGAGCACGTATGTTCTTTTCCGCTTTTAAATTGGATGGCTGAACTGTTTTCGGATGAAGACGGTGACTTCCTATTGGAGGCTGTTGCAGCTTATTTTGCATACACAGTTATGTCATAGACCTTTTTCATGTTTGATATGCTGAGTACTAGCATTTCATTGACAATTCATTGACTTATTTGTCAAGTTTTTATTATTTACCTTGCCTATTGGCTTAAGACTCGATAAAGTACTTGGCTGTTTTATTTTTCTTTAGCATTCAATTTTCCTAGTTTTTAATGCTTTACCTTGCGGACCGTCCACATATAAACTTGCAATCTGCTCTCATGAGATGGCACTTCTATTATCTTATTCAGTTCGTTTCCGGATCATGAGGAGGTGTCATCTAGGTCCTGGATATCTTTACACCGTGTTAAGTTAGCATGGGCTCATTACCGGTTTAAACGCCATTTTTCCTTTTTTGCAACTTCTGCACACGACACTTAGTTGTTGCTTTAGCTTTCCACCTAGTAGTTCATCGTGGTTTACATGAGAATAATATGTTATTGGTCTACTATCTGCTTTACTTGTTAAACTATATCTGTACAGCGAGTGCTAAAGTTTCAAGAACAACACGATACAGAATTGTTATGAGGTCTGATCTCCACGACTTCATACTCATAACATAAGTGCAACTTCTGCCAATTCTGGGCATGAGGCGGGTTTTATATTGCTTTGCCGAACACACATACACAACAGTTAATGCGGTTCACATGAAGAGAGAGCTGGTGTATGCTGATGTGATTCCTTCAAATCTAAGACACTAAAGTATGGGCACGCCCTAAACCAACACAAAGAGACCTTCTTAGCAAATAATATCATATGTGTATTAGGGAGGGTGAGATATAAGCAGCCGCGGGCCGTGGAGGGAGTTACGATGGGGCAGGGAGGCGGGGAGGGGGAGAAGCAGGGTGGAGCCCTCTCTACCTTGCCCCTCCCCCTCCCCGCCTCCCTGCCCCACCGTAACTCCCTCCACGGCCCGCGGCTGCTTATAAGTGTTGCTAACTCTTATTCATTTACAGCATGTTAACATACTGTCACCATTCGCTTTTTATGTACTAGTAACTATGCTGGTAATTTTGCTACTGATAATATGTGTACTTGTATTCTCCACCCTGCTTCTCCCCCTCCCCGCCTCCCTGCCTCACCGTAACTCCCTCCACGGCCCGCGGCTGCTTATAAGTGTTGCTAACTCTTATTCATTTACAGCATGTTAACATACTATCACCATTCACTTTTTATGTACTAGTAACTATGCTGGTAATTTTGCTACTGATAATATGTGTACTTTTATTATCTAAGGTACTACGCCTGAGAAGACGGCATTAGTAAATAAACATTTCAAATACACATCTGTTCTTCTTAACTCCATGTTCTGGTTTCTAAGAAATCTATAACGACCGACTGTTCATGAGTTCCACGTATCCTGAGGTACTATAAGTTCATATTCTGGATTGTCTAAACATTGAGAGTTTGTTATATCCAAGGTGACACTGTACCTAGCTTGCTAAGGAGTTTTTGATTACTAACGTGAGTTTTGGGACACCCTAATTCGCCGAGGTTCCAATCCTCTGTCCACAGTTCTGTGTGAGAACAGAAACCCTGCGACAGGGGCACCCCCGACCCTTGCTGGAGCTTCATCACACTTGCGATACAACTCCAGCAATGCATTCGCCGAGGTTCCAATCCTCTGTCCACAGTTCTGTGTGAGAACAGAAACCCTGCGACAGGGGCACCCCCGACCCTTGCTGGAGCTTCATCACACTTGCGATACAACTCCAGCAATGCGCCACCTTTACGGCACAGATACATCACGCATCTGTGCTGTTTTTGCCCCATGATGCGCCGCATTGTAAATGCAGCACACCATAGGTGACGGAACAGCGGCACAGAATGACTAACACATCCCTGGTGATGCGCCAGTCATCATAAATGTATCCCTATGCTTCTTATCTTGTTAAAGATGAACCGCCATATGTATCATCAAAGTTTTTTGCATTTCCTAAATAGCGAACTTTAAGGAATAAATAGCGATTCTTTACCATTCCTAGTTTGCGATGAGCTATTTGCTAATTAGCCGAATGTAGCCCAATGAAGCCCAATGTAGCCCAATGTAGCCCAAAGATGGCCGCCAGACACACAAAAAAACAAATGTAGCCCAAATATCAGCCAGATGTAGCCCAACTATAGCCCAGTGACAGAATGACCAATCAGCTTCGCAAACCTCCGTTACGCGAAGCGGAGCGCTGTTACAGATATATATCTTTTTTTGAACGTTAATTTCTCAAAATCCACTGGAGCACATATATTGAGACCTAGCAAAGGCACATCGGGCTACCAGTCCCTAATATTTTGCCAAGTTTCGTGCAAATCCATTCAGCCGTTCGATTATTATTATTATTTTTTTTTTTTGCCCCGCGGGGCCCTTTTAAAACCTCCACATCAAACCTAGGGGGTCAGCGAGGATCTACTATGCCCCCTTATAGTTATTTCCCCCTTTGTTTTGACCTCCTCTTGTCTCTCGATCCTACCGAGAGACAAGATGGCGGCCGCTACGGACTGTTTGGAATGTTGACAGACGCCGGAGAACCAATCAGCTTCGCTTCACAAAGCTCCGTTGCGCGAAAAGTCCGCGAACCAGAGCGCTGCCCGGTCCGCTGTTACAGATATATATCTTTTTTTAAACGTTAATTTCTCAAAATCCACTGGAGCACATATATTGAGACCTACGAAAGGCACATCGGGCTACCAGTCCCTACAATTTTGCCAAGTTTCGTGCAAATCCATTCAGCCGTTCGGGCTAAAAGTGAGGCCAACCGCCCTATGGAAATTAACATGGGAAAAACGCGTTTTGGGACCCCCCTTTTTTCTCGGCCCCCCCTTGACGAACCCCCCCAAAATTTTCAGGGGCTGCTCAGAAACAAAATGTGCCATTTTCCTGAAAATTTCAGCCAATTCCGTCCACAAACGCCAAAGTTATTAGACATAGAATTTTCAAAAAACCCATAGAGAAAAAATCCTAACTATATATACCTACTGGCGACCGCCAGTAGGTAATATATATATATATATATATATATATATTCACTGAAAAAACCATAGGCTATAGACCATATATAGTTAGGAATTAGCATTTAGAAAACCTTATTTTACTCACACAAAACCATTGAAATTCCATATATAGTTAGTTGCACTAACTATATATCGCGCACCCGCAATCCACTGCTAATGATGTCACATATTACATCATTCATGACATGGTCAGTGACATCACTGATGACATCACTGATGACATCTCAAATGACATCACTGATGACAACATCCAGTGATTATGTGTTTCTGTAAAGTTTAAATATGTTTTACATATTGAAGAATGAGTGGATGTATAAGTGTCTGAATGAAGGTTTTAGTAGGTGCGTGATTGACTGTATGAGTGAGTGATTAAATGCGTCTTACTAAATGCACGGGTTAGTGACTAAACTGTCTGAAAGTGTGCATCAGTATGTCTGTTGTTGTGCAAGCTGCTGCATGTGTTGATCAGTAGCTATATAAGTAGCTATATGGGTTATTGATTGGTTGCACAAGTATTTGTATGGGAGACTGAGTGTGTGTATGGCTGGCTGGGAGGTGTGTGACTCTGTGCAGATCAATGTGTACTTGTATCAGTGATTCTATAAGAGAGTAAGTATGTGTTAGTATATGTTTGAAAATGTAAGGTACTCTATGTTTAACTGTGTAGATTAGAAAATGGAAGTGTGATTGATTCTTTACAGGACTGAATAGGTGTGTGAGTAACTCCATGGATGAGTGGCAGAGTGTGAGTGTCTGTATAGGTGTATGAGTGCATATGATAGTGCTGTAAAGATGAGTGATTGTATTTATGAATGATTGTATGGGTGAATGAGTGAATGTGTGTGTAGACGTAGGAATCAGTGAGTGCGTATGTAGTAACTAGTATTGGTGTGTCAATGGTTTCAAAAATTATACTCTGTATTTAACACTGGGTGTAACAGAGGTTATATTAAAGTGTGAGGAGATGCATTGTATTGTCACATTAATGATATCATCATTGATGTGACCATCGATGTCAAATGAGATATCATCAGTGATGTCATTTGAGATGTCATCAGTGATGTCATCAGTGATGTCACTGACCATGTCATGAATGATGTAATATGTGACATCATCAGCAGTGGATTGCGGGTGCGCGATATATAGTTAGTGCAACTAACTATATATGGAATTTCAATGGTTTTGTGTGAGTAAAATAAGGTTTTCTAAATGCTAATTCCTAACTATATATGGTCTATAACCTATGGTTTTTTCAGTGAATTTCATTGGTTTTTTAACAGCTAATATCTGTAGCTGTAAAATGTATTCTTCTTTAAATCCAAAAATATATTTTATATGTTTATTAATAATTTTTTTTTTTTATATTTTTTTTTCTTCGTTCCCGCTTCGCGAATCGGGAAACTTCCCGTTAGCTGACCTTGATGCCGCGAAATAGACCACGAGCCGGTAAACGTTTCTTTACCGCAACTGCCGCGTTAGAAAACAACATCGTGACGCCTCCCGTCCACATGACGTTTCGCGTTGTCGCGTGATACGTCATATGACGTGCTACGTTAGCGAACTGGTACGCGAAGCGAGGCGCAAAGCGCAGGTTTCTGGAAGCAAACCGGGAGGCCCTGCAAAGCGCGTAACGTAAACACAGCAGGTCATGTGACTTGGTAATAACACTTTTCATTGGTTCATTTCACTTTTGGTTTCCTAATGATGTAAGACTAGGTCATATAATCTAAAATGAACACTTTTCATTGGTTGAGAACTATTGTTTTTCCCAAATGAGGAAAATCCCTCCTTCTTTCCTCACTCTGACTTTCATCATTGTGAGAGAAAGACCCTTTGTTACCAGTGAGCAATGGCTTCTTTAGTAGCTTCAGCTGGTGCTTCCCCACCACCTCCACCACATCCAAGGAAGAGTGGACCACCTGCTGAAGTTATAATTCAGCAAGAAGAGGAAGAAGAGGAACAGGACGAAGAGCACGAAGAGAGGCACTTTTTGCCTGAGGAGCCCAGGACGTCTCACCGGAAAGAAAACTTCATTTGGCAATTTTTTAAAATTCCCAAAGGTCAGAAAAAAGTAAATGCAAGATACGTAACTTGCCTTATATGTCAAGATAGACTGTCCAGAGGGACCGACAAAAAATACAGTTTCGGAAACTACACAATGCATCGCCATATGACTAGGTGGCATCCTAACAACTACAGTGCTGCACAGTTTCGTAACGACCTAGATAATCTCCCTATTATGGCCAGAAGATCTGTTGTACCGGAAGTAACGGGACCAGAAGGCAGGGAGATGGTGCCAAATATACAAACAAGATTTCGTGAAGTAAAACAAGTCTGCGTACATTGCAGTGGATTCATTTGCTACGGAGAAAGTAGCATCACTCTGATCAACAGAGCTATTGACAATCATGCTCATGTTTGTCCGAAACGCCCCAAACAATAAATTCTTTTTTTTTTTTTGTTGCTCCTGTTGAGCCCTTTACAATGAATCGTTTTCGTTGCCCCCTCCAAAAAAAAAAATATATATATAAAACTGTTCAGAAAAATTCAAAAAAAGTAAAAAAATGTTCGGAAAAATAATAAAAAAAATATAAAACAACAAAAACAATAAAAAAAAGTTCTTTTCAGAACTACCTCCCCGGTATTAAAAAATTGGTACAATATTTGGAACTGTGCCAACCTCTATTTCTCTTAGTTCGCTTCCCAGTTCGCTCGCCGGTACGCGAACCGGAAGCGAACCAAAAAAACAGTAAGTATAAGGGAAGGAAACAGACAGTTATGTTAAAAGAAAGACAGCTATAGGGGAGTAAACTAGAGATACTATTACCCGTAATCCACTGCTGATGATGTCACATATTACATCATTCATGACATGCTCAGTATGTATGGAAAGGGGCAGATTTATATTAACTAGCACATCCCCAGAGATGCACCAGTTAACGTGCACCGCTGCTCTACCACCCACAGTCTGCCGCATTTACAATCAGATAGGACAAAGCTGCATCAAAACCCTGCGCCTGCTTGAAGCAGGCATAGATCTTGACGCAGGTAGGCTGAAAGCTAAAGCAACAACTAAGTGTCGTGTGCAGAAGTTGCAAAAAAGGAAAAATGGCGTTTAAACCAGTAATGAGCCCATGCTAACTTAACACAGTGTAAAGATATCCAGGATCTATATCAGTTTGGGGTTCACGAACCTGGCAGGTAAAAGGCACTGAGGCTTTGCACCGTGCATATCTCATCCCAAATCATATGTTGTTTGTGAATGAAACAATTTCCCAGACCAAATGCTTTGGATTGGCTACTTCTAAAAAATTAAACATCCCTACTATCCCGGAGTTAGAGGAATATGATGGTTGGAGTAATTTTACTCGGTTGTCCATTAAAGATTTACAGGCCCTACTCCATAATTCTTCCTTTAACATTTCCAGTATAAATCCAAAAGGTTGGCTGCTTTGGCAACGTGCCTTATCCACGGTTTAATAACGCTGCCTTTTGCTTTATATAAGTTTTCAAATTGTATGAAATATATACCAATAGGTCGTTATGCACCTTTAGGTAGTGGTTTTCTTCATGAGGTCTGGTCGCTTCCATACACATACAGATGTTTCAAAGATGATCAAGAAGTTTATCTGAATGGAGAGGAATGCACTGAGACGCCAGATCATTCACTAATGTGTAGGCACATACAGTTACACGGTTCATGCAACAAACACCGACCAAATATGGCTTGCATGTTGTAAGGCACGCCAGTTCCTGCTATCATCCCCACGTTCAAGTTGTTGGAAAATGGTAGTTATTTGATGCTCAATAATGAAGATTGTTCTGGGTTAATTAAAAGTATTCCTTTTATCGTAACAGTAAGTGAACGGGTTATTTGCTGCAGAAATGTTCTATTTCCTCCCACACATGAACATAGGGAGTTTTCAATCTGGCCACAAATACCAACCTTGGGAGCAGATTTCAACGGCATGGCAAGAATAAGAGCTCTTTTGTCTCAGAGAGAGGTGGCCTTGAGTTCGGCCCGTGAAACTTTCCTGCTTCACATAGCGAACACCCGTACAGAGGTGCAGACCCTTTTAAATACAGATTTGCCTTTCCATTTCAGCAAGATGGTTCGGACTATCTTTAACGCGTCCTCCACAAAGGGCCTGGCGCACTTTTTTAAAGTTGTTACCAGTGGTCTCGTGACTTCATTTGAGAAAATCTTTGGAGTCATCCCTGCTTTCTTTCATTCTATTTTTTCCACTGTGCTTGGTGGATTCCCATTTTTACTTGCATTACCAGCGGACGCTCTTGTGCTTTTTTACATTTTTAAATATGGATGTCCCTCCTGTGCAAGCTCCCGCCCTGCAGCTGCTGACGCTGTTCCGCAATCGCATGCTTGAATATTATGGCACAATGCTGTTGGCGATATTAAGCACGGCATATGGATTATCTTTTCGATTCTCCTACTTCACCTGTGTCCAGCCTGTATTTCACTGCCTGACCTGTGATTTCGATTGGGCCATTGATTTGTGTCTCTGCGGACCGGTTTCTCCTGACGTCGACTTTAATCAGCTGATGACTCCTATCATTACTCACGAGTTGGTTTGTCCTGGCGAAAGGATTATGGCTGTGGCATTGATGCATGGACTAATTGGTCCCTGGAATTTACTGGCGGCAACACAGTCTTTCTTGGAACAGAGCTTTCTTGAAAACCCACCGAGCTGTCCTCTGATGGTGATAGAGGATCCGGTGCTGGGAGAGCACGTATGTTCTTTTCCGCTTTTAAATTGGATGGCTGAACTCTTTTCGGATGAAGACGGTGACTTCCTATTGGAGGCTGTTGCAGCTTATTTTGCATACACAGTTATGTCATAGACCTTTTTCATGTTTGATATGCTGAGTACTAGCATTTCATTGACAATTCATTGACTTATTTGTCAAGTTTTTATTATTTAGCTTGCCTATTGGCTTAAGCCTCGATAAAGTAGTTGGCTGTTTTATTTTTCTTTAGCATTAAATTTTCCTAGTTTTTAATGTTTTACCTTGCGGACCGTCCACATATAAAGTTGCAATCTGCTCTCATGAGATGCCACTTCTATTATCTTATTCAGTTCGTTTCCGGATCATGGGGAGGTGTCATCTAGATCCTGGATATCTTTACACCGTGTTAAGTTAGCATGGGCTCATTACCGGTTTAAACGCCATTTTTCCTTTTTTGCAACTTCTGCACACGACACTTAGTTGTTGCTTTAGCTTTCAACCTAGTAGTTCATCGTGGTTTACATGAGAATAATATGTTATTGCTCTACTATCTGCTTTGCTTGTTAAACTATATCTGTACAGCGACTGCTGAAGTTTCAAGAACAACACGATACAGAATTGTTATGAGGTCTGATCTCCACGACTTCATACTCATAACATAAGTGCAGCTTCTGCCAATTCTGGGCATGAGGCGGGTTTTATATTGCTTTGCCGAACACACATACACAACACTTGATGCGGTTCACATGAAGAGAGAGCTGGTGTATGCTGATGTGATTCCTTCAAATCTAAGACACTAAAGTATGGGCACGCCCTAAACCAACACAAAGAGACCTTCTTAGCAAATAATATAATATGTGTATTAGGGAGGGTCAGATATAAGCAGCCGCGGGCCGTGGAGGGAGTGGGAGGGGCAGGGTGGAGCCCTCTCCACCCTGCCCCTCCCCTCCCCGCCTCCCTGCCCCACCGTAACTCCCTCCATGGCCCGCGGCTGCTTATAAGTGTTGCTAACTCTTATTCATTTACAGCATGTTAACATACTGTCACCATTCGCTTTTTATGTACTAGTAACTATGCTGGTAATTTTGCTACTGATAATATGTGTACTTGTATTATCTAAGATACTACGCCTGAGAAGACGGCATTAGTAAATAAACATTTCAAATACACATGTGTTCTTCTTAACTCCATGTTCTGGTTTCTAAGAAATATATAACGACCAACTGTTCATGAGTTCCACGTATCCTGAGGTACTATAAGTTCTTATTGTGGATTGTCTAAACATTGAGAGTTTGTTATATCCAATGTGACACTGTACCTAGCTTGCTAAGGGGTTTTTGATTACTAAGGTGAGTTTTGGGGCACCCTAATTCGCCGAGGTTCCAATCCTCTGTCCACAGTTCTGTGTGAGAACAGAAACCCTGCGACAGGGGCACCCCTGAGCCTTGCTGGAGCTTCATCACACTTGCGATACAACTCCAGCAATGCGCCACCTTTACGGCACAGATACGTCACGCATCTGTGCTGTTTTTGCCCCATGATGCGCCGCATTGTAAATGCAGCACACCATAGGTGACGGAACAGCGGCACAGAATGACTAACACATCCCTGGTGATGCGCCAGTCATCATAAATCTATCCCTATGCTTCTTATCTTGTTAGAGATGAACCGCCATATGTATCATCAAAGTTTTTTGCATTTCCTAAATAGCGAACTTTAAGGAATAAATAGCGATTCTTTACCATTCCTAGTTTGCGATGAGCTATTTGCTAATTACAAATTACACATTCATTTCCATGCAGCAGGAGGCCCATAGGAATGAAGGTGCAATTTGCGATTAGCAATTACCTCATCGCAAATTACGAATTTTTCCGAGGGTGCAGGGGTGTCTCAAGAACACCCTGCTGCACCCCTGAAAAAGAAATTTGGGGGCATATGGCGCACATAAATTTTGAAAACATTCCTTTACCTCAAAAACGATTTTCAACTCATAATTTGAAAACACTGCACATGGGGAAATGACTTAAAATGTCCTTAAGACACATAAAAGCGTTTTATGATTGCCTTTGCAGCATGTTTCAGTCACCTTTAACATGCCTATGTAACGCAAACATTCAAAATCTAAATTTGCCATGCACAGGTGGGAGCATATTTACAAGCAATTTGCTCCACAGACAAACTTCTTACATTGAAATGGGAAAAATAACATCAGAGACTCTCAATTACCTTATAAAGAAGCAGACACCATTATGTCCTTGTCATCAATATTAAAACCATTGCTTTTTCTCAAAAACGATTTACAAGTCATAATTTGAAAACACTCCACAGCTCCTATGCACATAAAACCCTGTCAGTACTAATACTTCACATTTTCTCCAATTACAATTTCTCAAAGAAACAAAATCTATTTGTAAAACACTTGAGACAAAGCAACATTTGAAAAACACAACTTTCTTCATAATTTTCTCCTTAAAGCACACTATTTTCTATCTAAATTAAAGAAATCTTTTCTCACCTTAGCAAATACTTTGAGTTTCAAAACAGTCTCAGAAACACACCAATTTGTCTTTAGCAGAGCAAAAGGTATGCACTCCAGAGTCTGCAGCTATCAAAAGCACAGAAATGCTGTAATTCTTCACACATATCTCTCATGTCACCCAATCAAAACTCTTCCCTCACTTTTTTTCAAATCAAAACCCTTCCCCCCTCTGCCCCCTCCCTGCTTTTTCTGCATAGCAACCACCTCTTGCAAGACCTCTGGTGTTTCCAAGTTCACACAACAATGTTGCAATTGAACTCTGAACTCTCAGTGCACCTGCATATCCAGTGCAATCTTTCATTTAATGATTTTTTCTTCGCCACTCAAAATACATCTTTCAACGAACTCATCCATGCACCCTAACTTTCTGTTTTCAGCAATCAAAATCCACCAATCACTCTTACTGCTTCATTAACACAGAAACTCCTCAGTTTTTTTCATTTTACACTCTCATTTTTTCAACTGCCATTTCATTGCCACACTTCATCTGACTGCAGGAGAACCTTCTCTCGCCATGTTTTCTGTCTGGATTGTTGGACATAGTTACATCTATTGGGCTCAGAGGTACGCTGAAAACAGGAATTTACCTAACCTCAATTTACAAGATGTGGAAATTAAGTGGTTTGGCCACAGAGGATTAAAATGTCACCAATTGATACCATTGGTAAAAACCTTTATGCATTTGCCAAAACCTGACCTGTTAATTGTGCACTGTGGAGGTAATGATTTGGGCACTTTGACTGGGGTAGGTCTGGAAATGCTTTTAAAGGACACCTTTGAGCAATTGATGGCACTTTTTCCTCAGACTGCCTTGGTATATTCAAATATATGCCAAAGACAAAAATGGAGGTGGTCGAACCAATTTTGTCCACAAATTGAGAAATCGAGGAAGCATGTAAACAAATCTGTTTCAGCTTACATGAGAGACCATGGAATGGGCTCCCTGTACAACAATAACTTGCGTTACTACATGCAAGATATCTACAGAGGAGATGGAGTTCACTTCTCAGATGAGGGCAACAGAATTTTCACTCTGAATTTAAGACTGTGCATTGGTACCTACTTATAAGTACCTAAATGTACCATAAACCCAAAAGCTCTTCTCAGAGCTACCCTACATCTGATCACTCACAATTATTATTTTACTCTAACTTTTTTCACTAATTTTCAAGAAAGTACGCTCCCCAGAACGCTTCCCGGTTCGCGAACCGGGCGCACTCCACGCAAAAAAACTAAAAAAACAATATATTTTTTTTTTGCCCTGCGAGACCCTTTTAAAGCCTCCACATCAAACCTAGGGGGCAGGGACGATCTACTATGCCCCCTTATGGTCATTTGCCCCTTCGCTTTGGCCTCCTCTTGTCTCTCGATCCTACCGAGAGACAAGATGGCGGCCGCTACGGACTGTTTGGAATGTTTACAGACGCCGAAGAACCAATCAGCTTCGCAAAGCTCCGAAGCGGAGCGCTGTTACAGATATATATCTTTTTTTGAACGTTAATTTCTCAAAATCCACTGGAGCACATATATTGAGACCTAGCAAAGGCACATCGGGCTACCAGTCCCTACAATTTTGCCAAGTTTCGTGCAAATCCATTCAGCCGTTCGATTATTATTATTTTAATTTTTTTTTGCCCCGCGGGGCCCTTTTAAAACCTCCACATCAAACCTAGGGGGTCAGCGAGAATCTACTATGCCCCCTTATGGTCATTTGCCCCTTCGCTTTGGCCTCCTCTTGTCTCTCGATCCTACCGAGAGACAAGATGGCGGCCGCTACGGACTGTTTGGAATGTTTACAGACGCCGGAGAACCAATCAGCTTCGCTTCACAAAGCTCCGTTGCGCGAAAAGTACGCGAACTGGAGCGCTGCCCGGTCCGCTGTTACAGATATATATCTTTTTTTGAACGTTAATTTCTCAAAATCCACTGAAGCACATATATTGAGACCTACAAAAGGCACATCGGGCTACCAGTCCCTACAATTTTGCCAAGTTTCGTGCAAATCCATTCAGCCCTTCGGGCTAAAAGTGAGGCCAACCGCCCTATGGAAAACTCAATGTTAAAAACACGTTTTGGGACCCCCCTTTTTTCTCGGCCCCCCCTTGACGAACCCCCCCCCAAATTTTCAAGGGCTGCTCAGAAACAAAATGTGCCATTTTCCTGAAAATTTCAGCCAATTCCGTCCACAAACGCCAAAGTTATTAGACATAGAATTTTCAAAAATCCCATAGGGAAAAAATCCTAACTATATATACCTACTGGCGACCGCCAGTAGGTAATATATATATATATATATATATATATATATATATATATATATATATAAGGCCCGTGTTTTCGCGAGGGGCAAGATGTCTATACTTTAGGCAAGCTCTGCCGGCTGGGCGAAAGAATCCTACATCATGCGACAGCAGTGAGTGGGCTGACTCGCATAGCAGGCAAGCCTGACCGGCACAATACCCCAGGCACCTATATCACTGCCTTTCGTCAGCCCAGACGTCTTGAAACACCATAAACGGGATGCCATCTTGCCTGTGAATCTACTGCGGCCCTTCTGATGGGAGCGTACTGCACCTCTGACCAGGGAGGTGGCATGTGCGGTCATTGAGCCCTCTGCCTGATCGATTTGAGGGGGTGGCCCTGCCTGGCTGGGAGCTCTCCCTCCGCCGAGACACAACTGCACATGGCTCGGGCCCGGCTTGGTCTTAGCCGCGTTGAGTGCGGGCCTGGAAGCCTTGCCCAACCCTGTCTCACGTGATCTGTTTGCTGCAAAGAAGATTCGGCAGCAGGACCCACCGTCACGTCACGTCACAACTCACCTGAAACAGGGTAAGGAGCTGAGGCAGGGGAGGCGAACACTGGAACCCTTGTGGTCCATCCTGGCTGCTTTTCCTGGACTCTCTGGGCCTGCACCTGCACTCCATTGACACTACATTAACCTCCTCCTGGCCTGGCGGTGTTTGGCTTGGGCCACCTTGCACTTTGCCGCCTCCCCTGAGCCTGAGCTCTTAGGACTGAACACATACAACTTCTGCCCCCCTGCCCCATTCACTCAATGGTTACTGGTTGTGGTGGTGGTTGGGCCAAATAAACACGTCTTTTCTGCGCTCCCCAGACATTGGCACACTCCGTCTCCATTGATACTTTCTTTTGGTGTGGGCCAGTACCCCTTGCATGCCATTGGAATGGGGAAGGCCGGCTCGAAATAATCCAGTCTTACATTTGAGGTCTGCAGGCGGGCAGGGCCGAGAATCATCTCAAGAGGCTGGCAAGCGGGCTACACAGATGGAGGCCCCAGAAGTTCAGGAAAACAGTATACGCTCTCAGCTCCTCAAAGTGATATCTAGCTTGAAAACAATTGACTCCCGTCTAGACCAGGTCAAACCAAGGTGGACACTCACAGTACCCGCATCACGCAACTGGTGGCAAGGGTCTCGGACACAGATGAGATTGGGGTGGAGAACAGACAGTGACTCCTGAAAATGGACAAGGTGCTGGAAATTGTCCACGCAAAAAACCTGCTCCCTCAGAAACAATATACGCATTGTGCGACTTCCATAATCCACTGCCATTGACAAAATAGAGACCTACCTGGAATAATTTGTGTGCGAATTGTTCTTTGAATCCCTGTCATATCTTTTCATCATTGAGCGGGCATACAGATCACTGGTCCCACTGTCTCCCCCTGGAACCCCCGCCAGGCCAATAATAGCTTGTCTACTGAATTACCCCAACCGAGACTCAATACTCCAGAAGGCAAGGGAGATTGGAGAGGTCAGGCATCAAGGTAACACACTATCCTTCTATCCCGACTTTACATTATCCGTGCAAGCTGCCCGTAGAGACTGCCTCCCAACTAAGCTTGTACTTCAGCAACTTCACATCAGGTATGCACTCATATACCCTGCCAAGCTGCGCATAGACTCCGGAAACAAACCCTGTGACTTCACCGACCCTAAGGCTGCCCACGTGTTCACTAAGCAGGTGCAAAAATCATCAGTCACCCACCAAAGAAGGCCACGCAAGTGAGAATGACTGAATTTGGTTTTGATAGGAAGTGGCTGCAGTGTGACCCTATTGGCAATAGGCCGTCACTATCTGAGTTCAATTGCAAAACTCTTTTTTGCATTCCTGCGTATCTCAATTGTTGTGATTTAATCATTCTAATTTCCCCCCCTTGTTGAGACCTGCCCTGATCACCCACCCTGCCTCACGGCACAGGGATGTCTGGTTGAGCAACGTACCCCATTGGGAAAAGTCCTGCTACATGTTTATACCCGCTGAGTTGGGGTTCCCCGCGTGGGGGGAGGTCTGATTCTCAACCATGTTGGGGGGTTGAAGTCGGCGGGGGGGGAGGGCTGGAATGTTCCTGAAATGGGTGTTGCTGCAGATTCACATCTCAGTGCTATGTTTCATACTTGCAAATGTTTCAATATAAACTGGACTCTGGTGGCATTTGATTGCATTGATATTGCGTTTTATGTTGCACCAAGGATAGAGAACCACAGACACGTACCCATGCCCACACCAGAAACGGCCACATGACTGAGATCAGATTTATGACTTGGAACATCAGAGGCATGAATGATTTCCGCAGAGCATATCTCATACATGCTTATCTTGCTAGGCACAAGACTGATGTCTGCTTTCTCCAAGAGACTCATCTGACACCTCACAATGCCGCCAGATTCTGATCGAGACACTGGGGTGACACTTACTCTTCCTTCTATTCAAATTATGCAGGGGAGTCACGATTCTATTTAGGTCTGTCATGGCACTCCACGCACACCCTTATAGACACCCAGGGGAGATATGTGATCCTCACGGGCACCCTCTATGCCTAACCTGTGATTCTGGCAGCTGTTTATGGCCCAAACACGGACTACCCAGACTTTTACACTCAAATCTGGAAACTAATCTCCTCCTTCGGCCCACTTCCATTGATATGGGGCACGATTTCAATGTAGCCCCACAGAACACTTTAGACCACTTGGGCATGCGCGTTCTTCACCCACAGGCCACTGTCACACTACATACCATTATGCAGGACATTTGATTGGTCTATGGTTGGAGGCATCATCACCCTGACAATTATGAGGGCCCCTGCATTTCCGATACACACAGCTCTTGGTCCTGCATTGATCTGTGGATCGTCACTCGGGACACACTGAGTTGGACCACCTCCACTACACACTTAGTACGTACCTTATCGGACCACTCATCAATGAGCCTGACTATCCAACTCCGTGGATCCCTCAGGGCATGTTTGCATGGCACCTATCTTCCCCACATGTTCCGGGATGCCACTTACAGAGAGGAGCTCTCCTGAGCCATTGTGGAATCCTTCGAGCTTAGCCCCGGCTCAGTGGACTCACCCTCTACCGTCTGGGAGACCTTTAAAGTGGTGGTCAGGGGAGAATGCAATGCTAGACAATCAGGCATACTCAGATATATCAGCGGCACCCTGGGAAGGCTGGAGACAGAGCTCAAGCAACTTGACCAAATCTATATTAGAAATCCTTCCCCTGCTATATTAGCGGACAAGCGCCTAAAGATGATATCAGGCTGAAGCTGAGCGTGAGGTCACACAAAATGGCTGCAAGCAAAGGCACGCTGCTATGGTGAGGAAGATCGCACTGCCAGGACCTTGACAATCCTACTGGGGAATCCACACACCTCCTCCTACATAACAGAACTACAAGACTAAACTGCCAGCAGAATCACTGCTCCCAGTGATATATTAGATAACATCTCCACATTCTTTGCTAACCTTTACACCGCTGGGGTCAAGACACCTTCAGATGTCATCGAACAGTAATTCGACACTATCGAGCTACTATGCCTCAGCAATGCACATCATGAATATTTAGACCAACCCTTTACCTCAAAGGAGATTGCGCTGGTGATCGCGAGTCTTCCCAGGGATAAGGCACTTGGATCAGATGGGCTGACAGCTGCCTTCTATAAAGATTATGCACCTATCCTCATTCCTCATCTTGCTGAGATGTATAATGAGTCAGTCATGATCGTCCAATTACCTGCCACTCTTCGCAAGGTGGTGATCACTCTTCTCCTCAAACCTGATAAACTGCCTGAGTCATGTGACTCGTATCGCCCACTAACATTAATTAATACTGACAACAAGATTTTCGCAAAATTATTAGCCAACCGCCTCCTTACCCTTACGTCTATTATTGCCCGACCGGGCCAATCCGATTTTATCTCTGGTAGTGCCACATCTCATAATTTGCACACCATTTTCGTCATCATGCACCAGATCAACCCCAACTTGCCCTGCTAGGCCGCTAGGTATTCAGCCCTGCCTTCCTAAGCAAAATCAAGTTTCTATACACACTGCCAGAAGCATGCATCTGCATTAATGGACAAATCACAGAGCAAAAACACATCACTTGAGGCACTAGACAGAGCTATCCCCTGTCACCCATGCTTTTTGCCATAGCAGTGGAGCCACTTGCTGCGTGGCTGTGACAACATCATTGGGTTCTCGTCTCACGGTTTAGTGACTTCCGTGTATGCAGACGATGTGGCACTCTACATCCGCGAACCCCAAGAAATCCTGGCCCCATGATCATAGAGGTCATTAGGCTTGGAGGCTAGCCTGGGTGAAATCAATCCTACTCCCTTTAACAGACATGAACCAACCCTTTCGTATGGAATAACCGATAAAGTGGGCCGCAGGCCTGATTAAATATCTGGGCATCTGGTTAACCAGGAACACGGAAGAGCTATGGAGGGCAAACTATGGAAAGGCTATGAGCTGGGTGGAATCCAAAATCCTCACATTGAAAAATCTTCCACTCTCACTAGTGGAACCTAATCCCCAAAATGTTGTTCGCACCCGAGTTCCTCTACCTGTTTTTAACTGTTCCGCTGCTGCTCATATCTCACTTGTTCAAGAGACTGCACTCCAAAATGATTACACTTCTATGGGCGGTCGCCAACTGCGCATTGCATATGAAACCCTTACACTACCTTTCTCGCATGATGGTATGGGTGCCCCAAACTTCAAACTTTAGCATACTCTGCTCAGGCCAGTTTTCTTCATTTTTGGCTACATCCCATGCTTTTTCCGCTGCAAGTCACAGTCAAAACAGATCTCACTTCACTGCAGCCACTTCAAACGGCATTGTTCTTACTGTACATGGCCCGAGGGGCAAAATAGACACTGTAAAATGTGTGAGGTGGGGCTGGGAGGGGATTCGCAGACATACAAGGGCTAAGACCTTACACGCCCTGGCGCTGTAGTTGGTCTAATCCCTATTTCCCCCCTCTGCAGACTAGTGGCAAGGCATGACATGCTGCAGCGGTAGGCATTTGCACCAATGCCAACCTATATCCCAATGGCCAATTTCTCCCCCTCCCAGAAAATGCAACTTCATTAGATAAGCTAACATATTATCAGATAAGAGCAACCTGCTAAAACATGCACAACACATTCTCAAGTCCTCCACCACCAAACGCTGCACTCGAATACATTCATACAGCGGCCTCTCCATGCAAATTGGTAACCAGGCTATATGGGTGGCGCTTGCAGCCTGCCCGGTTGATACTGAACGGGTACGTCTCTCATGGAGAACGGACTTAGCAGACCAGCCCATGCCAGAACAATGGCCAAATTGCTACAATCAATCTCAAAAACTTTCCCCTAACTATCGACTACGACTGATAGATTTCAAATACCTACATAGATTGTATCACACAAATGCATCACTTTACAGAATGGGCCTAGCAGAAGATGCTAACTGCGTCAGATGCTCTGTTCCCAATGCATCATTTGTACACCTTGCCTGGACATGACCGAGGATAGCGACCTTTTGGCAAGATATATGCCTCATTATAGGTGACATCACCTTCAATACCCTTGCACCCGATCCCTTCATATACCTCGTGGGTTATGTCAAGGACATTTGAGACGCCAGTCGAAGACTGGTCGTAATGCTGATGGTACTGGCTAGGCGCAGGGTGGCGATTCACTGGGGCTGTAAACCTGCAGCATCCTCAAAAGCCTGGCTAGCAGATGCGGCACACTGTCAGACGCATATAAGAGAGTACTGGAATTGAATGCCTCTAGTGAGCAGGCCACATGACATTTGGGCTCCCCTGGTGTCTTATCTCCAAAAGACAGATGGGGCTGACCAATCCCCTAACTACCTTTCAGTCCCTGTGGCCACAAATGAGCAAGCCGACATGGAGAGAGACAGACTCAACCCCAACATGAGTGAGACGTATAGAACAATGGATGTGCAAATCTGAATGTAATTTCGGCACCTAGAATATGAATATATCGATGTACATATTTTACCTCCTGTTTATACTTAAATGCCTATCAAATTTGCCTTGAGCAACAACTGTGTAATCAAGTGCATAACCTGTAACGTGTCTTTACCAAAATAAAGTTTTCTAATTAAATATATATGTATGTGTATAAATATATCTATACTACTATAATAAAGGAAGAACTTTCAGCCTTTGAGGCGGGTAAACTCGGGAACCACAGCGCCAATCCACACACCCGATACACCGTTGGAATCGTCAGGGTGTGTAGATGGTTATAGGCTATATCAACTTTTAAAAAAAACGTGATTTGAAAAATGTACAGTAAAAAAAAAGTAGTCCCTCCGAAGTAGCGCCGGCCGCGACGTGCGTGCTCACGTCAGGAGCGCGGCGAGGAGCGGCATCCAGGAGCGCGATGAGGAGCGGCGGACATGGCGTGGGGGAGGAGCGGTGACGTGAGGATCAGCGGACAGGCCAGCGGCGGTGCGAGCAGCGGACAAGCTAGAGGAGCGGCGGCTCAGGTAAGGAGACCCATGTCGGGGCAGGCTGGGTCGGGGCAGGCGGGGGTCGGGGTAGGCGGGGGATGGGCTGGGCTGCTAGTATATATATATATATATATTTTTATATATATATATATATATATCACGCTCTTGAGGTCACCACACAAGCAGGAAAGCACACGAACAGCAGGAAGGTTCACCTCTTAACCTTTAATCTTCGGTACAGGCGAGTATGGCATGCAGGTAAGTTTAAACAGTTCCAGCGCTCTGCCTGACGCGTTTCGAGTGTCTCTTCATCAGAGGCGTGGCGTGGAAAACGTGCAGTGGTGGACGCACCCCCATAGAAATGCTCGCATCAGTATTGGTGCTTTATGGGAGATATAGTCCGTTATTCCTTTATGAATTGCAGCACTTTTATATCTGTTGTATTCAAGGCTCTGCATGAGCCCCCCCGCTTGCCTGCTCGTCATTATCCTGTGCCTGCTGTTCCTTCATGGGATGGGTGTATCCGAATCCTCAGTGGCCCCCAGTGATCGCGGGGTGGTGCTCTCCCAGCGGCTGGGCTGCCGCTTATATATCACGCTCTTGAGGTCACCACACAAGCAGGAAAGCACACGAACAGCAGGAAGGTTCACCTCTTAACCTTTAATCTTCGGTACAGGCGAGTATGGCATGCAGGTAAGTTTAAACAGTTCCAGCACTCTGCCTGACGCGTTTCGAGTGTCTCTTCATCAGAGGCGTGGCGTGGAAAACGTGCAGTGGTGGACGCACCCCCATAGAAATGCTCGCATCAGTATTGGTGCTTTATGGGAGATATAGTCCGTTATTCCTTTATGAATTGCAGCACTTTTATATCTGTTGTATTCAAGGCTCTGCATGAGCCCCCCCCGCTTGCCTGCTCGTCATTATCCTGTGCCTGCTGTTCCTTCATAGGATGGGTGTATCCGAATCCTCAGTGGCCCCCAGTGATCGCGGGGTGGTGCTCTCCCAGCGGCTGGGCTGCCGCTTATATATCACGCTCTTGAGGTCACCACACAAGCAGGAAAGCACACGAACAGCAGGAAGGTTCACCTCTTAACCTTTAATCTTCGGTACAGGCGAGTATGGCATGCAGGTAAGTTTAAACAGTTCCAGCGCTCTGCCTGACGCGTTTCGAGTGTCTCTTCATCAGAGGCGTGGCGTGGAAAACGTGCAGTGGTGGACGCACCCCCATAGAAATGCTCGCATCAGTATTGGTGCTTTATGGGAGATATAGTCCGTTATTCCTTTATGAATTGCAGCACTTTTATATCTGTTGTATTCAAGGCTCTGCATGAGCCCCCCCCGCTTGCCTGCTCGTCATTATCCTGTGCCTGCTGTTCCTTCATGGGATGGGTGTATCCGAATCCTCAGTGGCCCCCAGTGATCGCGGGGTGGTGCTCTCCCAGCGGCTGGGCTGCCGCTTATATATCACGCTCTTGAG
Source organism: Lissotriton helveticus (assembly GCF_964261635.1). Classification (NCBI taxonomy): domain Eukaryota; kingdom Metazoa; phylum Chordata; class Amphibia; order Caudata; family Salamandridae; genus Lissotriton; species Lissotriton helveticus. Next base: position 1,243,229,044 of record NC_136063.1, on the reverse strand, counting down.
GTCACCACACAAGCAGGAAAGCACACGAACAGCAGGAAGGTTCACCTCTTAACCTTTAATCTTCGGTACAGGCGAGTATGGCATGCAGGTAAGTTTAAACAGTTCCAGCGCTCTGCCTGACGCGTTTCGAGTGTCTCTTCATCAGAGGCGTGGCGTGGAAAACGTGCAGTGGTGGACGCACCCCCATAGAAATGCTCGCATCAGTATTGGTGCTTTATGGGAGATATAGTCCGTTATTCCTTTATGAATTGCAGCACTTTTATATCTGTTGTATTCAAGGCTCTGCATGAGCCCCCCCGCTTGCCTGCTCGTCATTATCCTGTGCCTGCTGTTCCTTCATGGGATGGGTGTATCCGAATCCTCAGTGGCCCCCAGTGATCGCGGGGTGGTGCTCTCCCAGCGGCTGGGCTGCCGCTTATATATCACGCTCTTGAGGTCACCACACAAGCAGGAAAGCACACGAACAGCAGGAAGGTTCACCTCTTAACCTTTAATCTTCGGTACAGGCGAGTATGGCATGCAGGTAAGTTTAAACAGTTCCAGCGCTCTGCCTGACGCGTTTCGAGTGTCTCTTCATCAGAGGCGTGGCGTGGAAAACGTGCAGTGGTGGACGCACCCCCATAGAAATGCTCGCATCAGTATTGGTGCTTTATGGGAGATATAGTCCGTTATTCCTTTATGAATTGCAGCACTTTTATATCTGTTGTATTCAAGGCTCTGCATGAGCCCCCCCGCTTGCCTGCTCGTCATTATCCTGTGCCTGCTGTTCCTTCATGGGATGGGTGTATCCGAATCCTCAGTGGCCCCCAGTGATCGCGGGGTGGTGTTCTCCCAGCGGCTGGGCTGCCGCTCATATATCACGCTCTTGAGGTCACCACACAAGCAGGAAAGCACACGAACAGCAGGAAGGTTCACCTCTTAACCTTTAATCTTCGGTACAGGCGAGTATGGCATGCAGGTAAGTTTAAACAGTTCCAGCGCTCTGCCTGACGCGTTTCGAGTGTCTCTTCATCAGAGGCGTGGCGTGGAAAACGTGCAGTGGTGGACGCACCCCCATAGAAATGCTCGCATCAGTATTGGTGCTTTATGGGAGATATAGTCCGTTATTCCTTTATGAATTGCAGCACTTTTATATCTGTTGTATTCAAGGCTCTGCATGAGCCCCCCCGCTTGCCTGCTCGTCATTATCCTGTGCCTGCTGTTCCTTCATGGGATGGGTGTATCCGAATCCTCAGTGGCCCCCAGTGATCGCGGGGTGGTGCTCTCCCAGCGGCTGGGCTGCCGCTTATATATCACGCTCTTGAGGTCACCACACAAGCAGGAAAGCACACGAACAGCAGGAAGGTTCACCTCTTAACCTTTAATCTTCGGTACAGGCGAGTATGGCATGCAGGTAAGTTTAAACAGTTCCAGCGCTCTGCCTGACGCGTTTCGAGTGTCTCTTCATCAGAGGCGTGGCGTGGAAAACGTGCAGTGGTGGACGCACCCCCATAGAAATGCTCGCATCAGTATTGGTGCTTTATGGGAGATATAGTCCGTTATTCCTTTATGAATTGCAGCTCTTTTATATCTGTTGTATTCAAGGCTCTGCATGAGCCCCCCCGCTTGCCTGCTCGTCATTATCCTGTGCCTGCTGTTCCTTCATGGGATGGGTGTATCCGAATCCTCAGTGGCCCCCAGTGATCGCGGGGTGGTGCTCTCCCAGCGGCTGGGCTGCCGCTTATATATCACGCTCTTGAGGTCACCACACAAGCAGGAAAGCACACGAACAGCAGGAAGGTTCACCTCTTAACCTTTAATCTTCGGTACAGGCGAGTATGGCATGCAGGTAAGTTTAAACAGTTCCAGCGCTCTGCCTGACGCGTTTCGAGTGTCTCTTCATCAGAGGCGTGGCGTGGAAAACGTGCAGTGGTGGACGCACCCCCATAGAAATCTGGGGGCCACTGAGGATTCGGATACACCCATCCCATGAAGGAACAGCAGGCACAGGATAATGACGAGCAGGCAAGCGGGGGGGCTCATGCAGAGCCTTGAATACAACAGATATAAAAGTGCTGCAATTCATAAAGGAATAACGGACTATATCTCCCATAAAGCACCAATACTGATGCGAGCATTTCTATGGGGGTGCGTCCACCACTGCACGTTTTCCACGCCACGCCTCTGATGAAGAGACACTCGAAACGCGTCAGGCAGAGCGCTGGAACTGTTTAAACTTACCTGCATGCCATACTCGCCTGTACCGAAGATTAAAGGTTAAGAGGTGAACCTTCCTGCTGTTCGTGTGCTTTCCTGCTTGTGTGGTGACCTCAAGAGCGTGATATATAAGCGGCAGCCCAGCCGCTGGGAGAGCACCACCCCGCGATCACTGGGGGCCACTGAGGATTCGGATACACCCATCCCATGAAGGAACAGCAGGCACAGGATAATGACGAGCAGGCAAGCGGGGGGGCTCATGCAGAGCCTTGAATACAACAGATATAAAAGTGCTGCAATTCATAAAGGAATAACGGACTATATCTCCCATAAAGCACCAATACTGATGCGAGCATTTCTATGGGGGTGCGTCCACCACTGCACGTTTTCCACGCCACGCCTCTGATGAAGAGACACTCGAAACGCGTCAGGCAGAGCGCTGGAACTGTTTAAACTTACCTGCATGCCATACTCGCCTGTACCGAAGATTAAAGGTTAAGAGGTGAACCTTCCTGCTGTTCGTGTGCTTTCCTGCTTGTGTGGTGACCTCAAGAGCGTGATATATAAGCGGCAGCCCAGCCGCTGGGAGAGCACCACCCCGCGATCACTGGGGGCCACTGAGGATTCGGATACACCCATCCCATGAAGGAACAGCAGGCACAGGATAATGACGAGCAGGCAAGCGGGGGGGCTCATGCAGAGCCTTGAATACAACAGATATAAAAGTGCTGCAATTCATAAAGGAATAACGGACTATATCTCCCATAAAGCACCAATACTGATGCGAGCATTTCTATGGGGGTGCGTCCACCACTGCACGTTTTCCACGCCACGCCTCTGATGAAGAGACACTCGAAACGCGTCAGGCAGAGCGCTGGAACTGTTTAAACTTACCTGCATGCCATACTCGCCTGTACCGAAGATTAAAGGTTAAGAGGTGAACCTTCCTGCTGTTCGTGTGCTTTCCTGCTTGTGTGGTGACCTCAAGAGCGTGATATATATATATATTTATATATATATATATATATAAAGCTCCGCTGCCGTGCGACAGAAAGGACCAGCACTCCCGTTAGAGTTAAACCCGGTAAGGATTTAATGTGCACAAATTAATAAACTGACGTGTTTCAGCCGTAGCTTTCGTTGGTGTTTTAGATGGTGTAATTCACTCATCTAGTGGGCTCAGTGTCCCAGTGTGTCAGCATTCCAGTCCAGTGATCGGGAACTTCTTGCTCCAGAGATATCCACACCACTAACCTGCAGTGTTACTTAAGGTTTGGCGGTGTACTGATATCAATATACTTTTAATATGGTGGATGAGACATCCACCCAACTGAAAGTGGAGTGTACTGACCCAGTCAGGTTTACCAGTATATTAAGCCACAAAGATTTAATGGAAGTTCAACTTTGTTTGCTGTTCTCCCGTGCATTATATCTATTTAACTCTCTTCCCATTTATCAGTCAGCAGAACCAAAATGTGCCATAGCTGTGGAAGTATGCCTTATTTATTTATCTATTTATTTATGTATTTATTTATTAATTATTTATTTATTTATGCCAACCTTGTTTGGTTAACTTTGACATTCAGTCGCTTTCTAATACATCAGAAAAGAAGATTAATTGGCCAGAAATCGCCTAAGCCAATGGTTAGGAACGGACGTAAGTTGACCCTCTGTTCCTGGAAGAATTCAAATAGCATGAGGTGTGTGGGGTCCTTGGTTGCAAAATGGCAAACTCAGGGGCATATGTACAAGGGGCGAATGCTGCCTTAGCAGCACTTTTCCAATGGTTTTGCAGCGATATTATTTTCTCCATATGTACAAGCTGTTGCTAACCTCTGTTAGCTGCAGTTTTCCGGCGAAAACTTCCATTCTAAAGATCGCCACTTTTGTTATCGATAATGACATTCTAAAGATCGCCACTTCTGTTATCGATAATGACATGCAAGGGAGGCATTGCCATGCAAAAATGGCAGCTAACCCCACTTTGCGATATATATACAAGGGGATTCCTGAAGTTAGGAGGACCAAAAAAAACTGCCTTTAACTGCAGTTAGAAGCAGTTTCTAAGACCAAAAAATAGCTGGTCTTAAAAATGGAGGTAACACTTAAGGCCTCTTTCCAGCAGGTTTTGGTGCTGGACAGTGCTGCAAGCAATGTTGCAGCGCTGCCCTGTGGCAAAACTACACAGCAGGAATGCACACCATCAATAAGTGCGTATTCCTGGGCCTCAGTCATGAAAAGTGTTGCAGCACTGTGACAAGACACAATGCAACACTTTTCACTGCGCCCTTCTTGAGACACCACAGATGTGCAGTATTCACTGGACAGTGCTCCATTACGCAAGTAATGACAGATTCATCTGGAATCCTGATGTATCTGTCTGTGCTAAAGTCACGCATTGCTGCAGTCGTGTCATAAGTATGACGCAACTCCAGCAATGCATGAGGTCAGCCTGTACCTGTGGCCCTGCGTCACCTTACACCTACTATCAGGCAGGTGTAAGGTACTGATGCAGTGATGTCCTACAATTGTCACAGTGAAATGTGAGGTATTTCACTGTGCCACTCCTATGAATAATTGTCGCTTGGGAACGCACACCCTGAGTACATCATACCTGAGGCAGGTATGATGTGGCACAGGGCTTCACAAGGTCCCGCATATGCCTAAATACGCCTCTTCGCAAATATGGCACAACGTGGTGCTAGTGTTGCCTGGTCCGTGCTTGAGGGGAGTCAGGGTGTCGGCGCAGTTGGAGATCCATCTGTGGCGGTTGCGCGCTGTGATGTCATCGTCTGTAAGCATTGGTGGAGTGGTGGTGCTGAGGGAGTTGGCAAGACATTCTTCGGTGGCCTTGATTCAGCTGAGAAGGGGTGCATAATGGCGGTTGTGTATGGTGGGCATGGTGAAGACGTGATGTATTCAATGATGGTTGGTCAGGAAAGTTTGGTGGAGTGGTTGTAGTTGAAGTTCCCGCTGGCAAAGGCGATAAGCTTGACCCTGTGTCCTGCAATGTGGCTGCTGCAGTGACTAGCTGCTTGAGTCTGATGGTGGGAAGCTTCCCCAGGAGGGGCTGGTGTTCGGGTTCATGTGGTTGTCCAGGTGGAACTTGAGTTTGTCAAGTAGGATGTCGTCGGTGGATGCAAGAGCCTGACATGCAATGAGGTCTACAATTGTATCGGAGAATGGGTGTCCATGGCTCGGGGGGCCTGCAGTTGAGCGTGCCTGCATAGAATGGGGTTGGGGTTGGTCCGGATCTGGAGGTTGAGGTGTTCCATGGTCACTGTTGGGTCATTAGAGTGCATGGTCAGTGCTTGTGTAGGTGAGGGCAATGACTCCTCCTGGACGGTCGGGTTGGTCCTTGCAGGTGATTTAGCAACCATCAGTAATTGTGATGTCTGGTCTGGAGCAGATGTTGGTCCTTGCAGGCGATGTGGCCTAATGTTTACATCTCCACAATCCAACACCGTCCCTACTGTTGCAATATGCCTAGTAATAATATGCATTGTAATGAAATGCGATGTAATGTATGTATGCATCGTAACTCCATATATACCTTTGGCGAACCAGTGATACGCCCGCTGCCCATGGCCGTACAGCAGCCACTATTGAGAAGTGAAGCAGGGGGACTGGACAGCTGGGAGTTGGGAAACACCAGAAAGAACACTGGATGGTGCGTGGACGCGTGTGTGTGTGTGAGCGGGTGTTGTAAATATTTAAATGAGAGAAATGTTACCTGGAGGCCAGGTCCCATGTCTTTGTTGCTCCTGCTCTCTTGAGTCTGCTTCCAGGAGCAGGAAGTAGGCAGCGAGACTCCCTTCCCTAAGCCAATCACAACGCTGCAATGCGGCATTGGGATCGGTCATTGGCGCTGGGACGAGGCATTCAGCCAGGAGCTGGAGGGGTGGGCATGTTCTCCATGCAGGCTGTAATGCAACCTGCTGTGAGAACAGGACAATGTGGATGACTGCTTTAGGCGGCCTGAGCGGGCCAACCAAACAGTCACTGCCCACTTGAGTGGGCATGTCACTCCGCCCCTGCCCTTCTACATGAAAGGATCAGCCCTAGCCACCCTACCGCCCATAATGGAAACATGGTAGTACAAAAGGGGGTGATGATGAACGGAGCATCTGAACCAATCAAACACTCACACCCAGTCAAGAGATCTGGGTTTAATCCATCACCGTTCTTTAGCCCACTCTGCCACCCCAGTTCAGACATGGCCATATGCAAATCAGTCTGACCCTGTGCCTCATTGGACAGTCCAGCCCGAACTGCCAAGCCATGCCTTCCATGGACCGGAAACAAGCTTCCGAGGACCGGTTTCTTGCATTTCAGCAGTCTTCAGCCCGGCTTGCTTGAATCCAGTGGCAAAGTGAGCAAGGGACTCATGTCTGAGCATACCCTGCCAATTTATGGCGGCCAAAGTGGTACAAAAGGGGGTGGTGATGGACGGAGCATCTGAACTAATGAAACACACACCCAGTCAAGAGATCTGGTGTAATGGAAACATGGCACGATCACATCAGGAAGTTGTCATCATGTGATGATTGTTCCTCTTCATGAACTGCTTTAAATCAGTGGGGTGATGCTCTACCCCCATAGCGGATGAGCCGCCACTTGGGGTGCATCATCTACATGTGACTCGACGCCCAGGGCTCCTCTGCTAATCGTCCCACCTTCTCCTTATCTGGACATTGACACCGTGGCGCCATCCGCTGCACTCTCTCCAAATCTGTGACTCAGCCAGCAGGAGCCTCAGCCAGGTGGGATTTCAGGAGCCTGTGTAAAGCAGTTGCTGGCAAGTCTGGCCTGTGATGCAGAGAGGTGCCGCCCACCATTGGTAATCCCTTCCTTACATGCCAGTGTAGTGATGAATTGTATAATGTGATGCAGACCTGCCTACGTTGGTGTGCAGGAGCACCTCTACCATTCATAGCTCCAAGGGGAGCAAGGCGGTCTTCTCACATAGGTCAGCAACGTGTCTCCATGCAACCGGCCAGACTTCACCACCAGGCAGTGCCTCAATCTCCATCCCCATGGCTCATCGACTCCACAGCTCCTCCGCATCCCACTCCAGGCTCTAGGCTCCAGGCGCAGGCCCTGCGTGGCATACAGTCACAGGTCCAGCGAGGCATCTAGGCTCTAGGCGCAGGTCCAGCGAGGCATCCAGGCTCCAGACGCAGGCCCAGCAAGGCATCAAGGCTCCAGGCGCAGATCCAGCGAGGCATCCAGGCTCCAGACGTAGGTTCAGCGAGGCATCCAGGCTCAAGTCCAGCGAGGCATCCAGGCTCCAGACGCAGGTCCAGCGAGGTATCCAGGCACTCATTCCGGTCATCCTGAATGTTGGGTGGCTTGAGGGTGTTGTTGATGTGTGCTGCACTTGGCCCTGGATGCTCCATTCTGCGTCTCATTGTTTTTTTTGTGCCTATTTTCTATTGGAGGTCGACTGATAGGCTTTTTTTTTCTCAATAGAGACAAACAAAACTCATTTTGGGCTTACTAACGTGCGTTTTTTTTTGCCCCTCATGGGCCTTTTGTTGGTTTTCGTCCGCTAACACCAGAATTCCTATTGCCATCATGCTAATGTTAGTGACAGTTTTCACCGCAGATCCCTGAAGCTATCGCCATGTAGCGACGTCTTGTACATACGTCGCTAACAGGGTGATACTTTTCAGCAGTACACAGCAGTAGGAAAACTGCCGCTAACTAGTGTTATGGACGTACTGCAGAAGCCGACTTGAGGAAATGCGAGTCTTACTTTGAAGGATTAACACGAGTAAACACGCAGAAGGCATAGAATTGAGACGAATTGCATAAGACGCTGGGTAAACAACGCGAGACCAGACATCTCATTGATGAAAACGCGACTGAGAAGCGACGGAATTAACTACCCCATCAATATCGGCAAACATTCATGGTTACAAACCACAGGCTTTCCAACGGTTCTCTGCATTGTTAAACCGAAGGCGGAACGAAAGTAAGGCGCCTCGCCATTAAATAAAACAACATCCCAAACTGCTTAAAAGGAGAAGGAATCTTCAACCTTTCTGGATGTAAACATCTCAAACAGGCTTTGCATCCTTGAAATACGAAGTCCCTATACACCGAAGGGAAATGCTACAACCAGTAAGCATATACCTGACCCCCTAAAATATAGAGTACACATCGAATCCAGTTCAAGAGAGAGAAGCTGCGTGGTCCTGAAGAGAACTCCCAAATAGATAGGAGTTCGAAACGCGTAGACCAATTTCATGATATCAGCCATAAGATTTTGATAATGTTGTTTTTGAATAGTGTAAATTGTGTATAGTTAGTGGAATTGTGGACTATGGCTGTCAGATGTAAATAGGAATTTAAAAACTTGAAATTATAAGAAATATTTAGGGCGTGTACATGTAGTGTGGTGAATGAAAGTATGAAAAGTCAGTTTGAATGTGGTATGTGAGAAAAATGGGAGACTGTGAATATGAGTATGAGTAGTTGTGTGGGTCAAATATAAGTGTTAGTGACATGGTTTAGAATGGCTAAAGAAGATAATAAAAATGTCTAATTTTTGATATGTGAAAATAAAATAAAAAGAAAGACTTATTTCAGACAGAAAAAGAAGTCTAAAGGTTATATTGTTGGATGATCGGTATAACTACTCTTAAAAAAGGAGCTTAAATAGAAAGCAGTATTGGCATATTGTAAGTTGACTTGTTACAGAGGCTTGGCCTTACTGTTGGGAGCCCAAACCCAGTGATGTTGTTTTTGCTAACTAGTGTTAGCAGTAGTTTTCACATTTCTTCTACATATGGCCCTCAGAATTAAGTACACAGAGAAGTTCTTCTAAATGAACGAATATACCCTCCAACATTTACTCCTGCTTTTGTTTAAAAAATCCCAGAATCTTGTAGCTAGTGGACAAAATAGAAACCGGATGGTGCATTGGCTTTAAGGGCACGCAGGCTCGTTTGTATGATGTTCCAGCTTGTAGACTATGAAAACATTTTGTTAGATCAAGTAACTGCTAATCAAATTGCAAGCTCTTATTTCCCTGACGTCGTAGAGGCTTGCTAGAGCAAATACTGGCACAAAATCCTGTTGATTTCAATTATCTCAAACACTCTAAGGAAAGAAGTGCATTTAAAATGAGAAGGACCTTTTTTTTATCCGTACTATCTAAACATCATTTATTGAATCTGTGTTCCTAAGAAATGCTCTGAATGATATTTAACCTACCATTTTCATTTGTCTTTTGATGTCAGACATGTTTACTAAATAAGAACAGAAATGTAATGCTGTGCTACAGTATTAGTTTAAATACACTATTCCTGGCGTGCTTTCTTAAATATAGATTTGTTTATGGCTATGTTAATGCTAAATTATACCTCCATGCTTTGCAGGAAAAACAACTTTTGTCATTGCTGCTTTGTTATGGTATTTTATTAATGTTTCATAGTCTTGCATTTGTTACAGCTTATGTGCATCTGACCTAGAGTTAGTGATATTTGACACAAGGCAGCATAGCAGCTAAGGTTGCTGTTCTACCTTAGGTCACAGAGAGAAAGAAAAAATGTGCCTTATTTTATAAGACATATGGTGCATTTTTTCTCTCCCCCAGAGCTGGCACACTTTTGGCTGCAATGCGCCAACGTAACATGCTTGTGCCATAGTGCAGGGGCGTGGGCCTAGCACAGATTCACGCAAAGGGATACTTTCCAATGCAAATCTTGGCTGCAATAGATGGTAAATACCGCCTGATTTGCATCACAAAAGTAACGCAACCCCGCAACAACCCGTTAGTACAATCTGGGCTCTAGCTTCTGGCCCAGCCATTATGCATGAACCAATTCTGAACGAAAGCGGAATTCATGAAGAAATGTTGTATTCTTCAGCTTAAGTCGATGCTGAGTGGGACTATTTCGATTTAGCTCCCGCCGTTTCACAATGTGGCTCTGTTTTTACATTTTAAAGAGAAAAATCCAGAAGGTCCAGGAATATATGAAACATATTGCATTTTGTTTTCCCTTATGTTTGTAACCTGCAAGCTATGCGATTATTCGGTGGCCTTTGCAAACATGCACTCATCCCACATAGTCTGACTTTTATTGATTACAGCTCTGATCAATTGCAAATTACTTTAACTTTAGGAAAGACTGGAACTCAAAATCAATTCAAAGCAGAGAGGCTTATGAATGCGTGTGACATTTATTGTACTTAATAAAAAAAAATGTTGCTTTGTTTCAAAGTTAAAGGGAGAATAAATGTAACATTGTTCATTACAGAACAAAAATGGTTTGTAAGGTAAGAATTAGACATATGACAAACTGGAGATAGCACTTAAAAAGCTGCAAAGACAAAATAATATAACATACTAAAACAACGGTCAAAAATAAAAATAATTCAGTATAACAAAAAAAAACAGACAAGGAATAGTAATTAGCAAACTATGGGCCTCATTTATGAGAAATGACGCATCGCTGCGTGAAAGCAGCGATGCGTCACTTCTCAGTGCGCACTGCTTGCAACATACCTGACGCGTCATATTTAATGTATGACGCATCATGTCGCACGGAGTTACAGATACGTCAGTATTTCTGACGTATCTGTAAGCGCAAAAGTGACGCATTGCTGGAGTGTGTCACAAAAGTGACGCAACTCCAGCAATGCTGTCCTTTCACATGGGGCAAGCCCCATGTGAAAGGGGCTGCGTCAGTCTTACGCCTGCTGTGAGGCAGGTGCAAGATTTTGACGCAACTGCGTCCTAGAAGGGACGCAGTGAAATCTCATAGATTTCACTGCATCACTTCTACGAGGCTTTTTGCGGGGGAACGCCCACCTTGCATACATTATACCTGGCGCAGGTATAATGTAGCGCAGGGGTTTACAAAATGACTCATCTCCTTAGATATGTCACTTTGTAAATAGTGCGCAACAAGAGTCATGTTGTACGCCGCCGATGCGTCACAAAAAGTGACGCATCGGAAGCGCAAAACTGACGCAAGGCCTCATAAATGAGGCCCCCAGGATTTAAGTACAAGTAAGACACCATTGCCATACAGGTTCTTTACTCTTATCACAGTAACTTTCGTGCAGACTAAACGACAGGAGGCAACTTTTGTTGCGTTAGCTGTAAAATGCGAATAGAATAATGTGTACTGTTTTGTACTGATACTGCTGTTTGCTCATTTCTGTGTATGGTCTTGTGAATAGTAAGAAGGAATACCTATCTGAATTGCTTAATTTACAAAAATATAAGTGCCAAACCCCTCGTCAGGAGGCCACTACTGCTAGGACCACCCACTGTCAGCACTGCCAGTTACATTAACAACACAGCTACTAACCATCAAAATACTACAAGTGTGACATTTCTGACTACTTTAGGCCCCTAAAGCTTCAAGAATTGTTATTTCTATGACATTCAGCATGATACAGCATATAGGTGCAACATCAATCACATTAAAATCATTACATTCGAAGACTGCAGTAAGTAACGTGGCGGAGATGCATTCTGTGTTGATCCCTCCCATCCCTCCAGCTGCCCATCTTGCTCCAATCTGTTTAGTTTTGACTATATACAGTATACACAGAGACATTTTTGGTGAAAATATAACGTACCCCTCATCCCACCCTCGTTGGTTCCAAGCCCTGTCCCTGTTGAGTAGGAGGGTTTTGTTGTTGTGGAGCTAGGAAATCTCTAAACGGGCCCCATATATCTTTAGGCCTGGAGGGCGCTGGTAGGGTATTGGCATACATGTCGCTGTTCGTGGAATAGGTCGCTAAGCTTTGAAGCCACCCAGAGGCCTTCGGTGCTCTTTTGCTACCCCAGCAGATTGCGACCTCTCTTTTTGCCAAGAGTAAGGAGATGGCAGCGTATCTGCGAACCTTCAGAGGGATTTGTACCACATACCCCAATAATGCTATTTCGGGGAGAGGGGCCATTGGGATTTGAATCATGTTGTTTAAAAGCCTATGGACTTCCACCCAAAAATCGTACACTCGGGGACAGCTCCTGGCCAGGTGTGAAAAGTCAGCCTGTGGGGCCTGGCAACGCTGGCAGAAGTGAGGTCTGGAGGGGTTAATCCTGTGTGTGCAAGCAGGTGTAGCATAGAGTCTACGTAAATATTTAAAGTGTATCAATTTGTGCTTGCTATTCAAGGATACAGTTTTGTTAACTCTACAGCAGTCCAGCCATTGCTCATCCATGATCGAACTGCCCAAGTCCGCCTCCCATGCAGAGCGCACCCTGGAGTCGTCCACCGGCATCGCAGCAGAGCATGCCCCGTATAATTGGGATGTAAGGTGGAAACCCTTGACATTGTCTATCACCAGTGTAAGGGGGGGAAACGAGGGGGGTTCCAGTGGATAATCGGGAAACTTGCAACGTAGCGTTGTGCGTAGTCTAGTCAGGACAAATTTATCCATGAACTTAGCGTCCGCAAACGTGGACACATCCTCTATGTCAAATACATGGCCCACGGTGAAGAAATCTCCCATTTTGTGGATGTTGAATTTGATGCAGGTTCTCTGCACTAGCTTTTCATCGGTTATGGGTAATAGGTGGGCATTTGGAATGGGTAGGGAAGAGGAATACAGTGATTGTGTGCGTGTGATCTTGCGTAGCTTGAGCCAGGCCCAGCTGGTAGTGAAGACAGGTCGTATAGCTTTTAAATCTCAAGTAATACCAGTCGGTAAAATGGAGGCCAGTGTAGCAGGGAGAACGAAATCAGATTCAGGGCGGAGATAGGTGACCCAAACGTCAGGGTGATACCATGTGTGTGCGAAACTACACTGCACTGCTAGGTAATATAAATGTAAATCAGGAACCCTGAATCCACCCCGATCGTAGGGCAGAGTCATTATTTGCCATGTCACTCTGGGCGTCCTGTCTCCCCAGACTAATTTTAACAATAGGGACCGTAGAGTGCCAAAGAACTTGTTGGTGACTGGGATTGGAATGTTGTGAAATAGGTATAAAAATTTGGGCAGCGCAATAATTTTTATCAAAGCTATGTGTCCCGCCATGGAAAGCGGAAGCTTAAGCCAGGAGTCAATCCTTGTTTCCAGCTGTGATATTGCTACCCCGTAGTTGCGGCGTATTACCTGTTCAGTGTCGTGGTGGATATGGATCCCTAAGTACTTCACTGAGTCTGTGCACCAGTCTAATGGGAATTCTGGGGTCCAACGAGGTGTCCCTGTTGTGAGGGGGAAAATGACAGATTTTCTCCAATTGATACCCAAGCCGGAGAAATTGCCAAAGCGCAGGATTTCCCTAAGCAGTGGATCGAGGTTCATGCAGGGGTCGTGAACATAAAGGATGGTATCATCCGCGTATAAGGCGTTCAATAATGGACCTGTTCTAAACACCAAACTCCTGTGGAGATGCTTTTCTTGGAAGTGCCTAATCAAGGGGTCCATTGCCAAAATAAACAATAAGGTGTAGAGGGGGCATCCCTGTCGCGTGCCACGTGTTAAAGCAAAGGGGGCAGAGAGAGTGCCGTTGAGACGGAGTCTAGCCATGGGCTGTGTATACAGCAAAGTCGTAGTAGCTATAAATCCTTGGGGCATTCCCATGCATCGCATTATGGAAAGAAAAAAGGGCCATTCCAGGGAATCAAAATCTTTTTCGGTATCTAATAAAACCGCCGCTGCAGGCATGTCTGGGTCTAGTCTGTGCAGGACATTAAACAGAGTTCGGAGATTAAATGCGGTGGAGCGGTGTGGGATGAACCCCGACTGGGCAGGGGAAATTATAGATTCCATGAGCAAGGAGAGGCGACACGGTAGGGCCTTAGCAAGTGTCTTATAATCTAAGTTCAACAATGACAGTGGACGATATGAGCTATATTGTGAGGGATCCTTACAGGGCTTCGGGAGTAATATAATAACGGCTTCTCTCAGGGTGGGGGGGAGTTTATGTGTCTCCAGGGCTTCGGCATACACATTCAGCAAGTGTGGGGTCACCAAGTCTTTGTAAGCTTTGTAAAATTCAGTCGTGAATCCGTCCAGTCTGGGGGCCGTAGACGTGTTCAGAGTGTTAATGGCCTCATGGATACTATCAGTTGTATGGGCCAAGAAGTCCTGCATAAATTTCTCTAGGTAGACTAACGCTATATTGGAGAGATATTTCTCTTGTTCAGTGTGGTCGGGTCCTAGTTTGGTGGTGTATAGTGATTTAAAATAGGATAGAAACTCCTTTTGAATCAACAGGGGGTCCATAAGTTTGGCACCAGAGGTGGAATGCAATTCTGTAACATAGGATTTCACGTAGGGCCTGAGCATCTGGGCCAGAACCCGGCCAGGGCGATCCCCCTCTCCATAAATCTTGGCACCATGGTATTTCCCCATGTATAGAATTTCCTTATCGGCTACCCGTCCAATATTCCAGTAGAAGTATTCCTTCACATCATACCCCGCGTCCGCAGTCGTCCTCTGTGCTGCATCTAGTGTAGCTAATTCAGTTTCCAATCGGGAGAGTGTGTTGCGCAAGTCTCGGAGTACCCCAGCACTTTTTGAAATACATATCCCCCTCATGTAGGCCTTAAACCCCTCCCAGAGTGCCGCTTCAGAGTCCACGGATCCCGTGTTTATGTCAAAGTAGTCCTCTAAGGCCGTAGAGAGTTCCTGCCTAAATAGTTAATCGTCCAGAGCCCGAGACGGAAACTTCCAGTGTCTTTCATACCCTTCTGGGCGGGGTACAAGCAGCCTAAGCAGCACCGGGGAGTGATCCGAATAAGATCTAGGTAATGTTTGTATGTTGTGGAACCACCTGGAGAACTCGGGGGCCGTGTCCAGGTGTTACTTGCACCAGTGTAGTGTGTGTGGGTGGTATGGGTTGGATCGCGGACTCTGCCCACGTCTAGTAATGTGAGGCGGTCGCACATAGAATGTAGGGCTTTGCATGCTTTCGATTTCGGGTCTGGGGCCAGTGACGTGCTATCTGCTATCAGATTGAACGTGGCGTTAAAGTCCCCTCCCACTAACAAGGGTGTGGTGCCCAACTGCAGTAGCTTTGCTTAGAGAGCGTGGAAGAAATCACGGGAATCTGTATTAGGCAGACCCTCCAGCTTTTCGCGATTTCGCGATTTGCAAAAAAATCGCGAAATCGGGTGAGTAGCGCGATGGCCGCGATATTTACAATTATTGCCGCGATAAGTGTCATCAAAGTCATCAAAACAAACATTGCCCTTTTGTTGGCTGTTTGCGCACATGTTACAACTGCCGCCGTCCAGCCGTCAAATACCTGCTGCCTCCCACTTGATAAAATCTAATCCTTTAGCCTACGTGGCTTTGATGTGCAAATGCAGCTGGCACCTCGCTCCGAGAACAGGACTTTTACTCTCACCATGACGCCTGAGGCTCAGAGAGAGTGTAGGAGGCTCAGGCTGCGGAAGGATGTTATCCGTTTTCTGCAGCCCGTGCATTTCTTGGCACTAATGTCTAGGGAAAGATTGCTTAAGAAATGTACAAGTGCAGGTGGACTGAGTGAGGAGTGCCTGGTGAGCACGCTCCATGCCGTACTGTCTTTTGTTGAATGTTATTGTTCGTGTAACACTGCTCTTATTCACTGGTGTAGCTAGGGGGGTGCGGTGGGGGCGGTCACCCCAGGCAGCACTATTTTGGGGGCGGCAGCTGCGTGGCACTGGTGCCCAGCCCAGGATTTACTTAGGCACATACATAGTCGAGCAGCACTGCACACGTCACGTGTATGTAAGTGCACTGTGCAAGTTAGGATAGGACTGCACTTGTTCATTCAGTTTCTCTTACGTTCCGATGCCCGACGTGGACTGCAGTGCTCCCAATAAGTCAAATATCTTCCTATGTTTGCCCCGCCCGTCTCCCTGCTCTCGTCTCCGTCCTCGTGTGCTCTGGTATGCGAGGCTCACTCCCAGCGCCGCAATAAGCAAAAATTCAGTTCATTACATTTTGTGGACTAGTAAGAAGGACACCAAACATGTCTCACGTGGAAACCGGAAGCACTCCCACAGCCACAGAGGAAAACCGACTGCTGGGTAAATAGACCAGGGAAAGAAAGAAGGAATGTTGGAAGAAAAGGGTGAAAAAAGGAAGTAGGGATGATGGAGTAGAAGGATGAAGGGATATGTGGATGCATGAGTGGGTGAAAGAAGAAGTGAATGATGATGGATGGACACATGAAAGTATAGTAAAGGGATGGGTGAGTGCGTGAATGGATGGGTGGATGGACAAGTGAAAGGATGGCAGAACAAATGGATGAATAGTTGAGTGAATGAATAGGTGGAGGGACAGCTGAAAGGAGTATAGAGTAAAGGGCTGGATGAGTGCCCGAAAGATCTGTAAATGGAAGTCGTAGTGGATGGATGATGAATGGATGGATGGCAGGGTGAATAGATGGGAGGCAAAGTGAATGAATGTATGGATGGATGGCAGATTGGATGGATGGCAAAGTAAATGAATGAATGTGTGGCAGCGTGAATGGATTAAAGGCAAAGTGACTGAATGCATGATTGGATAGCAGAGTGGATGGATTGATGAATGAATGGCAGGATGGATGGGTGGATGAATGAATAGGTGGCAGAGTGGATGGATGGTGAATGGGTGGCAGTGTGGATGGCAGAGAGGGTGAATGACAGAGTGGATTGATGGATGGATGGATGGAAGAGAGAATAGGAGGATGAATGGATGGCAGAGTAGGCTGATGGATGACTGAGTGGATGAATGGAAGAGTTAATGAATTGATGAAAGGATGTCAGTTGATCAATGAATGGCAGATGTGATGGTAAGATAAAAGAGTGGAGGATGGATGCAAAGAGAATGGATGTCAGAATGAATAGATCAATGGGTGGCAGAGTGGATGGTTGGTTTTTAGACTGTATGGATGGGCAGATGGATGGCATAATAGATGGATGGCAAATTGGATGGATGGATGGATAGATAGATAAATGGATAGAAGTGGAAATATTGAATGATGGATGAAAGAATGAATGGATGACAGAATCTAAAGGTGAAATAGTGGATGCCAGTAGGTGGATGGAAGGGTGAAAGAATGAATAGATAGATGCATGGATGGAAGAGATAATGAAGCTGTTCTATTGCTATAGCTTTGCTTATGTTTCTAAATACTGTCGTTGTTTGGTAGAGTGTGGGTGTAGAGTGTGACATATGTGGGAGTTGTTTTGGTGTTGTGCTTGATGTCTAGCGGGTGGTTTTACTGCTGTGGTGTGTAGCAGCAGTTCAGTATGGAGAGGTGTAAGAGGAGGAAGGGAAGGAAGGGATATATTTACTTATGCATTTAGCTACAATTTTAGTACTTCATCAAATGAGACTTGACCTTCGAGGTTTGCTCTAGGCTTACGCCGCAGTTTCACACCCTTTCTTATGCAGTGGAGTAGAGAGTGGCATTGTAACTTAAACTCAGGTCAGACGTTAGGTTGGGATTTAGCTTATTGTTTAGGATTTAAAATACATTCTAAGTAGAGCAGAGAGAACCACTCAAAACCAGTATAAGATTTCCACAAAAAAAAATGTTATCACCTACTTTTTTTTATTGAAGTATCGATTGCAAAGCGCACCCAGACAAACACGATATTTTCTATCTAAAGGTTTTCACCTAAAATATTTATCTGTAGCAGTTTTTTTCTTCTGAAGTGAGTTGAGAGGAAATGACAAACTAACACAAATGTATAATGCAAATGACAACAGCAACTTTCATCCTCTCCGGAAGAGCCAATAAACAGACCCTCCAGGATTTCGCGATTTCAGATGAAGAATTGCAATTCCAAGGGATAACAGCCTTCACCTGTGGGCTGCTTCCTCTATTCCATGTTCCAGGTTGCCTATTCAAAGTGGAATACTCTGCTAAAACAGTTTCCATTGATTTAAGGCTGAAAATGAATGAATATGAGTAAAATAAAGTGCCGCAAAAATGCCGCTAAATTTCCATATTTGTGCCGCTAAATTTCCATATTTGTGCCGCTAAATTTGCGAATCCATGCCGCTATATCCTGGGGGGTCTGATTAGGGCCATAGACACTACCTAACACAATTTTATAATGAAAAAGTGTGCCCTCCACAATGACAAATCGGCCAGAGTCATCATATACAACCAAATGACACTTGAAGGGGAGTCTCTTGTGTATAAGGATAGCATTGACCCTGGCATAATTGCTATAATTGGCAAAGTAACAGTTTGGACCCCATGAAGATGCAAAGCGGGACGGTCTTGTGCGGGAAGATGGGTCTCCTATAACAATGCAAAATCTATTTTGTGTCTAATCAAATAATGTAGATAATGTTTACGGGTATCATTCAAGCCCCGAACGTTCCACGTTACCAAGGTAACGCGAGAGGGGCCTATATTGCGACCTATCTGTGCCATACCTGCATAAGTTTTGTATAAAGGAGAAAAAACCAATCCTTGTATCTGACGAACTGGTCTGCGAGAAGGTAAATCATGAACTCAGTGCAATGCGTAAATCTCAATCCCCGTCCCACCACCCCCCGCCCAGCCTCCCCGCCCATTCGGAAAGGCAATACCCATTTACCAGCGTAACCCCACAATACCCAATATAATTGGCAAGACTGTAAAACTATTCCTACAGGGTACATGCTAACGTTAAAAACACAATCTATAGGTGTACACCAAATAAGAGGACGTTCGCTATCCAGCAATCTAGTAATCAATAAACAAAAAACTACTTATGACAGGATGTTACAAAGGATCCATTGAGGCAGGACAATACAAAGTCTGGACATTCAGCCGAGTCCTGATGCAGAGAACAAGTCCGCACTGGCATCAGACCCACTCTGGGGGGGGGAGGAGGCGACGGCATCAGGTGAACCTTTGTTGTTAAGTTTGTAGGTGTTGCAGAATTCCTGCGCCTCCGTCGGGGTTTCAAATACACGAGAGCGGCCATTTACCTTCACTCGTAGCCTGGCGGGATATAACATGCCATATTTCAACCCTAGATTCCTGAGGGTAGCTTTGACACCTTGGAATTTCCTCTGAGCATCTTGAACCATTGTGGTGAAGTCAGGGTACAATGACAACTTGGAACCTTGCCAGGAGAGTTCTCCCTTTTCTCTGGTCATCCGCAACGCAGTGTCTCTATCTCTGACGTTGAGCATCCTGGCAATGATAGGTATTGGCGGAAGGCCGGGATTAGGTCTGGGGGCCAAGCGATCTGTGGGCGCGCTCCACTACAAAGCTGGGGGTGAACACCTCTTTTCCAAAAAGATCTAACAGTATGGTTTCCGCCAGTGTGTCCATTCGTCCAGTCGCTGTGGATTCTGGCACGCCCACGAGGCGTATGTTGTTGCGTCGACTCCTGGCTTCCAAGTCCTTGTTTTTAATCGCCACTTCCTTCAGTACTCTTTCCATCCTGTCAACTCTCTTTAGGGATTGAGCCATGCCATCCTCCAGGTCGGATGTGCGAGATTCCACCATGTCCAGGCGTCGGTCATGAACCTGGATCTTAGCCCCAAGGTCAGCCATATGTTTGTGCAAGGTGTCAAACTGGACGTCTAGCACATTAAATCCTGTTCGCATCTCCGGCAGTAAGGAACCTAGCTGGCCAGCATCTTCCATCGATGTAGAGGGGGCCGTGGCGCCCGTCGCCATGGTGGTTGGAGGGTTCTTGCTCGTATCCACTGGTCTCTCAAATGAGAGTTGGCCTTGCTTCAGGTCCTTGCGACCCATGCCGCGCTAGGATGGTTCCGGGTATGCAGCAGAGAAAGTGTCCAAGGACCCGAAATTGCCCGTGGGGAGGCCAGTCGCTGTTGAGGTGCCAGCCAGTGCCCCGAGGGGTAGTGGTATGTCAGGACAGCGCGGCTTGAGCAGGCAGGAAATCAAATATACGGCCCGGTAGCAGAGGCACAGGGAGATAATAGAAGTATGGTGGGCTCATAGGAAGGCTGGTGTCACGCAGGGCGGCCCGTCCGAAGGTTGATGGGGTGCGCACTAGGCAGGGGTAGCCCGCTTATGAAGGGTCTGGGGTGCACCCAGCGCGAGCAGCCCTCACCGCGTAAATGGTGTGTATGGCAGCTAACACCAGAGGATGACATCACCCACCGCTCCCAAAGCGCCCCGGGGGTGCGCGAAAGCAGTGTGGCTCACTCGTCACTGCCGCTCAGAAGGATGGCCGGCACTCCCTCACGGGACTCCCTTTCTCTCAGATGAAGCTCCGGATAGGATTCAGGCAGCGGAGCTGCGGTCTGGCAGTGGTACAATAGGCACCTTAGCTGCAGGGGTCCCCTCCTGCTGTGTAGAGGCTCGGGCAGGGGAAGCATAGGGTGTAAATTATGCCACTCGTTCCTTCGATCCAACAGTCAGTCATCGGATCTTAATGTCCGCTCCACCCAGCAGGTCGCTATCTCGCGCCTGCCGTAAATATTTCACGTAGTGGTCGGCAGATGGGGGGAAGCCGCCCAGCTAGCGTCGCCGCACTCAAGGCGCCCAGGGGGCCCCCGGGTGTAATCAGTGCTCACCTCGCCTCTCCGTCGGGCTGAATGGTGGCAACCGCAACGCGGCACTCCTCCCCCTCCGGCGCTTCTCCGAGGGGCAGTCAGGCAGCCGGTCAACAGCCCGGTAGAGGTCAATAGGCGTGTGATCAGCACTCCCCGCTGCGAGGGCACATGGGCAGGGGAAGCGCAGGATGTACATTGCTTCATCTAGCTGCCGTTTCAGTAGGCGGCCGACGGAGATCCAGGGCTGCTCCGCAAGTCAGGCCGCCATCTTGGGTGCCTCGGCCCCGTGCCTCTCTCGGACCTCCTGCTTCCGTATCTGGGGCATTCAGGCCGGTTTCTGGGGTAGGATTACTCCGGCTGATGTCTCGCTGGTCCGGTGCCGTTTATGGG
Source organism: Lissotriton helveticus (assembly GCF_964261635.1). NCBI lineage: Eukaryota > Metazoa > Chordata > Amphibia > Caudata > Salamandridae > Lissotriton > Lissotriton helveticus. The sequence goes on along the minus strand of NC_136063.1, from coordinate 1,243,208,032 downwards.
AGCATTAGTTGCCGCCTTTCACACACTGGATCGCCGGATGGTTACTAGTTGCCGGAGAGCTTCAGCCCAGCGCGGCCATCTTGGTCGCTGGCTAAGCCACGCCCCCAAGTTTCAAGAACTACTTGGTGGCGCTTATTAGTCACTTTTAATGTATAATTAATTGATAAACAACTGTAGTTGAGTTTGTCTCTAAATTAGGCAAATAGTGCCACCATGTGGCAGACTGCCGTAGGTGTTGGTGTTGACAATTAAGTGCTGGTGCCGAGCACCAGAAACCACGGCTCAAATTAAGCACTGGCAATATGCAACTATTTCTTACCCTATTGACTTGATTAAATCTTTAGAGATGGTGGAAGGGAACATTGTTGATGAGTTAAACGGATAAGTCCATGTGAATTGGAAAGTAGTAAATTGACAAGCTGAGTTAAGAGATGAGTTACCAGAAATCCTGTCCAGATTCTTTGATTTGCCTGCTTACCAGAATATTTGTAGTTATGAATATGTGGTGTTTGGGTAAACTGCTGCACTTTAAAGCTTGACTTTTGAAAAACAAATTTGACCCCCTAGAAAGGATCAAATGTAAAAATAGACTGGGCATTTAAAAAGTGTGGTATTATTCTTAAGGCAGAATTCTTTGTCAGACAAACCCTGGAGTTGCGTAATGTGACAAAGGAAGGTGTTAAATATGTCACATCTATAACAAATCCTAATAGCTTGGATTCCACTTTTGAGCAATCACAAGGCCTCTGTAACAACCCCTTTGAGGTTTTCAGTGATAGGATTTCTAAGATCACCACCGGTTTCACAAATTTCCCCAGCAAGCAGGAAGCGCTACCTTCAACCACATTAGGTCTGCTCTGCCAACGCCCTTCATTGAAGAAATTTGAACTATGATCTATGGAGGAATTCCTGAGTCAGTTTGGTCAATCTCTTCTGGTTCTTCACCAGTCCCAGTTCCACCATCAGTCTGGAAAACTGCATAGAGAGTTCTCGATTACAAAAAATTCCATCTCTTTGGAAGCGGTCCCTTTAGTATGAAAAATGTTTTCATTGTATTGCTACTGGAAAAAAAACTGCTGCAGATCCTAGTTGCTGAAGGAAATTTCAGACCTTAAACCCTCAACCTTCTTTGGTCAATCTTATGGAAAAAGCTATCAACAAGCAACTTTCTGTCTTTCTTCAAAGCAATGTCATTGTAACAGTGCATATGCACTATTTCATCTAGGTCATTTAATGGAATCTTCTCTGTTATTTATCCTGGAAAGCCGTTGATTACTGGTCAGCTGGGGTAATACATTTGCTCTGATTTCACTAGATGTGTTGGCAACTTTCAGTACAGTACAAGACTCATGGAAAGACTTATTGAAATGAAAGTTTCTTGATCTGCCTTGAAATGAATCAAACACTTTCTGCATTTCACATTCCAAGCAGTTCTGTAGCACTGCACAAGTCAAAGCTTTTTAGCTGAGCCACCGAGAGTCTAGTAGAAATCGTCGCTTATCCCTACTCTTTTCAACAATTATGTGTGCCCTTTGCATAAGGTCATACTTTTTTGGTTTCTGATGTATGTCTTTTTCAGATGACATTCGATTAACTGTCTTATTAAACACTTTCTCTACCTGTGCTATAGCTAATTTTCAGGAATGTGTGCTTAAATAAGGACATTGGTTATCAGACAACTCCTTAAAGGTAAATCCAGAAAAAACAGATGTTCTTCGTATCCCTGTCCTAAGTCGTCAACATACCCTTTCAATTAACTTTTGGCCTCCTAAACCGGGTCCTGCCCTTGTACCAGAACAGACTACATGTAACTTTGTGGTTTATTTTGAATCTTTTCGTTTTTTTAAAATTAAAACTTTATCAAAATATTAGTGAACTAAATATAATGGTGATGACATTTTACAATATGAGGGGATATTCATATGCTAAATACAACAAGATTTTTGACAAAATAGTTATAGTAAACTTTTGAAACATGTCACAAAATAGAAAGAAAAAGAGAGAAAGAGAGAAAGAAAGGTGAGTTAAGGGAGCAGAGACTGGAACAAATACTTATGCCACAGAAAAGGTTGAAGAAAAAAAAATAGGTGTTACAACAATGCAGAAAAAAAACATGACAATTCAAATGAGAGAAAAAAGAGTGCAACTAATATGGTGAAAACAGATTTGTCCCAATAAAAAAAGGAAGCTGGGGGTTTGTAACTTCTTCAATAGGGGCTGATGCAAAGCAGTCATTTGAGCTGAGAAATCCAGAAAAGTAGTTACCAGCCGCCATATCACTCCTCGCGGCCCCCACTCCGCGGGAGCCGCTCGAAGGAGTAGAATTGATTTTTTTGGGGCACTTGGACCCAGAGGACTGCCACAACCAACCAGCTCCCGCCCACAGCCTCCAGCCGCCATATCACTCCCCGCGGACCCCGCTCCGTGGGAGCCGCTAGAAGGAGTAGAATTGATATTGGGGCACTTGGACCCAGAGGACTGCCACAACCACCAGCTCCCGCCCACAGCCTCCAGCGCCTCAGCAACATCAGTATCCAAGAGAAGGCACTGGAGTGGATCATCTCGTTCCTCGCCGGAAGTACGCAAAGAGTCCGCCTCCCCCCGTTTTGCTCCGAGGCCACCGAAGTCATCTGCGGCGTCCCGCAAGGATCTTCACTCAGCCCCACCCTCTTCAACATCTACATGAAACCTCTCGCAGCCATCGCACGCCAGCACAACCTCAACATCATCTCTTACGCCGACGACACCCAGCTGATCCTCTCCCTCACCAGAGACCCCCGACACCGCCAGAACCTGCCTACACGAAGGGATGAAAGACGTCGCAGAGTGGATGAAGGACAGCCGCCTGAAACTGAACTCGGACAAGACGGAAGTCCTCATCCTGGGATCTTCGCCCTCCGCCTGGGACGACTCCTGGTGGCCCCCAGCCCTGGGCACCGCACCCAAGCCAACCGACCACGCACGCAACCTGGGCTTCATCCTGGACCCCTCCCTCTCGATGACCAGACAAGTCAACGCCGTCTCCTCATCGTGCTTCAACACCCTGCGTATGCTTCGCAAGATCTTCTGCTGGATCCCGACCGAGACCAGGAAGTCTGTCACCCAGGCACTCGTCACCAGCCGACTGGACTACGGAAACGCCCTCTACGCCGGAACCACAGCCAAGCTACAGAAAAGACTCCAGCGCATCCAGAACGCCTCCGCCCGACTCATCCTGGATGTCCCCCGACGCAGCCACATCTCCAGCCACCTGAGGAACCTGCACTGGCTCCCCGTCGACAAGAGGATCACGTTCCGGCTCCTCACCCACGCACACAAGTCTCTCCACGACCTGGGCCCCAAGTACCTCAACGACCGCCTGACCTTCTACACGCCCACCCGCCAGCTACGGTCCACCAGCCTCGCCCTCGCAGCGGTACCACGCATCCGAAGAGCCACCGCCGGAGGAAGATCCTTCTCTTACCTGGCTGCCAAGACTTGGAACTCCCTCCCCATCCACCTTCGGCTGACCCAGGACCATCTCGCCTTCAGGAAACAACTCAAGACCTGGCTGTTCGAGCAGTAGCATACCCCTCCCCCCAAGCGCCTTGAGACCCTCCCGGGTGAGTAGTGCGCTATACAAATGGCATGATTGATTGATTGATATCACTCCTCGCGGTCCCCGCTCTGCGGGAACCGCTCGAAGGAGTAGAATTGATTTTGGGGCACTTGGACCCAGAGGACTGCCACAACTAACCAGCTCCCGCCCACAGCCTCCAGTCACCATATCACTCCTCGCGGCCCCCACTCCGCGGGGTCCGCTCGAAGGAGTAGAATTGATTTTGGGGCACTTAGACCCAGAAGACTGCCACAACCAACCAGCTCCCGCCCACAGCCTCCAGCCACCATATCACTCCACACGGCCCCCGCATCGCTGGACGCACGGGGGCGTGCACCGGGCGAAGCACAGGCCAAGGGCGGGCCCATCTGAGCCCGTCCGAGCACGATCGAGGATGGGACGGGCCCCCCTATTTGATTCTCCCTGCAAACTAAATAGTAAGGTCAGTATACTTCTGATTCATATCCAGGACTGCCAGAACTGCCTCTTAGTCGCCAAATTTTCCCAGTGCAACAAGTTACTGGAGGAAGTGTTATTGTAACCGATAAAGGAAATGGCTGCAGCTAGCGTGGGGAAGGGGAGAAAGTCACTTTCCGGAGGAAGTATTGTGGGGACATTGGATCAGTTTTTAACAAGGGCATCATCAATGCTGCAACATGAAATTGACTTAACAGAAAAGAGGCTATCAATGGAGACGATTTTTGACAAGCGGTCGTCGCTGGGTAGACTGGCCAAGGTACCATCAACAGCTTCCCATTCAATGGCCCAGATGTCAGCACCAGTGTCCTCAGTAACGGCCCACGTAACATCACCAGCGGCTCAAATATTGGCCGATATTATGCCTGTTGGTTCTTCTGGTGAGGGTAATCAATTCCCAGATATAGTTGACAGGTTGCTCAGTCCTACAGCGCCGGTATTAACTGACCCACGCAATCTCCCGCAAAGCTCAGGAACAACCAGATCAGGTCTGCCAATTCGGACAGCATCTAGCACCAAACTGGGGACTACTAACCAGTTGCCTGATTCGGCAGTTAAAAGAAAGCGTGGAGAAACGGCATTAACTAACAGAAAAGCAAAAATGCAGAAACGTGGCAACCCAGAGAGCAACCAAATCGTAGCTGATCCTGACCTACCACAGCCAACTGTAAACTGGCTTTCGATCACTCAGGATATTGATGATACGATTCCTCCCGAGAGTAGGGGTGACTTTTGGGATACGTTTGAACAAATTTTCACGGAGACTTGCCTCCCTATCTATGAAAGACTGAATTCTATCGAACACAGACTTTCTCATCTTGAATCGTTGTGTATTACAGTACAGGGTTGGGAGGGTAGGCGGGGTGTGGATTGTGTTAGCAATGGCCAGGGACTCCCTAGGCCAACAAATGTAGATTGCCAGCATGTAACCCCGTTGGCAACAAATGTCATAATGGCTTTGCCACCTCCAACTGTTCCACTGGGCGAACACCCTAATACGCTTACTGTTCCTGTTGTACCTAACGTTCGAACAATAGACACGAATAGGGAGGGCGAGGGGGACATGGGGGTTCGTAGGCTTGATCAATTAACAAATATGGCAAATATGGAAAAAAACCCTGATGTATGTATGACTGTGTTACCTCGCTTAGATCTACCTCCCGAGTCTATACCCTATGTGGTGGTCTTAGCTGGGGTCCCTACCTTGAGCCCGGGAAAAACGGAGGCCTATAGTGAGCTTAAAAACAAATGTATCCACTGGCTAAACTATTATAGGCCTCTCCCTAATCAGGGATCTAGTGAAATTTTATTTGCTAGACGAGTTGACTGGGTGGGGTCCAGGGCGAAAAATATACAGGGTGATTGCATTGTAATCAACTTTAGGAACAGGTGGGCTGTTAAGCACATCTGCGATTGGGAGGCAGGCAGCACAGAAACGCAAATAAAATCCCTTCCCCTAACCTATTTCTACCCGGTTGCCTCCAGTAATTTTTATTCTGAATCAAATAGGAGAAGGCCATTCAGGGGGTATAAGGAAAATTGGGGTGGAAATTTCTTTCCCGGCAACGTAAATTGGAAGGGTCCTCATTATTGTCCCCCGGCACTTGATACGTTTTACCACAATAACAGATTTAGTGTCCTGAATTTAGTAGACTGACGGTTGAGCTGTAGATTGCCCTCACCCACCAAAGTAGATAACAAGAGCCTTCTAGAGGTCAGGGACAGCTTTCAAGAGATGAAGCGTAACATTCTCCAGAATGTTTTTTTGGGGGGAGAGAACATTTTCATGACAACAAATGGAATCATTAGGGGGAGTTCTTTTAGTAGGTGCAGTGGGCTCCCACCAACGCTAATAAACGGGATGAGAAGGAGTCCTACAAAAAAGGTAGGGGCTAGAGGCAGACCACCTAGGAAGAGTGGGGCTAGTTGTGAGATGGGAGAGGGGACGCACACACAAAAGGCCGACCCACTACCAGAATTAACCAGCTGTAGTACTAATAGGAGGGCTACGGTAGGAGAGGCAAACGGCAACGTTAACATTCATTCCTGGAATGTGGCAGGGATAAAAAACAAACTAATATGCCCAGATTGGGGTGTGTTCATAGACAAACATGATATTTGCCTCATGCAGGAGACGTGGGCTTTGGAAAATACCCAGCAGAGTGGCTTTGCTACTTTCAACACACTAGCAACGACGAGGGGTAGGGGTAGACCATCAGGTGGGCTAAGCATCTGGGTGGGTACGCACCTGGGTGCTAAAGCAGAACAGCTGCCAACAAACTCACTTGATATACAATGTGTTCTCCTAACCTTTTTGTAAAAAAATTCATAGCCCTAATCAATATCTATTCCAGGCCAACCCAGAGCGGGCAAGAGTCTAGTGTTATTGAACAACTGAAAGAATACATACTGACCCCTGACCCAGATTACATTGTAATAATAGGGGGCGATTTCAATTGTCAGTTTGAACCCCTCAATAATATGGGTTTAGATGACCCAGATGCTGAGAATCAGTACTGGAAAATTCCGGAACGCCTGATTCCACCGGTTAAAGCATGGACGCCGTTAGTCCTACAAATTACCTCACTCACTCTCTCCCTTTCCTTGAAGTCTTGCAACGGGAGACTAAAATCTGACAGACCTGGCCTATTGACATTTAATAGAGAAGGGCAAACATCGACCATAGACTACATCATGATCGAATCTAGATCTTGGGACAGGGTTTTGGATTTTCGGATCCAACAGCGGAAAGACAGTGACCATAACGCTCTGGTAATGACACTTAAGCCAGAGAGCTGGGGCCTGTCAAACTACCAAATAGAGCCCGACCCTGTACAACAACTTTCCTTCCTACATAATAACAGACGCAGAGTAAAATGGCCCCATATATTGGGTTCACCAAACAAGATAGCACACATTTATCAACAGGTTGTGCCGTATCTTAGTGAAATGGCTGGGGCTGGGATTCTGGGTTTCCAAGTGGGGTGGGACACAAGGCCTGTTGAAATTCACAACCAGCTGACCTCCAAAAATTTTTAGGTATTTTTTCCGGAGGTAAGCACCAAGGAAAAACCGGTTCTGACCCTCCCATGGTACAATGCCAATTGTCGCAAGAAGAAAAGAGATCTAATTGAAGCTATTAAGGCCAAGGACAAGTCAAGGATTAGGGAACTCCGTTTGCAGTATAAGCAGGTGATCCAACAGGAAAGCAAGATCTGGGAGGCTGATAAATGGGAAGACCTGAGAACAGCTCTACAGTACAAGGATTTGAAATCCTTTCGGGCAATAGTTAATAATGGGGGGAGGGAGGATAGAACAGCAGTTACCCCTTACATAGCTCCAGCAGCATGGGAAGCCCACTTCAGAACCCTGTATGCATCCTCGGGCAATGACGTTTTAGCTTCTACAATCCAGGGCCCCCCCATGAGCATCGATGGGGGGGTGCAGGAGATTTCCATTATTGAAGTGGAATCTGCTATTGCCCAGCTTCTACCTAACAAAGTGCCTAGGCTTGACAAACTTCCAGGGGACCTATTTCGGTCAGAACCAAAAGTATGGGCACCCTATCTCTGTGTCCTGTTTAATTCCATCTTAATGGGGATGGTTCCGCCAGATACCTGGCGTGGTGCAGAGATAGTTCCCATACACAAAAAAGGCTGCCCCCTGCTACCTTCTAACTACAGGCCTAATAGCCTGATAGACATATCTCAGAAGATGATGGGACGAATAATACTGGAAAGAATCCAGGCCTGGGAAGAGGAAAATGAGATTTTGAGTACTCTCCAGGCCGGATTCAGAACGAGCGCGTCAACCATTGACCAGATATTCCAACTCCAGGTCCTCTATTGGAAAACAGTGACTGTGGAGGGTGGCAGCCTCTACCTCATCTTCGTGGACCTGAGGTCTGCATTTGATCTGGTCCCTAGGGACAAATTGTGGAGAGTTCTCCTCGAACGCGGTATCCCATTATACCTCCTGGATGTGCTAAGAAGGCTCGACGCAGAAACGTTTGCCCAGTTGAGATGCGGGAAACATGGAGAATTGTCAGCCCGTTTCCCGGTACAAAGGGGGGTGCAGCAGGGGTGAGCACTGGCCCCTACCCTCTTTACTTTATTTATTAACGGGCTTATAGATTACCTATTAGGCGTAAAGGACATCGATGCCCCAAGACTAGCCTCAGGTGGGGTACCCACACTGATGTTCGCGGACGACACTTTGTTGTTGTCCAGGACATCAATGGGCATCTAACGCACCTTGGATGGCTTTGCAGATTTCTGTGCACTAAGAGGCCTGGAAATAAATGTATCCAAAACTAAATTTATGATCTTTAATCCTCCAAGGCAGACCCACCCAAACCCAGTATTGAATGGCATACCCCTAGAGAGAGTAAAGACCTTTGAATATCTAGGCATTATTCTCGAGGAACACCTGGGATGGGATGCCCAAGTAGCTAAGTCCGCCTTAAAGCTGACTCAAATGGTGGGTGGGTTATCAAAAATGCACAGAGTATCTGTTTACAAGCCTGCCGCTCCAGTCATAGAAATTTACAAAGTACAAGGGGGAGCAGCTACTATATATGGGGCAGAACTTTGGGGGCATTGTAGGCCTACAAGTTTAACCAGGGTTGAACACTCATTCATGAGGAACCTATTAGGATTGCCAGCTAGTACCCCATTAGTGCCTCTCAGGCTGAGCCTAGGGTTACTTCCTGTGGAGGAGGAGGTGGCATTAAGGCCACTTACCTACTGGAGAAGACTTTGGTCTGTCCCAGAATTGACCTCCTATTGAAATGAGTTCAAGGATGTGTGGGCTGTAATTAGAACTAAGAAAATCCCGTGGCTAATTCACATTAATGAACTTTATGGCAGGATTGGCCTACCAGAGCTCTGGGGATCACCTGATGTATCATGCCCAGAACTCTCTAGGGCAGATTTGGTATACCAGTATAGGCACCATAATCTACTGGCTCTCCATGTCAGCTCCTCAGCGGGTAGACTGACTTCTCAGTTCCTTCAAATAAAAGAGGAATACAAAAAGGAGGACTTCCTTGACCTGATCTATCCGGCATCGGCAAGGAAGTTGTACATGCAATTTAGAATGGGTTGTATGCCGCTCATGTCATTTACTAGCAAATGGGACCCGAACAAAAACACCGAGTGCCCAGCGTGCAGACACCACCTTGAAAATGAAATCCATGTCTTCTTCTTTTGTCCTGAATACCAGTCGGTGCTAAATCGCTGGGTGAAACCAATCTGCAGGAATTTGGGTTTTAGAGAATGTGAAAACTCTTTCATAGTATTAAAATACGATACGCACCCTCCTATAGTTTTTGCCGTCTCCTGTTTTTTAAACGGAATGTGTCTAAAACGTAGAAATCTTTTAATTAAATAGATTCTGATCTATACATTTTATCGAATTATATGTACTCTTCTGATTTTTTTTTTTTTGTTGGTTTTTAAAGATCTTTATTATGCAGTATGTGGTTATCATACATATCACAGCTTATATCTCCACAAAGACTGTGTGAGTATACAGTAGTTAGCTTGGTTCTGAACAGGATGACACAGCCATTCAGCCGACAACCCGGGGGTCCGGTGGCGAGTTCCATATGACAGCATGTATAACCATCTGTTTCCTAATGACGTTAACAGTAGATCGCATGGTTTTACATTTTATCCTCAAGTTTCGTGTTGCAATGGTCACCCAGCGTGTGCCTCATGAGTGTAACTTCCCAAAGTCCCATAGGTCTTGTGTGAGTCAGCTGTGGGTAGGCAGAAATGGGGTGGGGAGTCGGCTAGATATGCGTCTCCAACGCTGAGTCAGTGTTGCTGCTCGTGTATCGGCAATGTGTGTATCAGTATAGCTCACTGAGGCATAGGAGTGAGCAGGTGCAGTCAGCAGGGTTAGTCCGCAGCCATGGCGGGTAGGGTTCAAAGTACTTAGCAGGAGGGTGCCTGTGTGTCCTCCCAGTTACATCACTGGGAGGGCGCTAGGGTCATGACAGCGTCCAATAAACAGAGTGTCTTATCCCTGTGCGACACGTATGTAGCCAGATGTCCATGTGCACCTCTTGCAGTGTGTGAGTGGCATCGCGTCTCCGCAATTCGCAGGTGGCATGAGGTCTCGAGGGAATGTCTCCTGTTAGTAACGTGTCATCTCTTGTGTCTTCATTTAAAACCAAGAAAATGGGTCCGGTCAGGGAACTTGACCAGTAAACAAACTGTTCCCTGCGCCAATATATTGGCCGGGAAAAACCGGGAGTCTGGAAAGTGTTAATGGTAGGGGAGGGGAGGGGGGGGGGGGGGTTTGCAGGTTCCGTTGTGGGGCATCTGCTGTAAGGTGGGGCCCAGCGAGGCTTCATGCAATGCACAGGGGCAGCCGAGCGGGGGGGGGGAAGATAGGGGGGAACGGTGGCGGGGGAGGGGCGCGAGCCCTCCGTCTCATTCAAGAGTGTGTTGGCAACATCTGCAGGGTAGGGTCAGGGCGTAAGTCGGCGGTGTACAGGGTGGCGGCTCAGGCCATCTGTGTGGCAATTTGTCCCCTGCAGGTGGACGGGCGGGCGGGGGGGGGCCCAGCCCCCCCTTTGGTATTAGTGTCCGCTGCCGGCGCAGGCATGTCAAGGCCAGGGTAACAACGCGCACTCATTGTCCCAGAGGTGTCCAACGTGTGGGAGGGAGGCTGTAGCATCCCCATCCAGGGTTGTGTGTCTCTGACCGGCGAGAGGTGCGTGGGCAGGGGGGGGGGGAGAGGGGTGCAGGGCTGCATTCGCTCTCAGTGTCGGCTAGCATCACTATGTCTACGATGCCTTTTGTCTCATGTGACCCCCCGTTCCTGGCAGGCGTGGTGGAATGCCTTTAGGAGATCGTTCCAAAGCTGGGCGATAGGGAATTTGCGGAGTCCCGCTGTTTCTTCTCGAAGAAGGACCGTGCCCTCCGCTCGCGGCCAGTTAGTGAAGGAAGCGCGCCAATGACGAACATGGGGGGGGTCGCTGCCTTCCAGCTCTTCTGATAACTATAGTGAATGATTTAATCTGAATTTTAGATGTGATGGTTTTATACGTGTAAATAGGCGTGTATTTATATATGATTATGTCTGTTAGTGGTATGTTCTATGTTATTTAATACTGCAAGGTCCGGCTTTGTGTTTTTTATCTACTTTTATGGTCCACTGCGACCGAAATAAAGTTATCGAAGAAGAAGTTACCAGTGACCAAAAAATCTCTTTTTTGATAGCTAAGGATGTTCGGGTGATATTATTTCTCTCCAACCTATGATTGTAACATATGTCATACCACCATGCTTCAAAGGAAATGTTGAGAGTATTTTTCCATTTTTTTGCTATTTGTGGAAAAGCCACAGCAATTAAAAGTTCTTCAATGTGTGCTTTATAGGATGCAGAAATCACTGAGATTATAACCTGATATTTGAGTTTAAATGAAGCAGGGAAAATTAAATAAAGGTTGAACCCGAGAAAAGGAGATCAGAGAGTGATAATTTATTAATTGATGAGTCCAAAGCACACTTTTTTCCCACCAAGATTTCCAAAATATAGATCTATTATTAATTTTGATAAGTGCATTATACCAAATAGATGAGTGAACAAATGTATCTAAAGTGGAGAGATTAGAAATAAAAATAGGATGTAATAGTCTACAGGCATTTTTGATAATTGGAAGTAGTATGGAGGTAGGGTGATGGGTAAATGATAGAAACTCTAAGAAACAAAAGGGTTGAATAAAAGATCATTCTAGGTCTGTCTATAAGGGACGGTCTTGTGTAGAGTATTCAATTTAGTAGTGAGAGGAGGGTTTCAGAAAGAAAGCCATATGATAAGATTGGAAATTCAGGAAATTGTCTCTTCGTTGCTTTCTGTGCGTAAGTTTGTTGAGAGACATACAAGGTTTTTTATGGTCCCATAAGAAAGCCATAAAGATAGAATCTTTTTTTTTTAAAACTTACAAAAGGATATTAGTTTGGATTGCAAATAGATAGAAAAGTTTCATGGGAACTAGTATCATTTTAATTGAGTCTAATCTACCTCGTCATGAGTGGGACAATGGATTTCCATCGCTATGTGAGGAAAGTCTGAGTTGAAATAAGAGTAGTGGCATTAATAGATACAGTATCTTTAACAGAAGAAGTGAACAAAGTGTTTTATTATTATTGGGCTACAAAGAAAATTAGAGGATGAAAAATCATGTTTATAAAACAATTTGTTAAGTGGAAGAATTTCACTTTTAACAGCATTAAGCTTGTAGCTGAAAGATCTGCAAAGTTGGAAACTGTGTTAAGGAAAGGTTGCATAGAGGAAAGAGAGGAGGCCATGTATAATAGGATATCATCTGCATAAACTGAACATGTAGGGCCAGATGTAGGTAGCCAAATACGGTTGGTAACGTCCGAAATTCGGTAATTTCGGCCGTTACCGACCGGTATTTGGAATATGAGATGTAGGTGCCAAAGAGTATCCAATTCGGTAAACAAGAGTTGGTATAATTCCGAATCGGTATTTATCGAATTCTTATTTACCAAGTTCTTATTTACCGAATCGGTAATTAAGAAATGATAAAAAAGGTCCATCAAGATGTAGGAAAGTCAGAAAATACCGAATTTCATCAAATTCGGTATTTAAGAGTCTGTATTTACCATGGATTGAAAGCAGGTTGTAACCAGGTGCAGGCTATAAAAAAAGGCCCAAAATGCAACAGTTTGACCAGAATGGCGGCATTCTATGTGATTGCGAGGCGGCTACGGCTACAGGCAGTAGGAGAGAGGGTATGGAGAAGGGAGGAGCAGATTTACAGGCAGAGGATCACCCTATTACAACTGACTGAGCCAGAGATACTGCAGAGGTACAGGCTACACCCCAGAACCATCCTGGACTTGATTTGGGACCATCACCCATACCTGGATCACCCAACACCAAGGGCGCACGCCATCCCACCCATGTGCAGGTGCTATGTAGCCTACACCTGCTTGCCTCTGGGAGCTACCACAGTGTGATTGCTGCAGTTGGTGGTGTGTCCCAGAGCGGCCTGTCCCGTTTTTTCCGCAAGTTCCTTGAGGCCATGACGCAGAGAATGGAACACACCTGCGGAACTTGCCAAAACAAAAACTGATTTCTTTCAACTGGCACACTTCCCTCACGTGATGGGCTGCATAGATGGAACCCACATTCCACTCTGTCCACCTGCACCCACTGAACACATCCACAGGAACCGTAAGTCAACGCACTCCATCAATGTGCAGGTGATATGCAATGCTGGCAGCATCATTACAGACATTGTGGCTAAATTTCCTGGGAGCACCCACAACTCCTACATTTTCCCAAATAGTGGGATATACACATGGCTTGTTGCCGGAGAGTTTGGTGACGGATATCTGCTAGGTAAATAACTGTGACACACCCTGATAGTCATGACAGGCAGATGTATGTTTCATGAGTATGTAACCAATAGACCTCTCTTTACCACCTAGGCGATAGTGCATATGCCCTGCGTTCCTTTGTGCTCACACCCTACCTCAATCGAACTACCAGGAGTGATAGGCGTTATAATGTGGCTCAAAAGGTCTACTCGCAACGTAGTGGAGCGCACATTTGGACTCCTCAAGAGCAGGTTTCACTGCCTCCACAAGAGTGGAGGTGCACGGCAGTACACCCCCACCTTCTACTGCAAGATGATAGCAACCTGTGCCATGTTGCACAATCTTGCCACCAAAGAAGGCACAGAGGTGAAGGTAACACATCACGAGGACATTGATGATGACCAGGAACAGGCAGAGCCCCAAGCAACAGGAGCAGCAGCAACAGATGGTAGATTGAGACAGGCAGAGATCACACATCGATATTTCTAGGTAATTAATGAGACACAGACAGGTGTCGTATGTGAAGTATGTAGTTTAATTGTCACTACAGCATGCAAAAGATCAAACGCCATTGTCCTACAATGTCTGTGTCCATGACTGCCTGGTCACAGTTACCCTCACTGTGACCAGTCCTGTGGGATGAGGGCAATATTTAACGTTTTCGGCCACGCACTACAGTGCGGGATGCACGAGGCTGGGTATCCACACTTTGGGTGGTGGCTGGGTCAGAAATGTTGCGCCTGACACTCCTACGCAACTCAGGTACAGGTGTGCTGGAGCCACTCCTGCTGGTGGACCCTTCTGTTTCATCCACACCTGTGTCACCAGCAGTGCCTGTCTGGTTAGTGAGCATCTGCTCCATGGCAGAGGTGACTCTCCCCCTTCCCCTTGATAAATTTGTGCAGCAGTGCACTATAGCATCCTGCATTGATATTGAACACCGGCACAGCAGTGATGTTGCTGTGGCAAAGCGGTTCAGGGCCATAGACTGCTGCCGCATACACTGGCGCTCTCTGCGATGCTCTAAGCGATCTCTGTCCAACTTGTCACACAGAGCACCCATGTACTGTGTGATGTCTGTCATCCCCTTTGCTATTACTTCCATGCTCCCAGCCATGTTGCCTATTCCATGGTCAATGTGTGATAGTTTGTAATTAATGCTGCGCACCTGCCTGTGCACTGCCAACATTGCTTTTGCCTGCAGGCGCTGCACCTTTACCATAGTGGCCTCCAGTCCACAGAAGAACCCCTCTCCTTCCTGCCCTTCACCACTCTCCCGTGCCCTTCTGCCAAGGACACTGGCCCGAACAGTGCCTGCAGTACTATTCTGCCTGGCCTTGTCAGCCACTGGTGGATTCCTCTGCATGTCATCCTCCTCATCTGAGGTTTGCAGAATCCTCAGAGGGGGCACATCAAGCCTCCTGGCCCTTCCCTGCATGGATGACTGTGTTGTTGGTGTTGGTGAAAGTGCTCCTGGTTCCAACTCAGGTGTTCCAAACAATAGAGGGGAATGCGGCTGTGGTGTTGTGTCTCGCTCTGGTGTTGAGGCTTCCTTGGATGTGGTGTTCTCTTTCTCAACAGCCGCTGTGACCTGTACTTTGTTTTTCCTTTTCCCTCATTTTAGGTACTGGTGCCCTCTCCTCCCTTTCTGGTGCTGTACTCCGTGAGGACTCTCCTGTGAAAAGATATGGACATAGGGTCAGTGGTGTCGTTCACCTGTGTGTCTTTATTAAATTATATTTATATCACACATTTGCCTAGTCTACATCAGCTGCTCGAAGTTGTGTGTGGCATGCCTTGCTGGATTATTTGGTGTATGCATTGCATGTATGTACCTATGACTACGTCTCCCATCATGCAATTGCTGGCCATCAGTAAACATTGTTCTGGAGTGTTATGCTTACACACAGTGGGGAAGGGGGACAGGGTAATGGGTGGGGATTACTGTCCATGCAGCTTACCTTGTTTCTTTGATGCTCTGGCAGAGCTATCCATGTCCCCAATTCTATGGATGCTTTCTGGCTCCAGGGTGGATTCCACAAGCACCTCAAGCTGTGTTAGTTTTGGAGCTCTGTTTTTTCTCCCACCTGTACACCAGCTTCCTTTCTTTGGGCAGCAATTTTCTTCTTTGTGATGATGCGCAGGTCGTACCATCTTTTCTTGAGGTCGTCAATCTCCCTGTGCGTCACCCAAATGGCATTGACCTTTGTCTGGATGTCAAGCCATGTGTTTCGTTTTACAGACTCTGCAACATGCAGAGACTGTTTACCAAAAATTAGGGTGTTGTGCTTTACCACTTCTTCAACAAGCACCTGCAGTTCTGCTGGGCTGAATTTTAATTTCCTTCTGCGCTCTCCTGCATCCTTCTGCCCTTCCTGAGACTCCATTCTGATGATCAGGTAAGCTCTGGAATGCCAGCTCCTTTCTGTTTCCTCCTGCTCTGCAGACAGTTCAGTTGCTCTGCACCTGCATGGGTGTGGCCACTCCCAGGTACTGGGGAGGGGTGCTTAATTCTGATTGGTTGGTTCCTCTGTACTTTTGTTGTGGGGTGTGGTGGGTGTTACTGATTGGTTTACAGGGTCACATGTCATTTTTTCAAAATCCCGAATCGGTATTTACCGAATCGGTATTTACCAATTCGGTAAATACCGATTCGGTAAATCCCATTCATTCCTATGGGCCAGAAGGACCATAGGAATGAATGGGTATTTCCGAATCGGTATATACCGATTCGGTAAATACCGATTTGAAATTCCGAATGATACCGAATCGGTAAATTTTACCGTTTTTTTTGCTACATCCCGTTTTCCGATTCTAAAATACGGATTCGGTATGAGTCGGTATTTAAGAGTCGGAAAAAAAGGATTTACCTACATCTGGCCCGTAATGTTTTGTTGCCATACTTTAAACCCTGTATGTCAGCATTTTTGAGAATCGTAGTTCAAACACTAGAATAAAAAGAAGTGAGGAGAGAGAAGAACAGTGTCTCACTCCTCTGTGCAAAGAAAAAGATGTAGTACTTAAACTGTTCACAAAAACTGATGCTTTAGTAGAGGAATATAAGAGAGAAATTAAATTAATGTTTTTTGTCCAAATTCAATGAAAATGGTTGAAAGCTTTCTCAGTATCAACAAAAATAGTTGGTAATGAATGTGAATATGTTTTGGATTTGATCAGAATTTTATAGAATACTCTGGTATTATCTGAGCGATGTCTGAATAAAATGAACTGCCTTTAATTTAATGAACTGCCAAGCCAGGCCTTCTCTGAACTATGTAAGCAGGTTTCCGAATCCCAGGAGCTGAATGTGTGAAGTCTGGCTTGACCATTGTCAGAACCCCTATCAGAGCAGGGCACGCAGGGGTTATTGTGCCCTTACTATGGCTTCTGAGTAAGTGGGACAAGAAATGCATGCATCAGTAGCAATAAGTAATTGTCCAGCCAGCAACTCACTTTTATGAGAAAAATAAGTATTTTCTTTCTACTGTTAACCACACAGAGGAAGAATACAACATTCATGTTACAAATTGGTCTCCATAGTTGGCAAGGGTAGGTACTTTTGTCTAAGTAGGGACCCTGCTTCCTAGCCAGGGTATGGGAGTCACACTCCTAACATAACCCCTGCTCACCCCATTGGTAGCTTGGCATGAGCAGTCAGGCTTATCTCAGAGGCAGTGTATAAAGCATTTGCACATAACCAACAGTAATACAGTGAAAACACTACAAAAGAACACCACACCAGTTTTAGAAAAATAACCAATATTTTTGTATATCCAAAACAAGATCAAAATGACAAAAATCCAACATGGAGTACTTAAAAATATGCACTTTGCAAGAATTACTTCAAAAATGCTGTTCCTTGAAGTCGGTAGCTCTGTCCTTTGCTACAGTGACACTGAAAATGACAGAATCGTGTTGGAGCAAGTCAGAGGTAGGGTTGACAAACTCGTAAACAGTAGCTTTTTCATTGCGGCCGGTGCCGCCGGAGCGTAGCGGTGCCCCGTGCGGTGTCCTCAGGTCGTGGTGCAGGCAGGGACTTGGTGACGGTCATCTGGCGGTGTCGGTGAGACCAGGGCTGCGGTACGAAGTGGGTAGGTGCCAGATGTGGCGCTGACAGATCATGGTGCAGGCGACAGAGCAGGTTGAAGAGCAGAGACAGCACCGGTGAGACCAGGGCGGCAAGGTGAAGTGAGGCGGTGTGGACTACAGTGCCTTCAGGACACGGTGCCAGCGACGGAGTTGTGACGGAGTCAGCTGCTTTTTCCCCTATGCGGCAACTGAAATTACGGTTCCAGAGACAGTGCCCAGAGGTGAGTGAAGTCTTAGCTGTCCCTGAGACTTTGTGAACAGGAGGCAAGCTCAGGTACAAGCCCTTGGAAATACTCAGCAACAAGTTAGAGGAGGTCCAGTCCAGTCCTTTTACTGCCCAAGGCAGAAACAGCAACTGCAGGCCAACCCAACAAAGCAACAAGACAACAAAGGGGCAGTAGCCCTCCTAGCAGCTCTTCCTGCTCTTCTTCTTGGCAGGTGCCTTGATTCAAGTGAGTTCTAAAGGCCTGTGCCCCAATATGTATGCTCAAAATTCATTTGTTCTATTGTGGCAGACTGTGTCTGTGCTCAGCAAAAACTAGTCTGTCCTATCTGGCCCAGCTTCCCGGCCGGAGGTGGAGACAACATTGTCCAAGGCAGACCAGGCCCATTCAAGTGCAAGGAAATCTCCTCCCACTACTCTAAATGTAGCCCAGGTCTATTCAACCCAGCCCTGACTCATCCAGGAGAGGCAGGACACACGTCAACACCCCCAATAGCTGTCTGAAGAGAATGCACATCCCCAGTCCCTGTCACTCCAAAGCCAGACAGACAATTCCACAACCCAGCAGAGGCCCATAGGAAGGCTAAGCAAGAAAATACCCACTTTCTCAAAGTGGTATTTTAAAACACAGAAAATAAAAATCATCTTTACTAATGGTGCATTTTTACATTCTGAGTCCAGGCATACTAAACTCCATTTTCCTATCTTGTCCCAATAGGAAGTTAGGTTTATAAGATGTTATAAACATTCTCCCATCCTATTCTATGAGACAGATAGTCTTACCATAGTGAAAAACAAAATACACATCAATTCACTACCAGGACATGTCATGCACACCAGTAGATGGCCTACCTTTAACATACACAGCACCCTGCCCACAGAGTTACCTTGGGCCTACCTTAGGAGTGACTTACATGTAAAAAAGGGGAAGGTTAGGGCCCAGCAGGATCAGTGTCTCACTGGAGTGAGGCCTAAAGGCCCACTCACTTTTAAAAGTTCCGCTGTGTGCTTAACTCACCCTTGGCTACATCCAAATGTGTGAATTGAGTGTATTTGTGCCTGTAGAGGTACCACACAAGGATGATGCAGTACTGAGAGGTCCTGGAATACTTCAACCGGGTATCAGGTCAGACATTTACAGTTGTGTAGGCCTAGGTTACTGTGAAATCCCATGGTTTATGAACTCTGGCGATCAATTTGATGTGCAAAGCAAGCTGAGGGAACCCACCAAGATTTCCTGAATTAGATTTTAAGTACCATCTGCAACTAATGCAGATACAGAGAAGTGGTTGGTTTAGTCAAGCGGAATAACACATTATTGTTTACGAAGTAAAGTTGAAGAAGCTGAAACTTTAGCTTGTGTTCAATCTCCCCAACATGACATTCTAATTTGTCCAAATGACTGTCTGATCTAATCGCTGAAAATTCACATTTAGGAAATAACTTTCTAACTATAAAAGCCACAAGCAGATACATTTAAATATCTCCTTCGTTCAGACTGGCCCATGCGACTAAGCTTGACGAAATCCATATAAAACATATGCAAGCAGCCGCTGACCCTTAGGTTACTAAGCATGAATTGGTTGCTGTATTGACTGAATAGTGGTTTACCAACAGTAAGTTTCAGTGGATTCTTTACTACATGAGCGTAGGCTGGCATCAGTATTAATAATTGGGTTACCCTCTGCTCACATAATTAATATCCTGTTTTCATTCTGCCTATGCCACCCATGTAGCTTTCCCTGGGGAGGGAGATAGTTGGTTTGTACAATGGACAATCATGATGGAAAGGTGTGTGAGATCATTCACTCTTGTGAATCAATGGTGAAAATGGGAATCTTGACATTAAGAGAATTGCAAAAGTCCAGGGGCCTCATTTATGAGGCTGTCAGGCAGTAGTCAGCTTGCTGCGCTGCGTGACTTGGAAAGGGCAAGAATGAGCCATATTTAAGACTATATGGCACATTACTGTCCTTTCCAAAGTGCCAATGAAGGCACCCTCATACCGTGGTGCAAAGGTGCCTGTGTTACATGCAGGATTTTTTATGCAGGAGACATATTTCTCTTTCTATGTGTACTATAGAAAAATAAAGAAACATTGAGAAATAGAGAGATTGCTCCTTGTTACACCTCACCTGTGAAGAGTTTACAAGTTCTTGTTTGGCAAGATCCATGAAAGTTGCATAGGAACACACACACAACGCCCATGGAATGCCTACCCAGGGAAAAATAATGCAGCGCAGTGATATGAAGCCATGCAAAGTGGCTTTGCGTGGCTTAAAAATTCTGACTGAGGTTTGTGTCATGCTTGTACAGCATTGCATGGTGCAAACGTGATGTAACCCTCTCACAAAACACATAAAATCCATTATTTTTGCAAGAAACACACATGCTATTGGTGATTAATTTGTGACTGCACAGATTTCAAGCTAAAAGGTGTTTCAGAGAATGGGATAAAAGACAGCGGTGAGGATTAATACCCTTGCACTGGTGGAATTTTCTCTCCTCAATCAAGTAGAATACACACAAATGGCAGAATAGAAGTCATTAATGTTGTCATGCATGGTGGGGTCCGTCGTAGTACTCATCTTATTCTTGCACCACTTTTTGTGTGCACTGATTGAGTCAACAACATGTTACTGTCTTCTAGATCTATGCTGCTGACACATAACTGACTGGCACCTGGAGGTATGGCAAGCTTTTAGAGAACAGCCGATGACCCTGGAAGCAGAACTGCCTGAACGAATCGTATCATGGACGCATCCAACTGGTTAACTCTGACTGGAGATGAGATAACATTGTGTTAGCCAGAACAACAGCCCTGTGCCTGCATGTGACTACCCCCTTTACATGATTTGGTGCAAAGTGCATATGTCCAAATTCCATTTTACTGGGTAATTGTTCTTAAAAGATATTGAGTGGTCTGGCTTACCATGATGTCTTAGTTGTTAAGTACCGCCACCAGCCCAAGTCACAAAATCATTTGCTGTGTTGCTACATGTATACCAATGCTAAATGACTGAGGGGACAAAGTGAGCTAAAGAACGATGATAGATTTAACTCAGATCTGTGACTGGGGGTGAGTGTCTGAAAAGTTTCAATACTACGTCCATCATCTCCTTGTGTTTGCTACATGTATACTGTACAATAGTTTATTGCATATTTGATAACATTTATCTCTTAGAACTGGGGGTCTCTATTTGGCAATGGCTTGCACCTTTGTCCAAATAGGGACCATTTGCTTCTAGTCAGAGTAAAGGGGCTAGACTCCTAAATAACCCCTGCTCAACCTTGTGGTAGCTTGGCACGAGCAGGAAGGCTTATCTCAGAGGCAGTGTGTAAAACATTTGTGAACACATACAGTAATACAGTGAAAACACTACAGATGGACCCAACACAGGCTTTATATAATAGGTATTCTTTATATAGACTTAACACAAGACCCAAACGACAAAAATCCACAATACAGTATTAAGAAAATGACTTTAAGATGGTAGAAATAACTTAGTTCAAAGGTGATGGTAAATGCAACACGTTTCTCACAAAGTACCTTTGGATGAGTCACGCAAGATAAACAAAAGGTTCGCAGGGAGAACGATGCATCAGTTCCTTGCTTCGGGGGAGGAGATGCGTCTGTCCCTCAGTGCTTTCGCAAAGTAGGCAACGCGTCTGTTCCTTACCGGAGAGCAGGTGATGCGATGATCTCGTGGTGCATCGTTTTTGCGATGCAACAAGATGGTGCCTCGATCCGATGCGAAGATCCAGTGCGATACGAGAAGATGGCGCCCTTGATGCGATGCGACGACTTGACAAGTTGCGTGCACACCCGGCAGCTGTGCGGTGACTCTGTAACTTTGGAGCCGCGACAGGCCCGCGACACGCTTTTCCGATGATGCAACAGTGAGCCTTGTGGTGGCGACACGCTTCTCCGGGGATGCAATGACCAACAACTGCGACGGAGACACGCTTCTGCGGTGATGCGACGGCGACCCTTGCGGTGGCGACAAGCTTCTCCGATGATGCAACAGCAACAACTGCGGATGCGACACGCTTCTTGTCATTGAGTCACGCTTCCAGCTACCAACAACATGCAGGCTTCTGCACACAGAATTCCCAGCAAGGAAATTCAGGGGGGAGATGGTGGTGAAGTCTTGTATCCCTGAGACTTCAGCAGTAGGCGAGCACAGTTCAAGACCTTGGAGATTCTTCTTCAAGATGATGAAAGATGCTAATAAAGAGTCTGTCTTGATTCCCAGGGCTGTCTTGATTCCCAGAAGTGATTTAAAGTTCTTGGGTCTGGGTCCCCCATTTTATACACACAAATCATTTGTCTCTGAAGGCAGAGAGTGTATGTAACTAGTCCAAATCAGTTCTGGGTGCATTGTGCCATTGTGCCATTGCACAACTTCTTCCTTTGTCAGTGTGGGCCAGGCACAGCCTTATTCAGGCCCAGGTGCTACTCCTCTAACCATTCCCAATGCAGATAGGTCTATTCAGCCTAGTGTTGACTCACCCTGCCTCATGGAGCCACCCCAGCCCCTGTCACTCACAAACCAGACATGCAATACACAGCCTAGCAGAGGCAGGCTGGATGGTTAGGCAAGAAAATACCTATTTTCTAAAAGTGGATTTTCAAACATGGAAGGTTAAAACCAACTTCACTAAAATATGTATTTTATCATTCTGAATTCAGGCATAATAAATTCATTTTTCAACCATGTTCCCTGGGCCAGTTAGTATTATAAGATGTTATAATCAAACTGCCATTCGGCCTATAGGGACAGGTAGCCTTGCAATAGTGAAAAACAAAATTGGCTGTAATTCACTATCAGGAAATGCTGCACACATCAGGGCATGTCCCACCTTTCACATACAATGCACGCTGCCATGGGGCCTACCTTAGGGGTGGCTAACAAGTAGAAAAGGGAAGGTTTAGGGACCGGTAAGTGGGTGCACTTACCAAGTCGACATGGCAGTACTAGACAGCACACAGGCTCTGCAATGGCAGGCCTGAGACACACTTTACAAGCTGCTTCTGTGGGTGGCACAATCAGTGCTGCAAGCCCACTATCAGCATTTGATCTACAGGCCCTAGGCACACATGGGCAACTGTACTAGGGTATGACAAGTAAATCAAATAAGACAAACTTGGAGTCACTAATCTATTACAATAATTTAAAATAGGGAGCACTTGCACTGTGGCAATGAATAGCAGTGGCACAGTGCCCAAAGCATCTAACCAGCAAAAACATATCAAAAACAGAGGAGACAACAGCAGAAAACGGAAGGGAGACTCACACCAATGGTACCAGGTCTAACAGTATCTAAATGCAAAAAGTGTGAAAATGAGAAGCAACAGTAAATCTGACAATTTAAAATCAACACTGCACAATGAAGAACAGTTCTGTGTAAATTATATGACAGAGGTTCTATTCAGTTTCAACAAAGAAGTCATTAATAAACAACAAGGTCTTAAGACAACATTTATCTTAAAACAGTACAGCGTCAATGATACATGTAAATGAATATTTTGCAGCATATTAAAACGCTTGTCAATGCCCAATCGAGTTGTAAAGAAAACCCTAGGTTAAATCAGTAAGGTTTATAGGACTTCTTTAATCAGATACATATCTATAACAAAACAAAAACATGTATAAATCAGTTATGATAATCGGTTGCTGCATGTTTACATCAAATAACGAACTTAAATGTCATAGTACAACTATACTCCTGATTAGTATTTCCTTGGAGCCTAATGATATACAGTCTTGACAGTTCTAATTGGAGTAATGGTTGAAAAAAGGTTTTAGGTAATGTATTCTGTGGTCAAAAAGTGAGTGTCATATGCACAGAAAGCGAGTAAGAGATTCACGTCATAGGGTGCAAAGAGGCATTTTTTCTTTACTCATGAGCAAGCTTCATGAATACATGAAACTAGATTCAGAATAGTAAAATGAGTACGGTAAATGTTGGAAGCGGACTTTCTGAAACATTGGGCCATAGGATATCTTTGAGGAGATAATGGCACATGTAGATTCCAGTATAGGCACTAATTCAGAGCACAATTTAATTCTAGGTAGTCAGGCCTTCCTTCGCTAGGGCGACAGATTATTTTACTCCGTTGCCCTGGTGGAGTTTGCGACAGCCAAATATAGAAATGTCCCTCAGGCTGCCGGTGGATATTTTTAGCATTCGGAGGAACCACCATTGAGACGGTTCCTGTGAATTCATTGTGATTTTGACATATGAGATTATCAAACTTGATGGAGCCATACATCAAAGTTGCAAATAATTTTTTATTTTAAAAAACAAAACCCTAAAGTGGGGTTTTGTTTCTGAAAATTAAAACAACATCTCCCATGGCACAGAGGTATTTTTATGTTTTTACTGCCTTTACCACCATGGTTTTCCTCTGGGTGACTTACTGTAAAAATGGCTATTTGTCCTCCCATCTACATTAGGAAGGCTGACATATAGCCAATGCTCCGATGGCCCAGTGGAGTAAGTTTTGGCACGGCATAGACATAGTAGTCTCCTTCGTCACCAACTTATGGTAAATCCACTTTACAATTTGGCAGTCAGACAATTATGTTGACAGGAAGGATTCTATGACGCTGTTGCCTCTAAGTTCGGCCTGACTGCTTTTGTGCCAAGCGACCAGAGGGTTAAGCACATGTTAATTTGGTGAATTTTTGTAGTTGACCCTGACAGGAATTGTGACTACTGCTTGAGAAGGGTTCACTCCCCTCAACCAGGACTCCAATTTCTCACATTGGCACTAAGTGGTGGGTCCAGTGCTTGTGTTTGTGCAGCGCCATTGATTGCCTTTGTGTAACACGAAAATCCCAGATAAATAGTTTGATACCAAATTCAACCTCTTTTTAAATTCTCCTTTTTTCCCTCAACTTTATCATCTTTCCAACTTTGACTCCTGCCTCACCTTCATACACTTGGGACTCAGCCGCGGTCGGTAGTGGGGGTACTTGCAGGGCGGTGACGTGGGGAGGGGGAGGGGCAGGGTGGGGTAGTAATGTATGGATTACGGAGCTTTACAGGTAAGTAAACATATACATAAATAAAACAAATTTTGTTGTGCACACTGCATTGCATTTGGGGATGCAGTGCACTCTACGAAATTCATTTTATTTATTTAAATGTTTACTTACTTGTAAAGCTCCATAATCCATACATTACTACCCCACACCCTGCACCTCCCCCTCCACACGTCACCGCCCTGCAGGTACACCCACTACCGACCGCGGCTGTTGGGACTCTTTTGTTGTTGCACCTGTGATACCTTGCAGAAGTGGAAGTGAATGCCAACTGCTTATGAGGCCACAATATGATGGAACTGATCCAGCTTAATAACTTCAGCAAAGGCTGAGCTGAAGAAGTTCTGCAAGGAGGGGGTGGCTGTGATGAAGGAGGACCTTCAGGACTCCCTGTATGATGTTGAGGTAGCACACTGGTGGAAGGCTTCCAAAGAGGTCCAGGAGGGTGATGATTCTGAGAAGGATGCTGAGGAAGGAAGTGACTTGGCAATGGCATTTGTGGAAAGAGGAGAACCCACAGTGATGGGGCCCCTTACTAGATCTCCTGCAGAAAGCAGTGAAAAGGACAAGGCAGAGACAAAAACGGCCTTTACAGAAAAGAGGATGTTGTGAACTCATGAACTGAGTTTAGGGGAGCTGGACATAAAGCTCAAACAAGTCTCAGAGTCCAGCAGTAATGCTGATAGTGACCACACAGTGTCCGATGGAGACAGGAGGGCATGTTATGTTCCATATAGGCTCAGGTAGTCACCTAACCCTTCACCTAAATTCTGCCAACCATTACACAACGTAACCGATTCTTAGTACGGACCTTTCACTTAGTTACTGTAATGTCCAAATATGACAGGGGGTTTTCTCTGAAAAGCTTAAGCCTCATTCATTATGCATGAGGATTCTTGGACTCACAGCAGGAAAGCAGGCCTACCCTCTCCTGCAATATAACTATGTACAAGGTTCATTCCTTCCATCATCCTAGCATGACATGACACAGCAAAGTATATTCCCAGGGGGTACCACTTTGGGTATATATACATCTCTCTTGCTGAGATAGTCAGAGGAGAAAAGGACTTTCATGCTGACACACATACGCAAGACTCTGGGGCTCCTGCATGTAGACACTCCAGCTCACAGTGGTCTGACATCCCTTGCGGGGTGTTCATCTCTAGACCAATACGGGGTCCCACATTCTCTCACTTTAGGTGATGGGGTTGACTTTATCCTAGAGGGATTCTTGGCTTTACACCCACATACATGCTAGGTACATTCAGGTACATCTAGTTAGGGGTGCATCGTGGGAGTATGCATGTATTACTGTCATGTATTTTATATATTTGCCTGTCTCCATTGGTCTAGCAAGATGGTAGAAATGTACCATCCTTTTACTTTGTTAGTGTTTATAATCATTTATATCTCTTACTCTCTAATGGTTGTTTCAGCACACCTATTTTATGCTAGAATGATGCTGGTTCAATAAATACTTATTGAAAAATCCCCCACCGCTTATTCCGTGTATCTCTCTGAGAAAAAGTGAGCACGAGTGACTGAGTGAAACTATTCTCTCCTTGGTAAGAGGGGTTTCTAGTGGCACTGCGAGCTAAGTGGTATACAGACGGACATATTTGGTAGGGGTGTCCAGAATCAGTCTGACTCCAATCCTGCAGTTTATGTTGCCTAACCGCGCAGATTCTATATAGGTTTATAGGAACTGCACATCAGGTCCACATACTCCAGGACCAGGTGCCTAACTTTACTGTAGGAGATGATATAGATAAGTGGTTTGAGGCCACTCCTCGATCTTCCCTGGAATGTATTGAGTGCTCTCCGTGATTCAGGTAAGGTGTAAAAGTCTTCTTTCAGGAAGGGGTATACTTGTTCAATATTGAATGACTTAGAATCTTTCTCAAACTGAGTGGTTTTGGAATTGATGGTAAAGTCCCTAAAACTTTGAATTTCTTTCTCGATTTTATCTAATAAAGCCTTAGGTTCACCACCTTTTCAAGTGCCTCCTCTTCGGAGTCTTCAGGGTCTGACTCAAGGGACACTAACCCCAAAAAACAAGTCTCTTTTTTAGAGAAGGGAGGACAACCAAGAAACCGCTACAAGCAGCCATGGGAAATGCGGACCCGCAGTCGGGTCCACAAATCTTGGAGACATCGGCAATAGTGAATCTATCCGCTAAACATCTAACTGAAGATGAGGAAAAAATTTTGAGTTTAGGTCTCAAGTTTGTTCCCTCTAGAAAGACTGATTTCACCAAATTAAAACTCGAGGCACTAGATTTTTGTAGAAAGATCAGATTAAAAACTTTCTTTGCGGGGTCTGACATACCTGCTGGAACAGAAACTACTGGACTCAGATTAAAATCAAAATGTATGCCTTCCTTCAATATACCTAAGGAGGTTTATGCTTATGAACAAGCGGTTTTATCCTCTATCTTAAAACTTGAAAAGGCAAAGTACTTCAATCATAATAACATCAGTAAAGATCAGATTAAAGCGATTCAGAATTTGAAACAAGACACGTCTGTGGTCATCAAACAAGCCGACAAGGGCGGGGTGGTAGTGATCTGGCCTCGCGAGATGTATCTGGAGGAAGGGAGATCACACGTTAACAACCAAGAATGGTACAGACCAGTGAAAGCTGATCCAGTAAAGGAAGTCCAGGGAAAAATGTAAAAAATCACTCAAGATGGGCTAGATGAAGGGTATCTGGGTCCGAAAGAGTTCGAATATTTGAATAAAAAATCACCAAGGACTCCCATCCTTTATTTTCTACCAAAGATACACAAAAACAGCTCTAGACCACCAGGACGCCCCATTGTTTCGGGGTGTGATTCGGCATTAGAACCGGTGTCGAAGTACATTGACTTTTTCCTTAAGCCTTTCTTACAGGAGGTGGACTCATACCTAAGGGACACCACCGATTTCATTACAAAGATTGAGGATACAGCATTTAATGAGGAGACCCAAGTGATGGCGACACTAGATGTCGCATCACTGTACACACAAATCCCCCAAGAGGAGGCACTTGAGGTGATGGAACTTTACCTTGATCAACGAGAACGTCCCCACCGTGTCCCAACCCAATTTATCATCCAGCTGGCGGAGGTGACCCTTAAAAACAACTATTTCAAATTCGAAGACAACTTCTACGTTCAAATCAAAGGCACAGCTATGGGTTGTCCATATGCGCCGGAGATGGCTGTGCTCTATGTGGCGCAATATGAAAAAAGATTTGTTCAAAATAATAATCCCTATAAGGCACACATCCTCCATTGGTTGAGGTACAGTGACGACATCTGCCTCCTGTGGCAGGGGAGCCAGATCGAGCTCAATGAATTCTATGGCTGGCTCAATACCAGACATAGAGACATAAAGTTTTGCATTCAGTCCAGCCAAATAAAAATGACCTTTTTAGATGTGGAAGTCAGTGCACATGATCAGAAACTTAAAACATCATTGTACAGAAAGGACACTGATAACAATACAACTCTACACTTCGGGAGTTCGCACCCAAAGAGCTTAAAAGAGAACCTTCCCTATGGGCAGTTACTGCGCATTAGGAGAAACTGCACTGAGCTGTCCGATTTTGAAAATCATGCAACGGTTTTCTGTGATGCGATGATTAAAAGGGGTTACCCGAAGAAATTGTTGTACCATTCTAAAAAACGGGCCAGATTCACGCCAAGAGAAACATTGTTGCAAGTTAAAGAAAAACAAGAACTAGAAAAACTGGTATGTGTGTCCACGTTTGGTCCTCAAACCAATCTTTAAAAAAAAATCGTGCTGAGAAATTGGCACCTATTGGAGAATCTTGAGGTCCCCTTACAAAAACCAATATTCGCCATGAAGAAAAATACAAGCATTGGGCAACAAATTGTTAGAGCAGATGTCTCTATTCCCAAACAGAAAAGTGATTTGATTTCCCAATGGAATTTAAAACCTATACAGGGCCACCGCAAATGTGGCAATTGCGTGGCATGTAATCATACCATTGAAGGCACAGAATTTACCCATAATGGAGTGAGGTGGAAACATGAGCAATTTACTAATTGCAGAACTAAAATGTTGTTTATGCCATCCGATGTCCCTGCAGTCGAATATACATTGGTAAAACAAATCAGCAGGTAAATGCCAGAATAACGCAGCATAGATCGCGCATAAAGAACAAAGTGTCCACAGCACCTATGGTGGAACACTTTTTGGAAGAAAAACATGGGGAAAATGATTTCCAATGGACTGTTTTATCAGTCATAAACGCCTCAAATTTCTCTTCTGATATTGAAACTGCATTATTGCGCAGGGAAGCTTATTTAATAATGAAATTCAATAGCGCAATCAGTGGATTAAACAGCATGAGCGAAATAAACAGATTTTGAATGTCGATAATTCTGTGGTTCGAATATTGTAAACCACTGCTATGAACAAGCACCATGGTAAGATCAGAGGGACTACATACCCCATAATCCTTAGGGAAGGCACAGGGTCACCTGATTCATCACATGACATTATAGGAACACGAACACGAAAAAAACAGTGAATGAAGGAGACATGGCGTCTGGGAGAGGAGACTGATTGTTGGGAACACAAGCGTTAAACTGCGGTGAGTCGCACAAGCGCAACACTGATTTAAATAAACAAAACGATCCAAGAAGCGAATACTTAAGATCACACTGTTATTTTGTTGCAGAAAGCAATCGAAGAACAGTCTGTGTGCATAAATCGCGCACCATTGCTTAACTGGTTGGATATCACGAGCTACTAACAACCCATCCAGGTATCGCCATGCTTTACTTCTACCTTAGTTTCACTTTTATTTTATAACATCGGCTTAGGACTGGTTAGGTAACAAAAACATAAATGTTTTGATTTCTAGAAAAAAAGTCCCCAGAAATTTTTCGTTCCACAACATGATTTAATCAAGTTCCAGGAGTACTTCACGACTCTCGCCCTCCATAGGTATGTAGCCTTTCCATTGGGACACGTGTAAACCTGTAAAATCGACTGACACACTGATAGAGATCAAATATGTTCCCCTGCAGGATTTTGTCGGATGGCCACTGTGCTCCTAAAAACATTGACATACACCGGAATATTTTGAAAGACGAAACCATTCATTCAGGTACCCTCTTAGATATGACGGTAGAAAGTGCATCAATTACAAATAGAGAGAGGTCCTTTTTTAATTTTGTCAAAACATTTCATTTTTAGATCAGAATAATAAAGCCCTGAAGAGAGTTTGGTGATTTATTACCTGGACTCGAAACGCGTCGGCACAAGCCTCATAGTACAACAAGGCGCATTGATTCGTATTCATTTCAAATCGACAAGCTGGTCTTTTTTTCTGTCTAAAAAAACTTTATTGTTTATAATGTATTAATGGTATAAAAGTGGTATATGTATTGTTGGATTCATCAACTTGCATACTTGTTTTGACAAGCACTATTATTATTATTTTCACTGTATGTAAATTACACATTGATTAATTTTTCACTGTATGAAAATCACTTGTCTTTTTATAGACATAATTTATTAATTGTGGTATGTGAGTAGAAGTTGAAAAGCCAATGGTAATCTTTTTTCACGTACTAATATGTTCAAAAAATGAAAATAATGAATGGAATGATAAATACATTTCCATGATAAACAGAAGAAACGTGTTTATCATTGTTGCTTCAGTAATTGCAAAACTAAAAATATATGAAGGGCAGGCAAATCTTTCCTGTTTATCTTTAATTGGCCCAGCCGACCCTTTTGTCCCGTGGGCTCAACTCCTCTTTTTGCTAGAATTTTGAGCGGGTATTCACTCGCGTGAGTTGGGACAGGTATTAAATCCACAACTTCTAAAATATACAGTATTTCCTGGGAGCAGGGGTGTCAGCTCCTGCAAATAATGTCGGAAAAAGACACGTTGTCTTTCACGGAAACTCACATACAGAATTTAATTGCTTCTGCACCTTTTTCTACCGTAAAATTGAGTGTATCAGCTAAACAACAGAATGAATCTGAGAAATTGACACGTCTTTTTAAAAAACATGTACGCACTGAACTTCATGGTTATTTTCTGTTACAGCATCTTAAAGCGGGCACTATACCTTGGGGTTTGCAGGTAAAAAATATACCAGTAATTTTTACTGAAGACACTGAATATAAAAAGGGATTTAGTTACATCAATACTAAATGTAGCCGTGATCTCATGGTACATACAATTGAGACGGCCCAGAGACTTTGCAGTAAAGAAGAAGGGAAGATTGACGAACTTATAAAGGCAATTAATGACAACCAGACTGTCACGGATGCTAAGGCTTTATTAGATAAAATCGAGAAAGAAATTCAAAGTTTTAGGGACTTTACCATCAATTCCAAAACCACTCAGTTTGAGAAAGATTCTAAGTCATTCAATATTGAACAAGTATACCCCTTCCTGAAAGAAGACTTTTACACCTTACCTGAAACACGGAGAGCACTCAATACATTCCAGGGAAGATCGAGGAGTAGGTTCACCACCTTTTCAAGTGCCTCCTCTTCGGAGTCTTCAGGGTCTGACTCAGGGGACACTAACCCCAAAAACAAGTCTCTTTTTTAGAGAAGGGAGGACTACCAAGAAACCGCTACAAGCAGCCATGGGAAATGCGGACCCGCAGTCAGGTCTACAAATCTTAGAGACATCGGCAATAGTGAATCTATCCGATAAACATCTAACTGAAGATGAGGAAAAAAATTTGAGTTTAGGTCTCAAGTTTGTTCCCTCTAGAAAGACTGATTTCACCAAATTAAAACTCGAGGCACTAGATTTTTGTAGAAAGATCAGATTAAAAACTTTCTTTGCGGGGTCTGACATACCTGCTGGAACAGAAACTACTGGACTCAGAGTAAAATCAAAATTTATGCCTTCCTTCAATATACCTAAGGAGGTTTATGCTTATGAACAAGCGGTTTTATCCTCTATCTCAAAACTTGAAAAGGCAAAGTACTTCAATCATAATAACATCAGTAAAGATCAGATTAAAGCGATTCAGAATTTGAAACAAGACACGTCTGTGGTCATCAAACAAGCCGACAAGGGCGGGGCTGTAGTGATCTGGCCTCGCGAGATGTATCTGGAGGAAGGGAGATCACACGTTAACAACCAAGAATGGTACAGACCAGTGAAAGCTGATCCAGTAAAGGAAGTCCAGGGATAAATTAAATTTTTTATTTTTTTAAATCACTCAAGATGGGCTAGATGAAGGGTATCTGGGTCCGAAAGAGTTCGAATATTTGAATAAAAAATCACCAAGGACTCCCATCCTTTATTTTCTACCAAAGATACACAAAAACAGCTCTAGACCACCAGGACGCCCCATTGTTTCGGGGTGTGATTCGGCATTAGAACCGGTGTCGAAGTACATTGACTTTTTCCTTAAGCCTTTCTTACAGGAGGTGGACTCATACCTAAGGGACACCACCGATTTCATTACAAAGATTGAGGATACAGCATTTAATGAGGAGACCCAAGTGATGGCGACACTAGATGTCGCATCACTGTACACACAAATCCCCCAAGAGGAGGCACTTGAGGTGATGGAACTTTACCTTGATCAACGAGAACGTCCCCACCGTGTCCCAACCCAATTTATCATCCAGCTGGCGGAGGTGACCCTTAAAAACAACTATTTCAAATTCGAAGACAACTTCTACGTTCAAATCAAAGGCACAGCTATGGGTTGTCCATATGCGCCGGAGATGGCTGTGCTCTATGTGGCGCAATATGAAAAAAGATTTGTTCAAAATAATAATCCCTATAAGGCACACATCCTCCATTGGTTGAGGTACAGTGACGACATCTGCCTCCTGTGGCAGGGGAGCCAGATCGAGCTCAATGAATTCTATGGCTGGCTCAATACCAGACATAGAGACATAAAGTTTTGCATTCAGTCCAGCCAAATAAAAATGACCTTTTTAGATGTGGAAGTCAGTGCACATGATCAGAAACTTAAAACATCATTGTACAGAAAGGACACTGATAACAATACAACTCTACACTTCGGGAGTTCGCACCCAAAGAGCTTAAAAGAGAACCTTCCCTATGGGCAGTTACTGCGCATTAGGAGAAACTGCACTGAGCTGTCCGATTTTGAAAATCATGCAACGGTTTTCTGTGATGCGATGATTAAAAGGGGTTACCCGAAGAAATTGTTGTACCATTCTAAAAAACGGGCCAGATTCACGCCAAGAGAAACATTGTTGCAAGTTAAAGAAAAACAAGAACTAGAAAAACTGGTATGTGTGTCCACGTTTGGTCCTCAAACCAATCTTTAAAAAAAAATCGTGCTGAGAAATTGGCACCTATTGGAGAATCTTGAGGTCCCCTTACAAAAACCAATATTCGCCATGAAGAAAAATACAAGCATTGGGCAACAAATTGTTAGAGCAGATGTCTCTATTCCCAAACAGAAAAGTGATTTGATTTCCCAATGGAATTTAAAACCTATACAGGGCCACCGCAAATGTGGCAATTGCGTGGCATGTAATCATACCATTGAAGGCACAGAATTTACCCATAATGGAGTGAGGTGGAAACATGAGCAATTTACTAATTGCAGAACTAAAATGTTGTTTATGCCATCCGATGTCCCTGCAGTCGAATATACATTGGTAAAACAAATCAGCAGGTAAATGCCAGAATAACGCAGCATAGATCGCGCATAAAGAACAAAGTGTCCACAGCACCTATGGTGGAACACTTTTTGGAAGAAAAACATGGGGAAAATGATTTCCAATGGACTGTTTTATCAGTCATAAACGCCTCAAATTTCTCTTCTGATATTGAAACTGCATTATTGCGCAGGGAAGCTTATTTAATAATGAAATTCAATAGCGCAATCAGTGGATTAAACAGCATGAGCGAAATAAACAGATTTTGAATGTCGATAATTCTGTGGTTCGAATATTGTAAACCACTGCTATGAACAAGCACCATGGTAAGATCAGAGGGACTACATACCCCATAATCCTTAGGGAAGGCACAGGGTCACCTGATTCATCACATGACATTATAGGAACACGAACACGAAAAAAACAGTGAATGAAGGAGACATGGCGTCTGGGAGAGGAGACTGATTGTTGGGAACACAAGCGTTAAACTGCGGTGAGTCGCACAAGCGCAACACTGATTTAAATAAACAAAACGATCCAAGAAGCGAATACTTAAGATCACACTGTTATTTTGTTGCAGAAAGCAATCGAAGAACAGTCTGTGTGCATAAATCGCGCACCATTGCTTAACTGGTTGGATATCACGAGCTACTAACAACCCATCCAGGTATCGCCATGCTTTACTTCTACCTTAGTTTCACTTTTATTTTATAACATCGGCTTAGGACTGGTTAGGTAACAAAAACATAAATGTTTTGATTTCTAGAAAAAAAGTCCCCAGAAATTTTTCGTTCCACAACATGATTTAATCAAGTTCCAGGAGTACTTCACGACTCTCGCCCTCCATAGGTATGTAGCCTTTCCATTGGGACACGTGTAAACCTGTAAAATCGACTGACACACTGATAGAGATCAAATATGTTCCCCTGCAGGATTTTGTCGGATGGCCACTGTGCTCCTAAAAACATTGACATACACCGGAATATTTTGAAAGACGAAACCATTCATTCAGGTACCCTCTTAGATATGACGGTAGAAAGTGCATCAATTACAAATAGAGAGAGGTCCTTTTTTAATTTTGTCAAAACATTTCATTTTTAGATCAGAATAATAAAGCCCTGAAGAGAGTTTGGTGATTTATTACCTGGACTCGAAACGCGTCGGCACAAGCCTCATAGTACAACAAGGCGCATTGATTCGTATTCATTTCAAATCGACAAGCTGGTCTTTTTTTCTGTCTAAAAAAACTTTATTGTTTATAATGTATTAATGGTATAAAAGTGGTATATGTATTGTTGGATTCATCAACTTGCATACTTGTTTTGACAAGCACTATTATTATTATTTTCACTGTATGTAAATTACACATTGATTAATTTTTCACTGTATGAAAATCACTTGTCTTTTTATAGACATAATTTATTAATTGTGGTATGTGAGTAGAAGTTGAAAAGCCAATGGTAATCTTTTTTCACGTACTAATATGTTCAAAAAATGAAAATAATGAATGGAATGATAAATACATTTCCATGATAAACAGAAGAAACGTGTTTATCATTGTTGCTTCAGTAATTGCAAAACTAAAAATATATGAAGGGCAGGCAAATCTTTCCTGTTTATCTTTAATTGGCCCAGCCGACCCTTTTGTCCCGTGGGCTCAACTCCTCTTTTTGCTAGAATTTTGAGCGGGTATTCACTCGCGTGAGTTGGGACAGGTATTAAATCCACAACTTCTAAAATATACAGTATTTCCTGGGAGCAGGGGTGTCAGCTCCTGCAAATAATGTCGGAAAAAGACACGTTGTCTTTCACGGAAACTCACATACAGAATTTAATTGCTTCTGCACCTTTTTCTACCGTAAAATTGAGTGTATCAGCTAAACAACAGAATGAATCTGAGAAATTGA
Organism: Lissotriton helveticus; assembly: GCF_964261635.1. Lineage (NCBI taxonomy): Eukaryota > Metazoa > Chordata > Amphibia > Caudata > Salamandridae > Lissotriton > Lissotriton helveticus. Next base: position 1,243,172,685 of record NC_136063.1, on the reverse strand, counting down.
CACGTCTTTTTAAAAAACATGTACGCACTGAACTTCATGGTTATTTTCTGTTACAGCATCTTAAAGCGGGCACTATACCTTGGGGTTTGCAGGTAAAAAATATACCAGTAATTTTTACTGAAGACACTGAATATAAAAAGGGATTTAGTTACATCAATACTAAATGTAGCCGTGATCTCATGGTACATACAATTGAGACGGCCCAGAGACTTTGCAGTAAAGAAGAAGGGAAGATTGACGAACTTATAAAGGCAATTAATGACAACCAGACTGTCACGGATGCTAAGGCTTTATTAGATAAAATCGAGAAAGAAATTCAAAGTTTTAGGGACTTTACCATCAATTCCAAAACCACTCAGTTTGAGAAAGATTCTAAGTCATTCAATATTGAACAAGTATACCCCTTCCTGAAAGAAGACTTTTACACCTTACCTGAAACACGGAGAGCACTCAATACATTCCAGGGAAGATCGAGGAGTAGGTTCACCACCTTTTCAAGTGCCTCCTCTTCGGAGTCTTCAGGGTCTGACTCAGGGGACACTAACCCCAAAAACAAGTCTCTTTTTTAGAGAAGGGAGGACTACCAAGAAACCGCTACAAGCAGCCATGGGAAATGCGGACCCGCAGTCAGGTCTACAAATCTTAGAGACATCGGCAATAGTGAATCTATCCGATAAACATCTAACTGAAGATGAGGAAAAAATTTTGAGTTTAGGTCTCAAGTTTGTTCCCTCTAGAAAGACTGATTTCACCAAATTAAAACTCGAGGCACTAGATTTTTGTAGAAAGATCAGATTAAAAACTTTCTTTGCGGGGTCTGACATACCTGCTGGAACAGAAACTACTGGACTCAGAGTAAAATCAAAATTTATGCCTTCCTTCAATATACCTAAGGAGGTTTATGCTTATGAACAAGCGGTTTTATCCTCTATCTCAAAACTTGAAAAGGCAAAGTACTTCAATCATAATAACATCAGTAAAGATCAGATTAAAGCGATTCAGAATTTGAAACAAGACACGTCTGTGGTCATCAAACAAGCCGACAAGGGCGGGGCTGTAGTGATCTGGCCTCGCGAGATGTATCTGGAGGAAGGGAGATCACACGTTAACAACCAAGAATGGTACAGACCAGTGAAAGCTGATCCAGTAAAGGAAGTCCAGGGATAAATTAAATTTTTTATTTTTTTAAATCACTCAAGATGGGCTAGATGAAGGGTATCTGGGTCCGAAAGAGTTCGAATATTTGAATAAAAAATCACCAAGGACTCCCATCCTTTATTTTCTACCAAAGATACACAAAAACAGCTCTAGACCACCAGGACGCCCCATTGTTTCGGGGTGTGATTCGGCATTAGAACCGGTGTCGAAGTACATTGACTTTTTCCTTAAGCCTTTCTTACAGGAGGTGGACTCATACCTAAGGGACACCACCGATTTCATTACAAAGATTGAGGATACAGCATTTAATGAGGAGACCCAAGTGATGGCGACACTAGATGTCGCATCACTGTACACACAAATCCCCCAAGAGGAGGCACTTGAGGTGATGGAACTTTACCTTGATCAACGAGAACGTCCCCACCGTGTCCCAACCCAATTTATCATCCAGCTGGCGGAGGTGACCCTTAAAAACAACTATTTCAAATTCGAAGACAACTTCTACGTTCAAATCAAAGGCACAGCTATGGGTTGTCCATATGCGCCGGAGATGGCTGTGCTCTATGTGGCGCAATATGAAAAAAGATTTGTTCAAAATAATAATCCCTATAAGGCACACATCCTCCATTGGTTGAGGTACAGTGACGACATCTGCCTCCTGTGGCAGGGGAGCCAGATCGAGCTCAATGAATTCTATGGCTGGCTCAATACCAGACATAGAGACATAAAGTTTTGCATTCAGTCCAGCCAAATAAAAATGACCTTTTTAGATGTGGAAGTCAGTGCACATGATCAGAAACTTAAAACATCATTGTACAGAAAGGACACTGATAACAATACAACTCTACACTTCGGGAGTTCGCACCCAAAGAGCTTAAAAGAGAACCTTCCCTATGGGCAGTTACTGCGCATTAGGAGAAACTGCACTGAGCTGTCCGATTTTGAAAATCATGCAACGGTTTTCTGTGATGCGATGATTAAAAGGGGTTACCCGAAGAAATTGTTGTACCATTCTAAAAAACGGGCCAGATTCACGCCAAGAGAAACATTGTTGCAAGTTAAAGAAAAACAAGAACTAGAAAAACTGGTATGTGTGTCCACGTTTGGTCCTCAAACCAATCTTTAAAAAAAAATCGTGCTGAGAAATTGGCACCTATTGGAGAATCTTGAGGTCCCCTTACAAAAACCAATATTCGCCATGAAGAAAAATACAAGCATTGGGCAACAAATTGTTAGAGCAGATGTCTCTATTCCCAAACAGAAAAGTGATTTGATTTCCCAATGGAATTTAAAACCTATACAGGGCCACCGCAAATGTGGCAATTGCGTGGCATGTAATCATACCATTGAAGGCACAGAATTTACCCATAATGGAGTGAGGTGGAAACATGAGCAATTTACTAATTGCAGAACTAAAATGTTGTTTATGCCATCCGATGTCCCTGCAGTCGAATATACATTGGTAAAACAAATCAGCAGGTAAATGCCAGAATAACGCAGCATAGATCGCGCATAAAGAACAAAGTGTCCACAGCACCTATGGTGGAACACTTTTTGGAAGAAAAACATGGGGAAAATGATTTCCAATGGACTGTTTTATCAGTCATAAACGCCTCAAATTTCTCTTCTGATATTGAAACTGCATTATTGCGCAGGGAAGCTTATTTAATAATGAAATTCAATAGCGCAATCAGTGGATTAAACAGCATGAGCGAAATAAACAGATTTTGAATGTCGATAATTCTGTGGTTCGAATATTGTAAACCACTGCTATGAACAAGCACCATGGTAAGATCAGAGGGACTACATACCCCATAATCCTTAGGGAAGGCACAGGGTCACCTGATTCATCACATGACATTATAGGAACACGAACACGAAAAAAACAGTGAATGAAGGAGACATGGCGTCTGGGAGAGGAGACTGATTGTTGGGAACACAAGCGTTAAACTGCGGTGAGTCGCACAAGCGCAACACTGATTTAAATAAACAAAACGATCCAAGAAGCGAATACTTAAGATCACACTGTTATTTTGTTGCAGAAAGCAATCGAAGAACAGTCTGTGTGCATAAATCGCGCACCATTGCTTAACTGGTTGGATATCACGAGCTACTAACAACCCATCCAGGTATCGCCATGCTTTACTTCTACCTTAGTTTCACTTTTATTTTATAACATCGGCTTAGGACTGGTTAGGTAACAAAAACATAAATGTTTTGATTTCTAGAAAAAAAGTCCCCAGAAATTTTTCGTTCCACAACATGATTTAATCAAGTTCCAGGAGTACTTCACGACTCTCGCCCTCCATAGGTATGTAGCCTTTCCATTGGGACACGTGTAAACCTGTAAAATCGACTGACACACTGATAGAGATCAAATATGTTCCCCTGCAGGATTTTGTCGGATGGCCACTGTGCTCCTAAAAACATTGACATACACCGGAATATTTTGAAAGACGAAACCATTCATTCAGGTACCCTCTTAGATATGACGGTAGAAAGTGCATCAATTACAAATAGAGAGAGGTCCTTTTTTAATTTTGTCAAAACATTTCATTTTTAGATCAGAATAATAAAGCCCTGAAGAGAGTTTGGTGATTTATTACCTGGACTCGAAACGCGTCGGCACAAGCCTCATAGTACAACAAGGCGCATTGATTCGTATTCATTTCAAATCGACAAGCTGGTCTTTTTTTCTGTCTAAAAAAACTTTATTGTTTATAATGTATTAATGGTATAAAAGTGGTATATGTATTGTTGGATTCATCAACTTGCATACTTGTTTTGACAAGCACTATTATTATTATTTTCACTGTATGTAAATTACACATTGATTAATTTTTCACTGTATGAAAATCACTTGTCTTTTTATAGACATAATTTATTAATTGTGGTATGTGAGTAGAAGTTGAAAAGCCAATGGTAATCTTTTTTCACGTACTAATATGTTCAAAAAATGAAAATAATGAATGGAATGATAAATACATTTCCATGATAAACAGAAGAAACGTGTTTATCATTGTTGCTTCAGTAATTGCAAAACTAAAAATATATGAAGGGCAGGCAAATCTTTCCTGTTTATCTTTAATTGGCCCAGCCGACCCTTTTGTCCCGTGGGCTCAACTCCTCTTTTTGCTAGAATTTTGAGCGGGTATTCACTTGCGTGAGTTGGGACAGGTATTAAATCCACAACTTCTAAAATATACAGTATTTCCTGGGAGCAGGGGTGTCAGCTCCTGCAAATAATGTCGGAAAAAGACACGTTGTCTTTCACGGAAACTCACATACAGAATTTAATTGCTTCTGCACCTTTTTCTACCGTAAAATTGAGTGTATCAGCTAAACAACAGAATGAATCTGAGAAATTGACACGTCTTTTTAAAAAACATGTACGCACTGAACTTCATGGTTATTTTCTGTTACAGCATCTTAAAGCGGGCACTATACCTTGGGGTTTGCAGGTAAAAAATATACCAGTAATTTTTACTGAAGACACTGAATATAAAAAGGGATTTAGTTACATCAATACTAAATGTAGCCGTGATCTCATGGTACATACAATTGAGACGGCCCAGAGACTTTGCAGTAAAGAAGAAGGGAAGATTGACGAACTTATAAAGGCAATTAATGACAACCAGACTGTCACGGATGCTAAGGCTTTATTAGATAAAATCGAGAAAGAAATTCAAAGTTTTAGGGACTTTACCATCAATTCCAAAACCACTCAGTTTGAGAAAGATTCTAAGTCATTCAATATTGAACAAGTATACCCCTTCCTGAAAGAAGACTTTTACACCTTACCTGAAACACGGAGAGCACTCAATACATTCCAGGGAAGATCGAGGAGTAGGTTCACCACCTTTTCAAGTGCCTCCTCTTCGGAGTCTTCAGGGTCTGACTCAGGGGACACTAACCCCAAAAACAAGTCTCTTTTTTAGAGAAGGGAGGACTACCAAGAAACCGCTACAAGCAGCCATGGGAAATGCGGACCCGCAGTCAGGTCTACAAATCTTAGAGACATCGGCAATAGTGAATCTATCCGATAAACATCTAACTGAAGATGAGGAAAAAATTTTGAGTTTAGGTCTCAAGTTTGTTCCCTCTAGAAAGACTGATTTCACCAAATTAAAACTCGAGGCACTAGATTTTTGTAGAAAGATCAGATTAAAAACTTTCTTTGCGGGGTCTGACATACCTGCTGGAACAGAAACTACTGGACTCAGAGTAAAATCAAAATTTATGCCTTCCTTCAATATACCTAAGGAGGTTTATGCTTATGAACAAGCGGTTTTATCCTCTATCTCAAAACTTGAAAAGGCAAAGTACTTCAATCATAATAACATCAGTAAAGATCAGATTAAAGCGATTCAGAATTTGAAACAAGACACGTCTGTGGTCATCAAACAAGCCGACAAGGGCGGGGCTGTAGTGATCTGGCCTCGCGAGATGTATCTGGAGGAAGGGAGATCACACGTTAACAACCAAGAATGGTACAGACCAGTGAAAGCTGATCCAGTAAAGGAAGTCCAGGGATAAATTAAATTTTTTATTTTTTTAAATCACTCAAGATGGGCTAGATGAAGGGTATCTGGGTCCGAAAGAGTTCGAATATTTGAATAAAAAATCACCAAGGACTCCCATCCTTTATTTTCTACCAAAGATACACAAAAACAGCTCTAGACCACCAGGACGCCCCATTGTTTCGGGGTGTGATTCGGCATTAGAACCGGTGTCGAAGTACATTGACTTTTTCCTTAAGCCTTTCTTACAGGAGGTGGACTCATACCTAAGGGACACCACCGATTTCATTACAAAGATTGAGGATACAGCATTTAATGAGGAGACCCAAGTGATGGCGACACTAGATGTTACATCACTGTACACACAAATCCCCCAAGAGGAGGCACTTGAGGTGATGGAACTTTACCTTGATCAACGAGAACGTCCCCACCGTGTCCCAACCCAATTTATCATCCAGCTGGCGGAGGTGACCCTTAAAAACAACTGTTTCAAATTCGAAGACAACTTCTACGTTCAAATCAAAGGCACAGCTATGGGTTGTCCATATGCGCCGGAGATGGCTGTGCTCTATATGGCGCAATATGAAAAAAGATTTGTTCAAAATAATAATCCCTATAAGGCACACATCCTACATTGGTTGAGGTACACTGACGACATCTGGCTCCTGTGGCAGGGGAGCCAGATCGAGCTCAATGAATTCTATGGCTGGCTCAATACCAGACATAGAGACATAAAGTTTTGCATTCAGTCCAGCCAAATAAAAATGTCCTTTTTAGATGTGGAAGTCAGTGCACATGATCAGAAACTTAAAACATCATTGTACAGAAAGGACACTGATAAAAATACAACTCTACACTTCAGGAGTTCGCACCAAAAGAGCTTAAAAGAGAATCTTCCCTATGGGCAGTTACTGCGCATTAGGAGAAACTGCACTGAGCTGTCCGATTTTGAAAATCATGCAACGGTTTTCTGTGATGCGATGATTAAAAGAGGTTACCCGAAGAAATTGTTGAACCTTTCTAAAAAACGGGCCAGATTTACGCGAAGAGAAACATTGTTGCAAGTTAAAGAAAAACCAGAACTAGAAAAACTGGTATGTGTGACCATGTTTGGTCCTCAAACCAATCTTTTTAAAAAAATCGTGCTGAGAAATTGGCACCTATTGGAGAATCTTGAGGTCCCCTTACAAAAACCAAAATTCGCCATGAAGAAAAATACAAGCATTGGGCAACAAATTGTTAGAGCAGATGTCTCTATTCCCAAACAGAAAAGTGATTTGATTTCCCAATGGAATTTAAAACCTATACAGGGCCACCGCATATGTGGCAATTGCGTGGCATGTAATCATACCATTGAAGGCACAGAATTTACCCATAATGGAGTGAGGTGGAAACATGAGCAATTTACTAATTGCAGAACTAAAAATGTTGTTTATGCCATCCGATGTCCCTGCAGTCAAATATACATTGGTAAAACAAATCAGCAGGTAAATGCCAGAATAACGCAGCATAGATCGCGCATAAAGAACAAAGTGTCCACAGCACCTATGGTGGAACACTTTTTGGAAGAAAAACATGGGGAAAATGATTTCCAATGGACTGTTTTATCGGTCATAAACGCCTCAAATTTCTCTTCTGATATTGAAACTGCATTATTGCGCAGGGAAGCTTATTTAATAATGAAATTCAATAGCGCAATCAGTGGATTAAACAGCATGAGCGAAATAAACAGATTTTGAATGTCGATAATTCTGTGGTTTGAATATTGTAAACCACTGCTATGAACAAGCACCATGGTAAGATCAGAGGGACTATATACCCCATAATCCTTAGGGAAGGCACAAGGTCACCTGATTCATCACATGACGTTATAGGAACACGAACACCAAAAAAACTGTGAATGAAGGAGACATGGCGTCTGGGAGAGGAGACTGATTGTTGGGAACACAAGCGTTAAACTGCGGTGAGTCTCACAAGCGCAACACTGATTTAAATAAACAAAACGATCCAAGAAGCGAATACTTAAGATCACACTGTTATTTTGTTGCAGAAAGCAATCGAAGAACAGTCTGTGTGCATAAATCGCGCACCATTGCTTAACTGGTTGGATATCACGAGCTACTAACAACCCATCCAGGTATCGCCATGCTTTACTTCTACCTTAGTTTCACTTTTATTTTATAACATCGGCTTAGGACTGGTTTGGTAACAAAAACATAAATGTTTTGATTTCTAGAAAAAAAGTCCCCAGAAATTTTTCGTTCCACAACATGATTTAATCAAGTTCCAGGAGTACTTCACGACTCTCGCCCTCCATAGGTATGTAGCCTTTCCATTGGGACACGTGTAAACCTGTAAAATCGACTGACACACTGATAAAGATCAAATATGTTCCCCTGCAGGATTTTGTCGGATGGCCACTGTGCTCCTAAAAACATTGACATACACCGGAATATTTTGAAAGACAAAACCATTCATTCAGGTACCCTCTTAGATATGACGGTAGAAAGTGCATCAATTACAAATAGAGAGAGGTCCTTTTTTAATGTTGTCAAAACATTTCATTTTTAGATCAGAATATTAAAGCCCTGAAGAGAGTTTGGTGATTTATTACCTGGACTCGAAACGCGTCGGCACAAGCCTCGTAGTACAACAAGGCGCATTGATTCGTATTCATTTCAAATCGACAAGCTGGTCTTTTTTTCTGTCTAAAAAAACTTTATTGTTTATAATGTATTAATGGTATAAAAGTGGTATATGTCTTGTTGGATTCATCAACTTGCATACTTGTTTTGACAAGCACTATTATTATTATTTTCACTGTATGTAAATTACACATTGATTAATTTTTCACTGTATGAAAATCACTTGTCTTTTTATAGACATAATTTATTAATTGTGGTATGTGAGTAGAAGTTGAAAAGCCAATGGTAATCTTTTTTCACGTACTAATATGTTCAAAAAATGAAAATAATGAATGGAATGATAAATACATTTCCATGATAAACAGAAGAAACGTGTTTATCATTGTTGCTTCAGTAATTGCAAAACTAAAAATATATGAAGGGCAGGCAAATCTTTCCTGTTTATCTTTAATTGGCCCAGCCGACCCTTTTGTCCCGTGGGCTCAACTCCTCTTTTTGCTAGAATTTTGAGCGGGTATTCACTCGCGTGAGTTGGGACAGGTATTAAATCCACAACTTCTAAAATATACAGTATTTCCTGGGAGCAGGGGTGTCAGCTCCTGCAAATAATGTCGGAAAAAGACACGTTGTCTTTCACGGAAACTCACATACAGAATTTAATTGCTTCTGCACCTTTTTCTACCGTAAAATTGAGTGTATCAGCTAAACAACAGAATGAATCTGAGAAATTGACACGTCTTTTTAAAAAACATGTAAGCACTGAACTTCATGGTTATTTTCTGTTACAGCATCTTAAAGCGGGCAGGTAAAAAATATACCAGTAATTTTTACTGAGGACACTGAATATAAAAAGGGATTTAGTTACATCAATACTAAATGTAGCCGTGATCTCATGGTACATACAATTGAGACGGCCCAGAGACTTTGCAGTAAAGAAGAAGGGGAGATTGACGAACTTATAAAGGCAATTAATGACAACCAGACTGTCACGGATGCTAAGGCTTTATTAGATAAAATCGAGAAAGAAATTCAAAGTTTTAGGGACTTTACCATCAATTCCAAAACCACTCATTTTGAGAAAGATTCTAAGTCATTCAATATTGAACAAGTATACCCCTTCCTGAAAGAAGACTTTTACACCTTACCTGAATCACGGAGAGCACTCAATACATTCCAGGGAAGATCGAGTAGTAGGTTCACCACCTTTTCAAGTGCCTCCTCTTCGGAGTCTTCAGGGTCTGACTCAAGGGACACTAACCCCAAAAAACAAGTCTCTTTTTTAGAGAAGGGAGGACAACCAAGAAACCGCTACAAGCAGCAATGGGAAATGCGGACCCGCAGTCGGGTCCACAAATCTTAGAGACATCGGCAATAGTGAATCTATCCGATAAACATCTAACTGAAGATGAGGAAAAAATTTTGAGTTTAGGTCTCAAGTTTGTTGCCTCTAGAAAGACTGATTTCACCAAATTAAAACTCGAGGCACTAGATTTTTGTAGAAAGATCAGATTAAAAACTTTCTTTGCGGGGTCTGACATACCTGCTGGAACAGAAACTACTGGACTCAGAGTAAAATCAAAATGTATGCCTTCCTGCAATATACCTAAGGAGGTTTATGCTTATGAACAAGCGGTTTTATCCTCTATCTCAAAACTTGAAAAGGCAAAGTACTTCAATCATAATAACATCAGTAAAGATCAGATTAAAGCGATTCAGAATTTGAAACAAGACACGTCTGTGGTCATCAAACAAGCCGACAAGGGCGGGGCGGTAGTGATCTGGCCTCGCGAGATGTATCTGGAGGAAGGGAGATCACACGTTAACAACCAAGAATGGTACAGACCAGTGAAAGCTGATCCAGTAAAGGAAGTCCAGGGACATTTTTTTAAAATCACTCAAGATGGGCTAGATGAAGGGTATCTGGGTCCGAAAGAGTACGAATATTTGAATAAAAAATCACCAAGGACTCCCATCCTTTATTTTCGACCAAAGATACACCAAAAACAGCTCTAGACCACCAGGACGCCCCATTGTTTCGGGGTGTGATTCGGCATTAGAACCGGTGTCGAAGTACATTGACTTTTTCCTTAAGCCTTTCTTACAGGAGGTGGACTCATACCTAAGGGACACCACCGATTTCATTACAAAGATTGAGGATACAGCATTTAATGAGGAGACCCAAGTGATGGCGACACTAGATGTCGCATCACTGTACACACAAATCCCCCAAGAGGAGGCACTTGAGGTGATGGAACTTTACCTTGATCAACGAGAACGTCCCCACCGTGTCCCAACCCAATTTATCATCCAGCTGGCGGAGGTGACCCTTAAAAACATCTATTTCAAATTCGAAGACAACTTCTACGTTCAAATCAAAGGCACAGCTATGGGTTGTCCATATGCGCCGGAGATGGCTGTGCTCTATATGGCGCAATATGAAAAAAGATTTGTTCAAAATAATAATCCCTATAAGGCACACATCCTACATTGGTTGAGGTACATTGACAACATCTGGCTCCTGTGGCAGGGGAGCCAGATCGAGCTCAATGAATTCTATGGCTGGCTCAATACCAGACATAGAGACATAAAGTTTTGCATTCAGTCCAGCCAAATAAAAATGACCTTTTTAGATGTGGAAGTCAGTGCACATGATCAGAAACTTAAAACATCATTGTACAGAAAGGACACTGATAAAAATACAACTCTACACTTCAGGAGTTCACACCCAAAGAGCTTAAAAGAGAATCTTCCCTATGGGCAGTTACTGCGCATTAGGAGAAACTGCACTGAGCTGTCCGATTTTGAAAATCATGCAACGGTTTTCTGTGATGCGATGATTAAAAGGGGTTACCCGAAGAAATTGTTGAACCATTCTAAAAAACGGTCCAGATTCACGACAAGAGAAACATTGTTGCAAGTTAAAGAAAAACCAGAACTAGAAAAACTGGTATGTGTGACCACGTTTGGTCCTCAAACCAATATTTTTAAAAAAATCGTGCTGAGAAATTGGCACCTATTGGAGAATCTTGAAGTCCCCTTACAAAAACCAATATTCGCCATGAAGAAAAATACAAGCATTGGGCAACAAATTGTTAGTGCAGATGTCTCTATTCCCAAACAGAAAAGTGATTTGATTTCCCAATGGAATTTAAAACCTATACAGGGCCCCTGCAAATGTGGCAATTACGTGGCATGTAATCATACCATTGAAGGCACAGAATTTACCCATAATGGAGTGAGGTGGAAACATGAGCAATTTACTAATTGCAGAACTAAAAATGTTGTGTATGCCATCCGATGTCCCTGCAGTCGAATATACATTGGTAAAACAAATCAGCAGGTAAATGCCAGAATAACGCAGCATAGATCGCGCATAAAGAACAAAGTGTCCACAGCACCTATGGTGGAACACTTTTTGGAAGAAAAACATGGGGAAAATGATTTCCAATGGACTGTTTTTGTCATAAACGCCTCAAATTTCTCTTCTGATATTGAAACTGCATTATTGCGCAGGGAAGCTTATTTAATAATGAAATTCAATAGCGCAATCAGTGGATTAAACAGCATGAGCGAAATAACAGATTTTGAATGTCGATAATTCTGTGGTTCGAATATTGTAAACCACTGCTATCAACAAGCACCATGGTAAGATCAGAGGGACTACATACCCCATAATCCTTAGGGAAGGCACAAGGTCACCTGATTCATCACATGACGTTATAGGAACACGAACACGAAAAAAACAGTGAATGAAGGAGACATGGCGTCTGGGAGAGGAGACTGATTGTTGGGAACACAAGCGTTAAACTGCGGTGAGTCTCACAAGCGCAACACTGATTTAAATAAACAAAACGATCCAAGAAGCGAATACTTAAGATCACACTGTTATTTTGTTGCAGAAAGCAATCGAAGAACAGTCTGTGTGCATAAATCGCGCACCATTGCTTAACTGGTTGGATATCACGAGCTACTAACAACCCATCCAGGTATCGCCATGCTTTACTTCTACCTTAGTTTCACTTTTATTTTATAACATCGGCTTAGGACTGGTTTGGTAACAAAAACATAAATGTTTTGATTTCTAGAAAAAAAGTCCCCAGAAATGTTTTGTTCCACAACATGATTTAATCAAGTTCCAGGAGTACTTCACGACTCTCGCCCTCCATAGGGACACGTGTAAACCTGTAAAATCGACTGACACACTGATAGAGATCAAATATGTTCACCTGCAGGATTTTGTCGGATGGCCACTGTGCTCCTAAAAACATTGACATACACCGGAATAATTTGAAAGACGAAACCATTCATTCAGGTACCCTCTTAGATATGACGGTAGAAAGTGCATCAATTACAAATAGAGAGAGGTCCTTTTTTAATGTTGTCAAAACATTTCATTTTTAGATCAGAATAATAAAGCCCTGAAGAGAGTTTGGTGATTTATTACCTGGACTCGAAACGCGTCGGCACAAGCCTCGTAGTACAACAAGGCGCATTGATTCGTATTCATTTCAAATCGACAAGCTGGTCTTTTTTTCTGTCTAAAAAAACGTTATTGTTTATAATGTATTAATGGTATAAAAGTGGTATATGTATTGTTGGATTCATCAACTTGCATACTTGTTTTGACAAGCACTATTATTATTATTTTCACTGTATGTAAATTACACATTGATTAATTTTTCACTGTATGAAAATCACTTGTCTTTTTATAGACATAATTTATTAATTGTGGTATGTGAGTAGAAGTTGAAAAGCCAATGGTAATCTTTTTTCACGTACTAATATGTTCAAAAAATGAAAATAATGAATGGAATGATCAATACATTTCCATGATAAACAGAAGAAACGTGTTTATCATTGTTGCTTCAGTAATTGCAAAACTAAAAATATATGAAGGGCAGGCAAATCTTTCCTGTTTATCTTTAATTGGCCCAGCCGACCCTTTTGTCCCGTGGGCTCAACTCCTCTTTTTGCTATAATCCTAAGTTTGACCACACAACTTCAGGACCCTCAACAGGAGACAAAGGCGTATGAGTAAGAAGGTGCGATTTATCACTAGAAGCACAAGATACACATTCCTTGACAACATTCTCAATCATGTGATCCATACCAGGCCACCAATATGTTTCCCTTCCTCGAGCTTTAGTAAGACTCCTTCCCAGGTGACCTTCATGAGCTGTGTTGATTATTCTGTTCCTAAATTCAACAGGAGGAACCACCCTGTCACCTTTCATAAGATTTTCACAGATAAATGTGAGTTCATCTCTCACAGTCCAGTATGCTTTCATTTCTTGATCTAAGATTTAATTATCCGGCCGTCCTTGATTGATCCGCAACCTAAGTGATGACAGAACATCATCTCTATTCACACTTTCTGACCATTCTTCATTTGACAAAGTAGATTCAGCAACCCAGCAAACACTTTCAATCTCATTTTCAAACAGTGCTTCCTCCACAGGTAATCGAGCGAGACAATCAGCGGGCTTATTGCCGGACCCAGGTATGTATTGTACTCGTAAATTATATTCTTGTAGACCTTCACTCCCGCGCTTTATTCTGGGTGTGATATGTTCACTGTGTCTGCATGAAAAAATTGAACTAAGGGACAATGATCTGTCCTAACTAGAAAAGGAATTCCCCAAAGATAGAATTTGAAATGCTGGACAGCCCAAAAAAACTCAAGGCTTCTCTTTCAATACAAGCATAATTGGTTTCCGCATCCTTAAGAGCTCCAGATGCAAATGCAACTGCTCTTTGTTCTCCATCACGCACTTGATAGAGCACGGCACCCAACCCTTTGAGGCTGGCATCAATAGTCAACACATTTTTCTTATTGACATCAAAATGCCCCAGTGTAGGCGTTTTCCCAATTTCAGACATGATCATATCAAAAGCTCTCTGACAATCATCAGACCCTACAAAATGTGATCCGTTTTTAAGTAATGCCCTAATAGGTTCAGTTACACGTGCAAATGCCTGTACAGATTTAGAATAAAACTCAGCGAGACCTAAGTATTACCTCACTTGTTCTTTATTCTTTGGTGTGGGAGCATTTACACCACTTTGTGCAAGCTCAATTTTGGGCTGAATACCTTCACCTGAAATCACATGACCTAAATATGAAACTGTTTCCACTCCAATTCGACATTTTTCTTTTTTTATTGATAGTCCTTTTTCTTTCAGCCTTTCCCAAACTTCAATTAATGTCTTACCATGTTCCACTTCGCCCTTGCTATAAATCAGACTGTCATCTTGGAAAAACATGATGTCGCTTATGCCCTCCAAAACCTTTTACATGACCCTCTGGAAACATGCAGCTACCGATGCCAACCCAAAAGGTATTCTTAGGAAGCGGTATGCTCCCAGAGATGTCACAAACAAAGTGAAGTGTCTCGAATCCTTGTATAAAAGAATCTGATGATATGCGGACAATAATTCCAGTACACTAAAAACACGTTAGGCAGTGGTTGTCGGTCCACCCAAATCCATTCCTTAAAACTTCTCAAATCAACACACATTCTAACAGCTGCACCACCTGCACCACCATCCTTCGGGGCCAAAACAATGGAGGCCTACCATTCTGATGCTTCTATCTCTTCAATAACCCCCATCTTTAACAGTCTCTCTAGTTCAGCCTTAAGTGGTTCCATCATCATGTTGGGTACTTTCCTTCTTTGTGCACGCACGGTACAGCTCTCTCTTTAAGGATGATTCGGTGCTCAAACCCCTTAAGACAACCTACATTTTCTGTAAAGACTTCAGGATTTTTTTTTAAATATTCGCAGTTTTGATTCTCACACACACCCTTTTCATTCTCACAGTCCACCAACAAAACCTGCTCTTTGGGATCTTTGGAATTAGATTAAGCATAATCCCAAGATCACATTTGTGTCTCCACCCCAACAAGTTGTCCCATCTCTCAGCTACATAGACCTTACCCACTGTATTTCTATTTTTGAATTGAATGCAAGCCTCAACATATCCAAGAACTTTAATTTTTGCAACCCCCCATAACTGACTGGACTTATGTCAGGAGGAGAAAGTATAACACTGTCCAAGCCCACCACGTCATCCCATTGCTTGTTGCCAATCATGGTAAACGGAGAACCAGAATCAGCTAGAACCAAAAAATCTAAATCATTTACCAAAATGTTGCATTCAGGCATAGACAATTTAACCACATCAACTTCACTATTATCATTATTAACACTAAAAATCACAGTACGTACAACCTCAGTATTTTTCTCAGGATTACGAGTTGACTTACAAACTCGAGCATAATGCCCTTAGACGCCACACTTCATGCAAGTTGATTCTCTTGCATAACAATGGGGAAATTTTGAAAAGTGGGAAAAACTCCCACACCTAAAACACTTAGGTTTAGGAGAATCTTTTGAGCCCTTTTCATTTCCATTCCCACTAAAGGAGGCGGAATTGGAACGGATTTCACAATCAGTTTTGATTGGTAAACCCTTGGAGAAATTATGCATATGTGGAACTCTATCTGAGATTTTAGATTTCTCAATAGGAGAAACTTTGGCTACATTTTCAGAATTTTCTAAATTGTCAGCTTCAGTCAGAGCATAAATATCACTAGATGCCTCCTTCTTATCCTCATGATTCTTCCTCATCTCCTTCACCTATGAACAATTATTTTCCATATCTTCCACGATTGCCACAGCTTCAATCAACGTAGGGTTTTTAGACAGAAGTTTTTCTTGCACACGAGTACTATTTGTACACCGTACCAATTGATCTCTGACTAAAGAGTCAGAAAGATCACCAAATTTGCACGTACGTGCTAAAGTTTTAAGAGTAGCAACATAAGTCCTAACTCGTTCACTGCAACCTTGAACTCTAGTAAAGAATGTATGCCCCTCCAAAACCACGTTAATGCGAGGGCCAAAACATTTTTTCTAACATTGTCATGGACATTTCATACACGTCAGTTGGCTCACCCTCTCCATTACCAATAGGAATAATATCCATGCTATCATGGATATTCCGTCTCTCAACACCTAAATTACGTAAAATAATGTCTTGCTTTCTGACTGCTGAGAATGTTCCTCCCCCAATAGCTACGATGTAAGAATCAAATAAATGTCTCCAACTTTTCCAGGGAAGAATTGTTTCACCTTTTTCTGAAAGAAAAGCTGGAGGTTGCGACATACTTGTTGATGTAGCCATTTTGAGTTACACAATATACAATACAATGTAAGTATGGAAATACCTAAAAGTACCCCCCCCCCCCGAAAAAACGACAAAAAAATAATTGGTTATGCATAGTCTGAAATAAGTAATTATATAACTAAGCAGTAAATTATTGTAAGGAAAAAAGCAAGTCAAAATAAATAAAGTAATCACCGCAGTCCAAAGATAATAGATAGTTGATTTGTTGCTAGTAGTTTGTTCTCATAAGTAATGAAGCATTTCTCTGTCTGAAGTGTTTCCCTTAAAAAAGTCTCCAAGTGGTGGTTTCGAAGAAGTGGCGTTGCAGGAGTCAGCTATGAGTGAAATTCCTTGCTCGTGAAAGTGAGGTCCTGAACAGTTCCTCAAGCACAGCTTTACACAAACAAAAAAAAAAAGGCCGTCACGCAAGGTCACGTTACGCGACCCCCGTGTGAAGACATCTTCTCAAATATAAGCTTCCCCACGATCTCAGCAGGAGCTGAATGCGAGACATGTTCAGGATTGGAATACCGCCGCTGCCTGAAAAATGCAGCCGATGGCGATTAGCAACGGTCACTAAATCAGCACGTTTCCAAGGCTGAAATAAGGTAACCAAACACAGTAAATTGTTTCCTTGCCTTATGTATTCCAGCGAAGACTTCAATTCTTCAATTCGCCAATGTCCGTGCAGCAACGGGCAATGACATCTTTAGATCAATGCCCACTCGCATGAAGACCATCTACAACACAGTGTCAGTGATAAGACGACAGACAGGTTCAGAATCTGTAGATATAGGCAATATTATGGTATTTCCTCTCCAAAGTTCCGTTGGTAGAAGCAGTCCATAACAAAATAAATTGTAGGGGAATTGATGCTGAAAATGCCTTTCCCCAATCAGGCAAGGTCCCTCGTCACCAGTGTAACAAAGATAGTGTTCACCACAATGATTGATGAGCAAATGTGGTTTTAATACCAAGAAGTATATCCACTCAGCATCAACCGTCCAGTCAGGTTTTCAGCTCAAGAAACAGTGTCCTCAGGAACTAGATTCCACATTCTATGGCATCATTAGCTTCCACATGGTAACATTCCTAAGTAAATTACAACAATTATCACCCCTGGCTTTTGGCTGGAGGAAGGTATGTTGAACTTGACCCTCTCTGCAGGGTTACCCAAATCATTTTGTCTTTTCTCCCTTCGATTTTTCGGAATTATTTTTGTTGTCATTAGGACTCTGCACACTTTCCCAAGGCTAGCCAGTGCTAAAGTGCTTGAGCCCTCTCTCGACAGCGATGGAAAACAATTTCTTAAGGCAACTTGTGGGCCTCCCACAAAGTACCCCCCTAATTCCTCTGAGGATGGATTGTCCCGATTGCTGATTTGATTGCTTTTCCCCCACTTCTGTACTGGTGACGGCTATGGAGCACCCCCGAATTAGAAAAGTATAGAAAGGAATTAAAATCAGTCATGCTTATCAGGGGGGTGGGTAAGATTCCCTGGTTGTCCTTTATCTGGGAAGCATTTCGCAAAATAGGGAGAATTGATCTGTGGACGGCTCCCGAACAGACTTGTTTGAATATTTCTAAACAAACCCTAACATTTGCTTTGAAAGAATTCAGACTAGAGCATATCATTCAGGCTGTAGAATCAACTAGCCTTACCTCTAGGTTCCTAGATGTTAAACTGTGCTATAATTTGGAGCCTGTACTAGATATTAGTAGATATCCAACCCCTAACAGCCAAGAAACTGTTTCTCCAATTTAGGCACGGGAAGCTTCCCCTCTACGCATTCATGAACAGTTGGACGGGGGCAAAAAAATTCTTATGTCCCGGGTGCAAAACTGTTGAAGAAACAGAGATCCATGTGATGTTTTTTTGTTCTGCTTATAGAGCCGCTAGAGCTTAATGGGTTCTCTAACTTTGTAGGAATCTGGGCATAAGAAGCTATAGAGAGGCCTATAGGATATTAAAATATGATACCTACCCAGTTTTTGCAGTTACAACTGCTAAGTTTTTATTTGCAATGTGGTGCAAATGTAGGCGTCTTGTGATCAGCTAGAGACAAAACTTACATGATTTTTAATTTATTGTATAATCAATGTCCCTGATTTTAACGGCGCTAATTGAACCTAACCAATATTTTAATTCTTATTTCAGTTTATTTATATTTTTAAAATAAAAAAACTGCTTTACAAGAAGTTGTTGATTAATATGCCGCTAATGTCACCCTCAAATTTGATATTTTTATACGTTTAACGTTATAGGGGTTATTTTTGTGTGGGGGTATGTCACTGTCCGAGCTATTGCCTCAGGGGGGTGCTGAAGGCTACACAAACCATCCTCCATGGCAGTTGGCTTGGCTTGGAGGAGCGGTGCGTGTCAAGCCTTTGTGTTGCTCTGCCACCGTGGAAAGAAGGAGAAATCTAATGGGTGACTGTGTCATAGAAGGTACTATTCCCTCTTTAACAACGTTTTGAGCTAATGTAACGTGCCCCCCTTGGGCAAAATCCTGATGTTATGAGTGACCTTTATAGCCTTACCAGAAAATTGAACATATAGTAGTGCCTTGTGGATACCCAAGCCTGCAGAGACTACATTATGACCAGGTTGAGAATCACTAGGATGTTGATACAGGGTCTGGCTCCTGTTATCTGAGAGCAAAACATTTAAGTCAGCAATTAATGATTCTTTCATACACAGCTTTCCTGTCAACCCCTCTAATGTACTATGTATATCCTTCACAATATTCTCATGTTTAGCTAAGAACATACAGCCTTATTCATCAACGGGCCGTTTTGCGAGCCCCTAATAGCGATTCATAGCGAATCGCTATTAAGGACTCGCAAAACGGTATTCATGTAGGAATTGCTAAATAAATAGCGATTCCTACACATTCCTTATTTGCGAGTAGCAAATTGCTAATCGCAAATAAGGAATAACTCCCCATTCATTCCTATGGGCCAAAAGGTCCGCAGGAATGAATGGGGAGTATTCCTTATTTGCGATTAGCAATTTGCTACTCGCAAATAAGATAGCGATTTAAAGGGTGCCAGGGTTGTCCAAAGGACACCCTGTAGCACCCCTTAAATGCAAATTGAAACTGGTGTTGCGCACACACATGTCCAAAGGACATGTGTGTGTGCAACATGCAACTTAGAAAAATGCTTTTAAAAGCATTTTTCTAAGTTTTTGCTATTTACCGAGAGGTCTGACCTCTCGGTAAATAGCGGCCCGAAATTGCGAATTAGCAATTTAAAAATGGTTGATGAATTGCATTTAAGGAATCTCAAATAGAGATTCCTTAAATGTAATTCCTCGCAATTTAGCGAATTAGCAATTACCGAATTTTGCATTTGGGATGATGAATCCCAAATGCAAAAATTGCGCTCGCAATGGGCCAGATTCTCAGAATCTGGCCCTTTGTGAGCGCAATTCGGCTTGATGAATCAGGCTGATAGATTCTACTAGGACTTGAATGTGACTACCCAAAACAGTTACCAAAGATAAGTCCACTAATTTATCCTTGACTGAGCGCACTCCTTTACCTAAATCCAAATGGCAAATAGATTCCCTATTGGTTACTAAAGCAGGTCCCCCTGTGTAAGATAAAGCCTTAGAAACACCTTTTTATTTATTTTCTTAGTGGGTACTTCTCTCTCCGGAGATCAAGAGTCCACTGTGCGGTTATCTTCCGCTGTGGTTAATGTCCTTGATGACGGGTCAGATTTGCCCAGCCCGTCAGTCTGCTTGGATTTCACTGCCAACCCTCCCTTCACATGCTTCTCGGCCACCTTAGGTGAGGCTTTTTCTGCCCCCAGTCCCAGCTTCTTCTCTGCACTCTGGATTTGCTCGGACAGGGTTGCTACATCAGATGTAAGATAAGAAATGATTGAGGCACATTTACCTGGTACCTTAGCTTTATCAAATGTAGGTTTATAGATGCATTTGCACTTACCCTTACTTGGAGTCAGTAGATGAACGGAAGAGGGTAGCCAAGCCCAGCCTCTGCCAGACACTGATGGGCGCAGTTGGGCCCACCCTTGGCCCATACACATACCACACTGTAGGGCTGCCGCTCTTGATATAGACCTAGTAAGGCTCACATGGATTGAGGAGGGGATTCTATGCTCTGAAGTCTGCCAAAACAGTGTCATGGCTGCTGCTTTCCCTCTCGTTGCCCCAAATCCAGCAGGGTGTTTTGGATGTGGTCCCATTAATGGCAAGCAACAATAAGATCAGGGAAACATTTGCAGGTTGGTGAAACAGAAACCCCTCTGATCGGCACTGTAGCTTGCATGACATAGCACTAATTGGGCTCAGGTGGTATCAGGAGGGGATTCTGGGCTTTGAAGTCCACTGCGGCGGCGTGGCTGGTTCTCTCCCACTCATTGCACTATGTTCAACAGGGTGTTTTGAAAGTGGCCCCAGTAATTGCAAGCAACAAATATCAATCAGTCAATCAGTACATTTGTAGAGCGCACAACTCACCGGTAAGGGTCTCAAGACGCGGGGGCGGGGGTGGGTCTACTGCTCAAACAGCCTGGTCTTGAGGAGTTTCCTGAAGGCCAGCAGGTCCTGGGTCTGTCGTAGGCAGATGGGGAGGGTGTTCCAGGTTTTTGCAGCGAGGTGGGAGAATGATCTGCCTGCCGGCGGTCGCTCGACGGATGCTGGGGACGGTGGCGAGGTCAGCGGAGCAAAGCTAGCAGTTCAGTGTGCAGAAGGTGAGTCGTTCGTTGAGGTAAGTTGGTCTGGTGTTGTGGAGAGCTTTGTGAGCGTGGGTGAGGAGCATGAAGCTGATCCTCTTTGTTGACGGGGAGCCAGTGTAGGTCTTTCAGGTGGGCTGTGATGTGGCTGTGGTGGGGGATGTCGAGGATGAGGCATGCAGAGGCGTTCTGTATGCGTTGTAGTCGTTTCTGGAGTTTGGTTGATGTTCCTGCATAGAGAGCGTTGCCGTAGTCCAGTCTGCTGCTGACGAGGGCCTATGTCACTCTCCTTCTTGTACCGGTGGGGATTCATCTGTAGATCTTGCGGAGCATGCGCAGGGTGCTGAAGAAGGGGGAGGAGACGGCATTCACTTGCTCAGTTATTGACAGTGCGGAGTCCAGGATGATCCCCAGGTTGCGTGTGTGGTTAGTAGGCGTTGGTTCAGCTCCCAGTGTGGCTGGCAAACATGAGTTGTCCCAGGTGAAGGGGGCGGATCGGATGATGAGGACCTCCGTCTTGTTTGAGTTCAGTTTCAGGCAGCTGATCGTCATCCATTCGGCGATGGCCTTCATTCCTTTCTGGAGGTTGGAGTTGGAGGTGGTGGGGGCCTTGGTGAGGGAGAGGATCTGCTGGGTGTTGTCGGCATATGAGACAATGTTGAGGTCGTGAGATCTGGCGATGTTGGCAAGCGGTGCCATGTAGATGTTGAAGAGTGTCGGGCTGAGGGACGATCCTTGGGTACACCGCAGATGATCTTTATGTCTTTAGAGCGCAATGGGGGAGGCGAACACTCTGGGTTCTGCCGGTGAGGAAGGAGGTGGTCCAGTCCAGAGCTTTGTTGCAGATCCTTGCTATGTGGTGGTGTGTGCGGAGGGTGTGGTGGCAGATGGTGTTGAAGGCAGCCGAGAGGTCCAGGAGGATGAGAGCCGCGGTTTCTCTGTTGTCCATCACGGCCCTGATGTCGTCGGTTGCGGCAATGAGGGCTGTTTCGGTGCTGTGGTTGCTGCGGAATCCAGATGGGGATGGGTCCAGGATGTTGTTCTTTTTGAGGAAGGAGGTCAGCTGCCTGTTGACGATCTTCTCGATTACTTTCACCGGGAACGGGAGGAGGCTCGATGGGCCGGAATTTCCTGAGGTTCTTGGGGTCAGCTTTGGGTTTCTTGAGTAGGGTGTTGATCTCGGCTTGCAGGTCAGTGACAAATAAAAGTTGTAATTTTCTTGTCCTAATCATTTGGTGCCTGCAGCATGTCCCTGGATCACATGACTAGGTGTATTTGGAAATTGGCCTTTGTGAATTCCAACTAGGCAGTATCACAAAGGATGGTCTGGGTGTTGGCAGAATGGTCAAGCTCTGATTTGGCAAAGGACAGAGCTGTAACCTACCACACTTGCACTTCAAAGGCACTGACTCAGCTCACACACAAAGGACTTTACACATGCCTATTGTGCATCAAGACAGATTGAGGCCAAGGCAGGGAGGCAGGAAATTCGAGACACCTCTGTGTGAGGAAACTCCAGAAGCTCCCCCATTTAAAAACTGACACCAGGTATACAAATTGGACCCTCAGACCCAACTCTTCACTACACTCCAGTACCTGTGAGGGCTACGGATAAAGGACACTCTGCTGACCTGCTGCTTGAGGCCTGCCCTGCTTGTTGAGAGGGAAGACTGGACCTACTTCCTTCATCCTATGCTGAGTGACTCCAAGGGTCAACTGACAGACATCCTGTTCTGAGCTACAGGGGCGTAACATGCTCCAGAGGCCTCCCTGTGTCTGTCCAGCTAACCTGCAACTGGACCTGCAGCTGGCACTGTCTGAGGCCTGTTGGTCTCTGCAAAAGTGAGTTCCTGAACCTGAAGAGGTGCCTCCTCACATCCTGAACTCTTGACTTGCATCAGAGGGCACACCCCTAACTAAAAAGTTATACATCCTGAGGTTTTGGGCTCTTGCCACCCGCACTGACTCCCAAAGTGAAGCAATGACAGGCAACAGGAAATCTGCACTTCGCATGATGCCAATAGGATCTTTGCGCTACAGCGATGACTGTCCACGAATGCCCAGCCTGCTCTTTGCACTACCCTGACAGCCATCTGTGTTGCTTTCCCTGCTCCTTACAGTCTCCTCCCCCATGAACTGGACTTTGTAAGGTAACTTTTTTCATCTGGACTAACCTGGTCCCTGTGTACAGCCCGCACTCCATTGTGGTCGACCTGAATTTGTGACTTTCACCCAGTCTCACATGACCAGCGCGAGTGGCGCTTTGTGGTTTTAGGCGCTATGCTTACCTTGAATCTTTGAAATTACATATATCCAGTTCTACTGATGGGATTTATGTCAAACCCCTTAAGACAACCTACATTTTCTGTAAAGACTTCAGGATTTTTTTTTAAATATTCGCAGTTTTGATTCTCACACACACCCTTTTCATTCTCACAGTCCACCAACAAAACCTGCTCTTTGGGATCTTTGGAATTAGATTAAGCATAATCCCAAGATCACATTTGTGTCTCCACCCCAACAAGTTGTCCCCTCTCTCAGCTACATAGACCTTACCCACTGTATTTCTATTTTTGAATTGAATGCAAGCCTCAACATATCCAAGAACTTTAATTTTTGCACCCCATAACTGACTGGA
The DNA here is from genome assembly GCF_964261635.1 of Lissotriton helveticus. Taxonomy (NCBI): domain Eukaryota; kingdom Metazoa; phylum Chordata; class Amphibia; order Caudata; family Salamandridae; genus Lissotriton; species Lissotriton helveticus. The sequence continues at coordinate 1,243,148,851 of NC_136063.1, read as the reverse complement.
CTTATGTCAGGAGGAGAAAGTATAACACTGTCCAAGCCCACCACGTCATCCCATTGCTTGTTGCCAATCATGGTAAACGGAGAACCAGAATCAGCTAGAACCAAAAAATCTAAATCATTTACCAAAATGTTGCATTTAGGCATAGACAATTTAACCACATCAACTTCACTATTATCATTATTAACACTCAAAATCACAGTACGTACAACCTCAGTATTTTTCTCAGGATTACGAGTTGACTTACAAACTCGAGCATAATGCCCTTAGACGCCACACTTCATGCAAGTTGATTCTCTTGCATAACAATGGGGAAATTTTGAAAAGTGGGAAAAACTCCCACACCTAAAACACTTAGGTTTAGGAGAATCTTTTGAGCCCTTTTCATTTCCATTCCCACTAAAGGAGGCGGAATTGGAACGGATTTCACAATCAGTTTTGATTGGTAAACCCTTGGAGAAATTATGCATATGTGGAACTCTATCTGAGATTTTAGATTTCTCAATAGGAGAAACTTTGGCTACATTTTCTGAATTTTCTAAATTGTCAGCTTCAGTCAGAGCATAAATATCACTAGATGCCTCCTTCTTATCCTCATGATTCTTCCTCATCTCCTTCACCTATGAACAATTATTTTCCATACCTTCCACGATTGCCACAGCTTCAATCAACGTAGGGTTTTTAGACAGAAGTTTTTCTTGCACACGAGTACTATTTGTACACCGTACCAATTGATCTCTGACTAAAGAGTCAGAAAGATCACCAAATTTGCACGTACGTGCTAAAGTTTTAAGAGTAGCAACATAAGTCCTAACTCGTTCACTGCAACCTTGAACTCTAGTAAAGAATGTATGCCCCTCCAAAACCACGTTAATGCGAGGGCCAAAACATTTTTCTAACATTGTCATGGACATTTCATACACGTCAGTTGGCTCACCCTCTCCATTACCAATAGGAATAATATCCATGCTATCATGGATATTCCGTCTCTCAACACCTAAATTACGTAAAATAATGTCTTGCTTTCTGACTGCTGAGAATGTTCCTCCCCCAATAGCTACGATGTAAGAATCAAATAAATGTCTCCAACTTTTCCAGGGAAGAATTGTTTCACCTTTTTCTGAAAGAAAAGCTGGAGGTTGCGACATACTTGTTGATGTAGCCATTTTGAGTTACACAATATACAATACAATGTAAGTATGGAAATACCTAAAAGTACCCCCCCCCCGAAAAAACGACAAAAAAATAATTGGTTATGCATAGTCTGAAATAAGTAATTATATAACTAAGCAGTAAATTATTGTAAGGAAAAAAGCAAGTCAAAATAAATAAAGTAATCACCGCAGTCCAAAGATAAAAGATAGTTGATTTGTTGCTAGTAGTTTGTTCTCATAAGTAATGAAGCATTTCTCTGTCCAAAGTGTTTCCCTTAAAAAAGTCTCCAAGTGGTGGTTTCGAAGAAATGGCGTTGCAAGAGTCAGCTATGAGTGAAATTCCTTGCTCGTGAAAGTGAGGTCCTGAACAGTTCCTCAAGCACAGCTTTACACAAACAAAAAAAAAAAGGCCGTCACGCAAGGTCACGTTACGCGACCCCCCGTGTGAAGACATCTTCTCAAATATAAGCTTCCCCACGATCTCAGCAGGAGCTGAATGCGAGACATGTTCAGGATTGGAATACCGCCGCTGCCTGAAAAATGCAGCCGATGGCGATTAGCAACGGTCACTAAATCAGCACGTTTCCAAGGCTGAAATAAGGTAACCAAACACAGTAAATTGTTTCCTTGCCTTATGTATTCCAGCGAAGACTTCAATTCTTCAATTCTCCAATGTCCGTGCAGCAACGGGCAATAACATCTTTAGATCAATGCCCACTCGCATGAAGACCATCTACAACACAGTGTCAGTGATAAGACGACAGACAGGTTCAGAATCTGTAGATATAGGCAATATTATGGTATTTCCTCTCCAAAGTTCCGTTGGTAGAAGCAGTCCATAACAAAATAAATTGTAGGGGAATTGATGCTGAAAATGCCTTTCCCCAATCAGGCAAGGTCCCTCGTCACCAGTGTAACAAAGATAGTGTTCACCACAATGATTGATGAGCAAATGTGGTTTTAATACCAAGAAGTATATCCACTCAGCATCAACCGTCCAGTCAGGTTTTCAGCTCAAGAAACAGTGTCCTCAGGAACTAGATTCCACATTCTATGGCATCATTAGCTTCCACATGGTAACATTCCTAAGTAAATTACAACAATTATCACCCCTGGCTTTTGGCTGGAGGAAGGTATGTTGAACTTGACCCTCTCTGCAGGGTTACCCAAATCATTTTGTCTTTTCTCCCTTCGATTTTTCGGAATTATTTTTGTTGTCATTAGGACTCTGCACACTTTCCCAAGGCTAGCCAGTGCTAAAGTGCTTGAGCCCTCTCTCGACAGCGATGGAAAACAATTTCTTAAGGCAACTTGTGGGCCTCCCACAAAGTACCCCCCTAATTCCTCTGAGGATGGATTGCCCCGATTGCTGATTTGATTGCTTTTCCCCCACTTCTGTACTGGTGACGGCTATGGAGCACCCCCGAATTAGAAAAGTATAGAAAGGAATTAAAATCAGTCATGCTTATCAGGGGGGTGGGTAAGATTCCCTGGTTGTCCTTTATCTGGGAAGCATTTCGCAAAATAGGGAGAATTGATCTGTGGACGGCTCCCGAACAGACTTGTTTGAATATTTCTAAACAAACCCTAACATTTGCTTTGAAAGAATTCAGACTAGAGCATATCATTCAGGCTGTAGAATCAACTAGCCTTACCTCTAGGTTCCTAGATGTTAAACTGTGCTATAATTTGGAGCCTGTACTAGATATTAGTAGATATCCAACCCCTAACAGCCAAGAAACTGTTTCTCCAATTTAGGCACGGGAAGCTTCCCCTCTACGCATTCATGAACAGTTGGACGGGGGCAAAAAAATTCTTATGTCCCGGGTGCAAAACTGTTGAAGAAACAGAGATCCATGTGATGTTTTTTTGTTCTGCTTATAGAGCCGCTAGAGCTTAATGGGTTTGTGGTAAATAAATAAATAATACCCTATTTTTGACTAGGCATATATCATAACAGATAGCTCAATAAAATAAGAGTCAAGATTCGAGGTAGTAGGAGTTTCTGCAGGTTTATTACAGCATAAGGACAGGATCAGGACAACCTGCATAGGAATAGGATGACAGGGCCCGGCAGCTGCCGGGGCTGGGTCTGGGATGAGCGCGCTCACTTTTAATAACAATACATGAGTTTATATACATAACGCAAACACATAGCATTACATTGCAGTAGGCGTAGCAGTGGGTGGAGCAGAAGGCGTGACGCGTAGCAGTCGCGAAAGATAACAGTAAAAGTAGGTGTAACTGGGCGTATACATAGACATGTGGTGCAAACGTAACAGAATATGTCATGAATGGGGCGGAAACCATGGAGGGGCTACCTGGGGAGCCGGGACCTCTAACCTGGTGGTGCGCGTAAACTGGCAATGACGTGTTACTAGGAGAAGCTGGGGGCTATGAACTCTGTGCTAGGAGCAGAGACTAAAGTCTGGAGGGTCGGAGCGACATGTACCTAAACCCTATCTAGTATCTGATGTTTAGGGAACATGTTGATATAAACTAGAAGTCATGAGGGGAAAAGCTAACTTGACTCTAAGACTGGACCATGCATTATTCTACATGTAGTGCGTGATGAAGAATATTAAATGACCATTAAATACAGTATTTCTCTAACATGGAGACGTGAAGGCTAGACAATGACGGAAACTATTGATGCAGTTCAGTAGCTTAGGAATGCAGAGAAGGAGGACTGAACTGATAACTGGAACTATAACATACTTTTGGCAGACTCAGAGGCAGAGCCAGGCTGTACCGGGCACTGCGAGGCAGGAAGTAAGTGAAAGGTCGAGGATACAGGTGGGGGCTGTATCGAGGCTTCAGGAGACAGGAGCTGAATCTGATGTCCAGGCCCTTTTGAGGCCTAGAAACGGGGACTTTATAATGGAATAACGTGCACACTGAGAAACGTGGCAACATTACTTTACATAGGCCTGATATTCGTAGTATTCACGAGGACTGGGAAATGACATACTAGAGGTGGACACAACTGTAATTGCGTCTTGAATTAGACATGGGAAGTACATATGCATATTGGTCATGCACACATAACATATGATGGATGAGGCGTAGGGACACAGAACATGGCAAAATTTACTTTTCCACATTCCCTCCTTGTCACTACGTTTCCATCAGGAAACATCAATATTCATGATACCATCTATCATTTCATACAGTACCATTTGTTCATCTCGAATTGTCTTGGAACGGGATTTAGAACGGGGCTTGGGATTAGGAATACAAGAGGTAGCACAAATGCCGCAAATCGCAGGGCCACATTGTATACAGAGGCAGCAGCTTAATATGATCGCTACTGCAATACTTAGAAAGGACAGGACTTTCCATCCCCAGGCGGAAATTATATTCCAGAACCAACCGGACCATGTCCAGGTGCCTGGATCTTGGTGTAACAGATGAGCAATTTTATGGAGTCTGGTTATAGCTGAATAAACAGACGGCGCGTTATTTGGAATGAAAATGCAACAACTGGATCCGATGAGTCTACAGGCCCCGCCCCTATCGGCCAGTATGACGTCAAGGACGAGACGATTCTGTAAAACGACAATTCTCATAAAGGATTGCTCTTCAGTTAAGTTACTTAGGGCAGAGGCAGTCTCATCTACTACTGCTTCAAGGGTTCTTGTTAACCTACGAATTAGCTTACTATTTACAACTGTACCTAAATAAGGGAACACACCTTTATCTATATCAATGAATTGCTCTGCGGCAGTTTCAGTATAATCGACAATCGGGAGGTTTCTCTTGTGTCTAGTGTGTACTAGGAAGGGATTCCTATGGTAGTCAGGTGGGGCTAGAAAAACAGGTGGCAGTAGGAAGGCAATGTAACAGGTTCCCTCCCAATCGAGGGACAGACGAACATATGCGGTTTGACCACAAACAAAATATGAATGACGTGAAGCTTTGAAAATAGATTTCCCACTGTCACTATACTTGATAACAGTAGTACATTCACTATGTCCTACGTGTACGGAACCATAATTACGGACACATAATTCGCCTTTGACTGGTAGTACTGAAATAGCAGGTGAGTCTGGAGTAGTATCAGACTGAACATTCAGGACCATGAAATTCGACGAATAATTACCTAAATTATACACTTCATTTTCTAGATCTAAACCTGTTCTGTGGGGGAAACCTTGCTTGTCTGGGAAACATGTACTGTTAAGAAAAGACATATCTGTTGAGGATGACGTTAACGTGGACCATGCTCCACATGAACCATTGTGTGAGAATGGATAAGGAAACAGTGGCAGAACTCCCTTCGAGGTCTGGAAAGGGGGGAGTCGACCACACACCCAACAATTAGTGGCATTGCTGGTCTGGTGTGAATAATGTAACATACGGATAAATGTGTTGTTACGCATAGCGAGGCGGTAGGAATATTCGTGAGGAGGCAGATCACTAAACGTGTGCTCTACTGTAGCATTAGCAGACTTATTTACATGAGGAACTGGAAAATACAGGAAAAATGCGTAACTGGTGCAGGAAATCATTATGCTGATAAATAATATGAAACTTAGAAAAACGATACATTGAATTGAGTTTTGACTGACTCCCTCACTATGGGGGTCTATTTTATACATGTCAGAAACAGTCTAACCGTTTCACCTAGGGGAGGACTTATACAATCAAACTGACTGACTTAATTTACTAGACCTTAACTTTAACTTATACTCCTGCTGCGGAGTTTTCTCTAACAGGGAAGGGGTTGTAACAATGTCTTTTGCGGGACAGTCCTTTAAAACAATGTCTTGGCAGTCTTTAAAATCCTGGGACTCCTTGGAAATGTTTTTAGAAACGGGTTTCAATCCATTGAAAAGTTTTACATGAGAAAGGTGGACCCACCCCTTCCTGCCTTCCAGCTTGACGGCAGTACGGGTGGTCAAGAGGACCTGACGTGGCTCCTTCCAACGAGGTTCCAGCGGACTTGATCTGTCAAAATTCCGGACCATCACAAGGGAACCTGGAACGATTTCATGCGGTGCCACCTCGGTATTGTCTGGAAAGGCGGCAGCAACCTGTGAACGACATGAGTTGAGGGCAGACATCAAGGAAGCTAGGTAATCTGTCAACATATTACATGAAACATCGGTAATACTTCGGGGTCTAGGAGTACCCCACATGTTAGGGGGGCGGCCGAAAACGACCTCATACGGGGACAGACCTGATCTGGAATGTGCGACCATGCGCATATAAAATAAAGCAACTGGCAGAGCTACTAGCCAGTCCACACCTTTTTCTTTACAGACTTTTGCAATGCGGATTTTCAGGGTCTGATTATGTCTTTCGACTAGACCGGCTGCTTCAGGATGGCGTACACAATGGAACTTCCACTGGTACCCTAACAAAAGGGAAACGTGCTTCATGAGTTCAGATGAGAATGGCTGACCGTTATCAGAATATACGACTCTAGGGAGTCCATATCGAGGGAAAAATTCACGAACCAACTGTTTGGCAGTGGTCGCGGCTGTGTAATCTGGGACTGGATATGCTTCTGTCCATCTGGACAAAGCGCATACAACTACAAGAACATACTTGAAACCTCGACATCGCTCCATTTGAATATAATCCATCTGGAGGACTTCAAAAGGGTGGTCAGGAGGCTGGAAACCACCTTGTTCCACCGGGACACTTTTACCTGGATTAAACTGACAACATATCATACAGGTACGGACTTTCTGCTTGGCTGCAGCTCGTAAATGCTTGTTGAACCAAATGTTCTGGATACTGTCTAACATAGCTTTTTCTCCTAAATGTGCTGGACTATGTGCGGTATTAATAATGACTTGAACCATAGAGTCGGGGAGAAACCATGTGGCTCTACCCTTTGTTAACCATCCTTGATCTGTCTGGACCCCTCCTTGTTCGGACCATTTCTTGATTTCATCAGAAGTAGCATGTAACTGGATATCTATGACATCTTGTGTAGGGTCCTTAATTGTCATACATGTAGTCGGATCTGGAGTATGTGTCAGGTTAACTGGAATGTCTGGAGTCTGTGCTGTAAGCTTGGCTGTGCGATCTGCTAGATCATTGCCTTGGGAAATAATGTCAGTAACTTTCGTATGTGCTTTACATTTCATGATAGCAATGGATGTCGGTAAATGTATGGCATCTAACAGAGCTTGAATAAGGAAACCATGCTGAATCTTGGTTCCATGAGAAGTCATGAAACCTCTCTCCTGCCAGAGCACTCCGAAGTCGTGTACAACTCCGAATGCGTAACGTGAATCTGTGTAAACATTAACTTTCAGGTTCTTGGCGTGTATACAGGCTTGTGTCAGAGCGACTAGCTCTGCTGCTTGAGCGGACAGGGTATCAATACGGTGTGTTTCAATAACTTCGGTGTCAGTAGTCACTGCATACGCGGCGACTAGTTCTCCTGTACTAGTTCTCATACATGAACCATCCACATAAAGTGTCAGGTCGGGATCTGGTAACGGAATGTCTGTCAGGTCTTGTCTTGGCTTTGTCGTAATGTTGACCACTTCCACGCAGTCATGTGTGTCAGGATTTGAATTAACTGATGGTAACAGTGTAGCAGGATTCAGGATATTGCAGCGTCTGATTTCTATGTGTGGCTGGAACAGTGTCAATTCATAACCTGTTAAACGTGCAATTGTCAAGTGCTGTGTTTGTGTTCGATTTAAAAGAACTTCCACGGAATGTGGAACTTGTACTGTCAGGGAATGTCCTAAAACTATGGAATCACTTTGTCTGATAGCTAGTGCTGTGGCTGCAACTGACTTGAGGCACACAGGCAACGCCTGGGCGACTGGATCTAATGTGCTAGAAAAATAAGCACAGGGCTTGGATTGTCCTGCTTGATCTTGTGTGAGAACAGATAATGCTGTACCTTCCCGTTCAGTAACGAAAAGTGTAAAAGGCTTACTGTAGTTCGGTGTAGCTAGAACTGGAGCTTGGCATAAAGCTTTCTTTAACTCGTTGAAACTAAGTGTATGTTCAGATGTCCAAGGGAGGACAGCCGACACGGCTGCCTCCTGTGTCGTTAACTGTATCAGTGGCTTGGCTAGAAATGCATACTGAGGAATCCATTGTCTACAATAAGAAGTGAGGCCGATAAAGGCACGTACCTCCTTCTGGGTTCTGGGCTGGGGAAGACTCGCTATTAACTGGATACGGTCGGGTGTCAACTGCCTACCCCTCTTGGACAGTAAGTGTCCTAAGTAGACCACTTGCTGGACACAGAATTGAAGCTTCGAAGGGGACACCTTGTGCCCCATCTCGGCTAGGAAATACAGAACCGTCAGTGACGCTCGCTCGCAGTCACGTTCAGAACGGGCTGTGATCAGTAGATCATCGACATACTGGAGCAGGGCAGTGTCAGTTGGCATGTGAATATTATCTAGTTGTCTCTTAAGTGCTTGACTGTAAATACTAGGGCTTTCTGTGAAACCTTGAGGAGCGCGTGTGAACATATAGCTCCTTCCATTTAAACAGAATCCGAAAAGAAACTGGCTGTCTGGATGAATTGGAACACTAAAAAATGCGTTCTTGAGGTCTATGACAGTGAAGAACATGGCTTCGGAATCAATAGCTGTTAACAGGGAAGAAATATCTGGGACAACTGGGTACTGAGGAATAATACATTTATTGAGCTCTCGTAAATCAATCACTAATCGATATACTGGGGGTGCATTCGGATCAGTACGTTTCATGACTGGAATGATCGGAGAATTACATACATTGGAGTCAGTTTCTACAACTACTCCTTGAACAATGAGCTCGTCAATAATTTTGGATAAGGCTGCTACAGCCTCGGGTGGCAATCTATACTGCCTAATTCGTGGTAACACTACACCTGGTTTTAGAGTCACACGATGGGGTGTGATTTGCATATAACCTACATCAGTTGGACCTTGCGCCCATAAATGCTGCGGAACATTAGACAGTCTTGAATCAAAATCTCGTAATACATAGTGACCCTTGAAGTCACGTAGGAACAGACGTATTCCCTCTGGGGAACAGCAAATAACTGCACCTAATTCTTTCAGTGTCTTAATGCCTAATAGATTTTCTGGACATGATTTAGTAAGTAACAGATCAGTAGTACGGGACAATGGACCTACTTCTAGAGTGACTGGCTTAGATATCTCGTTAACTATCGGTTTTCCTGAAAATCCAAGGGAAACATTTCTTGAGCCTGAGAGCGGAGCCCCTGGAACTTCGGCATGACTAATTGTGGTCCTACTTGCCCCTGTATCAATCAAAAACTTTCTGTCTTTCCCTAATACTTGACTGTAAACATAGGGACCTTCTTGATCTACAGGTATCTCGATGAGAGGCAAGCCTACCTCCCTCTCTAGGCTGTTTCATGAATATGGCTGGTACTCTGGATACTCAGACTGTGCATACTGGTACATCTGCGATGTAACATGCTGTGTTGCAGCAATAGGCTGCGGTACTGTAACTGTCTGTTGTGCATTCTGTGGCTGAGGAATCTGTGAAACTTGTTCTTGTCTAGGCGGACGTGGTCTTTCTTTAGTCTTACCAGTAGCTATGTTATGTTTCAGAACTGCACACTCGTTTATAAAATGACCTGGCTGTTTACAATAATTGCAGTTCCCTTTAACGGGAGCTGCAGGATAACTGGCTTGATTCGGACCCCTCTTCTGACTGTCTTGAGGAACGGATTGTGCAACTAGCACTTTCATTTTCGTGTCTTTCATACGTTTTCTTTCGTGTTCTTGCTCTTCCCTGATTCTATTCTGGTGATACTGGAGCATCTGGAGCATCTGGGACGGAGTATTTGCTTGCCAGGTGCTTTCGACTTTCAAAACTCGATTTTTAATTTGAGGGCTTGAATTCTCGACTAATTTAGTAACGAAGAGGTGAGGGTATGACTCACTACTTGTCTTGAGACCACTGTTGATACTGAAACATTTTTCAAATCTAGAATAAAAATCACTAATATCTTCTTCTTGTTTCTGTTTACAGGCTGAGATTGCATCCCAGTCTTCTTTTCTCGTTGTCAATAATCTGGGTAAAACTTGAATCAATAATTCTGGTAACTCTTTACATTTATCTCCAAGACCGGTACCTGGTACTCGTGCCTTGTCTTCAGCTTCTAGAGCTGTCCAATCGATCTTTTTCTCTCCCACCTCCCATTCTTTTTCCTTTAACTTTTCATACACCCCTGCGGGCAACAGAACCTTTAACATTTTAATGACATCTGGGTAAGTATATTCTCCCATACGGAGCATGTCTTTTAATTCTCTATGGAACCCCGCTGGATCTTTGTCATGACAGGGAATTAATTTCTTCATTTCAAGAAGTTCCATCTTTGATATTGGAGTGTATACAAACACTCGCTGCATTTCGCCACCCGTCCCTCTGACTGGGTGGACTTCTCGTAACGGATTCTGTCTGTCTATGTAAAACGGTTTACTTTCTGGGGGTGAGACATGAACAAAATGCGGGTTCAAAAACGTTCTATATTTGTGGCGCTGTTCTAGAATGATACTAATTAAATCGGTACCTAGACCTCTCCATTTATACTGGAGTAACTCGTTCAGGATATCATGTAACGGGCCTGGATCAGAGTGTTGACCCTCATACAGAGTAATGAGGTGCTGGATCATATACATACCCACCAGTCGCTGCTCGGCTGGGGGCATTTTCAGGAACATTTGTGCCACTATTTCGTCTGGAAAAGTGGTAGAATCAGTAATCCATCGGACTGCTGATCGGGCTAGTTCTTGTTCATGCATGGTACTTAACTCACTGTAACCGATTCGTGATTTCAGAATGTGATCGGTAGCTTGAAATACTTGTTCTAGAGAACCTTGTTCTGGTGCTGAATGATGAAAAATAGACTTGTGTTCTAGGCGTAAGTGACGATCTGGAAATCTAGATTTTCCTACATACGCTATTCTGGCGGGATTCTCGTCTTCCTCTTCAGGATCAGAGATACTTTCTTTCTCGCTTACTTGTACTGCTTTACGCTGTTCGTGTATCTTTATTATTTCTTTACGGATTTTCTTGTACATACTCTCCATAGCACCGACGGTCTTGTGCTTACCCTCGGCTATATTATCACTCCACCTTGTCAGGATTCTCATTTCGGCAGGATCTTTAGACGGGTAATCTTGCTCTCTTATTAAACAATTGATCAGGAACTTTAATATCATGAGCTGGATCTCGGCTTTCCTTTGAGACATGGTCTCGCTAATACTTTCTGGATCATCCCCTGTACGGATGAAACGATATATTCTGTCTAGATCTTCTTTCATATTTGGTAGGGTGACTAGATACTCGGTCACCTTTCTTACGCGGAATGAATATAAAACCATATTATCCTCGCCTGGGACTGGATCATAGCAACATTCGGCAAGGGATTTTCTTATTTCTGCAACAGACTGATACCTAGGCGTACGCTGTGACGCTTGTGCATGTAATTCGGCTAACGTTAAACGCTTGTGTGGCGGCGGGGTTTGAGGAGGACCTCCTCCTGCGGCCCCTAAACTGGAGTCGTCTACTGAGGCTCTTCGTCCTGGCAGAGTGGGAAATGGAAATGTAGGCTGAACTTGTATGGCGGCCTGGACCGGGGGTACCGTAACAGGTACTCCGGTGTCTAGAGGAGCGGGAAGTGCCTGATTTACAGGGACTGGCGGAGCGCGAACAGGATTTGCATATTCTGGGACTGTGTCGTCCAAATAGGACGAAATAAAAATATCAGCTGCGGTCTGTTTGTGACGTAGCTTGGTCGGAACTAATGGTGGCGGGAAATTACTGGATGCCTCTGGGGTCGCTTTTGGCAAGCCCTCGGCAAGGAGAGGATACATACCCTTAATAAGAGCATGCCTCTGTCTGTCTGACTGTTCTGCTTTGACTCGTTCACCTATCTCGATTAATTCTCTTTCTTGGGCTCGTTCTTGGGATTCTCTACTTAACTCTGACTTTCTGACTTCCTTTTCCGTTCTTTTATGAGCTTCTTTACGCCATAACTCGATGGCATCTTTCTGTGACTGTCTGGCTTTCTTTTTCCATAATGCTTCTTCTACTCGCATGATACATTCGGCATCCCATGTACCCGATACGGGCCATCTATACTTTTCTTCTAACTGTTTGGTATACTCTACCCATAAATCTAGATACAATATGGCGCTTATGCCATGTTTCTGATACATAAAGTGACCTGGACTGTCCCTAGGCGGGACAGGAACTGCTTCTTCTAATAAACCCTTTCTAGTTTTTAGCTGACGTAATCTTGAAAAGAGCGGCATTGTAAACTTGAATCGGAACACAATACAATACACGAAGAACAATAACAATTGGGAAAACAATTCAGGCATACCACGACATTGGAAATACATTAAACAATATCATAACATAACAGTTCGACCAGAATATTACCTGAAATACTGAAAACAGAAATACAAGAATTTTCTCGAGAACGGAACAGACTAGAGTTACTGGATGCACTGCTGTAACAGTACGGAACATACCGGTCCCATAAAGGGACGCATCAAGACCCGTATCCACCTAGGTGAACACTTCGTTTGTGAGTCTGGGCACCACCAACCCACGGACCAGGAGTCAATTTAGATTGGTCCTGTCTAGATACTACCCCAGCAATGGTACTCACCGGGCAGCACGGAACGGAAGGCCTCGGACGGGACTGGACTGCTACGACGACGGACTTCGGACTTCAGTTACGGGTGGGCCTCCGGATACCTCGGACCTTGGACTCTCGGCTTGGGCTCTGGTCGGGACTCGCCGCGTTCCTCCACCGTCTCGTTCGGATGCTGGACCGCCTCCTCCGTCTCCTCCGTGGGCCTGAGGGATACTTGAGCAGAAATATCTGCCACTGCGCAGAAGAGTTCCGTCACGACTGCAGAGGGTCAGGGGGTCGGCGTGGCTTCACCGACGCGTGGGGAAAGGGCAAGTCCCTATTCGGGCGCCATTATGTGGTAAATAAATAAATAATACCCTATTTTTGACTAGGCATATATCATAACAGATAGCTCAATAAAATAAGAGTCAAGATTCGAGGTAGTAGGAGTTTCTGCAGGTTTATTACAGCATAAGGACAGGATCAGGACAACCTGCATAGGAATAGGATGACAGGGCCCGGCAGCTGCCGGGGCTGGGTCTGGGATGAGCGCGCTCACTTTTAATAACAATACATGAGTTTATATACATAACGCAAACACATAGCATTACATTGCAGTAGGCGTAGCAGTGGGTGGAGCAGAAGGCGTGACGCGTAGCAGTCGCGAAAGATAACAGTAAAAGTAGGTGTAACTGGGCGTATACATAGACATGTGGTGCAAACGTAACAGAATATGTCATGAATGGGGCGGAAACCATGGAGGGGCTACCTGGGGAGCCGGGACCTCTAACCTGGTGGTGCGCGTAAACTGGCAATGACGTGTTACTAGGAGAAGCTGGGGGCTATGAACTCTGTGCTAGGAGCAGAGACTAAAGTCTGGAGGGTCGGAGCGACATGTACCTAAACCCTATCTAGTATCTGATGTTTAGGGAACATGTTGATATAAACTAGAAGTCATGAGGGGAAAAGCTAACTTGACTCTAAGACTGGACCATGCATTATTCTACATGTAGTGCGTGATGAAGAATATTAAATGACCATTAAATACAGTATTTCTCTAACATGGAGACGTGAAGGCTAGACAATGACGGAAACTATTGATGCAGTTCAGTAGCTTAGGAATGCAGAGAAGGAGGACTGAACTGATAACTGGAACTATAACATACTTTTGGCAGACTCAGAGGCAGAGCCAGGCTGTACCGGGCACTGCGAGGCAGGAAGTAAGTGAAAGGTCGAGGATACAGGTGGGGGCTGTATCGAGGCTTCAGGAGACAGGAGCTGAATCTGATGTCCAGGCCCTTTTGAGGCCTAGAAACGGGGACTTTATAATGGAATAACGTGCACACTGAGAAACGTGGCAACATTACTTTACATAGGCCTGATATTCGTAGTATTCACGAGGACTGGGAAATGACATACTAGAGGTGGACACAACTGTAATTGCGTCTTGAATTAGACATGGGAAGTACATATGCATATTGGTCATGCACACATAACATATGATGGATGAGGCGTAGGGACACAGAACATGGCAAAATTTACTTTTCCACAGGTTCTCTAACTTTGTAGGAATCTGGGCATAAGAAGCTATAGAGAGGCCTATAGGATATTAAAATATGATACCTACCCAGTTTTTGCAGTTACAACTGCTAAGTTTTTATTTGCAATGTGGTGCAAATGTAGGCGTCTTGTGATCAGCTAGAGACAAAACTTACATGATTTTTAATTTATTGTATAATCAATGTCCCTGATTTTAACGGCGCTAATTGAACCTAACCAATATTTTAATTCTTATTTCAGTTTATTTATATTTTTAAAATAAAAAAACTGCTTTACAAGAAGTTGTTGATTAATATGCCGCTAATGTCACCCTCAAATTTGATATTTTTATACGTTTAACGTTATAGGGGTTATTTTTGTGTGGGGGTATGTCACTGTCCGAGCTATTGCCTCAGGGGGGTGCTGAAGGCTACACAAACCACCCTCCATGGCAGTTGGCTTGGCTTGGAGGAGCGGTGCGTGTCAAGCCTTTGTGTTGCTCTGCCACCGTGGAAAGAAGGAGAAATCTAATGGGTGACTGTGTCATAGAAGGTACTATTCCCTCTTTAACAACGTTTTGAGCTAATGTAACGTGCCCCCCTTGGGCAAAATCCTGATGTTATGAGTGACCTTTATAGCCTTACCAGAAAATTGAACATATAGTAGTGCCTTGTGGATACCCAAGCCTGCAGAGACTACATTATGACCAGGTTGAGAATCACTAGGATGTTGATACAGGGTCTGGCTCCTGTTATCTGAGAGCAAAACATTTAAGTCAGCAATTAATGATTCTTTCATACACAGCTTTCCTGTCAACCCCTCTAATGTACTATGTATGACCTTCACAATATTCTCATGTTTAGCTAAGAACATACAGCCTTATTCATCAACGGGCCGTTTTGCGAGCCCCTAATAGCGATTCATAGCGAATCGCTATTAAGGACTCGCAAAACGGTATTCATGTAGGAATTGCTAAATAAATAGCGATTCCTACACATTCCTTATTTGCGAGTAGCAAATTGCTAATCGCAAATAAGGAATAACTCCCCATTCATTCCTATGGGCCAAAAGGTCCATAGGAATGAATGGGGAGTATTCCTTATTTGCGATTAGCAATTTGCTACTCGCAAATAAGATAGCGATTTAAAGGGTGCCAGGGGTGTCCAAAGGACACCCTGTAGCACCCCTTAAATGCAAATTGAAACTGGTGTTGCGCACACACATGTCCAAAGGACATGTGTGTGTGCAACATGCAACTTAGAAAAATGCTTTTAAAAGCATTTTTCTAAGTTTTTGCTATTTACCGAGAGGTCTGACCTCTCGGTAAATAGCGGCCCGAAATTGCGAATTAGCAATTTAAAAATGGTTGATGAATTGCATTTAAGGAATCTCAAATAGAGATTCCTTAAATGTAATTCCTCGCAATTTAGCGAATTAGCAATTACCGAATTTTGCATTTGGGATGATGAATCCCAAATGCAAAAATTGCGCTCGCAATGGGCCAGATTCTCAGAATCTGGCCCTTTGCGAGCGCAATTCGGCTTGATGAATCAGGCTGATAGATTCTACTAGCACTTGAATGTGACTACCCAAAACAGTTACCAAAGATAAGTCCACTAATTTATCCTTGACTGAGCGCACTCCTTTACCTAAATCCAAATGGCAAATAGATTCCCTATTGGTTACTAAAGCAGGTCCCCCTGTGTAAGATAAAGCCTTAGAAACACCTTTTTATTTATTTTCTTAGTGGGTACTTCTCTCTCCGGAGATCAAGAGTCCACTGTGCGGTTATCTTCCGCTGTGGTTAATGTCCTTGATGACGGGTCAGATTTGCCCAGCCCATCAGTCTGCTTGGATTTCACTGCCAACCCTCCCTTCACATGCTTCTCGGCCACCTTAGGTGAGGCTTTTTCTGCCCCCAGTCCCAGCTTCTTCTCTGCACTCTGGATTTGCTCGGACAGGGTTGCTACATCAGATGTAAGATAAGAAATGATTGAGGCACATTTACCTGGTACCTTAGCTTTATCAAATGTAGGTTTATAGATGCATTTGCACTTACCCTTACTTGGAGTCAGTAGATGAACGGAAGAGGGTAGCCAAGCCCAGCCTCTGCCAGACACTGATGGGCGCAGTTGGGCCCACCCTTGGCCCATACACATACCACACTGTAGGGCTGCCGCTCTTGATATAGACCTAGTAAGGCTCACATGGATTGAGGAGGGGATTCTATGCTCTGAAGTCTGCCAAAACAGTGTCATGGCTGCTGCTTTCCCTCTCGTTGCCCCAAATCCAGCAGGGTGTTTTGGATGTGGTCCCATTAATGGCAAGCAACAATAAGATCAGGGAAACATTTGCAGGTTGGTGAAACAGAAACCCCTCTGATCGGCACTGTAGCTTGCATGACATAGCACTAATTGGGCTCAGGTGGTATCAGGAGGGGATTCTGGGCTTTGAAGTCCACTGCGGCGGCGTGGCTGGTTCTCTCCCACTCATTGCACTATGTTCAACAGGGTGTTTTGAAAGTGGCCCCAGTAATTGCAAGCAACAAATATCAATCAGTCAATCAGTACATTTGTAGAGCGCACAACTCACCGGTAAGGGTCTCAAGACGCGGGGGGCGGGGGTGGGTCTACTGCTCAAACAGCCTGGTCTTGAGGAGTTTCCTGAAGGCCAGCAGGTCCTGGGTCTGTCGTAGGCAGATGGGGAGGGTGTTCCAGGTTTTTGCAGCGAGGTGGGAGAATGATCTGCCTGCCGGCGGTCGCTCGACGGATGCGGGGGACGGTGGCGAGGTCAGCGGAGCAAAGCTAGCAGTTCAGTGTGCAGAAGGTGAGTCGTTCGTTGAGGTAAGTTGGTCTGGTGTTGTGGAGAGCTTTGTGAGCGTGGGTGAGGAGCATGAAGCTGATCCTCTTTGTTGACGGGGAGCCAGTGTAGGTCTTTCAGGTGGGCTGTGATGTGGCTGTGGTGGGGGATGTCGAGGATGAGGCATGCAGAGGCGTTCTGTATGCGTTGTAGTCGTTTCTGGAGTTTGGTTGATGTTCCTGCATAGAGAGCGTTGCCGTAGTCCAGTCTGCTGCTGACGAGGGCCTATGTCACTCTCCTTCTTGTACCGGTGGGGATTCATCTGTAGATCTTGCGGAGCATGCGCAGGGTGCTGAAGAAGGGGGAGGAGACGGCATTCACTTGCTCAGTTATTGACAGTGCGGAGTCCAGGATGATCCCCAGGTTGCGTGTGTGGTTAGTAGGCGTTGGTTCAGCTCCCAGTGTGGCTGGCAAACATGAGTTGTCCCAGGTGAAGGGGGCGGATCGGATGATGAGGACCTCCGTCTTGTTTGAGTTCAGTTTCAGGCAGCTGATCGTCATCCATTCGGCGATGGCCTTCATTCCTTTCTGGAGGTTGGAGTTGGAGGTGGTGGGGGCCTTGGTGAGGGAGAGGATCTGCTGGGTGTTGTCGGCATATGAGACAATGTTGAGGTCGTGAGATCTGGCGATGTTGGCAAGCGGTGCCATGTAGATGTTGAAGAGTGTCGGGCTGAGGGACGATCCTTGGGTACACCGCAGATGATCTTTATGTCTTTAGAGCGCAATGGGGGAGGCGAACACTCTGGGTTCTGCCGGTGAGGAAGGAGGTGGTCCAGTCCAGAGCTTTGTTGCAGATCCCTGCTATGTGGTGGCGTGTGCGGAGGGTGTGGTGGCAGATGGTGTTGAAGGCAGCCGAGAGGTCCAGGAGGATGAGAGCCGCGGTTTCTCTGTTGTCCATCACGGCCCTGATGTCGTCGGTTGCGGCAATGAGGGCTGTTTCGGTGCTGTGGTTGCTGCGGAATCCAGATGGGGATGGGTCCAGGATGTTGTTCTTTTTGAGGAAGGAGGTCAGCTGCCTGTTGACGATCTTCTCGATTACTTTCACCGGGAACGGGAGGAGGATCGATGGGCCGGAATTTCCTGAGGTTCTTGGGGTCAGCTTTGGGTTTCTTGAGTAGGGTGTTGATCTCGGCTTGCAGGTCAGTGACAAATAAAAGTTGTAATTTTCTTGTCCTAATCATTTGGTGCCTGCAGCATGTCCCTGGATCACATGACTAGGTGTATTTGGAAATTGGCCTTTGTGAATTCCAACCAGGCAGTATCACAAAGGATGGTCTGGGTGTTGGCAGAATAGTCAAGCTCTGATTTGGCAAAGGACAGAGCTGTAACCTACCACACTTGCACTTCAAAGGCACTGACTCAGCTCACACACAAAGGACTTTACACATGCCTATTGTGCATCAAGACAGATTGAGGCCAAGGCAGGGAGGCAGGAAATTCGAGACACCTCTGTGTGAGGAAACTCCAGAAGCTCCCCCATTTAAAAACTGACACCAGGTATACAAATTGGACCCTCAGACCCAACTCTTCACTACACTCCAGTACCTGTGAGGGCTACGGATAAAGGACACTCTGCTGACCTGCTGCTTGAGGCCTGCCCTGCTTGTTGAGAGGGAAGACTGGACCTACTTCCTTCATCCTATGCTGAGTGACTCCAAGGGTCAACTGACAGACATCCTGTTCTGAGCTACAGGGGCGTAACATGCTCCAGAGGCCTCCCTGTGTCTGTCCAGCTAACCTGCAACTGGACCTGCAGCTGGCACTGTCTGAGGCCTGTTGGTCTCTGCAAAAGTGAGTTCCTGAACCTGAAGAGGTGCCTCCTCACATCCTGAACTCTTGACTTGCATCAGAGGGCACACCCCTAACTAAAAAGTTATACATCCTGAGGTTTTGGGCTCTTGCCACCCGCACTGACTCCCAAAGTGAAGCAATGACAGGCAACAGGAAATCTGCACTTCGCATGATGCCAATAGGATCTTTGCGCTACAGCGATGACTGTCCACGAATGCCCAGCCTGCTCTTTGCACTACCCTGACAGCCATCTGTGTTGCTTTCCCTGCTCCTTACAGTCTCCTCCCCCATGAACTGGACTTTGTAAGGTAACTTTTTTCATCTGGACTAACCTGGTCCCTGTGTACAGCCCGCACTCCATTGTGGTCGACCTGAATTTGTGACTTTCACCCAGTCTCACATGACCAGCGCGAGTGGCGCTTTGTGGTTTTAGGCGCTATGCTTACCTTGAATCTTTGAAATTACATATATCCAGTTCTACTGATGGGATTTATGTCACTTTGATGTCAAATAATTTATTAATTGTTACTCTTTTTTCCAAATTGCTGTGGGATTGTTCTTGTGTTGTGGTTTCACTTTATTATTGTTTGTGTCCTGCATAAGTACTTTATTCATTGAATTTAAGTTAACCCTGACTGCTATTGTGCCAAGCTGCCAGAGAGTTAAGTATGGGTTAGTTTAGTGACTTTTTGAAAGGCACAGTAGCTTGGAATGTGTAGAAACATGCAAAAATATTCTACCTTATCTATAATTAGGTAGTGAGTGCAACAAATAAATATGTTGCCTTAAATATCTACTTTCTGCTTGCCACTATACAGCTAGAAAAACAGGGCAGAAGAAAGAAAATCCAACTTTTCTGTTCTTTATTCAAACTTCTGCTTTAATTATGCTCTGTGATCCGGCCTCCCTTTTCCCTCTGCTGTTGGCTCTAGCAGCAGGCATTGTGATGTAGGAATTCAACAGTAATGCTTATTTCTTTACAGTCGGAAACTGGGTGTGCCACAAGTTGTCTATTAGAAATAAATTCTAGAAGGGTTTATATCATACCCTTATTTATCCTGGGTTTAAAATGCATATTGAGATGTCATGAAAAGATCGAGGATGAATCAGTTTGTTGTGGGGAATTAAGTAAAAAAGAAAAAGAGTGCTGCTCTAATTCTTGTTACTTTCAAGTGCTGTGTCTTAAATTAAAGATGTTTATTAGATATTTGGCCTCGGTTGTGAAAGTTCAAAGAGAAATTATTTTTGTGTTGAAAGACTTTAAGACTTTGTGACCACTTGGTGGGTTTTCTTTTGATGAGTGGCCAGTTGGAGCTGCCAAGATAAGTTGGGAAAATTAGTAATGCCAAGATAATCACGTTTTACACAATATAATGGTATTTTTTCAACAGTCCAAGAGAATCTAAAGCTATGTCTATCACAGACCATCATTTTACTTTTAGAAGGATTCCTCCTAAGACCAATAACTTTACAAAACTTTAATAAAAACTCCTGGGATCTTTGCAGGTCAATTAGTGTCTTGTCAAGAATAAGAACATTGTCAGCAAATGCTAAAATATTAACCTTTTTACTCTCGGGCTTAGGATGAAAATTTCGAAGCTGGGCAGCCGAACTAGATAGGTAAGACAGATTCAAATTTTAAAAAAATTGGTTGTGAAGAATATTGACACCCACATTCTTGACTCAAGATGCACCCTTGCTTAACCCAGTAGAAATGGACATACGATTATTGAACTGAGATTGACTTCCTTATTCATTTTGCATCCAAGTGGACTTGTGATATATGTGCATGAAGTCAAGTAACATGGGGTCAATAGTCAGTACCAACTTCCTTGAACAAATTATATTCCTGTCCACCAAATAGAAAACATTACTACAATCACCAAAACCACAATAAACCATACCTTTATTACTTTTGGCTTCTTTATGAATGATCTGAATCAAACCTACTGTGCCCTGTATAATACCTTTTCCCATTGTAACCAGTTGTCAACAGCATGTGAAGTGCTTACCAAAGGCCTTACTTTCAAAGTTCAGCAAGGGAAGAAGTCAGTCGTTTTTTTGGATCAGACGTAGATCATTTTCTCTGGATCAGGATCAAAACGCTGTCATTCCAGGAAAAAGGATAAATACCAAACTTTAAGATATGATGAAACAAATCTTCAAGTTAAGCCGACAAAAAGGGACATTAGACTTAGGAACAGATGCAGGAGAGCCATTGGTTCCGGGAGCTTAAGAGTTGTTTATAGAGTTTATCAGCAAGGAAACATGGGATAGCATAATATATACACTATCTGATATATCATTTGGAAAATACATGTAAGTCATTATAATGCTTGTTCAGAGGCGTATTTTTTCAAAATTAGCTTGTGTCCACTTAACCACAGCATTACTGTGAACAGTGTTGCTTGAACCAGCAACTCACAAATGGAGGTCCTTTCTGCTAACATAGTAGTTACTTTCAAAATGTTGTATAATGGCAAAGCTAAAGATTTGACTAGCTAGCCACCCATGTACCCGTGAGTAATCTAGGACCCTGCAAAATCCTTCGGGATCATTATGGGTTATGTACACAAGTTTCTCAGGATTGAATCTGACATTTTCGGATCTAAATTGTAAACACATAAGTTCAAACTATATCCACCTGGTCATCAAATTTGCACTGTGCAAGTGAAATACAGGATTTGGAATCTTCCAGATATTGTGGCATGTGGTTATGTCAACATTGAAGTCTTCAGAGCCAAATAAGAAATAAAGTCACCAGTCAGTCAGAAAACAGACATACATTTCAGTGAATTTGGAAAAAAAATGAAACAGCTTTTAAATCATAGATTTATAAATACCAGTAGCTGGAGTAACACAAAAATGTACCAGAACAAAAAGGACAAAGGACTGGCGGCCCTGTGGTCCAACCAAAAACAGCTAGAAATTGTTTAGGGGGAATGTATAATTGAACCAAAGCATCCTATCAAGGACTTGATCATATTGATAAGACTGCCCTTTGGGCGACCATGGTAAGACTGCTCCATTTTCCATTTTCTCAACATAAACACTTTGGGCCAGATGTAGGTAACCAAATACCGGTCGGTAACGGCCGAAAATCGGTATTTTCGGCCGTTACCGACCGGTATTTGGATATTGAGATGTAGGGGCCCAAAACAGTGTCATGGCTGCTGCTTTCCCTCTCGTTGCCCCAAATCCAGCAGGGTGTTTTGGATGTGGTCCCATTAATGGCAAGCAACAATAAGATCAGGGAAACATTTGCAGGTTGGTGAAACAGAAACCCCTCTGATCGGCACTGTAGCTTGCATGACATAGCACTAATTGGGCTCAGGTGGTATCAGGAGGGGATTCTGGGCTTTGAAGTCCACTGCGGCGGCGTGGCTGGTTCTCTCCCACTCATTGCACTATGTTCAACAGGGTGTTTTGAAAGTGGCCCCAGTAATTGCAAGCAACAAATATCAATCAGTCAATCAGTACATTTGTAGAGCGCACAACTCACCGGTAAGGGTCTCAAGACGCGGGGGGCGGGGGTGGGTCTACTGCTCAAACAGCCTGGTCTTGAGGAGTTTCCTGAAGGCCAGCAGGTCCTGGGTCTGTCGTAGGCAGATGGGGAGGGTGTTCCAGGTTTTTGCAGCGAGGTGGGAGAATGATCTGCCTGCCGGCGGTCGCTCGACGGATGCGGGGGACGGTGGCGAGGTCAGCGGAGCAAAGCTAGCAGTTCAGTGTGCAGAAGGTGAGTCGTTCGTTGAGGTAAGTTGGTCTGGTGTTGTGGAGAGCTTTGTGAGCGTGGGTGAGGAGCATGAAGCTGATCCTCTTTGTTGACGGGGAGCCAGTGTAGGTCTTTCAGGTGGGCTGTGATGTGGCTGTGGTGGGGGATGTCGAGGATGAGGCATGCAGAGGCGTTCTGTATGCGTTGTAGTCGTTTCTGGAGTTTGGTTGATGTTCCTGCATAGAGAGCGTTGCCGTAGTCCAGTCTGCTGCTGACGAGGGCCTATGTCACTCTCCTTCTTGTACCGGTGGGGATTCATCTGTAGATCTTGCGGAGCATGCGCAGGGTGCTGAAGAAGGGGGAGGAGACGGCATTCACTTGCTCAGTTATTGACAGTGCGGAGTCCAGGATGATCCCCAGGTTGCGTGTGTGGTTAGTAGGCGTTGGTTCAGCTCCCAGTGTGGCTGGCAAACATGAGTTGTCCCAGGTGAAGGGGGCGGATCGGATGATGAGGACCTCCGTCTTGTTTGAGTTCAGTTTCAGGCAGCTGATCGTCATCCATTCGGCGATGGCCTTCATTCCTTTCTGGAGGTTGGAGTTGGAGGTGGTGGGGGCCTTGGTGAGGGAGAGGATCTGCTGGGTGTTGTCGGCATATGAGACAATGTTGAGGTCGTGAGATCTGGCGATGTTGGCAAGCGGTGCCATGTAGATGTTGAAGAGTGTCGGGCTGAGGGACGATCCTTGGGTACACCGCAGATGATCTTTATGTCTTTAGAGCGCAATGGGGGAGGCGAACACTCTGGGTTCTGCCGGTGAGGAAGGAGGTGGTCCAGTCCAGAGCTTTGTTGCAGATCCCTGCTATGTGGTGGCGTGTGCGGAGGGTGTGGTGGCAGATGGTGTTGAAGGCAGCCGAGAGGTCCAGGAGGATGAGAGCCGCGGTTTCTCTGTTGTCCATCACGGCCCTGATGTCGTCGGTTGCGGCAATGAGGGCTGTTTCGGTGCTGTGGTTGCTGCGGAATCCAGATGGGGATGGGTCCAGGATGTTGTTCTTTTTGAGGAAGGAGGTCAGCTGCCTGTTGACGATCTTCTCGATTACTTTCACCGGGAACGGGAGGAGGATCGATGGGCCGGAATTTCCTGAGGTTCTTGGGGTCAGCTTTGGGTTTCTTGAGTAGGGTGTTGATCTCGGCTTGCAGGTCAGTGACAAATAAAAGTTGTAATTTTCTTGTCCTAATCATTTGGTGCCTGCAGCATGTCCCTGGATCACATGACTAGGTGTATTTGGAAATTGGCCTTTGTGAATTCCAACCAGGCAGTATCACAAAGGATGGTCTGGGTGTTGGCAGAATAGTCAAGCTCTGATTTGGCAAAGGACAGAGCTGTAACCTACCACACTTGCACTTCAAAGGCACTGACTCAGCTCACACACAAAGGACTTTACACATGCCTATTGTGCATCAAGACAGATTGAGGCCAAGGCAGGGAGGCAGGAAATTCGAGACACCTCTGTGTGAGGAAACTCCAGAAGCTCCCCCATTTAAAAACTGACACCAGGTATACAAATTGGACCCTCAGACCCAACTCTTCACTACACTCCAGTACCTGTGAGGGCTACGGATAAAGGACACTCTGCTGACCTGCTGCTTGAGGCCTGCCCTGCTTGTTGAGAGGGAAGACTGGACCTACTTCCTTCATCCTATGCTGAGTGACTCCAAGGGTCAACTGACAGACATCCTGTTCTGAGCTACAGGGGCGTAACATGCTCCAGAGGCCTCCCTGTGTCTGTCCAGCTAACCTGCAACTGGACCTGCAGCTGGCACTGTCTGAGGCCTGTTGGTCTCTGCAAAAGTGAGTTCCTGAACCTGAAGAGGTGCCTCCTCACATCCTGAACTCTTGACTTGCATCAGAGGGCACACCCCTAACTAAAAAGTTATACATCCTGAGGTTTTGGGCTCTTGTCACCCGCACTGACTCCCAAAGTGAAGCAATGACAGGCAACAGGAAATCTGCACTTCGCATGATGCCAATAGGATCTTTGCGCTACAGCGATGACTGTCCACGAATGCCCAGCCTGCTCTTTGCACTACCCTGACAGCCATCTGTGTTGCTTTCCCTGCTCCTTACAGTCTCCTCCCCCATGAACTGGACTTTGTAAGGTAACTTTTTTCATCTGGACTAACCTGGTCCCTGTGTACAGCCCGCACTCCATTGTGGTCGACCTGAATTTGTGACTTTCACCCAGTCTCACATGACCAGCGCGAGTGGCGCTTTGTGGTTTTAGGCGCTATGCTTACCTTGAATCTTTGAAATTACATATATCCAGTTCTACTGATGGGATTTATGTCACTTTGATGTCAAATAATTTATTAATTGTTACTCTTTTTTCCAAATTGCTGTGGGATTGTTCTTGTGTTGTGGTTTCACTTTATTATTGTTTGTGTCCTGCATAAGTACTTTATTCATTGAATTTAAGTTAACCCTGACTGCTATTGTGCCAAGCTGCCAGAGAGTTAAGTATGGGTTAGTTTAGTGACTTTTTGAAAGGCACAGTAGCTTGGAATGTGTAGAAACATGCAAAAATATTCTACCTTATCTATAATTAGGTAGTGAGTGCAACAAATAAATATGTTGCCTTAAATATCTACTTTCTGCTTGCCACTATACAGCTAGAAAAACAGGGCAGAAGAAAGAAAATCCAACTTTTCTGTTCTTTATTCAAACTTCTGCTTTAATTATGCTCTGTGATCCGGCCTCCCTTTTCCCTCTGCTGTTGGCTCTAGCAGCAGGCATTGTGATGTAGGAATTCAACAGTAATGCTTATTTCTTTACAGTCGGAAACTGGGTGTGCCACAAGTTGTCTATTAGAAATAAATTCTAGAAGGGTTTATATCATACCCTTATTTATCCTGGGTTTAAAATGCATATTGAGATGTCATGAAAAGATCGAGGATGAATCAGTTTGTTGTGGGGAATTAAGTAAAAAAGAAAAAGAGTGCTGCTCTAATTCTTGTTACTTTCAAGTGCTGTGTCTTAAATTAAAGATGTTTATTAGATATTTGGCCTCGGTTGTGAAAGTTCAAAGAGAAATTATTTTTGTGTTGAAAGACTTTAAGACTTTGTGACCACTTGGTGGGTTTTCTTTTGATGAGTGGCCAGTTGGAGCTGCCAAGATAAGTTGGGAAAATTAGTAATGCCAAGATAATCACGTTTTACACAATATAATGGTATTTTTTCAACAGTCCAAGAGAATCTAAAGCTATGTCTATCACAGACCATAATTTTACTTTTAGAAGGATTCCTCCTAAGACCAATAACTTTACAAAACTTTAATAAAAACTCCTGGGATCTTTGCAGGTCAATTAGTGTCTTGTCAAGAATAAGAACATTGTCAGCAAATGCTAAAATATTAACCTTTTTACTCTCGGGCTTAGGATGAAAATTTCGAAGCTGGGCAGCCGAACTAGATAGGTAAGACAGATTCAAATTTTAAAAAAATTGGTTGTGAAGAATATTGACACCCACATTCTTGACTCAAGATGCACCCTTGCTTAACCCAGTAGAAATGGACATACGATTATTGAACTGAGATTGACTTCCTTATTCATTTTGCATCCAAGTGGACTTGTGATATATGTGCATGAAGTCAAGTAACATGGGGTCAATAGTCAGTACCAACTTCCTTGAACAAATTATATTCCTGTCCACCAAATAGAAAACATTACTACAATCACCAAAACCACAATAAACCATACCTTTATTACTTTTGGCTTCTTTATGAATGATCTGAATCAAACCTACTGTGCCCTGTATAATACCTTTTCCCATTGTAACCAGTTGTCAACAGCATGTGAAGTGCTTACCAAAGGCCTTACTTTCAAAGTTCAGCAAGGGAAGAAGTCAGTCGTTTTTTTGGATCAGACGTAGATCATTTTCTCTGGATCAGGATCAAAACGCTGTCATTCCAGGAAAAAGGATAAATACCAAACTTTAAGATATGATGAAACAAATCTTCAAGTTAAGCCGACAAAAAGGGACATTAGACTTAGGAACAGATGCAGGAGAGCCATTGGTTCCGGGAGCTTAAGAGTTGTTTATAGAGTTTATCAGCAAGGAAACATGGGATAGCATAATATATACACTATCTGATATATCATTTGGAAAATACATGTAAGTCATTATAATGCTTGTTCAGAGGCGTATTTTTTCAAAATTAGCTTGTGTCCACTTAACCACAGCATTACTGTGAACAGTGTTGCTTGAACCAGCAACTCACAAATGGAGGTCCTTTCTGCTAACATAGTAGTTACTTTCAAAATGTTGTATAATGGCAAAGCTAAAGATTTGACTAGCTAGCCACCCATGTACCCGTGAGTAATCTAGGACCCTGCAAAATCCTTCGGGATCATTATGGGTTATGTACACAAGTTTCTCAGGATTGAATCTGACATTTTCGGATCTAAATTGTAAACACATAAGTTCAAACTATATCCACCTGGTCATCAAATTTGCACTGTGCAAGTGAAATACAGGATTTGGAATCTTCCAGATATTGTGGCATGTGGTTATGTCAACATTGAAGTCTTCAGAGCCAAATAAGAAATAAAGTCACCAGTCAGTCAGAAAACAGACATACATTTCAGTGAATTTGGAAAAAAAATGAAACAGCTTTTAAATCATAGATTTATAAATACCAGTAGCTGGAGTAACACAAAAATGTACCAGAACAAAAAGGACAAAGGACTGGCGGCCCTGTGGTCCAACCAAAAACAGCTAGAAATTGTTTAGGGGGAATGTATAATTGAACCAAAGCATCCTATCAAGGACTTGATCATATTGATAAGACTGCCCTTTGGGCGACCATGGTAAGACTGCTCCATTTTCCATTTTCTCAACATAAACACTTTGGGCCAGATGTAGGTAACCAAATACCGGTCGGTAACGGCCGAAAATCGGTATTTTCGGCCGTTACCGACCGGTATTTGGATATTGAGATGTAGGGGCCCAAAAAGCTACAGAATCGATAAATTTACTGATTCGGTACACTTACAGAATCGGTAACTTTACTGAATCTGTAATTCTACCAAATCGGAAATTTTTCCGACTCGGAAAATTTACAGAATTGGTAAATATACCGAACTGGTAAATTTACCGTTTCGGTAAATAAGAAATGGAAAAAAAAGACTTTTGAGATGTAGGTGACCTCCAAAATACCGAATTTGCATGAATTTCAGAATTTAAGAATCGGTATTTACCATGTATTGAAAGCAGGTGGTAACCAGGTGCAGGATATAAAAAAGGGCCCAAAATGCAACAGTGTGACCAGAATGGTGGCATTCTATGTGATAGCGAGGCGGCTACGGCTACAGGCAGCAGGAGAGAGGGTCTGGAGAAGAGAGGAGCAGGTCTAAAGGCAGAAGATCACGCTATTCCAACTAACTGAGGCAGAGATCCTGCAAAGGTACAGGCTACACCCCCACACCATCCTGGACTTGATCAGGGACCTGCACCCACTTTTGGAGCACCCAACCCCAAGGGCGCAAGCCATCCCACCCCATGTGCAGGTGCTGTGTCGCCTACGCCTGCTTGCCTCTGGGAGCTATCAGAGTGTAATTGCTGCGATAGGTTGGGTGTCCCAGAGCTGCCTGTCCCGTTTCTTCAGGAAGTACCTAGAGGCTATGATGCAGAGAATGCATCATTATATCATCTTCCCTGAAACACATGCGGAACTGCTCAAGACCAAGACTGACTTTTACCAAATTGCACATTTCCCGCACGTCATCGGCTGTATTGATGGTACCCACATCCCAATTTGCCCACCTGCTGCCACAGAGTACATTTACAGAAGTCAACCCACACAATAAATGTACAGGTAATCTGTGATGCAAAGTACATTATCACGGACATAGTGGCCAAGTTCCCAGGAAGTACCCACGACTCCTACATCTTTCAAAACAGCGGGATCTACACACGCCTGACAGCGGGGGGATTTGGCGAAGGATATCTGCTAGGTAAATTACTGTGTGACACTCCCTTGATAGATAATGCAGATGTATGTGTATGTGTGCCTATGAGTAATGGCTTTCTCATTTTCTCATAGGGGATAGTGCATATGCCGTCTGCTCTTTCATCCTGACACCCTACCTCAAACCTTCAATCCCCAGCCAGAGACGATACAACGTGGCACACAAATCAATCAGGAACATTGTGGAGCGCACCTTTGGGCTGTTAAAGAGCAGGTGCCGCTGCCTGCACAAAAGTGGAGGGGCACGGCAGTACTCACCAATCATCTGCTGTAAGATTATTGCAACTTGTGCAATGTTGCACAACCTTGCTACTAAGAAGGGCACCAAGGTGGAATTGAGCGACTATGAAGACCATGATGATGAACATGCACTGCCTGAACCCAACACAGTAGGAGTTGCAACACCAACAGATGGCAGACACAGACGGGCAGATATCACACACAACTACTTTTAAGTGAGTAAAGAGACACAGCAAGGGGTTCAATGTTAAAGACGTAGTTTAATGGGCACTACGTTAAATGTCAAAAGACACATCTGTCAAGTCTGACGTGTTACCTCACTCTCAAATGTCCACTGGAATGTTGGCAGCATTACTGTCTGTGCCCACGCACAAAACTGCGGGATGCCTGTGGTTGGGTTTGAACATTGTCTGTTGAGGCAGGGCCTGTACTTTGGCGTCTGCTGCTCCTCCTAATGTCAGGTATAGGGGTGCTGCTCCTGATAGTGGTGTCATCTGTGTCCACTACACCTTCGTCTCCTGCGGTGGCTGACTGGTTTGTCAGAAGCACTTCCATCGCTGTTGTAACTCTCCCCATCCCCCTGGTAAGATCTGTGCAGCAGTGCCCCAGCCCCTCCTGCATTGCAACAGAACGGCGACATAACAGTGAAGTTGCTGTTGCTAGACGGTTCATGACCTTTGTCTGCTGTTGCATGCACTGCCTCTACCTGCGCCTCTGTGTGCGGTCTTCATGCAGTTCATCACAAAGTGACATCACGCACTGAGACATGTCCCTCACCCCATCTGCCATGTCCCTCATGCTATCCACCATTGAGGTTATCCCTCTGTCATGTTCTCCATGTTGCTATTCAGGTGGTACATTTGTCTTTGTACTGCAGTAATTGTTTTTGCCTGCAGGCGCTGCACCTTCACCATCGTGGTTTCCAGGTCACAGAAGACACCGTCACCATGACCACTTGTGCTTCCCTCACGGACCCTACGGCGTCTTGTGGCTCTGTGCACAGTGACAGGAGTGGACGGAAGACCAGCTATGTTTGCCTCCACCGGCTCATTTTGCATCTCGCCCTCCCTTTCCTCATCAGAGGATATTTCAAATAATTGTAGTGGGGGAACATCATGCCTCCTGGGCCTGAAGATTTCCGACACCTCTGAGGCTGTTGATGGGGAATGTGTTTGTGGTTCCGGTTGTGGAGAGTCATGGAGCAGAGGCGATGATGGCTGTTTCATGGTGCCTGCCTCTGGTGTGGCAGCTGATTGCGTACTGGGAGCTGGAGGTCTTACAGTGCTGGGCCCTGCATTCCTGGATCCTTCCTAACTCTTCTGCCTCTTCTAACCTCTCTTGCATGGTCTTACGGAAGTCTCTCCTGTGGACAGATATGGACAGTGGCTTAGTGGTGCTTTCACCGTGTATTCCTATATTAAATCACAATTCAGTCACACTATTTTATGGTCCTCAACTGCCTCTAATTGTAGTGTGTGGCATGCCTGACATTCTTTCATGATAACTGCACTGATGTAAGTTGAAATGACTACCACTCCCATAATGCATTGCTGGTGGATACTAAAGCCTGTACTGGAGTTTTGAAACACACAGCCACTTTGGGGGATGGAAACAGGCAGGGGGGGAAGAATTATGGACATCTCCCTTACCTTTCTTTGATGCAGCTTGGGCTGAGCTGTCAGCATCACCAATCCCAACTATGCTCTCTGGCTCCAGGGTGGACTCCACAAGCTCTTCCAGATCCGTAAGAGCAGGTGCCCTGTTCTTTCCTCCACCAGTAGCATTGGCCTCTTTTCTGTGCAAAGTCAATTTTTTCTTAGTGATGATCCTTAGATCATACCATCTTTTCTTTAAATCGTCCACTTCTCTGGTTGTCACCCCTATGGCGTTGACCTTAGCCTGGATCCCCAGCCAGGTATTCCTCTTCACAGCCTCTGCTACCTGCAGAGACTGTCTTCCAAACAGCGGGGTGTGGTGTTTTACCACCTCCTCCACCAATACCTGCAGTTCACCTGTGCTGAACTTTAGTTTTCTTTTCCTGTCAGCACCTTCCCTCTGGGAGTCTTGTGAATCCATCCTGCACTTCTGCACAGCTCAGCTCAGTACAGCCTGTCAGTGTATCACAGCTCTCCTGGATGTTCAGTTGGTCTGCACCTGCATGGGTGTGGCCACTTCCTGATTGTGGGGTGGGGTGGATGCACAGGTTTGGTTGGTTCCTCTGTTGCTTGGTTGTGGGGTGGGGTGGAGGCACAGGATTGTTTGGTTCCTCTGTTGCTTAGTTGAGGGGTGGGGTGGGGTGGTGGCACATGATTGGTTCTTAGTTGAAACTTGATTTTCGTATCTCTGATTCGGTATTTACCATTCATCCCTATGGGCCAGGATGCCCATAGGGATGAATGGAAATTACCGAATCGGTATTTACCAAATCAGAGATACCAAATTTTACCGATTCGGTATTTTTTACCGAGTTTTTACCTACATACCATTTTCCATTTCTAAAATACCGAATCGGTAAAATTCGGCATTTTAGAGTCGGTAACAATAATTTACCTACATCAGGCCCTATATCCATTAAAAGCAAGCTCAGAAAGTTTCCAGGATTCCTGGAGGCATTTCAAGTCGTATGTCTGCAGGAACACTCCCACTCCATCAGTTGCAATACACCTGTTAACCATGCTACATTCTAGAAATGTGTATTGTAGTTAGAATCAATCCTCCTATTCCATGATTGTATTACTTTATTTGCAGAGGAGCATGAATTTGAGAAGTCACCAATCCAATTTAAGTTCTTTCTGTCTTAATTTGATTCAGTGAATTGATCTATAGTCTTACTTTTAAGCTGTTCTCCCGAGTTTATTAATATTCTGAGTCGAAGACCTATTAAATGTTCAACGTAGGTTTGTGAATGAGAAACACTGAAGAACTAATTCGGCAGTATAGGAGTTGTTGTGAGCAACAAGAAGGCAAAAACAGGCCGGATAATGATTTTTTGATGCCCCTATGTGGGAATTGTGGTAGGAATAATTATATGCAATAGGATTCTTTCTCGTGTGAGAAGGTCATCCTGATGCATTCCTTTAGTACGTTCTTTTTGCTTTCAAAAGCTCAATATTTTTCATGTGACAAGACTGGAGATAATCAAGGATAGAGTGAAATAGTTTTAAAAGGTTACCCTTGTTTATACAATCATGCAGGTGTTTTAGACAATTGAAAAGGTGTGAATATCAGTTGATGGTATTTCCTATCAGCTAGTGATGCTTCCGTAGCATCTGTAAGGGTTAGTATCAAAGACAAGAACAGGATCTATGGTGTAGGTAGTTTGCTATGGGCCTCTAGTGTAAACAAAGTATCTTAGGGCCCTCACTAAGGTGTCATGTCAGCCTGTCAGCTGCCCTGACACTGCTCAACCTCCTTCAACATAGTCTGCCTCTCTGCCATATTCTCATAAGTTTCTATTGTATTTCCACTCCCTACACTGAATTTCTGCAAGTCAAAGCCATAACCGTTAAAACCATTAAAAAAGCCAATAAGCTTGGTCCTTGTAAGGTGCAAGCACAAATTTACTTTACACTCTCACAGGCACAACTTTCAACCTGTAGACCACTTGCTCTGCACTCACAAAAGACAAAGTAATCGTACATTCACACAGGCAACCCCTCACAATGAATCTATAAACATGGTGGCTACCCTGTACTCACACATGCACACTGATCACACATAGGTACACCTCTCGCCATGAAGGAGAAGAGTTAGAACAGATGGTGGCATAGGAGGTACATGTTGCGTATCTGGTGCATTGGTCTCCTAGTGCAATTGAAAGCTGTTGTGGTAACCTACTATGAAGCCTGAGTGGTAACCTATAATGAAGCCTGAGTGTCCGCTGAGGTAATCTAAACTCCCAACAGCCACAATGGGACTAGTCCTACAGATTATGTGAGTCTGATCTTTATGAACTTTTGCGGGCAAGATACTTAACATAAAAAGTCCCACTTGTCTTCTAAAAAACAAGGTATTGATAGTCTTTGTAGGTCATGCATATTTTAAAATAAATAAAGAAAATAAAAAAAAAAATATGCCAACTAAATGCATAGGGCCTTCGTGTCACAAAATAATGTTTTTAACTATAAAGCTTCACACTGGTTTTCTATCTTGGAGAAGTAATATATTAGAGTATGTAGAATACTTTTTCAAGATGATATCATGGTTTTGAAGCTTTAAGCATTGTTGCCTGGCACTCTGAAAAAGAACATTGTGCTCCAATGGCAATGGCAGCAGAGCTGTTGGTGCTCCCGTTGCTCAAATAGCACTATTCTGCAGTCACAGGTGAGCTGCTAGGGTGTGAACTGAAGGAAATATATTTTGAGGTCGGACTCCTCTGGATGCAGAGTAAGCATTCAAAAATACTGTTACTCAGTCTACTTGACATCCTAAAGACCAGCAATTGTCTACTAGACAGAGTCAAATAGTGGCAACAAAGCCACTGGCTGAAAAGCCCTGATTCACTGCCCAAATGTACAAAGGTTCAAAGGTTCAAAATAAGCTTTATTCGATATTTAAACAAATATCATATAAGCATACCTTAATATACATAGTTAAAAAAGAAAAGGAAAAAAATAATAAATGCATTTATATAACAAATAATCAAATATATTTCGATTAAAAATTTCATACAAAGATTCAGAGAAAGTTAAAAGTTAAAACGTGTGCATTAAAAACAGATAAAAAAACAAATGGGAGTAATCACTATCTCCAATTTCAATCTAAAGTTTTCCTAAATTTTATCACTAACTTTAAGAACTGTTCCATTATGATTGTCACCTCCTTATTTTCAAGTACCTGTAGCCGCTCAAAAGCAGTTTTACATGTCCTGATATTCCATCTCTTTAGTAAGGGTAATAATAGGGCTTTTCTCAAAATCCGGTAAAACTTACAGAAGAGGATGGTGTGGATATTAGATTGTTGTGAGATAGTGTCACAGGGACAGAAAGAGGTGATCCGTGACCAGTCATTGCAATTTGGGAATGTTACGTATCGATAAAAAGAGCCCATTCTAAATCTGGTGAGTAACATCCTCGAGTAACACGGAAAATCTGATGATAGATATGGTTGTAGCCCCTTATGTGGTGTCACCCTTTGATATGCCAGGATGGTGTCAGAAAGTTTTTGTTTGTTCCATCTGACTGTTTCCAGGTGGGCCATTAAATTCTTTCTCAGATCTTTTCGCGAGATGTTTTCTAGTAACGAGGGATCTATGTACCATTCTTGGTGCCCAATCTCAAAAAAGAAATTTCTCACATAATTCAGCCAGTTAGATTGATTGGAATGTTTAGCCCCTTCCAAGTTAAGAATGTCTTGTAGCACCTCTCTATTAAAAGCAGTCTCAGGGGTAGTCCAAATTTTATGCCAGAGAAGGAGGGGTTCAGTTTTAATGGTATCTGTTATATACGGGAGATCCAGTTCGATGTGCATTTTATATACAGAGGTTGCCTTTGAGGTGGCGAGAAGATACCTTAAAAATTGGTTTTCCAGAATTTGTATCTGTGCAATATTTTTGTCTATGCCCCAGAGTCCAGCCCCGTATGTAGCGGTAGATATACATTTTGCTTTATATATAGTTAATAGTTGTTTAACCGGTCTACCCCCTATCTTTCCTGCAAAGTCCCGGAGACCTCCAATCGCTCTCGTGAAAGCAAGTTTCCTCTTCTCTATTGCCGCTTTCCAGGATAACTTTCTATGTAGACAAATTCCCAAATATGTAAAGGCCTCCACTGTCTCTAGTCTTTGGTCCTCAATAAAGATGGGGCATGGGTTTTTTTTTAATCTTTTGTTACATAGCATGGTGTACGATTTTGCTATGTTCACTTTTAGGCCCCTGTCGTTCATGAAAGTCGTGAAAGCTGATACTGCTTTTTGTAAGCCCATTCTGGTCTGGGATAGAATCGCAGCGTCATCTGCATAAAGCAGGATTGGGATCGGTTGACCTCCTATTTTAGGGAAGTCGCACTCGATGGTTTTCAGATGCTCGCCAATCGCGTTTATATAAAGGGAGAAGAGCAGGGGGGCCAAAATGCACCCCTGTCTAACCCCTCTATTGATGTTAAATCGTGGCGAGCACTCTCCCCTCAGTCCGTATCTCACTCTGGCTCCTGCTTCACGGTACAAGGCCCTAATGAAAAGAAGGATTGACGGATCCATCCCGAAACGGTTTAAGATGTCCCATAGTTGGTCATGCTGGACACAGTCGAATGCTGAAGTGAGATCTATGTATGTTATATAGAGACTGTGCCTTTTGGTGTCAATATATTTTGACTGGATTAGATGTAAATTGAGGACCTGTTCAATTGTACCTCTGCCAGACCGGAAACCGTATTGTAATTTCGAGAGTATATCTTTCTCCTCTATCCAGGTGGTTAATCTTTTCAGGATTATGCGTCCAACGATTTTCATTAAGGTGTCGAGGAGAGATATAGGCCTGTAGCACGATGGCAAGTGCCTGTCTCCTTTTTTGAAAATTGGTATTACTATAGCCTCTCCCCAAGTTGGCAGGAGCTTTATGTGGTTTATAGAGTTAAGGACAGAGGTCAGTAAGGGAGCCCAAAATTCCATCTCTGCCTTATACACATCTGCGGGGATTGCATCCGGTCCCGGGGCCTTCCCGGGCAGGCTTTCTTTGATGGCTGATTCCACCTCCTCAAGTGAAAAACGGATTTGGCAAGGACTATCCCGGGTTGTATTTATAGTCAATGAATCCGGATTGAGGTTATTTAAACATACAGGTTTGGTGTAGAGCTTCTGGAAATGCGCCGCCCACGTCTCTCCATTTATTGCCATGTCCAAATTCCTCTCGGGCATTTTTACCCATGGCAAGGGGGAATTGATAAGTCTCCAAAAAGCTGACATGTCAGCCAACTGCGATGATTCCACCAATTTCAGCCATGCTTCCTGTTTCAGTTCCCTTTTTCTCTGTTTTATGGCTATACGATATTGATTTCTAGCCTGACGTATTTCTACTTGAGGTTTAGGTAGGACACGCAGCAAATTCTTTAGGGAATTCAGAGCCTTCGTACATTTAGAATCGAACCACCCATTTTGAGCAATGATACCAGTTTTATACTGTCTCGTCATAAGTTCTTTCAAAGTTCCCTGGATTTTGGTGAAAGCATTACAGATATCATCGGGATTATCCTTATTAGAAAGGCAGATATAAATCTCCTCCCTCCTTTTGTTGACTAAGTTCTTGAGGAGGTTTTTTGGGTTGATTTTGTCCCATTTGACGCAATATCCGTTTTTGGCTCCCAACATAATTGGTTGTTCGTAAATATCTGTATGTGAGTTCCGGGTCTGCGGTGGTCCCGGTAAATCTAAGGTCATAGACAGAGGATAGTGGTCACTGTGTGGATGGTCGAGTGTGTCCCAATCTCGTATTAACAATGCATGTGCTTTTGAAAATAATAGAAAGTCTATGATGGTATTCCTGGCTCTGCCATGAAAGGTTGGTTTGGAAGGGCATGGGGTCTGTAGGAGCTCATTTACCAAATGTAGGTTAAAGGAGGTAACAAAGGTGTTAAAAAGGTCCCCTGACCTTGTATGCATAAAATGGCTGAAGGTGGGAAGACCAGGGTCTGAGGCATATGTATCATAAATGTCACAACCATCTCTTACTGTGTTTAAACAGATATGGCAGTTTAGATCGCCCGCAAGAAGAATTGCACATTCTCCGCCCAGGGTTTCTTTAATCGTGAACAGGGCTTGATGTAAATTAACCATGACTTTCTCCAATTGGTCTACAGGAAGATTGTTGTAAAAATTGATAATTAGCAATGACAAGGACGGGGCGATATCCAATGCAATTATCTGGAAAGAATCTTTCAATAGTGTTTTCCTGATCCTCTGACCGACTGATACACTAATATAGGTACATAGTCCCCCCTTGTGTCTGCCCTGATTAGACCCAGCAGCCGGTGAGTGGAATGTCTGAAAGCCTTGGAGATGGATAGGTGAGATCGTCCAGGTTTCCTGGAAACACAGGATGGAATACTGATTTACCACCTTTATCCAATCCGGCAAAATAGTTTTAGATAAAAGACCTGCTAGATTCCACGAAAGGAGCTGTAAATTGCCAGTTTCTTTCTTATCTGCCTTATTGTTAAGGTTTGGCTTGGCATTTGTACTAATGGGAAGACAATTTATACTTTTTTCTTTGCCCCTATCAATAGTTTGGACTCTGTTATTTGCCCCATTAATTGGGGAGTTTTTATTTGGGCCCTTTTCCTGATTAGCCTGCGTATGATGGAGGTGGACGGTGGAACTCTCAGATCTCCCACTGCCATCATTTACTTCCTTCTCTTGAGTGAGTCATTCTACGTCCTCCATGCCGCAGAGTGGTTCGAAAAAGTTATAACAGGGTAAATTCCAGTTTGAGTGGAAAAAAGAGAAGGGTTTGACATGGCCCTGTGGGTAAAACTGTGGGGTCGGCGGTAAAAAGGGAGCGTTTGAGGGGAAAGCTATCTGATCTCTTACTCCCTGGGTAAAGTGATTTTTTCCGTACTGCGCAAATGAATGTTTAGAAAGGTGAAATTTATGTGGCTTAGAAGACATTAACTCTTCAGGGTAAAAGTAGGCTAAGGGTTTTGGGAGAATTGGTCCCCTGTGGAGGCCCGAGAACCAGTCTGTGATATGTGAAATAACCCTCGGATCTTTAAAGGTAACGATAACTACATCCCCTTCTATGTCTTTGGGGCGAATACCAACCCAGTCGGTTCTTCTCACCATTATTATGTCACCATTTATATGAGGGGGTAGAGGCCTATTTTCCCTGAGCCAGAAAATCACCTTGTTTTTTAAACTATGATGATTTTCGTGTCCTCCTGAACTCGATAATGGTGCGACCCCCGTTAGTATGATAACGTTTTGTGATGCAGTCGGGGGTAGGTCGGCATATCTTTTGCCTCGCCTTTTATCATGTGGCGCTGCAGGGTAGATTTTCCCCCGGGTAGGAGGAGCATTACCCATTTTCGCCGAAGCAATGAGAGAATTAATTTGTGTCGAATTTGCCTGCATGTTAGGAGGCGCTTTTGGAGGGGGAGGTAGTTTTTGAGTAATTAGTGGCTTCTTTGTAGAGAGTGCCAATTGGATTTTATTCTGATTTAATTCCGGGGTTTGCTTCATAGAAATTTGGTCTTTGATCGAATTTTCACAACTAGTTTCCCCCCCCCCAATTTTCGTAGGATTTATTGTGATGGTTATAGTTTTTGCTTCTTGTTCAGATTTATCGCCCGATTTTGATATAGGGTCAGGAATTACTACATGGGTTTGGATCAAGGTCTCAGAGAGAGTGTGCAGTTCCGTAGCTATTCTTTTCACTCTCTCGAGTATTGGTGTTAATAATGCCTTCACAAGATGTTCCATGGCATCTACAAAATCTTTAATTGTAGGAGGGACACAGGAAGTTAATATTTCCCGTGGGGGTTTTGGTATTCCCTCTACAATTTGTAGCAGTTCTTTGGTGAGTGTGTCCTTAGCCGAGGTTGGAGTTTTGGTGATGTTTTTTGTTGGTAGTTTTTTCCGCCGTTTTTTGGGTGGGGATCGAATAATAACCTGGTTCTTTTTGGGTTTCTTTTTCATTAAGGACGCTTTATCTGACTTTACTACCACTGGGGAAGGGTGAAACATGGAGATCTTTTGTGTGACCTGAGAGGAAGGGATTTCTATTATGTCAGGCCCAACGAACTCTGCAGTCTTTGGCAGGTTTGGAGTAACCAAGTCAATGAGGTCGGCAGATGCCGTGATGGTAGAATTAACAATTTTTAATGGGGAAGGGAGCAAACATCCATTATTTGGCGGAAAGTAGGATTGAAAAAGTGAGGGCACATTATCTGTATTCATTAAATCCTCTACCGAGATTTTTAGGGTGGAATTTAGTGGGCTGGGCTCAGGCATAGGAGAGGGAACAGGTATAATAACATTATTTTTAAGTTGCTCTATTGATTGTCTCCTAGCAATACGCCTCTCTGCCAGGGTCAAGTCTCTATCAATGTCGCCCTTAACTTTGATGAAAAATTTATCCAAGGGGCCGCAAATAGCGCTCCCTTCACACATGGGTAGAGAATCGCATCCAGCTTTAGCCATAGTTGTATGTATTTTGGGCAAGGACGTAGACAAAAGGGGTGGCCCAGCCCGGCCTGGTCAGGCCTTGGAGGGCCGTAGAGGGCCCGCCCTTTGCCCGGGCTTAGCCCCGGGCGTCCCGCTCGCGTCCCGCGACGCTGAGGGCTTCCGGCTTTATGCTGCCCCTCCCGGCGCGTATGACGCGTCGGGGAACGCGCCGCCGCTGAGCCTGTCGGGATTTGGAGTCCCGAGGCGGCGGCGTGGCTGGTGGCGGTGCTTGGCGTCCTTCGCTCTAGGTTCACAGGCGCGGTGTCCACACAAGGACTCAGGGTCACTCAGGTAGGTGGACTGGTTTTCTCGTTTTACTCAGAGAGGGCTCCCCCCGCTCCACCGAGGGCTTCCGGCTTTATGCTGCCCCTCCCGGCGCGTATGACGCGTCGGGGAACGCGCCGCCGCTGAGCCTGTCGGGATTTGGAGTCCCGAGGCGGCGGCGCGGCTGGTGGCGGTGCTTGGCGTCCTTCGCTCTAGGTTCACAGGCGCGGTGTCCACACAAGGACTCAGGGTCACTCAGGTAGGTGGACTGGTTTTCTCGTTTTACTCAGAGAGGGCTCCCCCCGCTCCACCGAGGGCTTCCGGCTTTATGCTGCCCCTCCCGGCGCGTATGACGCGTCGGGGAACGCGCCGCCGCTGAGCCTGTCGGGATTTGGAGTCCCGAGGCGGCGGCGCGGCTGGTGGCGGTGCTTGGCGTCCTTCGCTCTAGGTTCACAGGCGCGGTGTCCACACAAGGACTCAGGGTCACTCAGGTAGGTGGACTGGTTTTCTCGTTATACTCAGAGAGGGCTCCCCCCGCTCCACCGAGGGCTTCCGGCTTTATGCTGCCCCTCCCGGCGCGTATGACGCGTCGGGGAACGCGCCGCCGCTGAGCCTGTCGGGATTTGGAGTCCCGAGGCGGCGGCGCGGCTGGTGGCGGTGCTTGGCGTCCTTCGCTCTAGGTTCACAGGCGCGGTGTCCACACAAGGACTCAGGGTCACTCAGGTAGGTGGACTGGTTTTCTCGTTTTACTCAGAGAGGGCTCCCCCCGCTCCACCGAGGGCTTCCGGCTTTATGCTGCCCCTCCCGGCGCGTATGACGCGTCGGGGAACGCGCCGCCGCTGAGCCTGTCGGGATTTGGAGTCCCGAGGCGGCGGCGCGGCTGGTGGCGGTGCTTGGCGTCCTTCGCTCTAGGTTCACAGGCGCGGTGTCCACACAAGGACTCAGGGTCACTCAGGTAGGTGGACTGGTTTTCTCGTTTTACTCAGAGAGGGCTCCAAATGTCCTTATGCTGTTCTGAAGGGCTGAATCAATATGTGAATGACACTCTGTCTGACAAATAACTTTAGAGGGCTTACCCACACCCATTTCCTCTAACCAAGGTTAAGTAATATTTATGAGCCTTAGGAGACATCTAAAACAGTTTTTTGGTCAGATGCAAAAAACACAGAATAGATAGAGCACAGCTGGTC
The DNA here is from genome assembly GCF_964261635.1 of Lissotriton helveticus. Lineage (NCBI taxonomy): Eukaryota > Metazoa > Chordata > Amphibia > Caudata > Salamandridae > Lissotriton > Lissotriton helveticus. Next base: position 1,243,108,338 of record NC_136063.1, on the reverse strand, counting down.
CTTGCCTCACACGCATAAGACATACATCAGTGGTCAAGACCATCACGTTCTTCCCTGAAAGACATTGACCAAGTGGGGTACTTTAAGGCCAGTGCAAATTTCCTTCAAAAATATGGATCAAGTGTAGAGCTGCAGTGCCAGCTGGAGAAAGCTTCTTTCAAAGACAAGGGACAAGGGTGGTTACTACAGGGCCATTGCAAGCTTTCTTCAAATACATGGAACAAGTGTGGAACTGGGCAGCACCATTTAATACCTCCCTCACTTATAATGAATAATCAGCATTTCAGATTTGGTCCAAGAATAGTACTGGGTGCATGAGTACAAGCTTGACTCACACACATAGCAACATTTCTATACCCAATCAGGTACAACACCAGGCAGGAGTACTAACTTTGCTCACAACCACAGAACACATACCGAGCAAGCATGCAAGGGAAATAATGCAAGTTTCCCTTGCATGCCCAGAACGTGGCCAGAATATGCAGCTGCAGTCCACACCTGCGTGTAAACAAACACACTCATGCAGACACAACCTGTGGAGCATTTGGCAGCAGTGTAACTTCCTCTCACACACAGCAGGGGTACAAGATGGTCAGCAGTGGTGCAAGCTAAGATATTCTCACATACAAAACGTGTATCACACGGGCAGCACCATCTCAGCTTGTTTGTTTTAGGCACATAATACCCAGAGTAAAGTGTAGATTTAGGTATGCCACCGAAAGCTTGAGCCAGATACCAATCTCTGGTGAAGCGTGAGGCCCTCTTGAGCCCTCAAGCCATAAATGACCTGAGTTTCCATGTGGCTCCTGTCTGCTTCTCATGCTCTAACCTCACGTACCAAGGATGAAAGACGAAGCATTGAACTTTGATATCAAACAGGAGCGAGAAAGTAATATCCATCTAGTGGCTGAATTTCAAAATTGAAACCAGAAAACCTGGCATCAATTCTGGATTAACCATTTGACCAAATTGTGTGATTTTAAGGAATTATTGTATTTGAATGTGTCTCCTACTTTTTCCTATATTGCATATGAGAACCCCTTTAAATACATAAGGATGTGTGCTGCACAAAAATCTCTCTTGCGTTTGACTTAATGGACTATAATGTTTCACCTTGTAAAATAAGAAAAAAGCCCACGTATAGGGTACACATGACTTGCCTCTTAGTTCACTAACATGAATGTCAGCGCTCTGTCTGAAGTACGTCCATGTTATTTTAATTACTACTATCACCTGCCCCCCACTGTCAGGCTGAATGCTGTGATTACTGTGACTTTCTTGTCTTAGAAGCCATGCAGCAGCATGGGAATACAGTCTTCCTTGACCTCTGCTGAAGCAGGCATCCATTGCTGAATGGCACAATCTGCATTTCAAAAAGTAAGCATGCGCACTGCTCGGCCGGTCAGTGCATGTGCAATGTGGCTTTCGCAGTGCCCCACAGGAGCATAAGTAGATTCTTCTGCTTGGAGTCTGACTCCAGCTGTTGAGGGAATCAAACAAGACAAGTAGGAAGCTCTGACTGCTGTAAGGGTTTCTGTGGCCCATGTGGAACTTTCAGGCTGGGGGGCTGCCATCACTGTTATAACACTGAACTAACTCATAGGGATTCTGAAAAAGCCAAGCATTGCACAAAGAACAAGGGCCATAAATGAGCCACATCCATTCAGCGGGAGAGTGGTATGGTTATAATATGCAGCTGGTGTTGCATTTCAGTTGCATTTAAGAGCACACTGTCACAAATATATTACTGAAGCAGGGTTTTAGGGCTTTGCTGTAATTTGTGCATTGCCAAGTACAGTGTCTTGATTTGTTTACATCCTATTGAAACCTTTGTTTCTAGCATACTTCAAATTTAGAAAAAAACACTTAATTTGTGCTTTCCTAACTTTATTTATTAGACCTGGGCGTGAAATCCTGCTCCTCTCATGGGGTTTGCAGAGATTTTCCCACTCCGCGAAGCACCCGGAGTTACGAAGTGCAGAGCGGAGTTTATCCCTCGTGCTTGCCAACGTTAAGTTGACGAGTTAGGAAAATCTTACTCCAGACCAATTCTCAGTGAGATTTCTCAACTCGGGCAGTCTTGGATGGCCGATACTGCTCACGTTGAGAAACCTCCCATTCGTGTTGAGGAAACTGATGCTGGAGTAGAACATCTACTCGAGTAGTAGAAGGAAGAAGTGCCCTCATTCACTGCATGTGGTGCTGTTCATTCTGATTTTGCTGCATGGGCTAAACACCTGGCGTTACAAATCAGCGCGAACGGGATGATGTAATGCGCTCTGCCTTTTGCGGAACTCCATGTGGCGTGGCTGAGTATTTTGATCACTTTGCGGAGTTCAACATTGTGCGGCGCCTCAAACTCCGCTAAGGCCTGTTATTTATTAACTGAAATATTTGCACAGTTCATTTATTGATACTTCAATTGTTTTGTGTGGATAAGATAACAACTTCCTCTAGCTTTTCCTTCCAGATCAGTAGGATTGGCACATAGTTTACTTCCCAAAAATCCCATAATGCGAAAGTCATCCTTTTTGCCATGATCAGCACCATTTTTGACTGATACTGGTGGTAACTGTCCCTGACTGCGCCCTGGCTTCTACTAGCCAGGCTAAGAACCAGTGCTCGGATTACAAATGTATATGGTAATTAGGTTTAGTTATAATTGACCCTGACAACCTACTTGTAAGTCTCTAGTATATGGTAGGGAATGCAGGTTTAGAGGCCCAGTAGCTTTGAGATACTTAAGTGTGCACTGCTGTGTTGCCTGCTATCATTTAAAAAGCCCTACTTTGCAAGCTGCTTTTAAACTGAGTTTACATGCCAGTTTGACTTTGCATTTAAAAGTACTTCCAAAGTATTAAACTACCTTCCTTTGTACATATTAGTCATGCCTAAGGTCTAAACTAGATGTCTCCAGGGAATGGTATCAAGTATAAGTAAGCAGATACATTTTAAAAGGATGTTTCATATGCCCTGGCCAGGGAAAAACTACCAATTTCATTTTTCTTCACTGTAGGACTTTTAGCTCCTTAGGCTAACATGCGAATACTGTAATACACTGTAACTATTGACTGGAGTGAGCTACACTAATATTTCAAGGACTTGATAGATTGCTAATGATAAATCCAACAACTTGCCACTGTTGAATTTATCAAAAGTAATACAGAAAAGTATTTATAGAACTTTCTTTTTTGTGAGCCAAATTACAACCTTCTAGCAGCCTCTCCTGATTGGCCAGACCTTTTGACAGGCTTAGCCAAACTGCTTTGATGAGGTGATATGTGGCCGGCATAGAGACAGAAGTTATCTGATTGGCTGAGCTCTGCAGCTGCAGTGAAGAGGCTAGGACAGGGGTTGGGCAAATCAAACGGGGCTTCAAGGAGAGCAGGGTGGTAAGGAATGCCAGCCAGGCCTACCCTCTCTTCCTGTACCTGCCAGCTTGATGGTGACCCCCAAGAGTGGAATTTGAAGATTTGAAGGAAGTCTGGAAAGGGAGCGTTAAGGGAAATGAGGCACACTAGTGGGTTGTCTTAACCAGCTCTTACTCCCAATGAGAGAAATTCCCCATCTTGAACTTTGCAGTGCTTAGTGGTACACTTTGGAGGAAGCTGTCATGCTTTTGGGTGATACCCGGTACCCCATTGGTCAAGTTGCCCCTACTTGTCCCCCGAGAACACTAGATAAATATGTGAGAGCTGCATATCAACTCAGATCTGCTGCCTGAAACTAAAAGGAGGAGAACGCCCCTGATGGAACTGTGGTCTGCACCCCAAAGAATTGCGCTCTAAAGGACTACTCTTGCTGCACACATGAAACTACCACCCTGAGGAATTTGCTTCAAAAAGTGTTAAGGAGTGGACTCCTTCACCTGCACCATCTCCCCCAAGAAGTTCCCAGCTTGGAGTGTATCCAGAGAAACGTTTGAGGTTTTGGCCAGGAGCATTGCAGGATCTTTAGTCACAACTTCAGATGACCAACTCAGAGACTTTGGAACCTTGGATTTGTGTTGTGGACACTTTGAACCCTCATGAGGAACTTCATGAAGATGTTCCAGAAGGTTGGAGCAGCTTTTGTAAAAGCTCTATATGGTGATGACCTGATATCGAGAGTCAAGCCGACTACCTCACACAGCGACCTGGTCTGGATTTTAGGTTTATACAACTCAAGACTTTCAGGAGTTTAACAGGGGTTCCAGCTGAACTAAGCTGGCAAAGCTGCTGCAAATCTGGCTTGCTGGAGGGGCCCACTTGAGATCGTGAGAAAATCCTTCAAATAAAGTTTCTAAGTGTGAAGGTAGAATTTTAACAGAGGCCTCCTGCTTAGTGTATCCTGACCAGAGATATATCGGTGTCAGCCTCAAACTTTGAGTTTCTCCCTTTCAAGCCCAACCAGATGTCCCAAGTTGGTGCCACACATTTTTAATCACTTGAAAGTGTTATTCTTTGAAAAATCATATCTTTTTAGGTTTTTGTTGTTTTGGTGTCAATAATTCATAAAAATATATTATCTATTTTTATGAGTGGACTTGGATTATTATTGTGTGTTGTATATTCATTATTTAATGCATTGGTGTTCTTTAATGCTTTACACACCTATCTCCTAAGTGAAGCCTGTGTGCTGGTCGCCAGCTACCAAGGGTTGAGCAAGGAAAATATTTATTTGTCCTTGTCTGGGCCTTATATTGCGTTGGTGTACTTATTGCTAGTGGTAGATGCATACATACCCCTACTAATAATCCACATTCCAACACCCATGCTTTGCAGAAAGAGAACAAAAAGTAAAAACCAGTCACAATGTTAAAAGAGTAAGCAGCAGTTTGTGAGAAGAGTAAACAACATTTGATCTCATTCTATGAACACTCAGCAAATGTGGCAAGATAATACCACATTAAAAATCTTCTTTAACCCCTTGACCGCGGCGACAATTCCGCGGCGGTGCGGGTGATTTATGGTGTGGCCGTGGTTCGGATGGCCCCCGGCCGTCGTCCGCACACGCCCACCGTGACGTCGGACGGCCGCCGGCTGTCCGACGCATGGAAGGGGTTACTGGTCGCTCACGTTTGGAACTCCAGCATGGTTATTTTGGTGGTGGTGCAGCATCTCCTGCACCACTGCTTTCAGAGCGTATGTCTAGTAGGTGCCCTCTCAGGATGGAAGGGACTGTACAATAGCTGCATCACAGAGGTACAGATATCAGGGAAAGAAGGTAGCACAGAAACTGAGTAAAGCAGCATGGGGATACTAGCAGGGAAAATAGATTAAAGACCTAAGACAAGCCTGTATGATCAAAAGGAACACGTTTAACAACTGCCAGTGCTGGGCCACTACTACTACTACCATTTCCACTGGGAGAACAAGGACATTAGTGATTACCATTGCTTGTACAGCTAAAACAGGTAGAACACGGGCAAGCACTCTCATTAGCACCAGATCTACTCAAGGTATTGTAGCAGTGGTGTAGCTAGACCTAGGCTTTATGTAAGAGTGAGGGGGTACTGGCGATTTCGTTCGCGCCTGCCCCGCAACAGCCACAAGTAAGAGCAGGGGGGTTGGATAAGCGGCCACCCCCAAAACTCATGCCCCCTGGGGCAGACCACACCCCAACACCCCTAGCTACGCCACTGTACTTTTGCACCCCTTAATCAGCTGAAGGTCAAAGAGTACAAAGAAACATGCCAAGTGTACAAGAAACACAACAAGTTCCGGTGTGCATTATCTGCAAAGTTGGTAGATTAAGGACACACTGTATGAAGTGTTTGCAGCACTGCTTGAAAGCATTACTGATCAAAGAGGGACCCTGACTAAACTAGATATATTTGGCGAAGAAGACAGTGAAATTGAACATAAGAAACAAAAGCAATGACTTCTCCAAAACACTTCATATACCATAAGCAATATGTCTAAAATGTGCAAAACATATGTCAAATTAGCTGATATTGAATGTATCAGTCCCAGGATACAACCACCACATTGCTGGATGATAAAAATCATCGTAAACCAGAAGTAGTCAATCTTAATCCGCTTTCATCTTCATTAAAAATGTTATTGTCCATTTAGTAGAATTGGTGAAACATGATGACTCCAATGTGCAAATGCATGTATAATACCATGGCCTTTAATACAGCATGTCGGATTCCCACATTTCGTAAATATGTATTTAACCCAATGCATTTTTGCCCTTCAGCCTTCGTCAGTGTAACTCTGAAGTAAATAAAAACATTGTATCAAAAATTGTTTCTAGTTCCTCTAAACAAAACATACTTAACTAGAAACTTGGCTGTGTACACTTAAAAAAAAACTCTGGTAATTAAACCCTCATTTATTTTAACGCAACACAATCCACTATGTGTTTAAGCCCATCCCATCCAAAGGGATCGGACCCTGTTCGAAATAAGGTCAAATATATCAGGCAAATCTAGAAGATTATGGCACCAAAGCTGGCTGTCTGAAGAGTATAAATCCAGAAGACCTGTCTTTGCCTTTAGACTGATTTGAAACCTCGGAAACTTGCTTGTCGGGGCAACCCATAAAGAAGAGAGTACATTCAGAAATCTATTTCAGGATCCAACAACATTAAGGGTATCCGTAACTGCGGTAATTGCCATGCATGCAATTATGCCCTCACTACGACTACTTAGAATGGGGACAGAGACAATTCACTCTTACTGAGATGACCATTAGCAGGACTGCCAATGTCATATATCTCATTCTATGACCCTGCAACCTAGGCTATATGGGGAAAACTAGCCGTGAGTTCAGGGTCAGATTTAGTGAACACAAATCTGCCATCAAAATCAACCATGTTGGAGCCACTTTGGCTGAACACTGGTCCTAGAAACGAAATTCTGAGAAAGATCTCAAATGGATGATACTGGAAAGGATTTGATGTCCCAAAGACAGCAACATCGCTGGCCTGAGGAAAAGAAGAGAGGTCTTTTGGATTTATACTCTTCAGACAGCCAGCTCTTGCCTTAAAAAACTCCTCCCATAGGAAAATGCCATACTCTAGTCTTGAGGTCGCCATATATAATAAACCTTATTTACATCAGGTCCGATCCCTTTGGACCGTCTGATTAGGACTACCCCCTTAATTCTGGTTGGCACCCCTTCTGTTAGTGCCTGGCAATATATATATACTTTTTATGGAATTCCAATAATAACATTTGTTTTTGCAATTCCAATTTTTCTTATTCATTGCCACTCTAGCACTGGTCCTTAGTTATCCTTTTACTCATAGTGCACTATCTGTGCTAGTAAATGTTGGCTCTCCAGGCTCTGATTATCTACCTTTTCTGCAGATAGCATTTAGCCCCTTTCTCTTCTTTCAATCATTCATTTATCCTCTTCCTTCATCAATTTGCAGTAGTGGTCATCAATCGTATTGGGGCATATCACCCCCTCTTTTTAAGCCTTTCAGTGCTCTCGTGCACTTCAACATGGCAGCCACTATCCTGTACACGTCTGCAGGTGAAGTGCCCAGCAGTTATGCACTCTGTTCTTCCCCGTGCCTCAGTCTCTGCTGATTTCCATCTACAGTTTTTCGGTGCGCTGTATTTAAACTGCTGCCTTGAGCCATTACCACAGTAGACGTATTGAGGCCAGTAGGTGTGTTTATATTATGACTCGTCTTTTTATGTTACCCTGCACATTTTGTTTTAGTAAACTGGGCAACCTTCCTATCAAAGGGAACTAGATCCCTGCAGGTCATGTGACACTCTCTTGTTTGTTGCAGACAGCTTGAGCCCGGGTTACCGACTATATATGTGCAGCTCCATTTTAGTCTGGTCATCTGCTTCGGCCATTTGAGCCATGCTGCCCATTTTCACCAAGTTGAGGGTCTCGACAGGCAAGTCCATTGACGTCTTTATTATTTGGTCTTCCTTTAGTTTTCCAGCTTGTCACTCATGTAATTTGTTGTCGTTTTTTATCCATTCAAAATACTATTCGTCTATGTGAGCCCCATACCTACCGTTCTTACTTCCACCTCCTCCCTCCTGTGAATCCGATACAGAAAGTGCATGCCCTACGATTAACAAATTCATGGCACAGTGATTCTTACGAATTTGGAGGCATATTACCAAGAATATGCGATAATTATCGCTAAGCTTGGTTAGAGGCAATAATTTTATCGCCGTGCTTCACCTATTTTTATCGCTTAGAAACCTTGCAATTATCAAGGTTTATCTCCTAAGCGATAAAAATCGTCCGAAATGCATCAATATCGCTGAAAAGTCAGCGATATTCATGCATTACCGAGCTAATGCTCTTAGCCATGTTATCCACCCACCATTGGATAACATGGCTAAGAACTGCTCTGGGCAGGCGTTAGCTTTTGGAGATATTCGCGCTTAGCGCGATTATTTCCAAAAGTAGGTAATAGGAGATAGCGATGTTAGCGACTGTTTCCAGTCGCTAACATCTTGGCACGCCCACTTTGCATGTCATTAGCGATAAATATCGCTGACGTGCAAAGTGGGCCCCAAGATGATCGCTATCTCCTACTAGCTGTCGCTAACTGGTGTTAGCGACAGCTAGATAATAGGGCGATAAAATTATCGCCGCTTTAGCAGGAAAAATTCCCGCTAAAGCGGCGATAAGGCCCTTGGTAATATGCCCCTGGGAACCTTTGTTCATAGTAGGTTAATCTTTGTTTAATTCTCTTTATCCTTGGTTTCTCTCATCTTTGGGCAATTACTGAACTACGTGGTCTTTGCGTTTATTTCTGTCCTGCACTGCGGTACTTTTCTATAGGGTGATAGCTAGTTTCATATTGCACATACATTAATGCATGGTTAAATCTTTCTATCTGTTGGCTCCTCTATGCCCCCTTAGTTTAGTGAGTACATTTAATTATGCCTTTTATTTTCAAACCAGTTGTTGTGAAGATTGTGAGCCTCCTGCCCAGTGCACAGCTCCTTTGATCAGATCTTAAATGGATGGCATTCTGCCACTGAATTAATTTGCACAGACAGCACCCTGATGAAGGTTGATTCCACCAGTTGCAAACCTCCGAAACGTGTGTCTGGGCATTTCTGTTCAAATGATACAATACTAATTACACTAGGAAATATTAGCATAATGAGCAAAACTTTTTATTCATTGTGATTTCTTCTAATGTCTGTTATGTTGTTATTGTTTTGTATAGTCTTTTGATAGATGTTGTTTTTGTTTTTACTGTATTGTGATTGAATATGTGATCAGTGTGTTTGTGCTGTACTAGATTCAATACTTGCCTTGTTTGCTCCTTTATGTGGGTGCTCATGAACAAAGTACATATAACTATATAACTGTGTTTACTATTATTCTTGATTTACAAAAAATATATTTTTGTACCTAAGATGAATAAATCATAAAAGTTACTGGTCTGATTCATGGCTTTTGCACATTATAGACATATTGCTAATTTTATATGAAGTTTTTTTGAGAAGTTATTTTTTTTTTGTTTGCTATGAAAGCAATACGGAACCATCCCAACAAAAAGTCCTCTTTCCTCTCCTTAAAGTAGTGATTTGCCCAGATTAGACAAGAATAATGGCATACCAGACTCTGGCAATAAGCTTGTTGTCGATCTAGACCGCATTGCCTCTTCCACATACATCCTGTGCCAAAGTCCAACCAAATTGCAAGTTTGAACCGGAAAGACAACTGTGGACTTAAGAAGGAGTCGTACCCAACTTACTAATGTCCTAGTTGAATTAAAAGTATTCAATGCTTCTACATGAAAAGCACTACCACCAGGCAGAAGTGAAATGGCCTCAAGTATGAGCAGCTCGTGGATAGCAGAGGCTGCTAGAGGAAGGTCAAGATGGAGCAGCAGTGGTGACATGAAGTTAAGGCAAACACAGCAGTCCTCTGGTACAGGAAAGAAAAAATAAAGAATTTTTTTAACTTTACCATAGAAATGCCTTTATTGTGTTATATGTTTCTACAAAAATAGTCGTTTATTTTCAAATTAGAGTTTGAGCTGAATAATAGTTTATGATCTTATTATGTTCATGGGTAGAAATTATCCTTCATCTAAGTATAAATAACATTGTGGTTATAATCTATAATTGAAATCTCTGGGGCATATTACCAACAACTAGCGATACTTTTTGTCTCTAACTTGTTTAGAGACAAAAATTATCGCCGCAAATCGGCGATTTTTATCGCAGATAAACCTTGCTATTAGCAAGGTTTATCGCAAATGCGATAAAAAACGGCCGCAATGCATGAATATTGCTGAAAAGTCAGCGATATTCATGCATTATCGAGCAAATGCTCTTAGCCATGTTATCCACCTCCCATTGGATAACATGGCTAAGAACTGCTCCTGGGCAGGTGTTAGCTTTTGGAGATATTCGCGCTTAGCGCGAATATCTCCAAATGTTGGTAATAGGAGATAGCGATGTTAGCGACTGTTTCCAGTCGCTAACATCTTGGCACGCCCACTTTGCATGTCATTAGTGATAAATATCACTGACATGCAAAGCGGGGCCCAAGATGGTCGCTATCTCCTATTAGCTGTCACTAACTGGTGTTAGCGACAGCTTGGTAATAGGGAGATAATTTTATCTCCGCTTTCTTGGCTTTTAAAGCCAAAAAAGCGGAGATAAACCCCCTTGATAATATGCCCCTCTGTGTTTTATTTTTAATGAGAGTGAAAAATTCTCAACTTAAAAAGTATTATTTGTGATGCCTGTTTGTTGTGCCTTGCCCTCTGTAGCCATAGGAGCCTCTTGTCCAGATTGTGTTGGGTCAGGTGGTGGATTATTCTCATAATTAGAATTGCCATCCTCAGGTTCTAGTGATGGGCCTTTTTTCCATTTTATGTTGTGCAGCATAGCAAATTAACTAATATTTTACACTAAGTTTCCTGGGTGTACTTCAATGCTCCTCCACTGTTATGTAGGCAAAGAAACCTACCCTTATGAATTGCACAAGGGAGCTCTGTGAAAGATCTGGTGGTTTTTTTTGCATTGCTGTGTCTGCTTTCCCTTGGAGTATGGGGTCATAATTCATGTGCAGATTGCATATGCATTATTGTCTATATAACCAATTGCTTCCAAATAATAGGATTTTGTGTGTGTAATTTCAGTTTTTTTTATAACAGTTCTCAATTTTTGGAGGCATAATTCGTTGAATAGTAATCTGTTATTTGCTAATGGGTAACATGGAATTACAGGAACAGGTTGCTAAATATGGATTAGGTAAATTATTTTATTTGATGTGCAATTTTTAGAAATCCTTACTTTATAGCCCTCAGTAAATTTCAAAAGACAATTTTAGCTGTCGCAAAGCTATTTGCAGCTGTTTAGCGAATAGTAAGAAACATAAAATACTGAGGGACAGTGGAGCGCAGCTGAAAACATTGTTTCTTTTTAACGCATTGGACTGTTAAAGATTGTCTTGGATAGCTGCATCCAGCCTCCGTTTTGCGTAGGATCAACAATGCAGCAGGCAAAAGACTTTTCTAAACACCGGAGAATGTAATTTATACAATCATTTGACAATCTGACCCTGATATTCCCCAAAATGACCTGAAATCATGGGTTATAGCTTTGCTCGATTACTTCCTATATCGGGAATAATGAGGGCAGGGGCGTAACACAGGCCCCTGCAGCCCCCGTGGTGCGGGGAGCTCTCACCCTCCAGGTGGCCCCGTCAGCACCGCACTTCTGCTGGGGAGCTCTAGATTGAGTCCGGAGGGGGCCCCTTCACGTATCCTGCAGGGGGCCCCCTCAAGCTTCGTTACGCCACGGAATGAGGGGCCTGGCAATCTTTGACACAAACAAAGGAATGCGAGAGAGCTGGGTCTACTCAAACATTTATCTTCAACCAGATGGTCTTTCTAGCAGTTTGAGAGGTAAAAGGGGAGAACAATCACAATTGAATCTAATTACACTAACCAATTTGGTCACACAATAATACACCTGACATCTAAATCTGAGATTAGTAAGATTTAATGACAAATGTATAAACAAATCAATATAAACCAGCCACAACATTATCATATAGAAATACAGAACAAACAAAATGTGTCAGGAAATAGAATTGAGTATGAAACTGCATCATAGGATTCTCAATGAATACTTGTTCCACCTTTTACACATTGATAATTGCAACTTCATTTATCCTTGGTCATTCTTCTCCTTCTCCATGAGAAGTCACCGCCTTGCTCATTATATCTTTTCTCCTTGCCAAACGTTGTCTTCTCATACCTTGCTAGCTGATGAAAACAAAACCCTACTATACTAACTCTTGAGGCTTCGCCACACCTGCAGTGAAAACTAAATACAAGCAAATTCGTTCTACGATGAAGGTTAAATACAAATTAAATGCTAGGCTTTAAACATGATCTTGAACTCAACGGTTCTTGAGGCCCAAACTTATGTCAATTTAACAGTGCACAAGGTTACAAATACGTACACATTCCTCCACATATAATAAATGCATCTTCTTAATGCATGAATAAATTGCAAGGAATTACGAAGCTGTTATTTCAAATGCACCAACATGAATATAACTGCTTGATACATGTATATATGTTTAATATTAGTCTGCACATACACATCCTGTTTTATTAACTTCACAATGAGAAACATCTTAACATTAACTTCTCCTGACTCATTAATATGTTATTATTACAAAGACCTTCATTATTCACTTTCCTATGCACAAAGTTATGTCTCATTAATTTTCACGTGGACTACTCTAAATATACAATACTCCATGAAGATCGGTGGCCCGTGCCTACAGCTTGTACTCGGGACCCTAGGTGTTCAACTTGGGGTTGAAGTGGACTACCAATGGATGATTGCCTTGGGGCAGGGGAGAGCGCTGTGGAACTCTAGTTACTGGGGGCCAGACTGATGTCCTGCACTGGGGTCTACAGGTACTGAGCGGTCACTTTTTGAGTGTGAGTGGACATTTTGGTCCCCCTCCATGTTCCCCAGCCCCCCTCGTCATCTGCATTTTTTTTTTTAGATCTGCTGTCTTGTCATGGGTGGGCTTCTGGTCCATGTGCTTCCCTGAGGCCACCCTGGGTACTGCCCTTGGAGGTGCCTGCTTCCTGCTAACCTGTATTGTGAACTCCTGATAATGGAGGATGGGAAGAGGGAAGTTGCCTCCGCAGATCCCACCTTGAATGAAGATGGACTAATATACAGTCCTGCCAACAGCCCCCTATGATTATGGAGAGGAATTGCATGATCGGATGCCTGAAATGCGGCGGCAGGAGAAGGGGGACTTGGATGCACTCCTTAAGCCCATACAGACTTCCCGAGACTCTGTGGAAGCTAAAGTGGATGGCCTGCGAGTCAATCTTTCCCTGATGCACCAACACCTGTGCAATGTGGTAGACAGAACCAAGAAGGTAATAAAAGTGAATTTTCTGCTGAAGATCAAATTACGTCTCTTAAAAACCAGATGTCCAAGCTAAGCTGTCTGCCTCAGTGTCATCCAAAATGGAGAGAGCAGAGGAGGCCTAAAACAGATCCTGGCATAATAATCTCTGACTCATTGGCTTTCTGGAATCTGTGGAGCAGAAGGGACTGCCTATAGTGCTTGAGGACTGGTTCAAAATATAGGTACCTGAAAATTAACTGTCCCCCTTTTTTGTCATTGAACGAGTGCACCCCTCCCTGGTGCCGGGGCCCCCCACTTTAAGGATCAGGATGTAATATTGCAAGAGCCCAGCGTCCATCCTGATCTGTGGTTTGACATTGCAAATATTCTTTCATTTCCGGATTACAAAAGGGCGTTGCAGCAGCAGTGGCTTTCATTCGCCGAAGTGAAGCAGAAGATCCGAGCCCTAGACCTGTGCTATATGCTGCTGTTTCCGGCTCCCCTCAAGGTCTTCTTCCAGTCCTGTACTCATTTCTTTGATACACCAGATCAGGCCTGGGAGTCGGAGACTGAGAACTAGCTGTTGCAATGGGTCCCTGACCTGAACTGATCAGGGAGCATGATGGAGCGTCCTGGGTAACTTTCTCGTCAGTGGTGGCACTCCCGCTCTCGGAGGTTGGGAATGCTCAAACCTGGCTTGAGAGTACCTTATCATGGTCCTGGCCTTACTGAGGGAGATTGAGAACCTCTCGGACACTTCATTGGTTTTTCGCTCTTTGTAGGGGGAGTCGGGCTTATCATCTCAGCCCTCTGGTCTGCCTTGAACTGGATGTTTTCTTTCTAGTTTCGATACTGGTTATGGTACGGGGTGGGTTGGGAATGCCTGCTGTGGATGGTGGGTGTGATGTTTTCTTTCCCCTCTCATCCTGCCAAGGACTTGGCTCAGGTGGCTCTCATTTGGTTTGTTGTGTTCCTTCTGCTATGAGGGCAAACTAATTTTCTTGTGGTTTATATTGGTGTCAGGCCTTGGATCCTGATGCATGAGTGCCTATGAGCCTCAGAGGTTTATTACTGCCCCTAGTTAGAGGTTTTAGGCTAATTCAGTTAGGGCAAAAGATGCTTCCGGGACAATGTGGGGGGAGGGGGATATTGAGAAGATGGTTGTTTAGGGGGCATTTAAGCCAAGTTTATTTCTTTGCTTGCTTTGTTTTATTACTGTTTTCCTTTCCAGGCTACTGGCGGCAGCTAGGCAGATAGCAATGGGTAGTTTGAAGCAGCATGATACAATATGTTCTCCTGGTCCGCTCTCCACTCCTGTCCGGTGGGAAATAGGCTTGGTTTCCTCAGCTATATCATGGCCTCTCCTAGGTTAACAGTACTCTCCTGGAGAGTGAATAACCTCTTGGACTTTATCAAGTGTTCAATCGTGTTACGATATGTCAAACTACTACACACACAAAAGTCAGTCTGGCTATGCGTCAACTAGAAAAAAGGTAAAAGAAAATAGAGTCTATGAAGTATTGAGGAATAGGGAGAAATTGCCTCAGGGCAAGAACCCTCACTCACCATTAGGTGACATGTTTCATCATATGGGTTCCTTCCTCACACCGTGGTGTGGACTGCAACTCCCCGAGGGGAGAAGCTGAGGTGTTTTCTCAGAAGATGAGCGGAAGAGAGTACAGATGAATAAGGGGTATAATGCAAAAATGAAAAAATAGGTGATTTAATAATCTCTCTCAGGATCCACTGAATTTTTATTAGGTAGTCACAGGAACATGATTAAAACGTAAGAGCAACAGGGATTCGACAGATATACCCTAGTTTAGAAGGTCAACATGTTTCTGCCACTGGTTGGTCCCCTAGAGGGATCCGAAGGCATTCATCAGCACCTAAACTGAATAGTCACTCTGCATATGTGATAAAAAATAAGGAAAAATATACTGGTCACCACTGGAACTAGGTGGTCAGTTGTTCAACGACCCCCTTCCCTTCAGAGGGATTTGTTTACTATGGTGTGAAATTTCAAGTTCACTCTCCGTGCTCCTGTCCATTTTGTGGTGCCCGGCTGAAAGGAGCATAGAGCATTGTGTGTAGTTATACAATCTAGCTACATGCATGTAATGCCAAGAAATTGGTGGGAGGACAACCGAGGGTGGAATAAACAGGCATACCTGTTATCTCCCTTGTGAGGGACATGATTCAGTATTAAGTTTCCTGTAGACTTCATGATGTGCTATCGCTTATGTGTCAAATGTTTCTTTTGTTAACATCCAGTGTCTAATATGACCCCACCCCTGGGGGTATGTGTAGTCTTTGTGGTTTTTGTTGTGCTCAAGAACACTTGCCAGTGAGGTTTGTAAATGCATTATACCCAGTCAGTTCATTTGGCAAAAATGTTTGTGAACACACTGATGCCCAGTCCGACCCAGTGTGTGATGCAGATCCAAACATGTCCCATAAGGGGCTCACCATGTGCAGTGTACCACACTTTCATGGGAAGTAGAATTTATAAAAAGTGCCCTGCTGAGTGTTGCGTGGCCAGCCTACCTATGCGGCCCACCCTCATCATTAAAGTATGGCGGCTGAAGAGGAGACCAAGAGTAGGCGGTTGCTCCTACTTTTTATGCACCAGAGTGGCACGGCTAGAGTCAGGAGGGAAACTAGTGGAGCAGGGTCAGATGCTCAAGGTGTGGGCCCATGCTGTGGACCTAAATGACCTCTGGTGCGTGAGTAGCGGGAGAGCGGGAAGGCCCTTTATGTGCTTTAACGGGTCAATAAAATAATCCACCGCCTCGTGAACTCGGAGCCTGCATAGAGGCATGGTGGTGTGTCCAGCTCAAACACGAAGGCCCTGGTGCAAAAACGGGGGGTGGTGGTGTGGCGTTGTGCTTACTTGGTATTCCTGGTGCACACTCCCTTGGTGGATGTCAAGCGAGAGTGGCAGGGCAGCTGAATGCAACAATCTAAAGGTGTCATGGCGGAAGGTGCGTCAGTAGATGAGCATGCCGGTATGTGACTCCATGCAGTCTGGGACCTGTAGTTCAGTCAGGGGAAAAAGTACTAATCGCACATTGACACTGCTCGTCTCCTGGTGGTTAGTGGGCCAAAAAATTGTGGTAAAAACAGGGACTCTCACCCCACCTGTGGAGGAGCGACCACAAAAAATAAATAAATATTCGAAAAATAATTTAAAAAAGCAATGTGTATGAGGTCCACAACAGGTCTTGTTGGGCACTCATAGGGGCAACAGTTAGGGATCAGTGCTGGTGCTGGTTAATATGACATGCCTGGCATGTACTAGGACCAAGAATCGTGGTGGTATATCAAGCGACCCCCAAGGTGAGCCCGTATAACGGCAGATAACCAGGTCCCAAGTATACAACTGAAGTGGTAGTACGGCCAGCCACAGTGGTAGTCCTACATGTATACCACTTCTGAGGACAGTGGTCGAGCATCTAAAGGGAGCAGCTAGATACATTGACAAATGACATGAGGTGCCTCGGCTCAAAGACACACTTGTGAGCGAGGTGCACAACCTCAAGGAGGTAGCCCCTATGGCCCCAAACGGTACAACTGTGCTACCATGGTGGATGGGGATGCATGCACGCCTGGGCTCAGTCTGTGACTATCGTCCGAAACGCCCATCCAGTTGCCCTGCATATGGGGTAGAGTTATGGAAAATCAATTCAGCTGGATAGACTCGTCCAGGGAATATCGTCATTAAGACCCCTCCCGTCACATTTCAGTCTGAACACCCATTGTTGTTCCCTGTGAAAGAGTACTCTTTTTAGTGTGCCCATATTTCCAGTTTGGTTAGGTTTGTCTAGTACATGCCAAAAGATGTCATTGGCTGTGTGACCCTTGTCTAGAAAGTGTCTCGGCATGATATGTCAAACGCCACAGGCCAGCGGTCATTCTCCTAGAGGAGACCCATCTATTAGGTACAAACTGCTCCTTTCTGGACTGGTTCACTTATGACATGGTGTATCACTCTGGCTTCACAAGTGGCTCTAGAAGGGTCACTATGTTGATCCATAAATCCTTTCCCTTGACGGTTTCAGCGTATTTGACACGCTTGACTGACTTGGAAACTCAGATACTGAGTACGCAGCGGCTCTTCCCCACCGAGATACCGAGTGCATTCCTCGTCTCCTGGCCATAGCCCACACTGAGTTGCGGCAGATCTCTCTGGATGAGGAACAGCAATATTAGAAGACTTCCACACAGAGTGTGTATGCCTGGTGTACAAATCTGGTAAATTATTGTACTGGCTGGACACCCGGGGTGTATCTGACCGAGTGGTTCTGGTGATTCGGGACTCATTAAGTTGAGGAGCTTCCAGTAATTGATCAGACCTTTTCTGATTTCTATTGAGTGTTATACTAGCAGTGTACTCCGCCACCGGCGGTGATCACAAAACCACTCTTAGAAACCATACCGCTACCAACTATACCCAGTGCTTTGGCCGAAGAAGTGAGTGCTGCCGTGTCTGGGTTACAGTCCTGGAAAATGGCCAGCACAGACGAGTATCCTATTGAATACTACAAACATTTTAGGGAGATCATATGTCCTCACCTTCTGTATTTCTATGTAACCGCCCTGCAACAAGTGTTCTTTCCACCAGCGTTAGACTGCGCTACCATAGTCGTTCTTGCCAAGTAGGGTCTTCCGAGGGACCAGTGTTCTGCCTGTAGCCTGATATGGCTTATCAACACTGACATTACGATCTATGCAAAAGGTTAGCTAAGCAGCTGAGTTGGACCTTACCTCACCTAATCCACCCAGATCAATGTAGATTCAAGTCAGGCCACAGTACGCATCACTGTATAAGGAGGGTCCATGGAGCACTGCCCCAGGCATCAGAGCTTGACGGCACTCTGGTCCTCCTGTTAATTGATTTTACAAACGCCTTCATTACAGTGTCATGGGATTTTATGGATGGAGTTCTTTGTCGGGCTGGTATGGGGAAAGGTTCCCTCATATGGTCCGACTTCTTTACCACTCTCTGACCACTGAAGTTTGGGTGAATGAGGTTTTCTCTACTGCTTTTTCCATTGAGTGGGGTATATACCAGGGGTGCCCATTGTCCAAACTGCTCTTTGCCCTTGTGATAGAACCCCCTGGTGTGGCTAATATGCTATGATGCTCAGATTTCGGGTTGGAAGTGGGGGACTGCGTTTGAAGACCGCATGACACCATACGTGGACAACATGCTCCTGTTCTTGAGAAATCCACAATGCTTTGGCCCCATTGCCTGAAACTCCTTCCACTGTGTGGTGAGGAATCTGGGCTATAAGTTAATGAAAGCAAGTCCTGTTGGGTGGATGTAAGGGGAGATGCCCTGGGGTGTTTTTTTTCCCCTAACATTAATATACGGAATAACCCTTTTAAATACTTAGTGGTGCATGTGTCTTTCATGCCGGATCTGACCTGGGCCCTCAACTTCCAGGGACTGGACCAGCAGCTTGATCAGGATCTTATCCGCTGGGCTAAACAGCCATTGAACTCCCTCTTTAGAATGGTATGCCTCACACATTACTAGTATGTGTTGGGCAACTTTCCTTATTGCATTCCTCACAAATGGTTTCACTCAGTGACAGCTAAACTTACTAACTTTTTGTGGGCTGGTGGTTGGCACAAGGTGGCATCTCACTAATTGCGTACATCTCCTTTTGATGGCCACCTGGGTTTATCAGATCTATGCTGTACTATCTTGCAGCACATACAGTGCCAATCAATAACTGGGTCACTGGGGGGGTAGGATGATCCAGGGTATCAATTGGAAATACACTCCCTGGGTATAGACAGTCTGCTTGCTCTCCTACACGGGGCACGGCTGAGGCAGGCTTCGATTGCTGTCTTACATGCGGGTATCTTTCATCTGCTGAAGAGAGGCTCTCCGCCTCATTGGTTGGGACCGGTGCCTGACTGAGATGACCCCTCTATGGCGTGGAACATGGCTCAGTCAGCTCTTAGCATTGGAGGGCTTTCTGCCATGTTATCTCAATGGATTCTTGCATCTGGGAGATGTCTACAACGGGGACAATATTAGGTCCTTTCAGGAATTAAAAGCTACCTACTCAATGTAGAATTCACAATTCTTTCAATACCTCTAACTGCACCATGCCTTGTCGGCCCCCAAGCTCCCTGGTCAATCTGTTAGAGGCCAAAATCTTCTTGGGGCAGTTAGGTAAAGGGGCCACCTCAGTGATCCTTAGTAATCCATGCTCCAGACTTTCTTGAGAAGGTCAGGCAGAGATGGACGTCCTGGATAGGTGCCCTAGATGAGGACTACTGGAAGGAGGCTTGCATGGCACCAAGGGAGCTGTCGATTTTGGGGTGACTGCATATGGTACTGTTCAACTACCTACACATGACGTATCTCTCCCCGAGACTCTTACAACATGTGTGCTCTGAGGCACCAGCGATGTCCATGCGATGCACTTCCCGCAGCAGATTTCTTCCATGTTCCCTGGGAGTGCCCGGCATTGAGACCCTCCTGGGTGGAGGTGCGTCAAATATTATCTGCTGTCTTGGGTCGCAGCCTGGAGTTGATGTCCTGTGTGGTATTGCTAGGGCTCATGGAGGAGGTGGGGGGCCCCAGGGCTAAACGGT
This sequence comes from Lissotriton helveticus, assembly GCF_964261635.1. Lineage (NCBI taxonomy): Eukaryota > Metazoa > Chordata > Amphibia > Caudata > Salamandridae > Lissotriton > Lissotriton helveticus. Next base: position 1,243,088,398 of record NC_136063.1, on the reverse strand, counting down.
CCTTCCTAGGGACAGTGTGTTTGGTTGCCAAGCAGAAACAGGCCAGAGTCTGGAAGCAAAATAAGCCACTTACTGTGGGAGGTTGGTGGGTGAGGGTGGACTGGTGCGCACATCAGAAGAAGCTGATTTTTGAGGCCCATTGGCTGTCACAAAAAACATGAATGAATATGGGGGAAATGGTGTGGCCATTATGGGTTGTTAATAGTATCACAATGCTATATGCTGTTGAAGTCAGTGTTCATTATTGTGCAATGCTTATATACCGATCAAATATCATACTGTGTCTTGCAGTGTTGTGCTGCAAAACTTTCAATAAAGTTGGATATTCAAAAAATGCAATACTCCATCTTTTCTTAGTAACCTTAATCACACAGAATATATTCAAGTGCTGACTACACATGATTATAATGCACTGCCACAGTAGATCAGGATGGGATCAAAATTACACTACTCCAAATGCAAATGTGATAGCCAATGCCAAACCATTATATCGATTGGCAGTGGCTTACCCTTTTTCACTGACCCAAGCACTAGTAACTATTAAAATGTTTTTTCATTGAGAGTTTCATGGATATGAGCACCACAATAGATTGCCGGTGCTCCTGCTCCACCCATGTCATGTTCCCCAGCATCATTTAGAGTTAGGGGACATGCAAAGTTTTCAATGATTGACCTCAACTACCTCCATCAACAGAAGCACTTGAACTGTTCAGCCCTGCAATATGTATGGAGGTTGACTGCCAACCATGTTTCCTTCCCGGCACCGCCATGTCAGTAACATAAGGCATGAAGGTTCTGGGAAGGAATATCTCAACATCTCCTTGTATGCCTGGGAACTTTGATTTTGATTTGGGGTATTCTGTTTGAGGGTTTGTTGCTAGAAATCATAACATAACTGGAGAGGGAGCTAAATGTTATGTGGTCCACTTGTCATTTAAGTGAGATGAAAGTTTGTCCGTCTCACTTTCATCACAGATATCCCCACAGAGCAGGTGAGATTTCTAAATGTTTTGGGCAGTCCTCCATCTAGGAAATGAACGTCAGGGCTTCTGTTGAGCTGGTGCATATTAGAAAGATGCCCTAAATCCAAAGGTAACTTAGATCACTGAACTTAACCTCAACCACTATTCCACCATATTCACATATTAGCCTAATTAATTTTCACTAAAATACCCAAATACTCAATTTTAGATAGTCTATCCTTATCTTCAAAGCAGACTTGCTCCTTAGGGTGAGCAAGTGACAGTCTCAAGTCAGAATCAGAATAATATGTATTTCGGCCAAGGACATAGACCATAAAAACATAATCAGAGCAATGCACTAAAAACATTGGACAGTATAAATAATATACAGATAAAAAAGACATGATCCAGGCCCAGATTTTAAGATATATAAAATCAAAAAAATATCAGTTAACACGTCAAGGATTTAGGAAGTTTAAGAGCAGGCTTTAAAACAAGCCCATTCTAAAGTCAGCAGTGACTGAAGATAGTAGAGCACAGATTTACACGTGTTAATCTTACCTTTCTGTACAGACTTGGGTCATGTATTAGGTTTCACTGTTTCCTCCAATGCTAACACTGCCATCTTGGGTGGACTTTAGACTGACATTCTGGTTGTTAGTGAACGTGGGCTGCCTCCCTGGTTATCCTGGATTCTGTTTTAAGATTGTACGTTGCTGAAGGCGCTCCAAAGGGAAGCCTAATTGTGCCAGGCACTGCACCGTCAGGGCAAATGGCATATTATTCTGCCCAAAAGGCCTCCCACCTGACCTAGTAAAAATGTACACCCTTTGCCATCCACTCCAAGGTTTTTTGCTCTTCTAGATATGCTGGCTCAGGTGGCTGGGACCCTTCTGGACACCCCATGATTCATTCCTTCTTCTATTTCTGATCAATCTTTGTCAAGAAAATATCTATGCCTGCAGCCTTTTTGCTGTTTACTTAACACATGTTCCATTCTTTACCATTAAGTTGTATTGAAGGATTTTGTATTGTTGCACGGTTTTGACTTCGTTTTTGCTAATTTAACTTGCCTTCAGAAAACATTTGGGCCTGATCTGATGCTTGCCATACCATAAGGATACAAAAAACACATGTTAATCGCATGAGAACTCACATAAAGAGTTCGGCTCTCTACTCATCAAGCCGGATATCTGCATGATCAAGTTATTTGCTCTTTTGCCCAAATCAACATACATCCATCTATTTCTTTACCTTGAACAGATTATTTTGAAGTCGGTTTTCAACTTACTTTTCAGCGTCCACCCACTCCCTGTAAAGTGTCTCAAACATAAAGCTCCAACCTTGAGCTTGTCATCCACAGCATACCATTCATCCCAGTTCCAGCACTAAAACCTTATGCACCATAATAGAAGGATCTGTTGAAAATGTGGTGTCCGAATGTAATCAGTAAAATAGTCGTACAGTAGACATAATATTTTCGTTAAAAAAGAAAAAAAGATATCTCTACATCCAGCCCATTTTTAGGTCCATATCTTTAATCCCAGGTACAATTCAAATCTCACCAAACATAACTGTAAATAATTGACCCATGCTTGAGAGAAAACCAACACTCCAGGTGATAAAATGTTTTGCCTTGTGGCTCTAAAAGACTTTGGAAAGAAGAGTTGGTCCTCTTGCTTTCATTGTACAAAAATACTTTTGTTAATCTTTCTACTATTCCTGTCTCAATCCGTGTATCAGTTCTTTTGCAACAAACCTGAAATACGATGAACTTTCTACTCTCACTCCTATTGAACACAGCATTCTCTTCTGTTCTCAGATATTCAACCATTATCAGATTTCCCCAGGTTCACTCCTTCTGAAACCCATGCCCTATTGCTTTGTTGTAAAATCTGGTTCTCCACTTTACTCTTGCCCTCTTTTAGTGATCCATGGAACTGCAGCTGTCCACATGACTGGAAAAAGTGCTTTGATGGTGCCACTATTAAAAGACACTAGCTGGGGGGCGTGGCTTAGCGCCCGACGTGGATGGTGGCTCTGATGTGAGCGCTCCGAGTCAGCCGAGGGATTCACCCTCTTCCACCTGTGCTGGCCGATCCATAAGAGAAGTTTCTCGAGTCGGAATATGATGGGAGCATTTTGAACTCAATGGGGGCACGTTTCAGCATCTTGCACGGCTATTTGCAGCAATTGCGAGCGGCCGCGGCTTTCTGTCAGCCGCGACCACCATCTTGTTTCTTCCTCGTGTGTCTGACGCGCTGACTCCTCCGAACGATACTGCTTCTCCTTGTTGCTCCAGGCCTCCGCAAACGCTCATGGTGAGCTTATTTCTCCGTATCTCAGCATACCAGTGCTTCTACCCTGACAGCCTTATCTTACATAAGCATTTTGTGTGAAATTTCGATTTCGTCATTTCGTCTTTTTTGACTGCTTCCAACATGCTGCTCCCATTTCTTATTGCTGCCAGGGCCTCTTTATGACTGTGTGCTTTTACTGGATTGCCCTCTTCTACCACGAGGCTGGAATTCACTTGTTGGACTCTTTCTCTTTCTTTATTCCTTAAACACATGTGGACATTTTGCTTTTTACTATATGGATATTTCTGCGCTCTGTTTTCTGGTATAGAGGCTTCCAAACTCGTGAAAGTGGATGCTTCTGTTTGTCCTCATGCGCACCTCTGCAGCTCCTAAGTGTCTGTGAAGAAGTTTCCTCTGGACCTCTCTGTTTTTACGCGCTTCTGGGGCTTAACCCTCCTCCACTCCTCTATTGACTTTCGCTGGCAGAGAATATTCTAGGTTCTGGTCTCTCTATTTTTTTCTTTTTTTTCTTTTCCTTTTTGATAGTGACTTCGTCATATGGAGAGTGGTGCAATTGGTCGCGTTTTCAAAACCCCACAACGTGTTTTCATCAAAAATTCCAAAGTCTTCTCTGCACTTGCGCATCTGGAAGCGTCTCAGGAACTTGCCATCCACATGTCGCAATCCAATACGGAACGCCCTGTACAGACCTCAGGGAAAGCTACGTCGAAACGCCCCAAAAAAGACCCTCCATCACCGTCAGGCTCAACTTCAGCTGTATCTATGGAGCTATTGTTGGAGGAGATACGTGCTTTTCGACCTTTTATGGAGGAAACCAACTCTAAGTTGCAGGTCTTAACTGACAACTGGTCACAGATGGATGCGAGAGTGACGACTGTGGAACACTCCATATCTTCTCTTCAGAAGTCTTCCTCTAAGGTAACGCACATGCAGTCGCAGATTTCCTCTCTCCAGAAGCAGGTCGAGGAGCTTGAGAATCGCAATCAGCGTAACAACCTCCGCCTCTACGGCCTGGTGGAAAATTGTGAGGGGACTGACCCCGTTGCTTTTTTTAAATCTTTCCTGCCCAAGCTCCTTCGTCTACCTGAGGGAACCACGCTTAATATCCAACGAGCACACAGGCTGGGCCGCATCTCTTCATCTTCCTCTGCTTCTTCTAGACCACGAGGTGTCATCATGTACTTTCTGGAATACACCGATCTTCTCAAAGTTTTATCGGCAGCCCACGCTTCTCCTCGCCTCACATGGTCAGGATCTACACTCTTCTTTACGCAGGATTACGCTAGAGCCACAGCCAACCGTCGTAAAGCTTTCTTGGAAATGCGACCGGAGCTCCGATCCATTGGCGCCAGATATGGCCTTTTCCACCCTTGCCTTTTTAGAGTCACTCATAACAACAAAACGATGACCTACGAGGATCCTGTTCGTCTTCGGAACTTCCTTAATTCCTGCCAAGCATCTGAAATGGACCTTTCCAGCTCATCATCAGCTTTCCCTCCATGACTTTCATAATTCACTATTTTGGTTCAATCACTAGTTCGCATAATCTGTGTTGATTTTTCATGTGTTTGTTCTCACCATGTTATTTCTATCTTTTTCCTATCTGAATCCCTTCCCTTTATATTTGGTCCCTCCTAGTTCCATAATATGTTCATTTCTTTCCCACTTATTCTAGCATCTCGTTTCTACCAGTAAACCTCGTGTTGTTGTCTTCTCCTCAACTCTCTTGTTTCTTTTTTTCTTTCACAGGTTTCACAGTCCACAGTATGTCCTTCCCTTGGTTTGATGGTTCGTTTACATCGGTTGTACCGCCTCCCCCAGTGGGCGCTCCCCCCTCAGTTTTCTCGTTCTGTCTCCCCTACCCCGTGATCGCCCTTCCTCAGCTCCACCCTTCGTAAGTATGTTCTCCTTCCTTCCCTTGCTTTCCAGCATTCCCTTTATGTCTTTGTTCTTGTTCCTATCTCTAGTTCTTCTCTGTTCAAAGGTGTCTTCTCTTCTTTTTTCTCCTCCACTTCTATGTCGTTATCTATTTCTTATCTTTCTTCTTCGCATCTGTAGTCTTCTATCTTTTTTCTTCGTTCATTTAATTCTCACTACCACTTATCCAATTCACATATTTGCTCTTCATTTTTATTCTTTCCTCTTTTTCTTCTCTTTCTTTCTTTTCTCTGATCCTTTCCTTGCTGCTTGTTCTATGCTCTCGACCTTGTTCCTTTTTTTACTGAACCCTTTTTCTTCATCTCTTCTTACTTCCTTTTGGTATATTCCTTCTATGTTCTTTCTCATTCTCCTAGCACTCTTCCTGCTCATTCACCTGTACTTCCTTCCTGCTATTTTTCAACTTCTTGTTATCCTTTCTCTTTCTGATTTTTATATTCCTTTCACTTATTTTACTATTTTGGGCATTTATTATTCTCCTTTTTTCATTGATGCTTTCTTATTCATCTTTATGATATGTCGTTAAAAATAGTTACTTGGAATGTTAAGGGCGTTAATTCTCCTATCAAGCGACAGAGAATTTTATCACATCTTGCACGCTTAAATGTTGATATTGCTTTTTTGCAAGAAACTCATTTATCTGCTGAAGAATCTGTTAAGTTGAAAAGAAGTTGGGTGGGCGATGTTTATTACTCTCCAGGGGATGGTAAGCGTAATGGAGTAGCCATTTTATGTCACAAAAATCTCTCTCACTCCATGGCTTAGTCAAGAATCAGATGATGTTGGTCGCTGGACATTTGTTAAGCTTTCTATTAAGAATGTTCCAATTTCCCTCTTAAATGTCTATGCCCCCACTGCTGGCGATCCTACTTTCTGGTACACCTTCTCCCAGCATATCACCAGACTTATTGATGGTAACTTTATCTTAGAGGGAGATTGCAACCAACCCCTCGACCCCTTCTTGGATAGGCACTCCAAGGCTCATTTTGTTCCTAACAAGTCACATAAACTTTTCTCTCAGGCTATCTCGCAACATAAACTCACTGATGCCTGGCGCCTTTGTAATCCAATGTTGCAGGAATTCACTTTTTATTCTCCCTGTCATCATTCCCAATCCCGGATTGATTACATTTTTGTTTCTCATGATATTGCCCAAACCCTTATTCATGCAGAGATAGGACCGATACTACTTTCAGATCATGCCCTCACTTTAGTTCAACTTGACATCCTCCCTAATGCAGTTGGACCCAAGCGATGGCGTTTTAATAATTCCCTTCTTATGGACCCCAAGTTCACTGCATCCTTTACTGAATTCTCTGATGAATTTTTTTCAATCAACGATACTCCCTCCATTCCTAAGCACACCATTTGGGATGCCTTCAAGGCTGCTGCAAGGGATTTTATTATTGGCTTTGTAGCAAAAAAGCGGAGAGCTGCCCGTAACTTCACAGCTACTCTCCTCCATGACATTAAGAAATTGGAGCATTCTTATTTTACCTCCCGTTCGCAGGACAGCTTAACAGCCTTGATTAATGCCAAAATGAAATTTAACAAAAAGTCCACAGATGATGCGTCTTTATATTTATTGAAATCGAGTGCAAAGTTTTATGGGGGTAAAAATAAGGCTGGGAAGATTCTTGCTAATTATTTGAAAGTAAAGCACAACAAATTGAATATCGAATCCATCTATGACACACACTCTGTTCTCAAACACAAAGATACAGATATTCTTGCTGAATTTTCTGCCTTTTACAAAACCTTATATTCTTCCGAAACCCAACCCTCCTCTCAATCCCTGGACCGTTTTTTCTCCAATATTCAAAAACCGGCTCACTTCCCGCTTGACCTCTCCCATTTAGAGCTTAATATCTCTCAGAGAGAGTTACTTACGGCGCTTCAGAATCTCCAAAAAGATAAAGCTCCAGGGCCAGATGGCTTTACTGTTGAATTTTTCCTTCACTTCTCAAAACTTCTCATTCCTAAACTACACTCCCTCATTGATACTTTCCTTACCCTGGGTTCTTCCTCGGGCTGTTTCTCTGATGCACATATCTGCCTCATACCCAAGGAGGGAAAAGATGCCCAACATTGTAAGAATTATAGGCCAATCTCTTTGGTTAACATTGATTATAAAATATTTGCGAAGTCCCTTGCAGCACGTCTCGATCTTCTTCTTCCGGATCTTCTGGGTGAGGAACAATCAGACTTTGTCAAGGGACGCTTTATCACCGACAATACTAGACTGCTATTTAATGTCTTATCTAAGTCCCATCATTTACCTCATTCCCTTGCAGCCATTGCCCTTGATGCCGAAAATGCATTTGATAGAGTTGAATGGACCTACCTTTTTCATACCCTTCATTGGTTTGGTTTTGGCCCCAAATTTATTTCCTTGATCTTCTTACTTTACTCCAACCCTCATGCAGCTGTCTGTGCTAATGGTCAAATCTCTTCTTTTTTTGATTTGGGAAGGGGTGTTCGTCAAGGCTGCCAATTATCACCTTTCCTTTTTAATTTAGCCTTGGAACCCTTTCTATCCAAACTTCGCCAGAACCCTACAATTCAAGGTTTTCAAATAGCAGATTCCCAAGTCAAGTTAGCCGCATATGCGGATGACATCCTTCTTTTTGTTTCTAACCCTACTGATTCGATCCCCGCCTTTCTTGCTGAAGTGCGTGATTATTCCCAAATATCTGGCTACAAACTCAATAATGATAAACGTGAGATCCTACCTTCAACGAAATTTACCTTTAAACCCGATTTTATTGCCTCCAACTTCACATGGAAATCTTCCAATATTAAATACCTTGGCTTGCATACCACACCTACCATCCCAGATACTATTTCCCTTTGTTTATCCAAATGTACCCAAAAATTAATGGATCTAACGTCCAAGTGGCATCCTCTTTACCTGTCCTGGTGGGGCCGCCTTGATACTATTAAAATGATGCTGTCTCCCATAGTCCTCTATACCATTTCCAATATTCCTGTATCCATTCCTTCCAAATTCTTTTAAAAAATCAACTCCATTCTGATGGCCTTCCTTTGGAATAAGAAAAAGTCTAGAATGTCTCTTGCTCGACTGATTCATCCTAAGACAGAGGGTGGAGTCAACTTTCCAAACTTTCCTGCTTACCATAAGGCGTTTCTGCTACGTCAAGCTTCTTTCTGGCTGAAAGATCCCAGCACCCCTTGTCCTCTGTGGGCTAAATTTGAACGTCTTCTTCTTTCTCCTTTTTCCTTTGATGAATATCTTTCCTTCTCCCGTAAACCTTCTTCCATTTCCACTCCCATTCATAAGTTTACTACTAAACTGCTCCTATCTTCTTTCCATTCCCCTCCCACGACCATTGCTGATTTCCTTTCTTCCACCATTTGGCATAACAATACCCTACTTATTCGTAACAAACCTTTCTTTTGGAAAGCGTGGCATCACAAAGGACTGATATGGATCTCTCAACTCTTTTCTCAATCCTCTTTCTTGTCTTTCGCCACTCTCCGTTCCCTCTATGACTTACCAACTTCCTTCACTCGTAACTATCATTTACTTAGGGAGGCTGTACTGACAACTTACAATCAGCTTTTTCAGCTACATCCATCTCCTGCTTCTCCCACTCCCGTCTCTTTACTTCATTCATTTTTACGTAAGACTCCAAAGGCCTCCTCCATTTATGAATACCTTCATACTATTCACTCTCCTAGGCCTAAATCCAAAGTCGAGGAATGTTGGGAACATGACCTCTCCACGTCCTGGCCAATTTCGCTATGGAACAAAGTTTGGGTTAAGATTCGTAAATCCTCCAGAGCGGCAACCCTGACACAATCCCTGTTTTTTATTTACAAAAGACTCCTCTACACACCTTTTGATCTCCATAAGCGCTTCCCAAACACTCCTCATACATGCTGGTCTTGCTCATCCCCACATGCAACTTTGTTTCACATGTTGTTCTTATGTACCTCTGTTCATGCTTTCTGGCTACAGGTCTGGGCTCAAATTAACTTGATTTTTCACACATGTATCCCTTTTTCTTGCATAAACATTTTCTTGGGCAGCCTCTCCCCTTGTTGGGATAATGTTGAACTAAAGCCTCAGATTATTGACTTACTACTGGCTGCGGCATTCCAACAGATAACGGTAAACTGGAAGAACTCCTCTAATATTTCCTTTAAGGCGTGGTGGTTTAATGTTTGCCACAACCACAGACTGGACACTGCTTTTGTTTTTCCGGCTCACATGGCCGCAAAGCGTTTGGACTTATGGCACCCTGTCACGCTTTACTTGGACACTTGTGCTAACCGTTCGTTCCGCCCATGGCCTTCACAACAAGAAGTTCCAAAACCTCCTTAAATGCTCACTGCATTCCATTTTCCTTTCTCTCATTGTACCATTTTTGCTTTCTTTCAGGTTCTTTATTGCTTTTATGATTAATGTTCATTTTCTTTTACCTTTCTTCATTCCAGTGCCCAGGTTTTCCTTTTTTCTTTTTGATAGTACTTGCAATCTTATGTTTGGCTTATTTATCATAATTCTCAATGTGTTATATTCTTTTGTACTTTGTATTGACACCTTGCTTTTCTCATGTTAATATCAAATAAAACTTTCTTGAACTTAAAAAAAAAAAAAAAGACACTAGCTGACCCCTCTGGATTTTGATAACTTTAATTCTAATACTCTCCTCCCTGAGCCATCCTTCAGGTGAGAAATGTTCATTCTTGTTTATCGTCCTTGTAAACATCTTATTTCTCAATAAGGTTTTAGTCCATCATAGCACTAAATCTGTAGTACTTACTGTCACTGATTGAACATTTGCAGATCAGTTTGGATGTGCTGCCTTGACCCTCCACATTCTTTGTCTTATTTACAAGATTTTACAGTAGGGCAGCACCTATGGCAAAAGAAATGGGCAGGAATGTGCTGTATCTATCAGTCCTTTTCCCTGCACTGGCACACAATGGGCTGCCATGCACCAACTCAGGCACATTTGCTCCATGGTGCAAAGGTGCCTACATTGCGGGGATCATTGCTTTGTGCAGGAAGGAAAACATTCCTGCACAAAAACAATAACAAGAGGCTTTTTCCTCTTTCTATGTGTGCTGCAGAAAAAGGGAAAACAAGGAGAAATAGAGGTATCTCTACTTGTTGCACCAGCCTTACGCCTCCCCTGAGGAAGCGTAGTTTCTTGGGGCCACCTCAGGTATACCATTCCTTGTAAATCTGGAACAGTGTCAAAAAGCCATGCGTGTTACTGGTAAAGTCCCCAGCAATACCCACTGAATGCCACTTTAATGCAGAAAACTGTGTTAAAGCTAACAATATATCCAAGTATTGCAAAGTAGCTTAGTGCTGCCTGGTAAATATGGAGCAGGCGCCTGCACCACCGAAGGATCGCTGTAAGTGATGTTCCGTTGGCGCAGCCTCATTGTAAATGAGGCCCTCTCTCTGATACCTTTGATACGATGTTTCATACCATTCTTCGGACCTGTTTACAGGCCTGTGTTATACAAGCAAAACCTCCCTCTTGATTTTCTTTATTTTTCTCACATCATTCCCATTCAGTCCAACTACCTCCTTGCAGTGCTCCATTTTGCTCTCTATCCTGCAGATCACAACAGGGCTCTTTAGTGAACCTTACATAACCCTCTATCTCATTGTATTCACTCATGTAGCTTCTCACTAACGTCATATGCAGATTACACCCAATTAGTTTTAGGCTAAGATGGCAATAGTACTTCTTCTCAAGCTGTGATTCCATGTTTGCACCTGCTGCTTCATCAGTGCAGGCTCCTCCACTATGCGGAGGAGCGTGCCTACCCAAAAATTCACCAATCGTTTTATTTCCCCTTTCCTGCTCAGTGTTTGGTGCGGGCAAGGGTGGTGACAGCACTGAGGGGAATGGTAGTGCCCTCCCTTAACTGTGCATGCTGGTTTGGGCGGCTGTCTCAAGCCGGCCAAACCGTCATGGGCAGTGAAGCTATCTCCAACCACAGCTGCATTGCTAGGGTTGGAGAGAGCAGGCACAGACTCCCAGTCTGTCCTGAAGCGCTAATCGAGGGCACTCAGGCCAATCCACGAGCTGCTCTCATCTGACTGCAGCTTCAGTATTCGCAGCAGGGCATTCTGGGAGCCTGTGTTGCAGAAGAAGAAAAGGAACAGAGGAGCACAACATGGCGGACTGCAGGATTTTTTTTTTATTGTTATTTTTATTTTGTACCCCGCCCTTTAGGACCCCTATGCCCCCTCTCACTCCCCTGCTCGGTGGCCCCGCCCTTCGTCACAAACACCGGCCGCTACTGTGCTGCTAGCCAAAGAATAACAATGTGCCGATTACACAATGCAACCACAAGTATTCTAAGATTCAGAGAAGAAATGTAGCCATGTCACAAATATCAGGATGGCTTAATGAGCTGAACGATCACCACTGAAATAGATCGTGATCTGCAAGTCATGAGTTTCACTTCTGTGCAATGTCATCCTTCCACAGGTTGGTGAATGGAGCACTATACACTTGGTAATAGTAACAACTCTTATATGGACGTAGAAGCATCAGAAATGCTGAATATAGTGCGCGATAAAAGAAATATTTTATTATTATGACATTCCAACAACGGTTCACATCAAAATCATTGAGGGATCTGATGCTTTAAATTGAAGCTGACACTGATAGAGTGCATCATATAGCATATTTAAACACTTTCATGCCATGCAAATGGAAAATAATCTGTGAATTTCCCTTCAGGTTTCTCTGAACTACGTATTGGAATGGCCTGATCTGATGTAGATGAAAGCCATGGCACAGATCTAGTTCTTCAAAATTGGAAAGATGATTTGAATATCAGTGTAGGTTTGTGCGCCTCATCTTTGATGTGCTGGTTATTTCATGCTCATGTTTGCACTTCATACCTCTTTCATGTGGCATTCTACAGTATATAGCAAATGTACTATACCCTCGAGGCTCCAAAAGCTTAATCCTGTCAATTCTGCCTCCTCAACTTCTTTAATATTTCACAATAAACGCAACTGGCATCACATGTTCAGGACCTGACCTTGTTATATCTGTTTTGGGTGGGGTGATTTTTGGTGTATGGAGAAGAGGTAGAGACTTCTCTAAAAATTACACGTTTGGGTTTGGCTCCGGATCACAAAGTTAATTCATTTGAAGGGGAACATTTGTCATGTATTGCTTTTCCAATAACTTGCTTATTGTTTGCTCCTGTCTAAACATTACATCGATACCCTCTTTTCAGCTTAAATCCATAGCAAATTAGTTATTTACAATTGCAATAATGTTTTTCACAAAGAAATAATGCATTTCAGAAGTGTTTTTTTTTTAGAAATTGACCTTCTTTTATTCGTTGAAATTATAATTATGAAATACCATTTTGTCTGATCAGCAAATGGAAATCTTGCTCATTGGTGTAACATGTTAATTTGATATCTTGAACTGGCATGGATTGGTTACATTGATTTCAGGAATGAAAAAACAAACTATGGCCACCACAATGATAAGGCTCACATTCAAAAGAAAGTCTTCATGAAAACATTAACCAGCAAGTGTAGATCATTGATTAACTTAGGATGACGAAGTTATTAGATACTTGGGGCCGGTTTTAGAGTGCGGAGGATGAGCTTTACTCTGTCAGGGCAACGGATATAATACCCATACTCCATATTTATAAATGCCTGTGAGCCCTGGGGACATCTCTTAACATTAGCAGAACTAGGTGGGCCTGAACCCTTAATGGCCCCTCAATCTTTCAGGGTGCCATACCTCAGCCCAACACTAATGGCTTTAGGAGACTCAGAGATATCTTTCCATATTCTGCATTGATACTCCATCATTTTGTGTCACAAGACTGGCCTTGCTGTAAACTAGGTGGCTTGACAGAAGATTTAGCAGAGAGGGTACTTCATCATACTTGCAATGGAACACCTTCTCTATTAAACTCTAAGGGCCTGACTACGAGTTTGACTGTCTCGCAGTGGCCCACCACTCCAGCACCTGTTCTGAGACCACCAAACCCGTAGTCAGACCGCCCAAAAGATTATGAGTTTAATTCTGGTGGGTGGTCCTGCGGTGGGGGTAGAATGGTGGTGCCTTTCTAAGGCTCAAAGAAGAGCCATGGAAAAGCAGCGCCATGTGAGCGCTGCAGCAGGTTCCTGCTCAAGGAGAAATGCACAATGTTGTGCATTTCTTCCTGTTCAGGAACTGTAGGTGCAGACATGCAGAGGGGCACATCATGGGCCTCCCTGCATGCATCACCTTCACAAAGGTGGCAGAGGGCCCTGTAAAGCCCCTGAGTTGCTTCACCACCACCATTTCCGTGGTTGGTTCACTGTTGTGGATAGGGTCACAGTGAGGCAACTCGTAATATTCTTGGCCGTGCTCATATTGGAATATTTCAGCCTCTGACCACTGTGTCACTTCCGAGGGATCGATAATCCCCTGTGGTTGCAGTTCCGGCGGTCCTGTGGCAGTCCAACCACCAAACTCAAAATACGCCCGTCGGACCGCCAGTGCGGTGGTGCTGCACCACCAACAAGGGTTCAGTGTAGGCCCTAAATCAGGCCCTAAGATTACTCAGGAGAACTGCCCTGATATTGAAGCAAACATCTCTTTGAGATTCTGTCCTTTAATCTCGTAAATTTACAGGCCAAGATTATATTTATTGCATACAGTGGAGAGGAAAATTCAAGCACAGTCAAAAACTGGTGCATCTGTTGAACATACCCGTAAATTAAATGTATTGTACTCGAAAATAAATCTAAAAAATATTTACATAATAATGTTATATCTTACATGATCTATTACTAATTATTAAAAGTTATGTATATGATTATTAAAAATTAAGGTCGTTATATTTTAAGTTAAGACATTGTTACATTAATTATAAAGTTCAAAATAGGGTAATAAACTATTTTATAATTAAATATAATAAATATGAAATATTTTGATATATTTAATTTACTATAACATTATTTCCTAGGGGTTTATTTTAATTTCCTTCCTCCATTATTCTGTATTGGAGGGTGTTGCAGTACCTAGGGTTGGGCCGAACATGCAGAGTTTTACTTCGCAGAATTCTGTGGAGTAACATAAAAACTCAGCTAAATCCCGCAGAGTTCCGCCCACCCCTAGCATTTATCAGTTTTCTCTTCAAAAATATCCAATTTAATCTGAAGTAAAAAATAATACACAAAGTATTAAGTCATTTGTCCAGTATAGGATGCTAAATTATTATATTATTTGTATTCGCTTCCATGCAGTGGCAGAAAAGCTAGAAACAAGATGCAGGCAAGGATAGTTTTCAGGGGGATTACTCAAATGCTAATGGAAGGCCCACTTCTATATATAGGCCACACCAACCGCTGGTATGGCATAAGGGCTGTGGTTCCCAAACTGTGCGCCGCGGCACCCCAGTGCGCCGCAATGAGGTGCCAGGGGCACCGCGCACAGTCTAGGGTGACCAACCGTCCGTAAATTCCACGGACCGTCCCTACGCCTTTTATCTGTAATTGTGGCCATCACAGGGAGCAGCGCTGCTCCCTGTGAGAGGCCTCACCCCCCGCTGATGGAGCTGCCTCGCACTCCTCCAGGAGCACAAGAGCAGCCCCTCCCGCCCATTAAAATTCTGTATGGGGCTGATCGCCACATACTGAATGACAATGGGGCAGTCAGGGGTGTTCAAGCATGTGGTGGCTGCCTCCTGCGTCAGTGTACAGAAGGGCAATCTGTAAGAAAAAAGGTAAAACGCCCAGACTGCAACGTTAGAGAACACTTCATTTAAAGAAGCCTTTGAAATAAGTTTAAAAGAACAGGTTATCGTTCTTTCACTGTCTCATCATTTTTGAATTGAAGTATTTTCAATATTATATTCAACAAAGCCATGGTTGCTGCTTTTTTATTTTAAGGAACTAGCAACCATTGACAAAGCCAATAGTCCTGGCTTGTTGTTGGTGCAATGATACTTGCTGTATTATATATTTGGATGCAATGACATAAACAACATAATACCAGTCGGGCGCAACACTATGCTAAGCGCAGATTTTTAGCCTAGGTGTTTTAAACTGGGCTCTTAATTACATCCAACACCCCCTTTGAAGAGACCCCCCAGTTTTTTTACACCGCTTAAAGCCCTGGAAACAACACCATGTTACAGTAACCTCACATCCTGGCACTGTGCATCATGTGTAACTCATGACTTCTATGTTTTCCGTCTGCCTATGTGCAGGGGCATAGTGAACTCTCCCCCACCGCACCCCACCCCTTGTTGTAGTTCGTTCTTGATAGGACTCTTCTGCCTGCAACTCTGCAGACAAAGGCTCAGCTCATAATGTGGAAAGGTGGGTGAGTAAATAAGTGAAGGAATGTCTGAATAGCTGAATGGATTACTGAAATGATGAATGCATGAATGAAAGGGGGAATGGATAGATAATGAAAGAAAGGATGGATGGATGAGTGAATGAGTGGAAGTATGGATGAGAGAAAAGGTAAATAGATGGATGTATGGGTGGAAAGGTAGAAGGATGGGTAAAAGTGTGGATGGGTGTGTGGATGGATGGATGAGTGAAAGGGCAGCTGATGGGTGAGTGAATTGGTGGATGGGTGTTTGAAAGGGTGGATGGATGGATGAATGAAAGGGTAGATGATTGGCAAGTGAATGGGTGGATGGATGAATTGATAAGTGAAATGGTAAATGGATGGATGAGTGAAAGGGTGGATGTAAGGATTGATGAGTTAGTGAAAGGAGGTAGATGGACAAAAGGATGGATAGATGAGTGAAGTGAAAGGGTGGATGGATGAGAGAACGGATGGCTGGATGAGTGAACGGATGGTTGGATGAGTGAAATAATGCGTCCCAATTACTTTAAGGAAGATAATAGGAGGTACATACCACCCACCCACCGGTAAAAAAATGGTGGGGAGCCACGGCCAACTGCCGATTAGGTCAAGGGAGCCACAGGTCAAAAAAGTTTGGGAACCACTGGCAACAGATGCCAGTGACATGCTGCTGACTCAAATTTTGCAGGAAATCAAGACCCTTGTCGGAGATAATAGGAGGAAGGGTTGCAATTCACTGCGGGGTGCACGAGAGATATGTGCATCTCGTTTTCAGCAGCAACAAATCAGAGATACGCGATGTTGAAACCCACAGTGCACCAGAGGTCTCATTTGTGTTAGGTTCTATTGATGCTCGCCCTCTCCTTTTCAAGAGACCACCTTTCCTGCGTCAAACAGGTTCTATTATTTCACAGGGAGTGCCCCAAAAATATGGAATTTCATTCTCCCCATGCCCCTCTGCCCGAGATAAAGTCAGTCCAGTACCAGTGACGTTGCCAGTATTGACATAAAGTGGCTTCTCTTATTCTCCTTTTTTGGCCTAGGGATCTGCCCATCCAGGTGTTAGCTTCATGTTTCATACAAGGTGCAACGTGCGAATGCAATTATTGTTAACATGTATAAAAGAGGTCCCACAGTGCAGTTTGTGACATGCGGTACCTCGGATGTATTATGGTCGCACGAGCATTGTACCCAAAGCTATTAGATGCACAACAGCAGTATTCCACAAAAGCACTACTTGCACACAGACACTCTTCGTTCAAATCGCAAGTGTTCTACATATTTACTTTGAACAGTCCCGCAGAGTACTGTTTTACACATGCAGTATTAGAGATTACGCATTCCCATCTGCTGTATACTACTTTTCCTTTGTCTCCATGCCAAAGGTGGATGAAGCCAACAGCTTAACCATAATGTCAACCTGCACAATAGATTTCAAATACAGTGATTGCAGTTCTGTGCGTGCAGCACTGTGCATCCTGTCTGTCCTCTTCTGTGGACTAAACACACACATAAGCCCCCTAACCCCTAGCCTTTAGTCGGTCTACCTGGCTTAAGGATACAACTTGAAAAAGGCAGACTCTACCCAGGAGAGCCTGACAACAGCACCTGGAGGGTGGTAGGCTATTGAAGGAGGTGGTGTCGAAAAGACAGAGGGGCTTATTTATGAGCCCTTGTGTCACTTTTGCGCCACCGGTGTGTCACTTTTTGTGACACACCAGCGGCATAAAAATAAGCCTTGTTGCACCATATTTACAAAGTGACGCATCTAGGTAGATGCGTCACTTTATAAACCCCTGCACTACATTATACCTGCATTAACATGTATATGGGACCCCCTCTATATCTACTTTTAGGTCAGGGAAAGAGAGGAGCAGCGAAAGCAAAATATAATGAACAAGATTCCCTCACGACCTATACAATGACAGTGAAAATCACTTCTATATATTTACCATTATTATTTCACACAGTATATGGCAACATCAACTTTTTTCATTTGTATTTTTTATTTTCATTTTTTTGAGTACAAAAGTCACATTCTTCAATTCATTTGTAGCATGTACATTTTCTATAATTCATTTAATAAGACACATAGTGATTCATTTAAGACAATAAAAAGACCTCGCGTAATAATATCGCGTATCAACCTGCGATCCCTCAGACGCAGAATAAGGAGTGAATGGAGTATGAATGAGAGAGTTTGTGTGTTGAGAAATTTATTTGTTTATTTCTACATGTTTTTTTCTGCACGGAATGACAAAATATTTTTATTGTCTTAAATGAATCACTATGTGTCTTATTAAATGAATTATAGAAAATGTACATGCTACAAATGAATTGAAGAATGCGACTTTTGTACTCAAAAAAATTAAAATAAAAAATACAAATGAAAAAAGTTGATGTTGCCATATACTGTGTGAAATAATAATGGTAAAGATATAGAAGTGATTTTCACTGTCATTGTATAGGTCGTGAGGGAATCTTGTTCATTATATTCTACATTATACCTGCACCAGGAATAATGTATGCAGGGGGGGCGTCCAACGCGAGCAAGGGTCATAGAAGTGACGCAGTGAAATCTATAAGATTTCACTGTGCCACTTCTAGGATGCAAATACGTCAATATCGTGCGCCTGCCTCATGGCAGGCGTAAGGCTGACGCAGGCACATTTCACATGGGACTTGCCCATGTGTAATTCCAAATTGCTGGAGTTGCATCACTTTCGTGATACACTCCAGCAATGCGTCATTTTTACGTATACAGATACGTCAGAAATACTGACGTATCTGTAACTCCTTGAGACATGATGTGTCATACTGTAAATATTATCAGGGCTCCCGGTTTTCCGTTTAGACAGATTTTTACATATAAATACAGACGGAAAACAATGTTTTCTTTGTCTGTATTTATATATAAAAATGGCAAAATACTAGCAAATTTTGCCGGCTGCCATGCTCTAATCAAGAGTTATCTCGCCAGGCCCCCTGGGAGGTCAAGGGGGAGGACGGGAGCAAACAAACACCAGACATGCACTCCAGCGTCCTCTGTGTCAACTCTGCCATAACACCTGCACCACTACTACAGCTGAGCAACCCCCGTGGCACAGCTACACTAACAACGTCCCCGTCTGCTGTACCAACTCCACCGTCACTGCTGTCCGGAAGGAGGCCGCACACATGAACTTCCTGGTGTAGAGGGGGCCGGCTCGTCGTCTCACCTTCTGCGTGTCAGGCCCCTTGGCACGATCTGCTCAGAGCTTTCTACCTCTCGTGGCCCTCCTTAGGGCACATGTCTAACCTCCGGAGCTGATGGCAGCCCAGCCTGTTCTTCATCTCTCAGGCCTGCCCAGCTCCTGCGATGTCTCACTACTGGGCTGCCTGCACACCTTATTCGTCCTCCGGCAACCACGTGTTCTGGGGGAGGGAGGGGGTGGGCATCTAGCGGGTTTCTCTCAGGCCCCATTCAGCCAGCTTCCTCCATCACTAGCGGCCATAATCGATGTTAGAGGCCAGCAAGGATCAGTCGGACGACTGCTGGTGGTGCAGGCGCAGAGTCTGGTCTGTTCCGGCCTCTCGGTTGCATTGTGTGGGAATGCCACCCTCATGAAGTGGTTTGAAATGGAAAGTGCAAGAAGGGTCCCCAGTTCGTTAGAGCATGTCTATTTGATTTAAAAGGTAGTGTGCTATACATGGAGAACTTAGCTGGGGGGAAAAGGTGTTTGCATACGGTTTAGAAATGTTGGAGTTTCGACTTTTAACTGTACTCCCCAAGCGCGCAACAACCATTGGGTTCAAAGGCCTTCAGACCCCCCTCACCTTCATGTGTGTCAGCCCGGCAGAGACAGCTTCCCAGGCTCACACACAGCCACACCTGAGTACTTCACAGGTCTTTAAAAGACCATTTACTTGTTAACAAGGCTTTGTGCTTTTCTTTCACCCCTTCTTAGAGCACCTACATCTTCACTCTGTCAATTGCTGGAACAATCAGCACCACCACGCAAAATTTTGATTAGCCCATCTCAAACTTTTACTCTAGTTGTGCCTCTGGTACTCCCCAAGGGATACATTAATGTTTTGACTGCTGAATTAATTTTAAAGGCATTGTCTATATTGTTATAGCAAGAAATTGGAAAATAAAGATGTTAATAAAAGAGAATACTGGTACCATTATACATCAACATTATACTAATTTTCTTGGGCACAGTATTTCCCCATTCTATCATTTTCTTTGGTCTTGGTTGCTCGTGGTCAGCACCCTAGTTCCAGACCACCCAAAATCTTGTGCATGCCCATTCACCCCTGTGGCCTCTTACTTACCCTGCAGTCGAACAGCAATTTGAAATATTGCTTACTTTAATATTTCATGAGCCCCCTGATAGAGCCAGCTCTGTTCTGCAATCTTGCCCTAATGACCTTGAATATGCCTTTAAAAGAGTGCTTAGCTAAAGTGTTCATGTAATTTCTTTTTAATATGGAACCGGCATGTGTTTCAGCTTTTTGTGCCCTCTTTTGCCAGGTCATTAGAGCGCACAGAAACACTCCTTTAAATCTAAATGTGTTTACATCGATTATTCAGGGATAGTGAGGTCTGTGTTCGATATTGTTGTAACACAGCAGCATTTATTTATATATATTACTGAAAATAATCATGCGTTGTCAATTTAAATAAATGTGGAAAATACTAGCTGTAGCGTCGTCTTTTGCTTGTGGCCAAAATAAATGTGGATAAATACAGAAAAAATGCCCTAAAAATAAATATAGATAAATACAGACGGAAATGGCAAAAAAATAAATAACATAAAACCGGGAGCCCTAAATATGATGCATCATTGGTGTTGCAAGGAGAGTGCAATGAAAAGTGACGCATCGCTGTTTTCTCGCAGCAATGCGTCACTTTTCATAAATGAGGCCCAGAGTCTGCTATTAAAGGTAAGCCAAGTGGACACAAGTGGTCAGTGCCCTGGGGGGATGCAGGGCCTGGCTGGAGACGGACTGCAGGATGAAAAGGGGGAGCTGCCTGAAGCTTGTATGGAAGGCTGGCCCAACAACGATTCACTACGCTAATCAATACTAATTAACTGTCACCATTGAAACATGTTCAAAGTAGTCTGCCTAAATTACCTTCATAAAGTTAAACATGTGTTATTTAAAAAAAGACTGTACAGCACTCACACCTCACTTTACAACTTGGTGTAATGCTTGACATTGTGCAAACTTGTGCAGTCGTTGTCACTTTCCAAATTTTCGCTGGCATCACACATTTGTTGTTATTGTACTGGGTAGTGGCTTCACTAGGAGTTTTGTGCAGCTTCTTATCCACATCTCAATCTCGGGGTTGAACGGCATTGTTCTGTAAGGGAGGGGAATAGAACGTGAGAGGCATCACTTCTTTCTGTAGCCCTCAGACCCGCCCTCTCCATTGATGAAAAGTGTAGTGCTGATTACTTCTGCCAACAGAGCGTCTGAATTTATTATGAATTCACTGGGGCCAGAGCAGCACCGGAGGCTCCTCTCCACACCAGGGATTTATGGTTCTCCCGGACCTGCATTATCACCATGCAGCCCCCGCCGAGAAAGGTGAGCCCTGGCCGCGCTCCCCGGCTGCCCCACATCTGCAGCAGCTCCCGCAATTCTGGGCCAGCAGAGATGGCCCGTGCAGAGCGGCCCTCGGGGCACACACACCCCTACCCAAAATAAAGCAGCGGGCCGTGAAAACAGCAGATGCAGGCAGCAGCCCTGCAGCCACATTCGAATGAAAGAAACTACGGCAGCCAGCAAGACATGGTTCATTCTGCGGCGTCCCGTTCTCTAGACTGTTGCCCTGGAGCCTGTTTTGGTCTCCCTTCGACCTGGGAGAATGGATTGGACACTGTTGCCATTGCTGCCCAGGTCCTGTGCTCACGGATGGCACGGCTGTGCTTCGGAGACCGCCTGCCCCCCCTCCCCCCTTTGACTGTCTGTCTCGTTTCCCCTTCTGGTTGTTCCTTCGTTGGTTCGGCTCCCTGGTTTTCTTTGGACTTGGCCCTTGTAACTTTTGGACAAGAACTTGTGTGCGCCCTGCCATTTTGGGACCATCTCCTGTTGTCGCTCTTGTTCTTGGTCCACCATCTTGCGAAACAGCAGACATTCTACTGCCCTCCCTTGGTACTGTGACTGCATCCCCCATCCAACCCCACTTAATGGAACTCTGCTCTCCTGTTTTTTTGGGTCTTGACCTGGGTGCATCTTGCCATGGTGATATGGTTTCCATCGATGCCTACGACCCGGGTCTTTTTATTTTTATTTTTTTCATTTTACTTCTCTTTTCACTCTGTAAATATGTGATATATACATGTCCAAGCTTATTCGCTGGTAAAATGGATTCCTGAGAAAATCTATTTGTAGATATATATATGTATATAGAGATAACTCTAACCACTAGTATATGTAGTAGACCTTTTACTCACTACCATTCCTATGTGATTCTTGGAGTTCATCCTTTGGTATCTCTTCCTTGAGTGACTTTACAACTTGTACATTTGCAATTTTTTCTGTTTGTATCTCTTCCTTATGTGACTTTACAACTTGTACATTTGCAATTTTTTCTGTTTGTATCTTTTATGTAACTCATGTAATCCTAAATCCTTATGTATCGCAACTGGTTCTTTTGTAAAGCGCTCTGACACCTTTGGGTAATGTTCGCGCTATATAAATTCGCATTAAATAAAATAAACACGTAATTACTAAATTCCTCAAATTCTACACGCAAATTAAAAATCCCACCCACCTCAACTGGTAGCTGACCATGTGTGGTGTTGTGCTTACTACAGTTTACTTTTTTGAAGGTCAACATAAATTCGAATTTTGTGAATGGGCAAAAGTAGTAAACGTACTCGTGTCAATTACCCAAAAGTGTAAATTGCCTTTGTAAAGCAGTTCCTTAATATACAATCTGCTCTTTTTTGTCATTCACTTGTGGGTGCATTTCAAACCAGATTTTGTCTGCAGGCAACCTTTTTTTTTAAAAGGGCCCATTCACAACTCTTTTACCCTCAAACTTTTCACACACCAATAATTTTGTCTTACTGGACACACCATACACAAATAAACATCTGCCTCCACAAGCCAACTGTATAGTGTAGGTGCCTTGTATACAAACAAGTTTAGATTATGCATTGATGCTAATTTTCCTATTACGCCGTTACTACCAGTGGCCTGGCAACAGGGGTGATATTTATCGCACCTGACAAAATGGTTGAGGTTTCAAATATGCTACATTCGAGGTGAGGTCATCTGCTCCGTGCGGATTTTTTATGTTATCATTTCTAATTGTCATTGGTCACCCCATTCCTTTTCCTTCTTTTTGCTCAAGGTAATGTATAAGAAAACACCATGTTCTAAAACCGTATTTCGTTCACGGTTCCACAGCTACTCCTGTGAACCAAAAGCAAATCTATAATTATCTGGTCCTACAGTCATAAAAGTGCCCGTTCCACCAAGTACCTCTCTGGAAGCATGCAGGGGCGAAATGCGTTGTCTTTTATGCAAATTACATAATAGCCCTCACCAATCCCAGTACAGTTAAAAAATAAAACGGCGGCATTCAAGCGCCACTCGCTTACATTCTTTCAGGGGTGATTCCGTGACGCACCAACGACTGAGCAGATCGCTTCCCTCGACAGCCAGGAAATACGCGGGATTTGTTCTGATGATAATCTTTTCCTGAACAGTGATAATTTAGATGCTTGTCGTCTCCCAGCGGGTCCTTTAATGTCAATCGGACGACCTGTTTTCTAAATGTTAGAGATAAAATGCAGACAATCTCACTGCACAATAAAACGGCAGGCACATTCTCCCAAATGAATGATTAGTCGAAGAGCAATGGGTTATTTTGCGGAAATACCAGAAGTTCAAATGAAACGAAAACATTATGTTATCCAAACCCATTAAGCGTCTGCTGCCTTTTAGTACTTCTGGAATAAGCGCGTCCATGCCGTTTGCTTTCTATTTATAAAAACAAAAAAATAGATTAAAACGAACAGAAGTCTGCTCGTGCGTGTTGTACATTGGGATTCTGAGACGCTCAATGTTGGTAGCAGGACCAGAACTTTAGATTCAATTCTATCTCCACCGTTGGTAACCAAGGCACAGAGCATCACAGGTATGCAATTGGTCAAGTGCGGATTCATCTCTTGAAAACAGGCCCCTAAAGTAGAGTTTCAGGTACTAACCCTACATACCCCTACCTGGTTTGGAGAAAGTAGACACAGTACCACCAATAAGTAAGCTGTAGACCAATCTCCACCATATTGATACACGGCCATTGATGTGGGTGTAATACATGTTCATAACATAAACCAGATAGGGGAGGGTCTAAGGGATAGTTTTATGACCCAGCAATACTAGTATCCCAAAACCATATGCACAACACAAGATAGTAAGGGGTCAAGACATATGTTCTACAACACCGAACGGAACAAGAAGACAGACAGGAAAAAACAAAAGGAGTGTCAAATAAATCACACCTAGGGTCTCCTGTTGCTAAGGGAGAATTCCCATCAGTCACCACTCGGATCCGCCCTTCATCATCTGGGATCCTGCACCCTCTGAGCCACAGATGTATAGACCCACAGTGGATTGGCAGATGTCTAAATGCCTAATCCTACATGTGGCGGACCATGAGAGGGAGAACATAGGTATTTGGTGGTGACTGGAAGCAGTGCTTAAAGTGCGAAAAAGGTGAAGTGCACAGTGAATAGTGAAAACTGGTTATAAAATTAGGTAAAGAAACAGAGAGGAAATTTATTAGAGTTCGCTTCTTCCCTAAATATTAAAAGAAAGGAGTGCGTAGTGGTTTAAACAAATAACCACTGTTGGAAAGAAAGGTCGACATGTTTCTGCAGACTTATCAGATCAAACAGTATCCAGCTGCTTCCTCAGGACCAAATTACGCTACTGCTTGTGCAAAGAATAAGTGGGAAATCAAAAAAGTAAATGGATATCACCTGCAATGTAGCGATACCATCTTTCTCCTGGCTGATTTGGTTCATATGCCAAAAGCAGGTCCATTCAAAAAAACATATATGTAGAGAAAGAAAACAGAAGAAGTACAACGTTTTTTAGTGCAAACCACAATGTAAGTGCACAAAACAGACAACCTTTCGTCATTATCAATGCTTGCCAGATGTGGTCGCCTGTGCGTGCGTCTAACACATCTCTATTTACAACACCAAGTTTGTAGATGCTCACTTACCTAACTGGCAGGAGAGAAAGACCCACCTCACCTGGCTACAGCGCAGGTAAAGCGAGGCACCGCTCTGGAGTAGCGAAAAAACATAAGTAAAATGAAAGGGAAATATTAGGACATCAGAGTCATCACGCTATTCAAGCAGAATACCTCACACACAAATCATGTTTTTAAAAAAAATATGTAACGTGCTTTTTCTCTGACCATAATAGATCGTGATCAGCCCCGTAAGAGCCCCACCAGTGATCGTTTATCGGTGGTGCAGAAATGGTTTACAGAATAGCAGAAAAACTGGCTCTAGGTTACATATGTGAAAAGACCTGCACGTAGTGCAAATCGCACCGGTGTCAGAAACACGCAGTCAATGAGAAGTACACTGCACATATAAACGATGTTACAAGTTACATGGCATGAAAATCAAGACTACCTTCACAACCTCTTCTCAGAGCAGCGGAGAGCAAGAAGCCGTGAGCAGAAAAAATGCGTGAATGGTCACGCCTCTTGTGAGCGAAACTATCTACAGTTCTCAACGGAAGGTGCAAAGGCTGCCTTCCGAATTCCGAAGGGGACCCGTCTTGAATTGTTACCCCGGGACCTGAAGATTAGCGCACTAGTGGATTTGATGGACGCACCAGACCCTCATACAGACAAACAGACGTGGTCTAAGCCTACCTGTCCGTCGGTACCCCGGGCGTCCCTCCCTTAGCAACAGGAGACCCTAGGTGTGATTTATTTGACACTCCTTTTGTTTTTTCCTGTCTGTCTTCTTGTTCCGTTCGGTGTTGTAGAGATTTAATTCAGTTAGAACATATGTCTTGACCCCTTACTATCTTGTGTTGTGCATGTAATACATGTTCTACTTTATTTATTGATGCTTTTATCATCTGGTCTTAATTTAACTGAATGGCAGTGACATGATTTATTGCAATCGACAAAAAAAGCCCTGTCCTGACAGATCGAGGGGGGAGAAGGGACTGGGTAGGACAACAGTTTCCAGAAGTGTACACATTGGATCCACATCCTCTTTCTTTAAACTATACATTAAAGTAGGCCTAACTATTCTCATGGCTCTAGTACGAACCTACTTTACTGACCAAGGTTGATGATTGTGCTGTGATCCAGGACTTGTATAATTGATGGCTAGTTTTTCATTGGCCAGGGTAAACTAAAGGAAATGTGCACATCTGACTGGAGCAGCTGTGGGTCTGCATGAGTCACTGGAATCAGCGTGCCTGTCTGCTGAGATGTGTGGGGGAGTCATCATGTCCTGCAGGATCTGCCTGTCAATGGAGGAGAAGCCCAACTGAGTCCAAAAAGATGATCAGCTCCAATAAAGCAAATTTCCAATAAAGTGTGCCGTGAGCTGACCAGCATGAAGCTGAGATTTTCTTAACCGCCAGCCTGACCAAGAAACAAAAGCCCAGATTTATAAAGATGTCATGAAATACACTGCATTATGTGACTGGGAGAGAGCAGAAAACTGCCATATTTAAAGAGATATGGCACTATCCTGCTCTCTCCCCAGCGCTGGCGGACAGTTAGGCTGCCTAGCACCACACACACGCCTTTGTACCATAGTGCAAGGGTGTGTGTGAGTCTAGCTAGGTTTTGCACAGGAAGGGTATCATTCCAGTACAAAATACCATGCCCAGATAAACTTTGAATCTGTTCCCACTTAGCATGTGTGCTATACAGTAGACATGCACAGTGGGAAAAGTTAATAGAAAAAAAAGCATTTTTCATTTCAACTCCTGCTTTAAAGTGGCATGATTTTTTGGTGCAAAACCCTGTCTACTATTGCTTGTGACAAAAGCCATGGGCCTCATTTATGAGGCTGTGCGTCACTTTTACGCCGCTGGTGCGTCACTTTTTGTGACGCACCAGTGGCGTAAACAATGCGCCTTGTTGCGCCATATTTACAAAGTGACGCATCTAGGTAGATGCGTCACTATGTAAACCCCTGCGCCACATTATACCTGCGCCAGGTATAATGTATTCAAGGGGGGCGTTTTGATGCAACAAAAGGTTATGGAAGTGACGCAGTGAAATCTATAAAATTTCACTGCGCCATTTCTTGGCCGCTAATGCGTCAAAATCTTACGCCTGCTTCATGGCAGGCGTAAGACTGACGCAGGCACTAACAACATGGGACTTGCCCATGTGAAAGTACACCTTGCTGGAGTTGCGTCACTTTTGTGACACACTCCAGCAATGCGTCACATTTGCGCCTACAGATACGTCAGAAATACTGACGTATCTGTAACTCCTTGCGACATGATGCGTCATATTATAAATATGACGCATCAACCATGACGCAAGGAGTGCGCAATGAAAAGTGACGCATCACTGTTTTCACGCAGCGATGCGTCACTTTTCATAAATGAGGCCCCATGGGTGGTTGAATAGAAATGTCCATGTACCACTCAAAAAAAAACCTTCACACAAGGTAACGCAAAGCAGTGATTTCCGCTGCTCTGCATTACTCACAGTCAACCTTCTAGAGCAAAAAAAGTTTTGCACTGGAAAGTACATTTTTTAAGACATCTTTTTGTGCTGGTTTACATCACTTTTGTGCGGTAATCTCAGCGCAAACTCTTGTAAATCTGGACCTAAGTTTGTAAGTGATTATACACCAGAGAGCTTCTTCAATAGAGGAAGACAGACAGCCTGTGCTAACTCTGGCTTAGCTGGATCAGGAAATTACTCCAGTATCACTGATCAAAGGGAAATAAATCTCCACCGTGAGTGACTTCAGTTCATCACTGCAATCTTCACCAGCCATATGCAGAGAGAAATTAGTGGGGCCATGAAATGAGCTCCGTTGACCTTGAAGATGGCTGCCCACCAAGATGGACAACAGTTGCACACCTACCTATGTTGCTCCAAGTGTGCTGAAGGATCAGGAAAAACAACAAAAGGCACTGGCTTTGAAATGCTTAAACTAATTTTTGTAGGACTTAGGAAGATACCTGCAAACCGTATACCTGTGCTTAAGTTGGAGACTTTCTGTTCCTCAGTGTAGTGAACCCTGTATACTGTGTAGTTTGTATGACTATAGACTTGGAACTCCCTCCCGACCCACCTCCGCCTGACCCAGGACCACCTCGCCTTCAGGAAGCAACTCAAGACCTGGCTGTTCGAACAGTATCGGACCCCCCTCCCCTAGCGCCTTGAGACCCTCTGGGTGAGTAGTGCGCTATATAAATGCTATGACTGATTGATTGATAGCGCCACTTGTTTTTATGTACTGTATTACATTTTGATGTGATGAAAGTACTTTCCTTTCTCTAAAAGAAATGAACTGATTTTCTACCATCACATTACCTGCATGAGACACATTGGACTGCTCACCCTCGTTACACCGAGAGTCAAGTGTGGGAGAGCTGTACTAGGCCCGGTTTGCAGTGCTATAATAGATGGACAGTAGGACACCAGTGCTAAATGGACTCAGCGACCAAGATTGAGCCCAATTGTTCATGATTGCCCTGTGGTCCCTCCAAACGGAGTGTGACAGCAAAGTTCAGCCTTCGAGGAGGGTCTCTTGGCTTTATAGATAGTGAAATCTGTACTAGGGTCATGCGAGCAATTCAAGACAGTGTTATGTCAAAGAGCCAATTTGTGTTCATTTTATGGAACTGTAACATGTGTCTCTTCTTTCAAAGTAGGAGGGAGTATGTTCCAGATTTTAGACCCTTGTACTGAAAAGGTTAACTGAAATGTTCACACAGCCAGCAGCAACTTAAAAACACTAAGAAAGTTGCAATGCAGAAATCATGCTGAGTTAAAGATAATTCAATAAAAAATTGGAATTCAGAGGAGACTTGCTCAGAATTCGGAAATCTACAGCAACTTATTTTGTGAGACTGACTAGATATAAGGCTTATCAAGGCCTTCTTGGTCCATCACCAATCCTGTGGTAGAATTGAGCCCTGCATAGTGTTGGTAACTCGCCTTCTTCCATATTTCTTTGCTCCCTTCATGCATGAGTCCACTGAGTGGAGATTGACAGCCCTCACACAACTCTCGACTAATGTATCAGTTGTTACAGAATGCACCATTGTCATGCACAAGCACACTTATATAAGATCAAGCTTTGCTGTGCGCAACTATTCTGACCTACAACAGCCAAAATGTCAGTACCATATTTCGTTTGCTACCTGGAAAGAATTGCACAGCCTTGAAAAAGTCCATTGGACGAAACATGTGTCAGCTGCCCTTTTGCATGATGAGTGTAACAAGACTGGATAATAAACACCGCGCATTTTGAGAAGAAAAGACATCTCAGACTGTATTTCTATTTTTTCCTATAACTTGGCACTACATTGTATTATATGCTACAACTCAGCATTACTGTCTTGACTATTTATGCGTGCTTCGGTACTTCCCTACGTGTATTAGGTCCATTCCTAGAGTTTTTCTCTAAGGTCTTACCCGCCAAGTGGCTGAGAGGCTTAGTACATTGAGAGCACCAAACACACTGTTCGTTGCGTATAATATATATCTAGAAACGTCCCTAGTAGACGCGCATTTATATTTGACAGAACCACCTTTGTCTGTAAGCAACTTATTCCGTGACTGGAAGGGGACCCTACACGTTTCTTAACATGTTTGTGTAGACTATCAGATTGGAAAAAAAAGCAAATGCTCTCATACTTAATGGAGAACAAACAGAGGTGTTGATATTTGGTAATCAATCTCTATAGACTGAGCAATGGTGGTCATCTACCTTTGCTTGGTTTCTTCCCTCCCAACGTGCTCCAGACCATTGTCCAGGCGTCCATTTTGTCCAGACTGGACTATGGCAATTTCCTCTACTTTGGCGCTAATAAGGCCAGCATTAAGCGCCTGCAGAGGGTTCAAACGTGGTGGCGCGGCTGTTGGTTGCACTGTCTAGATTCTGCTCGGTGGATCATGTGCTCCCTAAACTCCATTGGCTGCCTGTCGAAAAGCACATTCAGTTCAAAGGTCTGTGTATTTCACATAAGATCTTGACACACCTTGCCCCAATAGGGCTACTCCACTTGTTGGATCCCTATGTGCCTGGGTGCTCGTTGAGATCTGCTGATCTTGCACTTGTCTGCGCACCTCGAGGCTGGAGAGTGAGGGCTGGGGGACGTTCTTTCCATTTTATGGTGGCAAAACTTTGGACCTCGCTCCCCGCTACCATAAGAGCCATGCTGAAAAATATGACGTTTTGAAAGGCCTTAAAGACTTGGCTTTTCCCTACTTCTGTTGTTTAATCTTTTCGTTGCACTCTCTGACTCTTGTCTGTGGTCTCTAGTTGCGCTGGGACGCCTCGTTGCTGAGGCAGCCATGCGCATTACAAATCCAAAATAAATAAATAAAATGAAAAAATAAATCTAAGTTGGGGCCCCTCCCAACCATGATCCCATTGGCTAGAAACCACAAACACATTGGCTAGAAATTTGAAGTGGTGTTTGACACCCTCTGTCCTTCATACCTCATATTAATAAGCTAGCTGCCACCTGTATGTTACTATTGAAGATTATATGCAAAGTTCTACTGTTGCTTCAGCCTTCCTCTTGCATAACCATAATTAGGGTAATGATTCTTTTACAACTGGACTAAATTACCTCTTTATTCTTAGGTCTGCCAAAATAGACCTTCCAAAAGGAACAAGTAGTCCAGAATACTGTGGCTAGGATTGTGCTGGGTCTGAGTTGGATAACGTCGGTCTCGGAGCATTTATACAAACTACACTAACTCCCTGTTCACAACAGCTGTAAAGTGTAACTTAGGAGACAGGTGTGTAAAGCATTTAAAAACATCAATGCGTGAACAAGTAAGACACAACACACAATGAGAATCCCACTCCAATTTATAGCAATAGATTATATTTTTTATGAACAAACAGACCCCAAAACGACAAAAATCCAGTGAAGGGAACAAGAGTTATGAATTGTTTAAGAATAAACACTTTCTAGTGCTTAAAAACATTTAATGCCACTTTGAGACATCTGGTCGCTCGTGACTGAGGCAAAGTCAAAGTTTGAGGCAGAACACAATGGAACCATGGTCAGATACATTAAGCCGGAGGGCTCAATTAAAATGTTATCTTCACACTTAGTCATTTTTCTGGAGCTTTTTCCCTACATGTCAAGCAAGGCACTTCATCAGGCAGGATTTGGTACGGGTTCACTGGCTTAAGTTTCAGCAAGGAACCATTCAAATCCTAGAAGTTTGGAGCTCTAGAGCTTTCAGCAGAACAAACCTGAAGTCCTGGCCGGGTCATGGTTGGAGGTAGCTGTTTTGACTCTTGAAGTCGGGTCAGTCACCTTTGGAGCTTTTTCCAATTGTTGCTCCAAACGTCTCCAAACTTCTGAAACGTTTTACTGATGTTACTTTTGAGGTTTCAAAGTTTCCAAAACACAAATCCAAGGATCTGGAATCTCCTAGATGGCCATTGGGATGTCTAAACTACAATCCCCACAATGCAACTGGCCAAATCGTTAAAAGGCCAAGGGACAGACTCCAGGATAGGGACTCCGTATTCCTTCTGGAAGCAAGGCAAAGTTCTTAGATGTAGGGGTGGGTCTTTGCTGTCCTACAGTAACATTCTCCATTTGAAGACCAATTTGGCTACTTCTCACCTCTTTCCTGTCATCTGCTCTCCAGCTTTATTTTCTCCAGCCACAGGAAAACAATTTTGTTCTCTGACAGGACACTTCACGCCTCGGCACAGGCTGGCCATTCAGTAGAGAGCAGCTGAAAAGCTGGAGTGTGGCTCACAGAAAAGAAAGTTTAATAACTTCTTTCATGTAATAGTTATTACATATACAATGGCGGCAAGTTCTTGGATATATGTCAAATATTAGTTTGATATCGTGAAGCACATTTTTAGATGGCTCCTTACAATATTATACGTCATTAAAATATTTACAATGTTAGCCTACGGAGCCATTCACTACAATAGAGGAAAAACGAATTTGGCAGTTTTTCCCTCACCAGGGTTTTAACAACTTTTTTTTAAATGTCACTGATTATAGTTACAAAGCACCCTACCCCTGGGGCCTTTAGTGTAAAAATAAGGTAGATTAATACTTTGCAAGTACCTTTCAATCCAAAGTCAAATTTGCATATCATTTTAATTTAAAAGCAACCTTTAAGGAAAGGTTGGCATTTAAATTCACAGCAGGCACCATAGTATCACACACGCCAGTGCAGGAACTCTACTGGGCCTCTAAATGTCCCTGCTCTATTATATTCTAGGTGGTTATAAGTACTTTGAATCCCCCTTGCCTTATTATCTCCTAGGGACGTACCCTGGGCTTTAATTCCCAACTGCAATTATACCGAGTTACCATGCACCTTCAACACATAGCACAGGACCTGGGTCTGGTTAGCAGAGCCCAGGGCAGAGTCAGAAGACCAGTATCTAGTGGTCAACATGGGGGCAGAAAGTGGGCAGCAGTGCAAACAGATCCTGATTTCTCACACAACCCCTTCTCCCCCAGGCAACAGCCCAGGGGATTCTGTCATCCCTTGGGACTGTGTTCCTGGTTTGTCAGGCGAGGATGAAAGTGCAGAAACCAGGCTGTACAATTGCATGGCCTGCTCTGCCTTACATCCTCCTGCTAAGGTCATTTCCCCTGGGAAGCTGACCCATCTCTACAGTAACAGGACCCATTCTAAACTGAAATTTCCCTCAGCTAATTCATTTTCTTCCTCCCTCTTTAGTTTGAGTAGTGAGGGGTCCACCCCTCTATCCGCAACTTGGCTAGAGCAACACCAAGCTTGCCCACAGAGGCTAACCAATACTTAACCCCTTCCACACTCATGACGAGCTGGGCTCGTCATGAAGTAGCCTCCTCGCACGCTCATGACGAGCCCAGCTCGTCATCTTGTGTGGGATTTCCGATTTCTCAGCACAGCAGGGGAATATGCTGAGCAGCCATGGGGTTAAGAAACCCCACCATGACCAACAGAATCAGGGCGCCTAACTTCCTTTTGGCCATGAGGTCTGCCTTCCATTCTAAGTACAGTGCTGCCATGAAGACCAGCACCAAGCAGAGGCTACTGACAGCTGTCAGAATCTAGAACCACACTCTAAGCCATCCACTGACAGGTGTCTGAGTTGCTTTAGGGTCAAATGTGGGTTCCTGGAACTTCTCTTGCTATTTAGAGTGGGGAGCTACCACATCCTGTGGCAGGCACCCTACTTCCACTCCTCTCTCTGTTAATACAGGGTTGGCACCCTGCTGCTTGACAGCTGCCTGATTGCTCGGGACTCCCGTGTGGTCTGGTGAAGCCTCACCAGTGCCAAATTTGGTTTTCTCCCTTACTGAGACAGAAGACCTTTGGCCCACTGGAACTCTCTTTAAGAGTGACTGATCTTTCCTTGTCTCTTTCCCTTCTTTTTAAAACCCCGGTTTACTAACTGGCTCTCTAGGATATTTGGGTTAGGAGCGCACTGGCAACCGTCCCACTCAGACTCAGACCAACCTCTGGGAGGTCATTGCCCAGGAGACAATGTAAGGGCTGGTGTGCACTGACTGCCACCTTATACCAGCTAAGGGTACCGTCTCACTCTAGTGGCACTTTGGCTAAAGGTTTGGTTGTGACCCTAGCTGAGGATACTTTTAGCCTTCTTGTCTCTCCTGGTACATACATGATTGGGGACACCAACCTGTCACTCACTATAGTGTCACTGGCACATGTGATTATCAGGTCACGGGCAGGGAATCCCATTCCCCGGAATGGAGTGGTAGTGCCCACCCCCACTCCCTAGGACTACTAGCTAGCTTTCCATCTAGACCGTCCTCCCAACCGAATTCTGGGAGGACCTCATTATCTGGACAGCCCAGTGCTAACCACCCTCTTTGAACAGGCAGGATTGCCCCTTAAGTGACCTGACTGCTGGCAGTCCAAACACACCCTGTTGTCCAAATGGTTCTTCAGCCTACAGTTCCCCCTGCCTCTGCTTGTCAGGGTGGGGGTGGGATTTCCTCTCCTCCTGTTTAAGGTTCTGGGGTAAAGACGAAATCTCTGTGGTGGTCTTACTGTATACCTCCCTAGGTTTGTGTGGGCATTACTCCCCCTTCTTAGAGTCTCCTCCTGATGCTGATTGATCACCTGGGATCTTAACCACTTATCTTCTACCTTCCCCAGCCCTCTTGGGCTAATCACCTTAGCGCCCACTAGGCTCTGGTGTAACTTCCCCTGTACACAATGAGTTAGGATGTGCTCTTTTAGAAACAAATTGTACAGCCCCTCATTTGTAGTTATTTGGTTACCCTTAATCCAGCCCTCTAGTGCCTTTTACTGAGATGTCCACCCAGGACTGTGCTTTTGGGTGTTCCTGAACTTAACCCTCTACTTTTCTGGGATGAGACAATATTTCCTGGCTAAGCATTTCTTCATGCGTGGGAGGAGCCTGCCTCATCCTCTTCTAGTGTCAGGAGCATACCCCTCACAGCAAATGGACCCAAGTCCCACAGGAGTTAACCCCAGTATCTAAAGTGGACCCTCTTCATCCTAAGGGCCCTCTCAAAGCTGCTAGCCATTTATCTATGTTGTACCCTTCCTGGTATTTGGCAACTATTCCCCTGGAAAGCTTTGAGTCAAACCCACCACCCCATGATATCTCATTGTCTTCACCTTCACTGTTGCTGCCACCATTTCTACTCTCTTTTCTTTCCCACTTCGTCTGAGCTAGGTGCGGCTTTTCCCTCTGTAGAGCTATGGAACCTTGTTGGATCTGAAGCTGTCGCTCTGCAAGTGTAAAGCATTTAAAAACACAGATACATTAAACAAGTAAGACACAACACTCAATAAAAATTAACCCTGGGCGTAGTACTACGCCACTCTCGCGGAGCATGCATAGTTTGCGCTACTACGCACTACCCAAATTGCACGTAGCACAGTGCAAAAATGCATAGCGGGCATTTTTTGCTTGCTCGTGGTCCTCAACGTCAAGTTGGCGACCGCGAGAGAGCAAAATCAATATCCCGGCGAGACCTTTTCCTCGTTCGCGATCAACAACATCAAGTTGCCGATCGCTAGCGTGGAAAATAAACCTCCCGGCGAGATTCTCAACGCTGGGAGGTCAGGTTTCTCATCGCGAGTGGTCGCGTATGCTCGCGACCGCTCGCGATGAGAAACAACCAGTCCGCGTTGAGAAAGCTGCCGCTTGAGTACAAATCTACTCGAGCGGCAGAAAACGACCGCTTGCACTGTGCAAGATGCCGTTTGCAATGATTGCACAGTGCGGACAAGCATCCGGCACTGTGCAAGCAGTGCGAACCGCATTTCCCTATCGCACTAAGCAGTTTGCGTAGCGTGCGTACTGCGAAGTGCACTTCGCGTAGCTACTCATGGCAGTACTATGCAAACTACGTCCAGGGTTATTAATAACCCCACTTCAAATTATGACAATAGATTATACTTTTATGAAAAAAATATTCACCAAAATGGCAAAACCCAATGTAGGGAACCAGTGATATAAATGTATAGAGAATAAACACTTTCTAGTGATTAAAAACATATAACACCACTGTCGGACATCTGGTGGTGCTTGATTTGGACAAATTAAAAGTATGAGGCCGACAGTGATGGAGTCCTGGTCAGATATACTAAGCGGGAGGTCTCTGTCAAAGTGTAACTTTCATACTTAGTCGTTTTTCAGAGCTTTTTCCCTCGACGTTGAGCAAGGCACTGTAGTAAGAACATGATTACCTGCTTTCTTAGTTGAATGCCAGTTGGTAGCCAGGGGATGAAGCTTTGATTCCCCAGTCCTTCTGAGGGGGCTGATGTATGGGCATGTGAATCTTCAGTGATTCACTGCAGTGAGTGCGCTCATTTGTATTAGAGCAGCCCAGCGGATCCTTCCCAGATGCGGAAGTATTCTCGGCGTTTATAGCAATGGGAGAGTCAGCACAAGCCATGGCGGGCAGGGGAAAGGAGGGAGAATTGAAGACAGAAGCAGAATAGGCCTGCTGGAGGTGCCTTGAGTCAAGGAAAGGGAGAATGGTTGGAGGATACAGCAGCACCTGAGCTTATGGAAACAGGAAGACAGTGTTTTGAGGGTAACTCTGACACAGGAGTCATGGGGCTGTACCAGGAGAGTACAAGGACTTGGGTATTGCTAAACAGGCAGCACGGAAGGAGGCACTTTGTAATAGGTATAAACTAAGGTCAAGGATGTTTCTGCAAAGGGAATCTGTCTTCCGAACTGTGACCAGCAGAGGAAACGGTAGTGTGCAAAACAAATAGCTAGAAGGGTCTACCCCACGAAATTCTAAGAAGTCCTGCAGTTGAGTGCCATTAAAAAGGGTCACATGTCTAAGGACAGAAAGAGTGATATGTTGACTACATGCCCCAGACTGACACCTTTACTGAGGTCTTTCTTTAAAACCTTGGCTGCTTGAGTTCTACTTCTGTTGTGCTGGACCACAATAGAATGATGTACTGTTGTAGAACATTCATGTTCTAAGTTACAAAGTTGTCAACCTTTTCTGTGACCAGAAAGGTATGCATTTTATTACCTCACATCACTTTTAGTATTGCTGGGACCCTTAGCTGCACAACCACCTCCATCTTTCTGAGGTCTCCATACGCTTGCCCAGCTCCCACCATCTGTCTTCGATGGTACAGAGATGCTCACCCCATTCAAATGCATTTTTCTTTCGCGTTACTTTGTACGAAGGGGCCAAAATCTGACTCAAGTGAGAGATGTGATGTCTCCAAAAACCATACAACCCAATGAACCTTTGGGCTTCCTTCCTATTTCGTGGCACAGCACATTCTTTGATCCTTTGTTTCACCTCGGGCACCACCTCTCTGTGTCCCTGATGCAATTGAATACCCAACAACTTCACATTTTGAGTGGGCAGATTTATCTCCCACTCTTTACTCTGCAAATGCTCCACAATCCTGTCCTACTGAATCTGCACTTGCTCTTGTGTCTCTCCCTGTATCATTAAGTCATCAATGTAATGGCACAGCTGAACTCCAGGAATAACTGGTACCTCATCTAAATGCTCTGCCACCAGCCGGTGACAGATAGTAGAACTCTGTAAGTACCCCATAGGAAGACTTATAAATGTTAGTTATTTACCATTCCATGAGAATGAGAATTGCTCTTCGCATTCAGGGGCTATTGGTATAGAAAAGAAAACATTGGCGATATCAATAGTCGCATACCAAGTCCCAGTATGCTTCTGTATTTTCTCAATTAAAGTAACAGTATCTGGGACAGCAGCAGTCAAAGGAGGTATGCGCTTGTTCAATTTGCGACAATCAACTGTCATGCACCAAGTATTGTCACTTTTGCGCACAGGCCACACAGGGTTATTTCAGGCGGTAGGATTAGAGTCATCACCCCTGCCTCTATTAAGTCTTGTATGGTTGCACTAATCTCCTCATGTCCTCCTGGAATTCTGAACTGTTTCAAATGAATTACCTTAGTAGCCTGGGGCACCTTCACTGGAAGAATCTTCAAGTGACCCACTCTCACGGCGTCAACTGAAATGTACCTTTTTGATCCAAATTAATAGTACCCATCCCCCAAATACAGAGTCATTCCCTTCAAGATATCAATTCTAATAATATATTCAGAGAGTGTCACAATCAATACAATGTACTCTCTTTTTGGTATTCTCCCGATTTTTATTTGGACCTTTGTCTGCACTGCTGGTGTCTCTTTTCCGCCTAAGACTGTGATTGTGAAATATTGTCCTTTAAACTTTTTGGGATTTCCATATATCAAAGTGGCCTTCATGCCAGTATGTACTGGGGCTCAGGCCGTCTGATCATTATGATGTTTCCAATGAATTTCTATGTCAACATAAGGTCTATTGTCTTTGTAAGCACATCCCTGTACCAGAGCTTGACCTATTTCCAAATCTGCTTTGAATCTGTCAACCTTTGCCCAAGTCAAATCCGGATGCAACCTGTCACACCCTTGGGAGAACTCATCCCCCGTCTCTGAATCTCCACATTCCTTCGTACTCAAATGGTCAGTCTTGTAACCCTTCTTTTCATCCTCATCCACCTATGTCTTTCTTTGCATTTTATTTTGTTTATTCAGTCTCCTGCTTCCTTCCTTTTTATCCAACCCTCTTTTCCAATACATCTCCCACAGACTTTGAGCCTCTATTCCATCTATCTTCTCTTTCTCCACTCCATCATTCAACAGAGCTAAAAACATGTCTTATCTAGACTAGGGGTGGCCGGACAACTCCGTTCCGACCACGTAATGTGCTGAATTTTGCCTGTTCTGCGTTCCGTGAAGTAGGCGGAATAGGCAAATCTCTGTACACTTGGGGCGGTGCGGAGTTGGCCTCGTGAACGCCTCCCTCCCGCACTATTAAAAAATTAGAAATAAGAATTCAAAACACCTTACTTTATCGGTGGCGTCCCTCAGCTTCCCTCCCTCTCCATTGCGACTTCTTGAAAACAGCACATGTGTGCGTATTTCTCTCAAGGAATTCGCATGCGCTGGCGCCCGTGCATGCACAGTTTTCCAGAAGAAGGCATGATGGAGAAGGTGGGCAGCTCGGGGCGGCCGCCGATAAGGTAAGATGTTTTAAATTATTATTTATAATGTTTTAATAGTGCAGGCGGGAGGCGGGAGGCGGGTGGCGTGTAGCGGAGCTACGCAGAGTGTTGGGAGATTGATTCTGTCTCCGTAGCACTCTGCGTAGCACCTCTACTACCACTACGCCCACCCCTCTAGAATGTCTGTTATTGTCTGTACAAGTCTCAGACCTGGAAGCTCTTTCAGTCTTTATCCAGTCCCAAAGCTCTCCCAACTCACGTACTGCCTCAACCACCTGCACCAAAGTATTACCAGTCTAATTAATTAGCAAAGTCATCATCACCTGTTTATATGTGGGGGAAGCCAAACTGATTATTTTATTTTGCACTGACACAGTTAAAAGTCCATCCATCAACTTATGTGCATTGTCCAGCAAAATGGCAGTTTTCATCACTTCCTCCTTAAGCCTCTGTATAGCATCTCTCAATATATACCAGGGTTTATCATTCACTGGCCAGTCTGACTCTGTTGAGTATTTCTGACTGCATCCAACCTCTGCCAATTGTAACAGGTTAGTTTGATTATTGCCCCCGCAATTTCTGAATTACTCCTGCCCTGTGGGATGAGTAGTGAGTGTGCAGAATTTAATTTCATCTCCGTGATCCAACATCACCCCAGAGGCACCCATATGAAACAAACGCACCATCATTTGTAAGCAGAGACTCTCCAGGTCTTTGTCGGAATCTGTCTAAAATGTCATTAATCTCTTAGAATCCATTGCAACTCCCTGTGGAAAATTTGGACAACTCTGTCTTTTCCTACGATGTATGGGCTGCTCATGAACAACTTTGCATTCTTCCGACTCACCCTGACTACTGGCTTGATCACACTCTCCTCCAGAGTCTGAAAACTCTGAAGAACCCCAAATATTTCCATCCCACGTTTCAGAGTCCCATTCGATTCCTACCTTTGCAATAGCTAAACGTACTTTTCTCTTGTTAACCCTTCCCCTCCTTTTCTTGTACTTGTATTGCGCAATACGAACTGCAGCCTTTTCTGCCTCAGACCAATTGTATCTACAATTGGCACGAATACAGAGCCCTTGTCTAAATTTATTGACTTTTATCTACGCCCACATATATCAAGGATTACATCCTATATTAAGGACACGGGCGCTATGATTAATAAGGTGGAAAATGTACCCTTTGACCCACGGAATGACATTCTAGTGACTATGGACATTGAGGCGCTTTACAGCAATATCCCTCAAAGGGAAGCTGTACTAGCGACAAGTTGGTTCATTGATGAATTTGGGATCAGATGCCCCAAAGAATTTATCCTAGATCTTTTGATGA
Organism: Lissotriton helveticus; assembly: GCF_964261635.1. Classification (NCBI taxonomy): domain Eukaryota; kingdom Metazoa; phylum Chordata; class Amphibia; order Caudata; family Salamandridae; genus Lissotriton; species Lissotriton helveticus. Next base: position 1,243,048,758 of record NC_136063.1, on the reverse strand, counting down.
TTGTTCTCACTGAGAACGTATTTGAATTTGGCAATACCCTTTACCGCCAAATAAAGGGGTTGAGCATGGGCGCGTCAGTGGCGCCGTCCATAGCAAATATTTATATGGCGGCCTTCGAGACCAAATTCGTCTATAATGAGATGGCACCATTTTTTGAATCCATTTCCCACTGGTCCAGATATATAGATGACATCTTCTTTATCTGGACCAGTGGGAAGGATCTTTTATTGGAATTCCTGGAATGGATCATTTTGACAGACATTAATCTGAATTTGACTGCCCATTAGGATGAGAGCAAGGTTGAATTCTTGGACCTTCTAATTAAACACCAGGATAATAAACTAATAGTGGACCTTTTTGTAAAACCCTCTGCACGTAATACGTTGCTCCATTTTAACAGCTATCATCCTTGGAGTCAACGGCAGAGTATCCCTTTCTCTCAGTTCCTGCGAGTAAGGAGAAACTGTACCAATTTAGCAGATTACGATCAACAGGCAGCTGTGATGAGACAAAAATGTGTCAATAGCATATATCCCCATAGACTAGTAAGGGACTCGTATAAGAGAGCTAGGTTCTATGATCATGATCACTTATTAAAGATTAAACCACCAAAAGAGAACACTCAATTAGTATGCATTACAAAACATTCTAACTTGGACAGTACTGTAAGGCAAAACATCAATGCTAATTGGCATATCCTAAATTCCGATCCCACCTCATGTGGAAAGTTAGCTAAACCTTTGTATGCCCACAAGAGAAACAAGAACCTCAAAGACTTAATTGTACACTCACGTTTTACCAACAATAAAGGACAGTCCGAATTTGTACAAAGATCTTTGTCAAACAATTTTCCAGTGAGAGGCACGGTCAAATGTTCCTCGTACAAATCCTGTGATACGATTTTGGGTGGAGAATCGTTTGAACATAATGGATGCGTCTTGAATGCCACTGATATGTGGAATTGCAGAACTACCAATTGTATCTATTTTATTCTATGCCCATGCCAGTTGGGCTATGTGGGCGAAACATCCAGACCCATTCAAACTAGACTAACCGAACATCGCTCAGCCATACGTACTAACAAAATGGTAGCTCCACTTGTTAAACACTTTCAGGAAAAACAACATAAGCCTGAGGAATTTAAGTGGCGCATTATAGAAAAGATCAGATTACCTGAAGGTAAAGGTGGCTGTAAAGTACGCAAGAAAAGGGAAGTCTTTTGGATTTTTAATCTGGGCACTTTTAAACACGGGCTGAATAGCGACATCCCATGGGAAAACGCAATCATATAATTGCTTCTGCACTGAATTCCCTCCTGTACCCTATAGATGAGTTAGTGTTCTGACATTGTTTCTCTGAGTCACCAATAGGCACCTCCCTTTCTCGTCCCCATGTAGGTCTTATAATATCTTTATTCCCGGTCTGTTACATAAGAAATTTCTTGACTGCCTTTAATCATTCCACTCGTTATGAAGCTATCCTTTGTCAAGACTCAATACCTTGCGATTTTCACTAAGATTAATAGGTCAGTTTTTTATAGTCCTTTAGATATCAGCTATGGGCTGCCTTTATTGATTACATCAGCGATCCATTAGAACATATATATATATACAATATATATATTCTTTGTCAAGATTTAATATCTTGTGTATTCTACTCATTCGGTCCCTATCCAAGTTGCAGGGCTGTTTTTCCATACAATAGCTGTGAAAGCCTTACCTCTTCTATGTTTACTAGATTGAAAAGGTTAATCGGTCGTCTATGTTTATTGTAATCCGTCGTCTATGTTTATTGCGACCGATTTGGAGGGCGTTTTCCGTGCTGTTCAGCGGGCTATTTAAACCCTTAGGTAACTACGGTAAAATTGATTATTCTCCTTCGATCGAGCAGAGGCATCTTTCCTCTGCCGTGTTTCGTAGCATTATTCTGCCGTCACACGTGATAGGTAAGCAAGCATTTTCAAATACTCCCAACGAATTGGTTTGGGGTATGTTGTTCTTAAACTTGCGCATTTTTAGATCCTTGTGTGCTTCTTAGAGCTTGTGACCTTTAAATATGGTCAGTGAAGGTGACGTACACATTAAGCGGCCTTATTTAAAACCTTTGACTATCTGGTATTCTTTTATTTTTAATTTTTAGCAGACTGATCATTGATAAAAGGCCCACTCAATATCTATCTTTGCACCTCAAAAACACTATCCGCGGTAAACACCCTGGTTTCTTCGGAAGAAACACTACTGCTTAATTTAAAGGAACTAGAAAAAAGTGCACACGTCAAGGTGAGTGCATCCCTGTGTTGAGGCACACCATAAGGTTGAAAAAAAGACTCCAACAGAGTTCTTGAGAAAATTTTCAAAGTTTTTGTTTTATTCCTCTTGTCGGTTGATTGATATTTAAAGCATACCAATCGGTTCAAAGATGCTTCATTTTTAAGCGTTTTTATACATTAGCAGATTCATGGGTTCCACTCCAATGCATTTCGGGCGAAATGGCCCTTTGTCAAGGAGTATTACCAAGTAACAGGACAACAAGGTTAATCACGTGTTGTTAGAGTGTAAAGCCGCATCGTGGTAATGGACCGGGTACGTGAACTATCGGTGCCGCGTTTGGTTCAAGAGAAATGCGGCACCGATAGTTCACGAACCTGGTCAATGAAATATCTGCCTTGAACTTGGTTAACCATTTAAACATCGTTGCTGTGCATCTTCTGAATCCTAGTTGTATTATCCTAATTTAAAGGTATGTCGTGTATCTACTAAACCTTTATTCGCTAAATTATGAGTAGCAGTTCTATTCACACGGTTTAATGTGTCCCGTTTTAGGTTCGCATCGAGAAAGATATAAGCGCTTCTGTTTTGATGAACATATTTAAGCGCTATTGTATCTTTGAATAAATCAAACAACACTACGCTATATACTCCGAAAACAAAGATATGGTCCCAGGACCTGAGGGAACTATAAGGTACATGTATTATCGTTTGCTGGCTGTTTCTGGTTTAATAGGCATATTGTTTTGTCCACGATTAGAACCACGAACAGAAAACTATTGATCTGAGACACTGATATGTTTTTGTTTGTCTCTCTCTGTTTGATCCCTAGATGAATCATGTTCTATTTCACTCCATACAGTAAAGGAGGGACCCGACTCGCCTTCTGTGTGTATGGTTTTAATTCAGGTACAGACTCAGAGTATGTTGGTTTCCTTTAACTCACCAAGCGATAATTATTTGTTCTATATATGAAAAGACACTATATTTTTTAAATTAGATCTTGGAAATTAGGAGGGAACTTTTTGAAAGGGATTGTATTATAGTTTCTCTCTCCTCCTTTCAGATAAGCTTGGAATATATTTTGATCATTGCTATAGTGAACATATTGATAGGAATAGCGATTACTAGGTTTTTATTAATCATTTGTTTCAGTAACTTTGGAATTCAATTATTTGAGTTCTGCTATGAGATATGTTGATAACTGCTCCCCCTGACTTTGTAGTAGGGTTTTACCATCTGTAAGTGTGAGTCACGCATAGAGCGTACCACGTTACTTTATCAACATGGGGATCCCTTATGTTCAAACGATTGCTATATATCCTAATGGCATCCATTTTTATATCTAAAATAAAATTATTAATTGTGATGTTATGTATATCATTTCAGGCTTATACTTCTTACAATTGCGTGTTACTGCTTATATCAAATTGCCGAATCTACGCATATTGATACAAATCGTATGATCGTCTTCAAACAGTAAGTTATAATTGTCTTTGTCTATTGTCTTTGCTTAAATTGCACAAACCCCTGCCACTTACTTTCACCACGCCGAGCAGCAGATCTACTTGCTGGTTCCGGCCAAAACGCTCGCCTCGGCCGCCATTGCCGGATCGAGGGAGCCACGAGCCACGCCCACCTCTGGTGGCCACGCCCCCTCGCACAGGTACAAATAGAACACGCTGACCGCTAGCGCGCACTATTTACCGAGATTCTCCTGAGGCGAAAAGCCGGGAGCCGTGCTATTGAAAGAATTGTTTTAAACTTTGCATACTGTGGTTTTAATATTGTCTTTGCTTAAATTGCACAAACCCCTGCCACTTACTTTCACCACGCCGAGCAGCAGATCTACTTGCTGGTTCCGGCCAAAACGCTCGCCTCGGCCGCCATTGCCGGATCGAGGGAGCCACGAGCCACGCCCACCTCTGGTGGCCACGCCCCCTCGCACAGGTACAAATAGAACGCGCTGACCGCCAGCGCGCACTATTTACCGAGATTCTCCTGAGGCGAAAAGCCGGGAGCCGCGCTATTGAAAGAATTGTTTTAAACTTTGCATACTGTGATTTTAATATTGTCTTTGCTTAAATTGCACAAACCCCTGCCACTTACTTTCACCACGCCGAGCAGCAGATCTACTTGCTGGTTCCGGCCAAAACGCTCGCCTCGGCCGCCATTGCCGGATCGAGAGATCCACGAGCCACGCCCACCTCTGGTGGCCACGCCCCCTCACCGACGCCCACAGCACTCATTATAAAGCATGAATTTGAGTCGGAAGCGCAGCGGACGAGCGCAGCGGGCGCGACGATGGCGCGCCAAAGGCGCGCTTAAGGCAAGCTCGTCTGCGCTCGTCCGTGACGAGGGCGCGACTAGCGCTGATAACCCCGCTCAATTTCTCATGCATCCCCCGCGCTATACCCGGGATACCCTGCTCAACCTTCGAGAATCTGCACACGAAGGTCAGTCCATCTTTGCTGACACTGCCTTTCCACTGCATGACTTTGTAAACAAAGGTCTGCTCCTGGGAGGTCTTTTGAATGTCAGATCACTACCAAAACATGCTAATGAAATTCTTCTACTTATCGAACATCACCACTTGGATGTCCTCTTCTTAACCGAAACGTGGACCCACGCAGATTGTGATATTGAATTAGCATGGGCATGTCCGCAGGACTTTAAAATCTTACACTTTCCCAGACCCAAAGGCCGTGGTGGTGGAGTAGGTATTATCTACAGAGCCGCCTGGCACATTAATACAATAGACATGGACTCTGTCGCCGGCACCGAGATCCTTGGCCTCTCTATAAACAGCCACTGTGGAGGAAATTTTACGGCAATTATCTGCTACCGCCCTCCAGGGACTTTCACCGCCCAACAACAGCAGGTACTACTCACCACCTTCACGAATATGGCAACCTCCCACAATAAATTAATCATCCTAGGGGACTTCAACCTCTGGCCTAACGGTAATCTTGACACTGGCTTAGAAAACCTCCTGCTCTCTTGCGAAAGCGTGGGACTCTATCAACTGGTTAAACAACCTACCCACTCAGCTGGTCATCGATTAGACCTTATCTTTTCCAGTCCCCAACTAGTACACCTATATGACGCTCTGCCCATGAGCTCGACCGACCACGCTCTTCTTAAATTCTACATCACCAGTACAAAAACTAGAATATCAAATCACAACGCCCCACCAGAATTTATGTATAGAGACTGGAAAGCCCTTGAAAAATTGCGTTCTACCACCACCGTATTTAACGTGGAAGATAGCTTCTCCCCTACTAACTCGGTCGAAGACAATTATAAAGCCTTCTGCACGAGGTTACTATCTACTACGGAATCCCTAGTTCCATTAAAAAAAATGCAAACCTAAGAGCAGAGCATCTGCCCCATGGTTCAGCGATTCCCTGAAAACCCTCAAACTAGCCTGTAAACAGGCGGAGAGAAAGTGGAGACATGGCTATCACAACATAAACAAGATTATCTGGAAAAATAAGCTCCTGGAATATAAATCTGCCATCGCTGAGAGCAAAGCCCACCACTATTGCTCCACCATAGTTAATGCTGCAAATAGTCCCAAAAGCATCTTCCAGATTCTCGATAACCTGATCCACCCCGACTGTGCCAAAAAAGCCATCCCCCCTACACAGACACTTTGCGATAATCTCGCACAGTTTTTCAAGGACAAAATTGAGACCATCATTAACAAACTAAAAATCAGCTCTCCACAAGATGATCTCTATGCCCCTGGGTGCCCGCTGAGACCAGGACACGCACCCAGGGAATGTCTGGAAGTGCTCCCCCCTATCTCCGAAGCAGACTTCGAGAGAGTTACCTCTGGGTCCCCCCTAGACCCGCTGCCCCCGAAAATATGGAAAATGTGCGGAACTGAACTCTTTGACATCCTCCGCAGGATCTGCAACCAATCCTTGTGTTGTGGATTTGTTCCTACCCCCTGGAAGCAAGCACTTATCACCCCACTGCTGAAGAAGCCCTCATTGAACCCTGAGTGCCTATCCAACTTTCGGCCTATATCACTCCTACCCTTCCCGGTGAAAGTTGTGGAACGATGGGTCAGCTCCTGTCTATCAACTCATCTGGAGCAGTATCACATTCTGGACAACTTCCAGTTTGGGTTCCGCCCAGTCCATGGCACCGAAACAGCGGTACTCACAGCCATGAAAGAACTTCGTATGCGTGCAGACAGGGGCCATGCAGTGGCTTTGATTTTATTGGACCTGTCTGCCGCATTCGATACGGTCAACCATGCGATCCTACTACAAAGACTCAAAGAGGCAAGGGTCGACGGCACTGCCTTGCTCTGGTTCCACTCATACCTACGAGATAGGAAACAGGCCGTGTCCCACCCCCCTTTTCAATCCGCCTTCTCCCCTGTACCTCACGGGGTGCCCCAGGGCTCGTCCATCAGCCCAATCCTCTTTAATGTTTATCTGAAACCTCTAGTTACTCTGATTAAGTCCCACAGACTGAAAACTATAAACTATGCGGACGACACCCAGCTTATCCTTTCCTGGGAGGGGGAAGATTCAATTCCCATGGAAACATTCCATGACTGCCTGAGAGAGACAGCTGGCTGGCTACACAAAAACTCTCTGCAATTTAATTCCGCTAAAACAGAGGTATTGTTCTGCGAGGGAAGCCGGATTCCTCGCCTATTCCCCACGGAATTCTGGCCTCCGGAAACTCTGGAAAAACCACAGCCGGTCACCAGTGTCCGCAATCTGGGGGTCATGCTAAACAACAAACTTAGCATGGAAACGCAGGTAATCAAAACAGTCTCCACCTGCTCTGCCCTACTACGCTCTTTACGTAAAATTATGCCACTGCTTCCCGCACAGGCTCGAGCATTAATAGTCAGGTGCACTATCCTTAGTCGCCTTGACTATTGCAATGCGCTTTTGCTCGAGTCCCCAGCTGTTCTACTGGACAGACTCCAAAGAGTCCAGTCGGCCGCAGCCAAACTTGCCCTCGGATGGACCAGGAGATCCTCGGCCACAGCAGCTTTAGCCGAGCTACACTGGCTCCCTCTGAAGCAGCGAATAGCTTTCAAAGCACTCTGCCTGGTTTTTAAAGCATTACACGGAACCGGCCCCAGACCCCTACAACAAATGTTCTCCTGGTACACCCCCACCAGAACTCTCCGATCCGCCTCGGCCTGTCTGGTTACGGTACCCAGATTCAATAAGGTAAGGACGGGAGGAAGATCCTTCAGAGTGGCCGCCGCTAAACTCTGGAACAGTTTGCCGGTCGATATCCGCCAAATCTCACAACTCCTTCTTTTTAGAAGGCGGATCAAAACTTGGCTCTTCCCCAAAACCCTCACTGCTACCCGTCCCTAAGTCTTCCCGTCATTTCTTTTCATCTCAGGAGTAATCTCTCAGCGCCAGGATACCTGCCAGGTGACAGACGCGCTATACAAATGTTTTAAATAATAAATAATAATAATAATGTTGATAATTTATGGATGATATATCTTTAAATAATGACATTATTGAAGTAGCAGCTTTAATTATTGATTGTTATCTGTATACAGATTGCTTAACTTTGTCCATATTATCATGTTCTTGAACGACCACTGCGTCCTAGTGACACCACCTGAAAATGACTTAATAGCCTTTTTATACGTTGTACAGGTCTGCTGAGTCTGTGTTCATTTTTTCATTATGTCTTTCCACATGAGTACTTTTCAGTCTATAAAGTCTATGCTTGATTTTATGAGCTTGAAAACATGATGTAGACAACATTAATTTGACAGCGAGAAGGTTGTGCACCATAGTATACTTGATAAAATGTAATTGATTTATTATGTAATGGTTTTGTAATATGAATTGTAATAGGACATTTTTAAACATATGTTTCAGACTTGAATGTGTGGCTCCTGAAGAAGGTGTTTTTTCTACACCGAAACGGGCGTCGAGTTCATTTCGCCGCTGCTCCAGGACACCAACGATAACTATATAATCTCTGTTCAGTGTGTTCCTGTTTTATGATTCATTTTGTGTATTAACTGTATGAATTTTTAATTACTGTATCCTTATCATATTGTCTTTGATGTCAAGTATTCTATATGATTTTTAATTATGTCCATTAAAACTACAGTTGTTTTTACATGTTTTTTCTTATCCCTTCTTTTGCTGTCATTTTAAGTCACTTGTTTTTCAATACCCTAACTGCCTAGGAATTTTTTATTCACACATTGCTATCCCTGTCCTAGGAGTTAACTCCACACTATTGTTCAGGGGGTCCTTGATTTTTTCAATCCCCGCCTTTTCTGCCACAGCCTGGTAAGTTTCCAACTTTTCTTGTAATAACTTATTCTGACAAGTTAACATCAACTGTTTCTCTATTTTTTCATGTTCGCACTGCAGCTGAACACATTTTTCATGCATTTTGCGATAAGCACACAAGAGGATCCAGCCTCTTCGCCCTAACGTGCTAAGCTTAATCCCTTTCTCAACAGGCACTTTTTGCAAACACACAACCACTAGTGCTGGCTCAGCATCAGCTAAACACACATTCCAATTCTCACTCAGCCCAGCGCATTCAGCCCACTCATGGGTAAGCATACCATATTGGATTCTCTCCCATCCAGGTATTTCAATTGGTATCTGGGAATCTGCCTTCATTTTTATGAAAAACATTTTTCTTTCCCCTTTAAATTTTCTTTTCGTATCCTGACAATTGACGACAAAAATATAGTGCTTGTAATTTGACACAATAGGTCACACCTGGACCCTGCACTCCCAAGAGGAGGCAAATGCACTACTGCACCTTTAAACAACACACATTAAACAGAATTCCGAAAAAACGAGGCAAAAAACAAAATACAGCCCTCCCCTAGGCGAGGCAAGAAAATAAATTCAGGTGCATTTAAAGTGACACACACATGTTTATTAATTCAATATTTTAGAAAGGAAGGCAACATATTTCAATTAATGCAGACTCCCAAATATCTAGTAACTCGAGTGCAAAACCAGAATAAAATGTAGCATACATACATGTAGCAAGGAGCAAACAAACTTAGAAATGATGTACAAGAAGTAAGGAACACCTCACTGATCAATCATTCAACATCCTTGCCAACTCAAGATGGAGGAGCCCTTCGACAGCCCAGGAAGGAATTTGATCGGGACCCAAGTTCCGTTTGTTTCACAGCAGTACGTCTACTCTGTGAATGAGCTCCTACCCAACCTCCCGAAGACTTTCAGCTTTAATACCTTTACTCAACGTGAGGCAAAAGTTTTAGAAACTTTCCCCCTTTCTTCTGTTTGCGAAAACTGAGCTGGCCGTACTGGTCTGTGTCAAGGTCACAGAAGGTGGCCAGGCTTCTCTATTTTGACTCTGAGACAGAGTTGTACATTCTGCACATTCCCTGAAAGGTATCAAGCACGCATTCCACACATGTTCCAGTTCACCCTGAATGGTGAAGAGCAAAAAACAAGTGAAGAGCGAAAACGTGCCCTCCCCATTTTGCTGCTACCTGCAAGCACAGAAAATGGAGTCTGTTACACAAGATGGAATCTGCACAGAAAATTGAGTCAATTATGCCAAATGGAGGATTAATAACTTCTTTTTAGATGCAAGGGAGGTAGAAAGAGTCATAGACATGGAATATCTCCCTATTCATATATTTAACCATGAGGCATTATGTTCAAAGTTAAAATTGACAGCAAAACTAATTTTAAGGAGGAGGACCATAAATAGAAGATTACACCTTCAACCAGGAATCATGCAAGGGATAGAGGGAGGCTTGGGGAATTTCTATAGGCGGAATATAGACTCAGTCACCCATCTATGTGGTGTGGGATATATTTAAGGCATGGTTAAAGGCGCCCTAAAGAGCTCTTTGGTGGCCTGGATTAGTGAAGGAAAGAAACAGGTATCACTGATGAAAGAGGCGATAGCTGCAGTAAAAACTGACCTTATCTCAGCTCAGTCCAAGGGGGGATAAGAAAGAGTCTTGAAGATAAGGTCGAGGATTTACAACTGAAGTTTAAGTTGAAATTGGAGGAGAAACTACAACAACAGTGGAGGCGAGTATGCTGAGGGAATATGAGCAGGGAGATAGATGTAGACAATTGCTAGCATGGAAGGATGGATAGAGCACACAATCATATAAGGAGACATGAGAATGAAGAGAAGGATAGGGTTGTGGAGGACTGGGAAGGGATTGAGAAGGCATTCCATAAATTCTTTCAGTACTTATACTCTGAAAATCTTGACTTAAATGAGGATGAGGTAAATAATTGGCTATTAGGTAAGCAGCTACCAAGGCTTTCTCTTGAGGAGCAGCAATTCCTGAGTAGTAAAAAATGTGGAATAAAATCTTGACAGCAGTTAAAACACTTAAAAGGGGGCAAGCAGCCGGGCAGGATGGGATTCCAAAATAAATTTACATACTGTTGTCAAAGGTAGTGATTGTAGTCTGGCTGGAATAAATTAGTACCTTGCTGTTGAGGGGCTTTACCGGAATCTTGGAATGAGGCAGTTATCTCACTTATTTTAAAACCAGGTTAGAATCCCCTGCATTGTAAACCCTACTGGCCTAAAATCAGAAGGGCTTTTTATCAGGAGACAGATGAGAGATCTTTTAGACATCTTAATAGGTTCAATAGATCTTGCTACAACCCAGGAAGGCCCCTTGTCAATTGCAAATCTTGACGCGGCCAAAGCTTTTGATTGGGTTTACTGGAAGTATTTGGTAGTCACACTAAAGGGGTTTGAAATCGGGGGTGAGTTTCCAAATGTGTTAAGCAAGATTCATAGAGTGCCACGTTCATAGTTATTAGTTAACGGTAATCTTACCTCCTCATTCAAGATACGTTGAGGGTCTAGACAGTGCTGTCCTTTGTCATTAATCCTCTATGATATATATCAAAACCCTTGCTCAAAGCGGGAAACATCCTTTACAATGCAACTTTTACCACGCAGTGCCTTTACGACGCAACTTTTACAACGCAAACCTTTACAATGCATTGCGCTGGGGGGCGCTCTACGATAGGGAATAGATTTAATTTATTATCCAACACCTTCCCTACTATCCTCGGGAACGGGAGTTGGAATAGTAAATTAAACTATTCACTATCCAGCACCCCAAAGCGCTATGCGTTGTAAAGGCATGCGTTGTAAATACCGCTTTGTAAAGGCATGCGTGGTAAAAGCATGCGTTGTAATGTCATACATCCGCTCAAAGCCTAAGGCAAAATAGGGAAAAAATGCCATTCATGGTGGGAACCTTTTCTAGAAAGATAGCTTTATATGCAGATGATTTAATGTTATACACCTCAAACAATGAACATGCATTACAAGTTTGATGGAAGAGGTGAATTCTTTTGGGAAGCTGTCTGGCTATGAAATTAATATCAGTAAAACAGAGACAATGGTATTGAACATCATGTAATCAGGTCATTAACCACTTGGATGCTAAGGCATGCCGATCATGCCCATTGACTTTCCATTGAAATCAATGGAAACTCCATGACGAGTTACCCTTGTCATTAGCGCTGAAGGGGTTAAAGGAACTTTGGTATTTGGGGATAATAATACTACAAGATCTAGAGAAGGTCTCCGCTGTGAACTTGGAAAAGGTCTCTAAAGATGTGGATATGATTTTAAAGAATCTTCCCTCACACTGTATGGCTGTGTAAATTTGGTCAAGATGTCTATTCTACCTAAGTTCTCATGTTTGTTAGAAAATTTCTCTTGGGAATACAGAGGAGAATAACATCCTTCATTTGGACTAATTGGGTGTTAAGACTCTCCTGGAAGAAGTAGAGAAGGGGGATAGGAAGCAAAGGTCTAGGGCTCATGGATTTTCAATGGTACTGAGGGGCATACCACTTGAAGAATAATATAATGCTCTTGCTGCACTCTGATAGTTCACTGGTGGGCTTTATCTGACATGCTATGCTTGATTATTTATCTGAGGTAGGTTTCGTGTACATGTTTGGGGCTCACAATTATTTTAAGGATGTTCAGTTGAAGTGTTTAAAGCAAGCAGCAAAAATGTGGTATAGGGTGCGGTCACTATTGGGGATATCATACTGTAGTAATTGGTCACCAGTAAGTATGGGTGAAATTTGCGAATTCGTGCGAAAGCGAATTCGCGGTCCGCATAATCCGCGAATTTGTGGATTTTTTTTTAGGCGTGTTCGCAGGGCGCTTTACGTGTTCGCTGGCCACATTCAGCGCGCTGACCGCGAGGTTACCCAAGCGGTCGTTCATGGGCATGGCCATCTTGTTTGCGTTGCGTATTTCTGTTTCCGGGCGCTAGTTGCATGCTCGCGTTGTGCGCGGGGCGCGATTACGTGGTCGCGTGCGATTTTGCGTGCTCACGGGGGAAATATCACACAAACTTACCCACGTGGTCCTCAATGGGCGCGGTCATCTTGTTTTTCATTCATTGCTATGGTTCTGGGCATGCTTTTTCTATCCTGCTTTAATCTTTGCAATCCTTGGTTTGTTTGAACTTTTTTTTATCGTGTTTACTCATTATCTATCCCTCTATATTTTGTGTTTTTTTCAACGTTTTGTTACTTTAATAACTGCTTTTTTTGTGTTTAGCTCTCTCTTTTGTTTTACTTACTTTTTTCCCCTATTCTTTTCTTCTTTCACCCAGGACCATGGCAAAGGGAGCCGGCAATTCTAAGTGGAAGGGTCCCGCAGCCCGTAGCCGGCTCCCTTGTGGGCGCTTAAGGGCGGTGGATACGCAAGCCAGGGAGATCTTTAGTGCGGTGGAGGTGGCCTCACTTATCTTTTATGTGCAGCGCCACCTCCTGAAGACCGTCGCAGCAGTGGGCAGGCCCGGTTCAGGGTATGGCCTCTGGGAGGGTCGTCAGCTCTGGGCTAAGGTGTGCCGGGCCATGTTTAGGGAGTCGGGGGTCCGGCGCACCTATAACCAGGCGACGCACCGGTGGACGGACGTCCTTGCCCGGGAGCAGGACCTGCTCCACCTGCTAGGCGTAGAGATCCCTGGCCTTGGTGAGTAGCTATTAAATAACTACTTTGTTTTCTTCTGCTCTGTGCTATATTGCTAATATATGTTTTCCCGAAGAGCAAGAATGCTGCTGATTCAATTACATTGCAGGTAAATTAACTTTTAAATAGCTTCTGTGATTGCAGGTGCTCGCCTGCTCAGTGGCGTTGCTACTATGCTTACTTGTTTGCAACTTTGTGCTCATTTGGACTGATTGGTTATGTATGAGTGTAGTACTTTACAGAACTGCGTAATGCTAGAGAGCCTAGAGACTCACGTCTAGTCCTTCCTTTGTACTCCTGCTGCCACTAAGAAGAGATAGTGGTGGATTGATAGGTTGAGTATATTATGACTTGTTATTTAGTAGTAGGGCATTTTTTAGTGGTCTGCAGTCATGTTGACGGACTGTGTCTGTCACGTCGCATATTGCTGAGTGCTGGCAGTCGTAGTAGAACCTTTTTGTTGTTGGTTTAGTTAGTGATTTACCTAACTTTCCAAATAGACGCTCTGCGAATCCAGCAATACTGTACTAACTATCCTAGTTGACCAGATCAGATAGGTCAATACATGTAGTGCAATTGTTGGTAATTTGTTTCCCCGAGATAATTTTAGATTGTGGTCAAAGAAATCAAATATTTCAAAAAAACAATCATCCATGTTTGTGTTTATTTCATGATCATCAGCACCTCCCAGGGGCAAGAAGACCACGACAGAGACGCCGGTGGAACAAGGTGGGCAGGATCGGCCCTTTGCGGTCTCTTCTGCTGGCCCCAGTAAGTTGTTCTGTTGTTAATATTAATAATTATACTTACCTAACTTTTACAGCACCTATTCATTCCAAACTGTTTCCTAATTCCATTTTTTACAAAATAGTCTTTGATCTTCTTGTAGACTGTTTCTACATTCTTATCCTGCCTCTACTATCACTCTGTGCTACTACTATTTACTATTATTATGAGTTGGTCTGTGTAGGTAGCTAAGCTTGCCCAGTCGGCAAAAGGTGTTAACCAAAACTCTGATCCAGCAATAGCTCTAGGCACTGAGTGCAGTCCTCTGGGTTGCCCTTGCTGTCTATTCCAGTCTTCTTAATGTTAGTGCTTTGACAGTTCCCAACAACAAAATGTCAATGTACGTGAAGAATAAGCTAGTAGCTGTTTTTTTTTATTTGATAGGAGCCAATACCATACCGCTAGTGTTTCAGGGACTATTCAGTACATACAGAAGTATGGACAAGAGAAATAGGACATTGTTGATGATAGGTGCAGTTCGACTTACAACATACCTCAGTCAGAACAGAAGTTAAAACCCCAATCCCCTGACTGACTATCTAGTGTGTCTGACCAATGATTATTCGACCCAGAAGAACAGAAGAAGACTACCGAAACCCGACCTATCAGAGTCACGGAAGCATGCTTGCAAAGTGCAGTGGTGCAACTGCAAATCCTTCCGCTCACTCACTCATGAACAAAAACCACACAGTGTTTTATAGTTTTAAAGTTTTATTTTCAAATAAGGAATAAAAAAAATATTTCTTTATTTTTAATAGCAGTGTTCCCAGCGAGCAGTGGTGATAGATGACGTTAAAGTTTAAACACCCTTCCCTAGAATATACTTCAACTTAACACATCTAATTATTATAGTAACTCTGCGGGAGCCCTCACCTTGTTGGAACTTCAAGTACTGGTAGTGAATCTGAGGAGTAGGTGGTGAAAATTGAAAAGCTCTTGTTGGCAGAAGGGCAATTGAATCTTCTGTCTGTAATTAGAAAAATGGTGCACGTTAAAAAAGCAAGCATTCATCAGTTGTGCCAAAAAGTGTTGCATATTATGGCAAAGCATATAAGTTAACACCCTCCCCAAAACCGTGACTTTTTTCAGTCCCAATAATTAAAAATTGTTTATGTACTAACATTTTCTTCCATTACAAGACGATATAGGGGTGGTGTATGGCATCTAAAAATATGGCATGTTTTTTCTAGGCGTCATCACAACATCTGATGCGGCACCTCCTACCACCATTGCCAGGGCAGCAGCGCGGAGGCATCCACTACTCCAGGGGCTGATGCGGCGGCGCCACAAGTGCCACCAGGAGGAGCTGCTGTGGGGATGGCTCAGCAGCGGCGGACAGTGGTAAGTTAGTATACTCCTTACTTATTGCCATTTTAGAGTAGGCTCGCAAAAGGGTGTATGATGTACGGTACAGTAGACTGTACACTAGTACAAGTACACTGCACTGTTCAGAACAGTTACTAGTTTAGAACTACATTTTTTTTGCCAATCACCAAGAAGACAGTCACCCTTGACTTAGCAATAGCATTAGCGGCAGTAGTTCTCGAGTAAGCAATGGCCCCCTCTTTTTGACTTCAACTCAGCTGTGAAACTTTTATCATGAACCCAAGTCAGATCAGATGAACTTGAGGGATATGATGCACTAAAAGGGAAAGAAGGGTGTAAGGAAGGACGAGCGAGTCGTAACATTTATGACTGTAAAGAATGATACGTGTTTTTGAATGCATGCAGAGGTGGCTGATAGGAAGGAATCAGATGCATGGCTGCTTGAAGCAAGGATGGTTGGAGGAGAAAGAAAAGATTACTGCCTGTGTGGGTGAATCAGAAAATGCATGTGTGGTGTGCATTGCAATATATCATTTGGGTGAAACTCAAATGCAAGTCAAGACGGTGGTTTACCAAATAAAATGAAAAGGGTGTTAGTTGGTTGCTGAGAAAAAGCAAAGTTGGTACAGTTGAGACATTAAGAAAAATGATAGACGTTTACTTTGGAAGCCTGGATGGTATCTTCTTCCTCATAGATAGCAGAGGTGTATATAGAGCAGACGCTCAGTGGATGAAGAGTGTTACTCTGAACAGCATGTCCATGCCAGAGTAGCAAAGCAGTGGAAATCCAAATACTAGAAGTTGTAATTGTTCAGAAATACTCCCTTGACTAACAGTACAGTAGTTTACTTTGCAAGCACAGCATATATTGTGTATGTATTGTATAGTTGACATTATATCAAGTCAAGTCCCTTCCGCCGGCAATTATGGGTACCACACTCACTCCCTATGTTAATAATTTTATTTCAGCTGTGTCAATCATGGGTGGACTATCGCTGTTGTTCACTCAATCTATCAAAAAAAGTACCTAAAGTCATCCATCATATAAGCAAAGATCATGTGATCGGCTGGATATATGATCAGAAATGAATTATCTTCATTTTCCTTTTGTAGTAGTCAAGGCCCAGGGGGCAGTGCGAAATATAAATTACGTTGAGCAGTAGCACTTGATGTAACCAAGTATGGCCAGTGCCACCCCTATAGAAAAGTAAGAGCTTCCCTATCCCCACCTGCATGTACTGCTTAAAGTAATGCAAGTCTGCGTCATCATAGCTTGTGTCTGTTTTTCTTGGGTGCAAGCTGACTGAGCTGGCATTATGCCGGCTACCACAAGTTCACGTACAAGTAATTTCTTTCGCAAAACAAGAGAAAAAAAAGAAGACTGGTGTACTCTCTGACTATGAAGTGAGTCCATAGTGCTGCTAGAAGAATTTCTGAAACTCCCACTAATGTTACAGGCCTACAAAGACGGCGGAAAGATACATGCCAAAATGATATACTGTCCTTGCAAGTTGCTAGTGTTACTGTGAGACAACTTTCTGTTGAATTATTTTATGTTAATGTTAAAGAGTATTGGTTACAGTATTTTTCTTTCTTTCTTCATATAGATGCTCCACAAAACAAGCTCACCAGGAAGGAGATGGCTGTCCGGGCCAGGGCCCGGAAGCTGGAGGCCATTTGTGCTGAACATCGGCAGCTGTGGGCTCGGGAGCAGGCGGAGTAGGCGGCAACAACTGCATCCTCCTCCAGTGCCCCTGGGGCCACCAGCCAGCAGCCTCCAGTTGTATGGCGCCGTGGTTCGACAGCCTCCCACCACCACCGCACAGCAGCAAGTAAAACATCAGCTGCCCCCCCCAGAGCCTGGATGGCACGTCAGCGTCGTCTACGCAGGAGAGTGGACTACCTGGCGCACACGGTGGAGAAGGTGAAGCGCCAGCTCCAGGACCTCCGCAAAGAGTTGCGGGACCACCTGTCCACAGGACACCACCCGAAGTGACTGTCCCTTGCCCCCTTTTTAAAGACTGTTGGGGGGGTGGGAATTGGGCATTGGGACTTTTTGAGGGACATTCATAAGGACATTTGTTGGGGTTAGGGAGGGGGGTGGGTTGGGTCTTTTGAATAGTTTTTTTTGTTAGGGAAAATATAATTATTTATTTTACATACTTGAACATAGTGTACGCGTTCATAATATTTTGTGGGGTAGTGGGTTTGGTTTCCTCATACTTACCAGCATGAATTATCTAAAACGTCCAAAAATGTACAAAAGTGCCACTAACAGAGTTAGTGAATTCAATTGGCCTACTAGTACTTTACTAGTACTACTGTCAGTCTCTCCTCTCCTCCGAGTCCTAGCCCATTATTCTACATTCCCAAAATGCTTATCTTACCTGTGATTCATGTTTGAGAATAGAGCTAGGCACAGCGCTGGCTGCATGGCAAATGGCGATTGCGGTTGCCCATGAAATCCATCCAGGACAGAAATTCCATTGTTGTGGTGGTAGTAGGAGTTGTACCACACTAGCAGTAGCAGCACATGGAAAAAATGGAAAGGGACATTGAGTGGCCTGGGAGGAGTATTAGAAGGAACAGTATATCTGAAGCCTAAGCAATGCTGAAGATAAGTATGGGAAAAAAATATTTGCATGGATGATTTTGGCTACAACAAGAACAGTGACACAGCAGCGTAACATTTCTTGACATGTAGGAGGATGCTGTTGACGAATCGATGGATCCAATCGATGGTGGGCATGAAATTCAGAATTGATTTGAAAATAATCATTGGTGTTTTTTTAAGCAGAATTACAATATTCTAGGATTCAACTAGCTGCCTTAAAATTGATTTGAGGAGGTTGCGTGCACCTTATCCTCCCCAGCAAATGTGTGGAATTATTGTTGTCATTTAGTCTCACCTCAATGAAAACCACACAGCCCGGGGGAAGAGGGTTAGGGTTTGAAAATTGGATGGGAATGGGGATTTTTGGGAAAGTTTTGTGGAGAGAGGAAAAAAAACACAGCATGGGCAAACATTAAATGAAGAACAACAAATCTTTGGATACGAAGATATCCATAAATCTTTTAAGGGACATAAAGGAAGTGCATGCACTACTGCATGCATGAAGTTGTTTGCTAAATGGATGGTTAGGTTACCGAAAAGTAGTACTTACTACAACTTACTAACTATGAAGAAACAATGTAACGGTACAGGGCTGCAGTAATTACGCAATTATACTTGCCTATCTGCCCTCAGAGAGAATAAACACTTATTAGTACATTAAATTAGTTTTAAAAATAGCAAAGAAACTTATCAAACAGCTGGAGGGATGAGTTTAAAGCAGAGAGAAAACAATCGCACAGAGTCACACTCATAGAAGTTCACAACAATAACATTATTTAAAAGATAAGGATACGTGAAGAGGATACTGTAACTGTATGTTGTAGTTGTCCTGACTCCTGTTCAATTTGGGAAGTTGCATGCATCCATCCATTCCTCTTCTTCGCGGTACTCCTCCATTCCATCTGACGCTCCGTTGATCAATCTTGGTGGCCAAACACACTGTCCACTGCCTGCCTGGTGGATGCGGAATTGCTGATCGCTAATGGTAAGCCTGAGTTAATCATTTTACCCATCGCACAGGGTAAAAGCCGGCCTGTAATTGTTGATGGAAAAACAGGAATTGCTATTAAAACACCATGGAGAAAAATATATAAGGTACGGCGTTTAGTGGAAAAATAACACTTTCAGGTTTAGAGGCGACAGTATTACATACACGCGTAATTTCTAAAGTGCATAATCTGAGATCTGAGTCTCCTTTTCAAGGATAGTAATTAGCACACAGCAGGCCAGGGCCATGCAGTGGGTCAAGGCAGACACCACTGAGTGAACCAAACTGATGATGTAGCATACCTCTTTGACACAGACAGACAAAGCATATCTAATTTTATCTAGCAAGCCACATAGCTGCAATTTTACATGAACTGCTGTCTGGTCTCTGACTCTCTGGCATAACACTACACTGGCTCGACCACTCCCATACCATGACTAGACAGACATGTAGGTCTGCTGTGGTTGTTGTTGGCTTGTTTACCTGTTTGTCACTCACGAAACGGTCATAGTTCTTCCGTAAACCGACGATGATGATCCATCCATCCCAGGGAGTGACTGTGTAAAGAATAAAGATATTATGTAACTTTGATCATCAAGACTCATCATCATCATCATGGTATATTGGCAAACTCAATGGTGTTCATGCAGTCACAGTCTACACACACAGTGAGGCAAAGGAAATTTTCCATATTGAAAAATGCAACGTATTGGCTGGCACCTGCAGTAGAAGTACAATTTGTATTAAACAAGGTAAAAGAGTACACTTGAGTTACATTTAGTGTGTAAAAGATTAAATAATAATAACATAACACATAGATAGGATTCACTAAGGAATAGTTATTATTTACATGCAAAAGAAACTGGACAAAGCTAGGTGTTCATGTACGAAAGATACCCTGTACACACAAAAAAGAAAGTAGAGTCAACCTTTGTCTGATGTGGTCCTGAGGAAGGTGGTGTAATCCGCCGAAACGCGCGTAGACCTGGCGTTGATATTCAACAACTAATATCTGTGCTACCTCAGCCGTAGAAATGGGTTTATTTCTGTGTCTTTTTTTAGTCTTTTTTGAGTTTTCTTTGAGTCTTTTCATTAAGCTTGTGTGTTGTGTTGCGAAGTGGTATGCATGAGTAAGTGTATATGTTGGTTGGTGTGTGATAAACAGGGTATTAGGTTTTATTGTAAGGCACTGTATGTTCTCAAACACATTGTAAGCACATTATGATATTAATTGAACTATGATCTATGTTTGTGAAATGATACATATTGGAGTAAAGTTTTAAAAAAAATGAAAAATATTTTTGATACAATTTTGAAAAAAAGAAATAAAATGTACAAATGAAATAAGGGATTTTTTGTTGCACCTGTATTTATTTTGAAGGGTCTGAATTTAATGTTATGAGCTTATGCCATATGAAAAATTATAATTTGACCACGGGGGATCCCTATTAGTATCAGGATTCACTTTATGCGCAACAAACAAACTACAATTGCTTTCATCAGAGCCAGACAGCCAGTGTTGTCCACTGCATGCCATCTCATCATTCATTACCTGTTCCACTTGTCAGCATCTTATTCTTAAGTGAAGGGCCACAGGGCAGCCTCTGCTGTCAATTTCAGAAGGTGCAGTCAGCATAGTGAGTCATTCCAGTCCCACTTCTTTTGAAGGGACTCATGTACGAACTGAAGCGACAGTTTCTAGATTCGGCGTAATTCGGCCATCTGTCGTGAGGGAAATGGATAGGGGGAGTCTGGAGGAGGAGGATAGAGGAGGATGACTGAGCTGTGAACTTCAGGAATGAGACAGCGGCACCTTCAATATGGAAAATAAGACAAAGACAGTGCTGCTGATGGATCTGTTGTGTTTAAAGTTTTGTTGTGCTAAACGTTGCAAATCAAAGAAAGACACACAGAAATAAAAGTCAATAAGGACGGAAGAAAACAAAAAGTACGTTTTTCAAGCCTAGTTGTCAGGAAAGTAGAGCTCGTCCTCAAACTCTGTGAATTGAACATGGATTCGGTCAGCTAACAGAGAAGAACTTCCGTCACCCAAGTCTGTGTCCTCTTCTTCCTGCGTGGATTCACGTATTTTGTAATCTGGTGGTATGAAGTGCTGATTCATCTTGATCATTGTTAACCGCTCCATATTTTTGGGTGAGAGGCGGGTCCTTCTTGAAGTGACAATGGCACCAGCAGCACTGAAAACTCGTTCTGAAGACACGCTTGCGAGAGGGCAAGCCAAATAATTTATAGTCAGCCTGCTGAGCAGTGGCCAGTGAGGCCTTTTCCCATACCAATTCACCAATGGGTCACGATCAATGTAGACCTCTGTTGGGTCATCCAGATAGGCCTGCACCATCCACTCAAGGGCCTCCATGGGTGCTCCACTTTGCGCACCATGTGTTGCCTTTGCATCAACACTGGAGCGAGCAAACCATTGCTGAGTTATCCAATCTGCTTCTGACAATATTATGGCTGGGCCTGGTGCAGTTGATGATGATACTGTTGCTGCTGTCTGTAACGGCTGTGAGGGAAAGGGACTGCCTTCGGCCACAAAAGTGGACCTTGACGCCGGATGGCCTGCTGCTTCAGTAGTACTTGTGGTGATTCCTTCAATTTCCTGCTGCTTTTTTTAACTGAGTGGCTGACAGAGCTAGCCAATGTTTGTACTTTGAAACATCTTCTTCATCAAAAGGAATTAATACTTTGCTAGTCAGTGCCGTTTTGTACCGTGGATCCAGAATAGTGACACAAATGTAATGTTGTTCTGAATGTATTTTTTTAAGCCTTTCATTGACAAGTAGGTGGCTTAATAAGCTCTCCACCAACTGATATGCATCTTGTTTGTGAACATCAGCTTGGAACGTTGAAGACACCGCCTTCAGTTGTTGCTCTAGCATGCACAACAATGGGATAGCTTTGCCCAAACTACAGTCCTCCCTGCTGACTTCACGGGAGAAGACCTCAAAAGGACGAAGCACGTCTATCAGGCTTTTAACTAGGTCCCATTCCTCCGCTTCTAGCCTCATGTCTTTAATAGCAGCAGACCATATGTTAATGCCATACTCATTGATTACCAAGTACTGCTCAAACAGACGCTCAAGCATGTAGAAGGTTGAGTTTCAACGTGTTGCCACCTCCTGGATGAGTCCTTTGACTGGCACTCTACTGCCACGATGAATTTTCCTCATCTGCTTCCGGGCCTTAAAAGAATGGCAGACATGTGTGCAGATTCTTCGGCAGGTGGTCAGTAACTTGCTGACTGTGTTTTCTCTTTTCAAGAAACCTTGAACAATAATGTTAATGCTGTGCACCAAACACGGCACTCTGAAGTAGCCACCATCATGCATGGCCTTAACTATATCACTGCCATTACTGTTAAACTTCTCCAAAATGTTTACTGCAGTATGAGATTTCTCCATGGCAAACATGGCTACTGTTGCATGTTTCCGACTAGCTTGAAAAATTGTGGCAGGGTCAACAGCTGCAGACATCTTTTCTTTAACCCCTGCAAAAGAGACTTAGTGTGCAGTGATGCACATGTAATCCACGGCTTGGCAACTGGTCCACATGTCTGTTGTCAGGTGGATAGTGTGAACAGTACTCTTCTGCAAAGCTGACCCAATCACTTCCAGCACATATTCGTGTAGTGCTGGAACCGCAACTCTGGCAAAATAGGACCGGCTTGGAACCTTCCTTTTAGGGCATACTGTTGCCACAAATTCTAGAAAACCCACCCCTTCCACGAAAGAAAAAGAGAGAAGGTCCAACGCTAGCATTTTAGCCAGCTCTGCGTTATATTGACGTGCCGTTGGGTGGTTGCGTTCAAATGGCGCCTCCGACCAAAACATGCTTTTAATGGTGGTCTGGACCGTTTTCACATGTGATGATGATGATCCAGACTTTTCAAACCAGTTAGGCTCATTGATGTACTTTTTCGCATTGGTGTCTCTACCAGACTCTTACTGTGCCTCCTAGATGTTGCTGGGGTAGAGGAGCATGTGGGTGCTACCACTGCAGTGCTGCTGCCAGGTGTACTATGTGTACCAGAAAAAATGTCTCCCGGTTCTTCACCTCCCCCTTGCACGATCAGCTCCTCGTCATCATCAGATGCAATAACAATGGATACATTTAGATTTGTCATTTTAGCTTTTTTCTGGATGATACTTAAGTGCGCCTTCCACTGGATAATGTGGTGTTTTTGGAGATGACCTCTCTGGCCTCCGGTACCATAGTTGGTACCAAGCTTTCCCCGACTAACTACTTGTTTACAAATCGAACAAATAGCTAAGTTATCCTCCTTTTGGCTAATACTAAAGAAGTCCCAAACTGGGGAGTTGAGATTTCTGGGGGTGGTGGAGGTGCTACTTTCAATGCCAGATGAAGTGGAGGATGGGCGTTGAGGAATTTGACTCTGTTGTGCACTTACAGCACCACTACTTGAGGTAATGGAGGTCGAGCTGGATGGAGGCCCCTGACGGTCCTTCTGATGAGAAAATATGGCAGCTGTAGGTCGTGTTGGTGTAGTAGTTAGTACCTGTGTTGGTGGTGGTACCAGTGCCTCGCCACCCACATCCTGCAGGGCAGCATTTCGGGATAGGGTAAAATGTTTGTCTGCTGCGGCTGGAGTGACGACTGTGATGACTGGGTCATCATCGGCAGACTGTTCATCAGCAGCAGAAAACACCACTTCTACTTCTTCTTCGTCATCACCCATAAGTGGAAGCCTTGCGGGAACCTTCCTTTTCCCAAACTTTGTCGGCTCATGGCGTGCCTCCCTCTCAGACTGCATTGGTGGGTGCCAATCACGATCGAGATCATCAGAAGGAAGGGGACTTAAAGAAGAACTTGTACTAACCCTCCTTGACCTTGTTCTTGCTGGGGATCTGGAAGACAACAATGGATCATCAGGACACGGAGGAGTGACTTGCTCGGCTGAAACCTCCGCATAAATCTCAATTACCTCATGTGCCGCTACTTCTGGAGGAACAAGTATTGTGAGCAGTTGTGCCACTCCATGCGCCTCTACTTGCGCCTCTCCATGCGCCTCTCCACGTGCCTCTACTTGCACCTCTACTTGCACCTCTCCTTGTTGCACCTGTGGTTGTCATTGCAGCTGTGGTTGAACACTTGTCAGATGAGTTACACCATGCGTTGATTGGATGCTACTTTCTTGCAATGAGTCAACGCCAATATCACTGTTCGATGATGATTGAGCAATTAAAGTGGCTGCCTTTGCAGCACTCATGGCCTTGGGCCTAACGTGTCGTGGTGGCACTGAGACCAATGAAGCAGAGGTGCTGCTCCCAGCTCGATCCCAGGCGGACACTGCTCCTGCTGCAGGGGTAGGTTTTTTTCCCAAAAAAGGTGTCTGTGGGCACACCAGTCTCCTTGGTAAGTGGCGCCCCTTGCTTCTTCTGCTCCTTCTTACTGACAGTGGCACTGGCAACTTTCTTGGTAGAGAAGCTACAATCACCTTTCTTTGGGCCCATCTTCTCCAGATGTCAGAACAGTAGGCCGCAGTTGCACGAGCTGCAGAGTTGTCTGTGGCCACACGTGACGTCACGTGACATTGTGCTGCACACATCGCTGCAGGACTTCTTCCTGGCACTGATGATGAACGATGACTGATGTGGTTCTCTTGTGCACCTAAAAGCAAAGGAAGCCAGAGGAACATCAGTTAAATAAATGTTGCATATGTCATGCTTCAATTAATATTTGCAACTAGGCATTTATTATTATTACAACACACCCAAAAACATAAAGACCCAAAACAAAAATTGCAATTCTAATCAAAAATGGATGTTTACATTAATAGAAGAGAGACCACACAGAGAGAGTTGTTTCATGCACACTGAGTACCCCTGGGCATAATGGATGAAAGCAAGGCAAACTGGGTGCAGGCCTGAGCACACTGCCTGGCTTCAAAATGGCCCCTTGACCCCCACCCACATGGCCTGGCCTTGTCTGTACCAGGCCTCAAAATGGCCCCCACCCACATGGCCAGGTCTCAACAACACCCCAAAAAGTCGACAAACACACAAAAATCACCACAATCCAATGCCATCCATGCCCTCAATGATGTTTAAATTCAATACACCCCAAAGAAAGACTTGGTCCATGCACCACTGAGTACCCCTGTGCATAATGGATGAAAGCAAGGCAAACTGGATGCAGGCCTGAGCACGCTGCCTGGTTTCAAAATGGCCCCTTGAACCACACCCACATGGCCAGGTCCTGCCTGTACCAGGCCTCAAAATGGCTCCCACCCACAAGGCCAGGTCCCAACAGCACCCCAAAAAGTCGAAAAACACACAAAAATCACCACAATCCAATGCCATCCATGCCCTCAATGATGTTTAAATTCAAGACACCCCACAGAAAGACTTGGTCCATGCACCACTCACTACACAGGGCATAATGGATGAAAGCGAGGCAAACTGGGTGCAGGCCTGAGCACACTGCCTGGCTTCAAAATGGCTCCTTGACCCCCACCCACATGGCCAGGCCCTGACTGTGCCAGGCCTCAAAATGGCCCCCACCCACATGGCCAGGTCCCAACAACACCCCAAAACGTTGAAAAACACAAAAATCACCAGAATCCAATGCCATCCATTCCCTCAATGATGTTTAAATTCAAGACACCCCACAAAAAGACTTGGTCCATGCACCACTGAGTACCCCTGGGCATAATGGATAAAAGCAAGGCAAACTGGGTGCAGGCCTGAGCACACTGCTTGGCTTCAAAATGGCCCCTTGACCCCCACCCACATGGCCAAGCCCTGCTGTACTAGGCCTCAAAATGGCACCCACCCAAATGGCCAGGCCCGAACAACACCCCAAAAAGTAAAAAAACCCACAAAAATCACCACAATCCAATGCCATCCATGCCCTCAATGATGTTTAAATTCAAGACACCCCACAGAAAGACTTGGTCCATGCACTACTCACTACCCTTGGGCATAATGGATGAAAGCAAGGCAAACTGGGTGCAGGCCTGAGCACACTGCCTGGCTTTAAAATGGCCCCTTGACCCCCACCCATATCGCCAGTCCCTGCCTGTTCCAGGCCTCAAAATGGACCCCACCCATATGGCCAGGCCCCAACAACACCCCAAAATGTAAAAAAAATCAAAAAAAAATCACCACAATCCTATGCCTTCAATGCCCTCAATGATGTTTAAATTCAAGAAACCCCACAGAAAGACTTGGTCCATGCACCGCTCACTACCCCTAGGCATAATCAATGAAAGCAAGGCAAACTGGGTGCAGACCTGAGCACACTGCCTGGCTTCAAAATGGCCCCTTGACCCCCACCCACATGGCCTGGCCCTGCCTGTACCAAGCCTCAAAATGGCCCCCATCCATATGGCCAGGCCCCTACAACACCCTAAAAAGTCAAAAACACACAAAAATCACCACAATCCAATGCCATCTATGCCCTCAATGATGTTTAAATTCAAGACACCCCACAGGAAGACTTGGTCCATGCACCACTCACTACCCCTGGGCATAATGGATGAAAGCAAGGCCAACTGGGTGCAGGCCTGAGCACACTGCCTGGCTTCAAAATGGCCCCTTGACCACCACCCACATGGACAGGCCCTGCCTATATCAGGCCTCAAAATGCCCCCCAAAAAACCCCACACACAAATCAGCACAATCCAATGCCATCCATGTCCTCAATGATGTTTAAATTCAAGACACCACACAGAAAGACTTGGTCCATGCACCACTCACTACCCCTGGGCCTACTGGCTAGTGTGGCTTTACAGGCACCCCAACATTTAAAAAAAAAATCCAAATATAACAGTGAGCTTAAATTCCATTACATAAATGAGATTTAAGTTTGACGAAACTCACAGAAACGGTTGCATCATGCACCCATGACTGACCCTTGGCCTACTGGATACTGTGGTTACCCACAATATATATTTTTTTAAGTTGTGAAAAAGTTTTAGAATTGTAGTTGCAGCAACTGCAATGCCCCAAACAAACAACACCAACTTACTTGTAAAATTTCAAATCCAAAAGTGATCCAAAGTCCAAAAAGTCCTCAAATACAAATATCCAGCAGCAGCTACAAAAACTAATCCTTCCAGCTCCAGATCCAAATGAAAGTGACCAGGACATGGACAAAGCACTGGGAGGAGCCTGCTGGACAGGAACAGAAAGTTAGGGACTCTGGAGCATTTACTTCCTCCCACCACCCCCCAAAAATGGACTCCTTGCACAAAAAAGTGCAGCCAAATGTTAATCTGAGGAGTTATTCTGATCAAAATCATCATTTTTAGAAGGTTTATGCTGCCTGCGTTGGATTTCTTGTGCAGAATTGCAATTTTCGGGAAAGCGAGATGTACAAATCTCCCGCCGGAAGTCAACTGCGTGCCGCATCTACGTGTTCACAATTGTTTACTCCCGCGATGCGTGATCGCGGACCCTTATGAAGTACTCGCGTTGTCAAACTCTCGCTGTGCAAGATGGCGGGCCGCGATGACGTTCTCGCGGTCAGAAAACTCTCGCGCGATCACGCAGCAAGATCCAAAATGGCGCAGCGCACGCAAACCGGGAGGAAAAACAACTAGGCAAACTCAGAATCACGGTAAGTCAATGCCGCGCGTGCGAGATTGTATTTTTGAAGCGCGACCAAGCAAAAAAATCCGCCAGCTTGCGAATTGCGGATTTTGGGGCAAATTCACGGGATTCACGGACTGCAAAATTGGCAAAAATCCGCAAATTCCGCGAGCGGAACGGATTTTCAGCCCATACTTATTTACCAGTGTGGGATTCGCCTGGGATTCTAGAGTGTTTACTGGCAGTTGGCAAATCCCCTGAAGAACTCTGGAATAATGTGCTGGAGCATATGGTGGAAGGGGGTAAGGGCCATTCTTGGAGGGAATTGGCGGATGGAGCGCTCTCCAGGTTCAACTTTTATCAGACATCTCCGTGGCTCAGAAATATGGCATGGTCAGATGCTTCAATAATATCGATGAAGATGGATCTTCAGAATCTGAAACCAAAAAGGAAGGAGGTGTCATGATGATATTGATATCTGGTGGCAGCCACAAAAGAAAGCATTGGATTCCCCATGTTGTTTGGGAGGGATACTTGCCAAGTGCAGGGTTGGAAGAGCAAGGGCAAGTTTCTATAAGCATGGTTTATTCTGTGATTAAATCTGCCGCACTAAGGTGAAATCAGTTCTTTACCCTACATAGAGGTCCATTAGGATGTAAGGAGGTGGCACAACCGCGGTGCTGGCAGTGCGAAAAACACATTTCACCATTGGCGAGCAGTGGGAAACACCTCCGCCATATTAGTATTGCCAAACATAGGCCAATTTTCATCCGCCGCAGAGCAATGCGCATCGCCATCAAAGTGCGCCCACCACCGTGGTGGAGTGAGCCATTGGAGACTCTCCGCTGTGCGGAATGACGTCCGCCCCACTCCACAAATTAGGATGTCCCAATAAGCAGATGCACTGCAGCGGAGACGCTGCACAGTCAGAGCCCAATCAGAGCAGAAGCTCGACAGTGGAGTGCAAAACCAGAGTCCCGGAACCGTCCACCCGGTCCTGACCGCCATGGTTCCAGCTTTACACTTGTTCTCGGTGCTGTACCTACTACATCACTATCAACTCATGGACCGCCGCGGGTGCTGCCACACGGATGCAACTACACAAATACAACACACACCACACAGGCTGACACAGTGTCCAAATCCAGACACCCTGCTGGGGCAGTAACACATCCATA
This sequence comes from Lissotriton helveticus, assembly GCF_964261635.1. Taxonomy (NCBI): domain Eukaryota; kingdom Metazoa; phylum Chordata; class Amphibia; order Caudata; family Salamandridae; genus Lissotriton; species Lissotriton helveticus. The sequence continues at coordinate 1,243,020,028 of NC_136063.1, read as the reverse complement.
AGGGTACTGACACATGACCCACCTGCTACCAAGTCACCCCTCTGCATCCTGGGCACACATCCACCGGGAACTTGCAGCAATGTCCCGGTCACGTCACCGCAGCGGTCAATCCAAGGGAAAACATGGGCAGATTGCAGAAGGCAGGGCCAGTCCAAGGCATGGGCAGGGTACTAAAACCTCAGGGACACACCTCCCCACCACACATCAGCACACCCCATGAAGTCACAGGCCATGTGCCCAAACTGTGCACAACAACAAGCCAGCTGAATCCACACCCTACACCACACAACAAATAACCAGTGGAGTGGAGCGGAGTGGAGCGACCACTGCGCCTTTAACAGGCCTGGTCGCCCCCACGCTCCTCTTGCCCCTGCTACCTGGTTTTTGCCGCTTCTCCACGCCGACCGCATCTCCTACAGGCGCCCCAGCCGCCGCTGAGCCGCCGCCAGCCTGCACTCGATTTTCCCGCCGCTGCCTCCCTGCGGCCCCGCCCCCCGACAGCCGATTGGCTCCCGCCACCCAGCAGACCCTCCCTCCCGGCTCCCTTCTTATGACGCCCCCACGCACGCGCAGCGTTGACGTGCCGCGGGCTCGCCGATTGTGCGCCGAAGGCGCGCCAAAGGCAAGCCCGTCTGCGCCCGTCCGCGCCTGGACCGCGCCCAGTGCCAGGACCCCTGGCCCCCGACGACCTACGACGCCGCCACCCTCATCGCACTCAAACCTGACCGACCAAGAGCCTGCCACCGAGCGACCCCGAGACGCACCCTAGGACCCTTCACCTGTCAAGCCTGCAAGTTCACCTGCCTCCGGACCTGCACCGCAGCCACCGAGCCGAGCACCAACAACAGCCACCTCAAGTGCATCCTGCTCAACAACCGCTCCATCCACAGACACGCCATCGAACTTTGGAACCTGCTCGACACAACCTCATCAGACGTCGCCTTCTTCACGGAAACCTGGATGAACGCCTCCTCAGCGCCCGACATCGTCATCGCCATCCCAGACGGATACAAGATCATCCGGAGAGACCACGTCAACCAGACTGGAGGAGGCATCGCCATCGTACATACCATCCGCATCAAAACCGACTACGACGACACCTTCACCGCCGCCGAGTATCTCCACTTCCAGATACACACCGACCCAAAGACGACCCTCAGAGGCACCCTCGTCTACAGGCCCCCCGGACCACGTACACAATTCAGCGACGACATCACGGACTTCATCAGCCCGCACGCCCTCTGCTCCGCTGACTACATCCTCCTAGGTGACCTCAACTTCCACCTGGAGAACAACAAGGACTGCAACACTGCCGCCCTGCTGGACAACCTCATCAACCTCAGACTCAAGCAACTGGTCAACACCCCCACTCACTACGCAGGCCACACGCTCAACCCTGTCTTCTCATCCAGCAAGCACATCACCTTCAGCCACTCCACCGGACTTCACTGGACCGACCATTGCTGCGTCCACTTCAGCTTCAGAAGAACCACGACCCACCACCACCCGCAACAGGTTCCTCACAGGAGCTGGAGCAAGATCACCACCGACCAGCTCACCACCTGCCTCAACCAGAACCCACCCGCCAGCACAACGGACCCCAACAAAGCAGCCCACAACTTCACACAGTGGCTGACAGCCTGCGCCGACGACCTCGCACCACTGAAGAACCCTCCTAGCAGACCCAGAAGCAAGAAGTCCTCCTGGTTCACCGAAGAACTCAAGGACTCCAAGAAGAACTGTCGCACCCTCGAGAAAGCCTGGCTCCTCGACCAGACCACAGACAACATGACCGCCCTCAAAGACGCCACCCGCAAGCACCATCAGCTCATCCGCACCACCAAGAAGAAATCACTGAAAGAACGACTGGACAACAACGCCCATGACAGCAAGGAGCTCTTCAGCATCGTCAAGGAGTTCTCCAACCCCAGCACCGGCAACAACGACATCACTCCTTCACAGGATCTCTGCGACTCTCTCGCCCTGTTCTTCCACCGCAAGATCGCCGACATCCACAACAGCTTTGACGCACCACCCACGCACACAACCGTCGAACCAACGCCCCCCACTGCCACCCTCTGTACCTGGACCATGGTGACCACCGAAGACACAGCCCGCACGATGAACACCGTCCACTCCGGATCTCAAACCGACCCCTGCCCCCACCACATCTTTAACAAGGCCGACTCCATCATCGCACCCCAACTCCGGGACGTCATCAACACCTCCTTCAAAACCGCCACCTTCCCGGAGAGCTGGAAGCATGCCGAGCTCAACGCCCTACTGAAGAAACCTACAGCGGACCCCACCGACCTCAAGAACATCCGCCCCATCTCGCTCCTCCCTTTTCCTGCCAAAGTCATTGAGAAGACCGTCAACAGACAGCTTGCAGCCTTCCTTGAGACGAACGGATCCCTCGACCCCTCGCAATCCGGTTTCCGAGCCAACCACAGCACCGAGACCGCCCTCATCGCAGCCACCGATGACATCCGAGCCCTGCTCGAAAACGGGGAAACAGCAGCCCTCATCCTCCTGGACCTCTCTGCAGCGTTCGACACCGTCTGCCACCGCACTCTAGTCCAACGCCTCAGCAACATCGGGATCCAAGAGAAGGCACTGGAGTTGATCATCTCGTTCCTCGCCGGAAGAACACAGAGAGTCCGCCTCCCCCCGTTCCGATCCGAGGCCACCAAAGTCATCTGCGGAGTACCACCCTCTTCAACATCTACATGAGATCTCTCGCAACCATCGCACGCCAGCACAACCTTAACATCATCTCCTACGCCGACGACACCCAACTGATCCTCTCCCTCACCAGAGACCCCGCCACTGCCAGAACGAGCCTGCACGAAGGGATGAAAAACGTTGCCGAATGGATGAAGAACAGCCGCCTGAAACTGAACTCAGACAAGACGGAAGTCCTCATCCTGGGACCATCGCCCTCCGCCTCGGGTGACTCCTGGTGGCCCCCCGCCCTGGGCACCGCTCCCAAGCCAACCGACCACGCACGCAACCTGGGCTTCATCCTGGACTCCTCCCTCTCGATGACCAGACAAGTCAACGCCGTCTCCTCATCGTGCTTCAACACCCTGCGCATGCTCCGAAAGATCTTCCGATGGATCCCGACCCAATCCAGGAAGACGGTCACCCAGGCCCTCGTCACCAGCCGACTGGACTATGGGAACACCCTCTACGCGGGAACCACAGCCAAACTACAGAAAAGACTCCAGTGCATACAGAACGCCTCCGTCCGACTCATCCTGGACATCCCCCGACGCAGCCACATCTCCGGCCACCTGAGGGACCTGCACTGGCTCCCCGTCAGCAAAAGGATCACGTTCAGGCTCCTCACCCACGCACACAAGTCTCTCCACGACCTGGGCCCCAAGTACCTCAACGACCGCCTGACCTTCTACACGCCCACCCGTCAGCTACGTTCTACAAGCCTCGCCCTCGCCGCCGTACCAGGCATCCGAAGGGCCACCGCCGGAGGAAGATCCTTCTCCTACCTGGCAGCCAAGACATGGAACTCCCTCCCCATCCACCTCCGGCGGACACATGACCATCTCGCCTTCAGGAAACAACTAAGACCTGGCTGTTCAAGCAGTAGCGGACCCCTCCCCAAAGCGCCTTGAGACCCTTCCGGGTGAGTAGCGCGCTATACAAATGTTATGATTGATTGATTGGTGTGGCTCACTGGTTAGAGGCGGCAGACCCGGAAGCAGAGGACGGCCCGGGACCAGGGTTCAATTCCCGACGTGGCAGGGTCGTGGACCAGGGTCAGTGGACTCGATAATTCTCGCTTCGGTGCCTACTCTAACCAGGGATCACACTCGGCAACTCTGGGCATTAGCTTTCCTCATCTCCACAACGGCCCCCCACATACACCGGGGATGCCTGGTTTCACCTTGGAGATACCCAGCAGGGATCATCTCACAGGGAAAATTCGGACGGGTTCCCCAGTGGTCTACAGCGCTGGGAAGCCCCATTGCTGGGGTAGCCATGCGCTTTACAAGACAACCTAACATAACAACCTAACATAACCAGGGAGACAGGTACTGAAGGAGTGGCTGCACAGACACACACACCACAACACCACCACACACATGGAAATAAACATGAGTAAAGGTACCAAATGAACACCTACAAGGAACAAACATACAACTGGACACACAGCCTGCATAGTCACGCATACATACCCCACACTGACACACAGACATCCAAAATGCCAACAGCAATTGAGCACAACAAATCAGCAAGCCAAAGTGGGATGTACACAAGTGGAAGGCCATGGAGACACACAACAAGCATGTGCATATCATATGCAAGACAATGAACACAGAACCCCCCCCAGACCATCAAACCAGACATGGCTGGTACAGTCAGTGAATTCAAACCACAGGCACCACAGTGCAACAACACAGGGAGACAGCAAGGCATACCAGGTAAAGGCACAAGGAAGAAAGGAAGACCTGGAAGTCAAACTGGGAACAGCCACACGTGCGTACAACCACCTCACAGAAGTCCACCAGCAGCACAACTCACAGAGCCCATATACATACTCCATCACTGACAAACACCAGGAGGAATGTACAGACATACCCCCCTCACAACAGCAGCCCACAACACCAGTGCCACACACACTGAAGGCTGCCAATACAAGTAGGAGTTTTTAGCTTCAACTCTGAAACAGTGACTTTTTCTTTCCACGGCGACGTTAATTCAAGATCCTGAATCTCTTCTGCGCCCTAACCAAGAAAAGAAACATCAACCTGTGTACGTTTGACACAACGTCATAAATAAAAGTTTCACGTAAAACTACAGTGTGTTACAAACCGCAACACTCTATTCATCATATAGACCGGGTCAATTCACAACTATTTTAACAAGGGTCAAGTATACCTCATTAACTTTCGTCCTGATGATGGTCTTGGGATTATACAGATAAGACCGAAACGTCGACATATCTATCCATGTCTGCATCAATTGACATCTACTGTTCTTGATTTTCTGTTTATTCAATCAGAAGTCATAGTTACTAGTCATACAGACTGGATTTGTATCTTTTGTATCAATGGAATGAATGTTCTTTCCTCATACTTTGGATATGGTATCAATTCAATTGACTGTGAACCCATATAACTTTATGCAAAAATCAAAAAAATAAATAAAATAAATAATAAGTCTTTTTTGAAATACAAATCCTTGTGTTGCTTCCTCTCTTCCAGTTCATGAGCTAGTGTGGTAGCTTATATCTGGTTTTTCACCTAAAAATAAGGTGATACAAAGTAAATTCAACAACTGATGCTCTCAGTTTGATTTCTCTAAGTAACACAGATTTCATTGGCTGCAAATCATTTGTTAATAGTAAAACCCTTGCTGGTACCTTTATATTCACATATCGTTTGCCCAAACCCGCAAGGGTGTATTAGGTCACCCATCTCCTTCTACTATTCTACATAGAGCATGGGGCACAGCCAAACACATGCACACACCAAAATAACCTTATTCAGTAAGGACACTGACAAAACAGACAACAGGAGTCACTTTCTTTATTCACATGTTGCATAGATAGCCACCAACAGTAGAGAAGAGCAAGGTACACAATGCACAGCACAACCATGAGAATCTGCACAGGCAAGGGCAAAACAGCAAGGCCAGTGGCCAGTCCAGGGTGCACAGCAAGTACATGAGAGGCTGCACAGGGAATAGTCCAACACAGCAGAGCAACAGGGTTAGCGGCCAGGGAAAAGTTCACAGCAAGTTCATGAGAGGCTGCACAGGGAATAGTCCAACACAGCAGAGCAACAGGGCCAGTGGCTTGTTCAGTGTGCAGAGTGAGTACATGAGAATCTGCACAGGGATCAGTCCAACACAGCAGAGCAACATGGCCAGTGTCCAGGGCAAAGTTCACAGCAAGTACTTGAGAGGCTGCACAGTGAATAGTCCAACACAGCAGAGCAACAGGGCCAGTGGGCATGGCGAAGTGCAGAGCGAGTACATGGGAATCTGCACAGGCAAGGACAGAACAGGAAGGGAAGTGGGCATGGCAAAGTGCGGAGCGAGTGCATGAGAATCTGCACAGGCAAGGGCAAAACAGCAAGGCCAGTGGCCAGTTCAGGGAGCACAGCATATCCATGAGAATCTGCACAGGCAAGGGCAAAACAGCATGGTCAGTCGCCAGTTCAGGGAGCACAGCATATCCATGAGAATCTGCACAGGCAAGGGCAAAACAGGAACGTCAGTGGGCTGTTCAGGGAGCACAGCATATCCACGAGAATCTGCACAGGCAAGGGCAAAACAGGAAGGCCAGTGGTCAGTACAGGGAGCACAGCATACCCACGATACTCTGCACAGGCAAGGGCAAAACAGAAAGGCCAGTGGCCAGTGCAGGGAGCACAACATATCCATGAGAATTTGCACAGGCAAAGGAAAAACAGCAGGGGCAGTGGGCCGTCTAGGGGGTACAGCAAGTACATGAGAGGCTGTACAGGGAATAGTCCAAAACAGCAGAGCAACAGGCCCAGTGGCAAGGGCAAAGTTCACAGCAAGTACATGAGAGGCTGCACAGGGAATAGTCCAACTCAGCAGAGCAACAGGGCCAGTGGGCATGGCAAAGTGCAGAGCAAGTACATGAGAGGCTGCACAGGGAATAGTCCAACACAGCAGAGCAACAGGGCCAGTGTCCAGGGCAAAGTTCACAGCAAACACATGAGAGGCTGCACAGGGAATAGTCCAACACAGCAGAGCAAAAGGGCCAGTGGGCATTGCAAAGTTCAGAGCGAGTACATGAGAATCTGCACAGGCAAGGGCAGAACAGTAAGGCCAGTGGGCATGGTAAAGTGCAGAACGAGTACATGAGTATCAGCACAGGCAAGGGCAGAACAGGAAGGCCAGTTGGCATGGCAAAGTACAAAGCGAGTACATGAGAATCTGCACAGGCAAGGGCAGAACAGGAAGGCCAGTGGGCATGGCAAAGTGCAGAGCGAGTACATGAGAATATGCACAGGCAAGGCCAGAACAGGAAGGCCAGTGGGCATGGCAAAGTGCTGAGCGAGTACATGAGAATCTTCACAGGCAAGGGCAGAACAGGAAGGCCAGTGGGCATGGCAAAGTGCAGAGCGAGTACATGAGAATCTTCAAAGGCAAGGGCAGAACAGGAAGGCCAGTGGGCATGGCAAAGTGCAGAGTGAGTACATGAGAATCTGCACAGGGAGTGTGTACGACTCTACCTTTCCATGGGCAGCAACACAGTCATGCGGGTAACAAGGGGCAGAACAGGTCCACATGTGAGAGAGACAGGTGTGTGAGGGGGACTAGCACTCACACCTGGCTGTCAGGCAGACTGGGAGCTGGCTGTGTGTAGGGGACATCAGGAGCACCTGCTTGGGGTGAGAGCGGCCCCAGTGAGGTAGGGCTATCAGTGGCTTGGCAAGCGGGAGGGCTGCTTGGACCAGGTGGTGTAGTGGCACGTGGAGGTGGAGTTATGCAGACCTGAGACACTGTGTGGGTGGGAGAGGTTTGAAGGGTGCCTTTCCACTTCTTGGGAATTCTAAATGGCTTACCTGTACTGGGGTTAATGGGAACTGGTGTTGACACAGGAGGCACACGCACCAACCGAGCCGCATCAGGTGCAGACACTGGCACTTCCTCTGGGGACATGCTGGATCCTGTGGAACACTTTGTCTGGCTACGTCTCTGGACCTCCTTCCCCTGTTTGCCAGGTGTACCCCCTACAGTGCCCTCCTTCCCCTGTTTGCCAGGTGTACCCCCTACAGTGCCCTCCTTCGCTTGTTTGCTAGGGGTAGTCCCTACAGTGCCCTCCTTCACCTGCTTCACTGGGCTTGGAAATTGGAGTCGATGTGTTTAGGGAATGTGGCCCTGGGCCCTTCCTAGGTGTACCCATGCCATATAACACCTCCTCAGTGGGCACATAAACTGCAATCCTTGCTTTGCGTGAACTTTTAGGGACAGGAGAGTCCTTACCTGGGGATGCCTCCGAGGCATGTGAGCACGAGGGCTGCTTCTTTGCTTGCTGGGTCTTGCTTTTCCCTGATGGGCTCTTGTCTTTGCATTCTGGGGTGGCTTTGCTCTTCTGTGGGGATGGTGTCTGCGGGCGGGCCTGCTTGGTTTGTTTCTGCTGGGTGCTACTTGTGCTGTATCGTGACTGTGACGCATGGGAACTGTGGTCACTATCATCAGATGTGGCCACTGACTGGGGGGTGGACAAAGGCCCTGGAGCAGGAATGGGAGTATGTGCCTGTTGAAAGGCAGACGTCACTGTGGACGACAAAGCCTGGACAGTATGGTGGAGCCCACGTCGGAGTTTATGCCCTCCATGTAGGCAACCACCTGGGTTAATTTTTTGTCATGGTCACTGAAGGCATTGAGGAGGGCTGTCTGGCCCACACAAAGCTGGTGCTGAGGCTCAACAGACTCAGCACTGAGGGCAGCAGGAGGGACAGGTGCAGGGGCAGCGGTACCAGGTGTGAATGTAACTTGTCCCCTCTTACTGACACAGATACGGGCAGCACCAGAGGAAGTGGATGGGAGGGTGGGCACTGGCCGCTGCGTGGTAGAAGATGATGTAGAGTCTCCATTCCCTGAGCCCGCCAACATGGATGCATCCCCCCTGGCATCAGATGATGTGGTACTTTGGGTCTCAGGCAGGGATTCTTCCTGCATACTTCGGTCCCCCTCTGAGGTGCTGGTGACCTCTGTGTCACTGGGCTCCTGTGCAGCTGTAGTGCTAGTCTCACCCAACTGGTGTCTGGCGCCTGTCCCTCCGTGCCACCTGGCGAATCTGCATGAGAGAGAGATGCAGGGTCAGGTTAGTGGCATCAACAGGACAAAGCAATGCAATCAATGCAGTGCAAATGATGCCCAAATCTACCTGTTGCACACCACACTCTGCAATCACATTGCAGCAACTCACTACATAGACTACAACAGAGCATGTAACTATGGGTGCACAGACATAATATCGACTCCAAAATATCGTTTGGACAGAATATCGAGTTTGAAATATCGTTTGTACAAAATATCGACAGGACAGAATATAGACAGCCAAAATATCGTTTTTAAGGTAAGTGAAGTAATATCGACTGTAAATAATATAGAAAGTGAAAATATCCAAGTATATAATCTAGATAGTAAAAAATATCGTTTTTTAAATAATATTTAATTATTTATAGTGTTTTTTCATGTTACAATATGTGTGAAAAGTGTCATTTTATGTTATAATTATTTTTAATTAATGATTTTTTTTTAAATTATTGTGTAATTTTATTCTGTAGCGGGTTGTGGGTTTATAGGGGAATAGGGTGGGAAGTAATTTAATTATAATTAATTAAATATGTAAATTTATTAATTGGTAGTAATATTTAATTAATTGGTAATTAAATAATATTTGTTAATTATTTAAAATTTAATTGGTAATTAATTTAATTTAATTGATGAATTGCTAATTATGTAAATTTAAATAATTTATTTCCTGTAGCGGGTTGTGGGTTTATAGGGGAATAGGGTGGGAAGTAATTTAATTATAATTAATTAAATATGTAAATTTAATAATTGGTAGTAATATTTAATTAATTGTTAATTAAAAAATATTTGTTAATTAATTAAAATTTAATTGGTAATTAATTTAATTTAATTGATTAATTGCTAATTATGTTAAATTAAATTATTTATTTCCTGTAGCGGGTTGTGGGTCTATAGGGGAATAGAGTGGGAAGTAATTTAATAATAATTAATGAAATAATAACATTTATTTAATTGTATTTAATATAAAATAATTGTAAATTAATTTTTAATTATCAAATAAATAATTGGTAATTAGTTATAAATTAGTATTAATAGGTAACTAATTGAAATATTTATAGTTAATTAGTAATTTTAATATATTAATTATTATGTTATATTAAATAGTTAATCATTTTTAAATAAATTTATATTGATATTATTTTGTAATTTATCTATTAATATATGAAGTATTTACTTTCTCTAATGTTGCACCCACTGGAGTGGGAATAGTAATTTTAACCCTTACGCTATCCAATGCTTTACCTACTATTGCACCCACTGGAGTGGGAATAGTGATTTTAACCCCTACGCTATCCAACGCTTTCCCTACTGTTGCGGGAAACATCCTTTACAATGCAAATTTTACAACGCACTACCATTACAACGAAACTTTGACAACGCAAAAACTATTACAACGCATGTTTTTACAACGCATGTTTTTACAATGCAGATACCTTTACAACGCATACCATTACAACGTAAGTATTGGTAAGTATATAATAATTCTTTTAATGTCAATTTTTGTAATTTTTGGGTAAAGGGGTATTTTTAGGGTTCAGGGTCTGTTTTTGTTTTTTGGGTAAAGGGGTATTTTTAGGGTTCAGGGTCAGTTTTTAGTTTTTGGGTAAAAGGGTATTTTTAGGGTTCAGGGTCAGTTTATAGTTTTTGGGTAAAGGGGTATTTTTAGGGTTCAGGGTCAGTTTTTAGTTTTTGGGTAAAGGGGTATTTTTAGGGTTCAGGGTCAGTTTTTAGTTTTTGGGTAAAGGGGTATTTTTAGGGTTCAGGGTAAGTTTTCAGTTTTTGGGTAAAGGGGTATTTTTAGGGTTCAGGGTCAGTTTTTAGTTTTTGGGTAAAGGGGTATTTTTAGGGTTCAGGGTCTGTTTTTGGTTTTTGGGTAAAGGGGTATTTTTAGGGTTCAGGGTCAGTTTTTAGTTTTTGGGTAAAAGGGTATTTTTAGGGTTCAGGGTCAGTTTTTAGTTTTTGGGTAAAGGGGTATTTTTAGGGTTCAGGGTCAGTTTTTAGTTTTTGGGTAAAGGGGTATTTTTAGGGTTCAGGGTCAGTTTTTAGTTTTTGGGTAAAGGGGTATTTTTAGGGTTCAGGGTCAGTTTTTGTTTTTTGGGTAAAGGGGTATTTTTAGGGTTCAGGGTCAGTTTTTAGTTTTTGGGTAAAGGGGTATTTTTAGGGTTCAGGGTCAGTTTTGGGTTTTTGGGTAAAGGTTTTTTTTTAGGGTTCAGGGTCAGTTTTGGGTTTTTGGGGTACAGGGGTACAGTGTAAAAATAAAGTAAAATTAAATTTACATTAAATTAATTAAATTAAATTAAATTAAATTATATTATATTAATTTTAAATAATTTAAATTAAAAAAATTATTATATACTTAGCAATACTTACTTTGTAATGGTATGCGTTGTAAAGATATCTGCGTTGTAAAAACATGCGTTGTAAAAACATGCGTTGTAATAGTTTTTGCGTTGTAAAAATTTCGTTGTAATGGTAGTGCGTTGTAAAAGTTGCATTGTAACGTCATATATCCACTGTTGCACTCTTTGGAGTGGGAATAGTAATTTTAACCCCTACGCTATCCAACGCTTTCCCTACTGTTGCACCCACTGGAGTGGGAATAGTAATTTTTACTCTTTCGTATTTGTACGTTAATAATATTGGCTATTATTTAATTACATTTTGTTACTATATATATATATGTTTTAAGAAATATGAATACAAAAATATTATTTTTTTACTTTCATTAATTATTTAATTATTAAAAGTTATTTTAAGTATTGTTAAGTATATTTTAGTAATACATTTTTTATATTAATGTAATTAAACATTGTTTTTATTAAAGTCGATATTTTTTACAACTATATTTTTGTAAACGATATTTAAAACTCGATATTTTTGTACTTACCTGTTTGTACATAGAAAGTCGATATTTTGACAGTCTATATTTTGTCAACGATATTTTTGAAGGTCGATATTTTGTCACTCGATATTATTTCAGTGATCCGTAACTATGATCATCTGTCATGACTGAGCCATGTTAAGGCCACACAGCAAAACACCCTGTCCGTGGCTAAAGGCTACCAGTCACACAACTTGCTCTACCCACACCGAGGGACATGATGTGGGCACACCACTTGTTGCCACTGACAGACCTTGAGGGAACAGGAGGGGACAACTCAGACACCTATTACGACATGACAGTTCACAATGGCCAATAGCCAATGCAAAATACCATGTTGTACTATGGGGCCCAAAGACTAGTGCACTTTGTTGTCAGATGTGTAGGACTCAATATTCATGGTGCATGCAATGTACACATAGATGTAGTCACACTCAAGATTGGGAACACTGCTGTTCACTCCCAAATCAATTCCCTAGACTACCCCAATGCTGAATAAACATGAAGAGCATAACACATACGGCAATGGGAATGCACAGCAGGGAGCATCACCTTTGTAAGTACAGTTTGTGCAAATGCATGACACTGGCACCCATCCCAGCAGCCACTTACATGACACTGCACTGCACCAATCCACAAACATCACTAGGGGCCACCGCTGGCACAGGCCCTGTACACATGCACCTGCTTACAGCCAAAGTCACCCTCCCCAAATACTCATCCCTGCCTTGCTGCTGATGCTCCTTCAGACGTGCCTCCAGCTCAGTATTAGTCACTGCCTAGATGCAACCCATCAGTGGTGTCATGCTGAGCTGTGCCAACCACTCAGTGCGAGGAAGCAGCCCCAAGGTCATCTCTGCCATGTTCTTTGCCAGCCGGCTGATGTAGTCCCACCGCTTGTGGCAGTGGTGCCCCTTCGGTTAGATACCCCCAGAGCTTGCACCTTTGCTGCAATGGCCCCCACGCGGCCTTACGCTGGAGTACCTTGAGCTGCAGGCATGGGAGACAAGAGGGGGAAATGATCAGTGACACAGTGTTGTGTACCAACATCTATCAGTACAGTAGCAAGACAAAGACTCATTACCAAATCCAATCTCTGTCCATCCCACTCTGGGGTACATCTCACATGTGCACTCTGCATGGACTAAGCTGATGTGATTGCATGCATTAATGAGGGTGTACAGAGTCCCTGCACATCTCATACACATGCAGGATGACAGCACTGGACCCACTATTTGGCTTGCACACATCTCCAGTACTATGCATGTCTAGGCACAACATACATCCCATTTTGACCTGTGTCTGTGGGTAGACTCACTGTGTACAAGACTGCAGCACTAAATGTGCATGCCCTGGGAATATATCAGTATATCATGTGTGTGGCATTGGGGGACATGGACTCACCAACAAAATCTAGATCTACACAATTGTGGTTGTGTGCAATTATACTGGGCTGAGATGGTGCATAGTTGGATTTCACTGTGCAAAAACACTGTAAAGACACAGTAAGTGCAGTGATATTGATTTTGTCTTGGTGGGTGGGCACTGTGCAGAGCATCTGTGCTCACAGTGAGTTGGACAACAGGGACACGCATAGCCATTCAGCCAAGAAATCACTGTCCTGGCACATGCATGGCCAACGTACTGTGTCACTGTATGACTGACAATGCAACACACTTCACTCAGACCTACAACTGCAGGCAGGGAAACCTGTGACATTGGGACACACCCTCCTTATCCCTGGAGACAGCATGTTTGTCAGTGCATGACACAACCCCACACCCTCAGGTATATACTGCAGCAGTCCAACTACATGTGTGCCCCCCCGCCCTACATCTCCATTTTTTGATTACTTACCATGACATTTGGGGCACCATACAGCCTTGGCTACTGTGCAAGCACCTCGTCCACCAGGATCTCCAGCTCCTCGCTTATGAATGGACTGGCATGGATCTTCTCTGTCCTTGCCATCCCTGTGGAAAACCTGTGGTGGAATTGGTTGGTGAGGGGTCTCAGGCAGCAGTCTCTGGAGGCAGCAGCAGATGAGGGGTCATAGGCAGCAGTCCCTGGAGGAAGCAGCAGATGAGGGGTCACAGGCAGCAGTCCCTGGAGGCAGCAGCAGATGAGGGGCCTCAGGCAGCACTCCCTGGAGGCAGCAGTAGATGAGGGGTCTCAGGCAGCAGGCTCTTTGAGCAGTGGAAAGGTGAGGCTTACTCCCACACATATATAGCCCCCGGGGTCATTTCATAGGGGCCAAGCTGCAACAATTGGTCATCCAGGTCTGCCTCATTCAAAAGCATCCAGTGACCGCCTCCGCGGTGGCGGAGCACGCCTACTGCGATTTTCAAAATTGCATCATGCCACTACAATCCTCGTTCCCATTGGCTCCAGGGCATGCTCCATGGCGGTGATGCACCACAGTGGCCCGGGGTGCGCTACCTCGATGGTGCATCTTTCAAAAGTATCCAATGCTTGCCTCCGCGGTGGCCGAGCATGCCTACTGCGATTTTCAAAATTGCATCATGCCAGCGCAATCATCATTCCCATTGGCTGCAGGGCATGCTCCAGGGCATGCTCCATGGCGGTGAGACACCACTGGGGCCAGGCGGTAGCTATCGCGATTTGGGTGGTGGAGCATGCCAACCGCCATCTTCCCATGTCTATGGCTATGACTACTGCACTTATGTGAATGGGGGGTGCTGGTGAGACACTGCCGGGGCCCGGCTGTAGCTACCGCAATTTGTGGCCCATACAATGACATGAGGCACCGCGATTTGGGTGGCAGAGCATGCCAACCACCATTTGTGCATGTCTCCATGCCAATAACTACCGCACCTGTGTCAGTGGAGGAGCTGGTGAGACACCGCCGGGGACAGGTGGTAGGTACCACGATTTGGGGCACATACAATAGCAATGTCCATCGGGAACACTTCAACAGTGCACAGTGGCCACATGGTGAAGGGCACATCATCGTGCACACAATGCCAATATTCCATTGCTTCCACAGGTGCCTAGATGTGCCATAGTTCTGTATGTGTGACATACATTGGTCTGTAGTCCCTAACATGTCACAAATGCATTAGATGGTTGATGAGGCAGGACAGTGTTTTAGAGATCTCTACAATGTGTACACAAATCAATGTGTTGTGGGGCAGTGATGACCTCGATAAGGCTTGTTTCACTTTATGATGTAGTTACTTACTTGTGCTATTCTGTCTGCTCATACATGCAATTGTCAGTTCACCGCCGACTGTGGTCATTGTATTGTGGAGGTGTGCCATGTTTGAATGATGCATTGAGGTGTGACAGGTACAGCAGATGAGTATGAGTAAGTGGTGTTGATTTGTCGCACATTGGCAGGATGCCACGCTCCCAGGCGTGAACATATGAAATGTGGCCATAAAACTATGTGCATTCACATTGACCTATGTGGTGTTTGAGGCACTTGTGTATTTTAAATAGAGAGGAGTGCCCTCTGTGTGGCTCAAACGTCCACCCTTGTAACCTGGTGTGTCACTCATTTATCAAGTCAGTCATTGTTTTTTCTGTGTCATCCTGAACGGGATATGCTGTGGCCATCTCATGATGGATGCCATTGATATGTGTCCACTTTCATCTCACCTAGGAGGAGGCCTAATCTGATACGTCACTTGACACTGCTGAAGGACATGGAGGATGTGGCGATCCGTCTACATAGAGCCGCCACCCTGAAGACCCTTTGTGATCTGTTGGAGCCCCACCTGCAGCCTCGCCTAACACATCCAACAGCTTTCACACCAACTTATAAAGTGATGGCAGCCCTCCATTTTTTTCACCACTGGATTGTTTCAGGAGACCATGGCCAGCGCTGGTGGGATGTCTCAGCCCATGTTGAGCATGGTGCTGCGGGATGTTCTGTCCGCCATGATGATCTACAAGGACAGATATACATTTCCCCAGGGGTGCTGAATTGGTAGCTGTAAAGGGAGACTTCTATCCCCTTGGGCACATCCCCCAAGTTATTGGTGCCATAGATTGTACACATGTCAGCCTTTTTTTTTTGTCCTCATACGCCAAAAAAGATATTCTCAGAGAAGCCAATCCTTTCCACCCTCTGCACAAGTACAGATGGGCCCCTTCTTAAACTCTGAAAATCTTAATGGATGCACTTTCTGCAGATACCCAATGCATACCCCATGGTATTGCACGTTCAGATTTCAATTCAGTTCTTGCAGCTATCCCGGCCCATGAACTGATCTTAGGGTACTCCAATCTGCAAAAAGGCGTAATCATTGGACAAATAGTTCACACCCTATCCAACCAATTGATGCATGAGTTCCAAAAATGATTTCTTCTCTTCCAAACTGCCATGTCTAAATTAAGTGTATGCCTTATTGCTCGGATCCAATCAATATATAAAGGAACAGTGTCACTGACCCAAAGTTTGCATATCTCTCTGTGTGCCAGGATGATTAAATAAAGAGATAATTTATTAATGTCTTGAGAGAGTTCCTCATAATTATCAAAGATTCCCAAAAAAACAAGTGATATACTAACCTGTATATCAAAATTGAAAAGCATTTTAATACCTTCTTCTATCTCAAACCAAATATTCCTTAGATCCGGACAAGTTAAAAACATATGAAGGTCGTTGGCCTTTTCCTGCTTACACTTTGGGCAACAGGTTATTGGACCCTTGGAGAATTTGGCCAATCTGGCCGGAGACCAGTACACTCTATGGAGAGAAAAAAGATGGTTGCGCTTTAAATTGGCAGGTGAGACTGTAACATGTAGTAAATCAAAGGATACTTGCCATATATTCTGCAACTCGACGTCTGGAACCAGGTCCCTCCAAAGTTGTACAGGGAGACAGAAGTCACCATCCTCTGCTTCTACCATTGTCCAGTAGAGCAACGATGTTTTTATTCTCCTTCCTTTTTTTAATAAAAGTTCCTCCAAAGCCGAATTAGCCTAACATAGCCTGGGCCCAGCTTTTGATTTAAAGGTATTTAAACTTGGACAAATTGTGATCCGTGAGAATAGACATCTCCTCCCAGCTCAAGAGAACACATTCCGGCATTAGCTGACCCCATACTTTCACCTCTGCTGCCCAGAGGGGTATAGACAGTAAGTCTTTGGTCCATCCAGGTGAACCTGGTGAATCCCAGATTGGAGCTCTCGCTGAATAGTAATGGATATTCAGCGACCTTCTTACTTTGGCCCGAATATATGCCATATCCCTAAGAATCTTTAAACGAACCTTCTTAAAAAAACGCGAATCACCAAACTTGAACAAAAAAAACATGAGCAGCTCCCTGGAGCTCAGAAAGCATAACTTGGAACATAAAGTCTGTTCCAGTGCTAGCTGGAGAATCAAATAGCCTTATTCCCGCCTTAATCAACAAAGTCCAGGCATACAGCTTCAGATCAGGAGCGCACAGTCCACCTTTACATTTCTTTCTAAAAAGCTTCTTCCATGATATTCTAATGCCCTTTGATGCCCAGATAAATGAATTCCATTTAGCTTGGATCTTATTAAGCCGGGCTTCCTTAAAAGCAAGTGGAATATTCTGAAGAATAAAAATTAATTTTAGGTAGTAACATCATTTTTATAATGTTAACTCTTCCGATCAGAGTCAGAGGAAGGAGTGACCATCCTTTTAACGCCTCCCCACTTTCCCTCTCTATTTTTATGAGATTTCTTTCGGGTATTTGGTGTATATCCTGCGAAACTTGAACCCCTAGATATCTAAATTCATGTTTTAAAATTGAAATAGGTGTTGAAGTTGTAACATTCCAAATCATGCACTCTGATTTGGCCTGATTAATCTGACACCCGGACATTTGTCCAAATTGCTCAGCTAAGCTATAAATGAGAGGGATGGCATTAATGGGATCTGCTGTTTATAACATCATATCGTTGGCATATAAAGAAACTTTTTTTTTCCCAATTATTATATTTAAATGGTAAAATGCGATCATCTTGTCTAATACTTTCCGCTAGCCATTCAATATATAGATCAAAAAGCAAAGGTGAAAGGGGGCATCCCTGTCTTGTGCCTCTATTAATTTTTATTGGTAACGAAAGATTTCCATTTATTAATACTCTGGCACTAGGGGCCTGATAGAATTCAGCTATGGATCTACAAAAGTTCCTGCCCAAATTACACCTTTCTAAAACCTTGGCCAAAAATATCCAATTAACGCGGTCAAATGCCTTAGTGGCATCTAATGTTATGACTGCCAATGGAATTTTATGGATAGTAGCGAGATCAATTGCGCCCACTAGTGCTTGCGTCAGATCTTGTATAGAACGCCCTCTTACGAACCCCTTTTGATCTAAGTGTAGCAACCTACCGGCTACCCCATTCAACCTCTCTGCCAAAATTTTAGCCAACAATTTATAATCTGAATTAAGCAGAGAGATGGGTCTGTATGAGTCGCACTGCGATGAAGCCTTCAGTGGTTTAAGAATAAGAACAACTGTAGCGTCATTCCAGGAAGACGGAATTTTTCCCCCTTCCTCAAAAATAAATTTGAAAAGCTTCTGAAGAACCGGGGTAATTACTGGAGCCAGCACTTTATAAATCTCAGCAGGCAAACCATCCGGTCCTGAAGCTTTGCCTCTTTTAGAAGAATCTATTGCCGCAGTTATCTCAATCAAACTAATTCCTCTGTTAAGGTTCTCCGATTCCTGATCATCTATCCGTCGGACCGCATATTGATCAAGCCACGTCTGAATGATATCATGACGAGGAACTAAGTCCTCCTTGTATACTGCGTCAAAATGATTTAAAAAAGCCTGCTCGATGTCTGTGCTATTTTCCGAAATCTCAGACGTACTTCCCACCAGAACTCCCTTTATAGTGTTCCTCTTCGGCTCTTTCTTCACCTTCCAAGCCAGCAGCTTACCATTGGTTTCACCGTATTCAAAATGAGACAGAGAACTAGCCTGCCAACGTTGCCTTAGCCGTTTGTCTAGAATTTGCTCTAGTTGTAATTTAGAAGCTATCAGCTCTTCCTTCATTCTTACTGCTGCCACTGAAGTTGGATCTAATAAAACATCGTCTAAAGTCTTAATTCTTGACTCAATCTGCGAGATGTTTGCCCTGTATGCTTTGTGTTTAGAGGATTGAAAAGCTAATAATAACCCTCTCAAAAAGGCGTTATATGAATCCCAAACAACTGGAAGTGTGGCTGAATCTAAATTGATTTTAAAGAACTCATCTGATTCAAAAAGTAGCTTCTGTACTATTTCTTCGTCCAAGAGAATACTTCTATCTATGGTCCATCTTCTTACATTCTGTGAACCAGATAATTTGAGAACTAAGGAGACGGCCGAATGATCTGAAATATGTGCTCCTAAATGCCTAATCTCTTTAACTAGCTGACAAAGTTGTTGTGAAATTAAAAAGAAATCTAATCTAGATTTATGATGCAACTTCTTATTATGAAAAGTGAATTCTTTCTTCGTACCTGAGTTCTTCCTCCATATATCCTTCCAGCCAAACTGATTAATTGCATTTACTAATAGCGATCTAGTTTTAGGATTATGTGGAGCCTTAAGTTTATAGGACTTATCAAATTTTGGATCCAGAATAAGATTAAAATCACCTGCAAAAATTAACGGATCCTCAAAATCAAGTAGTTCCATCAGGAGTTCTCTAAGAGAGAGTGTATCATCTAAGTTTGGTCCATAATATCCTGCAACTGTCAGTGTATGTGTAAAATACTTTATCTTAGCTATCACCCATCTCCCTTTTTTATCCGCTCTTGACTCAAGTAAGATTATTTCAGGATTGGATTTAATCAATATAGCAACTCCTTTCTTTGAGGTCTGCTGTGTGCTTGTTATTACATGCTGGATCCATTTCTAATTACTACATATATCTCTTAACTCTTTATCCGTAGAATGCGTCTCTTGTAAAATGAAAACCTTCAAATATTGGAATATCCTCTCTCTTCTACGCTTAACCCTTAGACCATTTAAATTCCATGACAAAAACGTAATATATGCCGATGAGGCTACCCTATCCTGTAGCATTTTATCATAACTTGGTGTGAACGATTAAGTGTCATATTTGGCAACTTGGACACATTTATTTTTGTTTTTTTCCCCTGATGCTCCCCACCCAGTGCCCTTCCCCCCCACCCACCCGTGCTCCCCTGGAGAACCCCCTCCTTTCTCTTGGCCTACTCCTGGCCATTAAGACTCCACCCCCAGATAGATGTCCGGATGGCGTGTAGAATATTAGCTATTAGCTATTATAGAAAGAAAAGAAAATCCAAGAGGGTATACCATATTTCAATGTTAAAATCAAACTAATTAGATCAATCAGTTATTATGAATAACATTGAAACCTTTTAATGGCTGGCTGGTTAACACTTGCCCAAACCGCTTTTACTGTCGAGTGTAACTAATTGGAGATAGTCTTCTGCGTCGTCTACCCTTTAAAAAACTCTTATTTTGTTTTTATACATCACTTTTAAAGACGCAGGGAATTTTAATTGAGCAGTAGCACCTAGTTGTTTAAAGGGATCCAGTAATTTACCGAGCTCCCACTGCCTGGATGCTGTAATAGAAGATACATCTGATCTGATTTGAAAGGTGAACCCTTCAGCTGTTAAAGGATCAGCTTTGAGAGCCCTATTAAGAATCTCATCTTTTACAGTGTACGTTAGAAAATGAACTAAAATCTTTCTGGGCCTGCTCTTATTAGGATTTTGTCTAAATGGATCGCTATGAACACGTTGAATATCCTTCATTAATTCCTCTTCTGAGAGTTCGATCTGCATTGCTTGTTTAATCAGCTTAACCACAAACTCCTTTATGTTACCCCCTTCTGCACCTTCGCCGCCACAGCCTTGAATCATCCCCGTCTTGCCTTGCACCAGTCCGCTGCGATTCCGGTCACTCCACTGGGAAATAGTCTAGCCGTCATCACTAAGGTTGATTTCCAACCGTGTAACTGAAATTTTGATCGCCGCAGCACCTCAGCGCCTCAGAGGCGCCTCCACGCCGCCTCCACCCGGCACCCTTAGCACAGCTGCTCCAGGCACTCTGTATGTAGAGGATCGCGTTCACTGACAGATCGCGTAAACCGGCGTTCACCAACTTCCCCGGCCTCTCCCGGCAGGTAAGCCGAACTCATGCTCAGACCAGTCTCCCGATTGAAGTCCTCCCTGAAAACAAGCAGAAAATAGCTAATTTATGTGCGATATTAGCTGCATTAGCCTCCCGGGCAACGGAGCCTCCGGAGCCTCCGACTAGCCACGTCCGCTAGCCGCCATGTTCTCCCCTTTAATGTTCCGTGTACACGTGTCAGTCTTGTGCCACCACAGGCAAGTGAGCACATTTTTTTGTAATAGAAAACATTACCACTCAATCAATGTGCAGGTGGTGTGTCTGGCAGATATGACCATCTCGCATGTGTGTGCCTGATTCCCCGACTCTGCCCATGACTCCTACGTCCTGAGGAACAGCATTGTGCCCCGGCTGATGGCTAATCTGCTTACCGAGCATGCATGGATTATGGGTGAGTATGCCTAGTTGTATGGCATGCTGGGTGTTTGACCTGCTGTCCTCTGCCTGTGCAACATTACAATGTGTATTTGTCATTCCTAGGTGACTCTGCATATCCCAGCCGTCCGTGGCTGCTGAGCCCACTGCGGAATCCCAGGACCCCGGCTGATATCAGATACAATGAGGCCCATGGCAGGACATGTCGTGTGGTGGAGCGTACTTTTGGTCGGCTAAAGTCATGTTTCTGCTGCCTTGACAAAACCTGAGGTGCACTGGCATACTCGCCTGGGAAGGTATGTAAGATTGTAGTGGCATGCGGCATGCTCCACAACCTGGCCATTTACAAGCAGATTCCCCTGCTCCTGGATGATGATGAGGACCCAAGGCCCCCGCCTGCACAACAACCTGAGTCTTGTGATGAGGACAGTGGAGAGGAGGAAGGTGGTGACATGTGTCAACAGCTCCTCACCGGCTACTTCACTTAAAGGTGGGTGACAAAGTCCAACATATACATTGTCTGGTGAGATTGCTGTTGTCATGAAGGGCTAATAGCGAATGGTCTAAACAGCCAGATGTAAAATCAACTGTGTGTTGATATGTGACTGTGACATGTAACCTGTGAACGTATATGGGATGTGAATGGTGACAAATCTGACAAAAAAACAGTGTGTAAGTTAATTTATTTACAAAGTTGACATGTGAGGGGGTGGGCAGATTTATATGGATGTGGTGATGGGGAAGTGAGTTGACAGTCATGGTAAATGAGATGTAAGAGTAGATACCACTTTGATGTGGTGACACAGTTCAACAAACAGGTGCCATTCACAAGGCAATGTGGGGAAGGACAGTCCAAACAGTCAATGCCGTGGGGAAGAGGGTTGCCATCAGGGCTGGCTCCATGACTGGCGTTTGGCTGGTGCTTTGCCTCCAGAGACTCCCTGGCTCTTCTTCGGATGGCCCCTTGGTCACTTGGCTGGGAGGAGCCCTACTATGGTGCCATCGGCGTCTGAGGACTCACCCACTCTGTGGTCGCAGGGGAGGATGGGGAACTGTCATCCTGCATCAAAACAGAGGGGGTGGAGGTTTTGGTTGGGATGCAGGCCTGTCTCTCAGTAACACCACTTTCTGGCCCATGAGGTCCACCATTTGTCCAATGCGTGTGTCAATGGACCTCATCAGCAGGATGAGCTCACGTAAAAAATTGTCTGACCGACCGCTTTGTCCCTGGGCCTGTTCGTATGCCCCAAGGAATCTGGTGATGTGTTCAAGAGATGGGGTCCCAGACTCCTGGTGTCTGAGGGTGACCCTGGCCCTCCCACCTGCCCTGATGCCCCAGACCTGTTGGCTCACCACTGTGGGTCCCCGCACACTCTCCCTGCCATCCTCAGTTGTTGGTGTGGGGTGGATATTCTCTGGGACAGGGAGGGT
The DNA here is from genome assembly GCF_964261635.1 of Lissotriton helveticus. NCBI lineage: Eukaryota > Metazoa > Chordata > Amphibia > Caudata > Salamandridae > Lissotriton > Lissotriton helveticus. The sequence goes on along the minus strand of NC_136063.1, from coordinate 1,242,997,391 downwards.
GTTGCAGGTGGCACTGGTGGTGGCAGTGGAGGACGCACAGGCCGTAACAGCAGGGGTGTGTTGTGCAGTTGGTGTTGCAGCAGACGTGGTGGTGGAGAGGATAGGGTCCTGGGACCTGTTGCCCCCTGGAACACCAGATGGGCCGGCCTCGAGCTCATCGTCCAGATAATACTGTAAGTCTACATCCGAGAGTCCATGTACCGGAGGGGGAGACTGGCTCTGCTGGTCATTGGTGTTGTCCTCAGCAGTAAGATCTTGGTCACCTGTGGATTAGATGGGGAATGGTCATTGTTGTGCACTCTGCAAGCATTCTGTTAGCTGTGTGCCATCCGCTGTCTGTACACTACACAATTGACAGATCATCACATCATTTTCTACGTACACTACTGTGCCTCCTAACATGGTGCAGAGGTACATACATTACTTGTTCATGTTCTGAGGTATCAATGCATACCATGCAAATCGTACTGGAGTCATGTTCACAGGGATCTGTTGCAATGTAGGGACCAGCAGAACATCTGTTCATTGTTATCACCTTGTTGATTTGTCTGACCTGGTGGATGTCACATCTGGCCATGGACTGGCCATTGTATTGTACTGCATGAATTGTTCCTGTCATGTACAAATTTAAATTTATGAGCCCACACATGCTTCCTAAATATTGTCATGGTCCTTGCTGATTGGGCCACATGGCAATTCACTCATCAGTGTGTGCTGTGCATGTTTGTGCTCAGTCTTCCTTGTGCATGCGTCACTCTTTGTTATCTGTGACAGTTCCCTTTGCTTACCTGTCTGCACACTGTGCATGTCATGCAGGGTTGCTATGTATACTTGTGCAATGAGAGGGCTGGTGTTGCTAATCGCATTCTTTCATTAGTGAGAAATGTGTGGGTGCACGTACGGGCTACCTACCTATTAGGTGAAGGTAAACAATGCAATGTCTTCCAACTGCTTGAGGGTGGGAGGGAGTGCTCCATCCTGCTCAGGGGTAGCACAGGGGTACCTGGTTGGAGTTATAGTGCAGGCCCCCTACCCCCCAAGGGCCCTCCTTGTGATTATGGCTACCTACCTGTTAGTTTGAAGTGAACAATGCAATGGTTTCCACATGCCTGTGGGTGGTAGGGAGTGTTCCATCTTGCTCAGCTAGGAAACAAGGGTACATGGTGGGAGTAGTATTGCAGGCCTCCCACACCTAAACAGAACAACCTTGGAAAATGGCTAAGTACTTGTTAGATGAGGATGAACAATGCAACTGCTGCCATATGCTTGTGGGTGGGTGGGGAGTGTTCCATCCAGTTCAGGGGTGGGACAAAGGGACAGTTGGGAGTTATAGTACAGGCCTCCCACACACACACACACACACACACCTCCCTGGGAAGATGGCTACCTACCTTTTAGTTTGAAGTGAGCACTGCAATGGCTTCCAACTGTTTGTGGGTGGGGAAATGCTCTTTCCTCCTGGGGTGTGGGCCAGGGAGCATGGTGGGAGTAGTGGTACAGCCCCCCCCAAACAGGCCTCTCAGGCAAGATGGCTACCTACCTGTTAGGTAAAGGTGAACATTGCAATGGCTGCCACTTGTGTGCAGGTGGGGGAGTGCTCTTTCCTGCTGGGGTGTGGGCCAGGGAGCATGGTGGGAGTTTTGGTACAGGCATCCCTCCATAAACAGGCCTCCCAGGCAAGATGGATACCTACGTGTTAGGTGAAGGTGAACACTGCAATGGCTGCCACATGCCTGTAGGTGGGAGGGAGTGATCCATCATGCTGGGGTGTGGGACAGGGGGCTTGGTGGGAGTAGTGGTATAGGCCTCCCTCCCCCAAACAGGCCTACAAGGAAAAATTGCTACCTACTTGTTTGGTGAAGGTGAACACTACAATGGTTCCCAACTGCTTATGGGTGGGGGAGTGCTATTTACTGCTGTGGTGTGGGACAGGGGGGATGGTGAGAGTAGTAGTGCAGGCTGCCTGTGTCCATGCTCCCATGGTAATATTGCTAGCTATGTTTAGGATAAATGGGAGTGAGTGATGGTTAGATCTGTGAGACAGGTTTTTGTGGGTGTGTGGTACAGATGTATGGGATTTGTCTTGGGTGGTGTGGGTTTTTGTTTGTGCAAGACAGTACATATTGGTGTGTTGGTTAACATTTTTTTGTACTTACCAACCTCCACTCCCCTGGATACTCCTGTGAGACTCTCTGGATGCAGTTTGGCAAGCACCTTCTCCTCCCATGGTATGAATGTTTTCTGTGGGATGGGAGGGCTACTGCCAGTCTGGTTAGCCAGCTCCCAGTTCTTGCTCCTCCTCTGTTTAACAACCCTCTTGAGATCATGCCATCGCTTCATGATCTCCTTCTTGGACCACAGGGTGTTCCCTACTGCATTGACCCTTTGTACTATCCTTTTCCACATTTGAGTCCTTGTGGCTAATTGTGTCTGTTGGACCAGGCTACCAAACAGTTGTGGTTCCACTCTGACTATCTCATTGACCATGACTGTCAATTCACTCTCTGTGAATTTGGGCATTTTATGTGTGGACATGGTGTGTGGTGTGCAAAGTGTTTGTAGGTACAGGGGTGTGGATGGTGGGTGTGGTGTTGGTGAGGGAGGTGTGTTATGTGCTGGGGGCTTGGTGGTGGTAGTGTGATGGTGTTGGCGGTGTTGGTGGTGTTGAGTGTGCTCTGTTGTTTTGCCTCTCCTCTCAGATCTAGTGGATGCCCCTCTCTTCTGAAGTGTTGCAAAGGATTGTAGTCAGTGAAGGGGCTGGTTTTGTAATCAGCTATGTGGGTGTGTCCAAATGGGGTTTTGCTGTCAGGTGTGTTGTGGGTGTTGTCCTGGGATTGTATATTTCTGTTTGGCATGTATTTGTTTCATTGGGATGTGTTTTGTGTATTTGGGGGGCATGGATACTTTGATGTGTGCAATGTTTGACAATATTGTGAGGTTTTAGCATTGTCCGCCATGTTTTCTATGGATCATCCGCTGCAGTGACTGTGCTGCAGCTCTTCCGCTGGCTCTCCCATTCACTGCAGTGTGCGACCGCGGCGGTCAGAAACAGCAGATCGTACCGCGGGTCATCAGGGATATCCTAATTTCCTGTGCGGTGTCTCCGCTATGCTTGCGGCGGGTTTTAGAGTTTCTGCTGCGGTCCGACTGCCATGGTCAGATTTTGGACATCACCGCCCACGACTGGCGGTTTTTCCACGGTCCTGGTGGGCGGTTGCTTTCCCCCTCCATGGCAGTTCGGTGATTTTCCGACCGCCATCCTAATGGGTCTCCACGAGTCTACTGGACCCCAGCAAAAGTAGCTAAGATAAGAGGAGATGGAGGGGCCAAATGTCAGAGGTGTGAAGTTTGAGATGTGGATGATATTGATATGTTTGCCAGCTGTCCTGCCTTGGAAAGGTTCTGGAAGAATGTGGGTAAGACAATCTCTGACATCTTGGGATTGGAAGTGGAGGTAAAACCTGTCTTAATTATGTTTGGTACTGTGCAGCAAGGATCCGTATTTGGAGGCATTTCGAAGCTTCAAAGGCAGCTGATATTTTATTTGATCCTCCTGGTTAGGAAGAAGATATGTAAAATGTGGTGCCATCCCTTGTTCCCAACTTGGAGGGAAAGGTGGAAGTTAGTGAGATATTTCAGAGAGCTGGACAATAGGAGTAATTGAAATAAGAGGAAGGCAGAGTCTGGGTCATTCTGGAATCTGTTGGAATCTAACAGAAGACCATGATGTTCGATGATTATATCAATCAATCAATCGATTAATCAATCAATCCGTGTTAGTGAAGCACACTATTCACCCGTGACTGTCTCAAGGTGCAAGGGGAGGGGGTGGGCAGCTTTGTTAGGGTCAGTTGAAGAGCCAGGTCTTGAGGTCCTTCCTAAACTAGTGCAGTGTAGGGCTCCATCGAACGTGGAGTGGAAGTTTGTTTCAGGGCTTGGCTGCTAGGTAGGAGAAGGATCTTCCACCTCCTCTGGTCCTGTGATAGAGTGGAATGTTGGTTAGGGCAAGGTTGGCCGAGCGAATGTTTTCCTCAGGGGAGTGGTCAGCTCAATGTATGGCACTGGGTAGTCTCTTGGCGCAGACATTGATTGTAAACAGACCCAATACAAGCACAAGGGGCAGCTGAGATCAGTAGGGGGTTTGCTTATTTGAGGTGATATGAGGACAAAGAAACTAGTGAAGTTGGTGCTATTATCTCACCACCATAACTGTGGTCTACATTGCTTGTTGCCACTGTGAATCTAATATTGTAGCTGGGGATTGTTGGAGAATCCTATCAAACCTCTGCTAGTCCATCTTGCTCAATTGATAGTTAAACTCTAAATGCATCACAGTAGTGGCTCTGTCTAGGAAAAAGGCAGGGCCGGCTTTAGGGCTGTGCAAATGGTGGCACTCCAGCCGGTACTGACTTCAGGGGGCGCAATGTTTGCAAGTTTATTTTGGTTTTAAAAGCACCTGCTGCTTCGTTCCTTGCCTCCAGTAATTTCCAGGCAACAATAAAAATGTCAAGATCACTCCGGTGATCAATGTTCTTCCTGGGGAGAGATTGGAGTTTTGTCTATTTGAGGTTTTGACAGATAATAAAATAGCACAGAGGATTATTATGCCAGCTACAAATAATGTGTACCATGGAGATCACAAAGTGTATATAATGGAAATTGGTAAGTGGGTTACTGTTTGTGTAAGAGACATCCTTTTGTGACTTGCAAAGTATCGATCAGAGCATAAATTAATGTTGCAAAAAGGGTTCATATGAGTAGAAATGGATTCTTATTTTTAAAGAGAACCAGAACTATGGTGTTCCATTTTCAATTCTGAGTTTGTGCTTCTCCAGACCAAGCACTCCTAAACTATACTGCATTCCAGTATGGATAACATGTCACTACTAAATACTAATCAAGTGGGGAAGGATCACTTGTCCTGCACAACCTTTGGTATGCAGGAGAGATGTGGGGTGTCCCAGATAAAAGACCCTCATGCACGTGATGGGTATGGTGGTAAATTGAGCGGTATATCTTGATTGTCCGCTTTTTGTTCACGTGTGTGCATAATCATCAGGTCAGTGTGGTTATGCAGCCTCCACCAGGAGGTTCTTACCCAAGGTTGGTACAGTAGTGAGCCAGTGATAAGGGAGTGGAAAGTGATTAGAATTATAAAAAATTATAAAAATCCCAAAAATCAGATAGTGATTTTATTCGTTCTGTATTTGGGACTGGTAAACTCTGTAGTAGTGCATGGTATGGCACTGATTATGAGTAACAGATGCACTCAGAGTATTAAAATCATGAATGATAGTGGGTTAAAAGACGGTCGACATGTTTCTGCCTCAACAGCCTTAAACTAGGACTTACGGGCATTCATCAGGACCTGAGGGTGAATAAGGTGAGGAGAATATATAAAAAGGTGCTCTTCCAAATGGTGATAGAAAATAAGGATATATTAAACCTGTTTTTCTGTTAGAGAGGTCACAGTGTACCTGTAAAATTAAGAGAAATAAATAGCGTAACAACAAACAAAGGGCAGGGTACAGTGGGACACATATAGAGCAGAAATCTGCTTCACCGGTCTATTCGTTGATAGACACATTCACAACTAAAAAATGGCAATACTTCATAGGCCCGCTAGTGTATGGCAATGTCAACTCATTCGTAACCTTTACAAACTCATGCATGGGATTGTAACATGCTCAAGGTTGAGAAAATGCATGCATAGATCAACCAGTGTTTCACCAATATTGCGGGCATGCATAACCGATGCAAATAATGGTGATCATGCGATATGCCCACATCTCATATTTTAAAGTGAACATTTCATGGTGGTTTTATTCTATTTTTATCGTGTGTATATTTGTGACTAATTTTTAATCACGGGGAACACAGTTACCTCACGCGCTTAACTAACGCGTTCCAATCAGGTAGTAGAGCTCCAGACAGACTAAGAGGAAGAGATAGTGATTTAGCGATTCGATTCTTCCAAATATACTTGCGGTTTGTTGATGTCGTGCTCTGTGTGACTAGCACCTATTGTGTCTTCTGCTGGCGGCTTGTTGGCGCGCTCTGCTCTCTCTGACCCGGAAAAGGCGAGTCAGAGTTTCCGGGTCGGGATAAAGGACGCGACTCTGACGTGAACGGAGCTGATAGGTCACTCCCGAGGTTACTATGGTAACCGTAGCGTCAAGAGTCAGTCTATTCTTATAGATGTTTTACTCGAACTAGCTATGTGGATTTACAAAAACATATGTTTAAATTCGATGTTCGTTTGTACAGGGGCTGCAGCATGCCTGGTAGATCATCGAGATGATTAGATCTTTTTCGCTATGGTCGAAAAACTGATATGTACATACAAGATGGAAAGAGGGAAAGAGGGGCACCTCGGTGTGCATTCATTGTTAGAATTGTCGAGGTAGGTTTTTCTATTGTACCTGATCAGTTTCTTGTGAGACTGAGCCATGAAATATTATCATTCAATCCTTTGTTGTGGGTATTGAGTCTATGCACCCACCGCTGTTCTTTTTCATAGAGGATTTTTTCAGCATTTCTGTCTTTTGTAAACAAAGTTTCAAGAATGACCCACTTCAGGTCTTCAGTCGTGTGGCCCATCTCAAGGTAGTGGTTTGCCATTTTTGTTGTGCTTTTTTTGCACTTCACGTTGCTTCGGTGCTCACATATTCTCTGTTTTATTTTTCTACAGGTCATTCCGATGTATCTGAGGTGGCAAGGACATGTGATCATATAGACCACGTGGCTGGTATTACATTTCGTGTGGCTCCTCAAGTCCCATTTAAAATCGGGTCGTAATTGTAACTCTTTTGTGGCTTTCGTTAGACTGCACACCGAGCATGACCCGCATGAGTAATGTCCCGTCACCTGTGGGTTCCCCCATAAATTTGTAATGTCTCTAGGTTTTTTTGGGGCAGGTCTCGTGTGGACCAGGCTGTCCTTTAGGTTGCGGCTCCTTTTATTGGCGAACCAGGGTTTAGGCCAAGTCAGATCGCCTGATGTCAGAATTCTCCAATTTTTGTTTATCATTTTTTTGATGTCATTCGTCATTGGGCTGTATGTTGTCACACAGGTCAGTGTTCCCTCAGCTGTTTCTTTTGGGGTAGTTTCGAGGAGTGATTCTCTATTCTGATTTCTAGCCCGTTTTTTGCATCTGTTTATCGTTCTTTTTGGGTAATCCCGGGCTTCCAATTTTTTGCAAAGATCGCTAGCTTGTGATTTATACTCATTCGTGTCGCTGCAATTCCGTCGTAGTCTGAGGAACTGGCTATATGGTAGATTCTCTCTCAGGGAGCGAGGATGAAAGCTGTTGTATGAGAGGAGGCTATTTTTGGCCGTCGGTTTGAAGAAAGTTCGAGTTTGAAGTGTGGCCGCCTCAGCATAGATAGTCACATCTAAAAAGTCAATGCTTTTGTCATCTGCAGAGTAGGTGAACCGGAGGCATTCATCCCTCTCATTCATCCATGTGTGGAATTGTGATAGGTTGTTCTGGTCTCCTTGCCAAATTACAAATATATCATCGATATATCGTTTCCAGAACAATATATGATGATGATATGGATTGGTCTCTTCATTGAGAATGTATTGGTCCTCATATATGCTGACATATAGTCCAGCCACACTCGGGGCGAATGTACTGCCCATCGAGGTCCCATGGCATTGTAGGTATAAGGTATCTCTGTATTGGAAGAAGTTTTCCATCAGGGCCATCCGACAACACTCTAGAACAATATGCCTAGGGGTTTTGTAAGTCCATACTGTATTAAAAAGGATGCTCTCAAGGGTGTCCATCGTTTTGCCTTGTGGAAGACTGGTGTATAAGCTTTCCACATCGAATCCAACTAAAAGCATTGTAGTTGGAGACTAGTCAATGTCTTTTAGTTGGTTTAGAAGGTCTCTCGTATCTTTCAGATACGTTGGGGTTTTCTGGACCAACGGTCTGAGATACTGGTCTGCGAACTCAGAGAGCGGTTCCAGAATAGAGCCAATTCCTGAAACGATTGGCCGTCCAGGTGGAGGTATCCGACCCTTGTGTGTATTGGGTAACGAGTAGAAATAGGGGATCCTTGGTGTAGGGGTTCTTAGGAATGCTCCTTCCTTTTTTGATATCCAGTTGTTAGTTTCCCCTTCTTCGATCATCATAGCCACAGTTCTTTGTAATCTTGGGGTTGGATCTGTGTCTAGAACCTTGTAGAATTTGCCATCCGACAAGAGATTCATACATTGTTGGTGATACCCTTCTGCTGTTAAGAGGACCACCCCTCCGCCTTTGTCGGCGGGTTTAATGACTATGTTACGATCTTCTTTCAGGGTATTCAAGGCTTGTTCTTCTAGTCTGGTCATGTTGTGGAAAGGTTTGCGAGGATTTTTCGCTAGCTCATCAACTCCTTTGAGAAGAGCTTGCTCAAAAGTCTGAATTTCAATAGGCACTTGAGAATTCAGTGGGCAGAAGGTTGATTTATTTTTTAAAGTCGTGTCTCCTTCTCTGGTGGGCGGTTGGTCTGTTCCGAAGAACGCTTTCAATTTTAAAGTCCGGCAAAATTCTGCCAGTTCACACTTGATTTTAAAAGGATCAGGTTTTGGGGTGGGGACATAGCCTAGACCTTTGTTAAGTACATCCTCTTCTTCTTTTGTTAAGATCTTGTCTGTGAGATTCACGATGAGGGATTCACGTTTGTTCCTGCTTTGGCTTTTGTTATGCTCCTGGTCTGCACTTGTCTGGTTTGGTCGGACCAGGTTACTCCTCTCCTCCGTGTTCTCTGTGATGTCTGGCCATTCCCTAAAAAAGGAACGCCTTGTTGGAAATTGGAGCCTGACTGTTGTTGTATTTGGTGATTCATGATCGGTGGTTCTTGGAAGTAAGGGTTCATCCATCCTTGAAAATGAGGGTTGAAGGATTGGAAAGGCATTCCTTGATTTCCCGTCTGGAAAAACGGAGGTCTCCATGAGTTGCGTCCTCGTCGGTTGCCTCTTCTATTGTAATTTTGCATCCTGTTTTGATTACGTGAGTTGTCTCCTCCTTGGTCTGAACCATCACTGGAGGCGGCACTGTTTGACCCATTATCATCTGTTTTGTAGTCCTTACTACTGTAAGGTTGTATTTTCTCCAGAGAAAATTTCTTCAGTTCTTTTGATAGTTTCTGTAATTTTGTTTGAGTCAAGTATTCATGGGTGTCGCTCATTATCTTATTGATTTCCTCCAGTCTTTTTTTATATATAGTAACGTTGACAGTGTTGTTAAGTTTAGTCTCCAATATTTCAATTTTCACCGTCAATTCATTTGTAAGTCTTGTGGCAGTTTTGATGATCAGCACTAAATAATCTCTGGTACACTTCCACGAGATTGCAGACCAATCTTTTCTGAAGGGTAGGTCTTTCAGAAAAATTCTCGGCGCATTTGTAACCCAGAGTCCCCTGGGTGCCGCATTAACTCTCAAATACTCAGTCATTATAATGCCGCGAACGGCTGTTCTGACTTGTTCTTTTTATATTTCAGTTAGTTCGTCCCATTCTGTAGAGCTGGAAAGGGTCTGGGTGAGGTCACTGTTCATAAACAGTGCAGGTCTGGCCAGTATTGCATCAATTTCTTCTATGGAATAACTTAATCCTAGATTCTCCGCCATGGTGGTATCTTCAAGGCTGTATTCTGATCACTGAGAAATTCTCGGTCAGAATTCCTGTCAGTACTCCCACAGCTGCACGTTTCTCAGTATTATCTAATCATAAGAGGGAGGTAGAAAGACTGATCCATTCAGTTTCCTGGATATACGTAAATACTAATCAAGTGGGGAAGGATCACTTGTCCTGCACAACCTTTGGTATGCAGGAGAGACGTGGGGTGTCCCAGATAAAAGACCCTCATGCACGTGATGGGTATGGTGGTAAATTGAGCGGTATATCTTGATTGTCCGCTTTTTGTTCACGTGTGTGCATAAACATCAGGTCAGTGTGGTTATGCAGCCTCCACCAGGAGGTTCTTACCCAAGGTTGGTACAGTAGTGAGCCAGTGATAAGGGAGTGGAAAGTGATTAGAATTATAAAAAATTATAAAAATCCCAAAAATCAGATAGTGATTTTATTCGTTCTGTATTTGGGACTGGTAAACTCTGTAGTAGTGCATGGTATGGCACTGATTATGAGTAACAGATGCACTCAGAGTATTAAAATCATGAATGACGGTCGACATGTTTCTGCCTCAACAGCCTTAAACTAGGACTTACGGGCATTCATCAGGACCTCAGGGTGAATAAGGTGAGGAGAATATATAAAAAGGTGCTCTTCCAAATGGTGATAGAAAATAAGGATATATTAAACCTGTTTTTCTGTTAGAGAGGTCACAGTGTACCTGTAAAATTAAGAGAAATAAATAGCGTAACAACAAACAAAGGGCAGGGTACAGTGGGACACATATAGAGCAGAAATCTGCTTCACCGGTCTATTCGTTGATAGACACATTCACAACTAAAAAATGGCAATACTTCATAGGCCCGCTAGTGTATGGCAATGTCAACTCATTCGTAACCTTTCAAAACTCATGCGTGGGACTGTAACATGCTCAAGGTTGAGAAAATGCATGCATAGATCAACCAGTGTTTCACCAATATTGCGGGCATGCATAACCGATGCAAATAATGGTGATCATGCGATATGCCCACATCTCATATTTTAAAGTGAACATTTCATGGTGGTTTTATTCTATTTTTATCGTGTGTATATTTGTGACTAATTTTTAATCACGGGGAACACAGTTACCTCACGCGCTTAACTAACGCGTTCCAATCAGGTAGTAGAGCTCCAGACAGACTAAGAGGAAGAGATAGTGATTTAGCGATTCGATTCTTCCAAATATACTTGCGGTTTGTTGATGTCGTGCTCTGTGTGACTAGCACCTATTGTGTCTTCTGCTGGCGGCTTGTTGGCGCGCTCTGCTCTCTCTGACCCGGAAACCGTGAGTCAGAGTTTCCGGGTCGGGATAAAGGACGCGACTCTGACGTGAACGGAGCTGATAGGTCACTCCTGAGGTTACTATGGTAACCGTAGCGTCAAGAGTCAGTCTATTCTTATAGATGTTTTACTCGAACTAGCTATGTGGATTTACAAAAACATATGTTTAAATTCGATGTTCGTTCGTAAAGGGGCTGCAGCGTGCCTGGTAGATCATCGAGATGATTAGATCTTTTTCGCTATGGTCGAAAAACTGATATGTACATACAAGATGGAAAGAGGGAAAGAGGGGCACCTCGGTGTGCATTCATTGTTAGAATTGTCGAGGTAGGTTTTTCTATTGTACCTGATCAGTTTCTTGTGAGACTGAGCCATGAAATATTATCATTCAATCCTTTGTTGTGGGTATTGAGTCTATGCACCCACCTCTGTTCTTTTTCATAGAGGATTTTTTCAGCATTTCTGTCTTTTGTAAACAAAGTTTCAAGAATGACCCACTTCAGGTCTTCAGTCGTGTGGCCCATCTCAAGGTAGTGGTTTGCAATTTTTGTTGTGCTTTTTTGCACTTCACGTTGCTTCGGTGCTCACATATTCTCTGTTTTATTTTTCTACAGGTCATTCCAATGTATCTGAGGTGGCAAGGACATGTGATCATATAGACCACGTGGCTGGTATTACAATTCGTGTGGCTCCTCAAGTCCCATTTAAAATCGGGTCGTAATTGTAACTCTTTTGTGGCTTTCGTTAGACTGCACACCGAGCATGACCCGCATGAGTAATGTCCCGTCACCTGTGGGTTCCCCCATAAATTTGTAATGTCTCTAGGTTTTTTGGGGCAGGTCTCGTGTGGACCAGGATGTCCTTTAGGTTGCGGCTCCTTTTATTGGCGAACCAGGGTTTAGGCCAAGTCAGATCGCCTGATGTCAGAATTCTCCAATTTTTGTTTATCATTTTTTTGATGTCATTCGTCATTGGGCTGTATGTTGTCACACAGGTCAGTGTTCCCTCAGCTGGTTCTTTTGGGGTAGTTTCGAGGAGTGATTCTCTATTCTGATTTCTAGCCCATTTTTTGCATCTGTTTATCGTTCTTTTCGGGTAATCCCGGGCTTCCAATTTTTTGCAAAGATCGCTAGCTTGTGATTTATACTCATCCGTGTCGCTGCAATTCCGTCGTAGCCTGAGGAACTGGCTATATGGTAGATTCTCTCTCAGGGAGCGAGGATGAAAGCTGTTGTATGAGAGGAGGCTATTTTTGGCCGTCAGTTTGAAGAAAGTTCGAGTTTGAAGTGTGGCCGCCTCAGCATAGATAGTCACATCTACAAAGTCAATGCTTTTGTCATCTGCAGAGTAGGTGAACCGGAGGCATTCATCTCACTCATTCATCCATGTGTGGAATTGTGATAGGTTGTTCTGGTCTCCTTGCCAAATTACAAATATATCATCGATATATCGTTTCCAGAACAATATATGATGATGATATGGATTGGTCTCTTCATTGAGAATGTATTGGTCCTCATATGTGCTGACATATAGTCCAGCCACACTCGGGGCGAATGTACTGCCCATCGAGGTCCCATGGCATTGTAGGTATAAGGTATCTCTGTATTGGAAGAAGTTTTCCATCAGGGCCATCCGACAACACTCTAGAACAAAATGCCTAGGGGTTTTGTAAGTCCATACTGTATTAAAAAGGATGCTCTCAAGGGTGTCCATCGTTTTGCCTTGTGGAAGACTGGTGTATAAGCTTTCCACATCGAATCCAACTAAAAGCATTGTAGTTGGAGAATAGTCAATGTCTTTTAGTTGGTTTAGAAGGCGTTCCTTTTTTAGGGAATGGCCAGACATCACAGAGAACACGGAGGAGAGGAGTAACCTGGTCCGACCAAACCAGACAAGTGCAGACCAGGAGCATAACAAAAGCCAAAACAGGAACAAACGTGAATCCCTCATCGTGAATCTCACAGACAAGATCTCATTGAAGCAGGCCAAGCACATAAAAGCTAACCTTACTTAAATTCACAGGCCCCAATTCACAAAAGTAAACTGAGAGAAAATTCAAACTTTACCATTTTCGGTATTTACAAAGGGCATGTACAACTCGTAAATACCCTTTTTGAATACAGAAAGTCAACCTTTACGACTTCTGGTATTCACAAAGAGCATTTACGAGTAGTAAGTGCGCTTTGTGAATACCGAAAGTTGTAAAGTCAGAGTTTCCTCTCAGTTTCACTTTGTAAATTGGGGACAATGAGAGGAGGTCCACACAATCAGTCCTTAATTGAATCTACTGCACTGGAGCAGCTATAAATGATACCAGATGAGATGATGGATGGAGCGTTTGAGCAAATCAAACGCTCACCCCCAGTCAATTGATCTGCATTTAATCCATCATTATTCTTTAGCTCACTCCGCCACCCTAGTTCAGACATGGCCATATGCAAATCAGTCTGAACCTGTGCCTCATGGGAACAGTCCAGCCTGTACTGCGAACCCATTTCTTCCTTGGACTGGAAAAAAGCATCCTGGGACGGGTTTCAGGTTCATAACCCACATCAGCCAGGCTATCTTAAATCCAGTGGCAAAGTGAGCAAGGGTCCCACATCTGGGCATACCCTGCCAACTTAGGGAAAACAAAGTGATACCAAAGAGGATTATGGATGAAGCGTTTGAGCAAATCAAACACTCACCCCCAGTCAACTGATCTGGGTTTAATCCATCATCATTCTTTAGCTCACTCCACCACCCCAGTTCAGACAAGGTCATATGCAAATCAGTCTGACCCTGTGCCTTATGGGAACACTCCAGCCCAAACAGCCAAGCCATGTCTTCCTTGGACCGTACACAAGCATCCCGGGACCTGTTTCACGTTCATAACCCTCATCAGCCAGGCTATCTTGAATCCAGTGGCAAAGTGAGCAAGGGAACCACCTCTGGGCATACCCTGCCAGCTTAGGGCGGACTGAACAATAGCAAAAAAGGGGATGATGGACGGAGCATTTGTGCAAATCAAAAACTCACCCCCAGTCAACTCATCTGGGATTAATCCATCATCATTCTTTAGCTCACTCCACCACCCCAGTTCAGACATGGCCATATGCAAATCAGTCTGACCCTGTGCCTCATGGGAACAGTCCAGCCTGAACTGCCAAGACATGTATTCCCTAGACAAGAAACAAGCATACTGGGACCGGTTGAGGGTTCATAACCCTCATCAGCCAGGCTATCTTGAATCCAGTGGCAAAGTGAGTAAGGGACCCATGTCTAGGCATACCCTGCCAACTTAAGGCGAAAAAAGCGATACCAAAGGGGATGATGGACGGAGCGTTTGAGCAAATCAAACACTCACCCCCAGTCATCTGTTCTGGGTTTAATCCATCATCATTCTTTAGCTCACTTCACCACCCAGTTCAGACATGGCCATATGCAAATCAGTCTGACCCTGTGCCTCATGAGAACAGTCCAGCCCAAACTGCCAAGCTATGTCATCCCTGGACCGGAAACAAGCATCCATCCTGGGACCTGTTTCAGGTTCATAACCCTCCTCAGCCAGGCTATCTTGAATCCAGTGGCAAAGTGAGCAAGGAACTCATGTCTGGGCATACCCTACCAACTTAGGGCGAACAAAGGGATACCAAAGGGGATGATGGATGGAGCCTTTGAGCAAATCAAACACTCACACCAGTCAACTAATCTGGGTTTAATCCATCATCATTCTTTAGCTCATTCCACCACCCCAGTTTAGACATGGCCATATGCAAATCAGTCGGACCCTGTGCCTGATGGGAAAAGTCCAGCATGAACTGCCAAGCCTTGTCTGTCCTGGACCAGAAACAAGCATCCTGGGACCAGTTTTGGGTTTATAACCCTCATCAGCCAGGGTATTTTCAATCCAGTGGCAAAGAGAGCAAACAACCCACGTCTGGGCATACCCTGCCAGCTTAGGGCGAACTGAGCGATACCAAAGAGGATGATGGACGGAGGGATTGTGCAAAACACTCACCCCCAGTCAACTGATCTGGGACTAATACATCATCATTCTTTAGCTCACTCCACCACCCCAGTTCAGACATTGCCATATGCAAATCAGTCTGACCCTGTGCCTCATGGGAACAGTCCAGCCTGAACTGCCAAGCCATGTAATCCCTGGACCAGAAACACGCATCCTGGGACCGGTTTCGGGTTCATAACCCTCATAAGCCAGGCTATCTTGAATCAAGTGGCAAAGTGAGCAAAGGACCCATGTCTGGGCATACCCTGCCAACTTAGGGTGAAAAAATTGATACCAAAGGGGATGATGTACGGAGCGTTTGAGCAAATGAAACACTCACCCCCAGTCAACTGATCTGGGTTTAATCCATCATCATTCTTTAGCTCACTTCACCACCCCAATTCAGACATGGCCATATGCAAATCAGTCTGACCCTGTGCCTCATGGGAACAGTCCAGCCCAAACTGCCAAGCTATGTCATCCCTGGACCGGAAACAAGCATCCTGGGACCTGTTTCAGGTTCATAACCCTCATCAGCCAGGCTATCTTGAATCCAGTGGCAAAGTGAGCAAGGAACCCATGTCTGGGCATACCCTACCAACCTAGGGCCAACAAAGGGATACCAAAGGGGTTGATGGATGGAGCGTTTGAGCAAATCAACTACTCACACCAGTCAACTAATCTAGGTTTAATCCATCATCATTCTTTAGCTCATTCCACCACCCCAGTTTAGACATGGCCATATGCAAATCAGTCGGACCCTGTGCCTGATGGGAAAAGTCCAGCAGGAACTGCCAAGCCTTGTCTGTCCTGGACCAGAAACAAGCATCCTGGGACCAGTTTTCGGTTTATAACCCTCATCAGCAAGGGTATTTTCAATCCAGTGGCAAAGGGAGCAAACAACCCACGTCTGGGCATACCCTGCCAGCTTAGGGCGAACTGAGCGATACCAAAGAGGATGATGGATGGAGCGTTTGTGCAAAACACTCACCCCAGTCAACTGATCTGGGACTAATCCATCATCATTCTTTGGCTCACTCCACCACCCCAGTTCAGACATGGCCATATGCAAATCAGTCTGACCCTTTGCCTCATGGGAACAGTCCAGCCTGAACTGCCAAGCCATGTAATCCCTGGACCAGAAACAAGCATCCTTGGACCGGTTTCGGGTTCATAACCCTCATCAGCCAGGCTAGTTTGAATCAAGTGGCAAAGTGAGCAAAGGACCCATGTCTGGGCATACCCTGCCAACTTAGGGCAAAAAAAGCGATACCAAAGGGGATGATGTACGGAGCGTTTGAGCAAATGAAACACTCACCCCCAGTCAACTAATCTGGGTTTAATCCATCATCATTCTTCAGCTCACTTCACCACCCCAGTTCAGACATGGCCATATGCAAATAAGTCTGACCCTGTGCCTCATGGGAACAGTCCAGCCCTAACTGCCAAGCCATGTCATCCCTGTACCGTAAACAAGCATCCTGGGACCGGTTTCAGGTTCATAACCCTCATCAGCCAGGCTATCTTGAATACAGTGGCAAAGTGAGCAAGGAACCCATGTCTGGGCATACCCTACGAACTTAGGGCGAACAACGGGATACCAAAGGGGATGAAGGACGGAGCGTTTGTGCAAATAAAACACTCATCCCCCAGTCAACGGATCTGGGTTCAATCCATCATCATTCTTTAGCTCATTCCACCACCCCAGTTCAGACATGGCCATATGCAAATCAGTCTGACCCTGTGCCTCACGGGAAAAGTCCAGCACGAACTGCCAAGCCTTGTCTGTCCTGGACCAGAAACAAGCATCCTGGGACCAGTTTCCGGTTTATAACCCTCATCAGCCAGGGTATCTTCAATCCAGTGCCAAAGGGAGCAAACGACCCACGTCTGGGCATACCCTGCCAACTTAGGGCGAACAAAGCGATACCAAAGGGTATGATGGACGGAGCTTTTGAGCAAATTAAACACTCACCGCCAATCAACTGATCTGGGTTTAATCCATCATCATTCTTTAGCTCACTCCACCACCCCAGTTCAGACATGGCCATACGCAAATCAGTCTGACCCTGTGCCTCACGGGAAAAGTCCAGCACGAACTGCCAAGCCTTGTCTGTCCTGGACCAGAAACAAGCATCCTGGGACCAGTTTCCGGTTTATAACCCTCATCAGCCAGGGTATCTTCAATCCAGTGCCAAAGGGAGCAAACGACCCACGTCTGGGCATACCCTGCCAACTTAGGGCGAACAAAGCGATACCAAAGGGGATGATGGACGGAGAGTTTGAGCAAATCAAACACTCAACCCCAGTCAACTGGTCTGTGTTTAATTTGTCATCATTCTTTAGCTCACTCCACCAACCCAGTTCAGACATGGTCATACGCAAATCAGTCTGACCCTGTGGCTCATGGGAACAGTCCAGCCCGAACTGCCAAGCCATGTCTTCCCTGGACCAGAAACAAGCATCCTGGGACCGGTTTCGGGTTTATAACCATCATCAGCCAGGCTCTCTTGAATCCAGTGGCAAAGTGAGCAAGGGACCCATGTCTGGGTATATCCTGCCAACTTAGGGCGAACAAAGCGATACCAAAGAGGATATTGGATGGAGCGTTTGAGCAAATCAAACACTCACCCCCAGTCAACTGATCTGGGTTTAATCCATCATCATTCTTTAGCTCACTCCACCACCCCAGTTCAGACATGGCCATATGCAAATCAGTCTGACCCTGTGCCTCATGGGAACAGTCCAGCCTGAACTGCCAAGCCATGTATTCCCTGGACCAGAAACAAGCATCCTGGGACCAGTTTCGAGTTCATAACCATCATCAGCCAGGCTATCTTGAATCCAGTGGCAAAGTGAGCAAAGGACCCATGTCTGGGCATACCCTGCCAACTTAAGGCGAAAAAAGCAATACCAAAGGGGATGATGGACGGAGCGTTTGAGCAAATGAAACACTCACCCCCAGTCAACTGATCTGGGTTTAATCCATCATCAATTTTTAGCTCACTTCACCACCCCAGTTCAGACATGGCCATATGCAAATCAGTCTGACCCTGTGCCTCATGGGAACAGTCCAGCCCTAACTGTCAAGCCATGTCATCCCTGGACCGGAAACAAGCATCCTGGGACCCGTTTTGGGTTTATAACCATCATCAGCCAGGGTGTCTTCAATCCAGTGGCAAAGGGAGCAAATGACCCACGTCTGGGCATACCCTGCCAACTTAGGGCGAACAAAGCGATACCAAAGGGGATGATGGATGGAGCGTTTGAGCAAATCAAACACTCAACCCCAGTCAACTGATCTGTGTTTAATCCGTCATCATTCTGTAGCTCACTCCACCATCCCAGTTCAGACATGGTCATATGAAAATCAGTCTGACCCTGTGCCTCATGGGAACAGTCCAGCCCCAACTGCAAAGCCATGTCTTCCCTGGACCTAAAACAAGCATCCAGGGACTGGTTTCGGGTTTATAACGCTCATCAGCCAGGCTCTCTTGAATCCTGGGGTAAAGTGAGCAAGGGACCTACGTCTGGGCATACCCTGCCAACTTAGGGTAAACAAAGCGATACTAAAGGGGATGATGGACGGAGCGGTTGAGCAAATCAAACACTTACCCGGAAGTCAACTGATCTGGGCATAATCCATCATCATTCCTTAGCTCACTCCACCACCCCAGTTCAGACATGGCCATATGCAAATCAGTCTGACCCTGTGCCTCATGGCAACAGTCCAGCCGGAGCTGCCAAGCCATGTCTTCCCTGGACCGGAAACAAGCATCCTGGGACCTGTTTCAGGTTCCTAACCCTCATCAGCCAGGCTAGCTTGAATCCAGTGGCAAAGTGAGGAAGGGACCCACGCCTGGGCATACCCTGCCAACTTAGGGCGAACAAAGCGATACCAAAGGGTATGATGGACGGAGCTTTTGAGCAAATTAAACACTCACCGCCAATCAACTGATCTGGGTTTAATCCATCAGCATTCTTTAGCTCACTCCACCACCCCAGTTCAGACATGGCCATATGCAAATCAGTCTGACCCTGTGCCTCATGGGAACAGTCCAGCCTGAACTGCCAAGCCATGTATTCCCTGGACCAGAAACAAGCATCCTGGGACCAGTTTCGAGTTCATAACCATCATCAGCCAGGCTATCTTGAATCCAGTGGCAAAGTGAGCAAAGGACCCATGTCTGGGCATACCCTGCCAACTTAAGGCGAATAAAGCAATACCAAAGGGGATGATGGACGGAGCGTTTGAGCAAATGAAACACTCACCCCCAGTCAACTGATCTGGGTTTAATCCATCATCAATTTTTAGCTCACTTCACCACCCCAGTTCAGACATGGCCATATGCAAATCAGTCTGACCCTGTGCCTCATGGGAACAGTCCAGCCCTAACTGTCAAGCCATGTCATCCCTGGACCGGAAACAAGCATCCTGGGACCCGTTTTGGGTTTATAACCCTCATCAGCCAGGGTGTCTTCAATCCAGTGGCAAAGGGAGCAAATGACCCACGTCTGGGCATACCCTGCCAACTTAGGGCGAACAAAGCGATACCAAAGGGGATGATGGATGGAGCGTTTGAGCAAATCAAACACTCAACCCCAGTCAACTGATCTGTGTTTAATCCGTCATCATTCTGTAGCTCACTCCACCATCGCAGTTCAGACATGGTCATATGCAAATCAGTCTGACCCTGTGCCTCATGGGAACAGTCCAGCCCCAACTGCAAAGCCATGTCTTCCCTGGACCTAAAACAAGCATCCAGGGACTGGTTTCGGGTTTATAACCCTCATCAGCCAGGCTCTCTTGAATCCTGTGGTAAAGTGAGCAAGGGACCTACGTCTGGGCATACCCTGCCAACTTAGGGTAAACAAAGCGATACCAAAGGGGATGATGGACGGAGCGGTTAAGCAAATCAAACACTTACCCGGAAGTCAACTGATCTGGGCATAATCCATCATCATTCCTTAGCTCACTCCACCACCCCAGTTCAGACATGGCCATATGCAAATCAGTCTGACCCTGTGCCTCATGGCAACAGTCCAGCCGGAGCTGCCAAGCCATGTCTTCCCTGGACCGGAAACAAGCATCCTGGGACCGGTTTCAGGTTCCTAACCCTCATCAGCCAGGCTAGCTTGAATCCAGTGGCAAAGTGAGGAAGGGACCCACGCCTGGGCATACCCTGCCAACTTAGGGCGAACAAAGTGATACCAAAGGGTATGATGGACGGAGCTTTTGAGCAAATTAAACACTCACCGCCAATCAACTGATCTGGGTTTAATCCATCAGCATTCTTTAGCTCACTCCACCACACCAGTTCAGACATGGCCATACGAAAATCAGTCTGACCCTGTGGCTCATGGGAACAGTCCAGCCCGAACTGCCAAGCCATGTCTTCCCTGGACCAGAAACAAGCATCCTGGGACCGGTTTCGGGTTTATAACCATCATCAGCCAGGCTCTCTTGAATCCAGTGGCAAAGTGAGCAAGGGACCAATGTCTGGGTATATCCTGCCAACTTAGGGCGAACAAAGCGATACCAAAGAGGATATTGGATGGAGCGTTTGAGCAAATCAAACACTCACCCCCAGTCAACTGATCTGGGTTTAATCCATCATCATTCTTTAGCTCACTCCACCACCCCAGTTCAACATGGCCATATGCAAATCAGTCTGACCCTGTGCTTCATGGGAACAGTCCAGCCTGAACTGCCAAGCCATGTATTCCCTGGACCAGAAACAAGCATCCTGGGACCAGTTTCGAGTTCATAACCATCATCAGCCAGGCTATCTTGAATCCAGTGGCAAAGTGAGCAAAGGACCCATGTCTGGGCATACCCTGCCAACTTAAGGCGAAAAAAGCAATACCAAAGGGGATGATGGACGGAGTGTTTGAGCAAATGAAACACTCACCCCCAGTCAACTGATCTGGGTTTAATCCATCATCAATTTTTAGCTCACTTCACCACCCCAGTTCAGACATGGCCATATGCAAATCAGTCTGACCCTGTGCCTCATGGGAACAGTCCAGCCCTAACTGTCAAGCCATGTCATCCCTGGACCGGAAACAAGCATCCTGGGACCCGTTTTGGGTTTATAACCCTCATCAGCCAGGGTGTCTTCAATCCAGTGGCAAAGGGAGCAAACGACCCACGTCTGGGCATACCCTGCCAACTTAGGGCGAACAAAGCGATACAAAAGGGGATGATGGATGGAGCGTTTGAGCAAATCAAACACTCAACCCCAGTCAACTGATCTGTGTTTAATCCGTCATCATTCTGTAGCTCACTCCACCATCCCAGTTCAGACATGGTCATATGCAAATCAGTCTGACCCTGTGCCTCATGGGAACAGTCAAGCCCCAACTGCAAAGCCATGTCTTCCCTGGACCTAAAACAAGCATCCAGGGACTGGATTCGGGTTTATAACCCTCATCAGCCAGGCTCTCTTGAATCCTGTGGTAAAGTGAGCAAGGGTCCTACGTCTGGGCATACCCTGCCAACTTAGGGTAAACAAAGCGATACCAAAGGGGATGATGGACGGAGCGGTTGAGCAAATCAAACACTTACCCGGAAGTCAACTGATCTGGGCATAATCCATCATCATTCCTTAGCTCACTCCACCACCCCAGTTCAGACATGGCCATATGCGAATCAGTCTGACCCCGTGCCTCATGGCAACAGTCCAGCCAGAGCTGCCAAGCCATGTCTTCCCTGGACCGTAAACAAGCATCCTGGGACCGGTTTCAGGTTCCTAACCCTCATCAGCCAGGCTAGCTTGAATCCAGTGGCAAAGTGAGGAAGGGACCCACGTCTGGGCATACCCTGCCAACTTAGGGCGAACAAAGCGATACCAAAGGGTATGATGGACGGAGCTTTTGAGCAAATTAAACACTCACCGCCAGTCAACTGATCTGGGTTTAATCCATCAGCATTCTTTAGCTCACTCCACCATCCCAGTTCAGACATGGCCATATGCAAATCAGTCTGACCCTGTGCCTCATGGGAACAGTCCAGCCTGAACTGCCAAGCCATGTATTCCCTGGACCAGAAACAAGCATCCTGGGACCAGTTTCTGGTTCATAACCCTCATCAGCCAAGCTATCTTGAATCCAGTGGCAAAGTGAGCAAAGGACCTATGTCTGGGAATACCCTGCCAACTTAGGCGAAAAAAGTAATACCAAAGGGGATGATGGACGGAGCGTTTGAGCAAATGAAACACTCACCCCAGTCAACTGATCTGGCTTTAATCCATAATCATTCTTTAGCTCACTTCACCACCCCAGTTCAGACATGGCCATCTGTAAATCAGTCTGACCCTGTGCCTCAAGGGAACAGTCCAGCCCTAACTGCCAAGCCATGTCATCCCTGTACCGGAAACAAGCATCCTGGGACCGGTTTCAGGTTCATAACCCTCATCAGCCAGGCTATCTTGAATCCAGTGGCAAAGTGAGCAAGGAACCCATGTCTGGGCATACCCTACGAACTTAGGGCGAACAACGGGATACCAAAGGGGATGAGGGACGGAGCGTTTGTGCAAATCAAACACTCATCCCCCAGTCAACGGATCTGGGTTTAATCCATCATCATTATTTAGCTCATTCCACCACCCCAGTTCAGACATGGCCATATGCAAATCAGTCTGACCCTGTGCCTCATGGGAAAAGTCCAGCACGAACTGCCAAGCCTTGTCTGTCCTGGACCAGAAACAAGCATCCTGGGACCAGTTTCCGGTTTATAACCCTCATCAGCCAGGGTATCTTCAATCCAGTGCCAAAGGGAGCAAACGACCCACGTCTGGGCATACCCTGCCAACTTAGGGCGAACAAAGCGATACCAAATGGGATGATGGACGGAGAGTTTGAGCAAATCAAACACTCAACCCCAGTCAACTGGTCTGTGTTTAATCCGTCATCATTCTTTAGCTCACTCCACCAACCCAGTTCAGACATGGTCATATGCAAATCAGTCTGACCCTGTGGCTCATGGGAACAGTCCAGCCCGAACTGCCAAGCCATGTCTTCCCTGGACCAGAACCAAGCATCCTGGGACCGGTTTCGGGTTTATAACCATCATCAGCCAGGCTCTCTTGAATCCAGTGGCAAAGTGAGCAAGGGACCCATGTCTGGGTATTTCCTGCCAACTTAGGTCGAACAAAGCGATACGAAGGAGGATATTGGATGGAGCGTTTGAGCAAATCAAACACTCACCCCCAGTCAACTGATCTGGGTTTAATCCATCATCATTCTTTAGCTCACTCCACCACCCCAGTTCAGACATGGCCATATGAAAATCAGTCTGACCCTGTGCATTATGGGAAGACTCCCGCCCGAACTGCCAAGCCATGTCTTCCCTGGACCGTAAACAAGCATCCTGGGACCTGTTTCACGTTCATAACCCTCATCAGCCAGGCTATCTTGAATCCAGTGGCAAAGTGAGCAAGGGAACCACCTCTGGACATACCCTGCCAGCTTAGGGCGAACTGAGCGATACCAAAGGGGATGATGAACTGAGCGTTTGTGCAAATCAAACACTCACCCCCAGTCAACTGATCTGGGATTAATCCATCATCATTCTTTAGCTCACTCCACCAACCCAGTTCAGACATGGCCATATGCAAATCAGTCTGACCCTGTGCCTCATGGGAACAGTCCAGCCTGAACTGCCAAGCCATGTATTCCCTGGACCAGAAACAAGCATCCTGGGACCAGTTTCTAATTCATAACCATCATCAGCCAGGCTATCTTGAATCCAGTGGCAAAGTGAGCAAAGGACCCATGTCTGGGCATACCCTGCCAACTTAAGGCGAAAAAAGCAATGCCAAAGGGGATGATGGACGGAGCGTTTGAGCAAATGAAACACTCACCCCCAGTCAACTGATCTGGGTTTAATCCATCATCATTCTTTAACTCACTTCACCACCCCAGTTCAGACATGGCCATATGCAAATCAGTCTGACCCTCTGCCTCATGGGAACAGTCCAGCCCTAACTGTCAAGCCATGTCATCCCTGGACCGGAAACAAGCATCCTGGGACCCGTTTTGGGTTTATAACCCTCATCAGCCAGGGTATCTTCAATCCAGTGGCAAAGGGAGCCAACGACCCACGTCTGGGCATACCCTGCCAACTTAGGGCGAACAAAGCGATACCAAAGGGGATGATGGATGGAGCGTTTGAGCAAATCAAACACTCAACCCCAGTCAACTGATCTGTGTTTAATCCGTCATCATTCTGTAGCTCACTCCACCATCCCAGTTCAGACATGGTCATATGCAAATCAGTCTGACCCTGTGCCTCATGGGAACAGTCCAGCTCCAACTGCCAAGCCATGTCTTTCCTGGACCTAAAACAAGCATCCAGGGACTGGTTTCGGGTTTATAACCCTCATCAGCCAGGCTCTCTTGAATCCTGTGGTAAAGTGAGCAAGGGACCTACGTCTGGGCATACCCTGCCAACTTAGGGTAAACAAAGCGATACCAAAGGGGATGATGGAGGGAGCGGTTGAGCAAATCAAACACTTACCCGGAAGTCAACTGATCTGGGCGTAATCCATCATCATTCCTTAGCTCACTCCACCACCCCAGTTCAGACATGGCCATATGCAAAACAGTCTGACCCCGTGCCTCATGGGAACAGTCCAGCCGGAGCTGCCAAGCCATGTCTTCCCTGGACTGGAAACAAGCATCCTGGGACCGGTTTCAGGTTCCTAACCCTCATCAGCCAGGCTACCTTGAATCCAGTGGCAAAGTGAGCAAGGGACCCACGTCTGGGCATACCCTGCCAACTTAGGGCGAACAAAGCGATACCAAAGGGTATGATGGACGGAGCTTTTGAGCAAATTAAACACTCACCCCCAGTCAACTGATCTGGGTTTAATCCATCAGCATTCTTTAGCTCACTCCACCACCCCAGTTCAGATATGGCCATATGCAAATCAGTCTGACCCTGTGCCTCATGGGAACAGTCCAGCCTGAACTGCCAAGCCATGTATTCCCTGGACCAGAAACAAGCATCCTGGGACCAGTTTCTGGTTCATAACCCTCATCAGCCAGGCTATCTCGAATCCAGTGGCAAAGTGAGCAAAGGACCTATGTCTGGGAATACCCTGCCAACTTACGGCGAAAAAAGTAATACCAAAGGGGATGATGGACGGAGCGTTGGAGCAAATGAAACACTCACCCCCAGTCAACTGATCTGGGTTTAATCCATAATCATTCTTTAGCTCACTTCACCACCCCAGTTCAGACATGGCCATCTGTAAATCAGTCTGACCCTGTGCCTCAAGGGAACAGTCCAGCCCTAACTGCCAAGCCATGTCATCCCTGCCCCGGAAACAAGAATCCTGGGACAGGTTTCAGGTTCATAACCCTCATCAGCCAGGCTATCTTGAATCCAGTGGCAAAGTTAGCAAGGAACCCATGTCTGGGCGTATCCTATCAACTTAGGGCGAACACAGGGATACCAAAGGGGAAGATGGACGGAGCGTTTGTGCAAATCAAACACTCACCTCCAGTCAACTGATCTGGGTTTAATCCATCATCATTCTTTAGCTCATTCCACCACCCCAGTTCAGACATGGCCATATGCAAATCAGTCTGACCCTGTGCCTCATGGGAAAAGTCCAGCACGAACTGCCAAGCCTTGTCTGTCCTGGACCAGAAACAAGCATCCTGGGACCAGTTTTGAGTTTATAACCCTCATCAGCCAGGGTATCTTCAATCCAGTGGCAAAGGGAGCAAACGACCCACGTCTTGGCATACCCTGCCAACTTAGGGCAAACAAAGCGATACCAAAGGGGATGATGGATGGAGCGTTTGAGCATATGAAACACTCACCACCAGTCAACTGATCTGGGTTTAATCCTTCATCATTCTGTAGCTCGCTCCTCCATCCCAGTTTAGACATGGTCATATGCAAATCAGTCTGACCCTGTGCCTCATGGGAACAGTCCAGACCTGACTGCCAAGCCATGTCTTCCCTGGACCAAAACAAGCATCCTGGGACCGGTTTCGGGTTTATAACCCTCATCATCCAGGCTCTCTTGAATCCAGTGGCAAAGTGAGCAAGGGACCTACGTCTGGGCATACTCTGCCAACTTAAGGCGAACAAAGCGATACCAAAGGGGATGATGGACGGAGCAGTTTAGCAAATCAAAAACATACCCGGAAGTCAACTGATCTGGGCTTAATCCATCATCATTCCTTAGCTCACTCCACCACCCCAATTCAGACATGGCCATATGCAAATCAGTCTGGCCCTGTGCCTCATGGGAACAGTCCAGCCCGAGCTGCCAAGCCATGTCTTCCCTAGACCGGAAACAAGCATCATGGGACCGGTTTCAGGTTCCTAACCATCATCAGCCAGGCTAGCTTGAATCCAGTGGCAAAGTGAGCAAGGGACCCACGTCTGGGCATACCCTGCCAACTTAGGGCGAACAAAGCAATACCAAAGGGTATGATGGACGGAGTGTTTGAGCAAATTAAACACTCACCCCCAGTCAACTGAACTGGGTTTAATCCATCAGCATTCTTTAACTCACTCCACCACCCCAGTTCAGACATGGCCATATGCAAATCAGTCTGACCCTGTGCCTCATGGGAACAGTCCAGCCCAAACTGCCAAGCCATATCTTCCCTGGACCGGAAACAAGCATCCTGGGACCGGTTCCGGGTTCATAACCCTCATCAGCCAGGCTATTTCGAATCCAGTGGCAAAGTGAGCAAGGGACCCACGTCTGGGCATACCCTGCCAACTTAGGGTGATTAAAGCGATACCAAAGGGGATGATGGACGGATCATTAGAGCAAATCAAACACTCACCACCAGTCAACTTATCTGGGTTTAATCCATCATCATTCTTTAGCTCACTCCACCACCCCAGTTCAGCCATGGCCATATGCAAATCAATCTGACCCTGTGCCCAGCATGTAAAAGCTAACCTTACTTAAATTCACAGGCCCCAATTCACAAAGGTAAACTGAGAGGAAAGTCAACCCTTACCACTTTTGGTATTCACAAAGAGCATTTACGAGTAGTAAATGCCCACTGTGAATACCTAAAGTTGTAAAGTTCGACTTTCCTCTCAGTTTCACTTTGTAAATTGGGGAAAATGAGAGGCGGTCCACACAATAAGTCCTTAATTGAATCTGCTGCGCTGGAGCAGCTATAAATAAAAAGAATTTGAAATGAAATAAGTCTGTCTTGCATTTACAAGAGTTTGAGCCATTGGCATTGAAATGACAATGCCTTTTATTAATGTATTATTTTTAAAACAGAGAAAACAGATAAATAAAATGCATTGTTATTTACAATGCTAATAGCTTAGAAAAAGCAAGACCTATTACATTGCAAATGAGTTTAGGACCCGTCCTATGAAGATTTTTTTTAAGGTGAATAGGAGAATGCTATTTGAGAAAATAGTGCTCGTAGGCTGAAATGAAAGCCTACTGAGTAACTACACATGTAACATGGGATTTACTCATGAAAGGTTACAAAATGAGATAAGGTGGTACGAAGCAGTGGTCATTAAGTTTAATAACCAATGAAAAGCCACCATTTACAGTGAACAATAATGCAAGCCATTGGCGGACAGTGGACAGAGAATAAAGTCCATACCTGAATACAGCAATCTTCGCAGAGCAATGCTTGCACAGCCCACGTTTGACCTAAAAATGATGCAGAACAACCAAAATGTTGGGAAAGGATTACTCACTCCGATCTTTAGCTCGTTCAAAATCTTCTCCTTCTCTTGTGAGTGATGCTCCCCAGTTTTTTGCGAGGTCCAATAGCAATCTTGAAAACATAGCTGCCACTTGTTTGGAAACTAAACTTTCTTGACATTGGGTGCACAGTAATACGCGGTTGTAGCTCATAGTTGATGATGGGTGACCTCACTGCTGTGTTACGAGCCAAAGCAATGAGGTAGGTAGATAGGTAAACAGCCATTAGTACTTGGATGTTAGTCCGTGTACCATTACTTCGCAAGTGTTACAACGCATGCGATGTTACAACAAGTAGTCTTTACTACGCACGTTGTAACATTGCATGCGTTGTAACGCTTGCGAAGCAAAGACTGTCAACATTGTGGTGTGGAAACTGACGCGCTTCCATTTCCACACAGCGACATGCACAACTGAATCTAGAAGCCCGGAGAAGAGGAAGCACGGCTGAATAAGAAGAGAGGAACCTAAGAGAGAAAGGGAAGAGGGGCTTTGTAGTATTTAATGTTTAAGGGTAGGGGAAGGGTCGTGCAGGGGGTAGTCTTTTTGGTTTTAGGGTAGTGTAATTGTGTTTTTGTAGTGTAGAGTAGTGTATTTTGGTTTAGGATAGTGTTGGGGTTTGTGCAGGGTGGTGTTTGGGAGTAGGGATAGGACTGGAGGTAAAGGTAGGGTTGTGCTGGGGGGTAGTGTTTTAGGGTAGTGTGGTGTTTGTGTAGTGTAGGGTAGTGTTTTAGGGTTTAGGGTAGTGTTGTGGGGGTTGTGCAGGGTAATGTTTTAGTGTAGGGACCGGCTTGGGGGTAGGTGCAGGGTCGTGCTGGGCTGAGTGTTTTAGGTTTTAGGGTAGTAATGTGGTGTTAATGTAGTGTAGGGAGGTGTTTTAGGGTTTATGGTAGTGTTGTGGTGTTTGTGTACTGTGTAGGGTAGTGTTTCAGTGTAGGGACCGACTTGGGGGTAGGGGCAGGGTCGTACTGGGGGAGTGTTTTAAGTGTAAGGGTAGTGATGTGGTGTTAGTGTAGTATAGAGGAGTGTTTTAGGGTTTAGGGTAGTGGTGGGGTGTTGTGCAGGATAGTGTTTCAGTGTAGGGGATGGACTGGGGGTAGGGGTATGATATGGTTGTGCTGGGGATAGTGTTTTAGGGTTAAGGATAGTGTAGAAGTGTTTGTGTAGTGTAGGGTATTGTTTTAGGGTTTAGGGTAGTGTCAGGGGGTCGGGCAGGGTAGTGTTTCAGCGAAGGAGATGACTGGGAGTAGGGGCAGTGTCGTGCAGGGGGTAGTGTTTTAGGGTTTAGGGGAGTGTTGTGGTGTTAGTGTACTGTAGGGTACTGTTGTAGTGTTTAGGGTAGTGTTGGGGGTCCTGCAAGGTAGTGTTTGGGAGTAGGGACAGGACTGGGACACAGGGCAGGGTTGTGCTGGGGATAGTCTTTTAGGGTTTAGGGTAGTGTTGTGGTGTTAGTGTAGTGTAGGTTACTGTTTTTGTGTTTAGTGTAGTGTCAGGGGTTGTAATGGGTAGTGAATGAGTGTAGGGACCGGAGTGGTTGAATGCGTATGTTCCTGCGAGGGTAGTGATTTAGGGTTTAGGGTAGTGGTGTTTCAGTAGTGTTTTCCATTTTTCGATGTATAGGGTAGTGTATTTCTATTTATTATTTATTGTAGTGTTGTGTTTTAAACATTTAAAAAAGGGTTAAATGTATTTTTGTAATATGACACATTATTCCGCATACCATTTTTATTACTAGGCAAATTTTTACTTCGAGAACAATGGAGCGGTGCACTCCCAGGGTACTAGAAAGTTAATAATGAAGCTCGATCAGTTTCTTTGTAGAAACAATCTTTATTTAGGTAAATCCAAATGCATAGTAACATACATCAGCCAACGCATTTCGTTCATGAAATGAACTTCATCAAGGCTGGAAAGAAACATAAATAACATACATAAGTGCTATGAAAGGTACATAGTGAATAACCACATAACATTAATAACAATTGAGATACATTGAACATACGATAAAGGGTGCTATGTACAAGAAATAGACCAAAGGTCAGATATGTGCAACATCCGATAAAAAACATTAAAAACAGTTATAACAGTCACCCTAGAGGATGAGTAACGATCCCGGGTGTCGTTGTTAACATTACAGGGCCTAGAGTGTATGTATGGTGGGATAAAGCCATCTCTCAGCGTTTTTAGCAATGTGTACTGACTTGTCCAAACATTTTAGCATATTCATTATATGTCCGTGTGGAAGAAATGGTAAAGACTTTCTACAGTACGGAAAAAAAGGGTAGTGAGCGCCAGGTCATAGGTTGTGCGCCCACCAACCGCGGGCCGTGGAGGGAGTTACGGTGGGGCAGGGAGGCGGGGAGGGGGAGGGGCAGGGTGGAGGGACCTAAAAACCGGCATATGGATAATTGCAGGTAAGTACACAATTTAATTAATAAAACGAAATTCGTAGCGCGCACAGCATCGCATTTTGCGATGCAGTGCGCCCTTCGAAATTCGTTTTAATAATTAAATTGTGTACTTACCTGCAATTATCCATATGCCGGTTTTTAGGTCCCTCCACCCTGCCTCTCCCCCTCCCCGCCTCCCTGCCCCACCGTGACTCCCTCCACGGCCCGCGGCTGGCGCCCACGTTTGGAACATATTTGTGTCTGGATAATTAAGGGCAAAGAGGTGCCTAACAATAAGCTAGTGGTAGAAAACTGCGCCGACGTTTATGTGTAAGCGATCTGAATAAAGGGAAGAAGGCGCATGGAAGGTGAGGTCGCTGCCATAAGAGTCCACGAATGTCGCAAACATTGTGGGCGCAGAAGATGAAAGAGAAATAACTTTTGTGATTTCTCTTTCATCTGCTGCGCCCACAATGTTTCCGACATTCGTGGACTCTTATGGCAGCAACCTCACCTTCCATGCGTCTTCTTTCCCCACCCCTCCTTCTTCAATTGTCCCTTTGCTTAATTGTATTTCCGCCCCCAGCAGCCATTAGCACCATAGCACTCCCCGGGACAGCTGTCGTGTTGCTATTGTGTGCTATCATCACAGAATCACAGGACACCACACGGAGGTTAGATGCTTTCTTTATTTTCTTCTTGGTCCCTGCGTGCCTCGGCACGTCTGTCCTCGTCCTTGGTCTCCAGTCGTCTGTCCACTTCCTGTCGTCCAAAAGATGTCGTGTCCAGTGACCTGGTCACTGCCCTGTGACCCACAGGGTCCTAGTGCCCTACGTCAGTGGTCACTACATCTCCCCCCTTGTCACAAACAAACGTCCTTGTCACATGTACAGATTTTTGGTACATTGTCCATATGGTGAAGGGGAAAGAAGAATGAGAAAAGATAGAGAGAGAGAGAGATATAGAGAGAGAGATAGAGAGAGAGAGAGATATTATCTATATTTCTTCTACTAGTCTTCTTGGCTTCTTGCACACTCTTCTTGGTCTTTGTTCTCTGTCTTCCACTTTCAGTGATATTGTCTCTCCGCTAGTTCCTTGCTCTCTTTCTTCCACCTTTGGTGATGTTGACACTGGTTCTTCCTTTTCCACTTTGAGTTCCTTGAAGTGGGAACTGTTTCTTGTTATTCTTTGATGATCTGATGCTGCAGTCACCATTGATCCTTTTACGTCGGTCACAACCAGCGGTTCTTTTGAAAATGGACTATCTGACTTCCTTTGCTGTTTCTGTCTTACTACCACTAGATCTCCTTCATTTAGCTGGTGTTCAGATGCATTTCTCCTTTTGTCAGCGTATTCTTTCATTTTTTTCTTTGCTTGGTGATCTCTTTTTGCAATGTCACTTCTATTCGTGCTTTCTGTTGTGTCCATTTGAGGCAGCCTTGTCTTGCTTGATCTTCCCAGCACCAACTCCGCTGGGCATCTACCAGTGGAGCTGTGAGGGGTGTTTCTATAGTCTCTCAGCACTTGACACAGTGCTTGTCCAACTGATATCTGTGTCAATTTTGCTTGCTGGATGGCTTTCTTGATAGTGCCCATGAATCGTTCTGCCATTCCATTGGCTTGTGGCCACAGGGGAGTTATTTTCCGATGCTTGATCCCCAAGTATTCCACGAATCTACGGAATTCCTCTCCAGAAAATGGAGGGCCATTGTCTGTTTTAAATGTTTGTGGCGAGCCCCAGGCGGCAAATATATCATCTAGCACTGGTAGAGTGGCACTTGCTGATGTCGATGATACTTCTCTCACTATTGGAAACCTTGAAAATTCGTCGATGACCACTAGCAGGTATTTTCCACTCTCCAATGGTCCATAGAAGTCTGCTGCCAACTCGGTCCATACTGCTGGTGGCAGTTCTGACATTTTCAATGGTGCAGGCTTGGTAGGCGGTCCTGTTACTTGACAGATGTGACAGCGCGATACCTCTTCTTCCACCATGTTGTCCAGTCCTGGGAACCATACCTTTTCTCTCAACATCTTCTTAGTCGCTACAATGCCTCGATGCGATTCGTGAGCTAGCTCAACTGTTCTTTTTCTCAGGTGATGTGGTATTACAATTCTTGAGCCTCTCATCAGAACTCCGTTTTCTGTTTCGGACAGCTCTTCACTTATCTTTTTGAACGCTAGTAGTTCTTCTTTTATGACTCCTTCTTCTGTAGGGCTGTTACTGTTAACGTGTCTCCATCTCTGCTGCCGCACTACCATTCCTATTGTCTTCATCGTCGGATCTCTTTTTGTTTCTCGCTCTAGTTCTGCACTTGTTATTAATGCCGGAGTGTTCTGTCTTAGGATGAAGTTTAGATATTCTTCTGCCATGGTGGTGCCACCTTTTTGATGGGGAAGCGGGTGTCGCGACATGTAATCCGCTGGGTTTTGATCTTTCCCGGGCTTGTGGACGATCTTGAAATTGTAGTCCATCAGTCTGATCCCCCATCTTTCAATTCTTGGTGGTATTTTGGCGTTCGGGTTTCCGTAGATGGTCACTAGTGCTTGGTGGTCTGTTACTATCGTGAATGGCTTTCCATATATGAACATGTGATAATGCTCACATGCCCATACTACTGCCAAGCTCTCCTTTTCTGGTTGAGAGTATGCTCTCTCAATGTCCGCCAGACTCTTGCTTCCGTATGCTACTATCTGTCGAGGTGAGTCCTTTCCAGGCTTGTGTTGCGCTAGTATTGCGCCAAGCCCTACCGGGCTGGCGTCTACTGTCAGTTCGGTGCATAGGCTCGGGTCAAAATATGCCAGGTGGTCTACTGCCGTTACTGACGCCCTTATTTCTTCAAACGCCTTTCGGCATTCTGTGGTCCACTCGAATGTTTGGCCCTGCTTCGTTAGTTCCCGCAGTGGGGTGCTCACTGTCGCGAAGTCCTTTATGTATCGCGCACAATAGCTGGCAAGGCCGAGGAATGAGCGCACTTCGGCAACATCTTTAGGTTCTTTTGCCTTTTCAAGGGTGTCAACTTTACTGCGATCTGGTCTCATCCCTCTCTTCGAAAAGATGTGTCCGAAGAACACTAGTTCTTCTCTTCCCAGTTCACATTTCTTCTCGTTTACTGTTAGGCCCACCTCTACCAGCTGTGAGCATACTTCCCTCAATGCCTTATCGTGCTCTTCATCTGATTTGCCAAAGACCAGGATATCGTCACTGTAGTTCAAACTGTTTTTGATTGGTCTAATGATATGCCTGATCGTTTCCTGGAAAATCTCCGCTGCCGACGATATTCCAAAGCTTAGTCTTTTGTAGCGAAATAGGCCTAGGTGTGTCGAGAAGGTCGTTATGTATCTGGATTGCTGGTCCAGCTCCAGTTGGTGGTATCCCTTGCATAGGTCTAGCTTGGAGAATTTTCTCATTCCCGTCAGGCAACTTATCATGTCATCTAGATGCGGCCCCGGATGTCGTTCTCGTTCAATGGCTGTGTTGGGGACTCTCATGTCCACACATATCCCAATTTGTGCGGTGTCCATTTTTGGTACAGCCACTATTGGGGACACCCATGGCGTTGGCCCGTCTGCTGGCTCAATGCTGTCCTGTTCTAGTAGTGCCTTTATTTCTTCTTCCACCTGAGGTTGTAGATGGATGGGTACCCTTCGGTGATGCTGGGCGACTGGTCTGACTGATTCATTTATGTGTAGAGTTATTTGTCGTCCTTTCAGCTTTCCAAGTCCTTTCGTTAATTTTGGGTACTCTTGTAATATGTTTTCTTTGTCCGACACATGATACATCATCTTTAGTAAACCCATGATTTTTGCTGTGACATTGCTCAAGAGGCATGGTGCCGGAATGTCTCCTCTTAGCACATGTATTTCTTCTGTGACTGTCTTGCCCTTGTGTGTCATGGTGTCCGTGAATTTTCCCATATTTGTTACTGGATTCTGTGCACCCCAGGTAAATACTCTTATATTTGATGGTTGTAGCGGTGGTTTCCTCTTCATTTTATCATATTCGGTGGCACACATAATGTTACACGTGGCCCCACTGTCCAGCACAAATTCTGTTTGGTGAGGTCCTACGTCGATGGTCACCCAGTCTGTCTTCTTTATTGATTTCCTATCCACTAATCTGATGTGTTCTTCCTCATACCCTTCGTCCGTGGACATGAGGTACAGGCGTTCCACCTTCCCTGCTGTTTCTTCTTCTTCTTCTTCTTCTGACTCCACCGACGAGCTCCTGGTAGTCGCTTCCATGTGCCGTACGTGTCTGTTTGTTGCTGTTCTTGGTCTCCCTGGTCTTCCTTGTTCATTTTTGAATTGCATTCCTTGGCACATGGTGGCAAAATGGTTGCTTCTGTTGCATTTTCTGCATGTCTGACCGAATGCTGGGCATGTTCCTCGGTGTGGAAACTCCAGACCGCATCTGTAACATTGGGACCCTTGTTTCTTTGTCGCTTGTTCCTTTGATCCTTTCTTCCAACTCCCAGTTCTGCTTGTGTCCGTCATTCTGTGGACTTGCTCTCCTCTTCGGTCCATCTGTCTTGCGTGTACCATTGCCCTCGCTTCTGCTCTCGCTAGATCTAGAATCTTTTCTAGCGTGATAGGTTCCTTGAGTAGTCTTGTGCGAAATTCTGTGTCGCGACAGCCTTCTATCAGTCTTAGGCGAATGGCCTGTTCATTGTCATATTTTTCAAATTCGCAGTGGGCCACTAGCTTCCTCAGCCTTGTTGCTAAATCGTCCATTGACTCTTCCGGCTGTTGAAATGCTATGTTGAAGCTATACCTTTCAAAGTCGACGTTTCTTTGGGGGTCGAACTTGGTTGTTAGACATTTTATTAACTTTTCGTATGTTTCTGTTTCGCTCTTTGGCAGTGTTATCAGGAGGTCATCCACCTCATCCCCCACTAGGTTTAGAAATAGTCCTAGTGTCTTTCCTTCCACTACATCTGTCGCCTCCATGTATCGTTCAAACTTTACAATCCATTTTTCCCATCTTATTCCCACTTGTGGCTCTGATACACTGAAGGGCATTGGTGTACGATATTGTGCACTTTGCTTTGTTTCAGGCATTTTGCTTTCTTTTCTTTTGTTGCCTTTGTGTTTATTTTGTTTCTGATCTTTTTCTTTTTTTTGTTACTGTCTTCTTATTTCGTCTTACTTTATCTTTTATTGCTAATTATTTTTTGTTGTGGGGGTATTTTCCTTGTTTTCTGCCCCTTTATTCTTCTCTTTTCTT
Source organism: Lissotriton helveticus (assembly GCF_964261635.1). NCBI lineage: Eukaryota > Metazoa > Chordata > Amphibia > Caudata > Salamandridae > Lissotriton > Lissotriton helveticus. Next base: position 1,242,962,126 of record NC_136063.1, on the reverse strand, counting down.
TCTTTCCTGCTTCCTTTCGTTTTGCCTGCCCTTCTAATGGCTGCCCTGTGTTTCTCTTTGTTGTTTTCTATTTTGTCCCCGCGAGATTTCGCGAGCGAAATCTCGCTTTTTCTGACTTTAAGATGGCCGCCGCACTGTTCCTTGGTTCTTATTGGCTGTCCTGCCTGTTCTTGCAATGGCCGCCGAGCTTTTGTTATCTCTCGCGAGGCTTTGCGTTTTAATTTCTTAGCGCGATAGCTTCGCGCTTCTTCCTCGGGCACTCGCGCAGCTCCTGTGCTCCTGGGCGCTTCTTACCGCTTTTATGCTCTTTCTCGTTGGACGCTTATCGGGGTGGGCTCCCGTGTAGCTCCTTGCATCTATATTTACCGCTGCTCTCGATCGCGCCTGCCGATGTGTCCTGCACACGTGTCAATCGTCTCCACTCTTCGTCGCCAGATGTCGTGTTGCTATTTTGTGCTATCATCACAGATTCACAGGACACCACACGGAGGTTAGATGCTTTCTTTATTTGCTTCTTGGTCCCTGCGTGCTTCGGCACGTCTGTCCTCGTCCTTGGTCTCCAGTCATCTGTCCACTTCCTGTCGTCCACAGGATGTCGTGTCCAGTGACCTGGTCACTGCCCTGTGACCCACAGGGTCCTAGTGCCCTACGTCAGTGGTCACTACAACAGCCACAACCCCCTATTCTGCTGTGTCCTGCGATTGTCACAATTCGCTCTCCCCAGCTATGCAGGGCACTCGGGGTCCAACATATAGACTTCCCCTGCTGTGTCTCCACGGGACACGCTCCCTGTTTCCCCTCGACCAGATCGTGGTCTTCATCCGGTGACCACGAGACAAGTGACCCCTTCTCTGTTCCTTCTTCCACCCTCACTGACCACAACATTTTTGGCATTTAGAGGTGCGGGACTAACAGGCATCATTGTGATGCGGTGGTTTATATATATTGTTTCATTTACCCCCAGGTTTTCTACTGCTGCCCCTTATCATGGAGGCCTACGCTTCATCTCCGTGACCATACAGAATGACGCATTTTGGATCTCAATAACCTACCAGTGACTCTTTTACCCTACATAATACTTAGCATGTACTGATCGTAACTGCTGTTTTTTTCCGTTCCCTTTCTGTATAAGAAACGCAGGGGTTTGAGGCCTTCATTCATCAAGCCAGGCCAATGCTGTCATTAACTACTTGCTTAGCTTGGGTTCTCTTTTGATTCTTCTTTATATTGATTTCCCTTATTTAGAATCTCATACCCCACCTGGGGTTTCATGCTTATTATTTTCATGAAAAGCTTACCGCATCAGGTATTTCTAGCTAGTACCATTTGACAATAACAGAAGTTTTTACTGCATCTTCAAGGGTGGAATAACTTGTGGCATTGTCAGCATAGAGCTCACCTGATGTCAACATGTTTCAAGCAGTTTTAGGGGGTAGACATGGTTGAGATGCCTTCCCTTGATTCAGATCCCTTACACATAAATGTTGGCGCAGTTTTCTACCACTAGCTTATTGTTAGGCACCTCTTTGCACTTAATTATCCAGATACCAACATGTTCCGAACGTGGGTGCACATCCTATGACCTGGCACTCACCTCACTTTTTTTTTTCCTTTCTGCAGAAAGTCTTTACCATTCCTTCCACACGGACATATAATGAATATGCTAAAATGTTTGGACCAGTCAGTACACATTACTAAATACATAGAGAGATGGCCTTATCCCACCATACATACACTCTAGGCTCTATACAAGTTTATGTGTATTTTTTCTTTTTCTTTTTGTTTCTTGTAATGTTAACACTGACACCCGGGATCGTTACTCTTCCTCTTGGGTGACTGTTATGACTGTTTTTAATGTTTTCTAATCGGATGCTGCACATATCTGACCTTTGGTCTATTTCTTGTACATAGCACCCTTTATCGTATGTTCAATGTGTCTCAATTGTTATTAATGTTATGTGGTTATTCACTATTTACCTTCCATAGCACTTATGTATGTTATTTATTTTTCTTTCCAGCCCTGACAAAACTCATTTCATGAACAAAACGTGCTGGCAGATGTATGTTTCTATGCATTTGAATTTACCTAAATAAAGATTGTTTCTATGAAGAAACTGATCGAGCTTCATTATTAACTTTCTAGTACCCTCGGAGTGCACCGCTCCATTGTTCTCACAGTTTTGTTTCCCGGCCAGGCAGGTTGCATCCTTCAACGGCAGGTGCAGGAGCTGATTGTGCACACCGTCCACCAACTGACACTCAAACCAACTAGTGGGGAACAGACAGAGGTTAGTGCGGCATTTGGAGTCCGCCGTTGGTTCCCTGTTTGTAGCAAGTTTTTACTTTGTATACATTAACACTTTCAATGTAATGGTATGCAAACAAAAAAATTCCTCTGTAGCGGTTATTGCTAAGTACTAACCACGTAGTAATGGCATGCGAAGTAATGGCATGCGAAATAACGTGTCATTTTTGGGTAGATCAAATATGCAAAACTCTGGGCTGCACAACACACTTTTTGCAATTGAGGAAATTATACCACCTTTTACCGGCATATTTCAATTGCTTCTTTTGCAGTGTGGAGAAGTGTGGCTCAATGGTTAGAGTGGCAGACCCTGATGCAGAGGTCTAGCCCGGGATCAGGGTTTAATTCCCCGCCTCGGCGGGTATTGGGCTCAAAAATTCCACGGACCTGATAATTCTCGCCTCGGTGCCTATTCCAATCATGGAGTCCCACTCTGCAACTCTGGGCAATAGCTTGCTTAATCTCCACAACGCTAAGGATGCCTGGCCTCCACCTTTGGGGTGCCCAGGAGTGGACACCTCACAGGGAAAGCCAGGAAGGGTTCCACAGCGGTATTCGTACAAGCGCCTTGAGACCCTTGCGGGTGAGTAGTGCGCTATACAAGTATCAATTTACAGTGTTAAACAATTGGTATAGTTAACAACTTTTTACGTAATTAATGTGCATGTACAGATATAGCTGGTTATTGCACTGTACTTGAAATACTCTGTAATTTAAATGTATTTTTGTTTTTATCTTATTTTTTTTGTTTATTTTTTAATTTGTGCATAATCTGAAACTAATCTCAATGTCATCTTTTGAGATCTGCTACCAGATCGCTGTCTGATAAATTAATACATAATCAGAGAGAGAGAGATCGATAGAGGATCTGCTGCGATGGTTCAGGCCTACTTAATAATAAATTGTTGCCAGCCACTGATTTTTTGCATCGGCCCAAATTAAGCTGAATCAGAGTTGCAGCTGTGAGTCAGGCAGTATGAAGTATAATCACCGTAAAACTTCTTCGCTGGCAATAGTCAATGAAAAATCATGAGTGTCACATAGTAAAGGGGTCTGTGTTTGGAACTGCCTTGGTTCTCTTGGCCTCTTAGCATCCACCCATGATGAAGTTGATGTACGAGTGAGGCCACAGACAATACCAAACCCTCACACACAAGCTTCTTTCTATGTAGAAGTGCAGCATCAGAGGCTCTCGGGCGTCAAGTGCCACTATAGCTCTGCAATGTTGAGCTTGATGTCTCTGCCTCTTGAGCTCTTAAACTAATGGAATGTAACAGTGCCAGAGATCCAGGCAAGACCCTTCACAATGCAATGAATACAGGGAAGCTCTTTTCACATTATCCTCCTTAGTATGTTTCATTTTCCCCCTTCCTCTCCCTCTCTTGGAATGTTCCTGATAGCTGTTGATGTAGAGTAAAAAGCATTTTATTTGTATGGGTGCATTATAATCACACATGTAGAGTGAATCCGCTTATAAACCGTTGTCGTGTTAACATAAAGTGTTAGGATCTTGAAATGTAATAACATGGAATGCGATGTGTTCTAGGCCATGTGAATGGTACGTGGAGCAAATAATGTAAAATGTAAATGTAAACATTAACGTAGAGAATTCTGGTTGTGCAGCTGACAATTATTCATGTATGTAATGTGCTCTTAAACATGTTAATTTAGATGTAGGTAGTAATGTTAATTGAAAGTGTTTTATTTGTTATCCAACTCATCAAGTTCATGTGCCATTTCTCATATGTTAGCTGAATTTGTAGTCCTTAAATGCTTTTCTCCCTGAAAGCTCACGGTTTAGAATTAACAATTGAATTTCTTGTGCACTGTAGATTTTGTTTTTTCTCACATTTTGTGTTGCAGGTGGAAGAAGTGTCCTTTTTAGCTAGATTAATGTATTTGTTTTCCTAGCCAGCTGAGGACAGAAGGGGATACATCATGAACTTCAGTCAATAAGAGAAATAGTTGTGTTTCACACCGGAGAATGCCTGGGAGTCAAGGTCAGCAATGTTGCAGTTCAGAAAAATTGCTGTCCAGTGGAAACCTACCTATGTGATCATGTACGGAGCGGATGGCTTGACTTGTCACAAGGCCTGTTGGGAAAGTTTACCTGTAATAATGTGTTGCAAGTAGGGAAAGGACCACTTCTTCCTTCTCTGCCTTAGAACAATGAACCCCTTAGAATGAGATTTGTAGCTACATGCTACCTGGCACATTGATATAGAGATACTTCTTAGGAAGACTCCCATGCTGACACCTTTTATTTCCTTCCTCTTCTGAGAATGCCACAGTAGGGATGTCATGTTAGGGTTAGTGTAGGGATACAATAATGCTTTATTTACACCAACCTTCAATGCAGGGAAATTTGGACTCATGTTTTTGATCCTTTGCATTCTATTTCTTGAACTAACTGTTCTGTTTATGTTGCATAGATTATGCTGGCGTTGTAGATGTGGCTTTATGCTGTTTCCAATGCATTTTTACACTCACATCTTGAGGTATGTTAATGTTGAGTTATTTCTGACTTTTTAATAAATTGTATAACCTTAAGGAATTGTCTATGGTTATTATGAGTCTAAAGAGTCCCCTGTTCAAGTGAATTGGTAATGAACTTTCTCCCTCCCCTCCATGGTTTTATGCTGCTATAAAAGAACCAAGTATAGAATCAATCTGGAACTTATGGGCCTGACCCTTTCACTGTTATGTGAACATTCTATGTTAGGCTCTCAGCTGACTGGAACTAGTGATGGTGCATGACTTTGTGGTAAATAAATAATTAATTACCGGTACTATTTTTGAATACAGTGAATAAAACAGATAGCTCAATAAATAAGAGACAGGATTCGAGGTATCTGAGTCTAACAGGCTTTAATCAGGCATAAGGGAAGGGACAGGAACGGGATAGCCTGCACGGAAATAGACTGGATGGCAGCTGCAATGCCTCTTCGACAGTGCAGCATATATATAGTATAATACATTACATTACATTGCATATAATAGGCGTAGCAGTAGGCGTAACTCGTAGCAGTCGCGAAAGATAAGAACAAAATGGGTGTAACAAGAAGGCGTGTACAAGGCGTATACATAGACATGTGGTATAAACGTCACAGAAGTGTCATGAATGGGGCGGAAACATGGAGGGGGCTACCTGAGCAGCTGGGACCTTTAACCTAGTGATGCGCGCAAACGGGCAATGACGTGTTACCAGGGAGAACTGGGGCTAGGACTTCTGCGCTAGAAGAGGAGACTAAAGTCTGCGGTGTCAGGACGACATGTACCTATAGCATATCTGGTATCTGGTGTTTGGAGAACATGTTGATAGAATCCAAAAGTTATCAGGGCAAAGGCTACTTGACACTAAGACTGGTGCATGCAGTATTCTACATGTATTGCGTGTGCTAGGAATATTCTATGAATATTAATACAGTATTTCTCTTACATGGAGACAGAGAGGCTAGACCATAGCTGGAACTGTTGATGCGATTCAGTAGCTTAGGAATGCAGAGAAGGAGGGCTGGACTGATAACTAGAAGCATAACATACTCTTGGCAGACAGGCAGGCAGAGCCAGGCCGGGCCGGGCACTGCGAGGCAGGAAGTAAGTGAAGGGTCAGGGATGCAGGTGGGGGCTGTATCGCTCCTCGGAGAGGGTTCAGGAGACTGGAGCTTAAATCTAGTGTCCGGGCCCCTTTTGAGGCCTAGGAACGGGGACAATTCAATGAATTAATGTGCACACTGTAAAACGTGGCAACATAGGCCGAAAACTCGTTGCTTTCATGAGAACTGGAAACTGGCATACTAGAGTTGGACACAACTATAATTGCGTCTTTTATCGATCATAGGGGGATACATGCATATCGATCATGCACATATAGCATAGGATGGGGAACACGTAGGCACATATAACATGGCAAAATTTACTTTTCCACATTCCCTCCTTGTGCCCTACGTTTCCATCAGGAAACATCAATATTCATGATACCATCTATCTGTTCATATAGCATCATTTGCTCGTCTCGAATTGTCTTGGAACGGGATTTAGGACTAGGAATACAAGAGGTAGCACACATGCCGCAAATCGCAGGGCCACATTGTAAACAGAGGCAGCAACTGAATATAATCATTACTGCTATACCTAGGAATGACAATACTTTCCATCCCCAGGCAGATATGATACTCCAGAGCCAACCGGACCACGTCCAGGTGCCTGGATTCTGGTGTAACTGATGGGCAATTTTATGAAGTCTGGTTATAGCTGAATAAACAGACGGCGCGTTATTAGGAATGAAAATGCAACAACTAGATCCGATGACTCTACAAGCTCCTCCTCTATCGGCCAGTATGACGTCAAGAACGAGACGATTTTGGAGCACAACAAAACGCATAGGAGATTGCTCTTCGGTTAAGTTACCTAGAGCGGAAGTAGTCTCATTCACTACTGCTTCAAGGGTTCTGGTTAACCTACGTATTAACTTACTATTCTGGACAGGACCTATAAAGAAAAAGAAACCTTTATTGAAGTCTTGATATTGTTCTAGAGCAGTTTCAGTTTGATCGACAATTGGGGACTCGGTCTCCCTTTTATGTCTAACGTGTACTAGATGTGTGTTTCTGTGATAATCAGATGGGGCTAGAAAAACTGGTGGCAGTAGGAAGGCAATGTAACATGTTCCATCCCAATCAAGGGGCAGACGGACATATGCGGTCTGACCACAAACAAAATAAGAATGACGTGAGGCTTTGAAAATAGATTTCCCACTGTCACTATACTTGACCACAGTAGTACAATCACTATGTCCTACATGTGTGGAACCATTCTTTCTGACACATAATTTGCCTTTGACTGGTAGTACTGAAATAGCAGGCAAATCTGGAGTAGTATCGGACTGAACATTCAAGACCATGAAATTCGAGGAATAATTACCTAAATCATATACTTCATTTTCTAGATCTAACCCTGTCCTATGGGAAAGACCTTGCTTGTCTGGGAAACATGTTCGATTCAAAAGGGACATATCAGTGGAGGATGATGTTAACGTGGACCATGCTCCACACGAACCATTATGTGAAAACGGATAGGGAAAGAGTGGCAGAACTCCCTTCGGGGTCTGGAAAGGGGGGAGTCGACCACATACCCAACAATTAGTAGCATTGCTGGTCTGGTGTGAATAGTGCAACATTCGGATAAATGTGTTGTTACGCATAGCAAGACGATAGGATAGCTCGTGAGGAGGCAGATCACTAAATGTGTGCTCTACTGTAACATTAGAAAACATATGTACATGTGAAATAGGAAAACATAAATGTAAAGCATAACTTAAGCATGTAACCATAAGACTCAAGAATAATAAAAAGAATAGAACGATAATACATCTTTTAGAGTTTTGACTAACTCTCTCACTGTGTGGGTCTGTCTCATACATGTCAGGAACCTGTCTAACCGTTTCACCCGAGAGGGACTTAGACAATTAAACTGGCTGACTTATTTTACTAGACCGGAGTTTTGCTTTATACTCCTGCTGCGGAGTTTTCTCTAACAGAGGAAGTTTGAATTCAGAGTCTGTCTTTGGGCAGTCCTTAAGAATAGGGCAGTCTTTGATAAATGTCTTTTGTCGCAATCCATGGAATTTCTTGATGTGGCTGGTATGCACCCAGCCTTTGCGTCCCTCGAGCTTGACGGCTGTCCTTGTTGTTAATAACACCAACTGGGGCTCCTTCCAACTGGGCTCCAACGGACTTGAACGATCAAAATTGCGCACCAGGACGAATTCACCTGGAACGACTTCATGCGGTTTCACCTCAGTGTTGTCTGGAAATGCAGCGGCAACCTGTGAACGACAAGAGTGTAGGGCAGACATCAAGGAAGCTAGGTAATCTGTCAGCATATTACTGGAAACGTCTGTAATCTTTCGGGGCATAGGTGTACCCCACATGTTTGGAGGGCGGCCGAATACGACCTCGTATGGGGACAGACCTGATCTGGAATGTGCAACCATTCTCATATAAAAAAGAGCAACTGGCAGAACTACTAACCAATCTACACCTTTTTCTGTACATACTTTAGCAATGCGGATTTTCAAAGTCTGGTTATGTCTCTCTACGAGACCGGCTGCTTCAGGATGGCGTACACAATGGAACTTCCACTGGTACCCTAACAGAAGGGAAACTTGTTTCATGAGCTCGGATGAGAATGGCTGGCCGTTATCTGAATACACGACCCTAGGTAATCCATAGCGGGGAAAATACTCACGAACCAACTGCCTGGCAGTGGTCGCAGCTGTGTAATCTGGAACTGGATATGCTTCTGTCCACCTGGACAAAGCGCATACAACTACGAGGACATACTTGAAACCTCGACATCGCTCCATCTGAATATAATCCATTTGGAGGACTTCAAAAGGGTGGTCAGGAGGTTGGAATCCACCTTGTTCCACCGGGACACTTTTACCTGGATTGAACTGACAACATATCATACAGGTACGGACTTTCTGCTTGGCTGCTGCTCGTAAATGCTTGTTGAACCAAAGGTTCTGAATACTGTCTAACATAGCTTTTTCTCCTAAATGTGCTGGACTATGTGCGGTGTTAATAATGACTTGAACCATAGAGTCGGGGAGAAACCATATGGCTTTTCCCTTCGTCAACCATCCTTGATCTGTCTGGACCCCTCCTTGTTTGGACCATTTCTTGATTTCATCGGGAGTAGCATGTAACTGTATATCTATGACATCTTGTGTAGGGTCCTTAACTGTCATACAAGCAGTCTGTTCTGGAATGTGTGTCAGTGTCATGTTAACTGGAATGTCTGGAGTCTGAGCTGTAAGCTTGGCTGTTCGATCTGCTAGATCGTTACCCTGGGAAATGATGTCAGTGACTTTCGTATGTGCCTTGCACTTCATGATGGCGATAGCTGTCGGTAAATGTATTGCATCTAACAGAGCTTGAATGAGGAGACCATGCTGGATCTTGGTTCCATGAGAAGTCATAAAACCTCGTTCCTGCCAGAGCACTCCAAAGTCGTGTACGACTCCGAATGCATAACGTGAATCTGTGTATATGTTTACTTTCAGGTTCTTGGCACGTATGCAGGCTTGGGTCAGAGCGACTAGCTCTGCTGCCTGAGCAGACAGGGTGTCAATACGATGTGTTTCTATAACTTCAGTGTCAGTAGTCACTGCGTACGCGGCTACTAGTTCTCCTGTACTTGTTCTCATACATGAACCATCCACATAAAGTGTCAGGTCGGGATCAGGTAATGCAATGTCTGTCAGATCTTGTCTTGGCTTTGTCATGGTGTTAACAACTTCCACACAGTCATGTGTGGCAGAATTTGAAGTAACTGACGGTAACAATGTAGCTGGATTTAAAATGTTGCAGCGTCGGATTTCTATGTGTGGCTGAAACAGTGTCAATTCATAACCTGTTAAACGTGCAATTGTCAAGTGCTGAGTCTGGTTTCGGTTTAAAAGAACTTCCACGGAATGTGGAACTTGTACTGTCAGAGAGTGTCCTAACACTATGGAATCACTCTGTCTGATGGCTAGAGCTGTGGCTGCAACTGACTTAAGGCACGCAGGCAGAGCCTGGGCCACTGGATCTAATGTGCTCGAAAAATAAGCACAGGGCTTGTATTGTCCTGCTTGATCTTGTGTAAGAACAGATAATGCGGTACCATCACGTTCTGTGACAAAAAGAGTAAAAGGCTTACTGTAGTTCGGTGTTGCTAAAACAGGTGCTTGGCATAAGGCTTTCTTTAACTCATTAAAAACAAGTGTATGTTCCTGGGTCCAAGGGAGGACAGTCGATACGGCTGCCTCCTGTGTCGTTAACTGTATCAGTGGCTTGGCTAGAAATGCATACTGAGGAATCCATTGTCTGCAGTAAGAGGTGAGGCCGATAAAAGCTCGTACCTCCTTCTGTGTCTTGGGCTGTGGAAGACGTGCTATTAACTGGATACGGTCAGGTGTCAACTGCCTACCCCTCTTGGACAGTAAGTGTCCTAAGTAGACCACTTGCTGGACACAGAATTGCAATTTGGAAGGGGACACCTTGTGCCCCATCTCGGCCAGAAAATACAGAACTGTAAGTGACGCCCGCTCGCAGTTACGTTCAGAACGGGCTGTGATCAATAGATCATCGACATACTGGAGCAGGGCAGTGTCAGTTGGCATGTGAATATTGTCTAGTTGTCTCTTAAGTGCTTGACTGTAAATGCTAGGACTTTCTGTGAAACCTTGAGGTGCTCGTGTGAATGTATAGCTTCTTCCATTTAAACAGAATCCGAAAAGGAACTGGCTGTCTGGATGAATGGGAACACTGAAAAATGCGTTCTTGAGATCGATAACTGTAAAGAACGTGGCTTCAGAATCAATGGCTGTCAATAGGGATGAAATATCTGGGACTACTGGGTACTGGGGTATGATACATTTATTAAGTTCTCGAAGGTCAATCACTAATCGATAAACTGGAGGTGCATTTGGATCAGTACGTTTCAGAACTGGAATGATAGGAGAATTACATACATTGGAGTCAGTTTCTACAACCACTCCTTGAACAATAAGTTCGTCAATAATTTTGGATAAGGCTGCTACAGCCTCAGGTGGCAATTTGTACTGTCTGATTCGTGGTAAAACAACACCTTGCTTTAGAGTCACACGATGGGGTGTGATATGCATACAACCTACATCAGTTGGACCTTGCGCCCATAAATGCTGTGGTACATTCAATAATCTTGGATCAAAATCACGTAATACATAATGACCTTTAAAATCTCGCAAGAACAGGCGGACTCCTTCTGGGGAGCAGCAAATGACTGCTCCTAATTCTTTCAATGTTTTAATGCCTAACAAATTTTCTGGACAAGATTTCGTGAGTAACAGATCTGTAGTTCGGGACAATGGACCGACTTCTAGAGTAACTGGTTTCGATATTTCATTAACAATAGGCTTTCCTGAAAATCCAAGGGAAACATTTCTAGAGCCTGAGAGTGGAGCCCCTGGAACCTCGTCATGACTGATGGTAGTCCTACTTGCCCCTGTATCAATCAGAAACTTTCTGTCTTTCCCTAATACTTGACTGTGTACATAGGGACCCTCTTGATCTACAGGAATCTCGATGAGAGGCAAGCCTACCTCCCTCTCTAGGCTGTTTCATGAATATGGCTGATAATCTGGATATTCTGTCTGTGCATACTGGTACATCTGCTGTGTAACATGCTGTGTTGCAGCGATAGGCTGCGGTGCTGTTACTGTCTGTTGTGCATTCTGTGGTGGCTGGGAAGTCTGTGAAACTTGTTCTTGTCTAGGCGGACGTGGTCTTTCTTTAGTTTTACCAGTAGCTATGTTGTGTTTCAGAACTGCACATTCGTTTATAAAATGACCTGGCTGTTTACAGTAATTGCATGTCCCTTTAACGGGAACTGCAGGATGACTGGCTTGATTCGGACCCCTCTTCTGACTGTCTTGTGGAACAGACTGTGCAACTAACACTTTAATTTTCGTGTCTTTCATGCGTCTTCTTTCGTGTTCCTGCTCTTCCCTGATTCTGTTCTGGTGGTACTGGAGCATTTGAAGCATCTGTGACGGAGTATTAGCTTGCCAGGTGCTTTCTACTTTCAATACTCGATTTTTAACTTGTGGACTTGAATTCTCGACTAGTTTGGTAACAAAAAGATGAGGGTATGACTCACTACTTGTTTTCAGACCACTATTAATAATAAAACATTTTTCAAATCTAGAATAAAAATCACTAGTATCTTCGTCTTGTTTCTGTTTACAGGCTGAGATGGCATCCCAATCTTCCTTTTTCTTGGCTAGTAATCTTGGCAAAACTTGTATCAATAACTCGGGCAATTCTTTAACTTTATCCCCAAGACCGGTACCTGGTACTCGTGAATTATCTTCAGCTTCTAGAGCTGTCCAATCTATCTTTTTCTCTCCCACCTCCCATTCTTTTTCTTTGAGTTTTTCATATATGCCCGCAGGCAACAGGACCTTTAGCATTTTAATGATATCTGGATACGTGTATTCTCCCATACGGAGCATGTCCTTTAATTCACGGTGGAACCCTGCTGGATCTTTATCGTGACAGGGAATTAACTTCTTCATTTCTAAGAGTTCCATCTTTGTGATGGGGGTGTAAACAAATACTCGTTCTAGACCACCACCCTCTTTCTTGACTGGGTGTACTTCTCGTAACGGATTCTGTCTGTCTATGTAGAACGACTTACTCTCTGGGGGTGAGACGTGAACAAAATGCGGATTCAGAAACGTTCGGTATTTGTGGCGCTGTTCTAGAATGACGCTAATTAAATCGGTACCTAGACCTTTCCATCTGTACTGGAGTAACTCGTTCAAGACATCATGTAGTGGACCTGGATCAGAATGCTGTTCCTCATACAGTGTAATGAGGTGCTGGATCATATACATACCCACCAGTCGCTGCTCGGCTGGGGGCAGTTTCAGAAACATTTGAGCCACTATTTCGTCTGGAAAAGTGGTAGAATCAGTAGTCCATCGGACTGCCGATCGGGCTAGTTCTTGTTCATGCATTGTACTGAGCTCGCTATAACCTATTCATGATTTAAGAATGTGATCGGTAGCTTGGAATACTTGCTCAAGAGAACACTGTTCTGGTGCTGGAGGAGGAAAAACTTTCTTGTGATCTAGGCGTGAATGTCGGTCGGAAAGTCTAGTTCTACCTACATACGCTATTCTGGAGGGATTCTCGTTGTCTACCTCCTCAGTAGAAGAGTCATTCTCTTTCTCGGTTGCTTGTTTCGCTTCTCGTTTCTCGTGTAACTTTATTATTTCCCTACGAATTTTCTTGTACATACTCTCTATACAATTTTGTGTCTTGTGTTTTCCCTCAGCTATATTGTCACTCCACCTGGTCAGGACTTTCATTTCTTCTTGATCTTTATCCGGACAATCTTGCTCTCTAATTAAACAGTTAATGAAAAACTTTAAAAGCATGAGCTGAGTCTCGACTTTTCTTTGAACCATGGCTTCGTGAACACTTTCTGGATTCACTCCTGTACGGATAAAACGATATATTCTGTCTAGATGTTCTCTCATATCGGGCAGGGTGTCCAAATAGTCGGTCACCCGTCTTAAACGTAATGAATATATGACCATGTTACCATCGCCTGGAACTGGATCATAACGACATTCGGTAAGTGCTCGCTTGATATCTACGTATGTATTCACTTTTGGCGTACGCTGTAACGCTAGTTCATGTAGCGTCATACGTCTGTGTTGAGGCGGGGTACCAGGAGAATCTCCCCCCGCGGCTCCTAAACTAGAATCGTCGGTGTGTACTGTACGTGCTGGTAAAGTGACTGGTAAAGCGGGTACATGTACTGTGGACTGGGCCGGGGGTGCTGTAACAGGTGCTGTAACATTAACCGGACCCACGGGATCTGGGTTTGGAGGAGCAGGAATTACATTATTTACGGGAGCAGGCGGAACAGGATTTGCATATTCTGGGACTGTATCGTCCAAATAGGACGAGAGAAAAATATCACCTGCGGTCGGTTTGTGACATAGCTTAATCGGGACCAATGGCGGCGGAAAATTACAGGGTGCTTCCGGGGTTGCTTTTGGCAAGCCCTCGGCAAGAAGAGGGTACATACCCTTAATAAGGGCATTTCTCTGTCTGTCTGACTGTTCTGCTCTAACTCGTTCACCTACTTCGATTAATTCCCTTTCTTGGGCTCTTTCTGAGGATTCCCTACTTAATTCTGTTTTTCTGATTTCTTTTTCGGTTCTTTTATGAGATTCTTTGCGCCATAACTCGATGGCATCTTTCTGGGACTGTCTGGCTTTCTTTTTCCATAATGCTTCTTCTACTCGCATGATGCACTCGGCATCCCATGTACCGGATGTGGGCCATCTATATTTCTCTTCTAATTCCTTGGTATAGTCCGCCCACAAGTCTAGATATATTATGGCATCTAAGCCATGCTTGTGATACATAAAATGTCCTGGACTGTCCCTAGGCGGGACAGGAACTGCTTCCTCGAGTAACCCTTTTCTGGTCTTTAACTGACGTAACTTGGAAAACAGAGGCATTCTAGACTTGAATCCGAACACAATACAATACACGATAAACACAGTAATGAATAGAAAACAAATCACTCATACCACGACATTGAAAACACATTAAATAACATTACAATAACAGTTCGGACAGAATATTACCTGATATACTGAAAACAGAACACATGAATCTCTCGAGAACGAAACGAATTACTAGATGTACTGCTAAAACAGTACGAAACATACCGGTCCCATAAAGAGACACGTCAGGACCCGTATCCACCTAGGTGAACACTTCGGACTGGATCTGTGTACCCAAACCCACTGGACCAGAGACAAATTAATTGACCCTGTCTAGATACTACCCCAGCAACGGTACTCACCGGGCAGCAAGAACGGAAGGCCTCGGACTGGACTGGACTGCTACGACGTCGGACTACGAACTTCGGACTTCAGTTACAGGTGGGCCTCCGGATACCTCGGACCTTGTACTCTCGGCTTGGGCTCTGGTCGGGACTCGCCGCGTTCCTCACCGCCTCGTCTGGATGCTGGACCGCAACCTCCGTCTCCTCCGTGGGCCTGAGGGATACTTGAAGCAGAAATATCTGCACGGTATGGTTCCGTCACGGCTGCAGAGGGTCAGGGGGCCTGCGTGGCTTCGCCGGAGCGTGGGGAAAGGGCAAGTCCCTATTCGGGCGCCATTATGTGGTAAATAAATAATTAATTACCGGTACTATTTTTGAATACAGTGAATAAAACAGATAGCTCAATAAATAAGAGACAGGATTCGAGGTATCTGAGTCTAACAGGCTTTAATCAGGCATAAGGGAAGGGACAGGAACGGGATAGCCTGCACGGAAATAGACTGGATGGCAGCTGCAATGCCTCATCGACAGTGCAGCATATATATAGTATAATACATTACATTACATTGCATATAATAGGCGTAGCAGTAGGCGTAACTCGTAGCAGTCGCGAAAGATAAGAACAAAATGGGTGTAACAAGAAGGCGTGTACAAGGCGTATACATAGACATGTGGTATAAACGTCACAGAAGTGTCATGAATGGGGCGGAAACATGGAGGGGGCTACCTGAGCAGCTGGGACCTTTAACCTAGTGATGCGCGCAAACGGGCAATGACGTGTTACCAGGGAGAACTGGGGCTAGGACTTCTGCGCTAGAAGAGGAGACTAAAGTCTGCGGTGTCAGGACGACATGTACCTATAGCATATCTGGTATCTGGTGTTTGGAGAACATGTTGATAGAATCCAAAAGTTATCAGGGCAAAGGCTACTTGACACTAAGACTGGTGCATGCAGTATTCTACATGTATTGCGTGTGCTAGGAATATTCTATGAATATTAATACAGTATTTCTCTTACATGGAGACAGAGAGGCTAGACCATAGCTGGAACTGTTGATGCGATTCAGTAGCTTAGGAATGCAGAGAAGGAGGGCTGGACTGATAACTAGAAGCATAACATACTCTTGGCAGACAGGCAGGCAGAGCCAGGCCGGGCCGGGCACTGCGAGGCAGGAAGTAAGTGAAGGGTCAGGGATGCAGGTGGGGGCTGTATCGCTCCTCGGAGAGCGTTCAGGAGACTGGAGCTTAAATCTGGTGTCCGGGCCCCTTTTGAGGCCTAGGAACGGGGACAATTCAATGAATTAACGTGCACACTGTAAAACGTGGCAACATAGGCCTAAAACTCGTTGCTTTCACGAGAACTGGAAACTGGCATACTAGAGTTGGACACAACTATAATTGCGTCTTTTATCGATCATAGGGGGATACATGCATATCGATCATGCACATATAGCATAGGATGGGGAACACGTAGGCACATATAACATGGCAAAATTTACTTTTCCACAACTTGAATAAATGAAGTCAACCTGTCTACATTGAGTCAGCATCTTAACACTGGCGACCAATCCTGTTGCTCTGTGGGGGCCGCCATGCCATGACCCCCAAATTCTGACCATTGACAGCACTTAAACAGAATTCATCAGGACACTTGGACAGAGACTAGGTATGGGAAGGTAAACGTTTCCTTCTCCCATAGTGCCTTTTGCTTGCAAGCTGAAGCGTGTACTGCTGTTGCTCTAACATTATCTAACTGCTTTGATCCCCTCCACAAGCGCAAGTGTCTTTTTGTGTTATCTTCTTAGACTGTGTATGGCCACTTAATGGCTGCTGCTGGCTTTATGTGCTGGGCCTACTATCTAGCCATCTAGCCTTACTCTGTTGCTATGACTGTGCCTGCGTTCTCAGCTGCCTCCTGGCAAAGCCGCAGCCCAGCAGCCATTGCAAGGGTGCCAACCTTGCAGGGAGGCAACCCTGTCTGTGTCTGCCCACAACTGGCACCTCAGCTGATTATCTCCAGTGGCTGTCATTGCAGTCAGAACAAATACAAGGAAGCGCAGTTACTTGGATCAAGTAATAATGTGCTGCCAGCTGATCCCTTTCGGTCAGCATGCTTCTCCTGAGTGAATCATAGCCACATCTCTCACTAGATTTAAAAAGTAAACATGTGTATATTGCAGCTTTACGAGGGTTACCTAATACATGTGATTTGGGCCTTTTGATCAATTCCCTAATTAGGGATTAGTTAGTTAGGTGCACTTACAACCCTAAGATACATGCACAATTCTTAGTGATTAATCCTGATTTAAGGCAAGCTGTGGACATTGCAGTAAGTGCAGAACATACTGATGGCTGCATCAAAGAAATGAAAATGATCACTGACTCTCCACTAGAGATCAATCTAGTTAAAAGACAAGAAAATCACAAGGAGAGAAAGAACAAGAGCCAGATGGGGGGGTGGGAACAGACCGAAACGCTACAGATGTGGCAGTATAAAGCATCTAGCTATTAATACTGTGTGTCAAGCCAAAGTAGCAACCTGCCACAAATGTGAAAAAAGGTCACTTTCCAAGGGTTTGCAGAGACTCAAAATGCAAGCGTGTGCTTGCTGTGGAACCAGACACTCAAGAGGAGAAGAAATTAGTATTCCAGTTGCAAAGTAATGCAGAATCACACTTGAAAATTAACCTGTCACAGTCTTTGCAGACTCATGTTCACCCTATACTCTAGTGATTAAGGACGTTTTCTCAGGTCTATTCCCAAGACGAACTTGAAGAACCTGATATAAAACTTGTCATAAACTACTTACCTTGATCTCCGATAATTCCCAATGGGGGGGCAATGCTAGTTCCCAAATCCTCCCAAGACTTGCCCTTAGTTTACAGGATGAGACACTGCTCTGGTGGTAAATCCCAGGGCAAAGGTTTTGGGATGGAAAGAGCATATGGAGTGAAAGATGCTGTGGCTTGTCTACTCAACAGTAACACAGCTGTGGGCATTCTCACCAGGCTGATGAATGATACTGGCAGATATAGTACCTATAAACAAACAAATAATAAGTCTTTAGTCTAGTATTAACTCTACCTCTTAAGTTATCACCTCAAGAAAGCTTTTCAAATCTCAACCAAACTTTAGTTTTGTTGTTATTTTGTTTTCATTTGGATTGACCGAGTGGTTCCTTTATCAAAATGTCTGAAACTGTAGGGAGTATGATTTAAGCCTCAAACCCATAAACAAATTTTGATGGGGTTATCTTCACCCAAGTTCTCTCTGGCGAGCCCTTCCAACAGTATGCACAAGTTGAACAACACCACTGTTGACATTTGTTTGTTGTACGTTGTTGCGACTGAGCTTATCATTTAGTAAAATCAAGTCTGTTAATGTGTCTCTCCTTTTGTTCTTTTTATTTTTACCATCCAGGTGCGAGACTAATGCAGGACGATTTTTACGATGAGGTTGAAGCAGGAGGATCAAGGGTGCTGACTCGACAGAGTCCTGGAAGCAGGGAAACAGGTAAGTAGCAGGCAAAAAGGCTAATCGAAGAGGAGGAGTATAGATTGTCTTTATATAAGGTAGCTTTAGATAGTTCATAAAGGTCACATTTTAAATGTTTGTAAAAAGGAATAGGTGCAGATAATTAACTTGATGAGGCTTCCTTCTAGAAGGTGCTTTAGAATGTTCACAAAGTTTGTGTTCTAATTGCTTTTAGAAAGGAACTGGTGCAGATGATTAATTTAATGAGGCAGTCTTCTAGAAGGTGTTTTAGAATGTTCCCAAATATTGGATTCTAATTGCTTCTAGCAAGGAACAGGTGCAGGGGATTAATTTGATGAGGAATGTCTTCTGGAAGGTTCACGTTGAGGCCACCTATGCCAATTACTTGATTTGTTATTCTGGTGGATTTTCTAGATGTTTCTGTGGCACCTGAAACCTGACCTTACATATGCATGGTAAAACATTTTATAAAAGCTATTAAGGCTTTTCAAACAAACCGGGGAAAATCAGCTGCACCTAGCTACCACCAACAGTATGTAATATGGTCAAAGGTCAGGGTACAAGAAGTTTAGGGGTACTTTTGTTGGCACTGTGATCTAGCAGAGCTATAACTCAACATATCCTGAAGGGGTGCATAGAATTCGTATGGCAATGGATTAGGTTGTCCAATAAAATACAGGGGCATATTACCAAGCAATAGCGATAATTATCGCTATTGCTTGGTTAGAGACAAAATTTTACCGCTGAGCTCCGGCGATTTTTATCGCAGATAAACCTTGGTATTACCAAGGTTTATCGCAAATGCGATAAAAAACGACCGCAATGCATGAATATCGCTGAAAAGTCCGCGATGTTCATGCATTACTGAGCTAATGCTCTTAGCCATGTTATCCACCTCCCATTGGATAACATGGCTAAGAACTGCTCAGGGCAGGTGTTAGCTTTTGGAGATATTCGCGCTTAGCGCGAATATCTCCAAAAGTTGGTAATAGGAGATAGCGATGTTAGCGACTGTTTCCAGTCGCTAACATCTTGGCACGCCCACTTTGCATGTCATTAGTGATAAATATCACTCACATGCAAAGTGGGGCCCAAGATGGTCGCTATCTCCTACTAGCTGTCGCTAACTGGTGTTAGCGACAGCTAGGTAATAGGGAGATAATTTTATCTCCGCTTTTTTGGCTTTTTTGGCTTTTAAAGCCAAAAAAGCGGAGATAAACCCCCTTGATAATATGCCCCACAGTTCCTACTGAGAAAGTGGAAAAAATATGCCACCAATGTCGGTAGATTGGGTTCCTATTTAAAGAATCGCCTGAGTAGTTTGCTTTTGCATACCCAGAGATTCCAACTCACCTCCTAACCGGAGACGTAAATTTGATTGCTGTTGCAACCTGAGACCTCTGTCAGGGGATAGCGTGTCATGTCAAGAACCGTGCCCATTGCACTGGGAAGAGAGAAGAATTTCAGGGCTCAGGGCCAGAGCTCTGGATTCAGGCTTCCGTCATATTCGTCTCCTGGCCATGGGGCCCAAACATTGTTTTCTACATGGTTTTGTGGCCATATGGCAGGGGTAGGTGTAGGTAGGGATGGAAAGGTGCGTAACAGGTGCTAAGAAAGTATAAGAACAAAGCAGAGCCACCCCGCTTCCGCAAGGAAAAAAATTATAACCAAGCATTCTCTGGGGCTGCCCCAAGAATCTGGAACTCGCTACCATCCTCCATCAGAAGAATACCTTCTCTGTCAATCTTCAAAAAGGAAGCTAAAACCTTCCTAATGAGCAAATTACCCTAATAACTCTCCTTGATAGCACAAAGCCCCAAAGAAGTCCCCACCAAGACGGTAATAGTATTGCACTTTGTTCAGGGGTCGAAACGTCAACGCTTTAGTTTTTCAAGTGTTGATGATCACCCAGGATAACAAAATAATGATTAATCACTCACTGGGCTGATATTTCTTCTTTTTCTTCAAAACTTCACACTGTATTTAGATATATTTGTTTCTATGTAGTATATGTCCATGTATCTTGAGGAATGTATTGTGACATGTGAATATTTTAATGTTTGTGCACTTTAAGTCCTAAATGTTGGTTCCTAAGAACTGTTCTGTGTGTATGTAAATATATGTACTAAAATAAGTTTGCACTATTTTTTCAAAATACTGATAAAGAAATATATTGTGAAAGTAATCTAAGAGTTTTCAGATTTTTGGTTTGGATATAAGGTATAGTGTGCTCTTTTTCATTTGTTGACTGTTCTCATCCATTTGGAGAGGCATAACTGTTTAAAATTAAAAATAATTTTTGACTTCGAAAAGTGGCAGAACCACTGTTTTGCTTATAGTATTAACCCCCAGGTTCTGCACTAGACTGGGCTACCCCATTGCTTTATATCGTTTACTGTGAGAGAGCAGGAGTGGCCTAGTAGCATTATCAGTAAATGTGAGGGAAATATGGGGGTGGAAAGCAGGCAATAATCAACTAGAGAGGAGAGAGCGTCAGGCCAGGAGTTATCTGCAAAACAAATATCATTTATTCCAGTGTGTGTGTGTGTGTGTGTGTGTGTGGACTACTGTGTTAGAAAGTTCACATCCACAAAATACTCTGGGCTGATACCGATGCATACAGACAATTCCTAAATGAAATGCATAAAGCCAGGTGAAACACAATAGTCAATGGCAGAAAGAAACTGTCCAAAAGCACCTTTCTGAATCTGCATTAGGGGTCTCCAACCTTTTGTGTAATAAGAGCTACTTATGTCCATTTAAAATCATGAGCTACTATTATTAGTAGTGTTGTAATAATGACAATGTCAGACAAGATGCCATCATTAGTTGCCACCCTATGCAAATTTACCAGCAGCGATCACTTTACTGCATCAGGCAGAGTTGTCAGTAGGAAAGTAAAAAAGGCTTTGACTGTTTGGGATGCCTCAATGTAGGAAATACATGCTGGTCAAATTGTAGAGCCCCTGGCAGAAAAGTAATAATATTAGTAATAATTCTACCCACATGAGTTATCACTCAACAATCAGCTTTAAACATATTTTGGTAATTCATCCGTTTTTCTATAAACATCAGCTCATGAATTCTGAAAATACATACATTTTTGCCTTAAAATGAGAATTTTGGCATGCACATATTAATACAACCAAACAAAAAGTTTCAATTTATTAGGTTGTGATGCACAGAGGAGTGCTACTTGCTAATAATTAGAGAGCTACCAGTAGCTCACGAGCTACTCATTGAAGAAGCCTGATCTGTATGTGTGTGTATCTGTGTGCTATATGATATGAGTAACTCATTTTACTTGATGCATTAGGACCTTCCTTTGCAAGTTAGCTCAGGAAGCAGTTTATTGGGACGAGGAGGCATCTGAAAGGAAAACTGGCCTGTAATGTATACAATCCTTTTTCATTCTCTTCTTAAAGCTTAGTGCAAAAAGAACCAGTTACCAAGACTTAGGTGGGGAGCTATGCCCTGGGCATTATCAACATAAATTTTTAAATATCTGATAGTTTGTTTTTTGCCCTCTATGTGCCCACAGCAATTTTGAATTACATGTGGACAAGATGCATTGGTTGTGGGGAGAATTCATCCTTGCGATCCATTATACCCTCACTGTCAGGATGCACTAAACTTGTCCTCAGAATCCAGCAGGAGGGATGCGCTCCTCTGTCTCTCACCACCTCCACCAGTAACCACATGGACCCCAATATAACACCCAGCGGTAGAAGCAGGGGAAGGGAATGAGATAAGAGAGAAAATAGAGACACTGGATTCCACCACTTTGACTCTTCACTTGTGATGATGCAGGATGTCTACAGGATACAGTGGATGTATTCAAGGCAGAGAGTTCTTACGTAACTTGTCATAGACGGGTCAATGTTTAACCATAAATGTATCTTAGCAATACCCTTTCCTAAACAACTCTGTACTTTGATGTTGAACTTTTAATTCCTGAAACCTAAACACACAAACAATGAGTACTTTCAACATATGTTTATTAACACT
This sequence comes from Lissotriton helveticus, assembly GCF_964261635.1. Classification (NCBI taxonomy): domain Eukaryota; kingdom Metazoa; phylum Chordata; class Amphibia; order Caudata; family Salamandridae; genus Lissotriton; species Lissotriton helveticus. The sequence continues at coordinate 1,242,939,916 of NC_136063.1, read as the reverse complement.
CCTCCCTAAGATCTGAATAACTACCTCAAGCTTCGGCACTATACACTAAGGGCCCCATTAGGATGTGGGGCGGATTGCCACCACCATGGGGGCGGTGGCGATCTGCCCAACATCCTTCCCCGCCCGCCACCCATTTCCCCCCGCCATATTACTATGGCGGGGGGACTGCGGCGGACGGAAAGACCGTCCGCCGCTTTTCCGCCCGGTCAAGGAGTTGACCGGGCGGAAAAGGGTTTCATATGGTGGTGGTGTCTGTTAGACACCGCCATCCATATTAGGGTGAAGGTGGGGACGTGCTTTTCCGTGGCGGTAACGCAGCCACGAAAAGGCATGCGGGAATGTCTTGTGGGGGCCCGTTGCGTGGCCCCTGTGACTCCAGGGGGGTGGGGAGTGCACATGGGGGGTACCTATGGTACCCCGATGCACTTCACTGTACCATGTGACAGGCACCACACGGTGCCTGTCACGTTGTGCATTGAAGTGCACAACGTGCAGTTTTAGCATTGCGGTGGGCGGTGCTTTCAGCCCCGCCCGCTGCAATGTTAACAATGTGGGATGCGCACACCAGTGTGAGGGGCGCATCGTAATGGCCCCCATGGGACCTCAGCCCTTATGGGGGGCGGTCGTCTGCCCATCATCCTAATGGGCCCCTAAGTTTGTAGTTCCTACTTGCTGCTTGTAGAACTGCAAGGTAGACAAAATGTTAATATTTTGATCTTCCATAGCCTTGACAATTCATATAGAAACCCTAGAACTCTAATAACCTTATGCGTAACCTTCATACATAACATGAGCAATAAACTCCAGTCTTAGAATTCTTCCTGTTCTGTCACAGGAAATCCTTGAGTGAAATGAGTACTCTGACAGTCTCAAAAGATTTTTTTTTAAATGCTGCACTTGATAAATGTTTGTTTTCACCCACAACACAACTTTCAGAATATGAATTATCTGTAAGTCAAGTGTCCTTGAATACAGATCCATGGGAAATAAAATGGATCTAGGAAAGGAAATCTAGGATCTGTCTAGAAAGGTTCTGCCCTCAGCAACATTGCATTTTAACTGCCTTGCAAAGTCTCTATTGACTAAGAGTGAAGTTTAACCAGATATCCAAGGTGGCCACCATCTCTCCAGAATTTGTGAGAGTTCTTCGATTGTTGTGATTTTTTTCATTCATTGTTGGAATCCATCCAGAGAGAGCAAAAGATCCACAATGACTGACAGGCTTTACTTCCTTGAAAGTGTTTGAAGTATTGCCCCCTCACCGCTCATCCAGAACCAAGTGATAGGTCATGTCTTCAGCCGCGCTTCCTGACAATCACTACTTAATCCATACCTCTAGTCAATCTAGACCACCATCTTTTGCCATACTGCTATTCCTTGGCTAAATGTTCTGTTACTCATGCTTTGATTTGCCGATTCCCTTCTGTTAAGAGCTAGATTTAGAAGGCAGCCACAGTGAACATGTCAAGGTAGTGAATGTAGACCAATAATATCTGATCATGTCAGACTAATTTGCATTGCCATAGGCTGCACCCAATAAAATGAAAGGAAACTATTCTTATAAAGAGCACACTTATATCCAGAGGCTTCTTGTCACTAAAGAAAGCCAGCCTAAAAGAGGATCGAGAGTCAGAGGTACTGGACCATCTGTAAGGAAAGAGACAATTCATAATATATTTTCAGAACGAAAGGTGACTGTTAATGAATTTGATATCCTCTGGCACAGAATCCCACAGCTTCACAGTGAGGAGGGAAAAGGATCTTCCACCCCATCTGCTCTCTATCATTTTGGGAACCATGACATTATTTGAATTTGGCAGATCTCAAATGTCAACCAGGGACATACCAGGCAGAATTTACAGCAATAGATCTTGGTTCAGTACCATGGAGGACTTTATGGGTCATGCCAAGAGTTTTAAACATAGAGGGGGAGATTTTCAAACCTTTTGTGCTGGTTTTCCATCACAAAAGTGACGTTAACCCACACACATTTACTTTTGTTGCTGTTTTCTTTCCAGCCCAAATCTTGTATTGCACTGGAAAGAACCCTCTAATTAGCGCAAAGCAGTGCAAAACATTGCTTTGCGTTACTTTGCGCTGAGTGGGTATTACATGGGTGGTATGTGGGCGTTCCCATGCAACCACCCATGCCTTTTGACACAAAGCCATATTTACAAAGATTTGTAAACATGGTTTTACGCCAAAAGTTAAAGCCCTTTCAAAGGAGGTGCTAACAGGAGAAATGCTTTCATTTCTCCTTTCTTTTCTGACTTTGCATGCGCGCTGCACTGTGCAGCACATATGCAAAGTCGGAAAAGCTTTGTATCGTGCCTAGCATAGTATTTTGTACAGGAAGGGTATCCTTCCTGTACAAAACCTATGCTACACTCATGCACACTCCCTAGCGCCTGTGCGCTATGGTGTGTGCATGGCACACAGCCGCTGAAATCAGCGCCGGCGCAAGGGAAAGTGGAGGAGAGAGCCATATCTCTGAAGATATGGCGCTGTCCTGGTCCCTCCCTGTCGCGCAACACAGTGCAGCCTCGTGGGGGGCTGCTCTGCTTTGCGTCACTTTTTAAAAAATCTCCCCCAGACTGTTTGCGGCCCAGGAGCCTGTGCAGCCTTTTCATCACCTCCTAGATGCAGTGGTGTAAGAGTATGCTCAAAATGAGGTATGCTACCACATTCTGAGCCACCTACAACAGTGAACAAAGATCTGATTGATACCTAAATAGAGGGCGTTGCAGTATTCTAGTTGTGAGTGAATCAGAGCCTGTAACACTGTCTTAGACATGAACATTTTCTTCATAATGCGTACAATATAGAAGCAGGTAGTCGAGGCCTGATTAATGTGTGTGGTAAAGAAAAAAGGATTGTCAAATATTACTTCCATATTTCTAGTGGATTTCACTGGTAGAGGAAGTTCTGTCAGTGCCATGAGCTTGACCACAGAGTTGGGCCCTTGCTAAATATCAAGACCTCTGTTTATACCCCATTACATTTTGGGAGAGAGTGAGGACTAGTTGTTTCTTGCCCTCTGTGGCTGTGACAGCTGCTACAGTGCGGCACATAGCAGTCTGCTCCGCTGTCTTTTCTAAGGACCTCCCTGCGGAGGTGGCCTGAAGAGGCCTGGGTGGGGCTTGCGGGGATCTGTGGGGCTCTCTATTTTATTTATTTATTTATTTATTTTAAAAGTCTTATATAGCGCTAGCTTGACCCGCAGGTATCAGAGCACTTTACATACGCACAGTAGACAGCAGAAGGAACATTACATTACATAGTAGGCCAGTAGTAAGGAAGCAAACCACAGAAAAAATACAGCATGAGAAATATATATGCCGTGGAGCGTAGGGGGGGAGAGCAATAAAAGAAAAGGTGAGAATGACATAGTCCGGTCACCCACTATCCTTGAATGTCTAGAGAGAGAGGAGACAACTCAGAATAAAGAAGACTGGATTAGTTGACGTTGGTCATGAAAGTATGTGTTTAGGTTATGTTAGATGTCCTTCACATCTAACATGGGCTTCAATCGGAATTCCATAGAGCATATAATCAAGCCCATTATCGCTGTTTTAACGGCAGTTTTCTGCCGCTAAAGCGGCAACAATTGTATCGCCTGTCTTGATAACATGTCCCATGGTTATCTCTCTCCCTCTCTACCACCCTTGACCCTGAGCTCTACAGGCCAGAGATAGAGACCAAGACCTGACGGTGGGCTGGCTCATTAGCATGGTGAGTGGCTCCTTCAGCAGCACCAGCGGAATGCAGGCAATGCAAATGTCCCCCTCACTTCCTCCCTTGATATCAACAGAGCACCAGCAAGAATTTGTCTTCCCTAAATAATAGTAACAGAGACTCCTGGTTATCACTTGTTTGTTTTGCCCCCAGACTGAGTAGTGGGGCCATAGGGAATAACTGCAAAAGCGGCGGAAGCGGCTTGATTGTGATCTGGTGCGGCCAGCAGCAACAGGAGCTCTCTACATCTTCAATTCCCTGTCACCCATTATTTCTTCTACCATATTGATGAAAACCAGAGAAAAGAGTAAATAGAAAAGAAGACAAGAAGGGCTCCAGCTGGTTAAAGCCAGAAAAATACAAAACAAGTGGCAAGAGATGAAAACTGTTGTATGGACCCCTCAAGCAACAGGATCTCATAATTATTTTGCGTGTTTGCTGTGTTCTGTTGCCTTACCTTTACCTTGCCTTTTTGAACCACGGGGGCTACCCAGCTTTAATCTTTTAATGTGTGCCTACTGAAGGGGGCATTCAAGAAGACACAAACACACAGGCACAACTGAGCTACATACGGCCTTCAATTATCATTCTGGTAAACTGAATATACCTGTAGCGCTGCTTAATATCCTTCACATATTCACAAACCTATGGTAACAGCCATTGGTCAAGGGAAATTAGTGGAGAAAGAGTTGATTGCAGAACCGAGTTGTCAAGATGCGCTAATTCATTCAGAAGATGCACCAGAACAGACATATAAAGACCACTGAGGTGAAACTTCAACTAACAATCCTACCGGCACAGATAATTATCAAGGACAACTTCAAGTCAGCAGAGCTGCGCAGACACTCGTTCTAGCAAGCGAAGAGGTTAGGCAAAATATTACATCAAATCCCCAGCAATATAAATCAATAAACCCAATGCTGCCTTCCATCAGTCTGTCTGGTAAAAGTTTACACCATTGCAAAAAGATATCCTTAATAATAATTACATTCCAAATTCATTTTTTTCAACAGAAGATTTTCCTAGGAGTTTGGTGATACAAACTACAACAATAAGTCCTAACCTCCCCAATAAGAATATTTGAATTAAAACTCCGGATCTGTGCCGAACCTCTCCTGAAAAACATTTGCTTATCCCAAGGTATGCCTCTAGGGGCCCACATGATACACTAAATCATAGTAATATACTGAAATTAATAGCTACAAAACCAGTGCTTAGCCATCTAACAACTGATTCTCTAGATTCCATCCAATTCAAACATGATCTCTCCATTTTCCCTTGAGAATTAACCTGTAATATATGGCACAGCGAGGAGTCAGTCAAAAAAAATATGGGGCACGCTTTGAAAAATGGGGGTTTGAGACCAGGATAAGGAATGACAACAACTATCCAACCTTATTGGTCTCTATGCCAGCTGCGAAGAGGATTGTGCTGATTAATCATATCAAAATTGGAAATAATGGAATGTATGCTGTTAGAAATAGGGTTCTCTAGTTGGCAGAGGTAGGTACCTTGCTCCAAATAAGGACCCTTGCTTCTAGTCAGGGTAATGCGGATAAACACTTTAGATAACCCCTGCTCACCCCCTTGGTAGGTTGGCAGGAGCAGACAGGCTTATCTCAAAGGCAATGTGTAAAGTATTTGTATCAACACACACAGTAACACTGTGAAAACACCACAAAAGAACACCACACCAGTTTAGAACATAAAATATCTTGATCTAAACTCAACAAGACCAAAACGACAAAAATCCAGCACACACAGTTAAAACTATCACTTTCAAAAGGTTTCAAGAACTTGTACCATAGAAAACTATGGATGCGTGACTGCACAAAATACCTGTAGTTGCATCAAAATTCACAAGGCAAAACAGCCTTGTGGTATGCCCTCCCTCGTATTGTAGTAAGTAAAGTTCTTGCTTTATTTGGCTCGCTTTGTTGATAATGGTTGTTTTCTTGCAAGCTCTCTTTCACAGGGTTAATCCTTAGACATTTCTATCGCTGATTTGCATGTTGTTTTTGCAGGCGAGTCCGGGAAACAGGTTTCCCGAAGTTTCCGATATGGCTGACTGAGCGACGAAAGAAGAGGAGTGACAGAGACAAGGGCCTACAGGCGACTTGGGAGCCTGTGATTGGTGTACAGGATGGGACATTCCAGACATGGACTCTCTATTGTTTGCTGTTTCCCTATTTCCCTATGGTTCATGGGAATAGTGGTTTTGTTTTGCTTGACTACAAATGGCTGCTATTCAATAAAGTGAGGAAAGGATAGCCACAGTCCGAAACAAAGAGATGCCTCAACTCCTGAGACCTTGGAGATGCGATGTGACAGTCCTGCTGCATGCAGAGGAAGGGTTGCTTCGAATCCGGTCTGAATGAGGGGTGATGCGTCAAATCTTCATGACATTTCCGGTCAGCAGGTGATGCGTCAGGAAGACTTGCGGCACAGATGTGATGCGTGGTGATCAATGTGATAGCGTTCAGAGGTGCTACGTCATTTTTTTCTTCTGCATGCCCTCGATGCATCAATTCTTGCAGCAGCGACAGGTGCTGTATTGGTTTTCACTAAATACCAAAAAGAGAAATGCCAATACTGATAATCTATTTATCTTCTTATCCCCAAAGCAAAGTTATCTTTTCAAAGCTCGGTCATGCTATTCAATAGCTTTTTTATTTTAACAAAATCGTTTGTAAAAGTACATCTAAGTCATATACTGTCAAAAGTGGAAACAGAACATTGTTTGAATTACATAAAAAGATGGACACAAAACGTGAGGTATTAAAATCAAACATACATTCCAAGCATAGTCATGTCACAATCATTCCACACCCATTCATACATGCAACACAGAATACTGAGCCCTATTGATTATAAATAAACAAATGGGCTGAGTATTGGGTCTGCTACGTGCTATACAATTATTTACAGAAATTATGAAGTAAACTAATCCTAATGGAAATAAATCCAATAAATCGTACTAATCAAATAACACAGATTTTTTCACAGTGAATACAAAATGTCAAAACCAATAGAGTACCAATATATTGACACTATGGAAGAAAAAAGAGCAGACACTAGGCAAGGAAAGGCCTACGCGTTTCAAATCCTTAGAGGTTGAAAGGGATTCTCATCAGGGCCAGGTTGCTTCTGCAAAAGAAAGGAAGAGCTTTGTGTATATTTCCCTATTTATAAAAGGAGGCAAACAGATCTAACGAGCACTAACAACACCCAAGGTCATATCTGCTTACCAACAAGAAAATTATCCAAGGATCGAGTGTTAGATGTCACCTGTGTTCAGCAAAAGAAAAAAGAAAAAGAGTATGTATCTAAAATGTAGTTTCTATGTAGAATGTAGCATCTGCATAATAGTCGTATTCAAAAGAATTACCTTAACAGTGCAGGTTGTATGTCCATGAAGGTCTTGGTCGAACAAAAAAACGGAGAAGTCTGTAGAAAATAGGGACTAGTTAATACCAGGATGGTTTAAAAATGGGGCTATAAAGCAAAATGCCGAGGCGTGCGTCTTACCAGAAAGTCAGTGGCCGCCGCGTCAAGGGACTTGGGTCTATGGCATTTTCGGTCGGGGAAACGAATTCAACTAGCCTATTAGAAAAAATGAAAGGACGTGTTAAACAGCAGTTTTACACGTTGATGTTATTACTGTTGGAAAAGCGGGACCCTAATCGGCTTACCGGCTGGTTCAGTAGTCGCGTCTTGCAAAGTTTCTCGGCGTCTGTGATCGCACTGATCTCTCGCGCATGCGTGGAGAGTATCAGGTGGAATGGAGGCTCCCATTTAATTAGGAATACTGCATTCTTGCGCATGCGTGTGACTCCTTGAGTGTACCACTAGTTTCCTGAGCTGCTGCTAAGCTCACATAATATAAACGGGGTTTATGAAAGAAGTCTGGTAATGGAGGGTATTGTGTGTATGAAAATAAAAAAACTATAAATGCTGCAGGTACACAGAACACATGATGAAGCTGACATGTACGCATCAAATAGCGGACATGTACGTGGGTAAGTCAAACAGGCAAAAAATCCCTACAGTTTATATATCTCGGATAATTCGTTCAGTCCCCTAACAGCTGTATCAAATTTAATGATTAGATAGGCTTCCCTCTTTGAAAGTTTTTGATCCCAATCTCCACCGCGCAGGTCTTTTTCAACGCGGGAAATCACAGTCCATTTAATGTCACTTATGAGATGTTTGCAGCGTTTCCAATGATTGACTAGAGGTGCAGTTTCTACTCCATTTTTTATTCTGGATTTGTGTTGGGCAATTCTGTTTCGAACTTCCTGATTTGTCTTTCCTATATATAGGAGTCCACAGGGACAGACAATTCCATAAACTACAAACTTAGTTTTACAGTTGCTGAAGCTTTCATGTTTCCATGAAATACCACGATGTTGAAACAGTAATCCTTCCATTGTTAAATCCAAAGGACTATCATTTGTACCATCTAAAAGAACAGACTTTGTTAAGATGAAGACCGAATTTATAGAATTTTGCCGTAAATTGCGTCTCATGATGTTCTTCGCGGAAAATCCCATTGCCACACCATCTGAAGTTACAGGACTTCGAAAAAGATCAACTTTCTGCCCCCCAGGCAACAAAGTACCAAAGGAAATCGCACATTTTGAAAAAACAGTCCTTTCTGCCATTTCTGAGATGGAAAAACATAAAAAGTTCGTTAAATTCAACACCTCCAAAGATGAAACAAAAGCCCTAACAACTTTAAGAAATGACAACACGGTAACAATTAAACAAGCCGAAAAAGGCGGCTCAATCGTGATCTGGGACACCAATGATTACACAGTCGAAGTCATGAGACAATTAAACGATCAAACTTGTTACCGAACAATTGATAAGGATCCTACATCAGAATTCCAAAACCTGCTGTTTCCCATTCTAAAAGAGTGTTTCGAGGCAGGATTCCTAGGCCCAAAAGAACTGGAATAATTACAAAATAGACACCCGAAAACACCCATGTTTTATGTTCTACCCAAGGTCCATAAACATCTGACCAAGCCACCTGGTAGACCCATTGTGGCAGGGTGTGATTCCCTACTGGAGCCATTAGCCAAGTACGTTGACTGTTTTTTGAAACAATTCATGGACTTGGTTTTATCATATTTAAAGGATACGACGGATTTCATCAACAAGCTGGAAGGGGTGGAATTCAACAGAGACAATGACTTGCTAGTCACTTTGGATGTAACACAACTTTACACTCAAATACCCCAGGATGAAGCTGTGGCGGTACTTGAGTATTTCTTAGACTTACGACCAAGACCAGTCCAGGTGCCCACTAAATTCCTAGTGGATCTAGCCACGTTTGCTCTAAAAAAGAATTATTTCAGATTTGGAAACAAATTTTTCCTCCAAATAAAAGGAGTCGCCATGGGGTGTCCTTTTGCCCCTGAGCTGGCGGTGTTGTTTATGTCACTCTACGAAGACAAATACATTCACAACAACAATCCTTTTAAGAAATACATCGCCACATGGTGGCGTTTCATAGATGACATCTTCATGATTTGGACCGGTGGTGAAGAACATCTAACATCTTTCTACAACTGGCTGAATATGAGAACATCAGATATACAATTCAGCATATCACATTCAGCCACCAAGATCTCCTTTCTGGACGTAGAAGTCTTTCCATTAAATGGTAAACTAGTAACATCTCTATTCATTAAGCCCACAGATCGCAACAAGGCATTACTTTTCTCCAGCAACCACCCACGGAGTCTTAAAGAAAATTTGCCTTTCGGCCAATTTCTACGAATTCGTAGAAACTGCTCTTCCAATGAGGACTATAAATTCCACGCAGAAAATCTCGTATCCAAATTATGTGATCGCGGGTACCCTAAAAAACTGGTCCGTAATTCAATGAAAAGGGTGAGATGGATACCGCGAGAGAGTCTTCTTGAACAAAAAACCAAACCCAAGCTCAATCGACAGGTTTGTGTAACGACTTATTGTCCCAATGCCAACCAACTTAAAAAAATCATAGGTCAGAACTGGCACCTTATTAAGAACTTGGATGAAAGTCTACACGCTCCTCCACTGTTCGCCTTTAAAAAGGAGAACAGTGTGGCTAATCACATAATAAGAGCTGGAATGAAGAGAGAAGAACAGCCATCCCTGAGACGATTGATGGGATTAGCCCTCATTGTTGGCCATCATAAATGCGGCACGTGCTTATGTTGCGATTTAACAATGGAAGGATCACTGTTTCAACATGGTGGTATTTCATGGAAACATGAAAGCTTCCGCAACTGTAAAACTAAGTTTGTAGTTTATGGAATTGTCTGTCCCTGCGGACTCCTATATATAGGAAAGACAAATCAGGAAGTTTGAAACAGAATTGTCCAACACAAATCCAGGATAAAAAATGGAGTAGAAACTGCACCTCTAGTCAATCATTGGAAACGCTGCAAACATCTCATAAGTGACATTAAATGGACTGTGATTTCCCGCGTTGAAAAAGACCTGCGCGGTGGAGATTGGGATCAAAAACTTTCAAAGAGGGAAGCCTATCTAATCGTTAAGTTTGATACAGCTGTTAGGGGACTGAACGAATTATCCGAGATATATAAACTGTAGGGATTTTTTGCCTGTTTGACTTACCCACGTACATGTCCGCTATTTGATGCGTACATGTCAGCTTCATCATGTGTTCTGTGTACCTGCAGCATTTATAGTTTTTTTATTTTCATACACACAATACCCTCCAATACCAGACTTCTTTCATAAACCCCGTTTATATTATGTGAGCTTAGCAGCAGCTCAGGAAACTAGTGGTACACTCAAGGAGTCACACGCATGCGCAAGAATGCAGTATTCCTAATTAAATGGGAGCCTCCATTCCACCTGATACTCTCCACGCATGCGCGAGAGATCAGTGCGATCACAGACGCCGAGAAACTTTGCAAGACGCGACTACTGAACCAGCCGGTAAGCCGATTAGGGTCCCGCTTTTCCAACAGTAATAACATCAATGTGTAAAACTGCTGTTTAACACGTCCTTTCATTTTTTCCAAGAGGAAGGTTGAATTCGTTTCCCCGACCGAAAATGCCATAGACCCAAGTCCCTTGACGCGGCGGCCACAGACTTTCTGGTAAGACGCACGCCTCGGCATTTTGCTTTATAGCCCCATTTTTAAACCATCCTGGTATTAACTAGTCTGTATTTTCTACAGACTTCTCCGTTTTTTTGTTCGACCAAGACCTTCATGGACATACAACCTGCACTGTTAAGGTAATTCTTTTGAATACGACTATTATGCACATGCTACATTCTACATAGAAACTACATTTTAGATACATACTCTTTTTCTTTTTTCTTTTGCTGAACACAGGTGACATCTAACACTCGATCCTTGGATAATTTTCTTGTTGGTAAGCAGATATGACCTTGGGTGTTGTTAGTGCTCGTTAGATCTTTTTGCCTCCTTTTATAAATAGGGAAATATACACAAAGCTCTTCCTTTGTTTTGCAGAAGCAACCTGGCCCTGATGAGAATCTCTTTCAACCTCTAGGGATTTGAAACGCGTAGGCCTTTCCTTGCCTAGTGTCTGCTCTTTTTTCTTCCATAGTGTCAATATATTGGTACACTATTGGTTTTTACATTTTGTATTCACTGTGAAAAAAACTGTGTTATTTGATTAGTACGATTTATTGGATTTATTTCCATTAGGATTAGTTTACTTCATAATTTCTGTAAATAATTGTATAGCACGTAGCAGACCCAATACTCAGCCCATTTGTTTATTTATACTCAATAGGGCTCAGTATTCTGTGTTGCATGTATGAATGGGTGTGGAATGATTGTGACATGACTTTGCTTGGAATGTATGTTTGATTTTAATACCTCACGTTTTGTGTCCATCTTTTTATGTAATTCAAACAATGTTCTGTTTCCTCTTTTGACAGTATATGACTAAGATGTACTTTTACAAACGATTTTGTTAAAATAAAAAAGCTATTGAATAGCATGACCGAGCTTTGATAAGATGTCTTTGCTTTGGGGATAAGAAGATAAATTGATTATCAGTATTGGCATTTCTCTTTTTGGTATTTAGTGATTACGGCTCAGCCTTACTGATTAGAGCCAACCCTATTTGCTTCCAGGTTACTATAGCGGGAGGTGTCTCGCGAGGTTTTTTCAAAACTCTACAAGAGTAGGGTCAAGAGGATTCAAACACTTGATTTATAACTGGTGGCGGTTTCACCTGTCTCTGCTCACCTTCTTCCATTCAGTGTTTTATATGTTTCTTTGCTTGTCACACTTTTCTGATATTTATTTTTTATATTTTACAAACACACGATATGGCAGAGAAGGACACCTTTGCTTATAGCGAGGATCACATTAAGAATCTTCTGAGAGACCCACCCATTTTCTCTTCAGTATCCCTAAGCATTTCAACTACCTCACAGAACGAGTCTGATAGACTGTTAAGATTAAAAAAGAAACAAATAAGAACTGACCTACATGGTCATTTCTTGTTAAAACATCTCCGTGAGGGTACTATCCCAGGAGGGCTTCAAATAAAAAATATTCCTGTTATATTCACCGAAGACCCTTTGTTCAAGAAAGGGTTCAGCTTCATCGAAACAAAGTGCAGTAGGGACCTTATGGACTCCTTACCATTAAAACTGCGGCTAGGATTTCTAAAATTGAACTTGAAGAAATCGTGAAATTAGAGGAAGAAATTAGTGCGAATCAAACAATCATGGATTCAAAGGCTCTACTAGAAAAAGTAGATAAAGAAATTAAAGAATTCAAGGACTTCACTATAATACAAAAAACAAATCAATTTGAGAAGGAAAAAAAAAACTTTTCTCTCGAAAACGTGTATCCTTTCCTACAACCGGATTTTTACACAAAAACGGACTCTAGGCGTTACCTTTCAGGCAATCGAGGCAGATCTCGAAATAAGTTTATCACTTTTTCGGACACTTCCTCCTCAGGGGAGGATAGTGATACTAATAACAGCAGACAAAATAAAAACCAAAAATGGAACCCTATGCAACAGCCTCAAGGTCAATCTTTAAACTCTTTTTTAGGAAGAGGCCAAACGAGTTCCAGGGGAAGGCAACGATACAACCAACCATGGGAAATGACCACCCGCCGCCAACACTACAAAAATTAGCGGTATCCCCTATTTTCAATCTCTGTAACAGAGTATTAACACCGGCTGAGGAAAGTATTTTGTCCAAAGGACTATCATTTGTACCATCTAAAAGAACAGACTTTGTTAAGATGAAGACCAAATTTATAGAATTTTGCCGTAAATTGCGTCTCACGATGTTCTTCGCGGAAAATCCCATTGCCACACCATCTGAAGTTACAGGACTTCGAAAAAGATCAACTTTCTGCCCCCCAGGCAACAAAGTACCAAAGGAAATCGCAACTTTTGAAAGAACAGTCCTTTCTGCCATTTCTGAGATGGAAAAACATAAAAAGTTTGTTAAATTCAACACCTCCAAAGATGAAACAAAAGCCCTAACAACTTTAAGAAATGACAACACGGTAACAATTAAACAAGCCGACAAAGGCGGCTCAATCGTGATCTGGGACACCAATGATTACACAGTCGAAGTCATGAGACAATTAAACGATCAAACTTGTTACCGAAAAATTGATAAGGATCCTACATCAGAATTCCAAAACCTGCTGTTTCCCATTCTAAAAGAGGGTTTCGAGGCAGGATTCCTAGGCCCAAAAGAACTGGAATATTTACAAAATAGACACCCGAAAACACCCATGTTTTATGTTCTACCCAAGGTCCATAAACATCTGACCAAGCCACCTGGTAGACCCATTGTGGCAGGGTGTGATTCCCTACTGGAGCCATTAGCCAAGTACGTTGACTGTTTTCGGAAACAATTCATGGACTTGGTTTTATCATATTTAAAGGATACGACGGATTTCATCAACAAGCTGGAAGGGGTGGAATTTAACAGAGACAATGACTTGCTAGTCACTTTGGATGTAACACAACTTTACACTCAAATAATCCAGGATGAAGCTGTGGCGGTACTTGAGTATTTCTTAGACTTACGACCAAGACCAGTCCAGGTGCCCACTAAATTCCTAGTGGATCTAGCCACGTTTGCTCTAAAAAAGAATTATTTCAGATTTGGAAACAAATTTTTCCTCCAAATAAAAGGAGTCGCCATGGGGTGTCCTTTTGCCCCTGAGCTGGCGGTGTTGTTTATGTCACTCTACGAAGACAAATACATTCACAACAACAATCCTTTTAAGAAATACATCGCCACATGGTGGCGTTTCATAGATGACATCTTCATGATTTGGACCGGTGGTGAAGAACATCTAACATCTTTCTACAACTGGCTGAATATGAGAACATCAGATATACAATTCAGCATATCACATTCAGCCACCAAGATCTCCTTTCTGGACGTAGAAGTCTTTCCATTAAATGGTAAACTAGTAACATCTCTATTCATTAAGCCCACAGATCGCAACAAGGCATTACTTTCCTCCAGCAACCACCCGCGGAGTCTTAAAGAAAATTTGCCTTTCGGCCAATTTCTACGAATTCGTAGAAACTGCTCTTCCAATGAGGACTATAAATTCCACGCAGAAAATCTCGTATCCAAATTATGTGATCGCGGGTACCCTAAAAAACTGGTCCTTAATTCAATGAAAAGGGTGAGATGGATACCGCGAGAGAGTCTTCTTGAACAAAAAACCAAACACAAGCTCAATCAACAGCTTTGTGTAACGACTTATTGTCCCAATGCCCACCAACTTAAAAAAATCATAGGTCAGAACTGGCACCTTATTAAGAACTTGGATGAAAGTCTACACGCTCCTCCACTGTTCGCCTTTAAAAAGGAGAACAGTGTGGCTAATCACATAATAAGAGCTGGAATGAAGAGAGAAGAACAGCCATCCCTGAGGCGATTGATGGGATTAGCCCCCATTGTTGGCCATCATAAATGCGGCACGTGCTTATGTTGCGATTTAACAATGGAAGGATCACTGTTTCAACATCATGGTATTTCATGGAAACATGAAAGCTTCAGCAACTGTAAAACTAAGTTTGTAGTTTATGGAATTGTCTGTCCCTGTGGACTCCTATATATAGGAAAGACAAATCAGGAAGTTCGAAACAGAATTGCCCAACACAAATCCAGGATAAAAAATGGAGTAGAAACTGCACCTCTAGTCAATCATTGGAAACGCTGCAAACATCTCATAAGTGACATTAAATGGACTGTGATTTCCCGCGTTGAAAAAGACCTGCGCGGTGGAGATTGGGATCAAAAACTTTCAAAGAGGGAAGCCTATCTAATCGTTAAGTTTGATACAGCTGTTAGGGGACTGAACGAATTATCCGAGATATATAAACTGTAGGGATTTTTTGCATGTTTGACTTACCCACGTACATGTCCGCTATTTGATGCGTACATGTCAGCTTCATCATGTGTTCTGTGTACCTGCAGCATTTATAGTTTTTTTATTTTCATACACACAATACCCTCCAATACCAGACTTCTTTCATAAACCCCGTTTATATTATGTGAGCTTAGCAGCAGCTCAGGAAACTAGTGGTACACTCAAGGAGTCACACGCATGCGCAAGAATGCAGTATTCCTAATTAAATGGGAGCCTCCATTCCACCTGATACTCTCCACGCATGCGCGAGAGATCAGTGCGATCACAGACGCCGAGAAACTTTGCAAGACGCGACTACTGAACCAGCCGGTAAGCCGATTAGGGTCCCGCTTTTCCAACAGTAATAACATCAATGTGTAAAACTGCTGTTTAACACGTCCTTTCATTTTTTCTAAGAGGCCGGTTGAATTTGTTTCCCCGACCGAAAATGCCATAGACCCAAGTCCCTTGACGCGGCGGCCACAGACTTTCTGGTAAGACGCACGCCTCGGCATTTTGCTTTATAGCCCCATTTTTAAAACATCCTGGTATTAACTAGTCCGTATTTTCTACAGACTTCTCAGTTTTTTTGTTCGACCAAGACCTTCATGGACATACAACCTGCACTGTTAAGGTAATTCTTTTGAATACGACTATTATGCACATGCTACATTCTACATAGAAACTACATTTTAGATACATACTCTTTTTCTTTTTTCTTTTGCTGAACACAGGTGACATCTAACACTCGATCCTTGGATAATTTTCTTGTTGGTAAGCAGATATGACCTTGGGTGTTGTTAGTGCTCGTTAGATCTTTTTGCCTCCTTTTATAAATAGGGAAATATACACAAAGCTCTTTCTTTCTTTTGCAGAAGCAACCTGGCCCTGATGAGAATCCCTTTCAACCTCTAGGGATTTGAAACGCGTAGGCCTTTCCTTGCCTAGTGTCTGCTCTTTTTTCTTCCATAGTGTCAATATATTGGTACACTATTGCTTTTGACATTTTGTATTCACTGTGAAAAAAACTGTGTTATTTGATTAGTACGATTTATTGGATTTATTTCCATTAGGATTAGTTTACTTCATAATTTCTGTAAATAATTGTATAGCACGTAGCAGACCCAATACTCAGCCCATTTGTTTATTTATACTCAATAGGGCTCAGTATTCTGTGTTGCATGTATGAATGGGTGTGGAATGATTGTGACATGACTATGCTTGGAATGTATGTTTGATTTTAATACCTCACGTTTTGTGTCCATCTTTTTATGTAATTCAAACAATGTTCTGTTTCCACTTTTGACAGTATATGACTAAGATGTACTTTTACAAACGATTTTGTTAAAATAAAAAAGCTATTGAATAGCATGACCGAGCTTTGATAAGATGTCTTTGCTTTGGGGATAAGAAGATAAATAGATTATCAGTATTGGCATTTCTCTTTTTGGTATTTAGTGATTACGGCTCAGCCTTACTGATTAGAGCCAACCCTATTTGCTTCCAGGTTACTATAGCGGGAGGTGTCTCGCAAGGTTTTTTCAAAACTCTACAAGAGTAGGGTCAAGAGGATTCAAACTCTTGATTTATAACTGGTGGCGGTTTCACCTGTCTCTGCTCACCTTCTTCCATTCAGTGTTTTATATGTTTCTTTGCTTGTCACACTTTTCTGATATTTATTTTTTATATTTTACAAACACACGATATGGCAGAGAAGGACACCTTTGCTTATAGCGAGGATCACATTAAGAATCTTCTGAGAGACCCACCCATTTTCTCTTCAGTCTCCCTAAGCATTTCAACTACCTCACAGAACGAGTCTGATAGACTGTTAAGATTAAAAAAGAAACAAATAAGAACTGACCTACATGGTCATTTCTTGTTAAAACATCTCCGTGAGGGTACTATCCCAGGAGGGCTTCAAATAAAAAATATTCCTGTTATATTCACCGAAGACCCTTTGTTCAAGAAAGGGTTCAGCTTCATCGAAACAAAGTGCAGTAGGGACCTTATGGTCCTTACCATTAAAACTGCGGCTAGGATTTCTAAAATTGAACTTGAAGAAATCGTGAAATTAGAGGAAGAAATTAGTGCGAATCAAACAATCATGGATTCAAAGGCTCTACTAGAAAAAGTAGATAAAGAAATTAAAGAATTCAAGGACTTCACTATAATAAAAAAAACAAATCAATTTGAGAAGGAAAAAAAAAACTTTTCTCTCGAAAACGTGTATCCTTTCCTACAACCGGATTTTTACACAAAAACGGACTCTAGGCGTTACCTTTCAGGCAATTGAGGCAGATCTCGAAATAAGTTTATCACTTTTTCGGACACTTCCTCCTCAGGGGAGGATAGTGATACTAATAACAGCAGACAAAATAAAAACCAAAAATGGAACCAGATGCAACAGCCTCAAGGTCAATCTTTAAACTCTTTTTTAGGAAGAGGCCAAACGAGTTCCAGGGGAAGGCAACGATACAACCAACCATGGGAAATGACCACCCGCCGCCAACACTACAAAAATTAGCGGTATCCCCTATTTTCAATCTCTGTAACAGAGTATTAACACCGGCTGAGGAAAGTATTTTGTCCAAAGGACTATCATTTGTACCATCTAAAAGAACAGACTTTGTTAAGATGAAGACCGAATTTATAGAATTTTGCCGTAAATTGCGTCTCACGATGTTCTTCGCGGAAAATCCCATTGCCACACCATCTGAAGTTACAGGACTTCGAAAAAGATCAACTTTCTGCCCCCCAGGCAACAAAGTACCAAAGGAAATCGCAACTTTTGAAAGAACAGTCCTTTCTGCCATTTCTGAGATGGAAAAACATAAAAAGTTCGTTAAATTCAACACCTCCAAAGATGAAACAAAAGCCCTAACAACTTTAAGAAATGACAACACGGTAACAATTAAACAAGCCGACAAAGGCGGCTCAATCGTGATCTGGGACACCAATGATTACACAGTCGAAGTCATGAGACAATTAAACGATCAAACTTGTTACCGAAAAATTGATAAGGATCCTACATCAGAATTCCAAAACCTGCTGTTTCCCATTCTAAAAGAGGGTTTCGAGGCAGGATTCCTAGGCCCAAAAGAACTGGAATATTTACAAAATAGACACCCGAAAACACCCATGTTTTATGTTCTACCCAAGGTCCATAAACATCTGACCAAGCCACCTGGTAGACCCATTGTGGCAGGGTGTGATTCCCTACTGGAGCCATTAGCCAAGTACGTTGACTGTTTTTTGAAACAATTCATGGACTTGGTTTTATCATATTTAAAGGATACGACGGATTTCATCAACAAGCTGGAAGGGGTGGAATTTAACAGAGACAATGACTTGCTAGTCACTTTGGATGTAACACAACTTTACACTCAAATACCCCAGGATGAAGCTGTGGCGGTACTTGAGTATTTCTTAGACTTACGACCAAGACCAGTCCAGGTGCCCACTAAATTCCTAGTGGATCTAGCCACGTTTGCTCTAAAAAAGAATTATTTCAGATTTGGAAACACATTTTTCCTCCAAATAAAAGGAGTCGCCATGGGGTGTCCTTTTGCCCCTGAGCTGGCGGTGTTGTTTATGTCACTCTACGAAGACAAATACATTCACAACAACAATCCTTTTAAGAAATACATCGCCACATGGTGGCGTTTCATAGATGACATCTTCATGATTTGGACCGGTGGTGAAGAACATCTAACATCTTTCTACAACTGGCTGAATATGAGAACATCAGATATACAATTCAGCATATCACATTCAGCCACCAAGATCTCCTTTCTGGACGTAGAAGTCTTTCCATTAAATGGTAAACTAGTAACATCTCTATTCATTAAGCCCACAGATCGCAACAAGGCATTACTTTCCTCCAGCAACCACCCGCGGAGTCTTAAAGAAAATTTGCCTTTCGGCCAATTTCTACGAATTCGTAGAAACTGCTCTTCCAATGAGGACTATAAATTCCACGCAGAAAATCTCGTATCCAAATTATGTGATCGCGGGTACCCTAAAAAACTGGTCCTTAATTCAATGAAAAGGGTGAGATGGATACCGCGAGAGAGTCTTCTTGAACAAAAAACCAAACACAAGCTCAATCAACAGCTTTGTGTAACGACTTATTGTCCCAATGCCCACCAACTTAAAAAAATCATAGGTCAGAACTGGCACCTTATTAAGAACTTGGATGAAAGTCTACACGCTCCTCCACTGTTCGCCTTTAAAAAGGAGAACAGTGTGGCTAATCACATAATAAGAGCTGGAATGAAGAGAGAAGAACAGCCATCCCTGAGGCGATTGATGGGATTAGCCCCCATTGTTGGCCATCATAAATGCGGCACGTGCTTATGTTGCGATTTAACAATGGAAGGATCACTGTTTCAACATCGTGGTATTTCATGGAAACATGAAAGCTTCAGCAACTGTAAAACTAAGTTTGTAGTTTATGGAATTGTCTGTCCCTGTGGACTCCTATATATAGGAAAGACAAATCAGGAAGTTCGAAACAGAATTGCCCAACACAAATCCAGGATAAAAAATGGAGTAGAAACTGCACCTCTAGTCAATCATTGGAAACGCTGCAAACATCTCATAAGTGACATTAAATGGACTGTGATTTCCCGCGTTGAAAAAGACCTGCGCGGTGGAGATTGGGATCAAAAACTTTCAAAGAGGGAAGCCTATCTAATCGTTAAGTTTGATACAGCTGTTAGGGGACTGAACGAATTATCCGAGATATATAAACTGTAGGGATTTTTTGCATGTTTGACTTACCCACGTACATGTCCGCTATTTGATGCGTACATGTCAGCTTCATCATGTGTTCTGTGTACCTGCAGCATTTATAGTTTTTTTATTTTCATACACACAATACCCTCCAATACCAGACTTCTTTCATAAACCCCGTTTATATTATGTGAGATTAGCAGCAGCTCAGGAAACTAGTGGTACACTCAAGGAGTCACACGCATGCGCAAGAATGCAGTATTCCTAATTAAATGGGAGCCTCCATTCCACCTGATACTCTCCACGCATGCGCGAGAGATCAGTGCGATCACAGACGCCGAGAAACTTTGCAAGATGCGACTACTTAACCAGCCGGTAAGCCGATTAGGGTCCCGCTTTTCCAACAGTAATAACATCAATGTGTAAAACTGCTGTTTAACACGTCCTTTCATTTTTTCTAAGAGGCCGGTTGAATTTGTTTCCCCGACCGAAAATGCCATAGACCCAAGTCCCTTGACGCGGTGGCCACAGACTTTCTGGTAAGACGCACGCCTCGGCATTTTGCTTTATAGCCCCAATTTTAAACCATCCTGGTATTAACTAGTCCGTATTTTCTACAGACTTCTCAGTTTTTTTGTTCGACCAAGACCTTCATGGACATACAACCTGCACTGTTAAGGTAATTCTTTTGAATACGACTATTATGCACATGCTACATTCTACATAGAAACTACATTTTAGATACATACTCTTTTTCTTTTTTCTTTTGCTGAACACAGGTGACATCTAACACTCGATCCTTGGATAATTTTCTTGTTGGTAAGCAGATATGACCTTGGGTGTTGTTAGTGCTCGTTAGATCTTTTTGCCTCCTTTTATAAATAGGGAAATATACACAAAGCTCTTTCTTTCTTTTGCAGAAGCAACCTGGCCCTGATGAGAATCCCTTTCAACCTCTAGGGATTTGAAACGCGTAGGCCTTTCCTTGCCTAGTGTCTGCTCTTTTTTCTTCCATAGTGTCAATATATTGGTACACTATTGCTTTTGACATTTTGTATTCACTGTGAAAAAAACTGTGTTATTTGATTAGTACGATTTATTGGATTTATTTCCATTAGGATTCGTTTACTTCATAATTTCTGTAAATAATTGTATAGCACGTAGCAGACCCAATACTCAGCCCATTTGTTTATTTATACTCAATAGGGCTCAGTATTCTGTGTTGCATGTATGAATGGGTGTGGAATGATTGTGACATGACTATGCTTGGAATGTATGTTTGATTTTAATACCTCACGTTTTGTGTCCATCTTTTTATGTAATTCAAACAATGTTCTGTTTCCACTTTTGACAGTATATGACTAAGATGTACTTTTACAAACGATTTTGTTAAAATAAAAAAGCTATTGAATAGCATGACCGAGCTTTGATAAGATGTCTTTGCTTTGGGGATAAGAAGATAAATAGATTATCAGTATTGGCATTTCTCTTTTTGGTATTTAGTGATTACGGCTCAGCCTTACTGATTAGAGCCAACCCTATTTGCTTCCAGGTTACTATAGCGGGAGGTGTCTAGCGAGGTTTTTTCAAAACTCTACAAGAGTAGGGTCAAGAGGATTCAAACTCTTGATTTATAACTGGTGGCGGTTTCACCTGTCTCTGCTCACCTTCTTCCATTCAGTGTTTTATATGTTTCTTTGCTTGTCACACTTTTCTGATATTTACTTTTTTATATTTTACAAACACACGATATGGCAGAGAAGGACACCTTTGCTTATAGCGAGGATCACATTAAGAATCTTCTGAGAGACCCACCCATTTTCTCTTCAGTCTCCCTAAGCATTTCAACTACCTCACAGAACGAGTCTGATAGACTGTTAAGATTAAAAAAGAAACAAATAAGAACTGACCTACATGGTCATTTCTTGTTAAAACATCTCCGTTAGGGTACTATCCCAGGAGGGCTTCAAATAAAAAATATTCCTGTTATATTCACCGAAGACCCTTTGTTCAAGAAAGGGTTCAGCTTCATCGAAACAAAGTGCAGTAGGGACCTTATGGTCCTTACCATTAAAACTGCGGCTAGGATTTCTAAAATTGAACTTGAAGAAATCGTGAAATTAGAGGAAGAAATTAGTGCGAATCAAACAATCATGGATTCAAAGGCTCTACTAGAAAAAGTAGATAAAGAAATTAAAGAATTCAAGGACTTCACTATAATACAAAAAACAAATCAATTTGAGAAGGAAAAAAAAAACTTTTCTCTCGAAAACGTGTATCCTTTCCTACAACCGGATTTTTACACAAAAACGGACTCTAGGCGTTACCTTTCAGGCAATCGAGGCAGATCTCGAAATAAGTTTATCACTTTTTCGGACACTTCCTCCTCAGGGGAGGATAGTGATACTAATAACAGCAGACAAAATAAAAACCAAAAATGGAACCAGATGCAACAGCCTCAAGGTCAATCTTTAAACTCTTTTTTAGGAAGAGGCCAAACGAGTTCCAGGGGAAGGCAACGATACAACCAACCATGGGAAATGACCACCCGCCGCCAACACTACAAAAATTAGCGGTATCCCCTATTTTCAATCTCTGTAACAGAGTATTAACACCGGCTGAGGAAAGTATTTTGTCCAAAGGACTATCATTTGTACCATCTAAAAGAACAGACTTTGTTAAGATGAAGACCGAATTTATAGAATTTTGCCGTAAATTGCGTCTCACGATGTTCTTCGCGGAAAATCCCATTGCCACACCATCTGAAGTTACAGGACTTCGAAAAAGATCAACTTTCTGCCCCCCAGGCAACAAAGTACCAAAGGAAATCGCAACTTTTGAAAGAACAGTCCTTTCTGCCATTTCTGAGATGGAAAAACATAAAAAGTTCGTTAAATTCAACACCTCCAAAGATGAAACAAAAGTCCTAACAACTTTAAGAAATGACAACACGGTAACAATTAAACAAGCCGACAAAGGCGGCTCAATCGTGATCTGGGACACCAATGAGTACACAGTCGAAGTCATGAGACAATTAAACGATCAAACTTGTTACCGAAAAATTGATAAGGATCCTACATCAGAATTCCAAAACCTGCTGTTTCCCATTCTAAAAGAGGGTTTCGAGGCAGGATTCCTAGGCCCAAAAGAACTGGAATATTTACAAAATAGACACCCGAAAACACCCATGTTTTATGTTCTACCCAAGGTCCATAAACATCTGACCAAGCCACCTGGTAGACCCATTGTGGCAGGGTGTGATTCCCTACTGGAGCCATTAGCCAAGTACGTTGACTGTTTTTTGAAACAATTCATGGACTTGGTTTTATCATATTTAAAGGATACGACGGATTTCATCAACAAGCTGGAAGGGGTGGAATTTAACAGAGACAATGACTTGCTAGTCACTTTGGATGTAACACAACTTTACACTCAAATACCCCAGGATGAAGCTGTGGCGGTACTTGAGTATTTCTTAGACTTACGACCAAGACCAGTCCAGGTGCCCACTAAATTCCTAGTGGATCTAGCCACGTTTGCTCTAAAAAAGAATTATTTCAGATTTGGAAACACATTTTTCCTCCAAATAAAAGGAGTCGCCATGGGGTGTCCTTTTGCCCCTGAGCTGGCGGTGTTGTTTATGTCACTCTACGAAGACAAATACATTCACAACAACAATCCTTTTAAGAAATACATCGCCACATGGTGGCGTTTCATAGATGACATCTTCATGATTTGGACCGGTGGTGAAGAACATCTAACATCTTTCTACAACTGGCTGAATATGAGAACATCAGATATACAATTCAGCATATCACATTCAGCCACCAAGATCTCCTTTCTGGACGTAGAAGTCTTTCCATTAAATGGTAAACTAGTAACATCTTTATTCATTAAGCCCAGAGATCGCAACAAGGCATTACTTTCCTCCAGCAACCACCCGCGGAGTCTTAAAGAAAATTTGCCTTTCGGCCAATTTCTACGAATTCGTAGAAACTGCTCTTCCAATGAGGACTATAAATTCCACGCAGAAAATCTCGTATCCAAATTATGTGATCGCGGGTACCCTAAAAAACTGGTCCTTAATTCAATGAAAAGGGTGAGATGGATACCGCGAGAGAGTCTTCTTGAACAAAAAACCAAACACAAGCTCAATCAACAGCTTTGTGTAACGACTTATTGTCCCAATGCCAACCAACTTAAAAAAATCATAGGTCAGAACTGGCACCTTATTAAGAACTTGGATGAAAGTCTACACGCTCCTCCACTGTTCGCCTTTAAAAAGGAGAACAGTGTGGCTAATCACATAATAAGAGCTGGAATGAAGAGAGAAGAACAGCCATCCCTGAGGCGATTGATGGGATTAGCCCCCATTGTTGGCCATCATAAATGCGGCACGTGCTTATGTTGCGATTTAACAATGGAAGGATCACTGTTTCAACATCGTGGTATTTCATGGAAACATGAAAGCTTCAGCAACTGTAAAACTAAGTTTGTAGTTTATGGAATTGTCTGTCCCTGTGGACTCCTATATATAGGAAAGACAAATCAGGAAGTTCGAAACAGAATTGCCCAACACAAATCCAGGATAAAAAATGGAGTAGAAACTGCACCTCTAGTCAATCATTGGAAACGCTGCAAACATCTCATAAGTGACATTAAATGGACTGTGATTTCCCGCGTTGAAAAAGACCTGCGCGGTGGAGATTGGGATCAAAAACTTTCAAAGAGGGAAGCCTATCTAATCGTTAAGTTTGATACAGCTGTTAGGGGACTGAACGAATTATCCGAGATATATAAACTGTAGGGATTTTTTGCCTGTTTGACTTACCCACGTACATGTCCGCTATTTGATGCGTACATGTCAGCTTCATCATGTGTTCTGTGTACCTGCAGCATTTATAGTTTTTTTATTTTCATACACACAATACCCTCCAATACCAGACTTCTTTCATAAACCCCGTTTATATTATGTGAGATTAGCAGCAGCTCAGGAAACTAGTGGTACACTCAAGGAGTCACACGCATGCGCAAGAATGCAGTATTCCTAATTAAATGGGAGCCTCCATTCCACCTGATACTCTCCACGCATGCGCGAGAGATCAGTGCGATCACAGACGCCGAGAAACTTTGCAAGACGCGACTACTTAACCAGCCGGTAAGCCGATTAGGGTCCCGCTTTTCCAACAGTAATAACATCAATGTGTAAAACTGCTGTTTAACACGTCCTTTCATTTTTTCTAAGAGGCCGGTTGAATTTGTTTCCCCGACCGAAAATGCCATAGACCCAAGTCCCTTGACGCGGTGGCCACAGACTTTCTGGTAAGACGCACGCCTCGGCATTTTGCTTTATAGCCCCATTTTTAAACCATCCTGGTATTAACTAGTCCGTATTTTCTACAGACTTCTCAGTTTTTTTGTTCGACCAAGACCTTCATGGACATACAACCTGCACTGTTAAGGTAATTCTTTTGAATACGACTATTATGCACATGCTACATTCTACATAGAAACTACATTTTAGATACATACTCTTTTTCTTTTTTCTTTTGCTGAACACAGGTGACATCTAACACTCGATCCTTGGATAATTTTCTTGTTGGTAAGCAGATATGACCTTGGGTGTTGTTAGTGCTCGTTAGATCTTTTTGCCTCCTTTTATAAATAGGGAAATATACACAAAGCTCTTTCTTTCTTTTGCAGAAGCAACCTGGCCCTGATGAGAATCCCTTTCAACCTCTAGGGATTTGAAACGCGTAGGCCTTTCCTTGCCTAGTGTCTGCTCTTTTTTCTTCCATAGTGTCAATATATTGGTACACTATTGCTTTTGACATTTTGTATTCACTGTGAAAAAAACTGTGTTATTTGATTAGTACGATTTATTGGATTTATTTCCATTAGGATTCGTTTACTTCATAATTTCTGTAAATAATTGTATAGCACGTAGCAGACCCAATACTCAGCCCATTTGTTTATTTATACTCAATAGGGCTCAGTATTCTGTGTTGCATGTATGAATGGGTGTGGAATGATTGTGACATGACTATGCTTGGAATGTATGTTTGATTTTAATACCTCACGTTTTGTGTCCATCTTTTTATGTAATTCAAACAATGTTCTGTTTCCACTTTTGACAGTATATGACTAAGATGTACTTTTACAAACGATTTTGTTAAAATAAAAAAGCTATTGAATAGCATGACCGAGCTTTGATAAGATGTCTTTGCTTTGGGGATAAGAAGATAAATAGATTATCAGTATTGGCATTTCTCTTTTTGGTATTTAGTGATTACGGCTCAGCCTTACTGTTTAGAGCCAACCCTATTTGCTTCCAGGTATTGGTTTTCACAGCGTCACGGCGATACATGGAAATTCTCCTTGCGTCGTGGAGATGCGTCGAAATAACAGCCACAAGAAGAGCGCTGCATCGATTTTTGCAGTTTTTATGTTTCTTCCTTCTTACAGCTGCCAAACAGCAGAAACATCCTCCAGAGGTCCAACACTACAATGGCACCTCTTGGCAGGTTAGAACTCACAGCCGCAGAGTTCAGGGGAGCTGGGGGTGAAGTCTTTGTGTCCCTGAGACTTCAGACCAGGAGGCCAGCACACACAGGTCCTTGGAGATCTCTTTCAAGTAGGGGACACAGCACACACCAAAGTTCTTCTCCTTTCCTTGGCAGAAACAGCAACTGCAGGCCAACCCCATACAGCACACAGCAAAGAGGCAGTACTTCTCCTCAGTCTCCCCAGCTCTTCTCCTTGGAAAAGCTTCCTCTTGAATTCCAGGGATGATCTACAGTTCTGGAGTCTGGACCCAAATACTTATACAGCAAAATTCTTTGTTCTCTGGTGGCAGAGAAGCCCTGTGCTCACTCAAAATCAGTTCTGTCTGGTGCAGCTTCCTGGCAGGAGGTGGAAACAGCATTGTGGAAGATAGACCAGGCCCATTCAGGTAAAACGAAATCTCCTCCTCCTACTGTAAATACAGCCCTGTTCCATTTAGCCTAGCCCTAACTCATCCAGACTCTCTGGAGCCACTGTGCATCACCAGCCCCTGTTACTTCAAAGCCAGTCAGTCAATATACATCCTACTAGAGGCACACTGGATGGCTTAGCAAGAAAATGCCTACTTTCTAGGGTAACTAGGTACCCTCTAGGGGAAACTAACATGTAAGAAAAGGGAAGGTTAGGGCCTGGCAAGTGGGCTACTCATGCTGGTGGCACAATCAGTGCTGCAGGGCCATTAGTAGCATTTGACCTACAGGCCCTGGCACACTTAGTGCACATTACTAGAGGCTTACCAGTAAACCAAATATGCCAATCAGGGGTAACCACTCATAATACCAGTTTTCATAGGGAGCACTTGCACTTTGATCAGAAGTGGCAAACTGCCCAAAGCATCGAAGCCACCAAAAATGAAATCCAGTATAGCATCAAAAATACAAGATTTAGAGGCAAAAAGTCAGGGGAAACCACACTTAGGATTCCAGGTCTAACATATGCTAATGTTTTAAAAGTAGAAATGTGCCCACTATTTAATTCTGCATTATTCTTGTGTAATTTAGTTACTTCGGGCCTACGCATTTGTGAAGAAGAACAGAAAAAATGGTTTTAAACAAGGATTGGGCTTGGTTACCCACAGTTCTTACTTAAGGAAAATCTCTAGCGAGTGACTGATGTTTGAACTTCTCAGTTAGATCACAAAGGTCTGTCAGTATTTGCTCTTGGAATGTCCATGGCCTATCCAGACTGTTGGAAGACCAAGATACAATAACCTGTTACAGAATTTAAAAATGTTAATGATCTAGGAAACTTGGACAATTGGTAAAGTGGCTATTATTGGCTGCCAAATATACTCTATTTATGCAACCCACACCTCTACATATGGATGAGCGAAAGGTGGGCTTTCAAGTTATGTCACATTAGAACTAGATACTTAGCCTCAGAAAATTGATTTTCAACTTACATGGCTGCTATGGTTTTAAATAGTTTTAAATGTATCAAATAACCCCAATCATTTTTTTGGATGTGTATTTGAGTACAAAAAGATCAATGAAAATAACCCAGCTCACCACCCTCTAGGAAATAACTCTGACTCTGACGTACCAACATTCTGCTTAGAGTCTAATAATTTCAGGTGATTACAGCATGCTTATGGAATTTAGCAGATAAATCAAGCATGTATATGATCCAGATGTGCCATTCCTAACTACAAAACTTTGATCTTATGTTGTTACAGGAAGATCCTCAACAGAATACAGTAGTAAAAACTCAAGGCAAAATTCTACAATTGATTTCACAATCATTAGAGGATTTAGAATCTGGAATTGGTTCGTACCATGTTGCTCCCAAGCGGGAAGAGTCCACAATCCTCAAATTATAAATTTGGCTCTAACACCTAATTATCATATAAAGTCAAGAAATCTTGAGCAAATCCAACGGATTTCAATTTAAGAAGGATGATATGGCACTCATCTAAACAATCTCAAATCCTGGCCTTTGCGGAAACCAAAATAGCATCAACACTCTGTAAGCTTCAATTAGGAAAACCCATGGTGAAAATGTGGCCCAGTCTATTTTCCGAATTAATAGACCACTTTCCAGTTTAAAAAAAACAGCTAGGGTCAAACCTATCAGGCCAACAAATAACAGGTGGTACTCGCACAAGCTATATCTTCAAAGAAGGCTCTTAATAAAGCAACAAGGACAATATTTAGGAAACCTGATTGTACACACATTTTCCAAAAAGCGCTCACTGAAATGGTTGAGAAGAATATATTAAACAGAGATTTTGAAGTCAAAAAGGGCCCCTCTTGAAGAAATATTGACAAAGCTACATAACTCCTCTAAAACCAACAATTTCAAAACCTTCTGTGGAACAATCAACGATTCAATCAATCAATCAATCAATCATGGCACTTGTATAGCGCACTACTCACCCGGAAGGGTCTCAAGGCGCTTGGGGGAAGGGGTATGCTACTGCTCGAACAGCCAGGTCTTGAGTTGTCTCCTGAAGGCGAGATGGTCCTGGGTCAGCCGAAGGTGGATGGGGAGGGAGTTCCATGTCTTGGCAGCCAGGTAGGAGAAGGATCTTCCTCCGGCGGTGGCTCTTCGGATGCATGGTACGGCAGCGAGGGCGAGGCTGGTGGACCGTAGCTGGCGGGTGGGCGTGTAGAAGGTCAGGCGGTCGTTGAGGTACTTGGGGCCCAGGTCGTGAAGAGACTTGTGTGCGTGGGTGAGGAGCCGGAACGTGATCCTCTTGTTGACGGGGGGGGCAAATGCAGGTCTTTCAGGTGGCTGGAGATGTGGCTGCGTCGGGGGATGTCCAGGATGAGTCGTGCGGAGGCGTTCTGGATGCGTTGGAGTCTGTTCTGTAGCTTGGCTGTGGTTCCGGCGTAGAGGGTGTTTCCGTAGTCTAGTCGGCTGGTGACGAGTGCTTGGGTGACCGTCTTCTTGGGTTCGGTCGGGATCCATCGGAAGATCTTTCGGAGCATACGCAGGGTGTTGAAGCACGATGAGGAGACGGCGTTGACTTGTCTGGTCATCGAGAGGGAAGAGTCCAGGATGAAGCCCAGGTTGCGTGCATGATCGGTTGGCTTGGGTGCGGTGCCCAGGGCAGGGGGCCACCAGGAGTTGTACCAGGCGGAGGGCGATGGTCCCAGGATGAGGACTTCCGTCTTGTCTGAGTTCAGTTTCAGGCGGCTGTTCTTCATCCACTCGGCGACGTCTTTCATCCCTTCGTGTAGGCAGGTTCTGGCGGTGTCGGGGTCGCTAGTGAGGGAGAGGATCAGCTGGGTGTCGTCGGCGTACGAGATGATGTTGAGGTTGTGTTGGCGTGCGATGGCTGCAAGAGGTCTCATGTAGACGTTGAAGAGGGTGGGGCTGAGTGAAGATCCTTGCGGAACGCCGCAGATGACTTTGGTAGCCTCGGATCGAAACGGGGGGAGGCGGACTCTCTG
Source organism: Lissotriton helveticus (assembly GCF_964261635.1). Classification (NCBI taxonomy): domain Eukaryota; kingdom Metazoa; phylum Chordata; class Amphibia; order Caudata; family Salamandridae; genus Lissotriton; species Lissotriton helveticus. The sequence goes on along the minus strand of NC_136063.1, from coordinate 1,242,910,071 downwards.
TGTTCTTCCGGCGAGGAACGAGGTGATCCAATCCAGTGCCTTCTCTTGGATGCCGATGTTGCTGAGGCGTTGAACTAGGGTGCGGTGGCAGACAGTGTCGAACGCTGCAGAGAGGTCCAAGAGGATGAGTGCCCCTGTTTCCCCGTTGTCGAGCAGGGCTCGGATGTCGTCGGTAGCTGCGATGAGGGCGGTCTCAGTGCTGTGGTTGGCTCTGAAACCGGACTGCGAGGGGTCGAGGGATCCGTTCGTCTCGAGGAAGGCGGCAAGCTGTCTGTTGACGATCTTCTCGATGACTTTAGCGGGAAAAGGGAGGAGCGAGATGGGGCGGAAGTTTTTGAGGTCGGTGGGGTCCGCTGTTGGTTTCTTCAGAAGGACGCTGAGCTCGGCGTGCTTCCAGCTCTCTGGGAAGGTGGTGGTGTTGAAGGAGGTGTTGATGATGTTCCGGAGTTGGGGTGCGATGGTGGAGTCAGCCTTGTTGAAGACGTGGTGTTGGCAGGGGTCGGTCGGTGATCCGGAGTCGATGGTGTTCATCGTGCGGACTGTGTCCTCGGTGGTCACCGTGGCCCAGGTGCGGAGGGTGGTGGTGGGGGGCGTTGGTTTGACGGTGGGGTGCGTGGGTGGTGCGCTGAAGCTGTTGTGGATGTCGGCGATCTTGCGGTGGAAGAACGAGGTGAGGGTGTCGCAGAGGTCTTGTGACGGAGTGATGCCGTTGTTGCCGGTGCTGGGGTTGGAGAACTCCTTGACGATGCTGAAGAGTTCCTTGCTGTCGTGGGAATTGTTGACCAATCGTTCCTTCAGGGATTTCTTCTTGGTGGTGTGGATAAACTGGTGGTGCTTGCGGGTGGCGTGTTTGAGGGCGGTCATGTTGTCATGTTGTCGGTGGGTGCGGCATGTCTTCTTGGAGTCCTTGAGTTCGTCGGTGAACCAGGATGCCTTCTTGCTTCTGGGTCTGCTGGGAGGGTTCTTCAGTGGTGCGAGGTCATCGGCGCAGGCGGTCAGCCACTGCGTGAAGTTGCGGGCTGCTTCGTTGGGGTCCGTTGCGCTGGCGGGTGGGTTCTGGCTGAGGGAGGTGGTGAGCTGGTCGTGGTTCTTCTGAAGCTGAAGTGGGCGCAGCTGTGGTCGGTCCAGTGGAGTCCGGTGGAGTGGCTGAAGGTGATGTGCTTGCTGGATGAGAAGACGGGGTCAAGCGTGTGGCCGGCGTGGTGGGTGGGGGTGTTGACCAGTTGCTTGTGTCCGAGGTTGGCGAAGTTGTCCAGCAGGGCGGCGGTGTTGCGGTCCTTGTTGTTCTCCAGGTGGAAGTTGAGGTCTCCAAGGAGGATGTAGTCAGCGGAGGGGAGGGCGTGCGGGCTGATGAATTCTGTGATGTCTTCGCTGAATTGTGTGCGTGGTCCCGGGGGTCTGTAGACGAGGGTGCCTCTGAGGGTCGTCTTTGGGTCGGTGTGAATCTGGAAGTGGAGATGCTCTGCTGCGGCGAAGGTGTCGTTGGAGTCGGTCGTGATGCGGATGGTGTTCCTGTGGACGATGGCGATGCCTCCCCCGGTCTGGTTGACGCGGTCCCTCCTGATCATCTTGTACCCGTCCGGGATGGCGATGGCGATGTCGGGGGCTGAGGAGACGTTCATCCAGGTTTCCGTGAGGAAGGCTACGTCTGGTGATGTTGCGTCGAGGAGGTTCCAGAGTTCCACGGCGTGTCTGTGGACGGAGCGGGTGTTGAGCAGGATGCACTTCAGGTGGTTGCTGCTGGTGCTTGGCTTGGCGGGTGCGGTGCAGGTTCGGAGGCAGGTGAATTTGCAGGCTGTGCAGGTGAAGGGTCCGTGGGTGCGTCTCGGGGTGGCTTGGTAGCAGGCAGGGTTCCTGCCGGCATTGAGTGCGTTGAGGGCGGCGGCGTCGTTGGTCCGTCGGGTCGTCTTGCGTCGGTGGGGGCAAGGGGTCCTGGCGCTGGGTGCGGTCCAGGCGCGGACGGGCGCAGATGGGCTTGCCTTTGACGCGCCTTCGGCGCACAATCGGCGCGCCTGCTGCGCGTCAACGCTGCACGTGCGTGGGGGCGTCATAAGAAGGGAGCCGTTAGGGAGGGTCCGCTGGGTGGCGGGAGCGTGAGGTCCAATCGGCTTTCGGGGGGCGGGGCCGCAGGGAGGCAGCGGCAGGAAAATCGAGTGCGGGCTGGCGGCGGCTCGGCGGCGGCTGGGGCGCCTGAAGGAGATGCGGTCAGCGTGGAGAGCGGCAAGCCAGGTAGCAGGTAGCAGGTAGCAGGGTCAAGAGGAGCGTGGGGCGACCAGGCCTGTTATGCAGGAGGGGGAATAGTCCTAACATTTCTGAATCTGGCTGGGACTCCTACATCTCCAAATTGTATGGGGCTTCTCCTGTGACTTCGGTAAGAAATAATATCCTACGGAATATGCCAGTCACGCCTATCAACACATGTTGTGGGCGTAAGAGGAAAAAAATCCTCATGAACAAAATCTATTATTAATTGAATCTGTACAAGAGGAAATTGTGAAAATGACTATGGGTGGGGTTAGATCAAATGTAGCACCCAGACCTAATGGTGTTCCGAAGCCATTTTTAAAGCTAAAACATATATGTGAGCAAGAATTTTAACTCTGTTATTTAAAGATGTGGTGACATGCAAATTGGTCCCAGAATCCCGGCAAGCGAGTATTATACAACCTAATTATAAGAGCGGCCCACCAGATAACACAACTAATTACTGGCTAATAGCCCTAACCGATGTGGAGGCGAAAGTTTTTGCTACATCCCTACTTAAGGATTTGGAAGAGTGGGCCTTATCAGCAAAAATAATGCAATTTTTTCAAACTGGATTCTGAAGAAGACAATCAAAGATTACAAATCTACTGTCCCTTGCACTGTCAGCCGAGATGGCAATACACAAAAAACAAGAATAATGCATTTGTTTTGTAGATTTGAAAGCTGCTTTTGACTCTATTCCCCGCAATATATTGTGGGCAAAATTGTCTAATTGGGGTGTAGTTAAAAAAGTATTAGATATGATCATGCTATTATACTCAAATACATGGATCCAGGTGAAATTGGGGGATGGCAGCCATATTACTTGTCATTTTGAACCCTTTAGTGGATTGAAACAAGGCTCCGTACTAGCGCCATGTCTTTTTATCGTTTTATGGCTAATTTACCTCTCCTCTTACAGAATGTTAATTCTTATTCCCCCAAGTTTTCAGGTTATAATTGAAAATATATGCAGTTTGCTGATGACACCATATTGCTTAGTCATACGCCAATCGGCTTATAGCGGCTAATGGAACCATTTAACAACTATATTTTAACAAATAACTTACAAATACATTTTAAAAAAAAATAAATTATGATGATAGGACTATTTAAACCTGGTATGGGACAATGGAAAGTTAATGGGTCAATAATCGAATCGGCAAAATCGTATAAGTACCTAGGAGTCTCATTTGATGATAGAGTGTTTTTTAAACATTATTTTACTAATTTAAAGGCCTAGGCCACACCTCTTTCATTTGCTTTTAGAATACTGTAAGATAAGCTTTTATGTCCTAGTCATGAGCACTCAGCCAAAGTAATGTAGGCAAAGGTAATCCCCTCTCCAGCCTATGGGTCTCTAATTTTTAGAGGTAAAGACTCCAAAATGGTGGCCTTTTTGCAAATTAAAATTTTATAATCCATTTTCAAGATTCCGAAAAATATTGGACAAGCTAACGTCCAACTAGAGTTTGGCCTGACCAGTCAAACTCAAGTTAGACAATCAGCATTTTGTAAATGCTTATATTCTTTAATTTTATCTGACCCCCGCACTCTTGCAAATCTCTGTAGGCAATAACTCACAGAATATGAATACGCAAGTGTTTGGAGATCTTACTTAACTAAGAACTTACGTACTTTTAACTTCCAGCCTTTTTGTCATTTGGATAGAAACCAATTTGCTTTTAAGCATTTATTAAATTGATCAACACAATTCCTATCCCTATTGTTGGATAAGGAGACCATTGCAGTAAATAAGCATGCCATGGTGGTCATTCATTTGTTTAATAAAATAGGTCCCAACCATGCTTACTCACTCACTGACAACCATTTATTCAGGATGCATTTCTTAAGCTAAGGTTTGGTTGATACCCAACAAAGGATGGAATTCCAAGAAGAGTACACAATTTGTCAACGTCCAGTTGTAGACTCAGTAGTCTCTCCAAAAACACACTATTAGATATTGTATGTATGTGTCCACATCTACTACAGGAGCAGCAAGCATTGTTGAAACACCCTTTTATCTAACACGGGGTGAGAACATGTTTTCAAGCTATAATACTTTGCCTTTCATAGATATCAATCCACGTAACCAGACAGTTTGTCAAGTTTATTCTTTTAGTAGATAACATGTTAAATTCAGACATTAATGGATATGGAGAGTAGCAATGATTTGTATGCACGAACACCTACAGATCTACAGTGCTTTTGTATTATTATTTTTTAATTTATAAACCAAGCATGAGTGAGCACTGAGGTGCAAGGACAGATACCATTTATTAATCTGTTCTCAAAATCCCTATAATCTGAGGTGGAGTGTAGTAATGATTCATATGCACAGAAGCACTTTATTGATCACATGCCTACTCATCGAATTAAAGTGTATATGGTTTTGTTCTTTGATTCATAAAATGTGACTCTAACAACATTGTACAGCTTTCTGATGATGGCATGAAGGCACTTTATTGATCCTTAGTCAATTTTTGATCCTTTATTGATTTCTTATTATACGTAAGCACTTTTTCTTGAACTGTTAACAGCCTATTGAATTACCGTTTATAGTTATAGTTGATGTATGTAATGTGATTTTAAAAACGTAGTCCAGTATGGAGGAGTAAGCATGGAGAAACTTTATGCTATTTTATGGAAGCATCCTATTGAACATACATTTTCTCATAGATTTACGGTGTTTTAGCGTTATTTGATTAGGAAATGCGATTTTAAGAAATCCCCAACGCAGTATGTAATTTAGCAAAATTGAGAATTAAAAAATTTACAGAGAAATCTGGCACACAATAAGGCGATGTAAGCACAGAGGTACTTTATTTGCCATCCATCTGTCCACTAAATTTATGGTGATCATAGACAATTGAAATGCTATCTTAACGATGTGTTTATGCGGTATCGATGTTCCAGTACATGTTGTTATCCCTAAAGCTGTTTTAGAAGACAAGGGTCCTAAGTATATCGTGATAAAGAATGTCAATGAAATATAGGCCATAATAGGAAACTATATTCATCCACTGTCCAGCCGGACAGGGTATTTATTTTAACCAAAGTCAAAAACAGATATGCGGATAGTACAAGGCACAGTCCTGTATCTTACTCTAGAAGGACAAACAACACATGAAAAGGTTTGCACAGGCAAAGAAGAGCAATTCTGGGCACTTATACATCAATGTTAAATTAAAGCTCCCCAGTTAGTACTAACAAACAACAGGGTTCAACACAATGGCTATGTTGCGGAAGTACTAGGTAAAGTCGACGTTTCAATCCCTTAAAGCTCTAATTGTATGGGATCATCATCAGGACAACATTTGGAAAACATTTGCCTGTTAATATTTAAAATATGACCGCCTGTTGTAGAGGGAAAAGGGAAAAAGGAAAACAAGGGAAGGACATAGACAAAGGCTAGATTAGAAAATATCCTTTCAAAGGATCAAAATAGTCCAAACACTATGTACAGATTACATTATTCGGAATCGGTTTACCGTGTAATAATTAGTGTATTAAGAAAAATGTGCAGATAACGGGGGCTGCCATACTCGAGTGCAACAGTGCAAGGTGTTCACTAATCTTGATCCTCATCATGCACCATTCCACTCTTGAGTTCAAGTTTAAACATTTGACGACCTTTAGGCATTGAAAGACGGCGTCCATGTGGTCTTAAATAGGATCCGTAAACTTGCATATGTGTACATTCATACCGTGTTTAAGGGTGGGGACGGAATTTTTGGAATTTTGGGTGACACTTACTTAATTGTAAGTGGTTCAATTGTACTCCACTAATCTTAATGGGAGCGAGGGTGTGGACCGTGCGACTGGTTGCCAGCAGGGTTCAGTGGTTTACGCTCGGCTGCAGTGTCTAGAAAGGATTAAATAATCATTAATCGTGCCGGGGGATATTATGGTGCCTGGCTGAGGTAAATTGTTTAATGTTTACCTGCAAGTGGGCAGTCTGCGTTAGATTGCCGATTCGAAATTGATGCTGCATCTGTAGAGTGGGGTAGGACATGGATTAGAGCTACAGTCACAGATGCCACTAGTTTTTGGAGTGAATGTATAAACCATTACTTGCCGGGACCGCTTACCGGAGTGACGAGTGTGTCAATGGTCCGATTGGATTCTGGTGCTCATATGGAACTGGAAAATATGTCCAGGTTCCGTGTTGATTGCGGTAACAAGTGGTTCCTGTTACTGCAGGCTGGGAAAGAAAGGAGAGCCAGTCAGGGGGACACGGCCAAGGTTAGCCGACTGGAGTTGCCGTCTGCACGGTGCCGCATGGATTGACGCTTACCTTTAGGAGTCAGGTGGCTCCGTCGTGATAGGGGGGTCGGGTGGGACGGAGGATCGGTGTCCTATCTGTCCGTTGCAATAATAGCAATGTGGGCAGGCGTTGCGGTCGTGTTACTTGAGACCACGTATTGGGGGAAATAAAAAATAAAAAACGGACCATGTCAGAGTAATTCTGAGCTACAATGGTGGCCATTTTGGAGTGGGGCATGTCCATGAAGTGGTAATCAGAAGTGGTTGCCATTTTGGATTGGGGCGACTAGTTGAGTGTGATGGTGTCCGGTGTGAGTGAAGTGCCTAAAGGTAGCATGCGTGCTCAGTGTGGGTGCATTCTGTGACAATAATTGTGCCGAATACAAAGATTAAAATGATTCTAAATAAATATGAAACATGATATATAAAACATTTGGTGATAACTTTAGACATTTGCCATGTCATTTATCAGTTAGGGAGCTCGATCACTAGTTTAGCCCCATGTCAAAATTTTTCATTATTCAGTTCAGCGTGATCATTGTTCCGGCAGGGACAGGAGTCTTTAGAGTATATTTACAGAGCCAAGGGTGAAGGATCCGGATGTTGAATCATAGTAGGGTGGTCCAGTCTTCTGCGCGATTCAGACCATTCTTTATTGTATCGAATTGGATCATTGTCTTTAGCTCCTCTCGGTTTAGTATTTGGGCAATGTCTCCTCCTCTGGTCGGTAGTTTAATTACTTTTAGAATTGTCCATTTTATATCATTTTCGTTGTGACCTGCTTCCTCAAAATGATCAACCAAAGGGGCATTGGCTGTCTTACATCTCAAACGGCTCCTATGTTGGCTTATGCGCACTTTGCATTTTTGTGTGGTCTGTCCAATATACAGTTTAGGGCAGGGACATTGTATTGCATAAATTACATTAGAGGTGTTACAATTGGAAAGCGAGCGTCTTGCAAACGTGGTGTCATTGTAAGTGAATTCTTTTCCCTCCACCGTGTATTCACACACATTGCAACATCCACATCTCACATGGCCTATCACAGGTGGTAGGCCCCAGGCTGCCTCGAGTGTGGTCCCTCCTGATGTTATAGGTAATGCTGCTCTAACCAAGTGATCCTTTAAATTTCTGCTTTTGTGAAATGCAAAGAGAGGTTTCTCAATGTGAACTGGCCCTGCGTTCACTGTGTGCCAATGTTTAAGGATTGACTTTTTGATTTTGTTTGAGACTGGGGAGAAAGTCGTGACGCATGCAATTCTCTCATTTGGATTCTTTTCTTTTGGCGTCAATAGGACCTCACGAGGGCAATACCATGCTCGTTTGAGGGCCTGTTTGACTACCTTCCTAGGATAGCCTCGATCCTTTAGTTTATTAGAGAGGACAGCAGCCTCTCTGAAATAGTCGGTTTTACAGGAGCAGTTTCGTCTGATCCTGAGGAATTGCGAGTATGGTAGGGAGTCTCTTAAGGCCCTTGGATGGTTACTACTATACTCTAAAAGCGTATTACGCTCTGTTGGTTTCCTGAAGAGTTTGGTGAGAAGTTCCCCCTCTGAGTGATAAATAGTCAGGTCCAGAAAGGGTATGGAGGATTTGTCATGGCTTAGTGTAAATGTAAGTCCACAGCAATTGTTATTCAACCAGTGAAGGAAACTGTTTAGAGTTTCAATGGTCTCATTCCAAATTAGGAAAATGTCGTCTATATAGCGGCTCCACATTTTTATGCCTGCGAGGAAGGGGTTGGATGCTGTTAGTATTGACCCTACTTCCAACTGGTCCATAAACAGTATGGCCAGGTTGGGGGCAGAAATAGCCCCCATGGATGTCCCCTTGATCTGTTGGAAGTATGTGTTGTCAAAGAAAAAGAAATTTCTCGTCAAACACAATTCGAGTAACTGGAGGATAAACAGAGTGGGCACCCTGTGTGGGCGTGGGCGAGTATCTAGAATTTTTTGAATAACCAACAGTGTTGCTGTTTGTGGGATGTTTGTGTACAGTGATTCTACATCTAATGTACACAATGTTTCAAATGAAGGATCAAAATCAAGATGTTCCACCAGGTTAATCATCGACATGCTATCTCTCACATAGCATGTCTTGGTTGGGACAAACTCTTTGATAAAAAAATCACTAAAGCATCACAATATTTGCAGTTTAATTATTTTGAAGACACCGAAACTTTTAATTGATTTTGCTTTTACATTTTATTCCTTAAACTTATTTAGGAATTAATGTGCATATTATTTTACACTTCCTTTCGATTGGAATGATTTTTATTAATCAGACAATGTAGATTCAATTTATAATTCACAAGGGCACAGAGGCGAATGTGGCCCACTTAACTACCTGTTAACCTGGCCTGCAATACACAACTGTCATCTAGGCTCTCCCTTCAGTCCTCCATTGTGACGGCCACTAGGACATAGCAAAGGCAAAATGGATTGCAGCCTGGCTATGTCCAACTATGTCACCTATTCTCCATATGTGCCTACTCTACACATTAAACGGTGCAAATGTGCAGCACTCATATCCTCCATTAAAAATGCCTGTCCTGCTACTAAAATCACATGGCTAAAATCACTGTCAGTTCTCTACAGACCAGTAGGCTTACAGTAGTCACGCTCATCCAAAGGAAGGTGCACATGGCATCCCTCGTACTACTGAGCCTGGCTCAGGGTCACAATACTTGTCTCTACTGTGCCACCAGTGCACAGGCAATAGTCCTTTGTGGAGAGGTAAATGTCAAAATCAATATCTTGCTGCAGTATATTCTATGCAAAGGCGCATGCTGTAAGGAACAACACAGGTGACCAGCGTAAAGCTCATTACCTCCCGTCCCTCCCTTGCCTTCCTTCAGTACAATTGAGGCCCCGCCTCCCACCCAGACCCACCCCCAGCATAAAAACTCTGCCCGCCCCCACCTCCACCTGTTTTTTCTGTCTCCTTAGTGAGATTTACCCTTTCAGCTCCTCCCTGTGGCGGTGCCGGGGAGTCTTTGGTCTTGTTCTCTGCAACGGCGGAGCCCTCTGCAGCGTTCTCCTGGCGGTGCCTACCTTCCTCGTCTCCCTCGTGGTATGGGGGCGGAGAGGTGGCTCAGGATTCTGCTGCGGTGTCGGCCATCCTCCTGTGGCTGGGGCTGCGTTTCCGGGTAGGGCTGAGTGGCTGCCTCCTCCCGGTGTGCTGTCTTCCGGGAGGCCAGTTAGGATGGGGTTGTGCCCGTTTTTTTATCGTTTTTCCCCTCCTGCTTGGGCAATTCTCTTGCCCTGTGGTCCCGGCTTTGGTGCTGTTCCTCGGAGGATGTTCTAGTGCCTTTGGTGGCACTGGGTTTTGCTGGATGGGGTTTGTGTACTGTGTTGTGTTGACACCTACACGGGATCGGTCAGGAATCACACCATTCTGCCTTGATTCCTTTGGTGGTGGCCTTGGCAGTTTTCTACCACTGGGTCGCTAGGGGTTGTTGGGGGCGTGCTGGTGTCCTCTTCCTCTGCGACTGGGTCTCCGGTCCCCCTGGGGCGCCCTGGTTGCATGGGCTCTGTGGGGGGTGTTCTGCCTCTCATATCTGAAATGGTGCTAGGCTTGATTGAGGCTGCTCTGTCCTGTGCTCTGGGGTTCCGTTGGTGGCTTGTATCCCTTCCTAGATCTGGAGGGTCCTGTGGACGACTGGTTCCTGTCTGGGTCCTTGGATGTTGTGGGTCCTTCTCCCGCCTCTGGCGCTGCATGTGGCTCCAGGGTGGTGGGCGTTCGGGACGTAGGTGACTGGGCTCCTGTGCTGGTCGGTAGTGTTTTCCTCTTTCCTGCTGGGCAGGGACTGTGGATTTCTTTCCTTGGTGTTCCCGGCCCTCCCGGTTGGGCTTGCCCTTTCGTCCCGGGGTGGGGGTTGGTGCTGTGTGCGTTCTATACATTGCTCATACTTGTATGTGCATTGTGCTTGTGGCTTTGTCCGCTGTGGCTATGTCCGGCTGGCAGCTACTTGTCAGTTGCCTGTGGGGCCTGCCGTATGCGGTCTCTCCTCTGCCCTCTGTCTTCCTTCTGCTCTGTGTTGGTCCTGAATGGTTTCGGGTTTCTCTACACCCTCAGTTTGCGTTAGGGGTTTCGCTTCTGTGCTGAGAGTCCCTCGCTTCTTCCAGCGGCTTTGCTTCTTGGAGATGGTCCCATCTTTCTTGTTGTGCTGTCGGACTCTGTCCTGGCCGCACTGCTGGGTGGGTCTGTTGTTCTGCTTGGCTGCTGCCGTAGTGCTGGGGGCTGGCCTGTTCTCTGAGAGTTTGGTGGAGTTGGCGGCAGCAGTTCGTGGTGGCTGGGTATCACCACCTTGGGCCCTCACATGCCTTGCCTTGTATGGGGCGTCCTGCCTTTCTCAGGTGCCTTGCGTTGGGTCCTCTCCGTTTTTGGGTGGGCGCGGTTTTGGCTGATTTTTTTTTGCCCTGGCTTGCTGCCTCCTTGTCTGAGTGCCCTGCCCTGTTGGGTCCCTGTCACTGCTGTCTGGTCGGTTCCCTGATGGTGGGGTGGTCATCTTTGGTGTTTCCTCCTCAGTGGTGGCGGGACGTTTCTGTTGGCTGGGTCCTGTGTACTGTAGGTCATGGGTACTGGGTCGTCTTGGTGCGGATTCCTCCGGTTCGGGGGTTCGGCTGCCTCCGGCCCTTATCTCTGGTTCCTACTGGATGGCTCTGCTGGACTGGGTGTCCTGTTTGCTTGCCATGTGATCCATCTGCTGGGTTCCAGTCAGAGGGGGGGCTCGGGTTTGGGGCCCGCTCCTTTCTGTTGCTGGGGTGTCCGGCGCTTTGTGCCCGTCCTGGTTCTCCTGGGGGTCTGCTCCTGGTTTCGGACTGTTCCCTTCCGTGTGTTGGCCCTTCGGGCCGTCTTTCCGCTGGCCCTGCTTGGCGGTTTTTGGCGTGCCCTATGTTTTGGGGCCGCTTTTCTCCGCATCCCAGTCGCTGCTTCTTTTCTGCGTTTCCTGCGGTTCTCTGTGGGGAATGCCCGTGTTCGGTGTTGCGACCTTCCCCTCCGGCCTCGGGCCTTCGTCCTAGGTCTTTCCACATGTGCGGACGCTCTCGTAGCTCTCCTTACTGCGGCTGGGGTTTTCCTTTGTCCTTCTCTGGTCAACCACTTGTGGATGGTTCTTCAAGTCGTCCGGTTTTTGGAGACCCGGGGAGTGTCTTCTCTGGTCCCCTCTCGGGGCTAGGTGTATGTCAGGGCTCGTTTTCTGACTTTGCTCGGCCCTGTTTCCTTGTCTGGTGAACGCCTTGTGGGTTCGGGCCTTGTGGTCCCGGGGGCTACCCTGGCAGTCCTGTTGCTGCGGGTGTAGGGGCACCTGGCTTCTGTGGTGTTCATGGTTCTCTGGGCTCGTTTCCTTCTTCACCATCTGACTCCTGTTGGGTTGATCTCCGGGGTCTGCTGTCCCTGCTGCCCTTGTCGGTCCATCTCCGGTGGGGGGGGGCTCTCCTGGTGGCTTGGCCGCTGTTGCCTTCTGGCTGGGTGTTCGCTGGCTCCTCCGGCTCCGCTTGTGGTGGCTTCGGTCCCCGGCCTGTTCGGGGCTTGGCTGGGTTCAGTTCGGGATCCAGTTCTGGTTCCTGCCACTCTCCCAGGGGTCCTCTTGCTGGCAGATTTGTGGAGTTTGGGCTTGCCCTGGTGCCATTTCGGGGCTCTCTGCGGGGTCCATGGGTGTTGGCTCAGTCTGTTGTTCCGGTGGCATTGTCCTCTGCCGTGGTCAGGGTGGGTCCAGGTTCTGGTCCTTGTTCCTTGGTTGCCTGCGTCCTGTTTCTGTGGACTCTGGTCTGGGTGTTGGGGCTGTCGGCTCTCTGCCTTCGGTGGGTGGCCTGTGTGCTGGCAGTTCTGTTGTGCTGGGTCCCTCCTTCATCCTGGGGTTTCTCTCTCCTTCCCTGTGTCCGGCCTGTTGGTGGGTCGTTGGGGCCTCCCTGTGGTGGTCCTGTTGCGGTGCCTGGGTCGGACAGGGTGGCCTGGTCCTGGTCTCTGGACCGGGGGCCCAGGTATTTGGGTGGTGGGGGGGTCGATTGCTGGCCCTCTCTTTGGCCTCTGGGGTTTCTGTGTGCCTCCCCATTCCCCCTCCCTGTCTTTCCACTGCTCTGGGTCCTACTGGTGTGGGCCTAGTGGGTCTGGGCTCGGGGGTTGTTGGTTGCTCCCTGTTGGCCTTGGGCTCCTTGTTTTCCTCTCCTGTCCGGGTTGTGTTGCACTTGGTGGAGGTTCCTTATGGTGGTTCCGTGCCCTTTTCTGTTTCTGGCTCTTCTCCAGGGTTCTGTGCGGGGCTTGCACCTGCTGCCTGGCAGTTGTGCGGCTGGTCTTGGCTATGTTGGGTGTTCCCGTCCGGTTTGTGGTGGCTTGTGGGCTTCCCGTCGGTCCTCCTCTCGGCTGTCCTGTGCTTGGTGTTTGCTGGCCTTTTCGGCCTGGTGTTCTGCTCTGGGTGTTGTTCCCCTGGTGCTGGCCTCCTTTTGGTATAGCGGTTCCCTCCGACTGGGGCTCTTCTGGGATTGTCGGTGGCTCCTCTGCGGGTGAAGTCGGTGGCTTTCCAATTTCTTGGTGCTCCTGGCTTCCTTGCGTGATGCCTGGGGTCTTTTGCCTGTTTTTATTTTCCGGGTCTGGTGTTTTTGATTCCCCGCCCTGTCGGGTCCTTCCCTTCGGGGTCTTTGCTGCTGGTGTTGGTTGTCCTGTCCTGTCCACCCTGTGGGCTCCTTGGGGGTCTTGGGTTGCGACTCTTGGCTTTTAGGCCTTGTTTTTTGGTTGCCATCGCCCCTGCGGGGCGCTTGGAGGTGTTGTAGCCCTGTCTTGTGCATTTCCCTTCTGACTGCTCTGTTCCAATCTGCTGGTTTTGGGTCCGTTCCGTCCCTTGTCCCTCCGGTGGCTCGGCTTTTTGGCTCTGTCATGTGGTGGTTTTGCCTGTGTTCTGTCCTGCTCCTTCCTTGGCAGTGGAGTCTCGATTGCTCAGTTTGGCTGTCCGGCGTCTTTTGCTGTGGTGCCTGCTGGTTGTGGAGTCCTTCCGGGTGGAGGTCTCTTTTTTTTGGTTGCTTTGGTCCGAATCAGGTGTTTGCCTTCCCCCACTCCGTGGGGTTGTTGGTTTCGGTCCGCTGTCTTGGTGGCTTGTCCTCTTGTGGGGGTTTGGGCCATGGAGTCTTGTCCTCTTTGCGAGGCCGGGGATGTTGATCTGTTGTGTTTGGGGGCACTGTTTTGTGTTCTTTGTCACTCAGTTGTCCATCTCTGTTGTCTTCTGTTTGCCATGTCTTCAATTGTACTGAAGCAAGGCGAGGGAGGGACGGGAGGTAATGCGTCCATTTCTAACGATAATGTCATTACACCTAGTCCTACTCCCTTGCCTTCCTTCGAGGACCCTCCCTGCCTCCCGTGCGGTTCAACTGAGTGCTAGCTCGGCTTGTTTATGTACAGGGGGAGGTGGGGGCGAGCAGAGTTTTTATGCTGGGGTTGGATCTGGGTGGGAGGCGGGCCTCAATTGTACTGAAGGAAGGCGAGGGAGTAGGACTAGGAGTAATGTCATTATCGTTAGAAATGGACGCAACAGAGGGCTTGTGCTTGGACTCTTAGAACCAAGCCAGACATGCAACTTTGCTCACGCAATGAATGTTGTCCCTTGTCCAACTCTACGCAGGACTTTAAGTGGGCCGGGTCTCTCAGTGTCTCAGACCTGGCAGTAATTAAATATGGACATTGAAACGGGATCCGTTTCGGGCCCTATGTTACACTTCTTTAACGTTCCTGGCATAAACATTGATCGATAGGGAACATTGAATGTAATAATCAAAGTAATCCATGGTCAGCAATTTACTTTCTGGTTATATTCTCATGATTTCAAAAAATCTTTTAAAAATATAGGGGCATATTACCAACAACTAGCGATAATTTTTGTCTCTAACTTGTTTAGAGACAAAAATTATCGCCGCACTTCGGCGATTTTTATCGCAGATAAACCATGCTGTTAGCAAGGTTTATCGCAAATGCGATAAAAAACGGCCGCAATGCATGAATATCGCTGAAAAGTCAGCGATATTCATGCATTATCGAGCAAATGCTCTTAGCCATGTTATCCACCTCCCATTGGATAACATGGTGAAGAACTGCTCAGGGCAGGTGTTAGCTTTTGGAGATATTCGCGCTTAGCGCGAATATCTCCAAAAGTTGGTAATAGGAGATAGCGATGTTAGCGACTGTTTCCAGTCGCTAACATCTTGGCACGCCCACTTTGCATGTCATTAGTGATAAATATCACTGACATGCAAAGCGGGGCCCAAGATGGTCGCTATCTCCTATTAGCTGTCACTAACTGGTGTTAGCGACAGCTTGGTAATAGGGAGATAATTTTATCTCCGCTTTCTTGGCTTTTAAAGCCATAAAAGCGGAGATAAACCCCCTTGATAATATGCCCCATAGTAATTTGAGGTAGCCAACGGAGACATGGAAAGATAAAAAGAGCTGGGCTGACAGAAGAACCCTGTAGCTCGCCACACAGTGGGGGAAATCGTTTGGGTTTGTGCAGGTTGCAATACACTGTTTGCTTTATATCCCATAGAAAAGGAAAGATTAGCTTAAAAACAGCATCTTTTATGCACAGAATAGGAGATGGTGGCAAAATCAATCAATGGGGAATTGATTTGGCAGCATTGTTCACATGGTCCTAATTGTTTTGGAACGGCTTTGTTCACAACATTTTCCATGTCACTGAATTCAGGCATTTAACTTTCAGTAATAGGCTTAAGCGCAGCCTAGTGTCTGTGACCATTTCATCTCACTAACTGTGACATGAAGTGTCGCTTCCTGAACAGACTCGAAACAGTACGAGGCGGCGTGGTTTTATCTTATTTTACATACGATTTCTAAAGTGCAACATTGTTTTACTGACGCTGCAAATCTGTTCTGCAGCGAGAAGGTGCAGAATCAATACTGTCAAGCTCCACAGGATGCCGGCATCCGAGGGCAGAGAGCAGCCAGAGAGCTGAGAACTACAATAAAGAGCAGAGAGGAAATGTGTGAGGCCACTGAGAAGACAGGAGAGAGCAGAGACAAGACAGATGAGGGCAGACGGCAAGCAAGGAGAGGGCGCAGGGGAATCGCCGGGAGGATGTAGTCGAACGTAAGAAAAAAACTGTCTAACAACAAAACAGCTGCTCGTACCACGACCAGTGAGGGATAAAACAACAAAGGTTATACCGTTTTATAAAATTCTAGATGCTTACGTTTATTAGAAAGCTGTGACTGTAGCTACCGGAAGTAAATTGCAAATATATAACAAAAGAAAGACACACTTAATTCAGATTTCTGGAATGGTGGACAGGCACTAGAAAACTCTATGCGGCACAGAGGTTTAGATTCATGTTGAACACCAAAAGGCAATTTGATCACAGAATGTACTTTTTTTGGATGCCTGTGCCCTTGTGAAAAACTGCAGGTTTAATCTTATATGGTGTCTTTTACTGTAGTGCAATTGCGGTTCTATCAGAACTACGCACACGGCACCAGTTTGTTAGCTACCCAGAAAACCTGCCAAAGTCACTAATGCAAACTAGGCAAGCTGTTGAGGTATTTATAATTTTTTTTTATCTCAAGCGTATGCTACTTGAATAAAAAGAATTAATAACATACAACCACTGTATAAATATGATGGCCATATATGCTTGCAATAAAACATATGTACATATAAAATAATGAGCAATGCAAACATTTGATAGATCACAAAACGATACTTAAAATATAAAAACAAGCTAAATAATGAAAACAAGGTATTGGCATTGTAAAGGATTACACCAGCAGACTTGGCATTGAATCATACTTCTTCTCAGACAGATAGGCAGATGTGTTCGCTTAAAATACAATTATTCAGTGCAAGAAAGTCAATGCATGAAGCTGTCTGACACATTGCTCCTTGCTGTTTTTCTTGGTGGTTGAAAGCAGAATGTGAATAATAGTTGAACACACCAATGGATGAAGATTGTTGACCAGAAGGCCCTCTATGAATGTGTGGCCATTTTTTTTATTATTTATTAATGTTTTTCTTAAAGGAGGCTAGGAGAAGGAAAGTTGCCTCTTGGCCAGACCAAAACGCAGTGGCCCGCACTCTTCAGGGCCTGCCTGCCTCTGAAAGAAAACACGTGTCTCCACATTTTCAGGTTCTTCACCTGAACACGTCTATTAAAATCATACGTGGTTATTTTTTATTTTTTAATAAAAAATTTAGTGCAAGCATAAGATTTCCATGTTTATGTAGTTGCATTTTTCCTTCTGTTTATTTGCGTGCAGATATTTGCAAAAAAAATAATAATCATTGCAATAGCTTTAAAAGTGGGACCTATTGGCTTTGCTAATACTTTGAATCCCTTTAAGTGGAACCTAAGGGGCATATTTATGCATGTTTTGATGTCGCCAGGGCGACGCAAAACCTAAGTAGTATTTATCAAGCAAAGCCAGTCCATCTTGCATGGCCCTGTGTGGCTTGATACATGGAGAGTAACGCAATGCAGCTCAAATTGCTGGATTGCATTACTATTCCTTGGGAAGGCATTAATGGGTGGAGAGTGGGTGTTCCCACGCATCCACCCATGGATTCTGAAGCATTCACAGATTTACCAATAATGGTAGACCTCAAAATATATCTAAAATGCTTTTGCCTTCCCAGGTGAGGCATAAGGAGAAGAGATAACTTGACCGTGCCTCATCATTTTCTCTTTCTATGTGTGCAGCACACATAGAAAGAAGACTATGCCCCCAGGGATAGTTTTTTGCGCAGGAAGGTGTCCTTCCTGCACAAAAATAATCCTGCTTTCAACGTAGACCCCTTGCACCATGGTGCAAGGGTGCTTAGGTTGGCGCTAGGCGGCATATTGTGCGCCACTGCTGGGAAATTACTGGAATGTGCCATATATTGCTAAGTGTTGGCATTCCTGCCCTTTCCCCATCACACAATGGAGAACAGCAAGGTGACATGCTGCGAGCCTGCGATGTGTGCTATCTTAGTATATGTGTCCTCAAATGTGGACTGTAGATGGGCAAGAACACGCATTTAAATTTTATTTTCTACTGCCTTACTTTAAGAGGCAAGGAAACCAGCATTGCCCAAGCAGAGGAATTTAAAAAGGAATTAAAAAAACGACAAACACACAAGTCAGTGTAATGCTAAGGAATGTTTTTATAAAGCACAGCATATACTACCAAAAAATTCTCTTGGAACCAGAGGTTCGAGACATGTTTGGAAGAACATTGATACAAAGCCATCAGGCAGGACAATGATTATGCATTTGGATTATTTGTTGGACTGTAAAGGTTTAAATTCCAAGGAATATTCAACTTCCCTTAGGTTGAAATACATAAGGTTTGAGTGTTTGGTAGACTGAAAAGGAGCGCCTACCTTATTTGGCACCTTTACATTTGGACACTGACCAGAGGGACTTATCAGCCTATCTCAAACACCAAGTCGATTGGTATATTTATCAATTGTCAAAAAAATTGGGCATTTTATCACACAGCACTAACTGGGAGCCAATGTAAAGACCACTGCACAGGAACAATATGGGGACCTGTTCACTAAGGTAAATATACATTTGTATGTTTATACATGTGCATATTTGTTACTACTTCTCCCATGTGTAACTCTACCCTTTCTTACTATTGACCAATTCTGAGAGTTGATTTACTCTTCAGTGTAGATGTACAGATGGGGAGACTTCATATCCCACCATGCATCACTGCCTGGAGGAGAAGGGTCCCATTGGGTTGTTGCACCTGAGTGCTGTTGATGCCATTAACAGTGTAATCCAATCCTGCAGTGCTGACTGCCTAATACCCAGGGGGGGACTTCATACCCCACCCTGAATCACTGCCTGGAGAAAGAGGGGCACGCTGGGCGATTGCACCTAAGTGATCTTGCATCAGTAGCACTGCCCAAATCTGCCTGTGCCCAGACAACAAAAGCTCTAGACTCCCTCCACTGGCTGCCTATCTAGAAAATAGTTCTCTTCAAAGTCATGTCTTTCTTCTACAAAAGCTTACAGGGAAAGGTCCCAGCTAGCTACATGACTTCCTCACCCCATACAATCCCAGTCGCCAGTTATGATCAACTGGAGCACATTTACTCAAGGTCCCCAGGATAAGGAAAGCTAGGATGGGCGGTTGATCCTTTGGCTACCTAGCAGCCAAGAGTTGGAATACTCTCCCTCTATGGCTACGCACTGAGAAATCTGAACCAAAATTTAGCAGAGGACTGAAAACTTGGCTGTACAAACATCAGCTCAGCAGTCTTCAATCTTTATTGCTGATGTGCTTCTAGCACGGGGACACAATTTTTGGGGTAGCCAGGTGCTCTACAAATGAACTAATATTATTATTATTATTAAGAAAGGGCCAAGAGCAGGCCAAGACCGGGCGCATCTTCACCCATCATTGTAGAGAGAAGACTAGGCTGGGCCACCCTGCTTTCGTTTGCTCCACCCCAAAGTACGGATTTCTGTCTTCTTCTCTTCTTGGATTGGTACTGATTCAAGGTATCTTCAACTGTTGCCCAGTGACTTTTGAACCACTAGAAGTGCTGTCTCTAATCGCATGATGGGGAAATTCTGCGTCACTGCTCCTAAGGGCACAACGGTATCTGCTCTCGATTGCTTTTTGCAGCGAGCATTGGGGCTAATCAGTAAGGAGATAGAGCTCGCTGAGCGACACTTGTTACTGTCCTCTTCTTGGGACTCAGACCATGGACCCTTTCCTATGATTGTGACAGCCGCTTCCACCATCGCTGCCACCTCCCCATACCTACCTGCATGTTCAGATGTGGCAGTGGACATTCCAGCTCTCTTTCTTCTAGCCCTGCCGTCACCACTGAAATCTTGGCCGAGGTTGAGGAACCTCGTAGGGGGTCATCATGTTCTAACAACGCCAGTCACAGGGAAAAAGGTAAGCCAAAATGCACCGGGGGGAAGAGAAAGAGAGTGGAGAAAGGCACTAAATCCAAAAGACAGTGCCTGGGAACTTCCTAGGCCCCATCTAGCCCAGCCTGTGTGTCTAATCCTGACCGTCATTGTTATCCATAAGCAACCCAGTACAAATTACATCTGACAGTTTGGATCAAATTTGTGGTTGTGTCATCCCTTACGAGTGTGCTGAGCCCGAAATTGTATAAATGCCCTGCACATGTCTGCAGTCATTCCAACAAATTTCTCCCCGTAACTTACAGAATGGAATTATTCAATTATGTTGGGTGATAACAGTGTGGATCACTCTTGGAGCCCATTTTGAATTTGGGGACAATTGTGGGCTGGGCCTCGGATTTAGGTTGGTCTGTCACTAAAGAAACATTAAACACATTCATCAGGAGTAGGGACCACAGCTCAGTACTGGCCTTTAACAGTTCAGCAGGAATCCAAGCAAGATTGTGAGCCTTCCCTACTGGGCAGTTTCCCGGTGGATGGGTGTCTTCGACACTACAGAGTATTGGGCACCAGGGGATGGGGTCCCTGTTGCCAATCTCAGCTCAGGGAGGGGGCCACATGCACTCCTCCCCTATATTTGAAAACGGCCTCAGAGGAATGGGACCCCCTGGGTTTGAGGAGGCTCATGGAGAGGTGTTGCTTGTCTTACTTCCCTTATTAAAATCATCGGTCCTGGAGAAAGGGGTCCTGGGGGCATGAAAAGGGTCGCTGAGGGAGTCTGCACACCCCTCAACATTCCCCCTGCCTTATTAAAAAAAATAGCCCCAAGGGATGGGGTCCAAACGGCTTGGAGAAGTTCAGTGACGGGGTGCACACCCCCCTCCCCTTACTAAATGAATCATTCCTGAGGGACGTTGTCCCTCTAGAGGCTCAGTAAGGGGGATGCACCTGCCCTACCCTTAGTATTTGATTTGGCCCAAGGGGATGGTGCTGCTGGGGCCTGAAGAGGCCTAGGTGGAGTGCCACATATCCCCTCCCCTTGTTAATTGATTCAGCCCTGGGGAATGGTGTCAAATTAAAAAAGAACAATTGATGGACAGAATGCAGAATAACGTGATACATTCCCCCCATTTCAGCGATCTGGGCCTAAATCCATCGTTTTTTTGCTCACCATGCCATTCCAGTTTGCCATATACTAATCAGTCCTGACCCTTCACCCAGTGGCAACAATCCAGCCTGAACTGCCAGACCAGGTCCTCCCTGGACTAGAAACAAGCATCATAGGACCAGTTTTGAGGTTTCACCACTCATCAGCCAGGATAGGTTGACTCCAGTTCCATGGAGAGCATGGGACCCAGGTTCAGGCATACCTGTCTCACTTGGGGTGACAAAGGCAAAAAGAACAATTGATGGGCAGAATGCCGAACAATGGGGAATAGTCTCATCAGGGCATGAAGAAGGCTCATGGAGTGGGACCGCATGCACCCCTTCCCATGTAATCCACTGTGCCACCCTGTGGTTCTTAGCCCCTTTCCAGGGGGTTTATTTTTTAAATCATGTGAGCCCAAACTTTTTCTTTCTGTGAATTTTGCTGAACCACCTCAAATTTGAGGCAACATGTAAAAAAGATATATGTTTTGGTCCACGGGGCGGGGTGTCCCCTCTTGGACCTCCCACAATGCCTGGGGTGCAGGGTATTCAAACCCCACCCCTTATTTCTTTTTAACATGTTTTGCAGGACAAGGGACTGAGTCCAAAATCCTAAAATGTTTCTCTCCACATCGTTGCTTATATGGTAGCAGTCAATCAAATCTTATCTCAAAATCTGCTGGCCCACCTGGCATGAAATATACAACGCGTTTGAGCCTTAATAAATCAGAAACTACTTCCAAATCACAAAAAGCTCACTCTTTGGACCAAAATCTATATTTCTGCCAAAGCTGGTTTTTATGGCATCGCTATTCAATTTTCATTGTAACACTATTCATTTTTCCTATGGAAACATGAATTGGGAAAAGGTTTTAAGAACCCCCAATTTTCTTGACCCCCCAACTCAACAGAACACCCTGAAACTTTCCAGGAAGGAGCTAGGGTGGATAATGCTTGTCTTTTGGGAAAGTTTCATGAAGATTCACCAAAGTTATAAGTTATAGGCCAAAGGCCAGGCCCTACATTCAACCCTCTATTGCGCACGGTCAAATGGTGAAAAGGTGTGTTCTGTGAGGGAGTTGGGAGATCGAAAAAAAAAAGAAATTTGCTGAAAAAAATCAAAACAAAGGTTAACATGACATTTCTGTTAGTTAAGGTAATAAGATCTTACTTTACATAAATGGAAGCCCAGAAATGTAATGAAAATGACATAATGGATGACATCCCTAATGACATCATCCAACCTACTGCTGTTCAAATTACCTTACAAAGCAGTGCAGCATTTCAGATATGAAAGTAAGTAATAATTGGTGCAGAATCATGTAAAGCATAAATTAACATTCAGACACACAAGCCCCTTCATGCTCCTTCTACACACAGCTTTCACCTCAACCAACCTTATGTGGGTAATTAACCGGATATGGGTGGGCGAGCCAATGGTGCCCTGTGAAAACTTCTTTGTGGATAAGCAACTCATTCTTGACACTCAAACCCCTGTAGGTGACCAAGGGCCAAGCCCTTCTATACACAGGGGAAGATTTACAAGCCCCTTGTGACACTTTTACGCCGCTGTTGTGTCACTTTTGTGATGGAGCTGCATCGATAACAATGCACCACATTGCGACACATTTATTGATAGGAAGATGCGTCACGTTGTAAGGCACTGCGTCACATTATACCTTCATCATGTATAATGTATGCAGGGTGGCGTTACCACTCAGGAAAGCCTTAGAAAAGTGAAGCAGTGAAATCTACTAGATTTCCCAGCATCACTTCTACAACGCCACTGCGTCAAAACCTTACGCCGGCTTGAAGCAGACATAAGGAGTGATGCAGCACAATAGGAATATGCATTCCTGGGCATTGCTGGAGTTGGATTGTGCTTGTGACACTACTCCAGCAATGCGTGACCTGTGAGCCAAAACAGATGTGTTATGCATCTGTCAATCCTTGTGCCATGGTGGGCCGCATTGTAAATGCGACGCATCTATGGCTGCCAACGTTATTTTTGTGTGACGCAATTGAACTGACACATCTCTGCTGATATGCAGAGATGCGTCAGTTCTTGTAAATCTGCCTCACAATCTTAACTCTGCACTAAACCCTTTCTTGATAGCCTACTTCTGATGGGCAATGTACCAGACAGGAATAGGATGGCATATATAGTGGACAGTTGTTGCCCTGTGCAGCAACCCTCCACAAAAAAGTCCACTCCCTCTCTACGCTTAAGAACCTTAAGTGATGAAGATCTCACTATGCACAGTCTGCACCCTCTAACAAACGCTTTGCTGATAGTTGACCTCTTATGGGCACTCACGCACACATGGGTTGACTCCTATGCACAACTTTTCATGAAGAGTTCACTGCCCCCAAACACTCAAGACCCTTAGAAGAATAAGCACCTACTTCATACAACCTTCCTATTTTAGCAAAGGATTAACAGATTGTCAACGTTTTGAGGGCAATCAACAAGACACAAGTCTGCAAGTCTCTGCTGCGAAAGGTCTTTGCCTTGTGCACAACCATTCACAGAGAGCTCACTCTGTTCACACACCCAAAACCCATTAGGTGTCCAAGCATGTTGCTGTTTTTGCACACATTAGCAGTAAAGAGGCTTTAGATAATTCGGTCTAGATGTACCTTAGGTCTATAGGATGTTGTCATCAGTGATGGCATCAATGATGTCATCAATTATTTCATCAGTGATTTCATCAACAATGTAATGGAATATCTTATGAGTTATATGATATGTGAGGTCGTAAACAGTGCTTGGTGGGGGTACAGGTTACAGTTAGCTCAGTAAACTATACCTGGTGAATCTTTGTTTCATAACTGTAGTTTGGTATTTTTGCAAGGCCCAAAGTCACTTTATCCTCGCTGTTTCAGTGAATATGTCTACATATTTGGGTATTAATACATAATGCTTTAGTGTTTTTTGACATATTTTCATCTGTAACTTGTATAACCAACTTAAATAAAAAAAAAAATTATTTATAATGTATTCATTTTTTTGTTTAATTGGAAATTATGAAAACAAACGTGTCCTTTCATTTCAATGTAAAGAGATTCTATTTTTTATGTTAATTTCACTGCCATGTTTTTGCTGCTAACTTCATTTTCTATTACATTTCGTTGCAGTATGCAGCGGGGATCGACGAGGCTGGCAGTTCTGAGAAGTGGCTGCGCATTTCAGGTAAGGTTGTTTTAAGGACGATTTTGAAGTAATAGTAAAAGGTTGGGCACGTTAGCAGTTAGCGTATGTTACTTTGTTTAGTTACTGTGATTTGGTTTAGTACACCTAATGCATTACAGCCTTGTGTTCCATGAGGTGAGGGTTAAAGTTATAGTTGTCTATTTAAGATATTCTACTCATATTATCTACGGTGTGTTTGTATGTTGTATTTGGAAATTATTTGCTTATTGGTTAGCTTAGCTATCAATAGTTTAAAATATTATTATATTTAATCTCATTCTGTTTTTATGATTTAGCATTTTAAGGTCTAAATATTTTGAGAATAACAATAAATTATAATGTAATTATTTAAAAAAAATATTAAATACATTTGAAAGAAGTTTTGTACAGGTGGTTTTGTGATGTTTTTTAGAATTGTGATTTCATGTCCGTATGGTGAAGTCTGATTTTGCAGAGTTTGAGCTATTGTTTTTAAGTAGTTTAGTCCTTAGGGGCTTTGGATGAATAGCATTTTTGAAGTCATCATCTAATGATGAGGTTTATGGATACTTTAGTGCATAAAAGTGTATAAATACTGTGCCAGAGTTGGCCTTTGGTGTAGCTATTGATAGCTATGTTCTATTTTGTAATGCCTATGAACTGGTTAAAGGAAAGGTGGCTCCTTCCAAGTGTGCCTTGAACGAAGTTCTTTTGAATGGGGGAGAATGTTTGCATTGTCAGCACTACGTCCATCATTTGTTTGCTATAACACTTTTCGCCCTAATTGGGATAGAAAAGCCCAGACACGGGTCCCTTGCTCACTGTGCCACTGGATTAGAGCTAGCCTGGCTGATGAAGGGTGACATACCGTGAAACCGGTCCCAGGATGCTTGTTTCCGGTCCAGGGAGGACCTGGCCTGGTAGTTCGGTCTGGACTGTTCCCATGGAGCACAGGGTCAAGACTGATTTTCATATGGCTGGGTCCAAACTAGGGTGGCGTAGTGGGCAAAAGAGCGATGGATTTAACCCAGATCTTTTGACTAGGGGAGAATGTTTGCATTGTCAGCATTCCATCCGTCATTTGTTTACTAAAACATTGAACAAAGTTATGCAACCCTTCCACTGCATTGTTAGTTTTGGGTTCCTGAGATGGTGTACTGGTGTACATTGTACCCCTACTCGATGCACTACCTATACCATTGAATATTACCTAAATTACAGCATGTGAAATTATTGCACCAAATAAAACACTATGACGTCCAAAATTATATGATGAGCCAGAACACAGTGCATGGTAAAGTGGCCAGTTGTAATTAAAGTTGTGTGGTGAGTGAGGTGACAAGACTCTGTACTGAAGTGCATGAGTGATGTTAATTGAAAGGTTGTGCGTAAGTTTACATGTGAGTTATAAGTATGACTTATAGTAAAATGAAAGAGGTGCCCAAATGATAATTTCAAAAGATTTATGGGCATATGTACGATGAGTTCAACGCCGCCTTAGCAGCACTTTTCCAACGGTTCGCCAGCTATATTTTTATTCCCATATGTACAAGCTGTTGCTAACCTCTGTTAGCTGTAGTTTTCTGGCAAAAACGTCCATAGAAAAGATCGCCACTTCTGTTAGCGATAACAACATGCAAGGGAGGCATTCCCGTGCAAAAGCAGCCACTAACTCCACTTTGCGATATTTACAAGGGAATTCTTGAAGGTAGGAGGACCCACAAAACTGCCTCTAACTGCAGTTAGAGACAGATTTTAAGACCAGAAAAAAGCTGGTCTTAAAAATGGAGATAACACTTGGGGCCTCATGTCAGCAGGCTCTGGTGCTGGACAGCTCTGCAAGCAATGTTGCTGCACTGCGACAAAACTACAGGGCAGTAATGTGCACCATCAGTAAGATAGTGCGCATTCCTGGGCCTCGGTCATAAAAGTGGTGCAGCTCTACGACAAGATAGCGTTGAAACATTTTTCACTACACTCTTCTTGCGACACCATAGATGCACTGTATTCACTGAAACCGCTCCACGATGCAAGTAATGACAGATACGTCCGGAATCCTGACTTATCTCTCTGCGCTAAAGTCACGCATTCCTGCAGTTGCGTCACAAGCATGATGCAACTCCAGCAATGCATGGGGCCAGTCTATCCATGTGGCACTGCGTCACCCTTAGGCCTGCCATTAGGCAGGCGTAAGGTACTGACGCAGTGCTGTCCTATAATTGTTGCAGTGAAATCTGATGGATTTCACTGTGGCACTTCTATGAGGCCTTGTCGCATGGGAACCTGCATACATTATACCTGATTCAGGCATGATGTGGCACAGGGCTTCATAAGGTCAAGCATATGCCTACATGCGTCAGTTTCCAAATACGGCGCAATGTGGTGCAAGATTTTGCATGGTCTTTTCTTGAAGGGGTACCAGGGTGTCGGCGCAGTTGGAGATCCATCGATGGCGGTTGCACGCTGCAGTGCTATCACCTGTAGGCATTGGCGGAGTGGTGGAGCAGAGGGAGCTGACAAGAAGTTCTTCGGTGGCCTTAAACCAGCTGTGAAGGGGGTGATGAAGGCGCTGGTCTACGGTGGGCATGATGAAGACGTGATGTATACAATGATGGTCGATCCAGGAGAGTCTGGTGGTGTGGCTGTAGTTGAAGTTCCCGCTAGCAGAGGAGACATGCTCAACCATTTGTCCTGCTATGTGGCTTGCTGCCTTGACTAGCTGCTTGACTCTGATGTTGGCGAGTTTCCCGAGGAAGGGGTGGTGTTTTGGTCACTGGGATTGTCTAGGTGGAAGAAGAGTTCACAGAGTACGATGTCATCGGCGGCTGGGAGAGACTGGGGGCAATGAGGTCTACAAGGGTATCAGAGAATGGGGTTCCATGGCCTGGTGGACCTGCAGATGAGGGTCCCGCAGACAATGGGGTTGGGGTTGCACCGAATCTGGAAGTTGAGGTGTTCCATGGTCACCGTTGGGTCATTAGAGTGCATGGTAAGTCGGAGTGTGCTTCTGTAGGTGATGGCAATACCTCCTCATGGACAGTCAGGGTGGTCCTTGTGGGTTATTTAGTAGCCGTCAGGAATGGTGATGTCGATGTCCAGTCCAGAGCAGAGGTTGATCCTGGCAGGCGATGTGGCGTCCAGGGTTGATGGCGAGGAGGGTACTAGCGTCGTAGAGGTGAAGTGCCCGAGAGGAAGGGGCCTTGGTGCTGAGAGCGGTCCAGGGGCAGACAGACACAGACAGGCTTTCCTTTGGCATGGGAGACGTCCATTACAACGCAGGCAATACATTGCAATGCCTTTACAATGTAACTACAACAACGCAGGCGCCTTTACATTGCATTCCATTCTAACGCATTGTGAGGCTAGTAATGGTGTTTTTAAGTTTTGGAGTAGGTATGGCTTTCGGGGGTCAGAGATTAAATTTGGGGTGTGTTTTGGGATTAAATATGAATTTTAGAGTGTGTTTTGGGGCAAAGATGAATTTCAGGGTCTAGGGATTGTTTTCGAGGGTCAAATAAGAATTTTAGAATTCAGGGTGTGTTTTGGCATGCAAGGGTTAGTTTTAGGGTTGCACTCACTGAAGTGGGAATAGTAATTTTTTCATCTTCGCTATCCACCACTTTCCCTACTGGTGCAATATGCAAAGTATTAGAAAATATTTTAATGGAATGTATTGTAACATCATATATACCTTTGGCACACCAGTGGTAAGCCCACTGCGCATGGGTGCACAGTGCCAGCCATAGAGAAGTGCTGTGGGGGGACTGGACAGCTGGGAGGTGGGAAATACCAGAAAGGACACCGGATGGGGCTGGGACACAGGGGTGTGTGTGTGTGAGTGAGTATTGTAAATATTTAAATGAAGGACATCTTACCTTGAGGCCGGGTCCCGTGTCTTCTTTGCTACTGCTCTCCTGAGTCTGCTTGAAAGCAGTGGGGTGATGCTCTTCCATCATTGGGGATGAGCCACCACTTGGGGTGCATCACACCAGGTGCTAGGCCTGGGCGACAACCCCCTGTCCTCCTCTGCTACGGTCCCAACTTGTCTTTACCTGGACATTGACACTGTTGCACAATCAGCTGCACTCTCTCCAAATCTGTGACTCAGCCAGCAGGAGCCTTAGCCAGGTGGGATTTCACAAGCCTGGGTACAGCTGTTGCTGCCAAGTCCAGTAGGGAACCGCCTGATGCAGGTGATGCAGCAGGACCCCCTTAGGCGTGAAGTTGCAGTGCTCCTGCTGCACAAGTTTGATGAAGCTTAGGGGCCTCACCCTCCACAGCTTCCGGCCAGCGCAAATTCATCCAACCTGTGATGCAGGGAGGCACCGCCCACCATTGGTAATCCCCTCCGTGTAGCCCAGTGTAGTGGTGGAGCGTGGTATGTGATGCAGACCTCCCTACATTGGGGCGCAGGAGCACCTCTACCATTCACAGCTCCAAGGGGCTCAAGGTGGTCTTCTCACACAGGTCAGCAACGTATCTCCCTGCACGCTGCCAGACTTCCCACCAGGTAAGGGCTTTGTTGTAACCTCTCTCTCCATTATTCCCCCATTGCCCACCCCTCTCCCCTTCCCCACTTGGTACTGTCCGCTCTGCCTCAGGGAGCTCGTGTTAGAAGGTTGGTGGTGAGAGCTTACCGCCAAGCTGGGAACACCTGTTTGCTCATGACTAATAAATTGATATTAAGAACCCTCTTGGAGTAGTGATTCTTTACTACATTTTCTGGCGACGAGGACGTGGAGCTGAGCCAGGGTCAGTGTGGTGTATCCCCCCTGGATAAATCTGATGCTTGTGCGGAGTTTTGAAGTGATAGTAGGGGAAGTTGCAGCGCAACGGTGCTCAGGATATTCCCCAAGAAAAAAAAAATATGTGCTGTGGCAACTCACCGGGGTGGAGATATGGTTCAAGCATTGGGGCAATAATATACTATAGTGCCCTGGTTTGTAATGACTAGAGACACAGCATACTATTGCAATATTTCCTTTAATGTTGGGGAAAGGACACCTTGTATTGGTCCCTTTGCTTCCCTCTCCTCACCAGGTTTACGGCTGTACCATATTTTATACAGTGGGAATGGGGGTAAAAATATAACGAGTAAAGTGTTGTACTTTAACTCTTGTTTTGACTAAATGCACCTCCAATCCCACAGGGGATTTCTCAGCCATTTTGGGGATTAGTTGTTTGTTATACTTGTACACGGCACCCTTTCTGGCCGGTGTGGTTATTACCTATTTCTCTTCCTTTTCCTTAGGATGAAGGAAGGCTGTTCTTCTCCTCAGAAGGGGGGCTTTAACACTCTCATTTAGGGTGTTCTGTTTTGATACTTATTGGGGTCTTTAGTGTCTTACCCCCATGTGAGAAAGGTCTGGACATGGGTTGGACCCAGTGGATCTTTTGAACCCTTCGTCTAGGGCCCTTCTAGTTAGTTGTTACAGGGGTTTACCTGTAGATCATACTGTCATTCTGCTATTGTTACTTAGGACTTTGCTCCACCCTTTGGTTTCTTTTCTCTACTTTCACCCCCCTCTGCTCTTTCCTGCTCCCTCGCCTCCTTTTGACTCACCCCTCTCCTCTCTCCTTTCTCCCTCCCATAGTTCCCCCCTTATCTCTCCCTGGTACCCCCCTTTCTTCCCTTGTTCTCCTTAGGGTGGAAGGTGTGTTGTAACCTCTCTCTCCATTATTCCCCCATTGCCCACCCCTCTCCCCTTCCCCACTTGGTACTGTCCGCTCTGCCTCAGGGAGCTCGTGTTAGAATGTTGGTGGTGAGAGCTTACCGCCAAGCTGGGAACACCTGTTTGCTCATGACTAATAAATTGATATTAAGAACCCTCTTGGAGTAGTGATTCTTTACTACAGGCTTGCCTCAATGTCTACCATCAAGGCTCATCGACTCCACAGCACCACCACATCCCACTCCAGGCTCCAGACACAGGACCAGCGAGGCATCCAGGATCCAGATGCAGGACCAGTGAGGCATCCAGGCTCCAGACGCAGGACCAGCGAGGCATTCAGGCTCCAGATGCAGGACCAGCCCCAGGGCCCCAGGGACTGTCCTCACTTTCAAGGTTTTGGATGTCATTGTGTTGCGAAGAGTGTGCAATGAGAAGTGATACATCACTGGTGTTGCACCACGATGCACCTTTTTTCATGGATGTAGCACTGCATTTCCTCTTTCCCTGGGACTCTGGCTGGTCATCCTGGATGTTGGGGGCTTGAGGGGGTTGTTGATCTGTGCTGCACTTGGCCCTTGCTGCTCCATTCTGCATTCCATTGTTTTTGTTGCCTATTTTTCATTGGAGGTTGACTATAGAGGCAAAAAAAGCTCATGTTGGGCATCTTGCGTTTTCTTTACGCTAATTGGCTTTTCGTTAGTTTTCGCCCCCTAATGCAGGAATTCCTATCACCATCAAGCTGCAGTTTTCACCGCCGATCCCTGAAGCTATCACCATGTAGCGACGTCTTATAAATACGCCACTAACAACACAATAGTTTTCAGCGGTACACAGTGGTAAAACAACTGCCACTAACTAGAGTTAGCGGTAGTTATTACCAGTCCTTGTATATATGCCCCTTTGTCCTTTTCTATCTCGGCATGGATGGCACTGCGCTAATCCTATGCTTAAAGACTTTGATAGAAAAGCAGTCATTTGATGTGAGCGGATCTACAGTGTCGCTGGTGATGAGAGTGCTCTTTACAGGAGGTGCTTTCCACCTAAACCTGAGAACTACCCAGAGTTCTCTGCTTCTTTTTTGCATAATTTATGTGTCACTTTATGCCTGAAAGGGTTTTGTTTTGACTTATACTGGGTGCTCCCTTGTGTCTGTACAAAGCTATACCTCTCTGAAGAGCTCTAATTAGAGTGAAACACTGTGTCAGGGGATACTTTTACTAATTTCAGGATGGCTTGGGTTGGTATTTCACGAATTCAAAGCTGTAATACTGTGCCTGGAGTGATAAATGGCTTTTGTCATTTTACAGCTCGGCAAGGACAGCACTGTGCTAGTCCTATGCTTAAAGACTTTGCTGTAGAAATGGCAAAAGACTTTCACCTTTTCTATCTTGGCGTGGATGGCACTTTGCTAATCCTATGCTTAAATACTTTGATAGAAAACAGACATTTGAGGTGAGCAGATCTAGAGTGTCGCTGGTGTTGAGAGTGCTCTAAAAGGAGCTGCTTTCCATCTAAACCTGAGAACTACCCAGAGTTCTCTCCTTCTTTTTTGCATATATATATATATCACACGCCTCCCGGTACATTCAATGATTTTCGGAAAAAAGGACGAGCGCAGGCCTCCAATAGTGCAACAATAATTTTATTCTTTCTGTCTTCTGCCATCTGCCATTACGCGTTTTTGGCCGTGCAAGCGGCCTTGGTCACATGACAACGCTCTACCAAAATGACCCGCTATTAAATGTGCCAGTGCCCAAGCAATTCATGAACATGAAAAAAATACTTTGATCCACTCAAAAGTTACCTGCATAAATTCTTTTGATGTTTTAAAATGACAACATAGCATCTCATTCACTTTGTATTATATGATATGTACATAGTTATAGAAATATAAATATTATTTTAAATAAAGTCCTATGCCATCATTCATGACAAAATTTCGGCTTAAATGCCGCATTGAGCAGTATTGTACAATTAGTATATTGTATTTGCGTGAAAAATCCCCCAAAAAGTTTTATGCTCCCTAATCGTGGAAAAGAAAATGTATCAACATATATTCTAAAAATTAGTGCAAAGAAAAAATATATATATACTTTCTAGATACCGGGTTCAATATGTCAACCATATCTCACATATTAGCTTTTCAAGATGGACTCAATAATACCATTATTGGATCAGATTGATCCACTGATGTGCCGTTATCTTTCACCGCTTAATGCCTGTTGTACACTTCAGTGGACCCATTTTAAATCTGAAATGATTTGTTTCATCAATAAAGTGACATTGTGCTACAGTACCATAGATTAAAGTGTCTAATGCCATTAAAGTGCAAAAATAGAGAGAACTGGATTTCAAGTTAAACAGGTGAGCAAATAATCGCAATACAGTATTAGATTCATATTACTAAGACAACATCTCAAAATTATTCAAATTACATGAGGATTCCTGAAAGGCTAAGCGGACAGTTGCATATATTATTATACTAATAATAATAAATATTAAATACTGTGAAAACGTTGTTAAAATAACCGGAAATAAGACACAATGATAAAATACCCTATGTCTAAAACCAATTATTAAAACATGGCTAATTCAAGAATGGTGTTCAGCAGTTATCTTTTGTTACAAAAGAACTGTGTATTATCCCCTCTTAAAAAAAATCATAAAAACTATCTCTTTTCATTAAATTCATCATGATACAGGTTGACGGTTCTAAAATTAGCAACCTAAGTTGATTTTGCTGTTAATCATAGAAAAGTGTGAAGATCTTCCATGGTGTGGAGCCCGCCCGGGTACTTGGAGTCAAACTCCAATATATAACTAGTCTTCAGAAATCTCAATTTCGCCTCTCTGTCACCCCCTCTTTTTGTATTGGGGATGGCTTCGATGGCAAAATACCTCAAATATTGTGGGTTGCTATCATGGACTGACTGAAAATGTCTTGCAACAGGGTAATTTTGGTCCTTGGTAATTATCGCCCTAATATGTTGCAAAATGCGTTCATGGACCACCAGTTTGGTGACAGTCACATTCTAAGACATAAACTGA
Organism: Lissotriton helveticus; assembly: GCF_964261635.1. Classification (NCBI taxonomy): domain Eukaryota; kingdom Metazoa; phylum Chordata; class Amphibia; order Caudata; family Salamandridae; genus Lissotriton; species Lissotriton helveticus. Next base: position 1,242,877,648 of record NC_136063.1, on the reverse strand, counting down.
ATATTCTGTCTTACATGTTAAATGCTTCTTGATTTCCCTGACTGTACTGGAAAAAGCAGTTGTAAAAGTTTTCACATTTGTCCCAAACTGGCAGGCCTTGCATGATAGACATTTTAAAAAACCTTCCTTATCGTCAACCACATATCTTTGCGGCAATTCTACTGAGTGTTTTTGACCAACATGTTCCCCATACTCATAGATCTTCTGAATGTAATAGAGGGGTTTGAGGGCATCTGGTCACCTATCACTCTATCACTGAATCATCTTGGATGAAGTGCTTATTGCGTACTATGATGCTCCTCAGTTGTTTCTCCTGTTTGGAGTATGTTACCATAAGTCTTACAGGTTGTGTACTATGTTTAACAGCTGGCTGTGATGTTTTAGAGTTATAGACAAGGAGATACTCACTGGTCCTCGCTTGAGATTTTCTTATAGTGGCAGCTACTATTCCTGTGCTGTAACCCCAGGCCAGGAATCTAGTATGACTTTTAGTTTGCTTAATCCTTGCATCCTCCGGATTACTGCAAATGCGTCGGATGCAAAGCATCTCTCCATAGGGGATGCTCCTAATTAAATGTGGAGGATGAGCACTTCACGCATGTAAAAGTGTATTACCTGGCGTAGGCTTTCTAAAAAGGGTAGTTAAGACATTATTTTCGACTAAAATTTGAACATTTAAGAATGTCACTGAGTGCCTGCTAATGTTAAAAGTGAATTTAAGATTGAAATCATTTTGGTTGATTTCATCTATGAATTTTATGGCACTTTCTTCACTTCCTCGCCACACAATAAAAAGATTGTCAATAAAACGCATCCAAGAGATGATGTTAGTGGTGTATATTTGTTCATACTTTCGCATGAGGACCAGTTCCTCCCACCAGCCTATAAACAGATAGTCATAGACGGGGGAGAAACTGGCCCCCATTGCGACTTCCTGAATCTGTTGATGAAATTGGCAGTTAAAAAGGAATAGATTGTTTTCTAGGCTAAATAGCAACATATCTAACAACATTTGTGTGTGTTGTGCATACATCATAGGTCTTGTGCTAAGAAAGTGCTCCACCGCCCTTAGGGCATCCTGGTTTCTAACACAGGTGCATAAAGAAATTACATCCAGTGTTACAAGTAATAGATCCGAGTTCCTAGTGAAATCTTTGATTTTGTTTAAAAAGTCACTTGTATTTTGGACATATGACTTTAATTGCTTCATATGCACCTGTACAAAATAATCAATGTACCTTGACAACATTTCTGAAGGTCCATCACACGCTACAATGATGGGCCTGCCTGGCGGGTTCTCCATACTTTTGTGGACTTTTGGTATGAAATAGATACCAACGGATGTTCTTTCTTGATGAATCTATACTCATTAGCAGAAGCCATCCTGTATTTAGAGACTATCATGTCTGTTTTGTTTTTTACAAGTATACTACATTTACATTTACATTTACATTTTGTGGAATCCATTTTGTATTTCTGTCAGCCATTTTGTTTGCCATGTGCTACCATGTGCTCGCCATGTGCTCTGTCCTACCTTTCTGTTAACTACTCTTGAAATCTGCCTAGAGACAAAATATATTTAGCATCTTCCACCTTCGCACATGCTCAGTTGAGCTTGCAGCTGTCTTTTCAGCTGCCACTGGAATGTAACTGTCAGGATGTGTTTGCCAAAAACAGCCACTGTTAACTCCTCCCACTTGTTGACTGTGCATTTTCTGTATGACCTTCTATGTACCTAAAACCAGCATTTGGTACTTGTACCGCCTTCATTTGAGCCTCTGTGTGGGTATAAAAGGACCAAGCTCCTTCCATTCAGTGTGCTACTTCATACATTACCGAAGCGTGCTGTGTGAATGTAGTTCCACCTCATGAGGTTTAATTAATCTTGTATTTTCTATTCCAGTTTCTGAGCCAACTTCTATTCTATGGTCTGAGGACTCTGTGCAGTGAAGGGAGAACCCCTAGCACTGGTAGGCCTTCCTTAGGCCCATCACCACAAATTGGCGCTTCCAACGCGGGGCTCATCGGCGACTCGGATGCACGAAGGACTGGTCAAAACGAAGGATTGGAATCTCGCTTTGGAGGTGATCGCTGCCTGAGGAGACCCGAGTCTTGGCAAACACAGCATTTTTCCTTTCTTTCTGATCTGACCATCCAGGTGGTGCCGGTCCTCGACTGAGATCTCTTCTGTTGATTCGCCATGCAGTGACCATTTGGTCGATTTGATTACTTGGCAGTTGGAACATGGACACCATTTGATTGGTAAGAGTCGTTCTGCGGCACTTGCTGTTGGTTTTTGATGCCTTGGATTGGTAAGGTAGTTTAGTAACACTTACTGTGGCTTTTGATTTGAATGATTGGGCAATATTTGTATTTGTATGTATGTAATATATAAATTGCAATTTATATAGGCAGGTAATGAGGAGATTTTTCTCTATTTGAATTCGTTTGAACAGCGCAACATACGAAGAGTACCTTAAGTGCTACTTTGATTATAATGGGGCGTGGCTTGGAGCTCGGCAAGATAGCCGCACTGTAGTGCAGCTCTGCCAGCCATCAACTAAAATCCTTCATTTATCCTTGCCCCAACCCTGCCATCCGGCTGTCCTGCCCCTGAGACTGCACTGCTGAGCTTTGGCGCTGTCCGAAAATATCCTTTGCTGACTGCATCGCACTAAACGTGTGAGCTCCGAGCAATCACGCGGCCGCCTGCAGCTCATGGCGGCGTGCGAGTAGACTAAGGCGGCTGGTGGTGACCGGGTGTGCACCGAAGAAGCAGGTGTCCAACTGGAGGGCTATCCCACGAACCCGAGCGAACTGTGCTGATATGCACTTGAGGTACCGGCGCGAGCGGGGCCGCCCGCTGTGAGGCGGGGGTGGGAGACGAGGCTGCTGAGGGGGAGACTCGGGGAATGAGACACGCAAGTACCCGGCGCGGAAGAAGCACGTAGGTCGCGTTGAAGCGGAAAGCCAGAAAGCGAGCTGTTAACCTGCTGGCTGGCCCCCCATCCCTCCTCTGACCTACGCACATCAGCACCAGGGGCCGAATCACTGGACCGCTTGGACGACTGCTCGCGGTCGGTCACCGGGGCGGCCCCCCTCCGCTGCGCGTACAGACCCGAGCCTCCGGCGCTGTGACAGGGGGGGGCCTGACCGGGGCCCCTGAATGTGGGGGAACTGCCGCGGGATCTTTTGGCAGACACGTCGGAAAAATCAGCGAGTACATATGCACGAGTACAGCGCAGGAGGCCCACCCTACGGACACAGGGCGAGGGGGCCCCTGTATGAATGTTGATCAACCCCCCCCCGTGGCAAATGATAAGGGCAGCGCCTCACTGGGGTACTACACCCTGATCTATGCAGGCTATTCTCGTTCACTGGATCCTCCCCTTAACAAAAGTGTGTTTATTGACGGTGGCTGGTGGAACGGACCAAGAGGGCACAACCGCCATCGGCCTTGCAGCTGGAAGGCCGCGCTGCAGAAATAGAGGCCCGGGCTCAATATACTGGAGAACTGTCCTGAGGGGGCTACATGGGCCGTGCTTTCCCGCCATACTTGTGAGCACGGTGCCATTTTATGTTCAGACCTGCGGCGTGCAACCCGGCAGGAACAGGGCCCCACCGAATATCGAGCCTGCTGTCTTAGAGGCGCAGTCTGCACACATTAGATACTCCTGCACCCCGCAGGCCCCCAGACACCCAAGGGCATTGTGCCTTTATTGAATGGACAAAAGTACGAGCAACGCAACACAGGAATTCAGTGACATCTCCAACGGCTCTACACCATGGGGAAACCGGAAAGGAACCAACATCACCTTAGGTTTGAATTGCGCAAGGGGAGCAAACCAGGGCAAACCACGATGTCGGACTCTGAGCTAGATGCGCCTGATGCCACCCCCCACGGCAATCGAGAAATCACTCGCTGCTATACAAGCTAGTCTTCAGGCCATCGACGGGAAGATCGAGGCATTGAATGGTAGGAAGGACCAATTCTCAACAAAGCTGAAATAACAAGCGGTACGCCGAGGCTAAGCAGAAAAACGAATCACTGACGCAGAAGATGGGTTACAACAAGTTGCAGAGAAGATAACGGACATCACCAAATTGCTGGCAGTCATACAGGCAAAGAATGAGGACATCGAAGCGCAGTCTCGCCGCAATAATATCCGCGTCCTGGACCTGCCAGGATCCACAAATGTGGGGAGGTTGGAAGACTATATCAAAGCAATGCTTCAAGAAATCTGTGGGAAGGACGAGCTCTCACCTCTATTCGCAATTGAGCGAGCACACAGGTCCTTAGCGGCACGCCCCCCACCTGGGACCCCCCCGAGGCCCATCATGCTCAACTTCAGGGATCGTGACACTGTACTGCGAATAACCAGACAGAAGTGCTCGATCCCATATCAAGGAAACGCTTTATCCTTTTATCCGGATTTCACAGCCAATGTACAGGCAGCCCGTAAAGAATTTCAGAATGTCAAGAAGCAACTACAAAAAGAGCAGATCCCTTACGCAATGCTCTATCCTGCACTCTTGCGGGTTGGTACCATGGAGAATGGCAAAATCTTCACATGCCCCAAGCACGCTATGGAGCATGCATGAAACCTGCGGCGTCAACGGCAATGTTCCTCTTCCTCTCCTATCTCGGACATTGATGAGTGAACAGTAAGGGGGTACTTAAAAGACTTCATATGGGAGAGGTTGTGATGTGTACCAGAGGACATGGCGGGATGGAAATTTTTTGAAAGCGGTTTCAGTGGGTGGGCAGCAATAGTACTTCAAGCTGTTGGGCATGTTCCTGCGAGCTGACGTGTTATACAGGGTTGGCGGAACTGATGAATTTTCTATGGCTCCTCTCCCTATGGCATCTGGGAGTGTAAGCAGCCGCCACGACCCCCGATGGGTGATCCTCGATGGGAATTGTGTTTACTTAAATTGGAGTTACAATGGGAGTTGAATGAGGGTCATGTCTTTAGCAATTGGGGTATGCTGAAGTGGGAGGTGGGAGGGAGGGAAGTTTTTGTTTGTTATAGGCCAAGGGCACCTGATTCTAGGAACGTTACACTATGCTTTAGTGACAGTTTTAAGCACCTACATGATGATATGAGTGATGGACATTACATTGCACTTCCATGCTATACATGACAGGGGTCACATATAATTTTGTCCCGTGGAATGTCCGAGGGCTAAACACGCCGCAGAAAATCAGACAGGTGCTGGCACAACTGGACAGGCACAATGTTAAAATTGCACTCATACAGGAAACCCACCTCAATAAGGAAACAGAAGATAAAGTGGCCAGAAGGTAGGCATCCTATAGACTAGCGTCCTCATACTCCTCGTATGCGAGGGGAGTCCTCATTTTAATTAAGAAGGGAGTAGTTTTTTATGGCACTGAACTCTAGCACAGACCGGGAGGGTCGTTGGGCAATCAATCAATCAATCAATCAGTGACACTTGTAAAGCGCGCTACATACCCGTAGGGTCTCAAGGCGCTTGGGGGGGGGGGGGTGCCGCTACTGCTCGAACAGCCAGGTCTTCAGCTTCTTCCGGAAGGAGAGGTGGTCTTGGGTCAGGCGCAGGTCGGACGGGAGGGAGTTCCAGGTCTTGGCGGCCAGGTAGGAGAAGGACCTTCCTCCTGTAGTCGCTCTTCGGATGCGGGGGACGGCGGCGAGGGCGTGGTTGGCTGATCGGAGGTGGCGTTTGGGAGCGTAGAAGTTGACTCGGCTGTTGAGGTAGCTCGGGCCTTGGTCGTGTAGGGCTTTGTGTGCGTGGGTGAGGAGGCGGAAGGTGATTCTCTTGTTGATGGGGAGCCAGTGAAGGTCTCTCAGATGTCCGGAGATGTGGCTGGATCGTGGGATGTCGAGGATGAGTCTGGCTGAGGCGTTTTGGATCCGCTGGAGTCTCTTCTGGAGCTTGGCGGTGGTCCCGGCGTAGAGGGCGTTGCCGTAGTCCAGTCGGCTGGTGACGAGGGCCTGGGTGACGGTCTTCCTGGTCTCTGTGGGGATCCACCAGAAGATCTTCCGTAGCATGCGTAGGATGTTGAAGCACGCCGAGGAGACGCTGTTGACTTGCCTGGTCATGGAGAGGGAGGAGTCCAGGATGAAGCCCAGGTTTCGTGCATGGTCTGTCGGTTTGGGTGCGGTGCCCAGGGCGGGAGGCCACCAGGAGTCGTCCCAGGCGGAGGGTGAGGAGCCCAGGATGAGGACCTCCGTCTTGTCCGAGTTCAGTTTCAGGCGGCTGGTCGTAATCCACTCGGCTACCTCTTTCATCCCTTCGTGCAGATTGGCTCTGGCGGCGGCGGGGTCGTTGGTCAGGGAGAGGATCAGCTGGGTGTCGTCGGCGTAGGAGATGATGCTGAGGTGGTGTTTGCGTACGATGGCCGCGAGGGGGCTCATGTAGACGTTGAAGAGGGTGGGGCTCAGGGATGATCCTTGGGGGACGCCGCAGATGACTTTGGAGGCCTCTGACTTGTACGGTGGTAGGCGGACTCGCTGTGTTCTTCCGTCGAGGAAGGAGATGATCCATTCCAGCGCCTTGTCCTGGATTCCGATGTTGCTGAGGCGCTGTATTAGGGTGCGGTGGCAGACGGTGTCGAATGCCGCGGAGAGGTCTAGGAGGATGAGGGCCGCTGTTTCTCCATTGTCCATCAGGGCTCGGATGTCATCGGTGGCGGCGATGAGGGCGGTCTCGGTGCTGTGTTTGGCTCGGAAGCCAGACTGTGAGGGGTCGAGGGATCCGTTCGTCTCGAGGAAGGCGGCCATCTGCTTGTTGACGGTCTTCTCGATGACTTTGGCTGGAAACGGGAGAAGCGAGATGGGGCGGTAATTCTTGAGGTCGGTGGGGTCCGCTGTTGGTTTCTTGAGTAGAGCGCTGAGTTCGGCGTGTTTCCAGCTTTCAGGGAAGATGGCGGTGTCGAAGGATGTGTTGATGATGTCTCGCAGGTGGGGTGCGATGACAGCGTCGGCCTTGTTGAAGACGTGGTGAGGGCAGGGGTCGGTTGGTGATCCGGAGTGGATGGAGTTCATCGTGCGGATGGTGTCTTCGGTGCTGATCGGGGTCCAGGCGTGGAGGGTGGTGGTGGGGGGGGGTGGCTGGTCGGTCGTGGTGTGCGTTGGTTGGTTGTTGAAACTGCTGTGTATGTCCGTGATCTTGTTGTGGAAGTATGAGGCGAGGGAGTTGCAGAGGTCTTGCGATGGGGTGATGTCGTTGTTTCCTGCGCTGGGGTTGGAGAGCTCTTTCATGATGTTGAAGAGTTCCTTGCTGTTGTGTGCGTTGTTGTCCAACCGGTCCTTGAATGCTGTTCTCTTGGCGGCGCGGATTAGCTGGTGGTGTTTCCGGGTGGCAAGTTTGTAGGAGGTCCTGTTGTCCGGTGTCGGTTCCCTTTTCCAGACTTTCTCGAGGGCTCGGCAGGTCTTCTTGGAGCTCTTGAGTTCGTCGGTGAACCATGGGGCCTTCTTGCTGCCGGGTCTGCTAGGCGGGGTCCTCAGCGGGGCGAGTTCGTCCGCGCAGTTGCTGATCCACTTCGTGATGTTATCGGCGGCCTGGCTAGGGTTCGCCGAGCTGGCAGGAGGGTGTTGGCTCAAGGAGGTGGCGAGCTGGTCTGCTGTGATCTTGTTCCAGCTTCTGCGGGCGGTGTGTTGCTGGTGTTGGTGGGTCGTCGTTCTCTTGAAGGTGAAGTGGACGCAGCTGTGGTCCGTCCATTGAAGCTCTGTGGCGTGGCTGAAGTCGATGTCTGTGCTGGATGAGAAGACGGCGTCGAGTGTGTGTCCGGCGAGGTGGGTGGGGGTGGACACCAGTTGCTTGAGTCCCAGGTTGGCGAGGTTGTCGAGCAGGGTGCTGGTGTTGCGGTCGTTGTTGTTCTCCAGATGGAAGTTGAGGTCTCCCAGGAGGATGTAGTCAGCGGAGGGGAGGGCATGCGGGCTGATGAAGTCGGCGATGTCCTCGCTGAATTGCGTGCGTGGTCCAGGGGGTCGGTAGATCAGGGTGCCTCTGAGGGTGGTGTTCGGGTTGGTGTGGATCTGGAAATGCAGGTGTTCGGCGCTGGTCAGGGTGTTGTCGGTGCTGGTCGTGAGACGGATGGTGTTCCTGTGGATGATGGCGATGCCTTGGGAAGCTGGGTAATGTACTAGTGACAATCATTAGCTTTTACGGTCCGGTTATGGACGACCTCCTATCTGAACATGTTTAGAGTATTGCGCACTTGGCCCGACGCAGCAATCATATGGGGGGGGAACTCAACACACAACTAGATTGCAAAGTAGATAAATATAATCCACAGGGTGCCAGGATGGTTAAGGTCGCCAATTGTGTCAGGGATGGCATGTTGGAGTTCAGGATGGTAGACACTTGACGAAAAAGGCACGTAGGGGTACTAGCAGGCACACATATTACGCCGGCGACCAATAGCTGGTCCAGATTGGACTATTGGCTGCTGAGTGAAGGGGCGAATGAATGGGTCACAGACATCCGTAATCTCCCGAGAACGCTATCTGACCACAATCCGGTGTTCCTTACTCTAACCATTCCCCTCAATCCTCAGAAGCCTTTCACTTGGCAGATTCTGAGCAGAGGCACTACTAGACCTGACGTATGCTGATGCCATTAAAACTGCTATTGTACACTACTCTGAGACAAACGTGGGGACAGTGGACAGCCAGGAGATACTGTGGGAAGCCTTCAAGGCCATGATAAGGGGAACATGCATTAGCACATAGGTGGGGATTTTACGGAACATACGGGGCAGGATAAACATGTTAGAGAAGCAGCTCAGCGAGCTGGAAACCCAATATGACTGTGCACCTTCTAAAGATATACTTGCTAGCATACATGAACACATTGATGAATACAACTCTCTTGCAGAGATGGAGGTGAAATATTTATCGAAAAGGCATGTCGCCAGACGATATGGTGTAGGGGGTCGCCCGGGCAGATCACTGGCTGGTTGACTACAGAACAGGGCAGATCACCTCCCAGTTGAGCAAATTGTAGATACAAATGGGCAGACACACTACTCCTCCACTGCCATAGTGGATCAGGTCTGTCAATTTTATGCCACACTTTACACCTCCAAGGGTGGGATGGATGAATAGGCCATGAATACCTACATGGATGACATTGCTTGTGCGTGGTAATCCGACGTGCACCGAAAATATCTCAACCTCCCGCTGGATGTGGAGGATGTGATAGACGTCATTAGGTCGCTCCCAAATGGAAAAGCTCCTGGACTCGACGGTCTCACCGCAGAATTCTATAAGGCGCACGCTCACCTCCTTGCTCCTCATCTTTTAGAAATGTACGCGTAAGCGTATGAGACTGGCCGCCTACCCCTTTCTCTGCGGCAGGCAATGATTATCACTCTTTTGAAAAAGGATAAACCCCCTGAGTGCTGCGAATCATATCGGCCTTTATCTCTCATTAACTTAGATGCCAAGATACTGGTGAAAATTCTTGCTACAAAGCTACGGCCCCTAATGCCACTGTTGGTACTCCCGGACCAGGCTGGGTTAATTCCTGACAGATCTACATCCCTTAACCTGCGCACCATTTTTGCTATGCTACATGTCCTGAATCCAGAGTTGCCAGCTGTTTCAGTTCTATTAGACGCCGCCAAGGCATTATATTCTATAGAATGGTGATACATGATAAATATACTGCGCAGGATCGGTTTCCCCCCAATTTTTTTATGCTGAATTCAGCTTTTGTACAATGAGCCATCAGCGAAGGTTCCAGTGGGAGGTGACACATCTGAGCTATTCAATATTGAGCGGGGCATGCAACAGGGCTGCCCTCTCTCCCTGCTCCTTTTCGCCATCGTGCTGGAACCCCTGGCGTGTAAGATCAGGCAGGTATAATGAGGGGTGGCCCTCAACTTCAGCAACAGACCGGTGGGAATCTCAATGTACGCGGATGACATAGTCCTATATATCCGCGAACCGCAACGGTATTTGTCCCCTGACCTCCGTGAGTATGTCAAGTTCAGCCTATTCTCTGGTCTCAACATAAACTGGGACAAGTCCGTCATCATCCCACTGACTACAATAACAACGCCTCCTACAGTTGAGTACCCGCTAGTCTGGTCCGCTGACCCAGTTAAATACATAGGGGTGTGGATACATAGAGATCCTGGAGTGGTTATCACTGAAAATTACGGTGCAGCATATGCAGCCCTAGTCACACAAGTGGACAGATGGCTGTGTCTACCATTGTCACTGACGGACCGGATTTCAATTATAAAGATGGTGGTTTTACCCAAATTTTTATACCTGTTCTGCAATGTACCGGTTCCGCTAACAAAGCATTTTTTTTAAAACTGTCCAAACTCAGCTGTTACGACTCGTCTAGGGAACCAAACAACCAAGAATAAGCTGGCTTACACTGTCGCTGCCCTACGTTTATTACCTATAGGCTCAATACGCCTACTACTGGTACAAACCACACGACTTTATACCACACGTCGCGGTGGAGGAAGGCAAAACCCACACTATACCTTTGAAAGGTATCATCACGCATACACAAAGGCACACTCCCAGAGCAGAGATCAATACACTCGATGTCACAACAACGGCTTGTCGGGCACTTGGCCACCGCACACAAAAACTCCCCTTATATGCACCTGCAATGCCCATAGAGGGACATGCCGCACTGTCGGTGGCACAAGATAGAGGTTCTGTGTTGGCATTTCGCGAGGCGGGCATTGCACACATGAGTGACTTTTTCCCTGAGGGCACATACATCACAGGGGGTGATTTTTCTTATATATGCAACCTTACACTCCTATTCCAATTCACTTGCTATCGGTTGAGACGGGCGGTTAAGGAGCACTACACTAGTTTACCGGATGAACCAGAGACACTGTCGGCCTTACAATTGATAATCACAGGCCCGGCGAGGAAGAAACTTGTCACCAAATTGTACAGGGCCATACAGAAAGATACCCTGCACAGCACTGATACCAGTCTGACACGCTGGAACAATGAGATAGATCCCCCATCACAGAGGAGGACAGGATGAAAATATGCTCCGTCACAGGTCGCTTAACATCCTATAGTAACCTCCGCATCATTCACCTTAAATTTCTACATCAAACATACCACATCCCCCGCAAATTGTGGAAGATAGGCCTCAGGGCAACAGGTGGGTGTAAGCGATGTGGGTTCGAAAATGCCGGCTTTATACATCTAGCGTGGCAATGCAGGCAGGTTTTCAGCTACTGGGAAAAGGTCCTAACTCTTCTCACCAAAATGACAGGCTTAATCTTACAGAATTCCCCTTCACTGTGCCTCCTGGGACACGCTCCTCAGCTTACAGGCAGGGAAGGGACATTTGTGCAGCTAGCCCTGCTCTTGGCGAAGAGGCGCACACTATTCACATGGGATAGTCGAATGGGCCCCAAAGCAGACAGCTGGTTGAAAGACATGTTGGACTGTAGAGACCAGATGGAGACATATGCTGAAGAACTCCCGCCTTCATCCCAGCCTAAAGACATCTGGGCCCCACTGCGGGAGTATTTACTGGCTTGCAGTAAATCAGACTTTGAAGGTGAAATGTAGACATGGACTATGATGGTGGGACTGCTTATGGTGCTCGGATGCTGTTCTTACATCATGAAAATTTGGCTTTGGGAGGTGTTACAAACTGTGGCTGTTTATTTTACTTCATATTGTGTATGTTGCTCTAATTCATACACGGATCAAGGTGACCTTTGGCTTTGTTATGTTGAAGTTCATTGAATGCTACTCTGTTGATATATGTCGAAAATATGTGAATATGCTATGAGTACGTTGTATGCTCAATGAAAATTTGATAAATAAAAAAACGTGGGAGTCTTAGCTCGAATTAAAAAAAAAAAATACTTTGATTATAATACTGCATATTTTGCACTATTTTTGGCATGCCTGTTTCTAGCACACTTCGTAGAATGTGTTGCTTTTGTAGAGGTATCAATTTAAAACTCGATGAAGCACAACCGCCCCCCCGGAGGGGACGCCTAATAGGGACATGTATATTAAGTAAGGTATTTCTTCTATAATGTACAGCACGTTATGGAATAAATATACTCGTAAGGATTCTGAGTTGCATTGGCCTATGCATGGGTCATTTGATTTGCGAAAGATTCAGTATGTAGAACACTGTATGTTTAAGCGGAAGACTAGGCAAGATATGTTTGACTGTACACGAATGTGGGAGAAAGAAGTATGTGAACGAATGAAGCGTAAGCAAGCCTTGATTGAAAAAGAACAGCGAAAGAACATTTATGCAAAAGCATTAGAGTTGAAAAAGAAGGACATAAAAGAATTGAAAGAGAGAGAGGATAGGGAGCGCCATTTATAGGTAACTGGCCAATACGCTGTTAGGCAACCCCTTTATCCTATCCTTAATAAACCTCAAGATGATTTCTTGTTATTAGATTGTTCGTCAACTCCGTATATTCTTCCCTCTGCCCCTCATAAGTCAGATGAGGACTCTTCTAAAGAACAGGAGATAAGCATGGGAAACTCGTTCTATGTTGTCCGCTGAGTGTGCGAATGAGCTTAGATCTGCTGCTCGTAAGGCCCTTCGTAGTACCGCCCCTGCTTCTGAGCTTTTAGATGACATAAAAAACTGGCAGGAAAGGGAGCAAATATATTTTACCGAGGTATTAGCTGCAGAGGTTGTTGAGCGGTTTAGGAAACATTCTGATTAATTGGAACCTGATGATGTAGCAACTGATTGTAAGCAAATGCGTGATGGTCTTTTTGTCTTTTCTCAGGTGGCTGATACAATCAGGCGTTTGGTTAAACTGCGTGCTGATGCAGTCCGTTTGCGAGAGGAGAAAAAGGCAGCAGCAGCTGCACTAACATCGCAGACCGGCGTGGTACAAGCTTCTATCGTCGGAACAGATAAGACTATGATAGTTCATGCGAAACCTATGCGGGAAGCCGCGCCTTTGTATGTTCCTCCTAGAGGCGAGGGAACAGATGATGATAAAAGTTCTGCTGATGCAAAGGGTTAATCTATTTATAATTGGGTCTATACTCCTTGGAATAGAGCGGATGTTATGGCCCTTAAAAATGCATTGCCTGATGCAAAAATCCAGCAGCTTTTTAGGAGGAAGTTGAGGGTGCTATTAGCTCTTGTACCGTGACTTTGCCTGATAATGCTTTGTTTTTTTTGGTTGATATTGCCGCCTGACATGTGAAGAACTGTGCATAAAGTTGATGATCGTGCAACGTTTGGGGCATTTTGGAAAGAGTTAAAACAAATGGATGTAGAGCGGGAGCCTGCACAGAAACCATGTAAATTGATTTTAGATCTCCCTACAGCTATATCAGTTAAGTTAAAGACGATTATTCCCCCTATAAAGATAGATTGGACTGTATTAGCGTTGTGTAAGCAAAAGGCAGATTAATAGGTTTCAGATTTTTTTACACGCTTTAAGGGAGGCATTCCACGATTTTAGTGGCCTGTCATTGACAGATGACATGGGTAGGCATCTGTTTGTCGATAAATATGTTGCAAACCTTTTGCCAGGAATAGCTAGTTGCCTAAAGGCCAGTGAGACTTCATGGACTACCTCTTCTACGGTTTCTCTTTTGACTATGGCTCAGTATTATGAACGGCAGGAATTAGAAGCGAAGGGTAATGAGGATAAAAAGACTAAAGAGTTGAAAACAAAGGCTATGTTGGCTCAGGCTTATGGTCCGCCTTCTAGAGGTAATGATAGAGGTGGACGTGGATCTTATGGTTTGTCTTTTTCTTCTTATGCTCGTCCGAATTTGTCTATTGACCAGTGTGCGTACTGCAAGAAATTTGGACATTTGATTTCTGATTGTCCAGTGCTGCGTGCTCAGCAGTGTCCACGTGGTCGGGGACAAATGAGAAATCATTCAGGATATCCAGGGTCTAGAGGAAGCATGAATGATCGTGCTAGGTTTGATGCTAATACACGTGGGCAGGATGGGTTTAACACTTTTGATAGAAGGAACCAATATTAAATGTCCGACTATGTGCCGTCTGATTTTCAAGATTCTGCTTATGCATAGGATTGCCTAGCATGGGTTTAGGAATCAGTTGAAGTTCCAGTAGATCAGAGGGGTCCCTATGTTACAGCACATGTTTTGGGTTCTACTGATCAGTTTCTGGTTGATACAGGAGCTACTTGTAGCGCCTTATCTAAACAATTGGTTCCAAGGGCTCCCCTGTCTCGCTCAACCTTTACATCGATAGGATTCGATGGAACGCCTTCCCTTCGCCCATTGTCACAACCACTCGCATTCCATGTTGATACGTTTATTGCTCCATGTCCATTTTTGCTCTCTCCGAACACACCAGACAATATTTTGGGTCTTGATATGCTCAAGTATTTCAGGGCTACAATACGATGTTCTCCTGAAGGAGTACGTGTTATTTTGAATGACAACTACCCCATGACTGAGAGATCTTGTTTGGTTAAAGAAGATAATGCATTAGCTTCACTCCCTAGTGCTTAGTGGGCTACTTCAGACACTGATGTAGGACAAATGGGTATTCCACCTGTGCATATTAGTGTCAAGGAGGGCGCTTCATTGCTGCGCTTGCCTCAATATAAAATTTCTCGGGAAGGCGAAGAAGCACTCATTCGCATTGTCCATGATTTGATTAAAGTAGGGGTTGTGAAGGAAGTCCCTTACAATGTTTGTAACAGTCCTATTCTGCCCATTTTGAAAAAGGATACTGATTCTAGGATTTACAGATTCATTATTGATTTGTGAGAAGTTAATAAGATTGTAGTACCACAATACCCAGTGGTTTCTGACATAACGACACTACTTACTTTGGTTCCCCCGACAGCGACTACATTTAGCGTGATTCATTTGAAGAATGCTTTCTTCTCTATCCCTATTCATCCTGATAGCAGATATTTGTTTGGTTTCACTTTAAATAATCGATCATACAGATTTTGTAGAATTAGTCAAGGGTACACTGAGAGTCCTGGTATCTATAGCCAAGCATTGAAAATACAACTTGATTCTTTCGTCTTACCTAAAGGGGTGGCTCTCATTCAATATGTCGATGACATCTTGTTGGCAGCTGATACGCCTGAACTATGTGAAGAGTGTACTTTGTCTTTGCTTTCTTTTCTTTCTAAACACCATCATAAAGTGTCACGAAAGAAATTGCAATATTGTAGACCGAAGGTAACCTACTTAGGTCACCTTCTGTCTAAGGAGGGCCGTGCACTTACATCAGATCGCATTCAAGCAATTTTAGGCACACCAGTACCTTCCACTCTGAAAGATGTCTCTGCATTCATTGATCTGACCTCGTTTTGTAGGCAATGGATATTAGGGTTTTCTCACATTGCCAAACCCCTTCTAGCACTTTTGACGAAAGATACTCCAATGCCCCTTCCATGGAAGGATGAATGTGAGAATGCTTTTCGACAGTTACGTCAAGCTCTTTGTTCTGCACCAGTGTTAGGCCCTCCAGATTATACAAAGCCTTTTACACTCTATGTACATGAAAAAGATGGATGTGCATTGTCAGTTCTAGTACAAACACACAGTGACAAGTAGCGTCCCTGTGCATATTTTTCAGCCGTCCTTGATCCTGTTGCTCGTGCATTGCCTGGGTGTTTTCGTTCAGTTGCAGCAACAGCTGTGTCCATACGTCAGAGTGAAGGGAGAGTTTTGTCACACAAACTGTTGGTGCTAGTACCCCATGCAGTAGATGCCCTTTTGAATCATACTAAGACACAACACTTAACTAGTGCTTGCCTGACAGGATATGAATTGACACTGTTAGCACCTCATATTACCTTGAAGAGATGCGTGACACTGAACCCAGCCACTTTGTTGCCATATCCTGTGACTCAGTCACAGTCAAAGGAGCCTCATGATTGTATATTCCTTATTGAGGAACAGACAAAGGGTTGCATCGATTTGCAAGATACACCCCTTCCAGATGTAGATGGGAAACTGTTGGTTGATGGGTCCTGTTTCAAGTTACCAGATGGCACGACCTCAGCTGCATATGCAATTACGACAGTTCAGACAGTTGTGGAAACAGCTCGCATACCTCAGAAGTCGGCTCAAGCAGCTGAGCTAATAGCTTTGACACAAGCGTGTGAGCTTAGCACTGACTTGTGTGTGAACATCTATACAGATAACCGCTATGCTTTTGGAGTGGCCCATGATTTTGGCCTGCTTTGGAAGGAAAGAGGCTTTCTTACATCCCACGGATGCAGATAATGCATGGAGAATTAGTGGATAACCTTTTGACTGCACTTGACATATCCGAAGAAGATAGCGATAGTGAAGTGTAGCGCACACAAGAAAGGGACTGACAAGATAGGACAAGGTAATGCTTTTGCTGATCACGTAACTCGTGAGCCTGCAATGCAACGAAGCACTACTTCCATGTACGTAGTGAAGTCTCAAGCCGAGTGATGGCATTATGCTAGACAGGAAGAGTTAGATGTACAGAGATCTGATTCTGTGGCAGAACGTGAGCAATGGGCTAAAGAAGGAATATTGGATAATGAGGGTTGTTGGCGCAACAAAGACATGGATAAATGGAACTTGCCTGCAGCCTATTTACAACCTATGGTTCAAATGGCACATGGGCTGGCACATGTTGGAGCTCTAGCAATAACTAAATTGCTTATGCAAATTTGGGAGCATCCTGAAATTGCCAGCACAGCTAAAAGAGTAGTACAGTCCTGTTTAAATGTAAATTGATACTTGTATAGCGCACTACTCACCCGCAAGGGTCTCAAGGCGCTTGTACGAATACCGCTGTGGAACCCATCCTGGCTTTCCCTGTGAGGTGTCCACTCCTGGGCACCCCCAAGGTGGAGGCCAGGCATCCTTAGCGTTGTGGGGGCCGTTGTGGAGATTAAGCAAGCTATTGCCCAGAGTTGCAGAGTGGGACTCCATGATTGGAATAGGTCCGTGGAATTTTTGAGCCCAAGACCCGCCGATGCGGGGAATTGGACCCTGGTCCCGGGCTAGTACCTCTGCATCAGGGTCTGCCTCTCTAACCATTGAGCCACACTTCTGTTTGATCTGTTGGCAGTATAATCCTGGTAAAGGGACACAAACTCCTACAGGAGGGTTTGCTACACCAACGGCACCGTTTGAAGTTTTGCAGATGGTTTACATCCAACTTGAATGCTGCAATAATCTGAAATACGTCCCAGTGGTGGTATGTGCCTTCAGTAAATGGATAGAGGCATACCCTACAAAGGATAATACTGCTCTCACCACAGTGAAGGTGCTTCTAAAGGAGTTTTTCCCTAGATATGATGTTTGTAAACTTTTGTGGAGTGACAACAGACCTCATTTTATTGGGCAAGTTGTTGAGCATATCCTGAAAGGATTAAGGATCAAGCAGAAATTCCATGCAGTCTTCTACCCGCAATCAGCAGGATTAGTGGAGAGGTACAACACTACTTTGAAACTGATGTTGGTGAAAATACTGTCTTCCACGTCTTTGAAGGGGCCAGATGCACTACCCTTGGCATTGTTGTCCATAAGATCGGTGCCACATTCACGATCTGGCCTTACCCCATATGAAGTGGTCTTTAGGAGACCAATGAACATTTGGGGAGTTCCTAAGCCACGCCCCATACATGATGTTCCATGTGTTCTGATGAATGATTATTTGGCACAGTTAACTGACAGTTTGATCTCTATTTATCAACAGGTTTGAGAAGCTCTTCCTGACAGATCTACAGGTGAGGCCCATGAACTCCGTTCTGGCGACCACGTGGTGGTCAAGGTCTTTAACAGATCGAACAGCTTGGAGCCGAGGTGGCGAGGACCAGAGCAAGTTCTCCTTGCGACAAGGACTGCAGTTCGAGTGACGAATCGAAAGAATTGGGTTCATAGTACTCACTGCAAGAGAGTACTACCTACCTTGGTGGAACCTGCTGTGTTGATCACCTATCGAGACGAATCTGCGGAACTCTTCCCAGACCACACGATCGCTGGAGAATCCCGATATCAGCTGAGACCAAGGAAAGAATCTGCTTTGCCGAAAAAGACTGGTTGAGCTACCGCCCCGGGTTAGTGAAACGGAACGCCAATGTGGCAAGGGTGGATCAGTCCTGCGTAGTGTAGTGACACCCGTCTTGGCCCCTGGTGAAGAAATCAATGGCTGCCCAGGGATAAGAGCTCCAACGATTGTTTTAACGAGTTTGTAGAAAGATCAATTATCGCTGTTGCTAAAATGCATAAGAAAAGAATCATTTGTGCTGTAGGGTTTATTGTTGCCCTGGTGGTTATGGCAGTAATCACCTGGTTTGTTGAGAAAGTGGCTCCTGCTCGACAGCTTTTTGTTGCCACTACTACAGTACCAATGGAACATCACTACTTCACGCTTCCCTAGCACGAGCAGAAGCATCGACAATCCTACTTAAACAACACTTTTAATCAAATGTTGCATCATACACATAATGCCACGAATACCACCAACTGTTGGGTGTGTGGAATGATACCTGCACACCAGAAAAAGGGAGCAACACCTTTTATTCCTCTGTCTTTTACCATAATGGTTCATGTCAAGCTTGGTATGCACTTTAGTTTGCTTCTGGAAAGCCTTCAGTAGGTGGGATTAACTTTCATCTGAATAAAGTATGCTATCAAGGTACAGATGGTTATCCTCAAGCTAAAGGGGATAACTGGGAATGGGAAGAGAATCAACCTGACAATATTTTAACACCATATGTCTTCACGAGTATGAGAAATATTAAGAACAATGGACCTTTTTGTAATTTCTGTTACTAGAGGTAAAGCAGATTTGTGTATTAGTAGTGTTGGGAGAATTCCAGTAGAAAGGAGTGAGTGTACAGTAGTTCTGACCATTGAAGGTGCTGATAACAGCAGTTTTACAGCCTCACATAATACTTATTTTGTGTGAGAAAATAAGGGATACTATCAACTACCTGTTGGATGGTCAGGGATCTGCTATGTGTCCTTTCTGTTGCCCCCTGTGTTTTTGGCACCTGCGTCATATCACCTCGATTTGAAATTGTACAATGACATTTCCAAGAACAGAAATAAGAGGACAATAAGTACTGATGAGGTTGATCAGACTGATACCACTTTGCAACAATATGTCGATTTTAATTTGGGTTTGTTCTTTTTCGTTGGTGCTGCATTAATCAGTAGGAAAATAAGGAGATTCACTCGTGTTGTGGAAGCTGTTACCAATCAGACAGCAATGGCACTTGGGAACATTACAGAATAACTGCAAATTGCAAGGATTGTAGTACTCCAAAACAGAATGGTGCTTGATGTGATTTTGGCTGATCGAGGTGGTGCATGTAGCATCATCGGTAACAGTTGCTGCGTATTTTTACCAGATCACTCACCTTCAGTATACGACGCAAAATCAAAACTCCATAAGATTGCTGCAGAGATTCACCCAGAGACTGGTACATGGACTTTTTCGACCTGGTTCTGGACACTATTTGCTACTTGGGGCTGGAAACTACTGACTATTTCATGTATACTGTTGGCGATATTATTTACTTGCTGTACTTATATACAATGTGGTCCTATGCTTTGCTCCATGTGCATCACTGCTTGTACACCTGCCAAGAGAAATATTGCAGAAATAAAAGAACAACAAATGCTAAATAAAGAGATCATTGAGATTATGAGCATCAATGTACAGGATGCATATCTAGATTACCCCAGATGAACGACTGTCTTCAGCTAATGCTAAAAGGGTTGTCTGTTGTAATTTGGCAGCGATTAGGTTAGCATTAGCAGAAGCCATCCTGTATTTAGAGACCATCTTGTCCGTTTTGTGGAATCCATTTTGTATTTCTGTCAAATAAAGGTTACACAGATTTTATAGTTAGGCTCAGATCTAACACACATAAAACCATAATGATGTTATCAGTGATGTAATATGGATGGTCATAAGCAGGGCATTGCGGGGCGTATGTTACAGTTAGCTCGCGTAACTATAACTGCTGAATTTCTATGGTTTTGTATGGTGAAATCTGAGCCTACTACTTTTTTCAGTGAATTTCTAAGTTTTTTCAAATTATATTTTCCAACTATAACATCCCTTTAACCTTTGATTTTTACTTGACAGTGTTTTTTTAAACTAGTAGTCGTATTTGCAGGGTGGTGGAGAAAGGGATGTGGGTCACCAACAAGCTCTCAGGAATCCTGCTGTGTGTAACTTACTGGAGGTAACTGGAGGGCTTCTTGGCCCCCCCAATGTTCCACAGCATCCAAGAGGACTTCATCCCTCAACCAATAGCGTGCTAGGAGGTGCATTTGCGGAGTGGTGGAGAAAGGGGCAGGGCCTCCAACCAGTTATGAGCAATTGTGCTATGTGGGACTTACTGAAGGTAACGGGAGAGGTTCTTGGCCCCAAAAGACCCTCCGCATCCAAGGGGACTAGGAGCACCAGGAGCTGCGTTTGCAGAGTGGTGGAAAAAAGAGGTGGGACCTCTGCCCAATTTAGCGGTGGGACTTAATGGAGGTAGCAGGATGTGTTCAGTGTGCCCAATGGCCCTCAGCATCCAAGGGGATTTATTCCCACAACCAATAATGTGCCAGGAGTGGCGGAGAAAGGGGACATGGCCTCCAAAGACCTCTAAGCAATCCTGCTGTGTGGGAATTACTAAAGTTGACAGGAGGGGTTGTTTGCCACTAACAACCCTCAGTATCAAAGGGGAATTAATCTACCAACCAGCAGTGCACCAGGAGGTGTGTTTGCAGGGTCTCCCCAAGCATCAGTGCAGCAGGAAGTGTATTTGCAGAGTGGTAGAGAAAAGGGACCTGGCTTCCATAGACCTTGCAGCAATCCTGCTGTGAGGGACTTACTGGAATAGACAGGAGGGGTTGTTCACCCCAATGGCCCTCAGCAGCCAAGGGGCCTTCATCCCCCAACCAGCAGTGCACCATGAGGTACGTTTTCAGAGTGGTGGAGAAAGGGGCGTGGCCTCCAAAGACCTCTCTCTGCAATCCTGCTGTGTGGGATTTACTTGAGAAATTTCTGGCCCCCAAAGACCCTCAGTATCCAAGGGGACTTTAACCACTTGGATGCTAAGGCTGATGCTGCTCCTCAATGTATTTTCCATTGAAATCAATGGAAACTCCATGACAAGCTGAGCTCGTCATGAGCGTCGAAGGGGTTAACCCCAACCAGCAATGTACCAAGAGGCGCGCTTGCAGACTGGCAGTGAAAGGGAACAGGCCTCCATTGACCTCTCAGCAATACCACTGCGTGGGAATTACTAGAGCTAACAGGAGGGGTAGCTGACCCCCTAGGAACTCTTCGGAGTCAAGGGGGCTTCATCCCGCATATAGTAGTGCACCAGGAGATGCATTTGCAGAGTTGTGGTGAAAGGGGGCGGGACCTCCAACGACTTGCCAGGGCTGGATTTTTTTTAAATTGGTTTATTAGGAGAGGGCTCAAGTGGTCCCCCTCCACAGGGCGATTTTGGCCCCAGGGACCGGATTCTCCAGGCCCCAGCCTTTTTTTTTTTTAGAGTAGGTGACGGAGGCCATGCTGTACCCTTTCTTGAGCTGATTTCAGCCCTAGAGAACCCATCTCTCGGGCCGGGCCTACATTCTGGGTACCCAGGTACCCGTGGAGAAGTGTGGCTCAATGGTTAGAGCTGTTATAAAACAGGGGTAGACCCAATATAGTCAAAGGACCTGGGTATTCATTAGTATAGACAGTTTTAGAGTAAAAATGTATTTCGTTTTAGGATTTGTGTAAATATGTGTATATAGAAATATTGATTTTCATTTGTTAATACATGATATATTAAATTACTTACGTCAGCTGAACTTCTTCTCTTTTTGAGTTTATTGATCTATTGGCACATACTGTAAATGTTCTTTGAGGCTGTGGGCTATTATCAGTTATATCAGAAAGACTATAGATTAAGTCTGATTGTGGAGTTAATTAGATTGACCAAATGTTATGAGTATCTTTACCAGTAAAATGATGTCGAGGACCAATTGTTGTCTATACCAATGGTTAGAGCGGCAGACCCTGATGCAGAGGTCTAGCCCGGGACAAGGGTTCAATTCCCGCCTTGGCGGGTCTTGGGCTCAATTTCCTTGGACCTGATAATTCTCGCCTCTGTGCCTATTCTAATCATGGGTCCTACTCTGCAACTCTGGGCAATAGCTTGCTTAATCTCCACATCGGCCCAAACAATGCTAGGATGCCTGGCTTCACCTTGGGGGTGCCCAGGAGTGGGCACTTCACAGGGAAAAGCCAGGAAGGGTTCCACAGCGGTATGCGTACAAGCGCCTGAGATACCCCTTCGGGGATCGATTCGGGCGCTATACAAATACTACTACATTTACATTTACAGGGCATCCAGTGACTTTCATTGGGGTCCGACGGGGAGCCTGAGGCCTCCACGGTCCCTGCTGACTGCCCTTTTCCTTCGGGAATGGCATTGCTGTTACTCACAGAGAGTTGCTGGAAAGGCAACTCCCTGTCAGCGAAAGCAATTCTGCTCCACTTCCAGCAAGCAAGAGCATTTTTAATACTATCGCTTCCTGGAAGCTGAGTTTTTGCTGTGGTAAAGCTACCTCCAAGCAACAGCAAAAAGCTTTATTGAGGGGCGGGCATTCTGAGACATAGCTGGAGTCAGCTATTATTAGCTCCTGGAGAGACGATGTGTGGTGCCCCTACTTTCTTGTTATAGGTCCTGCCCCAGAGAGGTGGCAGTCCCTGGGACCATGAATGGTCCGAGGGTGGCCATGCAGCCCCCTCCCATAAAAAAACAATTATTGGCCCCAGGGAGGTTGTGGTCCCCAGGGCCAGGGGGGGTCCATGTGGCCCCATTGCAAATTCAATTGCCCCAGGGAGGTGGCTGTCCTCGGGGCTACAGGGGAGGATACACAGGCCTCCCCTGCCTTCATTTGTTAAAAGAAAAGGGGAGGTAGTGGGCCCCTGGGCATGAAGGGCCTGCGAGATCCCCAATCTCTTTATACATATAACTGCTGCTTTCCCCCAGGACTTGGCCCACCCAGGGGCCCCATAAATGACAAGTGCAGGAGCCTGCACCTCTTTATTTTTATTTTTCAGCGTGAGCCACGGCTCCGGCACAACTCCTTCCAAATTATTTTATTTAAAGTTTTTAAGGCCTTGGGCGGACCACAGAGGCCCAGTGATTCAGGGTATTTCCACCCTGTCACCTTTTATTTTCTTTAAATGCTTTTTTTTGGACTTGGCTGAAGTGTTGGCAGCCAATCAGATTTCAGCAATAGATTGGGAGGGGAATTTCCTTTACTAACTCTGGTAACCGAAAAAATGCTTTTCCTATTGAAACTAGGTCCTAACTCTAACTACCTACTGGCGACTTCCAGGAGGTTATTTATATATATACATTCACTGAAAAAACCATAGGTTTCAGACATTTTATAGTTAGGAATTAGCATTTAAAAAACCTTTGAAATTCACAGAAAAAAACGTAGGTTTTAGAGATGATATAGTTAGCTGGATATATTTTACTCGTACAAAACCGTTGAAATTCCTCTCCTATAACTCACGCACCCACAATCCACTGCTGATGATGTCAAAAATCACATAATTCATTACATGGTCAGTGACATCACTGATGACATCACTGATGACATCTCTAATAACATCACTGAAGACATCACTGATGACATCATCCAGTGAATGTGGTTTGGTTCGATATTTAAATCAGTATTATATATATAGCAATCTGCATTGAAGACTGAGTGGATGTATAAGTGTCTGGATGGAGGATTTAGTAGCACTGTGATTGACTGTCTAAGTGACTAATTTAAAGTGTCTCACTATATAGGATAGTGATTAAACTATGTGAATATCTGTATCACTCTATCTCTTGTTGTGTAAAGTACTACATACGTTGGTTACTAGCTATGTGAAAGTCTATATTAGTTATTATTAGTTAAGTGAGTATTTGTATGGGATAGTGAATGTGTGTGTATTTGGGTGGGAGGTGTGTGACTGTCCAAAGATGTGTAAATAGTTGATTTAGTAGGTATGTGAGGTTAAGATTATATGTGGAAACAGTTGTTTGAGTTAGTGAATCTCTTTATGGGTGTGGTGATGAGTAAATATATTTCTCAATGATACATGTCCAACAAAGTAAAAATAGAAAAGGCAGTGTATGTGACAGTTGTTGTACATAAATAAGTATACATACAACTCAGTGATTGTATGAGGGACTGTATCGAAAACTGTATGCTTGTAATAGTCATTTTATAACACACTAAGTATGGGTTACTATCTATATGAATACATAAAAAGGTGTTTGTATAAGTGTGTAGCTTAGTAAATGTAAGTATGATTAATTGTTTGCATAAGTGAGTAGGATGACTGCATAAGTGAATAGGATGTGTGCTGGTGTGTAATGAGGATGTAGGTGTATACGTATATTAAATAGTATTCTATTGATCTTTGTTAGCATGTATGAGCAAATCTATAGGTAAGTGTTCAGATGTGTGTGTAGATGTAGGAATCACAGAGTGGGTTTTTAGAAACTTGTATTGGTGTGTCAATGCATTCAAATATGGTACTCCATATTTTACAATAAGTGTTGAAAGGTTATGCTAGTGTATGATGAGGTGTATCAGATTGTCACGTGGATGATGTCATCCTTGATGTCATCAGTGATTTCATTACGGATGTCATCAGTAATGTCACTGACCATGTCATGAATGATGTAATATGTGACATCATCAGCAGTGGATTGCGGACGCGTGAGTTATACTTAGTACAACTAACTATAACGGAGGAATTTCAAAGGTTTTGTACGAGTGAAATGTCCAACTAACTATAACAACCCTCAAACCTATGTTTTTCAGTGAATTTCTAAGGTTTTTAAAATGCTAATTCCTAACTATAACATGTCTGAAATCTATGGTTTTTTCAGTGAATTTCAATGTTTTTTTAAATGCTAATTCCTAACTATAACATGTCTGAAACCTATGTTTTTTTCAGTGAATTTCAAAGGCAATTTTTAAATGTATTAATTGTTGTATTTATTTTTTTGATACTGATTTACAACATTTTTTTTAAACTATTTCTTTTTAGATATTTTATTTTTTAAATTACATTATAATTACATTATACATTACATTACACAATATACTTTCTCAGAATGAATTACTTTAGTTTAAATACTTTGCAAATAGGCAATAGACTTTTGAGTACAGTAGTTACAGTTGTTGCAATGGGCAACACAATTTCAAACACAATGCAACATTGAGCTCAATATGAATTTATAGTTAAATGCAATTAGTTACTTTATGGATTACTTTTCTAACCACAGGACTTGATCCTAGATTTAGTCCTTAGACATCTCCTGTAAACAGTTGAGCAAAAGCGTTTTGGTTACAGTAGTGATTTTTAAGGAATAATATTGTATTTTAAAAGTTGACACTTAGAAGTGTTTTCACATAGAATCACCAATGTTATCCTATGGGAGGAAATTCACTTACCAGGTAAGTAGTGTTATCGTTATTTTTTCCTACTCAGTGGTGGATCCTGGATCCAGCACTGGTGCATCTCCTGTAAACAGTTGAAAGAATGCGTTTAAGTCATACAGGCAATTTTTAAGGAAAATGTTTAGTTTGTGAAAATAGACACTTAGGGGCAGATTTACAGGCCCCTTGCGCCACTTTTGCGTAATTTTCCTCCATGTTAAAAATGACGCAAAAGTGGCGCAAGGGACTTGTAAATCTGCCCCTTAGAAACTTTTCTGGTGAAAACCAGACAATGGATTCCTATGGAAGGAAATACAAGTTACTGGTAAGTACGGTTAGAATTACTTTTCAGGGTCAGTGCTGGGCTAAAAGATGTAGCACTGGGTTCTCTCCTGATAACAGATGAGTAAATCGGAATTCGTAGTTCTGCTGATTTTATAGGAATATTTTAAAAATCCAAAACTCCACACTTGGAAGAATTTCAAAGTGAAGCCAGTCAATGTTACCCTCTGGAAGGAAATTCACTTAGCAGGTAAGTAGGGTTATCATTACTTTTTCTTAGTGAGTGGTGGATCCTGGATCCAGCACTGGTGTATCTCTTATAAACAGGTGAAAGAATGCATTTAAGTCATACAGGCGATTTTGTAGGAATATTTTTATTTGTGAAAATAGACACTTAGAAACTTTTCTGGTGAAAACCAGACAATGGATTCCTATTGAAGGAAATACAGGTTACTGGTAAGTACGGTTAGAATTACTTTTCAGGGTCAGTGCTGGGCTAAAAGATGCAGCACTGGGTTCTCTCCTGATAACAGGTGAGTAAATCGAAATTCGTTTTTGGTATGATTTTAGGTGAATACTTTAAAGTTCCAAAGCTCCACATTTATAAGAATTTCCAAGTGAAACCAGTCAATGTTAGCCTATGGAAGGAAATTCAAGTTACTGGTAAGTATGGTTAGAAATACTTTTCAGGATTAGTACAGGGCTCAAAGATACAGCACTGA
This sequence comes from Lissotriton helveticus, assembly GCF_964261635.1. NCBI lineage: Eukaryota > Metazoa > Chordata > Amphibia > Caudata > Salamandridae > Lissotriton > Lissotriton helveticus. The sequence goes on along the minus strand of NC_136063.1, from coordinate 1,242,851,211 downwards.
GGTCTCTCCTGATAATAGGTGAGTAAATCAGAATTCGTAGTACATCCTGTAGGTGCCACAGAGCTGCGTAGCAGAGAGATGTAAAAAGGGGCACAGCATGCACCACCTCTCCGCAATGCAGCGCAGTGGTGCTTCCTGGAAGCACCTGGTGGGCTACTTGGCCCCCACGGTCCCTCAGGTTTGAAGTGGAATTTTTTCCCCAACTTAAAATGTGCCACAGGGCGTGTTTGCACAAATCACGTCATGCCCCCTCCCCTCCCTTCACCACTGTGTAAACGTGCCCTGTCACCATTCTAAGTTGAGACATTAAGTCCCCTTCCATCCTAAGGGTCCCTATGGTCAAACTAGCCCACTAGGTACCTCCAGCAAGCGCCACAGAGCAACGTTGAAGAGAGGTGTAAAAAGGGGAGTGGCCTCTGAATACCTGTCTGCAATACATCTCCCTGGCGCATACTGGAGAAACCTGTTGGGCTATTTGGCCCTCAGGGACCCTCAGTATTGAAAGAGAATTAATTCCCCAACTTAAACCGTGCCACGGGGCGCGTTTGCACAGTGCTGAAGGAACGGCGCTTGCCCTGAGGCGATATGTCTGCAAGCATGCCCTGTGGCGCGTTTTAAGTTAGAGAATTAATGCCTCCTCAATCGTGCGGGTCCTTGTCAGCCAACTAGCCCACCAGGTACCTCCAGTATGCGCCAGGAGGCTGCATTGCAGAGAGGTGTTCAGAGGCCACACCCTTTTTTACAACACTCTGCAACGTAGCTCCGTGGTGTTTACTGGAGGTACCTGGTGGGGTTGCGGTCCCCGTGGCTTGGGGGGCCTTGGAGCCCCCCCACCCACTTATGATGAATGCCCCAGTGGGTGGCGGTCCCCGGGGCTGGGGGCACCTAAACTATTTAATTGCCCCCCGGATTTGGCCCTTCGGGGGCTAAAAAGTAATATAGTGCTTCGTTTTTTTTTTCATTGGCAATCGGCAAGAACCGCGCACCCTTTGTGGATTTTGCCGATTTAAAATGAAAATAAAAATGGGGGCCCTGGGGGTCTTTGTGGGACCCCCTGAACAGACCTAGGGGGTCAGGGTGGTTCTAACCTGACGCCTTTTTGCGTTTTTCACTTTTGTTTCTTAGGTTTCATGTGCCTCAGTTCTACCGAGGAACAAGATGGCTGCCAACACTTCCTGATTTGGAGTATTGACAGCCAATTAGAATACAGCTCGTGAATCGCAGGGGGTGCTTAGGGTGCGCTGATCCTGAGCGGCCATAGATATATATGTACTTTTAAATGTCATTTTCTCAGGAACTATTGAACGGATTTACAACATTAAAGGAAAAGGCATGAGTCTGAACTAAGGACTACCTCTTTGCCAAATTTAGTGTAATTTCGTTCAGCAGTTCGGGCTGTAGCTGTGGCTAAAGGTCCCTATGGAAAATTGCATGGGGAAAACATGTTTTGGGACCCCCCTTTTTTCTCGTCCCCTGCTGCATGAATCATCGTGAAACTTTCAAAACAGGAGCGGACTGGAGCTGAACATTATTTTTGAAAATTTCGCAAAGATTCATCAACCGGAGCCAAAGTTATTCCTAATAGAATTTTGCGGATTTCCTATGTCATTTGAGATGTCATGATGTCATGAGTGATGTCACTGACCATGTCATGAGCTATGTAATATGTGACGTCATCAGCAGTGCATTGCGGGCGCGCAAGTTATAGTTAGCTATAACGGAGGAATTTCAAAGGTTTTGTATGAGAGAAATGTTCAGCTAACTATAACATGTGTGAAACCTATGTTTTTTTCAATGAATTTGCATGTTTTTTTAAATGCTAATTCCTAACTATAACGTGTGTGAAACCTATCGTTTTTTCAGTGAATTTCAAAGGTTTTGTAAATGATAATTTATAAATGTATTAATTATTATGTCTTTCTTTTTACACTAATTTCTTATATGTTTAATATAAATATTTATATTTATTTTATTTCATATTCTTATTAAAAAATAAAAACAAAACTAAATTGCAAAGTCATTTTTGGATTAATTATTGCTTGACTTCGGTTGCAAGTATAACACAGCTCGAGCAATGCTCTTGGGGCCCTATGCTCACAATGCTGTATCAATCGTCACACCTGCTTCAAGCATGTGCAATGTTTTGACGCAGCATAAGCTCAAAAGTGACTGAATGAAATTTTATACATTTCACTGAGTCACTTTTAGGAGGCGTTGCTGCACCCCCTTCTGCACAGGAAAGCCTCTTCTGGCACAGCGCAGGGCTTTACAATGTAATGCACCCTCCAGATGCGTCACGTTGTTAATAGCACACACCATGGCACATCTTTTGCACCATCGCTGAGTCACAAAAGTGACGCAACGGCTGTGTAAAAGAGGCACAAGGGGATTGTAAATCCGCCCCTAACACATACAAATTCACCCAGGCAGTTTCACCAGCAGCGCAAATTGAAGCATAGACTTGTAACATATTTATGTACATATGTTACATTCAAGTGCTTAGGACATACTACAGTATACTATAGGTAAACACCTTATAGATTTATGCGGTAGCACTTCCTTATAGTTCTGCACTTTCACATTCTCCATACACTAGTAATATATTCATTCATTCATTTATGATCTACACATTCATTCTGACAAACCTCTACACACTAAAATAGAAATATAGTTCTTTCTTTGACCAGTGAAGGTAGTTCTAACAAGAACTGTTTTTTTTTTTGTGTTTTCTCAACAGATTCCAAGCGGAACAAAAGAATGAAAAAAAAAACAACTAATGTCGAGGACACCAATGATCCTGCAGCCTGCGTTTTATCAGGTCCATAGACTGTTCCCCATAACACAAAAGTTTATCGAAATAAATACATACAATTTTAACTTTGGCGAAGTCAGAATCAATTTGTGGGTGTGGACTGCTTGCTGAAAATGCTGCTGCAGCAGTTGATGTGCTTGGTGTAGCAGCAGGTGGGCTCTCGTGCAACTTGCGCCTTTCAGCTCGAGAAAAGTTGTTGAGGTGCAAGTTCTTCACGTGTTGCACCATATTTGCTGTGCCAAAGGAGTATTTTTTACATGGATCACCCCTTGAAAGAGTTGTTTGGCATATTTTACGGGTTACTTTTGGAAATCTCCATCTGAAGAATGGCTGGAATATGAGTCCATGCTCTTATTATAGTGATCTTCCTTCTATTTGAGAAGATTCTCAGAAGAAATACTTCTTCTTAGAAAGTCAAAGTCGAATAATTATAATGGGACGGAACTTTCAACAGTCCCAATAGGAAAAGTTACAAACCAATCAAATCTCTACTTTTAAAGTCACATGGCTTTGCGTACGCTTATGATGCGCTTGCGCAGCTCTTTCGATACGAGTACGCATGATGTTCTACCGCGATTTGTGTAATTGTTTTTAAAAGTAATATATGATTGTTAAAAGTATTAAAAAAATTCATAGTCATCCCAAATGTCTGCCCTTAGTATCTACATTAAATACATAAATAAATGTTTTAAACCAAGTAGAAACATTGCCACCTTTCGCGTACAGAACACTGTACATGACGTCACACGGAAGCTTTAATGCAACGCGTAACGTCAAAGCATATTCATACCGTATGCGCGGGTACGCGCTGAGTATGATTAGCAGTACAAAGTATGGTGCAATCACCCTCTCACTGACAAATCAGAGCTCAGGGCGCGCTAAGGAAAATGATAAGAAGTGGTCACTCATTGCAGATCCGATTCTGGGCCTGCCTCTGCACACATTATAATACCGCCCCCATCAGCCTCCGCTGTAAATTTTATATGCATGAAGGTATTTTTTTCTCCATCATATGGCTTTCCTACCCCTCAATGGTTTTAAATTGTGTGCAAATAGTATAAATGTTTCTTTCTGCGTCACGATGTTGTATCCACTTTCAGCAAGGCCTAGTCATGCCGCTAAAACCAGTGAATCTTAAAATAGAAGTTGGCACGGAAACTGGAACAGAAAAGACAACGTTTATTAAGACCCCATGGGGTGGAACTACATTCAGACAATACACATCGGCAATGCATGAAGTAGCACACTGAACGTCTACCGTCTTGTTTTCGTCTGTCAGATTCCTTCTGGCAGTGGTGAGTTTTTGGATACCGAGGCAGTAGCCTCATTACTCCACATTCATTTTGAATTTTTTAGTAGCTGTATAGGCTGTCTTATTGAAGTGTGACGATTTGTTACAGGTGAGGTAGTATCACAGGGTCAGCTCAGTGATAGGCCGCGGGTAGCAGTCAATTGAGTTTGCAGAGTTGTCAGCATGTTTCCTCAAAGAGTCTCGTCTTTGTCTATCTAGTACCTTCTGATAGTGTTCAGTTTTGGGTGCCTGCCGAGGCGATTATGCCATCAGACAGGGAAAGGGTTTTATTTGCCTGCCGAGGCGATTATACGATCAGGCAGTGATGAGTTTTTGGATGCTGCCTTGCTGTTTCAGTTTCACAAGGTTAGCGCTTTGATGGGCCGCGGGTAGCGGTCAAATGGGTTTGTAGAGATGTCTGCGAGTTTCCTGATTAGTGGGTTTTCTTTTTGATCCAATCCTTTTAGAATGCCCTGTTGAGTTTGAGGAAATGGTCGTCCAACATCTCAATGCCTAGGTCTCCGTGGAGGTCTGCTGGTCGTGAGATCATAGGAGCACCTGCTGCAATCCGTAGGGCCTTGCTCTGTAGTCTCTATAGGTCTTTCCGAAGCTGCGAGCGGCACTACTCCAAACTGGTGAAGCGTATGTCATTGTTGGTCGAATTATTGCGGTGATTGCTCGCACCTTGCTCTGCATGGGCATCGACTTGGTCTTCAGGAGTGGGTATAATGCAGCCAGTTTGGCTGCTGTTTTCTGGCGGGTCTTCTCTATGTGGTTTGTCCAGCTGAGTTCTGAGTCCAGAGTCACCCCCACGTAGGAAGGCACATGGTCATTTTATACCCACACGAGGGGTTCGGAAAATAGGCGACACAAACAGAAGACGAATTCATGTACATATAAGGGTATTTTCAAACCACATTCAAAAATTGGAAGGAGCTGACGATTTAATCAGTTTGGAGTAAACACATCTCAACAATGGTTTATCAGAAACAGATGTGGCTCGATAGAGCATGCGCATATTTGATAGAAAGCAAAACAAACTTTTTGCTAAGCAGAATATGTGAGCAAGTAATCAGAGAGGTAGGACAAAACACATGGCGAGCACGAGGCAATGGAAGGCATACAAAATGGTGGATAGTAATACAAAATGGCCTCTGAAAACGGGCAACATAACATTGAAAGGTGCATTAGCTCCAGTGAATGCTAACCTAATCGTTGTCAATTTACAACAACGAGGTCCTCCAGACCTCTATTTTTAAAAATTCTCCGTGCATAAATTTTGCTTTCGTATTTTTGAACTGTCACGTGCTTTAACCTGTATTCAGATAAATTGTGCGTTCATAATAGTATTATTTTTTTTTAACCATCACGTGGCCCTCCCAGCTCTGTTTTGTTTAATTTTTGTAGAATATATGCTTTCTAGTTCATCGTATTTGCCCTCTCCTAATTCTTCCATTAGTTTTAATATTTATTACTGCGTCACGTGACACTCCCAAGCCTGTATTCTTTTAAATGATGCGTACATGGTTGTAATAGTTATTGCTGCGTCATATGGCCCTCTCAGACCTCTATTTAAATTAATGTTTAAGAGTAGAATCGAGTAACATTTAGAAGACTATGACAAATGTAAGATGTTTTTAAAACTTTTTCAAGGGAAGATTGTTTATTTTGAAAATATATTCATTAATATTCACTTTTTCGAATACTTGTAAGTCTAAACGAATGTAATTGGGTTGTAATGTAAATCTATTAATGATTGTATTTTAACTCTACAGGTACCTTTTGAGAAAATGGACATTCTTCTTAGTCCGACAAATACTGCCTGTCATTGGATACTTCTGGTAAGTGCAAGTTTTTCAACATTTATTAGTCCGTTTTCAAAGTTATTCTTGGAAAATATAACTGGTCGTAATAGTTTCAACTATCTAAATTTTTATATCAAATAATTTAAAGGGTAATCTTTTTAAATATTTTGTAATGTATCTAATGTAGACATCTGTACCGTAAAATGTAAACTCTCCATACTAAAAATCATATTTCTATAATATTTTCTATACACTTCCAAACCTTTAACAAAGACAATTGGTCATGATTCACGGAGTAACAAAATTCAGACCTATCAAGAGTTTTTATTAAATACTTATCTCTTCCTTATCTCCTTATTATAGCCTTATAGCCCGCCGTAGAGGGCTATACCGGATATTAGAACATTGGAATGCTGGGAGCTCCATTAAAAACAATGGACTGCTCCAGGCTTATAATGGCTGATATAAGCCTAGAGCTCTAACATTCCAATGTTTCTTTGTTCACAGCTCTGGCTGTGAACAAAGGCTTCAAGGACCCTGAGGGGATTCCAATTCCCTCACGCTCCCATAAGGCTTTGTTCTTTTTTGTTAGAGCATTCTACCCTGTAGTGGCAGAATGTTCTAATAGCGTTATAGCCCTTCGTAGCTTGGCTATACCGGCTATTAAAGTCCCTCTCCCTTGTTAAAGGCCCTTGCCTTCGGCTCAGGGCCTTTAACGCTGAAGAGGGCCTTTAAAAGCCGGGATAGCCCTCTCCGGCAGGCTATAAGGCTGCATTAGGACTATGAAATACTGGTGTAAAAATATCCTTCATTCCATTGTCAGATATCTACCTTGGTGACAGTGGAATTACCACTACTTTTTAGACTACCATTGAACAATATTGTGTAGAGGAGCGGTGTTGCTTCTTGACCTTCACAGAGGAAGATTTAAATGTATATTTCAACAGGTAAACAAAATAATTGCTCAATTTCAAAAAGAAAATTAAGTAGGTATGTTAGAGGAACTCTGGTCCAACTCTAAAAGGATTGTGCAAATCGTAACAGGTGAAAAAAAGTGTGTCTCAACATTACTTTTTAACACAAGACGAGACAGCAGGAGTGTGCAAATATTGAATTAGATATCTTGCATGTGATCATATGTTACTTAAAAACATACTTATGCACTTTTTATGCTGGACAGTGTTGCTTCTAAACACCCTTTCACTGCTTTCCTCCATACCTTCAAAAACGATTTCATGGATTTACATGCATAGTCTTTCAGGTCTGTATATCTGTAATGTAAAACAATCATACTTGTTGTTCTTTTGCCACTGACATATAAAACCTCATCAGTCACTCATATGTCAAGCTTTTACAATCCTGAATACTACGTTTACTGTGAAAAGATGCCCATGCATAACAATGCTAAGTTTTCTTTAGCTGCATGCACACATGTAGAGTAACCTGTCAAACACTTTAAAATGCTACCCTCCCACTAGTTCTAAAGGCGGATGTAGAATTCAACAGTTCTTCACAAAATAGAATTGGACGTCACTAAGTACAAAGTGTTTCTGTATTATGAAAGCTCTAATGTGTCCCTTAAAGATTACAGCAAAGTCCAGACTCATACTAACTGAAACACACCAACCATTAGTATTCTGTTAAATTTACCAAAAAACTCTTTCAAGGTGTCATCAATCCAAAAAATCCTCCTTTGGCACAGCAAATATAGTGCATCACTTAAACAACTTCCACCCCAACAACTTTGCTTCACTGCAACAGAGATTGCATAACAACCCACTTGCTGCTGCATCAAGCACATCAACTACTGCAACAGCATCTTCAGCAAACAGTCCATACTCACATGTTGATCTTCAATTTGGTAAACTTAAATTTCTATGCATTAATTTCAAATAACTTTTGCGTTACACGAAACTGTCTATCAACCTCATCAAAAACAACAAACAGAAGCGTCACTGTCCTTAACATTAGTTATTAGACATTTATCAAATTTTTTTGTTGTAAAAACTACCCCGTCCAAAGGCAGTGGAACATTTGCACACTTGCTGCCTTTCTTGGCTGGAGTTATGAATTATTCTAAAATTAATTCAAATTGAATATGCAGAACCTTTATTCAGCCTAATTTTATCGCCCAGGCTTGATAATATGGCCCAGAGTGCGTAGTGTACAACAGCTTCTCTCTAAAATTTATAATTACCCCTGAGCAGTGACAACAGATAGGTTACAACAGTCTGACAAACAGATCCATAGAGCATATTATCAAGCCCATTATCGCCACTTTAGCGGCAGTTTCCTACCGATAAAGTGGCGATAATTTTATCGACCAGGCTTGATAATAATGCCCAGAGTGCGTAGTGTACGGCAGCTTCTCTGTAAAATCTATAATTACCTCCGAGCAGGTTACAACAGTCTGACAAACAGATGCACAACCTTATTATGCCACTTTTGAGTCACTTTTAACATGGGTAAAGTGACGCAAGGAGCATGCAAATCTACGTCTGACTTTTATAGAAAAAATCTTAACTCCAGACTCTGCGACACAGTTTTAATGTTGTTTTCTCTCTCTTTCTCTCTCTCACTCTCTGTGACATCATTTCTCTTTCTCTCTTAAACTTATAGACACTGCTGTCTGCTTGGACGTGTAGCAGAATTGTTGAAAATAAGTTGTGAATTCAACTGCCTGAAGTGTTTGGCCGCAAGGTTTATATAACGGTAAGCACAGAGGCCTAGATCTACAAAGCCTTCATAGCAATGCATTAGAAATTAGTCGGCATAACGGGCATCAGTAACGCAGTCGGCACTTCCATATAGACACCACTTGAACGCGGCACTATAACAGAACTGAAATGTACGAGGCACACTGCACACGTAAAATCGTGGAGTTACCAACACTTGTAATGCTTCAGCTCATTTACTCACATCTACATAATTCTAAACTATAATTTTCTTTTTTGTTGTGCAGATTACCAATCGGACATCTTTTGGAGTCCATTTACCAAATTTGTTTATATTATTGTTTGCTGTTAAAGTTATTTTTCTAGTTGCTTCTAATATAAGTATAATTGAGTTTCATTTACATTTATTGTTTTAATAAAAGTTAATTAAAAAAACTACATACTTCTTTTATTTTGTGGGGGAGGGATATGACGGTCCACAATAAAAATAATGTGGAAATAATATAGTAAGATATTCAAGACTAGGATTGAAAACTGCTGAGTTCTAAGTAACAGATATAATAAAAATAACGGTGAAAAACTACTAAAATGGCGGTGGACGGAGTACGTAATCAACGTTTGGCGCCTCAGCACTACCTTTCAAATAAATATAGAAAAAATAGGATTCTTAATATATTACAAAAGTACAGCAGCGGATGACACACACGACCCGGGAAAAGAAAGCGACAAATTTACTACCTGAAATAAAGAAAGGTTTGCTTGTTGAACTTGAAAAAAAAGAAAAAAACGTAGGCTTCGAAATGAGTCTGCGCATGCGTAGAGAGTACAACTGCTACACAAAAGAAAAAGGAAAGTTTTACATACTATCAGAGAAATGAAGGGGCATATTATCAACAGAAGGCGATACATTATCGGCGCTTTTATCGGCAGGAAACTGCCGATAAAGCAGCGATAATGGGTTATTCACAAGGGCATATTATCAAGCCCATTATCACCGCCTTATCGGCAGTTTCCTGCCGATAAAAGAGCCGATAATGTATCGCCTTTTGTTGATAATATGGCACATTGCTCTTTTTTTGACCAGTAAACTTAGGTGCATATTATCAAGGACCGGTGTTAAAATGATCGCCGTTTTATTGGCAAGAAACTGCCAATAAAACGGCAATAATGAGCTTGATAATACGGCCTTGTTATTTCCCATAGAAGCCCATGTTAACACCAGAACGTAGGCTTCTATGGGAATTAACAAGGACGTATTATCAAGCCCACCCTCCCAACATTAATAAAAAAACATAGGCCCTTGTAAATTCCCATAGCTGCCCAGGTGGACTGCTATGGTTATTCACAAGGACATAATATCAAGCCCATTATCGCCACTTTATCGGCAGTTTCCTGCCTATAAAAGCGGCGATAATGTATCGCCTTTTGTTCATAATATGGCCCATTGCTCTTTTTTTGACCAATAAACTTAGGTGCATATTATCAAGGACCGGTGTTAAAATTATCGCCGTTTTATTGGCAGGAAACTGCCGATAAAACGGTGTTAATGAGCTTGATAATAAGGCCTTGTTATTTCAAATAAAAGCCTATGTTAACACCAGAACATAGGCTTCTATGGGAATTAACAAGGACGTATTATCAACCCAACCCTCCCAACATTAATAAAAAACCATAGGCCCTTGTAAATTCCCATAGCAGCCCAGGTTCTGATGTTAACCTGGGCTGCTATGGTTGTTCACCATACTACAACATCTCAATAAAAGAAAAAAATGTGATTGTCCAACTTAAAAACAATGAGAGTCTGATAATCAAAAGTGCCGATAAGGGTGCGGGAATTGTGCTCCAAGAAAAAACTGCATATATCTTAGAAATTCAACGACAACTAGAAAATAAAGAACATTATAAGAGATTGCCTTACAATCCCACCAAAGAAATACAGGCACTAATCCAAACAGTTACTAAGGACGGCCTCAATGCTGGCTTCTTAACTAAAAAAGAATTCAATTTCCTAAATGTAAAGAGCCCTAGAACGCCAGTGATTTATACACTTCCTAAAGTGCATAAAAATATAGACATTCCTCCTGGGGGCCCCATAGTCTCTGCATGTGGTTCTATTCTCGAACCCTTAGGTTCTTATGTGGACTATTTTATTAAGGAGCTTGTTCCTACGACCCAATGTTTTATAAAAGATTCTATGCATATGATCAATATGATCGAGCACCATCCATTTGACCCTACAACGGAGACTCTAGTGACTATGGACCTAGAGTCCCTTTATACCAATATCCCTCAGACAGCAGCATTATTGGTGATTCAAAAGGTCTTCGACCTACGCCCACGTCCTCACTCCGTGCCTACTGTGTTCATTCTCCAGTTGCTAGAGATTTGTCTTACGAGAAATTTCTTTGTGTTTGACAATATTTTTTACGAACAAATCAAGGGGACCTCAATGGGCGCTATTTTTGCCACAAATTTGGCAGTTCTTTTCATGGACCAACTAGAGTCTAACGTGATTCTTAATCCCTCTAATCAATTCTTTACAGGGATACAGTTTTGGCATAGGTATATCGACGATATTTTTATGATCTGGAGACAGGACGTCGATTGCCTACGCCAATTCCTTCATTGGCTGAATAATAACTGCATGGGACTGAGATTTACCATCACTACCAGTAATGAGTCAGTCTCGTTTCTGGATCTCACAATTTTTCATAAAGAGGGGTCCCTGCTCACACGCCTTTTCCGTAAACCCACTGAAAAGAACACCCTCCTAGCTTATAATAGCAACCACCCAAGAGCTTTGCGTGACTCTCTTCCCTATTCCCGATTTTTGCGGATTAGGCGCAATTGCTCCTGTAAGGAGGATTACTTTAAAGAGGCAGCCACTTTATCGACCAAACTAAAAGAACGAGGTTATCCCAAGAAAATAATCAAAAATGCCTGCAAACGGGCTTGGTATTGTCCTCGCGAGACTTTGCTTACTCCTAGATCCAAGACTGATTCCAAACGTATTGCATGTGTCTCTACATTTTCCCCTGTCTCTCATCAGTTGAGGAAAACCATACTTAAACATTGGCCTATCATTAATTCTGGTAGCCTTACCATGGACAGGCCAGTGTTTGCCTTTAAGAAAAATAAAAATCTAAGAGACCACCTCGTTAGGGCAGCTCTACCTAGCGCACCACCTGCTTCCACCCTTGACACTGTATGCTGTCTTTCCCCCATTGTTGGCCACTCAAAATGTGGTGGTTGTACTAGTTGTAACTTTACGATTGAAGGTAAAAGTTTTACTTTTAACAATATCACCGTACAGAGTTTTTCTTTTTCAAATTGTAACACTGCCAATGTTATATATTTGATTCAATGCCCTTGCCTAAAAGTTTATATAGGGCAAACCACCCAGAAAGTTAAGATCCGAATTGGCCAGCATCGAAGTCGCATATGTTGCGGTACTCCAAACGCCCCATTGGTGGAACACTTTACAGCACTGAAACATTCCGAAGATGACATCAGGTGGACTGTACTAAAAGTCTTGAAACTTCCACCCAGAGGGGGCAACATTGGACACCTGCTGAATAAAGAAGAACTGAAGTCCATCATCCAATTCAACTCTATACAAGATGGTCTAAATAGGGCTGAGGATTGGACTAGTCTAGTGTAATTTGTTCAGGTTTTTGTTCATACTAATGGCTTTAGAACCTTTATGAGAATTCAGTATTTTGTCCGGTCCGAGACTTTTTTCAGATCACTCTTTTTTCAGATCAATCTTGAGCCAAGCGCACTAGTTTACATCAATGTGATTATGCAATTACAATCTGTATTCATGTAGCCAATTGATTGTCATCAAAAACATTTTTTGTTCTGAAGATGTAAACCCTACTCGGAATTGATCAGCTAAAACTGTCAATATGTGGACTGTATTTAATTGTTTGTTAATATCTGTAGATATTGTGTAGAGAGACTTTCAACTCACTTTCGCACTTTCACTTCACCATTCTAATATGGCGGCCATTCCTTCACTCCCGGTAAAGACCTTCACTAGTCCTCTTTTTATTTTAACAATTTGGGCGTCTTATGTCCGGTTCCAGCGTAGCTCAGCACACTAGCTATCATGCTTTCTAGACGGGACCCATTGTAGCCTGAAATCATTTATATTACGGTAAGCTTGATTTCGCTTTCGCTTCCCCGAGGCTCCGTCGAAGATTACCCAAACTTCGTCGATGATCACGTTTACCAAATTCTTTCCCTCTCCTTTCCCTTTAGGAGCGCATGGCTCAGGCTCGCTTCATTTGCCGTGTCCTACCAAAACGAAGCATTGATTGCATCTGTGCGCAGGTAAAGTGGTGTCAAAACACACAACAGTTTCGTGTCCCCCTTTTTCCATTAGTTAAGCTAATTTATCCCGTTTTTAAATTCAAGGTCACACTTTGATCTCTGGTCTGGACCCACCCGTTATTCTTCGGAAACATTGGGAGGCGGCCCCACGCTTTCAGCCTGGCGCCCCAGGTAAACTTAATTTAAACCTTAATTATTTCCACTCTACTATGAGGTCTATCTAGCACTGTCCCGTGTTCATAATAAAACTAATTTTTATTTTAGATTCCCCGAAGCCTCCCTGTCTCAACCCTGCACATTGTGACCGTACTCTTGCGGACTGCTAGGGTCAGTACATGTATCTTTCCCGCACTTAGTAATTCTCCTTGACGCACCACAATTTGACCTTATGTATTGTCCATGCGCCACTGGGCTATGTTTGTTTTTTGACTTACAAGGGTGTCTTTGACCAGCACGAAATATGCATGTACCACCGACACGAGCACGCCCGTACTTGCTCATCTATTACTGGCATGATTTTTCAAATGGCCCCCGCAATCTCTGTCATTTTGTAAATACACAAGATCACATTGTACATAGCTCTTGCACCTTTAATCACTTTTTATTACACTGAATCCGCACTAAAGTGAATTGTTATAGACATGCTGTATATATTTTTCTGCTAAATTGTTCCCCTTATTATTTTTTTGTCCCCCTGTTTAATTCCTACAGGCTGATATAAGTAACCACAAACAGGCAAAATTATATATTGTAGTCCTGAAGATGATCCCAATTTTATTTTGGAGATAGGGATCGAAACGTTACGTCGACTGTTTGCACAGAACTGCCTCCCCTTATGTTTATGATATGCGTGGCAGCTACTGTTGGCTAGAGCTTACATAATATTTGAATGTATTGTGAGCCACCTTTTTCTCCAAACTGTTTGCCTGTTATTTTTCCTTTTTACTGTTCCTTCCCCTTGGTCTCGGTACAGGCTTGTGCCCAGTCATCTGTGGGTGTTTCCACTTCTAAAATTTGCATACAAACTCAAAAATCCTTTGAAATAAACATCTCCTTGTCCGGCTGGATATTGGAGTCAAAAAAGACGCAGTTCTTATTTAAAACCTGTGTTTATCATTTTGCATGTTATTGAAATGAGCTTTGGACCTTTGTTAACTTTATAATGGTTATTCACATGGGCATATTATCAAGCCCATTATCGCCACTTTATCGGCAGTTTCCTGGCAATAAAAGCGGCGGTAATGTATCGCCTTTTGTTGATAATAGGGCCCATTGCTCTTTCTTTGACCAGTAAACTTGAGTGCATATTATCAAGGACCGGTGTTAAAATTATCGCCGTTTTATTGGCAAGAAACTGCTGATAAAACGGCGTTAATGAGCTTCATAATATGGCCTTGTTATTTCCCATAAAAGCCCATGTTAACACCAGAACATAGGCTTCTATGGGAATTAACAAGGACGTATTATCAACCCAACCCTCCCAACATTAATAAAAAAACAGACAACGCAGGTACCCAGAGCTGGAAGGTCATTTTACATATTACTACCCCAGAAAGGTGGCGTTCCCCGCGACGTGTACGGGGAGAGAGAGAGGAAGAGCTCAAAACATTTTTTTTTAAAAAGACCCGAGGGGTGCCGCTCCCTGAAACTGCGGGGAGTAGAACTGTAACCCCCCCCGCATACTTCAAAATAAAACCGGAGGAGTGCCGTTCCCCAGTGCTCGGGGCACCTTACAAGCCCTCATTATGCAAAGAATGTGCCCCCGTAATTTGCCCCCCCCGGAACCTAATGAATAAAACGGACTTCTAGTTTTTTTTCACCTTTTCCACCGCGTACAAGTACTTCACGAGTACCGAGCCATTTTTTTTTAAATAAAAATTGAGCCTAAAGATCCATGTACCACCCCCTGACCAAGACTATGGGGTCAGAATGTTTCTACCCTGCCCCCTTTCCTTATTTCTCAACTCGGCTCTCCCAAAAAACAAGATGGCTGCCAACACTTCCTGGTTTGGAGTATTGACAGCCAACCAGCATGCAGCTCCTGCTCGTAATTGTACGTATTTCCGTACGCCGCGATTTTTCTTTTTAAAAAAAATAAAAATAAATAGAGGTTAAACATCCATGTACGACTCCCTGAACAAGCCTAGAGGGTGTTTCTAGCCTGCCCCCTTCCCTTATTTCTCAACTTTGTTTTACTGTTTTCTTGTGACTCGGTTCTAGCAATGAATAAGATGGCTGCCAACACTTCCTGGTTTCGAGTGTTGACAGACAGTTGACAGCCAATCAGCATGCAGCTCGCGCTCGTAATTGAACGGATCTCCGTCCGCGTGTAGAACTCCGTCTCTAGATATCGCTATGATTTCACTTGTAATTTTCTCAGAAACTACTGAACGGATTTAACAAAAAGGACAATCTTCGAATCAAACTCTACCTCTCTGGCAAATTTGGTGTAATTCCGTTCAGCTGTTAGGGCTGTAGCCCCGGCTAAAGATCCCTATGGAAAATTGGATGGGGAAAACACGTTTTGGGACCCCCTTTTTTCTCGTCCCCCACTTGACGAATCACCCCTTTCAGGGAAGGAGCGGAACCAAGCAGGCCATTTTCTTCTAGAAATTCACGAAGATTCGTCCACCGGCGCCAAAGTTATTCCAAATAGGATGTTGTTGATTTCCTGTGGAAAGTAGGCCCTAACTATAACTACCTACTGGCGACTGCCAGTAGGTAATATATATATATATATATATATATATATATATATATATATATATTCACTGAAAAAACCATAGGTTATAGACCATATATAGTTAGGAATTAGCATTTACAAAACCTTGAAAATTCACTGAAAAAACCATAGGTTAGAGACCATATATAGTTAGCTGGACATTTTATTGACATAAAACCAATGAAATTCCATATATAGTTAGTTGCACTAACTATATATCGCGCACCCGCAATCCACTGCTGATGATGTCACATATTACATCATTCATGACATGGTCAGTGACATCACTGATGACATCACTGATGACATCTCAAATGACATCACTGATGACATCACTGATAACAACATCCAGTGATTTTTTGTTTCTGTAAAGTTTAAATATGTCTTACATATTGAAGAATGAGTGGATGTGTAAGTGTCTGGACGAAGGATTTAGTAGGTGCATGACTGACTGTATGAGTGAGTGATTAAATGTGTCTCACTGAGTGCATGGGTTAGTGACTAAACTGTCTTAATTTGTGCATCATTATGTCTGTTGTTCTGTAAACTGCTGCATGTGTTGATCAGTAGCTATATGAGTAACTATATGGGTTATTGATTGATTGCCCAAGTATTTGTATGGGAGACTGAGTGTGTGTGTGGCTAGCTGGGAGGTGTGTGACTCTGTGCAGATCAATGTGTACTTGTATCAATGATTGTATAAGAAGGTAAGTATGTGTTAGTATATGTTTGAAAATGTAAGGTGCTCTATGTTTAACTGTATAGACAAGAAAATGGAAGTGTCATCGATTCTTTACAGGACTGACTAGGTGTGTGAGTAACTCCATGGATGAGTGGCAGACTGTGAGTGTCTGTATAGGTGTATGAGTGCATATGATAGTGTTGTAAAGATGAGTGATTGTATGTATGAATGATTGTATGGGTGAATGAGTGAAGGTGTGTGTAGACGTAGCAATCAGTGAGTGCGTATGTAGTAACTAGTATTGGTGTGTCAATGGTTTCAAAAATTATACTCTGTATTTAACACTGGGTGAAACAGAGGTTATATTAAAATGTGAGGAGATGCATTGTATTGTCACATGAATGATATCATCAGTGATGTGGTCATTGATGTCAAATGAGATGTCATCAGTGATGTCATCAGTGATGTCATTTGAGATGTCATCAGTGATGTCATCAGTGATGTCACTGACCATGTCATGAATGATGTAATATGTGACATCATCAGCAGTGGATTGCGGGTGCGCGATATATAGTTAGTGCAACTAACTATATATGGAATTTCATTGGTTTTATGTCAATAAAATGTCCAGCTAACTATATATGGTCTCTAACCTATGGTTTTTTCAGTGAATTTTCAAGGTTTTGTAAATGCTAATTCCTAACTATATATGGTCTATAACCTATGGTTTTTTCAGTGAATTTTCAAGGTTTTGTAAATGCTAATTCCTAACTATATATGGTCTATAACCTATGGTTTTTTCAGTGAATTTCAATGTTTTTTTAATAGCAAATATCATAAGCTGTCGAATGTCAAGTACGTGGTAAGTAAAAACATTTTCGTGTTTATGCACACTGATCTGCTTTGAATGCTGCCCCCCACCCCTCATTTCTATTAGGAGTACTCTCTCTTTGCAGATAGTGAAGGGTAGTTAACGCAGGCCTTTGCCCCCGTTGTAATCCGTCGTGCCTGCTTCTCTCTCCATTTGATTGATTGTTCTCTTTGGTTCATTCTCTATTTACAAACAAGCACAGAGTCGCAATACTCTGTTTAGTCTTTGCAGATAGCGAAAAATCGTGTAAAAAAACAAAAGGAATCGAGCAAAATCAGTAGGCCACTAATGGGATCTCTTTTTGACCTCGCTAAAATAGAAACATTAGGAATAACCTGTTGAAAATAGCAATGTGTATGTACATAAGCGGCGTTCATTTGTGTTCACAGTAACCCTTGTTGATTGTTTGAATCGAGCATTGAATTGTTCGAAGTTGGTTCTCTTAAGGATCTTCTCTCCCTGCAAACGAGGAAGAATAGGAATATTCTCTCTCCCTTTGCAGATAGTGAAGGGTAGGTAACGCAAGCCTTTAACACGTCGTACCTATTTCATTCCTCATTGATTGATTGATTGTCCGAACATTGACTGTTTGGGAATTAGTTCTTTTTGGAGGTATTCCCTGTTTGCAAATAAACGTAGGAAAATCTTTGCAAGTAGTGAAAGGGTAGGTAATGCGGACCTTTCTCCCCCGTTGTAATCTGTCATGCCTATCTACTCCCCACTGATTGATGCACCTGTTTCACCCGGACCATTTACTAGAGATAGGTCATCTGGCCCAACGAGAGAGCACCCCTAGTGAAAAGGACAAATGCAATAATAACGAAGTGATCACTGTATCCTGTTAACAGAAACTTTAGCATGAAACAACCTGGAAAGAAAAGAATAGGAAAACGAAAATCAGTAGGCCACTGATGAACTTTTTATTAAATAACAAACAAAGAAACGATAACAATACGTAATGATAAAACCTATTATTGTCCTAGAAACAAGAAACGTTAGAAGTAAGCCCGTAATAAGAAACCTGAAAACATCGCCCCTCACTGCCCCAAAACGTGTCTGTCCCACCGCCTGCCACGGCCAAATAACGGCAAACTGGGAAAGATAGAAGTCAGCAGACATCCGCCCCATTCTAGAAACTTCCAAAGGGCAACAGGTTTTCGGCTACGCCCAGCCGGAAGCAACACATATAAGGCGGGTCCTGCTGCCACGCCTCGGCCAGGAGATCATCACGTAGGGTGTAGCCGGAGGAGAGGCCGAGGCCAGCGGGACCCGGCCAGGGGGATTGACAACACTGGAGAGTTTTAGGGGGGGGGAATGTCCGTGTCCTCGACCCTCCCCTCTCTCTCCCAGTCCGGCCGCGGTGGCCCTTGAGAGTTGCAGGTTGTCCCTCCACACTCTCTCCCGGTCCGGCCACCAACGGCCGGGGGCTGGGGCCGACGGGATCCGGCTGCAGCCGATGAGCCAAGGAACCCGTTCATGGGGCCAGAGCAAGGGGCGTCCGGCCGACATCCACCGGAAGCCCGGCCCGAAGACGGACGGGACATTTCTTCTTTCTTCAATAATGGCTTTGACAACACTGGGGGGGATGTCTTGCACATGCCTCCGACCCCCCCCCCTCGTTCTCTTCGCCTGGTCCGGCCATAACAAATCTCAAGCGAGACGCCGTGGGCTGCACTGGGAGGGAGAGACGGTGCGAACAGGCCTCTCCCGCCTCCCCAGTGGAGGCTTCCCACCTGCACCCTCAGCACTCCAGGCGCCCGGAAAAGGGTTCTTCCACTGTGGCGATGCTGCAACGTCTCGCCCGGCAGGGTGGAGCCCGTCCGCTCATTTGATCCCGCGATCGCCAGTAGCTACCGAACTCTCAAAATGGCGATCGACCTGGCAAGAGCGGGCCCAGCATAAAGAAATGGCCCGGTCACTGGTTGACTCCACCACCGTAGTCCTCCACGACCTTGAAGATTCTAGAGGAGCCGCGGGAGTCTCCGACCCCCGCAGACACCCCCGATGGGGAATGACTGACATGATCGCCCGTGGAGTGACGAAACTGTATCCGCGGGACGTCGGCGCTCCCATGCTGGCGCCAGCCTCACTTTGAATTACTAGAATCCTGCAAACCTCAGTTCCGGTGAAAGCACACTGTGACCCGGTAGGAAAAATTGTTGCACCCCCTCCCCTTTTTGACTGATAGTTCAAACCACCGATCCTTTCCTTTGCCCTTTTACCAGAACTTTGGACTGCCTCCCCCTCTTTTACATTTTCTAGAGAAAACAAAACATTAACCACTACATTAGCATAGCAGTTGACACCAGAACTGTTTTCAAATTGAAAACCAACAACATCTTCAACAGAATCCTTTTTGTTTCTGCTGTGACCCTGCTACAGCACAGGCATTGTCCCCAGCAGTAATTCTGCAATGCCGGTAAGAATAGCTGTGGTGCCTACTGGACTCACTCACCCCCGCGGCGCCCCACGCCGTTATTTGCTGGGCGGCAACTTACTAGACATCACCTTCGTGCCATCTAGATTTCAGCGCGTTCTGCTGCCTTGGAACTATTCGCACAACAGACTGCTACTGACGACCCACCCCCAGGCAACATCTTCTGAATTTTCATAATTTGAAAGAACTAGTAACATGTCCTCATCAGGAATTTCCTCATGAAAAGTCTGCAATGATGATTCTTGTAACTCTATGGTCTCCAAACATTCGATAAATTCGCCATCAAGAGATTGATCAAAAAAATCATTCAAGTCATCTCCTCCTTGTGAGAAAATGTCATTATTGGTGCTGTCAATTTCAATAAATGTATTGGATAATTCAAAAGAAATTGCCACGGTCTCTTCGTTGTTTAAATGTTTTTCCTGTTTTTGTTTTGTTGTATATATTTATAAGTTATTAAAGTTTTATAATCCTACTACTTTGATGGAGTGCTATATATTTTTAATGTGACACATAAATGTAAAAACTTTGATGTACAAAGAGTCATCCCTGGAATCTTCCGCTTCAGGCTCGGTCCCCTCCCCAATCACAATACAGGATGGTTTTCAGATAGTAGGAACACGTGTGGTGTGACGGATCTCATCGGGTGTGGGCCTTGATCTACTATAACTCCTTTGAAGAGGGGTGATTCTTTACAGCTGGGGCCATAAACTACATCTGCAGGGCTAGCTGATAGCCTGGACAATCGGACACAGAGGAAGAGGAGTGTCAGAGGGTGCGGTAGTGAATAGGGCGAAAGGGAGGTGTCGGGCGGGCACAGAGGGGGATTCTCAGGATAGAGCAGCGCAGATGGGGAGAGGTTTATTGCCCATGCATAACACAGAGAGCGGGGGTGACCAGTGCCTGGGGAAGATGCTTGCGAGGGTGGGGTGCCATGCTACGAATCAACAGCGTGCAGAGAGTGGGTCTGGTCAAGGCATCTAAAATGGCTGCCGTGCACGACAAAAGTGTGGCATTTCAAAAAAGGCAAGATGGCGCAAACAATGTTTTTCAACACTTCCTCATTTCCTTCGAATCGAACGTTAACAGACGTTGGTGCATATTACCAAAGTTAAGCGATATTTATCGCTAACGATGCTTACCAACTAATTTTTTACCGCTAAGCATCGTCAGAAATTATCGAAGTTAAACCTTGCTATTATCAAGGTTTATCGCAAATGCGATAAAAAACGACCTCAATGCATTAATATCGCTGAAAACTCAGCGATATTCATGCATTACCGAGCTAATGCTCTTAGCCATGTTATCCACCTCCCATTGGATAACATGGCTAAGAACTGCTCAGGGCAGGTGTTAGTTTTTGGAGATATTCGCGCTTAGCGCGAATATCTCCAAAAGTTGGTAATAGGAGATATATATCTTGCATGTTGTAATGCAAATTATTGTGGTATATGGAACTCATACCATAATCTCTCAGGAAAGCAGAAACTGATCCTTTTGGGACCGCCTGAGAAGGCCTAGGGGGTGAGGGGTACTCTACTTTGCCCCCTTTTCACGTTCCGAACTATTTTATTTTACTCTCTTTTGTAATTACACAAAATAGCAGCGATAAGATGCATCAGAGACACACAGTGAGAGAAAGGAGGCCGGAGATGAAGAAGAGATGTCAAATACACATTGGAGATAATATAGTGGGAGATGGGAAGTAAATATGAGTAAACTTACCATTTTTTACCGCTAAGCATCGTCAGAAATTATCGAAGATAAACCTTGCTATTATCAAGGTCTATCGCAAATGCGATAAAAAACGACCGCAATGCATTAATATCGCTGAAAACTCAGCGATATTCATGCATTACCGAGCTAATGCTCTTAGCCATGTTATCCACCTCCCATTGGATAACATGGCTAAGAACTGCTCAGGGCAGGTGTTAGTTTTTGGAGATATTCGCGCTTAGCGCGAATATCTCCAAAAGTTGGTAATAGGAGATATATATCTTGCATGTTGTAATGCAAATTATTGTGGTATATGGAACTCATACCATAATCTCTCAGGAAAGCAGAAACTGATCCTTTTGGGACCGCCTGAGAAGGCCTAGGGGGTGAGGGGTACTCTACTTTGCCCCCTTTTCACGTTCCGAACTATTTTATTTTACTCTCTTCTGTAATTACACAAAATAGCAGCGATAAGATGCATCAGAGACACACAGTGAGAGAAAGGAGGCCGGAGATGAAGAAGAGATGTCAAATACACATTGGAGATAATATAGTGGGAGAAGGGAAGTAAATATGAGTAAACTTACCATGTAACATAAAAATGTTGCACTCTATACTATAAGTCTCATTTTATACTACAATCACTTCGCTACAACCTCATAAATTAAAAATAAAAATGAATAATGTCTCAAACAATTTTTGATTTCTAAATATAAATTTATTCTTCTGAATTTTCTAAATTTGAAAGAACTAGTAACATGTCCTCATCAGGAATTTCCTCTTCAATCATCTCATCTGGAATCTCCTCATTAAAAGTCTGCAATGATGATTCTTGTAACTCTATGGTCTCCAAACATTCGATAAATTCGCCATCAACAGATTGATCAAAAAAATCATTCAAGTCATCTCCTCCTTGTGACAATATTTCATTATTGGTGCTGTCAATTTCAATCAATGTAGTGGAATCATTCAAGTCATCTCCTCCTTGTGACAATATTTCATTATTGGTGCTGTCAATATCAATCAATGTAGTGGACAATTCAAAAGAAATTGCCACGGTCTCTTCATTGTGAGCCATTTTATTTTGAAATTGCTTGCTGTAAATTGCAGAAAAAAATAATCACTTTCATTTATCGTTTTTAGTAATACATAATATAAAACTAACTTTATCAAGTATTTAGTATAACAGAAGGACTGTAAATAAATAACAGAAAACATTTTTCAAATTATCTTCAAGTGTACAACATAGTTCCCCTTACAAATTAACAACTCACCTTTTTAAAAGTATGAGAAGTGTTAGTACTGTGTAAATCAAACACCAGAAATTCACCACCAAAAATTCCTCACAAATGTACCTCAGACAGTAGTATCACAAAATGGCTGTGGTTTCCTCTCATTTGAGATATATACATAACCAATTAACTTTCATCACACACAAATACAAAACCAAAGTAACATTTTAATTGGTTCTAAATTTCAACACTTTCAAATGTGTTTTCCCCATGCAATTTTCCATAGGACATTTACATACGTCTACAGCCTGAATGGCTGAACGGAATTACACCAAACTTGGCAAAATGGTACATCAAACCTAAGAGGTCAGGAAGGATCTACTATGCCCCCTTATGGTCATTTGCCCCTTCGCTTTGGCCTCCTCTTGTCTCTCGATCCTACCGAGAGACAAGATGGCGGCCGCTACGGACTGTTTGGAATGTTTACAGACGCCGGAGAACCAATCAGCTTCGCAAAGCTCCGTAACGCGAAAAATACGCGAAGCGGAGCGCTGTTACAGATATATATCTTTTTTTGAACGTTAATTTCTCAAAATCCACTGGAGCACATATATTGAGACCTAGCAAAGGCACATCGGGCTACCAGTCCCTAATATTTGGCCAAGTTTCGTGCAAATCCATTCAGCCGTTCGATTATTATTATTATTTTTTTTTTTTGCCCCACGGGGCCCTTTTAAAACCTCCACATCAAACCTAGGGGGTCAGCGAGGATCTACTATGCCCCCTTATGGTCATTTGCCCCTTCGCTTTGGCCTCCTCTTGTCTCTCGATCCTACCGAGAGACAAGATGGCGGCCGCTACAGACTGTTTGGAATGTTCACAGACGCCGGAGAACCAATCAGCTTCGCTTCACAAAGCTCCGTACCGCGAAAAGTCCGCGAACCGGAGCGCTGCCCGGTCCGCTGTTACAGATATATATCTTTTTTTGAACGTTAATTTCTCAAAATCCACTGAAGCACATATATTGAGACCTAGCAAAGGCACATCGGGCTACCAGTCCCTACAATTTTGCCAAGTTTCATGCAAATCCATTCAGCCGTTCGGGCTAAAAGTGAGGCCAACCGCCCTATGGGAAACTCAATGTTAAAAACACGTTTTGGGACCCCCCTTTTTTCTCGGCCCCCCCTTGACGAAACCCCCCCAAATTTTCAGGGGCTGCTCAGAAACAAAATGTTCCATTTTCCTGAAAATGTCAGCCAATTCCGCCCACAAACGCCAAAGTTATTAGACATAGAATTTTCAAAAATCCCATAGAGAAAAAATCCTAACTATATATATACCTACTGGCGACCGCCAGTAGGTAATATATTCACAGAAAAAAACATAGGTTTCACACCAGTTATAGTTAGCTGGAGATTTTACTGGCATAAAACCATTGAAATTTCCACGTTATAGTTAGTTGGACTCACTATAACTTGCGCGTGCAATGCACTGCTGATGACGTCACATATTACATCACTCATGACATGGTCAGTGACATCACTCATGACATCACTGATGACACCATCCTTGTGACAGAGTGACAGACCTCCTTTCACTGTAATGTAACCCTTGAAACACATATTCAAAAATAGAAACTAAAATTTTCAAAAAAATTGAGATACCCATATCAGTTACAACAACCAATTCAGTAATTCCACCATCTATATACACATCCACTCATTCACAAACAGTTCTATATAGTCACTCATACATATACTCACTCATCATATGTAGTGATACACCTATACATCCTGTTACACACCGACAGTCATCCAAAAGTTACTCACACATGCAAATAAACTATTGAACATCCATTTATTTGCATATAGAGCTATACACACACTACCACCTTACTTCTAAGGAAATTTACACATATTTATTCTCTTAAACAATCACTTATAGAAACACATACTTATTTAAACAGGAACTCCTACAATCTCTTACTCTCACATATACTCACTTATATACATCAATACTCACATATACTAGATTAAAACATATGTAGTTACTGATAAAGACACTAGTGAGACAGTCATTCACTCACTAACATACACATATACACACTCATCTACCCATTCAGTCCTGCACATATTCTGTCTTCAAAACACATACAAACAGAGAGTCAGTCATTCATGCATCTATGTGCTAAGTAATACCCCCACCAAATCATATAGACACTCATACTGATATTAAAACAAACATCTAATAACCCATATACCTACACATGTAGCTACTCACCAACCAATGCAGCCACTTATACACAAAGGGAAACACTAATCCATATATTTAAATATTTAAACATTACTCACTAATATATGTATTCACTAAGATACACTTAATAGGCAAGTTAACCAATCAATTTTTTTTTTAAAACATCCATGTAAACACTTATTTAAACATTTATTCTTCCATCAACTTTTACATATACACATATAAAACCATATTTATTTTTCAGAAAGACACACATACACTGGATGGTGTCATCAGTGATGTCATGAGTGATGTCACTGACCATGTCATGAGTGATGTAATATGTGACGTCATCAGCAGTGCATTGCACGCGCAAGTTATAGTGAGTCCAACTAACTATAACGTGGGAATTTCAATGGTTTTATGCCAGTAAAATTTCCAGCTAACTATAACTGGTGTGAAACCTATGTTTTTTCCAGTGAATTTAATAGGTTTTTTAAATGCTAATTCCTAGCTATAACTGGTGTGAAACCTATGGTTTTTTCAGTGAATTTCAAAGGTTCTTTAATAGGAAGTCTCTATAGGTATGAAAAGTAATATTTTTTATAACTAATGTTATATTGTATAATTATGTAATAGTATTTATTTTATGTTTATTTTTATTTTTTATTTTTTTTTTGCCTCGGAGCGCTCCCGGGGCGCGTACCGATGCGCTCACCGGTAAGCGCAGTGCTATGGCACGCCCTGGGGCGCGTACCGGTGAGCGTCCCGTTAGCACTATTCCCGCGAACGAAAACAACACCGTGACGTAACGCGTAGCCGCGTAATGCGTCATATGACGCACTGCGTAAGCGTACCCGGAAGCACCCGAGCGCATACGATCGCGCAACGTAAGCACCGCTGGGCGCGCCCCGGGGCGCGTAGCGTAAGCGCGTCGGGTCATGTGACCTGAAAATAACACTTTTCATTGGTGCAGAATAGTTTTGGTTTCCAAATGATGAAAGTCCGGGTCATGTGACCTGAAAATAACACTTTTCATTGGTCCAGGACAGTGTTTTTTTTCTAAATGATGAAAGTTCCCACCTTTTTTCCTTATTCTGACTTTGTCCTTTGACTGAGGAAGACCTGTTTGGATATCTGTCACTAATCTTTTGTACTTTAAAATGGCTACAGTAGCAGCAGCAGCTGGAGCATCTGCACCACCACCACCACCACCACCACCAAGAGGACCACCACAACATCACATTGGTGGTCAAGAAGAAGAAGAGAAGGAGGAGGAGGAGCAGGGAAGAAGGACAGAAGACAATACCCCATATAGGCCAAAGGAGCATATTGTATGGGAGTTTTTTTCCATCCCAGAGGGCAAGAAGAAAGTGAATGCGCCAAAGGTGACTTGCCGAATCTGTGGCATGGGACTTTCAAGGGGGAACCCTAATAAGAAATATTCATTTGGCAATTACACCATGATTCGGCATATGCAGCGCAAGCATCCCAACAACTATGCTGCTGCAGAGGTGAGATAACTGGCCAGTAACCCTCCCCAATCTTCACCCAGCACCTCCAAAAGAAAGCAACCCACTCCATCGGGACCAGAGACAACGGAGATGATGCCAATCATACAACCACGGTTTGGTGAATTCAGGGTCACATGTATTTTTTGTGGTAAGACCATCAGCTATGGTGAGCAGAGGGTAAAGCTCATCGTCCTTGCTGGTGACAACCACAAAGGCCCCAAAAAACCCTAATTTTTTCCTGATTTTTTTTTTGCTCCAGTTGAGCCGTTTACAATTCCCTGTTTTTTGTTTCTCCCCATAAAAAATACAAAAAAATATAAAACTGTTCAGAAAACCCCAAAAAGTAAAAAAAAATCAATAAAACAATAAAAAAAATAAAACAAAAAAAGAATTAAAAAAACAGTTCTTTTTAGAACTACCTCCAAATTATAAAAAAATGCTACATTTTTTAAAAACTCTGTCATTCTTTTTTCCTTAGGGTACACGCACCGGGCGCGCACCAAAAAAAAAAATAATAATAATGAAGGAGTGAGCATGAGGGAAGGGGACAGAGAGAGTGATGTTAAGAGAAAGAGAGCTAGAGGGAGCAACACAGAGGGACTGTGTATTAGATAGTAAGACAGAGAGAAGGTGTAATAGGGTGTAAGTGAGAAAAGGAAAATGAATAAGGGAGCGAAAGAAGGGAAGAGAGAGGAAGAAAACTAAGGCAGAGGTACTGGGATAATGTGAGTGGGTGTTGAAAGTAAAGGGAAGGACAGTAAAGGATGGTGAATGAAGGGTAGTGACAGAACCGGAGTAAAGGAACAACGGTGATGGAGGGTTAGAAAAGAGCAGTGACTGTAAGTAAAGAGGGGTGAAAGAGGGTGGATAAAAGTGAATAAGGGTAAGACAGGGGGAGTGACAGAGAGAAAAGAGAGAGAGAGTAAAGGAAGGAGTGACTGAAAGGTAGTGAGTGAAGCAGCAAAGAAAGGTAAGTGAGGGAGTGTGGGTGAGTTGTAGGGAGTGAGCATGACGAAAGAGTATTGACAGAATGAGGGGACAGAGACAGCGACGATAAGAGAGACAGAGTGAGGGAATGGAAATGAGGAACTGTGAGAACAGACGGACTGAGAGAAGGAGTGACAGGAGTAAAGTAAATGATTAAGGGAAAGGGATTGAGTGAGGGAGCAAAGGAAGGGAACAGAGGGTAAGGGAAGTAAAGCAGGGGGGCTGAAAGAAGTTGAATGTGGGAGGGGAGTTAGGGAAAGGGGAGTAAACATGGAGGATAAGAATAAGTGAGGGAAGCAGAGTAAGGAAACAGGAGTGAGGTAGGGTGAGAGAATAATAGTGAGGTTAAAGCAAAGGGTGATGACAAACTACATTTTTTTAGTCATACTTACCATATAATTAATGTAACTTTAATTACATTTTTTTACTACACTTTGTATCTGTGAAACAGCGAAGAAAAAATAAGTTATAATTAGTAAAATATATATTTTAAATTAAAAGATACAAATGAAGAGGTTAAAAATCATAAAAGTGTACTAAGAAATAAAGTAAGAGTGAAGGACACAGAAAGGGAAATAAAGTAATGTAGAAGGACAAAAAGAGGGTTAAAGAAATAGAAGGAGAGCAAATTACTAAGAGTAAGGCATATAGATTCACTGACAGAGAGGAAGAGAAGAAGAGAGAAATGAAATGAAGGTAAGAAAGATACTAAAAGAATGTGAGTTAGCAAAACTAAATCAGGAAACAGGAGTAAGTAAAAAGACAATGACTGAGAGGGAAAGGAGTCTAATTAAGGATGCATTTAGAAGAATGAGGAATGGAAGATAACTGAGAGTAAGTGAAGGAGAGTCATAGAGTGAAGGGATGAAGGGAGAGAGGATAATATAGAAGGATTGAGGGAAAAGGAGTGAGGAAGTGGAGTACAATGAGTGAGGAAAGGAAAACGAGTAAGGGAGCAAAAGAAGGAAAGATAGGGGAAAAGGACTAAAGCAGTGGTACTGAGAGAAAGTGATTCGGTGCTGAAAGTAAAGAGAAGAACATTGAAAGTTAGGAAATGAGGGGTAGTAATGGAACCAGACTAAAAGAAATGGGGTGAAGAACGATGAGAGAGGAGCAGTGAAGTTGTTGTAAGAGAAATGATAGAAGGTAGTGAACATAACACAAGGAGACTGAGGGACTGAGGACATGGAGGTAGTGAACGGAAAATAGAGAGAAGAGGTAAAAAAAACCGAGCAAACAAAGATAAGCGAGGGAGAGTGGGTGAGTTATAGTGATAAACTGCAATAATACTGGTTAGTGAGTAAAGAGGAATTACTAAAAGAGCAAAGGAGGAAAAGACGGAAAAAGGAAGTAAAACAGAGAGACTGAAAGCTGAAAAGTGATGCAAGGGAGAGAGGGGATGCGGATAGTTGAAATGGAAATGAGGGGTTGTGAAAGAAGTGCAGTAAACGAATGGATGTGAAATAAAGTGAGAGAAAGGCAGTGTGAGTGAGTAAAGAGAGCTGAAACAGAGAGGAAAATGGAAAGTGAGTGTGAGACAATGGGAATACAATATAAATTACACAATACAAACTATAGAATAATTTATACAACATGTTAGATAGTTTATTTTTGCTGTTCTCAGAACATATTGAATTTTACTAAAAACAGTGAGTTCAAACTATTCATCATATTACAGCGGGAAAAAAAACACAATCAAAAAGATTGTGTTAAAAAAAAACATATAAAGTTACAAATCACATATGTACACTAATCTTTGATTCACTTACTTTTCCTTTAGGCCAAATAGTACATCATGAAGGTCCTTTTCGTTGGAAGGTACTCTGCTGTTCTCTAAAAATTCCATTTCATCGACTCTCTAGAAAAAAAGCTCCAAGAACATCTGAAATATGTTTCAATGTTTTCACATACTCCTTCTGTTCAGTCATGACTCTTTGCTCATTCCTTCACCTTTCCTTAAGGCCAAATAGTGTCAGATGTATCAGTATATTTTCAAATTACTTGAACAAACTCTAAAATTACCGTTTTCCCAACGTTCTGAAAGAAAGGCTCAAACAACATTTTCACAATATTTAAATATTCATAATTCCAGCTCTGGCTCTCTCATGTTGAACATTTCCTATAATACTAATATCACTTAATATGCGATCCACTTACCGTACCTTTATGAGAACTATAGATTTTATATTATCTTCATCACTTTTACTCACAATATAATTTTAAACAGCAAACTAACTTTTATTAACTGCTCCCGTCTTCATAGGGCAATTACCTTTACTTAAATTTTGGTTCTAAAAACACTAGGTATACATTTTTTAAGTCAAAAGGCAAACATTGTTTGAAAGTCAAATGAGTGTCATTACAGTTAGTCCAACCTGTACGACATTTTAAATAGCATGTGTAATGCCCTGATGTTATTGAAGGACCGTCATGATAAATATTAGCTGCAGTTGCAAAAGTTCTTCCTGAAATTGATAACTGAGAAGCCACAACATTTTTAATAGAAGTTGACAATTTACTTCCATCAGGTCTACATCGTTGGAACATTAAAATGACATATTTACCATAAGTTTGTAAAAATAATGTGGACAGCATTGCAGACTTACATTTGGTACACACCATATTGTGATCTGCTGCTTTAACTAGATTATTGAAAGACACTGATTTGCAGTTGGTAACGTCAAATATATAAATCTTTTGGTGTCTATTGTAGTACTACTTGATAAAGTACAGTTGTCACAGTCATGCTGCCATTGATAAGAAAGGCTAAAAAGAATTTTTATATCTACACCTTCATCTTCCAATACATCAAACCTATGCATTAAAAATTCCTGACAATCCTGCTGAATATTCTGTGAAAATTGATTTTGACCAGAACATATGTCTAGAAGATTTCGGATTTCTGAAACACCTTCTATTTTTCCTCTATCAATGCTACATTTCTCAAACACAGAATTCAATAAACAGCAGAATGTTTCATCCCGATTTTCAACAATCTGTTCTTGTAAATTTTGAAGAAAAAAAACAACATTAACCACTACATAAGCATAGCAGTTGACACCAGAACTGTTTTCAAACTGAAATCCAACAGCATCTTTAACAGAATCCTTTTTCTTTCTGCTTACAATTACATTTTCATCTACTTTTTGTCTTTTTGCTACTACCTCACTGCAATTACTCTCATTTCTTCTTTTTCAGCCTACCACACGCTTTTCAAACAGAGGATATTGAGGCAAATGTGGAGCATACTCTCTTCTTAACCTATTGTATTCTTTAACACAATCTAGATCTGCACAAATCTTTGTTTCATCACACTCAATCAAGTACAATCCTGATAAAGTTCTGACTCGTGATAATGCCACATATGCCATACCCTCTTTAAACACAGACTTCCAATGTTCACCAAAGCACTATCTACACTTAAACCTTGAGATTTATGAATTGTCACCGCATATGCCAAACAAACAGGAAACTGTTTTCGGCGAACATATAAGTCTTTCACAAGCTAAAATCTAGCTGAACAATGACAAATTTGTTCTATTTCGTCAATGCCATCAAATTTAATTTTTAAAATTTCAATTCCATCTCTATTTTTGTCATTCACAAAATCAACAACATGACCCATTGCTCCATTTACCAGACCTCTTTCAACATTTAAATTCCTTCTCAAAATGATACGACAATTTAAATACACATTCAGAGTCTTTTCAAAACCAGCAGTTTTAGATAAACTCTTCTCTAATGAATCCAATTTTGATTTCATATTTTCAGCCAAAATAATTGTTGCTCCCATATGCTCTATTTTATCTATAGCTTCCAGTTTCATAATCTCTTCATTTTCTAACTTTAACATTTTGTGGTTGAAGATGGAACATTCTTGCAGATTTGGCATCAAACATATCCCAGATTTGTTCTCAGTAATTTTCTTAAAAATATTCTCTGGAAGAATGTTTTCATTTGGGTACAAATTTGAAATTAATCGTGCATGTAATGCTTCTTTCCCATGCTCACTTACTTTTCCGATTCTTACATCTTGTAGAATATTTTTATAATCTTCATCCTTTGCCTGTCGCATATTTTGAAGCAGTTCTGCATATTTGAAATTTAACCATATATTAACGTTTCCAATGCTTCTTAGGCACTTCCTGGTATCTTCATGCGTGAGCATTTTAACCACTGGTTGTCCTTTCACTGGAATCAACTGCAGTAGATCTCCAAAAACAATAATGTGTTTTCCTCCGAATAAGACATCATAGTCTGTTCTAAGAATTTCTTGTATTCTCAAATGCACAAAAGCAAGCATTAGATTTGAGACCATGGTTACCTCATCAATGATAAGAAGTTTCATTTTCTTCAGGACTCTGGAAACTTCAGAACAAGCATCTCCAGATAGCTTGTGGTATTGTAATTTTTTATCATGCTCAACTGGTAGCATCAGTAAACGATGTAAAGTAATCCCTTTAATGTCATGTGCTGCCAGCCCAGTTGGAGCGGTAACAACACAAGACAGCGGTGATTCAGTCCTTTTCTGCAGATAAGTTGCAATTGCTTTAATCAGAAAACTTTTTCCAGTTCCCGCTTCTCCACTCACGTACAGTTGCACAGGCTTAAATGATGTACATGAGCACTCTTTTTTCTCATGACTGAATCCATGTTCAACATGTTCTGTGACTTCGTCATATATCTGTTTCTGCTCAAGGTTTAGTTGTTTCACCAAATCTTCTAAGTTAACTACATCCTCTTGAGCTTGTTCCATGGCTCTTTCCACCTCATCCATGGCAGTGGCAGCTTCATTTTGGATAATTGGTCCTCTTAGTGGATCCTGACTCAATGAAGCAGAACTCTGACTGTCTTGAGAACTGTCTCTAGCAATCTCTACAGCAATTGTGGCTTCTTGCTCTATTTCTTCATTCAACATTTGCAGATAATTTGGAAAATCAGGACATTCTATGGTATCCTTGATTGCATTAAAAGATTCTTCGTAACAGAAAATCTCCAAGTAGTTCCTCTTCTGTACGCCATGGCTTAAAGAGTTGCAAAAGAGCTAAATAGTAAAATTCCCTTTTCTCTGGATTTTCGTAACTCAATTTTAGATGATTAATCAAATGGCCTTTTCTCTGCTTCACTAGACATCCTTCACACCCAATGATAGCATATATTCCATTGTTGATATCTTCTCTGATGGTCCTCTTATAAATATAGTTTTGCAGAACTTCATAAAACAACTGTTCTCAAGATGACTACTTCTATTTGGATAGTATGTATCCAACATGTTTGTCTTCAAAATATCTGTACTGTTTGGTTCTTTCTCCGCCAAATACTCAATTTCTTGTACAGATTTCAAAACTCGGTTTCGTATTGCAGCAAGACCTAGACTCACCCAAATAATTGTTCTAGACTTGGCGTAGAGACTTGCTGATGATAACCGATCAGAACATTCATATGCTCCAATTTCACGATGCGGCAACATCTTCAAACTGAAACTGTATCATTTTTTACTTATACTCTTTTCATGTGAAATGTCCTCCCACATTTCCTTCAGTTCTGTCTTTTCTTTTTTTGTGATGTAAGATGTCACATATCGAGCCACAGCAATGGAGTTGTCAGCAACGAACTGAATATCCATGTTAGCATTCCACATGGACAAAATCACCGGGTTGTAGTCGTTGATGTACTTGGACTCTTCGTTTCTTTTTAAATTGTATGTATTTTTTGGTGATTTCCTCGTACCAGTATGTTGCAGAGAAGACATCAAATTATTTACTCTTCCTTTAGAAATCACTGGTCGTGGAAATGCGAAACGACATTTTGTGTAGAACTTGTCCTTGTTTCTGAATTTTCGACGACAGTACTTTCCACAACGATGTGATTGAAAACGTAAAACTTGTTGCCTTAAACTGTTTTCTTCGGAAGTTTTCGGAACAGCACATGTTGAATACTCTTCAATGAAACTCATCACTGTGTCATCAGAATCTGTTCCAAATTTGGGTGCATCTTTAATCCATAACAACATATGTATGTGAGGAGCACCTCTCGCTTGATACTCCTTTCTCCAAAAGAAATCCAAAACCTCTCCAAGGGGAAGAATATTTTTTGTTGGTAATGAAAGACATCATAGCTTCAAATCTATGATTGAAATATCTGCATACATTCACTGGATCTAAAGAACACTATATTTTGAATGTTTGCATTTGCCTCTCGTAGAAATTGAAGTAAGTTGTCCCATTCATACTCAGCACAGCTAAGAGTGAGGAACCATGTAGGAGATCCTAAGTTTCTTAGCATACATTTCAATTCTCCATAACGACGGTACCAATACTCCTTTGTACCACGCTGACATGCCATGAGATTGATTAGATGAGATTCCAAAATATTGTCTTGCAGATTGACTTTCTCCATAAAGTCCCTCGCCGAAACATTTTGCAGATGTGCTCCACTTTTCAGTATATGGTTTACTGCATAAGAAAGCCCAGACAAGTCACTTTCATACAGTAGATGAAACAAATATGGGATGCATTGACGAAACCTTGGATCTTCAGCATATAATCTTAAAGTCCGGTATTCAGATGCTGGAATTTGAAGTGGTCAATCGTCATATCGTCCACCTCGACCTGTTGGAAATAGCTGTGGAGAACAACGAGCTTCCAAACTTTCTTCCCATACACTAATGGGACTTCCTTTTGCTGCTTTCATTTGAAACAAGTCAATTGCATTCCCCATTACTTCTTTGGAATGCAAAGGATGAACAGTATAATGTTCATATATTTCTTCACTTCTAGACACATCAACTTTTTCAATTTGGCCGGCTGAACAATCACTGTCTTCTTCTGCAGCTGTTTCGCCTGCTCCAACACATACATCTTTGTAGTACTCATTGTTTTTGACCAAATACAACGTTGCCTTTTTGACTTTCCTAACATCCACTAAATCTTGCCAGATTTTCTTACTCTTTGTCGGAACCCCAATAACTAGAACAACCAGAGGTTCCTCTTCCACTTTCTCTACACCAATTGTATCAATATTTTTCTTGAAATCTAGAGGAAAATAAACAATTCTTCCCTTTAATCCTCTCTGTAAATCCGAAGGAGGCAATTTCCCTATCTTAGGCTCCATGCGAACAATAGCCTGAAAAGGATGGACACATTGAATCAGAATAGATTCATATGTATTTAAATCCATCAATTCAGGAGGAATGTCTCCCAACTCAAGATTATTGTGAACAGCTCTAGCAGGCATTCTGTTTTCATTTAATTTATTATAACAATATTTACAAATACGCTGATCAGAACTCAAATCAAAAGAATTCTCCACCATCAGAAAGTTGCAAAATTCTTCCATTCAGTTATTTTCCATTTCCCTTTCTGCATATAAATCAACTAACCTAGTCTGAATCTTATAATGAGTTCATCGACAACACACACAAGTAAAATTAGGACTTTCACTTGATTTCACCTTAAACTTGGTGATTTCCTGGTCAAACGTTTCTGTACTTGAAATGTGTACATTGTCTTCCACATTACCTTCTATTACTGTGTCAATTTCTACACTGTCCTCTTTTTCACCAAAGTACCAACTCTCAATATCTTCACAAATCTTCTTCACATCTAATTCAGTTCCATGCAAAAGAGCACTGTTTAACTGTTTAAGCTTAAGTGCTGGACTTTTTGCATAATACAACATTCTCACTAATTTCCTCATTTTGTTATGATGCACTGCTAACATCCTAAAATGATGAAAAACACTCTGACATACTTTTCTAGAAAGACAAGCCAGTGAATGCCCTTGCAAACCTGTGTTTTCTCTCACTCTGCAAGGATCTAAGTCTTGCTACATCTTCATTTTCTGTTTTAGACTTTTCTTACTATATGTACGTAGGAAATTACGAAGCAAATCGATTGATTCCTGTCGCACACTACAAATACTACCACACTTCCAAGTGTACACTGGACCCTTAGTACGTCTCCCTAAAACTTCATCAGTTAACACCTCTTCTGCATTTCTAGACACAAGTTTCTCTTTTTCAATCGGACAACCGTCTTTTACCTCATATGCTCGACCACTGGTGTCAACTGCATGCACCATTTCATTCTCCTGGAAGTAACTCTCCTCATTAAAAAATGGCTCACAACTTGAACTATGCATCCATTCTCCAGAAAAAACTTTATACAAATTAGTCCGATTAATTACTCTTTTGCATCTACTCTTTGATTTGAAAACATCAATTGTCTTGTTAAGTGTCCTAATTCTATTGATTACTAAAATAAATATTTTTTTCTTAAGTTCAAAAGCCTGATCAACAATCTTCTCTACACTTTTCTTTTTCTTATAAAAAGCAGCTCGCTGTTTACCTTTTTTAATATTTTTTAACAAATTTAAAACCACCCTATGGCGAAACATTCGTTTACGAATGTCCCTAAATTGGTTTCGCCTTCTATTCCTATACATATTATTCTCTCCTGCTCCAGTAGTAACATTTTTGGGGGGCCTCTCCTTCCTTTTCAAATTTGCTCTCTCCTTCTGTATATTCTGATCCTCATCAACATGTTTTTTTTTTATCTACATATGTTCCGAAAGAAAGACTTAGTTGTCTCACCAGGAGCTGTTTTCCTGTTTTTTGAAGTATTTGTTGTAGACGACTGCTTTAATTCCGTTGCTGTTTTTGATTTTTTCCGCTTGGCATCTTTCCTTCTCCTCTGCCTTGACGGCATATTTCCTTACTATTGAAATCTTGTTTTCAATCTGTGGTAAACAAAAAAAATAAAACACATTATACACCGCTATTACCAAACAACAAAGCAATGACAATAACCAAATGATATAAACACTAGTTTACAACATATCTAAGTTTATACCACAGCAACTATGTAACTAGGAGTAAGACAAAGAAAAAGAGCTAGAAGGAGTAACACAAAGAGACAGAGAGAGTCAGACAAAGAAACAGGTAGAGGGAGTAAAACATAAAGAAGGAGTAAGACAGAGTGAGTATAATATGTTGTAAGACAGAGAAATGATGTAATAGGGAGAGTGAGTAAGTCAAAGAAAGGGAGAAAGTGAGTAAGTCAAAAAAAGGATGTAACAGGGTGGAAGATAGGGAAAGGGTGTAAGAGGATGTAAGACAGAGAGAGGGTATTAGAACGGGAGAGGATGTAAAAGAGACTAAAACACAGAGAGGCTGTAAAAGGGAGAGAGAGATAGTAACTTTGAGAGAGGGTGTAAGAGGAAGTAAATTTAGAGAAAGGATGTAACAAGGAGTAAATCAGACAGAGGATGTAATACAAAGAGAGGAAGAGAATAAAAAAGTCATAAAGAGGGAGAGAGGGTGTAAAACAGACAAAAGGTGTAATAGGGAGTACGTCTGGGAGAGAATGTCACAAAGAGAAAGGTTGTAAGATGGAGTAAATCAGGAAGAGGATGTAAGAGAAAGTATGACTTACAAATTGCTGTAAAAAAGAGAGAAAGGGAATAAATTAGAGACAGGGTGTAAGAGAAAGTAAGTCAAAGACAGAGTGTAAGAGAGTGTAACACAGAGTCAGGATGTAAAAAGGAATACGTCAGAGAGAGGGTGTTAGAAGGGGACAGGTGGAAAAATAGAGTAAGTCAGGAAGAGAATATAATAGAGACTAATACATTGTTGATAATGCTTGGTAAAGAAATGTTGGTGCATTAAGGAATAGTATTTTGTAAATGAGTGAGATTAATGCTTATACATATGACCTGTGCTCTAATTTGTAAATGTTATTTAAAAAAAGATTTCGGGCACATGAATTGGTTTTACATTATTGACAAGGATTAGATAGTATCTGCATGATTATAAAAATATATTAGCACATTTCACAATCATGTCACCTGTGTTTCCTCAGATTAGTAAGCAGATTGTGCAGATGAGGTGAGGCCTGTCCAAGGGTGCAGAGGAGATAAGTCCTGTGTCCAACAGTGCTGTGGACAGGACCTACCTCCTCTGCACCCCTGGCTGGACAAGCCTCACCTCATCTGCACAATATGCTTACAAAACACTGACGACACCGAGCTGATCCTCTCCCTCACCAGAGACCCCGACACCGCCAGAACCTGCCTACACGAAGGGATGAAAGACGTCGCCGAGTGGATGAAGGACAGCCGCCTGAAACTGAACTCGGACAAGACGGAAGTCCTCATCCTGGGATCTTCGCCCTCCGCCTGGGACAACTCCTGGTGGCCCCCAGCCCTGTGCACCGCACCCAAGCCAACCGACCGCGCACGCAACCTGGGCTTCATCCTGGACCCCTCCCTCTCGATGACCAGACAAGTCAACGCCGTCTCCTCATCGTGCTTCAACACCCTGCGTATGCTTCGCAAGATCTTCCGCTGGATCCCGACCGAGACCAGGAAGACTGTCACCCAGGCACTCGTCACCAGCCGACTGGACTACGGAAACGCCCTCTACGCCGGAACCACAGCCAAGCCACAGAAAAGACTCCAGCGCATCCAGAACGCCTCCGCCCGACTCATCCTGGATGTCCCCCGACGCAGCCACATCTCCAGCCACCTGAGGAACCTGCACTGGCTCCCCGTCGACAAGAGGATCACGTTCCGGCTCCTCACCCACGCACACAAGTCTCTCCATGACCTGGGCCCCAAGTACCTCAACGACCGCCTGACCTTCTACACGCCCACCCGCCAGGTACGGTCCACCAGCCTCGCCCTCGCAGCCGTACCACGCATCCGAAGAGCCACCGCCAGAGGAAGATCCTTCTCTTACCTGGCTGCCAAGACTTGGAACTCCCTCCCCATCTACCTTCGGCTGACCCAGGACCATCTCGCCTTCAGGAAACAACTCAAGACCTGGCTGTTCGAGCAGTAGCATACATCTCCCCCCAAACGCCTTGAGACCCTCCCGGGTGAGTAGTGCGCTATACAAATGGCATGATTGATTGATTGATTGAAATCGAATGCTTGTACATAGGACGAGCGCTCTGTTTCTTGAATGTTATTGGAAAAACGATTTTGGGGCAAGTGAATAGCTTTTACATTTTTGAGAAGGAATAAATAGTGTCCGCAAGATTAAATAGATATATTTGAACCTTTCACTATCATGTCACCTGTGTTTTCTCAGATTAGTAAGTACATTGTGCACATGAGGTGAGGTCTGTCCAGGGGTGCAGAGGAGGTAAGGCCTGTGTCGAAGAGTGCATTGGACAGGACTCACCTCCTCTGACCCTTGAACAATCCTCACCTCCTCAGTGCACCCTGGACAGGCCTCAATGTATTGGGTATAATTGATGGTAACAGGATGTAGATAAGGTGACGCCTAAGCAGGAGTGCAGATGTGGTGAGGCCTGTCCAGGGGAGCAGAGGTGTTGAGGCCTGTGTCTAAGAGGGCAGTGGAATGGACTTCATGAAGCCTCTCCCCCACTGCACTCTTAGACACACGCCTCACCTCCTTTGCACCCCTGGACAGGCTTCTCTCCCACTACACTCTTGAACACAGGCCTCACCTACTCCGCACCCCTGGACAATCCTCACCTCATCTGCAACCCTGAACAAACCTCAGCTCATCTGTACCCCTAGACAGGCCTCAGCTCATCTACACCCCTGGACACGCCTCACCTCATCTGCACACTGTTACCATCAATTATACCCAATACATTGAGGCCTGTCCAAGGGGCACAGAGGAGATGAGTCTTGTCCAAGAGTCAGAGGACGTGAGACCTCTACACTGCACTCATGGACACAGGCCTCATCTCCTTTGCACCCCTGCACATGCCTCACCTCATCTCCACAATCTACTTCCTAATCTGAGAAAACACAGGTGACATCATTATGAAAGGTTGAAATATATCTATTTAATCTTGCAGACACTATTTATTCCTTCTCAAAAATGTAAAAGCCATTCATTTGCCCCAAAATCGAGAAACAAAGTGCAGGTCATATGTACAAGCATTCCAGGTCACTACTTAAACTTCACTATTTCACAAAATACATTTCCTCTCTCTTGCAAACATTCCTAGCAAGCATTATCAAAAAACATGACACAAAAGAACAGCAAAGAAGCTCAATGTGCTTCCTAATCTGAGGTAACACAGGTTGATTGTGAAGGGTTCAAATATATTTATTTAATCATGCAGACACTATTTATTCCTTCTCAAGAATGTAAAAGCCATTAATTTGCCCCAAAATCGTTTTTTAAATAACATTTAAGAAACAGTGCGCAGATCCTATGTACAAGCATTCATTTTCACTAGTGAAACCTCACTATTTCACAAAATACAAATCCTCTATCTTGCAAATGTTGATACCAAGCATTCTCAAAAAACATGACACAAACCAACAGCAAAGAAGCTCAACGTGCTTCCTAATCTGAGGTAACACAGGTGACATGATTGTGAATGGTTCAAATATATTTATTTAATTATGCAGACACTATTTATTCCTTCTCAAAAATGTAAAAGCCATTCATTTGCCCCAAAATCGTTTTTTAAATAACATTTTAGAAACAAAGCGCAGGTCATATGTACAAGCATTCCAGGTCACTATTGAAACTTCACATTTTTACAAAATACAATTCCTCTTTCCAGCAACAACTTTTTATCAAGCATGTTCAAAAAACATGAAGAAAGTCACATTAAAAAACACATTTTGCTTCCAAATCTTCTCCATAGAGTATACAAGTCTCTATCTATATTAAATGAATCATAACTCACCTTTACAAATGCTTTGGGAGATTGAGAACAGTGTCAGATACACACACCAATATTTCTTTAGCAGAGCAAAAGGTATGTACTCCAGGCACTGCAACCATGAATGGCACAGAAAACCTCTAATTCTACACTCATATCCCTCATGTTAACCAATTAAAACTCTTCCCTCTCTATTTTCAAACCAACGCCCTTCCCCCTCAGCCCTTTCTACCTGTTACCATAGCAACTCCCTCCTCACTGAGCTCTCAGGGTTAAAAGTTTATTCTACAATGTTGCACATGAACTCAGCAAGGATGTTTGACCTCTCAATACATCAGCTTATCAGGTGCAATCTTTCTTTTAATGACTTTTTCTTAACGATTCAAATTACTTCTTTCACAGACAGAACCATGCACCCTAACTTTCAGTTTTCAACTATCTGAATCCACCAATCATTGCTTGTGATTCAACAGCACTGAAACTCCACAGTTTTTTTTTGCAAACTCCTACTGTTTCAACTGCCATTTTATTCCTACACTTCATTTGACTGCACCAGAGCCTCCTCTCACCATGTATTCTGTCTGGATTATTGGACATAGCTACATCCACTGGGCTCAAAGGTATGCAGCTCTCAGAAATTTTCACAACCTTGATTTACCAAATGTGCACATCAAATGGATTGGCCAAAGAGGATTGAGATGTCATCAATTGATATCATTGGTGAAAACCTTTCACCATCTGCCACACCCTGACCTTATAATTTTGCACTGTGGTGGAAATGACCTAGGCACTTTGACTGGGGTAGGTCTGGAAATGGTTTTAAAGGACACCTTTGGGCAATTGATGACACTTTTTCCACAAACTGCCTTGGTATATTCCAATATATGCCAAAGACAGAAATGGAAGTGGTCCAAACAATTTTGTCCACAATTTGAGAAAGCACGGAAACATGTGAATAA
This sequence comes from Lissotriton helveticus, assembly GCF_964261635.1. Classification (NCBI taxonomy): domain Eukaryota; kingdom Metazoa; phylum Chordata; class Amphibia; order Caudata; family Salamandridae; genus Lissotriton; species Lissotriton helveticus. The sequence goes on along the minus strand of NC_136063.1, from coordinate 1,242,810,285 downwards.
ATCTGTTTCTGCTTACATGAGAGACTATGGAATGGGTTCAATATACAACAATAACTTGCGTTACAACATGCAAGATATCTACAGAGGAGATGGTGTGCACTTCTCAGATGAGGGGAATAGAATATTCCTTCTGAATTTAAGACTGTGCATTGGAACCTACTTGTAGGTACCTAAATCATCCACAGAACCCAAAAGCTCTTTTCAGGGCTACCCTACCTCTGATCACTCAAAATGATTACTTTACTCTAACTTTTTTCACCAAAGTACGCTCCCCGGTACGCTCCCCGGTACGCGTACCGGGCGCTCCCCCCGCGAAAAATATATATATTTATTTTTTTTGGCCTATATGGGCCTCTTAAGTCCCCCTCAGAAAACCTAGGGGGTCAGGGGGTGCCTACCATGCCCCCTTTTGCCCATTCCCAACATTGTTTGTCCTCCATCTTGTGTCTCAATTCTTCCGAAACACAAGATGGATGACTTCCGTAGCGCTGCAGGTGCGCGTACCGGGGCGCTCACCGGTAAGCGCTCCCACAAATTTTTAAAAGGTAATTTACATAAAAACCTCTGTAGAGATGTTCACCATATATAGAATAGGCCATAATACATACCAGTCCCTACCATTTTCCCAAATTTGGTGATATTCCATTCAGCCATTTAGGCTATAGCCCTGTCTAAATATCCTGAGGTAAATGACATGACAAAAACACATATGAAAGTGTTAGAAATTACAACCAATTAAAATGTTACTTACATTTTGTACTTTTATGTGCTGACATTTGATTGGTTATGTACATGAATATATATAAAAAAAGAGAGGGAAACACAACCATTTTGACTAGTACTTCCTGAAGTACATTTGAAAAGGATTTTCACTGAAAACTTCAACTGCTTTCACAAAGGTAAGTTGTTAATTTGGAAAGGGAAGTATGTTGTGCACTTTAAGTTAATTTGGGAAAACATTTTCTGATAGTTATATACTATCCCTCTGTAATAGTTATAGATTGAGATAGGCTTCTCTGTAATAGTTATGGATTGAGTTAGGCTTCTCTGGTATAATTATGAATTTACTTAGGCTTCATCACATGCACTTTTTAATAGTTCTACTTCCTGCCTGAAACCATACACTGCCGAAAATTTACTTCACTGTTAAAAACTCAGAAATACCTGTCTGAACTTAAACCCAAAAGTACCCTAACTCAACTGATAAAGTTATTTTTTATGCAATTTACAGAAATAAAATGGAAGAAAAACAACAATCCAATGTTATTTCTTTCGAAGTAAAGATTGAAAACAATCCAGATGAAAAAAAAATGTCTTGAATTTCATGGATGACTCTATAGACCAACAATTAATTGACTATTTGGAACAAATTGAATCATGCAATGATAATTATGAGGAAATTCCAGACAATATAATGTTAGAAGTTTTATTAAATTTTGAAAAAGAATCATAAGAATAAATTTATATTTATTAATCAAAAATTGTTTGAGACATTATTCATTTTTATATGTAATTCATGAAGTACTACCAACATGATTATAATATAAAGTGAGACTTATAGTATTCTGTGCAACTTTTTTGTCTTACATAGTAAGTTTACTCATTTTCATCATCATAAGGGAGCAGGATAGACTACACATGATCCCCTAGGCCTTCTCAGGGAGTGATTAAAGTATCTATTTCTGCTTTCCTGACAGACTATGATATGGATTCCATATACCATAATAACTTCTGTAACAACATGCAAGATATCTACAGAGGAAACGGTGTACATTAAATTTAAGACTCTGCATTGGTACCTACATGTTGGTACTTAAAACACCCAAACAACACAACAACTCTATTCAGAGCTACCCTACCTCTAAGCACTTTAAATTATTATTTTACTATTTCAGTGGGTTTTCCCCATGGTACGCTCCCCGGTACGCTTCCCGGTGCGCGTACCGGGCGCCCCCCTGCGAAAAACGAAAAAAAATAAAAAAATGTTTTGGCCCGTGGGGCCCTTTTATGGCCCCCACATCAAACCTAGGAGGTCAAGGGGGGTCTACCCTGCCCCCTTTTGGTAATTTCCCCCTTTGTTTTTGCCACCTCTTCTGTCTCGATCCTACCGAGACACAAGATGGCGGCCGCTCCGGACTGTTTGGAATGTTGACAGACACCCGAGAGCCAATCAGCTTTCCGCTCGCGAACTCGCATAGCACGCTGGTGCGCGCCCGGGTGCGCGTACCGGGGCGCGCCTATAGATATATATAGTTTTTTTGAACCTAAATTACTCAAAATCCACTGGAGACATAGCAAAGGCACATCGGGCTACCAGTCCCTACAATTTTGCCAAGTTTGATGGAAATCCATTCAGCCGTTCGGGCTAAAAGTGAGTCCAACCGCCCTATGGAAATTAACATGGGGAAAACACGTTTTGGGACCCCCCTTTTATCTCGGCCCCCGCTTGACGAATCCCCCCCAAACTTTCAGGGAAGGAGCAGAGCGGAGGGGGCCTTCTTCTTTAAGAAATTCTCGAAAATTCGTCCACCAGCGCCAAAGTTATTCCCAATAGAATGTTGCGGATTTCCTATGGAAAACAATGCTAACTATAACTACCTACTGGCGACCGCCAGTAGGTAATATATATATATTTATATATATATATATATGCACCAAACTCCCAGAGACCAGGAAAAGAAGGGTCGCACACGCCAAAGGATTCCGTTTCTTCAAGGTAAAGACAGGATTTTTTAGGTGACATGCGCCTGGTTCTTCAACAAAGAGAATGGGAACAGAACCGCGGTGCGCAAATCCAAACAAGAGGAAAGGGCAGAGGACACCCTTGGCAAGTAAAAAAAAAATCACAGCGGAGAGGAAGATGGAACAAGCAGTTCAATAACAAAAACTGGAGCGACAAGAAGAAGCATGGCCCAAAGGAAGGAACAATGTTAGACAACAATATGGAAACAAACGATACTGAGGCAACACACGAAATGGAACTGCAAATACTCAACTTATCCAAACGACAACTAACTGAGTTTGAAGAGACCCTCCTCAAAAAAGGCATACATTTCTGTCCAACCAAAGCTATGGATATTGCCCAAACGAGGATAGACTTATACCTGTACATACGAAAACTTAACCTTTCCAAATTCTTCATGGAACATCCAAAGAAGGAATCCATTCCAAATATAATACCTGAAGATACTCTTAAAGCAAAAGATGCGACAGCATATCTAACGTTACTCAATCTCAATACTTTGGAAGATGAAGAAATCACCCTACAAGAAGCTCACAAACAAATTGGTGCGGGCCTGAGTGACAAACATCCCAAATCAAGATTTTATCCTCAGTTATATCCAGGGAATAAATTAGATCTTTTTCAGGAAGCTGTCACACAAGATCTATATCAAATGAAAAAATTGAGCTACAAAGATAATTTAACAAAAGAAGAAAGGGATGCTTTATGTAACCTCTCAAATGACAAACAAATAATAATAAAGACAGCCGACAAAGGCGGAAATATTGTAGTCTTGGACAGGCAAGATTACATCAACGAGGCACACAGACAACTAAGTGACGCAACTTATTATGAGAGGTTACAAGTGAATCCTACCAACAAAATGAAAAGAGAGATAGATGAACACATTGATAAATGGACAGCTCTGAAATTAATCAATGACGATGAGAAAAAATACTTAGTGGTGGATCATCCAATCATGGCCACCATTTATTTCCTCCCGAAAGTGCATAAAGACGCAGCACACCCCCCCAGGACGACCTATAGTCTCGGCTAATGGATCTCTTCTAGAGCCAATGGTTAATTACATAGACTATTTTTTGCAACCTTTTGTAACCAATCTGGAATCCTACATTAAGGATACACGTGACACTTTGCGAAAGCTTGAACTAATCACCTGGGATGACTCATATTACCTGATAACAATGGATGTCATCTCATTGTACACTACCATAGCAAATGACATGGGTATCAATGCGTGCAAATATTTTCTGCAAGAAAGAACCATACATCTAAACGACCACAACTGTATGCTATTGAAAATGTTGGAAATCTGCCTGACTGGGAACGTCTTTCTCTTCGGAGAGAAAATTTACAGGCAATGCAATGGCACGGCCATGGGCTTTCTTGCAGCCCCAGCTACGCATGCCTCACCATGGGGTGGTGGGAAAAAGAGGTGGCATGGAGTATACAGAACCAAAAATACGTGGAAAAAATTGTCCAATGGTCCAGACTTATTGATGACCTCATAATTGTGTGGAAAGGAACAGCAATGGAATTTCAAGAGTATTTCGAAATACTGAATACGAGTATAGAAACTCAAAAATTCACTTACCAAATAAATAAAACTGAAGCGATATTCCTGGACACAAAAATTTACATAAAGGACAATAAAATCCAAACAACTCTACATCGCAAAACAACTGCTACCCATGCCACCCTACAAGCTGACAGTTTCCACCAAAGATCATTAATCCAAAGCATACCATATGGCAAATTTCTTCGGATTCGCAGAATTTGCAGTGAGGAAGATGAGTGGCTGAAACATAGTACAAACATCGCAAAAAGATTAAAAAATCGGCAATACAATACTGGCACGATAAATAGTGGTTGGAAGAAATCGAATGCAAAAACACGAAGTGATTGTCTGAAAATCAAAACCAAAACTATAAAAAAAAACAACAGAGATAAGATTTATAACAGACTATACCCAGAATTCCAAAATGGTAAACTTGATTCTCAAGAAGAATTGGAAAATTCTAAAATTAGATGGCACCATTGGAAAGATGATAGGGGATCACCCCATAGTAACATACCGGAGAGCAAGGAATCTCAAAGATTACCTAGTGCACAGTCATCTTGACACCCAGAATAAAAGCAAAGACTGGCTACAAACCAAAGGCTTCATCAAATGTTACAATTGTAAGGTCTGTTCAATAGCCAAACCTACTCTGGAAATCCAAATGGCCAACAAAAAGATGTGGAAAATTCCAAACCTAATCAGTTGTAAAAGCAGATATGTGGTGTACATTGTAGAATGCCCGTGCAAACTGAAATATATAGGGAGCACGACATGTGAGTTAAAAAAGAGAATTTTAGAGCACACTCGTGCCACCACACACAAGGACAAAAACAACGCCATAGCCAGACACATGGAATTGGTCCATAATGGGGATTGGAAAACTTTTAAATTTTATGGCATTGATCAAGTCATAGACAATAAACGGGGAGGAAATTTGGAAAAATTAATCCGTCAGAAGGAATCTCGACATATCTTAAAATTCAGAACAATTACCCCTTTTGGTTTAAATCAGTCGGAGGAACTCTATGTGCACCTTTAGTGACTTTTTGATAGAACTATTATACAATAGCAAACATAATTGATTAAAATTTTCAAAATGTTTAAATAATATGTGCACCAAAAAAATAGCGGACCGATGCTGGGTTATCTGAAATCATATTAACAACAAATGGGGTCAACTACACTGGATGTTTTACATACATACATAAAAAAGGAAAAACTTTAACTGAAAGAATACTCGTGATGGTTTTGTAAACTTGCACCCTTTTTTAGATTGGTTTAAATATATAAACTACATGTCTCATAAAGCCTAAGGGCTTGTTTTGACCAAAATGGTGCAGGAAATGATGCAATACCTTTTCAAACTTATGTAAACCAATAGCAATTGTTTGTTTGTAAGTTACCGTGATCAAGCAGCGGCTGCTGCAAAACGCGTCGGCTTTTGCTTTGTCTTGCCGAGTGAACAAATAAACATGCAAAATTAAGAATAAATAAGCAACCTTGAAGAAACGGAATCCTTTGGCGTGTGCGACCCTTCTTTTCCTGGTCTCCGGGAGTTTGGTGCATAAATCACGGCGTGGTCCTTCCGTCGGAAACCGCACCGCCGATAGATCGCTGGTTAGCAGGGCAGTTGGACTACTTTTGGCATATATATATATATATATATATATATATATATATATATATATATATATATATATATATATATATTCACTGAAAAAACCATAGGTTATAGACCATATATAGTTAGGAATTAGCATTTACAAAACCTTGAAAATTCACTGAAAAAACCATAGGTTATAGACCATATATAGTTAGGAATTAGCATTTAAAAAACCTTATTTTACTCACACAAAACCATTGAAATTCCATATATAGTTAGTTGCACTAACTATATATCGCGCACCTGCAATCCACTGCTGATCATGTCACATATTGCATCATTCATGACATGGTCAGTGACATCACTGATGACATCACTGATGACATCTCAAATGACATCACTGATGACATCACTGATGACAACATCCAGTGACTGTATGTTTCTGTAAAGTTAAAATATATCTTACATATTGAAGAATGAGTGGATGTATAAGTGTCTGGATGAAGGATTTAGTAGGTGCGTGACTGACTGTATGAGTGAGTGATTAAATGTGTCTCACTGAATGCATGGGTTAGTGACTAAACTGTCTTAATTTGTGCATCATTATGTCTGTTGTTCTGTAAACTGCTGCATGTGTTGATCATTAGCTATACGAGAGGCTATATGTGTTATTAATTGCTTGCCCAAGTATTTCTATGGGAGATTGAGTTTGTGTGGGGGTGGCTGGAAGGTGTGTGACTCTATGCATAGATGTGTGAACAGTTTATTCACTAGGTGTATGAGTTCAAGAGTGCATGTGGAAACAGCTACATGGGCAGTTGACTGTGTGCATGAGTGTATTGATGAGTGAATGGATATCTCAATGCTACATGTCATAGTAAGTACATATGTAAAACACAGTACATGTGAGAGTTGGCATATATAAATAACTGTGCATGAGAGCCACCGAATGAGTGAGTGGTTGTATCGATCATTGTGAACTTGTATCAGGGATTGTATAAGAGAGTAAATATGTGTTAGTATATGTTTCAATAAGTAAGGTGTGTTTAACTGTATAGTTGAAGAAATGGAGATGAGATTGTTTCTTTGCATGACTGACTGGGTGTGTGAGTAACTCCATGGATGAGTGGAAGTGTGTGAGTGTCTGTATACACTGAGTGTATCTAAGGTTATATTAGAGTCTGAAGAGGTTTATCGTATTAGCACAAGAATGATGTCAAATGAGATGTCATCAGTGATGTCATCAGTGATGTCATTTGAGATGTCATCAGTGATGTCATCAGTGATGTCACTGACCATGTCATGAATGATGTAATATGTGACATGATCAGCAGTGGATTGCAGGTGCGCGATATATAGTTAGTGCAACTAACTATATATGGAATTTCAATGGTTTTGTGTGAGTAAAATAAGGTTTTTTAAATGCTAATTCATAACTATATATGGTCTATAACCTATGGTTTTTTCAGTGAATTTTCAAGGTTTTGTAAATGCTAATTCCTAACTATATATGGTCTATAACCTATGGTTTTTTCAGTGAATTTCAATGGTTTTTTAATAGCAAATATCATAAGCTGTCGAATGTCAAGTACGTGGTAAGTGAAAACATTTTCGTGTTTATGCACACTGATCTGCTTTGAATGGTGCCCCCCCCCCCCTCATTTCTATTAGGAGTACTCTCTCTTTGCAGATAGTGAAAGGTAGTTAACGCAGGTCTTTGCCCCCATTGTAATCCGTCGTGCCTGCTTCTCTCTCCATTTGATTGATTGTTATCCAAGTATTTACTGTTTTAGAATTAGTTCTCTTTGGTTCATTCTCTATTTACAAACAAACACAGAGTCGCAATACTCTGTTTAGTCTTTGCAGATAACGAAAAATCGTGTAAAAAAAAAAGAAAAGGAATCGAGCAAAATCAGTAGGCCACTAATGGGATCTCTTTTTGACCTCGCTAAAATAGAAACATTAGGAACAACCCCTCATGACAAATACAAAACTAGTGAGATGAACTGAACTCCACACAATGATGGCTGCAAAACAGCTCGGCTCCGCCACCCACCCCGCCCAAAATAACGATAAAGAACGGCTGCCATGATTGGTTGCGGAATGACCACGACGGAGCTACGAAATGGTGCTGCTCTCATGCTAACCCCAGCTTCAGTCTGAAACATCCAGAAACACTGTAGACTACCAATTCGATCAGTTCCGGTAGCGCCCCAATGTAACCCGGTAGAGAAGAACTAGCTCTCCCCTCTTTCACTGATGGTTCTTGTTGCCTGTCCCTTCTGTTGTCATTTAACAGAACTATTTAGCCTGCTGAAAGGGGTTGTGTTCCGACCGCTGGTTGGTGGAGACATTTTGACTATATTCTGTACCTGCGTTGTCGCGTAATGCGTCATATGACGCGCCGCGTTAGCGCATCCGGAAGTCATCCGGGGCGCGCAGCGCGTAACGTAAGCATAACAAGTCATGTGACTTGTTAATAAAACTTTTCATTGGTTCATTTTACTTTTCTTATTGTAATGATGAAAGGCTTGGTCATATGACCTAAAAATTACGCTTTTCATTACTTCCGAACATTATTTTTTCTTAAATATATGTTATAATGTTCCAGGCTAATGTACTTTCCCGGAAATTTTACAACTGTCCTGCAAGTAAAATATATTCTTTTTTCGAGAAAAAGAGCGTTTCTTCGTCCCATGACGGAGCCGTTGAGCAAAAGAGGGTCGACCTGCTGTCTTAGTCGCCGATACGCCTGAATATGAGATTCTTATCGATCACTTTATGTTGCAGGAATAGAAAACACAACAGCCCTTGACCATTTATCTTTACTGCGTTCCTTCGTATTATACCTTTTACCCTTCATGTAATTGGTCTGCTTTATTTCACTTGCCTTTTAATGATTCTAAAACAGTCACTATTATTAAAAACTTTACCAATGTATATACTACTACCATGTTTTCTTTTAAAAACCTTTATTGAGAAAATTTCATTATACAAATACGAGCCTATAACCACGTGGGCCTGCCACAGAGCAAACTGTAATCGTATATGATGAATAGACATTTACACTGTAGAGGAACGTAACGGGCGGGCCATTAGGTTGCAAGAACTAAGGTGTCTAACAGTTACGGAATCGGTGGACGTACATTTTATAATTAAAATACGACAGGGCCAGTTACAATAAAATTATCTAGATATACATTTGCGGGCAAGTACCATGGGTGACGTTAATTCGAACTTTCAACAGTACAGTAATCAATAACACATCAGAACTTAATATCAATAGGGATGTCGAAATATTCAATCAATTCTCGTCCCCGCCCGCCATGTGCTTCAAAACTGCATACGTATCTCGTGATTTCAAGGTTCTGCAACCAGTACACAACAAGGAGTTACGAGTCCCATTTATTCTGGCGCCATTTTGGGCGAGGACGGGCAGGTCCAGGATATAGTCAAAATGTCTCTACCAACCATCGACTATGATGATGTTCATATGCTGTATTTATTAGAGTAACACTCATCTGTCCACATGAAATTAATTTGCCACAATCTAAACATGTCATTTTAATCTTTCCAAAGTTCTTCTAAATATTTGGGACCGTTTCCCTTGCCTCTGAAGCTCTCAGTGCCACTTCTTTGATGAATGTACTAGCAGGTCAGGGGTTCTCCTCCAAATCTCTCTTTTATGCAGCACTATAATTAATTGGTGCCACCTCTCCATATGACGATGCATGGTATAGTTACCACAACTATATTTTTTTTCGGTTCCTCTGGAGAGTTCATCGTGGCAGATGAAGCGTGTAACGTACCGGGCATTTACCTTTTTTTGCATGTACAGGAAAGGAAAAAAAAATCGAGCGTCCGAGTTCTAAGGTGTCCCAGGGCCATTTTGGTGGACCAGGCCCAAATCCAAAGAACAGCCATCTCACAGGCTAATGGGGCGACCCACGCCGAGTTTCAGCATTGTAGGATGACCACACAAGTACAGCAACTTGCTAGACATCACCTCGGTGCCATCCGGATCTCGGCGCCCCACTGCAGATGAAGTGCCTCTCAACTATGAAACCACCACGGTGACATCCGGATCTTGGCGCGTTGTGCTGCCTTCGGCCTATTCGCACATCGGTCCGCTACTGACGCCATCTCACAGGCTAATGGGGCGACCCACGCCGAGTTTCAGCATTGTAGGATGACCACACCAGTACAGCAACTTGCTAGACATCACCTCGGTGCCATTCGGATCTCGGCGCCCCACTGCAGATGAAGTGCCTCTCAACTATGAAACCACCACGGTGACATCCGGATCTTGGCGCGTTGTGCTGCCTTCGGCCTATTCGCACATCGGTCCGCTACTGACGCCATCTCACAGGCTAATGGGGCGACCCACGCCGAGTTTCAGCATTGTAGGATGACCACACCAGTACAGCAACTTGCTAGACATCACCTCGGTGCCATCCGGATCTCGGCGCCCCACTGCAGATGAAGTGCCTCTCAACTATGAAACCACCACGGTGACATCCGGATCTTGGCGCGTTGTGCTGCCTTCGGCCTATTCGCACATCGGTCCGCTACTGACGCCATCTCACAGGCTAATGGGGCGACCCACGCCGAGTTTCAGCATTGTAGGATGACCACACCAACTTGCTAGACATCACCTCAGTGCCATCCGAATCTTGGCATCTCAACGCCTAGTGGTATCTTCCATACAAAAAATATTGTTACGCTGCCTTTGGCCCCATTCGCACATCAGTCCGCAACTTAGACATCACCTCGGTGCCATCCGGATCTTGGCATCTCAGCGCCTTGTGGTGTCAGTCAGAAAATATTGTTGTGCTGCCTTCGGCCTATTCGCACATCGGTCCGCTACTGACGCCATCTCACAGGCCAACGGGGCGCCCCACGCCGACTTTCAACATTGTAGGATGGCCACAGAAGTGCGACAACTTACTAGACACCACCTCGGTGCCATCCGGATCTTGGCGCGTTGTGCTGCCTTCGGCCTATTCGCACATCGGTCCGCTACTGACGCAAACTCACAGGCCAACGGGGCGCCCCACGCCGACTTTCAGCATTGTAGGATGGCCACACCAGTGCGGCAACTTGCTACACACCACCTCGGTGCCATCCGGATCTTGGCGCGTAGTGAAGCTGCAGCAGCTGCAAATAAGCTTCAGACAGTGTTACAACCGCTGCTCAGAACTCTCAACTATGACACCACCTCGGTGCCATCCGGATCTTGGCGCGTTGTATTGCCTTCGGCCTATTCGCACATCGGTCCGCTACTGACGCCGCCTCACGTGCCAACGTATTTTCTCCGCATTTTATACCCTATGCCGCATAACAGGTCATGTGACTTGTTTATAAAACTTTTCATTGGTTCATTTTACTTTTGGTTTCCGAATGATGGAAGGCTTGATCATATGACCTAAAAACAACACTTTTCATTGGATGAAAACTTTTTTTTTCCCCCAAACGATGAAAGCCCCACCTTGTTTCTGGATGTTTCAGACTAAACTGGCGTCAGCATGAGAGCACCACCATCTCGTAGCTCCGTCGTGGTCATTCCGCGAGCAATCATGGCAGCCGCTCCCCACCAGAAGCCTGCAGGAGTCGGGGCCCCCAAAACTTTTGATGAATTCTCAAGGCGGAGGGGACGCTTTCGAGAATGGGGTCCAAGACCTAGCAGACAAGCGTCCGATTTCCAAGGTGTCCCAGGGCCATTTCATTGGACCACGCCCAAAAAGGAAAGAGCCTGCCGCCATTTTGAGAGTCCTGTGGCAGCCGCCTATCGCTGCACCGCAAGAGTGGGCGCAACTCAGCTGAATGGCGGATTTTGACACAGTGGACCAAAAGCGGACGGAATGGCAACTGAAACGGTAAAGGGGCGCCCCACTAAAACAGATGAGACTCCACCTGGAGAGGCCCGTTCACGCCGCCTCCCCCGGGGCGCTCCACGCCGTTATTCGGAGCAGCATTGTAGGATACCAAAACCAGTGCGGCAACTTACTGGACATCACCTTGGTGCCATCGTTCTGCTGCCTTGGAACTATTCGCACAACAGTTTGCTACTGATGACCCACCCCCCGCGACGCCCCACGCCGTTATTTGCTGGGTGGCAACTTACTAGACATCACTTTCGTGTCATCTAGATTTCGGCGCGTTCTGCTGCCTTGGAACTATTCGCACAACAGTTTGCTACTGATGACCCACCCCCCGCGACGCCCCACGCCGGAAATCTGGACGTTGTGCTGCGTTGGGACTATTCGCACAGCCGACCGCTACTTCGTTGTTTTTCTCTAAAAATGTTTATATGTTATTACTATTTTTGTTTTCTTGTATATATTTATAAATTATTAAAGTTTTATAATCTTACTACTTTGTCGGAGTGCTATATATTTTTAATGTGACACATAATTGTAAAAACTTTGATGTACAAAGAGTCATCCCTGGAATCTTCCGCTTCACGCTCGGTCCCCTCCCCAATCACAATACAGGATGGTTTTCAGATAATAGCAACGCTTCTGCTGTGACGGATCTCATCGAGTGTGGGCCTTGATCTACTATAACTCCTTTGAAGAGGGGTGATTCTTTACAGCTGTGGCCATAAACTACATCTGCAGGGCTAGCTGATAGCCTAGGACCGGCCTGGACAATCGGACACAGAGGAAAAGGAGTGTCAGATGGTGCGGTAGTGAATAGGGCGAAAGGGAGGTGTCGGGCGGGCACAGGGTGTGATTCTCAGGGAAGAGCAGCGCAGATGGGGGGAGGTTTATTACCCATGCATAAGACAGAGAGCGGGGGTGACCACTGCCTGGGTGAGATGCTTGCGAGGGTGGGGAGCCATGCTAAGGATCGACAGCGTGCACAGAGTGGGTCTGGTCAAGGCATCTAAAATGGCTGCCGTGCACGACAAAAGTGTGGCATTTGAAAAAAGACAAGATGGCGCACACAATGTTTTTCAACAATTCCTGATTTCCTTCGAATCGAACGTTAACAGACGTTGGGGCATATTACCAAAGTTAAGCGATATTTATCCCTAACGATGCATTGCAAAGATTTTTTTACCGTCAGAAATTATCGCAGATAAACCTTGCTATTATCAAGGTTTATCGCAAATACGATAAAAAACGAGCGCAATGCATTAATATCGCTGAAAACTCCGCGATATTCATGCATTACCGAGCTAATGCTCTTAGCCATGTTATCCACCTCCCATTGGATAACATGGCTAAGAACTGCTCAGGGCAGCTGTTACTTTTTGGAGATATTCGCGCTTATCTCGAATATTTTCAAAAGTTGATAATAGGAGATAGCGATGTTAGCGACTGTTTCCAGTCGCTAACATCTTGGCATGCCCACTTTGCATGTCATTAGTGATAAATATCACTCACATGCAAAGTGGGACCCAAGATGGTCGCTATCTCCTACTAGCCGTCGCTAACTGGTGTTAGCAACAGCTAGGTAATACAGATATAATTTTATCTCCGCGAAGCGGAGCGCTGTTACAGATATATATCTTGTTTTTGAACGTTAATTTCTCAAAATGCACTGAAGCACATATATTGAGACATAGCAAAGGCACATCGGGCTACCAGTCCCTAATATTTTACCAAGTTTCGTGCAAATCCATTCAGCCGTTCGATTATTATTATTATTTTTTTTTTTTGCCCCGCGGGGCCCTTTTAAAACCTCCACATCAAACCTAGGGGGTCAGCGAGGATCTACTATGCCCCCTTATGGTCATTTGCCCCTTCGCTTTGGCCTCCTCTTGTCTCTCGATCCTACCGAGAGACAAGATGGCGGCCGCTACGTACTGTTTGGAATGTTTACAGACACCGGAGAGCCAATCAGCTTCGCTTCGCAAAGCTCCGTAACGCGAAAAGTACGCGAAGCGGTGCGCTGTTACAGATATATATCTTTTTTTGAACGTTAATTTCTCAAAATCCACTGAAGCACATATATTGAGACCTAGCAAAGGCACATCGGGCTACCAGTCCCTACAATTTTGCCAAGTTTCGTGCAAATCCATTCAGCCGTTCGATTATTATTATTATTATTTTTTTTTGCCCCGCGGGGCCCTTTTAAAACCTCCACATCAAACCTAGGGGGTCAGCGAGGATCTACTATGCCCCCTTATAGTTATTTCCCCCTTTGTTTTGACCTCCTCTTGTCTCTCGATCCTACCGAGAGACAAGATGGCGGCCGCTACGGACTGTTTGGAATGTTGACAGACGCCGGAGAACCAATCAGCTTCGCTTCACAAAGCTCCGTTGCGCGAAAAGTCCGCGAACCAGTGCGCTGCCCGGTCCGCTGTTACAGATATATATCTTTTTTTAAACGTTAATTTCTCAAAATCCACTGGAGCACATATATTGAGACCTACAAAAGGCACATCGGGCTACCAGTCCCTACAATTTTGCCAAGTTTCGTGCAAATCCATTCAGCCGTTCGGGCTAAAAGTGAGGCCAACCGCCCTATGGAAAACTCAATGTTAAAAACACGTTTTGGGACCCCCCTTTTTTCTCGGCCCCCACTGGACGAACCCCCCCCAAATTTTCAAGGGCTGCTCAGAAACAAAATGTGCCATTTTCCTGAAAATTTCAGCCAATTCCGTCCACAAACGCCAAAGTTATTAGACATAGAATTTTCAAAAAACCCATAGAGAAAAAATCCTAACTATATATACCTACTGGCGACCGCCAGTAGGTAATATATATATCGTGGAAACAGTCCCTCCCGACAAGAGAGACTCAGAGGCCGAAGGGGTTTTCTGAGAAGCCAGCTCGTATTTATTCTTCTTCTGGCAGCGGTGGCGAATGCTTTTAGGCTTTGACAGCCTTCCTCAGCGCCCAACGCAGAACACACCCATCAATCCCCACCTGTGTAAAATACTGTCCAGCGCTCGCTGCTCCTCCCCTAATGAAGTTGTCACACCCATAGCAGTTTGTTGTGGATGAATAAACTACAGATCCCAGCAGGCACTGTAACGTCCAGCCTGGGTGGGTGGTGTGGCGGAGTGAGGCAAAACAATAGGTTCGCGCTGATTACAGGTAGGTTGTGTGCACATTCAAGTTGAGGAACATCCACGGCCGGCTCCCTTGGTCCCCTTACTCCGCAACTTCCAGCTCCACAGGAACACAGACGGGGCAGGGGCAGTCAATGCGGACTTTGCACCAATCGGTAAAATACCTAAGTCTCCCCGGGATTCCTGTAGCTGCTGGCGGTCCAAAGGAACTGTCGATCCCTCGACGTTGTGCAGCTGCAAGCAGTCTGATGCCAGTATTTGTCCTTTGACCTTTGGTGTCGCGGGGCCTTCCATAATGCGTCCCTGGCAGGCGCAGCAAAATCTCGTGGAAACAGTCCCTCCCGACAAGAGAGACTCAGAGGCCGAAGGGGTTTTCTGAGAAGCCAGCTCGTATTTATTCTTCTTCTGGCAGCGGTGGCGAATGCATTTCGGCTTTGACAGCCTTCCTCAGCGCCCAACGCAGAACACACCCATCAATCCCCACCTGTGTAAAATACTGTCCAGCGCTCGCTGCTCCTCCCCTAATGAAGTTGTCACACCCATAGCAGTTTGTTGTGGATGAATAAACTACAGATCCCAGCAGGCACTGTAACGTCCAGCCTGGGTGGGTGGTGTGGCGGAGTGAGGCAAAACAATAGGTTCGCGCTGATTACAGGTAGGTTGTGTGCACATTCAAGTTGAGGAACATCCACGGCCGGCTCCCTTGGTCCCCTTACTCCGCAACTTCCAGCTCCACAGGATCACAGACGGGGCAGGGGCAGTCAATGCGGACTTTGCACCAATCGGTAAAATACCTAAGTCTCCCCGGGATTCCTGTAGCTGCTGGCGGTCCAAAGGAACTGTCGATCCCTCGACGTTGTGCAGCTGCAAGCAGTCTGATGCCAGTATTTGTCCTTTGACCTTTGGTGTCGCGGGGCCTTCCGTAATGCGTCCCTGGCAGGCGCAGCTAAATCTCGTGGAAACAGTCCCTCCCGACAAGAGAGACTCAGAGGCCGAAGGGGTTTTCTGAGAAGCCAGCTCGTATTTATTCTTCTTCTGGCAGCGGTGGCGAATGCATTTCGTGCGCTCTGCACTTTGTCAAAGGCTGTCATCAAGTAGGAATCCGCAGCAGCAGTGTACTTCTTTACTTAAGGAAATTCAGCCCCAGTGGGCGTGGCCGCTTCGCACGGCATCCTTAAGTAAAGAAGTACACTGCTGCTGCGGATTCCTACTTGATGACAGCCTTTGACAAAGTGCAGAGCGCACGAAACGCGTCAGGCTTGCTGAAACTAAGCTGTGTGGGATGTACTTGCAATCGAGCAGCCTTCATTAAAAAATTCCTATGGCAATACTTATCTGCGTGATGGCTCTTCTAAGGGGGTAACTCTTTGTTTGTGGCATTTAATATGGCTGACCCGGCCGTGGAAGAAGCCCGCCTGTACAAAATGGACCCAGCGGCGCCGTGCGGTGCTCGCAACATGGGCGCAGCTGTCGGACTTGGAGGCATTCATGTGCTGCTTTTGTGAGTATGACCTGCTCCAGCAATCCACTGTGAATGACATTTTTCTAAAAGGGGTTTCCGTGACAGGCTCACTGAAGCAATACCACTGTGGGACTTAGGAGTCCAGGATGCCGTGCAAAGCGGCCACGCCCACTGGGGCTGGATTTCCTTAAGTAAAGAAGTACACTGCTGCTGCGGATTCCTACTTGATGACAGCCTTTGACAAAGTGCAGAGCGCACGAAACGCGTCAGGCTTTCTGAAACTAAGCTGTGTGGGATGTACTTGCAATCGAGCAGCCTTCATTAAAAAATTCCTATGGCAATACTTATCTGCGTGATGGCTCTTCTAAGGGGGTAACTCTTTGTTTGTGGCATATATATATATGTATATATATATATATATATATATATATATATATATATCTATATATCTATATCTATATCTATCTATCTATATCTAAATATATATATATATATATATATATATATATATATATATATATATATATATATATATATATATATATATATATATATATATATATATATATATATATATATATATATATATTCACTGAAAAAACCATAGGTTATAGACCATATATAGTTAGGAATTAGCATTTACAAAACCTTGAAAATTCACTGAAAAAACCATAGGTTATAGACCATATATAGTTAGGAATTAGCATTTACAAAACCTTGAAAATTCACTGAAAAAACCATAGGTTAGAGACCATATATAGTTAGCTGGACATTTTATTGACATAAAACCAATGAAATTCCATATATAGTTAGTTGCACTAACTATATATCGCGCACCCGCAATCCACTGCTGATGATGTCACATATTACATCATTCATGACATGGTCAGTGACATCACTGATGACATCACTGATGACATCTCAAATAACATCACTGATGACATCACTGATAACAACATCCAGTGATTTTTTGTTTCTGTAAAGTTTAAATATGTCTTACATATTGAAGAATGAGTGGATGTGTAAGTGTCTGGACGAAGGATTTAGTAGGTGCATGACTGACTGTATGAGTGAGTGATTAAATGTGTCTCACTGAGTGCATGGGTTAGTGACTAAACTGTCTTAATTTGTGCATCATTATGTCTGTTGTTCTGTAAACTGCTGCATGTGTTGATCAGTAGCTATATGAGTAACTATATGGGTTATTGATTGATTGCCCAAGTATTTGTATGGGAGACTGAGTGTGTGTGTGGCTAGCTGGGAGGTGTGTGACTCTGTGCAGATCAATGTGTACTTGTATCAATGATTGTATAAGAAGGTAAGTATGTGTTAGTATATGTTTGAAAATGTAAGGTGCTCTATGTTTAACTGTATAGACAAGAAAATGGAAGTGTCATTGATTTTTACAGGACTGACTAGGTGTGTGAGTAACTCCATGGATGAGTGGCAGACTGTGAGTGTCTGTATAGGTGTATGAGTGCATATGATAGTGTTGTAAAGATGAGTGATTGTATGTATGAATGACTGTATGGGTGAATGAGTGAAGGTGTGTGTAGACGTAGCAATCAGTGAGTGCGTATGTAGTAACTAGTATTGGTGTGTCAATGTTTTCAAAAATTATACTCTGTATTTAACACTGGGTGAAACAGAGGTTATATTAAAATGTGAGGAGATGCATTGTATTGTCACATGAATGATATCATCAGTGATGTGGTCATTGATGTCAAATGAGATGTCATCAGTGATGTCATCAGTGATGTCATTTGAGATGTCATCAGTGATGTCATCAGTGATGTCACTGACCATGTCATGAATGATGTAATATGTGACATCATCAGCAGTGGATTGCGGGTGCGCGATATATAGTTAGTGCAACTAACTATATATGGAATTTCATTGGTTTTATGTCAATAAAATGTCCAGCTAACTATATATGGTCTCTAACCTATGGTTTTTTCAGTGAATTTTCAAGGTTTTGTAAATGCTAATTCCTAACTATACATGGTCTATAACCTATGGTTTTTTCAGTGAATTTTCAAGGTTTTGTAAATGCTAATTCCTAACTATATATGGTCTATAACCTATGGTTTTTTCAGTGAATTTCAATGGTTTTTTAATAGCAAATATCATAAGCTGTCGAATGTCAAGTACGTGGTAAGTAAAAACATTTTCGTGTTTATGCACACTGATCTGCTTTGAATGCTGCCCCCCACCCCTCATTTCTATTAGGAGTACTCTCTCTTTTCAGATAGTGAAGGGTAGTTAACGCAGGCCTTTGCCCCCGTTGTAATCCGTCGTGCCTGCTTCTCTCTCCATTTGATTGATTGTTATCCAAGTATTTACTGTTTTAGAATTGGTTCTCTTTGGTTCATTCTCTATTTACAAACAAACACAGAGTCGCAATACTCTGTTTAGTCTTTGCAGATAACGAAAAATCGTGTAAAAAAAAAAGAAAAGGAATCGAGCAAAATCAGTAGGCCACTAATGGGATCTCTTTTTGACCTCGCTAAAATAGAAACATTAGGAACAACCCCTCATGACAAATACAAAACTAGTGAGATGAACTGAACTCCACACAATGATGGCTGCAAAACAGCTCGGCTCCGCCACCCACCCCGCCCAAAATAATGATAAAGAGCGGCTGCCATGATTGGTTGCGTAATGGCCACGACGGAGCTACGAAATGGTGCTGCTCTCATGCTAACCCCAGCTTCAGTCTGAAACATACAGAAACACTGTAGACTACCAATTCGATCAGTTCCGGTAGCGCCCCAATGTAACCCGGTAGAGAAGAACTAGCCCTCCCCTCTTTGACCGATGGTTCTTGTTGCCTGTCCCTTCTGTTGTCATTTGACAGAACTATTTAGCCTGCTGAAAGGGGTTGTGTTCCGACCGCTGGTTGGTGGAGACATTTTGACTATATTCTGGACCTGCGTTGTCGCGTAATGCGTCATATAACGCGCCGCGTTAGCGCATCCGGAAGTCATCCGGGGCGCGCAGCGCGTAACGTAAGCATAACAAGTCATGTGACTTGTTAATAAAACTTTTCATTGGTTCATTTTTCTTTTCTTATTCTAATGATGAAAGGCTTGGTCATATGACCTAAAAATTACGCTTTTTATTACATTATTTTTTCTTAAATATATGTTATAATGTTCCAGGCTAATTTACTTTCCCGGAAAATTTACAACTGTCCTGCAAGTAAAATATATTCTTTTTTCGAGAAAAAGAGCGTTTCTTCGTCCCATGACGGAGCCGTTGAGCAAAAGAGGGTCGACCTGCTGTCTTAGTCGCCGATACGCCTGAATATGAGATTCTTATCGATCACTTTATGTTGCAGGAGTAGAAAACACAACAGCCCTTGACCATTTATCTTTACTGCGTTCCTTCGTATTATACCTTTTACCCTTCATGTAATTGGTCTGCTTTATTTCACTTGCCTTTTAATGATTCTAAAACAGTGACTATTATTAAAAACTTTACCAATGTATATAATACTACCATGTTTTCTTTTAAAAACCTTTATTGTGAAAATTTCATTATACAAATACGAGCCTATAACCACGTGGGCCGGCCACGGAGCAAACTGTAATCGTATATGATGAGTAGACATTTACACTGTAGAGGAACGTAACGGGCGGGCCATTAGGTTGCAAGAACTAAGGTGTCTAACAGTTACGGAATCGGTGGACGTACATTTTATAATTAAAATACGACAGGGCCAGTTACAATAAAATTATCTACATATACATTTGCGGGCAAGTACCATGGGTGACGTTAATTCGAACTTTCAATAGTACAGTAATCAATAACACATCAGAACTTAATATCAATAGGGATGTCGAAATATTCAATCAATTCTCGTCCCCGCCCGCCATGTGCTTCAAAACTGCATACGTATCTCGTGATTTCAAGGCTCTGCAACCAGTACACAACAAGGAGTTACGAGTCCCATTTATTCCGGCGCCATTTTGGGCGAGGACGGGCAGGTCCAGGATATAGTCAAAATGTCTCTACCAACCATCGACTATGATGATGTTCATATGCTGTATTTATTAGAGTAACACTCATCTGTCCACATGAAATTAATTTGCCACAATCTAAACATGTCATTTTAATCTTTCCAAAGTTCTTCTAAATATTTGGGACCGTTTCCCTTGCCTCTGATGCTGTCAGTGCCACTTCTTTGATGAATGTACTAGCAGGTCAGGGGTTCTCCTCCAAATCTCTCTTTTATGCAGCACTATAATTAATTGGTGCCACCTCTCCATATGACGATGCATGTAATAGTTACCATAACTATATTTTTTTTCGGTTCCTCTGGAGAGTTTATCGTGGCAGATGAAGCGTGTAACGTACCGGACATTTACCTTTTTTTGCATGTACAGGAAGGGAAAAAAAAATCGAGCGTCCGAGTTCTAAGGTGTCCCAGGGCCATTTTAGTGGACCAGGCCCAAATCCAAAGAACAGGCCGCCATTTTGAGAGTCCTGTTGCAGCCGCCTGTCGCTGTAGCATCAAGAGCAGCCGAAACTCAGCTGAATGGCAACTGAAACGGTAAAGGGGCGCCCCACTACAGCAGACGTGCCTCCACCTGGGAAGGCCCGTTCACGCCGCCTCCCCCCCCCCCCCTTCGGGCACCCCACGCCGTTATTCGGAGCAGTATTGTAGGATGGCCACACCAGTGCGGCAACTTGCTAGACATCACCTCGGTGGTAACCGAATCTCAGCCCCTTGTAGTGTCTCCTCTTCAGAAAATATTCTTGCGCTACCTTTGCCCCATTCACACATCGGTCCGCTACTGACACCATCTCACAGGCTAATGGGGCGCCCCACACCGAGTTTCAGCATTGTAGGATGACCACACCAGTACAGCAACTTGCTAGACATCACCTCGGTGCCATCCGGATCTTGGCATCTCAACGCCTAGTGGTATCTTCCATACAGAAAATATTGTTGCGCTGCCTTTGGCCCAATTCGCACATCGGTCCGCAACTGACACCATCTCACAGGCCAACAGGGCGCCCCACGCCGACTTTTACCATTGTAGGATGGCCACACCAGTACAGCAACTTGCTAGACATCACCTCGGTGCCATCCGGATCTTGGCATCTCAGCGCCTTGTGGTGTCTTCTATTCCGAAAATATTGTAGAAAATATTGTTGCGCTGCCTTTGGCCCCATTCGCACATCGGTCTGCAATTGACACCATCTCACAGGCCAACAGGGCGCCCCACGCCGACTTTTACCATTGTAGGATGGCCACACCAGTACAGCAACTTGCTAGACATCACCTCGGTGCCATCCGGATCTTGGCATCTCAGCGCCTTGTGGTGTCAGTCAGAAAATATTGTTGCGCTGCCTTTGTCCCCATTCGCACATCGGTCCACTACTGACACCATCTCACAGGCCAACAGGGCGCCCCACGCCGACTTTTACCATTGTAGGATGGCCACACCAGTGCCACAACTTGCTAGACACCACCTCGGTGCCATCTGGAACTTGGCATCTCAGCACCTTGTGGTGTCTTCAATTCAGAATATATTGTTGCGCTGCCTTTGGCCCCATTCGCACATCGGTCCGCTACTGACGCCATCTCACAGGCCAACGGGGCGCCCCACGCCGACTATCAGCATTGTAGGATGGCCACACCAGTACAGCAACTTGCTAGACATCACCTCGGTGCCATCCGGATCTCGGCGCCCCACTGCAGATGAAGTGCCTCTCAACTATGAAACCACCACGGTGACATCCGGATCTTGGCGCGTTGTGCTGCCTTCGGCCTATTCGCACATCGGTCCGCTACTGACGCCCCACGCCGAGTTTCAGCATTGTAGGATGACCACAACAGTGCACCTTACTAGACACCACCTCGGTGCCATCCGGATCTTGGCATCTCAGCGCCTTGTGGTGTCTTCTATTCAGAAAATATTCTTGCGCTACCTTTGCCCCATTCACACATCGGTCCGCTACTGACGCCATCTCACAGATTAATAGGGCGCCCCACGCCGAGTTTCAGCATTGTAGGATGACCACACCAGTACAGCAACTTGCTAGACATCACCTCGGTACCATCCGGATCTTGGCATCTCAACGCCTAGTGGTATCTTCCATACAGAAAATATTGTTGCGCTGCCTTTGACCCCATTCGCACATCGGTCCGCAACTTAGACTTCACCTCGGTGCCATCCGGATCTTGGCATCTCAACGCCTAGTGGTATCTTCCATACAGAAAATATTGTTGCGCTGCCTTTGACCCCATTCGCACATCGGTCCGCAACTTAGACATCACCTCGGTGCCATCCGGATCTTGGCATCTCAGCGCCTTGTGGTGTCAGTCAGAAAATATTGTTGCGCTGCCTTTGGCCCCATTCGCACATCAGTCCGCTACTGACACCATCTCACAGGCCAACAGGGCGCCCCACGCCGACTTTTACCATTGTAGGATGGCCACACCAGTGCCACAACTTGCTAGACACCACCTCGGTGCCATCCGGATCTTGGCATCTCAGCGCCTTGTGGTGTCTTCTATTCCGAAAATATTGTTGCGCTGCCTTTGGCCCCATTCGCACATCGGTCCGCTACTGCCGCCATCTCACAGGCCAACGGGGCGCCCCACGCCGACTTTCAACATTGTAGGATGGCCACACCAGTGCGGCAACTTACTAGACACCACCTCGGTGCCATCCGGATCTTGGCGCATTGTGCTGCCTTCGGCCTATTCGCACATCGGTCCGCTACTGACGCAAACTCACAGGCCAACGGGGTGCCCCACGCCGACTTTCAGCATTATAGGATGGCCACACCAGTGCTGCAACTTGCTGGACACCACCTCGGTGCCATCCGGATCTTGGCGCGTTGTGTTGCCTTCGGCCTATTCGCACATCGGTCCGCTACTGACGCCGCCTCACGTGCCAACGTATTTTCTCCGCATTTTATACCCTATGCCGCATAACAGGTCATGTGACTTGTTTATAAAACTTTTCATTGGTTCATTTTACTTTTGGTTTCCTAATGATGGAAGGCTTGATCATATGACCTAAAAACAACACTTTTCATTGGATGAAAACTTTTTTTTTTCCCAAACGATGAAAGCCCCACCTTGTTTCTGGATGTTTCAGACTGAAGCTGGCGTCAGCATGAGAGCACCACCATCTCGTAGCTCCGTCGTGGTCATTCCGCGAGCAATCATGGCAACCGCTCCCCACCAGAAGCCTACAGGAGTCGGGGGCCCCCAAAACTTTTGATAAATCCTCAAGGCGGAGGGGACGCTTTCGAGAATGGGGTCCAAGACCTAGCAGACAAGCGTCCGATTTCCAAGGTGTCCCAGGGCCATTTCAGTGGACCAGGCCCAAAAAGGAAAGAGCCTGCCGCCATATTGAGAGTCCTGTGACAGCCGCCTATCGCTGCACCGCAAGAGTGGGCGCAACTCAGCTGAATTGCGGCTTTTGACACAGTGGACCAAAAACGGACGGAATGGCAACTGAAACGGTAAAGGGGCGCCCCACTACAACAGATGACACTCCACCTGGAGAGGCCCGTTCACGCCGCCTCCCCCGGGGCGCCCCACCCCGTTATTCGGAGCAGCATTGTAGGATACCAAAACCAGTGCGGCAACTTACTGGACATCACCTTGGTGCCATCGTTCTGCTGCCTTGGAACTATTCGCACAACAGTTTGCTACTGATGACCCACCCCCCGCGACGCCCCACGCCGGAAATCTGGACGTTGTGCTGCGTTGGGACTATTCGCACAGCCGACCGCTACTTCGCTGTTTTTCCCTAAAAATGTTTATATGTTATTACTATTTTTGTTTTCTTGTATATATTTATAAATTATTAAAGTTGTATAATCTTACTACTTTGTCGGAGTGCTATATATTTTTAATGTGACACATAATTGTAAAAACTTTGATGTACAAAGAGTCATCCCTGGAATCTTCCGCTTCAGGCTCGGTCCCCTCCCCAATCACAATACAGGATGGTTTTCAGATGATAGGAACGCTTCTGCTGTGACGAATCTCATCGAGTGTGGGCCTTGATCTACTATAACTCCTTTGAAGAGGGGTGATTCTTTACAGCTGGGGCCATAAACTACATCTGCAGGGCTAGCTGATAGCCTAGGACCGGCCTGGACAATCGGACACAGAGGAAGAGGAGTGTCAGAGGGTGCGGTAGTGAATAGGGCGAAAGGGAGGTGTCGGGCGGGCACAGGGTGTGATTCTCAGGGAAGAGCAGCGCAGATGGGGGGAGGTTTATTACCCGTGCATAAGACAGAAAGTGGGGGTGACCACTGCCTGGGGGAGATGCTTGCGAGGGTGGGGAGCCATGCTAAGGATCGACAGCGTGCAGAGAGTGGGTCTGGTCAAGGCATCTAAAATGGCTGCCGTGCACGACAAAAGTGTGGCATTTGAAAAAAGACAAGATGGCGCAGACAATGTTTTTCAACACTTCCTGATTTCCTTCGAATCGAACGTTAACAGACGTTGGGGCATATTACCAAAGTTAAGCGATATTTATCCCTAACGATGCTTAGCAACGATTTTTTTACCGCTAAGCATCGTCAGAAATTATCGCAGATAAACCTTGCTATTATCAAGGTTTATCGCAAATACGATAATAAACGACCGCAATGCATTAATATCGCTGAAAACTCAGCGATATTCATGCATTACCGAGCTAATGCTCTTAGCCATGTTATCCACCTCCCATTGGATAACATGGCTAAGAACTGCTCAGGGCAGGTGCTACTTTTTGGAGATATTCGCGCTTATCTCGAATATTTCCAAAAGTTGATAATAGGAGATAGCGATGTTAGCGACTGTTTCCAGTCGCTAACATCTTGGCACGCCCACTTTGCATGTCATTAGTGATAAATATCACTCACATGCAAAGTGGGGCCCAAGATGGTCGCTATCTCCTACTAGCCGTCGCTAACTGGTGTTAGCAACAGCTAGGTAATACAGATATAATTGTATCTCCGCGAAGCGGAGCGCTGTTACAGATATATATCTTGTTTTTGAACGTTAATTTCTCAAAATCCACTGAAGCACATATATTGAGACCTAGCAAAGGCACATCGAGCTACCAGTCCCTACAATTTTGCCAAGTTTCGTGCAAATCCATTCAGCCGTTCGATTATTATTATTATTATTATTTTGCCCCGCGGGGCCCTTTTAAAACCTCCACATCAAACCTAGAGGGTCAGCGAGGATCTACTATGCCCCCTTATGGTCATTTGCCCCTTCGCTTTGGCCTCCTCTTGTCTCTCGATCCTACCGAGAGACAAGATGGCGGCCGCTACGGACTGTTTGGAATGTTGACAGACGCCGGAGAACCAATCAGCTTCGCTTCACAATGCTCCGTTGCGCGAAAAGTACGCGTAGCGGAGCGCTGCCCGGTCCGCTGTTACAGATATATATCTTTTTTTGAACGTTAATTTCTCAAAATCCACTGAAGCACATATATTGAGACCTACAAAAGGCACATCGGGCTACCAGTCCCTACAATTTTGCCAAGTTTCGTGCAAATCCATTCAGCCGTTCGAGCTAAAAGTGAGGCCAACCGCCCTATGGGAAACTCAATGTTAAAAACACGTTTTGGGACTCCCCTTTTTTCTCGGCCCCCCCTTGACGAACCCCCCCCAAATTTTCAGGGGCTGCTCAGAAACAAAATGTTCCATTTTCCTGAAAATTTCAGCCAATTCCGTCCACAAACGCCAAAGTTATTAGACATAGAATTTTCAAAAATCCCATAGAGAAAAAATCCTAACTATATATACCTACTGGCGACCGCCAGTAGGTAATATATATATATATATATATATATATATATTCACTGAAAAAACCATAGGTTATAGACCATATATAGTTAGGAATTAGCATTTACAAAACCTTATTTTACTCACACAAAACCATTGAAATTCCATATATAGTTAGTGTCACTAACTATATATGGCGCACCCGCAATCCACTGCTGATGATGTCACATATTACATCATTCATGACATGGTCAGTGACATCACTAATGACATCACTGATGACATCTCAAATGACATCACTGATGACATCACTGATGACATCTCATTTGACATCAATGACCACATCACTGATGATATCATTCATGTGACAATACAATGCATCTCCTCACATTTTAATATAACCTCTGTTACACCCAGTGTTAAATACAGAGTATAATTTTTGAAACCATTGACACACCAATACTAGTTACTACATACGCACTCACTGATTCCTACGTCTACACACACATTCACTCATTCACCCATACAATCATTCATACATACAATCACTCATCTTTACAACACTATCATATGCACTCATACACCTATACAGACACTCACACTCTGCCACTCATCCATGGAGTTACTCACACACCTAGTCAGTCCTGTAAAGAATCAATCACACTTCCATTTTCTTGTCTATACAGTTAAACATAGAGCACCTTACATTTTCAAACATATACTAACACATACTTACTCTCTTATACAATCATTGATACAAGTACACATTGATCTGCACAGAGTCACACACCTCCCAGCCAGCCACACACACACTCAGTCTCCCATACAAATACTTGGACAATCAATCAATAACCCATATAGTTAATCATATAGCTACTGATCAACACATGCAGCAGTTTACAGAACAACAGACATAATGATGCACAAATTAAGACAGTTTAGTCACTAACCCATGCACTCAGTGAGACACATTTAATCACTCACTCATACATTCAGTCATGCACCTACTAAATACTTCGTCCAGACACTTATACTTCCACTCATTCTTCAATATGTAAGACATATTTTAACTTTACAGAAACATACAGTCACTGGATGTTGTCATCAGTGATGTCATCAGTGATGTCATTTGAGATGTCATCAGTGATGTCATCAGTGATGTCACTGACCATGTCATGAATGATGTAATATGTGACATCATCAGCAGTGGATTGCGGGTGCGCGATATATAGTTAGTGCAACTAACTATATATGGAATTTCAATGGTTTTGTGTGAGTAAAATAAGGTTTTGTAAATGCTAATTCCTAACTATATATGGTCTATAACCTATGGTTTTTTCAGTGAATTTTCAAGGTTTTGTAAATGCTAATTCCTAACTATATATGGTCTATAACCTATGGTTTTTTCAGTGAATTTCAATGGTTTTTTAATAGCAAATATCAAAAGCTTTAAAATGTATTCTTCTTTAAATCGAAAAATATATTTTATATGTTTTAATATAATTTTTTTATGTATATATATATATTTATATAATTTTTTTTATTTTTTTTTTGTTTCGCTACCGGTCCGCGCACCGGGTAGCTTCCCGTTAGCTCAATTTGGTGCCGCGACCCGGTCCGCGAACCGGTAAACGTTCCGTTAGCGCAACTGCCGCGTTAGAAAACAACATCGTTCCGGAGCGCGAACCGAGGCGCGAAGCGCAGCTCCCCGGAAGCGATCCGGGGCGCCTCGCGTAAGCGCGACGTATCGCGTTGCCGCGTAATGAGTCTTATGACGCGCCGCGTTAGCGCACCCGGAAGTGCTCCGGAGCGCGAACCAAGGCGCGAAGCGCAGCTCCCCGGAAGCGATCCGGGGTGCGGCGCGGAGCGCGTAACATAAGCGTAACAGGTCATGTGACTTGTTAATAAAATTTTCTATTGGTTCATTTCACTTTTGGTTTCCTAATGATGTAAGGCTAGGTCATGTGACCTAAAAATAACACTTTTCATTGGTTTAGAACATATTTTTTTCCCAAATGATGAAAGCCCCCACCTTCTTTCCTCACTCTGACTTTCATCTTTGTGAGAGGAAGACCTGTTTTTGCTTATTAAAATAATGGCATCTGTAGTAGCTGCAGCTGGTGGACCCCCACCACCACCACAACCACCTAGGAAGGAAGGACCACCTCCACAGTTCCTTCCCAACCCAGAGGAGGAAGAGGAAGAAGAAGAGGAAGAGGAAGTAGAGGCGTGGCAGTTCTTACGTGAAGAGCCCCGGAAATCCCACCACAAAGACAGTTTTATTTGGCAGTTTTATTCTTTTCCTCAAGGCCAAAAAAAAGTGAATGCTCGCCACGTGACATGCCTCATATGTAAAGATGTTTTATCTAGAGGCACAGATAAAAAGTATAGTTACGGCAACTATACTATGCACCGTCATATGCAGAGGTGGCATCCACTGAATTACAGCGTTGCAGAGATGCGTTACCTCCAAGACAACCCACCAACTCCTGTGGCCAGTACATCGGTGACAGAGGGGATGATTAATTAGGGGCAGGAGGGGCCAGGGGACTCTGCAGCAGCAGCTCAGAAGCCGCGCTGGGGAGATCGTGAGAGGGAACTAAGGGAAATGGCACACCTTAAATTGTAACCGGTGCTCCTGGAACGCTTGCTCTAAAAACAGGAAAAAAACATGTATATGAGCTGTTGGAGACTGAAGCTTGAGAGTTGTACAATTTATTTGAAGACACAGCTTCTAGGAACAATAACAGTTTGAATATTTGGATATACTGAGTAGAGGTTTACATTTGCTATGAGAAAGAAAAGTTGCTTTAAGGTACACTTGTGAGTTTTTGAGGCAGATTGAATAAAAACGGTTGTGCTTGTTACATAGATGAATACTCACATTTGCTTATAAGTGTAATCCTGCAAGATACATTTAGAATGCAGAGTACTTGTTATTATCATTAGGTACGCTCACAATGCTATATCAGTGAGATTTCCTAAGACCACTATATAAATGCCTAAATATAGAGAACAAGTTAAAAGGCACATTTGCAGATATAAAATGATTTGTCTAAAAAGTAGTTAAAACATAATACAAATAAAATATTTACATGCATAAAATATGAACATTTGATCAAGGGCCCTTGGAGACAACTCTCGGTCTGAATACCTACAAACAGACGAGAAGTTGCCCGCTGATGTTTTTGCGGGGCTCCTTCTTATACTGTCCAAAACTCATGAGACTATAATTACGTAATCTCACGCCACCACGTAGCACATACCCCTTCATTGTCATTTACTGGCCTGCCTTGTACCTTTCCCACCCGTAAGGTTTGGTATGGCCTCTTTCCTGTAATTGTGGTACATACTCCAGTCTAGACTGAGACCTGCCACTTGACTGGAAGTTTATTATTAAACTATCAATGGACGACAGAATCGTGTTAGTATGGCTTCGAGGGGTTCTATTCATGTGTCAATCAAGCAGTTTGTGATAATATTTCGCCACAATTATCCTCAGTTTATCGGATATCTTGCTTGACGTAGTTGTGGTGCGAGCTTCCCTTATTCTATTCATGGCTTAGGTGGGGGACGTGGGGTATGTTGCAAGATTTATTGAGGAACCTGACTTCTACAGCTTGTGGGAAAAATACAATGAGGTGGGGCCTGGTAGGGGTGCGGGTCCTTGCAGACAAGAGCAGCTGGGTGAAGTTTGGGTCAGACCTGCTTTCTGCTTCTGCTTAAGCTAAGGGAAAATGGCAGTGCTCAGGGCAATGTAGCTGAGGCCTGTAACTGCTAAGCAGCAGGGCCTACACTGGGGTCATGTTGTGCAGGTGATAGATGTGTCCTAGGATAGCTTATGCAGGTAAAAATTCACCCTCCAACATTCCCCCCTCAGGTTCGAAATCCGAACCTATCAAACATCTTTAAATACCATTCGAACTGCATACTTGGCTGGAGACGGGGGAAGTGGCCAGGGCGAGTCACAAAGAGGCTGTTCCTCTGAATCTTTGTCCTGCACTTTTCCTGAATCTGCATCTGTTTTCCCTAAATTATCACACATTGTCTCATAGGGACGCATCAAGTCCC
The DNA here is from genome assembly GCF_964261635.1 of Lissotriton helveticus. NCBI lineage: Eukaryota > Metazoa > Chordata > Amphibia > Caudata > Salamandridae > Lissotriton > Lissotriton helveticus. The sequence goes on along the minus strand of NC_136063.1, from coordinate 1,242,780,064 downwards.
CCTGTGATGAATGTGGTGGGACTCTATGCACCTGGGCCTGATACTGACTATTCACAGGAATGTCTGGCAATGGGCGGGAGTCAGGAATGGTCAATTCCACTATACTCATCATTGTCGTCTCTCCATTATCTCCCTTATTCATACGTATTCCAGTATATGACCCTGAGCCTACATAATTCATCCTTATCATTTGAGAACTAAATCTCTTTACACAGTATATCAGCATCTGTGTTCCAAAACACAACAACAGCACATAGAAAATTGGCATTAAAAATTTAAGCACTGCAGACAGCCATGAAGGCATCCAGTTCAAATCGAACCAGCCATTTACGAGATCTGCTTCAGCACCTCCTTCCTCATGCATCTCTTTCCCCAAGTTGTCCAAATCCTCGATGGCCTTCGTGAGTGTTCCGTTGTCAGCATCGTTCGCTAAAATGAAAGTACAGCAGGATTTTCCCACCTTTGCACACACACCACCATTCATCGCTGTTAGCTGGTCTAGAACATATCTGTGCTCTAGAACCATAAGTCGTAGGGGTCGAAGTTCTTCTTTCACGGCGTTGAACCCATCCCGGGTGTTATTGATGAGTTGCATTAGTTCATATCTGGTCACTTGCAGCCAGCGAGCATTGGCTTTAGTCTGGAACATGGGGATAACTCCCCCAAAGAAAAGTTTGGCATCGTTGAAGAGTCTGTAATCCTGAGGTATTTTGTGAAAAGGGCCATCAGAGAAGTATTTCATTATTTCTCTTTTCCCATGATGAAGCAGGGTAACATCATCTGCCATTGGGTGTGTGTGGATGCGGGAAATGTTCGCTGCAGGGACAACAAGATGTAGTTCATGCATTGTTACAACGGAACATAGTCCTTGCCAGTGGGGGGGCAGCTGCAGATAGATGTGCTCGCCGCATGCCCAATAGATGTCCATGAGACTAGAAGTACCGTGCTGGAGGTCAAAATTAAACACTGTGTGACTGCAGTTTGTGTTTCGGCCCACAGGCACTGTTCCGGTACCTAGGAAGCAAAGGAGAGGAGACTTAAGTTTGTATGCTCTTTTAGGTTTGTACTTTGTACCTTCATTGAGAGTGTATCTTCTAGTTTCTTGTGCCCATATCTCAGCACATTCCCTCCCAATAGTCACATTGGTATAATGCTTATGCTCCTGACCTACAAGCGGGCTACCTAAGGAGGCTGCCTTGCATATTAATTCATGTGGCCCATTCCATCTGTTATTAAAATATATATTGGCCCACAGGCGCAGAACGGGTCTCCACTGACAAGGGCATGTGTCATGGGTATGGTTAGTCTGTTGATATTCGGGCGAGTGGCATTTCGATGGGGGTGTTGGGAAGGTGAAGTATCCTAGCTTTCTAAACTGATACTCCCAGACCTGTATCATATTAGCAGGTACTCCCATTTCATGGTAAACTTCCATTCTCCTTTCAAATTCTACTGGATCAGAAACGACAGTGAATGTAACATACTTGTTATCCCACTCTGAGGCGTTTACATATGCCGTATTAATTTGTGCTGACTGGAGCTGTATCTGACCATGTATGCGGCAAAGGAACAGGTGTAGGAGACATTTGGCAGTGGGCGGTGGAATCTCTTTGGGAATGAGCAATTTGTCTGCACCTACAGCATGTGGAATGTATGAGCACACAAAGCAGGAATCATTTGTGGCTTTCCTCCCCACCTCCCTCATGTCTCTGTACCACATATTATCTAACAATGCGTTATGGGTACCATCATTCTGTACTGACACGCCAGGGCGCTGGGAGGAAAAATCAGGCATAGAGTGTTGTTCGAATGTGTACCCAACTGTGTCCTGGAGATCACTGACCCAGTTTGAGACTTGTTCTGTGTCTTTCTCCTTACGTTGTGTGCGAGGGGTGTATCTCCTTGGTGTTTTATTGCCACCCATTTTATACCTGACACTCCTTTTATGCTGACGGAAACGTCTAGGGACACCTTTCCCAGGGGCATTCACAGTGATATCAAGTACCCTGTCCCACTCGGTGTGGTCTACAGAGGGTGTGGAAGGTGTCGTGGGTACAGGGGTGGTGCAGCCATTGCTGGTGTATTCCTCATCTAGTATGTTACCAGGACTCGTTTCAGGCATGTTATTTTCTACTAAGATGGTAGGCCTAACTTTGCTTGATATAGCCTTTTCTCTCTCTGCTTGTAAAGCAAGCCAATGAAATATAGCCATTGAAGCAACGAACATAACAAAGAATAACAATACAATAATACATATCTTTTTAATAGAGATCCTGGAGGGAGATGTTGGTCTGTTGCTGTTTCTTATCCCGTAGACTCTCATACATTCTCCATAGTCTTTATCCTGGATTGTCATGGGAAATAGAACGCCCTCCTTTCGATAAATGTTCAAGTCTCTGATGGTGCCGGATGAATCCTCACATGGTTCAGATGAACCCATGCTTTGCGTTCGGCAATTCGGACCGCAGTGGGTGAAGAGTCAATGACCAGGTAAGGTCCCTCGTACTTAGGGTCTCTCCACTTCCGCACTTGCTTTTTTATGAAGATTTGTGTTCCAGGGCGGATGGGCAAAAGTTCATCGGAAATTGTGCTGTCCTTGCTGGTGCTGTCCTTTCTCTTGGTCTTGGATGTCTGAATAGAAAGAAATCTAGCAGCAGGGGTTAGGGCACACAAGTAATCGAATAATTCAGCTTTCACAATCTCAGAAGACGTTTCATTGTCTACTTTAGGTCTGGTGGAAGGAACAACTGTATTCATTGATCTGCCAGTGACAAGCTGGTGGGGTGTGAGGTGATGATCAGAGCTGGGGCTGTTCCTGAGTGCAAACAAAGCAATTGGGAGGCAATAGAGCCATTTTTTCCCAATTGTGGCGCTTATCTTGCTGATCTTGGCTTTGAGCAATCCGTTGAGGCGCTCACAGATACCATTGCTTTGTGGGTGATAGGCTGAAGTAAGTTTATGTTTTATTCCTAACATGGTGGCTATTATCTCAAAGATGGAGTTTGAAAAATGCCCGCCATTGTCACTGCGGATGGATTCTGGTAATCCCCAGCGACATATGACCTCACGAAGTAGGAAGGTAGCTGCGGCCTTAGCGTCACAATGGACACATGGTCCAGCCTCAATCCATCGTGAGAAGGGACATACTACCACGATGAGGTATCGGTAGTTGTGACATCTGTCAAGCATGTCCACATAGTCAATGTGGAGTTCCCTAAAGGGACCCTTAGGCCTTGGTATTGTTGAAGCAACTGTTTTCATAGCTGGGTTGGGTGAATACTGCTGACAGATAAGGCACTGATGAACAAAGAGCTGTATCTGTTCATGTGCATTGGGGATGAACCATTCTGCCTGCAGGTTAGAGGACATGATATCACGAGGGACATGTGTAGGAAGGTGCAGCTGGGTAAGTGCTACTTGCAAAAGAGCCTGTGGCATGACAGGCTTCCCTGTCATTGTCTGTCTGTAAATGAAATCTGAGGCATCCTGTTGTACTCCCCTCTTCTTCCACAACTCTTTTTCTTCAGCTTGGGCACTTTCTTGTATCTCTCTGAGGTGCAACTGTGCAATGATGTCAAATTGCTGTGTGTCATCAATTGTATATGGAATTGTTGAATCAGGTGTATCTGGGAGTGGTGACTCACTTGTGTCCTCAGCTGCTTCTTGTGTATCTTCCTGCGCTATTGGGTGTGCATCTTTGGCAAGCAAAATGGGGGTGCAGTCAATCTGTGTCGGGGATAGTGACTGTGTACAACTCTGGCCTTTAGCTGCTGTTTTAGCAGCCCAATCAGCCATTGCATTTCCTCTGGAAACGAAATCTTGGCCGTTCGTGTGCGCTGCACATTTCACTACTGCTACCTCTGCTGGCAGTGTCAGAGAATCAATTAGTTCTTCAAGTAACTGTTTGTGCATTACAGGCGTGCCATCCGTTTTAAGAAACCCGCGCCTTTTCCATCTCAATATGCTGGAATGCGTTGTTGTGGTGACATATGCTGAATCAGAATACACAGTAATCCTCTCATCAGCTCCATGCTTCAGCGCTGCTATTAATGCAACCAGCTCTGCTGCCTGGGCTGAGTAATGGGGTGGCAATGTAATCTGCTGTACAATGTCCAGAGAATCTTAGGAGTTATTCTGTTGCGCTCTGACTACAGCTGCTCCAGTGTGTCTTATCCCTGTCTCTTGATCAATAGTGGAAGAACCATCAACAAAGTAAATTATACTGTCTGGCAATGGGTCCTCCTTTGCTGTACCTGACTCATCTGGGCAGTATGTGGCACAATCATGGGTGTCATCATCAGCTGTCGCTATTGGATGGGCAAAGAACGTGGCTGGATTTACAGTGTGGCACTTTACAACCTTCAACGATGGTAATGACAGTATGACTTCATATCCTGACACTCTTTGTGTGGTAAGAGTTGTTTTAGCTTTCTGTATTATTGCAAAAACAGCATGCTCAGTGTACAACGTCAGAGGGGAGCCCATGACTATGGGGGTGCTTTTCTCAACGGCAAATGCTGCTGTTGAAAGAGCCTGTTCACAAGGATAGTGGCCTTTCATCACTGAGTCCAACATGCTACTGAAGTATGCAATTGGTTTGGGACCCAAGGGGTATTTCTGGGTGAGGACTGCTGTCATGACCTGTCCATTACAGTGCGTGAACAGATAGAATTCCTTTGTATAATCAGGAGATCCCAACACTGGTGCATTTCTAATCTCATCTTTTAATTTTACAAAGGCTGATGTCATTTCAGGTGTCCAGTCAATCTTGTTATGCCTGTCCTTAGCTGTTTTGACAGCTTTCAGGAGTGGTGCTGTTATAGTAGAATAATCAAAGACCCACTGCCTGACATAGTTCACTAGTCCTAGGAACTTTTGCATGTCTTTAACTGTCTGTGGTTCCGGAGTATTCCTTATTGCTTCTACTCTTCCTGGCGTAACTCTTCTTCCTGAGGCTGAGATCAGTTGACCTAAATACTGTACTTCTTCCTGACAGTATTGTAGTTTTTGCTTGTCTACTTTGTATCCTCTATGTGCTAATGTTGTAAGCAGAGCAATTGTATCTTTTCTGCACTCTTGCTCTGTTGCACTGCAGAGGAGTATGTCATCGACATATTGCAGCAAAGTGCTGTCACATTGGAAATTTGATAAGTCATCCTTGACAACTCTGTTAAACACACTGGGGGACTCACAATAGCCCTGAGGGAGCCTTTTGTAGCAAAATTGCCTATTTCTGAATACAAATGCGAACAGAAACTGGCTTTCAGGATGCAGTGGGACACTGAAAAAAGCATTTTTCAGGTCAATGACGGAAAAGTATTTTGCATTTTGTGGGATGTTAGTAAGGATCCCTGAAGGGTCAGGGACGATGGGAAACTCTGGTATCACTATGCTGTTAATCGAGCGAAGATCATGAACCAGCCTCCATTGATTTGTTTGTTGTTTTCTCACAGGAAACAGACAGGTGTTGCAAGGTGAGATACAAGGATATATCACACCTTGATCCAGTAATGCTTGAATCGTAGGGGCTATTCCTTCTTCAGCTTCTTTGGACAAAGGGTATTGGCGCATTCTGGGAAGAATGGCGCCAGGTTTCAGTGTCACTTTGAATGGTTCTGCCGATCGATCGAGCCCCACATCATTGGGACCTGTAGTCCAAAGGATGTCGGGCACCTGAGCTAGGTCTGAGTCACGTGCAGTATCCATTACTGTGGGTTGTGTTGGTGTTCTGATTTCAACTGTCACTGACACGGGGACTGGATTCTGATATACAATGTCTTCACTATCACCGAATAGTTCTTGATCTGTAATGTTTCTCACCTGATGTCCAGGCTCAATAAAAATGACACAGGCCCATGAGTGGCCAAAGTCATCTCCTGCTATAAAGACTCCATATGTCGGTGTTATGTTAAAACATTGTATTCCTAGGATCATATTTTTGTCTGGTGTTGGCATATTCTGTGACTGAGGATGGAAAAGAAATTCTTTGGGTAGCTGTACAATGCGCCCTGCCATTTCTGGTGAATTGGCAATGACCATTTGCACAACTGTGGAGAATGCTAGTTCATCCACTGGGCGAGCTCTTATTTGGTCTCTCATAGAAGAGTCCACGGTGACAGCCATCATTCTTGTCAGTGATGTGCCAGGAATGGAGCAAGTCAGTGTGCCTTATTCATCAAATTGAATTGTCATGTTTAATTTGGCCATAAGATCGCGGCCCAATAAATTTACGGGGGATTGTGTCGAATAAAGCAGTCGCTGCTGAATGCTTTTGCCTCCTATTTTCATTGGTACTGGCTTGGTGAAAGGGACCCTTGTAATTGCCCCAGAAAAACCCTGTGTGTCTATGCTTTGATTGGAAATAGGCAGTGCTCCCTCTGTTATACAGGAAAATGTTGCACCTGTGTCAATCAGAAAACTATACGTTTTGTTGTTGATCGTGACATACACAACTGGGTCCTTTCTAATGTTTGTCAGGCACGATAACAATGGACACACTAGGGTCTTTTGTGGGCTTTCCTAGCTGGTATATCTTCCAGCCTGATGTTGCTGAATGGTACCCTGCAGAACCGGATTGGTGGGCTGAAGTACTGTGGCTCCCTGAGGTACAAGAACCTGTGTCTGTGGCACCATTTGGTACACAGGCACCTGTTGTTGAACCAGTTGTGGCTGTGTCTGTTGAACTGGTGTCTGTAATTGTACTTGCTGCAACATTGGCTGTTGCTGTCCTGCAGACGGGTAGGTGTACACTACGCTGGGCTGCAATGGCTGTGTCTGCTGCTGAACGTATTGCACTGGTACCTGAACTTGCTGTGGTTGCCCTCTGCTTGCTATTTCTTCAGCATACATTTTAGTGCGGCATTCCCTTATCATGTGTCCTGGTCGCTGACAGTAGTAACACAGTGGAGGTCCTGGCTGCTGTGTGGGTCTATAGTTGCCCATCCCTCTACCTCTTCCTCGCATTCCAGTATTTGATGACCTTGTTTGTCTGTTATCATAATACTGCTGTTGCCTCTCATTGCTTTTGGGGTGTTGTGCCTGTGTCTGCTGTGCTGCTGCCTGTGTGTTTCCTTGTAATGCACTCTGGGTAGTCTGTGGAATTTGGGTGACAGTAGTCATTTGACCCACTGGTGTGGCTACCATTATTGTGTCCACAGCCTCCTTTTTCTTTAATTTCTGTTGCACTAATTTAGCTGCAGCATTTTCAATGGCCACCTGCCTCTTCTTCTCCTGCTCTTGCTCCTTCTTACAGTAGTGAATGATATTGTGTTGTATTTCTGCCCATGGTTTGCATTCCATTGCTACTATTCCATCTAACTTATCTTGCACAGCAGTTGGCAGTCCCTTTTTAATTGTATGGTAGAAGAACCTACAGTTACCTCCTGTCACATCCCATTTCACTCCTAATTCCTGTTGCCATTTTTCCTTCATTCTAGTAATGTACTGTGCAGGATCTTCATTGCTTTGCATTGTCTGGGACATTAGGGACCCGATGTCTGGGACATCAGGACATTTTCTACGCAGCTCACTCCACAGGACAGACCTTATTGTATTAAAAGGGTTACCATCCAATTCTAAGTTTGTGATGGAAAGTCTGTGGTCAATACGTGTGAACATTTCCTCTGCATCTTCTCCAATCAGGGAAACGAGCAGACTTTTCACATCTCCAGCAGCCAATGGCACCCCTGCAGTGTTTTTCTCAAAGGCTTGTATCCACTTCCCAGCACCCTCTGTGAGGGGCGGAAGTTGCTTCTTTAAATTATCCTTGTCCATAAGGGACCAAGGGGTGTAGATGGGACGGTCCTTGATATTTTTATATAGCAGTGGCAGCTGGCGCAGCACCCCTGTGGGCCTTGTGCTGTCATACCTGCGTGCATATTTCTGCCATATTCTCAAGCCTCTGCGCATGTAGTTGTAATCCCAGTCTTCATCCCCCTCCCCCCTCAAGATACAGTCTTCAGCTGTTGCCATGTCCTCAGGGTGGAAAGACCCTTCTCGAGGCCACACCATCATTTGGGGGGCTTTATTTTCTGTCCATTCTGCCAAGTCATCTGAGAATTTGTCAGCATAATAGTTACTCCCTTCTCCTAACACCACTATCTCATATGGTGTCAGATCTTTGGATGACAGCTGTCCTGGCCTACTAATGGCCATGTTGTACAGTGCTCCAGATCTGGTGGTGCGCAGGCGTGCTTTACCTATTACGTCATATTCCTCTGGGTTGTCGTCAGGTCTCCCATGGTTACCTAGAACTGCGAGATTTTCTATTTCTGTCCTTCTCTGCCTGTACCTCCTTTCTGCTCGCTCAAGCACATCAGCCAGTTCTAAATTGTCTCTTTCTATCCCTGGTGCTACTATTCTACGTGGTGTGGCTACTGGTGGTGATGCCTGGCGTACCGGTGTCTGTGGCAGCGATCTCTGGGGGTTGTAGTTAGGGAATGGTGGAGGGGCTTGTGTTTGATTAGCTGCTGTGTCGCTCTGTGGTTGGGCTTCACAATCTAATTGTATCCATGGCCTCTGCTGTGGCCTTATTGTTAAGATCCCACCCTTGTGTGACCTTACCTCATTTGTACCACCTGCCAATTCATTGAGTGTCAGTTGTTGTTGTTGCTTTTCCCTAAACTGGCCTACCCCACCCATTAGTTCAGTCATTCTGTCCTCTCCTCTACCTTTCTGCAATGGCCGCCGCTGATCAGTTACTGTATTGTCAGTAGTGGCGTTTCTTGAGCACTGTGCAAGTGGCACGCCCTCAACTGCTCTGCCTGTTCTGTGGTATAAGTCTTGTTCTGTCCTCCACCTAATGATGTCTCTATTAGTGATTGCTTCAGAGAGGCGTTGTTCGCCCTCCCTGTTTTCTTCGTAGAACTGTGTCTGGAGTTCCTCCTCTCTGTTGGGACCAGAATTAAGGGGTCGCCACTCCTCATAGTGTTATTGTGTATCGAATTGTTGCCGGATGGGGGACAGAAACGGGCCATATTGTCTGGTCCCAGCCCCGGAGGTGTTGTGTTCCCTAGCGATAGGTATTGATGCTGGGCCGTGAGGCCTGGGGAGAGGCACGTGAGAGCTGTGCTGTGAACCGCCTGAGACCCTGTCATTCTCACGATCCTCTTCTGACTGGGTGCCTGGGGCACTAGGCGCAGGAGTCATCTTTATTGTAAATAGCGCGTCAATTTGACCTGGTATTCCAGATGTGGAACCCTGGATCACTGGGCTTTGGGCTCTCAGGAGTTGGTGAGTTTGTGCACTGTCTGGTCTACTGTCTTGTGTACTGTTTGCAATGTCTGGGAAGAAGATATCACGGTCTGGGACGGAGATATCTTCATGGCCTACGGCTGCCCTATTATTTGTTGTTTGTTCTAGGTCTGTTTTAAGAACCAGTTCGGGATAAATTCGAGATTCAGAGTAGGCTGGTGGGGGAGCTGTAGGCGTTTCGGGTGTTTGAGCTGTGGGTGCTTGGGCTGTGGGTGCTTCAGGCGTTTGGGCACTTGTGTCATTTTCCTTAAACACAGCCCACATGGCGAGGGTGTCCTTACGCTTTTTGAGTTTATTACCAGAGTATTTACCTTCCAAGAAAGTTCTCGCATGGTCTAGCGCTATTTTATCAAAAGTCCCTTCTCTGGGCCAGGAATGTGGCGCATTTCGTGTGAGTTCATGCAATTCATTACAATGTTTCCTGATGCGCTTTCCTTGCTCTGTAAAGTTATTTATCACGTGTTCCAGGGGCGTTGCCATTGTTACTTAGCATAGGGTGTGTAAAGGGTTAAAGGGTGTACCTCCACTGGGGGCTAAAGTCAGAGTCACCTTCTGTAAATCTGTTGTGTCTATTCCTAGAGTAGATATTAGTGCCAATATAACTGTACCCACCAGTGGTGGAACTTGGGCTGAGGACACTGAAGGATCCTCAGTAATGGTGGTAACGCTCCCGCTCTCTAAATGGATTGTGACTTCAAATGTATTGTTTTGCACGGGCTGTCTGTTCATATCCAGGAGTTATCTTGGGGGGCGGGCAAGTGGTGGCGGCGAAGCCTGACAACTGTGCTCACTGCTTACCATGCGGTTTTGTAAATATGCCCACAGTAGGGGGCAATGTGTTGTGAAGGGGTATCTCTGCAGGTGTTCAGTAATGCTGGGTGAAGGCTGTTGCCCCAGCTCCATGTGCAGCTCTTGGGCGTGTTGCTCACAGGCCAGGGGCAAGTCGGGAATGGACAGTCCCTGTAGGAGCAATGTGTGGAATTCGCAGTCTGATGAGGTACGAGAAACGTGTGGGTCACCCTGTCTTCCCTGGCAACTTGCGCTCAGGGACGATGAGGTCACTAAGGCGGGACGGTGAGGTCAATAGTTCTGCAACTCACTAAACTCTCCACTGAATGACTTACTTCTATTGAGGATTCTTCAATAGTATGTGGCGCTGGTAGGGACACTCGTGACGCTTGCAAGGGCATGCGTGGTGTCTCTGCCAATGAAGTGGAACTCTGTGATACTTCACGTATGAGTTGACTATTGTCAATGAGGGGTGTGTGAGTCTGCACTGGGAGGCACAGTTGCGTCAGATGTAGTGTAGATATTTTTATCTCTGTGCCTTGCGTGAGTGGGAGTCCCAGCAGTGTCCACGCTTTAGCTACCAAGGGGATCTGGCGTTTGTCAAGTTTAGTTATAGTTCGGGCGTTAGTGTCTTGTATTGCCACTATCTTATTGTCCACTATGTGCAGGACCACCTCAGTCTGATTCTGCCTATTCTGGCTCATCTGTAGTTTCTCTTTTTGTTTATATGTGCATATATGTACTAGAAACTGGCTGACCTCCTGTCAGTTGTTTTCGGGGTTGGGGCAGTTTACCACAAGCACAATGCTTCTGTGATGACTGAATACCTCTTATACTCATGTAACCTATTCATTAGCGTGGAATGCAGTTAAAAAAGAAACATTCTTATTTAGTCTAAACGATCTGTAGTGAAAATATAACGCAGAGCACTTCCCTGGGACTTCCCTCGTAAAGCCTGCAGTGCTTTGTGGAGGGAAGGGGAAATCCTGAATGCCAGATGTACACACAGGGGAGCAGCAACAAGAAGAAAAGAAAACAATATGTCTGTGTGACAGCCGTGGCGCTCGAAAAGCTGTAGCTTATAAACTTTCTTCAGTTAGTCAGTGGCAGATCAACGTACATGGGGTACACCAAAATACATTTACAATCTCCCTAGTTATTGGATCTCACTAAAACATAACCCAGTTTTCAAACGATGGTCACAAATATATTAGCAGCAGCTTCTACTTAGCGGGCCCCTTCCCTAAACAATAATATTGGTATGGGGCCAGACATCACAGTTGTGCACAGCAATTCGATGATCACAGTTTATAATCAGTCAAAGAAAGATAAATGATCATAATGCACTTATATATCAATAGTATACTTTTGCTATGGTCAGCCTCTGTGCCAGCCAGTGACTCCTAACAAAAGAGACCATGAAAACAGTAAGGATCACACAAGAGTTCTTGTTCTATGAACCTAAATACATTCACCATTAAACACTAGGTGTGTTTGAACAGATATCCAACAAGAGCATAAGTAAAATGTAAACATTTCAACAATTATATTACAAAAATCACGCTCTATGGCCACTAGAGTGTGCTAGAATATTCCTTATACATATGGGGTGCACCAACAATAATTAACAAACCACGTTTAGCTTGGCGAAAATATAATGCCTACAATATGAGTAAATAAACTTCCTAGTCCCGCACAGAACTCTTCCCTGGACATACAGCAGGGGATATCACCGCTAGATTAAGGAAAGATCAAAGGTCACGGTAGCTAATCGGACCTGCTGAAATTCCTTCTTTCTCATGGACTACTGACATGAGAGATTTCCTCGTCTCTGTCACTCCTAACAGAGGATCACTTGCACGAATATATCGAAAAGATGCCAGACGCAACTCTTCCTTCCCTGTAACTTCAGAGGTTCCCTCTAAGCAGAAAGATGTATAATTCACCTTCTCTTCCTTGACACCCTATTGTAGGTGTATCAAAGGCCCTCCCCCTGTGAGAGGAGGCTCCACCATAAGCCCTTTAAGCAGAAAGATGTATAATTCACCTTCTCTTCCTTGACACCCTATTGTAGGTGTATCAAAGGCCCTCCCCCTGTGAGAGGAGGCTCCACCATAAGCTGAGAAACCTGCCACGTGCGGCTCTCCTTCCCTGTATTCTATATGCAACAGGGGCTCCCTTTAACCGCTAAATAAATGCTGAATAAAAAGCTAAAAATAAGGATGACAAACACAATCCTACTTTGTATTTACACGAGGCTTAGCAATAACATGCGACTATTCACAAAGCAAAGAGGAACACATGAATCTCAGTAATCACCTAACTGTCAGGTTCAGTCTCCACATGGCACACAATCCCTTCCTCTGCGCGGAATCATATAACAAGGTTAACAGACAGGAAGCCTGGACCATTGGCAGAAGCACTGCTGCACTACAACACTGCACACCATTCGGCCGCACCCAAGAGAGAGACACCGCAGCGGCGGGCAGACACAATAATATGTATGCTTACCCCTCAGCGCTGAGGTCCCCTCACAATGGTCCAGCAGGGCGGTTGCGCAGAATCGTCTAGCAGTTTAGTACTTCCTCCTTAGGAACCAGCTGCATCCTGTCAGTTTAACTCCTTATTATCGCGTCGGGGTCACCAAATGACGGAGGGGATGATTAATTAGGGGCAGGAGGGGCCAGGGGACTCTGCAGCAGCAGCTCAGAAGCCGCGCTGGGGAGATCATGAGAGAGAACTAAGGGAAATGGCACACCTTAATTTGTAACCGGTGCTCCTGGAACGCTTGCTCTAAAAACAGGAAAAAAACATGTATATGAGCTGTTGGAGACTGAAGCTTGAGAGTTGTACAATTTATTTGAAGACACAGCTTCTAGGAACAATAACAGTTTGAATATTTGGATATACTGAGTAGAGGTTTACATTTGCTATGAGAAAGAAAAGTTGCTTTAAGGTACACTTGTGAGTTTTTGAGGCAGATTGAATAAAAACGGTTGTGCTTGTTACATAGATGAATACTCACATTTGCTTATAAGTGTAATCCTGCAAGATACATTTAGAATGCAGAGTACTTGTTATTATCATTAGGTACGCTCACAATGCTATATCAGTGAGATTTCCTAAGACCACTATATAAATGCCTAAATATAGAGAACAAGTTAAAAGGCACATTTGCAGATATAAAATGATTTGTCTAAAAAGTAGTTAAAACATAATACAAATAAAATATTTACATGCATAAAATATGAACATTTGATCAAGGGCCCTTGGAGACAACTCTCGGTCTGAATACCTACAAACAGACGAGAAGTTGCCCGCTGATGTTTTTGCGGGGCTCCTTCTTATACTGTCCAAAACTCATGAGACTATAATTACGTAATCTCACGCCACCACGTAGCACATACCCCTCCATTGTCATTTACTGGCCTGCCTTGTACCTTTCCCACCCGTAAGGTTTGGTATGGCCTCTTTCCTGTAATTGTGGTACATACTCCAGTCTAGACTGAGACCTGCCACTTGACTGGAAGTTTATTATTAAACTATCAATGGACGACAGAATCGTGTTAGTATGGCTTCGAGGGGTTCTATTCATGTGTCAATCAAGCAGTTTGCGATAATATTTCGCCACAATTATCCTCAGTTTATCGGATATCTTGCTTGACGTAGTTGTGGTGCGAGCTTCCCTTATTCTATTCATGGCTTAGGTGGGGGACGTGGGGTATGTTGCAAGATTTATTGAGGAACTTGACTTCTACAGCTTGTGGGAAATATACAATGAGGTGGGGCCTGGTAGGGGTGCGGGTCCTTGCAGACAACAGCAGCTGGGTGAAGTTTGGGTCAGACCTGCTTTCTGCTTCTGCTTAAGCTAAGGGAAAATGGCAGTGCTCAGGGCAATGTAGCTGAGGCCTGTAACTGCTAAGCAGCAGGGCCTACACTGGGGTCATGTTGTGCAGGTGATAGATGTGTCCTAGGATAGCTTATGCAGGTAAAAATTCACCCTCCAACATCGGCACAGGTAACTCTGTCGGGGCCAGAGGCGCGGGAAACGGTGCCAAACATTCAACAGAATTTTATGCACATGAAGATAGTGTGCCTTTATTGTGGTGACCTACTCTCATGTGCAAATATGAGTATCAATTTGATAAACAGAGCATTTGAAAACCACAAGTGCTCAAAACGCCCCAAAAAATAACAAATGTTTTTGCTCCTGTTGAGCCCTTTGTAATGCCTGTTTTTCGTTGTTCCCCCTCCAAAAAAACAAAAAAAAATATAAAACCGTTCAAAAAATACAAAAAAAGTAAAAAATTGTTCAGAAAAATAATAAAAAAAATATAAAACAACAAAAATAATAAAAAAAAGTTCTTTCCAGAACTACCTCCCCTTTATAAAAAAATTGCTAGAATGTTTAGCACTCTGGCAACCTCTATTTCTTTTGGTTCGCTTCCCGGTTCGCTCGCCGGTACGCGAACCGGGAGCGAACCAAAAAAAAAATTTACAAAAAAAGAAGAGTAAGTATAAGGGAAGGAAACAAAGAGTAATGTTAAAAGAAAGACGGCTATAGGGAGTAACACAGAGATACTGTTTAATAGATCTATTTACCGAAGAAAAGATGGAAGAGGGTATAATTGTGAAAAACAAAATAGATAAGGAAGTGGAAGAAAAAAAGTAGAGTAGAAGAATAATAAACAAGAGTTTCTTAGAGAATGTGAGTGAATGTTCAAAATAAGATTAAAACATGTGGAATAACAGAGAGAAAAAACAGAAAGCAGAAAAGAAGAAGTAACAGAAAAGGAATGATTGAAACAGCAAAGAAATGTAAATAACATAGGGGCATATTATCAACATAGGTGATAAAATTATCGCTGCTTTTATCCGCAGAAATCTGCCGCTAAAGCCGCTTTTGCGGCAGTTTTCTGCCGATAATGACTGCTTTTATCGGCAGAAAACTGCCGCTAAAGCCGCTTTTGCGGAAGAAAACTGCCGCTAAAGCCACTTTTGCTGCAGTTTTCTGCCGATAAAAGCAGCGATAATTTTATTGCCTGTGTTGATAATATGCCCCTTAGTGTGCTTGAACTACAGAGAGAAAGCATAATGAACAAGTAGTGAAAGAGTGATCAGTCAGAGACAGTGAGAGTAATAGAGACGGAGTGAGTGAACAAGAGTGAGGAACTATGAGAAGAGAGGGACTGAGAAAAAGAGTGGAAGGAGTAGAGTAAGTAAGTAATAGAGAAAGGAATGAGGGAAGTAGCAAAGGCAGGAAAGTGAGGGTTAAAGAAATGAAGTAGTGGAACTAATAGAAGTTAAGTGTGATAGAAATATAACGAAAAAGTACAAAACATTTACCTTATAATTGTCGTTAACTTAGTCGCTTGTTATTTTTATACTTTCAATCTGTGAAAGAGAGAACAAACATTTGAAGAATATTAAAACATGTATTTAAAAATTAGAAAATATAAGGGAAAAGATTGAAGGACAAACAGTTTTTCAACAACTTTGACACTTACAGAAGCCTCTGCTTCTCCATGCCCCTACACAGTCCTAAAAATATACATTTTAAACTAACAGTATCTTGATGCAGATGAAGTGAGGCCTATCTTGCAACATGGTGCATCTTTTGCACTGCTGCTGTCTCACAAAAGTGACGCAACGGTAGCGCAAAAGAGGTGCACAGCCATCATAAAACTGTCCCTTACATTTTAAATGATTGTTTCAGGATGCCAATAAGGTGTGTCCTATCCAGAGGTTTGTTTGAGGTGAGGCCTACTCAGGGTTGCAGATGAAATTTAGAGTTGTTGAAGAGTACAGAGGAGATAATACATGTCCATGCCTACCAATGAAGTGAGTCATGTTCACTTTACTCTTGAACAAAGGCCAGACCTCCTCTGTTTCCCTGGACAGGCCTAAACTTGATCTGCACAATGTGATTCATAATATTAGGAAACACAGGTGATGTAATTGAAAAACGTGCAATTTATTTTGCTCATTTCACAATCACATCACTTGTGTTTCCTTTGCTTAGGTATCTCATTGTGCAGATGTAGTCCAGCATATGAAAGAGTACGCAGAAGTGCAGCACTGCATGCAACAACTTTGACACTTACTGAAGCCTCAGCTTCTGCATGCTCCCTACACAGTCCTAATTATATACATTTTAAACTGACGGTATCTTGCTGGAGATGAACTGAGGCCTATCTTGCAACATGGTGCATCTTTTACACTGATGCTGCGTTACAAAAGTGACGGAACAGTGGCGCAAAAGAGGCGCACGGCCATCATAAATATGCCCTTAACATTTTAAATGATTGTTTCTAGATGCTGATAAGGTGTGGCCTATCCACAGATTTGTTTCAGGTAAGTCCTACTCAGGGTTGCAGATGAAATTTAGGCTTGTTGAAGAGTACAGAGGAGATAATACATGTGCAGGCCTACCAACGAAGTGAGTCATGTCCACTGCACTCTTGAACAAATGTCAGACCTCCTCTGTCTCCTGGAACAGGCCTAAACCTCATCTACACAATGTGATGTGTAATGTTAGGAAACACAGGTAATGTAATTGAAAAACTTGCAATTTTTTTTGCTCATTCCACAATCACATCACCTGTGTTTCCTTTGCTTAGGTATCTCATTGTGCAGATGTAGTCTATCCTTTGAAAGACTACGTAGAATGTGAGCACTGTATGCAACAACTTTGACACAGAAGCCTCAGCTTCTCCATGCCTACTACACAGTTCTAAATGTATATCATAAATACAAAAAGTACAGAATTAATTATACATGTTAAATGGTTTATTTTTGCTGTTCTCAGAATTTATCAAATTTCACTAAAAACAGTGACTTGAAGGTATTCATCATATAACAGCGGGGGAAAAAAAACACAATCAAAATGATTGTGTTTAAAAAACCCATATAACATAACCAATCAGAAATCAGAACTCCTGAAAAGTAACTTACTTTCCATGACGTCGAAGGATATCCTATGAACAGCTTACACTCTGTTGTGCTGTTATTATTTTCAGCCCGCCACTTTCTGAAAGAAAAGCTCCATCGTTTTGACAAATATGTTACATACAATAAATGACTTCTCGCTCTCTACCGCACTTTTCCACAAGGCCAAATCGTGTAAGAGCCATTTATAACTCTTGAAATTCTTCTAAGCAAATCCCGTCATTTTGTATTTCTGCATCTTTCAGAAAGAAAACGTTCAAGATCACTTTCACAATCCTGTACTAGTAATATCTCACCCTTCTTGCTCACTCATGTTCCACATTTCCTATGACACTGATACTGCTTACTATGAAGCAGACTTACACTACCTCTATGACTACAACAATTATTTAATTCTCTACATCACTTTTAATCACAAAGCAATTTAAAACAGTAGATAAAATTATATCAACCCCTAGAATCATTATAGGCCAGTTACCTACCCTAAATTCTCTTTTCTGAAAACAGAAAGTAAGAATATTTTTAAGTAAAAAGGCAACATTGTATCGTAGTCAAATAGGAATCATTTACGAAACAGCAGCTTTTTTTACATTTTCAATAAGCTGTGTAATAAGCGGATCTTGTCAAAGGACCATCATGTCATATAATAGCTGCAGTTACAAATGTTCTTCCTAAAATCAACGACTGTGTAGCCACAACATTTGTAATTAAAGTTGAAGACTTACTTTCATCAGGTTTATATAGTTGGAATTTTAAAATGACATTATAACCAAAAGTTTGGTCAAATAATCTAGACAGCATTGCAGACTTACATTACCTCTACTCCATGTTTTGATTGGCTGCTTGAATTAGCTTATAAAAAGGAACAGTTTTTCTGAACTCATTCAAAGTGCAGTTATTTTTCCATGACGTTAAGTGTTATGGTAAGAACACCGTTTGCTTTGGGAAATACTCTGTTGTCCTTTAACTAATCCTTGCCCACCACTTTCTGTAAGAAAACCTTCTTTTTTTCAAGGAACTATTTAAAACTCAAAAATAACTTTTGACTCTGTACTACACTTATCCTCAAGGCCAAATAGTGTAGGAGCCATTAGAACCTCTTGAAATTCCTCAGAGCAAATCCCGAGATTCCTTCCCTAAAATTTTGGTTTTAAAAACACCAGGTAAGAATTTTTAAGGTCAAAAGGCAATTTTTTAAAAAAGTTAAAACAGAATTGCGATTCTCCTATTAACATGCCTAGAGAATCTGGATTTCATTAAAGACACGGAGGCTCACATTATGCAATGACTTTTAATTGCAGATCCAAGCCAGTCGCATCACAATATAAAGGTTCCAATAAGAACACTGAGATGAAGTAATAGACAAAACATAGCAACCATCAGCCTCTTTTAAATCAGGCGAAGAAAGAAGATGTAGTAGTTTCCAGAAGATTCGAAGTGGAAGACAAACGAGAATGAAGAAGTCAACCGGACGGTTTCTTGGTGATGAAACATCCAAAGTAGTTTAAGTAGAAGGATTACCTGAAAGAAAGGAGACAATGAAAATTGTATCCTAGATAAAAAGGTAATCATAAACAAACAAATCCTGAAAAAAGAATTGAACAATCCTAAATAACATTTTAATATAAATATAAAATACATTATATTCAAGTGATACTCAGAATATAAATATTATATCCACAACCAAACAGGGAACGGGATGGGTGGGATAATGTGAGCCTCCGTGTCTTTAATGAAATCTAGATTCTCTAGGCATGTTAATAGGAGAATCGCAATTTCATTACAAGAACGGAGGCTACATTATGCATGTTGGTAGCCCTGTAAAACTACATTAGACATGTGTTCAATAGGTTTACAATAATGTCTTGCAAAGGTATTAGCATTAGACCAGTCGGCAGCTTTAAGGATATCATCCAACTTACCTCCGGACCAAAGAGACTTACTTGCCATGGCACCTCTAACAGAATGAGCTTGAAATTTGATTATATCAATACCAGCTAGGGACATAGCAGATTTAACCCATCTGGCAATTGAGGTGGAGGAAATAGCCTTATGAGGTTTTACAAAGGAAATGAGAAGCTGATTCTCATTAAGTGGACGAAGGTTAGACATTGTCATATCATACGCTTTCATACATTCAACAACACAAAGTTTTGGAGAAGGATCGAAACGAGGATAAAAAATTGAATCAGACATGGTCTTTGTTCTTCTATAGATTTCAAATTTAACTCCAAATAAATTATAAGACCTATTAGAGATCTCTAGAGCTTTAACATCAGAAACTCTACGGCAGGAGATAAGGCAAAGAAGAGTTGCGAGTTTAAAAGAAAGACATTTTCTGCTCAAAAAAGAATTATCCGGCCAGGAAGTGAAAAGATCTAGAATTAAATTCACATCCCAGAGAGAATCATATTTTGGTCTTGGGGGGTCTTTTTATACGAATGCTCTTCATCACCCTACAAACAATAACATTTTAACAATAGACTTGCCGTTAATAAGGACATGACCAGCAGAGATCGCCGATCTATAACAGTTTATTGATCTATAACTCAATCCTTTGTCGAAGAGTTCAGCGAGAAAATTCACTATATCAACAATAGGTGCTTGAGTGGGATCCAAATCCCTCTCCAAGCACCAACGAAACCAACATTTCCAGATATTGTTGTATCTGTAGTGAGTTCCTGGTGCCCATGACTCTCTGAGGAGAGTAGAAGCTGATGACGAAAGTCCTGAGACTTCGTTAGATCTCCTGACACTCTCCAGGCAAGAAGGTTCAAACTCCCTGATAGGGTCATTAGGTGAGGATCTCCGTTTACGTCCGTAAGGAGATCTTTCAGGGAAGGAATGAGAAATGGAATTTCGAAGGTCAGTTCCAGAACAGTGGGGAACCACACCTGTGATGGCCAGAAGGGAGTTATTACGACTAGAGAGCATCGGTCCTGCCTCACTTTCTGCAGGACTCTCTGGATCATTGCGAATGGGGGAAAGGCATAAGCATTGATCCCTGACCAGTGTTGGAGAAATGCGTTCACTGCTTGTGCACCGGGATCCGGCATCCAGCTGAAGTAACGCTCTATTTGAAAGGTGAGACGGCTCGCAAATAGGTCTATCTCGAAGACAGTGACGTTCAGTTTCCAATCGCTGTAGTCCGAAAGGAATCTGGAATTCCAATCGGCAGAAACATTCGACTTCCCTGGGTAGTATTCCGCTCTGAGAGCAATTTTGTGTTCTAAACAGAACATCCAAAGTTTCCTTGCTAGGTTCGAAAGGTCGGCAGACTTGGTACCTCCCAACCGATTGATGTAGGCCACTGCTGAAACATTGTCCATTTTCAGAACAACCGATCTCCCTTGAATTGAGTGCTTGAAACTCATAAGGGCGTATAGGCCCGCAGTAAGTTCGAGGAAATTGATGTGGTGAGATGACTCCTTCTGAGACCAAATACCACCGGTATTCTGGTCTAGGAAACAAGCACCCCAACCATGTAGGGAAGCGTCTGATTCCAGCACAAAATCCGGTTCCGAACCGAAAATTGCTTTCAGATTCCAAGCTTCCAGGTTTTCTAACCACCAATTCAGTTCTGTTTTGGCTTCTAAATCTAGGGTGATTAGGTCTTCGTACCAAAGGCCGGATCTCAACGCCCTTCCTTTTATCCTTTGCAAAGCTCGGTAATTCAGAGGGCCTGGGAAGATGGCCTGAATGGAAGAGGATAAGAGACCTAGAAGTCTTGCCAATTCCCTTAAAGGGATGTCCTCCTGTCTTAAGACATGACAAATCTCTTTCTTGATCTTCGAGATTTTTTAAGGAGGTAAAAGAAGAAGGCACTTGGAGGTGTTTAGAGTAAAACCCCAAAACTCCAGAGATTTGGAGGGGGTTAGAATAGACTTCCCTTTGTTGACAATGAAGCCTAGACTTTCTAACAGATTCATGACTATTTCCAGGTCTATAAGAATCTGAGTCAGGTCTTGAGACATTATCAATATGTCGTCGAGGTAAATAATAAGCCGAATTCCTCGTTCTCTTAGGAAAGAAGCTACTGCTCTCATTACCTTGGTAAAGCACCAGGGGGCAGAGGAAAGCCCGAAGGGGAGAGCCTTGAACTGATAAAGATGATTTTTCCAGAGAAATTGTAGGTAAGGTTGATGTATTTCCGCCATTGGTATAGTGAAGTAGGCATCCTTCAAATCTAGTTTTACTAACCAATCTTCTTTTTGAAGAAGGTCTCTTAGGAGATGTATTCCTTCCATTTTGAAGTGCCTGTAAACCAGAAATTTGTTGAGGTCCTTCAAATGTATAACCGGTCTCCAACCTTTTCCTTTTTTCTCCACAAGGAACAAAGAGCTTACGAAGGTTAGAGAGTCTAAAGGAGCTTCTATTATCACTCCTTTCTCGAGCATAGAGTAGATCTCTTCCTCTACTATCTTCTCTTTTTCTATTGAGATAGGAATATCCCTCAGTAGAGAAGTTTGAAATGGAATTTGAGTGAAATCTATCATAAAGCCTGTCACTGTGGACAGGACCCAAGGGTCTTGTGTTATTTCTTCCCACTTTTTTAAAAAAAAAGTTTGTCTCCCTCCCACCTTTGGAGGGGTAGAAGGGGAAAGTAAAAGCTTGGAACTTAATTTGAGTATTTGAAGAGAATGAAGCTTGTGATCTTGTGCCTCTGGCTCTGTTCCCTCTTCCACTGTAGAAGCCGTTGTTATAATTATTTTGCTGTCCTCCTCTTCCGTAAGGGCGTGATCTTTGATAGGGCCTCTGGTTAAACCGGCCGGAAGAAAGGCCCCTTCTCCCGGCCCATCCAAAAACATTATTTCTGAATACTCTCTTAATATTCTTTTGTGCTTTATCTAGTGCAGTAAAGGTTGAGACGTACTTTCCCAAAGATCTTATAAGCTCTTCACCAAAGAGCAGGCCTTTTGGGTTCGAGAATGGCTCTTTCTCAGCCATATCCGTAAGTTTAGGGTCTAGTTTAAAAAGGATGAGTCTACGTCTTTCTGCGTTAATGCTGGAATTGGCATTACCTAAAAGAATGAGGGCTCTTTGACTCCAACCCCTTATAAGGTCTGTATCAAGTTGGGTACCTTTAAGGTAACACTCCTCGGCGGAGTCAAGAATCCTGCTTAGTGGGCCAAGTACATCCAGTAGGCGATCTTGGCATCCTTTAAAGGCTTTTTCAAGACCCTTTCTGGGGTCACGCCCAAGTCTAAAGAGGTATTTAATTAATTCTGGATCCATGTTAGGAGCATAACATGCTTTTTCATCGATTGAGGGTCTAGAACACTCAGCCCTTAGAATATTTCTTGTCCCTCTTTCGAGTGGGAAACTAATCCACTTTTTAATAAATTTGGATACATGCTCCTGGGGAGACCATAGTGTAGAACGGGGATGCTTTAGATTAAGGGGGGAAAACATTTCCTCTCCCAAGGGGTTTAGGATAGAATCTTTAGATGTAGAGGGGGGTTCGTCCTCCTCATCAAAAATTCCAACATCCCCATCATCCAAGTCCAGAACGTATTCGTCTGGATCCATATCATCGTCCTCATCGGAGCCCTCCTGGTAGTATTGAACACTTTGAGATAGTGAGCCGCTAAGGGCATCCAAGGTATTTAGGCCGCAAGGGGAACCCGAAGGAAGTGAGTCATAGAAGACATCTCTATTATTTGAGGTGTAAGGACCTCCCAAGAATTTTGTGGTGCTAGGACCACCGGCAATATCAGAGGTGCTAGGACCTCCTGTGCTCACCTGCATTTCGGTAGAAATGTTGTTATTTTTCTTTGTACGTTTTGCTCCCACTTTTTGTCCGGCAAACATATCAGACACTTCTTCTTGTGAATGAAGAGGTCTTTTATAAGGGGCAAGATGAGCAAAGGTCTCCCTTAAACAGGATTTAATTTCTTTTTGGATCATGGATCGAAAATCCTCTTTATTAAAGGTAGGAATTGTAGCATTATTACCTTCTGTGTCTGAGTCAGAGGCATTATCCATCTTGACTTATATAATATACCCCTTTTTTTGTGTAAAATGCTATTTGGGCGTAGGAATAAAGGTATAGAAGTTTTTTTTTTGTGCAAAATGCTATTTGGGCGTAGGAATAAAGGTATAGAAGCCTCTATAACCCCTGTTTCATAAGACCTGGTGCCCTTAAATTCTCTATTTGTATTGAAGCTCAGAGTCGCGACGCTGAGATGCCTCCAAACAGCTGAAAATCAACTGTCAGCCGATTGAGGAAAGTCCCTAGGCGAGACACTCACGAAGCGTGAGACTCGCCGAGGTACTTTCCTCTAAAGCGCGTCATGAAGATTGCCTTCGGCTTTCCGATGAGGAGAAGGCATTGCCGGAGGATGGCCAGTGAGGGGAAAGGCTCCGCGGTAATAAGGCGGTAAGCGGTTGGGTCGGGCATGCAGCGCTTCGTTTCAGGTGAGCGCCTCAGACTACAACACGCGCATATCGGGCTTACTGCAGGCCCTTCTGCGGTGAACAGCAGGCGCGCGGCCCGTGTGGGTCAGAACATGAACAAACATCGACGGGGAAAGGATATATACATTGCGGGACAACTCGAGTGTCACACGCACTCCAAACTAAAGTGAAACTTTATTTTTGTAACGGTACAACGCAATCACGGGGCAGCCTAAATCTAGAGAAGGTAATCTTCTAGCACAATATCGAGCACAATATCCTTAAAAGAGAAGTAAAACGAAATCGACAATGCTAGAATATAAGAGGGTATAAAGGAGGGGGGAGGATCTCCGTAAATTGCAGATCCGGGGAGGATGGAGGGTAGAAAGTGGGGTTAAGGCCACAGAATGACAAATCGGAATTAATCAAAGACAAGGTAATGTTAAGGATTAACTTGCCTTAAGTTAAAATCTCCCCAGGGATAAATATCTAACAACAGGTTAAAGATAAAAACCTTATATTAGAGAGAATGAAGTGAGCTACTTATCTGCTTGGAGCCACATTTAAAAGAGGCTGATGGTTGCTATGTTTTGTCTATTACTTCATCTCAGTGTTCTTATTGGAACCTTTATATTGTGATGCGACTGGCTTGGATCTGCAATTAAAAGTCATTGCATAATGTAGCCTCCGTTCTTGTAATGAAATCATTGCAGAATGACCAGCCGTTTCTAGACTTTAAATAAGCTGTGTAATGTCCTGATGTTGTTGAAGGACCGTCATGATATATAATTGCTGCAGTTACAAAAGTCCTTCCTGATATTGACAACTGCGAAGCCACAACATTTTTAATTAAAGTTGTCAATTTTGTTTCATCAGGCCTACATCGTTGGAACATTAAAATGACATACTGGCCATATGTTCATATAAATAATGTTGACAACATTTCAGACTTATGTTGGCTACACTCCATGTTGTGATCAGCTGCTTTTACTAGCTTATTAAAGGACACTGATTTACTGTCTGGCAAAGTTAAATATATAAATTTTTCTGAGTCTACACTAGTAGTACTTGATACCCTACAGTTCTCGCAGTCATGCTGCCATTGATAAGAAAGCCGAAACAGGTGATCTACATCTACACCTTCATCATGCAATACATCAAGCATATACATTAAAAACTCCTGACAATCTTGCTGAAGAGAGAATTGTGTTTGACCTGAACATCTGTCTAACAGATTTCGAATTTCAGACACACTTTCTATTTTTGTTCTATCAGTGCTACATTTCTCTAACACAGAATTCAACAAACTGCAAAATCTTTGATCCGAATTGACCACAATCTCTTGTTTTACATTTTCTAGAGAAAACAAAACATTAACCACTACATTAGCATAGCAGTTGACACCAGAACTGTTTTCAAATTGAAAACCAACAACATCTTCAACAAAATGCTTTTTCTTTCTGCTTATAATTTCTGGTTCATCAACTTTTCGTCTTTTTGCTACAACCTCCCTACTATTGGTCACATTTCTTCGTTTCCGGCCTACTACACGTTTCTCAAACAAAGGATATTGAGGCAAATGTGGCGCATACTCTCTTGTATTCCTTAACACAATCTAGATCCGCACAAATGTTTGTGACATCACACTCAATCAAGTACAATCCCGATAAAGTTCTAACTCGTGACAATGCCACATATGCCATACCCTCCTTGAACACAGAACTGCCAATATTCACCAATGCACTGTCTACACTTAAACCGTGTGATTTATGGATTGTCACCGCATATGCCAAGCAAACAGGAAACTGCTTACGGCGAACATATAAGTCTTTTACAAGCAAAAACCTAGCAGAGCAACGACCAATTAGCTGTACTTCCTCAATGCCATCAAATTTAATTTTTAAAAATTCAATTCCATCTCTATTTCTGTATTTCTCAAAATCAACAACATTACCCATTGATCCATTTACCAGACCTCTTTCAACATGTAAATTCCTTCTTAAAATTATACGGCAATTTAAGCACACATTCAGAGTCTTTTCAAAACCTGCAGTTTTAGATATAGTCTTCTCTAATGAATCCAATTTTGATTTCAAATTCTCAGACAAAATAATTGTTGATCCCATATGCTCTACTCTGTCAATAGCTTCCAGTTTCACAATCTCTTGGTTTTCTAAATGCAACATTTTGTTGTTGAAGATGGCACATTCTGCAAGAGTTGGCATCAAACATATTCCAGATTTCTTCTCAGTAATTTTCCGAAAAATATTCTCAGGCACAACGTCTTCTTCTGGATACAAATTTGACAGTAATCGTGCATGTAAAGCTTCTTTCCCATGCTCGGTCACTTTTCCGATTCTAACATCTTGTAGAATATTCTTGTAATCTTCATCCTTCGCCTGACGCATATTTTCACGCAGTTCAGCATAATTGAAGTTTAACCATATATTAACGTTGCCAATGCTCCCTAGGCACTTCCTGGTATCTTCATGCGTGAGCATTTTGAACACAGGTTGTCCTTTCACTGGTGTCAGCTGCAGAAGATCACCGAAAACAATGATGTGTTTGCCACCAAATAACATATCATACTCTGTTTTGAGAACTTCTTGCATTCTCAAATGCACAAAGGCAAGCATGACATTGGAAACCATGCTTACTTCGTCAATGATAAGAAGTTTCATTTTCTTCAAGACTCTTGAAACTTCACAACAAGCATCTCCAGATAACTTGTGGTATTGTAATTTGTTATCATGCTCCACTGGCAGCATCAGTAGACGATGCAAAGTAATACCTTTAATGTTATGTGCTGCCAGTCCAGTTGGAGCGGTGACAACACAAGACAGCGATGACTCAGTCCTTTTCTGCAAATACCATGAAATTGCTTTAATGAGGAAACTTTTTCCAGTTCCCGCTTCTCCACTCACGTACAGTCGGACAGGCTTCAACGACGTACATGAGCACTCTTTCTTCTCATGACTTAATCCATGATCAATTTGGTTGGTAACTTCGTCATATATTTTCCTCTGCTCAACGTTGAGTTGTCTTTCCAAGTCTTCTAAGTTAACCGCATCCTCCTGAGCATGTGCCATGGCTCTTTCCACTTCAATCATGGCAGTGGCAGCTTCATTTTCGATAACTGGTCCTCCTAGTGGATCCTGACTCAATGAAACAGAACTCTGACTGTCCTGAGAACTGTCTCTAGCAATCTCGGCTGCAATCGTTGCTTCCTGCTCGATTTCCGCATTCAACATTTCTAGATATTTGGGAAAAACAGGACATTCTATGGTCTCCTTGGCGGCATTGAAAGAGTCTTCGTAACAGAGGAAATCTCCAAGCAGTTCCTCTTCTGCACGCCAAGGCTTGAAAAGTTGCAAAAGTGCTAAATAGAAAAACTCTTTTTTTTCAGGAGATTCGCCACTCAATTTTCGATGGTTTACCAAGTGGCATTTTCTTTGCTTGACCAGACATCCCTCACTTCCAATTACAGCATACACTCCTTTATCAATATCTTCTTTGATGTTCCTCTTGAATATGTAATTTTGTAGAACCTCATACAGACAAACATTCTCGAGGTGACTGCTTCTATTTGGATAATATGTATCCAACATGTTGGTCTTCAAAATATCGGTACTGTTTGGCTCCTTTTCCGCCAAATACTCAATTTCCCGCACAGGTTTCAGAACTCGATTACGCGTTGCAACAAGACCAAGACTCGCCCAAACGATACTCCTGGATTTGGCATAGAGACTTGCTGAAGACAACCGGTCAGAACATTCGTAAGCTCCGATTTCTCGATGTGACAACATCTTCAGACTGAAACTGTACAACTTCTTACTGAGGCTCTTTTCATGGGAAATGTCCTCCCACATATCCTTCAATTCTGTCTTTTCTTTTTTGGTGATGTAAGATGTCACATACCGAGCCACAGCCATACAGTTATCAGCCACAAACTGTATATCCATGTTAGCATTCCACATGGACAAAATCACTGGGTTGTAGTCGTTGATGTACTTGGACTCTTCGTTCCTTTTCAAATTGTATGTGTTTTGAGGTGATTTCTTCATCACATTATGTCGCAGCGAAGACATCAAACTGTTCACTCTTCCTTTAGAAATCACCGGCCGTGGAAAGGCGAAACGACACTTGGTGTAGAACTTGTCCTTGTTTCTGAATTTACGACGACAGTACTTTCCGCAACGATGGCTTTGGAAGCGTAAAACTTGTTCTCTTAGGCTTTTGTCTTCCTTTGCGTTTGGAACAGCACATGTAGAATACTGTTCTATGAAACTCATCACTAAGTCTTCTGGATCTGTTCCAAATTTAGGTGCATCCTTGATCCACAGCAGCATATGTATATGAGGAGCACCTCTTGCTTGGTACTCCTTTCTCCAGAAGAAATCCAACACCTCTCCAAGAGGTGGATTTTTCTTGTTCATGATGAAAGACATCATAGCTTCAAATCTATAATTGAAGTACCTGCATACATTCACTGGATCCAAAGAGCACAGTTCTCCGGGTGTCTTGAATTCGATATTTTCAATGTTTCCATTTGCCTCTCGTAGAAATTCAAATAAGTCTTCCCAGCCATACTCGGCACAGCTGAGAGTGAGGAACCATGTGGGAGTTCCTAAGTTCCTCAGCATACATTTTAAATCACCATGACGACGGTACCAGTACTCATTAGTACCACGCTGACACGCCATGAGATTAATCAGGTGAGAATCCAAAATACTGTCTTGCACATTGACTTTATCCATAAAGTCACTTGCCGAGATGTTTTGCATCTGTATACCACTTTTCAAGATGTGGTTCACTGCATATGACAGTCCAGACAGATCGCTTTCAAACAGGAGATGAAACAAATACGGAATGCATTGTCGAAACCTAGGATCTTCTGCATACAATCGTAAAGTCCGGTATTCAGAAGCAGGAATTTGATGAGGTCCCTCATCATATCTTCCTCCTTGACCTGTTGGAAATAGCTGTGGGAAACACCGAGCTTCCAAACTTTCCTCCCAAACACTAATGGGACTCCCTTTGGCTTGTTTCATTTGAAACAACTCAATAGCATTCCCCATGACTTCCTTGGAATGCAAAGGATGAACACTATAATGTTCATATATTTCTTCACTTTTAGAGGGTTCTACTTTCTCAATTTGACCAGCACACAAATCACTATCCTCTTCTTCACTTACTTCCTCTTCTGCAACATATACATTCTTATAGTACTTATTGCTTTTTTTCAAATACAATGTTGCCTTTTTGACTTTCCTAACATCCACTAAATCTTGCCATATTTTCTTACTCTTTGTCGGAACCCCATTAACTAAGATAACCAGAGGTTCCTCTTCCACTTTTTCTACTCCAATTGTATTAATGTTTTTCTTCAAATCTAGAGGCAAATAAACAACTCTTCCCTTTAATCCTCTCTGTAAATCTGATGGAGGCAATTTCCCTGTCTTTGGCTCCATTCTTACAATAGCCTGAAAGGGATGGATACTTTGAATCAAAATAGATTCACAAGTATTTAAATCCTTCAATTCAGAAGGAATCTCAACCAATTCCAGATTATTATGAACCGCTCTAGCAGGCATCCGGTTTTGATTTAATTTGTTACAACAATAAGTACACACATGTTGATCCAATCCCAAATCAAAGCAATTTTCTACCATCAAGTATGTTGCGAAATCCTTCCATTCACTATTATTTTCCCTTTCACTTTTCGCATATAAATCCACTAACTTAGTCTGATTCTTATAATAAGTGCGTCGACAACACACACAAGTGAAATTAGGCCTCTCACTTGATTTCACCTGAAACGTGGCAATTTCCTTCTGAAAATTATCTGTACTGGAAACCTGTACACTATCTTCCACATTACCCTCTTCTTCTGGGTCAATTTCAACATTCTCCTCTTTACTTCCAAAGTAACAAAACTCAATTTCTTCACAAATATTCTTCACATCTATTTCAGAACCATGCAAAAGAGCAGTGCATAATTGTTTAAGCATAATTGCTGGACTCTTAGCATAATACAACATTCTAACTAATTTCCTCACTTTATTATGATGCACTGCTAGCATCCTGAAATGATGAAAAACTCTTTGGCATACTCTCCTGGAACGACAAGCCAGGGAATGACCATGCAAACCTGTCACTTCTCTCACTCTGCAAGTATCTAATTCTTGCAACAACATCATTTTCTGCTTCAAACTTTTCTTATTAAATGTCCGTACAAAATCACAAAGCAAATTGATGGAATCCTGTCGCACACTGCAAATACTACTACACTTCCAGGTGTACACAGGTCCCTTAGGACGTCTTTCTAAAACCTCATTACCTAACACCTCTTCTGCCTCTGTTGTCACAATTTTTTCTTTTTCAACTGGACAACCATCTTTCACCTCATAAGCTCGACCACTGGTGTCAACTGCATGCACCAAATCATTATCCTGGAAATAACTCTCCTCATTAAAAAATGCCTCACAACTTGAACTATGCATCCATTCTCCTGAAAAAACTTCACAAAAATTACTACGATTAACTGTTCTCTTCCATCTACTATTTCTTTTGAAATCATAAATTGCCTTGTTTAGCTTCCTAATTCTATTGATTATCAAAATAAGTAACTTTCGCTTAATTTCAAATGCCTGATCAATAACTTTCTCAATTTCTTTTTTCTCTTATAAAAAACCACTTTCTGCTGACCTTTCTTAATATTTTTTAACAAATTGCCAATTATCCTGTTGCGGAACATTCGTCTACGAATGTCCCTAAACGGATTTTTCCTTCTACTACCATGCACAGAGTTATCTCCTGCTCTAGCAGTAACATTTTTGATTGGCCTTCCCTTTCCGTTTCAATTGCTTCTCTTTTTCTGGACTAAAACATTTTCTGTAGTACTACTTTTTTTTCTACAAATGTTTCTTATGAATGATTTTGTTGTCTTACCCGGAGCTTTCTTGGTGACTTGACGAGTTTTTATTGTAGAGGACTGCTGCAAGAATTTATTAAGCTGCTGTCTTTGACGTTTTGTAGCCTTTCGGTTTCGTTCTTTAGATGGCATTCTCTCATTTGGAAATGATCTGCAGTTGAATCTGTGGTAAAATATAATTAAAAATGTTATTAACCACTATTAGCAAACAGTAAATCAATAACAGTCGTCAAAAATTTAACACACTACTTGTCATTTTTACATAGAATAATTTTTAGTGCATTGGCAAATTTAGTATTCACAAATAGTAGCAAAGAAATGGAATGCTTCTACGTTTGACCTGTGCTGTTTTATATGTGAATCTGAACTAATTTTATGAGCATATTTGACTATTTTATTAAAGACACTACACACAACCTGTTTTTGAACTTTTGTTTAATTTTAAATGAAACGGTTTACATTTTTACTTTTCATTTCCAGTAACTTTTAAAAATAAATGTTTATAGTTCCATAGGCTCAAGCAGGTCAGCTTCCCACCCTATGTCATACAATTCTGACAAATCGGCATCCTCATCATGTTCTTCATCATCCTCAGGATTTAAATCATCCAAGGGATCTACTTCCACTGACGTTTCAATGACAAGTTCAATGATAAGATCGAGATCAACTGATTGCTAATTATCACTCATGGTTGATGTTGTCGTTATCTTTAAAGAAAGAGAACAACAATGAGATGTTGCAGAGTAAGAGACAAATCTCAGAGACTATAATATTAAAATTGTTTAACAAGAGTAACATTTTGCAATTATTATTTAGCCATGTCCAGCGATGCTGAGGAGGTGAGGCCTATGTCCAAGTTTTCAGTGAACAGGACTCATCTGTTCTTAACCTTGGATAAGCCTCACCGACTCTGTTTACCCTGCTCATACTTAAATGTAAAGGGGCAGATTTATGTTAACTGGCGCATCCCCGGGGATGCACCAGTTAACGTGCACCGCTGCTCTGCCACTAAGCATGGGCGGATTTTGCGAATTGGCAATCCGCGAAATTGCGTATTTACGGATTCGCAATCTGCAAAATCCGCGAACTCTCGCGAATTTGCAGATTTTTTTTTTGTGTTCGCAAGGATTTCTGCCAGTTCGCAAGGATTTTGTACCAGTTCGCAAACGCAAACTTACTTTTCGGGTAGCAACGGTCGCGAACATGTTGTTTCTACATCTGGTTCATCACAGCACCCTCTGTTTCACCAATGCCACTCTCTGTTTCACCACTGCCACCCTCTGGCTCACCCATGCCACCCTCTGGCTCACCCATGCCACCCTCTAGTTCATCACTGTAGATTATGGGTGGAAAAGCACACCTGCCCTGCCTCAACTGACATAAATGAATTAGGGGCTGATTAATGTGTTACTGAATTTGAACTTCCTGGCTGGAACCTGCTTCCTTATCTGTAATTGCTTTCTCTGAGCCTGCTGTGAGGGTCAGAGCAGGGTCATAGAATAGTTGCAAGTACGCAACTGAACTCTGGAGGGGCCCCTCAGGAAGCACTACAGGGAATGGTTACTAATGATAAGATTGAACTTTTGCACCTGCTAAGTGCTTTCAGTTTTGCAAAAATCCAAATATCCAGCAGCATCCACAAAAAGTAATCCTTCCAGGTCAAGATCCCTGGCACCTGCTTCCTTATCTGTAATTGCTTTCTGTAACAGTACCTTTGTTGTATACTTGTAGCTATTCTCTGAGCCTGCTGTGAGGGTCAGAGCAGGGTCATAGAATAGTTGCAAGTAGGCAAATGAACTCTGGAGGGGCCCCTCAGGAAGCACTACAGGGAATGGTTACTAATGATGAGTTTGAACTTTTGCACCTGCTGAGTGCTTCCAGGTCAAGATCCAAATCAAAGTGACCAGCACATGAAGAAAGCACTGAGAGGAGCCTGCTGGACAGGAACAGGAAAATGGAGACTGTGGGGCACTTCCTTCCTCCCACCCACGCCCCCCCCCCAAAATGGACTCCTTGCAAAAAAAAAGTGCAGGCAAATGTCAACCTGAGGAGTTATTCTAATAAAAATCATAATTTTCAAGGTTTATGCTGCCTGCTGGTGGATTTCTTGTGCGAAATTGCAAATTTTGCAATCTCGCAATTGCGAGATTGTCGCTGTCCGCCGCATCTACGTTTTCGCGAGTGTTTACTCCCGCGAAATTGTATAGTATTCTAGTTGGCAAGTGCGACCAAGCAAAAAAATCCGCTTCGCACGTATTTACGATTTTTCGGTAAGTTCGCGAGAGTTTGCGGATTGCGAATTTACCGAAAATCCGCAAAATCCGCGAGCGGAACGGATTTTACGTCCATGCTTATCTGCCACCCATGATGTGCCGCATTTACA
Source organism: Lissotriton helveticus (assembly GCF_964261635.1). Taxonomy (NCBI): domain Eukaryota; kingdom Metazoa; phylum Chordata; class Amphibia; order Caudata; family Salamandridae; genus Lissotriton; species Lissotriton helveticus. The sequence goes on along the minus strand of NC_136063.1, from coordinate 1,242,747,362 downwards.
ATGTGGAGCACCATTGAGCAAAAACAGCACAGATGCGTCACGCATCTGTGCCGCAAAAGCAGCACATTGCAGGAATCACGTCGTAAACGCGACATGTCTACTGCAATGCACAGGAGCAAGCCACACATTGCATGGTGCATCACTCCTTATGCCTGTTTCAAACAGGCGTAAGGATTTGATTCAGCAATGCTATAAAGCTGACTCAGTGAAATCTTCTAAATTTCACTGTGTTAGTTTCACAGGGCTTTCATGCAAATAAATGCCCACCCTGCAACAAAACGCCTATATGAAACCTGACACAGGTTTCATGTGGCACAGGACTTTACAGCATGACACATCTGCCTAGATGCATCAAGTTGTAAATATGTCGCAACATAGCGCATCTTTTGCGCCGCCGCTACGTCACAAAAGTGACGCACAGCGGCGCAAAAGAGGCACACGGCTATCATAAATCTGTCCCTAACATTTTAAAGGATTGATTCAGGATGACGATAAGGTGTGGCCTATCCAGAGGTTTGTTTGAGGTGAGGCCTACTCAGGGTTGCAGATGAAATTTAGGCTTGTTGAAGAATACAGAGGAGATAATACATGTGCAGGCCTACCAATGAAGTGAGTCATGTCCACTGCACTCTTGAACAAAGGTCAGACCTCTTCTGTGTCCGTGAACAGGCCTAAACCTCATCTGCACAATGTGATTCGTAAAGTTAGGAAACACAGGTGATGTAATTGAAAAATGTGGAATTTCTTTTCCTCATTTCACAATCACATCACCTGTGTTTCCTTTGCTTAGGTATCTCATTGTGCAGATGGAGTCTAGCATATCAAAGAGTACACAGAAGTTGAACACTGTATACAATAATTTTGACATTTACAGAAGATTCAGCTTCTCCATGCCCCCTACACATTCCTAAATGTTTACAGTTTAAACGGACGGTATGTTGTTGGAGATGAAGTGAGGCCTGTCTTGCAACATGGTGCATCTTTTGCATCACTGCTGCATTGGTTTCATGTGGCACAGGACTTTACAGCATGACACATCTGCCTAGATGCATCAAGTTGTAAATATGTCGCAACATAGCAAATCTTTTGCACCGCCGCTGCGTCACAAAAGTGACGCACAGCGGCGCAAAAGAGGCACACACCTATCATAAATCTGTCCCTAACATTTTAAATGATTGATTCAGGATGACGATAAGGTGTGGCCTATCCAGAGGTTTGTTTGAGGTGAGGCCTACTCAGGGTTGCAGATGAAATTTACGCTTGTTGAAGAGTACAGAGGAGATAATACATGTGCAGGCCTACCAATGAAGTGAGTCATGTCCACTTCACTCTTGAACAAAGGCCAGACCTCTTCTGTGTCCGTGGACAGGCCTAAACCTCATCTGCACAATGTCATTCGTAAAGTTAGGAAACACAGGTGATGTAATTGAAAAATGTGGAATTTCTTTTCCTCATTTCACAATCACATCACCTGTGTTTCCATTGCTTAGGTATCTCATTGTGCAGATGGAGTCTAGCATATCAAAGACTACGCAGAAGGTGAGCACTGTATGGAACATGGCTATGTAACTCAAAGAATCAAAATATAAATTTGCCAAGCACACTTGGGGGTGTATTTACAAGGACCTTCCACCACGGGGAAATGTCTTTAATTAAAATGGGAAAAATAACATTAAAGGGACTCAAATGCCTTTTAAATATACCCCAAGCAACCTATGAACCTCTAGCACTACATATCAAGAAACCTAATTGATTTCAAAAATCGTTTTTAAACACATCATCTAAATCATCAATTATATACCTACATTCAAGGGGAAATGACTTAAAATGCCCTAAGACACATGAAAGCGTTTTTTTAAGGCCCTTGCACCATTTTTGGGTCACTTTTAACATGGCTATGTAACTCAAAGAATTAAAATCTAAATTTGCCAAGCACAGATGGGGGCATATTTACAAGGACCTTGCACCACGGGGAAAGGTCTTAAATTAAAATGGGAAAAATAACATCAGAGAGACACAAAGGCCTTATAAATATGCCCCAAGCAACCTATGAAACTCTAGCACTACATATCCAGAAACCTAATTGATTTCAAAAAACGTTTTTAAACACATCATCTAAATCAATTATATACCTACATTCATCGGGAAATGACTTAAAATGCCCCAAGACACATGAAAGCGTTTTTTTAAGGCCCTTGCACCATTTTTGGGTCACTTTTAATATGGCTATGTAAATCAAAGAATCAAAATCTAAATTTGCCAAGCACAGATGGGGGCGTATTTACAAGGACCTTGCACCACAGGGAAAGGTCTTAAATTAAAATGGGAAAAATAACATCAGAGAGACTCAAAGGCCTTATAAATATGCCCCAAGCAACCTAGGAAACTCTAGCAGTACATATCCACAAATCTAATTGATTTCAAAAAACGTTTTTTAAACACATCATGTAAAGCAATTATATACCTACATTCATCAGGAAGTGACTTAAAATGCCCTAAGACACATGAAATCGTTTTTTTAAGGCCCTTGCATCATTTTTGCGTTACCTTTAACATGGCTATGTGACTCAAAGAATCAAAATCTAAATTTGCCAAGCACACATGGGGGCGTATTTACAAGGACCTTGCACCACAAGGAAATGTCTTAAAATAAAATGGGAAAAATTACATCAAATGAACTCAAAAGCCTTGTAAATATGCCCCAATCAACCTATGAAACTCTAGCAGTACATATCAAGAAACCTAATTGATTTCAAAAAACGTTTTTAAATACATCATGTAAAGCAATTATTCAACCACATTCATGGGGATGTGAGTTAAAATGCCCTAACACACATGAAAGCGTATTTTGAAGGCCCTTGCACCATTTTTCCGTCACTTTTAACATGGCTATGTAACTCAAAGAAACAAAATCTATTTGTAAAACACTTGACACAAAGCAACATTTTAAATTCACATCTTTCTTCATAATTTTCTCCCTAAAGCATACTATTCTCTATATAAATTAAATGAATCTTTTCTCACCTTAGCAAATACTTTATGAGTTTCAAAACAGTCTCAGACACACACCAATTTGTCTTCAGCAGAACAAAGGGTATGCACTCCAGAGGCTGCAACCATCAATGGCACAGAAATGCTGTAATTCATCACACATATCTCTCATGTCACCCAATCAAAACTCACTTTTTTCAAATCAACACCCTTCCCCCCTGTGCCCTTTCTGCCTTTTTTGCATAGCAACCACCTCCTGAAAGACCTCTCATGTTTGCAACTTCACACAACAATGTTTCAATTGAACTCTGAACTCTCAGTACACCTGCGTACCCAGTGCAATCTTTCATAAAATGATTTTTTCTTGACCATTCAAATTACATCTTTCAAAGAACTCATCCATGCACCCTAACTTTCTGTTTCCAGCAATCAAAATACACCAATCACTGCTACTGATTCATTAGCACAGAAACTCCACAGTTTTTTTCATTATAAACTCTTATTTTTTCAACTGCCATTTCATTGCTACACTTCATCTGACTGCAGCAGAACCTTCTCTCACCATGTTTTCTGTCTGGATTGTTGGACATAGTTATATCCACTGGGCTCAAAGGTTTGTTGATAATAGAAATTTACACAACCTCAATTTACAAAATGTGGAAATTAAGTGGATTGGCCACAGAGGATTAAAATGTCACCAATTGATACCATTGGTGAAAACCTTTTTGCATTTGCCAAAACCTGACCTGTTAATTGTGCACTGTGGAGGAAATGACTTGGGCACTTTGACTGGGGTAGGTCTGGAAATGCTTTTAAAGGACACCTTAGAGCAATTGATGGCACTATTTCCTCAAACTGCCTTGGTATATTCATATATATGCCAAAGACAGAAATGGAAGTGGTCCAACCAATTTTGTCCACAAATTGAGAAATCGAGGAAGCATGTAAATAAGTCTGTTTCAGCTTACATGAGAGACCATGGAATGGGCTCCATCTACAACAATAACTTGCGTTACTACATGCAAGATATCTACAGAGCAGATCGAGTTCACTTCTCAGATGAGGGGAACAGAATTTTTATCCTCAATTTAAGACTGTGCATTGGTACCTACTTGTAGGTACCTACATCAGCCACAGGACCCAAAAGCTCTTTTCAGAGCTACCCTACATCTTATGACTCACAATTATTATTTTAATCTAACTTTTTTCACTAATTTTCACCAAAGTACGCTCCCCGGAGCGCTACCCGGTACGCGCACCGGACGCTAACCGCGCGAAAATTTGAATTTTTTTTCTCTCGCACATATGGTCCTCCTCAGCTACCATCAGAAAACCTAGGGGGTCAGGATACGTCTACCGTGCCCCCTTCTACCCATTCTGAACATTATTTGCCCTCCATCTTGTATCTCAATTCTACCGAAACACAAAATGGAGGACTCCCGTAACGCTGCCGGTTCGCGTACCGGGGCGCGCACCGGAAAGCGCTCGCTCAAAAAAAGGTGGGAAAGTAATTCACAGAAAAACCACTGGAGACACTTTCACCAAATATAGATTAGCTCATACTACATACCAATCCCTACCATTTTCACAAATTTGATTGGAATTCCATTTAGCCATTTAGCCTGTAGACCTCTCTAAATACCCTGAGGTAAATTACTTCACAAAACATATCTGAAGTGTTGGAATTGACAATCAATTAAAATGTTACTTTCATTTTCTACTTTTTTTACCTGACATTTGATTGGTTATGTACCTGAATATATATAAAGAAAGAGAGAGAAACACAGCCATTTTGACTACCACCTCCTGAAGTAGATTTCAAGAAAATTTTCACTGAGAACTTAAACTGCTTTTTGAAAGGTAAGTTGTTATTTTGAAAACTGAAGTATATTGTGCACTTAAAGTTAATTTGGAAAACTTTTTCTGATAGTTTTATACTATCACTCTGTAATAGTTATAGATTTAGATAGACTTCTCTGTTATAGTTATGGATGGATTTAGGCTTCTCTTGTATAATTATGAATTTACTTAGGCTTCATCACATACACTTTTTTATATTTCTACTTCCAGTCTGATACCATACACTACCCAAAGATAAATTCACTGTTAAAAAATCCAAACTACCTGTCTGAACTTAAACCCAACAGTGCCCTAACTCTTCTGATATAGTTATTTTTTATGCAATTTACAGCAAAAAAATGGAAGTGGAGCACGAAAATATCAATGTTTCCTTCGACTTTACATCTGAGGAGATTCTAAATGAAGATTTTTTAGATGAAAATTTTATGGATCAGTCTTTGGATGAACAATTTATTGAATGCTTAGAAGACATAGAAACATGCATGTTTGAGGAGATTCCAGATGATGTAATGCTGGAAGTTTTATTGAACTATGAAAATTCTGACCAATACATTTTTATTTAATAAATAAACAATTTTGAGACATTATTCATTTTTATATCTAATTCATGAAGTACAACCAAAATAAATAAATAAATAAAAAAAAACAAAAAAAACACAACAAAAAGAACAATCAATAAACATACAATATTTCAAAATATCATAGTCTATCATTCTTTTTTCCTTATATTACGCTCCCCAGACCGCTTCCCGGTGCGCCTACCGAGCGCTCCCCCCAAAAAAAAAAAATTATATTTTTTTTTGCCCCGCGGGGCCCTTTTAAAGCCTCCACATCAAACCTAGAGGTTCAGGGAGGATCTTCTATGCCCCCTTATGGTCATTTCCCCCTTTGTTTTGGCCTCCTCTTGTCTCTCGATCCTACTGAGAGACAAGATGGCGGCCGCTCCGGACTGTTTAGAATGTTGACAGACACCGGAGAGCCAATCAGCTTCGCTTCGCGAAGTTCCGTTACGCGTCAGGTACGCGAACCGGGGCACTGCCCGGAGCGCGCTTACAGATATATATATTTTTTTGAACGTTAATTTCTCAAAATCCACTGGAGCACATATATTGAGACCTAGCAAAGGCACATCGGGCTACCAGTCCCTACAATTTTGCCAGGTTTCGTGGAAATCCATTCAGCCGTTCGAGCTAAAAGTGAGGCCAACCGCCCTATGGAAAATTGCATGGGAAAAACACGTTTTGGGACCCCCCTTTTTTCTCGGCCCCACCTTGACGAAACCCCCCCAAATTTTCAGGGGCTGCTCAGAAACGAAATGTGCCATTTTCCTGACAATTTTAGCCAATTCCATCCACAAACGCCAAAGTTATTAGACATAGAATTTTCAAAAATCCCATAGAGAAAAAATCCTAACTATATATACCTACTGGCGACCGCCAGTAGGTAATATATATATATATATATATATATATATATATATATATATATATACTGCTCCCAACATCCCCAGGCACACAACCTGAAAAGGAATGCAGCACTCGCGGGGGTGGTTTCCACTCCGATTTTTAATGGGAAACCCTCAGCACAAAACTTATATATATATTACCTACAGGCGATAGCCAGTAGGTATATATAGTTAGGATTGGCTACCATAGGAAATCCGCAACATTCTATTGGGAATAACTTTGGCGCCGGTTGAGGAATTTGCGTGTAATTTTCCAAAATTTTGGCCAGCTCCACTGCGCTCCTTCCCTGAAAGCTTTGGGGGGATTCGTGAAGTGGGGGCTGAGAAAAAAGGGGGGTCCCAAAACGTGTTTTCCCCATGCTAATTTCCATAGGACGTTCTGACAAGTCTACAGCCCGAACCGCTGAACGAAATTACACCAAACTTGGCAAAATTGTAGGGACTGGTACACAGAAGTGCCTTTGCTATATTTGGTGAAAATTGCTCCAGTGGTTTGTATGAAAATTAACTTCAAAATCACATATATATCTGGGCGGAGCCTAACCACACATCTCATCGTGAAATCTGATTGGCTGTCAGCACTTCATCCAAGAAGTGTTGGCAGCCATCTTGGGACCAATATACATGATAGCACCTCATTAAAAACATTGTAGTTAATAGAGGGTGTTAGGACTTTAGTTACATTATAAATCATTTGTTGATGGTACCATACTCATTTTAGGAATTGTGGTGTGTTTTAAGGTGATTTTACCATTTGAGAATGCCTTCTGCTGGGATATCATGAATCATGTTTGAAAGAAAACTATTATCTCATGATTTTCCCACAGTGGTTTGGAAGGGGATCAATAAGCTAAACTGAAATCTGTAATATGTGACATCATCAGCAGTGGATTGCGTGTGCGCGAAATATAGTTAGTACAACTAACTATATAGGAGCGATTTCAATGGTTTTGTATGAGTGAAATGTCCAGCTAACTATAACACTGCAAAAACTTATAGTTTTTTGAGTGAATTTTAAAGGTTTTTTAAATGCTAATTCCTAACTATATAAGGCCTGAAACCTATGGTTTTTTCAGTGAATATATATATATATATATATTAACCCTGGGCGTAGTGCTACGCTCCGCCCACGGAGTGTACGCAGTGCTGCCTACTTTGCATTTTGCAAAGTAGGCGTAGTAGGCAACACTACGCACGCTCCGTGGACGGAGCAAAGTTGCCCGCCAACCGCCTCCCTCCCGCCCTCTCCTAAATAGCTAATTAAAACTAAAGATACTACAAAAATAAATTAAAGGCACTTACCTGGTCCGCAGCGTCCCGGGGCTCCCTCTTCTCTTTCGCGCCGCCGTCTTCAATCCCAATGCGCATGCGCATGCGCGGCCGCCCGCGCATGCGCATTTTTCACGAGAAATGCGCATGCGTGGGCGGCCGCGCATGCAAATTGGGATGGAAGACGCGGCGGCGCGAAAGAGAAGAGGGAGACCCGGGACGCTGCGGACCAGGTAAGTGCCTTAAATTTACTTTTGTAGTATCTTTAGCTTTAATTAGCTATTTAGGAGAGGGCGGGAGGGAGGTGGGCGGCGCGTAGTGGGACTACGCAAAGTGCGTTGGTGTGCTTAGTTTCATGCCCACTTTGCGTAGCTTCACGTAGCCCCACTACGCATACTACGCCCACCCTTTATATATATATATATATATATATTCACTGAAAAAACCATAGGTTATAGACCATATATAGTTAGGGATTAGCATTTACAAAACCTTATTTTACTCACACAAAACCATTGAAATTCCATATATAGTTAGTTGTACTAACTATATATCGCGCACCCGCAATCCACTGCTGATCATGTCACATATTACATCATTCATGACATGGTCAGTGACATCACTGATGACATCACTGATGACATCTCAAATGACATCACTGATGACATCACTGATGACATCTCAAATGACATCACTGATGACATCACTGATGACATCTCAAATGACATCACTGATGACATCACTGATGACATCTCATTTGACATTACTGATCACATCACTGATGACATCATTCATGTGATAATACGATGAACCTCTTCAGACTCTAATATAACCTTAGATACACTCAGTGTAAACACAGACTCACAGATTGTCATTCATCCATGAAGTTACACACACACACCTAGTCAGTCATGCAAACAATCAATCACACCTCCATTTTCCCAACTATTCAGTTATACACACCTTACTTATTCAAACATATACTAAAACATATTTACTCTCTTATACAATCCTGGATACAAGTTCACAATGATGCATACAGCCACTCACACATTCACTGGCTCTTATGGACAGTTATTTATATATGTCAAGTCTCACATGTACTGTGTTTTACATATGTACTTACTTTGACATGTAGCACTGAGATATCCATTCACTCACCAATAAACTGATGCACACAGTCAACCGCCCATACAGCTGTTTCAACATGCACTTTTGAACCCATACATCTAGTGAATCAACTGCTCACACATCTATGCACAGAGTCATACACCTCCCAGCCACCCACACATACACTCAGTCTCCCATACAAATACTTGGGCAACCAATCAATAACCCATATAGTTACTCATATAGCTACTGAACAACACATGCAGCAGTTTTCAGAACAACAGACATAATGATGCACAAATTAAGACAGTTTAGTCACTAACCCATGCACTCAGTGAGACACATTTAATCACTCACTCATACAGTCAGTCATGCACCTACTAAATCCTTCATCCAGACACTTATACATCCACTCAAGACATATTTTAACTTTACAGAAAAATACAGTCACTGGGTATTGTCATCAGTGATGTCATCAGTGATGTCATTTGAGATGTCATCAGTGATGTCATCAGTGATGTCATTTGAGATGTCATCAGTGATGTCATCAGTGATGTTATTTGAGATGTCACCAGTGATGTCATCAGTGATGTCACTGACCATGTCATGAATGATGTAATATGTGACATGATCAGCAGTGGATTGCGGGTGCGCGATATATAGTTAGTACAACTAACTATATATGGAATTTCAATGGTTTTGTGTGAGTAAAATAAGGTTTTGTAAATGCTAATCCCTAACTATATATGGTCTATAACCTATGGTTTTTTCAGTGAATTTTCAAGGTTTTGTAAATGCTAATTCCTAACTATATATGGTCTATAACCTATGGTTTTTTCAGTGAATTTCAATGGTTTTTTAATAGCAAATATCAAAACCTTTACAATGTATTCTTCTTTAAATCGAAAAATATTTTTTACATGTTTTTAATACAATTTTTTTTAAATTATTTTTATTGTTTCGCTCCCTGTATGCGAACCGGTTAGCTTCCCGTTAGCTCAATTCGGAGCCGCGACCTGGTCCGCGAACCGGTAAACGTTCCGTTTGCGCAACTGTCGCGTCGCGTCAGCATGACGTTTCGCGTTCTCGCGTGATACGTCATATGACGTGCTACGTTAGCGTACCCGGAAGCGCAGCGGTACGCGAACCGGAAGCGATCCGCGGCGCGGCGCCGACCGCATAACGTAAACACAGCAGGTCATGTGACTCGGTAATAACACTTTTCATTGGTTCATTTCACTTTTGGTTTCCTAATGATGTAATACTAGGTCATGTGATCTAAAATGAACACTTTTCATTGGTTTAGAACTTTTGCTTTTCCCAAATGATGAAAACCCCTCCTTCTTTCCTCACTCTGACTTTCATCTTGGTGAGAGAAAGACCCTTTATTTGCATTCTGACATGGCTTCATTAGTGGCTTCAGCTGGTTCTAACCCACCACCTCCACCAAATCCAAAGAAGAGAGGACCACCTGCTGAAGTAATTTTACAACAAGAAGAGGAAGAACAGGAAGAGGAGGAAGAGGAGGAAGAGCCAAGGTTTTTGCCAGAGGAGCCCAGGAGGTATAATCGAAAAGAGAACTACATTTGGCAATTCTATAAATTTCCTGAGGGGCAAAAAAAAGTAAATGCACGCTACGTGTTTTGCCGTATATGCGGTGATAGACTGTCAAGGGGAACTGAAAAAAAATACAGTTACGGCAACTACACTATGCATCGGCATATGAGTAGGTGGCATCCTAATAATTATAGTGCTGCCCAGCTACGTGATGAGCAACAAAATCCCCTTCCGATGGCAAGAAGATCGGTTGTTCCAGAGGTGTCGGGACCAGAGGCGAGGGAGATGATCCCAAACATTCAAATGTTGTTTGGGCACGTGAAGCAAGTGTGCGTGCACTGCGGCGATTTCATTTGCTACAGGGAAAGTAGCATCATTTTGATTATGCGAGCTATTCAGAATCATGTTAATGTTTGTCCGAAATGCCCCAAAAAATAAATTCTTTTTTTGTTGTTGCTCCTGTTGAGCCCTTTCCAATGGATCGTTTTTGTTTCCCCCCCCCAAAAAAAACCAAAAAAAATATAAAAACGTTCAGAAAATACAAAAAAAGTAAAAAAATGTTCAAAAAATACTAAAAAAAATATAAAACAACAAAAACATTAAAAAAAAGTTCTTTTCAGAACTACCTCCCCGTTATAAAAAAATTGGTAGAATATTTGGAACTCTGCCAACCTCTATTTCTCTTAGTTCGCTCCCCGGAGCGCTACCCGGTACGCGAACCGGAAGCTAACCAAAAAAAATATTTTTTAAAAAAAAGAACAGTAAGTATAAGGGAAGGAAACAGACAGTTATGTGAAAAGAAAGACAGCTCTAGGGAGTAAACAAGAGATACTGTTACCCACAATCCACTGCTGATGATGTCACATATTACATCATTCATGACATGGTCAGTAATATCATCAGCAGTGGATTGCGGGTAACAGTATCCTTAGTTTACTCCCTATAGCTGTCTTTCTTTTAACATAACTGTCTGTTTCCTTCCCTTATAGTTACTGTTCTTTTTTTAAAAAAATGTTTTTGATCAGTCAGAAACAATGACATTAATAGAAACAGAGAGAGTGAACAAGAGTGAAGAACTATGGTCCTCCTCAGCCACCCTCAGAAAACCAAGTGGGTCAAGATACATCTACCGTGCCCCCTTCTACCCATTCTGAACATTATTTGCCCTCCATCTTGTATCTTGATTCGACCGAAACACAAAATGGTGGACTCCCGTAACGCTGCTGGTTTGCGAACCGGGCCACTTCCCGGGAAGCGGTCCAAAAAAAAAGGTGGGTAAGTAATTCACAGACACTAAGAGTAATAGAGACGGAGTGAGTGAACAAGACTGAGGAACTATGAGAAGAGAGGGACTGAGAAAAAGAGTGGAAGGAGTTGAGTAAGTAGGTAATAGAGAAAGGAATGAGGAAAGTACCAAAGGCAGGAAACTGAGGGTTAAAGAAGTGAAGCAGTGGAACTAATAGTAGGTGAATGTGATAGAAATGTAACGAAAAGAGTACAACTATTTACCTTATAATTGCCGTTAAATTACTCACTTTTTATTTTTATACTTTCAATCTGTGAAAGAGAGAACCAACATTTGAAAAATATTAAAACATGTATTTAAAAATTACAAAAGACAAGGGAAAAGATTGAAGGACAAATAGTTTTTCAACAACTTTGACACTGACAGAAGCTTCTGCTTCTCCAGGTCCCCTACACAGTCCTAAAGATATACATTTTAAACTAACAGTATCTTGATACAGATGAAGTGAGGCCTATCTTAAAACATGGTGCATCTTTTGCATTGCTCTTGTTTCAGAAAAGTGTCGCTTCAGGATGCCAATAACATGTCTCCTATCCAGAGGTTTGTTTGAGGTGAGGTCTACTCAGAGTTCAAGATGAGATTTACACTTGTTGAAGTGTACAGAGGAGATAATATCTGTGAAAGTCTACCAATGAAGTGAGTCATGTCCACTGCACTCTTCAACAAAGTAGAAACCTCCTATGTTTCCCTGGACAGACCTAAACTTGATCTGCACAATGTGATTCGTAATGATAGGAAACACAGGTGATGTAATTGAAATACGTGCAATTTATTTTGCTCATTTCTCAATCACATCACTTGCGTTTCCTTTGCTTAGGTATCTCATTGTGCAGATGTAGTCTAGCATATGAAAGAATACGCAGAAGTGCAGCACTGCATGCAACAACTTTGACACTTACAGAAGCCTCACCTTCTCCATGCCTCCTACACAGTTCTACATATACATCATAAATGCAAACAGTACAGAATTAATTATACATGTTAAATGGTTTATTTTTGCTGTTCTCAGAATGTATCAAAATTCACTAAAAACAGTGACTTGAAGGTATTCATCATGTAACAGCGGGGGAAAAAAAACACAATCAAAATGATTGTGTTTAAAAAACCATACAACATCAGAAATCAAAATTCAGAACTCCTTAAAGTTAACTTACTTTCCATGACGTCCAAGGATGTCCTGTGAACAGCTTACACTCTTTTGTGCTGTTATTACTTTCAGCCCGCCACTTTCTGAAAGAAAATCTCCATCGTTTTTAAAAACACGTTACATGCAATAAATGACTTCTTGCTCTCTACCACAATTTTCCACAAGGCCAAATCTGGTCAGAGCAATTTATAACTCTTGGATTTCTTGTAAGCCAATCCCGTCATTTGGCATTTCCGCAACTTTCAGAATTAAAATGTTGAAGATCATTTTCACAATCCTGGAATAGTAATATCTTCCCCTTCTTGCTCAGTCATGTTCTACTTTTCCTATGACACTGATACAAGCAGACTTACACTACCTCTATGACTACTACAATTATTTAATTCTCTACATCACTTTTAATCACAAAGCAATGTAAAACAGTAGACAGCATTGCAGACTTACATTCCCTCTACTCCATGTTTTGATTGGCTGCTTCAATTAGTTTATAAAAAGAAACAGTTTTTCTGAACTCATTCAAAGTGCACGTATTTCTCCATAATGTCCAGTCCTATGGTTAGAAGTTATGTCTCTGAACTACACTTATCCTCAAGGCCAAATTGTGTAGGAGCCATTAGAACTTCTTGAAATTCCACAGAGCACATCCCGAGATTATTTCCCTAAAATTTTGGTTTTAAAAACACCAGGTAAGAGTTTTTAAGGTCATACGGCAATTTTTTTTTGAAAATTAAAACAGAATCATTGCAGAATGACCAGCCATTTCTAGACTTTAAATAAGCTGTGTAATGTCCTGATGTTATTGAAGGGCCGTCATGATATATAATTGCTGCAGTTACAAAAGTCCTTCCTGATATTGACAACTGCGAAGCTACAACATTTTTAATTAAAGTTGTCAATATTGTTCCATCAGGCCTACATCGTTGGAACATTAAAATGACATACTGGCCATATGTTCGTATAAATAATGTGGACATCATTTCAGATTTACATTGGCTACACTCCATGTTGTGATCAGCTGCTTTTACTAGCTTATTAAAGGAGACTGATTTACTGTCTGGCAAAGTTAAATATATAAATCTTTCTGAGTCTACACTAGTAGTACTTGATACCATACAGTTCTCGCAGTCATGCTGCCATTGATAAGAAAGCCCAAACAGCTGATCTACATCTACACCTTCAGCATGTAATACATCAAGCATATACATTAAAAACTCCTGACAATCTTGCTGAATATTTTGAGAGAATTGTGTTTGGCCTGAACATCTGTCTAACAGATTTCGAATTTCAGACACACTTTCTATGTTTCTTCTATCAGTGGTACATTTCTCTAACACAGAATTTAACAAACTGCAAAATCTTTGATCAGAATTGACCACAATCTCTTCTTTTACATATTTTAGAGAAAACAAAACATTAATCACTACATTAGCATAGCAGTTGACACCAGAACTGTTTTCAAACTGAAAACCAACAACATCTTCAACAGAATCCTTTTTGTTTCTGCTTGTAATTTTAGGTTCATTGACTTTTTGTATTTTTGCTACAACCTCCCCAATATTGTTCTCATTTCTTCGTTTCCGGCCTACCACACGTTTCTCAAACAAAGGATACTGAGGCAAATGTGGCGCATACTCTCTTCTTAACCTATTGTATTCCTTAACACAATCTAGATCCGCACAAATGTTTGTGACATCACACTCAATCAAGTACAATCCCGATAAAGTTCTAACTCGTGACAATGCCACATATGCCATACCCTCCTTGAACACAGAACTGCCAATATTCACCAATGCACTGTCTACACTTAAACCTTGCGATTTATGAATTGTCACCGCATATGCCAAGCAAACAGGAAACTGCTTACGGCGAACATATAAGTCTTTTACAAGCAAAAATCTAGCAGAACAACGAGCAATTAGCTGTACTTCCTCAATGCCATCAAATTTAATTTTTTAAAATTCAATTCCATCTCTATTTCTGTATTTCACAAAATCAACAACATTACCCATTGATCCATTTACCAGACCTCTTTCAACATGTAAATTCCTTCTTAAAATTATACGGCAGTTCAAGCACACATTCAGAGTCTTTTCAAAACCTGCAGTTTTAGATATACTCTTCTCTAATGAATCCAATTTTGTTTTCAGATTCTCAGACAAAATAATTGTTGATCCCATATGCTCTACTCTATCAATAGCTTCCAGTTTCACAATCTCTTGCTTTTCTAAATGCAACATTTTGTTGTTAAATTTGGCACATTCTGCAAGAGTTGGCATCAAACATATTCCAGATTTCTTCTCAGTAATTTTCTGAAAAATATTCTCAGGCACAACATCTTGTTCTGGATATAAATTTGACAGTAATCGTGCATGTAAAGCTTCTTTCCCATGCTCGGTCACTTTTCCAATTCTAACATCTTGTAGAATAGTCTTGTAAACTTCATCCTTCGCCTGACGCATATTTTCATGCAGTTCAGCATAATTGAAGTTTAACCATATATTGAAGTTGCCAATGGTGCCTAGGCACTTCCTGGTATCTTCATGCGTGAGCATTTTGAACACAGGTTGCCCTTTCACTGGTGTCAGCTGCAGAAGATCTCCGAAAACAATGATGTGTTTGCCACCAAATAACACATCATACTCTGTTTTGAGAACTTCTTGCATCCTCAAATGCACAAAGGCAAGCATGACATTGGAAACCATGCTTACTTCGTCAATGATAAGAAGTTTCATTTTCCTCAAGATTCTTGAAACTTCAAAACAAGCATCTCCAGATAGCTTGTGATATTGTAATTTGTTGTCATGCTCCACTGGCAGCATCAGTAAACGATGTAAAGTAATCCCTTTAATATTATGTGCTGCCAGTCCAGTTGGAGCGGTGACAACACAAGACAGCGATGACTCTGTCCTTTCCTGCAAATAGCATGAAATTGCTTTAATGAGGAAACTTTTTCCAGTTCCCGCTTCTCCACTCACGTACAGTCGGACAGGCTTCAACGACGTACATGAGCACTCTTTCTTGTCATGACTTAATCCATGATCAATTTGCATGGTAACTTCGTCATATATTTTCCTCTGCTCAACGTTGAGTTGTCTTTCCAACTCTTCTAAGTTAACCGCATCCTCCTGAGCATGTGCCATGGCTCTTTCCACTTCATTCATAGCAGTGGCAGCTTCATTTTCAATAACAGGTCCTCCTAGTGGATCCTGACTCAATGAAGCAGAACTCTGACTGTCCTGAGAACTGTCTCTGGCAATCTCGGCTGCAATCGTTGCTTCCTGCTCAATTTCCGCATTCAACATTTCTACATATTTGGGAAAAGCAGGACATTCTATGGTCTCCTTGGCGGCATTGAAAGAGTCTTCGTAACAGAGGAAATCTCCAAGCAGTTCCTCTTCTGCACGCCAAGGCTTGAAAAGTTGCAAAAGTGCTAAATAGAAAAACTCCTTTTTTTCAGGAGATTCACCACTCAATTTTCGATGGTTTACCAAGTGGCATTTTCTTTGCTTGACCAGACATCCCTCACTTCCTATTACAGCATACACTCCTTTCTCAGTATCTTCTTTGATGTTCCTCTTGAATATGTAATTTTGCAGAACCTCATACAGACAAACATTCTCGAGGTGACTGCTTCGATTTGGATAATATGTATCCAACATGTTTGTCTTCAAAATGTTGGTACTGTTTGGCTCCTTTTCCGCCAAATACTCAATTTCCCGCACAGGTTTGAGAACTCGATTACGCGTTGCTGCAAGACCAAGACTCGCCCAAACGATACTCCTGGACTTGGCATAGAGACTTGCTGAAGACAACCGGTCAGAACATTCGTACGCTCCGATTTCTCGATGCGACAACATCTTCAGACTGAAACTGTACAACTTCTTGCTGAGGCTCTTTTCATGGGAAATGTCCTCCCACATATCCTTCAATTCTGTCTTCTCTTTTTTGGTGATGTAAGACGTCACATACCGAGCCACAGCCATACAGTTATCAGCCACAAACTGTATATCCATGTTAGCATTCCACATGGACAAAATCACCGGGTTGTAGTCGTTGATGTACTTGGACTCTTCGTTCCTCTTCAAATTGTAAGTGTTTTTAGGTGATTTCTTCATGACATTGTGTCGCAGCGAAGACATCAAACTGTTTACTCTTCCTTTAGAAATCACCGGTCGTGGAAAGCCGAAACGACATTTAGTGTAGAACTTGTCTTTGTTTCGGAATTTACGACGGCAGTACTTTCCACATCGATGGCTTTGGAAACGCAGAACTTTTTCTCTTAGGTTTTTCTTCTCCTTTGCGTTTGGAACAGCACACGTAGAATACTGTTGGATGAAACTCATCACTGAGTCTTCTGGATCCGTTCCAAATTTAGGTGCATCCTTGATCCACAGCAACATATGTATATGAGGAGCACCTCTTGCTTGGTACTCTTTTCTCCAGAAGAAATCCAACACCTCTCCAAGAGGTGGATTCTTCTTATTCATGATGAAAGACATCATAATTTCAAATCTATGATTGAAGTACCTACATACATTGACTGGATCCAAAGAGCACAGTTCTCCGGGTGTCTTGAATTCGATGTTATCTACGTTAGCATTTGCCTCTCGTAGAAATTCAAGTAAGTCTTCCCAGCCATACTCGGCACAGCTCAGAGTGAGGAACCATGTGGGAGTACCTAAGTTCCTCAGCATACATTTTAAATCACCATGACGACGGTACCAGTACTAATTAGTACCACGCTGACACGCCATGAGATTAATCAGGTGAGAATCCAAAATACTATCTTGGACATTGACTTTATCCATAAAGTCACTTGCCGAGATGTTTTGCATGTGTATACCACTTTTCAAGATGTGGTTCACTGCATATGACAGTCCAGACAGATCGCTTTCAAACAGGAGATGAAACAAATAAGGAATGCATTGTCGAAACCTAGCATCTCCTGCATACAATCGCAAAGTCCGGTATTCAGAAGCAGGAATTTGATGAGGTCGCTCATCATATCTTCCTCCCTGACCTGTTGGAAAAAGCTGTGGGAAACACCGAGCTTCCAAACTTTCCTCCCAAACACTAATGGGACTCCCTTTGGCTTGTTTCATTTGAAACAACTCAATAGCATTCCCCATGACTTCCTTGGAATGCAAAGGATGAACACTATAATGTTCATATATTTCTTCACTAGTAGAGGGTTCTACTTTCTCAATTTGACCAGCACACAAATCGCTATCCTCTTCCTCACTTACTTCCTCTTCTGCAACATATACATTCTTATAGTATTTATTATTTTTTTTCAAATACAATGTTGCCTTTTTAACTTTCCTAACATCTACTAAATCTTGCCATATTTTCTTATTCTTTGTCGGAACCCCATTAACTAAGATAACCAGAGGTTCCTCTTCCACTTTTTCTACTCCAATTGTGTTAATGTTTTTCTTCAAATTTAGAGGCAAATAAACAACTCTTCCCTTTAATCCTCTCTGTAAATCTGATGGAGGCAATTTCCCTGTCTTTGGCTCCATTCTTACAATAGCCTGAAAGGGATGGATACTTTGAATCAAAATAGATTCATAAGTATTTAAATCCTTCAATTCAGAAGGAATCTCAACCAATTCCAGATTATTATGAACTGCTCTAGCAGGCATCTGGTTTTGATTTAATTTGCAAGAACAATAAGTACACACACGTTGATCCAATCCCAAATCAAAACAATTTTCTACCATCAAGTATGTTGCAAAATCCTTCCATTCACTATTATTTTCCCTTTCACTTTTTGCATATAAATCCACTAACTTAGTCTGATTCTTATAATAAGTGCGTCGACAACACACACAAGTGAAATTCGGCCTCTCACTTGATTTCACCTCAAACGTCGCAATTTCCCTCTGGAAATTATCTGTACTGGAAACCTGTACACTATCTTCCACAAGACCCTCTTCTTCTTGCTCAATTTCAACATTCTCCTCTTTACTTCCAAAGTAACAAAACTCAATTTCTTCACATATATTCTTCACATCTATTTCAGAACCATGCAAAAGAGCAGCGCATAATTGTTTAAGCATAATTGCTGGACTCTTAGCATAATACAACATTCTAACTAATTTCCTCACTTTGTTATGATGCACTGCTAGCATCCTGAAATGATGAAAAACACTCTGGCATACTCTCCTGGAAAGACAAGCCAGTGAATGTCCATGCAAACCTGTCACTTCTCTTACTCTGCAAGGATCTAATTCTTGCAACAACATCATTTTCTGCTTCAAACTTTTCTTATTAAATGACCGTACAAAATCACAAAGCAAATTGATGGAATCCTGTCGCACACTGCAAATACTACTACACTTCCAGGTGTACACAGGACCCTTAGCACGTCTTCCTAAAACCTCATTACCTAACACCTCTTCTGCCTCTGTTGTCACAAGTTTTTCTTTTTCAACTGGACAACCATCTTTCACTTCATAAGCACGACCACTGGTGTCAACTGCATGCACCAAATCATTATCCTGGAAATAACTCTCCTCATTAAAAAATGCCTCACAGCTTGAACTATGCATCCATTCTCCAGAAAAAACTTCACAAAAATTACTACGATTAACTATTCTCTTCCATCTACTATTTCTTTTGAAATCAAAAATTGCCTTGTTTAGCTTCCTAATTCTATTGATTATCAAAATAAATAACTTACGTTTAATTTCAAATGCCTGATCAATAACTTTCTCAACTTTTTTTTTTGTCTTATAAAAAACTAGTTTATGTTGACCTTTCTTAATATTTTTTAACAAATTGCCAATTATCCTGTTCCGGAACATTCGTTTACGAATCTCCCTAAACTGTTGTTTCCTTCTACTATCATGCACAGAGTTATCTCTTGGTCTAGCAGTAACATTTTTCATTGGCCTTTCTTTTCCATTTGATTTCCTTCTCGTTTTATGGACTGAAACATTTTCTGTAGTAATATTTTTTTTATTACACATATTTCTTATAAAGTGTTTTGTGCTCTTACCCGGTGCTTTCTTCGTGACTTGACAAATCTTTTTGTTAGAGGACTGCTGCGTATTATTTTTCACCTGCTGTCTTTGACGTTTTGCAGCCTTTCTCTGTCTTTCTATTGTAGGCATGGTGAAATCTTGAAATGATCTGCAGTTGAATCTGTGGAAAAATATAATAAATAATGTTATTAACCATTATTACCAAACAGTAAATCAGTAACAGTGATAAAAAACTTAACACACTACTTGACATTTTAATTAGAAGATTTTTTAGTCGTTGGCAAATTTACAATACAGAAATACCAGAAAAGAAATGACATTTATATTTATGTTACCTATGCTATTTTATATGTGAATCTGATCTAATTTTATGAGCATATTTTAATATTTTATTGAAGACACTACACATAACCTGCTTTTGAAGGTGTCTTTATTTTTAAATTAAACGGTTTACCTTTTTACTTTTTATTAATTATAAATTTTAAAAATAAATGTTTATATTTCCAAAGGCTCAAGCAGGTCAGCTTCCCATCCTATATCATATAATTCGGACAAATCTGCATCCTCATCACGCTCTTCTTCATCCTCAGGATTTAAATCATCCAATGGATCAACATCCACTGATGTTTCAATTACAAGTTCAATGATGAGGTCAAAATCAACTGATTGCAGATTGTCGCTCATGTTGAGGTTGTCTTTATCTTTAAAGAAAGATAACAACAATGAGATGTTGCAGAGTAAGAGACAAATCTCACAGATTATAATAGTAAAATTGTTTAACAAGAGTAACATTTTGCAGCTATTATTTAGCCATGTCCAGCGATCCTGAGCAGGTGAAGCCTATGTCTAATTTTTCACTGAACAGGACTCATCTCTTCTTAACCTTGGATAAGCCTCACCGACTCTGTGTCCCCTGCACATACTTAAATGTAAAGGGGCAGATTTATGTTAAATGGCACATCCCCAGGCATGCACCAGTTAACGTGCACCACTGCTCTGCCACCCATGGTGTGCCGCATTTACAATCAGATAGGAGAAACCTGTGTCAAAACCCTGCGCCTGCTTGAAGCAGGCATAGGTCTTGACGCAACATTGTGGAGATGGTGCACCCCTGAGCCTTGCTGGAGCTGCATCGCACTTGCGATACAACTCCAGCAATGCGCCACCTTAACGGCACAGATGCGTCAAGCATCTGTGCCGTTTTTGCCCCATGCTGCGCCGCATTGTAAATGCAGCACACCATGGGTGGCGGAACAGCGGCGCAAGATGACTGGCACATCCCTGGTGATGCACCAGTCATCATAAATCTATCCCTAAGCTTCTTATCTTGTTAGAGATGAACTGCCATATGTATCATCAAAATATTTTGCATTTCCTAAATAGCGAATTTTAAGGAATAAATAGCGATTCTTTACCATTCCTAATTTGCGATGAACAAATTGCTAATTGCAAGTTACCCATTCATTTCCATGGGCTAGGAGGCTCATAGGAATGAAGGTTTAATTTGCGATTAGCAATTTGCTCATCACAAAATAGGAATTTTTCCAAGGGTGCAGGGGTGTCTCAAGAACACCCTGCTGCACCCCTGAAAAAGAAATTTGGGGGCATATGGCACACATACATGCCCTAAGGGCATGTGTTGGCGTCATATGGGACCTTTTGTTTTTTTTAAAAAAAGCTTTTTGAAAAGAATTCACAAATTACCACCAATTTACCACAATAGTTTCCAAATCCTTAATGTCATTTTTTACATATTTTTTGTTTGATACATTGCATTTAAGTAGTCACAAAATTTGCAAATCCTTCAGTGCAATTGCAAAATAAGGAATAGCAAATTTTGCTACTCCTTATTTTGCATCAAACTTGTTTGATACATACCATTTGTCTAATTAACATTCGCAAAGGCCAAAATTCGTAGAATTTTGATCTTTGCGAATGCTAATTAGCTTGATACATATGGCCCCAAGTGAGGCCTGTCTTACGACATGGTGCATCTTTTGCATCACTGCTGCATCGGTTTCATGTAGTACGTTTTTTTTACACCATGACATATCTGCCTAAATGCATCAATTTGTAATGTTGTCGCCTCATAGCAAATCTTTTGCACCACCGCTGCATCATAAAAGTGACGCACAGTGGCACAAAAGAGGCATACACCTATCATAAATCTGTCCCTAGCATTTTAAATGATTAATCCAGGATGACGATAAAGTGTGGCCTATCCAGAGGTTTGTTTAAGGTGAGGCCTACTCAGGATTGCAGATTAAAGTTACGCTTGATGAAGAATACAGAGGAGATAATACATGTAAAGGCCTACCAATGAAGTAAGTAATGTGCACTTTATTGCGCCAGTCATCATAAATGTATCCCTAAGCTTCTTATCTTGTTACAGATCAACCACCATATCTACCATCAAACTATTTTGCATTTCCTAAATAGCAAATTTTAAGGAATAAATAGCAATTCTTTACCATTCATAATTTGCAATGAGCAAATTGCTAATTGCAAATTAGCACCGCCGTTGCATCATAAAAGTGACGCACAGTGGCACAAAAGAGGCATACACCTATCATAAATCTGTCCCTACCATTTTAAATGATTAATCCAGGATGACAATAAGGTGTGGCCTATCCAAAAGTTTGTTTAAGTTGAGGCCTACTCAGGATTGCAGATTAAAGTTACGCTTGATGAAGAATACAGAGGAGATAATACATGTAAAGGCCTACCAATGAAGTAAGTAATGTCCACTTTATTGCGCCAGTCATCATAAATGTATCCCTAAGCTTCTTATCTTGTTACAGATGAACCACCATATGTACCATCAAACTATTTTGCATTTCCTAAATAGCAAATTTTAAGGAATAAATAGCAATTCTTTACTATTCCTAATTTGCAATGAGCAAATTGCTAATTGCAAATTACCCATTCATTTCCATGGGCTAGGAGGCTCATAGGAATGAAGGTTGCAATTTGCGATTAGCAATTAGCTCATCACAAAATAGGAATTTTTTCAAGCGTGCAGGGGTATCTCAAGAACACCCTGCTGCACCCCTGAAAAATAAATTTGGGGGCATATGGCACACCTACATGCCCTAAGGGCATGTATGGGCGTCATATGGGACCTTTTGTTTTTTGGAAAAAAATGCTTTTTGAAAAGAATTCGCAAATTACCACAAACTAGAAGTTGGTGGTAGTTTCCAAATCCTTATATCATTTTTTACATATTTTTTGTTTGATACATTGCATTTAAGAAATCGCACATTTTGAATTAAGGACATTTTAAGTCATTTCCACATGTGCAGTGTTTTCAAATTATGATTTGAAAATCGTTTTTGGGGAAAAGTAATGGTTTGCAAATTTATGACAAGGACATAATGGTGTATGCTTCTCTATAAGGCATTTCAGTGTCTCTGATGTCATTTTTCCCATATTACATTATAAGACCTTTCCCCATGGAGCACATTCCTTGTAAATATGCTCCCACCTGTGCATGGCGAATTTAGATTTTGACTGTTTGAGTCACATAGCCATGTTAAAAGTGACCCAAAAAAATTGCAAACGTTTTAAAAAAACACATTCATGTGTCTTAAGGACATTTTAAGTCATTTCCCCATGGACAATGTTTTCTAAGTGGCGCAAAAGAGGCATACACCTATCATAAATCTGTCCCTAGCGTTTTAAATGATTAATTCAGGATAACAATAAGATGTGGCCTATCCAGAGGTTTGTTTAAAGTGAGGCCTACTCAGGATTGCAGATTAAAGTTACGCTTGATGAAGAATACAGAGGAGATAATACATGTAAAGCTCTACCAATGAAGTAAGTGATTTCTACTTCATTGCGCCAGTCATCATAAATGTATGCCTAAGCTTCTTATCTTGTTAGACATCAACCGCCATATGTATCATATAACTATATTGCATTTCCAAAAAAGCGAATTTTAAGGAATAAATAGCGATTCTTTACCATTCCAAATTTGCGATGAGAAAATTGCTAATTGCAAATTACCCATTCATTTCCATGGGCTAGGAGGCTCATATAAATGAAGGTGCAATTTGCGATTAACAATGTGCTCATCACAAATTAGGAATTTTTCCAAAGCTGCAGGGGTGTCTCAATAACACCCTGCTGCACCCCTGAAAAAGAAATTTGGGGGCATATGGCGCACATAAATTTTAACAACATTCCTTTACCTCAAAAACGATTTTCAAATCATAATTTCAAAACACTACACATGGGAAAATTACTTAAAATGTCCTTAAGACACATAAAAGCGTTTTTTGATTGCCTTTCCTGCATGGTTGGGTCACTTTTAACATGGCTATGTAACACAAACATTCAAAATCTAAATTTTCCATGCACATGTGGGAGCATATTTACAAGCAATTTGCGCCACAGAGAAAGGTCTTACACTAAAATGAGAAAAATAACATCAGGGACAGTCAATTGCCTTATAAAGAAGCATACACCATTATGTCCTTGTCATGATTTTAAAAACAATTCCTTTACCCCAAAAACGATTTTCAAATCATAATTTCAAAACACTGCACATGGGAAAATGACTTAAAATGTCATTAAGACACATGAAAGCGTTTTTTGATTGCCTTTCCAGCATGGTTGGGTCACTTTTAACATGGCTATGTAACACAAACATTTAAAATTTAAATTTACCATGCACAGGTGGGAGCATATTTACAAGCAATTTGCGCCACAGAGAAGAGTCTTACATTAAAATGGGAAAAATAACATCAGGGACAGTCAATTGCCTTATAAAGAAGCATACACCATTATGTCCTTGTCATAAATTTAAAAACAATTCCTTTACCTCAAAAACGATTTTCAATTCATAATTTCAAAACACTGCACATGGGAAAATTACTTAAAATGTCCTTAAGACACATAAAAGCGTTTTTTGATTGCCTTTCCTGCATGGTTGGGTCACTTTTAACATGGCTATGTAACACAAACATTCAAAATCTAAATTTTCCATGCACAGGTGGGAGCATATTTACAAGCAATTTGCGCCACATAATTCATAATTTTCTCCTTAAAGCACACTATTCTCTATCTAAATTAAAGAAATATTTTCTCACCTTAGCAAATACTTTGAGTTTGAAAACAGTCTCAGAAACACACCAATTTGTCTTCAGCAGAGCAAAAGGTATGCACTCCAGAGTCTGCAGCTATCAAAAGCACAGAAATGCTGTAATTCTTCACACATATCTCTCATGTCACCCAATCAAAACTCTTCCCTCATTTTTTTTCAAATGAAAACCCTTCCCCCCTCTGCCATTTCATGCCTTTTCTGCATGGCAACCACCTCTTGGAAGGCCTCTGTTGTTTGCAAGTTCACACAACAATGTTGCAATTGAACTCTGAACTCTCAGTGCACCTGCATATCCAGTGCATTCTTTCATTTAATGATTTTTTATTGACCACTCAAAATACATCTTTCAAAGAACACATCCGTGCACCCTAACTTTCTGTTTTCAGCAATCAAAATCCACCAATCACTGTTACTGCTTCATGAACACAGAAACTCCACAGTTTTTTTCATTTTAAACTCTCATTTTTTCAACTGCCATTTCATTGCCACACTTCATCTGACTGCAGGAGAACCTTCTCTCACCATGTTTTCTGTCTGGATTGTTGGACAAAGTTATATTCACTGGGCTCAAAGGTACGTTGAAAACAGGAATTTACCTAACCTCAATTTACAAGATGTGGAAATTAAGTGGTTTGGCCACAGAGGATTAAAATGTCACCAATTGATACCATTGGTGAAAACCTTTATGCATTTGCCCAAACCTGACCTGTTAATTGTGCACTGTGGAGGTAATGACTTGGGCACTTTGACTGGTGTAGGTCTGGAAATGCTTTTAAAGGACACCTTTGAGCAATTAATGGCACTTTTTCCTCAGACTGCCTTGGTATATTCAAATATATGCCAAAGACAGAAATGGAGGTGGTCAAACCAATTTTGTCCACAAATTGAGAAGTCGAGGAAGCATGTAAACAAATCTGTTTCAGCTTACATGAGAGACCATGGAATGGGCTCCCTGTACAACAATAACTTGCGTTACTACATGCAAGATATCTACAGAGGATATGGAGTTCACTTCTCAGATGAGGGCAACAGAATTTTCACTCTGAATTTAAAAATGTGCATTGGTACCTACTTATAAGTACCTAAATGTACCATAAACCCAAAAGCTCTTCTCAGAGCTACCCTACATCTAATCACTCACAATTATTATTTTACTCTAACATTTTTCACTAATTTTCAACAAAGTACGCTCCCTGGGGCGCTACCCGGTACGCGAACCGGGATCTAACCTCGCGAAATTTTTAAAAAAAATGTTTTTTTTTCACACATATAAGCCTCCTCAGCCACCCTCACAAAACCTAGGGGGTCAAGATAACTCTACCGTGCCCCCTTCTACCCATTCTGAACATTATTTACCCTCCATCTTGTATCTTAATTCGACCGAAATACAAAATGGTGGACTCCCGTAACGCTTAAAGTTCGCGAACCGGGGCGCTCAACAGTTCGCGTACCGGGTCGCTCCCTGGGAAGCGCACCATCAAAAAAGGTGGGAAAGTAGTTCACAGAAAATCTACTGGAGACAATTTCACCAAATATAGATTAGCTCATACTACATACCAATCCCTACCATTTTCACAAATTTGATTGGAATTCCATTTAACCATTTAACCTGTAGAACTCTCTAAATACCCTGAGGTAAATTACTTCTCAAAACACATCTGAAGTGTTGGAATTGACAACCAATGAAAATGTTACTTTCATTGACTACTACTTCCTGAATTACATTGCAAGATCATTTTCACTCACAACTTAAACTTCTTTTTAGAAGGTGAGATATTATTTTATAAAATTGAAAACATTTTCAGATATTTATATACTATCCCTCTGTAAGAGTTAGACATTGAGAAAGGCTTCTTTATTATAATTATGGATTGATTTAGGTTTCTGTGGTATAATTTACTTAGGCTTCTTCACAGGCACTTTTTAATAGTACTAATAGTACTACTTCACGCCTGAAACCATACAGTGCCCATAGATTACTTCTCTGTTATAAACTCACAAGTACCTGTCTGAACTTAAACCCAACAGTGCCCTATCTCTACTGATATATTTATTTTTTATGCAAATTACAGCAAGAAAATGGAAGGAGAGCAGAATATTTCCTTCGAAATTGTTCTGGAGAACAACACAGAAAAAGATATTGAGGACAATGATGACTCAGATTTCATGGATGAATCACGGGACCATGAATTAGTTCAATGTGTAGAATCTGTGGATCATTTACTTCATTATGATGACGGTCAAATGTGGGAAGTTATGTTCACTCAACAAGAGGACATATCTGACAGTCAAATGTTAGACATTCTATTAAATTTTGAAAAACAATCCGAAAAATTAAATTATATGTAATATTAAAAAATTATTTGAGTCTTTAATCATTTTTATATGTAATTCATAAACTAGTGAAATGTTAGAAATGTTATTAAATGTTGAAACACAATCACAATAATAAATAATTGCTTAAAAAATAAAAAAATTAAAAAATAATCAACAAAACCAACAATCAATTAACATACAGTATTTGAAAAATCTATCATTCATTTTTCATTATAGTACGCTGCCTAGAACGCTTCCCGGTTCGCGGACCGGGCGCTAACCACGAAAAAAACCCCCAAAAAAATATTTTTTTTTTTGCCCCGCGGTGCCCTTTTAAAGCCTCCACATTAAACCTAGGGGATCAGGGAGGATCTACTATGCCCCCTTATGGTTATTTCCACCTTTGTTTTGGCCTCCTCTTGTCTCTCAATCCTCCCAAGAGACAAGATGGCGGCCGCTCCGGACTGTTTAGAATGTTGACAGACACCGGAGAGCCAATCAGCTTCGCTACGCGAAGTTCCGTTACGCGATAAGTACGCGAACTGGAGCGCTGCCCGGTCCGCTGTTACAGATATATATCTTTTTTTAAACGTTAATTTCTCAAAATCCACTGAAGCACATATATTGAGACCTACAAAAGGCACATCGGGCTACCAGTCCCTAAAATTTTGCCAAGTTTCGTGCAAATCCATTCAGCCGTTCGGGCTAAAAGTGAGGCCAACCGCCCTATGGGAAACTCAATGTTAAAAACACGTTTTGGGACCCCCCTTTTTTCTCGGCCCCCCCCTGGACGAACACCCCCCAAATTTTCAGGGGCTGCTCAGAAACAAAATGTTCCATTTTCCAGAAAATTTCAGCCAATTCCGTCCACAAACGCCAAAGTTATTAGACATAGAATTTTCAAAAATCCCATAGGGAAAAAATCCTAACTATATATACCTTCTGGCGACCGCCAGTAGGTAATATATATATATATATTCACTGAAAAAACCATAGGTTATAGACCATATATAGTTAGGAATTAGCATTTACAAAACCTTGAAAATTCACTGAAAAAACCATAGGTTATAGACCATATATCGTTAGGAATTAGCATTTAAAAAACCTTATTTTACTCACACAAAACCATTGAAATTCCATATATAGTTAGTTGCACTAACTATATATCGCGCACCCGCAATCCACTGCTGATGATGTCACATATTACATCATTCATGACAAGGTCAGTGACATCACTGATGACATCACTGATGACATCTCAAATGACATCACTGATGACATCACTGATAACAACATCCAGTGATTTTTTTGTTTCTGTAAAGTTTAAATATGTCTTACATATTGAAGAATGAGTGGATGTGTAAGTGTCTGGACGAAGGATTTAGTAGGTGCATGACTGACTGTATGAGTGAGCGATTAAATGTGTCTCACTGAGTGCATGGGTTAGTGACTAAACTGTCTTAATTTGTGCATCATTATGTCTGTTGTTCTGTAAACTGCTGCATGTGTTGATCAGTAGCTATATGAGTAACTATATGGGTTATTGATTGATTGCCCAAGTATTTGTATGGGAGACTGAGTGTGTGTGTGGCTGGCTGGGAGGTGTGTGACTCTGTGCAGATCAATGTGTACTTGTATCAATGATTGTATAAGAAGGTAAGTATGTGTTAGTATATGTTTGAAAATGTAAGGTGCTCTATGTTTAACTGTATAGACAAGAAAATGGAAGTGTCATTGATTCTTTACAGGACTGACTAGGTGTGTGAGTAACTCCATGGATGAGTGGCAGACTGTGAGTGTCTGTATAGGTGTATGAGTGCATATGATAGTGTTGTAAAGATGAGTGATTGTATGTATGAATGATTGTATGGGTGAATGAGTAAAGGTGTGTGTAGACGTAGGAATCAGTGAGTGCGTATGTAGTAACTAGTATTGGTGTGTCAATGGTTTCAAAAATTATACTCTGTATTTAACACTGGGTGAAACAGAGGTTATATTAAAATGTGAGGAGATGCATTGTATTGTCACATGAATGATATCATCAGTGATGTGGTCATTGATGTCAAATGAGATGTCATCAGTGATGTCATCAGTGATGTCATTTGAGATGTCATCAGTGATGTCATCAGTGATGTCACTGACCATGTCATGAAGGATGTAATATGTGACATCATCAGCAGTGGATTGCGGGTGCGCGATATATAGTTAGTGCAACTAACTATATATGGAATTTCAATGGTTTTGTGTGAGTAAAATAAGGTTTTTTAAATGCTAATTCCTAACGATATATGGTCTATAACCTATGGTTTTTTCAGTGAATTTTCAAGGTTTTGTAAATGCTAATTCCTAACTATATATGGTCTATAACCTATGGTTTTTTCAGTGAATTTTCAAGGTTTTGTAAATGCTAATTCCTAACTATATATGGTCTATAACCTATGGTTTTTTCAGTGAATTTCAATGGTTTTTTAATAGCAAATATCATAAGCTGTCGAATGTCAAGTACGTGGTAAGTAAAAACATTTTCGTGTTTATGCACACTGATCTGCTTTGAATGCTGCCCCCCACCCCTCATTTCTATTAGGAGTACTCTCTCTTTGCAGATAGTGAAGGGTAGTTAACGCAGGCCTTTGCCCCCGTTGTAATCCGTCGTGCCTGCTTCTCTCTCCATTTGATTGATTGTTCTCTTTGGTTCATTCTCTATTTACAAACAAGCACAGAGTCGCAATACTCTGTTTAGTCTTTGCAGATAGCGAAAAATCGTGTAAAAAAACAAAAGGAATCGAGCAAAATCAGTAGGCCACTAATGGGATCTCTTTTTGACCTCGCTAAAATAGAAACATTAGGAACAACCTGTTGAAAATAGCAATGTGTATGTACATAAGCGGCGTTCATTTGTGTTCACAGTACCCCTTGTTGATTGTTTGAATCGAGCATTGAATTGTTCGAAGTCGGTTCTCTTAAGGATCTTCTCTGCCTGCAAACGAGGAAGAATAGGAATATTCTCTCTCCCTTTGCAGATAGTGAAGGGTAGGTAACGCAAGCCTTTAACACGTCGTACCTATTTCATTCCTCATTGATTGATTGATTGTCCGAACATTGACTGTTTGGGAATTAGTTCTCTTTGGAGGTATTCCCTGTTTGCAAATAAACGTAGGAAAATCTTTGCAAGTAGTGAAAGGGTACGTAATGCAGACCTTTCTCCCCCGTTGTAATCTGTCATGCCTATCTACTCCCCACTGATTGATGCACCTGTTTCACCCGGACCATTTACTAGAGATAGGTCATCTGGCCCAACAAGAGAGCACCCCTAGTGAAAAGGACATATGCAATAATAACGAAGTGATCACTGTATCCTGTTAACAGAAACTTTAGCATGAAACAACCTTGAAAGAAAAGAATAGGAAAACGAAAATCAGTAGGCCACTGATGAACTTTTTATTAAATAACAAACAAAGAAATGATAACAATACGTAATGATAAAACCTATTATTGTCCTAGAAACAAGAAACGTTAGAAGTAAGACCGTAATAAGAAACCTGAAAACATCGCCCCTCACTGCCCCAAAACGTGTCTGTCCCACCGCCTGCCACGGCCAAATAACGGCAAACTGGGAAAGATAGAAGTCAGCAGACATCCGCCCCATTCTAGAAACTTCCAAAGGGCAACAGGTTTTCGGCTACGCCCAGCCGGAAGCAACACATATAAGGCGGGTCCTGCTGCCACGCCTCGGCCAGGAGATCATCACGTAGGGTGTAGCCGGAGGAGAGGCCGAGGCCAGCGGGACCCGGCCAGGGGGATTGACAACGCTGGAGAGTTGCAGGGGGGGGAATGTCCGTGTCCTCGACCCTCCCCTCTCTCTCCCAGTCCGGCCGCGGTGGCCCTTGACAGTTGCAGGTAGTCCCGCCACATTCTCTACCGGTCCGGCCACCAACGGCCGGGGCCGATGGGATCCGGCTGCAGCCGATAAACCAAGGAACCCATTCATGGGGCCAGAGCAAGGGGCGTCCGGCCGACATCCACCGGAAGCCCGGCCCGAAGACGGACGGGACATTTCTTCTTTCTTCAATAATGGCTTTGACAACACTGGGGGGGATGTCTTGCACATGCCTCCGACCCCCCCCCCTCGTCCTCATCGCCTGGTCCGGCCATAACAAATCTCAAGCGAGACGCCGTGGGGTGCACTGGGAGGGAGAGACGGTGCGAACAGGCCTCTCCCGCCTCCCCAGTGGAGGCTTCCCACCTGCACCCTCAGCGCTCCAGGTGCCCGGAAAAGGGTTCTTCCACTGTGGCGATGCTGCAAGGTCTCACCCGGCAGGGTGGAGCCCGTCCGCTCATTTGACCCCGCGATCGCCAGTAGCTACCGAACTCTCAAAATGGCGGTCGACCTGGCAAGACCGGGCCCAGCATAAAGAAATGGCCCGGTCACTGGTTGACTCCACCACCGTAGTCCTCCACGACCTTGAAGATTCTAGAGGAGCCGCGGGAGTCTCCGACCCCCGCAGACACCCCGATGGGGAATGACTGCCATGATCGCCCGTGGAGTGACGAAACTGTATCCGCGGGACGTCGGCGCTCCCATGCTGGCGCCAGCCTCACTTTGAATTACTAGAATCCTGGAAACCTCAGTTCCGGTGAAAGCACACTGTGACCCGGTAGGAATAATTGTTGCACCCCGTCCCCTTTTTGACTGATAGTTCAAACCACCGATCCTTTCCTTTGCCCTTTTACCAGAACTTTGGACTGCCTCCCCCTCTTTTACATTTTCTAGAGAAAACAAAACATTAACCACTACATTAGCATAGCAGTTGACACCAGAACTGTTTTCAAATTGAAAACCAACAGAATCCTTTTTGTTTCTGCTGTGACCCTGCTACAGCACAGGCATTGTCCCCAGCAGTAATTCTGCAATGCCGGTAAGAATAGCTGTGGTGCCTACTGGACTCACTCACCCCCGCGGCGCCCCACGCCGTTATTTGCTGGGCGGCAACTTACTAGACATCACCTTCGTGACATCCAGATTTCAGCGCTTTCTGCTGCCTTGGAACTATTCGCACAACAGACCGCTACTGACAATCCACCCCCCGGGACGCCCCACGCCGGATACCCAAATCAGTGCGACACCCAGGCAACATCTTCTGAATTTTCATAATTTGAAAGAACTAGTAACATGTCCTCATCAGGAATTTCCTTATGAAAAGTCTGCAATGATGATTCTTGTAACTCTATGGTCTCCAAACATTCGATAAATTCGCCATCAAGAGATTGATCAAAAAAATCATTCAAGTCATCTCCTCCTTGTGAGAATATTTCATTATTGGTGCTGTCAATTTCAATCAATGTAGTGGACAATTCAAAAGAAATTGCCACGGTCTCTTCATTGTGAGCCATTTTATTTTGAAATTGCTTGCTGTAAATTGCAGAAAAAAATAATCACTTTCATTTATCGTTTTTAGTAATACATAATATAAAACTAACTTTATCAAGTATTTAGTATAACAGAAGGACTGCAAATAAATAACAGAAAACATTTTTCAAATTATCTTCAAGTGTACAACATAATTCCCCTTACAAATTAACAACTCACCTTTTTAAAAGTAGGAGAAGTGTTAGTACTGTGTAAATCAAACACCAGAAATTCACCACCAAAAATTCCTCACAAATGTACCTCAGACAGTAGTATCACAAAATGACTGTGGTTTCCTCTCATTTGAGATATATACATAACCAATTAACTTTCATCACACACAAATACAAAACCAAAGTAACATTTTAATTGGTTCTAAATTTCAACACTTTCAAATGTGTTTTCCCCATGCAATTTTCCATAGGACATTTACATACGTCTACAGCCTGAATGGCTGAACGGAATGACACCAAACTTGGCAAAATGGTACATCAAACCTAAGAGGTCAGGGAGGATCTACTATGCCCCCTTATGGTCATTTGCCCCTTCGCTTTGGCCTCCTCTTGTCTCTCGATCCTACCGAGAGACAAGATGGCGGCCGCTACGGACTGTTTGGAATGTTTACAGACGCCGGAGAACCAATCAGCTTCGCAAAGCTCCGTAACGCGAAAAGTAAGCGAAGCGGAGCGCTGTTACAGATATATATCTTTTTTTGAACGTTAATTTCTCAAAATCCACTGGAGCACATATATTGAGACCTAGCAAAGGCACATCGGGCTACCAGTCCCTAATATTTTGCCAAGTTTCGTGCAAATCCATTCAGCCGTTCGATTATTAATATTATTTTTTTTTTTTGCCCCGCGGGGCCCTTTTAAAACCTCCACATCAAACCTAGGGGGTCAGCGAGGATCTACTATGCCCCCTTATGGTCATTTGCCCCTTCGCTTTGGCCTCCTCTTGTCTCTCGATCCTACCGAGAGACAAGATGGCGGCCGCTACGGACTGTTTGGAATGTTCACAGACGCCGGAGAACCAATCAGCTTCGCTTCACAAAGCTCCGTACCGCGAAAAGTCCGCGAACCGGAGCGCTGCCCGGTCCGCTGTTACAGATATATATCTTTTTTTGAACGTTAAT
The DNA here is from genome assembly GCF_964261635.1 of Lissotriton helveticus. Lineage (NCBI taxonomy): Eukaryota > Metazoa > Chordata > Amphibia > Caudata > Salamandridae > Lissotriton > Lissotriton helveticus. Next base: position 1,242,713,703 of record NC_136063.1, on the reverse strand, counting down.
TTCTCAAAATCCACTGAAGCACATATATTGAGACCTAGCAAAGGCACACCGGGCTACCAGTCCCTACAATTTTGCCAAGTTTCGTGCAAATCCATTCAGCCGTTCGGGCTAAAAGTGAGGCCAACCGCCCTATGGAAAACTCAATGTTAAAAACACGTTTTGGGACCCCCCTTATTTCTCGGCCCCCCCCTTGACGAACCCCCCCCCAAATTTCCAGGGGCTGCTCAGAAACAAAATGTGCCATTTTCCTGAAAATTTCAGCCAATTCCGTCCACAAACGCCAAAGTTATTAGACATAGAATTTTCAAAAAACCCATAGAGAAAAAATCCTAACTATATATACCTACTGGCGACCGCCAGTAGGTAATATATATTTCATTGAAAAAACCATAGGTTTTAGGGAAAGTTATAGTTAGTTGGACATTTCACTCGTACAAAACCAGAGAAATTCCCCCGTTATAGCACCCGCAATGCACTACTGGTTACGTCACATATTACATCACTCATGATATGGTCAGTGACATCACTGATGACATCTCAAATGACATCACTGATGACTTCATCCAGTGACTGTGTGTTTCTGTAAAGTTTAAATATGTTTAATATATTTAGGGAAAAGCGTATTGAAGAATGAGTGGGTGTATACGTGTCTGAATGGAGGATTTAGTAGGTGTGTGATTAAATGTATCTTACTGAAAGCATGGGTTATTGACTAAACTGTGTGAATGTCTGTATCCGTCTGTCTGTTGGTGTGTAAATGGCTGCATGGGTTTGTGAATAGCTACATGAGTGTCTATATGAGTTATTGATTGATTGTCTGAGTATCTGAGCTGGTGTGTATATAACTGTAAAGGTGAGTAAATGGCAGTGTGATTATTTATTTACATAACTGACTTGGTGTTTGAGTATCTCTATGGATGAGTGGTAGTGTGTGAGTGTCTATATAGGTGCATGAGTGCATATGATAGTCCTGTACTGAGTGAACATTAAGTATGAGTGACTGTACGTGTGAGTGAGTGGATGTGTGTGTAAACCTAAGAATCAGTGAGTGGGTATGAAGTTATTGATGTTGGAGTGTCTATGGTTTTGAGAATGGCAGTCAGTAATTTAGAGTGGGTGTATCAAAGGTTATATTAGGCTGTGAAAAGATGCATCAAATTATCACATGGATGATGTCATCAGTGATGTTATTTGAGATGTCATCAGTGATGTCACTGACCATGACATGAGTGATGTAATATGTGACGTCATAAGCAGTGCATTGCGGGGACGCGAGTTATAGTTAGTTAAACTAACTATAACAGGGGAATTTCTCTGGTTTTGTACGAGTAAAATGTCCAACTAACTATAACTTTCCATAAAACCTATGTTTTTTTCAGTGAATTTCTAAGGATGTTTAAATACTAATTTCTAACTATAACGTGCCTGAAACATATGTTTTTTTCAGTGAATTTCAAAGGTTTTTTAAATGCTCATTTCTAACTATAGCAAGCCTGAAGCATATGGTTTTTTAAGTCAATTTCAAAGGTTTTTCAAATTCTAGTTTCTAACTATGCCTACAGATGTAGGACATGTGAAGGAAGAAGAAAACTGCACAGAAAGAAACAAAAGAAATGCAGAAAGAAGCAAAAGAAGCCCACAAAGTCGAGGAAAAGTGCAGGAAGAGGCAAAACATGTGCTGAAAGAACCAACAGAGGAGAAGAAAGAGGCCTTGTTGCAAAATCATCCTGTGCCCACAACTTTTTCAGATGGATACTAGTGGTATCTTAGTCTGACTAACGAGGCCTAGAGCGTGTGCTATGCTAAAAGACACTTAGAATACAGTGAAAACATTTACATACACTAAAGAAGACTCTGCGTTGGGGTACCCATGTGATTAGCATGACCTCCTCTGCAAGGCCACAGTACATAATAGGGCAGGGGGATTAAAACTACCTCTAAGTCAGATGTGCAGAAATATGCTACTTTAACTAGTAGTTGCGTTTGCAGAGTGGTGGAAAAAGGGTGCTGGCGTCCAACCAACGCTCGGGAATTCTGCTGCGTAAAACTTACAGGAGGTACCAGGAGGGATTCTTGGCCCCCAAACTCCCTCAGGACAAAATTGGACTTCATCCCCCATCCCGTAGCCTGCCATGAGGCATGTTTGTAGAGTGGTAGAGAAAGGGGACCATGGCCTCTGAAGACGTCTTAGCAATCCCACTGTGTGGGACTTACTAGAGGTAACAAGAGGGGTAGTTGGCCCCAAGGACATCCTTGGGGGCCAACTTCCCAAACTATTACCTCCAGTCATTCCCACACTGCTGCACTGGTAAGTACTCGTACCAGGCCACACCCACTTTGCCCACCACTCTATAAACGCGCTCCATGGAGCGCTGTTGGATGGGGATTAAAGTCCCCTTCACTGCTGGGGGTCCTTTAGGGGCCAACTAGCCTATCTTTTTCCACCAGTAAGCCCCACACAGTAGGATTGGTGAGAGGTAGACAAAGGCCATGCCCCCTTTCTCCACTACTCTGCAAACGCACCCCCTGGCCTTTTGTAAGTTGGGGGATTAAGTCCCTTTGAATCCTGCAGGTCCCTGGTGTTCAACTAGTCCAAGGGGCATGACCTGGACCACCTCTCTGAAAAGCAGCGCAGTGCTGCTTACAGGAAGCACCTGGTAAGCTAGCTGGCCCCCAGGGGCCCTCAGTATTGAAAGGGAATTAATTCCCCAACTTAAAAGGTGCCACAGGGCGTGTTTGCACACATGTCACCTCAGGCCCAGTCCACTCCCTTCACCACTGTGCAAACACGCCCTGTGGCATATTTTAAGTTGCGGGATAAAGTCTCCTTGAATCCTGAGAGTCCCTGGGGTCCAACTAGCCCACCAGGTACCTCCAGTAAGCGCCACAGAGCTGCATTGCAGAGAGGTGTAAAAAGGGGCATGGCCTAGCCACCTCTCTGCAATGCAGCCCTGTGGCGCTTCATGATGGTACCCACTGTGCTAGTTGTCCCCCAGGGACCCTCAGGATTGAATTAATTCCCCAACTTAAAATGCGCCACAGGGCGTGTTTGCACACATGTCACCTCAGGTCCAGTCCCTTCCCTTCACCACTGTGCAAATGCGCCCCGTGGCGCATTTAAAGTTGGGGAATAAAGTCCCCTTGAATCCTGAGGAACCCTTGGGTCCAACTAGTGCCTGAGGTACCTCCATTAAGCGCCACCGATCTGCGTTGCAGAGAGGTGTAAAAAGGGGCATGGCCTAGACCACCTCTCTGCTACGCAGCCCTGTGGTGCTTACTGGAGGTACCTGGTGGGATAGTTGGCCCCCAGGGACGCCCAGTATTGAAGTGGAATTAATTCCCCAACTTAAAACGCGCCACAGGGCACGCTTGCTGAGTGTTGCTGGAAGGGGGCGGGCCTCCGGCACGATTGTGTGGTTTTTCAAAAAAAATATTTGGAAGGGGGCTGTGTGGCCCCCTCATTTTTACTTTTTTTTTGGGCCCTGGAGACCCCAACCCCCAGGGCCTGACCCCCATTTACAAACAAAATATATGTATTAACAGGAAGGGGGCCGCGTGGGCCCCCCTCATGTGGCCAATTCTGGCCCCGGAGACCTCATCCCCCAGGGCATGGCCAATTTTTATGGAGGGGGCTCGTGGGCCCCCACCTGAGATCTCTATTGGCCCCGGGACCCCATAACCCGGGGCTAGCCTTTATTTTTGGGGAGGGGGCCACATGGCCCCCTCCCGGGCCACTTTTATCCCCAAGGACCCCATCCCCCGGGGTTGGCCCTATCCTTGCGGGAGCCCTAATGCCCCCACAGTTCCGCCCCTGCGTCCTGCGGGAGCCGGCATTGCTTTTCAACATGGGGAGCTGCTAAAATGCAGCTCCTCTTCTGGAAAAGCAATCTGCCTTGCTTCATTGAAGTGAGAGCAGGTGTTCCTGCTCTCGCTTCAATGAAGCAAAGCAGTTTGCAATGATAGGGCGGGAGCCACCAGGCCCCCACCCTGTCATTGCAAGCAGCGGTATCCCGGAAGTGGGCACCCCGGGACACTGCAGGAGCCAGCCCTGGTGGGTGGTGGTTCCAGGGCCATCAAGGGCTCCAAGAGGGGGGCCGCACAGCCTCCCTCCCACCTATTGCACAGTCCATGGGAGGTGGTGGTCCCCTGAGCTGAGGGGTCCGTTACTTGACTATTAGTGCCCCGGGGCATGTGGGGGGGCTCAGGCCCCCCCACACAGGTGTATGTTTAAGGAAATAAAAGCCCCGGGTGTGGTGGTCCCTGGGGCTGCAGGGGGGCCGTGTGCCCCGAGATTATAATTAATAAAAGTCCCAGGGATGGCAGTCCCTGGGGCTTGCGGTGCCCTTGAAGGCCTCCCACACACTAAAAATAAGAAGCCCTGGGGGGTGGAAGTCCCCAGGGCTGTAAGGGGCAGTGTTCCTGAGCAGGCCTAGGGTGTCAGGGTGTATCTACCCTGCCCCCTTTCCTTTTTTTCACCTTTCTTTCCCTATTTTCTTGTGCCTCGGTTACCAAGGCACAAGATGGCTGCCAACTCTTCGTGGTTTGGTGTGTTGACAGCCAATTAGAATAAAGCTCAAGGCTGGGAGAGTCCGTGGATGAACCGCACCTCTATATATCGAAACTTTTACTTTTTAATTTGCTCAGAAACTACTGAACGGATTTACAACATTTTTGAAAAACCAAGCACTACCTTTTTGCCAAAGTTGGTGTATTCCTGTTCAGCAGTTTGAGCTGTAGTTGTGTCTAAAGTTTCCTATGGGAAAATCATTTTCCGGCCTCTTTTTTTTTAATTTCTCAGGAACTACTGAACAGATATCCACCATTTAGCAAACAGAGTTCTTTCTGAAACAAGGGCTACCTTTTTGCCAAATTTGGTGTAGTTCCGTTCAGCAGATTGGGCTGTAGCCGTGTCTAGAGTTTCCTATGGAAAATACCATGGAGAAAACACGTTTTGGGACCTCCCTTTTTTCTCAGCCCCCGCTTACCGAAAAACTTCAGGACAGGAGTTGACCGGAGCACCCCACGAGTAAAAATTTCATGAATATTCGTCATCCGACGACAAAGTTATTGGGAAAACAAAAAACGCTTTTCCTATGGAAACTACGTCCTAACTATAACTACTGCGACTGCCAGTAGGTAAAATATATATATATATATATATATATATATATATATATATATATATATATATATATATATATATATATATATATATATATATATATATATCGTAACTCGAAATCCCGGTAGTAGCCAGTACCTGCTCACGAGTGGGTCGATTTTAGGGTTCCGGAAGCCCAAATATAATTCGCCAACACTTTTCCGTCAGGAAAATACGTAACCAACACACCAGGAGTTGCTGTGCTCAGAAGTTTATTTTTGGCAGCAAAACAAACAACGCGTTTCACCTCACGGCTTGCTCACGTTTGTTATGAACTCCAACCCCTAGTCCTTTTACATTCTCAGTTGTTAAACATAAACATAGGACTTTGTTATCCACACCCATAAGTGAAAAGTGAAAAAATGTAAACTTTTACGGACATATTGGAACTGGAATCACCATCAGTATACTTAATGTGAATTACATTGATATACATGTTTGTGACAGCATATTTATACTTATAGTTCAAATAAAATAATTTGGTCAGAAGGATTCATATTCCTGATAATTACAGTTGTTATAAGTGGTCACCGTGAGAGGCATATATACAGTATCGCCCGAGTGGGCATAAATCACGCTATTTACAAATCGGCTTATCCCTCTATCAGTCGTGACATTTTTAGTGCACTATCTGGTTGTTGTTTTGAACCATAATATTATTCAGTTCTTTTGTTTAGGCATAGTGAGTGAATACTATAGTTTACGATTTCACAAAAATTGTGACTATGCATTCTATCCCAAGTGGGCATCTAATAAACATATGTAAACAACAACCACATCAATATTTGACATATCAAGCCCAAGTGGGCGTAAGGCACCTGTCTCAGTCTGATTAGATTGTATGACCACTTGATTTATCACATCTTCTCATGTTGGTGACACTCAGAACATTATTTACAATTGACTTCATCCACCTGATCACTTCCCATTAAATAGATTATGTTAAAGTCACAAAAGGTTTCTTCCATGTCACACCCATTTGTCTCACTGGCGTCCCTGTATGTATTTGTCCCAAGCGTCCATAAATGTAGAAATAGGTTCTGAAAATTAAAAACATATATACACAAATTTAAAAGAAAGACGATTAAGCTGTCCAGCTACCTCTGTTTTCAAATATTATAGCAAATTATCAAATCCATTACAGTTTTAACATTTCATTTCTCCAAATGAACAGAAAGCTCCTCATGATTATTCAAACCTTGCGGAAATGTGGTTTCGAAGTCAATAATATATTTTGATTCCATTTTACGAAGGCATGTGGTTCTATCACCCCCACGTATTCCCAAATCAACTTTATCAAGTACCACCATTCTCAACAGGCTCTCATCCTGAAAATGATATTTGAAAAAGTGTCTGGCCACTGGATATTGGATGTTATGGTTCCTAATGGCCCTAAGGTGTTGCAATACCCTTTCCTTTGCTTTTAGAGTGGTACTCCCTATATACCATTTATCGCATGGACAAATAAGTAGATAAACACAGTACATAGTATTGCATGTTACTGTTTTCTGTATGGAGAATACTCTTCCTGTTCCAGGTACCGTCACTTCTTTACAGTTGGTACTGTTTCTACAGGCCTTGCACGATCTACAGCATCTGAAGCCTGGAATATCTTTGGGGATAGTATTACTGGTCACACAATTGGGACTAAGTTCATCTCTTAAAGATTTACTCTTCCTGAACGTAACCTGTAGATTGTCGTTCAGGTGTGGTTTCAGATGTTGATCGGTTAGTAACACATGCCAATGTTTGTTCAAAATTGTTTTCACTGCCGTTGCCTGACCTGAGAATGTGGTGATGAATCTAATGTTGGAAGTAGTTTCAATGACTCTGTTTGTGTCCAACAATTCATTTCTCTCTTTCGTTTCTACTCTTTTCACGGCCCCCTGTATGGTCTTGTTGCTGTACCCACGTTCTTTGAAGCGTTTAATCATTGTCACTTGTTCATCTTCAAACGCTTCCTCGGTACTGCAATTCCGTTTAGCACGGAGCAGTTCCCCATAGGGGATGCTGTTAATAAGGTTTCTTGGATGGGCACTTCTCGCATTCAATAAACTGTTACCTGCTGTTGACTTCCTATAGAGGCTGGTCGTCATCACTGTTCCTCTGATGCTAACCTTGGTGTCCAAAAATTCAATTTCTGATCTGTGTATGTGTGCAGTGAATTTCAAATTAATTTCATTGGTGTTAAGCTGGCACACAAATCTTGTCACCGATTCTTCAGTGCCATTCCAGATCAGAAAGATATCATCGATATACCTCAGCCACAGGACAACTTTGCTGTTAAACTCTGCGATCTGGCTGGACACCTGCTCCTCCCACCAGCCCATAAAAAGATTGGCGTAGCTGGGGGCAAAGCAGGTGCCCATCGCCGTGCCCTGTGACTGACGGTATACCAACTCATCAAAGACAAAAAAGTTGTGATGTAAACAAAATTCAATTAATTCCAGCAGCATTTTAGAATGTTCCAGAAACGCAATCGATCTGGATTTTAGGAAGTGATCAACAGCCCGTATACCCAAATCATGTTTGATACAAGTATACAAGCTGTTGACATCAAGAGTAATCAGAATGTAAGTAGGTTCCCAAACAATACCCTCGATGCTCTTAAGGAAATGGGTAGTGTCCTTAAGGTACGTTGGTAAGGCCATTACAAAAGGACGTAAGTAGTAATCGATGTATTGGGAAGTGTTTCCAAGAAGTGAACCTATTGATGACACAATAGGTCTCCCTGGTGGATCAGTGGCATTTTTGTGTATTTTGGGGAGTAAATACAAGATTGGAGTTCTGGGATGATCACATTTTAGAAACAAATATTCTTCCCAGGTAAGCAGCCCCTTATCCCTGAAGTTCTGTATTTTGTTTTCAAACAAACCTTTTGTTAATCTCACATCAGAGAAAGAACTTGCCTCATAGCAGTTTACATCTTCTAACTGTCTATGTCCCTCTCTCAGGTATGCCTCTTTTTTCAAAACAACAACGTTGCCCCCCTTATCCGCATGGCGGATCACAATACTTCCATCTTCCTTCAAACTTTTAATTGCATTATACTGTGCAAATGTTAAGTTTTTATTTCTATTAGGCATACGTTCCTGTCTTAGTTTCTTGAGATCTTGTAAAACTCCTTTTTCAAACACCTCCACAGCCTCACACATAATCTGTGGAATAAATTTAGATTTCACCTTAAAATCACTTCCTGGATTTAAGTTGGTATCAACTTCATTGTCATTAAGAAATTCATTGCTGTCAATTCTGCCTGAAGAAATCACTTCCATTAATTCCATATCATTCAAGTCCAAGTTATTCATACTGATATTACCCGTCACTGGAGGGGGCCCAGGAGGATGAGTCTCAAACCATTTTTTCAGCTTTAACTTCCTTGCGAAGTAAAACAAATCTATCCTAGTTTGGGCAAAATCAAAGTTACTACTCGGACAGAAGGATAATCCTAACGAGAGAACTTCATGTTCATGCACATTCAAAGGTCTATTAGATAAGTTCATTACCGTCATTGTGGTTTCTTGTTGCCCCTTGTTGCCATTCCCACGGGCTGCTTTGCGGCGTTGTTGTCTGGATTTTGCTTTTTTGTTCCTTTCGGTCTTCCCCGATTTCCCCTGCCTCACCCTCTTTGATTTCCTTGATCTTGCTGCTGGTCTGTCCGTCCCTGATTTATCACTTGAAATTGTAACAAAAAACGCTTCCTCATTTCCTCTTGGTCATCTGTAGCACTCTGGTTCAATCCAGCGGTGGAGAGATCTTGCATGCTCCCATCCGAGATATCACTTTCTTCTGGTTCTACCTGTGCCGTCATTAGCGTGTTTTTGTTCATTCTCAGGGTAGATTTATCGTACAAATGATCGTACTTTCGGTGAAAGGTCAGGGTACGTCCCGCCTGGTAGTCTTTGTAGTCCCGTAGGAATTTTCTCTGTTTCTTTGCCGTTATCTCTTCCTCTAATTTGTGCATTTTCACTTCTAGATTTTTAGTGTACTCATTATAGGCATCCTGTCCAGTCAAAGGAATTATTTCAGCAATTAGTTTTTCAATTTGTTCTAGTAATTTCTTGCGATCTTTTATCGCATATTTGACAAGAATGCGCATCATGGTCATCGAACATGCCACAGTATTATTTGACCACTCATCTAACATTTCCGGATCAGGATCCTCAAATGTCGGGACAGTAACATTTCTCAGGCCTCACGGCACCCGTCCTGCATCAATATATCTCTGCAGGGATTCTGCTTCCCACAATTTGCCAAGTTCTTTTCTATTCAGTTTCTCTAATTTCACAAGGAGTGTTTGTATTTGTGCCTCTTTACTCATATTTGCTGCTTGGATTTTGGGATCATTAGTTGTTCCGCTTTGCACAAAAAACAGCTTGTCCGCTGCCGCTTTTAGTCTTGAGTCCATTGCTGCCATTTCTGTTATTAGCGCACTTGTTAGTTTATAGCAACTCCTGCCGATATGGGAGGACGTCTCCTCCTCTCAACAATCAGTCTCAACCCCTCTTGACACGTCCTGTGCCAAAAACGCCTTATCGGCCCTTGCGTACTGTTCAAGACACCGCCACCATGCCACTTCGCGCTCTGGAAACCGAAAGCGATGCGGGCACCCAGGACCTCCGTCCGGGTCACTCGCTTGCCCACGGTACACTCACGTGCTTCGTAGTCTAGTGTTGATGCTCGGGTTTCCGCATCGGGCTTTACAGCAATTTCGGACTCCCAGGACCAGAATTCCTTTCACCGTGCGACGTCCTTCCACTATTGCAAAGTTAGTTCTTTTTCTTCAGTAACGAAGCGCGGTTTCAGATTCTTTTCTTTGCGCCTCTTACGGGACGTATTCCAGGTGTTTAGGTCATGAAGGGGGAGCGGACCAGCAGTAATAGACAACGTAACTCGAAATCCCGGTAGTAGCCAGTACCTGCTCACGAGTGGGTCGATTTTAGGGTTCCGGAAGCCCAAATATAATTCGCCAACACTTTTCCGTCAGGAAAATACGTAACCAACACACCAGGAGTTGCTGTGCTCAGAAGTTTATTTTTGGCAGCAAAACAAACAACGCGTTTCACCTCACGGCTTGCTCACGTTTGTTATGAACTCCAACCCCTAGTCCTTTTACATTCTCAGTTGTTAAACATAAACATAGGACTTTGTTATCCACACCCATAAGTGAAAAGTGAAAAAATGTAAACTTTTACGGACATATTGGAACTGGAATCACCATCAGTATACTTAATGTGAATTACATTGATATACATGTTTGTGACAGCATATTTATACTTATAGTTCAAATAAAATAATTTGGTCAGAAGGATTCATATTCCTGATAATTACAGTTGTTATAAGTGGTCACCGTGAGAGGCATATATACAGTATCGCCCGAGTGGGCATAAATCACGCTATTTACAAATCGGCTTATCCCTCTATCAGTCGTGACATTTTTAGTGCACTATCTGGTTGTTGTTTTGAACCATAATATTATTCAGTTCTTTTGTTTAGGCATAGTGAGTGAATACTATAGTTTACGATTTCACAAAAATTGTGACTATGCATTCTATCCCAAGTGGGCATCTAATAAACATATGCAAACAACAACCACATCAATATTTGACATATCAAATGTTTACATATGTTTATTAGATGCCCACTTGGGATAGAATGCATAGTCACAATTTTTGTGAAATCGTAAACTATAGTATTCACTCACTATGCCTAAACAAAAGAACTGAATAATATTATGGTTCAAAACAACAACCAGATAGTGCACTAAAAATGTCACGACTGATAGAGGGATAAGCCGATTTGTAAATAGCGTGATTTATGCCCACTCGGGCGATACTGTATATATGCCTCTCACGGTGACCACTTATAACAACTGTAATTATCAGGAATATGAATCCTTCTGACCAAATTATTTTATTTGAACTATAAGTATAAATATGCTGTCACAAACATGTATATCAATGTAATTCACATTAAGTATACTGATGGTGATTCCAGTTCCAATATGTCCGTAAAAGTTTACATTTTTTCACTTTTCACTTATGGGTGTGGATAACAAAGTCCTATGTTTATGTTTAACAACTGAGAATGTAAAAGGACTAGGGGTTGGAGTTCATAACAAACGTGAGCAAGCCGTGAGGTGAAACGCGTTGTTTGTTTTGCTGCCAAAAATAAACTTCTGAGCACAGCAACTCCTGGTGTGTTGGTTACGTATTTTCCTGACGGAAAAGTGTTGGCGAATTATATATATATATATATATATATATATATATATATATATATATATATATATCTCCAAGGCAAATTCCGTCTCTCTGGTTCACGGCACATCAGAAATCACGGACCACCAAGCAGCATGGAATATCAGGTAAGTTTATTATCTCTTCTTTGTTTCATTTAGGCATATATAAATATATACATACATACATACATACATAAATACATACATAAATACATATATATATATATTACCTACTGGCGGTCGCCAGTAGGTATATATAGTTAGGACTTTTTCTCTATGGGATTTTTGAAAATTCTATGTCTAATAACTTTGGCGTTTGTGGACGGAATTGGCTGAAATTTTCAGGAAAATGGAACATTTTGTTTCTGAGCAGCCCCTGAAAATTTGGGGGGGGGGGTTTGTCAAGGGGGGGGCCGAGAAAAAAGGGGGGTCCCAAAACGCGTTTTTCCCATGTTAATTTCCATAGGGCGGTTGGCCTCACTTTTAGCCCGAACGGCTGAATGGATTTGCACGAAACTTGGCAAAATTGTAGGGACTGGTAGCCCGATGTGCCTTTGCTAGGTCTCAATATATGTGCTCCAGTGGATTTTGAGAAATTAACGGTCAAAAAAAGATATATATCTGTGACAGCGTCCCGGGTAGCGCTCCGTTTCGCGTACTTTTCGCGTTACGGAGCTTTGCGAAGCGAAGCTGATTGGCTCTCCGGTGTCTGTAAACATTCCAAACAGTCCGTAGCGGCCGCCATCTTGTCTCTCGGTAGGATCGAGAGACAAGAGGAGGCCAAAGCGAAGGGGCAAATGACCATAAGGGGGCATAGTAGATCCTCCCTGACCCCCTAGGTTTGATGTGGAGGCTTTAAAAGGGCCCCGCGGGGCAAAAAAAAACAAAAAACGTTTTTTTCGTGGGGTGCGCCCGGTTCGCGAACCGGGAAGCGGTCTGGGGAGCGTACTACAAGGAAACAAGAATGATTGACTTTTAATTTATTGTATGTTTCTAGACTTTTTTTTTATTTATTTTTTTTTCTGCCGAGTGACGTCTCGGCCTATTTCCACGGGATGCAGTCCCTACCATCTCGGCGTTTAAGCCCAGGGGGACCGGTAGTGTGGGAGAGAACAAGAATGATTGACTTTTAACTTATTGTATGTTTATAGACTTTTTTTGACTTTTTTTTTTTTTCTGCCGAGTGACGTCTCGGCCTATCTCCACGGAATGCAGTCCCTACTATCTCGGCGTTTAAGCCCAGGGGGACCGGTAGTGTGGGAGAGATATCGTCTGTTAACGTTCGATTCGAAGGAAATCAGGAAGTGTTGAAAAACATTGTCTGCGCCATCTTGCCTTTTTTCAAATGCCACACTTTTGTCGTGCACGGCAGCCATTTTAGATGCCTTCACCAGACCCACTCTCTGCACGCTGTGGATCCTTAGCATGGCTCCCCACCCTCGCAAGCATCTCCCCCAGGCACTGGTCACCCCCGCTCTCTGTCTTATGCATGGGCAATAAACCACCCCCCATCTGCGCTGCTCTTCCTTGAGAATCACACCCTGTGCCCGCCCGACACCTCCCTTTCGCCCTATTCACTACCGCACCCTCTGACACTCCTCTTCCTCTGTGTCCGATTGTCCAGGCCGGTCCCAGGCTATCACCTAGCCCTGCAGATGTAGTTTATGGCCCCAGCTGTAAAGAATCACCTCTCTTCAAAGGAGTTACAGTAGATCAAGGCCCCCACCCGATGAGATCCGTCACACCACACGCGTTCCTACTATCTGAAAACCATCCTGTATTGTGATTGGGGAGGGGACCGAGCCTGAAGCGGAAGATTCCAGGGATGCCTCACAGTTTTTACAATTATGTGTCACATTAAAAATATATAGCACTCCAACAAAGTAGTAGGATTATAAAACTTTAATAACTTATAAATATATACAACGCAACAAAAACAGTAAATACATTAAAACATTTTTTTGAAAAAGAAGCAACAATGGTCAGTAGCTGTGTTTTGTGCGAATAGTCCCAAGGCAGCACAACGTGCTGAGTTCTGGACGGCACCCAGGTGATGTTACCTGGGTGGCGCACTGGTTTTGGGTATCCTACAATGCAGCTCCGAAAAACGGCGTGGGGCGTCCCGGGGGGTGGCCTCGTCAGTAGCGGTCTGTTGTGCGAATAGTCCCAAGGCAGCAGAACGCGCTGAGATGTGGATGGCACCCAGGTGATGTCCAGTAAGTTGCCGCACTGGTTTTGGTATCCTACAATTGCTGCTCCGAATAACGGCGTGGGGCACCCCGGGGGGGGGGGGTGAGGCGGCGTGAACTGGCCTCCCCAGGTGGAGGCTCGTCTGCTGTAGTGGGGCGCCCCTTTACCGTTTCAGTTGCCATTCCGCCCGCTTTTGGTACACTGTGCCAAAATCCGCCATTCAGCTGAGTTGCGCCCACTCTTGCGGTGCAGCGATTCGCGGCTGCCACAGGACTCTCACAATGGCGGCAGGCTCTTTCCTTTTTGGGCCTGGTCCACTGAAATGGCCCTGGGACACCTTGGAACTCGGACGCTTGTCTGCTAGGGCTTGGGCTCCATTCTCGAAAGCGTCCCCTCAGCCTTGAAGATTCTACAAAAGTCTTGGGGGCCCCCGACTCCCGCAGGCTTCTGGTGGGGAGCGGGTGCCATGATTGCTCGTGGAATGGCCACGACAGAGCTACGAGATGGTGGTGCTCTCATGCTGACGCCAGCTTCAGTCTGAAACATCCAGAAACAAGGTGGGGCTTTCATCGTTTGGGAAAAAAAAATGTTTTAATCCAATGAAAATTGTTATTTTTAGGTCATGTGATGAAGCCTTCCATCATTAGGAAACCAAAAGTAAAATGAACCAATGAAAAGTTTTATAAACAAGTCACATGACCTGTTATGTGGCATAGGGCTATAAAAAGCGTAGAAAATTTGTTGGCACGTGAGGCGGCGTCAGTAGCGGACCGATGTGCGAATAGGCCGAAGGCAGCACAACGCGCCAAGATCCGGATGGCACCGAGGTGGTGTCTAGTAAGTTGCCGCACTGGTGTGGCCATCCTACAATGTTGAAAGTCGGCGTGGGGCGCCCCGTTGGCCTGTGAGATGGCGTCAGTAGTGGACCGATGTGCGAATGGGGCCAAAGGCAGCGCAACAATATTTTCTGAATAGAAGACACCACAAGGCGCTGAGATGCCAAGATCCGGATGGCACCGAGGTGGTGTCTAGAAAGTTGTGGCACTGGTGTGGCCATCCTACAATGGTAAAAGTCGGCGTGGGGCGCCCTGTTGGCCTGTGAGATGGTGTCAGTAGCGGACCGATGTGCGAATGGGGCCAAAGGCAGCGCAACAATATTTTCTGTATGGAAGATACCACTAGGCGTTGAGATGCCAAGATCCGGATGGCACCGAGGTGATGTCTAGCAAGTTGCTGTACTGGTGTGGTCATCCTACAATGCTGAAACTCGGCGTGGGGCGCCCCATTAGCCTGTGAGATGGCGTCAGTAGCGGACCGATGTGCGAATGGGGCCAAAGGCAGCGCAACAATATTTTCTGAAGAGAAGACACCACAAGGCGCTGAGATTCGGTTACCACCGAGGTGATGTCTAGCAAGTTGCCGCACTGGTGTGGCCATCCTACAATGCTGCGCCGAAAGTCGGCGTGGGGTGCCCCGTTGGCCTGTGAGTTCGCGTCAGTCAGTGGGGGCTGTTTGAGGATCTGACTGCATTGGAAAGCAATGTGATGCTGTGCGTCGCCCCCAAGATGGAGGTTCCTCGGCTGCAGTGGGGCGCCCCTTGGTGTTTCACTCGCTATGCAGCTGAGTTGCGTGCGCACTTGCGGCGAATAGGCCGAAGGCAGCACAACGCGCCGAGATCTGGATGGCACCAAGGTGGTGTCCAGCAAGTTGCCGCACTGGTGTGGCCATCCTACAATGCTGCGCCGAAAGTCGGCGTGGGGTGCCCCGTTGGCCTGTGAGGTGGCGTCAGTAGCGGACCGATGTGTGAATAGGCCGGAACCAGCACAAGGCGCCAAGATCCGGATGGCACAGAGGTGGTGTCATAGTTGAGAGTTCTGAGCAGCGCTTGTAACACTGTCTGAAGCTTATTTGCACCTGCTGCAGCTTCACTATTGCCCTAGTGTGGCCTAAGATCGCCCATGACATAGGCGGCCGCCTCCCGGGGTCCGGCGGAACTTTTTTCCTTTTCCTTTGTGCATCTTGTCCCACAATCCGTTTGACCTGAAGACACGACCAGGTCCCTGAATGTGTGCAGGGGGACGCTATTGATTGAATCAAAATGGCGGCTTCACACAAAGCTGACTCAAGCGTTGCTGCTGATGGTATACAGACAAAAACTGGTTTTCAGTTTGTACATTCTTCAGGATTTTTCCATCCAAGGCTGGTTGAGAGTTTGTAGAACAATGGCTTCAGATTTTCAACATACTACTCTTCAACATTCTTCCTAAATGTAACAATGTTAGACTCACTAGGAGAACGGTGTAGTGAGGGCCACAAACGGCTGTTTATCTTTCCTTTCAAAATGCTGCCAACAATATTTTCGGAATGGAAGACACCACAAGGCGCTGAGATTCGGTTGGCACCGAGGTGGTGTCCAGCAAGTTGCCGCACTGGTGTGGCCATCCTACAATGCTGCGCCGAAAGTCGGCGTGGGGTGCCCGAAGGGGGGGGGGAGGCGGCGCAAACGAGGCTCTCCCGCCTCTCCAGGTTGAGGCACTTCATCTGCAGTGGAGCGCTGTCTAGCTGAGTTTCGCCCGCTCTTGCTGCTACAGCGACAGGCGGCTGCAACAGGACTCTCAAAATGGCGGCCTGTTCTTTGGATTTGGGCCTGGTCCACTAAAATGGCCCTGGGACACCTTAGAACTCGGACGCTCGAATTTTTTTTCCTTTCCTCTACATGCAGAAAAGGTAAATGCCCGGTACGTTACCTGCCTCATCTGCCACGATGTACTCTCCAGAGGGACCGAAAAAAAATATAGTTATGGTAATTATACCATGCATCGTCATATGGAGAGGTGGCACCGATTAATTATAGTGCTGCACAAAAGAGAGATTTGGAGGACAACCCCCGACGTGCCAGTACATTCACCAAAGAAGTGCAACTGACAGCATCAGAGGCAAGGGAAACGGTCCCAAATATTCAGAAGAACTTTGGAAAGATTAAAATGACATGTTTAGATTTTGGCAAATTAATTTCATGTGGACAGATGAGTGTTACTCTAATAAATACAGCATATGAACATCATCATAGTCGATGGTTGGTGGAGACATTTTGACTATATCCTGGACCTGCCCGTCCTCGCCCAAAATGGCACCGGAATAAATGGGACTCGTAACTCCTTGTTGTGTACTGGTTGCACAACCTTGATATCACGAGATACGTATGCAGTTTTGAAGCACATGGCGGGGGGGACGAGAATTGATTGAATATTTCGACATCCCTATTGATATTAAGTTCTGATGTGTTATTGATTACTGTACTATTGAAACTTCGAATTAACGTCACCCATGGTACTTGCCCGCAAATATATATCTAGATAATTTTATTGTAACTGGCCATGTCGTATTTTAATTATAAAATGTACGTCCACCGATTCCGCAACTGTTAGACACCTTAGTTCTTGCAACCTAATGGCCCGCCCGTTACGTTCCTCTACAGTGTAAATGTCTCCTCATCATATACGATTACAGTTTGCTCCGTGGCCGGCCCACGTGGTTATAGGCCCGTATTTGTATACTGACATTTTCAAATAAAGGTTTTTAAAAGAAAACATGATAGTAGTATTTACATTGGTAAAGTTTTTAATAATAGTCACTGTTTTCGAATTTGTAAAAGGCAAGTGAAATAAAGCAGTCCAATTACATGAAGGGTAAAAGGTATAATATGCAGGAACGCAGTAAAGATAAATGGTCAAGGGCTGTTGTGTTTTCTACTCCTGCAACATAAAGTGATCGATAAGAATATGATATTCAGGCGTATCGGCGACTAAGACAGCAGGCCGAGCCTCTTTTGCTCAACAGCTCCGTCATGGGACAAAGAAACGCCCTTTTTCTCGAAAAAGGAATATATTTTACTTGCAGGACAGTTGTAAATTTTCCGGGAAAGTACATTAGCCTGGAACATTATAACATATATGTTTAAGAAAAAATAATGTTCTAAAGCAATAAAAAGCGTAATTTTCAGGTCATATGACCAAGCCTTTTATCATTAGAATAAGAAAAGTAAAATGAACCAATGAAAAGTTTTATTAACAAGTCACATGACCTGTTATGCTTACGTTACGCGCTGCGCGCCGCGCCCCGGATCGCTTCCGGGAAGCTGCGCTTCGCGCACCGGAGCACTTCCGGATGCGCTAACGCGGCGCGTCATATGACGCATTACGCGACAACGCAGGTCCAGAATATAGTCAAAATGTCTCCTCCAACCAGCGGTCGGAACACAACCCCTTTCAGGAGGCTAAATAGTTCTGTTAAATGACAACAGAAGGGACAGGCAACAAGAACCATCAGTCAAAGAGGGGAGGGCAAGTTCTTCCCTACCGGGTCACGTTGGGGCGCTACCAGAACTGATCGAATTGGTAATCTACAGTGTTTCTGGATGTTTCAGACTGAAGCTGGCGTCAGCATGAGAGCACCACCATCTCGTAGCTCCGTCGTGGCCATTCCACGAGCAATCATGGCAGCCGCTCCCCACCAGAAGCCTGCGGGAGTCGGGGGCCCCCAAGACTTTTGTAGAATCTTCAAGGCTGAGGGGACGCTTTCGAGAATGGGGCCCAAGACCTAGCAGACAAGCGTCCGAGTTCCAAGGTGTCCCAGGGCCATTTCAGTGGACCAGGCCCAAAAAGGAAAGAGCCTGCCGCCATTTTGAGAGTCCTGTGGAAGCCGCCTATCGCTGCACCGCAAGAGTGGGCGCAACTCAGCTGAATGGCGGATTTTGGCACAGTGTACCAAAAGCGGGCGGAATGGCAACTGAAACGGTATAAAGGGGCGCCCCACTACAGCAGACGAGACTCCACCTGGGGAGGCCCGTTCACGCCGCCTCCGAGTCCGCGCCATCACACCGTCCCTCGGAGGCCTCCGTCAAGCGGTTCAGGGAGGCACCGCATCACATTGTTTTCAAATGCAGTCACGTCCTCAAACAGCCCCCACTTACATTGAGAATAGTGAAGCTGTAGCAGGTGCAAATAAGCTTCAGACAGTCTAACAAGCACTCCTCAAAACTTTGAACTATCAGAGTGCATGAGTTTCATGCTCGATCGATTGAGCTAGCCGGATCGGGCAACATAAAGTATAAAATAGTTATGTAAATAGTTATTTAATAAAACGTTTTACCCTGTTACTTTGCTGGTGTGTTGTATATATTTATAATATTTGCATAGGGTTTGTCGTTATTTTGGGCGGGGTGGGTGGCGGAGCCGAGCTGTCTTGCAGCCATCATGGTGTGGAGTTCAGTTCATCTCACTAGTTTCGTATTTCTCATGAGGGGTTGTTCCTAATGTTTCTATTTTAGCAAGGTCAAAAAGAGATCCCATTAGTGGCCTACTGATTTTGCTCGATTCCTTTAGTTTTTTTACAAGATTTTTCACTATCTGCAAAGACTAAACAGAGTATTGCGACTCTGTGCTTGTTTGTAAATAGAGAATGAACCAAAGAGAACCAATTCTAAAACAGTAAATGCTTGGATAACAATCAATCAAATGGA
Source organism: Lissotriton helveticus (assembly GCF_964261635.1). NCBI lineage: Eukaryota > Metazoa > Chordata > Amphibia > Caudata > Salamandridae > Lissotriton > Lissotriton helveticus. Next base: position 1,242,694,590 of record NC_136063.1, on the reverse strand, counting down.
GAGAGAAGCTGGCACGACGGATTACAACGGGGGCAAAGGCCTGCGTTAACTACCCTTCACTATCTGGAAAGAGAGAGTACTCCTAATAGAAATGAGGGGGGGGGCAGCATTCAAAGCAGATCAGTGTGCATAAACACGAAAATGTTTTTACTTACCACGTACTTGACATTCGACAGCTTATGATATTTGCTATTAAAAAACCATTGAAATTCACTGAAAAAACCATAGGTTAGAGACCATATATAGTTAGGAATTAGCATTTAAAAAACCTTGAAAATTCACTGAAAAAACCATAGGTTATAGACCATATATAGTTAGGAATTAGCATTTAAAAACCTTATTTTACTCACACAAAACCATTGAAATTCCATATATAGTTAGTTGCACTAACTATATATCGCGCACCCGCAATCCACTGCTGATGATGTCACATATTACATCATTCATGACATGGTCAGTGACATCCCTGATGACATCACTGATGACATCTCAAATGACATCACTGATGACATCACTGATGACATCATCCAGTGACTGTGTGTTTCTGTAAAGTTTAAATATGTTTGATATATTGAAGAATGAGTGGATGTATAAGTGTCTGGATGAAGGATTTAGTAGGTGCGTGACTGACTGTATGAGTGAGTGAATAATTGTGTCGTACTAAATGCATGTGTTAGTGACTAAACTGTCTGAATGTGTGCATCAGTATGTCTGTTGTGATGTAAACTGCTGCATGTGTTGTTCATTAGCTATACGAGAGGCTATATGTGTTATTGATTGGTTGCCCAAGTATTTGTATGGGAGATTGAGTTTGTGTGGGGTGGCTGGGAGGTGTGTGACTCTGTGCATAGATGTGTGAGCAGTTGATTCACTAGGTGTATGAGTTCAAGAGTGCATGTGGAAACAGCTACATGGGCAGTTGACTGTGTGCATGAGTGTATTCATGAGTGAATGGATATCTCAATGCTACATGTCATAGTAAGTACCTATGTAAAACACAATACATGTGAGAGTTGGCATATATAAATAACTGTGCATGAGAGCCACTGAATGTGTGAGTGGCTGTATGGATCATTGTGAACTTGTATCAGGGATTGTATAAGAGAGTAAATATGTGTTAGTATATGTTTGAATAAGTAAGGTGTGTATAACTGTATAGTTGAGGAAATGGAGGTGAGATTGTTTCTTTGCATGACTGACTAGGTGTGTGAGTAACTCCATGGATGAGTGACAGTGTGTGAGTGTCTGTATACACTGAGTGTATCTAAGGTTATATTAGAGTCTGAAGAGGTTTATCGTATTAGCACAAGAATGATGTCAAATGAGATGTCATCAGTGATGTCATCAGTGATGTCATTTGAGATGTCATCAGTGATGTCATCAGTGATGCCACTGACCATGTCATGAATGATGTAATATGTGACATCATCAGCAGTGGATTGCGGGTGCGCGATATATAGTTAGTGCAACTAACTATATATGGAATTTCAATGGTTTTGTGTGAGTAAAATAAGGTTTTTAAATGCTAATTCCTAACTATATATGGTCTATAACCTATGGTTTTTTCAGTGAATATATATATATATATATATATATATATATATATATATATATATATATACATATATATATACATGTATATATATATTACCTACTGACGATAGCCAGTAGGTATATATAGTTAGGACCTAGCTACCATAGGAAATCTGCAACATTATATTGTGAATAACTTTGGCGCCGTTTGAGGCGGTTTGCGTGTAATTTTCAAAAATTTTGGCCAGCTCCGCTGCGCTCCTTCCCTGAAAGTTTCGGGGAGATTCGTAAAGTGGGGGCTGAGAAAAAAGGGGGGTCCCAAAACGTGTTTTCCCCATGTTAATTTCCATAGGACGTTCTGACAAGGCTACAGCCCGAACCGCTGAACGGAATCACACCAAACTTGGCAAAATTGTAGGGACTGGTACGCAGAATTGCCTTTGCTATATTTGGTGAAAATTGCTCCAGTGGTTTTTATGAAAATTAACTTCAAAAACACATATATATCTGGGAGGAGCCTAACCACACATCTCATCGTGAGATCTGATTGGCTGTCAGCACTTCATCCAAGAAGTGTTGGCAGCCATCTTGGGACCAATATACATGATAGCACCTCATTAAAAAGCATTGTAGTTAATAGAGGGTTTTAGGACTTTAGTTACATTATAAATCATTTGTTGATGGTACCATACTCATTTTAGGAATTGTGGTGTGTTCTAAGGTGATTTTACCATGTGAAAAAGCCTTCTGCTGGGATATCATGAATCATGTTTGAAAGAAAACTATTATCTCATGCTTTTCCCACAGTGGTTTGGAAGGGGATCTATAAGCTAAACTGAAAGCATATTTTCTGTAAATTCACATTATCTTTCTCAGTCATGTGAGAATGAAGGCTGACATTCTCAGTCAAACATGTACATCCAACAAGGACAGAGACTGTCAGTTGATTCCTTTGTGTTCTACTGCAGCCTCCTAGAGTGTTCTAAAGAACAACTAGAGCGCTAACAGTCCTACTTATTACAAAGGTATGGCACACCTGAAGCCATCTTGATTGGAATAAAGTGGTAACTCTTAAAACATTTAATTTAAAAAGGAACAAAATGAGGGGGTATATTTTGCCATAGAAAGTATGATTAGTGCTGCAGAAAGAAAAATTAGTATAAATGAGCAACAACGGTCCTTGACAAGAGGGAGATACACTATTGAATAATTATAGGCCACAATCTGCGCTATAATGAACAGGAAGTCCAGCCGGACCTCAAAATTTAATCGATAAAGTGATGAGCAGAATAACAGAACAACATATTGACAGTGGGACACAACCCTGTATCCAAAAAGGCTAGACAAACACTTTACAATACACAAGGGTTAGGAAGTTTCTCAGGCAATTTACAAAAAGTGAGCAGCTAGAATTTAGATAGAATCAATTAGCTTCGCTCATGTAGAAAAAACGCAATTTTAGCACATAATAGTGAACTGGTGTTTAGACTACATTAACTGTCAACGGCGTTTCGATACAGTAAGAATCAAGGATCATCATCAGGACAACCAATGTATTGCCTGAATATGCAAGCCTTAGTTGACGATTCGAGGAGGCAACCGTCGTGCCTGGTGCCCTCGAGAGATTGCGGGGAGTTGTTTAAAAGCGTGGGGGTGCCGGGCTCAGGAGCCTCGGTAGCGCGGGATTCGTATGCAGCAGTGCCCGCTACGGTGAATTAGGATGAGGCAGGATCGAGGAGGTAACACCAATATGCAGGATGATCCCGGAAGGAGGGTAATGAAGGAAGGGGATATTGCCGCGTGGCGTCGGAAGCCTGCAGTGAGGCACTTTAAAGTTCGCAATGGAACTCCCGCAGTCGTCTGGGGGGCCAAATCGCGCCGGTCAGACATCTGACCCCCCCTCCTTCCGGGATCATCCTGCATATTGGTGCTCCCTCCTCGATCCTGCCTATATGTATATATATATATATATGTATATATTCTCCACTCCTGAATTGTCCCATATGAAACAGGCACTGACACCGTGGACTCAGGAACAAGTTTATTTAGCCAAGTGAAAAAGTTGACGCGTTTCGACGGTTATACCGTCTTGATCACATATATATATATATATTACCTACTGGCGGTCGCCAGTAGGTATATAGTTAGGACCTAGTTTCCATAGGAAATCCGCAACATTCTATTGGCAATAACTTTGGAGCCGGTTGTTGAATCTTCACGAATTTCTCAAAGAAGATGGCCCGTTCCGCTCCGCTTTTTCCCTGAAAGTCTCTCGTAGATTCGTCAAGCGGGGGCCAAGAAAATAGGGGGTCCCAAAACGTGTTTTCCCCATGTTGATTTCCATAGGACCTTTAGACACGGCTACAGCCCGAACCGCTGAACGGATTTACACCAAATTTGGTAACATGGTAGAGTCTGATTCGCAGATCGCCCTTTTGCTTAAATTGTGTAAATCCCTCCATTAGTTCCTGAGAAAATCAAAAGAGAAAACATTTATGTATCTATAAGCGCACCGTGCGCGCACCGTGCGCGCACCTTCCCGTGCACGAGCTGCATGCTGATTGGCTGCCACTGTCTATCAACACTCCAAAACAGAAATTGTTGGCAGCCATCTTGTGCCTCGGTAGACTGAGGCACAAGAAAGCAGAAAAACAAACGTGTAGAACTCAAAAAGGGGACAGGGTAGAAGCACAAAGCACATTTTTTTTGGTTTTTTTAATCGCAGGGTGCGCGCACCGTGCGCGCGCCGTGCGATTTCCCCCCCAAAAAAAATTGGGGGGCCTTGGGGTTTCTTGTGGGACCCCTGAGCAGGCCTAAGGGGTCAGGGTGCTTCTACCCTGACCCCTTTTTGAGTTCTAAAACTTTCCGAGCAGGAGCTGCATGCTCATTGGCTTTCAACACTTCAAACCAGGAAGTGTTGGAAGCCATCTTGTGCTCGGTAGACCGAGGCACAAGAAAGCAGAAAAACAAACGTGTAGAACACAAAAAGGGGGCAGGGTAGAAACACCCTGACCCCCTAGGCCTGCCCAGGTGGTCCCACAAGGACCCCAAGGCCAATTTTTTTTTTTTTTTTTAAACCTGTTTTTTTTGTCAAATTACCCCCCCCCCCCCCCCCCCCGGAGGGAAAAATTCGCAGGGGCATAGTGATAAAGAAGTGTGGGGGGGCCCAATCCCTCCTACACTGCCCCGGGGACCGCCGCCCACTGGGGAAAAGCAACGCAGCCCCCTGGCGCATAATGGAGGCTCATGGTGGGCTATTTGGCCTCCAGGGACCTCCAGTATGCAAGGGAACTTAATCCCCCAATTTAGAAAACTCTACAGGGCGCGTTTGCACAGTTTAAGTTGGGGAATTAATTCCTGTTCAATCCAGAGGTACCCTAGAGGGAACTAGTCCAACAGGTATCTCCATTAAGCACCATGGAGCTGCGCTGCAGAGTGTTGTAAAAAGGGGGGGTGCCCTCTGAACACCTGCCTGCAAAAATGTAGTAAATCAGTATAAACAAAATAACAATTAATACATTTAAAAATTGTCATTTAAACAACCTTCGAAATTCAATGAAAAAAACATAGGTTTCAGGCCTGATATAGTTAGGAATTAGCATTTAAAAAACCATTGAAATTCACTGAAAAAAACATAGGTTTCAGGCCTTATATAGTTAGGAATTAGCATTTAAAAACCTTTGAAATTCACTGAAAAAACCATGGGTTTCAGGCCTTATATAGTTAGGAATTAGCATTTAAAAAACCTTGCAAATTCACTGAAAAAACCATAGGTTTCAGGCCTTATATAGTTGGGAATTAGCATTTAAAAAAACCTTTGAAATTCACTGAAAAAAACATAGGTTTCAGGCCTTATATAGTTAGGAATTTGAGATGTCATCAGTGATGTCATTGACCATGTCATGAATGATGTAATGTGTGACAACATAAGCAGTGGATTGTGGGTGCGCGAAATATAGTTAGTACAACTAACTATATAGGAGCAATTTCAATGGTTTTGTATGAGTGAAATGTCCAGCTAACTATAACACCCCTAAAACTTATAGTTTTTTGAGTGAATTTCAAAGGTTTTTTAAATCTAATTCCTAACTATATAAGGCCTGAAACCTATGGTTTTTTCAGTGAATATATATATATATATATATATATATTAACCCTGGGCGTAGTGCTACGCTCCGCCCACGGAGTGTACGCAGTGCTGCCTACTTTGCATTGAGGCTTAGACGCCTTGAATCTAGATACATAATCGATCTGTCTACCATGTTCCCCAAGGGTATGAATAGCGGTGAAGATATGGTGGTCCATCTGGGGAAATGAAGGGTTGAATGCGAATACAATGTTATTGGCATCTGATATCCTACCTAATCCGAATATCATCTGTCTACTATACTACTATTTTAGAACACTTGAAAGTAATGTCAACTCATGGATGTATATAGTGTATATAGTGTATAGATTGTATGGTCAAGCCCCGCACCCATGGTGACCACTTGATTCCTCAAGCAAAGTATATTCTTCTAACATCATCATTGTTTATATACTTTATGTCTCGCATCTGACTCTCACGCCTCTTATATTGTCTTAGTACCTGTATGTGTGTATATATTTTGACTCTGATTACCCTCTATACTAATCAATTTTATGATTGGATGGATTTCACGGATATGACCACTCTTCTTTGTATAGTTGTGATCAGTTGTATATAGTATGTAGTGAACGTCTCCTGCTGGACAGATGTCCAGCTGTTCGCTTTGCTGTGCTGTAGGATTTATTACTTTCTTTCTCTATATTATTCACTCATGATTGATTAATAGTACATGATATTTCCATCGCGATTGCTGATATATGAAGTACGCTACACCCATATTTGCACATATTTATACATGTCTCCTAGCACAGTACTGTATGTGGTCATGATTTTTGCTTATTTTCTTCACTCAAGGGACCCCTGCCGATCCACAGCTGTATCATTTGCACAATTATTGGAATGTATTGTTGAATTTTGCCCTTTGCCAACTATGATTTATCCAATTCATGGATTAATTTTGTATGGTTCTGATCTTAGAAAACCATTCTAAGATGGCGCTCATGGTAATGCTGGAGGGGCGAGTCCCTTGTTGTTGTTCATGAATTATCACATGACCTTATTTAAATGTGTGCGCAGGAGAATGGGCTGTGACACAAACGAAGGCTTTTTGCCGAAACGTTTGTTGTGCTAAATAAACTGCACGCTGTTTAAGTAACTCCCCGGAGTGCTGCTCTTCCTTTTTCGAAAACGGAGAAGTGTCTTTGAGCGTCATATATATATATATATATATATAAATATATATATATATATATATATATATATATATATATATATATATATATATATATATATATATTCACACACAAACACACACACACACACACAAAAGACTCTCACTCCCCATTACTTAATTTCCAAATATGGTTTAATCTGAAATGTTTTTCACCCACATGGGTGCTTCGTCACGGCCAATCAGAGTACATAGAGTACAATCACATTAAAGGAAACGTTTCAAAACAAACCATAGACATGGATGAGTTTCACAGGTAACAATAGATACAGAGGGACATATGTACAAGCCCCTATCGCCACCACAACATCATCCAGAGTGACATTGTGGTGGCGATAGGGGCTGCACCATTATGTACAAGGCAGCGTTAAGCCACTTGACATGGCTTAAGTCTACCTTGTACATAAGGCCCCCTTTCGCGCTATGGTTAGCATTAAAGGGATGGGCAGTGGGTGTTGGGGTGGGCATTCCATTGCAGCACCCATTAATTTTGACGTTGCCTCCTATGTAAAAGTGTGGCATACATAGGAGGCAGCGCCAGAATTAAGACTGTGTAAAAACTAGTCTTAAGTGCATTATTTCTCCTCATTTTTGCTTTTTCCATGTGTGTTGCCTTGTGCAGCACACATGGAAAAAGCAAAATGCCATGGTGTGTTTATGCACAGGAAAGTGCCCCTTCCTCTACATAAACAAACTTAAAAAAGAAAATACCATTCTGACACTTCCATGAGGACACCTTCCTACACATAAAATATCCTCCCCTGCACGCAGACACCCTTGCACTCTGGTGCAAGGGTGCCTGCATAGGAGCTAAGCTACGAAACTTAGCGCCATTGCCAGAAATGCAAGGCTGCACCATATCGTTATAAATATTATGCAGCCTTGCCGGAAGTGGAGGAGAGAGGCGTTAATCCAGGAAGGCTAACTCCACACTCCTCCACTTCCTTGCATAAATCTCCCAGAGTTTTTGTACTAATTGCCAGTTTCAATTCACATAATCTAAGATTTCAAAACGTAAATACAACAAAATGTGTTTGTAAATTAAATTAAGTAAATGCAAAGTGAAAATTGCAAATTATGTTCAGTGGAGAACTGGTGCCCCCCCCCCCCATCACTGGCTCTGTGTTCCCAAGAATATGTAATAAGACATGTTAAGTTCCGTATTTAAATATACACATACAGGTTAGTGCTGGTGACATAATGTACAATCACAAATATACATTGAAGCAGATGAATAAGAAGTATTCTTAATTAGTACCATGGTGTAATTAAAGTCAAAAATAAAAGCAAAGGTAAAGGAACTTTAGTGTGAAGAGGAAGGGCAGATAAAAACCCACAATGCAAATAGTTATCATTGTACCCGTCAATAGTGTGCACGTACCCAAGTAGCTAGCAATGTTATCAACATGTCACCTTCAGGGTATCAGGGAATTCCCATACATGTAATATATGTTGCATGCCGATCACATAATGCATTTTCATGATAAAGGAAAACTATATAGACAAGCAATTGAAATCTTGCTACATGCAATCACCATGCAGTCCCACTCAGTGGGCCGGGGGATGTAGATGTTGGCTACCAATTTGGTCTGACTCCAATGAAAAAGAAATTAGTGAAAAACAGGGTTTTCAAAACACTCCTACACTCTGTCTCATGTCTGTTACCAGATTAAAAAGAGAAAGGTTCTCTCACTAAACAAACTATAAATAAAGAATTTTAAAAAGCCACCCACGGTAGTACAGTGAAAATTATCCCCTCTGCTACTAGGAAGTTACAGAAATACTTAGTATATCCTAATGAAACACGAGTCAGGATAGCTGAAAGAAGACAACAGAAATCAAGGTGTGCTCATCGCATACATCCAACGAGAGACACGTAGTAGAACATAGACGAGGGATTAGACATGCAGGAAGGAGGAATGGGGAGAAGGAATAGGTATAATTTATTAATTCTCCCTAGAAAAGTCCACCATAAGTGCTGGAGCTGAAGACACCCAATGCCAAATCATCTGATACAGACATCCTGCTTTTTATCCTCATTAAGGCGAACAGAGGGTTTACTCCCAAGCAGGATAATGTATTCAGATTCCAAAAGTCTGAGCCTCTTCTCCCTGTGCACTCTTCATAAGCCTGTCAGTACCAACATATGACATCAGATCAGCATTCTGATTGTGGACTGTGGCCCAATGCATGGCAGCAGCATAATTCACATAAATATTCTTAATTGCTATATAATGTTCTAGAACCATTTTCTTCATGGGGCAGATGGCGCTGCAATCGTACCTGTAGCCACATGAACATTGTAAAACATAAATACAGTAATCACTCCAACACTTTATGAACTTGTGTATGTGGAATGCCTTGCCCATAGGTAGCTTAGAATATCTCTGATCACTGCTCCCCTTACAGTTTTGCAACTCTCACACTTGTAGAAAACATTTTGTTCTTGTAAACAACCTCCTTTGTTTTCTCGTGTGTCAGTATAGCTATGTACTAGAAAGTACTGAAAGGATTTAGATTTTTGATTTGTGACCAAGGGTTGAGTAGGCCTTTTACTCCCAGTTATGGATTCTGATTTAACCAGATGCCAATTGTTGTTGAGCATCTTTGTGAGTACCACAGATTCACTGCTAAAGGTGGTCATGTGTCTGAGCACATGCGGTCCTGTTTCTTCTTCTCTCTCTGGGTCAACAAACTCACCCTTTTTGTCAGAGAAACCTTTTCACTTGCTGCTCTGAGAACTTTCTTGGGATAGCCTCTGGCCCTAAGCCTGATTGTCATGCATCCCTCTTCTTCCAGGAAAGCCTGTCCTGCATTGCAGTTACGCTTGGCCCTAAGCAATTCCCCATACGTGATACTTCACTTCAGTTTGTGTTGATAATGGCTGTCGGGGTGGAGGAAGCTATCCACCTCTGTGTTCTTGCGGTAAAGCGTGGTTTGCTTACTCTCATCTATTATCTTGATGGACGCATCACGAAAGTCCATTTCAGTGCCATGGATTTTATGAGTGAAGGCTACATTCAGGTCAGGGACACGAGACAGCCTGCAGCAAGATGGCTGCACTTTAGTGCTGCTCTGTTAGTCGTGGACAAAATCTGTTAATTATCTAGCAAATGGACCGCCATCGATCCTGTAACAAAGGAGGAAACAAATGACTATATACTACTGATTGATCCGATGACAGTAAGGCAAATGGAAAAAGGTTGGTACGAGTGATTACAATCCAGCCGATTGTGGAATACAGACAAAATGGTGACTCCCATGCTTCATGGGCAGACAGAGGTGGCAAATTGGCAGGACGAGACAGTGACTGGAGCCATGGTGGGCCGCTCTGAAAGGAGAGGGATGTCGCTGATGCCTGACTAAACGATGCCAGTGAGTGCATTTTGCTAGGAGAAATCTTCAGAACCAGCGCACATGAGATGCGATCAGTGGGCCCTGCCTGGAGAGACCGGACGCGTGGCAAAAGCTGCCGCCGACAGTGAGCGTTGCATATGACCATGGAGGGTTTGCGGCAACAGATTTACAGTAATAATATTTGTGTGCACAGGCGCATTATGCCTCCTACTGGTGTCATGCTCCAGACCATATACTGCATGTAGCTGTGGAAACTGACACAGTGCATCCTGCCCCTCTTCGAGACATGATTTCTAATACCAGCACAATCTTTGCAATGCACAGTGCAAGCATGGAAAACAGTTGTAGGTAGAGCACAGATAGAACCGTTGAATGCCCCAGCCCTACCACTCGAACACCATTCCGAGATCTCGGTCACAAGCAGGGCCGGACTGGGACCACAACCGGCCCTGGAAAAGTGCTCAGCTATGCTGCAAAAACGGCCCTGTAACAAAAATGGACCCCAGGGGGGCACAAAACCGGCCCCCACCCATGCAGCGCACCAGGGGATTGCCCGGTGGCCGCTATGGCCAGTCCGGCCCTGGTCAAAAGAGAATGGTGCTTGTTGATCACCCGGAAAGCAGCAGGGCTCCATACCATGGGAGATATTTAGTGAGAGGGTAAATGTATAGCCTCCTCTGCACTCAATACAGAGGACACTATCTCCCCCATGCTTCTTTTCACCTACAGCAGACTACTTGCAGCACTCCGCACACTGTACCCACAATTCCCAGCAGAGCTGAGGGCCTTAGGAGCGCTACAATTAATACTTACAACAAATACGCAGACCCATTTAATTATGCTCCTCTATAACGCATCACAGATAGACGAACAATCACTGGCAGATGGGGCCTTGTCTAAATGGAATAATACCATTCACACACAAATTAGTATAGAAGACTGGAGATTGTGCTTTAAGCTCACAGGACAGTTGACGGCGAACTCTAACCTTAGAATTATACATTTCAAATAGCTCCACCAATTATATTATACCCCAGCACAATTGTATAAATTTGGATTAAGTGAGGCAGCGGAATGCACTCATTGTGAGGCACCAGCTGCCGATTTGATACATTATCGTGGACATGCACATGGGTGCAGATCTATTGGGAGCAAATCACATGTATACTCATTGAAATAGTTATGAAGACAGTAGAGTGCATTCCACATATATGCCTATTAGGTCTGATCCAACACATCCAGGCGTCACACTGTAAATTAGTGACCATAGCCTTATTAGTACCTAAACTGAGGTCTCTATTCACTGGCGAGGGGGAAATAGCCTCAAAACACAAATACTGGTTGCGGGACATGGCATATTTTTGAGAGAAACTTGAGTGCTATGCTGAAGAATTACCTCAGGCGTTGCGTCCCCAATGATATCTGGAGCCCCCATACCACGTATTTGCTTGCCAGGGTGGATGAATAATGAATGCAAGTATCGCTAAGAAGGAGATGGATATATTGTAATCCTATAAATCGCGTTTATGGGAGACTTGCCCTATGATTTGATGTATTACATGCCTAGTGCTAAATAATGATATACAATAACAGATGTCTATGTTGATCAGATGCTCGTATTTGAAAACCTTAATAAACACATTTAAAAAAAAAAAAAAGGCTTCATTCAGGTTATTATTGGCTATATGTGTCAGAAAGTTGTGTGGTTCATGATTAGGGCCCTCCCATATCAAAAAAAGATTGTGTAGTGGGTGCAGAAAGCACTTTTGTCTTGTCCATCTTTCATTAGCATCCACCCATACGTGCTGCTCCTATCACATCCCATGAAGATGCAGGAGTAACGTGGAGCAAAGCATCCTCCCATAGCAGTCCCAACTACCTGGTGATACCAGACATCATTCAACATGAAAAAGTTGTTCACCAAACAAAATTGCAGCATCACAAGTAACATCATGGAGTGATCAAATTTGTGTATGGCTTTGTCACAGAAAAAGTGCCTACGGGCCTAAATTTCTAGGTCTTGGTCAATGCATGTGTATAAGGATTCCATGTCCAATGTGACCAGGATGTAATTAGGTTTCCAGGGTATGTTAGAGATCTTAGTGATGAAATCTGTGCTCTCTCTGCAGTATAAGAGAAGGCAATACCCTGGCAACCTAATTAAAAGTAGTATACATCCCTTTATGTGTGTGAACATCATGTTAGAAATAAATGCATATGGTGTTTTCACGGCTTATCTTATTTCATGTTCCATTGCCCTTCTTTAAGGGACTATTTTTTAAAGATTTGTTTTTAACAAGTATATGCTAACATTTAACAGCTTCAACATTCACAAGTAAATGCGATTTGCATTAGAGAGTAACCCAAAGTAATGAAAAGCTGTGCAATGCGCTGCATTGCATTGCTTTGCATCAAGTTGACATTCCATTGGTGGTGCATGGGCATTGCCATGCAACCTCCCATGGATTTTGATGTGAATCACTATCTCTAAAGATCTGCGCCAACATTCTGCGCTTCCTCACAGTAGGCTCAGCCAGCAGAATTTTTTTTATTTCTCTTCTTTTTTCCCTCTTTGCTTGTGTTCTCCGTTCCACAGCTAACATACAAAGTGTGAGATATGTTAAACCATAGTTTGTGTACTAGAAAGGACCCCTTCCTTTTCAAAACCTGTGATTTCCACAACACAGACACCCTTGCACTATGGAGCAAGAGTTTCTGTGCTAGCGCATGGCGGCCATCAGTGCACCAGCACAGAGAGAGAGCAGAACACTGGCACATCTTAGTGGATATGGCACCATTCTTCACTCCTCCATTGACACTAGCAGCACAGCACCTTTATTTACCTTGCTGAGTTGCATGAACTGTACATAGCCTTAGATCATAGTTTCACAAATGATTCATGTTTAAGAAGTCCTTCCAAAGTTTACGCATTTTCATAAATTGTTTCTTTGTAATAGATAACGAACCAGAGCCTTTGGATACTGACATTGCTCATCTCCTTAAATAATGTTCATGGGGTTAAAATGTACATGTTAATTTTTTTCTGCTGATTTGGTTAAATGAACATTCGTGAATTAAATGTTTTAACATTCCGATTTAAATTCTCTCATGAGTGAAAGAAAGTACTCTTTTTTTCTTTAAGCTGTAGGTACATTGACAAAATGTTTACATTAAATCAATAATGACAAATGGGGAGCAGCTTAGGTCCCAACCTATCCTCAAGGGCAACAATTAATCAGAAATTACTTAAAGGAGAGGTCATTCAGGCATATGGCAAAAGCTACACTATGAACAAAAGGCAATGTCAGCAATGCGAAATTTAAACAGACTATTTACATTTTTCATTGTATGTCTTTTGTGGGGAGTCCAGTGCACACTATGATTGAACACAATTTAGTGCCAATAGAGCTAAGGACTGAAGATCTAACACCGGTGCTACTTTACTACATTCCTCACATGCATGTAGCACGTAGACGGATTCACAAAGATTTCCCCACGAGTTGGAGTGAGATTTTCTTATAGTAATCCTGTCTTACTCTTGATTTCCAGAAGTAACACAGATGTACTCCTGGTTTACTCCTAGCTCACTCCTAGGAATGAAGAGTAAGGCAGCATTACAGGAACAGTAATTCTCAGGAACCTCTTTGTGAATCAGGCCCTCCTCTGTTATATTAGAGTTGCTTAGAACTCTGAGATACTTCTCAGTTCCCTTCAAAACGTCGCAGAGAGTAGATGTATTTTTTCAACTCAGAATTTTCCAATTGAAATGCTCTCCTGATGTGTAGGTTTCTTGATGTTTCTCGTTTAGAAGATAAATCCTGAGTTAAATTCAAACACTCAGACACCTATTAACAAAACATGTTTGAGTTTAAGCAGGAGTACTTCTGTAGTACTACTTCCTGTACTCACAAATGCTTTCCTCCAAGCTCTGGCTGGGCATCTGTGTCTCTCCTATCTCTTCTGTGCATGAAAGCACACGTTTAGTAAATGTACTCTTACATTTTGTGATGCTTAGGTGAAATGCATTATGGATTATGGACCTATCAGTTGACACTGAGTCAGCATTATAAATGTAAGAGTACCGAGTAGAGTTTCTTTTTGCAGCCTTCTCTGATGTGGCATTTTGTGGCAGAACGAGGAGAACCGAATAATTTAAAGTGGAATCGCTCATGGTTACTGTTTGCTCCATCTGATCAGCATGGATAAAGTGAGGTGAAATTCATTATGGACTCTGTACTGAATGTGGCATAATACATTTACTGAAGACTTACCAGGTCAACAACATTGTGGTTGCCCTCACACGATTGGTGAACATTCCATGCTGACGAAGCATTGTTTGAATTCTAATGGACAGTAATGCAAACCAATGGGTGTGAGTGAAGCCCTAATGCAAAGAGGGTTTCAAAGTAAATCAATGCAATGGGCATTGATGAAGACATTCCTGTCAAAATGCGTCTGCCTTTTTTTAACAGAATAAAAAGGTTTATTGAGAACCCGCTGGGTGCTTCCAATGGATGGACATTTTGAATTTCGTGCAGCCCCTTACACGTATGGAAAGCACCCGTTTGTTAGTGTTCTGCATTTTGAATGTGGTCTTGGTAAAAATAAAATGCTTACCGCCGGAACCGCCATATGCCGAGAAGAGGTGGCGCATCAGGTGACACTGAGTCAGCATTAAAAAATGTACAGATAATAAATATGTGCTTTCCTGTTGCAGCCTCCTCTGATGTGTCATTTTGTGGCAGAACAAGGTGAACTGGATAATTTAATGTGGAATTGCTCATGGTTACTGTTTGCTCCATCGGATCAGAATGGATAAAAGTGAGGTGAAATGCATTATGGACTTTGTACCAAATCTAGCGTAATACATCTAGAGAAGACTTACCAGGTCGACAACATTGTGGCTGCCCGCACACGATTGTGAACATTTTATGCTGACAAAGCTTTGTTTGAATTCTATTGGACAGTAACGCAAACCAATGAGAGCGAGTGA
Organism: Lissotriton helveticus; assembly: GCF_964261635.1. Taxonomy (NCBI): domain Eukaryota; kingdom Metazoa; phylum Chordata; class Amphibia; order Caudata; family Salamandridae; genus Lissotriton; species Lissotriton helveticus. The sequence goes on along the minus strand of NC_136063.1, from coordinate 1,242,679,389 downwards.
AGCCCTACAACAACAAGGGTTTCAATGTGAATCCACGCAATAGGCATTGATAAAAATATTTCTGTCGAAATACGTCTGCCTTTTTTTAAACAGAGTAACATTGATTATTGAGAGCCCGCTGAGTGCTTCCAATTGATTGACATTTTGAATTTCGTGTAGCCACTTACGTATATGGAGGGCACCCTTTTATTAGTGTTTAGCAGTTTGAATGTGGTCTTCGTGAATATTAAATACCTACCACATGAATTGCATATGTAGAGAAGATGGGTATCAGTTGCCACTAAGCATTACAAAAAGTAAGAGTACAATTACTCTACATGTCCTTTCCTGCTGCAGTCTTCTCCGATGAGGCATTTTGTAGCAGAACGAGGGGAACTGAATAATTTAAAGTGGAATAGCCCAAGGTTACTGTTTGCTCCATCTGGTGAGCATGGATAAAAGTGTGGTGAAATGCATAATGGACGTTTTACTGAATGTGGCTCAATACATCTGCTAAAGACTTACCAGGTGGACAACATTGTGGTTGCCCTCACAAGATTGGTGAACATTTCATGCTGAAAAAGAATCCATGCAATGGGCATTGATGAAAATATTTCTGTCGAAACGCTTATGCCTTTTTTAACCGAATTAACTGGATTATTGAGAAGCCGCTGAGTGCTTCCAACTGACAAACATTTTGAATCTCGTGCAGCCACTCACACATATGGAAGGCACCCGTTTGTTAGTGTTCGGCTGTTTGAATGTGGTCTTGGTGAAAATAATATATATATGAATTACTTACTGGTGGTCGAAAGTAGGTAGTTATAGTTGTTTCTATTTAAAAAGAGTTTTTTATTTTGCCAATATCTTTGGTGGCGTTTGAGTAATCTTCACGAAATGTTCAAAACTAATGGGGCTCTCCAGTCAGCTCCCGTCTTGAAAGCTTTGGGGTGATTAGTCAAGCGGGGACGAGAAAAAAGGAGGGTCCCAAAACATGTTTTCTCCCTTTTAATTTCTATAAGAAACTTTAGACAGGGCTACAGTCCAAACTGCTGAACGGAATTACACCAAATTTGGCAAAAAGGAAGCTTGTCATCTAGAAAGCACTCTGTTGTTTAAATCAGTGGTTCCCAAACTGTGCGCCCCGGCACCCCGGTGCGCCGTAATGAGGTGCCAGGGGCACCGCAAGCACGATGTAGGAAATTGCAGCTACAGGCTGATGGACCTATGTTCAGTGGCGCAGCTGGGGGAGGGAGGGAGGGGCGGTCCGCCCCAGGCAGCAATATTTTGGGGCCAGCATTCAGTGAACAAGCCACACAGAGTCTGATTAAAAAGGCCATAGGTTTGCAAAAAAATCTAAAACTCAGATCACCGAGCTTTCCCAAAGCAAGAGACCCCACGTGTGTGTGGCGCCTGCACCGATGGGAGAGTGAGCTGGCTCGCAGAAGAGACTTCAGTGCATCCTAACTTTCACAAAACAGCCTTTAATTAGGCAGTCACTGTACAAATGAGGTTAGCGAACATGTTGGCGAAATAAGGCTTCGCACGAGGCGTCTTTCCAATCTTTTAATTGCTGTGGTTAAAATGTTTGCCTTTGTGTGCTTGTGCGGGGGAGAAGTGCTTTATTTTAGTGAAACTTTGATGTCCTAGAATGCAGCTTACTGAGTGGTGTGGAGATGGGTTAGAATACCTTTATAGCAGACACGAAATAAACCAGGGCTGTCACCAGGACTTTAGGTGGGGGTGGGCCTTGCTGAGTCTCAAACCCAGTACCAATTGAAATCTGTCTTTAAAACTGGCCGCTATCTGGCTCTATATTCATGTCCGTAATTTTACCAGCAAAAACCCTAATTGTTTTCTCAACAATGACTGTAAAAAGCATTTCGATATTCCGTATTAGCGATGCAATCTCTGTTTACGTGTCACATGTTTTACTTTATCTTGCATTCCCTGGGAGTATTTGCTTTTTCAAGGTGTTGTGTTTCTGTAGTGTTTTGATACACCAAATGACTCTTTTATAATGGTGCATATTTTAAACTGAGATGCCTCCAGATGTCTGAGTGAGTTCGGGTTATGTGTGTGGGCGGTTCAAGGTGCACCATTGAGAGCTCTCAAGCTGAGACAGAAGGCAGTGCAAATTTCTCACAGTGTCTGCCGTTTGGTTCTAAATGTGTACAGACTGTATGCACCTCCAGTCCTTGGCCTCTCTTCAGAGCGATGGCTACATATGTTCAGTTGTAATTGTGGGAAAGTGCGAGATATGCAGATGGACGATTGCAGAGAGATGTGAGGGGGAAATGGGCATAAGTGGGTAACAGAGTGGGAGACTTCATAAGAAAGTGGTGTGAAGGGGTGAACTGAGTTGTCTGAAGCACTCGAAAGGGCACTGCCCTTTCCATAGACCTTACTATGTTAATTCGCAGGCTCATACTTTCAGAATTGAAACATTTTAGATACTAATTATTCCCAATAATATTATTGTTGTTACTCACTTATCTGCTACTGCTAACAAGCACTGGCAAAGCTAATAGGTCTGCCTTGTTTTGGGTGTGTGCATTGGTTGTGCTGTTACATGTTGGGATGCAATAATAGAAATCTCATAGAGAGGCATACAATTACTGGTCAGGTGGCACGCTCTGTGAAACATGGAGTTCTAGTGTACATGTTTTAAGCCACACCATTAACCAAGTAGGCCATGCCTCTTAGAAAGGAAGCCTGGTTATGCTTATTTGGCCCTGCTCCATTTTGAGGGCTTCCTACACTTTTCATCAAACTTATAACGTTGGATATAACAGAAAAGTGGGGACGCGGCATAGAAAGGGAAATATGGCTGAGAGCAAGGGGGGTACAGGAGAGGTAAGGGCACAAGGGACTGTGGAGAGAATATAGGGGCAGTGAACACCAAGCCAGTAGGGTCAGTGCCTAATTAGAGATGGCGGTTGCAAGTCAGGCCCACTGGCAATCATTTTTGGGACTGGCAATTACTTTTCCTCACCTGGCTTTGACCCAGAGCAAGAAAGTGAAAAATCACAAAAGCCAGAAAAAGAAAAAGTGAACAATGGAGAAAAAACGTGAAGAGGGAGAATGTGGTAACCCGCAAGAGAGAATAGGTTTGGGACCAGGCACTCTGTTGGGGGAAAAAACGATGGATTGGGATGCAGCCAAAGGGATTGCGAGTGGATGAGATCAATAATGCAAGCATTCCAACCCTTACAATATCTTCATTGCGTCCCAATTACTTTAAGGAAGACAACTGGAAGTACTCCCGAGGTCGGGCTTATATCCCCCCACCCGCCCACTGGTAAAAAAATGGTGGGGAGCCACGGCCAACTGCGAGTAGGTCAAGGGAGCCACAGGTCAAAAAAGTTTGGGAACCACTGGTTTAAATTATGTACATCTGTTCAGTAGTTTTTGAGAAATGTAAACATTTACAGATATCGATATTTGAGGATAATGAGATCTGATTGGCTGAACCCTCCTGATCTCTAGCTTGTTTCTGATTGGCTGCCAACACTTCAAAACAGGAAGTGTTGGCAGCCATCTTGTGATTCGGTTGAACTGAGTCACAAGAAAAAAGGTGAAAAAGAAGAAAAGGGTCACGGTAGGAACACTCTGACCCCCTAGTGCTGCTCAGGGGGTGCCACAGGGACCCCGAAGGTCAAAAAAAGCATTTTTTAAAATATTTTCGGTGGGAGTCGCATAGGCTCCGCAAATCAGGCAAAAAAATAAAATGAAGAACGGAGTTGTGTGCTTTGTTTAATTAAGCCCCCGGGTGGGACAGGTCCCGGGAACAATGCTTCGTTATGATGCTGGGGCTACTTCTGTTGCTGGGACCGCCACCTCCCCGGGGCAAATATAATGATATGCGGGGCAAGCGGCCCCCTTAGCCACAGAGAGGAGCAGCTCCCCCGGGCTACACATAAAAGTCAAGTGTGGAGGGTCTCAAGCCTCCGCTACATTGCCTGGGGGGTTTAAATTTGATAGAGGCGGATCGCGTGGTGTCCCTTGAGGAGCTTTCCATGGCCCAGGGGATCGCCCATTCCGAGGGCCAGGTCCAACAATGTCCTGTAGTGCCTACACCTGGGACATTGCAGGTTGCTATGGCAGGGCAGGAGCTCTGCTCCTGCCCTGTCATAGCAAACTTCTGCTTTGCTTTATGGAAGTGAGAGGAGGAAATTTGCTGTCGCTTCCATGAAGTGAAGCAGATTTGCTTTTTGGCAAAGAGAGCTGCATGTCAGCAGCTACCTTTGCCCAAAAGCAATGCTGGCTCCGAGAGGAGGCAGGGAGCCGGAAGAGACTGGGAGGGCTTTGGTGCTATCCCTGCGGTCCCCAAACATTGTGGCCAGGGCCCGGGGAATGGGGTCCCCACTGTCTACCATGCATTGTGAGGGGGCCACATGGCCTCCCTTCCTTGTTTACATTTTTTGTTTTAAATAGCTGGGCCCCGAGGGATGGGGTGCCCGGGTACGATATCGGTTAATATAACTAAGGAGTATTATTTTTTGTTGTTGTTTTGTGATAGGAGTGGTGAGCCCATCGCGGTTCACAGTGCGGCCTTGTGAAATGTTGCGATGTGTTCGCAAATCCCAAAAAGAGTATGCATGTTAAAAAATAAATACGATTGAGTTCTGGGTTATAGGGTGACTCTAGAAAGAGCCCTTGTTTTCAATATGACTTTGGTGGAGTTACATGTAAGTGAAGATGCACAGCTCGAGGTTGTTGAGAAAAACTCTGTTTCCTTCATCTGTGAAATGAACCCCATCACTTCTGTAGATGTCATCCATATCAAAACCTGGATTGTTGTTGTAGATGGACCCCATTCTATGGTCTCTGAGGTAAGCAGACCCAGCTTTATTGACATTTTTCCTAGCTTTCTCAATCTGAGGACATCCTTGATTTGACTACTTCCATTTCTGTGTTTGCCATATACTCGAGTATACAAAGACAGTTTGAGGCATGCATTCATTCATAAAGTTTTATTCGATCTTGAGTAAAAAAACAAAGATCATAAAAGCACAGACATTATTAACAAAGCATGAAATTAATCTGATAATACAATAAAATGTAATAAAATTACAAACACATCTCAGTGTTTTAAAATGAAATAATAAGTGTCATTTCCTTTGTGCAGGTCCAGATGAAGTTAGTTACTATGTTGCTAAATAAAGGATTGCCAAGTATTTTAAGAAAAGTGAGGCCCACTCTACATTGCCTGAAATTATACTGTCTCAGAATGGGTAATAGGTTTTTTGCTTGTGCCTCCTTATACAGCTCACAGAATAGAATGGTATGGAGGTGCGATTGTTCTGTGATTCCATCATAGGGGCAAACAGACAGGTCACAGAGATTCTATTTTCCCGCTGGGTCCCCACCAACAATGGAAACAAATTCATGCGGAATCTCACTAAAATGAATCTATGCTGTAGATTTGGAATTTCCTCTAAGTTGTGATAATTGCTCTCTGAAAGGGGTGGGAGACTCATATATATCCTGACTGATGGATTAACTTTGTTTATCTCTGTGCGCTCATGCACCAGATTAGCCAAACAAAAATTAATTATAGCGTTTCTTTGATATTTGGAGGCAATTGCTTGCATTTTTGTACAAATCCTCCATGCCCAGGGTGCTTAGGGTCGATCTTACATAATCCAGCCATCTTACTTTGTGCATGTTATCCAGCTCAAGGCAATCTTTTATAATGTGATGTGTTAGGGGGAGCGTGTTCTTCCTCCAAATTGAATGCCATAATGCTAGAGGGGATAATCTTATCTGATCGCTAATATATAGAAAATCTAGTTCGCCATGGCAGTTAAAATTAGAGCATGATACCGGTAGGGCAATTAGCTGTTTCAGAAATGTATCCTTAGTGGTCTGCACATGGTCGGTATTAGAGATACCCCACACTCCTGCTTCATAGGTAGGTAGTGATACTGTTTTTGCCTTATAGTTGCTCTTTATAAATTATGGGCTTGGATCCCAGTTTTTTGGCAAATCTGGTCAAAGGCTGCTATACTTCTCTCCATTGCTAGCACCCTATTGTTGATCATAGGGGCCCAAGTATGATGCTTATCAAACATGAAACCCAAGTAGGGGAAAGAATCTACTACCTCTAGTTTGCGGGCACCTAAGTGGAAAGATGGTATTTTTCCTCACCCCGTTGGAGTTAATATTAAGATAAATGATTTTAATGTGTTTACCCTTAAATAGAGGGAAGTCATAAATGAGCCATTAACATGTGTAGCAGCGCTCTCCCAGCCATGGCCACTATGACAGTATTGTCTGTAACAGAGGCAGCGAGAGTGACCCGAATTTTGGGATGTCCAGAGCTGTACCCGCTAATGCTGCTTCCATCCCATTCATGTATAAGGAAAATAGGAAAGGGGTGAGAACGCACCCTTGCCTAACCCCTCGTAGTGTAGTGTAGTTCCTATCAGCCTGATTCATGAAAAACGGCATTTGCGAGTCTCAAATAGCGATAAAATGCGAATCGCTATTGAGAACTCGCAAATCAGAATTCATGTACATTACGGGAAAAAAAAAGCGACTCGCACGCGGGCGCTAAATCCGTTAGCGACTAACTATAATCGCAGAATAATCGCTATTTCCGGCTACCAGCGTCGGGAATGCGAGTCGCAATCTCGTGCGATCGGGAATGCGAGTCGCAATCTCGTGCGATCGGGAATGCGAGTCGCAATCTCGCGCGATCGGGAAAACGGGAAGTCGCTTTTCGAGCACAGTGATGACATCACAACCAGGAAGCAGGCAGTTCCCACCCCCAAACACCACAGTGAGGCAAACCTCGAGGGAGCAAGTCGGAAAGCAGCAGCTAATCTGGTGATTGCGAAATTACTACCAAACTGCTGCCATGTCTGAGGAACCTGTTCCTGGCCCCAGCAACAGCACAGGGCGGAAGAGAAAGCTAAAGTTCTCAGAGCAGGAGCTCGAGAATCTGATAGAAGGGGTGGTGGCCAACCACGACAGACTCTTTGGGATCAACTCCAGGAAGGTCCCAGAGCAAGACAAAAGGAGGATCTGGCTGGGAATAGCCTCCAGTGTGAACTCCGTGGGTGTGGCCGATAGGTCATTGGAGGAGCTCAAGAAGCGATGGTATGACCTCCGAGGTCGTGCCAAGGAGAGGGTGGCGGAGCGCCTTGGAGAGGCATCGGGCACTGGAGGTGGCGGACCTACAGTCTCTCCCAACACACCCTTGGAGGACCAGGTGGAGAACACCCTTGAGAGGGAGGCGTGCGTTGGCGTCACACTTCTGGACTCCTCCCGCCCCACCCAAGACAACCAAGGTAAGTGGCATGCGACTGCGACCCTGTCCCCTATGACCGTCCCGGACCAAATAGGCTCAATAATGTCCCTTAGTCATGCCTTTGTTGCGCATCAGGAAATGCCCTGAAGCATTGTGGGAGATGTAGTATGTCCACAATGTAGTAGTACCACAATGCAGCCAGACAGGTTCCAAAGTACGCAAATCCACAGCCATCCAGGGAATGTCACCCAGCATGCATGTAACATCAGCACGTCTGACAGTCACATGCAACTAATGAGTATCCACTTACCCTATTTATCAAGAAAGAGGGAGGAAGATTGATCTCTTGATCAACGGACACCAATTACCACTCAGGGTGGTGGAAGGTCCAGTAACAGCTTGTGTCCGTATTTAGTACAAGGAAAGCAAGAAGGAGATTGCTGTACTGTTCCTATGTAGGAAAAGGGGGAGGGTTTAACTGGCATGACCGGAGGTGTTTGAATGGCACCTTGGGGCATCCATTATGTTGGATGTATTTGCCTCACACACCCCGAAGGATGTCATGCTTCATCATCGGCGTTTGCTCCTCGTCGGGGAGGCGGTGCAATCCCCGACGGGCTCACCTCGAGAGGGGCTCTTTGGCGGAGATCTTTTATCCAACAGCCTTATGGTGAAGTGGGGGTGTGTGGGCAGGACGGTGTGTGATGATGGGATGATTGCTAAAATGTAGCTGGGGGTACCGGAATTCACTTTATTCTGGGGGTCCCCTGGCTGCAATTAAAACGTGGGGCTAGCTTACTAGGTGTCAACAAATTAGGTTGAGTGACACTAGTGAAGACTAGAGGTCATAAGTGGTCGACATGTTTCTCGCAGTGGGTCAAGTTACCCGCGATTCATCAGGACCTTATAACAAGTGAGAAGAGGGGAACATGCTCATGTCATGTATGTGGTGTGTGTTACCTCTGTGGGGTATCCTATGCCTAAACATAGAAAAAGGAACAACACTGATTAGTACATATTGCAATAGTCAATAATGAATATCAAGTCAATGCCAGGAAGTGGAGAATATGTGGCATGCAGGCAATATTGTGAACTATTGAGCACAGCAATTGCATGCCTGAAAACATTGAGTGAGTTGCATGCATGTGCATGCTACTCACCAAAAGGTCAGGGAAAACATGCCACATGAGGGTCGGCGGGATTAGATATCAGGGGCGAACCCATTAGGTGAGGCTAGAGAAAAATAAATAAATAAATAAAGCGGTAGCGCCGCTGTCTCAAAAGCGCTATGGCTATGTTAAGTGTTGGCCTCTTTCAGTAAGTGCTAATGCAAAGTCTGGCCTCGGGATTAGATATCAGGGGCGAGCCCGTTAGGTGGGGCTGGAGAACAAATAATATCGCCCCTGATATCTAATCCCGCCGACCCTCATGTGGCATGTTTTCCCTGACCTTTTGGTGAGTAGGGAGTACATCCTTTGCATCTATCAGTGTGTGCGTGTGACGTGTTGACTGATTTTCTGTCTGTTTCTCTGTCTGGTTCCCACCAAAAGCAATGTTATACAGCACTTACTTTGGTCAAAGGGTGCCTATAATACGAATTGAGTCTGAATGGGTATTACACCCCCCTCTTTAATTGCTGCTCTTTTAATTACTGTTTTTAAACATCACCCTGATACACCACTTCCCCCTTACTCACACAGTTTTTGAGTGTGCCCTGCACATGCATGCAACTCACTCAATGTTTTCAGGCATGCAATTGCTGTGCTCAATAGTTCACAATATTGCCTGCATGCCACATATTCTCCACTTCCTGGCATTGACTTGATATTCATTATTGACTATTGCAATATGTACTAATCAGTGTTGTTCCTTTTTCTATGTTTAGGCATAGGATACCCCACAGAGGTAACACACACCACATACATGACATGAGCATGTTCCCCTCTTCTCACTTGTTATAAGGTCCTGATGAATCGCGGGTAACTTGACCCACTGCGAGAAACATGTCGACCACTTATGACCTCTAGTCTTCACTAGTGTCACTCAACCTAATTTGTTGACACCTAGTAAGCTAGCCCCACGTTTTAATTGCAGCCAGGGGACCCCCAGAATAAAGTGAATTCCGGTACCCCCAGCTACATTTTAGCAATCATCCCATCATCACACACCGCCCTGCCCACACACCCCCACTTCACCATAAGGCTGTTGGATAAAAGATCTCCGCCAAAGAGCCCCTCTCGAGGTGAGCCCGTCGGGGATTGCACCGCCTCCCCGACGAGGAGCAAACGCCGATGATGAAGCATGACATCCTTCGGGGTGTGTGAGGCAAATACATCCAACATAATGGATGCCCCAAGGTGCCATTCAAACACCTCCGGTCATGCCAGTTAAACCCTCCCCCTTTTCCTACATAGGAACAGTACAGCAATCTCCTTCTTGCTTTCCTATCCACTTACCCTCACAGGTGGCGCAGAAAGCAGCGACAGTGAGAGGCTGCAAATAGATGAGGAGGCCCAGGAGGAGGATTTTCAACCGGAAACCCAGGCACCAGCCCCTGCCGCTGCAACAACACCAGCAGCCAGGCCCCCCACCGTTGTGGCCCCTGCATCTGCCATTCTACCCACAGCCAAGGCCAGGCCCCCCACCGTTGTGGCCCCTGCATCTGCCGTTCCACCCGCAGCCAAGGCCAGGCCCCCCACCGTTGTGGCCCCTGCATCTGCCGTTCCACCCGCAGCCAAGGCCAGGCCCCCCACCGTTGTGGCCCCTGCATCTGCCGTTCCACCCGCAGCCAAAGCCAGGCCCCCCACCATTGTGGCCCCTGCATCTGCCGTTCCACCCGCAGCCAGAGCCAGGCACCCCACTAATGTGCCTCCAGTCCCTGCCGCACCAGCAACGCCTGCTGTGACACCACCTGCAGCTGGTGCTACGACATCTGGGCCTGCGACTGCGCCAACACAGCGGCCAGCCACTGTGACAGGCCAGCAGAGCAGGCGTGGGAGTTCTCGCCATCACACCACAGCTCCAATCAGCAGGAGGGGCAATGGACAGCGCCATGCCTGTTTGAGCGTAGAAAGACGCATGCTGAGGATCCATCAGCGCCAGTCACAGCAGCAAGGTGCCATTCAGCTCCAGCTGCACAAAATTGGGCGCAATGTGGCCGGAGTGGGAGACCGCATGGACCGCATGACGGCGGCCATGGGCCGCATGACTGCAGCCATGGAGGCAAACACTGCTGCGATGATCAAGCAGCGCCGTGCAGCAAGCCGGCGCCACCACCAGCTCATGAGCCGGCTGGCCTCCTACAGCAGGTCTAATTATGTGGCTGCAAATGCCACCTCACAGTTGTCGCGGCGGTCACTCACACAGCAGCACCAACTAGTACAGTGCTGTGAGGACATCACCAGGGTCCTGGAGCACCTCACCACGGCGGTAACGGCACTACACCCTCCTGCTCTACCTGCCACTGTAGGGGGTGATGATGGCAGTGAGGGGGCTTCCAGCATCAGCAGCCAATCTGCCACACTAGTCCCGCCACTTAGGCGCAGCACCAGGGCAACGCCAGGTACAGGTGCCCCGGAAGAGGAAGAGCCTCAGAGGCGCTTGGGCATAACGCGCAGGAGGCGCAATTGACTCTGTCAGAAAAACACTGGCACAGGCTGACTATAAGCCTGCCATGTACTTTCACACTGCAGTATGAAGGAATACTGTTAGTTGTAAATAGTTGTACTGATTACCTTTTTTTTGTGAATGAAACAAATATATTTATTTTGCAGCACACATTAGCGTTGTGTAATCATACATTTTGCATGCAATTGTGATTTGTGGGGTGGGGGAAGAGGGTGGGCTAGAAATTGTTCTCTGTGATGTGGTTGCGGCGTCTGTGGCCTTCAGCTGGGTTCTCCCCGCGTGCATGGTGCGCATGTGCTGGTGGCCGGTCATCCCCTTCTGATTCACTGCCTGAGATCTCAACAGGTATCCGGCGCTTGGTTGCAATGTTATGAAGCATTGCACAGACAGCCACAATGCGGCAGCACACAGCAGGACTGTAATACATGGCCCCACCTGTCTTGTGCAGTATACGGAACCTGCTCTTGAGCAGCGTAAATGTCCTTTCTATACAGTTCCTTGTCCGGATGTGCGCAACATTGTAGCGCCGTTGCTGAGGTGTGGCAGGGTTGAGGTAAGGGGTCAGGAGGTATTCCCGTAGGGCGTAGCCACTGTCACCTGAATGAGAGGAGCAGATGTTGATTGCCTGTGCAGCGCAGTGACTTCATAGCAATGTGACATTGTCGACAAAGTGTACTTACCAAGTAGGTGTCCTTCCCCAAACTCTCCCCTGAGCAGTCGTGTGTGGAGTCCGCTGTGCCTGAAGATAAAGGAGTCATGGGTACTCCCTGGGTACTGGGCGACAATGTCAGTGATGATGGTCTTGGCATTGCAGACCATCTGTATGTTGAGGGAGTGGTAGGACTTTCTGTTGCGGTACATATACTCCGTGGCAGCTGGTGGGCCGATGGCGACGTGGGTACAGTCTATGCAGCCGAGGACATGGGGAAAATGGGCTACATTGTAAAATTGTAGTTTTGTCAGGTCCAATTCCTGTTGGCTCGTGGGAAATGTGATGTGGCGGTGGAGCTGGGTGAGCATGGCGTCAACGAAAGTGTGGAGGCAGCGTGACATGGTGGGCTGGGATATCCCCCCAGCAGCCGCTACTATGCCCTGGAAACTGCCGGAGGCCAGGAGGTGCAGGCTGCACAATACCTGCACATGTGTAGGCACCGAATTGTTTTGCCTTGTTGGGTGCTGCATGAGGGGTCAAGTTCATGTATCAGCCAGATGATCATTTCCCCATTCAGCCTGTATTTAGCATATATCTGTTCTCTGGTTTGGCCCAGCAAGGTGACCCGCTGCCGGTAAATCCTTTCCTGCCTCATGCGTCTCCTCCGTGCTGCTCGCTGTAGCCTTCGCCGCCTCACCACCATGTACATTCCTGGCATTGTGGAACGCCTAATGCTGCTGCTGAATGTCCTTATGTGTGATTGGTCAGGCCTGGACCTGTTGGTGATTGGCCAACGGTTTTTCAAATTTTACTTAATCATGGCTTTTATGGTTACCACCTGCTTTGAGTTGTCCTTAATTTGCGCCGCGCAAACTGCGAATTTGGGGTTTTTCGCTATTGTATATTTTTCATGAATGCCGATAGAGAATATATTGCGTTTCGCTATTTATTTCGCAGATTCCGTGGTTGGTCGCTATTTCCGTATCGCTAATGCTCGACTACCGGGAATCTGCGACTATTATAGCGTAATCGCTATTATATTCGCTATTCTGTGTTTGCGAATTCGCTATTCTGTTCTTGAATGCCAATTCCGTAATTTGCACCCGCAATTGCATTTTCGCAGCGATTGCGGGCGCTATTTCGCTTCATGAATCAGGCTTTATATTCCCAATAGGCTCGGCACATTGGAATAATATATCCTATAGATTAGCCGTAGGACTGAGTTCGACTAGGTCACTATCGAATATATTAAACTTAATAGTGAATGCCAGCTAGCTCAGAGGTCACTAGAAACTTTCTCGAATTCACAAGAAGGGATTAGTTTCTGACAACCGCTTAAACATGACAACTTTGTTTCCCTAGAATAAGAAATATATCTCTAGAGGCGCAGAAACAACATTCGGGCATGCTTCGTTTCTGCAGAGTTGCAGAGAAATAGAGAGACGGGATTTTTTCAATGAAAGGTTTATTGAACAGTCTTCTTTCTCATGCAAGTAAAGTGAACTGCTACAATCGTAATGCAGACTACAAAGTATAATGCGTACAGTGAGAACATTATTATAAAATAATACTGTAAGAGCATTGTATGGTTTCTAAACCATATATAAATACATACATAAATAACAAGGGCTAAAAAAGTACTCAACTGGTGCTTCTAAAATACGCCTACCCCAATGTACCTAACCTAAGTCTAGTACACGGGAAGAAGTAAGTGTGGTGTAGCATAGGTTTCGTTTTTCTTTGCCAAGAATCTATCCAAGGTTTCTCTAGTTTCTAATCAGCTCCATACCTTAGTTTAGAATGAAGGAGGTCTGGTATCTCAGTCTCGGGACACTGGTGCTTGATTCTATCCGAGAGAAATGCAGCCTCTTGATCAGTGCGTCAGCTGGAGGGTCGACTTCCTTCGGCACTTGCTGTAGGGAGCTGCGTTGGGCAAGTAGATAGTCGAACTGCTCCGAACCACTGTGTCTTGCTAAAGCAAGTGAAGGCATATTTATACCTTGAAGGTGTCTAGTTTGACGTAAAGTCGGGCATAATAACATCAGGAAAGAACCCCAAAGGAATAGTAGTTCTTTGTAAAGTACATGTGTTCTTGGCCAAATCAATATTCAAGCAAGGGAAGTTCCCTAACTGCTTAAGCCGATTTTCCCAAAATCGTTGTGACGTTTTGGTACGGGTGGAAGTAGCTATGCCTGTATTTGGTCTGCATGGGTTATGTCTAAATAAGGGAATGATTTCTATGCCTGTATTAGGGCAGTGTGAATTGTACCTATATAAGGGCATGAATCAGGAAAATTCACTTGGATCCTAAAACGCCATACAACAGTAGGATCCTAAAGGAACGGGTGCAAGCCCAGTCCTTCCCATACCGCACCAAGGCAGTGGTCTTGGAGTAGAGCTGTCTGATAAATGTGAGTATTGGGGGGGTCCACCCCATGGCCTCCGATATCTCCCATAGCCTGCTGTGGTTTATGCAATCAAATGCGGCTGAAAGATCCCTGAAGGCCATGTAGATTGTTTCCCCTTTAGCCCTGGTATATTTTTCAATTATAAGGCTTAAATTCAAACACTGGTCCTTCTTGCCCTGTCCCCGTTGGAATCCATTTTGGGCTGGTATTAGCACGTTTTTATCAGTAGCCCGTTCTTCCAACCGATGTCATAATAGCAGTCCCATTAATTTTGAGGTGCCATCTAACAGGGATATGGGCTTGTAATTACTTGGATTGCTTCTTGCTCCCTCTCTGAAAATCAGGACGGTGACACTTGCACTCCATGATACCAAGAGGTCCTCCTTGACTATGGCATTAAATACATTCTGCATTAGGGGTACCCATAGAACATGATCTTCTAGAAAGAGGTCTCTTGGGACCCCATGTGGGCCTGGGGTCTTTTCCCTGCTGCACCTTTCCAACACTTTTGTTATTTCCTCAACAGTGAATACAAGTGAGTCAGTGTGTGCTAGAGGGGCTGGAAGATACTCTGCCACCTGGGTTACCCCTGACCCAAAGATTGTCTCAAAATGAGCCACCCAGGCATCCTCTCCCACATGGGATTCCAAAGTTGGATCACTGGCATCCTTACAGTGGTGTTTATTTACCATCCTCAAAAAATCCTTGCTATTGTTAGTTTGGGGTATCCTTTCTAGTTGTTCCGAGGCCTTTTCTTTCAGGACTTTTTCCCTCTGCCTCCTTCTTTCCCTGTATGCCTCCTGGAGTGAATGTATCCTCCATTGGTCTCTAGGGACTTCATGGAGGTTTTTTAGTTGGCCTCTCGCAAGAGGAGCCTAATGCTATAGAGAGGGAAAGAATAGCATGATCACTGAAAGTGGTGAAAGCTGACTCCACTTGGGTCAGCTTCCCATCTAAGATGTCAGAAGCACAGTATGTAGTAAATAGTTCACTCATAATCATCGCGTATAAAGGTTGTTATAAACTCCCTGGACTGTTTGGACTGACTGTTTCTTATATCCAGGTTTCTATGGACAAAAGCCTATTCAGTGTCTGACCATATTCATTATGGATAAAATGAATTTCTGGGGGCCCTTTCATATCCTCGGTGCCGCAAACTGGGGTGGTAGAATATTTACATATGTGAGTGTTATAATCACCCACCCACACATTATCAAAGTTCTCTTTGATTCCAGCTCCCACTATATCAAGCTCAATCTTCACTTGAGTCACTACCAAATTCATGTTAGGTCCAAAATTATTATTAGAAAAGTTAATCGATAGCCAATCCTGGCCCCATGAGCCTTTAAATAGCAAAAGTTGAAAGAGACACCTTTAGGGTTATTGGCCGGGTATTGCACATTAATGTTAGTAGCCCCCCAGCTTGAAGTGCAGGTGCTGGTACTGCCTCTGTTTGAAAGGAACAATACCCATTATGGCAATTTGATCGGTGGCCCTGGTCTCCTGCATGCATATTATATCATATTTTTGCCAAGCATCGCACCACTGCATATTGCCCACCTTCCCCTTGCTGCCCGCAACATTCCATGAAGCTAGCTTCATTCATTTTCCAACCTCATCCCCTTCTGTAACTGATACACAGACTACTTCCTCGAGGAATGTGCTCTCTAAGGGTTCCAGCGTTTGGGTGGGTGGATCCATTATAGGTAGTCAGTCACAGCTGTCAAGCCCGTCTAGGGGTGCAAATCTGTTTCCTGGTTCCCACTTAAAAGTTCCCCATCTGCTCAGAGGAGTTGTAGTCATCTGGAGGGGTCTATGTTGGGGTCTATGAATCCCATATACAGAGGTACGTTGGTCAGGTAGCCCCAAAAGGAGTTGGGCATAAAAAAGGTCTGGAGGCAGGGCTAAAATATGGGTGCCAGGGAGTAATGCATCACATCATCGACATTACAAAATGCTCACCTCTTGGAATTCATTAAAGTTCACCACAATGCAGTCTCCTTTGAAGATTTTGTATGTGGGACCAACCCAACCCACTCTTCTTGCCATTATGATGTTATTGGCTAGGCCCCCCACCTTTATAAGGCCAAATCTCCATACATAATCAGCCAATGCAGTGATTTATCCATTACTTGCTGTGTGGATTCCTTTAGGCCCTCTCTCATTAGGTCTATTATCTTCCATCTGTGGCATACCCCTTACCCGATGTACTACAACCCTCTCAGCCATAGGGGGAGTGTGAGGAGGTATTCTCTCTGACTGTAGTAACCCCCTGTGCCCAATTAGGTGGACTGCTTGACCATAAGAGCGGGTGGAGTAGTCACGGTTAAAGGGGGCTGCCCTGAATCCATAAAGGTGTCTCCCGCTCTTGGTACTCCCAAAATTGGGAACAAATATGAGTCCTTAATTTACTACTACTAAATGCCTTCTGTGAATACCAAAAGTAGTACGTTTAAGATTTTATCTCAGATTAGTTCTGTGAATTGGCCACTTCTATGAGAGGTGTATTATCTACTGTATCCAAGGCCGAATGCAAATGCGAGTGAGCAGAAGTTTGGAACCCACAAGTCATTTCGTACAATCCTGACCCAGTCACAGTCACAGGGAGTGGTGGTGCTAAGGGAGCACAACCTCTCGTTTCTCATTTCTTCCAGTGATAGTGAGCTCTATTTCAAGCGACAGTGCACTTGTGGCCCTTAGCGAAAATGCATTAAGAGTGTTCACAACCCTTCGGGCTTAGTTGTTGCCTTCCTCTTACCCATTTATCGTTGGGGCACCCCTTCCATGATGTACCAGGGAATAGGAGCCTTGCTGAGATGGTCGTTAGGGGGATGGCTCAGCCCAGCTTCCTCTGGGCTCTGACCGGTGTGAACGGGACCGCCCCTGGCCTGGGCTTTGCCCAGGCACGTCCCTGCATTCGTCCCGTGCTGTGGGCCAGCGCTGCTGCTTTATGTGCGTCCCAGGCGCAATGGATGTTGGGAGTTGTAGTCTCCCCTGGAGGGCTCTGGTACTTCTCCACCCTGAGTTCACGAAGATACGGCTACACGCGCTGCGGGCCAGCGCTGCTGCTTTATGCACATCCCAGGTGCACTGGGTGGCTGGAGTTGTAGTCTACCCAGGAGGGCTCTGGTGCTTCTCCCCGCTGGGTTCATGAAGATGTTGCAAAAGCAACATCAACTGTGCAAAGGTATCATTAGCATTTCCAACCCAACCCTGGTCAATGTGCCTAGGTCATTGCCACCACAGTGCACAATCATGATGTCAGGTGGTTGGAGATGCAAACAATTTTCAACCAAAAGGCATCAATTGGTGCCACTTTAATCCTCTCTGTGCCAACCATTTAATATCCACATGTTGCAAACCTCGGTCTTTGTCAATACGTCTGTGTTCAGCATACCTTTTGTACCAGAAAATATAGCAGTGTCCTACAATCTATGCTGTAATCTTTTTGAAGGGATGTCTGGAGGGAATCAAAAGATGTCTGTAGCTGATGAAGTCCTTTGGCAGAATGAGAGATATGAAAAAAGGTAGAGACCAATCTTTTTTTTGGAGAAATTCAATAACTGATTGGCTGATGATCAACATTGTGCACTGAAATATAGAGTGCATGTTACTTTCGTGAAAAAGCATGTTTTTGATTGGTTAATACAAAATGTTTGAAAGATACAATAGATAGGATGAGAGAACATGTTGGAAAAGTCAACCACACCTGCTATTTGCATTTGCAAGCTACTGTTCTGTAATGAAATATATAGTGACCTTGTGATCTGCCACTGCTGTTGAATATTGCAGAAACTGTTGCTATGGGAACTGGCATTAAGGACAGTGGATTTAAATACAAGTGATAAGCTATTTAAGTTCCTTTTTCTAAACCAGTAGTATGTTTAGAAGAAGTGTGTTGTTCAAAATTAGTAGTAGTATTATTGGAAATAGGTTTTTGAACTCTCATAAGGGTTTGGGGCGTCATGGCGATGTGGCAGTGTGGTGGAGTCGCCACTCCACAAAATTACTGAATGAGTTTGGGCACTTTTAGAAGATAGTTAGAAAGTGTTAAAAGGAGTAACCAATAGAAATGTGTTTACAATTTCCAATACTGAAGGAACAAATTTGATTTGTCACTTACATTTATTTCTGTGCAGAAAGAGAGGGAATGTTTGCCATTACTGGTTTTACCTTTTTGAGAGTGCTGCATTACATTTATTATGTGAGAAAAAAGATTTTTCATGCATTTCTGATATTTACTATTTTGCAATACTATTATAGAGGTGAGTTACAAATTTGCGAGGTGTGTTATCTATTCTGTAATATTGCTACAGTCTTTGTAGTGATATTTTTAAGTTTGAACATATTTTTTTAAAGGATTACAAATTATTAAAAAAGGGTGGTGTTTGAAATATGTCAAGAAATGTACAAAGACTCCGAGTAGTTACTGAACAGTCAAGCTGCAAGTGTAAAGTAAGATTTAAGACATGCTGGCAGAGGTATTAGTGATTAGGCTACTTTGTATAACTCTGTGGAAAGGTACACTTGAAGTACGCTTTATATATTTAGGTGTCTTTGAGAAATGAGGAGTGCAGTCTGTCATGTTGAAAGGACTGCATGGTCTTGTGACTGAGGTACAGGGTTGAATTGGGATCCAAAATCGGCCCAGGCAATGTAAAAGAAATGGCTCGCATTTGCAAATTGCGCCTTTTCGGAAAGTACTGGGGGGATGGAGGTGGCTTTAAAAGAGCCATGTTTTATTAAGTTCAGGGAGATAAAAGTAAATGCAAATGTTTCCTGCAACTTTGTGCACGGATTTGACGAAGTGGTGAACCACACCTGAATAAAAGTGAAGGTAATTCTCAGGCTCTTGCCCCTGCTCAATCTGCATACATTACAGGGCAGGCACATTGAGAAACTAGGAATTATCCCTCTCTCGACCCCCCATCCTCCCCACCCAAAGCTTCCTCCCTCCTCCATTTGTAAAAGGAAGGTAACAGTGGCCCATCTGCATTGAAAAATACCACTTGGACCCTAGCTGGGCTGCTGGCTGCATCTCAACAGCAAAGATAAAGTCCCAATCACCTTCTATGCTAGAGAAAAAAGAAGTGGACAGTTGCAACATACATACCAGCAAATTGTACATTGCCCGCTAATCCGTCTTAACAATCCAAGGGGCATATTATCAATGGACAGTGATAAATATCGCAAAGCGCGCTTATCGCTTATTTATTTATCGCCGTCTATCACTGGAATGTATAGCCTGGTTAGCGCGTTATTTACAACGCGTATCACCGAGGCGATAAAAAATCGGGCAAAACCGGCGAAATGCAGTAATATCACTGGAAATCCAGCAATAAAACTGCAGCGATAGGGAAATCCTTGTTGAGAGGGAGATGTGGACTTAGCTTTATAAGCCACCTCCCATTATACAGATAGGCAAGTCTGAAATTTTGCAGACGTTAGACACCGGCGATAACCACGCTTAGCGTGCCTTTTTACATCGCTATATGTGTCCGGGAAAGCCTTGTAAATATCGCAAAGGCCCATTAGCAATATTTTACAATGCAGTTTTACGTGGCACGCCTACCTTGCATCTCATTAGCGATACGAGGCTAGGCGGAAAGAAGCCGGGAGCTAAGGCAAGGAAACACGCGCTAGCGTGTCCTTGCTAATAAAGCGATAAAATTATCGCCGCTTTTGACCCGAAAGCGGACGCTAAAGCGGCGATCATTTTATCAAGGCCCCCCTGATGATATGCCCCCAAGTTTGTAGAGATATGTCTATACTTCTACATGTATTTTCACACATTATGGATGGGAAGATCCGATATCTATAAAACACAGGTATGAATCTATTTGTATGTTTCTTTTAAGTATGATGCAGTGGCTAAATGCACAGACAGATATATGCATGCTTTTAGTAATATGGTGAGACTGTCAACTGCGACATGTGAAGGGTTGCTGCTTTAAATTTGGCTAGGACAAGCAGTCTGAGTAGTTGCTGAAAAGTAAAGCCACAGGAGAAAACTGAGGTTTAAGACATGCTGGCAGAGGGAGTGGTGATTAGGCTACTGTGTATGAGTCGTACAATCAACCAGGCACTATACCTGTACTCATGCAATCATCCAGGCACTACCAATGTACTCATGCAATGAAGGAGGCTCTACATATAAACACACACAATCAATCAGATATCACCTACGCAAACATGCAATCATCCAGGCAGTAGTCTTGCATTCAACCATTCACTAAGCTACTACCTATGCACTAATCCATTCTGTCAAGCAATGCTGAAGCAGTCATCTAATGATACAGGAACTACAGTTGCACTTAACCATTCACTCAGGCACTACCCATGCACTCATCCATGAAGCCCTATTCATGCACTCATACAATAACAAACACGTTAGCCTTGCACTAAAACTTTTAGTCAGGTTTGTCCCATGCACTCATATAATCACCCAGGCAGTAGTTTTGGACTCATGCAATCACCCAGACACTATGCATGCACTCAAGCAATCAGTAAGGCACTAGTTTTACACTCAACTGTTCCCTCAGGTACTACATATGCAGTTATTTATTCCCTCAGGTACTACTGTGGTACTCATCCAATGACCCAGCCTTTACTCATACAGTCATCATTTACCTCAGGCACTACCCATGCACTGATCTAAGCATTCAGAAGATACCCTTGCACTTATGAAGTTACTCAGGCACAGCCTATGCATTCATGCAATCACAGAGGTACTACCCCTGCACTCATGCTATCACATAGGTACTACCTATGGACTCATGCAATCAGTCAAGTACTACTCTTGCACTCAGCCATTCGCTCAAGAAGTACCTATGCAGTCATCCAGTCACTCATTAATAACCCATGCAGTCATGCAATCAAAGAGACACTATCTATACGGACATTGAATTAATGAGGCATTACCTACACAGTCATGCAATTACTTAGCCACTACACTTGCACTCAGACATTCACTCAGGTACTACTCATGCACTCATCGATTCACTCACGCAGTATGTATGGACTCATCAAATGATGCAGCCATTACCCTCGCATGCATCGTTTCATTCAGGCAGCACCCATACATTGATAGAATCACACTGGCACTACTCATACAAACACAGAGGCACTACTCATGCACTTATGCAATCAAGGACACACTACCTTTGCACACATTGTATTATTAAGACATTACGTACACAATTGTGCAATGAATCAGGCACTACCTATACACTTATCTATTTTGTGAAGCATTACCCATGCACTCATCCAATGACGCAGGCACTGCAGTTGCATAAATCCATTCACCCAGGCACTACCCATGCAGCCTTCCAAGCAGCCAGACACTCTTGCACTCATTAATTTATTGAGGCACTAGCCATGTATTTTCATTCGTGTTATGCAAGTAAAGATCATAGACCTATAAAACACAGGTATACATGCATGTGTATTCTTCTTTTATGTATGATGTCACTAAAAAAAGCAAAGACACATGTATGCATGTTTTTAGGAATATGATGACACTTACAACAGTGACATGCAAAGGGTTTATGCTTTATATTTGGCTAGGCCCAACACTCTCAGTAGTTGCTGAAGAGTAAAGGTTATAGACAAAAGTAAAGTTTAAGACAAGCAGCCAGAGAAATTGGTTATAAGTATCGTTTGTTGAAATGTTAGTGACATCCTACATGGAATAAGGATACAAATACATGTACACATGTGTTTTATAGATCTACCATCTTTAGATGCATAACATGTGTGAAAATGGATGTACAGGTAGCATATTAACTCATTTGCCAGACCACGCACTCTTTTCAACTAGAGAGACTGCACTTTCTATTTCAATAACATAACAAAATATATACAGCGTACTTCAAGTGTAGCTTTCCAAAGACTTGTACAAACTAGCCTAATAACTAATCCCTCTGCCAGAGTGTTTTAAACCTCAGTTTTCTCTTGTAGCTCACTATTCAGCGACTACTCAGAATGTTTGGCCTAGCCAAATGTAAAGGAGCAACCCTTCACAAATTACTGTTGTAAGTCTCTCCATATTCCTGAATGCATGCATGCTATGTCTGTGCTTGTAGCTAGTGGCATTATACATAAACACATTTACAAATAGATGAATGATGGCACTAGCAAAAGGCACAGACACATGCATGCATGCTTTGAGGAGTATGGTGAGATTTACAATAGTAACATTGCAAAGACTGCTGTTTTGAATTTCTGCAGTACTCTTGCTTGTTTGTGCACTTATCTGGACTGTTTCTGTATGTAAGTTCCTTGTTTGTGCACTTGAGTTGTTTCTTTCTGCATCTTTCTTGTGTGTTTCCGGAGCTCAGTTGCTTGTTTTTGCACATTTCTTATTTGTTTCTGCACCTTTTTTGCTTCTTTTTGCAGGCCTCTTTCCTATTTTTGCAGCTCTTTTGCCTCTTTCTACACCTCTCTTCCATGTTTCTCCATGTCTGTTCCGTCTTTCTGCACTTCACTTTTCTTTCTGTATATCTCTTGATTCTTTATGCACTTGTTTTGCCACTTTAACCATGTCTGTTGCTTCTTTCTGCACTAGTCTTGCCTCTATCTACAACTCTGTTCTTGCCTCTTTTTACACCCATGTTGTATGTTTCTGCACTCCTTTTCTCTGTTTCAGTTTTGAGCAACTTTGTTAGCCTGTTTCTGCACCTGTCTTGCTTCTTTTTGTACCCCTCTTGCCTATTTAAATGTAAATGTACCGGTATTTATAGAGCGCACAGCTACTTCCCTGAGGTAGTGTCCCGGCGCTGTCCGTATACCCCTTAGGAACCCTTCCTGGTTTTCCCTGTGAGTGTCCACTCCTGGGCACCCCCAGGGTGAAACCAGGCATCCCAGCGCTTTTGGGGCCGTTGTGGAGATTAAGCAAGCTATTGCCCAGAGTCGCAGAGTGGGACCCATGATTAGAATAGGCACCGAGGCGGGAATTATCAGGTCTGAGGAAATTGAGCCCAAGACCCACCGAGGTGGGTATTGAACCCTGGTCCCGGGCCAGACCTCTGCATCAGGGTCTGCTGCTCTAACCATTTGAGGCACACTTCTCCACATTTATGTACCTCTATTCATGTACATGTATCCCCTTTTTGCAGTTGTCCCACCTCTTTCTACATCTCTCTTGCGTCTTTGTGCACTTCTCTTGCATATTTGTGCACCTCATTGTTTCTTTGTTCACAGCTATTGTATCTTTGTGCAGCTCTGTTGCATCTTTCCGAATTTCTCACATTTTTCAATAGCTGTGTTGTTCTTTGTGTATTACTTTATGGTATTTCTAACGTTTTTTTTTAAATTTCTGTCTGTTTCTTTCTGTCTCAGTACGATTTTTCCTTTCCTTATTCTGCAGTTCTCCTGCTTGTTCCTACACTTTTGTTTTTTCATTTGTAATAAAGAGAATAGCAATTTAATTGTAAATATTGCTTAATTCATGTAGCAAACTAGTGAAACTGTTCTTTTTTTAGAAAATGTATTTTGTTTGGATCACAAATTCAAGATGGCAAGAAAACACGAAAAGAGAAGGCAACAAAAAAAAACAGAGACACTTAAAGAAAAGTAAAAAGCATGTGTTACAAATAGATGAAAATGTTACTTTGGGCAACGTTTTTTCTGGTAAGAACACTAAACACTTTCTTAAAACAGTTGTGGAGAAATTAAATAAAGACAATAGCAATGTAAGGAAAAAGAAGAGTTCTATAATAAAGGAGAAGAGAACAACATTTCTAATGGTAAAAAAAGATTAGTTTTTTGAAAAACAACACATGTTACAAGGAGAGAGAAACAATTTAAAGAAATACGTGTATGAATCTTTCAAAGTAGAGTAATTCAAAATGTATTAAAATATTGTAAAAAATATAAAAGAAGGTCAGCAGTGTATAAGAAGAAGCAACACATTGAAAGTGTAGTAGATACTGCTTATGATTTGAAACAAATAAGTTGCCACTTCCTTGTACATATTCCCCGATGTTTGTATATGCTGTTGATTATTTGTCATTATCGAAGTCAAAGTAGGAATGTTAATTTATATTTAAAAAGTGAAAAGGAAAACAATGATAAATGGCATCAATTTGGTGCTTATTTGTTGGTGAAAAGTCGATTTGAGTTCTTGTACTGATCAACTTATTTGTAAATATTATTACAACAAATAAGAAGAGAACAAAATGCCAGCTAGAGCAGTTCATAACAACTTAGCATTAGTAGCTAACCCAGAGGAACTGGCAGATTTGAATGCATATGAGTCAATTCTTTTCCAATCTTTACACCTATTTCAAGCCATATTTCGTATGGAACATAACACAGGGAAGCAACCACCAACATATTTACAAAGAGGCTTCAAAGGAAGTGTATCTTACCTTAAGATTTTAAGAAAAATATTGAAACTGTTGGTGGAGACACGGAGGAAAATGAGCTAGTAATGATGCTAGTAAATGGCGTCCCAACAAAGAGTCGAAACATATGGCAAGAGTTTGTAGACGTTAATAAACTTCAAAAGGCTACATTATATCTTGTAGAGAACAATATTTGTTATAAAACTGTAAATGTTGACGTAAAGGTAATATGTTTAGAAGATGAATCAGAAATTTTAAGTGGCAAAAAGTGGACAAGTCCATGATTTAAGGAATGTATGAACATTACACAATACATCCTCAATATTCAAGAGAAGTGATAGAAAACAGCATTTAATTATTTCAAAAGAGAAAAGCGAAGGGAACTGCAATGAGTGTATGGGAAAAAATCTTAGAAGCTCATTGTTTTCCACAGCTGTTCTCCACTGGAGGAGGTGGACAATTTGATGAGCGACCTGTACGATTCTAGCTTCAGAATACCGCTCGAGAAGATTGTACTCTGAAGATCCAAAATGTTAAGAGTGCATTCCATATATATTTCATCTTCTGTTTGAAAGTGATTTGTCTGCTCTTTCATATGCAGTAAACTACAGATTAGAAATAGGAGTTCACCTTTCACATGTTTCTACAAAATAATTCATGGATAACGTTCAACAAAGAGATGAAACTTTCAAATTCAATGGCATGTCAACGTGTTACCAATGAATATTGGTTTCGTCATCACAGGGAACTTAAATGTATGTTAAGAAACTTAGGTACACCAACATGGTTTGTAACACTTAGCTGTGCTGAATATACGTGGGAAGATTTACTTGAATTTCAACGAGAAGAAAATTCAAATATATAAAATAATGAAATGAAGACACCTGGAGAACTCTGTTCTTTGGATCATGTAAATGCGTCCAGGTATTTTAATCATAGGATTCAAACTATGATGCCATTTATCTGCAATAAAAATAATTGTCCTCTTTGAGAAGTTAGTCATTTTGTTTGTCAAAAAGAGTACCAAGCCAGAGGTGCTCCTCATGTACACATGCTATTATGGATCGAGAATGCTCTAAAATTTGGAACTGATACGATGAAACTGTATTGTCTTCCATTGAACAATATGTTACCTGTGACATTCCAATAGAAGGAGGAGAAAAAAGCTGGAAACAACAAGTTTTACATTTTCAAAGTCACCGCTGTGGAAAGTATTGCAGACAAAAATGCAAGTCTAAAGGGACATTTTATACAAAGTGTCATTTTGGATTCACATGTCCAATAATTTCTCAAAGGAAAAGTACATTCTTTTTTGTCAGCAGTAAGGTATACACTAACTCGGAAATCTCCCAGGAAAACTACTTATAAAGAACTGAACGGTCAAAGTATATTAATGGCTACAATCCAGTTATTTTGAAAATGTGGAATGCAAACATGGATAGTCAATAGGTTGCAGATAATTCAATTGCCATTGCACGTTGTGTGACATCATATATAACCAAATCAGAAAAGACAGAGATGAAAAAAATGTGGGAACATTTTTACACGAGAAGAGTCCTAGCAAAAAGTTGTCCAGCTTTAGCTTGAAAATGCTTTCCCACCAAGAGATTGGATCCTATGAATCTTCGGATCACTTGTGCTCTGCCAGTTTCTATACAAAGTCAAGAGGAATCATTTGGGTAAGTTTAGGTCTTGCCTGCACACAAAATAGAGTATTGAAAACATTAGAAGAAATTGAATACTTAGCACTGAATGAACCAGAAAGTTCAGAAATTGTTAAAACTGATATGTTGGATACATACAAACTTAAAAGGTGTCCACATCTGGAAAAGCTATGCCTGCATGAAATACTTCAACATTACAGCTTTAAAAGAAATGTTATAGAAAATATAAAGAAGGAAAATATGCCTTAATTAGATGTGATAGCTGTTTAGTAAAACATGCCAAAGGAAATCTTATTAACCACAGAAAACTCAGGTGCAAATTTCCAGATAAGAGAGAATGTTTCTATTTAGCACTTCTGCAACTGTTCAAGCCATGACATAATAAAACAGAATTACTTGGAGATTTTGAATGCTATGAAGATTATTTTAATGCATGTAAAGATAGCATTCAATGCACGATTTTCCCTACATGTCTACAAATGTTAAATGATGAGATTGAACAAGGAAATACTATTGCAGCTGAAATAGCTAAAGACAGTTCTCATGATAGTCAAAGTTCTGGTCCACTGAGTCAAAATCCACTGGGACAGCCGGTTATCGAAAAAGAAGCAGCAATAGCCATGAATGAGGTGGAAACTGCAATGCAACATGCACAACAGGATAATATTAAGTTGGAAAACTTAGAAGAACAACTAAGTATTGAATAAAAAGAAATATATGTATAAGTGACACAGCAAATACAACATGGATTGTTGCATAAAAAAAGAATGCCAGTGTTCATCATTTAAACCTATTCTTGTGTACATCAGTGGTCGAGCAGGAACAGGTAAAAGTTGTTTTATTAAAGTTTTGATCATTTATCTACAGAAAACTACAGATGCGCATTTATCTTGTGTTGTAACATCTCCAACTGGATTAGCAGCACTCAATAATAAAGGGTTTACCTTACAAAGATTACTTATACTACCAGTTGAACATGATAATAAATTGGAATATCAGAAGCTGTCTGGAGAAGTTATGAAGTGTCAAGAGTACTGAAGAAAATGCAACTTGTAATCATTGATGAGGTGAGCATGGCCTGAAATTTAATGCTTACCTTTGTACACTTGAGAATGCAACAGATTTTAGAAACAGAATGCAATGTGCTGTTTGGAGGAAAATATGTAATTGTATTTGGAGATCTACTACAACTAACTCTTGTAAAAGAACAACCAGTTTTTAAAACACTTGTGCATGAAGAGACTAGAAAAACTTTGGGAAATATTGGAATTGTGAACATGTGGTTAAATTATGAATATAAAGAACTTATAAAGAATATGCAACAAGCAAATGATTAAGATTATGGAAATATTCTTAAAGATATAAGAATTTGTATCTGGACGATGCATGGTAAAGAAACTTTAAAAAGTTGGCTACTAAGGAACTTGTTTACAACTGAAAATGCAGCAGCTGAAGTAATGTACAAGGATATTGGAGAAAATAAGTCTATAGTTTGACTTATGCCAACTCTGCAAGAGTGTTCTACATTCAATCAGGAGCTTTTGAAACTGGAAAAACCAGAAATAGTTAAAATTGAAGCTATTGATCAAATTAAACACTGGGGAGTGAGTATTCTTCTTACAGAGAAACTACAGACTAAATTGCACTCTTTGTAAATGTGTATATCTTAAACTGCAGGCTTAGAAAAAACTGTACATGTATGTATAAACTGTCGGGTAATTTTATGGCGTAATTTAATGTAGAAGAGGGTTTAGTAAATGGAGCAATGGGAAAAGTTGTTTATTTTGTAAAATTTCAGAACAGAGATGGAATAGAATTTATGAAAATTGA
The DNA here is from genome assembly GCF_964261635.1 of Lissotriton helveticus. Taxonomy (NCBI): domain Eukaryota; kingdom Metazoa; phylum Chordata; class Amphibia; order Caudata; family Salamandridae; genus Lissotriton; species Lissotriton helveticus. The sequence continues at coordinate 1,242,651,625 of NC_136063.1, read as the reverse complement.
ATTTGATCAAATTAAAGAGGTAAGACCGATTGGGCATTGTGTTGTACGTTTTTTGCTTGTGAAACACTTGTATGTTTATAGAAAACAGTTTTGGCTGTCTTTAGCATATGCAGTAACTATTCATAAATCTCAAGGTTTAAGTATAGACAGTGCTTTGGTAAATATTAGAAGTACAGTGTTCAAAGAGGGAATGGCATATCTTGCATTATCTCGAGTAAGAACATTGTCTTGTTTGTATTTAATTGATTTTGATGAGAAAAGGGTTAATGTCGATATAAATTGTATAAGAGAGTATAATCATTTAAGAAGACTTTATACACTGAATTTAGGCGAATATCCCATATATGAGAAACGTGTAGTGTGTCTAAAACGGAAACATGTCAAAGATCCAAGTGATTTGAATGATGTTCCATGATGATACTACGTGGAAATCACTGTGTTTGGTGAAGTTAAGTGGTATCTGAGAAGAGCAAAATAGGTAAACTGAAAATGTTATTTAATGCTAAAATTATGTTGTCCTCCTAACAATTTTTTTCTTCCTTATAGTAGGCAGCGGTAAATTTTGAAAAAAGTTGTAATCCTGTTTAGGACAATACCACTCTAAAATAGTTCAATAGAGTCATGTTTCTAAATTACTTAAAAGGTAAGCATGCATAACGTAATATGCATGATAACGTGAAACAATATTTGGAGTTTATTTATATGTAATTTATTTGTAAAAAATGTATTCTTGATCCTTTACACTATTTGAAAACTTTGATCTTGTGGCTTATGTCTTCAGCCAGGTAGTCATTCTTTTAGCAAACACAAGGAGATGATTGTGTTATATTCTGGTCTTCTCCTTCCCTGCTGCTCAGCCTGTGTGTGTGATGTCATCAGAATGTTCGTGTATGCATGGTTTGAATGTGTGGTCAGTTTGAGTGAGTGGGGCTGAGCAGTTGGGTGCTGCTCCCGGTGGGGCCTTCTTTACTATCTAACCTATGACTAATAAATCTACTTGATTACACCAACGGCTACTGGATTTGCTTAGCTCCCAAAGTACTTTCTTCAATGTAACAGTGGCGACGAGGGTGGGATGTTTTGATGTTGTTGTGTCAGAGTCATAGTCCCCGCATTCCAGAACGTAGCTTGAGCAGGCTGTGAGTGATGACAGGAGAGTCGAAAACCAGAAGAGACGCACTGCGTGATTACTTTTGTCTGACACCTACCCGGAACTGTGAAGTGTCCTGAGAAAGCATCGTAACTCACTCTCTGTATCAGCATGGCAGCGACGCTTTGTGGAGAAGTAATTTCACAGATTTGGGGAAGTGGAGCTGCGCATTGAGTCAACGGTGACTACATTTATTATTTCAATGTATTATTTTGCCAAGCTCAGGTCTTACAGCATTATCGTGACAACGGTGTCTACTTTTATTATTTTTAATTGATTCTGTTGCCTTCAGACTCATAGCTTAGGCATATAGTAGTGACTACTATGTTTTGCTAAATTTATAGTTATTTGCTGCAAATTGTTAATTCCCTATATTTTGTTGATATGGACGTCACATAATCTGTACCATGTTTTATTTTGGTGTGCGTTTCGGGTAGTCATGGAAGTCATGTACCCTGTGCAGAGACGTGGAAGTGCTAGATTTTCTTTTATTGTAGTGAACCACATATGTGCTCAATTTATTTGAGGTGTTCATTCCTATTTGTATTTGCTTTAATTGGTTGAGCCATATAAGTGCGCAATTTATGTTGGGGTGCTCAATTTAATTTATTTCTAGTGATTACTTGTAGGAGCGTTTGATACTGCTATACGTTTTCGAACAACGTTTGTTAATGCTCCATTTTTTTGTACTTAAGGTGATGAGATTTGTTGATGCTCCACGTTTTTAATGAACCACGTTTTCTTAGTGCTCTATTCCAATAGAGGGGTTCACATTTTTACTGTGAGGAGTCGTGCAGGACTAAATGTTCTTTTATTGTATTGAACCACTTTTGTGCTCAAAATGTTTCTGAGGTGTTCATTTCCATTTTGAATTTTCTGAAGATTAGTTTTTCCAGTTTGGACTTTTTAGAGTGTACCTTTGCGAAGCCACATAGGTGCTCATTTTTGAGCGCTCCATCCGTTTCAGGTTTCGTTATATGGGGATGCAGAGTGCTCAGTTCTGTTCATACTCAGTTTTATACATGATTTATATTGTTGAACCACGTCAGTGCTCTATTCAGTTAGAGGTGTTCAGTTATACAGAGAGCCGTTGGGGAGTCATGTACCCCGTGCGCTGGGTGTCATGTACCCTTTGAAGTGTGTTTTGCCTTGGTATGTGTTTGAAAAGTCATTTACCTGTGTGTTTTGGGGAGTCATATACCCAATGCCGTTTGTTCTACCCTGGTGGTGTTCTATTGTAGACTGTGTTGTGCGGTGTGTTGCTTAGCTTAGAACTGCTGCGTCCTGTCTTTGTTATTCTTTGGGGCGACATTTTTATTTAGTTTTGGTTCCCTGTTTATTGCTTTTCGTGACAGTCTGGCCAACTGACATGAGTTGTGATATTTAGGGTTTTGGTTTGTGATGGTGGTTATGTGAGGTCTAATTTGTCAGATTGAATTGTCATGTGATGTTTTTGCATTGGTTTTGTGCGAGGTGATATTATGCCTCTTTTCATGCTTTGTGCAAGAATTTCTATAATATGCTATATTGCTATTCCATAATTTTTATTTGTAGTCATTCATTTATTCTTGTTAACTGCTTATTTGAAATCCTGACCTTGTCATCGTCAGGGCATACTGTATTTATTTTCTTTTGCTTTCTTTTGTTTTCATTGTTTCAAAGGAGGGAGATGTGTTATATTCTGGTCTTCTCCTTCCCTGCAGCTCAGCCTGTGTGTGTGATGTCATCAGAATGTTTGTGTATGCATGGTTTGAATGTGTGGTCAGATTGAGTGAGTGGGGCTGAGCAGCTGCGTGCCGCTCCCGGTGGGGCCTTCTTTACTATCTAACCTATGACTAATAAATCTACTTACTTTCACCAACGGCTACTGGATTTGCTTACCTCCCAAAGTACTTTCTTCAATGTAACAGATGGACGGAGTGCTGAACATTGCAAACATTCACCACCAGTCACAGATCTGGGTTGAATCCATCATCGTTTTTTAGCTCACTTTGCCACCCTAGTTTAGACACATCCATATGCAAATCAGTCTTGACCCTGTGCCTCATGGGAACAGTCCAGCCAGCACTGCAAAGCCATGTCTTCACTGGACCGGAAACAAGCATCCTGGGACCAGTTTCTGGCTACCAGCCGTCATCGGCCAGGCTAGCTTGAATCCAGTGGCAAAGTGAGCAAGGGACCCACGTCTGGGCATACCCTGCCAACTTAGGGCGAACAACGCATACATAAGGAGATGATGGACGGAGTGCTGAACATTGCAAACACTCACCCCCAGTCACAGATCTGGGTTGAATCTATCATCGTTCTTTAGCTCACTTTGCCATTCCAGTTCAGACACAGCCATATGCAAATCAGTCTTGACCCTGTGCCTCATGGGAACAGTCCAGCCCGAACTGCCAACCCATGACTTCACTGGACTGGCAACAAGCATCAGGGTACCGGTTTCTTGCTAACAGCCATCATCAGCCAGGCGAGTTTGAATCCAGTGGTAAAGTATGCAAGGGACCCACGTCTGGGCATACCCTGCTAACTTAGGGAGAACAAAGAAAACATAAGAAGATGATGGACGGAGTGCTGAACATTGCAAACACTCCCCCCCAGTCATAGATCTGGGTTGAATTCATCATCATTCTTTCGCTCACTTTGCCACCCCAGTTCAGACACAGCCCTATTCAAATCAGTCTTGACCTTGTGCCTCATGGGAACAGTCGAGCCAAACTGTCAAGCCATGTCTACACTGGACCGGAAACAAGCATCCTGGGACATTCTTTTACACAAACAGTATCTATACTCTCATGTAATCTCTTCAGCAGAACTTTAGCATTAATGGTATAACCCAGGCATTATCCTTGCATTTTTCCTTTGACACAGGCACAACCTATGCACTCATGGTATCACCCAGAAACTACCCCTGCACTCATGCAATTACCAATGGACTATCCATGTACTCATGCAATCATCCAGGCAGTACTCATTCACTCATCCATTCACTCAGGCCCTACCCATGCACGCATCTATTCCCTCATGCACTAACCATGCTCTTATCCAATGACTAAAACATTACCCTTGTACTCATAGTGTCACTCAGATAGTTCCCAGGCAGACATACAATCACCCAGGCACTACTCCTGGACTCATGGAATCACACAGACAGTACACATGTACTGATGCAATCACTAAGGCACTAGTGTTGCCCTCAACTATTCACTCATGCACTACCCATGCACTCATCCATTCTCTGAAGTACTACCCATGCAGTCATGCAATCTCCCAGGGAATATTCTTACAGTTATCTTTAAACTTTGGCACTACCTATGCATTGATCTATGCATCCAACGATTACTCTTGCACTCATGATTCACTCAGGCAGTACCAATGCAGTAATACAATCAACCAGGCACTAGTCTTGCACTCAACCATTTACTCAGGAACTACCCACAGAGTAATTCATCCACTTGGCTGTTGCAGGGATTTTGCCCAAGATCCCAATTATGCTTCTGATTAGGGGACCTTAGTAGGTAGGGACTGAGTAATCCTATTATCTGATGTGCCCATAAGCCCCGGACCAACTTGCTATATTGTCTCATTTGCTGTCTGAATCCCTTACAGAGAAACAAGTGATTAGGCAACCCAGAACACAACACTTCACATCTCTCAGGAATCGTGGTAACAAGATATACCCTTTCACAGTCACTCTTGTACTTGTTAGATCTGACACAGACATGAAACATTTTAAAATACTTATTTTAAGTAACGTGGCATACCATGCAATATATGTGCCAGAAACAAGAAAAAAATGTATGATAGAAAGATAATAATATATCATTTAGTCCATATGTGATAAAGGGAGATTTCATCACAAAAAGACAATGGAGAAAAGACTATACTGCCTAACCTCCCTCCCGTTGCTAAGAAGAAGTATTATTATATCTTAGAAGATCTCTGGGCTTTGTCTGCCGACCACATGACTTTGAATATAGATGGTAAATCTAAATTGTAGGTGCTGTTTTGCTGTTCTCCCTGGAAATGTTTCTCTCCAAGTGTGTGTGCCACTAATTTGTGTATCCCAATTGTATCACAGTATGGGTGTTCAACAACAACTGCATTGGTATGTTTTAAATGGTGGTAGGGCCTGTCCAAAGCAGAATACCAAGGGATATTGTTTTATCAACGTTTCCCACAATGTTGAATTTAAAGTTCTGAAAGATGCTGAGAAGAAACATAGCAGACAGTTCTCATGTGAAAAGTACGAACAAGGTATTTTGCAACAATAAAGCCTTGTGTTATTGTGCGCAAAAGCTGGATTATGGTTGCAGGGCTTATGTTAAGTTAGTGAAGTCGATAATGTCCCACTTGGCCAGCTCTGTAGCACCCAGGCAAAGAGAATACAAAGATAAGCATAGCCAAACAGAATCTGTAAAGGCAAAATCATAGAAAAAGTAAATATCTGAAATTTCGCAACGAATGAAAAAGGAAATGATAAAAAGGAAAAAATAGTGTTTTGAAGTGTAGAAATACCAGGCAATAAAATTCTGTTCCCATGCGCACTTATGGATATCCATCCAAATGCAAGAATTCACAAGCACCATGGAATGCAATCAGCTCCAAAAGGTCATCTGCATCTCTCCTAGCAAAGAAGGTCGCCATCCAATTGAGCATGTTGAAAGAACAGACATGGTCATCATAATCTCGTGCAACCAGGAGCATGATGAAATACATCTATCAAGCGTGTGTCTTCAGAACAGTTGTGGTCATGAGCCAGCAATGGACTCACTAACAGTTCATAATCTAAGTCAGCGCATGGAGAAGTGGAGAGGCAGGCATCCAGGTTGTACTCAAAGGGGCACCGGAGACAGTAGAACACAGGTTGCACACAGGTGAAATATACGTAGTAGAAGTTTAGCCTATAGCTGATGCCAAGAGTCATCAATGGAAAGCATCCAAATGGGTGCAGCATTCGTTCATGGTACTGCAACATTTGGCCAGGTTTGAGCTCAACCACAGGATGAGCAGCCATTTCGTAGTGGGAGCAGAAGAACGAGAACTGTGCAAACCAGCAAGAGCACCAGGGCAAAACAGGCAAAGTCGCTGGGAATGAATAAAAACCGATATTACTCCAAAAATAGTCTGAAAAGAGATAACAAGGCCAGAGTCGACTAGTTTAAAAAAATGTAAGAGGCCTTCAGTTTCAGACGCATTAAATATTTGGTGTATTAATTCTGAAGAATGTAGTAGTAAATTGGTATTGAGCAGTGACTTAATGCCACCTGGTGTTTTAGCCACCAGCTATTTGAAGGTCTCACAAGCTGATGTGAGCGCACATCTTGTTGAAACAATAGTGCGTGTAGTCATCGTACGTTAATAAAATCTGTTTTCAAAGAAGAAAAGGAAGGCAAAAGCAAACTATCTACAATCCCTTGTGGGGAAGGATAAACGACATTGGTGCAATATGTAACGCGTTGCGAAACATTTGCTATACATGGGACGCCTGCTCGTAAGCCACAGCAGTTGCAGTTATTTATTTAGGATAAGATAACTGCTGTTCGAAAGCTCAATGAGCGTGGGAATGACAGCAGAAACGGGAGTTTCTTTAAAAAACAGTACAAATTATGGGCGGAAAAATGTTAAAATCTCTGTGTCCTTTAATTTGTTCACAAACTAAAGAATGTTCTACAGAACAATCACAGTGATTCCCTGTTAGAAAAACTAATTTATTTTCACGCACTGTTCCAAGCAGCTAGATATTAGTTTTGCATTCATTCATTCACTTAGGCACTACCCATGCTCTCTTAGAATCAAGGAGGCAGTACTTATACACACATTCAATCAAGCACTCATTATCTATGCAATCAGCCACACACTAGTCTTGCACTCAACCATTCACTCAGGCACTATGTACTCATTCCTGAATTCCCTGAAGCACAATCAATGCACTTATCCATTCACTGAGGTACTACACAAGCATTTATCCAACCATCAAGGCAATACACCAGCAATCATAGAAACTGTCAGGCAGTACTGTTGCACTCATTCGTTCTCTCCAGTAGTACACATGCATTTATGAAATCTCCCAGACAGTAGTTAGGAGTTAGCATTTAAAAAACCTCAGACACTCACTTAAAAAACCTAAGGTTTCAGGGGCATTATAGTTAGAAATTAGTATTTAAAAAACCTTATAAATTCAATGAAAGAAATATAGGTTTGAGGGGCGTTATAGTTAGGAGTTAGCATTTAAAAAAAACCTTAGAAATTCACTGAAAAAACAGCAGGTTTCAGGGACGTTATAGTTCGTCTTATATTTCACTCTTACAAAACCAGAGAAATTCAGACGTTATAGTTAGCTGAGCTAATTATAACTTGCACCCCCATAATGTGCTGCTGATGACGTCACATATTACATCACTCATAACATGGCCAGTGACATCACTGATGACATCTCAAATGACATCACTGATGGCATCACTGATAACCTCATCCACTTAATATCTTATGTACCTCCTCACACCCTAATATAACCTTTCATATACCCACTCTAAAATACAGACTACTATTCTCGAAACCATAGACACACCAATTTGAGTTAGTATATACCCACTCACTGATTCATTTGAGTCTATACACACATCCACTCACTAACCCATACAGTCACTAATACATGCAGTTACTCATTAATACAGCCATTGATATATACACTTGATATATACACTTATATACCCATACACTCACACACCACCACTCACCCAAAGTGCTACTCACTCACCTACTCAGTCACCCAAAAAATCAATCACACTGCCATTTACTCACACATAGATTTATACAAACACACCACCTCACTTATTCTTACAGATACTAATACATACTTACTCTGTTCTACAATACTGACACAAACACACACCCATCCATACAGCTACTCTCACAATCACTCACTCTCACATATAGTCAATTATATACTCGAACACTCACATATACTGCCTTTCACATATATAGTTACCTACACATATACCACTGAGATATCCATTCACTCACCAACACAGCCATACGCACACCCACTCACCCAGAAAACCCCCTGTAGATGCACTCATAAACCCATTCACCCAGTGAATACCCACTCACATATCAATGTAGGGATTCTCATGACCTCCACCCACCCCCACAGACATTCAGGCACCCATACAGGTACTCAGACAACCAATCATTAACCCATATAAACACCCATGTAGCTACTCACCAACTCATACAGCCACTTACACACCAACTGACAGACTGATTCAAACATTCACACAGTTTAGTCATTCACCCATGCATATATATATATATATATATATATATATATACATATATATATATATATATATACATACTTGTTCACCATGCACGAGTGCACTCCCTCCAAAGTAACGCCAACTCCGGAATTAAGTTTGAATAGGATTTATTCAATATCGCATTTAAGCATTTTTTCTTGGCTTAAATGCGATATTGAATAAATCCTATTCAAACCTAATTCCGGAGTTGGTGTTACTTTGGAGGGAGTGCACTTGCGCATTTTTGTGCATGATGAACAAGTCTATGGAGTACAGGGCGAGCTCTGACCCTGAGGTGCACAACTACTAAAGTGGACATTTCACTCCTTCAAAACCACTGATATTCCCCTATTAACTTGCACGCCCGTAATGCACTACTGATGGCGTCACATATTACTTGCCTCATGACATGGTCAGTGACATCACTCATGACATCACTGATGACATCGCAAATGACATCGCTGATGACATCATCCAGTGAATGTGTGTTTTTCAGAAAATTAAATATGCTTTATATATGTATATCTCATGGTCGATGGAAGACTTATTGAAATATAAGTGTCTAAATGGATGATTTTTTTAAATTGATTGTATAACTGACTGATTAAGTGTATCTTAGTGAATACATGGGTTAGTGAGTAATGTTTAAATATATGTATCAGTCTCTCACGTTGTGTATAATTGGCTGCATGGGTTGGTGAGTAGCTACATGAGTGTCTATATAGGATATTAGTTGTTTTTTTGAGTATCAGTATGAGTGTCTGTATGGTTCGGTGGGGGGTATTATGTAGTGCATAGATCCATGAATGAGTGACTCACTGTTTGTATGCGTTGAAGACAGCATGTGTGCAGGACTGTATGGGTGGCTGAGTGTGTGTATGGGTGTGTTAGTGAGTGAATGACAATCTCAATAGTGTGTTTATGAGTAACTACATATGTTTTAAACTAGTATATGTGAGCATTGGTGTATATAAATGAGTATATGTGAGAGTGAGAGATTGGAAGAGTTCCTGTATAAATTAGTATGTGTTTCTATAAGTGATTGCTTAATAGAGTAAGTATGTGTAAGTTTCTGTAGCAGTAAGTGTGGTGGTGTGTGTGTAACTGTGTATGCAATTTAATGGATGTTTGATACTTTGTTTGCATGTGTGCCTATGTGTGTGAGAAACTCTATGGATGAGTGTCAGTGTGTAACAGGATGTATAGGAGTATGAGTACATATGATGAGGGAGTACATGTATGAGCACTGTATAGGACTGTTGGTGAATGAGTGGATGTGTGTGTAGATCTTGGAATTACTGAAAAGGTGTGTTGTGAGTGGTATTGGTATGTCCATTGTTTTGAAAATGTTAGTTTCTATTTTTGCGTGTGTGTATCAAAGGTTATATTAGAGTGAGAGGAGGTCTGCCACTCTATCACAAGCATGATGTCATCAGTGATGTCTTCATTGATGTCATTTCAGATGTCATCCGTGATGTCACTGACCATGTCATGAGTGATGTAATTTGTGACGTCATCAGCAGTGCATTGCGGGCATGCGAGTTATAGTTAGCTGAACTAACTATAATGGGGGAATTTCTATGGTTTTGATCGAGTGAAATGTCCAACTAACTATATCGCTGCTGAAGCATATGGTTTATTCAGTGAATTACTAAGGTTTTATAAATGCTAATTTCTAACTATAACATGCCTGAAACCTAGGTTTTTTTCAGCGAATTTCAAAGGTATTTTAAATGCTAATTTGTAACTATAACGTAGCAAACACCCATCACAACGCATGCGTTACATCACATGTGTTTATGTCGCAAGCGTTACAATGCAAGCAATGTTACGACGCAGGCCATCACTAAGTGGCCCCTTACATCGCAGAGGCTTATACAACGCATGCTTTTAAAATGCATGTGCTGTAATGGGCGGGCTCCAGGACAGACGTGCAACTGGAACCGGGTGACAGGAACCACGACGAGAGAGAGGTAAGGGGGATTGTGCTGAGGGTTTAGTGTTGTGTAGGGTAATGTTTTAGGCTTCAGGGCTTAGGTTGAAATGTGTTTTTCAATCAATTACTGTGAATACTAGTGATTCTTTCTATTTTATGGCACTATGTTGTTATTTTTTTTAAAGTAATCTTTGGTTCTTTCACATCCAAAAAATATACTTGAAAGACCATATGTCAATTTGATTGTATTTTCTATTGATGAATTTCAAATCTTGTGTTTGAATGACCATGTCTCAATTCAATCACATTATCTATTGATGAACTGCAAACTTACTTTGTAAATATCAGTCTGTTTTTTCATTTTTATTTTTGCACTCGCATTTAAGTTAGTCTGTTCACTATTTTTATCATGAATGGAGAGAAGGCATGCAAATTTTTTTGTATTGTCCCACCTTTATTGCTACTATAAATATTCCTAAGTTTTCTGAGCGCGTTATGTGAACAAGCTCCCTAGTGGAGTGAAACGCGTCGTCTTTAAATTGAATAAATCGTCATCCTGCAACTCACTTGAGGAGTGATTCTTCTTTGCTCAATATTCGCTGCATTGAGAGGGGCTTTTGGAGGTCCAGACCTGTTGGGTTCCACCGGTCATTGACGGAACAGGAGTGCTCTTTCATTTATCTGCTGGGACTTGCTGCTTCCGGCTTTTGGACCCTCCCGTGTGCAGAGGCACGGCGCTGGCGCAGCTGCTGGCGCTTTCGGCGCTTACTGGATTTCATTCGTAGGAATCTGCTTTTGCTGTGCCCCCCGCTTGAGTGTTACCATCTACATTACGAGTCACAAGCTAATGAAGTGAGGAGTTTGGTCTTTCGGCGTGGTAGCTGTGGGGCTAACCGGTCGGTTGACTGGCAGGCAGCCCGGCACCGATTCCGGTAAGGCACTCCGCTTTCCCTTTTGGTGGTGTATCTTGTTATCTTTGAACTCAGCCGTAGCGGGTTACGGGATTTGCCTCTACCATTTTGCTTGCAGCGATTTTAAACGTGTTAATGCAGAGTTCTTGGAACTAACTTCACCAAGCATGACGTTTAAAACTGCATTTATTCTTTCTAATATGATATCAAGCGACGCGCTCACAATCAGGGAAGCCACAGCTGATGCTCGTTTTGACAGCCTTCCAACAAACATATCTATTTCCACTAATGTTGCACCCATTGCTGCTAATAATGATGTGAAAACACTCTTGAAGACACTAGAGAAATTATTACGCAGCGAAATATCGAAGTGGTGGGAGAAAAAATCCCTCGAGAAATACAGAGACGCCGATATGATACCACGAGGTCTGAGGGTGCTCATTGTTCCAACCTACGAGAATCCAGATCGCCAGATGCTCCAGGAATGGGCTGACAATAATTTAAAAAGCTTGATGAACATGTTACACATACTTATTAAGTATGCAGAATCAGACCGTGACAAAATATTAATTGAGATCGACCGTGTCAACAGCCTTCTGGAAGCCTCAGGAGAAACCGGCTTCATCACTAAGAGTAAAGCAGAAATTGACATTCGCATAAAAAAATTGGAAGAAACAATCATTGAGAGGAAGATCACGAAGTTTGCACGTGACAAAAACGATTATGCCATTGGCAGGATCTTCACTTTCTCCCGCAAATACGACAATCTAAAACGCAAAGCGGTGGCAAATAGTGGCAATTTAATAAACAATCAACCCACAACTGCCAATACTGTTTTACAAACAGACAATAGCGACAACTTGTCAATTAATTCTCTGACTTCGACCAGTGATGAAGAAAGTGTGCCAGTGAGACCCATCCCAGGCATCTGTGGTCGAGACAACTTTTCCTTGATTGAGGAGCTGAATTTTGTCAGCGAGGACCGTCGTTACTCCCTGCGCTCCCGGCACCCTCAAACAAAAAAAGGCAATCAATCAGCCAGCGCAGGCGCTCAAGGAGGCGGATCTTCAAACGCAAGTATTTCGCAAGGGAAAATAAAAAAGAACTGGAGAAAATGACAAGCATGGTTGAAAACACTGTCATCAATTTAACTAATCTCAATTTGACGAAAGCTGAACAACAGTTGCTTTCACTTGGGCTTTCTTACTGTCCACCTAACAGGTTCTCCTACAACCAGACAAGAATAGATGTCTACAAATTTATCCGCAAAATCAAATTAATTAAATACTTCAAATTGGAATCAAAACGCAAAAAAACGATGACTGCGGAAATTTCTGAGGAATCAGGGCCATCTCTCTAGGTACAAGACATCACGGGCTTGCAGAACCTGTTAGATTTAGCTTATGACAATGACTCTCAACCAACTCCTAATGTGAGTCAAAGCATTGATGTCAGACGTTCAGTTGCCACGCCTTTTCGCCCCAAGTCCACTTTTCTACCGATTATGCCACGCGATGCAGTGGATGTATTCAGTGATAGAGTGATCACAGAGTTGAAAGCACTGAACAGAGACATGTTGAATCAAAAGAAATAACAAAACTACAATGACAAACAATATCACCAGCTTGTAAGTAAACTACAAAAAAACAAGGATGTCATAATTAAAAACGCTGATAAGGGGGGAAATACGGTGTTATGGCAAACAAAAGAATACATCATTGAGGCAGAGAGACATTTATCTGATACCTCTTGTTATCTGCTGTCAACCCAATTTGCCATGACACAGAACCATGAAATAACCCGCAAAAAAATTCAAGCGTGGAAGAGACTAGGACTATTAACAAAGGATGAATGCAGCTTCCTTAATAACGAGCATCCAGTCACGCCAGTTCTGTATTTCCTCCCCAAAATACGCAAACCATTGACACCAACTCCGGGGCGCCCAATCATTGCTGCCATTGGTAGCATGAATGAAAATCTCTCCAAATATGTGGATTATTTTTTGCAACCACATATGACAAATCTCCCATCCTACCTGAAGGACACAACAGACTTTTTAAATAAGGTCATGAATGTGGAATGGTGTGATAATTATTTGTTCCTAGTGATGGATATTGAGTCACTTTACACCTCGATTCACCACCAGCAAGGTATTAATGCTTGTGATCAGTATTTGAGCAGAAGAGACATTTGTTTTCGGGATCACAATAATATGATAATTGAAATGATTAAGATCTGCCTTACCACTAACTTTTTCCGTTTTCAGGGCCATATATACCAGCAGTTGCGTGGTGTGGCAATGGGCTCGTGTTTCTCCCCCAGTTACTCATGCTTGCATGTGGGCTGGTGGGAGGAGCACGTGCTCAGAACCACGCACCAACGATGGCTACCTAATATTGTCAATTACTGGCGTTTTATTGACGACGTCTGTATAATTTGGAAGGGGAAAGTTGATGAAGCCAATGCATTTGTGATGGATTTGAATACCAATGAACTAAATCTTAAATTCACATCCACTGTAACAACTGATGCAGCAGAATTTCTAGATGTTCAAATTTTCATAAAAAATAACAGAATTGAAACCCGACTCCACCGCAAATCTACAGCGGGCAATGCAATTTTGCATGCTCGGAGCGCTCATCCGGCTCACACCATCAGCAGTATACCCTATGGGGAATTTATACGCATCTGCAGGATTTGCAGTGACAAAGATTCACTTGATGTTTGTCTCAAAGAGTCTAAACAGCGCTTCCTTAATAGAGGCTATTCTAATCACATTCTAGAACAGGCCCTTCAGAAAGCATGCTCAGTAGATCGCATAACACTCCTTGCACCTAAGGTTTTCAATAATCCAATTTCTAAATGCACTGTGAGACTCATAACCAACTTCAGCACACAGGAACGTAAGATCAGACGTATCATTTGTACAGAATGGCACATAATTTTGACAGATGTCATCCTTGGACCACTACTGTCTAACACACCGACTATAACATTCAGAAGGGCGCCTTCCATGCGCGATGCACTAGATAGGCCGATGCCCGAAGGTCCACTCAAAAAGAATCTTGTGAACAAAACAGGATTTTTTAAATGCACCTCCTGCCGTGCTTGTACCTTCGCCAAAAACAGTACACATTATGTCACAGCATTTAGTACAACACCGATACCTAATCGGGAATATCTCACCTGCAGGTCTGAATTCGTTGTGTACAAATTGAGATGCACTTACAATCTCGAGTACATTGGGAGCACTAAGCTCCCTGTACATCACCGAATTCTCCAGCACATTCGCGCAATTGTCAACAGTGACAACAATTATCCTGTAGCCAGGCATTTTCGGGCGATACATGATAAAAAACTCAAAGATTTTGAGTATACTGTTTTGTGTTCGGTACCTCAGCCCGGCCGGGGTGGGGACCGTATGAAGCTACTCAGGCAGAAGGAATCCCATCTCATACTGTCCTTAGACACTAAGGCCCCTAACGGCCTTAATCTAACGGAAGACCTAAGCAATTTTCTATAAACTTGCCTATCTTATGTTTTATCTCTAGTCCTTGAAAATCCCAAAGGTGTTCTTTACTGCTGATATATACCATCATGTTTTCACATCTTAGTTGGCTACTAGGGCGCAACTGCCTAGACTTAGTCACCGGCTGGTGACTACCAAAATTGTACATCAATGTAGAAAAATTATATTGTAACAGAGTGATTCGTTTTGCTATTTCTACATTGTATTCTGTTAGTATGGAGCAAGACGGTCATTAACTTGTTATTTTTGCTGTGTGCATCCTGTATATTTTATATGCTATGGGTTGAAGCTTCAATTGTTGTGTTTTTTTCACATATAATTTGTCATCACAGCTCCTTTCAGGTTATTTTTCTTTGTGCAGACAGTACATTTTATTGTCAGTACCAAAATGTGATCATTCATGAATTTTGAAATAGGCACTATGCCGTAACATTTGAAATGTGTTTTTCAATCAATTACTGTGAATACTAGTGATTCTTTCTATTTTATGGCACTATGTCGTTATTTGTTTTAAAGTAATCTTTGGTTCTTTCACATCCAAAAAATATACTTGAAAGACCATATGTCAATTTGATTGTATTTTCTATTGATGAATTTCAAATCTTATGTTTGAATGACCATGTCTCAATTCGATCACATTATCTATTGATGAACTGCAAACTTACTTTGTAAATATCAGTCTGTTTTTTCATTTTTATTTTTGCACTCGCATTTAAGTTAGTCTGTTCACTATTTTTATCATGAATGCAGAGAGGGCGTGCAAATTTTTTTGTATTGTCCCACCTTTATTGCTACTATAAATATTCCTAAGTTTTCTGAGCGCGTTATGTGAACAAGCTCCCTAGTGGAGTGAAACGCGTCGTCTTTAAATTGAATAAATCGTCATCCTGCAACTCACTTGAGGAGTGATTCTTCTTTGCTCAATATTAGCTGCATTGAGAGGGGCTTTTGGAGGTCCAGACCTGTTGGGTTCCGCCGGTCATTGGCGGAACAGGAGTGCTCCTTCATATGTGTATATATATATATATATATATATATATATTCACTGAAAAAACCATAGGTTATAGACCATATATAGTTAGGAATTAGCATTTACAAAACCTTATTTTACTCACACAAAACCATTGAAATTCCATATATAGTTAGTTGCACTAACTATATATTGCGCACCCGCAATCCACTGCTGATGATGTCACATATTACATCATTCATGACATGGTCAGTGACATCACTGATGACATCACTGATGACATCTCAAATGACATCACTGATGACATCACTGATGACATCTCAAATGACATCACTGATAACATCTCAAATGACATCCCTGATGACATCACTGATGACATCTCAAATGACATCACTGATGACATCTCATTTGACATCAATGGTCACATCACTGATGATATCATTCATGTGACAATACAATGCATCTCCTCACACTTTAATATAACCTCTGTTACACCCAGTGTTAAATACAGAATATAATTTTTTAAACCATTGACACACCAATACTAGTTACTACATACGCACTCACTGATTCCTTCGTCTACACACACATTCACTCATTCACCCATACAATCATTCATACATACAATCACTCATCTTTACAACACTATCATATGCACTCATACACCTATACAGACACTCACACTCTGCCACTGATCCATGGAGTTACTCACACACCTAGTCAGTCCTGTAAAGAATCAATCACACTTCCATTTTCTAATCTATACAGTTAAACATAGAGTACCTTACATTTTCAAACATATACTAACACATACTTACTCTCTTATACAATCATTGATACAAGAACACATTGATCTGCACAGAGTCAGACATCTCCCAGCCAGCCACACACACACTCAGTCTCCCATACAAATACTTGGACAATCAATCAATAACCCATATAGTTACTCATATAGCTACTGATCAACACATGCAGCACTTTACAGAACAACAGACATAATGATGCACAAATTAAGACAGTTTAGTCACTAACCCATGCACTCAGTGAGACACATTTAATCACTTACTCATTCATAAAGTCAGTCACGCACCTACTAAATCTTTTATTTAGGCACTTCTACATCTACTCATTTTTCAATATGTAAAACATATTTAAACTTTACAGAAACACACAGTCAATGGATGATGTCATCAGTGATGTCATCAGTGATGTCATTTGAGATGTCATCAGTGATGTCATCAGTGATGTCACTGACCATGTCATGAATGATGTAATATGTGACATCATCAGCAGTGGATTGCGGGTGCGCAATATATAGTTAGTGCAACTAACTATATATGGAATTTCAATGGTTTTGTGTGAGTAAAATAAGGTTTTGTAAATGCTAATTCCTAACTATATATGGTCTATAACCTATGGTTTTTTCAGTGAATTTTCAAGCTTTTGTAAATGCTAATTCCTAACTATATATGGTCTATAACCTATGGTTTTTTCAGTGAATTTCATTGGTTTTTTAACAGCTAATATCTGTAGCTGTAAAATGTATTCTTCTTTAAATCCAAAAATATATTTTATATGTTTATTAATAACTTTTTTTTTTTATATATTTTTTTCTTCGTTCCCGCTTCGCGAATCGGGAAGCTTCCCGTTAGCTGACCTTGATGCCGCGAAATAGACCGCGAGCCGGTAAACGTTTCTTTACCGCAACTGGCGCGTTAGAAAACAACATCGTGACGCCTCCCGTCCGCATGACGTTTCGCGTTGTCGCGTGATACGTCATATGACGTGCTACGTTAGCGAACTCGTACGCTTACCGAGTCGCAAAGCACAGGTTTCTGGAAGCAAACCGGGAGGCCCTGCAAAGCGCGTAACGTAAACACAGCAGGTCATGTGACTTGGTAATAACACTTTTCATTGGTTCATTTCACTTTCGGTTTCCTAATGATGTAAGACTAGGTCATATGATCTAAAATGAACACTTTTCATTGGTTGAGAACTATTTTTTTTCCCAAATGGTGAAAATCCCTCCTTCTTTCCTCACTCTGACTTTCATCATTGTGAGAGAAAGACCCTTTGTTACCAGTGAGCAATGGCTTCTTTACTAGCTTCAGCTGGTGCTTCCCCACCACCTCCACCACATCCAAGGAAGAGTGGACCACCTGCTAAAGTTATAATTCAGCAAGAAGAGGAAGAAGAGGAACAGGACGACCTAGATAATCTCCCTATTATGGCCAGAAGATCTGTTGTACCGGAAGTAACGGGACCAGAGGGCAGGGAGATGGTGCCAAATATACAAACGAGATTTCGTGAAGTAAAACAAGTCTGCGTACATTGTAGTGGATTCATTTGCTACGGAGAAAGTAGCATCACTCTGATCAACAGAGCTATTGACAATCATGCTCATGTTTGTCCGAAACTCCCCAAACAATAAATTCTTTTTTTTTGTTTTCTTGCTCCTGTTGAGCCCTTTACAATGAATCGTTTTCGTTGCCCCCTCCGAAAAAAAACCAAAAAAAATATAAAACTGTTCAGAAAAATTCAAAAAAAGTAAAAAAATGTTCAGAAAAATAATAAAAAAAATATAAAACAACAAAAACAATTTAAAAAAAAGTTCTTTTCAGAACTACCTCCCCGTTATTAAAAAATTGGTACAATATTTGCAACTGTGCCAACCTCTATTTCTCTTAGTTTGCTTCCCAGTTCGCTCCCCGGTACGCGAACCGGAAGCGAACCAAAATTTTTTTTTTTTAAAAAAGAACAGTAAGTATAAGGGAAGGAAACAGACAGTTATGTTAAAAGAAAGACAGCTATAGGGGAGTAAACTAGAGATACTATTACCCGTAATCCACTGCTGATGATGTCATATATTACATCATTCATGACATGCTCAGTGACATCATCAGCAGAGGATTGCGGGTAACAGTATCCCTAGTTTATTCCCTATAGCTGTGTTTCTTTTAACATAACTGTCTGTTTCCTTCCCTTATACTTACTGTTCTTTTTAAAAAAAAATTTTTAGATCAGTCAGAAACAGTGAAAGTAATGAAATATAAAAGACTACGTAGAATATGAGCACTGTATGCAACAACTTTGACACTTACAGAAGCCTCACCTTCTCCATGCCTCCTACACAGTTCTACATGTACATCATAAATGCAAACAGAACAGAATTAATTATACATGTTAAATGGTTTATTTTTGCTGTTCTCAGAATGTATCAAATTTCACTAAAACAGTGACTTGAAGGTATTCATCATATAACAGCGGGGAAAAAAAAACACAATCAAAATGATTGTGTTTAAAAAACCCATACAACATTACAAATCAGAATTCAGAACTCCTTAAAGTTAACTTACTTTCCATGACGGCCAAGGATGTCCTATGAACAGCTTACACTCTGTTGTGCTGTTATTACTTTCAACCCGCCACTTTCTGAAAGAAAACCTCCATCGTTTTCAAAAACATGTTACATACAATAAATGACTTCTTGCTCTCTACCACAAGATTCCACAAGGCCAAATCTTGTCAGAGCCATGTATAACTCTTGGATTTCTTGTTAGCCAATCCCGTCTTTTCGCATTTCCGCAACTTTCAGAATTAAAATGTTGAAGATCATTTACACAATCCTGGACTAGTAATATCTTCCCCTTCTTGCTCAATCATGTTCTACATTTCCTATCACACTGATACTGCTTACTATGAAGCAGACTTACACTACCTTTATGACTAGTACAATTATTTAATTCTCTACATCACTTCTAATCACAAAGCAATGTAAAACAGTAGACAGCATTGCAGACTTACATTCCCTCTACTCCATGTTTTGATTGGCTGCTTCAATTAGCTTATAAAAAGAAATAGTTTTTCTGAACTCATTCAAAGTGCACGTATTTCTCAATAACGTCCACTGTTATGGTAAAAAGTTATGTCTCTGTACTACACTTATCCTCAAGGCCAAATAGTGTAGGAGCCATGAGAACTTCTTGAAATTCCTCAGAGCACATCCCGAGATTCTTTCCCTAAAATTTTGGTTTTAAAAACACCAGGTAAGAGTTTTTAAGGTCATATGGCAATTTTTTTGGGAAAATTAAAACAGAATCATTGCAGAATGACCAGCCATTTCTACACTTTAAATAAGCTGTATAATGTCCTGATGTTATTGAAGGACCATCATGATATATAATTGCTACAGTTACAAAAGTCCTTCCTGATATTGACAACTGTGAAGCCACAAAATTTTTAATTAAAGTTGTCAATTTTGTTCCATCAGGCCTACATCGTTGGAACATTAAAATGACATACTGGCCATATGTTCGTATAAATAATGTGGACATCATTTCAGATTTACATTGCCTACACTCCATATTGTGATCAACTGCTTTTACTAGCTTATTAAAAGAGACTGATTTACTGTCTGGCAAAGTTAAATATATAAATCTTTCTGAGTCTACACTAGTACTACTTGATACCCTACAGTTCTCGCAGTCATGCTGCCATTGATAAGAAAGCCCAAACAGGTGATCTACATCTACACCTTCAGCATGCAATACATCAAGCATATACATTAAAAACTCCTGACAATCTTGCTGACTATTTTGAGAGAATTGTGTTTGGCCTGAACATCTGTCTAACAGATTTCGAATTTCAGACACACTTTCTATGTTTGTTCTATCAGTGCTACATTTCTCTAACACAGAATTTAACAAACTGCAAAATCTTTGATCAGAATTGACCACAATCTCTTCTTTTACATTTTGTAGAGAAAACAAAACATTAACCACTACATTAGCATAGCAGTTGACACCAGAACTGTTTTCAAATTGAAAACCAACAACATCTTCAACAGAATCCTTTTTGTTTCTGCTTATAATTTCAGGTTCATCGACTTTTCGTCTTTTTGCTACAACCTCCCCAGTATTGGTCACATTTCTTCGTTTCCGGCCTACCACACGTTTCTCAAACAAAGGATACTGAGGCAAATGTGGCGCATACTCTCTTCTCAACCTATTGTATTCCTTAACACAATCTAGATCCGCACAAATGTTTGTGACATCACACTCAATCAAGTACAATCCCGATAAAGTCCTAACTCGTGACAATGCCACATATGCCATACCCTCCTTGAACACAGAACTGCCAATATTCACCAATGCACAGTCTACACTTAAACCTTGCGATTTATGGATTGTCACCGCATATGCCAAGCAAACAGGAAACTGCTTACTACGAACATATAAGTCTTTTACAAGCAAAAATCTAGCAGAACAACGAGCAATTAGCTGTACTTCCTCAATGCCATCAAATTTAATTTTTAAAAATTCAATTCCATCTCTATTTCTGTATTTCACAAAATCAACAACATTACCCATTGATCCATTTACCAGACCTCTTTCAACATGTAAATTCCTTCTTAAAATTATACGGCAGTTCAAGCACACATTCAGAGTCTTTTCAAAACCCGCAGTTTTAGATATACTCTTCTCTAATGAATCCAATTTTGTTTTCAGATTCTCAGACAAAATAATTGTTGATCCCATATGCTCTACTCTGTCAATAGCTTCCAATTTCACAATCTCTTGCTTTTCTAAATGCAACATTTTGTTGTTGAATTTGGCACATTCTGCAAGAGTTGGCATCAAACATATTCCAGATTTTTTCTCAGTAACTTTCTGAAAAATATTCTCAGGCACAACATCTTCGTCTGGATATAAATTTGTCAGTAATCGTGCATGTAAAGCTTCTTTCCCATGCTCGGTCACTTTTCCAATTCTAACATCTTGTAGAATAGTCTTGTAAACTTCATCCTTTGCCTGACGCATATTTTCATGCAGTTCAGCATAATTGAAGTTTAACCATATATTGACGTTGCCAATACTCCCTAAGCACTTCCTGGTATCTTCATGCGTGAGCATTTTGAACACAGGTTGCCCTTTCACTGGTGTCAGCTGCAGAAGATCTCCGAAAACAATGATGTGTTTGCCACCAAATAACACATCATACTCTGTTTTGAGAACTTCTTGCATTCTCAAATGCACAAAGGCAAGCATGACATTGGAAACCATGCTTACTTCGTCAATGATAAGAAGTTTCATTTTCCTCAAGACTCTTGAAACTTCAAAACAAGCATCTCCAGATAGCTTGTGATATTCTAATTTGTTGTCATGCTCCACTGGCAGCATCAGTAAACGATGTAAAGTAATCCCTTTAATGTTATGTGCTGCCAGTCCAGTTGGAGCGGTGACAACACAAGACAGCGATGACTCTGTCCTTTCCTGCAAATAACATGAAATTGCTTTAATAAGGAAACTTTTTCCAGTTCCCGCTTCTCCACTCACGTACAGTCGGACAGGCTTCAACGACGTACATGAGCACTCTTTCTTGTCATGACTTAATCCATGATCAATTTGCATGGTAAGTTCGTCATATATTTTCCTCTGCTCAACGTTGAGTTGTCTTTCCAACTCTTCTAAGTTAACCGCATCCTCCTGAGCATGTGCCATGGCTCTTTCCACTTCATTCATAGCAGTGGCAGCTTCATTTTCGATAAGAGGTCCTCCTAGTGGATCCTGACTCAATGAAGCAGAACTCTGACTGTCCTGAGAACTGTCTCTGGCAATCTCGGCTGCAATCGTTGCTTCCTGCTCAATTTCCACATTCAACATTTCTACATATTTGGGAAAAGCAGGACATTCTATGGTCTCCTTGGCAGCATTGAATGAGTCTTCGTAACAAAGGAAATCTCCAAGCAGTTCCTCTTCTGCACGCCAAGGCTTAAAAAGTTGCAAAAGTGCTAAATAGAAAAACTCCTTTTTTTCACGAGATTCGCCACTCAATTTTCGATGGTTTATCAAGTGGCATTTTCTTTGCTTGACCAGACATCCCTCACTTCCTATTACAGCATACACTCCTTTCTCAGTATCTTCTTTGATGTTCCTCTTGAATATGTAATTTTGCAGAACCTCATACAGACAAACATTCTCGAGGTGACTGCTTCGATTTGGATAATATGTATCCAACATGTTGCTCTTCAAAATGTCGGTACTGTTTGGCTCCTTTTCCGCCAAATACTCAATTTCCCGCACAGGTTTCAGAACTCGATTACGCGTTGCAGCAAGACCAACACTCGCCCAAATGAAACTCCTGGACTTGGCATAGAGACTTGCTGAAGACAACCGGTCAGAACATTCGTAAGCTCCGATTTCTCGATGCGACAACATCTTCAGACTGAAACTGTACAACTTCTTGCTGAGGCTCTTTTCATGGGAAATGTCCTCCCACATATCCTTCAATTCTGTCTTCTCTTTTTTGGTGATGTAAGATTTCACATACCGAGCCACAGCCATACAGTTATCAGCCACAAACTGTATATCCATGTTAGCATTCCACATGGACAAAATCACCGGGTTGTAGTCGTTGATGTACTTAGACTCTTCGTTCCTCTTCAAATTGTATGTGTTTTTAGGTGATTTCTTCATCACATTATGTCGCAGTGAAGACATCAAACTGTTCACTCTTCCTTTAGAAATCACCGATCGTGGAAAGCCGAAACGACATTTGGTGTAGAACTTGTCTTTGTTCCGGAATTTACGACGACAGTACTTTCCACA
The DNA here is from genome assembly GCF_964261635.1 of Lissotriton helveticus. Taxonomy (NCBI): domain Eukaryota; kingdom Metazoa; phylum Chordata; class Amphibia; order Caudata; family Salamandridae; genus Lissotriton; species Lissotriton helveticus. The sequence continues at coordinate 1,242,628,221 of NC_136063.1, read as the reverse complement.
TCGATGGCTTTGGAAACGTAGAACTTTTTCTCTTAGGCTTTTTTTCTCCTTTGCGTTTGGAACAGCACACGTAGAATACTGTTCTATGAAACTCATCACTGAGTCGTCTGCATCCGTTCCAAATTTAGGTGCATCCTTGATCCACAGCAACATATGTATATGAGGAGCACCTCTTGCTTGGTACTCCTTCCTCCAGAAGAAATCCAACACCTCTCCAAGAGGTGGATTCTTCTTATTCATGATGAAAGACATCATACCTTCAAATCTATGATTGAAGTACCTACATACATTGACTGGATCCAAAGAGCACAGTTCTCCGGGTGTCTTGAATTCGATGTTTTCTACGTTAGCATTTGCCTCTCGTAGAAATTCAAGTAAGTTTTCCCAGCCATACTCAGCACAGCTCAAAGTGAGGAACCATGTGGGAGTTCCTAAGTTCCTCAGCATACATTTTAAATCACCATGACGACGGTACCAGTACTCATTAGTACCACGCTGACACGCCATGAGAATAATCAGGTGAGAATCCAAAATACTGTCTTGGACATTGACTTTATCCATAAAGTCACTTGCCGAGATGTTTTGCATGTGTATACCACTTTTCAAGATGTGGTTCACTGCATATGACAGTCCAGACAGATCGCTTTCAAACAGGAGATGAAACAAATAAGGAATGCATTGTCGAAACCTAGGATCTCCTGCATACAATCGCAAAGTCCGGTATTCAGAAGCAGGAATTTGATGAGGTCGCTCATCATATCTTCCTCCCTGACCTGTTGGAAAAAGCTGTGGGAAACACCGAGCTTCCAAACTTTCCTCCCAAACACTAATGGGACTCCCTTTCGCTTGTTTCATTTGAAACAACTCAATAGCATTCCCCATGACTTCCTTGGAATGCAAAGGATGAACACTATAATGTTCATATATTTCTTCACTAGTACAGGGTTCTACTTTCTCAATTTGACCAGCACACAAATCGCTATCCTCTTCCTCACTTACTTCCTCTTCTGCAACATATACATTTTTATAGTATTTATTATAGTTTTTTCAAATACAATGTTGCCCTTTTGACTTTCCTAACATCTACTAAATCTTGCCATATTTTCTTATTCTTTGTCGGAACCCCATTAACTAAGATAACAAGAGGTTCCTCTTCCACTTTTTCTACTCCAATTGTGTTAATGTTTTTCTTCAAATCTAGAGGCAAATAAACAACTCTTCCCTTTAATCCTCTCTGTAAATCTGATGGAGGCAATTTCCCTGTCTTTGGCTCCATTCTTACAATAGCCTGAAAGGGATGGATACTTTGAATCAAAATAGATTCATAAGTATTTAAATCCTTCAATTCAGAAGGAATCTCAACCAATTCCAGATTATTATGAACTGCTCTAGCAGGCATCTGGTTTTGATTTAATTTGTTACAACAATAAGTACACACACGTTGATCCAATCCCAAATCAAAACAATTTTCTACCATCAAGTATGTTGTAAAATCCTTCCATTCACTATTATTTTCCCTTTCACTTTTTCCATATAAATCCACTAACTTAGTCTGATTCTTATAATAAGTGCGTCGACAACACACACAAGTGAAATTTGGCCTCTCACTTGATTTCACCTCAATCGTTGCAATTTCCCTCTGGAAATTATCTGTACTGGAAACCTGTACACTATCTTCCACATTACTCTCTTCTTCTTGGTCAATTTCAACATTCTCCTCTTTACTTCCAAAGTAACAAAACTCAATTTCTTCACATATATTCTTCACATCTATTTCAGAACCATGCAAAAGAGCAGCGCATAATTGTTTAAGCATAATTGCTGGACTCTTAGCATAATACAACATTCTAACTAATTTCCTCACTTTATTATGATGCACTGCTAGCATCCTGAAATGATGAAAAACACTCTGGCATACTCTCCTGGAAAGACAAGCCAGTGAATGACCATGCAAACCTATCACTTCTCTCACTCTGCAAGGATCTAATTCTTGCAACAACTTCATTTTCTGCTTCAAACTTTTCTTACTAAATGACCGTATAAAATCACAAAGCAAATTGATGGAATCCTGTCGTACACTGCAAATACTACTACACTTCCAGGTGTACACAGGACCCTTAGGACGTCTCCCTAAAACCTCATTACCTAACACCTCTTCTTTCTCTGTTCTCACAAGTTTTTCTTTTTCAACTGGACAACCATCTTTCACTTCATAAGCTCGACCACTGGTGTCAACTGCATGCACCAAATCATTATCCTGGAAATAACTCTCCTCATTAAAAAATGCCTCAGAGCTTGAACTATGCATCCATTCTCCAGAAAAAACTTCACAAAAATTACTACGATTAACTATTCTCTTCCATCTACTATTTCTTTTGAAATCATAAATTACCTTGTTTAGCTTCCTAATTCTATTGATTGTCAAAATAAATAACTTACGTTTAATTTCAAATGCCTGATCAATAACTTTCTCAACTATTTTTTTTCTCTTATAAAAAACCACTTTCTGCTGACCTTTCTTAATATTTTTTAACAAATTCCAAATTATCCTGTGGCGGAACATTCGTTTACGAATATCCCTAAACTGTTGTTTCCTTCTACTTTCATGCATAGACTTATCTCTTACTCTAGCAGTAACATTTCTCATTGGCCTTTCCTTACCATTTGAATTCTTTCTCCTTTTCTGGACTGAAACATTTTCTGTAGTAATATTTTTTTTACTACACATATTTCTTATGACTGTTTTTCGACTCTTACCCGGTGCTTTCTTGGTGACTTGACAAATCTTTTTGTTAGAGGACTGCTGCATTATTCCATGGTCCTGCTGTCTTTGACGTTTTGCAGCCTTTCTTACTCTTTCTTTGCTAGGCATCCTAAAATCTTGAAATAATCTGCAGTTGAATCTGTGGTAAAATATAATAAAAAAATTTATTAACCACTATTACCCAACAGTAAATTAATAACAGTCATCAAAAACTTAACACACTACTTAAGTATATAATATACTGAAGCCTATCTCCAATTTTTCACTGAACAGGACTCATCTCTTCTTAACCTTGGATAAACCTCACCTACTCTGTGTCCCCTGCACATAATTAAATGTAAAGGGGCAGATTTATATTAACTAGCACATCCCCAGGGATGCACCAGTTAACGTGCACCGCTGCTCTGCCACCCACGGTGTGCCGCATTTACAATCAGATAGGACAAAGCTACATCAAAACCCTGCGCCTGCTTGAAGCAGGCATAGATCTTGACGCAGGTAGGCTGAAAGCTAAAGCAACAACTAAGTGTCGTGTGCAGAAGTTACAAAAAAGGAAAAATGGCGTTTAAACCAGTAATGAGACCATGCTAACGTAATACAGAGTAAAAATATCCAGGATCTACATCAGTTTGGGGTTCACGAACCTGGCAGGTACAAGGCACTGAGGCTTTCCACCGTGCATGTCTCATCCCAAAACATATGTTGTTTGTGAATGAAACAATTTCCCAGACCAAATGCTTTGGATTGGCTACTTCTAAAAAATTAAACACCCCTACTATCCCGGAGTTAGAGGAATATGATGGTTGGAGTAATTTTACTCGTTGTCTATTAAAGATTTACAGGCCCTACTCCGTAATTCTTCCTTTAACATTTCCAGTATAAATCCAAAAGGTTGACTGCTTTGGCAACGTGCCTTATCCACGGTTTAATAACGCTGCCTTTTGCTTTATATACGTTTTCAAATTGTATGAAATATATACCAATAGGTCGTTATTAACCTTTAGGTAGTGGTTTTCTTCATGAAGTCTGGTCGCTTCCATACACATACAGATTTTCAAAGATGATCAAGAACTTTATCTGAATGGAGAGGAATGCACTGAGACGCCAGATCATTCACTAATGTGTAGGCACATACAGTTACACGGTTCATGCAACAAACACCGACCAAATATGGCTTGCGTGTTGCAAGGCACACCAGTTCCTGCTATCATCCCCACGTTCAAGTTCTTGGAAAATGGTAGTTATTTGATGCTCAATAATGAAGATTGTTCTGGGTTAATTAAAAGTATTCATTTTATCGTAACAGTAAATGAACGGGTTATTTGCTGCAGAAATGTTCTATTTCCTCCCACACATGAACATAGGGAGTTTTCAATCTGGCCACAAATACCAACCTTGGGAGCACATTTCAACGGCATGGCAAGAATAAGAGCTATTTTGTCTCAGAGAGAGGTGGCCTTGAGTTCGGCCCGTGAAACTTTCGTGCTTCACACAGCGAACACCCGTACAGAGGTGCAGACCCTTTTAAATACAGATTCGCCTTTCCATTTCAGCAAGATGGTTCGGACTATCCCTAACGCGTCCTCCACAAAGGGCCTGGCGCACTTTTTTAAAGTTGTTACCAGTGGTCTCGTGACTTCATTTGAGAAAATCTTTGGAGTCATCCCTGCTTTCTTACATTCTATTTTTTCCACTCTGCTTCGTGGATTCCCATTTTTACTTGCATTACCAGCGGACGCTCTTGTGCTTTTTTACATTTTTAAATATGGATGTCCCTCCTGTGCAAGCTCCCGCCCTGCAGCTGCTGACACTGTTCCGCAATCGCATGCTAGAATATTATGGCACAATGCCGTTGGCGATATTAAGCACGGCATATGGATTATCTTTTCTATGCTGATGTGATTCCTTCAAATCTAAGACACTAAAGTATCGGCACGCCCTAAACCAACACAAAGAGACCTTCTTAGCAAATAATATATTATGTGTATTAGGGAGGGTGAGATATAAGCAGCCGCGGGCCGTGGAGGGAGTTACGGTGGGGCAGGGATGCGGGGAGGGGGAGGGGCAGGGTGGAGCCCTCTCCACCCTGCCCCTCCCCCTCCCCGCCTCCCTGCCCCACCGTAACTCCCTCCACGGCCCGCGGCTGCTTATAAGTGTTGCTAACTCTTATTCATTTACAGCATGTTAACATACTGTCACCATTCGCTTTTTATGTACTATTGACTATGCTGGTAATTTTGCTACTGATAATATGTGTACTTGTATAATCTAAGATACTACGCCTGAGAAGACGGCATTAGTAAATAAACATTTCAAATACACATGTGTTCTTCTTAACTCCATGTTCTCGTTTCTAAGAAATATATAACGACCGACTGTTCATGAGTTCCACGTATCCTGAGGTACTATAAGTTCATATTCTGGATTGTCTAAACATTGAGAGTTTGTTATATCCAATGTGACACTGTACCTAGCTTGCTAAGGGGTTTTGATTACTAAGGTGAGTTTTGGGACACCCTAATTCGCCGAGGTTCCAATCCTCTGTCCACAGTTCTGTGTCAGAACAGAAACCCTGCGACAGGGGCACCCCTCAACCTTACTGGAGCTTCATCACACTTGCGATACAACTCCATAAATGCGCCAACTTTACGGCACAAATACGTCACGCATCTGTGCTGTTTTTGCCCCATGATGCGCCGCATTGTAAATGCAGCACACCATAGGTGACGGAACAGCGGCACAGAATGACTAACACATCCCTGGTGATGCGCCAGTCATCATAAATCTATCCCTATGCTTCTTATCTTGTTAGAGATAAACCGCCATATGTATCATCAAAGTTTTTTGCATTTCCTAAATAGCGAACTTTAAGGAATAAATAGCGATTCTTTACCATTCCTAGTTTGCGATGACCTATTTGCTAATTACAAATTACCCATTCATTTCCATGCAGCAGGAGGCCCATAGGAATGAAGGTGCAATTTGCGATTAGCAATTACCTCATCGCAAATTACGAATTTTTCAGACGGTGCAGGGGTGTCTCAAGAACACCCTGCTGCACCCCTGAAAAAGAAATTTGGGGTCATATGGCGCACATAAATTTTGAAAACATTCCTTTACCTCAAAAACGATTTTCAACTCATAATTTGAAAACACTGCACATGGGGAAATGACTTAAAATGTCCTTAAGACACATACAAGCATTTTTTGATTGCCTTTGCAGCATGTTTCAGTCACCTTTAACATGCCTATGTAACGGAAACATTCAAAATCTAAATTTGCCATGCACAGGTGGGAGCATATTTACAAGCAATTTACTCCACAGACAAACTTCTTACATTGAAATGGGAAAAATAACATCAGAGACTCTCAATTACCTTATAAAGAAGCAGACACCATTATGTCCTTCTCATCAATATTAAAACCATTGCTTTTTCTCAAAAACGATTTACAAGTCATAATTTGAAAACACTCCACAGCTCCTATGCACATTAAAGCCCTGTCAGTACTAATACTTCACATTTTCTCCAATTACAATTTCTCAAAGAAACAAAATCTATTTGTGAAACACTTGAGACAAAGCAACATTTGAAAAACACAACTTTCTTCATAATTTTCTCCTTAAAGCACACTATTTTCTATCTAAATTAAAGAAATCTTTTCTCACCTTAGCAAATACTTTGAGTTTCAAAACAGTCTCAGAAACACACCAATTTGTCTTCAGCAGAGCAAAAGGTATGCACTCCAGAGTCTGCAGCTATCAAAAGCACAGAAATGCTGTAATTCCTCACACATATCTCTCATGTCACCCAATCAAAACTCTTCCCTCACTTTTTTTCAAAGCAAAACCCTTCCCCCCTCTGCCCCCTCTCTGCTTTTTCTGCATAGCAACCACCTCTTGCAAGACCTCTCACACAACAATGTTGCAATTGAACTCTGAACTCTCAGTGCACCTGCATATCCAGAGCATTCTTTCATTTAATGATTTTTTCTTCGCCACTCAAAATACATCTTTCAACGAACTCATCCATGCACACTAACTTTCTGTTTTCAGCAATCAAAATCCACCAATCACTCTTACTGCTTCATTAACACAGAAACTCCTCAGTTTTTTTCATTTTACACTCTCATTTTTTCAACTGCCATTTCATTGCCACACTTCATCTGACTGCAGCAGAACCTTCTCTCACCATGTTTTCTGTCTGGATTGTTGGACATAGTTACATATATTGGGCTCAAAGGTACGCTGAAAACAGGAATTTACCTAACCTCAATTAACAAGATGTGGAAATTAAGTGGTTTGGCCACAGAGGATTAAAATGTCACCAATTGATACCATTGGTGAAAACCTTTATGCATTTGCCAAAACCTGACCTGTTAATTGTGCACTGTGGAGGTAATGATTTGGGCACTTTGACTGGGGTAGGTCTGGAAATGCTTTTAAAGGACACCTTTGAGCAATTGATGGCACTTTTTCCTCAGACTGCCTTGGTATATTCAAATATATGCCAAAGACAGAAATGGAGGTGGTCGAACCAATTTTGTCCACAAATTGAGAAATCGAGGAAGCATGTAAACAAATCTGTTTCAGCTTACATGAGAGACCATGGAATGGGCTCCCTGTACAACAATAACTTGCGTTACTACATGCAAGATATCTACAGAGGAGATGGAGTTCACTTCTCAGATGAGGGCAACAGAGTTTTCACTCTGAATTTAAGACTGTGCATTGGTACCTACTTATAAGTACCTAAATGTACCATAAACCCAAAAGCTCTTCTCAGAGCTACCCTACATCTGATCACTCACAATTATTATTTTACTCTAACTTTTTTCACTAATTTTCAAGAAAGTACGCTCCCCAGAACGCTTCCCGGTTCGCGAACCGGGCGCACTCCACGCAAAAAAACTAAAAAAACTGTATATTTTTTTTTGCCCTGCGAGACCCTTTCAAAGCCTCCACATCAAACCTAGGGGGTCAGGGACGATCTACTATGCCCCCTTATGGTCATTTGCCCCTTCGCTTTGGCCTCCTCTTGTCTCTCGATCCTACCGAGAGACAAGATGGCGGCCGCTACGGACTGTTTGGAATGTTTACAGACGCCGAAAAACCAATCAGCTTCGCAAACCTCCGTAACGCGAAAAGTACGCGAAGAGGAGCGCTGTTACAGATATATATCTTTTTTTGAACGTTAATTTCTCAAAATCCACTGGAGCACATATATTGAGACCTAGCAAAGGCACATCGGGCTACCAGTCCCTACAATTTTGCCAAGTTTCGTGCAAATCCATTCAGCCGTTCGATTATTATTATTTTTTTTTTTTTTGCCCCGCGGGGCCCTTTTAAAACCTCCACATCAAACGTAGGGGGTCAGCGAGGATCTACTATTCCCCCTTATGGTCATTTGCCCCTTCGCTTTGGCCTCCTCTTGTCTCTCGATCCTACCGAGAGACAAGATGGCGGCCGCTACGGACTGTTTGGAATGTTGACAGACGCCGGAGAACCAATCAGCTTCGCTTCACAAAGCTCCGTTGCGCGAAAAGTCTGCGTCCTGGGACGCTGCCCGGTCCGCTGTTACAGATATATATCTTTTTTTAAACGTTAATTTCTCAAAATCCACTGGAGCACATATATTGAGACCTACAAAAGGCACATCGGGCTACCAGTCCCTACAATTTTGCCAAGTTTCGTGCAAATCCATTCAGCCGTTCGGGCTAAAAGTGAGGCCAACCGCCCTATGGAAATTAACATGGGAAAAACGCGTTTTGGGACCCCCCTTTTTTCTCGGCCCCCCCTTGACGAACCCCCCCAAAATTTTCAGGGGCTGCTCAAAAACAAAATGTGCCATTTTCCTGAAAATTTCAGCCAATTCCGTCCACAAACGCCAAAGTTATTAGACATAGAATTTTCAAAAATCCCATAGAGAAAAAATCCTAACTATATATACCTACTGGCGACCGCCAGTAGGTAATATATATATATATATGTATATATATATATATATATATTACCTACTGGCGGTCGCCAGTAGGTATATATAGTTAGGATTTTTTCTCTATGGGTTTTTTGAAAATTCTATGTCTAATAACTTTGGCGTTTGTGGACGGAATTGGCTGAAATTTTCAGGAAAATGGCACATTTTGTTTCTGAGCAGCTCTTGAAAATTTGGGGGGGGTTCGTCCAGTGGGGGCCGAGAAAAAAGGGGGGTCCCAAAACGTGTTTTTAACATTGAGTTTTCCATAGGGCGGTTGGCCTCACTTTTAGCCCGAACGGCTGAATGGATTTGCACGAAACTTGGCAAAATTGTAGGGACTGGTAGCCCGATGTGCCTTTTGTAGGTCTCAATATATGTGCTCCAGTGGATTTTGAGAAATTAACGTTTAAAAAAAGATATATATCTGTAACAGCGGACCAGTTAGCGCACTGGTTCGCGGACTTTTCGCGCAACGGAGCTTTGTGAAGCGAAGCTGATTGGTTCTCTGGCGTCTGTCAACATTCCAAAAAGTCCGTAGCGGCCGCCATCTTGTCTCTCGGTAGGATCGAGAGACAAGAGGAGGCCAAAGCGAAGGGGCAAATGACCATAAGGGGGAATAGTAGATCCTCGCTGACCCCCTAGGTTTGATGTGGAGGTTTTAAAAGGGCCCCGCGGGGCAAAAAAAAAAAATTATAATAATAATCTTACGGCTGAATGGATTTGCACGAAACTTGGCAAAATTGTAGGGACTGGTAGCCCGATGTGCCTTTGCTAGGTCTCAATATATGTGCTTCAGTGGATTTTGAGAAATTAACGTTCAAAAAAAGATATATATCTGTAACAGCGGACCGCTTCGCGTACTTTTCGCGTTACGGAGCTTTGCGAAGCGAAGCTGATTGGCTCTCCGGTGTCTGTAAACATTCCAAACAGTCCGTAGCGGCCGCCATCTTGTCTCTCGGTAGGATCGAGAGACAAGAGGAGGCCAAAGCGAAGGGGCAAATGACCATAAGGGGGCATAGTAGATCCTCGCTGATCCCCTAGGTTTGATGTGGAGGTTTTAAAAGGGCCCCGCGGGGCAAAAAAAAAAAATTATAATAATAATCGAACGGCTGAATGGATTTGCACGAAACTTGGTAAAATATTAGGGACTGGTAGCCCGATGTGCCTTTGCTAGGTCTCAATATATGTGCTTCAGTGCATTTTGAGAAATTAACGTTCAAAAACAAGATATATATCTGTAACAGCGCTCCGCTTCGCGGAGATAAAATTATATCTGTATTACGTAGCTGTTGCTAACACCAGCTAGCGACGGCTAGTAGGAGATAGCGACCATCTTGGGCCCCACTTTGCATGTGAGTGATATTTATCACTAATGACATGCAAAGTGGGCATGCCAAGATGTTAGCGACTGGAAACAGTCGCTAACATCGCTATCTCCTATTATCAACTTTTGGAAATATTCGAGATAAGCGCGAATATCTCCAAAAAGTAACAGCTGCCCTGAGCAGTTCTTAGCCATGTTATCCAATGGGAGGTGGATAACATGGCTAAGAGCATTAGCTCGGTAATGCATGAATATCGCGGAGTTTTCAGCGATATTAATGCATTGCGCTCGTTTTTTATCGTATTTGCGATAAACCTTGATAATAGCAAGGTTTATCTGCGATAATTTCTGACGGTAAAAAAATCTTTGCAATGCATCGTTAGGGATAAATATCGCTTAACTTTGGTAATATGCCCCAACGTCTGTTAACGTTCGATTCGAAGGAAATCAGGAATTGTTGAAAAACATTGTGTGCGCCATCTTGTCTTTTTTCAAATGCCACACTTTTGTCGTGCACGGCAGCCATTTTAGATGCCTTGACCAGATCCACTCTGTGCACGCTGTCGATCCTTAGCATGGCTCCCCACCCTCGCAAGCATCTCCCCCAGGCAGTGGTCACCCCCGCTCTCTGTTTTATGCATGGGTAATAAACCTCCCCCCATCTGCGCTGTTCTTCCCTGAGAATCACACCCTGTGCCCGCCCGACACCTCCCTTTCGCCCTATTCACTACCGCACCCTCTGACACTCCTTTTCCTCTGTGTCCGATTGTCCAGGCCGGTCCTAGGCTATCAGCTAGCCCTGCAGATGTAGTTTATGGCCACAGCTGTAAAGAATCACCCGTCTTCAAAGGAGTTATAGTAGATCAAGGCCCACACTCGATGAGATCCGTCACAGCAGAAGCGTTGCTATTATCTGAAAACCATCCTGTATTGTGATTGGGGAGGGGACCGAGCGTGAAGCGGAAGATTCCAGGGATGACTCTTTGTACATCAAAGTTTTTACAATTATGTGTCACATTAAAAATATATAGCACTCCGACAAAGTAGTAAGATTATAAAACTTTAATAATTTATAAATATATACAAGAAAACAAAAATAGTAATAACATATAAACATTTTTAGAGAAAAACAACGAAGTAGCGGTCGGCTGTGCGAATAGTCCCAACGCAGCACAACGTCCAGATTTCCGGCGTGGGGCGTCGCGGGGGGTGGGTGATCAGTAGCAAACTGTTGTGCGAATAGTTCCAAGGCAGCAGAACGCGCCGAAATCTAGATGACACAAAAGTGATGTCTAGTAAGTTGCCACCCAGCAAATAACGGCGTGGGGCGTCGCGGGGGGTGGGTCATCAGTAGCAAACTGTTGTGCGAATAGTTCCAAGGCAGCAGAACGATGGCACCAAGGTGATGTCCAGTAAGTTGCCGCACTGGTTTTGGTATCCTACAATGCTGCTCCGAATAACGGCGTGGAGCGCCCCGGGGGAGGCGGCGTGAACGGGCCTCTCCAGGTGGAGTCTCGTCTGTTGTAGTGGGGCGCCCCTTTACCGTTTCAGTTGCCATTGCGTCCGCTTTTGGTCCACTGTGTCAAAATCCGCCATTCAGCTGAGTTGCGCCCACTCTTGCGGTGCAGCGATAGGCGGCTGTCACAGGACTCTCAAAATGGCGGCAGGCTGTTTCCTTTTTGGGCCTGGTCCACTGAAATGGCCCTGGGACACCTTGGAAATCGGACGCTTGTCTGCTAGGTCTTGGACCCCATTCTCGAAAGCGTCCCCTCCGCCTTGAGAATTCATCAAAAGTTTTGGGGGCCCCGACTCCTGCAGGCTTCTGGTGGGGAGCGGCTGCCATGATTGCTCGCGGAATGACCACGACGGAGCTACGAGATGGTGGTGCTCTCATGGTGACGCCAGCTTCAGTCTGAAACATCCAGAAACAAGGTGGGGCTTTCATCGTTTGGGGGAAAAAAAAAGTTTTCATCCAATGAAAAGTGTTGTTTTTAGGTCATATGATCAAGCCTTCCATCATTAGGAAACCAAAAGTAAAATGAACCAATGAAAAGTTTTATAAACAAGTCACATGACCTGTTATGCGGCATAGGGTATAAAATGCGGAGAAAATACGTTGGCACGTGAGGCGGCGTCAGTAGCGGACCGATGTGCGAATAGGCCGAAGGCAACACAACGCGCCAAGATCCGGATGGCATCGAGGTGGTGTCATAGTTGAGAGTTCTGAGCAGCGGTTGTAACACTGTCTGAAGCTTATTTGCAGCTGCTGCAGGTTCACTACGCGCCAAGATCCGGATGGCACCGAGGTGGTGTGTAGGAAGTTGCCGCACTGGTGTGGCCATCCTACAATGCTGAAAGTCGGCGTGGGGCGCCCCGTTGGCCTGTGAGTTTGCGTCAGTAGCGGACCGATGTGCGAATAGGCCGAAGGCAGCACAACGCGCCAAGATCCGGATGGCACCGAGGTGGTGTCTAGTAAGTTGTCGCACTTCTGTGGCCATCCTACAATGTTGAAAGTCGGCGTGGGGCGCCCCGTTGGCCTGTGAGATGGTGTCAGTAGCGGACCGATGTGTGAATGGGGCCGAAGGCAGCGCAACAATATTTTCTACTATATTTCCGGTGTAGAAGAGACCACAAGGCGCTGAGATGCCAAGATCCGGATGGCACCGAGGTGGTGTGTAGCAAGTTGCCGCACTGGTGTGGCCATCCTACAATGCTGAAAGTCGGCGTGGGGCGCCCCGTTGGCCTGTGAGATGGCGTCAGTAGCGGACCGATGTGCGAATAGGCCGAAGGCAGCACAACAATATTTTCTGACTGACACCACAAGGCGCTGAGATGCCAAGATCCGGATGGCACCGAGGTGATGTCTAAGTTGCGGACTGATGTGCGAATGGGGCCAAAGGCAGCGTAACAATATTTTTTGTATGGAAGATACCACTAGGCGTTGAGATGCCAAGATTCGGATGGCACTGAGGTGATGTCTAGCAAGTTGGTGTGGTCATCCTACAATGCTGAAACTCGGCGTGGGTCACCCTATTAGCCTGTGAGATGGCGTCAGTAGCGGACCGATGTGCGAATAGGCCGAAGGCAGCACAACGCGCCAAGATCCGGATGTCACCGTGGTGGTTTCATAGTTGAGAGGCACTTCATCTGCAGTGGGGCGCCGAGATCCGGATGGCACCGAGGTGATGTCTAGCAAGTTGCTGTACTGGTGTGGTCATCCTACAATGCTGAAAGTCGGCGTGGGTCGCCCCATTAGCCTGTGAGATGGCGTCAGTAGCGGACCGATGTGCGAATAGGCCGAAGGCAGCACAACGCGCCAAGATCCGGATGTCACCGTGGTGGTTTCATAGTTGAGAGGCACTTCATCTGCAGTGGGGCGCCGAGATCCGGATGGCACCGAGGTGATGTCTAGCAAGTTGCTGTACTTGTGTGGTCATCCTACAATGCTGAAACTCGGCGTGGGTCGCCCCATTAGCCTGTGAGATAGCTGTTCTTTGGATTTGGGCCTGGCTCGTCTGCTGTAGTGGGGCGCCCCTTTACCGTTTCAGTTGCCATTCAGCTGAGTTTCGGCTGCTCTTGATGCTACAGCGACAGGCGGCTGCAACAGGACTCTCAAAATGGCGGCCTGTTCTTTGGATTTGGGCCTGGTCCACTAAAATGGCCCTGGGACACCTTAGAACTCGGACGCTCGATTTTTTTTTCCTTTCCTGTACATGCAAAAAAAGGTAAATGCCCGGTACGTTACACGCTTCATCTGCCACGATGAACTCTCCAGAGGAACCGAAAAAAAATATAGTTGTGGTAACTATACCATGCATCGTCATATGGAGAGGTGGCACCAATTAATTATAGTGCTGCATAAAAGAGAGATTTGGAGGAGAACCCCTGACCTGCTAGTACATTCATCAAAGAAGTGGCACTGAGAGCTTCAGAGGCAAGGGAAACGGTCCCAAATATTTAGAAGAACTTTGGAAAGATTAAAATGACATGTTTAGATTGTGGCAAATTAATTTCATGTGGACAGATGAGTGTTACTCTAATAAATACAGCATATGAACATCATCATAGTCGATGGTTGGTAGAGACATTTTGACTATATCCTGGACCTGCCCGTCCTCGCCCAAAATGGCGCCAGAATAAATGGGACTCGTAACTCCTTGTTGTGTACTGGTTGCAGAACCTTGAAATCACGAGATACGTATGCAGTTTTGAAGCAAATGGCGGGCGGGGACGAGAATTGATTGAATATTTCGACATCCCTATTGATATTAAGTTCTGATGTGTTATTGATTACTGTACTGTTGAAAGTTCGAATTAACGTCACCCATGGTACTTGCCCGCAAATGTATATCTAGATAATTTTATTGTAACTGGCCCTGTCGTATTTTAATTATAAAATGTACGTCCACCGATTCCGTAACTGTTAGACACCTTAGTTCTTGCAACGTAATGGCCCGCCCGTTACGTTCCTCTACAGTGTAAATGTCTATTCATCATATACGATTACAGTTTGCTCCGTGGCCGGCCCACGTGGTTATAGGCTCGTATTTGTATAATGAAATTTTCACAATAAAGGTTTTTAAAAGAAAACATGGTAGTAGTATATACATTGGTAAAGTTTTTAATAATAGTCACTGTTTTAGAATCATTAAAAGGCAAGTGAAATAAAGCAGACCAATTACATGAAGGGTAAAAGGTATAATACGAAGGAACGCAGTAAAGATAAATGGTCAAGGGCTGTTGTGTTTTCTATTCCTGCAACATAAAGTGATCGATAAGAATCTCATATTCAGGCGTATCGGCGACTAAGACAGCAGGTCGACCCTCTTTTGCTCAACGGCTCCGTCATGGGACGAAGAAACGCTCTTTTTCTCGAAAAAAGAATATATTTTACTTGCAGGACAGTTGTAAAATTTCCGGGAAAGTACATTAGCCTGGAACATTATAACATATATTTAAGAAAAAATAATGTTCGGAAGTAATGAAAAGCGTAAATTTTTAGGTCATATGACCAAGCCTTTCATCATTACAATAAGAAAAGTAAAATGAACCAATGAAAAGTTTTATTAACAAGTCACATGACTTGTTATGCTTACGTTACGCGCTGCGCGCCCCGGATGACTTCCGGATGCGCTAACGCGGCGCGTCATATGACGTTTTACGCGACAACGCAGGTACAGAATATAGTCAAAATGTCTCCACCAACCAGCGGTCGGAACACAACCCCTTTCAGCAGGCTAAATAGTTCTGTTAAATGACAACAGAAGGGACAGGCAACAAGAACCATCAGTCAAAGAGGGGAGGGCTAGTTCTTCTCTACCGGGTTACATTGGGGCGCTACCGGAACTGATCGAATTGGTAGTCTACAGTGTTTCTGGATGTTTCAGACTGAAGCTGGGGTTAGCATGAGAGCAGCACCATTTCGTAGCTCCGTCGTGGTCATTCCGCAACCAATCATGGCAGCCGTTCTTTATCGTTATTTTGGGCGGGGTGGGTGGCGGAGCCGAGCTGTTTTGCAGCCATCATTGTGTGGAGTTCAGTTCATCTCACTAGTTTTGTATTTGTCATGAGGGGTTGTTCCTAATGTTTCTATTTTAGCGAGGTCAAAAAGAGATCCCATTAGTGGCCTACTGATTTTGCTCGATTCCTTTTCTTTTTTTTTACACGATTTTTCGTTATCTGCAAAGACTAAACAGAGTATTGCGACTCTGTGTTTGTTTGTAAATAGAGAATGAACCAAAGAGAACTAATTCTAAAACAGTAAATACTTGGATAACAATGAATCAAATGGAGAGAGAAGCAGGCACGACGGATTACAATGGGGGCAAAGACCTGCGTTAACTACCTTTCACTATCTGCAAAGAGAGAGTACTCCTAATAGAAATGAGGGGGGGGGGGCACCATTCAAAGCAGATCAGTGTGCATAAACACGAAAATGTTTTCACTTACCACGTACTTGACATTCGACAGCTTATGATATTTGCTATTAAAAAACCATTGAAATTCACTGAAAAAACCATAGGTTATAGACCATATATAGTTAGGAATTAGCATTTACAAAACCTTGAAAATTCACTGAAAAAACCATAGGTTATAGACCATATATAGTTAGGAATTAGCATTTAAAAAACCTTATTTTACTCACACAAAACCATTGAAATTCCATATATAGTTAGTTGCACTAACTATATATCGCGCACCTGCAATCCACTGCTGATGATGTCACATATTACATCATTCATGACATGGTCAGTGACATCACTGATGACATCACTGATGACATATCAAATGACATCACTGATGACATCACTGATGACAACATCCAGTGACTGTATGTTTCTGTAAAGTTAAAATGTGTCTTACATATTGAAGAATGAGTGGAAGTATAAGTGTCTGGACAAAGGATTTAGTAGGTGCATGACTGAATGCATGAGTGAGTGATTAAATGTGTCTCACTGAGTGCATGGGTTAGTGACTAAAGTGTCTTAATTTGTGCATCATTATGTCTGTTGTTCTGTAAACTGCTGCATGTTTTGATCAGTAGCTATATGATTAACTATATGGGTTACTGATTGATTGTCCAAGTATTTGTATGGGAGACTGAGTGTGTGTGTGGCTGGCTGGGAGGTGTGTGACTCTGTGCAGATCAATGTGTACTTGTATCAATGATTGTATAACAAGGTAAGTATGTGTTAGTATATGTTTGAAAATGTAAGGTGCTGTATGTTTAACTGTATAGACAAGAAAATGGAAGTGTCATTGATTCTTTACAGGACTGACTAGGTGTGTGAGTAACTCCATGGATGAGTGGCAGACTGTGAGTGTCTGTATAGGTGTATGAGTGCATATGATAGTGTTGTAAAGATGAGTGATTGTATGTATGAATGATAGTATGGGTGAATGAGTGAAGGTGTGTGTAGACGTAGGAATCAGTGAGTGCGTATGTAGTAACTAGTATTGGTGTGTCAATGGTTTCAAAAATTATATTCTGTATTTAACACTGGGTGAAACAGAGGTTATATTAAAATGTGAGGAGATGCATTGTATTGTCACATGAATGATATCATCAGTGATGTGGTCATTGATGTCAAATGAGATGTCATCAGTGATGTCATCAGTGATGTCATTTGATATGTCATCAGTGATGTCATCAGTGATGTCACTGACCATGTCATGAATGATGTAATATGTGACATCATCAGCAGTGGATTGCAGGTGCGCGATATATAGTTAGTGCAACTAACTATATATGGAATTTCAATGGTTTTGTGTGAGTAAAATAAGGTTTTTTAAATGCTAATTCCTAACTATATATGGTCTATAACCTATGGTTTTTTCAGTGAATTTTCAAGGTTTTGTAAATGCTAATTCCTAACTATATATGGTCTATAACCTATGGTTTTTTCAGTGAATATATATATATATATATATATATATATATACTTGTTCACCATGCACAAGTGCACTCCCTCCAAAGTAACGCCAACTCCGGAATTAAGTTCGAATAGGATTTATTCAATATCGCATTTAAGCATTTTTTCTTGGCTTAAATGCGATATTGAATAAATCCTATTAAAACTTAATTCCGGAGTTGCTGTTACTTTGGAGGGAGTGCACTTGCGCATTTTTGTGCATGGTGAACAAGTCTATGGAGTACAGGGCGAGCTCTGACCCTGAGGTGCACAACTACTAAAGTGGACATTTCACTCCTACAAAACCACTGAAATTCCCCTATTAACTTGCACGCCCGTAATGCACTACAGATGACGTCACATATTACATGCCTCATGACATGGTCAGTGACATCACTCATGACATCACTGATGACATTGCAAATGACATCACTGATGACATCATCCAGTGAATGTATGTTTTTCAGAAAATTAAATATGCTTTATATATGTATATCTCATGGTCGATGGAAGACTAATTTATATATAAGTGTCTAAATGGATGATTTTTTTTAATTGATTGTATAACTGACTGGTTAAGTGTATCTTAGTGAATACATGGGTTAGTGAGTAATGTTTAAATATATGTATCAGTCTCTCACATTGTGTATAATTGGCTGCATGGGTTGGTGAGTAGCTACATGAGTGTCTATATAGGATATTAGTTGTTTTTTTGAGTATCAGTATGACTGTCTGTATGGTTCGGTGGGGGGTATTATGTAGTGCATAGATCCATGAATGAGTGACTCACTGTTTGTATGCGTTGAAGACAGCATGTGTGCAGGACTGTATGGGTGGCTGAGTGTGTGTATGGGTGTGTTACTGAGTGAATGACAATCTCAATAGTGTGTTTATGAGTAACTACATATGTTTTAAACTAGTATATGTGAGCATTGGTGTATATAAGTGAGTATATGTGAGAGACAGTGAGAGATTGGAAGAGTTCCTGTATAAATTAGTATGTGTTTCTATAAGTGATTGCTTAAGAGAGTAAGTATGTGTAAGTTTCTGTAGCAGTAAGTGTGGTGGTGTGTGTTTAACTGTGTATGCAATTTAATGGATGTTCGATACTTTGTTTGCATGTGTGCCTATGTGTTTGAGAAACTCTATGGATGAGTATCAGTGTGTAACAGGATGTATAGGAGTATGAGTACATATGATGAGGGAGTACATGTATGAGCACTGTATAGGACTGTTGGTGAATGAGTGGATGTGTGTGTAGATCTTGCAATTACTGAAAAGGTGTGTTGTGAGTGGTATTGGTATGTCCATTGTTTTGAAAATGTTAGTTTCCATTTTTGCGTGTGTGTATCAAAGGTTATATTAGAGTGAGAGGAGGTCTGCCACTCTATCACAAGCATGATATCATCAGTGATGTCTTCATTGATGTCATTTCAGATGTCATCCGTGATGTCACTGACCAAGTCATGAGTGATGTAATTTGTGACGTCATCAGCAGTGCATAGCAGGCATGCGAGTTATAGTTAGCTGAACTAACTATAATGGGGGAATTTCTATGGTTTTGATCGAGTGAAATGTCCAACTAACTATATCGCTGCTGAAGCATATGGTTTATTCAGTGAATTACTAAGGTTTTATAAATGCTAATTTCTAACTATAACATGCCTGAAACCTATGTTTTTTTCAGCGAATTTCAAAGGTATTTTAAATGCTAATTTGTAACTATAACGTAGCGAACACCCATCACAACGCATGCGTTACATCACATGTGTTTATGTCGCAAGCGTTACAATGCAAGCGATGTTACGACGCAGGCCATCACTAAGTGGCCCCTTACATCGCAGAGGCTTATACAACGCATGCTTTTAAAATGCATGTGCTGTAATGGGCGGGCTCCAGGACGGACGTGCAACTGGAACCGGGTGACAGGAACCACGACGAGAGAGAGGTAAGGGGGATTGTGCTGAGGGTTTAGTGTTGTGTAGTGTAATGTTTTAGGCTTTCGGGCTTAGGGTTTAGTGCTGTGTAGGGAATGTTTTAGGCTTCAGGGCTTTGGTTGTGTAGAGTCCTGTTTTAGGGTTTAGGGCTTAGGGTTTAGTGTTGTGTAGGGTACTGTTTTAGGGTTTAGTGTTGTGTAGGGAATGTTTGAGGCTTTTGAGCTTAGGGTTATGTAGGGTACTGTTTACAACAAGGGGGAGGGTTTTTTTATGGGATGGGCGATTTCTCCACTCGTGTGGAGTGGTAGGTCCAGTCTCAGCATTCGCCCAAAAGGCCTATGTTTAACCAAGAAGTGCTGGAATGTTCCTAGAGGTAGTGAACGTACGGGTCACACTGGTGTTTGGAAGTTGTACTGTCTCAATGAAGTCCTACAGTAGGGTATCCATTTTGTTGGATGTAATGCCCTCACACACCCTTTCAGGTGTCATGCTTCATCATCTGGGCTTGCTCCTTGTTGGGTCGGCGGTGCAATACCCAACGGGCGACACCTCAAAAAGGGGCTCTTTGGCAGAGATCTTCAATCCAACATCCGTTTAGGTGAAGTGTGGGTGTGGGGCCAGGAAGGTGTAGACGTGTTTGTGAGTTTAAAATATAGCTAGGAGTACCAGGATCAAGTTTATTCTGGGGGTCCCCTGCTTTAATTAAAAGAAGAGCCTAGCCTGTACTCGATGGATTTCTATGTTTCCTTCTTCGCGACTCGACTAGTATGTGCAGTAAATGGTTGACATGTTTCTCGCATGTGTACAGTGACTAGCGATTCATCAGGACCTTCGTAAGAAGTTAGTTTCTAAGGAAAACTGTCTACGGTAAATGATCTGCCTAAGTATCAAATCTTCTATTCAGACTGAGAAGTGATCAAAATAGTGTACCTGTGTAGTGCTGCATCTGCCTGTATCGGGAGACAAAAGGGAGCAATTCACAACAGGTTTAACATCACAACCAATCTTGGGTGACCTTGTACAAACAGTGCTCCATGCTAGTGAAGGTGCCGCTAGCATGTGGATTAAAAACACTTTGGGGTATATTCCTCAGTGAGCGCGGTGGTGAGCATGCCCCTGTGGAAAAATACAGTTAAAAACAAAAACAGCAATATGGTAGGTGTAAAGGAACACCTAACTCACCTAAATGGTCATGTATGCGTGCTACAACTGTACCCGGCGGGTTGTACATCGGGTATACGACCTCTATAGTTTGGCTGGATACGAGAAGAAAGTAGCAATAGACATTGTGGTACCATCGCCTACTTATATAGCTAACGTGTTCTCAGCCTACCGTTTATTTTCTTAGCCATGTGCGTAGAGGATGTGCTCGTGCTGGGGGTAGTGTGTGATATTTTGGGAAAAAAGATGTGATGTTAAAGCATGCAGGGTATTTGTGTGTGTAGTGATTGTGTTTTGTATGCATTTCAATAGTGGAGAGAAATAATGGGTTACGTTGTGTTAGCGTGTTTTGTGAATGTGTGTGCGATGTAAAGATGACGATGTGAATGTTAGCGATGAAAAAGTTTGCGATGTAGCATCATACATCCATATAACAAGCCTGAAACCTATGGTTTTTTCAGTTAATTTCAAAGGATTTCTAAATGCTAGTTTCTAACTATGCCTGCAGAGGTAGGACTTGTGGAGAAATAAGAAAAACACACAGAAAGAAGAAAAAGAAATGCAGAAAGAAGCAACAGAAGAACTCAAAAACGAAGGAAGAAAAGTGCAGTAAGAAGGAAGACATGCAGAAAGAACAAACAGAGGACCAGAAAGAGGCCTTGTTGCAAAATCATCCTCTTCCTTCTGCATCTCTCTTGCCTCTTCCTTCTCTTCTCTTGCATCTTTCTGCACTTCTTGAGGCTCTTTCCGTACCTCTCTTGCTTCTTTCTGCACCTCAAGTGACTCTTTCTGCAATTCTCTTGCCTTTTCTACACTTATCTTGCCTCTTTCTATACCTCTCTTGCCTCTTTCTGCACCTTACTTGCCACTTTCTACTCTTCTCTTGCCTCTTTCTGAACCTCACACTCTTCTTTCTGCACCTCTCTTGCCTCTTTCTGCACCCTTCACGCCTCTTTTAGCACCTCTGTTGCTTCTTTCTGCACTTCTCTTCCTTCTTTCTGTACCCATCTTGCCTCTTTCTGTACTTGTGTCGCCTCTTGTGCATTTTTCCTACTTTTTCTGTACCCCTTTTGCCTCTTTTTGCACCTTGGTTGGTTCTTTCTGCACTGCTCTTGCTTCTTTCTGCACCTCACTTGCCTCTTTCTGCACATCTCTTGCTTCTTTCTATACCTCTGTTGCTTCTTTCAGAAATTCATTTGCCTCTTTCTGTACTTCTCTTGCCTGTTTCTGCAACTATGTTGCTTCCTTCTGTACCCCTCATGTCAATTTGTATACCACTTTTCCTCTTTCTGTACCTTTCTTGCATTTTTCTGCACCCCTGTTCATTCTTTCTGTACCCTTTCTGCCTGTTTCTGCAACTCTCTTGCCTCTTTCTGCACCTCTGTTGCTTCTTTCTGGTCTTCTCGTGTTTCTGTCTGCACCTTTGTTTCTTCTTTCTGCACTTCTTTTGTTTCTTTCTGCAACTCTCTTGCTTCTTTCTGCATCCTTTTTGCTTTTTCTGTACCCCTTGTGCCTATTTTATACCCTCTCCCCTCTTTCTGCACCCCTTTCTTCTCTCTGTTCTTCTCTTCCTTTTTTCTGCACCCCTCCTGCCTCTTTCTGTACTTGTCTTGCCTCTTTGTGCACCTCTACCACCTTTTCTGCATCCCTCTTGTCTCTTTTTGCACTACTGTTTGTTCTTTCTGCACTGCTCTTGCTTCTTTTTGCACCTTACTTGCCTCCTTCTGTACTACTCTTGCTTCTTTCTATACCTCCGTTGCTTCTTTCAGAAATTCTCTTGCCTCTTTTTTTACTTCTCTGGTAGTCTGCATTTTGGAGTGGGTGTATCAAACGTTATATTAGGGTGTGTGGAGGTGCAGCAGATTATCACATGGATGATGTCATCAGTGATGTTATCAATGATATCATTTGAGATGTGATCAGTGATGTCACTGACCTTGTCATGAATGATGTAATATGTGATGTCATCAGCAGTGCAGTGCGGGGGCGTCTGTTATAGTTAACTCAACTAACTATAACGGCCGAATTTCTCTGGTTTTGAATGAGTGAAATGTCCAACTAACTATAACGTCCCTTAAACCTATGGTTTTTTCAGTGAAAAAAAATATATACATATATATATATAAATATTTTCATGTTACACCAAAGTTTTTCAACTCAACAAGGTATTTCCACGGCACCACAAAGTAGAGAAGTCTGAACAGGTAATTCCTTTATCAATATTTTATTACACCGCCATTTGCGCAGAGAACATGGACGGTCTACGCATTTCGAAGCTATAGCTATGCTTCAAATATATATATATTTTAACAACGTTTCCACTCGGGAATCCGAATCGCACTCACGGATCATTCAAAAATCCAATTCAGTAGTGTTTCTTTTAACAATGTATTGTTAGCATGCCAGTACAACCCAACATGTTTCAGTCTCTACAGAGACCTAGTTCACCGGTAAAAGACAGACAACGGTGAAAAAAATCTCATTATTCAAACACAGGTATGAGCATCTTACATCACTTCCTGCTGAGTGCTGCTGTGCATTGTAGATAATGTAGTGTACATTACAACCAAGTTCCTATTTCAATTTAATAAAAAAAATTATATATAAAACACCTGGTGAAATATTGTTCATACTCCCTATGGGAGACATGTCAGTGAAATGATGTTACAAGTCACACAAAGGATTTCTTGTCAAAATCAAATTATTAACGCCTATATAGAGATGGGCACTTGTCTCCTTTTTCATTTAGTTTTTCCTTGTTGTGTTTGAATCCGAATAAACAATATATTTACTATTTCTGCTGCCGTAAATGCCATTTCTTTCAATTACTTTGCTGCCAACAATATTATTATACAACTAAAGTTCCAGCCCTCTGGTGGGCATCAGTGAACAAAATTGATGTTCAATGTCCATAACCCGTCAATTGTCCCAATACATTATGTTTCATTAAGGGTAACATCACTCTGGATTTAAATACATGATAGCCGGCTTTCTTTGGAACATTCCCAAAACTAGTAGGCAACAATGCTTGATATTGTTTCAGTTCATGCCTTGTACAAGTCTCATGTGTGTGACTAAATTTCATTAGTGCCTCAGAAATTAATCACAATGCCCAAATAATATTTTTTGAAAAAGTGTATGTATACTCTGTGACGATTACTATATTTACAAAGGGAGGATGCCTAGTTGTGCTTTTAAAGAGTCACAAAATGAATGTCACAATCTAATTTAAAGGTGTGAATGTAATTCTTCGTCTTGATTTAATCCAATCTGGATTAATGTGTGAAAGGACAGGATGTGTATGGATTCTTTCTGTCCTAGATTTTTTTCCCGTACATGTAGTTCCACTGCTTCTACTGCGTATAATTTAAGTTCTTTCCAGTTGCCCCCATTATCTTTCTTCATATGTTTAGCAACTCTGTTGCTTCGATCTGTGTTTATTGTGGCCCCTACATGTTCCAAAACTTGCTTCTTGAGTTCACATATACGGCCCATGTATTTCAGGGAACATGGGCATTTGATTATGTAGATTACATATTGGCTCTTGCAACTAATCAATTGTTGTATTTTCCAAATTATTATGTTTGCCATCACAATCTCCTTTGTATTTTTAGCAATTGTACATACCTTGCAATTTGGACATTTGTAAAGACCCTTCTGTTTTAACCAAGTATCTTGTTTCTTTTTGTTTACAAAGTGACTATGGACTAATTGAGCCTTGAGATTCCTTGCTCTGTGGTATGTTAGACTGAGATGAATTCCTACCATTTTGGAAACTGTCGGGTCCAGGTGTAATATATGCCAATTTTTGCGCAGTATTTCCATAATTTGTTTATTTTCAGTGGAGGATGTTGTAATTAGACACATGTTTTTTATCCTTGTCGTCAGGACTGAGCTTGGGATTCTTTTCCGTTATCAGATCAGATCTTGGTAGGATAGTTGTTTTTCGTTGACAGGCTGTTACCACTTTCTTATTATAATCACGTTTTTAAATCTTGCAGATGTTAAAAGGCTGTTTTTGTGCCTTTCTTCTTCTTGAGAACATATTCTTCTTATCCTCAAACTAGGTTGGTGAAAGCTACCCACATGGAGAGTTGCATTGGTTGCTGTGATCTTACAATGCAATGTTGTGTGTACTTGATTGTTATGGATATAGATCTCAGTATCCAATAAGATGACTCTTTCTTCACTAATCTCATACGTGAATTTTAGAGTTGCTTTCGTGTTGTTAAGAATCCTGAAATATTCATAAAAATCCTCTTTGGAATCCCAAATTATGACAAGATCGCCAATGTACCTTAGCCACATGACGATTTTATTTACATGGCACTCATTGTTGGTTTCCAAGCTAGATTGCATTACCACCACCCCATAGTTAAACATGCATAGCTAGGGCTGAATGAAAAACCCATCGCAGTTCCTTTTACATGACGATATATTTCATCACCAAACATAAATATGTTTTGTGTGAGGCAAAGCTTTATCATCTCCAATAGCATTTTGTTGTGGTCAGCAAATTGGATATTCTGTTCTTGTAAAAACTATTTGCATACATTTATTCCAATGTCATTCCTCATATTGGTAGAAAGCGATATTACATCCATCGTAACCAATTGGTACGATGTTACCCAAAGTATCTCCTGTATGTGTCTTAAGAGATCACCTGTGTCTTGTAGGTACAATGTAAGACTTTTTTACATATGGTAGTACACATAATTTGCTATGGGTTCCAACAAAGCTCCATTAGCCTAAATGATTGGCCTACCCAGTGGTCTAGTGGGATGCTTGTGTATTTTTAGAAGAAAGAAAATGGTCGCCATTTTGGGATGTTCCGTGGTGAGATATTTAATTTCCTCCTCATCAAGTAGATTATTTTTAATCCAATATGATAGTTTTTGATCTAGTTCTTGTTTAAATTTTGCAGGTGGATTTTCCATGAGTTTCTCATATTATTCTCTATTCCTTAATTGTGAATGTGCTTCTCGCATGTTGGATTCTTTGCCCAAGATGATGATTTTCCAGCCTTTGTCTGCCATTTCTATCTCAATGTTGTGGTCTTTTTTTCAAATTTTGAAGTGCTTCTCATTCGTTGAAAGTTCAATTATCCTTTCTTTTAGAACATCAATTTTGTTCGCTGATGCCCACCGGAGGGCTGGAAGTTTGGTTGCATAATAATATTGTTCGCAGCAAAGTAATTGAAAGCAATGGCATTCCGGCAGCAGAAATAGTAATTATAGTGGTTATTCCAATTCAAACACAACAAGTAAAAACTAAACGAAATAGGAGACAAGGGCCCATCTCTATATAGGTGTTAACAATTTGATTTTGAAAAGAAATCCTGTGTGTGACTTGTAACATCATTTCACTGTCATGTCTCCCATAGGGAGCATGAACGATATTTCAACAGGAGTTTCATATATAATTTTATTTTTATTAAATCGGATATTAGTTGTAATTTACATTACATTATCCACAATGAACAGCGCCACTCAGCAGGAAGTGATGTAAGACTCTCTTACTTGTATTTGAATAATGAGAAAAAATATGTTGCCATTGTCTGTCTTTTCCCAGTGAACAAGGTCATGTAGAGACTGAAACATGTTGAGTAGTACTGGCATGCTAACAATAAATTGTTAAAAGAAACGTTGTTAATATTGGAAACTGCTTGGCTCAGCCGTACCGACCTCGCACCGACTAAGAGTGCCCGGAACGTGTCAGGAATGTGGCTGTGATGGAGGAAATATATCTATCTATCTATCTGTCTATCTATCTATCTATCTATCTATCTATCTATCTATCTATCTATCTATCTATCTATCTATCTATCTATCTATCTATCTATATATATATATATATCTATTTATATATATATATATATATATATATATATATCTTAGAATCCTCTCGCCTCATTATCCATCTTGGTGGAAGTCATGCACAGCAAGCAGGTACGTTGTCAGATAAATTATTTTATTTAAACACACCATGTGCAAAAAGTTTCCGTGCAGTAAATGGACGGCCTACGCGTTTCGGCTACTACTAGCCTTCCACTGGACCATAGAGTCCCTGGAGTCTAGACCATTTTTAAAGTGCATAGTGCAAGTACCCTTCTTCCCTTTCCATTGTTCCTATAGACTATCAACCTTGCTTACAATCTATGGCAAAGTGGAGGTCGCCATTTTCTTGATATAAAACATCTCAGTGAAGTACAAATAGATGTTAAATAAATTCAGGTATTTACATTACATTATAATCTGTGTGTCACTGTTTCTAATCAGAACCGTTTCGATCACAGTAAAGTACTAGCGGATCAAAGAATCAAAGATTGTCATATCTTTTTCCCATTGTCTTTCCAAATATCGATTGTTCTTTTAAGGGGTTTTTTGATTTCTCACCGACTATGTATGTTATGTACAAATTTCTGTAACCTTAGATGAAATCCTAGTACGGAATCCTAACTCATATTCACTGTTGTTGGCTAATTTGCCGTCCACATTGTAAAGTACATTTTTATGATTCAGCAAGTTATCTCAAAAAGGACTCCTGTTTAAGATCAACTTCATCTTTTTACATGTAACCTCACAGTCGATTCACCCCATATATCTTTCAATAATCATGCTCTTTTTTGTGTATCGGTTCATTCAATATTTACATGGCGACCCCACCGCTACTTTTCAAGACATCTACACCTATATACATATGACCAATTGATATTGGAGTTCATAGATTTTACTGGATTCATCTTATGTTGTATTTACAGATGTACAATTAGTTCGCCATCTTGATTGTGCCCATATGGATATTCTGTCCCCATCCCCAGGATCATTCTTGATTCCAGTTTTCGTAGTTGTAATGTACGATCTCCCCCTCTTTCTGATGGTTTGCTGAGCTTAATCCCTGAATATTTCAGTAGGTTGGGGTTGCTTTGATGACATTTGGCAAAATGTTTGGCCATGGGGTAATTGGAGTCCTCATTCTTGATCGCACGTAGGTGTTGGAGGATCCTCAGTTTTAATTTGTTTATAGTGCTTCCTATATAGGCCTTTCCACACGGGCACAAGAGCCTGTAGACCACGTGTTTGGATTTGCACGTTATATGGTCCCTGATTTTTCCCGATCTTCCATTTTGCAGTTTGTATTCCGTAATATTTGCGCCATGCTCACAGGCCTTGCATTTGGCGCATTTCCAGAATCCAAGTGTTGTTAGCCATGAGGTCTTTTTTGGTTGCTTAATTTGTAGATGACTCTTGGTGAGAATATCACATAGGGATGACGTTTTCCTATATGTGATATTTGGAGATGAGGTTAAATTTTCTTTCAGAGTTTCATCTAGGAGTAAGATGCTCCAATTTTTCCTTAGTGCCTTCTTCAGTTCATCACTCTGATTTTTAAAATCCATGATGAAGCGTGTTACGCTGTTAGTCTCTCCTTTTTCAACATTCATTCCCTTCGTTTTGCTACTTCCGGGTACTAGGAGATCTGTTCTCTTTTTTAAATTCATCCTTGATTTTGCTGTTTCGATGACTTCATTGGGGTAACCCCTTTCCCGGAATCGGTTGCTCATTCCTTCTATTTCCTCTTCCAGATCCTCCATCTCAGAGCAGTTTCTTTTTGCTCGTAACATCTGTCCATATGGAATACTCCACTTAAGCTTCGCTGGATGCCCGCTGTTAGCATGAAGTATGGTGTTACAAGATGTAGGTTTTCTATGTATCTTAGCGCATAGGTGGCTGTTCTTCACAAAGGTTTCTACATCCAGGAAGACAAGACTCGTTGCACTGATGGTTGATGTGAAATGGAGATTGTACTTGTTATTTTCCAGCGAATCAATGAAGATTTGAAGCTCTTTTTTACTTCCGTCCCAGATGACAAACAAGTCGTCGATAAAACGACACCAGATCTTGATTTTTGAATGTTTTTTCTTTTCTTGTTCCACAATCTCATTCTCCCAGATGGCCATCAGGAGGTTTGCATACGTTGGAGCAAATGATGTCCCCATTGCAGTCCCCTGTTTTTGCAGGTACAGGTTCCCCAAGAAGAGAAATGCATTGTGTATCAGGCAGTAGATTAGCATGTATACCAACATTGCAGAGTGTTCCAGATGGCTCACTGATCGTGTCTCCAAGATCTTCTCAATGGCTCTTACTCCATCCTCATGGCGTATTGAGGTGTAAAGAGAAGCAACATCTATCGTTGCCATCAGATAGTTCGTTTTCCACTCAATCCCTGATATTTTGTTTAAAAAGTCCATTGTATCCCTCAAATATGAAGGAAGTGAGGTTACGTAATTCATTAAAAATGTCAATAAATCTCGATGTTTTCTCTAACAATGAACCTATGGAGCTCACAATAGGTCTTCCAGGTGGTTTAGTGAGAGCTTTATGTACTTTTGGTAAAAAGTAAATGGTGGCTAAGATGGGATTGTCCGTTTTCAAATATGAATATTCATCAAAGTCAATCAGACCTTTGTTCTTCCACCCCAATAGTAGAGCATGGTATTCTTCTGTCCACTCTTCCATTGGGTTCTTTTTCAGTTGTTCATAATGGTCTTGATTGCTCAGCTGTCTTTTTGCCTCAGTGATGTAATCCGTTACATTTTGCACAACAATATTCCCCCCTTTGTCCGAGGATTTTATCATTATTGTGGGATCATTTTTTAAATCTGACATCGCCTGATATTCCTTCGGCGAGAGATTGTTGAATTTTTTCTTCTTCCACATTTCATCTTTGTTGTTAGCGTATTTTTCCAGAAATTCTCGTTATTTCTTCCACCATTATCTCGTGGAATAGGTCGACTTTATTCCCTGGTGGTAAATGTGGGGAGAATCGTGATTGTTTCTTCAGTCCACTTTCACCTCCACTATTTGTGGGTATGCCAGATTGATTACAGAATTCAATATCCAGTTGAAGTGACCTTTCACTTTCTTCTTGGCTAGATAGTGTATTTTCCTCAAGCGATGTTAATGCCCTCATTGCTGGTAGATCCTTTTGGGCAATAGAGGACAAGTTTCTTTCTACCAATGGGTATTCTGGTTTCTGATGTTTTTTCTCAGAGAAGTACTTCTTCAGTTTGATTTTCCGATAAAACTTATATAAGTCAATGCGAGCATTTGGTACGTCAATGTTTTTATTTGGGCAATAGGATAATCCCCTATTCAGTAGTTTTAGGTGCATGTCTATTAACTTTTTGCTTGATAAGTTCATGACTATGTTATCAGTTTTTGTTGTCCTTTTCTTCAGTGTTACTTTTGTTTTCCTTTGCCTCTCTTTGGTTTTGTTCCTCCTTCTGCCCCTTCTAGTTGTGGTTTTGTTTGGGGCGTTGATTGTTCTCTCCCCCACATGTTCGCTCTGCCTCTTCCCCTCTGTCGCGTAATCATCTGGGCCAGTTGCATCTCCCCACGAAAATCCAGTGGCATTGTTGTTGTTTCGTCATCATTTGAGCTGATTTCTGAGCTGTCAACCACATCCGTGTGCTCTATTCCTGCATTTTTATCCATCACAACACGACTTCTCAAAGTATCATATTTGCGAGCGAATGTATAGATCCGCCTGTTTGCATAGTCCAACCTATCTCTCATGAATTTGTTTGCTTTGCGCTTTTCTACTTCCATTTCATGTTTGGCTACCTTCTTCTCCATGTTCTCAATTAGTTCTGTATTTTCTTCTGAGACAGGGTTGTTGGCAAGTTCCAGTTCTAGTGCTTCAATCACACTTTTCTCCAATTTTCTCTCGGCATGTATAATGAGTGTCCTCATGAGTTTGAAGGAGCATTCATTTGTATCGGTTTGCCACAGTTTGATTAAATCTGGGTCCAGGTCATTCAAGGTGGGCATAATGAGTATTCCGAGGCCCCGAGGGACTCTTTTGTACTCTATATATTTTTCCAATGTTGTCTTCTCCCACCATTTATTAATTTCCAAGATTAGATTTTTTGTTGCTGTAATTCCCTCAGAATATTCAAAACTGTTCTGTTTTCCTTTTCCTTTCCCCCCGCATTTCCTCTTATATTCGCACTTGTTGTAGGGGTATTATCATCATTGAGTAGCTCACTCGCCCTCATCTGGCGGTTTCTTGACTTATCTGCCATCTTAGTAAGCAAGGTTGAAAATGTTTTCTATTATTGCACGTGTTATTCTGCTTGGTGTGTCACGTTTGTTGTGTATATCGGGTTATCTGCCTTCTGCTCCTCAGATAAGGCAAATTACCCCGTGTACCTGCTGCTCCTTTCTCAACACGTTATCGTGTTCCCATGGATCACAGAAATACTGCACTGCCCCTTTTCAGTCTCTCTCAGTTTCCGGGTTTTCTGGGGGCTTGTTGATCGCGCATAGATGCGCTTGCCTGATTACAGATCTGAACGCGGCGTCCGTTCAGCGCGTGTTTACAGAAGTTGTCAAAGTTTTTAAATGCGCTTAAGATGCTTACGTGTTGGTTACTTTTCATGCGGTTTGCTCACAAGCGGTAGTCGCCGCTCCACACTGCTCGCACGCCGCCTCCGCGGCGTCCACGAGTGATGCAGAAGCTGTCCACCCGCCAGCCTGCTCACTCACCGCACGGTCTTCATCAAACTATCCTCCCGCAATCGTGTTTCCCCACGCTGTGAGTCAAACGTCCTCCGATGCGGGAATCAGGATATGCAGCAGAAGTGTCGGTCGTATTTCTTCTTTGTAATGTCGACTGGATTGTCCTTTCCCGACCGCCTCGCCTCATTTGTGAGTGCCTGTGATGCACGTCCCAGTCCACGTGTAAATATCTCTTAGAATCCTCTCGCCTCCTTATCCCTCTTGGCGAAAGTCACGGCACAGCAAGCAGGTAAGTCGTCAGATAAATTATTTTATTTAACACACCATGTGCAAAAAGTTTCCGTGCAGTAAATGGACGGCCTACGCGTTTCGGCTACTACTAGCCTTCCACTGGACCATAGAGTCCCTGGAGTCTAGACCATTTTTAAAGTGCATAGTGCAAGTACCCTTCTTCCCTTTCCATTGTTCCTCTAGACTATCAACCTTATAAATATATATGTATGTTCAGCAGGTAGGTTTATTTCTTTGCAGATAAGGACGATGCGTTTTGACCTCGTCCGTGGCCTTGGTCACATGACCTCCGCCTCCATTTACAGATATTTTAAACGGTGCAGTCTTAATTGTACAATCATAGACATAAAGAAAAAATAAATAAATGTTTTAAGTCACATTAAAAATCAAAATAGTGCCAAACAGTTTGCGTGCATAGATAAAATTGACTGCAGGCTGAGCAATATTGTGTGCATATTACATGTGTATTTCTACATGGTTTTAAGGGGTAGAATAAAATGTTGTTTTGGCAGTTTTTTGAAGCAACATTGTGAAAATACTTGTGCTATTTTAGTGCCATCTTTCAAGTATGAGAATTGCATTTGAGGGTCTAGTGCCCACTGTGAGCAATTTTTTTGTTCGGAGAGGTGACGTGTTATCTATACAGGAGAAATGTACAGTGCAGGTTTAGTACCCTATTGTGATGTGTTCAGCTATATAGGTGACTCGGAGTGGATTGGGTGGTGCTCATAGCGTTAGTAATGATAAGGAATTTATTAAGCGCACAGCTACCCCAATGGGGTGTCCCGGCGCTATAGAAGACAGAACGCAAAGCAAATGCAAGTGCAGCGACTAATCATGGCGGCTAAATAGCCAGGTTTTCAGAGACTTGCGGAACTCAAGTTCTGACTGAATCAAGCGCAAATGAAGGGGTAGTTTGTTCCAACATTGAGTGGTGCCCACCTTGAAAGATTAACCTCCTGATCTGGTTTTAGGAACCGGGGGGTAGCAAGCAGATGTTTATTGTTGGCCCGTAAGGATCTGGATTGACAATAAGGACGAAGTCTCCTCCTGAGGTAGACCGGCCCTAGACGTTTGCCTGCCCAAAAAGCAAATGTCAGAGCCTTGAATTCTATTCGCTTTGCAATAGGTAGCCAGTGTAGTTGTCGTAGAAAAGGGGAGATATGCTGTTGAAGCAGAACGCCGCAGACTAATCGGGCTGCAGCGTTTTGTACAGTCTGAAGTCTGCGGAGCAAGCCTAAAGAAAGACCCAAGTATAGGCCATTTGCATATTCTAGATGAGAAGTTATCAGTGCATGGACCACAGTTTTTCAGGTTACGTTGGGTAGATAATGCATTTTCTGATTATTTTATTTTTGCCAAAGCAGGCGGCAGAAACCGTTTGAACCAGCAGAGAGGGACATATGTTTGTCCCATCTAACTCCCAAATTCTTTACTGAGTCCTTGGGTACTGGGGCGATGCCTAGTTCCTCAGGATACCACAGATTAGAAGAAAGAGGAGAAGGTTGGTTGAAAAATAAGATCTTGGTCTTGTCTGCATTGAGTTTCAAGAAATTGCTGTCCATCCAGGCGTTGCATTGACGTGACCTTTCGGTGATAAGCAGCATCTCTCTCCTATAAAAAAAACACACAGAATTTGACATATGGCGATGGTCATCCAAGCTCCGTGTTCATCCCATCTTACATTCAACAAACAATGACATCCTTTATAGTAATTTGCACAAGCCTGGAGTCTGCAGTTATAACGTTTAAAAACAAACAAGGATGTGAATTGGTGAAGGGGGAGGGCAGTGAGTGCTATGTCAAGGCAAAATTACAGTTCAATACAACTGGTGTCTTCAATGTTAAAGATGGCTGTACAGTTCCTCATCCTGATTGAGACCATATGGGAATTTGGGGCCTGCTAAGAGGATGAAGCGTGATTCTCGTTTGCGGAGGGTGGCAGTTTTTGTTGCCTCCTCTAGGATTGGGGTTGACTGTATCCAGTCCAAAGAATCTGGCTTTGGTCCCGTCAGCCCCATGTTCCTTGGCAAAGTGCCTGGCAGTACTGTAGCTTTGATCACCATTGGTGATCGCGCGGCAGTGGTCCAGGATTTGCTTCTTCACTGCAAATGTTGTAGATCCTATGTACCAGAGGCCACATGGGCAGACAATGGCATACACTACATATTCTGTATTGAAGGTAATCAAGTGGGGTATCTTCCATTTCTTTTTGGTCCTTTCTAGGATGGTTTCAGTGATGTTGTTGCTATGTTTGCAGGCCTTATATTTACCACATTTACGGAAGCCCTTGGTTTGTCTGAGCCATTTGTTTTCTTTGGGGTGGAGGTGGCTCTGCACAAGTAAGTCCCTCAGTGATGTACTTCTTTTGTTTGTGATGGATGGGGATGTACTTATTTCATTACGTAGAATAGGGTTATGTCTCAGAATGTCCCATCTATTCTTTAGAATCTACCTATTTGTTTGGATTGGCTGCAGTACTTGGTGATTAATCTAGAAGGCTCCTTATTCCTGTCTTTGTGTGTTCCATTGGTTTTACTCTTTTCTAGAATTTCTTCTCTACACTGTGTTTCCACTCGTTTCTCTGCTTGGTGGAGTGCTTTTCTGGAGTCCCCTCTTTCTTTAAATCTCTCTTTCATTTCCTACTTGGTTTGTATGTATGCTTCCTCAGTACTACAATTGCGCTTTGCCCTTAGGAATTCACTATAAGGAATTCCCCATCTGAAACTTGGAGGGTGAGAGCTTGTAGAATGTAAGATGGAATTTCCTGCTCTGCTCTTTCTAAACAGATTAGTGATTATTTGCCCCGTCTCCACAGATCACTGTAGCAAACATAAGTCCATTGTTTATTTTGCTTATTTATACAGAGTCATCCTTTTGCCTTTAATGATGCATTATGGGCTTTGTAGTTACTTCAACATAGATACTGGATATTTTATAGCCTATCCATTTGTCAAACCAATTTTAGGAGTCAGGGATTACTTTACCTCCAGTGGGGTTGTTAAATAGCTGCCAGTATGGTTAATTTGGCACTAGAAATAGTGAGCACATATGTAGGATAGTCATTGGTATGATTATCCTTAGTACATAGTATTACCATTGTCCATTACCTAAGTTCTTAGCCGAGAACCTAGGTAATGGACACTCAGTCTAATATCATATAGTGAGCAACAATAACTACTACGTGATGGACACTCAGTCCAATATCATATAGTGAGTAACAACCATTACCAATGGTAATGCCATGTACTAAGGAGAATCATACCCATTTAAATTGAAATAACAACTTCAAGAAGAGTGCGGTGTCCTTTGTAAAAAGAAAATTGCTGTTGCATATATATATATATATATATATATATATATATATATATTCACTGAAAAAACTATAGGTTATAGACCATATATAGTTAGGAATTAGCATTTACAAAACCTTGAAAATTCACTGAAAAAACCATGGGTTATAGACCATATATAGTTAGGAATTAGCATTTACAAAACCTTATTTTACTCACACAAAACCATTGAAATTCCATATATAGTTAGTTGCACTAACTATATATCGCGCACACGCAATCCACTGCTGATGAAGTCACATATTACATCATTCATGTCATGGTCAGTGACATCACTGATGACATCACTGATGACATCTCAAATGAACTATTTTTTGTCCCAAATGATGAAAACCCCTCCTCGTTTCCTCACTCTGACTTTCATCTTTGTGAGAGGAAGACCTTTTTTCATCACTTAGCATTGGCAAGTGTTGTAGCTTCAGCTGGTGCATCCCCACCACCACCACCACCTCCTAGGAAGAGAGTACCACCTCCTCAGGTGGTGGTTGAGCAAGAGGTGCCCCCCCCCACCTTCTTGTTGCCTGATTCGGCCAGCTCAATCGATCGAGCATGAGACTCTGTTGTGATCTGAAGAACCGCTGCCTGCGGTGCCTCACAGAACCGCTTGACGGAGGCCCCCGAGGGGCGGTGTGGTGGCGCGGACTGGGAGGGGGCGCTTGGCTCCTGCCCCCTCCCCAAGTCTCGCTCGGCCAGCTGAGTTGCGCCCACTCTTGCGGCCTACGACATGGAGAGGCCGGGGCGTTGACTAGGCGGGGCCTCCGGCCGCAACCACAGCGCCAACGATCGCTCCTGACGGAGGGGAGCCTTGCCGGTGAGAGCCACTGATCTGAAGAACCGCTGCCTGCGGTGCCTCACAGAACCGCTTGACGGAGGCCCCCGAGGGGCGGTGTGGTGGCGCGGACTGGGAGGGGGCGCTTGGCTCCTGCCCCCTCCCCAAGTCTCGCTCGGCCAGCTGAGTTGCGCCCACTCTTGCGGCCTACGACATGGAGAGGCCGGGGCGTTGACTAGGCGGGGCCTCCGGCCGCAACCACAGCGCCAACGATCGCTGCTGACGGAGGGGAGCCTTGCCGGTGAGAGCCACTGATCTGAAGAACCGCTGCCTGCGGTGCCTCCCAGAACCGCTTGACGGAGGCCCCCGAGGGGCGGTGTGGTGGCGCGGACTGGGAGGGGGCGCTTGGCTCCTGCCCCCTCCCCAAGTCTTGTTGCCCTGGTGTGGCCTGAGATCGCCCCCGACATAGGCGGCCGGCTCCCGGGGTCCGGCGGAACTTTTAGCCTTTTGGTGACTCTTCCATTTTGGACCTTGTCCCACAATCCGTTTGACCTGAAGACACGTCCTGCGGTGCCCTCGCAATGCGGCATGGTCCCTGAATGTGTGCAGGGGGACGGTATTGATTGGATCAAGATGGCGGCTTCACACAAAGCTGACTCAAGTGTTGCTGCTGATGCTATGCAGACAAAAACTGGTTTTCAGTTTGTACATTCTTCAGGATTTTTCCATCCAAGGCTGGTTGAGAGTTTGTAGAACGATGGCTTCAGATTTTCAACATACTACTCTTCAACATTCTTCATAAATGTAACAATGTGAGACTCACTAGGAGAACGGCCGTTTATCTTTCCTTTCAAAATGCTGACAACAATATTTTCTGAATGGAAGACACCATCTTGTAGCATAAAGGGTGGTATTGCCCAGAATGTCTTGTTTTCTAGTGCTCGTAATGACGAAGCCAGAACTGCCGAAAGGGATTCTGGTCCTGCCGCTACTTATTAGAGACATTGAACTATACTCTGGACCTGCCTGGCCTCGACCAAAATGGCGCCAGTATGGGAGCGACTTGCAACTGCTTATGACGTTCTAGTTACTTAGCCTTGACGTTATGGGGGATGTATGCGGTCTTTGTGCACATGGCGGGCGGGGAAGGGTACTGACTGGGAATACGGACAACCCTATTGATGTTGATTTTTCATTATTGATTATTGATTATTGTATTAATAAAGCTTCGAAGTAATGTTACCCATGATACTCGCCCATGGTGTGCGTATGGACGATTTTATTGTAACTGATCCTGTTATACTTTCAATTATAAAATCAACCTTCACTGATCCTGCAACCGTTTGTCACGTTTAGTTTTTTCAATTAAATGGCTCGCTTGTTACATACTCCTATACCCCTGGCTTTTGAAAGACACTATCTTGTAGAATAAAGGGCTGCGTCAAGGGTGGTATTTTCTGAATGTCTTGTTTTCTAGTGCTCGTAATGACGAAGCCAGAACTGCCGAAAGGGATTCTGGTCCTGCCACTACTTATTGGAGACATTGAACTATACTCTGGACCTGCCTGGCCTCGACCAAAATGGCGCCAGTATGGGAGCGAATTGCAACTCCTTATGACGTTCTAGTTACTTAGCCTTGACGTTATGGGGGATGTATGCGGTCTTTGTGCACATGGCGGGCGGGCAAGGGTACTGACTAGGAATACGGACAACCCTATATACTTTCAATTATAAAATCAACCTTCACTGATCCTGCAACCGTTTGTCACGTTTTGTTTTTTCAATTAAATGGCTCGCTTGTTACATACTCCTATACCCCTGGCTTTTGACCCTTTCCTACGCGCGGTCTGTACTACCGCCCTCGGGCGATCTATGTAATGAACAGACTACCATTGCCGAAACACAAGGGAATGCATCTCAGAGAGATAAGTCAAGTACGTGGTAGATAAAAACATTTTCGTGTTTATGCACGCTGATGTGCTTTGAACGCTGCCCCCCCCCCCCCTCATCATTTAGATTACCACCGCCCATTGCACAAAAGCGTACCGGGCGCTCCCCACGCAAAAAAAACGATTTTTTTAAAAAAAAAATGTTTGCCCCGCGGGGCCCTTTTAAAGCCTCCACATCAAACCTAGGGGGTCAGGGAGGATCTACTATGCCCCCTTATGGTCATTTCCCCCTTTGTTTTGGCCTCCTCTTGTCTCTCGATCCTACAGAGAGACAAGATGGCGGCCGCTCCGGACTGTTTAGAATGTTGACAGACACCGGAGAGCCAATCAGCTTCGCTTCGCGAAGTCCCGTTACGCGTCAAGTACGCAAACCGGAGCGCTACCCGGAGCGCTGTTACAGATATATATATTTTTTTGAACGTTAATTTATCAAAATCCACTGGAGCACATATATTGAGACCTAGCAAAGGCACATCGGGCTACCAGTCCCTACAATTTTGCCAAGTTTCGTGCAAATCCATTCAGCCGTTCGAGCTAAAAGTGAGGCCAACCGCCCTATGGAAATTAACATGGGAAAAACGCGTTTTGGGACCCCCCCCAAATTTTCAGGGGCTGCTCAGAAACAGAATGTTCCATTTTCCTGAATATTGCAGCCAATTCCGTCCACAAACGCCAAAGTTATTAGACATAGAATTTTCAAAAATCCCATTGAGAAAAAATCCAAACTATATATACATACTGGCGTCCGCCAGTAGGTAATATATATATATATATATATATATATCAAGTGACAAATTGTCCTGTCGCAACGGGAGCTCTGTTCCGGTGGGTGCACGCGAAGAGACCAGGGCAGTGTCTCTAGTTAATCCAGTACAAGAAAAGAAATCGCGGCACACTTCTTGGTTTGAACGCAGTTATTTATTCAAACGTGACACAACACCTCCTATGCGTTTCGAACCGTAGTTCCTGCTCATGGTAGTGATTGTGATTGGTCCCTTTTCGCTTTCCACATTTATATCATCACACAGCCCATTGATTACCTGGGGCATGCTGGTACTTGTATTTTTTAAGGAAATTATCACTTTGCATTTCTTCATGCATTTCAATATGCTGGCTCAGCACAGCAACGAGGAATGTTTTTGTTACTGCATTAGAAAGCGTGCCTGTGTTTAAAGGATCTCTCGCTTCCTGAACGCTCGTGAGGTACACGTGCGTGTTAAATCGGCCAACTTGTACCTGATGGCTGATTTTATGCGTAACTTTAGACTTAAAGTCTATTACAATTCAGGGCTGAGTGCCCTACGTCCCCGTTGTTGTCCTGTGTCCAGCATAGTGTATTTACATATAGTTATTTTACTGTGAATGACCATGTTCCATATATTCGGTCTGTCACTAACAGCAACTGATTACTATTTTACAGTGATTAGAGAGTCTAATTATTGCGGCCAACATGCACTTTTCAATTTGTTATTCATTTATAAATGGACATAAAGTTCTTCGTCGCCGTTGAGGCCTGCTGGCTGCTTGGTTTTGAACCTTATTATTAATTTTGATTCCAAGCGTCTCAATGTGTGTTTGCGGTTACCACCTCTTTCATCTTGTGGAATACTTGCCAGGCCAAAAAATTTCACATCAAGCCAAGTTTTTGTTTCGTGACTGGCCATATGTTTTGCAATAGCATAAGAATAGTCTCTGTTTTGAATTGCTCGAATATGTTGCAGTATTCTCATTTTGAGAGGGCAAGTTGTGCTTCCTATATAGGCTTTGCCACAAAAACATCGTAACATGTACACGACGTACGACGACTCACAGGTGATACTAGTCCTGATTGTAAAGTTTTTTCCTTCTGGATCACTTAGGTTATTGATATTTTTTCCTATCTTGCAGGCCTTGCAGGTTGAACATTTGCTAAATCCTTTTTTCCTTTTGTCCAGCCAAGATTCTGGTTTGCTCATTACAAAGTGACTTTGAGTCAGTTGATCCGCAAGGTTGGGAGCCCTTTTGTATGCTATCAATGGATGGTCACCAATGGTCATTCCAATATCAGGATCTTTGCGCAGAACATGCCAGTATTTCATCAATGCTTTTTGTATTTTGTGACTCTCCTTGCTGAATGTTATTATCAGCCGTGGCTGTTCCTCCTTTTGGTCTACTTTTCGTTGGTCAGTGTCTGTGGGTCGGTTCCTTTGCTGGTCCTTATTTACAAGAGTGTCTGCTCTTGTTTTAGTGCGAGCTCTTGTTTCGCATACTTCAAGATCGGTTTTTTTATATCCTCTTTGTATGAAACGTTCCTTTGTCTCTTTAAATTTCTTCTCCATTTCATGGTCCTCCGAGCAATTCCTTTTCATCTGTAACAGTTCTCCATACGGAATGCTCTTTTTTAACTTCTGTGGGTGAAAACTCAGATCATGAAGGAGACTGTTTGTCGCAGTTTTCTTTCTATGGACAGTTGTTTGTATTTTTCCATTTGATATATACACTTTTGTGTCCAAGAAATCTATCTCTTTGGCGCTGATGGTTTATGTGAATTTCAATCCCACATTATTGTTATTGAGGACTTCGAAGAAAATGAGGAATTCTGCTTCAGTTCCTTTCCACAAGAGAAAAAGGTCATCGAGAAATCGTAGCCAAAGGGCCACTTTGGCCATATGCTGGTCGTTCTCCTCTCTCCAAGCCACACCTCTCTCCCACCATCCCATCATGAGATTGGCGTAGCTTGGAGAGAAGGAAACTCCCATCGCCGTTCCACAGCACTGTTCATAAAGGATTTTGTTGAACAAGAACACATTATTGTGCAAGCACATGGAAATCATTTCTTTGATCATTTTTGAGTGTTCTCTCTGCATGATAGGTTGTTGATCCAAAAAATAACTAATTGCTTTTAATCTGATGTTATGGTTAATGGATGTATATAGTGATATCACATCGATTGTCACCAGTAGATAATTCGGTTGCCACTCCATATCCATAAGTATGCGTAAAAAGTCGCCTGTGTCCTTGATGTAGGAACTCAGTGTGGGCACAATAGGAGCAATGAAATAATCCACATAACTGGAGACATTTTCATAAAGACTGCCACAACTAGAAATTATTGGGCGTCCTGGAGGTTTATTAAGAGTCTTGTGCACCTTTGGCAGGAAGTATATGGTCGGGACAATTGGATTCTCGACCATTAAAAATTTCCTTTCACTTTCCGTTATTAATCCCTTCGAATGCCAGGTGGTTAATTTTGTTTCAAGTTCCTGTTTCATCTTGTCTATGGGATTCTTCGCAAGTACTCTATAATTCTGGATGTTGCTCAATTGTCTAATTGCTTCCTCCACATGATGCTCCTTTTCCATTACAACTATGTTGCCGCCTTTGTCAGCGGGTTTGATCTCTATTTTGATGTTGTTTCTCAGACTTTTTATTGCCATTCGTTCTCCTTTTGTTAAGTTCTCTTTTTTGTTCTTGTTGTAAGTTTTTTGGATTCCTTCAATGTCACTCATTACCAGTTCTTGGAAAATGTCAATTTTATTGCCCGGATAAAGAATTGGACAAAATTTTGATTTGGGTTTGAAGTCTGTAGGGCGATGTTCGTCTGTTGTGATGCCCATTTCGTCCAGCACCTGGGTGTCTGGTATTTGCGTATCTTCGATCTCATTAGCCAACTCATAGGCAATGCGTAAATGTGGCATTTCAGATGTTGAGTATTCAGGCGATCGATCTGATGGTATTGATTCAACTTGGATTTTAGTTGTATTCATCAATTTTTTGGCAAAGAACTTTTTCAGCTTCAGTTTCCTTGTGTATTTATAAAGGTCAATTTTGGTCTCAGTTAAGTCATAGTGGGTTTCCGGGCAGAACGAGAGTCCTTTATTCAGTAAGCTCATTTCATTTGATGTTAAATTATATCTGGACAGATTGATCACTAAGTTAGGGGTTTGACTATCTGTTATTTTCTTGTCACCGTTCGGGCTCTCAAGTTGTATCTGCTCCCTTCTTCGCTTGCTGCGCCTTGTTTTGCGTTTTGGTTTCCTGGGGCAGCATAACCCCTTCCCCTTGCTCTGCGTCTGTTTTGTCATCTGCCTCTTGTGTTGCTTCGTGGTGTTTGTGCTCTTGATAAAGCAACTTCATTTCGTCTAAAAAAGAAAACCTACGTAGTCCTGGTCTTCTTTGCTCTCCCTCACTGAGGTCTGATTCAGAGCCACTTGTTTGGTCACCAGGGGTTAAAGTGTTTGCTCCCCATTGTTGTTTAAAGATGTCATATTTTCTAGCGAAGGTTAGAATGGTGCCATACTTGTAGTCATCTTGGTCTCTACAGAATTTTCTTTGCTTGCGATTTTGGACCTCTTCCTCATGTTTATCAAGATTTTTCTCCATTTCGCTTCTTAATTTTTTGAGGACACTCATTTCCTCATTAGTAGCTGTTATTTTGGTTTCTATTTCTAATCCGTGTTTGGATTTGCACGTTATATGGTCCCTGATTTTTCCCGATCTTCCATTTTGCAGTTTGTATTCCGTAATATTTGCGCCATGCTCACAGGCCTTGCATTTGGCGCATTTCCAGAATCCAAGTGTTGTTAGCCATGAGGTCTTTTTTGGTTGCTTAATTTGTAGATGACTCTTGGTGAGAATATCACATAGGGATGACGTTTTCCTATATGTGATATTTGGAGATGAGGTTAAATTTTCTTTCAGAGTTTCATCTAGGAGTAAGATGCTCCAATTTTTCCTTAGTGCCTTCTTCAGTTCATCACTCTGATTTTTAAAATCCATGATGAAGCGTGTTACGCTGTTAGTCTCTCCTTTTTCAACATTCATTCCCTTCGTTTTGCTACTTCCGGGTACTAGGAGATCTGTTCTCTTTTTTAAATTCATCCTTGATTTTGCTGTTTCGATGACTTCATTGGGGTAACCCCTTTCCCGGAATCGGTTGCTCATTCCTTCTATTTCCTCTTCCAGATCCTCCATCTCAGAGCAGTTTCTTTTTGCTCGTAACATCTGTCCATATGGAATACTCCACTTAAGCTTCGCTGGATGCCCGCTGTTAGCATGAAGTATGCTGTTACAAGATGTAGGTTTTCTATGTATCTTAGCGCATAGGTGGTTGTTCTTCACAAAGGTTTCTACATCCAGGAAGACAAGACTCGTTGCACTGATGGTTGATGTGAAATGGAGATTGTACTTGTTATTTTCCAGCGAATCAATGAAGATTTGAAGCTCTTCTTTACTTCCGTCCCAGATGATAAACAAGTCGTCGATAAAACGACACCAGATCTTGATTTTTGAATGTTTTTTCTTTTCTTGTTCCACAATCTCATTCTCCCAGATGGCCATCAGGAGGTTTGCATACGTTGGAGCAAATGATGTCCCCATTGCAGTCCCCTGTTTTTGCAGGTACAGGTTCCCCAAGAAGAGAAATGCATTGTGTATCAGGCAGTAGATTAGCATGTCTACCAACATTGCAGAGTGTTCCAGATGGCTCACTGATCGTGTCTCCAAGATCTTCTCAATGGCTCTTACTCCATCCTCATGGCGTATTGAGGTGTAAAGAGAAGCAACATCTATCGTTGCCATCAGATAGTTCGTTTTCCACTCAATCCCTGATATTTTGTTTAAAAAGTCCATTGTATCCCTCAAATATGAAGGAAGTGAGGTTACGTAATTCATTAAAAATGTCAATAAATCTCGATGTTTTCTCTAACAATGAACCTATGGAGCTCACAATAGGTCTTCCAGGTGGTTTAGTGAGAGCTTTATGTACTTTTGGTAAAAAGTAAATGGTGGCTAAGATTGGATTGTCCGTTTTCAAATATGAATATTCATCGAAGTCAATCAGATCTTTGTTCTTCCACCCCAAAAGTAGAGCATGGTATTCTTCTGTCCACTCTTCCATTGGGTTCTTTTTCAGTTGTTCATAATGGTCTTGATTGCTCAGCTGTCTTTTTGCCTCAGTGATGTAATCCGTTACATTTTGCACAACAATATTCCCCCCTTTGTCCGAGGATTTTATCATTATTGTGGGATCATTTTTTAAATCTGAC
Source organism: Lissotriton helveticus (assembly GCF_964261635.1). Lineage (NCBI taxonomy): Eukaryota > Metazoa > Chordata > Amphibia > Caudata > Salamandridae > Lissotriton > Lissotriton helveticus. Next base: position 1,242,584,737 of record NC_136063.1, on the reverse strand, counting down.
ATCGCCTGATATTCCTTCTGCGAGAGATTGTTTAATTGTTTCTTCTTCCACATTTCATCTTTGTTGTTAGCGTATTTTTCCAGAAATTCTCGTTATTTCTTCCACCATTATCTCGTGGAATAGGTCGACTTTATTCCCTGGTGGTAAATGTGGGGAGAATCGTGATTGTTTCTTCAGTCCACTTTCACCTCCACTATTTGTGGGTATGCCAGATTGATTACAGAATTCAATATCCAGTTGAAGTGACCTTTCACTTTCTTCTTGGCTAGATAGTGTATTTTCCTCAAGCGATGTTAATGCCCTCATTGCTGGTAGATCCTTTTGGGCAATAGAGGCCAAGTTTCTTTCTACCAATGGGTATTCTGGTTTCTGATGTTTTTTCTCAGAGAAGTACTTCTTCAGTTTGATTTTCCGACAAAACTTATATAAGTCAATGCGAGCATTTGGTACGTCAATGTTTTTATTTGGGCAATAGGATAATCCCCTATTCAGTAGTTTTAGGTGCATGTCTGATAACTTTTTGCTTGATAAGTTCATGACTATGTTATCAGTTTTTGTTGTCCTTTTCTTCAGTGTTACTTTTGTTTTCCTTTGCCTCTCTTTGGTTTTGTTCCTCCTTCTGCCCCTTCTAGTTGTGGTTTTGTTTGGGGCTTTGATTGTTCTCTCCCCCACATGTTCGCTCTGCCTCTTCCCCTCTGTCGCGTAATCATCTGGGCCAGTTGCATCTCCCCACGAAAATCCAGTGGCATTGTTGTTGTTTCGTCATCATTTGAGCTGATTTCTGAGCTGTCAACCACATCCGTGTGCTCTATTCCTGCATTTTTATCCATCACAACATGACTTCTCAAAGTATCATATTTGAGAGCGAATGTATAGATCCGCCTGTTTGCATAGTCCAACCTATCTCTCATGAATTTGTTTGCTTTGTGCTTTTCTACTTCCATTTTATGTTTGGCTACCTTCTTCTCCATGTTCTCAATTAGTTCTTTATTTTCTTCTGAGACAGGGTTGTTGGCAAGTTCCAGTTCTAGTGCTTCAATCACACTTTTCTCCAATTTTCTCTCGGCATCTATAATGTGTGTCCTCATGAGTTTGAAGGAGCATTCATTTATATCGGTTTGCCACAGTTTGATTAAATCTGGGTCCAGGTCATTCAAGGTGGGCATAATGAGTATTCCGAGGCCCCGAGGGACTCTTTTGTACTCTATATATTTTTCCAATGTTGTCTTCTCCCACCATTTATTAATTTCCAAGATTAGATTTTTTGTTGCTGTAATTCCCTCAGAATATTCAAAACTGTTCTGTTTTCCTTTTCCTTTCCCCCCGCATTTCCTCTCATATTCGCACTTGTTGTAGGGGTATTATCATCATTGAGTAGCTCACTCGCCCTCATCTGGCGGTTTCTTGACTTATCTGCCATCTTAGTAAGCAAGGTTGAAAATGTTTTCTATTATTGCACATGTTATTCTGCTTGGTGTGTCACGTTTGTTGTGTATATCGGGTTATCTGCCTTCTGCTCCTCAGATAAGGCAAATTACCCCGTGTACCTGCTGCTCCTTTCTCAACACGTTATCGTGTTCCCATGGATCACAGAAATACTGCACTGCCCCTTTTCAGTCTCTCTCAGTTTCCGGGTTTTCTGGGGGCTTGTTGATCGCGCATAGATGCGCTTGCCTGATTACAGATCTGAACGCGGCGTCCGTTCAGCGCGTGTTTACAGAAGTTGTCAAAGTTTTTATATGCGCTTAAGATGCTTACGTGTTGGTTACTTTTCCATGCGGTTTGCTCACAAGCGGTAGTCGCCGCTCCACACTGCTCGCACGCCGCCTCCGCGGCGTCCACGAGTGATGCAGAAGCTGCCCACCCGCCAGCCTGCTCACTCACCGTACGGTCTTCATCAAACTATCCTCCCGCAATCGTGTTTCCCCACGCTGTGAGTCAAACGTCCTCCGATGCGGGAATCAGGATATGCAGCAGAAGTGTCGGTCGTATTTCTTCTTTGTAATGTTGACTGGATTGTCCTTTCCCGACAGCCTCGCCTCATTTGTGAGTGCCTTTGATGCACGTCCCAGTCCACGTGTAAATATCTCCTAAAATCCTCTCGCCTCCTTATCCCTCTTGGCGAAAGTCACGGCACAGCAAGCAGGTAAGTCGTCAGATAAATTATTTTATTTAACACACCATGTGCAAAAAGTTTCCGTGCAGTAAATGGACGGCCTACGCGTTTCGGCTACTACTAGCCTTCCACTGGACCATAGAGTCCCTGGAGTCTAGACCATTTTTAAAGTGCATAGTGCAAGTACCCTTCTTCCCTTTCCATTGTTCCTCTAGACTATCAACCTTATAAATATATATGTATGTTCAGCAGGTAGGTTTATTTCTTTGCAGATAAGGACGACGCGTTTTGACCTCGTCCGTGGCCTTGGTCACATGACCTCCGCCTCCATTTACAGATCTTTTAAAAGGTGCAGTCTTAATTGTACAATCATAGACATAAAGAAAAAAATAAATAAATGTTTTATATCACATTAAAAATCAAAATAGTGCCAAACAGTTTGCGTGCATAGATAAAATTGACTGCAGGCTGAGCAATATTGTGTGCATATTACATGTGTATTTCTACATGGTTTTAAGGGGTAGAATAAAATGTTGTTTTGGCTGTTTTTTGAAGCAACATTGTGAAAATACTTGTGCTATTTTAGTGCCATCTTTCAAGTATGAGAATTGCATTTGAGGGTCTAGTGCCCATTGTGAGCAATTTTTTTCTTCGGAGAGGTGACGTGTTATCTATACAGGAGAAATGTACAGTGCAGGTATAGTACCCTATTGTGATGTGTTCAGCTATATAGGTGACTTGGAGTGGATTGGGTGGTGCTCATAGCGTTAGTAATGATAAGGAATTTATTAAGCGCACAGCTACCCCAATGGGGTGTCCCGGTGCTATAGAAGACAGAACGCAAAGCAAATGCAAGTGCAGCGACTAATCATGGCGGCTAAATAGCCAGGTTTTCAGAGACTTGCGGAACTCAAGTTCTGACTGAATCAAGCGCAAATGAAGGGGTAGTTTGTTCCAACATTGAGTGGTGCCCACCTTGAAAGATTAACCTCCTGATCTGGTTTTAGGAACCGGGGGGTAGCAAGCAGATGTTTATTGTTGGACCGTAAGGATCTGGATTGACAATAAGGACGAAGTCTCCTCCTGAGGTAGACCGGCCCTAGACGTTTGCCTGCCCAAAAAGCAAATGTCAGAGCCTTGAATTCTATTCGCTTTGCAATAGGTAGCCAGTGTAGTTGTCGTAGAAAAGGGGAGATATGCTGTTGAAGCAGAACGCCGCAGACTAATCGGGCTGCAGCGTTTTGTACAGTCTGAAGTCTGCGGAGCAAGCCTAAAGAAAGACCCAAGTATAGGCCATTTGCATATTCTAGATGAGAAGTTATCAGTGCATGGACCACAGTTTTTCAGGTTACGTTGGGTAGATAATGAATTTTCTGATTATTTTATTTTTGCCAAAGCAGGCGGCAGAAACCGTTTGAACCAGCAGAGAGGGACATATGTTTGTCCCATCTAACTCCCAAATTCTTTACTGAGTCCTTGGGTACTGGGGCGATGCCTAGTTCCTCAGGATACCACAGATTAGAAGAAAGAGGAGAAGGTTGGTTGAAAAATAAGATCTTGGTCTTGTCTGCATTGAGTTTCAAGAAATTGCTGTCCATCCAGGCGTTGCATTGACGTGACCTTTCGGTGATAAGCAGCATCTCTCTCCTATAAAAAAAACACACAGAATTTGACATATGGCGATGGTCATCCAAGCTCCGTGTTCATCACATCTTACATTCAACAAACAATGACATCCTTTATAGTAATTTGCACAAGCCTGGAGTCTGCAGTTATAACGTTTCAAAACAAACAAGGATGTGAATTGGTGAAGGGGGAGGGCAGTGAGTGCTATGTCAACGCAAAATTACAGTTCAATACAACTGGTGTCTTCAATTTTAAAGATGGCTGTACAGTTCCTCATCCTGATTGAGACCATATGGGAATTTGGGGCCTGCTAAGAGGATGAAGCGTGATTCTCGTTTGCGGAGGGCGGCAGTTTTTGTTGCCTCCTCTAGGATTGGGGTTGACTGTATCCAGTCCAAAGAATCTGGCTTTGGTCCCGTCAGCCCCATGTTCCTTGGCAAAGTGCCTGGCAGTACTGTAGCTTTGATCACCATTGGTGATCGCGCGGCAGTGGTCCAGGATTTGCTTCTTCACTGCAAATGTTGTAGACCCTATGTACCAGAGGCCACATGGGCAGACAATGGCATACACTACATATTCTGTATTAAAGGTAATCAAGTGGGGTATCTTCCATTTCTTTTTGGTCCTTTCTAGGATGGTTTCAGTGATGTTGTTGCTATGTTTGCAGGCCTTATATTTACCACATTTACGGAAGCCCTTGGTTTGTCTGAGCCATTTGTTTTCTTTGGGGTGGAGGTGGCTCTGCACAAGTAAGTCCCTCAGTGATGTACTTCTTTTGTTTGTGATGGATGGGGATGTACTTATTTCATTACGTAGAATAGGGTTATGTCTCAGAATGTCCCATCTATTCTTTAGAATCTACCTATTTGTTTGGATTGGCTGCAGTACTTGGTGATTAATCTAGAAGGCTCCTTATTCCTGTCTTTGTGTGTTCCATTGGTTTTACTCTTTTCTAGAATTTCTTCCCTACACTGTGTTTCCACTCGTTTCTCTGCTTGGTGGAGTGCTTTTCTGGAGTCCCCTCTTTCTTTAAATCTCTCTTTCATTTCCTACTTGGTTTGTATGTATGCTTCCTCAGTGCTACAATTGCGCTTTGCCCTTAGGTATTCACTATAAGGAATTCCCCATCTGAAACTTGGAGGGTGAGAGCTTGTAGAATGTAAGATGGAATTTCCTGCTCTGCTCTTTCTAAACAGATTAGTGATTATTTGCCCCGTCTCCACAGATCACTGTAGCAAACATAAGTCCATTGTTTATTTTGCTTATTTATACAGAGTCATCATTTTGCCTTTAATGATGCATTATGGGCTTTGTAGTTACTTCAACATAGATACTGGATATTTTATAGCCTATCCATTTGTCAAACCAATTTTAGGAGTCAGGGATTACTTTACCTCCAGTGGGGTTGTTAAATAGCTGCCAGTATGGTTAATTTGGCACTAGAAATAGTGAGCACATATGTAGGATAGTCATTGGTATGATTATCCTTAGTACATAGTATTACCATTGTCCATTACCTAAGTTCTTAGCCGAGAACCTAGGTAATGGACACTCAGTCTAATATCATATAGTGAGCAACAATAACTACTACGTAATGGACACTCAGTCCAATATCATATAGTGAGTAACAACCATTACCAATGGTAATGCCATGTACTAAGGAGAATCATACCCATTTAAATTGAAATAACAACTTCAAGAAGAGTGCGGTGTCCTTTGTAAAAAGAAAATTGCTGTTGCATATATATATATATATATATATATATTACCTACTGGCGGTCGCCAGTAGGTATATATAGTTAGGATTTTTTCTCTATGGGATTTTTGAAAATTCTATGTCTAATAACTTTGGCGTTTGTGGACGGAATTGGCTGAAATTTTCAGGAAAATGGAACATTTTGTTTCTGAGCAGATACTGAAAATTTGGGGGGGTTTGTCAAGGGGGGGCTGAGAAAAAAGGGGGGTCCCAAAACGTGTTTTTCACATTTTAATTTCCATAGGGCGGTTGGCCTCACTTTTAGCCCGAACGGCTGAATGGATTTGCACGAAACTTGGCAAAATTGTAGGGACTGGTAGCCCGATGTGCCTTTGCTAGGTCTCAATATATGTGATCCAGTGGATTTTGAGAAATTAACGTTCAAAAAAAGATATATATCTGTAAGCGCGCTCCGGGCAGCGCTCCGGTTCGCGTACCTGACGCGTAACGGAACTTTGTGTAGCAAAGCTGATTGGCTCTCCGGTGTCTGTCAACATTCTAAACAGTCCGGAGCGGCCGCCATCTTGTCTCTCGGTAGGATCGAGAGACAAGAGGAGGCAAAAACAAAGGGGGAAATGACCATAAGGGGGCATAGTAGATCCTCCCTGACCACCTAGGTTTTATGTGGAGGCTTTAAAAGGGCCCCGCGGGGCAAAAAAAAAAAAAAAAAATTTGTTTTTTTTGCGTGGGGAGCGCCCGGTACGCGCACCGGGAAGCGCTCTGGGGAGCGTAGTATAAGGAAAAAAGAATGATAGACTTTTCAAATATTGTATGTTAATTGATTGTTTGTTTTGTTGATTTTTTTTATTTCTTTATTTTTTAAGCAATTATTATTGTGATTGTGTTTCAAAATTTAATAAAATGTCTAATATTTCACTGTCTGAAATGTCGTTATTTTCATTGAACATAGCTTGTAATGTTTGAGTGTGTAAAATGTCCTCATTTTCAAGGAGGACATCTACTGATTGCACACATTGCAGTAGGTCTTGGTCCCAAGTTTCATCCATAAATTCAATGTCATTTGGATCAATGATTTCTTGGTTGGTCTCTGCAAGGACAATTTCAAATGAAACTTTCTGTTCGCCTTCCATTTTGTCTGAAATTTGCATAAAAAAAATATATATTAGTAGAGATAGGGCACTGTTGGGATTAATTTTAGATAGGCAGTTTTTAACAGTGAATTTATCTTTGGGCAGTGTATAGTATCAGAGTGGAAGTAGGAATATAAAAAAGTGTATGTGATTCAACAAAAGTAAATTCATAATTATACAAGAGAAGCCTAAGTCCATCCATAACTATAACAGAGAAGTCTATCTAAATCTATAACTACTACAGAGGGATAGTATATAACTATCAGAAAAAGTTTACCATATTAACTTAAAGTGCACAATATACTTCAGTTTTTAAAATAACAACTTACCTTTAAAAAGAAGTTGAAGTTATTAGTGAAAATCCTATTGAAATGTACACCAGGAAGTAGTAGTCAAAATGGCTGTGTTTCCTTCTCTTCCTTTATATATATTCAGGTACATAACCAATCAAATGTCAGGTAAAAAAAAATAGAAAATGAAAGTAACATTTTAATTGGTTGTCAATTCCAACACTTCAGATGTGTTTTGTGAAGTAATTTACCTCAGGGTATTTAGAGAGGTCTACAGGCTAAATGGCTAAATGGAATTCCAACCAAATTTGTGAAAATGGTAGGGATTGGTATGTAGTATGAGCTAATCTATATTTGGTGAAAGTGTCTCCAGGGTTTCTTCTGTAAATTACTTTCCCACCTTTTTTGATGGAGCGCTTCCCGGTGAGCGCCCCGGTACGCGAACCGGCAGCGTTACGGGAGTCCACCATTTTGTGTTTCGGTCGAATTAAGATACAAGATGGAGGGCAAATAATGTTCAGAATGGGTAGAAGGGGGCACGGTAGACGTATCTTGACCCCCTAGGTTTTCTGAGGGTGGCTGAGGAGGCCCATATGTGCGGAAAAAAAACATTTTTTTAAAAAATTTCGCGTGGTTAGCTTCCGGTACGCGTACCGGGTAGCGCTCCGGGGAGCGTACTTTGTTGAAAATTTGTGAAAAAAGTTAGAGTAAAATAATAATTGTGAGTGATCAGATGTAGGGTAGCTCTGAGAAGAGCTTTTGGGTTTATGGTACATTTAGGTACTTATAAGTAGGTACCAATGCACAGTCTTAAATTCAAAATGAAAACTCTTTTGCCCTCATCTGAGAAGTGAACTACATCTCCTCTGTAGATATCTTGCATGTAGTAACGCAAGTTATTGTTGTACATGGAGCCCATTCCATGGTCTCTCATGTAAGCTGAAACAGATTTGTTTACATGCTTCCTCGACTTCTCAATTTGTGGACAAAATTGGTTCGACCACCTCCATTTCTGTCTTTGGCATATATTTGAATATACCAAGGCAGTTTGAGGAAAAAGTGCCATCAATTGCTCAAAGGTGTCCTTTAAAAGCATTTCCAGACCTACACCAGTCAAAGTGCCCAAGTCATTTCCTCCACAGTGCACAATTAACAGGTCAGGTTTAGGCAAATGCATAAAGGTTTTCACCAATGGTATCAATTGGTGACATTTTAATCCTCTGTGGCCAAACCACTTAATTTCCACATCTTGTAAATTGAGGTTAGGTAAATTTCTGTTCTCAGCATACCATTGAGCCCAGTAGATGTAACTATGTCCAACAATCCAGACAGAAAACATGGTGAGAGGAGGTTCTGCTGCAGTCAGATGAAGTGTGGCAATGAAATGGGAGTTGAAAAAATAAGAGTTTAAAATGAAAAAAACTGTGGAGTTTCTGTGTTAAGGAAGCAGTAGCAGTGATTGGTCGATTTTGATTGCTGAAAACAGAAAGTTAGGGTGCATGGATGTGTTGTTTGAAAGGTGTAATTTGAATGGTCAAGAAAAAATCATTTAATGAAAGATTGCACTGGATACGCAGGTGCACTGAGAGTTCAGAGTTCAATTGAAACATTGTTGTGTGAACTTGCAAACATGAGAGGTCTTTCAGGAGGTGGTTGCTATGCAAAAAAGGCAGAAAGGCCAGAGGGGGGAAGGGTGTTGATTTGAAAAAAGTGAGGGAAGAGTTTTAATTGGGTGACATGAGAGATATGTGTGATGAGTTACAGCATTTCTGTGCTTTTCATAGCTGCAGACTCTGGAGTGCATACCTTTTGCTCTGCTAAAGACAATTTGGTGTGTTTCTGAGACTGTTTTGAAACTCATAAAGTATTTGCTAAGGTGAGAAAAGATTAATTTAATTTAGGTAGAGACTAGTATGGTTTAGGGAGAACATTATGAAGAAAGTTGTGTATTTAAAATGTTGCTTTGTGTCAAGTGTTTTACAAATAGATTTTGTTTCTTTGTGTTACATAGCCATGTTAAAAGTGATGCAAAAAAAGTGCAAGGGTCTTACAAAAATGCTTTCATGTGTCTTAGGGTATTTTAACTCACTTCCCCATGAATGTATGAATATAATTGTTTTACAAGATGTGTTTAAAAACGTTTTTAAAAATCAATTAGGTTTCTTGATATGTACTGCTAGAGTTTCATAGGTTGCTTGGGGCATATTTTCAAGGCTTTTGACTTCCTTTGATGTAATTTTTCCCATTTTAATTTAAGACCTTTCCCTGTGATGCAAGGTCCTTGTAAATATGCCCCCATCTGTGCTTGGCAAATTTAGATTTTAATTCTTTGACTAACATAGCCATGTTAAAAGTGACCCAAAAATGTTGCAAGGGCCTTAAAAAAAACGCTTTCATGTGTCTTAGGCCATTTTAAGTCATTTCCCCTTGAATGTAGGTATCTAATTGATTTAGTTGATGTGTTTAAAAACGATTTTTGAAATCAATTAGGTTTCTTGATATGTACTGCTAGAGCTTCATAGGTTGCTTGGGGCATATTTATAAGGCCTTTGTGTCTCTCTGATGTTATTTTTCCCATTTTAATTTAAGACCTTTCCCTGTGGTGCAAGGTCCTTGTAAATACGCCCCCATGTGTGCTTGGCAAATTTAGATCTTGATTATTTGACTTACATAGCCATGTTAAAAGTGATCTAAAAATGGAGCAAGGGCTTAAAAAAAACGCTTTCATGTGTCTTAGGGTATTTTAAGTAACTTCCCCATGAATGTATGAATATAATTGCTTTACAAGTTGTGTTTAAAAACGTTTTTTGAAATCAATTAGGTTTCTTGATATGTAATGCTAGAGGTTCATATGTTGCTTGGGGCATATTTATAAGGCCTTTGAGTCTCTCTGATGTTATTTTTCCCATTTTAATTTAAGACCTTTACCTGTGGTGCAAGGTCCTTGTAAATATGCCCCCATCTGTGCTCGGCAAATTTAGATCTTGATTATTTGACTTACATAGCCATGTTAAAAGTGATCTAAAAATGGAGCAAGGGCTTAAAAAAAACGCTTTCATGTGTCTTAGGGCATTTTAAGTCACTTCCTGATGAATGTAGGTATATAATTTATTTAGATGATGTGTTTAAAAACGATTTTTGAAATCAATTAGGTTTCTTGATATGTACTGCTAGAGCTTCATAGGTTGCTTGGGGCATATTTATAAGGCCTTTGAGTCTCTCTGATGTTATTTTTCCCATTTTAATTTAAGACCTTTCCCTGTGGTGCAAGGTCCTTGTAAATACACCCCCATGTGTGCTTGGCAAATTTAGATTTTGATTTTTTGACTTACATAGCCATGTTCCATACAGTTGTAACCTTCTGCGTAGTCTTTGATATGCTAGACTCCATCTGCACTGTGAGATACCTAAGCAAAGGAAACACAGGTGATGTGATTGTGAAATGAGGAAAAGAAACTCCACATTTTTCAATTACATCACATGTGTTTCCTAAGTTTACGAACGACATTGTGCAGATGAGGTTTAGGTCTGTCCACGGACACAGAAAAGGTCTGGCCTTTGTTCAAGAGTGAAGTGGACATGACTTACTTCATTGGTAGGGCTTCACATGTATTATCTCCTCTGTACTCTTCAAAAAGCGTAAATTTCATCTGCAACCCTGAGTAGGCCTCACCTCAAACAAACCTCTGGATAGGGCACACCTTATCGTCATCCTGAATCAATCATTTAAAATATTAGGAACAGATTTATGATAGGTGTATGCCTCTTTTGCGTCACTGTGCGTCACTTTTGTGACGCAGCGACGGTGCAAAAGATTTGCTATGTGGTGACATATTTACAACTTGATGCATCTAGGCAGATGTGTCATGCTGTAAAGTCCCGTGCCACATGAAACTGATGCAGCAGTGATGCAAAAGATGCACCATGTTGCAAGACAGGCCTCATTTAATCTCCAACAAGATAAGAAGCTGAATCTTCTCTAAATGTCAAAATTGTTGTATTCACTGCTCAACTTATGTGTACTCTTTGATATGCTAGAGTCCATCTGCACTATGAGATACCTAAGCAAAGGAAACACAGGTGATGTGATTGTGAAATGAGGAAAAGAAACTCCACATTTTTCAATTACATCACCTCTGTTTCCTAAGTTTATGAATGACATTGTGCAGATGAGGTTTAGGTCTGTCCACGGACACAGAAGAGGTCTGGCCTTTGTTCAAGAGTGAAGTGGACATGACTTACTTCATTGGTAGGTCTTCACATGTATTATATCCTCTATACTCTTCAACAAGCATAAATTTCATCTGCAACCCTGAGTAGGCCTTACCTTAAACAAACCTCTGGATAGGCCACACCTTAATGTCATCCTGAATCAATCATTTAACATGTTAGGGACAGATTTATGATAGGTGTATGACTCTTTTGCGTCACTGTGCGTCACTTTTGTGACGCAGCGGCGGTGCAAAAGATTTGCTATGTGGCGACATATTTAAAAATTGATGCATCTAGGCAGATGTGTCATGTTGTAAAGTCCCGTGCCACATGAAACCGATGCAGCAGTGATGGAAAAGATGCACCATGTTGCAAGACAGGCCTCATTTCATCTCCAACAAGATAAGAAGCTGAATCTTATGTAAATGTCAAAATTGTTGTGTACACTGCTCAGCTTATGTGTACTCTTTCATATGCTAGAGTCCATCTGCAGTATGAGATACTTAAGCAAAGGAAACACAGGTGATGTGATTGTGAAATGAGGAAAAGAAACTCCACATTTTTCAATTACATCACCTGTGTTTCCTAAGTTTACGAATGACATTGTGCAGATGAGGTTTAGGTCTGTCCACGGACACAGAAGAGGTCTGGCCTTTGTTCAAGAGTTAAGTGGACATGACTTACTTCATTGGTAGGCCTTTACATATATTATCTCCTCTGTACTCTTCAACAAGTGTAAATCTCATCTGCAACCCTGAGTAGGCCTCACCTCAAACAAACCTCTGGATAGGCCTCACCTTATCGTCATCCTGAATCAATCATTTAAAATGTTAGGGACAGATTTATGATAGGTGTGTGTCTCTTTTGCGTTGCTGTGCGTCACTTTTGTGACGCAGCGGCGGTGCAAAAGATTTGCTATGTGGTGACATATTTACAACTTGATGCATCTAGGCAGATGTGTCATGCTGTAAAGTCCCGTGCCACATGAAACCGATGCAGCAGTGATGCAAAAGATGCACCATGTTGCAAGACAGGCCTCATTTCATCTCCAACAAGATAAGAAGCTGAATCTTCTCTAAATGTCAAAATTGTTGTATTCACTGCTCAACTTATGTGTACTCTTTGGTATGCTAGACTCCATCTGCACTATGAGATACCTAAGCAAAGGAAACACAGGTGATGTGATTGTGAAATGAGGAAAAGAAACTCCACATTTTTCAATTACATCACCTGTGTTTCCTAAGTTTACGAATGACATTGTGCAGATGAGGTTTAGGTCTGTCCACGGACACAAAAGAGGTCTGGCCTTTGTTCAAGAGTGAAGTGCACATGACTTACTTCATTGGTAGGCTTTCACATGTATTATCTCCTCTGTACTCTTCAACAAGCGTAAATTTCATCTGCAACCCTGAGTAGGCCTCACCTTAAACAAACCTCTGGATAGGTCACACCTTATCGTCATCCTGAATCAATCATTTAAAATGTTAGGGACAGATTTATGATAGGTGTATGCCTCTTTTGTGTCACTGTGCGTCACTTTTGTGACGCAGCGGCGGTGCAAAAGATTTGCTATGTGGTGACATATTTACAACTTGATGCATCTAGGCAGATGTGTCATGCTGTAAAGTCCCGTGCCATATGAAACCGATGCAGGAGTGATGCAAAAGATGCACCATGTTGCAAGACAGGCCTCATTTCATCTCCAACAAGATAAGAAGCTGAATCTTCTGTAAATGTCAAATTTGTTGAATACACTGCTCAACTTATGTGTACTCTTTGATATGCTAGAGTCCATCTGCACTATGAGATACCTAAGCAAAGGAAACACAGGTGATGTGATTGTGAAATGAGGAAAAGAAACTCCATATTTTTCAATTACATCACCTGTGTTTCCTAAGTTTACGAATGACATTGTGCAGATGAAGTTTAGGTCTGTCCATGGACACCGAAAAGGTCTGGCCTTTGTTCAAGAGTGAAGTGGATATGACTTACTTCATTGGTAGGCCTTCACATGTATTATCTCCTCTGTACTCTTCAACAAGCGTAAATTTCATCTGCAACTCTGAATAGGCCTCACCTCAAACAAACCTCTGGATAGGCCACACTTTATCGTAATCTTGAATCAATCATTTAAAATGTTAGGGACAGATTTATGATAGGTGTATGTCTCTTTTGCGTCACTGTGCGTCACTTTTGTGACGCAGCGGCGGTGCAAAACATTTGCTATGTGGCGACATATTTACAACTTGATGCATCAAGGCAGATGTGTCATGCTGTAAAGTCCTGTGCCAAATGAAACCTGCGTGAGTTTTCATATAAGTGTTTTGTTGCAAGGTATGCATTAATTTGCATGAAAGCCCTGTAAAACTAACACAGTGAAATTTAGAAGATTTCACTGAGTCAGCTTTATAGCATTGTTGAATCAAATCCTTACGCCTGTTTGAAACAGGCATAAGAAGTGATGCACCATGCAATGTGAGGCTTCCTCCTGTGCATTGCAGTAGACATGTCGCGCTTATGACGTGATTCCTGCAATGTGCTGCTTTTGCGGCACAGATGCGTGACGCATCAGTGCTGTTTTTGCTCAATGGTGCTCCACATTGTAAATGCGGCACACTATGGGTGGCAGAGCAGCGGGGCACATTAACTGGTGCATCCGTGGGGATGCGCCACTTAGCATAAATCTGCCCCTGTACATTTAAGTATGAGCAGGGGACACAGAGTCGGTGAGGCTTATCCAAGGTTAAGAAGAGATGAGTCCTGTTCACTGAAAACTTGGACATAGGCCTCACCTCCTCAGCATCGCTGGACATGGCTAAATAATAGCTTCAAAATGTTACTCTTGTTAAACAAATTTACTATTATAATCTCTGAGATTTGTCTCTTACTCTGCAACATCTCATTGTTGTTCTCTTTCTTTAAAGATAACGACAACATCAACATGAGTGACAATCAGCAATCAGTTGATCTCGACCTCATCATTGAACTTGTAATTGAAACGTCAGTGGAAGTAGATCCCTTGGATGATTTAAATCCTGAGGATGATGAAGAATATGATGAGGATGCCGATTTGTCAGAATTGTATGACATAGGGTGGGAAGCTGACCTGCTTGAGCCTATGGAACTATAAACTTTTATTTTTAAAATTTACAATAAATGAAAAGTAAAAATGTAAACTGTTTAATTTTAAATTAAACACACCTTCAAAAACAGGTTATGTGTAGTGTCTTCAATAAAATATTAAAATATGCTCATAAAATTAGATCAGATTCACATATAAAACAGGACAGGTAAAATGAAGAAGAATTCCATTTCTTTTCTGCTATTTCTGTATTCTAAATTTGCCAAAGCACTAAAAAATATTATATGTAAAAATGTTAAGTAGTGTGTTAAGTTTTTGATGACTGTTATTGATTTACTGTTTGGTAATAGTGGTTAATAACATTTTTTATTATATTTTACCACAGATTCAACTGCAGATCATTTCAAATTTTGAGAATGCCAACTAAGGAGAGAATGAGAAAGGCTACAAAACGTCAAAGACAGCAGGTCCATCATTTACAGCAGCAGTCCTCTACAATAAAAAATCGTCAAGTCACCAAGAAAGCACCAGGTAAGACCACGAAAACATTCATAAGAAACATTTCTAGAAAAAAAAGTAGTACTACAGAAAATGTTTTTGTCCAGAAAAAGAGAAGCAATTTAAACGGAAAGGAAAGGCCAATCAAAAATGTTACTGCTAGAGCAAGAGATAACTCTGTGCATGATAATAGAAGGAAACAACAGTTTAGGGACATTCGTAAACGAATGTTCCGCAACAGGATAATTGGCAATTTGTTAAAAAATATTAAGAAAGGTCAGCAGAAAGTGGTTTTTTATAAGAGAAAAAAAAAAGTTGAGAAAGTTATTGATCAGGCATTTGAAATTAAACGAAAGTTATTTATTTTGATAATCAATAGAATTAGGAAGCTAAACAAGGCAATTTATGATTTCAAAAGAAATAGTAGATGGAAGAGAATAGTTAATCGTAGTAATTTTTGTGAAGTTTTTTCCGGAGAATGGATGCATAGTTCAAATTGTGAGGCATTTTTCAATGAGGAGAGTTATTTCCAGGATAATGATTTGGTGCATGCAGTTGACACCAGCGGTCGAGCTTATGAGGTGAAAGATGGTTGTCCAGTTGAAAAAGAAAAACTTGTGACAACAGAGGCAGAAGAGATGTTAGGTAATGAGGTTTTAGGAAGACGTCCTAAGGGACCTGTGTACACCTGGAAGTGTAGTAGTATTTGCAGTGTGCGACAGGATTCCATCAATTTGCTTTGTGATTTTGTACGGACATTTAATAAGAAAAGTTTGAAGCAGAAAATGAAGTTGTTGCAAGAATTAGATCCTTGCAGAGTGAGAGAAGTGACAGGTTTGCATGGTCATTCACTGGCTTGTCTTTCCAGGAGAGTATGCCAGAGTGTTTTTCATCATTTCAGGATGCTAGCAGTGCATCATAATAAAGTGAGGAAATTAGTTAGAATGTTGTATTATGCTAAGAGTCCAGCAGTTATGCTTAAACAATTATGCGCTGCTCTTTTGCATGGTTCTGAAATAGATGTGAAGAATATGTGTGAAGAAATTGAGTTTTGTTACTTTGGAAGTAAAGAGGAGAATGTTGAAATTGACCCAGAAGAAGAGGGTAATGTGGAAGATAGTGTACAGGTTTCCAGTACAGATAATTTTCAGAAGGAAATTGCCACGTTTCAGGTGAAATCAAGTGAGAGGCCTAATTTCACTTGTGTGTGTTGTCGACGCACTTATTATAAGAATCAGACTAAGTTAGTGGATTTATATGCAAGAAGTGAAAGGGAAAATAATAGTGAATGGAAGGATTTCGCTACATACTTGATGGTAGAAAATTGTTTTGATTTGGGATCGGATCAACGTGTGTGTACTTATTGTTGTAACAAATTAAATCAAAACCAGATGCCTGCTAGAGCGGTTCATAATAATCTGGAATTGGTTGAGATTCCTTCGGAATTGAAGGATTTAAATACTTATGAATCTATTTTGATTCAAAGTATCCATCCCTTTCAGGCTATTGTAAGAATGGAGCCAAAGACAGGGAAATTGCCTCCATCAGATTTACAGAGAGGATTAAAGGGAAGAGTTGTTTATTTGCCTCTAGATTTGAAGAAAAACATTAAGACAATTGGAGTAGAAAAAGTGGAAGAGGAACCTCTGGTTATCTTAGTTAATGGGGTTCCGACAAAGAATAAAAAAATATGGCAAGATTTAGTGGATGTTAGGAAAGTAAAAAAGGCAACATTGTATTTGAAAAAAAATAATAAGTACTATAAGAATGTATATGTTGCAGAAGAGGAAGTAAGTGAGGAAGAGGATAGCGATTTGTGTGCTGGTCAAATTGAGAAAGTAGAACCCTCTAAAAGTGAAGAAATATATGAACATTATAGTGTTCATCCTTTGCATTCCAAGGAAGTCATGGGGAATGCTATTGAGTTGTTTCAAATGAAACAAGCCAAAGGGAGTCCCATTAGTGTCTGGGAGGAAAGTTTGGAAGCTCGGTGTTTTCCACAGCTATTTCCAACAGGTCAAGGAGGAAGATATGATGAGCGACCTCATCAAAATCCTGCTTCTGAATACCGGACTTTACGATTGTATGCAGAAGATGCTAGGTTTCGACAATGCATTCCCTATTTGTTTCATCTCCTGTTTGAAAGCGATCTGTCTTGGCTGTCATATGCAGTGAACCACATCTTGAAAAGTGGTATACAGATGCAAAACATCTCGGCAAGTGACTTTATGGATAAAGTCAATGTCCAAGACAGTATTTTGGATTGTCACCTGATTAATCTCATGGCGTGTCAGCGTGGTACTAATGAGTACTGGTACCGTCGTCATGGTGATTTAAAATATATGCTGAGGAACTTAGGAACTCCCACATGGTTCCTCACTCTGAGCTGTGCCGAGTATGGCTGGGAAGACTTACTTGAATTTCTACAAGAGGCAAATGGAAACATCGAAAACATCGAATTCAAGACACCCGGAGAACTGTGCTCTTTGGATCCAGTGAATGTATGCAGGTACTTCAATCATAGATTTGAAGCTATGATGTCTTTCATCATGAATAAGAAGAATCCACCTCTTGGAGAGGTGTTGGATTTCTTCTGGAGAAAGGAGTACCAAGCAAGAGGTGCTCCTCATATACATATGCTGCTGTGGATCAAGGATGCACCTAAATTTGGAACAGATCCAGAAGACTTAGTGATGAGTTTCATAGAACAGTATTCTACATGTGCTGTTCCAAACGCAAAGGAGGACAAAAGCCTAAGAGAACAAGTTCTACGCTTCCAAAGCCATCGTTGCGGAAAGTACTGTCGTCGTAAATTCAGAAACAAGGACAAGTTCTACACCAAATGTCGTTTCGCCTTTCCACGACCGGTGATTTCTAAAGGAAGAGTGAACAGTTTGATGTCTTCGCTGCGACATAATGTGACAAGGAAATCACCTAAAAACACATACAATTTGAACAGGAACGAAGAGTCCAAGTATATCAACGACTACAACCCAGTGATTTTGTCCATGTGGAATGCTAACATGGATATACAGTTTGTGGCTGATAACTGTATGGCTGTGGCTCGGTATGTGACATCTTACATCACCAAAAAAGAAAAGACAGAATTGAAGGATATGTGGGAGGACATTTCCCATGAAAAGAGCCTCAGTAAGAAGTTGTACAGTTTCAGTCTGAAGATGTTGTCGCATCGAGAAATCGGAGCTTACGAATGTTCTGACCGGTTGTCTTCAGCAAGTCTCTATGCCAAATCTAGGAGTATCGTTTGGGCGAGTCTTGGTCTTGCTGCAACGCGTAATTGAGTTCTGAAACCTGTGTGGGAAATTGAGTATTTGGCGGAAAAGGAGCCAAACAGTAACGACATTTTGAAGACCAACATGTTGGATACATATTATCCAAATCGAAGCAGTCACCTCGAGAATGTTTGTCTGTATGAGGTTCTACAAAAATACATATTCAAGAGGAACATCAAAGAAGATATTGATAAAGGAGTGTATGCTGTAATTGGAAGTGAGGGATGTCTGGTCAAGCAAAGAAAATGCCACTTGGTAAACCATCGAAAATTGAGTGGCGAATCTCCTGAAAAAAAGGAGTTTTTCTATTTAGCACTTTTGCAACTTTTCAAGCCTTGGCGTGCAGAAGAGGAACTGCTTGGAGATTTCCTCTGTTATGAAGACTCTTTCACTGCCGCCAAGGAGACCATAGAATGTCCTGCTTTTCCCAAATATGTACAAATGTTGAATGCGGAAATCGAGCAGGAAGCAACGATTGCAGCCGAGATTGCCAGAGACAGTTCTCAGGACAGTCAGAGTTCTGTTTCATTGAGTCAGGATCCACTAGGAGGACCTGTTATCGAAAATGAAGCTGCCACTGCCATGAATGAAGTGGAAAGAGCCATGGCACATGCTCAGGAGGATGCGGTTAACTTAGAAGACTTGGAAAGACAACTCAACGTTGAGCAGAGGATAATATATGACGAAGTTACCATGTAGTGTAGTTCCTATTATCCCAATAGGCTCTGCGCATTGGAATAATACCTCCAATAGTATAGACCTAGACCAGACGTTAACTAGGTCTTCTACTGTCGATATTAGACTTAAAGTTTTGGGTTTTCCAGCTAGCTCAGAGTTCACTAGAAACTTTCTCGAATAGGCAAGGAGGAGTTGAACCTCCCTGGATAGACAAGAAGGGATTTAGTTTCTGACAACCATAGAACATGACAACTTTGCTCTCCCCTAATCAAGAGTGTATCTCTAGAGTCGTGTGAAAACAAAAGACAACTTATTTTACTCAGTCAGTACGTGCATTCTTAGTTTCACCAGATTGTAGAGAAAAGGAAGAGACGGGCGTGTTCAATAAAAGATGTTATTTATTGATCAGTCTCTTTTCTCGTACAAGAGAAATGGATCGATATTATCGCAATACTTATGGTTAAGTAAAGTGCATACAATAAAAGCAGAATTATAAAATAATACTGTAAAAACATTGATATGGTTTCTAAGCCATACGTTATTTAAAATGGATAAAATAGATACATACATATAAACATTTGACTAATCGTACTCAAATGGTGCTTCTAACTACGCCTACCCCAGTGTACCTGACCTAAGCCTAATACGTGGGCGGGGATAGAAAGTAGCAGTTTAAGTTAAGTTTGTTTTGCCAAGTGACTGACTCAAGAATTCTCTGCAAGGGGTTATTCAGTTCCGTACCTTGAATCTAGGATGATTGAGGGATGGTATCTCTCATCTTTGGTCTCGATATTCCAGGCTGCCTGCAAGGGCTGCTCGGAAGCGCCGGAGCTGGATTTCTCGGCAGGAGAAAGGCAGCGTCTCGTTCTCAGCGCGTCAGGAAGGCGGGGCAGCGTCAGTGGGCTTCGCTCTCTGCTGAGCTTCGGCAAGTCTCGCTGCTCCGATCTCGTCACCACCGCGTGTGTTTGCTTAAGGCAATATCGGTAATATTTATACCTGTAAGGTGCCGAGATTGACGTAAGGATGGACATAGATACGTCAATAAGGATGTCATACGAGCTGGTCGTTAGCACATTCTTTTACTGAAGTTCTTTGAGAAATCAAAACAATGGCCGCAGGGATTTTCCCAGGTTTTCATAGGTTTGATTTGTTTTGAGAACTCCGTATGCCTTATCAGGGGCTGGAGGAATATTGCTTGTCTAATTAGATGGCAAGCGTTATGACCTAATCAGATAACGTGCTCCTGTGCCGTGGTCTGGCGTAATCAGATAACGGTTTCTGCATCATGGGATGGCTGCTAGTTAATTTGTTAACCAGAATAGGGTCAGGAATAGGGGGATCGATACAGAACCTATAGGAATACATCACAACCAAGCAAATTGATCATGGATTAAGTCATGAGAAGAAAGAGTGCTCATGTACATCGTTGAAGCCTGTCCGACTGTACGTGAGTGGAGAAGCGGGAACTGGAAAGAGTTTCCTCATTAAAGCAATTTCATGTTATTTGAAGGAAAGGACTGAGTCATCGCTGTCTTGTGTTGTCACCGCTCCAACTGGACTGGCAGCACATAACATTAAAGATATTACTTTGCATCGTCTACTGATGCTGCCAGTGGAGCATGATAACAAATTACAATACCACAAGTTATCTGGAGATGCTTGTTGTGAAGTTTCAAGAGTCTTGAGGAAAATGAAACTTCTTATCATTGACGAAGTAAGCATGGTTTCCAATGTCATGCTTGCCTTTGTGCATTTGAGAATGCAAGAAGTTCTTAAAACAGAGTATGATGTGTTATTTGGTGGCAAACACATCATTGTTTTCGGAGATCTTCTGCAGCTGACACCAGTGAAAGGACAACCTTTGTTCAAAATGCTCACTCATGAAGATACCAGAAAGTGCCTAGGGAGCATTGGCAACATCAATATATGGTTAAACTTCATTTATGCTGAACTGCATGAAAATATGCGTCAGGCGAAGGATGAAGTTTACAAGAATATTCTACAAGATGTTAGAATTGGAAAAGTGACCGAGCATGGGAAAGAAGCTTTACATGCACGATTACTGTCAAATTTATATCCAGAACAAGACGTTGTGCCTGAGAATATTTTTCAGAAAATTACTGAGAAGAAATCTGGAATATGTTTGATGCCAACTCTTGTAGAATGTGCCATCTTCAACAACAAAATGTTGTATTTAGAAAACCAAGAGATTGTGAAACTGGAAGCTATTGACAGAGTAGAGCATATGGGATCAACAATTATTTTGTCTGAGAATTTGAAAACAAAATTGGATTAATTAGAGAAGACTATATCTAAAACTGCAGGTTTTGAAAAGACTCTGAATGTGTGCTTAAATTGCCGTATAATTTTAAGAAGGAATTTACATGTTGAAAGAGGTCTGGTAAATGGATCAATGGGTAATGTTGTTGATTTTGTGAAATACAGAAATAGAGATGGAATTGAATTTTTAAAAATTAAATTTGATGGCATTGAGGAAGTACAGCTAATTGGTCGTTGTTCTGCTAGATTTTTGCTTGTAAAAGACTTATATGTTCGCCGTAAGCAGTTTCCTGTTTGCTTGGCATATGCGGTGACAATCCATAAATCACAAGGTTTAAGTGTAGACAGTGCATTGGTGAATATTGGCAGTTCTGTGTTCAAGGAGGGTATGGCATATGTGGCATTGTCACGAGTTAGAACTTTATCGGGATTGTACTTGATTGAGTGTGATGTCACAAACATTTGTGCGGATCTAGATTGTGTTAAGGAATACAATAGGTTAAGAAGAGAGTATGCGCCACATTTGCCTCAATATCCTTTGTTTGAGAAACGTGTGGTAGGCCGGAAACGAAGAAATGTGACCAATACTAGGGAGGTTGTACCAAAAAGACGAAAAGTTGATGAACCTGAAATTATAAGCAGAAAGAAAAAGGATTCTGTTGAAGATGTTGTTGGTTTTCAATTTGAAAACAGTTCTGGTGTCAACTGCTATGCTAATGTAGTGGTTAATGTTTTGTTTTCTCTACAAAATGTAAAAGAAGAGATTGTGGTCAATTTGGATCACAGATTTTGCAGTTTGTTAAATTCTGTGTTAGAGAAATGTAGCACTGATAGAACAAAAATAGAAAGTGTGTCTGAAATTCGAAATCTGTTAGACAGATGTTCAGGTCAAACACAATTCTCTCAAAATATTCAGCAAGATTGTCAGGAGTTTTTAATGTATATGCTTGATGTATTGCATGCTGAAGGTGTAGATGTAGATCACCTGTTTGGGCTTTCTTATCAATGGCAGCATGACTGCGAGAACTGTAGGGTATCAAGTACTACTAGTGTAGACTCAGAAAGATTTATATATTTAACTTTGCCAGACAGTAAATCAGTGTCCTTTAATAAGCTAGTAAAAGCAGCTGATCACAACATGGAGTGTAGCCAATGTAAATCTGAAATGATGTCAACATTATTTATACGAACATATGGCCAGTATGTCATTTTAATGTTCCAACGATGTAGGGCTGATGGAACAAAATTGACAACTTTAATAAAAAATGTTGTAGCTTCGCAGTTGTCAATATCAGGAAGGACTTTTGTAACTGCAGCAATTATATATCATGACGGTCCTTCAATAACATCAGGACATTACACAGCTTATTTAAAGTCTAGAAACGGCTGGTCATTCTGCAACGATTCTGTTTTAACTTTCAAAAAAAAATTGCCGTATGACCTTAAAAATTCTTACCTGGTGTTTTTAAAACCAAAATTTTAGGGAAAGAATCTCGGGATGTGCTCTGAGGAATTTCAAGAGGTTCTAATGGCTCCTACACGATTTGGCCTTGAGGATAAGTGTAGTACAGAGACAATAGTTCCTGGAAAAAACGAAGATTTTCTTACAGAAAGTGGTGGGCACAGATTAGTTGAAGGACAACAGAGTATTTCCCAAAGCAAACGGTCTTCTTACCATAACACTTGACGTCATGGAAAAATAACTGCACTTTGAATGAGTTCAGAAAAACTGTTACTTTTTATAAGCTAATTCAAGCAGCCAATCAAAACATGGAGTAGAGGGAATGTAAGTCTGCAATGCTGTCTAGATTATTGGTCCAAACTTTTGATTATAATGTCATTTTAAAAATCCAATTATATAAACCTGATGAAAGTAAGTCTTCAACTTTAATTACAAATGTTGTGGCTACACAGTCGTTGATTTTAGGAAGAAGATTTGTAACTGCAGCTATTATATTGCATGATGGTTATTTGACAAGATCCGCTTATTACACAGGTTATTGAAAATGTAAAAAAATTTGCTGTTTCGGAAATTATTGCCATTTGACTACGATACAATGTTGCCTTTTTACTAAAAAATATTCTTACTTTCTGTTTTCAGAAAAGAGAATTTAGGGTAGGTAACTGGCGTATAATGATTCTAGGGGTTGATATAATTTTATCTACTGTTTTATATTGCTTTGTGATTAAAAGTGATGTAGAGAATTAAATAATTGTAGTATTCATAGAGGTAGTGTAAGTCTGCTTCATAGTAAGCAGTATCAGTGTCATAGGAAATGTAGAACATTAGTGAGCAAAAAGGGTAAGATATTACTAGTCTAGGATTGTGAAAGTGATCTTGAACGTTTTCTTTCTGAAAGTTGCGGAAATACAAAATGACGGGATTTGCTTAGAAGAATTCCAAGAGTTATAAATGGCTCTTACACGATTTGGCCTTGAGGAAACGTGTGGTAGAGAGCGAGAAGTCATTTATTGTATGTAACATATTTTTCAAAACGATGGAGCTTTTCTTTCAGAAAGTGGCGGGCTGAAAATAATAACAGCACAACAGAGTGTAAGCTGTTCATAGGATATCCTTTGACGTCATGGAAAGTAAGTTACTTTTGAGGAGTTTTGATTTCTGATTGGTTATGTTATATGGGTTTTTTAAAGACAATCATTTTGATTGTGTTTTTTTTTCCCCGCTGTTATATGATGAATACCTTCAAGTCACTGTTTTTAGTGAAATTTGATACATTCTGAGAACAGCAAAAATAAACCATTTAACATGTATAGTTAATTCTGTACTGTTTGTATTTATGATGTACATTTAGAACTGTGTAGGAGGCATGGAGAAGGTGAGGCTTCTGTAAGTGTCAAAGTTGTTGCATTCAGTGCGTACTCTTTCATATGCTGGACTACATCTGCATAATGAGATACCTAACCAAAGGAAACACAAGTGATGTGATTGTGAAATGAGCAAAAGAAATTGCATATTTTTCAAATACATTACCTGTGTTTCGTAACATTACGAATCAAATTGTGCAGATGAAGTTTAGGCCTCTCCAGGGAAACAGAGGAAGTCTGAACTTTATTGGTTGCCCTGCACATGCATTATCTCCTCTGTACTCTTCAACAAGGCTAAATTTGATCTGCAACCCTGAGTAGGCCTCACCTGAAACAAACGTCTGGATAGGACACACCTTATTGCCATCCTGAAACAATCATTTAAAATGTTAGGAACAGTTTTATGATGATTGTGCACCTCTTTTGCGCTGCGATTGCGTCACTTTTGTGAGACAACAGCAGTGCAAAAGATGCACCATGTTCCAAGATAGGCCTCAGTTCATCTGCATCAAGATACTGTTAGTTTAAAATGTATATCTTTAGGACTGTGTAGGGGGCCTGGAGAAGCAGAAGCTTCTGTAAGTGTCAAAGTTGTTGAAAAACTGTTTGTCCTTCAATCTTTTCCCTTGTCTTTTCTAATTTTTAAATACATGTTTTAATATTTTTCAAATGTTTGTTCTCTCTTTCACAGATTGAAAGTATAAAAATAACAAGTGACTAAGTTAACGACAATTATAAGGTAAATGTTTTGTACTCTTTTCGTTACATTTCTATCACATTTAACTACTATTAGTTCCACTGCTTCATTTCTTTAACCCTAACTTTCCTGCCTTTGCTACTTCCCTCATTCCTTTCTCTATTACTTACTTACTTACTCTACTCCTTCCACTCCTTTTCTCAGTCCCTCTCCTCATAGTTCCTCACTCTTGTTCACTCACTCCGTCTCTATTACTCTTAGTGTCTCTGACTGATCACTCTTTCACTACTTGTTCATTATGCTTTCTCTGTGTAGTTGAAGCACACTAAGGGGCATATTATGAACACAGCCAATAAAAGTATTGCTGCTTTTATCGGCAGAAAACTGCTGCAAAAGCGGCTGTAGCGGCGGTTTTCTGCTGCAAAAGCGGCTTTAGCGACACATTTCTGCCAATAAAAGCTGCGAAACTTTTATTGCCTATGTTGATAATATGCCCCTATGTTATTTACATTTCTTTGCTGTTTCAATTATTCCTTTTCTGTTACTTCTTCTTTTCTGCTTTCTGTTTTTTCTCTCTGTTATTCCACATGTTTTAATCTTATTTTGAACATTCACTCACATTCTCTAAGAAACTCTTCTTTGTTATTCTTCTACTCTCCTTTTTTTCTTTCACTTCCTTATCTATTTTCTTTTTCACAATTATACCCTCTTCCATCTTTTCTTCGGTAAATAAATCTATTAAACAGTATCTCTGGTTTAGTCCCTATAGCTGTCTTTGTTTTAACATTACTCTCTGTTTACTTCCCTTATACTTACTCTTTTTTTTTTTTTTGGTTCGCTCCCGGTTCGCGTACCGGCGAGCGAACCGGGAAGCGAACCAAAAGAAATAGAGCTTGCCAGAGTGCTAAACATTCTAGCATTTTTTTTATAAAGGGGAGGTAGTTCTGAAAAGAACTTTTTTTAATGTTTTTGTTGTTTTATATATATATATTTTTTTCTTAACATTTTTTTTTTTTTTAATTTTTTGAACAGTTTTATGTTTTTTTTGGTTTTTTTGGGGGGAAACAACAAAAAACAGGCATTGGAAAGGGCTCAACAGGAGCAAAAAAAATGTTTTACTTTTTGGGGCGTTTAGAGCATTTGTGGTTTTCAAATGCTCTGTTTATTAAGTTAATGCTCATATTGGCACATGAGAGCAATGTACCACAATATAAACAGGTAATCTTCATATGGACAAAGTTGTCCTGAATGTTTGGCACGGTTTCCCGTGCCTCTGGCCCCGACAGAGATACCTGTGACGATGTCCTGGCCACAGGAGTTGGTGGATTGTCCTGAAGGTCACGCATCTCTGCCCGGCTGTAGTTTAGTGGAAGCCACCTCAGCATGTGACGGTGCATAGTATAGTTGCCGTAACTATACTTCTTTTCTGTGCCTCTAGATAAGTCCTCTTTACATATCAGGCACGTCACATATCGAGCATTAACTTTTTTCTGTCCTTCAGGAAATGAAAAAAACTGCCAAATGAAACTAGTTTTATGATGAGATACCCGGGGCTCCTCTTGTAAAAACGGTGTTTCCTGTATCTCCTGTTCCTCTTCTTCATCCTCTTCCTCCTCTGTGTTGGTAATGAACTGTGGAGGTGGTCCTCTCTTCCTATGAGCAGGTGGTGGTGGTGGTGGGGGTGCACCAGCTGAAGCTACTAATGAAGCCATTGCTCAGTGATCACAAAGGGTCTTCCTCTCACAAAGATGAAAGTCCGAGTGAAGAAAGAAGGAGGGGTTTTCATCATTTTGGAAAAAAAATAGGTCTAAACCAATGAAAAGTGTTATTTTTAGGTCACATGACCTAGCCTTACATCATTAGGAAACCAAAAGTGAAATGAACCAATGAAAAGTTTTATTAACAAGTCACATGACCTGTTACGCTTAAGTTACGTGCTGCGGAACGCGCCCCGGATCGCTTCCGGGGAGCTGCGCTTCGCGCCTCGGTTCGCGCTCCGGAGCACTTCCGGGTGCGCTAACGCGGCGCGTCATAAGATGCATTACGCGGCAACGCGATACGTCGTGCTTTCGCGACGCGCCCCGGATCGCTTCCGGGGAGCTGCGCTTCGCGCCGCAGTTCGCGTACCGGAGCACTTCCGGGTGCGCTAACGCGGCGCGTCATAAGACGCATTACGCGACAACGCGATACGTCGCGCTTCCGCGACGCATCACGATGTTGATTTCTAACGCGGCAGTTGCGCAAACGGAACGTTTACTGGTTCGCGGACCGGGTCGCGGCACCACATTGAGCTAACGGGAAGCTTCCCGGTTCGCGAACCGGGAGCGAACAAAAAAAAATAATAATAAATTTTTTTATTAATAAACATATAAAATATATTTTTTGATTTAAAGAAGAATACATTTTACAGCTATAGATATTAGCTTTTAAAAAACCAATGAAATTCACTGAAAAAACCATAGGTTATAGACCATATATAGTTAGGAATTAGCATTTACAAAACCTTGAAAATTCACTGAAAAAACCATAGGTTATAGACCATATATAGTTAGGAATTAGCATTTAAGAAACCTTTTTTTTACTCACACAAAACCATTGAAATTCCATATATAGTTAGTTGCACTAACTATATATCGCGCACCCGCAATCCACTGCTAATGATGTCACATATTACATCATTCATGACATGGTCAGTGACATCACTGTTGACATCACTGATGACATCTCAAATGACATCACTGATGACATCACTGATGACATCATCCATTGACTGTGTATTTCTGTAAAGTTTAAATATGTTTTACATATTGAAAAATGAGTAGATGTAGAAGTGCCTAAATAAAAGATTTAGTAGGTGCCTGACTGACTTTATGAATGAGTAAGTGATTAAATGTGTCTCACTGAGTGCATGGGTTAGTGACTAAACTGTAGCTATATGAGTAACTATATGGGTTATTGATTGATTGTCCAAGTATTTGTATGGGAGACTGAGTGTGTGTGTGGCTGGCTGGGAGATGTCTGACTCTGTGCAGATCAATGTGTTCTTGTATCAATAATTGTATAAGAGAGTAAGTATGTGTTAGTATATGTTTGAAAATGTAAGGTACTCTATGTTTAACTGTATAGATTAGAAAATGGAAGTGTGATTGATTCTTTACAGGACTGACTAGGTGTGTGAGTAACTCCATGGATGAGTGGCAGAGTGTGAGTGTCTGTATAGGTGTATGAGTGCATATGATAGTGTTGTAAAGATGAGTGATTGTATGTATGAATGATTGTATGGGTGAATGAGTGAATGTGTGTGTAGACGTAGGAATCAGTGAGTGCGTATGTAGTAACTAGTATTGGTGTGTCAATGGTTTAAAAATTATATTCTGTATTTAACACTGGGTGTAACAGAGGTTATATTAAAGTGTGAGGAGATGCATTGTATTGTCACATGAATGATATCATCAGTGATGTGACCATTGATGTCAAATGACATGTCATCAGTGATGTAATTTGAGATGTTATCAGTGATGTCATTTGAGATGTCACCAGTGATGTCATCAGTGATGTAATTTGAGATGTCATCAGCGATGTCATCAGTGATGTCACTGACCATGTCATGAATGATGTAATATGTGACATCATCAGCAGTGGATTGCGTGTGCGCGATATATAGTTAGTGCAACTAACTATATATGGAATTTCAATGGTTTTGTGTGAGTAAAATAAGGTTTTTTAAATGCTAATTCCTAACTATATATGGTCTATAACCCATGGTTTTTTCAGTGAATTTTCAAGGTTTTGTAAATGCTAATTCCTAACTATATGTGGTCTATAACCTATGGCTTTTTCAGTGAATTTCAATGGTTTTTTATTAGCAAATATCAAAAGCTTTAAAATGTCAAGTACGTGGTAGGTAAAAACATTTTCGTGTTTATGCACGCTGATGTGCTTTGAACGCTGCCCCCCCTCTTTTCTTTTAGGAGTATTCTCTCTTTGCAGATAGTGAAGGGTAGGTAACGCAGGCCTTTGCCCCCGTTGTAATCCGTCGTGCCTGCTTCCCTCTCCATTTGATTGATTGTTATCCAAGCATTTACTGTTTTGGAATTGGTTCTCTTTGGTTCATTCTCTATTTACAAACAAGCACAGAGTCGCAATACTCTGTTTAGTCTTTGCAGATAGTGAAAAATCGTTAGAAAAAACAAAAGGAATCAAGCAAAATCAGTAGGCCACTAATGGGATCTCTTTTTGACCTCGCTAAAATAGAAACATTAGGAACAACCCCTCATGAGAAATATGAAACTAGTGAGAGGAACCGAGCTCGACGCCATGATGGCTGCAAGACAGCTCGGCTCCGCCGCCCAGCCCGCCCAAAATAACGACAAACCCTATGCAAATATTATAAATATATACAACACACCAGCAAAGTAACAGGGTAAAAGGTTTTATTAAATAACTATTTACATGGCAGCCTGCTGCAACATCGATCCAAATGCATGCCGCCGTTCCCGGGATTTCTCCCCGACTACTCTGCGGCCTACGAGATGGAGAGGCCGGGGCGTTGACTAGGCGGGGCCTCCGGCCGCAACCACAGCGCCAACGATCGCTGCTGACGGAGGGGAGCCTTGCCGGTGAGACCACTGATCTGAAGAACCGCTGCCTGCGGTGCCTCCCTGAGCCGCTTGACGGAGGCCCCCGAGGGGCGGTGTGGTGGCGCGGACTCGGAGGGGGCGCTTGGCTCCTGCCCCCTCCC
This sequence comes from Lissotriton helveticus, assembly GCF_964261635.1. NCBI lineage: Eukaryota > Metazoa > Chordata > Amphibia > Caudata > Salamandridae > Lissotriton > Lissotriton helveticus. Next base: position 1,242,555,551 of record NC_136063.1, on the reverse strand, counting down.
TAAGTCTTGTTGCCCTGGTGTGGCCTGAGATCGCCCCCGACATAGGCGGCCGGCTCCCGGGGTCAGGCGGAACTTTTTGCCTTTTGGTGACTCTTCCATTCTGGACCTTGTCCCACAATCCGTTTGACCTGAAGACACGTCCTGCGGTGCCCTGGTCCGACCATCACATATACCTGCGCCAGGAGACGGCGTGGGGTGCACTGGAAGGGAGAGGCGGCGCGAACGAGCCTCCCCCACAACCCCATGTGGAGGTTTCTCAGTTGCACCCCAGCGCTTCACTCGGCCAGCTGAATTGCGCCCGCTCTTGCGGCACAGTGCCTCGCTCGGCCAGCTGAGTTGCGCCTGCTCTTGCTATTACAACGTCTCACCCGCCATCCGGCTGAATTGCACCCACTCTTGCGGTACAGCGACAGGCGGCTGCCACGGAGCTCACGAAATGGCGGTCGGCCCCACAGACTTGGGCCTGGCCTGCAAGGATGGCTCTGGGCAACCCTGGAACTCGGACGCTTGACTGCTAGGGCATGGGCCCCATTCCCAAAAGCGTCCCCTCAGCCTTGAAGATTCTACAAGAGTCACCGGGGCCCCCGACTCCCGCAGACTTCCGGTGGGGAGCGACTGCCATGATTGCTCGCGGAATGGCCACGACGTAGCCACGGGGTGCTCTCATGCTGACGCCAGCTTCAGTCTGAAACATCCAGAAACACTGTAGTATCGCGTTGTCGCGTAATGCGTCATATGACGCGCCGCGTTAGTGTACCTGGTGCGCGAAGCGAGGCGCGAAGCGCAGCTTCCCGGAAGCGATCCGGGGCGTGGCGCGGAGCGCGTAACGTAAGCATAACAGGTCATGTGACTTGTTAATAAAACTTTTCATTGGTTAATTTCACTTTTGGGTTCCTAATGATGTAAGGCTAGGTCATGTGACCTAAAAATAACACTTTTCATTGGTTTAGAACTATTTTTTGTCCCAAATGATGAAAACCCCTCCTTGTTTCCTTACTCTGACTTTCATCTTTGTGAGAGGAAGGGATGTATGACGTTACAACGCATACTTTTACTCCGCGTACCATTACAACGCGGTATTTACAACGAATACCGTTACAACGCATAGCGCTTTGGGGTGCTGGATAGTGGTAAGTATAATTTACTATTCTAACTCCAGTCCCCGTGGACCCTAGGGAAGGTGTTGGATAGTAAATTAAACTTACCTCTTATCCTAGAGCGCCCCCCAGCGCAATGCGTTGTAATGTCATGCGTTGTAATGCCCGCGTTGTAATGGTAGTGCGGAGTAAAAGTTGCGTCGTAACGGGTGTATACCGAGAGGAAGACCTTTTTTCATCACTTAGCATTGGCAAGTGTTGTAGCTTCAGCTGGTGCATCCCCACCACCACCACCACCTCCTAGGAAGAGAGTACCACCTCCTCAGGTGGTGGTTGAGCAAGAGGTGCCCCCCCCCACCTTCTTGTTGCCTGAATCGGCCAGCTCAATCGATCGAGCATGAGACTCTGTTGTGATCTGAAGAACCGCTGCCTGCGGTGCCTCACAGAACCGCTTGACGGAGGCCCCCGAGGGGCGGTGTGGTGGCGCGGACTGGGAGGGGGCGCTTGGCTCCTGCCCCCTCCCCAAGTCTCGCTCGGCCAGCTGAGTTGCGCCCACTCTTGCGGCCTACGACATGGAGAGGCCGGGGCGTTGACTAGGCGGGGCCTCCGGCCGCAACCACAGCGCCAACGATCGCTGCTGACGGAGGGGAGCCTTGCCGGTGAGAGCCACTGATCTGAAGAACCGCTGCCTGCGGTGCCACCCAGAACCGCTTGACGGAGGCCCCCCAGGGGCGGTGTGGTGGCGCGGACTGGGAGGGGGCGCTTGGCTCCTGCCCCCTCCCCAAGTCTTGTTGCCTTGGTGTGGCCTGAGATCGCCCCCGACATAGGCGGCCGGCTCCCGGGGTCCGGCGGAACTTTTAGCCTTTTGGTGACTCTTCCATTCTGGACCTTGTCCCACAATCCGTTTGACCTGAAGACACGTCCTGCGGTGCCCTCGCAATGCGGCCTGGTCCCTGAATGTGTGCAGGGGGACGGTATTGATTGGATCAAGATGGCGGCTTCACACAAAGCTGACTCAAGTGTTGCTGCTGATGCTATGCAGACAAAAACTGGTTTTCAGTTTGTACATTCTTCAGGATTTTTCCATCCAAGGCTGGTTGAGAGTTTGTAGAACGATGGCTTCAGATTTTCAACATACTACTCTTCAACATTCTTCATAAATGTAACAATGTGAGACTCACTAGGAGAACGGCCGTTTATCTTTCCCTTCAAAATGCTGACAACAATATTTTCTGAATGGAAGACACCATCTTGTAGCATAAAGGGCTGCGTCAAGGGTGGTATTGCCCAGAATGTCTTGTTTTCTAGTGCTCGTAATGACGAAGCCAGAACTGCCGAAAGGGATTCTGGTCCTGCCGCTACTTATTAGAGACATTGAACTATACTCTGGACTGCCTGGCCTCGACCAAAATGGCGCCAGTATGGGAGCGACTTGCAACTCCTTATGACGTTCTAGTTACTTAGCCTTGACGTTATGGGGGATGTATGCGGTCTTTGTGCACATGGCGGGCGGGGAAGGGTACTGACTGGGAATACGGACAACCCTATTGATGTTGATTTTTCATTATTGATTATTGATTATTGTATTAATAAAGCTTCGAAGTAATGTTACCCATGATACTCGCCCATGGTGTGCGTATGGACGATTTTATTGTAACTGATCCTGTTATACTTTCAATTATAAAATCAACCTTCACTGATCCTGCAACCGTTTGTCACGTTTAGTTTTTTCAATTAAATGGCTCGCTTGTTACATACTCCTATACCCCTGGCTTTTGAAAGACACTATCTTGTAGAATAAAGGGCTGCGTCAAGGGTGGTATTTTCTGAATGTCTTGTTTTCTAGTGCTCGTAATGACGAAGCCAGAACTGCCGAAAGGGATTCTGGTCCTGCCGCTACTTATTGGAGACATTGAACTATACTCTGGACCTGCCTGGCCTCGACCAAAATGGCGCCAGTATGGGAGCGAATTGCTACTCCTTATGACGACGTTCTAGTTACTTAGCCTTGACGTTATGGGGGATGTATGCGGTCTTTGTGCACATTGCGGGCGGGGAAGGGTACTGACTGGGAATACGGACAACCCTATTGATGTCGATTTTTCATTATTGATTATTGTATTAATAAAGCTTCGAAGTAATGTTACCCATGATACTCGCCCATGGTATGCGTATGGACGATTTTATTGTAACTGATCCTGTTACACTTTCAATTAAAAAATCAACCTTCACTGATCCTGCAACCGTTTGTCACGTTTATTTTTTTCAATTAAATGGCTCGCTTGTTACAAACTCCTATACCCCTGGCTTTTGAAAGACACCATCTTGTAGAATAAAGGGCTGCGTCAAGGGTTGTATTGCCCAGAATGTCTTGTTTTCTAGTGCTCGTAATGACGAAGCCAGAACTGCCGAAAGGGATTCTGGTCCTGCCGCTTCTTATTGGAGACATTGAACTATACTCTGGACCTGCCTGGCCTCGACCAAAATGGCGCCAGTATGGGAGCGACTTGCAACTCCTTATGACGTTCTAGTTACTTAGCCTTGACGTTATGGGGGATGTATGCGGTCTTTGTGCACATGGCGGGCGGGGAAGGGTACTGACTAGGAATACGGACAACCCTATATACTTTCAATTATAAAATCAACCTTCACTGATCCTGCAACCGTTTGTCACGTTTAGTTTTTTCAATTAAATGGCTCGCTTGTTACATACTCCTATACCCCTGGCTTTTGACCCTTTCCTACGCGCGGTCTGTACTACCGCCCTCGGGCGATCTATGTAATGAACAGACTACCATTGCCGAAACACAAGGGAATGCATCTCAGAGAGATAAGTCAAGTACGTGGTAGATAAAAACATTTTCGTGTTTATGCACGCTGATGTGCTTTGAACGATGCCCCCCCCCCCTCATCATTTAGATTACCACCGCCCATTGCACAAAAGCGTACCGGGCGCTCCCCACGCAAAAAAAAAGATTTAAAAAAAAAAAAAATGTTTGCCCCGCGGGGCCCTTTTTAAGCCTCCACATCAAACCTAGGGGGTCAGGGAGGATCTACTATGCCCCCTTATGGTCATTTCCCCCTTTGTTTTGGCTTCCTTTTGTCTCTCGATCCTACCGAGAGACAAGATGGCGGCCGCTCCGGACTGTTTAGAATGTTGACAGACACCGGAGAGCCAATCAGCTTCGCTTCGCGAAGTCCCGTTACGCGTCAAGTACGCGAACCGGAGCGCTACCCGGAGCGCTGTTACAGATATATATATTTTTTTGAACGTTAATTTATCGAAATCCACTGGAGCACATATATTGAGACCTAGCAAAGGCACATCGGGCTACCAGTCCCTACAATTTTGCCAAGTTTCGTGCAAATCCATTCAGCCGTTCGAGCTAAAAGTGAGGCCAACCGCCCTATGGAAATTAACATGGGAAAAACGCGTTTTGGGACCCCCCTTTTCTCTCGGCCCCCCCTTGACAAAACCCCCCAAATTTTCAGGGGCTGCTCAGAAACAGAATGTTCAATTTTCCTGAATATTTCAGCCAATTCCGTCCACAAACGCCAAAGTTATTAGACATAGAATTTTCAAAAATCCCATTGAGAAAAAATCCTAACTATATATACATACTGGCGACCGCCAGTAGGTAATATATATATATATATATATATATATATATATATATATATATATATATATCAAGTGACAAATTGTCCTGTAGCAACGGGAGCTCTGTTCCGGTGGGTGCACGCGAAGAGACCAGGGCAGTGTCTCTAGTTAATCCAGTACAAGAAAAGAAATCGCGGCACACTTCTTGGTTTGAACACAGTTATTTATTCAAACGTGACACAACACCTCCTACGCGTTTCGAACCGTAGTTCCTGCTCACGGTAGTGATTGTGATTGGTCCCTTTTCGCTTTCCACATTTATATCATCACACAGCCCATTGATTACCTGGGGCATGCTGGTACTTGTATTTTTTAAGGAAATTATCACTTTGCATTTCTTCATGCATTTCAATATGCTGGCTCAGCACAGCAACGAGGAATGTTTTTGTTACTGCATTAGAAAGCGTGCCTGTGTTTAAAGGATCTCTCGCTTCCTGAACGCTCGTGAGGTACACGTGCGTGTTAAATCGGCCAACTTGTACCTGATGGCTGATTTTATGCGTAACTTTAGACTTAAAGTCTATTACAATTAAGGGCTGAGTGCCCTACGTCCCCGTTGTTGTCCTGTGTCCAGCATAGTGTATTTACATATAGTTATTTTACTGTGAATGACCATGTTCCATATATTTGGTCTGTCACTAACAGCAACTGATTACTATTTTACAGTGATTAGAGAGTCTAATTATTGCGTCCAACATGCACTTTTCAATTTGTTATTAATTTATAAATGGACATAAAGTTCTTCGTCGCCGTTGAGGCCTGCTGGCTGCTTGGTTTTGAACCTTATTATTAATTTTGATTCCAAGCGTCTCAATGTTTGTTTGCGGTTACCACCTCTTTCATCTTGTGGAATACTTGCCAGGCCAAAAAATTTCACATCAAGCCAAGTTTTTGTTTCGTGACTGGCCATATGTTTTGCAATAGCATAAGAATAGTCTCTGTTTTGAATTGCTCGAATATGTTGCAGTATTCTCATTTTGAGAGTGCAAGTTGTGCTTCCTATATAGGCTTTGCCACAAAAACATCGTAACATGTACACGACGTACGACGACTCACAGGTGATACTAGTCCTGATTGTAAAGTTTTTTCCTTCTGGATCACTTAGGTTATTGATATTTTTTCCTATCTTGCAGGCCTTGCAGGTTGGACATTTGCTAAATCCTTTTTTCCTTTTGTCCAGCCAAGATTCTGGTTTGCTCATTACAAAGTGACTTTGAGTCAGTTGATCCGCAAGGTTGGGAGCCCTTTTGTATGCTATCAATGGATGGTCATTCCAATATCAGGATCTTTGCGCAGAACATGCCAGTATTTCATCAATGCTTTTTGTATTTTGTGACTCTCCTTGCTGAATGTTATTATCAGCCGTGGCTGTTCCTCCTTTTGGTCTACTTTTCGTTGGTCAGTGTCTGTGGGTCGGTTCCTTTGCTGGTCCTTATTTACAAGAGTGTCTGCTCTTGTTTTAGTGCGAGCTCTTGTTTCGCATACTTCAAGATCTTTTTTTTATATCCTCTTTGTATGAAACGTTCCTTTGTCTCTTTAAATTTCTTCTCCATTTCATGGTCCTCCGAGCAATTCCTTTTCATCCGTAACAATTCTCCATACGGAATGCTCTTTTTTAACTTCTGTGGGTGAAAAATCAGATCATGAAGGAGACTGTTTGTCGCAGTTTTCTTTCTATGGACAGTTGTTTGTATTTTTCCATTTGATATATACACTTTTGTGTCCAAGAAATCTATCTCTTTGGCGCTGATGGTGTATGTGAATTTCAATCCCACATTATTGTTATTGAGGACTTCGAAGAAAATGAGGAATTCTGCTTCAGTTCCTTTCCACAAGAGAAAAAGGTCATCGATAAATCGTAGCCAAAGGGCCACTTTGGCCATATGCTGGTCGTTCTCCTCTCTCCAAGCCACACCTCTCTCCCACCATCCCATCATGAGATTGGCGTAGCTTGGAGAGAAGGAAACTCCCATCGCCGTTCCACAGCACTGTTCATAAAGGATTTTGTTGAACAAGAACACATTATTGTGCAAGCACATGGAAATCATTTCTTTGATCATTTTTGAGTGTTCTCTCTGCATGATAGGTTGTTGATCCAAAAAATAACTAATTGCTTTTAATCCGATGTTATGGTTAATGGATGTATATAGTGATATCACATCGATTGTCACCAGTAGATAATTCGGTTGCCACTCCATATCCATAAGTATGCGTAAAAAGTCGCCTGTGTCCTTGATGTAGGAACTCAGTGTGGGCACAATAGGAGCAATGAAATAATCCACATAACTGGAGACATTTTCATAAAGACTGCCACAACTGGAAATTATTGGGCGTCCTGGAGGTTTATTAAGAGTCTTGTGCACCTTTGGCAGGAAGTATATGGTCGGGACAATTGGATTCTCGACCATTAAAAATTTCCTTTCACTTTCCGTTATTAATCCCTTCGAATGCCAGGTGGTTAATTTTGTTTCAAGTTCCTGTTTCATCTTGTCTATGGGATTCTTCGCAAGTACTCTATAATTCTGGATGTTGCTCAATTGTCTAATTGCTTCCTCCACATAATGCTCCTTTTCCATTACAACTATGTTGCCGCCTTTGTCAGCGGGTTTGATCTCTATTTTGATGTTGTTTCTCAGACTTTTTATTGCCATCCGTTCTCCTTTTGTTAAGTTCTCTTTTTTGTTCTTGTTGTAAGTTTTTTGGATTCCTTCAATGTCACTCATTACCAGTTCATGGAAAATGTCAATTTTATTGCCCGGATAAAGAATTGGACAAAATTTTGATTTGGGTTTGAAGTCTGTAGGGCGATGTTCGTCTGTTGTGATGCCCATTTCGTCTAGCACCTGGGTGTCTGGTATTTGCGTATCTTCGATCTCATTAGCCAACTCATAGGCAATGCGTAAATGTGGCATTTCAGATGTTGAGTATTCAGGCGATCGATCTGATGGTATTGATTCAACTTGGATTTTAGTTGTATTCATCAATTTTTTGGCAAAGAACTTTTTCAGCTTCAGTTTCCTTGTGTATTTATAAAGGTCAATTTTGGTCTCAGTTAAGTCATAGTGGGTTTCCGGGCAGAACGAGAGTCCTTTATTCAGTAAGCTCATTTCATTTGATGTTAAATTATATCTGGACAGATTGATCACTAAGTTAGGGGTTTGACTATCTGTTATTTTCTTGTCACCGTTCGGGCTCTCAAGTTGTATCTGCTCCCTTCTTCGCTTGCTGCGCCTTGTTTTGCGTTTTGGTTTCCTGGGGCAGCATAACCCCTTCCCCTTGCTCTGCGTCTGTTTTGTCCTCTGCCTCTTGTGTTGCTTCGTGGTGTTTGTTGCTCTTGATAAAGCAACTTCATTTCGTCTAAAAAAGAAAACCTACGTAGTCCTGGTCTTCTTTGCTCTCCCTCACTGAGGTCTGATTCAGAGCCACTTGTTTGGTCACCAGGGGTTAAAGTGTTTGCTCCCCATTGTTGTTTAAAGATGTCATATTTTCTAGCGAAGGTTAGAATGGTGCCATACTTGTAGTCATCTTGGTCTCTACAGAATTTTCTTTGCTTGCGATTTTGGACCTCTTCCTCATGTTTATCAAGATTTTTCTCCATTTCGCTTCTTAATTTTTTGAGGACACTCATTTCCTCATTAGTAGCTGTTATTTTGGTTTCTATTGCAGCGATTTTCTCATGGAGTTCATCCACTTCTATCTTCGCATATTTAATGATTATTAACATCATGTTATTTGAACATCCCATATTATTTTGGCCCCATTCTTCAAGCATTTCAGGCTTTGTGTCCGGGTGGTTAGGTAAGGTGAAAATTCGGAGTCCTCTCGGTACCATTTTACACTCCACATATTTTTCCAAGGTTAGAATCTCCCATTCTCTTGAAATTTCTTTTCGCATTAATTTTTCCAATTGTATGAATAGTGACTGACTAGTGGTTACAGTCTCTTGTGGTGTCACCAGTGTTTCATCCCTATTCTCAGTCGTTGCGCTGCGTTGAAAAATGCTTTCAGCCTTAGTTAGTCGTTTTGCTCTCCTTTCTTAAATTGCCGTTGTACCAATTGTCGCTTCGTGACACCGCGTATAATGGAAATGTATTTCTGGTTTCCGAGAAATGTGAGGAACGTTTATTTTCACTCCCACTAATGGTTCTTTCTTTAAGAGAGGGGTGAGTTTATAGATAACCCCTAGGCACGTTGTTAACTGCTACCAAGACAAGTTTATATTTACTCCGTGCAGATTATTCAAGAACAGTCTTTATTTATCAGCGCGTTCCGCGCGTATTGCACGAAGACTAGCTTCACCGCGGCTTGTAGTTTTACTCTGAAGCAAGCGTGTGTCTCTTACCTGGGAGACTCCCGAAGGCGCGCAGGGTCCTCTGACTCAGCGCGTCGGCGCTCGACCAGGGCTGGACACTCTGAGTTGTTCTGTGATTTTCACTTGCTTATTCCGTTCTGCCTCGAATTCCCGGCGGCTGCTTGCGTCGCTCAGGGCGCTGAAAAGTGACGAGGTCTCGAACTCTTACTTGCCGGGCTCCCCGTTGTATGTCAGTACCAAGTCACAAATTGTCCTGTCGCAACGGGAGCTCTGTTCCGGTGGGTGCACGCGAAGAGACCAGGGCAGTGTCTCTAGTTAATCCAGTACAAGAAAAGAAATCGCGGCACACTTCTTGGTTTGAACGCAGTTATTTATTCAAACGTGACACAACACCTCCTACGCGTTTCGAACCGTAGTTCCTGCTCACGGTAGTGATTGTGATTGGTCCCTTTTCGCTTTCCACATTTATATCATCACACAGCCCATTGATTACCTGGGGCATGCTTGTACTTGTATTTTTTAAGGAAATTATCACTTTGCATTTCTTCATGCATTTCAATATGCTGGCTCAGCACAGCAACGAGGAATGTTTTTGTTACTGCATTAGAAAGCGTGCCTGTGTTTAAAGGATCTCTCGCTTCCTGAACGCTCGTGAGGTACACGTGTGTGTTAAATCGGCCAACTTGTACCTGATGGCTGATTTTATGCGTAACTTTAGACTTAAAGTCTATTACAATTCAGGGCTGAGTGCCCTACGTCCCCGTTGTTGTCCTGTGTCCAGCATAGTGTATTTACATATAGTTATTTTACTGTGAATGACCATGTTCCATATATTCGCCAGTAGGTAATATATATATATATATATATATATATATATATATATATATTCACTGAAAAAAACATGGGTTTCAGGCCTTATATAGTTAGGAATTAGCATTTATAAAACCTTTGAAATTCACTGAAAAAACCATAGGTTTCAGGCCTTATATAGATAGGAATTAGCATTTAAAAACCTTTAAAATTCACTCAAAAAACTATAAGTTTTCGGGGTGTTATAGTGATGTCACTGACCATGTCATGAATGATGTAATATGTGACATCATCAGCAGTGGATTGCGGGTGCGCGAAATATAGTTAGTACAACTAACTATATAGGAGCAATTTCAATGGTTTTGTATGAGTGAAATGTCCAGCTAACTATAACACCCCAAAAACTTATAGTTTTTTGAGTGAATTTTAAAGGTTTTTAAATGCTAATTCCTAACTAGATAAGGCCTGAAACCTATGGTTTTTTCAGTGAATTTCAAACGTTTTTTAAATGCTAATTCCTAACTATATAAGGCCTGAAACCTATGGTTTTTTCAGTGAATTTGCAAGGTTTTTTAAATGCTAATTCCTAACTATATAAGGACTGAAACCTATGTTTTTTTCAGTGAATTTCAAAGTTTTTTTTAATGCTAATTCCTAACTATATAAGACCTGAAAGCCCACCATGAATCTCCAGTATGCGCCAGGGGACTGCATTGCAGAGAGGTGTAATGAAGCCACGCTCCTTTTTACCCCTCTCTGCAACGCAGCCCCCGTGCATGTTTGAAGAGGGGGAACTAATTCCCCTTGCATACTGGGGGCCCCTGGGGCCAACTAGCCCACCTTGAACCTCCAGTATGTGCCAGGGGGCTGCATTGCAGAGGTGTAATGAGGCTATGCCCCTTGTTACATCTCTCTGCAATGCAGCCCCTTGGCGCGTTTGCAGAGGGGGAACTAATTCCCCTTGCATACTGGGGGTCCCTGGGGGCCAACTAGCCCACCAGGAGCCTCCAGTATGCGCCAGGGGGATGCATTTCAGAGAGGTGTAATGAGGCCACACCCTTTTTTACTAACCCTGGGCGGGCAACTTCGCTACGCCCACGAAGTGGGCGTAGTGTTGCCTACTTCGCCCTTTGCAAAGTAGGGAAGCAGGCAACACTACGCCCACTTCATGGGCGTAGCGAAGTTGCCCGCCACCCGCCTCCCTCCCACCCTCCCGCCCCCCCTAAATGCTTACATTAATATATAAAAGAATTATAAAACCACTTACCTTGTCCTGCCGCGTCCCCGGGGCTCCCGTCGTCATTGCGCCGCCAGCGCGTGCGTCTTGGATGCTTCGCGAAGCCCCACTACGCCCACTACGCCCAGGGTTATTTTTTACACCTCTCTGCAACGCAGCCCCTGTGCATGTTTGAAGAGGGGGAACTAATTCCCCTTGCATACTGGGGGTCCCTGGGGGCCAACTATCCCACCTGAAACCTCCAGTATGCGCCAGGGGGCTGCATTGCACAGAGGTGTAATGAGGCTATGCCTCTTTTTACACCTCTCTGCAACGCAGGCCACTGGCGCGTTTGTAGAGTGGGGACTAATTCCCCTTGCATACTGGGGGTCCCTGGGTCATATATGCCCAAACGCCGAAACTCCGAACGATTGAAAATGACTTTTCTTGAGAAACATTTGGATTTGGATTATCATGTCCTATACTTTGGAATTTTTGAAAGACTGACTTTGAGGATGCTATAAATTACTCAAGTCTGCCCGAATTGTGTGGGTAAAATTGATACCTAGTCACTTTGAATAAGAATGTACTTACGTCTCGTCTAACATTTGGAAGAAATTCTAGTTATATGACAACAGGATACTGACATAACTTGAAGGAAATAAGAACGCCCTGAAGAAGTTCTGTTGTACAGAACGAAACGCGTCAGCTGGCTGTGGTACATTAACTTAAGGAAAATAAAAGCATTTGAATATACACCAAGATTCAGCGCTTCAATAAGGACTCTAAGTGATATGATTTGATTGGACTTATTGTGCAAGTGGTGCTGTGCCAAACTTTGGAATATTCTCCACTACTCTCTACTACTTACTCTCTACTACTCCACTACTCTCTAATACTCACTCTCTACTACTCATTCTCTACTACTCTCTACTACTCTCTCTCTACTACTCACTCCCTACTACTCACTATCTACTACTCTCTACTACTCACTCTCTACTACTCTCTACTCTCTACTACTCACTCTCTAGTACTCTCTCTCTACTACTCACTCTTTACTACTCACTATCTACTACTCTCTAATACTCACTCTCTACTACTCTCTCTCTACTACTCTCTACTACTCACTCTCTACTACTCACTCTCTTCTACTCACTCTCTACTACTCTCTCTCTACTACTCTCTACTACTCACTCTACTACTCACTCTCTACTACTCTCCACTATTCTCTCTCTCTGATACTCACTCTCTACTACTCACTCTTTACTACTCTCTACTACTCACTCTCTACTGCTCTCTACTACTCACTCTACTACTTACTCTCTACTACTCTCTACTACTCACTCTCTACTACTCACTCTCTACTACTCTCTACTACTCGCTCTACTATTCACTCCACTACTCTCTACTACTCACTCTCTGCTACTCTCTCTACTGCTCTCTACTACTCTCTACTACTCACTCTCTACTCTATTACTCACTCTCTTCTCTCTACCTCTCTCTACTTCTTTCTCTACTAGTCTCTACCTCTCTACCTCTACCTCTCTACCTCTACCTCTCTACCTCTACACCTCTACCTCTCTACCTCTCTCTACACGCACACATATACACATATATATATGCATATATATTAACCATGGGCGTAAAATCCGTTCCGCTCGCGGAATTGGTGGATTTTCGGCAAATTCCCAATCCGCGAACTCTCGCGAATTTGCCGAAAATTCGTACATTCGCACGCAGTGGATTTTTTTTTGCTTGGTCGCGCTTGACAAATACAATATTGCGGCGCGCATCGTTCACTTACCGTCATTCAGCGTTTGAAGAGTTGTTTTTCTCCATGTTTGCGTGTGCTGCACCATTTTGGATCTTGCTGCGTGATCCCGCGGGAGTTTGTCGACCGCGATTACGTCATCGCGCCCGCCACCTTGCACAGCGAAAGTTTGTCAACGCGAGTACGTCATAAAGACTCCTGATCACGCATCGCGGGAGTAAACAATTGCGAACACGTAGATGCGGCGGGCAGCAACAATCTCGCACTCGCGAAATTGCAAAATTTGCAATTCTGCACAAGAAATCCACCAACAAGCAGCATAAACCTTCTGAAAATGATGATTTTTATCAGAATACCTCCTAAGGTTGACATTTGCCTGCACTTTTTTTTGCAAGGAGTCCATTTTGGGGGGGGGGGAGGAAGGAAGTGCTCCACAGTCTCCAACTTCCTGTTCCTGTCCAGCAGGCTCCTCCCAGTGCTTTCTTCATGTGCTGGTCACTTTCATTTGGATCTTGACCTGGAAGGATTACTTTTTGTGGATGCTGCTGGATATTTGGATTTGAGGACTTTTTGATTCTCTTTGGATCACTTTTGGATTAGAAATCAACTTTCACAAGTAAGTTTGTTTGGGGCATTACAGTTGCTGCAACTACAATTTTGGAACTTTTTCAGAACATTAAATAAAATATATTGTGGGTAGCCACAGTATCCAGTAGGACCAGGGTTAGTTATGGGTGCATGATACAACTGTTTTGTTGAATTTAAACATCATTGATGGCATGGATGGCCTGGGATTGTACTGAATTTTGTTTTTTTTTCGATTTTTTGGGCTGCTGTTGGGGCCTTTTGCCCAGGGGTAGTGAGTGGTGCATGGACTGAGTCTGTCTGTGGGGTCTCTTTAATGTAAACATCATGGATGGCATTGGATTGTGGTGATTTCTGTGTGTTTTTCGTTTTTTTGGGGTCTACTGTTAATGGGGACTGGCCATGTGGGTGGTGGCCATTTTGAGTGCTGGTATAGGCAGGCCCTGGCCATGTGCTTGGGGTGCAAGGGGCCATTTTGAAGACTGGCAGTGTTCTGAGGCCTGCACCCATTTTGCCTAGCTTTCATCCATTATGCCCAGGGGTAGTAAGTGGTGCATGGGCCTAGTCTTTCTGTGGGGTGTCTTCTTGAATTTAAACATCATTGAGGGCATGGATGGCCTGGGATTGTGCTGAATTTTGTGTTTTTTTTTCAATTTTTTGGGCTGCTGTTGGGGCCTTTTGCCCAGGGGTAGTGAGTGGTGCATGGACTGAGTCTGTCTGTGGGGTCTCTTTAATGTAAACATCATGGATGGCATTGGATTGTGGTGATTTTTGTGTGTTTTTCGTTTTTTTTGGGGTCTACTGTTGATGGGGACTGGCCATGTGGGTGGTGGCCATTTTGAGTGCTGGTACAGGCAGGCCCTGGCCATGTGCTTGGGGTGCAAGGGGCCATTTTGAAGACTGGCAGTGTTCTGAGGCCTGCACCCATTTTGCCTAGCTTTCATCCATTATGCCCAGGGGTAGTGAGTGGGTCATGGACCTAGTCTTTCTGTGGGGTGTCTTCTTGAATGTAAACATCATTGAGGGCATGGATGGCCTGGGATTGTGCTGAATTTTGTGTTTTTTTTCGATTTTTTGGGCTGCTGTTGGGGCCTTTTGCCCAGGGGTAGTGAGTGGTGCATGGACTGAGTCTGACTGTGAGGTCTCTTTAATGTAAACATCATGGATGGCATTGGATTGTGGTGATTTCTGTGTGTTTTCCGTTTTTTTGGGGGTCTACTGTTGATGGGGACTGGCCATGTGGGTGGTGGCCATTTTGAGTGCTGGTACAGGCAGGCCCTGGCCATGTGCTTGGGGTGCAAGGGCATTGATGGCCTGGGATTGTGCTGATTTTTATGTGTTTTTCGACTTTTTGGGGTGTATAACTGATGTTCCTCTGTCTTCCATTGCTTTTAGGTGCACAAGAGAACCACCAATGCCAGGAAGAAGTCCTGCTGCGGTGTGTGCAGCACAACGTCACGTGTGGCCACAGACAACTCTGCAACTTGTGCAACTGCGGCCTGCTGTTCTGACATCTGAAGAAGATGGCCCCAAAAAAAGTTGCCCGTAGCTCCTCTAGCAAGAAAGCTGCCAGTAAGGAGCAGAAGAAGCAACTGGCGCCACTTACCAAGGAGACTGGTGTGACGACCGCCACATTTTTTGGGGGAAAAAAAAGTACGCCTGCAGCAGCAGCGGGGTCTGCTGGGGACCAAGCTGGGAGCAGCACCTCCGCTCCATTGGGCTCAGTGCCACCACCACTATGCCAACTTAGGTCCAAGCCCTTGAGTGCTGCAGAGGCAGCCAGTATAGTTGTTCAATCACCATCGACCAGTGATGTTGGCTCATCGCAAGAATGTAGCAGCAATGTCCCTCAATCAACACAGGTTGTTGTAACTCATCTGACGAGTGTTCAACAACCACAGCCGCAACAACAACCACATGTGCAAGTACAAGCCCAAGTACATGTGGAAGGAGAGGCGGCGCAAGGAGAGGCGCAAGCAGAGGTGCATGGAGCGGCACAAGTGCCCACAATAGTTGTTCCTCCCGAAGTAGGGGCACATCAGGAAATCGACATTCAAGCCGAGGTATCACATGAGGAAGCCACTCCTCCTGATGATTCATTGTCTTCCAGATACCCAACAAGGAAAAGATCAAGGATGCTGTCTACTTCTTCTTCAAGCCCCTTTCTTTCTGATGATATGGATGAAAATTGGGAACCACCACTGCCGTCTGAGAGTGAGGCACACCATGATCTGACAAAGGTAGCTAAGCGTAAAAGGAAGGTCCCCGAAAGTCTCAGAGTTATGGAGTGTGATGATGACGCTGAAGAAGAAGTGGCGTATACTCCTGCTGATGAAGACTCTCCTGACGACGACACAGTCA
The DNA here is from genome assembly GCF_964261635.1 of Lissotriton helveticus. Taxonomy (NCBI): domain Eukaryota; kingdom Metazoa; phylum Chordata; class Amphibia; order Caudata; family Salamandridae; genus Lissotriton; species Lissotriton helveticus. The sequence goes on along the minus strand of NC_136063.1, from coordinate 1,242,539,738 downwards.
TCATAGGCGTCACTCCAGCCTCAGCGGGCATGCAGCAAACAGACATTTTTACCCTATCTCGAAATGCAGCTGAGCGTGATGATGGCGACGTGACAACGGGACACCCACTAATGCAGTTAACTAGTACACCACCACCTACCGCTTCCATATTTTCTCGCCAGAAGGTACCTCCATCCACCTCCACCTGAATTAGTGGTGATGCAAGTGCACAACGTAGTAAAGTTTGGCAACACACATCCTCCACTTCATCTGGCATTAGCAGCATGACCAGCAGTATCGCCTCCTCCGCCCCCCACAGACACTTGAAGTCCGCAGTTTGGGACTTCTTTAGTGTTTGCCCAAAAAGGGAAAACATAGCCATTTGTAGCATTTGTAACTTGCAGTTAGTCGTGGTAAGCTTGGTACCAACTATGGTACCGGAGACCAGAGAGGTCATCTTAACAGACAGCACACTGTCCAATGGCTTGCGCACCTAAAGGATATCAAGGAAGCCCGAATTGGAAGTCAACCCACTGTATCCGTTGATGTTTTATCTGATGATGACGATGAGGAAGAAGCGTCAAACATTTCTTCACCTACACCCAGTACCCCTGTCAGCAGCACACCCCCTGTGCGCCACACTAAGAGTGTGGGAGAGAGTGAGACACCAATGCGAAAAATGTCATAATCACCGAGCGTAACTGGGTCGAAGAAGTCATCATCTTCCCGTAAAAAAATGGTCCAGCCCACCATTAGAAGCATGTTGTTTTCAGATGCGCCATTTGAACGCAACCACCCAATGGTGCGTCTATATAACACTAAGCTGGCTAAAATGCTAGCGCTGGACCTTCTCCCTTTTTCTTTTGTGGAAGGGGTTGGTTTTCTTGAATTAGTGGCAACGCTCTGCCCTAAATGGAAGGTTCCTAGCCGGTACTATTTTGCCAGAGTTGCGGTTCCAGCACTACATGCAGATGTGCTGGAGGCGATTGGGGCAGCTTTGAAGAAGAGTGCTGTTCACACTATACATCTGACAACAGACATGTGGACCAGTGGTGCAGGCACTGATTACATGTGCATCACTGGACACTGGGTCTCTTTTTCAGGAGTTACAGCAATGCTAAGGGCAGGTGTTGACACGGACAACGTTTTTAAAGCTGCTCGGAAACATGCAACACTAGCCATGTTTGGCATGGAGACAAGTCATACAGCACAAAACATTTTGCAGGAGTTTAACACAAAGGTCTTTAAATGGCTGACCCCCAAAAAACGCATGATTGGTTATGTTTCCACGGATAATGGCGCCAATGTAGTTAAGGCCATGGATAAGGGTAACTATTTCAGAGTGCCGTGTTTGGCGCACTGTATAAACCTGGTTGTTAAAAAATTCTTGAGTGAAGAAAGTCCAGCGTGCGAGTTACTGACCACCTGCCGAAGAATGTGCACACATTTCAGCCATTCTTTTAAGGCCCGGAAGCATCTGAGGGGCCTGCTACATGAACGTCGACTGCCATTGAAAGCACTCATCCAGGAGCTGGCAACACAATGGAACTCAACCTTCTACATGCTTGAGCGTCTGTATGAGCAGTTTATGGTACTCGATCAGTATTTCCTTACACTGGGTACAGCTGCGAAGGACCTGAGGTTACATGCGGAGCAATGGGAGCTAGTTAAAAGCCTGACAGACATGCTTCGTCCTTTTGAGGTCTTCACGCGTGCAGTCAGCAGGGAGGACTGTAGTTTGGGAAAAGCTATCCCATTGTTGCGCATGCTAGAGCACGAACTGAAGGAGGTGTCTTCTACGTTTCAAAAAGATGAAGAAAAGCAAGAAGCTTTTGCTTTGTCAGAGAAATTATTACAGCGCCTACTTTGCGATGAACGTCTTCAAAAGATCAACACAGAACAGCATTACATTTGTGCTACTATTCTGTATCCACGCTACAAAAAGGCACTGGCAGCCAGAGCATTGTTTGCTTTTGGTGACGAAGAAGTTTCAAAGTACAAACGTTGGCTAGGTCTGTCAGCCATGAGGTTTGAAAGAGAACGGCAGCAAATTGAAGGAAAAGGCAGTACATCAGCATCAGAAGGCCATCCGGAGCCCAAAGAATACACTTCTGCACCTGTGGCTGTGGCAGAAGTGACCTCTCAGCCGTTAAAGACACCAGCAACCGGATCATCTGCCCCAGACACAACAGTAACATTGTGTGAAGAAGACAATTGGCTAACTAAGCTTGGGTTTGCTTCTGAAAAGGTCCCAGCAAAAAGTAAGCAAAGTGGAGGAACCCTGCAGAACCTTGAGTCGATGGTGCAGGACTATCTGAATGACCCAATAGAGGTCTATATTCATGATAACCCATTGGCGTATTGGCATGGGAATAGAGAATTGTGGCCAGAGATCACCAACCTGGCTATAAATTACTTGTCTTGCCCACTCACAAGCGTGTCTTCTGAACGTGTTTTCAGTGCTGCTGGTGGCATTGTAACTTGCAAAAGGACCCGCCTCTCGCCGAAAAATGTGGAGAGGTTAACAATGATCAAGATGAATCAGCACCTCATACCACCAGATTACAAAGTACAATAATACACGCCGGAAGAAGACAAGGAGGACACCAACTTAGATGAGGGAATTTCTTCTCTGTTAGGTGACCTACTCCCGCCTGAATTCGCAGAGTATGAGGACGAACTCTGCTTCCCTGACACCGAGCCCTGAAAATGAGCCAATGAATCAATAACTTTCTTTTTCGTCCTTATTCACTTTTAGTCCTGTGTGTCTTTCTTTGTTTTGCAAAGTCAATATAAATAAAAAATTGAATCACCTAATCAATCACAAAAAGAAGCCCATCAGCAGAACTGTCTTCACTTATTTGCTTATTGATTTGAAGGTGCCGCAGTCTGCATTCCTCAGGTTCACAAGTTCACAAGAACATGCTCCTCTATCTTCCTCCTCCAGACTCCTATTTCCCTCAAAGCAGATGGCTGGATTACGCCCAATGAAGAAAGACTCTGCACTTGTGGGGGTGTTCTACTTCTTTGCGGGTGAGTTGACGGCTCTGCGGCCATTGCTGGGAAGGTCTAATACTGGATAAAAGTGGTTTGGAGAAAATCAGAGCAAAAACAGTTTTTGCCTTTTTGCTCACTATCATGTTTTTGGTGGCCTGTTTGGGGGGGTTCCTGGTGTTAGTGGGTGGGTTTTGGGGTCTGGGAGCAACGCTGGCACAGTCTAATTTTGATTGCATTTGTTTTCCAGGACATCCATGGTGGAAAAGTCGAGTTATGACCTTGCTGCACAGCGCGTTTGGACAGAATTGAAAGAAGGCCCAAAAATATTCTAAGTATGAGATTTTCCATTTTTGCTTTTTGCCTGTTTGGGGGTGTTGTGCTTTTTTGCTGGTGGGTTGGCGGGTCATGGAGCATTGCTGGGAAGGTGTAATACCGGATAAAAGTGTTTTGGAGAAAATCCATGAGGAAAAGCGTTTTTGCTTTTTCTGACATTTCGCTCACTACAGCGTTGTCGGGGGCCAGTTTGGGGGGCTTCTTGGTGTTTTTGGGTGGGTTTCGGGGTCCGGGAGCACTGCCGGGTATGGATAGTTTTGATAGCAAGGGGTTTGAAGAAAATCCATGGAGGCAGAGGGGAGTTAGGGCCTAGCTGCAGAGCGCGCGCGGAGTGATTTTGGAAATTGGTCAAAAAAATGACTAAGTCCCCATTTTTGTACTTTTGCTTTTTGGCTGTTTGGGGGTCTTCTACTAGTTTCCGCCTGGGTTGACGGCTCTGGGGCCATTGCTGGGAAGGTGTAATACCGGATAAAACTGGTTTGGACAAAATCCATGAGGAAAAGCGTTTTTGCATTTTCTGACATTTCGCTCAATGTAGTGTTTTCGGGGGCCGGTTTGGGGGGCTTCCTGGTGTTTGTGGGTGGGTTTCGGGGTCTGGGAGCACTGCCGGGTATGGATCATTTTGATAGCAAGAGGTTTGAAGAAAATCCATGAAGGCAGAGGGGAGTTAGGGCCTAGCTGCAGAGCGCGCGCGGAGTGATTTTGGAAATTGGCCCAAAAATGACAGTCCCCATTTTTGTACTTTTGCTTTTTGGCTGTTTGGGGGTCTTCTACTTGTTTTCGCCTGGGTTGACGGCTCTGGGGCCATTGCTGGGAAGCTCTAATACCGGATAAAACTGGTTTGGACAAAATCGGAGGCGAAAACTTTTTTGCGTTTTTGCTGTCTTGCTTGTCTTTGAGGTGCTCTTTGGGGGCGTTCCGGGTGTTTGTGGGTGGGTTTTGTGCTCTGGGAGCACTGCTGGCACAGTCTTATTTTGATTGCATTTGTTTTTCAGGAAATCCATGGTGGAAAACGGGAATTATGGCCTAGCTGCACAGCGCGTTTGGACAAAATTGAAAGAAGGCCGAAAAATATTGCAAGTATGAGATTTGCCATTTTTGCTTTTTGCCTGTTTGGGGGTGTTGTGCTTTTTTGCGGGTGGGTTGGCGGGTCTTGGGGCATTGCTGGGAAGGTCTAATACCGGATAAAAGTGGTTTGGACAAAATCCATGCTGAAAAGCCTTTTGTATTTTTTGTAACTTAGGGTTCGTTAGGGTTAGCACTAGCAGCAGTATTCCATGTGTTTTGGGGTGTTCTAGATTTTTGCAACTGGGTTCTGGGGTCTTACAGCACTCGTGGGAATGTGTAATCTTGGTTGCAAGTTGTTTAAAGAAAATCCATGGTGGCACTGGCATTTTTTGTAACTTAGGGTTTGTAAGGGTTAGCACTAGCAGCAGTATGTTCTAGATTTTTGCAACTGGGTTCTGGGGTCTTACAGCACTCGTGGGAATGTGTAATCTTGGTTGCAACTAGTGGTTTGAAGAAAATCCATGGTGGGAAAGGGTGGATTTTGCCTAGTGAAAGAAAGCGTTTGCCACTATTCTTAACTTAGGGCTAGTTAGGGTTAGCAGTATTCTATTGCATGTGTTTGGGCAGGGGTTATAGATTTTTACGACGGTGTGGGGTCTTGGAAAACTTGTTGTAATGTCTAATCGTTTGAACATAATCCATGGTTGGAAAGGGGGGTTTTGGCCATACTTTCTGAGTGCGTTTTGACACGACTTGAAATTAGGCCTCTGTGAGGTAGCAGCAGTATTCTGCACGATTTTGGGGATTGTCATCTCTGAAAGTGACAGTATAATTTTTGCACTACACAGCGTGCCTTATATTTTTTTTTCTCCGAGGTGTCTTTAACAATTACTGTTGTATTTTTCCATCATCAATTACAGGCAGACTTTTACCCTGTGCCATCGATGTACTACTCAGGCGTACAATTAGCGATCCGCAAATCCGCATCAGGCAGGCAGTGGACAGTGTGTCTGGTCACCAAGATTGATCGACGGAGCATCCGATGGAATGAAGGAGTGCCGCGAGTAAGAGGAATGTCTGGATGCATCGACTTCACAAATTCAACGGGACCACTACAAAAAACAGTAACAGTATCCAAAATTCTCCTTATCTTTTCAATGATATTCTTGTGAACTTGAACTTACTTCTATGAGTGTGACTCTGTGCGTTTGTTTGATCTCTGCTTCAAATTCATCCCTCCAGCTATTTGATACGTCTTTGCTATGTTTAACACTAATTTAATGTTCTAAGTGTTTATTGTCTGAGGGCAGAGAGGCAAGTGAAATTGCGTAACTAATGACTGCAGCCCTGTACTGCCAAGTTTGCTAACTTGTTCCTTCGTAGTTACTAGTAAGTTGCAGTAAGTAGTAGTACTACTTTTCAGTAAGCTAACCATCCATTTACCAACAAACAACTTCTCGCATGCAGTAGTGCACTTTCTTTATGTCCCTTTAAAGGTTTATCAATATCTTCAAAACCAAAGATTTGTTTCTCTTCATTTGTTGTTTTACTGACCATGTTGTGTTTTTTTCCTCTCTACCAAACTCTCCCAAAAAAAAAACCCCATTCCCATCCAATTTTCAAACCCTAACCCTCTTCCCCCGGGCTGTGTGGTATTTCATTGATGTGTGACTGACAACAACAATAAATTCCACACACTTGCTGGGGAGGATAAGGTCAAAGCAACCAGAAGTTCATGTGCGCCATCCTGGATTGATAATAAGAACATCCTCCTCCTACACGACGCTAACAATCTAATGCTTAATGCTTACCTTACGTTGGCACTGCTTAGGCTACAATTTAGGGCACTGTTCTGTACCGTACTATCTATTGTACTGTTTCCAATGCTACGCTCAGGCCACTCAATGTTTAATTTCCTCTTTTTTTCATATGGTGAGACTGCCAGTGTGTACCACTACTGCTACCAGCACAACAATGATATTGCATCCGTCGAGGATTCAAGTCAACAACCAACCTTATTCACCAACCGTGATTCGCAAATCACAGGTAAGATAAGCATATTGGGGAGGTAGTACCATAATGGGCTAGGACTAAGTTTGGAGGAGAGCAGAGACTAACAGTACTACTAGTAAAGTACAGTAGTAGGGCTACTGAATTGACTAACTCGGTTACTTGCATTTTGGTACATTTAGGACAAGATGTTTCATTCATGCTGGTAAGTTTGAAAAACCAAACGTCCAGTAACCACCGCCAACCCCCACACAAAATAATATGAGCGCGTATACTGTGTTTTTGAATGAAAAATATAATTATTGAGAAATATAAATTATGGATGTTGTTGTCGTCACAAAAATAGAATTACCCCAACTCACCCCCCTCCCTAACCAAACCAATGTCCAAAAATCAAAAAGTACCCTTACCCAAAAACCCAATTCCCACACCCAACAGTCTTTAAAAAAAGGACAAGGGACAGTCACTTCCTCCGGTGGCGTTTAACTTTAGAGAGCTGGTGCTGCACGTCCCGCAGCTCTTTGCGGAGGTCCCGGACCTGGCGCTCCAGGTAGTCCACTCGCTTTCGGAGGCGGCGCTGGCGTACCATCCAGGCTCTGGGGGGGGGCAGCTGGTGTTTTTGCTGCTGTGCGGCGGCGGCAGGAGGCTGTCGGGCCACGGCTCCGTTTGTCTGGAGGCTTGTGGCTGGTGGACCCGGGGGCAGTGGAGGAGGATGTTGTGGAGGTTGTTGTAGTTTCCTCCTCATGCTCCCGAGCCCACACCGTTGATACTCGACACAAATAGCCTCCAGCTTACGGGCCCTGGCCCGGACAGCCATCTCCTTACGGATGAGCTTTTTGGGAGTAGCATCTATGAAAAAAGAAAGAAAAATACTGTAGCCAATAGTCTTTAACATAAAGTCAAAATAATTCAACAGAAAGTTGACACTTAGTAACACCAGAATAAGTAACACCAGCAAGTAGCAAACACAGTATAACATTTTTAAGATAACGGACCAGGTTTTTTTTGATTGTCGATCCACAACTGGCGCCTTCCGTATGTGACGTTATTTATAATTTCTAACCACTATTTTGAGGGTGCCCCAGATAGGAGGAAGAACCTAAACCTCCAATTAGGACCAAGATCCAAACATAATTGATACATTCTGTGCACACGTCGCCTTTTACAGAGTAAATGCTGTTGGTAATCAAACAACACAACCAGACAAAAATGTGGAAGTAGTCTTGATAGAAGTTTTTCTTCAATTCAGATTTTATTCACCACGCCCAGCCAACACGTGTTTCGTCAGGGCTAGTAGCCCGCGACTACTTCATCAGGGCTCCCGCGGGCAGCGGTTCCAAAGCTATTGCCACAATGGCTAGGTGCTCTCAGCCGGTTCAAATTCCGACCCGGCTACCGGGTACTGTCGAGGTTCTAGCTGATTCATCTCAGCCGTCCGTGTGATGCTTAATACCAAAGATGCGACACACCATAGGAGTATCCGTGTGAGCGGCAGGTTAAGACGTACTGTTTTCCAGCATCTCCGCGTGTAAATGGGGAAGTCATTTACAGTTTACATGTGGAGACGCTGTAAAGCTGAGACGGCTGAGACGAATCAGCGGGAACCTCGACACTACCCTGTAGCCGGGTCGGAATTGGAAGCGGTTGAGAGCACCTAGCCATTGTGGCAATAGCTTTAGAACCGCTGCCCGCGGGAGCCCTGATGAAGTTGCGGGCTACTAGCCCTGACGAAACACGTGTTGGCTGGGCGTGGTGGATAAAATCTGAATTGAAGAAACACTTCTATCAAGACTACTTCCACATTGTTTGTCTATTGGTTGTGTTGTTTGATTACCTACAGCATTTACTCTGTAAAAGGCGACGTGTGCACAGATATCTGTTGTAACAGTATAACATTTTGGCATGTATCTTTTCGCCGTCTTTGTAAGCCTGTGACATTACTGGGAGTTTCAGGAATTCCACTAGCAGCACTATGGGTGGACTCACTACTACTTACATAGTCAGAGAGTACTCAAAAAAGGCCTTTTTAAACTTTTTTCTCTTGGGTTGCAAAAGAAATCACTGGTACGTGAACTTGTGCTCGCCGCCATAATGGCAGCTCACTCTGCTTTCACCCAAGAAATACAGACACAGGCCATGATGATGCAGACTCGCAGTACTTTAAGCAGTACATGCAAGTGGGGATCTGAATGTCTTACTTTTCTATAGGGGTGGCACTGCCACTGGACATACTTCTTCCACTCAGCGTCTGCTCTACTACATCATACACCTCTGCTATCGACGAGGAGGATAAAGAAGATAACATCCAGGCTTCGAAAGTACCTCTATGATTCTTCTTGATGTCTCAAATGTACCAAAATTAATTTTTTTCAAAAACCAACTAACACCCTTTTCATTATATTTTGGAAAGCGCTGTCTTCTTATGTTGAATTGCATTCAACAAAACCATTCTTTACAGTCATAAATATTAAGACTCGCTCGTCCTTCGTTTCACCCTTCTTTAACTTTTCGTTCTTCACATCCCTAAACTTCATCTGATATGACTTGGCTTCACAAATCACAATGAAAATTGGCCAGCTGAGTTGAAGTGAAATAGAGGGGGCCATTGGTTACCAGAGAAGTACCGTAGGTAATGCTATTAACAGTCAAGGTTGACTGTCTTCTACGTGATAGTCCAAAAAGTAGTTCTAAATTAGTAAATGTTCTTGACAGTACAGTGTACTTATACTAGTGTACTGTGTACTACTGTACAGTACATCATACACTCCTTTGCGAGGCTACTCAAAAATATTTCAATAAGTAAGGAGTATAATAACTTACCACCGTCCGCTCCCGCTGAGTCTGCCCCCCCAGGTCCTCCTGTTGGCGCCGCCCCATCCTGAGTGGACCCCTCCGCACTGCTGGCCCCGGCACTGGTTGTCATCTGTGCCGCGTCAGATGTTGTGACGTCTAGGAAAAACATGTCATATTTTCAGATGCCATACACAACCCCCTATTTTGTCTCGTAACGGAAGAAAATGTTACATAACACATTTTTTTTATAACTGGGATTGAAAAAAAGTAACGGTTTTGGGGAGGGTGTTAATCTTTTATATGCTTATTCCATTAAATGCTACACTTGTTCTTATGACAACTGATGAATGCTTGCTTAACGGGCACCATTTTTCTCATTACAGAAAGAAGATTACATTGCCCTTCTGCCAGACAATTCTCCAACTACTAGTAAGTCATCACCAGCAGTACTGCGTTTTCATTTCTTATTTGAAAATAAAACTTTAAAACTAACAAACACTGTGTGGTTTTTGTTTAAGAGTGAGTGAGCGGAAAGGTTTGAACTACTGCACTTGGCAGTCATGTTTCAGTGACTCAGATAGGCCGGGACTCGGAGGTAGTCTTCTTCTGTTCTTCTGGGTCGTAAAATTCATTGGCCAGACATTCTAGATAGTCGGTCAGGGGATTGGGGGTTCAACTTCTGTTCGGACTGAGGTATGTCGAAAGACGAACTGCACCTATCATCTTGTCCATACTTCTTTGTGTGCAGAATAGTCCCTGAAACACTAGCGGTATGGGATGTGCTCCTCTCAAATCAAAAAGGACACTGCTACCTTTTAGTTGGTGTAAACAATTAAATGTTGTTGTTGCAAATTGCCAAAGCACTTACATTAAGAATACTGGAATAGACAGCAAGGGCAACCCAGAGGACTACACTCAGTGCCTAGAGCTATTGCTGTATCAGAGGTTTGTTTCACACCGTTTGCCGAATGGGCACGCTTAGCTACCTACACAGACCGACTCATAATTGTAAATAGTAGTAGCACAGAGAGTGATGGTAGAGGCAGGATAAGAATGTAGAAAGTAGTCTACATTAGAAGAAGATCCAAGACTATTTTGTAAAACATAGAATTATTATTTAGTAGGAACCAGTTTATAATAAATAGGAGCTGTAAACGTTAGGGAAGTATAAGTATTAAGATAACAATAAGACAACTTACTGGGGCCAGTAGAAGAGCCTGGAAGGGACTGCTCCTGTCCAACTTCTGCCACCGGAGTCTCTGTCGCCGTCGCCTTGCCCCTGGGAGTTTCTGCTGGTGATCATGAAATAAAGAACCACAACATGGATGATTGTTTTTTGGGAAATATTTGATTTCTTTGTACTCAATCTAAAATTATGTCGGGGAAACAAATTAACATCAATTGCATCTGATCTGGTCAATTAAGATGATAGTAGTACAGTATTGCAGGATTCGTAGACCGTCTAATAGGAAAGTTATGTGATTCACTAACTACATCAACAACAAAAAGGTTCTACTACGACTGCCATCACTCAGCAGCACGAGACGTCGCGTGACAGACACAGTCCGTCATCATGATTGCAGACCACTAACAAATGTCCTAGAACAAGTAATAAATAGTATACTCAACATATCAATCCACCACTATCTCTTCAAAGTGGCAGCAGCAGGAGTACAAAGAAGGACTAGACTTGAGTCTACTGTCTCTAGCATTACGTAGTAATGCTCTCAAATGACTAAAAAGTTGCAAACAAGTAAGCAAAGTAGCAACGCCAATAACCAGGCGAGCACCTGCGGTAACAGAAGCTATTTAAACATTAATTTACCTGCAATGTAATCTAATCAGCAGCATTCGTACTCTTCAGGAAAAAAATAGATTAGCAATATAACAGAGCAGAAGGAAAAAAAGTAGTTATTAAATAGCTACTTACCAAGCCCAGGGATCTCCACACCAAGCAGGTCGACGAGGTCATGCTCCCGGTCCAAGATGTCACTCTACCGGTGCGTCACTTGGTGGTAGGTGCGCCGGACCCCAGATTCCTTATGCATGCGCCGGCACACCGTGTCCCACAGCTGGCGACGCTCCCGGAGGCCGTAACCGGAAGCAATCCGCCCACCTGCTGCCACGGGCTTAGGGAGGTGGATCTGGACGAAAACCAGCAAGGCGGCCACCTCCACCGCAGAAAAGATCTCCCTGGGCTGCACTTCCTCCCCCCTCCAATGCCCGCAAGGGAGCCGGGTATGTGGGGCTGGGCCCTTCCCCTTGCCCTTGTTGCCTCCCTTAGCCATGGTCCTGGGCACAAGCAGAAGGAAAGAAGAATAGGTGTGAAAAAAAATAAGAGAGAGAGAGCAAAAGAAATAAAGTAGGTAATAAAGTAACAAAAAGTAAAAAAAAACACAAAATATAGATGTAGGAAATTGAAGAGAGAGATAATAAGCAAAAAAAATTTCAGAAAAACATAGGATTGCAAAGATGTAAGGTGGATAGAGAGGTAGCATGCCAAAAACCATAGCAGTGAATGAAAAACAAGATGGCCGCGCCCATAGAGGACTGCGTGGGTAAGTTTGCGCGATATTTCCCCGCGAGCACGCAAAAACGTGCACGAATACGTAATCGCGCGCCGCATACGACGCAAACTCGCAACGAGCAGCCGGAAACGGAAACACGTCACGCAAACGAGACGGCCGCGCCCGTACATGACCTCATGGGCAACCTCGGAGTCGGTGCGCTGCAAGCGGCCCGCGAAGAAGCAAAAAACGGCCCGAACACGCAAAAAAAACAAAAACGCCCGAACATGCAAAAAAAAGAGAAATCAGAAAAATTCGCACGAATTTGCGGATTGCAAGTTCGATTTCGCGTCCCGCAAATCTCGCGAAATGGAAGAAAGACAAGTTTTGGACCCTCAAAGCAGGGTCAGAGAATAGTTACAAGTATGGCACATTGCTCCTGTAAAAAAAAATAACTGCAACAGGAAGGTCTTACAGCTAAGGAAGCAGGTGCCAGACTTGAAGCACAAATTCAGTGACACATTAACCAGCCCCAAATTAATTCATCTCAGTTGAGGCTGGGAAGGTGTGCTTTGCTTTCCCCCCATAATCTACAGTGGTGAACAAGAGGATGGCAGTGGCAAACCAGAGGGTGGCAGTGATAAACCAGAGGGTGGCAGCCTTGAACCAGAGGGGGACAGTGCTGATCCAGAGGGTGACAGTGGCAAACCAGAGGGTGGCAGTGATGAACCAAAGGGTGTCAGGGAGGAACCAGAGGATGGCAGCAATCAACCAGAGGGTGGCAATGATGAACCAGAGGGTGGCAGTGATCAACTAGAGGGTGGCAGTGATGAACCAGAGGGTGCTGTGATAAACCAGAGGGGGGCAGTGATGATCCAGAGGGTGGCAGTGGCAAAGGAGAGAGTGGGACAGTGATGATCCAGAGGGTGGCAGTGGCAAACAAGAGGGTGGCAGTGATGAACCAGAGGGTGGCAGGGATGAAACAGAGGGTGGCAGGAATGAACCAGAGGATGGCAGTGATGAACCAGAGGGTGGCAGCCTTGAACCAGAGGGGGACAGTGATGATCCAGAGGGTGGCAGTGGCAAACCAGAGGGTGGCAGTGATGAACCAGAGGGTGGCAGGGATGAACCAGAGGGTGCTGTGATAAACCAGAGGGGGACAGTGAGGATCCAGAGGGTGGCAGTGGCAAACGAGAGGGTGTCAGTGATGAACCAGAGGGTGGCAGGGATGAACCAGAGGATGGCAGTGATCAACCAGAGGGTGGCAGTGATGAACCACAAGTTGCTGTGATAAACCAGAGGGGGACAGTGATGATCCAGAGGATGGTAGTGGTAAATGAGAGGGTGGCAGTGATGAACCAGAGGGTGGCAGGGATGAACCAGAGGGTGGCAGGGATGAACCAGAGGATGGCAGTGATGAACCAGAGGGTGGCAGCCTTGAACCAGAGGGGGGCAGTGATGATCCAGAGGGTGGCAGTGATGAACCAGAGGGTGGCAGGGATGAACCAGAGGGTGCTGTGATAAACCAGAGGGGGACAGTGATGATCCTGAGGGTGGCAGTGGCAAATGAGAGTGTGGCAGTGATGAACCAGAGGGTGGCAGGGATGAACCAGAGGATGGCAGTGATCAACCAGAGGGTGGCAGTGATGAACCAGAGGGTGCTGTGATAAACCAGAGGGGGACAATGATGATCCAGAGGGTGGCAGTGGCAAACCAGAGGATGGAAGTGATGAACCAGAGGGTGGCAGGGATGAACCGGAGAGTGCTGTGATAAACCAGAGGGGGACAGTGATGATCCAGAGGGTGGCAGTGGCAAACAAGAGGGTGGCAGTGATGAACCAGAGGGTGGCAGGGATGAACCAGAGGATGGCAGTGATCAACCAGAGGGTGGCAGTGATGAACCAGAGGGTGCTGTGATAAACCAGAGGGGGACAGTGATGATCCAGAGGGTGGCAGTGGCAAACGAGAGGGTGGCAGTGAGGAACCAGAGGGTGGCAGGGATGAACCAGAGGACGGCAGTGATCAACCAGAGGGTGGCAGTGATGAACCAGAGGGTGCTGTGATAAACCAGAGGGGGACAGTGATGATCCAGAGCGTGGCATTGGAGAACCAGAGGGTGGCAGTGATGAACCGGAGGTGGCCGCGATGAACCACAGGGCCGCTAACAGGCTGGACACGTAGAAACAACATGGTCGCGACCGTTGCGACCACACAAGTAAGTTCGCGTTCCCGAACTTGTACAAAACCCTCGCGAACTGGCAAAAACAGCAAATTCGTAAATTCGCACGAATTCGCGAATTTTGCAGATCGTGAGTTCGCAAATTCGCAAATTCGCAGACCGCGAGTTCGTAAAATTCGCCCATGCTTAATATATATGCATATGCATTTATGTATGTGTATATATACATACTGTGGAGACATTTTCTGCGCACACCAGAAGCGCAGTTCAGAAGCCCCTGCTAATTTTGGGTCCGGACTATTTCTGGCACGCCTCACGGCTTTTTCTCATTGCTCCAGGTATGGAGACTGTCCGGCACCCCGCCCCTGACTACGGAGGACTCGAGCAGTTGGGGCACTAACCCCTCTTGTGGCAATTTGCATTGCATTTGTCCCTGCATAAAGAACTCTTGTGATTGAGGGCGGTGGCAGTAATGACGGGGACTCGAGGAGAGACTTGAAAGACTTTGGCGTTTGTTTCCCTACCCTGCTACATCATGGGCCCGACTATTAACAACATGAATTCCACCCCCCATTGTCACCGGCCCGAGGTGCTGTGCATTAAGCATCCTGGGAGTTGTGGTTCAGAGCATACAGAATGAACTACAACAGGTGAGCCCAATGGTAAGGGGGAGGAGCGGTCCACGCCAGTCATTCTTCAGGCAGCAGGGAAGGACACACCGCAATCTACACTCTGGTGTTGGGCGCTGAGGAAGGCGGATAGCCGAAATGCATTCGCCGCCACCGGAGCTATGCTGAGGTCAAATAAAGCCTTTCCAATTGTTCCTCGCCTGGGCTTCTGCTTCTTTCGTTGGAGGAAGGTACTGTGGAGACATTTTCTGCGCACACCAGAAGCGCAGTTCAGAAGCCCCTGCTAATTTTGGGTCCGGACTATTTCTGGCACGCCTCACGGCTTTTTCTCATTGCTCCAGGTATGGAGACTGTCCGGCACCCCGCCCCTGACTACGGAGGACTCGAGCAGTTGGGGCACTAACCCCTCTTGTGGCAATTTGCATTGCATTTGTCCCTGCATAAAGAACTCTTGTGATTGAGGGCGGTGGCAGTAATGACGGGGACTAGAGGAGAGACTTGAAAGACTTTGGCGTTTGTTTCCCTACCCTGCTACATCATGGGCCCGACTATTAACAACATGAATTCCACCCCCCATTGTCACCGGCCCGAGGTGCTGTGCATTAAGCATCCTGGGAGTTGTGGTTCAGAGCATACAGAATGAACTACAACAGGTGAGCCCAATGGTAAGGGGGAGGAGCGGTCCACGCCAGTCATTCTTCAGGCAGCAGGGAAGGACACACCGCAATCTACACTCTGGTGTTGGGCGCTGAGGAAGGCGGATAGCCGAAATGCATTCGCCGCCACCGGAGCTATGCTGATGTCAAATAAAGCCTTTCCAATTGTTCCTCGCCTGGGCTTCTGCTTCTTTCGTTGGAGGAAGGTACTGTGGATATATATATATATATATACATACATATATAAACATATGTAATCTGCATATCTATATAAATAAAAATATAAATGCATTCATACATATACATATATGCATACATATGCATGTTATTTACATGAAAGTTTTAAAAACACTAATAAAAGCAACGCTAAAAAGCCACCTCATTACAAACAGAATGGCTTTAACTTAAACGAGGGCGAGATCTATTGCATTTTCAATGCTTGTTTACTTTGGTTCCATCAAGAAGGCATTCAGATGTGTCACACATTTGCCATACATTCTGAATGTTAGCACTCTAGTTGCTCATTAGATCAATGTAGTAAAGCTACTGCTCACCAGGGAAGTCTGCTGCTAATCATACTTTCTATGGCAAAATGAACCCCCTCATTTTGTTCCTTTTTAAATTAAATGTTTTCAGACTTACCACTTCATTCCAATCAAGATGGCTTCTGGTGTGCCATACTTTTGTCATAAGTAAGACTGTTAGTGCTCTAGTTGTTCTTTAGAACACTCTGGGACTTTCTGTCATTGGGCTATACTTGGGCTACATCTGGGTGATATTTGGGCTACATTTGGGCTCTTTTGTCTCTGGTGGCCATCTTGGGAGACTGCATGTCAGAATTTTTTAATGAAATAGAAGAGGATTTTGGATTTCACTCAAAATGTGCCCTAATTTTTCTTTCTGCAGCACTAATCATACTTTCTATGGCAAAATATACCCCCTCATTTTGTTCCTTTTTAAATTAAATGTTTTAAGAGTTACCACTTTATTCCAATCAAGATGGCTTCAGGTGCGCCATACCTTTGTAATAAGTAGGACTGTTAGCGCTCTAGTTGTTCTTTAGAACACTCTAGGAGGCTGCAGTGGAACACAAAGGAATCAACTGACAGTCTCTGTCCTTGTTGGATGTACATGTTTTACTGAGAATGTCAGACTTCATTCTCACATGACTGAGAAAGATGATGTGAATTCACAGAAAATATGCTTTCAGTTTATCTTATAGATCCCCTTCCAAACCACTGTGGGAAAAGCATGAGATAATAGTTTTCTTTCAAACATGATTCATGATATACCAGCAGAAGGCTTTTTCACATGGTAAAATCACCTTAGAACACACCACAATTCCTAAAAGGAGTATGGTACCATCAACAAATGATTTATAATGTAACTAAATCCTAAAACCCTCTATTAACTACAATGCTTTTTAATGAGGTGCTATCATGTATATTGGTCCCAAGATGGCTGCCAACACTTCTTGGATAAAGTGCTGACAGCCAATCAGATCTCACGATGAGATGTGTGGTTAGGCTCCGCCCAGATATATATGTGTTTTTCGAGTTAATTTTCATAAAAACCACTGGAGCAATTTTCACCAAATATAGCAAAGGCACTTCTGCGTACCAGTCCCTACAATTTTGCCAAGTTTGGTGTAATTCCGTTCAGCGGTTCGGGCTGTAGCCTTGTCAGAACGTCCTATGGAAATTAGCATGGGGAAAACATGTTTTAGGACCCCCCTTTTTTCTCAGCCCCCACTTCACGAATCTCCCCGAAACTCTGAGCCGCGGAGAATGCCCCGGTGTTGGTGTTTCAACATCCCAGCACGGACGCAAAACGTCGTCGGTGCAAATGGAAACAGGAGCCTATTTCTTGCCGATGACAGTACCAATGAGGATCCAAGCCGCACCCCACAAGCCCACTAAGGTAATAATTGTTTTCGCATAACAAGACAGCTCACTTGAGAAATAAGCATCAGCACTACAAGGTCCAAGATGCCGTGGGGCCAGGCCCAGAGGGGCGGGACTGTGATAATATAAAAATGGTGCTGAGATAAATGCCAGAACTGTTTGCGATATACCAGCGCCTCTGAAGAAATGTCGGGGACATGAAACGCGCCAGGCGCATGCTGGTGATTGACTATTGTGGAAGTTCGGCGTTGCTATCATTGTACCGGCAATAAAGAATCTGTGGCAGATACTTATCCTGGTGTGTGGCCACTCCTTAACAGGCAACTTGTGTGATTTGATATATATATATATATATATATATATATATATATATATATATATATATATATATATATATATATATATATATATATATACATATATATATAAATAAAGCTCAAGAGTTTGCACAAAAAGCAGAGTCACTTACGGGCGGGTGCTTGGAAGTGGTCGTGCCTGCCAGGACGATACATCGTCGCTCTGATTCTCATATTTAGTTGGGAAAGACCAGCACTCGCGGGAGACGTTCAGAAAGGGTTTTATTCTTTATACAAACAGACGTGTTTCCGCAATGCCTTCCTCTGTGTTTGCCGACACACCGGGAGGCCGCCATTTTACATACAACCACACGTACAGGGGACCGCCTCTGCAGTACCAAAATAGACGCTATCTTAGAATGTGCAAGTTCATTAACTGTTTACGAGACTTTTTACTCGTTCTTTCAAAAAACACGCTTTTTATCGATGATAAATGCAATGTTGGAATTAATCCCCAATTTGTAAGATTATACTTCAAATTAATGGGCAAAAGTTGCCGCCCGTTTTTACTTTAGGTGCCTTCTTGCTTATTGGACCATGAATCAGCTCAATTAAAAGCATCAAAATGCATATTCAAATCATTGCGATACATACGTTATAGACACCATAACGTTCCAAATTTCTATACATCCCTCAGATGGTACAGTTTACACATTATTACACATTTTTTATGCATTCTTTCTTCCTCTTACCGGGCCGTCGATCGGCTCATATAAGACCACCAAAGAACTGTGGTACATACGTTATAGACACCACAAAACCTACATTCTAAAATTCTCTACATTCCTCAAATGGTACTGCTTGAATTCGTAGTGCTGTGGATTGACTATGGTCCCCTTCATTGTATGTGGCTATAAAATCAATATTTGCATATTTTGGTCAACATTTGATAATACAGTTACTCCTCAGGGTCAATTCACATATATTTCGATATCCCTCTTACTCAAATAAATCAGCTATCCGATTATATCTCTACATTTCATTGCTGTCATACCCCACTGTCGTAGTCAATTCTTGATCATTTCATTTCATTTCAGACTCCCAAATGCCATGCAAGTTCCTCCCCACTGTTTAAACCCATAGGGGATTTTGTTTGACAGTCCACTATATATCGGGACGCTAACCTTCTTAGTTTTCTCAACCTGTCACCCCCTCTGATGTTATCGGGTACTAGATCTAGACCATAAAACTGTAACAAGTTTCTATTGCTATCATGGTATTCAGCATAGTGCCTCGCCACTGGATAGGCCCCATCCTTCTTTACAATTGCCCTTTGATGTTCCAAAATTCGCATTTTTAATGGGTGTATCGTGCTGCCTATATAACATAGGCCGCCAGGGCATATGATCCAATACACTGCATAAGGTGTTGTACAGGTTATTAATTTAGTGATTTGCTTCTTCTGTTTCATACCAGGAATACTGAATTGCAAGACTCTTTTACTATTGCTGCATGCCTTGCATTTCTCGCATGGATAAAACGTTTTCATCTCTTTCAGGGTTCCTGATCTTGAGGCCTCTTTGCTCAGATGACTACTCACTAGCTTATACTTCAGCGATCTCGCCTTCTTAAATGTGACTAGTGGATGTGGCGGAATATCTTTACTGATCACATTGTCTGTTTCCAAGATATGCTAGTTCTTTTTTAGCATCTTCTTGAGATTGTTAGCTTCAGCTGTATATGGTGTTACTAGCCTAAACTTCCCTTCATGGCTACTGTGATTCTCTTCTTGATCTTTTGTCTGGGACTGAAGGAGATGCTGTCTTGAAATCCCTTTCACTTTCGTTAATGTGTTATCTGACAGAGAGAGATCATATTCTCTCTGTATGAATCTTTCTACATATTCATTTGCTGCTTTATTGAAATCACAGGTATGTGAACTGTTTCTCTTCAAACGTAAGAGCTCCCCATAGGGGATGCTTTGCACCAATTTCGGTGGGTGACTGCTTGTTGCAAAAAGAATGGAGGGCCCTGCCGTTTCCTTACGATATAATGCTGTATGTATTTGTCCAGTATCAATGAACACCTTGAGGTCCAGGTAGTCCACTGCCACTGGACTCACTGTACCTGAAAAGAATAAGTTCACTTTGTTCTTATTTAATTCTGCGATGAAGCCCTGCGCTGTCGCGGTATTGCCTTGCCATACTATGAACAGATCGTCTACGTAACAATACCACTGTAATACTTTCCCTGTTTCTTTCCCGATGCTATAGGCTCTGGGCACCTGCTCCTCCCACCAGCCTACGAAAAAATGTGCATAAATGGGTGCGAAGCAGGTGCCCGTTGCTGTCCCAGAGATCTGCTTGAAGTATTTATCTTCGAATTGGAAAATATTATTCGTCAAGCAAAACCTGACGAATTCAAGTAGCATGTTATTATGTTCAGATAATCTGAGTTCACTTTTGTTCAAATAGTATTGTACCACTTTTAGCCCATCAACATGATCAATACAAGTGTAAAGACTTGTTATATCTAACACCATAAACTGATAAGTGCTGTCCCATTCAATTTCAGATATCTTGCTTAGAAAGTCCTTTGTGTCCTTTATATAGGATTTCAACTGCAAAACAAAAGGAAACAAAAAGGGATCAATGAACCACGATAAATGTTCCATCAGGCTCCCTTGTCATGAAACAATGGGCCTCCCTGGTGGGTGCACATTGTCCTTGTGAATTTTCGGGATGTGATAAAATGTTGGCGCTATCGGATACGAGCACCTTAGGTAAAGATATTCTTCCGGCCCTAGCATCATCTTCCTTTTCCAATTCCTTATCAGGGTTTCATACTCCTCAATGCTCGCCAGATATGTTTCACGTGTAGTTGTGACATAATTCTTTACATCCGAAAGTTGTCTCAAGGCTTCATCTCGATAGGCAATCCTTGTTAGCAAAACTACATTCCCACCTTTGTCTGAAGGCTTTATGATTATTGATGGATCATCCATTTGCTTTTTTATGGCATTATTCTCATCCTTGGTGAGTTTTCCTTGTTGTTTACTTTTGCCATTCTTTTTCCTGAATTCCACCAGATCTTTAACCATAGCTTCCGAAAACACGTCTATTGCATCATATGGCATTTGTGGAATGAAAATTGACTGAGACTTGAATGGGCTTTCCTGCATTCCTTGCTCAATTCCAGCCTGGATCGCCCTTTGTGCCCGGTCTATTTCCAAGATGTTCGAATCTCCAGGCATCTCATCAAGATTTTGTACCAATTCTACAGCCTCTAAGTCATTGTCTGTTAATGCATCCCTGGCCGTTATCCTTCGTGAAGTAATTTTGCCTTCCTTTGCCTTAGGGCGTACTGTAAAGTATTTGTGCAGTTTTAGTTTCCTTACAAAATGGAAGAGATCAATGTGTGTTTGTGGAAACTCCAAATATATAACGTACTGCCCATTGCCAGTACAGTTGGAAAAGCTTATTTTGACTTGCCTATACCTTTGGAGAGGGTTGCCGAATCTTCAAGACATTTGCCAAAAAAGTGACATATTCCATCTAGTTGTGCATGAAAAGTTTCCGGGTGATTTGTGAAGCATGGGCTGAGGAAAAAAAGGATGTTAATTCTCATCAGGATTTTGAACACAACTACTGCCCGAACTGTTGGACGGAGTTACACCAGAATTCGCAGGATGGTAGCTTTTGATCCAGAAATCATGCATTTTTCTATTTGGTGTTATCCATTCAGTAGACTTAGAGTTGTTCACAGAAATCCAAATTTGCATATATAGGGACATGGATGCTTTGCGACGGCTTCTTGGAGCTTTGCAAACCCACTTGCCAGGAGCATTGCGGTGATTCACTGGCTGCAACCTGTGTAGAAAGTTGTGGCTGCTTTTTTCTAAACCTGGACCGAGTCTCAGGGATGATTTTGAAATTAAATACTATAGAAGGAGCAGTGTAGACATACCCTGACCCATGGGTGCATTGTAGGGTCTCTGAGAGACCCCTTATTAGTATGAAAATGCCCCTGAGTACCTATTTTTTCATGTGCGTGGAGTCGGCGGCCCATCGCAACACCCTGCATTGCCCCATGTAATATTGTGGCGGTATCACTCATTGCTAAAAAAATATCAATTCACATATTCGTCACCATTTTGTAAATGGGGACACAGTCCCAGGGGATGAAAATAAGGAATATAAAGAATAGAATGGGTCAGTGTTTTTTTTTCATGTGCAGGGAGTTGCAAGGATATTGTGATGCTCAGTGCAGCCTCCTCACGTAACTCTGAGGCAGAGTTGTGAACCTTGCCACACTCACTAACACACTAATGCACCCATTCGCAGACCAACTCAAACACTCATACAGGCCCACATAGACACTCATGTTATCACTCACAAACCCACTCAGCTACTCAGGCACTCAGTCACAAACCCACTTAGATACGGATGCACCTACGACCAGACCCCCTTAAACACTAATACACCCACCCACCCACAGATCCACTCAGACACTAATGTACCCATTCAGAGACCCAGTCAGACACTCACACATCAACTCACAGATCCACTCAGGCACTCATGCTTCCACTCATTAATCTGCTCAGAGACTCATGCACCCACTCACAGACTCATTCACAGACTCATGCACCCATTCACAGTCCCACCAAGAAACTAATATATCTACTGACAGACACTTATGCATCCACACACATATCCCCTCAGTGATATATGCACCCACTGACAGAGCCACTAAGAGACTCATGCATCCACTGACAGCCCCACTAAAACACTCATACACCAACTGACAGACTCACTCATACATTCATGCATCCAGTCAGAGACCCACTCAGAGACTCAAGCACTTACTCAGAGACCCATTTAGGATCTTGCGTACCAACTAACACACCTACCAAGACACTCACAGACCCACTCACCCATCCACTCAGAGACTCGCACCCACTCACAGATCCATGCAGAGACTAATGTTCCCACTCACAGTTACACTCAGGCACTCAGAGACCCCATCAGAGACTCATGTACCCATTCACATACCCACTAACAAACCCACTCAGACAATCATGCATCCACTTGCAGACCAACTGAGACATTCACACACCCACTGACAGACCCACTCAGAAACTCATGTATCCAGTCACAGACCCACTCAGATATGCACACACCCACTCACAGGTCAACAGGTCAACTTAAAGACTAATGCACCTAGTTGAAGACATCATTAGACCCTCACACAACTACTTACAGAGTCATTGCCACATTCACAGAGTGCAACAGACTCATGAATTTTAAAGTTGCTGTTGTACATGGAAGTTACGCTTTTGGTTTATGACAGATCTGCGAAAAATCAGATATTAAATTAAAATTAACTAGCATTTGTTAAAAGCATTTGTTAAAAGGGTGGCTCTTAGAAGAATCTTTGTGCTTATTGTGTGTAGATGATTAGTACACATAAGTCAAAAGATTCTTTATTCGGTATGTAAAAAATACAACCATATAGCAACAGACATAGTAAACATCAATAAAAGTTACACTATTCTAGAACATGCTTCCGCTAAAATGTATTCACAATGTATCAGGATAAATCGCAAAAGCCCTGTACAATTATTTCTGTATGTAATATACAATAGCAGCGTTTATAGAGTATAAGCGCTATTCCATTCTAAGAATGCATAGATTATAATAGCATCAATTGTACGGCCTTCATATATGTGCAAATATGCTGATAAAGTGCAAAGTGTCAGTACCGTATTGATATATGTGCAAATTAGCCTGATGAAAAGCAGAGATTAAATATCATCGTTCCTAAAGTGCAATATGCATTTAGCAGCACTGAGTCTAACTATATACAAATAAAAATAAAGCAAAGTGCAAGTGCTATACCATTCTAACAGTGCACATTATACAATAGCAGCAATTTGTACAGCATTCATGTAGGTGCAAATTAGCATGATAAAGTGCAAAGTGTCAATAACATCTTCCCCAAAGTGCACAGTACATTTTAGCAGCTAAAGGAATTCATACAATAATTGATTTTCTTACAGAGATACATTTTAAAATATAAGTGGCCACATGAAAACATACGTCTGGGGTCTCTAGATTAAAAATCAGTTGCATCGCTGTATGTATACCACTCGTATTGTATTTTAAAAAGATGGGTTTCAAATAAAATTTTCTAAAAGAGGTATAAAAATTACAGGATAGCATAAAATGACACGTGCTCTGTTTAGATTTATCATCACAAGGACACAAACAAGTGCCGGGTTTTTTAGCCACAGGAAAAGCCACTAGGTGATGCACAATTCCTAGGCGGAGACGGGTCAATACAAATCGATGGGAATTGATACTAACTACAGCAAGGTAAGATTGAAAGCCTTCATTGATGTTATGTTGCTGGTAGAAATTGAATGTACTTTGTTTTGCATATCTTTCCATTCTAATCCCAGCTGTATATTTAAGAAATGAGACTTTCAACTCCCGCTTCGATAGTGTAGAACCTATTGTTGGATCTTTAAAAATGTTCAGACCATACAATGTTTTATACCAGTGTTGTATATGACTCAGCCAAGGGATATTCGATCGGTGGTCAAGTTTAATACAATCGGTAATTACATCCTGCGTAAACTTTGTCTCCTCCTTTGCCCAAATTGAATGCCATAAGGACAGAGGACGGAGAACGATTAAATCATTAACATGGTTCATATCTAGTTCCTTATGTATTAACTCCATTGAAGCCGTAGCCAGGGCACTGATTAGTCATTTTAAAAACACATTCTCCTTGCCCTGAACCAATTTGGCACTCTGTGCATCATACCCCCAAACCCCGGCCCCATATATGGCTGAGGAAATACATCTTGCATTAAATATGGTTAACATTTCGGAGATTCTACGACCCCCTAATTTAGCTGCAAATCTAAAGATACAACTTGTGTTCCTGACCATTTTAAAAAGAGCGCTTTTTTGTTCATTAACCCATCTCCCGTCTCCTGAAAAGGTAATACCTAAATAGCAAAAACTTCTAACAGATTCTAATCTTTCCCCTTCTAGAAAAAAGGGCTTACATTTTCTTGGTCTCTTACCACACACCATTGTAACCGTCTTCCCTTTATTAATTTTCAATTTCCTACTTTCGATGAATACGTGGAATTGATTAATTAAATGTTGCAGTCCATTATGGGTCCTAGACAGGAGTACCGCGTCGTCCGCGTATAAGAGGACTGGGATCGGGTTACCATTATGATAGGAGCATCTGCCTTAGTCTGTCTTAAAATTTCATCAACCTGATTTATAAAAAGAGAAAATAGTAGGGGGGCAAGTACGCATCCTTGTCGGATACCTCTACTGACTTTAAAAAAAGGGGTGCACTCTCCATCTGTTCCGAACCTGACTTTACTGGACAAATTATTGTACAGACGGGCAAGCAGATGGATAATTTCAATAGGGGCACCCAATGCCAATAGAGTAGGCCAGAGCAGTGCGTGTTCCACCAGATCGAATGCTGAACTCAAGTCGGCAAAGCACAGGTAGAGATTACCAGTTTTAGCTTTGGTATACTTGCCGACTATGAGTTCCAGGTTCACGCACTGCTCCATTGTACCCATTCCCCTACGGAACCCGTACTGGACTGGGGACAAGATGTTTTTTTCCTCAGCCCAGGCTTCCAATCTCACTAATAGGACTCGACTAAGGATTTTAACTGTCGAGTCCAGATGTGAGATTGGATGATAATTTCGGGCCTCCGACCTAGATCCTTTTTTGTGGAGGGGTACAATAATTGATTGTCCCCATGTCAGTGGTAAGCTATCTTCCACCGCAGCATTAAAATAACGTGTTAAAATTGGGGCCCTTAGGGTCATTTCGTGTTTGTAGAAATCCATAGGTACCCCATCAGGCCCAGGTGCTTTACCCCCCTTACTGTTTTTAATTGCCTCTGTGACTTCATCCAGAGTTAAAAACAGCTGCATTTTCTTCCATTTAAAACATTATACTGTGTCTGTATTAAAAGTAGACCCATCTGAATTAAAATCAGAATTAAAAATCTCTGAAAAATGGGCGATCCATGCAAGGCAGCTGACATGAGAACTGACTTCAGGAGTATTATCATTCTTTAGAAAAGGGCAGTTGATAGTTTCCCAGAATGGTTTATGATTTTTTTGTTACAGCGGCCATATCAAGTTTGTTCCAAGCATCATTTTGCAACTCCTTTTTCCTGGTTGCTAGAGCCAACTTATAATTAGTTCGTACTTCTCTAACTCTTTCTTTGTCTCTTGGTTTATCATCAAGCGCTCTTTTTAGCTTTTTTAGAGTCTGGGCACAATGTTTATAAAACAACACAGTTTTATTTCTTTTAGGCTTTCTTTTTCTTATTGCCAAAGAATTCTCAACAGTACATGTCATTTTCAAAAAGTTAGAGAGTACGGCGGGTGCTGTCACTTTTAATGCTAGACAATAGTCAACCTCTCTACTGCATTTACAAATGATATCCTTCGTTAGTTTATTAGGATCTATTTTAATCCATTTGATTCTCATGCCGTTCGGTCTCACAGCCGTGATCTCTTGGACAGACCTGCCATGCACAATTGTTTTTGGGCCCCAGCCCATTAGCTCCACTGAAATGCTATTGTGGTCACTCACAGGCTGCTCCATTACCCAAACGTTGGAGTAAACGGAGCCATTAGACACCAGAATATGGTCAATATTCGAGTGGGCATCTCTCCCTCTAAATGTCGGGCACTTTTCATTGTTTTTATTCTTTGTGCATTCAAGCAGCTCCAGATCTAGGGCCTCATTATGATTGCGGATAATCCGCATACTCCGGGCCGGCGGAAGCCACCGCCGGCCCGGAGTATGCGGATTATCCGCCACAGTGCAATAGAAGACCCACCGCCAGATCAGGATGGCGGTGGGAGTGCGGTTGGACCAGCGGCGGACGGCAGGTCCGTCCGCCGCTGATCCGCGGTGTGAGGAGGGCTATTTGGTGACGGTGTCTGCAAGACACCGCCAGCCAAATTAGGAATTGCACGAACACATGCTTTTTCGCGGCGGCTTTTCCGCCGTGGAAAAGCATGTGGACTTTGGCTTTTGGGGGCCCGTTGCGGGCCCCCAGGGTGTCGGGGGGTGGGGGGTGCACATGGGGGGTACCTATGGTACCCCCCAACATTTACATGCACAAAGCGGCAGGCACCGCGCGGTGCCTGCCGCTTTGTGCATGTAAATGTAACACATGCAGTTTTAACATTGCGGCGGGTGCTGCTTCAAGCAGCACCCGCCGCAATGTTAAAACATACAGGATGTGACCGCCAGAGTGGCGGTCTCATCCTAATTTGCACGGAGGGACCGCCGCTGCCCCTGCGGACGGTCCCTCCACCTCTGGGGTGGCGGACGGACGCAAGTCCGTCCGCCATCCTAATCGGCCCCCTAATTTTGCTATCAAGTTATTCAGTGTACTACCATATTTACTGTGCGGAAAATGATTAACAAAGGCACTGTCACCCCCCGTATGCTCTTCATGATGTCCACAAATCCCCTTCCGGGCATGACTACATGCTTGGATGTTACAATCTCCTGTCCAGAGTATTAAAAAACTATTTTTGAGAGTGCAATTGCCGGTTCAATTGCACACTCGACATCTGGCACAATCTTATCTCGGTTGGGACCCACAATATTATTGTAAAAGTTCACAATAATTAAATCCCTGCCATGGCTGTGTGTTAGACGCAGGACTGACGCATGCTGGCACACTACTGTATATCCCCCAACATTAAATTCCGTTAATTTTGACCAGAGTCAGTAGGCCGCCCTTTGCTCTACCAGCCTTAGATGCTACTGCTGCCACACTGTAGGAGGTATAACCTTCAACTTGTATTTGTTCTCTATGCCACGTTTCTTATAAACATATTATATCATTACCATATGTAATAAAAGTGTTCCAAAACGGGGTACATAATTTTGCAGCAATTCCCGCTATGTTCCAGGTAGTAATTATAAGGGAGTCAGCATGGCTGCCTCCTGTACCCTCAGGATGGTTAGGCAAGGATGATGTATCTAGACTCACTGTCATATTAATCTCATGCATAACATTAACATTTGTCACAATTACATCATTATCTATGCATGGCACATTACTAGACAAAATTAAATTTGGCTCAGTTACAACTTTTACACGGCTTTGGTCCCCCAACTCTTTTTCCATAATTACTGTATCGCCCACTACAGCACTCGGGGTGAGGGGCCATAGATGAAACATTCAGTCAGTCATTATCCTCTAGTTAGTTGAGCAACTGGAATCTGTTGGAAGTTGGGATCAAAAAGTTGTCATATATATTAAACAATGAAGGAGGAGAAATGGGGGCAGCATTTGGATGATTGATAAGGGCAGCTCTTGGGTGCTGGAAGGGATATGTAGTAATTTGTCTTCCTGACTGATTCCTATAAAAATAATCAAGTGGGAACAGCGTGGTGTTATATTCATGATTCGATGGCATGGGTGCATGTAAAATCGAATCTCTCGCCCATTCAGTAGTCCTAAAATGTATAACTATACAGTCCCCATTTATCTCCTTTTTGTTTGGTCCCACCCAACCTACCCTCTGTGTAGTAATAATCTCACTAGCGCCTCGTATTGGGAAACCACAGTTTTTCACCAACCAATGCAGGGTTTTGTTTTTTTAAGGTTTCCTGATTTTCGAATTGGGTGGGTAGCAATTTAGGAAGGTTAGCCAGAATCGCTACATATGGTCTACATTCTGGTGGTAAATTAATTGTGGCTGGGATAACGTTATTAGTATGGCGCCTTGGTACTGGCAGGTTCTTATTGTTGTGGACGAGGTCACAGGTATTCCTCTCGCCCCCAGCTGCTTTCTGCCCATCTATTATATAGGGGGCGGTGGTTGCTGGCCTATGCGTACCACTTATGGATGTTATCGAATTTGCCACCATGGTGGTCACACTTGGGGTTCGAGTTGCTGTACTTGATGTGTTTTTGCTTGGTCTCCCAGGGTGTACATTAGTTGAAAGGGGTCTGGCTTGCGTGCCCATGTGTTCTAGGACATCCAAGTTGGCTATACCCAATTTTTCTAGGTTCTCTACTTTTTTACTTAGGATTTCTAGAGATTCCATCACTGGTGCAATGTAGGATTTTATCGTTTTGTCCAAGTATGTTACAAGTACCTCGACATTAGCTGGAATTAGTATTTCCTTTGATTGTGTATCCTTTAGGTGTATCTCACCCTCCCTCTCATATGTTACTGGGGTTTGTACTACTCTCTTCTTTTTCCTTCTATATCTATTACCCTGCTTATTGATTATCAGCCGTTTCCTACTTTGGATAGATTTCCTTTTAGACGAGACAGAACCACAATCGATTTCACTACTTAACAGACTGATGTCACTAGTTTGTACAATTGGGATAATGCCATTAGTGTCACCACCACCATCCAGTTCCCCTATGTCAATAGGCACATCAATCTGCGTTAAGGGCTGCGGTGTTACACTAGCTGACAGGTCAGGTGTTATTGACAGTCTGCTCTCCCTAACGCAGAACGCATTGGGTTCTAAAGGTTGTGGTACAACAGGATGGATTGGGCCATACCTTGGCAAACCTGCAAAAGATTGTAACAAAAGAGAGTCATGTGATATCGTTGTTTCGTTTGTAACGCTAACATGTGTATTGGTAACTTTTGGCGATTGAGCTATTAAACACATACTAGCTGGTAAAGAGAGTCTCATTTCTGTGTTTTCGATAGTGTTAACGACAACCCCAATTGTTTGCTGCAGCATTCTGTCGATTGCGGTTAGGGTAGGTAAAGGAGCTGGCACCAATGTTTGTTTTCTTGTAGCGGAACGTGTATGCATAGGTGTTTTTCTTACCACTGCTCTGCTTTTACTTTTACCCTCCATCAGGGCTGTTAATCTTTATAGTCAAGGTCGATATGGAATTACCTTGATTATGCAGAGGATGGCAAAGCCAAAAGAAGTGGCCCGGCCCGGTCTCCTGTGGTCTCTGATTAGTACA
Source organism: Lissotriton helveticus (assembly GCF_964261635.1). Lineage (NCBI taxonomy): Eukaryota > Metazoa > Chordata > Amphibia > Caudata > Salamandridae > Lissotriton > Lissotriton helveticus. Next base: position 1,242,510,420 of record NC_136063.1, on the reverse strand, counting down.
CATAAAACATGACACAGTCTTTCAAGTTGTTAAGGAATATCCTGTTACCTTTCACAGAGAAATATACTCTGTCACTTCTATATATATATATATATATATATATATATATATATACGGTCCATGGTAAAGCGCACGTTGTTGTAATAGCTGGAGCCCATGTTATGGTCTCGGAGGAATGCAGAAACAAGTTTTACTAACATGTTTCCTAGCTTTGTCTATTTGTGTACAGAATTTGTCTTACCATTTCCATTTCTGCCTTTGGCAAATGTTAGATTACACCAAGGCAGTGTGAGGTAGAGCTGCTATTAATTGGCCAAACATATCCTTTATTGTAATTTCCAGTCCTTCCACAGTAAGAGTGGCTAGGTCATTGCCACCACAGTGCACAATTAAGAGGTCTGGATGTTGGTAATCTGCAATGCCCCCAACCAAATCAGCAATTACTGCCACTTTAACCCTCTCTGGCCATTCCAAGTAATGCCCAAACACAAATCCCTGTCAATGCCACTCTTTCTAGCATACTCTCTGGCCCAAAAACATAGTTATGACCCACAAGTCACACTCTTGTCATTTGGAAGTCAAGGAGCAATAGCACACAGAAGAAGTCTGGAGCTGAGTGAGACAGTTGTGCAAATGAAAGGCAGTTAGTATGGAGGAGAGGTCCTGGTTTATAAAGGACATTTGACTGGTTGGTTTATTTATTTTGTAGGTAAAACTAGGTAATGTTTAAATAGGTGAAATAGGTAGATCTGTGATCGGCCTTGGATATATGTTGAAGAAGTAATGCTATTTTAAATATGCTTTCATTGCCAACCACACTTGCTATAGTACAACCTGATGCTAGTAAGTTGCAGACAGCAAGTGCTGTGTATGTTTGACTTACAGGATCAGTAGAGTGTTGCAAAGGAGGTTGCTCTGCCAACTGAGCTAAGAAAGTGTGGTGGATAGGTGCTTTAAAATCAGTGCTTTCCAACTTCAAAAGAGTGTTGTTTGATATAGTACATCTGCTCAAATACAAACTTCCTAAATCACTATCATCATACAATGTCAAATATTGATAGAAATGTTAGCAGTATAATGGTAAATGCTTTAACGGTCTCCCGTATGGGGTCTTGACTCTGTTGCAAAGTTACATGGGGGCCACGCTTGGCGTCAAGAGGGATTTGTAAACCCACTCACAGACACTACCAGATTGGGCTTCTTTAGAGGACACTAAGAAATGTTTAAGAGTAAGTGACCAATTAGAAAAGAAAGGACAAAAGAAAAAGATGAAGTGTATGTTATGATTTGCTAAGTACATGAGTATCACTGTAATAAGAGTGGAAAAGGTTGCCATTACTGGTCCTTCTCTGCTGAGAATGGTACTAATAATTTTCTCTCATAAGAAAGTTGAAGTAAAATTGCAGTAAATGTTGAACCACAACAAAGTGATTTTACATGTATGTTAATAATGGTGCATATTCATAATGTTCATATAGAGCCACAGATCCTCCGAGGATGCAACAGTCCTGGTGCTGAAATCTGATTGCCTGCCAATAGTTCAAACCAGGAATTGTTGGCAGCCATCTTGTAACTCAGCTTGAGCCAAGTCACAGATATAACATAAAAAAGAAAAGGGGGCTGGAAAGGAATACTCTGATACCCTAGGCCTCTTGGCGAAAATAATGTTTTTGGAAAAAAGTTTGCCAGGACGTGCGCGGGTGCTGCCGCTCCTGCCAACATTTTTAAAAATGTATCAATACCCAGGTGGGCCAGGTCCTGCGGCCATTTGTAAATGAAGAAGGGAGGCACCAAAGTCCCCCATCCTGGGGCTTTTAAATGCACTGGGGACCACTATCTCTCTAGGGCTTATGTATTGTTATGGTGGGGTCTCTAAAACCCCCAGCACCCTGGGGACCGACCACCACCTCCCTGGTGCCATTTTCAATTTGCTATGGGGGGCCTCAGGGATCCCACAAGGCCCCAGGACTCCCTTCTTCCATGGGGCTACTTGTTTTTTAACAAATGGGAGGGGGCTACCCAGCCGTTGTCGGCACCGGGGACAGGCACCTCCCAGGAGCAGGCCCTACTAACATAAAAGGAGGGGCCAGATGGACTTCTTCCTGGAGCCATAGACAGCTCTGGGGACTGCCAGGGCCAGCTCCTGCTATGACCCGGGGTGCCCACCCCAAGACATAGCTGTTTGCTGTGGCTTGGTGAGAGTTTTATCACTTCTTCCAGTCACAGCAAACTCTCTGCTTCCAGAAAGCGAGAGCTCCAACATATTCCTGTTTGCTGGAAGCAGAGGAGAATTGCTTTCAAACACAGGGAGTTGCATGTTTAGCAGCCCAATGTCTGAAAGCAATGATGGCTCCTGCAGGAGATGGGGAGCCAGCAGCAACTCCAGGGGCCTTCTGGCTTCCCTCACAGTCCCAGTGGAGACTAGGTGTCCTAGGTGTCCTGGGGCACACAGGATACATGGCTTGGTCTCTGGGGATGGGGTCACTGAGGATAAAATCAGACCCTGGGGGAGCACACGGCCCCCTCCCCTATTTTAAATAGGCCGGGCCCTGAGGGAGGGGGTCTAGGGGGCAACACAGCCCCCCTTGCCCTAATAAAATAAAAAAATATTAAAGGGCGGGCTAGGAGGATTTTCTGGAGGCCCAACTCCATTTATCAACCAGTCCAAAATTGGGCCTCCTGGCACACAACAGGTTCGACGATGAAGTTCCCTTGGCTGCTGAGAATTACCCCTCCTGTTACCTCCAGTAAGTACCCCAGAGCGGGATTTCTGAGTGTCATTAGAGGATTCGCCCTATTTCTCCACCACTTTGCATAGGGGTCTCTTGGTGCACAACTGGTTGGTGGATAAAATCACTTTGGCTGCTGAGGGTCCTTGGGGGCCAACAACTCCTCCAGTTACCTCCAATAAATCCCACACAGCAGTTTTGCTGTGAGGTGCTTGGAGGCCTCGCCCTCTTTCTCCACCACTCTGCAAAGGAGCCTCCCATCGCACAACTGTTGGAGTATGAAGTCCCCTTGGCTGTGGAGGGTCCTTGTGGACCAGCAGCCCCTCCTGTAACCTCCAGTAAGTCCCAAACTGTGAGATTGCTGAGACCTGGTCAGATGCCCTGCACCTTTCTCCTCCACTCTGCAAACTCACCTCCTGGTGACCTACTGGCTGGGTGATGACGTTCCCTTTGATGCTGAGGATCCTTGGAGGCCAAGTAGCCCTCCCATTACTTCCAGTATGTACCTACAGCAGGATTGCTGATATATGTTAGGAGGCCGTGCCCCCTTTCTCCACCACTCTGCAAACATGACTACTATTTACAAAACCATAGAAATTCACTTGGTAAACAAAAGTTTGCAGGGACGTTATAGTCAGGAAATAGAATATAAAAAACCCTAGAAATTCACTTACAAAATCAAAGGTTACAGGGACGTTTTAGTTAGGAAATAAAATGTAAAAAAAAACTTGGAAATTCACTTAAAAAACAAAGGTTAGAGAACTTTATAGTTAGGAAATAGAATTAAAGAACCCCTAGCACTTCACTGAAAAAAACAAAGGTTACAGGGATGATATAGTTAGGCTCAAACTCATGCAGAATGATAGAAATTTTGCATAGTTACCTGACCAAACTATAACTTGTGCCCTTGCAATGCACTGCTTATGACTTCACATATTACTCACTCATGACATGGTCAGTGACATCACTGATGACATCTCAAATGATATCACAAATTACATCACTCATGACATCAACTGTATAACTACTCATGGACCCAGTCACACTCAGTACAACCTCTCGTACAACCACTCAGACACCAACAAAACTTGTCACATACGAATTCACAAACCTATGAAAGTACTCATACATTCACTTACTTATCCACAGAGCCACTCACACACCTACTCACTCATACAGCCACTCACACAACCACTCACTCACCCATACATCTACTCATAGAACTAGTCACTTACCTGTACAGCAACTCACACAATCATACACCCACCCATACAGCTACTACATACCTACTTCTTCACCTATATGGACTCCCACACAAACCCTGACAAACCATTCACACATTCATACATGTACTCACACATCCACTAATTCACTCATATAACCATTCAGAGACACAAACTCTTTAATATAACCAGTCACACACCAACTCACATAACCAAACTTCCACTCAAAAAGCCACTCACTCACCCACACAGCAGACTTATACCCAGTCATTCACTCATGTAGCCATCCAGACACCCACTCACTCACCCATACACTCACTCATCTACCCACTCACCTATCTAAACAGCCACTAATATACCCACTCACTCACTAATGCAGCCACTCATACATCCACTCACTCACCCATACAGTATCTCACACATCCACTTAAACACCCATACAACCACTCACACACCCATATAGCCACTCAACAAGTACTCATACATGGATACAGGCAGCCACTCACATACTATCACGTTAAATGTAGATTAATTTATTATACACCTAGTATAGTAGTTACAATTTTGTAGTAGCTTAGTACATATGTTTATCACTTATACATTCTCAGAAAATACTTGAACCCACTGGATGATGTCATCAGTGATGTTACTGATTCTGTAATGAGTGATGTAATATGTGAGGTCATAAGCTCTGCATTGCAGGGCTAGGTTGTAGTAGGCTCGGATAACTATAATTGCTACATTTCTATGGTTTTGAATGAGTGAAAACTGAATTTACATTTCAAAAGTTTGTTGGTTCTATTTCCTAACTATAACATCCCTGTAAACTTTGTTTTTTTCAGTGGATATCACTGGTTTTTAATTGTAATTCTTTAGCTGTATCCTGTAACCTTTGACAATGGGTGTGTGAGTGGCAGTATATGTAGGTAGGTGAGTGGGTAACTGTATGGTTCTCTGAGTCGGTGTGTAAGTGGGTTTGTAGGTATGTGAGAGGCTGTATGGGTTTGTGAGCGGGTCTGTGAGTGACTGTATGGGTATGTATATAGCTGTTTAAGTGGGTGTAGAAGTGCCTGTGTAGATCTGTGCATAGGTGTGTGAGTGTCTGAGTAGGTCTGTGAGTGGGAACATGAGTGTCTTTGTGGTTCTGATTCTGGATGTTTGAGTGTCTCAGTGCACCTGGGAATGTGTGTATGATTGTTTTTGAAGGTCTGAAAGTAAATGAATGAAAGGATGCACTGTGCTTGATGGCGGACTGTGGCTGATGGGTGTGGCAGGTGAGCCAAGGGAGCCGGGTTGACAGTTTCAGGCATCTCACTGGGTGTCCAGCTGTGTGAAAGCAGACCGCGGTGAGAAGACGTATTGCTGCAAGGACACAGTGCAACCTAAGTTTTTGCCAAACTGGGTGGCAGAGGAGCACCACACCCTTGTGAGATTGCTGTCCTTCACTTTGGACAACCTGGAATTGTGAAGGAAGGCTCGCAGCATGGACGTAGGCCAGTTCCGGTCAGGGTGATATTTAAATTTTCCTGGCTCACCCCCCTTCTGCCTATCCTGACTGAGAGGCACCAGGAAACAAGCCCAAATGAATGCACTGCCACTATGTTGCGATCGTAGTCATGCCACGGGCTGATGACTCACAGGCACTCCGCCCGTATCCTGTTTGTGATTTTGCATTAGTTAGTTTTTAGTCACCCAGCTTATCGGCGAGCATAGCTCTGTCAATTTTTACTTGGCCATATTATTCTTACACCTCTGTTCGCCAGCCCCGCACTACTATATACCTTTGAGGCCACATGGTAGCAACCTCACTGTCTATGCGCTTTCCTCCCCGCCTCTTCTCTTTCTCCTTTTCACTACTATTCTTCCCCACTCATGCTTGTTCACTGACAGCTTTTACTGCAGCCACGACAGCCCATATTTTGCATTTTTTGGCTGTTCCGTCTCGCTTTCCCTTGCAGCGCAGGATACTCTGTGCTCCTCCCAGCTACTCCCTCTGTGTTTATTCCCTTGAACCTGCTCCCTCTTTTCTCCCGTACCAGTCCTACTCTCCTCCTTGCCGTACATATTTGGGGACACACTACAGCGACCTTGCCCTCGATACGCTTTCCCCCGTTTTCAATATGACTATTTGTAATATTTTCTCTTGCCTTTTGGCCATATTTATGCCCTCGACTTCAGGTAGCCTTTTTAAGGAAGTTACGACCTTGTGATTGCCGTGGCCTAGGCCGCACCCCAAGTTTGCCTTCCCCCACAACATTCCCTTTCCCATACCTTATTGCAATGGGACAGATTACCCGTCACGTCTTCCCTTCCCCACCTTGCTTACCCTACACTCGGTTAACATGATACTAGTTTGGTTATTTCCAGCTGTGGGCAGACATAGGACGATTTATGACCTTCTTTTTATTGCTTTTTACCCTCAGGCTGTCTACCATTGGGCTTTATCATGGAGGCCTACATTGCACTTCGGTGATCTTACTGAATGACATTCATTGGACCTTAATTTACCACAAGTGACACTTTCTCCGTAGATATTTGGTATGTACATGTTCAAAATGGCGTTCTTTTTCTCTGTTTTACACGAATCCTAGGGGTTTTAAAAAATCCATTTTGCATCATGCTCCCATACTTTCAGCATATTATTGTTAGCTTTTTTGAAGGGCATATACCAAGCTTAAAACTCAATGAGGGGCTTTTTATTGATATTTTTCGTAGGGACGGTTCATGATTCGAGATTCTTATAGGGAGTACCACTGCATTATCACTAACGTGCTTTCCCCCATTTACCAGCTATGTTGTAGATTGCCTACGTAGAACCTTTTGCAAATTATTCTGTCCCATGCTGACACTTCAAGTTCATTAATTTAATTTTCAGGCGCTTTTAGCCTGTTCCCGCAGGGTGCGCACATCGAATTTACATGTGCACAGTTCCCCTTTCCCGCTCTTTAGGGAACCCTTATTATATCTTTTATAGGAAGAGATACTGACCATGCACAACTGCTGCGGTAAGTAGGCACACACTGTCGAGGACCGTGAGCGATCAACCATCCCACCACACATACACCAGAGGTCCTAGAAAAAGCTTATGTGTATAGATATTTTTCTTACTATAAAGATTAAATCAGCACCTGGGATCGTTACTGTGATAGAGAGCATCCTATCACCCAGGCTACCGGGAACTTCAAGATGGTGTCCAGTGGTCCACTCCAGCCAGAAGTATCAAGCGGTCTATTCTACAGAGCAAGCGAGGAACAGAGGCCCGGACAGGAGCTAAAAGAGAGCCGTTGGCTCAGCTGTGGGCTGCCGGGTGATTGGAGATCCGGAGGAGGCGAGGCTGCGACGGACGGCCGCAGGAGAGGAGGTGAAACTACGCAGGACAGAGCTTCAGAAGACGGAGCACGTGGAGATGGAGTGGAGAGTCAAGGCGCTGGAGACACGGAGTCGGCGAATCGTCGGAGCGGCGGAGCTGACCCACGGGAGGTTTCCCCAACACACACCGCACTCATATCCGTCTGTCCCTCCAAGCAACAGGACACCGCGATACCCATTGCTACGGTCACCGGGGACCGTAGCCCCAGGCAAGTGATGTGGGGAGAACGGTGGAGGAGGTGGTTGGAGGGCATAAATAAAGTTGTGCACGCTGCATGTGAAACACTCTTTTCTTCCCCTTCCATATTCCTCGCTACCCCGACCTTTCCTCCTACTTAGAAATACCACTAGCCTCGGTGACCCCAAGGTATTGGTGATGGGTGCATGTTTAGAGCTTTAAGAATATGTACAGTTCGTGACGGTATTGTTCCTCTGTTTGCCTTTTGGGAGACGCTGGTACGAGTGACCTACGAGGAAGAGTGACCAAGAGAGAGAGAGACCGAAAACTGCTTCCCCAAACTCCAAAGACCGCGCCCTGCACACTTTGTTATTTGCTGCCAAGTATTCTGAACGGTTTATCCTTTTTGACGCGTGAATAAAACGCTTATTGTGCTACTGTCAATGACTGTTTGTTAGAGTTAATTAAGGACAAAGTATCGAAACGCGTACAGTGGTGTCAGAAGTGGGATACTGTCATTTGATACAAAATGACGCAACCAGTGACTGTGCAAGATATGATAACGCAGCTGGCAGAAGGTCAGAGACATTTGCAATTAGTGTTGGAGCAACAGAATAAGAATGCCCAAAAAGACAGAGAGTCGTTTCAAGAGGCTTTGAAAGAGCAAGCAACGTTGTTGACAAGTAACCAGAAAGTTCAAGATACAACTATTCTCCGTCTTACAGATGCAATTTCTAATGCCCGTGTCCACCCTAATATCCCAGGTAGTGTGTTTCAAAAGTTCCAAGAAGGAGAAGATCCTGACTTCTTCTTCACCAATTTTGAAAGAGTTGCTACCACCGCTACTTGGCCTGCAGAAAGGTGGGGACAATATGTAGCGCCGTTATTATCTGGGGAGCTACAGGCGGCGTACCAAGTGGCTAACCCAGCTGGAGTAACTCCCTATCCAGAGATAAAGATGGCAATCCTCGAGAGATTAGGGTGTGACCAAGAGCATTATAGGGCACGCTTTCGTAAGGAGAAATGGGTTACAGGTGACAATCCCCGAGCATTGTTTTACAGGGTCAGAGACTTGGGAAACAGGTTGCTGCAGCCCCATACTGCCACCATGGAAGAGGTTACAGAACAAGTTGTTCTAGAACAGTATCTGGAGGCTTTACCTGCCAATACTAGAGCCTGGTTGAAGCAACACCCTGGACTAACGTCCCAATCTGCTATCGAACTAGCTTGTGCTTATCATAGGTCTCCAGACTTCAAAAGCCCTACTGGGAGAACCCCCATTGTATTTCCTAAACCTGCACCCGAACTCCCAATGACAGTGTAGAAAAGCGTTCTTTTCCTACCACTAGGCCTACACCAAAACCCTTCCCAAAAACCAACTCCCCTGTTCAGGTGGGACCTCAATGCTTTAGATGTGCAGAGTGGGGGCATATATCACGAAACTGTCCCTTAAACAATGACGGCTCCGAACCAATGGAAGTGGGTTGGTCCCGAGGGCGAGTTTTGGTCACAGGTCTATGTAGAAAGATGTACAAGAAAGCCATCCGATTAAATGGGAAACCTATTGAAGCTTTACTAGACACAGGATGCCACCATACAGAAGTAGTACAAGACTTTGTACCCCTGAACTCTCTATGTGAAGGAGAAACCGTTCTAGTTTCCTGTGTTCATGGGGACGTTAAGGAATATCCTTTAGCCGAAGTCTTACTTGAAAAAGAAGGTTATCCACAAGTCCGGAGGGTGGGGGTAGTTCCCCGACTTCCTGAAAATATTTTGTTAGGAACGGACCTGCCCAAATTTCATGACTATTTAATGGAAGCCTCGGAGCAAGAAGCCAGAGCAGAATGGCTACAGGAGGCTGCGTTTTCTAGTGAAAACCTAGTTCAACCCAGAGACCGAGAACATAAGTCAAAGAATGAGAAAAGAAAGGACAAAGAGAGGTATACCAGTGCCTGTCAGTCTTTTGCTTCATGTTTACTTTCTTCCCCAGAGCGTGGAGATACTCCTGCACGAAGTTTCCGTGCAGCTCAGAAAGATGACAGCACCCTTACGAATGCCTGGAATCAAGTGCAAGAGAATGACTCAGAGAAGGTAGGACCCTATTTTTGTATAAAACAAGGGTTACTGTATCGAGTAAGTGACGGGGCAAGTGGAAGGGTAGAACAGTTATTGGTCCCAGTAGCCTTTCGAGAACAGGCTTTGCAATTAGCACACAACCAGACGGGTGGGGGTCACTACGGACAGGAATTAACCCTGACATATTTACTGGATCGATTTTACTGGCCGGGAGTGTATCGAGAAACTGCTAGGTTCTGTGCCACATGCCCAAAGTGTCAGTTGATAAATCCCTCAAAAGACAAGAAAGTACCCCTCTGTCCTTTACCCATTATTGATGTTCCATTTCAGCTTTTAGGGATGGACTTGGTAGGTCCGTTAATTCCTTCAGCCAGAGGGCATCAATATATCTTAGTGCTAGTGGACTATGCAACAAGATATCCAGAGGCTATACCTCTGACAAGCATGACTACGCTAACTGTGGCTCAGGCTATGATATCTTTCTTCTCCCGAGTAGGATTTCCGTTGGAATTGTTGACAGACAAAGGAACTCCTTTTATGGCGAGACTCATGAAGGAAGTATGTTCCCTTTTGGGGGTCCAACAGATTAGAACGGCAGTCTATCACCCCAGACCGACGGTTTAGTGGAAAGGTATAACCGAACGATTAAGACCATCCTGAAGAAGCTGATAAGCGAGACAGGGAAGGATTGGGACAGGAAGTTACCTCTAGTACTCTTTGCTATTAGAACACATGAGCAGAAATCCACGGGATTCTCCCCATTTGAGTTGCTATTTGGGAGGAAACCCCGTACTTTACTTGACATGGCTGCCGAGCAGTGGACTGAGGAAGAGGATGAGGGGAAACCGCTGTTAGGATACATGCAGACCCTTAAAGAAACTTTAGCCACACTATGGGATACTGTCCACCAAAACATGGACAAAGTACAAAATAGACAAAAAGAACAATATGATAAGAAAAGCAAGTTGAGGGAACTGAGGGTGGGAGACAAGGTACTGTCCCCTCTTCGGATAAGAAATTATTGGCTACATGGCAAGGACCATATACCATTATGCAGAAGGTTACACCAGTTTCATATAGAGTAGCAGTACCACACACTAACAAGGTGGGACAAACATACCACATTAACTTACTAAAGAAATGGGAGGAACCAAGTACAGGATCCCAAGAGGCCAATCCATCAATCATGTAACCATCACCCCACTAGAGTTACCTCAGGAGATGGGGAGGGGCGAACAGGAGGAACGACCAGCCATGGGTCCCCGATTATCTTTAGGAAAAAACGGCAGTTAGAGCGCCTATTTGACCAGTACCCCGAACTTAGTTCCGGAAAACTGGGGAAAACGTCTTTGGTAGCCCATTATATTGTTACCCCACCAGGAAGAGTGGTGAATGTGAGACCCTATCGAATACCTGAGGCTAGGAAAGAGGCGGTAGAACAGGAAATAGAAAAGATGCTATAGGCAGGTATCATTGAACCTTCCAGGAGTAACTGGCGTTCCCCCATAGTTTTAGTGCCGAAACCGGATGGCAGTATCCGTTTCTGCATTGACTTCCGCCAAGTAAATGCCCATTCCAAATTTGACAATTATCCGATGCCTCGGGTAGACAAACTAATTGAGAAACTAGGGGAGGCTAGGGTGATGTCCACCATTGACTTAACCAAGGGCTATTGGCAAATACCCCTGACGGAGGCAGCTCAAGAGAAGACAGCCTTCTGTACACCCTCAGGGTTATACCAATTCAAAGTGATGCTATTTGGGCTACATGGAACACCGGCCACCTTTCAGAGACTTATGGACATATTACTAAAAACTCATCAAAATTATGCCATTGCTTACCTGGATGACATTGTTGTGTATAGCCCTGATTGGAAAACCCATCTAGAATACTTAAAAAACGTATTTGAGACCTTGACTCAGGCAGGATTAACTATGAATCCAAAGAAGACCACTCTGGGCACCCATCAAATAAACTATTTAGGTTACACCATAAGTGAAGGGACCTTAAAACCCCAAGTTGACAAACTGGAAGCCCTCAAAGATATTCCCAGACCAACCACCAGAAAAGAGGTACGAGCTTTCCTAGGGTTAGTCGAATATTATAGAATATTCATTCCCCAGTTATCTGACGTGGCCAGCCCTCTGACGGACTTATTGAGAGGAAAAACTTCAAGAGCCGAATCGGGTGGGGTCCAACACAAGAGAAAAGCTTTGAAGTCCTAAAAACTATACTATGCCAGGCCCCAATTTTGACTTGTCCCGACTACAAAAAGACATTTGTTTTGCAAACAGACGCCTCAGATAAAGGACTGGGAGCTGTATTATCTCAACCAGATAATCAAGGACTGCTTAAACCAGTGCTGTTTCTGAGTCGCAAACTATTCCTGAGGGAGACACGCTATGCCACCATGGAAAAAGAATGTTTGGCCATCAAGTGGGCCATGGAATCTTTACTGTACTATTTGTTGGGAAGGACTTTCTTTTTAGTTACAGATCATGCTCCCCTAACTTGGTTAGCAACCAATAAGGAGACCAATGCTAAAGTATTTAGATGGTTTTTAGCCTTACAGCCTTTTTCATTTCAGACTCTGCATATGCCGGGAAAGTTCCAAGGGAATGTAGATTATCTCTCCAGATTTCCGACAGCTGAATGGCCCGATCGTCCACCTCCAGAAGAAAGGCAATGTGATAGAGAGCATCCTATCACCCAGGCTACCGGGAACTTCAAGATGGAGTCCAGTGGTCCACTCCAGCCAGAAGCATCAATCGGTCTAGTCTACGTATCAAGGGAGGAACAGAGGCCCGGACAGGAGCTAAAAGAGAGCCGTTGGCTCAGCTGTGGGCCGCCGGGTGATTGGAGATCCGAAGGAGGCGAGGCTGCGACGGACGGCTGCAGGAGAGGAGGCGAAACTACGCAGGACAGAGCTTCGGAAGACGGAGCACGTGGAGACGGAGTGGAGAGTCCAGGCGCTGGAGACACGGAGTCGGCGAATCGATGGAGCGGCAGAGCTGACCCACGGGAGGTTTCCCCAACACACACCGCACTCGTATCTGGCTGTCCCTCCAAGCAACAGGACACCGCGATACCCATTGCTACGGTCACTGGGGACCGTAGCCCCAGGCAAGTGACGTGGGGAGAACGGTGGAGGAGGAGGTTGGAGGGCACAGGACTGTTGGGCTTGTGGCATAAATAAAGTTGTGCACGCTGCATGCGAAACAATCTTTTCTTCCCCTTCCCTATTCCTCACTACCCCGACCCTTCCTCCTACTTAGAAATACCACTAGCCTCGGTGACCCCAAGGTATTGGTGACGGGTGCATGCATAGAGCTTTAAGAATATATACAGTTCGTGCCGGTAGTGTTCTTCTGTTTGCCTTTTGGGAGACGCCGGTACGAGTGACCTACGAGGAAGAGTGACCAAGAGAGAGAGAGACCGAAAACTGCTTCCCCAAACTCCAAAGACCGCGCCCTGCACACTTTGTTATTTGCTGCCAAGTATTCTGTACGGTTTATCCTTTTCGACGCATGAATAAAACGCTTATTGTGCTACTGTCAATGACTGTTTGTTAAGGTTAATTAAGGACAAAGTATCGAAACGCGTACAGTTACTCTTCCTTTTTGGTGGCTGACATGATTCCAATAACTGTCTTTAATGTCTTTTAAATAGCATTTTGCACATGTGTGGCCCTCGGTCCCACCTTTGTAAATAGCACCCTTTGCCGTATGCGTCATGTGTTCCTATTTTTAGTATTATAATGTGGTTGTTCACTGTGTACCTTGCATAGCACTTATGTATGTCATTTATGTTTCTTTCCAGCCCTGACGAAGTTCATTCTATGAACAAAACGCGTTGGCTGATGTTTGTGTCTATGCATTTGGATGTGTTTAAATAAAGATGGTATCTGCGAAGGAACTGATCAAGCTTCATTATTAATGTTACAGTACCCTGGGAGTGCACCGCTCCATTGCTTTCATAGTTTTGTCTCTCAACCTGGCGGGTTGCATCCATCAACAGCGGTTGCAGGAGCAGATTGTGCACACCGTTCAACCAACTGATACTTAGACCAAACTTTGGGGGAATACACTGAGGCTTGTGTGGCATTTGGAGTCTGCCGTTGGTTCTCTGTTTGTACTACTTTTCTACAACACCGTTTAGCCACAAGGAGTGGGAAGAGGAGCCAAGAGCAGGCCCCTCCAGACCTGTCAGAGCATGGAGGAGACTGAGCTGGGTCCCTCCTCTTTGATTTCACCCCTCAATCCTTATCTTCAACTTGAACCGTGGAACTAGGTTTGGGATCACAGTTCAGATCACTAGAGATTCACTTGGATCCTTGGAGTTTCCAGCTGGTCCAGGACTCATACACGGTTGGATTGTAGGTAAGAGCACAGTCTTCTTTTTCTCTAGGGCATGGGCCCAACTGATACTTAGACCAAACTTTGGGGGAATACACTGAGGCTTGTTTGGCATTTGGAGTCTGCCGTTGGTTCTCTGTTTGTACTACTTTTCGACAACACCGTTTAGCCACAAGGAGTGGGAAGAGGAGCCAAGAGCAGGCCCCTCCACACCTGTCAGAGCATGGAGGAGACTGAGCTGGGTCCCTCCTCTTTGCTTTCACCCCTCAATCCTTATCTTCAACTTGAACCGTTTAGGATCACAGTTCAGATCACTAGAGATTCACTTGGATCCTTGGAGCTTCCAGCTGGTCCAGGACTCATACATGGTTGGATTGTAGGTAAGAGCACAGTCTTCTTTTTCTCTAGGGCATGGGCCCTGCGCTGAATTCTGTTCAATTTACCCTCTCTTCAGACTAGCAGCTGTACGCAGCACTGTGGGGTCTTGTGTATCTTGTGGACTTTATGAATTTCATCTCCTCCATTTAGACATTTTGGCATTTGATGGCACCTGTTGGGTCAGACAAGACACTCTCAGACTCAAGCACTTAAGCACTTTCACTTTAACCGCGGAAGAAAAATGGTGATTCCCCTTTCAATATTCTATTATTGGGTTTCTTGATTAAGACATAATCATTAACCTTCAAATCAACTTGCACACCTTGTGTTTAGTATTATGCAATTCCTTCTGTTTGTTCTGTTTTTCTAACACTCTATTCCTTACATTTTGATCATTTGAACCACTACCTTGTCCTAAAAACTTAAAACCTGAATCAAGCTGTAACCATCCTGGGATGAGTTTAGTTTTTGCTTCTCTACCTCTACGGCTACTGGAGAATGAGGAGTAGTTAAGTAACTCCAGATTTTATCTTCCAAAAAAATTGCAACATCGAAATGAGCAGAAAGTGCAGTTTGTATGCCTTCCTTGAGAATACGATTGAATTTCAACAAGGGCAGTGGGAAATGGACTATAAAGAGCTACTTGCAAATGTGTAACATCCAAACTTGACATTACATTTCTCTCGATACAAAATGTCTGCCATTGTCTGACACAAGAAATTGCAGACAACTCTCAATCAAAAAGATTTTCTTCAGAAAATCAATAGCTGATTTTGTGCTTGGTGAATCCACAAAAGAGTAATATATCCACTTAGAGAAGTAATCAATTAACATGATACAAACTTCTGGTTAGCTGGCAATAAATTAAAAGAACGAGAAAAAAACCAGGGTTGCCTTTGCCCAGGGGCCTGAAGGCAAGGGACCAGGATGGAGAGGTTTTGTGTATGTGATCCAATTCTTGTCAGAAACCAGGCATTGAGGGCACATTGCCAAAAGACCTAAGTGACCGTCATGTGCCATCATAATGATACGCTCATGTAGGCTGTACAAACAAATCGTCCCACATACTAGATGACCAACACACAATAGTTCTGAGGCAATGTGAGCCGAACTGCATAATTCCTCAGACTGCAGGTTGCCATCCCTGCTTAGTAAAACCGAAAAATTTCTGAAGAATATCATCTTCTGCAATGGCTGATTCTCCTTCACTCTCTGATATTATACCATCACTCGCATTCACCATATCTAACATGGCCACACACCATGGTTCATCTCATCTTCATCAGAAGAGGCAGTCCAAGCAATGACACCCTCAGACATAAGTGTTTCTAACATAGCTTTAAAATCATCCCTTATACTCAAGGGTACAGGATGCACTTTGTGAATTACAGGGGTAACATTTTTCTTTAGTTTAAGGGTATGTACAACAACTTTAACAGTGCCTATGGCATCACTGAACACTTTGGGAAACGTGTTGACCATTGAGTGACTCATTCCAGTTTGATTATCCATAGTCAAAATCCGAACCTTCCCCAATAGTATTGGTACATCATGCCCTGGACGCAGGTATGTTCCCAGCTTTGCCAAATACATCCATCCAATATGTCTCTTCCCCTCATTGCAATATACATTTTGATGCTGATTTGTCTACCTAAACAATCAAGAGGTGTCACAAAGTAGCCTGTAAGTTCAATATCTTGCTGGCCAAAAGCTTTGGGACAAGCATCAGGGAAATTCAAAATCATCCCTGCAGGTCAATGATTAAAAAATATAGAATCAGTTAAAATGGTGACCGGGGCACCAGAGTCTGCCATCATGGTAATGGTCTTACTATCTACTGTGGTCCAACAGAAAGGCACTTTAACATTCCTTACTGCTCCCATAGGTGAAGTGTCAATGATGAGAACCAGATTGGAGAATCTGTCAGTACAATCTAACAATGATTGTATCTTTTTCCTAATGCAGGACAAGTAGGATGATTACCCATGTGACTTCTTCAACCACATTTATAACAAACTCCTTTATCGAATCTACTGCCCTTTTTAACAGTAGCAATCACTGACTCATCCAAAACAAGATTAACATGAGACATACAGAGTGACAGTAATTTTGAGATAAAGACTGATTATGCATACCCTGAGAGGTTATGATAGACCTTTCTATGCTTCTAGCTATGTCAATTGTCTCACTAAGACTCTGATTCTTGCACCTGAAAAGTCTTTCCTGCACCTTCTTGGAGTTGCAATTAAAGACAAACTGATCCCTTATGTAGATGTCTACATTATTTTCAAACTCACACATGGACGCTAATACACACAATGCAGCTATATATTCCTCCACAGTCTGATTAGAAAAGTTATGTCTTTCTAGCAGCACACATGATTCACCTGTATATTGTGTGCGTATCCTTTCTTTGGCTTCCAAGTACACATTCCAAAGAGCGTCTTCTCCAGATGGAGATGGAACCATAGCCAAATTGTTAAAACCCCTTTGGCTTGCAATGCCAAGATGGTTAATTGAAAGTGCAGCTTTTCTAACTGGTAGATTCATTTGTATATTGAGTGCATCCTTTCTTTGGCTTCCAAGTACACAGTCCAAGGGGCATCTTCTCCAGGTGTAGCTGGAACCATAGACGAGTTATCAGAAACCCTTTGGCCTACAGAGCCGAGATGGTTCAATAAAAGTGTAGCTTTCCTAACTGGTGAATACCCAACAGCGTCAATAGCTGTAATGCAATTTTCAAATATGTACAACCATTCTGTCCATTTAACCTCAGGTCTCCCAGGCTTTTGAAAAAAGGGGGAGGTTGCATAGCTCCCTGAACAGTTGCCATAATCAGCTAATCTTCTCAGTGAAAGTCTCACCTGCATGGCTGCAGATCCAAAAGCAGAGAAGAAAAGAAAAGTTTGTAGGATAAACAGGTATATTAATCCCTTTCCCCCCTTTTTTTCTTTTTAATTTATTTATCCACTCAGACAGCTTCAAGCTGTTGATTGATAGCATGCACGGTACATGTGAGGTAGCAACAAGAGAGACTCTTGAGCCAAAGCAGTGAGTAGACAATGATGTCCCAATGAAAAAGGTCCGCCATTGCAGCCCACAGATGAAGAAGGCACAGGCGCAAAAAGTGCAGCAGAAACAAAATGGCCGTCGACGTTGAGCATGAATATCAGGGCACTGTGGACATTGTGAAAGAAATGGAGCGTAGAAGCAGAAGGTCAAAGATAAACTCCTGTGTGTGAAGCTAAAGAAGAATGTGGCAAAGACGTAATCCACAGCAACGTCAAAACAGCAAACAAATACATGAAAGCTTGATGAACGAGTTCCATGAAGAGTGCCAGAACAAAGAATCTTATGAGACGTCAAACGATGCTGCTCACATCCATAAAGGTGAGAGTTAATAATTGTGTCACAGAACAGGCACAAAGAAAATAGACAATTGTCTTGTTAATCCTGATCGGAATGCTGTCCAACACAGTTCTAAGCGACGTTAGATCGTAGCTGTGTAGAAATCGGTCGGTGAGTCCCATCAGTACATAAGAAGAAATTCCAAAATGCACTCTAATCCCACTCCTGGTACCAAAATGTGGTAGTGTAAAGTTCAGCTGATTCCACAAATGAGACAGGAAGTCTTGGTTAGGAGCCAAAGTTGCTTTATTTCCAGATTAAGGCCTCATAACACTGGAAGCGTCCCGATGACTCAGAGAACTGGCAAGGAATGACCCTTGAAGTTCTGAGAACCATACTGAAACCATACTGCACGTTCTGACTTAAGTACAGACACAGTCAAGTTGCCCATGCAGAAAAGTAACCTATTAAACATGTATTGGGTCTTCTACTGCAGAGCCTGTGTGTGCAGTTTTACTGCCAAGTCGACTTGCATGAAAAACACTTAGCAAGTCTTTAATTCCCTTTCACTACATTTAAGCCACCTTTAAAGTAGTCTAAAGGCAGGTGATAGGGAGGATAATATGTGCTTAAAAGGTAGGACATGCAGTTTGACGATTTAGTGAGTAGAATACGCACTCACTGACCCATATGCCAAGTTGTACATCCTGTCTCTCACACAATGCTGCAACTCCTAAACCTAATTTGAGAAGAATAGATACACTCACACACCTAGTCAGACAAAGGGAGACATACTTAGACATTCACTCACACACACTGTCATACCACGTACGGATTCAGCAGTAACAGAGCTGCCAGTTTCACACACATTCACATACCCCAATACTCAATAACACAGCGAGTTAACTATCCATACAGCCACTTCCATAGAGTTTTAAATGTACATAGAATTACTAAGGGGCCGATTCACAGAACTAACTTAAGACAAAATCCTAAACTTACTCCTTTTGGTATTCACAGAAGTTAGGATTTTGTCTTAAGTCTGTCTTAAGACAGACTTAAGACAATATCCTAACTTAAGTCTGTCTTAACTTTGTCTTAAGTCTGTCTTAAGACAAACTTAAGACAAAATCCTAACTTCTGTGAATACCAAAAGGAGTAAGTTTAGGATTTTGTCATAAGTTAGTTCTGTGAATCGGGCCCCAAGAGACTCACTCATATACCAACATAGTTAGTTAGACATCCAGTTGCAAACCCAAAGAGAGACTGATATTCACATATGTACTCAAATACGGACCCAGTCACCCATCTACACAAGAAGCCCTTCAAAGACGTCTTGTGCCTGCTACTGCAGAACCTGTATGTGTAATTCTACTACCAAGTACAGCTGGCATGTAAAACACTTTGGCAAGTGTTAAACTCATATTCGAGGACATATAGGTCACCTGTGAAGTGTGATAGTCACTTACAGACTGATAATGCCCAGTTATGCATCCAATCTCCCACCCAATACTGAAACTCATAATCCTATTTACAAAAGCTTACAGACGCTCACACACCAAGTTAGATAGCAACAGAGGAACTTAGACATTTAGTCCCATACTGACTTATCACTTACACGTGTTCATTGTGCTTCGCTCGTAGCCGAGTGAAGCTGGTCAAGTACCGTTACGTTTTCATATAATTTATATGCAGCAGAATGATACCGATGAAGTTCATTGTGTCTCGCTCGTATACGAGTGAAGCCGGTCAAGCGCAATTGCGTTTTCATATAATTTATATGCAGCCGAATTAAACCGATAAAGTTGAGTGGAAACTTATTCAGAAATGGTTTAACGTCAGGTGATTTGATAACACTTTGTTGTAGGTCTAGTCGTTTATGGTTTGCCCTCAGGCTATTGGACACATGGCTCGCGCAGCTGTGAGCTGTCAGTTCATATATAAGTGACGTCAGTGCCTCAGCCGGCACTGACAGCTGCGCCCTTCTTCCCTGTCGGTCACCTGTTCCCTCCCCGCAAGTTCTGTTCTTATAAATAAATACTTTATGTAACGGCAGTTCGTGTGGTCGTACTTATTCCAATTTCACTACAATTTGGCGACGAGGACGGGACGAATAAAGTCGGAGCTTGCGGAGGAGAAGTTGCGGAGGACGTTCTTTCATTTGAGGCAAGTTATTGATACTCTTTAGTTCACAAGAGTTGTCATAATTCTAATTCATAGTTTTATTATCCCTGAGATGACTGCGAGAATCCCGTGAAGACTTCAGTCAGCTGAGCGGAAGATTCGGGACGCGAAGCGAAGCAACGGGAGCAGAGCAACTTAGAAATAGCCGACCGGAGCAAACTTTCAGGCAAGTTCGGATGTTTGCGTGAGGCTGTGGAAGTGTACGGAATATAATACAGATTTCCTGTATTTCAGCGGGAATAGAAGTGATGGTACGCCTGGGAGGAAACGGTCGACAGGACCAACTGTCAACTGTCAACCGTCTTCAGCAAGCTGACGTCAGCGCGTCACTTGCAGCTGTGTTGTGATCTGCACCGGCTGAGAGCGGCGAAGCAGCGTGTGCGCGTCATCACGCATAATCGAGTGCGTAGCCATTTTGTGTTAGTTTGTTTTCCTCACAGGATTGTTCGGCGCTTCCTCATCACGGAACAGCATTCAAAAGGAAAACAGAGAAGTAATGAATTTCAGGTACTTGAAAAGTAACGCTTGTTGCAAAGAGTGATAGAAAACGTGTATTCTGGTATTTAAAGTGTATTTTTGGTCACCAAAATAGCGTGGTTTATTAAAAAAGAGACCCTCGAGGAGGATAAAGTACAAATGGCTAATGAAAGCAATTTCTGTGCTCCAGCACATTTTCTTGAAACACCAGGCAAACCTGTCATGTCATGAAAAAATTGGTACAGGGCATTTGACAATTATCTGGTAGCTATAAACGCAAAAAAGCTAGTCTCTACGGGTTATTAGGTGTTGCTTGTCAAGAAATGTTTTATAGTTTGCCTGAATATGAACCCGCTCCTGGACAATTTATTCCTCTCGACGAATTCCAAGAAGCCATCAAGAGACTGGAAAGACAGTTTGATGAGGAGGAAAACATAATGGTGGGCAGACATAGGTTTGCTATGAGAAAGCAAACTGAGTCTGAGAATGTAGAGGAATATGTAGGCAGTTGAAGGGTATTGGCTGCCAAATGTGGGTTTGGTGACAGAGTTGATGAATATTTACGTGATCAGTTTGTATTCCATTGTCATGAGATCAAGATTCAAGAAAGGTTGTTAGCGTGCAAAAATCCCTCTTTATCGGAAGTCATAGACATCGCTAAGGGGATTGAACGTTCATTGGAGGGCAGAAGAAAGTTAGCCAGGTCAAGTGTTTCAACCAATGCCAATATTTCGTATGTCAATGACAGAAGAAGAAAAGAATGTAATGGTAATCGTTACGTCAAGTCAAATTCAGTGGTTAATCCTGCAAATTTTGTATGTTATAGATGTGGTTCGCACAACCACAAAGCAGATTCCGTGAGCTGTCCAGCTACGGGGAAAAGATGTACAAGATGCCAGAAGGTAGGGCACTTCGCTAGCGTGTGCAACAATTTTGGCTATAAAAAAGTAGAAAGAGCAAAAGTAAATGTAATAGAAGAATTTGAAGAAGATATGTGCTCGAATATTGTATTAGCGCTAGGTGATAATGACCATTGTATAAAGGGTCCTATAGGTACAGCACATGTAGGCGAGGTGGAACTCAGTATTATGGCAGATTCTGGGTCACCTATCACAATTGTATCAGATAAAAAATATCTGAAGTACTGGCCCAATACAGACTTGTTATCACCAGATGTCAATCCCAAGGCATTTGGAGAACATGACATAAACAAGTTTGGGTACTTTATGGATGTCTTGAACATTAAAGGCAGATGCATTGAAACCAAAATGTGTGTAGCGGAGAGGGGCAGAGATATAGTGGGATGGAGAGATCTTGCAAAATTAAAAATAATCCTCAAACCAGGGGCAGAGGATCCCATCGTGTTAGATGAAGGCTTTGTATCTCTCATTACTGTTCCAACAGAGTCCAAGAGTTTGGGTTACTCAGAATCAGAAGGAGAATTATCCACTATATTAAGTAAGTATAAGAGGTTATTTGAAGAACGCATAGGTTGTGTGAAAGGATACATGCACAGTATAGTACTCAAAAAAAAATGCATCACCTGTAAAACACAAAGTAAGACCGTTACCCTTATCAGTTAAAGAAGAGTTACGGTTGTTGTTAGATAAACTTGTAAAAGAAAAAGTGATTGAACCTGCAGATTCTGCAGAGTGGGTTTCAGGGATAGTTTTGATTAAGAAGAAAAACAGGGAGTACCGTCTGTGTGCCGATTTGAGATCATTAAATAAAAACATATTGGTAGATTGTTTCCCGTTACCTAGGATCCAAGAGATATTAGCCAACACATCGGGATCCAAATATTTTTCTTTAATAGATCTCAAATCGGCATACCACCAGGTAAAGCTGGATGAAAGATCCAAAATGTTAACCACTTTCATCACTCCCCTGGGAGCGTTTAGATATGTTCGTCTGCCTTTCGGATTGGCATCTTCAGCAAGTGTTTTTCAGAAATTAATGGAGAACATGTTTGGCGGGATTGATGGAGTGCAGAAGTTCCAGGACGACATTCTGGTTCACGCTGATTCAGAAAGCAGGCACAACGAGATCTTGGATACGGTATTGAACAGATTACAGGAGAGAGGTATGACAGTCTCAAGGGATAAATGTAAATTTTTAAAAACTGAGATTGAGTATTTAGGTCATGTACTCAGTGCTGAAGGCATCAAACCAAAGCTTAATCTTGTACAGGCAATAACCGATGCTCCCAATCCTGACAATAAGGATGCACTCAGGTCGTTCTTAGGCCTTAGCGAGTACTACTCCAGGTTCATTGAAGGTAATGCTAGAATGGTAGAACCATTAAGGGCACTGTTGCGCAAAGGACAGAATTTTAATTGGGAAAAGCAGCATGATGTGGCTTTCAAGGAGGTAAAAGAAGCGATTGTTAAGGCACCCACATTGAAACCTTTTGATTCACATGGTTGTAATGTCATTACAGTTGACGCAAGTTCAGTGGGAATTGGTGCAGTCTTTACCCAAAAAGTAGGTAAGCATACCCATACAGTTGCTTTCATTTCCCGAAGACTAAATGACACCAAGAAAAATTACAGTACCATTGAAAGAGAGGCACTAGCCTGTGTTTGGGCGGTGGAGAAACTAAAAATGTACATTTGGGGCAAAGAATTCGAGTTAATCACCGACCACAAACCTCTCATATTTTTGTTCGACGGATACGATAGGGGCAACGGAAGAGCTTCATCTAGATTGGTGAGATTGTTGGCAAGGCTTCAGGAATATAACTTTAATATTAAACATATTTCGGGCAGGTGCAACATCAGAGCGGATTTTCTTTCCAGGTTGCCTACAGAATGTCAAGATAAACAAATATATGAAGATACAGAATGTGTAGTGCCTAATGTAGATGTTATACAACAGAGCAATATGACCATTTCTAACGAAGAGTGGGTAGAAGCTATGGGTAAAGATGTAATTTTGTCTAAAGTTAAGAAATGTATGTCTACTTCATGGCCCCCCATACGTAATTTGTCATCTGACCTTAGAACATTTGTGCAAGTGGCTAATGAATTGAGCATAGTGAAGGGGTGCATTAGAAGAGGGGATTTGCTTATTCCCCCCACCAGTGTCAGAAACAGAATAATAGACATGGCACACAAAACGCATTTGGGAGCCACCATGACTAAAAGACGTCTCAAAGCACACTACTGGTGGCCCGGCATGGACCTTGATGTGAACTTATTTGTGGAAAAATGTGATGCCTGCACAAAGTCGGACAAACATTGGAAATTAAGAACTCATGATATGCAACTTGTTTCCATCCCGAATTCAGAGTGGTTTAAGATCGCCATTGACATGGCAGGACCGTTCCAACTGCTGGGACAGAACGATAAATTCATAATTGCAGCCAGTGACTACTACTCGAAGTGGATATACCACAAATTTGTTAGCACTATAGATTCTGACACAGTCATTGATTTCCTACGCACGTGTTTTGACATAGAAGGCAGTCCACGTATTATTGTCTCGGACAATGGTAAACAACTTACGTCGACCAAAATGACAGATTTTTTCAAATCACATGGAATCACCCAGGAGAAAACTCCTTTGTATTCTCCTAAATCTAATGGACAAATTGAACGTGTCAACAGATTCCTCAAGGAGGGTATCCAGCTTGCCCTGTCATCAAATGTACCAGTGAAAGACTTTATAAGAGAAAGGGTGTTTACTTATAACATAACACACAATTCAGTCACAGGTTTCTCTCCGTTCTTTTTGTTGAGGGGAAGGAGATGCGACCATGACATCACTCCCAAGTTTCTGTTGTCAGGGAATGAATTGCCTCCCTCTATCATTATTGATGGTGATCTATTGCATGTTAAGAAACGAATAACTGATTGTCAAATGAAAAGTAAACAATATCATGACAAGGTGCATAGGGCTATAAACAAAGAATTCTGTAAAGGAGATTGGGTGTTAGCCACCAAGCCAGGTCATCAGGTCAAGGGTGAGTCCAGATATTTTGCCCCGGAAGAAGTAGTGGAAGTGTCAGAAAGTGCTGTTTGTCTTAAATATGCAGGGTGGCGAAATAGAAGTGACGTAATCAGAGTCAGCAAACAGCAGGCTGAGGTGTGGCAGAGTAATCAAGTTGATGGAAGAGGCTACAATGAGGAATACTCATGGTTAAATACATTAAACGGCAATGAAGAATGTATACCTAACACCAATGCTGTCAGGTCTAGTTCTAAAAGTGACTGTCAGAGTGGTTGTGAAAGCAGAACGGGAAACAGTTACTGTGATATGGGTGATGTTATCAATGAACCAGTAAGCGACGAAGAGAACATTGACCAAAGTGATGCCAGTGACAATGTGTGCAGTAATGTCCCTTCCACTGGGATAACAAGATCTTCCAATGAAGACTGCATACACGGAGGGTGGCAGGGGACATGTACCAGGTCTGGCAGGATTGCTAAGTTGCCCAGTATGTACAAAGATTATGATGTGAGTTAGTGCTTCCTTTAGAAAGGGAGATGTTGTAGGTCTAGTCGTTTATGGTTTGCCCTCAGGCTATTGGACACATGCCTCGCGCAGCTGTGAGCTGTCAGTTCATATATAAGTGACGTCAGTGCCTCAGCCGGCACTGACAGCTGCGCCCTTCTTCCCTCTCGGTCACCTGTTCCCTCCCCGCAAGTTCTGTTCTTATAAATAAATACTTTATGTAACGGCAGTTCGTGTGGTTGTACTTATTCCAATTTCACTACACACTTAAAACAGGAAATAAACAGAAGTGTTTTCGGTATTGAGATCGAACAATACCGTAAATTTGAGTGGAAACTTATTTTGAAATGGTTTAACGTTATGTCATTGGATAACACTTAAGACAGGAAATAAACAGAAGTGTTTCCGGTATTGAGGTACACAGAACAGATTTGATTTGCAGCATGGCATGGAAAGGTGAAAGACGTCCATGTGATTGGCTAACACCTTCAACAGGATATAAACTGAAGTATTTCCGGTATTCCGGACATAGAGGATAGATTTTTTTGTCACCAATTAGAGAAGGGCACGGACCAGAGAAGGAACAGGGGAGGAGCGATTAATATGTTTCAAAACTAAGAATAAGGCGCAAGGTGATTGACAAAGGGATTATAAATTACTCTGTTAGTGGCAGGGAAGGTATGGCAGATTTACAGTACCAGCTGTCATGACGTGAGGACACCCACACATTTTTCCACGAATGGGTAGAAAAAAAGGTGAGATTCTGAGACGGATGAGTTAATAAGGAGTACAAGGTACTCGGGTAGAATGTGATTGTAATAATTTTTTATTGGGTCCATTATAGTCTACCACTGCAGTGTATATTTGCATTAGGATCATTAGAGAGGTGGAGATGTGGGACTAAGTGGTGCCTATAGAACTTTAAATTGTTACTGGAGTGAATTCAAAATTAAAGGTGAGCTATGGCAATATACGTGAGTAGTGAATGGCACTGGGGTAAACTGAGACCTTAATCAAGGGGAAATTATATGCTAGTTATGAATAATATTGGGGTGGATTGAGACCTATACAGGGCCGGACTGGCTACCGGGCAGTTGTGTGTGCTGGCGAGCTATTTGCTAATTTCTCTGTGGTGGGGGCTTATTTCGTTGATGGGGACCTACATGCGATTTAAAATAAAAAAATCAAAACTAATTTCGTTTTGCACATGCAGGTCTCCATCAACGAAATTAGCCCCCAGCATGGCAGCACACACAACGGCCCGGTAGCCAGTCCGGCCCTGGACCTTAATCCAGGGGAAATCATAGGCTACTAGTGCAGTAGTGTTAGAGATGTGCTAATTGATTTCTAATGGGCAACAGCACAGGACCTTTTTGGTTTCAATTACTTAAGGATTATTAAAATAGGGAAATTGAGTCTATGCCTTCTTTTGGTACATTACAGGGGACATATTTAATCTCATTGGGGATGGATGAAAGCTGAATTTGGAAATTTGGAAGAATACCAGTCCAAGTTTAGGTGAGAATATTATTAGTCTGAACCAGAACTTTGTTCAGTACTCGGCATGAGTAATTACACTTTATTTGAACAAAGGATTGGTTTCTTTTAAAATAGGATCATATCTTACGAAATTAAGGACTTTTGAACACTTTGGAGTAAGCAGAATCTTAGTGGAGAAAATTGAACGAATAATAAAAACTCATATCTGATTAAATAGGTGAGTCTATCATATAGGTTTCCTTGAGGATTTCATTTGACGATTTCAAGGGTGTTATGTCCAAAGGCAAATTGCCTTTTGGAAACCAGATTGATAAATAGAAGTGTTGTTTAGATACATATTATCAACCAGGATTGTGAATTAAGGTGAGAGAATAACATAGGACTGATGGGGAGGAATTATCTAAATTGTACATTTAGTTTGAAACTGAGACATTGGATGATATGTATAGATGTACTTGGACAACAAGGATTGTGAATTAAGGTGAGAGAATAACATAGGACTGATGGGGAGGAATTATCTAAATTGTACATTTAGTTTGAAACTGAGACATTGGATGATATGTATAGATGTACTATATTGAATGAGGATCTCAAAACCACCATGGGGGTCTGTCTTTCTTGGTATTGAAAAAAATACAGATTGTTATATAGGCAGGTTTATGGTTCTTGGTGCTTGATGTGTGTAGAATGGTATATAGGCAGGCTTACTTATGTGAATTGACCATGTTTTTGTAGGCACATGATTTGGTTCATATTTAGTGTATTGATTATAATCTCAATTTTTTGTTTTATTTACAGCCCTGATGATGTCCCGAATGGGAACAAATGTGTAGGCTGTGGAATTTGTGTTAATTGTGCAACATTTGATTGTAGAATATTGTGAACATCTGCATGGTGGATATCCTTATGAAATTGAATGACAAAATAAAAGAACTGAACTAATCTGTGAAGGAAGCCTGCATGGAACTTTTTTCACCTACTCTTTTTTGAACTGCCTGATTTTATGCTTAATCATATTGCATACTTAGACGCTCCTTCTGTTTGTGTTCAACACTTATGTATACACACAATTACATACCGCAATACTAACACAGCCAGTAAGCTATTCATACAGCTAATTTATATATAGTTGTACAAATGCAAAGAATTACTAAGAAACCCATTCATATACCAATATAGTTAGTTAGACATCCAGTCACACTCCCACAGAGAGACTGATATGCTCACTGACATATGTACTGAAGTACTGAAACAATCCAGAAAAGGCCATTAAACTGGTCTCTGGCCTGTAACTTTTGAGTCTGTGTGTGAGACAAGGATAAAGACACTGACATATGCAGTTACATTCTCATGCATATACTAACATACCAAAAGACATACTTATTCATATACTGACAGACTCAGTCGCATATTTCTCCATATACTACCACACCCAGAAAGTATTTTATGCATACAGTGAGACGATCTAACAGTAATAAATATGGTTGTACAAGCAGCATCACAGTGATACATACAGTAGTTTAACCACACATATACTGATGGATACTCTGACCTGCTATAGTCTTTCTTACCTAATGTGTTTCTTTCCCTGCATGCAGCAAGTGCATTGTGTGTGTAGGGGTCCCCTTTTTTCCAAAGACTACTCACAGACTCATACACCAACTCACAGACCTATTCAAAAACTTTTACTTATACTCACAGATCCACACAGAGACTCGCACACACACACACACACTCACCGACCCACTCAGACACTGATGTATGCACAGACTGACTCACACTCATGGGGGAATATATAAACAAACTATGACACTCACATACCCACTCAGACACTCATGCACCTACTGAAATACCCATTGAGACACGTATGTGGCCATTTAGAGAACCACTCATGCTCTCTCACACCCACTCACATACCTACTCATAGGCTCATGCACCAACTCACATCACAGACTGACTCACACACTCATCAAGGCATTCACAAACCTATACAGACACTCATGCAACCACTCACAGACCCACATGCACATATCCAACCACTCACAGACCCCCTCAGACAAACATGTGTCCACTTACAGAACCACTTGTGCTCTCCCACACCCATTCACAGACCTACTCTTCGACTCATGCATCAACTCACAGACCCACTCAGTCACACTCAGACACTTGCACACCTACTCACAAACCCATTGAGACATTCATACACTCAGTCACTAACTCACTGAGACAGCCATGTAGTCACTCACACACTTCCTATCAAAGATTATAGGTAAGAAATACAATTAAAAAAATCTTAGAAATTCACTTAAAAAACCAAAGGGTAAAGGGACATTATAGTTAGGAAACAACATTAGAAAACTGTTGAAATGCACTAAAAAAACAAAAGTTAGAGCAATACTATAGTTAAAAAATAACATTAAAAATACCTTAGAACTTCACTGAAAAAGTGAAAGGTTAGAGGGATGTTATAGCTAGTGATGTCACCAGTGATGTCATCAATGATGTCACTGACCATATTATAAATGATATAATAAGTGGGGTCATAAGCAGTGCATTGAAGGGGTGTGATGTATAGTTAGCTATAACTGCTGAATTTCACTAGTTTTGTATGAGTGAAATCTGAGCCTAACCATAACTTTCCTGTAACCTTTGTTTTTTTCTGTCAATTTTTTAAGGTTTGTTTGTTGTTTTAGAGAATTTATAAGGTTTTTTAAATTCTAGTTCCTAACTATAACGTCCCTGTAACCTTTGTTTTTGTAAGTGAATTTTTATAGTTTGCAAACTCTGCAAACATGGCTCAAGGTGTACTACTGGTTTGGAGATGACGTCCACTTTACTCCTGAGGGACATTGGGGGCAAAGAACACTCCTGGTATCATCTGTAATTCTTACACAGCGGGATTCCTGAAAACTGATAGGAGGCCACACCCTCTTTCGGCACCACTCTGCAAATGTGACTAGTACTTAAAAAAAAACATAGAAACTCAGTCAAAAAAACAAAGCTTACAGAAATGTTATCTTTAGGAATTAGCATTTAAAAATCTAAGAAATTCACTGAAAAAACACAAAGGGTTACAGGGACATTATAGTTAGGAAATGGAATTAAAAAAACTCTTAGAATGTCCCTGAAGAAAGCAACGGTTAAAGGGATGCAATAGTCAGTAAATGGAATTTAAAAAGTGCAGAAATTCACTAAAAATATAGTAACAGAGAAGTAATAGTTAGGCTCAGGTGTACAAAACCAGATAAATTCAGCTGGTATAGTTATTGAGCTAACTTTAACTTGTGTCCCCGCAATGCACTGCTAATGACCTCACATTTTACATCACTCATGACATGGTCAGCGACATCACTCATGACATCGCTGATGAAATCTCGAATGCATGTACTACAATGGTACTCTCTACGTAATTAGATGAGGGCATGAGTAGAGCCTGAGTATTTCATCAGGCAAGCATGTACCTCAGAATTTCAATGACTTCATGGGTTGCAAGTGGGTGTTTAGATGCCTACATAGTTTCTTTGCAAATGTTATAATGATTGCATCGCTGTAGCCTTGTAAATTTAGTGATACTTTTTAAAAAGTTTAGAAGAAGAAGTGATGCATTGAAACAGAAAGACTGAGTTGAGAGAGTAGTTGATAAGGCCTTTGCTTAGAAGAGAAAGCTCTTCATTTTGATTCCAAATAGATTGGAGGCTCTTGAGAAAATAGTGTTGTGCATGAGGAGACAAAACCAGGAGAAAAGATTAGTGAATAGAAGTAACTGTTGTACAGTGTTTAGTGGAGAAAGAATACATACTTCTTGTACAGAGCCTTTCTTTAAAGAAAAAAGCTATCTCCAGTATAACAGATTAGTTCATGCTATTGATTAAAGAGAACAATGTTATGAAATGGAGAATAGTAGTCCTATAGCAAAAGATGGCAGGGTACCTAGAAATGTAGAAGACGTTATTGTAGAAGCGGTACAAGGAAGGCGTAGTCAGGGTACTATATACAAATGAAATTGTAGTAGTGCTTCTAGTATTAGACAGCAATGTTATGTTATGTTAATTTTAATTTATAAGGCACAACAGCTACCCAAAAAGGGTTTCCCGGCACCAACCAGAACAAGAAACAGAAACCAGTTTACTGATTATTGATTAAAAAGTCTAGGGGCATATTACCAAGGAGGGCAATAGGCGAATATCGCCGCATTAGCAGCAGTTAGCAACAGCTTGTAGGCGATAGCGAGCGGTTTGGGGCCCGCTCTGCATGTAAGCGATATTTATCGCTAATGACATGCAAAGTGGGCGTACCCAACCCGTTAGTGACTGTAAGCAGTCGATAACGACGCCATCACCTATTAGCAAGGCAGCACGAATATCTCCTAATACTAACACCTGCCCAGACCAGTTCTTAGCCATGTTATCCAATGGGAGGTGGATAACATGGCTAGGAGCATTTCATCGCTAATGCGTGAATATCGCTGTATTCTCAATGATATTCACACATTTCGATGCTATCGCCTGGATTTTTAACGCTTTTGAGATAACTTGCTATTAGCAAGGTTTATCTCAGTGATGAAAAAACGGTGATGCGCGGCGATAAAAATATTGCCGCTAAGCCTACTTAGCGATAAATATCGCTATTTGTTAGTAATATGCCCCCAAGTTTTTAAGGATTTTAAGGATTTACAGAATTGAACATACACAGTTTCATTAAGAATTGATATAGGAAGCGAGTTTCATAAGGAAGGACGAAGACAGGCGAATTATCAACAGCCCACCCGAGAAAGTCTAACTCTGGGCACAGAGAATTTCCCTTGAGTGGATGACCGAAGGAGACGAGAAGGCACATAAGAATAAACCAGGGACTGCAGATACGGAGGGGCAACTCCTGATTTGATCTTGAACATATAGCTCAGGGCTTTGAACTTAATTCGGTTCTCTACCCATAGCCAGTGAAGATCACACAGGTGGCCAGAAACAGAACCAGCTCTAGGAACCTGGCACAAAAATCTGGTGGCAGAGTTCTGAACCATCTGCACATTACGGGTCACCTCTTTGTTAGACCCCAGATAAAGAATGTTGCCATAGTCCAGTCTAGTGGTGACAAGAGCCTGGACTATGGTTCTCTGGGTATGATCCAAATAATCTTTTTTAGCCATTTCAAGATGGTAAAACATGTGGCGGCTACCTTAACAACTTGATGTTGCATAGTTAATGAGTAATAGATGAAGAAGCCCAAGTTACGAACTTGGCGGGAGGGCTGAGAAAGAGCACCTATTTCACTAGGCCAGTGCTGGGGACCTTAGACATATTTATTTTTCCCTAAAAATAAATACCTCAATCTTCTCTCCATTAAGCTTGAGAAAATTTGCCTGCATCCACAAAGCAATTTTGCCCAAGCCCAACTGGAGGGGGGAGGTCTCAGCCGCCCTCTCCACTGAAAGAGAGAAGATAATCTGGGTGTCTTCCGCATAAGGGAAAAAAAGCCCAGCTTCTTCTGCAACATCAGCCAAAGGTCTAATGTATAGATTAAATATTAGAGGGCTTAGAATGGAGCCTTGAGGTATCCATTGATATTTTAAGAACATTCCTATGTATCTTTCTAAGGTGAAGTTTAAAACACAAAATAAGGTATAGCACTCAAAAATGCGAACTTTAGGTAGGAGGCTCTATAATGTGAAAACTCCTGCTTTATGTTTAGGAGCAACAAATGCAGCACTTTTGCATGGTAGTGCAGCAGACGTAGAAAAGGTTTGTGGTGATGTGCAGTTTCATTTCTTTGGGCCTGAGCAATGAAAAGTGTTAAGAGAAAATGAAGAGTTGTTAAGAGGAGGAGGATTTGCAGAACAGGACCCAAAGGCACACCAAAGGCAAGCCCATCTGTGCCCGTCCGCGCCTGGCCCGCGCCTAGCGCCAGGACCCCTGGTGGGTTTACGCCAGGCAAAAAAACAGCCATAGTTTACGATCAAAATCTACTAATGAGTCTGGGGAGAGGAGGGAGGCTGTCTGGCTGTCTATGCATGGAGTTGGACAGGGGGGTATGTGGCGGGGTGAGGTATGCTCTTCCTGTAATCAGATAATACCTACTTTACTAATGGAGCCAGTCTGAGCAGTCCCCATTATATCAAGGGAGACAGCGGAGGTCACAGTGATCTCTGGCCAAACATAGTTGGGAATGTGGCGAGCTAATACAGGACCAGGAGATAAAAATTGCCTTCATCACTGAGTCTTGGACAGATACCGGCTCAGGGCCAGATATAGTCCTCGCCACCCCATCAAACTATCTCCGTTTTATGACCAAAGAAAAGAGGAGGCGGCCTTGCGATACTATACCATAGCTCCATTAAGGGTAGCTTTCAAGCCGTGTCCTCAGAGACAAGCGAAGCTGTCGCTTTTAATTTTACTCTTTCAAACCATCAGTCGTTTAGAGGCTGTTTACTTTATAGGCCCCCGGGCCCAAAGTCTGCATTTCCAGGCTCAGTGGGAAACCTTCTGGAGGAGGCCATATGCGCAAAGACGTTTACTCTCTTAGGGGATTTTAACTTTCATCTAGAAAAAAGTTTAGACCCTGATACCTCAGTGCTAATGGAAGTTATGAAAGGAGTTGAATTAAAACAACTGGTTAAAGGCCCCACTCATAATGTGGGTCATACTTTGGATGGAATCTTTACAAACCACCCTGACCTGGAGGTTACTAAAATTTACCAGGTCACTTGGTCTGATCATGCAGCGGTGTTTTTTAATATTCCTGCAACAAAATCCAACAAGGCAAGACAGATTAGGAATTTAGAAAGAACCTGCAGGGCTTGGAATAAGATAGAGGGGAGGTCCCTGGAGGATCTTTTGGTCGCATCCATGGCTACGCTTCCCTTAGAAGCGGAAGATGCAGCTGTCAGCTACTCTATTTGGGTTGACCAGGCATGCATTACTCTCGCCCCACCCACATTTTGTCACTCTATGCGAGGGAGACCCTCAGCCCCTTGGTTCTCAGAAGAGCTCAAAAAGCACAAGCTCGTTTGTAAGAAACTGGAACGGGCTTGGCGGATAAATTACTCCGAGGCAGACAAGAGGAGACTCAAATCATGTCTTTCGGAATATAAGGTCTTGATTGTGAAGGCAAAACAAACGTATTTTACCAACGCATTAATTGCACTAGAAACTTGCCTAATGAATTGTTTGCTACGGTTTCAAGCCTTGCATCCCCAAAGCCAGTGACTACGCCTCCCAGTATGGAGCTGTGTAAGGATCTCGCGCAGTTCTTCCTAAATAAGGCTGAGATTATTTTTTATTCCCTTGATGGACATGTCAGGGGAAACCGGCCAGAGGCTAGGTCTGTAATTTTAACAGCCGATCTGATAGCAGATAAGATGCTGCACTTCCCCCCGGTGACCTCTGAGGAGATCAAGCTTTTGCTATCAGGAACTAAATCAGGCTCCCCACGGGACCCATGCCCGGCCACCGTGACCAAATTAGCCTTGGCTTCTATAGCCTCAACTCTAGCCACGCTGTTCAACAACATGTTTATGACGGGGGTTTTCCCGTCCAGCTGTAAATGGGCCTCAATCCTTCCATTGTTGAAAAAGCCAAATCAAGACATCACCAATCCAAATAATTATCGTCCTATTGCCAGACTACCATTACCGGCCAAACTAATAGAAAAAGCTATGAATAGACAGCTTAGCATATTCCTGGGAGCCACACAAGCCCTTGACCCGTCCCAACACGGTTTTAGAACAGGTCATAGCACCGAATCCGCTCTAATTAAAGCGATGGAGCAAATTAGGAAAGTGATAGATGTCGGGGGGAGAGCGGCTCTGGTCTTGTTGGATCTATCAGCAGCCTTCGATACGGTCCACCATGAGATTCTGGTGGACCGTTTGTAGGCCTGCAGGATTCAAGGGAAAGCACTAAACATCTTAAAAGCTTTCGTCACGAACAGAGTCCAGGTCGTGGCACTGGGGGAGTTCGAATCTGAACCGTTCATGTTACCCTGTGGGGTCCCCCAGGGATCCTCCCTGAGTCCTACCCTTTTTAACATTTACGTCTCCTCATTAGCTCCAATTATTCGATCATTTGGGTTTGAATTAACATCGTATGTGGATGACACGCAGATTGTGGTGTCACTGCTACCGGGAAAAGAGGAAGGTGTTGGCCGTAAATTCCAGGAATGTATGCTGGCGGTTGGCAATTGGATGGCCAAAAACTGTCTTAAATTGAATTCAGCCCAAACCGAAGTTATACTGTTCGGATCTAGTGATAACTTTTGGAGCCAGAACTGGTGGCCTGATGGGATGGGCACACCCCCCTCTCCAGTCACGAAGGTCAAGAATCTAGGGGTCCTGATCGACGATCAGCTCACGTTCAGATCCCAGGTCAATGCTTTGATTTCATCCATCCATTTCATTTTGAAATCTATCCGGAAGATCCTTCCATTCTTTCCCGATCACTGTAAGAAGACAGTGGTGACTTCCGTGGTTTTGTCCCGCCTGGACTATTGCAATAGCCTGCTTCTCAACACTCAACAGGGACTTCTGAACAAATTACAGGCTTTGCAAAATGCATCAGCCCGACTCATCTCAGGTTTACCTAAGTTCGCTTCCGTCTCTCAAGAATTAGTAAAACTGCATTAGCTTCCAATACGGAAGCCAATCTCTTTTAAGTCCTTGTGTATAGTCTTTAAAGCCCTCCGAGGAATCGACACGTCTTTTCTAAAGCAGTACTTCCACTGGTATAGGCCTGGAAGGCAGCTTAGGTCATCTAACATGGGCTTGATTGTAGCCCTGCGACCGAGGATGGCGCGATGGGGAGGCAGGAGTTTCACCCTGGGGGATGCCAGGGCCTGGAACGCCCTGCCTTTGGGGCTCAGACAAATGACTGACCTGATGGTCTTTCGCAAAGGCGTGAAAACCTGGCTTTTCGCACAATAAATAATTCAGGCTGGGGCATGGGGAGCTTTCACTTCAGCGCCAGGACACCGTTTGGTAACAGTGCGCTTTATAAATGTTATAAATAAAAAATAAATAAATAAATAAATAGAGGAATGGTTTGACTTGTCTGTACAGCAAGTTACATATAAGTAGTTTTACAATAAATTAGAAGCTAATAAAATGAACAACACATAGATATTAGATACCCATTTTGTATGATAATAAAATGCCTGCCAATGTAGAAAAACTATGAAGATTCAAAAACAAAAAACATCAACATTTATTATTCTTTGCAGCATTGCGAAAGGTCAATGTGGACTGCTCTCCAACACTCACTACAACTCCACAAGCGACGCAGTACGATGCCATCAGGGAAAACTGAGGAGCCAAACCTTGATTTGGGATTGGACTTTTCAATGGACTCTCTGCTTAAATGTTGTTGTGCTGCGATTGAAGTTGAGGGTCCTTCAGCTTTACATTGTGTTCTTGTGCATACTATGAACTTGTGTTATGAAATGTGGCAAAAATAAAAACCGCTGAAACAATTATCCTGTATGATTTTTTGGCAGTATTGGAACAGCTGTAACCCATTGCTCACTAGCTCTTATAACAACACTTCAGTCCATGCAATACGTGACCATTCTTGGAAACTTGGGAGCCATATCTATTGTAGTAGTATGTACTTCTGATGGGAATTGTTGCAGCCTTCTCTGATAATAGATGGTCCTCCCACTTCCTTCTGCTTGATTAGCCGTTGGAGACGTTTTCTATGATAAGTTTTAAGATGATATAACATGAAGATCATCCCACATAAGTCCAAGAAAAGTCTCCAGCTAAAATCTAGCACCTGCCCAGAATACACTTGTGGAAAAGATTATTCAAGAAGGGTTAGTGGGTGTATACTTTCTATTCATTGTACTGAAAAGTATATTATCTAATTATATTCCTTACTTTCTTGCCCATGTGATGTTTCCAGATTGTGAATTGCACTAGTTTTATAGCAGTTGTTAATTCCCCATGAGTTTGTGTAACAATGGGTAGTTGGATGGGTGTTTGGTAGTTACGTTCTATTTTTGAGTTCAGATGCTGAGTTATATTTTTTAAACTATTATTTTTTATATAATGTGTTGTTAAAATCAAGTTAAACCAATATGTTACTAAACAGCCAGACTCAAACTTTGTGTAAAATATGTCTATATATCTGTTTTTCACTTTGTCATTTTTTATTCATGACTACTGATGCCATTGATTCCTCCGGTTTTGCTATGAAGAAGGAAAATCCATTTTTGATTTAATTATTTTGAAAAATGAACACAAAGGGCAAAGATAAATTAGAATCTTACTAAATAGCTACACTGAAACCTTATGTAAAATATGTCCATATATGTGTTTCACACTTTGTTTAAAACACTTGGTATTCACAGTCTGTCCTTAACAATGGCACTCAAAGAATCCCTGTGCAATCATCAAGAATGTCCTTTCTCCATCACTCGTCAAACACGCCTCCTGACATAGTACTAGTTGGGGGATGAAGTCTCCTTGACCTTTGAGAGTATTTGGGGGCCATGTATCCCTCTTGTTACCTCCAGCACTTTCCACACAGTCAGTTTGCTAAGAAGTCTTTAGGGGCCACACACCCTTTCTACACCACTCTGCAAACATCTTGTGGCACACAAATGGCTGGGGAATGAAGTTGTCTTGGATGCTAATGGACACTGGGCACCCAAAAGTCCTCTTGGTACTTTCCATAATTCCTACTCAGCTGGATTTCTGAGAGCTGGTCAGAGGCTCCACCCCTTTCTAAACCATTCTACAAAGACATTTGCCACTAAAAAAAAATATGGAAACTCACTGAAAAAACAAAGGTTACAGGTAAGGTATAATTAGGAAGTAGAATTGAAAAATCCTTAGAAATTCATGGAAAAATCCAAAGGTTACAGGTCTGTTATAGTTAGGAAATAGGATTAAAAAAGCCTTAAATATTCACGGAAAAAGGTTTCACTTGTACAAACCAGAGAAATTCAGCAGTTATAGTTAGCTGAGCTTACTATAACTCACCCCCGCAATGCACTGCTTATAACCTCACTTATTACATCAGTCATGACATGATCAGTGACATCAGTCATGACATATCAAATGACGTGTATGACTAATGCATAATGAACTGCCTCCTTTTCTGTTTCGTTTGTTTTAAATGGCGGTATGAAATCATGCCACACTGACATTGAGAAAGGTGAACATGGCGAAACCTGTTTGTCTGGTGTTTTTATCGTGTTGGCAAT
This sequence comes from Lissotriton helveticus, assembly GCF_964261635.1. Taxonomy (NCBI): domain Eukaryota; kingdom Metazoa; phylum Chordata; class Amphibia; order Caudata; family Salamandridae; genus Lissotriton; species Lissotriton helveticus. Next base: position 1,242,472,952 of record NC_136063.1, on the reverse strand, counting down.
AAAACATCATTAATTGTATTTTCCTGGTGTGCATTTCATTGCTTCATTGTCTGCGGTCGCAACAAAACCACCTGTGTGGAGAATATATATTACCTACTGGTGGTCGCCAGTAATTAGTTATAGTTAGAACCTAGTTTCCATAGAAAAAGCATTTTTTTATTTTCTAATAACTTTGGCGTCGTTTGACGAATCTTCACAAAATTCTCTAAAAAATAGTCTATCCAGGTCAGCTCCTATCCTGAAAGTTTGGTGGTGATTCGTCAAGCGAGGCTGATAACTGCTGAATGAAATTACCCTAAAATTGGCAAAAAATGTAGTGCTTGGTTTAGGAAGCAACCTTTTTTAAAATGTTGTAAATCCGTTCAGTAGTTGCTGAGAAATCCAAAAAATAAGTGTCAAAACATCAATTTCCCATAGGAAACTTTAGGCAAGGCTACAGCTGAAACTACTGAACGGAATTACCCCAAATTTGGCAAAAAGGTAGTGCATGGTTCAGAAAGCGACCTTTTTTGCTGAGAAATTAAAAAAATAATAATATCAATATCTATGGCCGTGGCGGAGTCGCGACCCCTCACAAGCACAAGCTTTATTCAAATTGGCTGTCATCATTCGAAACCAGGAAGTGTTGGGAGCCATCTTATGACTCAGAAGTCAAAGAAAACAGTGAAACAAAGGTGACAAAAAGAAAAAGGGGCAGGGTAGAAACACCCTGACTAGTTAGGCCTGCTCAGGGGGTCCTGGAAAGATCCCCAGGGCCAAAAAAAGCATTTTTTTAAAAAAAACATTTAGGTGAAATTTGCACCTGGGTCACGAATCCTGCCGAAATGTTAAAAAAGAAGCATGGGCTCCCACACTTCATTTAAATGAGGCCCCTCGGTAGGCCAGGTCCTGGGTGCATTGCTAACAAATGTATGTGGGGGCCCTTGCGGGCCCCCGCAGCCCCAGGGACCGCCACCCCCTGGACCATGCTTTAACTAATGTGAGGTAGGGCACTCAACCCTCCCGCAGCCTCGGGTACCGCCACCCCCGGTGCTTCCTTTTTAATGTGTGGGGGGCCTCCAAGTCCCCCGAAAGCCCCAGAGACCGCTAGCTCCGGGGCTTTTCTTAATTATTCACGGGGGCACACGGCCCCCCGCTGCCTCAGGGACCGCCACCCCCCAGGGCTTTTTTAAAAAAAATAAAAAAAACTGTGAGGGGGTTCGAGCCCCCCCACATGCCTCAGGGACCGACACCTCCCCAGGAAACCAATACTAGAAATGTGGGGGTCCGTTACAAACCCCTGAGCCCTGGGGACCATCACCTCCCTGGGGCTTAAATGACACAGGGAGGGTGGCGTGTGGCCCCCCTCCTGGAGCCCTCTATAAACCTGGGGACTGCCACCCCCCAGGGCCGGCTCCTGCAGTGTCCTGGGGTGCCCACCCCCAAGACAGTGCTGTTTGCTATGACAGGGCGGGAGCCGTGCAGATCCTACCCTGTCATAGCAAACATGCTTTGGATTTTTTCCAAAATTCAAAGCAGAATTGCTTTTCCACAAGGGAAGGTACATGTCAGCAGCTCCCTGTGTAAAAAAGCAATGCCAGCTCCCGCAGGAGGTGGGGAGCCGGCAGGACCATGGGGGAATTTGGGACACCCCCCACAGTCCCCAACGGATAGGGCCGGGCCCAGGGGATGTGGTCCCCTGGGCCAGAAGTGGCCCGGGAGGTGGGCCATGCAGCCCGCCTCCCCAATAAAATAAAAACAATGTAAAAATGAGCCCCAGGGCATGGGGTCCCCGGGGCTAACAGATGCCTCAGGAAGTGGGGCCACGTGGCCCCCCTCCTTTCTAAATTTTGAAAATAAATATATATATATATATATATATATATATTCACTGAAAAAACCATAGGTTATAGACCATATATAGTTAGGAATTAGCATTTACAAAACCTTGAAAATTCACTGAAAAAACCATAGGTTATAGACCATATATAGTTAGGAATTAGCATTTAAAAAACCTTATTTTACTCACACAAAACCATTGAAATTCCATATATAGTTAGTTGCACTAACTATATATCGCGCACCTGCAATCCACTGCTGATCATGTCACATATTACATCATTCATGACATGGTCAGTGACATCACTGATGACATCACTGATGACATCTCAAATGACATCACTGATGACATCACTGATGACAACATCCAGTGACTGTATGTTTCTGTAAAGTTAAAATATGTCTTACATATTGAAGAATGAGTGGATGTATAAGTGTCTGGATGAAGGATTTAGTAGGTGCGTGACTGACTGTATGAGTGAGTGATTAAATGTGTCTCACTGAATGCATGGGTTAGTGACTAAACTGTCTTAATTTGTGCATCATTATGTCTGTTGTTCTGTAAACTGCTGCATGTGTTGATCATTAGCTATACGAGAGGCTATATGTGTTATTAATTGGTTGCCCAAGTATTTCTATGGGAGATTGAGTTTGTGTGGGGGTGGCTGGAAGGTGTGTGACTCTATGCATAGATGTGTGAACAGTTTATTCACTAGGTGTATGAGTTCAAGAGTGCATGTGGAAACAGCTACATGGGCAGTTGACTGTGTGCATGAGTGTATTGATGAGTGAATGGATATCTCAATGCTACATGTCATAGTAAGTACATATGTAAAACACAGTACATGTGAGAGTTGGCATATATAAATAACTGTGCATGAGAGCCACTGAATGAGTGAGTGGTTGTATCGATCATTGTGAACTTGTATCAGGGATTGTATAAGAGAGTAAATATGTGTTAGTATATGTTTCAATAAGTAAGGTGTGTTTAACTGTATAGTTGAAGAAATGGAGATGAGATTGTTTCTTTGCATGACTGACTGGGTGTGTGAGTAACTCCATGGATGAGTGGCAGTGTGTGAGTGTCTGTATACACTGAGTGTATCTAAGGTTATATTAGAGTCTGAAGAGGTTTATCGTATTAGCACAAGAATGATGTCAAATGAGATGTCATCAGTGATGTCATCAGTGATGTCATTTGAGATGTCATCAGTGATGTCATCAGTGATGTCACTGACCATGTCATGAATGATGTAATATGTGACATGATCAGCAGTGGATTGCAGGTGCGCGATATATAGTTAGTGCAACTAACTATATATGGAATTTCAATGGTTTTGTGTGAGTAAAATAAGGTTTTTTAAATGCTAATTCCTAACTATATATGGTCTATAACCTATGGTTTTTTCAGTTAATTTTCAAGGTTTTGTAAATGCTAATTCCTAACTATATATGGTCTATAACCTATGGTTTTTTCAGTGAATTTCAATGGTTTTTTAATAGCAAATATCATAAGCTGTCGAATGTCAAGTACGTGGTAAGTGAAAACATTTTCGTGTTTATGCACACTGATCTGCTTTGAATGGTGCCCCCCCCCCTCATTTCTATTAGGAGTACTCTCTCTTTGCAGATAGTGAAAGGTAGTTAACGCAGGTCTTTGCCCCCATTGTAATCCGTCGTGCCTGCATCTCTCTCCATTTGATTGATTGTTATCCAAGTATTTACTGTTTTAGAATTAGTTCTCTTTGGTTCATTCTCTATTTACAAACAAACACAGAGTCGCAATACTCTGTTTAGTCTTTGCAGATAACGAAAAATCGTGTAAAAAAAAAAAGGAATCGAGCAAAATCAGTAGGCCACTAATGGGATCTCTTTTTGACCTCGCTAAAATAGAAACATTAGGAACAACCCCTCATGACAAATACAAAACTAGTGAGATGAACTGAACTCCACACAATGATGGCTGCAAAACAGCTCGGCTCCGCCACCCACCCCGCCCAAAATAACGATAAAGAACGGCTGCCATGATTGGTTGCGGAATGACCACGACGGAGGTACGAAATGGTGCTGCTCTCATGCTAACCCCAGCTTCAGTCTGAAACATCCAGAAACACTGTAGACTACCAATTCGATCAGTTCCGGTAGCGCCCCAATGTAACCCGGTAGAGAAGAACTAGCTCTCCCCTCTTTGACTGATGGTTCTTGTTGCCTGTCCCTTCTGTTGTCATTTAACAGAACTATTTAGCCTGCTGAAAGGGGTTGTGTTCCGACCGCTGGTTGGTGGAGACATTTTGACTATATTCTGTACCTGCGTTGTCGCGTAATGCGTCATATGACGCGCCGCGTTAGCGCATCCGGAAGTCATCCGGGGCGCGCAGCGCGTAACGTAAGCATAACAAGTCATGTGACTTGTTAATAAAACTTTTCATTGGTTCATTTTACTTTTCTTATTGTAATGATGAAAGGCTTGGTCATATGACCTAAAAATTACGCTTTTCATTACTTCCGAACATTATTTTTTCTTAAATATATGTTATAATGTTCCAGGCTAATGTACTTTCCCGGAAATTTTACAACTGTCCTGCAAGTAAAATATATTCTTTTTTCGAGAAAAAGAGCGTTTCTTCGTCCCATGACGGAGCCGTTGAGCAAAAGAGGGTCGACCTGCTGTCTTAGTCGCCGGTACGCCTGAATATGAGATTCTTATCGATCACTTTATGTTGCAGGAATAGAAAACACAACAGCCCTTGACCATTTATCTTTACTGCGTTCCTTCGTATTATACCTTTTACCCTTCATGTAATTGGTCTGCTTTATTTCACTTGCCTTTTAATGATTCTAAAACAGTCACTATTATTAAAAACTTTACCAATGTATATACTACTACCATGTTTTCTTTTAAAAACCTTTATTGTGAAAATTTCATTATACAAATACGAGCCTATAACCACGTGGGCCTGCCACAGAGCAAACTGTAATCGTATATGATGAATAGACATTTACACTGTAGAGGAACGTAACGGGCGGGCCATTAGGTTGCAAGAACTAAGGTGTCTAACAGTTACGGAATCGGTGGACGTACATTTTATAATTAAAATACGACAGGGCCAGTTACAATAAAATTATCTAGATATACATTTGCGGGCAAGTACCATGGGTGACGTTAATTCGAACTTTCAACAGTACAGTAATCAATAACACATCAGAACTTAATATCAATAGGGATGTCGAAATATTCAATCAATTCTCGTCCCCGCCCGCCATGTGCTTCAAAACTGCATACGTATCTCGTGATTTCAAGGTTCTGCAACCAGTACACAACAAGGAGTTACGAGTCCCATTTATTCCGGCGCCATTTTGGGCGAGGACAGGCAGGTCCAGGATATAGTCAAAATGTCTCTACCAACCATCGACTATGATGATGTTCATATGCTGTATTTATTAGAGTAACACTCATCTGTCCACATGAAATTAATTTGCCACAATCTAAACATGTCATTTTAATCTTTCCAAAGTTCTTCTAAATATTTGGGACCGTTTCCCTTGCCTCTGAATCTCTCAGTGCCACTTCTTTGATGAATGTACTAGCAGGTCAGGGGTTCTCCTCCAAATCTCTCTTTTATGCAGCACTATAATTAATTGGTGCCACCTCTCCATATGACGATGCATGGTATAGTTACCACAACTATATTTTTTTTCGGTTCCTCTGGAGAGTTCATCGTGGCAGATGAAGCGTGTAACGTACCGGGCATTTACCTTTTTTTGCATGTACAGGAAAGGAAAAGAAAATCGAGCGTCCGAGTTCTAAGGTGTCCCAGGGCCATTTTAGTGGACCAGGCCCAAATCCGGCCGCCATTTTGAGAGTCCTCTTGCAGCCGCCTGTCGCTGTAACATCAAGAGCAGCCGAAACTCAGCTGAATGGCAACTGAAACGGTAAAGGGGCGCCCCACTACAGCAGACGAGCCTCCACCTAGGAAGGCCCATTCACGCCGGCTCCCCCCCCCCTTCGGGCACCCCACGCCGTTATTCGGAGCAGTATTGTAGGATGGCCACACCAGTGCGGCAACTTGCTAGACATCACCTCGGTGGTAACCGAATCTCAACGCCTTGTGGTGTCTCCTATTCAGAAAACATTGTTATGCTGCCTTCGACCTATTCGCCGCAAGTGCGCACACAACTCAACTGCATAGCTTGTTAGACACCACCTCGGTGCCATCCGGATCTTGGAATGTCAGCACCTTTTGGTGTCTTCTCTTCAGAAAATATTGTTGCGCTGCCTTTGGCCCCATTCGCACATTGGTCCGCTACTGACGCCATCTCACAGGCTAATGGGGCGCCCCACGCCGAGTTTCAGCATTGTAGAATAACCACACCAGTACAGCAACTTGCTAGACATCACCTCGGTGCCATCCGGATCTCGGCGCCCCACTGCAGATGAAGTGCCTCTCAACTATGAAACCACCACGGTGACATCCGGATCTTGGCGCGTTGTGCTGCCTTCGGCCTATTCGCACATCGGTCCGCTACTGACGCCATCTCACAGGCTAATGGGGCGACCCACGCCGAGTTTCAGCATTGTAGGATGACCACACCAGTACAGCAACTTGCTAGACATCACCTCGGTGCCATCCGGATCTCGGCGCCCCACTGCAGATGAAGTGCCTCTCAACTATGAAACCACCACGGTGACATCCGGATCTTGGCGCGTTGTGCTGCCTTCGGCCTATTCGCACATCGGTCCGCTACTGACACCATCTCACAGGCTAATGGGGCGACCCACGCCGAGTTTCAGCATTGTAGGATGACCACACCAACTTGCTAGACATCACCTCAGTGCCATCCGAATCTTGGCATCTCAACGCCTAGTGGTATCTTCCATACAAAAAATATTGTTACGCTGCCTTTGGCCCCATTCGCACATCAGTCCGCAACTTAGACATCACCTCGGTGCCATCCGGATCTTGGCATCTCAGCGCCTTGTGGTGTCAGTCAGAAAATATTGTTGCGCTGCCTTTGGCCCCATTCGCACATCGGTCCGCTACTGACGCCATCTCACAGGCCAACGGGGCGCCCCACGCCGACTTTCAACATTGTAGGATGGCCACAGAAGTGCAACAACTTACTAGACACCACCTCGGTGCCATCCGGATCTTGGCGCGTTGTGCTGCCTTCGGCCTATTCGCACATCGGTCCGCTACTGACGCAAACTCACAGGCCAACGGGGCGCCCCACGCCGACTTTCAGCATTGTAGGATGGCCACACCAGTGCTGCAACTTGCTGGACACCACCTCGGTGCCATCCGGATCTTGGCGCGTTGTATTGCCTTCGGCCTATTCGCACATCGGTCCGCTACTGACGCCGCCTCACGTGCCAACGTATTTTCTCCGCATTTTATACCCTATGCCGCATAACAGGTCATGTGACTTGTTTATAAAACTTTTCATTGGTTCATTTTACTTTTGGTTTCCGAATGATGGAAGGCTTGATCATATGACCTAAAAACAACACTTTTCATTGGATGAAAACTTTTTTTTTCCCCCAAACGATGAAAGCCCCACCTTGTTTCTGGATGTTTCAGACTAAACTGGCGTCAGCATGAGAGCACCACCATCTCGTAGCTCCGTCGTGGTCATTCCGCGAGCAATCATGGCAGCCGCTCCCCACCAGAAGCCTGCAGGAGTCGGGGCCCCCAAAACTTTTGATGAATTCTCAAGGCGGAGGGGACGCTTTCGAGAATGGGGTCCAAGACCTAGCAGACAAGCGTCCGATTTCCAAGGTGTCCCAGGGCCATTTCAGTGGACCACGCCCAAAAAGGAAAGAGCCTGCCGCCATTTTGAGAGTCCTGTGGCAGCCGCCTATCGCTGCACCGCAAGAGTGGGCGCAACTCAGCTGAATGGCGGATTTTGACACAGTGGACCAAAAGCGGACGGAATGGCAACTGAAACGGTAAAGGGGCGCCCCACTAAAACAGATGAGACTCCACCTGGAGAGGCCCGTTCACGCCGCCTCCCCCGGGGCGCCCCACGCCGTTATTCGGAGCAGCATTGTAGGATACCAAAACCAGTGCGGCAACTTACTGGACATCACCTTGGTGCCATCGTTCTGCTGCCTTGGAACTATTCGCACAACAGTTTGCTACTGATGACCCACCCCCCGCGACGCCCCACGCCGTTATTTGCTGGGTGGCAACTTACTAGACATCACTTTCGTGTCATCTAGATTTCGGCGCGTTCTGCTGCCTTGGAACTATTCGCACAACAGTTTGCTACTGATGACCCACCCCCCGCGACGCCCCACGCCGGAAATCTGGACGTTGTGCTGCGTTGGGACTATTCGCACAGCCGACCGCTACTTCGTTGTTTTTCCCTAAAAATGTTTATATGTTATTACTATTTTTGTTTTCTTGTATATATTTATAAATTATTAAAGTTTTATAATCTTACTACTTTGTCGGAGTGCTATATATTTTTAATGTGACACATAATTGTAAAAACTTTGATGTACAAAGAGTCATCCCTGGAATCTTCCGCTTCACGCTCGGTCCCCTCCCCAATCACAATACAGGATGGTTTTCAGATAATAGCAACGCTTCTGCTGTGACGGATCTCATCGAGTGTGGGCCTTGATCTACTATAACTCCTTTGAAGAGGGGTGATTCTTTACAGCTGTGGCCATAAACTACATCTGCAGGGCTAGCTGATAGCCTAGGACCGGCCTGGACAATCGGACACAGAGGAAAAGGAGTGTCAGAGGGTGCGGTAGTGAATAGGGCGAAAGGGAGGTGTCGGGCGGGCACAGGGTATGATTCTCAGGGAAGAGCAGCGCAGATGGGGGGAGGTTTATTACCCATGCATAAGACAGAGAGCGGGGGTGACCACTGCCTGGGTGAGATGCTTGCGAGGGTGGGGAGCCATGCTAAGGATCGACAGCGTGCACAGAGTGGGTCTGGTCAAGGCATCTAAAATGGCTGCCGTGCACGACAAAAGTGTGGCATTTGAAAAAAGACAAGATGGCGCACACAATGTTTTTCAACAATTCCTGATTTCCTTCGAATCGAACGTTAACAGACGTTGGGGCATATTACCAAAGTTAAGCGATATTTATCCCTAACGATGCATTGCAAAGATTTTTTTACCGTCAGAAATTATCGCAGATAAACCTTGCTATTATCAAGGTTTATCGCAAATACGATAAAAAACGAGCGCAATGCATTAATATCGCTGAAAACTCCGCGATATTCATGCATTACCGAGCTAATGCTCTTAGCCATGTTATCCACCTCCCATTGGATAACATGGCTAAGAACTGCTCAGGGCAGCTGTTACTTTTTGGAGATATTCGCGCTTATCTCGAATATTTCCAAAAGTTGATAATAGGAGATAGCGATGTTAGCGACTGTTTCCAGTCGCTAACATCTTGGCATGCCCACTTTGCATGTCATTAGTGATAAATATCACTCACATGCAAAGTGGGACCCAAGATGGTCGCTATCTCCTACTAGCCGTCGCTAACTGGTGTTAGCAACAGCTAGGTAATACAGATATAATTTTATCTCCGCGAAGCGGAGCGCTGTTACAGATATATATCTTGTTTTTGAACGTTAATTTCTCAAAATGCACTGAAGCACATATATTGAGACATAGCAAAGGCACATCGGGCTACCAGTCCCTAATATTTTACCAAGTTTCGTGCAAATCCATTCAGCCGTTCGATTATTATTATTTTTTTTTTTTTTTGCCCCGCGGGGCCCTTTTAAAACCTCCACATCAAACCTAGGGGGTCAGCGAGGATCTACTATGCCCCCTTATGGTCATTTGCCCCTTCGCTTTGGCCTCCTCTTGTCTCTCGATCCTACCGAGAGACAAGATGGCGGCCGCTACGTACTGTTTGGAATGTTTACAGACACCGGAGAGCCAATCAGCTTCGCTTCGCAAAGCTCCGTAACGCGAAAAGTACGCGAAGCGGTGCGCTGTTACAGATATATATCTTTTTTTGAACGTTAATTTCTCAAAATCCACTGAAGCACATATATTGAGACCTAGCAAAGGCACATCGGGCTACCAGTCCCTACAATTTTGCCAAGTTTCGTGCAAATCCATTCAGCCGTTCGATTATTATTATTATTTTATTTTTTTTGCCCCGCGGGGCCCTTTTAAAACCTCCACATCAAACCTAGGGGGTCAGCGAGGATCTACTATTCCCCCTTATGGTCATTTGCCCCTTCGCTTTGGCCTCCTCTTGTCTCTCGATCCTACCGAGAGACAAGATGGCGGCCGCTACGGACTGTTTGGAATGTTGACAGACGCCAGAGAACCAATCAGCTTCGCTTCACAAAGCTCCGTTGCGCGAAAAGTACGCGTCCTGGGCCGCTGCCCGGTCCGCTGTTACAGATATATATCTTTTTTTAAACGTTAATTTCTCAAAATCCACTGGAGCACATATATTGAGACCTACAAAAGGCACATCGGGCTACCAGTCCCTACAATTTTGCCAAGTTTCGTGCAAATCCATTCAGCCGTTCGGGCTAAAAGTGAGGCCAACCGCCCTATGGAAAACTCAATGTTAAAAACACGTTTTGGGACCCCCCTTTTTTCTCGGCCCCCACTGGACGAACCCCCGCCAAATTTTCAAGGGCTGCTCAGAAACAAAATGTGCCATTTTCCTGAAAATTTCAGCCAATTCCGTCCACAAACGCCAAAGTTATTAGACATAGAATTTTCAAAAAACCCATAGAGAAAAAATCCTAACTATATATACCTACTGGCGACCGCCAGTAGGTAATATATATATATATATATATATATATATATATATATATATATATATGGCCATGCACTGTGGGGTGGGGTCCCCAGGGCAGTAATCGGCCTCAGGGAGGGGGGCCCCCTTCCCGTTAAAAAAAAAAAAAATTAAAAATAGGGTCAGGCCCTGGAGGATGGGGTCCCCAGGGCCACAAAAAATGGAAAATAATGGGGGCCACACAGCCCCCCTTCTGAAAATAAAAAACAAATAAAAAAGCTAGCATTGCGGCAAGGCCCTGCCCCTCCCTGCAGCACTCTACAAACACACCCCCGGCACGTTGTTAGATGGGGAACTAATTCCCCTTGAATACTGAGGGTCCCTGGAAGCCAAGTAGCCCACCAGGTATCTCCAGTATGTGCCAGGGAGCTGCGTTGCAGAGAGATGTTCCAAGGCCATGCCCCTTTTTACACCATTCTGCAAATCAGCTCTGTGTCACTTACTGGAGGTTCCAGGTTAGCTACTTGCCCCCCAGGGACCCTCAGCATTGAAGGAAAATTAACACCCCTACTTAAAACACGCCAGGGGCGCCTTTGCACAGTGGTGAAGGGAGGGGGCAGGACTGATGTAACAAGAGTGCAATAGCACCCTGTGGTGTGTTGTAAGTGGGGGAGTAAGACCGTTTGAATCCTGGAGTTCCTGGGGTCCAACTAGCCCACCACATACCTCCAGTATGCGCCACACAGTTACGTTGCAGAGCGGTGTAAAAAGGGGCATGGCCTCAGACCACCTCTCTGCAACGCAGCCCTGTGGCGCTTACTGGAGGTATGTGATGGGCTAATTGGCCCCCATGGACCCTCAGGATTCAAGGGGACTTAATCCCCCAACTTAAAACGCGACCCAGGCATGTTTGAACAGTGGTGCAGGGAGGGGGTGGGGTCTGATGTGACATGTGTGCAAACACGTCCTGTGGCGTGTTTTAAGTTGAGGGATTAAATCCCCTTGATTCCGTAGGGTCCCTGGGGGCCAAGTAGCCCACCAACTATCTCCATTAGGCGCCACAGGGCTGCGTTGCAGAGAGGTGGTTCAATACCACGCCCCCCCTTTTACACCTCTCTGCAATGCAGCTCTGTGGTGCTTACTGGAGATACCTGGTGGGCTAGTTCGACCCCAGGGACCTTTAGGATATAAAGGGACCTAATCCCCCAACTTAAAATGAGCCACGTCGCATGTTTGCACAGTGGTGGAGGCAGGGGGACTGCTACAATCCCTGTGTACTACTCATGCAATCCCCTAACCAACTACACACTTCTCATTTGTTTCTTCAATTGCCCTGGTAGTACCCATGCAGTCTAGCAATCATCCTATCACTGCCCGTGCATTCACCCAGCCACTACCATCTACTAATCCAAACACTCCTCCAATACCCAAGCACTGATAAATTCACCACGCACTCTCCTTGCAGTATTCCAATTATCCACTCAGTTCCCATGTACTCATGCATTGAACCAGTCACTAACACATGCACTGCTGCAATGCCTTGAGGACTACCTATGCAGAAGAGTGATCTCCCTGGTACTACTTATGCAGTCCTTTAATCACCCAGCCAATCCTATGTGCTTATCTGATCACCGCACAAAACCCAAGCACTTATAAAATCAAGATGCACTCTCCTTGTAGCACTCGAATCATCCAGTCACTACTCATGTACTCATGCAATGACCCAGGCATTAACTCATGGCAAATACAGAGGAGGTAATGCTAATCACAGAGGTACCCCAACGCATAGTGTTCCCTAGTGTATGTAGGTGTTTTCCCTGTTTTCTAAGTGTGTTTTAGCATAGCACTGGCCTTAGGCCTGGTTAATCAAGGTCAGATACCACCAGTACCCATCAGCAAAAAATTGGGGTCACATTAGGACTTTCTGCTCCTCTGTTGTTTCTTCCTGCATATCTCTTCTTCTTCCTGCACTTTTCTTCGTCTTTCTAGTTTTCTGTTGCCTGTTTCTGCATTTGTCTTGCTTCTTTATGTGTTTTTCTCACTCTTTCTTCACATGTCCCACCTTTTATAGTGACAGTTAGAAATTATCATTTTCCAAAAAGCTAAGAAATTCACTGAAAGCAATATAGGTTTCAAAGATGTTAAATTTAGAAATAAATATTTAAAAAACGTTTGAAATGGGTTTGTGATAGTTTCTTTGCATGACTGACCATGTCATGAGTGATATAATACGTGACGTCATCAGCAGTGCGTTGTGGGGGCGTGAGTTATAGTTAGGTCTACTAACTATAACAGCCAAATTTCCATGGTTTTGTACGAGTGAAATTTCCAACTAACTATAATGTCCCTGAAACCTATGGTTTTTTCAGTGAATTTCTAAGGTTTTTTAAATGCTAATTTCTAACTATAACGTCCCTGAAACCTATGTTTTTTTCAGTGAATATGCATATATATATATATATATATATATATATATATATACTTCCTCCGATAGCCAACGTTTCCCATAGACAATTTGTTTTTTGTTTTGCTAAAACTGGGGATTGAGAAAAAAGGAGGGTTCCAAAACGCTTATTGCCTATGCAAATTTTAGACATGGCTACAGCCCGAAGTGCTGAACGGAATTACATCAAATTGACCGAAAGCTAGATCTTCGTATGCAGATTGTGCTTCTTGTTATTTGGTGTAAATCTATTCACTAGTTTCAAAGCTATTAAAGTAAAATAGAAATGTGTAGATCTAGGGGTGCAAAATCTTTGTGCATTCACATGAGGGGGATCAGCGGATCTAGGTGAAAAATAATGCCTTGTTTGGCTGGCCGTGACCATTGTCTTTGTTGCTTTCCCCGGGGAGGGGATAATATAGTGTGAAAACACATAACGGCTCAGGATAAAGACATCCATGCATGATGGGTCGAATGGAGGGGGCCCTGAGGGAAATCTCATGGGCAATAAATTGCCCAAATTTTGTTTTGGGGGGGGGGGTCAATTTGCTGATTTGCAGATATACGGCGGCACTCAACATGCCCCCCAGTGTAAATTCATGATGGATATGTGGATCCGAAACACAATAAAAATAAAATACACACACCAAACCCTTGCTCCTACCTTTATGTCTATTTCATGTGGGCTAACTAAAGCTGCAGAACTTACTTTGACAGTACCCCTTTGGAGAAGGTATCAAACTTCCTCAAATGTACCATATATGGGTCTTCAAATGAGATCTGTGTGGATGTGGGTCAGGCACTAGCTGCTGCCTTTTTACTGGGCCTCACTGAGACACTTAATCTGACTCTATTTGTGGCACTGTGGAAATCAGGATTTGTCATCCCACAGCTTAAAACCTTAGCTAGATTTCTGAGAACTATTTCCTCTGATGGCCACAGCATTAGCAAGACTGATTGCTTAGCAACTATCCAACTTTTTGGAGTAGTCTGACATCTTGGACCTATTGCATCTAGGTTCAGCCCCAGATGGGGCACCAGACAGCTTTCAAGTTTGCTGTTGACAAAATAAAGAGCTTTCTAGATGATGTTGATGGAGTAGGGGGTTGTACAATTGGATCTCCCTGCTGTAAATGGTATTAATGTTGCTCACACCTTCCTCAATGACAGGCTGAATGCAATCGGCTTCTATCGGATAGTAGCCATGTTGTTTGCATTCTTGCTGGGGTATGGTACCCACATCCTCCCCTGTCACCTTTTAAAACAAGTATTCACCAAGTAACGTTTGGAGTTTCATAGTGCTTCTCATTTTCATCAGTTTTGTAATGTCAATTTCTGCCCATGAGCACAGTTAATCAGATATATGAACGAAATACTAATTGTTCACTTAGCTTAGATCGGCCCTAACTCAGGGGCATATTATCAAGGGGTTTTATCTCTGCTTTTTTGGCTTTAAAAGCCAAGAAAGCGGAGATAAAATTATCTCCCTATTACCAAGCTGTCGCTAACACCAGTTAACGACAGCTAATAGGAGATAGCGACCATCATGGGCCCCACTTTGCATGTCAGTGATATTTATCACTAATGACATGCAAAGTGGGCGTGCCAAGATGTTAGCGACTGGAAACAGTCGCTAACATCGCTATCTCCTATTATCAACTTTTGGAGATATTCGCGCTAAGCGCGAATATCTCCAAAAGCTAACACCTGCCCTGAGCAGTTCTTAGCCATGTTATCCAATGGGAGGTGGATAACATGGCTAAGAGCATTTGCTCGATAATGCATGAATATCGCTGACTTTTCAGCGATATTCATGCATTGCGGCCGTTTTTTATCGCATTTGCGATAAACCTTGCTAATAGCAAGGTTTATCTGCGATAAAAATCGCAAGTTAGAGACAAAAATTATCGCTAGTTGTTGGTAATATGCCCCTGAGTCTCTGAATACTGTCTTGCCCTTATTTTAAAGTTGGGTGAATAAACCTTCTCTAGCTTAATGAAACTATGACAAAAGGCTATACATTGTTGTTTGCAAACTAGGATGTAGGAATGTCTACGTTTCAAATGAGAGATATCTTCTATTATTCGGCACTTTAAATCAGCTTGCACTACAAATGGATAAGACAGAAAATGCCACACTAAACAGTATCCTGCACAATATATAATGTTCTGATATCCCACGAGGTCAGACTAGGCCTAAACTAAAGACCATCTGGGAGCTCCACCCTTGGAATTGGTTTTTAACAACAGCTCTACGTAATTCTCAACTGGAGAGTTTGTGGCACAAGAAACACATTCACCCTTAATTTAAAAAGCATACTGTGATGTAGAATACATTGAACACGTCTTGAAAGAAAGCATGTCTGTATGCTTTTACTCTTCAAATAAAGAGTAAAATAAAGAGTAAAAAAATCACCCAGGGGTATATTATCAAGGACAGGCGATACATTATCGCCGCTTTTATCGGCAGGAAACTGCCGATAAAGCGGCGATAATGGCCTTGATAAGATGCTCTATGAATTCCAGTCGAAGCCCATGTTAGATGTGTTCACATCTAACATGGGCTTCAATTGGAATTCATAGAGCATATTATCAAGGCCATTATCGCCTGTCCTTGATAATATGCCTCCCAGTTTTTAAACTTGTCTATGCACCTGACAACATAGTTACAATTTATAAGATTCAGATTCGATCTATTCCCATTAAGAGAAGGTTGAAGAAGAGCTTTGGAGGCAGAAGCATCTCTAATTTTAGCCTATGCAGAGAGACAAGAGAGAGTAAATGTTTATAAAGGCCAGTTAATAGTAGTTTAGAACTTCGAAACATAATATAACTGTGACATTTTGTCTGAGCGGTGCTGGCCCTTAATTGACTGATTACTTTCAAGAATGTACAGATTGCAGATAAAATAGATTCAAATAAAGCATTTTAAGAATAAACACTGGTATTATTCCCCTTATCAGTCTGAGTGATTAATTATCATTTTAAATATTGTATTACATGGCCAAGTATAATATTTGATTGTTTTTTATCCTCTCTTAAAATCGCACAATACATTTGAAAATAAAATGATAGAGCTATTGTGCTGTGGGAAGTAAGATAAATTTGTTGAGGACCAAGGCTTACCTCATCAGACACCTTTTGCCATTACACCACTTTGCCCTTGCTTATTAGTGTCCCAGATGGGAATATGGTAATTATTTCACCCTATGAAAACCGAAAGCCTCGGAATTCATTGAGTAAGATTATTACATCTAATTACTAGTTGTGCCCTTAAAACTGGGCTCAAGATGTGAATTTGATGTTTTCTACACCACAATATGCTTGTCATGGTATTTACTAGACATTTTGCCCTGATATAAATTGGCATTTGGGTGCTATCAAGAGGTCCCTAGGGAAAATTGTAGGGAAACAGAAATTTATTGACCACAGAAATTGCTTAAAGACCAACTTATTTAGTACAATATATGCACAAACAGGGGTTTGCCCAGGAATGGAAACTGTCTGGCCCACTTGCAATCAGAGAACTTGATTTGGAAACAGGCGTTCAATAGAGCATAAGGGAGCAGGTCATCTCTATTTCATGAACTCTGTCATAGTTAATTAGCATAATTTTTTTGCTCCGAACTTTCTTCCAGTTGAGTCATAAAGACCATCTCGTCGACAGACGACGGGATAAGTAATATTAAATAAATAAGGAAAGAAATAAAACCACTTACATTGCGCTTGTCATATTGCAAACGCGGCGATGCCGTGAGCGCAAAGTAAGTGGTTTTATTCATTTATTTAATATCACTTATCCTGTCATCTGTCGACTTCCGCCACTCCCTACCCTGCCACATCCCACTGCTCTTACCTGTGCGAGCCGCCACAGCATCCATCTACACTGTAATAATCCTGCTCCCTTCATCACACTGCCAAATACAATAGTTCAAGCTGTCATTCCTTCTTGCCTTGGAAGGCTTGTGATGTAGTCTTGGTCTTAATCAAAGCAGTGAAAGGACCACCCATCTGTAAAACTGCATTGACCATCTATTGCCAAATGCATTGCTGCTTAGGAGTCAGATCCTTTACTTATCCAGCGGTCACATATGGGAAATCTCTGCCTGATACTCCACATCCTCAAAATAGTCACTTGCGACTTGGGGAGTTAGTTTTTATAGCTAGTGCAGCACCAGAGTATGTATCGTGGAGGAGTACGTTCGTGCAGTGCACTGCTATATGCTGGGGGACCTATTTAAGAAAAAGTCACGCAGTGCAGCTCAGGAAGTCTCCTCAGCACGGTGAACTGTGTGATAGGGAAAGAGCAGCAATTTCACATTTAAGGAAATATGGCACATTCCTGCCTTTTTCTATGCTCACTGTGCCACTGGAATCAAGCTATCCATTGCTGAAGAGGGGTGAAACCCTGAAACTGGTCCTAAGATGCTTGTTTCCGGTCCAGGGAGGACCTGGCTTGGCAGTTTGGGCTGGACTGTTCCCATGAGGCACAAGGTCAAGACTGATTTGAATATGGCCAGGTCTAAACTGGGGTGGCATGGTGAGCCAAAGAATGATGGATTTAACCCAGATCTCTTGACTGGGGGTTAATGTTTTGATTTGTTCTGCATTCAGTCCATCAATTGTGTGTCTTTTTCTATGCTCTGGCACACAATGGGCTGTGTGGCTTCAATGTAGGTACCCTTGTGCAAGGGTGCCTGCATTGCATGCAGTATTGGTTTTGTGCAGGAAAGGACACTTTTCCTACACAAAAACAATTCGGGGAGGCATATTCCTCTTTCTGTGATTGCTGCAGAATGCCTCAAACATAGGAAGAGAAAGAAAGAAGAAATTTTTTCTTTTGCAGAGTTTTATATAGCGCAAACTAGACCCGAACTGAATCAGGTATCAGAGCGCTTTACATAGCACCAGTTACGTTACATGAGGACACGCATTCATTTTAGGCACGGGGAGATTAAATGATTTGCCCAGAATCACAGGGGGTTTTTGGCGTCGTTACCGAGACTCGAACCCAGATCCCCAGGTCCGGGGTCGAGCGCCCTAGCCGTTAGGCCAACTCCTCTCCTCTTCTCCTTGCTACGCCTCACCTGAGAAGGCATAACATTTAGACTCATTTCCAGCTTTACCAGTCATGGTAAATCTGGGAATGTGTCAAAAACCATAGGAGTTGTATGGGAATACCCATACAATTCCCATGGAACGCCTTAACAGGGCAAAGTGTTGCAACATAGCGATTTGCTCTGCGGTGCATTACTCCAGATTTATGAAGCCACTCATGGCCACACAAAATGGCTGTGTGTGGTTTCATAAATCTCACTTAAGCTTTGCGTCACACATATACCACATTGCGTGATGCAAACGCAACACAAACCTCCTTGCGAATGTACCCCTGGATTTATATGTGATTGCACTTTATAAAGCGCATACATTTAACTCAGAATTTGTCAGATTTAGTGCATTCACTGCCGACAACACAGCTGTGGAACTAGTGATCAGTGATCTGTGTTTCCAAGTTGTGTTGACTGCAGCACACACATTAACTGGGAGAAATTCCAAGCTAAATGAATGCACTTTCGACACTACAGATGCATAAAACAGGCGCCCAGCCCCAGAACACTCTACACGCAATGGTATGGCTCAATGGATCAATAAACCAATCCCTCAATGACCAATCTATCAATTTTTATGGTTTTGAAGAAAAATGAATAGAGTGGCAAAGTACAAATCTAAAAAATAGACATTTATAGACAAGCCGAAATTGTCTTCTTAAAAGCCCTTAACCATATATGCATGTAGAATGTGAAATATTTCAGCTAGAGTCCTGGCAACATTAGGTTGGCAATCTGTTTGATTAAATAGCTCTCACATTAGCCACTGATATACTAACTCGAGGTGTGGTAATGTCTAATTGCTTTCCCTTTGTACTAACATAATGACGCATTGTGGGTTTATTTATTGCGAGAAGACCGAGTCCCCTTCGCAGCATCATTTAAGTTCCAATTACGTTGTAATTATAGACACAGCTTGGCTTGGAGACCTTTGATATACGGAAGTCAGCCTGCTAGGGTTTTGTAAAAATGCAATGAACTGTTAATGGAAAACAGTTATATTTATCCTAAGTGAATTGTAAACGTGCTGTGAGTTTTTAAGAATAATAAAACACCTGTTTAGCAATTAAATATTTACTGTGCTTCGCTTTTAGCAGTTTTTTTAACTTTAAAGTTAGCTTTTAGAGTTATATGTGAACCACGCACATTAAGAAATTGGAAAACACCTTAGTAAGAAGTGGAAAAGGAAATGAAAAATAGACCGAAAAAGACCCCTGGTCGAACAGAGCTCATCGTTAAAATTGGTTGTTGTTGTGTTGTGCTTAGTGCTGGTATCCCTCGTGTAAATCTTGCTGTATCATAGATGTGTGAGGCCAGTCAGTCAGTCAAAATACTTTATTCGATAAATCAATATCATAAAAAGACATCGGTACAATTAGAAATATATTGCACATTATAAACAGCAATATTGACTAAAATATATGCATTAAAATTTAGTAAAATCACATTAAAAACAGCATATTCTATTTGACTTTCATTGCTACATCAATGTCATTGTCTGGGATAAATTCATTTTAATCGGAGTCAACCAAGATCATTGGGGCACAATTATTCTTGTTCCTAATCCGGACAGCGGCTACTAAAAAGCTAGCAACATGGAATATTATACGATGTGTGAGGCAAGATTGGACATATGTAGGCCCTGAAGGTACAGCAGACCATCCTTTCTAACTATTCTCAGATGAATACATTGCTGGTAAAGCTTCTTCATTGTTCGCTTCCTATGGTCTCCTTTCCAAGGACGAGGGTTGTTTTGGCTGTTTCATTTAAGATGCATCTTTAGTCAGTATGTCACCAAGTGACCAGTACATTTTTGCTTGAAAAAAATACATAAAAATGAATGCATGTAAACACATTCCATGAAAGCGTAAACACCTTCCTGGATCTTGCGAAACAGAGAAAGATGGAAATATCCTGGGATTTCCTCTCTCTTCCTCCTTTAAAACTCTTGATGCAACTGGGCACTTTCAGTGTTGCTTGATAATCAACAAATATGGCGCATCTACAGACGAACAGTACACCACCTATAGAATAAAATATGCTAAATGTATACACTATTTTAAATTTATAAGGCATAAAGTACTCCTTGTCAAAATTATAAGGACATTGAAAGCCACCAAGAAGTTCCCTGTCCAACTTCGAAATTAGGAAACAACGCTGAAGGCTGGATTCCTGTATAAGGTCAGAAACTCTGAGATGACATGCAATCATGATAAATGTATGGCAGAGGGTATTTTATTCCTTATAATACATATTCACTCCATTACCCTGCCGCAAACCACTCTAATCCTTGGTGACATGATCTGTTTTATGAAAGCGGAGGTAACTTTTCAGACATGAAGAATAAAAGTAGAATTTATGTGTGGAATGGAACACCTCAGAAGCAATGAGTAATATGTTGTGAAAATACATTGGAATCAATGTAATGTAGGCCAGAACTTAGAAAATGCTGTAGTTCAGAGTGTGTAGAAACATGTAGAGAGATTATACCTTTCCATTTATGACCTGTAGCATGGACATGATAAACATGTAGCCATAAATATGTAATTTCTACTGATGCCTGTGCATTTAGAAAAACAGATCTCAAGAACTAAAAGACAACTTTAATTTTCGTGTTTAAACTGCAACTTTAATTGTGCTCTCTGGGCTGCCTTTTACCTGGCTGCTAGATCTGGCAAACATTATGATGTTACAACTCAAGTATGCCATATTCCTGTTACTGGTCACAAGAGATGTCACAACTGTTTTTGTACCGAACTAATATAAATAAATATAGAACTAATGTTAGCAGTGGATAGCTTCTAGGCCTTGACAATTACAGACACATTTTGCCAAACCACCACTAAACCTACAGAAGAAAAGGGGTCAATTAGTCAATCGATGGAGCAACTATTCTTTCCATCAATGTGCTGCAGCATACTCTTTGAAATCATGTCTAATTTGTTTCTGATGTGTATCCTGTTTCTGAAATTTGACTCAATGTTTATCTGATCTATGTCTGTGTTTTTATTCAGTTCACTGATAGAATATCGACCCCCAAAATATCTCTACATCAAAATATTGTGACCAAAATATCGATGTCAAAAATATCATCAGCCTGTACTTATAATGGTAAGTAGAAAAATATCTCAAAAAATCAATGTGATAAATATTGTTGTATTAAATATCGTCTTTTAAATATATATAAGTTCAAATGATAAATATTAAATATATTAAATAGTAACAGTAATATAAAAAATAAAAAAAGATGTTTCTGTTCTATTTCAGTTTTTTAGGTTTTTCATTCTTCTTTTCTTATTCAGTATTCTGTTTCATCCATTTTATAGTGGTCTGTGTGTTGCGTAATTCTCCAGTGTGTGGCCTGCAATTCTCTGAAGTGCAATACTAAAAGATAAGTTTAAAAATCTACCTCCAAAGCAATGCTTAAACTTAAGTTAAGATTTACAACAACCAAAGCTCTCCTAAAGCATTTGCCTTCTGACGTGCTCATCCTTTAAAATTCTGGAAAAAGTAATTGTGGACTATAGATGTAATTTCCATTTCTAGACCCAAGTGTTTCCTGCTAGCTGTAAGTAGCAGAGCAATCATCCTTTGACTCCAGCTCGTCCCAACCCACCAAAATATCTTGTGAAATTTTCTGGAAAGTGACATTGAATAATACAAATAAATTCGTCCAATTATCACATAAGCCTCCAGCACAGGAGAGGTTAAATAGAATCCAAGCACGCCCCCTCCCGTGTAAAAGCACTCCAAAATCTGAAAAAAAATTCATAAGTGCTGTACTGATTACTTAAAGATATTCGCAGGCATAGGAGACTTCTCCAAACTGTGTTAAGCCACACATCAAACCTTTGACACATTCACCAATCTAGTTCTCAAGTCTGTACAAAAGCACCAACACATCTGCTGCAATTCTCTGAGCTGTAGTCTAAATACAAGTAATGTAAGTGCCCTCTTTATATGGCTGTTACATCAGCACCTACATCTATGTGGAGCCAACCGGGCAGCACTGTCTTCACTTGTATCTAGTGTTGGCACTTCTTCCTGGGCCACTTCGTTTCGGGTCAGTGACCTCCTCCTGTTGCGCCTCCAGGGGTGCTGTAGTGGCGATTTTTCGACAGCTGTAGGTTTGGGTTTCCAACTTGCATTTACATTGGGTGCTGGTTGCTTCTTCTCATTGTTGGGTAGCCCTGGGGCAACAAAACCCTCATGAAAGCTTTGGATGTTTGCCATTGAGATACATTGGGCTGTATCTCTTCCGGAAACATTATCAACAGAATAAAATAAATGTATCAAATTGAATGGCAAGAACAAATAATGTAGGTTAGCCGAACTGTGAATTACACTCACCAGACAATGGGTGTGCTGTGCGGGTCATCATCCCAGACACAAAATAAGTGCCATGCAGAGAATGGCAAGAGATAAATGCCACGTGTCAGATAAAATCAAATGTTGGTGTACAAGGGCAGGGTCTACGTTGTATGATAAAATAAAAGTTAGTGAAGAAACAAAGTTTGTTTACTTAAAAAGTTTTTTGTCTAAGTTATTGGGATGTCGAAAAGTATACTGTAGAATTCATAAAAATGAATGTTGGTAATAAATACATTTCAGCTATCAATATTATAAGCGATGGTGCGTACGATATGAGTAGAAAGTGAAAAGGTCTTATAAATATAAGCCCTATTTGAGTAAGTTCATGTAATAAAAGTCTGAGTCATGCATTTAAACAAGAAATCACATACATGTCAACAGTAAACATAATTTTCACAGACAATTAGTGTTGTGAGCAGCTAATATGAACAGATAGATATGTGTGTTATGTATTCAATGGATAATGAGATCACTGCCTGTATGCAAGAAACAATGAATAATGTGAATGCTGCCTGTATGCAAGAAAAAGAGGGGGATACATTTGTGACACCTAACATGATAATTCCCTATCTATGAAAAATGATAAATCAAAAACACCATCTAATCAACATACAACAAGTAGTGGACCATGTAAAGAAGAAAGCTGTTAGCAACAAGTTCCATATGAATCCACATGTGGTCTGGTCATCAACCATATAAGTTATACAGATAAAATGACAAGGTGATACCATTCCCTTAATCCACAGTTTGCAAAGTTCAGACAGTGTATATGTCTACATGCCCATAGAGTGAGTGTTTAGACAGGGTTACCTGCACTTAGGTTGAGGGAAATCTGTTGTGTTAGCTCTCAGGTTATGTTATGATCAGTGTGTCCTAAAAATTTAAGAAAATGTTCCACCAAGAGTTTTGTGCCAAATCTTACTCTGTGTATATGTTGAAGATCTAATTATTTGTATTATTAATATTGGGTTGCCTGGCCAATGAATATCTTTTGGCCGGGGCATTACATATTTTGCAAAGTACAATTTGTATGCTTGATTACATTATCTTTGTTGCAGTATATGCAAATACCTTACTGATTATCACATAGAGATAATAAGTAAAATGCCCATTAATGGAACGTAGGCACCATTGAGAAGCTAAAGAAATTGGGAGCTAATTTATCGGAAAGTCACAAAGTGCAGCGCAGCAAGTTACCTTGCTGCGCTGCACTGTATAACAGGGAATGGGCAGAAATGCACAGTGTGTCAGGCAATACAAGTAATTCTGTCCTTGCCCTTGCTCTAGCACCTTTTGGCAGCCTAGCACCAGCGTAGGCACCCTTGAACCATATGCAGGGGTGCCAGTATTGCATGCAGGATTGTTTTTGTGCAGAAAGGGAACCCTTCCTGCACGAAAACAATCCTAGGAGGGATATTCCTCTTTCTACGTGTGATGCAGAATGCAGCACACGTAGAAAGAGGTTCTGCAGCACACATAGAGAGGGAAAGAAACAAGGAGAAATAGATACATTTCTCCTCATTACGCCTCCCTTGGGAAGGTGTAAGATTTTGGCGCATCCCTAGGTGTACAAGTTTTTGTAAATTTGGGGATGCACCAAAATCCATGGGAGTTGTGTAGGGCAGAGCAATGCAACACAGCAATTTGCCCTGCATTGTGTTACTCCAGATTTTTGGAGCCACTCAGAGCCATGCAAAGTGGCTATGTGTGGCTTCAAAACACTGTCTTATGGTTTGTTGCACTCTTGCACCACGTTGTGTGGTGCAAGAGCGATGCAAACAGCCCCATACATAGGCCCCTAGGTGTCTTAGTTTGCCCTTGTACAAGTACCACCAGGTCCACACATTTTTCACCACTTCTAAAGGCAAACAGCACCGGCTACAGAATCATCGAAGAATATTCCAGTGACTGTTAGGTAAACCTTTGAATTTGGTAACAGACTAACGGCCTTATTTAGATCTTCACAAATTGGATACTCCCGTCACAAACTTGACGGATATCCTGTTCGCCGTATTATAAGTGCCATAGGATCTAATGCATTTTTAATATGGTGAACAGGATATCCATCACGTTTCTGAAGAAGTATCCCATCCACAAGATCTAAATAATGCCCTAAGTTAAAATTTGTGACTCAGATAAATCTGTCCTCGATCTGTTTATTTAGGCGTGCGTTAATCTTTCTCGGGACAGTGCCAGATTTGTCTACATGATTGTTTGAGAAGTGCCCTCTCTTTAGAAAATGTATGATCAACTAGTCACTTTAAAATAATAATAACCATTTTGTTGTTTACAGTTTTTGTATAGTCTTAAAATCTGTCCATGTTGCCTCTGAGGCTTCAGAGATGTTGCTTGGAATTTATCAGTAGAGAGTTGGGTTTAATGAATAAGATGGTGTATTGACATATGCACAAACATTCTTTAAATGATGCCACCATAATTTCAAACTAAGTTTAGACACTTGTGGGCCACAAACACAAGTATCCACTGACTTCATGAGTGTATGTGAAATAGCACCCACTTCTTTAACTCCTCAAAGTGGTCTACATCCCACTACTGTTCATTTTAAGTTTGGACAGTGCAGTACTTGGCCAGATATGATGAACTGTGCAACATATTTTAACACAATACAATGTTCATGTTGACCAAGCTTATAAATACATTTATATTCACTTCAAAACTATAAAAGACAGACTATCAGACAGACTATCTATTACTTTCTTATTTTTGGGTGGATGCCCTGATATACTGGATAATCTAAAAGTTATGGTTCGGAAATCTCATGCTAAATATGAGGCAATGCTAGACATTTTACTGCCTATTGCAATCAAGACAGGGTTTCTAATAGTCAGATAAAACCTTGATTTTAATGATGAACTCTTGCAATTGAAAAAGAAGGATCATCGTTTGGAAAGAACGTTGAGTAAGATTCAATGCACAGAAGAGGAAGCAGCTTTCCTTCTTAAGAAGGGCACTGGTAAAATATAGAGGTGACATGCTTAGTGTGCCTGGAGGGCCTCTAAGGAAAGCACTACTCTCAAATGTGTTTACAAATCAGACTGGAACAGCATTACAGAGGTTGAAGTAATCTTTTCCACTGCATATATTTTGTTTATAGTGTTTTCATGGGTCATATTGATCATTATTGGCTGTTTGTACTGATTGATTTAAGAGTGAGGCAATTTGAAGCTAGATTTCTGACATTAAAAACTATACAAATAAGTTTGAAAAAATGATAAGTGAATTTCATAAGACAAGATGAAGCTGTTGTAAAGAGATGTGAAAGTTTGCAAGGAGGCCTACTGGGAAGGGGCAAAAGTAAGGAAGCACAGCAATCAAGATGAGTATACAATTTTTTTTCTGAGGAAGGTACGAGAAATTCCAATTTAGGCACGCTATACAACTGAAAGGAACAACGGAGAAAAATTGTCGAAGTCTGCTGAGCAAATGACAAGATCAAACGTAGGTGACACCAAAACTGTAGGCTGAATATGAAAGTTGAAATGGATTGAAAAAAGGCGTATGCGGTAAGGAATTAGAAATCTCTGCGGTAGAGGAATTTTTTAGATGCAATATGTGAAAAGACGTCTACAATTTCATAGATGAGAGACAGGAAGACAGGAAGACAGGAAGACAGGAAGAGAAAGCGTTGTGGAGGGCCAGTGAAAAGGACAAAAAAGGAGTCTACCAATGGTTTAATAGTGATGCTCAACGTTAAAAGAGGAGATAATAGAGGCAAGAGAAGATGTGTAGATGGAAATGAGAAATAAATCAAGCACAGAACTCCAGATCTCTAGCAATACCAAAATGGAGAACATAGGCCGGGTCTTAATATAATACAGAACTTTTTTTGAAATATAAGAAGAGGCCAGAAGAAAGACCAAAAAATGAACTAGTAGATAGAAAGATACAGCATTCTACTTACTCACAGATAAACTTCTCCATATGTGTCATGGTGGAGGGGTTGTCACAAACCACTCGGAGAGCTACAAATACATTTTTTGCAAATAATATATCTGCGAGACTTCCTATCAAAGGAGTTATGTGTTCAGCTTCAATTCAGATATAGACCAGACATCCTTCGAGAATACCCTCTGTGCATCACAGCAATGTTGCAAGGCTCTACATTTTTAAGTCCCAAATAAGCTACATTCATAGAGCAATCTCAAACATTCCTAACCTCATCCCATTACTTGCCGACCCTTCTACTAAAATCTGCATTCACGCACTTTGTGGCATGAAGAGCGAGGGTCTTACTTACTCTGATGCAGGCCTCAAACAATTCTTCCCTTTGCTGTATGAGATATAACAAACATGATAAATGACTTTCCCTTTGAATTATTCTAGTCCTACTAAACACATAGCATCATCCGACTCTTGAAAAAATATTCCAGCAAACCGTTGACTAATTTATGAACTATAAAGGGAAAGCAAACAGCCAGTAAAGCTGCACCAATTCTTCGATTGCATTTTGGTAGATATGGCTCATATTCAGTGCTTAATTTAAGGTGGTGGTTTCCAGTGCTCAGCACCTGCACTTAATCATCAACACTAGCGCTTTTCATGAGGACCCATTAAGAACACATTCATTTATGGTAGGCATGGGGAGATTAAGTGATTTGTTCAGAATCACAGGATGTTGAGCCAAGCCAAGACTCAAACCTGGTTCCCCAGCACTGAGGTCACTAGCTGTGGCCATTACTCTACATCCTCTGCCCACTTTCATGGTAAGTAGGTTTTGTTTGAGGCTGCGCTAAGAAGAGAAATGGGCTGGTGCCAGCTGCCTCCTGACGAGAGCCCCAGCATCTATTTTTTGTATAAAAGTTTTGCCACCAGTGGAGACCCAAGGCAATGCTTGTATTTTTGGGCACGTGTTTTGAGCTTCTTTTATGAATTCAGCAACAAGTAGCAAGTAGGTTTATGGGTTCTTTTAATGCTTGAAATGCAGCTTGCATTATGTCAGGTCAAGTCAAGTCAAGTGTTTCTTTATTCGGTTTTTGGCAGGTAAAAAAACCATAAAAGCAGTTACATTAAAAATAAAAAGTTTCATTTTATACACAATTTTTGTTAAAAAACCGAATACTGACAATAAATTTTAGTTATAAAAAAATGCTATTAAGAACAGTAATAACATTTAATCACTTCAATATGTTTAACGAATGTTCTCACCCATTCATTTCTGGTATGTGAGATGTTTTAAGAAAATTTGTCATTCACATTTTATTCAATCACGTTAATTTGGCTAGTGCCCCTTTACAGATTTAAGTACAGAAGGAGTGGTCCAATTAAAGGTAAATTAGTTTACAAGTTATTTAGAGTTACTTAGAGTTTTAGGCAATGTTCCTCCTGGGTGGGCATAGAATAACTCGTGACGTTTTATTTCTGTCGTTGGGCGCCGGTGCCCGGTGTGCACTGAATCTACAAAGTAACGACAGAAATAAAACGTGACAAGTTATTCTATGCCCACCCAGGAGGAACATTGGCCAAAACTCTAAGGAGCACGTACAGGCCCAAGAAACGACGGCACAGACGCTGACCGTCATTTTCATGCTCTCTATCTTTGTCCCGACGAAGACCCCAACATGAGGCGAGAATAACCCTTCAGCATACATGGGGGTGGAAACGTAGACTATGCCAACCTAACACACCATAGGATCTAACGAAATGAATTTATCTTACCTATGTGTGATGTGATTCGGGAACATTAATACTACCTTCATTGTAAAGGCGTATTTGATTTTAATGTGATGTTATAAATGTCACACCACTTTTACCCAGTCCCTCACAACCTCTTCACTTCCCTTCCTTTTCTCACTGAGAGCACTTATAATGTAATGACTTCACAATTACATTGAACCAATGTTGATGATTCATGAGAAATTCTATGTAAAAATTCACAGGAGTAAACGATTGCAAGATTAAATGCAATTTGACTTAGAATATTGCATCTTTCATTCTGTTTAGTTACATTTAACGAAATGTGGTGTTTATCTGTATGGAGTAATACTAAATAACTTGTAAACTAATTTACCTTTAACTCGGACCACTCCTTCTGTACTTATCCATTAACCCAGGTCCATGAGTTTTAAGGGCCCATCCCTTTATAACTTACACCCTTTACAGATTTAGGCGGTGCCTAAAAATGCATTTTAAGAATTTGACAATACACCTCGGCATCCACTCCTCCTCCATCGACTGTAGGAACAACATGGCCGGACGGCACCTTCTTATTCCGACATGTTTAAGTAAGGGGATCAGCCATATCTTCCTGTGCTCACTATAGAATTTACAAAAGAAAAAAGTATGTATAGTGGCCTGGGTTGAGCTCTCATCGCACGGGCATAAGGGTAGAAATATATCCCACTTGTTTCGTTCCTTGAAAGCAACCAAACGGTAAAACATATTTAATCTAAATCTCACAAGGAGAAATCTTTCAAATGTAGTGAGATCCTGGATCAAATACGGCTGGATGGAGAGACTGGTTTGGACAGCAACACTATGTTGCACAGAGGGTTTTGAGGCTTCCTTCGTAAGGCGAATTTCCTCTAGATGGGCAAGTGAAGTCGCCTGTAATGCTTTTTCTGGATAGTGACTGGAATGTTTTGGGGGCCAGATAATACTTTTCCAATCCTAGGTCAGATAGGAACCTTTTTATGTAGGCTAGCCAACCGATTTTGGATGAGTGATCTAAAGCGATACAGTCTAGGATAATTTGCTGGGTAAATGTATTTTTATCCCCGGACCATATACGATGCCAGAGAAGAAGTGGCTGTATTTTTCATATACTTGATATATGAGATTCCCAGCTCTGTGTGACATGCAAAAATGGACGTGCTTTTGGGTACCGCTAGGAGAAAGCGGAGGAATGCGTTTTCTGCCACTTGTAGATTTTTCGTGTTTGCATACCCCCACACTCCTGCTCCATATAGGGCGACAGACTGACATTTAGCTCTATAGATTTTTAGGAGCTCTACTGGTGGTCTTCTGCCCAGTCTTTTAGAAAAATTAACCAAAGCCTTGGTGGTCCTGACTAAATGGAATTTTCTTGACTCAATAGCGGAGGACCAGTTCAGTTTATTATTTAGTTATAATGATTCCCAAATATGGATATTGCTGTGTTACATCCAATTTCTCATTGTTTAAAGATATGCACTTTGGCCTTTGCTTCATTGACCCGACGCTCATGACAAAAGTTTTTTTATGTTAATACGTTGGATCAACTCACCTATAAACTGGGAATACCTATTAAGGGCCTTCTGAAGTTCTAGGGGAGTTCGGGCCAATATCACGGCGTCGTCCGCGTAGAGCAACGCCGGAATTGGACGGTTGTTAGCTTGGGGAAGGTCCTGGCTCCCTTTCAACATGGCCTTCTCCAGGCCGTTGGTATAGAGCGTGAAGAGAAAGGGAGCCAGAACACAACCCTGTCTCACACCCCTTTCCACTCTAAATGACCCAGATAGCTCTCCCCTAACACCATATCTCACCCTAGCTGTAGCGTTTGTATACAACTCTCGCAGAAAGTTTACTAAAGGTAAGTCCACCCCCATGTCCAACAGTACTGCCCATAATTTAGCGTGACTGACGCAGTCAAAAGCGGAGGACAGATCCACATAGACCATGTGGATACTGCCCCCCTTTGCGCATACGTACTTTCCCAGAAGTAACGTGAGGTTCAGGGCCTGCTCAACTGTCCCATTGCCCTCACGAAATCCAAATTGGATATCTGAAAGTATCCTACCATCCTCCGCCCACCGCTGGAGACGCTCCAAGATAATTCTACCTGCAACCTTACCCAGCGAATCCAGCAGGGAGATCGGGCGGTAACACGAGGGCTCTTGGCGGTCACCCTTTTAAAGATTGGGACCAATATAGATTTTGACCAAGAGTCCAAAAGTCCCACCTCACAAACTGCCCTTAGTACCCTGGTAAGTAGTGGTGTCCACAGCTCCTCAATTAACCTAAATAGGTCTATATTGGACACCATCAGGTCCAGGTGCTTTACCGTTTTTACTGGCTTTGATGGCTCGTTGAACTTCACTGATGTCTATATCTATTTCTAGGGGATATGTAGTATTGGATGGAACAATAGTTTGAGTTACACCTGTAACTGCTTGACCCCCTCCAAATATCTTAGCGAAGTAATTTACCCAAGTTGGTTCATCTATTGCCACATCGATAAATGATTGGTTCTTTTGCTCTTGTAAAAAAGGGGATTTTATCACTGCCCAGAAAGCAGAACTATCTTTGAGAGTACAGCTTTTATGCAGCTGATCCCATAGGGCCTGTTTGAGTTCTGTTTTTCTTTCCTTTAGGGCAATTTTATACTCCCGCCTTAGGTCTGATATTTCTTTGACCTCCCTATTTGGATTTTGCAGGGCGACTTTCAATGTAGAGTGCGCTACTGTACATCGATGATTAAACCAGCCTGCTTTCTTTTCTTGAGTATTATTTAATTTTACAGACAGAGCTGAATTTATTGCTTTAATGACCATCTCAAAGTTACTTATTAGTTCTGCACTGTGTACCGATAGATCTAAGCATTTGACAATTGAACTATAGGCTATTTGGATAACTTTCTTAGTGATTTTATGGGGGTCTGTTTTTCCCCATTTCAACGAGTAACCGTTTAATCTATCTAGCTGTAGAGTGTTCTGCCTCAGTGCACTAAATATAATTTGAGTGCTGTCCTCTCGGGTTAGTTGAAGTGTTATAACAAGAGCACAGTGATGACTCTGTGTATTATCAAGGGAACGGAAGTTAGTGGCCCGGGTCACTGAAGAATTAGAAATTAAAATGTAATCTATAGTGGTTTGGCAGCCTCTCCCGATATAAGTTGGATCTAATCTCTTGGTTGGCGGCCTCGTTTCATTCATAATTTGTAAATCCAGATCAAGTAGGGTTTCGTTTAGGCAGTTTCCTATAGTTGTATGGGAGAAGTGTACCAAAGGTTCTTCATTTTCATCCATGAGCCCGCACAAGTTTTGATTGCGGTATTCACAGGGATGTTGGTTGAAATCGCCTCCCCACAAGATCGTGGCCCCTTTTATAGAGTCTCTAGTCAAAATAGATAATTGAGAGCACATCTGTCGGACGATGGTTTGTAGTTCCCTTTCTGGCATGTTATTATAAAAGTTTACTAATAAAACGGACTCATCTTTGCCAAAACAGAGGAGTAGGATTTGATAATTGGCTTCCGAGGCTAGTGATGTAACAAGCAAACCCCCTATGGTATTTGAGATATATACTATCAACCCTCCTTTTGATCTACCTGAGGTTGTAGGTGTTGCAGGGGAGAAAAAGGTTTTATACCCCACTAAGTGGATTGCATTTATCAGCCAGGTCTCCTGGAGGGATATTATTTTAAATTTCTCCAAGAAGTTTATCCCCGTACCATTTTCTATTTTTGAGCGTAGACCGGCGATGTTCCAAAAAAGGAATACAATTGAGGAGTCTGCCTTATGTGTGGTCATTTCCACGAGGTCTAAGGGTTTATCTATTAAAGGCTCTTCAATGTTTTCCACAGGATCTACTTTTTTGCTCGGTCTGAGGCCCAAAGATATGTCCCCTGCGGTGGGGCACTGGTTGTCTGCTTGATGATAGAATGTCGGCCTATGTACGATACAGTTCAATAATTCTGACTGATCATCCTGCTCGTTATGCCCTTTGGTTTATCCTCCAGGGTTGGTACACTTCTAAGTTGGCTCAATGCAGGATTCGCCCCGTTATCTCGTTTAGGCAGTCAATCGACTCCTTCTAGCCCTGAGAGCAAAGAGAAATGGTTAAAAGTGGGAACGTTATAACCGGGACCATTTGGACCAAACTTCGGACCAAGAACTGGTCTACTGCGCCAGTTGAAGGTACTCGATCTTGGAGGGTGGGCCAAAAGGGAATGTGGATAGAAATAATTAAGGTCGTGAGTAGAGATTTCTCCCCCTCCTTTCTCAGAGTACCAATCACCAATGTGTTTGGTTACTCTGCGATCCCTGAAATTTATTATAATTACGTCACCACTAATGTCTTTGGGCCTGCACCCTAGCCACCCTAATTTTCTAACATGTAAAATATCCCCGTTGATATTAGATTGCAGTGGCCTGTTATTCCTTAACCAAAATATGACTTTATTTTTTAGTTCCTGGTACCCCTCAAATGTACCCAATGGTAGTTCCGGAACCCCTGTTAAAACCACGACGTATGGTAGTGCTTGTGGTGGTAAGTCAATTTGTTGTTGATGTGGTAGCCCAGATTCGAGGGGAAGGGACTTACTGACAGAACCAATCTGGGGTTTCTCTATCTTGTTATATGGCCTGTCCACTCTGTCAACCTTGTTTGTGGTATGGAGCTTAGTTGGAGGGGCCTTCGAAGGAAAGTTAGCCTTAGGGTTAGCTATTAGATTGACTTGGCTCTCCAAACTCGCTTCCTGGGATCTTGACTGATTATTCTCTGTTGTCAAGGGGGCTGGAGTTTTCCTAATTGGGGTTAGTGTCGTGGTGTTGCTTGAACTAATCGTCACTGCTTTTGGCCCAGGTAGGGTCTTGCGGGCTTGTTTATTGGGATTGGCCCTACCAATCTCTTTGAGTAGATCTGTCTTTGATGTGACCACTTTTTCTATACTCTCCAGTTGTTCGGCCACCCTTTTCATTCTCTCTATTAGTGGCATTATTAATGATTTAACCAAAGTCTCCATACTGCTCATTGAAACGCTGGTGAGTTCAGTGAGTTGGTTTTGATTATCCTGTAATCTCTTTCTCTTGGTTATTTTAATATTTTTTGAGTTATTCCTTACTGGTTCGGGAATATTTATATATTTTTGACCACGGTGTTTTTCCCTACACTTCCTTTTACCTATTGTCTGCCTGTGTGGTGTAGTTAGGTTGTATGTTTCTTTAGGTGAGGACACCCTGGAAGGAATAGTTGGTAATGAGTCCTCTAAAGCAGTATTTGGGGTCATCACAATGGATGAGTTATTTATGTGTGATGGTGTCGAAGAGGTTTGCTCTCGTAATTGGTGTGGGATACTGATGTTTGACCTCTGAGGAGTTATCGGAGATCTGAACAATTGGGGTGTTTGCTAACTGTATTTTACCCAAAGAGGAACGTTTTCTATTGAGAAGTTCTGTAGATAGGCGCCTTTCCGTGTTTTCAATCTCGCGTTCGAGCACGGAGGCAGCCCTTGTGATGAACAGATCTAGGGTCCCTTGGACCGAACCTCCCACCAACAATTTCCTCGGTTTGCCACTTAAACCTTTCATTTTTATTATGCAACTTAGATTTGGAAGCAATACTGTTTTTAAGGGAGAATAACAGCAGGACCAAGTTAGGTTGATAGCGAATCAATTTGTTACATAAATTCAACAGTATATTTCCCACCGATGCTATGCAAAATTAGCTGTTGATCAGGCAGAGAAACGGATGGGGATAAATATAGAGTCACGTTCTTACTTAGTTCCTGAAGACGATGATGTCAGAGGGGTGGTCTAGTCCAGCCCGGAGCAGCCCCGGACGGCCACAGACCCGTGCGGGCGACGCCGGGCTGAGCCCGGGCAGAGGGCGGGCCATCTGTGGCCATCAGCGGCCAGAAGAGGCCGGGACGGGCTACACCACTGCCATCTCGTGGCTGCACCATAGGTAAGTGGAAAAATAACTCTTCCCAGGATCAGGGGGGAGGGGTCGCAAAAGTACCCAGAAAATCTGCCTCCATTATATCGTACTTGACATCAGCTGTTGGGGCGCTTTCCTCTGAAATTGAATCCGCAGAAAGAGAACTTGGGTTGACACAAACTAACAAGCAGGTTGTGGGCCAAGTCTCCGTCAATACCGATAAGACTACTCGTATACCTCGGGAGCCTAGAGTCATCATAAATCCCCCCCTTGTAACTTTGCTAGATGTGGTGGAAGGTTCAGAGGCAATCGGCTCACTAAGTGATGATCAACCACCTAGTTCGTCCGTGAATTCTAATATCCAACCTGAGAAATCTAGTATCGCTCCCAAGAAAGCCCGCAAGAGTCTTCCTAAACAAGACAAAACCATTAAACTAAATGCTCTAAAAGCTGGGTCTATTTCAACTGACTTGCCTCAGCGATATCTGCGGGAGCTGGTTGAAGAATTATGTTCTTCCAGATTGGATCAAGCATTATCTAAAATTGCGAAGGACATAATTGACACTCTGAACATTTGTGTTTCCGACTTACTGAAGAAATGTGAACAAATTGACGTGTTTTTAAGTAAGCATAAGTGCATAGATAGAGAGGTAGTTCCCCCTAAATCAAATCCTGTCAGAAGTCAAACAGAACAGGTTGTATATAATTCTAGGGCACTATTAGAAATGCCACGCTCTGATACTTCCCGTCCCATTTTTGCTGTTGATCACAGGAAAGGTGGAAGTGGTCACGAGGGCAGTTCATCACGCCTCGGGCTTATTAGTAGCTCGGTCTCAGATGATATTTTACCTCCACATGATCCCTGGGTTACTGTAAACAAGGCGGAGCATAGAAGCAAAATTACCCAACAACCGATTATTAACCTGCCACCAGAAGCTGCACCACTGGCGATTGTTCTGGCAGGGATTCCACCGTTGAAAGATGGGGAGCTAGAATAAACTGCGGACCTCCTATACAAAGTCAGGAAATGGTGTGACCTTAATTGCACGGGTAATAACAACATATCCCCAAATGTCATAATGGCAAGGCGCGTAAGATGGCTTGGGCGTATGGTAAAGCAGGTTGAAGGGGACTGCATTATTGTTAATTTTAATGATCCCAGCGCAGTCGCCAGAATGCTATGGAATGGGACCGATTTGAGGACAATGGATGATAAGATTAGGGCAGTCCCCCTGGGCTTCTTTTACCCTAGAGCAGGGTGGCAAGGAATTCCACATAAATACTGCCCGCAGTATACTAAGCGGCAAATCAATCGGGAACCTACCCGCCCCCTGTTAAGGACCTCCGCATTATTAGAATGCAATTTAGGGACCCCACCTTTAATACAGTCAAATGGTATGCCGATCCCAAGGGGAGGGGGCTCATTAGCTTTAACTAATAGATTTTCCCAATTATCAGGCCTACAAGACAATGACTGACTAGGGAAATCTAATGCATCACTCCCGTTACAAGATCATGTTCCAGTTACTGCTAACAAGACTGATTCCTACTTTAAGATAGTAAGCTGGAACATAGCAGGGATAAGATCAAAATGTGATGACCCAAACTGGATAAAGTTAATTAAAGCTAATGATGTGATAGCCTTACAGGAAACTTGGGATCCCCTCAATACCTTTTGGGTGGATAGTTACAAATCCTACTTTCTACCAGCACGACCTTCTGCTTCGGGGAGGGCTAGGGGAGGTCTGATGCTCCTCCTATCAGTAAATCTGAAGGGAGTGGCAAGATCCTTAGATTCAGCCTCTCCAAACTGCCGAATAGTTGAGTTTTCCACAAGCAAAAATTGGAAAATTCTGATAATTAATTTGTATAATTCAGCGGAAGGTGAACACCCTACCGAACATTTGTGTTTTTTAGATCAATTTATTGAGAATTATAAGTCTCATCAAACTATTTTATTTGATATTATTTTGATGGGAGACTTTAATATACATTTATGTAATTTTAATTGTCAAATCACTGATGAGTACAGCCAAATATTTGCATCTCCCCAACATTTCGAACACTCAGAGGGGCCAATCACTGGAAGACACTTTAGCAGGCGCAGATCTCTTTGAGCCTGGTTTTCTTGATAGAAAGGAGAGAGTACCAACGTATAGTGCAAGAGGAGTGGAGTCAATTATTGATTTCATATTTCTGACTCCAGCTCTACTGGACCATGTAATATCATATAATGAACGTAACACTCCTTTTAGTGATCACAACCCGGTCCATTTGGTCCTGAAAGCAGGGTTTTCACGTGTGGATGGCCCCAACAATCCTAGGGCCCAAATTAGTGTGATCACTAGTGACCAGGGAAGAAGGCTGAAGTGGGCAAAAATAGTACCAGCCCACTTTTTAGACAGCCTGCGTACTAAGAGGTGTGACGATTTCGCTAAATGCTCTGATGGGGCTACTCCCCCAGGGGAGACCATCAGAGCCTTTGGTGAGATCTGTAAGCAAATTGCTAAAGACCTAACTGTCCCCTCAAGGCCTAGCAGGAGAAAAGCAAAGAAATGGTTTGACTCAAATTGTTCGAAAGCTCACAGAAATTTAATGAAAGCTCTTAAGACAATACCGAGAGATAAAGCCCTAATAGTTAAACTTAGAACGGAATACAAATCTAGCATACATAGGCGTAAATCAGAAATCAAAAACGAAACATGGGATAGCCTTATGACAGACGCGGTTCTACAGGATAGCTCTAAATTTTGGGCCATTGTTAATGGCCCACTGCTGACGGGTGAGGACAATGACAAGCTCGAAATAAACATCCCTGAAGATGACTGGGTGAAACACTTCGAAGCTATCTACGCGAGCAACAAAGTACATGCCCCATTTGTTCCCCCTATTACTTGTCCAGTTCCTGCTTCCTTAGAGTTTACAGAAGCAGAGGTGGCAAAAGCTATAATTGATTCAGCTAGCAACAAGGCTCCTGGTCCTGACGGCGTCCCTACTGATCTGTATAAGGCAGACGTTACACTCAGGGCCCCAATCTTGCAGAAGGTGTTTAATTCTTCAACCTCCTCTGGCTTTCCTCCCTCATGGGCTCAATTAATTATTATCCCTATTTTTAAAAAAGGCCAGAGAGGAGACCCAAGGTGTTACAGGCGGTAAACAGTCATAATATCGATTCCAAAATATTGAATGGACATAATATCGAAGTAAAAGTATAGAATGGACAAAATATCGAATGGACACAATATAGTTGTTAAAAATATCGAATTTAAGGTAAGTAATATCGATTTTCAAAATATAGAAGTCAAAATATCGAAGTATACAATATAGGCATTAAATATATCGATTTTTTAATAATATCAATTTTTTTAAAGTGTTTTGTATGTTAGTATATGTGTAAAAAGTGTATAATAATTTTTGTAATGTATGTTTAATGTATTTTAAGTAATGAATTATAGTTATTTCATTTTTGTGTAATTTAATTCTGTTGCGGGTTGTGGGTTTATAGGGGAATAGGGTGGGAAGTAATTTAATTATATTAAATTAAATATTAATTTTTAGCAATTATTATTAATTTTTAATTACATTTTGCTTTTTAGTTCTGAAGCGGGTTGTGGGTTTATAGGGGAATAGGGTGGGAAGTAATTTAATTGTAATTAGTTAAATATTTTTATTTATTTATTGGTATTCATTTTGAATTTATTGTTATTTTTAATTGGTCATTAATTTTTATTAATTGCCAATTAATTTGTATTAATTGATTAATTGTTAATCATTTTAATTTTCTAAATTTATTTTCTGTAGCGGGTTGTGGGTTTATAGGGGAATAGGGTGGGAAGTAATTTAATTGTAATTAAGTAAATATTTTTTTAATTTATTGATATTGATTTTAAATGTATTGTTAATTAATTTTTAATTGGTAATGAATTTCTATTAATTGGCAATTAATTTTTATTAATTGGTAATTATTTTGTATTAATTAAATATTTGATAATTATGATAATTGTATTAATGTATTTTCTGTAGTGGGATGTGGGTTTATAGGGGAATAGGGTGGGAAGTAATGTAATTGTAATTAATAACATATTAAAAATACTTTTTGTGTATTGATAATTAATTTACTGTTAATTTTTAATTGGTATTATTTTTTATTATTAATTAGTTTTTGTTATTGAAAATTAATTTGTTGTTAAATAATTATGGACAGGTTATTAATTTTTAATAACTAATATGTAGTTGTATTTCTAATTAATTATTACATAATATTAAATTGGTTATTAATTTCAATTAATGTTTTATTGGTATTGATATTTAATTTATTTTTAATAATATATTAAATAATTACTTTCCCTACTGTTAAACTCACTGGAGTGGGAATAGTAATTTTCACCCTCCCGCTATCCAACGCTTTCCCTACTGTTGCACTCTCTGGAGTGGGAATAGTATTTTTTACCCCCACGCTATCCAACTCTTTCCCTACTGTTGCACTCTCTGGAGTGAGAATAGTAATTTTTACCCCTACTCTATCCAAAGCTTTCCCTACTGTTGCACTATCTGGAGTGGGAATAGTAATTTTCACACTCCCGCTATCCAACGCTTTCCCTACTGTTGCACTCTCTGGAGTGGGAATAGTATTTTTTACCCCTACGCTATCCAACGCTTTCCCTACTGTTGCACTCTCTGGAGTGGGAACAGTAAATTTTACCCCTACGCTATCCAATGCTTTCCCTACTGTTGTACTCTCTGGAGTGGAAATAGTAATTTTTACACTTCCAATATCCAACGCTTTCCCTTCTGTTGCACTCTCTGGAGTGGGAATAGTAATTTTTACCCCTACGCTATCCAACGCTTTCCCTACTGTTGTACGCTCTGGAGTTAGAATAGTAATTTTTACCCTCCCGCTATCCAACGCTTTCCCTACTGTTGCACTCTCTGGAGTGGGAATAGTAATTTTTACCCTTATGCTATCCAACGCTTTCCCTACTGTTGCACTCACTGGAGTGGGAATACTATTTTTTACCCCTACGCTATCCAACGCTTTCCCTACTGTTGCACTCTCTGGAGTGGCAATAGTAATTTAAACCCCTACCCTATCCAACACTTTCCCTACTGTTGCACTCTCTGGAGTGGCAATAGTATTTTTTACCCCTACGCTATCCAACGCTTTCCCGACTGTTGCACTATCTGGAGTGGGAATAGTAATTTTCACACTCCCGCTATCCAACGCTTTCCCTACTGTTGCACTCTCTGGAGTGGGAATAGTATTTTTTACCCCTACGCTATCCAACGCTTTCCCTACTGTTGCACTCTCTGGAGTGGGAATAGTAATTTTTACCCTCCCGCTATCCAACGCTTTCCCTACTGTTGCACTCTCTGGAGTGGGAATAGTAATTTTGACCCTTACGCTATCCAACGCTTTCCCTACTGTTGCACTCACTGGAGTGGGAATAGTATTTTTTACCCCTACGCTATCCAACGCTTTCCCTACTGTTGCACTCTCTGGAGTGGGAATAGTAATTTTTACCCCTACGCTATCCAACGCTTTCCCTACTGTTGCACTCTCTGGAGTGGGAATAGTATTTTTTTATCCCCTACGCTATCCAACGGTTTCCCTACTGTTGCACTCACTGGAGTGGGAATAGTATTTTTTACCCCTACGCTATCCAACGCTTTCCCTACTGTTGCACTCACTGGAGTGGTAATATTAAATGTTACCCTCCTGCTATACTACGGTAAAATATTGTAAATTTTTTATTAATAACTTAAATTATTATATCTTAATTTTAAGGTTATTTGAGTATTTTTAAGTATGTTTTAGTTAATTATATGTATTATTTCATTAATTTTAAATTACTTTTAAGACATTTAAAAAAAATCGATATTTTGACTGACTATATTTTTTACAGACTATATTTTGGATTCGATATTTTTGTACTTACCTGTTTGTAGATAGGAATTCGATATTTTGGCATTCTATATTTTGGTGACTATATTTTGGTAAGCCTATATTTTGTCATGCTATATTATGTCAGTGATCCGTTACAGGCCAATATCTCTCATAGATTCCTCTGTAAAAATCTTAGGTAAGGTCCTGCTGGCAAAGATATCCGATTGGGTCTCGGAAAATAACATTCTTGCCGAGTCCCAATATGGGTTCAGACCCGGTAGAGGCACTGTGGATCAGTGTCTCAACCTGTATCTTTTAATCAATAAATATACGGTAACCAGCAAGGGCTATATTTATATGGGATTCATGGACTTGTCCACAGCTTTTGATCTAGTTAATAGATCAAAGCTGTGGACAACTCTATTGGATATGGGGATTGACCCCAGCCTGTTCTTTTTTATGGCGGATCTCCACAGAGATTTACAAGCGACCGTCAGAATGACACAAGAAGGCTCCTGCACTAGGCACTTTAGACCTGGGAGAGGGGTGAGGCAAGGGTGCATCTTGGACCCTTTCCTGTTCACCCTATATGTCAATGCC
This sequence comes from Lissotriton helveticus, assembly GCF_964261635.1. Taxonomy (NCBI): domain Eukaryota; kingdom Metazoa; phylum Chordata; class Amphibia; order Caudata; family Salamandridae; genus Lissotriton; species Lissotriton helveticus. Next base: position 1,242,432,394 of record NC_136063.1, on the reverse strand, counting down.
CTAGACAAATCACTCAAAACGGCCAGCCTGGATGTCCTGCGTATAGGAAGCCGTTCAATTCCCGTGCTCCTATACGCGGACGATGCTGTTCTTTTAGCTTGTACCCCGTTAGCCCTACGATGGCTATTGCACCATTTTGGGGAGTTTATGTCATCCCTTGACCTAGTGATTAACACCTCCAAGTCTCATGTCATGGCTGTGGGGCCGGGTAAGAACAGAGCACAGTCCTTTTTTTGCAGAGGGGTTGAGGTTCAAGGTGTGAGAGCATTTACATATCTGGGGGTCCTGTTTGATAACGGTTGCTCATGGACGGCCCAGAAGCTGGCAAAAAAGAACGCTTTGGTAAGAGCGGGCTCTGCACTATTAAAATTAATACAGCGTTTGGGGGGACGACCTTATGAGGCAATCCTCAAATTATATAAGGCCAAATGCCTGGCCCTTACCCTTTATGGTTCAGCAATTTGGGGGTATACAAACATGACAGAGGTACAAAGGGCTGAAAATAAATTGTTTCGTTCCTTTTTAAGGGTCCCACAGTCTACCCCAACATTTGTCGTTCACCAAGAGCTAGGCATGGGTTTTGTTGGTGACTTGATTAGCTTGGCACCCCTCACGTGTTGGCTCAAAACTTGGCTCAATCCTGAGCTAACATTGAATCGTCTAATAATAAAAAATTGTATCGGTCTGGAAAGGGGGATCAAAATTCCATGGTTATCCTATATCAAAGTTACATTTGCTAAATTGGGGCGACCAGAAATTTTTGATCACCCGGAAGGTATTGTTAAAGGCGATATACTTTGGGTCAAAATGCACTTCTTGTCCATGAAATTACTGGAAAGAGAGGCCGAGGAACTAGCAAAACCAGCTGTGAGAGAGCACTTTTTGCTAGTCACTTCCCCTTCCCTGGAACAGTACCTAAGAGTCGTTTCTAAACCTTTCCATCGTTGGCTCTTAATCAGATTTTGGTTTAACCAGGTACATCTTTTATTAGGAAACTATCAGACATGGAGCACTCCAGACAAGGCTCCCTTTTGTGACTGTGATAACTGTTCAATGCAAAACACCACACATTTCATGTTCTTTTGTAAGCATTACTCAACATTGAGGAAAAAATTCATCATCCCACTCTTAAGAGGGTTGGGGTTCCATTAGGTTAAACCAGCTCTAATGTATCTTCAACTGTTGAATAATATCTATATATTTAACATCGCAAGTTACTTTGTCGCTGCTGTAAGATCCAAGAAACTTAGAGAGCATGATATAAATGGTTTATGAATCTTCTCCCCTTTTGTAAAGTAAATTTAAAAGATTTGAATTCTGTAAATATTTTTTAATATGTAAAATTGCTGGGCTAATTTTTAGTATTTTTAATGTTGTTATCATCATGTTTTTATTGTGTACTTTTGTGATTTTAATTAATCGAATAAAGTGATTTTTGACTTGACTACAAGGGATACATAATCTGATTTATCCAAAATAAAAAAACACTCCTGTTCTTCCTGGATAAACTCAAAAGAATTGCCACTAAATTCTTTGGTATTTCTGCAGACAAGCAAGACTATGGGAGTCTAATTTAAAGTTTGAAGAATTGTTCAGATATGTCTGGACCTGCATGGGCCTGGATCTAATGCAGTGCAGTCAAATCAGCTTCACATTTGGTTTCATGTAGAATTCTTTTACAACAATTTATTTTCCACATGTATAGCAGATGACAAAAGGTAAATTGATTATGCACAAAGTTTAATCATTTTTACATATTACTGGGCAGGACATCAATCTTAGGATGCCAAGCAATACATAACAAAAGAACATATGGCTAGATGAGTGATACCCACGATCTCTTTGAATTTAATTAATTGTATTGTATTTATGCATTTATTATGCTTTCAATAAATTGTAATTTGAAAATGATCAAGGACCTCGTTACCTCCCCGGATAGAAACAGGGATCTCCCATTTCTCCATGAAAATGTTTTTGTTGCCATAGATTTTCTGGAAAATCTGGAATGCAATTTTTTTTCAGAGCTTCAACCTTTAATTGGTACAGAGCAGCCAATCCTATATTTTTCCCTTTTGCGTACTTTTGCGTACTTTTGCATTATGGCATCTTCATGTAATAGCTATTCCTCATTAATGCAATAGCACAATTTTTTTACAATTTTTTGGTCTAAATTTTAAAGTGCTTCTTTCTTTTCTTAGTTGTTTCGAACTCTACAAATGGTGAGCTATTTTAATTAAACAATTGAGTTGCTTTTGCACCACACAATGGAGTGCATGCATGACGCAACCGTTAAATGCAATTTATCAAGTTATGCAAGGCCACCTTGCGGGGTCCTGAGTGGCTTGATAAATTCAGAGTAACTCAAAACAGTGCAAATTAATGTGTTGCATTACTCAGCCCCAAGGAGGTGTTCTTTGGGTGGTCCATGGGTGTTCCCACGCAACAACCATGGAGTTTGACGCGTTCTGAGATTTACCATAAGTGGTAGCCCTGACAATGCGCCCAAACTGCTACCCCTCCCCAGGTGAGGCACTTCGCCTCATTTGTTCCTCTATGGGATTTCTTTTGTACAGGATGGTGCCCCTTCCTGCACAAAAACAATCATGCTTACAATGCAGGCACCCTTGCCCCATGGTGCAGGAGCTCCTGCATTGGCGCTAGGCAGCACATTGTGCAAAAGCTTTTGAAAATGGGCAGGAATATGCCGCAATATGTTAAATACTGTGGATTCCTGCCCTTTACCTGTCATGTAGTGCAGCAAGGTGACTTGCTGCGCTATACTGAGTCACTTTCTGATAGATAGGCCCGTGTTACTTAAATTCTGCCGCTCCTGTAGGGTGAGGGTTTTTACTTGACCATGCCCCTAAAATGAGATACAGCTGTGACTGCTCATCCAACCTGGCAAACGTGTATGTCCACAATTTTCAGATGAACATTGTGTTGCAAGATTCCAACCTCTATAGTACCTTTACAATTGCCTCCTGGTGATTAAAATGACAATGAACTTGAGTTGGGGCTTTTCTTTAACTTGCTTAATTCATAAGATTCTCATTTGAAGTTCACTGAAAACGTGATCAGACAAGAACTGGACTTCCTAGACCTTATGGTCACAGTAAAGGAGGGTTTGTCATACTGTAAAAAAACGGCACTGATAAAGGGGTTTCTGAAGTCTGCAAATTATGCAGCAAATGGTGGATTGTGTAGCAAATGCAGGAAACCCATATTAATACAGAAAGCACTGGATCCAAATACTCATATAATTCTAGTGGCTATGATTATGAATTGCGTAGATTGAAGGGCCAATGCCCCAGCACCCAGTATTGCCATCACCAGTGTCTCTGGCAGGACTGTGTCAAAGTAATATGTATGTTCAATCCCTTTAGCCCAGAATTCATTGGGGACAACATGAGGTAACTGGTATTTCCAAACCAGTTCCCACATGCAATGCCAGCATTTCAGGCTGTTTGCAGGGGAACAGTCCTGCATGTATGACTTGGACGATGTCTCCCTGTAATGCAAGTGGAAATACCACATGCAGGATACCAACGTGTAATCCTGCATCACTTGTGATTCCCAGTGTGGCCCATAACCTTTCTTAATGGCCCCATCATGAAATCTTTAAGGGTTCCTTCCTTTTCACCTCCATCTCTTGCAATAAAAGTCCACTCGATTATGACTGCAGACTGCACCCCTGTGGGACTGGGAGACTTTGGCAACCTGCCAAAGGCATGCCTGATGTGGTCTGCAAAGATGCTGACAATGTGTTAGGTGCCATTGTCTTGGTGTCTCTACACGAGTACTGATCCTCTAAAGAGGGTCTGAAGGATCCCATGTGGATTGTGTCACTCTGATTCTGCAGCTACCATATCTTCTGCGTACCCTCAGTTGGTGACGTCGGGGGTGTATTGCAAATAAACAAGTAGCAGCTGTTTGAACTACCTCTCGGGTCTTGTTTACAAGTATGTGGAATAGGCGTGACAACCACACCCAGTAACTAATGCTACATTGGGGTTGTCTACTTGGTTGGTGCAGTACTTAGCTTCTGTTGTCAGTTTTGCATGGAAGAATGAGGATTAGCATGCAGAATCATTGTTTACCAGAAAAAGCATTAACTGGGATTCCCAGCTTTTCAGATTTTGCTCTGTACCTATCCTACTAGCACAAACGACATATCTGCTCTGGATAGTAAAAAGAGAGCTGTAGGCCTTCCAAATCACATACTGCTGAGTGTTGTTCTACTCATAAGATGGAGGCATGAGTCTGAAAGTCGCTGCCTCTTGAGAAATACCGCTAGAGTATAATGTCACCTACCAGGAAGGAACAATAGGCAGTAAACCGCCCTTGAGGTGCAGAGCAATGTTAAAAGGCACGCCTGCGGAAGTAACTGCAGGGGCAAGGTCGCCTGGTGTTAGTTCCCACCCAAGACACCACAACCTTCGCTCATTGGCTGTGCTTCTGCAAATCTTAGTCAATGAGGTGAGGTGGTGGGAACTCAGGTATTGAGCTCAACTGCTATCATGGATGTTTTTTGTGCTCCTGGAAAAAGTGACATTGTTGGCAGTGGGTGCTTGATTCGTCTTATGACCCCCCCCCCCCCACACACACACATACATATGCACACCTGCACATATGCATATACACTCCCTCACACACACTCCTCCCCCATAGACCCCTCCACCCATCCGTGCAATTCTAGGAAAACAAATATGACCCTTTTGCTAGCATCCACTCTTCTGCGGCACCAAAACGATAGACCAACAAAGCTGTTTGCGAATAATTGCAACTACCTCACTCTCCGGATTGTGGTTCTATTTATCAAACACTCTATTTGGCATGCTGCTCCACATCACAGAGAACGAGGGCTGCAAATCCTTCATATTGTTTCAGGGCAGCACCATGACAATATTTGTAGATGTTATAGTTATATAAATGACGTTGATGATTGAGCTGATGTCTGGTCTTCTTCTCTAGCAAGCCATGTACGGCTAACTCTGCAGAAACGTGATGTTGATTAGCAAACTTATTTTCAATATAATTTTTAGAAGAGCATGTTTCCTGTTACCAGCCATTATATTCAAGTCCCCTTAACACATGCTGAAAATGCAAAGATTACTCACACTCAAAGTAAAGACATTTGAATATGCTAAAGTGTAATAATTAAAGTGATAACATATGCTCTCCCATATGTTTATATAGGTCTGCTTTTTTTGTAAATTAAAATAGTGGTTGATGAATTTCATCAGTCGACATAAGGAAAGAAATTGCACATTAGACACTTGCACCTGAAGAATGCTTCAGCTTTTCTTTTTCAAAGAATAAGTGGGAATACAAGTTGAGGTATTCATGTAAAAAAGGATCAATGTCTACTTTATCTGGATAGATGTGATTGGAACGTACGGTTAATGATGGCCTCATTAGGGATATGCCAACAAGCAACAGTGTTAATATCCTTTCGACTATTGTTTAACTGTTATATTCATTCATTCATAAAATCTTTATTTCGGTAATTTGCCATAAAAGAATACAGAATAAAAACAAATCAAACAAAAAGTACATACAATTCATTAAGCTTCATTAAGATAAACACAATTAATGATAAAATTCGTTCGAGGTAAAGTGGCACAATGCAGAAAGATGATCCGTACAATTCTTTAAAATTCATTAAGATAGACACAATTAATTTTAAGATTCGTTCGAGGTAAAGTGGCACGTGGTTACAATGCAACAAATCTTATCCGATAAGTAGACCTTAGCATTCATTTGCAGTTAAGTGCCTTCGCTTAGTCCACATAGCTAGCAAATACTTAGAAAGTGCAAATACAATGTGTCCAGACGTATCAGTTTTTAAAATTCTAAAGGTATGTGAGCAATGTACAAAACCCACATTTTTGCATAAAGGTACTAGCCAATACTTCCTGGGTTTACTGTAGGATGGACAGAAGAAGAGTACATGAAGTTCATCTTCTGTGTCACAGCTACACCCTGGGCAGATCTTATTGCAGGAGACTGACCATTTGCTTGTGAACGCTCCTAGGGGTAGAGTACCATATCTCCATTGTAAGTAAAGTTTCCTAGCTACAATGGGATAAATAACATCCATAAAATCCTTAAAAATTTAAGAGACTTTAAATGTTAAAAAGGAATTAGTCAAGGTGCCAGCATGAGAGTCATACAGAGCAGCATTGAGTCTTTTGTCCATAAAAATTCTAGTGAGGGACTTGCGCGAGACCTTGAGGGAGCTCCTTTCCGGATCATACCACAAGGCAGATAATCCCAATCTTCCGAATTCCTGTTTTAGGAACGCGAGCCAAGGGATTTTTGCTGCACTATTACAATTTAGTATTTCCTTGAGTTCTAGCCTATAATTCAGCCGCTATGGCGTTATCCAGAGCCTACGCCAGAACCTAAGGGGTTTTAGTGCTAACTCGTGTTCAATAGGTCTCAACCCCAAATCTAGCCTTAAAGGGAGGAGCGGGGTACTTTGTGGGAGTGCCAATAGTTGTCTAATATTTTTTTTTCTGTTTTGGGGATTTCATGCCTGCACGAATGCCCCCACAGCTCCCCACCATACAGAATAGCAGCCCTCGCTTGAGTTTTGTAAATCTCCAACGGGGGACTAACTAGTTTAAATGTCGATGTATTTGAGAGCTTGAGGATCCCCCCACCAGCTGGGACAATTTCATCTGTGATTTTACTTGTTGGGGGCCCCACGACAGGTTTTCATTTATAGTAACCCCTAGGTACTCAAAGGTCGCTACCCTTTCTAGTCTCACTGTACCCAAGATAGGATTCGGGCGGGTGGATGCCGGAGGATTGAAAGTCATGAATTTTGTTTATCTCCAATCCACGGCATCTGCAGAAGTCCCCGAAGCCGTCCAATATGCGTTGAATCCCCATGGGAGACTTGGAAAGCAGCAGGGTGTCGTCTGAGAACATGATCGCCGGCACCCTCCTGCCTGCCAGCCTTGGCTCATCAATATTGGGGACCCCATCCAGATGTGAAAATATGTCATTTATATAGAGGCAAAACAGGGTTGGTGCCAGTACGCACCCCTGCCTCACCCCCCTGCCGACGGGAAACCTGGATGACAGCGCCCCATTCCTCCCGCATCGTACCTGTGCAAAGTTCCCCTCATGTAGCCTCATCAACACATTCAGGAGTTGGGGCGGGACACCCAATTCCCGAAGCACCGACCACAATTTCCCCCGGAGCACAAAGTCAAAGGCGGACCGGAGGTCCACAAACACTGTGTAGAGGCTGCCACCCTCTATCTTCGCCATTTTCCAATACAGTAATATAAAGCGGAAGATTTGGTCCGTGGTGGAGGTGTTCCTCCTAAACCCCGCTCGATACGGGCTGAGTACTTCATGTTCCTCCATTCAGCTCTGGAGGCAATCCAAGATGAGGCGTGCAAAAAGTATTTGCGGAACATCTATGAGGCTGATGGGCCTGTAGTTGACCGGGTGCAGAGGAGAGCCCTTCTTAAATATTGGTACTATCTCTGCTCCCAGCCAAGTACAGGGCAGCTCCATGCCCCTCAGTATCGCATTGAAAATAATATGCAAATAGGGGCCCCAAATCCTGGGTTGGTGTCTGAAAAGGTCTCCCAGGAGTTTGTCAAGACCCGGGGCTTTACCCACTGCAAGTTTCCCTATCACATGGCACACCTCGTCCATAGTGAATACTAACTCATCATGCTGGTCAGTTAAAACTAAGGGTGCCGGCATACTTCCCGTACCTGAATTGACTGAGTATAGGGCCCTAAAGTGATCTTCCCAAACCGTTGCCTCAATATGCGGTTCGATGGCAGATTTTGGTTCTCCAGAGCCTGTACTAACAATTAACCAAAATCTGGGTGCATCCCTGAATCTAGGGCAATGGCTAGGTTAGACCACTTTTCCAGATCCCACTCTTCCTTTGCATGTTTCATTATCTCTTTGTAGTGCAATCTCATAGCACAGATTTTAGGTTTATTACTCCCAAGCTTTATAGCCTTAACCAACTCGCACTTGGCCATTCTGCATGCAGCGTTATACCAGGAGGATACAGGGGCCCTTTTCCTCCTTTTGGGCACCTGAGGGTTGAAAACCTCAGCTAGGCTGGAAACTAGGTCCAAATGCAGGGCCAATAATTTTTCATTAAGATCAGAAGGCGGAGATTGGATGTTTAGAGCATCAACCTCCATAAGCAGGGGGAGGATTGAGTTATATAATTTGGATAGTTCTTCCCCCACTTAACCCTGCGTCTATCGTTTGTTAATATGGTCCTATCTCCTTGGTCACCTGCGTCTACCGTTATAATCTCTCCGGGCCCTGGAAAAACGATCTCCAGGCTTAGAGCGTTGTGGTCACTATCGATCCTGGTAGTTACCTTGAAATCGATAACCTTGGACCACAACCGAGTCTCAACCATAATGTAGTCAAGGCGCGATTCTTGACCCTTCTTGTTAAAGGTACACCTGGATGGAGTGTCAGAGGGAGTACGGCCTATACAGGCCCTAATAGAATGGTTTAAAGTTAGGGCCGTGATCTGGATCGCTAGAGGGGACTAAGCCTTGGAAAATGGAGATTGGCATGGAGGTATGGCCCAGTGATCGTCCTCTCCCATGAGAGCACCTTCATTCATCCCCCGTAGGGGCTCATAGTGACAATTCAGGTCACCGGCCACCAAAAGATGAGATTCACTAGTAAGAGTGTTCAGAAAATGTGATAACTCATCAATGGTAGTGGACTCACTGGCTAAATTTACCGGCCGTGAATAAACATTCACGATAGCAAGCTTAAAAGAATTTGGCCATTTCAGGACTACACACTGGACATCATCAGAATATGTAGTCAAGGTCTCAGCCATGCAGCCCAAGTGCAAACCAACCCAGGTGGTAAGGCCGCCTGACGGTCGCCCCTTCCCCTCCCAGCGAGCAGGTACATGGAATGCGGCAAATCCCACTCTATATTGTTCATCCCTAGCCCAGGTCTCTTGAAAGAGGCAAATGTCATTGTTATCCACAAATGAACCCCACTCTGGGTAATTCAATTTGTGGGGTAAACCTGCCACATTCCATGACAATATTGTCAAACATTTCGATTTGCTAGCATTTAGGCCGGTAATGTCACTCCCCCGTGGGACACCTTCACTTACAAATTCCCGGGGAGACTCCAGTATATGGCCAAGTGCAGATCTCCCCAATACATCAACACCCTTTTCCGTAATAGACCCCTGAGTTTGGAAATGTGGATCGGGGGATCGCTGGACAATTGAATACTGGTTAACTCTGCCACTCCCCCAGGATTGTCATTGCTCCTACTTTGGGAAGTGCCAACTGTTTCCACCCGGCTGTACTGTAGTCAGTCAACCATTTCCAGGCTACTGAACCTATTCTGAATACATATTTGTCTCTGTGCAAGTGGTCACCAGTTTCAGCCCCTCTCAGCCCTACCCGCACCGCGGTGCATTACCAAGGACCAGTCACCTTCAGTATCTGACAAATAGATTGGCGGATAGAAATATGACAGTGGGAGTGGTTGGATAGTTGCCCTAGGATTTTGGTACCTCCAATTACAAATATGGTCCACAGTGCGGGGGTCCTTGAAATTTACCAACACACAATCACCAGTTATGGTTTTGGGCCTGAGCCCCACCCAGGACAACCTACGTACCATCAATATTTCACTAGTAATATGGCGGGGGAGTGGTCTGTTTTTGTTAAGCCAGTCGATCACTTTGTTTTTTAAGGACGTGAACGATTCCTGGCAAGCCTCGAATGCAATGAGGACAAATCTGAGATTCTTCTTTACGTCCAATTCCCTCCTGCATTCAGAGAATTCCTCTGGCCCGCAGGGTTCCCTTGCCCCAGTGACGATTGCTATGGCGGCAAGAACCTGGAAATTTGGTTTGGAGCGGATCTCAGCTTCCATGAGCAGATTAAGCGCCTTTCAGAGACGTGCTTCAGCACGCTGACAACCCTAAGGAGGTTCTTTCCTCTGCTCCCCTGCTCTGCCAGGGAGACCGTGGTCAGGGATCTTATCCTGGCACGCCTGGACTATGCTAATGCCCGGTACATCGGCATCCCTGGGTACCTCCTGGGGAAGTTGCAGGTTATCCAGAATGCAGCTGTCAGGCTCCTGTGTAATATCTCCAGAAGAACGAGTGTTCGCAAGCAGCTCAACAACCTGCACTGGCTTCCGGTGGCCCAGCGAGTACGCTTTAAAACTCTGACCCTGACTCATAAGGCTCTCCACGGTCCATGTCCATCCTATCTGAGCTCCAGGTTTGCATTTTACTTTCCCAGCCGCTCTCTCCGCTCCGCCTCCAAAAGACGGCTGGTAATTCCCAGGTTTCGTCGCTCCCGACTTGGGGGACAATCTTTTGTGGTCAAGGCAACCACCATGTGGAATGCCCTGCCTGATCTTCTCCGACACACTAAAGAATTAGCCACCTTCAAAAAACTTCTTAAAACACATCTGTTTAAGCAATCTGTTTACATTTTTGTCCCTTCTGTCACTATTTAAGCAATCTGTCTAAACTTTTGTCCCTTCTGTCACTGACCACTGACCTCACTCCGCGCCAGGATACTCCTGAGTAGCAGTTCGCGCTATAAATCTCCTTATAACATAACTTAACTTAATCTGGAGTACTTCTAACTCGCTTCCGAATTTCCAGGAGTTTGTCACACCTATTCAACATTTTATGATTTGGGCACCTTTTTGCTGCCTGAGTTTCAGATGAGGATTAAAGATGTGCATCAGTGAGTGTAGCTTTATTAGTCCATCGAGTTGGGAGACAGCTCATAGTTGGCCATATGGGACAGTAACAGATGGTGGACTATCTTAAAATTTCAAGCCCACTTCACGCTGATTATAGGCACCAATTTAAGCACAGGATTCTCCCAAATGTTCTCTATAATAACATTGATTTCTGGTTAGCAACACATGTTGACACAGACCTTTTTAAGATATTTGTGAAATGAAGTGTTATTTAGCAACTACAATGACTAGTTGACAAGCTTGCACTCAAAGTGCTAGATTCACATATAAAATCAATGGTATCTTGTGGCTAGCAGGGACACGGAACACAAAAATCACAAATTGTAACTCCCTGGTTCATCTCTTTTAAAACACACTGTACATTTGTTTTTAGAAGCAATAGTGTGGTGGAGACTCAACAATAATCTCGTTTTATGCTCTATGGATGCTGATAAGATCTTTGGCCAGGTGGCCTGGACAGTTTATTAGGAAGTATTGGTAGCATGCCTATTTCCTGATTACTTCATCAGGCCACTATAGTTTCGCTAACCCTATCATGGATGGTCATAAAATATTAATGTTAAGGTCCACTGGTGCACTCAGCACACTGCACATTTTCATTGTAGTTGTTTGCATTGTATACAGTCAGAATTTAACTTGATCCACACAAATCCTCATATTCAGAACTCTGCAGATGATAGTGTTTGATTGCATAAAGTTATGTCTTGAAAATACTAGATTGCATTACTATTTTCTCTCATTAACCTTGTGCTATATGATGAACTTGGCTGAGACAAAATAGTTAGTCGTACCTCTTGCTATGCAGCCCTCATCTGTCAAAAAGTCAGGCTATTAGTATAAGTACTGTAGAATTACTTACTTTAACAGAATACTTTCACCAACCAAATAATTTGAATGACTAATCCTTCCCTGCCAGAACAGCTCAACAGGTAAAATCAGGTGCATTCATTACTAGGACATATACATTGTAATAAAATGACAAAAAAGCTAGCTTTTTGAACTGTTGTCTCTTAAATTTTCACAGAATCACTAGAATGATCATGTGTTACATCTTGAATGAGAAAAATACAAGAATTAGCAGAAAGGAACTAAATAGGGCCCTTTACATTGTTCTTTACCCCGTTTCACTAAAATTACCATGTTGTCTCTATGCTTTGCCCTACAAAATGGTTGACACGTTATTACTTAAGATTATGGCATCACTTTCTTGCATATTGAATGTTACACCGGTCCTCAAATCTTTGTTTCTATTTCGAAAGCAAAACAAAAAGCTGTTTTTAATTAATGTACCACAATTTGCAGTTGAACCAGCTGGCATCCAAATTTATAAAACTCCACAATCCTACTCCACCCTAACAAAATTCGAATAGCCCTACAATATTAACTCAGTTGCAAGATATGGATGGACAGGCAGACACTTATGGCACGATTCACAAAGGTTAACATACATTTTTGTGTATGTTTATGATTGTTTGCTGTTCACAAAGGGATTTATGAGTAGTATGTTTATGAATATGAAGTCTCGGCACATAAAAATTAGGACAGTCCCATCTTTTTATGTGCGTAGACTCCACACTCGTAAAAATACTACTCATAAATCCCTTTGTGAATTTCAAACAATCATACAGTTACATAAATGTGTACGTTAGTGTATGTGAATACGGCCCTCAGTTTTGGGCATAAAATGTTTTTTCAGGACATCAGGTATTTTGCCATGTTTGATAGAAAGTTTGTTATTCGACAAAGGGCATTTTTAGACCTAAAATCCTAGATGTGGTATTCACCTGAATGTTTATCCTTCACTCCTTCTCTATTGCTGATCTTGTGTTTGTTGGCTTTAGGATTCTGTGAGCTTTATCATTGCTAACTAGTGCTACATTGTTTGTGCACTCTCCTTCAAACATGGTAACCATTGGCCCACACATAATTGGCACAAATAATTTACTTTAAGTCTAAGTACTAAATGCTACAAGTGAGCATGCAGCCTTAATTGTGCCACCCACTAAAGTAGCCTTTTAAAACATGTCTCTGGCCAGCCACTCAGCTGTAGCACAAGTTGCTTTTTTGGATACAAATAGTTTATTTGATCTAAAAAACACATAGATCATAAAAAGCACAAAGCACAATTTACAGTAAAATATCATAGTTTAAAAAAATTATTTAAACAGAATTACTTAAAAACAAATATTTAAAATATAGTTGGTTCCAAATTGCTTCATAAGCCTTCTTACTTTTAGTGCTAAAGATAAAAAAGATGCTAATGAATAATAGTTAAAATCATCCTGTAACATTTGCAAAAATATAACCTTACTCGACATTGCCTAAAATTATATTGGTGCATATTTGGAGCTATAAAAAGTTTCTGATAAAGTGCATAATGTTTACAGAAAAACAGTAACGCAAATCAGTTTGAGTCGAAACTCCATCACATTGACAAAAAGGCAAAGCTTGTTGTGAGTAGATACTAGTAGGATAGCCCAACATGCAGGGGATAAGATTTAATCTGAACCTTCACAATACAAATTGATACTGATGATTTGATACACATGACAGATAGAAAGGTGGTACCTCAGGGATAACAGGTATGTTCAAATAAGTTAAAACCATTCTTTTTTGGTTATTGTGAGCATATCTTACTCTTTCCATTTCACATAAAAATGTTGTTTTATTTGTTTTTTTAGATATTAACCCAAAAGTAGATGGAGTCACAAAAAGATGTTGCAGACCTGGAATAGCGAGAGTACATTGAACATACGAGATCCGTGGCATCTTATGAACTTTATCAAGTGAAAGACAGTCCTTAATGATATGAGTTAAATGTAATGATTCCCTTCACTAGATTGAGTGCCACAATAGAATTGATGCTAGGTGGACCTGGTTGATTATATATGGTACTTCTAGCTCAAGGTGGCAATTACAAGAAGAACAGCTTCTAGTAAGGGCTACTAATGTTTTCAAGAAAGTGTCTTCCGTGAGCTGAAGTGACTCAGCGTTTGTATATCCCCCATACTCCTGCTCCATATGTTGCAACAGAGATAGCTTTGTCCCGGTATATCTGTTTGATAACATCTAGTGGTTCAGAGCCCAGTTTTTTAATAAAACTATAAATTGCATTAATACTTTTTTCTAAAACCCAGTTTCTGTTGTCAATCATATGGTTCCAAATAGCGGCTTTATTAAACAATATTCCCAAATACGAAAAGGTATCTATTTGTTCAATTATGCGCCCATCTATGTGAAGGACAGGTTTCTTTTTTGTCCGTTCGCCAGCCACTAACACAAAGGATTTGCTACAGCTTTTCCATAAAAGACACATACTCCATTATCAGTTTCGGCAGTGCCAAGCCAGTCCAGGCAATCAGCACTGCTTCATCCGCATAAAGGAGTGTGGGAAGGCAAGTTTTATTTATCATGGGGACATCTGGTGTGGGTTCAAGCAGGGGCGCCTCCATCCCATTAGTATACAGAGCGAATAGAAGAGGGGCAAGGACACACCACTGTCTGACCCCTCTTTCTATCCTAAAACCTCATGTGCATTCTCCCTTATTTCTAGATTGTACACAGGCCGCACCCTGTGCATACTCTGGTTTTATAAAGGGAATGATGGATTTATCAATGCCCATTTTTCCACAGTAAGCCCTGATTGGGGATGGGAAACTTAGTAAAAGGCTGCTGTCAAATCCATGAACACCATGTAGAGCGTTCTCATTTTAGCAACAGTATATTTAGGGACAATCTAATGTAAATTTAAACATTGATCCATAGTGCCTTTGCGTTTCTTGAAGCCATATTGCACTGGAATCAGAATATTTCTCTGACTGGTCCAATCTTCTAATCTATTTAGTAAGATGCGTCCCATTAGTTTTGAGTTGCTGTCCATCAGCGAAATGAGTTGATAATTCTTGGGGATTGATCTATCACCTTTTTTGTGTATTGGGACTGCAATTGATTTATATCATATTCTGGGGGTCCAACACTAGCTATTGCATTAAAAACATTAGTTAAAAAAGGGGCCCACGGGTCCGGTTTATCAAGAAAGAAATCAATAGGTGCACCATACGGTCCTTGGAGCCTTATTCCTATCACACTGCTCTACGGCATTTCTGATCTCAAAATCTTCAAAAATTTAAAAAGTATTTGTAAATAATAAAGGATCTTTTAGATGAGGTTCAAGCTCAGCAGAAATAGGACCATCGATGTTTTGAAAATATTCGAACCAAGTGTCTTCATCCACATGGGTCTCAAGAGTAGGGTCTGACATTTTTGCCAAAAACTGAGAGAATATTACCGCCCAGAAATATTTGGAATTGTTTGTGACAGCAGCCTGTTTGAGACACTCCCAGGTCTCCTCTATTCTTTCTGGCCTCTTTATTTTGTTCATGAAGATAATTACCTATCAAACAGGAGACCCCTTGTGGAAGGGAAAGGGTTACTGGGGGGACAGGGAGGTACTTCAAAAGGCCAAAAAGCCTGTGCTCCTATCAAGAATCAGGAAATTCAAAAATAGGGCTAATGTTCCTGAGAAGGTAAGAAGGAGGGGAGGGGCACGGTATCTCAAACATTTGAGAGTGCCTGGGCCAGAGTATTAGGCAGGACAGTCAGCAGGACTGTTACTGTTACCCTGACACATCCCCTTGAGGATGTCATGCTTCATAATAGGGTGGTGCTCCTCTTTGGGCAGGTGCTGCAATGCCCAAATGGTCCCCTGAAGGGTCGCTTTGGAGGAGATGTTTTTATGAGGCTGCTGTATGATGAGTGTGGGTGAGGTGGCTTGTGACGTGAAGTGGGCTGTGGATTAAAGGATAAAACTGGTGAGGGTGAGCCGACACTGTACTTTAATAAGAGGATTGCCTTTCCAGGGAGAAAAAAACCCTATGGTAGGTGGTTGCTACCTCTAGGTTTTAAAGGAACCCAGATAGTCTGAGTGTTGAGATTGAAATCCTACTGTCTCTCTCTCTCTCTCTCTCTCTCAGAGAGAGAGAGAGAGAGAGAGAGAGAGAGAGAGAGAGAGAGAGAGAGAGAGAGAGAGAGAGAGAGGGACATAACTGTGGTCACTCCTTCACAAGTATGTCGACATGTTTCGAGTCTGAGCTGGTCATAAGGATCCAGGGTGCTTCATCAGGACAGAATACAAAAAACATATGGTGAATAAACTTCCCCACACTGAGTGGTGCCCCTCGGTGCTACCTACAGTGTGTATGTTGTTCCACGTCCGAACCATGGAGACGAAAGAACATAGTGACAAAGACATTAAAAATACAGATACAGCGGATCGAGATCCAGCAGTGAATTCCCTTAGTCATGAAGCCATACTGGTACCCCAATCATGTATAGTGGTGAAAAAATGACATTAAAAAGCATGTGAGTATGCATGTTTGAGTGAGAAATCATAAAACTCAAGGGAAGTACCACTGTGGGGCACCTACCGAGGTGATCTGGCACAGTGATGTCCACAGAAGACGGTGTCACTGTGAACCCGGTACTTATAATCCACATAAATCATACTCCTTAGTATCAGGGATATATATCTCAGGCACAGCCTTGTGAATGTGATTAGTCACATGAAATTACTAACTAACCAATGACTGGTCTCCAGGGATTACATTAAGAGTTTTGTGAAGGTTAGTTAAAGCTTTTGTACAGGGTGAATCAAACCACCTCGACTAAAAGTATTATGACTAGTGACGAATCTATGACATAATATCGACAGACAAATTATCTACATACAAAAATATCGACACAAAAATATCGACATCAAAAATATCGGAGTTATATGTTCATAAAGGTAAGTACAAAAATATCAACAAAAAAAATATTGTAGAACAAAAATATCGAAATTAAAAATATTGTTTTTTAAACTGTATTAATAATAATGTAATTTAAAAAACAAATACATATAATTTTTCAAATATTAAATAAAAACATTAAAACATATTTAAAAAATAATAACTAATACATATACATTTAAAATAAATTAAAAACTCTACATATAAATTAATATATATACTTACACCACATATTGCTACAGTAGGAAAAGCGTTGGATAGCGTAGGGGTAAAAATACTATTCCCACTCCAGAGGGTGCAACAGTAGGGAAAGCGTTGGATAGCGTAGGGGTTAAAATTACTATTCCCACTCCAGAGGGTGCAACAGTAGGGAAAGCGTTGGATACCGTAGGGGTGAAAATTACTATTCCCACTCCAGAGGGTGCAACAGTAGGGAGAGCGTTGGATAGCGTAGGGGTAAATATTACTATTCCCACACCAAAGGGTGCAACAGTAGGGAAAGCGTTGGATAGCGTAGGAGTAAAAATTACTATTGCCACTCCAGAGAGTGCAACAGTAGGGAAAGCGTTGGATAGCGTAGGGGTAAAAATTACTATTCCCACTCCAGAGAGTGCAACATTAAGGAAAGCGTTGGATAGCGTAGGGGTAAAAATTACCTTTCCCACTCCACAGGGTGCAACAGTAGGGAAAGCATTGGTTAGTGTAGGGATAAAAATTACTATTCCCACTCCAGAGGGTGCAACAGTAGGGAAAGCGTTGGATAGCGTAGGGGTAAAAATCACTATTCCCACTCCAGAGAGTGCAACAGTAGGGAAAGCATTGGTTAGTGTAGGGGTAAAAATTACTATCCCCACTCCAGAGGGTGCAACAGTAGGGAAAGCGTTGGATAGCGTAGGGGTGAATATCACTATTTCCACTCCAGAGAGTGCAACAGTAGGGAAAGCGTTGGATAGCGTAGGGGTAAAAATTCCTACTCCCACTCCAAAGGGTGCAACAGTAGGGAAAGCGTTGGATAGCGTAGGGGTAAAAATTACTATTACCACTCCAGAGGGTGCAACAGTAGGGAAAGCGTTGGATAGCGTAGGGGTAAAAATCACTATTTCCACTCCAGAGAGTGCAACAGTAGGGAAAGCATTGGATAGCGTACGGGTAACAATTACTATTCCCACTCCAGAGGGTGCAACAGTAGGGAAAGCGTTGGATAGCGTAGGGGTAAAAATTACTATTCCCACTCCAGAGAGTGCAACAGTAGGGAAAGCGTTGGATAGCGTAGGGGTAAAAATTACTATTCCCACTCCAAAGGGTGCAACAGTAGAGAAAGCGCTGGATAACATAGGGGTAAACATTACTATTCCCACTCCAGAGGGTGCAACAGTAGGGAAAGCGTTGGATAGCGTAGGGGTAGGAATTACTATTCCCACTCCAGAAAGTGCAACTGTAGGGAAAGCGTTGGATAGTGTAGGGGTAAAAATTACTATTCCCACTCCAAAGGGTGCAACAGTAGGGAAAGCGTTGGATAGCGTAGGGTAAAAAATTACTATTCCCACTCCAGAGGGTGCAACAGTAGGGAAAGCGTTGGATAGCATGGGGTAAAAATTACTTCCCACACTACTCCCCCTTTAACACACAACACACTACACATACAAAAAACACAATTAATATAAATATCAATTAATCAATTAATAACAATTAATATTATTAAATTGTTGCAATTATAAATAACCTAATTAACACATATTAATTACCATTTTATTAACAATAAATACCAATAAATAAATACAATCTCTTTAATTAGTTAAATTTAATTATATAACACCCTATTCCCCTATAAACACACAACCCACTACACATAAATGAATCACATCATTTAATCACTTAATAATAATTAATTACCAATTCATTATTAATTAACAATACCAAAAAATTATATATATTAGCACATTAAACATAATTAATGCAATTAACTAATTAATAATAATTAATTAACAATTAATTAACAATAACAAAAAGTTTAATATATTAGCCCATTAACTCTAATTAATTAAATTAACTAATTAGTAATAATTAATTAACAATTAATTATTAATTAACACCAACAACAAAATAAATACATTGGCACATTAACTCTAATTAATTAAATTAACTGATTAATAATAATTAATTAATTAATAATTAAAAATATTGTTAAAAAGTATTAATTAATTAATTATTAATACATTACTTCCCACCCTATTCCCCTATAAACCCACAACCCGCTCTGATACTAAAATGCAAAATGTAAACAAAATTACTAATTTCCAAACATACATTAAAATACATATTTAACAAACATATAAACAACATAATAAAATACATAACACTAAACGAAATTTCGATATTAGTAAATTTCGATATTAGTAACATACATACCTTAAAAACGATATTCTGTCTGTCGATATTTTGCACTTCGATATTCTGTACCATCAAAATTAAAACATCGATATTATTGTATATCGATATTTTAATTTCGATATTTTGTCTCTCTACCGCTAGAGACCTTACATACAAGCTTGGATTTCCCCTCCTTTAGAATTAGCTCAGAAGCTGCCACAACATTAGTTTGAGTCGAGCCTAGATTAAGGCGAGTCATTTTTTTCATAATATCTATTATTAATAACCAAGGGGACCACTTTTCCTTTATCAATCCTGCCCCGTTTGAGGGATATCCAATTTATTTTCCCTAAATAAATATTTCAGACATTGCATCTAACTTAAGCCTGAATGCTTTTGTGCCAAGCTACAGAGTCATTTTTTATTGACGTTTGTGGTTCACCATGACAAGGATTGTGGTTTTTGCTGAGTGTTAAGTTAAGTTAAGTTTATTTATTTTGCATAGATATTCAAAACCATTGCAGTATTTGCTTTTTTTAAAAATGCAATAAAATTGTTGTTACACAATAACAAAAAACGTCAAACAGAAGCTAACATTATTGTGCATAAAAAAAGTGGTAACTGTACAGATGAATTTTTTTTAACAAAAGTGCTAGTGCTCTGTCCTTATGCAATGAATAGAAACCATAATGAGTAGGTAACATTATTATACATTTAAAACAAAGAACCTTTGCTATACAAACGAAATAGCAAGTGCTCCGTCCTTTGGAGAAAGCCAGTCCCGAATTGTAAGTTAGTAGGGTTCTCACTTGTCTGTCTATTGTTCCGCTATGACAATTTTAGGTATTTTTTGTTTGGCCAGATTAAAATATTTTACTAATCTGCAATTCAGCTGCGTGTTTCCTGGGTTAAAGCATGCCAACACCTCTTGTCTTCTAGTGCGGGTTCCTAATTGCTTGAGGGAAGTTTCTACTAGCATTAGCCGTTCATGATGTAAATCCTTGCAGGTAAAGATTAGGTGTAAAATATCTCCTTGCTTGTTGTTACACAGCCTGCACGCACTAGGAGTTGTAGCCCTTAGCCATGGTGGAAGATGCTGAGTGCATAGGAGTATGCTAAATGTGTACCTTATGAATTTCATTTGTAACTCTTTGGAATAGCTCTGATTAAATTACTTCTGCGGTGCAAGTGATTTGTTCGAGTACAAGGTCATCCAGGCATGGGACCTGTCTGCAAAGGTTGCTTTCTCCTCACAACTGTAATTTGTTTTACACTTTTCAATGGCAATTTTTTAAAAGTTGAATGTGCAAGTTAAGGGTTCCAAAGATCCATGTGCTTGTTGCTTTCCAGAGATGTCTGGAGATATTTCCTTGCTTGGATAGAGTCTCTGTGCTGGATTTCATTCCACAGCAGTAGGTTTAGCGTGTTGGGAGTGGCATTTCTGATCTTGTGCCATCAGATAGCATAGGAGCCGTGTCTGGCCAGGGATTGTTGAAGGAGGCCAAACTCCAACCTTATTTGTGCCGGTGACGTGTAATGTGAGAGGCAAAACATAATCCTGTTAGCTTTAACCAATGTTCTGTCTAGTACTTTGGCATCTCTCCCCCTGCAGTGCTTCACTGCCGTAGGTGATCGTAGGGTGTAGTTTGGCCTGGGCTACCTTCAGCAGCGGGCTCAATGTTGGCCCCGTCAGTTTGTTAGCAAGTTTTCTCATTGAAAGAGCTATTACCAGACCTCTCCTTATTATTTCCTCTTTGTGGCGTTTAAATGTTCTTTCCCTTTATGAGTGGTTTTTGCTGAGTGATGATTCTACTCCTCCCATCCAATAACCTAGTTTCCTACAGGCATTGTTTTAAAATATTTTCAGCCTAGATGCTGAAGGGAGTAACTTGGTCAGTTTCAGAATATGATTGAATAAAAGAGGTCCTGGATGGACTTAAAAACAGTATATCTAGTGCATATCAGGTGGTCAGCCACTATAATTAGCTGTGAAATGATGCTATTTGAATCACGTGGCAGGACAAAGCAGCCCTCAGAATTACTACCCACCAGTGGGATAGCCCTGTTTACTCACTCATACTATGTTGAAGGTTTCACAAATTTACACTATTCAATTGATCAATTTAACATAGATTTCTTCTGTGACTTAATATTACAATAATATTCCCCCTTTTTATGTGCTTGATCTGTATAATAAATCTGTAATGGGAGGAAACAAGGAAGACTCATATGTTTGAGCATGTGAGTGTGAGCCATCTTTCTGCAATGCATCAAGGTTGTGTGTTGAGGTCTCTATTGTAAGGAACATGGCATAATTCAGATTACACTGTGGTAAGCAGGAGTTGAAGTGTGTGTTTACACTTGCGTGGTAGTTAATTGGATGGCGTGGTGTCAGTTCAGAAAATGCTAGTTAAAATAATGCATGACATAAATATGGTGACCTAATTCTCTTTAAAAAACTATTTCCCGATGGAAGCTAGTCATGGAAAATCTACTGCAAATGAAACAATATCATTCATGATAGATGATATTTTGCATAAAATGGACATAATTGTGACGAATGGCAATGTGGGGAGTTAGATAAGGCACATTATGTGGTATTCCTTTGCAGGTGCTAATTCAGGTTGAATGAGTTCTAGCCATGTGTCCAGTCTGGCTGTAAGTAACAGTCCCAAGTAGATGACAAACTTTATTTGCTATACCCTGAGGAAAACTGGGTAGTGTTAAGCTCTTTGTGATGTTGAAGATAGAGTGATGGAATAAGGGATTTGCCTGCTGCGGGCCACTTGCTAGTTGGATGGCGGGATGGATTGAGCACAGGCTAAGAAGTAGAAGATGATGCTGGAGTCATTCTGCTAAGTGAAGTTCTAAAAGACTGGAACTTCATTAGGTAACTCGTCAGAGAAAGATCTCTCTGGCAGTGATTAATCCTTTGCGGGTCACTCACTAATTGGCAGGGATGATGCATGGAGTTTGAGAAATTGTGGGTGCTGCTTGGCTGATTCTGAATACCATCGTATTGTTTAGGTCTTTGCATAATCCCATTATTTCTGACCCTTGTGATTAATGTCCTTTGGTACTTGGTCTAAAGATTACATTCTAAACTGCTTCACAAATAGAATTTATTCTCTTTTGCAGAGAACAATCACGTAATGTGCCAACCCGCTTCTAGGTGTAGAAATGTCTCAAGTGACATGTCAAGTAAATACCAATGTAAAATACACACATTCACACATGTCCAGATGCCAAAACAGGCAAGCTCAGAGGATGACGAAGGTGCTCTACAATAAAAGTATCTAGATTTCATTTCTGCGCTGCTACAACCTGTTAGAAATTGGATGTCTGGTTGGCAAAGGTGTGCACCCTGTCTAAGCAGAAGCCACAATCCTAGTCAGGGTAAGCTAAGTACACACAAAAATATAACCTGTGCTCACCCTCTGGTAGCTTGGCACGGAGCAGTCAAGCTTGCTAAAGAGGAATTTGTAAAGTATTTGTGCAACACACACATACAGTAACACAATGACCACACCACAAAAAAGACTCCACAAATGTTTAGGCATTTGATAATTAAATTATACATAAAACAGGACCAAAATGACACAAATCCAATGAATAGAAGGTGAGATATTTTAAAGAATAAATGCAATAAAGTGCTTGGAAGCAAGTTTCAATAAAAAGGTACTTTAAGTCGCACTGGACGGGGCAAAGTCAAAGTTTGGGGCCAACCGCGATGGAGCACGGGCCAGCTACAGGACCCAAGTAGGGCCCGGTGAAAAAGTACCTTTCCTGGTAGAAAAACAGAGAGATTGATCTTCTCCACGCAGTGAAGGCGATGTGTCAATTTTTAAGAAGTGTGCCAGAGCCAAGAGGTGTCGTACAATTCGCCAGATACTGCTATGCAGTAGAGGGAATGCATTGATTTCACCAAGCTGCAACCGGGTGGAAGCGCTGTTTCTGCTACAAACAGATAGGTGATGTGTTGAAATCCATGTTGCAAGCATCTGGGCACCTTCCAGTGAGCCATGCACAGGAGCAGGGTTATAGACTTTGATTTCCCCGAGTCTCAAGCAACAGGAGGCAAGCCAACAAAGCCCCTGGAGATCACTTGGAGGGAAGACAGAGTCTTGCTCTCCTTCAGCAGAGTCAGAGAGCAGCAGGCAGCAAGGCAACATAAGAGAAAAGCAGGCTTTCCAAGTCTGCATTCAAAAGAGGAGTTCTTTAAGTAGCACAGAAGTCCTTCTGAAAGAGGTTCAGTACAATATCCAGTGTCTGATGTTAGGGGGTCAAAGACTCAGTACTTATACCTAAAAGTGCCTTTGATGTGGGGGTGACTTCAAAGGAGCTTTCTGACATGCACAGGTTCCCCTTTCAGCACAATCCTGTCTACCAGGCTGTCTATGGAGGGCAAATCAGCTATTTGTGTGGGGACAGGACACTACCTATTCAAGTGAAGTGTTATTAGCAGAGCAACAGGAAATCCACTTAAATCAATTGAAAAATAATCAGAATCAAGAAGATGGAAATGGGGGTAAACCAAAAGGTAGAATGAATAGAGAGGAGGCCAACAAAAAAATTCCTTGTCATGGGTGCGGAAAAATGGGACATTGGAGAAACAAGTGTAAAGCTGTATTGGGTAACAATGTGCGAAACGATAATTTGAATCCACAAACGCTGAATGGGGTGTTAAGGAAGCCACAACAACAGGTAATACAGAACCAGTTACCACTTTCACCTATGCCAGATTCTGGGAGCCAAGCAAATTACAAGGTGGATACCACAAATTGGGAGGGAAGTGGAAGGAGAGAAGCAGTGACATCACAATTTCTTCTGAGTGACAAATTTTTTGAGGAAGAAAGTTACTGACGGTGCCTGAAAGGGGAGGACTAGGAGTGCGTGCTTGACGTATTCTTGCCGGTAGATCAGTCAGGTCCATAAATTGAGGGAAAAGTTGAGGGAAATGATGTTATATTTTTGTTGGATACTGGCGCTACCCGCTCTACTGTGAGAACAGCAGACGTTCCAAACCTACCCCTCTCGGGAGAAGTGATCCAAGTAGTGGGTGTTTCTAATAAACAAATTAGTACCCCTGTTGTAGAACCTATGGAAATCAGAAGAGGTAATTTTAAAGAAATGCGCAAGTTTGTAGTGTGCGACTCCAGTGCAGTAAACCTATTAGGTAGGGACTTACTGTGCAAAATGAATTGCACAATCTTTTGTACCCCAAGTGGTGTCGAAATACAAACCCCAGACGAAGATGGAGTTTATAAATTATTATTGGCCAAACAAGAAGCTGAAAATAAAAATATGCTAGTGGAAGACCTCCCAAAAGAATTACAGCATATGGTGAATACTGAAGTGTGGGATTTCACTGGAAAAGATGTAGGATTAATGGCAAATGTTGACCCGGTACAAGTGACAGTGAAAGAAGGTGCAGTTTACCCAAAAATTCGACAATACAAAATGAGCCCAGAGATAAAGGCAGGTGTTGCAATAGAAATAAAACGATTGGTTGAGCAAGGCATTTTACACGAAATAATGAGCAGTCCATGTAATTCACCCATAACTGGCATAAAGAAACAAAGCGGCAAATATAGGGTTGTACAAGACCTCCGCAAAGTTAATAAACTTGTTGTCCCATGTTGTCCAGTTGTGCCAAATCCTGCAGTGATTCAGTATCAGATACCGTGGGGAGCTGGATGGTTCACGGTAATTGATTTATGCCATGCATTTTACTCCATACCATTACATCCAGGTAGCAAATATATTTACTCGTTCAAATTCGACGACCATGTCTACGTTTGGAACCATGTCCCTCAGGGGTACACAGAGACTTCATCGATTTTCAATCAGATATTAAAAAAATGTCTTGAATCTCTGTTTCTGCCCGGACAGTCTGTCCTGATGCAATATGTAGACGACTTGTTGGTGGCATCTAAGACTCGAAATGACAGTGTTGTCGGCACCATTGCATTGCTGAATCATTTGGCAGAAGGAGGGCATAACGTGTCACCTGAGAAGTTGCAATTCTGCACCACATCAGTAAAATATCTGGGGCACCAGATAGAAAGAGGTGTCAGAAGACACCTCTGAACGAATCAAAATAATCAGAAACATTAATCTATCTCAGACACAGAAAGAAATCAGAATGTTTCTTGGGGTTGTAGGGTACTGCAGGCAATGGATTTTGGGATTTGCAGTCCTAGCAAAACCTCTGATACAGATGACAACGAAAAGAGCAAAGGACCCAGTAGAGTGGGATGACAAAAGAATGACTGCTTTCTTGAAACTGCGAGACTGTTTGTGCTCAGCTCCAGCCATAGGAATGCCTGACTATTCAAAGGAATTTGCATTGTTCTGTGATGCAGGCAACAATTGTGCATTCTCTGTTCTGACCCAAACTCATGGTTTAATGAGACGTCCTGGGGCATATTTTTCCTCCACAATAGATCCAGTGGCATCTGCATTGCCAGGATGTTTGAAAGCAGTAGCTGCAACCTGCCTGAGTCTTGAGCAATGAGAATCCATCATTATGGGACACCCTGTAACTGTGTATGTCCCACATTCAGTGGTGATTCTGTTAACCAGAAAATTTACTCAATATTTGACTCCTAGTCAGCTGACTAAGTATGAGCGAATTCTTCTAGTTGCAGGGAATGTGACTATTGCAAGATGCACTGTCTTAAATCCAGCTACACTGTTACCTGAAACACTCTTCACAGAAGTGAAAGGGGAAGTCGAGCATGATTCCATCGACCTCACAGAATACAGTACAAAGCCCCAACAAGACAAAAAAGAAGAGCAATTGTTGACATTTGAATATGAACTGTTTGTGGATGGCTCATGCATGAGACATGAGGAAGGACGATTAAATGCTTTTTATGCTGTATGTACTCTGTGGGGTCCAGTGGAAGTATCATATTTACCTGGAGTTAAGTCTGCACAAGTAGCCAAATTAATTGCATTGACAAGAGCCTGCAAATTTGGGAAAAATTTGAAAGTAACCATACACACTGACAGTCACTATGGTTACGGGGTTGTGCATGACTTTGGCCAACTGTGGATGCAAAGGAAGTTTCTGACTTCAGGTACTCCTATTAAGAACGGACATTATGTAAAAGACTTGCTGGAATCAATTCAATTACTAAAAGAAGTGGCTGTGGTCAAGTGTGCTGCTCACAAATCTGGAAATGACAGAGAGAAAGCAGGTAACCGATATGCTGACCAACTAGCCCAGCATTGTGCCAAACATAAGATGGCAATAAATAAGAAAATTGATGCACATGGAAACAGCTGCCAACTTATGTTGCTTGAAAGAGTGAAAACATGGGAAGAAGTGAGAGATTTGCGAAATGTGGCAGAAATGAAGGAAAGGGAAGAGTGGGAGAAAATAGGATGTCGGAAAAGGGCTGAGGATGGCGTTATTATTTACCTTGATGGGAGACCTGTGTTACCAGAATATATGCTTGCTCCTATGGCTAGGATGTATCATGGAAGAACACACTTAGCTAGAGACACTATGATTAGACAGTTCTGACAGAGTTGGTTTAATGGGAGGTTCAGGAGTGTAGCAGAGAGTCTTTGCCAGAGGTGTATAACATGACAAAGAATGAATCCTGGTAAGAGAACTGTAGTGTTGCCATGAAAGATTGGAAAGGCAGACGGTCCCTTCATACGACTCCAGATTGATTGCATCCAATTACCACCTTGCCGAGGACTGAAGTACGTCCATGTCATTGTCTGCCTGTTTGCAAAATGGGTGGAAGCCTACCCTACCCACAGAAATGATAGCATCACTGTAGCTGAACTACTACTGAGGGAACTCATGCCACGTTTCGGTTTTCCAGTAACGATTGAATCAGAACTAGGGTCTCACTTTAATAATGAAATAATTAGTCTGATCTGTGAAGCATTCCAAATTGAGCAAAAGCTGCACTGTGCATACCGCCCAGAGGCTTCTGGAGTGGTAGAACAACTGAATGGCACAATCAAATCACAATTGGGAAAGATGTATGAATCTATCCGATTGGAGTGGCCTGATGCTTTACCTCTTGTTCTGATGGGACTCAGAAGCATTCCAGACAGAAACACTAGCTTGAGCCCTCATGAAATACTCAAGGGAAGAGCAATGAGGCAGGCATGGGTACCAGGACACAAGCTGATAAATATATCTGATTATTTAGAGCTGGAGTACTGGAAAGAACTGGCTAACCAAGTGTGTTCTATCTCTCACCAGGTTGGGGAAGATGCTGTCGCCAGACAATCAACCCCAGCACATGACCTGAATCCAGGTGACTGGGTAGTGAAAAATGAACATACTCGAGAATCTTGCCTAGCACCAAGGTGGGGAGAGCCACATCAAGTGATATTGGTTACTACCACAGCTGTAAAGTGCAGGGGAATTACAAACTGGATCCACGCAAGTCACACCAAGAGGCTGATGACATAGAAGCGGAAGGTTGTGCAGCTGAGGGGTCTCAAGAAGTTGATCGCGAAGTAGTGTATGAGGAACAACTGAGCACCAGTCAGGATGAATGGATTCCAGTAGTCGACATACCTGCAGAATATGTGAGAATCAGAAGTCAAACCTATTTAGATAGACAGAGTGATAGTGAGGATTAGTCAGGAATAGAAGAAGGTACTCAGATTACAGAAATGCAGGTCAAAAGTAATTCTGAGGAGGACCAGATAAGGAAAGATCGGTGTACTCAGACATTTGAAACTCCTCCCAGAACTCCAGAGTCTAAGGAGGGAAAGACAGGTATTAGGGCGAAAGCTCAGGCAAAAGACAATCAAGAAATCCAAAGACCTGAGCAGGACCAGATAGGTGTAAAAAAGTGTGTTCAGGAAGAAGAAGGCAAACAAAGTCAAAGTCAAATACAACAAACACCTGAACAAGGCCAGATTAGTATCCAAGCAGAAGAAACAAAATTGAGCTCTGGACCAAGTCAGATAGAGAGGAATTCAGAAGTTGACAGAGAACAGGTAGTGCCATAACTGAATGAAAATAAAAGAGCATCTGAAGAAAGTCAAAGCACTGTGTCAGCTAAAAGACTTAGAAAGGGAGATAAGTGGCCTGGCTTTGTCAAAAGACTGAAATGTCGCCGTATAACAATAAATGAAGAAACAGAGCAAGAAAATAATATATCAAGCCAAGCTGGACCATCCACAGAACAGCCCAGAAGGAGAAGTCCACGTTTGAAAAGACTGAATAACAAGTTCAAAGGACCTGAGTGGATGTACGTCATACTTGAAAATCTAGAATTGAGTGATGACGAACTGATTATTGATCAGACTGACGAAGAAGTGAGACCAACTTGCGAAAAGAATCACAGGTTAAAAGTCTGTGAAAAGTTATAAAGAGGGGATTAAATCTCCTTAGTTGAAAATGGCTGATTATAATGTTAACGGTAGACCGAAAAGAAATAGTTTAAAGACATGTTGTTGAATATGCACTTGTAGTATAGTATTAGTAGTTATAGTATGGTTTGGATTTACATTAGCTATACCTTACCTAATGAGCAAAGAAATGCAGAATAACACTAATATACCTGAGCAAGTAGATGCACCTAAGGCAATAGATACACATACACATGGGTAAAGAGTTAGTCTTCAGCAACCTGGAGAAGATTTAGAAGCACTAGATGAGGGAGATTTACATTATAGAAGAGCTAGACATAGACCTCATTTAAATGTATTTGCTAATTTGTTAGTACTTATGTAGAAGCTATTGAAATCAGTGATTGCTACGTGTGCATGAAGTTGCCCACATCAGTAGCTGAAGGGGTCACTTACCATCACTTACCACTGACCTATGGTATTTCATGTAGCATTTTAGCTAGTTTATTTTATAGAACTGGAAAATTGCAGTAATATTATTCTAATTTTGATGTAATCTTTTCTGAAGTTCCTTTACGTAGAAATTTAAATCGTATTTCTAGTACTAGAGACTCTACACATTTCATGGGTGATTACTTTCTAACAGTAGGATCAATAGATGTAGCTAAGGCTCACAAAGATAATCTAACATGCATATTACAAGAGAAAGAAAAGATGATTTGAGATTTAGTCGAGAAAAGGAGACAGAATTTCCATAAGAAAGCATCTGATCATAAACGGAAGATTCCTAAATGGGCTGAAAATAAAGAATTTACCTCTAATAGCAATACTCAAGCTGCTATGTTGCTGGATTTTGAAAAGAAAGGAAAACTCTTTATCCATAGGGAGAAAACCGATTATTATAACAATATATTCATTGGTTCCAGTGAATGTGAACATAATTTCAAAGTTATTGGGGGTTGGGGTTTCAAAGATGGAACTGAACCAGTTTATCCTGGAATTTATTACATTTGTGGGAACAAAGCCTATTTTAAATTGCCTGATCATTGGTATGGGAGCTGCTATTTTGGAATAGTATTCCCAAAGGTATACCATGTAGAGAAAATCAATGGAAGCAATGAAGAAACTAATGGACTAACTCATAGTAAAAGAGCATCATTTTCTGAAATTGCAGGTGACATATTTAGTGCAATACTACCTTCAGTGGGAGTGGTTCGGAACACTCAAAGAATTTGCAAATTGTCAACAGTGGTAGATCATTCATCGACTGACACTGCTAGTGGATTTCTAATGATCATTACCAAACTAGTTGCGGTAAGATGAATGGTTTTACAAAATCGACTTGCTCTTGATATATTATTGGCAAAAGAGGGTGGATACTGTAGAATGCTGAAGATGCAACATTATTGCACTTACATTCAGACGAAAGCATAGAAATTAAAAGGTACGAGAGTAATATTACAAATTTGAGAGAAGAATTGAAACCACTGGAGGTTGACAGTGCATGGAAGAGACTAATTAGTGGTCTCTCCTCAATAGGTAGTTGGTTCACTAATGTAGGAAAGAGTTTTGTAGGAAAAATACTGATGCCAATGGTGGGAGTAGCACTACTGATTGTAGAGATAATAATTTGTTGCAAATGTCGCAAACACAAGAAAACATATAAAATAAATCAGAAAGGAAAGAAAAGAAACTTCAGTGATATCGAGCTTGAAGAATTAAATGAAAATTTGTACAAGAAGATGAAAAACTTCCACATAAATAATGGGGAAAAGCCTGAAAGATTGTTTGAAGAAATAGAAAATTAGTAAATGTTGAAAAGTTGGCATCTGTTTCTGTAATTTGTGATGATATAAAATATCATCAAAGAGGGGATTGATGGAGCAAGGTTTCACTCATAAAGAGACTTGCTTGTACTCAACCCTCTCGAAATAAACTGTAATGCACTAATAAATATGTTTCGTCTTATTAACAATACAAAACACGACATTTCTAGCAAGCTGGGAAAGCTTGCATATGTGCTTTTACTAACCGTAACTCAATTAACCTAAAATGGCCACCGCAACGCGGGAACTTTTCTGCGCATGCTTCTGTCATACTCACGTGACATGACGTACTTACTGCTTTTGTGGGAAAACTTTGCTTCTGCACACTAGAACTAAAGATGGCTGCTTTATGTTCTCATGTGCTAACACTTGCATTACAGCTTTCACTAAATTGTTTGTTCTGCTTAATCCTTAATGCTGTAGTTAAAATAAAGTAATGGGAATAGAGTAGAGATAAGTGGTATACAGTGCATTCATTTATTCTTTGTTCTAAAACTGTTCTTCTTTGACTTTGCTATTAGCTCGTGTTTGGACCAATCAAGTACAATGTTGCTCCATCTTGGGTCCTGCGACTGCGCATGCTCTACATTCACCCGAGTCCACAAGCCATGGCATTGAAAATGGGCCAACTACAGACTTGCTAGAAGATGTTCATGGGAACTCGACCTCCTGAACTTCCAAGAGGATGTTAAATTATACATTGTATTTACTATTGGAACAGTCATTGCCGGGTGGAATAAAAGTGCATCGGAAAATAAAATATTGGGCAGGAACGTTGATCTAAATTTTTAAGAGCATGACCTCATAACTGGTGTGGTGTGATGACCTCTCCTCGTCTTTTGACCAATTAAATTGAGGGAATACACAGCTTTGCAACATTGTGGGGTGGTGCACTACCCTGGAAAATGGTATAACTAAGGTAGGCTTAGCTAGTTAGATGGTCCGACTTGTCCGAATGTAGCGATTATTGGCACCCAGACCAGAAAGGGCACACAAATACATCATAGGTATACAACACTTCCCCCCGTTGCAATTGCCACGTATGTGAAATGTCAAGCGTTGAAAGGAACTACATGTCCCAAGAGGCTTAGGGGCCAGGTTACAGGAAGTTGGATCCGATGACCAAGAAGGCCTACAACGGGGCTTGACAAACTTTCCATGGAGCCTTCCTGAGACTCATCTTGCGTTATCCTGTTGTTTGCCCTCTCCAGAGAAGCTGCTAACTCTGTTCATTTCCCGTCGCACTTCCCAAGGGCTGAGCTGTGCGCGACCGGAAGTCCCGTCCCGGCTTTCTGAAGTCTCTTCCGGGTCAGGAGGAGGTTGACGGCTTAGCCCGGAGTTCTTCTAAACAAGCGCCCCAGCGAGAACGCTTTCGTGCCGTTGGTGAGTATCAGCGTGTGAAGCGCTTGCCAGCATTTCATCTCCGGTGCGTGTGGCGCTCACCCGTGATTTCACTTCAGCGCGTGAAGCGCTTGCCAGCATTTTCATCTCCAGCGCGTGTAGCGCTCACCCGTGATTTCACTTCAGCGGGTGAAGTGCGTGAAGCGATTGCCAGCATTTTAATCTCCAGCACTTGTAGCGCTCACCCGTGTTTTCACTTCAGCGCGTAAAGCGCTTGCCCGCTACCATTATTCTGTTCTGGGATATACTTTACAGCTAGCGCTATTTCCGCGCTCCTGACTTCAAGAGGCTTGTTGCTGCTTCTTTCTGCCCACAACACCTTGGATCTTGATTATGAGTTTCATCTTTAAGCCATTCAGATTCCTAGTACTTAGAGAGTCGGAGACTGCGCATAAAGGCGCTCTCCTCTCTACAGGAGTCTTCTTCCACGTGTTGATCACCTCTACTCACCTCAGGTATTTGGTATCCTGCATGAGAGTTGGAGATTGCGCATAAAGGCGCTCTCCTCTCGTGGATCTTGTTTACCTTGTGGAATATTGTTTCATATTATACTTTGTTTCTATGATATAAGCCACATCTTTCCTTTATCATCTTGAGTGTATACCCTGCCTGGAGTATCCAAAGGTGTGTCTGAATCGGATTGTGTGCTGTATCGTGATCGTGTCCCAGCCGGGACTGACTTACAATTGCGTTCTGTTACATGGGGTACTCCTTGTTCTGGCTAGAGAGGTTATCTGGTAGGAATAATGTAAGTGTGAGTACTAAAACCAGTAATGTATCAACAGTGAATGCGTGTGGTGCTTCTTATTCTCTTTTTGCTTTCTATCACCTGCAGGGGTCCCCGAGGGTGCCAAGAGGTTGATACCAAACCTGTGCCGAAACAGGACATCTTTGTTATTTTTCCCCTTCCCTTTTCCCCTGGATACTTCTCTTACCATAGTGTGTTATTTCACTGAGTTGAGATTAGTGTTTTTGGGAAGGTGGGAAACTACTCTTCACGGCATTGTTCCCGCTGGCCGCACTGAAGGTTAGTGGCATATTATACTCGGTGCTGCTGACATCCACGACAGATTGTCAAGCCCAAGTTTAACGCCAGCCCGAGCGATGGATACTAACGTGGTGTTAGCCTCACTGCTAGATAGCCTTAACGCCTCACAGCAGGAGGTGCAAACCTCAAGACTAGAGAACCAAGAACTTAGGAAGGAAATGGGTACCATTTGGAGAGAGGTAGCGGGTCTTACTAGGCAGGGCAGCAAGTCATACATAAAGGAAGCAACTTTGTCCCCTCCTGCCCATACCACGCAACCATCAGCCCCTACACAAGGTGGAGGGTTCTTCGACACCAGTCCTATTTTCCCATCTGCTACTGGTTCGGTCCCGACCGTTCACGTCCTGCAGAATACAGGAATAACCTTAGCTCCTCCTGAGCGTTTCTACGGAGACCCGAAAAAATTTGAAACATTCTTGAACCAATGTCGTCTGCATTTCCTATGCAAGCCTGCAGTCTTTCAGGATGAGGCATCCAAAACTGCATTCATGATGTCTTATATGGGAGGAAATGCTGCCAGCCGGACCATTCACTTGATGGAACGCAACGATCCTGTCTTACACTGATTTGCGAATTTTTGTCTGTAGATGAGAAAATTGTTCAATCGCAATTCTCATATGTTATGCTTAGACCGTGAATTACTAACCATCCGACAAGGTACTCAGGATCTGCTTTCATACATTACAACATCCAACCGACTCGTTGTGGAAACCGACTGGCCGCAGGAGAAACAAACCTCCCTTTTCTATCAAGGGTTGGGGCGAGCTAAAGGATGTCCTATCCCAGGTGGTGCTGCTACCCCTGACTTGTGAAGAAATGATAGACCTTACGGTACAGCTGGATCACCGTATACAGGAACGAAAAGGGGACAGATCAAAAGTTGATTCACTTTTCCTCGTCTCTCGTGCAAAACCTCAACATGAGGAAGCACCTAAGCAAAGCGATAGACCTGAACCCATACAGATCGGAGGTATCAGAGGCGCCCTCACAAACGAAGAAAGGGACAAATGGAGGAAGATGAAACTCTGCATGTATTGTGGTAAGGGAGGCCATTTCATCAGGGAATGTAGAGCCTGGGCCCAGCTTCCCGAAAGGAGCATGAATCAAAGAGGGCAACGTCGATTGGCCCTAAAGAGGTGTTGGAAAACTGACAGTCTTGGATCAGGAGGAGGTCACTGATTCAACAGGCGCCTGGACAACGATCTAGTCTGTGATTGCCCGTACACCCCTGACCACGGTGACACATCTCACAGTCAACGTACAGCTGTATTTGGAAGAAAACCATCGCATCACAGTGGCAGCCTTATTAGACTCAGGGGCAACAGGCAATTTTATCGACCAAGAGTATTCCAGAACCATAGGTGTGGTATGGGAAAAGAAGAAGGTACCAACCCAGGTAAACGCAGTGGATGGAACAGCCCTTACTTCAGGACCTGTCTGGTACCACACTGTTCATAATGAGGCTAGGAGACAACCATTATGAAACCTCCTCAGTTCTGCTTATTATTGGGCATGCCGTGGCTTACCATGCATGATCCTGCCATAGGATGGGCAAATCGCACCATAATGTTAAACTCCCTGTATTGTAGAGAACACTGCACCCATCAAACCAGTTTATCGGAAATAACCCACGAGGGATCAAAAGCCATCCTGTTGGCCACTGCTTGCTCTGTTCCTGCCTTTTGCTGTTCCATGTCCTTACCAAGAAAATATGAGGAATACCGGCTGGTATTTGACAAACAAAAGGCCACAGAACTTTTCCCTCATCGGGTTTATGATTGCCGGATTGCGCTGACCCCCGGAGCCAAAATCCCTTGTAGCAGGATTTATGCACTCACTGAGCCTGAAACGCGGTATCTACGAAATTACTTGGACGAAAACCTTGCTTCTGGCTATATCAGACATTCTTCATCGCCTGCTTCGTCGCCTCTCTTTTTCATTTCTAAAAAGGACTGCGACGAATTACGCACGTGCATAGATTATCGAGCTATCAATCGGATTACGATAAAAAACTGTTACCCTTTACGCCTGATTCCGTTTCTATTGGACCAATTGAAAGGGAGTAGATATTTCATGGAGTTAGATCTGCGAGGAGCCTACCACTTGGTAAGAGTAAAACAAGGGGATGAGTGGAAGACCGCCTTCCGGACCAAGTTCGGGCTTTATGAATACAGGGTAATACCCTTTGGGCTTTGCAATGCCCCAGCGGCATTCCAATACTTTATGGATGAAGTGTTACGGGGCTTACTGGACACAATCTGCATCGTCTATATGGACGATATTCTGGTTTATTCCACCTCTCTTTCTGAACACATTCTCCATGTGAAAACCGTCCTAGAATGACTACAGAAAAATTCACTATACGCTAAGTTGGAGAAGTGTTTGTTTCATGTTTAAGAAGTGGCCTTCCTGGGATACATCATTAATGAAAACGGCTTCCAATTGGAAACAGGCAAGGTAGATGCTATAACCTGCTGGAAGACTCCCCAGAATGTGAAATCCGTTCAATGCTTCCTGGGTTTCACTAACTACTACAGGTGTTTTATCAAGGATTTTTCCAAGATCATTCATCCCATCTCTAGTCTATTGCGAACAAACACCCCTTTTATATTGGGAGAAGAAGCTGAAAAGTCTTTTAAAACACTCAATGAAAGATACACGTAGGCCCCCATTCTACGGCATCCAGATACGCACGTACGGTTCATCTTGGAGACAGACGCCTCTCAGTATGCACTCGGTGGGGTGCTATCGCAGCGACATCCTTCAACAGGGCCACTTCACCCCGTGGCCTATTTCTTGAAGAAACTCCCCCCCCCGAGTGAAATCAACTACTCCATATCCGACAAAGAACTGCTGGCTATTAAAAGGGCATGCGAAGAATGGAGGCACTATCTCCTTGGGGCACGTCATGTCATAGAAGTCTATACGGATCATAGAAACCTGTTATTTCTGAAAACAGCTAAAGCCCTAACACCACGTCAGTTAAGATGGACATTGTTCTTTTCTGACTATGATTTCGTGATTAAATACAGACCTGTGCCTCAAAATGGAAAGGCTGATGCACCGCCTCGTAGCGAAGATCTCCACAACACACTCCACTCAGACCAGTCCAAACCACCGTCTATACTTCCAAATTCGTGCTTTTCTGGACCTTTGTTGGCATTGATTGAGTCCCACGATTTCCTTGAGGATCTTAAGGTGTCCGTATCCGATGTAGACAGCAACACCTGGATCCAAGAAACCTCGATCGCCGCACCATGAAAGGGGATCTACTGTTTCACTTCCAGGCCTTATACGTCCCACATCGCAACTTACAGAAACAAGTGTTAGCCTGGGCCCCTACCAAGAACCTTCACCTCAAAGGGGTGAATAAACTGAAACCCAGATACATAGGTAACTATGGTATAGAGGAGGTTATCAATCCTGTCGCCATGAGGTTATCCCTGCCGGTAACCTGGTATATCCATCCTGTCTTTCATGTCTCCTTGCTCCAACCCTGTCCCTCTAGTATGAGGTTACCAGACCGGCCTCTCCCTATAGACGTGGAGGGGCAAGAGGAGTTTGAGGTTCAATCCCTCCTTGATTCCCGGTTAGTCCGAGGTAGAGTACAGTATCTTGTAGACTGGAAGGGGTTTGGGGTTGAGGACAGGACGTGGGAGCTGGTGCAGAACCTCAATTGTCCCGATCTGATAGAGCAATTCCATGCTGATCACCCAGGGAAGCCTGGACAACCGCCGAGTCGGTGATCCTCGAGAGGGGGTCTGTAGCGATTATAGGCACCCAGACCAGAAAGGGCACACAAATACATCATTGGTATACAACACTTGCAATTGCCACGTATGTGAAATGTCGAGCGTTAAAAGGAACTACATGTCCCAAGAGGCTTAGGGGCCAGGCTACAGGAAGTTGGATCCGATGACCAAGAATGAGTTCCTACTTAAGCCCCGCCTTTGCCTACAACGGGGCTTGACAAACTTTCCATGGAGCCTTCCTGAGACTCGTCTTGCGTTATTCTGTGGTTTGCCTTCTCCGGAGAAGCTGCTAACTCTGTTCATTTCCCGCCACACTTCCCAAGTGCTGAGCAGTGCGCGACCGGGAGTCCCATCCCGGCTTTCTGAAGTCTCTTCCGGGTCAGGAGGCTTAGCCCGGAGTTCTTCGAAACAAGCGCCCCAGCGATAACGCTTTTGTGCTGTTGGTGAGTATCAGCGCTTGAAGCGCGTGCCAGCATTTCATCTCCAGCGCGTGCAGCGCTCACCCGTGTTTTCACTTCAGTGCGTGAAGCGCTTGCCCGCAATCATTATTCTGTTCTGGGATATACTTTACAGCTAGCGCTTTTTCTGCGCTCCTGACTTCAAGAGGCTTGTTACTGCTTTTTTCTGCACACAACACCTTGGATCTTGATTATGAGTTGAATCTCTAAGCCATTCAGATTCCTAGTACTTAGAGAGTCGGAGACTGCGCATAAAGGGGCTCTCCTCTCTACAGGAGTCTTCTTCCACGTGTTGATCATCTCTACTCACTTCAGGTATTTGGTATCCTGCATGAGAGTCGGAGATTGCGCATAAATGCGCTCTTCTCCCGTGGATCTTGTTTACCTTGTGGAATATTGTTTCATATTATACTTTGTTTCTATGATATAAGCCACATCTTTCCTTTATCATCTTGAGTGTATACCCTGCCTGGAGTATCCAAAGGTGTGTCTGAATCGAATTGTGTGCTGTATCATGATCGTGTCCCAGCCGGGACTGACTTACAATTGCGTTCTATTACATGGGGTACTCCTTGTTCTGGCTAGAGAGATTATCTGGTAGGAATAATGTAAGTGCGAGTACTAAAACCAGTAATGTATCAACAGTGAATGCGTGTGGTGCCTCTTATTCTCTTCTTGCTTTCTATCACCTGCAGGGGTCCTCGAGGGTGCCAAGAGGTTGATACCAAACCTGTGCCGAAACAGGACATCTTTGTTATTTTATCCCCTTCCCTTTTCCCCTGGATACTTCTCTTACCATAGTGTGTTATTTCACTGAGGTGAGATTAGTGTTTTTGGGAAGGTGGGAAACTACTCTTCACGGCATCGTTCCCGCTGGCCGTATTGAAGGTTAGTGGCGTATTATACTCGGTGCTGCTGACATCCACGACACCAAATAGCTGACCTGTCACTGACCCAATGCACTCAATAGGAGATCGAGAACAGAGGTGCTGGTGGAGCACTCTGTCAGAAAATTTGTTAACCCAATCGCTGTTCTGGGAAGGAGTTCGATAACCCAACCGGGGTTCTGTGGGAGAAGGTTCGATAACCCAATCGGGGTCCGACAGTTAGCTGCAGAGGGGGGTGTGACGCTGGCATTGCACTTTAGCTGTGAGTGCCGGTCCTGACCTGTGGTTATCCTGATTCTGGTCTGCACCTTTTCTATCCTGTTGGCACCTGCAAAATTGGGGGTCCTGTCCTTTATCCCAGCCCGTGGCCTGGGTTGGTC
This sequence comes from Lissotriton helveticus, assembly GCF_964261635.1. NCBI lineage: Eukaryota > Metazoa > Chordata > Amphibia > Caudata > Salamandridae > Lissotriton > Lissotriton helveticus. The sequence goes on along the minus strand of NC_136063.1, from coordinate 1,242,394,386 downwards.
TTCACACCATTGTAGGTAAATATAAAAGTTGCGTGGGAATGTCATTGTGCTTCTTTCCCTTTTCTTACCCTTCCTATGTTTCAGTGCTTACAGAAAGTCTCATATTATTTCCGCTTATTTTGCTTTGATTATATTCTTTCTAATTGATCAAGCTCTGACTAATTTAGTATGGCCTCTGACATTTGAGAAAATATTTAGACAAAACGTTTAAATCTTTCCCGAGTCTGTGGTTATTTTATGAGTGCAATTGTTTATTTACTACCTATTTTCTTGCTAACTTCCTTGATCCCTAAGGACTCTAGGTACCGGTGACTAGGATTGGTAAGTCAAGGTATAGGTACTAAAAGTAAATATTACTGGTTTAAGCGTAGGTTTGCCTGTTCAAAGTGTGTATGTTTTATGGGCCCAGGTGAGTATGATAACATCTTGAGCAGGTGAACCCGCGCTCTATCACCAGGACTTGCAAAACCTAAATGTACATGTCCTACATTTTATTTACATAGCACCCTACTCTTATGCCTACCCATGGCCTACCTTAGGGGGGACATCTATGTAATGAAAAGAAAAGTTTAAGGCTTGGCAAGTAGTTCGAAATGCCAAGTCGAAGTGGTAGTAAACTGCAATTACAGGCACTGCAGTGGCAGGCATGAGCCAGTTTTGAAAGTCTACTTCTGTAGGTGGCACAATTAATACTGCAGCCCACTAGTAGCATTTACCTTCCATACCCTGGGTATATGGCATGCCATCTTACAAGGGACTTACAAGTAAATCAAATAGGTGGATCAGGTATATACCAGTAGCACACATGTTTAGTGAAGAAGCACATACAATTTAGCAGTGATTCACAGTAGTGACGTGCTCAGAGTTTTGAGATGAACAAAATGTTTGAGCCAAAAGTAGAGGCAAAAAGATTGGGTGTGGACCACCCTAAAGCTAACTAGGTCTAACAAACCATCAATGTTTTGAGGTACAAGGGGAGAGCATCCCACCACATGAAACCTATGACTTAAGGCAATTTTCTCTACGGGGAACTTATCCTAATCCAATGACACTCTAACCATTCTTTATCTGAGCATTTGACAGACTAATGAGCATCACTCTTGTTACAATTTGGCCTTCAACACTTAGTGTTATTGTTATTTTATTTTGTTACATATAAACAATGCCCTCCTTCAGAAGTCTTGAAGGTCTCCCTGGTTTCTTTGTGCCAGCCATGAATTGGTGCTGAGTTGTGGCGCAAGGAGGCTGCTTATGTAATAAATTAAGACATGCAGTGGTGGATAGGCCCGCCACCTCATCTACTTCTCTTGGGTTGTGGACTATGGGTCAGCACACAGGAAGTAGAGTCTGCGTTGATTCAGAATTCTTCCTTCATGGATAATTTTTTTACATTCTCCAAGTCATTGATCTGATAGCTTGAGTTATCGTCTAAATTCAGGATTGGGTACAAGTGCCTTGGCCAGAGATACCTCTATTGCAGCATTGGACATGGCTAACAGATAGGTTTATTGTCAGCCATCTTTCCATGTGGCATTTAATTCCTCTTGTATGTTGCTGATTTTCCATTTTCCATTTTTTTATGTTTAGTGATTCATGGATATTTTATATAATTTTCCGGTTCTTCATTTGGCAGGAGGTAGTAGGAACACTTCACTGGGGACTTTTCCTGTGTATTCCAATCAGCTTGAGTTAGGCCTGGGAGATAAATACAGTATCTAGAGGGAGGTGGATCACAACTCAATCATCATGGCCTCGGCATCTGTTGCCAGACGGAGGTCATGTGCAACTGTTTCTGTTTTTTTGCTTTCCAATTGCTGTCCACTTCTGCCAGCTCCTTTGAGCATTTTGTGGGGTGGCTTCGCTTTGAACCGTTGGAGCTGATTCAAGGGTTCAGCATGGCAATTCCTCTAGGTTCTCAAATCAGTAACAGTTTGGCATGGATGTGAGTTTATTGGTGAGCTTGCTGGGAACAGCAGAGCGTGTTTTGGAAAACATATTACAATCTTGACCTTTTTCTGTTAGGTCAGTATCAGGCATTTTCCTTGAATGATGACAAGAAAGTTCTACCTGTTAATTTTATTAGCTGTCACATGGCTGAAGCATTTGGTTTAGTTTTTTGCATAAAGTCAATTGAGACTTCCTTCCTTCTTGAGTCAGTATACCTAGGGCCTCATTTTTGAGGCCCATTGCAGCATCGAAACATCACTTTTTGATGTTCCGGTAGCAAAATTGCCGTGGCATATTTACAAGGCCACCTAAAGCCACTTTATGGGGTCGATTCCGATCCGGTAAAAAGCGCTCCGATTAGCTGTACAGAGCCTTTTTCCCGTACGAATCGTACACCTACAACGTCCCCGTACGAACTAGCAAGTACGATCCTAACCCAAAGCGCCACTCCGTACGACTCGTACCAAACACCGTACAAATAAAAAGTACATACGGATTCACTCCGGCCGATGCTGTACGCCACGTCCGTACGTAAATTGGCAGCCATTTCCGAACCAGGAAGTACGATCCGTATTGACGACACTCCGTACGACCTTTTTTCTACGGGAGCTGAAAACAGCCGTAAAAGCAGAGGTTGCGCCGAAACAGGTACGGAACGGCCCCCCGGGTACGGCTCGTACCCCCCATGATCGCAGGGGTACGGTGCGTACCCCTGCGATCATGGGGTGTACGAGCCGTACCCCATTGTACGATCGGTGTACGTGCCGTACCCCATTGTACGATGGGTGTACGAGCCGTACCCCCATTGTACGATTGGTGTACGTGCTGTACCCCATTGTACGATGGGTGTATGAGCCGTACCCCCATTGTACGATCGGTGTACGTGCCGTACCCCATTGTACGATGGGTGTACGAGCCATACCCCCATTGTACGATCGGTGTACGGCTCGTACACCGATCGTACAATGGGGTACGGCACGTACACCCATCGTACAATGGGGTACGGCACGTACACCGATCGTACAATGGGGGTACGGCTCATACACCCATCGTACAATGGGGTACGGCACGTACACCGATCGTACAAAGGGGGGTACGGCTCGTACACCCCATGATCGCAGGGGTACGGTGCGTACCCCTGCGATCATGGGGGGTACGAGCCGTACGGTGTGTATATATTTGTGTGCTTTTCCGTACGACTTGCCCTTACCTGACGTGGACCGTACGAATCGCGTCCTCATACTCCGGTCCGGATCGTACTTGTCGGGTCGTACGGCATGTGTACGAGTCGTACGGTATGTGTACGAGTCGTACGGTTCACAGTTTCAGCCTTGCAATACGTACGGATCGCGACGATTCGGACGGATTCACGGAATGCGGATCGTACTTGGCGACTCGGACGGACGGGTACGATTCGTACGGAGAGGGCTCCGGATACAAATCGTACGGACGTTTTTTTTCCCGAATCGGAATCGACCCCTATGTGTCTTTTAATTGGATTATAAATAGGTGCTCCTTTCAAGCAGAACAGTGCATGAAAGGGGTGTTCCATGGGTGTTGCTGTGGGTGTTCCCATCAATACCAAACTTATGAGAAATCATAAACCTGGGAATGCGTAGAATCCAATGCCACCCCAGCGGTGGTATTAGGGAGGTGCAACCAGGAGAGATGTTTTCATTTCTCCTCATTTTTTCCGATGGTGCGAGGGTGCCAGCGTTGGCACATGGCAACCCATTGTGCACCTGTGCTGGGGTAAAGGACTGGAATGCACCATTTCACATAGATAACAGTGCATTTCTGCCCTTTTGTTTTGATGTAGGGCAGTACAGCAAGATTCCTTGCGGCACTGCCATGCACCAAAAACTCATAAATGAGGCCCTTGATATAATTTCTCTGCATGGTGATTACTTTGGTGTTACCAATGGCAAATGGGTGTCATTAGGTGCTGTCTTTGTACTATAAATTATAGTAAAGCCTCTGCTCTCTGGTTGGGCAATGTTTTGCGATGGCTCTGCATGCAGCCTCTCCCTTGGTAGACAAGTGTGTAATCTCACCTATATGATTTATATCTTTCCCTCCTGAAGGGTGGACCACACGGCTAATTGTTTTGCATTTGAGTCCGTGAATTTAACCAGGCCCAGTTTCAGTACAAGCATCAGTTCCTTACTGTCCAATTGTAGCTCACGTAGTGGGTTCATCGAATGGTTTACTGAGTACTAAGCGGTGATTCACATGCACCCTAAGACAAGTATGGGATATAGGACAACTTTCCTCAGGTTTGGGACTATAATTAATTACTATAGCAGATAAGGGGCACACATGCCCTGAATACCTGTGCCACTGCATACGATAAGCTAATGATTGCTGTATTGCTGTTTACATGTGGGGTTTAATGTACACTACTTATTTATGTTTCCGGGCAAATGTTATAACTTAGTGCTTTTTGGGCCTATGCAATGCTTACTGGTAATCATCATTGTTATGCAATTCTTGTGATGGTATAACTTTCTTGAATACCTGTGGTGTTTCTAGTATTGGTTGGTATGCACCACAGTTATTTGGCTCATTGTTATGTGCCACTCTTAGCAGGGTCCTTTCTGTCGTCTCTGGTTTCCCCAGGGTCTTCCTAGGGTGAGTAGGTTCTGTCAACCTGAATACCTGCATCTCCCCTGTGTGCATATTTAATCCAGATTTATTCATGGTGCCATGGTATTGGTTGGGTTAGCTTACAGCTGATATTACTGCTTTTTTTAATGGAGCTCTCAGGGTAGTTTTTAAATGCTGCCTTTCTGAACATTTGTAGTGAATCCTGGAGTCAGGATATTCCTGAATCCTGGTTTCCTGCAGTTAAGGGTGATTGCTTGGGTTACCTCTCTGCATGTGACTTTGGTAGGTAAAACCAATTTATAGCAATATACACTTTTCCTATAGATTATTTTCTGTGGTTCTGTAGTTCTGTGTGACCTCCTTTTATTTGGTTAGCCTGCATGTCAAAGGTCCATGGCATGGTTTCAGCAACTTACTTGTTCACCCTCTTTAGTTCTGCACTTTTGAAAGGTGCTCTTCAGATAAGTGTCACACTGCTAATACTTTGGGAAAGCCACTGCCAGTTTGGGCAGTCCATCAGTGATAGGCACCTACCAGGAAATTGTTTGTGGATTTTTTATCCCTTACTCTCATAGTTGTGAGCATGGTTTATGTGGTTGTTTTTATCTCTTGGATGATATTCAGATTTTCAACACTGACACATGCAGTTTTCGTTCCCTTTATGGAATTTAACCAGTTCCTGGTTGTGCTGTTTCAAGCATTTTTAAGTTCTATTGACTTTGTCACTGTCGGGACCTTAGTGTCCTTATGATCTGAAATTCTGCAGTTGCCTAAAATAATGTGGTTCATTCCATCCTGTGGCTCTTGGTGGGGTTTTATGTGCCGCCTCAATACTGTGCCCTGCATGCTTCAGTCTGAGGGTGGCCTGAGCTTTTAAATGGCAGAAAGTTCTACTTATATCCCATGCCACTGTGCTAATGCTGGAACTATTATTTTTTTAATACTGGCCCTCATGGTGGCACTGGTCTTGAGAGCTGTCTGGAATATGTGTGCAGCTTGTGTTGCATCTGATACTGTTTTCCAATTCCTCTGGTTCTTTACTGGCTACAGTCCAATGTGGACATCCCAGGTTCTTGTGATCTTCCCAGCTTAAAAACAAAGGAATCTGTTTGGACGGCTGCCCATGCACCTTGCCTACAGCATCTCTAACCATTTGTTGGGCTTGGCCATCATTAACTGGCCTGCTGCCTTGTGGGTCATTTATTCTTGTGATTGTATTCTTGCAATTGTGTGGTATACTTGTTTAGTGGGGTATTTGTTGTCATGTCTATGCTAACCTCGGGCGAAGTGCCATTATGCGGAGTTCCATGGAGTTGGGAAAAAACCCAGTGGAACTCCGCTCCCCCCCCCTTCACCCCCCTTAATAAAAAATATACATTAAAAACGGAAAAACTACTTACTTCTGCTGTGGCGTCTCCAGGCTGCCCTTCTCCTCCTCCGGAGAAGCCACAGCAGTGGTAAGTGCCTTTTTCCCCCTTTTTTGTGCTGAAGGGGCTGGTTAAATCCGCTTTGCTGCGGAGTCGGAATTTTGCCTGAACTCCGCGTTCTCAACAGAGGGCAGAGTAGGCAAAACTCTGCAAACTCCACTGGCAGAGCTGGGTTCTCTGCTCGGGCTTGGTTTATACCCAGGTGGTTTCTGATCTGTGTTCAGAATCTCCATTCCAAACTCACTTCAATGGTGCAGAGTTGGTGCATCTACTACATTTGTTGTCAAGTTGTTAGACACAGGTTCAGCCAGGGTGAGATGTTGTTCTCCCTGACACTGTACTTGGTTATCACCTTTTTCCTACCCTTGAATTATGGTAACTCATTTAAGTCTACTTTACCCCACATTTGTACCTCTGGATAGCATGAATCCTGTCAGATACTGGGTTTCATCTAGGTTTTGGCAAGAAGAAACATGGAATTGGATTATGCTACCAAGCTAGATGTAGGGTGGATTCTGAAGTGTGTTCTTGGCATGTTTGTAGTTTGGTTGCATTCTGCATTAATCCAGTTGTTAGTTCTGTGGCTGGAGTTTGTTGGGTATCTCAGACATTTCTGTTTCAGATATTGATTGGATGTACTGTGTAGGTTCATGCTGTTTGGTACATCCTCGCTAAGTAAGGATTATGAAGAGAAAGATGTCAAGGTAGTAATAGGCCAATTATCTTGTAATTGCACAATTATGTAACTGCAATTTGTGTTACTCTAACTCTAGGACTTCCTCATCATGATCTTATTTCCTGTCAACTCTCCTTATGTTCCTCCCCCTTTGCCTGTGTAGACTTGGTATTGTGCTTTAGGAGGGAGGGATGTTGTTTCCTTCTAATCAAAGGGGATAGGTCAAAAGAGAGAATAAAATAATCTAGGACCCATATTTACATGGATTTTGTTTGAGGGTTGTGCCACTTTCGTGGCACAGTCCCAATGCAAAATCAGTATTGTAATTTACCAAGCCACGCAATGAGGGTCCCTGGTCCCAGGCGGAAGGAAAAGGCGCAGACAAGTCTTCCCCCTGGAGACTTTGCAGCGTTTGATGACATGGGAGGACAGGCTATGTGGGTCGTGGGCGAGGGTGGAGTTTGGGGGTTCTTAATATAAAGAGTCAGGAGAGGGGGTTTCAGACTCTTTCTGACTTCCTCATGCTACCAGGGGGCAAACGATTTGGTCACCCAACCACCCTCCAAGTTTTCTTGGGGTTTGGGACCTGGTTTGACTGTGTGCTGACAGGTTGCCTTCGTAGAACAGGTTGCAATGGCGGAGGAGGTAGTTTTGGGTGTGTGGAGAGTCAGATGCTGGCGTATCCACCCCTCGGGGAGTATATGCGAAGGAAGATGGTGTGCAGGATGCCTAGGGCAGGACAAGGAGGCTTCATTGGAGGATACTTGGGTAAAAGAAGTATGAAAGAGACTTGGAGTGAAAGGAGGTCATAGAAAGAAAGGTGAAAGGAGGGTTGAAGCAAGATGGGGTGCTGAGGTAAAAGCTGGTGTTGAAGTGAGTAGGGTGGGAAGAAAAGGATTACATTTAAAGATGCAATGATATTTTGATAAAATGTTGAAGTGTTTAAATGTATGCAATCCTGTCCCATAAAAAGGTTTGCTTTAGTGCATCATGGAGTGCTTTGTCTGATTTCCTCGTGATTCAAGATTTGTGTGGGATTTTATCCTAAATCTAACGCAGCGCATAGCGCTGCCTTCCATTACCTTGAGACACTGAGGTGTTATAAATAGGAAAAAGGATAAATAGCTTCCACTAAACAGTAAGGACTGTTACAAGAAATACTTAGACTCAGAGGGCCTGATTCACAAAGGTAACCTTACATTTTTGTGTAAGTTTGCTCTTTTTTGGTATTCACAAACTACGGTTCAAAAGTAACATTATGACTACAGACGGAGACTACGCAGTCAGCGCAGAGAACTCTGCACATAAAAAGATAGGACAAGACCATTTTTTTGTGCCTCCATAGTTGTAGAGTATTCAATCATATTTTTGAATGCCGAAAAGGAATAAACTTACACAAAAGTGTAAGTTTATCTTTGCATACCAGGTCTAAAGTAAGCATCCTTCTAATAAAAGGTCGAAGTAAACGCTGTAGCTAATATGAGTAATGCTTTAAGTACAATTGTACGACATGTTCCAATGATCTGTTGTTGGAATACTTAAAGAAATGAATATTGGCTCTGCCTTGGGTTGTTTTTATGAGCTGTACATCCACATAGGTTGTCCTTAATCTCCTTGGGTTTAGGGATATAAAACCATTGCCAGCTAAAATAAACCGTGCAATTAAATTAAAACGGGGGAAAACCAGGTAATGCTTACACAGAGACTTTAATTTAGTTGATTTTAATCTTTCCAAACACAGCTAAAGCTGCCCTCAGGCATGTGAGTAATCAATTAATAAGTACTAAGCCATCGAGATATGAATCATTACATTAAATTAAATGCCAAATAGAAAATTAAACAAATTGCCAAGCTGAGCTTTGTTATGTCCCTTAAGTTATGAAATGTGTTTCCTTACAACAGATTGTAAAGGAAAGTTCCATGAATTAATATCCCATTTTAAAGGACTTTCATGCTTTAAGCAAGCGGCAGGCTTTGCATTGACAGGGGCAGATTTACAAGCCCCCTGCGCCACCAGTTTGTTACTTTTCGTGACGTACTGGTGGCGCACGGGGCTCCTCCATATTTACAAGGAGAGGAAAAGCCACAATGCGTGACTTTTCTTCTCCTTGTAAATACAGCCCCTACACACGCAGCACTTTGCGTTGAAGGGGCATTCCATGGGTGTTGCTGTGGGTGTTCCCACATAACACACATGGAACAAGACACATCTCCAGATTTAAGAGAAATCGTAAATCTGGAGATGTGTCTGAATGCTACGCCACCCTAGAGGTGGCTCAGCGAGGCGCAACGAGGAGAAATGATTTAATTTCTCCTTGTTTTTCCCTCTTTCAATGCGTTCTGCATTCTACAGCATGCGAAAGAGCAAAATGCCTGTAGTGATTGATTTTGTGCAGGAAGGTGCCCCTTCCAGCACAAAAACAATCTCTCCACGACGCAAGCATCCTTGCACCATGGCGCAAGGGTGCCTGCTCCAGCGCATGGCTGCAGTTTGTGCGCCAGCGCAGGTGAAAGCACAGAGATGCAACATATTCTTGTAAGTATGTCACATCCCTGTGCTTCGGTAAAGGCCGCAGCGTGGTGCAGCAAAGGGCTTGCGGTGCCACACTGCGGCACTTCCTTGTAGATCCGCCCCTCAGCGTTCAAGTAAAAATGCAAAACTTTAAACAAAAATGTAACATAGTGCTCGAAAGGTGCAATCTATATATGTGCTGGGGGAGCAGAAGAGTAAAAGTTCAAACACTCCACAAATGAGTATTAGGACGGATGATGGAAAATACTGCAAGGTAAGATCTAATGTGTGGGACGGGGTTAATGTGGGGGAAAGACAAATTGATGAAAACATTTCATAAAAGGCGGTATGATTTCCTAAACCCATCCACACACATGGTTTGTATAAATATATTTTTTTACTGAGGGATGTCAAGAATGATAGCTTCAAATAAAACATAGCATTATTAAAAAGGTAAACAAAGAAAAGGGATGTAGTCTTCTTGGATTTGTGGAATGATTTTTTTCCCTATTTCCTGCGAAGGAGCCAGACCTTAAGAAAATATCTGGAATATCACCAGTGGAACTATACTGGGAACATACTCCTGCAGTGTTTCTTGAGCTAACAAATACCAACGTTTTTTTTTGTAAAAGATGAGCGGGAGGCAACAATCGATTTTTCAAAAATCTTTTGAAAACAGAGTTTAGTAGGATTCCAAAGTTAATTGGGACACAAGCATCGCACTGTCGCTGTCTGGTTTTATTTCCTAAAACATGTAATTGCGTGAAGTCTTCAACTACTAGATTCTTGCATGTACTGTATGTGGGTTGAAATGGTAAAATATGTTTTGTTTTGTGAATTGTTATAGAACATTTGCAGAACACTTCATTTTCTAGACAGTCAGTCAATAGTCGTTATTTGTCATAACAATGACCACAAAACACAGATCTGGAAGAAAAAAAATACATTATACATCATGTGGTGTTTAATGATCAAAGGATATTGAGGAAACATCACACATCAAGTAACATACATTTGAATATATAAAAAAACACACAATGGAATATAATACGCTTCTAGAAATATTACGGTTTCTTTGCAACTTTGAATTCTGAAAGATAATAATTGCACATTTGAGTGACCTTTACGTATCAGTCTTCAATCCGTTATCTGACTTTTGGCTTAGCAATGCGTAGGAATTTATTCCCAGCAAAACATGCCAGAGAATATGAAGAAACTAAGATGAAGAAAGATCTTTAAACTACCAACATTGCCGCTCAGAATTTGGCAGCATTGCAGCAATAACAAAACAATCATCAGCAGAGCAACCACCAGCAACAGTAGGGACCATCTAACTTGTCAACGACAGAACAGCAATTCCAATGTTTCCTTCTCTGTGGCAACAATATCTCCACGTCTACTAATCCCAGTCCCCGTATCATTACCAGGACATAATTGTGATAGCTAGAAGCTCCATTGTAGGAAACAGTGGCATTGGCACTTTCTCTACTATTGTGTTGTTAGCATTACCACATGGAGCAGAATCAACTTTGTTAGCCATGCCACTGACAGCAATATATGTTGAGAATGATCAGGTCATTCACAATTTGTCAATGGTGTGTGCTAATTAAACACTTGCAATTCATGCTACTGCATGCACATTTTCCGAGCGCTTTAACTCATTCTTGTACATATGGGTTTCTTTATGAATCTTTGCATTTATCTGCTAAGTATCAATTCACCTAATGCATCACAGTATGCTAAGACAGGCCCTGCACCCAGCCAGTGGCAGGAGCCCAACCCTGCTGTGGACAGTTTTGGGCTGTTCCTGTACAGTCAGGTCCCTCACCCAATCCACCACAGAGGATGGCCGGAGGGCACATGCAATTATCTATGGGCCGCCAACCGGTCCTCCACTGTAACTGGCCTTCAGCCTTTGGCCATGTCAAATTGCTTGCAGCGGCTGTTTGCCACAAAGCCTTGTCTTCAACCAGGCCATCCTGTCTACAACCATGCCCCTCAGCCCCCACCCACTGCCATGGCCCGGTATAACGATCAGTAATGGTAGTATAACCTTAGAGTTTTCAATTCGTCTGATAATCAGCTTAGTATGAAGGTAACCCATTTTCCTCGAATGTTTGCATTTGCCCAATCACCTTATTAATTACATTCTCAAATGAGGCCATGATAAACACATCCCTCGGCCAGTTAAGATTCTTGTGTTGGGACTGCAAATATCTTTAAATGTTTGCAAAATACCAATTTTGGATGAAGCTGATGATGTGGAATACCAGCGTCTACGTCACTCTTGTATTTGTGAGACCTGTTAATTCAGGATTGGCCTACAGCTCTCCCAGCTTCCTCCACAGTACTGATCAAAATCTTTCAATTGTAGCACGCCCTCAGAGAAAATGGGCAATAGCACACCCCTGTTTTCTACACCCCCAACTTCTAAAGTGGACACTAATGTATGTATTTTGCAAATTCAGTGGGTACCAGTGCAATGAGTGTAGTATTTTGCAACAGCCACATTGAATGCACGCTTCCTTTTTGACATGGGAGGAGGTTGGCCCAATTGCACACCTAAGCAATAAAGCAGTTGTTTATATTTCCAATATGGCTTCTGTGGTAGTCAGTATTTTGCCAGTAGTCTCTCAGACGTCTTTAAGAAACTCTCATACATTAAATTGTCTTTCATCTCAATGCCTCAGCCCCCCCCATACTATCTCATGAATAGGATTTCCGTTAATTAGGATCACTCATTTCTGCAAGACTGGCACACCTTTGTAGAGGCAGCACAAAACATCAAAAGGTACATTAGTGAAAATTGTTCGTCAGTTTGTATACTGATTGCTCTAATTGGACAAGGGCTGCCTTCACAACTTTTGGGCAGTGCTGAGTCCCTTATGTATGTACGGGTGTATTTATGTATGTATGTATGTATGTAGGTAGGTAGGTAAGTTTGCATGTATGTAATTGTAATTTTATTTTTATAACATTTACTACCCCTGACGAGGTGTCAAAACGCTTTTTGGTGAGTAGCATGCTACTACGGAACCCAAAAAGTATAAAGGGAGAATTAGTGTAGAGAAATAGGAAATTAATTTGAGCGGTGGATATGTGAGTCGGTTAGTTGGATTGAAAGGATAGTGGAGGGATAGAAGCTGGAAGAGTCTAGAAAGTGTTCCTTTGAAGATTAAGGCAGCTAACTCCGAAGCAAAGACAGACTTTATTAACTTTGATAAAGCTTGCCCCATATTAACCTAGGGTACAAGTAACACTACAATAATATAAAGCGACTTTGGCTTTTTTTCCTTACCCGGCATATAAAGCATGCTCCCTGCTTTTTATAACTATGCACCCTACGCTTGGACACCTAGACCAGACGTTAGGGTTACATTTAAGCAATAAAAAGGTAGTTTTGGACATTGGAAGTAATTTAATTTGAAAGCCAACCTTGTACATAGTTTTATTTTAAACCCAACCTGCAAGGCAGGTCTGGCTTTAAAATGACACCAGACACCACAGCAATGCACACATAATTCCATTAAGTCCACTGGGATCTCTAAACCTACATTCCCTACCATATGCTAGGGACTTACAGGTAAGTTGTCTTTGCCAATTGGAATTATACCATATACCTTTAGAGGTCTAGGTACTGACCCTGGTCCTTATTAGCAGAGCCCAGGGCACTTTCAGAATAAATAACCACCAACATCAGTCAAAATATAGGGGTGGTCAGAGCAAAAAGAATGACTTTCATACAATATTCAGTTGTAGTAGACAGCGATATGCAGTTTATGGGCAGAAGGGCTCCATCCAGCCATTGCTTTTGTGTGTGTAGGTAAAAATCAAATGGTAGCTGTTGGAAAACGAGGCAGTATCTGGGAAGGCTGCACAAATAACATGACTACATTTGTCCTTCACTGGCAACCAAACATCCAATTGTAGCGTCTGACTCTCAGAGAGTAGCGTTGCAGAACAATCTGTGGCTTACTCAAGGGAGGTGGTGTGGGCTAGTAATCACCATTACAGGTGCGCAGCAAAAACACTCAATAATTGATTATCCAGTCTGTACTTTGCTTTATAAAATAGGAGTACATTTATTAAACACACAAACTACTCAATACTTTGCAAAAATTTACAAATATACATAGGTTGTTGGAATTACTTTCTGACATTGCATAACATCTCTACCCCTCCCCCAGGGGGGGTCTAGTATTACCACTCCCATGTATGCACATCATCTTGCCCCCAAATGCAGTTAGTTGAACCTAAACTGGAGCAAGGGTCCTGCGCATTGGCATCATCCCAACGGCGACTCACCCCATTTCCTCAACAAGCATTTAAAATAGGTGCACCTGTCCTGGTGACACACAACCCTGACTGAGCATTTCCTACTGACCGTGAAGTATACACCTTAACATCTTAAGGGCAGCAGTCTGGGTTCTTCACCTAAGCGCAGCAGCAAGAATACAGGTTTAAGCATCACTTTAGAATGACAGTACTCATCACATTTGTGGATCATTAGAATGCATTGCAGTTACAGCCCCTAAAGGCATCACAGATGAATCACAGGATTACGCATATACAGCCAGACATCCTAGCAGGTCTATCTGGCAACATAACCCCACTTTACTTATGACATCACCTTACACTGATACCTCACATTACACTTGCGACCTTCAGTCCCTCTAAAAGAAATAACCTTAGTAAATGCAGTTCAGGTGCAATTACACCTCTTCACCTTCAGGGGATGCCCTTCTCCAGACATCCCCAACTCAGCAGTAGCTAAATACCGGTCGGTAACGGACGAAATTTGGTAAATTTCCCATCACCGACCGGTATTTAGGCATTTGAGATGTAGGAGACTAAAAATAAGGATTCGGTAATTATGAATCAGTAAATACCGATTCATCATTACCGAATTCAAAATTACAGATTCAGAATTACCTATTCCTTATTTACTGTATCGGTAAATAGAAAACGGTAAAAATGAGAAAAGAGATGTAGGAAAAATCGGTAATACCGAATTTCATTAAATTCGGTATTTAAGAGTTGGCAATTAACACTGACTGAAAGCAGGTGGTAATCAGCTACAGTGTGTATAAGCAATCCCAAAATGCAACAGTGTGATCACTATGGCAGCTTTCTATGTGATTGCAAGGCGGCTACGGCTACAGGCAGCAGGAGTGAGGATCTGGAGATGGGAAGAGCACATTTACAGACATCCCATCACACTCTTCCAACAGTCTGAGGCTGAGATCCATGAAAGGTACAAGCTACACCCCCACACTATCCTGGACTTGATAAGGGACCTGCACCCACTCCTGGAGCACCCTGCACCAAGGGTGCACGCCATACCACCACATGTGCAGGTGCTCTGTAGCCTACATCTACTTGCGACTGGCAGTTACCAGGGGGTGATTGCTGGGGTAGGCGGGGTGTCTCAGAGTTGCCTGTCCCGTTTCTTCAGAAAGTTCCTGGATGACATGATGCAGAGAATGCATCACTACATTAGCTTCCCAAACACACAGGCAGAACTGCTGAAAACCAAGACAGACTTTTACCAGATGGCACAGTTCCCACATGTTATAGGGTGTATTGAAGGCACACATATTCCAATCTGCCCACCAGCAGCCACTGAGTATATCTACAGGAACAGAAAGTCCACCCACTCCATAAATGTGTAGGTAATCTGCAATGCTGCCAACATAATCACTGACATTGTGGCCAAATTTCCTGGGAGCATCCACAACTCATACATCTTCCAGAACAGTGGGATCTACACACACCTGGCTGTGGGAGAATTTGGAAAAGGATACCTGCTAGGTAAATCACTGTGACACACCCTTATACTAACTGCAGATAAATGTGTATTGGTGTATGTGACTAATGGCACTCTCTTTCTCACCTAGTTGATAGTGCATATGCCGTGTGGTCATTTATCCTCACTCCCTACCTAAACCCATCAACCCCGAGTGAGAGACGATTCAATGTGGCACACAAATCAACATGGAACATTGTGGAGCGCACGTTTGGACTATTGAAAAGCAGGTTCCACTGCCTCCACAAAAGCTGAGGCGCACGACAGTACAGACCCATCATCTGCGTCAAAATCATTGCAACTTGTGCTGTGCTGCACAACCTTGCCACAAAGAAATGTACAGAAGTGGAATTAACTGATTTTGAGGACAATGATGATGAATTTGCACAGCCAGAGCCCAACGCAGCAGGAGTGGCGCCAGCAACAGATGGGCGACAGAGACAGGCAGAGATCACACTCAACTATTTTTAAGTAAGTAAGGAGACACAGCCAGTTGTTGAATGCAATGACGTAGTTTTAATATCTGGGCACTACGCCACAACACAAACGGCCAAACTTGGCAGTCCAATTTGTGACATCCATAGAAGGAAGTCATGATTACATCACCCAATTCAGTTCTGATAGTGAGGGCTGCATCAGCGTCTGCGGCCACGCACAACAGTGCTGGATGCCATCATCTGACTGTCCTCACTGGCTGTGGAACCAGTGCCAGCCCTATGCCATCTGCTGCTCCTCCGGATTTCTGTTACAGGGGGAGTAATGCTGCTCCGACTGGTCGTGTCCTCGCTGTCCCCAACTTCCACAGCACCAGTAGTGGCAGACTGAGTCATCAGCAGCACTTCAAATGCAGTGGTCAACTTCACCAGCCCCCTAGAGACATCAGTGCTGCAGTGCGCCAGCCCCTCCTGTATGGCCATGGAGCGCCTGCAGAGCAGAGAAGAGGCAGTTGCTAGGCGGTTCACTGCCCTCGTATGGTGTTCCAATTTCTACCTCTCCCTACGCCGTGTTACCCTGTCCTCATCCATTTTGCTGCACAGCAGCATCACAGACTGGGACATGTCCCGCATGCCCGCAGCCATCTCCTTCATGCCCTCAGCCATTGAGCTAATGCCCTTATCAATGTTGGTCATGTTGTCATTGAGGCGCTTCATTGGTCGCCGGACTGACTGAATTGCCTTGCCTTGTAGGCACTGCACCTTCACCATGTTTGCCTCCAGCCCTGCGAAGATACCATGGCTCTCACCCTGTGGAGGTGGAATGCTTTCATGAGCCCTGCGGCGGCGTCTGGCACCTGTGTGTGCTCCCTCAGAAGTGGACAGCAAACCACCATTGCTGCCATCCAGTGGCACAGTAGATGTCCCCCCCTCCTCGTGTCTTCTGAGGAGGACTCAAACTCCTGCAGTCTGGCAACAGCATGCCTCCTAGGTCTAACCACTGCAGGTGGTGCTGCTGCTGGTGAGGCTAGCAGTATTGGCAAGGCTGGCTGTGGTGGCAAGGCTGGCTGTGGTGGTGAGGCTGGCTGTAGTGGTGAGGCTGGCTGTGGTGGAGTTGTGTGCCCTGCACTCTTCCTGGCCTTCCCTGTGATGTCCTTCCTGGGAACCCTCTCTCCTTTGTCCTGAGCAGTCCTGCGTGATGTCTCGCCTGTGAACAGAAATTGTACATTAGCTCAGTGTTCCTGCAGCCCTGCATTGCAATTATAAAAATACATTTCTGCCACACTATATCATTGCCCTCTGTCTGCTTATCGCTGATGGGTGTCACATGCCTTGTTGTTCAGTGCGATTCCTGTCATGATAGGGGTTTCACTGACTACATCTCCCATAATGCATTGCTGGTCTGACCAAAAACCTGTACTGGAGTGGGATTCACATAGCCCAATTGGGGATTTGGGATAGGGGAAGGGGTGGTGCACAATGCTGTGCATGCTTTTTACCTTGTTTGGTAGCAGCTCTGGCAGAGATGTCCGCATCCCCAATTCCACAGACACTTTCTGGCTCTATCCTGGACTCCACGAGCTGCTCAAGTTCAGTCAGGGCAGTTGCCTGTTCCTCCCTCCTCCTATCTGGCTTGCTTGTTTTTTTAGATCAGCCATCTTCTTTTTGGTGATGCTCCTAACATCATACCACCGCTTCTTGAGCACTTCAATGTCCCGGGGGGGTCACTCCAATGGCATTCACCTCTGACTGGATTCCAAGCCAGATTTGTCTTTTTTCTGATTCTGCAACTTGCAGGGAATGCTTTCCAAACAAGTTCATATGCTGTGTCACTACCTCCTCCACAAGGACTGCAGTTCCTTTTGACTGAATTTTAGTTTCCTCTTCCTTTCCCCTCCTTCTCTTTCTGTGTTCTGGCTGGCCATTGTGCAAGATTTTCAGGAAAAGTTCCGGCAGTGGCTCTGTTGCTCTCCTCTGCACTCCCAACCTCTCTAGAAGGTTCTGATTGTGTGCACCTGCCTGGGTGTGGCCACTTCCTGGTTGGGAGGAGTGGTGGTTGCACAGGATTGGCTGATTCCTCAATTGCTGTTGTTTTGAATTTCCGATTCGGTATTTAGCGATTTGGTATTTACTGATTCGGATATATCGATCGGTATTGTGGAATCGGTAATATTTACCGAATTTTTACGTACATCGGATATACCGATTTCTAAATACCGATTCGGTAAAATTCGGTATTTAGGAATCGGTATTTCCAAGTTACCTCATATGGCCCTTAGGGAGGGACTTCTATTTTCTGGTTGGGGAAGGCTG
The DNA here is from genome assembly GCF_964261635.1 of Lissotriton helveticus. Taxonomy (NCBI): domain Eukaryota; kingdom Metazoa; phylum Chordata; class Amphibia; order Caudata; family Salamandridae; genus Lissotriton; species Lissotriton helveticus. The sequence goes on along the minus strand of NC_136063.1, from coordinate 1,242,376,664 downwards.
CACTTCTCCAGCAGCTCTCCCTGCACCTTGGCACCCACCTCGTTGAAACCCCGTCCTTCTGGGGCCGCCACATGCAGAAAAACAGCAGTTCTCCCTTGCAGGTCGATCTGGGCCTGCAAGGCATTGTGGGGCGAGGCTCTCCTGCCTCGTGAATATTATAACATGTAGGCCTCTGCTTCCCTCATTGGAGGGTCTGGTCCCACCTGGACCCCCAGGTGAGCGCTGCAGCTCGAGGAGCCCACCCCTGGCTGCTTATGCCAATTTTTGGGGGCCCGGTCCCACCCGGGCCCCTGGTTGCAGGCTTAGTGGAGAGCAACCCGAGGAGCCCACACCCGGTGGCTATCGCTGGCTCCCCGCCCGGCCAGCACTCACGTGTGCTGCTGCGGGAGCCAGCAGTTGTCTTCTGGTCTGCCCGCTCCCATGGGCAGACTCAGAGGTACCTGCCAGTCCAGGCAGACCTCAGGGGAGGGTGATGGCACTCCCCCCAACTCCCTCAAGCTTCAGGGCCTGGAGATGGGGTCCCGGGACCCTCATTCTCTTCATGGAGAGGGCACCAGTGCTCCCCATCTTGTCCTTCTTCACTGGGAGCCGGGGTGAACTCCTGGCACCCTGTGGGGGAAATGTTCATGGGGAGCGCAACGGCGCTCCCTGACTTCACTTCGGCCGTGAGGGGTGTGTGTGATGCGCGCCCCCTCCTCTGCCTCACCATCACCGGGGCCATTTCACGGGGAGCGCGACGGCACCGGGAGTTTGCTTGATGGAGCGTCTGCCTCCTCTGCTGCACCATCACTATCGGGGCTCAGAGTTGGGATACCGGGCCCCTGATCTCTCTTCGAGGGGGGTGCAATGGTGTTCCCTCTCCACGGATGTCTTTGGGGGGGCAGGGTGGGCTCCTGGCACCCCTCGTGGACCAGTTCAAGGGGAGCGAGACAGTGCTCCCCGGTTTTACTTCTTTCTGGGGGCAGCTCCGGGAACTGACCCACATGGGGCATATCCAAGACCGGCGGCTGAGCCCCACGTGCTTTGTCGTTGGTCTGCCAGAGGTCAAAGGTCGCCTACCTTCTGGGGGGCATTTCTCAGCCCCCAGGGGATCGGTCTGCACAATTATGGCCTTCTTGCTCCTTCCGGCACACCCCAGCCACTGGGAGCACTTTCCTTTTCCCTCCTGGTCTCAAGGAGGAGCATTCAGTAGAGAGCTGTCTTGACTGGCTCCCTGCACCAGCCTTTCGCCTGGCTCTCCTCCTAGGCCTCTCTTCTCTCAATGCAGAGGCCCCTACTTCTGTGCACTGGTCCTGCTCTCTTCTCCTGGCACTGTTCAGGATCCTGGGACAGTCAGGGGGTTCCTCCTTCCAAATGCCCATTGCGCCAGGCTCCAGCACCCTCTGCCTCAGCAGCCCACACCCAGAGAGAGCTTCTCTTTCTGTGCAAACACTTTTTAATGTTTGGGGAGGAGGCTGGCAGGAAGTCTCTATTTGTCCTATCACTTCACTGCCCCTCCTCCCTCCTTCCTGCCCAGGCTGCTGGGTTGGTTCAAGATGGCATCGTCCAGGGTCTCCTGCCACATGGTCTTTGAAAGCCCCTTCCCCCAGAGCTGCCTTCTCCCTTGTGCAGCTGGATGCCTGACTCCAAGGGACAGCTGCTTATGGATTAGCCTGTAGCTCCACCCACTCTTGGAAGAAAGGTCATTAATCCAGCCTGCTGAGATCAGTCTTAAGCCAGGCCCTGATTATGGCTGACTCAGAGAAATATGACATTTCTGGATGACCCAAAAGCAGTACAAATATGACTTTGGACTCTGCAGAATACTTCCTCTCACACCTGTTACAGCGGACTTTAGTGCATGTCTGGAATTTCTAGGCCCTATGAAAGTGAAACTAGCACAGGGGCTCCACATCCCCATAGGAGAATAATGACGTGAAAACAGTTAAATTCACTGACTTTCCCTGGCTTGTTTCTTCCCAGTGTATAAAGCCTAGTCCATGTCACCACCCAATTCTGCACAAGCTCTGCCACACTAGTCTCATTCTGATCTCTCTTTGAGGGGGTGCGATGGTTCTACCCCTCCACTGATGTCTTTGGGGGGCCAGGGTGGGCTCCTGGCACTCCTCATGGGCCAGTTCATTGGGAGCGCGAAGGTGCTCCCTGACTTTACATCTTTCTGGGGGCAGCCCCGGGATGTGCCCACCCCAGGGCATATCCAAGACTGGCGGTAGAGCCCCAAGTGCTTCGTCGTCAGTCTGGCAGAGGTGAAAGGTCGCCTACCTTCTGGGGGGCATTTCTCAGCCTCCAGGGGACCGATCTTTGCGATTCTGGCCTCTTCTTGCTCCTTGCAACGCACCCCAGCCAATGGGAGCACTTTCCGTCTTGTCCTTCTTCGTCGGGGGCCAGGGTGAGCTCCTGGCACCCCGTGGGGGGAAATCTTCATGGGGAGCTTGAAGGCGCTCCCCTGCTTCACTTCGGCCACGAGGGGGGATGTGCGCTGCGCACCCCCTCCTCTGCCTCACTGGGGCCATGTTCACAGGGAGCGCGACGGTGCTCCCCGACTATAACTTCTACCCCAGGGAGTTTGCTCGACGGCGCGCCCCCCCCTCCTCTGCTACGCCATTACCATCGGGGGCTCAGAGTTGGAATCTTGGGCACCTGATCTCTCTTCGAGGGGGTTGCGAGGGTGCTCCACCTCCACCGATGTCTCAGGGTGGGCTCATGGCACCCCTCATGGGCCAGGTCACGGGGAGCGCAACGGTGCTCCTCAACTTTTTTCTGGGGCAGCCCCAGGACCTGATCCATTCGGTGGCAGAGCCCCACGTGCTTTGCCCTCGATGTGTGAGAGGTCAACGGTCACCTACCTTGTGGGGGCATTTCTCAGCCCCCAGGGGACCAATCTTTGCAATTATGGCCTCTTCCTACTCCTTGCGGTATACCCCAGCCACTGGGAGCACTTTCCTTTGCCCTCCTGGTCTCAAGGAGGGGGCATTCAGTGGAGAGCAGTCTTCACTGGCACCCTGCACCAGCCTTTCACCTGGCTTTCCTCCCGGCCCTCTCTTCTCCCTGCGCAGAGGCCCCTGTGCCAGGCTCCAGCACCCTCTGCCTCAGCAGATCACACTCCAGAGAGAGCTTCTCTTCCTGCGCAAACACTTTTTAAAGTTTGGGGAGGAGGCTGGCAGGAAATCTGTTTGTCCTGTCAAACAGTGACACATAACTTCACTGCCCCTGTTCCCTCCTTCCTGCCCAGGTCACTGGGTTGGTTCAAGATGGCATAGCCCAGGGTCTCCTGCCACATGGTCTCTGAAAGCCCCTTCCCCCTGAGCTGCCTTCTCCCTTGTGCAGCTGGGTGCCTGGCACCAGGTGACAGCTGCTGATGGATTAGCCTGTAGCTCCTCCCATCTTCCCTTTGTGGAGAGGTGGATGACCCAAAAGCAGTACAAATATGATTTTGGACTCTGCAGAATACTTCTTCTCACACCAGTTACAGTAGACTTTAGTGCGTGTCTGGAATTTGTAGGGCCTGGGAAAGTGAAACTAGCACATGGGCTCCACATCCCCATAGGAGAATAATGAAGTGAAAACAGTAAAACACACTGATTTTCCCTGGCATGTTTCTTCCCAGTGTATAAAGCCTAGTCCATGTCACCACCCAATTCTACATAAGTCCTGCCACACCCTTCTCTTTGTATCTGCCCCTGGGCTGCGCACGCCAGGAATCTCCCCTGTGCAGCCCGCAAACATGTGCACACGCATGTACACATGTGTCTGCATGTAACCAGACCACTGCCCTTTACTCCATCTGCTGCTCAACAGCCTAGTCAAGCTAAGGGGACACCAATAAAATCCACCTGAAGTCTCTTTAATCATGACTTCACTGTGGGTGAGTCCCAACTTATGAGGCTCCTCCACAGTAAAAGCTCAACTTATAGGTGCTTAAAAAGCAACAATTCCGGGCAGCCCAGAGTGTCAGAACCACCTTCTAACAGTAGTACTCAGAGAGGATGTAATTGAGCATGTGTACCATTCAATAACTGCTGGGTTAAACGAGAATACAAATAGAAGCAAAAATAGAAAGGCACAAAAAATGGGAACAAGAAACTGTGTACCAAATATGGCTCAATCTGAAGTGATCTTTGGTAAACTTTAAGGCTTGTGAGACCTAGAAATGCTGAATCTCAGGAGAACCACTGAACCATATATGCAAACCCTCACAATACCAGCAGTATACTACTGATTTTAAGGCTAATCTTCCACCTCCGGATTCCTGCATGCAAAAACCTCGCTAATTATGATCTGCTAGAGAAATGGCAGCTTGAGCCCACAAATGATTTCTAGCCCCCTAGTAGTTCTCAATGCCATGTATCATGAGTCCGTCATTAATCTATTGATCTCAATGTGGGCTTGTGTGGATCCAGGGCCGAGGAATTTATTTGCCTTTCCACATGCTGCATAAAAGTATACCTCTGCGGGCTTCGGCCAACAGGGACTGGTCTTGGAGTATGTAATGCCAGTGACTGACTTCTGCAGGCCAGTGCACAACAATTTTGTCACACTCTCTTCCCGCCAGAGCACTGACTCCATGATCCTGACAGGTAAGGAAAAAACTATGTACATGTGCCACTCTGACCTCCGTTCCTGCAGTAGCAAACATGTGAGTACGGACCCTCTGCCGTGCCAGTGGAACGCAGGTTCGACTCACAGGCCACCTTGGCTCCTAAACATCCTGTATACCCCAGCAATAGTCTCTAGGAGAAAGCAATGTGTTTCAAACAGAGTTTCAAACTCTGTTTTTTTAGTTTTACAAAACTGCAAAATAAAATGTTGATGCCTGTCACATACACTATAACCTTCCCCTTCAAGAATTAGCATACATGCCAAAAGCCCCGGTACAAGCAGGAGGCTCCTCATTTTTAAAGCCCAAAATATCTTTTGACATCTCCTGCCTAAAATCTGCTCTTCAATGTAAGTCAATGCGAAAAAGCAATTCCCTCAATTCGTTTTCCAAAAATCTCCCTCTTAACAGGTTCAAAATCTTAACATATATGCTGATCTATACTCCATTATTGGCTTTAATTGAGGGGGGTGGGAGTCATTTGGGCCCCCTTCCTGTGCTATTTGAGTAACAGGGTATAATCAAAATGAACATACGGCTGCATGTTCATCATGCTCAGCAGAGTTTGCATGGAGGTAATGTGCTCTTCTTCGTGGAGTTATATAGCTCAGGTAGCAAATGCATGTCTACAAGTTACTTAGCAAAATGGCCCAATTATCAAGAAGGACTTCAGAAGCAGGACCAACATATATGCATCCTTACATCCACCAATCCAAGCAAATGTACTCAGGCCTTAGTTCAAAAGTGATCAGTTAGGGAGGACCTTGCAGATGTTTAACAAGAAGAAATGATTCTGTGTTACATTCACACCTGAAGCAAACCTTTTACAGCTAGATCACGACTTCATTGAGTACCAAGTATTCCTGACAGATTTTTCCATTAACTAGACTTTCAGTGAACCAATGAGTGTTCCCAGTACTAGTTTTCATCCTTCCTGTGTACCCTGTTAGAAAAGATCTAAAGAGCGCTCAATCATGGGTCACTCAATTTTGAATGTCAATCTTGTTTTATACGTCTATTATATTAGCCAGGTCTGTCACTCATTATCGGATCAGAGACCTGTGACAACCTCTAATGTTGTTGTGTCATCTTGTTCAGAATTTACAGTAATGTGGGCCTTTTTCTGTGCTTTCTCACCAGCAGTCCATAATGGATGTCTCATTTAATCAGATGCAGTCTGAGTTTCAGAAACCTCTTTCTCCTGGAAATGGTTTCCTCTGAAAAGTCAACCTACCTAACTATCTTATGAGACATTTTGGGTGTACGCTTACCTATTTTCTTCCTTCCTGCTCATGAGATGGGGATTTTTAACAGTTTGTCTGAATATAATTGGAATCTGCTTTTTCTAATAGACACACTGCTCAACAATATGTTTAACTTCAAATTCAGTATCTTTCTAGTAGAAGGCTATAACATTGTGCACCACAATAATGGTGATCTCCCAAGTGGCAGTATTGCTGTCATTGTTAAAGGATAACATAATCGTAATCCCATGATGACTTGGGAGGATCTTTGCCCAGAATTCATAGCCTGTTGTTTCTTAATCTCCCAGGAGTGTATGATTACCATTTTTGGTCAGGTCACTTCCTTTGGTTGAAGTTATCTTGATAAACTAATTGAGGTATTTGGTTTGGCAACCTTGCAGTAAGTCAAAACTGAAATTGTTGGGGGATTCCTTTTACATGTGAATAACTCACAAGATGTTTCATTTGTTGGGTTTGTTGACAACCCTGAAAGCATTGGTCTGGTTTACATGGTCATGAGGCCTACCCGTAAAGCAGGTAGTAAGCTCAAATTTATGTTCAGCCTACATAAACTGCCGTGGGTTATTCCGAACTTTTTACAGACCGTTGACTATTTCATCTTGTTTTTGCTTAGTGTCCTGAAAAATAAATCCTGAACATTAAAGCAGAGCCCACTTGATTGAGATGCACATTAACAGTATGTGGGTCTTGTCCCTTTAGATTCTTATCTCCAACTAAACTGCAAAATGAAAAATAAAATAAGATATGTGTATTGCGTAGAGGTGTTGCTACATTCTCCTTTACCAATTTCCCCAGTTAAAATCTTGGTCTTCCATTGTTCAAGTTAGAGGGGAGGAAATATCATCCATACTGAACTCAAGACATGTTCCTGGACAATCCAATGTGACCTTGGTTATTGCTGTTGAGCACTGAAACTTTTTCCTCTCCACAGGGTATACTCTTTTCAGATGAAAAGAAGCAGTGATTTCCACCTGCTAAAAAATTAGAATTTTGATATTAGTAATTTCATCAATATTCACCCTATTATGTTATCACCAGTATAAGGTAAACTTGCATAGACTTTATTCACAAAGCAGCTTTCAAATTGTCTGGAAAGCACCAAGGGCCTGGTCCTCAATGGCTAGGCTTGTTGTAGCAATTTTATGTGTGCATAAGCACTATATGAAAAACAACATTCACAACTAAGGCTAGCCATCAAATCAATAAAATGAAATAACTTGAAGCACTTTAGACTCCACAGGGAAGACAGAGAGTAGTTAAGTTCTCAGACTGTTAGACCTACCCCACAAACCTTTTGACTTCACCCTCCTATTTTTCTAATTTGCTTTAGTTGACCATAAAACATTGTGCACTAACCAGTGATAAAGTGCCTATGCTCACTTCATAAAACATGGCAAAATTGGCTTACACATGATTGGCATATTTCATTTACTTATAAGTCCTTTGTAGAGTGGTATACTATATACCCAGGGTCTGTAAATTATATGCTTCTAGTGGGCCTTCAGCACTTATTGTGCCACTCACTCAAGTAGCCCCTTAAAACATGTCTCTGGCCTATCACTGCAGGCTGAATACAATTTGAAACTGCCTATTTGATATTCTCCCTATAGCTCCCTTGCTAAGTCTTAAACTCTTCTTTTGTTGCATATAAGTTGCCTTTAAGGTGCATTGTAGTTAAGATGTTGGATATGTACTTTTAAGTTTTACATGTCTTGGTGCTGAACAATTCACAATTAGATTTTTCTCTGCTATGAGGCCTACTTCTCCAACAGGATAACATTGGGTTACCTTATTGCATTTAATGAAATCTAACTTGTGAATATTAGCAAGTAGGAAAGTCAAGGGTGGTGCCTAAAGAATTGCAATTTAAAATCATTCTAATAATAAAATCAGATTTTATGTCACAATTCTAAAAATGCCACTTTCAGAAAGTTTGTATTGTTTTATTCTAACCATTTGGTGTCTGCAGTCTGTTCCTGCGTCACATGACTAGGTGTATGTGGCAGTTGGCTTTTGTGTATGCCTCCTAGACAGCATCACAGTTTAGGGTCTGGTAGTTGGCAGGATGGGCCATCTCTGGATTGATAAGGTGGTAGAGTTGTTAACTGCTGCACTCACACTTCAAAGGCACTGGGTCAGCTCACACACAAATGATTTCACACTAGCCTATTGGGACCCAGACAAACTGGCACCAGGGCATGGAAACAGGAAATTCCAGACATCTCTGTATAGGGAAACTCCAAAAGCTTCTACCACTGTATAGCTGGCACTAGGTATAAATATTGGACCCTGCTCTGCTAATTTCCTGCAAGAAAGACTGGTCTGCTGCCATTATGCTCTGCTGTGACTCAGAGTGATTCCGAGAGCTTGCTGGCTGGCCTCCTGATCAGAGCCTCAGGGACAGAAAAGGCTCCAACCATCTTGAATCCTGCACATGGACCCTACCTGTTGTAAGCACAAACACTTTAAATGGTGCCTCTCCAGCTGGAGGTGGAAATACAGGTGCTCTAGAAGCCCAGCATTAGCAGAGCTCCACACAGCTCTTGAAGCTCCTCATCGGTACTAACATAGCATGATGCAATTTGGCTCTGACATGGCATGGCTTCCTTCGCAGTTCCTCATATGAACTAACACAGCATGCTCGGATGCACAGCAGTCAGCAGAGCCCCCATGACTGACTGCTGAGTTCTGAGATATAGTCTCCTCCCACCAGTCAACATCACACGCTCCTGTACGATGCAGCCCCACGGATTCCCGGCAGCTGGGTCATAGACGCTCAGCTGCTGTGTCTCACAGTTCTGCGGTTCACGAGAGGAATTGACAGGAGATCCCTTCTTTCTCTTTGTGTGGAGATACCGTCTGCTTCTGGAAGTGGTCACTGCTGCAGGAGTATGGTGAATCATGCCTAAATGAGGTACTTTGGAAACTGAGAGGGCTGTGCTCGCTTATCCTATTAGGATTGTGGTGCAGTAGTGTAGTAAGCGTGGAGGATCTATCGTGGTGCCGGCCAGTGGACTATTGGGTGCTTGGGACTGCCCAACTGATCCAAGGTACGTGGGTTTGGTACGCGAGGAGTCACAGGAAGGGCTCAACTTACGGGGCAGGGGCAGCTTCCGCGTCCCAACGTAATGTGACCACAGCGCTCAAAGCAGGCAGGTGGTTTCCCAACTACCCCAGTCATAACAAAATAACACTAAAAAGCATGTCAGTGCCATGTGGCAGGTTAGAGAGGGAAGAGGGTTCTGACAAGTGCTAATTTAGTGTCTGTTACTATGGAAATACAGTCCGCTGACAAGATGGAGTCTACCCATTCATCATGCTTGATGGGAGAGGAGACTTTTCTAGAGGGAGGTGGAGCAGAGGTGGCAGATGATCAATTCCAGATGCAATCTCTCTTTAATCAGCGAGCCCAGCTACCCCCTTATGTAGTATTTCCTACCACATCTCTCGATCCTCTGTTTCAGAACCTAACTCCCAAAGCAAGCTCAGTACAGGTGGAGACTGTACTATGTTTTCAAGAGTTACCAAAGTCAACCCCGATTCAGGTGGTGCCTATACCGGACTTACCAGTGTCAGTGGGTTATTATGTAACACAGGGCTGGCAGGCGCCCCCAAGATAATAAATATAGGTCAAGGTTTGGCACAGGATAAGCAACAAGAGTTACACCAGGTAGAGTGGACTCTTATTTCTGGTGGGGGTATGTCGTGGGCCCAGGTGCCCTACCAAGGCACCAATAGGTGATGGAAGGGCAAGGGGCCCGCATATGGGGGGTGCCCCAGGTATGGAAAGGTGAATGGGTCGTATGGGGGGGAAAGGGGGCAGGGTCAGGGTTGCAGACAAACAATGAGCAGGGCAAGAGCAAATGTTTTACATTGTATTTTAGGAACATATAATAGTGACATAATTTGGAGGGAGAGGACGAGGCCTATCAAAACCTGGCCTGAATTTAGAGATAACAAGAAGATATTAGATGACTCCAAATATAAAAATAATTTCATGTAATATCAATGGGATGCTTAATCCATGTAAGTCTAATGCACTTCTAAAGTGGCTTGAGTCTTTTTCCCCTGAAATATTTTTCCTGCAAGAAACTCACTTCACGACCATTGCCCTTAAGGTTCATCTGTCAAGAAAATATGCTTCTGCTTATTTTTCCTCAGCAAATCTAGCAGTATGTTGAGTGGGGATTTTACTAGCAAACACGATTGATTGGCAGATTAAGGAAGTGGTCCAGAATGGGGTGGGGAGATGGTTAAGGGTCAAGGCAAAGGTTAATGAGACAATGTGGTGAAATACTATAGCCCCATTACAGATGACACCAAAGCACTGGAGCATATCAATGAAATAGCTTTGAAATTGGAAGGGCTTTAATCATTGGAGGTGAATGTAACTACATCCAGAATTCGTCATTGGATACCTCTAATAAAACAAAGTGACAGCTAAAGCAGACAACCGCAAAGCTAATAACTTCTATAAAATCAGATCTGGCGATAACTGATCCATGAAGGAGGAGCACCCGGGTTTCTCCTGTTTTTCCTGCAATTTCTCTGGATATAGGTGTGCATCGTACCTTAACTTTTATTGGTAGATAAGAGGTTGGCAATGCTGTGACTAAGATGTTTGCTAATTCTTTTTCAGACCATTCTATAGTCACTTGTTTGATAACCCCAGGGATTATTCCAAGGAAAAAAGCAAGGTGGCAGTTAAATAAATCTTTGCTAGAAGATATCACTTGGCAAATTAACACAGGCAAATTAACACAGGCACTACCCCAATCTTCATGGTATGGGATCACTTAAAGCTGCCTTTAGGGACCATATTAGTTCCAATAAGGCTAGGTTATGTCAACAGCACGGACCAAAAGTTCTGGGACTGTGGGTTGCTGTGGATAAAGCTAGACAAGAATTAAGTTTAGAGTCAACAGGGGAGTGTATTTTTAAAGTACGGCGGAGGAATTGTTAAAAACTATGGAAGATCCGAAATAATTTTTTATGTTATGAGATATTACGAGCAGCAAAGCATGAACAAAAACTTAAAGGAAAAACTTTATGAAGAGAACCAGCACATTGGTAGATTTTTGGCTTCAACAATGAAAACCCAGAAAAACTGGCAAATAATAAATCAACTTAAGGATCCAATTACAGCTCAAGGAGAAAAAATTCATAAAGAAACACAGGAAATAGAAGAACAAAAACTGCCATCATACTTTAAATACATTCAACTGGTCCAACTTTCTGAGGATTACACTACTATACTCAATAGCCCTATAGAATCCTCATAAATTACTGTAGTATTAAATAGCACGGCTAATACTAAGGCTAGTGGGAGAGATGGAATCCCAATAGAGATGTATAAAGTCTTTCAGAATTAATTACTTCCATTACTAACAAACCTTTTTAATCAAATAAAAGATGGGCTGGGTATCCCTGACAGATTCAAGGAGCCAGTTCTCATAATTATTCTTAAAAAGAATACAAATCTGCAAGATCCTAATTCTTACCACCCTATTAGCTTCCTAAATTTGGACTCTAAAATATTTAGGAAAGTGTGGACAAGGAGGATTGCCCCTTGTGCCCAACAGCTGGTCCATACTGATCAAAATAGTTCCTCCTGGATAGGCTTATGACTACTAATACTTATTTTTTAACTCAGGCCATCCTTTCTTTCAGTTAACCATGCCAAAGCTGCAATACTTATGATAGATGCCAAAAAGGCTTTTGACCAGGTTATCTGGCAGGCTTTATTCTTTATTTTACAAAAGTTTGGATTACCATTTCAGCTGATTGATATGCTGAAAGGAGTCTATAACCAGGCAGAGGCTAACGTTTTCATTAACAGGGTGGAGGAAGGGATGCTCATATCAAGCGGGGTACCTGACAGGGATGCCTGTTATCTCCCCACTTATTCTCCTTTTTTATTGAACCTCTAGCTGTAAGAATCCGCACTAATTTGCTGATTATATACCTCATCAGTGGGATGACTCAAATTAAACTATATACAGATTCCATAATTCTCTATCTTAAAACTAAAGGCTTTAATAGACAGAATGTGATGGAAGAAATTGAGAAATGTAAGCAAATTGAGTGATATAGAGTAAACCAAGCAAAAACAGTAATTTGTTCTTTTAACCTGAATGGTTCAGAAATCCCGGCATGCTTACATCATGTTCTACCAACCCTATTAGATGTCTCAGTATTTTATGTAACAAATGACTTTGCTCAGCTGTTTCCATTGAACTATGGTACTACACTGTCAAAAAAAAAAAAATGCTAGATAAATAGACTCTGCTGAATCTCTCTCTGATAGGATGGATTTCAATGTTAAAAATGTCTATACTGCCAATATGTTTATTCCTGTTTATTAACATTTCCCTTAAAATTCCTAGCTCCTATATTAAAGAATTGGACAGAATGATCTGAAAATTGGTCCAGAATAACAAGCAACCCAGGCCTTTCATATTACCAGACTTCTCTGGTCAATATGACCATACAATTAGCCAAAATAAATTTGGCCTATGACAACCTCTTACTAAATCATATGGTAAATGAGAGCGCAACTAAGTTGCTAGTTTTTATATGATCTGCAAAACTTCATTAAAAAATGTGATATCATCCTTATTAGCTTTAGCAGTAGGAATACAGCTTTTTTTAAATGTGCGTGATAAACCCGCACACCACGCCTATACCCCTATCCAAGATTGTGCGGGGGTTTAATATTGTCAAAGGAGTTATACCACTCATGGCAAGAGTTAGGTTTTGCTCTGCTTGGGAATTTTTACAATCACAATAAATTAGTTACATGGGAACCTATATTGGCACAACATGGCAATCAGAGCGCTGCTATATGGATGAGTTTCTGTCCACTAGCCAATTTTCTCAAGACTAATTATGCTATGCTGAGTGAACCAGCAAGTCAGATTATTAGACAAAGGGAAAATTGGATGTTTGGTGGGGGAGTTTGGTATCATCTACTTCACCAGAAGGCCAAAGTGGATAATTTCATTACAGAATGGCTTCAAAAGCTGGAAGAAGGTGGTTTAATGAATATATTTTTATGAATGTACTAACCTATAGCAATTTTGGAAAGATGTGTTTGCAGCTATTAGTGGCTGTATCTCTATAACAATTGCTCCATCTTGTACTCTGGTTTTATTCCATTTTTCACGGGAGGTAAGGTGTTTAAAAAAATATCACCAGTGGCTAAGATGGCGGCTTAGCTAGACGTGTTCTTCGGAGGCTCCCTGTCCCCGTTCCCCAGTCCGGATCTAAACGCAGACTGCTTCATCTCTAAGCCCCTGTGCCGACAGCCAAAGGCACGTGGGACACCCGCTGGGCGGCCGGGGGCCCCAACGAGTCTCGGGGACCGAGGAGTGAACGGCGAGGCGGCGGTACCAGCCGGGGCTGATCAGCAGAGCGGGAAGAAGTGATCCGGCTCCCACAGTGAGGGGAGCGACCGGGCCCCACACCACAGCTGGGAGATTGAGTTGCCGCGCCGGGGGTCCCCCCAGCTGTTGGGGCGGTCCGGAGGAGGCGACCGCCGGAGTTCATCTGCGGGCCCCGGCGAGGCGGCCCGCGAAAAGAGGCACCTACGGAGCCGGTGCCGGGAATCACCTGAGGCCCCGGCTTGGGCCTACTCGGCAGAGGCACGGCGGAGGCGCGGCGGCCACGGGCTGTGCCCACAAGGTGAGGAAAGCGGCGCAGCAATGTCAGGGAGTACCACTCCGGGGGCGAATACTAGCTCCCCCAGCACCCAGAGAACCAGACAAACATTGCTAGGGCCCAGGGGCACACGGCCACGCTTTCAGCGGCAGCACCATAAGGCCGACTATATCTGGGCCACAGGCCAGAGCAGTAGAGCCGCCTCTGCGGGGGAGCGAAGGAGGCAGCCTAGGGCAGCCAAGCGAGATCCGGGGGCACTGATCGAGCCCCCGGGGAGGGCCCCGAGCTTTGGCAGAACGAGGGGCCCTAGCATCGGGAGCACGAGCCACACACGACTACTGCCGACCACGATCCGTGGCCTTGGAGAAGGAGGGGAGAGGAGTCCCTGGAGCCACAGGACACAAGTGAGGGTTCTGAGGGCGATTACAGCGACCCCGGAGGGGACCTCCAGGGAGACTACCACATCGGAGGGCTGACTGGGGGAGAACGGCGATCCCCCAGGAGGAGCACAAGGCGGGACCGGACTCTGCAGCCGGGGGGCACCTCGGGGGGAATAGCTCGGGCTCCCAGTGTTGGACGGAGACCAGGGGCCGTGGGGAATAGTCGCGGCCACGGGGACACGAAGGTGCAGGTCCCTTCAGAGTGCCACGAGACTGCGCGGTCCGGGACCCGGGGCCAAGAGGCACACAACCCTCATCGGCACATAGCGCTGTCACGAGGCGTCACCCCACTGTACGCCTGCCATAAATTGACTGAGATCCCGCTAAGCAACGCATCTCGGAGGGGAGGAGGCAGGACTAGCTGGGGTGGAGAAGATAGCTTCCTCCAATCGTAAAAGAGGGCCGCACCATAACCGAACTGCTGGCCAAAGGGTCTTTTAAGGCCGACAAAAGCCCTGACAAACCAACTCAGGCATCCCCCCTAAAGGGAAAGATCGCGACGAGGGGGAGGCTCCGGCGACCAAGGCATTCATGGAGGCCCTCTTCACCTCTCTTAAGGAAGACATCCAAACCCTTAGACAAGAAATGGCGGGGGATTACAAAGAACTGCGTCGGGACGTCGACGATCTTGTGGAGAGGGTGGCCGCAAATGAACTCGCGGGACAAACCAGGAGTGAAGAAGTGGAGCACTTGAGGCAAGAAATCATCAGGCTTCACGAACAACAAACTGACCTCCAATCCCACACAGAGGACCTTGAAAACTGCTCAAGGCGCAACAACATCCGGGTCCGAAATGTGCCATCCAAAGCAGAGGGGGACGATATGGCAGGATGCTTACAAACCCTGTTCCGAACGCTACTCGAAGAAAGCGAGGACTTTGAGATCCATATTGATAGAGCCCATCGGGTGGGCCCGGCTCGCCGAGCTCAGGGTCCCCCGCCAGACATCCTGGCTTTCCTGCCAGATTACCCTCTCAAGGAACGCATACTGAAAGCAGCACGTCTCAAACAGCCTCTCCTCTTTCAGGGCCACAATGTGGAACTTTCCAGGATCTTTCAGCTATCACCCTACAAAAGAGGAGATCATTCAAAATCGCCACCGCATTCCTCCGCAACAAAGGGGTCCCATACACTTGGGGGGACCCCTTTAGGTTGATCTTTAAATGGAACGGAGCCCTCCACCAGCTGAGATCATTGCGGGACACCTGTACCCTACTGGGCATTCCTCACGAGGAGGACCGACCAGACGACGAGGAGGGGGGCAATCAGCAGGGGCCTCATCAAGATCCCCCCGGGCGACAGGTGATGGCTGGCAGAAGGTGAGAAAAGGACGCCCCCCCCAGGAAGAGCCTCAAGCCGAATCCAGAAACAATGGCACAGAAAAAGGCTGCAGCGATTCAGGAGGTCTCCAAAGACACTGGCGCCGACTCTTGAAAACCTGAAGTGATGGTCATACTCAGCTAAGTAAGGTGACATAGTTGGGGGTCTCGAGCCGTCGAGCCGCCACTGCCACGTAACCCATACATTACCTCAAATACCGCAGGCCTGGACAGACTTTACATAGGCCTGGGACAATGTTCAACAGTTGGGGTTCTGTGTTTGGGAATATTCTTATATTGTTCTTATGGGGTGTATTGGGGGAGGGGGGAGGGGGGTGATGATACCATACTGATTCTCACCGTAGATCCTTTGAGAGACATATTGTGGACTGTTGTTGAATGGCACCGGCAGCGAGGAGCTGAGACGGGTGGGGACGTGGGAGGCTTCATCAATATCACGGGGGGATCTAGTTGGCGCCCACGGGGAGGATCAAGAGGAGGGGGCTCTTCACAGGGGAGAACGGGGCAGGGATCAGCTTCTACAGAGGAAATAACAGGGTCTGACTTAGAATGCCGCTTACTATAGGAATCTGGAATGTCAAGGGGCTCAACTCCCCGCAGAAGCGCCAGAAGGTCTGGAAATATATTCTGGATCATCACTTAGATATAGTGGCTATGCAGGAAACACACCTGTTGAAAACTGAAGACCACCGTCTTAAACACAAAAAATATCCCCTTATCTATAAAGCCTCGGCTTCCACTAAACAAAAGGGAGTAGCTCTTCTTTTTTGCCCGGGCGTTCAGTTCCAACCCTTGGGCACTCAGGGCGACAAAGATGGGAGATGGCTGATGGTCAAAGGCCGTATGAAGGGTAGGATGTGCACTTTTGTAGCAATTTATGCCCCCAACACTGGGCAAAAGAATTTCTTGCATTCACTGTTGGGAAAGGTTACCGACTTTGCAGAGGGCCCCTTATTCCTCCTGGGGGATTTTAACCTGGTTTGGCACCCAGTACTGGACAGCACGCACACAAGTCGTCCCGACATGGGAACTTTTACCGAGTCCTTACAGACACACATAGGGGACATGGAACTTCTGGACACATCGCGAGCCTTATACCCACTTACACGAGACTACTCTTTTTTTCACATGTGCACCAGTCATACTCTCTACTGGATTACATCTTTCTGAGTCAGACCCTGCAGGGTAACCTCCAGGATGCTAGGATATTCCCCATTTCGGTGTCTGATCACGGTCTTTATACAGTGTGTCTTTCATGGCTGGGTAATGCCCCGAAACCTGCCCGTTGGTACTTCCCGGAAGCCTTAACGAGGGACAAGGAATCGATTACACAACTAAGGGAGGCTATCACAGAATTCTTCACTTTTAATAGCCCTGACGAGACCTCTGAGTACAATACATGGGACACTTTCAAAGCGGTTCTGCGAGGCAAATGCATAGCGCTCAACTCAGCCCTGAACAAGCAGTGAGCCAAGGAAAGGGAAGGTGTGGAGGAGGAACTAGCGACTGCTGAGCGGGCCCACAAGCTTGCACCCACTAGGCAGACACTTCGCACGCTCACGGCACTCAGGGGCAAATTACGGGCCATTTATAATAACAGGGCAGAATTCACCCATCTCAAATTGCGCAACCTGTCCTATACTCAGGGCAACAAGGTGGGGAAACACTTAGCCAGACAATTGAAGGACAAAAGAGAGAGGGAATACATAGGGGGTATTCAGGACAGGTCGGGGAAGCTACTCCATAAAGATGAAGACAAGGCGGGACTTTTTGGGTCTTTTTACAGCTCCCTGTACTCAGCTGACACACTTGACACTGAACACCAGCACGCCTTCCTTAAGGACTTGCCAATCCCACAGGTCTCCCCAGAATTAAACAAAGCTCTCATTGCTCCTATCACCCTTGAGGAAGTACAACAGCTATCACAGCACTGAAATCCCATAAGGCGCCCGGCATTGATGGGTATACCGCGGTCTTTTATAAGACTTTTGCGGCTGACATTAGTCACCACCTGGTCCGGCTCTTTAATCGGATGGCCTCGGACGGCGACACCTCTGACTCTATGGCAGAGGCGGTGATCTCAGTGATCCCCAAGCCAGGTAAGGACGCCACTCGCTGTTCTTCTTACCGCCCTCCTTAACATTGATGCAAAGCTGTACTCCTCCATACTGGCCAAACGACTGTTTGAACTCATGCCACTTATTATCCATCCCGATCAGTCTGGCTTCATTACGGGGCGCCAAACACATGACAACACCCGTCGTATCGTCCACTTAATCAAGAAAGCCAACAAGTTTAAAATTCCTGCGGTCCTAGTCGGCCTTGATGCTGAAAAAGCATTCGACCGAGTTGATTGGAGTTTTCTATGGGCCACACTCACGAAATTCGGCTTCGCCCCCAAATTCATAACAATGCTCCAGGCCAATTATAGACACCCCAAATCCAAAGTTTCAGTTAACGGCGTGCAATCTACCTCATTCTGCCATTCCAGGGGGACCAGACAGGGCTGCCCCCTGTCCCCTCTGTTGTTCGCCCTCAGCATAAAACTCCTAGCTATAGCAGTCAGGGAGCACCAGGGGATTGAGGATCTTCCTTTCACCGGTGAATCCCATAAGATCCCCCTCTTTGCGGATGACGTCCTCCTCTCCCTGTCTAACCCGATGGGTTCACTCCCACGCCTACAGGAAGTGCTTAGTTCCTTCGAAAAAGCGGCGGGCTTCAAGATCAATCTGGATAAGTCTTATATACTTACCCTTACCCTCTAGCACGTAGAAACCTTACAACTCCAATCACTGACACCTTTAGCGTGGGCGCCCTCTTCCATACAATACCTGGGGGTGCAACTGACACCGAAAATAGAGAAACTGTATGCTGCCAATTTTTCTCCAATTCTCTCCCGCATTCAAACAGAACTGACGACGTGGAAACCGCTATTTCTCTCCTGGTTGGGACGCATCCATGCTATAAAGATGACACTTCTACCCAAACTATTATACCTATTTCAGGCACTCCCCATAGAACTAGAAGAGGATTTTTTTAGACGCATGAAAACATTGATCCTGCGATTTATTTGGCAGGGAGGGCGGGCCCGTTTCTCCTTTTCCATGCTTCGACGTCCACAGAGGGAGGGGGAGCAGGACTCCCCGATCGTAAGCTCTATTATAAGGCGGCCCAACTACGAATACTAGTCGAATGGTCACAAAAGGAATCGGAGAAACATTGACTCCACATGGACCGCAGTATAGCAGGTAGAACGATATGGAACTTGATCTGGCACGAGAAAAGGGACATGCCCCTGAAAGCATACCTCAGTACCCCAACATGCACTACTCTCAAAGTGTGGGACACCGTGGCAACGAGGGAGGGGTGGACGTCCTTCCCCTCACCACTCACACCTATCCACTTCTCCTCTTCATTCCCCCCAGCGCTTCTAGGGGGGCCGTTTAATGCTTGGAGGGAAGGGGGATGTCTCGCACTGACACACTTATTCCACAACTATGACCCCCTACCTTTTAGAACTGCACAAGAGATTATGGGGTGGGGGACCATGAGCGATACCATCACGCACAGCTGCTGCACTGGGCTCTCGACCCACGAATCAGGGAGGGTGCCACCAGACCTCTCACCACGTTTGAAACGCTCCTCATTAAAACTACGTCCATTTCAGCTTTATACAAGCTCTTACGCTCCACAGAGATTACCCCCCGTCCACGATATATGGCCTGGTGGGAGGGGATGGCCCAGCGCGACATTTCAGAGGAAGATTGGACCCATCTGTGGACAGATATCTTTAAGTTCAATCAGTCCACAGCTCTAAGAGAAGCCCATTTGAAAGTAATGATGGACTGGTACTTATACCCGTCCAAACTAACTAGAATCTTTCCAGGCACGTCAGATCGATGTTGGAGGGGGTGTGGCCTTTTGGGAGACTTCCAACACATCTGGTGGGACTGCCCCTCCATTAGGCCATTCTGGGAAGAGATATTGGCACAGGTGAAAACCATCCTGGGGTACCCCGTCCCGACCTCAATGACAGAGGCTCTACTTGGCATTAGAGACCCTATGCTAGAGTATCAACCTAGGGCCGACAAGAGAATTATGTGGCTATGTCTGGGAGCTGCCAAGCTGGCTATAGCGGCGGCATGGAAGAAGAAGGAAGCACCGGCGTTGTCCCTGTGGCACTCCCGCCTGTGGCAACTGATGAGCTTGGAACGCATGTCTGACATATCCCGAGAGCACTTTAAAAACTTTGAATTCCGATGGGGCCCTTTGGTCTCCTTCCTCTCGAAGGGCCTGCCGTCGGCGGTTTGCCCTCCCACACTCAGGGCCCTTCATCTATTCCAACTCTGAGGAACACTATACAGTCGAAACTCTATTGTATTGCAACACCACCACTGGGGTGGGGGGGAGAGGGAGTTCGGGGGGGGGTAGGTTGGGTTTTTATTTGTTTGATTCTAGGTGCATTATCCACCTTCAAATTTCCTTGAGCTCTCGAGGGGCATTACTTGCTAGTCACACATGCCGGCAACGGGTCGGAGTGGGGAGCACAGAGGGAGTAATCATCGCAGAGACACTCATGGATGTGACATTGATCCTGGTGATTATCCCTCGTGGTGGACTGCACCCCATCTCCCTCGAAATTGAACCCTACAATTCTGATGCAGATAAGACTTGGGTACACTATGGCTATGGGGAGCTCCAACCCTCTCCTTGTCAGTAGATGTGAATAGTATATTTTGAATTTCGGAGTGCCCCTGCGAGGGCATATTGGCGGATTGTGCCTTGAGTCTTTGTTGCGGAAAAAACAATAAAAATTACTTTGAAAAAAAATATATATATATCACCAGTATTTTATATTAATTTCTATAACAGTGGCAAGGTCTCACATTCAACAGAATTGGAGAACCAATATACAATCAGCGTTTGGCCATTGGATAACCAAGATGTGTAGGACTTATAAAGGGGAGGAAACTTATTCGAAGAGGGTGGGTACCACTGCAAGATTCAGGGCAACATGGTCTAGTTTTTTCCCACACTTTATACATTAAATAATTTTACTGTAAATTGATCATGACAACTTATGGAAGCACGTTTGCATTTTTCGTAACTAGGCTAGTAATTACATTTACACTTTCTTAACTTCTGTGGCTTTAGCTATGACAAAATCTATGTGTGCGCTTTATTAAACCATCCTAACGCAGAGTAAACTATGTAGGACTTTCGTGTAGCCTGGGTGAATTTCTGGTATTTCAAGGGTCACTGTGTTGCTAGTTGTTTTTGCACTTTGAATATATATTTTTGATATATTTTTAGGTTACAAGAGGCTATTGGAAATAATATTTTGTATGTAGGGTAGCGATCAATGCGCTCCATTTACTCATAGGTTGATCGGATTTATATTAGCAATGAGTCATGGACCCTAGGAATTCGGTCAATGATATGTCTTTCTTTATGTATTGTATTTTTGTAACATTTATATGTAAAGTATTTGGTGTTCTTTGTAATCATGCTCTTTTTCCTGCTCTAATAAAAAAAAACACAGCATGATTCAACTCAGCACTGGCCTCGCAAAACTGCTTTTGCAGCTCCTCATCTGAACCACTGCAGCTCAATGCAGGTACTCCTATTGGCCTGCCAATCCACTACCCCACATCAACGACATAAGGTGCAGTTCTCAGTCACTTAACTAGCCGGACAAGGACCAAAGGCAGTAGGTTACTGGCCGATCGTTTTGCCTGCAAACTAATATGTTCGCCGGAGGCAAATAGCCTACGCCCTGTCCGATGAAGCAGACTAGAGCTCTCCACTCAGTCTCTTTCACTTTTTTTCTTATGCATGCTCACATATTCAGATGAGCATTCCCACCCCTAGCGATTTTGCTGGCGGGTTTAACAGGGGATCAGGGTAGGGTGAGCCTTTTAGGGGGCCCACACCGCCTGTCCACCTGTATTTTGGTCCTGAAGAAACCGGGCAATGTCCCATTGGTAGAAACATGTCGACCAACACATGCCAACACATATAGAGATGTACCGGTCGTAACTCGCCCACTACCATCTCGTAATTAATTTTTAAACATTGTTCAGTTACTCTATATTAAAGTTAATTTTGGAGTTAAACCAGGACAATTTTTAACATAATTTTTTGCACCTACAGACACAACCCGCTCCACTGTAGTTCAGGTGTCGAAGCACACCCTGGTGACGCTAGGCCACCAGGGTGGACCCCGATGATGAAGCATGTCACCACCAGGTTGGTGAGTGAGGGGTTTTAAATAAAAGGAGATTTTTTCCTTTTATGCCATCCAGTCTACCCTCCAGACTATTGACGTTATAATCTGCAGGGGATACTCCTCTTTTTGTTTCTAAAAAAAAGCAGTTCTCAGTCAGCCTAACCTGGTCATTAAAACTGGCCCGCACTCCATTGTAGTCATCCTAAACTTGTGACTTTGTCCCTGTCTGGCGAGACCAGGCAACCTCATTTGGCACATTGTGCTTTTAAGCACTATTTTTATCTAAGCCTTTAAAATGTCATATATCTGGTTCTACTAATTCGATTTTAGATGTTTTGCTGTCAAATAATTTATTAAACTCTAATCTGGTTTTTCTAAATTGGTGTGGGATTTATTTTAGGCCTGGGCATAGTTCGCAGAGTTTTGCTACGCCTAACTCCCCAAAGTTACAAAAAACTCTGCGAATATCCCCGAGTGGCGGATTCCAGTGTGAACTGCAGTTTGTGCTGGTATTCCGGTCGCTCGGGTAGAAATTCTACCCAAGCCGCAGCTAGCTTTCGTGAACTTACTGTTTGCGATCGCCAACATTCCGTTCGCGATCGCGAGCGGGGAAAAGCCTCCGCTGCACATCACGAAGCGGAGTTTTCTGCACTCCACGAGCTTGGCGGAGTGCGAAGTGCAGAAAACTCTGCAAACTCCGCGAATGGCAGTGAAGTTCACCGCACAGGCCTAATTTTTATTGTGCTGTGTTGTCACTTTATTACTGTTTGTGTACTGCATTAATACTCTACACATTGCCTCTAAGTAAGCCTGAATGCTTTAGGGCCAATTGACCAGAGGATTAAGAACAGGTTAATTTAGAGACTTTTGTGATTCACTCTTAAGGGAATTGTGGCTGTTGCTTGAAAAGGATTCACACCCTCCCGAACCAGCAATTCAATTTCTCACACAGATCATACAGGTTTATTAAAGTTTAAAAGTTTACAACTTCAAAAATATCACATTAGTATCAATCAGTAATCAATAAATGAAAACATGAAGCAATTATGAAGTTCAAATCAATGAGCGTCATACATGTAAGGAATCAAAATAGTTGAAAGTTGCCTTGAGGGTATAAAATACTTTCCTCCATAAAACGAGAACCCTACTCTACTCTAAGTTGTCTTGAAGTAGACAACAGCATGTCTGCAATAGTCTTGAAGTAGACAAGAGCATGTCTACAATACTTCAATCACATAATTCTATCATTTGCTACTTCTACACGTTTCCCATCTACCCGTCCAATCAGGTAAAAATGGTAAGATGCAGTAGTTAGCTCATCGTTTCACAGGAGTGTTCACAATGAAGCTTCTCTGAACGCCATTTAAACGTACAGTTATCTGCAACATAACAAGATTCATTGGACCAGCCTGTATTCTGCAGGTGCTCTGTAAAAACAAATTAAAACAATCTGCAGTTATCAAGTAATGGAAAACATTTCATGTGAGAAACATAACAAGGATACATCGCATTAATAAATGTGAGTTCAGGTTCTCCTAGAAATAAAGAATACAAAAATAGTATGAAATAAGATGCCAACTAGACGTTAACCATTTCAAAAGGCAGGTCCATATGATCTATAATCAATCTAAAAGCGAATAATACACAGGTAATACATTTGTGTGTTTGCATGTTACTGTCAATATATTGCAAAACATTTAATATGACAAACAAACGTATCAGCCTCGGTCCGAACAGAAGTAAGGAAAGCTCTCTTTGCTAAAGTGGGTAATACATTAAAGTCGAATTTGGACAATAGCAGTGTGGTGATTGTGATACTGCTTGATTTGTCTGCAATGTTTCATACTATGCATCATTGAATCCTAATTAAAAGACTGACACAGATTAGTATCTGTAGTCTCATAATGTACTGGTTCACCACCTTTCAGATGGAACATTATCAAATGCTTTCTTTTCTCTCGTGTCACTCGAACCATTTTTCTACTCTCTGTGGGATGCACTGAGGCTCCTCATCTTCCTATGTTGATGAATATGTAACTGGCACCAGCAGATTGATTGGTTAAATCATTTGTCTACTCTGCTTGGTAAAGGGTTAATGATATGCTGAATATGATTTGTTTGGATCAATAAGCTCCATATCCTATTACTAGTCTGAGTTACTAATGGGCTGCCATTCATCAGTGCAGGTGTCAAAATGTGTTACTGAGCAGTGGCAACAAATAAGGGGCCTAATTTAGAGTTTGCAAGACATGTTATTCCGTCACAAACATGATGGATTTTGCGTCCTTCTAATAATAAGTGTCAAATTATACATTGCACTTTTTTTAAATTTTTTTTTAATGTTCAATAAGTTTTTATTGGTTGTTTCAGCAGTAACAAACAGTGAGTAGATCCAGTAGTACAATTATGTACAGAAGTTCACGGTTTAAAAGTGCTGTACAGTACGTTACAACAACAGTCGATGACAAATCCAAGAGTACAATAACCAATATCTCGCCAGAGGCAGCAGAACATGTATCGCAAACTCAGCAAACATTTAGTAACAGATATTGTGTACCACTAGCATCAAGGAAAAGGGTACCATGAAAAATAGTACAATGATGGAAGACTGCAAGCACTAGTGCATGTGGCATAAACAGTAGTGGACCATATTAAGGTGGCTTATGTGTCGTAAAGTAATTATTAAGGGTTGACCACAGTTTTCTCGTAGGGGGGCGCCACGGTGTCTGTTAAAGTGCGATATTATCTGCACCGCGTAAACTGATTATCCAATTCAACCACCCTGCGAAGTTGGCCTTGTTGGTATCTTTCCAGTTACTAAGGACTGTCTTGATCGCCGCCGTGAGAAGGAGGTCAAGTAAGGCCTTATCGTCTGCTTCAAGGGAAGGGTCTTGGGTGAATCCGAAAATTAGATAAGGGAGCTCTTTAATTGGTGTAATGTGGAATAGTTTTGATATAAATTCGAATATCTTCTCCCAAAAATGTGTTACACAGTCGCATTCTAGGATAATGTGAGATAGGTCACCCTCCGCGCGTTTGCAGTTCCAGCACTTTTAATAATTGAGATGAGACATTCTTCTAATTTTTAAAGGATTATCACATCCACCAAACTCTAAATAAGAATCTCAGCAGGTTTTGGTAAGCAAAGTTAGATAGCAGTAGAGTAGAATCCTGTTGTCCTCTTCACTGGGTTGTCTTCCCTTGTTGGTCTCTAATATCATGTACTTTTAAAATGTTTTGGTCAGAAATCTGTTCATCATGACCCAAATTATAATTATTTAAGTTTTTCCATGATATTTTTCCATCTACTATTACCAGGGGAGGCTGGCGTGGCTCACGGGTGAGTGGGGTGGGTGCAGGGGTCAATAAAAAAAAAGTTCAGTTATCTTGAGGCCGGGTCCCACGTCTTCTCTGCTTCTGCTCCCCTGCCCCTGAAAGGAGCAGGAAACAGGCAGCCAGGCTCCCCCCTCTAAGCCAATCAAAATGCTGCAATGCAGCATTGTGATTGGTCTGAGCACCTTGACACAGCGCCCAGACAGGGCCGGGAGTGATGGGCATGTTCTCCATCTAGACTACTTTTCTTGAGCATGGTTGACTGTATTATTCTTTCACTACTGATGCCATGACTCAATCTTCATTCTAGTTTTTCTTTGCTCCATTCTATTGAGACTCCAGTTCTTCATGTCCATGATTTTCTTTTTCACACATCTCAACACACATACAATTTTTTCTGATAATTTAGGGACATATTAACAAGGAGCGATCGCCGAATTAACAGCACTTTATCGCAGCCACAGTTGTGATAAATTTACCTCCCCATTCACAAGCTGGTGCTAACAGCCCACAGCACCAGTTTTCCCACGATAGCAGCCGCAAAAACAATCGCCACAGAGGACCCCTGCAAATATCGCTAATGAGATGCAGAGTAGGCGTTCCTGTGCAAAAAGCCACAACAACACCACACCTTAACATTAACAATGACCAACCAAATTGCCAATAAAAACACAAAACACGTGATAAGGCGCGTTAGCAGCAGGAAATTAACACCTGCTCGGACCGGATATATGACGGTACCACGTGTACTTTTACAACGCGTACCGTTACAACGCTACTTTTACCACGCAAGTCGTTACAACGACTTGCGTGGAGGGGCGCTGGATAGTAAATTTTTTAATTTACTATTCCAACTCCAGTCCCCGTGGACTCTAGGGAAAGGAGTTGGATAGTAAATTAATCTATTTACTATCCTGGAGCGCCCCCCAGCGCAAGTCGTGGTAACGACTTGCGTGGTAAAAGTAGCGTGGTAACGGTACCGCGTTGTAAAAAATGCGTGGTTACCGTTGTATACCACTCGGACCTGGTGTAAAGTTGGACCACAGCCTGCACCACAAAAGGGAGCACAGCCCACAGCCACACCTGAAGACAAACAGATGCCATGGAGCAACTGAACATGCAGCACGGACACCCAAGAGGGTCACAACACCCACCTACACCACCCCCAGGACCACCCCTCCCTGGCAACCCCGACCAAAGACATGCCACATCAGCAACACCGAAAAATTTACAAAACAATCCGTCTGATGTCGCACAATCACAACTGGTGACATGCATGTGTCATCACAGAAATGAGCGTCACACATTCACTTTCAAAGCAAACAATGAAGCTTTATTGAAATTAACACAGAAATCAAATGAAAAGACATGGCGGCTCCCCTTGACACAATCCATCGATCACAGCCTGCAAGATAAAAAAACATGATGAGAAGGTGTGTCCTGCGCACATCAAAGGACAGAGAGAGAGCGGAGGAGAGAGAGAGAGAGAGAGAGAGAAGAGGAGAGGGGTGGAGAGAAAGAGAAGAAGAGAGGGAGAGAGAGAGAAAAGAGGAGAGGGGTAGAGAAAGAGAGAATAGGAGAGGGAGAGAGAGAGAGAGAAGAGGAGAGGGGGAGCGAGAGAGAAGAGGAGAGGGGCAGAGAGAGAGAAGAGGAGAGGGGGATAGGGGGAGAGAGCCGACCCTGCGCACCCAGGCCACGTTGCTCACCAGCTGCCACTGGTGTGTCTCCAACCACTTACCGGTACGTATAGCAGTATACCAGGTCACACATCTGAGACAGAGCCGTCATCTGAAACAGAGTCCAGAGACATGACTGACACAGTACACACACTTGCACAAGACAACATCGCCCGCCCATGCACACCCAGGCAGAGGCATCCCAGCCTCTCCCGCCGCCCATCGGAGCATGCCCGCCCATGCACACCCCCGGCCTCACAGCTCACCTTCCACCACCGACGTGTAGACTGCAGGCCCCACCACATGCCGTGGTAAGCCCCAAGCCCAGGCCCGCAGACAAGGCACCCTCCACACCATGCATCCATGCTGCGCTGGCCACCAGGTCTCACATCTGGTGCTGGGACTTGATTACACCATGGCATAGGACAAACCAGGGCACCCGGCAACATCAGAGCCTGCAAAGCCTCTCAGCCCAATGGGTGCTCTAACTCTGTGATCCCGGAAGCAAGGCCACGTGGCGGTAGGCCTGCAGAGCCCCCTGGCGGGGCCTACACTGCGGTCCAGCAAGTCACACATATCCTGAGCAGTCCAGACCACCGGGACGTGGCATCATCGCAGGCTGCACACTCCCTCATCAGCTCAAGGTGCCAATGACTTAGTGCACCCAAAGTCACCGTACCCTGGCGGGGTGCCTTTGCCGGCCGCAATGCAGCATGTGCCACAAACCCTGTTCAACCCCAGTCAACGCTACGTGGTGGTAGGCCCGTGCTGGCAGCAAGGCCTCGGGTCCGTCATCCAGTCACCACCGGCAGAGAGTTATGTGACATCGTCGGCCTCTTATATTTGCAGGGTCAGATGGCCTGTGACGCCTGTGTCGGGTGGGTGTGGTGTGCATGCAAACCTGCCCTCAGGGAGTGGCTGCGACATGCTGACAACTAGACCAGTGACCTGGCCACCACCAGCGAGTACGCCTGCGACGGGTAGCAATGAGGCCGCCCCGCAGCGTGAGCAGAGTGATCATGTCTGCCGTACGCTGAAACAGCGAAAATAACTTGTGGGCACTGGGCTTGGATGGATAGGATAGGTTTTTATATAGCGCAATATCACCGCCAGGTCCCAAAGCGCTTTGCATTGGGAACTCGTCCTGGTTTTTCCCTGTGAGATAGCCCCTACTGGGTGTCCCCAAGGTGAAAGCCAGGCATCCCGCTGCGGGGGGGCCATAGTGGAGATTAAGCAAGCTATTGCCCAGAGTTGCAGAGTGTGAACCTGTGATTCGAGTAGGCACCGAAGTGAGAATTACCGAGTCCGTGGACATTTTGGGCTCAAGACCCTGCCGCGTCGGGAATTGAACCCTGGTCCCGGGTCTGATCTCAGCGTCCGGGTCTGCCTCCTCTAACCAGTGAGCCACACTTCTCCACTAGTTGGGCTGGGCTTGGTTCAGTCCATGTCCGGACAAGAAAGTGGCTGATGCGTGTGTCCCTGTTGTGGTGTCCACGGGACCCGTGACACACATTGCTATGTAGCACCCTCTGACTGGCATCCCACAAGATGAGCATCATTGACACAAGGAAAATCACTGTCCCTACATTCATCCACATATACATACATGAATGATGAAAGACATGACACAGCAGTGTGTCACTGGATGTTTATTGCACATCCAGTGCAGTTCCGATGCTGGAGTGGTACAAGGCACTGCCGAATACACTACACTATATGGGCCTGTGGAGAGCCAGCCATAGTCCATCCGTGAAAAACAAGTACTGCGGAAGAGGAGGGGTGCAATCCGCAGTCTGGTCGCTGTGTCATTGGTCATCAAACAGGATGTGGTGGTCTATGTTGTTGTCCAAGGTGAGTGCATCTGGGTGAATCAGGGGTCAGTGGAAGGTCATGAGGCCATGTGCGGGACCAAACCAAGAACAGGCCAGGTGGCGGAAAGGAATGCTATTGAGTACTTCTGATCACATGCCCATCCACATCCTCGTCCCCGGATGTGTGCCCTGCACCACCTGTGGGTGTTGCTGTACAGGCTGTGGCACTGTGTGCCACTGACACTTCAGGTGCCGGAGGTGGACTGTGGGCCGCATTGTGTGCATCTGACACCTCACGTGCTGTAGGTGGATTGTCATCTGCACTGTGTGCCACTGACACATCAGGTGCGAGAGTGGTTAGGCCTGCTGCACAGGAAGGCATAGACATACCAGGGAGCGGAGATGTGGATAGTGTGGGGGCAGCAGCATTCAACATCGCCATGCCTTGTGGCAGCAATGCCATGATTAGGATCTGCAGGGCATGGTAGATCCCAGCTACATTCCACTGATGTGCAGCGGTGGCTGCCATCCTTTCCGCCTCCACCCGCACCATGTCCTCCATGAGCCTCCGCATGTGTGCCAGCTCTCGGCTGGTATCGCTGGGGCCACTCTGAGTGGACAGGTGTTCTGCCCTCGCATCATGACTCCAGCAACGTTAGTCAGGGCTCGTTGGAGACCATGGAGTGGGCCTAAACACCCAAGGATGGTGTCAAGTTTTCATTTAGACAGCATGGCATTGTACATTGTGACAATCTTTAGATCTGGGCGAGGACCCAGAGTCTTGTGGGTGTGCACTGTGCTCTGCTTGATTGTGCATGTTTGCCATTGTGGCCATCTCCACCAATCCCCCCTAGTACCTGGTGGTCACTCACCCTGTTGCGTTTGTGTTGTGTCCTGTCGAGCAGTGTCCGATCCCCCGACTCCGGCCACAGTCTCCACCCTGATGACTGTCGACACCAACTCCTCCATGTCATCCTGCTCGAGCTGTGGTGCTGGGCCCCCACCTCCAGTCTGCGTTGCTGCCTTCTGGTTGGAGGAGAGTTTCGCCTTGGTCCGCCGCTTGATGTTATTCCATCATCTCTTGACTTTTTCCATTATCCTCTTGTTCTCACCGATGGCATTCACCTTGTCCACGATGTCCCACCATATTCCATTTTTGGTTCCCAATGACACGTTGGAGGTGACGAACAGTTGTTGATGGTGTTCCATCACCTCCGTGACTATGATCCTGTTCGCCTGTGAACTGAACTTAGTCTTCTTCTTGTCTTGCCCTTCCCTGTCCTGAGGTCCTGGGCTTGTCGTCCGGGGTGCTTGTGGGATTGCGCTCGTCCTCTGCACCTGCTTCGGCTGGCTCTATGGTGCTTGGGTATTGGTCAGTTTGTGTTTGGGTGTTTTTTCTACTTTTATGGTGATTGTTTACACCTGTCATGTGTGTGTTGCAGGCCTGGTGCTGGTTATCGCTGCTTTCCTCATCGTGCTTTGGCCCATCGCAGTTATTTTTGGTGTTGTGGTTTGTGTTTTTGTCTTGATAGAGGTGGTTGTATAAGGGAAATTTGCAGTGTTTTCTGGTGTCTATCATATGCTACCGCCACATTGTGAATTCCACGTTGACACAGGGTTATTTCCCCGTGATAGGTTGCGATGTTGATAGTTGCGTTAGGCTACTGTTGTGGTAATTATCACACTTTCTTCTGAATATACCCCTTAGTTAGATGTGGGCCACTCTTTACTTCTAAACACTTACTCTATTTAACAGCAATGAGTATGCCTTTTCTTGGTTTCTCTTGTATCTCTATATCATATTAGCTTAACTTCCACTCTAACACAATCCCTTCCAAGACAGGAGGTGTCCAGACATCTGTTTTTGTCATGTCACATTTTAATTGCTCTACTACTTTGCAATCTAAACTTGTCTATTGATTTACAATCTCACATATTCACTGATGATCCCCAGAACATTTTCAAATTTTGTGACTTTTTGTGATCCATTGCATAGACAGCTGTAGCTACCATTAGTGCAACATATGCAGTGACCATAGCCTGCCGCCGTTGCTCATGGGAAGCACTCCCCCTGAACCTTACGAAGATATGGAACTTCAAATATCCAGTACCCAGTTAAGAGTGTAGATAATATGGTTCGCCGAATGAGCCGCTTTATAATGAAGGTCATTCCTCCTCTCTCTGTGGTGGTCATATTTTTCATATTTTAAACTCTGGATCGGTGTTAAGGCCGGCGGCCACAGATATTAAGGAGTCAGAGAGACATCTGGTTCCATTCATATATGCTGAATTGCAATTTACATACCGCAATTTATTTGCCCTGAGGAAGTTGGTGGAATACGTACCATAAACGAAGCACGTGTTAGCTGACTACAGTCTCGCTCTTGGATGAATTACAGGATTGAAAATAAGACTGGCTACAGAATAGCCTTGGATGTGTTACAAGATTGAAAATAAAGTGGAGAACATATCTAGTGCAGCATACTTGTGGGCATTTATAAATTAGAAATTGGCTCAGGATAATCCTCTATTTGCCCTTTGGAGGCTTTTGTCTCCATCTTGGAAGCAATCAGTTGCAGTTTTCTTATCGCTTGAGCATTTTCAAAGTTATCATTGTAACTTCTAAATGCGACTTACCACAGAATTTTTCCTGCCACTTTTACATCTACATGGTTCTCCTATACATCCTTATGCTGTGAATTTTCCTTTTGACACACGTTTTCTTGTTTTTGTTGGAATAATTTAACTACATTTTCATCATGTCTATTAAAGATGACGTGACCCTTCAAGAGTACTCTTACCTACATTATTGGTTGGTGACGCTCTTACTGATTACTCCTCATACACTATCTCAGGAGACAGCTTTACCTCTTGGGTCTATCTATAAAAAAATATGAGATAGTAAAACTCAGCTAAATTTGTGTTGTGATGTTGGTCACAGAAATGCAAGAAACGAGTAGAATATAAGGTGAAGTATTTTATTTAATTAAGCGAGCTCACGAAAGGTGAAGGAACAGCTGTGAAGGAAGAAGCCGACTCCGTGACAGGGGCGTGGCTCTCCTATAAATATTTACTGAACATTCCTACCTACGTCATTATCATGACCAATGGGGAGGGAGGGAAAGGAAAGGGAAAATAAACTAGACCTGCAACATCTCCCTTTTATCAAAAGGAATAAACAACATTCACATTAATTCATAATCTTTGAGGCCAATGGGTAATTTGGATATTCTTCCAAACCTGGTACAAGTACCTTCCCACCCTCCAAGACATTCATTTTTCTCCTCGTTGAATGTACCAGAAGTGCTAGGATTTTGATCAGACATTTTCTTACTGACATCTATAACTTCTGTGGTAACCTCCTCATCTATACTCCGTTCTATCTCGTCACCAGAACTACTCAAATCATTTCTATGACTTTCAACATTGTTGTACACATCATGGAATCTTGCATATTCTTTGTGTGGCATAGACACTTGTAGATCTTCATTATCAGTATACATACACCATGACAATTCGTTATCCAACACTTCCTTGTTTCTTTTCCCTTTGAACCATAAATCAACTTGTTCTTTGCTTAAATGTATAGCATCCCTTATGTTCCGCCAACCCAGGAATCTCAAACAAATGGCACTATCTGTGACTTCTACCACCTCTTCAGGGTCATAATACTTGGACACTCCTTTGACCTGGTTCTCATGTTTTCGGATAAGCGCCCAATCTCCTTTGCAAAACTCTTTGTAAACTGCTTTGTGCACCTTGTCATGATACACTTTGGCTTTGGATTGGTTGTCACAAATCTTTTGCTTGACATGAATTTGTTC
The DNA here is from genome assembly GCF_964261635.1 of Lissotriton helveticus. Classification (NCBI taxonomy): domain Eukaryota; kingdom Metazoa; phylum Chordata; class Amphibia; order Caudata; family Salamandridae; genus Lissotriton; species Lissotriton helveticus. The sequence goes on along the minus strand of NC_136063.1, from coordinate 1,242,344,491 downwards.
ATCATTTAAGGCAACTGGCTCTGGCAAACATGACTCAAAATCTTCTAATTTAGGTACCATCTCGTTATCGCACCTCCTCCCTCTCATCAAAAAGAATGGGGAGAACCCAGTTACACTGTTCGGGGTGGTATTATATGCGAACACTCTGTCGCTCGACTGGAATGTTGGAAGACAAAGCCGATTGGATACCGTCTTTAATGAATCGATTGACCCTTTCTATCTGACCGTTTGATTTAGGTGAGTAAAATGGAGTTTTCTCTTGTCTAATACCATGGAATCTCAAGAATTCAGTCATTTTACTATTGTAATTGTAATCTTCTTCTATAGTAATTACAATGTTAGAACACATGTTCTCATCAAACTCTTCTACACAATTTATTTTAGTTGGTGTAAAACGTTTCTGGCCAAATGTGCCACAAACCCCCCCAAAATGCCCTACCTTTAAACATCTCGTGCACTTCTTTCCCAAAGCCGGGCAATTTGAGGAATCTGCCTTGTGGTTGTGAGAACCACATCTATAACATACAAATTGCAAAATGTTAGTATTAGCATGTGGCTTACTCTTGTTGCTATACAAATTTCTTCTTTTATCATTAACCAAATAAACATTTGCATTTTTGTTTGTGGTTGCCGTTATTTCCCTTAACCCTTCCAATGATCTTTCGATACCCTTGGCAATGTCAATAGCTTCGGATAAAGTGGGTCTCTTACATGCCAATAGTCTCTCCTGAATCTTCTTTTCATAACAATGAAAGACTAATTGGTCGCGTATATATTCATCCACTCTATCATTATAATCACATTTCGTTGCTAGAACTCTCAACGCTGCTATGTATTCCTCCACATTCTCATTCTCAGATTGTTTTCTCATTGAGAAACGGTGTCTGCCCACCATTATATTTTCCTCCTCATTGAATTGTCGTTCCAATCTTTTAACTGCTTCCTGAAATTCATCTAATGGTATGAATTGACCTGATGGTGGTTCATACTCGGGCAGACTATAAAAAATTTCTTGGCCTGCTACGCCTAATAAACCTACTAAAATAGCTGTTTTCCTTTCTGCGTCGAATCTCTTACCATTTATGGCAATTAAATAGTTTTCAAAGGCCCTGTACCAGTTGCGCCATCTCATAACTGGTTTGCCAGGTTCGTTTAGAAATACTGCAGGAGCATTGAAGTTCGATTCATTTGCCATGTTATCTAGATCTGCAGTCTCTTTCTTAATAAATAGAGCAATTTTGAATGGTTAATAAAACAAAATCCTTGAAGGAATATACTTTTCTATGTGTCATATATTTCTTTTTCTTTAAGAAGAAGAGAAAATTGCACTATATATATATATATATATATATATTTTTTTTTTAATTAGAGTCACGTGTGAAATAACGTGAAAAGGTTACTCAAATGTAGGATTAAAAAAGAAGTAGGTAAAATCGCACTATTTAAAACGAGTAGCGTGAAGAATCACATAAAACAGTCACTCGGTTGCAATTTACCTTGCTTTCCCGACGCTATGACTTTCTGAGAAGAGGCAAAATGGCGTCGCGTCGATCACGTTGATGACGTCTTGACGTGAACAGCTGACGTTGCCTCTCAGCTGTGTGAATCGGAATGGCAGTTTGCGCGAATAAATTGACAGTTGAACTGTCAGCTCTCTCTGACGCTACGATCACCTCAGAAACTGCTCTCTGTAGCGGAAGATACGTACACTTCAACTTGTGGTAACTAAATATAACAAAAAAAAACACCTCATAACTTGCCTCTTCAAAATTAGCAATCCGTCGTCTGCATATCACGGGGACTTCACGTCTTCTTCGGTACTTGCCACGACGTGATGTTAACACTCAGCAATTACAGTTTTTTCAAATTAAATGGAAATTGAAAAATTAGGCGAGTGTCATAACCTCCAAACATCAATATATACTGAACTTGCCTTGAAGTTGTGGTTAAGACGCTCCGACAGAACTCCTTGCGCAAGCTCGCTTCAGGAAAATTCGTATCCCGACCTCGTCGCCAAATATGTTGTGATGTTGGTCACAGAAATGCAAGAAACGAGTAGAATATAAGGTGAAGTATTTTATTTAATTAAGCGAGCTCACGAAAGGTGAAGGAACAGCTGTGAAGGAAGAAGCCGACTCCGTGACAGGGGCGTGGCTCTCCTATAAATATTTACTGAACATTCCTACCTACGTCATTATCATGACCAATGGGGAGGGAGGGAAAGGAAAGGGAAAATAAACTAGACCTGCAACAATTTGCTTTTGGCTATAGACCAATGGGCTTGTTTCTAACACCTAACGACAAAATGTTGGAGGTACAATTCATGTAATTTGATTGCAATTGCTTGACCCATGGAGGTAGATACCATTACAAAGTAATCAAAAATACATTTGCAAAATGTGATTTCTGAAATGTGACAGTTTCTTGGCTCATATTTCGGAAAGTCGGCCACTCACAATTAAATAATTTCAGGATTCCTTTGTGAGCCATATATTCCTATGCGAGCCATACATTTCTATGTGAGAAATGTTTCATACAAAGGTTCCAATGTCATGAGCACAAATTCGTGCTCATATTGAAAAACTGTGCTCGTATGGTTCTATCACATTTGGAACTAATACGGCTTGTATGGGGAATTTACCTATTACAACATGGGAACATTTAATGAAACATTTGCAAGCGAATTTTGCGACAATCCACGCGGGTCAATTAGGAGCTAATTTCATAATGGCCTAGGTGAGAGCCAATTACTTGCTCACTATGTAAATGCGAGTATTAATGCCGAAATTAGACTACTTTTTTCTTAAGTTGCAACCTCATGTAACTATTGGCACACTTCTCATTTGTCTGAAGATTAATGACTACTATAGGTACGTTTTCACATGTATTGTAGTGCATTTCATGAGCTACGTCTGAGCCATGGGGTTTCTTATTTGTCACTGTTTTTCTGAGGCCCAATTGCGATAAAATGACAATAAAATGATTCAATGCTGTATAAAAATGCGAACTTTAGGAGCGTCCTGTAATCCCTACTTTGAAATAGAAATTTGATTGCGAAATTCTGTACAAATAAATCGTCCAGTTGTTTATTGTGGGAAAAATCATCTGTCAATTAAACCTCCAGAACACTTTTTAATTAGGTACCTAGAGCAACTTATGTGTGGTGTCTTGAGTTTTCCAAATTGAAAACACTCGTTTTGAATTACTATCTAATTAGGCAAAGTTGGTTCTAATTCTGATTTAGTGAAAAAGATACCAGAGTTTAGTAATGCCAGTCCACTATGTTTATGATATCCAGAAAAGCAGGGACGCCTTGGTTTGAATTTGCTACACGAAAAAAAAAATATTCTTCTGCATTTGCACTTTTATGGCAGCCTCAAAAGTCCAATAAACATGATAGTTGTGGAATAATTGGATGTTTTTCCATGTATGTCTTTCTGTTTCGACATATCTGAACTTTTGCCTCAAGAAGCTACAACCTTTCTTTTTATGCACAATGTTTATTGATGTGCTCAATATTTCACCTTAGTTTAGTAAAACATCCAGCATGTTTTAAAAATGAAATTCCCTCAGAACATTGTGAAATAAAAAGTACAGAGTCTGCCAAATTTTAAATACTGTTTCTTGGGTTTATTACAGCAGGACAGAAGTAATTATGCAGTTTTAGCACCATGGTAGTTGTGGCCCAATTATATTGCAAGCAATGTACTCCTACGCCTATTTACATCCAGAAACCATAACTCCTCACCATTAACGCCAAGTATTCATTTGAACGATCATGTACTCTCAAGTCGCTGGGGACTGTTATTCTCAGCAGTGAAAGGTTTAATAATTACTAGTGAGAGCTAACGCGTTCACACAGAACATATACTTGCTATATGAAAGGAAATTAAAAGCGCACTCATATATATTTTACAATTCCTACGCCCATAGTTATTAATATTTGGTGCACATGCTCTCACAGCGGAAAGCAGCTGAAAGCGATTCAAACCATCATGTCGATCAGATTTCGGGTCTAAAAGGCTTTAGCTCTGAACGGTGAAGAAAGTGCAGTGTTAAAATATATTACACTGCATTATGTGGAATACACAATATTGAATGCAGACTAGGAGTTTCTGGTCGGGAACAGCTCAAACACCTATAGATATCTATGCAAAACTTTGCTTGTTAAACTGTGCAAGTGAGTTCTCCAGAAAATTGGGTAAAAATATTGCCCACTATGAAAGCAGGTGCTACTATTTTATAGACATTTTTACAATATAAGCAACACCTGAAACACACTTTCTCCCGTTAAAATATGTGGCAGTATGGCAACAAAGAATGCTGCTACTGACCACTGACAGTGTCGAGCTGACCTGCAGGGCAACCAGGGAGTGTCAGAAGGGTACGTCTGACAGGTCAATGTGCGAGTTGTGTTTTTGACTTGTTTTAAAATGTGGTGAGTCGCTTTTTGCTGATATTACCACAAACAACTCCTGCAGCAAACGCAGATGCATGCAGTCTCCCATACCTTGCATAGCACTTACATAAGGTGTGACATTACAAGTAAAAAAGTATCCCAATTTGCGAATGAGGGCCACTTATTTTCCATCTGTTTCGCTAATGGAGCAGCTCAACCAGTGGCGTAGCAAGGTGGCATGAGTTGTAGAGGCGGCGGCCACCTGCCCCCCTCCCTGCTCTCAAAAGAATTTGCCGCAAGGGTGGCAAATGCAAGATTCATCTACAGCACCCCCTGCTCTTCAGTGTGGCGCGGGAAAGGCAGAGACCGCCACGGACTGCAAAGTGCCTAGCTACGCCACTGAGTTCGACCCTGCCTGGATAAAGCTACTAGTAAGAAAGATCAGTGGAATAACACATTCATCATAGGGATTCGTGCATCACCTTAAAGTCACAGATTTGAACCCTGGTTAAGTCACTCAACCCTTCATTCTTTAGAGGTCAATAGTATAGGTAATGTTATCAGTGCTTACAGACTCAACAAATGGTACAAGTCAGCTATAAGTCAATTGGTTATTAGTATTTTATACATCACTTAGGTAAATGCATCAGAATTATACATGTGGTAGAAAATTTATTTTTCGAGACTAAACATCTAAACTAGTGGTAATAAATCAGAAAGCATTGTATCACGCATAATATTTGCTGTGAGCAGATTGTCTGTGTGTAGTACATTGCAGGTGTTATATTAAGGTGTGTCATGCCAGGGAGGAGGGTACATCTGGACTGTGTTTCATTGATTTTATTGGTTTGAGAACTTTCTCAGAATTTATGACTTCTGTATCCTGTTTTGGTGTAAACATTTCTTCTGAGTTGTCCGTAGAATTGAAGTGTGTGTGTGCTCAGGGCGCAAATGTTCCAGGAACAGTCAACGACGACCTGAAGAACTCCAAAAAGAACTGCCGCACCCTCGAGAAAGCCTGGCGAAGAAACCCAACCACAGACAACATGACCGCCCTCAAGAACGCCACCCGCAAACACCACCAGCTGATCCGCACCACCAAGAAGTCAGCATTTAAGGATCGACTAGACAACAACGCCCACAACAGCAAGGAACTCTTCAACATCGTCAAAGAGCTCACCAATCCCAGCGCCGGCAACAACGACATCACTCCCTCTCAAGACCTCTGCGACTTTCTCGCCTCGTTCTTTCACAGCAAGATCGCAGACATACACAACAGCTTCGGCGACCAGACCACTGCCCCTACCTCTGAACCGAAACCCCCCACCGCCACCCTCTGCGCCTGGACCCCGATCAGCACCGAAGACACCATCCGCATGATGAACTCCATCCACTCCGGATCACCTACCGACCCATGCCCCATCACATCTTCAACAAGGCCGACTCCGCCATCGCACCCCAACTCCGGGACATCATCAACTGCTCCTTCAACACCGCTACCTTCCCGGAGAGCTGGAAGCATGCCGAACTCAGCGCCCTTCTGAAGAAACCTTCAGCAGACCCCACCGAACTTAAGAACTACTGCCCCATCTCGCTCCTCCCATTCCCCGCCAAAGTCATAGAGAAGACCGTCAACAAGCAGCTCACCGCCTTCCTTGAGTCTAACGGTTCCCTCGACCCCTCACAGTCCGGCTTCCGAGCCAACCACAGCACCGAGACCGCCCTCATCGCAGCCACAGACGACATCCGAACCCTACTCGACAACGGGGAAACAGCGGCCCTCATCCTCCTGGACCTCTCCGCAGCGTTCGACGCGGTTTGCCACAGCACCCTAGTACAACGCCTCAGAAACGTCGGGATACAAGATAAGGCATTGGATTGGATCATCTCGTTCCTCGCCGGAAGAACCCAGAGTGTCCGCCTCCCCCCTTTCAGATCAGAGGACACCGAAGTCATCTGCGGCGTACCACGAGGATCATCACTCAGCCCCACCCTCTTCAACGTCTACATGAGCCCCCTCGCATCCATCGCACACCAACACAACCTAAACATCATCTCCTACGCGGACGACACTCAGCTAATCCTCTCCCTCACCAAAGACCCAACCACCGCCAGAACCAACCTACATGAAGGGGTGAAAGAAGTAGCCGAATGGATGAAGAACAGCCGCCTAAAACTGAACTCAGACAAGACAGAAGTCCTCATCCTAGGATCATCCCCCTCTGCCTGGGACGACTCCTGGTGGCCCCCGGCCCTTGGCAGCGCACCCAAACCAACGGACCATGCTCGCAACCTGGGCTTCATCCTAGACTCCTCCCTCTCGATGACCAGACAAGTCAACGCCGTCTCATCATCATGTTTTAACATCCTATGCATGCTCCGAAAGATCTTCAGATGGATCCCCATCGAAACAAGGAAGACGGTCACCCAAGCACTTGTCACCAGCCGACTGGACTACGGTAACACCCTCTACACCGGAACCACAGCCAAACTGCAGAAAAGACTTCAACGCATCCAGAACGCCTCCGCTCGACTCATCCTGGACATACCTCGACAAAGCCACATATCTGAACACCTAAGAGACCTTCACTAGCTTCCCGTCAGCAAGAGAATCACGTTCCGTCTCCTCACCCACGCACACAAAGCCCTCCATGACCTAGGACCCAAATACCTCAACAATCGCCTAACCTTTTACACTCCCACCCGCCAACTGCGATCATCCAATCAAGCCCTCGCCACGATTCCACGCATCCGAAGAGCCACCATGGGAGGAAGATCCTTCTCCTACCTGGCGGCGAAGACCTGGAACTCCCTCCCCACCCACCTCCGTCTTACCCAGGACCACCTCTCCTTTAGAAAACAACTCAAAACCTGGCTGTTTGATCAATAGCGAACCCCTCCCCCTTAAGCGCCTTGAGACCCTCTGGGTGAGTAGCGCGCTATACAAATTTCTGATTGGATTGGATTGGAACTGAGTTATTGGGTGATGTCATTCATCAGAGTTTGTGGCTCCTGATAGAAAAGCTCTTTTAGGGAGTGAGTTTTGAGTTTGCTGAAGATTGAAAGGGGCTGCTGATAAGTTTCTACTCAACCAAGTGGACGGAACAAGTGTATTTGCAGGGAAAATCATCCATCCTCAGGACATTTCCCATTTAAGATCAGAGGAAAGTTCCTACATGTCTGAAATCATATTCCTGATTTAGATCATAGCCTCTTGTTTTGATATGGCAATGCCTGGCCCGAAAGTTCCTTATCTATCACAGGACGATACAGAAACAGGGTTCTCTTATATGGTGGTACTGAAGAATGGTTGCTGGAAAGTAAGGCAAAGTAGCGCTATGCGCTTAGTATCAGGGGCAGCCCATGGGGTGTACTTGGGCCTATCCATGCTACCATCCATGTTTGTGACACAAAGCCCTAGCTACCAACATTTGTAAGCAGAGATTTGAACCAAAATAATATACCTCCTTGAGGCAAGTTCAAAGTAGGAGACTTTTTTTGTTCAAACCTTTCCCACTTTTCATGTGTGCTGCACTGTACAGCACACATACAAAGCGGTAAACGTTTTAAATTATGTCTAAGCACAGGTGCATCAGGCACACACCTTTGCACTCTGGTGATATGGCTCTGTTGGGCTTTCTTCCACCCATGCAACACAGTGCAGCAGCTTTGGCATCGTGTGACATATTAGTAAATCGTCCAAATGTTAAAAAGTTTAAGAACCACAGATATCATAATAGTGTATGATGTTTAATCAAGGCATAACCTGTCTGGTTATTAAGTGTGTGTTTATGGAGTGTCAGTTCTATAAATTTGAGTGATAGAGAACTACTCAAGCCTGTAGTGAAGACGTTGAGTTATTCACCAAATAACACAGGAGAATGCTGCTAAGTATGGCCTCAGTTCTGTCCTCATTTATGTTGAAAGTCAGTGACCTTAGATTTCAGTTTCTCATGTCCCTCAGAAGCTATCAGTTCTAGTATATAAATTGCATCGAAGCAAGGGAATTGTACTTAAACTAGAATAAATCAATTGCAAAATGAGTACGTCATACCCAAATAGATACCATGGAAAGGATAGGAAGGTTACGCCGAACTAAACGGCAGAGAGCCCAAGACCTAAGTAAAGATACACGACAAATGCTTCTAATAGAACGAAGAAATTCTGGTGCTCCATACGTAACGAAAACACAGCACTAAACACAACCAACTTCTGGAGTTACATATTAGTCCATAATAGTCCCTTTTCCTCTACTGAGACAAGACAGAGATATGTGGTCCTGATGAGAACACCCCCGAATAAGGGTGTTTGAAACACGTAGACCGGCCCTTCAAACAGCCTTAGGAACTTCCATAAAGTGTTGAATTTCCTAATTTGAAAAAAAGTCATCCCAAGGCTGCCTTTAATTCTTAATTGATTTTTCTGTACAAATGAATGTAATAATGTATATGGTGTAAATAGAAAGTGTGGTAGACTCTAAGGAGTCTGTATGAATGTTGGTATGGAAGGTGTGAGAGGATAGAATAAATGTAATTGTTTTTTTGTAGGTTGTGTTAAAAAGCAAACATCAAGAAATGTATATAAATGTGGTGATGTTATAAAATAACAAAAATGCTGTTTTGATAAATAAGAATAAAAACACAAAGATTTAAGTCAGACAGAAAAAGAAGTCTTGGGAATATGGTGTTATGTTTCACTATGTCCTTATACTTGGTCTAAAGTAAAATTGCAGTACTGGTATTTGTTTTTTCATATAGATAAGTGAGGCTTGACCTTACTGCATTGAGCCCAAACCCTCCTTTTGGTTTCAATGATGTTTTAAGGCATGGACAAAGTAGGCAATTGGCCAGGGACCCCAATTTCCAAGTGGTCCCTTGGTTAATGATCTGATTTTGCTATGTTTTTCACCACTGCATCAAGAATTCCAGCTGTTACGTAGGATTTACGTAGGATTAGGAATGCCCATTGATAAAAGTCACAATTTCAAATTCTATCTGCATATGCTTTATTTTAATATTATGTATTAGTCAACTGCAACGAGAATTGGCTAGTTCAACACACTAAATTCGACATAAAATGTTGTTGCAAGGCATAAAATATAGATCCAGAGAAATGAGAATGGGCTTTACCAAGGCTTGCTCACGTTTTATTGTGGGGCAATCTGGCTGGCAACGAGCAGAATATGTGAACTTTTGTCTGTTTTTACATGCCTTCTATTCTGTAAGTTTAACTTATAATTTAAAATTATTTGGCATCAAGATAACTTGAATTAGCTAAAATACGTGATGTATTCAAAGTTGTTGCAAACAGTGGGGCCCAGAAATATATATTTCCAAAAGTGTTAAAAAGTTCTTAAGATGCCACAGAAGGTTCGCTGTTAAAAAATCCTTAAGATGCCACAGAAAGTTCTGTATAGTTACAGATGACCTGTAAAGGTGGCTTGGGGTTCTATCATTAGGTCAGACACTTTCGTAACTGTCAAGCAGTTTACCTAAGAACTCAACATGGGTTGCAGAATGCTATTTTTTTCACTGGAAATGGCACTGAAGTGTGGGGTTTATAATAGGTTAAAGATAAAAGGACAGACTATGTAACTATGTTGGCAACTATGGTTCAATTTACCCAAATGAATCGAATGTTCTTATGCCAAATGACCTGGAACTGACAAATAGTAAACTGACTAAGTAAAGTAATGAATGTAACACGTTTTAAGCTTAAACAGTCTCTGCTTATACCGAGGCTCTAGGTTAAATGTATGTTTTAAGTATATGGAATAAACTTGAGAGCAGAGTGGATGTACGCACCAGTGTTGCACTGGCCTTTAGGACAATCTATAACAAAGAGAGAAAGTGCCCCTTAGGCTTGATTACATCAGAAATGTGTTTTCTCATTTTTACCTGCATTCTAGAATATATTACACCATTCAGTTTTTCAGATTATCAGAGAGGTGGGACAAGATCACTTCAGTGATGTCTGTATTATTCCAGCATTGCTTCTATATAAATGTTATACAGGCACCCGAACCATCACAAGCGCAGCTCTGCATATAAAATATAATAGTGTTTTGCAAAAATAGGAATCGACTCAAGATCAGACAAGAACAAATTACGAGAGGCCTAAACACAGTTTCTCAAAGTACAGTCCAAAGACAAACATTTATTGATTTTACAAAATGGGCCTATTCGTAGGTGCAGTCCATGTTTAGGTCCTATTGCAACAATCTCCTTGTGTTTGCAACAATTTTCAATAACAATCATCAGGACAAGAAATTGTATGGCTCACACTATAGTGGGGCATTATTGAAATATCTGTAGGTGTAATATAAAACAAATGACAATATTAAAGGGATGTTGGCTGCATTAATACACAGATGATCTTTGGCAACAAACAATATGTTACGTAGTGCACAGAATGTGTTCAAAGTTAAGTTTGAGTAATTAGTTTAAACACAATCGAGTAGTCAATTCCCCTTCTAGGGTGCTAAGAATATTCCCACTGCATTTCTTCAGTTGTGCACTTGATGCATTTAGCAGCTCGAGGTAATTTAAGCTCAAATCGAATAGTCACAGCCCAATAGTTCAAGGGAGCAGAACGTAACCGCATGGCATCGATGAATGTATTGTAAAGCTGTCTGCCGCCCCATCCTTTCCTAGTCCATACCACTGCCACTGCCCCTGTGTTAGTATACACACAAGAGGGGTGGAGAAGACAGAAAGAACAAACTAATCAAAAGTGTACAAGCAGTGGCATACTTGAGTGTGATGAAAAACTGCCCTCACTCACACACTGCGTGTGACATGCTTCATCATCGGGTCTGCTACAACGCCCGGGCGTAGCCACGCTCCGGGCAGAGCATAGGGAGGGGGAACAAAAAAGTACAAGAACAAAGTTCTGCCAGTGTTCTCTGTTGCTGCCCCTGACACTCTTCCTTGTGCTCAAGTTGTCTGTGTGGTAGCACCTGCCCCCTCCTTCCCTGATCCATTGTGCTGCCACTGCCCTCGGTTGCTGTCCCTTGCAACCCGATCTCCATTTATGTGCACCTAAGCAACTGCCTCCCTTGTCCACTATGTTTCCAGTACCCCTACATTGCCACTGCTCATATTTACTGCATCTCGCCCGCCCCATTTCCCCTTTTTAGGTTTCGCCTCGTCGAAAGCTGCGCCGCGCAGGTTTTTGGCACGGGCGAAAACCTTTTGTTTACCAGTATGTGGGCTTGTCCCGCCTCTGTTTTCCATTGGCTAGCTCCATAAATGGAGGCAAGCCATTGGAAAACAGAGGCGTCCGTCATTCTGTGAGGCGACTCGTGGGCGTTCCTGAGAATTTTTCTCATCCAGCCCCTTTTAGGACGTCAGTGCGGCGGTGGGCCGGGTTTATTTTTTGGGGCGTTCATGTTTCTTTTGGTCATTCCGCGGCCGACCGCGGCCGGAGGAAGTCCAGGTCCAGGTGAGTGGCCGTTCCCGCCGCCCCCCTCCTGCTCTCCGTGTGCCCGTTCCCGCCCCCCCTCCTGCTGTCCGTGGCTTTCCCGCCCCCCCTCCCGCTGTCCGTGCCTTTCCCGCCCCCCTCCCGCTGTCCGTGCCTTTCCTGCCCCCCCTCCCGCTGTCCGGGACAAATCAGGTTGACAAACCACAACAAAGTGCATTCATTGTTTTTCTGCTTTCTACTATACTTAAATTGCACATAGTCTGAAACATCTGAACATAAACATGGTGGACGGTTGTCACCCTGAAAAGCAGTGGCGGGGAAGAAGTATTCAATGGCATTTTAACACACGTATTTGTATTTGTGTTTCTGTATAGATACTTGTAAAATATGCCCCCACGTTTTTCACATTTAGTCCAAACTCTGTGTAAAATCAAATGTCATCAGAAGCTGTAGTGCAGAATTCGAGGTGACAGCGCAGCACTGAGATGACTCAGCAGGACTCTGGAGAATTAATCAAAGGCTGTGCCTACTGTGCTGCGTGGGGCATTACGTTGTACACTACTATACGCTTTTTGCCAATATAAAAGATGTGCCTGTTAAATATGATATTGAAAAAACAGTGCAAAACACTTGTTAAGGGTTTGAAATGAAGTCAACGACCTGCATCAAGGAGATACACGGATCCAGCACTCATTCAGTGCACCCCCATGGTGGGTGCCTGATCTGCCCCAGCCCCCCCACCCCAGCCCCCCCCTCTCCCGCACAGAGGAGTAGTAGCGCTTTCAGCAGCGTGGTGCGCTCTAAAGCCGCTTTCCCTTCACTCGGCAGGCACAGAGAGAAGGACGGGTAATCGTGTCTGACCTAGAGATATCAGCCCGCTTCCAGCTGACTCGACAGACCTGTCAGGGCCCGGATGCTGGTACAAAAGCTCTCCCTCACAAGTCTGGCGCGCGCCCAATAATCTGCCTCTTGGACTGGGCCTGACCCTGACCCTCTTCTTTTACTGCACACCTAATCCTGTGCCCCAAGGGCACGGCCGGCACGCATGGATTCCCGGCTCAGGCTTGCTTGCGCCCTTTTGCCTGGAGCGACAAGCACTGATGTTTCCTTTTGACAATGGGGGTTTATTGAAGTTGGTTAGAAAGGGTGGCATGTAACCAACATTACTCATTGTCTGGGCCACGTGCACGGACCTGTTAACAATAGCTTGCAAACCGAGGCGATGTAAACACGTGCACCTCGGAGGGAGAGTAGGGTTTCCTATTTCACGGATCCGCGTCAAACTCACCCCTCAGGCTTTTATCTACGAGTCTCTCGATCTCTGCCTGCTTGTGCGCAAGACAGTGCCTAGAACAGTCCTGTGTATGAAGCACTCACGCTCACACTTCATCCGTGAGTCTCTCGATCTCTGCCTGCTTGTGCGCAAGAGTGCCTAGAACAGTCCTGTGTATGAAGCACACACCCTCACACTTCATCCGTGAATCTCTCGATCTCTGCCTGCGTGTGCACAAGAGGGTGCTTAGTGCAGGCCTCTGTATGGCATAAAGGGGGGTACGAGACCCACAACTGGACATACCCGTTCCCTTGGGATGACAAATGCAAAAAGAATTATTGATGGACAGAATGTTGAACAATGTCAAACATTCACCCCAGTACAGAGATCTGGGCCTAAATCCATCGTTTTTTTTGTTCCCCATGCCATTATAGTTTAGACCCAGCAACATGCAAATCAGTGCACGTCCGTGAGCACCTCACAGTGCACCCTCTGTCACATCTAAGTGTTGTCACGCTAAGGTGCATAAATATGCCCTTGTTGTGTAAGGCGCACGTTCTCTCAATGTACGGTGTTGGCGTGCCCATACTGTGAGAGGACCCTCTGCTTCCAGTGTAAGGTCCCTTCACTGTGAGAGGCACGCGTGCTGTCATTATAAGGGGCACACGTGTCCTCATTGTGAGAATCACATGTTCTCTCACTATAATAAGGTGTACATCTGTGTGATGTGCACGCCTACATGGACACTTCACAATGTGCGCTACATCGGGTGTACTTGTGCTGTCATTATACGGTGCATAGCTGCTATCACGGTGAGAGGTGCACAGTACATTATACATTGGGTCAAATGTAGATGCTCTCACTAAAAGCTGCATGTGTGTCACTACTGTGAGATCTCCACATACATGTGCCCTTTGTCAGATGAATGTGTGCTATCACGAAAAGGTGTCCATGAGCCATCAGTGTGAGAGGTTCATGTACCCGGACACTTTACTTTGGATACTTTGTCAGGCGCACATGGTCTCACTGTACACCCGCCTTCATTGGGGCATGTGCGTGTACTCACTATGAGGTGTGTGTGTGTGCGTTTACTGTGAGGTGTGTGTGTGTATATATAAATATATATCCTCAGTATAAGCATCTTTCTTTCACAGTCAGCACTCTGATAGATGTATGTTCGCACTGCAAGATTACCGTTCTCTCCCTGCACAGTGTAACTGTGTCTTCAGCATAAGATACTTATCCCACTCTATGCATGACACGTGCCTCCGTTGTGAGATGTGCCAACACACACGGCCTCTTCATAGCGAGGACTGCTTGTCATCTGTGTATGACACGCTCTCTGTGCAACGTTTGTCCTATAAGATGTTTGTGTGTATGTGTACTCACTATAAAGTCCTGTCTGGTTGCCCCCCCCCCCTCTTGTGGAAGGACGGGAAATCTGCTCGCTTTGAGGGGCATGTGTTTCCCGCCTACCATTGGTGCTAGTAATTTGGCCTGAGCTCTCTAGTTGGTCTTCTAACGCACCCTACAGTATTACACAGCACATGTTGTTTTTTTTTTTTTTTTGGAGGGGCTAGTTTTTAGGTTTCGCCTGTCGAAAGCTGCGCAAGCGAAAACTTTTGTTTAGAGTATGCTGTGTGTAGTCCCGCCCCTCTGTTCCATTGGCTAGCTCCATAAATGGAGGCTAGCCATTGGAACAGAGATCTGTCCATCAATGCCGGAGCAGATTCGTGGGCGTTCCCGAGAATTTTAGGCTTTTTAGCCCACGTCATGCGGCTGTGGGCGTGTTTTTTTTTTTTTTTTTTTTTAGCTTTGTTTTTGCCATTTCGGAAGTGTCCTTTGCAGGGGTGGGTTGCGCGATGTCCCGCTCTCCGTTCCCGCCCCCCTCCCGCTGTTTGTGTGCCCGTTCCTGCCCCCCCTCCCGCTATCCGTGTTCGCGTTCCTGCCCCCCCCTCCCATCGTTTGCAGGGGTGGGTTGCGTGATGTCCCGCTCTGCACAAAAATAATTGCTCTGCCGATTCATGCTTCCCGTCGACACTAACTCAATCAAAGTTTGTCCAGTACTTTAAGTGCCATGATTATACACTCTGGCCATACCATCTCCACCCCCCCTCCTTACAGTTTTCTGTAGCCAACAATTAACTGCGCAAGCAAACCTATTAGATCGCTACATCTGCTCCCTATCTAGAAGTAACCAGTTCCTATAGCTACAGGCTATCAACTCGCACTATGCAGCACAAAGCAGTGTGAGTTTTCTAGGGAGAGCATGGTGTGTGGGAGAGCATGGTGTGTGAGAGGCAGCAGTGTGAGTCTTCTAGGGAGAGCATGGTGTGTGGGAGAGCATGGTGTGTGGGAGAGCATGGTGTGTGAGAGGCAGCAGTGTGTGAGAGACAGCAGTGTGAGAGACCTTTTATTTATGTTTTGGTTTTTGAAACATAAATAAAATGCATTGTTATCTGCAATATCATTAGCTCAAACTCGCGTAAATATGCGACCTATTGCATTACAAATGCTATAGGTCTCGCATTTGCGAGAGATTAAGCTATTGGCATTGTAAATGACAATGCCATTTATTTATTTATTTTCAAAACCAACACATAAATAAAAATTGTCATTTACAATGCCAATAGCTCAAACTTTTCAAAAGGTGAAACCATTGCATTGTAAATGCTTGTTTATATGTGCTTGCCCTTCCCCTACTTCCTCTTGGCTCCTGCTCTGCCGCTGCCCCTCTTCTACCACTGCCCACCATTAAGACTGGTGCCTCATTGCTTCCAAGTTCTCTGTGTAGGTTCCCCTGCCTCCTTCGGATGTATGACGTTACAACGCATACTTTTACAACGCCTACCTTTACATCGCATTTTTTACAACGCATACCATTACAACGCCTAATGCTTTAGGGCACTGGATAGTGAATAGTTTAATTTACTATTCCAACTCCAGTCCCCGTGGATAGTAGGGAAGGTGTTGGATAGTACATTAACCCTATTCCCTATCCTAGAGTACCCCCAAGAGCTATGCGTTGTAATAGTTTGCGTTGTAAAAGCTGCGTCGTAATGGTAGTGCGTTGCAAAAGTTTTGTTGTAAAGGCTGTTTACCGCCTCGTTCTTTAATGGTTCTTTTTGTTGCAGTTGCTGCTACTGCTTTGCTGCCACTACCCTCTTTTGCTGCTCCTACCCCTCCACCACCACATTGAGATGTGAGTACCCTTAGTTTTGTCTTGGTCAAGCACAAGGATTTAGGACCATTTTGGTAATTTCAGAAGTGGGGCTTTAATTGGGACACCTGCTTTGTCCATATTTGTAAGTGCTTCTTATTGAGCTGTAATTTCAGTGAGCTAAGCATCTGTGCCAGGATGGAAAATTCCCAATTTATTTAGCCAGTAAGAGCCC
This sequence comes from Lissotriton helveticus, assembly GCF_964261635.1. NCBI lineage: Eukaryota > Metazoa > Chordata > Amphibia > Caudata > Salamandridae > Lissotriton > Lissotriton helveticus. The sequence continues at coordinate 1,242,328,002 of NC_136063.1, read as the reverse complement.
ACAGTTTTTTATAAAATGTCCACCCAACTGGAGTTCTTTCTATTGGATGATTTCTTATTCCAAAACAGGGTTGCAGTACCACGGTACCAGCACCAGTACTGAGATACCACAGGACCAAATGCTGGGTACCGTGGCACTAGCTGTTTCACAATGCAGTTCCCATTGTATGTAAGGTTTAAATAACATTTTGTTTAACAAAAGCAACCCCCCCAAGTTTGCCCTTGGTGTCAAGGTGTGTCCGCCCTACCCCCATATGGCCGGTTTACACTAGGAACATTAGGACTCAGTTACCAAGTCCTTGAGTCCTGTAATGGCTGCCACAGAATTCTGTGCCAGGCAATCAAATTACTTGGACTGGCCCCGCTGACATTAATGTTTCCTTGACAGAACCACACCACCCCCTTCCACACCAGAATCAATCTAGCTCCACCCCACCTCGACACACAAGACCAGAAATTCATCTGGGCTGCAGGACTATCCTTCACAAAAAGAAGGGTGACCATTTTTTGTCAAAATGCAATTTAGTATCTTTCACAGTTGCTGTCAGACTCTCCATGGCATAAATATCCAGACCTTTTCCCACTACAATTGAATAGTAGGAAGTTTAGGTCTCTTCCAACAAAAGACATCCACTGAGCATGCTTCCACCAAACAATGTGAAATCAATTTACAGAAAGAAGAATTAAGCTGCTACTGTTTCTCTTCATCTTCACCCTGAGAAGGGACTGGAAGGGGTAGGGCCAAGTGTGATCTGTAAGATTTCAGAAATTTTATGAAATACATATGGGCAAAATTCAGTGATTACTAGACATTCCCATCGCATGTAAAAATATGTGCCACGAGCCTCGTACAACAGCCAACAACCATCATTCGTCCCCATCATATGGGACAGTCGAGTCCGGATGAGATACCAGCACAGGGCCAAATTATAATCAGTCTCCCTGTATTGAGTGCACAAGGAGGACTTAGCCTCCCTCTGCCAAATGGCGCCCCATTCCCCTTTATTGATCTCAATGTCCAGGTCAGTGGCACATTGTATAATAGAGCCTGTCTTGGTCACATCTAAAGGGTGCTCCAGCACTCTATAGAAACAGGAAATCTTGTTTTGTCACTGCTGTACAGAATATCTTTTAACAAGTGAGTCTGTTGTGCATCTCGCAGGAGGGTGGTGGGCTGATGAGCCCAATGGAGAAACTGAATGACTTTGTACAGATCAGTAGGATATATTAGAAAGTCGGTCATACGCTGATCTCTAGCCTTGGCTGCCCCATCAGCATACAGTTCTTAAAGAGTGAGGTCGACCTCCCTTTCCCATTTGCAGAACCACCGATCTAACATCCCAGGAGGGAAATACAGATTACCAAGAACCGGAGTATTAGGGGATGAACACATCCTAAAATGTCACATGCAGGCAGTTTTTCTCCAGTGGTGTAGAGTAAACAAGGTAGAGGATACCAGTGTGCAACAGAAGAAAGACTGTGGAGCGACAACAACAGTAAATGTTAAAGTGGGGCTCGACTCTCAAGCTGCTCTAAGTGGACCCATGGTTTAGAGGGAGCAGCGATCCACTCCAATGTTGGAACAAGCTGGACAGCCATGATATAATGGGTTACATTTGGGACAACAAACTGGGGAAGGGGGGCCTTTTTTAAGTTGAGTATATAAGTGCACAATCAAAATGAAGTCATTAAAATGAAGGTATCCAATGGCTGAAGTGGGCTGACGAAGTGCCCTGTCCAGTTGTGCAATGGTGGGGGGGGAGTATAATTTGACTGACCTATGAGCAGCCCGATGGATAGAGAGCCCTGTTACATGGGGATTGTAATGGAAATGCTTGTAGTTGAAAATGTTTTATGATTACTTTACAAATGCTTTGTATTTTGAAATGTTAATATCTTATGTTTTCCTGTAATTTATGTATTCCATTAGAATGAGTTTGTGTCACTCCTTGCGGGTTTTGGAATGTGGGGAATGCTTGGGTCAGTTGGAAAGCATAGATGTTGGAGAGCAGTCAAGGGTCTTAGTCTTGGAATAAACTGCAAAATATGAGAATATATTTTGATTCCAGACTTTTTTGTGAACCTCTACCTAACAATTTTTGGTGACAAGCGATTTTTAAACTTCTAAAGAGCCATCGGCTTTGTGTCAAATTTTTGTATTTCCACAGTCTACTGTCCTCAGTTTGTGGCTGTTTGTAGCAGTGTTTCTTGATAGGCGTGTTCGGAACAACGATTTTCAAGAAGGCAACTTTTCTCTTACAGCACTATGCCTGAGTTGCGTAAGACTTTAATTTCTTCCAGTGCACTTTCTTACCTTGTCTGTTGGACATGGATTATGTTAATAAACATAAGTGTTCAAGAGCTTTCCTCACAACTCCAAGTCAGTGCAGTGTGCATGCGCTGCAGTTAGTCTTCTGAGGAAGAACCATCCTTGTGCTTCAAATGCTGCAGGGTTCTCAAGTCTTTTTCATGCTGCAACTGGTCATTGGAGGAAGTTAAATTCGATGGTACATGTCCTAGGCTTAACTGGATCTGAAGAGCCATGTCTTAAGTTTCTTCCTGAAAATAGTTTTGAAGGGGGCCGTGAGAGAGATCCAGATTTTTGGAAATAATAAAAAAGTTCCTGGTTCTTTTTATATATGTTGTTCTAGGTTTCACATGGGTAACAGCACATTGTGTCCTGTGCAAGGGAAGAAATGTAATATTTCTGAAACAAATTGACATTTTCAAAGTGTGTGCAGATCAGGAAAACTGAATCATACAGTTTATCAAATTACAACAGTTGAAAAAGATATGTGTGAAAGCCTGAACAATGTTTAGTTAACTGTGGACTTTGAGAGTGTCAACACACCTCAGAAAAAATGCAAAGGTTTGGAAAGTGTTGTGGAGATTGGCACAATTGAATTGGGTAATATGGCTGATTCCGGATCTCCCATTACCATTCTATTTGATGTATTGTTTGAAAAATTGTGGTCAAGTATTCTTTTGAATACTTCTGATTTGAATCCTAAAGCTTTAGGGGATTATGATATCTTCATGCACGCATCATTCTCAGATATGTTGAAGTTTAAAGTAAGAGAAATGCTTACTAAAGTGCATGTAGCTGAAAAAGGGAGAAACATCATATGTTGGCAAGATATGGTCAGGTTGAGAATTCAGCGCAAGCCAGGTCAAGATGAGCCTGTAGTCTTAGGTGATATGCCTGTTGTGTTGATTGATTTATCTAATATATTAGTGATGAGGATATAATGGCTGTACTCAATAATTATGACAAGGTGTTTAGTAACGTGTGGGAATGTGAATGGTATTGAGCACACAATTAGGTTGAAACCCAATGTTGTACCTGTGGAGATAATATCATCACACCTGTAAAGTCATCAGAGTCGGTTTCTGCAGCATTCATTGCGAAGAAAAAACCGAGTGATATGCGTTTATGTGCTGAACTTAGGCAATTGAATCACAAAATTGTAGTAGATTGCTATCCTCTTCCTAGAATTCATGACAAGTTAGCAAGTTTAGGTGGAAGTATTTACTTTACTACAAAAGATTTACAGTCAGCATATCCCCCGGCAAACATTTCTCAACCTTTAACAACTTTTGTGACTCCTTATGGTGGACATCTGTATTTGCAGATTACTTTTGGATTGGTTTGCACTGCTAATGTATTCCAACATATGATGGATGAAATGTTTGGGTATGAGGTTGGTATTCAGGCTTTCGAAGATGATATTTTGATACATATTGAGAACACGAACAACACCAAATGAAATTAGAATTGTTTTGAGAAAATTTGTGAAAGATGGAGTTAATGTGAATAAGCAAAAAATGTGCATTTTTGATGTGTCAAGTCGATTGTGTAGGACACAATATTACGCTTGATGGCATTAAACCTAGATTATCTTTAGTGAAAGCTATAAGTGAAGCACTTATTCCTAAAGATAAAGATTCACACAGATATTTTTATTTGCCTGAGTAAATAATATGCCAGATTCATCCAAGCATATGCTTTTGCAGTGCAAACTCTAGGAGGTCTTTTAAAGAAAGGAATGACATATTCGTGGTCGGATGGATGCAAGTTGCATTTGATAAGATAAAATGTTGAATAATTATGCTCCCACCATTAGACCTTTTATTCATTGAAGGAAAAGTATGAGTACAGGAGATGCAAGTTCTCATGGACTTGGCACAGTGTTGAGTCAAGTTTTTGATTGTGAAGAGTGCACCATTTAAGTTTATTCAGGAGATTTGAGGGTGCTGAAAAGAATTACAGCATAATAGAGAGAGAGGCAGTTACGTGCTCCCGGGCTACTGAGAAGTTTAAAATATATTTGTGGAGATTGCTGTCTCAGTACTGGAATTTAATTTTGATATAAAATATGTACCAGGTGGCATGAATGTAAGGGCGGATTGCCTTTCTAGTTTACCAGTCAAAGATAATGATGATTTCAGTCGGTGGTATGAAGAAGACAAATGTGTAATGGCTGTAATGGATGCTGCAGAGCATTTTAACATAAGTTAGAATTAATGAAAAGTATGTTGTGAACTAGATGAATCTCTTTGTAAAGTGAAGCAGTATATTGTGAATGGTAGGCCATGTGGCAGGATTTGAATCCAAAATACAGGGTGTTTCAACAAGTGGCATCAGAGATGTCTGTGGTCAATGACATAGTTCTTAGACAAGATCTGTTTGTGCCACTAGTTGGTTTGCCTAGTAAAATATTTTCCCAGGCACAGGCTGGGCAATTAGGAATGCATGCTACTGTGAAGAAAATCAAACAGCACTATAGATGGTCAGAAATTAGCAGTCAGATTAAGACATACGTGGAAGATGGAAAGGGTTTCTGTGCTCTGACAAACATTGGAAGGTAAATGCATCCCCGTTGTGCCCAGTTACTTGGCCTAGTGGATCTTGAGAAAAGATTGGGATTGATTTTGCAGGACCATTCAACATTTTAAATTGTAACAGCAATTACCTTATAGTAGTGGTTGATTATTTTTCTAAATGGTTGAATTTCGTGATTTGGAGTGTTTGTATCATGTGGAAGTTGCACATATTGAAACTGTTACTGATAATGGTACACACTTTAGGGCTCATTAGGATGTGGGTGGGAAAAAGGCATTCTGTCCAACATCCTTTATTTATTATAGTCCAACAATATAGGTGGTCAGAGTTTAAACGGGTCTGTCGGACTGACAAGGATCCGGTTGACCAGTCAGAAGCTGCACAGAACCCCCTACAGATGGTGTTTCCGCCGTCGGGATTATGATGTTGGGTCCTGACAGGCTTTTCATGTTGGGCCCATAGGAGAGCCTCCATGCCTCTGCAGCATCTGGTTGGGGAGCTGAGGGGCACCTACGTGGCCTCCTGTAAATCCCTGCACCAGGTGGCAGGCACTATGAGGTGCCTGCCATGCAGGGATTTACAAAAACTCCCATTTCTCAATGGGAGCATGTGCTGCGGACGGTCTCCAACTGCTGCACAAGCTCCCATAGGTAAATTGGAGTTTGCATCCGCACCCTGCGCAGTCGGTCAGTTCCCTACGGTCGGTCAGTTCCCACACCTAAACGGTGTCGGGCAGACTCAAGTCCATCCAACATCGTAATTAGGGCCTTTGCCTCTTCAGCAATGGTTTAAATCTTGCAAAAGCAGTTGGTGTGACATTTAAAGGTGCAGCTTTATAGCCCTTCCTTCAAAAGGTCTTGTGGAAATGGCTAATCGTATGTTAAAAATCGGTTTACAAACTGCTGTTGCTAATAAAAGGAATGTGACATTATCTGCAAAATTAAGTGTGGAGTTATAAATAACACCTGATAAAGAGGAAATTCAAGCCCCTTTTGGGTGTGGTCACGTCAACAGGTGAGTCACAGGCCACCGGCACAACACTTCACTGAGAGACAAGGATCAATGATATGTTGAAGTGGCACGTTTATTATAAATTCACAAATGGATCAATAAATGCGTATCTTTTAGCAAAACAATAATGCATATCATTTCGTATTACTAAGTAAAAGCCATTTAAGAAATCCCGACTTCAATCTGTCAGGAGTAAATGCTAAATAACAAATGTTCGCAATGTTGCAAGGCACGCTGTAACAAGTAACTTTTAAAAGGGCATAAAGGAAAACTGCTAGAGATCCAAAGACATTGAGTACAGTTGTATAAAATTATAGTGCCTAGAATCAAGCCCTTCTAATGAGAACTATAAGGCAAGCTGGAGTGAAGATCCATTATAAATCACGTTTAAATCAGCTAGAGACTCAGAAAGACACAGAATACATTCTATGACAATATAGAGAACTTGAAACAAGCTTTCCTGAAGAGAATTATTCATGCAGGTTAAACATTTTAAAGGGACCCAGAATGCGAGGGGACAGGATTGTTAAAAAGGCACAAATTAGATTAATTAAGGAATGAAAAACACATTTCTGTAGTAATTCAATGCCAGGAGTCACCTAACTGGGGGGACTCACCAAGCTGGATCTCATTATTTAAAGAAACATTAAATGCAAGGAATTGGGTGTGGATAAAAAATACCAAGTAAGGTCAGAGATTTAAAAGGCAAAGATATTATCTAGCTTGGGAGGGCATCACCTGAGCGAGTAGGCTTGACAGTCCCAAATCAGATAAACGGTCGACCGGAGAATCTCACGCATGTGGAGATCACACCAGGAGAGTTCTGCCTTCAAATTTGACGGTTGGGTCTGATATACTTTGGAAATGCAGAACCATGGTTCTGTTCAGACACCTTTGCTGACGCACTTTAGGTGAAAGTGGTTGACCGCATGTCCAAAAACACGGAACTGGTCAGTGTTTTATTCGGGTGGTTGGCCATGTTTTGACCTCAAGATATAAACAAACAGCCATGGTTAACCACAGAATATAAACAAACGGTCATGCTTGACCACAAGATATAAACAAATAATCATCTGATCACGAACATCTCTCTAAAAAGTATATGTGAGAGTGGAGCTTGGGACATTTGCTAATCATCACAAGACATTGCGGTTTTTTATTTAAGCAAGCTATCTTTCAAAACAATGTGCCAAGATGTACCATCTGTACCAGCTGATTTCTGTGTACGTGCATGTGGGGGGTGTCTCGCAATGGTGCTTGTGAAAGGCTACTGTACTTTCCAGGTTTGCTTAAGTTACCTCGCTGTGTTCAGCACATCAGAAATGCACATTTTAAAATTGATTTAGGCCCAGTGGATTTTGTTATTCTAAGGCGGTGGGCTTGGCCTTTGGCTTGGGCTTATAAATCCAGAATTCAGGGGATCTGTGGTATTCCGTTTGCTGATTATGCATAGCAAAAATTGTGGGATTGTAAGCATATTTTCAGATTTTCTCTAGCAGGGCCCACATCAGGCCTTCATCCTACCAAAGTCGATAAACATGCCCTTTTTGGTGATTAAATGATAGAATGTGACCCTCTATCATCTCCCTGCTCTTGTTCATTTTATGAACACTTTTTTAACTGAGTATCTTGGTGATATTTCCGCTAGTGGGGCATGTCGTTAACATAACACTTAAAGCTGTCTTGCTGTTGCTCTCCTTGCTTGGCTCTTTTTTCATCTGACCTGAGGAGTATTTTGACATATTCTGCATTTCGTTCATTAAGCACATGTTCATATTGGACAGCTACAGGCCTTGTTCAGGGTATCTCTACGTGGGGAAAGTGGGGGAGCTGACAATATGTCATAGTGAGTACCAGGGGCTGCCTGCTATCTCGCTCATCTCCATTTGTATTCCAGTCCCATCCCAATGAACACGATCTTTGTCCTCATAATCAGCTAACTGTAAATCCCTATGCTAGTGTAGTTCATCCCTACTATATTGGTGCTAAATTTCTTTTCATGCAATGACACTCATCTGCGGGATGCAACACAAAACAAAACAGCAAAAAATAAAAACTTTTTAGAACCGCCACAAAGGTATCCAGTCAAAGTGAAACCAATCAGTGGCTATCTACTATGGCCCCTCCTCCAGCAATCCACTTCTTTTCTATCTTGTTCAAGTCGTTGATGGCACTGGTCAGTTGAGCCATTTTCTTCGTTGTTAGTTATGTACAGCTCACCTCCTTATCCAAAGGCATACTCTTCTCTTGGTATTTCGAAGCCAGAGTCCTTCTGCCTAGGTCTGGAGCATCACAATGATGGTGTAGGAAAAAGTGCTGGACTCTGTTGAACCGGCAAACCTCCTTTGGTGGGTCTTTGAACACTGTCCACCCTTAGAACTGAGCACACTGCCATTGTCCATGGAGCTAGATAACAGAGCCAGAGATGGGCATCAATGTGAGAGATATTTGCTGTTGGAACCATCATGGAGACTTTGTGCAATGTTCTAGTGAGCTCAGGCTGCTCCTTCGTAAGGGCTGTTGAAGATAGAGCCATTTTCTGCAGGCCCAGTAAAAGTCCATTCGGCCGGAGGTGCCATATTTATTGTCCGAATCAAAAACAGTGCTGTTAGCAATTTGTGTGCCGACCCACAGGTAACATGCCATTCTAGAAAACAGAAAAGAAGTGTCTTTTAATTTGAGATCATTTTATACTTTTTGGACATTTTATCTTACCCCACCCGAAGTAGACTACCTGTCTATCTTATTTTATAATCCTAGTCTATCCTATGTTGCCCTAAGAGTGCTTCTTTATACCTTAACTGACCTGGGGCACTCCATGTTGCCATGGGTGTAACTTTGTGCGAATAACAACAAAGCGGTTCTAATCTGTAGTGGGCAGTGTAGGGTGTAGGGGACGGAGCAATGATAGTCTGATAGAGAACCTGTTATCATAAACCCATTGATCCTGCAAAAAATTACACTATGGACCATATCATGAAAAGTCATCTAAAATAGCCTTGTTGCCTTCACTTCTTTTCTGTATTTGTTAGTGATGACCTCATGCATCATTGAGGTGGAGGGGTGGTCCCTTCCTGCTCTATGAATAACCACTTTAGAGAAGGTGGCCTCAATAATCTGGCATTAGTTTGTGTATCCTGCAGGAAGTGTTCTATAGTCTATGGTTGTATCTGCCTAGGTGAGAAAATCTATCTGTGCCTTCTGCATGGGGAGTGTATGAGTCATGTAACAGTCCTCCTGAGTCTTCTGTCTACCTATTGTCTACCTATTGTTGTCATCTGACTGTATCACATGCTGTGTAGAGAATCGTTAGCATGATGCGGTCTACCTTCTTGGGCACTGTTTCTTATTATTGCATTATTACTTCCAACAGGGGGAGGGCGATGAGGACACATGTTGCAAATAAGATTATTCTGGGGTGCTAACTGCGCTGGTAGATGGACTGTTGAACCTTTCTGCATTCTTGCAAGGGCCATTTACTACATGTGCTAACAGATATATTGGAGGTGAATTTGTTGCTATTGGCAATTTCAAAAGATGTAAGCAATACAAGTCTTCCTATTAACATAATGAAATATAACCAATTAAATCTATCTAGTGCCAGTTCTGTCAGTATTGCAAAAAATATTATAACACAAAATACATAACTCAGATGATACACTTCTGTGCGGCAGGTGTTGTGGCTACATCTGAATCCATAAACGACCAAGCTGTCACCGCCTTCTTCCTCTTGGCAATGGGGACAACTGTTCCTTAGTAGTCTAATATTTCAAAATGTCTTTGGGCCAAGATCTGTGTTCCATTATTGACATGTCGAAGCCCAGAAATGATGTGGCTCCTCTTTCTCTTCCTGGAAACCTGACTTTGAATGAAACCTCGCAGTGCATGTTAGTGTATACAAACTTTTTTAAAAATATTTTTCATTATTTCAGAAGAGCTTTCCCTTTCAGCTCAAGTTGCTAGTGCTGATGCATAAATAATAATGTTGTGAAACCTTGGAACATCCATTAGCTCCAGAAAATACAACATGCACCAAAACTTTATACTTTCATAATTCCAAGGGTATTTAAACTTTCAAAGCAGGTAAAAAATATATACAACCATCTGAAGTCTGCAAATGTCCTTCAACTGGCCTGGCAATAGTTGTGCTATGCACTGCTGTATGCTGTATATTGGCTAGCTGAGGTAAGGAGGGAACTCCAAATGAAGGAAAGAACCTGGGAATTATATTGCCTTTTCTATAAGATACTTTAAAGATAAATCCATTGTCTAGAAAAAGGAATTTAAAAAAAATGTTGGGCTATAGCTTGTCTCAACCTCAAACATAGTGACACCTGTGCACATCCTGCCCCAGGCTCACAAAATAAAAATGCAAAAACATTTCACTAAACTACTTGAATCAGGTACGTACCATTTCTTTGGAACATAAAAATAAACAAGCCTTGTTAAATCCAGTAGGTCTCAAATTGTTTGTTACCCTTTAGGCTTTGTCAATGCACAATCAATATTTTAGTCCCTGGCTTATGTACTGCTTAAAAAGCATTTTAGCACATTACCCTAACAGTATAAGCACACGTTATTTCCTGCAACTTTGAAGAACCTAGAAATAAAAACGATTAATATACATACATATTACTTCTGTTAGTCACATATATATACTTATATATATATATATATATATATATATATGTACATTTCGGCATTTTCAGTGATCCTGCGATCGGTGTTATAACTGCCTAAAACTCTCGTTACAAACCACAGGAAGTGCATTTCCTGCCTGGCTCAATGCGCAGAATCTGTGGCTGGCTACTTCCAACGGCAGCCCGAGAGAAATCCTGTTAACTCTTTTGTTACCTTATAACATCTAAAAACATGTGCTATTTAGTTATACGCTATGCTGACCAGAATATTTAATATCACATCAAACACATTCTAGTCTTGTGCTCCAAAGGGCCTATACACGCTAGTGTGTATTCCATTCTGTTATTTTATCCCCCTATTCTCTCACTATTTCTGTGCATAAGAAATTGGGAGAGAGTCTTAATCCTTTCCTTTGGGCCACATTCATAGGGGCTTAGTTCTTGTTGGGCGGGACCCATAAGTTGCTGGCCTTGGTCTCGAAGTCTAGTACGGCACTGTCTCTGCATGTGGCCTATTCTGTAGCAGTAATAACAAGTGCGTTGTCTTGGCTGTGATTGGAACCTCAGCTGTACCATTCCATGCACTCTTCCCTGTATACCCGAATTTCTGTAGGCATTCTTTCTGTTATTTTTATAATAATTTTGCTGGTCATTTCTGTAGGCATGTTATGCTGCTATGTATTGTACTGGGGGCTGTGGCTGTATGTACTGATCAGCTGGCTGTAGTTGGGCCTGGACGTATTGTACATCTTGTTGTGGCTGGGTCTTTACGTATAGTATGGCAGGCTGTAATGGGGCCTGGATGTATTGCATGGTGAGCTGTTGTTGCAGCGTAGGCGGTATGTTGGATGCGGCTGTATTCAGGGCAGTCTGGGAAAATGTGGTGACTGCTGTCATCTGACTGACAGGTGCAGCTAACATACCAACTTATTAATTTAGAATGACTATTTAAAAGTACAATAGAAATCAGTCGGAAATTCCCAAATGCGGAAATTTTAACCATGCACGAATTTACAACTTCAAAGCACATACAAATGCAATGAAAGGGTGAAATTTCATGGTCCTGGGGCACTGAACCAAGGCAGCTTAATATGAGGGGGTTCTTTTGCAAATTTATGACAAAATAGATGTGCACATGATAGAGAAAAATAACTTCCTCATTTATATGGTAGAGGAACCCTTTTAACATTCAATAATGAGCCTTAGCAAAGTCTTGGCATTTAAAGGCACATTTCTGGAGTGCAAATCAAACTCATGCAAAATGCAAAAAATAATATTTGAAAGCCATGGAAATACTTTCAAAATGTAACCTACAATGAAAAATACACTACACGCTCATGTCAACCACCACTGCCTTGTAATTGCAACAAGCTTCTCCAACCAGTAGCTCTTGAGCTACTGATATCTCTCCAGTATGTAGCTCACTTTATGAAATTATAACCTATTTTGCCCTTAGTTGAATTAAGGTATATATATCAAAATTGAAAAGCATGTATTTGATATAAAAAATGTGGATATTTTCAAAAATGCGTATGGTGATATTCGAAGAAAAAATTGTTGAATTTACCAATATGTGTAATGCTTATTTTTGAGTAATAAATCATGCAGCATTTGGAGCCTTATTCCTCATATTGTTTCCTTGGTGCTGGGGGCATTTTAAACTTTTTCGCTACTTTTTTATTACCTACCTAGAAGCATGTTAAACCCCCCCCACCCCCGTGATTGTTGATCAGGTATAATGTGATATTATTATAGGAGTTATTTGTTGTTTCCTTATCTTGTGTTCGGGATGGGGCGGACTTACAACAGTGAACAGGGATGTGGAATCTTGTGAATCCTCATTCCGTACTGCCCCTAAGAAGGGTGACTGGCGGTCTAGAGAATGTGGACAAAAAGAACTGCAGTCTGAGACCGAGGCTGCGTGGAAATGACGGGCGACAAGATGTGGGGAAGACCTTTTGGATGAAGCCACAGACTGTATAGAATCTGATGAAACTGATGGATCTGATGGATCTTCCCCATCAGTGATGACAATGGGTGATGAGCGGTCTGAGAGACCGGAATGGATCGAATGAGCGGAGTGGGACGTGGATAGGGCGTCAGAGCTAGACGAGTTGTCAGAGGGGCCAGGCCAAAGTAGGGCAGGGCAAATGGTGTCTGGAGATGATGGGCAGAATAATGTATATGTGGCTGCAAATACGTCAGTCAAGGAAAGTGTAGAGATGTGAACCTGGGTGTTGGGAGTGAAGATGAACCCCAGAAGGTCCCAAGTGGTGGCTAGGCTTTCTCGGCGCTTGATGTCAAGGTTTGTTACCGTGTTAAAAGTGGTGTTATGGACTGAGACAGGGACGTAATGCACCAGATGGATAGAGCAATTGATAATAAGTGGGGGGGGGGTGTTGGACATCACGGATATAGAGGATGTGATGAGGACGTCAAGGGGCTAGGAGGAATACTTGAATACTCGCCTCCCCTTTTGGCTATCAGTTGCTGGAGCAAACGATAGACAAAAAATGGGATGTGGTGGGGTAAATGCGAGGCAAGTGGAGGCAGTGGGTCTTGAGAATGCTACGTAGCTACCTAGCAGGGCTGCAATAAAGAAATGGAGAGTGCAGTCCTCATACAAGGTGTGGGAGGTGGTGCAGGACAAGGGCAAAGAATTGGCAATTAGACTTGAGGGGCTACGTTATTATAAGCACAAAGAGGCAACTTCAAAGCACAATTATTGCACAGAGCAAGGCTAGGACCGACGACGCGGAACAAAAACAAATATTCACCAAAACAATGCATTTAAAAGTAAATCAAAAATGATACAAAAAAGATGCATCCAAAAAAATGAAAGTGTAGTAAAAAGGACCTAGATATTAAATCTCACTAAACACGGTGGGGCACCATGAAAGAATTCAGAGAACCAAAGTGTACCACAGGAACCGTGAGAGGCAAAAAGCCGGGGGTGGGGGGTGTGATCAAGAAAGGCAAGGGTAGAGAAAAGAGAGAGAGGTGTAGAGAGAGAGAGCATTTAGCGCTAAATGGGAGGAAGGTGGAAGTGGGAAGGAGAGAAAGGGCAATGTGGCGGAAGGTATAGGTCAAGAAGGGGTGGGTTTGTGAGGGGTCTTCTCAGCATACTCCGTGGACGAGAGGGAGGATAGGTGCCAGGGCAGGAAGTGAGCGACAGTGGAAGGATATGTTGTGCAAACAACACAAGTGACTTCCTCTTTCTGTGCGAGCGCAGGGCGAGCTGTGAAAGGCCGTCGGTAATGCTGAATACAAAGTGGAACTGAAAAATAGAGAATGACACCCAAACCTTGCAATAAATTATCGCGAGGAAAATAAATAAAAAAAGGTGAAGGACGTGAAGGCAGCCCTCATGGAAGAAGGCGTAGGGGGCAGGCCTGTGAGGGAAGGCACAGGCAGGAACCAGGTGGCAGAAGGTGACAAGAGAACGGCGAGAGAGAGAAGAATAGGCAGCAAGGAATATGAAGATGAATAATTAAAATAGACGAAGGAATGTAAGGCAGAGCACAATATGCAATATGCAGAATATACAATAGACATGGCAGAGCACAATATGCAATATAACTATGCAATATTAAAAATACACCATACAAAGCTAAATACACCATACAATGGAAGAAAAAGAAAACAGTATGCAATGTAACGGCAAGCTATAATGCAAGGTAGAGAACTACAGTGCCCACTGACCTACAGGACACACAGGAAATGGAGAGGCAAACTCCGACCCCAGAGAGTGAAACTCCGAGGGGCACCCTTCACACAGACTTGAACTGGTGAGGGATTATAACCTTAGACCCCGGAGAGTGAAACTCCAAGGGGCACCCTGCACCCAGAGTTGAACTGGTGAGGGATCATAAACTTTGACCCCGTAGAGTGAAACTCCGAGGGGCACCCTGCACACAGAGTTGAACTGGTGAGGGATCATAAACCTAGACCCCGGAGAGTGAAACTCCGAGGGGCACCCTGCACACAGAGTTAAACTGGTGAGGGATCATAAACCTAGAACCATTGAACCTAGAACCATCCCCTCTGGACTGGAACCGGCAGGGCAAACAGGAAAGCCACGGCACCCGAAGCCACAAGATGCACACAATAGAAACTGACACTGTAAGTTCTAACTGACACGAAAAGCTGATACCGGCATCTGAGAAGAGACTGACAAATCGTGACCACACAAAGAGATAGAAAGAGAGAGGGTGCTAATCCTGGCCAAACAGACTGCTACAGCGGGTCAGGAGCCAGCAGAGAGGCCCCGGAGACCCTGCCTCCAACCAGACACCAAGGGCAATTCAAGGAAAAACAAAAATATCCCTGTCTTACCCCGTGGCCAGCAGAGGAAACAGGACTCTTTGGGACAATCTGTAGTGGTACTCCAGACCCACCACAGGCAAGAAATATCTTCGCAGGATGGATCAGTGGTCACCAACTGATAGAGAGGAAATTCAACCCCCTTTTGGGTGTGGTCACGTCAACAGAGGAGTCACAGGCCACCGGCACAACGCTTCACTGAGAGACAAGGAACAATGAGATGAGATGACGAAAACTCATGTTGAAGTGGCACGTTTATTATAAATTCACAAGTGAATCAATAAATACGTATCTTTTAGCAAAACAATAATGCATATCATTTCGTACTACTAAGTAAAAGCCATTTAAGAAATCCCGACTTCAATCTGTCAGGAGTAAATGCTAAATAACAAATGTTCGCAATGTTGCAAGGCATGCTGAAACAAGTAACTTTTAAAAGGGCATAAAGGAAAACTGCTAGAGATCCAAAGACATTGAGTACAGTTGTTATAAAATTATAGTGCCTAGAATCAAGCCCTTCTAATGAGAACTATAAGGCAAGCTGGAGTGAGGATCCATTAAAAATCACGTTTAAATCAGCTAGAGACTCAGAAAGACACAGAACACATTCTATGAAAATATAGAGAACTTGAAAAAAGCTTTCCTGAAGAGAATTATTCATGCAGGTTAAACATTTTAAAGAGACCCAGATTGGGAGGGGCCAGGATTGTTAAAAAGGCACAAATGAGATTAATTAAGGAATGAAAAACACATTTCTATAGTAATTCAATGCCAGGAGGCACCTAACTGGGGTGACTCACCAAGCTGGATCTAATTATTTAAAGAAACCTTAAATGCAAGGAATTGGGTGTGGATAAAAAATACCAAGTAAGGTCAGAGATTTAAAAGGCAAAGATATTATCTAGCTTTAGAGGGCATCACCTGAGCGAGTAGGCTTGACAGTCCCAAATCAGATAAACGGTCGACCGGGGAATCTCACTCATGTGGAGATCACACCAGGAGAGTTCTGCCTTCAAATTTGACGGTTGGGTCTGATATACTTTGGAAATGCAGAACCATGGTTCTGTTCTGACGCCTTGGCTGACGCACTTTAGGTGAAAGTGGTTGACCGCATGTCCAAGAACACGGAACTGGTCACTGTTTTAATTGGGTGGTTGGCCATGTTTTGAGCTCAAGATATAAACAAACGGCCATGGTTAACCACAGAATATAAACAAACGGTCATGTTTGACCACAAGATATAAACAAATAATCATCTGATCACTAACATCTCTCTAAAAAGTATATGTGAGAGTGGAGCTTGGGACATTTGCTAATCATCACAAGACATTGCGGTTTTTTATTTGAGCAAGCTATCTTTCAAAACAATGTGCCAAGATGTACCATCTGTACCAGCTGATTTCTGTGTACGTGCATGTGGGGGGTGTCTCGCAATGGTGCTTGTGAAAGGCTACTGTGCTTTCCAGGGTGTTTAAATGGTAGAATGTGACCCTCTATCACACTATATAATACCACAGATGTTTCACCATTCGTTTTGTTGAGGGGAAGAAAGACATTTTCTGAAGTTCATCCTGCATTGCTGGGTTAAAAAGGGTGGTCTGAGTGATAACAGTTCGAATCTGGATGGGATGCATGAACATTTGAGGGACAAACAAATTGCAAGCAATAGGTATTTTTACAAAGTGGAACATGTCAAAGAATTGGATTTATTTTCATGTGTTTGAGTTCTGGTTTAAAAAGCCCTGAGAGTTACCAATAGGGGAGTCTAAATTTTCTAAACAGATGATCGTGCAAAATAAATTCCCTTGTCAAGCTTAGTAGAGAGCAAGCATGTATCATTACTGACAAACACAGGGATGCAATTCTGAGCTTCTAGTAATGAGTGAAAATGATTGGTTCAATTATGGTAATCTTTCAGATGGGCATGACCGACAAAATGGTGATGATGCTGAAATTTGCACGTAAGGAGTGTTGATGTTAGAGAGTCAAGAGTGCCCCCGGCCTATCCATCGGGGCTTACCTGTCAGGAACTTGGGGATCTCGTTCAATGGAAAACTGAGTTTCAGCTCCCAGATCGCCAAGTTGACTGGACTGGAATGTATTTCGGCATTATGAAATCAATAAACAAGTTTTTGCCTTCACTCCCTCTTTCGGCAAGGGAAAACGTCATGCATGCTCTTATTACCTCACGTATTGACTATGCCAATGCACTGCACACTGTTCTGCCTGACTATCTTCTTGATAAACTTCTAGTAGTCCAAAACGCTGCAGCCAGAACCCTGCTGAACCTCCCTAAGGGAATCAGTGTCAGGCAACACCTTCGTAACCTGCACTCGTTACCAGTGAAGGCTCAGGTGAAATTTAAGGCCTTGGAGACGGCTCACACTACCCTGTATGGGCTAGGCCCGTTGTATCTTAGGAAACGTTTTCAGTTCTCTGCGCCTACCAATCAACTTTGCTCCTCCTCAATGCTGATGGCCTGCACCCCTAGGTTCCGTCGTAAAAGAGTAGGCAGCAGCTCTCTTGCTTATAGGGCAGTGATGGCCTTGAACCAACTTCCTTTTGATCTTTGCTGCCTGCAGGAGCCAAAAAACTTCAGGAAGAGTCTTAGGACTTTTCTTTTTACTTAAATAGTCCTTCCTTTCTTCCCCACTCCTCACTGGGTTTGGAATGGGACACTCTTTGAGTAGCTGTGCGCGCTACAAATGCTACAACATAACACAACTTGAAGAGATCGATGGAGGCGATTATGTTATATGTTAATGTTATATGTGCTTGTATAGCGCGCAGCTGCCCCAGCAAAGGGGCGTCCCGGCGCTTACTGTATGAAAGGGGACAGAGGATAGGAAAGTAGGAGGGGAGGGAAATGTTAACAGAAGAGGTGTGTTTTTATTGCTTTCCTAAAGGTCAATAGATTTTGTATCCCTCGGATCTGGTCTGGAAGGCCGTTCCAGAGTTTGGCGGCCAGGTATTTGAAGGAACGGCCACCCATTCTGGATAGTTTGATACGGGGAACCGTTGCGAGATTTTGGCCTTCTGAGCGTAGGGCGCGCCGAGGGACGTAGGTTGACAAGAGTGGGCACAGCATGGGGGGAGGCCGTTTTTAGGATTTTAAAAGCTATGCATAGCATTTTGAAGTGTATCCTTTTCTCCATTGGGAGCCAGTGGAGCTTGATAAGGACGCTAGCCACAGACGTGTGGCGAGGGAGACCTACCAGAGCCCTGGCGGCAGCGTTCTGAACTCGCTGTAGTCTAGCTTTTTCTGCAACGTTCGTTCCTAGCAAAAGGGAGCTGGCGTAGTCCAGCCTGGAGAGGATGGCTGCTTGGACTATCGTCTGACGGGTTTGGTTGTCAAAGAATCCCAGGATGGGCCTAAGGTTCCGTAAAATGCCGAAGCAGGTTGCTGCCACTTTTTTAGTATGGTGAGTAAATTTGAGGGCAGAGTCTACCCAGACTCCTAGGTTTTTGACACAGTCCTTGGGCTCAGGTGGTTGTCCCAGGTTTTCTGGCCACCAGTTGTTCCCCCAAGTGTTTGTCTTTTTTCCCACCAACGACACCTCTGTTTTACCGGCGTTGAGCTGGAGGTAGTTTGCTGTCATCCATTCTGTGATGTCAATGAGGGTTTGTTGGAATTTTTGGGCGCTGTGACCACTTTCATCGTTTAATGCCACCACCAGCTGCGTATCATCAGCGTAAGATACAAGAGACATTCCGTGTCTCCTAGCTACCTCTGCCAGGGGCTGGACATACACATTGAACAGGGTGGGGCTAAGAGCTGACCCCTGGGGTACTCCATGTTCAATGGGACATTCCCTGGAGAGGTAGGGGGGGTGGAGACTCGAAATGATCGGCCAGAAAGAAAGTCTCTAAACCAATCAAGAGCGAGTCCTGATATCCCGACCTCTTTTAGCCTGAACAGCAAAACTTCGTGTGACACCGTGTCGAAGGCAGCACTGAGATCAAGTAGAATCAGTGCTGCCGTTCCACCAGAATCTAAAATGGTGCGGAGGTGTTCTGTCACACTTAGTAGGGCTGTCTCGGTGCTATGTCCCACCCGGAAGCCATGTTGTGACCAATCTAAGATGTTATTAGATGACAGTGAAGTAGTGTGGCTCACTGGTTAGAGGCGGCAGACCCGAGAGCAGAGGACGGCCCGGGACCAGGGTTCGATTCCGGCGCGGCAGGTTTCTGGACCAGGGTCAGCGGACTCGATAATTCTCTCGCCTCGGTGCCCACTCTGATCAGCGATCACACTCGGCAACTCTGGGCATTAGCTTGCCTCAACTTCACTAACGGCCCCACCAGACCGCCGGGGATGCCTGGTCTCACCCTGGAGATACCCATTAAGGGACCATCTCTCAGGGAAGCCAGGAAGGGTTTCGCAGCGGTCGAAGCGCCTTGGGACCCTACGGGTAAGTAGTGCGCTATATAAATGCCTATACATTTACATTTACATTTACATTTACAAGTATTTGGTCAGGATGGTATTTACATGGGCTTCTGCTACCTTGGCTGGCCATGGTAGGAGGGATATAGGTCTAAAGTTTTCGGCAATGTTAGGGTCCAGCGTAGGTTTTTTGATGATCGGTGATATCCAGGCTTGTTTCCACTTGGAGGGGATTATAGCTGTAGAGAAAGATTTGTTAATGATGTCTCGCAGGGGGCCTAGGACAGTTATGTCAGCTTCTCTGAAGGTTTCAGGTTTGAGAGGGTCTGCCTGTGAGCCAGACTTGATTTTATTACAGATTTTAGTAATATCTTCTAAGCTTAGGGCCGGGATGTTAGCGAGGTTGGGTCTGCTGGGGTCATTGGATGGGATGAGGTCAGAGGTGGAGGGAAAGGTAATATAAATTTTCCGAATTTTTTCTAAGAAAAAAGAGGCCATGTTATTGCATAATGCGGATGAGGTGTTAGGATTAGCCACTGTTTTTTTAGCACTGAGTTCTTTAAGAATTTTAAAGATAGTTTTAGAGGCATTATGGCTGTTCTTAATCTCAGTGGTGTAGTAGGCCGCCCTGGTCCTGCATATGTTACGGTGGTAGTTTTTTTGCGATTGTGTGTACAGAGTTTTAAGGGCGGGGTCATAGTTTTTCCTCCAGCATCTTTCGGCTTTATTGCACTCTTTTTTTAGTGCGGAGAGTTCCTTGTTGTACCAGGGACTGGAATCGTGGGCGCGAGCTTTGATCCATTTAGTTGGGATAAGGGTGTCTAGGGCTTGGTTAATCCAATAACAAAATTTGTCGTATTCATGATCGGGATCTCCGCTAGGTGGGGGGGATGAGTAGTGAGGAGTGCATGGAAGTCCTCTATATGGAGCTTTCTCCAGGGTCTTTTTCGAACCTGCTGAGTGGGCTTAGTAAACAGGATGTTCTTGCAGGGTAGTAACATAGTTACTAGACAGTGGTCAGTCCAGGTCATAGGGCTGGGAGTTTCGACCTGCGCATCAATTATGTTCGTAAAAATGGGGTCCAGGAGATAGCCGCCACTATGGGTAGGGCCCTGTATAAGTTGGTCTAGTTGAAGGGCCTCCAGATCAGCTAGTAGAGTATTGATCTTTGAGTCTCCCTTACATTCGAAGTGGATGTTCAAATCTCCAATAATAGTGAAGTTGGCAGTTTCAGTGATCTGTGAGCATAGGTACTCGAGGAGTGAGTTAGTGAATTTAACATCCGTTCCTGGTGGCCTATATATCAGGAGTCCTACCATGCTAAGCTGGGGATTGATTTTGATGTTATAGCGTGCACACTCGCTATCTTTAATATCTGCTTTAGTTAGCTGGCACGTAAGATGCGATCTGGTCATTATGGCAATTTCACCACCTCTGGAGTTTCTATTGACCGTGTGGGTGGTGTATCCTGTAGGGGTGGCCAGATTAAGTACAGTGTCCATGTCATCTTGAAGCCACGTCTCGGTGAGAAAAAGAATGTCGAGGGCATGGTTAGTGACATCAGCCGGCGCTAGTATTCAGCGCCTTAAGTATGTTCGGCGGTGGGCTTGGCCTAAATAAGGGGGCCTGGCCTCACGAAGGGGGGCGTGGCCTCAAAGAACGCCGGGAATGGCGGCAGCGCTGAACTCCGCTGCACAGCCTGAGCAGGTGAGACAATGCCCAGAGTCAAAGTGCCAGGAGGGGGAGTGGGGAGAATAGTCCACAAAGTTAAGAAGCTCTCACAGTTTAAAAGATATTTAAAAGTTACACAAACACAGCTCCCGGCTTTCCGCCTCAGGAGACCTTACATACATCAGCTGGCGCTAGTATTCAGCGCCTTAAGTATGTTCGGCGGTGGGCGTGGCCTAAATAAGGGGGCGTGGCCTCCCAAAGGGGGAGTGGCCTCAAAGAACGCCGGGAATGGCGGCAGCGCTGAACTCCGCTGCACAGCCTGAGCAGGTGAGATAATGCCCAGAGTCAAAGTGCCAGGAGGGGGAGTGGGGAGAATAGTCCACAAAGTTAAGTGACTCTCAAAGTTTAACAGATATTTAAAAGTTACACAAACACAGCTCCCGGCTTTCCGCCTCAGGAGACCTTACATACATCAGCTGGCGCTAGTATTCAGCGCCTTAAGTATGTTCGGCGGTGGGCGTGGCCTAAATAAGGGGGCGTGGCCTCCCGAAGGGGGCGTGGCCGCAAAGAACGCCGGGAATGGCGGCAGCGCTGAACTCCGCTGCACAGCCTGAGCAGGTGAGATAATGCCCAGAGTCAAAGTGCCAGGAGGGGGAGTGGGGAGAATAGTCCACAAAGTTAAGTGACTCTCAAAGTTTAACAGATATTTAAAAGTTACACAAACACAGCTCCCGGCTTTCCGCCTCAGGAGACCTTACATACATCAGCCGGCGCTAGTATTCAGCGCCTTAAGTATGTTCGGCGATGGGCGTGGCCTAAATAAGGGGGCATGACCTCACGAAGGGGGGCGTGGCCTCAAAGAACGCCGGGAATGGCGGCAGCGCTGAACTCCGCTGCACAGCCTGAGCAGGTGAGACAATGCCCAGAGTCAAAGTGCCAGGAGGGGGAGTGGGGAGAATAGTCCACAAAGTTAAGTGACTCTCAAAGTTAAAAAGATATTAAAAAGTTACACAAACACAGCTCCCGGCTTTCCGCCTCAGGAGACCTTACATACATCACCCGGCGCTAGTATTCAGCGCCTTAAGTATGTTCGGCGGTGGGCGTGGCCTAAATAAGGGGGTGTGGCCTCACGAAGGGGGCGTGGCCTCAAAGAACGCCGGAAATGGCGGCAGCGCTGAACTCCGCTGCACAGCCTGAGCAGGTGAGACAATGCCCAGAGTCATAGTGCAAGGAGGGGGAGTGGGGAGAATAGTCCACAAAGTTAAGAAGCTCTCAGAGTTTAAAAGACATTTAAAAGTTACACAAACACAGCTCCCGGCTTTCCGCCTCAGGAGACCTTACATACATCAGCCGGCGCTAGTATTCAGGGCCTTAAGTATGTTCGGTGGTGGGCATGGCCTAAATAAGGGGGTGTGGCCTCATGAAGGGGGGCGTGGCCTCAAAGAACGCCGGGAATGGCGGCAGCGCTGAACTCCGCTGCACAGCCTGAGCAGGTGATACAATGCCCAGAGTCAAAGTGCCAGGAGGGGGAGTGGGGAGAATAGTCCACAAAGTTAAGTGACTCTCAAAGTTTAAAAGATATTAAAAAGTTACACAAACACAGCTCCCGGCTTTCCGCCTCAGGAGACCTTACTTACATCAGCCAGCGCTAGTATTCAGCGCCTTAAGTATGTTTGGCGATGGGCGTGGCCTAAATAAGAGGGCATGGCCTCACGAAGGGGGGCGTGGCCTCAAAGAACGCCGGGAATGGCGGCAGCGCTGAACTCCGCTGCACAGCCTGAGCAGGTGAGACAATGCCCAGAGTCAAAGTGCCAGGAGGGGGAGTGGGGAGAATAGTCCACAAAGTTAAGTGACTCTCAAAGTTTAAAAGATATTTAAAAGTTACACAAACACAGCTCCCAGCTTTCCGCCTCGTGAGACCTTACATACATCAGCCGGCGCTAGTATTCAGCGCCTTAAGTATGTTCAGCGGTGGGCGTGGCCTAAATAAGGGGGCGTGGTCTCACGAAGGGGGCGTGGCCTCAAAGAACGCCGGGAATGGCGGCAGCGCTGAACTCCGCTGCACAGCCTGAGCAGGTGAGACAATGCCCAGAGTCAAAGTGCCAGGAGGGGGAGTGGGGAGAATAGTCCACAAAGTTAAGAAGCTCTCAGAGTTCAAAAGATATTTAAAAGTTACACAAACACAGCTCCCGGCTTTCCGCCTCAGGAGACCTTACATACATCAGCCGGCGCTAGTATTCAGGGCCTTAAGTATGTTCGGCGGTGGGCATGGCCTAAATAAGGGGGCGTGGCCTCACGAAGGGGGGCATGGCCTCAAAGAACGCCGGGAATGGCGGCAGCGCTGAACACCGCTGCACAGCCTGAGCAGGTGATACAATGCCCAGAGTCAAAGTGCCAGGAGGGGGAGTGGGGAGAATAGTCCACAAAGTTAAGTGACTCTCAAAGTTTAAAAGATATTAAAAAGTTACACAAACACAGCTCCCGGCTTTCCGCCTCAGGAGACCTTACATACATCAGCCAGCGCTAGTATTCAGCGCCTTAAGTATGTTCGGCGATGGGCGTGGCCTAAATAAGGGGGCATGGCCTCACGAAGGGGGGCGTGGCCTCAAAGAACGCCGGGAATGGCGGCAGCTCTGAACTCCGCTGCACAGCCTGAGCAGGTGAGACAATGCCCAGAGTCAAAGTGCCAGGAGGGGGAGTGGGGAGAATAGTCCACAAAGTTAAGTGACTCTCAAAGTTTAAAAGATATTTAAAAGTTACTCAAACACAGATCCCAGCTTTCCGCCTCGTGAGACCTTACATACATCAGCCGGCGCTAGTCTTCAGCGCCTTAAGTATGTTCAGCGGTGGGCGTGGCCTAAATAAGGGGGCGTGGTCTCACGAAGGAGGCGTGGCCTCAAAGAACGCCGGGAATGGCGGCAGCGCTGAACTCCGCTGCACAGCCTGAGCAGGTGAGACAATGCCCAGAGTCAAAGTGCCAGGAGGGGGAGTGGGGAGAATAGTCCACAAAGTTAAGAAGCTCTCAGAGTTTAAAAGATATTTAAAAGTTACACAAACACAGCTCCTGGCTTTCCGCCTCAGGAGACCTTACATACATCAGCCGGCGCTAGTATTCAGCGCCTTAAGTATGTTCGGCGGTGGGCTTGGCCTAAATAAGGGGGCCTGGCCTCACGAAGGGGGGCGTGGCCTCAAAGAACGCCGGGAATGGCGGCAGCGCTGAACTCCGCTGCACAGCCTGAGCAGGTGAGACAATGCCCAGAGTCAAAGTGCCAGGAGGGGGAGTGGGGAGAATAGTCCACAAAGTTAAGAAGCTCTCAGAGTTTAAAAGATATTTAAAAGTTACACAAACACAGCTCCCGGCTTTCCGCCTCAGGAGACCTTACATACATCAGCCGGCGCTAGTATTCAGCGCCTTAAGTATGTTCGGTGGTGGGCGTGGCCTAAATAAGGGGGCGTGGCCTCAAAGAACGCCGGGAATGGCGGCAGCGCTGAACTCCGCTGCACAGCCTGAGCAGGTGAGATAATGCCCAGAGTCAAAGTGCCAGGAGGGGGAGTGGGGAGAATAGTCCACAAAGTTAAGTGACTCTCAAAGTTTACCAGATATTTAAAAGTTACACAAACACAGCTCCCGGCTTTCCGCCTCAGGAGACCTTACATACATCAGCCGGCGCTAGTATTCAGCGCCTTAAGTATGTTTGGCGGTGGGCGTGGCCTAAATAAGCGGGTGTGGCCTCACACGGGGGGGGCGTGGCCTCAAAGAACGCCGGGAATGGCGGCAGCGCTGAACTCCGCTGCACAGCCTGAGCAGGTGAGACAATGCCCAGAGTCAAAGTGCCAGGAGGGCGAGTGGGGAGAATAGTCCACAAAGTTAAGTGTCTCTCAAAGTTTAAAAGATATTTAAAAGTTTCACAAACACAGCTCTTAGCTTTCCGCCTCAGGAGACCTTACATACATCAGCCGGCGCTAGTATTCAGCACCTTAAGTATGTTCGGCGGTGGGCATGGCCTAAATAAGGGGTGTGGCCTCACGAAGGGGGCTTGGCCTCAAAGAACGCCGGGAATGGCGGCAGCGCTGAACTCCGCAGCACAGCCTGAGTAGGTGAGACAATGCCCAGAGTCAACGTGCCAGGAGGGGGAGTGGGGAGAATAGTCCACAAAGTTAAGTGACTCTCAAAGTTTAAAAGATATTTAAAAGTTACACAAACACAGCTCCCCGCTTTCCGCCTCAGGAGACCTTACATACATCAGCCGGCGCTAGTATTCAGCGCCTTAAGTATGTTCGGCGGTGGGCGTGGCCTAAATAAGGGGGTGTGGCCTCACGAAGGGGGGCGTGGCCTCAAAGAACGCCGGTAATGGCGGCAGCGCTGAACTCCGCTGCACAGCCTGAGCAGGTGAGACAATGCCCAGAGTCAAAGTGCCAGGAGGGGGAGTGGGGAGAATAGTCCACAAATTTAAGTGACTCTCAAAGTTTAAAAGATATTTAAAAGTTACACAAACACAGCTCCCGGCTTTCCGCCTCAGGAGACCTTACATACATCAGCCGGCGCTAGTATTCAGCGCCTTAAGTATGTTTGGTGGTGGGCGTGGCCTAAAAAGGGGGCGTGGCCTCACGAAGGGGGCGTGGCCTCAAAGAACGCCGGGAATGGCGGCAGCGCTGAACTCCGCTGCACAGCCTGAGCAGGTGAGACAATGCCCAGAGTCAAAGTGCCAGGAGGGGGAGTGGGGAGAATAGTCCACAAAGTTAAGTGACTCTCAAAGTTTAAAAGATATTTAAAAGTTACACAAACACAGCTCCCAGCTTTCCGCCTCGTGAGACCTTACATACATCAGCCGGCGCTAGTATTCAGCGCCTTAAGTATGTTCAGCGGTGGGCGTGGCCTAAATAAGGGAGCATGGTCTCACGAAGGGGGCGTGGCCTCAAAGAACGCCGGGAATGGCGGCAGCGCTGAACTCCGCTGCACAGCCTGAGCAGGTGAGACAATGCCCAGAGTCAAAGTGCCAGGAGGGGGAGTGGGGAGAATAGTCCACAAAGTTAAGAAGCTCTCAGAGTTTAAAAGATATTTAAAAGTTACACAAACACAGCTCCTGGCTTTCCGCCTCAGGAGACCTTACATACATCAGCCGGCGCTAGTATTCAGCGCCTTAAGTATGTTCGGCGGTGGGCGTGGCCTAAATAAGGGGGCGTGGCCTCACGAAGGGGGGCATGGCCTCAAAGAACGCCGGGAATGGCGGCAGCGCTGAACTCCGCTGCACAGCCTGAGCAGGTGAGACAATGCCCAGAGTCAAAGTGCCAGGAGGGGGAGTGGGGAGAATAGTCCACAAAGTTAAGAAGCTCTCAGAGTTTAAAAGATATTTAAAAGTTACACAAACACAGCTCCCGGCTTTCCGCCTCAGGAGACCTTACATACATCAGCCGGCGCTAGTATTCAGCGCCTTAAGTATGTTCGGCGGTGGGCGTGGCCTAAATAAGGGGGCGTGGCCTCCCGAAGGGGGCGTGGCCTCAAAGAACGCCGGTAGTGGCGGCAGCGCTGAACTCCGCTGCACAGCCTGAGCAGGTGAGACAATGCACAGAGTCAAAGTGCCAGGAGGGGGAGTGGGGAGAATAGTCCACAAAGTTAAGTGACTCTCAAAGTTTAACAGATATTTAAAAGTTACACAAACACAGCTCCCGGCTTTCCGCCTCAGGAGACCTTACATACATCAGCCGGCGCTAGTATTCAGCGCCTTAAGTATGTTTGGCGGTGGGCGTGGCCTAAATAAGGGGGTGTGGCCTCACGAGGGGGGGCGTGGCCTCAAAGAACGCCGGGAATGGCGGCAGCGCTGAACTCCGCTGCACAGCCTGAGTAGGTGAGACAATGCCCAGAGTCAACGTGCCAGGAGGGGGAGTGGGGAGAATAGTCCACAAAGTTAAGTGACTCTCAAAGTTTAAAAGATATTTAAAAGTTACACAAACACAGCTCCCCGCTTTCCGCCTCAGGAGACCTTACATACATCAGCCGGCGCTAGTATTCAGCGCCTTAAGTATGTTCGGCGGTGGGCGTGGCCTAAATAAGGGGGTGTGGCCTCACGAAGGGGGGCGTGGCCTCAAAGAACGCCGGGAATGGCAGCAGCGCTGAACTCCGCTGCACAGCCTGAGCAGGTGAGACAATGCCCAGAGTCAAAGTGCCAGGAGGGGGAGTGGGGAGAATAGTCCACAAATTTAAGTGACTCTCAAAGTTTAAAAGATATTTAAAAGTTACACAAACACAGCTCCCGGCTTTCCGCCTCAGGAGACCTTACATACATCAGCCGGCGCTAGTCTTCAGCGCCTTAAGTATGTTTGGTGGTGGGCGTGGCCTAAATAAGGGGGTGTGGCCTCACGAAGGGGGCGTGGCTTAAAAGAACGCCGGGAATGGCGGCAGCGCTGAACTCCGCTGCACAGCCTGAGCAGGTGAGACAATGCCCAGAGTCAAAGTGCCAGGAGGGGGAGTGGGGAGAATAGTCCACAAAGTTAAGTGACTCTCCAAGTTTAAAAGATATTTAAAAGTTACACAAACACAGCTCCCGGCTTTCCGCCTCAGGAGACCTTACATACATCAGCCGGCGCTAGTATTCAGCGCCTTAAATATGTTCGACGATGGGCGTGGCCTAAATAAGGGGGCATGGCCTCACGAAGGGGGGCGTGGCCTCAAAGAACGCCGGGAATGGCGGCAGTGCTGAACTCCGCTGCACAGCCTGAGCAGGTGAGACAATGCCCAGAGTCAAAGTGCCAGGAGGGGGAGTGGGGAGAATAGTCCACAAAGTTAAGTGACTCTCAAAGTTTAAAAGATATTTAAAAGTTACACAAACACAGCTCCCGGCTTTCCGCCTCAGGAGACAAAATTTCAAATTTCAAAGCTTTATTCGACATTTGTCATAAAAGCATCCAACCTAGCCCTATTACAATAAATACTATATTTTTTTTAAAATACTTCTAAAACACGTATTAAACATTGACAGTCGAATATTATACATTAAAAATACAATAAAATTCCAATTATTTCTAGCAAAATATTTTTAAAACAATTCATGCAATAGACTAATTAGATTAGGGCAACACTATATCATTTACATGTGATTTTAAAGTGCGTGTGCGAATTGTCCATGCCCAGGCAAGAAATTTAGCTACGGCAACAACCAATGGTGTGGAACAATCAGATTCAAGTATTCTAAGAGCTGTCATTTGACTGCGGGTGCCAATATTTAGGCACACTGGCTTCAACCATTTACGCCTAGGGCTAGCATATAAAGGACAACAGAACAACAGGTGAGAAATGTGCTCTATTTGATCTTTACAGTGGCAGCAATGGTCATCCCACAATGGAGACCAATGTTTTTTAAATGCGTTCACTGGTAGTGTTCCTATACGAAATTGAAAATATAATTTCCTATCATATGGTCGTTCTATTATGTCCCAATATGTTTCACAAACTGGATACATTTTAATATCACAGAAGCGATTAGTCAATTTTGATTGGGAACCTTTACAGAACATTGTTACATAGACCATCTCCCAGTATAAATCTTTCAATTTCGCTTTTGAGGGGAAACTAGCCACATCATGGTTGCCCCAAAGCTGTTCCAATTTTAGCAGTGCAAGAAGCCCCCGCAGTTCCTTCAGCCATTCAATACTATGAAAACGGTCGAACTCAACAACATCTTCCAGAGCTGCGGCATAATGGTTCAGCTCTGGAGTAACCATCAGACGACGCCAATAAAGGAGTGGCCGTAGTCTAGCTATGTCCTCGATATTTTTTCTGCCCAGGTCCAGTTTTAGCGGAATTACAGGTGTGCTTTGGGGGGCCATTACAAGCCCTCGTAGAAATCTGTTTTCCGCACGTCCCAGCTCTCCCAAGTTTGAAAACCCCCATAATTCGGATCCATATAAGCAGGCGCCTAATACTTTCATATTGTATATTTCTAATGCACAATTAACCGGCTTAGTAAGCGATTTACGATGTTTTAAAGTTACTGCACCAGTAAGCTGATTAAACTACAATAGAGTCTTATTAATGTG
The DNA here is from genome assembly GCF_964261635.1 of Lissotriton helveticus. Taxonomy (NCBI): domain Eukaryota; kingdom Metazoa; phylum Chordata; class Amphibia; order Caudata; family Salamandridae; genus Lissotriton; species Lissotriton helveticus. Next base: position 1,242,299,094 of record NC_136063.1, on the reverse strand, counting down.
CGATTTCCACCTCATGTTTCCCTGGAGGGTGATGCCTAAATAAGTAAAGGCATCCACTTTCTCTAGAGGGGTTCCTTTGTATTTAATTAATTAAATGGGCGACAATTCCGTTTATATAAATTGAAAATAGTGTTGGTGCAAGAACACACCCTTGCCTTACTCCTCGTTCTACTGGGAAAGAGTCTGTAACTTCTCCTTGCTTGCCCCATCTTATTCTAGCAAAGTTATTGTCATGGAGGCGAACTAGGAGAGTAAGGAGTTCTTGACTTAAACCTACATCAGCCAGGGTCTGCCACAGTTTTTCTCTAGGGACTAAGTCGAAAGCTGCTTTTAAGTCTACAAAGACTGCATACAACGTGCCCTTTTTTAGTGTGACATTTCTCCAATAAATGGTCAGGAAATAAAGGACCTGGTCAACACTACTGGTCAATGACCGAAACCCTGCCTGATAGGGGGACAATATATTCTTCTCATCGATCCATTGCTGCAGCTTATTCTGAACTAAGCGCCCCATTAGTTTTTGCGCTGTGTCTATTAAACTGATGGGTCTATAGTTTTGGGCTAATGTTTTATCTCCTTTTTTAAATATGGGGATTATTTCTGCTCCCTTCCATGACGGGGGGACTTCCCCTCCCATCGCCACAGCATTTGCCAACATTTTAAAATAAGAACTCCAGGCAATCCGGTCCGACAAAAATACATCGGCTGGGATACCGTCCATGCCTGGGGCTTTCCCCCCCGCTATGCAATCCAACGCAATGCTAACATCCTTCTCGTTGAATATTGGAGTTTTGAAAAAAGTAGATGGCGGGGTTTGATCAAGAATGTGTGCAGGATTACGGGCATACTGTGGTTTAAAAAACTCTATCCATTGGTTTATGGGAACATTATTGTGTGGCTGAGCTGCTATTCCTCCCCTCTCCCATTTTACTATAGACCAAAAACGCCTAGAATCCTTGGCTGCACATGCCTCCTTCAAATCTTGCCAACCTTCTTCATCCCAGCGTTTCCTGGCCAATTTTTGGGTTTGTCTATATACATCTCTCGCCCTCCTAATTGCTATTACATTACCCGTTTTCAATTCCAGGCTCAAATTGTGTCGTGCCGCCCTACAACTCTTGTCATACCAGCCTTGTGCTGGGCGATTTTTTCCCTCTTTACAAGGAACTGCTTTTTTAATGAAAAAGCTTTGTATTTTGGAAAAAAGATTATCATGAGCCTCCATCACATAGTCTTGGAATTTGGGCGTCCCATGGTGCAACTCGATGATATTTACTTCATCGGCTACCAATTTTTTTAATACCTCTAGCTGTGCTACATCCTCTGCGAGCTTACTCCACTTGAGGTTGCGTAAGTTATTCGCGCATACTACATCCTGCGTCATCATTCCAATATTGTTAATTTGTACCATAGACTCATAGTGGGAATAAAATGTCAATCGCAGGGGGTTATGATCACTTTCTAATCGGTCTTCTACAACCATATCTAGCATTTTACTCCAGATCCTTACGTCTAGAAGTATATAATCAATTCTGCTAGATGATCGGCCATTGTCAAACGTGTTGTGTCCTTTTTGATCGGAAGGCGAGCGACCATTTGTCGCTCTCAGGCCTCTAGCTAAGCAGAGACTTTTTATCTGGATTGCCACGCTACTCCATTTTTTAATGGTTGGCAATTCCAGCTGCGGTATTCCCCACTTATCATCCTCTTCCTCAGACAATGCCCCGTCCTCTTCTCCCAGAGGCTCGAAAGTGACATTAAAATCCCCTCCCACTATTATTTGTCTTTGTGGCGATGACATTTCGATGTCCTGTTCTAAGACTGTGACAGTATTAGAGGTTTTACCGCTAGACACTCCTCTAGCGTAAACATTATACAGGGTAAACTCTTGTCCATTATCCCATTTAATGTTAAGTGCCATGATATCATGGGATGGTATGGATAGCTGTTTTATGGTACAATTCAGGGACTGCCTTATCCAAATTAACAAACCTCCAGAGGGGCGTCCCAGCCGGTTTCTAGTTGCTGGGATATAAAAATTAAGAAACCCCTCTCTAAAGGTTGGAGTAAGAGACCATGTTTCTTGCAACATGATTATATCATGTTGATCAATATAATCAGCCCATTCCAGTGTGGGTGTCTTGCTTGCTAAGCCTGCTATATTCCAAGATACGAGGGAAAGCGAGACAAAATCCTGTTGTAACAATAGCTGCCCATTTTCAAATTTCCGAGTTATTGGTTGGCTATCTGCTATTAGTTTTTTGCCCTCCGTTAATGTGGCCTTGGGCTCTATCACCTCTGCAATGCAAGCAGTGCCCTCTGTAACTATTTTATGTACTACAGGGACAAAATTCCCATGTGCCATATCAGATGGTCTCTCTATATCCATATTCTGGTTTACCAGGACGGTACATGTCACATTTCCGTTATTTGGAAGCTTTTGCAACAATGGGCTTTCTCGGCTTGTGAGTCAATCACATTCATTTAAATTGGATAAAGCCGAGTAGCGGTTTTCCAAATTTATCCCCCAATCATGAATTTGTTGTTCGCCCCTGACCCTTCTAGTTCCCACTGCTGACCACTTTGTCCTTAGGATGCTGGGCTTTGCCACTAGGCCTCTTCTGCTGTAAAAAAAGTCCAACGTCAATGGAACTATTTCTGCCCTTCTACGCTGGGGTGGAAAGATATTAAGCAGAATATCTGATAGTACATCGGGGCCCTTAAGATTCAATACCACGCAATCCCCATCAAATTTCTTTGGTTTTGTCCCTATCCACTTTACTCTTCTTGCTGTTAGGAGATCTTCGGACAACTTTTCTCTACCCCATGGAGATATTTGCATGTTGTTACCTAACCACTGCAAGGATTTATTTAGGAGAGAATCAGGGGTCTCAGACTGATCTTTTTCGAGTGGTGGGACGTTAGCCAATACTAAAACCAGTGGAGAGGCTTCCACAATCAGTTCTACAGGGTTTAGTTCTAAATGGGGGTTGGGTGTTAGAACATCCCCTTGGGTTATCAAAGGTACAGCAACTGCGGGATTACCAACATCGTTTCTATCACTGGATATACTTGTCACAATGGGGATGGGTGTTGGTTGTGGGATATCAGTCATTTTTACCGACTTTTCATCTATCTTATTCATAATTACATTAGGGAGTTCGCCCACATTGTCATTCGTAATTTTTAAAAGTGACTCCAGCTTATGAACTTTATCAGACAGATGATCTACTTTGGATATAAGCGGCTTGATTATACCGGATATCTTAGCTTCTAACATGGCCATAAACTTATTTGACAACAGCTCTTCAAAGTTTATTGTGTTACTCCGTTCCTCCCTTGTTTCATCAATAGTATTTTTGTGTTTAATTTTAGGGGGGGTTGCAGGTTTTTTGCTATTAGACCGTAGACCTAGCCTTTTCGGGGGGACCTTGGTGGGTCTTTTGACCACTCTTGGGGCCGGGACTGGCATTGGCGAGGAGGCACTCTCTTCAACCACCTCTAGATCAATACAGGACCTATGTAGCTCCTCCCCCGTGAGTAAATCAACATTTATGTCATGATGTAAAACATTTATAGATGAATTTAACACTGAACAATCATCATTTCTGGCATTTTCAGTAACTGTTGTATTCACTGCTTCTAGATCCAAGTCAATTAGATCCAAAGCTTCACTTTGGGAACAAGGAGAAGAGTCACTCAGCCCCAAAGAGGACCTCCGGTCACTGTTTATTTTTGCCACTCTGTGTACCAGATAATTGTCCATGGTGTTGGCAGGAGTGATAGGTATTTTTTGTTTTGACATAATTCAACACTAATAAAGCGGTGCAGGTAAAATGGACAAATGCTAACAGTTCATTGACCAAGGGAACGGACGAAAGACTCACAGTTCTAGAGATGTTAATATCCTGGTCCAGTCCAGTCGTGGCCAGTCTTGGACTGTCTTAGACTGTCCGCCCTTAGTCCGGGCTTCGTCCCGGGGGTAGTCCCGCACACGCGTCCTGCTAACGCACGGTTCACCCAAGTTAAATGAGAAGCCAGGTGTAGGGGGCGGAGACACGGGAAGAGGCAACAGGTGTGCTCGTTGGGGTCCGCACAGCCTGCTGGACCTCGCAGTCCCGTCCTCCGACGCCTGCAACACTCCCACGCAGACTTGATCTCTCACGGGGCTCCTAGTTGGTAAAGCGAGTCAGGATGTTTCCCAGTCCTCAAAACAGGCAAAAGCGGCAAAGAGCACAGGTTCTCCTCGGCGAGCGGCACCCGCGGAGCGGGGGCCGCGAGGAGTATAAAGGCACAGAGCAGGAAGGGCGGAGACATGGGAAGAGGCAACAGGTGTGCTCATTGGGGTCCGCACAGCCTGCTGGACCTCGCAGTCCCGTCCTCCGACGCCTGCAACACTCCCACGCAGACTTGATCTCTCACGGGGCTCCTAGTTGGTAAAGCGAGTCAGGATGTTTCCCAGTCCTCAAAACAGGCAAAAGCGGCAAAGAGCACAGGTTCTCCTCGGCGAGCGGCAGGCTCAGGAGACCTTACATACATGATGGAGATATAACAAAAGGTGTCCATGAAGAACTTGGGGCTGATTTAATTTTACAAACAAGGCTTTAAGCAACACAGGTGCCTAAGTGTTAACTAGGTAAATTTAGCAAAATGTTTTAAGCAGAATAGATAACTTACATTTCAGAAAGTCATTTGGTCCATTTTGGCAAATTAACCTGAAAGTAATTTCATATTTGGTCAACATTTTTAAGAAGTTCTATTTGAAGACAGCATGCTTACCTTCCTCAATTTTATGGACTCAAAAGGGGCACATCAAAATAGGATTTAGTTTACATAGCATTAAAATTAAAAAACTGATCACAGTGGGAAAGAAAGAAGTCTCTGTAGCAAACGTACTATCAGTAGAGATGGTCTGACAGTATAATGTACTTTTTAGGGAAACAAAATTATTGAGAAATGACATGAATGCAGTTTACTCTCTCTGTATATTAGATCTAAGATCGATTGGCTAGCAGTATCTGGTGTACACATCTCGTTTTGTGTAAGTATACTGCTTCAATGTAAGTCCAAGTCATAAAGGAGCACTTTAGATCTTGCCCTCAGAAAAATCAACATTACTGCAGTCCATTTGATAGGAAAAATAAAATGGTAGAGAAAATGGAGGCTTCATAAAGTTTTAATAATATGGAGTTGCTTTATTTTCACTCACAATACAGCAGCGTCTTTCTGTTTTTTTTAAACACCTTAAGGCAAATAACCGAGTAAGACTATGAATGTGGGAGAGTAAACACCTCTACAGAAAATGTTCTCCTTGGGACTTCATTGGCTATTTTATAAACTTGATGAAGCACAGTCAGTTGCTGCTCTTTATTGTGTTACTTTGTGCTTCAAACTGCTGCTTATCTGAACATGCACCGTTCCCTTATCTACTGCATCCCTTCATCCCTAATGTGAGATGGCCTATTAACAAAAGTGGCAGGTTAAGGCGCCTACAAGGGATTTGTTAAATACAAGGTCTGTATCAATTCTTGACCTCAACTCAGACTGGATATCATTATTTGCCTGTCATACAGTATTTATATCATGAGAACATGTTACAGTCATTCAAAAATATATTATTCTTATATCATCAATGAATCCTTCAGGTATCTGGCCCCTAGACTTTGGAATTCCATCCCCTTAAAAGCTCGAGCCACTTCAAACCATCTGTTATTCCGCAAACTTATAAAAACTTGGTTGTTTGCATCCATCTAATATATCCTCTGTCGCATTAGTGGTAGGCATGTCCACAAACGCTGGGACGCCCCGTTGCTGGGGTAGCCATGCGCTATACAAGATTCCATAACATAACATAACATAACATGAAGTACGGGTGTATATTTTCAAAGAGAGCTTTATCTTTTTATAAAACACATTATCATTGTATATGAATAGAGGGTTTAACAAGTTTTAGTACACAATGCAACTTGAAGTATCCTCCTAGTACACAACAATGTTCTTCCTAATTACAATTGTGAAAACCTTTTCTGAGTAGATTTAACAATATTTAAAAAGGAAAAAGAAGTAGCTGTCGACGTTTCGGTCTACTTAAGACTTCCGTCCACTAGAAATTCTTCGGGACCATTAAAATAGTTGATTAACCCTTTAATATATTTATGGTGACATCTCTGCTGTCTTATCCAGGAATTGGCAGAAGAAAGTCAAATAGTGTCATACGCAGTGTTCAATATGTTTGTGTTGAAAACTCTGCTGTCCTAGCCAAAAATTGACAAAGAAAAGGCCACTAGTGTCACACGCAGTGAGGGTACGATTTCCACCAGATGAATTGTTTCAAGCCAAAAAGTAAATTTGGGTTCACATAGAAGACGTTGTGTTATTTTTGATATATGTCAGCTTAAGTAATTCCAAAGACTTGCAGGGATGCCGGTATATTATGATGTTCACCCTATGTGGGAAGGGTATGCCCAGACATGGGTCCCTTGCTCACTAAGCCACTGGAGGCAAGCTATCCTGGCTGAAGACGGCTGATAGCCAGAAACCGGTCCTAGGATGTTTGATTCTGGTCCAGGAAAGACATGGCTTGGCATTTCGGTCTGGACTGTTCCCATGAGGCACAGGGTCAAGACTAATTTGCATATGGCCATGTCTGAACTGGGGTGGCTTGGTGAGCAAAATAACAATGGATTAAACCCAGATCTGTGACTGGGGGTGAATGTTTTGCCATTGTGCAACATTCCGTCCATCATCTTGTGTGTTTTTTGCTGTTCACCCTATGTGGGAAGGGTATGCCCAGATGTGGGTCCCTTGCTCACTAAGCCACTGGAGTCAAGCTATCCTGGCTGAAGACGGCTGATAGCCAGAGACCGGTCCTAGGATGCTTGATTCCGGTCCAGGAAAGACATGGCTTGGCAGTTCGGTCTGCACTGTTCCCATGAGGCACAGGGTTAAGACTGATTTGCATATGGCCATGTCTGAACTGGGGTGGCTTGGTGAGCAAAATAACGATGGATTAAACCCAGATCTGTGACTGGGGGTGAATGTTTTGCCATTGTGCAACATTCCGTCCATCATCTTGTGTGTTTTGGTATATTATGTGAGGCAAAAATCTCGGAGGTGGCTGATACTTTCACCGTGTCTTCCAAACGTAATTAAAGAGTCTTCCCTAGCTCGTAGGACCTCTCCCTCAGGAAGTCAGAGACCTGACATATATCAAAAAACAACACAACGTCTTCTCCGTGAACCCGAATTTACTCTTTGGCTTGAAACAATTCATCTGGTGGAAATTGTACACTCACCAAGTATGACACTAGTGGCCTTTCCGTTGCCAATTTTTGGCTAGGACAGCAAATTGTCTGAATTCTGAGGCTCATGGGACTTGGAAATCAATGCTTTGAAGACCAAATATATGACTTTAAACCTGCATAAATCCTATTGGGGAGAGTTAGACCTGGCATCATTGGCGTTGTTTTCCCCTTACTTTTTGCCTTCCGATCTCTTGCATTTGCTGACTTTGCTTTTGCTGGCTTTAGGACTCTTTACACTTATCACTGCTAACGAGTGCTAAAGTGCTTGTGCTCTCTCCTCTAAACATGGTAACACTGGTTCTTATCTAATTGTCATATTCAATTTACTTATAAGCCCCTAGTAATGTGGTACTACATGAACCCGGGACCTGTAAACTAAATGCTACTACCACCTTGCTACTTGCTTTTGCCGATCCTGCACTCCCGAGGATAATCTCCACAGTCTACCTCCACGCCTCGCGGAACCCGCTGCGCGGGTCCCGCATCGCAGAGGGGCGCTCTTGTCTTTCTGTGGAAGCTGTTTGCTGGGGTTAAACAGGGGCAGAGGGCTGCGAGCGAAAGGGCTGGACTCCATATCCCAGGAGTCCCAGGAAGCCGCGCCGGCTCCACCTGGGCTGCTCTCCCTCCCCGCCCCGCCCCCATCGGACTGGTGATTAAATACCGGCTTGCCCTGCATCTCGAGGGACCACCTTGCTACTTGCTTTTGCCGATCCTGCACTCCCGAGGATAATCTCCACAGTCTACCTCCACGCCTCGCGGAACCCGCTGCGCGGGTCCCGCATCGCAGAGGGGCGCCCTTGTCTTTCTGTGGAAGCTGTTTGCTGGGGTTAAACAGGGGCAGAGGGCTGCGAGCGAAAGGGCTGGACTCCATATCCCAGGAGTCCCAGGAAGCCGCGCCCGCTCCACCTGGGCTGCTCTCCCTCCCCACCCCGCCCCCAACTACCCACCTATCAAACCACAGTTATAACATAACGCGTGAATACCGCTGCGTGGGAGCTCGCCGGGAGAAGCCCGGGACAAGGGCGGGACCGTCTATGGCCGTCAGGGGCCAAAGGAGGCCGGGCTGGGCCATACCCCTAACCTTTTACTTCCAACTTCCATTCTGACTAAGGTGATGCCTTCGCCGGCAGCATGTGAAACTCCATCAAGGGAGGGGGGCAGCAACACAGGGACGCTGGACAATTATTTTAAATCTGCCAAAGGAGATGGGGCCAAAGAAAACTCCCTAGAGAGACGTAGGGCGGAGCGTCGGCGCTCCATTGAATCCATGAAGAGTAGATCCTCGACAGAAATTATCTCGTATCCTATCTCTCAAGAGGAAGGTACGCCCCCCAATAGCTCAAATCCCCCGCCTCTTGAGGACTTCCCCCTTTTACTTCGGGAAATTCCAAGCACCCCCGGTATGGTGCCTAAAAAGATCACAGACACAACTCCTCCCATGACATGCGCTACCCCAGTGAATCTGGTTACTCAAACTCCTGCTTTGAATATAAATAAGAAGAGCAAGTCAAAACCAAGTGCTGTGGTGGAGTTGCATAGGCCTCCACCTAGCAAACGCAGTAGGAAGTCAATGGGGGGGCGGGGGAAAACCAAACTATCCCATTTAGATTTTGGGAAAAAACATACAAACGTATTCCAATTTGGGAAGGATAATGAGACCGCGCCTATTGCTGTCCCCTCTAAGGTCCCAAGCTCTAACATAGCTTTTATTAACAGCGATTCAGTGGCCAACACATCCAATACAAACTCCCCGCCCATATCTATAGGGAGTATAGAATTCCTATTCCGTTCCCTTCTCCAGCCCATTAGCGATAGCCTGAAAAAAGTCGAGATTAGGCTCACTCTACTAGAGACATCCCTTACTACCTTGAACACCTTAGTTAGTAAGCAATCCAAAAATGTGGGACCTTATCTCCCCGTAGGAAACCCTCCTAAAACAGGAGCCTCACAGGGTGCCAATAAAGTCCCCCCTCCGAGCGCGCCTACCGCTCCCCCCTTGCAGCCACTAATGGCTATTTCAGTCGAGGCACCGCGCAATAATTCTTCCAGTAGGCCTTCCCAATCAACAGTCTCTGCCCCTCAAAGCTGCCAGATAGGGACCAATGATGGCCACCAAGAAGCTGGCAGCGCCCTTGCATTCTCCCCGGGTCGGCCAGCCCCAAGACTACGGAGACCAGATCTCCCGCCAGAAGCTAATAGTCTAACGGTGGTACTAGCAGGCGCCCCCCATCTAAGAACAGGAGAACATGAAGATTACCAATCCCTAAATAAAAAGGTCATTAAATGGCTAAATTGGAACCGACCCCTACCATCACACTTTAATAATGAGATCATTATGGTTAGAAGGGTCCCTTGGTTAGGGAGGTCCAGAAAAACAATAATAGGGGACTGTATTTTGGTAACTTTTAAAGATCCGGGCACTGTCTTGCATATTTGTGAAGGCGTAAATCGTTCACTGGATTCTACTATTCAGACCCTCCCAGTATCCTTCTTCTTCCCTCCTATTCGCATGCACAATGCTCCATCGCATGATGAATGGATAAGGGTGGAACATAGACGCAGACTCAAGGATTATGCACAACGCCCAAATCTTCAATTGCCGGACACACCCTATTTCCACTTCAACCGTTTTAATTGCTTGAACGGCTTGGATGGGGTTGATTGACTCTCCGCTCACAACCCAGTGCCCCGGGATAACGGCTCCCGCACATTTTTTGAGCCATTTTCCCCGACTGTTGGCAAAACTCCGGGACCACTGAATGATCCAGTGACTCCGGATAATGGCACCAGCGGACTTTTTGATCCATCTGTCCATAATGTTGACTATGCATCTGGAATACTGAATGAGCCGGTGCTTGTGGATAATGGCTCCTGTAGTCTTCCTGAGCCACCTGCCCCTACTGTTGGTAATGCGTCAGAACTCTTGATTGAAACAGTGTCTGAAACCATCCCCTTCAACCCTTCTGGCACGGCAACTAACACCCCTGAACACTTGAGGTTAATTTGCTGGAATGTTGCTGGACTGGCCAATAAATTGGGTGACCCGGACTGGGTAAATTACATCGAGACTGGAGACGTATGTATGTTCCAGGAAACCTGGGCCAGAGAGGATTATGGTCACCAAGGCTACATGTCATTTTTCATTCCAGCTAGGTGGGAAGGCAAAGGCCGTCCATCAGGGGGGCTTACGACCTGGGTTGCATCTCATCTGGGCTGCGTGGCAACACGGCTGTCGGCTAACTCTGAAGACATCCTTGTGGTTTCATTATCCTGGCCTAACCAAGCTAAACTTGTGTTTATTAACATCTACTCTAGGCCAGTGGGAAATGCAAAGGAATCACCGACCATAGATGAACTCTCGAATTATATATCTGAATTACCGAGTGATTCATTTTATGTGGTGGGAGGGGATTTTAATTCCCACTTTGAACCACTACCTGGTCTTCTGGAGGGGTTCTCATCGGAAGAAGAGGCCAGATGGGCAGTGCCCCTAGTGGAAGCTCCCCCCCCGAAGGCTTGGACCCCACTAGCACTACAAATCACAGCCCTTACCCTGAAGTTTGGAATCAGAGCTTGTAACGGGCGAATGAAATCTGACATACCCAGTAAAACCACCTATAACAGACTGGGAAGAGAGTCTCGCCTGGATTATGTCCTGGCCCAAATAGTGAAGTGGCCGACAATACAGGACTTTAGGGTGACCGAGAGGACCGATAGTGACCACAATCCGCTTGAGCTTGACCTTGTCCACCCTGGTCCCCAAGCTCTCGCGATCAATGCGGAAGGGAACAAACCTGCTCTTCTCCTGGATAATAGCAGGAGAAGAATCAGGTGGGAGCACTTGGTTACAAGCAAGAACAAACTCCCCATGCTCTATGATGGGATAACTCCCATCTTGGAAACTGTGGGGAGCTTGGATACCGAGGCAAACAACAAAGATTCCCAGGCCAAATTGTACAAGGCTCACGAGGACCTTATAAAAGCTGCGGCCCCTCATCTCTCTTGTAGTTCACGAAAGCCAAGAGAGGCGCGGCAAGGCAAAATATCATGGTACAACTCAGCATGTAGAAGGGCAAAAGCAGAACTCCTCAGACTAATTAAGGAGGGGCTAGGGGGGGATAGCTTAAAACAAAGTAGGCGAGCCTACAAGAAACTTGTTGCCCACGCTAAGGCCGAATGGGAGGAAAATCAGTGGGAAGAACTCACCAAGGCCCTAGCGATCCAAAACCATCGTCTGTTTTGGAGGATAGTGAGCGGGGGGTCGGGGAACTTACAATCGGCATTAGAGACCAATATTGCTCCAGGGGTGTGGCAGGCACACTTCCAGTCCTTATACAGCTCTGAGCCGGGAGAATCTCCTGCTGTCACTGAGGCGGGCTGGCCGGGCTACGAGGGGGAGCCAATAACGCTGGGTGAGGTCACTGCTGCCATCTCAGGTCTGGCTTCTGGAAAGGCGCCGGGACTGGATGGCTTACCTGGGGATATGTTTAAGCAGGAGCCCACTGTCTGGGCGCCCTACCTCACTGCCCTTTTCAATGGAGTCCTTGGCGGCATGGAAATCCCTAGTACTTGGCTGGGGGCAGAGGTGGTCCCCATCTTCAAAAAGGGCTCGCCTCTGCTCCCAGCCAACTACAGACCCATCAGTTTAATAGACGTAGCACAGAAACTGTTTGGTAGGGTTTTGCTGAATCGGCTCCAAGATTGGATGAAGGAGGTGGGTGCCCTTAGTCCTTACCAGGCGGGATTCAGGAGGGGGGTATCCACAGTGGACCAGGTTTTCAGATTGAACCTTATCTATTGGAGGGCAGCAAAATTCGAGGGCGGTAGTCTGTACACAATTTTTGTGGACTTACGGGCCGCCTTCGACCTGGTGCCTAGGGGGAAACTTTGGAGCGTCCTGGCAGAGATGGGCGTTCCCCCGGACATCCTATTAATCTTACAGAGGCTGCATCACAATAATTACGCCCGAGTGAGGTGTGGGCGGTCGGGGGAACTGACCGATAGATTCCCCGTTGGCCGGGGGGTAAGACAGGGTTGTGTGCTGGCACCGACCCTGTTTTGCCTCTTCGTCAACGGGGTAATCGCCCACCTGAATGCCACTGATTATACTGACGCCCCCAAATTGAATGGCAGCAGGGTGCCCGCAATTATGTTTTCGGACGACACCCTGCTGTTATCCAAAACCCCAATGGGGATACAGAGGATCCTCGATTCCTTTGTAGCCTTCTGTACAGACAGGGGTCTAGAAATCAACTCGGCAAAAACCAAATTCATGGTTTTGAACCCGAGCCAAAAATTGCGGCCGAATCCACAACTGGGAGCTGTACGGCTCGAGAGAGTAGCCACCTTTGAATATCTTGGTGTGACTCTTAACGAAACCATGTCTTGGGGATCCCACCAGACTAGGGCAAACCTCAAATTCACACAAACTACTGGGGGTATCGCCCGGATGATGACCGGCTCATCATACCGCCCATTGGGGGCACTAATCCAGATATACAAGGCCCAGGCTAGGGGAGCGATCATGTATGGGGCGGAATTGTGGGGTCATACACCTTGTCGGAGTCTGTCATTAACGGAAAACAAGTTTATAAGACAGATAGCCGCACTCCCACCCAGTACCCCGCTCTTCCCCTTGAGGCTTGATTTGGGCCTACGACCGCTAGCCGATGAAATAAGCCTGAGACCCATAGCCTTCTGGCGTAGGCTGTGGAGCAGTAATAATCTTGCAGAATACAGGGCGGAATTGGTCGAATTATTGAACCATCCAAAAGCGCTCTGCATCCCCTGGGTCAAAAACATCCAAGCCACTTGTATGGAATTAGGGCTCCCTGACTTATGGACGGAGCCGGCAAAAGCCGCATTAAACATCTCCAAAAGGTCCCTGGCTAATATATACCATGAACAAAAACTAGCTAGGGCCCAAGCTATACAGGCAGAAGGGTCTTTATCTTTTGTGTTTTTGCAAAGCAAGGACCTTTATAGGTTTGAGAAGGTATTGGATCCTATCTCCCCTGTACTCGCTAGAAAGCTGTTTCTCCAATGGAGATACGGCACGCTGCCCTTCCGGTCCTTTACAAGCACTTGGTCATCAACCTCCACTACAAAGCAGTGTCCGGCCTGTGATGCTATGGAGGAAACTGACTTACACGTGGCTTTCTTCTGCCCAGCCTACAAGGTAGCTAGAAAATACTGGCTCCTCCCACTGATAAGGAATATGGGCTGCAGGGAATATGCACCAATGTATAGGATTCTAAAATCTGATGTCTCTGGCCCAACTGTTTTCGTATTAGCAAAATTTTTTACCAAGGTTTGGCATACGCGTAATCGTATTTTAAAGATGTTGGGTCCTTCTTAAAATTTTAGATCCAGTTTTTAAAGCATTCTTGTATATGCATTCCAATGGTTTTATCTCTTTATGAACTGATTTATCTGTGATGTATATGTGTATTGTTCATCTTTTATGGCCAAATGGCCGAAATAAAGATTGGAAATGGAAATGGAAATGCTACTAGTGGGCCTGCAGTAATGATTGTGTCACTCACTTAAGTAGCACATCAAACATGTCTCAGGCCTGCCATTGAAGCCTGTGTGTGTCTAGTTTTCAACTGCCATTTCGACCTGGCAAACTAAACATTTTGCCAGGCCCAAAGCTTTCTTTTTAATACTTATAAGTCATCCCTAAGAAAGACCCTGGACAGACTACAGGCAGGGTGCAGTGTATTTAAAAAGTGGGGCATGTACTTTTAATTTTTACATGTCCTCGAAGTAAAAAACCCTTACATTCATTTGTCACTACTGCAAAGCCTACCTCTCTCATAGAATAACATTGCAATTAACTTATTACATTTAATAAGCTGTAGCTTTCAAATGAGAACAAGTAACCAGTTCACATTTGGTGTCTTTGGAATTGTAAGGAAAAATCCTCTCTTATGGTAAGTTTGGATTTTAAATTACAATTTTAAAAATGCCCATTTTAGAAAGTTGGCTTTATCTTGCCTTAACCAGTTGGTGCCTGCAGCCTATCTCTGGGTCATTTTACTGGATGTGACTGTTAGTTGGTCTTTGAGTATCCTTCGCAGACAGCCACACACAGTGGGAAGCTTAGGTTTGCTCAGGGTCATTACTGGCAGGATGGGAGGGTGGTGTTGGGCCCAGACCTACCTACACTTGAATGGACCAAGTATTGTCTCCACCCAAAGGACTGCACACCCTTTGTAGTTAGCCTGGTGCCATGGCCTGGAAGGCAGGGTGCCTATGCACTTTTTAAGGCATGCCTCTAGAAGCTTCTCCACACTTCAAAGGCACATCTAGATATAAATGCTGGGCCTTAGTCACAAACTCGTCAGTACACTTCTGGACCTGTGGATACTCCACCAGGATTATGGACTGTCTGCTGAATGGACTGCAACTCTGTTGAATTGCTGCTCTGAAGTAACTGCTGCCCATATGTGCTGACCTGCTGCCTGTTGCTCTCTTTCCTGGGCGAGAAGAGAATTGGATCTGTAACTCTACCCTTAAACCCAGGACACCAGAGTGACTTCAAGGGCTAGTCTACTGGCTTACTGATCTGAACCTCAGGGACTTTAAATGCTCCCCAACATCTGGGACGAGCCCCTGGACCCAGTTGAAGTGAGTTCCTGTCGCCCAAGTGGTGTCCTTCAGGACCTGGATGCTTAGTGTGGCTCAGGGAGCTGAAATCAAGTTTCTGGACTCCTCGAAACCTTGATAAGGCCAGTTTGCCTCAAGACCTTGCTGCTCGCACTAGGCTTCAACGCAAAGTGCCATAAGACTGACTACAGTGGGGACTGCCAAAGCAAAGCTCCAGCAAAGTCCACCTATCATGCCTGGCCTGCTCTTCATGCTACACCAACAGCCTCCTGTGATGCTCTCCTTGCTCCTCGCTGCCCCCTCCACCATGAATGGGACTTCAGCAGGCCTCACCTGGTGACTGTTGCTGACCTCTGTTACATCACGGTCTGCGTGAAAGAGTGACCTTGACCTGGTCCAGGGCAAGCAGATATCTGTAGTTGACACTTTGAGCTTTTCGGCGCTATTTTACACTTTAATCTTCATAAATTCATAACTCCGGTTCTTCTGATGGTATTTTTGGCATTTTGGTCTTGTTTTAAATGTGAAAATGTGCTCTTTATTCCTAGGCAGGTGTAGGGTTCTTATGTGGCGTTTTTCCATTGTGTTACCTATTGAGGTGTTACACAAATAATTTTCACATTGTCTCTGACTTAGGCCTCACTGCTCTGCGCCAATCCACCCGGAGTTTCGCTTGTGATTACATCCTTAGAAGATCGGCGGTTGATACTTAACCAGGGCTCACACTCCAGTCAACCAACTACCCAATTTCTTACAGCAAGGGATGAAGTTGAGGCATGCACATCTGAATGAAATTGAACACTTTTGATCTGGGAATAAAAAAAGCTAACTCTCCTTCGTAAAACCCACAAACTCAGCAGAGTAGTCTAATCATCCAACATAGACCTGCGGCAGAAATTAAAATGCATACATTATCTCTGTCTAAAACATTGTCTCCAACCCTACAGGATCACAGTGCAAAACCTCAGGCTGCAGCAATTAATAAAGCAGACATTTAGGGAGTGGCTAATGCATATCCTTAAACTACCAGGGAAATTAATTTTGTTAAATCTCTGATAAAACTGCCCCAAAGTACTCATACTTAACCTCTTTTTTGCCACTGTTCTCAAGAAAATAGACTTTCTTGCTTCAGTCAGACCTACCTTTTTTGGACAAGATTATGGTCCAGTCCAGGGCTCAACTCTTATAACAAAGGTCAATTAGAAGTTATGAACCTGAACTATTGGATCACTCTACCTTAGTAAATCGCATCAGGTCATGGCTTATTCAATTAGGGTTGGAGTTTGAATGGAGCGGTCGGCTAACTATCATTGGAACAGTATGAGACAAACTTAAATTGTTTTATTTGAACTTTGTTGTGTAAAGGATGAATCGGGCAGTGAAAGGGTGAGATCTTATTTACAGATTCCTATATTTTAAGTTGATACCATGTTTCGAACCCTATATGGATAATATATTTCCTCTTCATTCCAGGTGGCTGCACAGCAAGTCCAGGTTTGTTACCTTGTCTATTAATTCCTTTATTTGTATGTGACAAACTGGCTGTGATGAAGTTGGTATCTACAATATGTGTAATGACACTATGGAAAATGAGGAGCATGTTTTATTCTCCTGCCCAGTTTAGCATCCAACCTGAAGAAAATGGATTAAGCAGCTATTTCCCACCCTAGGAATAAGACACTACCAAACAGCTTTTTGAGAGATTTCAAATTGGACACTAGTAAAGTTATTAGTTTGGTTTTAGCAAGTTATTTTATTGCATATAGATTAGGAGGAATCAACTGAAATAGTTTAATTAGATAGCCCTGTCCATGGAATTTGCAAAGACCTGAGGGACATATTGTTGAATTTTGTGGATCAGGGCAGCACAGCAAGTCACCTTACTGCACTGCCCTGCATCACAAGGAAAGGGCAGAATGACGCTTTATTTATCCAAATGCAGCACATACCTGTCATTTTCCCTTGCACTGGCGCTGTATTGGCAGCCCATCTCCAACAAAGTCACCCTCACACCATTGTGCATGGAAGCCTATATTGTAGGAAGGATTGTTTTTGTGCAGAAAGGGGCACCTTCTTGCACAAAAACAATTCAGAGAGGCTTTTTTCTTGTTACATCTCACCTAGGAAGGCAAATCTTTTTGGGTCATTCCCAGGTTTACATGGTCTTGTAAATCTGGGAATGCATAAAAAACCATGGGAGTTGCATAGGAACACCCATGCAACTCTCATGGAAAGACTTCCCTGGGCAGAGTAATGGAACACAGCAATTTCCGATGCATTGCCTTACTCCAGATTTTTGGAGGCACTAAGAAGTCACGCAAAGTGGCCTTGGTTGACTTCAAAAATCTGACTTAAGGTTTGTGCCACTCTTGCACAAGCTTTATATAGATACAGTATCCCAACAGGTAAAACTTAGAAAGACAATTGTTAGGGTATGCACAAACCATTACACAAGCACGTAAATAAGGAGACAATTGTTCCAAAGATTTGCATGCAAAAATTACTTGTATATTTGGTTCAAAACAAGGGAAGAAAGGGCCAGTTAGAATACTTAAAGCAGCATGAATATTCACAAGTTTTTTTGAAATGACAACCGCAAGTATACATTTCTAGAGTTCACTTTTGTGTAGGAAAGGTGATATAATCATTGGCAAAATTCCACACCACAGGTGGTAAACTGTAAAAACAGCAGGTTTTCTGACATTGTTTTTTAACACCTTGGGTGCTTTGACTTTTCTCCTCCTGTGCTGAGGGGTCTGTAAATCCCATTGTTCATGACGAGCTCAGCTCATCATGAGCACACGAGCAGTGTACTGCATGTCATGAGCATGGAAGGGGTTAAATGAAAGAAAACATGCTCAATAGCAGGTGGGAATTCCACTTCTCAAACCCCTCCCAGACGTGCAAGTGGTCTTTCTCCCTCTGGTCTGACCTGAGCAACTTCCATTTTATTGAGTACACTGGGAACCACTTTTGGTGCAAACAGGCTGCAGTTTATTAAATCTTGCGTAACACATGGTTTATCAAAGGCACATATGTGGTTATTGTAATACAGAGCACAAATGGTCAGTATTTTCATAGTCTTTGTCCTTACTGATATTTATACAGCAAGACTTTTCCCCGCCATGCGCAATGGTCCCTTAGCAGGTGTCTAGTGTTTGCGGCTTCCATGCTTTCCTTGCTACTGTGATCTGTGTGGGTGGCTATCAGGTTCAGCCCAGGCTGCAAGTGCAGTGTCTGCTTAAACCTGACCCTTGATGACCAATCGCCTGCTCCCAGTGCCCCTGCTATGAGGCATCCCAAGGACACTGCTTGAGCCCCTCTTTCTACTGAGCTACTTATCTTTTGTGTTTGTATTTCTGTGCTTTCTCCTCCGTGCTGCCAGTGGTTCCCTGATTCTATTACAGGACCGGAGGCTTCGTATTATGCTTCTCTTTCTCTTTAATGCTACACACAGCAGCCAATGAGATTAGTATTATAAAACAAAAAACTACATTTCCCATGATGTCAAACAGTACATCACACCCTGTAATAGCCCATAAGAGCCAGACAATACCGGATATCCTCCTCTTTCTTTGCTGCTCACGCAGCCAGTTAAGTGTGTTTTGTTTATACTTATACTTATGCTTATGCGATATTTATGTCTCGATTGACCGCTATTCGCTCTCTGTCGCGCTGTTAATTATTCATTGCGCTCGCACTGTATTGTTGCCTCTCGCCTGTGCTCGCAAGTTTACTGCCGGCTTAGGCCGCCGCGGCACCCCGCTGTCAATTCGGGGGTGCGCGCCTCTTCCCAGGGCGTCCCTGTGGGGGCGGGAGTGTTTAGAAAGCGCGATCAACGCGTGGAGTCTTCCGACGCGTCTCCCTTTCAGACGGGAGAAGCGCGTCTCGTTTCTGGTGGCGGGGGCATTTGTTTTTTCCCGCGCTGCGGGTGCTCGGATTGCAGCGAGTGCTGCTAATTCATTTTGGGCTTCTGTGTGTCACCAGTACCAACTCGCCGACGGGGGGGTATTAAACAGCGAATATTGAGCGCGAAGGCCCCCGTCATTGGCCGAAGACGCTCGGAGCAACTAGTTTCACTTCTGTAGTTAGTTCGATGTGCGTACCCCAATTGGGCTGGTTTTTGGTAGGATTGGGCTACGCACATCGTTACTGCCTGTTTTGTTTAGGTTTCTTGGCCATTTCACTTCGGAGTTTTTCCGGAGCTGACACTTACGCTTGGCAGGCTGTAAAAAAACGCTGGGCCAGGAGGGAGTACACCTCCTGTGTATTTTTTACTGCTTTTTTGCTCCATTTTTTGCCCTAGGTGCTGCAAGAACTCGATTACAGCCTTTGGCTGAGGAGCTAGGTACCTGGTGACCGGTTATTTGTGTTGTGGGTTAGCTCCCCCCCTTATTCCCCTCAAAATTACTATTTTTTCCCATTCATGAGCAAATCCATGTATAAATTTGATGACACCATGGATGATTGGGTTACCTATGAGGAGGATGAAGAAGTTTGTGAGAAGGAAGTGGCTAATCCTTCCATTGAAGATAATATTGCTGAGGCCCTGGGTGCCTCGGCCCTGGAGAAAGCAGTTCCCGGTAATGTTCAACAAGCCTTGGCAACTGCGTTAAAGCCTATCACTAAGCAGTTGGAGAAATTTGCCAAGCGCCATGGCTTTACTTCTTATACTAATCCTAAGAAGGACGGTGCACCTTCTGGTTCGCTACCTGTTTCCTGGCCACATTCCTATTCCTTGTCCTCTCTGCCTGGCCCTGAGTCCAGTAAGTCCAAGGTTCCGGACACGGATACGGACAATGACACTATATCCACTGACACATCTGATGAGTCTCCTCCCAGGATAAGGGCTAAGAAGTCCAAGAATGTGGAACCCGTTCCACCTGTGTCCACTCCCTTTACCTTCAACCCTGCAGATATTGTTCACCCTAGATCAGCCGATTGGCTACCAGCGCCCGAGGTCGCTGTCTACATACATGACAATCTCCGAAAGAGCTTTGACAAGAGGTCAGGAACGGACTCAGGTCTGAGTGCCCTTGACCGGACATTGCCGATAAGGTCGCAGAAACTCCCGACATAGACTCTAGCATGTTGACCTTTTTGAAAAAGTTTGTGAAGGACCCAAAGAAGGGCATTGATCGCACATGGAGGGGTTGTCAGGATAAACTCCTGGATGTTGTGGGGCCCCTGGCCAAGATATTGAAGATGGCTTTGGAGACTCAGGAATCAGGTGCGGCTATGGATCTGCACGTTCTGGCCGGCTGGACCCAGAGGGCAATATGCCTCTGGGGCAATGCTAATTGCGCTATATCAACCGAGCGCCGTAAGTCCCTCCTCATGAGGATGGACTCCAACCTCACCGAGCTTGCAGCGGCAGAACCTGGGCCCCTGGCGGACGGCAATCTGTTCCATGAGCGTTTTGTGAAGGATGTGGCAAAATACGTAGGTACCTTCACGACTCTCGATAAAGCTCAGTCAGGCATAAAGCGAGCCCTTCAGGCTGGTGTTTTTCACAGGGCCGAACGAGGCCGGGGATGCTCGTTTGGCCGACAGTCTTTCCAAGGCCCCCAAAGAGGCGACTTTGGCCGACGAAGAGGCGATTGGGATTCCACCCGCGAGGGAACATTCTACCCTACCAGGCAGCGCATTAATAAGCGGCGGTTCAACAAGGGAACCTACCGTGGTGGCTTCCAAACCACAGAAACATCAGGTGAGTGCTCTAGATATTTTCCCACTCCCTCTGGGGAGTCGTATTCGTCATTTCTTTCAAAATTGGGTTCAATTGTCTCAAGATGCTTGGATTTTAGGAACTGTTCAGGGTTTTCATCTACATTTCTTTCAGGTCCCCGTTCAGGCCAGGCACCCCAGGCAGCTGTCTTTTTCCCAGACAGAGTGTGTTTTCATAATTCAGAAATAGTAGAATTGCTGCGGAAACATGCGATAGCACGCTGCAACGAGGGCCCTCGCGGTTTCTGCAGCAATATTTTTCTGGTTCAGAAGAAAGGTGGCGGTTACAGGTTGGTACTCAACTTGAAAGAGTTCAATGGTTACATTATTTACAATCATTTCAAGATGGAGGGTATCCATCTTTTGGCAGATCTTCTGAAGCAAGGGGACAGGATGGTCCGTTTGGATATGAAGGACGCCTATCTATCCGTTCCGATTTTACCTCCACATCGGAGGTTCTTGCAGTTCCAGTGGAAAGACCGGTGGTACGAATATTTGGTCCTTCCTTTCGGTCTTTCGTCAGCTCCATGGTGCTTCACCAAGGTGTTGAAGCCTGTGGTAGCTTACCTCAGGGAGCAGGGGATTCGCATGATAGTGTATTTAGATGATATACTGATCATGGCGCAGAAGCAAGACATGGCAAAGCAACAACTGCACATGAGCATTACTACTCTGCAAAATCTCGGATTCGTGGTCAACGAGACCAAATCCGTTCTCTGCCCAACCCAGATGATAGATTTTCTGGGTTTTGTGATAGACTCTCGCTTGGCTCAGCTGAGTCTTCCCCGGTCAAAATTGCGCGACATTCAGAAGAAATTACGTGCCCTGTTATCCAAACAGACTGTCTCGCTGAGAGCTGTTGCCAGGATAGTGGGTCTCCTGGCGTCATCCATTCAGGCGATCTTCCCGGGCCCTCCTCATTACTGGGCCCTTCAGAGATTGAAGATTCAGCATCTGCAGAAAGGCCTCTCGTACACGGACCTGGTTCCTCTGTCCGCAGAGGTCCGTCAGGAGCTTAAATGGTGGCTAGACCACGTAGAGGCATGGAACGTTCAGGCCATTTTGGGCTCCATTCCAGAAATAGTCATTGAGTCCGACGCCAGCCGTTGGGGCTGGGGTGCGCGTTGTGGAAATATTTCCACAGGAGGGCGTTGGTCCCTACAAGAGCTAGATCTCCATATAAATTGCTTAGAACTTCTCACCGGCTCATTTGCAATCAAGACTTTGTCACCGAAGAAAGTGGCATGTTGCATCCTTCTCAGGATGGACAATGTTTCGCTACATCAACAAACTGGAAGGTACAAGATCCTCCATGTTAGTAGAGATAGCGAACGACTTTTGGCACTATTGCCTACATCATCAGATATCGGTCATAGCCGAGTACATTCCAGGTCAATTGAATGTGGTGGTGGACTGGTATTCTCGCCACCTCAGGGACTACAGCGATTGGCAGCTCCAATCGCGAGTGGTTCAATGGTTATAGGAGATTTGGGGGTCTTGCCAGATCGACCTTTTTGCTTCCAGGTTGAATCGGCAGATGTCTCAGTTCTTCAGTTGGAGACCGGATCCATTGGCTCTGGTGATGGATGCTTTCACGCAGGACTGGTCCCAGGCCCTGCATATGCATTTCCCCCTTTCATATTGATTCCTCAAGTGTACTCACGGATAGTGCATCAGAGGGCGGAGGTGATTTTAGTGACTCCCCTCTGGAAATCGCAACCTTGGTTTCCATGTCTCCTGGAGGTGAGTTGCGACCTACCCAGGAGGATCCCAGAATCACCAAGGATACTCCAGGATCCTTATGGAGAGATGCACCCGATGGTAGAGTCGGGGCTTCTGTCTCTGATGGCCTGGAGACTTTCCGGAAACGTTGGCAAATGCCAGAATTTTTGGAGCAGGCTTCAGCCTTTATCGATCAAGCCTGGGCCCCTTCCACCAGGAAGAGGTACGCTTCAGCCTGGAAAGGATGGGTTTGTTGGTGCGTGGAACAAAGCGTGGATCCCGTGGGGGCAGGACTACCCTGCATTGTGAACTTCCTTTCTATGAAGGCTTCGGACGGTTTAGCATATCGCTCAGTTAACAATTTCCATTCCGCGATTTCGGCGGGTCATTCTCAAATTGATGGTAAACCTGTGGGTATGCATCCGCTTGTTTGCAAACTTCTGAAAGGGATCAGGGTAGCGAATCCGCCCAAACCTAAATATACTTCGCTGTGGGATGTCTCTTTAGTTCTTTCACTGTTCAATAGTTGGCCCCAGAATGATCTTTTATCTAGGAAACAACTTTCAGCCAAGTTGGCTATGCTGTTATGTCTTGCGGCGTGTCGACGGTCATCGGACGTCAGAGCCTTGGTCATTACAGGTAGAGTGTTTACTCCAGAGGGAGTCTCTTTTAATATTACTACCAGAACTAAGACAATGTCTAGATGTGTTGACTATCATGCTTTTCCAAACAATGCAAAACTTTGTGTGGTGCAATTTCTTAAAGCGTACGAAGAGTGTACAGGGTCTTTTCGACCGATAGATGTTACGCAGCTATTGATTGCTTTGCAGAAACCATTCAAACATGTTACTGCGGCTACTATAGCCAGATGGTTGAAATATGTTATGCAGGAGGCAAGTATTAATATCCAGGTGTTTGGAGCCCATTCTGTACGTGGTGCCAAGGCCTCTAACAGTTTTATGTTTATGTACTGTTCAGGACATTATGCATTTAGCGGATTGGTCCTCAGAATCTACTTTTAAATAGTTTTATTATAAACCGGTGGGAGATATTTCCTCTGTAGTGTTTTAAGAGCGTTAAACTAGCATAATACGAAGCCTCCGGTCCTGTAATAGAATAAAAAATTAGCTAGCTATCGCGCCAAGAATTTTCAATTCTATTAAGGACACAGAGGCGAGGATTATCCCACCCGTTTATATTACATGTCCTGTAATAAATTGGCCCACCCATGATTTTATGATCTGTTTAAGCAGAATTTACAGCCTTTATTTTTCATTCTTCTATGTTCTGAGAAGAAGATGGACTAAGTATGCTTCAGGTTGAAGAGGTTTCATTCCAGTTGGTTGTTCTTCCACGTTGGAGGATGTTTTCTGTTGGATTTAAAGTTACTTATGGACTTATTGTTCGAAGCAAAGAAAGAGTAGGATATCCGGTATTGTCTGGCTCCTATGGGCTATTACAAGATGTGATGTACTGTTTGGCATAATGGGAAATGTAGTTTTTTGTTTCATAATACTAATCTCATTGGCTGCTGTGTGTAGCATTAAGGAGAAAGAGAAGCATAATCCTCGCCTCCGTGTCCTTAATAGAATTGAAAATTCTTGGCGCGATAGCTAGCTAATTTTTTATTGTCGGCAGTTCCCCCTTTTGTCCGTTTATCTACAAGAACACTAGCTGCTCTAGCACCCCAACTATAATGAGAAGGAACCTATTCATGCCTACCCCATCAAGTGTCCCCCTTCTGCCGAGTGGGAGCCTGCCGTCCTGAAGTTAATAAAGCCATATGTCATGGATCCTCAGCTGTTCCCCCAACCAGCTTTTGCCCTGGAGATGTCCAGCTTCCACCTGGGCCTCTCCATGGCTCCGTGTTCCTGCGTCTTCCCGCCATTCACGATGCATTATGAACTTTGACCATATCACTTTCACTCTGAAGTTAATGTGGTGCTGTTTGTGAGGCCGGCAATCGTCGCCACACAATGTCCTTCCTTACAAAGCCCATTAAGTCTTTGCCCCCAAGGTGTACTAGTACCTCGTCCAGTTTTATCTATTTGCTGAAGCGCTTTCCTGTACAGCTGTCCTCAGTTGCCCCCGCTCAAGCCTGTGCGCCCTGCCAGGTCTCCCCTGTGTTGTGCCACCCTATCCGGTTGTACTCCTGCACCTGCAATGCCCACTGCCGTGCTCTCGCAGCGTTGAAGTGTCCCCATGGTCCAGACTCAATGCCAGCTGCCTTGTAGCCCCACTACAAGGAAAAACGGAACCAACATTTAGGGGCCGGATGTTGCCTTCATTCTGTAATCACACCTGCAGCAAAATGGGCAGCAGGTGCTGGTTGTGAGGCACCGCTGGCGTGGTAGAGCACTTACTTGGCAGCCCTCGGAGTAAGATGCCATAATCACCTCCCCCGCCTTTCTGTTCCTATAGAGCATTCTCTCGCGCATCTGCTACAATGCCCTTTAAAATATTGGAAACCTTCAACTCTGACCCAATTTGTCACGCCTGAAAATGCTGCTTGACTCCTGCGCTCCATATGCATTCATCAGTTTGTCCAACCGTTGGACAGAGGGGATATTGGTTACTGATTCTGAGTAAATACCTATCACAATGGTGCCTCTCTCCAAGCCATTCCCATAGATTTGGGGTTGCCGTACAATCTAACATCACGTTTGTAGCAGTGTGGCGACTATTGGCTGTGTGGGTGTGGTAGTTGACCACGCAGGTGGTGACAAGTGTTGGTGCACACTGCGGCGGCCTCCTGACGAGAGCCCCAGCACCTTTCCCTTCATGCCTGTGTAGGTTGTTAATGTGATGACCCTACATACCCCCTACACCGAGCCAATCAATCATATACAATTAAATCAATGTATAGGTAATGTTCAGTAAGAAGGGGGGCTTACAGATAGTAGTCATCAGCCCTTCATCCCAATAGGCAGTAGAGTTTCAGAATGCTTTTTCTGAAAGTGCTAATTAATGTTAAAATAAACTTCATTATTGGGGGGTTCCTCCCCAAAGAATTGATTTCTGCCTCAATTAACCCTCTCTGTCACATTAGGATAGCAAAGGCCTGGGATATCCTACCGTGCCAAGGAGCCCTTCAGAGTAGACATGTGCCTTAATAATGCCATGTTATGCCATTCATTTTATAATAATGCAGAAGGACCTTAAATTTCAGAGCTCGTATATGGGCAGTGCTTCAGCATCTTGACCATCTATTCAAGCTCCAAATATTTGTCATTCGAACTACGTTACATGCAATATTTGCCCACATGAACAAAATTATAAGTAAGCTTAAACATGGGGCCACACGGCTCATTCAAGCGATGTAAACGGGCCTTGTATTTACCTCGCGTGTGTTCTGGCCATAGGCTCCTTCTACAAGATGTACGACACTGTAAGTATTAAGGGGCATATCAACAACGATTTGAGATAAACATCGCTAAGCGCGTTTAGCGATGTTTATCCTATCGCTGGATTTCATTGCCATGATAGCGCTGTATCAACAAGACTTTGCACAACGGCAACAAGAAATCCAGCGATAGCGGGGAAATCACAGTTTTGCAAGGAACATCGCTGGTTTTCCAGCAATTTTCCCTGCAAAACGGCGATAACCTTGCTGCCCTGTGGCCGTATCAGCATAATCCACCCCCTATGTTAAGCATAGCTATGTCAGGATTTTAGACGTTAGTTTTTTGCGAAAACCACAGTTTTCGCTGAAATCTAATGTGTGCTAAAATCCTGTGGGCTGCCTTGTAAAGATCGCGATGTGCGCATCAGTGATATTTTACAAGGTAGTCCATCAGGGGTACGCCCAGTGACGCCCACATTAGAGATGCAAAGGAAGGCATCGGGAAAAAGGATGCTAACATGCGATTATGCATGTTAGCACCCTCTTGTAAATAGGGCAATAGTTTTATCTACGCTTCTTTGGCTTTTAAAGCCGAGATAAAGCCCTTGTTATATGCCCCAAAATGAATATATAAAGAGCGCCCCGCTCAGCCGTCAGTTGGGATGTCCCTACCTTTATTTGCTGCTTCAATATGTGTTGTGAAGTGTGTTTGGTAAGCCTGTGGTTACTTGGGAACATTTATTCTCCGACAAAAAATATAATCTAGGTAAAATTAGGCTCTTGAGTGGTGGGAACAAGAAAACAGCAAACGCCAAGCTCCAACCTGCCCAGTGAGTTCCAAAGTCAGCAGTATAATTTTGTGCAACCAAGCAATATGCATAGCATAGTTCTGAGAGGTCCAATTAAACTTCAAGATAAGTAACCAGAAATAAGAAATCTGCACTCAGAAGTAACTAAGCAAGGCAGCTCAGTGGTTTGAGCACCCCTTCTGTCTTCTTTTGAAGACCACAGGCATTCATGGAGGGAGGCTAAAGCAATGTATGCAAAGATCTTTCGGCTACTGCAGCAGCGGCTCCTGTGTCTTTCTCTACTATTGACAGAACACACACGTGTGTACTAGTACTGAGAGTAATATCTTCTGTAGACCCACAAAGTGAGGAAATGGTGCTGAAATCATGGGAAGATGAGAAGGACATTTTTGGGAAACCCAAGCCACTGATGATTACAGGCATGGATAACATCACCGGATAGTTTGCCGAGCAGGGACAAGCAAAGGTGTGGCCACTTGAGCCCGCACTCTGGCCATCCACTCCCATCCGGAGTCTGAGGCCCATGAACCCTGATCATGCATGACCAAGCTGCCGGTCATTGCGACCCGCTGTCCAGAGAGCCTGAAGCATAACCGTCCACAGAAGAGAGACTTGAAGATCCTGGACCAGATGCAACGTCCTAAATGACGAACCCAGCCGGGGCACTCCATGCTCGAGCTTGAGGGGGGTGCTGCATGTGGCGCCCACATGGGACATACTTCAACCGTCAACCAATGTGCCCACTTCAGTGCTGTCCACCAGCATCTGCTTCCTGGACACCATTCAAGTCAATGATTCTGCAATACCACTCCCCTGAGGAGGCCACCCAGTGTGTGCAAAGGACCCCCTTCCACGAACACCGAAACACAAGAGAGCAGACCTGTTCACCAAACAGCATGTCTAGAACCTGACAAGAGAAGGCACCACTCGCGGAGCTCATCCCATCCTGCGCCATGCATGAGCACCCCACAGTTCCATATCTCGCTCATGTACATCTACACACCTCACTCGCCACTGCAAAAAATTGCATGGCTGATCACTCTCTCCGAATTTCACATGGTGCCAGCCACGAACACAGGGCTTCGCTCACCCACAGCTCAGGCTGTGCCCTACTAGCCCCTCGTGCCGGACTCCAACAGAAAAGGCTAACACCACATCAAGCCCTCAGCGCCGACCAACCGCTGCACCAATGAACTCGACTGAATACAAAAACTCCATGCACAAATCTCATGCACCACTGGACTAGACCACTGTGGACAGGCCTCTCCATGTTTTCAACTGCACCATGAGTTGTGAGGAAATCCACCCCATGAATGTGTCAGCCTGCAACAGACTAACCTTCCCTCCCAACGCACTCTAAGCAACGGCAAAACTCGAGTCACTCATCACTGGGCCCCAACCGTACTGCTCCCCTCAAGCGCACCAAACCACGCAGGGGCATGCCTGTGTCATCCAGAGAAAGCTCAAACTGGCTATACTAGCCACAGCAAACCCTCAACCAACGTGAAAGCAGTGCAAGACACCAACGACTAGGCCACCGGCTGCCAGAAGGAACCCAAGTGCCTAGCCATGACGCAATCCCTTGACTCTCAAGCACAAACCAACCACATGCAACCACAGCCACAATAGCATCAGAATCAGGGACCCAGACTTCCACCACTCTGGAGCCCACAACTAGAGACGCATGAGTATCCACCCGCTGCCCCAGGGCCAAACGCCACCACATCCAACATGGAAGCAAGCGTGTGACTCCATCCGTCAATCCGCTTCTACTGCAAAAACTATGCTGCAAGGACTGCAAGCCAGTCCCCCCTCATCATTGACAAGTTAAGAGCGCAGAAGTCTCAGCCGAACCTCCAAGAGACACTCCCCAATACAACCTGGCTCCTTGGCCACTGACAACACACAAGATACTTGCGGCCCAGCCAGCCAGTGGGCCTCCCCGACCAGATGAACTGGCCCAGGCCAATCAGAACCATCCAGCCAGAGAAGCTGGCACATGAACCCAGGGCCTCCCATAATCAAGGTTGAAACAACACTCTAGCCCGCAGAAGCAGTGAGGTTTGCCCAGGGACGCGCACTTTCCCCATCAATTGTAGTGTAAGAAAGACCAAAGAGGAAACCTTGCTGACTTGATGTTGAAAGGTAAGTCTATCATGAAACATGAAACCCAAGTTTCTAAACTAACTGACTGGGGCCGGAAGTAATCCCATCCCGGGAGGCCACCAGTTCTTTACCCAGATAGAGGTATCAGATCCTAGCAGAAGAACCTCAGTTTTGCTTCCGTTGAGCTTTAGGCAATTTGCAGTCATCCATTGGTCTACATGAGACATGCATTGGCTAAAACATTCAGCGTTTTCCTCCGGGTTGTTAGAAATGGACACTTCTATCTGAGTGCCGTCTGCGTAGGAAACCAGTGAAAAGCCAAACTACCTAATGATGTTAGCCAGGGGGGCCACAAACAGATCAAATAGTGTAGGGCTCAGCGAGGAGCCCTGTGGCACCCCACAAGGAAGCGTGAACCGTTCTGAGCAAGAGTGCCGATCTGAACAAATTGGAACCTATTGTTGAAATACAATTTAATCAGGGTAAGAGCAGTATTCCTGACACCCGCCTCTTGAAGTCTTTTTATAAGGATGTCATGTTTCACTGTTTCACGGTGTCAAAAGCTGCCGATAGATCCAACAGGACCAAGGCGGCCTTGGCACCAGTGTCCAATATTGCCCGGACTTCCTCTGCTGCATTTACCAAGGCAGTCTCCGTGCTATGACCCTGTCGGAAACCGTATTCTGAGGGATGCAACAGGTCTGCAGAGGAAATAAAAGAGGAAAGTTGGAAGTTGAGTATTTTTTCCAAAGCCTTTGCCAAGTAGGGGATCCTTGCAATAGGTCTGAAGTTACCTGGGTCACTGGGGTCCAGATAGTTTTTTTTTTCAACAAAGGGAGAATTGAAACAGTTTTCCACGCATCGGGGAAGATGCCTGAGCGTGTGATTTCATTAAAAAGAAAACTGAGTTCCTTGCTAATGCTGTCGGGTGCCATTTGAAAGATTTTAGGTGGGCAGGGGTCTGTGGGTCCTACAGATTTTGTCGAGCTTACTACCTGCAAAATCGGTACCGTGCTTGGTGGAGCAACGGAATCTAAAACTTTGTTGGAACCTGGGCATATAATGGTGGGGTGTCACTTATGCAGCCAGTGCCCTTGCCTGAAAGAGATTCAAAGATAGTTTGCACTTTGTCCTTGAAAGACCACACAGCAGGAAGCACCCACCACCATGGCTGTCTCCCAGGACCTCCACGACCAACACATGGCATTCCAACGCTGTGTGTTAGGGTGACAGGAGTAGATGGCTGATCAGCTGTGGGTGGAGTTTGACCTCATGGCAGCCAAACTGATGCCATACGTGGGTGTCTAAGTCCCATCAGGGACATCTTACATCCCTAAAGGACACCCACTGTCCCCTCCATGCTCTCCAACAATCCATGGCTGACATCGCTGGAGTCAGGACTCTGAGCCGAGAACAACTGTCTAGTCAGAGTAGCTCCGGCAATGTCAGCCGGGAGTTGGGACACATACGGAGAATGATGGAGAGCTTGGAGCGGATGCAGGCGGAAAGAATGTTTGCCATGTCTGCACACCAGTGAGATGTAGCTGTGATCTTCCATGCCCTGCAGATCCTCATCATGGCATTGCCACCACAAGGCCAGGTGCGGATGAATGTTGCTTCTACTACTCCATCCACATGTCCACACCCTGAAGTGTCAGTGCCATACAGTGCTGCAAACATTCCACCTCCGGCCCCTAATGTGTCACACAGTGATGCAGACAAAATACCACCACCCACATGTGCGGCACCTGACACATCAGAGGACCACGATGATGATGAATCTGGCTTTGTGGTAAGAATGAAGTGGTAGCATTCATCTCAGTCATATGGCCGGTTTCAGCTTGGTTCTGCCTTCTGTGTCATGTCCTGGAATAACACCTTCCACTGTCCCCCGATACACTCAGCGACACTCACCTTGGACCTCGACATGGACTGCCATATTCTGTTTGGTTACCAAGGACACATCAATCAGACTGCGGACTGAACTCTTCCTCTACCAATGAACTTGTCAATCTCTAAAGAACTCGGGCTGGCCCTCCACGGGGAACCAATATAAAGTGGGGTTTGCATGGCCCTGTACTGGTCCAGCTTCATCACTCCACTGAATGTGAATAAAACATTATAATTCACACAGATGTGTCATGGCTATGACCAATCAAGTATGAAAGTATGGATGAATGTAGGGACAGTGATTCCACAAAAAGGTACTCCCTGGGTAATGCTATCAATGCGCATGTATGGCCGTGACCCAGATAGGCAGTGAGACTCACATTGTCATTTAAATCAACACTCATCACAGTTGAATACAAGTGAAGGTGCATAGACTTTATTAGCATATGCTTGTCATTACGGACAAGATAAGTGGCACAACATGCAGACCAATGCAGCAGTATGTCAGAAAGAGGAACATTGCCAAGTGCCGCTGTCCACTCCGGGGGAGTGCCTCACCTTTCACAGGTGTGTGTTAACCGGTGTTGTTGTCCGCTCATGTGTTCAGAGTTCAGGGGAATGCAGCAATGTCCACTGCTGTTGTGGTATATGTGACCAGATCTCCAAGATGCAACAAGGTGTTGGGATATGTGACCAGAACGACAAGATGCAACAAGTTGTTGGGACATGTGGAATGGGTTCCAATCTGTTGTGGCTGAAGGTACGTAGTTACTAATCCATTAAAACGATTGCAGCTTTGTAGGCTATCATGTCCAACATGAGGTCACTGTTGACTTCATCAAATAGGACAGGGAGGCGATCCATTAGCAGGTCCAGACAGATGCGATGCGTCCACCACCTTTCACCAATTAGCACTACAGCCCAGGGGAGCGATTCAATGTGCTCACTGCACATGAGGAGTTGTGCAATCTCCCAGGTCCAGCTGCTAGCATGTATGCCAAGTATCAAGGCATCCCATAAACGGGTATCATTGTGACACTCCTGGTCGTGGGCCAACAGGGGGTGCACACACATTTCAAAATCCAGTTCAGCTACCGTCCTGTTGGATAGGCAGACATGTAATGTAATGTAAAAAATTCTTATAGAGCACACTTAGACCTAACCGTTTCTTGGCGCTAAGGTCCATGGACCTCTCGAATATGCGCGATCGACAATACAACACAGGCTGAACACAGGTGACATTGGAAAGGAGGAAACTTAGCCTGTAACTGATCCGCAGCACTGCCAATGGCAGTGCACCCAGTAAATGAAGCAAACGTGCACGGTACAGTTCAACATGACAGGGGTTGTGCATGTGTCCGGGATGTTCTGCCATTGCGTTAGGCTCTGGTTGAAGCGGCACTGTTCTGACCTACGCTAGTTCTGTGGATAAAATGCCACAGCTCGGATCAATTAGTTGTGTTAGTGTGCAATGGTGTAACGCCTTTGATGGTGTGGGAGTAATTGTGAAGGCCATTCCATGCAAGATAACTTCGTGCAAGGACTTCTATGTGTGGGGTGTGTATACATTGGTCTTTCGTCAGGCTGTGCATAGTGCGGGAGTCGTCATCAGCTGCTTCAGTATCTGTCAGGGGGTGCCAGGCACATGCATTTCTGGGGTTGGAGGTGCAGACGTGCTTCTGCCTGATAGTTCAGACAAAGGAGCTTTCTTCTCTAATGTTAGTTTGTCATCTGCTTGCATTCAGGAAATGTGATGTGGCTTGTTGGGGGTGGGGTGGGATGTGTGCGACATTGGGGATCATGTTTGACATGTCTTGCATGTGACAAATGAGCAGCATCACTGTGTGTTACATTGCATCACAGCCGCTCCTCCCTCCCCAAGCCTATTTACTTGTGTGCGCTGCACGGTTGCATCACTTGCACTCCTACAGCACACCATTGTCATGCCTGTCTGCGCATGTCCAGAAGCCTGACAACGACATTGTGATGTTGGCCGTTGAAGGTGGTTGGCCACGTGAGTGTAGGCCTATGGTAAGGATAGGGCGGACACAGATGTAGAGTTCATGCCTGGCTGAACTCACGCTGCAATTAGGGCAAGGTTTTTGGCTTATGCTGCAGCAATACAGATACACACAACACTTGGCATGTATGAGCCAACACCCCGGGCAGTCTCGAACTCCTTCAATTCGCGGTTTGTGCGCACCCGCCCTCCGGGTGTATGTTACATTGCAACATAGTCAATTGCGGGCCGGGTGGTGCTGACTCTACAACAGAGACAGGCATTAGTTACTTCCTTGTCGATGCCAGAACTGAAGCACACCCAGAGCCCTGGGCAAATTCTTCACACCCCTACGCTGAACTGGCATACACCGGCCCCGCCCATTCCGCTTACGCTTACAGGCGGGGACAACAAAGCTACATGTCCAAGGTCTTACCCATTGCCTGAGGTGATATGGTTGTGTCCGCTGTCCACAGCAAAATGTAATGTGGTAGGGCCCGGGGCCATCCTGCATACATAATGACCACACAGACACACTTAGATAGATAGTGGAACTGGCTACTGGCACGTGCGCCCGGCCCTTTTTTTATTACCAGGGTCACATGTCCAGTGCTGCCTGTGCTGGATGGGTGTGGGGTGAGTGTACGCTAGACCTCAGGGAGTGGTTGGTGCTGGCAACTAGAACAGTGATCATCGGATCACACACACAGATTCAATCATAAAGGGTCCATGACTTAAGGTTCACTGAGGTAGGAGCACCAGATCTGAAATCACACATACAAGATTCAATCATAAAGGGTCCATGACTTGTGGTGTACTGAATTAGTGGCACCGGATGCACTGCAGCCGGCATGGGCCTACCACCACGAGGCGATGACTTGAGCTGCACTGGGGTAGGGGCTCCAGAGCTGAGTGTGCTAATGTGCAGAAATTGTTAGTGATTGTGTCCCTTCTGGATATTCCTGCTACAGCTGCAGTGGGCTGTGGCACACCTGCCTTATTTTCATCATCATCATCCCAGGTCTTCCCCACTGCCTGAGGTGACATTGCAGCATCCGCTCTCCACAGCACAAAACTCAATCATAAAGGGTCCATGAGTTGTGGTGCACTGAGTTAGTGGCACCTGAAGAGCTGAGCAGGGTATCAAGCTGATGATGGCATCCAAGACAGGTGTGAGCTACTTTGATAGGCTGGCTGTCAGACTCCTCCGACTCTGGCAGTTGTTGATTGGTGGTGGTCCTGGCGGTGGTGACGGGTGTGCAACCAGCGATTATGGTGTGTCCTTGCCACTTGGCGTTGACTTGAGCTGCACTGAGTTAGTGGCACCTGAAGCGCTCAGCGGGTGCTCAGCCGGCGATGATGCGTCGTCCGGGTGGGTCGCAGTGGAATCAATGTCTGTTGCCTACTGGACTGCGCCATCCATAAATCAAGACTTGGTTTAAATTGGGGGACCTGCTAACTGCAGTGTAGGCTGAAGGCAGTAGTCAGCACACACATGACTCCGTGGTGCTGTGCTGCTGGGTGCACTGGGAGCCTGTGTCGCGGAAGCCAGCGATCTGCTGAGGAGGCTGGCGGTCATGGCGGTGGACTCGTGGCAGGGTGAGGGGCACCACCCTGGCAGATGAGTTGGCCATCCCAGAAGTGAACCACGTCCAGAGCCCCGACCTATTTATTCACACTCCTACGCTGGACTGGCATACACAGGACCAGCCCACTCCGCTTGCGCTTACAGGGAGGACGACAAAGCTACATGACCGAGGTCTTCCCCACTGCCTGAGGTAACATGGTTGCATCTTCTGTCCACAACACTACAGACACCAGCAGTATATGTCCACATGGACTCTGTATATTGAGGTCTGTCCAGCACATCACCGCCACACTTGGCATTGTGTACATTCTTATTCATGGTGACTTGCCTCCTTCACACATACTTGGTTCCTACCTCTCCCCACGTTCTGCAATTGTGTGGCTCAGGGGCCATGCCATTTTCGGAAGGTCAGCTGTCTTTTTATGTGCTGCCTCGGTGGTAGTCCAGGGGGCAGGGGGTCCAGGAGCGTCCTGTGGGTGGTGGCGGTGGGTGTTGTGGTCCTCTTGGGTCTCCAAGCTGCATGATCAGTAGCTCCATGACATGTGTTGGTCTTCAGATGTGGCTCTGGGCTGGGCTCCCTTTCATAATGCAGGTCGTCATCCTGCTTAACACCAGTAAAAGGAAGGTGTTAAATCCCTGCTGCTAACGCGCCTTATCACCTGTTTTTGGATCGCATCGCAGATCTGGTTGGTCGTTGAAAATATCGCGAAGTGGTGTTTTCATGTGTTTGTGCACGGGAACGTCTACTCTGCATATCAATAGCGTTAGTTGTCGCTCTCATCCGTAGTGATGTTTTTAGCGCCAGCTATCGCTGGAAAACTGGCGATATCGGCAGCTTGCACCAGCTTGAGAATACGGCGATAAATCTATCACCACTTTTGCGGCGCTAGATTGACGATAAATCGTGAATAAGTCCTTGAGAATATGCCCCTTTGTGTTTAAAGTGGACTTAAAGATGCATTTAGTTCATAATATAGGACCAAATACTTGCATTTGTTGTGTAATTACATAATCTTTCAGAAATTTCACGTAGTTACGCAAAAGCAAAATTGGACGAACTTCACACACACCTCTAACCTAGTAACAATGTAACATATCCATACTATTCTCTAACGCAGACACCCCTGCACAGCATCATGCCCAGAACAACACTACTAGAGCACCTGTCCGACATTCAAGCATGACAGCGAATGCTTTCTGCATAATTCAGAATCTAGCCTTACAATTTCAGAACCACATGGGCCAGACAGGCCTACCTCAAATCTGAACTGTTTCTAACAGTGCTTCTGGGCCACACTCGGGGCACGAGCATGCTATGGGAATGATACAATGCCATACACTATTTTTCATGTTGAGCACCTCGTTAATATTTATGAAGTGGGACTCAGCTGTGCAAATGATTATTCAAAGGGCAGTAGCCTTACATGTCAGCACTCAGTTTTGCTATGCACTGTAAATGCGAATCCTGCCGTTTAAAGGGTCTTATTACAGTGGTTATTAATAACACCTTCAGTTGCAGTATAGGGACGAGAAAAAAACTGCTGCATTACGCATGATATGAAATAAGTTAACTTAATAGATCTCTGGTTCACTTTACAGTACAAGAAGTGTCTTACTAAATAAAGCTCTGTGACTGATCACTGATAACTGGGTAATATTAGCCAATTATTTATTTAGGGTGATAGAGAGCATATGAATCATAAAATCCTCTCCACCATGTTTGACAAATTTGCCTAAAAGACATTTTCATATTTCATGAATTATTTCTTCTTTGAGCTTGTAAAAGTTTCTTAAATCTGAGGCCAGGCACCAGCAAAGCGCTGGGATGCATCGATCTCCCCGTCTCAGCGCTGTCCAAGCACACACCAACGCGTGTTATCTGTTCCTTCTTGCAAACATCTGACTTTGACGAAGCAATGTTCTTCTGCTGATGCTGCGAAGCAGGGGACTGCAATGCCGTCCTTACTGCTTGCAAAGCAGTTTACTTTTTTTGCCAGACTTTAAGTCGCTTTATATCAATTGTCATTAGAAGTCAATATTCAAAGACCCAGGGAACCTTGAGGCAAACAATACTCTTTACTGAGAATAATCCTCAAACGTACTTTAGACGAAAGAAGCAAGTCACAATAGGATTCAATTTATATAGCATTAAAATTCAAAGGGGCACGGAGAAGTCGTGATACACATGAATATTTAATAGTCAGCAAACGCAGGGCAGACGCAGCGGGAGTGTGCAGTTTCTAATGCATCTGCGCAATAAAAATGGTGCAGCTTTAATATGCTAGGGAAATGTCACTGAGAAATGGTTTCGGTGCAGTGGTCTATAAGTCATTAATAAATGATTATTGTACAAAGCGTTGTCTTAATGACATAGCATTTAAAA
The DNA here is from genome assembly GCF_964261635.1 of Lissotriton helveticus. Classification (NCBI taxonomy): domain Eukaryota; kingdom Metazoa; phylum Chordata; class Amphibia; order Caudata; family Salamandridae; genus Lissotriton; species Lissotriton helveticus. The sequence goes on along the minus strand of NC_136063.1, from coordinate 1,242,262,612 downwards.
CTTCCTTCTATCGATTTGCAGGAGTTTGTAGGAGTTAATATATGCCATTCAGAACTATAGAGCCCACCTACAGAAAATCAACAAATGTGTAGCCCATGCTATTGGAAAAATCAGCACAGTAGCACAATACACAATGATCACTCTGTAAGTGCCTCCTCCCCCCAGCAAGAATGTGAAGAGTGGCCCCGAGTATCTCATATTTCACAGATATCCTTGTGCTATGGGCTGAATGGGGACACTGAGGGGTCTTAGGCCACAGGGGCTGAAGGTGTTGTATCCCTGCTGGAACAATTTATAATCTGTAGTAGGCCTGAGGGGAATTTACGTACATAAGAGTTTTTGGAGTATTTTCGGTAATTGAGAATTACTCTGGTAATGCGAAACTACAAAAATGACACAATTACTCCAGATTGAGTAATTAAGAGTAATTTAGGGCAAAAATAGTACCGCAGGAGCACAGGAATAATGAACTAAGGGGCATATTACCAAGGGCAATATCGCTGCTTTAGCGGGAAAAATTCCAGCTAAAGCGGCGATAATTTTATCGCCCTATTCCCTAGCTGTCGCTAACACCAGTTAGCGACAGCTATTAGGCGATAGCGGGCATTTAGGGGCCCACTCTGCATGTCAGCGATGATTATCGCTAATGACATGCAGAGTGGGCGTGCCAAGATGTTAGCGACTGGAAACCGTCGCTAACATCGCTATCCCCTATTACCAACTTTTGGAAATATTCGCGCTAAGCACGATTGTCTCCAAAAGCTAACACCTGCCCAGAGCAGTTCTTAGCCATGTTATCCAATGGTAGGTGGATAACATGGCTAAGAGCATTTGCTCGCTAATGCATGAATATCGCTGACTTTTCAGCGATATTCATGCATTTCGGCCGATTTTTATCGCTTAGGAGATAAACCTTGATAATATCAAGGCTCCTACGCAATAAAAATCCTCGGAGCGCGGCGATATTTAAATGCCCGCTAACCAAGCCTAGCGATAATTATCGCTATAGCTTGGTAATATGCCCCACTGAGAGTGTGGGTGACTAATGGGTACTGCTGTTCATGTTCTGTAGCATTGAGTGCTATTTTCGTAGCACAAAATGCATCCTCCAACCCATTTTGAATGCAAGGGTACATTTTGCACTTGGAAAACAGCGCTAAATTTTGGATTATGCTTTTCACACAATTAAGCATAATTATGAGTAATTTTGCCGCAGTTACGAGTGATTACGCTAGAGAGAATCTTATTAGTTACGCCCACCCCTAATTCTGTACCTTGAGGACAATGGATCAGAAATCAAAAGAAGAGGCTGTAAAAGAGTGTAAAGCAGCCCCACATAGCACTAGGTGAACAAGAGCGCACCCATCTCTCTCCAAGAAGGCATAGGAGGTTACCCCCTTAAAGGGAATGTGAGAACAATGGCCCCAAACACAGTATTTTACAACTATGAAACATTGGGGATGAAAAGCTTTTGCATTTGTACATAGTTCTAAAATGAATATACAAAATATTTCAATGCTTTTGGGTAAATGGCCGTACATTGTTGTAAGATGAGACAAGTGCAAAGTTAATATTATGCAGGGTATCGAGACATTAGACTTATTCATTAATTTACAAGTTCAATCACTCAAATAGAGTCCTTTGTAAAGCACGTGGTTGCCCCAACTGAGCCATCCTCGTGCACAAAAGCAGAGAATGAAGAATGGGACCAGCCGCTCATATCTACACTTGGTTAGAGGACAAGGATTTTAGGGCCATATGTATCAAGCCCAAATGCGTTCGCAAACGCCGAAATTCGCAGAATTTTGGCGTTTGCGAACGCATTTTCGGTAAATGGTATGTATCACACAAATCTGCATGCAAAATCGCAAAATTTGCGATTCCTTATTTTGCAATTGCATTTAAGGAATCGCAAATATTGCGATTCCTTAAATGCAATGTATGAAGCCCAAAAAATTAGCAAAATGCCCTTAAGGAATCGCAAATTACGACCAACTTCTAGTTGGTGGTAAATTGCGATTTCTTTGAAAAATGCACATTTCAGCATTTTTCAAAGTGCCATGTGACGCACATACATGCCCTTAGGGCATGTACGTGCACCACATGTGCACCCATGCATATTTCAGGGGTGCAACAGGGTGTCCTTTGGACACCCCTGCACGCGTGAAATTATTCTCAATTTGCGATTTTCAAATTGCGAATCGCAAAATTGAGAATACCTTCCCATTCATTCCTAAGGGCCTCCTGGCCCATAGAAATGAATGGGGAAGTATTCCTTAATTGCGATTCGCAAATTGCGAATCACAATTAAGGAATACTAAGAATTCGCTAAAAAAAAGCGAATTTGTACATACATACCTATTTGCGATTCTGAAATAGCGATTTCTTAAAAATCGCTATTTCAGAATCGCAAATCGGTACTTTCATACATATGGCCCTTAGATCTTTCCTGAAACAGCGTTTGGACTCGGCCATGCGCTGGTGGATAGACAAGGTATTCCAGAGCCTGACCCTCAGTACCAAAAAAGACCTGGCGCCCGACAAACCTTAGCACACTTTGGGATGCATAGCAGTCGCAGGTGATTGGATCTGAAGGCTTTCTCCTGATGGTGCTGGCTCAGCCTATTTCTCGGGTATCATGTGCATTTGCCCCTAATGGCTCTGAATGCCAATGTCAGTGGCTTGAACTTGACCCTCTTGACAACTGGAAGCCTATGAAGCTGCTTTAAATGAGATGAGATGTGATGACTGAACCTCAACTTGGCTGCCACATTCTGTATCATTTGAAGTCGATTAGTCAGGAAAGCAGGAAGTTCCAGATATAGGCTGTTGATGTAATCCAAATGCGACATCATCAGAGCATGGATTTTGATCTTTCGGGTCTCTTCTGGAAGAGCATATTAAGCACCATTACCATGCTGGAAGCACTACCGTTTTTTGGGGATATAGAAAGTGCCATTGTCATTCCAAGGCTCAAGGACTTTATTGCTGTTCATTGGCATTCATGACAGAGGAGGCATCAGTAAAGTACATTGAACCCAGTGTGTTCCTCATTTTACTTACATAAGTCAGTGGTCTTTGCACAGCCTGTGGCTTTTCATTTGTGTAGAGTGCCTGTAACCAGGGTTCGCCGATCTGTTCTGTATGACAGATTGCATATTTAAATGCAGGGCTTTCCAGAATATTCTAGTACCAACCAGAGTCGAGGTTCTCCGATTTCATGATAACATGTTGTGTCAATGCCTCACTCCAATTACTCAGTGGATAGATATCTTCGCCTGAGCCGGGAACAAAAAGCAGCCCTTAAAGAATTACTCCTAGCATTACCGCTAAAATGTTCGAACCAGTCCATGCTCCCTTATATCTATTTTTTCCCCTGAATCTTTCATTCTAATATCTCTCTACTGGGTCTTTCTCCTCCCGCTCTCTTTGCCTTCTGTTCCCCCTCCTACCACAAGACCTATGGAACTGGAGACAGCAGCTGTTACATTTCAAAAAATTTCCTCCAATGACTGTGCATCTTCCTCTCCACCTCCCCAGCCCAAATGCCGGATGAAATGTATCAGGAAATCGGCCCTGAACTGGATTTTCAGTCACCTTTGTGTAAGTTGCTGCTAGGCAGGGTCAACCTTTGGTATGGGCGAGCTGGGCCCAGGACCAGTGCGCCAATCTTCAGAGAGCCACACAAAGCTGTCTGCATGAAAATCATGCAAACAGCAGCATCCGGCGGCGTTGGTGATTCGATTTGAAGTGCTTTTGTTAACTTGTTAATGGGCCACGGGTGCTTTTTTAACACCCCATCAACCCCTTTCTTTGTCCTTCCCTCTCAGCCCCTGTTGCCACACACTAACACCACCTCCAATAAATAACTGGTACCCGGGCGGCAGACCTGTGCTGTGAGTGATTCAAGTTAGTTGGGTGTGATGCACAGATGATTGTGTTCAGAGTCCAGTCACTGCTCTGATGCTATTTTTAGTGAGGATCTGACCTATAAATATAAAAATTACTCCCAACTGTCTCCTTTTATTTATCAGCAGCGAGGACTCCAACTTCCTTAGTGCGATGGCTCTATCCGAGCACAGGCGGCAATGGTTGCCAGACTAGTGCACTAAGCTAGGTTTGCAGTTTACTATTGATTCAAACAGACCAGGCACTCAACAAAAAAATAATTAAATTACCAAAATAGGAAACATTTTAAACCGATGTACTGGGACCCCTCTGTTTGTATGTATTGCACTATTTTGCAGCGAGTGCACAATATGACTCCATGTATATTCACAACATATTAAAGACGGGCACGCCTGCTTAGGACAATACAATGCCAATGGACACATCAGTAAGGATACCAAATTTCTTTCTGCCCAGGGCACTATCCTAGCAAAGGCTGGCTCTGCTGCTAGGAGTGCTATTGGAAAGGGTAGGTAATGAAGTGGTGAATTTGAGACTTTAAGGTATTACACTCCAGCAACAGTAAACAATGTGGTCATTTTAGTTCGGGGAGTTTCCCTTCTCCACACCAAGGACCATATTATCAAGAAAGGGCGATACATTACCGCCGCTTTTATCGACAGGAAACTGCCGCTAAAGCGGCGATAATGGGCTTGATAATATGCCCTTGTGAATTCCCATAGAAGCCCAGGTTCACGCCAGAACGAGGGCTTCTATAGGAATTCACAAGGGCATATTATCAAGCCCATTATTGCCGCTTTAGCGTCAGTTTCCTGCCGATAAAAGCGGCGATTTTTCTTGATAATATTGCCCCACATCCTTTATCTCTTTTTTAATGGGTCCTTACAGGTAGCATCTCTCATATAAATTTAAATGTTCATGAGTTGCTGACAGTTTAGTAACTAGTACTCTCCCCCTCTGAGATAGATGAAATTTGTTCCATTTCTTCACACCTTCACATATTGAGCCTGCAAATTGTTCTACATTGGTATACTACCAGATGATAACACCTGAAATATAATTCTATCAAAATATCATGGCAAGAATACTAACAACCAAAATATCATGTAAATAAATATATATATACCTATATTACCTACTGGCGGTCGCCAGTAGGTATATATAGTTAGGATTTTTTCTCTATGGGTTTTTTGAAAATTCTATGTCTAATAACTTTGGCGTTTGTGGACGGAATTGGCTGAAATTTTCAGGAAAATGGCACATTTTGTTTCTGAGCAGCCCTTGAAAATTTGGGGGGGGGTTCGTCCAGTGGGGGCCGAGAAAAAAGGGGGGTCCCAAAACGTGTTTTTAACATTGAGTTTTCCATAGGGCGGTTGGCCTCACTTTTAGCCCGAACGGCTGAATGGATTTGCACGAAACTTGGCAAAATTGTAGGGACTGGTAGCCCGATGTGCCTTTTGTAGGTCTCAATATATGTGCTCCAGTGGATTTTGAGAAATTAACGTTTAAAAAAAGATATATATCTGTAACAGCGGACCGGTTAGCGCTCTGGTTCGCGGACTTTTCGCGCAACGGAGCTTTGTGAAGCGAAGCTGATTGGTTCTCCGGCGTCTGTCAACATTCCAAACAGTCCGTAGCGGCCGCCATCTTGTCTCTCGGTAGGATCGAGAGACAAGAGGAGGTCAAAACAAAGGGGGAAATAACTATAAGGGGGCATAGTAGATCCTCGCTGACCCCCTAGGTTTGATGTGGAGGTTTTAAAAGGGCCCCGCGGGGCAAAAAAAAATAATAAAAATAATAATTGAACGGCTGAATGGATTTGCACGAAACTTGGCAAAATATTAGGGACTGGTAGCCCGATGTGCCTTTGCTAGGTCTCAATATATGTGCTCCAGTGGATTTTGAGAAATTAACGTTCAAAAAAAGATATATATCTGTAACAGCGCTCCGCTTCGCGTAACGGAGGTTTGCGAAGCTGATTGGTCATTCTGTCACTGGGCTATAGTTGGGCTACATCTGGCTGATATTTGGGCTACATTTGTTTTTTTGTGTGTCTGGCGGCCATCTTTGGGCTACATTGGGCTACATTGGGCTTCATTGGGCTACATTCGGCTAATTAGCAAATAGCTCATCGCAAACTAGGAATGGTAAAGAATCGCTATTTATTCCTTAAAGTTCGCTATTTAGGAAATGCAAATAACTTTGATGATACATATGGCGGTTCATCTCTAACAAGATAAGAAGCATAGGGATAGATTTATGATGACTGGCGCATCACCAGGGATGTGTTAGTCATTCTGTGCCGCTGTTCCGTCACCTATGGTGTGCTGCATTTACAATGCGGCGCATCATGGGGCAAAAACAGCACAGATGCGTGATGTATCTGTGCCGTAAAGGTGGCGCATTGCTGGAGTTGTATCGCAAGTGTGATGAAGCTCCAGCAAGGGTCGGGGGTGCCCCTGTCGCAGGGTTTCTGTTCTCACACAGAACTGTGGACAGAGGATTGGAACCTCGGCGAATTAGGGTGTCCCAAAACTCACGTTAGTAATCAAAAACTATTTAGCAAGCTAGGTACAGTGTCACATTGGATATAACAAACTCTCAATGTTTAGACAATCCAGAATATGAACTTATAGTACCTCAGGATACGTGGAACTCATGAACAGTCGGTCGTTATATATTTCTTAGAAACCAGAACATGGAGTTAAGAAGAACACATGTGTATTTGAAATGTTTATTTACTAATGCCGTCTTCTCAGGCGTAGTACCTTAGATAATAAAAGTACACATATTATCAGTAGCAAAATTACCAGCATAGTTACTAGTACATAAAAAGTGAATGGTGATAGTATGTTAACATGCTGTAAATGAATAAGAGTTAGCAACACTTATAAGCAGCCGCGGGCCGTGGAGGGAGTTACGGTGAGGCAGGGAGGCGGGGAGGGGGAGAAGCAGGGTGGAGAATACAAGTACACATATTATCAGTAGCAAAATTACCAGCATAGTTACTAGTACATAAAAAGCGAATGGTGACAGTATGTTAACATGCTGTAAATGAATAAGAGTTAGCAACACTTATAAGCAGCCGCGGGCCGTGGAGGGAGTTACGGTGGGGCAGGGAGGCGGGGAGGGGGAGGGGCAAGGTAGAGAGGGCTCCACCCTGCTTCTCCCCCTCCCCGCCTCCCTGCCTCACCGTAACTCCCTCCACGGCCCGCGGCTGCTTATATCTCACCCTCCCTAATACACATATTATATTATTTGCTAAGAAGGTCTCTTTGTGTTGGTTTAGGGCGTGCCCATACTTTAGTGTCTTAGATTTGAAGGAATCACATCAGCATACACCAGCTCTCTCTTCATGTGAACCGCATCAACTGTTGTGTATGTGTGTTCGGCAAAGCAATATAAAACCCGCCTCATGCCCAGAATTGGCAGAAGTTGCACTTATGTTATGAGTATGAAGTCGTGGAGATCAGACCTCATAACAATTCTGTATCGTGTTGTTCTTGAAACTTTAGCACTCGCTGTACAGATATAGTTTAACAAGTAAAGCAGATAGTAGACCAATAACATATTATTCTCATGTAAACCACGATGAACTACTAGGTGGAAAGCTAAAGCAACAACTAAGTGTCGTGTGCAGAAGTTGCAAAAAAGGAAAAATGGCGTTTAAACCGGTAATGAGCCCATGCTAACTTAACACGGTGTAAAGATATCCAGGACCTAGATGACACCTCCTCATGATCCGGAAACGAACTGAATAAGATAATAGAAGTGCCATCTCATGAGAGCAGATTGCAAGTTTATATGTGGACGGTCCGCAAGGTAAAGCATTAAAAACTAGGAAAATTCAATGCTAAAGAAAAATAAAACAGCCAAGTACTTTATCGAGTCTTAAGCCAATAGGCAAGGTAAATAATAAAAACTTGACAAATAAGTCAATGAATTGTCAATGAAATGCTAGTACTCAGCATATGAAACATGAAAAAGGTCTATGACATAACTGTGTATGCAAAATAAGCTGCAACAGCCTCCAATAGGAAGTCACCGTCTTCATCCGAAAACAGTTCAGCCATCCAATTTAAAAGCGGAAAAGAACATACGTGCTCTCCCAGCACCGGATCCTCTATCACCATCAGAGGACAGCTCGGTGGGTTTTCAAGAAAGCTGTGTTCCAAGAAAGACTGTGCTGCCGCCAGTAAATTCCAGGGACCAAGTAGTCCATGCATCAATGCCACAGCCATAATCCTTTCGCCAGGACAAATCAACTCGTGAGTAATGATAGGAGTCATCAGCTGATTAAAGTCGACGTCAGGAGAAACCGGTCCGCAGAGACACAAATCAATGGCCCAATCGAAATCACAGGTCAGGCAGTGAAATACAGGCTGGACACAGGTGAAGTAGGAGAACCGAAAAGATAATCCATATGCCGTGCTTAATATCGCCAACGGCATTGTGCCATAATATTCTAGCATGCGATTGCGGAACAGTGTCAGCAGCTGCAGGGTCGGAGGTTGCATAGGAGGGACATCCATATTTAAAAATGTAAAAAAGCACAAGAGCGTCCGCTGGTAATGCAAGTAAAAATGCAATCCACGAACCAGAGTGGAGAAAATGGAATGAAAGGGAGCAGGGATGACTCCAAAGATTTTCTCAAATGAAGTCACGAGACCACTGGTAACAACTTTAAAAAAGTGTGCCAGGGATTTTGTGGAGGATGCGTTAAAGATAGTCGGAAACATGTTGCTGAAATTGAAAGGCAAACCTGTGTACGGGTGTTCGCTATGTGAAGTACGAAAGTTTCACGGGCCGAACTCAAGGCCACCTCTCTCTGAGACAAAAGAGCTCTTATTCTTGTCATGCCGTTGAAACGTGTCCCAAGGTTGGTATTTGTGGCCAGATTGAAAACTCCCTATGTTCATGTGTGGGAGGAAATAGAACATTTCTGCAGCAAATAACCCGTTCACTTACTGTTACGATAAAAGGAATACTTTTAATTAACTCAGAACAATCTTCATTATTGAGCATCAAATAACTACCATTTTCCAACAACTTGAACGTGGGGATGATAGCAGGAACTGGCGTGCCTTGCAACACGCAAGCCATATTTGGTCGGTGTTTGTTGCATGAATCGTGTAACTGTATGTGCCTACACATTAGTGAATGATCTGGCGTCTCAGTGCATTCCTCTCCATTCAGATAAACTTCTTGATCATCTTTGAAACATCTGTATGTGTATGGAAGCGACCAGACCTCATGAACAAAAGCACTACCTAAAGGTTCATAAAGACCTATTGGTATATATTTCATACAATTTGAAAACTTATATAAAGCAAAAGGCAGCGTTATTAAACCGTGGATAAGGCATGTTGCCAAGAAACCCGCAATCCTCTGCTGATGATGTCACTGAGCATGTCATGAATGATGTAATATGTGACATCATCAGTAGTGGATTATGGGTAATAGTATCTCTAGTTTACTCCCCTATAGCTGTCTTTCTTTTAACATAAGTGTGTGTTTCCTTCCCTTATACTTACTGTTTTTGGTTCGCTTCCAGTTCGCGTACCAGCGAGCGAACTAGGAAGCGAACTAAGAGAAATAGAGGTTGGCACAGTTCCAAATATTGTACCAATTTTTTAATAACGGGGAGGTAGTTCTGAAAAGAACTTTTTTTTTTATTTTTCTGAACATTTTTTTACTGTTTTTGATTTTTTCGGAACAGTTTTATATTTTTTTGGGTTTTTCTTGGAGGGGGCAATGAAAACGATTCATTGTAAAGGGCTCAACAGGAGCAACAAAACAAAAAAAGAAGTATTTATTATTTTGGGCGTTTCGGACAAACTTGCATATGATAGTCAATAGCTCTGTTGATCAGAGTGATGCTTCTTTCTCCGTAGGAAATGAATCCATCGCAAAATACGCAGGTGTGTTTTACTTCACCAAATCTCATTTGTATATTTGGCACCATCTCCCTGCCCTCTGGTCCCGTTACTTCCGGTACAACAGATCTTCTGGCCATAATAGGGAGATTATCTAGGTCGTTCCGAAACTGTGCAGCACTGTAGTTGTTAGGATGCCACCTAGTCTTATGGCGATGCATTGTGTAGTTTCCGAAACTGTATTTTTTGTCGGTCCCTCTGGACAGTCTATCTTGACATATAAGGCAAGTTACGTATCTTGCATTTACTTTTTTCTGACCTTTGGGAATTTTAAAAAATTGCCAAATGAAGTTTTCTTTCCGGTGAGACGTCTTGGGCTGCTCAGGCAAAAACTGCCTCTCTTCGTGCTCGTCCTCCTGTTCCTCTTCTTCTTCTTCTTGTTGAATTACAACTTGAGCAGGTGGTCCACTCTTCCTTGGATGTGGTGGAGGTGGTGGGGAAGCACCAGCTGAAGCTACTAAAGAAGCCATTGCTCAGTGATCACAAAGGGTCTTTCTCTCACAATGATGAAAGTCAGAGTGAGGAAAGAAGGAGGGATTTTCATCATTTGGGAAAAACAAGAGTTCTCAACCAATCAAAAGTGTTCATTTTAGATTATATGACCTAGTCTTACATCATTAGGAAACCAAAAGTGAAATGAACCAATGAAAAGTGTTATTACCAAGTCACATGACTTGCTGTGTTTACGTTAAGCGCTTTGCAGGGCCTCCCTGTTTGCTTCCAGAAACCTGCGCTTTGGCACTCGCTTCGCGTACCAGTTCGCTAACGTAGCACGTCATATGACGTATCAAGCGACAACGTGGAACGTCATGCGGACGGGAGGCGTCACGATGTTGTTTTCTAACGCGGCACTTGCGGTAAAGAAACGTTTACCGGCTCGCGGTCTATTTCGCGGCATCAAGGTCAGCTAACGGGAAGCTTCCTGATTCGCGAAGCGGGAACGAAGAAAAAAAAATATTTAAAAAAAAAAATATTCATAAACATATAAAATATATTTTTGGATTTAAAGAAGAATACATTTTACAGCTACAGATATTAGCTGTTAAAAAACCAATGAAATTCACAGAAAAAACCATAGGTTATAGACCATATATAGTTAGGAATTAGCATTTACAAAACCTTGAAAATTCACTGAAAAAACCATAGGTTATAGACTATATATAGTTAGGAAATAGCATTTAGAAAACCTTATTTTACTCACACAAAACCATTAAAATTCCATATATAGTTAGTTGCACTAACTATATATCGCGCACCTGCAATCCACTGCTGATGATGTCACATATTACATCATTCATGACATGGTCAGTGACATCACTGATGACATCACTGATGACATCTCAAATGACATCACTGATGACATCACTGATGACAACATCCAGTGACTGTATGCTTCTGTAAAGTTAAAATATGTCTTACATATTGAAGAATGAGTGGATGTATAAGTGTCTGGATGAAGGATTTAGTAGGTGCATGACTGACTGTATAAGTGAGTGATTAAATGTGTCTCACTGAGTGCATGGGTTAGTGACTAAACTGTTTTAAATTGTGCATCATTGTGTCTGTTGTTTTGTAATCTGATGCATGTGTTGATCATTAGCTATATGACTAACTATATGGGTTATTGATTAGTTGCCCAAGTATTTGTATGGGAGACTGAGTGTGTGTGTGGGTGTCTGGGAGGTGTATGACTCTGTGCATAGATGTGTGAGCAGTTGATTCACTAGATGTATGGGTTCAAAAGTGCATGTGGAAACATCTGTATGGGCGGTTGACTGTGTGCATGAGTGTATTGGTGAGTGAATGGATATCTCAGTGCTACATGTCAAAGTAAGTACATATGTAAAACACAGTACATGTGATAGTTGACATATATAAATAACTGTGCATAAGAGCCAGTGAATGTGTGAGTGGCTGTATGGATTATTGTGAACTTGTATCAGGGATTGTATAACAGAGTAAATATGTGTTATTATATGTTCCAATAAGTAAGGTGTGTATAACTATATAGTTGAGGAAATCGAGGTGTGATTGATTCTTTGCAAGACTGACTAGGTGTGTGAGTAACTCCATGGATGAGTGACAGTCTGTGAGTGTCTGTTTACACTGAGTGTATCTAAGGTTATATTAGAGTCTGAAGAGGTTCATTGTATCATCACATGAATGATGTCATCAGTGATGTGATCAGTAATGTCAAATGAGATGTCATCAGTGATGTCATCAGTGATGTCATTTGAGATGTCATCAGTGATGTCATCAGTGATGTCACTGACCATGTCATGAATGATGTAATATGTGACATCATCAGCAGTGGATTGCAGGTGCGCGATATATAGTTAGTGCAACTAACTATATATGGAATTTCAATGGTTTTGTGTGAGTAAAATAAGGTTTTCTAAATGCTATTTCCTAACTATATATGGTCTATAACCTATGGTTTTTTCAGTGAATTTTCAAGGTTTTGTAAATGCTAATTCCTAACTATATATGGTCTATAACCTATGGTTTTTTCTGTGAATATATATATATATATATATATATATATATATATATATATATATATATATATATATATATATATATATATATATATATATTTATATAGGTATATATAGATTTAATACTTAACTCCACATGTGTGCTCACTATTCTTACATGCAACCTTATTTGTAAGGCATGAGCTCCAGTTTATTCCAATTAACAAACCGAGTTAGATACCTGTGATGGAGCAGATTCCATCTGGAATCAGGCATTGTTTTTTTTTGTGCTTCAGACAGACAGCATTTAAATTGACACGCACATTTTGGTGCAAGTTAAAAACATGGCTCATGAATAATATGAAAGTGAGGCCTAATCAGTCTGAAATGCTTGTGCTGAATTAACATGTGTTTTTGCAGTGAAGAGAAAAGTGGCATTTTTAGTTGTAATCTAGATTCACTATTCCTGTCTTAAGAGACACCTCTTTCATAATGTGTGTAAATTAATAGTGCACCAAACACTACACATGGGGCTAAATGCTGTTTTGCATGAAAAGCTATCTAAAGCATGTTGCTATGAGTGTATTAACTGTGTGCGCTTTTAAAACTTACACTAATGCATAATAATGCTTTGTTGTACATTGCACATTTTTTGCCTGTTGTACATAACCAATAATAAAAGCTGCTTTAAACTAATAGCTTGGCTAGGTAAAAATAATGCTAGGGTATTAGTATGGAGTTGGGAAACATAATGGATGATTTACATGAAATTAATACTCTTTTGTGTTTGTTTTATGTTTTGGGCCTAAGAAAAGATGGCTGCCTGTGAATCCAGCAAGACTGTGACTTGCATTAAAAGAAGACAGCATGCGCAGATTGTACCAGCTTTCCTCATGACAAGAAGGAGTCAAGGCCACTGTGAACTGTACATTCTTGTGATTTTGCCAATGTACCAGTGTTAAAGTATCCTTCCAGCCTGTGCTGTGACAGAAAGGAAGAAAAAAAGATAGAAACATTTTTCCTAGTAAATGTTGCTAAAAATATAAAATGTATTTAATCATTTATGCTTCTTTTGGTAAAACCAGTATAGTTTAGAATTTCCAATGAGTCAGGATAGGGAGACCTCATGCCATTTTGGCTTACCAATCAGGTACAAGTTTTCCTGAAGATGCAACATTTTTGTGTAGTCTGCCAAGAGTATAAATAATGACCTCTTTGGAGGCGTGGTTGGCTTCTAGTCTATTTTGACTTTTAGTTCACTTTTGGCTTTTCAGGCTCATTTGGCTTTTGGGCTCTTTTGGCTTAGGCTCTGCTTCATTCATATGGGTCAGGTACGAGAAACGTTGCGGGAGATAGCTGAGGGTGGAGATTGCTTCCAAGAATAGGGAAGGTTCCCTTGCTCATATTTTTTTCAGAGAGTCCTTGCACACCATATTTTTGGCACCAGACCACAATCCTTTAAGGTCTGGTGAAGGAAGGAGTGCTTTCAAGGAGCAGCTCCTATCAGAGTGGCAGAGATGCAGAGAGCAGCAACAGATAGAAAGGCTCTTTTAGATTTAGATGCTAAACTTTAAATTTATGCTATTAATTAATTAGGTCTGAAAAGATTTATTTGTCTTATGCATTTATTTCTCTTAATGGGAGATTTTTGCAAACTATTGCTTAGCCTTGCAAGACTATTTTTCTTAGAAACTCTTTAAGAGTTTTGACTGATATTTTGCGTCACATTTTCTTTTCTACATGTGATGCTTATATGCAGACTGTAATATGTTCTGTATTAATGCTATTTTTCCTGTTTTCCAAATTCTGTAACCTGATTGACATTTTACTAATGAATAAAGGGTCAGAGAAAAACTTAACTTTTGACTAGAAAATAAAACCCTTTAAAATACTCAACAACTCTCTTCATTGGCTTAAATAATAATTGGATTTTTGATTGTTCATGTTTAGTTAAAGTCTCCTGAAGGTAATAAATGGTGTCAGGGCCCAACCCCTTTTCAGCGGTAAATAGAGGTAGCATGAGGGTTTTGCATTGAAAAATTACCAGATGAAATTACCGCTGCATCACCTGTATAAATAATTTAGTGGAAATTTTGTCTCTGGAAATACTTTTTGTGATGGGAATGCTCCACATTTGATCTAGCGTCATCTTATCACCAGCGAATTGGAAATTCTCTATCGCAATCGTTCCATTGTTTACATTTGCTTGGCAAAGTTGGGCAATGTGCTATTTTCGAAGAACATTGTATAGCTATCTTCTATAGCTGTGTTGCAACTCATAATGCTAGATTTAATTGTTATTGCTCCCAATATTGCCTTAATTTTGTAAGACAATTAGAATAGTAGGTATCGAGCATCGTAGCCTTATACTATAATAGATTTTAACTTGATCTCACATGTCCATAGGAATTATTCCTGTACATTTGATTTTCATGAAGCTGCTTTGTCTTTACAATGGAAATATTTTTTTCTGGCCAACCACTGACAATTAATCTGAAGATATAACAACATTCCAGAGCCTACAGTAACCAATCACAGAGAATAGTTCAAGTTTTACTGTGTCTTTCCTTAGTGTGCTTTTTTAAACTGCATCTCGCGTTACCTATGAGACCTCCACTGGCTCCCCATCGAGAAGAGGGTAACCTTCAAGCTACTCACCCATGCCTACAAATTCCTTCTCAACATCGGACCCAAATACCTCAACGCAAGAGTCTCCCTCCATGTCCCCAAAGGGAACCTCCGCTCCGCCAATCTCGCCCTGGCAGAGACCCCACGCAGAACCAGAGCAGGCTCGGAGCAGGTGGAAGAGCCTTCGCCTACGTCACAGTAAAGACCTGGAACGAGCTCCCAGTCAACATCAGTCACTCCCCCACTCTGCACACCTTCAGGAAGAGCCTCAAGACCTGGCTCTTCGGCTGATCAAGAGCTGTAATCCCCCCGCCTGCGCCTTGAGATCCTAACAGGTGAGTATCACGCTTTATAAACCCCTGATTGATTGATTGGTTGATTGATTCTAGCTTTTATTCCAGCGACAAAGCCATTTTGGGAGTTCTAAATTAGTTGTAGAATAAAACCCCGAACTCTGATTGCAAACGTCTTTGCCACAATTCTCTATATAAAATTAATCGAAGAAAAGACGCTAAAGTGGTCACATTTCAATGCAACTCTCCTTTGCTTCAGTAAAGCCCATATTAGAACAGTATTAAAATGTGCGAAAAGGCATCCTCATTTTTGAAAGATGTGGAGAGATCTTCCCTTCTTCAATTTTGTAGAATTTGAGAGGGAAAACATTATTTAGTTGGGTTTTTCAGTGCTGACATTTCTTTGAGTGTCTGTTGATAAGATCGAATAATTGAAAGGCTAAATATTTAGATTAAGAGTTAAAATGTGCAACAATATTGTAAAATTCAAAGCTGAAATGACACACATTTAAAATGTGCAAACTGCAATAGGCAGTCATAGCCATGTATACAGGCCATAAAAATACTAAGAGATTAGCTTCCTTTAACTGGAAGGGAACCTAATATTGCTGAAATGTGCACAAAAAAATTGGAAGTCTGACCTTAATGTCACATGCTTGCTTAGAAATGTACATCATAACTGCAAAATGTTCCAGTTTTAATAAGCAACAAATTGTTTATAATTATAAAAATGTTCAATTCTCACCATAATTCACCTAATGCCTGAATAGAATAGTTGCACATTCAATTGCATTCCACATTTATTTTTGTGGAAAAGGAAGAATGAAACCTGCTTACAAGAGGAGTGCTGCCCTTTGAGTGGTCCAGAGAGGAAAAAGACAGATACAATGTCTACAATAACCCTGGGCGGGCAACTTCGCTACGCCCACGAAGTGGGCGTAGTGTTGCCTACTTCGCCCTTTGCAAAGTAGGCGAAGCAGGCAACACTATGCCCACTCCTTGGGCGTAGCGAAGTTGCCCGCCACCTGCCTCCCTCCTGCCCTCCCGAACATACCTAATTAATTAAATGGGCACACAAAATAAATAAAATACACTTACCTTGTCCGCGGCATCCCGGGGCTTCCTCTGCTCATTCACGGCGCCATCTGCTAACCAATGCGCATGCGCGGACGGCCGCGCATGCGCATTGGTTAGTAGACGGTGGCGTGAACGAACAGAGGGAGCCCCGGGATGCCGCGGACAAAGTAAGTGCATTTTATTTATTTTTCTTTGCCCATTTAATTAAATTAGGAATGTAGGGGAGGGGGGCATACGGCGCGTAGTGGGGCTACGCGATGTGCGCAGGTGGGCGTAGTTTCTCGCCCACTTTGCGTAACTTCGCGTAGCCCCACTGCGCACACTACGCCCAGGGTTAGTCTACAACATGTATTCAGGTCATTTTATATTAGTGCGTGTTCCTAGTTAGTTGCAGTTTTTTAATGCCTTTTTGCCCATGCTTTCTCAATGCTCTTTTTCCATGCTCTTACCCCAATGGTTTTATTTCACTCTTTACCTACCTTTTAATGGTTGTGGGTACGGCTGCTTCTTTCCATCCTTATTTAAGTTTTAAGGCTTGATTTAAAAAAATTGCTACAGTGACTGTATGTTCATTTACTCAATTGATTGAGACTCTACTGACTTTCATGAACATCCCTTTATGGGATTTTCTGAAGCTTAAAATTGGATTTGAGATTTATGCTCCTTGAATCTCACTCTTTTTCTTTGGACCTGAACTCTTCATGGGTTCTACTAACTCTGAGATTCTGGTCTGAACATTAGAATGGGGTGTATTCCTTTATGGGAACACTTGATGCATTTATTTTGTCAATTTCATTCTAACCAAAACCTTTTATGAGTGTTCAGAATGAAAAGGCAATTACTAATGAGAATAAAGCATTTAAAATGTATCCCAAAATCTCATCATTGACTGAACTGGGAATGGTATTGGGAATTTGGTTGTGATGCCGAAATAGCGCTTTGAATCATAATACAGTAATGAAGATCCATCGTCTCAAGAAGAGACTGGTGCAGAGACGGGGCTTAACCTTGTAAGTGATGGTAATTGAAACAGTGAATAACAATATTTAATCTTGGCCCCAATCAAAACACTATCATTGTTTTACCTCAATCTCATTTTTCTTACGTTTTCATCCATTTTTTAATCACCCATAGAATAGTGGGCGATGGAGAGGAAATAAGGCAGAAAATGTGTCATTGTGGTAACTTGTTTTTAGCATACCCTTCATATTGCACATCGGCTGTTTTTAAGCACTATAAGTAACATACATTACTATTGACCAATTTATGTTACTCAATTCCATTTCCTGCCCTATGGACTATGCACATTGTGTGGAGTAAAACTAGTGACCTTCATATCACTGGTCTTGTCAGTGGTGAGCATTCAACTTACTGAATTATCCTGCCAGCAAAATGTGTAGTAGTCCTTGTTCATTGCTCTTGTACTATCTTTCTGGAAGTAGCTATTTTTGTTTAAGGTACCAATATAATTTTACACTTTTACTTGTTCATCGCTATTTCTGTACTGATGAAATATCTTACCCTTAATGCATGTTTTTACAGAAGGCCAAAATATCCAGATAATGGCGAAGCACCCTGGTTGTAGTCTATGTATTCCTTTTGGGAGTCTATAGGCTGCGTTGTTAAATGGTTTGCCATAATTACCCACATTCCTTCACATCCCTCAAAAGTGAATCTACTCAATGTCTTTAGGTAGCTCCGGTAGTCCAAGGGCACCATTAAAAGAATCCCATTTGTAGAATGTGGCAGATAATAGCCGAATAGCAATGATTGGTATGTCCAGTTGTAATCAGACCTCAGCAATGTGGCTAGTGAGCAGAGTACATGTATACCACCTATGTGTAGAAGAGTAAGTTTCAAATTTCCAATATTATATTGTCAGCCATTTAGCAATTCAGAAGTCCTAATTCCTATTGTTTTTAGGTTTGGTCTCCCTGAAACGTTCAGATCTTTGGTTAATTTCCAATTAACTTAGTTTACAAATGATACCTTACCCCAAATAAATATTATTCGAAATAAAACACCCATCCACTCTCTCCTTTAGGCCCTATTGCTTTGTGAGCATATCTTACTACTGTTTTCTTGTTTGAATTTGTTTTATACTTTAGGTATTTATTCAGTACCATGCATGGAGTATCACTGGATCCATCCAAAGTCCATGACATCCAGATGGCGCCTGCCCCCACCATGGTGACAGGTGTAAGAAGCTTCCCGGGCATCCTTACATACTGTGGACATTTCATCCGAGATCGAACAGGTCTTACTGCCTCGTTGATGGTAACGAAAACAAATGTCATTTGGGATTGGGGGTCGTCTCAGGATCAGGTTTTTTAGGACACTAAGATGGCCCTCTCTGCTGATACTACTCTGGTGTATTTCAACTCAGCCTGTGAGTCTGAATTGTATGTGGACGCAAGCCCTTCTGGCCTTGGCGCTGTGCTGCTACAGAAACAGGAAGATGGAGAATGGGCTCCTGTATCTTACGCTAGCCGTGCTCTGACAGAGACCGAGCAATGATATTCACGTATTGAAAAGGAAGCCATTGCTGTTCATTGGGGCTGTTGCCGTTTTCATCTTTATCTTTATGGGCAGCTGTTTTTGTCTCGTACAGATCAGAAGCCATTTTTTTCACTCTTTATGGGTCGTTCCTGGAAGCCCCCACCATGTATCGAGAAGTGGGTTCTACAGTTGCAGGAGTGTCAGTTCCGGGTTATATATCGACCAGGGGTGCAAAATCCCGCTGATTTTCACTCCAGACACGCTCGACCAGCCACGGATGATGAGGAGCGTGCAGCAGGCAAGGTGGAAGAATACGTAAGGCTGGTAGTGGAACGGTCACGCCCTCTACATGGTGCTCACAACCTCTTCCATGGCAGCTGCAAGCATTCATGCTTTGATGATGCCTGGGCAATGGCATCTGTTATTGGAGAAGCTACTTTGTAGGACTGATGAGGCCCACATGGACCTGAGGGCATTGAATAACGTCCGTGTTGGACGCACACATGAGGTGTTGTACATTAACATAAATAATACCTCAAAATCACCCTTTTAACAGTACCAGCACGGAGGGCCATTAAAGTTTTTCTAGACCTCACGTGCCAGGTGCCTTTTTAACTTCACTTTTTCACCCTTCAGAACCCACCACTCACTTATACAAATAAAAAAACCGACACGCACCACACATAGCCACAATAGTAAAAGTGCTCCCACGTAGTCGTTGGTTAGCAGCACGCCGCATCCCGTAGAGGGGTGCGAAGAACCCAATCATGAAGCATGACACCAAGGGTCCTTTTGGTGTGTGAGGGGTATTTAAAGAACACTGTGTGCTCCCCACCATTGTAGGGACCACTCTAATACCATCTCTATGTGCATTCTTTTTGTTTAATTAAACTGGCAGTATCTCCAGAGGGTTGCCTAATGACAGGCTCTCGTCTGATGATTCCTAGGACACAATGCAACCGCGCGTGGTTGATTTAGCCCACAAAGCCCATCAGGGGATTATTAAGACTGATAATTGTTCATCCTTTTAACATTCAGGGTACATATCCCAGGAGTCCTATATTAGGAAATAGGGCCCAATTGACAAAGATTTTCCTATGATTTGGTGTGACATATTGTAGCAATACTCCTAACTTACTCCTAGAATTTAGGAGAAGCAGGGAATGCTAGAGTAATTGGACACAGCGAAATGTACCAGAATTTGGTCCACGTGCTGTGTACCTTTAATTTTCTTTACGTAAGTGTACACAACGCACTCTCAGTATTGCAACTGTGAAAATATTCCTTGTTTAATGGAACTTATTGCATTTTATAACACAAATGTACTTGTTTAGCTCACTTACACTTTAATAGCTTTTAAGCTTTTAGGAACTGGTCCTTTTAGTTATCCTTGTGCTTTTTCAGAGGTACCAATATTGTTGGTAATAGAAAAATTGTCCAGAGCACCACCACTATGGAAAAGTTGCACGGTCCGTATTTCCTGTGGGTCATTCCAGTTGTATTAAGCAGTTTACATTAATAAGTTTACACAAAAGCAATGGAAAGTTCCAAATTCTTTATATTTCCCAAATCCAGCTTGATCAAACCGTGTTTCGTTGAGAGGCAAATTTTTCAAGGCTTCATGAGGAAGCAGTAATTGGAAAATTGTTCACAGTACGATACACTGGTATATTCCTCGTCATCAGAAGGAATTAATTTAATCCAAAATGTCGCAATACAAATAGAGCTTTGCTTGAGAACTAAACGCCATGTCCCATAAAGGAGTGTGAAAAGAGGAGCCAGGACCTTGGTAAGTCCCTAGTTCTTAATCTTGCCTGATAGAGTCACAAGAACATGAGGGACCATCCGTCCCAACGCGAGTTAGTGTTTGCTAAAGACTAACTCACGTTGGGACAGATGGTCCTGGATCCTCTTTCACAATCCTTTATGGGCCAGGGCATTTGGTTCTCAAGCCAAGCACTATTTGTATTGCAATGTTTTGGATTTAATTAATTCCTGCTGATGACGAGGAATATGCCAGCGTATCGCACTGTGAACAATTTTCTAATTACTGCTTCCTCATGAAGCCTTTAAAAAGTTGTCTCTTGACAAAACATGTGTAGGCTGTTTGTTCAAGCTGTATTGTGAAAAATAAAGAATTTGGAACTTTCCATCAGTTTTATGTATACTTATTAATATATACTGTTGAATACAACTGAAAGGACCCACAGAAAATACGGACCTTGCAACTTTTCCATTGTGGTGGGGCTCTGGACAATTTTTCTAAATTTAAATGTACGGCTTGTTCCAACACGTGACACTATTTGGATGGCATAGTGTCCTCTGTCTTATTGAGCACGCCGATTTGACAGATGTGCATCTGAAACCTTTCCTGAACTATTTGTATGTGCTAATGACTTAACTCCATTGTCATCTCTGTTTCACTGTTGATTGTTGGTAATAGATGCCCCAGTTTCTATGTTGTTCACCTTAGAGCAAGTAGGGGTATCTTTACCTTTCCCCAATCACATCCCTTTCAATTATTTCCCTCACTTTTCTCATTATCCATTTACAGTATTGGGGGCTTTTCAATTTATTCTACATTATTATTTTTGTCTGAATATGTGACTATTTCTGAGTACTTTCAGCAACGCTAACTATTTTTATATGATTTACTCTTAATTCTCATTTCTTTTTGTCTGTCCAGGTTCTCATATCACTGTGGGTGTGAATTTTTCAATTCTTTTAATTAATTGCTCTGTAATATTATCTATGCACTGGTGCTTTTGTGCATGACTACTCTTCATGACAATTTTAATGTAGCTTACACTCCTGACATTACCAGTGTTATCTTACTATTTTCTGGTCTGCTGACTGTTTCAGACCACAGATTGCATGTCACTGTTGATGTCTCCTCTTCTATTTTTATCTCGTTATCATCCTCTTTTGTCATTGTCGCTCACATTTATACACACTGTCTGTATCTCAATCTCTACATATTGTACAGCCTTGATAAAGACATATTGACAAACCATGTGTTGACTGGTTCTCTTCTCCTCATGACTAACAACTTAAACAGTACCATATGATTGTAAATTTCAAACTGTTGGACTTCTTGCCACAAGAATCTCAAACACACAACTTGTTATTGTTCCATAATCAGAAGTTTGTCTTTCCATCTATCGAGACTATTCTTAATCCTCAATATATTACTGTTCATTTATGAACTTTACTCTGCTCAAGTTTCCTGTAACCTAACTGTACAAGTAAGTGTCTCGTGGCATGGCTGGTCCATAAAATAGGGTCTCAAGGTCCAGTACAACAAGTTTTACTTTACCCTTGTTTTTTACTCTTCAGGAACACTAGACACTTAATGATATTGTTTTGTGTAGGGTTTTTTTGTCTTACCCAAGTGGCATCCCTATGGAAGCAAGATGCTTATCTGATGTAGTACCCCTCAATTATTTTGTTTCCATTTCTTTATAAATTGGTTTGCATGTACTGTAGCCTGTCAGGTTAATTATATTCACTGCTCATGTTGTAAAGTTGACAGTTAAACATGGGGCTGTTGTGGGCATGGTCAGTGTCTTTTTGCGTGAATAGATAAGAGAAGACTGTGTGTGAAGCAAAGTATTAGAATGCCTTTTCTCCCATGCCATGGAACCAACTGATACCCCCTAGCTGATACTGTTTGTCATTGACAACCCACTGAATAGTGTTAATAAATATGGGATTATAGGGAATTAATGTGTAGATGGCTGATGTGGATGTGTGAAAGATTGGTGATACTGAACATTCTGACTTGAAGAGGAAGACAATTGCAGCAGTGGGGATTGTGAGCTTCATTTTCTGGGGAGTGTGAACTCAGTTTTCACCTGGGGAATGTTTATACATGTGCATTGAGGGACTAATAGGTGGTAATATCTACCATCTTGGAGTCAGAAATTGGAGAAACCTGCTGGCTTGGCTCTTGTCAAAAGATAAGATGGGTTGATGTTTGATACCAAAGAAGAAGGCAGCTGCAAGACAGTGCTCTGCGGTGGTTTTTGAGGGATGTATTCTTCCTCCCCGACATAACGCTCCTGCGCCTCCAAAATTGGGGGCAACTACTTAGGGAATGTGCATTGCACCTGGCTGCCCTTTCAGTGCAGTAAGGTAAGTGGCATTGGACTCTAAGAAACAATTGTTGCCACATTGAAACCCTCGCTGTTCAACATTTTAAGATGCTTATAATTATCAGTTGGGTAATTAATCACTTAACATCAACTTGAAATACAGCACTTTTGACTGTACTGCAACAGTTTTGCTGCCTGTAAATTTAATTCTTCCTTCAGGTTGTGGTTTCTTCAGCATTGCAATGTTAATTACTATTAATGACTTCTTACATGCCTCTACCTGAGGAAAAGCCTCCTATCAACTTACCATTTGTGTATATGGGGAGAACTAGGTCTGTTTGAGGAAATGCATGCAAACTCAATGTTGCATGCTAAATCTCCCGTTTTGTTGGATTCTAATCCATTTTCTGTACTTCAGAATGTTATGGAGGACTCAAAACATGACCCTTTACCTTCTACTTCAGAGTGACAGGGGCAAGTATCCCTTTTCCAAATAATAAACATTAATCTAAGCTGGTTGGTACCACAATGCTTTTATCAAACAGGTGGGTTAAAAAAGACCCCCTTCACCTGCGAAGTCTCCCCCGTCAATATCTCTGGAGTTTCTTTTGGAGGAGAGACAAGCTCTTAAACCCTATGTGGAAGAAACCAATAAACGTCTCCTAGGCCTCTATAACAAATGGTCTCCTATTGATAATAAAGTTACTAAAATGAAACTGCGGGTAGAATCACTGCAAGCAGCTACTCGACAACTTCTTCCTAGGCAGTAGGACATTGCTCAGTTTGAAAAGCAAGTATAGAACCTTGAAAATTGCCATAGGTGAAACAATCTACAAATTTATGGCCAGTTGGAGGACTTGAGGAGTCCAAACCCATCTCCTTCTTCCAATCTTCTCTACTGAATATTCTTGACTGAAATGCCACAACTGATTATCCAAAGAGCACATAAACCTAATTCATAATCTATGTATTGTATCTTGTTCTAAAAAACCAAGAGGCATAATATTCTATTTTTGGGAGAATTCTGACTTGCTGAAAGTTTTACAGGCAGTTAGATTAAAACACTGCATCTCATGGTAGGGATCTCTACTGTTCTTCCCTCAAGATTATGCTGAAGCCACAGTGGACAAAAGAAAGAGTTTTCTGTCAATGAGACTAGCACTGTGAGATCTCAATGCCAGATTTGGGCTGTTGGATCCTTGCCTCTTCAAAGTGATCTATAAAAATAAAACTACTACATATAAAGATACTGTTTTGTTGCAACAATTTCTAGACAATTGCAAAGAGGAGGACTATGGAAATTGCAAGACTGTCTCCTACTTTTTGTACTTTATTAATACTAAACAAAGTGTTCTGCTCAATTGAAAGGTTGTATATAAAATGTTCTGAATAGTATATATGTTTTTACTTCTTTATGTTTTTTGTTATCTTTCATCTGTCTGGATGGCTTGTCCTCCCTCCTCACCTGCCTTGGAGTTTCAGTCGGGAGTCCCATCTTCCTTTTGTGGTCTCACCACCCTTGATTGATGTTTGTGTTTTTGGTATCTCATTTTGTTGATCTTATCTATCAATTCTATCTATCACCTCCTCTTTTCTTTTTCTTTCATTGTTCCTCTTTTCTATCATCTCTTTTTCCTTTAATAACATAACTATGTTCTTTTCTTACTATCTTCTATCCTTGTTTGAGAAAATTTCTTGGTGTTCTGTTACATTTGTAAGACTTCATTATGTATATAATTTATGTTTTCTACCTTTTAACTTTGATGAATGAAGCTAGGTGTTATTTCATGGAATTTTAAAGGTTTGGGCTCAGCCATCAAAAGACAAACAGTATTTGCCCACTTATCCATCCTTAAATCTGATATTGTGTTTTTACAAGAAACTCATGTGGATACATCAGAAGTTCTAAAACGTAAATGACTATTGGTAGGAAGCATCTTTTCTTCCACTCGTACAGGCAATAGAAATTGAGTTATTACTCCTTCATAAAAAAGTCAATGTCACCCTCCTTTCTCAGGAAGCAGATGATGACGGTCGGTAATTGATTGTACATCTTAGGATCAATAATGTTCCTATTTCTGTGTTTAATATTTATGCACATACCAAAATTCATAATGCATTTTGGCCTGCTGTTTCTGTTAAGATGATGTCTATTCCTACACAATATGTAATTTTTAATGGCGATTGCAACTTAGAGCCTAATCATTGGTTCTAGCACAGGAATTAAGATGCGATCAACCCCAGTTCAGTTGCATGCCTATTCTTGAAAATGTAAGCATGCATTCCAAATGGAATGCATGCTCTCATTGCAAAGAGCGGAGGTGCAATTCATCCCTGCACCCCACGGGGTGTAGCGATTAACAGGGGGCACCCATCGGGATCCTGCTGGGGGCCCCCCCAAAGACAGTTTCCCTCTGAAATGAAATGAAATTGAATGAAATACTAGCATTTGTAAAGCACACAGCTACCTCCGGAGAGGTGTCCCGGTGCTGTGGGCCCTCATGAAGATTAAGCGAGCTTGCCCAGAGACACAGGCTGCTGGGCTAATGTGCCGCCGGCACCGGGGATCGAACCATGAACCCCGTGGTCAGGAGTCATGCACCCTGCCGCTGCATCACACCTCTTCCTCTGCCTTTCTGTGTCGGAAAGGCCAGAACAGAAAGGCAGTGGGAAGCTGCCATTGTAATCCCTCAGCCAGAAAGAGCCGGCCGAGAGATTACTACAAGATTTCTGAATGGTAGATGGGCTCTCTATGCCCATCATAAGCCATTCAGAAATCTAAATCAGATTCCCATCCGACTGACCCCATTGAAATGGGTTGGTTGGAAGGGAATCCGATATGGAGATTACGATGTGGGCTGGGGGGCTCCGACCAATGGTCGAAGCTCTTCCAGCCCGCATCGTAATCGGGCCCTTGGTCTTTGATCCTTATATAGGTCGAACTTCCAAAGCAACGTTTGTTCCCTCTAATTCACAAGCACAATTTACTACACAAATTGACTAAAGATCTCTTGTTGATTCTTGGAGATTATGTAACCCACTTTTCTTAAAGTATACTTTTTTTCTCTCCTACACATCCCTCCTAATCTTGTATTGATTATTTGTTTGTTTCTAAATCATTAATACACCACATTATTCATGCAGATATTGGCTTCATACTTATTTTTGACCATGCTCTGGTATTTTTGGATTTAGAATTGCTCCCTATCACCACTGGCAATAGACATTGGCATTTTAAATCTTATTTGTTAATTGACTCGCTCTTTACTTCCACCTTTAAGTCCTTTATTGTTGAATTTGTTACCCTTAATTCAAACTCTGAACTTCCTTTTCATGTAGTATGAGATACATTTAAAGCATCAGCTGGATTTTGTTATTTCTTACGTCTCCAAGAAGAAAATACATTCTCAATAAGCACTTGACCTCCTCAAAGGCATCAAATTGTTAGAAACTCTAAATAATAATTCTAATTCCATGACTGATCCTCATCATCTTATTAGAGAAGACCTAATGTAATGTAATAAACTCTCTACAGAAAGTTCAATTTCTTACTTTCTCAGAGGTAGCGCCAGTTACTATGGTGGTCAAATCAAGGCAGGTAAACAGCTTGCTACATATCTTAAAATCAAAAAAGAGTGTACCAAAATTAATACCATTCTAAAACAAGATTCCTCATTTATGGGTAAAGATGTGGAAATGTTTTATGAATTTGAAACATATTATAGTATTTTTTATACCACTGAATCCACTCAAGATCACACTGCCATTCAAAATTATCTCTCCTCTATACAGAAAAAGTTCCCATCTAATGTAGATTTTTCTTCATTGCAGAGGGATCTCTTTCTCAAAGATATCTCTGAATCATTGAAATGAATTAAGACTGTCAAAGCTCCCAAACCAGATGATTTTCCTGTAGAATTTTATTCCCACTTTTCTAAAATTCTGCTTTCAAAACTTCATCTTCTATTTACCCATTTTACTTCATCTAAGGCTTCTAGTGGCACTTTTCAAGAATCACTTATTTGTCTCGTTCCTAAGGATGGAAGGGGTCCGCATTTGTGTAAGAATTACAGGCCAATTTCTTTAGTCAATTCTGACTATAACTTATTAGCTTCATTTTTATCCTCTCTTTTTGGCAAAGAACATTCAGATTTTATTAAAGGCAGAGGTATTTCTGATAATTCTAGAGCTTTCCCAAATGTATTTCCTATATTTTAATGAATGAAAATATATTCTACAGCACACAGCTACTTGAAAAAGTGTCCCGACATTTTTAGACATGCCAACGAGGATTATTCAGAAGTTTGTATGCCCATAATCACCCTTAAGTTTAAATAAGAATGTTTTCAGTTCCTTTTTAAATTTAACTTCCTCAGGGATAAGTCTCAAGTATTCAGGTGATTTATTCCACAAGCTTGCTGCCTTGACAGTGAAGGGAGAGCCTCTCCGCCACTGTTTCCTAATGCGAGGATTCACAATAAGGCCTGCATAGCTAGAGCGCAGAAGCCTTCCAGGACAATATGCCTTAATGGATTCATGTAGGTACATAGGACACCTATTATGGAGGGCTTGGGGTGTTAAGTTCAAAGCTCTTGTACCTAATGCGTTGATGAACTGGCAGTCAGTGAAGTTTGTCCTGATATATATACCTACTATATACAGCTTTTTGATTAATGGTCTTATTTCCTCTTCCTGTTCATTAGGAATGTCCTCTTTCCCCACTTAATTTTTATTCTTGCGTTGGGGCCTTTTTTTTAAAATAAAAATTGACTGAACAATATTATACTTGGCTTTCAGCATGGTAATACCCATACTAAACTGAGTGCTCATGCTGATGCCTTTTATACTTCTTTCCAAGTCTGAATCCTCTCTTCCTGCTTTCCTTGCGGAAGTCAAATCCTTTTCTACACTTTCTGGTTATAAATTGAATCATGACAATTCTTCCTCTCAACAGTTTATGCTTTTAATGAGATTTCTCTCTTTCTAATTTTGCTTTTTATCCTCATGAAAATTAAATATTCAGGACTTTGGTTTGTACCTTCAAATTAAACTTGCTTTATTTCTAAATACGAATGCAGTACTTACTGTTTTATCTAATTCAATTGCTAAATGGGATCCTCTTCACTTATCCTGGTGGGGTATGAACATTAGTTTTTTATACCATCTCCTCTATTTCCATCACTATTTCTGCTTACTTTTTCAAAGCAATGTAATGTATACTGTCTTCCTTTTTTATGGAATCAAATTAACCTGTATGTCTCTTCTTAAGCCAGAAACCTGTCTTAGGATACTTGATTCCGGTCCAGGGAAGACATGGCTTGGCAGTTAGGGCTGGACTGTTCCCATGAGGCACAGGGTCAAGACTGATTTGCATGTGGCCATGTCTGAACTGGGGTGGCGTGGTGAGCAAAATAATAATGTATTAAACCCAGATCTGTGACTGGGGGTGAATGTTTTGCCAATGCCCAATATTCCGTCCATCATCCTGTGTGTTTTGCTGTTCGCCCTCTGTGGGAAGGGTATGCCCAAACATGGGTCCCGTGCTCACTACACCACTGGAGTCAAGCTATCCTGGCTGATGACGGCTGATAGCTAGAAACCGGTCCTAGGATGCTTGATTCCAGTCCAGGGAAGACATGTCTTGGCAGTTCGGACTGGACTGTTCCCATGAGGCACAAGGTCAAGACTGATTTGCATAAGTCCATGTCTGAACTGGGGTGACTTGGTGAGCAAAATAACAATGGATTAAACCAAGATCTGTGACTGGGGTGAATGTTTTGGCAATGTGTAACATTCCGTCCATCATCTTGTGTGCTTTACTGTTCGCCCTCTCTGGGAAGGGTATGCTCAGACGTGGGTCCCGTGCTCACTACACCACTGGAGTCAAGCTATCCTGGCAGATGACAGCTGATAGCCAGAAACGAGTCCTAGGATGCTTGATTCCGGTCCAGGGAAGACATGGCTTGGCAGTTCGGGCTGGACTGTTTCCATGAGGCACAGGGTCAAGACTGATTTGCATATGGCCATGCCTGAACTGGGTTGGCATGGTGAGCAAAATAACAATGGATTAAACCCAGATCTGTGACTAGGGTAAATGTTTTACCAATGTGCAACATTCCGTCCATCACCTTGTGTGTTTTGCTGTTCGCCCTCTGTAGGAAGGGTATGCCCAGACGTGGGTCCCGTGCTCACTATGCCACTGGAGTCAAGCTATCCTCTCTGATGACGGCTGATTTCCAGAAACCGGTCCTAGGATGCTTGATTCCAGTCCAGGGAAGACATGGCTTGTCAGTTCGGGTTGGACTGTTCCCATGAGGCACAGGGTCAAGTCTGATTTGCATATGGCCATGTCTGAACTGGGGTTGCGTGGTGACCAAAATAACAAAGGATTAAACCCAGATCTGTGACTGGGGGGGATTGTTTTGCCAATGCGAAACATTCCGTCCATCATCTTGTGTGTTTTGCTGTTCACCCTCTGTGGGAAGGATATTCCCAGGCGTGGGTCCTGTGCTCAATATGCCACTAGAGTCAACCTATCCTGGCTGATGACGGCTGATTCCAGAAACCGGTCCTAGGATGCTTGATTCCGGTCCAGGGAAGACAAGGCTTGGCAGTACGGGCTGGACTGTTCCCATGAGGCACAGGGTCAAGACTGATTTGCATATAGCCCATGTCTGAACTGGGGTGGCGTGGTGAGCAAAACCCAGATATGTGACTGGGGGTGAAAGTTTTGCCAATGAGCAACATTCCGTCCATCATCTTGTGTGTTTTGCAGTTCGCCCTCTGTGGGAAGGGTATGCCTAGACGTGGGTACCGTGCTCACTACACCACTGGAGTCAAGCTATACTGGCTGATGATGGTTGATAGCCAGAAACCGGTCCTAGGATGCTTGATTCTGGTTCAGGGAAGACATGGCTTGGCAGTTCGGGCTGGACTGTTCCCCTGAGGCACTGGGTCAAGACTGATTTGCATATGGTCATGTCTGAACTGGGGTGGTGTGGTGAGCGAAATAACAATGGATTAAACCCAGATCTGTGACTGGGGGTGAATGTTTTGCCAATGTGCAACATTCCGTGCATCATCCTGTGTGTTTTGCTGTTCACCCTCTGTGGGAAGGGTGTGCCCAAACGTGGGTCCCGTGCTCACTACGCCACTGGAGTCAAGCTATCCCGGCTGATAGCCAGAAACCGGTCCTAGGATGCTTGATTCCGGTCCAGGGAAGACAAGGCTTGGCAATTCGGGCTGGACTGTTCCCACGAGGCACTGGGTCAAGACTGATTTGTATGTGGCCATTCCTGAACTGGGTTGGCGTGGTGAGCAAAATAATGATGGATTAAACCCAGATCTGTGACTGGGAGTGAATGTTTTGCCAATGTGCAACATTCCGTGCATCATCTTGTGTGGTAAAACGTCGCTGAGCATAAGTAAGGGACACAATCTGATAGAAATCTGAAACCAATTCATAAACATGGACCAAATTCTGATGTAAATTTAAACGCCAAAATGAACTATGTATCATACATAGAACAGGATTCAAAACATTTCAAAGCATGAGAAAATAGATGCATTAACTACTGCAGACATATAACATTGCAGTCAATGGGAAAATCTGCTAGTGACACTCTGTTATTTTGGGGTCGAGTTACTTACTTCCGTCGCAGGATAGAGGTCTTCAGGGGCCCTGGACCAAGGGCCAGATGTATGACCCTCAGTGTTTGTGACTCGCAATTTGCATTTTTTGTGACTCATAAATTGCGAGTCGCAAACACTGATGTATAACTTCAGACACTGTTTGTGATTCCTGAATGGGTCTCAAAGGACCTGCCTCATTAATATTCATAAGGCAGGTCACATTTTGTGGCCCATTGGGAATGGCTGGCAATCACAGCGATAAT
Organism: Lissotriton helveticus; assembly: GCF_964261635.1. Classification (NCBI taxonomy): domain Eukaryota; kingdom Metazoa; phylum Chordata; class Amphibia; order Caudata; family Salamandridae; genus Lissotriton; species Lissotriton helveticus. The sequence continues at coordinate 1,242,231,804 of NC_136063.1, read as the reverse complement.
GCCTTGCTGAGGTAGGCAGACCACCATGTCTGTAACTGCTTTTTCAAGAAAGCAGATGTTTTTTAATGCAACTCATTTTCCTCAATGGATGCATTTAAAAAATAAAAATTAAGAATTTCGTTTTAATTTTTTATGAGCAGGCAGTTGTCCATAGAACCACTGCCTGGTCTTAATAAACATTTTCGCCGCCAATTACAAAGGCGAAGGGGTCGCCTGGGGACCACTCCCTTTTTGCAGCTAGCTTAGCACCAATTTGAAATTGGTGGTAAATGCAATTGTTTTGCAACTGCATTTGCAATCGCAAAACAATCTTACATCCCCCTGCACTCGCTATTAGGAAAAGACACCCTTGGCATGCCCCTTACTAATAGTGACTCCCAAAACCTATTTTACGATTCAGTATACAGATTACTGACTCCTAAAATAGGTTTGGTACATGCTACAACCATTTTTTAGCTGTCACAAATGGTCTAATTTCCCATTTGCAACAGCTAAAAACAGTCATACATCTGGCCCCAAATTTCAACAGTCAGCTTACTTTTACCTTGCTTGGGGAGTCTGGTGCAGGTGGGAAAAGCTGCTTAGTGACAATAAGTCACTTCAGGGTTTAGTTTGATTCAATTCAATACATTGTATTTAGTTTATACCATGTTACAACAATATAAGTGTCAAAAAATTTGTACAATGTTAATATATATATATATATATATATATCTACCTGAGCTCTGGGAAACACCAGATGTAGCTTGCCCAGCAATAACTAGGGCTGACTTGGTTCGCCACTTCAGGCACTATAATCTATTGCCTCTTCTTGTGAGTTCTACAGTCGGAAGATTGACAACCGAGTTTCTTCAAGTAAAAGAAGATTACAAAAGGGAAGACTTCCTAGACCTGATCTATCCATCACTGGCGAGGAAATTATACATGCAATTCAGGATGGGTAGTCTTCCGCTTATGTGGTTTACTAGTAAACGGGACAGTAAGAAAAACACTGAGTGTCCAGCATGTAACCACAACTTAGAAAATGGAATTCATGTATTTTTTTTCTGCCCTGCTTATCAGGCCGCACGGAAATGTTGGGTGATACCTATTTGCAGAAACCTAGGTTCTAGACATTGTGCTCAAGCTTTTAGAGTCCTGAAGTATGACACCCATCCCCCTATTGTTTTTGCAGTTTCGCGTTTTTTAAACGGGATGTGGCACAAATGTAGACGTTTTTTTATGATTTAACTGGACAGTTGGAATATTTACACAAAATGAACTCAGTCGATACCCAATTGAATGTTTAATTTGGTTTTATGATGGGATGGATAAAGCCATAGCTTTCAACTTGTGAATATTGTGTATATATAATTGTGATTGTCTTTGTATTGTTTAATGTTATTTAAATATTTTACTGCTTTTGTATGTATGTATTTTTATCTTGTACTTTTATGGTCCGTTGTGACCGAAATAAAGTTATAAAAAAAAATAATATTTTATAATAATAAATATCTTAGAGCTACCCCGGAGTGCGTGGTTTCTTTGGTTGAAGCTTTGTGGAAACTGTGAGCTGAATATATATATATATATATATATATATATATATATATATATATATATATATATATATATATATATTTATATTACCCACTGGCGGTCGCCAGTAGGTAGTTATAGTCAAAACCTAGTTTCCATAAGAAATCCGCAACATTCTATTTGGAATAACTTTGGCGCCGGTGGACGAATCTTCACGGATTTCTCCAAGAAGATGGCCTGCTCCCCTCCGCTCCTTCACTGAAAGTTTGGGGGTGATTCGTGAAGCAGGGGCCGAGAAAAAAGCAGGGTTCCAAAACATGTTTTCCCCATGCAATTTTCCATAGGACATTTAGCCGGGGCTACAGCCCAAACGGCTGAAAGGAATTACACCAAACTTGTCAAAAAGGTAGAGTTCTGTTCGCAGATAGGCCCTTTTGGTAAATGGTGTAAATCCGTTCAGTAGTTCCTGAGAAAATCAAAAGTAAAATCATAAGTATATCTAGAGGTGCATACGGTAAGCTTACTGTAAGCTTACTGTACTCTGTACCTTCCCAAGCATGAGCTAATTGCTAATTGGCTGTCAACTGTCTGTCAACACTCAACCAGAAAGTGTTCGCAGCCATCTTGTGCCTCGGTACACTGAGGCACAAGAAAGCAGAAAAACAAATGTGTAGAATGTAAAAAGGGGGCAGGGTAGAAACACCCTGATCCCCTAGGCCTGCTCAGGGGGTCCCACAAGGACCCCCAAGGCCCCCCCAATTTTTGGGGGGGACAAAAATCATGGGGTACGAGTACCGTATGCGTACCTTTCCGAGTACGGGCTGCATGCTCATTGGCTGTGAACACTCCAAACCAGGAAGTGTTGGCAGCCATCTTGTGCCCGGTAGACAGAGGCACAAGAAAGCAGAAAAAAAACATGTAGAACGCAAAAGAGGGGCAGGGTAGAAACACCCTGACCCCTAGCCCTGCTCAGGGGGTCCCACAAGGACCCCCAAGGCCCCCCCCAATTTTTTTGTTTTGGGGACAAAAATCACGGGGTACGAGTACCGTACGAGTACCGTATGCTTACCTTTCCGAGTACGAGCAGCATGCTCATTGGCTGTGAACACTCCAAACCAGGAAGTGTTGGCAGCCATCTTGTGCTCGGTAGACCGAGTCACAAGAAAGCAGAAAAACAAACGTGTAGAACGCAAAAAGGGGGCAGGGTAGAAACAGCTTGACCCCCTAGGCCTGCTCAGGTGGTCCCACAAGGACACCCAAGGCCCCAAATTATTTTCTTTTAAACCCGGTCTGGTGTTTTTCAAATTACCCCCCAGGGGGACCAAATCCCGGGGCATAGTGAAAAAGAAGTGTGGGGGGCCCCAATCCCCCCTCACTGTCCCGGGGACCACCACCCCCCGGGGCAAAGCAATGCAGCCCCCTGGCGCATACTGTAGGTTCCAGGTGGGATAGTTGGCGCCATGGCCCCACAGTATTCAAGGGGAATTGGTTCCCCCTCTGCAAACGCGCCAGAGGTCTGCGTTGCAGAGAGGTGTAAAAACAAGGGTGGCCTCATTACACCTTTCTGCAATGCAGCCCCCTGGCGCATACTGGAGGATCCCGGTGGGCTAGTTGGCCCCCATGGACCCCCAGTATGCAAGGGGAATTAGTTCCCCCTCTGCAAACGCGCCCGGGGCTGCATTGCAGAGAGGTGTAATAAGGGGCGTGGCCTCATTACACCTCTCTGCAATGCAGCCCCCTGGCGCATACTGGAGGTTCCTGGTGGGCTAGTTGGCCCCCAGGGACCCCAAGTATGCAAGTATGGGTGTCATTTTAAGTAGAGCAGACCTACAGTGCACCATAATATCAAATCTATATTGGTTATCAAAATTTATTTTAAATAAGTCACAGTGTAATTTTGATAAAAATTATTATCATTAAAATGTAATGAAGTTTATCACAAAAAAGAAGCATCAACATGTGCTTGAGTTTCTTTTTTAACATTTTATAGCTACAAAATGCAGCTTCAAAACTGACCAAAAGTTTGCTCTGCACTCTATTGATGGAACAGATAGTTAAGCAGCCCACACATAATGCAGGACTTATTCTAGACGGAATTTTTACATCTAATCCATGTCTGAAAATATAAGAGGTTCTGCTAATCCCATGGTCAGACACAAGCTGTCCTGTTTGAAGTAACCACCATCCATCAGATGCTCACCCTCATAATCCACACAGAACAATTAAAGGGCGCAACTGTAAAAATATCAATTCTCACCTGCTACAAAACGCGCTTGTATCCCTAAAACAGGAACCAATGTCTGAGGCAAACACGTCAATGGGCAGTTTCACTAATTGTATGGAAACTGCAATAAATATATTAATACCGGAAAAAAGATTTGTCAGTCAGGGCATGAAGAAATCCGAACCCTAGAAACAACTTTGTAGAAAACTAGAGAGCCGTTGGAGAATGAATTACGACAAAGTCGATAAAACTCTATATACACAGTCAATGATTGTCTACAAAAAAATGATTTTAGAGTAAAAAAGCAGTAATTTCTCAGAGAAAATCCAACAGGCAGGTGTTAGACTTGGCATCTTTTTGCATGTTTCCCCTGACTTCTGCGCACTTTCCTCACTGCGGTCCAGTGGTAAAGTGCAAGTGCTCCTGTATAGAATGTGTTATCGGTTGGTGTTTCCATGATTGGCTATTTGATTTATATGTCAGTCCCTAGTAAAGGGCACTGCGGGTGCCAGGGCGTATAAATCAAATGCTGTTGGTGGGCTGCAGCACTGGATTGTGCCACTCACACAAACAGCCCGTAAAGTGTAACTCTAGCCTGCCATTGCAGAGCCTGTGTGCAGCCTAGTGCTGCCATGTCAACTTGGCAAATGCCCATACTTGCAAGTCCCTAAAACCATCCCTTTCTACATGTGTGTCACCTCCAAGGTAGTCCCCTGGTACCTCCATGGGCAGGGTGCGTTGTATGTAAAAGGTAGGACATGCCCTGGTGTGTGTGGCATGTCCTGATAGTGAATTACAGCCTACTCCGTTTTTCACTATTGTAAGGCTAACTGTTCTCCATAGGCCAGAATGGTCAGTTTGATCATTACATCCTATGATCCTAACTGACTCAGGGAACATGGTAGGAATTCGAGTTTAGTATGCCTGAACTCAGAATGACAAAATACATCTTTTAGTAAAGTTGGTTTTAACATTCTGTGTTTGAAAATACAATTTTTAGAAAGCGGCTAATTTCTGACCTAACCATCCAGCCTGCCTCTACTAGCTTGTGTATTGTCTGTCTGGATTGTGAGTGACAGGATCTGGGGGAAACAGGGTGATTCAGCCGGGCTGAATAGGCACATCTACACCTAGATGGGTGGGAGGAGTAGCACCTTGGTCTGAATAGGCCTGGGCTCGCCTTCCACAATGCTGGCTCCACCTCCTGTGGTGCGTCTGAGGACCCTGGCCCACACTGACAAAGAAAGAAGGTGCACCCTGGCAGATTGCACCACAAACTGGTTTGAACTAGGTCCAGGCCTCCTACCTTCAGAAGATAAAATAATTACTGGTATAAATATTGGGGCCCAGACCCCAAGACTTTAGATCTCTCTGGAAACAAGGAACCTGCCAAGAAGAAGAGCTGGAAGAGCTGCCAGGAGGAGCACTGCCCCTTTGCTGTGTTGTTGCTTATTTGGGTTGACCTGCACCTGCTGCTTCTGCCTTGGGCAGCGAAAGGATTGAACTGAACTTTCTCTATTTGTGCTGAGTATCTCCAAGGGCCTGACACTAAGCTGGCCACCTGTTAAGAAGTCTCAGGGACTGCAAAGACTTCACCAAACCTCTGGGTACTACCCCTGGAACCGGTGTTTCAGTTGCCATAGAGACGAGGGAACCGCAACCGATTCCGTCATCCGACTCCATCGCCGGCCTTGTGTCCTGAAGGCACTGCATCGAAGCACCGTTTCGCTCTGCACCACTCACTTTGGTCTCACTGATGCCGTCCTGGACGATCGTCACCGAGCCACTGCTCGCACCGCATTGATAGGCACTGCATCCTGCATCACCTTGCTTCACTTTGCTTGCTTGGGCTCACCGACACGGTAGCTGCTTTTTCGACACCCGTGACCGACTCGCCACGTACAACTGTCCGGCTCAGCCAGTGCCAATTCCCACCAACCGGCTTTGTCGCTCCATCGCAACTTGCCAGCACCGCATCGAGCACCATCTTGTCCTACACTGCCCGCCTTGGTCTCACTGATGCCGTCTGGGCAATCATCACCGAGCCACTGCCTGCACCACATGGAGGGACACCGCACAGTGCACCGCTTTCACTTTAAACCATAACCACGACGAATGGCACAACTGGCTCTGTCACCTGCACCGCAACCTGCCAGCACTACATCGAGCACCGACTCGACCTGCACCGCAAGCCTTGGTCTTACCGACGCCACCTGGACCATCGTTACCAAGCCACTGCTCACACCACATCGAGGGACACGCACTGCTCTCACTTCGCATTGCAACCGCGACGGATGCCAAGACCGACTTGCACCTCCGCATGAGTCGCGCTAAGAAAGGTATGGTTAACGAGTTTGTCCCTGCTGTTGCTGACCCGTACCGACGCTGTCAGCTAGAAGTGTGAAACTCTGTTGTTTTCAGCATTTCTGACCTAACCATCCAGCCTGCCTCTGCTAGCTTGTGTATTGTCTGTCTGGTTTGTGAGTGACAGGATCTGGGGGAAACAGGGTGATTCAGCCGGGCTGAATAGGCACATCTACACCTAGATGGCTGGGAGGAGTAGCACCTTGGTCTGAATAGGCCTGGGCTCGCCTTCCACAATGCTGGCTCCACCTCCTGTGGTGCGTCTGAGGACCCTGGCCCACACTGACAAAGAAAGAAGGTGCACCCTGGCAGATTGCACCACAAACTGGTTTGAACTAGGTCCAGGCCTCCTACCTTCAGAAGATAAAATAATTACTGGTATAAATATTGGGGCCCAGACCCCAAGACTTTAGATCTCTCTGGAAACAAGGAACCTGCCAAGAAGAAGAGCTGGAAGAGCTGCCAGGAGGAGTACTGCCCCTTTGCTGTGTTGTTGCTTATTTGGGTTGACCTGCACCTGCTGCTTCTGCCTTGGGCAGCGAAAGGATTGAACTGAACTTTCTCTATTTGTGCTGAGTATCTCCAAGGGCCTGACACTAAGCTGGCCACCTGTTAAGAAGTCTCAGGGACTGCAAAGACTTCACCAAACCTCTGGGTACTACCCCTGGAACCGGTGTTTCAGTTGCCATAGAGACGAGGGAACCGCAACCGATTCCGTCATCCGACTCCATCGCCGGCCTTGTGTCCTGAAGGCACTGCATCGAAGCACCGTTTCGCTCTGCACCACTCACTTTGGTCTCACTGATGCCGTCCTGGACGATCGTCACCGAGCCACTGCTCGCACCGCATTGATAGGCACTGCATCCTGCATCACCTTGCTTCACTTTGCTTGCTTGGGCTCACCGACACGGTAGCTGCTTTTTCGACACCCGTGACCGACTCGCCACGTACAACTGTCCGGCTCAGCCAGTGCCAATTCCCACCAACCGGCTTTGTCGCTCCATCGCAACTTGCCAGCACCGCATCAAGCACCATCTTGTCCTACACTGCCCGCCTTGGTCTCACTGATGCCGTCTGGGCAATCATCACCGAGCCACTGCCTGCACCACATGGAGGGACACCGCACCGTGCACCGCTTTCACTTTAAACCATAACCACGACGAATGGCACAACTGGCTCTGTCACCTGCACCGCAACCTGCCAGCACTACATCGAGCACCGACTCGACCTGCACCGCAAGCCTTGGTCTTACCGACGCCACCTGGACCATCGTTACCAAGCCACTGCTCACACCACATCGAGGGACACGCACTGCTCTCACTTCGCATCGCAACCGCGACGGATGCCAAGACCGACTTGCACCTCCGCATGAGTCGCGCTAAGAAAGGTATGGTTAACGAGTTTGTCCCTGCTGTTGCTGACCCGTACCGACGCTGTCAGCTAGAAGTGTGAAACTCTGTTGTTTTCAGCATTTCTGACCTAACCATCCAGCCTGCCTCTGCTAGCTTGTGTATTGTCTGTCTGGTTTGTGAGTGACAGGATCTGGGGGAAACAGGGTGATTCAGCCGGGCTGAATAGGCACATCTACACCTAGATGGCTGGGAGGAGTAGCACCTTGGTCTGAATAGGGCTGGGCTCACCTTCCACAATGCTGGCTCCACCTCCTGTGGTGTGTCTGAGGACCCTGGCCCACACTGACAAAGAAAGAAGGTGCACCCCGGCAGATTGCACCCCAAACTGGTTTGAACTAGGTCCAGGCCCCCTACCTTCAGAAGACAAAATAATTACTGGTATAAATATTGGGGCCCAGACCCCAAGACTTTAGATCTCTCTGTAAACAAGGAACCTGCCAAGAAGAAGAGCTGGAAGAGGTGCCAGGAGGAGTACTGCCCCATTGCTGTGTTGTTGCTTATTTGGGTTGACCTGCACCTGCTGCTTCTGCCTTGGGCAGCGAAAGGACTGAACTGAACTTTCTCTATTTGTGCTGAGTATCTCCAAGGGCCTGAAACTAAGCTGGCCACCTGTTAAAAAGTCTCAGGGACTGCAAAGACTTCACCAAACCTCTGGGTACTACCCCTGGAACCGTTGTTTCAGTTGCCATAGAGACGATGGAACCGCAACCGACTCCGTCATCCGACTCCATCACCGGCCTTGTGTCCTGAAGGCACTGCATTGAAGCACCGTCTCGCTCTGCACCACCCGCCTTGGTCTCACTGATGCCATCCTGGACGATCATCACGAGCCACTGCTCGCACCGCATTGAGAGGCACCGCATCCTGCATCGCCTTGCTTCACTTTGCTTGCATGGACTCACCGACACGGTAGCTGCTTTTTCGACACCCGTGACCGACTCACCATGTACAGCTGTCCGGCTCAGCCAGTGCCAATTCCCACCAACCGGCTCTGTCACTCCATCGCAACTTGCTAGCACCGCATCGAGCACCATCTCGCCCTACACTGCCGCCTTGGTCTCACCGATGCCGTCTGGACGATCATCACCGAGCCACTGCCTGCACCACATGGAGGGACACCGCACCGTGCACCGCTTCCATTTTGAACCGTAACCGCGACGAATGGCACGACTGGCTCTGTCACCTGCACCGCAACCTGCCAGCACTACATCGAGCACTGACTCGACCTGCACCGCAAGCCTTGGTCTTACCGACGCCACCTGGACCATCGTCGCCAAGCCACTGCTCACACCACATCGAGGGACACCACACCGCTCTCACTTCGCATCGCAACCGCGACGGATGCCAAGACCGACTTGCACCTCCGCACGAGTCGCGCTAAGAAAGGTATGATTAACGAGTTTATCCCTGCTGTTGCTGACCCGTACCGACGCTGTCAGCTAGAAGTGTGAGACTCTATTGTTTTCAGCATCGTGGTAGTCTCGGACCGATCTTCCGACTCGTACGAACTGTGTTTTCAACGTAACTTTGCAATTTAAAGACATTTTTCAACACAACTATTTTTAAAGTACTGTACTGTGGATTTTTCATCGTATTTGGTCTTGTTTAAGTATATAAAAATATTGGATATTTTTCTAAACTGGTGTGGTGTCCTTTTGTAGTTCTTACATTATATTACTGTTGGTTATGTGCAAATGCTTTACACACTGCCTCTAAGATAAGCCTGACTGCTCGTGCCAAGCTACCAAGGCGGTGAGCAGGGGTTATTTTAGGAGCGTAATTCCCTTATCCTGACTAGAGTGGTGGTTCTTGTCTGGCTTTGGTGCAAACCTTAGCCAACCAGAAATCCCATTTCTAACAGCAAGCAACTCCAGCAAAGCACTGTTTGCAACCCTAAAGAAGCTAGTAAAACTACATGACCCACCAAAAGAAGACGGCAATGTGGAATTCTGCAATCAACTTGCAGGTTTTTTTAAGAATAAAGTGCAAACTATCTTTGAAACTGTTAGCCATGGCATCATTGGCGTGAATCTCTCTTCCATTTTGACGGATTGCCTCCTCCGTTTTGATATGTTTTTGCTAGTTTTATGCTTTGGGCACTGTGCCACGGCTAATCAGTGCCACAGTGCAAGTGCTCCCTATGTTAAATTAATGTACTGATTGGTTGTTCCATGATTGGGTTATTTGATTTATCTGTCAGCCCCTAGTACAGTGCACCATGTGTGCCCCGGGCATGTAAATCAAATGCTGCTGGTGGGCTTGCAAAGAAAAACCAAAGGAAATGATGGACGGAGCCTTGACAATACAAGCACTCACCCCCAGTCAACTGATCTGCACTGGTTGTGCCACCCACAGAAGCAGCCTGTAAAGTGTGTCTCAGACCTGCCATTGCAAGGCCTGTGTGCAGTCTAGCACTGCCATATCGACTTGGCTAAGTGCACCCACTTGCCAGTCCCTAAACCTTCCCTTTGCTTCATATTAGACACCCCTATGGTAGGCCCAAGGGCAGGGTGCATTGTAAGTGTAAGGTAGGACATGCTCTGATGTGTGTAACATGTCCTAATAGTGAATTACAGCCATTTTCGTTTTTCACTATTGAAGGCTACCAGGTCTCATAGGCCAGAATGGGCAGTTAGATTATTACAGTTTTATAATCCTAACTGACTCAGGGATTATGGTAGAAATTCGAATTTAGTATGCATGAAATCAGAATAATAAAATACATCTTTTAGTAAATGTAGTTTTAATATTCCGTGTTTGAAAATACCACTTTAAGAAAGTAGGTATTTTCTTGCCTAACTATCCAGGCCTGCCTCTGTTGGGTTGTGTATTCCTTGTCTGGGTTTGTGAGTGAGAGGGCTGGGGGATTCCAGGAGATAGGCTGGGCCAGCCCGGTGGTGAATACAGAGATCTGCATCTAGATGGGAGGGAGGAGTTGCACCTAGGACCTGAATAGGGATGGACCTTCCCTCTACAATGCTGGCTCCACCTCATGTGGTTTGTCTGATGTCTCTGCCCTGCACTGTGTAAGGAGAGGAGGAATCATGTCAACAGAGTGCTCCAGAGCTGTATCTTTCCTCCCCTGTGCTGGCTCCACCTCCTGTGGGAAGGCTGATGTCTCTGCCCTGCACAGTGAAAGGAAGAAGAGAGTCATGTAAACAAAGTGCTCAGGAACTGGTTAGGACTAGGCAGAGGCCTCTCTGCCTTCAGAGAACGAAGGATTTTGGGGTATAAATATTGGGACCCTGATCCCAAGAAATTAGATCACTTCTGGACAAGAAACCTTTCTGCCAAGGAGAAGAATCAAGGAAGCTTCAGGCGTTTTACTGCCCCTCTGCCAGTGTGCTGTTTGCTGGGTTGGCCTGCAATGGTTGCTTCATTGCCAAGGGAAAGGAGAAGGAACTTTGTAAGGACTTTCATCTACAGAATATTCTCCAAGGGCTTGAACTGTGCTTGCCTCTTGCTGAAGTCTCAGGGACAAAAGACTTCACCTCCAGCTCCCAACTGAATTTCCTTGCTGGGAATTCTGACTCCAGACACTTGCGTGCCGCAGGGAGCTGGAAGTGCGACGCATCGAGAAGAAGTGTGTCACCGCCGCAGCTGAAATCGACGCATTGCTGGAGAAACGAGCCTTCGCCGCATCTCTTTGGAAGCGTGTGTTCATCGAAGCTGCCTGCTGTCGCATCACCGGAGAAGCGTGTCGCAGGGCCTATCGCTGTTCCAAAGTACTGAGTCGTCGCAAGGCTGCCAGGGCGGCATTGCATCGTCATCACATCGCCGCATCAAGGGCACCATCTTCTCGCATCGCAACCGAATCATCACATTGCATCAAGGTGCCATCTTGCGTACCTCGACGGACCCGCAGGACGAGAATCCAGGAGTCACCTCCGCACCTGTAAGGATCACGACGCATCCCCTACTCTGCGCAAGCATTGAGGCCTGACACATCATCTCTCACGGATCACGGAACCGACACATCTCCCCTTTTGCTAGCCTTTTGTTTACTTTGCATTATGCATCCAGGTACTTTGTTGAGAACTTTGTCTCATTTACCATCAACTTGAACTAAGCAACTTTAATCATCTTTTAAGCAATCTTAAGTGTAGTATTGTGGATTTTTGTTGTTTGTAGTCTTGTGTTTAAGTCTATATAAAGAATAGTTATTTTTATAAAACCTGTGTTGTGTCCATCTGTAGTGTTTTCACTGTATTACTGTGTATATTCACAAATGCTTAACACACTGCCTCTGAGATAAGCCTGTCTGCTCGTGCCAAGCTACCAAGGGGGTAAACAAGGGTTATTAAGGAGTGTAATCCCCTTATCCCGACTTGGAAGTAAGGGTCCCTATTTGGACAAAGGTGAATACCATAGCCAACTAGAGACCCCCCAGATCTAACATTGGTGGTCAGCGGTGAGGATTTGGACTTTGCATTTGTGTTTCATATACAGTGATTGGGGATACTACTAGTGAGTGCAGACCAAACGCGACTACATACTTTTAAAAAAAAATCATTTTCCTTGGACTGTTAGTTTTTCCTGAAAACTCCCAATTTTTACTACCATGAGTAAACCAGCCTCTGTTGCATATATGGATCCTGAATTCAAGGAAGAGAGGTTGGATACCTACACTCTGACTACCAAAAGGTGCTGAGGGCCTGGGTAGAAGCAAGAAATGCCACTGATCTTGAGGTGGAGGCAATTGTGGATACAGATGGGCCTATTCAGAAGCCAGTGTTTTCAGCTAGGGGAGGGGGTATCTCTCCACCTGGCAGCAGTATCTATTCCAAAGGCCTGTCCCCCAGAGAGTTGGAAGACAGGGAGAGAAATAGGGCACTGAAGCCGGAGTTGACTAAGCTTAAAATAGAGAGTCAGAGAGAAACAGAGAATAATAATAGAGAGAATGAGAATGGAGCATGAGAGAATGTTGAGGGAGTTAGAGATCAAGGGCAAGGGTCTAGAAATCAAACCCTCTGGTTGCAGCGCACCATCTGTGCCTTCAGAAGGCAGAGTACATATTCCCAAGGATGTAATCAAGGATTTCCACAAAAATGAAGATATTGGGCAGTGGTTTGCAGCCTATGAGATAGCAATGTTGGCCCACCGGGTCCCAGAGAAGGATTGGGGAGCGGGGTTGTTGGGCCGCTTTTTAACTGAAGGTAGAGATACTTTGTAAGTCTTGCCCTGTGATGATAGGATGTTTATGCCCACATGAAGGAAGCACTGATGACAAGGTATAGGTTAACTCCATAGCTCTATAGACAGAGGTTCGGGAATTGTAAGAAGCTGGAGGGAACCACTTGGGTAGAACATGTGTCTTTCTTTTGCAGAGCTATGGATGGTTGGGTGAGGGGTAGCAATGTTGATAATTTTCAAGCGCTCTATGATTTGATTGCTAGGGAGCACTTGTCTGCTAATTGTTTTCCAGAGCTACGCCAGCACATTATTGATAGCAAGTTGACTAACCCTAGAAAGCTTGCTGAAGAGGTGGACCGCTGGGTCAGTACCAGGGTCCACAAGGGTCTTGTGGGAGACTCCGCCAAAGGTGTGCAGGGTCCCCAGCAGAAGAGTGGGGAGGACAAGGGTAAATGGAGGGAGTTCCAAAAAGGTCCCCAAAGTAATTCCCAAGGGAACCAGGGTGAGGGTTCCTAGCCTCCCCTGTTGAATGACGTTTTAGGACCAGAGTGAAATTTTCACGATTCATGCCCTTATATAGGTACAATTCACATTGCCCTAATATACGCACAGAAATCATACCCATATTTAGACATAGCCCATGCAGTCCAAATACAGGCATGGCTACTACCACCCATACTAAAAAGTAATAACGATTTCTTGGAAAATCAGCTTAAGCAGTCCGGGACATCCCCTTGCTTGAATATTGATTTGTCCAAGAACTCATGGAGTTTTCAAAGAACTACCATTCCCTTTGGGTTCTTTACTGACGTTATTATGCCCGACTTTACGTCAAACTAGGCACCTTCAAGGTATAAATATGCCTTCACTTGCTCTAGCACGGACACGGTGGTTTGGAGCAGTTTGACTATCTACTTGCCTGACGCAGCTCGCTACAGCAAGTGCCGAAGGTATCCGTCCCTCGAGCTAATGCACTGATCGAGAAGCTGTCCTTTCTCTTGCTGAGAATCCAGAACCAGTGTTTCCAAGCACTCCTTACGAGGTGTTGGGAAATCAAGTCCCGAGACAAAAGATACCAGACCTCCTTCATTCTAAACTAAGGTATGGAGCTGATTAGACCCTAAGAGAATCTTGGATAGATTCTTGACAAAGAAACTAAACCTATGCTACACCACACTTACTTCTTCCCTCGTACAAGACTTAGGTTAGGTACATTGGATTAGGCGTATTTTAGAAACACCAGTTGAGTACTTTTAGCCATTGTTATTTATGTATGTATTTTTATGGCTTAGAAAGCATACAATGCTTTTACAGTATTATTTTATAATACTCTTCTTGCTGTATGCATTATACTTTGCAGCCTGCATTACGATTGTAGCAGTTCATTTATCTTGCATGAGAAAGAAGACTGTTCAATAAATCCTTTTTATTGAAAACGCCTGTCTCTCTATTTCTCTGCACCTCTGATGATTCGAAGCATGCACCATTTACTGAGTAAAATATGTATCTATTGTTTCATCGACTCTAAAGATATGTTTATTCTTGGGGAAACAAAGTTGTCGCGTTTATGCGGTTGTCAGAAACTAATCCCTTCTTGTGAATTTGAGAAAGTTTCTAGTGACCTCTGAGCTAGCTGGCACTCACAATTAAGTCTAATATATTTGATAGAGACCTAGTCGACCTCAGTCTAATCTATAGAGTATATTATTCCAATGCGCAGAGCCTATTGGGAAAATAGGAACTACACTACAAGGCGCCCAACATTTGATAAGGCACTAATTTAATGCTAGATACTAGAGTAACTCAGTCGTGCTTTTCACAGAGACCCCTTTTTCCCGTAAAATACTCCAGTAGACATCTGGAGTGGGTAAACGGATAACATATCCGCCATAACTGAGTAGGACGAAAATCCTATGTATTAGTTTTTGTTTTGTTCAACGTTGAAGGATACAGTGTTCCAAAATATTGTGCACCTTATCTTTGTTTCCTTGAAACTTGCTCTGCAAACTTTCATTAAACAATGTCACTTAACAGCGATAACAACGCAACCGGTGGAGCTGCAGCAACTGCAAACCAACCAGGCTTAGACGTTACAGGTTTCCAACAAGACAACCCGGATGCTATAATCATCCGAGAAAACTTAAGGAAAACCATAACTATAAAGCCTATAACAAATGGCCTATCATCAAGAGGTGGTAGGGTGATTTTTGTCATAGAGACACATGAATATTGGCAGATTGATGTATTCTATTCATGGATTGTCTTCCCAGAAGCAAATTCAGTAACACAAGTGTTTCACTTCTACAAAGTCGTGGAACATCCAAAGGAATATGTTCCTTTCGAGGACATTGAAATTCCGCTAACTTACCAAGAGCATGCACTCTCTTTTAAAGGCGCCCTACAACATCAAAATCACTTTACCAGGCTCAATCTATTAGGTAGACCAGGAGCAACCTAGCCGGTATTAGCCAGCTATAAACCACATCCTGCCATTGAAGAAATGACAGGTGCAGAACTATTAGTTCAACTAAAACAATTAAATAAAATACATAGACAATTGGTTCAATATGTCATGCTGACTCTAACAGTCCAACCTCCTATAAGGATTCCACAACAAACCCCTTTACCAGGGGAACACAAATAAAATCACAACACAGACTATACAATCAATCATTGGTAAATTGCCTGCAAAAAGGGAACAAATTCCATTCTGCATAGCTCAAAAAATTACTCAAATCGAGGCATTATTCCCAATACTACCCCTCGTGAGAAACACAGGATTCTAACAATCTGTTTACCAATGGGGATCACACCACACCTGGAGGACTGTGACACTTGGGGTACAGTCTTTGCTGCAATCTACACAAAAACACATTTTGTTCCGTCTATGGTGGTAATACCAGATGTCCTGAAACAGATTCAAAATGAATACGGGACAGAGCCTGCTTTAAATCTGGGTATAAAACTACTGAGAGATTTTAAACAGGTCTCAGCTATAATATTAGCTAGTATTAAAGGTGAGGCAGCATCCGTGGGGATCCGCCAAAAATTAAGAGAATTTGATGTAACTGAGCAACGATATGAATTGGTTAGAAGAATTAAAAAAATCCTATGAAGAACTAGGTAGAGATAGTTTGGGTGGGAAACCAGGTATGCCCCAACTAACAGAGAGTTCTGAAAAGGTCTTTATTAAAAACACTCTCACTGTTCCCAAAAAGAAGTGGGCGAATACTAAATAAACTTCTAAAGAGAAACGCTCTCAGTCCAGAGGAAGGTCTCCTCAAAAGGAGCCCTCCGAAAAGAGGTATAACCTCAGGAACAGGGGTAATTTGAGAAAACCTGATAGATATCAAGATACTGATACACGTTCCTCTTGTACCTTTCAGACTTCCTCACAGAAATCGGAAAGAAGAGGACGGTCAGAACACAAGGAAGAACGCGTGATGTCCAAAGACGAGCAACCCTTTCAAAAAAATAAGAAAACCCAATTCACCAAAAAGAAGGTAGCAGGTCTAAAAATCAGACATGCCGAGGATCTTGAGGACACAACTCAAGAACGGGGAGTGGGCCCAGACAATGCTGGACAGCACAGCAGAAGTCACCATAGCTCGCAAGATCTTGAAGGATCATCTGGAGACAGTGGACTTGAATGAGTACATCCAAGTTGAAACTGCCAATACCAGGGTTAGTGTACCCCATAAGTTATATGAGATAAGGCTCCGGATGGAGGGGGACATAACTAGGAAAATAAGAGCACTCTTTTAGGAGAAGCTCTCTAAGGGTTATGACATTCTTCTAGCTGAAAAAGACTGGCCACCAAATTTTGTCGGGGAGTGCCCACATGGCGAAGACATCATTATGCCAGCCTTCTACAATCATATTCCAATTCACTTAAAATATACCTATGCCAGAAAATGGGCTGTAGCCCAGGCTCCAACATTATATACAAATCATGTGGGATGGGAGGAGGAGTCTCCTCACCATAAAATTCAATTAAAACCTCAACCAACTGCTTAGAGGCAGCATCCAGTTAAGCAAGAAGCTAAAAAACAGGTCAGGGAGATTTTAGATCAACTTGAATGCCAAGGGGTGATTGAAACATGCACCTCATCAAGGAAAAATCCTTTGTTTCCTGTCGCCAAACCAGACAATACATATCATCTAGTTTTGGACTACAGACATTGAAACTCTTGTTGCAAAACCTTTACAGTACAAAATGCACACAGTGCACCATTAATGAATAACATTGTGCGTAAAAAATATAAAACCACATTAGATATTTCCAACGGTTTCTTCTGTCAAAATATTGCACCTGAAAGCAGGTACTTGACCGTTTTCTCAATTATGGAGACACAGCGTCACTTCTGTTGTCTTCCCCAGGGATTCAAGAATAGTCCTGGGTTATTTTCAGCCAGAGTAACAGAGTTACTACAAACGTATGATGATGAGGCATTATCTTATGTCGATGACATCTATCTAACAGACAATGACTTGGACAGGCACATGAACAGGGTGAATACTATTATACTTGGATTCGCCTCTGACGGGTATAAATTCAATTTTAAGAAATCAAGAATTGCCCACCTCAACGTCCTTTTTCTAGGATACGAGTTATCAAGTGAAGGCAAAAGCCTGGCAGACAACTTTTTAGAAAAGTGTGCGCTGCTCCAACCTTGAAAAATGCTGAAAAACTTACAGTCAATTTTAGGGTTTCTGAATTTTGGAAGAACCTACATTCTGAATTACGCAGAAAGAGTTTAACCTCTCTACGAATAAATCAAACCTGATTTCAAAACAACTAATTGGACTCAAAAACACACAGAAATGTTGCTTTCAGTGCAAACAGACATGTTAGCAACAACACATTTACAGACACGCATAAACGTACGCAACCTTGTAATCCAAATCATTCCAGGAAGATGTGGATTCACATACTTAACCCATAATGAAGGAGAAAAAGAACCAATAGCTTATAAATCACACTTGTACACACAAGCTGAAATGAAATTCACTTCTACAGAAAAAATTCTGACAGCGGTTCAAACTGCAGTAGCTAATGAGAGAGCCCTCGCACAGGGAAAACGCATAATGGTTGTTACTCCTTAGAGGCAGTGACAAAAGCAAGCATTCCAAATGCAAAGGCTTTACATCCGAGATGGATACAATGGGTTAACTCTCTTGCTGCAACAGACGTTGAATAAGTTTTTGACCTCTACTTGAAAACTAAAGAATTTCTACAATACGAACAAGACTGTCCTCTGCACACTGAGATTCTGTCTCTAGAACAATAAGAATGTATAATATATACAGACGGATCAGCACAGCCCGCAATTAGGGGTAAACAAGCTTATAGTGCTCTGTGCGTGATCGTTAAAGGTCGCTGGTGTGATGGTAAATTCTGACCTATGGTCACAAAAACGCAATCTCTCGGAGATTGTTCAGCTCACCGAGCTGAACTACAAGCATTCAAGATGGCACTTGAAAATACGGATCGTGAATTCCTCACACTCATAGTGTGCGATTCTTATTACTGCGTTCAATCATACAATGAATCCTTGCGGAACTGTATTCAAAACGGTTTCAAAGATGCAAAAGGTGGCATAATCAAGCATAAATTGCTTTGGGAACAAGTAGTTCAATTACAGAAAGAACTACAAAAAACTCACGTGATCCATACACTGAGTCTTCAACGTGATGGCGTTCATGTTGCAGGGAATTCATTGGCTGATGAAGCAGCTGCGCAAACAGCTTCCGTAGCTGCAATCACTCATTCAAAAACAAAAATAGACAGTGAAATAATGCAGGCTGTCACCGCTTCCAACAAAGACAGTGGTAAAACATTACCAAAAGGCTTTCCACTCAAATACTCGTATATAACTGATGCAAATAATGTTCCTTTTGCTCGAATCCCTGGAGTGGGGATAGGGTAATTCCAAACATGGAACATAGATTAGGACTAATTTTAGCAGCACATGAAGGGCTCGCCTCTGCAAACGCAGGTGTTTCCGCCACAGTGTTGTTATTAAAACAAAGATACTGGTGGCCGCACATGAGGAAACAGACCCGAAACTTTGTTTTGGAATGTGAAGTCCGACAAAAGATGAAAGTCTCTACTGTGAAATGTCCTGAGCAGACGCCCCTGTTAATATCAGATAAACCATTAGCTTGCATTTACCTGGACCACTGCGGTCCCTTACAGAGGGATGGCAACTATAAATATATCATGGTCGCGGTGGATTCGTGCTCAAGATTCATTTGGATGTGGCCTCAGTACTCGGCTGACGCCCAAACTGTTATAAAAGATTTGCAAGTCTTTATCGGCACATATGCAGTTGACACGCTACATTCTGACCAGGGTCCTGCATTTAGCCCTCAAGCTTACAAGGAGGCCATGGCCAATCTGGGCGTTGCATTGCAGTATTCTAGTCCATTCCATCCTGAGGGAAATTCAGTTGTGGAGAGAAAAAACCAGGACATAAAGCAATCTATAACAGCTAGGGTATTAGGCTCGGGTGACGGGTGGGTCAAACATCTAATAAGTGTCCAAAGTAGTCTAAATATTCTACCAAGAAGTTCTCTGGGTGGAATCACTCCATATGAAATCCTTTTTGGTACTAGAATGATTGTCCATGACCTTGATCGTCACACTTCAGTGGTAGAACAAAAACCTTTTGATATCAAAGACCGTTTGGCTCTTTTGTAGGACTTAAATGAAACAAGGAGAAGTCAAAGCAACACACGCAGAAGCCAACGACCACTGAAAAAACCCACCTGTCCCAGCGAAGCCTGCCTGGATTCCAAAGATTGGGGATCTAGTCAGAGAAAAGATTGCGGACAAGAAGGAATTTGGGACTTCTTGCAGACAACCAGTACCTATCTCAGCAATCCAAGGATCAAGAACAGTGTTACTGCCCCTTGCTGGAAGAAAGGAGACCAGGTTCGTATCTATCGACCAAGTAAAACCACATCATGTGGCCAATCATAAGTAGTAGGCCAAGTGGACTCTAAAGATGTAGCAGATGACCAAATCTGGCTACTATCCAAGAGGTTCAAACTGAGCGACTCCTCACCTTTGAAGAATCTGCAGTGCGAATAGAAGGACTATGTAACAAAGCCATGGAACTTGTGCATCTTGAGAACCAAATAACAGTTCGTCAAGAAACACCTGTCTACAATGAAATAGCATCTGACTATACTGATATGATAAGTGATCAGGTAGCTCCAGTGATTTCAAATATTCCTGATGCAATCCTTACAATTGACAGAACTGCCTCTGGCTATTTCATTAACTTTGATACGTTTTCCGAGGATCCCAGTGAACCTGAAACAACGCCAACAAATAAAACATTTAAAGAACAAGTAACAGAACTTCTCCATCAACTTGAAAAGACTTATCTGGTATCACCATGGATTGAACTTTGGATTGTGTTCGGCGTATTTCTTTTCCTACTTTGGCTGACTCTTGTATTAACTTTGGAAATGCTGATAAATGGAAGACATAGTAAAATGGAAACAGCAAGTAAGAATATCAACTTGCTCCTCAAGCCACACAAATCATCTCATTGTGAACAAAGAGACTTGTCATCAGTGAACATCACAGCCGTTCCTATACCTGGTGGTATAGCTTGGGACAAACTGATTATGACATCTTTGGTCCTGCAGAGCTGTTGAAGATTCTACACCAATTCAAGGTTTCCATGAGTGATTTTGTTTCACCCAGCACATTTTCTGATGATTGGGACTTTGAGACTGTTAATAATATAATGTCAGACTTAGAAATGTCTGCAAAATTCACAAAACATGAATACGTAGAAGGTTCATCAGATTATGAACAAATGTACTGTTATAATCACTATGGTCATCATTTCTTGCATAGATCTGCAAACCCTAGAAATGTTTATACTTATAATCAATGGGAACATTGTCCAACGCCACCAAAGGGTAGCTCAAAAACATTCTATGAAAAATGTCCATACTTCTCCGGTTTTATTGTCTCAATTCCAGAAACATTTGACTTTAAAACTGTTAAAAAGACAGGAATGAAAAGTATGTTGACTAATACTGAGAAAATGTATTCTCCGACCTTTTATGCTCAATTGTCTACTTTAGGCTTTGACTTTTGGAAAGACAACATTGAGACAAAAACTGTCTGGGGCACAAAAGACTGCCAGGTGCAGGGACTAGAAGCTTTATTTTGAGCCTGCATCATCCCTGAACAAATATTGTTTTTAAATGACACTGTTCAACAGACATCTTGTCTTGGCTTAGCTAAGATGAAGGATTTAAACAAACCGTCCATACCTACTCCTACACCTGATAGTAAAAATACTTCAGAGGGAGTAGTCGACGTAAAAACAATTTTACTTAATAACAGAACTAATCCTTATTGGAAAAAATGGTTAATCTGGCCCACAGACACAAACAACTGTCAAGATAGATTCCTGAATAAGACACAAGGGCTCACATTCACTAGGTGGATCCAAGATATGTCCAGAGACAACATCCAGGGATAGTAACAACATACAGTGTAGAAAAACTGTGCCTTAAGTGGCTACAAAAGTCCACACTAATGGAGGTAAAACAACACTTATCTTTACTTAAAGATGGCGTTGATATAAGGGACTTCTTACAAGGACCTGCAAAACCTCATCATAAACGTTTTATATACGCTGGTATATATACCATTTATAATTAAGCTTGGAAAGCGACACAAGCAGAGACTGCAGAACAAATACGAGAAATTGATTGTATTAATTTAGAGAAATCTCTCTCTGTAGTTGACAATGGGTTAACGACCCTGTCATACAGAATTTATTCTTTGGACAGCATAGTATCCTCTGCCATAGACATAATGGAACAGGACTTGCTCATGCTACAGCATGGACAGTCACAATTACGTTCTATAATGCTTTTAGGCTGGACGTTACAAAATCTTCATTCTGGATATGTGCCATGGCGTCTAATCAACACCATGTCATTGTTTTCTGTATTTGATTTGATTTGATTTGATTTGATTTGGACTTGTAGAGCGCATGGCTGCCCTGGAGCGTCCCAGCGCTAATCCTGATCTGAACCTGGTACACTCAAGCGAAAGCAAGGTTAGAGGGTGGTAGGGAACAAAAAGGTTTTAAGTGCTCTTCTGAATTTCAGGTGATCCGGTTCCATTCGGAGTTCTCTAGGGAGAGCATTCCATTTGTTTGACGCATTCAATGAGAACCGTCGGCCTCCTGTTCGTGCTTTCCTTACTCGTGGGACAATGGCCAGATTTTCTCCATCGGAGCGAAGGGCCCTGATCGACTTGTAAGGTCGGATCAATCCTCTCAAGGCTGGAGGGCCTTTACCTTGCAAGGTCTTATGTGCGATACAGAGGGACTTGAAAGAGACCCGCTCTTGGATGGGGAGCCAGTGCAGGGCTTTCAGCAGTGGTTTGGCTGGGGCCCGCCTCGGCGCCCCCATCAACAGCCTGGCTGCGGCATTCTGAGCTCGCTGAAGAGTCTTGATGGTAGCAAGAGGGGCTGCGAGGAAAAGGGAGTTACCATAATCCAGTTTGGACAAAATCAAACCCTGGATTAACAGCTTTCTAGATTGAAACGGAAGGAGAGGAAGTACCTTCCGGGCTGCCCGGAGCAGGCCGAAGCAGCCTCCAACCACTTTCTGCGCATGGGTCTTGAAGGTCAGTTGGGGTTCGAACCAAATCCCTAGGCTTTTTATTTGCTGCTTAGGGGGTGGAAGATCTCCCATACAGGCAGGCCACATCTCAGGGGGCAGAGAGGTGAATTGATTGCCTAGGAGCATGATCTCCGTCTTAGATCCATTTAGTTTAAGTTTTGAACTGGACATCCAAGAGGAAATGGCTGTAAGACAGTCTGGGAGATCAACCGGGCTGCCCTCATGTTGCGACAGCGAGACGACAAGCTGCGTGTCGTCGGCATAACTTATAGCTTTAACCCCGAATGGGGCTATCACCTTCTCCAACGGGGCCATGTAGACATTAAACAGTGTGGGGCTGAGGGAGGAGCCCTGCGGCACCCCACACTGAAGAGGGAAGGGCTCTGACATGGACCCATTTTCCCAGATCCTGAAGGATCTCTCCTCCAGGTAGGACTGCAACCATTTGAGGGCTGATCCTGTAATGCCTAGCAGAGCCAGGCGTTGGGCCAGGACAGCATGATCCACGGTATCGAATGCGGCACTCAGATCCAGGAGGATCAGAGCTACTGATCCCCCTGAATCCAAGATGCATCTTACCTCTTCAGTCACCGCCAAAAGGGCGGTGTCTGTGCCCTGACCCGGGCGAAAACCAGTCTGAGAGTCACTGAGGAGATGGTGAACCTCTAGGTACTCGGAGATCTGCCTATTCACCACTTTTTCGGCAACTTTGCTCAGTCCAGGTAGAAGCAAGATCGGGCGAAAATTGGCCAGATCGGAGATGTCTAGTCCTGGTTTCTTTAAAAGTGTTTTGACTCTGGCCTGTTTCCAGCTCGAGGGCACTATGCCCGAGGATAGCGACGAGTTGAGTAACTCCGTGGCTACCGGGGCAATGATGTTTAAAGTTTGCTTTAGAAAGTGCATCGGGACTGGGTCTGAGGGAGAGCCGCTTTTAATAGTGGAAAAGATATTACAAAAATCTTCTTTGGATATGGGACTGAAAGCCTCAAGTTGGGGACAGGTAGGGTCGGGGGAAGGGATCTCGACAAGTTCAGTGATGGTGGATTGAGGGAGGCTATCTAGAATTTTCCGAATTTTGGTGTCGAAAAATTCTGCTAACTGATTGCATCTCAGTACTGGGTCATTCTGGACCAAAGAGGGGGCTGGGACTTTAAGAAGCATGTTCATAATTTTGAATGTTTCTCTGGAAGAATTAGAAGAGAGACGAATTTTTTCTTCAAAAAAGGCAGCTTTGGATTTTTGTCGTCCTAGTTTGTAAAGTTTAAGGGCTGCTTTATATGCGGTTTTGTGAATAGGTGCCCAGTCTTTGCGCCAGGCGCGCTCGGCTCTTTTGCACTCTTTCCTGAGTTCTCTTAGTTCGGGCGAGAACCAGGGAGATTTGAACGTATTGCTCTTTTTTGTACAGAGCTTAAGAGGCAGAACCGAATCCAGGGAATTAGTGAGCCAGTCTCGAAAATTTATGTCTGCCTGTAGAACATCGGATTCTGTAGGGGGGGCAGATTTTTCGAGAGCAGTTGCCAAATTGTCTACTGACAGCCTTGGCCATTGCCTTTGAAGCGTACGGGAACAAGGGACCTTGATTCCTCCTAGGTGATATTCCCATGAAAAAGGGACTAGGAAGTGGTCTGACCATAATAAGGGCAAGGGGGGTTTGGCTGTAATCTGGGGGATGTTGGAAAAGATCGGGTCTAACAAGTGACCTTTATTATGGGTGGCTTCCTTATTTGCCAGTTCAAGATCAAAGGAGCTAAGGTTGGTAATCAGTTCAGCCCCAGCGTTATCCTTGGGATCGTCGAAGTGTATATTCAGGTCGCCCAGGATCAAAAAATTCGGGGCCTGAGAGGCAGCTGATAGAGAGATTTCTAACAGGGAGTCAGGGAAGTGTTTTAGACTCCCCGGGGGTCTATAGATGAGAAGACCTGACAGGGAATGGGTGGGTGAGAGCTGAATGTTAAAACTAGCACTTTCTGCATCTAAAATTCCACCCTCCTTCAATCTACAGGTCAGAGACTCCCGATGGATTATGGCAAGCCCCCCCCCCTACCTTTGTCTCGGTTCAAACATTGGATATTGAAACCACTGGGGAGCGCCGATACAATATCGAAGTCTGAGTGAGGGGATAACCATGTCTCCGTCAAGAAGAGCAGGTCGAACTTGCTGTCTTCTAACAGCAGGTGGATCTCGACCGCATGCTTCGGAAGCGATCTGCAGTTCAAGAGAGCCATCTGCAGAGTTCTACCCAACTTCTTACCGACCGACTCCCCACTGGAAGGGGCCGGACAGACCGGGCATCGACAAAAGGGAGGGCTAGGACCCACCCAGTGCGGGCATCCAGAATTGCCCATGAATCGAAATGACAATAGATCCTCCTTAGAGTACCTTATGGGTCCAGGGGGAAACACGGGCATAGTGGCTGGCCCTAGGCCCGGTCTGGCCCGGACGGGCCCAGACGGGCTTGCCTCTGGCGCGCCTCCGGCGCGCCATCGGCGCGCCCGCTGCGCCCGCCCGCTGCGCGGACGGAAGTCAGGCTTCATAAGTAACGCCCGGGCTGTGATTCGCCCGACCGCTAGAGCGCTGACCGCGTTATTTCCGTTGCAAATGGCGGCCAAAGTCGTCGCCCTTTGCAAAAACAGTTAATCTCCCGAGAGACCCTAAAATCGGCCCCCGGTTTGTGCAAATAGGGTGGGAGGAAGCGCCCTGCTGTGACACAATTGAAAGGTAAATTCCGGAGCTAACACAGTTTCTGATTAAAAGCGATGATATTTTTCATAAAACAATAAAACAGAGTAAAGTGCCTAGCTCCCGGCTTTCCGCCTCAGGAGCGCTAGAGAACCCAGGTGCAAATTAGCAAGGAGAGTAGCAGACAGCCTGCTGCTCTTATACGCCCGGGCTGTGATTCGCCCGACCGCTAGAGCGCTGACCGCGTTATTTCCGTTGCAAATGGCGGCCAAAGTCGTCGCCCTTTGCAAAAACAGTTAATCTCCCGAGAGACCCTAAAATCGGCCCCCGGTTTGTGCAAATAGGGTGGGAGGAAGCGCCCTGCTGTGACACAATTGAAAGGTAAATTCCGGAGCTAACACAGTTTCTGATTAAAAGCGATGATATTTTTCATAAAACAATAAAACAGAGTAAAGTGCCTAGCTCCCGGCTTTCCGCCTCAGGAGCGCTAGAGTACCCAGGTGCAAATTAGCAAGGAGAGTAGCAGACAGCCTGCTGCTCTTATACGCCCGGGCTGTGATTCGCCCGACCGCTAGAGCGCTGACCGCGTTATTTCCGTTGCAAATGGCGGCCAAAGTCGTCGCCCTTTGCAAAAACAGTTAATCTCCCGAGAGACCCTAAAATCGGCCCCCGGTTTGTGCAAATAGGGTGGGAGGAAGCGCCCTGCTGTGACACAATTGAAAGGTAAATTCCGGAGCTAACACAGTTTCTGATTAAAAGCGATGATATTTTTCATAAAACAATAAAATAGAGTAAAGTGCCTAGCTCCCGGCTTTCCGCCTCAGGAGCGCTAGAGTACCCAGGTGCAAATTAACCTTACAGATAAACAAATCACTTTGGCACAAAGAGGAGCAGACTATACGGTGCAGAGCATTGAGAAACTGGAAAGATTACCATCAACTGTTTCGGAAAAATCTGCAACAGAATGGCTAATACACGGGACAATCACTCTGCCTGTCACACTTTTCCATTTTCAATATTGTTTGAAACATATACCAGCTGGCGTATATGAAAGGTTGGGTAAAGAATACATCAAGTCAACCTGGGATTTACCACATACACACAGATGTTGGAGTGGGGGAAAAGAAGTATTTCTTTGTGGTACAAATTGCAAAAGCGCACAAAGCGGTACACTTTTATGTCAGGGTATTAACTTACACGGAGCCTGTGACGGTTCTTCAACCAACTTATCCTGCCACCTGCAAGGTTCTCCAGCTGCAGTGATAGATCCAATTTTTAGGCAGCTTTCAAATGGAAGCTATATTATGTTGAATGATCACAGCTGCTGTGGCATGTTGCCGGGAATAGTCATCGCGTAACTGTGTCAGCCAGGGTCACTTGTATGCAAGTATTGTTTCATAAAACTAAGACAGACGGGGAGTCACCATTATGGCCTTCACTGAAAATCTCTTCTATACAAATTTATACTGTGAGCAGAATGAAAACCATTCTTTTACAAAAACTGTGCCACTGACCTCGTCCAAGGAGACGTATGAACTACAAGTTGCAAGGTCTTCTGCAGAGATACATGCCCTTTTATCCACAAACTGCCCTATACATTTCGCAGGAATGTTAGGTCATATCTTAAACATGTCTGATACCAGTGGTATTGTACATGTATTTAAGACAGTTTTTTCGGGACTGTTAGCACCCTTTGAAGCAGTCCTAGGCATTTTTCCAAAGTTCGTGCACTCTGTGTTCGGCGGCCTGCCTCTCATTTTGGGACTCATAGCAAGAATACTATTTTTGTTCCTTCTGCTCCGATATGGCAAGTGCAGTCACCAGCGACACCCAGATTACCTTGGAGAACACTCTCTTGGCAATTAGGAGTCATGAGCGCATGATACAGATTCTGGGCTCATTTAAGAGATCCGAATACCACGTGGTTTCTATCATTCCGACCAATCTGGCAAAATTGCATCTTACCTGTTCTACGATGCCTGCTATGTGGAGAAGAATGCATGTTGGACATCTGTCTGACACTCCCATCAGTCCTGCCAACAGATGTTGATACTTTGCTTGGTTCGGTAACGGCCCATGCATTGTGTTGTCCCCAGCGGCTACCAATCCTGATGACGGTATTCATTGAGGTCTCACAGACGCAAACTGGTGACGGTGAGATACGTGGATCGACAGGCACACATGTACCATCTCCATCTCCTTCGAACATTGCTAATGCGGCTAACGCTGACGGTGATGCTTCACATTTTTGTGCAATCGGTCTACTTAACAAAGTGCTCAACTTTCACCTACTGTCGTAGATGAATTCGTTACCAGCTTAGAAAACTTGATGTTTTCTCCAAACAATGAGACTGACTTTTGAAATTGGTACACAGCGTTCTATGGACTCTGTATTCGACCTTCACTTTTTGAAACAAAACTTCTAACTTTAGAACTCTAATTTTTTCACCGATTTGACTTTTTTCCAAAATGTAAATTTTGGGGGGGGGGGGGCACAAGGTAATCTGCTTAAAGTAGAACTATTCATAGAGAACAAGAATTCTGTGAAAAACTTCCAAGAGACAATATTTGACCTTGTCCACAACCAAAACAATTTACATATTCTGCCATGGAATGGTCTCAACTTTTTCTTCTGTATTTAAGAGACATTTCATGAATGTAATTTCATGATTCATTCAGTTAGCATTTCCAATGTCACACTATATGCTTTGAATGAAAACATTGCTTTTAAAATGCGTACAGCACAAATGCTAATTTTCGTGTACAACTATTTTGAATGCATGTTTATGTATTTTGGGTTGGGTTATTAACACATTATGCTTTAGATATGTTTTAAATGCTTAGAATTTAGTAATGTCAAACATAATAAAGTGGAGTGGGTGTTGTATGGCGTTTTAGGACCCCAGTGAAATTTTCCCGATTCATGCCCTTATATAGGTACAATTCACATTGCCCTAATATAGGCATAGAAATCATAACCATATTTAGACATAGCCCATGCAGTCCAAATACAGGCATGGCTACTTCCACCCGTACTAAAAAGTCAAAACGATTTCTTGGAAAATCGGATTAAGCAGTCAGGGACATCCCCTTGCTTGAATATTGATTTGTCCAAGAACTCATGGAGTTTTCAAAGAACTGCCATTCACTTGGGTTTTTTTAACTGACGTTATTATGCCCAACTTTACGTCAAACAAGCACCTTCAAGGTATAAATATGCCTTCACTTGCTCTAGCAAGGACACAGTGGTTTGGAGCAGTTAGACTATCTACTTGCCTGACGCAGCTCGCTACAGCAAGTGCCGATGAAAGCTGACCCTCAGCTGACGCACTGATTGAGAAGTTGTCCTTTCTCTGGCTGAGAATCCAGCTCCAGTGTTTCAAAGCTCCCCTTGCGGGGTGTTGGGAAATCAAGTCCCGAGACAAGAGATACCAGACCTCCTTCATTCTAAACTAAGGTATAGAGCTGATTAGACTCTGTGAGAAATCTTGGATAGATTCTTGTCAAAGAAACTAAACCTATGCTACACCACACTTACTTCTTCCCTTGTACAAGACTTAGATTAGGTACATTGGGGTAGGCGTATGTTAGAAGGACCAGTTGAGTACTTTTAGCCATTGTTATATATGTATGTATTTTCTTGGCTTAGAAACCATACAATGCTTTTACAGTATTATTTTATAATACTATTCTTTCTGTACGCATTATACTTTGCAGCCTCGACTTCAGTCCTACGTCTAAACTATAGCATTTATTATTCCAATGCGCAGAGCCTATTGGGAATATAGGAACTACACTACACCCCCTGAGAAGAAGTCAGAAACCCCGACAGGTAAACCTGTTCAGAGGGGGCCTGTTACCTGCTTTCAGTGTAAGCAGGTGGGACACCGTTGATATGATCCCCAGTGTCCTCAAAAGGGTCAGTATGTGCCACCCCGTGTACTACCCCATCAGATGGCCAGTGCAGCCCTGGGAGGGGAGGAGATTGGTGCCCAAGGTGGGTGGGGTCCCTCAGAAATGTCCCTTGTCTCATTAGGAGACTTTGAGATGGTCCCTAGAACTCAGCTGCCTGATAACACTAAGAAATACAGGCAGTGGGTGACCATCAATGGCCATAGAGTGGAGGCTCTGAGAGACACGGGAGCAAGTGTGACAGCTGTCAAGTGTCACTTGGTGTCTGAAGAGCAGGTAGTCCTTCATGCATTCTTCCTAGTTGTTGCCGCTGATAACACAGAGAGCCATTGCAAGGTGACTCAAGTTCCCTTTGAGTGTGGGGGATCTCTGGTACTCTTCAGGTAGCTGTGAGGCCATCCATGCCTGTTGATTGTCTGTTAGGCAATGATTTAGAAAACTCCCCTTGGGCTAAGGTAGAGAGGAAGGCGCATTTGGACATGTTAGGTCTGCCTGAGTGGGTGTGTGCGATCACTCGGTCTATGGCAGCTAAGGGTGTTCAAGAGACCCTGGAACCAGAAAGTATGGCCCAGGGACCTGCCTTAAAGAGAAGAGGTAGGGGGCGTGGGCAACCAGCCCCCATCGTTCCCATGGTCCAGGAGACAGACCTTGAGGGGGTTGCCCTGGAACCTACGGGGGAGAAAGTTTCTGAACTGGGGAACCTGCCTGAGCTGACCCATTGGCAGCAAGAAGGGGGTCCCTCCAGGGAGGAATTTTGTGAGCAGATCTGCCCTTCTCTTGTGGGGTTGAGGCAACAGGCCACAAACCAGGCAGCAGGTGAACAGTCTGGATCACATTGGATCTACTGGGAGAACGGTCTCCTGTATAGCGAGCCTAAGGTTGCTGAGCCTGGGTCAGCCCACGTGCTGGTGGTACCCCAGCGCTTCAGAGCCTTCCTACTGGGTTTGGCTCATGATGTTCCTTTAGCTGGTCATATGGGGCAGAACAATACCTTTAAAAGGCTTGTCTCCCACTTTTATTGGTCCCAGATGTGGAAGAGTTCAGATACTCATTGTAGGACCTGTCAAACTTGCCAGGCAAGTGGGAAAAGTGGAAGGAACCACAAGGCCCCTCTCTAACCTTTCCCTGTAGTCAGTACCCCCTTTGAACGGGTGGGCATTGACATTGTGGGGCCACTGGACCCCAAGACAGCAATGGGCAACAGGTTTATCCTGGTCTTGGTGGACCATGCTACCCGGTACCCAGAAGCCATTCCGCTCAGGACAGTGACGGCCCCCGTGGTGTGACGTGCATTGATGGGGATCTTCTCCCGTGTGGGGATCCCCAGAGAGGTGGTGTCTGACTGTAGTACAAACTTCTTTTCTAATTATATAAAGGCTCTTTGGAAGGAGTGTGGTGTTACCTACAAGTTCACCACTCCTTACCACCCACAAGGTAATGGGCTTGTTGAAAGATCAACCGGACCCTTAAAGGCATGATCATGGGTCTTGAAGAACCAATGAGGCATAAGTGGGACGTCCTCTTGCCATGTCTTCTGTTTGCCTACCGTGAGGTGCCACAAAAGTCTCTAAGGTTCAGCCACTTTGAGCTTTTGTATGGTCACCCAGTAGGAGGACCTTTGAGTTTGGTCAAGGAAGGCTGGGAGCAATCTCCCATGAAACCTCCCCAGGATGTATACAGCTACATGCTGGCCTTCAGGAACCTAACTCAGCGTTTCAGAGATCTCGCTCAGGGGAATCTGGAAGCCCGCCAGGATAAAATGAAGCGGTTGTACGATCAGAATGCCACTCTGGTTGAGCTTCAACCTGGACAGAAATTTGGGTCATGGCCCCTGTGGAGTCTTGTGCGCTCCAGGACAGGTGGACCGGTCCATATGAGGTGGTGGAGCGCAAGATTGATGTCACCTATCTGGTGAACTTGCGGTCTCCCAGGACCCCTTGCGGGTCCTGCATGTTAACCGCCTGAAGCCCCACTTAGAAAGATCCGAAGTGGGCATGCTCCTAGCGACAGATGATGGAATGGAGGAGGAGACCGAGCCTCTTCCTGACCTCCTGTCTGCAACGGAGCAAGATGGGTCAGTGGATGGTGTCAGCCTCTCTGCCACACTGACCCCTGATCAGCAGCTAGATTGTCGCCAGCTGTTGGGGCAATTCTATGATCTATTTTCCTTGGTTCCCGGTGTCACAGAGTGGTGTGTCCATGATGTGGACACTGGAGACAGTTCTCCTGTGAAGCTCAAGGCTTACAGAGTGACTGACAAGGTTAGGGCTTACATTAAGGAGGAAATCTCCAAGATGTTTCCTCTAGGGGTCATTGAGTCCTCAAGCAGTACTTGGGCCAGCCGGGTGGTCTTGGTCCCAAAGGCTGCCTCGCCGAGTGCCACACCCGAACTCTGGTTCTGTGTGGACTACAGAGGGCTCAATTCAGTCACCAGGACTGATGCACACCCCATCCCCGAGGCTGATGAGCTCATTGATCGGTTAGGGGCTGCAGGGTACCTCAGCACGTTTAATTTGACATCTGGGTACTGGCATATCGCCTTGACTGATGGGGCTAAGGAGAGGCCAGCATTTTCCACACCAGATGGGCACTACCAATTCCGGGTTACGCCGTTTGGGATGAAGAATGCATCTGCCACCTTTCAGAGGTTAGTCAACCAGGTGTTGGCTGGGCTGGAGGATTTCAGTGCCACCTACCTGGATGATATTGCAGTGTTCAGCGCCAGTTGGGAAGAACATCTGCAGCACCTCTGGGAAGTGTTGATGGCACTGCGCAAGGCAGGCCTCACGATCAAGGCGAGTAAGTGCCAGATCGGGCAGGGTTACGTGGTGTTTGATACCATCCTGGCATGGGAACCCCCAAAGACTCAGACACAGGTGAGAGCCCTTTTAGGACTCACAGGGTACTACAGGATGTTTATCAATAGGTATGGCAACATTGTTGCACACTTGACTGAGCTGACTTCCAGGAAGCAGCCCAAGGAAGTGAATTGGACTGACACCTGTCAGAAGGCTTTTGATGCCCTGAAGACTGCCATGTGCACATCACCCGTGCTTCAGGGACCCAACTTCTCTAAAGAATTAATTGTTCTGACAGAAGCTTCAGAGCATGGTGTGGGTGCTGTTCTATCACAGATTAATGAAGAGGGCAAAGAGCAACCTGTGGCCTTCATCAGTAGGAGGTTGCTTCCATTGGAACAGAGGTGGAGTGCAATTGAGTGTGAGGCATTTGCTGTGGTCTGGGCACTGTAGAGGTTGAGACCATACTTGTTTAGGACTCACTTCCTGGTTCAGACCGACCACACACCCCTCAGATGGCTGATGCAGACGAGGGGTAAGAACCCAAAGTTGCTCAGGTGGTCCATTTCCCTACAGAGCATGGACCTTACGGTGGAACACCGCCCTGGTACAGAACACAACAATGCTGATGGTCTGTCTGGATTTTTCCACCTTAGTGAAGAGAACTCCCAAGGGGGTGGGTATTTCTCTCCACATTTCAGCTGGAGGGGACATGTGTTAGACCTGGCGTCATTGGCGTGAGTCTCCCTTCCATTTTGACGGATTGCCTCCTCTGTGTTGATATGTGTTTGCTGGTTTTATGCTTTGGGCACTGTGCCACTGCTAATCAGTGCCTCAGTGCAAGTGCTCCCTATGTTAAATTAATGTACTGATTGGTTATTCCATGATTGGGTTATCTGATTTATCTGTCAGCCCCTAGTGCAGTGCACCATGTATGTCGAGGGCTTGTAAATTCGATACTGCTGGTGGGCTTGCAGCACTGGTTGTGCCACCCACAGAAGCAGCCTGTAAAGTGTGTCTCAGGCTTGCCATTGCAAGACCTGTGTGCAGTCTAGCACTGCCATATCGACTTGGCCAAGTCCACCCACTTGCCAGTCCCTAAATCTTCACTTTCCTTTATATTAGACACCCCTATAGTAGGCCCAAGGGCAGGGTTGATTGTAGGTATAAGGTAGGACATGCTCTGATGTTTTTAGCATGTCCTAATAGTGAATTACAGCCATTTTTGTTTTTCACTATTGAAGGCTACCTGTTCTCATAGGCCAGAATGGGCAGTTAGGTTATTACATTCTGTTAATCCTAACTGACTGGGGGAACATGGTAGAATTTCGAATTTAGTATGCCTGAACTCTGAATAATAAAATACATCTTTTAGTAAAGTTGATTTTAATATTCTGTGTTTGAAAATACCACTTTTAGAAAGTAGGTATTTTCTTGCCTAACTCTCCAGGCCTGCCTCAGTTGGGTTGTGTATTCCTTGTCTGGGTTTGTG
Organism: Lissotriton helveticus; assembly: GCF_964261635.1. NCBI lineage: Eukaryota > Metazoa > Chordata > Amphibia > Caudata > Salamandridae > Lissotriton > Lissotriton helveticus. The sequence continues at coordinate 1,242,198,603 of NC_136063.1, read as the reverse complement.
AGTGACAGGGCTGGGGGATTTCAGGATACAGGCTGGGTCAGCCCGGTGGTGAATAGAGAGTTCTGCATCTAGATGGGAGGGTGGAGTTGCACCTGGGACCTGAATAGGGCTGGGCCTTCCCTCTATAATGCTGGCTCTACCTCCTGTGGCTTGTCTGATGTCTCTGCACTGCACTGTGAAAGGAGAGGAGGAATCATGACAACAAAGTGCTCCAGAGCTGTATCTTCCCTCCCCTATGGTGGCTCAACCTCCTCCGGTGCGGCTGATGTCTCTGCCCTACACAGTGAAAGGAAGAAGAGAGTCATGTAAACAAAGTGCTCAGGAACTGGTTTGGACTAGGCAGAGGCCTCTCAGATAACAAAGGATTTGGGGGTTTAAATATTGGGACCCTGAGCCCAAGAAATTAGATCACTTCTGTACAAGAAACCTTTCTACCATGGACATGAACCGAGGAAGCTGCAGGAGTTGTACTGCCCCGCTGCCATTGTGCTGTTTGCTGGGTTGGCCTGCAGTGGTTGCTTCATTGCCAAGCGAAAGTAGAAGGAACTTTGTAAGGACTTTCATCTACAGAATATTCTCCAGGGGCTTGAACTGTGCTTGCCTCCTGCTGAAGTCTCAGGGACAAAAGACTTCACCTCCAGCTCCCCACTGAATTTCCTTGCAGGGAATTCTGACTCCAGACACTTGTGTGCTGCCGGAAGCTGGAAGCGCAATATATCAAGAAGAAGCGTTTCGCCGCCGCAGCTGAAATCGCCTTATCACCGGAGAAACGAGCCTTCGCCGCATCTCCATTGAAGGGTGTGTTCATCGAAGCTGCCTGCTGTCGCATCACCAGAGGAGCGTGACGCCATCGTGAGAGTTGCCATCGCATCACCGGAGAAGCGTGTCGCAGAGCCTGTCTCGGCTCCAAAGTACAGAGTCGTCGCAAGGCTGCCAGGGCGTCATTGCATCATCATCACATCGCCGCATCAAGGGCACCATCTTCTCGTATCGCAACCGGATCATTGCATCGCATCAAGGCGCCATCTTGCGCACCACAACTGGCCTGCAGGCCGAGAATCTACGCATCACTTCCGCTCCAGTAAGGATCACGACACATCCCCTACTCTGCGCAATCATTGAGGCCTGACGCATCATCTCCCCCGGATCACAGAACCGACGCACCTCCCCTTTTGTGAGCCTTTTGTTTACTTTGTGTTACGCATCCAGGTACTTTGTTGAGAACTTTATCGCATTTACCATCAACTTGAACTAAGCACCTTTAATCATCTTTTAAGCAATCTTAAGTGTAGTATTGTCGATTTTTGTCATTTGTGGTCTTGTGTTTAAGTCTATATAAAGAATACTTATTTTTATAAAACCTGTGTTGTGTCCATTTGTAGTGTTTCCACTGTATTACTGTGTATATTCACAAATTCTTAACACACTGCCTCTGAGATAAGCCTGTCTGCTCGTGCCAAGCTACCAAGGGGGTGAGCACGGGTTATTAAGGAGTGTAATCCCCTTATCCTGGCTTAGAAGTAAAGGTCCCTATTTGGACAAAGGTGAATACCATTGCCATCAAGAGACCCCCAGATCTAACAGAATCTTTTACAGATAAGGGCACTGATTACACAGGAGACACCTCCACCCTAACACTCTCAGGGTCTGTCAATGTTATAGATTCCTTTGTTCCACTGACCATAGAACAGATTCTGCAGGCAGTCAGATTAATAAAATCCGGAGCACCCACAGACCCTTGCCCACCAAAAATATTTCATATGGCACTCAACAGCATCAGCGAGCAACGCAGTATACTTTTCAAAGGAATTATCACTTAAGGCAACTTCCCCGACGCGTGGAAAGTGGTCTCAATTCTCCCTCTGTTAAAAAAATCCAAGTTAGATCCTAGTGACTGTGGAAAAGTAAATTTTGTCATGTTCTGTGTCCCTACGTGTCATCCATCATATGTTATGTGTGCATGACCAATATGCATATGTTATTCCCCATGTCCGATTCAAGACGCAATTACAGTTGTGTCCTCCTCTAGTATGCCAGTTTCCAGTCCTCATGAGTAATATGAGTATCAGGCCTATGTAAAGCTACGTTGCCACGCTTCTCAGTGTGCACGTTATTTCATTATAAAGTCCCCGTTTCCAGGCCTCAAAAGGGCCCGGACATCAGATTCAGCTCCTGTCTCCTGAAGCCTCGCTGAGGAGCGATCCAGCCCCCACCTGTATCCTCGACCTTTCACTTACTTCCTGCCTCGCAGTGCCCGGTGCAGCTTGGCTCTGCCTCTGAGTCTGCCAAGACTATGTTGTGATTCCAGCTATCAGTTCAGTCCTCCTTCTCTGCATTCCTAAGCTACTGAACTGCATCAATAGTTTCCGTCATTGTCTAGCCTTCACGTCTCCACGTTAGAGAAATACTGTATTTAATGGTCATTTAATATTCTTCATCACGCACTATATGTAGAATAAATGCATGCTCTAGTCTTAGAGTCAATTAGCTTTTCCCCTCATGACTTCTAGTTTATATCAACATGTTCCCTAAACATCAGATACTAGATAGGGTTTAGGTACATGTCGCTCCGACCCTCCAGACTTTAGTCTCTGCTCCTAGCACAGAGTTCATAGCCCCCAGCTTCTCCTCGTAACACGTCATTGCCAGTTTGCGCGCACCATCAGGTTAGAGGTCCCGGCTCCTTAGGTAGCCCCCTCCTATGTTTCCGCCCATTCATGACATATTCTGTTACGTTTGCATCACATGTCTGAGTTACACCTTCTTTTTACTCTTATCTTTCGCGACTGCTACGCGTCACGCCTTCTGCTCCACCCACTGCTACGCCTACTGCAATGTAATGCTATGTGTTTGCGCTATGTATATATGCTCATGTATTGTTATTAAAAGTTAGAGCGCGCTCATCCCAGACCCAGCCCCAGCAGCTGCTGGGCCCTGTCATCCTATTCCTATGCAGGTTGTCCTGTTCCTGTCCTTATGCTGTATTAAACCTGCAAAACTCCTACTACCTCGAATCTTGACTCTTATTTATTGAGCTATCTGTTATGATATATGTCTAGTCAAAAATAGGGTATTATTTATTTATTTACCACATAATGGCGCCCGAATAGGGACTTGCCCTTTCCCCACGCGTCGGTGAAGCCACGCCGACCCCCTGACCCTCTGCAGTCGTGACGGAACTCTTCTGCGCAGTGGCAGATATTTCTGCTCAAGTATCCCTCAGGCCCACGGAGGAGACGGAGGAGGCGGTCCAGCATCCAGACGAGACGGTGGAGGAACGCGGCGAGTCCCGACCAGAGCCCAAGCCAAGAGTCCAAGGTCCGAGGTATCCGGAGGTCCACCCGTAACTGAAGTCCGAAGTTCGTCGTCATCGTCGTAGCAGTCCAGTCCAGTCCGAGGCCTTCCGTTCTTGCTGCCCGGTGAGTACCGTTACTGGGGTGGTATCTAGACAGGGTCAATTTAATTGACTCTGGTCTGTGGGTTGGTGGTACACAGTCCCACAAACGAAGTGTCCACTTCGGTGGATGCGGGTCCTGACGTGTCTCTTTAAGAGACCGGTAAGTTTCGTACTGTTTCAGCAGTGCATCCAGTTTCTGTTCTAGTCAGTTCTGTTCTCGAGAAATTTCAAGTATTTCCAGGTAGTATTCTGTCCGAACTGTTATTTTAAATGTTTTTCATGTATTCTAATGTCGTGGTATGAATGGGAAATAAGTATCGTGTTTATTGTGTATTGTATTGTGTCTAGATTATAGTCCAGTCATGCCGCTCTTCTCAAAGTTACGTCAGTTAAAGACTAGAAAGGGTCTGCTGGAAGCAGCAGTTCCCGTCCCGCCCAGGGACAGTCCAGGTCACTTTATGTATCAGAAACATGGCATAAGTGCCATATTGTATCTAGATTTATGGGTAGAGTATACCAAACAGTTAGAAGAAAAGTATAGATGGCCCGTATCGGGTACATGGGATGCCGAATGCATCATGCGAGTAGAGGAGGCATTATGGAAAAAGAAAGCCAGACAATCACAGAAAGATGCCATCGAGTTATGGCGCAAAGAAGCTCATAAAAGAACCGAAAGAGAAATCAGAAAGTCAGAACTAAGTAGAGAATCCCAAGAACGAGCCCAAGAAAGAGAATTAATCGAGATAGGTGAACGAGTTAGAACTGAGCAATCAGACAGACAGAGGAATGCCCTCATTAAGGGTATGTATCCTCTTCTTGCTGAGGGCTTGCCGAAAGCGACCCCAGAGGCATCCAGTAATTTCCCGCCACCATTAGTTCCGACCAAGCTACGTCACAAACCGACCGCAGCTGATATTTTTATTTCGTCCTATCTGGACGACACAGTCCCGGAATATGCAAATCCTGTTCGCACTCCGCCAGTCCCTGTAAATCAGGTAATTCCTGCTCCTCCAGACACCGGGGTGCCCTTAACAGCCCCCCCGGGTCAGCCCGCCATACAAGTCCAGCCCACGTTACAATTACCCACCCTGCCAGGACGAAAAGCATCAGTTGATGATTCCAGTTTAGGGGCCGCGGGAGGAGGTCTTCCTCAAACCCCGCCGCCATACAAACGTTTATCAGCACTCGAATTACATGTTCAAGCATCACAGCGTACTCCCAAGAGTAATAAGTCTGTTGCAGAGATCAGGCAAACCCTTGGCGAATGTGTCTATGACCCAGTTCCAGGCGAGTTTAATATGGTTTTATATTCCGTACGCGTAAGGAGAGTGACCAAGTATCTAGTCACCCTGCCGAATATGAAAGAAGACCTAGACAGGATATATCGTTTCATCCGTACAGGGGATGACCCACAAAGTATTAGTGATGCCATGTCTCAAAGGAAAGCCGAGATTCAGCGCATGATATTAAAGTTCTTAATTAACTGTCTAATAAGAGAACAAGATTACCCGTCTAAAGACCCGGAAGAAATGAAAACTCTAACAAAGTGGAGTGATAATATAGCCGAAGGAAAGCACAATACCATTGGTGCCATGGAAAGTATGTACAAGAAAATCCGTAGAGAGATAATAAAGATACACGAACAGCGTAAAGCAGCACAAGTAAGCGAGAAAGAAAGTACCTCTGATCCTGAAGAGGAAGACGATGAGAATACTGCCAGAATAGCGTATGTAGGAAAATCTAGATTTCCAGATCGCCATTTACGTCTAGAACCCAAGTCTACTTTCCATCATTCAGCACCAGAACAAGGTTCCCTAGAACAAGTATTTCAAGCTACCGATCACATTCTGAAATCACGAATCGGTTATAGTGAGTTAAGTACCATGCATGAACAAGAAATAGTTCGGTCAGCAGTCAGATGGATTACTGATTCTACCACTTTTCCAGACGAAATAGTGGCACAAATGTTCCTGAAAATGCCCCCAGCCGAGCAGCGACTGGTGGGTATGTATATGATTCAGCACCTCATTACTCTGTATGAGGGTCAACATTCTGATCCAGGCCCGTTACATGATATCCTGAACGAGTTACTCCAGTACAAATGGAGAGGTCTAGGTACCGATTTAATTAGTGTCATTTTAGAACAGCGTCATAAATATAGAACATTCTTGAACCCGCATTTTGTTCATGTCTCACCCCCAGAAAGTAAATCATTCTACATAGACAGACAGAATCCGTTACGAGAAGTCCACCCAGTCAGAGGAACGGGTGGCGAAATGCAGCGAGTGTTTGTGTACACTCCGATCACAAAGATGGAACTCCTCGAAATGAAGAAATTAATTCCCTGTCATGACAAAGATCCAGCAGGGTTCCATAGAGAATTAAAAGACATGCTCCGTATGGGAGAATACACTTACCCAGATATCATTAAAATGTTAAAGGTTCTGTTGCCCGCAGGGGTGTATGAAAAGCTAAAGGAAAAAGAATGGGAGGTGGGAGAGAAAAAGATCGATTGGGCAGTCCTAGAAGCAGAAGATAAGATACGTGTACCAGGTACTGGTCTAGGAGAGAAATGTAAAGAATTACCAGAATTATTAATTCAAGTTTTACCCAGATTATTAACAACGAGAAAAAGAAGACTGGGATGCAATCTCAGCCTGTAAACAGAAACAAGATGAAGATATTAGTGATTTTTATTCTAGGTTTGAAAAGTGCTTTAGTATCAACAGTGGCCTCAAGACAAGTAGTGAGTCATACCCTCACCTTTTCGTTACTAAATTAGTCGAGAATTCAAGTCCACCAATTAAAAAACGAGTCCTGAAAGTCGAAAGCACCTGGCAAGCAAATACTCCGTCCCAGATGCTCCAGATGCTCCAGTATCACCAGAATAGAATCAGGGAAGAGCAAGAACACGAGAGAAAACGTATGAAAGACACGAAAATGAAAGTGCTAGTTGCAAAATCCGTTCCTCAAGACAGTCAGAAGAGGGGTCCGAATCAAGCCAGTCATCCTGCAGCTCCCGTTAAAGGGAACTGCAATTATTGTAAACAGCCAGGTCATTTTATAAATGAGTGTGCAGTTCTGAAACATAACATAGCTACTGGTAAGACTAAAGAAAGACCACGTCCGCCTAGACAGGAGCAAGTTTCACAGACTCCTCAGTCACAGAATGCACCACAGACAGTTACAGTACCGCAGCCTATTGCTGCAACACAGCATGTTACATCGCAGATGTACCAGTATGCACAGTCTGAGTATCCAGAGTACCAGCCATATTCATGAAACAGCCTAGAGAGGGAGGTAGGCTTGCCTCTCATCGAGATACCTGTAGATCAAGAAGGTCCCTATGTTCACAGTCAAGTATTAGGGAAAGACAGAAAGTTTTTGATTGATACAGGGGCAAGTAGGACCACAATTAGTCATGCTGAAGTTCCAGGGGCTCCGCTCTCAGGCTCAAGAAATGTTTCCCTTGGATTTTCAGGAAAGCCTATCGTTAATGAGATTTCAAAGCCAGTCACTCTAGAAGTAGGTCCATTGTCCCGCACTACTGATCTGTTACTTACTAAGTCATGTCCAGAAAATCTATTGGGCATTAAAACACTGAAAGAGTTAGGTGCCGTTATATGTTGTTCCCCAGAGGGAATACGATTGTTCCTACGTGACTTTAAGGGTCACTATGTATTACGAGATTTTGATTCAAGACTGTCTAAAGTTCCGCAGCATTTATGGGCGCAAGGTCCAACTGATGTAGGTTACATGCAAATCACACCCCATCGTGTGACTCTCAAACCAGGTGTAGTGTTACCCCGAATCAGACAGTATAGATTGCCACCTGAGGCCGTAGCAGCCTTATCCAAAATTATAGACGAGCTCATGGCTCAAGGAGTAGTTGTAGAAACTGACTCCAATGTATGTAACTCTCCGATCATTCCAGTCATGAAACGTACTGATCCAAATGCACCCCCAGTATATCGATTAGTGATTGATTTACGAGAGCTTAATAAATGTATTATTCCGCAGTACCCAGTTGTCCCAGACATCTCTTCCCTATTGACAGCCATTGATTCCGAAGCCACGTTCTTTACAGTAATCGACCTCAAGAACGCATTTTTCAGTGTTCCTATTCATCCAGACAGCCAGTTTCTTTTCGGATTTTGTTTAAATGGAAGGAGCTATATGTTCACACGTGCTCCTCAAGGTTTCACAGAAAGTCCTAGTATTTACAGTCAAGCACTCAAGAGACAACTAGACAACATTCACATGCCAACTGACACTGCCCTGCTCCAGTATGTCGATGATCTATTGATCACAGCCCGTTCTGAACGTGACTGCGAGCGTGCGTCACTCACGGTTCTGTATTTCCTAGCCGAGATGGGGCACAAGGTATCCCCTTCGAAGCTTCAATTCTGTGTCCAGCAAGTGGTCTACTTAGGACACTTTCTGTCCAAGAGGGGTAGGCAGTTGACACCAGACCGTATCCAGTTAATAGCGAGTCTTCCCCAGCCCAGAACCCAGAAGGAGGTACGTGCCTTTATTGGCCTTACTTCTTATTGTAGACAATGGATTCCTCAATATGCATTTCTAGCCAAGCCACTGATACAGTTAACGACACAGGAGGCAGCCGTACCGACTGTCCTCCCTTGGACATCTGAACATACACTGAGTTTCAACGAGTTAAAGAAAGCTTTATGTCAAGCTCCAGTTCTAGCGACACCGAACTACAGTAAGCCTTTTACACTTTTCGTTACTGAACGAAGTTAATCTAACACAGACACATACTCCAGATCTGACTACATGTATGACAGTTAAGGACCCTACTCAAGATGTCATAGATATCCAGTTACATGCTACTCCCGAAGAAATCAAGAAATGGTCTGAACAAGGAGGGGTCCAGACAGATCAAGGATGGTTAACAAAGGGTAGAGCCACATGGTTTCTCCCCGACTCTATGGTTCAAGTCATTATTAATACCGCACATAGTCCAGCACATTTAGGAGAAAAAGCTATGTTAGACAGTATCCAGAACATTTGGTTCAACAAGCATTTACGAGCTGCAGCCAAGCAGAAAGTCCGTACCTGTATGATATGTTGTCAGTTTAATCCAGGTAAAAGTGTCCCGGTGGAACAAGGTGGTTTCCAGCCTCCTGACCACCCTTTTGAGGTCCTCCAGATGGATTATATTCAGATGGAGCGATGTCGAGGTTTCAAGTATGTCCTTGTAGTTGTATGCGCTTTGTCCAGGTGGACAGAAGCATATCCAGTCCCCGATTACACAGCCGCGACCACTGCCAAGCAGTTGGTTCGTGAGTTTTTCCCTCGATATGGACTCCCTAGAGTCGTATATTCTGATAACGGTCAGCCATTCTCATCTGAACTCATGAAGCACGTTTCCCTGTTGTTGGGGTACCAGTGGAAGTTTCATTGTGTACGCCATCCTGAAGCAGCCGGTCTAGTCGAGAGACATAATCAGACTCTGAAAATTCGAATTGCCAAAATATGTAAAGATAAGGGTGTGGACTGGCTAGTAGCTCTGCCAGTTGCTTTGTTTTATATGCGCATGGTCGCACATTCCAGATCAGGTCTGTCCCCGTATGAGGTCGTTTTCGGCCGCCCCCCTAACATGTGGGGTACTCCTAGGCCCCGAAGTATTACCGATGTTTCATGTAATATGCTGACAGATTACCTAGCTTCCTTGATGTCTGCCCTCAACTCATGTCGTTCACAGGTTGCCGCCGCATTTCCAGACAATACCGAGGTGGCACCGCATGAAATCGTTCCAGGTTCGATGGTGCTCGTCCGGAACTTTGACAGATCAAGTCCGCTGGAGCCACGTTGGAAGGAGCCCCGTCAGGTCCTCCTCACCACCCGTACAGCTGTGAAATTGGAAGGACGCCGCGGCTGGGTGCACCTTTCGCACGTCAAGAAATTCTACGGATTGAAACCGGTCTCTAAGAACATTTCCCAGGATATCAAGACTTGTCAAAACATTGTTCCTAAGGACTGTCCCGCAAATGACATTGACACAACCCCTCCCCTGTTAGAGAAAACTCCGCAGCAGGAGTATAAGCAAAAGCTAAGGTCTAGTAAAATAAGTCAGTCAGTTTGATTGTCTAAGTCCTCCCCTAGGTGAAACGGTTAGACTGTTTCTGACATGTATAAAATAGACCCCCATAGTGAGAGAGTCAGTCAAAACTCAAACTGATGTATCGTTTTTCTAAGTTTCATATTATTCATCAGCATAATGATTTCCTGCACTAGTTACGCATTTTTCCTGTGTTTTCCAGTTCCTCATGTAAATAAGCCTTCTAATGTTACAGTAGAGCACACGTTTAGTGATCTGCCTCCTCACGAATATTCATACCGCCTCGCTATGCGTAATAACTCATTTATCCGCATGTTACATTATTCACACCAGACCAGCAATGCCACTAATTGTTGGGTGTGTGGTCGACTCCCCCCTTTCCAGACGTCGAAGGGAGTTCTGCCACTTTTTCCTTATCCTTTTTCACATAATGGTTCGTGTGGAGCATGGTCCACGTTAACGTCATCCTCAACAGATATGTCTTTTCTTAACAGTACATGTTTCCCAGACAAGCAAGGTTTCCCCCACAGAACAGGTTTAGATCTAGAAAATGAAGTGTACAATTTAGGTAATTATTCGTCGAATTTCATGGTCCTGAATGTTCAGTCTGATACTACTCCAGACTCACCTGCTATTTCAGTACTACCAGTCAAAGGCGAATTATGTGTCCGTAATTATGGTTCTGTACACGTAGGACATAGTGATTGTACTACTATTATCCAGTATAGTGACAGTGGGAAATCTATTTTTAAAGCTTCACGTCATTCTTATTTTGTTTGTGGTCAAACTGCATATGTTCGTCTGCCCCTCGATTGGGAGGGAACCTGTTACATTGCCTTCCTACTGCCACCTGTTTTCCTAGCCCCACCTGACTACCATAGGAATTCCTTCCTAGTACATACTAGACACAAGAGAAACCTCCCGATTGTCGATTATACTGAAACTGCTGCAGAGCAATTCATTGATATTGATAAAGGTGTGTTCCCTTATTTAGGTACAGTTGTAAACAGTAAGCTAATCCGTAGGTTAACAAGAACCCTTGAAGCAGTAGTAGATGAGACTGCCTCCGCTCTAGGTAACTTAACCGAAGAGCAATCCTTTATGAGAATTGTTGTGCTCCAGAATCGTCTCGTCCTTGACGTCATACTGGCCGATAGGGGCGGGGCCTGTAGAGTCATCGGATCCAGTTGTTGCATTTTCATTCCAAATAACGCGCCGTCTGTTTATTCAGCTATAACCAGACTCCATAAAATTGCCCATCTGTTACACCAAGATCCAGGCACCTGGACATGGTCCGGTTGGTTCTGGAATATAATTTCCGCCTGGGGATGGAAAGTCCTGTCCTTTCTAGGTATCGCAGTAGCGATCATATTCAGCTGCTGCCTCTGTATACAATGTGGCCCTGCGATTTGCGGCATGTGTGCTACCTCTTATATTCCTAGTCCCAAGCCCCGTTCTAAATCTCGTTCCAAGACAATTCGAGATGAACAAATGGTACTGTATGAAATGATAGACGGTATCATGAATATTGATGTTTCCTGATGGAAACGTAGTGACAAGGAGGGAATGTGGAAAAGTAAATTTTGTCATGTTCTGTGTCCCTACGTGTCATCCATCATATGTTATGTGTGCATGACCAATATGCATATGTTATTCCCCATGTCCGATTCAAGACGCAATTACAGTTGTGTCCTCCTCTAGTATGCCAGTTTCCAGTCCTCATGAGTAATATGAGTATCAGGCCTATGTAAAGCTACGTTGCCACGCTTGTCAGTGTGCACGTTATTTCATTATAAAGTCCCCGTTTCCAGGCCTCAAAAGGGCCCGGACATCAGATTCAGCTCCTGTCTCCTGAAGCCTCGCTGAGGAGCGATCCAGCCCCCACCTGTATCCTCGACCTTTCACTTACTTCCTGCCTCGCAGTGCCCGGTGCAGCTTGGCTCTGCCTCTGAGTCTGCCAAGACTATGTTGTGATTCCAGCTATCAGTTCAGTCCTCCTTCTCTGCATTCCTAAGCTACTGAACTGCATCAATAGTTTCCGTCATTGTCTAGCCTTCACGTCTCCACGTTAGAGAAATACTGTATTTAATGGTCATTTAATATTCTTCATCACGCACTATATGTAGAATAAATGCATGCTCTAGTCTTAGAGTCAATTAGCTTTTCCCCTCATGACTTCTAGTTTATATCAACATGTTCCCTAAACATCAGATACTAGATAGGGTTTAGGTACATGTCGCTCCGACCCTCCAGACTTTAGTCTCTGCTCCTAGCACAGAGTTCATAGCCCCCAGCTTCTCCTCGTAACACGTCATTGCCAGTTTGCGCGCACCATCAGGTTAGAGGTCCCGGCTCCTTAGGTAGCCCCCTCCTATGTTTCCGCCCATTCATGACATATTCTGTTACGTTTGCATCACATGTCTGAGTTACACCTTCTTTTTACTCTTATCTTTCGCGACTGCTACGCGTCACGCCTTCTGCTCCACCCACTGCTACGCCTACTGCAATGTAATGCTATGTGTTTGCGCTATGTATATATGCTCATGTATTGTTATTAAAAGTTAGAGCGCGCTCATCCCAGACCCAGCCCCAGCAGCTGCTGGGCCCTGTCATCCTATTCCTATGCAGGTTGTCCTGTTCCTGTCCTTATGCTGTATTAAACCTGCAAAACTCCTACTACCTCGAATCTTGACTCTTATTTATTGAGCTATCTGTTATGATATATGTCTAGTCAAAAATAGGGTATTATTTATTTATTTACCACAGTAACTATAGACCTATCACCAGGATTCTTTTTCCTGCCAAGGTCCTGGAAAAATTTTTAAACTCCCAACTTACTGCCTTTATTTCCTCAGTACACCTGTTGGACTCTCACAATATGGTTTCCATCAGTGGCACAGCACAGAGACTGCCCTGGTTGAGGCAGTAGAGGAGCTCCGGGCAATACTGTACACCGGTGCCAAGGCCGCCCTGATCCTTTTGGATCTGTTGGCAGCCCATGACACCGTTAACCATGATATCCTAATCAAAAGGCTCCTAGAGGCAGGAGTCAAGAACTCTGCCCCTAACTTGATTAAATCTTATCTGAACAATAGTCTCCAATTTGTTCAGATTGGTGACTCCTGCTCAAAGCAGTTTTCGCTTCCATGTCGGGTGCCGCAGGGCTCTTAATTGAACCCCATATTGTTCAACTTGTATGTTGCCCCTTAGGCTGATATCATCAGGCAGCTTGGCTTTTCATTGGTTTCCTACACGGATAACTCTCAAATAGTGGTATCCATCTCAAACAGTTTGGGGGAACCGCTGAACGCTTTAGCCACTGCTTAAACTAATGGATGATAGCAAACTGCCAAAAGCTAAACAGATAAGTGGGGTCGTGAGATGCACACCAAAGCATCACGTGTTTTCTTTATTAATCCTTATTTAATCCTTGTTGCATTACTGAGCGTGCACACTTGTTCCACGCTTCGTCTCATTGCGCTGCATTTTCACAAATATTCGTGTTAATTTCATTCTTATATATGCCCCTGACGAAGGGAATATCTTCCCGAAATGCATTGGGTTGTTTTTAAATAATTCATGACATGAGGAACACTACCTGTGCTTTTGAAGTTTTATGAAAGTAACACCAAACAGCGAATATGATTAAAACAAATTGAATAAATAAGGTGAAAAAAAGAAGAATGGAATGAAAAATAATTGATTAAATTGAAGATTTAAAAAAAGGTTTGATTCTTTGGATTCATAGCCTCGGTGGCTGTGCAACTTGGTGGAACCTATGTCGGCTCCCCCCGTAATTTGTGTAAACAGAAGCAAAACAGAGGTTCTCCTATTGGGATCCAATACCTCTTTTTGATCTCAGAACTAGTGGCCTCCTGGCATGAGAACTCTTCCAGTTCCACTATGCAAAGTGAGGAATCTGGGCATCACATTTGATGTTAGATTGACCTTTCAACACAAGATCTACAAGGTCTCTTCTCTGGTCTTTCTACTTGTAAAATCAATCAGGAAAGTGCTCACGTTCATTCCCAGCGAGGCAGTTAAAACACTGGTGATGGTTCTTGCCATGGCCAGACTCGACTATGGAAATGCCCTATATGTGGGCCATCAAAAACCGTACATGATCAAGCTCCAGCGGGTGCAGAACACAACTGCCAGATCGCTGCAGGATATCCCCAAATTTCGGTCCATTTCCTCAGGCCTAAAAAAAACTCCATTGGCTCCCCATAAAAAAGAGGACAGAATTTAAATCTGTTTATCTAGCATACAAAGCTGTTCATGGAATCGGACCTGCATTCCTGAAACAACATTTCACCTTGTATCATCCACCCAGAAGCCGGCGCTCTTCTCAGAGCCATTCCTCCAGATTCCTAAATTCCCGATGAATTTCAGAGAAGGCTTTGGCATCCCGGTTTTCCATGACCAACAGCGGGCAAAGGCGCCGCAAAAAAACTTGCCATCTGATTAGATCAAAATCTGAATTTTTCGACACAAGTGAAGAAGTTGGCCGGCACCTACTTTGACACTTGAAAACCCTGACAAAGTTTCTTCTCCTTCTGCCAGGTAGTCCCAAAGAACAGTGGTCCATTCCCTGATTTTGTCCCGCTTGCACTACGCCAACGCCCTCCTGGTTGGCAGTCCGGGTTTTTTTGCCAAGAAACTGCAAGTTGTCCAAAACTCAGCAGCCAGACTTCTTTTGGGTCTGTCATCAAGGCATAGTGTTTGCACCCACCTGCGCTCCTGCATTGGGTCCCAGTTGAATCTCATCTGAAATTCAAAATGCTGTCTATCGCTCATCTGGCCCTTTACGGCCTAGGCCCTATTTATTTGCAGAAGACGTTTGCCTTCTACATACCAGGGAGACAGCTGCGCTCGTCTGTTCAGCTGTTATTATAGACTCCTAGGTTTAATCCCCACAGACTTGGTGGGAATTCTTTTGTGCACAAAGCCGGTCTGGCCTGAAACATGCTACCCTTGGCACTTCGGTGCACTCAAGACCCACTGTTGTTTAAGAAAAAACTAAAAACGTTGCCTTTTTAGTATCTGATTGATGTGCATCTTTCTTTCCCTGAAGCAAGCGCCGGGACACTTTTGAGTAGTAGCCGTGCGCTGTAAAAATTAAATATAACATAACATAAGTTAAGAAAGCTCTATGGGGAGGAAGAAGCTTCGTTCTGAACACAGGGAAACTATGGAGCACGCTTCCTATGCACATTAAAAATAGTCCAACGTTATTCTCCTTTAGAAAAGCTAAAAAAATGGCTATTCTCCAACTAATATGCATCCTATCCACTGAACCTCTGGCAGACACCTCCACACAGTGCCTAGACGCCATGGGCATTCATGTGCTATATAAATCTTTCCATCAAATCAAATCAAATCTATCTGATGAGCATAGAGCTCCAGGTGAGAGTGCTTTAACAGAATACAGTAGGCTGCCCTAGGGTCATGGATTTAATGCCAAGGAGACCTACTGTTTTTTATTTCATGTTGCTGGGGGGTGCAGTACTCCGAGCAGCAGCTCACAACATTAAGAAGACTATTTGGTGATGAGTGGCAACCTTACTTAAAAAATATATTATTTGGAAATGCCCAGTTATGAGTGCTCCTTCCCTGGAGGTCTATCAGATGAAAGTCAACCCTGCCATGGAGGTCTATTGGATGAACGCTCAAAACGTGGCACTATTTGGAGCCGAGATATGGGGTTATGAAGATACACATAAGCAGGTGGTGTGCGAGAACGTATATGTTATATCCCTTGTATCTGTTCCAACTAATACTCCATTGATCCCATTGTAGTTTGATCTTGGAATGAGGAGAATTGAGCATGTGGCTGCAATAAATCCATTGATATATTGGCTGTGTTTGTGGATCACACCAGAGTTAATGGAATACTGTGAATTCCTAAAAGAAGTTCTAAATATGAGCGACGCCATACGGATCCCAATGCTACTCCATGTTGTAACTTGGTTCAGATGCTTGGGACTGTCTAATTTATGGGACTGCCCTGAACGTATAAACAAATCGGACATAGCCACTGAAAAAATCACGCATTGGGCTAATATGGATGAAAAGTATGCTTCTAGTATAACTGCAGGGCGATTAACCACTATGGGGCATATTACCAAGCAATAGCGATAATTATCGCTATTGCTTGGTTAGAGAGAAAATTTTACCGCTGCGCTGCGGCGATTTTTACCGCAGATAAACCTTGGTATTACCGAGGTTTATCACAAATGCGATAAAAAACGGCCGCAATGCATGAATATCGCTGAAAAGCCAGCGATATTCATGCATTACCAAGCTAATGCTCTTAGCCATGTTATCCACCTCCCATTGGATAACATGGCTAAGAACTGCTCAGGGCAGGTGTTAGCTTTTGGAGATATTCGCGCTTACCGCGAATATCTCCAAAAGTTGGTAATAGGAGATAGCGATGTTAGCGACTGTTTCCAGTCGCTAACATCTTGGCACGCCCACTTTGCATGTCATTAGTGATAAATATCACTGACATGCAAAGTGGGGCCCAAGATGGTCACGATCTCCTACTAGCTGTCGCTAACTAGTGTTAGCGACAGCTAGGTAATAGGGAGATAATTTTATCTCCGCTTTCTTGGCTTTTAAAGCCAAAAAAGCGGAGATAAACCCCCTTGATAATATGCCCCTGAGTTCTTAAGTTTTAAGCCTTATCCCAAATTTGAGCTCATTTTTGATTTGATTAAACCTTCATTGGCAAAAAGCCTCTATGTGAGATTTCACCTTGGCTGTTTACCCCTAAGGTCTTTTAAAATCAGGGCTACCAAATCAGACTCAACCATCTGCCCAGCTTGCAGCCAGGCCCCAAACACTGTTGTGCACATTCTGTTTTTTTGTACTGAATATTGCTTTCTTCAAAGAAAGTGGTTTCAACCTGTTTGCCGCAGTGTGGAAGTTAGACACTATTTGGTCGTTCTGTGGATTTTAAAGACCGACACATCCAATCCCATTGTCTTTGCTGTAAGCAGATTTCTACTGAATGTTTGCTTCAGGTGACAAACGTTTAAGATTTAGAATGCTCAGGAGGCTTGTTATACTAATCAAGATGTAACTATGCTTAGGGTAGCTTGGACGCTGTCACCAGAGATATTTTATTATGATTACCTGATTCCATAAGGCACTAAGCACTTTAATTAAACGCGAAGATGTGATTAATTCATTGCAATTTTAAATTGGTTTTATGATTTTTTTTTTGTTTTATATTTGAGAAATGGGAAAGAATACTTTTTGTTGATTGTTATTTATTGATTGAGTATGCTTTGATGGTTTGGATTAAACCAAATAAAGTTTATAAAAATATTTATGAGTGCTCCTTGGTAGGAAAAGTGAATTATTAATGAATGGATCTTGATGCTCATTTATTATTCACTTTTTGTAATAATTTAAATTTTTTTGTGGGTGTTCCGATCCCACCTGGGACACCCACACATTTCTTTTTCTTTGGGGGCTGCTGTATGAGCCACAGGGTCAATGCAGGCCAGCTGTTTTCCTGCAACCTGTCCCATTTCACTTATTTATTATATTCATTTCTGATGCGCCCCAGTGCCCACCCGAGGCATCAGAAACAATTTTTTGGGATGGGAGTTGTGGGAGGAGCCCTGGTGCACCTGTGACCCAGCTAGCTCCCTGCTGCTGCCAGCATCTTCTTTTTTTTATTATTTAATTTAGGGGGCCCACCTGAGACACCCCACAGCAGGTCCCTCATTGGAGATTGTGGTGAAAGGCACAGGGCCCCCACAGTCCAGCCAGCTTCCCTGCTTGTACCCATAATAGGGGAAGTAGGAACTGGCATTTGGAATAGATTCATTTTCTTTTCCAACTCCAGTATGTGCAACAGTAGGGAATGTGTTGGAATTAAATCCAACACCTTCTACCCACTGCTACACACCTTTTTCGTTGCAACGGCATGCAGGGTAAATGCATGCATTGTAATGGTTGCATTGTAAACGTTGTTACCCGTCACTGAGCCGGCCCCGGGGGATTGAGTTGGTAGGGCCATAAAATGGAGTTGGTAGGGAGGCCCTATATCCTATAACTAAAGGATAATGTGTAATATGTTTCATTATTTCCATATTCATGACATTTATGTTATGTTATGTTATGTTAAATGAAACTTGTAGAGCGCACTGACACCGGAGGTTTCTTGGCGCTGAGTGACAGAGTGAGTGAGTGTAAGGTCTGAGGAGGCAGAGTTAGCCTGATGAGGGGAAGAGGAGGGTTTTAAGCAGTTTCCTGAAATTAAGAAGGGTAGGGCTGGACTTGATGGAGAGAGGGAGAGTGTTCCAGAAAGCAGGGGCTAGGTGGGCAAAGCGACGGCCACCGAATTTCTTGGTTTTAGCTATGGGGGCGACTAACAGATGGAGATGGGCTGATCGGAGGTTGCGCGTAGGTCGGTGTGGGGTGATGAGTGTGTTCAGAAAGACGGGGCTAGTGCAGTGGAGAGCTTTGAACGTAAGGCAACCCAGTTTGAAGGCGCCCTTTGTTCTATGGGCAACCAGTGGAGTCTATGGAGCAAGGGTTTTGCCGATTGCCACTTGGGAGTTTTGTAGATGAGGCGGGCCGCCTGGTTCTGTACTACCTGGAGGCGACGTGACAATGATTGCGGAAGTCCATAGTACAGCGAGTTGGAGAAGTCCAGGCGGGATAGTACCAGAGAGAGGATAACCTGGACCAGTGCGGCATAAGGCAGTAGGCGGCTGACTTTACGGATTTTCCTAAGCTGGTGCATACAAGAGGAGATAACAGCGCTCACTTGGGCTTTGAGGGAGAGCTCGGCATCGATGATCACACCCAGACTTTTCACCGATTTAACCGGGACTGGGGGAGGGCCTAGCTCAACGGGCCAGAACTGGGGGCCCCAGTGTTAGGGCTGGATCCAGGGAGGAGAAGCTCGGTTTTCCCTGGATTTAATTTTAGTTGGTTGTAATTCATCCACTGTTGGATGTGGATCATGGCGGCGTGGAAGTTGCTGACGGCATTAGGGGAGTGGAGATCTGCAAGTCATCAGCGTAATTGTACACTGTGATGTCCCAGTTCTGAAGTGAGTGAATCAAAGGCCGGAGGTAAAGGTTGAACAATAGGGGCGAGAGGGAGGAACCTTGGGGGACTCCACAGGTCGTAGGGGTTTTGTCCGCTGTGTATGGACCGAGGCGGACGGCTTGTGTTCTTCCAGTCTGGAAGGACTCAAGCCATTTAAGGGCGGAACCCTGGATGCCTGCCTGTCCGACACGGTGGAGAAGAATCTTGTGGTCCACCGTGTCGAACGCGGCCGACAAATCCAGGAGTACGAGGGCTTGGGGGATCCCCGCATCGGCATTCCTCCTCAGTGTGTCTAGGACTGTTAGGATGACGGCCTCAGTGGAGTGGGCCGGCCTAAAGCCAGCCTGGTTAGGCTCGAGATGGCAGGAGGTCTCGATGAAGCTTGAGAGACATCGGGTGACGTGGGCCTCCATTAGCTTGGAGAAGTAGGGTAGGAGGGAAATGGGACGGTAGTTAGAGAATTCCGCGGGGTCCGCACCAGGTTTCTTGAGGAGGGGCACTAAAATGAACTCCTTAAAGGATCTGGGGACGATACCACTGCTGAGAGAACCGTTCAGCAGGGGTAGGATGCAGTCGGGTAGATTGAGACAGATATTCCGCAAAACCGAGGGAGGGCAACAGTCCTTCGGGGAGCCCGATATGACCCGGGTCGCGAGTTCCGCTAACGTGTTGGGGTTGAGGATGGGGAATTGGGTTAGGGTCAGTGAATTGTTGGGGGAGATGTCCAGGGATTGAGTCTGAGGAAGAGAGGGTATCGAGTCCTTAATTTTCGTGATTTTTTCGATAAAGAAGAGATTGAGGGCGTCACAGGTCTCTTGGGTAGGGGTCTGAGCTGGGAGGGTTCTGTTGTCTGTGGTCAGTTCATTCATAATTTTGAAGACCTCCTTTGATTTATTGTCCGCTGACGATAGCCTGTTTAAGAAATGCTCCGACTTGGCTAGTGTGATAGCAGTTTTATATTCTTTGCGTGCAGCAGTGTATAGCAATCTGGCTGGGTCAGAGTAGTTGCGTCTCCAGGTCCATTCCAGCTGACGCACCTTCAGCTTATGCTGCTTAAGGTCGTTAGAGAACCATCTATGAGAGTTGTGGTGTCTAGTGCGAGGGAATTTAGGTAGGGAAGCGAATTGGTCACTGGCCGACTTCAGCCAGATGCTGATGTCACCTTCCATTACGTCGATGTTGGCGGGGGAAATGATGATTGAGCGAGTATCGGCCAAAGTTGTGAGGAAGCCTTGGGAGTCGTGTGAACTCCATTTACGTGAGAGGCCATCAGAGGGGCAGAGGCCCTGCCAGCGACAGTGAGGGTGGTGTCAACTAGATAGTGGTCTGACCAGACGCAAGGGGGATAGATGGTTGAGATAATGCTAAACTATAGGTCCATATCTGGTCGAGGATGTGGCCTTTGATGTGGTGAGGAGACTTGTTGGGTCAGGTTCAAACTATTAAGAACTTCAAAGAGTTCTATGGCATGAGGACCGGCATTGGCGTCATTAAACCAGTAGTTAAAGTCGCCGAAGAGAGCGAGTCTAGGGTGCAGTGTCAGCAGATTGGACAACTGTTCGCTCATGGTGGTAGAAAATGATGGCATGGAGTGTGGGGGCCGATATAGGAGTAGAAGCGTGAGGGCGCCCGCATCAGTTTTCAGACTGATGAGCAGATTATCTACCTCAGGAAGGGTGAGGGAAGAAGAGGAGATAAAGTTGCTTCGATATAATGGCTTCCACTCCACCCCCAGGCCGATCCCCAGGGCGGTCGGCATGGAGGATATAGTAGTCGGGGGAGGGCCGCTAGGATGTCAGGGAGGGAGTCTGCGGTTATCCAGGTTTCTGTGAGCAGGAGTATGTCGGGTTTGTTATTGGACAGCAGGATGTAAATATCATCTTGGTGTTTTACCAAGAAGCGAGTGTTCAGATATGTCACCCTGACGGAAGTGTCACTTTTGGCCTGTTTTGCCGGGAGTTTGCCGCGACTGGGTGTATGTGAGACTGAACGCGCGAGGCCAGCTGTGTTTATGCGCCTGATGGTTGCAGGAGATGGTGGGGGATAGGGGTTCTGTAGCTCTCTGAGGGATTTGGCCGAATAGGAGATGGGTTGCTCAGCCTCGTTGGCCCTTGGGCCCAGTCTGGCACGGACGGGCGCAGACGGGCTTACCTTAGGCGCACCTTCGGCGTGCATCCGGCGCGCCCGCTGCGCACGTCCGCTGCGCTTCCGGGGAGGGGGGAACATTTTATACTAGTCAGGGTGGGAGGGCCGAGCAATTGTTCTGCTCGCCCTCTGACTCACCCAAGATGGCGGTGGGAGTAGGAGGAGCAGCGCCTAATCGGCTGCTGGAGCCTCGTATGAGAGCGCTAGCGTGGGCAGGAGGTAGGGAGTGCCTCGTGAGGGATTGATGTATCAAGTCACAACAATCACAGCCAATACAATTTTTTAAAAAACAAAGCTGCTAAATCAATAAACTGCATATTTGTTATCAGCTCTCAATAATGCCATGAACATTAGAATTCAAATTCGCCCTGAAAATGGGTTTCTTAGACATATAGAAAGCTGAAAAATCATATATTTTATCAGTGATTGATGTTTAGCCTGAGATTAGGGTCATGCCTCCAAATATCTGTAATCACTGTTTGTATCTACTGTCTTTTACAATTAGACAAATACATTGTTAGACTCTTCCTGAGGTGAAATCGATGTTATCCATTTCTAGCTTCAGAGATGGGAAACAGAGCATGAACCCAGGTAGTTAATAAGAGTTTAGCGTTATTCCTTTTTCTTTTGTGGTTTTTCTGCAATTAGCCCTTATATCTTGTTTGTGATACCATACTGTATGTGGTGAAGTCAATAATGATTGTATAGTTCCCATAGTTTCAGTGCTTTTTGTTGCAGCTCATCAGAACAGAGCATATTTGTGACAAATTGGGTTAGTGTTGGGGGTGAAACTCTACTCCACTAGCAGCCACAATCATTGTCAGGGTAAGGCACAAGCAACTCCAAATCAACCTGTGCTCAACCCTCTGGTAGTGTGGCACAGAGCAGCCAGGCTTAACTTACATGCAATGTGTAAAGTATTTATGCAGTATTTCAGACGCTACGCAAGACCAATTCCACACGAATTTAGAAAAGTAGGGTTAATTTTAATTATTAAAACAAGACCAAAAGGGCACAAATCTAATTAGTGGAATTGGATATGCAATCTTTAAGATTTTAGTGAAAATAGCACAAAAATGCACAAACCACCAACTCTGGCTATCTAGATGCACCAGACTGGGACAAAGTCACAAGATCAGACTGACCACATTGGTGTGCAGGCCGGAGACATGGACCCAATTAGACCAGCTGAATAATAGTACTTTAATCCTGGTGTGCGGAGCATTGAGAGATTCTGCGGTAAAGATGCATTACACAGCTGAGGAGCTGTAGAGCTGCGATGGGAGGTCCTGCATTGTTGTTAAGGATCCTGTTAGCAGGGGCTTGTGAAGCAAAGTATGGCATTATGGATGTGTTGAGCAGGCGAGGAAATGCATTGGTTCCAATGAGCAGCAAGGCTAAAATGCTGTAGAGGCTGTCATCAATGAGAACTTTGCGATGCAAGGGTATTCGTTGGTGAAGCATTGCACAGTGATGATAGTGATGTGTGCTGCGAGGTTGATGCGGAGTACTTTCATTGGGACAACCCTCATAACAGAGACGGTGCATTGGTTCTCCTGGGTCCACAGATGGGCTGGCAGAGCACTTTAAAGGCACACTTCCAAGGGTCCATGACTGGGGTGGCACAACTTAGCGGCGTACTCACAGATGGTAGAGTCCAGGTGCTAGGTTACAGGTTGTTGGAGCCTTCTGCTTCTGAGACGCTAGTCAGGAGGCCAACAAAATAGACCTTGAGGTCCTGGGTTCAACAGATGACCCTTCAGTCCTTCTCACCCAGGTAAGAGTGGCAGTCCTTTCAATATATTAGCAGTCCTTCTTCCTGGCAGACTATCAACAGGTCCAGAAGTGCACTGAAGACTTTGTATCTGGGGTCCAATATATATATATACCCAAACTTTCCTTTGAAGTGGGAGAAGCTTCTAGAGGTTTCCCTTGGATGTCCAATTAAATCCTACTTACCCTATTCTGGCTCTAGGCTAAGTACAGGGGGGTATGTAACCTGTTGTATGGAGGTAGGACACAGCCTTTTCAAGTTTAAGTAGGGTTGGGCCCAGCTCTGTCCTTCATCCTGCCAGCAATGGCCCGTCCAGATACACCTAAGCTCTCCATTCTGTGTGGTTGTCTAGAAGGAATACACAAACTCCAACCGCCAACTAGACCCAGTCGTGTGTCCCAGAGACAGCCGTTAGCACCAAATAGCTAAGGCAAAAAAATGGCAGCTTTCAAAAAGTGGCATTTTCAAAGTTGGAATTTAAAATCCAAGATCACTATGAGAGGTGATTTTTCATTACAATTCCAAAGACACCAAACATTAAGTGGGTACTTGCTCACATTTGGAAATTATCACTTATTAGATGAAATAGGGTAACTCCAATGTTTTTCACTGCCAGAGCATGTAAAACTAAAAGGACATGTCTACCTTTTAAACACACTGCGACCTGCCCTCTGGGCTGTCCAATGCCTACCTTAGGGGTGACCTGCATATATTAAAAAAGAAGGGTTGGGCCGGCCAAAAGGTTTATTTTGACAGATCAAAATGGCAATTTAAAACTACAATGGCAGACCTGAGACATCTTTAAAGTGCTACAAACGTGGTTGGTACAAACAGTGCTGCAGGTCCACTTGTTTTATTTAATTTACGGACCATGTGCACAGGTAGTGCTATTTGACTAGGGACTTACAAGTAAATTCAATTTGGAAATTGGAAATGAGTCAATTCTACCATGTTTCAAGAAGAGAGTACAAGCATTTTAGCACAGAGTCCAAAAGCAAGGAAAAACGAGGTCAGCAAACAGGAGTGTTGAAGGCAAACATGTTAGGGGGAAAACCACACCAATGATGGCAAGTCTAACAATATTACTGAAGTAATTTAGTGGCTTCATAATCAGATGTTTGTTAGCTTTAACTGCACTTTAAAATATACTTTCAATCTGGTCTACTTGTTTTCCTTCTCCACTACTCCCTGTGTTATCTGTAATAGAATACTGGCATTTCAGAGTGTGGTCCATGCAACTGCCCAATTTAGACACAAGGTTGAATTAGAGTATATCCCAAAAGAGATCTCAGCAACTCATTCATCTTTTATCGCTATGTATAGACTCAGAAATGTTTGGAGATATCTGATCATTCTGATATGTTTTAGAGCTGTGAGATGATTCACACATCTTAGACGAACGTATAGATTCAGAAATGCTTAGAGGTATATGCTCATTTTCACATTTTAGAGATGTGAGATGATCCACACAACTTAGAGCTGTGAACTTATTCACACTTATTCACACTTTAGAGAGCAGTTTACAGATTCAGTAATGCCTAGATACATGTGATCTTAAAATGCAGTCATGCCACTTTTATATTTTTGGAAAGCCGTTGTAAAGGTCTAACCAACCTCTGTTTGTGGCCACCAATTTCACACCTATGTCAAGTTCTTTTTGATCCGCTTTATCCATATTACTCCAGTTAGTTGCACAAAACATCCTGACCTATTTATCTGCGGTTGTCTGCTTCTCAAAGGTGTTGCACTATTGCAGCGGCACTGGTGAAATCTTTGTTAACCAGCACTGGAGTGAGATCGTCCGTCAATATTTATCTTTAAATTCTATAAACAGTTACTTAATGTTATGTCTACTTTTATGGCACGCATATCACTCGAGAGTTTACCCTGGAACCGGAAGAATGACTTTGCGATCCTGGGCGGCACCTATTGGAAAAAACCTATTGGAAAAACAGGTTTTAGTTTTTTGGTGGAAATCAAGGGATGGCCTGGTTGTGATGTGTGCAAAGTTTTGAAAGTGACATGAATAACTGGCAATGCTTGCCCAGGATGCTTGCTTAACAGATCTATTGATTCATCTCTATTGAGAGCCTTTGTGTACTTTAAAGATTTGATTAAAGTAAACCAATAGAGGTCAATATACAATATCCCCACATGATTGGGAAATGTCTGTTCCACCCCCACCCCCATCCGAATCTAACTAACTAAGCTGCGGCCCTGTAATATGAAGAGCAATCAGGGAAAAATAGTGAGGAGGCCACTATTTTTCCCTGATTGCTCATCAAGATTACAGGGCCCTAGCTTAGTTAATTACATTCGTGGGTGGGGGGCTGGGCGCTGGAACAGACATTTCCAATCTTCTCTCCCATTCAGATGGCAAAATGGATGAGAATAATCTTAAATGTAAAAGGCTTCTCTGCAACACTCATTCAATCATTGTTAATTCTTCTGTTTTGTGTGAGGCGGTAGAGGATGGATGCGTGTATGTATGCAAGCTCTGGAAACTTTCAGAGAGATGTGTTTCTGTGTGATGATAGCTGCTAAACCCAGTGGGAACCCAACCACCCGTGGCGTGACAAAGGCCCCCGCATCCCTCCCGGTGAAGGGGGAGTTCTAGGCTTACCCATACTGGAGAAGGCCCCCTTAGCCCCTACTGATGTGAAGGTAAGGGGCCCATTCAGCACATCTCGCAGGGCGGCCCTCTCACCTTTTTTATGCCACTGCCAAACACATACACTGCCAGCCTGCCCGGAGGCCATTGGACCAAACTATACACTCCATAATCAATTTATTAGGGGAGTATCACACCCCAAATACCCTCCTCCTGGAGCTACGCCCTTGGGTATGTAGCCGAAATAATGCTTTCTACATGCCATGCTATTAAAAAACTCATACGCTCTGTAAAATTGTCAAAAGCATAATTCTAGTTATAAAAAACAGTATGTTAAGTAGTTTCATTTCTGGCAGCTACTGCTTTGAAGGCTTTTCTCAAAAATAAAATCAATACAATACGTCTATTGAGATGTAAGGGGAAAAGAGAGCATTTCCATGCCAGCAGGAGTTATTATTTTCAACTGTGAACTGTTTCATCATCTCGTTTCCCTTATACACGCATGGCTGCAGAGTAAAAACAATAGCCAGTTCAATGTAGGCTGCCTGTCCTTTTACAAAAAAGACAAAAAATCACTATGCTCTGAAAGTTCCAGTTTCAAGAAAGAATTAGCTCAAAAGGGGTTACAGGCAAGGGGAAACTCTTTTTTATAAGAGGCAAAGAAAATATGTATGTAGCAGATCCAGTCTCTGATTGCTTCTTTTCATATGTCCCTAGGTTGTTAAATTCTGAAAATAAACATCAACAAACAGCAGGATATGTCTTTGTGACTATACATACATAATCAATATATAATATGGCAGTTTATATAGTGTCACAAGCCTGAAATATTGAATAAAAAAATAAAATCCTGACAAGAATACAGAAATCTTAGATAATCTCAATAAACCTAAAAAAACACAGTACACATAACAAGAACAGCTGCCAAAATCTACTAGTTATATAATATATTCTCCATTATGTTCCAACATTCCACAAATTAATGAAGGAGATACTAGAGCCACTTCCAGTTGGTCTCTACAGGCTTGAATCTAGGCAACACAAGTTCATTGACCTGGAATGGGAATACCATGTGGAACCCAGATTTACTGGGTCAGTTTCTGCTTGAGATTTAAGAGCCTTTACGACAGATATTTTCCACGTGCTCTAAACTATTAGTGAATGTGTGATAGGATAGAGGATATATGTATGCACAAATCATAACTGTAGGTGTTAAGAATGAAGGCCAGAGACTTGCATCACTCTTGTCCTAGTGAGCATGGTGATGAAGAGTGGATGTTACTTGGAGTGAGTTGCGGGATGAAACATTCAAAGATTAAAGATGTTATTGGAAATGCTTCATGGTCTGTGTTAGATCTGGGGTCTCTAGTTGGCAGAGGTAGGTACCAATGTCCAAATAGGGTGCCTTGCTACTAGTCAGGGTAAGGGGGATACACTCTTTAGATAACCCCTACTCACCCCCTTGGTAGCTTGGCACAAGCAGACAGGCTTATCAAAGGCAATGTGTGAAGTATTTGTACCAACACTCACAGTAACAGTGAAAACACCACAAATGGACTCCACAACCAGTTTAGAAAAAAAAAGTTATTTATTCTAAACTACACAAGACCAAAACGACAAAAATCCAACATACACAGTTCATGAATATGATTTTCAAAGAGTACTAGGGTTTGTGTCAAAATAATCCACAGCTGCGTCTCGTTTAGCCAAAAGTACCTTTAGATCCGACAAAAGTTCCAAATGGATTCTGCAGCGTTGAAAAACAAGCAATGCGTCACTCCTGAGACCCTGGGGAGGCGATGCGACAGCCCTGCTGGATGCAGCGGGCGTGTTGCAACGAATCAGGTCTGTATGGGGAGGGAGGTGATACCTTGTATGGAATCTGGTGTGCAGGTTCCGTTGGAAGCCGCTCGCAAAGGCACGATGCGACGATCTTTGGGACGGCGACGATCTCAGGTGCGGCGGCGATGCGCGGCGCAGCATTGATCTTTTCCTCTCGCGGCCCCTCGATGCGATGGCTCTGCGACAATGTTCGCAGCGACGTGATGTGGTCCGCAAGCAAGCAGTGCAGCAATCTCACCCAGCGACGACCGGCTCTGCGACGATGTTCGCTGCAACAGTAATCTTCCCGCAATGGGCCAATGCATTCCGCAAGCGAAGGATGCATCAGCTCTTGCAGCGGCAACAGGCCATGCGATGATCTCGATCTTCGCGACGGCGGGAATTTCCTCGCACTGTGGGGGAGGCGCTCCGCAAGCGAGCAATACGTGAAAATGTGCAGATTGTCTTAGTTTCTCCTTGTCCAGCTTCTCAAACAGCAGGAATAACTTCCAGAGGCCCCGCAGTCGGATTCAGCACTCTAGGAAGGGCAGAACTCTCTCAGCAGAGTTCAGGGGGGAAGCTGGGGTTGAAGTCCTTTTGTTCCTGGGACTTCTTAACAAGAGGCCATCTCTCTTCAGGCCCTTGTAGATCTCTTCAAGCAAGGTGACTAAGCACCAACAAAGTCCTCCCCCTCTCCTTGGCAGTAAAGCAACTTCAGGGCAGCCCACCAACACACAGCAGGACAGTCCTTCCTATTCAGTCTTCCAGCTTTCTCCTTGACAGAGGTTCCTTCTTGATTCCAGGATGATCAAATTTTCTGTAGTCTTGGTAGCCCTTTTTATACCAGTCTTTCCTTTATTCTCTAGAGGCAGAGAGGCCTTGGCATGGTCAGAACCAGTTCAGGTCAGTTCCTGAGCACTTTGTTTTTCTGTCTTCTCCTCTCCTTTCAGAGAGAGGGGCAGGAACGTCAGCAACCCAGCAGGAGGTGGAGCCAGCATTGTGGAAGGCAGGCACAGCCCTATTCAGGCCCAGTTGCTATTCCCTCCCACCACTCAAGATGCAGATGCAGTCATTCAGCCTAGGGCTGACTCATCCACCCTCCTGGGGGCTCCCTAGCCCGTGTCACTCACAAACCAGACTGTCAATTCACAAACAGGCCAAGACACATAGAAAGGTTAGACTAGAGAACAACAACTTTCTAAAAGTGATGTTCTCAAACACAGGATTTAAAAAACATCCTTCCTAAAAGATGTGTTAATACATTCTGAGTTCAGGGATACCAGACTTTAATTTTCTATCTTGCTCCTATGGGAAGATATGCAGGTAAACATTATACTCAGCACTCCCCATTATAGCCTATGGGCAAGATAGCCTTCTCAATAGTGAAACACTAAAATAGCTTTAATTCACTACCAGAGCATGTTACACACACCAGTACATGCTCTACCTATCGAATACAATGCACCCTGCCCAGGGGGGTACCTAGGGCCTTCTATAGGGGTGCCCAATGTGTACGGTAAGGGAAGGGGTAGGTGTGGCCAGTGTGGACACTGATCAGGGCAGCATGGCAGTCAGCAACTACAGGTGTGTGCAAAAATCCTAGGCAGTCTTAGTGATAGACAACAAGTTATGATACCCACTTATAACTAGGACCAGGCTTGCAAAAAGTACATAATCATACGTAAAAGACAAACATTTTTTTAATAAACATAGTAAAATTCATATATAAAAAATACACAATGACAAACAATACACTGTTGCAAATAATTAAAAAGACACCATAATAAATTTCTACAGGGTGCCCAGAAACAAATGAAGAAGAAATACTCGACGCGCGTTTCGGGGAAAACGCCTTCTTCAGGAGTCACAAATAGCAATCTGCAAATAAATATAACAAACAATAGATACATTATATTTCTTAAATGACTTACATCTATAGTTACTGCTTATAGATCAACAGATAATATATAACCTTACATAATAAATTACATATTTACATCACAAACTATATAACAATTTGCCGCCAACCTAACATAAGAGGGTCTGACATTTTTACTTTGTGTCTAACTTGTGATACGATACACATGTTACGGTCAGGGGGTCCTTGTTTTTCTCACATCAAGTCAGCAACTACACACAGGCACTGCGGTGGCAGGCCTGAGACACCATTTTAGGGCTATTCCTGTGGGTGGCACAATCAGTGCTGCAGGCCCATTAGTAGCATTTGAATCACTTGCCCTGGCACACTTAGTGCATTTTACTAGGTACTTCCTGGTAATACAAATATGTCAATCATGGATAAACAATCACAACACCAATTTACTAAGGGAGCACTTGCATTTTGGCACTGATCAGCAGTGCCCAATGCATCTAAACCAGCAAAAACGAAATCCAACACAGCGTCAAAAATACAGGAGGTAGAGGCAAAAAGTCAGGGGAAACCAAGCCAAAGATGCCAGGTCTCACAGTCTGTGTGATGGTTAAAGGTATGTACAAAGGTACAACCAAGTCGTGATAGCCCTAAGGAAGACAGGATGATCTGAAATATTCAAAATGTAAGAAAGAAGCGTTCCAGAGATTATTACTTTTTACTGTAAACATCCAGCCTCCTAGATGAAATTTTTGGAACCTCAGAAATTCAATTCGGATAAGGATCTTCAAGTGAGGGCTCTGCCTGAGGTAGAAAGGCTAGTTTCTGCTTTGGAGTAATGTAGGGCCATTCCTATAAAGAGCATGATGAGTGATACAGGGAGCAATAAAGAACGTTCTTCCAAAGGGAAGCATGCGGAGAATATGAAGAACATGGGAAACGTGATTAGATTAGAAGTCCTGCTTCTATTATTATTTATAATTATATAACAGACCCATTTAAGGCTATTCTGGTGGTGTTCTGGATTGCCAAGAGAAGTCCATTGGCCTGGCCTTGATGTTAGAATATTCATACCATATGTCACGTGGTGAAAATCAAGAAGGGGAAAATGTAACTGGTAGAACTTGTGTTACTGGTTGGGAGGTGTGAAACCCTCTCCAACAGCAACCAAAATTCTTCTCAGGCTGAAGTCTCAAGCAAATCCTAAATTAAACTGTACTCAACCCTTGGGTAGCTTGGCACAGAGCAGTCAGTCTTAACTCAAAGGCAATTTGTAAAGTATTTGTGCAATACTTCAAACAGTATTAAGTGAAAACACCAAACAAAAAAATCACACACCAACTTGGAAAAATAAATCTTTTTTTAGAAATAAAATAAGACCAAAATGATCAAACTCTAATCAGTAGATATGTAAAAAACCACAAAGCCATAACTGTGGATATATGATCGTACAGGACGGGAACATAGTCACAAGTTCAGGCACAGTGCACTAGAGTGTGGGCCAGCTACAGAAACCCAGTGAGGCTTGCTGAACACAGTACCTTAAATCCTGCTTTGTGGAAATTTGCGAGGATCAGCGTAGAAGATTCATCACGCAGCCAAAGCAATGCGTCAGTAACAAGATGTGACAAAGCTATGATGTTATGTTAAAGTTACTTGTTAAGCGCATGTAAACCAAGCCGTTTCATGCCGCTGAGAGCGGGAGGGCGACAGTGACGCAAAGAAGATGCTTTACTCGTATGCCTGAGAGAACAAAAAGGTCTTGAGTAGTGTATCAACTGGGTGTAGGAGATTACTGACCTCAGTCCAGAAGGAAGTGAATTCCAGAATTGAGGGGCCAGGGGTGAGACTGTGAGACCCCTGTGTTTTTTACATTTAAAGGCGGGGATTGTATGCATATTCAGATGAGAGGAGCGTAGTTCACGAGAGGGGGTATAGCGCTGAATCCTTGAGGAGATGAATGCTGGGTCATTCCCGGTGAGGGCTTTAAAGATGGTGCAGCCCAGCTTGAAGGCACAGCGTTTAGCTACTGGGAGCCAGTGGAGACTCTTCAACAGAGGACTGACATGTTGATATCTGGGTTGGTGGTGGATAAGCCTAGCTGCCTGGTTTTGTACCAGTTGTAAATGATGAAGTTGATATGCTGGAATACCGACATAGAGTGAGTTAGCATAATCAATTCGGGAGGTAACTAGGGCCAAGGTGACTAGGGTCAGGGACTAGGGTCAGGGCCTCGGTAGTCAGGAATCTGCAGATCCTACGAATTCTGCATAGTTGGAAAAAGCAGGCAGATACTACCGCACTGATCTGGGGTTTATATGATTATAACTCCTAGACTTTTTACAGATCCTACTCGGCGAGGGGGACTACCTAGGAGCGGAGGCAACAAGTTAGAATTCCACAGGTTGGCAGTTCCTCCAGTTAGGATCAGCTCAGTTTTATCGGGTTAACTTTCAATTGATTGGCATACATCCATTCGCTGATAAAGCTCATAGTAGATTGAAAGTTGGATACAGATTTGTTAGAGAAGTCAATATCAAACACCAGCTGGAGGTCATCAGCATAGTTGAATGTTTTGACTCTTCTTTTGTGCAAGGACCAAATCAAAGGTAGCAGGTATAGGTTAAAGAGAAGGGGCGAAAGAGAAGAACCCTGGGGGACCCCGCATGTCAAATTGATTTTCTTGGCCGAAAATTTGTCAAGGCGGACTGCCTGAAAGCGGTTAAAGAGGAAGGAGGAAATCCACCTCAATGCCAGACCCCGGATGCCAGCATTACTGACACTGTCGATCAGGAGGCCATGATCTAACATGTCAAATGCAGCTGACAGATCCAGGAGTACCAGGGCCTCGGTGAGTTTTTTATCAGCCCCTCTCCTTAGCTCGTCCATGACTGCTAAGATGACTGACTCCGTGGAGTGTGCTGGTCTAAATCCTGCCTGGTGAGGGGTATGGAAATGAAAGTGCTCGAAGAATGAGCTGAGACAGTTAGCTATGTGGGCCTCAATAATTTTACTTAGATAGGGGAGTAAGGAGATGGGGCAGAAATTACTAAGGACCAAGGGACGGAGTTGGGTTTCTTCAGGATCGGGACAATTTCAGCATTTTTAAAGGTGTCTGGGACAATGCGTTGTTTAAGAGAGTTGTTCAAAAATGAGAGGGGCGTGCCTGGACAAGTGAGGAAGGCCTCCTGTAAGATATGGGGAGGGCAGCAATCAGTAGGGGAACCTGATCCAACTTTTTTGAGTAGGATAACAAATTCTTCCTTAGAGATCAGAGGGTTCTGGTCCAATAGAAAAGGGTTTTTACACGTGGAAGGGGAGTGGACAAAGTGGTGGGAGTAGGAATACTGGCTTTGATGGTGGTGATTTTCTCATTGAAATAATAGTTAAGGGAGTCACATAAGGATTGCGAGGGGGGCAGGTTTCGCCATCACTCTATCTGGTTGTGCAAGTTCATCGACTATGGAGAAACTATTCTTGGTCTTATTAGCTGAGTTTATAATCTTTGAGGAGAAATAAGCTGCCTTAGTCTGAAGGATGGAGTCTTTGTATTCTTTTAACAGGGTTACATAAGAGTCTTTTTCCTGAGGCATAGTCCTGTCTCCAGCTACGCTCAGCTTGCCTTAGAGTAAGTTCTTTTTAGTTTCAGATTGTCGGAGAACCAGCGTTGTGCATCATGGGGACGCTTACATTTAGTTCTTTGAAAGCAATGCTGTCGCTGGATGATTCAAGCCATGGCTTGCTGCCAGTTGCCTGATTACAGAGGGACTCCTGTTCGGTTGGCAGTGTGGCCTTTAGTCGTGTGCAGAAATTGCCTGCATCGTCATCGAGGATCCCATTGATGGAGCTTGCAATGGAAAGTTCAGCATTGAGGATTAGGCAGCAACACGCTGGATTCTGTTGGTCACCTTTTTTATATATTGGTTCCAGTATTGACTCTGACCATGTCTCTATAATTCCAGTAGATCAACAGGCAGCTAGTACCTGTGTTAAAAGGGGCCCCATAAAGGTAAGTTAGATTTAAAAAGATCTACTGGAACGTCGTCTGGACCAGGTGCCTTCCCTCCCTTGGTTACACCCTACGGCGTATGTGAGGCATTCATGACGCTCACCTCCAGTGTGTGTTTGTATACTTTTGAGAAATAACCCACCCATTGATGTTCATCTTTAGCAATCTCTATGGTTGGTGTTTCATGAGCTATGAGAAATGGAGCCTTTACCGCTCACCAAAATGCTGTGCTATCTCTATTCAGCATGGCTTCGTGAAGGCCAGCCAATGTATTATCTTTTAGTTTGCTTTTGCAGGCTTTCAGGGCCTGGTTATATTCCCCTTTTACACTTCTTTATTTTACTGCTATTTCTTACTGGTTTCTGCAGTGCATGTTTTAATTTTGTGTAAGATTTTGTACATCTAGAGTCAAACAACCCTTGGTTATTCATGTGTAATTCTTTACAATCAACCCTCAGGGCCTTTTCTATTTTGTAAGTAATCTGAGCATAGGATTCTAAGATGTCAGTATCTCATCAAGGCTAATTAAAAGTGAATTATAACAGTTTGCCAAGATTTTCTTAGTAAACTTGATCAGTTCTACCTTGGACCACCATAAAGAATAACCATTTATTTTTCCTAAAGCTATATCTTTTACTAAATGCAGTGGATTATACTGGGGGTTACGCACATCGTTAAGGAGAGATAAGATCACGCTCAATGGGAAGTGATCACTCAAGGCCTTGCAATGTATTCTAAAGTTTTTTAGTCTTGTTGAATGCCTATTAGGTAAAATTATGAAGTCAATAATTGAATTCATACCTCTCTCATTGAACATCTGGCTAAAGGGAACTGGTGGAGACCATATATTGTTACAAATCCTAAGTCAAATGAGAATAGAGTCTCATTTGAGGAGTCCCCGTAGGTTGAGTGAGGAAAATGGGGATCAATTTTTCCATCTTCAGATAGTAATCCACAATTTTTCCCTCCGATTAGAGGACAAAAAGCAGTATTGAAATTCCACCCCATATATCAAACACATCTTTTACATTTTCCTGATGTAACTTATTTAAATCACTGGTTCATTTTTTCCATACTCCCTTAATTTGGTCCGTCAGGGCATTGTTATTGAAAATTATCAGTGCAGAACAATCACATTTGTCCATAAACATGGTCACAATTTGATAAATGTATCTGAAATTGACAAATTAATCTTAATTGCATTCACCTTATTTGAAACATAAGACCACCCTTATATCTCCCATTTGCCGACGGCACAGCGGCAGTAAGGAAGGTCTTAAAACCATTAATAAGGGTAGTGTTCACCGCCCATGGTTCATGGAAACAGAGGATATTACATTTCCCTATGAACTCAAGCCATTGGGGTTTATCATCTTCATACGCAGGTCTGCTATGTTCCAAAATCTTACAGAAGTTTTATTCGCATTACAATTTCAATCGTCTAATCTCTCAGGTGGTTCTATGGTGGTTAGTGATACCACTTGTGTCAAGCCTGTGTCTCCAATAGATCTTGTGCCCAGTTTAGGAGATGTGGTATCCAGACATTGAGAGAATATCTTAAGGACCTATCTCCACAATCGGTAATTATACCCTTTTCTGGATTTGATCCGCACTCAAGGTTAAGCCTGAGTACATCTAGGGGCGAATGTAAATTATCTATCATTCTAAATGTGTCACTTATGTCTAGGGTGTTTGGTCAATCTCCCTCATCTAACATAGGGAGGGAATCAAACCGTTTTTTTCAAAGCAACGTTGTAAGTGCAGTGACTGTTTTTATGTACATCTCTCCTATTAATTCTTAGGCCAATGATAAGAGACGGCTGATAGAAATAGCCTAGTGGTAATTGGTTAATGCAGTAAGTCGCTATCATCTTATTAACTGCTCTACAGAATATATTTTCCACTAATTGTGGGGTTTAAACGTTAATACCACACAATCCGCTGGTAAGGTTTTACAATCTCTACTATGCCAACTAACTCTTCTAGCCATTTTACACTCCATAAAAAGTGCTTCAGTTATCCCTGTTTTTAGACCCAACCAATGCAGGGCCTTATTACTCAATGAATCCTAGGGTTCATTTTACTGGTCCATCAGTTTTTGGACACTGGCAAAAATAACTGTATATGGAGTCACAGCTGGAGGCAGGTCTACATGATTTAAATTGGGTGGGCTGTCCTTTGGGGTAACGGCATATTGGAATAATTAGTGTTTAAATGAGTAAAACTACCAAATCGTTGATTGGTGAAGGTTCTATCATTGTCTAATTTAGCAGTAGCGGATTGGAGTGCTGATAAGTTATTAGGGAATCTACTGTGGTCCTTGGTGCTGTCTGTGTATAACACCCTGTGCCTTGGATCCCTGCACTATCTCTAAATGATGTGGGGAGCAGCTGTCTAATGGGGTTGTCAATTCCCTTAGCCCCATTTGATTCTCCTTAGCCCTCTTGATTACGAGGTCGATTGTCATATTTATCAATCCTCTCAATTCTGTGGGCGTTTTTTAATCTCATTTCAATTTGGATAACTCTTTCAGTAAGTATAGCTAATGTATCTCTTAAAATATATCTAGTTCTTCCATTAATTTGGTTAACTTCCCAAGATCATTGGAGTACTTACTAGATTGTGTTATAGGCTGAGATCTTCCCTTCTGTCCTGCATTGAGAGAGACTGATGTTTAGGTACGTTTAGTCACTTTTTTGCTGGGCTTTAAGAGTGGGGACCTAGATACCCCAGGGGTTTTCTCACTTTCTATGGCAACCACCTCCTGCACTCTATTTGCCTCTCACTTTCTCGGGCATTTAGACGGTGGTAGGGTGTCAGGCTCCTGGTTGCTAACTGAAATATGCCCTAATATATTTTGAATACATTCATTCTGGGATTGTTTGCTCCTTGCGGACCCAGAAGGACCTGCATGTGCAGCAGTTGACTCATTTGTCCTCGCTGATGCCCCCAGTTTTTCCGTATTCAATGTCTCTTCTACTGTGGTGATCATCTTTTCAATGGCCCCCATTGCCCCTGTAAGATAATCCATTAATGTGAAACAAGATGTCTCCATGGCCTTTATCGATGAAGGTGGCTGGTTAGTGGTAGCCATTATTTTCCCCATCCTGTGAGGAGAGGCGTACGTAGAAGATTCAAAACAGGATCACAGCATACCCCCACTGTCTGAAAATGGAGCCTCAAAATGATAAGGCGTTAGGACTTGTAACTCAAATTCCAGCAAGTACATCTATAATTATAGAGGATTTGAGACAGTACTTACAAAGCCTGCTTGCCCCAGATAAAATAGCTCTTCGATTCCTTGATAGGGTGTAAACAAGTAGGCATCAGTTTTGTTGCTCATCTGTGTCCGAACTCAAAGACAACTACACCTGTAAACCCATATTCAACACTTGATGCAATGGTGTCTATACGATAATTGTGATCCCGGGTATCCAGACTCCAACAGTCTCTAATGAGGCTAAGATAAGTGTTCCAAATGTACAAAAAAGAACCAACAGACCAAGAGAGAGGGACCAGCCCGCCTCCTTCGGACGCTGACGGGCGTGGATGGGCCCGCCCTTGGCCCGGACACGCCCCTGCGCATCTCACGCTGCGGGGCCCACACATTGTATTTATGCACCTCCAGGCACAGGCTGTGTGTGGGTGCTGGTGGCAATGGCCGCAAAGGCTGCCGGGGCTTGTAGTCCTGCCCCTCCTGCTCAGTTTCGGGCTCCTGTGCTACGGGTCCAGGCCGCTGTATTTATGCACCTACAGGTGCATGCCGTGTGTTGGTGCTGGTGGCAATGGCTGCTGAGACTGCCAGTGCTTGTGGTGGTGCCCCCTCCTGCTCAATGACAGGCTCCTTCACTGCGGGGCCCGGCCGCTATATTTATACGCCTCTGGGCGCAGGCTGTGTGTGGGTGCTGGAAGCAACGGCCGCAAAGACTGCCGGGGCTTGTGGTCCTGCCCCCTCCTGCTCAATGTCGGGCTCCTACACTGCAGGGCCCGGCTGCTGTATTTATGTATCTCTGGGTGTACACTGTGTGCAGGCTGTGTGCGGGTGCTGGCGGCAACGACCTCAAACACTGCTGGGGCTTGTGGCTCTGCCCTCTCCTGCTCAATGACGGGCTCCCTAAAGGTCAGTTAAAAATTGCACAGACAGGCTGCAACGGCAGGCCCGAGACATGTTTTAAGGGCGGCTTAAATGGGTGGCACAATCAGTGTCTGTGTTGCTATGGTCGCCCTGAATGAGAAGAGTATGTCCAGACATCGTTCCATTGGTCACTATGCAATTGGACTCCAGCTAGGCTGGCTGATGAGGGATGATACTCCAAAACTAGTCCCAGGATGCTTGTTCTCCAGTCTAGGGAGGACCTGGCCTGGCGCAAGTTCGAGCTTGACTGTTGTGATGGGGAGCCAGGTCAGGACTAACTTGCATATGGCTGTGTCTAAATTGGAGTAGCATGTGAGCAAAAAAACGATGGATTTAACACATATCTGTGATCGGGTAGAATGTTTGACAATGTTCAGCATTCTGTCCATCATCTTTTTTTGTATTGCTATAGATTGCCCTAAATGGGAATGGGATACCCAGACGTGGGTCTCATGCTCTCCATGTCATCAGATTCAAGCTAGCCTGGCTGATGAGTAGTAATCCTATAAAACTGTTCCCAGAATGCTCTTTTTCCGGTCCAGGGAGAACCTGGCATGGCAGATCTTACTTGACTGTTCCAATGGGGAGCAGGGTCAAGACTGATCTGCATATGGCTGGGTGCAAACTGGTGTGGCTTGAACCCAGATATGTGCCTGGGGTGAATGTCTGACAATGCTCGGCATTCTGTCCATCATCTTTTTTTGTGTGCGTTTTGCTGCAGGCAAACTAGTAGTGTTTAAATTACAGGCCTTGGCAACATGTAGTGCTGCTTTACTAGGATCTTGCAAGTAAATGAAATAGACCAATATGAGTATGTATGCTAATATTACCATATTTTAAGGGAAGAGCACAGGCACTTTAGCACTGGTAAGCAGTGGTAAAGTGTGCATAGTCCTAAGGCCAGCAACAACACATTCAGCAAAAATGTGGATTTAGGCCCAGATCTCTGTACTGGGTAGATTGGTTGACATTGTTCGGTATTCCGTCCATCAATCATCTTTTTGCAGACTGCAGATCACCAGAGGACTGTTCAGGTTTCATAGCTCCAGTAGTCAAACTAGATGATCGTCTGGAGGCAAGAAAAGACGAAAAGTCTAAAAGAGATTTTCTCAAGGTGTATATGTATTGGAGTGACAGATAAGAGTCAGTGGACAAGAAAGGTTCAAAAGGAGTAGGACCAATGCAAATAGCATGGTTTCATGGAACCCTTACCAGTGAAGAAAAAAGGAAAAAAAGTTTAATGTATGCCTCTATTGAGGCAAGGGTGGACACTTCACTAAAGAATGCTCTGCATAATCTAGGAAAGCAATAACTCTCATCAACACACAGAGTCCTTTTGATGGGAAACTAGATGAATTGATGAGTGAGGAGGTCGACTTTTCTTGTAAGCCAATGTATGAGAAATCCCAATAGCTGGCTCACACTCTGACACACCTTCTAAAACACTTCACCATAATTGTTACGTTGGTAGTCTCTAATCAACTATGAAAAATGATGCCCATTTTGTTGGACTCCGGAGCCACAGGTAACTTTTTAGATACTGCCTTGACCAAGGATCTGTGGGATTTATTCATTCAAAAACGGCATTTCAAATCATTTAAGGCAGTGAATGAATCTGAGCTGTCATCCGGTATGATAACTTGCCATTCCATAGATGTAACTCTTATTTGTGACAACGGGCATGCCTAGAATGTGCACTTTAACCTAACTGACACACCTATTTTTGGATCAATTGTAGGAGTTACATGGCTGGTTCAGAAATTAATGCATAATGAGTAACACAGACAAGAGGTAATTACTGCCATTCATATTAAAATTGAAGTTTACCAGCTTGTTTCATTAAGCCAACTTAACTTATTTTTGTAAAAAAGGTAAATCCACTCTCATTTTTAAGCAGAACTGTCTGAGGTACTGATTAGGATTTAAACAGCAAATAACTGTATAACTAAAAGTTGTTGAGACCTTAATTTCTAAGGGCCCAATTCACAAAGGTAAACTTAAATGTTCCATCTAAACTTAGACCAAACATCTAAGTTTACGAATTTTGGAATTCACAAAGAACATTTACGATTAGTATCTTTATGTCAGCTCTCGGGGTAGAGATTCATTGTGGACAAAAAGATCGTAGTCGTAGATGCCTTTTGTGAATTCCCAAAGTCATAACCTTAGATGTTTGGACTAAGTTTAAACCAAACATTTAAATTACTTTTGTGAATCGGGCCCTAGGAGTCCTATTTGAGCTCTTCAGCAGTTGACTTATATATGATCTCAAATTTCTACAGGGGATCCAGTATTTACTGACAATGCAGGTTGCCATTATGTACACCTTCAGAAAGTTTTATGAAATGTGTGCCAGGGAATGAAATATCATCCAATGTACAAAGTCATTAGTAGAAAGTTACTGCAGTCAACTGTGGTGAACAATTAAAAAAAGCAAAACACCTGCAACAAACAGGCCACCTCAAATAAACTGCTCCATGAAAAACCAGTGTAGGTTTCTTTCATCTTCATTCAAATGTATTTACATCAACATTTTAATCTAAGAGAGTTATAGTACAACTGTAGAGTGTAATACAGGTGATCTTTCCCTAACAGACTTTTATCAGGGGCCCAAATGACATAGCACCATACAGATGAGTAAACCAAGATAAAGCCCTAGTTGTTCAACTAAAATAACCCATCAGAAGGAGTGAGTTTCTTAAAGTAGTGAAAAGGAACATCAAGTAAACACTGTGAAGACAATATTTCAGTAGAGAAGTCTGTCAAATGCTGGATTTGTTAGTCATAATAAATCTTCTTGGCTTTTCCGATATAGGTTCTTTAAAATTTGAAATCTGGGGTGTAGAGTTCCTCGTCAACTTTGAACTGCTCCACTTTTACTCGAGGTTGTGGTCTATGGCCTTGAAGGCAAACATGTCTGAGTTTTACCATTTGACATAGATATGCCTAGAAACACACACAGTTCCCTACAGTCAATTTGCATCAACTAAAGTCTGCAGCTGATCTCTTTTCTGTTGCAAGCACGATAAGGTCAACCCCATTGTGAAGCCACTATGGCCTTCATGATGTTGGACCTTGAAGGAAAGAAGCAGATGTAAAACATAGCAGAAATAAAATTGAAGGAGTGTGGAGGAGGGGTGATTGGCACACACAGACCTACAACTGAAAATCAGAGGAAATGAGTTTCAAAAATGTAGGAACCAAGTCAATTCACTGAATGTCCCAAGGGCAGGAACAGAGCAAAAATAAGCAACAAGCAAAGTGCACGAGATTTATGGAAGGTATGATAAAAAGAGACTGATGCCTTGCAGTACTTTGAGCTTAAGGCCAATGTTTTATAAGATAAAACATTAGTTGACATGGTTGCATGAGAAAGGGTCATCCAAATAAATGCAAGGGGATTGTACCTGAATTAGTACTTCATCTTAACACGGTTGAGTTATGTCGACGAAACAGAGATTCCTTCATATGAAGTGGCAGACTCTCCATGTTGAGTGGACATTCTGTTATGTAACATGGTCTTCAACAACCACACAGAATAACATTTAGCC
Organism: Lissotriton helveticus; assembly: GCF_964261635.1. NCBI lineage: Eukaryota > Metazoa > Chordata > Amphibia > Caudata > Salamandridae > Lissotriton > Lissotriton helveticus. The sequence goes on along the minus strand of NC_136063.1, from coordinate 1,242,158,133 downwards.
CTAGCGATTCCTATCCTGGAGGACCAGATCTTAGACCTCCTAAATAATTCACTAGCTATAGGATTATTGCCAGCTAGCTTTAAAGAGGCACGTGTTAAACCCCTGATAAAAAAACCTGGGGCTGATCCAACTAGTCTGAAGAATTACGGGCCAATTTCCCAGCTGCCCTATCTGTCTAAAATTCTAGAACAGCATGTATTAAAATCATTGTCACCTCTCCTGGAATCACATAATCTATTCCAGGAGCGGCAAGCTGGGTTTCGTGCCCACCATAGCACCGAACTAGTAATGCTGGCGGTGCTGGACGAGTTTAGATGCATGGCTGACAGTAAAAAACCAAGCGCCCTGATACTTCTAGATCTTTCAGCGGCGTTTGATACTGTCAGCCATGCACTGCTCCTGGACAGACTAGCTATATCCGGGATAAAAGAACAAGCTCTCAAATGGCTAACGTCCTTTTTGTTAGGGAGGATGCAGAGGATCCAACTAGCAGATCGTGTATCTGACATTGGCATCCTGGAATGTGGAGTCCCGCAAGGGTCCGCACTCTCGCCACTCCTTTTCAACTTATACCTGCAGCCTTTGATAGACTCTTTGGCAAACATGGGCTGTAAAGTCTTCAACTACGCCGATGATACTCAGCTGTTGCTGAGTATCGAAAATACAACATTGGCTCAGTCCATGGCCCCAAAGATATTGCGGTTTACAGTGAACTGGATGACATCTAACCTATTAAAAATCAATCCAGATAAAACGGAGGTCCTAGTAGTCTCAACGTCTGCCTCCCCCTGGAATGATTTGTTCTGGCCTCAAGAACTCGGACCCACCCCAAAGCCATGCCCCAGTGTAAAGAGCCTTGGTATTAAAATCGACCAGGAGCTCTCGATGACCAACCAAGTATCCGCCGTGGTTGGATCATGCACCAACTTGATTAGGCAACTGCGAAAACTAGCCCCTCTGCTTTCCACAAACATGCTTCGAACCATTGTTTCAGCTACTATAGTCTCTAGAATCGACTACGGGAACGCACTATATCTGGGTCTTCCAAAAAACTTAATCAATCGTCTTCAAGTTATCCTGAACGATGCAGCACGGTTAATCTTTGGATTACCCAGATGGACCCATGCTTCCCCTCTACTTTATAGGCTACATTGGCTCCCTATAAAGCAAGGGGTTGAATTCAAGAGCCTGTGCATTGCCCATAAATCAATTTATGGGCAAGCGCCGGCCTATATAAAAGAGAGGCTTGAAGTATATAAACCCAAGCGAGCTCTATGATCCTCCAATTCCCTTCTGCTATTATGTCCACGTTTTAAAATGGCGACTAAAGGAGGCAGATCTTTTTCAATCCAAGCCTCCACCATTTGGAATAAGCTACCGGAGGTGCTTCGTAGAGAATCTAATCTTCTCCGCTTTAGGAAATCCCTGAAGACATTACTTTTCAGGGACGCATTTTCATCCCTGTAAGATAGGCCGGCTATCTGTATCTTATTCACCCTCTCCTTGTTGCTGTACTTGGTCAGAGGTGCCTTGAGACCTGTCGGTGATTTGGCGCGATATAAAACCCAGATACAAATACAAATACAAATCTTTGAGCCTATTGGACATGGGATGGATCCTGCTTTGACATGATACCCTTTGTAGCTTAATTCAGTGAATGACGCTTTCTCTTTACAGCTTCATTGCATTTGCGCCACTTTCAGTGGGGGGCTCATTGCCCATAACAAAATCTTTTCTTTTGAGTTTCATGTCAAATGGCTTAATGATAATAAGACAGCCATTTCTATGAATATCAGCTAAAATGCTACATCTTGTGCCTTTGAACCAGCTTTCTGTGACTTTATTAATAGTACAACAAGTGAGGCAGTATGACCCCAGACACTAATTTGAATTTGAACTGGTACTTCAACCTCATATGGAAAACTATTATGTCACTTTTTACAGTAAGAATGCCCCCTTTCTTAATAGGACATTGCTGTAAAAGTAAAAACATCTGCAAACACCATGAATTGGAATCCCCTCCTAAAGCATTTCCAGCGTGCCCCTTTGATACTTTAGTCAAAAGGCTTTTTTCTTGCAACATACATAAACTTGCCAACCAGCATAATCCTGTTTAGAAAGCACACATACCTGATTTCAATGTAAGAATTTCAGTGGAGTGAATTCTATTTCTTGCAGTGGGCCTTCACTTTTTTCTACATAGGATGTAAGGAATGCCAAAACTGCTAGTGCTAATCAGTGCAAATGGGAAAAACAGATTTAAAATCTGTAGGCCCCCTCTTTACAAATAAATATTTCAGAGGCAAAATATACGGCTAAGCTTCTGTAATTTACAGGCTCATACATGTTTTTGAAATAGTGCCCCCTTGGTGCACCATTGATCTTTCCCATTCAGTGTAAATGTTTTACCCTAGAAATATGCCAGTGCAACCATCCCCCTCATCTCCTTGATCACCTGCTGTAGTAGAGAGGGCCTTGTTGAATGGACCTCCCTGTTCTGCCTTAAATCCCTGGTAAGGGGGTGAGGCCCACTGAAAAAGACATTTCACATGAAATAACAGTTCTGTGAAGTTTGCTTCCACTAGGTCCACATTTGTAACTCATGGACATGTAAATGAGCTTAATCAGTCCTACCCACAAAAGACAGTGGCTCACAGTGAGATTAGGATATCGGACACACTCTCTATGAAGGGAAACCTAGATGGTTTTTGGTAATCTTATTCTATCATCCCTCCATCACATTTGTTTACCGTTCTGTCAAGAGAGATTTCTTAAAAACAGTCAACAGTTAAAAACTGTTTCAGAAATTAAAGCATAAGAGAAGTAGATAAGTCAAGAGTGGACCTAACAGTAAAACTGAAAAAAGTGGAGGATATATAATCAGGTGCAAATCTATGCAGTGTTGGAATCCCTGAAATAGCAAACATTACTGTGAGAACATTATGTATCCTAGGATACTTCCTGAAGAGCTTTACTCCATTTGTGAAGGACAATTGGAACCTATTAATATGTGTATCATCCTTTAATCAGATAGATAAGTCGGGCTGTCAATTTTCATCAAAAAATTATTTTCTTTTTTTCATCTGAGGATTTAGCCATTGACGGATACAATAATAAGGGCTTGATGGTGACACATTTTCCATTATTACCCCTGGTTTACTTTCTTCTTCTACTTGGTGTGCATGTGAATGTGTAAATGAGGAGTCTGGCTCTTAATTGAAGCATGTTTTCTTCCTTGAGCCAAGCTTAAGGAGTTTTCCACCACCACTTATACTTATGCAGGAACCCACTCTTTCCAGGAACAGAAAGCCTAAGAAGTCACTTAGGCCTATATGTACGAAGGCATTATGCATTTCTTAACAGTGCAAATCGCTATTTCAGGCCATTAGGAAATGCAAACTGACATTTCCGTAAGTAAGAAAGGCATTTGCGGTGGTGCAAAGTCCGAATTCTATCTAATAAAAATCGCATTTTGGAAATCGCTAAATAGAAAATCTCAAATCGGGATTTCAAAATAATGAATCGCAAACACTATGAACAAAGGTTTTCCTAATTGCGAAAAGTTGCAAGATGGCCATTTAGAAATGCAATTACCATCAATGTGGATCTGGTGGTAACCAGGTAGTAACTAAAATAAAGCACCCATAATGCATCTATCTCTGTCAGAATGGCAGCTCTGTATGTCGCGGAGAGGGGGACAAGGATTTTGGCTTGTAAGCAGAGAAGGAGGCAGAAACAGGAGATGAATTTGAATTTGAATTTATATTTTTATAGCGCATGGCTACCCGGAGGCCTCCCAGCGCTGAAGACAGACACAAATGGACACAAGCCAGAGTGTTTAGAGCAGGTCCTTGAATGATGATATTTAGGGTGAGGGTTACTCTTTTTTAACAGACTTAGGAGGAGATATATGAGACTCAGTAGTGTGGTCATTTTGGAATTAATTGCTGAGCTACAACATAAACTACAGACCAACAATCAGAAGCATGACAACAAACCACATGTGAAGGTATAGTGTTGTTCACACCTTTCAGACAGTCACCAGGGAGTCATAGTAGTGGCAGGAATAGTGTCACAAAGTGCATTTTCCAGATTTTGTCACAGGTTTCTGGACATCATGGTTAGCAAAGTACATAAACACATATGTTCACCAAATAATGGCCCAATATTTGGAACAGACCAAATTACAGGTAAGCGCAGTTTCCCAAAAGTAATTGTGTGTGTTGATGGCAAACATATATTGCCATATGACCCCCTGTGAAAATGAATTCATGCACAGAAATATGAAATGAACCCATGTGCACAATGCACAAGTAGTGTGTGATGCCTCATGCATCATGCGTGAATTTGTTGGCAGATTCCCAGGCAGCATCCATGATTCCTTCATGTTCCACTACAGTGGAATATATAACCAACTAACTGTCTCAGGGTGAATTTGATGATGGCATATTACTTAGGAAGATAATTGCTGGCTCAGTGCATACAGTTGCTAGAATGATTTATGTAATGTGACCTAATGGTTTATCCATCTCATACTCTTTGAGGAGACATGGAATATTCCATGCATCCTTGAATACTGACACCATACTTGTCTCCAAGAACCAGAAGTGAAAGGCAGTACAACAGGGGACATAAGTCAATACTGTCCATCACTGAATGGACCTTTGTCATACTGAAGTACAGGTTCCAGTGCCTCCACAGACCTGACACCACCTAATTTGGGTGGGCGAAGTTAGAGGTAAGTTTTCACAGTCCTTCACCACCAGCAAATCGTTGGCGGTATTGGGCAGTAAAAACTTCTAAATTCTCCTCTCGCCATGGGAGAGAACTCCCATGATGATGGGAGCCTTTTTTTTTAAGAGAAAATCCTGATTCTGGATATCTTTTTTGAAAATAATAAAAAAATTGTTTGGTGCACGGCTCCATCATGTTTATGGAGCCCTGCATCAAACTGTAAATAGGAATTGATGGGAACCACTGCAACTGTGGTTCCTGACAACGCTTTAGAAATGACTGCCAGTTTGGAGTCATTTCCAAATTTGGTGGACGGAATAGTCATGGCCTTGCAGACGTAAAGTTCTCGTCCCGGCCAACAGAGCCGTTAGCTAACAGTGAAATAAGGTCCTTTGACTAGTAATGTATTGTGGCTTGGTCAAGTGCAAGCTTTTCATCAACAAGCTATTGTATACATGCTTGGAATGGATTTCAAATACAAATCGGGATTATCCAATGAGACAAAGTGGAGTAGGTGGTGCCACAGTAGGTAACCTAAAAAAACTACATCTTGCAATTGGGTTGACTGGAAACAGCTCCAATGGGAATCCTACCATAATGCTTGGTAAGACAATGCATGCCCATTCTTTGCCAGGTTCACCACATTATTGTGACATAGTTTGTCACCCACTGCTGATGAGCAAGAATTTGCTTATAAGCAACTTGCTGGATGAATCCTCTCGTATAATGATAATAAAGTACTAATAAATGTTACACCAATTTACACAAAATTCGTACACAATGTAGAAGCAGGGGAAGCTTGCCTATATGTCTACTAACAAGAAACTGAATGAGACTAAAAATGGCTGCTAAAAACGTGGGAAACAAATTGTGCATGTGCCAACTGCATGATGTTATAATGCTTAGAGGGAAAGCTTTGCTTCTTCGCACTTACGTGCAAAATGGCCGCTTCAGTACTCACATGCTAAGCATCCACTCTGTTTAAATCTAAACTGTGTTTTATACTAGGTGCTAATGCATAAAGAATTATTTTGAATAAATGGGATTAGAGTAGACATAAGTGGTATACAGTGAAACCATTTTTTATTTAATCTAACATCTTGTCTTTTTGACTTCTCTGTTAGTTCGTAATTGGGCCTAAAATGAGAGACGAGGCATTAACCCACGTGGGTAACATGCGCAGTCACAGTAGACAGCAACCCTGGAGTCGTCATCTCAAGTCTTGGAACCTGATCAAGGACGATCTTTTTTCATAGGCAGAAAGATGACGGAACATCCTGAAGACTCAATGAACAAATGTATAAATGTTATACAATATATAAAAATTATTATGAAAACGGGTGGGAATAAAGCTTGGGAGAAGTAAATTAAATGGACGGGAACATAAGAAAATGCTCTTAAGAAAAAGTAATAAACTTAGTATGGTGTGACGATCATTCTCTTGGCTTGTCCAATCAGAATACTCAAATTTTACAAGTTTGAAACATTTGGGGTGGAACATGCCACCAGAAGGTATAATTGGGATAGTTAGCTAAAGGAAGTAGCTTAATCGCTGCCTGAGCGCTGCCAGAACGCTGAGAGATAGAGATGCTGTCCGATTGCTGATGGATTTACTTGAAGCAGATTTTGAATTCTACAAATAAAATTTAGGAACAAGAATGCAAAAGAGGACCGAGGAGGCGAGGAAAGTAGGAACGTGATGCAGAAGCTAGTCGAGGAGGGAAACTAGTATCAAAGAGGGGTTTGACACTGGCTTTGATTCCAGAAGAGGTAACCTATCCTGTTCTATTCCTGTCCTGGACCTGTTACCTGTTATTTCGTGAGGTCCAAACTCTTGGCCAGAGGGGGCTGATCTCACACCATCCTAGGTAGATATAAATGTGTATTTTTGTTAATGTGCCTTTTCTCTCTATCCTCTTTTCCTGAGGTGCTTGTCATTAAAATGTATAGCCTCATTTAGGTAACTGAACCTTACCTCTTCAGAATCATGGAGTTAACACTGTAATTGTACTTGATTCACTAAAACTTTTCATATAAAACTTTAAACTTAAAACTGAGTCTGTGGTTATTCGATAACATAAATAGATAAATGTTTAATGTCGTTGATTACCAACTCTAACTCAACTAATAGCGATCCATGAGTAAGGAAGGGCTTAGTCATTAATAGTTTCAAAATTCCGGAGGTAAATTGACATAAAGAAAAGCCATAAATTGATCCCCAGTGGGGTATTTATCGATCGGATATTGTAAGTGAGAGTGGTTTATGGGCCCGAATGTGTGTATTTCAGTGATACTTGTCCGAAGGTTGGTGTGTCCCACTGGATCACTGCTGTCTATCAAGAAATCTTTACACATATTACAGGGGCACTATGATTTACAACATCAAAAACTTAAGCTGTCAAAAGTGGTTACCTATGCTTAGCCACTTGTGTTCGTAATGGCGTAATTTTATTTCCCACCATCAATTACGTTGTTCACCTTGTTCTCTAGTATGTCATTGGGAATCACCTCTAATGTCTCACCACGGTATCTTCCAGACATACGCCTACAGTTTTTACTTCTTGCCTCCCCATTTTACTGCGCCGTTATGCACCATGACCAGTATACTAGCCTTGATGCAGCATGGTATTATACCTCACTGGACCACAATGCACCTATATGCACCTCTTACAGAATGTTTTTTTTCGAAGTACTCATGGTAGAAAGTTGTATTTATCTCTTGTGGCCACCATGTCACTGCTCCGAAAGTTGTCTGCACTATTATGCCACTATGAACTAACTCCACACGTACAAAATCGAAGAACATGTTGTCTGCATGGTGCGCCAAGTTTGCTCTGACTAGCATTTCAACTTTATTGTGAGTATATACCTCTAATCCCCTGTTTTTGAATTTTCTTTCCCCTTTTCCTTCCTCAAATTGTATTTAATTACAGTTATCTAAGGCAATAATATTCAGGCATGCTTAATCAATTGTCCTGACTGATGATGATCCACACATTGTTCACCTGGATCGAAACGCCGTTGACACCATAAAACACCTTATGCATTACTTGAAATACTGTTCTTGACCATGTAAAGGTGTTCCTTGTGATTTGTTTAATGCATGAAAACTTTTTTCTATAACAAACTGTGAGCGTTGCCTGAGCTCCTTAAATGTTTCCTAATTGTTTGTCTCTGTTTTTATAGTAGGATGCAGGCTTGTGTCCGACCTTCTGTATTTTTGTTTAACATTTTTTTTTATTTGGTACATATTAAATATTAGACCTCTGTCCGGCTGGACAAGTTTAATCAATATAGTCCTGATTGGGTCTATATTAATTTATGCACATATATCCCTGTTTTCCTAAGGACCACTGTAGCTTAAAACATTACTCCATCATGACATCTTACAACAGAACCGTCCAGAACACCTGATACAAATGTGAGTGAGGGAAACATTAGACAGTAACGCGTTGACCTCACTCACTTGGGGCAAGTGGAGCTGTAATAATAAAAGGTAGAATTGGGAGGATTATTGTGTCCAGTGGTCACATTTGAGGAAGGAGCAGCTGTGGTGCACCTGGAATTTGGGCAAAAAGCTCTGATGTTATTTCCACTTCCATGTTGTGGCTCATGTGTCAGCCAAATTTAGGGAAAATCAAGAGAACCCTTGAATTTAAAAGTTGCCCCATACGTTAGGGTAGAGAAGGACTTTGGGCAAGGAAGAGTGCGACCTAACGTGCTCCGCCATTATGGCGGTCAGGCCGGGCACCGGTGGGAATGAAGAGGTGGGGGTTTTTGCACACCATCTGATGACACGGCTGCCCCACCCCAACAAACATCCAATGAGGGCGTCGGCAGGGCCGTGAACCGGAAGCACTTTAGTGCTTCTGGTTCACACAATCGCCGGACGTTGAGGTAGGCCGGTTTAGACCGGCCTTCCCTGTGCCCCCCCTTTAAAATGGGGCAGTGGGAGCTGGAACAGTCTTTTGTTCCTCTCTCTCCCCCCAAGAGCGGTACCTGGGCCATCAGCGGCCCGTAATTTGTTATCTTTTTATCTCCTTACAGGACTGTGGTGAAGTTTGGGATCGCAGAGGTGTGGCAGCGCTTTTTGAAACAGAAGATCATCTCAAACCTTTTAGATCAGCGGGAGAGGCGTGGCCACGTTTCAGAAGAATTTCCGTCAAAGCCTTTGGCAGGAGGACAAGCAACCGTTAAATCACTGGGACCGGATTGTACACTGGCGCTGGCTGTACTTTTGATGCAGGATTGTGTGGTTCTGAGCTGTCTTCTAGGACGAGCGCTGAATGGCAGCAGGTAGCTCCGGTGGTGAGTGTGAGACGCGAGCATGAGAAGCTGGCAATCAGATGTTTTGAATGCGAACGGGTCACGAGACAAACGAGTGCTGAAGGCGGGGTTTTTTGTGGTTAATCTCTGACCAGCAGCGCTATCATTAAACCGCCTATGTACAGCGGCAGTAAGTAGCCTTGGGTGATTTTACAGGGAAAAATGGTGAGGGTTTACTTGTTTCAAAGTATCACATGGTTGGTGAATGAGCATAAGGTGGTATCAAATGTGCACTTGTTCCCAATTTATAGTAAGCTTAAGTGTTTGAGGCGCCGCAGCAGACCGGGCGTCATTGTTGCCAGGAAATGGTCATTTTTCCTTAGTTTTTTAGGCACATCTCGTGGGGGTACGACAAAAGACGGGTCCCATTCGCCACTAGCGGACAAGCAATTGTTGGATCACCACGGCAAGACTGTCCACGGGGGGTTATCGTTCACAGCAACACCGGCAGGCCTGCACTTTCATTACTTGCGGGAGTCACGCGGGTTTGAGTTCCTCACCTGACCCACTGGACTAGCTGGTGGGTGTTGCTCTGGTTGCGTGGGTGCTGTAGTCGGCTGGTGACTGCTACTACTGTCAGGTAGCAGTGTCTTAGGCCGGTGCGCAAGGGTGTTGTGTGCCATACCCAGCAGTGATAGTTAGAAACAATGGCCTCTAAGGTGAGACATAATGAGCAACAGTCCCGCACAGATGTTATGTTGGAGGCCCTGATGCAAAAAGTACAGGTTATGGGGCAGGCATTGACAGGTTTACAGAAGATGGTCGATGGTCCTGAGGGAGAAGCGAGGCCCAGGAAACCCATAGTACCTCCTAGAACCTACTCCCCGCCTTTATCTAAAAGAAGTAAGCCCATGGTGGGTGGAAACATGCCAAAGGGTGCCACGGGGCCAGCCCCTAGGGAGGCGATACCGCAGCCTGCAGTTCCTACGCCAGGCCTGCTGGACAACAGGGACCCCACTACCCCAACAATTACGTTACCCCCAGGAGACCAGCCACAGGCTCCAGCTGTCCCTCCAGTGGAAGGAATGAGGGGCTACCCCTGTCTAGCAAGATATTTTGGCGAATCTGGCGGCAGTAGTTCCATGGCTTGAGACAGTGGGAAACTGGTCCTCCGCAGCAGGGGCATCAGGCAGCGGGGCGATGCCATGGAGAAGGCAATACAAATAATAGCACAGCTGGGGAAAGCAAAGCCAAATCTAGAGCTGGCAGTACCCACGGGAGGGGCAACGCTGGCAGTTATGGCGGGAGGGACAACACCTGTGGGTGCAATGCCAGTAGTTGGTGGTGGAGGTCCAGTGGTAGTATGCACACCAGTGGATTCAGAAGCACCGAAGGCGTCTGACACAGCAGCATAAGCAGGTATAAATAAAACACTGCCAACTCTAGGTTTGGGGGAATTGTGCTCATCCGGAGAACAGGTGGGAGGGCATTTGGCACAAGAAACAAAAGAAAAGATCTGGAAGGGGACATATGTTAAAATATTTTCACTGTTGATAGATGAGGCGGAAAGGGAGGAGTCTAAGAAAAACAAAGACTGTATGCTCCCTAGGGAGTGGTCAAACGTAACCTTGAAATTACAGTGTAGAAGAAAATTTGGCCACTTGGGTGCAAGGCTTCACCATCTACATGGCAATCATGCTAGAGCATTTTCCAGCCATGGGGTCAGAGATGACGTGTTGCCAGAACAGGATCACTGTAGCGCAGGACACTCAGGTGGGCAACGGGTGGAAGGAGTACGATAAGGAATTGAGGAGGGCAAAGGCACAGGATCCAACATTAGGATGGAATCAGACAGACATGTTTATTCATTTAAAACATTTGGTGCAGGGGCCATCTGACAGCTTCCGGGGGCAGGAGCAGGAAAGTGTTAGGTTTCAGCCATTTCGTGCAGGCCCCTCAGGAGCTGCGGGGGGCACCGCAGGAAGGACGGGGAACACAGAAAAAAAGGAGCGTGTTTTGATTTCAATAAACCGACCTGTAATAGAGCCCCAGGCACATGCAGGTTCAGTCAGATCTGTGGTTACTTTGGTAACGCATCACACCCGAAGCTAAGCGAAAAAGCAAGAATGAGAGAATGTCACTTGACAAGGCTAGATCCCTCATAAACATTAGCGCCATGAACCCTTGGTTAAACATGTATAATTGCCCAGAAGCTGCAAGAACGATCATGGAGGGGTTTCTGGCTGGTTTCAAGATCCCAACTCAAGGTTACAATCGGGTGGCACATTGCAGGAAACACCTTTCAGTCCAGGCCAATGAGAGTATAGCAGCAGCAATAATTAAGAAGGAAGTAAAACTGGGTAGAGTGGCAGGCCCATTTGATGACATCCCAATGGAAGATTTTGTTTGCTCACCACTAGGGGTGGTTCCCCAAAAGGTACAGGGCGAATTCCGCTTAATCCACAATCTTTCAGTGCCAAGGGGGTATTCTATGAACGAGGCAATTTCAGACACATTGTGTAGTGTAAAATATGCATCCTTTGACCAGGCAGCGAACATGCTGAAAAATCTGGGTCAAGGAGCATTATTGGCGAAGTCCGACATTGAATCTGCTTTCCGTTTGCTGCCAGTGCACCCTCTGATTTCAATCTTCTGGGTTTCTAATTTCAGGGGAAGCATTATGCGGACAAATGTATGCCGATTGGTTGTTCAGTATCCTTTGCCTACTTTGAGAATTTTAGCTCCTTTTTGGAGTGGGTTTTCAGGCGGGACACAGGTCACCAATGGGTGTTACATTACCTCAATGACTTTCTCTTCTTGGGGGCACCAGGTTCAGAGGAGTGCAGGACAGCATTAACAAAGTTCTGCGCCCTCATGCACCCTCATGCAGGAGTTCAGTGTGCCATTGGCATCCAGTAAGACAGTGGGGCTAGTACAAAGATCAAATTTCTTGGTATTGAGCTGGATTCTGTTCAAGGGGTGTCTAGGTTGTTGGCAGGCAAAGTAAATGACTCGAAGGCAGCTTTGCAGCACTGCTTGACTAAATAAAATGTGACTCTGCATCAGTTGCAGCAAGTAGTGAATTTTGTACTGCTCATAATTTCAATGGCAGGTCCATTTTCCGCACCATTGCACAGGTTATGTCCGGGGTCAGAGAGAAGCACCATCACACCTGATTATCCAGTGAGGTCAAGCAGGACATGCTCATTTGGAGAGCATTCCTGCGTGGTTACAGTGGTAGGGTGGTGTGGCCTAGCCTGCCCAGGTCCAGTCCAGAGTTAAGACTGATGACAGACGCAGCAAGTAGTGAAGGTTTCAGTGATATTTTGGGGTCTGAATGGATTGCACAGAATTGGCCGGGTTGGTGGAGAGACTCTGGGCTCACAAGTAACATAAGCTTCCTTGAGCTCTTTCCCATCCTGGTGGCATCTTCCATTTGGCCTGAACAGTTGAGAGGCCAGTCTGTGATATTCAGGTCGGATAACATGACAGTGGTGGAATGCATTAATAATCAAGCGGCAAAGTGCATCATGATCCTGTGACTGTTAAAAGAGATTGTATTATGGTGTATGAAATTATATTTACTTTTTAGAGACAAACATGTGCAGGGTATATTAAAACATGCTGCTGATGCATTGTCTCATTTTAAAATGCAGGCTTTCAGGTCTCACCTCCCAGAAGCAGCGGTGCACCCAACACCTTTCCCAGAACAACTTTGGCAGCTTGGTGCCCCCAGTTATGGACCTCGTGAGAGCTAGCCTAGCACCCAGGACCAGGAGAACTTATGAAGGGGCATTTTGGTCTTTTTGTTAGTTCTTGGGGGATAGTTGGGAGCAAAAGTGGCACGACCCAGGGTCGATGGTCGCTTATCTTGGTTTTATGAAGGATAAGGGGCGCACATTAGCAGGGGCTAGGCGTCACATTACGGCCATCTCCTTTTTTGCTAAAGCAAATGGAAAAGGGGATCCAACAAGGAATTTTGTAGTGCACCAGGCATTGAAGGGCTGGAAACGCTTGCAGGGGGTGCAGCCTGATGAAAGGAGACCAAAAGGGTTGGAAACACTAGCTAAGTTGGTGAAAGCCTTGCAGTGGGTTTGTAACTCAACAAGGGACGTTACTCTGTTTCAAGCGGCATTCTGCCTTGCATTCTATTGCACTTTCAGGGTAATAGAACTGGTACCAAGGAACAAAAAGGACTGGCAGGGGGCCTACTGGTGGAAAATTTGAAAATAAACAGGCACTCCGTGCTGATCTCCTTACATAGGTCTAAGACTGATCAGGGAGGAAGGGGTGAAAGCATAATGCTTCACAGGGCTAGAGGTAATACATTCTGCCCCGTTGCCAGACTGGAGACCTTTATGGCACAGTGAACGTGGGCCACAGCAGGGCCACTTCTGGTACATGGGGACGGGTCACCCTTCACTATCTTTCAGTTCAAAAGAGCCATGGGTTTGGCCATGCAAGCCACTGGTTTAGACTCAGCGAAGTTTGGGACCCACTCCTTTAGGATTGGGGCGGCCACGGAGGCAGTGGCCATGGGTCTTATGGAGGAGCAGGTCAAGAGGATCGGTAGGTGGGCCTCTAACTGCTATAAGTGCTAAGTGCAGCTGCATATGCTTTAGCCCATTGGCTCCATTTTATGTTAATTGCAAGTTCTTCATTCTGTGACTCAGAGGGAATCTTGTATTGGTAGACAGTTACTAAGGGCCAGATGTAGGTAGGGTTTTACCGGTCGGTAACAGCTGAATTCGGCCGTTACCGACCGGTATTTGGCATTTGATATGTAGGGGCAGGTAAACAGGGAAAATCTGTAATTTTACCGATTCGGTAAATATACCGGTCGGTAAATTTACCGACCGGTATATTTACAGAATCGGTAAAATTGATATGTGGGTGGGACTCTTCTGAGTCCCACAAGGCCTACAAAATCGGTATTTTACCATCAAATTGTATTTGATGTTAAAATACCGATTCAGGTGTGCATGCACATGTGTGCATGCACACCTGTGCCATATGACAGGCAGACCTGCCCTTAGGGCAGGTATGCCTGCCATATGGCCCCCGAACCTTTTGTGGGGGTGCTAGAGGGTGTCAAAGTGACACCCCCTGCACCCTTGTCAAAATCGGTATTTACCGAATCGGTAAATACCGACCGGTAATGCCCCATTCATTCCTATGGGCTTCAAAGCCCATAGGAATGAATGGAGCATTACCGGTCGGTATTTACCGAATCGGTAAATACCGATTCTTAACGATTCGGTAACTGGAACATCTGGATGTTCCTACATACCCCCACTTCTTATTTACCGATTCTTAATTACCGAATCGGTAAAATTCGGTAATTAAGAATCGGTAAATAAGTTTTACCTACATCTGGCCCATAGTGCCTTGTGCTGTTGTGTATGTTTTTAGCCTGTCAGTAGAGTGGTGCACTGATAATTGTTCTATTTGCCTGCAGTTTCTTCATCCATGTGACTCAGGGGAGAAGTTTGCATCGGTCCACCATCACAACAGGAAGAAGTCACCTTGTCACTCAGAGAAACGGCGGTTAACAGTCTAAGAACGAACAGCTCAGGTAATGGCCTTAGTTCACTCTTGGGCCCCAGAACAGCAGGAAATCTGGGTTGTTTAAAAACTTTCTTTTTAGAGGCCCACGAGGCCAGGGCAAGTAAGTTGGGAGCAAAAATTGTGTTTCATGGACAGGGTGGACTGTGTGTGGGGTAATGCTGGGAGCTGGTGAACCCCTCTTTAAAACAAAGTAAGGGACCACCAGCAATCTGTATCCTGCACCTAGGGGGTAGCGACTTGGCTCGCCTGGGATGGAGGGTACTAGTGGAGAAGCTGCTCACTGAGGTGGGCTGGTTGACAAAGAGGTGCCCCAATGCTGTGATCGTCTGCTTTCACATGATCCCAAGGTTGAAATGGAGAGGGGGTGATTCAGTGAGAGCATTGAATCAAGCGGGAAAACGGATCAACAATAAGTTTGATAAACTGTTCAGGACCCAGAAACTGAAGTCAATAGGACATGGGTACATCCGAGGTGACCAGTTCTTTCTGCAAGATGGGGTTCACTTATCATGCAAAGGGAATCAAGCATTTATGGAGGACATCTTAGCATGGTTGGAGGGCACGAGACGCAGTTCCTGACCTCCTAGTGAGTTCAGGGGGAGGCCAGATAGACGGGCAACTATGCTGGCCTTTTGCAGTAAGGTTTTGATAGATAAGCATAGTCTTCGGTCCTTAGCGGCCAGCCCCATGTAACTCCGGGGGCAGTGACAGCTGTTCAGTAGGCTGTTGGGGTGCGGGGGCCAGGGGAGACACTCTTTTCAGTAGGCCTGTGGCCACCCTCACACGCGCATGCGCATCAGGGTGCAAGTATGCAAAATTGCAGCCCCCGTTATGGAGCTAAAGGCTCAGGGCATCGAGAGGGCCCGGGGAAAAGTATCCGTCCGAAAAGCTATACCCCCTATGTAATCTTACTCCGGTGGAGTGGTATTTGTAGTTCACTGAGATCTGGGGCTGCAATGTCATTGACCTTGCTGTAGGCTCTGGAGGGGACATGGAGAACGTAAAGTATATACATTTTTAGATTACGGTAGGAGTGGAGTTTGTATTAGAGCATATTAAGGTTAGACAAGTGACATGTATCTATCAATGTATCTGAACTTTTTGCGTAAAGTGTACATAATGTAAATTAATAATCAATATTTTGTAGTGTAGTTCCTATATTCCCAATAGGCTCTGCGCATTGGAATAGTGTATCCTGTAGTTTAGACGTAGGACTGAAGTCGACTAGGTCTCTACTGAATATACTTGACTTAATTGTGTGTGTGCCAGGTAGCTCAGAGGTCACTAGAAACTTTCTCGAATGAACAAGAAGGGATTATTTTCTGACAACCGCTTAAAACATGACAACTTTGTTTCCCAAGAATAAGAAATATATCTCTAGAGTCGCGGAAACAATAGATATTTATTTTACTTAGTCAATCGTGCAAGCTTCGTTTCACCAGAAGTGCAGAGAAATAGAGAGACGGGCGTTTTCAATTAAATATATTTATTGAACAGTCTTCTTTCTCAAGCATAAGAAATGAACTGCTGCAATTGCAATACTTGCGGTAAAGTACAAAGCGTACAGTACGAAGAGTATTATAAAATAATATTGTAAAAGCATGATATGGTTTCTAAGCCATAAGATACCTAAACTGCATGAAATACATACAGTGATAAATAATGACTAAAGGTACTCAACAGGTGCTTCTAAAATACGCCTACCCCGGTGTACCTAACCTAGGTCTAGTACAAGGGAAGAAGTAAGTGAGGTGTAGCCTAGTTTTAGTATTCTTTGCCAAGAATCTAATCCAAGACTTCTCTTAGGGTCTAATCAGCTCCGTACCTTGGTTTAGAATGAAGGAGGCCTTGTATTTCTCTCTCAGGACTCGATTTCCCAGCAACCCGCAAGTGTAGCCTGGAACCCCTTGAGCTGGATTTCTCGGCTGGAGAAAGTACAGCGTCTCTCTGTGCGTCAGCTGGAGGGTCTGCTTCCTTCGGCACTTGCTGCAGCAGGGCGCGTCGGGCAAGTAGATAGTCGAACTGCTCCAAACCACCGTGTGTTTGTTTGGACAAGTGTGGGTATATTTATACCTTGAAGTTTGCGAGTTTGACGTAAGATTGGACATAATAACGTCATTAGAGACTTAATTCTCTGAAAACTCCATGAGTTCTTGAATAAATTAATATTCATGCAGGGGGAAGTTCCTGACTGCTGAACGCGGGTTTTCCCAAGAAATCGTTGTAGATGTTCGGAACTAGTGGAAGTACCCAAGCCGTATTAGAACTACTTGAGCTATGTCTTAATATGGTTATGATTTTTATGCCTATATAAGGATACGATATTTTATACGGGCATGAATCGGGAAAATTACACTAGGGTCGTAAAACGCTATACAACACCCACTCCACGTATTATGTCTAATATTACTAAATCTATAAGCATAAAAAACATAACTAAAGCATGTGTTCATAATCCCACCCAAAATACATGAAATGCATCAAATATGGTACATACACATACATGAGTATTTGTCTCGCACGCATTTTATAAGCAATAGCTTTCACAGAAATTTTTTATCTAAATGAAACATGACATGACAGTCATGAAATGGCTCTAAATTTAGAGAAAAAAAGTTGAGACCATTCCATAGCATAATATATAAACTGTTAACGTTTTCATGAGATAATGACAAACATTTATCTATAGGAAGTGTCAAATGAATTTCTTGTTCTCTAAGAATAGTCCTACTTTAAGCAGATTACTTTGTGCCAAGTAAAAAAAAATCTACTCTGGGATGGAGAGAAAAAAAAATTCTCAAATGTAGATTGTAGAAACATAGAGTTCCCAAGTTAGAGGCTTTGGTTTTGAAAAACCGAAGGCCGAATTTCAGAGTTCATGGAACGCTATGTGCACTTTCAAAAGTTATTCTCGGTGTCGGGAGAAAACATCAAATCATCTAAGCTGGCAAAGAACCTGTCTACCACAGTTGGTGAAAGTGGAACTGCTTCAAGTATATCAAATGTGCATAGATGTGAAGCATCGCCGTCAGCGTCCGTCGCATTAGCAATGTTCGATGTAGATGGTACCTGTGTGCCTGTTGTTCCACGTACCTCACCAATAGCTGGATTTGCTGGTGAGATCTCAATGAATGCCTTCATCAGGATTGGCAGCCGTTGGGGGCAACAAAATGCATGAGTCGTTACCGGACCTGGCAAGGCGTCAATATACGTTGGCAGTGCTGATGGAAGTGTAAGACATATGTCTAACACACATTCCTCTCCGCAAAGCAGGCATCGTAGAACAGGTAGGATGCAATCTTGCCAGATTGGTCTGAATGAAAGGAACCAAGTGGTATTCAGATCTCCTAAACAAGCCAAGCCAAGAATCTGTGTAATTCTGTCACGATACAGCATGGCCAGGAGAGCCCGTTCCATTATAATCTGGGTATAGTCGGTGACTGGACTTGCCATATCGGAGCAGGAGAAGCAAAAATAGAATTCCTGCTACGAGTCCCAAAAGTAGAGGCAGACCACCGAACACAGAGTGCACGAAATTTGGAAAAATGCTGAGGACTGCTTCGAATGGTGTTAACAGTCCTGAAAAGATTGTCTTAAATACATGTGCGATGCCATTGGTATCAGACATGTTTAAGATGTGACCTAACATTTCTGCGAAATGTACTGGGCAGTTTGTTGATAATAAGGCATGTATCTCTGCAGAAGTCCTTGCAACTTGCAGATCATACGTTTCTCTAGACGAGGTCAGTGGGACAGTTTTTTTGTAAAAGAATGGCTTTCAGTCTGCTTAAAGTATCAATTTGTATAGAAGAGATATTCAGTGAAGGCCACTACGCCATCTCCCTGTCTGTATTACTTTTTGGATACAATACTTGCATACAACAAGTGACCCTGGCCGACACACTAACCGGATAGGCTTTTCCTGGCAACATAAAAATTAGAAAGAGAACCCTGCCGAGACTATATAGAAAAGGTCTTAGTACAAGATCCTAAAGTTTTCGAATGTGCAACACTGGGTACCATCAAGGCCACACAATATATTTAACACATGAACACTATAATTTTTTCATTCTTGATTTTTTTATTAATATTATTCATATTTTAGTTGATTTTATGATTCTTCACATTGAGACAAAAACATTTGCAAATATTAAAATCTGAATACACTAAATAACTTTTAATGGTCAGAATTAGAGAAATAGTCCCATACACACAACACTCATTATACACTCATGGCCACAATCATGTCAGAAAACAGCTATCATTCCACAAATCATTCATTCATCCATACAGAAAAAAACAAGGTACATCATTGCCTTGGACTATGGTTACAATGGTCAACAATTCATAGACAAAGAGGAAACTGGAGGCAGGTGGGGCATAGGGATAGAGAAGGGATCATAAGAAATATTAATGATCCTGCCACCTGCAGAAATTACGCCGACGCTCGTTTCGGTGTTCCGGCCCACATAGGCCACACCTTCGTCAGGGTGATGAGGGACCAAAGGGTATGGGACAAAAGAAGCAGTAAAAATTGATTTCTTTCAGGTGTCGACAAAGAGTACAACGGTTAGTGGTGTAGTTTTCCAGTGGCTGTATACAAGGTAAACACGCTCTTCATGGGGGCAGTCGTTAGCTTGAGTAGGGAGGGATTCAAAGGCTAAATAGGCTGTTCCTTCATATGGATCATTATATCTAGTCGTCCGAAGCGGTGTCAACATAGTCCGGAAGAAAGAGCATGCATTTTTTTCAGGAGTTTCTCTTTAAGGGGGCGGTTGGAAGGAGTCACCCACTTTCCAGTCACCTAGTTCCGTGATTTAGAACTGATAAATGAACAGTGTCCGGTTCGTATTCACCCTCGCTCTTTACAACATATTTTTCGGCGAGTGGGGGGAAGGAGAAGATGGCAAACATCTGGAATTCACCACTGGTACCGGGTGGTTACAAAGTAGTGTGGGTAAACGGGGGGTCTGAAAACTGGAACTCCTCAGCTCCGAGGAACCGCCATCATAATAATATTACTAATAAAAAAATCAAGAATGAAAAAATTATAGTGTTCATGTGTGAAATTTATTGTGTGGCCTTGATGGTACCCAGTGTTGCACATTCGAAAACTTTAGGATCTTGTACTAAGACCTTTTCTATATAGTCTCAGCAGGGTTCTCTTTCTAATTTTTGTGTTGTTTAATCCCCATTCCTGCCGTCTATCTCTACCCCCTTGGGGAACCCCCTTCTATTTATTTCTTTTTTTCCTGGCAACATGCCACAACAGCTGTGATCGTTGAGCATAACGTAGCTCCCATTGGAAAGCTGCCTGAAAATCGGGTCTATCACGGTCGCTGGAGTACCGTGCAAGTCGCAAGAAAGGTTATTTATAGAACCTTCGCAGGCTCCATGTAAATTATTACCTTCACATAAAAGTGTACCCCTTAGTGAGTTTTTACAGTTTTTTGTACTAAGAAATACCTCTTTTCCCCCACTCCAACATTTGTGTGTGTATAGTAAAGTCCAGGATGGCTTAATATATCCTTTACCCAACCTTTCATACAGGCCTGCTGGTATATGGTATAGACAATACTAAAATTGAAAAATCGTCACTGGTATCATGATGGTGCCATGTATTATCCATTCTATGACAGGCTTCTCAGAAACTGTTAATGGTAATCTTTCCAGTTTTTCAATGCTCAGCACCGTATACTTTGCTCCTCTTTGTGCCAAAGAGATTTGTTTATCTGTATGATTAAAGACAGTAAACAATGACATGGTATTGATGAGACGCCAAGGCAAGTAGCCTGAATGGAGATTTTGTAACGTCCAGCCTAGTAGCATTATAGAACGTAAGTGAGACAGGCCATGTTGTAACATCAGCAAATCCTGTTCTATTATGTCAATGGCAGATGATACAATGCTGTTCAAAGAATAAATTCTGGAGGACAGAGTCGTTAACCCATTGTCCACTACAGAAAGTGCTTGCTCTAAATTAATACGATCAATTTCTCGTATTTTTTCTGCAGTTTCCATTTGTGTTATTTTCCAAGCTTCGTTGTACGCTGCGTATATACCGGCGTATATGAAACGTTTTTGACGTTGTTTACGAGGCCCAAGTAAGAAGTCTCGTAAGTCAACGTCTTCTTTAAGTAAAGTCAAGTGTTGTTTAATTTAAGTGTGGATTTCTGTAGCCAATCAAGGCATAGTTTTCCTACACTGTATGTGGTGACTATCCCTGGATGTTGACTCTGGGAGTATCTTAGATCTGGCCTATTCATTTTGAACCGTTCAGTTTTGTTCATGAATCTATCTTGACAGTTATTTGTGTCTATGGGCCAGATTAACAATTGTTTCCAATCTGGATTGGTTCTGTTGTGTTTAAAAATCTGTTTCACGTCTACCTCCTCATCTGCAGTGCCATTATTGTCAGGTGTGGCCTTAGGTATGGACGGTCTGTTTAAATCTTTTATCTTAGCTAAACCAAGACATGATGTTTGTTGAATGGTGTCATTCAAAAATATGATTTGTTCTGGTATAACGCAGGTTCTGAACAAGGCTTCTAAACCCTGCACCTGCCATTCTTTTGTGCCCCAGCCAGTTTTTGTCTCAATATTTTCTCTTCAAAAGTTGTACTCTAATGTAGACAGCTGAGCATAAAAGTTTGCAGAATACATTTGCTTAGTAGTGGTCAACATGTCTTTCATTCCTGTCTTATTCACATTTTTTAAATAAAACATTTCTGGGTTTGTGACATTAAAACCTGTAAAGTATGGAAATTTGTCATAAAATGTTTTAGAGCTGCCTTTTGGCGGCATTGGACAATGTTCCCATTGATTGTAAGGAAAAACATGTCTAGGATTTACAGATTTGTGCAAATAATGGTGACCAAAATGATTATAACAATACAGTTCTTCATAACTTGTGGAACCTTCTAGGTGTTCATGTTTTTGAAATTTTGCTGACATTTCTAAGTCTGACATCATATTATTAACAGTTTCAAAGTCCCAATCATCAGAAAAGGTGCTTGATGAAACAAAATCACTTAAAGAACCTTGAACTGGTGTAGAATTTTCAGCAGTTCCACCGGGCCATACATGTCATAATCAGTTTTGTCCCATGCTATACCACCAATAGGTATAGGAACGGCTGTGATGCTCACTGATGACAGGTCTCTTCGCTCACGATGAGATGACTTGTAAGGTTGCAGGAGCAAGTTGATGTTCTTACTTGCTGTGTCCATTGTACTGTTTTTCCATCTATCATTTGTCCCAAACTTAAAACAAGCATGAGCCATAGTATCAGAAAAAGTACACCTAATCCTATCCAAAATTCAACCCATGGCGAAACCAGATATGTTTTCTCAAGTTGATGAAGGAGTTTTGTTATTTTTTCTTTAAAATCTTTATTTGCTGGCGTTATTTCTGGTTCACTGGGATCCTCAGGAAAGTTATCGAAGTTGATAAAATAGCCAGAGGCAGTTCTGTCAATAGTTGGTATTGCATCCGGATTTTTTGAGATCACTGGAGTTGCTTCCTCCTTTGACATGTTTTTATAGTCGGATGCTACATCATTGTAGGCAGGAGTTTCTTGACAAACTGATATTTGGGTATCAAGAGGGACGAGTTCCATGGAGGTTTTGCAAAGTCCTTCTTTTTTCACTGCAGGTTTATCAAAGGTGATACGTTTTTCAGTTTGAACCTCTTGTATAGAAGCCAGATTTGGTTGTCTCCTACTTCTTGGGAGTCCCCTGGGCCTACTACTTATTATCGACCACATGATGTGGTTTTAACAGGTCAATTGATACTGTTCTGTTCTCCCTTTTTTCAGCAAGCGGCGGTAGTAACACTGATCTTGTTCTAAGAATTGCTAAGACAGGTACTGCTTTTCTATAAGAAGACCCAAATTCCTTCTTTACCGCGATCTTTTCCCTGACTAGATCTCCAATTTTAGAATCCAGACAGGTCTTGCTGGGACAGGTGGTTTCTCTTCAGTGGTCGTTGGGCTTTGTGTTGTGTTACTCAGACTTCTTCTTGTTTCGTTTAAGTCCTGTAAAACAGCCAAATGGTCTTTGATATCAAAGGGTTTCTGTCCCACCACTGAAGTTCGACAATCAAGATCCTGGCTAAGCATTCTAGTACCAAATATGAATTCATACGGAGTGATTCCCCCCAGAGAATTTCTTGGCAGTTTGTTAAGACTACGTTGGACACTATTTAGATGTCTGACCCACCCCTCACCCGAACCTAATACCCTAGCTGTTATAGCTTGCTTTATGTCACAGTTTTTTCTTTCCACTACAGCATTTCCCTCAGGATGGAAGGGACTCGAAAACCGCAATGCAACGCCCAAGCTGGTTATTGCCTCCTAGTAAGCTCAAGAGCTAAACGCAGGACCCTGGTCAGAATGTAGCGTGCCGATTGCCTATGTGCCGATAAAGACTTGCAAATCTTCTATAACAGTTCTGGCATCAGCTGAGCACTGGGGCCACATCCAAATGAATCTTGTCTTAATATTTGTGGGACCACGTACGTCTATGGCGACGTCTGCGTGTAGATAGTCTAATGCTGTCTAACAACGGTGTCTGAACTGGGCTTGTTACACTGTAGTTAGATACCTGGTGGTCTTCGAAGCTATGCTCTCTGTAACAGGTATCACAGTTAATTCCGAATTTGTAAACGTCGACGCTCATTCCCGGCCACCAGTCATCTCTTCTAATTCTATTAGAGATTGCAAGATCCCTTGATGTGTCAGACCCTCTCCCATATGTGCTTTGTGAACCAAAGCACCGCTCATGTTCCTGTTTGGAATTACTCTATCCCCCCACTCCTGGGATTTGAGCAAAAGGAACAAAGTTTGCATCAATTATGTATGTATTACCGAGTGGATAGTTTAGTGGTAATGCTGCATAGTTGCCTTTCATTGAGGCATTCACTGATAGCATTGTTTCACCGTCTATTTCCGTTTTTGAACGAGTGATTGCAGCTACGGAAGCTGTTTGCACAGCTGCCTTTGGGGCCTCATCAGCCAATGAATTCCCTTCAACGTGAACACCATCACGCTGATGACTCAGTGTATGAATCACGTGAGTCTTTTGTAGTTCTTTTTGCAAAAGAACTACTTGTTCCCATTGCAGTTTATGCTTAATTGTGCCACCTTTAGCATCTTTGAAGCCGTTCTGAACCCAGTTCTGCAAGTATTCATTGTAAGATTGGACGCAGTAATATGAATCGCACACTATGAGTGTGGGGAATTCGCGATCAGTATTTTCAAGTGCCATCTTGAAAGCCTGTAGTTCAGCTCGCTGAGCTATACAGTCCCTGAGTGATTGAGTTCTAGTGACCATAGGTCTAAACTTGCCTTCGCGCCAGCGACCTTTAAGAATCGCGCACGCAGCACTGTAAGCTTGTTTACCCCCAATTGCGGGTTGTGCTGGTCCGTCTGTATATATTATATAGCCATAATGTTCAAGAGGCAGAATTTCAGTCGGCAGAGGACATTCTAATTCGTATTGTAGGAATTTTTGTGTTTTCAAATACGGGTCAAAAACGTATTCAACATCTGTTGCAGCAAGAGAATTAACCCATTGTATCCATCTCGGATGTAAAGCTTTAGCATTTGGAATGCTTGCCTTTGTCACTGCCTCTAAGGCAGGTACAGGTGTAACGATTTTAATGCGTTTACCCTGTGCGAGGGTTCTTTCTTTTGCTACAGCAGTCTGAACCGCTGTCAGTATTTATTCTGTTGAAGTGACTTTCATTTCAGCTTGTGTGTACAAATGTGATTTGTATGCTATTGGTAACATCTCACCTTTGTTAAAGGTTAGGTATGTGAATCCGCATCTCCCTGGGATGATTCGAATCACTAGGTTGCACACGTTGTCGCGTGTTTGTAACTGTGTTTTTGCTAACATGTCTGTTTGCACTGAACGCTAAATTTCTGTGTGTTTTTGTGTCCAATTAGTATGCTTGAAATCAGGTTTGATTAGTTTCCTAGAGAGGTTTAACACTTTCTGCGTAATTTAGAACATAAGTTCTTCCAAAATTCAGGAAACCTAGAATTGACTGTAAGTTTTTCAGCGTTTTTGGAGGTTGGAGCAGCGCACATTTCTCTAAAAAGTTTGCTGCCAGGCTTTTGCCTTCACTTGATAACTCATATCCCAAAAATAGGACGTTAAGTTGGGCAATTTGTGATTTCTTAAAATTGAATTAATACCCTTCAGAAGCAAACCTCAGTATGATGGTGTTCACTCTTTTCAAGTGTACGTCCAAATCATCATCTGTAAGATAGATGTCATTGACATAGGACAATGCCTCATCATGGTACATGTGTAGTAACTCCGTTACTCTTGCTGAAAATAACCCAGGGCTATTCTTGAATCCCTGGGGGAGACGGCAAAATTGTCGCTGTGCCCCCATTATAGAGAAAGCGGTCAAATACCTGCTTTCTGGTGCAATGTTTTGACAAAAGAAACCATTTGAGATATCTAATGTAGTTTTATATTTTTTGCGCACAATGTTATTCATCAGTGCTGCACTATGTTCAATTTGTACTGCAAAAGTTTTGCAACATGAGTTTAGATGTCTGTTATCCAAAACTAGACGATATGAATTGTCTGGTTAGGAGACAGGAAACAAAGGATTGTTCATTGATGAGGTGCATGTTTCAATCAACCCTTGGTATTCAAGTTGATTTAAAATCTCCCTGACCCGTTTTTTAGCTTCCTGTTTTACAGGATATTGCCTTTGCATTGTTGGTTGAGTTTTCAACTGGATTTTATGGTGAGGGAAATCCTCATCATATCCTACATGATTTTTGTATAATGCTGGGGCCTGGGCCACAGTCCATTTTCGGGCATATGTGTATTTTTTATGAATTAGAATGTGATTTGAGAAGGATGGCTTAATTATATCTTTGCCATGTGGGCACTTCCTGACAAATTCAGATGGCCAGTCTTGTTCAGCTAGAAGGATGGCATAAACCTTAGAGAGCTTCTCCCAAAAGAGTGCTCTAACTTTTCTTGGTTTGTCCGGAGTGTTACTTCATATAACTTATGTGGTACACTAACCCTGGTATCTGCAGTTTCAACTTGGATACTTCCATTCAAGTCCAGTGTCTCCAGATGATCCTTCAGGATCTTGAGAGCTATGGTTACCTCTGCTGTGCTGTCTAGCATTGTTTGAGCCCACTCCCCGTTCTTGAGTTGTGTCCTCAAGATCCTCGGCATGTCTGATCTTTAGACTTGCTACCTTCTTTTTGGTGAATTGAGTTTTCTTATTTTTTGGAACGTGCTGTTCGTCTTTGGACTACAATCGTTCTTCTTTTTGTTCTGATCGTCCTCTTCTTTCGGATTTCTGCAAGGAAGTCTGAAAGGTACGAGAGGAACGTGTATCAATATCTTGATATCTATCAGTTTTTCTCAAATTATCCCTATTTCTAAGGTTATATCTCTTTTCAAAGGGCTCCTGAGACCTTCCTCTGGACTGGGAACGCTTCTCTCTAGGAAGTGTCTAATTGGTGTTTTCCCATTTCTTTTTAGGAGTAGTGAGATTATTTTTAATAAAAGCTTTTTCAGGATTTTCAGTTAGTTGGGGTTTTAATGGTTTCCCACCCAAACTATCTCTACCTAGTTCTTCATAGGATTTTAGCTTTTGGTGGATCACCACGGATGCTGCTTCAGCTTTAATGTTGGCTAATAGTATAGCCGAGACCTGTTTGAAATCCTTCAGTAATTTCATACCAAGATTCTAGGCAGGTTCTGGACTGTATTCATTTTAAATTTGTCTTAGAATTGTCTGGTATTACCGCCATAGACGGAACACTATGTGTTTTTGTGTAGATTGAAGCAAAGACTGTACCCCATGTGTCGCAGTCTTCTGCGTGTGGTGCAATCCCCATTGGTAAACAGATTGTTAGAATCCTGAGTTTCTCATGAGGTGTACTATCAGGAAATACTGCCTCTATTTGAGTAATTGTTTGGGCTAACCAGAATGGAATTTGTTCCCGTTTTGCGGGGAATTTACCAATGACTGACTGTATAGTCTGTGGTGTAATTTTGTTTGTGTTCCCTTGATGAGGGATGTGCTGAGGAATTCTTACAGCTGGTTGGACTGTTAAAGTCCGCATGACATATTGAACCAGCTGCCTGTGTATTTTGATCAGCTGTTTTAGCTGAGCTAACAATTCAGAAGCTGCCATTCTTTCAATGTCAGGATTTGGTGTATTGCTGGCTAGTACCGGCCATGTGGCTCCTGGTCTACCTAGTGGACCGGGCCTGGTAATGTGATTTTGATGTTGTAGAGCGCCATTAAACCAGAGCTGATGATCTTGGTATGTTAGTGGCATTTCATCATCCTCGAAAGGAACGTATTCCGCTGGAGGTTCCTCTACTTTGTAGTAGTGGAACTCGTGTGTTGTTGCATTTGCTGCAGGAAACAGAATCCATGAATAGAATACCTCTGTCTGCCGATATTCATGTGCCTCTATAACAAAGATAACTTTACCACCCCTTGGCGATATTCCATTTTCTATAAGTTTTATAGTAATGGTTTTCCTTATATTTGCCGGGATGAGTATAGCATCCGGGTCGTTTTCTTGGAGACTTGTGTCATCTAAAACGACTTGAGCTGCTGCTGCAGCTCTTTCCCTTTCGTCTTCACTCTCCGTCATTTTGTTGACCGAAAGTGTTGCAGAACAAGTTTCAAGGAGCCAAAGATTAGGTGTACAATATTTTGGAACACTGTATCCTTCAAAGTTGAACAAACTAAAAACTAATACATAGGATTTTTTCGTCCTACTCAGTTTAAAGCGGATATTTTATCCTTTAACCCACTCCAGATGTCTAATGGAGTATTTTACGGGAAAAAGGGGTCTGTGTGAAAAGCACGACTGAGTTACTCTAGTATCTTGCGTTAAATTAGCACCTTACCAAACGTTGGGCGCCATGTAGTGTAGTTCCTATATTCCCAATAGGCTCTGCGCATTGGAATAGTGTATCCTGTAGTTTAGACGTAGGTCTGAAGTCCACTAGGTCTCTACTGAATATACTAGACTTAATTGTGTGTGTGCCAGCTAGCTCAGAGGTCACTAGAAACTTTCTCGAATGAACAAGAAGGGATTAGATTCTGATAACCGCTTAAAACATGTCAACTTTGTTTCCCAAGAATAAGAAATATATCTCTAGAGCAGCGGAAACAATAGATAGGTATTTTACTCAGTCAATCGTACATGCTTTGTTTCACCAGAAGTGCAGAGCAATAGAGAGACGGGCGTTTTCAATAAAATATATTTATTGAACAGTCTTCTTTCTCAAGCATAAGAAATGAACTGCTGCAATCATAATACTTGCGGTAAAGTACAAAGCGTACAGTACGAAGAGTATTATAAAATAATATTGTAAAAGCATGATATGGTTTCTAAGCCATAAGATACCTAAAATGCATAAAATACATACAGTGATAAATAATGACTAAAGGTACTCAACTGGTGCTTCTAAAATACGCCTACCCCGGTGTACCTAACCTAGGTCTAGTACAAGGGAAGAAGTAAGTGAGGTGTAGCCTAGTTTTAGTATTCTTTGCCAAGAA
Source organism: Lissotriton helveticus (assembly GCF_964261635.1). Classification (NCBI taxonomy): domain Eukaryota; kingdom Metazoa; phylum Chordata; class Amphibia; order Caudata; family Salamandridae; genus Lissotriton; species Lissotriton helveticus. Next base: position 1,242,129,994 of record NC_136063.1, on the reverse strand, counting down.
TCTAATCCAAGAATTCTCTTAGGGTCTAATCAGCTCTGTACCTTGGTTTAGAATGAAGGAGGTCTTGTATCTCTCTCTCAGGACTCGATTACCCAGCAACCCACTAGGGTAGCCTGGAAACACTGGAGCTGGATTTCTCGGCTGGAGAAAGTACAGCGTCTCTCAGTGGGTCAGCTGGAGGGTCGGCTTCCTTCGGCACTTGCTGCAGCAGGGCGCGTCGGGCAAGTAGATAGTCGAACTGCTCCAAACCACTGTGTGTTTGTTTGGACAAGTGTGGGCCTATTTATACCTTGAAGGTGTCGAGTTTGACGTAAGATTGGACATAATAACGACATTAGAGACTTAATTCTCTGAAAACTCCATGAGTTCTTGGATAAATTAATATTCATGCAGGTGGAAGTTCCTTACTGCTGAAGGCGGGTTTTTCCAAGAAATCGTTGTAGATTTTCGGAACTAGTGGAAGTAGCCAAGCCGTATTAGGACTACTTGAGCTATGTCTTAATATGGTTATGGTTTCTATGCCTATGTAAGGATACAATATTTTATACCTATATAAGGGTATGAATCGGGAAAATTACACTAGGGTCCTAAAACGCTATACAAAAACGCCGGGAATCCCATTGGCGCTGGGAAACCCATTGCGGGTAGCTGTGCGCAATATAAATTCAATAAAAAAAAAAAATACAACAGTTTTTTAATATGTAATAAATACGCCCGGGGGTCACTCCCCCTAATCCAAAAACAGTGTGGTTTGAAATGATTGCCTTGGGGGAGGGGGAGTTGAGGAAAATTGAATTTTGCCTTGTCATGTGTGCCTACGTGTTCCCCATTATATGTTATATGTGCATGATCGATATGCATATGTTTCCCCCTTGACCGAATAAAGGCGCAATTATAGTTGTGTCCAACGTTAATATGCCAGTTTCCAGTCCTCGTGAAAGCAACGAGTATTAGGCCTATGTTGCCACGTTTTACATTGTGCACGTTAATTCATCACGTTGTCCCCGTTTCTAGGCCTCATAAGGGCCCGGACACCAGATTCAAGCTCCAGTCTCCTGAAACCACTCCGAGGAGCGATGCAGCCCCTCCCGTATCCCTGACCCTTCGCTTACTTTCTGCCAAGCAGCGCGGTGCCCGGCCTGGCCTGCCTGCCTGTCTGCCAAGAATATGTTATGCCTCTAGTTATCAGTTCAGCTCCCCGGCTTCACATTCCTAAGCTAACGAACCGCATAAACATCTTCAGCTATAGTCTAGTCTTCCTGTCTCCATGCAAGAGAATTACTGAATTAATATCCATAGAAGATTCATAGCACACGCAATACATGTAGAATATATGCATGCACCAGCCTTAGTGTCAAGTAGCCTTTGCCCTGATAACTTTTAGATTCTATCAACATGTACTCCAAACACCAGATACCAGATATGCTATAGGTACATGTCGTCCTGACATCCCAGACTTTAGTCTCCTCTTCTAGCGCAGAAGTCAGAGCCCCCAGCTCTCCCCAGTTACACGTCATGGCCCGTTTGCGCGCACCAGTAGGTTAAAGGTTCCAGCTGCCCAGGTAGCCCCTCCCATGTATCCACCCATTTATGACACTTCTGTGACGTTTTCATCACATGTCTACGTGTACGCCCTGTGCACGCCTTCTTTGTACGCCCATTTGTTCTTATCTTACGTTTGTCACTTGTTACGCCTACTGTATTCAATGCAATTGTAATGTTTTCCTAAATATACTATGTAATGTTGATGAGACGTTGCAGCTGCCATTCCATGCCATTCTGTTCCATTGAATGCCACTTTATGGTCTTTAGGCTCGAGCCATCCGATTAAAGCCATTTCTGACTCAGATTCCACGGATCCTGCCTCTTATTTATTGAGCTATCTGTTTTGGTTCATGTATAGAAAAATAGTACCGGTAATTAATTATTTATTTACCACATAAATGGCGCCCGAACAGGGACGAGCCCCTTCCCCACGCGCCGGCGATGTAACACAGGCCCCCTGACCCTTCTACAGCCGTGACGGACCTCTACTGCGCACCTGCAGATATTTCTGCTCAAGTCTCCCTCAGGCCCACGGAGGAGACGGAGACTGCGGTCCGGCATCCACACGAGGCGGTGAGGAAGGCGGGTCGTTCCGACCAGAGCCCAAGCCGAGAGAGCAAGGTCCGAGGTATCCGGAGGCCCACCTGTAACCGAAGCCCGAAGCGCATGCGTAGTGCGTAGCAGTAACCAGACGGCGTAGCAGTCCAGTCCAGTCCGAGGCCTTCAGTTTGCTTCCCGGTGAGTACCGTTGCTGGGGGTATCTAGACGGGTGTTCATTAATTTGTGCCCGGTCCGACGGGTTTGGGTACACAGATCCGGTCCGACGTGTTCACCTAGGTGGATACGGTATGACGTGTCTCTTTAGGAGACCGGTATGTTCTGTACTGTTTTAGCAGTGCATCCAGTAATTCTAGTAAGTCCGTTCTCGAGAAATTCAAGTATTGTGTTTTCAATGTATCAGGTAGTATTCTGTTCGAATTGTTATTAATGTGTTCTTGATGTCGTGGTATGAATGATTGTTTTGCTATTCATTATTGTGTTCATTGTGTATTGTGTTCAAGTTCAAGTACGGTTCAAATATGCCGCTGTTTTCGAAATTACGTCAGATAAAAACCAGAAAAGGGTTACTCGAAGAATCAGTTCCTGTCCCTCCCAGGGACAGTCCTGGACATTTCATGTATCACAAGCATGGCTTAGATGCCATACTGTATCTAGATTTATGGGTTGATTACACCAAACATCTCGAAGAGAAATATAGATGGCCTGTATCAGGTACATGGGATGCCGAGTGCATCATGAGAGTAGAAGAAGCATTATGGAAAAAGAAAGCCAGACAGTCCCAGAAAGATGCCATAGAGTTATGGCGTAAAGAATCGCATAAAAGAACAGAGAAAGAATTCAGAAAAGCAGAATTAAGTAGAGAATCCTCAGAAAAAGCCCAAGAAAGGGAATTAATCGAAGAAGGTGAACGAGTTAGAGCAGAACAGTCAGACAGACAGAGAAATGCCCTTATTAAAGGTATGCATCCTCTTCTCGCCGAGGGTTTGCCGAAGGCGACCCCGGAAGCGCTCCATAATTTACCGCCACCATTGGTCCCGACTAAGCTGCGTCATAAACCGACTGCAGCCGAAATTTTTCTTTCTTCCTATTTAGACGACACTGTCCCAGAATATGCTAATACAGATCGTACCCCGCCAGTCCAAGTTCAAGTCCAGCCCCCTGTTAATAATGTAATTCCTGTGCCTCCAGTCGTTGGCCCCGGGAATCCTGTTCATGTGCCGGCACCCCCGGACCAACCCACATTACATATCTCTACTGTACCAGTCACGTTACCAGCAGCCGCACATTCAGTATTAATTGACGATTCCAGTTCAGGAGGGGCAGGGGGAGGTGCTCCTACCACCCCGCCTCAAACAAAGCGCCTGACGCTGAGAGATGCAGCATTACAGCGTACGCCAAAAGTGGCTACGTTTGACGCCCTCAAGAAGTTCCTTACTGATTGTAGATATGATCCAGTGCCAGGCGAAGATCACATGATATTATACTCAGTACGTTTACGACGAGTTGCAAACTTCTTGATCACCATATCAGATATGAAAGAACATTTAGACAGAATATATCATTTTATCCGAACAGGGGAGAATCCAGAAAGTATTCACGAAGCTATGGCACACAGGAAAGTCGAGATTCAAGGCATGATTTTGCAATTTCTGATAAATTGTTTAATAAGAGAACAGGATCGTCCTGATAAAAGTCCAGAAGAGATGAAAGTCTTGACAAAATGGAGTGACAATATATCAGACGGAAAACACAAGACACAAAATTGTATAGAAACCATGTACAGAAAGATCCGTAAAGAAATTATAAGTATACACCAAAAGGAGAAAGCAAGAATAGTAGCAGACAAAGAGAATGATTCTTTAGACGAAGATGTAGACACCGAGAATCCCAGCAGAATAGCGTATGTAGGTAGAGCGAGACTTTCCGATAGACACACACGCCTAGATTACAAGAAAGCTTTTCCTCCTCCCGTACCAGAACAGTGTTCTCTTGAACAAATATTCCAGGCTACAGATAAAGTTCTGAAATTACGAATAGGTTCCCATGAACTTAGTACCATGCATGAACAAGAACTAGCCCGATCAGCAGTCCGGTGGGTTATTGATCCTGCCACGTTTCCAGACGAAGTAGTGGCCCAAATGTTTCTGAAACTGCCCCCAGCCGAGCAACGACTGGTGGGTATGTACATGATCCAGCACCTCATCACACTGTACGAGAGTCAGCATTCTGATCCAGGTCCGTTATATAATGTATTGAACGAGTTACTCCTAAACAGATGGAAAGGTCTAGGTACCGATTTAATTAGTGTCATTTTAGAACAGCGCCACAAATACAGAACGTTCCTGACTCCGCATTTTGTTCCTGTTTCACCTCCGTTCTACATAGACAGACAGAATCCGTTGCGAGAAGTGCATCCAGTTAAGGAAGAGGGGGGTAATCTCGAACGAGTATTTGTTTACACCCCTATCACGAAAATAGAACTTCTAGAAATGAAAAAGTTAATACCCTGTCACGATAAAGATCCAGCAGGGTTCCATCGAGAATTGAAGGACATGCTCCGTATGGGAGAATACACGTATCCTGATATCATCAAAATGTTAAAGGTCTTGTTGCCTGCGGGCATATATGAAAAACTTAAAGAAAAAGAATGGGAGGTCGGAGAGAAAAAGATAGATTAGACCGCGTTAGAGACCGAAGATAATGCACGAGTCCCAGGTACTGGTCTTGGGGATAAAGCCAAAGAATTGCCCGAACTGTTAATACAAGTCTTGCCAAGACTACTAGCCACGAAAAAGGAAGATTGGGATGCCATCTCAGCCTGTAAACAGAAACAAGACGAAGACACTAGTGATTTTTATTCCAGATTTGAGAAATGTTTCATTATTAATAGCGGTCTGAAAACAAGTAGTGAGTCGTACCCACATCTTTTTGTTACCAAACTAGTAGAGAATTCTTTACCGCAAGTTAAAAATAGAGTATTGAAAGTCGAGAGTACTTGGCAAGCTAATACCCCGTCACAAATGCTCCGGATGCTACAATACCACCAGAACAGAATCAGGGAAGAGCAAGAACACGAAAGGAGACGTATGAAAGACACGAAAATGAAGGTACTAGTTGCACAGTCCGTTCCACAAGATAGTCAGAAGAGGGGTACGAACCAGACTAGTCATTCTGCAGCTCCTGTTAAAGGGACCTGCAATTACTGTAAACAGCCAGGTCATTATATAAACGAATGTGCAGTTCTGAAACACAACATAGCTACAGGTAAGACGAAAGAGAGACCACGTCCTCCTAGACAAGAACAAGTTCCGCAGAATGCCCAGCCACCGCAGAACGCACAACAGACAGTTACAGTACCGCAGCCTATAGCTGCCACACAACACGTTACACAACAGATGTACCAGTACGCACAGTCAGATTATCCAGAATATCAGCAGTATTCCTGAAACAGCCTAGAGAGGGAGGTTGGCTTGCCTCTCATCGAGGTTCCTGTAGATCAAGAGGGTCCCTATGTACATAGTCAAGTATTAGGGAAAGACAGAAAGTTTCTGATTGATACAGGGGCAAGTAGGACTACCATCAGTCATGACGAGGTTCCAGGGGCTCCACTCTCAGGCTCAAGAAACGTTTCCCAGGGATTTTCAGGAAAGCCTATCGTTAATGAAATATCGAAACCAGTTTCCCTAGAAGTTGGTCCATTGTCCCGTACTACAGACTTGTTACTTACGAAATCCTGTCCCGAAAATTTACTAGGTATTAAGACATTGAAAGAATTAGGAGCGGTAATATGCTGTTCCCCAGAAGGAGTGAGATTGTTTTTACGTGATTTTAAAGGTCATTATGTGTTACGAGATTTTGATCCAAGATTACTGAATGTACCACAGCATTTATGGGCGCAAGGTCCAACTGATGTAGGTTGTATGCACATTACACCCTATCGTGTCACTCTGAAACAAGGTGTTGTATTACCACGAATCCGACAGTACAAATTGCCACCTGAGGCTGTAGCAGCCTTATCGAAAATTATTGACGAGCTCATTGCTCAAGGAGTGGTTGTAGAAACTGACTCCAATGTATGTAATTCTCTTATCATTCCAATTCTTAAACGTACATATCCAAATGCACCTCCAGTTTATCGATTAGTGATTGACCTTCGAGAACTTAATAAATGTATCATACCCCAGTACCCTGTAGTTCCAGATATCTCTTCCCTATTGACAGCCATTGATTCTGAAGCAGAGTTCTTCACTGTTATTGATCTCAAGAACGCATTCTTTAGTGTCCCCATTCATCCAGACAGTCAGTTCCTTTTCGGATTCTGTTTAAATGGAAGAAGCTATAAATTCACACGAGCTCCTCAAGGTTTTACAGAAAGTCCTAGCATTTACAGTCAAGCGCTTAAGAGACAACTAGACAGTATTCACATGCCAACTGACACTGCCCTGCTCCAGTATGTCGATGATCTATTAATCACAGCCCGTACAGAATGTGACTGCGAACGTGCGTCACTGACAGTCTTGTATTTTCTGGCCGAGATGGGACACAAAGTGTCCCCTTCGAAGCTACAATTCTGTGTCCAGCAAGTGGTATACCTTGGACACTTACTGTCCAAGAGGGGTAGACAGTTGACACCAGACCGTATCCAGTTAATAGCACATCTTCCACAGCCCAAGACACAGAAGGAGGTACGAGCTTTTATCGGCCTCACTTCTTACTGCAGACAATGGATTCCTCAGTATGCATATCTAGCTAAACCACTGATACAGTTAACGACACAGGAGGCAGCCACATTGACTGTCCTCCCTTGGACCCAGGAACATACACTTGTTTTTAACGAGTTAAAGAAAGCTTTATGTAATGCACCTGTGTTAGCGACACCAAACTACAGTAAGCCTTTTACACTTTTTGTTACTGAACGCGATGGTACAGCATTGTCTGTTCTCACACAAGATCAAGCAGGACAACACAAGCCTTGTGCTTATTTTTCTAGCACCTTAGATCCAGTAGCCCAGGCTCTGCCTGCGTGCCTCAAGTCAGTTGCAGCCACAGCTCTAGCTATCAGACAAAGCGATTCTATAGTGTTAGGACACTCCCTGACAGTACAAGTTCCACACTCCGTGGAAGTTCTTTTAAACCGAACACAGACACAGCACTTGACAATTGCACGTTTAACAGGTTATGAACTGACACTGTTTCAGCCACACATAGAAATCAGACGCTGCAATATTTTAAATCCTGCTACACTGTTACCTTCGATTACATCGAATCCTGCCACACATGACTGCGTGGAAGTTATTAACACCATGACAAAGCCAAGACAAGACTTGACTGACATTTCATTACCTGATCCCGACCTGACACTTTACGTGGATGGTTCATGTATGAGAACAAGTACAGGAGAACTAGTAGCCGCGTATGCAGTGACTACTGAAACTAAAGTTATAGAAACACATCGTATTGATACCCTGTCTGCTCAAGCAGCAGAGCTTATCGCTCTGACCCAAGCCTGCATACGAGCCAAGAACCTGAAAGTAAACATATATACAGATTCACGTTATGCATTCGGAGTCGTTCACGACTTTGGAGTACTCTGGCAAGAAAGAGGTTTCATGACCTCTCATGGAGCCAAGATTCAGCATGGCCCCCTCATTCAAGCTCTGTTAGAAGCAATACATTTACCGAAAGCCATTGCCATTATGAAGTGCAAAGCACATACGAAAGCCACTGACACCATTTCTCAAGGTAACGATCTAGCAGATCGAACAGCCAAGCTTACAGCTCAGACTCCAGACATTCCAGTTAACACGACAAAAACAGATATTCCAGATCAGACTACTTGTATGACAGTTAAAGACCCTACACAAGACGTACTAGACATACAGTCACATGCTACTCCCGATGAAATCAAGAAATGGTCTGAACAAGGAGGGGTCCAGACAGATCAAGGATGGTTGACGAAGGGAAAAGCCACATGGTTTCTCCCCGACTCTATGGTTCAAGTCATTATTAACACCGCACATAGTCCAGCACATTTAGGAGAGAAAGCCATGATAGACAGCATCCAGAATATTTGGTTTAACAAGCATTTACGAGCAGCAGCCAAACAGAAAGTACGTACTTGCATGATATGTTGTCAGTTCAATCCAGGTAAAGGTGTCCCGGTGGAACAAGGTGGATTCCATCCTCCTGACCACCCTTTTGAAGTCCTCCAGATGGATTATATTCAGATGGATCGATACCGAGGTTTCAAGTATGTCCTCGTAGTAGTTTGCGCTTTGTCCAGATGGACGGAAGCATATCCAGTCCCAGATTACACTGCCGCGACCACTGCCAGGCAGTTGGTTCGTGAGTTTTTTCCCCGCTATGGTTTGCCTAGGGTCGTGTATTCAGATAACGGCCAGCCATTCTCATCCGAACTCATGAAACAAGTATCTCTTCTGTTAGGGTACCAGTGGAAGTTCCATTGTGTACGACACCCCGAGGCAGCTGGCCTCGTCGAGAGACATAATCAGACTCTGAAAATCCGCATTGCCAAGGTTTGCGCAGAAAAAGGCGTAGATTGGATGGTAGCTCTGCCAGTCGCCCTTTTTTATATGAGAATGGTCGCTCATTCCCGTTCAGGTCTGTCCCCTTTCTAAGTTGTTTTCGGTCGTCCCCCAAACATGTGGGGTACACCAATGCCACGTAAAATTACAGATGTTGACAGTAATATGCTGACAGATTACCTGGCTTCCTTGATGTCTGCACTACTCTCTTGTCGTTCACAGGTCGCTGCTGCCTTTCCAGACAACACGCAAGTGAAACCGCACGAGGTCGTTCCAGGCGATTTAGTATTGATCCGGAATTTTGATCGTTCAAGTCCGCTGGAGCCCCGCTGGAAAGAACCGAAGCTCGTTTTGATGACCACAAGGACAGCAATCAAAGTGGAGGGCCGCAAAGGCTGGATTCATTCCAGTCACGTTAAACGTTTTCATGGACTCCGTCCAAAGACTTTTTACAAAGACTGCCCCGTTCTCAAGGACTGCCCAGATACTGACTCTAAACTTCCCCTGTTAGAGAAAACTCCGCAGCAGGAGTATAAAATAAAACTGAGGTCTAGCAAGTCAGACAGTTTAATTGTTTAAGTCCCTCTCGGGTGAAGCGGTTAGACAGGTTCCTGACATGTATGAGATAGACCCCCATAGTGAGAGAGTTAGTCGAAACTCTAAGAAAATACGTTATTGTAAGAATTTGCGCAGTCGATGCGTAATTACGTTATTGTCAATGTTATTTCTGAGTCTTACGGTTACATGCGTAAGTTATGTTTTACATGTATATTTTCCTCCTATTGATTCACATGTACATTTGTTTTCTAATGATACAGTAGAGCACACCTTTAGTGAACTACCCCCTCACGAGTTATCTTACAGACTTGCCATGCGCAACAATACTTTTATCCGAATGTTACACTATTCACACCAGACTAGCAATGCCACTAATTGTTGGGTGTGTGGTCGACTCCCCCCTTTCCAGACACCGAAGGGAGTTCTGCCACTCTTTCCCTATCCATTTTCACACAATGGTTCGTGTGGAGCATGGTTTACGTTAACGTCATCCACAGACGATAAGTCCCTTTTGAATAGAACATGTTTCCCAGACAAGGAAGGACTTTCCCATAGAACAGGGTTAGATCTAGAAAATGAAGTATATGATTTAGGTAATTATTCCTCGAATTTCATGGTTTTGAATGTTCAGTCTGAGACTACTCCAGATTTGCCTGCTATTACAGTACTACCAGTGAAAGGCGAATTATGTTTCAGAAAGAATGGTTCAGTACATCTAGGACATAGTGATTGTACTACGGTGGTCGACTATAGTGACAGTGGGAAATCTAATTTCAAAGCCTCACGTCATTCGTATTTTGTATGTGGTCAGACGGCATATGTACGTCTGCCCCTCGATTGGGATGGAACATGTTACATTGCCTTCCTACTACCACCAGTTTTCCTAGCCCCATCCGATTATCACAGAAATACACATCTAGTACGCGTTAGACATAGAAGGGAGATCGAGTCCCCAATTGTCGATCAAACTGAAACTGCCTTAGAACAGTATACAGACTTCAATAAAGGTTTCTTTTTCTTCATAGGTCCTGTCCAGAATAGTAAACTAATACGTAGGCTAACCAGAACCCTTGAAGCAGTAGTGAATGAGACTACTTCCGCTCTAGGTAACTTAACTGAAGAACAATCTGCTATGAGATTTGTCGTGCTTCAAAATCGTCTCGTCCTTGACGTCATACTGGCCGATAGGGGCGGAGCTTGTAGAGTCATCGGAGCTAGTTGCTGCATTTTCAATCCTAATAATGCACCGTCTGTTTATTCAGCTATAACCAGACTTCATAAAATAGCCCATCAGTTACACCAGAATCCAGGCACCTGGACATGGTCCGGTTGGCTCTGGAATATAATATCTGCCTGGGGATGGAAAGTATTGTCATTCCTAGGAATAGTAGTAATGATCATATTCAGTTGTTGTTTATGTTTACAATGTGGCCCTGCGATTTGCGGCTTGTGTGCTACCTCTTGTATTCCTAGTCCTAAGTCCCATTCCAAGAAGATTCGAGACGAGCAAATGATGCTCTATGAACAGATAGATGGTATCATGAATATTGATGTTTCCTGATGGAAATGTAGGGCACAAGGAGGGAATGAGGAAAATTGAATTTTGCCTTGTCATGTGTGCCTACGTGTTCCCCATTATATGTTATATGTGCATGATCGATATGCATATGTTTCCCCCTTGACCGAATAAAGGCGCAATTATAGTTGTGTCCAACGTTAATATGCCAGTTTCCAGTCCTCGTGAAAGCAACGAGTATTAGGCCTATGTTGCCACGTTTTACATTGTGCACGTTAATTCATCGAGTTGTCCCCGTTTCTAGGCCTCATAAGGGCCCGGACACCAGATTCAAGCTCCAGTCTCCTGAAACCACTCCGAGGAGCGATGCAGCCCCTCCCGTATCCCTGACCCTTCGCTTACTTTCTGCCAAGCAGCGCGGTGCCCGGCCTGGCCTGCCTGCCTGTCTGCCAAGAATATGTTATGCCTCTAGTTATCAGTTCAGCTCCCCGGCTTCACATTCCTAAGCTAACGAACCGCATAAACATCTTCAGCTATAGTCTAGTCTTCCTGTCTCCATGCAAGAGAATTACTGAATTAATATCCATAGAAGATTCATAGCACACGCAATACATGTAGAATATATGCATGCACCAGCCTTAGTGTCAAGTAGCCTTTGCCCTGATAACTTTTAGATTCTATCAACATGTACTCCAAACACCAGATACCAGATATGCTATAGGTACATGTCGTCCTGACATCCCAGACTTTAGTCTCCTCTTCTAGCGCAGAAGTCAGAGCCCCCAGCTCTCCCCAGTTACACGTCATGGCCCGTTTGCGCGCACCAGTAGGTTAAAGGTTCCAGCTGCCCAGGTAGCCCCCTCCATGTATCCACCCATTTATGACACTTCTGTGACGTTTTCATCACATGTCTACGTGTACGCCCTGTGCACGCCTTCTTTGTACGACCATTTGTTCTTATCTTACGTTTGTCACTTGTTACGCCTACTGTATTCAATGCAATTGTAATGTTTTCCTAAATATACTATGTAATGTTGATGAGACGTTGCAGCTGCCATTCCATGCCATTCTGTTCCATTGAATGCCACTTTATGGTCTTTAGGCTCGAGCCATCCGATTAAAGCCATTTCTGACTCAGATTCCACGGATCCTGCCTCTTATTTATTGAGCTATCTGTTTTGGTTAATGTATAGAAAAATAGTACCGGTAATTAATTATTTATTTACCACAGAGCACCCATCCATCCAAGGGCGGACTTGGGGTTTTACGGTGAAAGGGGACTTAGGCAGTACCAGGCCATATAAGTGAAGGCTGGAAAAGAATGTCATGTCTCACACCTCCATCTAATGTTTATCCCGCTAGCTAAGCCAGGTTCAAATTCCAGGTTTTCCCCCAAGCACTAGCATAATGAAAATTACAATTTAGCCCACCCCCCAAAGTATATGGAGGGGGCTGTGGAGGTCTTTGTAACGCCACTGCAGGTACTGACCAGTCTAATCACAGCTGCAACTGTGCTTGCAGTTCAGCTGCATACAACAGTCTGCTGCATTGCACAAGGCTGTTTGTTGTGCCTATATCAACTAGCTCCAATTGCAGCTTGAACTAGCAGAAGCTAGGCATGCATTTGCCCACCTGCCTAAATTCTTTCCTGCGCACACAGTCCACTGAAGGACGCTATGCACACCTGCTTCAATTCACTGGTCCTTTGGCATGGCAGCAGAACAGGTAAGAAATAATGAGAAGGCTGGCAATATAGACATATTTCAATCAGGAAAACTATAAAATTGTAGTTTGTCATTAAATGTGTTTGTGATCTAGATAAATGCAGCTTTGGAGTGTAATAAAATGAAACCTTTCTGGACTTCTGTTTCTGACAGAATGAGTTGTATTGGCCCCTAAAAAACCCCACACTTCTACTGCATTTGTGACCATGCCACACCATGCAGGAACATGCCACAGGCGTTGTCAAGGCGGGGTCTGCTGTTAAGGCTCACCTATGAGCCTTCTACAGTCGCTGCCATGAGACCACCACATCACAGCCCGCATGTCATGAATTACATTCGTAATTCAGTAGGCGGGCGCTCAGCGGACTTGGCTGTCCTCATGTTGGCACAAACTAGTAATAAGGCCCTAAATAATATCCACAGTCTGTTAAGATACTAGCATTGAACTGAGCAGTGTTCGCAAATCACCAATATTAGGAGTTGATATTCCCCATTCATTACTGGATGTGACTAACCATTGTGTTTCCTGCTAGTCATCACACAACAAAGTCTCACTCTCGCCTTAAGAGTCAATTAAGCTGCGCCAAAAGCCACGTTTGCGCATGTCCCAGGGAGGCCAAAAGGCCTAAAACCAGTCTTACTCTGTAGAAGCCATATTTCTTGTATGATACCAAATGCTGTAAACATTTCAGCATGGCACAGACTTATATCTTACATTACAGTGGAAAGTCCCAGAAGCTGCCCACTTGGGTCACGTGGTCAGCAACAGTATGGTTCGGACCTTACATGGTATACCACTGTTTCAGACCCTTGCTAATTGGTCAAGTGACTAGGGCTTAATTTATGCTACATATGTGATGATGCCGCATCCTTTGTGGTTTTGGCCTATAAAAGCTGTCACCAATGTTGCATCTTTGGGCATTCAGTAATTATGCAGAGCTGCAGGAAATATAACAAATTATATTGTAAGGTGAATGGCCTAAGATGCTTTTTGGACAAAGAGTAGTATTATTATGTTTATTTATTGATGAGTATATGCCAATGCAGAAGGATAGTGTGCATTGGATAACCATGCTTCGTATTATGATGTTTTGAGGATACAATGTGTCCAGATTTAATATGTCTTTTAATATACGGGTGCAGTCTTTAGGGGTGTTTGTGAATAGGTGTTCTGTAACAACAACAAAAAAACACTTGCCCTTTTACATTGCGCCTATCACCCACCCGCAGCGGGTGCAGTGGAGAGGAAGAATGGGGTGTTGGAGAATAAGATTGGAAACATTTGTGCATCACCTAAACTTTCATGGGTATATGCACTACCACTAGCCCTGCTGGCAATGAGAATCACACTAGAGAGGGTAACAAAGCTCAGCCCCCGCAAAATAGTATTTGGCCACCCCATGAACATTGTAGGCCATATGTCCACAAGCTCCACTATCAATAACAGATGACCTGATTTTATGTGTTTGCAAGAAATTGACAGAGACCTTACGTTATCCTCACTGCCAGGTTCTGCAGGCTCTTCCAGCAACTCCACCGCCACCTGACCTACAGCCTGATGATTGGATCTGGGTAAAGGCCCACACCCGACGGCACTGCCTCCAGCCAAGGTGGAGGGGACCACACCAGATCATCAGTCAAGTGCCAAGGGCTGACATCCTGTATTCACCGCTCCCACACCAAGAAAGCAGAAGGGCCAGACAGCAGAGAATAAGCTCCACCCGCACCACCAGTGACATCTGAGGCACCTTTCAGGTACAACATTCGATCCATCACGCAAGACAAGACCAATGGGAAATAAGAGGCAGATACCTGCTCGGGGTAGGCTGGGCCTCCAACAGAAGACAGAAGACACCAGAGGCAGTCACCTACTGCGCACGATAAGTCCAGGCCTCTAGGTATCGCCTCCAAAGATGTCTGTCTGCCTTCCAAGGGAGTGCCAACTGTCATGTGCTAGTAACCTCTGATGGTACAACATCAAGGCACCAATGTTTTCTTCTAAATAGTTGACTGGCGCCTGCACCAATAGACCCCTAGGAGGTGCAGAGCCCGCTAGTTAGAGTTGCTGGTGATGCTCCAATTAGGCACATAGCGGTGCATCACCGGATAGTTAGATATCAAGGACATCAAAGAACTGAATTGAACACTTGGTTAAGGGTATGCGACAACTTAAGTAGACCACATTTTTAATAAATGCCCGAAACAAGATCTGGAAGGCCTAGATCTATACAGGTGAAGGTAGAAGAAGCACAACTAATAACTAATCCCGCTTGGCCTTGACTTAGGGAGGAGATCGGTTAGTGACCGTGCTCGATTAAGGCCTATCCTCTATTGGAGACGGCTTTGGACGACCCCAGAGATCCGACACTATGCTGATGGGTTTGTAGCCTTAATCAAATCAGACACGTTTCATAAAATATCATGGTTAAAGACGCTCAGGGTTGTTCTTGGTAAGCTTGGTCTGTCTAACCTTTGGGAAAATCCCTCTGGGGAAGTATTCCCAAGTAAAAACATCATCAAGGCCATCTATTGGGATCATGTAGAAGAAAGGCTCTGGAGGAGTACACAATCAGAAACAATGGGGGGTAGATTCCTGGAAATAAAGCCGAGACCTGTACTAGAAATGTATTGGGATAGTATTACTGTCCGGATAGACAGGAAGTTATTTTTCCAGCTAAGGTCAGGTTCTCTCCCCCTGAGGTCATTGACGGGTAGGTGGAGGAGTACAAACACCTCATGTTGCCCGGTGTGTGGTGCCCCCAACGAAAGCATAGCTCACTTTTTATTTCTGTGTGAGGCCTATGCAAATCCAAGGAGAGTATGGTTGGCCCCAGTCTGTAGAAACCTTGGGGTATCAAGTGGTGTTGAGGGGTTGAGAATTATTTGTACCTCCACTGACATGCCCATTGTGCTGGGAACAGCAAAGTACTTGGGGTGGGCATGGTCCATTAGGCGGAGAGCTTTATCACTCAATATGAATTGAAATCTTATAGTAATTTTAAATTATTCTTCTTGTTAAAGCTTGCACAACTGCTTAAAATGCATTTTTTGTGTATGAAATATGAATTTTAATTGCAATGTATTTTAAAATGTATGAATTTTAAAATGTATGTTTGTGCTTTTATGAGTTTATAACTCGAATAAAGCTTTTCAATCGTAATAATTCATACAGGTTATTGTGTCCTGGAAGAAAATTAAATAGTGTGCTGGAACTAACGGTGCCAAATCCTCCGCTATTGAGTGGGTTAAGAGACCTTATCTTGCAAGACATCACGTTCCCCACTTTTGGACACAGACATGCGACTTGACATTTTGGATTGCGTGATTCATGCAATAGAAGAGATCGGATCTGGTCTTATCAAAGACATTAACTGAACAAGTGAAAGAAAAGAACAATGCAAAGTACGAGAAGAACGTACTGAAAATAGCCATCAGTGTTAGGAGCAATATTGACACCAGTCCCAGGGATAATAGTGACTGCGCTGATAATAATATTTGCAAAGGACATTGAAATACCGTTCATCCATGGCAGGCAGGGAGGTGAGGGGTTAGAAGATAGTGATTTGATATCAGATGGAGCAATGTAGAAGCCATCTTTCTTGTATGATACCAAATGCTGTACGCTTCTAGGCCCTGCTAAGTTGACATAAAAAGCAGTGCACAAATGCTTATACTTTTCCATTTGCTTCAGACACAGCTTTTGTAACACAAGGTTTGACCGAGTATAATACGTGACAGGGAAGATGCTCACGTAGACACAGACATTTCAGCATAGCGCATTTTGCAATATGTCTGGTCCTTTCTATTATGTTGCAATTATTAACTGGAAAAGCACCAGACATATCTTACATTACAGTGGAAAGTCCCAGAAGCTGCCCACTTGGGTCACATGGTCAGCAACAGTATGGTTTGGACCTTACATGGTATACGACTGTTTCAGACCCTTGCTAATTTGTCAAATGACTAGGGCTTAATTTGTGCTACATATGTGATGATGCCGCATCCTTTGTGGTTTTGGCCTATAAAAGCTGTCAACAATGTCACATCTTTGGACATTCAGTACTTATATTGTCTGCCTCCGTGCTGCACGTACTTTGCACTATTTGTTGTTCCCCAATAAATCTTGCTGACAGTTGTACCGACAGAGACTTGTATTATTTATATTATTCCTTATTATTTCTATTTCAGCTTCCACAACTCTACCAATGTCAGCTGGCAAGTTCAGGGAGGAACATGGTGCATCTTCTCATGCTCTGGCTTCTCAATGCTGAGGTTTGCAGCATCCCACAGTCTCTCTCAGATGATGTATTGGTGCCACTGCAATCTCCGGATGGCCAGCGATGGTGTTGGAATGCTCCTCCAAGGCTTCCTTGGCATTCAGCAACTGGGGGTCCTAAACGGAGGGTGTCAGGAAGCAACGTTAGGCGCATATGCTTAGAAGGCACAGGCGATGGCTTGCAGACACGCAGTGTCCGTGCTGGAAACCGATCGCCATACACGCTGCAACTTGGTGCAGGCATCAGAGGCTATCCATTTTTATCTAACAGGGTTGTAGATAAATTGATGTGTGGAACGTGCAGGGCGTTGCGGGTAACTTGAGCAGTGCACAGGGTTGCTTCTTACCTATCACGTGCGAGTCGGTGTAGACTTAGTAATAGGGGAGGACAACACAGAAGGGCATGTTATATTGTCACTCCGCCTGTATCTTTACACTATGTACCACGTAGTTATAAATGAACGAGGGTCTGCACGATACACATATGTCTAAGCATGGTGTTTTGTCTCCCCCAACTTCACAGCACTCGCGAAGGGAGAAGTGAACAATCGACTTGATGCGATTTGTTTTATCAAAATTTTTTTTAAAAAATACAACCTCGCCCCGTCTGGCTGGTAGGAGCACCCATGGCCTGTTGAGGGTAATTATCAGAGAGTCAATTGTGTGTGAGAACAAGACACAGTCTAGATGCTGTATGTTAACCACAATGGTGCGGATTTTATGTATTTACAGTTGCGAAGACATGTGGGTCCACCTGCAGTGGCTTTAATATATTTGACGCCCTGATGAAATTGCCTACAAGTTCACATGGCAATGAAACATGTCGGCAAGTACAAGTATGAATGGTTGAATAGGTGATAACCATCTCTACTTGTTTTCTTTTACTATTTCCATACACAACACAAGAAATTGAATAAAAGTAGTGTGTTTGTGTTGTGTTATGAGTGTTTTAAGGTGTTGATTGACACTATTTTGGTCCTTTCGTTTTCTGTTCACTGCACTTTTTCCTGCACAATTCTTTTGTGCATTTGGACACTATTCTCTGCTCCAAGCTTGATGGTACCGATGATGACAACAGGGCAGTCCTGACGAGTACCAGTCAGGTCCCCGCTTGGTGGTTCGCCCGTGAGGTGCCATCTCGCTTTCACCCACTTTTTTCAGTTTATCACTATATTAGTTTTTGTCACGAGATTAAGTGTGGTTTGATTGGTCTCGCAACTGTATTTTATTGTTTCATGAGAATCAGGCAATTTTTTGAATTAAGCACCAACCCAAGATATTTTGGCTACCCCAATTAATGATGTAACAAGGGGAGTTATGTCTGCTAAAGAATAGCAACGAACAAAATATTTCAAAAAGAAGGGTACAGTTTTACACGTGCTCCTACAGTCTAGGTCATATTGTTGTTGCTGCATTCAGTAAATGTTACCGTCAGCAGTGGTACCTAGGGCAGGTCCTCAATTGTAGATATTTCAGCAGGGATCTTAGTGGCTTGATATTCCAGGGTAATGGCCCTTATCTTCATGGTGACCCTTCACTGGCATACGGGCGTTGCTGTATTACAACACAATGAAAGCCAATGGCCCTAACTTCAGAGTGACCCTCCAACTGTCATATGTGAGCTGCTGGCTTACAGTACTATCAGAGTGATGGCCCTAATATTCTCAGTGACTTGGTGTTCAGGGGTCAAAGATGGCAACACTCCCACAAAGGTCCTGACCGGGAGTCTCTCACTTCACCAACCATGACCAACTTGACAGGATTTCCTTTGGGCCTTGCTCCCTCCAGGCCCTCTCGTCCTCCTCAAAGGGTACAATGGTCCTGGTAGGCAGCCAGATAGCTGGTACTCCAGGTTCAGGGCAGTGGTCTTGACTTTATGGGTGATGGGCCCACACCCAGCTTGGAGACTAGCAGACCATCATTCCCAGTCCTGGTTGAAGTAGCTTGAAGTCTTAGTAACCTTATTTCCATGCTGATGCACTGCTTGTCAGTCTCATGTTCTCACTTCTGTACTCCACATCCAGAATCATATGTGATTAGTGTCTGTCCTTTGGAATTCGTGTTGTGGGTGTCAACTCATTTGAAGTGCCTTCTCTTTTATTCTGTTATTTGTCAGAGGCCTGTATGCCACAGCAGGAGCGCCTGCAATTCTGTTTGACCTACAACACAGGCCATGGTAGTGACCGTAGTTTGTACAAGGCTGTCAGCCTTCACTGAAGTATGCCTCACAAAGATTCAAAGGCCTAAGCCCTCTCCTCTATTAAAATTCTGGCTAACCTTATCAAACCCACCATCTCTCCTGATAATGAACCCAGGCCCTACTGACCAATCATTCTTTCTGAATCAAAGAGACCTTTTCTTTTTTTTAAATTTTATATTTTGATTTAATAAACTATAAATGACAGCGATAAAACTTTCCGAATTGCCTTAAAATGATGATTAGAAACAAAACAGATCAAGTTTTATTGACAACTGAAATTATGTAACGCCTAATTTTCTTTTTTTTAAATTATCTTTATTGATATTCTCACAATTAAATCCAAATCTAGTTAAACATAAAAAAAATCCAAGTTATAGCCCAAAACCTCCCCCACCCTTACAACCCCCCACCCACGGCTGAATATATATAATCTAAATATCAGATATTTACATCAATTAAGTCAGAAAAAAACTGAAATAAACAGAAATTAAAGAGCGGAATAACAAATAAACAGAAAGTTCATTATTATTCATTCAAAAAAGCCCAATTTGTTAAGGGGCCCAAATGGCTGAGCCTTTAGCTTTCAATGTACAACCTTTTCTGGCATAGACAACTTTTTCAAATCTATATATTGATAAAAAACTTTCTAACCACTGTTGGCCGGTTGGGGGAGTAGGATCAAGCCAATGAGTGGCTAAGCACAACTGAAAGACTGTAAAAGCAATAAATAAAAAGGAATGATTTAGATTCCGAGAGAGAGAATCTCCTATCCCAAGTACAATCAATTGAGGGCTGAGATCAATTTCCATGCCTAGCATGCTCACTAGGAAGCTTTTAACACTACATTTTAAGGTATCTAATGTTGGGCATGTCGCAAACATGTGGACCATAACTTCTGCTGGAAACTGGCAGCGTGGGCAAGAAGAACCTGCTACTCTCCCCCATTTGGCAATCTTGGCAGGTGTTATATACAGATTAAACCAAGTTTTAAAACATTGGAACTGCAAATAAGTTGCCATAAAAGATGTCTGAGCCATATTGTAGTGAATCCTCAATATCCCCGGTTCAATCTCTAGCAGATTTTGCCCCGATCTATGTTTAGTCAAATCATCAGGTGTTAAATCTATCAACATTTCGTACAGCCTCCACAAAGTACTTGAGTCTTTAAATAGCTCATCCATTACCTGTACACTGGAAAAACTGGAAGTTCCCCCTAGCTTTTTACTTAAAAAGTCTATTAATTGGAGATATTTGAAAAATTGCCGATTATCTAGCCCAAACTCATCCCTTATGGTTTCAAACAATAACAGATCAGATCAACCTCAAATATCTCCAATTATTCGTATTCCTTTATCATACCATTGCCTCATATACCCATCATTAAAAATATTGGGAAGGAGGCTATTTCTATATAGAGGGGTATAGGCATTAAACCGTCCTAGTCCAAGTTTTTTGCGAACCGAGGGTCAAACCTTGAATGCACACATTAGAGTTTTAAACTTCACCCGTTTTTAATAATTTACTAATGAGCTAATAGCACCCTGAATTTCCTCAGTTGTTATAGGAGATTCTACGGCTATTCAGTCTTCCTGAGTTAGTTTCTCCGCTGTAGTTTCATCCAAAAACATTAGCATTACTTCCTCATCACTACTGCTATCCTCACGGTAAAGCTTCTGATAGTAGCCGTGAAAAGCAGCACATATTTCATTAGGTTCGGTGGCCGGCCAGCTCCCTGGATTATCTATTAGTAAAATGTTTCCCTGGGTTGTGTGTTGTCTTGCACGCATCGCCAGTACTTGGCCCACCTTTTCTCCACATTTATACAAACTTGAATGCCAAGCAGCATATTTCCCAGCTGCTTTAATTGCTGATGTTTCTGTGATAGCAGATTTGGTAGTAGCAACCCTATTTTGGGCCTGTTCTATCCCTTGATTACTAGTGATGGCTTGAATCAATTGTGTTTCGGCTATACTCAGTTTCTGATATTGCCCTTGTAAAAGCTTTTTACTTTTGATTGTGCAGCCCACCCATAAGCAGTTGTTTCCCCTCTAATCCCAGGTTTGAGTGTATCCCAAACAATCTCGACCGGTGCACTTCCTTTGTTTTCTTCTAAAAATCGAGGAATCCATTCCCTCAAATGTTGCATATACTCATCTTCAAATACTAATGCTCGAATTAAATGTTCAGCGAGAAATAGGAGGTTTCCAGTCTGTACCAAAATTTCTAAAACTAGGGGATTGTGATCGTACATCACCCGTGGGTATTTCCGTATATCAGATTTTATTAATATTTCTTGAGATACAAAAAAGTAATCGAGCCTAGCATGAGTTTGATGTGTGCAGAAAAAAAGGTGTATCCCACATCCTGAGTATTGAGCTTAGGCCATATATCTGAAAGGCCATGGATCTTACATAAATTGGAGAGTGCTTTAAAAACTTTAGGTTTGCGTCCAGTATAAGAGCTTCCACCAATTACTCCAGTTTGATTACATGAATTTGTATTAGCATCACCACAGATGATAACGGGGAGAGGCCAACCCACTAGTTTAATACTTAGTCAAACAAATAAAGTTGGATCATCTAGTATCAATCCATATAAGGAGCATAAGGTAAAAGTGTAGCCTTCAATAAGACATTGAATAATAACCCATCTGCCATATGGATCGGATTTAGAGCGTGAAAACCTTAAACCTAGGTTCCTTTTTGCAATGACAGCTACCCCTCTTGTGCGGGTCCCTTTTGTAGTAGCTAAAACGTAATGAAACGCTTATAGTTCATTGATCTTGATTCGACTAGCCTCAATATAGGTGTCTTGGAGACAGATTACATCTGCTTTCAGATATTGTACTTCTACGCTAATCCTGCATTTTTTTAAAGGGTTATTCAAGCCACAGATATTGATCGAGGCAATCCTTAATTTATTTTGTACCATTTTCCTTTTTTGATGTGCAACCTACCCATTCTGCTCCCTTCTACCCATTTATAACCACCACCAACGTAAAAGAAGCTACTAATTCTGGCATCTTCAATACCACAAACAAATTTGCCACCCTCCCCCCCAGTGTCCCCCCACCCTCCTAACCCAAGGCAAAAAAGGTCCAAGGACCCTTGTGATGCCTCCTGCATGGGATTGCTTCCCCGACCACCCATCCAGTTGGCCCCATCACGAAAAAAATACCAAAAAACAAAAATTAAAGAAATAACCCTCCCACTTCCCCCTCCAAACCGCACCCACAATGGTGCTGTACAACTCGAATAATCTAGTCTAGCTGGAGCCTATTCCATCCCACAGAGAAGCCCAACACTAGAGCATGAAAAAGAAAGAAAAAATGTCTATCTCAGAGCTCAAAATTGTCTGTCAATCGTTCCATAATCCGTTATCCAACTGGTCCCGTAGAGACCTTAGTCCCTGAGATGTCATTCAAATAATCTTGGGCTTGGATTTCCGAGGTGAATATTCTTGTGGTGCTTTTATGGATACATTTAAGTCTTGCTGGACTAAATAGAAAAGCCTCTGCTCCTACTTTTTGGAAAGGGGTAATTAGTTGGCGAAGCCTCCAACTTCTCTCTACCGTAATATGGCAGAAGTCTGGTCTTACAAAGAAGGAGAGACCTTCTGCCGAACGTCGTGATTCAGGTCTAGCTTTATCAAACACTGCTTGGCGCAGTAGGAAGTTGCAGAAAAAGATTATTATGGTTCTTGGTTTGTCGCTAGAATTATTGGAGTCATATTTATTTTTAAGCGTGAAAGGAAAACAATGGACCCGCTGAATTTCCTTCTCCCAATCCCCCTGCCCAAGCTCAGGAAAACCCCCTTTCATCAGACCCAAGACAAAGCCTCCAATGTCATCCCCTTCAGCATGTTCAGGAATACCGAGAAGTCTTAAAATATTACGGCGCTGGCGATTTTCAAAATCTTCAAGTTTCCACATAATATCAGTCATTCGTGATTCGTTTGAGGAGATTTGCCTACTTGAGATCTCTGCACCAGTTTCCAGTGTTACTACTCATTCTTCCAACGCGGTGGTCCTCTATGAAATCTCGGTACAATATGTATTCACTTTACGTATTGCATCCTAAAGCTTTTTTGTTGCGAGGTGAGCACGTTAATGTTCGAGTCTTACTTCACCCTGTATTTGTTTTAGGATAGCATAAATCAAAGTCATGGAGGGGGGGCTTGTTTGCATTGTCAGGCTTATCAGTTGGTTTAATAGTCCCAGTATCATTGTCGTATTTATCACCTCCATATTTTCAGCCCAATAGCTGGGTAGTTGAATAGTCCCATTTAGGCTGGCTATGATTGGATCCTGATTGTCCAGACTCATAGATTGCGCCACCACTTTTAGGCTTTTTCCTTTGTTTGGTTAGAGAAGAAAGTCGTTTTTGTTTCCTGGGATTAGAAAGAGGACTTTCAGAGTCAGTCCCAGAATTATCAAGTTCCGATATGTCACTGAGATTGGATAATTCAGATTCCTCATTAGGCAAGAAGAATTTTTCTCCAGATTCCGGTGTTCGTAAACATGCCTCTAATGTAGCGATTGGCAATGTCTTAGAGAATTTGTCCAATTCCTCATTCATCTGCGACATACCAGCCATAGTTCCAGACTGGCCCTCATCTTTATTATTATTCGCAACCAAAGTCACCCCCGTATTAAATAAGGCTTCAGAATCTCCTAAGTCTACCTGTGCAGAGCCAGGGTCAAGGCAGAGAGGCGCTGGAGAGGCAACTACTCAACAACTGATAAAATGCTTTATGGTCAACCTTTGAGCACCTATAAAAAGCTGATACTAAAAAAGAAGAGTAACTACTTTTCAAATAAGATTCAACAAGCAGGCAACGCCAGCAAAGCTCTATTCTCACCATTATAAAAGCTAGTTAAACTCCCAGAACCACATAAAAAAGACATTGATGCAGCCTTCTGTAACCAACTCACAGGGTTTTTCAAGAATAAGGTAAAAATCATCATCGAGTCACTCCTAGACGGAGAAGTTAGCATGGTAGCGACATCTGCCGCAATCCCCGCAACCCCCTCCACTGTCTTAAACTCGTTTGAACCACCAAACAGAGAGCAAGTAGAGAAGGTAATCAAATCAATCAAATCCGAGCGCCATCTGACCCCTGTCCTCCCAACATATTCCATTTGGCACCTGACATAATAAGCGAACAACTCAGTATTCTTATTAAAGAGATTATTAGGTATGGGGTCTTCCCATATGCATGGAAACTAATATCCATTCTTCCATTGCTGAAAAAACCCAATCTAGATCCCAATGACAATAACAGCTACAGACCAATAGCAAGGATCCCCCTCCCATCCAAGATCCTGGAGAAAATCCTAAACTCCCAACTAACGACCTTCATTGAATCGGGAAACCTACTGGACTCCTCGCAGTACGGTTTCCGACAAGGTAATGGCACGAAAACTGCCCTGATCATGGCAGCAGAGGACATTCGGGCCACTGGACACGGGTGTCAAGGCTGCCTTGATCCTGTAGGACCTGTCGGAGGCCTTTGATACCGTGAACCATGACATCCTAATCAGGAGGCTTCAAGAAATGGGAGT
The DNA here is from genome assembly GCF_964261635.1 of Lissotriton helveticus. NCBI lineage: Eukaryota > Metazoa > Chordata > Amphibia > Caudata > Salamandridae > Lissotriton > Lissotriton helveticus. The sequence goes on along the minus strand of NC_136063.1, from coordinate 1,242,105,506 downwards.
TAAGAACTCTGCCCAAACACTGCTTAAATCCTTTCTGAACAACAGATACCACTACGTTCAGAAAGGGGACTCTAGCGCAGAAGAATTCACCTTGCCTTGCGGGTTGCCACAGGGCTCCTCCTTAAGTCCCACCTTGTTTAATCTTTATGTAACCTATCTGGCCAAGATCATCGGGCAATTCGGCTTCACAATTCTATCCTACGCAGATGACACCCAAATTGTGGTGTCTATCGCCAGCCATCCAGAGGAAACAGCCGAGCACTTCAACCAGTGTATGTCCCACATCAATAGCTGGATGGGATCTCACTGTCTGAAGCTTAATGGCTCTAAAACTGAGGTACTACTACTAGGATCAGACAGATCATTTTGGGCACAAAATTGGTGGCCCCCCAGTATGGGTGCTATCAAGTAAGGAACCTGGGCGTTATCTTTGATAACAGACTGACCTTCTAACAACTGTTCAACAAAGTCATCTCATCAGTGTTCCTCGCTCTAAAATTAATCCGTAAAGTATGTTCCTTTATTCCCCTGAAGCTGCAAAAACACTAGTGATAGTCCTAGCCTTGGCCAAACTGGACTACTGTAATGAAATATATCTAGGTCTGCAGAAACAACATATGATCAAACTGCAGCGAGCACAAAATGCTGCCGCCAGAGTACTGCTAGACATTCCCAAGTTTCAATCCATCTACGAAGGTCTAGAAAAACTCCATTGGCTTCCTGTTAAGTAAAGGATAGACTTTAAGGCCCTATGCTTAGCATACAAAGCTGTACACGGAAATGGACCAACTTTCCTGAAACAACACCTCACCTGGTTCCATCCATCAAGGCAACTACGCTCAGCGCAGAGCAAACTCCTCCAGACACCTACATTTAAGAAAGCCAGCTGGGGAGGAAGAAGCCTTGTACTGGTCACTGTGAGGTTATGGAATTCGCTCCCTCTAAATATCAAAAGCTGCCAAACACTGTTCGGTTTCAGAAAACTTTGAAACACATAGCTATTTTCAAACTAATACGCCACTTCCAGCTCCCTCCTCTGCAAAGCGCCTAGACTTTCCAGGGCAATCGTGCGCTATATACATTCCAAAATTAAATCAAATCCTAAAATCAAATTCTACCACATCAGTGAGAGTATTATTGGTAACAGCTACAATACTCACAGTGCCCCCCATTATCTCACTTATTTCTGAAATCTCCGCTTTTCCTGGCTGCCCTTTAGAAGGTGCTGGGAAACTTCCCTTTCCAGCGTTCTTCGATTTTGTGGAAAGCTTTCCCAGTCCAGAAAAGATTCCGGGGATTACTCGTTGTTTGACAGCACCGGCATTAGCCACAGTCATTTCAACGGAGAGTTGCTTGCGCGTCTTAGGCTTCAGCGCTTCCCCATCGTTTACTCCTGCCAGGGGAGTAACATCCCCGGTTTTTGCTCCACTTAGCGTTTTTTGTGAAGCAGCATGCCCAGCTGCTGTCTCAGTTGCACCACCGGCCATGGCGGCTTTTTCTGGATTGTCTCCGCAATCCCGTCTGAGATCCTTTGGTGGCATATTGCATCCTTCCTCAGCTGATTCCAATCCAGCCAGCCCCGCCGTCGTACACACCCTCGGAGCCTTCGGAGCTGCCTTCAGCAGTCTGCCGGTAAGCGACCAAGTAAGACGGGAAAGGTTTCGTAGTTTCAATTTCCCAGTTCAGTCTCAAGAATGTCAACATTCTGCATCTCCTCTCTGAGGTTGCAGCCCTCACCTCCAACTAGTCTTTCGAGACCCTGGGCTTCCAAATTGGAACGTAAAGACCTCTATGTTATGTAAGAAGAAAAGGCACCATTACAGCATACACACAAGCATGACACACTAGAGAGCCCTACATATAGTCATTGTGTAGCTTAAGGGTGAATAAAGTACACAGCTATGGAACTTTACATGAGTGGGCCAGTAGGCACCACACCAGTGACACAGGTAAATAGTCCTGTTGACACTACTAATTCCTACAAAACATGGATGCTGCCACCACCGCACTCATGTCACCTAACTCCTGCAAGAGCATTAGCCCTATTTCTCTATGAGGGTAGTGCCTTGTGCATTCCTTCTTGTCTCACACGACAGCATTACCATGAGACAGGCCTAGATCATAAAGAACGCGTGAACTCCATGTTCACCCATGAACAAAAATCCGGTCCAAGAGTCCAGATATCCGTGCAGCTGGAACATTCCGGTTTGTGGTGAATGTCCATCACCAGGCAGGGGAAGTTTCCATCCCAACAGCTTATTTTAGCATTATTAGGACTGTAGTTACTTTAGAAATGCACTTTTTTGAATCACAATAGTCTTACTCTTCTGTGGGTGTGTTTCCTGTGTTTCCATGACCCTCTGAAACCCCTCCTTAAATTTCTCCTAACTCACCCATTTTTTCATAATTGTTCCCCATTCCCCATCACTACCCCTGGTCCGTCCCACATTTTCTAAAAAGTAGTACATTTACTTGTGGCGGACCGCAACTTAGAAAACTTAGGAGAGGCAGAGACTGATGTCCAAGCTGTATGAGGTCAATTTAATTTTTTGTTGAGCGAATAGTAACACTGTAGTATTAATTTCCATGCTTGTAATGCAATTTGTGAATCACGGCCAAAGTGTTCTACCCTCTTGAAGCATGAGAACCAATGCATTGAATAGGGGTGATTTTCGATGACAAAGTGTGGGTCGGTTCATTTAAAATGATTGTTCCATTACAAGTATGTTTGTAAAAAGCCTTACCATTGAGATTTGAGCAGAGGGTGAATAGCATACAGTTGCAGTTGATCACAGACATTACGTAGTGCTATTTGTCAGAAAGTGGGTTTACTGGGGTGTGAACCCTAGTCAAGCAGCAACTGCAATCCTTGTTAGGGTGCGGCACAAGCCAATCTTAAATTAACATGTGCTCAACCCACTAGTTGTCTGGCATAGAGCAGCTTAGAGGCAATGTGAAATGTATTTTTTCAACACCTCAGACAGTAATAAAGTGAAAAACACCATGCACATGTGGTCCCACATCAGATTAGAAGGATAGAAGACAGTTTAATAAATAAAACAAGACCAAAATGGCAAACATCCAGTCAGATGAACCAGAGATATGCGATTTTAGAGGCTTTAGTGGAAAAGCACAAAGAAGCACAATCCACAACTGTGGTTATCTGGTCATGCCCGACTGGGATAAAGTCACACGTACAGGCCGACTGCGATGGAGCATTGGCCGGCTACAGGACCCACTTAGGTCTGCTGAACACAGTACCTTAACTCCTGGTGCTTAGTTTGCACATTTTTGCTTAGCAAGACTTTGCATCATCAGATAGAGTTGCACGGCAAGGGATTGCGGGGCTTTGAGTCACATTGTGTTGGTTGTGGGGAGCTGTGCGGTGTAGCTTGGTAGAGCTTTGCATCAGTTCCGATGAGCTGGCAGCTTTGGTGTGTCTGCTTGTGGGGCTTTGCATTGCTCGGCGTCGATTACACAGAGGCTGACAGCTGTATGACAAGGCTTTGAGGGGCATTGAATCACATAACATTTATTTTGATGGGGATAACAGCTGGGCTTGGCAGGGCACCCTCTGGCCAACTTGCATTGGTCCAGGACTGAGGTGACACCACTTGGGACGGCAGGACACACAGATGGCAGGGTCTAGGTGCTGGGTTCAAGGTTTTTATAAGCTTGTTGTGTTCCTGAGGCTCCTGATCAGGAGGACAGACAACTAGCTCTTGGAGTCAAGGCCAAAGGGCAGCAGACCAGCAGTCCAGCAGAGTGGCAGTCCTTTCAGCAGCACCACAAACCTTCTTCCTGGCAGAATATTCACAGGTCCAGAAGTGTACTGAAGAGTTGGATTCTGAGGTCCAATATTTATACTCAGTTCATATTTTGAAGTGGGGACAAGCTCCTGGAGGCAGGGCTTTGAAGTGCACATGTACCCTACCTTCCTTTTCCTGGTTCCCAACTAGAGGAACAGCCTTTACGACGCGGCTGTTACACCGCGTGCCGTTACAACGCGGTTTTTCCAACGCAAGTCGTTACCACGACTTGCGCTGGAGGGCGCTGCAGGACAAGGAGTTTTTTAATTTACTATCCAACACCTTCCCTACTGTACATAGGCTGGTGTTAGAATAGTAAATTAAAAAATTCCGAAGTACGCACCCCTCTAACGCAAGTCGTGGTAGTGACTTGCGTTGAAAAAACCGCGTTGAAACGGCACGCGGTGTAAAACCACGCATTGTAAAGCCGTACAACCTCCCAAGTAACTACAGGTGGTATGCGGCCCTTTATGTGGAGGCTGGACACAGTGTATTCAAGTGTAAGTGGGACTGTTGCCAGCTACTCCCTTTAATCCTACCAATGATGGACTATTCAGGCACAGCTAAGCTCTCTATCATGTGTGGATGTCTGGAAAGAATACACAAAGCCCAACCACCAACTACACCCAGTCAGGTGACCCAGAGACACCCTGTAGGCACCAAATGGCTAAGACAGAAAATGCCAACTTTCTAAATGTGGAATTTTTCTAAATTGTAGTTTAAAATCCGACTTCACCATATGTTAGACTTTTTCATTACAATCCAAAGACCCCTACCATGAACTGGTTACCTGCTTCCATTCGTAATGTACAGCTTATTAAATACAATAAGATAACTCCAATGCTGTCCCAAGTGAGGGATGTGGCTTGCAGCAGACAAAAATGAATTAAAATGTTATTCACTACCAGGACATGTAAAGCTTAAAAGTTCATGCCCTACGTCTTAAATACATTGCACCCTGCTCTCTGGGATGTCCAGTGTCTACCCTAGGGGTGATTTACATATAAAAAGAAAGGTTTGAGCCTGGTACAAAGGTTTATTTTGCCATGTTGAAATGGCAGTTTAAAACTGAACACACAGGTTGCAATGGCAGGCATGGAAAACATTTAAAGTGCTACTTAAGTGTGTTGGACAATCAGAGCTGCAGACCGGTAGTAGCATTTAGTGGGCAGGCCCTGGGCACAAGCATTGCCACTTGACTAGGGCCTTCCAAGTAAATTAAATCGGCAATTGGGTATAAGTCAAATCCATCATGTTTTAGCCAGAGAGGACAAGCATTTTAGCAGTGTTGAAGGGTGCAGAGTCCTAAGGTCAGCAAAAACAAAGTCAGCAATACAGGAGTTTCGAAGGCAAAAAGTTAAGGGGAATACGCTGCCAATGATACCAGGTCTATCACTAGTTATATAGCACAAACCTAGCTGGTAAGCAACATAGTTCTGTAAATTATGTGAGGGGTTGGGAGATGATCAACGAGACTCTGTACATCAAGAGGAGAATGCAGAAATACATTGTGGCACAGTGACATTAAGGGCCTGATTATGACTTTGGTGGTTCAGCGCTGGGTCCGCCCCACCACCAAAGCTGTGGTCTGGCCATCTACTCCTCTGTGTGCATTCACATGGCACAGAGGCACAGGGTTTTGTCTCCACCACTGTTTTCATGGTGGTAGAACCGCCATGAAGACTATAGTTAAGAGGAAACTTGTAATATGCTTGGCATGACGGTGGCGTTCCCGCCAAGCACATTACTGAGTGCTGCAACACCACCAGGGTACAGCGGTTCCATGGCGGCTGCTGCGGGGCACTGATGGTCTGACTGCCCTCATTGTAATAGGGCAGTCGGGAGACGACCACCACCACCCTGCCTCCATGAGCCTGGCGTTCCATGGAATTCCAGAATTGTAAATAAGCCCTAAGTGATTTTCCCAGAGTCACTTGTTTATCGTCAAGATCTGGATTCAAACCTGGGTTCCTGGGACACAAGGCTTCAATTCAAACCACTAGGCCCCACATCCTCCATTAATAAAAGTCCATTTACATTGCAGCCCAAATTGTTAATAGTCAATGTTTCAGGTCTGATATAATCATTTCAGAGCCTTTTCGTCAAGATAGGAGCATTAGTTTGTGAGGCCATATCTACACATGTGCGCTTGACGAGAGAAGGGCACAGCTATGTGTCTGCATTTTTGATTTTTGTGACAATGATAAATACAAAATAGTGATGGATGGAATGATTGAATTACGTGGACTCCACCCCAGTCCATAGTTATTTACCCCCTATTTTACCACAAAATCGTACCAGTCATGTGCAGTTTAGCCCACGTCCTGTTTCAAAAGGAACAGTCCAGCCCAAATTGCCAAAACTAGTCCTCTCTGAACCTGAACACAAGCAACTCAAGAATGGTTTCGCCCTATGTGGGACTCTGAAATCGGGTGCAGCTTGGCTTTAGTGGCACAGTGAGCACATAACCCATTTCTGGGCATTACAATTGCACTTATGGTGTGACAATGACAAATACAAACAAGCATTTGCAATGCAATAGGTCTCGCATTTACGCGCGTTTGAGCTATTGGCATTGTAAATGATAATGCTTTTTATGTATGTTTTGGTTTATAAAAACATAAATAAAAGGCATTGTCATTTACAATGCTAATAGCTTAAATTCTCGCAAATGCAAGACCTATTACATTGCAAATGCTTGTTTTATTTGCTAATGTAATGTAATGTAATGTAAAAATTACTTATAAAGCGCGGCATACACCAGACGGTTTCTTGGCGCTGTTCAACTTATTTGGTGAGAGGCAGAGGGGGAAGTGAGAAGAGCTTAAGTATAAACACTACGGAAAAGATGGATTTTAAGGAGAGACCTAAATTGAGAGTAAGAGGAAGTGAGCCTGAGTTCCAGTGGGAGAGAGTTCCAAAATGAGGGGGCCAGAAAAGAAAATCTGAGACCTCCGTGTTTTTGCGCCTGAATCTGGGTGCCTGGAGGAGTGCATGGTCAGAGGATCGGAGGTGCCTGGAAGGGACATAGCGATGTAGGAGAGAAGAGATGAAGGAAGGGCCGATACCGGCCAGAGATTTATAAGTAAGACAACCTAGTTTAAACTTGCAGCGCTCTGATACAGGAAGCCAATGAATGGCTTTAAGCAAGGGGTGGACATGATGATATTTAGGTTGACGATAGATCAGGCGAGCTGCCTGATTCTGTATCAACTGCAGTCGTTTGATTTGATATTGAGGGATGCCTGCATACAAAGCGTTAGCATAGTCGATCCGAGAGATGACTAGGGCCAGCAGTGCCAGAGTGAGGGCTTCGGTGGTCAAAAAGTGGGATATTTTTCGGATCTTCCTAAGCTGAAAAAAGCAGGAGGATACAGTGGCACTGACCTGATGCTTCATAGAGAGATCGTGGGAGATATAAACCCCCAGGCTTTTCACTTTATCAGCGGGGCAGGGAGGGGGACCGAGTGAAAGGGGCCAGAAAGTGGAGTTCCAAGGGTTGGATGGGCCTCCGACAAGAACAAGCTCCGTCTTGTCGGGATTAAGTTTGAGATGGTGGGCGCCCATCCAATTACTAATATGGCAGAGGGTGGATTGGAAATTTTGGGCCGATTCATCAGAGGAGTCAAGGTTGAAGACAAGCTGAATGTCGTCTGCATAATTAAATGCAGAGACATTCCTTCCCCGGAGGGAGCGGATCAGAGGGGTGAGGTACAGATTAAAAAGAAGTGGTGACAAGGACGAACCCTGTGGAACACCGCAGGTAAGCATCCTTCTGTCAGCCGAAAACTGAGAGAGACGGACGGATTGGTGACGGTTCGTCAGAAAGGAACGGACCCAGTTAAGGGCCGTCCCGCCGATGCCCGCTTCTTTGACACGGTCGACCAAGATGGTGTGGTCGACCGTGTCAAAGGCCGCCGATAGATCCAGAAGGACCAAGGCTTGGCTGATGTTGGAATCAGCGCCTCTACGGAGTTCCTCCATGACTGAGAGGATAACCACCTCTGTCGAATGGGCAGGTCTAACTGCTGGTTAGTAAGCTCATTAAATATTAGGATCGCGCGCAGTGGATTAGCCGCCAACCCTCTTCCTGCAGATGCATACAAGAGAGTGAAATTAAAAAGCAAATGCGAACCCTGTGGACGTTTGAGGGCATTCAGAAACTCTGAGCAGCACCCCATACTTTGACGCTTGGTAATTGGGTCATTCTAAAAATACTGGACAAGTTATTTGGGGGCAGAATAGAGTACAATATGGTTGCCTCTGTCAGCACTAGCTGCATAGCATTGTAGTCTGTCTTTGAGCGTTGTGCTTTACCTGCACTGAGGTTATAGTAGCTTATATTTCTAAGTAGTGGACAGGGATGCAAATTGTCCACACTTAGAACAAGACGGAATAGGGAACAGTATGGAGTTACGGGGGTGGGCAAATTCGGGGCGTGTATTTGATGGCAGGTTTAGCGTTATTTACTGTATAGAATGCAGTGCTGCTCTGCCCTGTACTCCTGTACGCTCACAATAATGTGTGGTACAAGCGCATATTACTTCCCCCCCCCCACCCCCACCACCAAGGGATCATATTATCGACTCAATCCAGGCCACCGTAAGCTCTTCCACTCTGGCTGCATTGTGAGCTTTTAACACGGCAGAGCTGCATGTGTTTATTTTGACTTGGGCATTGGCTGTTGTTTACTTCCAGGTGATGCACGTGGAATTGTTGTTGTGCCTGGTACTGTCCTTCTCCGCCTCCTGAATGTGTGGAGACTAACATAGGGGCAGGGTGAGGAAGCAACATAGGGGCATGTGTGGAGTTGGAAACAACACAGAGGTGTAGGTGTTGTGGTGGAACAAGCTGAGGAGAACAGGTAACCTGAAATGCAAAGTTGCCAATTACGTGATGCCCAATTGCAGAGGGGAAGGGAATGAAAAAGAATGAAGGACTAATGATTAAAGAATAAACTGTCCTATCGGATGTTGGCCATGATGCAACAGGTAGGAAGAGTCGAAAAACTAACAGCGCAAAAGGCTTCAGCAGTAACACTCTTTCAATTGTTAAAATGTTATGTTAGGTATGTAATTCAAATGCAGAGGAAGCCCTGCCTTCCCATTAGCTGGCATACGTCAGGGGAAACAGTGCTATGGGAGCAGTGCTTTAGAATCAAAGGGCTTCAGCCCCCCCTCCCCCGCCCCCCCCCCATCGTGAGTGGCAGCCCTGGCTCAGACAGCTCCCGGGCACAAACACAGAGCCGCACCCGAACACTTCACAGGTCTTTAAAAGACCATGTGCATGTTAAAGAGGCTTTGTTGATGTAAGAGCCCCTGCAGTGCCACTCTACCTACTGCTTAAAGTTTCAGACCCCCGAAATTTTTCTTAGCGCCCCCCCCCCCCCCGAAATATGGCTCTAGTTGCGCCTCTGTATGGGAGCAAGGGGCTTTCGGCTGTTCCGGCTTGCACCACCTAACACTGCACATGGGAGTGTGTGAACAGAGTAAAAGTTGTGGCGAAGTTCAGGTGTGTAAAAGATGCAGCGGGTGGTGGCGTTTTACTGCCAGAGGCTCCATGGATATGTTGTGGGCAGCGCTTTCAGGCTGCAAGGGTGGGAGTAGCACATCCTGCAAATAACTAGCCGCATGGAATGGGAGGTGGTTTTGTGACACCTGGATCAGGAGATTAAGTTAACTGCCTGCTGCAAGAAGAGAGCAGAAACACAAAGTAGCAGTGAAACAAAAAATCCAAGGGGCATGACAGGGCACTGATCAAACAAAATGCTCTCAGAGTTAAATCTCCAGAAGCAGAGCTATGCACACAAAGGAGGGACAGTACCTAAATGCAGCAATAATAAAGCTGCATTTCAGATTCATGCGCCACAAGTCATAGCCAGGGTCGGACTGGGAAACAAAACCGGCTCTGGCAAAGTGCTCGGCTGGCCTCCCCCAACCCCAGGGAGGATTGGGGGTGCGAACGCGCTCTTTCCCAGGGCCGGTTTTCGGCCGATTTTGTTACAGGGCCGTTTTTGCAGCAACGCTGCAAGAACGGCCCTGTAACAAAAAATGACCCCCAGTGGCCCAAAACCGGACCCCACTCTTGCGGCGCACCGGGGGATTGCCCTGTGCCCGCCACGGCCAGTCCGGGCCTGGTCATAGCATAGGATAAAACGTATCTTGCAGACAGCGCATGAGCTGTCTTAAGCTCGTCTTAAAAAGTGATGGATGGAATGCTTGAAAAACTGTCAACCACTGGTAATTACGGTGGACTGGAATGTGGTCGTACCGATCGCCACTCGCTGTGATTAGTTCAAGAATTCTAGCCATCATTTTGCTGTTGTATTTTTGTGACAATACTCTCTAAAGCACTTACATTTTACTAGGATTCTCATTTGTGCATGTACTGAAGACAACATAGCTTGGAAACAGAGATAGGAAATCACTGCTCACAGTTTATGCAAGCTATGCTGTCAGCAGCTCATGCACTAACTCAGTCAAATTCTGAGTTAAATGTATGCACGTTCAACAATGTAGTCATATAAAATCAACAGCTCTGTTATGATCTGCGCAAGCAGACACGTGCATCATATGTCCCCCTATCAGGGAATATATGTTGGCCAACTCAAGGTGCAGTTAAAGTAGCTTTCTAAGAAGCCCATACTAAGTTCTGCATATTATGGGGCAGATTTACAAGAAGGTGCCACAGCGTGGCACCTTAAGCCCTCTTGCTGGACCATGCTGCAGCACTTTCAGAGCACAGGAATGCGACATATTTAAAATGATATGTCACATTCCTCGGCTATCCCCTGCGCTAGCGCACAAACAGCTGCCATGAAGCGGGGCAGGCATATATGCAAGGATGCCTGCGCCATGGGGAAATTGTATTTGTGCAGGAAAGAGCACCTTCCTGATAAAAAACAATCACCACAGGTATTTTCCTCTTTCAATGTGTGTTGTAGAATGCAGCACGCAATGAAAGAGGAAATAAACAAGGAGAAACTAAAACATTTCTTCTTGTTGCCCCTCACTTCGCCGGCCCTAGGGTGGCGTAGCATACTGACGCATTTCCAGGTGTACGAATCCTCGTAGATCGGGAATTGTGTCTGATTCCATGGGTGTTGCGTGGGAACACCCATAGCAACTACCATGGAACGCCCATTTTACGCAAAGTGCTGCGGGTAAAGGGGCCTTATTTACAAGGATAGGAAAAGCCACACAGGGTGGCTTTTCTTGTCCTTGTAAAAATGGGGCAGAGAAATGCGCTGCCAGTGAGTTACAAAAAGTGACATACTGGCAGCACAAGGGGTTTGTAAATCTGCCCCTTGGGATTAACAATTGATTTCAAAATAATTGTCTAATAAGGTGCACAACCAAAATGTATATCATTGCCTAGTCAATATAAAAAAAATGCAAACACAATCTCTCCATTTAAAAAAAGTCTATTTAGCTTAGAGAATTTGAGAATAAATTATAATGAAATGTCTAGAAGTGTGACCTATTGTGTCAAAAAATGTTTACATCGAAGTCTAAGGACAACAGATGCATGACATGGCAATTTGCATCACTGCAGGTGAAGTAGATGACAGGTTTGGTAGCAACAATAGGGTAGTCACTGATGGTTCTGCTGACATGGAGATTGTGGGATTTACCAGGTCTAACAGGTGAACAATATTGCTGGACACCAGAAGCAGTAGACAGCGTCGCGTGGTGCGCTTATCAATATACACGATTTGATTAAATTGGAGAGCTTCTCTTTCCACCACAAGCACTCGAAAAAGATTAATGTTCCAAGCACAATTCAACTTGCCTGGCCTTCTGGGTAATAAAAGTGGGCACTTTGAAATACATTTGATTTGGCACACTGATCGAAAATGTTTCCCACAGTAAAGCAAGAAGAGACTAGAATTCCACCTGCGTGGTCCTAGACGTGTCCCTTTACAAAAGCGAATTCATTTACTCCTATTGTAAGAAAACATGCTAAACAGCTAGAGATTTCACAATTTCGTTCTCGGGAATGATGTTTTGAGTTTAAAAAAGAGAATCTGCATTTCTATTGCTCTGACAAAATGCAATACTCCAATGGGACAGTCAGAAGAATTTCCTCAGGATTACAGTAGTCCAGACAGTTACAATTCGATGTTCATAAAATGTTCAAAGTTCAGACCCTCGTCGTTCGAAAGTTTACAACACTAATGGTGCCACAATCGTAACACAATTATGGAAAAAGGAAGAACAGGTCACGTGAGATGCCATAAACGTTTATAAAACGGCTACTCGATTTTCTAGCACCAATTACATATTTGTGTTTTAAATTGATCTGATTGATAGGTCTCAGCCTTATCTGTCTCAAACCAGGATTCAGATTTTCTCGAGGCCTTTTTTTCTCTGTCTTTGCTTGTGTGGGAACGCTCTCTGTTTTTAAACTGTCTAGTCATTGGCAGGATGCCAGCAAATAGGCCGTTTTTTGAAGGTCACCGAAGGTGTGCCAAGTTGAGGAAACCAGAAGTAAGCCACGAATTTACAAAAATAAAAACTCACTCCTACTTGCTGAAAGAAATTCAAATTACTCTGCAGACTGCAGACTCTGTATGAAAAACGGGGCCATTCTATCTCCTCTCTTTGTCGAGGAAACATTCTTGCATTCGAACACAACTCAAAACTAGGGCGAAGTGATTTCATAGAAATAATGGAAAGTACTTCAGCTGGCCCTTTAATTTTCTATATTTGAAGAAGTGCCTGACAGCGTCCTTGTTCAAGAAGTAATCTATCTTCTTAAGTCCAAAGTTACTTTATTGTTATATTTTTTACATAGCATGAACCTGAAGCATTAGCATTATTGGACCTTAAATGAGCGCCAGGTTGCATTACACACTTCATGGCACCAGAGCATATGTGATAGATACTGAGCTGAGTCTGGGACTCGAACCTGGATCCCTAGTTTTTTAGTCGGCAGCGTAGACCGTTAGGCCACATTTCCTCATCCATTCAGTTTGATTTCATCTTTGATTGTCTGTACAGTACCATCCGTTTCCCACATATTCACACTCCCCTTTGCCTCACTGCGTTCCGGGATGTCTGATGGCAAGCGATTGGAAGACATTTGGCACGTGGCACACTATATGTTATGTAAAATAAACACCATTCATACTTCAAAAATGAATGTTCCTGGAATTGAAAGAAAAAATTCAATTTTCCATTTCATAAAGATTGATATATGCAATGGATTGCACATTTGGCAATGTTAATCAAAATTCATACATTTTGAAACATTACCAGTTTTTAGGGAAGGAGAATAAAGAAGTGGTATACACCCCTTTTTGTGGCTTTGAATGATTATCTCAAAGTTTGACAACTTGTTTGCAGTCCAAAGGAATTGGGGAACAGGCACGGATCCCCTAAGGGTGTTGTTAGATTACCTGACCCCACAGTCCCAATTTACTATCCATTGTGACAGTGTGACCTTTTTCCCTTTATATGATTAAGATGCGATGCCAGTTCATTGCAAAAGAATATGTATATTGCCTGTTCCTTGCAAGCCCCTGTACTCATTGTGGTGAAAAATGTAGTACCCAGGAAAACTTTGTCTCTTTACTAGTCACAAATTGTTCTGTGTGTTCCACCTGTGTGTATAGCCAATTCTCCCATTAAAGGATTTATGTGCGCATCAATTGCACATGAACTGTATGATCGCCATGCTTTTAGTACATTATACTGAGCATGATCCTATTAAAGATTAGAACAGGTATCAAAAAACTCTTAATGTTTCATAAGAAGTGCAAACTGAGATCAAGTAATGCAAACCTGCTCGTTTGGATGAGATTCACATGAAACCTAAAGACTCACAGCGCAAAGGTTTTTTTTCTCCTAACCTGGAATCTTAAACAACATTTAAAAAAAAGGACCTGTTCCAAGAAGCCTTCCCAACCATGCAAGAAGAATATGGGATCGATCTCACCTCCAAGCAAGAAAGGACAGGCATCCAGATTCATCAAGGGAAATTGCGCTCGCAAAGGGCCAGATTCTGAGAATCTGTCCCTTTGCGAGCGCAATTTTTGCATTTGGGATTCATCATCCCAAATGCAAAATTCGCTATTACAGAATTCGCATTTTTGCGAGGAATAGCATTTAAGGAATCTCTATTTGAGATTCCTTAAATGCAATTCATGAAACTTTTGAAATTTGCGAATTCGCAATTTCCGGCCGCTATTTACCGCGAAGTCTGACTTCGTGGTAAATAGCGAAAACTTTAGTGCATTATTCTAAGTGGTATGTTACACACATACATGTCCTTTGGACATGTGTGTGCGCGACATCAGGCTACATTTCCATTTCAGGGGTGCTACAGGGTGTCCTTTGGACACCCCTGGCACCCTTGAAATCGCATTCTTATTTGCGATTAGCAAACTACTAATCGCAAATAAGGATTGACTCCCCATTCATTCCTATGGGCCTTTAGGCCCATAGGAATGAATGGGGAGTCATAGGAATGAATGGGGAGTTATTCCTTATGTGCGATTAGCAATTTGCTAATCGCAAATAAGGAGGCTGTAGGAATCGCAATTTATTTTGCAATTTCTACATGAATCCCGATTTGAGAGTCCTTAATAGCGATTCCTTAATAATCGCTATTAAGGACTCGCAAATCGGGACTATGATGAATCTGGCTGAGGGTCCCTTTGTCTGAAAATTGCCTTTTAATGAAGACTAGGTCTGGCTCTTCATCACTTAAGTGACCCTATACAACTGCATACTCTGTTTCATCCTCCTAAGAGATTTGACAATTCCTGTCACTGTAACCTACACTATTGAAAATGGCATGTAGTGGCAATCCATCACAGGCCAACACTATAAAAAAACAATAAAATAATAAAATCAATTATAAGAAGAGACATTTATGGGGGATAGTCACTCTAGGAGAACAGTTGTTGTGTGCAAATTTTTTTGACGACTGAGAGGCCCATCTTACTTCCTCATCACATGGGCAGGCCCCCATGTATCTTAGACTATGTGGCATATTTAGAAGGCCCCTGTGCCAACCAGAGCATTACATGTTTTGACGCTCAAGGGGCACACAATGCTGAGCTATATTTACAATGCCACGCAAATCCAACCTGCATGGCTTTTAACGGCATTGTGCATATGGCCCTCTTTCATGCATTACTCTGCATGAAAGGGATGTTACGTGGGTGTTCCCACCCAACACCCATGGATTCTGACACATTCTCAGAAATACCTTTATTTCTTCTAATTTTTTCCCTTTTCCATGTGTGCTGCATTCTGTAGCACATATAGAAGGAGGAAAACACCATCAATAATTGTTTGTGTGCAGGAAAGTATTCCTTCCTGCACAAAAAAAACAACATCCCTGCAACACAGGCACTCTTGCTCCATGGTGCCATGCCTTGGTGCTAGGCAGCTAATTGTGTGCCAGTGCAGACAGAAGCACAGTGATCACTACTGTGTCATATTGCTGTAAATATGAACCATCCTTGCACTTTCCTAATGACGCAGCTCGTCACATCAAGATGGCTTGCAGCGCTGCATTCTTTTCTATTAAATATGCCCCTATGTTTTTAAACTCAAAGTTTTGCTACCAGCTGCAGAAAGCAAGTGAGTCATAATTTATTTCATATGTTCTGTTTGAAAAAGATATTTAACCCATCATGCCTCAAGAGAAAATGACAGAAGATGGAAGAAGGTGTGATCACTAAAGGTTAATAAATTGATGCCATCCCCAAATCAGAGGATTTAATCTAACCATAACAGTGCAAATACTGCAACATGAGGAACTCAGTTCTAATTCCTCTCTTGACACATAGTCAAACAATATTCTAGGCAATTTGTGAATATCTCCCAATACTGTGCATCAAGGATGCCAAAAAGACACAACCAAAACATGCCTCGTGTGTGGGAACAAAGATGTGAGCTATTTCATCTTCAAATTTAATGAAAGCACATTCATGTTTTCTCTGACCATAAGCCAAATCCCAGTTTTAAGAGAGGATATTTGCTGGAAATGTATGTGGGCAACCTAATAAACTGCTTCTAATGGATATATATGGACATTATAGGTTTCTAGACACTTGACTACATACTTGCAGGGTAACGCAGAAGCAAACACTGTTTACATACAAATATCAAATGAAACGATTTGAAAATCAGCGACAGCAATGGCATCTCTAAATGACATATGGAACCATCTTCAAGATGGCTATTAAATTAAGTAAATTTCCTCCACATGACAAACAGCATGATAGTCTATTGAACAGAATTGCAGACAAGGCGACTTTTATACAACACAAACACAGAAAACAGAAGTATTCTTAACATGAGCATTTTAATTCTAGCAGGGGACATTTTTCAATGATTACGGTTGGCATGCATCCAATACCAATTATAATGTAGCAGTTAAAGAAAATAACTATTAACACTGTAGTAGACTTGGTTCAGGTATGACTGGTTCTCCAGAATGCAACACAATTTACCTTCACTTTTTTTCATTTACAAGCAGTTAAAAGGCAGGATAAAAGGCAGGATAGAAGTGACAGTGGGGAGGGTGACCCATGTTTAATGGGTGTCATCCACAGAGGTGTTGTCATCTTCTTTTACATCTTTTAAATAATAAACTGTAAAAGAATGATGTGAAAAGCTGTGGTGCTAAAAGGAAATAATTCCAAAGTTAGAGAGGAACCCTTACAAATGTAGGGGACAGGGTTCACTATAATATGATCACAAAATATCCCCCGCAGACCAATTTCTACATCTTTTAAGAATATTCAATTCACTTATTCATCATACTTCAGTTGTTCTACAGACTCGTAATACTGTACTCAAATATATGCAAACATTTATGTTATTTATTGTATTGTCCCAGTATACATAAAAATCACTTCAGGCAAATAATTATTTCAAGAAATGAATTAAAACAAATTAAAAATACAATTTTTAAGACAGAGGTGTCTGTCTTCACTTTTCACATTATCTCCTTGTCCTTTCTGTCAGTATACTTCATACACCAAATGTCATAGAATAAAACACTTGAAAAAAAAACTATTTGAAGGAAACCATATACAATATGCAGATTATCAAAAGAATACAAATATCACACACATTTAAAAAATGCTAAATAGCATGTAGTTGTCAATGCAGCGTTTTGGTGGATGAAATTGGATATAACCACCTTCTTCAGGACTCTAGTAAATGACAACAATCATCTATAAAAAATATATGTAAAATATAATGACTTATCTTGTGTATAAAAAACATATTTACATATTTTTTATTTTGGTCACACTCATATCCCCAGCAAACAATCCACAAAACACCCATCATTCCTAAACTGTTGTCAAACATGAATGATATATTGAGGAAGTTTATACTATCTCTCTATCTGGTCTATTCAAAGGACTCTTTTGAAGTAAACAGACTGGTGTATTAATCCCCAGCTAATACCAAATACAAATTTCACTAATTTACCTCTCTTTTGATTGTACAGGATTAGCATATGGTAAATGTCATGCTTCTCACTTGGTTATGGTTCTATAATGTAAAAGCTACATTTGTTTCACTCAATTTAATTTACTGGAAGATTCCTGCCTTATTATATATAGGGGTAATTCCTTTCCTACTGAAGATCACTCATTCATCTATCTTCAGTCATCAATAACGTTATCTCCAGATGGCTCTACTGCTGGTGGAAAGGGAAACCTAAAGAGTTCAAGAATGTGTATAAAATATTCTTCTTTCGTTTTCTACAAACACTCAATTTGATTGATTATGCTGCTCACCTCTTCTTTTCAATTCTTCTCCACGTATTAAACATACTGTGGTGGGTGAGTTTGGGTTCCTTTAAACCTCACTTTATGGTAATCCCCCCTAATGTTCCTATTTTGATTGTAGTAACCTCCTGGTATCTAAAGGCAATGAACAGTATCCAATATTTGATTTATTAAAAGGATTCAAAGTTATATACAATTAAACTGTTCGCAACACTCCTTAATTATCTTGCATATGGTAAGCCTATCAATTTATAATTATATGGCCCCAATAGATATTAACTTTTGGCACATATTTTTATTTTATTGATTGTTTTTTATTCCGCTCACAACATTAAGAGTCTCTAGGACTATGTATATAGGCCTCATGCCACCCTTTATTACAAAATAGGGAGGTATAAACAGAATTGTTCTTATATGTAACAGTTACTTTGCATAGCCACACATATCCCCAGTGTTAAGGGTGGGTGTTTATGCATTATGAAAACACTCCAGGATTTTAAAAGAAAACCTCCATATTACTTAAGTGATGTTGTTATTACGACATCACTCAAGTAATAGCACTCCATTCAGGATAGGAGGATGAAAAATAAAATGGTAATGAATTACCATTATATTTTTCATCATTAGGGTAATTAAGTGGGACGACGCTCATCTGTTCCTCCACTCCTCCGCTCTAATGGTGGAGCCGCCCCTGGAAATCTCTTGACTCATAACTTTCCTAAAAATAAATGACTGCCAATACAGACATTTCAATGGTTGTCAGTTACTACCACCAGCTGCCAGTCTACACAGTATGCTTTTTGGAATGACTAAATTAACAGTAATGTGTCTCCTGCACAGTATAAACTGCATCAGGACAATGTATAACAGTGCCTCTGAACCAATACCTAAGGAACCCATTGCGGGTAATACTAGTGCACAACACCCAGGAGCAAGAGTTATAATCTACTGCAACCAGTACAGTGACCACACATTTTGTGTAAAGTTTTTCAACTAACACATACCAAACAAAAGCCAGGTTGCAAAATTGTATCTGTTTTTTAGACTTTAGAATGGCAGGCTGTTGTACAATGTATTTGTAAGATGCTGTCAGCAAGACACAAAGGCAATGCACAAAGAAATTCACTTAGGAACACCAGTAGGGGGATACTCTTTCTTGGACCCTTTCATAAGATACTAGGAAATTCCAGCCACTTTGGATACCTAACTTGGCAGCAATATCTAGATAAAATCATGGTCCTGGCTAATATAGATGGTGAGTGACAGTTTCCAATAGCAATGCTTATGAGCCCTTTGCATCTTACCTATGACCACTTTGTCCTCCTGACTGTGGCTGTCTACTACATAGATTTCTAAGACCTAGCAGTTCAATACCACATGCCTTCATGCAACATTTTCTTCTTTAAGGAGAGGTCTTCTTTCCTCATGGGATCAATTAGTCATTCCAGTCCCCATTTGTTACTGGGCAGCAATGCTGAAAAACCTTGCACTTGAGACAGGGACTGATGCTATTTGCTTGGACGACCACTCGCTGGAAGAGCTTCAATACTGGCAAAAAAATTGTGAAAGCACAGAATGGAAACGCAATCTTTTGCTCACATTCAGATGCCATCATTTAATTGTATGCCAGCTGGTTGGGTAATGGCACCATCTTCCAATTCCAGATAGCATAGGACATGCAGCATTGACCCCTATGGACTGGGGCATCTGCAGTTGACTGCAGTGTGGCTGATTACCTTAAAGCTGAATAAATGCTTTTGCTTTCATCGCTTTCTACGTCAAAGCCATTAAGCATGCTGTTTTTTTTTATTTAAGGCTTTCAATATGCCAAATGATGAAGCTTCTTAGACCTGCCATAAAATGAAGATTTGCTCAGCTCATTCCGAGGGCATCATGATTTTATTAAATATTAGGAGGCCTAAATTATATTTACCACACCCCCACCCTAGAATTCTGCGTTTGGTGCTTCTACCTGTTAAGTTCTCTCCTTCTTTGATTGCGATCTTGCAAGGTGTATTTCATTTTATCATGCTCTTATGTCTTGCCTTGCTTGTTTTGACTGTATCAGTTGTGTTTTGCCTTTGTTCAGATGCTATTTAATTGTCTCTTTATGCCTCCTCGAAAGAGTGCTGTTATACGTCCTCTGCCTGCCTTTTTTTCTTTCCTGACCCTGATTTCCACTATCAAGCATCTTCTTGGAATCCACTGGCTCACTCAAATGCTACTCCTACTTTGCTCATGTGTTGCTCCCCGTTTACTATTTTCCTTTGTGGGGGCTCCTAATGAGGCTAATGGATTCATTGCCTTTATCTTCCTTGTTTGCTACCATCTGGGGCATCATCCTACATTGTTTTGGTTTGTTAAAAAGTTGTGTTCTTGCTGATCTTGTTAAACTGCTTTCCCTCAACACTATTTAATCTTGACTTCACCCCATCTCTGAGTCCCCTTCAAATATTCATGATTTCTTCAGGTCAAGCTACAGAAATCTCATTTTCCCTGTTGAATACTTTTGGAAAACGTTTTGGAAATGTTGCATTTATCAGCCTCCGGAACTAACTGAGCTAGCAAAAGGCCTACATGTGGTCCAGCTGGAAATGAATGAAGTGTATCTTTTCTATAAATCAAGGCTTTCTGTTTTAAAGAGTGATGCTGGTCTTAGGAAGGTACCTTTGTATTTTGCCGCACTCTTGTGGCCTCATTTATGAGGAATTAGAATAGGGAGACACCACAAGCCTTATTGCTGCACTGCTCTACACCAATGTGAAAGGGCAGGGATCCACCATATTGATATAAATATGTCCTTTCCCCCTGTGCTGGCGCACAATTTGCTGCCTAGTACCAATGTAGGCACTCTGTTGCAGGCAGGATTGTTTTTGAGCAAGAAGTGGCACCTTATTGTACAAAAACAACCCTGAAAGGCATTTCCTCTTTCTATGTCTGCTAAAGAAGAGGAAAAAAACAAGGAGAAACAGACATTTTTCTCCTCGATATTCCTGGTCTGGGGAGGCATAAGGTTTTGGCTCTGCCCCATGTTTACATAAGTAAATGTGGGGTAGTGTCACAGCCCATGGGTGATAAGTGAAAAACCCACTGCAAAGCCCATGGAATGCCTCCTTGACGCAGAGTAAGGCAAGGCAGTGACTTGTGCTGCTTTGTCTTACCCCATATCTATGAGGCCATGAAAGCCAGGCAGAGTGGCTTTGCGTTGCCTCATAGATATGTTTGAGAAGCTTGCGCTGTTGGAGCGTCAAGAAAAGTGCCACTTCGGTGGTGCAAGCCTCTCATAAATAATCCCTTTGGTCTTAAAAAAATGCCTTTCGTGAAGGAGACAAACCAAAACTGGTTCAATCATTGCTAGTGCTGGGCACCTCCCGGGCCTTGTAATTGTAATCCGATTTCTTCATGTCCAGTTCATAGTCAAAGTTAAACGAATCGGAGCTCTGAGTAATATGATTTATAATTATGAGAGAGTCAGGCAATGATGTTCATTTGTGCTTAATCTTTCCAATATATTTGCACACAAATTGTTAGCCCATTTAAAAAATGGGTGTAAAGATTTTCCCTTTTTGTGTCAATTATTCATCTCATCTTTAAAAGGGCGTCACGTCATTCTGCATAGAGAATAATCTGGTGATTATTGTGGACAAGTGCAAAAAACAGAACATGGGCTAACTTCTGAACATGTGGAATTCAATGGCATTATCCAATTTCAAAATACTCTGCATGTTGATTTTAAGTAGGGTTTTAAAAATTATGTGGAATTATGAAGACTTGAAATTTGCTTAACTGAATCTTTACTGACCCCTTCTACTTCATCTGCTAAATACCTTACATGGCATTAGGATTGAAAGCAATTTCATGCAGAGCGGGTATGTAGCCCCCCTTTTCTAACGCATAAATTCAAGAAGAGAGCTGAGCTGAGCTAAATTAAGCACTTCTATTATTCACTGGGTCTAAATCATCTTTCGCATGCTTTGGACAACATTACCAATTCTAATCAGTAGTTAGTATGTGAAATGTTCAGTGAGTAAGAAGAGGTTAAACCACCACATTCCACAGATGGCCTGAGTTCGATGTTTCTAGAGATAATTCCAAGCAATTTGCAAAATATGTTATTTGCAATAACTTTCTGGAGTGCCACAGAACAATACTATGCTTAGTGAATTGAGCATCGTTTAAAAATTGGCCACAAAATCTAAAACCTCAAAAAAACAGGTCTTCGCGATAAATAAATTAATAATCTACGTTATGGTAAAATATATTACTCTCAACAAATCATTGTTATCAGTGATAACCTCCTATGATTATGCAGATTTGGACAAATAAAAAATTACAATTAGCATATCTTATAGCGGCAAACTACACAATGGGCGACTTCTGTAATTAACGCCTGTTTCAGAATTTACCGACCAGTATGGCCCCATACTAACATTTTCATAAAGCTGACGTTCCTATAGGATTACTTTGGCTCTAAGATAAAATCAGATTTCGTTGGGCACGGCAGTCCAACAGAGTGGAATCATTTGCTTATCCTTCAAGCAATGAGTAAAATTGGATTTAATGAGTTAAGTTCCACCAGGAGTTTATAGCCAACGTTTTAAACATCCTTCTGCTTTTAAACAGTGATCTCAGCTTTAGTAATCTTCAGAGTACACAAAGACCAGTCAGCGAACATAGTAAAACCGGGCCATCAGCATCTTTCTAAATGGCGATCCTCAGGGCAGATTTACAAGAACTGATGCATCTCTGCATATTAGCAGAGATGCATCAGTTATTTTGCGTCACGCAAAAAAAACCTTGCGCCACCATGGAGGTGTCGCATTTACAATGCAGCACAGTGTGGCACAAGGATTGACAGATGTGTGACACATCTTTTGGCATAAAGGCACCGCATTGCTGGAGTCGTGTCACAAGCACGACTCTACTCTAGCATGCTTCGGAATGCCTATTTCTATTATGCTGTGTCACTCCTTACGCCTGCTTCAAGCAGGAGTAAGGTTTTGATGCAGTGGCGTCGTAAAAGTGACTCTGTAAAATCTTGTAGATTTCACTGCGTCACTTTTACAAGGCTTTCTTGTGTCGGAACACCCACCCTGCATACATTATACCTGATACAGGTATAATGTGAAGCAGGGCTTTACAATGTGACGCATCTCCATAAATGCGTCACGTTGGAAATGTGTTGCAACATGGCGCACTGTTTACGACGGCGCTGCATCACATGAGTGACGCAACGGAGGTGTAAGAAGTGTTACAAGGGGCTTGTAAATCTGCACTATCATTTTTTGGCATTATGGCGTAGAGCAGTGCAGCAAGGCTCCTTTCTACACTGCCATGCGCTAAATTGAAAGGCAGGAATATACAGTATTTACTCAATATGGTGAATTCTTGGCCTTTTTTCTGTCTGTGGCACCATTTCAGCAGCCTAGTGCTAACGTAGGCACCCTTGCACCATGGTGCAAGGGTGCCTCCATTGTATGAAGTATTGTTTTTGTGCAGGAAAGGGCAGCTTCCTGCATAAAAACAATCCTATGAAGCATGTGCCTCTTTCTATGTGTGCTGCAGAATGCAGTTCACATGGAAAGAGAAAAAAACATGGAGAAATAAACATATTTCTTCTCGTTATGCCTCACCTGGGGAGGTGTATGGATTTGGGGCTTCTCAGGGTTTAGATCACTTTGTAAAACTAGGACAGTGTCAAATTCCATAGATGTTGCATGGGAAAACCCACCTCAACACCCATGGATCCCCTTTGGAGTGCAGGGTGAGGCAACACAGAGCAAATTGATTTAACTCTTTGATTAAGGATTCCTGTTTTTGCCAGTTTTACAGATAAATACAGGCAGAAAACTATTTGTTTTCCTGTTTGTATTTATTTTATATGTGGATGAAACAGAAATTAGATTTTTTTTTGGAGTGATTCTAAATGCCAGTCCAATAGAAGTGTAGATTGTCAGGTAATGGGAAATGAAAAGAAATACATTTTAGTAATGAGGCCTAAATAGCAATAGGTATGCACAAAGTTGTACTAATATCTGCATATTTTCATATAAGTGTATAAGTTTGTCATCCGTAGGTGTTCAAGCCACTGGAACCTGTTGAGCATTTAAGTAAGAGTGTAAATGTATTGGTCAGTAAAAGTGGAACTACTCGTTTTTTGTGCCCTTTTGCCTTCTGTGCCACTCGTTTATCCCTCATTTTTGTGCCCCTTTTGCCATATGTTCCACTCGTTTTTTGTGCCCTTCTGCCTTCTGTGCCACTCGGTTTTCCCTTGTTTTTGTGCCCCTTTTGCCTTCTGTTCCACTCATTTTTTGTGCCCTTCTGCCCTCTGTGCTACTCTTTTTTCCCTAGTTTTTGTGCCCTTCTGCCCTCTGTTCCACTTGTTTCTTTGTGCCCTTCTGCCCTCTGTGCCACTCGTTTTTCCCTTGTTTTTGTGCCCCTTTTTCTTTCTGTTCCACTCGGTTTTTTTGCCCTTCTGCCTTCTGTGCCACTCATTTTTCCCTTGTTTTTGTGCCCCTTTTGCCTTCTGTTCCACTCGTTTTTGTGCCCTTCTGCCCTCTGTTTCACTCATTTTTTGTGCCCTTCTGCCCTCTGTGCCACTCGTTTTTCCCTCGTTTTTGTGCCCCTTTTGCCTTCTGTTCCACTCGTTTTTGTGCCCTTCTGCCCTCTGTTCCATTTGTTATTTTGTGCCCTTCTGCCATCTGTGCCACTCATTTTAACCTTGTTTTTCTGCCCCCTTTTGCCTTCTGTTCCCCTTGTTTTTTGTGCTCTTCTGCCCTCTGTTCAATCCTTTTTTGTGCCCTTCTGCCCTCTGTGCCACTAGTTTTCCCTCGTTTCTGTGCCCCTTTTGCCTTCTGTTCCACTCGTTTTTTGTGCCCTTTTACCTTCTGTGGCACTCGTTTTTTCCTTGATTTTGTGCCCCTTTTGCCTTCTGTTCCACTTTTTTTGTGTGCCCTGCCATCTGTGCCACTCCTTTTTCCCTCATTTCTGTGTCCCTTTTGCCTTCTGTTCCTCTTGGTTTTTGTGCCCTTTTGCCTTCTGTTACACTCGTTTTTGTGCCCTTCTGCCTTCTGTGCCACTCGTTTTTCCCTTGATTTTGTGCCCCTTTTTCCTTCTGTTACCTTCGTTGTCCCTCACCGCCCTCGCCGCTGCGTCCCCTGCGTCCCCGCCCCCTGACTGCCCATGTGCTGCCCCCGCCTCCCACCTCCCGGCTGCTCCTCCCCCCCACCTCCCCATATTGGCCAGCCGCTGTGCAGTGAGGAGAGCGACCCTTGACCCCACCAGGTAGGTCGCTCCCCCTCCGCACAGCACCGCCTGTGTCTCCCTGCCCCAGCTGCCGCTGCTGAGGAAATTCGAGGCCCTGCACCACCCGCAGGCTACCACCTGCGCCTCATCCTTGGTGGCCAGTGGTAGGCCGTAGATAGGTTTGTTCAACCTCCGCTTTATTACTTTTATTGTATTGCCTGTATTTTCATTGTTGTGTCTGTGACTGCTGTTGTCTGTCTTCCCCCGCTGTCTGTATGTGGTCCATGCCCCTTTTTCTTCCCTCTGTTCTCCTCGCAGTCTCCATGCTCTCTCTGCCCGGTCTTATCTTCTGTTCCCCTCGCTGCCCCGTGTCTCGGCCCGTTTTTTCCCTTCTGTTCCACTCACTGTCCCTGTGTCTCTGCTCGGTTTTCCCTTTTGTTCCCCTCGCTGCCCCCGTGCCTCTCTGCCCCTTCTGCCTTCTGTTCTTAGCTGCCCCTGTATTTCTGTGTTCTGTATTTTGCCTCTGTGCCACTTGTTTTTCCGGTATTTCTGTGCCCTTTTGCCTTCTGTGGCACTCGTTTTTCCCCTCATGTTTGTGCCCCTTTTGCCTTCTGTTTCACTCGTCTTTTGTGCCCCTCTGCCTTCTGTGTCACTTGTTTTTTCCTTCGTTTTTGTGCCCCTTTTGCCTTCTGTTCTACTCATTTTGTACCCTTCTGCCCTCTTTTCCACTTATTTTTTGTGCCCTTCTGCCCTCTGTGCCACTTGTTTTTCACTTGTTTTTGTGCCCCTTTTGCATTCTGTTCCACTCGCTTTTTGTGCCCTTCTGCCTTCTGTGCCACTCAATTTTCCCCTTATTTTTGTGCCCCTTTTTCCTTCTGTTACCTTCGTTGTCCCTCACCGCCCTCGCCGCTGCGTCCCCAGCGTCCCCGCCCCCTGACTGCCCATGCGCTGCCCCCGCCTCCCACCTCCCAGCTGCTCCTCCCCCCCACCTCCCCATATTGGCCGGCCGCTGTGCAGTGAGGAGAGCGACCCTTGACCCCACCAGGTAGGTCGCTCCCCCTCCGCACAGCACCGCCTGTGTCTCCCTGCCCCAGCTGCCGCTGCTGAGGAAATTCGAGGCCCTGCACCACCCGCAGGCTACCACCTGCGCCTCATCCTTGGAGGCCAGTGGTAGGCCATAGATAGGTTTGTTCAACCTCTGCTTTATTACTTTTATTGTATTGCCTGTATTTTCATTGTTGTGTCTGTGACTGCTGTTGTCTGTCTTCCCCCGCTGTCTGTATGTGGTCCATGCCCCTTTTTCTTCCCTCTGTTCTCCTCGCTGTCTCCATGCTCTCTCTGCCCGGTCTTATCTTCTGTTCCCCTCGCTGCCCCGTGTCTCGGCCCGTTTTTTTCCCTTCTGTTCCACTCACTGTCCCTGTGTCTCTGCTCGGTTTTCCCTTTTGTTCCCCTCGCTGCCCTCGTGCCTCTCTGCCCCTTCTGCCTTCTGTTCTTAGCTGCCCCTGTATTTCTGTGTTCTGTATTTTGTCTCTGTGCCACTTGTTTTTCCGGTATTTCTGTGCCCTTTTGCCTTCTGTGGCACTCGTTTTTCCCCTCATGTTTGTGCCCCTTTTGCCTTCTGTTTCACTCGTCTTTTGTGCCCCTCTGCCTTCTGTGTCACTTGTTTTTTCCTTCGTTTTTGTGCCCCTTTTGCCTTCTGTTTTACTCATTTTGTACCCTTCTGCCCTCTTTTCCACTTTTTTTTGTGCCCTTCTGCCCTCTGTGCCACTCGTTTTTCACTTGTTTTTGTGCCCCTTTTGCATTCTGTTCCACTCGTTTTTTGTGCCCTTCTGCCTTCTGTGCCACTCAATTTTCCCCTTATTTTTGTGCCCCTTTTGCCTTCTGTTCCACTCGTTTTTTGTGCTCTTCTGCCCTCTGTGCCACTCATTTTTCCCTTGTTTTTGTGCCCCTCTTGCCTTCTATTCCTTTTGTTTTTTGTGCCCTTTTGCCCTCTGTTCCACTCGTTCTTTTTGT
This sequence comes from Lissotriton helveticus, assembly GCF_964261635.1. NCBI lineage: Eukaryota > Metazoa > Chordata > Amphibia > Caudata > Salamandridae > Lissotriton > Lissotriton helveticus. Next base: position 1,242,078,677 of record NC_136063.1, on the reverse strand, counting down.
GCCCTTCTGCCCTCTGTGCCACTTGTTTTTCCCTCGATTTTGGGCCCATTTTTCCTTCTGTTACTTTCGTTGTCCCTCACCTCCTTAGCCGCTGCGTCCCCTGCGGCACCGCCCCCCCTGACGGGCCACTGCCCATTCGCTGCCCCCGCCTCCCAGCTGCTCCTCCCTCCCACCTCCCCATATATGCCAGCCGCAGTGCGGCCGCGCCTCTGGCGTGCTGAAGGCGCGCCTAAGGCAAGCCCGTCTGTGCCCGTCCGCGCCTAGACCTCGCCCAGGGCTAGAACCCCTGGCTCCGCACCCGCCACGACGGCCGCCGCCACTAGTACGCCAGCACTCTGCAAGCTCTCAACTCCAGACGGAGCCACACTTGCTTCAAGGTCACCCCAAAATGCACACATGGTCTGTTCACCAGCCAGAACTGCAGCTACACCAGCTTCAGAGCTGAAGTACCAGCTGCCAAGAAAGACCCCAACCACCTCCGATGCTTTTACTGAACACCTGCTCCGCACACAAGCATGCCGTCGATTTCTGGGACCTGCTCGACACAATATCCCCGGACGTCGCCTTCCTGACAGAGACCTGGTTTAACGACTCCTCCGCACCTGACATCGCCATAGCCATCCCAGACGGCTACAAGATCACCTGCAGAGACCGCACCAACGGAGTTGCAGGAGGAATCACCATCGTCCCCAAGAACAGCATCAGGGTCTCGACTAGCACCGACGACGCGTTCAGCACCGCCGAACACATGAATTTCCAGATCCACACAGACCCTAACTCCACCCTCAGAGGCACCCTCGTCTACCGACCCCCCCAAACCCCGCCCCCAGTTCAGCGACTCCATTGCCGACTTGATCAGCACGCACGCCCTCACCTCCACTGACTACATCCTTCTCGGAGACCTGAACTTTCAGCTTGAGAACAACAACAACAATAACTCCACAACACTGATCAATAACCTTGCCAACCTCGCACTGAAGCAACTCGTCACAACGCCCACCCACTCTGCGAGCCATACGCTCGACACCGTCTTCTCCTCAAGCCCGCACTTCACCATCAAACTCCTCTGGTCCGACCCCCGTTGCATCCACTTTGCCTTCCAGAAGCCCACCAGATACCAGTGCACCCAACACATCCCCCCCGCCGCAACTGGAGCAAAAGCAAAAGCACCGAAGACCAACTACACGCAAAGCTCTGTATTACAAGCACAACCCGGAGTGGCCAAAATTCCACGAATTCTGCCAGCAGAGCAGAATATATCGCCCACCACTAATTGATAGTGGATGATAAGATCAGTATGCCATCACTACAAACTAACCTCCTGGTACTTTTATTCTTTTTTCACTTGAATTTATCTTGCACTCTGCATGTTAACAAACATATAGGGCCTGATTTCAATGTTGGGTGGAAATCCATCCAACAGACTATAGGAGGCTTTCCAACCAGCATCAAGGGTTACCCTCTGACATCCATATTACGATGAAAGCAGTTGGAGGGAAACCTGGGGGGGAATCAGCTCCTCTTCCGACGAGCTTACAGTGCCTATCAGAAGAGAAATGAAATTTTAAAACCACGAATGATGGCAGACCCAGGTTTGGTTCCACCATCAGGATTACAATGTAGGCTTTCGATTGACTTTCCATGTACAACTTTTTGAGATGGAAAGGCTGTCAGAAAGTGACTTTGGGGACCCCTATCAGGTCCCCTTCCCCTTGGCCCTCCGCTATGGGGCCTGCGGGGCAACGTAGTTGCCCCGCTAAAAATCCCTGCACCATGTGGGAGGCACCATGTGGTGCCTGCCACACAGGGCAAAGGTGTTTCCAAACATCCATTTTGCTATGGCAGCTTGTGCTGCGGGCCTTTTCCGTCAGCTGCACAAGCCGACATAGCAAAATTAATGTTTCAGACCGCCCTATGGGTGGTTGCATCCAAAGTGTGAGGTTGCCACGGTGTTGGGAGGATGCAAGTACACCTGACATCGTAATGAGGCCCATGATAACTAGTGGAAATGAACTCGCAAACTGGTATGTCAAATCCCAGGGATACCTACTTTGATAAAGTACAGCATGCAATATATTAGTGCAGCATTTCCCAAACTGAGGATTAGGACCCACTGGTGGTTCGCAAGCCAATTTTTTGCAGGTTGCGAAAGTCCTGGCCTATATGCTGAAAGTAAAATTTCAAATGATTAGCCACATTTGTGTTCCAGTGCGACGGTGCTCAACAGTGTCCCTATGTCCAGCTTTAAAACAAACCCTTGCAACTATTCCCATGCAAGATTAAGGGTGAAAATGTTGATATTTGTTACTGTTATTTTTTTTCACTTCGCAAAGCAATTTCAACAGAAAATGAGCTCACTGTATGTGATCATACACAACCATATTACTTGTGTTTGACTTTCATGCATAAATTGAGAAATATGGATGAGGCCTAATGGCCAAAGATTTTGACTTTAGATCTGGGAGCCAGGTTAGAGTCCTGGTGTTTTATTTTTATTTTATATCAGCAAGCAGACAAAAATAAACAAGCAATCATGATACACAGTCCATCTTTTTGGTACCATTATACACACATCTTATAAAATCACAACTTAATATCATCAAGACCCATTACAGAAAAAATTCATATCCATTTGGATAAAGGTGACCACAGTTTCAGTCCCTTCATTTTCCTTCTCTTGCCCTTAGATTTATAGACCGCAGTCTCTAGATGATATATAGACAATAATCTAGATTGCCAGTTAAAAAAAGTTGGTGGTTCTGCATCAAGCCATTGGGTCGTTATACATAGTCAGAAAATGGACATACAAATAAAAATAAACCCTTCTTCGGCTTCCGTCCTAGGTCTGGACAGACTTTCTTGCGAGCCTAAAATCACCAATTCCGCAGTTAATTGCAGTCGAATATCTCTAAACTGTGATTCAAACAATATTCCACTTCCTTAATAAAGTGACAGAGTTTAGGACAATGGAAAAACATATGAGAAGCATCAGCTGCGAATACTCCACAGCGATTACAAATATTCCCTCTTATAGAATTGCACTTTGCCAGTTTTTCAGGAGTATAAGATAAATCAAAAATAGACATAAAATGTTGGCTCTTTAAAGGACCATTAAATAAAACATTTGAAGATAATACAATTATTCTCTCTATGTTGATTTGATCTATCCCAAGTTTATTTTGCCACTTTACCTCCTAGGCCGAAAGATCATCCTCAGATTTTTCGATAAATAATTGATATAAAGGCCCCATTCTAGATCTTAATCTGATTGCTTCTATAACCTTAATCCTATTAAATGTAATCAGATTTTGATTTATTTTCTGTTCCCAAAAACTGCGTAACTGGAGATATTTCAAAAATTCTGTTCAAGCTAGCATAAATTTCTTCTGCAAAAAGTCAAAGGAAGCTAACTGGTTCCCCTGACATAAATCTCCCTTCGACAAATTCCGGCTTGGTGCCATCTGGCCATGACCTGATCGCTGAACACTTCTGGCAATAGAGAACAGTTTTTAAATGGAGTATAAAAATTTTAATTAGAACATATACCAATTCTCCTTTTTGTTTTCCTCCAAATTTCAAAAGCAGTCAAAAGAACTTTAAATTTTGTTTTCTTTTAATAGCTAGGTTCAATTATGCGGACTAGAAATTGCCGAGCCTCTGTGCCCAGCAACATCTCATATATAGACGGGCTAGAAAAATCTTCTGTGGGATCGTCCTGTAAAAGTAGCACACCATATGTTGTAATACGGCTATCCAATGATATAAAAGGAAATTAGGCACCCACAGCCTCCTCTTGATCTAGGTAGCATACACCATTAAAGAGCTCTCCTCGATCGACGATAGCTCCACAGAAACCTGGAGTACATTTTATCGATTCGGGAAAAAAAGAGGTTGAAATAAGTAAAGGAATAGTGCGTAATATATATAGGAATTTGGGAAAAATAAGCATTTTTAAAACATTACTACACTTGTATAGAGATAAATGTAGATTATTGATCCTTTCTAAGGTCTTATTTGCAGAGATTCTAATTGGATCCAGATTTAGATGAACAATATCCTCTACTTTAGCTGAGATTTTAATACCTAAGTAGGTTGCTTCTGATTCAAAATTTATATCACTTGGACGACCTGCTTCTGAATGGATCAATTGTGTCTTAGTAACATTTAATTTATAGCCTGAGTACCTCCCACATTTTTCAGCTGCTTCAACAATCTTGGGTAAGGCAGTACTAATATCAGATGTTACGATAGTAATATCATCTGCGTACGCGAATACCTTGTACGCACAATTATGTATCTCAACTGATTTTATTTCAACATTGTTTTCTAGAGTATTTACAAAGGATTCGAAATAAAGAGCAAATAACAGGGGGGAGCAAGGACAACCTTGTCTCGTCCCCCTCGCTATTGCGATATTCCATGAGAGTCTACCCGAAATACGTATAGTGGCTCTTGGCTGAACATATAGTGTCTGTATAGCCTTAATGAATTCTATAGGAAATCCTTTCCATGCTAGGACTGACCACAGGAACCTCTACGAGACCCTGTCAAATGCTTTTTCTGCATCTAACAGGGCCACTGCAACAGGGGAATTAGTAACCTGTGACCAGTCCAGCATGGAGACAATCCTTTTAACATGGTCTGTCGTATCTCTACTCTTGATAAACCCATGCTGCCTTTTTGACACTAAGCTCGGCATAAAATCATTCAACCTATTGGCAATTAGCTTTGAGTAAATCTTGCTGTCTGTATTGAGCAACGAAATTGGTCTATAAGACCCCATTTCAGTATCCTTTTTCCCTTTTTTTTTAATATCACAATAATTGCTTCTGACCATGAATCTGGAGCATTACCTAGGAAGGACTGTTGGCAGACTACTATTAACTCACTTTTGAGTACTTTCCTAAAAGTATGATAAAATTCAAGTGGGATACTGTCAGGGCCCATAGCTTTGCCAAGAGCCAGACCTAGCAGGGCCGCCTCTACTTCTTCCCAAACTATGGGAGCAGATAATAGCATTTTTTGTATATCCGAAAGTACATTAGAATCTAAATCTTTCAAATATTCTCCTACCTCCTGCCCAGAAGGCTCCACCACAGACACACTATACAGAGATTGATAAAATCTTTGAAAAGCTTCTAAGACACCTTCTTTAGTTTCTTGCAGCACTCGATTTAAATCAATATTCGTATAAATATCATTAAAGACTGCTTTTTGCCTTAATCTTTTAGCCAGAATTCTGCCCGTTTTTTCACTAAATTCATATGAATCTTCCTCATGCTGAACATATTTTAACGCTATTTGGTCGGCAATACTAGCGTAGGCTGCCGACCTCTTAATAGTAAGATCTCTCTGAGCTTCAGCTGAATCTACACCCAGTCTGATCATCTCAGCTAATTTCCGCTCTGCTAATATAACTGAGTCAAAGTCCTTTTTGTGTTTGGCCCATATCTTTTTCCGTCTAGTATTAGAGAACCTGAATGTTTCTCCCCTAACTACAGATTTGCAAGTATCCCAAACAACTTTATTCGGAGCTGTTCCTTTATTAAATTTAATAAACTCCTGAATTACCTTGGTCATAAATTGAAGATACTCATCATCTAGTAATAAATTTCTTTCGAAAGACCAAGCTCGGTTGCCTTCTTTTAGCTTGGGGCCTAAAATAAGGTGAATTATTAAAGGGTTGTGATTGGATACGAGTTTAGGCTGAATCTCGATGTTAACCATTCCTAACAGTGATGATGAGACAAAAAAATAATCTAAACAGACAAACTTGGTATGAGGGGCCGAAAAAAATTTGAAACCTGGGTCATCAGCATGTAATAAATTCCAGAAATCATAGAGCCCATGATCTAAAATCAATCCCCTTAGTGATGTAAATACCTGTTTTTTCCTATCTAAATACGCCGTATTCTTTCTTAAATCCATCTGGGCATCCATATGAATATTAAAATCACCGCACATCACCACTGGTTGAGGCCATTGAGCTAATTCTGTATTTAGATAATTCTTAAGCTCAGAATCGTCCAAATTAGGACCATATACATTACAAAGCGTAAATCTATATTGGCCGATCTTAAATTCACTTATTGCCCAGCGGCCCCATTTACCTTCTGCACATTTTGTACATACACCCATGCCTCGTTTCATGAGAATAGCCACGCCTCTCTTGACCCCAGTTTGTTTAGAACAGACCACCAACTCTAACCCTACATTTTTCAAACACCCCCTATTGGCCCATGGAATATGGGTTTCCTGGAAGCATGGTAAATCAATATGTAACAGCTGAACAATTCTGGCAAATACATCCCTCTTCTTAGAGTCATTGAGCCCGCATACATTCAGAGTACAAATCTTTAGTTTCCTATCCATTTCCAGAAACAAAAAATACATACCGGAGAATCAATACAAAATAGAAGACATAATCTCTTGGAGTTGTACAGACCCAATCGCTGTTCAATACCTTTTGAAAACTGAGAGTCAGTTTAAGAGACATCTTAGCTGCTGCTGATTTTTCACCCCCCCAACACCTACACCCTTCACCCACCAGCTCATCCCCCACCCAATGACCCATGTCCGCCACCCCCCCTCCCTCCCCTCCCAACCCACCATATGAGGCACAAGGACTCTCAGTCCCTGATGAAATGGAGTGCCGCTCCCCCCCCTACTGGGTCGGAGAGAGAATGATACATTTCAAATCAAGTAAAACAACCGCAAAGGTGCACCACAACAAGCAAGATAATAAGTGCAAATGGTATTTAAGCACGATGAAGAAATATTTCACAAAGAAATGTTGATAGTCTTCTTTTATTCTTTAATTTTCAATTTGCAGTGAAACATATACAGCCGACGCGTTTCGTCCCAAGCTGGGACTTCTTCAGGGCTGTCGGTAAAAAACATATACATTCAATCAATTTTATGTACAACGAATAACTTCCAATCTGACAATATGAACAACAACAAACATAATAAAAACCTTCCTACGATAGACATGGAGCTTTATACATTGATCTTAAGGCGTCAGCCCACAGACAATCTATGACCTGGGGGTTACATATAAACCTAGGAATATGTACAAGTGTATAAACATTATTTACAGTTAAAATAAGCATTATTTACATTTGCAAATGATCATTGTATAGTGTTTGCATTTCAAACAAACAAATTTATCAAACGGGGGATAGATATGTACAAAAGGCATGCAGTGTATGCTAAGCCAATATTTGTACATGTGGCACAAAAAGGGACCAGAATGAGAAAAGAAGAAAAAGGATGAGGAAAGCACAATAAACGAAAAGAAAACCCCATATGGGGAGTGGGCTAGTTCCATATTGTAAGGGGCCCAGCGAAATGGGGATCCAACTACGTCCAGCATCAAATACCATTGTTACACCAAACCCAAAGCTCATTTACCTTTGAGTTTATAATACGTCGCTTTTGGAGACAATGTAAGAGGAACCGGAGTCCAAGAGTCGCCTTCCCAGATACTGTAATCCTGATGTGAGTTAGTTCATACCCATGTCGAATTAACAGGTTTGGACCTTAGCGGGGACATGAAAATGTAAAAATAACCATCTTGAAGTCTATTTGTGTTGTTACGCGATAAAGTAAGCAATGCTTAATACGAGTTAGCAGCCGGTAAGAGAGGGGCAATGAAAACCCGGTCGTTAAATCTAATGTTCCTTTGCTACTATCTACTTACTGTAAGCATGCTAATGGGTGATGAAGGCAATGCTTATCAAAAGTTCCTGAGTGGTGAAAATGGTCTTGCCACCTTAGTTGTATATCTGTCTTAAGCCGTCTACTGAAAGACATTAAGGAGGAAAGCATGGTCATACCCTATGCAAGGCAATTTAATTAGGAAAACCACAAAAACAAAAAGTGAAAGAGGAGATAAATTGGTATGACATAGATTTTACCTGATTGGTCTATAGATCTAGTGATGGACTGGAGGTCCTATTTATCCAAGGGAGAGGGGTGTAGGCACTGTGTTCCAGCAGGCCTATCAAATGAAAAATGGGTACAATGCTATCTTATAATTGGGTGCAACCAATAGAATATAAAAATATAAAAATACATTTCTGTATAGGTTTCCATAGTTGTGTGTGACCATTTTAAATATAGTCAGTGATATTCAACCCCAGGTTGTTGGTCCAGTTGCATGAACAATATTAAGAAATTAATGGTGAACTAGCTATTTTAGTTTGTTGGATAAGGGTACTAGGCAGGATGAAAAACTATTTCAAAGTATAAGGAAAACTTTATGTAAGAATGCAAATCCCCTTAAGTAAAATACATTAATAAGCAATAATGCACTTGGTCTTAAACAAAGACAGAGCCTACTGAAAAGATAATTCAGGAAAGGACCTTTACTAAGTGCCAATACTGCAAAGGATCCTAACAGAGGGGATAAACAGGTTACAAAGTTTGTAACCAAACTCACCGTTCCTGATAAAACGGCCGGCGTCCATCCACAGCCCTCGTCCCACCGAAACACCCACAGCGACGTCGTGTTCGAATATTGTGAGCCCATCGTGTCTGTTATATAGCGTGAGCAATTATGTAAAGGGTCTGCACCTGACAAAACCGCGCCAACGCAGAAGCGCCGGGTGTCGGAAATGCGCGATGTAAACATGGGTAGTGGTGGCGGCCATCTTGGAATGGCTAAGAGGAGCGTATATATATACACTCTTTCCCACCTAATGCTCGTTTTTCAGTGGGTGTCCGCCCTTCTTAGCACCCGGGATAGCCGATTAGCTACTGTGATCGGCCCTATATGCTGTAAACGCATTAGTACGGCGAAAAAAGAAAAAAAAATTTTTTAAATCGAAAGCGATCACGCATGATGCTACCTGATGAATTTGTTCGAAGCGGAGGGACGGGTAATCTAATTTGTAATAAAAGAGGAACATGGGCATGTTGTGAAAGGGTGACATATACCATAATATGAAGGATGGAAAGTAGGAAGGAATTGCGGCGGCCATCTTTGCCTGTGTTCCCACAGGTAATGTAATCAGCAAGTATTGCTATGGGATTACATTGCAGAGATGATATAAAGCCCTAAGGGGGGAACAAAAGGACATATATTGTGCAGTCTCATTAATCCTAATCAAATAAACTAGGATTATTAAAATATATGGAAGATGATGCAACGTTGCAATAGGTTTTGGTGTCAAGGTAATAAAGCGACAATATAATAAACCCTGAAACCACAATCCAATAAGTCCAATTTAAGGACATCTGCTCAGGTTGTCTATCCTCAGTCGGATGGGATTTTGTCCAACTCAATCCGACTGAGGCAAGCATTAATTTTAGCCCGCTTGATTTGTGGCCCTAGAGCCCGGGTAATTGAGAAGCGACTAGTTCATGCAAGAAGAAAGAAATGGAGAACAGCAAGGTACAGAAGGACACAAAAGAGACAACAGTGATGTGTAACAATGTTTGGGACCTTTTAAGTGCCCGCCATGATAAGCGGAAGGGGAAACCAAGTGCCATTGTTAACTGGGGTTGTTAAGTGAAACTATTTACAAATTTGCTTCCAAAAAAGAAAACGATATTTACAGGTTCACTATTTACAAATTGACAGTCCAATGTTTGGATCTTCTTTCAGAGTATGGGGACATATCATCCTAGATTTGTTTAAATGCACAGAAAGAGACGTCACCTATGTGACGAGCATAAACAGAGAGGAGAAGGGGATCAGAGTAAGCGGGCTAAGCAAGGAAATGATGTAGCTCATCCTCGGTGTTATGACCGAGTTCTATGCATCGTAGTCTACATATCCAGCCCGCCTCCCTTTGTCTTAATGCAAGTTCCCTATTTCCTCCTCTTGGGTGGGTAGGTTGATGATCAATGCCCATAAACCACATGTTATCTGTGTCCTTATGATATTCCTGCATGTGATAGGACATGGGGTACCTCATGTCACCATTACGTCTTGCACGGACATGTTCCTGGATGCGGATCTTTAGAGCTCTCTTGGTGCTACCAACATAAATCTTGTTGCAACCGCACCCCAAGATATAAACAACATATTTGGTATTGCAGTTGATCAGGTGATCTATTGTGTAGGATTTGTTTGTATTGAAACAGAATTCCTTAGTTCTATTTCTACCCAGTGCACACATGTTGCAGTCGCTACATGTAAAGAAGCCTTTAGCGGGAGAGGTTAACCAGTTGGTCCGCTTTTTGGATTCTATATAGCTCGGGCAAAGGATGTTACGGAGGTTTTTTCCTCTCCTGTAGCATATTTTGGGTGTCCTGGTGATCGAATCCTGAAGGCTCGGTATATCCGCAATCAAATGCCAATGCTTTCTTAAGATGTTGAAAACTTTGCTGCTTTGGTCAGAGTACTGTGTGTTAAATGAGAGGGGTCTGCTAATGTTTGATGGTCTAGTTTTAGGTGCTAAAGTGCTTTGTCTTGATATATTTTTAACTTTTTTATTAGCTCTTTCCAGGGTCTTTCTGGGATAGCCCCTCTCAAGAAATCGTTTTTCAGTTTCCTGGATATTATGAAGGAAAGAATCCTCCGTGCTGCAATTCCGGCGCATCCTAATCATTTCCCCATAAGGGATGTTCTCGATTACATGTCGGGGATGTGCGCTCTCATAGTGTAGAGTACTATTGCAGGCTGTTGCCTTACGATGAGTGCAGCTTTGGATTTTATTGTTCTCTACAAAGAATTTCACATCAAGAAAGTCGATGGCTTTCTGATTGTGTGTCATCGTGAAGCGAACATTGAACGGATTATCATTGAGGTAGCCAAAGTAATCCAAAAGCTCCGGGGTAGGTCCATCCCAGATCATGATCACATCATCGATGTACCTACCCCAGAAAATGATGTTGTTCATCCATTTGGCTGCGTGGCGACCCCATGCATGCTCCCGCTCAAACCAGCCCATGAATAGGCCGGCGTAAGCGGGAGCAAATCTGGAACCCATCGCAGTCCCTTGCGTTTGGTGATACCATGTCGAATCATGCAAGAAGAAGTTTTTGGACAGTATAATTTCTGTCATCTCAAGAAGGACACCATTGTGTAACATGTGGTCTGCTGAACGTTTGTCCAGAAAGGTTTCCAGGGCCCTTATTCCAAATTCTTTTTTGATACAGGTGTAAAGCCCAACTACATCAAGGGTGACGAAATGTAGGGTATCCGTCCAAGTAAAACCCTCCAGTTTGCCCAATATATCTTTAGTGTCCCTCAAGTAGGCCGGAAGATTTTGTACCATGGGCTGGATGAAAGTATCCACATACTCAGATAGTCTTTCTGTGGGCGAGTTGACTCCGGAAATAATGGGGCGGCCAGGTGGAAAGGGGCCTCCCTTATGAATTTTGGGGAGTATATAAATACAGGGGAAAGAAGGGGTTGTTACTGTGAGGTATTGACACTCCTCAACACTAAGTAAACCTGTCTCTCGCCATTCTGTAAGTCTCATGTTTATATGGGATGTGAGTGCTTCAATGGGATTAAAACCAAGTCTGGTATAACAGGTGGAATCAGAAAGTTGACGGGAAATTTCATTCATATAATCTTCCTTGTTCATGATAATTACGTTTCCCCCTTTATCCGCTTCGCGGATAACAATATTCTCGTCTGACTGGAGTCTTTTTAGGGCTTCAGACTCTATGCGTGTGAGATTGTATTTGGAATGGGGAACACGTTTAGGATTTTCAAGCATTTGGTAAAGGGATTGGGTAACTTTTTCACGAAAAATTTCAATATTTGGATGAGTACCTGTGGGGGTGAATTTAGATCTTGGTTTTAATCCACTTTCAATATACACATCTTCAACAATATTCAATTCATCTCTCACATTTTCAATGTCAATAGAAGTATCGAGTTCCACAGAAATCATTGCTTGTATTGTGTTTATTTCATTGACAGTGTAATCTGTGACATTATTGACATTGTTCAAATTAACATGATTGGTTGGATTACGTGCAAAGTGATCTTTAAGTTTAACCAGTCGAACAAATTTCATTAGATCAACAAATAAATCAACATCTCCACCTGTTTGGTTAGGGCAAAAACCTAAACCCTTATTGAGAACAGAAATTTCATCTTGATTTAGTTCTCTTTTTGATAGGTTTACAACAATAGATCTAACTGTGTTATCAATTTCAGTTCTAACTATTGTGGCGGGTTCCCCTTCTTTTTGGATCTTGTTATTCTCTCCACTGATTCTAAGTTTGGTTTTTTGGAGTTTCTCTTTGCGTTTCTGCCAGTTCCTCCCTCCCCTTCTTGTCTTGGAGATTCTTTGTGTACCGGTCGTGCCCCCAGCCTCCACCTTTCCATCTCCAATAAAAAATTATTGGGCCTTATGTCAGTTGTATTAGAACTTATTGGTTCAGTTGTAGAAGCCGAGCTTGCGGCTGAAGAGAGTGATGTGATGCTACTTGCAGAACTCAATTCGGGGGTCTCAACTCTCTGTCTTTTGCCCTCACCCGGGACTTTCACCTTGTCGTATTTTTTGGAGAACGTATATACCCTCCCATCACTATAGTCCTTGTCGTCCCTTGTTCAAATCATGAGAAAGATAATTTTTTCTCTTAGACAGTTGCTCATGCAGAGAAAACAAAAAGAGCGAAAACTGAAGCAGAGCCATTAAGTACGGAACTTTAAACTAATTACAGAGATGACAAAAACTCCTTGGCCTCAATCTCAGAAAAAAAGAACTTGGTCTGCCCTTTAGCTATAACTTTTAACTTGGCCGGATTTTGGAGGTAAACCGTAACACCTTTCTCTTGAAACCCAGGGATAAGCTGACGTAAATGCCAGCGTTTGGTTACGGTTGCCTGACAAAAATCAGGTCTAACAAACAATTACAGCCTTTAGCCAACCTCTTTTTATCAGGCCTAGCTAATCCAAAAACAGCTTTCCTTGCAAGGAAATTATTGAAGCGCACAAGAATGGCTCTTGGGCGATCTTCCTCCCCTTGCCTAGTTTTCCTCAGGGTAAATGGAAATCTATGAGCTCTTTGTATCTCCATTGTCCAGTACCAGCGAGTCAATTCCGGAAAGGCCTCAGGAAAGAGTTCACAAACAAATTTTCGGACATTCGATTCTTCCTTTTTCTCTGGGATACCCAAAATACGCAGGTTGTTTCGTCTTCTAGAGCCGAGTTTCTAGATTCTGCTTCTGTAACTCTACTGGCCGTATCAGAACAAATTTTAATTACTCGACGAACAGCATTTTGCACCTTTCGACATGTCGCTTGTGTTTGAGTATTCTCTAATTTTATCTCTGCTCTGTGCTCCATCATAGTACTATAAATCATGGACAGAGTTATCTCCTGGGCCGGGATCTGATCCTCCCTTATTAATCCTGAATCAGATCTTGTAGTTACTACTGGCCCTGTCTCTGCTGACATGTTCTCGACAGAGATCGTACCACCATCTTGTGCCTCATTCTTAGAGTTGGAGCGTCGTGCCCCTCTCGTTTTTAATTTCTTGACCGTTGTGACTGGGGAGGCCCCATTTGATCTTAATTCATCATCTGCACTACTACCCTCTTCATGGTAGTCAGCCCAGTCTTTACTCAGATTGGTACTTTCATCTGAGGAATGGTCTGACATAGAGTAGAAATGATCTACTATTTCCTGAGACCATGTGAAATCCTGTGAGGATATACCATCATTAAGCATCAATAAGTGGGTCTCAGACATCAGATTATCCGTATTGCAAGTCATTCCTCCCATAGGAGCACTCTTGCAGACTTCTACTCCCATAATGCACCTCTCTATACTCTTATTATTTGAAGTTTCTTCCTCTATTACACTCTCTTGCTCAAGACTGATTATTAGTAACTCTGTGGATGCGCCAATAGATTCCAAAGAAGCAGTGTCTCGAGAGGGGGGGGGGGGGGCACTTTGAATAACTGACTCCTCCCCAAACACAAACGATCCAGATAAGTATCCTCCCTCTATTTATTTTAAAGAATAAAGATGCCGCCAAGTTCTTTTCTGGCACTGCGATGTCAAACCATAATTCAGAGTTAGACTCGCTGCATGAAAAAAAACTGTCGATACAGCTTCTCTCTCCGAAAGCCCGGAGCGGGGGACCGAGCTGCTCACACAGCCCACACCACGGCCGCCATCTTGCCTCAGAGTCAGGAAATCCGAAGAGGCGATCATGGAGTGTTGGCGTGCCAAAAATAATTGTTGCACTGGGCGGCACCAGGTCTAAAACCGGCCCTGGATATTACAATGGATGGTATTTACCTTCTCCAGCATTTTCTCTCCATTCTGTGGTGAACATTTTTTGACACAGGAACTATTGGAGTATAACAATTTAATTCACAATTTTGAACTGCATAACTCCGAGCATTCAATCTTTTCCCTAGACTAATGTTTTATCAGTTTGACCTAGAAATTTTTTAAAGTGAAAAGTGCTGTATAAATGCACAAGCTGCAATTCCGATTGAAAAGTAAGCGTGGGCAGAACTCGCAGAGGTTCATTCCATGGAATTCCACTTAGTTAAATAAAAGCTATGTTAGATTCCACGGAGTTGTATCAATGGGCAGAAAATATGCACATTGTGCTGCAATTGTGCTCCAGTAGCACAAGCAGCTCTTGAAAATCAGCGCAAACAGCACCATGCAGTTGACAAGAGTGAGCTGCCATGGGAGTTGATTTTGTTGCTCTCAAGTCCACTCAAGCAGCAGCAAATATACTCAAGAGGCAGGCTCACGACCATCTGCATTCGAAAATCCCACTGGGAATGCCAAATCTCGTTCCATTTCTAGAGCCTTGTGGCACAAAAATTCCACCATGCTTGAGATTTGTCTGAATTTGGCCAGAACGCCATGTTACGAAACTAACTCAGAGGTGCCGAAATCCGCTAATTCAGTGGGCAGAATAAAACAATACCAATCACCCCTAGTTACGAAAAAGAATCTTGATCCTCAGACGTCGATTCCAAGATTTTTGTCGAAGACACGAATCCAAACTGACAACCCCTTTTTTTAAAAAAAAAACATTAATTTAAAAAAGACAACTTTAGTTGAAATCTTCTATACTGACAATATTTGTTTCATATATTTTAGCTATATAATAAATTTCCAGCAATTGATTCCATTATGTTTTTCGTAGTTAAAGGTATGCTATGTAAAATGCACATTGTTGCTCTCTAAATTTGAAATAAATGAAAGCAGGCCAATACGCGACACGATTGTGAATGTTTGGATGTGTTCGATTCATCGACATAATATGCGAATAGCCCAGTTGGCAAACACTCCACAATGCTTCTCGAGGTGAGGAATATGAATAAAATAACAGATGGCTAGTGAAACCAGCTTGTTTTTCGTCAGCGCTGTGGGTGCCTTTGGAAATTGTTATGTTACGCCAAGGATGACTTAGAGCAATTTCACAAGCAGCAGACACGGTCTTTCGAATTTCAACTCCTTAGCTATTTGTGGATTTAAGAGCAAGCACTGACGCTGACCTATGATGGTTTACAAGGAGTTGTCACCTCAGGTAATGTATTTTGGCACAGCAGTTTGACAAAATGCGATGGAATACCGTTTTCCAGTGCAGTCCTGCGCACTCGACCGGTGACATGTTTCTCATAGGGAAATGACAGAGGAAACAGATGTTGACAACAAAAACATCTGTCTCGCAGTCCATGACATGTAATTATGCAAGATGTTTGTGAAGGAGCAGCGGCATTTTTCATACAGACAATTGTGATTACTTCAGTCACATACAAACAGCTGCTGAGATGAAATTTAGGAGATAGCAGATATTTTCTTTTTGGCTCATGGTCAATCCATACAAGTTAAATTGTCAAACCGTAAACATCATGGCACAGAAAATAACAAATAATATAAATTGATCAGTCATCATCTTTAGTGTGAGTGTTTACAATTATATTCCAGGCCGACCACATTTATTATAAATGATCGAAGCAAAAATTTACAGTTAGTATTTTTTCAGTTGTGATAATGACATACATAGAATGAGAACAAATTAAGGTGCCTTTAAATTTGCTTGAGGAAATCACAATAAACATAAAAAAATGAATGTTTCACTCTGTTATTTTGTTTGTGAATAATGTATTGTACTGTTAGGCCTGTCATCCTTAGTGTGGTCTTCCTCCAACCATTTGCCAGTTTACCACTGTTTTTAGCTGTATCTTTTTGTTGGCCTTAGGGCTCTGAGCACTTTACCACTGCAAGCACGTTCTAAAGTGCATGTGCTTCGCTCCTAAAAAAATGTGACATTGGTGTACACCTGATTGGCATATTTAATGTGCCTGTAAGTCCCTTGTAAAGTTGTATACCATATGCCCAGGGCCTGTAAATGTAATGCTAATAGTGGGCCTGCTGTGCTGATTGTGCCACCCACACAGATAGCCTTTTCAAACCTGTCTCAGGCCTGCCATTGCAGGTCCTGTGTGTGAAGTTTACTGCCACTTTAATTTAGCATTTAACACCACTTGCCCAGCCTTAAACTCCCCTTTTATCACACATAGGTCACCCCTAACTTAGGTCCTTAGGTAGCCCTATGGCAGGCTGCTGTATAACTAAAAGGTAGGACATGTACTTTTAAGTTAAACATTTCCCGGTAGTGACAAACAGCTAGATTCGTTTTTCACTACTGAAAGGCTTACTCCTCTCATAGGCTAGCATGAGAAATTCCTTAAAACACCTTTAAGCTGTAATTCCTGATTAAAAAAGAGAAGCAAATTCATTATTTAGCTCCTTGGTATGGTAATGATAAATGCTCTTTAGAGGGAAATTTGGATATGACATTACTATTTTAAAAATGCCACTTTTAGAAAGAATGAATTAACAGAGAATGTATCCATACATAAGGAAATTTTTAATGCAGTAGTTGATTTTATAAAATGTATTGTTATGGTTTTAACTAACTGAAACAATAACATTTTTCATTCATTTCATTTCATTTTCATTTCACTTTCAGAAAGTAGACATTTCTCTAGTCTTAACTTTGCTCTGTGTGCCTGCGGCCTCTCTCCTACACCTCTGGCCTGGATAACAGCTAGACTTTGTGCATTCCCTATAGACAGCATGTGACAAAGCGCTACCTCCCCGAACTGACGCTCCGACCATGGGACTTGAACCGGGCTCCCCTTACCTATCTCCCTGTCCCTTCCTTTGTTTTCAGGCTCCTACTGCAGAGGACAGCTGGCTCTACCCCTTCAAGAGCGTGCCTCCATCACACTTGTCCACTGGTCACATTACCACATCAGGAGACCCAGCCTGGTTAAAGCCGTAAGAGGCGGTACGGGATGTGTGTTCATCGGGAAGCCCCAAGATGGAGAGAAAGGAGCCGAAAGAGACCGAGAGACAAGCGAAGACTTTCTTCTTCTCCCCTGGACTGACGCTACAGCCAAGGACCGAAGACGCAGCGGAAATGGCACCGGAACCAGGAGGGGAGGACACCTTTGCCTGCCACAAACCTGAGAGGAAGCCAAACCTTATCCGGTACCATGGGGAAGCCGGCTGCGTCCCTGGAGGGACGTGGCTTCACAAGGTACAGATGCGGATAGGGATCACGTGGGGGAGGGAGGCTGTAATAAAAAAACCCGGTGTAGGTGGAGGGAGGTGAATGCCTGAGAGCCGCTCCTGCTGGCACAAAAGCTGTACGTAAGCGACACATGCATTGGTGCTGGTCCTGGGTGTATACTCCCTACACTCCCTGACCCCAATCACAGTCTAAGCAGACAGGACCCCCTCCTTATGGAGTATTTTTCTTTTCTTATTTCTTTTATCTGTTGAGCACTGGCGGCGATCCCCTGTGAGATACACTGGGATACCCTGACACCAGACGGTTGGCGGCCCGGCCCCTTTCTCCTCTCTGAGGGAAGAGAGTGAGAATTGAACAACACACGAAGAACCCGAAGGGCCTGGTTTTGTCCCATCTGGCCCAAGCTTGCATATTACAACCCTGTTATTGATAATAAAATCCTCTATCCCTTACAACGCTGTCCCTGTTTGCTTCTCCACCATGCCACACAGCACCAAACACAGGAAGGGTGGGTGTGACAGAGGACTCATCTGCATTCTGATATCCTTTCTAGACATGAAGGGGGAGAGGGAGCTCACACCCACATCTGAATAGGCTGTGCCTGTCCTCACACGGAGGAAAAATTATCCCCCACAGATAGCCTGGCAGACTGGGCTGAAAGGGGAATTGTGCACTTCAAGGAGCTGTTTTGAAGTCCCCCCACTTCAAAGGCACATTTCGATATAAGTACTGGGGCTCTGACCCTACCAAATCAGTACACTACTGGACATGGAAAGAACTCTTCTGGAGTAAAAACTGTTGCGCTATTAGGATTGCTACTTTGCCTTGACTGATTGTTATGAGGAAAATGCTTCTCTGCTTTGCTGTGCTGACCTGCTGCTTGTTTGTCTCTGAACTGCTGAGGACAAGGACTGGACCCATTTTACTTGAACCCAGAGTGACTCCAAGGGCTTGCTGGCTTGCCTCCTGTTTTCTGAAGTCTCAAAGACACAAGAGACTTCCTGCAATTCTCCTGGTGCTGCTGAACTCTGCCATCTATGAGTCCTATGCTTGCCTGAGGTGCCCCTCCAGTCCTAGGACTCAAACTTGGGTTCTTGCAGCTTTTTCCACATCAATGTAGATGCAGCGGTGACTTTGCACCAAACAGAACTGCTGCATTGACTTCAATGCCAAAACAGTGGCTGCCTGACAACAGTCATTCTACATCCTGTATGGCTCAACATCGACAGACAGCACAGCTTGACATTGACACAGTGCCTGCATCGCAAAGCAGTTGGACACTGAAGTTTCCATCAACGTCATGAATTGGCCCTGATGCTTGCCTCCATCCAGAGACCAATGACTACACAATGCCTCCTTGACTCCTTGCCTCGAGTCTTCGCTGTCGATACTCTGCACCACTGAAGGTACTTTATTAGCGGGTCATGTCTGAGTCGTATAGCCTGCCTGCCCTCCATCATGGTCAGCCTGAACTTTGAATTCACCCCGATCCCTTGTGACCTCAAGTAACCTTTTAGTGGCAATAACTTCAGAGTACTGTTTTAGAATTTTTTCTTAAAAAATTTAGAACTCAACATCTACTGATTGCATTTTTGTCATTTTGGTCTTGTTTTACAAAGATAAATATTCTCAATTTTTCTGAACCTGTGTGGAGTCTTTCTGTGGTGTATTCATTGTGTTACTGTGTGTGTGGGTCGCACAAATACTTTACACATTGCCTCTTAAATTAAGCCTGTCTACTTTTTGCCAAGCTACCGAAGGTGAGCACAGGTTAATTTAAAGTGTGTATTTAGCTTACCCTGACTATGAGTGTGGTCCCTACTTGGACAGGGTGCAAATGTCTGCCAACTACAGGTTACATTTCTAACATTAATATATTGTTCTTTTAAGAGGTGAGCTTTCAACTCTTTCCTAAACTGGAACAGCATTGATGCATTCCTGATGGATCCCAAGATTCTTGTTCCAGATCCTGGATGCATAGATGGAAAATTACTATAGTGTTGGATTTTTTAGCACTTCTTAGTATACAGTCTGATGGTGTCCTGGCCGTGAGTGTTGGAAGAACTACCAGAGATGGTGAGTTTGTCTGGAAGATAAGCAGGGGTGCTGGTTGTGTTTGCTTTGTACATGATGCAGCTAGTTTTCAAGATGATGGCAAGGGGGGCCAATGGAGTTCAATCAGGATGGGGTGATCTCTTTAGCCCTGGGATAAAATGTGCTGGGAATGTAGGATGCCTCTAAGGCGTGCCAGTGTGAAATCCGGGAGGCTCTGTGTTTGGGTATTACCACAATCCAGATGTTAGATTACAAGGGCTTGGACAGCAGTTCTGAAGCAATTTTCTAAATGAAACAGTTTGACTTTGGTATAAGGATGTTTTAGCTTATTTAGCAGTGTGTTTGTTGAGATTGGTGTCCCGAGTGAATCCAAATGACTTTGACATTTGATGAGAGTTGAGGTTTGGGGCCCCTAAGGGTCAAGTCATTGAACCATGTCTGTACTGCATCTTGTTTGTTGTTCTTAACAAATAATAGGAATTCTGTCTTGGTTGACATGAACTTCAGGTAGGTCCTGGACATCTCGGGCTGAATTATGTGCAAGCAGTGTTAGAGGTTTTGTATGTCTGAAGCAGAGGAGGCTTTCAAGAAGAATTATGTATCATTGGCATATTGGTGCATCTTAATGTTATTATCTGTTAGTAGAGCACCAAGTGGCCACATGTAAAGGTTGATGATATCAGTAGATAGTATGGAACCTTGGGGGACTCCACATGTGCTAGTGAACTTTTGTGACTAGGAGGTGTCCATGTGAACAAAATGGCAATGGTTGGAAAAGTAGGAGGATATTCCTTGATGGATATTACAGGCGAATCTCAGGAATCAAGGGTTTTTATGAGGGTTGAATGATCGACTGTGTAGAAGGCAGCTAAGAGGTTGAGCAATACCAGGAAGCAAGGGTCATCTTTGTCTGTATTCATGAAGGCATTTTGTATAATGTGTAAGGTGGCAGTCTCCATGTTGCAGCATGATCTGAAGCCAGGTTGGTGGTTGTTCAGGAGATATTTATATTGATGTGCTCTTGGAGTGGACAGTAGACTGTTTTTTCAATGATCTTGCTGAGAAATTGTAAGTGAGTGATGGGCCAGTAGTTAGTGAGCTCATCAGGTTCTAGTGTAGGTTTTTTAGGAGTGGAAGAACCTGTCCAGTCTTGAGAGCTTCTGAGAAGGTTCACAAAAGCAAATCCTGATAGGAATTGTCCCCCAATGCACAGCGTTGTAAATACCCAAATAGGGTTTAGAAAGTTGACAGGAAATTTTAGTCCAACATTAATTTTATTTCATCAATGGTTGCAAATGTCGAAAGTTCATTTGTATGTTCCAAATTCGATGTAGAAAATATATCCAAAATGCTCATTTATGTATCCCTATGCATTTCGGGCTATTCATAAGCCTTTCTTCAGGGGAGGACTCTAACAAGAAAAACAAATAAACGGACTGAGAATAGGGAGCGAGTCTCCACAGACTACATCATATCGATAGTGCTCATTAGTACCCTGTATATCGGGCGTTATTAGATTGTGAAAATTCGGGGTGATATATACCTAAGGTATGGTTGATGTCAGGACTAGGGTGGCTTGCGGTCTAGGGCCCGCCCCATTCAGTTGTCCTAAGCACTTATGTGGTAAAGTGCACTATTTTCCTTTAAGGGGACGTTGGTGGCACAATTGTTCAAATTTTCCTTTAAGGGGACGTTGGTGGCACAATTGTTCAAAATTGTAATGCAATTCACACTTTGTATGGAGTTTTATGTTCCTCTGTCTGCCTAATGCGTGAGGTTCGGCAACCTGAACGCGTTTGCGAGATGCCTGAGGTTCGGCAACCTGAACGCATCCGCAAGATGCGTGAGATTTGGCAAGATGTCGCATCCTCGAGATGCGTAGGCTCTTTCAATGAACGCGCTTACAGGGAAAACACAGAGCGTAGTCACGTCGATGTACGCGACCACACCCAGTCCCTTTTGCTCACTATTCTGGGGATTTGAAGGTGTGGCAGCTTCCTCCTGGTGCTCTGTTTTGGAAATAGAGCTTTGGGAAGCATTTTGATTCTTTTGCAGAGGTCGAGTCGTTTCCAGCAGAAGGATCGTTTTGGAGAGGCGTTTCCTGATTAAAGCTGCTGAGGATAAGTGGTTTTGCAGTTTCAAGAAGTCAGTCTTTGAGGATTCAGATTTCAGCAGCCACGCCCTTCCAGTTTGTAGAATAGGTCGTACTCTACAGGTAGGAGTAGTAAAATAGTATTATAAGCACAAGTTTGAAGTTATTTGAGAGCTAGTGAATTAAAAGGTAATTCATTAGATACAAAAAAGTGATATTGGAATGTTTTGGTAAACTTTGCATTTCATTGTTTTCCATTGAGCTAATTCTTGTGGAGCTTTATTTAGATCCGTCTGAGTCACAACTTGAAAAGTTCAAGTCGCTATTTTTACCAGTCGCAATTCAGTTCTAAGTGGATTAGCAAAAGAACTTATTTTGCTGAAATAATTAGAACGCAACTTCTTGAAGTAGTGTAGGTTTGTAAAGAGGATATTTACAACGTAATATGCCAGAGTTTTTTTTAATTTTTAGAAAGCAACTTGTTTGAGAATTCGCAAAAAAGGTTAATTTAATTTCTGTTGTCTATTGAAACAGATTTCAATTCTAAAGTCAATTTAGTCTTTTGTTTTAAGAAGCAATTCTTGTTTTTAATATGTTGTAGAGTTTAGTGATTCATTAGGAAAACTTGCAGCATTGACTTTTCCTTTTCAGATCTCCCTCCCCGCAGTTCCCTTCCTAACACTCTTTTCCCCCTGCTTGATCACTTCAATATTCTGTGTATTTAATACAATCAGAATTGGAGGTATCGAGAGGTGGGCCCTTATATCAACTCGACAGATCCTGAGGAAGACTTCGTCTGACAGAATAGTGAGCCCACAAATTATTTTCCTCCCGATCTGACTGAGTTGCCATAATGGCCACCATTGATGACTTGATGGCAGTTATTGTAAAAATACAAGCTGATTTAAATAAAACAATGAATGCAACCGCGTTATTGGCCAATAAGGTGGACAATATACAACTTCAGAATACTCCACTTCCTGATGAGGTTCTGGATTCTGGTGCAAGGGCGTCCACTAATATTTCAGTCACTGTTCCACCACAAATTCCTTTGGCTTCTCCAGAGCGTTTCTCAGGGGACCCTTCTAAGGTACACACATTTCTAACACAAATTGAGTTACATTATTCCTGTAGACCGACAGCTTTCCCTACCCCTCAATCTAGAATAGCATTTCTTATTTCCTATCTGTCTGGAGATGCTGCTAATTGGGCGGTCCCACTAGTTAGACAATATAGCGCTTTGTTGTATAATTGGAGACGCTTTGTTGAAGAATTTGAGTAAGTGTTTGATAGGCGAACTGTGACCCTATCTGCAGATCGAGAATTACTACAGTTAAGACAAGGAAATAGGGATCTCATTACATATCTATCTCATTTTAATAGACTTGTTGCTGAAACCTCTTGGCCTGAAGAAAAGAGAGCTGCTCTTTTTATCAGGGTCTGAAAGACGAGTTAAAGGATGTTCTAGCCCAAATTGATCCACAACCAACAGCTTGTTCAGATTTGATAAATTTAACCTTACGTTTAGATCATCGGCTCTCTGAAAGAAGATCAGACAAGAAAAGAGGTGAGAAACCAGGTTGGAAGAATGAAACTAGATCTCGAACTCAATTTACACATTCCGAATCAAGTTCAGAACCAATGGAAATTGGAACACTCTGACAACCTTTATCAAAAGAAGAAAAAGATAACAGACGTAAAAATGGTCAGTGTCTTTACTGTGGTCGTAAAGGGCATTTTGTGAAAGACTGCATGATGAAACCAAAAACCAAGTCTCCAAGTGTCAACAAGGCGGCAGTTATCGAAAAGACAGATCAAAAGTCGGAAAACTAATTTGCCCAAGATGTTTAGAGGGGGATCTCTTGGGAACCATCGCTTACCCTTCCATAAACTCTTGTGTGTCTAATTACAAAGCCCATTTTCGATTAGCAGTTCAAATACAAATAACTCAAAAAATTTGGCAAATGGAAGTTTTAATTGATTCTGGAGCCACAGGAAATTTTGTCGATCTTGAAACTGCACAACGACTAAGTATCATTTGTGAAAAAAAAGAAACACCAGAAATTGTTCAAGCAGTAGATGGGAAAGTCTTGTCTGGAGGGCCAGTAACAATGCAAACTTCCAGGGTGGCTATGATTTGTGAGGATTCAAAGAAACAAAGACATAAGGAAGAAGTGCAATTTGACGTAATCCAAGCTCCTCAGTATGGATTTATTCTAGGAATGCCTTGGCTTTGTTTACATAATCCTTTGATCGATTGGCAAAAAAGAGAACTTGTATTTCTCTCTGATTTTTGTCAGTCATCCTGTTTAAAATCCTTTGAGCCAACTGTGAGTCGAATAGCAACTGCAGAAGAAAAGGAAACGATTTTACCCATAGTTTACAAAGAGTATCAAGAGGTATTCAGTGAAGAAAAGGCAGCAAAACTCCCACCTCATCGTAGTTATGATTGTCAGACTACACAATGCCTCCTTGACTCCTTGCCTCGAGTCTTCGCTGTCGATACTTTGCACCACTGAAGGTACTTTATTAGCGGGTCATGTCTGAGTCGTATAGCCTGCCTGCCCTCCATCATGGTCAGCCTGAACTTTGAATTCACCCCGATCCCTTGTGACCTCAAGTAACCTTTTAGTGGCAATAACTTCAGAGTACTGTTTTAGAATTTTTTCTTAAAAAATTTAGAACTCAACATCTACTGATTGCATTTTTGTCATTTTGGTCTTGTTTTACAAAGATAAATATTCTCAATTTTTCTAAACCTGTGTGGAGTCTTTCTGTGGTGTATTCATTGTGTTACTGTGTGTGTGGGTCGCACAAATACTTTACACATTGCCTCTTAAATTAAGCCTGTCTACTTTTTGCCAAGCTACCGAAGGTGAGCACAGGTTAATTTAAAGTGTGTATTTAGCTTACCCTGACTATGAGTGTGGTCCCTACTTGGACAGGGTGCAAATGTCTGCCAACTACAGGTTACATTTCTAACATTAATATATTGTTCTTTTAAGAGGTGAGCTTTCAACTCTTTCCTAAACTGGAACAGCATTGATGCATTCCTGATGGATCCCAAGATTCTTGTTCCAGATCCTGGATGCATAGATGGAAAATTACTATAGTGTTGGATTTTTTAGCACTTCTTAGTATACAGTCTGATGGTGTCCTGGCCGTGAGTGTTGGAAGAACTACCAGAGATGGTGAGTTTGTCTGGAAGATAAGCAGGGGTGCTGGTTGTGTTTGCTTTGTACATGATGCAGCTAGTTTTCAAGATGATGGCAAGGGGGGCCAATGGAGTTCAATCAGGATGGGGTGATCTCTTTAGCCCTGGGATAAAATGTGCTGGGAATGTAGGATGCCTCTAAGGCGTGCCAGTGTGAAATCCGGGAGGCTCTGTGTTTGGGTATTACCACAATCCAGATGTTAGATTACAAGGGCTTGGACAGCAGTTCTGAAGCAATTTTCTAAATGAAACAGTTTGACTTTGGTATAAGGATGTTTTAGCTTATTTAGCAGTGTGTTTGTTGAGATTGGTGTCCCGAGTGAATCCAAATGACTTTGACATTTGATGAGAGTTGAGGTTTGGGGCCCCTAAGGGTCAAGTCATTGAACCATGTCTGTACTGCATCTTGTTTGTTGTTCTTAACAAATAATAGGAATTCTGTCTTGGTTGACATGAACTTCAGGTAGGTCCTGGACATCTCGGGCTGAATTATGTGCAAGCAGTGTTAGAGGTTTTGTATGTCTGAAGCAGAGGAGGCTTTCAAGAAGAATTATGTATCATTGGCATATTGGTGCATCTTAATGTTATTATCTGTTAGTAGAGCACCAAGTGGCCACATGTAAAGGTTGATGATATCAGTAGATAGTATGGAACCTTGGGGGACTCCACATGTGCTAGTGATCTTTTGTGACTAGGAGGTGTCCATGTGAACAAAATGGCAATGGTTGGAAAAGTAGGAGGATATTCCTTGATGGATATTACAGGCGAATCTCAGGAATCAAGGGTTTTTATGAGGGTTGAATGATCGACTGTGTAGAAGGCAGCTAAGAGGTTGAGCAATACCAGGAAGCAAGGGTCATCTTTGTCTGTATTCATGAAGGCATTTTGTATAATGTGTAAGGTGGCAGTCTCCATGTTGCAGCATGATCTGAAGCCAGGTTGGTGGTTGTTCAGGAGATATTTATATTGATGTGCTCTTGGAGTGGACAGTAGACTGTTTTTTCAATGATCTTGCTGAGAAATTGTAAGTGAGTGATGGGCCAGTAGTTAGTGAGCTCATCAGGTTCTAGTGTAGGTTTTTTAGGAGTGCAAGAACCTGTCCAGTCTTGAGAGCTTCTGAGAAGGTTCACAAAAGCAAATCCTGATAGGAATTGTCCCCCAATGTACAGCGTTGTAAATACCCAAATAGGGTTTAGAAAGTTGACAGGAAATTTTAGTCCAACATTAATTTTATTTCATTAATGGTTGCAAATGTCGAAAGTTCATTTGTATGTTCCAAATTCGATGCAGAAAATATATCCAAAATGCTCATTTATGTATCCCTATGCATTTCGGGCTATTCATAAGCCTTTCTTCAGGGGAGGACTCTAACAAGAAAAACAAATAAACGGACTGAGAATAGGGAGCGAGTCTCCACAGACTACATCATATCGATAGTGCTCATTAGTACCCTGTATATCGGGCGTTATTAGATTGTGAAAATTCGTGGTGATATATACCTAAGGTATGGATGATGTCAGGACTAGGGTGGCTTGCGGTCTAGGGCCCGCCCCATTCAGTTGTCCTAAGCACTTATGTGGTAAAGTGCACTATTTTCCTTTAAGGGGACGTTGGTGGCACAATTGTTCAAATTTTCCTTTAAGGGGACGTTGGTGGCACAATTGTTCAAAACTGTAATGCAATTCACACTTTGTATGGAGTTTTATGTTCCTCTGTCCGCCTAATGCGTGAGGTTCGGCAACCTGAACGCGTTTGCGAGATGCGTGAGGTTCGGCAACCTGAACGCATCCGCGAGATGCGTGAGATTTGGCAAGATGTCGCATCCTCGAGATGCGTAGGCTCTTTCAATGAACGCGCTTACAGGGAAAACACAGAGCGTAGTCACGTCGATGTACGCGACCACACCCAGTCCCTTTTGCTCACTATTCTGGGGATTTGAAGGTGTGGCAGCTTCCTCCTGGTGCTCTGTTTTGGAAATAGAGCTTTGGGAAGCATTTTGATTCTTTTGCAGAGGTCGAGTCGTTTCCAGCAGAAGGATCGTTTTGGAGAGGCGTTTCCTGATTAAAGCTGCTGAGGATAAGTGGTTTTGCAGTTTCAAGAAGTCAGTCTTTGAGGATTCAGATTTCAGCAGCCACGCCCTTCCAGTTTGTAGAATAGGTCGTACTCTACAGGTAGGAGTAGTAAAATAGTATTATAAGCACAAGTTTGAAGTTATTTGAGAGCTAGTGAATTAAAAGGTAATTCATTAGATACAAAAAAGTGATATTGGAATGTTTTGGTAAACTTTGCATTTCATTGTTTTCCATTGAGCTAATTCTTGTGGAGCTTTATTTAGATCCGTCTGAGTCACAACTTGAAAAGTTCAAGTCGCTATTTTTACCAGTCGCAATTCAGTTCTAAGTGGATTAGCAAAAGAACTTATTTTGCTGAAATAATTAGAACGCAACTTCTTGAAGTAGTGTAGGTTTGTAAAGAGGATATTTACAACGTAATATGCCATAGAGTTTTTTTTAATTTTTAGAAAGCAACTTGTTTGAGAATTCGCAAAAAAGGTTAATTTAATTTCTGTTGTCTATTGAAACAGATTTCAATTCTAAAGTCAATTTAGTCTTTTGTTTTAAGAAGCAATTCTTGTTTTTAATATGTTGTAGAGTTTAGTGATTCATTAGGAAAACTTGCAGCATTGACTTTTCCTTTTCAGATCTCCCTCCCTGCAGTTCCCTTCCTAACACTCTTTTCCCCCCGCTTGATCACTTCAATATTCTGTGTATTTAATACAATCAGAATTGGAGGTATCGAGACGTGGGCCCTTATATCAACTCGACAGATCCTGAGGAAGACTTCGTCTGACAGAATAGTGAGCCCACAAATTATTTTCCTCCCGATCTGACTGAGTTGCCATAATGGCCACCATCGATGACTTGATGGCAGTTATTGTAAAAATACAAGCTGATTTAAATAAAACAATGAATGCAACCGCGTTATTGGCCAATAAGGTGGACAATATACAACTTCAGAATACTCCACTTCCTGATGAGGTTCTGGATTCTGGTGCAAGGGCGTCCACTAATATTTCAGTCACTGTTCCACCACAAATTCCTTTGGCTTCTCCAGAGCGTTTCTCAGGGGACCCTTCTAAGGTACACACATTTCTAACACAAATTGAGTTACATTATTCCTGTAGACCGACAGCTTTCCCTACCCCTCAATCTAGAATAGCATTTCTTATTTCCTATCTGTCTGGAGATGCTGCTAATTGGGCGGTCCCACTAGTTAGACAATATAGCGCTTTGTTGTATAATTGGAGACGCTTTGTTGAAGAATTTGAGCAAGTGTTTGATAGGCGAACTGTGACTCTATCTGCAGATCGAGAATTACTACAGTTAAGACAAGGAAATAGGGATCTCATTACATATCTATCTCATTTTAATAGACTTGTTGCTGAAACCTCTTGGCCTGAAGAAAAGAGAGCTGCTCTTTTTTATCAGGGTCTGAAAGACGAGTTAAAGGATGTTCTAGCCCAAATTGATCCACAACCAACAGCTTGTTCAGATTTGATAAATTTAACCTTACGTTTAGATCATCGGCTCTCTGAAAGAAGATCAGACAAGAAAAGAGGTGAGAAACCAGGTTGGAAGAATGAAACTAGATCTCGAACTTAATTTACACATTCCGAATCAAGTTCAGAACCAATGGAAATTGGAACACTCTGACAACCTTTATCAAAAGAAGAAAAAGATAACAGACGTAAAAATGGTCAGTGTCTTTACTGTGGTCGTAAAGGGCATTTTGTGAAAGACTGCATGATGAAACCAAAAACTAAGTCTCCAAGTGTCAACAAGGCGGCAGTTATCGAAAAGACAGATCAAAAGTCGGAAAACTAATTTGCCCAAGATGTTTAGAGGGGGATCTCTTGGGAACCTTCGCTTACCCTTCCATAAACTCTTGTGTGTCTAATTACAAAGCCCATTTTCGATTAGCAGTTCAAATACAAATAACTCAAAAAATTTGGCAAATGGAAGTTTTAATAGATTCTGGAGCCACAGGAAATTTTGTCGATCTTGAAACTGCACAACGACTAAGTATCATTTGTGAAAAAAAAGAAACACCAGAAATTGTTCAAGCAGTAGATGGGAAAGTCTTGTCTGGAGGGCCAGTAACAATGCAAACTTCCAGGGTGGCTATGATTTGTGAGGATTCAAAGAAACAAAGACATAAGGAAGAAGTGCAATTTGACGTAATCCAAGCTCCTCAGTATGGATTTATTCTAGGAATGCCTTGGCTTTGTTTACATAATCCTTTGATCAATTGGCAAAAAAGAGAACTCGTATTTCTCTCTGATTTTTGTCAGTCATCCTGTTTAAAATCCTTTGAGCCAACTGTGAGTCGAATAGCAACTGCAGAAGAAAAGGAAACGATTTTACCCATAGTTTACAAAGAGTATCAAGAGGTATTCAGTGAAGAAAAGGCAGCAAAACTCCCACCTCATCGTAGTTATGATTGTCAGATTGATCTCGTACCAGGTTCTTGTGTACCAAATTGTAGAATCTATGCTTTATCCGAAAAGGAAAATGAACATCTAAGACACTATTTAGATCAGTATTTGGAGAATGGTTTTATCCGCCCTTCTAAATCACCAGCCGCCTCCCCTTTGTTTTTTATCCCAAAAGCAAATGGGGAATTAAGAAGCTGTATCGACTATAGGGCATTGAACAAAATAACGATCAAGAATAAATACCCATTCCCGCTAATTCCTGTCCTTTTGGATCAAGTCAAAACAGCAGTAATTTATACCAAACTTGACCTCAGAGGGGCTTATCATTTGGTGAGAATTAGACAAGGAGATGAGTGGAAGACTGCATTCAAAACCCGTTATGGCTTATTTGAATATTTGGTAATGCCATTTGGCCTTTGCAATGCACCAGCGGCCTTTCAATTTTTCCTCAATGATGTTCTAAGAGAATTTTTAGATCTGTTTGTAATCGTCTATATCGATGATATTTTAATCTATTCAGATTCAGTGGAAAAACATGAAGGACATGTCAAACAAGTTCTGAAGACCTTACAAGCACATAATTTGTATTGTAAGTTAACTAAATGTGACTTCCATGTTTTTGAAGTAGAATTTTTGGGAGTGCTTCTCACACCAACGGGCATGAAAATGACAGATAGAAAAATTCAAGCAGTAGCTGAATGGCCCATTCCAAATTCAGTTCGAGATGTACAATGTTTTTTGGGTTTTGCAAATTTTTATCGACGTTTTATTGATCACTTTTCAGCAGTGGTTGCTCCTATCACTCGTTTCCTAAGAAAGAAGGTGAAATTTGAATGGACTTCCGAAGCTAATGATGCGTCAGAACTTAAAGAAGGCTTTTACAGCAGCTCCAATTTTAATGCATCCTGATGTTAATGAACCCTTCATAATAGAAGCAGATGCCTCAGATGTAGCTATAGCAGCCATTCTATCTCAAAGACACCCCAAAACTGGTCAGATGCACCCAGTTGCATACATGTCTCGAAAATTGAACTCAGCAGAGCAAAACGATATTATCGCAGAAAAATAATTACTTGCCATATTAGAAGCATTCAAAGAATGGAGACACTATATAATGGGAGCAAAATTCACAGTAACTGTATATACGGATCATAGAAATTTGCAATTCATGACTTCAGCCAGAATGTTGACACCAAGACAATTAAGATGGATGATGTTTTTTGCTGAATATGATTTCATAGTAACTTACCGTCCTGGACAAGACAATAAAAAAGCAGATGCACTTTCTAGAAAAGACTCTTCTTTGCACAGATTTGAAGGAGCTCCACAGGCGATCATAGATCCTGATAAGGTACTTTGTTTGTTGTCTGCTGATCAATTCTTGGAAAATATTCATGAAAACTTTCCTCCTTCTCAATGGAAAAAATGGGAGGATAAAGAGGAGAATCAAACAATCAAAGAAGGAATACCATTCCATGGAAAACAGGTTTATCTCCCTACCGAAGAATAACAAAGAACTGTGTTCGATTGGTTACATTCTCACCCAATGGCAGGACATCCTGGTCCCAAAAAGACTGTAGAAAAGATACAAAAATTATTCTGGTGGCCAGCCCTTCAGAAAAATGTTACTCAAATGGCCCAAAATTGTGAAACTTGTGCAAGATTTAAAACGGATCACAGTAAACCAAAAGGTTTGTTACAAGTTTTACCAACACCAACCAGACCATGGGAACATATTTCCTTAGACTTTATTACAAATCTCCCGCAGGTCAATCTGCATTCAGTCATCTTAGTTGTTGTGGACAGTCTAACAAAGTACGCACATTTCATTGCTTGTAAACGATTGCCTACGGCAGGACAATTAGCACACATTTTCCTAAAGAACATAGTGCGACTACATGGTTTGCCTTCAGTACTGTTATCAGATCGAGGTTCTCAGTTTTCATCCAAATTTTGGCAACAATGGTGTCATTGTCTACAGATTACTTCAAATATGTCTACCAGTTATCATCCACAAATGGATGGTCAAACCGAACGACTAAACCAAACATTAAAACAATATTTGAGGTGTTACGTAACAGATTCCAAAAGGTCCTGGTTAGATTTGCTTTGGATTGCTGAAATAGCTTATAATTCATCACCCCATTCATCTACAGGATCTTCTCCTTTTGAAGCTCTTTATGGTTATTTACCAAAGACAATTCCTTTAACCTTGCCCAAGTTGAGAGTAATGCACCAGCAGTACAAGACACAGTACAGCTCATGCAGACTGTTCATCAGAAAATTCACAAAAGATTATTACAAAGTAAGGAAGAATACAAGAAGCAGTATGATAAACATCATCGATTAGGACCAATATATGTTTCAGGAGATAAAGTATGGTTGTCTACAAAGAACTTACATTTTAAACACAAGAACATGTTTCACCCCAAATTCATCGGTCCATATCCAGTAATTCGTCAAGTCAATCCAGTGACATATAAATTACAACTTCCCAAGCACTTGCGAATTCATCCTGTGTTTCATACGTCTTTGTTAAAACCAGCTAGACAAAATGTAACTCCCAGACCAGCACCAATCTTAATTCATGGCAATTGGGAATATGAGGTGCAAAACATACTAGACTCTAAACGCAGAGGTACAAAACTGTGGTATCTTGTATCCTGGAAAGGTTATGGATCTGAGAATGATTCCTGGGAACCGGCTGAAAATATCCATGCCTCTCGTTGGTTACGCAGGTTCCACCTCCTCCATCCTTCAAAGCCGGGCCCTAGACCGCTCTTGGGAGGGGATAGTACTGTCAGGACTAGGGTGGCTTGCGGTCTAGGGCCCGCCCCATTCAGTTGTCCTAAGCACTTATGTGGTAAAGTGCACTATTTTCCTTTAAGGGGATGTTGGTGGCACAATTGTTCAAATTTTCCTTTTAGGGGACGTTGGTGGCACAATTGTTCAAAACTGTAATGCAATTCACACTTTGTATGGAGTGTTATGTTCCTCTGTCCGCCTAATGCGTGAGGTTCGGCAACCTGAACGCGTCCACGAGATGCGTGAGGTTCGGCAACCTGAACGCATCCGCGAGATGCGTGAGATTTGGCAAGATGTCGCATCCGCGAGATGCGTAGGCTCTTTCAATGAACGCGCTTACGGGGAAAACACAGAGCGTAGTCACGTTGATGTACGCGACCACACCCAGTCCCTTTTGCTCACTATTCTGGGGATTTTGAAGGTGTGGCAGCTTCCTCCTGGTGCTCTGTTTTGGAAATAGAGCTTTGGGAAGCATTTTGATTCTTTTGCAGAGGTCGAGTCGTTTCCAGCAGAAGGATCGTTTTGGAGAGGCGTTTCCTGATTAAAGTTGCTGAGGATAAGTGGTTTTGCAGTTCCAAGAAGTCAGTCTTTGAGGATTCAGATTTCAGCAGCCACGCCCTTTCAGTTTGTAGAGTAGGTCGTACTCTACAGGTAGGAGTAGTAAAATAGTATTATAAGCACAAGTTTGAAGTTATTTGAGAGCTAGTGAATTAAAAGGTAATTCATTAGATACAAAAAGTGATATTGGAATGTTTTGGTAAACTTTGCATTTCATTGTTTTCCTTTGAGCTAATTCTTGTGGAGCTTTATTTAGACCTGTCTGAGTCACAACTTGAAAAGTTCAAGTCGCTATTTTTACCAGTCGCAATTCAGTTCTAAGTGGATTAGCAAAAGAACTTATTTTGCTGAAATAATTAGAACGCAACTTCTGGAAGTAGTGTAGTTTTCTAAAGAGTGTAAAGAGGATATTTACAACGTAATATGCCATAGAGTCTTTTTTAATTTTTAGAAAGCAACTTGTTTGAGAATTCGCAAAAAAGGTTTATTTAATTTCTGTTGTCTGTTGAAACAGATTTCAATTCTAAAGTCAATTTAGTCTTTTGTTTTAAGAAGCAATTCTTGTTTTTAATATGTTGTAGAGTTTAGTGATTCATTAGCAAAACTTGTAGCATTGACTTTTCCTTTTCAGATCTCCCTCCCCGCAGTTCCCTTCCTAACACCCTTTTCCCCCCGCTTGATCACTTCAATATTCTGTGTATTTAATACAATCAGAATTGGAGGTATCGAGAGGTGGGCCCTTATATCAACTCGACAGATCCTGAGGAAGACTTCGTCTGACAGTTGATGAGCGGGTTTCGCATTACAGAAAGACATGGGTAACATGCAAGTGCTGGGTTAAAGGGTGAACACGTGATGGCAGTACGTATTTAAAAGAACGTTTTCGCGTGACTCTTATCGGCAAAAGTGAAGAAATAGTGACATACGGCGTGTAAAAATAATAAAACAGTGCACTGAAATCATCCTTAAGCATGCAGGTAAACCATGTCTAAAAACCAGATGTGATCATGGAGAGCGTCAACGAGTTAACAGCATTCGTACTTACATGGAGCATTTTCAAAAGGATAATCACGGGTCGCAGTTCGCGTGCCGGGAAGCGTGCATCTGTGTGAGTGTTAGACTCAAATAAACGCGTGACGTTACCAAGCCGTGAAAATAAACAGAGGACTAAACGTGAAAATAGGATGGCGGCCATCTTACAGTGGTGAAGATAAACGAAAAACTATGTAAGAAACCACTTCGAGCAACGGAACATTCTTAATCAACCTCTTTGGATACAACATGGGAAACTGTTCTTAAGATACATTGATGATATCTTTATCCTCTGGTCTGGACCCCAATTGAAACTACTCGAATTCTTACAATTGTTAAATACCATCAATGATCGCATCCAATTTACATGGACATATGACCAAAACACCATCAATTTCTTGGATGTACAAGTTCTACTCATGAATAACAAATTCAGAACTACCCTTTATCGGAAGAAAACTGACCGCAACAGCACCCTTCACTATTCCAGTTTCCACCGACCCAGCTTGAAGAACAATCTTCCATTGTCGCAACTCATGAGGGTTAAAATAATTATATCCGACCCTACAGATTGTAACACCCATATGGCAACCATGTGTCACAGATTTCGAGATCGAGGTTTTCCAGAGGAAGTCCTCATCACGGCCAAAGATAAATGTGATAACTTGAACAGAGAACAGCTCCTCTCACCCAAAATCAGAACTGAGAGCAAACGCATGATCGTGGTTTCCAAATACTCTACACTCAGTAATAAGTACCGCAAAATTATCATGAAACATTGGCAACTACTCAGTAGAGAATCAGATTTCCAGG
Organism: Lissotriton helveticus; assembly: GCF_964261635.1. Lineage (NCBI taxonomy): Eukaryota > Metazoa > Chordata > Amphibia > Caudata > Salamandridae > Lissotriton > Lissotriton helveticus. The sequence goes on along the minus strand of NC_136063.1, from coordinate 1,242,044,124 downwards.
GTTTATTTGAACAACCGCCTATCTTCTCTCATACCCGGGGACCCAACCTTAAAGAACTACTAACTCATTCCAAAAGTGATAAACTTTCAGACACATACAAAGGATTACAACCTTGCTATAATTGCAGTAACTGCAACAACACCATCAAAGGAAATATCTTGTCTCACCCCATGAAGGGCAATCCAATCAAATTGAGGGTCAATGCCACATGCAATACCAACAATGTTATCTATCTACTTAAGTGTCCTTGTGGCCTTTGTTATGTCGGCCACACAGAACGCAAAATCAGCACAAGAATTCTTGAGCATAAAAGCAACATCCGGACCAGCAACATGAAATCCACCATCGCTGCACACTTTGCAGAAAACAGACACAATGTTGCTCAATTGAAATTTACCGTACTTGAAAATGTACAACCCACTGAAAACATGAACATGAAAGACAAGTTACTCCAAAGAGAGAATTTTTGGATCAGATACTTATGCACGATGCAACCCACAGGGTTAAATGACAGAATGGAATTTCTTTGCTACTTGTAATCAGTTTATTTAACATCATCTTTGCTCATTTACCATCATGTTTTCCTTCTATTCCTTGTACACTTCATCTTCTTATATATGTTTATCATCATTGGTTCATTATCAATAATTGCACCATGTTGTTTTATTTTTTGTTACCATCAGTTTAATTGTTATTCTTGTACACATTTGATCCTTTCTTACATAGTTTTTCGTTTATCTTCACCACTGTAAGATGGCCGCCATCCTTTTTTCACGTTTAGTCCTCTGTTTATTTTCACGGCTTGGTAACGTCACGCGTTTATTTGAGTCTAACACTCACACAGATGCACGCTTCCCGGCACGCGAACTTCGACCCGTGATTATCTTTTTGAAAATGCTCCATGTAAGTATGAATGCTGTTAACTCATTGACGCTCTCCATGATCACATCTGTTTTTTAGACATGGTTTACTGGCATGCTTAAGGATGATTTCAGTGCACTGTTTTATTATTTTTACACGCCGTATGTCACTATTTCTTCACTCTTGCCGATAAGAGTCACGCGAAAACGTTCTTTTAAATACATACTGCCATCACGTGTTCACCCTTTAATCCAGCACTTGCATGTTACCCATGTCTTTCTGTAATGCGAAACCCGCTCATCAACCATACCGTAATTATATATCACCCCAAATTTTCACAATCTAATAACGCCCGATATACAGGGTACTAATGAGCACTATCGATATGATGTAGTCTGTGGAGACTCGCTCCCTATTCTCAGTCCGTTTATTTGTTTTTCTTTTTAGAGTCCACCCCTGAAGAAGGGCTTATGAATAGCCCGAAATGCATAGGGATACATAAATAAGCATTTTGGATATATTTTCTGCATCAAATTTGGAATATACAAATGAACTTTTGACATTTGCAACTATTAATGAAATAAAATTAATCTTGGACTAAAATTTCCTGTCAACTTTCTAAACCCTATTTGGGTATTTACAACGCTGTGCGTTAGGGGACAATTCCTATCAGGATTTGCTTTTGTGATTCTTCTTCCAAACGCCCTGTGGTTCAGAGAGCGAAACCCCAGCAGCACGTGACAACTTTACAAACTTTCAACCTTTGTTGGTGCGTGTCTTATCCCTCAGCTTCTGAGAAGGTGCCTTGAGTGAGGGGGAACTGACATTCTTAATTATGGGTAAGAGAACATCCCCCGAGAAAGCAGAGGTTAAAGTCAAACAAGAGAGTTGTGCTGAAATGTGAAATGGACGAGGTAGTGAGAAGATCTGAGAATTCATCAATGATGTCCTTGTTCTGTCTGGGAGGTTTGTTGATGAGATGGCAGAGAGAGGGAACTGGCATGTCAGCAGCTCAATGAAGTTGAGTGTAACCTGCTTGACTAGTGTGCAAGACTAGCAGGATTTATGGATGGCAGCATTTTTATACTTGAAGAGTGCATATGGCCCCCCATATGCAAGCCATTATGAGGCCCTTGGGACCCAAAGGAATAGAGCAGTTTCCCCCTGATCCCCCTTTTTGGGTACTTGATTTGAAGCCGGTGGAGACTCCAGGGACCTTGGGGCTCCCCCACTTCCCCAAAGTAAATGGAAAGTGTGGGTGTCCAGGGTGAGACCAGGACAGCCATTAAAAATATATGTATAAAAAAACTAACAATAAACGAGTGGCAGTAGCCTCTCGTTTATAATTCACTGGAATTGGCTCTTTTGTTAAATAAGGCTTTTTTGGTAAACATTTAGATCCTGTTGTTGCCGTGGAAGAGGCAGTGCACAATCAAGCATTTTTTTTTTTTATGTTGTGGAGGGCTGCAAGGATTGCAGCAGCCACCCAGCAGCATTAAAAAAGAGCACTGTAAGTCTCCTGGGTCATTAAATCCATAACCCCAGGAGAGCTTACCACTCTGAGCTGGAGTTGTATGTTCTTCAGCTGGAGTGCAGGGGCTGCTTGTGGTTGGCCTGAAAAGGGTTGTAAAAAGACTTGTTTATACATTTTAAAAAAATGCTCTGACCATGTCATGAATGATGTAATATGTGACATCATCACCAGTGGATTGAGGGCGCAAGAGTTACAGTTAGTACAGCTAACTATAACGGAGGAATTTCAATGATTTTGTTTGAGTGAAATGTCCAGCTAACTATAACACCCCTGAAACCTATGGTTTTTTCAGTGAATTTCAAAGGTTTTTTAAATGATAATTCCTAACTATAACCTGCCTGAAACCTATGTTTTTTTCAGTGAATTTCAAAGGTTTTTTAAATGATAATTCCTAATTATAATGTTCATTAAGCATATCTGTTTTTTCTATCTTTTTAATTATCATCCCGTTCTCAACGTAGTAAAAACTGCAAATATTACCACTCTTCAATTGATTCCTTCCTCCAAGAAAAGCGCTTCAAACCAGAACCACAACTAACTTTAATAAAATACAAACTAGGCAATCCCGTAGAAACCCCCCCAAAAAACATCACTTCCCCATACTTTCAACAACAAACCAAATCTACAATACTACCTAAAAAAAGAGGCAATAGTTCCATTTACCACTAACAAATTAATATCATCATTTTACTAGAGTAAGGACGTCAACTATGTACTGTGTGAATTACATCCAACTCACACCCATACTTAAAGATGAATATGTGATAGAAGTACTAATTATGCACTTCCAACACACAACAAAATCACAACACCCAGCGCTACCACCACTACAACCACCCCTCTTGACCCCTCCCCCTCTACTAACTCACAGGCAGAGCAAAACAGGACAACCGACCTTCCCAAAATAATATATCCCCTCAACAGCACACTAGCTCAATGTTCAGAGATGTGGCAACTTACTATGTATAAGGGAGGAAACACGCACATCAACAATAATTTACAGAATCCCAAGACTACAGGTGAAATGCTATACACAACTCACTATACAAACCAAAAACTTTTCAGTGTGCAGACACAGTATTGATACGTGTAGTGTACTGCACAGTGGACGCAACCTTATTATCTCAGACACTGGGGAATATCTTGGTCATGTAGCTGTGTTGTTGTCCCCCCTTGAAGCAGAAGCGGAGTGGGCTGGTCCAACGTACGCAATTCCAGCGTAAGATTATAAATAATTAGGCTACGCCTTGGGCGTGATTCACTTGGGCAAAGACAAAAGACTCTGCCAAAACGAAGGTCCTCACCCTGCCACCTGGCTGCCACCATGACCACGTGCCTCCTTGACACAGGCCCATTGCGAACTCAGCATCGCAGACTTATGTCTGTATCGAATACTGCCTTCGATCTACACTGCGGACAGCAGGGTTCACAACTTGAAATCAGCTTTGGATCTACACTAGAGACAGCATTGAATTTACCCTTGATTTATTTTAGGCAGAGACTATTGTACTTTATGTCTTCAGATTTTGTTAAAGGATCTAACAAAAACCATTCGTCAATGTCTGTGCCGACTACTGCCTTCGATCTGTACTGCGGACAGCAGGGTTCACAACTTGAATTCAGCTTTGGATCTACACTACGGACAGCATGAAATTCAGCCTTGATTTATTTAAGGCAGAGACAGTTGTACTCTACGTCCTCAGATTTTGTTAAAGGATGCGACAAGAAAACATTCCGCAATATCTGTACTGACTACTGCCTTCGATCTACACTGCGGACAGCAGAGTTTACAACTTGAAATCAGTTTTGCATATACACTACAGACAGCATTGAATTTAGTCTCAATCTATTTAAGGCAGAGACAATGGTACTCTATGTCCTCAGATTTTGTTAAAGGATGTGACAAAAATAATTCCTCGATGTTTGTGTCGACTACTGCCTAAGATCTACACTATGGACAGCAGGGTTTACAGCTTGAATTCAGCTTTGCACCTACACTACAGACAGTAGGGAATTCAGCTTTGATTTATTTAATGCAGAGACAATTATACTGTATGTATTCAGACTTTGTTAAAATAAGTGAAAAAATCATTCTTCTATAAACTGTGCTGACTAATGCCTTCGATGTACACTACGGACAGTAGGGTTCACAACTTGAATTCAGCTTTGGATCTACACTATGGACAGCATGAAATTCAGCCTTGATTTATTTTTACTGCAGAGACAATTGTACTCTAAGTCCTCGGATTGTGTTAAAGGATGCAACAAAAAACATTCCTCAATGTTTATATCAACTACTTCCTAAGATCTACACTGCGGACAGCAGGGTTTACAACTTGAATTCAGCTTTGCATCTACACTACAGACAGTAGGGAATCCAGCCTTGATTTACTTAATGCAGAGACAATTATACTGTATGTATTCCGATTTAGTTAAAATAAGTAAAAAAAGCATTCTTCTATAACTGTTCTGACTACTGCCTTCGATGTACACTGCGGACAGCAGGGTTTACAACTTGAAATCAGTTTTGCATCTACACTACAGACAGCATTGAATTCAGTCTCAATTTATTTAAGGCAGAGACAATTGTACTCTATGTCCTCAGATTTTGTTAAAGGATGTGACAACAAGCATTCTTCGATGTTTGTGTTGACTACTGCCTAAGGTCTACACTGCGGACAGCAGGGTTTACAACTTGAATTCAGCTTTGCATCTACACTACAGACAGTAGGGAATCCAGCCTTGATTTCCTTAACACAGAGACAATTATGCTGTATGTATTCAGATTTTGGTAAAATAAGTGAAAAAAACTATTCTTCTATAACTGTGCTGACTACTGTCTTCGATGTACACTGCGAACAGTAGGGTACACAACTTGAATTCAGCTTTGGCTCTACACTACAGACAACATTCAATTCAGCCTCAATTCACTTAAGGCAGAGACAAAAAAAACTCCTGTGGCCCTGCTAGTATGCGTAAGCACCATCAATTCCTGCATCCTGTGAACTATGCTCACAAAGAAAGTAGAAGACTGCGCCAAAATGTACCTCCACCACCGGCAATTCCAAGTTCCTCTGGGGCATCACCTTCAACATCGCCACCAGACATGCGTCTCCAATTTGGGAAAGTTAAAATTCACTGCGTGAAGTGCAATCATTTAATTTGTTATGGGGAGCAATCAGTAGACCTAGTTTGCAGAGCAATTGATAACCATCGATGCTAGGTTTTTTTCCCTCAAAGTTTATGCAGTTCAGTATGCAACAGTTAATGCTTTGAGTGCAGCCTGTTCAGACCACGCATCATCGCAGGGTGAGCACACGCTAAACACCAGACGTACCACTAACTCAGTACACCATAAATAATCGCCACGTGACCTTGTTAAGGCAAAATTCAGTAGTCAAAACACATTCTTACCAGTGCGGTCTGCTTAGACCACGCATCATCGCAGGCTCCATACAAACCTCCCCAACCTCAGTGCACCACAACTCATGAACAATATACAATAGAATCTTCTGTGTATTATTTCATATGTAGTGCTCTTACGTTTGTATAGCAGAAGTCATAAACTGTGTATGATTAAATATCTGTGTATGATATCATGATTACTATTGTACTTGATACCAACAGCAACGTAATAAAATGGAGTCGAGCGCATGTGCCCATACCCACTTCAGCTATCTATCTGTGTCTGTGTATTCATTATGTTTGTAAAATTCTGCCCCTGGGCCCTACCCATTATTTAATGCTGTAAACAGCGTATGCAACCATCTTACCTCTGGCAGTAACAAAAGCTTTTGTTATATAACTTTCTCTCGCTCATTCTACAAATACGAACTTAGAAACTGGATCATTACAATACTGCAAGCAAAGTGTATAGTAAATTCATATTTGTGTGCTATTGCTCGAGTTTTTTTTCTAGCATATTTATATAGCGCAAAGTCGACCCAAAACTATGTCTTCAATTTACATGAGCACCGTATTTACAGTACATTTTCAGGCACGCATAGGTTACATCATTTCTCTACAATAACAGGATTTGGAGGCGACTCCAACGCTTGAACACGGATTTCCAGCACCAAGTTCGACAGTGTACCCGAATGACCACATACTTATATATATTACCTGCCCTTCATGTGCCAAAAAATGCAACCTGAAGCTTTCATACCCCTGTATTACTACAGCTACAACACTCCACTGAATGTACAACAAACATTTATATTTGCAGAAATGCATCATGTCCACCATCTTTTATGTGTGCAACTATGGATGAATGTAGGATCAGTGATTCCCCGTACCTTCCATGTCGGCCATGTTGTGGGACTTTACAGACATAATGACACATTTACGTGTAAGACCCGGGTGACGGCAGCACTACAATACAGACACCCGAATCAGTTGATTTCTCATATAGCTCATGACAGAACCACGCCCATAGCTCCGGAGTCATCGTTCACATCCTCGCGCAATACTGACATACGCCAGTCCAGCCCACTCTGCTTACGCTTCCAGGAAAACACAAAAACGCTACATGGCCCAGATTTCCATTGTAGTGATTTCTTAGTTCCAGGTCTAGTTGTCAGAACGGCGAACGCACACTCCCTCATGGCTGGTATACACCAACACCACATCCATCCAGCACAGTCATCACAACACACGTGACCCTACCAATAAAAAAGACGGGGCGCACGTGCTCTACGCCATTGTAGAGTTGGCCTCATCGCAAGCGCTGTGATGGCCCGTCCTGGTGGTTCGGACACCTCATGTAAGATTCTAAGAAATATACGTGTGCAGATGTATGTACTATGCTATTACTAACTCTATAGTATCTTTCAGATCACTAAACTTGAGGGTGCACTATGAACCGGCACATGCTTGGACACACACCGGAGGCAAAAAGGTGAGCTACAAAGATTTTCTCTAGTATCAACACTACCTCTCCTACTCTATCCATTACTTTCTCTCTCTCACACTTTCAATGTCGTTTTTTCTCTCTTTCTCTCTCCCTCTCTCTCACATTGTTTCTCTTTCTCTTTTCAAGTTATGAACGCTGCTGTCAACTCTGTAAATAAATATATGAAGGCTGAATTTAATACAGTCTGCAGTATAGAACCAACGCACATTTCAAGTTGTGAGCTCTGCTAAAACAGTGTTTGCAAAAGGTAAGCAGAGCGGCCTAGATACACAATGCCTCCAATTAAACGCGCTGTAACTAAACAATATTGTCTCGCATAATGACGTGATCTCTCACCTAATTCTGTCTCATTTCTGAATCATTTAAAGACCTGCTGGACCATACTGTAGGTCTGACCCAGCATGCACTTCCCTACAGACACCTCTTCAGCGCGGGCCTATGAGAGGGGTGTGGTGAATCAGGCACACTGCACAGGTGCGACTAAGCAATATTGCCAAGTGTTATGCTAATTTGCGATCTTTGACCTCATTTAGTCACATCTCTGTCTCATTTTAAATACCATCTATATCATAAGATAGGCCTAAGCCTACAAGCAGTGCTGCCCTACAGACTCCTGTTGAAGGTGATTCTGTGGGAGGGGTCGGATGCACTACCCTGAGTGTGCATGTGAGAAAAAACTATCTTGCCTTTCGTAAATATGTAATCTCTCACCTCATTCAATCACATCGATCTAATTTTAAAGACTTATTTTCATTTTTGATTTGCAGGTTACCGACACTCCTACCATTGGAGTCCATCTCACATTTTGTTCATTATACTTTTATGTTAAAGTTATGTTTCTATTTATTTATTTTTGTTTTAATAAAAGTTAATTAAAAAAAAAACTGAGTGTATCCGTCTTCTTTTTTCTGATAACATTTCACTATTATTTAGTGTGATAATCATATGCTTAGAGAAATTATGTTTATAACTAGAAGTATAATACTGAGTCTAACTCTTTACCAGAGTCTGTAGCTGCGATTAACGGTACCTATGAAAGTTTTTTAAAAAGTCCAGCACACTTGCTGTTTGGATTAGCAACAATGCGTGGTGAACTTGTGACCTGTGTGCTCAGTTAAGTGTTCCATGAACTGTTACTATGGTAACAGGCAGTAAGCAGTTTGGGGGTAGGGTTGAAAGGTACCGGCTGTACAGAAGCCGTTATATTTACCCAGAATCCTCTACATGACAGAGGGGAAAGCAAACCGAGATGACAGAACACTATGTCCATTATGAGCAAAAGAAGTACACAACTCTTCGAATTAACCTCAAGAGAGGGCTCGAGGAATAGCTTCTGACGTTACAAAACCCCATGTACCATTTGCCTCCTCTGTACTCAACAATGGGCAATTCTTTATCGATCACAATCAGACACTGCTGCTTCACGATTCACAGTGTGCAGTTCACTAAATACTTCTTGCTTATTTAAATTGAAGACAGGATTGTCGACATTTCAAAACTTAGGGGCATATTTACAAGGACGCTGTTAAAATTATCGCCGCTTTAGCGGCAGCAAACTACAGCTAAAATGGCGATAATGGACTTCAAAATCCTTTGTTGTCCTACTGGGAGATTTTTTCAACACTGCTGTTTGCTATGGCAGGGTGAGAGCCGAGGCTCCAGAACTTGGATTTTGAAAGAGAGAACACGAACACCTACTCACTCTTTTAAAATGCAAAGCAGAATGCTTTTCCCCACAGGGAGCTGCATATTAGCAGGTTCCCGTGTGGAAAAGTAATGGTGGCTTCCGAAGGACACAGGAAGCTGTCTGGCACTGTAGGGACATTGGGCCTCCACCCACAGTCCCCAACGTTGAATATACGCCCATGGTATGGGATCTCAAGGAAGAATAAAAATTAGCAGTAGGTGATATTTTTTTATGGTAAAATATGGAGTCTGTAATGGGCATATTTACAAGGACAGCATTAAAATGTTCTGGTGTAAACCTGGGCTTCTAATGAAATTCTCATGAATTCTCAAAAGCCTGTTACTAAGCCCATTATGGCCGCTTTAACGGTACTTTTCTAACGCTAAAGTGACAATGTTTTCAACGCTGTCCTTGTAAATATGCCCCCAATATCGCGAGAAATACAGCAATACTTCATGTTCGCCAGTGAAAAGCTTGTTAATATAAGACTGTGGACTTAACATATCAATTCACCTTGCATATTAAACATGCTTAAGTCTACTTCAGAACAGATGTTAGGATTCAACATAAACTGCAATTACCAAGAGTTTTGCTATCGGTCCTCAAATCCAGGGCCGCCTTGTAAATACAACGCTGTTGTCATACCTCCCTCTTCCATGTTATATTGTCATAGGAACACCTACCTTGCCACTGGAAATGCCTACATTGTAACTCATTTGAGATACGAGTCGAGCCGTTAGCAAACCGGCTGCTAACATGCGTTACTGCATCTTAGCGTCGCCTAGTAAATAGGGTGATACAATTTTCACTGCATTTTTGGGCGATACAATTTTCACTGCATTTTTTGCTTTTTTTTAAAAATTGTGGTGAAATGGCACTTGTTAATATGCCCTCAAGTTTGCTATGACAGAGCGGGAACCTCGACTCCCACCCTGCTATAGAAAACAGCAGTGTCCCGGGTGTGGGCACCCCAAGACACAGCAGGAGCTGCTCCTGGGGGGTGGTGTTCCCCAAGGCTTTCGACTGCTCCAGAATATAAATATAAAAAGACCCGGAGGGTGGTAATCCCCGGGGCTTAGACGGATCTTTGAGCACCCTCACCCATTTATTTTGTAGCACCGAAGAATGGCGGTTCCCGGGCTACAGGGCCCCTCTGAACCCACGTCAAATGTAATATTTTAGACCCCATGATTTGGCCCTCCCAGGTAGCTAATTTTTAAAAAACCACAGAGGCCCGAGCTTCTTTTTTTTATTTTTACGGCAGATCCATGCACACAGCGCACATTTCCGTTTTAAAAAAAAAACATTTTTGGGACCCCCTAAGCAGGTCTAAAGGGTCAAAATATTTCTAACCTGCCCCCTTTATATGTTTTGAACACTTGTTCCACTAATTTCTAGATCCTCGCTTCTACTGAGGCACAAAATGGCTGCCAACACTTCCTGGTTTCGAATGTTGACAACCACTTGACAGCCAACTACCATTCAGCGATCGGCACGGTGCGCATAAGGTGTGCTCAGGATGCGCTGATCCACTGCGGCCATAGATATATATGTACTTTCTCAGGAACTACTGAACGGATTTACACCATTTAAGCATTTAAGCAAAAGGCACGAGTCTGAACCAAGGACTACCTCTTTGCCAAATTTGGTGTAATACCGTTCAGCAATTCGGGCTGTAACCGCTATGAACGGTTCCTTTGGAAAATTGCATGGGGAAAACACTTTTTAAGACCCCCTTTTTTCTCAGCCCCCACTCCAAGAATCATCCTGAGACTTTCAGGATAGGAGCGGACCGGAGAGCCCCACTAGTTTTGAAATATTCACGAAGATTCGTCAACCGGCGCCAAAGTTATTCCAAATAGAATGTTGCAGATTTCCTATGGAAAATAGGTCCTAACTATAACTATCTACTGGCGGCCGCCAGTAGGTAATATATGTATCTATATCTGGGGGTCACTACTGAGTAGGTATAGTTAGAATTGTGTTTTCGTAGAGTTTTTTTTTTTTGGTTTGGGTATATCTTTGGTGCTATTTGACGTATCTTTACAAAACGTTCCTACATTTTTTTTTTACCTCAGCTCCTACCTAGAAGATTTCAGGGAATTCCGTCAAGTAGGGGTGAGACAAAAAGAGGGCCCCAAAACACGTTTTGACCATACATTTTTCCGTAGGAATTTTAGACACATCTACAGTCCAAACCGCTGAATGGATTTACACAAAAGTTGGCAGACAGCTAGATCTTTTAAAAAAAATAATTTTTTATTAGCATTTCGAAAGAACAACATACAGCGTATATCCTTGGGTTGTATGCATATCACAACCAGCATATATATATATATATATATATATAAACCAGTAGGATGCAATTTTCCAGCAACATATCTTCATGCATGTTCAAGACATTACAATAAATGAGAATCATCCCAACTCCCCCCAACCCTCCTGCCTCCCCTAACCCATCTCCCAGGCAATACACGTGTTTCAGAGCCCTCACACTGGGAAGACTCTGTTATAACATGTGCTACATGACGGGCAGTTATAGCAGTGAGTATCAGCAATACTACAATACAGCATTCGGGTCCAACAGTCCAGAACAGTGACAGATCAAAGATAACATCCACAGCGGCATTATGTATGGAGCCGCGTCTCTCCAAATACATCAGGGTGCGCTAACATGTATGCTGTCATGGGGCTCCGGAAGTCCTTAGGGCGGGAAGCCTCAGGCAACTCTTCCTCGTAAGCCTGCAACTGATCCCTACAATAGGCCAGGTCAGTAAGCCACAATTTTACAGCAGGAGCAGACCGCGAACCCCATCTCTTCGCCACCACCCGCTTTGCCATCAGTGTGGAGATCGCCACAAGGCGTCAGTTGGCAGGTTTCAAGCGGTTTACATATCCCAGAAGACATACCTCAGGTGAACAAGCAATAATTTCCAGTACCACTTCTGACAGCATGCGAGCCACCTCTGCCCAGAACGCCAAGACTTTCCCACACATCCAGGCCACATGAAAGAAATCTGCATCGTTAACTCCACATCGCACACACTTTGCCGACTCCCTCAGACCATACCTGTGGAGTTGTAGAGGCAAGTAATATCTTTGGTGCAGGAACTTAAAGGGAATGATCCTGAGATTGCAATTGGCCGTTAGTCGACCCGTGAGTTGACAACACGCTGACCATACCTCCATCGGGATGGGACTACATATCGCGGCTTGCCAGCGTTGACGCGACTGATGATCCTCAAACTCCTGTTCCCTCTGGGAGGCATAATAGAGACTAGTAATAAGTCCCTTACGGCTCACCCCAGCTAACATTACCTGTAATGCCCTAAGAGTCGTAGGCTCCCCCGGAAAGTTTGGGTATACGTCTAGTATGGCCTCTCGGACGCGTACATACATGAATCTAAACATGAAGGATCGATTGACGTCATTTGGGCTGCTCCAAGAGTTTTGAAACCAGCCCCTACGTATTGGTCGCCCATGCGGACTATACCCACAGCCGAAAGCTCCTTCAGCGCAGCGGGCTCCCTAGCAGCCGAAATTCCCGGATGAGAAGCTATGGGCAGTAGGGGGGCATACAAATACGGAAGCTGAACTCTATCTGCCAGAGCTCTCCACGCCCAGGACGTACACAATGTGGGGTTAATTTCCTTCCGAGGCCCACCGGTGCCACCAGATAAAACCATAGCCTGCACAGGAATGGGAAGAACCGCGTCTGCCTCAATAGCTATGTGCGGCTGAAAGCGCTGCGGAAAATGCCAATAATGAGCAAAATGCGCTTGTGCGCAGAGGTAATATAAGCGAAGATCCGGAGCCTCATATCCACCCCGTCACAGGGCTGCACTAAGAGATCCCACCTGCATCGTGATTGCTTACCCCCCCAGACAATTGTAAGTAGAGCCGACTGCAACGTTTGGAAAAAGGTCAGATTTAATTTAATGGGAATATTTATAAAGAAGTACAGCATCTTGGGCAGAAACACCATTTTCACAACAGCAATCCTATCTGCCAGCGACAGGGGGAGACGCGTCCACCTCTCCGTTTGCTTCATTATGCGTGTAATGGCACGCCCATAATTATCTGTGACCACCACAGCCGGCTCTCTATGGATCATCACCCCCAGAAACTTTACTGACTCTGAAGTGCAGGACCGTGGGAAGTCCAGTTCAACCTCCGTCATGCCATGTTAATGGAAAGACCACGGACTTGGACCAATAAATGCCCAAACCAGAAAACCTCTCAAATTGGACATACTCCCTCAGCAACGAAAGATAATTTGATGGCCCGAACGTACAGTAGCATATCGTCCGCATAAAGTGAGACAATTAATGGGCGTTGTCGGAATCTTAATGCCGCGGCAGAATGCTTTTGGCAGAGCTTGCATGCTAGGGTTTCTATTATCAAGGAGAAGAGAATGGGAAACAGGGGGCAACCTTGTTGAGTGCCCCTTTCTTTAGAGAATAGGGACGAGACCCTGCCATTGACTCGCACTCTGGCAACAGGTCCGCTATAAAGAACTCAAATCCGTTGTAGAAAGAAGGGGGGGAAACCCATCCTGCCCAGGACCGTGAACATATAGGACCAGTGCACGGAATCAAAGGCCTTTGCTGCATCGAGTAACACAGCAACGGCTTGAAAATCAGGTTCGAAATAATGCAGCGTGAAAGATAATGTACGCAGATTGTGCGTGGTGGATCTCTCCATCACGAAGCCCGACTGATCCGGCAAAACCAGCAGGGGCACCAGGGGTTGAAGTCTAGTGGCTATCATTTTTGCCAGTATTTTGGTATCAATATTAATGATGGAGAGCGGTCTGTACGATCCGCACTGATTAGGAGGCTTGTCAGGCTTCAGCAGTGTGACCAACAAGGCCTCACGAAGCGATGGCGGCAGAGTCCCGCCGTCATACGGCTGCACATAGACCTCCAATAACCGCGGAGCCAGGATTGTAGAAAATGTCTTTTAAAATTCACTTGGCAGCCCATCCGGCCCAGCAGCTTTACATGTAGGCAAAGCCATTATAGCATCCCGCACATTGTCCTCCCCGAATGGTTGCACTAAGTATTCTCGATGTGTATTGGACAACCAGCCCAGTGCCACATCGTCCATATAATCATGTGTTTCCTCATCTGAAGGGGACTCCCTGGCTGCATAGAGATCGGAGTAAAATTTCAACACTACATCACAAAGCTCTTACGTTGAGTGCCGGGCCGTACCAGAGTCGTGAATAAGCTCATTTATGGGCTCCTGATTTCGGGGCTCCCTCAGCTTCTGAGGAAGAGAACGGCCCGGCCGTCCACCTTCCCTATAATGCCGCGCTATCTGATGCCTAGAGCAATGCCGCAGCTCCTGGTCAACAGTGTCATTGTGTTCAGTGACCAGTTCACGGATCTGCCCAAGTTTATCCGCTGTTGGAGTGTCATAAAAGGCTCTCTCCAGGGCACTGATGTCTGCGGCCAACTTCCGTATCCGGTGCCTAATATCTCGCAGGACTCCCACCTGCACCCCTATGCACGCCCCTCTGATGGTGACCTTAAAGGCCTCCCACGGAACCCCCGCACTATCCACCGTGCCCTCGTTCTCCTTAAAATAGTTCCCAATCGACTCCTCTATAGTGTGTCTAAACACAGGATCCCTCAATTCAGACAGCTGGAGCCGCCAGGCAAACTTCGGAGCCCTATATTCCGGCCATGTCAACTCCATAAGCACTGGAGAATGATCGGAAAGTGTTCTAGCTACGTGACAAACACTCTTAACCCAGTGACACACCTCACCTGAAATCCACCAGTAATCAATGCGCGACCATGAGCCATGCCCCGTAGACACACATGTTCCCTCACAAGCTTGCGGGTGGCGTAGGCGCCAAACATCCTGCACATGCCCAGCATCAATCAGACTCCACAGCACCTCCGATGCTCTCTTCTGACAGACCAGTGCCATGTCGATCCTTAACCATGTCTAGGTACACATTAAAATCTCCTCCCCAGATAATGTCAGCAGGAGGAAATTGCACGATCCTGCGCCACACATCCGAGAAGAACGCTGGATCATCCACATTCGGCCCGTATATGTTCACTAAAAGCACGCTCTCACCCCACAACCTACCATGCAGAATCACACACTGACCACTGTCATCTGTTTCAGTTTTAATTTCGGTAAAGTGGACACCTTTCCTCACCAACGTGAGCACACCTCTTGCATACGAAGAGTAGGAGGAAGACGCCCACACACTAGCCCAACGGGCCCCAACATTCCGTACCGACGCCGCAGTTAAATGCATTTCCTAGAGGAAAGCGACACTCAAGCCCATTCTATCCAGGCCTGCAAACACCATCCTGATCTTCCGTGGCGAATTCGAGCCACGAACATTCCAAGTGGCAAATTTAATAGAGCTACCCATTAACTGGTGGCAGGAAAGTCAAGTAGCAAACGCCATATGCAAAGCAGTGTTCCCTCGAAATCCAGCCAATATTACACACCTTATCAGTACGCCAGGTAGAAAACAAAGAACAATCTCCCAATCCCAATCCCAACCCAGCCCCCCCACCACCCACTTCAGCACCCGAACCATGCCAAAGCTCCCGCATAGCAGGAGTTGACCGAGCAGTCAGTATGTAAATATCCCAGCTCTATGTGACCGGCTATGTGTGTCCCAGTGGGGTAGGATAAACCTCCAAAAAACTAAGCAAAGGCAATGTTGCAGGCTTAGGCGGTCATGAGCCACATGCAGGCATTAAGTATCAGAGTAATCATAAAAATAGGAAAGAGCAATGCAGTTGAACTCCCCCCATTGATAGCCAAAAAACATCTGACAACTTGAACATTTCAGCATTTCTATACATGTGAAGACCCTCTCTCAGATAATCAGAAATACTTGTACATACTGTACTAAAAAGAAACATGAAATCTTAGAGTTATATATAGAATCAGGCATGCCTAGGAGCCCTCAGTGCAGCAGTCGCAATACACACAGAGAAGAACCTTCAGCACTCAGCATCCTCCTGCTCCTCCCCCCCAGCGCCTCCGTGGAGGCCCGCTTTCTGCGCTTCAATTTTTTTGCATAGTCCATTGCAGCCTTAGGGGAGGAAAAGATCTTGTTGTCCGAGCAGCGCCAATGCGAAGGCGGGCAGGGTATAGCATAGCGTAGGGAACTTCTTCATTACGCAAAAACTGCTTCACAGTGCCAAACTCCCTCCGTGCGGCCTGGACGGCAACGACGTGAAATCCGGAAAAAAAGCAAGCGTGTCCCCTTGATGCTCTATCGTCCCTTTCTCTCTAGCCAGACGCAGGATTGTGTCTCTGTCCCTATAGTTCGAAATCCAGGCTTTTTATGGGACGAGGGGGGGCTCCAGGAATAGGGCGAGCAGCCAACAAGCGGCACGGCACGCTCCACTATGAACATATTAGACAAATGTTCCGTGCCAAAGATGTCTGTGATAAGGCGCTCCATGTAGGTCTCCATCCTGCCCACATTCTTGGATTCTGGCAATCCGTAACGCGGATGTTGTTGCGTCGGGACCGCGCTTCCAAGTCCTTGTTTTTCACCTGTATAAGAGAGAAAACTTTTTCCATTTTCAGAGCCTTATCCGTGACTGTGGACAGGCCATCCTCTGCAGCAGAGACCCTCTGTTCCACTTCCCCATGCGTGCACTTTGTTTTTCTAGCTGCGAGTGTAGGAGAGTGGGGTCTGCAATCCCATGGCCACCCCAGATTTTTGCTTTTTGCTTCACTGGTTTACGACTTTCCCTGGCTGTGGGCCTGCTAATCAGACCCACAGCCTAGCTGTTCTCTCTCTAAATTACAACCATGTACCTTAGGCGCATTTTACCAATTGGTACTGGGCCACCTTATCAGTCCCTGTACAGCATACCTTAGGTATCCAGGGCATAGGTGTACCCAGGGCCTACTAGGGGCTCAAGCATGCATTATGCCACCCCTGGCTGGTCACCCAAACAGACACAACTGGCTGCACGACAGCTGGGGCAAGGTGGTGTAATCACCCTTTGCTTGAGATATAGTATACCTATATCTAAACCTAAAATGGACACATATATTCCTATCAGTCACTCCTATGGCAGGCCTTATTAATCCTGAAGGCAGAGTGCTAGGAATTATGTGAGCCCGTTTGCAGCTTGCGGAACCAAGTCCAAATAGCTGTTCCATGATAACGCTATACCATATACTCTTAAGTGCATTATAATCCTCGCGGTTAAATGCTAACTTTGGTGTAGCATTAACAAAACATGTCGAGTAAGGTGTCAGACGAATTGGAATACTAACCCCTCGCCAATTCTGGCGACGGGGTTAGCATTCCACCCTTCTAGAGGGACACGACATGTATGTAACTGTGAACCCCGGTTAAAGTCAGACACAGCCTCAGCTCCACAAAATGGATGCTGCCACCGAGACACAAGTCTGCCCTCCTGCTGCTGGGAGTCCTTCCAGCAACGGAGGCCTGGACAAAGGGTTTCCTGTCAGGGGCGGTGCTAGCATCATCCCAGACAGGATTTTGTGTATCCCAGGTAGGCAGGGCTGAAAGGAAGGTGACTGCAAGTGGCACCTCGGTGCTCACTGTGCATATGCCGGCTCAAACCAGTTCCTGGGGAGAGACCGGACAAAGGATAGGGGTGTAACCACCCCCCTCCTGGTCCTACCCATAGGGCAGGACCTAGTCGCGTGCCAGCCCCTTTTCTTAGGATAAAGGTAGGAGCAGGCCCCCTTCCCAAATTAGATAATCTTGAATCTTGAACTACTTTCCACGAAAGGAACTCTTGACTTTCTCTGAAGACTCTGCAAAAGTAATACTCACTGGTTTAGTGAGTGCACCAAGAAAGGCCCAACTCCTACCACTACTGCCCCTAAGGCATCTGCACCCCCTAGTACAGTTAGTAGTGGTAGTAATCCTCCTAAGGCTATAGTGGGGTTAACCCTGGGAACTGAGGCGGGCTCTGACTTAGTGAGAACACCTACTCAGGCTGTTCTTGTTTGCACTGGGGACATAGATATGACCCCTACAATAAGTCCCAGTACTCTGGGCAAGTACAGGCAGACGCCTTTGATTAATGGAAAAATGGCTCAGGCCTACAGGGACACTTGTGCCAGTGTCACCATGGTGACACCTAACTGTGTGGACCCTGACCAGGTAATACTGGGAGCAGACTACCTGGTGACCAATGCTAGCAATGGCACTATCTCCCATAGTATGGCACTTGTTAACTTCTCCTGGGGAGGGGTAAATGGCCTCAAAAGGGTTGTTGTTAGTTCAGACCTCCCTGTGGACTGTCTTTTGGGCAATGATTTGGAATCCTCCTTATGGTCAGATATGGAGTATAGGACTCATGTGGAAATGTTAGGTTTGTCAGCACATGTCCTTGCTGTGACTAGGTCACAGGCCAAGAAATGCCCAGCTGAACTTGTGCTGGATCCTGGAACAATGGACCAGACACTACCCAAGAGAAAGAGCAGTAGGGGTAAGATTGACTCTTCCCCCCTGCCTCAGGTGATGGATCAGATCTCTCAGGAGACTGACCCCAAGACCCCAGAAGGAACTGTCCTAGAAGAGCTTGAGCCTGAACAGGTTGAGTTTCTTGGGACAGGGGGCCCTTTCAGGGCAGACTTGAGGCAGGCACAGTTAGACTGTTCCTCTCTTGAACCCCTCAGACAGCAGGCTGCTGCTGAGGCTGCAGGGAATGCCACAGGTGCCCATAAAGTGTACTGGGATGATGGACTCCTTTACTCTGAGGCAAGAGACCCCAAGCCTGGTGCTACCAGGAGGCTGGTCATCCCCTTGTCTCTGAGAGGTTTCCTTCTCACCTTGGCCCATGAAATTCCCCTTGCAGGTCACTTAGGCCAGAATAAGACTTGGGACAGGCTTGCCCCACACTTTCACTGGCCCCATATGACACTAAGAACTTTTGTCGTTCCTGTGTCACCTGCCAAGCCAGTGGCAAATCAGGTGGCACAACAAAGGCCCCCCTTATACAACTACCTGTGGTGGGGGTTCCCTTTGAAAGAGTGGGGATTGTCATTGTTATACCAATGGACCCCCAACAGCCTCTGGGCACAGATTTATACTGGTGGTAGTGGATCATGCCACCAGGTATCCAGAAGCTATTCCCCTTAGAACCACTACAGCTCCTGTTGTGGCAAGGGCCCTGGTTGGAGTTTTCTCCAGAGTGGGGTTCCCTAAGGAGGTGATCTCTGACAGAGGTGCAAACTTCATGTCAGGATACTTGACTGCTATGTGGAAGGAATGTGGTGTCAATTACAAAATTACCACACCCTATCACCCACAATGCAATGGGCTTGTTGAAAGATTCAACAAGACCTTCAAAGGGATGATAAAAGGGTTACCAGAAAAGCTTAGGCGAAGATGGGACATCCTTTTACCCTGCCTTCTGTTTGCTTACAGAGAGGTCCCACAGAAGGGGGTTGGTTACAGCCCTTTTGAGCTTTTGTTTGAACATCCTGTAAGAGGACCCCTATGTCTTGTGAAGGAAGGATGGGAGTTACCTCTCAAAAAGCCTGAACTTGACATAGTGGACTATGTACTTGGTCTCCGCTCCAGGATGGCAGAGTACATGGAGAAGGCATCTAAAAACCTGGAGGCCAGCCAAGAACTTCAAAAAGCTTGGCATGACCAAAAGGCTGTCCTAACTGTTTACCATGCAGGACAGAAGGTGTGGGTGTTGGAGCCAGTGGCCCCAGCAGCTCTCCAAGACAAATGGTCTGGACCCCACATCATCATTGAACAAAAGGGAGAAGTCACCTATTTGGTGGACATGGGAACTCTCAGGAGCCCTCACAGAGTACTTCATGTGAATAGGCTCAAAGCATTTGTTGACAGGGAGGACATGGGCTTGCTCATGGCCACAGATGAGGGACAGGAGGAAGAGAGTGACCCTCTCCCAGACCTGCTCACTCAGAACCCTGATGATGGGTCAGTGGATGGTGTAGTCTTTTCTGGCAGCCTCTCTGAGCATCAGCAACAGGATTGTAGGCAAGTCCTTCAATCCTTCAGACAAATATTTTCTCTGACCCCAGTCAGACAAACTGGTGCACACATGAGGTGGACACTGGAGACAGTCTGCCTATAAAGAGTAAAATCTACAGGCAACCTGACCACGTCAGGGACTGCATAAAAACTGAAGTACAAAAGATGTTGGAATTGGGAGTCATTGAACCCTCAGAGAGCCTTTGGGCTAGTCCTGTAGTTCTAGTGCCTAAACCTCACACCCAGGATGGTAAGAGAGAGATGAGGTTTTGCGTAGACTACAGGGGTCTCAATGCTGTCACTAAGACAGATGCCCATCCAATACCAAGAGCAGATGAACTCATTGACATATTGGCTTCTGCCAAGTTCTTGAGTACATTTGACCTGACAGCTGGTTATTGGCAAATCAGGTTAGCTGAGGATGCCAAGGCCAAGACAGCATTTTCTACCCCAGGAGGTCATTACCAATTTGTGGTGATGCCCTTTGGTTTGAAAAATGCCCCTGCCACTTTTCAAAGGTTGGTGAACCAAGTTCTCACTGGGTTGGATGACTTTTGTGCAGCATATCTAGATGATATTGCTGTCTTTAGCTCCACCTGGGAGGATCACCTGATCCACCTGAGGAAAGTTTATGAGGCCCTGCAAAAGGCAGGCCTCACTATCAAGGCTACTAAGTGCCAGATAGGGCAGAGTCAAGTTGTGTACTTGGGCCACCTTGTAGGTGGAGGCCAAGTTCAACCTCTGGAGAGCAAGATACAGGCCATAAAGGACTGGGCTCCTCCAACCACCCAGACACAGGTCAGAGCTTTCTTGGGCCTGTCTGGTTATTACAGGAAATTTGTCAGAAATTATGGAACCATTGTGACTCCACTTAATGATCTGACAAGTAAGAAAATGCCAAAGAAAGTTCAGTGGACAGTTAGCTGTCAGAAGGCATTCGATGACCTAAAGCAGGCCATGTGCACTGCACCTATTCTCAAGAGTCCAGACTACTCCAAACCTTTCATTGTCCAAACGGATGCTTCTGAGTTGGGTGTGGGAGCGGTTCTATCTCAGCTGAATATTGATGGTCATGACCAGCCCATTGCTTTTATAAGTAGAAGGCTGACCCCTAGAGAGAAACGTTGGTCAGCTATTGAGAGGGAGGCCTTTGCTGTGGTTTGGGCCCTGAAGAAGTTGAGGCCATACTTGTTTGGTACCCACTTCAAAGTTCAGACCGACCATAAGCCCCTCTTATGGCTAAATCAAATGAAGGGTGAAAACCCCAAACTTCTTAGGTGGTCCATTTCCCTACAGGGGATGGACTTTACAGTAGAGCACCGCCCAGGAACTGACCATGGTAATGCAGATGGTCTCTCCAGGTACTTCCACTTAGAGCAAGAAGACTCACCTGGTCAAGGTTAGTTTAATGTCCCTAAGTTTGGGGGGGGGGGGTTATGTAGGAGAGTAGGGTCTGCAATCCCATGGCCACCCCAGATTTTTGCTTTTTGCTTCACTGGTTTACGACTTTCCCTGGCTGTGGGCCTGCTAATCAGACCCACAGCCTAGCTGTTCTCTCTCTAAATTACAACCATGTACCTTAGGTGCAGTTTACCAATTGGTACTGGGCCACCTTATCAGTCCCTGTACAGCATACCTTAGGTATCCAGGGCATAGGTGTACCCAGGGCCTACCAGGGGCTGAAGCATGTATTATGCCACCCATGGCTGGCCACCCAAACAGACACAACTGGCTGCACGACAGCTGGGGCAAGGTGGTGTAATCACCCTTTGCTTGAGATATAGTATACCTATATCTAAACCTAAAATGGACACATATATTCCTATCAGTCACTCCTATGGCAGGCCTTATCAATCCTGAAGGCAGAGTGCTTGGAATTATGTGAGATGGTGCTCTGGCATGAGCTGAGCCCGTT
Source organism: Lissotriton helveticus (assembly GCF_964261635.1). NCBI lineage: Eukaryota > Metazoa > Chordata > Amphibia > Caudata > Salamandridae > Lissotriton > Lissotriton helveticus. Next base: position 1,242,022,222 of record NC_136063.1, on the reverse strand, counting down.
TGCAGCTTGCGGAACCAAGTCCAAATAGCTGTTCCATGATAACGCTATACCATATACTCTTAAGTGCATTATAATCCTTGCGGTTAAATGCTAACTTTGGTATAGCATTATCAAAACATGTCGAGTAAGGTGTCATACGAACTGGAATACTAACCCCTCGCCAATTCTGGCGACGGGGTTAGCATTCCGCCTTTCTAGAGGGACACGACATGTATGTAACTGTGAACCCCGGTTAAAGTCAGACACAGCCTCAGCTCCACAAAATGGATGCTGCCGCAGAGACACAAGTCTGCCCTCCTGCTGCTGGGAGTCCTTCCAGCAACAGAGGCCTGGACAAAGGGTTTCCTGTCAGGGGCGGTGCTAGCACCATCCCAGACAGGATTTTGTGTATCCCAGGTAGGCAGGGCTGAAAGGAAGGTGACTGCAAGTGGCACCCCGGTGCTCACTGTGCATATGCTGGCTCAAACCAGTTCCTGGGGCACCCCAGCCCCTGAGCTGGGGAGAGACCGGACAAAGGAGAGGGGTGTAACCACCCCCCTCCTGGTCCCACCCATAGGGCAGGACCTAGTCGCGTGCCAGCCCCTTTTCTTAGGATAAAGGTAGGAGCAGGCCCCCTTCCCAAATTAGATAATCTTGAATCTTGAACTACTTTCCACGAAAGGAACTCTTGACTTTCTCTGAAGACTCTCCCTTGTGGCTAAGGAGTAGCCACCCTGCACCAGCAGGCACCATCGAAGCTCTTGCGGTTTGCTGCACGTCCATCCTCCGGATCAAGACTGCCCAGCTCGACGAGACCCAGATTCCCTGCCATCTCTGACCTCTACCTACATCATCCAGCCCAGCTGAGATTCGTGGGTGTGACGAGACCCGTGGGACCGGCCATCTTCAAGACCTGCACAACGCTTCACCAGCACGACCCCCGAGAGACCCTCGAGTAAGTGCACTGGGGTTTGAGAAGCCCTAACCCTAAGCAGCTCCAGCACCGAAGTCCAGCCCCCCAGCATCCACGAGGTCTGCGTGGGGCCCTTCTGCTTCTTTGCTGCTTGCCACGTTGTCCGGTCACTTGCCCGTTGGCTAGTGGCCCTCCTGACGACGTACCACGACGATTTCACCGCTGGTCTGGTTGCTCCAGACTGGCCCTTGCTCCCTTCCAAGAGAGGAGCACCCCGGACCCTCCTGGTCCACTCCAGACGCCATCTTGACTCCACCACGTGGGCTTGCCTTTGCCAAGGTTTGTTGCTCAGATCCTGAGTCCAGCATCGCCGACAGCCGACAGCCTCGTGGGACAGCTCGCACCTCCAGCCTGGACGCCGACAACGCTCCTGGCCCGTGTAACTGCAGAGTCCAGCGTCGCCCACTCACCTGGTCGAGGTGACTTCATCCGGTGCCATCCTGGTGCCCACATATTCACTGGCTAGTGATTAAGAACTAAGTCCCCTCTGCTTTCAGGTCGTCTCCTTCACTGATCCAGCCTTGGATCACACCGAACTTCTTCACTGGTCGCCTGTCCAGCAACATCTTCTTTCAGGCTCCATAGATTACAACGAGGATTCCCGACGTCACTTGAACCCTATGCAGCCGCAGCCCCTGGGCTAGGTAACTCGAGCATTTCGGTGCTCCAGCACAGGTTCACTCTCCTAGTGTCCAGATCCTTTTTCGTTTTTAGTCTACCTAGTCGGATTTGTCCGGAAACAGTAACTTTAGAAACGCTAGCATCCATAGACTTCTTCCCGCATCCCGCGTGAGAGTGCACACTCTGCACCCGATCTCCCTAGGCCTCCTGCTCCTAACCTTAGGGTTCAGTAGTGTAGTCCTAGCGATCCTGAAGCCTCTGGATCTTGTTACTTACCTGCTAGCATTTCGCATTCCACTTTTTGTGTATATGGTTTTTCGTGCCCCTCGGGCATTTGTGTAAATTGTGCAACTTGAAGTATTTTCATAAGAGTTTTGTATTGTGCTTAGCTCCCTGACTCATAAAGAGTTCAGGGTAGACTTGTTATTAATAAATATCCTATATTTTTATAACAACTTGTGTGGTGTCCTTTCACTTGGTGTTCAAGGGGTTTATGTGATGGTAAAACAGCTGGCTTAACACGCGACGCCCTCTAGAGTTTAGCCTAAAGACTGCTCTTGTCCACGCTACTAGGATAGCTGGTCTAATAAGGTTGACTTACAACCAATCATCAATAAGGGTTGTTTGGTATGATACAAAGTGATCACTAGAATAGTGAGCACTATATATCAGGCCAACTTCTCACAGCGAGGACATGTGATCAAGTATGTGGTTGACTGCTGCCATAGCGCCTTCTATTGATTGTAGAGTCGGCTGCCTGACAACTAATGTGGCCTCCAGCGTGGGGGACCCATTGGTCGCTGCGTCTGCCTCAGAATCTGAAGCGGTCCTCTATGGGGGCTTAGGGGCACGCTTGGACTCAAAACGGAGTTTAGACTGAGTCTTATCTGATCGTCCCATGTTCACAGGCCGCGTCGCAGCAATCAAGGCAGGGAAAAAAGAAAAGCAGAAACCATCAGCCACACACTCTTTGGGCCCTCCCGGATACCACCTCACCGCCACTGGTATGTGGAGACCACGCCGTCTCACGCGGAACCCCAACCGTCGCACTGCACCCTCAAAAATCTCTCCCACATAGGTTTAGCCACAACAAGTCGAGAACACGTAGGGTGACTCCCCAGGCCAGACCATCAAACACTGCAGCCGGAGGTGTCTGATAAGTCCAGCAGGCTGTTAGAAATGGCACACTTCTCTAGGCAGCCAGAAAAGGTAAAGGCCAGAAGTGGCAATATGGGTCCAATGATAATACGGGCTCAGATCTAGGCCACAGACCAGGGTAGTATCAGCAGGGACGGGAAGGAGACAGCATCCACTGTAATCTGCACAGCCACTCACAACGATGTTCTGCCGCTAATGGCTCCACAAATGAAGCGCGCGCCCCCCGGGCCCAAGCCCACGCGGCACAGCAGCACTCAGCAACAGGGAGGCCTGAACCCCAGCAGGTCAGTCAAAATCCCGGGTGTCTTCGCCGGGGTATCAACAGCAACTCCCAGCACGCTATGTCCGCCGGAGGTCCCCACAGGCCGCAGACCCTGTAAAACATCGGCCTCCCCAACGCTGCCACCTTCAGCCACGCACCAGACACAGAAAGCCAGGCACAGCCCCAGTCCCCGGCCCGAGCCCACCTCCACAGTCCCAGCCGGTAGACAGGCCGACCCTCTCACTGCATATGTCAGGGAACACTGGGGGCCTTGCTGCTCCGCCACTTGTCTCTGCTTCCCGCTGCAGGCCTCCACTCCAACTACGTCCACGCTGCCAGAGGCACCGCCACACATCTCTGCCAGGCCATGAGGGCTCCAAGCACGCCACCCACAGCAGCCACTGCTCACCCTCAGTCACCACCACCATCGCGGCATCCTACGACACACAGGGGGGCCACTCTCACCACTGCTAGGCCGGGATGGCTCCAGGCACGCCTCCCGCTTCCGCCGCCGTAGGCCCGCAGTTGTCTCAGCAGTCACGGCACCCTCCGACTCCCATAGGGGCCGCACCAGCCGCCGCGTAGGTCCGGAAGGCTCCAGGCACGCCTCTCAGACCGGTAATTGAATGCCAGCAGTTATCACTGCAGTTACGGCGCCCTCCGATATCCTGAGGGGGCCGGGCAGGCACCACGCAGATCCCCAGCAGCTCCGCCACACAGCGGCCTACCGGAGGCCAATGGCTGCCATATGCAGGCCCCGCCACGAGTCGGGCTAGAACCCCCGAATCACAGCAGAGGGTGGATTGTAGGTGCCACAAGTTGTCTCAGGCGACACAGGAGCCGATCAGGAAGGCACACCAGGCACTTAGAAACTGCAGGAGCACAGGATGCAGTGAATACTAGTTGGATAAATTCTCGGTCATGCAGAGCCTCACAGCAGTGCGTCCATCTTGCTGTGCGCCCTCTAACGCCCCCCCCCCCCGACAGCTAGATCTTCGTCCAGAAAGAGTGCTTGTTGTGGTTTGATGTAAATCTGGTATGGGATTTTTGAGCAATTAAAGCTCAAATCTTTGTATATTTTATGCTGCGGATCCGGAGAATCCGCAGTCCCTACAGATCTTTTGACAGGATCTGATTGGCTGCCACCACATCACCAACAATGTGACGCTGGCCTTTTAATGACTCAGGAGTCCTAGAAAACTGTGAAAAATAGAAATAGGGGGCAGGGTAGGGATACCTTGACCCCTAAGCCTGCTGATGGGGTGCCAGAGGGACCTCACCAGGGGCAAAAAATGTTTTTTTGTAATGTTGCAGCAAATTTGCAAAGGATCCGCGATTCTGTGGCAACATTTGTTAACCTTAATTTTTCCAAAACTACTGAATGCTTTCTGCCAAATTTGGTGTAAATCCATTCAGCGGTTTGGTAAAATGAGAAAATAATATTCTGGGAGTCCCCTGTTTTCTCAGCCCCTGCATGATGGATCAATCCGAAACTTTACATGCACAAAAAGTGGCAATATTTTGGAAAGTTACGTTGAGATTTCTGAAATGGAGTCAAAGTCATTAGCAAAACAAAAAAAGTCAAACATGATGACTACTCAGTGGCGACCGCCACAGGGTAATATTTATTTATGCATATATTTATACATATTTATTTTTCAAAGTGTACTTATAGATGCCATTAAGACTCTACATGCTACATGGTGCTGACCACGGATCCTTGTGGCCCTTCTCTAGATTATAGGTACATAAAAAAGTACAAGAATAAAGTGCATTTCCAATTTTCACCAGAAAAAGTTCTCTCCAAAAAGAAACATGTTGGTTGAATAATGCGTTTTTTAGAAAATCACATTAAGGAAGAGGAAGATAAACAACTATCATTGTCACTGCCTAAGATTCTTTTTTTAAGTTTGAAAAGCTTTATTGAATAAATAAAGACAATGTAAAACATCAGTACAACTGCAAAAAGATAAAATACAGTATAAGAAGAAATAAAATTAAGCCTTGTGTGTATAAATGAAAACCTCAAAGAGGTAAAGAATATACCAAGGGAAAATGCTTTTATAACTTTTAGAATTTTGGGGAGGGAAAAGAAAGAAGAAGAAGGAAAAGAGAGAGAGGGGAAGGAGGAAAGGGAGGGGAAAGAAACATCAATAATAGAGCAATAATAAAGCTATTACATAATATAATTATATTAATAGTATGTAAAAAAAAATCACATCTGGATAGGTAATCTGTTAAAGGGGACCATAATAAATCACGTTTAATCAGAAGGGAGGTGGAAGAGACATATGCACGATCTATTCTATGGTGATGACAAATTAAATTCCACCATGCAGCGTATTCGACATTCTTGGTATCTTTCCAATTGGTAGTAATGATTTGAAAAGCAATAGCAATACATAAGTCTATGAATTTGCGAGTAAAAGGTGGAACATCCCAGACTGGAGCTAAACCACCCAGAAAAACCAGAGAAATATCAAAGGGTATATTATTAGATGAAAGTTTGTTCAGGGAAGACCAAATACGTGACCATAACAGTTGTACTTTAGGGCATAAAAAGAACATATGTTTAAAATCACTTGTAATACAGGAAAAGGACCAACGTTTTTTGGAATGTATTAGTTTAAATTTAAAAAGATCACAAGGAGTGTAAAACAATCTATTGTAAAAATAGTATAGGGTCTGCGTGGTACTAGCGGAGCGGGAAGTTGAATGGAGTTTAGACCAAATAGAATCCCAGGTGGACTCGAGGAAGGTTTGGCCAAGGTCTAATTCCCAAGAAAGTTCAAGTTTTGTTTTGGGTCTCACTAAAGGTGAGGGAGAAAGTAATTTATATATGGCTGAGGCTTTGAGGGGAATGTGAAAATTAGGAGGGGAGGATAAGAGAGGAGGAGTGCAAGAAGTGGGTGCATCTTGTATGATAGTGGAGTGTAGAGAAGGAATAAGTGTGAGAAACTGTGAAGAGAATTTATTGGAGATACCAAAAGAATCACAAAGTATCTGAAAAGTCGCTAGAGAATTGTTAAAAAGAAGATGACTATAAGTAAGGATTCCTTTATCAATCCATTCCTTCCAAAAAAGGGCACGGTTACGAAATTTAAGAGATTTATTGTACCACAATGGGGTATTCAAGTGGAGAGTAGAGGATGAGGAAAAGGAGCGGAAAAGAGCAACTACAAGGGCTTTTGAATGTTTGAAAATAGGTGAAGAGAATTTTGAAGGTGGCTGAGTAAGGTTAGAAGCGGTGAGAAGAGAGAAGGGGGAGATTTGTGCTGATTCTAAAGAGCTCCAGGATGTAATAAGCGGCGAAGGAGAGTCAAGTAAAGAAGACCAGATTTGCTTAAGGGAAAATGCAGAATGAAAGCGTGAAATGTTTGGAAAGTTGACACCACCGAGATGTTTAGGTTGTTGAAGATGGGATAAAGCAACTCTGGCTTTACGATTATTCCATAGAAATTTAGAGAAGAGACTGTTGATGGACTTAAAGAAGAAATGATTAAGGGGAATGGGAAGCATAGAGAGATAGAAATTCACAATGGGAAGGAGCATCATCTTAATAGTAGAGAGACGACCCCACCAAGAGAGAAAAAGAGTAGACCAGCGATTAATAAGTGAAGAGAGTTTTTTAAGAATATCGGAATGATTGGTTCTAACAGTCTCTCTAGTGGAGTTGGCATAAAGAACACCAAGACATTTGATATGGCTAGAGGTCCATTGGAAACCAGAACCATGAAACATATGTGGGAGACAAAATTTATTGAGAGGGAGAATTTCTGTTTTGTCGATGTTCAATTTATATCCAGAAACAGAGGAATAGTCGTGTAGCAGAGAAAAAAAAGCGGGAAGGGAGACCGAAGGGTTAGAAATGTAAAGCAAAATATCATCCGCATAGGCGGTGAACTTAATTTCCACATCCTTAAAAATAAAACCAGAATAAGAAGAAGATTGACGAATCTTCACGAGGAAGGGTTCTAACGCCAAAATGAAAAGAAGAGGGGAAAGAGGACAATCCTGTCTGGTACCTCTATAAAGGGGAAAGTATTTGGACTGCATACCATTGATCCAGATAGAGGTAGATGGAGCGGAATAGAGGAGTTGGACATATTTAAGGAAAGTGGGGCTAAAGCCATGCCAACGCAAAGCACCAAACATGAAGTCCCAATTAACCCGATCAAAAGCCTTCTCAGCATCAAGAGTAATTGCAGCAAGTGGGGTATTCATTTTAGCGGAGAGGTGAATGATATTGAGAAAAGTTCTAGAATTATCGGTGATGGATCTACCTTTAACGAAACCGGATTGATGGATATTAATCAGTTCAGGAATAATGGAATTGATGCGAAGAGCCAAGAGTTTCGCAAAGATCTTGCAATCAGTATTGATTAATGAAATAGGCCTGTAATTCTTGCACAGGGAGGGATCTTTATCTTTTTTGGGTAAAAGGACAAGCATAGCCTGTGTGAAGGAACCTTTGGATTCACCGGTGATGAAAAAGTGATTGAGCAACTGGAGTAGATAGGGAAGTAAGACAGATTTGAAATTTGAAAAAAACAGGCCACCACTGCCTAAGATTCTTTTGACTGTGTATAGAGCGGAACCTTAACAGTTCTCTTTAGCTGTGACTGTTTCTAGGAGCAGCACCTCTGCAGCTGCTGTTCATGGTATGCACCCATCATTACTAGGGTAGAGATAAGAAGAAGTGTCATTCTTTTTTTCCTGGTTGCTCTGAGAACTGTATCTTTTGTAGTTTATTATAGTACGAGTATCTATAGTAAGGTGTGCGTGTCCACAGGAAAGGCATTTTGTTGTTTTCTTAAAAGTTTAGTGCCTTTCGTCAAATCTACCGAAAATATTTCAAAACAAATGTCAATCCACTTTGGCACTTTCTTCAAAAGTTTTTGGCTGATTCATCAAGCTGTGGCCCCAAAAAAAGGGGTGCCCTAAAATAGCGACTTCCCACTTTAATTCGCATTGGAACTTGTGCTCTCCAGGACAGAAAAAACAGGGGAACAGAATTGCACCAAATTTGGCAGAAAGTTAGAGCTTTACTCGGAATGCATGCTTTTTGTGATTCCGTACATTCGTTTTTGAGAAATTAGCATATAAAGAAGAGCGCAGGTGGCCTTGAAGTGTTTAAATTATAGGTATAACTCAACAGTTTTTGTCCTGATGTACTCTGATTGGCCACTTTAGCGAGGACTATTCAATCCTGATTTGCTGGCCACAACCAGAAGATTATGTTGTGGAAGCCATTACAGATCCCAGAGAAATGTTTCTTGCATTCTGAAATTATAGTATATAAATATATAAATTTGGAGGGTGAAAACTCCAGGTCAGCAATGGGCATGGGGGTTCCAAAAGGAACCCCCAATTCATTGGCTGATTACAACATTGACAGCAGGTTGTGGAAGCTATTACAGGTCCTGGGTACTGGTCATTGTTGAAATTCATGCATGGAAGGCTTGTTTTTGGAGGTCATAAAAAAGCACATTTAAAAGCTTTTAACAGATTTTAGTCACTATATAAAACACAATTGGTGATATTACACCTCTTTTAGGAATTGTATTGTGTTATAGGGTGATTTTACCCTGTGAAAAATGCTGAATGGTTGCAGCGATTTGGTGAACCATGGTTGAGAGAAAACTGTTTTCTCATAATTTTTAAGGGCAGACTTGATGGAAGAAAAGTTGAAACCTTAAAAAATTTCCTTCAGAAATGAGCACAATGAGAGGTTTTGATATAGATAATATGGTTAGAGCTCTAAAAAGCTAAAATGAGGGCACTTTGTTTATGACTTCTCAAATATTTTTATCATCTACTTCAATATTAAATGCTAACATGCAGATTCAAAAATGTACTTTCAGCACCAGTAGCAGTCTAATAGTAACTCTCTAGTAATCAACTGCAGCTTTACAAGGAAGTTCCAATGAGCAGCTAGAGTGCTATCATTATGAATTAATAACTAAGTGTGGCACACCTGAACACCATTTTGATGGATTCAAAGCTGTAAAACAGAAAGTGTTTCCTACAGAGGATACTTTAAATGAACAAATGAGTGTGTTGTTTTTGTCATGGAAATTATGGTTGGTGCTCCAAGATGCTAAAATGAGGTCATAGCTCTTAAACACCAAAACCCAAAAACTCGCCACTTAACGACTTATTGTTTACTGAGATAAATATAACATGTGTCCCACAATGCACTACTTAGGACCTCACATATTACATCACTCATGACATGTTAAATTACATCATTGATAAAATCACTGATGACATATCAATGGCATCTTTGATGATATCACTGATGACAGTACTGGTATCATAATAAGTCGTATAGTGCATAGAGTTACTTAGTATGGACATGTGGGTTGATATCATGAGAAGCCCCGGAGTCAAACATAATTGTGCATCTGAAACGTTCTATGGCACACTGTATACAAATCATTAAAGTTTTGATAGCACCTAGTTCTGCAATTCAATTTAAACAAGGTAAAGAAAGGCTGAGGGTGTAGAGCAGTCTTTGGAAGTAGGCTATGGCTTAAAGCTAACACTTGTTCCAAAAATTCTCTGAGAATGACAAAAGCTTATGTTGAAAATAGATTATCCCCAGTAGATATTTTGCTAATGTGTTTATATTTATATTTGTAGTACAGTGCCAATCAAAGATTCTATGTAACAAGGACGTTAACAAGGTGTAGATTTTATTTCCAAAAAATTGCTCATCATTTTGATGCATTTCAGATAGTTGAATAATATACACTCAGATGTGGTTTATCTCAAACTAGTGTTGGCAGCATGGCTCTAAAGTATATGCTACTGTTCCTTTGTCGGGAATTTGTGTAGTTTATTTTGCTAATCTATGGATGGCTGGGGGGTGTGGCCAACAGCTGACTATGGAGGGCGTGAGCTAGAGGAGCTCCGTCCCAAACCCCAGACACTAGACACTTTATCCTGTTACTACCTGGACGTGAGTTGCAACCACTACGAGCTGAGGATGCCGTGCCCCGAGCCTGCGTCCTAACAGCCGAGGTGGGCGAAGTGAGGAAGAAGGCGGGCCGTGACAGGGGACACTGCGGTCCGCATGAGACAGACGACACCGGAACACGCTCTGAACCCAGGAGATCCAGGTCTGTGGAGGGAACGGCAGAATCTGGTGACTACAGGTAGCGGATAGGACAAGGCGAGAGTGACTAGCTTCAGGACGGCAGTCGGTGCAGGGGGTGTGGTGGACTGAAGATGGCGGCCAGGGACACTGGTATAGCTGTATCGTCCTGCTGAGTGCACTCCTCGACTACAATGCAGGGCAGATCCTGGTGCGCTGCGAGACTGCGAGAGTAAGGGCCTGCACACAACTGCTTGGAGGAACCCCTCCCCACCCTCCCCTGGTGGCCCCAGCAACAGACGTGAGGTCTGTAATACACGTGATCTGTGGGGGCAGGGGAGTGAAGGGGCATACTGGAGGCGCCTGCCCTGCTGTGAGATGGGAATTGCCTGGAGACCATCTAAGCACTTGGGGAGGGCATAAATTGTGTGGAGACTGCTACACAACTGCTGGACATTCTGCTATATACTGGAGTGGGCATAATAACTGGGAAGTGGACACAGCTGTTTCTGCTTGCGTGTATGCAGGGTTGGTTGTACAGAGGTTATTGGCCCTGAGGAGTAGGTAATTGTGTGCCTGGATGTGAGAACAGCGACAGGCCCCTGATACAAACCGGCAGTGCCTTGGGAGGTACGTGTCAATACCGGAATGATGGAATGAGGCACAGTGCGGAGGCGGTGTGTTTTCCTGAAGAATAGTAAGATATTGCTGAGGTGAAAAGCTGCACGGAATCAGATACAGTGAGACAGAGCACTGTGTAAGGGACACTGGTGGTGTGCGTGGTTCAGAAGCACCATATACTAGCACCTGCTGGCTGGGACTGCGATCTGGATCGCTGGTGATGGGTGGAAATGACAGGACTACATATTCTGTGCGGATTACACTGGGGTTACGCTGAAGCTCCGGACTACACGAGTCTGTCGTGACAATATGGGGTGCAATAGAGGCAAACAGCCTGATGCAGCGGTCAGCAATGAAGCCCACTTTGTGCCTTACAGTGACCCCTCATGCAGATCGGAAAATGAAGTGGTGCCCCCCACGGGAACTGATCAACATGCTACCAAACTAGACTTAATACTGAAGGAGATCCGAGACTCACGGACCGCGATTGAATCGCAAATGGGAGCGTTATCCACTAGTCTAAATTTGCTGCAGGCTGACCATAAGAAACTAGCAGACAAGGTGAAGTCTAATAAGATAGCTCTAGACGACTTGATACAAAGCAGACCATGCATTCCTCACAACTTGAACAATTCCAACGCCAGTTGAGGGGTTTGCAAGACAGGGTGGATGATGGAGAGGGGCGGTCCGGACTTAATAATGTCAGAATTCTTGGTATTCCAGAGCGAAGTGAAGGACAGAATCCCACTCAATTTCTGGAAAACACACTGCGAGACTATGTGGCGAAAGAAGGACTGTTGACCCTTTACAGTGTGGAGAGGGCACAAAGAGTACCGCCGAGACCGCCTCAGCCAGGTGCACCGCTAAGAACATTAATAGCATGTATTCTGAACTATAAAGATCGTGATATGTGACTGAGAGTGGCGAGGGAGAATGCCCCTATACGCTTTGAAAATAAAACTATTTCCTTCTACCCAGAATGCACCTTGGCGGTACAAAAAGCCAGAGCCACCTACTTGGACATAAAGAAGAAACTGGGAGCACGGAATCTGAAATACGCGCTGCTCTTCCCGGCACGACTAAAGGTCATCTATGGGCAAAAATCCATCTTTTTGACAGTGCGGAGGAAGCAGCGGATTCGTTGGAAATAAGATTTACACCGTCGACCTCGCAGACCTTGCTGCCATTGGGTCAATTAGGCTGGAGGCTTACACCGCGGCACCCAGAGAACCATATGGCAGATGACAGGAGAAAAACGGACGCATCGGACAATGGACCAACACCAGAGCAAATTACGAACAGTCAAAATTACACCTTCTTACGGCGGCGGCACTGGCCGAGCCCAGACTAAAGCTTCTTCACCACAATCATCGGATGCAGAGACGATGCGCTCTGATTCGGAGTCTAGCCTAACACTGTTCCCTTCAATTACTGCACAAATGGACAGAGAATACCAGAACCGTAGCATGGAGATGGTCGGGAGTGGTAACGTATATGACACTCTATACACTGTTTTGATATTGTAAACTAATGGAGGAGGGCCCAGATGTTTGGGACTGTATGGGGTAGCGCACACAACTGTGGAGTTCATTCTTTTGTTCCGAAGTTCCCACAGCGACTGCACTATGGAGTTTATTATTGGAAGTCCATGTTTGGTCCTCCATTGTTGTCTGGAGGAACCTGATGTTTGGGAAGTTAGAGGAGAATGCTTACTCAGCCCTTACACCCATGTTACCATGTGGGCTTAGGAATTCGCATGTACTGGGACCACCTCACCCCCGATTTCAAAATGTCGATTCATAATAAATATAAATATTGCATCTGGAATGTGAGAGGCAAGGGATCGGTACATAAGAGGCATCGCATTTTGGCACAACTAAACAGAAGGCGGATAGATGTAGCCTTACTTCAAGAAACACATCTGAACCATGATGAAGCGATCAAACTGGGAAAAAAATGGAGGGGTCAACTGTTCTTCACGACTTATTCCGCATTTGCCCGGGGGTGGTGGTTTGGATGCGTAACACTGTCCCTTTTAAATTGCTGAAGCAGAGAGTAGACCTTCACGAAGGTACGTCCTGCTCCATGGCCTATTGAATGGGATACACATCGGGAGTCTATATGGCCCGAACACAGAACAAAATAGGCACCTAGAGATGCTTAGCGTGATGTTATCGGAGTGGACTGACTATCTATGGGTGTTAGGGGGTGACTTCAATCTAGTGTTAGATATAGATCTCGACATGTCACACGCCCACTGCACATGACCAGAAGTCGGAAGCAGGCAGATGCACTCAAAGGATGGGCTGGGGTTTGGGGGCTACGTGACAGCTGGCGGGTGAAAAACCCGGACAATAAGGAATATTCCTTCTATTCGCCACCACATCGGCTACATACTAGGATAGACAGACTTTTCTGCTCAGGGACATTGCTCGCCTCTTTTGACTGTGTATTGCACCTGGGCAAGACATTGTCATACCACAACCCAGTGGAGTTGTCTCTGCAGTGGGGTAGGATTCCAACCCCGATACCGACCTGGAGACTGCAACCCCAACTATTAGAGGACCAGGTCTTTCGTAGCACACTCTCAGAGACGATTGTTAATTATTTCTCAGAGAACACAGGGTCAGCTAGCACACGACAACTAGAATGGGATGCATTCAAGACAGTTATACGGGGAGTAGCAATAGGCACAAAATCGGGAGTCAGACACACACTTGTAGACCGACTAACGGAAAAAGAGGGCAAACTGCACCCTCTGGAAGGAGAAGCGGCAGGAACAAATGAACAACTAACACAACTGAGGGAGGCAAACATACAATATGCGGAACTCATGGAGGAACTGCGGGTAATAGATGTTAAACTCTACAGGCAGAAACAGCATTCACAGTCAGACAGGGCGGGGCCCTTACTAGCTAAACTGGTTAAAGATGCTCCCATACCATCCCCCATTTTGGAGATTCGTGACATTAGGGGCAGAATCAAAACCACACAACTGGGAATTAACACGGCGTTCAGGGTATATTATGATCCCTTATACGGACAACCGACGGGTCACACTGACACTGACTTTAGGCCCTACTTTGAAGGACTACAACTGCCACAACTCACGCAGCAACAGCGCGACGACTTAGCAAGACCGATATGTGGATCAGAAATTAGACAGGCGATCAAAGCTTTACCTTGAGGTAAAACCCCTGGCAATGACGGTCTGCCTGTTGAATTTTATACACAATATGCTGATTTGTTGGTACCACACCTGGAATGTTTATATCAGGAGTCATGAAAGATGAGGGTGCTCCCCCTTACTACGCTCCAAGCAACTGTGGTCTCCTTGTGGAAACCTGGGAGAGACGAATCAGACATGTCCGGGTACAGACCCTTATCCCTACTCAACTCGGAATACAAGATACTGAGTAAAATACTGGCCAATAGACTGAGTCAGCTAACTCCAAAGTTGATACACATTGATCAGTGTGGATTCGTTCTGGGGAGAAGCACGCCGCTTAATATTAGACGGCTGAACCAGATTATGGCGGGTACACCTGACTCAGGAACGAAGGAGGGGTGCATATCACTTGACCTAAAACAGGCATTCGACTCATTACACTGGGACTATATGTTTTATACCCTCACTGGGTTTGACATACCGGACGAATATATTGCCTGGGTGCAGCTATTATAAACGCATCCCACAGCTCATGCACGAACAGGACAGCAATATCTTCACAATACACGGTAGCCAGAGGTACCAAACAAGGGGCCCACGTTTGCCCCTGCTGTTTATACTGGCGCTGGAGCCCCTTTTGCACAAGCTCCACTCCTTGTCCGTGTGCCTGGGTATAGTGAGAGGCCCAATGACACATATTGTCTCTGCATACGCCGACTACATTATTTTATACATTAAGGACATGGATATGGATCTCGAGACCCTGCCTATAGTTTTCAACACCTTTCAGGAGTTGTTGGGTCTCATGATTATTGCTGATAAATCTTATGCTTATTTTTTTGACAGCCCTGCATGTACCAGAACATTGCATTTTGGTCGCAGGGAGTTTAATATAGCAACTGACACTTTTTGATACTTGGGGATACGGGTTAATCGTAATACAGCGGATTTACTAGATGGCAACTTGTCCCGAGCTGTTGCTGCCCTTAGGGCGCAGGTGAGGTTTTGGACCTCGCTCCCCCTGTCGGGGGCTGGAAGAGTCGCCATAACTAAAATGGTGATTTTGCAGAAGCTGCTCTATTACTTCACCAACCTGCCTGTCTTGTTACTGGGAGGGATTTTTAAAACGCTGAACTCTTTAATGACGAACTTATTTGGGGGACGGGACGCAGAAGAATTAGTCTAGCAAAATTACAACTGGGAACAGGGAGGGGCAGACTGGGAGTACCTGATTTGAAGGCGTACTGCTACGCTAGTCAGTTGCAATGGCCGGCATACTGGCTGGCGGGTCGAAACTTGCAGGAGATATGAGTGTCACACCGGGAGTGGGAGTGAGGCGATATCCACAGACTCTTCTTACCAAAAGCCAAGATCCCATCAATGGCGCCACAATTGCTACGGATAGCGCTGCTATATTGGAGACATGCACTGCGATATACAAAACGTGTACCACCATACGTTCCCACCATTCCACTACTGGGGATCTCTTTGCAAGCAGGGATGATGTCTAACCACACTCTGAGGGCATGATCCGATGCAGGGATAGATACAGTGGGGGCGTTCTTCTCAGGCAGAGTACTAATGTCACACGTGGCTTTCATGCGGGAGCATGAAACCCCGGACACATTGTTTCTTCTACATGCCAGCATATCGAGATTCCTTAGAAACACATGGACCCAGGGGGATACCAAACCTGTTACGAACGCGCTTATCACCATGCAATATTTAATGGGACATGGGGCACATTTGCCCAAATGGCTGTCACGGGGGATCCGCGCTGGTGCAGAGACCTCGTTACAACCGCTACGGGATGAATGGGAAAGATATGTGGGTCGTGCTTTAACGGACAAAGAATGGGACTTCAAATGTATCCAATTAATGCTATTCCATAGAGCATATCTAACCCCATGCAGGCTTCATTGTATGTTTCCTAGTGTAGAGGATGCTTGTCCCTGTTGTCATGCACCCAATACTGGTCTACTACATATGATCTGGGATTGTCCGAGATTGATACACTACTGGGCATCAGTGTGTTGGATATTGTCGACTATCGTACCAGTGCGCAATAACGACAAAACGGAATACTGCATATTGGGTTTGGGACCCCGAGGGAAGAAAGGCGACCCGCCTCACAGATTCGCTAACCTCGTATTACTATTAGCAAAAAGGAACATTACAACACGATGAAAGGTCCATAGAGCTTCATCACTACAGGAGTGGCATATAGATATGATCAGATGGGGAGGGCGGAGGGAGCCGAATTACAGAGGGAGGAATACAGGGGACTGCGTAAGACACCGATATCTATGGCCTGGAATATGATGATGGAAGAATACACTGCACTAGATATACTATCATACTGATGGCATAGAGATGCCTTTCTCTGGATTACCCGGAAATTGGGGGCACTCACAAGAGATTAAATAAGGACTGCTCTCCCACTCCAGGGGATGAAGGGGTAGGGGGAACGCACTATAATGGTAATAAACACACAGAGGAATGGTCGAACATGTGACTATGTTACTAGCTGGGATTAGGGCTGAGCTGCTGGAGGGTGTGGAGGGCGGGAAGTTTGTTATTATTATTAGTCACTAGCAAAGAAGATATTATTGTAAAGATTTGAACTATACAAATGGACTGTGATTGATAGTAAAGCAATTGTATGCTTTTACACTGTCAGTATCTACACAACGTGATATGGTACAAATGGTCTGTGTGCAACCTTATAAGCTTGATATATTGGGCTGTTGTATAAATGCCGCCAAATTAAGTATCACAAACTGTAATACATCAATAATATGTAAGTCTTCAATATGTGTATGTTTATTACATACAATCAATAAAAATATGTTTAAAAAAAATCTATGGATGGCTGTACAAAGGGCCTCACTAAAGGTGTCTTTTCAGTGCCAAATGCATACCTGTTATCCTCTTCATTTAAAAATTTTTAAGTGGGTAGTCCCATTAAAGTGAATTGAAAATTGGCTACAGGTGTAGTGTGTTAAATTACTTCAAGTCCACAAACCCTAAAGGACAGTGTCACCATGATTATATTATGTCATCAGTGATGTCATCAATTATGTTATTTGTGGTATCATCAGTAATGTCATCAATGATGTTATTTAACATGCCATGAGCGATGTAATATTTGAGGTCATACACAGTGGATGGTAAGGGTGCATGTAATAGTTAGCACAGTGAAGTATAATTAGTAAATGTTAGTGTTTTTTATAGTTTTTATATGTCATTTTTTGTTATTTCACCACCTAACTATAACATCACTTTAATCTTTTTTTTGTTACTGAATTTGTATTTTTAAACCTAAGTTAAAATCTTATTACAATATCTAACTATAACGTCACTTTAATCTTGATATTTTTTCACGGAATTTGCAAGATTTTTTGGGGTATAAAGTAAAGATCCTATTACCATACCTAATATAATGTCACTTTGACTTTTGTTTTCTTAAGGAATTCCTAGTTTATTTTAACATAGGTTAAAATCGTAGTACCGTATCTAAATGTAACGAAAATAACGTCACTTTAAACTTAGGATTTTGTCACAAAATTTGTATTCACATTTTGTGTAAATTAAGATTCTATTACCATACTATACCTAACTATAAAGTTACTTTGACCTTTGTTGTTTCAGTAAATATTTAGTTTTTTTATGTAATTTAAAATCTTAATACAGTATCTAAATATACAGTCACTTTAACCTTTGCTTTTTTTCTGATATTATGAGATTTTTTTAAGGTAACGTAAACTCCAACTACTATACCTAAATGCACTTTGACCTTTGATTTTTTTTCAGTGAATTCCCTGGGATTTTATATCATAATCACCCACGTCATCCTCTGAGTTTAGCTTTTGGCCATGAATAGTGGTGGTAAACCTGCAGGTCCTGGACTCTACTTAAGCCCTGTAATAAGACACCATGGGCATTCATCCCCCACCAAGCAGGGCCTTTGGCCTTGTGTGCTGTGCAATTGGCCACAAAGCCTGTCCTGCAGGCAGGCCCTGCATCCAATCACCTATGAGTGCCAATCCTTTGCGGACCCTCCTGTGAGAAGGCAACCAAGCGTCACCTCTACTTTACTCAGGGACCATGCTAGCTTAACTCAGTTAAGCCTGCATGGTCCCACAGTACTCCTGCAGGAGTACTGCAATACCTCACTGGAGGGCAGTGCTGGCACTAGCAAGAACACCGTGGTGGCTGCAGTATGAATTTCTTGTATGTTATCTTTTGGCCCCTTGCGGTCCCACTGGGTCCTCCAATGAGTG
This sequence comes from Lissotriton helveticus, assembly GCF_964261635.1. Classification (NCBI taxonomy): domain Eukaryota; kingdom Metazoa; phylum Chordata; class Amphibia; order Caudata; family Salamandridae; genus Lissotriton; species Lissotriton helveticus. The sequence continues at coordinate 1,242,004,057 of NC_136063.1, read as the reverse complement.
TGAGGGGGCCAGGGGGTCCCAACCCTGCTCCATTACACTGTTTTTATTACTAGCTCAAGATACAGGGACTGAATTCCCATGTCCTGTCATGAGGGCCACAGCATTTGTTTTAAAGTTATGGCTTGCCCATTTGATTGCTTGTCATTTGGGACCAGTACTGTTCCCGCAGGACCTGTAGACTGAAAAGGCCAACAGGAGAAAAAGCTCTCTCTGGCAATCAGAACCCCTTATTTTTTTAAGTTACAGTACAGAGGGACTCTCACGTGTCTCCTGCAAGTACAATCATCCAAACATCACTAAATATTTCACCCCTCCAAAACCACCCTGTGCCTCTCTAAATGCAAATTTCTTCAAAATTTCTGAATGGATGTACACCGAATCATGACATTTCTAACTTTCTGCTAAATTCGATGTAATTCTGTTCAGCCATTTTTTTCTGTACTGCTTTACAAAATTTCCTATCAAAATTAATATGAGAAAATGACACTTTGGGACATTTTGGGCCCATACTTGTTTTTGGTTATCTATCTATCTATCTATCTATCTATCTATCTATCTATCTATCTATCTATCTATCTATCTATCTATCTATCTATCTATCTATCTATCTATCTATCTATCTATCTATCTATCTATCTATCTATCTATCTATCTATCTATCTATCTATCTATCTATCTATCTATCTATCTATCTATCTATCTATCTATCTATCTATCTATCTATCTATCTATCTATCTATCTATCTATCTTTCTATCTATCTTTCTATTTATCTATCTATCTATCTATCTATCTATCTATCTATCTATCTATCTATCTATCTATCTATCTATCTATCTATCTATCTATCTATCTATCTATCTATCTATTTATCTGTCTGTCTGTCTGTCTGTCTGTCTGTCTGTCTGTCTATCTCCCTCTCTGTCTGTCTGTCTGGCTGTGTATCTTTCAAAGGAATTCTAGTGACATCATAAAACACAAGAGCAAAAGGGCGAGTTGTGTGGAAATGTTCTTCAGAACCCCAAGATGGCACTTTTGGGCTATATTATACTCAGTGCTTACTATCTCTTTTAAATATCAATTATCTTTGATGGGTAGTTAGTTTGAAAAAGTTGTCTTCGTGGATACTGATTGCCATTAAAATCTTTAGGTTTTACTTACATTTCTTAATTAAATTGTTAACAAAACAAAGGTTAATGAAGTGGGCCATTGGACTTAGGTCAATCTGAGGCATTGATTGTTTACATCATAACTATGGATTTATTACATCTGTCACCTAATTTGAAAACAATTATAGCTGTGACATAAAACGTTGTTTCGAGCTCAAGGGGATGAAAATAATACTTCGTGAGAATGTGTCTCACAATTTGCATTTGTTGCCATGCGATTTAGATTACCTTGCTGCATATTTGGACTTCCATACCATATAATCCAAGTAGCACTGATAATGTTAAAACTCTAAATAGTAGTTTGGAGCTGCCCTATGATGATGAATGGGTAAGACTTGTCAATGAAGTTTGCCAGGGGTTTCAAAGCTCACATTTCATAGAAAAAACACACAATTGCGAATTATTTCCCATGGCTCAAACGGCCACATGCATCATTGTAGGATTTTGCAATTCCTAAATTGTGAAAATTAAGGAATCGCAATTTAGGAATTGAAAAATCCTATGCATCAAGAAATCCTAAAAGTTTTTAGGATTTCTTAATTTTCGGAAATTGCGATTCCTTAATTGCGAATTGCATTTAAGGAATGGCATTACATTGATTCCTATGGGCCTAGAGGCCCATAGGAATCAATGCCTTTTTGCGATTTATTTTTTTGCCAATGACATTTTGTTGATGCATTGCAAGGGTGCTGAGGTGGGTCCAAAGGACCCCCCCCCCCCCGCACCCTTGAAATGTTTGTTTTAGTGCAGTTTCACACACACATGTCCAAAGGACATGTGTGTGTGTAACATGACACGTTCCAAAATGCATTTTTTGTGCTTTTTTAAAGAATTTTGCAAATTACCACGAGGGTCAACCTCGTGTTAATTTGCACTTCCTATTTCAAAATCCACATTTTTTTTACAAATTCATGCATTGCATTTAAGGAATCGCACAAATGCGACTCCTTAAATGCATTCGCATTTTTAGGAATTGCAAAAAAATGCGGATTTTCAAAAATTGTTTCATGCATCCCAAAAACTTATTTAGGAAGCGCAAACAGCCAAATTTACCGATTCGCACCGTTTGCACTTCCTAAATAGGTTGATGCATGTGGCCGAAAGAGTATAATCAACTTGCTGAATATTTAGCTTTGCTAAACAAATAGAAAAGTTATATGGCTGGTTAACACAGCATGTTATCCCTGTTTCAGTGCTTGCAAATAACACTTTCACAATGTTGCTCTCAGGGGTTCCAACAACAGACCTGCAAGGCCATCCTTATTGCAATCATCTACCAACGAATCCTTCCAGCAAGGCTGGACTGGGAACCCAAAGTGTTCCTGGCAATTTTATTGGACCAGACCCCCAGGGTGGAGGATATGGGTGCAAGTCTGAAGCATTGCTGTATTTTGTTACTGGAGGCGATATTGCAGCTCTGCTGCAAAACCAGTCCCAGTAACACAACCGGCCCCAACAGTTGCAAAACTGTCCCCCACCTTTCCAGCCTCCCGGGCAAACACCTGATGCCCGCTACGGCCAGACCGGTCCTGCTTCTCAGAGTATGAAAATAAAGTTAACAAATGCAGAACCCTGTAAGGAAACTGTTAAACTGTCCCACATTACATTTTCTTTCTTTCTTTATATATGCCTTGGTAAACTTACTCCATAGTGTCATGGTACTACAAAGAAAATCGCATTTCATAATACTTGTTTTTAACTTCCTACAATGTGCATTGTATATAAAATGTGGCTTATAATAATACACATCTTTGCATTTTCTATTCTTCTGCAAACTGTATGCCGATGAAAGGAAAAGAGTCATTGTCCATCTTAGCACAGGATGAATTTACACAGTGCTGCCCAGCTCTCTATTTTTTGCAGATGTTACCTGATCATTTCACTTGTTATGCCCTAGTGTTATTTTTATTGTCTGCCATGAAAAGAAGGCGGGGAAATCTGTAGCATTGATTGTCTGAAAGTTTAACACCCAGGGCTTAAAAATGTTTATAACTAAAATGGATTTCTATGCATTTATTTGTATACATTTGTAAACATTTTTTACTTAGATCAATTTGTAAGCAAGTCTATACTTTTTTAACATATGTTTTGTGAAATGTAAATAGCTACGGATTTTAGCTTCTTTTTATATTGTGCTCCTGGCTGTGTGTTATGCTTTTTATGCTATATATGAAATAGCGAAATAAAGACTATTGACTGACTGACACATCTTTGCATGTAGTCATAATATTTTATTAGCATAATATTCTGGAATTGAAATTTGGGTTGGATACTTAAGTGGAATCCTCTAGTAAGCCATCTCGATGTATCTGGCAGTTTTATATCAACTGCATACAAATACTGAAATTCATACTGGCAACCTCAGGAATAAATACAAGTTGCTATCCTTCCATCGAGTAGGCTACATCTGGCCTAATTGTAAATCTGGCGTTTTATAGTATCTTTGGTTTGCAGGAATGTCCATTCAGAAAGGAAAACCCCATTACTGCAGGTCCAGCTTTTTAACAAGTATGATTAGTGAACGAAACACTGCTGGAGCCACTCATCTGTGGGGAATGTGTAGTACTTTGCACCATATATCGAGATGAATGTGAATTTAAAGACGTTGAATGGAATATTTAAAAAAAATCTAAATTTAGCATCCCAGTAAGAATTGAAAGAATGAAAAAGAACCGACCTGCACCCAATTCCTCAATTTTCATGGCATTTGACAGGATCTGGTAAAAACTGTTTAAATCAACAGTACTTCCACAAAAATGGTGCACTTGTTTGCACACATTTAGCTTACACAAGATTTAAATTCAATAATGCAAAATATGTGTTAATCCTTTAAAGTCTAATGCAAGATGTCATGATCAGAAGTATTTGATCGAGTAGCCAAGATTTATCACAATAAAAGTCCAGGACATTTGTTTGTGGATTCTTCTGAATAATTAACTAATGACGGTAAAAGAATTACAAGAAAAGGTGGCCAAAATACAAACCTGACTATCTTTCCATTCCCCATCTTTTGTGGAGACTTGAGTGTTTATATATGAATAATTATTTACTTGGCTTTAAGTCCTTGAAACAGGTCGGGGTGCTCCCTATAAATAATGGAAATTTGACTCTGTCTGACATTCACTTATATTATTACATAATTATATATATATATATATATTTTACAATTAGCATCTACAACAGGAAGACAGTAAATTATAAAAATTGTGCCAGCCTTTGAAAGGACCTTCTCAATCTTAAATGAGTTATGCAAAGCACCGATGTGCCACCACAACTAACCAGGATAATAATTGAGCCCATTCACAGACTGCCCAATCCCTCCACAGCGCACTCTCAACCAGGACCAGACTGACCGTAGCGGCCACTGGGCATGGAACTAACTAGGTAAACCACATACAAATGTAACAAATAAATACATACATACATTTAGCTGTCTCAATTACCTCCTCCATTACATTGTACATTCAGAGCATAAAATCATCCACAGAAGAGGCTTAGAGATTGTGCAGAGGGATGTATGACATTACAACATTTCTTAATTTTCGGAAACTGCGATTCCTTAATAGCGAATCGCATTTAAGGAATGGCATTACATTGATTCCTATGGGCCTAAAGGCCCATAGGAATCAATGCCTTTTTGCGATTTTTTTTTTTTGCCAATGACATTTTGTTGATGCATTGCAAGGGTGCTGAGGGGGGTCCAAAGGACCCCCCCCCGCACCCTTGAAATGTTTGTTTTAGTGCAAGTTTCACACACACATGTCCAAAGGACATGTGTGTGTGTAACATGACACGTTCCAAAATGCATTTTTTGTGCTTTTTTAAAGAATTTTGCAAATTACCACGAGGGTCAACCTCGTGTTAATTTGCACTTCCTATTTCAAAATCCACATTTTTTTTTACAAATTCATGCATTGCATTTAAGGAATCGCACAAATGCGACTCCCTAAATGCATTCGCATTTTTAGGAATTGCAAAAAAATGCGGATTTTAAAAAATTGTTTCATGCATCCCAAAAACTTATTTAGGAAGCGCAAACAGCCAAATTTACCGATTCGCACCGTTTGCACTTCCTAAATAGGTTGATGCATGTGGCCGAAAGAGTATAATCAACTTGCTGAATATTTAGCTTTGCTAAACAAATAGAAAAGTTATATGGCTGGTTAACACAGCATGTTATCGCTGTTTCAGTGCTTGCAAATAACACTTTCACAATGTTGCTCTCAGGGGTTCCAACAACAGACCTGCAAGGCCATCCTTATTGCAATCATCTACCAACGAATCCTTCCAGCAAGGCTGGACTGGGAACCCAAAGTGTTCCTGGCAATTTTATTGGACCAGACCCCCAGGGTGGAGGATATGGGTGCAAGTCTGAAGCATTGCTGTATTTTGTTACTGGAGGCGATATTGCAGCTCTGCTGCAAAACCAGTCCCAGTAACACAACCGGCCCCAACAGTTGCAAAACTGTCCCCCACCTTTCCAGCCTCCCGGGCAAACACCTGATGCCCGCTACGGCCAGACCGGTCCTGCTTCTCAGAGTATGAAAATAAAGTTAACAAATGCAGAACCCTGTAAGGAAACTGTTAAACTGTCCCACATTACATTTTCTTTCTTTCTTTATATATGCCTTGGTAAACTTACTTCATAGTGTCATGGTACTACAAAGAAAATCGCATTTTATAATACTTGTTTTTAACTTCCTACAATGTGCATTGTATATAAAATGTGGCTTATAATAATACACATCTTTGCATTTTCTATTCTTCTGCAAACTGTATGCCGATGAAAGGAAAAGAGTCATTGTCCATCTTAGCACAGGATGAATTTACACAGTGCTGCCCAGCTCTCTATTTTTTGCAGATGTTACCTGATCATTTCACTTGTTATGCCCTAGTGTTATTTTTATTGTCTGCCATGAAAAGAAGGAGGGGAAATCTGTAGCATTGATTGCCTGAAAGTTTAACACCCAGGGCTTAAAAATGTTTATAACTAAAATGGATTTCTATGCATTTATTTGTATACATTTGTAAACATTTTTTACTTAGATCAATTTGTAAGCAAGTCTATACTTTTTTAACATATGTTTTGTTTAATGTAAATAGCTACGGATTTTAGCTTCTTTTTATATTGTGCTCCTGGCTGTGTGTTATGCTTTTTATGCTATATATGAAATAGCGAAATAAAGACTATTGACTGACTGACACATCTTTGCATGTAGTCACAATATTTTATTAGCATAATATTCTGGAATTGAAATTTGGGTTGGATACTTAAGTGGAATCCTCTAGTAAGCCATCTCGATGTATCTGGCAGTTTTATATCAACTGCATACAAATACTGAAATCCATACTGGCAACCTCAGGAATAAATACAAGTTGCTATCCTTCCATCGAGTAGGCTACATCTGGCCTAATTGTAAATCTGGCGTTTTATAGTATCTTTGGTTTGCAGGAATGTCCATTCAGAAAGGAAAACCCCATTACTGCAGGTCCAGCTTTTTAACAAGTATGATTAGTGAACGAAACACTGCTGGAGCCACTCATCTGTGGGGAATGTGTAGTACTTTGCACCATATATCGAGATGAATGTGAATTTAAAGACGTTGAATGGAATATTTAAAAAAAATCTAAATTTAGCATCCCAGTAAGAATTGAAAGAATGAAAAAGAACCAACCTGCACCCAATTCCTCAATTTTCATGGCATTTGACAGGATCTGGTAAAAACTGTTTAAATCAACAGTACTTCCACAAAAATGGTGCACTTGTTTGCACACATTTAGCTTACACAAGATTTAAATTCAATAATGCAAAATATGTGTTAATCCTTTAAAGTCTAATGCAAGATGTCATGATCAGAAGTATTTGATCGAGTAGCCAAGATTTATCACAATAAAAGTCCAGGACATTTGTTGGTGGATTCTTCTGAATAATTAACTAATGACGGTAAAAGAATTACAAGAAAAGGTGGCCAAAATACAAACCTGACTATCTTTCCATTCCCCATCTTTTGTGGAGACTTGAGTGTTTATATATGAATAATTATTTACTTGGCTTTAAGTCCTTGAAACAGGTCGGGGTGCTCCCTATAAATAATGGAAATTTGACTCTGTCTGACATTCACTTATATTATTACATAATTATATATCTATATATATATATTTTACAATTAGCATCTACAACAGGAAGACAGTAAATTATAAAAATTGTGCCAGCCTTTGAAAGGACCTTCTCAATCTTAAATGAGTTATGCAAAGCACCGATGTGCCACCACAACTAACCAGGATAATAATTGAGCCCATTCACAGACTGCCCAATCCCTCCACAGCGCACTCTCAACCAGGACCAGACTGACCATAGCGGCCACTGGGCATGGAACTAACTAGGTAAACCACATACAAATGTAACAAATAAATACATACATACATTTAGCTGTCTCAATTACCTCCTCAATTACATTGTACATTCAGAGCATAAAATCATCCACAGAAGAGGCTTAGAGATTGTGCAGAGGGATGTATGACATTACAACGCATGCTTTTACAATGCATGCCAGTACGACGCAACTTTTACAACACAAGTCGTTACAACGACTTGGGTGGGGGGGCGCTGGATAGTGAATAGTTTAATTTACTATTCCAACTCCAGTCCCCGTGGATAGTAGGTAAGGTGTTGGATAGTAATTAAACTATTCCCTATCCTAGAGCGCCCTCCAGCGCAAGTCGTTGTAATGACTTGCGTTGTAATAGTTGCGTCGTAATGGTAGTGCGTTGTAAAAGTTACGCTGTAAAGGATGTTTCCCGTGCAGAGTAGTGATAAGACATCCTCCAAAGATATCATTCAAACATGTACTTAGACGCTACACTCAACATTCAGATGCAGTCTTGAATGCTGCTTACCCCATCATAGTAGAAAATCCACTACCCTTATGATATGCTGCCTGATGTATGTATTAGCACATTCCTGAACAATAATTCCTAAAGCTGAATGAACATCCGCAGCCAGACTTCACGCAAGAATATATTGATCATGAGAGACTCTGGGTGACAGATTAGCCCCAAGCCAGCACTATACTACCGTGATATTCTGCAGACTCTGGGCCTCAAAGAGTGAGAGTGTGACCCACAGTACGGCATTGAAAAGCTGTAACAAAAAAATGACAATCACCTCTTAGCTTGTGATGAGGTGCACTACCCTATCAGACTCATATTCAGGGGGCACGATGGCGGAATAGTGCTTAGCTCTGCCTATTAATGACAATGATAAAATGTGAAGCACCGCCAGGGTTCTTGCAGATTGTCTTGTTCAGAAAACTGAATCACAGGGCATGCCAGTAAAATGCTATTTTTCACTGGGCACTCAACATCTGTGGCTGCAGCTCACTGATTTGTCTGTTTTTTATCTAAAGTAGAGTATGAGTCGGAGGGGCACTAGTGTCATTGAAAGCTTTACACATTAGTGGCCTCATTTACAATATTTTGACACATTGCAGTGCAACAAGCGCTGCCGGCGCATTCCTGTCCTTCTCCCCTGTGCCCGCACAAAAACAGCAGGCGTGCACCAGCGCAGAACCCTTGCATTACACCTTCCTGAACAAAACAAAAAAGGCATTTTCCTCTTTCTATGTGTGCTGCAGAATGTAGAATGCATATAAAGAGGAAAAAAAGAGGAGAATTAAAATTAATTCTACTCATTTTGCCGCCTTACGCCTCAGCTGGGGAGGCATCAGATTCTGACACATACCCAAGTTTACAAAACGTTTTAAATCTGGGAATACGTCAAGTTCCATGAATGTTGCGTGGCAACACCCATGTAGTGCCCCTTTCATGCAGAGGTATGCGTGAAAGGGAAACATATTTTCAAGGACATGTAACTTTGCTTGGCCTTGTAAATATGGGGATGCCCATTGTGCTAAACACACAAGATGATGGGCGGAATGTTGCACAATGGCAAAACATTCACCCTCAGTCACAGATCTGGGTTTAATCCATCGTTATTTTGCTCGCCAAGCCACTCCAGTTCAGACATGGCCTACTGCAAATCAGTCTTGACCCTGTGCCTCATGGGAACAGTCCAGCCCAAACTGCCAAGCCATGTCTTCCCTGGACCGGAATCAAGCATCCTAGGACCGGTTTCTGGCTATCAGCCGTCTTCAGCCAGGATAGCTTGACTGCAGTGGCTTAGTGAGCACGGGACCCACATCTGGGCATACCCTTCCCACATAGGGTGAACAGCAAAACTCTCAAGATGATGGACGGAATGTTGCACAATGGCAATACATTCACACCCAGCACATTGTGCTGCCGGTGTATCAATAAAAGTGACTAGCGGTGCAATAGGCTTGTAATTAAGCCCCTGTGTTTTTTGTCTGGTACCTCAGCTTCATTCACTGTGACTTTATAAAAACACTAGTAAAATTGGATGAGCTGTAATTTGTTCTGAATTTAAATATAGCATTGGCCATAGAATTATAGTTATCAAATACCTAGGGGCATATTTGCAAAACAATGTTTAGTGTGGAACTGCCCCAAATTCAGCAGGGCCATGCTCCAACATTTTTGGGAAACACAGGGATGCGCCGTATTCACAAGAATACGGTGCACCCTGTGTTTCCGCTAGTGCAATCACCCTGCCACCTTGTGGCAAGGGTACCTGCACTGCAGTGGCGATTGTTTATGTGCAGAAAGGGACACCCTCCTGCACATAGACAATCATTCATGGTGATTTTCTCTTTCTATGTGTGCTGCAGAATGCCATACACATGGAAAGAGCAAACAACGAAGGAAATTATCAATTTCTCCTTGTATCGCCATTCTAACACCAGGCAATCCGTGACATTAGAATTATGCTTTTTTGGGTGTTGCCTCAGACTTGTAAATCTGGGGCAGCGTCAAAAAGCAATGGGTGTTGCGGGGAACGCCCATAGCACCACCCAGTGCATGCCCCTTTGCCAGAGAGACCTGCTGCGCAAAGGGGCATGTTTGCAAGGAGGCGTTAAGCCACGTTGAGATGCTTAGTGCCACCTAGTAAATATGGGAAATAGCTCTAGGCCACCAAAGCATCAAGAAAGTGGTGCTCCTGAGGTGATAGAGGCTTGTACATATGCCCTCTGGCGTATAGAACACAAATGTTATAAAACATTTGGTGTTATACTGCAGCCCCTTGCTTTTGCTAGATATTATACTTTTAGCTATTAGTTTTACTTACCTGCAGATTAAGGTTTTCATTCTTCCTTGAAGATACATCACTGCCTTGACACTGAGTTTATTGACTTTCTTTCATGGTGGAATTGCTGAAATAAACATTTAACACTTTTAAATGCCAGAAAAATACTTTGAGAATGGTGCTCAAAATAAATATGTAGTTGCCACAAGGCTTACAGGGATTTGTCCAGTTGAACACATGCAACAATATTTAGCCTTCATAAAAGTATTAACTCCAATTTCTGGAAACATGTCTTTCTCTTTAATTTTTTAAAAAAAAGAAAAATGGCAAACCTGAAGTTCCTAGCAAGCCCTGTCTTATCTAACAACTACTCTAGCTCATTAAAACCATGTAAGAGGAGTTGATGCCAATGTAGAATTCACCATCTAATTCAGGATTACCTATCATGTTTCAGAACTCATAGGGGCAGGTGCGGCTCCACTTTTGGGATGGCACTTAAATGCCCCGAGACGAAAAATAAAATGGCAATTCATTACCATTTTCTTTTTTAGCCTCCCATTCCAAACTGAGAGTAAGGACAGTGTGGGGCTTAGTGAGAGCAGCAGCAGGGAGGAGGGTGGGCTGTATTTGCACTTTTCAGTGAGCATGTCCCATTGGCTGGCCGATGTGCACTTTGAAACTCTGGTTTAGAGCAAGTGCAGGCCTCCAGAGCACTGTGAAGCACTGAGACATTCTGATCCCCCAATCAGAGAGCTGCTCTCATGCTGGTGAGAGCAGAGCCAGGACGGGTCAAGATAGTTGATGGGGCCGGCTCTGCAGTCATGATGAGGTCCGGAGTGAGGAGGTCTTGTAGTGAGGTAAGTGTTTTTATATATTATATATTTTAATTTGATTTGCGCACACACATCTCTTTATTTTTATATTTTTTATTTTGTTTTGCGTGCATACACCTGCCCTTCCCCCCTCCCATGTAGATGCCAGCTGCCACTACTGAGGGGCTGCACAATCTGCCAACTCCAATGTCAGAGATGAACTCCTCCTCCTACTGGATGGACATATAAAAAACAAAATGGGCGTGAGAAGGCTGAAAGAGTTTGTCACCCATGCCATGAATCACCCTGGCGCGGACAACCCAATCTCTTGTAATGTGCCACAGGGATCAGTTATATCCTGCTTACTGGTTAAAATCAATGCACAGCACAAGGGTGCTCTATTTTACATTTGCCTATACTGATAACACACATATCTACTTCCAGTTAGAATATAGTGCTGAAAAGCAGGTCAGCATTTCTGGATAATGTCCTGAGCCTGGATAATGAAATATTCTACTGTGTGAATTGACCCTGGGCAGAGATTTTTCCCCTTCAAGCAGCAATGCTCAATAAATGCCATTTGAAAAACTCCTGATTCTAAAAATACCTCCCTTAATGTTGTTGAAAGTAAGAAAGCTGGACGTTCTACTGAATACTAAGCTCTCATTCACTCCCCAGGTTACCCCAAAGGTCAAGGATTTTAAACAACTCTGCAATTCCATGGTAACTCTGTAAATTAAACAATATGAATAACAATATTTCTATGAATTTGTATGAAATTATCAAGATTTCAAATTGTAAAACATCTTGTTCTTGCAGGTTACTGTGTTGTAATAGTAGTAGTAGTATTAGATGTAGTACTACGTATGATTTGAATCCTTTAATGTCCAAATTAGGTGCCCAACTGTTTGCCAAAGCCACACAATCAAGGATAAATTATTTTAATTTTTGAAAGTGTAGCCATACCACACCAGCCCAGAAAGTCTTAATACTCGTTCCTGAAGTATGTGGATTAAGGGGCACTGCACTCTGCACTACTCCTATGCAGTATGCACTATGCCTATTCGGAGGGCACTATGCACACTGAGGTAATGAATAATATGTCTGCAGAAACTGGATTCCACTCTCCTCCGAATATCAACAAGCAACCTGAAAGCAATTGTACACAGAGACAGCTCCCTGGGCATTCTGGGACTATTTTGGAAGACACAATTCAAGTTTAAACACAAAACCTAATTGCAGTTCTCATATTCTAGCAAATAAAACTATTGTAGTAGATCCAACTTATCCATGTGCAACACAAGGTTTTTGAAAGACGAGCACTGAAAATATAATTTCACTTTGTTGCACCAGACTATATATTCCACTGCTACAGCCTTTATTCAGGCCTCGCCAACATAAGGCCAGTGGCAGCTGGTAAACTGCAGAAGTAGTGGGTTGGGCACACACATGCACACTCACTTCCACCCCTACACAAATACACACACTTGCATCCATCCATTCACAAGCACACAGACAAACACATGCTCACATCCATCCACTTACTAGCACGTGCTTGCAGACATACTCACGCTCATCCATTCAAAAGCACACACGTGCGCGCAGACCCACCCATTAACAAGCACATATATGCACATACTTGTACTTACCATGTACAGCACACATGCGCAAATACACATACACTCATACATAACAAACACACACCCAAACATTCACCAGGCCACTTCAATGATGAAAGGAACTGTGGTTGGTGGGAGGGGACAACGCGACAGCCCATGAGGAGTTGGAGGCTTTGGAAGGGAAAGCAGGACATTGAAGATCCTTCTGCCTCCCCTTATTGAATAACTTGTCCAAGGGTTAGCCAATGAGAGGAGGACCTTCCCTAATTCGTCACAGAGTAGGGTTGAGTCAGTGAGACTTACTGACTCTGTGACGTGTTAGAGAAGGGTGATGTGAGGTATCACTGATAGTGAGCCCTGAGCACTTCACGGCTTCAACCTGAAGCGTCCAGGGCTGACTCTATTAGTGACACTCCCCAGGGACGTAACACAGGCCCCTGCAGCCCACGCGGTGCGGGGGGGGGGCCCGAAGCTCCAAGGGGCCCCCTCGGCACTGCACTCTGGCCGGGAGAGCTCCTAATTGAGCCCGGAGGGGGCCCTCTACATACCTTGCAGGGCGGCCCCCTCAATTTTCGTTACGCCAGTGATACTCCCCCTTGTCGTGGGGTGGAGGATCCTCACAGGGCTCTGCCTGCCTGGTGATGTCACTGCCCTCAGGGCTGTGAGATCTTCAGATCAAAAAAACATGGCTCAGGCTGCCAGGAGCATGTGCATTAGCGCATGTGAACAACCTGGCTGCCTGACTCTGACATGTTGAGTGTATGTCAGGCTGACCTTTTCCTCAGCCTGACAGACATTCATCATGCTTCGAAAAAGGGGATGGAGGGCTGGGACAGAGCTCCAGCACCAGTGATGATGGACCACCTCAGTCTAAGGCATAGAGTTCCGATAGTGGCAGACCATGGTCTGTAGCATGATGGGCTGAGTTAGTTCAAGGCAGAGTCGAGCCCTTGTGTTTATGCATCTGGAGTGGGTAAAGTGAACTCATTAACCCTATATTTCCTTAAATTAATGCATTATTTTAGAAACCATAGCTTTGAAACAGAAACAGGCAAGTTCTGGTCACTGTCTCTGACGTGAACTGCCTGGAAATCAAGGCCTCACTTAGGGAAACATTAGGTTTAATGAGATACTTTTGCACACTGTAGGTGCATAAAATCACACATTCGTCTCTGCACTGAGCCAGCACAGGCCATCAGGATACAGCCCAAGTAGCACTCTTTTTTAAAAACAGTAAATAAAAGAAAGTGCTAAGTTCAGATGAATAAACATTTTTTAATAACAGGTAATACTGAAAGAGCATATGATTTCATCCTTGACCATGGATGTGTAGCCAACAATGTATCGGTTTTTGTCTGAGTTATCTTGAAGACAATTGTAAATCTGATTAACTTAATAAGTAAATGGATAAATCAGTAAATGACTGAACTACTTTATGCATATTTTCTCCTTGAAGCAGTTTATAACATGGCACCAAGGATTCCAGAACACGTTCTACTAATTACATAATGCAAATCCTAGACACAGTTTATAAATAAAAAAAGACATTCCCTATTGCATCACAACTCATGATGCAGTACTTCTTTGTGTTGTGCACCATGAATATCGACCCCAGAATATATCGATGGAACACAATAACAAGGACACGATATCGACAGTTAAGTAAGTCTAGAGTTTCTATAGCTAGCTCCACATCTAAGTACCGACACAGTACATATATCTTCAAGGTACTTGGATTTGGAGTTAGGAATAGTAAATCGATACTTCTGTACATGCATTTTTCTTTTGATATTTTGTCCCTTTCTATTCTTGTACCACAATGTTCTTGGTGTCGATATTCAGTAGTACAATCCTTCTTTGCAGATTAGGAAAACATGTAATTTGCTTATACATACCTGACTTAATGTCAATGTGTGACTCCCAATGACTTGGCAATGTTATTCAGATAAACGGAGCATTCAATTCCAGGAAGTATGCTTGGTTGGAGCTGGAGTTCCAATGAAAGGAGATAATTAAAGAATTTTGAAGTACTGTGAAATGATAAACCCAACCTGTCACCAAGTAACTCTGGCAAAAATATGGGACCAGACAAAGTACTAATGGATTTGTATCATCCAATATAGATCTTTGGGCTACTTTAAGCACCAATGTGCTCAAGATTATCATTAAGACCATACTTCTTAGTTCCTGGCCAACACCAATGATAGTAGCTGTTTTTCAAAAGGGAAATTGAATGACCCCTTGATCCTACTGTGTCATTTCCCTTATAGACGCTATGGTTAAAGTGGGCGGTAGGATTTTACATAAAAGAATTATATGCTGGGGTGATATCAATGAAATCCTGTGTGACCACCAACACGGTTTCAGGGAAGGACGGGGTACAATGGAGCAATGCCCGAACCTGCACCTTTTCATTTGTAAGTATACAGTCGCTAAAGGCTACCCTTTGCACCTTTTATGGATCTTTCCAGTGTCTTTCATTGCATCAGGAGATCAAAGCTCTGGAAAAATGTAACCCTAACTGGGGTTGATATTCTGTTAGTAAATAATGTATACATTTTACATTCTAACCCAACAAAACCAGATTGTGGGTCAGATTTGGTAGCAATGGTGAGCATACACATTCTTTTAGTTTGGAACAAGGGGTGCCTCAAGGGTGGGTTCTTAAACCACCTATCTTCATTTCATTTGTAAACAATCTTTTTTTCTAGTGAGTTGTCGACAAGATGTGCCAATACAAAATCTCAAACAAATCTCAACTTTTTTATATGCTGATTACACGGTTTTAATGTTCCGAACTTCTAAAAGCGTAAAACCTTTAGTGGATCGTTTTGTTTGCTTTATGGAGGATTTCGACCTTGAAACAAACCTAACCCAGTAATACATGTTGGGCTGTGACCTTACTTGCTCCAAGATGTGTACTATCCCAGTCAACAACAACATTCTTGAGAAAGTCTTAAAATATTCATGTCTTGGATTGATGTTTGAATGCTGCAACACTTTGTTACCCAGCATCACAACAAGACATCAAAGATTGTGTCAGTCTATGGCCCAGTTTCTAATCTTGCTTCCTGGCATCTCTATACATGAAAAGGGACTGCCATCATAGCAGTTCCCTTCAAGGTACACTTTGGTGGGCAGTCAGTGTTGGATTTGATAGCTGTCCCCAAATTATTATCTTTTGTTTTTTAAAGACAAACTCGCACTTGAAAGTTTCTTTCTGAAAAATAAAAACCTAGGGGCATATTATCAAGGGGGTTTATCTCCGCTTTGTTGGCTTTAAAAGCCAAGAAAGCGGAGATAAAATTATCTCCCTATTACCTAGCTGTCGCTAACACCAGTTAGCGACAGCTAGTAGGAGATAGCGACCATCTTGGGCCCCACTTTGCATGTCAGTGATATTTATCACTAATGACATGCAAAGTGGCGTGCCAAGATGTTAGCGACTGGAAACAGTCGCTAACATCGCTATCTCCTATTACCAACATTTGGAGATATTCGCGCTAAGCGCGAATATCTCCAAAAGCTAACAACTGCCCTGAGCAGTTCTTAGCCATGTTATCCAATGGGAGGTGGATAACATGGCTAAGAGCATTAGCTCGGTAATGCATGAATATCGCTGACTTTTCAGCGATATTCATGCATTGCGGCCGTTTTTTATCGCATTTGCGATAAACCTTGGTAATACCAAGGTTTATCTGCGGTAAAAATTGCCGCGGCTCGACGGTAAAATTTGGTCTCTAACCAAGCAATAGCGATAATTATCGCTATTGCTTGGTAATATGCCCCCTAATCACCCCCAAATACCCTGGGAAATGAGTTTTTTTTCTATCTCTGACTACTGGGTAATTCCTGCCAGTAACAGACGGGAAAAAACAGGACATCACATTGTCCACCTTAATAGGGTGGGACATGTCATGCCTTTCCTGGAGTACCATTGACTCGAGTAACAATACACAACTGTTATCCAGCTACAAGAGGCCTATGGGTTGAACATGTGCTTTACAAATTAATGTTATGTTATGTTCCTTCAACGACCCTGACTCAGTCGAGCATTAGTAGGAAGCTTTAATGGTGCCAATAGACGTTCTATCCATGAAAAGCATATAGTCCACCCATTCCTAAATAAGGCAAGGGGACCAAGAATTTGGCAGACATCTTACTCCATCTTATTTGCGAGGGAGTAATCTTTCCACCAAACCCAAACTGAGCCCCAAAGCTCCCAGAAGGACATCAGTACAATTCACGCTCACTCATTGTGATATATTACTATTGATTGACTGATATTGCAACCTGATTCTTAAAACGTAGCATTGTAGAAATGTAGAAATCGACTAGCATTAGATACAGAATTGGCTACGATTCAGATTCTTATTCGAACTTCGAAATCAAAAATGCTCAAAACAATAGTTCTTTACTGTTAAAATCCTATTCTCCCCCAACAGAGTCGATTTCTTCTCTCAAACCAATAATTGTGCTCTAGATGTGATTCCCACAATGCATCACGCCATCCTATTGCGCCTGTTTGTGAATCTTTAAATAAACACTCGAAGGATATAGTGAAAATGCAGATTATTTTACTGAGGTGTATAGCTAAACCCTTTTTTATTATTTGTGATCTTCAAAAGGTGGTGGAGGCAAAACTGCTCTATTCTTGAATTGATTTTTCATTTAATAATATTTGTAAGTAAACAAACACAAAGAAATGGGACCCCGCCACCAGCCGCCTAATGTCAAAGGTGAGAGGGAAGAAGTGCAATTCGAAATCTGATTTAGTAATAAGAGAGGAGAACAGAAAATAATATTGGAATGTTTGGAACATGTGGTTAGTCGAAGACAAGTTCTGTCGGTTATATATGAAGCACGCATGTAACCCCTTTTTCAACAATATTGAAATAAATAAGCACTTTTAAATACGAATTACTGGTGCTGAGGACAATATTGCTTTACCAGATCTAGCCATTTCCAAATAGACATCTTAGCAACTGGATGAGAGTGAATAAAAAATCGGAAAAAGTCCAACTAACATCATTAAACACTGCCCTCGTTTTTGATGTAGGTGACAGTGCTAAAATGTGCTCACCAGGCAGAAGCAGGCACAAGCCACAAGTGCATTTATGAAACTGACATTGAAAACATTTTTGTGACCACAGCCTGTGAGTCTTTGGTTTACCTGCTCTGTGTTAGAAGGCCCGTGTTCTAACCAACGAATTGCGATACATTCCACATTCTACGTTTCACATGGAGGCGCACATATTACGGGCTTTTTATATTATCGAGCCACATTTAACAAAATGTGATTACGTGGCAACTTGTTGGTGCCCGAGTTTGTTAGAAATCTACTTTAACCAACTACAGATAAGAAGAGAGTGGATCTTTTTTGAACTTTTCGTCTTCTACTTGATCCATATGTTTACAGTCAGCAATATTTGAGCATTGGGCCACCAGCATATTTTGCAATTTGTAAGCATCCTATTGATAAATGGCATGACTATAACCAAAAAATGAATGCTTCAATAGATTATGGATTCACGGGGCTTATAGGTGCTTTATTCTTCATTATTTGAAGTAGTTGAATGATTTTCATTTTCAGCTACTCATGATCAGTATTTGTGGTGTTTAACTGGGATCACTGACACAATATCGAAATCAACAATATCATGTAACACAAATATAGTGTAAAAAACATTGTTTACGAAATTATTGTGTCCCTATCCTTATAATGGTAAGTACAACAATATTGAAAACAAATATCGTTTCACATTCATATAGTTTAAAAACATACAACAATATATTTGCTTTAAATATATATATTCTAGCTGTACCCGGCCACGCATTGCTGTGGCTCAGTCTGGTTAAATGGAAGAAAAAGAAAAGAGTAAGCGCATGTTTCTAATATGTTTAATTTCACAATGCTTGTGGGTATACAATATGTTTTTGTCCATCCTAATATATGTAGTCTATTGTCTATATGCGTCCCTTGTATTTGGTGCACAGCAACCAAATCGATAGGGTCTGATCGGGTTGCAAAGTAAAGCAACTCCTCGCCCCTCCCTCCACCCACTTCCCGGTCTGCCATCCTGACACCAACTGTCCATCCTAATATATGTAGACTATTGTCTATATTCGTCCCTTGTATTTGTTGTGCAGAAACCAAATCTAAAGGGTCTGTTCGGCCTATCGGTTAAAAACACGCGTGTATTGGACACAAGCGTATTCTAATCCAACGTTGTGTATATATAAACACGCGCTAATGTTGCAAAGTGAACCAACTCCTCCCCCCTCCCTCCACCCACTTCCCTGTCTGCCATCCTGACACCAACTGTCCATCCTAATATATATAGACTATTGTCTCTATGCGTCCTTTCTTAATGTTGCCAAGTGAACCAACTCCTTCCCTCTCCCTCCACCCACTTCCCGGTCTGCCATCCTGACACCAACTGTTCATCTTAATCTATTTAGACTATTGTCTCTAGGCGTCCTTTCTTAATGTTGCAAAGTGAACCAACTCCTGTTATGTTATGTTATGCTAATAATTATTTATAGAGCGCCCGTACACCCGTGGGTTTCATCGCGCTGTTATAGAGAGACAGAAATACAATTCCTATGCATAGGACTGCTTAAATAGCCACGTTTTCAGGGGCTTCCTAAAGACCAGAAGATTGTCACAATTCCTGAGTGATAAGGGGAGGGAGTTCCAGAAAGTGGCCACCAGATAGCAGAAGCAGCTGCCTCCTTGCCTTTTTCTATTAAACGAGGGGATGGTGACTAGACTAAGATGGGCAGAACGTAAGTTGCGCTGAGGCTTATAGTTGGTTATCATATTTCTTATAAATTTAGGGCCGTTTCCGTGCAGTGCTTTAAAAGCAGTGCAACCCGTCTTAAAGGCAATCCTTTGGGCCATCAGTAACCAATGTAATTTTTCCATGCAAGGTATTGCTGACTCCTCCCCACTCCCTCCACCCACTTCCCGGTCTGCCATCCTGACACCAACTGTCCATCCTAATATATTTAGACTATTGTCTATATGCGTCCCTTGTATTTGTTGCACAGCAACCAAATTGATAGGGTGTGTTTGGGTTGCAACGTGAACCAACTCCTCCCCCCTCCCTCCACCCACTTCCCGGTCTGCCATCCTGACACTAACTGTCCATCCTAATATATGTAGACTATTGTCTATATGCGTCCCTTGTATTTGTTGCGCAGCTACCAAATCGATAGGGTCTGTTCGGCCTTTCGATTAAAAACACGCACTTATTGGACACGCACATATTCTAATCCAACGTTGGGTTTATATAAACACGTACTAATGTTGCAAACTGAACCAACTCCTCCCCCTTCCTCCCACCCACTGCCCGGTCTGCCATCCTGACACCAACTGTCCAATCTAATATATATAGACTATTGTCTCTACGTGGCCTTTCTTAATGTTGCCAATTGAACCAACTCCTCCCCACTCCCTCCACCCACTTCCCGGTCTGCCATCCTGACACCAATTGTCCATCCTAATATATGTAGACTATTGTCTCTATGCGTCGATTGTAGTTGTTGCGCAGAAACCAAATCGATAGGGTCTGTTCGTCCTTTAGATTGAAAACACGCGCGTATTTGACACGCACGTATTCTAATCCAAAGTTGTGTATATATAAACACGCGCTCATTCTAATTCAACGTTGTGTCAAAATTTCAAATCAATCGGTGAAGAACTTTCGTAGATTTAAGATTTTTATCAAACACACATTGACATTTTTATGTGTCTGTTTGTCCATTCGATTAAAAACACTTGCGTATTTGAATGCAACGTTGTGTTAAAATTTCAAAGCAGTTGGTGACGAACTTTCGGAGATTTGAGATTTTGAACGAACGAACGAACAGTTACATTTCTATTTATATAGATATAAAGTTTTAAGTAGTGAATCTTAATACTTTAATACATTTCATTAATATACTTTTAATTAAGTAAATGTTGCTAATATTTAATACTATATATATATATATATAAATATATACTTATTGAAATATAGATATATGTATTGATACATGTAATGTAACACAATTATTAAAAATATATATAGATTTTACATCACATTTTTTAAAATTTCATTCTTTACATTTAATACTATAAAAAGCACATTATATTAGATAGTTTTGATGGAAGGGCACGAAAAGAGGCCTGCCTCGAACTGAGAGAGTGAACTTTGCAGCAGCCAGGGTTTGCAAAAGGGATTTTCCTACGCACATCATGCTATGAGGTCACCAGCTCGAAAGGCAAGTGATAAACTGTGAAATTAATCTGGTGGTAGCGGGACTCCCCTGTTTACAATAGTGCCCGTTTTATGGTACCTTTTCGGTTGAAGCAGTGATTGCACTCAGTGCACTAGAAAGCAAGGGTAGTTTTGCCATCAACCAACATTGAAAGGTAAACAAGAGGGAAAATGGCAGTTATGAAGGACTATGGGAAATGCGGTCCCGAAACTACAAGAAATAATCACTATTTACAGCAACAAAAAGGAAACATGTATGGAATGAACACTTTTTGTTCAAAGGATTGAACCTGAATAACTGAAAGAATTGTACTTACTGTGGTTGCGCAAAACAAACAAAGTGAATTTTCAAAATTGACTGCCTCCTTAAAAAAGTGCACTAGTCCGTTTGCAATGTTGATAAATCACGTTATTTAAATGCTAACGAACCCACCAGTATACAGTGGCATATGATTAAGACTCATGCGAGTAGAAACGCGTAATGCCTACCTGTTTGCCTCAAAATAAAGAAACTTCAAAAGCGTGAATGGAGTGGCCTGTTCCTAGGTTGCTGAAGAAGCATGTGGTTTCATTTTGGAATATATATATCCAGCAGCAACCAGTCTTTTTCCCCGTATGCTGAGAACACGCCTTGGCCCAAAATTGCTTCAAACGTGAGTTTTAATTAGCAAAGTTTGGTAAAGTTTGCTAATTAAAACTCACTTTTGAAGCAATTTTGGGCCAAGGCGTGTTGTCTGCATACGGAGAAGACGACTGGTTTCTGTTGGATGTAACCCTGCTGCGGCCCGCCATTGCAAGTGGCGCTGGTCTTATCGCCGAACTCGGCTGGGATATATATATATATATTCACTGAAAAAACCATAGGTTATAGACCATATATAGTTAGGAATTTGCATTTACAAAACCTTGAAAATTCACTGAAAAAACCATAGGTTAGAGACCATATATAGTTAGCTGGACATTTTATTGACATAAAACCAATGAAATTCCATATATAGTTAGTTGCACTAACTATATATCGCGCACCCGCAATCCACTGCTGATGATGTCACATATTACATCATTCATGACATGGTCAGTGACATCACTGATGACATCACTGATGACATCTCAAATGACATCACTGATGACATCATCTAGTGTCTGTGTGTTTTTGTAAAGTTTAAATATGTTTTACATATTGAAGAATGAGTGGATGTATGAAAGACTGAGTGTGTGTGTGGCTGGCTGGGAGGTGTGTGACTCTGTGCATATCAATGTGTACTTGTATCAGTGATTGTATAAGAGAGTAAGTATATGTTAGTATATGTGTGAAAAACTATGGTGTTCTGTGTTTAACTGTATAGATGAGGAAATCGAAGTGTGATTGATTCTTTACAGGACTGACTAGGTGTGTGAGTAACTCCATGGATGAGTGGCAGTGTGTGAGTGTCTGCATAGGTGTATGAGTGCATATGATAGTGTTGTAATAATGAGTGACCGGGACGCGCCTCTATGGCGAAATATTATTTTTTTGTTTGCCCCGCGGGGAACTTTAATATCCCCCTCATCAATCCTAGGGGGTCAGGAGGGGTCTACCTTGCCCCCTTTCCTTCATTTCCCCCTTCGTTTTTCAACACATCTTGTCTCTCGATCCTACCGAGAGACAAGATGGCGGCCGCTCCGGACTGTTTAGAATGTTGACAGCCACCGGAGAGCCAATCAGCTTCGCTTCGCGAAGTTCCGTTACGCGTCAGGTACGCGAACCGGGGCGCTGCCCGGAGCGCGCTTGCAGATATATATATTTTTTTAACGTTAATTTCTCAAAATCCACTGGAGCACATATATTGAGACCTAGCAAAGGCACATCGGGCTACCAGTCCCTACAATTTTGCCAAGTTTCGTGGAAATCCATTCAGCCGTTCGAGCTAAAAGTGAGTCCAACCGCCCTATGGAAAATTGCATGGGAAAAATGCGTTTTGGGACCCCCATTTTTTCTCGTCCCCCCCTTGACGAAATCCCCCCAAATTTTGAGGGGCTGCTCAGGAACAAAATGTTCCATTTTCCTGAAACTTTCAGCCAATTCCGTCCTCAAACGCCAAAGTTATTTGACATAGAATTTTCAAAAATCCCATAGAGAAAAAATCCTAACTATATATATCTACTGGCGACCGCCAGTAGGTAATATATATATATATATATATATATATATATATATATATATATATGCAGTTCCACTTCCTTCACTCGAAATGCCGGGACCCTTGAGACAACGGTGCAAAATCAGGGGCGAAGGTTACCCTGTGTAAAATGCAGGTTCACAGCGTGTAGCCACAACAGCTACGCAATGCACTCTCCTTGACAGCAACAGAAGTTACTCAATCCCAGTCTTGTGCGTTCATTTCAAAAGTATTTATTCTTTTAGTTGCAGCATCATGAAAAATAAACATGGAAAAACCCAACGCGTTTCAGCGACAACTTCGCCTTGGTCACGGGTAATTACAGTGTCAACATTCCAAATAATAAATAAAGTTTCACGTGAAAGAGTGCTCAAAATAAACAAGGGACTCAAGGCCCTAATATCGCGGCCATCTTGGAGTGTAGTAATAGCATCAGAGTGCCCCACGCATCTGTTTTAAACTTTTCAATACCTTAATAACTAAAGACACTCCAGTCATCTAAAACAGGTATTAGGGTAAGATAAACGTGTTATGAAGGTAAATCATTTGTCAAACGTGAACTGAGGCTTATAATCTGTTCCATAAGCTGTCACAACAATCAAGACATAAATTCATGTTCAGAGAATAAGTAAACTCAAGTGAGTCAGTATATCCAAATATATGATTATTTACTTAATCTGTAAACGTTGACCTTCCTACTAGGAAATTCAGGTCTAAATAAACACATCAGTGGTTATTTGTACATTTCATAATTTGAAAAATTCTCAAGTGAGAGATTATAGTCACAAGTCCACACGATCTTCAAAGCTCAACACCCCAGTGAGGTTTCCCTTCATTTCATCATGCTTCCATACCTGAAATATAAAGCAATGGGCCAATCAGAACTCCTATATTATAAGTCTCAACATCTAGGTCCTATCACGGCTATGAGTCTTCAAAATCAGTGAAGAAGTGAAACAGTTAACAATAATTAAAATTAAAATCATCAGAAAAGCACTTAGTCGACTTCAGGTACCATCAAATACATGCGATAATTCAATGTTAATTTCAATTTTCTAGTTACATTACGTTACATAGGCAGGTTCTACATCATCTCCATATCCCCGAAATTGTCACTCCCCCAAATGCCATTTCATCTCTTCTTCAGAGTTCAATCCTCTCGGCATCAGAGTGTCTAATTCGAGGATGTACCTATTCTCCATCTGTCTGAGTTTGCGGATTTTGTCCCCCCCTCTTTTCATAACAGGGAGTTTGTCAATTACAAAAAATCTTAAAAGGTTTCTGTTGCTCTTATGCAACTCCTCGAAGTGACGAGCAACTGGGGAGGTTTGATCTTTGTTTTCAATTGATCTCATATGCTCCAGGACACGTTTCTTTGCTGGGAACATTGTACTACCCACATATTTCCTGGAGCAGGGACACATGAGTACGTACACACAATACTCTGACAAACAGGTGAGATGTTTACTGATAGTTTTCTCTACAGCTTCTACTGGGAAAAAGACTTTCTTGATGTTCTTACTGTACCTGCACGCCTTACATTTCATGCAGGTAAAAAAGCCCTGAATATCCGTGCTTTTTACTGGAATAGTATTCACGTCATTCCTGCTCAGTTTGTCTTTCAGCGAATGAGCCTTCCTATACGTCATGTTTGGATTATCACCCAAAACATCGGTTAGAGTGGGCTCAGTTTTCAGGACATTCCAGTGACGTTTGAGACTCCTTTGTATTTGCCAAGATCTTGTGTGGTAAGTAGAGATAAATCTAATCACCTCATTTCTCACATTTGGTTTCGGGATTTCTTTGGCAGTCAACAAAGAGGAGTGACTGATGGTACTGGCTTTTTTCAATGCTGTGTCTATGACTGAGGATTGATATCCCCTTTCAAAGAAACGTTCTTTCATGCATTCACTTTCAATCTCAAAATCGTCATCCGTACTACAGTTCCTCCGAGCCCGGAGGAACTCACCAAACGGAATACTCTTTATCAGGGCTTTAGGGTGTGCACTCTCCGCGTGCAGAAGAGTGTTGCCGGCAGTTTCTTTACGGTATAAACTGGTTGATAGGCTACCCTCCCGTACCTTCACCAGTAAATCCAAATACACCATAGTTTCTGCATTGATCTGACCATCCAAAACGATATTCAGATCGTTTCTGTTCAGATCATGAATGAAACTTTCAGCCTGCATCTGCGACCCTTTCCAGATAATGAACAAATCGTCGATATATCGTAGCCATAATTTAACATGGCCACGATACATCGGATGTGTCCTCTCTACTTGCTGCTCCCAACCCGCCATGAAAAGATTGGCAAAGCTGGGAGCAAAGCAAGTTCCCATCGCCGTACCTTGCCTTTGCCGGTAATGTTTCTCATTGAAAACAAAAAAATTGTTTTCTAAACAAAATTTTATCATCTGCATGATCATTTCCGTATGACAGAAATATGAGATTGATCTTGCGCTCAAGAATTTACGACATGCCTCCATACCATCCTCATGTCTAATTGACGTGTAGAGACTGCATACGTCAAGTGAAATGAGGAGGTAATCATCATGCCATGCAAAATTAGTCAGTTTACTGATGAAATCCCTACTATCTTTAAGATAGGACGGAACACTCTCAACAAAGGGTCTTAAGAAGAAATCAATGTATCTTGACGTGTTCTCGAGGAGAGAACCAATCGAAGACACTATTGGTCTGCCAGGGGGCTTGATAGGGTTCTTGTGCAATTTAGGCAGCAAATATAAAATTGCTATTCTAGGATGACGATTTAACAAAAAAGAGTATTCCTCCCATTCAATGATGCCATCTGACCGCCACTTATTTAACATCTCATGGTAAGTGCTATTGCTCTTTTCAATTAGCTGGAGCGAGGATACTTCATAGCAATCTTTCATGGTCAGTTGTTTCATGCCCTCCTCGATATAATCTTCCACATTCATTAAAACAACATTCCCCCCCCTTGTCCGATTGGCGAATAACAATTGAACAATCACATTCCAATGATTTAACAGCAAGCCTCTCATGTTTGCTTAAATTGTCATTAGACCAATGTTTTTTCTTGGCCAAGTTTTTAAAATCATTAATGACAAGGGTTTCAAAGGTATCAATACCACATGCAGGCAGTGTGGGATTGAATGTGGACTTGGGCTTGAAGGGATTTGGGCAGTTCAGATCTATTTTGTAGCCCATAGCTATAGCATCATTTGGTGTATTCGCTGGTGTTCCCAACTCCAAATCTTGCATAGCAATTAAAGTAGCCACCTCATCAATAGTCTCACGTGCAGGTTCAATATTAAGCACATTTATGGCAGTATTTTTGACCTTGAGTTTGTTCCATTTCTGTAACCTAAGCTTTCTAGTGAATTTAAAAAGATCTATTCGTTCCTGGGAGTAATTAAAGTTAGCTGAAGGACAGAAGGAGAGACCATATTGCAAAACATCATTCTCTATTTCAGATAGTATATGAGAGGATAAGTTTACCACATTGCGTCGATTCATTTTTCTTTTGTTTTCTTTGAACCCCGTGTTTCCACTCCCACTGGGGTTGTTGTGTTTCCACTTATTCCAGCCGCCCCTCCTGATTGGCTGTTTACTTGCGGTGTACTTCCTCCACGATTTCCTCTTCCTTTGCCTCTTCCTCTGTTTCCTCTCACTTGCCCCCGACCTCTGTCTATTTGCCAACTTTGTGGTTGATTCGTTTGATTCATCATCTGGAATTCCTCCCAAAAATTTGGAACCTTACTTTGGTTTTTGGTTACATTTCTAGTTGTCAATGCCTGGCCATCCTCAGATACATCACTTTCTATTGCTTCTTCCTCCGATATTGCTGCCGCCGCACTCACTGTGTCGATACTCGCTTGCACACCTTTTCTCTTTATGTTATCATATTTGCGGCTGAAAGTGAAAATCCGGCCTTCTTGATAGTCAATTTTATCTCTAAGAAACTTTCTTTCTTTTTTAGCAACAATCTCATCTTCATGTTTGGTCATTTTTTTATTTATTTCTTCCATTTTCTTTGTGAAATTCTCATTAGTATCTTCTTTGGTTAACTCATCCTTGAGCTCAGAGATCATTTTTAACAGCGCCATTCTATCTCTCCATGCGCGTTTGATCAGAATCGATAACATACGGTTGGAGCAATCCATTAGATTGGCTGCCCACTCTTCTGCCAACTCTATGTCGGGTTCCTCGTGCGAAGGGGCAATCAAGATCCTTAAACCTCTGGGAATCCTCTTTTCTTCTTGGTATTTTTCTAGAGTAATTGCCTCCCACCACCGTGAAATTTCTTTGCGTATTAATTTCTCCAGTCTCTGATATTTATTCACGGTTACTTTCACCGGGACAGCAGAATCACTCTTGGCTGCTCCATTGACGGTTTGCACAAACATCGATTGTGCCCTTAGTCTCCTTCGTGCTTCTGCATCATCATCCATTGTTAATTTTCACGTGGGGTTCCCCCCTCCTGCATGCAACACTCAGTCACTTTGTCAACTTTACAAATAGCACTGCGTGTTTGATTTTAATTTGGGAAACTTTATTTATTATTTGGAATGTTGACACTGTAATTACCCGTGACCAAGGCGAAGTTGTCGCTGAAACGCGTTGGGTTTTTCCATGTTTATTTTTCATGATGCTGCAACTAAAAGAATAAATACTTTTGAAATGCACGCACAAGACTGGGATTGAGTAACTTCTGTTGCTGTCAAGTAGAGTGCATTGCGTAGCTGTTGTGGCTACACGCTGTGAACCTGCATATATATATATATATATATATATATATATATATATATATATATATATCATGAAACATAAAAAATATAACCAGTTCAATTCAATAAATTCCCAAATAAATGACGTATATACATTTTTAAAAAGCATATACAAAAAATATTATAAAAATGTTAAAAAAACAAATAAAAATGTAAACAAATATTATAAATTTGAAATGATAGACAAATATGAATGATAAATATCTTTAGCCAATATTAGGAAAAGTAGTCAAGTCTGGGAATAATAGATATACTATTCCCACTCTAGCCTATGCAACATTTTTAAAAGTGTAGGACTACGGAGGAGTTACATTTATTACTCCCACTCCAAACAGAAGAATAATAGGTAATTGTTGGACGTCAGAGGGGTAAAACTTACTATTTTCACTTCTGTCTGTGCAACAGTAGGGAAAGTAGTAGACCTTGGAGGGGTAAGATTTACTATTCCCAATCTACTCTACTTAACAGTAGTGAAAGCATTGAACTGCAGAAGGGTAAGGTTTACTACTCTCACTCCAGTCAATGCAACAGTATAGAAAGACTTTAGAGGAGTTACATTTACTATTTTCTTTCCAGTCCAAGCAACAGTAGGGAAAGCAGCTAGATTTTGAATAGATTGCAAATTACATTCATACTCACTTCAGTTCAAAAGTAGGGAAAGTATTGGACTTCGAAGGGGATCGATTTATTATTCCATCTCCAAACAGCACAACAGTAGGGAAAGTGTTGGACTTCGCAGTGATTAGATTTACTGTTCTCACTCCAAATAACAAAAAAATTGGAAAATTGTTGTACTTCGGAGGGGTAAGATTCACTATTCTTACTCAGTCAGTGCAACAGTAGGGAAAGCATTGAATTTTGAAGGGGTTAAATTTAAAATTCATACTCCAGTCTGTGCAACATTAGTGAAATTGTTGTACTTTGGAGGGGTAAGATGTACTATTCCCACGCCAGTCTCTGGAACCGTAGGGAAATCGTTGGACTTCGGGGGGTTACATTTACATTTCCCTCTTAAAGTCTGTGCAACAAGAGGAAAAGGGTTGGAATTCGTAGCGGTTAAATTTACTATTGCCACACCAGTCTATGCAACAGTAGGTAAACTACTTCATTTAAAATGCATTACATATTTGAATATTCCTATTCATTTTGAAAAAAATATAAAACTCTTGATATAAAGATTATTACACACATAAATACATACATATAAATATATATATATATTTTCCAAACTCTTCTAATTGTAGTGCACAATAGGAATTGAGTGTGTGAAATCAGCTTCCAAATAAAGCATATGAATTTTAGACATTCTACGCGTCCCTTCGTACCTGACTCTTTGTTCACGGGAGATCAGCTATTTTTTTTTTACCATGTGGAATTGTCAAAAACTAAAAAAATTAACTTACAGGTCCTGTGTATTGAGTCATACTGTGATGCCCATTTCAGACTGACATTGTGATAATACACAGTGAGTATGTTTTTTTACATTATTCACATTTTCACTTGTGTTGAGAACAGTTGTCGCATATTTTGACATCAATATTGTATATGTCCAAAATTATCTCCATAACTGTTGTATCTCAACAAAAAATATATATATATATTTATTCCTTGTTACACACATACATTTAGGTGAGTGAATCAAGTGCAGATTAGCCGCTCAATATCTTCATATGTGTATGAGTAGTTGATGAGTGAGTGGGTCTGTCAGTGATTGTATGGGTGAGCAAGTGGCTGTGTGAGTGGCTGTATGGGTGGGTAAGTGGGTGTCTGAATGGCTGTATGAATGACTGGGTGTGTCAGAGGATTTATGTGTGACTGAGTGCCTGTTTGAGTGGGTGTTTGGTTAAGTGAGTTAGTGTGTGAGTGGCTGTATTTGACAGTGTTTCTCTGTGTTAATGGCTGTATGTGTGAGTGAGCGGATGTGGAAGTGCTTGTATGGATGAGTAAATGGGTGTGTAAGTGTTTGTGTGGGTATGTAAGTGTGAGTATTTGTATGGGTGAGTGAGTGGCTGTGTTAAGAGGCTGTATGGTTTAGTGAGTGGGTGTGTGAGTGGTTGAATAGGTGAATAAGTGGGAGTGTGAGTAGCTGTATCGGTGAGTATGAGGCTGTGTGAGTGGCTGTATGGGTGAGTGACTGATTGTATGCATAGCTCTATGAATGTGTGAGTGGAGGCATAAGTAATTGTATCGGTGAAGGGTTTAGATTAAGTGCAGGAAGAAATGGCTCTCTGGCAGGTACGCAAATGAATATGCACAGTGCTGACATATCAGGGGGAACAAACCCAAACAAATCAACCCCTGCAAGTGTGTAAGTCAAGACCTATACAATTAATATAGAGCAACCAATACAGCCAGCTGGTTTGTTCTTTCTGTATTGATCTGGATTGATATAAAAATCCCCATTTATGATACCCCTGATGTCGACCTTCATAATTTCATCAGGAAAAAGTATTTAAATTTTGGTTTTTACACTAAAATCACTATCATTATATGTGTGCACAGGACTTGGTTGCGTAAGTATTTGTATGGATATGTGCGTGGTTGTGTAGGTGTGTGAGTGGGTATCTGAGAGGTTGCATAGGGGTGTGAGTGGGTGTATGAGTGGCCCTGTAGATGATGTCATCAGTTATGTAATTTGAGAAGTCGTCAGTGATGTCCCTGAACATGTCATGAGTGATGCAATATGGGAGGTCATAAGCACTGCCCTGTGGGGGTATAAGTTGTGGTATATAAATAAATAATACCGGATCTAGGTTTTACTGGACATAGCAATAACAGATAGCTCAATAAATAAGAGTCAAGATTCGAGGTAGTAGGAGTTTGCAGGTTTAATACAGCATAAGGACAGGAACAGGACAACCTGCACAGGAATAGGATGACAGGGCCCTGCAGGGGGGACAGGGAATGAGCTGGCAAGGCCTGACAGCTGCCGGGGCTGGATCTGGGATGAGCGCGCTGACTTTAATAACAGTACACAAACATATATACTAAAACAGTTGCATTACAATGAATACAGTAGGCGGAGCAGTGGGTGTGGTCAATAGCAGTCGCGAAAGATAAGGGTGAAAGTAGGTGTAACAAGAGGCGTGTACATAGACATGTGATGTAAACGTAACAGAATATGTCATAAATGGGGCGGAAACATGGAGGGGGCTACCTGAGGAGCCGGGACCTCTAACCTAATGGTGCGCGCAAACTGACAATGACGTGTTACTAGGAGAAGCTGGGGGCTATGAACTCTGTGCTAGGAGCAGAGACTGAAGTCTGGGGAGTCAGGGCGACATGTACCTAAACCCTATCTAGTATCTAATGTTTAGAGGACATGTCGATATAAACTAAGAGTCAGGAGGGGAGAGGCTAACAGACTCTAAGACTGGAGCATGCATTATTCTACATGTAGTGCATGTTGAGGAATATTAAATGACCATTAAATACAGTATTTCTCTTGCATGGAGACGAAAAGGCTAGACAATGACGGAAACTATTGATGCGATTCAGTAGCTTAGGAATGCAGAGAAGGAGGGCTGGACTGATAACTAGAATCATAACATACTCTTGGCAGACTCGTAGGCAGAGCCAGGCTGAGCCGGGCACTGTGAGGCAGGAAGTAAGTGAAGGGTCGAGGATACAGGTGGGGGCTGTATCGCTCCTCAGCGAGGGCTCAGGAGACAGGAGCTGAATCTGGTGTCCAGGCCCTTTTGAGGCCTAGAAACGGGGACTTTTCAATGAAATAACGTGCACACTGAGAAACGTGGCAACGTAACTTTACATAGGCCTAATATTCGTAGTATTCACGAGAACTGGAAACTGGCATACTAGGGATGGACACAACTGTAATTGCGTCTTTAATCGAACATGGGGAATACATATGCATATTAATCATGCACACATAACATAAGATGGAGGACACGTAGGGACACAGAACATGGCAAAATTTACTTTTCCACATTCCCTCCTTGTCACTACGTTTCCATCAGGAAACATCAATATTCATGATACCATCTATCATTTCATACAGTATCATTTGCTCGTCTCGAATTTTCTTGGAACGGGATTTAGAACGGGACTTAGGACTAGGAATACAAGAGGTAGCACAAATGCCGCAAATCGCAGGGCCACATTGTATACAGAGGCAGCAACTGAATATGATCGCTACTGCAATACCTAGAAAAGACAATACTTTCCATCCCCAGGCGGAAATTATATTCCAGAACCAACCGGACCATGTCCAGGTGCCTGGATCTTGGTGTAACATATGGGCAATTTTATAGAGTCTGGTTATAGCTGAATAAACAGACGGCGCGTTATTAGGAATGAAAATGCAGCAACTAGATCCGATGACTCTACAGGCCCCGCCCCTATCGGCCAGTATGACGTCAAGGACGAGACGATTCTGGAGCACGACAATTCTCATAAAGGATTGCTCTTCGGTTAAGTTACTTAGAGCAGAAGTAGTCTCAATCACTACTGCTTCAAGGGTTCTGGTTAATCTACGTATCAGTTTACTATTCACGACTGTACCTAAATAAGGGAAGACACCTTTATTGATATCTATATATTGTTCTAGAGCAGTTTCAGTATAATCGACAATCGGGAGGTCTCTTTTGTGTCTAGTATGTACTAGGTGGGAATTCCTATGATAGTCAGGTGGGGCTAGAAAAACTGGTGGCAGTAGGAAGGCAATGTAACAG
Source organism: Lissotriton helveticus (assembly GCF_964261635.1). Taxonomy (NCBI): domain Eukaryota; kingdom Metazoa; phylum Chordata; class Amphibia; order Caudata; family Salamandridae; genus Lissotriton; species Lissotriton helveticus. The sequence continues at coordinate 1,241,971,409 of NC_136063.1, read as the reverse complement.
GTTCCCTCCCAATCGAGGGGCAAACGAACATATGCGGTCTGACCACAAACAAAATAAGAATGACGTGAAGCTTTAAAAATAGATTTCCTACTGTCACTATACTTGACAATAGTAGTACAATCACTATGTCCTACATGTACGGAACCATTATTTCGGACACATAATTCACCTTTGACTGGTAGTACTGAAATAGCAGGTAAGTCTGGAGTAGTATTAGACTGAACATTCAGGACCATAAAATTCGAAGAATAATTACCTAAATTATAAACTTCATTTTCTAGATCTAACCCTGTTCTGTGGGGAAGACCTTGCTTGTCTGGAAAACATGTACTGTTAAGAAAAGACATATCTGTTGAGGACGACGTTAACGTGGACCATGCTCCACACGAACCATTATGTGAAAATGGATAAGGAAAGAGTGGCAGAACTCCCTTCGGTGTCTGGAAAGGGGGGAGTCGACCACACACCCAACAATTAGTGGCATTGTTGGTCTGGTGTGAATAATGTAACATGCGGATAAAAGAATTATTTCGCATAGCGAGACGATAAGAGAGTTCATGAGGAGGCAGATCACTAAACGTGTGTTCTACTGTAGCATTAGCAGACTTATTTACATGAGAAACTGGAAAATACAAATAAAAAGCATAACCTGTGCAGGTAGTCATAAGGCTGAAAAACAATATGAAACTTAGAAAAACGATACATCGGATTGAGTTTTGACTAACTCTCTCACTATGGGGGTCTATTTTATACATGTCAGAAACCGGTCTAACCGTTTCACCTAGGGGAGGACTTAGACAATCAAACTGGCTGACTTATTTTACTAGACCTTAATTTGAGCTTATACTCCTGTTGCGGAGTTTTCTCTAACGGGGAGGGTTCAATATCATTGTCTTTTGCGGGACAGTCCTTAAGAATAGTACTTTGGCAGTCTTTCAAATCCTGGGAAATGTTCTTTGAAACAGGCTTTAGTCCAAAAAATCTTTTCACATGTGACAAATGGACCCAGCCATTCCTGCCTTCCAGCTTGACGGCAGTACGGGTGGCCAGGAGGACCTGTCGGGGTTCCTTCCAACGAGGCTCCAGCGGACTTGAACGATCAAAGTTCCGGACAAGAACCATGCATCCGGGAACGATGTCATGCGGTGCCACCTCGGTATTGTCTGGAAATGCGGCAGCAACCTGTGAACGACAAGAGTTGAGGGCAGACATCAAGGAAGCTAGGTAATCTGTCAGCATATTACTTGAAACATCGGTAATACTTCGAGGTCTAGGTGTACCCCACATATTAGGGGGGCGGCCGAATACGACCTCATACGGGGACAGACCTGATCTGGAATGTGCGACCATGCGCATATAAAATAAAGCGACTGGCAGAGCTACTAGCCAGTCTACACCTTTCTCTTTACAAATCTTGGCAATACGGATTTTCAGGGTCTGATTATGTCTCTCTACTAGACCAGCTGCTTCAGGATGGCGTACACAATGGAACTTCCACTGGTACCCTAACAACAGGGAAATGTGTTTCATAAGCTCGGATGAGAATGGCTGGCCGTTATCAGAATATACGACTCTAGGGAGTCCATAACGGGGGAAGAACTCACGAACCAACTGTTTGGCAGTGGTCGTGGCTGTGTAATCTGGGACTGGATATGCTTCTGTCCACCTGGACAAAGCGCATACAACTACAAGGACATACTTGAAACCTCGACATCGCTCCATCTGAATATAATCCATCTGGAGGACTTCAAAAGGGTGGTCAGGGGGCTGGAATCCACCTTGTTCCACCGGGACACTTTTACCTGGATTAAACTGGCAACATATCATACAGGTACGGACTTTCTGCTTGGCTGCAGCTCGTAAATGCTTGTTGAACCAAATGTTCTGGATACTGTCTAACATAGCTTTTTCTCCTAAATGGGCTGGACTATGTGCGGTATTGATAATGACTTGAACCATAGAGTCGGGGAGAAACCATGTGGCTCTTCCCTTCGTTACCCATCCCTGATCTGTCTGGACCCCTCCTTGTTCGGACCATTTCTTGATTTCATCGGGAGTAGCATGTAACTGGATATCTATGACATCTTGAGTAGGGTCCTTAACTGTCATACAGGTAGTCGGATCTGGAGTATGTGTCTGTGTCGGGTTAACTGAAATGTCTGGAGTCTGTGCTGTAAGCTTGGCTGTGCGATCTGCTAGATCATTACCTTGGGAAATAATGTCAGTAACTTTCGTATGTGCTTTGCACTTCATGATAGCAATAGATGTCGGTAAGTGTATGGCATCTAACAGAGCCTGAATAAGGAGACCATGCTGAATCTTGGTTCCATGAGAAGTCATGAAACCTCTCTCCTGCCAGAGCACTCCAAAGTCGTGTACGACTCCAAATGCGTAACGTGAATCTGTGAAAACATTAACCTTCAGGTTCTTAGCGTGTATGCAGGCTTGTGTCAGAGCAACTAGCTCTGCTGCTTGAGCAGACAGGGTGTCAATACAGTGTGTTTCTATAACTTCAGTGTCAGTAGTCACTGCATACGCGGCTACTAGTTCTCCTGTACTTGTTCTCATACATGAACCATCCACATAAAGTGTCAGGTCGGGATCTGGTAATGGAATATCTGTCAGATCTTGTCTTGGCTTTGTCATAATGTTAACTACTTCCACACAGTCGTGTGTGGCAGGATTCGAATTAACTGATGGTAACAGTGTAGCAGGATTTAGAACGTTGCAGCGTCTGATTTCTATGTGTGGCTGGAACAGTGTCAATTCATAACCTGTTAAACGTGCAATTGTCAAGTGCTGAGTTTGTGTTCGGTTTAAAAGAACTTCCACGGAGTGTGGAACTTGTACTGTCAAGGAATGTCCTAATACTATGGAATCACTTTGTCTGATAGCTAGTGCTGTGGCTGCAACTGACTTGAGGCACGCAGGCAGAGCCTGGGCTACAGGATCTAATGTGCTCGAAAAATAAGCACAGGGCTTGTATTGTCCTGCTTGATCTTGTGTGAGAACAGATAATGCTGTACCTTCGCGTTCTGTGACGAAAAGTGTAAAAGGCTTACTGTAGTTCGGTGTAGCTAGAACTGGAGCTTGGCATAAAGCTTTCTTTAACTCATTGAAACTAAGTGTATGTACAGATGTCCAAGGGAGGACAGTCGATACGGCTGCCTCCTGTGTCGTTAACTGTATCAGTGGTTTAGCTAGAAATGCATACTGAGGAATCCATTGTCTGCAGTAAGATGTAAGGCCGATAAAAGCACGCACCTCCTTCTGGGTCTTGGGCTGAGGAAGACTCGCTATTAACTGGATACGGTCTGGTGTCAACTGCCTACCCCTCTTGGACAGTAAGTGGCCTAAATAGATCACTTGCTGTACACAGAATTGAAGCTTCGAAGGGGACACCTTGTGCCCCATCTCGGCGAGAAAATACAAGACTGTAAGTGATGCTCGCTCGCAAGCACGTTCAGAACGGGCTGTGATCAGTAGATCATCGACATACTGGAGCAGGGCAGTGTCTGTTGGCATGTGAATATTGTCTAGTTGTCTCTTAAGTGCTTGACTGTAAATACTAGGACTTTCTGTGAAACCTTGAGGAGCTCGTGTGAACATATAGCTCCTTCCATTTAAACAAAATCCGAAAAGAAACTGGCTGTCTGGATGAATGGGGACACTAAAAAATGCGTTCTTGAGGTCTATGACTGTAAAAAATGAGGCTTCGGAATCAATGGCTGTCAATAGGGAAGAGATATCTGGGACAACTGGATACTGGGGAATAATACATTTATTAAGTTCTCGTAGGTCAACCACTAATCGATATACTGGGGGTGCATTTGGATCAGTACGTTTCATGACTGGAATGATCGGAGAATTACATACATTGGAGTCAGTTTCTACAACTACTCCTTGAGCCATGAGCTCGTCAATAATTTTGGATAAGGCTGCTACAGCCTCAGGTGGCAATCTGTACTGTCTGATTCGTGGCAGGACTACACCTGGCTTGAGAGTCACACGATGGGGTGTGATTTGCATATAACCTACATCAGTTGGACCTTTTGCCCATAGATGCTGCGGAACATTAGACAATCTCGGATCAAAATCTCGTAATACATAGTGACCCTTGAAGTCACGTAAGAACAGTCGTATTCCCTCTGGGGAGCAGCAAATAACTGCACCTAATTCTTTCAGTGTTTTAATACCTAACAGATTTTCTGGACATGACTTAGTAAGTAATAGATCAGTAGTGCGGGACAATGGACCTACTTCTAGAGTAACTGGCTTAGATATCTCGTTTACAATAGGCTTTCCTGAAAATCCAAGGGAAACATTTCTAGAGCCTGAGAGCGGAGCCCCTGGAACTTCGGCGTGACTAATGGTGGTCCTACTTGCCCCTGTATCAATCAGAAACTTTCTGTCTTTCCCTAGTACTTGACTATGAACATAGGGACCCTCTTGATCTACAGGTATCTCGATGAGAGGCAAGACTACCTCCCTCTCTAGGCTGTTTCATGAATATGGCTGATACTCTGGATACTCGGATTGTGCATACTGGTACATCTGTTGTGTAACATGCTGTGTTGCAGCAATAGGCTGCGGTGCTGTAACTGTCTGTTGTGCATTCTGTGGCTGAGAAGTCTGTGAAACTTGTTCTTGTCTAGGCGGACGTGGTCTTTCTTTAGTCTTACCGGTAGCTATATTGTGTTTCAGAACTGCACACTCGTTTATAAAATGACCTGGCTGTTTACAATAATTGCATGTCCCTTTAACGGGAGCTGCAGAATGACTGGCTTGAGTCGTACCCCTCTTCTGACTGTCTTGAGGAACAGATTGTGCAACTAGTACTTTCATTTTCGTGTCTTTCATACGTTTTCTTTCGTGATCTTGCTCTTCTCTGATTCTATTCTGGTGGTACTGAAGCATCTGTAACATCTGGGACGGGGTATTAGCTTGCCAGGTACTTTCGACTTTCAGAACTCGATTCTTAACTTGTGGACTTGAATTCTCGACTAATTTAGTAACAAAAAGATGAGGGTATGACTCGCTACTTGTCTTGAGGCCACTGTTTATAATAAAACACTTCTCAAATCTAGAATAAAAATCACTAGTGTCTTCGTCTTGTTTCTGTTTACATGCTGAGATTGCATCCCAGTCTTCCTTTTTAGTGGCTAATAATCTTGGCAAAACTTGTATTAACAATTCTGGTAATTCTTTACATTTATCTCCAAGACCGGTACCTGGTACTCGTATCTTATCTTCAGCTTCTAGAACTGCCCAATCGATCTTTTTCTCTCCCACCTCCCAATCTTTTTCCTTGAGTTTCTCGTATACCCCTGCGGGCAACAGGACCTTTAGCATTTTAATAACATCTGGATACGTGTATTCTCCCATACGGAGCATGTCTTTTAATTCTCGGTGGAACCCTGCTGGATCTTTGTCGTGACAAGGAATTAGTTTCTTCATCTCTAAGAGTTCCATCTTTGTAATCGGGGTGTAAACAAACACTCGTTGCATTTCACCATCTGTTGTCCTGACTGGGTGTACTTCTCGTAACGGATTCTGTCTATCTATGTAAAACGGTTTACTTTCTGGGGGTGAGACATGAACAAAATGCGGGTTCAGGAACGTTCTATATTTGTGGCGCTGTTCTAGAATAACACTAATTAAATCGGTACCTAGACCTTTCCATCTATACTGGAGTAACTCGTTCAGGACATCATGTAACGGACCTGGATCAGAATGTTGACCCTCATACAGAGTAATGAGGTGTTGGATCATATACATACCCACCAGTCGCTGCTCGGCTGGGGGCAATTTCAGAAACATTTGTGCCACTATTTCATCTGGAAAAGTGGTAGAATCAGTATTCCATCGGACTGCTGATCGGACTAGTTCTTGTTCATGCATAGTACTTAACTCACTGTAACCGATTCGTGATTTCAGAATATGATCGGTAGCTTGAAATACTTGTTCTAGACAACCTTGTTCTGGTGCTGGATGATGAACAACTGTCTTGTGTTCTAGATATAAATGGCGATCTGGAAATCTAGATTTTCCTACATACGCTATTCTAGTGGGATTCTCGTCATCTACCTCTTCGGTAGAGTCATTTTCTTTCTCGCTCACTTGTGCTGCTTTACGTTGTTCGTGTAACTTTAATATTTCTTTACGAATTTTCTTGTACATACTCTCTATACTACTGATAGTCTTGTGCTTACCCTCGGCTATATTATCACTCCACCTTGGCAGGATTCTCATTTCGGCCGGATCTTTGGTCGGATAATCTTGTTCCCTTATTAAACAATTAATCAGAAACTTTAATAGCATGAGCTGGATTTCAGCTTTCCTTTGAGACATGGCTTCACCAATACTTTCTGGATCATCCCCTGTACGGATGAAACGATATATTCTGTCTAGATCTCCTTTCATATCTGGTAGGGTGTCTAAATACCCGGTCACCCGTCTTACACGGATGGAATATATTACTGTACTATCATCACCTGCAACCGGATCATAGCGGCATTCAGTAAGAGCTCGTCGGATATCTGCAACGGACTTAAATTTGGGCGTACGTTGTAACGCACATTCATGTAACTCGGCCAACGTTCTACGTTGGTGTGGTGGCGGGGTACCAGGAGGACCTCCTCCTGCGGCCCCTATACTGGAATCGTCGACTGATACTCTTCGTGCTGGCAGAGTGGGAAAGTGTAATGTGGGCTGAACCGGGGGTACCGTGGCAGGTACTCCGGTGACTGGAGGAGCAGGATTTACATTATTTACAGGGACTGGCGGAACAGGATTTGCATATTCTGGAACCGTGTCGTCCAAGTAGGACGAAATGAAAATATCAGCTGCGGTCGGTTTGTGACGTAGCTTAGTCGGAACTAAGGGTGGCGGAAAATTACTGGATGCCTCCGGGGTCGCTTTTGGCAAGCCCTCGGCAAGAAGAGGATACATACCCTTAATGAGGGCATGCCTCTGTCTATCTGACTGTTCGGTTTTGACTCGTTCACCTATCTCGATTAATTCCCTTTCTTGGGCTCGTTCTAAAGATTCTCTACTTAATTCTGACCTTCTGATTTCTTTTTCGGTTCTTTTATGAGATTCTTTGCGCCATAACTCGATGGCATCTTTCTGTGACTGTCTGGCTTTCTTTTTCCATAATGCTTCTTCTACTCGCATGATGCACTCGGCATCCCATGTACCCGATACGGGCCATCTATACTTTTCTTCTAACTGTTTGGTATACTCTACCCATAAATCTAGATATAATATGGCACTTATGCCATGCTTTTGATACATAAAATGACCTGGACTGTCCCTAGGCGGGACAGGAACTGCTGCTTCTAGCAGACCTTTTCTGGTTTTTAACTGACGTAGTCTGGAAAATAACGGCATGACTGAACTGTAATCTAGACACAATACAATACACAATGAACACGATAATTACTCCACATTCATACCACGACATTAAAATACATGAAAAACATTTAAAATAACAGTTCGAACAGAATACTACCTGGAATACTGGAAACAGAATACATGAATTTTTCGAGAACAGAACTGACTAGAACAGAAACTAGATGTACTGCTAAAACAGTACGAAACTCACCGGTCTCATAAAGAGACACGTTAGGACCCGCATCCACCAAAGTGGACACTTCGTTTTGGGTCTGTGTACCACCAACCCACGGACCAGAGTCAATTTAGATTGACCCTGTCTAGATACTACCCCAGCAATGGTACTCACCGGGCAGCAAGAACGGAAGGCCTCAGACTGGACTGGACTGCTTTGACGCCGGACGGACGAACTTCGGACTTCTGTTACGGGTGGGCCTCCGGATACCTCGGACCTTGGACTCTCGGCTTGGGCTCTGGTCGGGACTCGCCGCGTTCCTCCACCGCCTCGTCTGGATGCTGGACCGCCACCTCCGTCTCCTCCGTGGGCCTGAGGGATACTTGAAGCAGAAATATCTGCACGTGCACGGTATGGTTCCGTCACGGCTGCAGAGGGTCAGGGGGCCGGCGTGGCTTCACCGGCGCGTGGGGAAAGGGCAAGTCCCTGTTCGGGCACCATTATGTGGTATATAAATAAATAATACCGGATCTAGGTTTTACTGGACATAGCAATAACAGATAGCTCAATAAATAAGAGTCAAGATTCGAGGTAGTAGGAGTTTGCAGGTTTAATACAGCATAAGGACAGGAACAGGACAACCTGCACAGGAATAGGATGACAGGGCCCTGCAGGGGGGACAGGGAATGAGCTGGCAAGGCCCGACAGCTGCCGGGGCTGGATCTGGGATGAGCGCGCTGACTTTAATAACAGTACACAAACATATATACTAAAACAGTTGCATTACAATGAATACAGTAGGCGGAGCAGTGGGTGTGGTCAATAGCAGTCGCGAAAGATAAGGGTGAAAGTAGGTGTAACAAGAGGCGTGTACATAGACATGTGATGTAAACGTAACAGAATATGTCATAAATGGGGCGGAAACATGGAGGGGGCTACCTGAGGAGCCGGGACCTCTAACCTAATGGTGCGCGCAAACTGACAATGACGTGTTACTAGGAGAAGCTGGGGGCTATGAACTCTGTGCTAGGAGCAGAGACTGAAGTCTGGGGAGTCAGGGCGACATGTACCTAAACCCTATCTAGTATCTAATGTTTAGAGGACATGTCGATATAAACTAAGAGTCAGGAGGGGAGAGGCTAACAGACTCTAAGACTGGAGCATGCATTATTCTACATGTAGTGCGTGTTGAGGAATATTAAATGACCATTAAATACAGTATTTCTCTTGCATGGAGACGAAAAGGCTAGACAATGACGGAAACTATTGATGCGATTCAGTAGCTTAGGAATGCAGAGAAGGAGGGCTGGACTGATAACTAGAATCATAACATACTCTTGGCAGACTCGTAGGCAGAGCCAGGCTGAGCCGGGCACTGTGAGGCAGGAAGTAAGTGATCGGTCGAGGATACAGGTGGGGGCTGTATCGCTCCTCAGCGAGGGCTCAGGAGACAGGAGCTGAATCTGGTGTCCAGGCCCTTTTGAGGCCTAGAAACGGGGACTTTTCAATGAAATAACGTGCACACTGAGAAACGTGGCAACGTAACTTTACATAGGCCTAATATTCGTAGTATTCACGAGAACTGGAAACTGGCATACTAGGGATGGACACAACTGTAATTGCGTCTTTAATCGAACATGGGGAATACATATGCATATTAATCATGCACACATAACATAAGATGGAGGACACGTAGGGACACAGAACATGGCAAAATTTACTTTTCCACAAAGTGATAGCTAAGGTAACTATAACTGCTAGATTTCTATGTTTTGTTCAGTGAATTCTATTTCCTAACTATAACCTTCCTGTAACCTTTGTGTTTTTTCAGTGAATTTAGATGTTTTTTCAATTCTATTTCCTAACTAAAAGGACCCTATAACCCTTGTTTTTTCAGTGAATTCCTAAGGTACTTTTATGGTTACTTTCCCACTGTAATGTCCCTGTAAGCTTTTGCTTTTTTTGTGAATTTTGTATGTTTCTTTAATGTTATTTCCTAACAATAATGTCCCTGTAACCTTTGTTTTTTTTAGTGAATAGTTCTGTGAGTGGGTGCTTAATTGTCTGAGTGAATCTATGAGTGTGCATGAGTGTGTCTACGTAGGTCTGTGAGTAGGTGTGTGAGTGGGTCTGTGAGTAGGTGTGTGAGTATCTAAGTGGCCCTGTGAGTGGCTGTATCAGTATCTGAGTGAGTCTGATAATGGCAGTGTGTGCCTGAGTGTTGGAGTAGCTGTCTAAATGTCCGTGTGGGAGTGTCAGCAACTGTCTCAGTGACTATCCCACAACAGAACCACACCTACCCCTTTATCCAAAATAGTCCACAGTTTTGCACAAAATATGTACCCAAGTGGAGTACTTTCTACTGACTAATTACTAAGTGATACCTCCTTTGGTAAATATCCATGTATTCTACGGGACAACTGCATAATAGAACAACTGGAAATGTCACCAGTAATGCAACGTGATTGTTTCACATGTGCCTTTATACAGAAATCTGTAAAAAACAGGGATCTTCTTATAGAAAACCAGACAAGAGTACAAAGGTGTAATTCCCCACTAATCAAAGGCCCTTCCTCTTAACAATATGTAGTAAGTGCTTCTTTGTTTGATGGAGTTGGCCTCATCTTCCCCAGCATCACAAATGGGTCTCCAAAATCAGTGAGAAAAGCACTGCAGGCCTTTTGATAAGCTGCCCATCATCCAGGCAAAATGCGGGAAGACCATTGGATACTGCTAAGGTAGACGGGGAGTGGCCAAACAGGCAAACCTTCAGGTTATTTTGATTATTCGTATACTCATTCTCATTTAAAGGGAAAACTATGGACTCTGCTCTCACCAGGTAAAGACAAGAAAGAAGATACTCATCAGACACACTGTAGATTGTACTCCAATAGATCAACAAAGCATTCACCTCTACAAAGCAGTTCAGATTGCGAATGTAGAATTACAGAGAATACACACTTGCTGGTTTTTTGAGAGTATTTGTGAAGTTTTTTAATAATATTTATAACTTTTAAAAAATATATGTTTCCTAACTATAACGTCCCTGTAATGTACAGTATTTCAATAATTTCTAAGGTATTATTTTTTTGTGTTTCCTATGTTTGATGTCCCTGTAACCTTTGGTTGTTTCACAGAATTTGTAAGGTCTTTTTAATGTTTTTCCCAACTTTTATGTTTTGTTAAAAATTCTAATTCCTATGTCCGTGTAACTTTTTGTTTTTTTAATCAATTTTCAAGGTATATTAGAGTGGATGTGAGGTGTATACAGTAAAATGCTAAATGTGCAAATAAATACTTTTATAAAATTCTCATCAAATTATATAAATGTAAGTGCATAGAAGGAGTTCATCCTATTATTTAAGAATTCACAGACAAACTGGCAAATCCCTACACAACCAGAGCAGACACATTGAACTTCTATTTAAAACAGAGGAAAATCACCAGCGCCAACACCCTTCTAAAAATGCCCTCTAAGAGTAGGCTAACCCAGCCTCTCCATTCCTTCAAACATATAGCAAGAGGTGAATTTATGGCTCTGGTCAAAGCAAGCAGGCCTGCTGGCAGCCCTTCTGAGCCTTGTCCACCAAACATATTCACGAACATTCTTCTAACTACAGCTACTGCCACGCCTGTAAGAATAAGAGTACCAAAGTTAAGGAATTATAGATGATTATCTATAATTCCTTAACTATGGTACTCTTTCCAGAAGACCTGAAAAAGGCATTCATATGCCCATTATTAAAGAAATCTAACCTGGACCAGCTTGACCCTGACAACTGCAGACCGTTTGCAAATTGACCTTTCCGGGGCAAACTGATAGAAAAAGCAGCATTTAACCAGATATCACAATTCATTGAAAATAAATCCATACTTTCTGACTTCCAACCAGGAATTTATCAAGGAAGAGGCCCATAATCTGTCCCCATCTCAATCTGTGATAACTGCAAAAGCATGGTAGACTGGAATGGGGTTGCTGCACTACTTCTTTTGGAACTCTCAGTTGCCTTTGACACATTAGACCATGACACTCTAATACAAAGATTCTACAAAGCTGGCATAAAGGGTACCACCCTTGACTGACTCACATCCTACCTTCAAAACAAAACAAATGTCATCCATTCACCACCTTTGACATCCAAACCGTACTTCACAAAAGCAGGTTTCCCCTAAAGGATCTATCATCTCACCCAGGCTTTTCCATATCTACATGAAGTCATTATTTGCAATGATCAATGAATTTCAGCTCACATGCTGTACCTATGCAGATGACACTCAAATACTCCTTAAACTAGAAAACCCCAAAGACATGGGAAACTCACACATTTTCAATTGCCTCAGAGCCATTGATCAGTGGATGGAATGGAGCCTTCTCAAATTAAATACTTCTAAAACGGATTGGAAAAATTATGATCCCCTGGCATGATAATCTGGGACCACCTCCTAAAGTATCTAAAGAATTAGGAAACCTAGAGGCGTGGCTTGGTAAAATGGGCAGCTAGAAGTGTCCCAGTGGCGCACCTGCCCCGAATAGTAGATATCCTCAATAATCCTGGCATTTGGAAACCCTACTTGTGCTAATGGGCAGCGTAAACCTGGTGGGCCACGGTGGTGGCAGCCTGCTGTAGTGGACCGGCGCTACAAGCAGTAATGTTCCCGCGCAAGTACTGGTCCCCATAATGGCGGCACCATTATCCTGTGAAGAGGGAGAAAAATTGGTGGGCGCTGGAATCAGTAAACGATCCTGGGGAGCCCAGACCTGTGACCAATACAGCGGGCAGACTCCAGGCGAGGGCCTACCTGCTGAAAGAAAGTGTGTGCAGGCTCACCTAGATCGGTGGGTCTCCGTGGACTGGGGACCTGCATCAGGAGAGGTCGCAGCGGCGAAGCCTAATCCTGGGCCTGAGGCGGTGGCGGCCCGGGCGGGGACCCGATCCCGGAGGTGGTGAGCATCGTGTGAAGCAGAGAGGCGGCCATCGGAGGGTTGAAGTGGCGGCCCTGTGCCCCCGGTGAGTCAGGCCGCACCGACACATCAGCGGTACGGCCCTGAGAGAGGCAACATGAATCGAGAGTGAGGAGCGGCAGCTGGCGGGCTGTGAGAAGGCGGTGCAGCCTGCACTCGTTCCAGCGGGCCACACCTGAATCTTGCAAAGAAATTGCCTGGGGCACAAACGTGGGCCTGAACTGTGTGGGGGCCGCTTCCGGGGCCTGGTGGTAATGATGAGATGCCATATACACCCAAGGTAGGATTTCCCCCCTACCTTTTGGAAACGCATGAGTCTGGAGGGCGAAGATTGACGCAACGGCAGCTGAAGGGGCAAGGAGAGGCCCGACTACTCCCCAGCTGGTAGGTCAGGAGACAGAGACTTGGCGAAGGCTTGGGGGTGTTGTGGAAAGGCACAGTGCAGAGGGCTTGGGGAAGTACCCCAGGTGGAGAGGTGTGAGGGCCTCCCCCCTGTTTGGCGTGGCCCCCAGGTGAGTGGGAGCTGGGCCAGAGGTGTTCGCCCTTTGCGGAGGGGGTAGACAAGATGCACAAGGAGATCACTCAAAAATTGATGGCCGGCCGGGCTCGAGAGGGCAACACACAGTGGCGGTCTGTTGAGACTGGTGGGAGAGAAAGAATCCCAGGTACTAGCAGGGGGCATCGGCCGCGGGGTCAGCCTGCAAAGGACACTGCTGAAACCCCTAAGGGGGGGTGGACTGTTGAACAGAATCATTCCCTGGCCTATTTGGGGCACTGCTGACTTTTGGTTGGGGGGCCCGCAGGGGAGTGTCCTGGGGTGGCCGCGCTGTGTATGGGAATAGACCGACCCCTGAGAGGTGCCCTATCGAATAAAATTGTGCAATACATGGTCCCGGGGCAGTCGGTGGCAGACTGCCCTCGAACAGATATGGAGCAAGGGACTCACCAGGACTCGCCGCCCGGGACAAGGCAGATATCTTGGAAGTGATACGAGACTCCAGGGTGGCATTAGAGACCAAAATGGATGGGATGGCCATGGACATTAATCGCCTGAGACTGGACCTCAGGAAAGTGGCAGACAGGGTCACCGTCACGGAAGGAGACCTGAGCGCTTTGCAGACGGGGTCAGGCAGCTGCAGGAGATGGTGACAAAGTTTCAGGATCATACGGCCAGGCTGGAGAAAAGGGCGTAAGACGCGGAAGGTGGCTCTTGAAGAAATAATCTCCGCTTTTTGGGATTCCCCGAGAAAGTGGAGGGGCCGGCAGCGGATCTATTTCTGGAGGACTGGATCGGCAGAGTGTTTCCCAATCTCAGGCTCTCCAAAATGTTTGGGGTGGAACGGGCACATAGATCCCTAGGGCCACCCCCAAGGCCGGGATCCCCGCCTAGAGCCTTGATTTCCCGGATGCTTAACTTCAGGGACCGGGACATGATCTTGCAGCACATCCGTGCCAACGGCCCGCACAGATTTGAGAACCACGACATTCGTATTTACCCTGATTATACTAAAAAAGTTCAGGACCTACGGAATGACTTCCTCAGTAATAAATGCCGGATGCATATCACAATATTAAGTACAGCCTGATGTTCCCGGCTAGAGGATATGTCGTGGTGGGAACGGATGGCACTCTTTGTGCGGAAATAGAGATGATCCCGACACAGAACCAGTTTTCTCCCCTTTGTCTGGTGCAGTCTGACGTGGACTGGTCCACGAGCCCGGCTGTAGAGGGCACTGGAAACGAGTGAGTGAGGGTCCAGATGGTGTGATGGGGGTTCATACCCATGGACACTGTGAGTACCAGGTTCGGCCCACAGGGCATGAGACTTTCCCATGTGACTCATACGTAGGGGCTTGAGCCTATTGGACTTGAGGGAGGAGGGTTTTATAAATGATTAATGTTGAGGGAAGGTACACCATTTCACCTAAAGGCTGGTTAGGTTCGCCGACTGTGGAGTGCCGAGGCAACCCGGCTAGACCATGGTCGGGCCGGGCTGTGCAGTGCTGTGCAGTGCCAGGCAGTTGGCTTATTCATTGAGTCTAAGTGGGGAGGGAGGTTTACACAGACCTGGGTGGATCAGTGTGGTTGTAATTGTTCTTTTGTCAAATTGAGAGGGGTAATCTAGGGGGGTGAAGCGTTGGAGCGGGGTTCAGAGTCCTCGAGCCGGGTTGGTTGTAAGAATGAAGGGCTACCGCCTGTGGGGGAGAGGAGTTGGGGGTTCTAGTTATGAGGCTGTTGGGGTTGCTGCCTGGTCTGGTCTATGTTGCTATGCGGATGTTCGATGGAAACCTCCTCCAAGGGGGGCACAACAAGATGCTACTGGGGGGTCCCCACACACCAGGCAGGGGACAGAGTGGTCGACTATATACTCATGCCAGGGGATAACCAGAAGTACAATGTGATCACGTGGAACGTGCGGGTGCTCAATAATAGGGTGAAAAGGATCCGGGTGGCATCATACCTTCGGCGTTATGGGTTCAGTATAGCCCTACTCCAGGAAACCCACCTATGGGGAGACTGTCTGAAATTCATCCAACGTAGGTGGAGAGGTCAGTTTTTTCCTACATCCTACTCGGGGTTTGCTCGGGGAGCACTTATTTGGGTGGCACCTGGAGTCCCATTTAAGGCTGTGCATGTTAACCAGGATCCTAACGGGAGGTTTGTGGTGGTTTTGGGGACCCTTGATGGGTGCAATTTATGCCTTGTCAATGTCTATGCCCCAAACAGTGATGATGGGGGGTTTTTGAGCCGAGACATGGGTCAGTTGGACCTGGACCCGCATACAGAACTGGTAGTGGCAGGATTCTTTAATTGTGCCCTGGATGGGGAGCTGGACCGATTCCCCCCAAAGCTAGACGCCAAGCCTAGAGTTGGGGAAGCAATGGGTCAAATGCTTAACAATTATGATTTACTGGATGTGTGGCACCACCGTAACCCTAGTCGTAGAGTGTACTCATGTCACACTCCTGCTGCCAATACTTACAGTAGGTTACACTATTTCTTCATTCAAAAGACAGCGGTATATAGCGTAGCAGAGACGCAATACCTAGCCCGCTATTTATCGGACCATTCCCCGTTCCTAATGGCATACTCGCTGGTCCGACTGAGGTCTAAGGTAGCGCTCTGGAGGCTCAAAATAGAAGCCTTTTGCGACCCGATCTATAAGGAGGCCATATCAAAGGGGCTGGAAGATTATTTGGAGGTCAACTGGGGCTCTGCCAGTACCAGGGAAATTGAGTGGAATGCCATGAAGGTGGTAGTATGGGGATATGTATGTCCGCAGAGGTGGGGGTTAACCCCTTCCATGCTCATGTGGCATATACCTCTCAGGTGCTCATGACGAGCTGAGCTCATCAAGACCACACCCGTTTTCGTTCCTGTCCAGCACAGCAGGGGAAACTACCAAGCAGTGATGTGGTTAAAAAAGTGTTGGAACATGACTTGCGGTGTCAGGAGAAACGGCTAGCGGCTTTGAAAAAAGAACTTCCCACGAATAGAGAGAGGTCGGCGGAATGGGATGACGTGCGGTGGCAGATAGGGGACATATGGGACTCGCTAGGCAAATAAGCTATAACAGCGAGTAGGCGTCGCTGGTACACAGAAGGTGATAAGGCAGGGTGGTTGTTAGCGTGCCTGATTAGGGCAGAGACTCAGCCTAGACCTATCCTAGCACTTAACACCTTGACCGCGGCGCCGATTCCGCCCCTGTGCTGGACATTCCATAACAGGGCGCGGTCGTGACGGAACCGTTCCGTCATCAGCACAGCTCAGCCGTGACTGATGACGGAACGGTTCCGTCACCAGCATCGAAGGGGTTAAAAACGACCTTGGAAAGACGGTGTAGGCATTTAAACAAAATATACTCCGAGAGTCAGTCGCCCGCGACCCTAGCAGCGGTGGAGGCCTATTTGGTGGAATTGGAGCTGCCTAATATCGACGCGGACAGTCATGTGGCCCTGGGGGGCCCCTTCAGTGGGAGGAGATTCGAGCAGCCATCGCCCACTTGAAAACGCCAAAGTCCCCGGGAATGGATGGTATGGCAGCTGAACTCTACAAAGAGTACGACGGAATGCTGATCCCCAAACTACTAGAGATCACAGTGGAGACTGTGGAACGGGGTATGCTCCCAGACTCCATGAGGGAAGCACTGATTGTGATGATTCCCAAACCAAGGAAGGGTCACCTCCATCCTCAGCTCTTATAGGCCCATCTCCATGCTAAATGTCTATCTTAAAATTATCAGCCAAGTGTTGGGGTCTAGGCTTCTACCCTATCTTCGGCGGCTTGTTCATGATGACCAGTCCAGGTTTGTACCGGACAGAAATACGTTGCGGAATATCCGCTGCCTGGTGCATATAATGCAATCTTTAGAGGGGCAGGCCCAACCTAGCACCTTGGTGTTCCTCGATACCGAACAGGCATTTGACTCGATTAGTTGGGCTTACCTTTGGCAGGTATTGCTTAAGATGGGTCTAGGGGAGGGATTTGTCAACTGGATGAAGCTGCTGTGGGCACGTATGATGGTGAGGGTCCGTACTTGGGCGTTACGTGTCAGACGCATTCCCCATAGCAAGGTGGACATGGCAGGGTTGCCCGCTTTCCCCCTTGCTATTTGCTCTGGCAATGGAGCCATTGGTGTGTCGTCTGCGACAATTACTGGTGGGACAGGGCATACGAGTGGGAAGTTCCGAGCATGTGGTGTCACTGTACCCGATGATGAGCTAATATACCTAAACCGGCCATCCCAGTCATTGCCCGCATTGGTGGCAGTGCTGACCCAGTTCCCAGGGGCCTCTGGGCTTCGCAGTAATAGAACAAAGTCACAGCTCTATGCGATTGGGACGGACAGCGACTGGGGAGGGGACCAACGTCCAGTGTTAGAGTTGTCATGGGTTGAGGGCACAATCCGCTACCTATGGGATATTGGTCGGGAGGACAGAGGCCACCAGCACAATATTGGGAGGATTATTCGAGGGCTGCAGGGTAGAATGACCTTTTGGAACACCCTTAACCTATCCCTGATCGGAAAGATTGCGTTAATAAAGATGATAGTCCTGCCCCAATGTCTATATACCATGCAAGGCTCCTTCTTTGAAATACCGTACCGGGTATTAAGGGAGCTCAATAAAATGATGGTCCAAATACTGTGGAACGTGAAACGATGCAGGGTGAGTTTAGTGGTCATGAAGCGCAGCTGGGGTAAAGGGGGGTTGGATATCACTGACTTGGAACTCTATTATTTTGCATTGCAATTGCAACATGCTATTGCTTGGCTGGACGCGGACTCCTCCTGGTAAGAGGTCCTTGTTGGCAGGTACGTGCGGACACCAGCAGCTAGGGGTGTTGTTCTGGCGGGCCGGGGGCTCACGGAGCGCGGTCCCCCTTTGGTGCGGCTCGGAGCTTCAATTTGGAACCGTGTAGTCCGGAGAATAATTCGGGATAGACCCTTTGCCCCGAGGCGGACTTCTGGATGATGCCGCCCTTTGCCCGGATTTACCAGGTGATGTCGGCAGATGCCTGGAAGGCCGGGAGATGCCTAATGTTGTCAGACCTCTACCCGAATGATAAATGTATCACTTACCAGGAGGCAATGGCCACCTTAGAGTTGGGAAGAGAGCTATTTTTGCAGTATGCCAAACTGGCGGCAATGGCGTGGCAATTGTGGCCTACATTTCCGGACGCCTCGGGGCCCTCTGACACCCTGGTCACCTTGATCGCTATGGCGGGAGGGAGAAAGCGTGTTACCCACCTCTAGAGAGCGTTGAGGGACGACAAAAAGAGCGGCCCTCTTCCCATAGAAGATAAACGGCAGCAGGTGTGTCCACAGGAGGTCACGACGTGAAACTGGGAAAAAATACACGGAGTGTGCGGAAGGTGGCGGTGAGTAATCATTTTAACCAGATCCAGTACAACATAATACATCTGACGTACCTCTCGCCCAGGAGGCTGCACGCCATTGATGACTCCAGGGACGCTCGCTGCCCCAGGTGTCGCTATGACCCGGCAAATTTTCTGCATATGGTATGGACATGCCCAAAGATCCAGATGTACTGGGGGGAGGTTATTGCGGATCTGACCCGAATTATGGGGTGGACTATGGAACTAGGTCAGCATGCTTGTTTACTGGGTTTGATTCCTAGAGACCCGAAACGTAAGATAAGCAGACGATTCCTGGTTCTAGGTTTAGTCATAGCTAAGAGGCGTATTGCAATCCACTGGTTGTCGCAACAGGGACCAGTACTGGCAAAATGGAAGGCGGATTTGCGTGAATGAGCCCTGGCAGAGGAGGGGCATATAAGAACTACCAGGAGGGATCCCAAGCTATCCAAGGTGTTACTGGCATGGGGAGCGATGATGCAGGAGATAGGGGGACAGGCCTCCCAGGTCTCTATAGACAGTGCGAGGGAAGCGTCCTCCGGAGGGCCCCAGGACAAGAGAGAGAGAGACGCAAGGTGATCCTGCATGAGTACTAAGTGACATGGACCTTGAGTTACATAGACCCAGTGTTGGGGGGTGGGGTGGGGTGGGGGGCTGTTGGGGAGGCTAGAGGGGTTGGGAGGGCCGGGGGTTTTTCCTTACAGTTGGGTAAGTTTCGGTGTGGAGCATCTAATAGGACGACCAACCAAAGATAACGTCGAGGGGGGGAGGGGTATTTCAACGGAGGCAAATGTAGTCATTATCGATGATGTATATTCTTACAGCGTTTTTTTTTCACCTCGGCTGAGGTGGACGAAATGTAACTATGTTGTTGTGGATGTGCACTGCTGATTTGAAACCCAATAAAGAAAGTTAACAAAAAAAAGTAGGAAACCTTTGAATTACCATAGATTCTTAGCTGTCAAAGAAAGCACAAGTGGACAAATTAGGTTGTGCTTGTGTGATTTTATGAGGACAATTGCCAAGGACACACTGCTAATACAGTGTTTAAAACACATATATAGACATATTTTACATAAAGTTTTAGTGTAGCTATTTAGTAAGATACTAATTTAACATTCCCCTTTGTATTCATTTGTCGAAATACCTACATAAAAAATATGTTTTCCTTCTTCACAGCAACACCGGAGGATGTAATGACATCAGTAGTCACTAATGCAAATGACAAATTGTAAAAGAGATATATAGACACATTTTACAGAAAGTTGAGTCTAACTGTTTAGTGATATAATGGTTTAACTTTATTTAACAAAATTAACAATTTAAAAAAAAAAGTTCGTCAGAACTCACAAAATCAACATAACTACAAAACAAAAAAATGTTATTCACACATCAAACTACCCCTTGTCACCCAAACTCATTTTGAAAATAGTGCTGGTGTTTAACTTTTTTCCAATTATTCCAGAAAAGTAAAATGGAATCAAAAGAACCAACCGAAGACGTATAACTAGTTGGAGTTATTAACCCGTTGCGTGCTCATGACGAGCTCAGCTCGTCATGAGGCACGGTTGAGCTGTACTCATGACGAGCTGAGCTCGTCATGACCGTTGGAACGTTCACACGCAGGGATAATTTCCCAGCTGTGCTGAACGTTCCAAAATGGGTGTGGTTGTGACGAGCTCAGCTCGCCATGAGTGCAGCTCCGCTATGCCTCATGACGAGCTGAGCTTGTCACCAGCATGGCGGCGCCGCGCACGGCCCCCCTCCCCCCGCACAGCAGGTGAAAACGCCCCGTAGCCAAGGGGTTAAAAAGCAGCAGAATTCAGTTGCACCTGAACAGTCTTGTCATGAGCAACCACAAATGAAAAAACCAAAACATTGCTTGACATTTTTTCACTATTCCATCTGGTAATCAGACCACAACTAAATTGGTAAGGTGCGGCATATGTGAGAAGACATCATCTGGGGGGAACAGCAAAAAAGTATCCATGTAGTACAACTAGCATGTTGTACCACTTGAAAACATACCAGAAGAAGCAATTTAAGATTGCACATAGAAAAAAAGGAGCAGGGTCCTACCTCTCCCGACCTCCAGCCCCTGCTCCTGAAAACAACGTTTCAGCTGAAGTGCTGAGAAGATGCAGTGAAATGTCACCGGAACTAAAGAGTTTTGAGACCTTCTGTATGGATTATAATACCATCATAACAACTGGGAAGCAGTCTGTGCATCTAATTTTCCAGAATGTGAAAAATCATAGTTGGTAATCTTTGTTCTTCTTTAATTGCTCCATCTCCTGGTGAGAAAATGTAAAAAAAGAAAAATGTATCACAATTTCATTTTGAGGATTAGGCAGCCAAAACAAAATACAATGGTGAAGTGGAAAAGAGACTTCTTAGATGCAACTTAAGACTGCTAGTATTTAGGTACCTCTGTTTAGTTTCTCTCTGTAGTCACAGAATGTTGTCCTGTAATGTGTTATAAATTCATTTCCTTCACGTAAAAACAGTCTTTCATTTCTAACAACATGCTGTAGACAGGAGACCTGATAGGCCGAATAATGGCAATGAAAGTCATAATTCATAAACTACCGTCCGATATCGCTCCTTCCGTGGCCTGCGAAAGTAGCGGAGGCACATGTGAATATGGCCCTTTCAGACCATCGCTCGCGGGCAAATATTTTGGACCCTACGCAAAACGGTTTCCGTGCTGGCCACAGCACGGAGACAGCCCTTCTCTCCATGGTGGAACACCTGCGCACGGTGCTAGATTCGGGTCAAACGGCGGCGCTTGTTTTATTAGATCTCAGCGCCGCCTTTGATACCGTCTCTCACAAGATTCTTCTTCAGCGCCTGGAGGAAGTTGGCATCATAGGGACTGCCCTCCAGTGGTTCCGCTCTTTTCTCGCCGATCGATCTTTCTG
The DNA here is from genome assembly GCF_964261635.1 of Lissotriton helveticus. Lineage (NCBI taxonomy): Eukaryota > Metazoa > Chordata > Amphibia > Caudata > Salamandridae > Lissotriton > Lissotriton helveticus. Next base: position 1,241,950,078 of record NC_136063.1, on the reverse strand, counting down.
CGTGGCTATTCCGCCCTACCAGTCCAAATTCCATCCTCTGGGCCTTGGGGTTCCCCAGGGATCCTCGCTGAGTCCCACGTTGTTCAACCTATACGTGAGGCCGCTGGCTGATGTTGTCAAGCAGTGGGGCATGACTATGGTCTCATATGCTGACGACACTCAGCTGGCGGTCACGCTCAGCGGGGACTCTCACTTGGATGCCCCAAGGTTCCAGAATGGACTGAGGGCGCTTGCCAGCTGGATGAATTCCAACTGTCTCCAGCTGAACGCAAAAAAAACAGAGATTATGATCATCGGCAAGCAGGCGGAACTCTGGGGCGACATATGGTGGCCTCCTGTACTTGGGACCACCCAGACTCCGGTAACGGAGATAGGAAACCTCGGGGTGTGGTTAGATCCTTCCCTTAGCTTTGTTTCTCACACCAAGAGAACCGCTGCATGCTGTTTTGGCATTTTGCGAGGTCTAAGACCAGTCTTGAAATTTTTTGATGCCTCGACTAGGCAGCTTTTGGTGCAGGCAACGGTGGTTTCTCGGCTTGACTACGCCAGCTCCCTCCTGGTGGGGGTTAATCAGGTCGAAATCACTCGTCTGCAACGTGTTCAGAACGCGGCAGCCAGAGCAGTGGTGGGTCTGCCTAGGTTCTGTTCCGTTGCCAACACTCTGCGTTCCCTTCATTGGCTGCCGGTTAAGCAGAGGATTCAATTTAAAGTGCTTTGCCTGTCTTATAAAATTCTTAAGGGCTCCCCTGCCCAGATTCTTACGAACCTTTTGTCTCCGTACGTCCCTGCCCGTTCTTTAAGATCTTTGGGCCAGGAACTCGCAGTGGTTCCTCGGTTTAAGCTTAGCCGAGTTGGAGGCCGCTCTTTTAGAGTTCGGGCTGCGGTCTTGTGGAACTCTCTGCCTTTAAAGATCCGTGCGCTGGATGATCTCCTCTCATTTCGTAGGGCCATCAAGACCTTTCTATTCCTTTAAGCCTGCCGGCTCTTTTTTTCTGTCTGCTGCTTTCTTAGTTGTGTTGTGTTGTTTACCTTGTCAAGCGCCAGGACGCTCCTTTGCTGGAGCAGCTGTGCGCGATATAAGTTCCCATAACATAACATAACATAACATACCATAACATTTCAGCACAATACCCGATTTTACTACTCTAAATTGTCCTTACAAGTTTGGTTCTAGAAATAGCAGATATATTAGCTTTTTACATTGTCTTGATTTGAATGACATCTCTATGTCATTGCACTCTATCCATCCTGTTTAACATCTTTAATATGTTGTGTAGTGTGTAGAGGTTAATTTAAATCCTTCTTGAAATATATTTGCTATAGTTGTGAATATTTTTTTTTAATTGAAATTTGTCCAGCTACAAAGTTTGTAATCTAGGGGGCAAATTTACAAGCCCCTTGCACCACTTTTGTGTCACTTTTAACCGGGGAAAAGTGACACAAAAGTGGCGCAAGGGGCTTGTAAATCTGCCCCTCAGTTTCTAATTACCTACCATCCACTCTGCATCATTGTAGCATGAATTTGACATATTTCTGATTTGTTTGTAATAAAAACATACACCTAATTTCTAATCTGCAACTTGGACAGGTCATATTGTGATAGGCGTTTTTGGGTAAACAGCTTTACAATCTAGTAATGACAAATAGAGGAATAGTTCCGACTAAATTTCACTGCCACAGGTGAATTCACAATGTTCTCAATTGTGTTTCTATTTATAAGTTAAACCAAATAATTCATTGATTTTTGCATCCTCTTCCTCTAATAGTCCTAGCAGTACCATTAAAAGTTGAATATTTTGGGAAAATACTACTAATCCAGTATAGTACTCTACCTTTTAAACCTTTTTCCAGCTCTGTTGGTATTTACTAGGGGTGAACAGAATTTGCGTAGTCGCGCTACGCAAAGCTCAGTGAAACGGTAAAAAATCTCTGCGAGCACGCAAAAGTTCCGCGAACACACAGAATTGCTTGTTCCGCTTGTTCATGATGATATCTTTCCTGTTCATGAACGCTGTTTGCATGCTTAGTGGGAAATATCTAGTGAACACGCATTTTGAAAGCGCAAACAAGCAAAAAATTCTGCGAAGCCGCGGATCACAGAATTTTTGGCTTTTCCGTGTTCTCCGCTGAACGCAAAATTACCCGAATTCCGCGAGCGGAACGGAATTTACTGCCCAGGCCTAGAGTTCACTTACCGGTCTTTGGCTTCATACAGGCTTTAGCCAGAAATGGATGTAGACTTTGGACAAGAATTGATTCATAAACATTTATTGAAGTGGTTCTGGAATAGGAACCAGTATTGACTTGCTATGCACAGCTCTAGCTGGCATTCTATTACCTTCTAATTTATTGTAACAGTACTTACATATAACATAATGTGTGGACAAGACAAACTGTTCCTCTACAAATAAATCATCATCACAAATCTGTCTATCTCTGCCACAATACCATTCAAGAGTGCTCTATTCAATTCTCATAAACATAAAGCAGGAAGTTTCACATAGTACAACCTCCTAACTAAACTCTGCATTGTTGAGAGGTGTACAGCTTACATCCTGAAATGATAAAAGGTACTTTTTCACACAGTCTTTGATAAACAAGGTAATGAGGGGCTTATTCACAAGCCCCTTGCCCATTCGGTGCATCACTTTTTGTGATGAACCGGCAGTGCATCCTTCTGCCCCATATTTACAAGGACACGTAAAGCCACCGTGCGTGGCTTTGCGTGTCCTTGTAATAATAGCCCCTTTACATGCAGGGCATTGTGTGAAAGGGGCGGGCCATGGGTGTTGCTGTTGGTGTTCCCACACCCATGGCTTCTGCCACATTTCCAGATTTACGAGAAACCGTAAACTTGGAAATGCATTAGTATGCTACATGTCCCCAGGGGAGGCGTAGGGAGGCGCATCGAGGAGAAAGGTTTCATTTCTCCTCGTTTATTCCTCTTTCTATTCATGCTACATTCTGCAGCACACATAGAAAGAGAAAATCACCTCTTGTAATTGTTTTTGTGCAGGAAGGTGTCCCCTCATGCACAAAAACAACTATACCGGCAGAGCAGGCACCCTTGCACCATGGAGCAAGGGTGCCTTCATCGACGCATGGCAGCCCATTGTGCGCCAGCACAGGGGAGAGCAGAAGGATAATTTGTATCATTGTAGATATGATGTATCCCTTTGCTTCCAAAGTAACACAGCGCAGCACAGCCAAATGGCTTGGGGCACTGTGCTGCGTTACTTTGTTGTAGATAAGGCCCTGAGTGTCCCTCCAAATTTTAATGCTTTCTGACATTGCAAAATCCTTGTAAACTACTTATTTTGTATTTTAAACTTCACGTTGGAAAAATATGTAAAAATGTTCTCAGTACATCAATGGATTGCTGTCAAATACTACAAACACTATAATGATACTATTTGTATACAGGGCCTGACTGCACCATCCCTGTACCTCTTCTTCAATAACTTGTTCTACATTTCTAGACACGTCACCTCTTTTGCTAAAGGAGTGTTATTCTTCATTTCATGCTAAAGGAACAATTGAGGGACAGAAGCAAACATTCACCCCCAATAACAAAGATATAGGTTCAATCCATTGTTCTTTTGCTCACCATGCCACCCCAGTTTGGACCCAGTCATATTCAAATCACTTTCATAACATTGTCCTCTTTCACCAATATCATGAACTAATGTGTTATCCTGCAGATAGCTTTTTTCATTAAAGAAAGCCTCTGCAGTAGAAGTATTTATCCATTCTCCTCTAAAAACTGTACAAAAGTTACTTCTATTGACTAATCTTTTCTTCTGTTTTTGTCTCCTCATGAACAACTATATTTTGTCAGGAGTCTTCATTCTATTTATAATCAAAATGAAAGGCTTCCTCTTCAAAGCAAAGGCCTTATCAACTACTCCCCCATCTTGTTGTCTCTGTTCTAGTGAATCTCTCCTCATTCTGTAGGTCTTCATATTTCTCAATACATTTACAGCCACTTTACCTCTAAACATCTTGGCTCTGATTTTATTAAACTGCTTCTGTCTCCTGGTTAAGGTGTGTCCATCTTTGTTACATTCTGTCCTGTTTTTCTGATACAGATTTTGTCCACTCTTATTGTTTCTCATAGTTTGGTTTTGATTTACATTATTTTCAAATCTTTGCAGGTGTCCAGATATATTTTTAGGACATGACGGTGTCCTCTTACCATTATCTGTTTTTCTTTCGGAGCTTTTTACTGCAGTTTTTCCCTTTTGTGTGTCAGTTGTGAAGAGATACTATAGTTGCTTCTGTTGCTTTTTCCTACAAAGTTTTGTAGGCATTATAACTGTCTGTAGTTATGTGTATATTGTTTTGTAAAAAATACTTATATTTTGATTTTTACTATAGCCAAAGTACCAACTACTTTACTATTGACTTTCACATAATACAAAAACAGTTGTTATGTTATGTTGCAGTTTTAAATCTACAGATGAACCTAGCTATATAACTACATGCACTTAGTTCAATATCCCAAACTCAAAACAAAACACAAAACTGTATTTATTAATTACCTTTTAACATTATAGCACTCTCTTCTACAACACAGCTGCACCATATCTCAGATTTCATTCATACATGGTGAAAGACCAGTTTAGCTCTTCTGTAGTAAATTCTAAAATGAACATCAACAAAAGTGTGGAAGTTCATGCAGCGTCTCAACACTGTAAATCTGAAAACACAACATAAGAGCTAATTGTGTGTGCCTCTCTACCACTGTGCCACTGGTGACTTTATTATCTCAGTACGTTTCTACATCAATGTATTATATTTACAATTTTGGAAAGTGTGTATATAAAAATCTGCACATTGATCTCTATCAGAGCTCTAATTGCCACTAATTGTTCCGAGTGAATGCAGATTGTGTGACAGGTTGCATCTAAAATTCACCATCTAGTTCTAAAAGCCTACATATTCCTCACTAAAATTTGTAAATACATGTGTTTTTGGTTGAATACATCAATATTCCCTGGATGATTAAATGAGTGCATAGACAATGCCTAGGTGAGTCCCTGATGAGACAGGTAGTGCCTGGATTATTCCGTGAGTATTTGGAAATTTCGTGGGTTGTTACACAGCTGCATAGTTCCTGCCTGCGTGTTTGCATGAGTATATCACTGCTATCTGGGTGTTTGGATGAGTGCATGAGTATTGCCTGTATGATTAGATACATGCATGACTAATGCCTAAATAATTTAATACATGAATAGATAGGAGTTGGATGATTAAGTGAGTTCAACTCTAGTGCCTGGATGATTGCAGAAGTTCATGCATTGTCAATAGGTGATGTACGAGTGCATGGAGAGTGCACACATGATTGTTAAAGTGCGTACATAGCATCTAGCAGTTTCGATGAGTGCATAAGTAGTGTTTCAGTGATTAAATGAGTACATGGCTACTGCCTTTATGTTTATGAACACATAGTGCCTGGGTACTTAAATGAGTGCATCAGTAGTGCCTGGCTGATTGCATGAGTCATTCTTGAAGTTTGAGTGATTGCATGAAACCAAGTGTACTACTGGGTGATTGTATTAGTGCAACAGTATTGCCTCAGTAATTGAATGAGTGCCTAGGTACTGGATGGATGATATGTACCCTGCAATGGTACTGCCTGCATAATTAGATGAGTGCAGGGTTGTTGTGCAGGGTTGTTCCTCAGTTTTTCCATGAGTGCAGTGGTTGTAAGTGGGTGTTTGGATGAGTTCATGAGTTGTGCTTGGGTATTTGAATGACTGCATAGCTCCAGTATTGGTGATTGTATAAGTGAATGGTTAGTGCCCGGGTGATTGGATGAATGCATGGGTAAAGCCTGCATAGTTGAATGACTACCTATTTAATGCCTGCGTGATTGCAAGACTCTATATATATTGTGCCTGAGTCATTGAATATGTGTGTGGACTGTGCATGAGTGATTCGATGAGTCCCTCAGTAGTGGCTGACTGATTGGATGAGTGCCTGGCTTACTGTGAAAGTACCTCCATTGCTGTTAGATATTTAACAGTTGTGACTATATCTGTGACCCATTGTTTAAGTCCTCCTATCAGTATGAAACTACCTGTTTTAGTATGTCTATCCTTTTCTACTAAGCAATGTGCAAGTGAAGTCTAGATATCACACTTGACATATATATAATTGGATGCATGGCTCTCTAGGAGCACACATTGCTCTATCACTCAGCGTGCACATGCATCAGTACATTTCTAAAACTGAAAACAACAATTCACACTTTTTCAAAGCACAACACCTTTTCTTAATGGCCTACCTACATTATTTCTCAAATATTTCTTGTGCCTTTAAAGCATATATTAAGTATTTCTCAAAGAAAAGTTACACACAACGTGAAGCTAACACAAGAACTCTCAATAGATATTCTGTATTATTAACCTCCTCAATAATAAACAGAGAATGTTTCAAGAAATGCACCACCCTTACCATGTACATCAGATTTATGGCATCCTCAAAGAACATAGATCACTGTGTAAACATATATGTGATTTCATAATAGATATACACTTTAAAGCCATCTTTCAAAAAATATATAGTTCCTTACATCTTTATGTAAATTCAATCGTATCATCGTACATATAACTATCTACTGCCAGAAAAACCACATCTCACCATCTAAACATATGTAATCCGGTCATATAAATAAAAAAAACCTCATTGACAAACACTTCCAAATACATATTTAACAAGTATTACTACTTTATAACTCATATACAGGCACAGCATATTTTCTTGTTTTATTCATGACTACAATACTCCTGTTTAATAATGTGACTAAATGTACTAAAGTTCCCAGGATACAAATAACATAGATATGTCTGTTCTGCATATGAAGCTTAGACATTTAAAATATTGTTTTTTTTAAAGGCATTGTTCATGGAAACTTACAACAGTACTAACATCTTAAACACATACCTTCCACCAGATACAGTTCAACTGCCATTTTATTTCACATCACTGTGATACTCTTTTTTTTATCAAACTCCCATATACATCTTCATTTCTAATGTACATTCCTTAAATAATTAGAAATTATAATCATACCAGTTAATTTGGTTTGTAGATTATATTGTAGTTTTAGCTCTTTGTGGATAGCACACCACTCTCATCAAAAGCAACTATAAAATGGCAGCCTCTTCAACTTTCCACTCTGTGATCAAGGGAAAGGCAGCACATAAAATAATGTCCTTCATTTGAGACTACTGTATCTCCACTTGTGAATGGTCAGCATCTTATCAATTCTGTCCACAGATTGACAACGCCAGGAAACATGTCAATAACACTGTTTTTTCTTTCCTCTGAGACCATAAAATGGGCTCTATCTACAACAACAATCTGTATTTTAACATGCATGGAATCTATAGAAGTGATGGAGTTTACTTTACAAATGAAGGGAACTGGGTGCTCCTAAGCAACCTGAAATTCAGCATTCAGTCTTATCTAGCTGTCTTATACACACTTCCAACCAAAAGGCACTTGTGAGAGCCACCCAAGAGCCAAAAATGTTGTTAATTTTCTTGTTATATATATTTTTTTATAATTTTTGAAATTTGCAACAATGTTACTATGGTTGGAAATAAGTCATGAAATTGCAAAACGAAAGCAGACATTCAACAGCCCCAGCACATCCAAAAATAATAACAAAAAAAATCCATTCAAAACATTGTACAAAAACATACTATATACATGCTTCATTAAAAAAATATTTTAAACTCATGTTTTTTAGTACGTTTTTTGTAAGCATGGGCGGATTTTGCGGATCCACGATTCACGAATTTGCGGATTCACGGATCGTGGATCCGCAAAATCCGCGGATTTTGCGGATTGGCGGATTTGGGGGCGGGGCTTCCTCGAGTGTGTGGGCGGGGCCAAACGGACGGGGCTTCCATGCGAGCGCACATGCCCCTTGTGTGAATACAAAAGGTCAGAGACCGATCAGAGCAGCAGATTAAGAGACAGACGCCCCTGGTCACAGCACGGGGATTGCGCACGTGAAAGCCAAAGATGCAAATGCCTCTGGGCAGCATCACAGCGGATTTCCGATGGTATATTTGGGAAGAAGGCACATCTGCCCAGCCTCCCAACGCTCACGATTTTTTTTGGGCTGATGAATGAGTCACTGCATTTGCGCTTCAACTAGTTCCAGCGACCAAGTGTGTGTTACTATGCAATCGCGCCGAAGTGCGCAGGGGGGGGTCCCTTGAGTGAAATGTCCATCATAGTGGGTAAATGGCGGGAAGACGGGCGGGTGCACACCTCGAGTGTGTGGGCGGGGCCAAACGGACGGGGCTTCCATGCGAGCGCACATGCCCCTTGTGTGAATACAAAAGGTCAGAGACCGATCAGAGCAGCAGATTAAGAGACAGAAGCCCCTGGTCACAGGAACAGCACGGGGATTGCGCACGTGAAAGCCACGTGATTATTTTTGGGCTGATGAATGAGTCACTGAATTTAAGCTTCAACTAGGGCACATATTTATTCACGAAGAAAGACACACCATGTAACTAATTTACGATGGCGCCGGCAAGCTGCCAGCGCCATCCTGCAAAAGTTACTTAATTAGCTTCAACAGGAAGCTCCAACTGATAAAATAAAGCAGGCGCTCGAGCCCCTGCTTTATCTTATCTGTTAGAGCTTCCTGTCGAAGCTAATTAAGTAACCATTTGAGGATGGCGCTGGCAGCTTGCCGGCGCCATCGTAAATTATTTAGGTTTGAACTTTTGACCGCAAAATCCGCTCCGATCGCGGATTGCGGATTCTCGGTAAATTCGCGAGAGTTCGCGGATCGCGGATTTACCGAAAATCCGCAAAATCCGCGATCGGAGCGGATTTTGCGCTCATGCTTAGTTTTTTGAAAAACATCTTTGAAACTAATTTTCAGTTTTCAAGGGTATTTAGTAGTACAGAGAGGGGGGCATACCCAAAGTAGTCACTGGGACCTGGGTTGCAAAGGGTACAGTAACAAGTGGTCCCAGCGTGGAACCAATGAGAAAAGCAAAGAAACAACTTGAGGATAAAGAGAAGAAATTAGAAGAAAACACTTGAGACTCAATGTCAACCAATCACATAGAGTCAATAGGCAAAATATGGTTCACAATTTAATTGGAGCCTCTGGTCCACACCCACCATGAATTCGAAGAACCGTGATGACTTTCAATCACGGTTCCCTGCCCCTTCCCTGTGTGTCCTGATGAAGATCCCAGCCTAAGGTTACATCGTTACCCAGAACAAGAGGGGTTGAAACGTCGACGATCTTTTCCTTTACCCACGAACCAACCATATTGCTGTATTAACCCAACTGGTTACCTTTGGAGGCTTTTGTTTTAAATGTTGTGTAACATTCATGTACTCAGTGTGACTATATTTATAAGCCAACACGTATTGCAATTATCATTTGAATTGGGTCCTACTGATCAGTATTATTTCACTACTTATCCCCCAAACCCACATATTTTCCTTGCACCTTCCCCTTCCCTCCCCGGGGCACTGTTGCTGTTTTTGGTCATTTGTAAAGTATGGAACCATTTTGTGACTTAATTAAATTGTGAACCATATATTGCCTATTGACTCTATGTGATTGGTTGACATTGAGTCTCAAGTGTTTTCTTCTAATTTCAAGGGTTTTTAGGCTGTCACAATGACGTTGATAACTGCAACAATGGCGGCTTTTCCATTAAAGTGTAAAACACATATATGCACACATATTCCAGTATTGTATACACTAGGGGTTTCTTACTGTATTCTCTAAAGTCATGTTTTTCCAGCGAGTTTAAATAAAAACCATCTCTCAAACCTATTTTCCATTTTCACAGTGACACCGGGAGTTGCGATATCATTGGAAACTTGACCATCGCCAATATATTGCGAAAACAGGAATTCAATAGCCACCATAACACTAAAAAATGATAACTATATAATTCATTCAAACCATCACACTAGATACATCACTATCTAATTAACTATTTAGAAACATGTATCGGTCTCTAAATATCTCTATAACAGTGTGTATTAATGGTTTACTGGTTTCTGTGAGTGGGTGCAAAAGTCTTCTGGGTCTGTGATAGGGCATATAGGTATGTGAGTGGGTATATAATCTGTGAGTGGGTATGTCAGTAGATTCATGAGTCTTTCATTCAGTCTGTGAGTGAATGCATCAATCTCTCAGTGAATCTGTCAGTGGAAGCATAAGTCTCAGTGGGTCTGTGAGTGGGTGCATAAGCATGTGAGTAGACCTGTGAGTGGGTATATGAGTCTCTGAGTTGGTATGTGAATAGGTACATGACTCTGTGAATGGATCTGTGTGTAAGTGCATAGGTTTCTGAGTGGGTCTATCTAACATGGGATGTTTCATTTGAATAAAAAGCCTCTCAGTGGGTCTGTGAGTGAGTGCATGAGTATCTGAGTGGGGCTCTGACTGGGTGCAAGAGTCTCTGAGTGGGTCGGTGCATGGGAGCATCAATCTCTCAGTGGGTGTGTGAGTGGAAGCATAAGTCTCACAGTAGGACTTTGAGTGGGTGTGTCAGTGTCTGAGTGGGTCTGTGAGTGGGTGCATGAGTCTTTGAGTGAATCTTGGAGTGGGTGTATTTGCCTCTGAATATTTATGTGATTACACACATGGTTCTCTGAGTGAGTCTGTGAGTGGGTGCATTAGTGTCTGAGTGGGTAGGTGAAAGAGTGTATTAATGTTTGAGTGAGTTTGTGAGTGCATACATAGGTCTGTGACTGTGACTTGCAAGTGTGCACAAATATATGTATCTTTTCTATGTTTTCACCAATATTTTCGACATCACCGCAATATTCGTGACATCACTGCGATGGTACATTGGGCCATGCTGGTAGTCACGGCGTTGTCATGAATATCCGTGCGATTAAAAAATGATATTCCAGACACATAACTTGTGTCACTAACACCCCTATTTCTCAAACATGGTGTCAGACTACCTCCAACCTGACCCCTTATATTAGCTTTCTCTGAAATTTTCAGTCCAGGAAGCTGTTCCTGATCGATAAAATGGCAGCTGTATCTTTCTGTTCAGGTTGCGCCAGCCAATCATAGCTTTCCTGCTGGTGCGCTTTTGAGATTTACCTCGCACACATCCCGATTTAACCACGATCATCACAAAACTGCCTCAAATTCATTCAGGGTGTGTCCAGCCAATCAGAGCACCTCTAATAGCTCGCACTCCGTCAAACACATCATGAATGCACCATAATTGCCACAACACTGCTGCAAAATATCTGCAACTAGAGATATCATTATATTGCTTGGATTTAATTTCACAAAAACTACTGAACGGATTTGCACCAAATAAAAAAAGCACAATCTGTGTAATAACATCTACCTTTCTGCCAAATTTGGTGTTATTTCATCCAGCAGTTCGGGGATTGATTCGACAACAAGTTCCTATGGAAATTAACATATCAAATGTTCCCTTATTTTGCGCCCCTATTTCACGGTCCCTACTGCATGGATCACCCTCATGAGACACCAAACCTACTTTGACAGTTGTTTGGAAAACGTTCATGCTGATTGGTCAAACGAGGCAAAGGTTTAGGCAAGTCAAAAAATGCTTTTTCCATTGAAACTGGGTCCTAAATATAACTACCTACTGGTGACCGCCAGTAAGATATACATATATATCGATCTATAAAAAAAATACCAATTTAAAAAATTCATAAACAATTTAATAATTAATTTTCAAGTTAAAATTAATTGGTGTGTATTTCTTACTCAATTTACTTCCCACCCTATAGCCCTACATATATAACAAAATAAATAAGTATAACACAATTTAAACAATTATTAACCAATTAAATTTATTAATTAACAATATTAAATAATTGTTCAATAATGAATATTTTATTAACTTTCCACCCTATAACCCGACACACTCAGCAGCCCACACCTAAAATCAAACAAAATATAACCAATATATATTATTATTGTACAATTTACATAATTATGTATCAATTCAGTATCTCTTATACATTATTATGTATTATTATTACTTAAGTTCTCAACCTATACCCCTACAAACGTAGCAACCCACAACCAAAATATACCTAAAATAAATCAGTATTGCATAATGTACATAATTCAATCAATCAGGGGATTGTAAAGCGCAACTGCTCTCCCGTGAGGGTCTCAATGTGCTGGGGGGGGCACAGATTCACTGAGTAACTGGATCATCCAAAGAGCCAGGTCATGAGGTTCTCCCTAAACTGGGGCAGTGTGGGGGTCTGCCAGAGGTGGAGGGGGAGGTTCTTCCAGGCCTTGGCTGCGAGGAAGGAGAAGGACTTTCTCCTTTTCTGGTCTTGTAGATATGCGGAATGGTGGCCAGAGAGAGGTCAGCTTATTGGAGGTGTCTCTAAGGTGCCTGGAAGGAAAGGCCGTCATTTAGGTATGCTGGTCCAATGTTGTGGAGGTTCTCATAAGCATGAGTCGGACATTTAAAGGTGATACTTCTTTTGATGGGGAGCCAATGGAGATCACTGAGGTGTTGGGAGATGTGGGGGTGGTGGGAGATCTTTAGTATTAGTCTGGCTGTGGAATTTTGGATGGTCTGGAGCTTGCAAAGTAGTTTCTTGTTGATTCCGGCATAGTGAGTGTTGCCATAGTACAGACTGCTGCTGATGAGGGCATGCATGACCGTTTTTCTGGATTTGGGTGGGATCCACCTGAATGTTTTTTTGGAGTATGAGGAGGGCGTTGAGGCAGGCCGAGGATATGCCATTGATCTGGCAGTTCATCATGAGAGATGGGTCTAGTTTGATGACGAGGTTTCATGCATGGTCTGTCGAGGTGGGGGAATTTCTGAGGGCAAGGGCCACCAGGTGTCATCCCTGGTACATGGGGTGGAGCCAAGATTACGAACTTATGTTTTCTCAGAGTTGAGTTTCAGGCAGTTCTTCTTCATCCAAGTGGCAACGGCTTTCCTCCCTTTTTGGAAAGTGTGCCTGGTGATGTTTGGTTCCTTGGTGAGGAAGAGAATGAGCTGGGTGTTGTTGGTGCAGGAGACGATGTTGAGCCCATGGTTTCTGATAATGATTGCGAGGGGGGGCCATGTAGATGTTGAATAGGGTGGTGCTGAGGGAGGATCCCTGGGGCACTCCACACCTGATCTCTGTTGGTTCCGAGGAGTAGGGCGGGAGTCTGACTCGCTGAGTTTTGCTTGTGAGAAATTAGAATATCCAGTCAAGGGCCTTTCCGTGGATTTTTATTTTATTTATTTATTTATTGCGATTTTATATAGCACAAACATTACCCGAAGGTGTCAGAGCACTTTACAAAAGAACCAGTTGCGTTACATTAGGACTTTGGATTACATGAGTTACATAGGAGATATCAACAGGAAAAATTGCAATTGTACAAGTTGTAAAGTCACTCAAGGAAAAGATACAAACAGATACACTCTACGATCACATAGGAATGGAAGTAAGTACAAAAGTTTACTACATATACTAGTGGTTAGAGTTATATATACAAGTGGAGTGAAAGGAGGGAAACATTACAAATTTACAAGTTGTAAAGTCACTCAAGGAAGAGATACAAACAGTGGTTAGAGATAAAAATATATACAAATTGCAAATTCACTCAGGATTACATATATTGCATATTTACAGAGCAGGGAATTCTTGCCATCATTCAGCCACGTGTTCAACGGGCAGGGGAAGGAAGAGGGGGGAGAACAGAAAGAAAAGTAAAGGAAGGCAGGACAGGACAGTAGACTAGAGGGGGAAATGAGTAAGAGAGTCAGGAGGAGGAGGGCAGTCGGTTTCAAAGTCATAGCTGTACTGTCCATGAGCAAAAGTTGAGGACGAGCTTGAAGAGAAGTCTGTCACGGTCCTAGAAGAAGTGGCTGTCGGTGTCCAGCAGGAAGGGCGCGCGGCCAGTTACTGCGCCCTCCAGGAGCGAATCTGGGCAAGCCTGCCCCCTCTGCCGCTGCGTTATGTACTGGTAGCCGCCAACGTTTAGCGTGAGCAGCGAGGCTGGGGTGGTGATGGGGACTGCGGGGCGCTTCCCGCACGGGGCTGCGCCCTCCTCGTTCTTATCCCTGTGAGTGGCTCTGCGCTCCATGCCGGAAACCATCTCTAAAGCAGGTGCTGCACAAGAGTTAACTTTAGGGCGATGCCCCACTGAGCAGGGACTTAGCTTTGGTGCTGTTCTATGGTCGCCAATGTATGTTTGCCCTATGGAGGCCCTACTCACAGTGTCGCTTTAAGTTCCTGGTTATAGTCGGTGACAGTCACCATTTTGAGGTCAGGCAGCCTGAGGCCGGCTCCCGACTATCTAGATCACCTCAAATATGCCCAAATGCTTGTGGGGCTGCATCTCGGGACTCCCAGTTCTCAGTGGGGTCGCCGGCTTCACCACCTGCCTTCCCTCTAACAGTCAGGGCAAAGATGGCAGGCGCGGTGTCTAGTGTGTGGTGGGAGATGGTGTCTAAGGCTTCTGAGAGGTGCAGGAGGATGAAGGCTGTCATTTGTCCCTGGTCGAGAAGGGGGGATGTCATGGGTGGTGGCAATTAGGGCAGTCTCGGTGCTGTGGTCAATGCGGAATCTGGTGGGGAGGTGTCTAGGACATTGAATAATCAATTCAATAATTCGTAATAACTTAATAATTAATTGTGAATGAAATACTACTTAACTTCCCACCCTACAAAGATAGCAGCCTAATCCTCAAATATAGCTAATATGTATGAATATTTCATAATTTACATAATTATTTATCATTTGAAGAATGAATAATAAATGCAAAATCAATTGTTAATAATTGGTTACCTAATTAACTACCCACCCTTTATACCAACAAATGAGACAACCCACACCTGAAATATAAATAAAATAAATCAGTATTACATAGTGTACATGCTTAATATCAATCACATTCTTCCCTAAAAATCATTAATTAATTATTATTTTGTCTAAATACCATTTAAGATGTGTATGTGGGTAAATGAATCCCTACGGATCAGTATTATTTGCAAATAATTTTCTTCCCTGGTTCTGTGGATTTAAGGGAGTGCCTTGGGTTTCTACCAAAAACGGGAAATCCTAAGTAGCATTTGTGTCTACCCCCAGTGGAGCAATAATATAATAATATGTTGGGTTCTCCATGGTGCAAGACAGCGGATTTCAAGATATTGACATTAGAGTTGAGGCAATGGAAAGGGAAATGCAGAGAAATTGCTTTCAGTCCGTGGGGAGCCTCTAGACCTGTGCCTTAGCCCTGTGAGGAGGAGGCCTGTCAGGTGACTGGAAATCTACTCACCATCATCGGCTTCCGAGCACTAGAGATGAAAAGCACAGTGGAAGAATGGGAACACAGGGGTTTCTGGATCCACAGCACGGTACTGAAGTGCAGCATCAGCATGGATGAAGAGCCAGAACAGGCTTTGTGACTTGGAGAGATACTGCATGGTCTCCAAATCCCCCTGCCCCAATGAACCAAGAATGGGCAGGGGACCCACTAGAGTTCAAGAGTGTTTGGGCACCCATTAGATCAGGGAACCCTTGTGAAAAGTAAAAGGAGGGATTATGCAGGATGGTCAGAAAAGTTGCATCAAAGAGCTGTCACAGTGGGTTCCATAAGCCCCTGAAGGGGAACACATGTATGTATTCCTGAATGTGCTCCCCATGTGTTTTGGGGGCTGCCGAGAGCAGCAGAATACCCCCATATGCCTCCTGTGCAGGTAGAAAACCACAATCCTAAGGCCTACCAGAGGGACCGTGTTGATGTCCAGTAATAGAAGGGCACCTGCTTCAAACCCCTCACAGTGGACTAGTTCTTTTAAATGCTCTATGAGTGTGTTTTGTAAGGTGAGGAGTGGTTGTTAGGCAATCTGTGTATAACAAAAAAACATTTACCAAAGTCTAAAGATTTTATTTTTGTCAGGTGAAAGGCCTTGTAAGAGCAAATAGGCTAGATTTAATGATTGTGAAGGGATAATGTGTTATAGTTTGCTGAAGCCAAACTTCTGCCTGGTAATATAATATGTATTGCCAACAGCTGTAAGCTTGATTTTGTGATTTTGAATACCATAAAAAGCCAGTAGGCCTGGTATCAATAGTTATGCTCTACGCTGATATGGGCATGTTGCTGCTGTTGTTGCTTGTGCCTGCCAACAGGCTGGTTGTCGCAGGGTGTCATAAATAACAGGAACAGACTGGATGTTGGATGTAGATTGCCCACTGTTGCTTCTCTTTAGGTAATGTAATTTGGATTGTGATTATTTTGTGAGGCCCCTTCTGAAACTGTTCAAAGTGTTATTTCCACCTGCCATATTGCGTGTATTTGTATTTTTGTGTGTTGTGTGTAGTTGGGAGTGTGTTAAATTACACAGTGTCTGCATATTTATTGAGTGCTATTGTGTGTGTTACTGAGCTCTGCGTTTATAGTAGGGGTGTGAGGAATATTCCATTTTGCCCCTAGAATTGGCAACATTTTGGTGACTCTGTGTTACTCTTGTGAAACGGAGCTCCAACCAAATTCCATCAATCACCGCATGGCAGAATGTTTTCTTGCTCACGGCTCCAGAATGGTAAGTTGGTGAATGTTAAAAATTTAGATTTCTAGTTGGCAGAGGTTGGTACCTTTGACTAAATAGGGACCCCTGCTTCTAGTCAGGGTAAGTAGTAAACCCACTGTAGTTAAACCCTGCTCACCCCTTGGTAGCTTGGCACGAGCAGACAGGCTTATCCCCAAGGCAATGTGTAAAGTATTTGCACCAACACTCAAAGTAACACAGTGAAACACCACAAATGGACACCACACGGGTTGTTATAAAAATATAGATATCTTTATCTAAAATGTAGGTAAGACCAAAATGACAGACATTCCAACATACAGAGTGACTTCTCCTTTAGAATGTTCATGATAAAAAAAAACTAAGTGGTAGATTCTGTAAGTCTTTAAGACAATGTAAAAACCGTTCCAGACGTATGGAAGGTGTCTTTTAAAAAAAAGGCTGTTTGCGTATAACGTGTTGTTCTCAATGTTAAGCACTTGTCCTAGGTGCACAGGCCCCTCTCACCCATCAATGGGGTTTAGGCCAGTTACTAACTCCGTTGTCAGATTTGTCAAAAGAGTGCCAAATGCTGCCTCTGTTATTGGATTTAGTGACAATATGCCCCCGGAATTATGGAGAGGCAACATGCTCCTCTGAGTGGGCCCGGCACCGCAGCACGTCAGCTGTGCAGGTATGGCCCGTTTTTGCATGTCAAAGAAAAAGGGGAGCCCTCAGCACTTGGTAAAACGCTTTTGCAGTCTCCGCAAGGCCCAAGTACTAGACCCAGGGGCCCACACAATCAACAGCTGCCCTTCAGGTTTGGAGCGACAGCGGCTCCAAACCCGCTCCCGGCCTCACACAGACAATAGAGCGGCTGGGAGCGTTTTACCTGGACGCTGATCTGCTGCTGGGGTCCACACTAGGAGATCCTCCAACAGGAGTCCTTCTCCTTCGGCTGCACTTCTTCGGCAAGGATAGGACTTCCTTCCCGCACTCAAGCACGGCCCTCATTTGGCACGAGCTGACGTCCTGCAGGGCGGCCCTCTGCTCTTCGCGGCGGTGACATCGGTGTATGAGTCCCGGTTGCTAGGGAACACCTCGCAGCCGGGGATTGCAGCACAGCCTTGTTATTTCCTCGCAGCGGCTTTGCTGTAGATTACGCTTACCCTGTTGGTCCTACGCAGGCCACGATGTCCCTCAGTGTAGGCAGGACCGGGTACAACACAGCAGCATGGGCAGGGAAACTCACGATCTCCCCACAGTATGGCAAGCTTCACAGGGGTCACCGACTGCAGGCAGGCACACGCTTGAGCTTTGCAAAAACGATCTTGGAAAAAGACGATCTTGGAAAAAAACGATCTTGGAAAAAGACGATCTTGTATGAGTTCCCACAACAGGAGGCCAGCTCTCCTCAGGCCCTTGGAGACTTGTTCTTTTTTTTTAGGAGACAGTACACAGCAAAGTCCTTCTTTCAAGTAGGGGGGACACAGCACACTGCAAAGTCCCTTGCCTTCTCCTTAGTAGCAACAGCAAACTGCAGGCTAGCCCCAGACACACAGCAAGGGCAGTTCTTCTCCTCAGTCTCTTCAGCGGATCTTCCTTGGCAGAGGTCCCTCTGGATCATGAAGTAGTCTAATTTCAGGGGTTTCAGCTCTTACTTTTATACCCCAAAAAGTCTTTGTTCTCTATGTGTTAGGGGTCCTGGACCCAGTTCAAACCGGTTCAGGGTGCACTCTGCCAGTGCACAACTTCTTCCTTTTTGAAAGTGGACCAGGGTCTTCAGATGCACCACAGGAGGTGGAGCCAGCATTGTGGAAGGCAGGCACAGCCCTATTCAGGCCCAGGTGCTATTCCTTCCACCGCTCCAAATGCAGATAGGTCTGTTCAGCCCCCCGCTGACTCACACAGACTCCTGGAGCCACCCCAGCCCCTGTCACTCTCAAACCAGACAGTCAATCCACAAACAGGCAGAGGCACATAGAAACGTTGAACAAGAAAATAGCCACTTTCTAAAAGTGTTATTTTCAAACACAGAATTTAAAAACCATCTTTATTAAAAGAGGTGTTATTAAATTCTGAGTTCAGGGATACCAGACTCCAATTTTCTATCTCACTCCTATGGGAAGATATGCAGGTAAACATGTTATACAGCATTTACCATTCTGTCCTATGGGCAAGATAGCCTTTCAATAATGAAAAACGAAATTGTCAGTATTTCACTATCAGGACATGGTACATACATCAGTACATGTACTTCCTTTCACTAACACTGCTCCCTGCCCAGGGGGGGTACCTTGGGCCTGCTATAGGGGTGTCCTATGTGCATAGAAAGGGAAAGGTATGGCCTTGCAAGTGGGTGCACTTGTCAGGTCAAAATGGCAGTTAGGAACTACGTTGGGCACTGCGGTGGCAGGCCTGTGACATCTCTTTGGGGCTACTCATGTGGGTGGCACAACAATCAGTGATGCAGGCCCACTAGTAGCATTTGACTTACCAGCCCTTAGTGTACTTTAATAGGGACCTACTGGTAATACAAATGTACCAATCTGGATAACCAATCACCATACAAATTTATACAGGGAGCACTTCTATTTTGACACTGATCAGCAGTGGCAAAGTGCCCAGAGCATCAAAATCAGCAAAAACGAAATCCAGCATAGCATCAAACACATAGGCGGTAGAGGCAAAAAGTCAGGGAAAACCACGCCAAAGATGCCAGGTCTAACAGTGAATCACATCTCCTAGCGCGATTTCTGGTTAGAATGACACCTGGTGAAATTGTTTTAACTTGGGCAGTCACAGATGGTCACACCTGTTTGTGGTCAGAAGGCTGCTGCTCAAATAGAAAACCGACTCAAGTGGCAGCAAAATCAAACTCAAGTAGCTGCGCCCTCTGGTGTACCGCGTAGTGCCATCTGCACTGATCTTTCAGCGTGACATGCATTGCCAGTGGAAAAGCACGACATGCGGATATCCAACCATTGGTGGAATCCCATGAAATCTCACAGAGTTTTTATGTAATGCCATGGAATTCTGTGGAATCAAATTCTGGGAGCTCGGCCATCCCTAAGGGCCTATTTAAGAGCTGGTTTGCATCGCGTTTGCCCCACACAACATGGTACATGCATGACAAAGGAATTAAGCGACATTTATGTAGCCATGCAAGGCCACTTTGCATGGCTCTGACAGGCTCCATAGATTTGGAATAATTCAATGCGGCACAAATCAGTGTGTTGCCCTACTCTACCCTGGAAGGCATTCCATGGGCATTGCATGGCTGTTCCCATGCAACTCTCATGGATTTTGACAGATGTAACAGAACTATCTTTATTTTAGTTCCATATATGCCCTGTGGTCACTCATGTTTAGGTGGCACAAGGACTATTTCTACAATATATTTGGAGAGGAAATTGGGCAGAAGCATTCTCTCGGGCTAGTTGCTGCAGACTTTATTCACTGCACACTGTATATGTTGCTTTTATTCCTATAACATTTTACTAAGCATGGACCAGTGTTCATTTATATTGCTCCAGGTGTATTCTTTGGTTGCATCAAGCTGAGATCAAGGTTGGGACAATTAGCTATGTTTGATGCAAAAAGTACACATAAGAAATTTATCACGAAGATCGGTTTGATGGGACTTTAGCAGCAAGGAATTACAATCAAATGTTAAGGTCTTTTCTTAAAAATCATTCCCATCAATTCTGAGCAATTAATATGATCTTTTCATATCACAAAAAACCACCAACCACAGTTTGCAGTAACAGGGTAAAAGTCTGTGGTATGTGTTTGATTTAAATAAAACATTGCAACTTCAAACGTTGTGTATATGATAACCAATAACGCCACTATTCTGACGTCTTGCCACTCGTGTGTTTGGTAGATGACACTAAAGCAGGGATGTTGCTGTAGTGTTAGGTCATACTGTTAAAAGGCACATTCACACAGTGAGCATTTATGCACACTACATTGAATGAAGGGTTGACAGCTATAGTGTTGTGATGTTTGTCCAAGCCCATGCTCCTTTGCTGTCCGTGCCTGTGTTACAGTGTAAAAGTTGATTACTCTTTAACCAACGCAAAAACTGATTATGACAATGAATCTCCAACGTGCACTTTGCAAAGATTTAGAAAAGCAACACTGAAACTGAAAAATTGAAGTACCAGCACAGTAAAAGTGTGCTTAGATATGTAGAAATAGCAAGATTATTAAAATAATGAATTTAACATATTTATTGACTGAGTACCTTATATTTTTAACAAAGTTGTTAAGAAAAATTAATGATAAAACTTACATCTCAATTGCCTTCATTGTAATGCACCATAACAAAATGAAAAGTGATGCAAAAGATTTTTGCAAGGTGGTATATGACTAAATCTTTCAGTATAAGTGCTTGACATTATCAAGGCTTTGATTTCTATAAACAATTTTCTTTTAATGATTTTTCAGAATAGTTTGCACATAGATACTTTTAAAATTTTGGACGGAGGCCATAACTAGAGTTGAACTTCTATGTGTAATAATCATTAACAATATTACAATTATTTCCATATATGATATGTTTGATAGGTTGTGTTATGCTTGAACTTAAGTATGAGTTTATTTTACTAAATAAGACATGTTCATTTTAAAATGCATTGAATTACCTTTTCCCTTAGGCTGCATTATTTGATGGCCTGGTGTAATGGACATTTGTTACGTTTTCTCAAATGTTGATTTTTCTTTTCTGTGTATGCAACATTCTCTAATCAACAAGACATTTTCTAATACTTCATTGTGTGTGAATTGTTGGGAACTTGACCTTTGAACTTAATCCATGAAGAGAAACAAAGTGAAAAAGATCTTTATTAACTAACCTGTGAGGATAGACTTGACAGTTGTTTCTTATGAGCAACATGGGAAAATATGTTAGACTATCAATATTATACCTGGTGAATGGAAGAATGGTCAAATGATGATCAAACCATTCAATGGTGACAACTGATGTCACAAATGTACAATTTGGAGTATAAAAGGTGACTTTCCAAGGAGGTAGCTAGACTTCTTGCAGATTGATTAAAATCCTTCTGGACGGCATACCTGACTATCTTTACATGCTCTTACCTTTTTCCCTTTGGTGATGAACATGCCTGCTGGACTATTTGGAGCTGTCTGGTGAGAGACCAGACCTAAACTTGCCTGATTATTGCTCCATTCCCCTTACCCATGCCCATGGACTTTCCTTAGTGGACTCTAACTTGATTCCTTTGCCCATGCTAAAAGAACTCTTTTGTACTATCCTTCTGCCTTTGTTGGTGGAAGGAATTCTAACCTAAACCATCCTCTTATGGATACATGTATTTAGAAATAGATTCACTTTGAATAAATGTGTGGTTTTATATTACATTCTGTAAGACTCATAAACAAACTATTTAACATGTTGCTTATATGCAGTGACTTTGGATCTTTAACACTATAAGTAAATTATCAAATATATGTCTGAGTCTTTTGTTGTGTCTTAATGTTCTTTCTGTAGAAACTGTGCGTACAAATATCTCATTGCTAATGCATGATAGAAAGGGTCATAGATTATTCTCAGAATATAAGGTTCCTTTGCTCTTATTCTGTGTATCCACAGCAGAGCTTCTGGTTTGGGCAATTTGTTAGATTGAACGTCTTGAGAAGGTTGGGTTTTCCAATTGCAATACTCTAGGTCTACAGCATGGTACTGGGAATAGTGTACTTAAACCTGATTTTTAATTTGTGAGATGGCTACCAATTAATGGTCCTCATTGGGTTGGCAACATTTAGATATCATGATTTATCACCTTTTACTATGATGAAGAAAGATCCATTAGAGGACCTATGCCACTGTAGGTGAAGTGTAGAATCTGGGTAAATTAACTAAGTTAATATAAAAACTGTGTGGGCAATTTGAGAGAACCCCCCAAAAGAGCTTCCAATGCAAGGCCTGCAATTTACTTTTTTTCTATTCTTGGAATGGGATGGCAATGGTCGCCTTCCAGGTCATCAAATGACTCTCCATGCTCCTCACGGGGCTTTTCATTAAGGGTTGAGGTTCTCACTCATTGTCTCATGGAAGACAGCCAACAGTTAGATTAGGAAAATTCTATACCGTGTGTCAAAAATAATTCCATTATTTATTAGAAAGATCTCTTGGTGTGTGGCACAGAGGGAACTCCATAACAATATTTTATCATGCAACATACATATTATTGAATGGGGATTTTTGTTTCATTGATGAGCAAAAAGGCATGCCTAGTATTTTATGACCTCCTATGGAAATATTTTGAGCTTGTACCTGAGAATTTGCAAGGCACTGGTTGAGATGTGTTATTTAATGTATGTGAAGGAGCACTGGAATTTCAAATTGTTTGTGTTTTCTATATTGTTCTGTGATGCATGCAGCTTTTAGCGATTGTAATGTGGGCATGCTCGGTATGCCATCACTAATTGCATATGTACCTGATGCACTTCCACAGATATAGTGCTAATCACATCAAAACCTTCACCTTTCATTTAGTAATCATGCAATACATGTAGTTGGATCCAATTTATATTTCGAGAGGCAGTGCTAATGATGTTTACCTTGTCTTTGATAACACCACTATTTGGATCCCTAAAGAGAGAGAGAGAGTGAAAGAATTACACTAATAGCATAACATCATCTCGATCATCATAAGCCACATAGTAATAGAATGCATGGGATTCTGTAATCCCTGTATTTACCCCAGTCTCTAATTTCTTTTGTGATCAGAGCTGTTGATACTCTAAGTCACTAATTATAGACAAAGGTATGATAACGCAACTATTATAAGTTATTACAGTTGAGTTCTGAGTGGCTGCTGTCAGAGCCAGCAACACAATGTAGTATGTAGTATACTTGTATACAAGTGAAAGGCATGTCAGATCAGGGAGCGTATTTGAAGAAGCTCTTTAAAGCAACAAACAGAATGTTACTTTTCTTTCTTCTGCTCTATTTTAATAGCTTACAGTGACAATCAGATGGAATATGTGTAGTTTTTGCACTCCTTAGAGAGAGAAAACGTAGAATCTTTCTGCATGTTTCTAAACATTGTGAACTACTGCAGCTTTTTTTTAAACTGACTTGTATTGAACTGTTTCTAATATTTGTTTCCAACAAATATCTAACAGAGATTTGATGTGCTTCATTTTGCACTAGAGGTTTATTTTCAATCTTCATGTTTGCAAATATTCTCACTCTTTCATGTGAACGAGCATTGTACCAAAGCTCTGTTTGGGAAAGGTGATGGTGTATCCATGTATTATATGGGAGAATGTAGCCCCTGGAGTATATGATAAGGATATTGTCCTATAGCCTTATAACAAACATCAGCCTTAGACCTCGGTCCTCTGTGTGGTATGGAACTTCTCGGTGACTTGCAATATCCTTATATTGTACAGCAGAGGGTACTTTATCCATAATATAACACAAGTCATTTAGCAGAGGTACTGGGATGGTTTTGATTATATTGTTGACAAAAGGGGAGGGAATGAGATTGTCTAAGTGTGTGATGGGTTTCATTGACTGAATGGTTTTCTGGATTTCTCACTCAGATAGAGATCTGAACCTGTTCCAGAAGGGTCTGTTTTCTCTTAGGCCAGGTGGGATGTGTTGATCAGTATTCTCGCTGTGATCGGTGTGAGTGGTGTTAATGTATTCCCTAAGTTGTGCACTAGCTTGGCTGGGAATAGAGTGGTTCATGCTTCAATTTTAGGTTCAACGAAGGTGGAAAAGGTGTTGCAGATGTCCGTTGAGTAGTTTAGAATTGTGGGTTCTGCATGTTTTCCTGATTGTTGTTTTAGTATGTCAGTTTTCTCGGCCTGGTTTTTTCTCTCTCTAGTTGTGATCTGATCACTGTTGTTTTGGGTTTCCGAATCGTGTTTTTGTATGATATTCTGGGCATTTTCAGCTTTTTGAGATGGGTAATGTTTAAGACCTTCTTCCTTTTAAGTTCCAGATGTCTTAGTTGTCTTCCTTCATTGTTTAGGTTTTGGTTGAACCATAGTACTGAAGTTGTTTTTCATTTTTACCCTTTTAGACATAATGGAGCAGCCTTCTAAACTATTTCAGTCATACTACTGTTGTATAGATGCTACAGAGCTTGAACTGGTGTTTGGTGCATCCGAGGTGCCAAGGAGGCTTGGCACAGACCACCAGTTAATTTCTGTTGGAGAAATTGATGATAGGTATGTTGGACGTTGTATCAGGAAGGTATACTGTGCGCCCTGAAAATAAAGAGTGTTTACCTCTTCTTCTGAGAGATGATTGTTTGTTCTTCTCAGCCGGTGAAGCTTGTTGTCTCAGGGAGTTGTGAGTCTTCTGTTGTCGATATGTTTTCTGCTAGATGGTGAGCCAGTGGACTTGTACATCTTCTCTAGGGCAAATAGAAGTGTGATGACTTTCTTCTTGACCCACTCTATGGCTTCCTTGAGTAGTTGTAAGTTGTCATTAATTTGAATTCTGGAATGTTTGTGTGTTGCACACTGACAACTTACATTTTCCTTTTGTGTAAATGTATGCAGACATTTGTGACCAGTCTGTGCTTTTGTGGTATTCTTCCCAGTGTTGTGCTTGCAGGTCTTGTGGACAGCCTTTTCGGTTAAGGCTGTCCTGTGAGGTCTGCTAGGATTCGTCTTTTTCATTGGTATCAGGATGGTGCAGAGGTTGTTAGAGGGACAGTCTTGTGATTGCCTATGTGAAGGATAGGTCTCTTTCTGAGATTTGGGTGAGCTCTGCCTTCCTCTTAGCGGCATGGTATTGCTGTATGTCAGCTTTTCGTCACAGCTAAATTGGGTGTGGTGCTGTAAGGCCGTTCTTCTGAGTCCAATTCGATATGAACTGGGCTCGAAAGGATCCACAGGGCTGTGCTTTTAGTCATGTTGTGAGAAACCCCTATGGTTCGTGATAATGAGGCATAGAGACTGTTGGCTGATTCAAGTTCAACATGTTTCATGACTGGTGTTTTCTTGTTGTTACATGTTGTCTTGTTGTTCCATGGGCTCTCCTGATTGTGGGTATCCCGGTTGGTTTCTTTGTTTCTCTATGTGGGAGAGTCACCTTTCCTTCTCTATAACTATGGGTGTGTCTAAGGTCGTGGTCTCCCTGTTAATTAGATTGTTCACTCAGTAAGACTTTAGGAAAGGTTGTGTGGACCTCAATGGGGTTTCTGTCACATGCACCTTGTCTGGGGGATATTTCTTGGGCACTTACAAGCTTCGTCTCGTTGAGAAGTTGCTCCTCGGGCTGAGAGGGCTCTTTGTAGAAAAGTCTAGTTGGAGTATCTGTGAAGCTGTATAGACTGCAGGGCTACTAATGCCATTCGGTGTAGGTCTGTGGGCAGTGTTATTAGGTGTAAGATAATGTTTATGAGTCAGAGTATGAGAAGGCTAACTAGGAGGTTTCGTTGGGGGTGCTACTAGCCTTTTCAGGTTGCTAAAAAGTGAGTCAAACGCTTGTAGGTCATTGTCCGGTTCTTGAATAAGGATATAGTCATTTTTATAAACAAAGATGGTGCCTTTCACTTTGAGTAAGGGGGAAGGTGATATTGTTAGTTTAAGACCATAGAAGATGTTCTGTGTGGCGTTGACTGCTTTGAGGGAGTCAAACGCATTCCGCCATTTTGCTGTGCATCTCATGTGTAAGATCACATTAGTCTTAATGGCTCCTTTTGTCAAGTAGCCAATACCTGAACTCTAGTTTTCCACAGGAGCAGACTCCTCAATCCCCAACTCCACTACCAGCTAACTTTAATTGCTCACTTGCAGCAAAGTGGGGGAACGGGGATTGGGATGAGAAGAATAGAGGATTCGCTCCAAAACAAGGTAATCTCAAATACTGGTGACCAAATTGTCTCTTGACTGTAGCGTAAAAGCTCCAGGAAATCTAGTTTGCTCAAATGCAATTTTAAGTCGCTAGCTGCAGTTCACAGAATAGTGCTTAACTACATCTCTACTGCTGCTCTCTGAACTAGCTCTGGAAATAACCCTCAAGCTGCTGCTCTGAGTAGATATTGCTGCTCCAAGTAGAAGCACTGCACAGGAGAATATGATGAGACTAGACTTCCTTGCAGCTTCTACTTTGAAGAAAGGGCCACCTGCCGACTCTGAGATGGGAAGCACAAGACTTACTTGAAAGGTCTTCTTTCACTAGGTTCAGAGACCGTTCCGGTTTCTAATCTGCTGTAGTACTCACAAATATAATAATACCAACAACAAGAGAGAGAGGGAAGAGACACTCTCAGTCCCCCAGGTTCTATTCATAAACAACAGAAGAGTGTCTGCACAGGGAAGAACAAGCATCCAGCACAGGATTAGAGAAAAGAAAGGAATCAACCTAAGAAGGAGTCACTTAGGGATTTTTGGGAAGCCCTCACTCACCACCCTGGGTGGTGACATGCTTCATCATCGGGCCCACCAGGAGAAGCCGAATGCCTCCCTGGTGTGCTGCAACGCCAGATTACTGCGGAGCTGGTTTTGTGACAGTAATGTGCAAAAAAATTGTGAGTTTAAAAATGCCAGCAGACTATACCACGCAAAAAACTTTATTCCGTGGTTAGCTGGGCTTAGGATAAAAACAATGTGTCGGGAAATTTACCAACTATTGTGTTGGGTGTTTTCCCCTTTAGAGTGGGGTCAACATGTTTCTGCCCTTATGTGTAATGGTTTTACAGGGCTTTCGTCAGGACCATGTAATCGTGTACCTCGGTGGTATGGACGCGCTAAGGCCCACCCTTGCCAGAGGACGTGAAAGTTAAAAATAAACTGTAAAAGGGTGTGCAAAAAAACAAACAAAAAAAGTGGTGGTTCACACAAATTATGCGAAACCTGTGGTTTGTTATTTAAAAGATCCACACTTCATGGGTCTCAGGAGGGGGGTGGTGGCGACAATGGCACACCGCCCTCAACGCCAAACACCCGCTCGGCACCTAGCGGTCTCCTCTGCCGGACTCCTTCTTAGGTTGATTCCTTTCTTTTCTCGAATCCTGTGCTGGATGCTTGTTCTTCCCTGTGCAGTACTCACAAATATGACAGTAGGAGGACTTCATGACACAACAGACTGGCTAGAAAGACTCAGGAAACCATTCTGACTGTATGCAGTTGCTAACAGGAACTTCGGAGATGAATTCAGAATATTCAGTTTGCCCGAACGGAGTTCTGTAAAACCTGAGGCAAGCGCAAACTCGGAAAGCGCTGCCTCACCACAAAGACTTCAATTGAAGTGCATAATGTTCATCGAGCATGAGGGCAAATACAGCTGTGAAGTGCAAATGGCTGGAACACTAGGCCCGCAACCTGCCAATCAATCCCTAGTGGCCATCTTAGAAATACGCGGTTGCGGGGAATGAATAAGTTCCAGCCAAAATGAGACCAGCTTTAGGGAAATTGCACAACAAAGCCTGGGAAGAGGTACCTGTGCTTCTTGTACACTGAATGCCAATATTTAGACTTTCCTTGTACTCCGATTTGGCCAATCCTGACACCTTTTGAGAACCAAAAATAGGAGTCAGATATGAGAGTTTCAGGGCTGCCCCTTACAATACTTTGTGTTTGTTCCTTTTTTGAATAAATTAGGTGGGTAGTTGATTCTGAGTGAGTTAATTCCTGAGGGAGACAGAGTAGGGGCATTTGCATTATTGAGGACCACCATCTTTCTTTATTAGTGAGTCCAATGTCAATTCCTTTCTAGTAGGAGACACTACTAGATTTTTACCATTGTTAATTGACAAAATTTCATTGTTTAACCTTGTTCTGAATTATTAACACTGCTTCCACCTGTCAACAGTTTGCCTAATTTTTTATTGTATAATACCATGACATTTGAGCAAAATTTCATGAAAATTACTCAAAATGCGAATGCATCTTTTAACATCATTATAGCAGGTACTGTGCACACGTACTGTGTAAAACAACTTAAGTAAGTATAAATAGTCAATAAATCCAACAGAAAAGAGACACCAATGTTTTGTTTTCAGAACAATATATTTTCACTTCATATACGTCTTCTTTTTCTTTTTGCATGTAAATCTTAACGCCAGCCGACACGTGTTTCGTCACTAGAACAATGTCCGTGACTCATCAGGGCTACAAAGGGCGCTTGAGTGACTGGGCTGCAAAGGGCGCTTGAGTGACTGGGCGCTGAAGAGAGGATAAATGACGTGGTCCCAGGTATTTTGTCGGGGACTACGAACTCAAGGAAAGTGACTCGAACAAGTAGAAAAATATCGTGTAGTCGGGTACAACTGACAATGGTCAGTGTACGGGTACGTACGGTCCGTAACGGCTGGTGTTAAGATTTACATGCAAAAAGAAAAAGAAGACGTATATGAAGTGAAAATATATTGTTCTCAAAACAAATTATTGGTGTCTCT
The DNA here is from genome assembly GCF_964261635.1 of Lissotriton helveticus. Taxonomy (NCBI): domain Eukaryota; kingdom Metazoa; phylum Chordata; class Amphibia; order Caudata; family Salamandridae; genus Lissotriton; species Lissotriton helveticus. The sequence goes on along the minus strand of NC_136063.1, from coordinate 1,241,921,145 downwards.
TTTCTGTTGGATTTATTGACTATTTATACTTACTTAAGTTGTTTTACACAGTACGTGTGCACAGTACCTGCTATAATTTTATGTGGCGTTCTGGTGTTCCCCACCAGGCCGCTTTTGAGGGGCTTTAGGGTTTCCTCTCTACTGTTAGCACCGTTCTACTCTCTGGACCTCTCATTTATCAATATTCACGTTACGCACTGTTCTAGCGCCAATACTGTACAACTGGTTTGCTTCCTTTCTAGCCGGCCGCCGGCAAACGGTCTGGACACCGTCTGACACCGCCGTGATGCCGCCTTTGGGAGTCGGGGTTCCTCAGGGCTCTATTTTGAGCCCGACCCTCTTTAACATCTTTATGACCCCTCTGGCGGCGGTGGCGGAGTCGTTCGGTGCCCGGATCGTATCGTATGCCGACGACACCCAGCTCCTCTTCTCTTGTAAGAGAGGGGCAGACTTTGACGGGGAGAGTATCCGGGATTGCCTTGGGGCTGTGTTCGCATGGTTCCAACAGAACAGCCTCAAGTGCAATTCCGATAAGTCTGAGGTACTCTTCTTCGGGTGTGACTCGGAGCCGGCCTGGCAGGCCTGGTGGCCCGTCGATATGTTTCCTCCGTCTTGTTCCTCCCCTATGGCTAAGAACTTGGGGGTCAAGATGGACAAGGGGCTGACGATGAAAGCCCAGATCCTTGGGGTGACCGGTACCTGTTTCGGTCTATTAAAGATGCTGCGGAGGTTCTTGCCTCTTTTGTCGGAGGAACACAGGAAGGTGACGGTGCAGGCTCTGATAGGCTCCAGGTTGGATTATGCCAACATTCTGTACCTGGGCCTTCCAGAGTACTTGCTGCAGCGGCTTCAAGTCGCGCAGAATGCGGCGGCCAGGGCCATTTATGGTCTAAATAGACGTGTCGGTGCTGCGGGTCTATTGCGGACGCTGCATTGGTTGCCCATCCGCAAACGGATCGCCTTTAAGGCTATGACTTTGGCCTATAAGGCTCTCCATGCGGTGGGAGCAAAGTACCTCCAAAAGAGACTGGCCTTTTACCATCCGGCCCGCTCTTTGAGGTCTGAATCCTTACTCTTGGCGGTTGTGCCACGAGTGAAGAGAGCGCGCCTGGGTGGCCGTTCTTTCGGCCTTCTGGCCCCACAGATGTGGAACTCGCTTCCGCTTCCGCTTAGGGGGGCTTCGAGTCTTCTTGACTTCAGGAGAGGTCTTAAAACTTGGTTGTTCACCCAGTAGGTATTTTTAGTAGCCCTTGTTTTTATGCGTCTGTTCTGTACTCTCTTTTTACTGTGTTATGTTATTGCGAAGCAGCCCCCTTTACCTAAAGCGCCGGGACACTCTTTTTGAGTAACCGTTGCGCTATATAAAAGAATAAATAACATAACATAACATAACATAACATGACCCAAACCCTTAGTAGATTTCTCATCTTTTAACATCATATTTTAGAGCAAAATGCATCCTTGAGTAAAAAATTCACACAAGACACACAAGAATCCTTTCCCAATGAAAAATAGAGCACAAAATCAAAAGCACCATGTTCAACAGCTGCCTGTGTTATATTGTTCTCGTGCGTTGGCGGTATATTGTTGCAGTGAGTAGCGCATTCACAATATGTTTTTACTGTGAATGATGCGTAATTACGCAAAGTGGAAGAATGGTCAAATTTGGGAAATTTAACGTAATATCTATTATGCACTATTCATGAAGCTGTGTCATTTATATCAGCATATTTTAATTTCACCTAAGCCTACTGCTAAACCTATCAGTATCTATAGATATTTCCCATGCTACAAACTACCACTGCACATTCTCAATCCTTAACTTAATACATTGCCTATGCTCAACTCTAGTTTAATCTTAGCCACACACCCAACTCATCCAGCAAGGACATCGCCTTCAGCCACACCACCGGACTCCACTGGACGGACCACAGCTGCGTCCACTTCAGCTTCAGAAGGACCACGATCCACCACCACCAACAACAGGTTGCACGCAGAAGCTGGAACAAGATCACAGCCGACCAGCTCGCGACGTCCCTGAGCAAGAACCCACCCACCAGAGCAACTAACCCCAGCCAAGCGGCCACCAACCTCACGAAGTGGATCAGCGACTGCGCTGACGACCTCGCCCCCCTGAGGACCCCACCTAGCAGACCCGGCAGCAAGAAAGCCCCATGGTTCACCGACGAACTCAAGAGCTCCAAGAAGAACTGCCGAGCCCTCGAGAGAACCTGGCGCAGAGACCCAACTCCGGACAACATGGCTGCCCTCAAGCTCGCCACCCGAAAGCACCACCAACTCATCCGCGCCACCAAGAAAACCGCATTCAAGGAACGACTGGACAACAACGCACACAACAGCAAGGAACTCTTCAACATCGTCAAAGAGCTCTCCAACCCCAACGCCGGAAACAACGACATCACCCCTTCGCAAGACCTCTGCAACTCCCTCGCCTCCTACTTCCACAACAAGATCACGGACATACACAACAGCTTCAGCACTCAACCAACGCGCGCCACGACTGAACCACCGCCCCCCACCACCACCCTCCGCGCCTGGACTCCGATCAACACCGAAGACACCATCCGCACGATGAACTCCATCCACTCCGGATCTCCGACCGACCCCTGCCCTCACCACGTCTTCAACAAGGCCGACGCTGTCATCGCACCCCACCTGCGGGACATCATCAACGCCTCCCTCGACACCGCTACCTTCCCGGAGAGCTGGAAGCACGCCGAACTCAGCGCCCTACTCAAGAAGCCATCAGCCGACCCCACCGACCTCAAGAACTACCGCCCAATCTCGCTGCTCCCGTTCCCTGCAAAAGTCATCGAGAAGACCGTCAACAAGCAGCTGGCCGCCTTCCTCGAGACGAACGGATCCCTCGACCCCTCGCAGTTTGGCTTCCGGGCTAACCACAGCACCGAGACCGCCCTGATCGCAGCCACCGATGACATCCGTGCCCTGCTCGACAACGGAGAAACAGCGGCCCTCATCCTCCTAGACCTCTCCGCGGCCTTCGACACTGTCTGCCACTGTACCCTAGTACAGCGCCTCAGCAACGTCGGAGTCCAGGAGAAGGCACTGGAGTGGATCATCTCCTTCCTCGCCGGAAGAACACAGAGAGTCCGCCTCCCTCCGTTCAGATCGGAAGCCACCGAAGTCGTCTGCGGCGTCCCTCAAGGCTCCTCGCTCAGTCCAACCCTCTTCAACGTCTACATGGGCCCCCTCGCAGACATCGCACGCCAGCACAACCTCAACATCATCTCCTACGCCGACGACACCCAGCTGATCCTCTCCCTCACCAACGACCCCGCCACCGCCAAAGACAACCTACACGAAGGGATGAAAGAGGTAGCCGAATGGATGAAGAACAGCCGCCTGAAACTGAACTCAGACAAAACGGAAGTCCTCATCCTGGGATCCTTACCCTCCGCCTGGGACGACTCCTGGTGGCCCCCCGCCCTAGGCAGCGCACCCAAACCGACAGACCACGCACACAACCTGGGCTTCATCCTGGACTCCTCCCTCTCCATGACCAGACAAGTCAACGCCGTCTCCTCGTCGTGCTTCAACATCCTGCGCATGCTACGTAAGATCTTCCGGTGGATCCCCACCGAGACCAGGAAGACGGTCACCCAGGCCCTCGTCACCAGCCGTCTGGACTACGGCAACTCCCTCTATGCCGGAACCACCGCCAAGCTCCAGAAGAGACTTCAGCGGATCCAGAACGCCTCAGCACGTCTCATCCTGGACATCCCCCATCGCAGCCACATCTCCGGACACCTGAGAGACCTGCACTGGCTCCCGGTCAACAAGAGAATCACCTTCCGACTCCTCACCCATGCACACAAAGCCCTACACAACCAAGGCCCGGGATACCTCAACAGCTGCCTCAACTTCTACGCTCCCAAACGCCAGCTTCGATCGACCAGCCACGCCCTCGCCGCCGTCCCCCGCATCCGAAGAGCCACCACAGGAGGTCGGTCCTTCTCCTACCTCGCCGCCAAGACATGGAACTCCCTCCCGACCCGCCTCCGCCTGACCCAGGACCACCTCGCCTTCAGGAAGCAACTCAAGACCTGGCTGTTCGAGCAGTAGCGGACCCCCCCTCCCCAGCGCCTTGAGACCCTTTTGGGTGAGTAGTGCGCTATATAAATGCTGTAATTGATTGATTGATTGACTCTGATCATACCCAAGACCTACTTCTAGATTACAACTATTCATTGACCTAAACCCATTTTATGAACATTTACATATATCTACATATCTATATCTATCTATCTCTCTATCTATCTATCTATCTAGAAAAAATCATAAAAAAAAAAAAATTTGAAGTCGCGATTGGTGTGCGAATCCGGACGAGAAAATAAAAAGAAAATGAAGCATGGGAGGTTCGTTTTTTATAAGCCCCTAGGTGGGCCAGGTGCTGGGGGCAATGCCAAATACATTTGCGGAGGCCCCCAGGGACCGTCACCTCCCCGGGGCTTAGTTATTTGAATGCAGGGGGCATGCGGTCCGGAGCCCTGGTGACCACCACCTCCCAGGGGCTAAGCAAATTTATGGAGGGGATCCACGCGGCCTCTCTCATGGGGCCTCGCTTGCCCCCCCAAGACCCAGGGCCCACCACCTCCCCAAGGGGCTAAGCAAATTTATGGAGGGAATCCACGCAGCCTCTCTCATGGCGCCTATGATGGCCCTGGAGATCACCACCCCCAGGCCGGCTCCAGCCTTATCCCGGGGTTCTTACCCCGGGACATTGTTGCTATGGCAGGGCATGAGCATGACTCCCGCCCTGTCATAGCAAACTTGCTTTGCTTCATTGAAGCAAGAGCAGGAAACAAGCACTCGCCTCAATGAAGCAAAGCAGAATTGCTTTTGAGCAAGGGAAGCTGCATGTCAGCAGCTCCCTTTGCTCAAAAGCAATGCCGGCTCCCGCAGGAGGCGGGGAACCAGTGGGTCTGTGGGGGCATTGGGGCTCCCTTCGTGGTCCCCAACAGTAAAGGCCAGCCCTGAGGCCAGAAGCGGCTCGGGAGGGGGCATGCTGACCCCCTCCTCTAATTACTTTTTTAAAAGAAGAGGCTAGACCTTGGGGATGTGGTCACTGGGCCAATAATGGCAAGAGGAGGGGGGCCAAGCAGTCCTTCTTCTGGGATGGGGTCCCCGGGGTGAATACCAAATAATTAAAGGGTATCGTTTTCTTTTGTTTCGAGTTTGGAGTCATGACTCCAGCAGGCTCTCAGCGCAGCCCCCGTGTACTCGCAATGAATTCATGAGTCAACCTTAAATAAATAATTAAGTGTTATATAATGTAGAAGGTAGTGTTGTATTCGTGAAGTTTTTTTAAAAAGGTACTGTGATTGAAGTTAATGACAAGATGACAATTGATAGAGTTGGTAAAAATATATAAAATTACAAAATAATAGTTAAAGTTGAAAAGTGTGTTGTGTTGTAGTGCATTGAGTTTGTGCTTTTGTTTTGTGAATTAGTGCTAGGTGCGCGAATCCAAAACAACATTTTAAAAAATTGTATGTGTAAAAAAAAAAAAATCAGTATTAGTTGATAGGGTGGCTCTAAAAAGAGCCCTTGTTTTCATTCTAAGTTTGTTGTAGCTACCTGTAAGTGCTGGCGAAAAGCTTTAGATTGTTGAGAAAGACACTCTTTCCCTGATCTGTGAAGTAAACTCCATCAATTCTGAAATTGCCATCCATATCAAGCCGTAGATTGTTGTTATATATGGAGCCCATCCTATGGTGTCTGAGGTAAGCAGAAACAGCATTATTGACATTCTTTCTAGCTTTCTCAATCTGTGGACAGAATTGATTTGACCACTTCCATTTCTGTCTTTGGCATATACAAAGACAGTTTGAGGTAAAAGCAACATCAATTGTGCATTTAGCATTTCCAGACCTACCCTACTCAATGTGCCTAGGTCATTGCCACAGCAGTGCACAATCATGAGGTCAAGGGGTTGGAGATGCAAAAAGGTTTTAACCAAAGGCATCAATTGGTGCCACTTTAATCCTCTCTGTGCAATCCATTTAAAATTCACATTTTGTGAAGCAAGGTGTTTGTCAATACCTCTGCATTCAGCATAACTTTTGCACCAGAAAGAATAACTGTGTCCAACAATCCACACTGTAAGCATCTTGAAGGGATGTCTGTAGCTGAGATAGTCAGTTGGTAGAATGAAAGGTATGTAAAATGGTGGACAAGATGCTGTTTTTAAAAAAGTAGAGAAATAATTGGCTGTTTAAGAACATTGTACATAAAAAAATAGGGTGCATTTTAAAAAAAAACATGTTTCTTATTGGTTAGTAAAACATATTTGAAAGGTACAATAGAAAGGATGAGGTCATATTTTGCAAAGTCAACCATACCTGCTGTTTGCATTTGCAAACATTGGTTGGTGAATTTGAAAATATGGTGAACTTGTGACCTGTCAGTTAAGTTGAGTGTTCCATGAACTGTTAATATGAAAACTGGCATTAAGCAAAATGGGGGTAGGGTTGAAACTTAACTGTGGACTTAAAATGTGAATTTGTAATTTATATATAAGTAATATGTTATTACAGTGACATTTCCCAAGTTAGTACTATCTTTAGAAGTGGTATGTTATTAAAAGATAGTGGTAAATGTATTTGTAATATATTTTTGAACTCCTGTATGAGTTTGCAGCTCTATCGCAGTGGTGCACGGTGGAGTCACAACTTCTCCAAAAAATGTAGAAACAATTTAGGCACTTTTAGAAGTCAGTTGCTAAGGGTTAATATGTGTAACCAATAAAAATGTTTTTAACAATTTGAAATATTCTAGGAAGCAAAGTGATTTGTTACTTACATGTATTTGTGTGGGGAAAGAGAGGGAAACTTTGCTGTTACTGGTTTTACCTTGCTGAGCCTGGTGCATTATATTGATTGTGTGCAAAAGAAAATCCTTTAAGAGTTTGTGATATTTTAAATTCAACAAATCTGTTTGGAAGGTGAGTTATACATGTGTGAGGTTTATTTGTAAAGTTTTAAAATTATTAATTAACTGTGTTGTTTGAAATATGTTATTAAAGGTAGGGATGTGTATTGTAGTTTGTTTTATTGTACTTAAATGTTGTTTAAAAAAGATTCTGTATAGTAAAATGTGTATTTTTCAAGTTGGAATATTGATTATAGTAGTTTGTTTTACTGTCTGCATATGTATATTTGTTGTATACCGCATAATTTTAGTTATTGGTTTAAATTTGGAGGTGGAGTCAGTCAAGTTTTAAGATGTGCATGGACTTCGGTCTCCAGTATGTTTCTTCTTGTATATGTATTTTCATATGTCTTATAGATTTTAAGGTGCATGATGTGTAACAAAGAGCTGTTGTTGCTTTCTATGTGGTAGGATCAAGAGTGTGAGTACTAGTAGAATCGTGAACATGCAGCACAAAAGTGTGGTTTCAAAGATGCTCATATGAGGTGTTATTAATTAGGCTTCTTTTTTCTAATCTGTAGAAAGCTATAGTTGAATGATGCCGCATAATTTTAGATAGAATGGTGAAGATGCAGCACAAAAGTGTGGTTTCAAAGATTCTCATATAAGGGGTTCGTTAATTAGGCTTTTTTTCTAGTCTGTACAAAGGTATAGTTGAATGATGCCACATTATTTTAGATAGAGAAGTGAAGATAAAGCACAAAAGTGTGGATTCAAAGATGCTCATATAAGGTGTTCCTAATTAGGCTTCTTTTTTCTAGTCTGTAGAAAGGTATAGTTGAATGATACTGCATAATTTTAGATAGAATGGTGAAGATGCAGCACTATACTGTGCTTTGAAAAATGCTCATATAAGGTGTCATTACTTAGGCTTCTTTTTTCTAGTTTGTACAAAGGTATGGTTGAATGATGCAGCATACTTTTAGATAGAAAGGTGAAAATTCAGCACAAAATTGTGGTTTAAAAGATGCTCATATAAGGTGTTATTAATAAGGCTTCTTTTTTTTAATCTGTAGAAAGGTATAGTTGAATGATGCTGCATAATTTTTTATAGCATGGTGAAGATGTAGCACAAAAGTGTGGTTTGAAAGATGCTCTAAGCATGGGCGGAAAATCCGTTCCGCTCGCAGATTTTGCGGATTTTCGGTAAATTCGCGATCCGCGAACTCCTGCGAATTTATCAAAAATCCGCAAATCCGCGAGTGGCGGATCCGGGGGGCAAAAGTTCAAGCCTTCAAGCTTGAAGTTGTTGTAACTATTTTAGGATGGCGCCGGCAAACTGCCAGCGCCATCCTAAAATAGTTACTAAGTTAGCTTCAACAGGAAGCACAAATAGATAAAATAAAGCTGGTGCTCGAGCACCTGCTTTATTTTATCTATTAGTGCTTCCTGTTGAAGCTAACTTAGTAACTATTTTAGGATGGCGCTGGCAGCTTGCCGGTGCCATCCTAAAATAGTTACAGGATGATGGACAGCTCACTCAAGGGATATGAAGGGCAGGGTTCATTCCGGCACAATGGTCCTGTCACAAAAATTAAAACTCAACAGGAAGCACTTACAGATATCAATAAAGCATGTGCCCTAGTTGAAGCTCAAATTCAGTGACGCATTCATCAGCCCAAAAACAATCGTGAGCATTGTTGAGGCTGGGCAGGTGTGCTTTCTTCCCAAATCTACCGTCGAAAATCAGCTGTGATGCTGGATAGAGGCCTTTGCATCCTTGACTTTCACGAGCGCAATCCGCAAAAAAAAAAAAATCCGCAGATCCGCGGATTTTGCGGATCAACAATACGCAAATCCGCAAAATCCGCGGATCGTGGATCCGTGAAATCCGCCCATGCTTAAGATGCTCACATAAGGTGTTATTAATTAGGTTTATTTTTTTCTAGTCTGTAGAAAGGTATAGTTGAAAGATGCCACATAATTTTAGATGTTTGTATGAAATTGTAAGTTTGTTGTTTGAAATTTTAAGGTTTGGATTGCGTTATGATATAGATATATTTATGTCTGCTTGTAGTAATATGGTGAGACTTTTACTAAAGATATGTGAAGAATTCCTTATTTGTGTTTGGGTAGATTGTACCTCAGTAGTTCTGTAATTAGCCAAGAAGTACACATGCACTTATAAAATCACTAAATCACTTGGTATGTAGTCATGTAAATCCCCAGACATTATCCCTGCAGTCATGCAATCACCGAGGTGTGACCCATGTAGTCCTTTAAACCCCTTTGTACTCTTTCAATCACATGCACACTTTACTTGTACTTATGCATTCATTATGCCAGTACTCATGTACTTTTAAAATTACCCAGTCACTACCTTTGCACTCCTCAAATCATTCAGGCAGCATCTTAGTAGTTCAGTAATCACCCAGGCGGTACTCATGAACTTATAAAATCATCCACTCACTGCAGATTTGAACTAAAAATGTATTCTTTCTAGCTCAAACGTGAACAAAAATGCAGTGACAAGTGTTACAGTGTGGCGGAAGGCCCTTTGCAAACCTAGAATGCTCACCTGTTAGTTATTGCTAAATGTGGGTATTAAAGGGGTACTAATGGTGTGCAAGCCACTCATGCTTCCCTCTACGCCTCTCTTGCTGCATTTCTGTTGCTTGTTTGTGCACGTTTCTTTCTTTTTCTGCACTTCTCTTGCCTCATTCTGCAAATCTCATGTACTTTCTGCAACTCACTTGCCTCTTACTGCACCCCTATTGCCTATTTCTGCAGTTCTTTTGTCTCCTTCTGCGCTTCACTTGCCTCTTTCTGTAACTCTTTTGCCTCTTTGAGTACCTCTCTTGCCTCTTTCTGCACTTCACTTGCTCCTTTCTGTGCCCCTTTTGCCTGTTTCTGCACCCCTGTTACCTCTTTGTGGAACACTCTTGCCTCTTTCTATACCTCTCTTCCCTCTTTCTGCACCACTCTTGCCTCTTACTGTACCTCTGTTCCTTTTTTCTCCACCTGTCTTGTCTGTTTCTGCACCCTCCGTGCCTCTTTCTCCACCTCTGTTGCTTCTTTCGGCAGTTCTGTTCCTCTTTCTGCATCCTTCCTGCCTCTTTCTGTAACCTTTTTGCCTCATTCTAAACCTCTGCTACCCCTTTCTGTACTCCGCTTGCCTATTTTTCCACATCTGTTGGTTCTTTCTGCACCTCTTTTGCTTTGTTCTGCACTTCACTTCTCTTTTTCTGTACCCCTCTTGCCTCTTTCTGCACCTCTCTTGCCTCACTCTGACCATGTGTTCCCTCTTCCTGTACCCCTTTTGCCTGTTTCTGCAACTCTCTTGCCTCTTTCTGCAGTTCTCTTGCCTCCTTGTGTACCTCACCTGCACCTCTGTTGGTTCTTTTGCACTGCTCTTCTTCTTTCTGCACATCTCTTGCACATTTCTGCACCCTTCTTGCCTCTTTCTGTACCCCCTTTACCTGCTTCTGCACATCTCTTGCCTGTGGATGCACCTCTGTTCCCTGTAATAGTGTGCTGCTTTATATGTCCTGGGGCCAACTCTTGTGCTATGTACTCCAGCAATCCACCACATATTACCTCTGTAGTCATGCAACCACCCAAGCACTAGTTATGTACTTTCCCTGCAGTCATTTAATCATGCGGTGTGTATCTACACACTCATGTATGCATTCAGGTGGTATTTTCATCTTTATTCGGTCTCCATAATTTGTAGAAAAACCATAAAAGTGCATATAGAAACAATATCTTTACAAAGTATAAAATCATACAGGATATATAATACATTTGCGGTTTCATCAATTATTTGACCATTTAAAATACAGAGTACCCAATATGTTTACAGATTCATCAGTTAATTCAATTGTAGGTGAATCATGGCAATCATTCGGTTTAAAAAATATCTATGTACAAATAATTAACAGAGATTAGGACGATGCTTAACACAGAATTTAAGAAAACAGGCTATAGTGTTGGCATATAGTTCATTTTCCAAGAACTGGAGCACCAGAAATGCTGGTCGGCAACCTCGTATACCCAGTACTCTCAAAAGAGAAACAATTCATCGCCTATGCGGTGTAATATAACATTTCCAAAAAAACAATACATGTATCGAGGATTGTGCAGAGATGGTATCACACGGGCAAACAGTTAAATTCATGGACCAGTCATTCTGTTCAGGGAAGGAGATTAATCGGTGAAACATATTAAACCTAAAGCGAGTCAACAACATTTTTTCATACTGATTCAAGTTGTAGGTTAAATATGATTGAATACTAAAAGTGGTCTAAACTGAAAGAAGATGCTGCACAGAGGTTTTCCCTATTTCATTTACAAGACGCAGCCGACCTAAATGCGTTAAGCAGGCCTTTTTTAGATCTTTTCTCGACATCTCAGTTATAGTTGTTGGGTTAGTAAAGAATCTCTCAAGGCCTAAGTCAACAAAAAATGCTTTAACGTATGCTAGCCATTTGATCTTTTCCATGTTGTCAAGTGACATGCAATCCTGAACGAGTGTTATACACTTATCTGTGCACTCAACGTCTATGTCTGCACTCATGCAATTACCCTCTTTCTTTACCTCTTGTGCCTGTTTCTGCAACTCTCTTGCCTCTTTCTGCAGTTCTCTTGTCTCCTTCTGTAACTCTGTTGCTTCTTTCTGCACCTCTGTTGCCTCTTTCTGCACTTCACTTGCTTCTTTCTGCACCTCTTTATTAATAGATAAGAATATTTGTATATAATTATTTTAATAATATTAAATTATTTTTAAAATTATTTTTTTAGATATTATCCTTTATTATTAAGAAAGATTCACCATGACAAAAAAAGTGCAAAAGAAAAAAGAACAAAGAAAACAGTACTATTTGAAGAAGAGACAAAACCACGAATTAGATGAACAACAACGTGTGGCAATAAAGAAAAAGTCTTAAGGTAAGAGAACACAAGAATTTGTTAAAGGACTTTTAAGGACTGGAATGAATTTTGAAAATGCAGAAAATAGAAAGGATAGTTGTAAAACAAAGAAGAGTGAAATGCAAAAAGGACACATTAATGGAAAATCACATTCTGAGAAAACAATCTGTGTTGAAAGAAGGATGAAAAAATATCACAATATTAGGAAACGTATGAATAAATATAGAGAACTAAAAAATGTATTGATAGATTGCAAGAAATATAAAAAAGACTTAATTTTATAAAAAGAAACAAGAGATTGGAAGTATAGTCGAAAAGGCTTTTGAATTGAAAAGAAGATTGTTTTTATTAGTTTTGAAAAGAATGCAAACATTGGATAAACCAATGCATTCTATGAAGGACAAAAGGAAAAGGAAAAGACTAATTAACAGAACTAACTTTTGCAAAAACAATTTGGGTGAATGGAAGCATATTTCTAGTTCAGAACCTTTTTTAATAAAGAGAGCTATTTTTAAAACAATACAATAGTTCACGCAGTTGATACCAGTGATCATGTTTATGAAGTGAAGAACGGTTGTTTAATTGAAAAAGAAAAGATGGTTCCTAGAAATGTGGAAGAAGTGATAGTTGAAGAAGTTCAAGGGAGACGTTCACAAGCTCCAGTATATACATGGGATTGTGGTAGTATTTGAGGTATACGAGAGGAGTCTATTGATGTTTTACGAAATTTCTTATGACAGTCTATTAAAATAAGTATTAAACAACAGATTAAGATGTTGCAAGGATTAGATCCATGTAAAGTGAGAAAAAATACTGGCTTGCAAGGTCATTCTCTGGTTTGTCTTTCTAGAAAAGTGTGTCAAAGTGTTTTTCATCATTTGAGAATGTTAGCAGTACATCACTCTGCAATGTGGAAGTTAGTAAGAAGATTGTACTATGTAAAAAGTCCTGCATTATCTTTAAGTGAAATAAACACTGCTCTTTTGAATGGGTCAGTATCAGATATAGAAACACACAAAAAATATCCACGGGTCTAAATCATTATTATGTAACCTGCATACAACTGGGCACTAACACACTAAGAACGATGTCACGCAAAATAGGAAAAAATCTTAAAGAAAATTTCGGATTCCCATCACTCACCAAACTTGGTGACATGCTTCATCATCTGGGTCTCCTCCTTTTAACCACACTGGTGGTTCTGAGGGCTACAACCGTATCAGAAGGATAGGGGGCCCGAGGATGTTTTGATCAAGTACACACAGATAGTCTTACCCGATGAGAGTGATTGACATGTATGGGATAACGTGCAGTGCTTAGGTGAAAAAGTGAGGTTAAAATTGATATGAGACACCTAATCTTTAGTGATGTATCTCATAGTTCAAACTAAAAACAGTGCAAAGATAGTGTCAACAAATAACTATCTAGGGTATTATCGTGGTCAACATGTTTCAGCACGCTTGGTTATAAGGTCTAGCCGTGCTTTCATCAGGACCCACCTAAGATATGCTACTGCAAGAAGTCAAAAGCAAAACAATGTGAGAAAATAAATTTCAAAGTCATATAAAAATGGTTGGAAACGATGCAACCACAGTCACCTATCTCGTGGTGTGTATTGTCCTTCCTTTTTGAGCATCCTATGACAGAAGATGTCTGTAAGGGAAAAGGAAGTGAACATACAAGCCTCAGTATATGTATTTGCACAAGTCATACAGGAATACACAATAATTACAAAAAATAGTGTCTGTCATAGTTGCCAGCTATTAGTGCCAACAAATGGGTCACCAGCTTATAATTCTCACCTTGATGTTCAAAGGAAGCTGCCTTACCTTACCTGGCTAGTCAACCCAGGGGTTAAGCCCAAGACAGGAACCAGGTATGGCCAATAATAAAATATACACAGAAAAAGTACCTGGATTCCCACTTTTTAATTAATACAACACACTATATTCTTTTTGTGGTTTGGGTTATTTATTTAACCTCTTGTTTTATTCATTCTCACTACTTATTCAAAATAGGAAACCTCTTCTTTCTCAGAAGGACATACAAATTACACCACAAATACACATTAAATACAACCACATATATAAATGACTTAAATCAAAATTAATTAGACCAAATGAACAAACATATATTCACAAATTGCTCCAAAATTGCATCATACATTAAAACACACTGCATTTAATTTATGCATATGTATTCACGTTTCTTTTTGATTCAAGGAAAATACTGCTCAATATAATTCATCCAAGAAGCAATAGAGCAGTTGATTGCCTATTTCTAAAACACTCTGCTAGAATTGTATCAGTTCATTCAATTTAAGAATATGCCGACGCGTTTCCAGCCACATTTAATTTCTTCGCGGGCTTTCATCAGGGCTTCCTATTATGGGCATAAAGGAGCAATCTATAAAACAAATAAACACTAATCAATAATGGTGTCTCCACCTTTCCCTCGCAACCTCCATCAGTTCCTAGTGACACATGTATCATACCTTATAGGTGATTCTTAAATGGGAAGCGTTTAGTGACTTCAGAAATCTTGGTGGCGGCCAAAGCGTGGTTAATCTGGAAGAGACATGTATCTAAATGAATATGCATCTTATCTACACCCAATTACATGGGTCTATCAGCGATCACCCCATTGGAGCGTACCTTACAGTGATTCGTACCAGGTTCTTCCGTATGTGTCGTCTCACTGGGGACCGGGGACTGGGGGCAGCCCTGTGGGAAAGAGAGTGTGTGTGATTGAAAGATACTCTCTTTCAAAGCCTATTTACTATTTCTCACATTACATAAGAATCCTTTACGACGGCATACCTGTCTCCAATTTGGAAAACATTTCGTAAACGGCTTTCATCTTCTTGTACCATTCTTATTCTATTTGCTTTTGGCTACCCAAGGACGCTGTCCCCGTTTTCTCTCCGGTTGTTATGGACCCGGCTGTAAACTTCTGACGTTCCTATATCTTAACTGAACTCTGCAGATACCGGAAAACTAATTAGTATTGGGGTCACTGCCTGTACGTGCGACCAACCTACTTTACAGCAGTTCGAGATAATATCTAACGCGTTCTCACCTATTCTTTATGCACTATTCAATTTGACCGTCTCCATTTCTTCCACCACCCTCGGCGTCTTCAATGCTGGCAATCCGCTAAGTCCGGTCACCCGGGAGCGGTACCTATGATATCCTGTACCTTGCGCCTCAAAGGATGCTGGGAATTGTAGTCTTGAATTTAATCACGGGGATTTCCGGCATATATTTGAGTTATGTATGACATAATTAGTGGAATATATTTAAACTTTACTCACATTCATTCCTCATTAATTAATCCACCATTTAAGTCCCAATAGTACAATACCAATCCCAGCTGTTTACTATGCTCATTGTGCATTTGCAAGCTTGCCTATTGCATCGAAGGAGTTTCTATGTATTATTTCTTCGGCCGCCACCAATGCAGTCACTTTTGATATAAAAGCCTCTTAACTCTCACTTTTAAGGGTGTACATACATGGGGTCTTAGTGACAGGTTTGTCAACCCAAGCATATTATTTTCCTATACATTAGTCATGTTCGCTCTTATGCTCACCACCAGACAAATGTTGTACCTATAGCACCTTTACTGGTTGTTCTTAAACAACCCTAGATAACGCAGACATTTCGTTAAGGCCTGTTATAATGCTATTAAATTTCATAATCAGGTAAGCTTATCCTTATTTAAAAGAGGATTATTACACATCGGGGGAGTCCCGAAGGGCATTGGTAAATTACCAGGGTCGTTCACGGAATAGGTTTAAGACCTTTTCAGAAACTTCATCATCTGACTCTTCTACTGACTCAGACTCTAGAACAGGACAACAACAACAAAAGAAACAGGGCGGGGCTTCTTTTTTAGAAAAGGGCGAGCCAAAAAACAAAGTAAGGTTCAAGCAAATGCCTTGGGAGATGCGAACAAAGAGGCAGTTTTACAAATCCTTGAAGAAAGTTCGATTGTTAATCTGTCAACAAAAATACTGACCCCGAGTGAGCGTTCAGTATTAGAATTAGGATTAAAATTTGTTCCCAATCGAGCGATGGACTTTACAAAGTTGAAATTAGAAACATTGCAGTTTTGCCGCAAGATAAGTTTAAAGCATTTTTTGCAGATAAAGAATATAAACAGAATCTTGAAGTAACAGGGCTGGCAAACAAATCTACATTTATTCCCCCTGTTTCCAGTGTCCCAAAAGCAATTGGGGCATATGAACAAGCAGTGATGTCCTCATTGACACAACTAGAGAAACGATCTAAATACCTAAAGAGAAACATAACAGCAGGGCAACAGAAGGCACTTGTGGATCTGAAAAATTACAATTCTGTCGTTATTAAACAGGCAGATAAGGGAGGAGCCCTGGTTGTCTGCCCAAAAGAGATGTATATAAAAGAAGGGATAGATGTTTTCCTAAAACCTTTTTTAACAGGGGTTCGCTCGTACTTGAGAGACACTACTGACTTTATACACAAAATTGAAACAGTAGACTTCAATGACCAAGAACAATGGATGGTGACCTTTGATGTCACCTCATTGTATACCCAAATACCACAAGATGAGGCTCTTGAAGTTAGAGAATAGTATTTGGAAAAAAGTGAAAGACCCCCATAGAGTCCCCAACGGAGTTTATTCTCAGTTTGGCGACACTGGCCCTAAAAAAGAATTATTTCAAATTCAATAACTCGTTCTACCTGCAAGTC